>NC_090939.1:825706224-830706224 GCF_040938575.1 Ambystoma mexicanum
TTCGGGAAACGCCAGCTTCCGATCCTAGATGGAGCAAGGCTTCGGGAGAGAGATGTTTGCTCCACATCTATTCCATCCTTGAACTCTCCTGGACAGAACAACCTAGTGATTCTACAGGCCTTTCTATCGCCATCCAAGAATGAGACCTACCCCATTTTGGCCTTGGTGGATTGTGGGGCCATGGAGATATTCATAGATCAAGATTGGGTCTTTAGCCACCACATTCCATATGAAACTCGAGGCATCGTGCAACCTGTGGAGGCGATCTACGGAAGACCTCTTTCTTCAGGACCCATAACCTTACAGACCAAAGAGATCCAACTCTCGATAAACCATCATCAGGAGGTGATCAAATTTGACATCATAATGTCAGCTCATTACCCAATGGTACTGGGTATGCCCTGGTTACGGAAGCACAACCCATATATCAACTGGGCAACAGGATCCTTGTTTCTTGGTTCTGAGCATTGCATGTCTCACTGTCTAATCCTGGATTCCTCCTCGACATCTTTCCGAAGGCACGCCAACAGACCAGCAAGGCCCATTCATGGTTTCAAATATCATACAGGTTCCTAAGGCCTATCGGGAATACGCAGACATGTTTTTGAACTGCTATAGTCCAGGCCCTACTCCCTCACAGACCTGAAGACTGCGCTTTTGATAGTCTATCTGAGAGCCGGGAGTGGGCAGGAGCCCCTTCCTCAACTCGTTAGACTGGGATCAACGCCAGCGGCACCGTCGTGCACTCCGACGATCAGAAGGAAAGAGGAACGTCCTGACTGCCATGCTTACAAGCTGATGACCTTCATACAGATCTACCTACACCAGCATCTGTTTGCCAAGCAGAAATTCAAAATCTGCTTCTCCCCGCTCGCAGGCGAAGCACTGCACTAGCTGGGAAGCCTTTGTTCCCTCTCGCGCCTGTCCCAAGATGGCCGCCAGATAACAGTGGCTGAGCCGGCACGGGAAAGAGGCTGCGCTCCGTTGCCTAAGCAACGGTTTGCTTATTACCCGACAACCCCCACCGGCAGGCGGAAGCCGGCCCGCGATTTGATAAGGCCCGTACTGAAAAGGCCTGTTTCCTCGCCTGTTTCGCGCATGGGAGCGCGGTGCGGCCACCCCCCTGTCCAACTAACTTGGGGCCAGGAGAATGAGAATACTATATAGCCCGCACCCCATCACATCGGATGTCTCCCGTAACTGCAGAAGTAAACAGTACGAACTAAGTACCTGACAACTCCAGGCGCACCATGAGAGCGTACTGTAAGTACATTACCCCTGCGAGTCAATTACATCTGTTCCAAGTACTTTACTCTGATCTGATAACGCCTCCCTCCAGCTGCATATATACAGTCCAGTTATAGTGAATCTTGAATCTAGGTGAACCTATCTGCACTCAACACACTTAGACTACAAGACTACTAAACATCTGACAACCACAAGATATCAAGACACCCCGCTAACAAACAGCGCCATGACATCCGTAATGCCTAACACATCCATTGCCTACCTAGCCATACTCTCTACACTCTCTGCCTTAGCGTTTACGGCAACCCCTCGCCACATTCTGAATACAGAAAGGGAACTAACCAAAAAGATGTACACACAGCCACCACCGAATCAGACTGCTCCCCTGACCTGGACCCAACTGAATCAGGCTTGTTCCACCGGACTAAGGAACCCTAGACTAGGCACTAGACTACCCAAACAGCCTGCTCCCCTATCCCAGACCCTATTGAGTCAAGCCCATCCCACCGAACTAAGGAACCTCAGACTAGGCTCCAGACTCCCCAAACCACCAAGTGCACTCATACCCCTTAGCCACACTAAGAAGGAGCCCAAACACACCAGCCCAAACACACACAAGGAAACCTAGCTGCAATCAAACCCTTTGCACTAAATCCTCTGAAACTTTGCCTAACTAAGGCCTACACTAGCAATAACACCGAAATAACTCAAAACCTCAAGGGAGGCCTCATCAACGCTAGATCTCTAATAGCTCGCACCTCGGAAATTGCTGACATCATTACCTGTAACCAACTAGAGTTCCTAGCAGTCACCGAAACATGGCTACACAAAGCTGCTGGCCCCGCCCTCATGATAGCCATACCCCCAAACTTCACCATCTTCAGAAAAGACAGGGAAACTTCTAAAGGAGGAGGCATAGCTCTCATCTGCAGAGCTAACCTCTCTATTAAAGAAATAGACAGCCTCACTATGCCGTCAGCCGAAATACTTTCCCTAAAGCTAGAAATCTCGGCCACACGTACTATCACAATACACCTCATCACAGACCCCCTGGTCCACTAGGCACCTTTGAAGAAGACTTAACCACCTTATTAAACACTAATGCCAAACCGGGAACACAAATCATCCTATTAGGCGATCTCAATTTAGGATACAATTTAGGCTACAAGGACCCAAAAGACTCCAATGCATCCACCATAGCTAACACTATTGGGGAAGCAGGCCTCACGATTCGGAATAACGGCCCCACTCATTCTAAAGGCCGCACATTGGACGGGGTCGCAGACATCAATTGCGTTTCCCTCATAATGGCAATTGAACCTTGTATATGGACAGATCACTATCTGGTCTCACTGACCAATTCGGACCTTCCACAACCCAAATCTACTAAACCTCATGCTCCACCGGCCCTCACCCGCTGCAAAAAAAATATAACACTCACTAATCTTCTCCCCCTGCTCCAACCCATCACTAATCACTCTAGCCAGTCCTCTAACCCCAACGATCTAGTTGACCTGTACAACAACACCATCAACTCGGCGATCGACGCCATTGCGCCGCTGAAACCCACCAAATCCAAACCTATTGCCCATCTGAACACTTGGTTCACCCCCGGGCTAAAAGCCTTACGCAAAGAGAAACGACATGCAGAAGCCTGCTGGAGAAAAAACCCCTCTCCCCGCAACAAAGACCTTCTCACTGCCCTCACTAACAGCTACAAAAAACAAATCATTCAGGCCAAAAAAGAGACCTTTAATGACCGAATCAAAAAAGGGAACTCGAATACCAGGGAAATCTTCTCCATTCTGAGAGAATTAGAATCCCCAATTGCACCCATAGATTCTTGCACCAAAGACAAAGTCTGGTGCACTAACATTCAAAAAGCCCTATGCAACAAAATCATAATGCTACAAGACAAAATACGAGCCAAAAAATCTGCCCTTCACAACATTGCCCTCTCTATGCAAGAAACTATCATCCAGGAACTAGCCACCAACCAAACTCAACCCCCTAACCAATTTAGCTTTAGAGCCATCTCTACTGTAGAAACAAAGAACATCATCCTGTCCTTGAAACCGTCCCGATGCCTTGGGGACACCTGTCCAGCCCCAATTATTAAAGAGGCTGCACATAAACTAGCCCCCTTCGTCACTTCATTCATTAACTCCTCATTTAGATCATGCACTGTGCCAACAAACCTTAAAGACGCATGGATACTACCTCTATTAAAAAAAGTCAATTTGGACCCTAACGTCCCAACGAACTATAGGCCCATAACAACTGTCCCGTTCCTCCTTAAAATCTTAGATAAAGCTGCATATCTTCAGATCCAAGATTATCTGGAGAGCAACAATTTATTGGGGACAAGACAATCAGGATTTAGGCCAAGGCATGGAACCAAAACGGCTCTCCTTGATCTTAAAAACCAGCTAGACGAGCGCAAAGACAGAGGAGATGTATCTATTCTCCTACTCCTAGACCTATCAGCTGCCTTCGACCTGGTAGATCACAAAGTACTGTGCAATCACCTTAAATCGGCAGCCAACTTCTCTACAAAAGCCACGGCATGGATACTCATTCCTGGACCAGAGAACCATAAGGGTCTCCTCACCCTCATCAGCAGCGGATCCAGTCCCCATCACTTGCGGAGTCCCTCAAGGGTCATGTGTTTCCCCCACGTTATACAATATATTTACAAAGCCTCTCTTTGATATATTGGACAAACTAGGGGTCTCATATACCAACTACGCCGATGATATCCTGATCCCAATCCAAGGGGATTATGAAAAAGACACCAGACTCATAAACAAAATTTACCAAATCATCCAAACCTGGATGGCCACACATGGCCTATGTCTTAACGACGATAAGACTGAGCTCTTAATCATTGGCTCCACCAATAAACTGAACAAACTACCCCAGCTTTACAATTCCATCACGATCGATGGCATTAAAATCAAGGTAGCTAAGGAAGTTAAAACCTTAGGTTTCTAATTAGACTCTGCTCTCACCCCGACAAGCAAGTAAATGCTACAGCCTCAGCAACCAGTTATACCTGCAAACTCATCCTCACCTGCAAAACCATACCTTTCCACAGACAGCTGCATCACCATAGCGCGAGCCCTCATCCTCTCCAAATTAGACTGCTGCAATGCACTGTACTTGGGTACCAGTAAACATAATATTAACAAACTCCAAACCCTACAGAACAATGCCCTCAGAACAGCCCTAGTTATCCCCAAAGGACAACACATATCTACCCATAGAAGAGCCGTCAACTGGCTGGCCATCAATGACCGTATCAAATTCAAAACTCTGAACATTACACACAATTGTCTGAACAACAAAGCTCCTGTATACCTGACAGAAAAATTCACAAAGCACACCTCTGAACGCCCCATCAGAAAGGCCCTTTCAAACAGCATCAAAGTCCCCAACTTCAAACTGAAAAGAACCGGTGAGGCCAGCTTCCCGGTTCTAGCAGCGCAGCAATGGAACTCCATCCCAGATGCACTTAGAGCTACCCCCTCCTTCCATGTGTTCAAAGCCAACGCTAAACTCTGGCTTAAAACTAACGACTGCTAAATGCCCCAACTGTACCAAATACTACATACATTTACTGTAAACACTGCAACTGTAACTTATCCTTATTGTAAATCATCCGACAGTGCAACACATTAAGATTTTGATATATGTAACATATCGCTTTTGTAAGTAAGAACTGTTTGATGTATGAACCTGTAATATATGAACCTGTAACCCAAGATTTATTTTCTGCAAGCGCCCAGTTGCTTAACGGCCAGGTGCGCTCTATAAATCAATAAACAATACAATACAGAACCTTCAGCAGTGATTCCCTTTGGAAGGATGTTCATTTTATCCGAACCAGAAAAAAGGGCCCTCCGAGAATACTTGGATACCAACCTCGAAAATGGCACCATAAGACCATCCAGATCTCCAGCTGGAGCTTTGTTGTTTTTTGTTCCCAAGGAAGACACTAAAGAGCTTAGGCCTTCTCTTGATTATCGTGGATTAAATCAATGCACCCTCAAGGACCGCTACCCATTGCCTTTGATCTCAGATATCCTGGAAGCAGTGAGAGGAGCTGTAGTATTCACGAAATTGGATCTCAGGGGTGCCTACCATCTGATCCGTATCCGGGAAGGAGACGAATGGAAAACAGCATTTAGAACAACCTTTGGTCACTTTGAACACCTGGTCATGCCCTTCGGACTCGCTAATGCCCCAGCGGTCTTCCAACGTTTCATGAATAGGGTGTTTTCTGACATGCTGTTCCTCTTCGTCATAGTTTACCTGGACGATATATTGATTTACTCCAAGGACCATCTAAAGCATGAAGAACATGTTAAGGCAGTCTTACAATGGCTACGTGAACACAAACTCCTAGCTAAACCCGAGAAATGTCTTTTTCATGTCTCTACTGTTCACTATCTAGGATTTGTCCTTAGTCCAAAAGGAATTAGAATGGACCACTCAAAGGTAAAAGCCATACTATCTTGGCCTGTTCCCACTACCGTGAAACAGATTCAATCCTTCCTGAAGCTTGCCAACTTTTACCGGAAATGCATACCGTCCTTTTCTGAGATAGTTAAACCGATCATTGCATTGTTGAAGAAAGATACTCCCTTTCTCTGGACATCAGCTCAAGATAAGGCATTCCAACGATTAAAAGCAGAGATTACTCAGGCCCCCATCCTAGCTCAACCTGATATTAATCGACCATTTCTAGTGGAGACGGATGCCTCTAACTATGCCATAGGAGCAATGCTAAAACAGGAATTCGAGGACAAATTAGAGCATCCCATTGCTTACCTTTCACAAACCCTGACTCCCAGCGAGACTCATTATTCCGTCTTGGAAAAGGAGCTGTTAGCCATCCGTCAAGCCTTCACAGAATGGCGTCATCTACTTCTGGGAGCTAAACAACCTGTTCAGGTCCGTACGGACCATCGAAATCTTCAAGTTCTACAATCTTTGGAATGTAGGAATAGTCGTCAAGCCCGTTGGGCCTTCTTCTTTGCCCAGTACCAGTTCCACATCCATCATGTCCCCGGATCACAGAACATAATTGCTGACACCTTATCCCGACGTCCCGACTGCGAAACTCTTGAAGATCGGTCCTTCCCAAAGATGTTTCCCCACACAATTTTTGTAGCCCAATCAATCAGTCTCCTGGAAGACATTTCGATGCAAACCCAGTCCTCTGAGATCTGGAAGGAATTTACGGGGAAGAATTGGTGGAATCTTAGAACGAGAGACGGGTACCTGTTTAAGGATAATGGCCTGGTCATTCCCACACAGAGACTACAACAGCGGATTATTAACCTCTGTCACGATACCCTTCACTCCGGACATCGTGGCATCTCCAACACCCTCAGTCTCATACAAAGACCATTTTGGTGGCCTAAAATGAAAATTGACGTTCAACAGTACATTCAAGCCTGTGTAGTCTGCAATCGAAACAAGCATGATAACAAGAAATCGGCAGGTCTCTTACTTCAACCTACGCTACCGTCTAGGCCCTGGGAATTCATCGCTACAGACTTTATTGTGGAATTACCACCATCCAGAGGTTACACGACTATCATGGTCATCATTGATTTATTCACCCACATGGCTCATTTTACACCATTGTACAAATTGCCATCTTCCTCAGAACTCGCTGGCATCTTCCTGGAACACATATTTCGACTTCTTGGACTCCCTTCCAAGATCATATCAGAGAGGGGACCTCAATATATCTCTCAATTCTGGAAACACTTATGCCGTATTCTAGGAATCCAACGTGCCCTCTCTTCAGGTTATCATCCACAGACCAACGGAGCTACCGAACGTGTGAATCAGACCCTGGAGCAATACCTTTGTTGTTTTGCCACCAAGCTACAGGACGACTGGTCACTCTTAATACCTGTGGCTGAATTCGCCTACAACAATTCTGATCACTCGGCAGTCAAGACCAGCCCTTTTTTTTGCAGCCAAGGATTCCACCCTTCGGTTCTACCTTCCATTCTCCCACATCCCACAGCAGTATCAACAGTTGACTCCTGGATTGAAACTCTCATCAACGTACAAGGAAGCCAAAGAACACTTAGAAAAGGCCCAAACTCACACCAAGCGTTATGCGGACTCTAAAAGAAGACCAGGACCTTCTTATGCAGTCGGTGATAGTCTGGCTGTCCTCGAAACTACTGCCTCGACATTTACGACCAAACAAACTGGCTGCCCGGTACTAGGGCCCTTTTTCCATAAAGGAAATCATAAACCCAGTGACATTCCAGCTCAAATTGCCAGACTCCTGGAAGAAGATTCATCCAGTTTTTCACACTTCTTTTTAAAACCTTACATCTAGTCCGCCCGGAAGTCCTTCAGACCCAACCCCGTGGTTGTGGACGACCAGCTGGAATATGAAGTATCCAGAATATGCGACTGCAGGTAGAAACTGGGTCAACCTCAATACCTGGGTGAGTGGAAAGGATATCCTCCTAGTGAAAGAACCTGGGAACCATTTTCAAATCTGAATACCCCTCGATTGCTCAGAAGGTATCGTCTCATACACCCGGGCAAACCTGGTGGGACAGGTTTTGGGAGGAGGCATGCGGTCATGATCCATAGAACGCGTCCCTTTTGGACTTACTGGTCTCTGTCACAACGGGGCTTGCACTCCTTGGTACTTCCAACATGACCGTCTAACATGGTACGCTCTCCACCAACCTCCGCGTCAGACGTAGCTCATTCTACGAAGTGACCACGGCCCGCGCGTCTCAACGCTACCGCTTGCAGTGGCTAGACGTGTGCTCCGTAGTTCGCTGTAACTAATCGGTTCCCAGACCCTCGATTTCCCCCTCTTCCCTTCCTCCCTCCTTACTCTGCCTTGATTCCGTGTACCGCCTCCGAGTACACCTCCCTTGTTTCCTGGACTTCCCGGAGACTCCAAGTACCCCTGGACGCTGAACGCACACTGGAACCAGAAGAGGCTTGCACGGGCTTGTACAAAACCCGATCAGTACGCAAGAAGGCTCCTTCCAAGAATTCCTGGAAGGATCGAACTCAGGTGAGAAAGGGGGAAATCCGTGACAATCTTAAAATTAACGCTACCAAAACCATAATTATATGCATGGGTAAATTCGATAAGCGGCAAGATGTTTATATTTGGCAGTGTGAAGGGAAACAAATCCGTTGTCAACCTGCTTTTACGTATCTTGGTTATTGTTTCTCGGGAACGGGATCAATTACATTAATTAAAAATCAGCTGAAGGCTAAGATGGAAATCGCTGTAAGACAAATGCGCTTGATTGAAAGAACCTTTGGAAAATTCTCGATGAGACCTTAAAAAGAATTCTATATTATGAAAGTAGTCCTGAGGATAATCTTTTTGCAACAGATTTTATGGAATACTTAAAGGTTTTGGAAGGTATAATATGGAAGGGCATTCTATTCTTTCTAATAAGGTATGAACTCAGTATCCAATCACTAAACTCTATGGTAATAGGGAAAAGATTGTTAATATGGAGAAAATGTATGTTACACAGGGAAACCGATTTATATGAGCATGCTGGTATGGATTTATCCCGCGCATTCATGAATATACTGAAAAAAGAGGTGGATATCCCATTGAGGGGCTTGGTGTTGGCACATAGTACACTGTTAAATAAACCAAGTAAGATTAAACAAATCATTCAGGGGAACAATTGGGCCAATACAACGAACGTGGTGGCAAATTCCAAACTGTATAGTCGGGCATCCTCAGTGTGGACATTTTTCCCAGAAATGGAACGTTACTTGATCAAATATCTCTCAAGAAAGACACAGAATTCATTTGTGTTTTAGGATGAATGCAATGCTTACCAATCAAATTATTAAAATTAGGAACAAAATAACTGAGGATTGGAAATGGTGTAGATTTTGTCAATGTGAGGGCATTGAGGAAACACTAAAACACATTTTACATATCTGCCCAGCCTTGTTAAGCCAAAGAATTGCTTATTTTGCACAATTTGTTAGTTCAACTGCCTGTGTCGATAGAGAATTAATTTGGCATAGAATGTTGCATGAAAACACTACAATTTTGATTATACGTGTGACTACTTTTCTGAAAACTGTATGTACTCTCTGCTAAGGAGCTCAAATGATAACCTCCACACTTAAATTGCCTTTGGATCTGCTAATAATCTATATTGTTAGATTCTGATGTTTTTACCAAATGCAAAGTAAACGTACTATATCGGCAGGGGGTTATCTTGGAGAAAGACTGATATGCTTAAAATGTAGTAGTTTATTGAAATTTAATTAAGGAAAAGTGAAGTTTTAGTTTAGTGTAGAAGTATGATTTTTTTAAGGCATGAGTATTAGTGATAAGGAATATATTTTGTTATCTGGTATTATGTAAGATTAACTGTATATCGTTTTGTAAAGGTTTATGATAAACCAAAACAAATAAATAAGTAAAAAATATCATTGATAAGCAGTACCAGCAGAGCAGTTCCACAGGAAGCGGCTCTCGTATTATTTCTGGCTGATCCAAAGAGGAGCTTTAAGTTAAAATTCATCCTTTAATATGCACATATTACAAGGGGCTAAGAAATCTGGACCAAAAAAGATTTGGAGTTCCAAAGGTACAAACATAGTTATGTATGTCTGGGATTGAATTAATGCATGCCTAGGGGGCATAGTGACTAAATGTTGTGGCAAAAGGAAATCATTGTGAAATTGAAAGATTAATATCGCAGCTAACAGCCACCTACATTGTGCCCATCCCCAAACCTTAGTCGGGAATGAAATATCATTTTTTTTCTTTTTTTTTTTGTTAATCTTTTTATTGGCATTTTTCAACATAGCTAGCACGAGTGTGCTAACATTACAAGGGAAAAGAAAAACAATAACAGCACAGTGAATCAAGATGCATCGTTCCTAATTTCAATTTGTTTGAAAATCACAATCTTAGATTCCATACCCCATAATGATTGATTAGTCTCAAATGGATATAACGCCTGAGCACCAGATTGTTATTTCTGCAACTTATTGCCACTCACAAATCAGATGACCTCTTCCTGCATATTGCTAACCGTTTTTGGACTTCTGGGGGCAAGGTCGGAGCCTTCCGCGGCATCTGGAATTGAGCAATCAGCTAATGAATATATGGTCCCCATATGTTTCTGGGTTTAGCTTGATGGTATAGTAGTCTACCATATTCCATCTACATGTCATTACAATAGAAGGCGTCAGCATGCCACTGATCTAGTCTCGGAGATTGGGTTCCACCCCACATCATCGCCACCCGTCTCTTGGCCAGAACTAGAAGTAACACGATTAGTTTCCGCATGCCTCTGGGGATAGGTTTGGTGTAGCCCAATAGTGCAGTTATCGGGTTTAGGCCCAATCTTTCACCCACAGAGTGTCTCAAAGACCCCCTCCCAGAAGGACAAGATCGCCTTGCATCCCCATGCCAAGTGCAATAAATCAGCTGTTGTACAACTGCATCTTGCCCAACTCTGCAAGGCATCTGGGAAGGATCTGTGTAGTAAGGCTGGTGAGTAATAGAAGCATTTGAAGTGAATCAATTTAAATCTGGCATTGAGTACCACTTTGCTAGTTTCTTCACAACAGTAACTCCACGTCCCCTCCGATCTTTGAAAACCCAGTGAGATTTCCCATTTTTCTCAGGGGGAGGTGCCTGCTTTCAATTTAGTTTTAAGGCACATACCGTACATGACTGAGACCACCCCGTTTTTGTGGTTTCCATGAAGCATTTTATCAAATATTGGAACCACATCAGGTTCCCCGGGTAAAGTAAAAAATGTTGGCCTTGTAGAGTTTCTCAACCTCAAGTATAAAACTATATCCAGGGATGTAAGTTCCCCCTTACTGCGCATCTCCTCTGATGTTATGAACTGACCATTCGGGAAGAGATCACGAAAGCAAGTTACCTTCACTCGCTTCATAAAGCGACATAGCTTTTTTCACTGGTTAGCAGGATTCCCAGCATATAAATGACCGGCAGGTCTGAAGAATAAATATCCCTACCGTTTAGATTTGTGCTCAATTCGGGTCCACGCTCTGCAGGTCAGTTCCATATTATTTAACTTGGAGGTCCTATCGGGTGCCATCAGAATGACCGACCGTAAAAAAGGAATGGTGTCACCAGTGCTCTCTCCACGGCTACATGTCTTCTGTCTACCTGGTCCCCAAACCAATAGAGTAGGAACCCTGCTTGGACCGCGTCATAGTAAGTTTCAAAATCAAGCAGGGTCAAATCCCCCTCTTGTATCGGCGCAATTAGCTTTTCCCACAAGATTCTGGCCAGCTTCCCTGCCCAAATAAATCGCAGTATCCTAGACCTTGGATCCCGAAAATACTTTCTGGGTAGCGCCAGTGGAACATTGAGGAACATATACAGAAAACGAGGTAGCAGCACCATTTTAACTAAGGAGATGCTCCCTTCGAGATTAAGAGGCAAATCCTTCCACCTCTCCATCACTGTTTTAGGCTGTACTATTACTCACTGGTAGTTGTACTTGTATGAGACATTTGCGGTTTGAGCAATATTTATCCCCAAGTAACGAGTATAGTCCCCATGCCACTGAAACCCCCACCCAACTACATAACGTTCAGCACTGTCTGTTAATAGAAAAAGAACCAATTTTGTGGCATTGATTCTAAGTCCAGAGAAGTCCCTAAATGCTAGTATGTCACGCATAATCTGGTCGAGATGTCGTACCATGTCATGCGCATAAAGAGAGGCTACCACTTAGTGATTACAAAGTTGGACCCCCCTCCCCCTATGTAGGTAGAGTTCCATGATCATGTCTGCTAGTGGTTCTATCGCAAGTGCAAATAGCAACAGCGATAGAGGACACCCCTGCCGAGTGCCCCTTCCCAACATTATATTTGGGGTAAATTGACTTTTCACCCGGATCTTGGCACCGGGCAATGTGTACAGTAACGAGAGGAACGAGATAAACGTATCTCGCCATCCCCATCCTCTGTAATACTGCGAACAGGAAGGGCCAATCTACTGGGTCAAACACTTTTGTGATGTCGAACAGTGCCACCACAGTTGTTTCGTCTTGCAGCACCGCTGACATCAACCCAAACATCCTATGTAGCCCATAGGAAGTGAAACGTCCTGGTATAAACTCTGATTGATCTGCCTTTACTGCCCTAAGCATCAGCGCTGCCAACCTGAATGGCAGTATTTTGGCCAAATCTTGTTATCCATGTTGATTAGGAATATAGGCTGGTAGGAGGAGCAGTCGTCTGCCTCTTTGTTCGGTTTGAGCAACACCCCTACCACTGCTTCCCTCAGGGAATCCGGTAGTCTGCCATCCTTCAGACGTAGGTGGTACACCTGCAGTAGGTGGGGGAGCTAGTTTCCCAGCATAGTATTTGTAAAACTCTGCTGTATACCCATCAGGCCCAGGGGATTTCCCTGAAGGGAGAGACTTAAGTCATCACCTCCGCTTAACAATACAGGAAGGCCCAACCACTCCCTTTCCTCATCTGTGCACCAGTATAAAGCCACTTGGTCCAGGTAGGTATTCACCTCCTGCTGAGAGATCTGTATTTGGGAAGAGTATAGTTGACCATAAAGAAATTCCTGAACTATCTCTGTCTGCAAATCTCTCTACTCCTTGTGTGTCCCTTATTGATAAAACCTGATTCTTGGAGCCATCTGATCTCGCAGCCTTTGCCAGTAATCTTCCCAGACGTTGCCCCTTTCCATATTGTCGCACCAGGGTTTTCTCCAGGAGAAATATTAATTCTCTGTGTGCCAGTTAACTGCAGCTGTTTTTTAATCTCTGCTTGTTATGTCAGTGTTGGTGTGGGTGTCCCCATCTGTAATCTGTGTATGTGGGCTTCAATGTCTGAGAGTTCACTGCAAATTTGCTTTAACACCCCAGCTTCTTTGGAAATGCATTCCTCCCTCCCCCCAATTACGCATTTAAAGCTCTCCCACAATTTCGCACATGATGCCAACGATCCACCATTGATTTAGAAAAAGGTGTCTTTAGCTTTGGTTAACCCCTCTCGAAAGACCCAGTCTGTCAGTATCTCACTTTTAAACGCCCAAGGAATCCTCCCTTTTTCTCGCCCGTTAGTTCAATGGCTAACAATACTGGGGCATGATCCAAAAATGCAAAAATGTGTACGCGCTAGGATGGATACCTCGAATCACCTTACCTAGTAATGTATGGGAAACCAAGAAATACTCTAGTTGGGATGACGGGTTGTGAAACATGTATTCCAATTTTTCTAAATTCTGGGTTCTCCAAACGTCACTGAATACCCAGGCCCAGCACATGTCTTGCAATTTACATGTCACTTTTGGTAGCGGATGGTGTCCCCCACCACCCCCCCCTCTTCCACCTGCACCCTCCTCCTCTTGGGGCGGTCCCGGTCGGGCTCCATGACTGCATTGAAATCCCCAGCCCAAATTATTTCCCGAGATGGTAACCCTTCTAGTTGGCAGCCAATCCACCCTATGGTCTCTACCGAAGCTTGGTCTGGCCCGTAATAATTACCCATTGTATAAAACCGACCCTCTATGGTTCCCTGCACTACCAGGCCTCTTCCCTCTTGATCTTTAACCAATAATATTGTTTCATTAGCATAGTTTGTGGTGATGTGACCCTCCAATGTCCAAAAGTAAAGAGACTCTCAATTCCCCTGTGCGTCTTTAACCCCTTTAGCAACCCCCCTTCTACCACTGCCAGCAACCCCAACATACCAGTTTCCCACTTACCCAACCCCACCAGCAACCCCAATCTGCCAATTCCCCTCCACCCTCCTCCCCCACCAACAAACTTGTGCTCCCCCTTGATACACGAGGGGCCAGTCGTCCTCACAGCCCAAGTTAACGTATATAACTCTGACTGCCTTTCACTTGTGCAGTTATTCTGCCGTTAGTCGTCAACTTTCAGTGTTACATGTTTTTTTTGGGGGGCGGGGGTCGTAGTTTCCTCAGCGACGTGGTGCTCTATGTAATCATTCCAGAAATGTTTGCTTCCTCCAGGGTGTGAAAAAACACACAGCCATTGTAGTCTACTCTAAGTTTGGCAGGGAATAACATTGTGTATTTAATGTCCCTGTCCCGAAGTCTTTTCTTCACATCTGTAAAAGTCTTCCTGGATGACAGCACCTTGTCTGAGAAGTCTGGGAAGAAGCGGATCGATGCTCCTTGATATGTTAGGGAACCTTTCTCCCTTGCTTTCCGAAGGGCCCGATCTCTGTCTCGATAGTTCAATAATCGAGCAATTATCAGTCTTGTAGGTGCCTCTGGTATGTTTTTTTCCACTGGGGATGCAGTGGGCTCTCTACACAGTGAATACCACAGAATAATCTTCATTTCCCAAGATGTCCCTCAGCAGGTCCTCCACCATTGTCGCCATGTTGCGCTGATCCGCCGCCTCGGGCACCCCTATAATTCTCAGGTTATTTCTGGGATTCGTGGTCATCTTGCTTGTCAGTCACTTCTTTGATAACTTTCTTAACCAGGGCTAGGTCTCTTGTGGCTGTATGGGATTCATACTCAACCGGAGATAGCCAGCCCTCAAACTCATCCAGGCGCTCTGTGTTTGTCTAGGTGTAATTGCGTATGGTCGACCTTGTATGTCAGGGTGTCCCTCTTCCCGTCTAGAGACTTGATGCTTGCCTGCACTTGACCGCGCATGGTTTTGATGTCGTTCAGTGCTCCTCCCGGGTCCAGCCCAGGATAGTGTACAGATCGGTTCGGGGGAATCCATACATCCCCCCCCGGCCCACCCCGTAACCAGGTGCAAAGCAAACGCAGCAACCTCAAATTGTATGTTCAACTGTTAGCCAGATTTCAGGGATTTCGACATGGTCTGGCCTTCTGTTCATGGTTCCCCACACCCCCTTTTCAGGTCATGCCTCTGCTGTGCCTTCGCAGAGGTGTGTGCAACTCTTCCTGACCCGCTGTTTCGCCACCTCTATCAACTCACTGTCCCTTGCCTCAGAGTGTTGGGAGCTTCTCCTCACAGTGTCTGTCAGTGTATGGGTTCCCCAGGTGCAAGGGCAGCCCTCTACCCCAGTGATCCATTTTGTTAGACGAGGGTGGGGGGGTGCAAGCGGGAGTCAGGCACCCGCGTGTTCACATGTTACGGGTCTTGACAGCGTCTCTTTTCTGGGGGTCACAGTATGGATTGGCACCCCAGACACCCTTCAATTGTGTGTATGTGTGCGGGTTGGTTTCTCTGGTCCGGCCCCCGCTCACAAATTGGGACCTGTGATTCAACTTGCCCCTTCAAGGATTCCCATGTCGGCAGCCCTCTGCGCTCCCCGCGTTCTAGTCCACTTCATGGTAGGGAATTAAATATCTTAAAACACATTTACAAATCAGAAATGTTTGCACATCTAGATGAATCTATCCATGCTTACCTAAGGATAGCTACAGATACATCTTGAAAAAAATTATAAGATTTGTAACAGCCATAAATGTTAAGTCCAAAAAGGGTGATGAAGGCGAATTAACTTCAGAAGGTACTTTTTTGCAAAGGCACACAATCCATCCTAGATTCAGTTGTAAACCATTCAGTTATTTGACAATGATAGGCCAGCAGAAGATTCTTTGATCTTGAAGAGTTTAGGTAAGTGGTATCTCAGATTTAGGAGAAGCTGCTTTAGATGCCATTGTTATTGATCTTGACAAACACAAATTCTATTTTGTTGCGACAAGCACCTAACCCTGGGAAAAGCAATTGGAGAGGATGCAATGCGTTTAGAAATGTATGGAAAATTGTGGGATGTTCTGGGACCATTGTTTCTAAGATTCTCTCAGCATCAAGGAAGATCATATGAATACAAACTAAAATGTTGGTCTAACCTAAAAAGCGGAAGGACCCTGAACTTGCAGAGGCCCTTTGTGTTATTGAATGTAGACAGTAAGATCTTGGTTAAGGCATTGGCATAGAGACTGGCCGTTTACATTTTGGCCCTGATCTCAGAGCAAATTGGCTGTATAAGAGATATAGATAATACTAGTCATACCGGATTACTTGCTACTGTAACTGGTGTGGCTTTATCTCCTTTTTTTAGATACAAAAAAGCATTTGTTGGGCCAGCTGGGGGTTCAGGTTCTCCATGGACAGCAGAGCATTTCTTTACAAATCCATTAGCTCTATTAACGTTTTATTTCCAGCACCGGTCTCCAGGATATTAGTTCACGGACAGACTTCATGTGAATTTAATAAAATCTGCTCTGGGCATACCCAATTTCACCACTTCTCTCTGCACGTTACTTGGAGCAGTTTGCTACGTTAATGAACAAAGCACAGGTCAATATACCTTTTTTCACCGGTTCCTGACCGGGCCTTAAATATATCTCTCGATGCAGACCATGTATTTATCCTCTCTACTGAACCTGAATATTCGATACTAGCAGTTATTGTATTGGCAAAGGAATTTGGTTGGGTGTATGCACTCAAGTTGACGATCAACAAAGCTGGAGTTAAGACATGGAACATTCCTGAATACAGAGATACGACAGATAAGGTTGCCTATTTAGCTCTTGAAATAATATAACATACAAACAGAATTAGCTCCAGCAATACAGTCTGGATCATAATCAAGAAAAGGAGATTTTGTTATGAGAACATGCATCTGCCACTTTCTTGATGGGCAGAATTGACATTAGTATAACATTTCCGATGTTTTATTTTTTTAGGGCTTTACCAATAAGCCTAACCCAAAAAGAAACTCAGACCATTAAATCTAGAATTTGAATATTTATATAGGAAAATATTTTTATATAGGAAAATAACCTTAAAATGTAGCTACAGAAAGCATTGCTTTACTATGACGGAGAGGATTTTCAATGATGCAGATTTTTGATGTCATTCATTTTTGCTGTGCAGCCAAATATAAAAAAAATCTAATGTCTAAGGTTCCCAGTTAATAAAAAAATATATCTATATCAGAAAATCTGTTAGTTTGTTGCTTATACAATGCCACACTGTTCCACCAATTGGACCCAAATTTTGCCCAGTTACCCGTTATGAGCCTCTGGACACTATTGGCTACATGATAGTTGGACACTGCACCCCTTACCTCAGATTTCAGCTGTTTCAAACATAAGACGGTTGCCTGAAATCGGCAAAACATCAATGTGGTCATAGAAGGACCAGGCAAAGCTAATTTTAAGCATTTCTAGGTGAGGAACACAACTTCATGGTCCCCATGGGACCTCAAAAACCATGTTTCAAGGTCCTAGGATGCACCGTTTCTGAGAAATGTGCACCGCAATGCACTGCACCTCGCCAGGGTGAGCCGACAGTTGGGGAGAGCGCACAGAAGGTCCCCTCCACGTCTGCTCCGGGTTATGTCAGCCAGCCACATGCACCCATTCTCATTGCAGTTTAGTCCAGAGTGCAAAGCACATCAAACGATAAGCGACTCTGAACAGCGACCTTCAGCATCATTGATTTTCAGCAATTGTTATCATGTATGTCTACAGAACTCGTGCAGAGTACGGGAACTTTTTTGCTTGTCTTGTATATGGAAGGGCATCACACAATATCTTCATATGCCAAGCCCTCATACAAATGCATACCACTAATTAACAATACATCACTACATTAGCTATTTAAGATTCACAGTTCAAATGAGTGGCCATCTTTTTAATGGAGCAATTTTAATGTGACTTCATAAAAGTAAAATAAGATTTGTTTTTAGTGAAGGCCAAATTTACTGTAAATGTCTTGAAGTAAAATGATTTTTTTAGGCAAACCCATTAATGTAATCTGTCTGGCAGATTTGTATATTGTCTTATTAAAAGTATTTTATTGCCCCGATGTCTGCAAGAGTGGCGGGAATTGGTCGTAAGCAAAAATTAGTACAATAGAAAATAGTGCACAAAGGTTGTTACTTTTGGGCCTGTATATATATATGTATATGTATATGTGTGTATATTACACGGCCCGCAGTATCGGGCGTTTAGTTATGGTTAAGTTGCTAAACCCATAGGAGGACCACTTTTTGGGCGGCTTATAACTTTGCTCGCCGTAGACAAATGTGAATAAAACTTTGCCCAAAAAGTATATGGGTCCTGCTTTGGGAAGTTGGGTGAGGTTTCGTTGCGGGGGCGGGGGCAAAGTTGTAGAGGGGACCCAACATTTTTTTTTTTTTTGCATAGACTTAATGGGCAAAAACTTTGCGCACGCCTACAGACCAAATGGCTGGACGGACTTTAACCAAATTTGCGGCAGGAGCGGGGGCTTGGTTGTGAAAGTGTGCTTGGTGGAAATCCGACCAGTACTTTTGTTACAAAGAACTGAAATGTATGTCTCAAAAAATGTGTGATATCTGGCTCAGCTCCACAAATTCATTTCCCTGTTTGCTTCGCTGACAAAAGTCTCATTGGCTTGCGGTAAGCTGTGATGTCGGCGAACATTGGACGCGCCCGGTTGTTTGCTGGAGGGAAGCGTGTTGTGCGTCAACATTTTTGGAACACGCTGCCATGTTGTATCAGAGGACAGTGCGGTGCTGGAAAGGGCCTGGAAAACATACTTTACGCCATGTGGTGGTGGGAAGAAGGGATGGGAAAGGGTGGGTGAGTGACAAGTGGTTCATCTGATATATCTCATTAGGTGGAAGAAGACAGTGGTGTGCCTGCAGTATCTGTGCGCACTCCGCCAAATCGCGGGTACCTCCACAGGCAACTACCTTGTGGGTGAATGCTGGCAGCCTGTGTTATTGCACAATAGCTGGTGTGGTGACCTCTTTCCGTGGTGACTGATGGCAGATCAATGGCAGAAGGGGAGTGCATTGCACTTGACATAAACATTTTAACATACAGTGTACTATTGTGTGTTGCATGTGGTAAGGCCATAGCCCCTTCGATGCATGGGTGGAAGC
This sequence comes from Ambystoma mexicanum, assembly GCF_040938575.1. Lineage (NCBI taxonomy): Eukaryota > Metazoa > Chordata > Amphibia > Caudata > Ambystomatidae > Ambystoma > Ambystoma mexicanum. The sequence continues at coordinate 825,725,362 of NC_090939.1, forward strand.
CTTGCACTCACAACTATGTGCCCTGGTTGCAAGTAGGTTTCACATTGTTGCCTTGTCAACATTGCATACACTGTTGGTTCCATGGGTGTGGAGATTGTTTGCACATCCTACAGTGTGTAGTCATTGGCTCGGTCTGATGGAGTGAACAGTTCTGCAGTGGGTACAGTGTTGAAATACTGTGTGCATAGAAGTGGATAGGGTTGAACTGCATGTTTTATCGGCTTGGGTACTGTCCATTGCGCGGAGTGCTGACTACTTAATTGCACCATGAAGTATTGGTTTTGTGAACTTAATAGAGTGCTGGCAGCAGGGCCACTGTTGTGAAGATTTTGTTATTGGGTTGGCAGTAATACAATGCTATGGGGGTAAGGGTTCCGGACACTGTGGTATGTTTGTGGATTCTGGTAACTGTTACATGTGTGCATGTATCACTGTATTATGGTGCAGTGTTGGGTAGAAGTGTCGCTGCCTATGTTACCTTTGTGGATTGCGGTACCTAGCCACATGTTCGCCTGCATGGCTCTGTTATGTTGTGCTGGATTAGGGCAAGGCCTAAACTGTTGGGTGCATGGTGAAAGGCGAAAGGCCACAGGCCATGCACCCAATAGCCTAGGCCTTCACCATAGCCACCACAACATAATGCAGCCATGTAGTTTTAAGTCTGCATCTCTCCTAGGGTGGTGACCTTTAAAGAATGGTTGTGGAGGACATTTTACACGTGGTAGAACAGCAGAAGTGAGCTGATGTGCGTACATTACCATATGGTGTAGGTTATTGCACGTGTTGCATATTAGGGAGCCACACATGACCATTTTGCGTTTGCTATGGTTTGCCCTTTATAACACCCTTCTTATGTTACATTTGTGGATTGTGGTACGTGGCCACGTGTTTGCATTCATGGCTCTATTATGTTGTGGTGGGTATGGGCAAGGCCTACACTCTTGGGTGCATGGCCGAAGGCCGTAGGCCATGCACCCAAGAGCGTAGACCTTGACGCTAGCCACTACAACATAATGCAGCCATGTAGGTTTAACTCTGCATCTCTTCGATGGTGGTGACCTTTGAAGAATGGTTGTGGAGGACATTTTAGACTTGGTCGAACACCCGAAGTGAGGTGAAATGCATACATTACCATATGGTGTAGGTCATTGCACACGTTGCACATTAGGGAGCCACATGTGAGCATTTGCGTTTGCTCTGGTTTGCCCCTTATAAGACCCTTGCTGTAGGAAGTGCTTTAAGATATTGCACCATGAAAGGAAGTCCTCAGCATCACACATTTAAAATATGGACAATGTACACAGCCACCCACATACCGTTCACCACACCCAACACAGCGTCATGCAGCCATGCATGCAAATATGTGGCCATGGTGAAAGTTGGCAGGCTGAATTGCAGATGGGGAGTGCATTGCATATGACATGAGCATTTAAACATGGGGTGTACTATGGCGTGTTGTGTGTGGTGAGGCCCTAGCGTCTTGGACGCATGGCTGGAGCCCTTGCACCGACAATGTGGCCGCCTTGCAAGTAGGTTTGACATTGTTGCATTCTGTGTGTGGGTTGTGAGCATTGCATACATTGTTGGTTCGATGGGTGTGGGGATTGTTGGCACATCCTACTGTTTTTAGTCCATGGCTGGAGCTTATGGCGTCAACACTCCTGCAGTGTGTCCACTGAGTGCTGTGTTGAAATACTGTGTGTTGAGAAGTGGATAGGGTTGAACTGGATATTTTGTGTGCTTGGGTAGTGTGCATTGCGCAGATTACTGACTACTGTAACGCACTTTGAAGTATTGGTTCTTTGAACTTACTGGAGTGCTGGGAGGAAAACAAATATTGCTACCTCTAGTTAGTGGTGATGGGTGCTGCTCTGGGTGAATCTGGATGCTGAAAGCGTGGATACTTTTGGAGTACTTTTAACTGGAGGTGCTTTCAAATCACACGAGACGTGTACTCGCACTCGTAACATTACACATGGAGTGCTGTACAGAAATGGTAGTGTTCGATGCAGACGTCTTGGATGTGATTGCTGCATGCCTGTGTTACTATTTGATAGTACATAATGAGGGATGCACAATAGTGGAAAGGGAAGGAGGACTGTCCCTCCTTTTCTGGGGCGTGGCCCTCGCTGTAGCTGGGAAAGCGCACGTGCCACATTCTGCCCTTCTCAGCATGGTGTGCATGTAAATGGAACTGTGGGGATTATCCAATCAGGTGTCAAGGGTGTGCTTCGCAAGAATGGCCGGTGCTATTTTTTCGCAATACTCTCTGTAGTGAAGTTGGCAGATATGGAGAGACACAGAGTGCTGATCGTGGGTGATACCTTTGTGCAAGAGCTGCACAGGTATGCCGTGCAAAGAGGCATTGCTGTTAATTTTGAGTTGGAAGGAGTGGAGGTTTTCTGGGGCACTCTTGAGTGCATTTTCGGCGGTATGTTTGACCTTTGCAGATGTGTGGCCTCTGTCGGTAGTGTTGATGTTTACATCGTGCATTATGGAACTGAAAATTTGGGGTACATGTCGTGTGGACGTTTGCTCCGTCACCTAAAGAAGTTGATGAAAGCAGGGATGCAGATTTTTCCCACTATCAAGGTTGTTTTCTCAAGCATGCCACCAAGAGGAGCATGGGACCATGCCGGTGTAATTTGTCGCCAGCCAGAGGTCTGAAGGTATCTCATAAACAGAAGCATGTGTCACTTTATGTTCACTGCTGGGATGTTCCCCACCGACTATGGCATCATTAATGGGCGAAATTTGCACTGGTTCCATGCAAATGGCATTTCTTTGACCCCCATTGGCAATGCTGTGTTGTTTTGCACTGTGCAAGAAGCGTTGAATAGAATCTTGTAAAAATGTAAGGAGGAAAAGAAAATAGAAACTGACATAAAGAGCAAAAACATGTCATGAGCACTACTCCCGAGGAGCCAGGACTGGCCCAGCGCCCCCGGAAGCAGACCCTTCTTCCACATCTCCGGACCCAGCAGACCCCTACAGGGGCCCTTTGGACCGTGTCCTGGCGCCTTTGGCGCCAGGCTCATAAAGGACTTCAGTCCCGGAGCCATAGGCGCCGGGCTCATATTGATAAACTGTGTAATAATGCTTGGGTGGACTTACCTGAGGCAGACCATGCTGCATACTTACCCAGAACAATCCAGTCTGGCTGAAGTCCCCAGCCATCAGGGCTGGGAGGAACTATTTCCTCTATTCAGGAACTCTTTTCTTACCTGGGTGGGGCCGGTGGAAGAACACACACCTGAAGCACTTCTCTGCTATTTAAACCACGCCCGATGGAATACACGTGCTTCGCGTTATTCTGCATCAGCAGCAGGACGCTCACCGAGTCGGCTCCTGCATCCTGGCTCCTGACACGCCCGCCAGCACCCGGAACACCTGCAAACAGACAAGAAAAGAGAAGGCGAGCATTAGAAATTATACTTACCGGAATCCGGCCTCAGCAATCCTACCTCCGACGATCCTGCAAAGGAAAGGTACAAGATTAGCAACGCTCTCAAACACTCGCAGCAGCGCCGCCTTGCCTTACCCATCCGTGGCCTCGCCGAACTCCACCGCGGCCACGACGCCGGCAGCATCTCGGCACCTGAAAGACAGAAAAAGACAGTCATTAGAACTGCCCGCTCTAAAGCGGCCACATTTCTTCCACTTACTTACGTGCTTCATCACGCGCGACAGCGGCTGTGTCGCCGGCAGCATCTCGGCACCTGTAAGCAGAAAAAGACAATCATTAGAAGTAAGCAGTCGCTTTTCTTTCACTTACCTTCCTCCACCGCGGCCACGACGCCAGCTACATCCCAGCACCTGCATAAGAGGACTACATGGTGAGCACTAACTAAGCACGGAGAACAAATACTCACCAAGAGACTTGCCTGCTTTAGGTTTCTGGGCCCCGGCTCCTGTGGAGAAAAGACACTCATACTTACGGCTACCTCAGGAGAGACGAAAGGACACAGTGTCCGCAACTATTTCCCATCCAGTGACGTAACTGGATCCTACTCACCCCTGCACCTGAAGCAGGATGGAGAGCTCATCTTTACAATACCTAAGGTGAGAGCTCGCAGAAACCAAGTGGGGGGTCAAGAAGAGTGAGAAACGGGAGATTGGTGGGAACACATATCCACCCCAGCTGGTAATCAATCCCTTTTCTTCCACCTGCAGAAAACTTACTCTACAAGCCAGGCAATCCAAATTCGGAGGCCCCGTCCAGAGCATCTTCCGGGCCCTGCGCCTCACGATAGAAGAAACGGTAGCAGTCCAGTTCGGGTCAGCGTCTCTGTGGGAATCGGGTGAGCGTTACAAAACAAACAAGGTTCTGTGCAAGCACGTATAAAAATTTGAAACAAAAAAAGGCTCTTTTCAGAGCCACCACTACAGACGAAATCCCCTACCCTGGTTGAAATTTATTCCCCCACTCCTGGCGATGTGGATGAATCTGGATGCCGAAGTCTTGGATAGTTTCACAGAACTTTCTACTGGAGGTGCTTGCGAATCACCCGAGAGTTGCACTCTGAATGTTTACCGGTACATATGGAGTGCTGTATAGAAATAGTGCTGGGTGCAGAGGTCTTGCCTGTGGTTGGTGGATGCGTGTGTGACTATTTAACAGTACCCAATGAGGTAGTGCTGCACAAAAAATAGTGGCAAGTGAAGGACTGCTCCTGCTTTACTGAGGCACGTCCCTTGTGGTGCTTGGGAAGCACACATGCCACAGTCTCCGCTTCTCACCACGCTGGCCAATGTAAGTGGGACTGTGGGGGTTATCCAATTGGGTACTGAGGGTGTGGTTCACAGGAAGGGGCGATAATACTATTTTTCATTACTCTGCGTAGTGAGGCGAGCTCACATGGATGAACGCATTGTGTTGATTTTGGGTGATACCTTTGTGGTAGATCTGCACAAGTATGCCCAGGAAAGTCACTTTGATGGCGATTTCGGTTTGGAAGGAGTGGACACATTGTGGTGCGCTGTCCATGTCCACAGTTTCGGCGTTATGCTTGAACTTTGCAGACAAGTGGCCAGTTTCGTTACAGTCGTCGTGCATTATGGCGGCATGCATTTGGGTTACATGGCTTGATCACATTTGTTCCATCAACTGAAGAGATTACTGAATGCAGTGAAGAGGCTTTTTCCCACTGCCCAGGTGGTTTTCTCAGCCATACCATCACAAAGAGTATGGGACTATCCTAATTTATGTTGTTCCCAGCCAGATGCTGGAAAGGGGTCTCATCAACAGAAGCATGTGTGATTATTATTTATTTTTTTTTGTTGGCTCATGGGATGTTCTTCTGCAACAATAACATCATTAATTCTCGAAATGCAGAGTTTTTCCATGGAAATGGCATTTCTTTGTCCTGCATTGGTGATGTTCTTTTGTTTGCCCATCTACAGGAGGCGTTGAAAAGTTTAGTGCAAGAATGTGAGGAGGAGAAGAAATCAGAAAACCCTATAAAAAATAAAGGTGTTTCTCTAGAAGCATCTAATAATGTTTTTAAAAAGGGTATTTTCAGAGCCACCACTATTGACGAAATCCCCTACCCTGGTTGCAATTTATTTCCCCACGCCCGCACACAGCACAAAAGCCACATCCAGGGCTTTTGAGGATGGCGGTCATGGAGATGGGACTGTGGAGGCTAAGGGATTGCGCAATAACATTTCTGGGTGTGGTGTCTGTGCAGAGAAATATTGTACAGAATACTGATAGTGTTGCATGGAGAGCTCTTTAATGTGATTGGTGGATGCGTGTGTGACTGTTTACCAGTACCGAATAAGGGGGTGTTGGAAAGAAGATAGTGGAAAGGGAAGGAGGACTTTCCGTATGTGATAAATGCTATCGATAAGATAGCGCAACACAGGGATACCACCGCACGGTATGCTCTTCCTTCTTACAACATGGAGGTGGTGCAGTATGCCGGCAGCGGGCTAGTGTGCCAGACAGCCGCCGATGAGCCGGGAGCTCCGCCCCCCCCGACGCACGCAACGCATATCAGGATACGTGGACGGCAATCCAGTGCGTTGCTACTCTCCAGCAAGATCGGTCACGCTCCGTAAATTCGTCTCCTCTCTTACTAAAACCTATAGGACCTTTTCTTTACTAGGATAAGGGACTCCCCGTGTTGGTCGTCATCTGTTGTTGTATTCTATTCATTTCCTAGTTCGGTTTTGGGAAAGCGAAGGACCGTTCAGGGCTACTTTCACTTTCACAGCATTGCAGAGACGCTGCTTCTGACAACAGACACACCGCGCTCGGGTAGGTTAAAGCAGTATTCTTGCATCCCGGCTCTCAATATCCTCATTATTCAGTGCAGCAGGAGGATAGGGGTGGTATCTCCTTCTGTTTACTATCCCTTCTATACTTTCAGACGTCAGTGCTGTCAGTGCAATTCAGACTTTAGGGATTTCTTCTGCCTCGCTACTGATCACCACGAACTTTCAGAACAGATCTCTTCACCCCTTCCTGCTTCAAGGGTAACGTTGGTTCCATCTTAGTTTCTGTAGGATTTCAGCTCAAGTTATCTTAGATGCTGAACACACTGTTTCCTATTGTAGTCTTTTGGCAGATGTCTTATAGCACCCTTCTTCCAAGATTGGGATCCTCACCCTCTGTCGTTCGGAGACTTTTGATTCATACCTCAGGGTAAGCCACATCGCCCAGCTTGAGGTCTTTCATTTCTTCCTTACTAGGATAACTTCTTTTCCAAGGGATCCTAATTTACCTCTGATAGTGTTCTTCAATCCTAATTAGCACATTCAAACCTGGTGAACTACCTTTACCCTTTGAAAGAAGAACCATTCTGACCAGACTGACGAGGGGAGCTGTTCACAGGACACCTCGAACTCTAGCGGGAACTCTAGCAGCTTTTGCTTAATTGCGAACATTCCTACCAGTACTGTGCGCTGCTGAGTCATAAGGGGATTTCAAATACAAAGGAAAAGCCACATATACACTCTGGAACAATTTACATATCAACCTTCATTTGCACACATTCATAAATACTATCAGGAAAGGGAAGGGGTAGCAGAAGTGGATCAATATTGTGGTGAATTGGGGATTTGTACACGTTGGTAGTGAGGGGAGGAAGGGATTGAGGTATCATCGTAACGTCTTTGATTACAAAGATTTTGAGCGGATGCCGAGCTATGAAATGGGGAAGGGGCACACTTGCAGGTCGGGCAGTGGTATTTTATTTTATCCATAATATGTCCATGTACGTAATATTTTAATGCAGCAAAATTGTTCACCAATTCTTCCATTTTGGCTTCCAGGATGTTCAGTTTGCTTTCCTGTGTCCGTATGTTGTTGTGGAAGGGGTGCCACTTGTGCTGCATTGCTTTCCTTTCCAATATGTTCTCTTAAAGAAAAGTAAATCTGTTAGGTGTACATGAAGCAATAGATATTAAATATTTCACATTTAAGACTGCAGTGCGTACCAATGGGGTTACTATTGTGATTTTGTCATGAGGGAAATTCTTTTCCAGCCACTCGAAGGTGCTTGCCATTGCTGCGTACAAAAGGAAACGTTATGCTCATCTACCATTGTATACTGCACCACCTGTGCAATTATTAGACCAAGTTTAGTGTGCTCACTACGTTGGAGCAACGTTCTGGTCTTAGTACTTTCCAGTCCTTACTGTGGCCGTTCGTTATTTGTTCCTATGTAAAGCAGCAGTGCAGTAAGATTGTCGAAGGCAGGCGTCACTTCTCTTATTGGTGCATTACGTAATGGTGCACTCCCGATGCCTTTGTTCTTTCATAAGTACACAGTTTCCAGACCTACTCTATTTTCCCTTGCAATTCACGTACATGGTGCTGTTTGTATATGTTCCTTGTGTTTGCTGAATGGTGCCACTATGTATGAGAACCTGTGCCTTTCTAAGCAGGTTGGATGCCACCCGATGTCCGCGACAAGACGCATACTCCACGACTGCTGTGCGCATTAACATAGTGCCAGCAGGTTCAGTATGTTGTACGGTACATGTTTAAAAACTAAGGGTTTCCTGGTAAAAACCTATGAAATTCAGTGAAAAAACATTGTTAAAGGGACGTTATGGTTCAGTTCCCCTACTAAAAAGCTATCAAATTCAGTGAGAAAACGTTGTTAAAGGGACGGTTCAGTTGCCCTAAGAAAAACCCATAAAATTCTGTTCAAAAAGTTTTTTAAAGGGACATTGCATTTACTCTGTAGTAATACCAACCTATCCATATTATGGTTACACGTAAAACCGAAACCCCCCGAAATTCGCTAGTTATGGTAAGCTAAGCAACCATAACTTGCACCACCACTGTGTACTGCTAAGATTAACACCCATGACATGAAAGATGACATCACATGTGCAGTTAGTTGTCATGAAAAGCCTCTACAAGGGATTGTCATTATAATGTTGTCAGAAAACTGTCAGAGTTCATTGGGAGAACGATCATGACATACATAGTTCATTAAGCAATGCATTGCTATAAAGACCATTGCATTACAGAGTTCTTTCTATTACATGAGCCTACTCATGTAGAAACATAGGCATTGTCTGCAGCATGCACGATAGAGGTGCAATATTCAACATCTTGCCATGTTGGATGGTAAAATGGTGAATGCTTTCGTTTCAGAGTTTTGCGTACTGTAAACATGTCATAAGTAGCTAACAATACCCCACTTACTACATAATTGTACTACTACACACAAAACATAGAGAGACCAGAACACATACAAATATGAGCATACACATGGAAAGTAAAGTAAGCAAAAAAGCAGCACTATTACCAAAAAGTGGTCATAACCTACCTGATTATCTTTATGCACAGAAATAATTGCTGTGTTTCAGGCTTGCTTCTTCCCCCATGTATATGTATCAAATGATGTAAGTAAACTGTAAAGAAACTGGTGTAAGACCATATGAGAAGGGTAAGCTCTACAAATATAGTACCTTTTGACTGTTTACTTGCTGACTGTCGGTGAAGAAAACCACCTGGCCTAGAAATGTCAGTGAACAAAAAAAGAGGGAGCCAGACATGTGTTGTCATCAATGATGTCATCAATGACATTTCTGATGTCATCTTTCATGTCATGGGTGTTAGTCTTAAATGTGCAGAGTGGTGGCGTGAGTTATGGTTGCTTAGTTTACCATAACTAGCGAATTTCTGGGGGGTTTTCGGTTTTAAGTGTAACCATAATATGGATAGGTTGGTATTACTACAGAGTAAATGCAATGTCCCTTTAAAAAACTTTTTGTATGGAATTTGATACACCATCTTCCCCAGCACATGGCGATCATTTTCTCCTTTGTATTATCAGAAGTCGCAAAATGGTCTGTCTCAAACGTAGAGGCTCCTTGTCACTTCATGAGGATTGTGCTGAGGATCTGTTATTTACGATGTTTTACCCACTTCCTTGCAAAATTATAGTGATCCTGTTCTTGTGGATCAGCAGCTTGCTCGCCTGTAAACACATTTGTATTTCTTACTACAATGTTCTTGTTTTTATTATTGTTGTATTTATTGTGCATTGACCTAGCTTCAAGACGCAACAGAGCGCTTTACAGAGGGATACAACATTATAGATGCATAACGAAACACTCTTCAGAGGTAACAGAACAGATATAGAGTGGGGGGATAGGATATAGAGAAGGGGGTTCTGCTGTACCGCATGGCACGGAGGGGAGGCGCAGCAGCGTCTAGCGAGTCGCGTGCCGCGAGGGGCGACGTGATGGCCAAGGTATTGAGGAGAGACTCCTTGAAGAGGTGGGTCTTAGTTCTTTTCTGAATTGTAGGACAGTGAAGGGGAGTCTGATGCTGACAGGGAGGAGGATCGATAGTCTTGCGGCGTAGGCAGAGAAGGCTTGTTTTCTGGTCCTTTCCTTTTTGCAGCAGTGGATTTCAAGTCTGCACGCGTCCTGGCTTCTGTTGGTGCCCCGTCTGTCGGAGATGCAGAGTTTCGTTGCAAGGTAGTTGGTTGACTTGAGGGCGACTGCCTTATAGATGATGCAGCAAGACTTGAAGGTGGTTTGTCTGTGGTGTGGGAGCCAGTAAAGGTCAATGCGGGCCGGGATGATGGAGGACGATTGGAGGCCTTCGAGGAGTGCATTTCCCCCATCCAGGTGGGATAGGACCAGTGCTTGAATGGTGGATCTAAAGCTGTCCGGAGGGAGGTATGGCTTGACTTTCCACAGGATGGAGAGCTGATTCCAAGCTGTCAGTTTTCTTAGCTATGTGTGTCTTGAAGGAGAGGCGTTTGCCAATGTGGAACCCGATGGACTTGCCACATGAGGTGAACTCATGAGTGAAGTGCTCAGAGTTTGTGGTTGATAACCAGGTCAGTATGTCGGGGTGTTCGGTGTTGGTGAGGAGTAGGAATTCGGTCTTGGAGGAGTTGAGCTTCAAGTATGCACTGGCCATCCAAGACTGGATCAGCGAGAGGCAGGTTTTGAGCCTATGGATGTCCGTGAAGTCGTCAATCTTGAGGTATAGCTGTGTATCATCAGTGTATTTAAGGATGTGGATGCTGTTTGTGGCTAGGAGGGCTCCCAGTGGCTCCATGTATAGATTGAAGTTCACTGGTGAGAGTATGGAACCCTCTGGGACGCCACAGGTGACGGGTAGCATTGCTGATCTAAAGGAGTCCATCTCAACAAACTGCTTGCTGATCCCCATGTGCCAATGTTGGGTGTCTGTAAGCGCCTGTGGTCTACTGTGTTGAAAGATGTCGAGTACAACCAGGTGGTAGGGGATGGCATTGTCAAGGATGTTGAGGGCATTGTCGACCACCTGTATGGTTGCTGTCTCCATGCTGCATCTGGGTCTGTATGTGGATTGGTAGGTTAGGAGGAGATTGGTGGTGTTGATGGGTTGCTGCAGTCGTGCGGCTAATGCTTTCTCGATGATCTTACCTAGGAAGGGGTGATGGGTGATGGGATGATAGTTAACTAGATTGTCGGGTTTTCAGAGTGAGTTTCTTTAGTAGAGGGATGATTTGTCCTATTTTTAGGTTTTATGGCAAGGTGCCTTGAATTAGCGAGCTGTTGATGATCTCCAGGTAGGGGAGGAGAGCTTCTGCAGGCATGGTCTTCAGGATGGATGCTGGGAGGATGCTGTCTGTATAAGATGTGGTTTTGAGGGCAGCCAGGGTCTGTACCAGGTTCTTTGTCGAGCGTGTCTTGAATGTGTGGAGTTTCGCAAGGAGGGACATGAGGTGCTTCTGTGGATACTGAGTGGGTGTTTAAGGCAGTTCTTTTTTTCGATGGAGTGTGGCATAGCAGCGTTGGGTAGCGGGTTGGCTCAGTGCTTGACCGCTTTGAAGAGGGCCCTGCTTTTGTTGTGGGCTTCTGCTATGGTATTTCCATAGCAGACCTTGGCTGTGCTACGTTGTCAGTGAATTGCTCAGAGTTCCTTGAGGAGCACCCGGTTGGATACAGTCCTTGAGCGGCACCAGGTTTTCTAGTTTCCTGACTATTTAGCTGAGGTTGAGTTCTTGCGTGTACCAGGGTGCTGACTGTTTCGGTTTGCAGGTGAGTTCTTTCAGAGGCGCGTGTCGGTCGATGGAGGCTGAGAGGGTGTTGTTCAGTGCTTCCAGTATAGAGTTGCAGTTCGGTGGGGGGATAGGGGTGTTCAGTCCATGTCAGGTGGAGGTTGGCGAGGTATTCCGTGAGGTCGTCCACTGGGAAGTTCTTGAAGGACCTGAAGGTTTGTCTGGTGGTTTTCTGCTGGGTGTGCTTGACTGTAGTGGTGTGCAGGATGTTGGAAAGGTATGACCACCTGGTCAGACCAGTCAAGTGGGAGAGGAGAGCTGTAGTGGATAGAAGACTGTATGGTGATGATTTGATGATTAGGTCGAGGGGTTTACCTTTCTTGTATGTTGGGTCTTTCATGTACTGTCTGAGGCTGAGGTAGTCTAGTGCACAGGAGAGCTTCCTTCATTGGTTTGGTGGCCTTATTACCTGGGAATGTGAAGTCGCCTAGAAAGATGTTGGCGTGTGTGAATGACATGGTCGGTGAAGGCCACCATGAAGGCGTTGTTTGGTGTGGATGGACTGTAGATGAGAAGGCAGGTGACTGTCGGGGAAAGCGGGAAGTGGCAGGAGAGGACTTTGAAGAAGCCAATGTTGTTGACATAAAGTCTGGTGCAGGGCCACGAGATTTTGTGGATGACTGCATGGCCTCCACCTGTCTTGTTCAGCCGGTTTCTGTGTTGGATGCTGTAGCCGTCGGGGGCATGGACGTATAGGATGTGGGTTTCAGCCAGGTCTCGGTGATGAAGATGGCGTCAAGGTCGTGTATAGTGATGAGGTCAGCGATGTCTGCTGCATGGATGATAGCTGAGCGGACATTGGCGAGCATCAACTTCCATGTTTTGGACAGAGAGGGGGAGTTAAGAGCGTGTTTCCCTGCTGGCACTTCATAAACGTGTTTCCCTCCCCATCCTTATTTTCCTGTGTAGTTTCTCAGAACAGTAATCGCGACTGCTGGAAAGGAAAGGTGGGACGAATAGAAAAAACAGTAATGACGAAGAGTGTATGGCTCACTAATGAAAATTACCACTTGTCAGATTCCATAATTAATGTGACTATACTAACAGTGTAGAAAGACTGGCTACAGTGGAGACATACAAAGAAAATGCAAAATGGCTGCAATGGTATGTATTGAAAACCAGTGCATTTTAATTTTGGAAGCTACTTGAATAAACATGCCCACCAGACTGAGTATTAAGAAAGGTCCAAGTGCCAACCCTAAAAAACTCTTCAAAACATGACTTCACATTGAGTACAGGATATAGTTGATCGATCTTCGATCAAGTGTGACATGCCCTCCTGTTGATTAGTATAGGTCACCAATATGACCATCTGCTTAAAGTGACAGACAACCGCTTTTTAGCCATTCCACCAGGACTCAAGGTTAGTACAATCCAGTAAGGCATTCTGTAGGGACGTTATTAGGCTTACCAAGAAACAATCCAGAAAATGAAAGGAAGAGGGCCAAGATTCCTAGAAAACTGTCTGAAAAATGACAACGATAAAATTGTAAACCTAGTGGCTTTCCTGATTGCTGAAAAGCTATTGCCGATTTCTTTGTAAAATCAGCCATTCAATTTTTAGATCAATGTGTAAAGGCAGAAAATAGTCGCTCTGGCACTAAAGCCCTGGAATGGGTATGGTCAGGGGAGTGGGTAGTGGTGTGTAAACTCTCTCCTTTTTTCGTTGCCAGATCACCTAAAAATAGGATCCTGAACATTTATTTCCACTAGGGAACCACCAGAAAGATCAACACCTATTCCCTTATTTTTGTAAGCAATCTGACAATGACAGGGAACTGAGTGAAACCAAAGGGAATCTGTAAAAAGAGCTTTCTCCCTCTCAGGCGTCCTCACAGAAGTGTGTTTGTTGGGAGGAGGAGTTTATTTTGACGATTTATGGGCAGAATACCAGCACAGGAAAAGAGAAAGAAAAAGGGGGAGTCATGTCTAGCCCAGACAGAACTAAAGTGGTAGTGTCGCATAGGGGGAATCCTTAAGCCTGATAAGGGGGTGCCTGGAACAGCGCGTGGAACAAGCACATGGCCAATTGTCAAGGAGGTGTAGGCAAAGCAAAAAGGTTAAGAGGATAAGGTCCCATAATGTTTGAGCCAAAGGTGAATAGTTGATAGGAGAGAGAGAGAGCATGTGGGTTTTAGACACTGATTCAGGTGGCCGAGATGCCTAGTGGAAAACATATGTGACTCATAAAGTGACCTCCTGATTGCTTGAGGTTCTGGGCCTTGGTGAAAGGCAAGCTTCAATTCAACGATCCCCCGCCCCTAACATATGCAAGATTTAAATAACCCAGTCAAGAAAGCAGGATGTTCAAGAAAAAACACTTTATTTACTCGTCAAATACTGAAGTCCTTGGAAGTCCAAGCACAGTCAACTGAACTAAAAGTAAAAGTAGCAATAGTACTCATACGTCCCGTCCCCTTTGCTCCATCCTTGTGCGAGTCCCCCCAACATGGGGACAGTACTGGAGCCTTTGGCAGCGAAGAACTGAGCTTCCCCTTTAGATTTAGTATTGTGCACGGAGGCACAGCCTTGGGTGTGCGAGCGCCCCGCTGAGGTTCCGCCCTCCGGCGCCTTAACTCAGTCCCTTTTTCCGCTCGCAGGGTGTCAGACCTGGCAGCCAGCGCAGATTTTTTATTTTTTTTTAGATTTCCGCCTGCTCCCCGTTTTGTTTTTTCAATTTTATTTAACTTCCCCTTGGTGCCTCGCTTCCCCTGGCACAAGATGTGCCTCATGAGACCACTCATTCCCGGCCCCTGTGTCCCAGATCCAGATTCCCCTTGGTCTGTGAGAAAGTGGAGGGGACAATGAGGACAGTGACGCCCAGGATGATGAACCCTAGGCATCCATTAAGGCCTTTCTTGACCACCTTGGCGGAGTTCTTGGGGGTCCCTCTGCCTGAGGAAGCCCCCTAGGAATCGGGAGTGGTAGTAGATGTCTTGGGTAAGCGCACCACGATCCGGTCTGGCATACCTCTCCAGAAGGATATCCTGCAGGTGGCGAGAAGGGCCTGGGAGAGGCACAGGGCTAACTCCCAGATGAATAACAAGTTAGACATCCGGTTCAGGCTTACGGACGGGGAGCCAATCCTCCTGGCCTCACAGCCTCATTCTTCAGTGGTGGCTGCAGCCTCATTGCATTCTAAACCATAGTCTTCATTATCTTCCTCCGCGGGACCCACCTCCAATTGTCTTACCAGAATCTGTGGTGGGAGCTCTGGGAATTTCTGGTCGACCTCCCTTTGGACAAGCAAGCCTCCTTCAAGGCCGGTCTGGCAGATGCCCGAGCCATTGCGCAGGACCTCATAGATATTTTGGTCTCCCACATCGACACAGCCAGCGGAGGGCTGTGCCTTGGTGTTGAGATGAGAAGGACATGTGGATGCATGCCACTAAGTTTTCATCTGACGTGCAGGAGCGAATCCTGGATCTGCCTTTCGAGGGCGTGAATCTTTTTCACTCGTCAACCGATGAAAAGTTGACAAAGAAGAAAACCTACACTCAAACTGCCAAGTCCTTGGCCATCCTGACAAAACCGGGACAGAAATCCTTCCCTCAGCCCCAGGGCAGGACCGAGTTCATGCCTCGCGCTTTCTCTGGCTTCAAGGGGTTCCGGTACCGCGGTATACAGAGGCCTGACGGGTCAACCAGCGACAACAGGAGGAAGCGGCAGAGGACGTTGCACAGGTTTTTCCGCCCCCCCCTCCTCTGACACCAAGAAGCAGTGACGTCCAGTTCAAGGAACCCAGCTCACCCGTGGGGGTGTGGGGGGGGGGGGGTTTGGCTCTGTTCCATGCACCTGGAAGCATCTTTTCAGCAACCCGTGGATCCTATCTGTAGTCTCCATGGGCTTCAGTCTTCCTTTTCCTTCGCCTCTACCATCCTCGCCTTCTCTTTGTCAGATTGGGTCTCCGACTCTTTTACAGGAGGTCCTTTCACTCTTGGAGATGCAGGCGATAGAACCGGTCCCTCTTTTAGACGGGGGCTCTGGGTACCATTCCAGGATTGTTGAGGTACCCAAGAACAACCAGGCTGACCTTAGGGTTCGTCCTGGACATGTCATTTCTAAATCAGTCTTCACCACTGGAACACTTCAAGATGATTACTCCTGCACACGTAGCTGAGTCTGTGCACGGGACTGGATGTGTTCCCTGGGCCTCAAGGATGCATACCTGCATGTACCCATCTATCAACTGCATCGATAGTTTCTGCAGTTCACGATTATGTTGTACTATTTTCAGTACAAGATGCTGCCCTTCGGCCTCAACTTGGCCCCCTAGTATCTTCACGAAGTTGATGAACGCAGTGGCGGGCCTTCTCCGCTTGGAGGGCCATCATCCGTACCCTTATTTGGGTGACTGGCTGTTGAGGGCGGGTCTACCCGAAGGGGTGGTGCACTCCTGCCAGAGATTGGCAGATTTCCTTCATCAGCTGGGGTTCTCCCTCAAACAGAGGAAGGAAAAGTTGTGCCCATCTCAGGAACTGGTCTTCCTATGGGTGTGTTGGAACACTACCCTTCAACCTGTGTTCCCTACGCCCTAGAGGCTCCTGTCCCTCCACAGGGCAGTGGGGCACTTTCTGGTTAACTCGTCCACCTCGGCATGGTGGTTCCAGCACATTTTGGGCCTGGTGGCCTACTGCATGCTCACTTTATAGCATGCTCGCCTCAAGATGAGGCGCCTCCAGCTCCACCTGGCAGCCGATTGGGATCAGGAGACAGCGTCTCAGATGGACAGGTTCCCAAAACCACCGCTCCTACTGCCTGATCTTTGCTGGCGGCCGATAGATGGCAATGTTTCAGTGTTAGTCCCCTTCACCCGACCGGCGCCTACCATGGTGGTGATGACGTACTCCTCCCCTTTGAGCAGTGGGATCTACTCTGGAGGGCTATTCGATTCCTGGTTCATGGAAGTCCTCCTCCATATAAATCTTCTCAAGCTCAGGGCAATGGGCCTGGCCCTCAAGGCGTTTTTGACCGCTCATCAGGGACAGGTCTGTTCTCGTCTACTACAATGTTTTATCTGAACAAGCAGTGTGGCACTCGTTCCTCCTCGCCCCCCCCCCCCTTTCCCCATTGCATTGAGGCTTTATCGATCTGGGAATGGGCCCTGACGGAGGGGATTTAGATTTCAGCAGTCCGCCTCCCTGGGGACAGCAATGCAGAAGCATCCCAGCTGAGCCTCTTGGGGTTCAACAGCTACAAGTGGGAGTTGAACATCGACTCCTTGTTGCCCCCTGTTCCAGCGTTGGGAGTTCAGGATCTGGATTTGTTTGCATCCCCTCTGAATTCCAAGTGCCCCCAGTTTGCTTCATGGGCAGGACGGGGTCGGGGGTCTCTGGGAGATGCCTTCCAGATCTACTGGCATGGCTGCAGGTGTTATGCGTTCCCACCCGCCTCTCTGCTCCAACAGACCCTCAGCAAGTTCCAGGCTTCGGTGGGTTGCAGCCTCATCCTGATTGCCCCCCCACTGGCCTTCGAGACCCTGGATTTCGGATCTGCTGCAGTTGTGCTCCCAGGGTCCCGTCCACCTTCCGATCTCCAGCAGAGGCTTCCTGACCCAGCAGGGCATGGCGGTGGAGCATATGGATCCGGCCAAGCTGTTGCTGGCGGCCTGGTTCCTGAACATATGAGGCTTCAACATGCAACATTTTCACATGACAACTGAGACATCATTCAGCAGGCCAGGAGTTTCTCAAGTCGGTCCCAGTAAGTGGACTAGGTTCTGCCATCTGGCTCGTGACAGGGGTCTGGACCCTGTCACATGTCCCCTGGATGGCGTGCTGGCTTTTGTAGCGCACCTGGCTCATTCTGGGTTTAAGGTGGATATTTGCCACAATTATTTGGTGGCCATTGGGGCTTACGAGGATTCCCCATAGCGTATTTTCTGCAGCCAAACCCAGTGGTTAAGGCCCTCCTTAAAGGATTGTCTAGGCCATTTCTGCCGGTGCATAGGCCGCAACCGGTCTCTGGCCTCAATGTGGTTCTTGCAGTTTTGCAGCGCAAGCCTTTTGAGCCGATGGCCTCTGTGAACATCCGCTTCGTGTCACTGAAGACGGTTTTACTTGTGGCTCTTAGGGTTAGTGACTGGCAGGTGTGGTCCCTCGTGCAAGCCCTTCACCACATTTCACAACGACACGATCATCTTGCGCACTCACCCAACTTCTTGCTCAAGGTGGTCTCTTCATTTCATCTGAATCAGGCCATCTGCCTGCCGGTGTTCATCCCGAGCCCACAGTCAGAGGCAGAGAGGGCCCTGCATTCCTTGGACCTCAAGAGAGTCCTCAAGTTCTCTCTATTTCTGACAAAATCCTTCAGGAAGTCTGAGACATTGTGACTTTTGGGGGCTCTTAACCCATCTCTCAGGATTGCAAGGTTTCCATCGCCCATTGGATGGTCCAGGCCATTTCGGAGGTGTAAATGACTATGGGCAGACATACTCCTGAGGGGAGTCATGCCCATGCGGTCAGAGCCAAGGCCATGGCCATCGTGTTTCAGAGAGATGCTTCTTGGGATGCCATCAGCAAGGAGGCTACTTAGGCCACTCTGTCGGCCTTCTGTAATGACTACTCACTGGACACCAGCTCCAGGCGCAATGCTGAATTTGGTCAGGCAGTTCTGAAGAAACATTTTGCCTCATCCTAGATATGAGGCAGGTTATCACAGCTCCAACCTATGTTCTTGTCACGTTTGGTGGAATCACCCACAAGGGTGGAGGAAACGGGACGGGACGTATCAGTAATTAATTAGTTACTCACCAGAGTGACTAGAGTACTCCTAGTCCTTAGTCCCACCCGCCTTCCTCTGCTAGTATGCCAATGGCTAATATGTAATAAGCGTAGCCAGGTGTCTAAGCGTCCGATGTGTTCAAAGGGGACTGGGGTGAGGCGTGGAAGGAAGTGGCCTCGGCAAGGACCCCCTCCAACGCTATACTAAATTTAAAGGTGTAGCTCAATTATTCGCTGCCATGCCAAAAGATGGAGCAAAGGGGACTAAGGAGTATGGGGGGTCATTACAAGGTTGGCGGTAAGGGGTTAACGGCGCCAGTAATGGTGCAGTTAACCCCTTACTGCCGCATCATGAGGTCCTTTAGCGGGTCCTGCTAAGGGCGGCTGGTTTTACCAGGTGCCCTTAGTGGGAGCCGCTAAAGGACCAGCATGCCAACAACATTGTTAGCATGGTCCCCATTCCCATTAAGCCCTATGGGGGCTCGAATGGGAATGGGTTCCCTGAATGGGGAAATACTGGGTCCTCCAAGGTTGTAATGGCCCGGTAATTCCCCCATTCAGGGAACCCAGACCCTGTATGCGGTAAGGGGGTAGCCATGGCGCTAATAGCACCATGGCTACCTCCAACCTCGTAATGACCCCCTATGAGTACTTAGTCACTACACTGAGTAACTTTAATTTCCCAGACTAACGGAAGAGGTGATTATTGGGATGGACTTCCTCCATTTTCAGTATCTGCTCAGCCTTCTTCCGAGTAAGTCAGGAAGGAAATCTACTCCCCCTATCATTCTGGATGGAATTTCCAGAGGAAGGGTTGACTTCAAAACAGGCTTGGCAAAAGGGAGCCCTAACTAAAGTTTCAGACATGTTAGAGAAGGGCCTAAATCAAACTGGAGAGCCACCAACTTTGGTGTTCAACACACCTCCAGAGGGATCCAACTAAAGACGTCCCCTAGGGGAACTTTCAGAGAGTGACTTAAGTCACCATCCCATGCCCCAGACACGAACTCCTTTATGGGCTATGTAGGAGCTAAAGTGTATGAGAATTCTCTGAGCGCTTTTCCAATGGCTGACTACTCGCTTCTGACCCAAATTGTACCCAGCATGCCAGAAAGACGAAGGAATCAGTTTCCAGATGGAGCATCTTTGAAGGAGCCAATCAGAAATTAGATTCTGCAAAGTCCACAGAGTTCAATTGTATCGCAGTGCAGAGGTGGTGTGGCTGGTAGGAGAGCGAGAACACCAGATGCTGCATCTCGACTGATGGCGTGCACTACGTGAGTGTAACCAGGCTCCATGGGTGAGTAATAGAGATGATCCGGTGCAGCCACCAGAAATGGAGCACCTTGGAAGACCGAGGCAATGTCGCAAGGAGAACCCCTGCGTCGAGCAGTGGGAAAGATAAGTCCTCATCGGCGGAGTCCAGTTAGCAAGTCGCTTAAATGGCTCTGTGGCGAAAGGAGAGCTAGGCGGACTACATACCCCTCCTGCGGAGCACTGGTCCCCAGGAACAGGTATCTTCTGGCATCAGAGGAACTGTAGGAGGATGGCAAGACAAGCGAGAAAGAGATGAAGCCCAGAACGAGGTGAGAATGGAGCAGCCCTGTTAGGGAGAATTCTCTGTTAAGGCTAATTTCCCAAACCTAGTGAGTTCCCCAGCAGCTTTGCTGGATTTTTGGGGTTTAATTTTTCTCCTGCTAAGCGTGAGACTCTTTTTCTCCCACTCTTAGGCATGATTTGAGAATGTCCTTTGGCTTTGTAATGTGTTTTATGGGCTATGGGGTCTTTCACTCCATAGGGCTTCATGTGTTTTTGGTATGTGTGTTACACAGCACCCTCAGTGCAGTAACACAGGGGTGTCATAGTGACCCCCAAACATAGACTCCATACCCTGGGACTGACTACTGTGTCCCAGGGCAGGTAAAGTCACCATTGGCTTTACTAGTCTTAAATTGTGAACAGAACCAGTACAAACCATCATATTGTGGAAGTACTGGTAGGGGTAATTCGATTGCCCCTGGGTCTGTTTTTCAAGGGGGCACTGTCCAGTCCCCCCCTTGTCGAGTTTCTGGCTGGTGGCAGTGGATACCACGCGAAATATTCCACCAGAATATTTCCTATGGGATTTTCCCATTAATTTTAAACGCACCACTTTTTTTGGTGCAATGTTAAAGATACCGCCGGGTTATTTATTTAATATTTATTCCCCGGTTGGGTCTTTTTGCCAGGACTCGGTTTTAAAATGGAGTTTGTGTTCGCCTCTGTAACTCCAACCCAAGTCGAGCCCTTTGTTCCACTTTTGGCGGACTTCTGGGTCTACAGGATGTGTGGGAGGGGGGAATAGGCACCCTGGACTGAGTTGCCTTGGCAACTCAAGTCGCACTCTTGTGTGATTGGCCCAGTGATGAGCCGCCCAGCTCACCACTTAGCATGTTTGATTGACAGCTAGGCTGATGAATGGGTGTTTTTCTGCATAAAAGCAGGGCTTTGGGCACTGGAACTTCAGAAGTCGCCACAGGACCTAAAGAATCCGAAGAGGGGAGAAGCTGAGCCATCTACAACGACACCACCGGTGGAGCCCTACTGTACGAAACTCGCCACTTTCCCGATGACAGAGAATATCTTCTTCCAGGAGAGTCTTCTTCCCTTTGAGCTGGTGGGACCAACCAGTTCGCTTTTTTCGCCTCCTGGATCGTCTCGCGGTCAAATCGCCCGTGCCAAGCACCCCGAGGGCCGGATAGCCACGCTTCACCACTACCGCGAATAAAAGGGTAGTACCTTTTTAACCGGGAAACTCAGCGGCTGGTTTCTTCCCTGGCAGTGCAACGACCTCCAGCTTTCCTCCACGTCGAGATCTTCTCTTCCCCTGGACGAAGCCCCGACTTGCACCCGCTGCCAGGAACAACTGCCCCTGCTGGAGCTTTCTCACCATTTCAGGTACTGTGTCTCGCCTCGTCTCCCTTGCAACAGACTGTCCAAGGTTTCCCGTAAATCCTTGACTCTCTATCCTGGGGTGACCTCGGACCCGTTAACCTTACCTTTCTAACTTGATCCAACCTCTTTTTTACTTTCCTGCAAAGACTTTGAGTGCATTTCCACTGTGTGATCTTGGGCACATTCCGCCTTGCTCTCTCCAAGAGTGGGCCTGGCCTATGAACTTTTTGCTCTACAGTAGACCCTGCCTTTCTTGACTTGCTGTGGTTCTTTAAAAGTGTTGGTACTGTGTGATTTTCCTATTCTGCCTTTTCTCTCCCTTTTTAAACGAATTATTGGAGTGGCATCTATGGTTAGGCGCTCACCTCTGTTTTGCTAAATAAGTAGGGTCTTAACCTAGACTTGTCAAATAATTAATTAGGGAGGTGTATATATTTCTAGTGACTGTGTTTGAACTTGCTTGACATATTAGTGCCAGTGTATTTTTACAAGTGTGTTTTTTAAATAAACAATTATATACTTTTATACCAAAGCTCTGGTCAGTGTTTGCTTGTGCTACTGTATTATTAGCCCTATTGTGTATACTCTATATACTGCCTAAATCTTCTTGAGGGAAGTCTGACTGCTCAGCCACAGCTACCAGGTAAATCTGGGTGGTGCAGACTGCTACCAATTGGGTTTACTGCTAACACCTGTAGTATTAAGCTTTTTGCAGTGGTCCCTAAGGGAACTGCACAGGTTTCTGCCTAGCAAGCCCCGGAATGGGGAGCAAGAGAGAAACCCTGGAGTGTAAGAAAAGAGCCCAGAAGCAGGGAGAGATTGGAACAGATTGAGTGGAAAGTAAGAGAGAAAGGAACATAGAGTGGGGGAGGGACAGAGAAGCCCCATAGTGGGGTCTAAAATGGAGAGAAACCCCAGAATGGGGAGAGCCCAGAGAAGCCCCAGAGTGGTAAGTAAGAAAGAGACCAGCCCCAGGGTGGGGAACGGAAAAGAGCAGAGCCCCAGAGTGGGAAAGGAGGAAAGAACCCCACAGTGGGGCATGAGAATAAATGGAGCCCCAAAGTTGATTTTTTTTTTTGTGTGTGTCGCTTGATACATTATTATGTCTGCCTTCATCCTTTTAGTCTGTTCGACTTTTTTCCTCTTGCTTGGGGAGTTTAGGCCCCTCAAGTTGCAAGTTAGTATTTTTAATGGTGCCATCCTATCTTCCTAATGGTTGTATTGCATTTATTTTCAGAGTCCTGGATCTACGCCCCCCGTCCTCCCCATCCTAAAGTCCCTCCTCCTCCCACCCACTACCCCAACTTTACCCAAATTGTTGTGTCCCCCCCCCTTCCCCAACACCCTGAGGAGGGGCCAGGTTCCTAGGACTGCTCGGACGAAATGACTGTTGCTCCTGACCCTCAGACCTCCCAGAGTTAGCATTGTAAACCCCACTAAGAGATACATTGACCAACTCCCTACCTTCCTGCCCCGCCGCTTGCTCCTTGTAATGATATCAGTCTTGTCCCCACCCGGGGGTCCACCTCGAGTCACCAACCCCTTCCTAACTTGTCCATCATGTGTTTCAGTGTTCTCTGTCTCAAGCTTTCTATGCCTTTTCTCTTCCTTTTGTCCGATCTGCCGTAGTCTGTGACCTTTTTCCAGTCCCACAGCTTCTTGCGGGTTCTTTCTCCTCTTCATTCTCCCTCGCTTGTCCCTTGGCTATCTGCTTGCAAGTTCAAAATGAACTCTCCTTCCTAGCATGTGGTAATTCTATGTTGCCATCCTTCTGATGTGAAGAGCAGTGTAAAGGGGAATGTCCATTTGTACCTTGTTTGCTTTGACGTGAGGATTCTCACTATTGGGCCCATCTGCCTTCTCTTTTGTAGTGTGGCCTGTGCTAGGTCCTGTTAGAGCTACACCTCTTCTCTGTTGATTTGGACATGACCCGCCAGCCTTGCTTTCCGTAACATTTGTTCTTTTTGTTCATAAGAGGTGATCGCCACCAGAACATCTCAGGGGCGTGCTCCTGGTTCTCCTGTTCTACATGGGTCTACTCTGTGTATCCGGTCGATCTGGACCACTGCTGCTGAGTCGTCTGCCAGAACCTCTCCGAAGAGCTGTGGGGCTGTATTGTTCAGATCTTTGTCCTCCACTTTTTCCGAGAGGTTATTAATTCTAACATTGGACCTACCTGAGCGATTCTCGTGGTCCTTGGATTGTATCTCCAAGTTATGCGTCGGGCGCGCAAGGTGCTCCAAAGCTGCTTCGGTTTGTTTCTAAGGCAGACTTACTTGCTTACGCTTACTTGCATCCTGCCGGCTTCGTCCGTTATTCCTGTACCCTTTGCGTACCTGTGCTTGCGCACAGGGTCCTGCTCTTTCGTTGTGAGGGAGAGACTTCCCGCTAGGTTCCATTTTTATGCTTTGTGCGGGGTGGCCCACTTGGCCTGCCTCCTACTAGGTTCACCTTCGATTCTGTCCCCCTGGCATGTAGATAATTGTGTGCGAGGTCTGCACCACCAGAGTGAGGGATTTTCTTCCCACAGTATTCTGCTTGTGCACTTAGTGCTGAGCGGGCCACTTGTCCAGCTGCGTCCTTGTTGTACACGGCGTTCTCTCCCTGGATGTCTGGTCGGGGTGCCGATTCTCACCTGCTATCCCCAACTCTGTGTTTACTCTTCTTCTCAGCGGTGTTTCTGGGCTTGCCTTTTGCCAATCACTGTTGTATGCAGAGCCGGCCCGTCCTTCGCTGTGGTCCGTGCAGCCCCTACCCTGTTGGGGTCTCCATGCCCGCTGTTATTGCAGGTACATTCGCTGTGGCCTTTTCCTTTCCGGGTGGATCTCATCACCTGTTCTTTTAAGTCTATATATGGAACTTTTTAGTGATGTTGGAGAAAAATACAATAGATCAGTACTCAGATGATGCACAACTTTACTTAAAATTCTTTGCAAATTGAGTCGTCTAAGAATGCCTCCCTGACATCGAGAATTAGATGGTGTACCATTTTTTTAAATTGAACCCATACAAAACAGTTGAGAATGGATTGTGTCCTCCCATGTATTCCTCATCTTTGACACTTGTTGTCCAGCTTCAGCTGCTTTGGAAAAAGTTTTCGGCAGAGGGCGCTGTGTGTCGATGGCGTTGATTCGATGTCCCTCGAAGGCCTCCATCGAGGGTGATGTCATCTAAGGCATATTTATAGCGCGTGCAGCGCCCATTGGCTTCAGTTCGGTTTTTCCACGACAGTGATACCTTCGAGCAATATTCGGCCCACCTCATCTTATGACATCTTTGTTACAATCACCTCGATAAAGTCTTCATCTTCGACACCGTCTACTCCGAAATTCAGGTTTCAAGAAGTGCTGGAATTGTGGGTATAACATTTCACTCACTGACCCGTACCCTATCTATTAGTGGTGCCTGGGGGAAGGCCACAACACCTCCGGCTGTTCCAAATGCCAGTCAGTGACAGGAAAAGCCTCGAGGTAACGGAAGGGAAACTTAAGGTAGGAAAAATCCCTAAAAAATCACCTACCCGATCCACTAAACCTTCGACCGACGAGTCGATTGGCGATGCTCCTCGGAGGAAGAAGGCCAAGCGATCTAGGTCGAGGAGTGGCTCACACCACTCTTCTTCGTCTTTGAAGAAATCGAAGAGAAGGCACCATAGGTCGACTTCGTCATTGGACCTTTACCCCGAGAGAGTTGCTTGTCCTACTAAAAAGTCCACTCCGGCTGAGTGGGAAGCCTTCAGGGCTGAAATGCTGAAGATCTTTGAAAAACAAAAAAGCCATGCTCCTACCGAGCCTTCAAAGGAAGCTGGAAAGGAAAGGTCTCATCCGAAATCCGGTGCGCCCTCGAGCCCGCCAAAAAGGCCTGATCTGCATCGTGAGCCTTCAAGGCCTCGATCCGATGTTCCATCGAAGGATCATACGGGACGCAAGGAAAAGTCAAGGTCGTCGAGGCCGGCGGTGCCTTCGACACCCGCTAGGCCCTCGATGTCGACATTGTCGCCGAAACCTTCGACACCAGCCGCGCATACTTGCCAGCTGTGCCGTCAATGCTGAGCACCCCTCCTAAGTCGGCGCTGATAAAGTGTCGACGACTTCCACGTGGAAGCCTACTCTTCCTAACCAGACAAGATATATGCTCCACTTCCTAAAAAGGATTTCTTTCCTCCTCTTCAATTTTTGAAGAAGAGGAGTGTTCTGAGGATGATGAAGCCCCATCTGGCTTAGTGTACGTTACACCCAATGTACCAGAGAGTTTTAGCTCTGAAGAGTCCAGAATGAAGGACCTGTATGACAACTTGCAAACAGCAAGTGCGGTAGATAACTTAACCAAACTTGAATTTGGCAAACCAGAGCCTGGGGAGCATGCAGATGCATCATACAGGCAGCTCATGTCGAAAGTGGTCGAATACATGGGTTGGAGTAGGCCACCATTGCCTTATGAGCAAGACGACCTCAGTGATATTTTGGACAAGGGTCCACAATCTGATCATATTTTGCCTTTTCATATGGCATTGCAGTAAAGGGTGACTGGGAGACTCTGGAATCCAATACGACAGTTGATAAGAACTTGACAAAAAAATACCACCCTTCCAGTAGTGACCCCGACTTCCTGTCAACCCCACTCCGAAGAGTCTGGCGGTGTAGGCAGATACGGCTACTTCCAAACAAGCAGCGTACCCTACCATCCCTCCTGATGGGGACGACAAGCACGTAGATGATGGCCGAGGAAGGTATTTTCTGCAGGGAGCATGGCACTAAAATCTGCCAACACCACTTGTGCCCTCGCAAAGTTTTCATATACTCTATGGGATTGTATTTCTATGGCGGCAGAGCACTTCCCGAAGGGGATTAAAGGGAGGGCTTCTTAGCTATTCTTGGGGACGGCAAAGAGACCATGTGTGAATCCCTTCAATCTGGATTGGATTCTGCAGGTAGCATCAACAGATCCATGGCTACCAGCACCGTTATGCGCAGATTTGCATGGTTGAGAAAGTCGGTGTTGCACCTGATGTGCAATCTAGGCTTCTCAACATGCCTTTTGACGGGTCTTACCTTTTTGACAACAAGGCTGACGAGAACCTTGAAGTTGCAGAACTAAAAGACAGCAGCCACATCTTTAGGCGCCACTATTGGGCAACCTAAGCCTTCTCATCCTAGCAGACAACCTTGGAGGGGTAGATTTCTTCGCTAGTAATCCTCAGTTGGAAGGGCGAGAGGAATGGCAAGTCAAAGAGGCCAGAGAAGATTTCCTCGTGGTGGACGAGGTAGAGGTGCAAAGCCAGCTCAAGCAGCAGCCTCCTTACCATCAGCCGCTGCAAAACCACTCTGAGGTCTTGTGTCCCAGTTCACCAGTGGGGGGCAGACTGTCTCAGCATCTGGAAGAATGGCGAGGCATTACTTCGGATGCGTGGGCTTTGGAAATTGTAGTCCACGGTTACTGTCTTCCTTTTAAAAAAAAGACCTCGGAGCAATCCAGTGGGGAACTACTCTTTGAGGATTCCGGATCCGCTCCTTCTGCAGAAAGTTTTAACCCTGCTAGAGAAAGGTGCTATAGAACCAGTGCCTGAAGCGGAGAGGAACAAGGGTTGGTACTCCCCATATCTTTTGATTATTATTTTAAATGTGTTTATTGGCATTTCTCAATGTGACAGTTACAGCATCTCAACTGAATTGAATGTCAATAAAGCATGTAAACACAACATACAACCAAGCAAAATTAACAAACTGCGGTGGTCTCCAGTAGTTGGTTCTTAGTCTAGCCAGGTGGGTACCTGGTGGTTGCTGGATGGGTGTCAGGGGGTGGGGGTGTCTTTAGTTCTTACGCCACCATTCCCAGGAGGACTATCCTGAGATTGGGGCGCTGGTTAATGACAGGGTTATTTGCTCAAGGTGGTTTATCATCCGAATGGTGAAACAAAGCCCAGTGTCAAAGTTTTCCATGCATCAAGTGCCTCACTTGCGCCGTCTGGGGATCTAAGGACCCCCCTCCTCCAAGGGCTGGGTTTCTGCGTCAACCCACCGTTTCATTTCCTGGTGCCATGTTGATTGCTGTGGGCCATCAGTCCGCTTCCAGGCCATTGCAATAGTCCTTTTTGTTAGAACGCAGGCCATGTCCATGAGTTTTGTTACATGTTTTATCTTGGCTAGATGAGGATACGTGCCCAACAAGCATTCCTTGGGGGTCCAGTTGTATCTGGTTATGCTGGCTGTCCTGCATGTTTGTTCCACTTTGGACCAGATGTGGCGGACCTTAGGGCATCCCCAGAACATTCCATAGGTCTGCGTTTTCCGTTTTGCACCTCGCACATCTGTGGGGGGCCTGTGTACTGAACTGGGCCATTCTGTGCGGGGTCATGTACGTGCGGTATAGCACGTTGAGTTGTATCAGCCTGAACCTGGCATTTCTAGATACTTCAGTGCGGAACGCTAAAGCCCTTTCCCATTCTTTGTCTGTAATCTCCTGTCCTATATTCCCGTTCCCATCTGGCTTTCAAGTCTGCGCTTCGGGGGTTGGGTCTATCCGCGAGTTGGCTGTATATCTGGGATACCAGTCTCCCGCCGTCCCCCAAGTTATACATTAATGTCAGAAGGGTGTGCCCCGGGTTCTTCAGGCCATTCTCCCCATTTCATACGTGCAGTCTGCTTGACTCGTTGGTACCACAAGAATTGCCCGGGCGGCATGCCATCTGCTGTTTGCAGCGATGTGAAGTCCCTGAAGTTGCCCTCCTTGAATAGGTCCCCCCATGTGTAGACCCCTTTCCTTTCCCAGAATCTGATCTGTGCCAGATCGGTGCTATGTGTACATAGGTCTGAAATCAATGGGACCTCAGGAGAATATGAATGCTTTAAGTGTAGTAGTGCCCTGGTTCTGAACCATGCCTGCCGACCTAGGACAACTAGCATGGGTGCTTTACCAAGGCATACTTGGGCTGCCCAGTTAAGTTCTTTCAGGCGTAGAGGACTAACTAGATGTTGAAGCAGTCCGGTCTATGCTGTGATGTCATCTGACAGCCATCGAGCCACGAAGCTTAGTTGTGCGGCTAAGTAATACTTCTCTAAGTCTGGGAGTTGAATTCCACCTGCCCTGTGGGGTAATGTTAGTGTGGACAACGCCAACCTGTGCCTACTGGTCCCCCAGAGGAAGTCTCTAAAGATAGTTTCAAGTAAGCGAAAGAATGAGGGCCTACTGTAGTGGTATACATTTTGAAAGTGGTAGAGAAATCTAGGAAGGATTATCATTTTGATGATTGACACCTTACCCATCACTGACAGGGGAAGTTTGGACCAGAAACCAATTGATTTACGCAGGGCTTTAAGTGCGGCTCCGGTGTTATGTTCATACATTAGTTCCGGAGTATGCATCCCGGAGACATCCAAATACCTGAAGGAGGTTGGTTGTCACTGGACTCCGACCTCTGTGAGATACTCCACCTTCACACCCTTACGGCCTGCTAACGGGAAGAGACGGGATTTTTGTCTACTGAACCGTATGCCTGAGACGGCGGAAAAATTGTGCAGGACCTCCAGCATGGAAGGCACATTTAAGTGGGGTTCGCTGACAGAGGAGTACATTGTCGGCATAAAGTGATATTATGTGATATTCCCCACCCAGCCGAATGCCAGCATCAAAGAATTGCTTCCTAAAGTAGATTGCGATTTGTTCCAGACCTAATATGTAATGCATGGGGGACAGCGGACAGCCCTGTCTGGTGCCCCTGCATATATCCCATACCGAGGACACAAGTCTGCCGGTCTTCACTCTAGCTTTAGGATTGTTGTAGAGAATCTCCACCCACTTAATAAAGCCGGCCCCGAACCTAAATTCCCTGAGCGTGGCGAATAACCATTCCCAGTAGATGGAGTCAAATACTTTTATGGCGTCTAATTACAGTAGTGGGTAAGGGCCCTCGTGTTGGTCGGTCTGGGCTATGATGTGCTGGAGCCTGCAAAGATTTGACGTAGTGTCACGGCCGGGTATAAAGCCATTCTGATTGTTATGCACTAACCCGGCAATCTGTCTAGAGAGCCTGGAGGCCAATATCGTGGTCAATATCTTGACATCAAAATTATACAGTGCAAGTGGGCGGTAGGTGTCTCATTCATCAGCCGGTTTTCTAGGTTTAAGCATCGGGATAATAAGAGTTTCCCTCATGCTTTCGGGCAGGGTTCCTAGTTCGTATGCTTCCTGAAGCACCTTGAATAATAATGGTGTGAGGGATGGTTCATAGGCTTTATAGAACTCTGGGGGCAGCCCATCGGTACCTGGGGTTTTGGAGGTGGTCAAAGATTTTATGGCCTCTTGGATGTCTTCTGCCGTGATTTCTGCGTCCAGGGGGTCTCTTTGTTCAGGTGTCAATTTAGGTAAACCGATGTCCTCTAATGCATCTAGAATTTTCTCCCATGGTATGGGGGTGTCCTGCGCGTAGAGTTGGGCATAGAAGGACTTCAATGCATCATTGATGTCCTGCTGTGTCTGAAGTGGGGTTCCGTCTGCCCCCTTTAATGTAGTGGTGAGGTGTTTAGGATGCTCCTTCTTGCAGAGCCAGGCCAATAGGCAGTCCAGTCTGTCAGCCTCAGTGTGTGCCCTGGTGGTTCTGGCCGTGTAGTCAAACTTGACTAGTCTGCCCCATGTGTTGCTACATTTGTGTCTTAGCTGACGCAGTGCCTCCTCATCTAGGTGTGTGTTGGGGTAGGTGGACTCAACCTTTTTAATTTAGTCTTCCCACCGCTCTAGTTCAATATGCAATAGTTTCCTGATGCCGCCAGCTTTTGCGATGGTTTCCCCCCGTATTACTACTTTGAGGGCCTCCCACACTGTGCCCACCCTTTCGACGCTGCCCTCGTTTTCTTCTATGTACTTCTCCAGGGAGTCCAGCAGATCGATTTTAAATGCTGGATCTTTCAAGGCCTCAGTTGGCATTCTCCATAACGGGATGGGGGCTCGGGGGCCCATCACACTCCATTGTACCTGCAATGGGGAGTGATCAGATTTTGATCATTCTAAGTATTGTGCTGCGTCTACGTGGGCAAAGCATTCCCTGCCAATGAACATGTGGTCAATCCTGGTGTGAGGATTGTGGGGGGATGAGTAATATGAGTAGCCCCGCCTCCCTGGATGTAGTTCTCGCCAGAAATCTGTCAGGTCTAGTCTTTCTAGCGCTGAGTTCAGTGCGGTGGAGCCCGCTGCAGCACGATTTAGAGGAGGAGCGGATCTGTCCAGAACTGGGTCACGGACGCAGTTAAAGTCCCCCCTCCCCCAGATGAAAAAGCTGTTCCTATGGTGAGTTACTCTAGTGTACATCAGTTCTAGGTGGGCCGGGATGTTGCAGTTGGGGAAGTAGGGGTTCAATAGGCACACCTCTACCAGCTCTATGTATCCCTGCACTATTACGTATCGGCCCTCCGGGTCCGATTCCACCTTGAGCAGCTTGAAAGGAATCTGTGGGCTGATCCATGTGAATACCCCTTGTGCGAACTTGGAGTAACACGCTCCAAACCCATGGCCTCCCCAGCCCTCCTGTAACTTGGCCGTGGCATCCCCTGTCAGATGAGTCTCCTGCAATAAGGCTATCCCCACCCGCTTTCTGTTGAGGTAAGATTTAATTCTGTTCCTGCGGAGGTAGGAGCCCAAACCCCGGACGTTCCAGGTTAAAGCTGTGACTTGTGCTGCCATATTGGTGTTGAAGCCCACTGCAAGGTCGGCCTCCATCCACCCCCATCACACCCCTGAGGGACTGTGTTATGATGTCCCCTGGCTGCTTGACTAGCGAGAGCTATTCCCCATGGTTCCGCTGTTACTGACCCTCTCGCACCACACTCCACTTTTCCCAGAGACTTTGCAACTGTCCAAACCCACGTCTTTGTGGGCGGACAAACAAGCAATAACAATGAACAGCTGCCCCCAGCTGCCCCAACAGGCCTGCTCAGCTTCTGGTAGGGTGGGTTGTAGCGAATAGCTCATGTGGCCCTGTGGGCTCGCCGTCCACCATAGCGGTTGAGATGATATTGCAGTGTTAGTTGACTCGGGACCACTGTTTTATGCAGACCCGTAATATCACTGCCAGCTCGCGCGGGACCCCCCCAACCTGTCCATGACCACTCACGTAATGGGCTCCTTGTCCCTGGCTAGATTGTTGTGCTCCAGCCACATGTCGGCTGGAGCAGGCGTCTCCAGGAATATCGCTTTCCCTTTGTAGATCACCTTAAGGCGCGAGGGATATAGCAGCATGTATTTAAGATTAAGCCTCCGGAGCCTCTCTTTAACTGGTACGAAGGAGTTCCTCGCCCTCTGCACCGCGGGTGTGTAATCTGGATACATGACAATCCTGGAGTCGTTTCGCCTGATCTCTCCCCCTTCTCTTGAGAATTTGAGTATTATTTCTCTGTCCCGGAAGTTTAGGATTCTCGCAATCATTGGGCGCGGGTGCGTGCCCGGTGGGGGCCATTTTTGTAGAGACCTCTGGGCTCTCTCGACTAGAAGCCCTGGGAGAGTTTAGCAACACCAATGTCCTGCTGCAGCATGGTTTCCATGAATTCGGTCGGGCTTGACCCTTCCATGTCCTCTGGTATTCCCAGTATTCGAATGTTGTTACGGCGGGTGCGACCTTCTGCATCCTCAGACCTTGCCTCTAGCTATGCAACATTCTTCTCCAGTTCTAGGACCTTGGCCTTCAGGTCAGTTGTGGTGTCGGCGGTCTCCTGCAAGGTTGTTTCTGCCGTGGTCACTCTCTCGGTTAAGTTGTGGGCATCCTGGCGCATCAATTGCATATCAGATTTAACTTAATCTATTTTGGTGTCAATGAATACTCCTTGAGTGTCGCTATGGCCTGCAGTACCGGCACGTCCTTAGAGTTGTTTTGCGGAGGGGGCAGTTCTTGTTGCACCTGCGCTGCTTGGTGCAGTTTTTGCTTTGGTCTGGTCGCTGAGAAGGAATCAATTATTGATTGCTTGGGTTTGCCCTTGGAGGGGGACATGCCACTGTAGAGATTGAAGGTCCACTAGGTGGTGAGTGAATCAGGCTCTGTCGCAGCTATGGAGCTGCGGATCGAATTTGACAGGTGGGGACAAGAGCTTTTCAGTCAGTCGAGCCAAGATTTGGTTAGTAGCGTGTTATTTGGAGCCAGTTAGTGTCGGGGTAGCTCTGCGAGAGGCCCCCGCGCCGGAACCCACCTTTGCAGGTGACCAGATACAAAGCGAGTTCCCCCTGGCTATTGTGTCTCAGTCTTGGTGTTCCAGAAATGCCTCCACAGGGTTGGCAGGCGTCTTCCACTACAGTGGGCGGCGCAGCAGTGTGTGCCCACCCTGCTGGGATTGTAGACAAGCGTGATGTCTGTGGGTTTGGTATTGGAGTGGATCCAGCCCAGGCACCAGTGCAAGAGGTCTGTGTCCAGGTCACCTTTTCGTGGCACCAATCCAGCACTTGAGGTCTTTTAGCTGTTTGCTATCTCCAGTAGCAGGGTGTAGGCTTCAGTGTAGCCCCCGAGTGAGGCATGGTGGCAGAGGCAAGGCAGGGGAACCCCCTGCAGAAGGAATGGCGGGCGAACATGTGAAAGGTTCCCCAGGTGACTGCAGGGGGCCTATGTTACGTGCTGTGATTCAAGATGACAAGCTCCGTCCAGGTGGTCCGGCTGTGTTTAGTGCCCCCTAGTTGCTGTGATTGCAGAGCCTGGGCGGCACGCAAACGCAGTGTTGCGGGCGGCCTTTAGTAAGGCTTACTTGTCTAATATAGTGCTGCGCATGCACCCTGGAGCTACAGCGTGTAGTTGGCGTGGTGATCCGCGCATGGCGGCCTGCAGGGGTTGGTGCGTGCGGCGGTGGGTCCAGGAGCCTGGTGCAGGTGGGGGATCCGCTTTAGTATTCTCGTACCTTGCGTTGGTCTCCGATCCAGGCCAAGGCCCCTCGTCGACAGCAAAGGACTGATCAGGGGTTGTCAGCGCCACCCCCCACAGTAAGCAGGCGGGCCTCCTCCGACTTCGCCCGTCGGGCAGCTAGTGTGGGTCTGTGAGAAGCGTGTGCGCGTTTGGGGCTCACAGAGGCTTGCGGCTCCAGGAGTCGGGTCCAGGTGGGGGGGGGGTCCTTCCCAGTAACAGCGCAGCTCCACGCTTATAGAGGCTGTGGCGCTGCGCACCCTGCAAGGGTCCCTGGTCTGCACCCCAGTGTTCAGTGTGCCGGGGGCCCCCAGCAATGTCCCATTGGCGAGCAGGCAGGCCGCCTCCTCCGGTTCCACCTGCCGGGTGATTGGTACAGCTCGGCACAGGCAGCACCCTCCTCTCTGTGACCGCCGCCGGCAATATTCCCCACTTTGCCTCCGCTCCCCCTCTACGATGGGCGAGCGAGTTTGCCGTGGGTTGTGTCCAGTTACAATGAGGGGCACAGAGGCGGCCTCGTTCGTCGCACTGCTCCGCACAAAAAAGGGATCCGCCGAGCCGTCTCCTGTCAGGCTTGAGAGGCGCAGGGGAGTGGACCACTAAGTGGGTCTACCGGGTCCGTTTTCCTTCGGGAAATGCACCAAGTGATAGGGGAGCGGTTCTTGTAGCGGACACTGCAATTTGGTGCGAAGACCAAGCCGTATTTCTGCTGCAAAAGGATCAATCCAAGGATCAGGGACAGGAGCTTAGCGGAACTGCTTCCTCACGCCATGGGCATTAGCCACGCCCCCCTCCCCATATCTTTTGATATCCAAGAAGGACAGAGGACCGAGACCCATCTTGGATTTGAGATACTTGAACAAGTTCCTCAGGAAGGACAAGTTCAAGATGGTCCTACTTTATCAGATCCTTCAAGCCCTCCAACTCAAGATTGGTTGGTGTCATTGGACCTTCAGGATTCTTATTTTCATGTGCCAATCCATCTCAAGCACAGGAAATACCTAGGGTTCACAGTTGGTGGTTCTCATGATCAGTTTCGAGTTCTGCCATTCGAGCTGACCTCCGCCCCAAGGGTTTTCACCAAACTGACTGCGGTAGTGGCAGCGAGCTTCAGGAGAGGGAGGATTTGTGTCTACCCCTACCTGGACGATTGGGTGATCAGGGCACGTACTCCCGAACAAGTCCTGAATTATCTCAACGTCACCTGCCACTCTCTTCACAGACTGGGCTTCTCCCACAATTACAAGAAGTCCCCTATGACACCTTCCCAAAAGCTCCAGTACATTGGAGCTGTACTGGATACATACTTGGGAAAGAGCTCACCACCCGATGTGAGGGCTCAAGACATTCTTGAGATGCTGACCAAATTTCAGAATGCCTGTAGTCTACCGTCCTTTGATTTTCTGAGGTTGCTCTGCCTCATGGCATCCTGCATTTTTCAGGTGCCAGAGACCCGCCTAAGAATGAGATCCCTTCAATGGGCTCTAAGAACTGAATGGCCCCAATTCTCAGGAAATATGTCGGACCGACTTCATATTCCAATTAGGGTCTCACAGGATCATCTGTGGTGAACCTGCAAGGACAATGTTCTGAAGGGAGAACCCTTTTGTCAACAATGGCTGGAGATAAGCAAGAACCAAAGCTGCCTCCCTCTCCCCCTCTGACCCCCCTACCCTCTCGCACACCAATCGCAACAAAGAAACTAAAGAGGAAACATTCCTGGTCCCCCTCAATCTCTCAGCACTCCTCGCCTCCCCTGTCTCGACCCTCCACCTCTTTCCCGCAATCTCCTCCTTCCCCCGTAGCTTCTCCCTTCCTGAAACCCCTCTCCCTCGATTTCTCATCAACTGCAACTGAAACTCCTAACCACCCACACCCCACCTTCAAATCCCCCAACCCAAACCCGATCATCCTATCACACGCAGCCACCTAATCCCGCCCGAACCCTACCAAATTTTCTGCTCGCCCACTATTCCCATCTAGCATCACCCACCCTACCCCTCTCCCTCCACTCTCTCCGCCACCGCCCCATCCCGCTCCAGCACCGAGACCAACCTTGCCTACCGATGTGAACTGTATCCTATTTAACGCCCGATCTGTTGCAAAAAACAGACATTGCATCTTTGACCTCCTCGCCTCTGTCAAACCTGACCTAGTTTTCATCACTGAAACCTGGTTCTCTGACGACTTCGGCCCAATCGCTAATGAAGCCTTTCCCCCTGACTACTCCCTCATCCCACTGAACCGTCCGTCCAGAGGAGGGGGGTTAGCATTCGTCTTCAAATCTCTCTTCCGCACCTCAATCATCGACAACCAACCCTCCATTCCGCCCTGTGAATCTCTCCTCGTCAAACTATCCCTCTCCCCGTTGCTCTCACACAGCTTCCTAATAATCTACAGGCCCCCTGGCTACGATAGACAATTCGCAAACAACCTTTGCGACTCTATCGCCACCCTCCAACTAAACCATCCCAACCTCACCCTTCTTGGAGACTTCAACATATGGCTCGACATCCCCACCAACCCTATGACACACACCCTGGTTGACGGTTTAGATGCAATTAATCTCCAACCCCACATAAACGGCCTGACTCACTATAAAGGACACACTCTTGATGCCATCTTTAGCTCAAACACCCTGATTCATTGAAAGCCCCCCACCCCTATCATCTGGTCCGATCACTTCATTCTCTCGTTCGCCATCTGCTCACCCGACCCCCTTCCCGTACTCGTATCTGAACCTCCGAATCTACGCAAATGCTGGAAAAAACGAATAATCACCCCGGATCTAGCCGAAGCGCTCCTCCAGTTTCCACCATCTACCTGCCGTCTCAACAACCAACTAACCCCTGAGGCCTTTGATTCATGGCTCAACGCATCTCTGATGCGGCTCACCCCCTGTGCAAACCATCAACCCGCCGTGGCCTTTTCCCCAGATGGTTCACTCCTGAGTTGAAGACCACTAAACGACAATACAAATACCTAGAACGCAAATGGCAGAAAGAGAAAACCCACGAGAGCAGGACCACCTTGGCCCGAGACCTGTATCGGTACAAGGCCGAAATCCGGAAAGCAAAAAAAGCCCACTACAACACCCGAATCCTAAACTGCAAAAACCCAAGCAAAGAACTCCACAAAATCATCTCCGAATTCACCAACCCGGCTTGTAACACAACCGTCCCGACCCCGTCACAATCACTGTGCGACCAACTCTCCCTCCACTATTACACCACGGCTATCGAAAGGACAAAAACTCTAACCACCAAACTGGCTCTTACAGCCACCAGGTAATCCTCCGCCCGTACCGGCCAGCCCATCAGCTGCGACCTCTACGCAACCAACGTTTGAATCCTTTAGTCCAATATCACCAGAACAATTTCTCAAACTTCTATCTGCCCGCAAACCATCTGGATCACCACTGGACCCTTGCCCAGCCACAACCCTTAAAGAAATGTTTGCTTCCACCTGCGCAGGAGAACACGCAAGATCCATTATAAATGCCTCCCTTTCTTCCAGCATCTTTCCTGACGCATTCAAAATGGTGCACGTCAAACCTCTAATTAAAAAACCTTCGCTCGACCCTCTCGAGCCCAAAAACTACCGCCCCATCTCAAACACCAGGTTCCTTGCCAAACTCATTGACCGAACTGCCTACTCTCAACTAAATGCCTTTGTCGAAGCCAACAATCTCCTAGACCCCGCCCAATCAGGTTTCACAACACGTCACAGAACTGAAACCACCCTAACCTCGATCTGGGATGACCTTAAAATGACAGCAGACTTCGCGGGATGCGCCGCACTAATCCTTCTCGACTTATCGGCCGCCTTTGACACAATCAATCACTCAATCCTCCCAGACCGCCTCCACTCCCTCGGAATTCGTGGAACCGCTCTAAAATGGATAGCTTCTTTCCTCAAAGACAGGCACCAAATAACGACACTCTTCAGCTTTACCTCCCAAACCCGACCAGTCGACACGGGAGTCCCACAAGGAGCATGTCTATCCGCCCTCCTATTCAATCTCTACCTGATCACCCTCCCACCAATAATTCGTTCACACAACATCCTGTGTTACAACTACGCCGACGACACTCAACTAATTCTAAAACTCCTGAACTCGAAACACAACTCCAGACCTGACCTGGCATCCTGCCTCCTTAACATAGAACTCTGGATGACCCAAAGCCACCTCTTGTTAAACTCCTCCAAAACGGAAATCATGGTTTGCGGCAACTCCGATCTTCTTCCTTTACCCACTACCTTGGCCACCCGCCATGGGCAACTCACCGACACCCTCCAACTCAGGGAAAAATCTTGGATGCACCCTAGACTCTGACCTAACACTCTTGCGCCAAGTCAACAATGTCTCAAAGTCCTGCCACTACCACCTTAAAACCCTTCGGCACATCTTTCCATATCTCTCATTTCCCAGCAGACTATCCGCGGTCCAATCAATCGTTATATCAAGACTGGACTACGCAAACCCCCTATACCTCGGAATCCATGCCTACCAACTGAATAAACTCCAAAGGGCACAAAACGTGGAGGCCAAAATGCTACTTGCGCTCGGTCCAAGAGACCACGTCTCCCCAGCCCTTAAGACACTGCACTGGCTTCCTGTAGCCCGTAGGGTGGCTTCCAAAACCTTATGCCTCTCCCATCGAGCACTGCATAAAACTGGACCTCAATATCTTCAAGACAAGCTAATACCTTATCCCACTCGCACCCTAAAATCAAGCTCAGCCGGCCTCCTACTAATTCCTAAGACAAACTCAGTCAGGTTAGGTGGATCATCATTCTCAGCCCTGGCCCCAACCCTGTGGAACTCGCTCCCCCCCCACATCCGCCTAACTGAGGATTTAGCGTCCTTCCGCAAACTACTGAAAACCTGGCTCTTCCCCTAAAACCAACCGGTTTTCCAGACTAACAGCATCACAATGACACCGACCCAACAAACTACCTGATGCGAGAATTGACAGCTAATAAACTTGAATATAAACTAGAAAGACAAACAGAACTAAACGAGTAATGTAGATCAAAACAGTAAAGTGGATAATATGAATGAATCATTGGGAAAGTAAGGAGATCTAAACTGATGAAATGGACATAATGAATGAGGAGGGAACGTAGTGAATGACATGGATGAAATATTTAGAATGGATGAAGCGTATAGAACAGATGAATGCACTAAGTGGAAGAGTGCATGAATGGAAGAACAGACGACTTGAAAGATCAAATGAGTATGGAGATCGGATGAGTGTATAGAATAGATGAACATACTAAAGCCATTGAGCGTGTAGAGTGGTTAGGTGTGTAGAGCGGACGAGCGTGTAGAGTTGATGAGTACTTGTAGAGTTGATGAGTACGTAAATACAGAGAAGCGAATAGAACGCATGAGGGCGTAGAACTGATGACTATACTGACCGGATGAACGTTTAGACCGGATGAACGTTTAGACCAGATGAACGTGTAAGAGCGAACAAGCATGTAGAGCGGCTGAGCGTGGGGAGCGGCTGAGCGTGGGGAGCGGCTGAGTGTGGGGAGCGGCTGAGTGGTATGTTGAGCCAACAAGTGTGTGGACCGGACGAGTGTGTGTGGAGCGGACGAGTGTGTGTGGAGCGGATGGGTAGTATGTTGAGCGGATGAGTATGTGAACCGGACAGAGCGGATGAGTATACAGAGCGGATGAGTATACAGAGCGGATGAGTGCGTAGGCAGACAGGAGTACATGCGCGGGTTAGACAGGAGTGCACGCGCGGGGAAGACAGGAGCGCATGCGTATGGAATACATGACTGCATGCGCGGGACTCACTGGAGAATGAGGGATAGACTAGAGCACGCAAGTTGGACTAGAGTGCGTGAGTGTGTCGAGCAGACAGGAGTGTGTAGTGCAATCTTGAACGCCTGAAATTAATAAAAAGCATAGAACGGACCTGATCACATAGAATTGCGTGACGCACATAATATGCTTTGGAATGCAGGGAACATTTGAAAGAGCATATATCATACCACACCCCACGCTTACTCTCTTCTTTACACCACCACTAAACTAGAACACAGTGATACTATGACACCATTCGGTATAACTGTTCTCA
The DNA here is from genome assembly GCF_040938575.1 of Ambystoma mexicanum. Lineage (NCBI taxonomy): Eukaryota > Metazoa > Chordata > Amphibia > Caudata > Ambystomatidae > Ambystoma > Ambystoma mexicanum. The sequence goes on from NC_090939.1 coordinate 825,764,507, forward strand.
TATCAACATCTCCCGCTCACTCCCCATCACTCTAAGTAAACACTGCTGGCTTCACACCCCCAGCAAGATGTTCTCCTCAGGCCTAACGCAGCCACACTCAGTCTGGATAAATCCTGCCAGAGCGAACACATACTCCTGATCTCTCAACCACCACACCTACCGCTAAGAAGCAGCTACCACACGAATTCCACACCAGCTGCACACATACCTGGTGCGCACACGCACCTTTGGACTCTCTCTACTCTCTCTACTGACCTGAACTTCGGTTCCCATGGGCGTTCAACCTACCATCGACTTCAGACCATACCAATGGTATATAAGGCGTTATATAAATGCAAAATAACATAACAGTAGTGACGGACGCCTCACTCATAGGATGGAGAACCCATGTCAACGATCTGACTGTCAGCAGTCGTTGTTCTCCATCGGAGTCTAAACTACATATCAATCTTTTGGAGCTGAGGGCAATTAAACTAGCGCTGAAGGCCTGTCTGCCCTCTGTACAGGGAAAGAATGTCCTGATAATGAGGGACAACACAGTGGCCATATACTTCCTCAACAAGAGAGGAGGTGTAGGGTCACTACCACTGTGCAGAGAGGCAATGCAGCTCTGGTATTGGGAAATTCAAGAAGGAATCTCCATATCGGCAGTTCACCTAGCCAGAGAGGAGAACACGATGGCAGACGCTCTAAGCAGGCAGAGCACAGTCCAGAGAGGAGAACACGATGGCAGACGCTCTAAGCAGGCAGAGCACAGTCTCCCACGAGTGGGAACTAGCTCAGGAAGTCCTTCAATAGATCTTAACCTTTGGGGAATCCCCCCAAGTAGATCTATTTGTGACCGAGGTTAACCGGGAGTGCAAAAGATGTTGCTCAAGGGAATTTCCCCCAAAAGGAGCTCTAGGAGACGCGTTTGTAGTGGACTGGGAGTTTCCACTCCTGTACGCGTTTCCTCCAGTCCCAGTCATGATCCTAATTGCCCCGGATTGGGCCAGGAGGACGTTGTACCCAGACCTCTGGCCATGTCCATCTGTCCTCCGATGCGTCTTCCACAGAGAGTACCTTCTCTCGCGAGAGGAGGGTTGGGTTCTCCATCCAGAGGTCGGGACTCTGATACTGAGACGAGGAAGAAACTTAAACACTGTTGCGAAGGTCAAGCATGTCCAGAGAATAGAAGTAATTGTGGTCAGGCAATTAAGTCAGAAACTGCCACCTGTAAACAGGTCACAGGTGCATAAAAGGTGGGTCCGACAGTGAGCTGGAGAAACCTGGAGGAGAGAAACCGGGCTGGTAGAGAAGGGAGTGAGCAGAACTGACATGAGAGAGGAAGAATCGTGCCCAGCAGGGAGCTGCGGAGGAGGGTCCTGTCGGAGGACAGGACGCTGACTACTGCAGAGGAGAGACTGTGAGGCCAGGACCTGAGGGGGCCGTGAAAGGGTTGAGATCACTAGTTTCCTTTGCCTTGTGCCCACCGCCGGAGCTGTGGGGCACAGAAGACTCCCAAGTATCGCAGGCCACCGGTAGCGTCTGCGAGTGAAGAGCGAGCTACCAGCAATGCGCAGAGATGCTCGAAAGAGGCGAGCAATGTTCGCTGGGCTCCCAAGAGGTATACGCGGAGCCAAAGGATGCTGGAAGAAAGAAGAGAATGCCCGGAGGAGCAGCTGAGTGCCAGTGAGTGAAATAGAGGAAACCCTCATACCAGGGTGCTCCTGGGGCTAGAGCTGGGCATATGGTTATGCCAAATTAACTGAAATGGGTAACAGTTGATGGTGAACCCAAAGTGAGGGGTTTTGGATATCGAGCAAGCTGCAAATTGAAATTAAATGAACTTGAATGTGACGCAAGTATTATTGAATATCGAATTAAAGAAAAGTTCTGGTGAGCCTACAAATGAAGTGAAAGCAAGTGTGAAACATAAGTAATGAACATTTATGAAGTAATTGTTTTTGAACCACGTGAAAAATCAAGTGATGAATAATTATACTGTGAAAGCAAGGTGGTTGAAGAGAGTGAGCAACACGGAGTGAGTTGTGTGGAAGACCATATTGTGACAAAGCCAAGAAACTGCCAAGGAGAACCAAAAGTGAATGCAAATCAAAAAATCAAAACACAGGTGCAGTGAGAGAGAAACATGTGTTTGCAAGAAAACCTAAAGAATACTGAAAGCTAACAGAGTGCCAATGGTTATCAGTTGCGTGACCTTTAATGGGTGAACTGTGTGGTCCGACAACTGTTCCTAGACCAAGGAATACCCTGCTTGGAAAAAGGCAAGGAATGTAAAGCTAAAGAATCTAAACATTGAAATAGGATTGCTCAATTGAATGATGAAGAGAGCAATCTGTATGTCACATCGCTCCCTCCCTGGCACTTATGGAGGAGGTGGATGCTCCGCCATTAATGCTCCAACACGTTTTCAAGGAACTTGTGCCATCGGTCCAGTTCTTTACAAAATGTCCGCCGCCAGACCTCTTATCATTCTCCTTTCATGGATGCGGTGCATTGCAACCCAGTTTTCTTCTATCTCAGGGTTAGACACTAGTTGTGCGTTTCCTTCTCCTGGACCTACTCTCCTTTGCCTCCCTTTTTTTTTCTTTTCATGGAAATTCAGAGCTTCTACTTATTCTGTCCTTCGTTATCTGTCTGGTCTACAGCTGTTTACCTTCCCTTTGTGTTCCAACTGCTACTGCGGCTAGCGACCTTCATACTCTGCTGCTCTGCTTACCTATGGCTTCGGAACAGATACAATTTTTCTCAACGCCCTATACCTCTGCAGCTACTCAATACACTTATTTAAAGTGGCGTGGATCTTCTGGGAAAACGCTCTCCTTATGCACTCCAGTTGTTATCATCTCCAATATAATACAAGAGATTTTTAGCCTTTTGGATTTTCCCCTCACTCTGTCGTCCTCGGTCATCCCGAGGTGGGGCCTCTTGCCTGGGCTGTTCCGTAGACAGGCATAGTGGCTTCCCCTCGTTGCAAGCGTTATCTTTACCACGAAAGGAAGACCTCCAAAAAGAAGAAAGGCAAGGAGTTACCATGGGAAGAATCCTCCCCCTCGTCATCTGAAAAAGATTCAAGTGAGGAGCAGGTTGAAATCGCTGTCGGAACTATTGAAGAGCCTGAAGGATTATAAAGTTGACCTTGGACTGGTTTTGAAAACTAGGAGACTTGAACTGATTGTAAGTTTACAAGCTGGAAGAGCTGATGTCTTGGGGAAGGGAAACCCAAGACTTTGTGAACTGTGTTGATGTCTTGGAGAAGGGAACCCTGAGGCCTTTTTGAAACTGTTTTGAACTTGGGGAAGGGAGCTGGAAAATAAGCCAAGAACTGGAAGAAGTTCAGAACTTTATTTCTTTTGTTGCTGACATCCTTACACATAGTTTAACTTTAGTTGTGAGGGCAAGTACAGGTTTTGGACACAGACAGACTTTTAAGTTGAACTTACTGACTCAAAACTATCCTTAGTTTTGTTAGGTAGGAAAATCCCACCTTGGCATAGGGCAAGTTAGGCCTTACACCATGCTGACATTTAAGTAAATAAAGGTATTTTACTTAGGAAATTGAATCTGTTGTCTGTGTCTTGCTTCGAGATGCCTTCACAGTTTAACAGCAGTACAACCTTTTGTGTTAAATTCCCATTTTTGCACTTTGACCCATGCATTGGTTTTTATCAAGAATAGACTTTGTAAATTGTTTGCTTATGGGGGTTCCACATTCATATCTTGCTTCATTAAGATCTGTTTGTAACGTTGCTGCAAGATTGGTTCAGTGAGCGAGGAAATTCGATTGACCAAATTACACCGTTCTTGAAGGAGTGCACTGGGTACACATTGATCAGAGGAGACGTTTTAAGACGATATGTCTGGTGCACAAAGCCATATATTTTCAGACCACTAAAATATTTGTAAGAAGTTGACATTTTTAAGGGGGTCTAAGAGGAGCACATAGACTAGAATCTCTAAATCTGGAAGTACCAATGTTTAAGCACAGTTTCTCCATGAAACGATAATTCGAGGGGATTGGCTCCTCGACGTATTCCATATCTATGACAGGTAATGTCCACAGCTGTGCTGCTTCGGAAAATCTTTGGTTTCTGCTTCCTGCGTCGATGACGTCGATGCGCCGTCCCCGAGGACCTCCTCAGACGGCCGACGTCACCCGATGTGATAAGTAGGACGCACGACACCCATAGCCTCAGTTCCGTTTTTTCCGCGAACGTGTTCGCTTCGTGAATCTCGGTACGCCTCGACTCGTTGGAGTTTGCTGTTTTCTATTCTCGGTTCATTGAACCTGTTCGGTTTGTTGTGAAGACCTGCTCGTGGCGATGTCTTTCTCATCTTCGACCCCGTGTCCGGGCTTCAAGAACTGCGGGGACTGTGGGTCCAAGATGTTGGTCACGGACTCGCACGACGCCTGCCTCTGGTGCCTCGGGGAGGCCCACGATATGGACGACTGTGTCGACTGCCAGTCGCTCACGGCAAAGGCCTTGCGGGAATGCAAGAAGAAGCTGTCGGTAGGCCGGGTGTCTAAGCCCCGGAAGTCGAGGTCTGCGGGGCTTTCGACGGATGACTCGAGGGGCGACTCTCCGCGTCATCGTCGGAAGTCCAGTGGGTCTCCTTCCAGGAGTCGGTCTCGCCACTCCTCAGCCTCTTCGAGGCATTCCTGGAAGCGCCGGCATAGGTCGCCTTCCCCGTCCTCTTCCGAGGACTCCGCCCGTCGGCGGGTCGCTTATCCCTCCATGCAAGCGACACCGGATGAATGGGCTTCCTTCGGGAAGCAGATGCTAGCGATTCTTGAATCGCAGGGCACCTGTCCGTCCCCGTCTCCGAGTGGGGTCGGTCGGCACCGGTCGAGAGACACCGCTCGTACGCCTTTGGGCTCGGGTGGTCGGCACGGCTCGCGGGAGAGGTCCCGCTCGGACAAGGGTAGCCGTCCTGGTCCTCGACGCACTTGAGGCCGTGTGATCCTGTCCCGTCTTCGAAAAAGACATCGATGCCTGTGGCGCCGAGGTCGACGACGATTTCTCTCGAGGCTCCGCCTCCGAGGGGGTCATCAACGCCGTCGGCGCCTAGGTTGTCGAGAGACACGCTCGGAGCTCCGGCTTCGAGGACTGTGTCGACGCCGCCGATGCTGGCGGCGCTGCAGCTGACGTCGATGCCTTTTCTGTCAACGCCGACTCGTTCGGCGCCCTCGACGCCTTTCGAGGCGGTGGTGTCGGAGGGGCCCTGTGGCACGGGGTTTGCCCCTAGAAAGGCTATGGCTAAGGTCCGGCATGGCTTTGGTCCACAGAGGTCTTCCTCTCCCCACCTGGAGTACATTTTGGAGGGTGATGAGGGCTCTGATGGCGGCCTGGTTCCGGTTACGGTTCCAGATGACCTTATCTCCGGCCATAGCCAGTTTGATGACCTGAGGCAGTCGCTGCATGATGCCAGTGGACTGGACACCTCTCCGGAGGTGGAGTTTTGTCGACCGGAGCCTGGCACTCATGCCGATTCTTCATACCGGCGCCTTATGTCTCGGGTTACCGAGTACTTGGGTTGGTCAGCTCCCCCAGGGGAGTTCGTTCAGGATGATCTCACGGACATCCTTGATCTCGGTCCACCCACTGACCCGGTTTTGCCTTTTCATATGGCTCTGCAGAGAAGGGTGGCGGCGTCTTGGACTGCTCCGGGGAGTTTCCCGGCAGTGGGCAAGTCTTTGTCGTGAAAATACCATCCAGCCAGTAGCGACCCCTGCTACTTGTCTAGGCACCCCACCCCGGAGAGTTTGGTGGTGCAGGCGGCTACGGCCCCGGCAAAGCAGGTGTCGTATCCTACCATCCCTCCGGATAGGGACGACAAACGTTTTGACGGCTGGGCAAAGAAAGTGTTTTCTTTGGGGGGTTTGGCGCTTCAGGCGGCCAACTCCATATGTGCCTTGTCTCGTTTCACACACACTCTGTGGAACTGTGTTGCATTAGCGGCTGATCATATTCCCGAAGGGGACGAACGGGATGGTTTCCTTGCTCTGGTTCAGGATGGCAAGGATGCTATGTGTGAGGCCGTTCAGTCGGGTTTGGACTTGGCGGATTGTGTCAGCAGGTCCATGGCGGCGAGCACCATAATGCGCAGGTTTGTGTGGTTGCGGAAGTCTGGGTTCGCTCCTGATGTGCAGTCCCAGCTCCTCAACATGCCTTTTGACGGTGAACACCTTTTTGGCAGCAAGGCTGACGAGAGCCTTGAGAGGTTGCAGACCTCCAAAGCTGCAGCGAAGTCGTTGGGCGCTGCAGTTCGCCAACCTCTGCCTTTTCGTCCTAGGGGACAGCAATTTTGGGGAGGTTCCTTTCACTATTACTCGTCCTTACGAGGGGCCATCGTAAGAGTGCCAGAGGCGGAAACAAAGGTACTCGAGGTGCCAAGGCCGCTCGGGCAGTTGCCTCTTTGCCTTCAGGCAACGCCGCAGCCGCTACCACTCAGTCATGAGGCAAGGTCCCATGGTTCGCCGGTTGGGTGAAGGCTGGTGCAGCATCTTGTAGAGTGGCAAGCCATTACTTCGGATGTGTGGGTTCTGGAGATCATAACCCACGGCTACTGTCTTCCTTTTCGGCAGAGGCCTCACGACAATCCACCAGGGAACCTCTTTGAAGAGTCCGGATCCGCTCCTTGCGCAGGAAATTCAAGCCCTGCTGGAGAAAGGCGCCATAGAACTGGTGCCTGTAGCGGAGAGGAACAAGGGATGGTATTCCCCTTATTTTTTGATTTCGAAGAAAGACGGGGGATTGAGACCCATCATGGACTTGCGCGGTTTGAACAAACTCCTCAGGAAGGACAGGTTCAAGATGGTGACTCTTTCTCAAGTCCTTCAGGCCCTTCAACTTCAGGACTGGTTGGTGTCTCTCGACTTCAAGGATGCTTACTTCCATGTGCCGATCCATCCCAATCACAAGAAGTACCTGAGGTTCGCGGTTGGTGACTCGCACTTTTAGTTTCAGGTCCTGCCGTTCGGATTGACCTCCGCCCCGAGGGTTTTCACCAAGCTCATGGTGGTGGTGGCAGCGCATCTCAGGAAAACGGGGAATCACGTCTACCCCTACCTGGACGATTGGTTGATCAGGGGGAGCTCTCCCGAGCAAGTCCTGGATCATCTGTCCGTCACCTGCCACTCCCTTCACAGGCTGGGCTTCTCCCTCAATTTAAAGAAGTCCCATTTGACAGCAACGCAGTGGCTCCAGTACATCGGAGCGGTGCTCGACACATCCCTGGGGCAGTGTTTTCCTCCTCAGGTGAGGGCTCTTCACATTCAGCAGATGGTGCACAAGTTTCAGTTTGCCCAGAATCTCCCAGCGTCCGAATTCTTGAGACTGCTCGGCCTCATGGCATCCTGCATTCTTCTGGTGCCAGAGGCTCGTCTGCGGATGAGATCTTTGCAGTGGGCACTCAAGCTCCAGTGGTCTCAGTCCTCCGGCAGGCTGTCGGACCCTGTTCAGGTGCTGTCCTTGGTAGCCCGGGACCTTCTGTGGTGGGCCGTCGAGGGCAATCTGATGAAGGGGGGCCCCATTTTGGCTGCCCTGGCCAGAGGTGACGATCGTGACAGACGCATCCCTCATGGGATGGGGAGCTCATGCCAACGAGTTGACAGTTAGCGGTCGTTGGTCTCCGTCGGAGTCCAGACTCCATATCAATCTGTTGGATCTGAGGGCCGTCAGGCTAGCCCTGAAGGCTTTTCTGCCGACTGCGGAAAGAGTGTCCCGATTCTAACGGACAACACGGTGGCCATGCACTACCTCAACAAAAAGAGGGGGGGCAGGGTCGCTTCCGCTGTGCAGGGAGGCGATGCAGCTCGAATTCTGGGCCATCCAGCAGGAAGTTTCGATCTCAGCTGTTCACCTGGCCGGAGACGACAACGAGACGGCGGATGCCCTGAGCAGGCAGAGTTCGATCTCTCACGAGTGGGAGCTGGCTCAGGAGATTCTCCTGGAAATCTTCACCCTTTGGGGGACCCCTCAAATGGATCTCTTCGCCTCCAGTGTCAACTGGAAGTGCGAAAGGTTTTGCTCGCGGGAATTTCCTCCAAAAGGAGACGCGTTCGTGGTGGAGTGGTCATTCCCACTGCTGTACGCGTTTCCTCCAGTCCCCGTCATCCCGCAAGTGCTGCGGAGGTTACGGAGGTTCGGTTCCCGGATGATCCTCATTGCTCCAGCGTGGGCCTGGAGGACGTGGTACCCGGACCTTCTAGACTTGCCCATCTGCCCTCCACGTCGTCTTCCCTACCGAGACGATCTGCTCTCACGGGAGGGGGGGTCAGGTTCTCCATCCAGAGGTCAGATCCCTCAATCTTCACGCTTGGAATCTGAAAGGTTGAGGTATAAGGATTGGGACCTCCCTGAAGACATAATGGAGGTGTTGCTCTGGGCCAGACGGCCGGCAACTAAGTCTCTGTACCGTTGCCGTTGGAGAAAGTTCTGCGACTGGTGCAGAAATCAGAATGTGGATCCTTTTGAATGTGACATTCCCATGGTTCTGTCTTTTTTGCTTTCTTTGGCCCACAGGGGCTTGCAAGTGGGGACCATTAAAGGTTACCTGGCGGCGCTGTCCATCTTTAAGCGCTCGTCTGAAGAGTGTTCCTATTTTAAAATTCCTTTAATTTCGCAGTTTTTGAAAGGGCTAACTAATGTGTTCCCTCCGTCACCTTTTCTGGTGCCAGGTTGGGATTTGAACCTTGTTCTTAAGTTTCTTATGGGTGCTCCGTTTGAGCCTTTACATTCTTGCTCTTTGAGGCTGTTGACTCTGAAAACTGTGTTTTTGGTTGCGGTTACTTCCGCTCGCAGAGTGAGTGAGTTACAGGCACTTTCAGTTAAGCCACCCTTCACTGTGTTTCATAAGGACAGGGTTGTCCTTAGAGTTCGTCCTTCTTTTCTTCGGAAGGTGGTTTCGGAATTCCATTTGAGCCAGAAGGGGGTTCTTCCGGCGTTCTATCCTCCTCCACATCCTGGTAAGGAAGAGGAGAGGCTCCATAGGCTTGATCCTCGGAGTGCGTTGAGCTTTTATATTTCGCGCATGTCCCGGGTCAGAGTGGACGATCAACTTTTCATTGGTTACGCTGGAAAGCGTTTGAGACAAGCTGTGACGAAACAGACTTTGTCTCGTTGGATTATTTTAGCTATCTCCGAGTGTTACCGCTTGGCGGGTAAGGACCCTCCGACTGGCTTGCGGGCCCATTCTACCAGAGGAGTGGCTGCGTCTATTGCCCTGCAGAGGGGAGTTCCTATTCGTCACATCTGTGATGCAGCCACCTGGGCTTCAGTACATACTTTTGTACGTCACTATTGCCTCGATTCCATCAGAGGACAAGATCTGGCCTTTGGCAAGGCAGTTCTCTATTCCGCAATTTGATTGTGCATGCTAAATTTGTATTCTAAATTCTTTCCCACCTCCTTGCTTGGTACTGCTTTGGGAGTCGGTCATAGATATGGAATACGTCGGAGGACCCAATCCCCTCGAAGAACAAGTTACTCTCTTACCTGGTTAAGTTCTTTCGATGGGATGGTCCGACAACATATTCCATATCGCTCCCTCCCTGCCTTCCCCGCTGCAGAATTTCTTTTGCGATTGCATCTTACGTTCCGCAAGGCCTTGTGTGTCTGACTGGCAGAAATCTGGTGGCACACGTTCTGGGAAAAACTATAACTGAGGCTATGGGTGTCATGCGTCCTACTTATCACATCGGGTGACGTCGGCCGTCTGAGGAGGTCCTCGGGGACGGCGCATCGACGTCATCGACGCAGGACGCAGACGCCAAAGATTTTCCGAAGCAGCACAGATGTGGACATAAACTGTCATAGAGATGGAATACGTCGTCGGACCATCCCATCGAAAGAACGTTACCAGGTAAGAAAGTAACTTGTTCTTCTCAGGAGGCACTATAAAATTGTGCAGCGCCCTACCAAAATATCTACCGATGACGGAAGACTTTTTAAAATGAGGAAATATGTAAAGACCTGGTAATGGTATTTAGGATTTTAGAAATGTCCAGGTTTTGTCTGGACTTTATTTATAGTTAATGTATGTTAGCAGAAAGTGAAAAATTGTATTGTGAATTTTTTTTTATAGCCTGAACAAGTAGTTTTATGGCAATATTGTATTATGTTTAATTGTGAAATGTTTTTGTTTATATTGAATATTTGTACAGCGCTCTGATGCTCTTGGACCAAGTTCACATTTAAGAATTTTTTAATACATCACAAATAAATTAACCTTTGCAGAGGTTGAGATGATGTTGTAAGGGGCATCTGGTTCTAATGATTTGTTGGGAGATTTTAACTTAACTATGGAGCCCATTTTTAAAGATTATTACCTAAGAACCGTACTAAAGGTAAACTTTGTTTCTCTTCATGCAAAATGGTGGCTTAAATTGATTGGAATGCTAAATCCCACATCTAGCGATTACACTTTCGTCTCCACATGGCCACACTTCATGTTTTAGATTAGACTACCTACTAATAGACCAACCTCCAGTAAGGTTAACCTTTGACTCGTGATCCATTTCTTTTATGCGACTAAGTTTGTACTCTGAAAGAAAGTCAATATTTTCTTAAGAAAAATAGAAGCAGCATTTCCAGTCTCAACACAATCTGCGAATATCTGTAGGCCATCTAGTCAGAGAAAATGCCCCAGGGTGAAAGGGGCCCCTAGGGTCCCTCGTGCTATGGAAACAAGGCAATAACCATACACGAAAAGATGCGCTAGACACGAGGCTCAAATTCCCAATGCTAGGGTTTATTGCAAGCAAAAAGAAATAGTATCAATTGGCCAATTCTGATCTCATGCCCCGCGACGTGAGTTTCCTAGACCTCGAGGGACGCAGGAGAGCGAATTACGTACATCAGTTACATACATACAAAATGCATATCATACAATCAGCAAAGTCATGTTTAACACCCCTCTTTATTAAGTTCCTCGGAACTCGGGACGACGATGGACATATCCGACGAGTATGACAATTATGACATTTTCGATGTCTATTCTAGTAACCATGTGCAATTAGAAAGTGCAGAGGCATCTTTTAGTTGTTGAACAGAACACGTGATTCTGTTCTTGGAAGCAAGCTGCACACGGGGGAAGAGCCACATTCCAAGCTTTGCCATCTATGAGGTACTATTCGTGTCCTGGGAGCCGACACGTTCTAAAGGGTTTTGCGAAGGGGGGGCCGTAAGAAGAGCATAATTCAAGCCTTTAGCTGTTTTATTCTAACACATTCTACCATCGTACAAGACAGGCTGGCAGCTGCCCTGCAGCTCTCTCCCCAGGCTACAGAGAGGGAGCGTGGGCATTCCTCTCTGGGCTACTCATGAGGAGTTTCAACAAACTCTTCAGTCCCGCGACCTTGTCCTTTCATATTCCGACAACAATGTTAACAGTTGAGCAGAGTAAGCAGAATCCACAAGAATTGCAAGCTGCAAAGCAGTTTTCAGACAGAAAGCAATGAGCAATGGTTAACAAGCAAAATGGCGATTCTTGCTACGTTTAAAATGGCCGCTCGTTGGTCAAGCATAGCAGTTTATATTTCTATAATTCGGTGCATAAGATGGTTGGCCCACGGCCATCAAGTTACGTCTATCATTCAAATGAAGGTTATTCATTTTTCCAGATTGACAAGGGATTCAAATTGATATTCTGTAGTTTCACCTGGCGGAATCAATGACAAAATTCACGGGGAGCTCAAACTTTAGGAGTTAAATTAAAATCTGAACCATGGAATCAATTCCGTTCTGGAAAAGATCAATTTTCATTTCTCCATGTCGGAACGTCTTTTTGGGAAGGTTGCAAAAATGCAGATAAACTTCTTGCTCATCAGTTGGCAATAATTAAAAACAGCTATGCCAGCCACTCCGTGCACAGCTCTGATGATAGGCCAGGCCAGCAGATAAGTCTGTTGGATTCATAGAATATTTTTCTAATCTTTATGCCTGGCCAACATGCAAGACCTAGTATTTCATCTAAGATGATAGCATTAAGAAATGTCAATAGGCTTCAGCAGTTTGCTTGTTGTGGAAGAACTGCTTCAAGACAAGACCTTAAGGACTTCTATTGTTGTGCCCAAAGTGCAGAGGCATGTCAAAGTCAACAGGTAGACCTCCTAGACTTCCCTCCGGTGGGAGGGGAAAATGTCAAAAATGACTGTTTGATAATACGGTTCCTATTGCCTGATGACACATGTAGTATTCCATTGCTTGGGCCACCCTATCTAGTGAGTTGTTGGGACTGGAAGACCAGAGACACTGATGGGACCCCAGCAGATCTTGTTTTGCCTCTGTAAAGGGATAAAGAAACATGGAATAAAAGGAAGGGAAATGAAAAATGTAATTAATTAAAAAAAGGAACTTGCTTGATTCTGGTCTAGGTTTTGGGCCTCACTATAGAAACATAGGTATGGGTGGAGGCGCACTAAATCATCTTTGTTGGATTTAAGGAATTGCAACTAAGTGCCAGGCTAGAATAGATGCTGAACTGTATGCATCAAGGATGGCTTATTTGCAGCAATAGACCTTGGGATAGGGATGGGGAGTGGCCAGGGGATTCCCTGAGTAACTATATTCCATGTACTCTATACTTTATCATGCTCTTTCATGCTTTAAAGCACAAGAGCACTTTGACCTATTTCACATGGGCACTCTCGGTACACACTATGAACTCCTGACTTGGGTGCCAAAGATGTTTGGGACACAGGTCAAGGGTTTAAAACCTTCCATTTGATGCTCTCCTTTTTTATTGCATGTATTTTATAATTGTTATCTTAAATTCTTAGACGAAAATCTTGAGAAGAGGAATGTGTTAATTAATTCAGTTTATCTGACTCACATTAGTGCCCGAGTTAGCCCTGCTCAACCAAACAACACCAATAAAATTAATTAGATTAATTCAGATGTAAGGCATCATTCTAATTTGTCTTTCAGTTCACAGTGGCCTCAATGACAAAGAAAGTGACAGTTTTAATATTGCCAACCTTTCACTCTATAACACTAGGTATTTATAAGATAGTGTAAGTAAACGAAAACACGCATCTTTGGGCCAAACACTGCCAGGTTAGTATTATTTTTGTTTTTTTGAAAGTCATGCAGGTTTAGCTTTTTTCACAGACATTTATATATGTTATGGAACTTATATAGCGCACCAGGTACCCAAAGGCTGACGGACGCTGAACATACAAACACAGGGTAAACAGAGCGGGCTGTTGGAACACGCCCAGTAGCAGGACAAAAAGAGTGCCTAGTCAGTCATTGAGAGAGTGCAAACAAGAAGAGCAGTTAGGAGAAGAGTGCTTTTGTTTTCAGATTTTTCTTGGAAGACCTCCATAGATGCAATGATTCTCAATGAAGGCGTTGGAGTTTTCCTTGCCTGGGGAGCTGCTGATGCAAAGGCAGCATCCCTCGATGACTTAGTCTTCCATCGGGGGATCGTGAGAAGGTTGGAGTCATCTGACCTAAGAGGTCTTATGCTTTGCTCTGAAATTATGACTTCTTTCAAATACACAGGCATTTGTCCCTGCACGCACTTGTGGGTGATAAGAAGTAGCCTAAAGGATACTCTGGACTGAATAGGCAACTAATGGAGACTTCTTCTTGCCTCCGTCACATGATCTCTTTTCGTGAGACATTTAACAACTCTCACCGCCCCATTCTGGATAACCTGGAGACAGTGAAAGTCTGATAACGGCAAGCCCACCAGAAGGCTACAACAATAATCGATTTCCGATATAAATGGTCTAAAGCAACAGAATCATTTAATGAAATATGAGCCCCCCGTCCATAGAATCTTAGGGAAAAAAGAAATTTCTTTACAGTGCTGAACTACCAGATAGTGGTGTATGACCGTGTTGTGCCAATCATCTTATTAGAGTGTGCTTTCTGTGGTTTACCTTTTTGTGAGAATAAAAAACAGGGTTGGGGCCATTAGAATCTCCCACATACAGGGAAAGCTCATCTGTCCAACTCCTCCCTCCCAAAGGAGAAGCTGAGCAGGCAGCACAGACGTTAACAGCAGAAATAATGCTATGGTAAATAATCACAATCCGTGAATGAACAGTCTGTCATGATTGCTGTGACCACTCAGCTCAGCCTTATTTTGATTGTGTGTTCATTTGGCAGGTGGAATATGTTTTCACAGACAAAACCGGAACGTTAACTGAAAACAACATGGAGTTTATAGAATGCTGCATTGAAGGACACATCTACGTACCCCATGTCATCTGCAATGGCCAAGTTCTCCACGATTGTGCTGGCATTGATATGATTGATTCTTCTCCTGGAGTTGGTGGAAAAGTAAAGAAAAATGCTTATTGATATTTTAATACATTCTTTTAAAGTGTGTTTTGGTGTTCGATATCAGCATTTGGTTTCATCAAGTTTTGGCATTGCAGTAGTTTTGTCTATGCCTCATTCTGTTATTGATGAAAACAAGTCTTTGAGCCTCCTAGCCATTGTACAGAAGGCCATGCAAGGTACAATACTTATGCAAACATTTGCTACATTTATCAAAAACATTTAACATGTCTATGCTATGAAAAAATACATATATGATTTGGGGAGGTGTGAACTGCTTGGTGGATGTAAATTTGTTTGTGCAAAACCTGAGCTCATGCCATTTCCCCATGATAGATTTTCAGATATGTCCAAATATTTATGGATGCAGTTAAAGGCCATGACTAAATTCACCCATTTACTGTATGTAGCAACCTGAGCAGTGGACACTGTTGAAATGTGCATTTTAATGTATGGAATGCAGGACTCAAAAAAGAGGGCAAAACACAGGCATTGCCAATTTATCTTTGTGTGATCATTTTGCTAACAATTTTGGTAAGTAACCAGATATTTATTATTCAGAACATCTTGAAATTCTGTGTTGCATCGGAAAATAGTGTACAGATGTTGGTGAATCTTTGATAGTAGCATAATATAAATTCTGGTGTACTTTGGATGACTTTATAAAGATGTGGTTGAAACCATTTATAAGAGGATTTCTTTTCGAGTCCTGATTGAGAAAGAACACCATGTGGGTTTCACAATTGGCTTTGACATGTTTGACCAGTATACCCTATGATGTGGCAGGTTAGGGGTTGGCTGAGGTTGGCAGCAGTCTCTAACATGTTGTTGTGGCTTCTATATTGGAGTTAAATAAATCACACTGCATGAATGAAAATTCTGTCCTGAGTCCCATGTTAGAGGCTGGGTGATGGAGATGGGGTGAACTTGGGGGTTGGGAACTGCCACCCACTCTGTAATGCAGGCCACGGGGGTGGTAAATGGACTGGTGAGCTGGGGATATCCTCAGTCACAATAGCCCACCCGCCATCACATCTTTCCTATTCTGCTTGATTTCCCCATTGAGATTAGTCACACCACACCTCTCAAGCAAACCCTCTGGAAAATAAAGCAAACAAGCCTTTACATTTGAACAACTTACCATTGGAGGCTCTCATGGAAGACCCCGCCAAGCTCCAGCTCACATGAGTTGATCAATCTCTGACGAACCAGGACTGCAACTCACTTCTCCAAGAACTCAACACCATCCTCACAAACATCAACCGTCATATCCAAGTGAAACTGCACACCCTCAAGCTTAAACCTTCTGCACCCTGGTACACTCACAAACTCAACCTCAACAAATAAACAATCAGAAAACAAGAAAAGACTTGGTAAAAAAACCTGCAGCGCATCAGCCATGCTCAAGGAATCCTGTTCTACACGCAGACAAATGTTAAAACCTGCCAAGGCCAACTACTTCCAGAACCCCATAGCCAAGGCCAACAATGAAAACTGAGCCCTCTTGAAAGCAAGTAAGCACTGCATCATACCTCTGCCTGACCCAACTCAACCACACTCCATCGAAAAAATCCAGCACCATCAACTTTTTTCGTCAGCATGATCAACATGATCCACCAACACATAGACACCAACGCCACACATCCCATCTCACAATATCACAACTACCTGGACAACTCTGAAGACACTAACTATGGAAGACCTCACTGTCACCTTAGCATCCCTCAAAGCCACATTGTATGCAGAAGACATCCTCCCTGACTCATTACTCAAGACCCTTCCGACTGAAGCACTCCTCCCTTAGCCAACAGTCATCAAATTCTCCATAACTCAGGGCACCATCTCCTCGACCCTCAAGGCCAGACAAATCCTCCTGCTGCTTAAGAAACCATCACTGGACCCTGTTGATTAGCGTCCCATCACCCATCTTCCATTCCTAGGTAAGATCCTTGAGAAAGCAGTAGCCATGCAACTTCTCAAATACGTTGAAGCCAATAACCTCATTCAGCCCTACCAATCTGGCTTCAGACCCAGGTGCAGCACAGAAACGACTACCATTAGGTGATAGATTGCCTTAAGAATCTTCTTACTAGAATGGACTGACACAGTAGATCACCAGCCACTCCTCAACAATCTACATGGGTGTTTAGGGACCAGCTAGATTGTCTGCAGTTGGTTTAAATCCTACCTTACTAATTGCCAACAGTTCATACAAATGGATTCTTCATATTACCAACTCTGCCCATTACCTGTGGAGTCCCGCAAGGATAAATCCTGTCACCACGATATTCAATCTTCACATGGAACCGCTCTGACCCCGTCTGGCTCCACAAAACATCCGCATTCACCAATATGCCGATGACACTGCAATATACCTCACGATATCCTCCATCGAAGACATCCACAGGTTGAAGGCCTGCCTCACATTGATCCAGCCCTGGATGTCCAGTGCTTAATTGAAGCTCGACCCCTCCAAGACTGAATTCCTCCTGCTGGCCAACTACACAGCATTTTCACATCCAGACCTGGCTCTCTGCTATTAGCCTCAATGCTTCACACCCTAGCTGGCCACGTGTCCTGCAAGCTGTAGCAAGACTCATAGTACACAGCAAATTCGACTACATCATTTCGACCCTCTTCGAACTGCACTGGCTCCCACTGCAAGCCCGTATCATCTTCCCATCCTTTTATATCATCTACAAGGCTGTCACTCTTAAGTCCCCAAGCTACCTCACTGAGAAACTCTGCATCTCCGGAGGCCTGCGATCCACCAAAAGTAAGGCAATGTGCAGACTTGAATTGTGACTGTGCAGGAAGGAAAAAACCAAAAGACCTGCCTCATCAGTCTACGTGGCAAGACTCTGGAACTTCCTCCTCCCCATACACATTAGACTTGTGCCATTGCTTCTATAGTTCAGGAAAAAGCTCAAGAGCTTCCTCTTCAGGGAATGGCTCCTCCCTAACGGCTATGTCCACAGCACCCTGCACTCCAAACTATACTTGAGACTCTGTGATCTGCTCCCCACTTTCTCCTCCCCTCGTTGTTTGTAGATCCCTTGCTGCCAGTTGCCCACCCTAACCCTCCCCTGTTGGCTCCCCATTTCCTTTTCTTTGCTTCCCTCACTGTTTTCTTCCTCCTATGATTGTAAAGCACTTGGTTGCTTCCCAAAACTAGGTCTGCACTCAATAAATACCCCAATCATAATAAAATGCCCTAAAATAATTCCCCCCCAGACATTATCTGCCAAAATCTGTGTGCGTCCTTTGCCTTTAGTATGGACTTAAAAGGATTCCATTCATTTTCTATGATCAATTTGTCTTTAAGTTCTAATATTTTTTCTATGATTTTTGACTGGGACTGTTTTTTTATTTTGAAATAACAAAGCCCTCTTTGATAGACTTTAGGAGTGTGTCCTCTTGGCTGATCTGCACTCATTGTCAAACCAATGCCTTTTTTAACCTACTTTTCTACTATATGTTCTGTAGTAACATATGGTTTGAAATGTTGTGATAGAATGCAGTGTACCTTATTACAAGATATGTCAAGTGTCATACTTTGATAAATAATAGAACCACCAAGTCAAATCAACATTCAAATGTTACATTGCTAGCGAGAATTACATTTTATAGCAATTCATCCTCCTCCTTACTGCTGAAACATTTGACGGGGCTCCACAAACACTCAACATCCAGCAGCTGTGGTTGGATATCGGTATCCGTGATTAAAAACAAGTGGCTCCTGATAGCTTGCTTGTTGTTGTATCATCCGCAAGTCAATCATAAATCACCAGCTTGACACGGCATAATATAATCAACATGGCTCCTTTTTTCTGGAATTCTACATGTGGCTACAGATGTGTCCCTTTCTGACCTCCCATTCCATCCCAGTTCATAAACAAATGGCTAGGTTGTTAGCATTTCTGTTATAATTGTAAGTATTAGTCATTCTAAGATCAGGAATCTTCCATGACTCGTTTTCTAATTTCTGGACTTCCTTCAGCATGGGAAATGGTTCGATCTGACTGTTAAAAATCTCCTTGTAAGATAAAATGGTCAGTCTTGTTATCTTGCGATTGCTCCTCTATACATAACGAGGTATTTTTCGTACTGGAAATTGTTCCACAATTATGTCTGAAACAGACATTGTAGATAACTAAAGATAAACCATCTGTTGGAATAACTTGGACCGCCAGTGTATCAGTAGGGTCAGAGTTCAATTTCTTAGTTTCTTGGGAAATACTATCCAGCACCCATCCTGTGTAGGCATCTGGTAGCAGGAATATGGAAAGTTGAAAAAACCTGCAACAAAAGTCTGTTTGTCGCCCATGTTTCTTGGAGACAGATAATATTGTGGGATTTTATAAACTAACACCAATCTTGATCTTTTTGCTTATTACTGATGGCAGCCACGTTCCAAGACATTGTTTTCAACTTCTCTTTCATTGTTATTTGAGATGATGTGTTAAGATGTCCAAAAATTTGGAGGGCTCATTTCTCAGTCTGGAACAATTAAATCATCCTCTATTGCAGTATAGACGGTGTTGCCATCTGGTGTTCATTCGCCACTTCAGTGGCTAACCCGGCCTTCCCAAATGATATGGGGTGCATCTCAATATTGCTATTAAATGGAGGTATAGTTCTATATTCATTAGTAAGTTAGTCCCTCCACCAGATCGGCATACTACAACTTAAGTTTGAGAATATCTAGGGCCTCGGCCTGTTTTATCTACGAATCTTAGCACATTTATAGCATCCTGGCGGATTAGTCAAAGACATCCTTTCTTGTGTCTTAGCCAGTAAATAACTTTGTTGCACAATGGCAATATTGTTTCCCATGTTCCCTGCTTGAATTTCACCACTCCCACTATGCAATGATCATAGCATGGTATATTGATCATTCTTCTTTGGGACAGGCTCAGACGGTGGGCTCCCTAATTTTTAAATTCAGGTTTATCGGGAACTGTCTGGTCTCTGTCTTGGGAGGCTTCAAAGGGGTTGCGGGTGGGAGGTGGCTTTTGTTCATCCTCAGTGGAGGGTAGTATTGTGTATAACGATAAATTGCGGACAAAATATTTTTATTTGCGGATCCCCTGGCTTCCACCCTTGCTGCCCTCTTTAATTTTCGCGTTTTGCTTACCAGGAAGATTGTGAACGCGTTCTTCCCTCTCATGACATTTGAGTCATTGTCGGTGACTGAATGTCAGCAAGATATGTTCACTTGCCAGAACAAGGGTTTTGAGAACATAAAACACAGCACTCTTACGTCCCATCCCCTTTCCTCCATACTTAATGGGTGTCCCTTCCAAGGGACGGAAGACGAAACCTTTTTCACCAGAAAAAACCTCCTTTCCCTTTAAATTTAGAGGCGCTGCCCTGGGAGCATGCACTGCCCTGACTCTGCCCTCCGGTGCCACACCTCAGTCCCCTTTTCCGCGTCAACGGGAATGGGCCGAATTCAGCAGCGCTCCTTATTTTGGCCTCGGCCATATAATTCCACGCACGGATACTTCTTCTCTTCTGTCTTTTTGTCTTTTTATGATTCAGGTACTCGGTCCTCAGGCGTAACGCTCCTCCCTGGCGCATGTCAACTTCTACAGGGTTCAGCAGGTATCCATCCTGCGATGGGCTCTTCCTGAATAAAGACCCCCACGCTCTCTGCCTACCGTGCCTTGGCCCAGACCATGGCTGGAAAGCTTGAACCGCGTGCAACGCGCTTTCCACAAGGTCTCGGAAGAACAGTGTAGCCAGGTGTGGAGGGAGCTCTTCCAGAGATTGCCTCCAAAGGACCTAAAGGACTTTGTCTATCATCAGGCCCACGGTAGGGCCGCTCTTTTCCAGTGCACCCTGCAAGGGAGATGCCTTCCCAAGGACTCCCCCGCGCGCGAGGGACCGCTCAGGTCCTGGTACGAGCACAAGTACCGAGGCTGAATCAGCTACCGGCCGTCAGGCCGAGGAGTCGGTGGATCCTCCCGGTGACAGTACTGAGGGACTGGAAGGTTCTTTTACCAGGTCCTCACCGAGGGGTTACGGCCTAGTACCGGCAACATGTCCGAGGGGGCGCCTATACCAAGTTCTACCGGCAGATCCTCCGCGATCGAAACGCCTACCGGGCCTCGGCCTGAAGAACCGGGTAGGCCCCATGATCCACACTCAAGAGTCCTAGACAGGGCGGGGCCCAGTGAGCCGAGCAACACGACGCAGGCACGTGGAAGGCAGCTCAACAAAATGGCCACTGTGCCAGAAAATCCGGCCAACGCCGCTCCAGGGAAGGCAGCAGGTGGAGGATCATGTGTCAAGGTAGGACTGGTGTCAACCAGGTATGTGGCCTACAGCTTACCCTTCCTTCGTGCAAGGCAGATTCCCGCTGCGTCCATATGGGCAGGGCACACAACGGCTCCAGCAACCCCTTGCTACCCCGTCAATATCACCTACCACCAATCCGGCCTGCGAGGACAGGTTCTTTGAATGGTTCCTCGGACTCATGAACTTTCCTTGGATGGGGGACATCCTCAGGGACGTGTTACCGCCAATGGCTCCGGCACCGCAGGCTCCGGTGCAGACGCCCCTGGCCCCTGTTCAGACTCGTGTCCAGGCGGTTCCGCAACAGCATCAGCCTCCGGCTCCGGTCTTCACACCACAGTCCCCGGCTCACCCTAATCCCCTCCTCTGGTCCTTGACTAACAGGACCCGCAGGCGGACACAGATGAGGAGGAGGACCCCGACACGCCATCTTCAGCCAAGGCCTTCCACGAAAGTCTGGCAAGGCTGGCAGAGTACTTGGGCCTTCCTCAACCCAAGGTTGAGCAACAAGCAGAGGGGGTCCTCGCAGAAGTCCTCACGCTATGTCCTGTGACCAAAACGGGGATCCTGATGCAGAAGGACATAGTTGCCTTGGCCAAGAAGGGCTGGCTCAAGCCCCACTCAGTCCAGCCGGTGAACAAACGCCTGGACACCAAGTAAAGGCAGATGGAGGGCGATACGCTCTTGCTGTCGGCCCATCTTCAGCCACACTCCTCAGTGATCGCTGCAGCATCACTATTCTCAAAGCCTCAGTCATCCTCTGCCTCCTCCTCTGCGGTGCTTCTAGGCAAGGAGAAGATCTTGGAGGCATACGGGAAGAAGCTGTATTCCAACGCATCCTTGCACCTCGTCAAGCCAATGCAGATGCCGTGCTGGCAGCCGTTAACCAGAGGCTCTGGCGGGAAATCGCAGATTTCCTCCCAGAGCTTCCGGCACAGAGCCAATCACGATTCAAAGCGGGATTGGTAGAGTCCGAGATGGTGGCGCAGGACATCATGGAGTCCACCATGGCCCACATTGACACCTCTGGCCATGCCATCTGCATTGCCACTGACATGAGAAGAACGGCCTGGCTCTGTGCTACGAAATTCAACCTGGATGTCCAGGATCGCGTCTTAGATCTTCCGTTCGAAGGGGGTGACCTCTTCCACTTCACAACGGATGAAGAGCTGGACAAAAAGAAAAACGGCTCACAAACGGCCAAGTCCTTATCCATCTTGACAAAGACCATGCCCAAAACGTACACCCAGTCATAGCAACGCTCGGACAAGGGGCTACAAATACGGAGGGTTCCATGACTTCCAAGAGCAGAGGTCCAGGCAGCCTGACCGTTTGCTGACTCAACATCAGCGCAAACAACAAAAGGGTGGGGGGCGGAGTAAGGGCTTTTTCCAGTCCCCCTCTTAAGGAACAGCCTCAGAGGGAATGAAGGCTTGACAAGCCACTCCATGTCCACGTGTCTCCAGTGGGGGGGCAGGCTTGCTCTCCATGCACATTTCTGGCGCCAGAATTGCACGGACCCCTGGATCCTCTCTGTAGTCTCCACAGGGTACCGCCTCCCTATCCCAGCCACTCCTCCCTCCTCCACTCCCACAGGTTGGGAGAGCAACTCTTTTGGCGGAGATCCGGTCACTCGTCGAGAGCCAGGCATTGGAGGAAGTGCCAGCCTCCCAGCGAGGCTTGGGCTTTTACTCCAGGATTTTCACCATTCATAAAAAGAACCAGGCGGGCCTGATAGTTGTGCTGGACCTTTCCATCCTCAACCTCTCCCTACCTCTACAAAAATTCAAGATGGTTACGCCAGCTTTGATAGCAGAGACATTGTGCAAGGGAGACTGGATGTGCTCCCTGGATCTGAAGGACGCGTACCTACACGTCCCGATCTGGCAGCCTCATCATTCTCTTCTACAATTCAGGATCATGGGCTACCATTTCCAATACAAGGCGCTTCCTTTCGGCCTCAACTCGGCCCCCAGGGTCTTTACCAGGCTGATGAACACAGTGCCGGGCCTCCTCAGGTCGCAGGGCCCCCACGTCTATCCATACCTCAACGAATGGCTGATCAGGGCGACATCCCCAGAAGCAGTGCACCATACTACCCACGCTCTCATGAACACACTGCACAAGCTGGGTTTTTCACTCAACCTCAAGAAGTCGCAGCTGTAGCCCATGCAGAGACTGACCTTCTTGGGTCTCATTTGGGACATGTGCTCTGAGAGTTTTTCCCTCGAGTACAAGATCACAGCCCTCAAGAGGGCCCCTGCACACTTCCTCAGCAGAGAAGTGACCTGGGCCTAGTGGTACCAACACATACTGGGGCTCATGGCAGCAGTCCTCTTGACTGTCCCCCACACGAGACTCAAGATGAGGAGGATAAAGCTGCACTTTGCAGCCTCTTGGAACCAGGAGCGAGTCTCTCAGTCAGAGATGATCAACGTTCCTCCATCACTTCACCCAGACCTCACATGGTGGTCCAGGGACTGCAACCTTCGCCTGGGCATGCCTTTCCGGCAACCTACCCCACAGGTCACCATCACCACAGACTCCTCTCTCGAGGGTTGGGGGGGTGGTTCTTGAACAACCACTGCGTCCATGGCACCCTGACCCAGCAGGAGCAGGAATACCACATCATTTGGCTGGAACTGTGGGCCATCTGGCTGGCACTCCGAGCCTTCCTTCCGGTTATCGAGGGCAAGGTGGTCCCCATTCAGACGGACAACTCGACCAGCATGTTCTACGTCAACAAGCGGGGAGGTACCAGATCCACCCCACCCCCCGCTGTTCAGGCTCACAGTCAGCATGTGGGAATGGGCCATGGAAAAAAACATCTACCTCACGACTGTACACCTGCCGGGGGAATCCAACCTGGAGGCAGACAGGCTCAGCAGATTGGGTGCGGACAACTACGAGTGGAAGTTGAATGACCTAGTACTGCAGGAAATCTTCTACAAATGGGGACACACCCAAGTGCACCTCTTTTTCTCCTCAGACATCAGGAAGTGCCAACTGTTCGCTTCCTGGCAAGGTCAGGGCCTGGGTTCCCTGGGCGATGCATTCCAGATTCAGTTGGACAGAATGACAGCATACGCCTTCCCGCCCACACCACTAATACACAGGTTGATGTACAAGATCAGGGAATCTTGCCACCTCAGCATCATTCTAATAGCACTGTGGTGGCCGGCCAGGCCATGGGTCTCGGAGCTGTTCAGCCTCTCGGGGAAGCCACCCATTCGCCTTCCGATGGGCCCAGCACATCTTCTGGTGCAGCAGGGGGGCAGAGTCATCCACCCCGCGCCACAGAAACTAGCCCTCACAGCGTGTTTCCTGAACAGGTCATGCTAGTTCACATCAGCCTTTACCAGGCTAACCTAGAGATCATACAGATAAGGTAGTTTTAGGCTCTAGGGTTGGAACCTGCCAGTGCTGAGCTCCAGTTATATTGATAATGAGCAAGATCACAGGAGTAATTGTAGGGGTTTAGCCCAAGCCCCTGTTTGGTTGGATAAGAAAAATGGTGGTCTCCTGGTTATCTCGCTTGGAAGTTAGTGAAGTAATTACTGTGACACTTTATTCCATACGAATTGGTTCGTTTTTATTAGTGGTGGTTGTACTTGCATTGAGTTTTACATACTCATAGTTGTTTTTGAGAAACACTGTTTCAACCTAGATAAGCAAGTTAGGTCAGCCGACACGTGTTTCGACCCGTACGGTCTTTCTCAAGGCATTTAATTCTGGTGTGTGCCCTCTGTGGGGTTCTGTTGGAATGTGGACTGTCCCTACGGCAGTCCAGGCTCCTGTTGGGCCCTGAGTGCTTCTCTGTAGTCCTCGGCGGCGGTGCGCACAGAGGGCACACACCAGAATTAAATGCCTTGAGAAAGACCGTACGGGTCGAAACACGTGTCGGCTGACCTAACTTGCTTATCTAGGTTGAAACAGTGTTTCTCAAAAACAACTATGAGTATGTAAAACTCAATGCAAGTACAACCACCACTAATAAAAACGAACCAATTCGTATGGAATAAAGTGTCACAGTAATTACTTCACTAACTTCCAAGCGAGATAACCAGGAGACCACCATTTTTCTTAGAGATCATACAGGGTGCCAGGAGCAAGTCTACCAGAGCCCATTATAGGAGCAAGTGGATCAGGTTCTGCCACTGTGGGTGTCAACCCCCTTACATTCACCTTGGACGACGTGCTCTCCTTCTCTGCGCTCCTCGCCCACTCAGGCGTGCAGGTGGACACTTGCCGCACTTACTTGGCAGCCATTGGGCTTACAGAAACTCAGAGGAGATCTTTTTCTCTTCCAACCCGATTGTCAAGAAACATTTGACAGGACTCGCCAGACTCTACTCGCCCATCAAGAGGCCACACCCCGTGTGGGACCTCAACATAGTTCTGGATGCCCTGGAGCACAAACCAATTGAACCAATGGCGTCCGCAGACATCAGGCTGGTCACCATTAAGATGGCCTTGCTAGTCTGCCTCATACCGGCTTGCAGAACCGGCGAAATCCAGGCCCTGGTCGCCTCAGAGCTATATACTACGTTTCACAAGGATAAAGTAGTCCTGCGGACACACCCTGCATTCTTGCCCAAGTTGCCTTCCTCATTCCATCTGAACGAAGAAATAGTGCTGCCTACGTTTTTTGGCTGAGCCCAAGGACGAGGCACAGAGAGTTCTACAATGCCTTGATGTCAGGCGGGCCCTCAAATTCTAGTTGGACAGGACCAAGAGCTTCCGAAAGTCGGATGCACTTTTTGTCACCTTCGGCGAATCAAGACCAGGGTATCAGGCCTCTAAGGCCTTCATAGACCCTTGGATGATCTCGGCCATCAAGGAAGCTTACGAGGGACAGCACAAGCCAGTGCCAGCCAACATGCACGCCCACACGGTCAGAGCCAAGGCAACGGCCATCTCTTTCCAGCGGCATGTCCCCTGGCAAGTCATAAGCAGGGCGGCCACATGGGCCACCCCTTCGGCTTTCTGCAAGCACTACTGTTTGGATGCCGGTTCTAGATCAGATGCGGCTTTCGGACAGGCTGTTCTTTGAAACCTGTTTGCTTAAGGAGTGTCTCCTCTCCACCCTGGGGCTACACTCAGTTGTAATCACCCATGCAGTATGCAGGAAAGGGGACGGGACGTAGAGTAATTATAAGTTACTCACCATAGTGACTAACTTGGTCCCCTTTCCTCCATACGTCCCACCCCCCGCCCCCCCAATAAATCTGGTGTCATTAGGCAATGATAATCTATTGTCGAGGCGTCTATGGGGACTGAGGTGTGGCGCTGGATGGTGGAGTCGGGGCAGCGCATGCTCCCAGGGCCGCACCCCTGCGTGCCCGTAAATTTAAAGGGACGTTTTTTCTGGTGAAAAAGGTTCTGTCTCCCGTGTCTTGGAAGGAACGCTCATGCAGTATGGAGGAAAGGGCACTAAGGACTAAGAGCACGTTAGTCACTACGGTGAGTAACTTATAATTTCTTAAATCCACCAACTCATTTTGGACTTTGGAAAGTGCAACCGCCAAAGTACAGTCCTTACAGCCGATAGTCTGCAGCTCCTCGTGCTTACTGCCTTGGTTGAAATAACTTATCATGTTTAGTATGGCCTGTGCTCTCATCTTCCCATCTCAAAGAATGAAGGCCAACTTGGCATTCCTCATGTTTACTTTCTGTGCAGTATCATGTCTTTTCACAGGATCAAGTTATCCTGCCCCTTTGTATTTTGGGGGAGTATCAGGGTGGGGGGGGGGGGAGTACTGATAAGGTTCTCCTGACTACTAGCCTTTGAAAACAACCATGCATCTGCTGGGTGCAGGAATTATTTTGCCTCATTTACTGCAGACGTTCTTGGCTCCAAGGCAGAGAGGATAGCACATGGGCATCAAGTTTGTCTTTGAAGCAAGACAACGCAGAGTGTCAGAGGTTCAAATCCCCGCCTGCACTTAGAGGCTGGTCTCTGATAAAAAAAACTACTTAAAAAAAAAAAAGAAATTGCTTGTAGGGGTCACCTCCTTTGTCTGGGCTCCCACTGGAAACTTAGTCCCCTTACTGGGTTTCTCATGAATTGGAACTCCATTTGAACTCCATTTCTTTGTCAGGGAGTTTGCCACCATGAAGTCAGGAGTCGCCTGGACGCTCTTGGAGGCCGTAGCTGCTTTTACATAGCAAGAGGGAGGGGACGCCTAGCTCAGGACCTTCCATTTGATCTTTCTGGATAAACCGGTCAGATAGCACAGCGAGTTGAGCACTTGTACTGACATCTGTGTGCAGCCTGCTCACCCATATTCTAATCCTGCCAGGGCCAACTTGGCCTTTCATCCTCCCGAGATTGATACATGGAGTACCACGCAGTGGGATAATAACTGTAATTGCAGTGCTTAGATACCTGTGGATATGTAGCGCTTTATAAAAACTAGTTATTATCAGCCCAATGTCAAGTCCTTGTTTTTGGTCAAACCCACCCTACTAATCCTGGCTATCCCCCCAGCCGACAGTACCACCATAATATTGCAGTCATTACGTCTAGACTTCTTAAACCACCCCTCCATATCGCTCTAGATCTCTATTTTCTCTGTTTTGTTTCTCTCTGATCAACTGTAAGACAGTTAATCGCATAGGAAGCATGCTAGCATTACAACCCCCATTGGGGGTTGTAAGGAAATCATGATGGCAATAGTAAAGACAGACACAAGTGATCACAGTAACAGGGTGTTTATTAAACTGTTTGATGGCTGAGAAAAGCACCTAATCTAAACCTAGATTTAAGATGGGAGCAAGCCATGACCATCAAATAATAATAAAGCAGTCCTAGTGGCGTCTTGTCAAAATAAAAAGGGCCTCTACTAAAAAAAAAAAACGATTGCCAATCCTTGCATCTAAGTTACAAAATAGTTTTCACAAGAAAAGAAAGAAGTATTCTCAAAATAAGTCGGGATGGTAGGCCTGGGTCTCCCTTCTTCACGTTATTAGCACAGGACAAGGCAGGACCTTTGAGCACAGCACACTCCTGGGCCTCGCCAACACGAGGTTAAAGTTTGTTGCCAAAATATCAAGACCTTCTGTGGCCAAGTCTTTCACACAAAGTCTCTTGCCTCACAGGATCTGATGTGCTATAAACAACAAACAAAAAGTTCCTTCAATAACTCTTCACGGGGTATTTACTCTTTGTGTTTGTGTATCACCGTTTGCAAGATTTGAGAGTCTTAATGGCTTTTTGAACAATTATTCACTGTGGACATCCCTCGATCAGGTTCACTCTTGCTGACACAATGTTCACGGTATATTCCTATTCACCTTGATTCGCAGGCATCCCTCAGCGGGGGGTTCACGTTTGCCAAATACACAGTTCACTTTGCTTTATCAATATGCAGGATTCACTCTCTTTAGCTTACACTTTGGCATCCATGCGTCACTTGCCTTAGTTCACAATATTTACAATATTCTCAGAAAGCAGGTTTCCTTCCCCTATATTTTTTTTGGCATCCCTCTGTCGGGTTCACACTTGCCAAAATTCACACAACAGTCCCTTCACACCACTTGGTTCCCTTCTTACCCAAGTTCAGGTCTTGGCCCCCAGTCAGACTTTTCTTAAAGCCCCAGTCAGGCTGCACACAGTTCTGTTAACCCACTTTACTTTGCTTTCCTTCTTGTCAATGTGTCAGAGACTTTCGATTGTACAAGGGCTTTGACTCGACCCTTGTATGACCCCTCTGACTCCTCACGCCGGCCTCTCTAGTTTCAGCGAAGGGGACCAGCCAGAGTCCTTCGAATGAGCGCCCATGTGGCACCTAACCACTCTGCAGCTGGTCCTTCAACGGACTTTCTTTCAAGCTTAAACACACACAAGTTCTTTGTTCACAAGTTCATACAATGTTGCAGTTCGCAAACTTGGGCTCAACACAGTCCGGTTTGCTATCCACTCTCTCCGACTCACCGGCTGTGCTGAACCCATTGATTTGTCTTGCCTCTCGAGTCAAGGACGGTATCAAGGTTGTAAGCGTGTCTCCCCGCCTGGGTTTTCATCTGCTACACCGCACAGCAGCTGTAAATCCTGGTTTTATGATTCTTTTCACAGATCCTTCGCGGGTCTGGGTTGAAAAAGGCAAGGGCACTTCCCTCCTTGTCGTCCTCTCGGGTCTCGCCACCTTTCTTCTCTGTTTGAACTGCTGGTCTGGAATATCTGCTTCCTCGTGCGTTTGGCCTTGCTCGAAGTGCGCTTTTGTGCTCTGCCTTTTATCCCTGTGGGGAAGGAAAGGGCCGTCGGGTGTGCATAGTTTTTGTCAATTGCCTGACCCTTGTGTTGGGACATGTCCGGTAAACTGGCAGGTGTTAGTCAGTTGTTTGTCACTATGTAGGAAAGTGTTTGTGTTGGATAGGGGGGTAGGGGTTAGAACCTCTGAATATCCTATGGGGTAAAATGCAGAAAAGGTGTTAAAGGGAAGGGGGTATCGCGTCTCACCCGTCGTGTCCGACTTCCACTCACCAAGGACCCCCCCTCCAGATAATCCTCTCGTACTGGTCCACCCCCAGGAACTGGATCCAATAGCGATGGCAGTGTCCTGGCCACCTGGATGACAGATCCCCAGGGACCAGTAAGTGAGACACTTTCAGGTTTCTCACAGGGTAAAGATGAGCCACTGAGATAAAGGTGTTCCAACGATGAATAGGGACCAGGTGGAGTAAAGAGTGGCAAATGTGAGAGGCAGAACCAGGAGCTGGTGGCATGACACAGTGCAGGTTATTCTCAATAATAATGGCAGCAGTAGTAGTAAAAGCTATAAGAACTATGCTAAATACTTTGATGAATCACAGGAATTCGTCCCTTCTACCCAAGGGTTTGCTTTCCCCTGTGAGGATAAGGAGGTGAGACTGCTGCGCAATGCTATCCCTAGGGGTAGAGACCAGCAGGACCTCGCCAGGAGAGATTCCCCCTATGGGGATAAGGACTCCCGTTCCGGTGAGTAACTCCCTAAAGAATCTTCTGACTTTACCTTTTTAATCATATCCCACAAGGACTTTCATGAAGAAGGAACAAATGTTATTGTGAAATAGAAACTGTGACTAGCCCTTTAATGAAGATGATAAAGACGAGCTTCAAGAGGTTGAGAGAGAGGGAGAGGGCAAGACAGAGACAAGTATGCCAGGGAAGACCCACGGCTAGGTCACCTCTGCAAGGGGAGGAGACTGGGAACTCCGAGACACCCGCAAATTGCAAACAGCTGTTCAGCCAGAGTCGAGGTGGTGGACACGTGGCGTCCTGTCCACTTGAGGGAGAGAGAAGCAGCAAGCGGTGGCGTGGCTACAGAGAGCCAGTGGTGGACCAGAAGTCCTAGTAAACACACCTCTACATGGCTGAGACTGTGCAACAAACCGGTACCTGTGATACCGAAAAGCCAATTGGAAGAAAGATACAGAGAACGAGAGGCCGGAAGAGGAAAAGGGCTCAGGCAAGCGAACGAGAAAAGGCAAGCCGAACAAAACAGGATCCCAGTGAGGTTATCTCTGAGAGAATCAGGTAACTGGGTAAACCGGAGACCTGGGGAGTAGACAGAAATCATTATATGAACATTCATGCTCGTCCCAATCAACATAATGAGAAGATATCTGTGAGAAAAGTGAATGGGAATCATAAGAATATTCATATCCCTCACACACCACCTGACCCAAAGTCAAGACAGCCAGGAAATTGCCTAGAGGAAAAGAAGATGGTTATCAGAGTACTCATCCCTGTTGCATCCAAAATAACCAGAACACAATAGTGACGACTAAAGAGTAAAGAGTAATCGTTATGAAAGTATTCCTACTCGTCTCAGTGAAGACATTGAGAGTATAACCCAAAGAGATAAAGAATTGGAGGATAATCATTATGAGAAATCATACTTGCTGCAGTCAAAGTAAGGAAAGCATCATCCTTCAAGGGGAGGAACATGTGAGCGAAGGTCCTTAGAGTAAGGATAAAGAAACGTATATCTTAATGGACATGTACCCTACAGAGGCCAGAAACTGTGAATCTAATAAAAGAAAAATAAACCTCAACAGAGAATCACTGAAAGGTTGCATTAGTCTACCCTGGGGAAAAGGGGAAAAAGGGAAGAATAAATATTGGAAATATAATTAAAGAAGAAAGTAACCAACAAATAATAGGACACTGACAAAAAGAACATATATTAGTTCTGGACCAAGGTACCCACATGTTGAGAACAACAAAGAGTAATGAAGTATTGGAACTCTGTGAGCGAATTGAAGAAGTCACAAATAACTATTTGAAGATGAGTTATTGAATAGACCTTTGCGAGGAGCAAGAACCCAGGAGAAGGGAGCCATTCTCCTGTCCTTGGTTTTTAAAATAGTTGTACGGTCAGTTAGGGATAGTTTGGGACAGTGGACAGATTCTTTTAAGACATTCACTTACGACTGATGAGCCCCTTAGTTTGTTAGGTAGGGAATACCCCATAGAAGTAAGGATATATAGGCGTTTACCAATTTATTTAATAAATACACATTAAGAAATATTTAACAAGAGTCTGTGTCCTACTTCAGAACCGCCGCACTACCCAAAGGCTTGATGTGTTGTGGCCCACTCCTCTTTCACCTTACCACCTCGCCCCCACTCTCCACCAGTACTCTAATACTGAAAAACTCCACAAGCACTAACCAGTATCACTGAAATCTCACCTGAAGCTTACCCTCCTGGATCAAGGGCCTCCAGGCTGTCATCACTGACACCAGCAGTCGTCCTGCTGCTATCTGCCTGACCACCACCCTCTAGGCAGCCAGAGGCCAGCAACCAAAGCAAACCAGGGTAAACATTGTGGAATTATTGTGGAGATCATGGTTTCTAAGGAAAGGATGCTCAGGCACCGTTCACCCTCAAGAATATCAACATGTCCATCTGGGGTTGATCTTTCTTTGCTCCATCAAAGCATGCATATCCCATCAACCTCATCAACATTTTGTTAATTGCTTTTTCTGTTTTATGTTACATCATGGTCACTGGACCTATTAAGGATCCAGGCACTACCTTCCATTGGCACACTCTCTAGCTTGGAGCTAGAATGCTCTTATAAATTTGGTGTCAGATGGGACTTCCCAGCATTACGTCATTGGCATCTAGTTGCTGTTTCCTGTGATTTCTTGGGCATGCTAATGGGACTTTTTTGTTTTCAGGAAAGGCCTGTTTTACAGAATTGGGAGATGACTTTTCCGGTCACTACCCTTTTGCAGACATTATAAAGGATGAGCTTGTCCCTCAGTCTGTCAACTAAGCTCTTTGTTGTACCACCACAAACTCATTCTTCCTCCCGCTCCTTCCAGACAACTGCTCGATTTATCGCTCTGATGCACTATTTTGACTTGGAGGGAAAAGATTTAAACGAAACAGGGCTATTGTAGCCTCTTGTCTTAAGGGGCATTGCCTGCATCATCTGATGTGCCCTCAGGTCATGGCGGAGAGTCTAGATGAAATCTATTTGGTACCTGAAAATCTGGGATTTGCAAGTCTTTATTTAGATTAGAAAAAACACCAAAGAAACTATGTTGATGTGATAATTAGGCTTATTTGACGTCCCGTCCCCTTTCCTCCATACTGCATGGGGTGTCCCTTCCAAGGTACGGGCGACAGAACCTTTGTCACCAGAAAAAACCTTCTTCCCCTTTAAATTTAGAGGCGCGCAGGGGTGCAGCCCTGGGAGCATGCGCTGCCCTGACTCCACCCTCCGGCGCCACACCTCAGTCCCCTTTTCCGCATCGACGGGAACGGGCCGAATTCACCAGCGCTCCTGGGTTTTGTTTGGGCCATGTAATTCCACGCGCGGATACTTCTTCTTATGTCTCCTTTGTTTTTGTATTTTATCATACAGGTACTCGGTCCTCCTCCCCGGCGCATATTGACTTCCCAAGGGTTCAGCAGGTTACATCCTCCGACGGGCTCTTCACCACTTCAGACCCCCATGCCCTCTGCCTACGTTGCCGTGGGCCAGACAACGGTTGGCAAGCTTCTACAGCATGCAACACCCTGTCATCGAGGTCTCTGAAGGGCAGACTAGCCAGGTGGAGGGAGCTCTTCCAGAAGTCACCTCCAGAGGACCTCAAGGACTTCGTCAAACATCGATCCAGGCCCAAGGTAGGGCCTCTATTCTCCATCGCACCCCACAAGGGAGACTCCTTTCCAAGGACTCGCCCGTGTGGGAGGAACCGCTCAGTTTATTGTACAGGCACGTGCACCAAGGCTTCTCCAGCTACCGGCCTCCAGGCCGAGGGATCTTCGGATCCTCCCGGTGACAGTGTTGAGGGACCGGAAAGGTTCTTGTACCGGATCTTCACCCGAAGGGCTATGTCGTTGTACCGGCATTATGTCCGAGGGACCCCGCCCTAATACTGGCATTACATCCAAGGGGGCGCCTAAACGCAGCACTACCGGGTCAAGGGTGTCACACGTACCGGGTCTAGGCTCGAGGAGCAGGGTAGGCCTCGCGATCCACACTCAATAGTCCTGGAGGATGCTGGGCTCTGCGAGCCGAGCAACATGACGCAGGCACGTGGCAGGCAGCTCGACAAAATGGCTGCTGTGCCAGACATCAGCACCCGTCCGACGCCTTTCCAGGAATTCGCAAGGAACGAGTGTCAAGGTGGGACTGGCCTCAACCAGATACGTGGCCTACAGCATTTGCGCATGTCAGGTTCCCGCTGCATCCGTACAGGCAGGGCATGCAGCGGCTCCAGCAGCCTCCCGCTACCCCATCTATATACCGTACCACCCCTCCAGCCTGTGAAGACAGGTTCTTTGAGAGGTTCCTTGGGCTCATGAAGTCCCCTCGGATGGGGGTTATCCTCAGGGATGCACTCAGGGACATGCTCCCTCCAATGCTTCCGACACCCCAGTCTCCTCTGTCGGCGCCCCCGGCACAGCCTTTGCCTCCGGCCCCCCAGCCGATTCCTCAGGCGGTTCCGTACCAGCCTCCTCCACAGTCTACCTCAGCCCCCGGCTCCCGCTACTCCTCCACCGCAGGATCCTCCAGACCCACAGGACACAGACTAGGAGGAGGACCCTGACACGCCCTCGTCAGCCTAGGCCTTCCATGAAAGTCTTGCAGGGCTGGCGGAGTACCTGGGCCTGCCTCAACCCGAGGTCGAGCAACCAGCAGAGGGGGTCCTCGCTGAAGACCTCACGTGACGCCCCTCTGCCAAAACGGGAATTCCACTGTAGACCAATGTAGTCTCCCTGGCCAAAAAGGGTTGGCTCAAGCCCCACTCTGCCCATCCAGTCATTCGACGCCTGGACGACAAGTACAGACAGATGGAGGGGGATACACTCTTGCTATCGGCCCATCATCAGCACCACTCCTCGGTGATCGCTGCGGCAACACCTTACTCCAAGCCTCAGTCATCCTCAGCCTCCTCCTCTGAGGTGCAGCTAGGCAAGGAGGAGAAGACCTTGGAGGCGTATGGGAATAAGCTGTATTCCAACGCGTCCTTGCATCTTCGTCAGGCCAACGCCATGCTGGCGGCCGCTAACTCCCTACGCAGAGCTGATCACGTTTCAAGGCTGGACTGGCAGAGGCCAAGCTGGTTGCACAGGATCTCATGGAGTCCACCGTGGCCCACATTGACCCCTCTGGCCATGCCATATGTATCGCCACGGACATGAGAAGAACAGCCTGGCTCAGTGCAACAAAATTCAACCTGGATGTCCAGGAACGCATATTAGTCCTGCCTTTAGAGGGGCGGGGCACCTCTTCCACTCCACCACGGACGAGGAGCTGGACAAAAAGAAAAACAGCTCACAAACGGCCAAGTCTTCATCCTGACAAAGACCACGCCCAAATTGTACACCCAGTCACAGCAGCGCTCTGACAAGGGGCGTGCGTACGGAGGGTTCCATGGCTTCCAAGAACGGAATTCCAGGCATCCGGACCGCTCACTGACTCCAAATCGGTGCAAGCAACAAAAAGGATGTGGAGTAAGGGTTGTTTTACAGTCCCCCCTCCTCTGCATCAGCCTCTGAGACACGCCCCTCGGGGTCCACGTGTCTCCATTGGTGGGCATGCTTGCTCTCCACGCACATTTCTGGCGGCAGAATTTCATGGACCCCTGGATCCTCTCTGTAGTATCCATGGGATACTGCCTACCCATCCCAGCTTCTCCTCCCTCCTCCCCTCCTCACCTTCAAGTTGGGACAGCAATTCTTCTGGCAGAGGTTACTTCAGGATTTTCGCCATTCAGAAAAAGAACCAGGCAGGCCTGATAGTTGTGCTGGACCTTTCCACCCTCAACCTCTCCTTACCTCTACAAAAATTCAAGATGGTTACGCCAGCTCTTTCTTTTATTTATTTATTCATATTTGTATAGAGTACAGCAGCCCTAAGGCATCGTGACGCTTGTTACAGAGAGTGAACAATCATAGTTAGAGAGTTATATAAAAGTTCTTCAACACTTTATGACATTTACATAATAGTATAGTTTTAAAGAACACAAAATAAGATGCAATAAATTTACAATACAGTATGCAATAGCAGTTGGAGGCAGTAGAGGCAGGAAGAGGTGTTATGGGTTCGGGGAGGTTAGATCAGGATGGTTTCTTTGAGATTTTTGCTGAAGGCTTGGAGGGAGGGTTCAGCACTGATAGTGGTGGGGAGCGAATTCCATAGTTTAGGTGCTATGTATGAGAAACCTATTCCTCCTGCTTTAACTCTGCTGATGTGAGGGATGTTAAGTTGGTTGTATACTGCATTCTTGTAGGGCGAGTAGATGTGCTTCTTGATATGGTTTCTGATAAGTATGTGGGTGCTATGTGTTTGAGGCATTTGTGCGTGATGGTACGGATTTTAAGTGTAATGCGGTCTTTAACCGGGAGCCACTGTGCCACCTGTCTAGCTTGTGAGATGTGGTCACTTCTAGGAATGCTCAGAGCTGCTCTGAGGGCATTGTTTTGTATAGTTTGTTGTCTGTGTACGTTTATGGGTAGAGGTGCCAGCTAGGAGAGCATTGCAATAGTCAAGTTTGGCCCCTAAAGTTGCTCTGGCTATTGTGAGGCAGTTCAGTTTAGAGAGGTAGGGTTTGATGGCATTAATGAGCTTAGTGCTGTAGGCAGAAGCTGAGGCAATGGCACTGACTTGTTTGTTCATAGATAAGTTAGCGTCAATGTGCACACCTAGTGTCTTTACAGAGGATGATACAGGGATGATGGAATTGTCAATGTTGAAATTGGAGTATTGGGGGTTTAGCTTAGCTAAGGTGGCTTTTTGTCAGAGGATAAGAATTTCAGTCTTATCCCCGTTGAGGCATAAGCCATTAGCCGCCATCCGGTCTTTGATTTAGAGTAGATTTTGTGAAGTACAGTGGCGTCTTGATCATAGAAACCAGATAGTGGGAGGAGTACTTGGGTATCGTCGGCATAATTGGTATATGCAATACCCAGCGAGTCAAGTAGGTCGAAGAGAGGTTTAGTGAAGAGGTTATAGAGGGTAGGGGCTGTGCATGAACCTTGGGGTACTCCACAGTGTATAGTGGTAGGGTCAGCATTTGCTATGTTGGAGAACACCTTCATAGCTCTGCCCTCCAGAAAGGAGGTAATTCAAGAGGCTGCTTGTGTAGAGAATTTGGCTGACTGCGTAAGATGGGTGGTAAGGGTTTTATGATCTACCAGATCAAAGGCAGCCGAAAGATCGAGGAGGAGTAGGGCAGGCTTGCCTTTGTCCATGATCTTTGTAATTTGGTTTTTTAGATCTAGTAAGGCTGTTTCCATTCCGTTCCGTGACCTTTACGGAACCCAGATTGTCTTTTACCTAGTATGGAATTGGCTTCTATGTAAAGTTGAATCTGGCTGTGGGCGGCCTTGTCTAAAATTTTGAGGAAGGGGACGGTGGTTATAGGTCTATAGTTATTCGCCTGTGCTGGATCTAATGAGGGTTTTTTTTATTTTTTTTTTTTAGAAGGGGGCTTTCCCAAGCTTCTTTGAGGCTTTCAGGGACGATGCCTGTTCTGAATGACACATTAATGAAGGGGGATATGAGAGGGGCAAGGTCCTTGGCACATAATTTAATTATTTTAGGGGGGCATATATCACCTTTGCAGAGAGATGGTTTGAGGGGTTTAATGAGTTTCATGGTCTCAGAAACATTGGTGTCTCTAAAGGCGAATTGGGAGGGGTGAAGGCCATTATGCTTAAGTTGTGGCAGAGGGTTAGTCTGCTGATTAGAGAGGGCTTTGCAGTGGTCTTGAATTTTTTTCTGGTGGAGGTCTATTTTGTTGAGCATAGCAGACTGGATGCTTGCGCACCACGTTTTGTCTTTAGCAATCTCGCCTGAACTGGTAGGAGGTGTGACTAGCTCATTAAATATGGTGAAAATCTCTTTAGTTTGAGAATTCGCTTTGGTGATCCTGTCGTTGGAGTTCGTTTTAGCAGAGATGATAGCTTGTTTGTATTGGAGGGCTACCTGTTTGAAGTTGTTTCTGGTTGAATCTTTAGGGTTGGCTTGCCAGTTTTTTTGGGCTTGGCGCTTTTGTGAACAGTGGGTTTGGAGCTCATTCGAGAACCAGGAATTGCAATGAAAGGATTTTTTCTCTTTTTTTGTTTGGGGCAATTGAGTTTATTGCATTGGTAAGTGTGTCTTTAAAAATATCTGCTAGTACGTTCAGATCCTGAGAGAGCAGAGGTGCTAGGTGAGGGGTGTTAAGGAAAGGTCTGAGGTTATCTGAATTGAGTTTTTTAGAGCTTCTAGTTTTAGCTGGAGGAGCGCGAGTGAGGGTTCTTGAGCTCAGGGTTGTTGGGATAGTGAATTCGATGCATGTGTGGTCTGTCCATGGGTAGGCAGTGTTTGATGTAATGGTGGATGCGCAGTTGTGGTCCAACACCCAATCTAAAGTGCGCCCCTTGGAATGAGTGGGGCTTGGTACTTTTTGGGTGAAGCCTAAGTCTGACAATTCTTTAGCTAGAGCTGTGTCAGGTCATCCTTGGGGTCATTGAAGCCTAGGTTTAGATCTCCTAGAAGTAGAATTTTTGAGGATTATTTGATTTTGTTGCTAAGTTGGTGGATGAGAGGATCTTTGAAGTCTAGGGGGGGGACTGGGGGCCTGTATATGATGTGAATGTTGATAGAGCCCTTAGGCGAGATGGTTAGTTTAGCAGATAAAAGGTCAGCGTTATAGCAGAGACATTGTGCAAGGGAGACTGGATGTGCTCCCTGGATCTGAAGGACGCGTACCTGCACGTCCCGATTTGGCAGCCCCATCGTTCTTTCCTGCGGTTCAGGATAATGGGCTACCATTTCCAATACAAGGTCCTTCCTTTGGGCCTCAACTCAGCCAGCAGGGTCTTTACCAGACTCATGAATACTGTGGCTGCCCTCCTCAGAGCTCGGGGCCTCCACATCTACCCATACTTCGACGACTGGCTCGTCAGGGCTACATCTCCGGAAGTGGTTCACCACTCTTCCCATTCTCTTATGAACACACTGCACGATCTGGGATTTTCGCTCAATCTCAAGAAGTCAAAGCCCATGCCGAATCTGACATACTTGGGCCTCATCTGGGACACGTGCTCCGAGAAGGTCTTTCTGTTGCAGGACAAGATCATGGCCATCAGGAGGGCGACCACTCACTCCCTCAGCAGAGAAGTGACCTTGGCTTGGTGGTACCAGCATGTCTTGGGTCTCTTGGCAGCATTCCTATTAGCCGTCCCACACACGAGACTAAGGATGAGGAGGATTCAGCTGCACTTCGCAGCATCATGGAACCAGGAGCAGGGCTCTCAATCCGAGATTATCAATGTTCCTCCATCTCTCCACCCGGACCCCACATGGTGGTCCAGGGACTGCAACCTACGGATGGGCAAGCCCTTCCGGCCTCCCATCCCGCAGGTCACCATCACCAAGGACTCCTTGCTCGAGGGCTTTGGAGCCACCATGGATGATCTCTCGGTCCACAGCACCTGGACTCGACAGGAGCAGGAGTACCACATCAGTTGGTTGGAGCTGAACGCCATCTGGCTAGCGCTCAGAGCAATCCTTCCACTTCTCAAGGGCAAGGTTGTCCTCATCCAGACAGACAACTCAACCAGCATGTACTATGTCAACAAGAAGGGAGGCACCAGATCCCCTCCACTGTGCAGACTGGCAATATAAACATGTGGGAGTGGGCCCTGGAAAACGACATCTACCTCACGGCACTCCACCTTCCGGGGGAATCCAACCTGGAGGTGGAAAGGCTCAGCACAATTATGAGTGGCAGCTAAACAACCTCGTTATTCAGGAGATCCTCAGCGGATGGAGTGTCCCCCAGGTGGATCTCTTTGCCACCTGGCACAACAGGAAGTGCCCTCAGTTCGCCTCCTGGCAGGGACAGGGCCCCGGCTCCTAGGGCGATGCATTTCGGATTCAGTGGAACGGCATGACGGCGTACGCCTTCCCGCCCACTCCGCTGATTCAGAGTGATTTGCAAGATCAAGGAGTCTCGCCAGCTCAACATCATTCTAATAGCACCATGGTGGCCGGCCAGGCCATGGTTCTCGGAGCTGCTCAGCCTTTCGGAGATGCCACCCATTCACCTTCCGACAGGCTCAGCACATATTCTGGCGCAGCAGGGGGGCAGGGTCATCCACCCCGTGCCACAGAAACTAGCCCTCACAGCGTGGTTCCTGAGCAGGTAACGCTAGGGCACTTCAACCTCTCCCTGGCCAATCTGGAGATCATACAGGGTGCCAGGAGCAAGGCTTCCAGGGCCCAGTAGAAAAGTAAATGGACCAGGTTCTGCCACTGGTTAGACTCCAAGGTAATTGACCCCCTGGCATGTACTTTGGACGACGTGCTCTCCTTCTCAGCGCACCTCGCCCACTCAGGCGTGCAGGTGGACACCTGCCGCACTTACCTTGCAGCCATCAGGGCTTACAGGAATTCGGAGGAATATCCTCCTCCAATCCGATTGTCAGGAATCATTTGACAGGGCACACAAGGCTCTACCCGCCCATCAAGAGGCCACATCCCGTGTGGGACCTGAACATAGTCTTGGGCGCCCTGGTGCACAAACCGTTTGTGCAAATGACACCCGCTGACATCAGGCGGGTCACCATCAAGACGTCCTTACTGGTAGGCCTCAGCTTGCTGCGAAGAGTCCACGAGATCCAGGCGCTGG
This sequence comes from Ambystoma mexicanum, assembly GCF_040938575.1. Lineage (NCBI taxonomy): Eukaryota > Metazoa > Chordata > Amphibia > Caudata > Ambystomatidae > Ambystoma > Ambystoma mexicanum. Next base: position 825,804,232 of record NC_090939.1, read on the forward strand.
TCGCCTCAGAACCATATACTACCTTTCACAGAGGCAAAGTAGTCCTGCGGACGCAACCGGCATTTCTGCATAAGGTGCCGTCTGCTTTCCATTTGAACGTGGAAATAGTCCTTTCTACGATTTTTTCCAATCCTAAGAACGAGGCACAGAGTTCTGCGCTGCCTGGATGTCAGGGGTGCTCTGAAATTCTACCTTGACAGGACCAAGGGCTTCTGCAAGTCAGACGCCCTGTTTGTCACTTTCGGAGGTGCAAGACCAGGCTATCAGGCCCCCCAAGGCCTCCATATCACGCTGGATGGTCTCGGCCATCAACAAAGCATACAAGGGGCAGCACAAACCGCTTCTGGCGAACATGTACACCAACACAGTCAGGGTCAAGTCAACAGCCATCACATTCCAGCGCCATGTCCCTTGGAAAGTCATAAACAGGGCGGCCACTTGGGCCTCTCCCTCTCCCTCTGCTTTCTGCAAGCATCACTGTTGGGATGCTGGCTCTAGATCTGATGCAGCTTTCGGACAGGCGGTTCTCAGGAACCTATTTGCTTAAGGAGGGTCTCCTCTCCACCCTCGGGCTACATTCAGTTGTAATCGCCCATGCAGTATGGAGGAAAGGGGACGGGACATAAGATTAATTATAAGTTAATCACTGTAGTGACTAACATACTCTTAGTCCATAGTCCCCTTTCCTCCATACGTCCCACCATCCTCCCCCCTAATAATGCTGGTGTCATTAGGCAAGGTAAAATCTATTGTTGACGCGTCAATGGGGACTGAGGTGTGGCACCGGAGGGTGGAGTCAGGGCAGCGCATGCTCCCAGGGCTGCACCCCCACGCACCTCTAAATTTAAAGAGAAAGAAGGTTTTTTCGGGTAAAAAAAGTTCTGTCTCCCGTCACTTGGAAGCGACGCCCCATGCAGTATGGAGGAAAGGGGACTATGGACTAGGAATGCGTTAATCACTACGGTGAGTAAGGGAGTCATTCGCCTGATTCTAAAAGTGACTGGTGCAAAGTGTTGTTGAAACCACAAGCCATGGGAAGGGATTCATTCCCTGTGTTATCCTTTTGCCAAAGAACATTGCATCTTTTTTGTTAAAGAATGTTGCTTGGACTATTACTCAAACACCAGGAGAAGGAAGTCCTTCCCCTGGAGAAGATACTTTATGTTGACTTATTCTTTAGTTGTAGTGTGAGGGAGAGAAGTAGGTTATGGCACAGAAATTCTAAGTTCTCCTGGTATAGGCAAAGTCCCAAATCCTCCTCGGGGCCTCAGTGGACTTCTTCCTGCCACTGCGACGAGGATGCTTTCCTCAGATGCTTAGGATATTTGTCTGGGTCCCAGTCCCTTCTCTGATGGTCAGTGGGCTTGTTGCTGCCACTGCAATGAGGAAGTTCTTTGATGCTCAATGTGCCCTTCCCAAGGGGCCAGCGAGATCCTCTCAAGCCTGCCTTTCTTCCACCCTGTGTCCCCTCCGGGTCTCTCGTACCTCTTGTTACCTTCCTTGGGACTTTGGTTACGACACCGGGGCATCCTGGGACTGGGGCGTGTCTCTGTCTCTTTGGACTTCTCTCCTTTTCTTTTACAGCAATGCGGCGGCACAGCGCTCTTCTGGGCTACTTGGCTCTTTCTTCCTGCTTAGTGTTCATGTCTGCTTCAGCTGGACCCACAGAGAACAACCTCAGCGCTTGACCGGCGTCCTCCACTCTTTGGGATCCCCGCTCAGTCAAAAGGATTTGAAACTCCCACTCTGGGTTGTTTCCATACTTGCTGCCTCTCCCGGCTAGGTTTGGCAAAATGTTCAGTCCTCCTTCTCTTCTTATACAATGTTGCCAGCACCGCTCTGGCGGATTGTCAAAGTTCTTTGTTGATGGATTGATCTTCATGCATCATCAGGGCCTCCTCGTACCAGTAGTAGCACAGTTAGTAATCTTTTATTTTTAGTTTTTTATTTATTTAAAATGCATTTATAGTTTAACATGTTAACTTTTTAGCATAGCCTCAAGAAAGGATAACCACTCCATTCCATGAAAGACACCCACATCCATGGGTAAACTAATCAGCGTTGTTTATGTATGTCCTTCACCTAGTTGAGGATTCAGACAAGCCCTGAAAAATGTGACTACTGCTATAATCAGCGATGTTTTCTCCCCTCCCATTAGTGTCTTCCACCAATTTTCTGCTTGCATACCTTTGTATACTTCCTGGAAATGGCCAAAGTACAGTGTACTTTCCTGGGTTAAACCGGTGCAGTCCACGTAAAGGTGTGGTAGGTTCTCCATCGAGCCTTCCGTTTTGTAGAATCTAAAAGGCAAGTCTGTTGAACCCAGACAGTCTCTAATAGAAGTCATCTCTTTAGTTTTTCACAAGTCTTATCCTCAAAATGGTGATCTAATACAAGTATTCAGGGGGCTTTCCGTGGCTTCTTACTTCTTGGGATAAGGAATAATAAAGATTACATTTTCTTGCTTCGTCCACAGCAATTAGCCAGTCGTATGTCCATAGTTTTTTCTTGACTTTTTTGGATTCAAGAGTAGTTCATCAACCGTGTGCCCATGTCCGTTAGCAAAGACCTCCAATCTGTAGCCCATTTTGCCAAATTGTTGTTTGGCCATGCTTACAATTCTGATTTTACAAGGTCCAGCATAGGGGGCAAATTTCCACTCGTGCATTTCCCCCAAAGATTCTGTGATTTCCACTCGGCTGATGCTTTTGATGATGTTAAACCTAGTTCCTTTCTATAATCCTGATCAGCACTGATTTAGGGAGGCCAAGAATTTGTTTCCTGAACAGGCCTTCCAGCCAAGCCCAGTTCTTTTGTGGAAGCATCAGGAGGGCGTCGGCTCCATACGTCTGAGTAGGGACCACCTTGGTTTTGTAGAATTCAATGATGGGTAAGATCGTATAACGACAGAACTTGCGTGTTCTAATCATGGCTTGCCTAGCCAGGGTTTTAGCTTTCCAGCTTAATGAGTCCACCGTAGCTGTCCCAACTGAGCTGTTTGCAATTTGGATGATCCACAAGTATTTAAAGGAGTCAACTGATGAGATTTCTTTGCTCCCCAGTCTCCACTTAAATGCATTTTCCTTGTTTTTGGGCACTTTTTATCGTCAAGATCTTGTTTTTCTCAGTGTTGATTTGCGTATTGTTCTCTTCCCCGCCAATCTGTCCAGCTGCCGTTGCAGACCTATTGCAGTGAATTAGTGGAGGACTATGTCGTCCACGTAGAGTAAATGGTTGATTTTCACCCCACCAATCTTTGGTGGGAAACATCTGACTCCTGCAGGTCTGCGATGTATAGGTTGAAGATGGCAGGGTATAAGGGACATCCTTGTTTGACACCCCTAGCTGTTAGTATCACTTTACTCAGTGACCCAGCTGCATTTGGTTATACTCTTTTAGAGGTGCCTGTGTGCAGGCCTCTGATTTGTTCCAGGAGGTCTATAGGGCAGTTCCAGCTTCCTAATTTTCCCCAAAGCTGCTGCCTACTTATGCTATCAAATGCCTTTGAGAAGTCTGTGACGTCAGGGCTTTGGCTTTCAGAATAGCCAGGAGGAGGGCCGGAGGGGAGGTCCCAAAGCCTTTTACGAAGCTTGATTGAAAGATGTTTGTTTTTCAGTCGTGGCCCAGTTATTGAGTCTCTTTAGCAGCAAGGATGCATACATTTTCCCCATCACGTTCAGTAGAGCGATGGATCAGGATAGTTTCTACTGCCGCTTTTAAATATGGGTATCACTTGTGCCGTCCTCCATAATGCTGGAATCATTCTGGATGATTTCACATTGTCCAAGCTCAAACCTAGCAAGGTTGCCCATTGGTGCGGATGTCTTTGAGGGTCAAGTTCGTTAGCTCATCGGGACTAGGAGCCCTTGATGGATTAACATGTTTGATCATGTATACTAGGTCATTGTGATCATATGGAAGAGTCCAGATGGCAGTTGGTGTCGGGGTACAGGCGTAGATGGTAGTTCCTTAAATACATGTCCAAAAAAGGAAGCCCATTTGGCCTCAGTCACTCCATTTGTCTGAAACTGATTTTGGGTCTGGCCAGTTGTCTTTATGAAGCCCCAGATTTCCGATGTCGATCTTTTTGATATTGGCTTTAACATTTTTTCTGCATCTTGCTGGATTAAGATGTGCTTATGGCTAATAAGCCAGGACTTATATTTGTTGTTCTTTTTAATTGCCATTGATGTGGTTGCGTCTGTTGTTTTTCTTAGGGCCCGCACTGCTCTCCTCAATTTGTGGTGTTTTTCAACCACCTGATGGTCGAAGACGTGTTGGTGCGTTTCCTGCCGGTGATATTTTAGGGGGCTCTTTTTTTGAGCGGAAGAGCAAGAGGATTGAGGCATAGTCAACTCTTGAGTTCTTGACTACAGCTCCTGCTGTCCTGGAGTCTGACTGAAAAGATGGCCACTACTTGTTCCACCGCTCTTTGGCATTTTCAGCCTGCATCCACCGTTTGTCACCTCCACCTCTGATTGGCGACAGTCTATAGGTCGAGGGAAACTCATGGACCAATGAGATACTCACCCAGTTGTGATTGCTCGAGTTAATTGGAATTACTTTGAAACAGTCTATGGCCTTTAACATGTCCCTTGACACAAAAATGTAGTCCATTCCTGACTATTGCGTTCCTCTTTTCCAAGTAGGGTGACATTGGTTATTTTCTTCGAAGTACCCGTTCAAGATATGAAGATCGCGACTTTCCATTAACTCGAGCCACGATATCCCTGCTGTGTTGGAGTCTTTCTTGGTCCCGAGGCTTTCCCCATCAGTTGTCCGTTCGCATTCATGCAGGTCAGATTTAAATCCCCACATAGAATGATGGAGAACTCGTCCTCGTTATGTGCCTCGTCAATTGAGTCCGCGTTTGTCTCGATCATATCCCTTATGTCGAGGCTTGTGGGGTTACAGTAGATATTCATCAGGGTCAGGTGGGATTTCATGTTTCTACTTTTGTTGCATCTTTTACTTTCCTTTTTCAGGGTGGTTTGCTGAATATATGAGCCTTTGTTTTTGTAACTGGTTCTTAGGATCCCAGCCCTTGGCCGGCCGGCCTCTCCCTTCAGTGCGGGTTTCATGAGGATTTCAAAGCCGGCTAGTGAGGGCTCTGTTCTTAGCCAGGTTTCTTGGAGGAAGAAGTTGTTCAGTTCCACCCATGGAAACACATCTTCCTTCAGTAGATGTGAGAAGCCCCTCGTATTCCAGTACGCTAGTGATATACAATTTCGTTTTGGCGTCCTGGGTTTTAGCTACTGGGTCGCTTTGGATGCCAGTGCAGATGGGAGCCATGACCAGGAGTCTTTTGTTCGAGATCCGACATGACGTTTGCTCGCAAATTCCACCTTCCTTACCCGTCCGTTGTCCCTTTGGTGTTTTACTGTTAACTTGAGGTTGGGGCACCACTTATTTTGGGTTTGAGGGTCAATCTCTTGCCGAGCCTCCCGTCTTTCAATAGGGACTGACTCACCCTGACCACTGGGGGTTTTTGGGGCAGACCATTTGTGCTCGATAGATTCTAGTTGTGGGCTTCTACTTAGTGGGGCCCTAGAATCGGGCACCTTGTTCGAAGCTCTTTCCGTAAGGTCCGTCAAGTTGAAGCCTAATAGGAGAAAATGTGCCACTGAGGATAGAAGTAGTTTTTTAACCACCATTGATCGTAGATGGACAAGATCCATACAGTCTTTCCTTATAAATGCAGCTATGGCAGAGTCATCTGTGTTGATTTGCTGGAGCTGGGGCATACAATGACAAAGTCTCAGAATGTTGTATCTGTTAAGAATAAAATCACCTTCTTTATCCACAACCCTTTCCAGCCTAAGGCATCTTGCAAAGTCTTTCACTCACTTTTATTTGTGTCTTAGGGTCAACCCATGTGTTTTCTCATATCTGGGTCTTATTGGCAGGATGCGTCTACTGTCGTCTTCGCGAGTGAGGCCTTGCTTGATGGAATCAACACTTGGATTTGCTGGTATGGCTGACATCTGTAAAGACCCTAGATTGCCTCCTCTATCTTCATGTCTTCTGTGCTCTTCTTCATCCTGGTGCTTTCTGTTGGGGCCGTTTTTCCTACTCTACAGAAATTCATGGGTCTACTCTCAAGAAAGTTGTTTGACATGGAAGGAGGCATTGGGGGAGGTTGGCGTGTGACATTAGCCAAAGGGCTATATCCTAGGTGTAATCGTCCTTATCCCCAGAGTGGGAGTCCTTACCCATGAGGTCTTCCCACATTAAACTACCCGCAGGGAGACTATTGGGTAGTGGCCGTACCCTTCTAGCTTCATGGGAAAGGACTGCCCCTTGGGGAGAAGTTTGATACCTTGCAAATCGTCACAGTACCGAACATTATCCAGAAGTGTCAGAGAGTTACTTACTGACGTCACACCCAGATAATTCTCAACTACTCCACCCTCCAACGGAAGTCATTAGGTGTAAGTGGCTGATCTTTGTGGACAACCTTGTTAATGTCACTTTTTTGGGATTGCTTCTTATTAGGTCCTTTCTTTAAGGGTGAAGTATTCATATGTTATGTGTTTCCTTTCACTTCAGAATGTCACATCTCTAGCAAACATGTATGTGAAATATGGCAAGGATTGACCAGTGTGTGTTCTATTTTAGGCGTTGAACAGAAAACAGTCAAAGAATATGTAGGGTTTTTAGGAGAAATCCACAAACGCATAGTCCAAGTAATTCTTCCCAGTATCACCATTAATAGGCATTATTCTGAATGTGCAGGGGCTGGGCAACCCAATTAAATGGTGTAAAATATTAAATTATTTGAGGGATTTCCAAACTGACATTGCCTTTCAACATGAAACACACTTGAATGCAAATGACTCAGCAAAATTATGCAAAGTATAGATAGGCCAAAGCTTTCACTCCCCATACACAAAAAGGAGAGGGTTTTCAATGCTTATTAACACTAGTTTACATTTTCTTGCTATAGATAAATGTATTGACCCAAAATGTAGATATGTGGTGGTTAAGATGTCTCCATCATTGTCTGATAACATAAGTCAACATAGATGGACAAACGGAAATTGACCTGGGGTTCTTTCCGCACCTTTTTGAAATATGCACATTGCTCATAACTGGTGTGACTTGCTGTACGACCTCTTTCATCGCCAGGCATTTCAAAGCCTGCAATTCAAACGTGTACAAAAGTTAATTGAATTTTTTTGGGTGGAGGTGGGAAAGGGCAGATAAGTGGTTGGGGGGTCGGGTATAGTAAACAGTAGGTGCGGGGGGGGGCTTTTGGGGGCACCCCCCCCCAAATAAATAGATGAACTTTCATACACGTTTAAATTGCAGGCTTTGAAATGCCCGATGATGAAAGGACATAGAACCGTGAATTGCATGGGTGGAGTTTTTAATTTAGAGACTTCAATGGCACTGGATAGATCCCCTTCTATATCAGCACACCCCCAACAGCAGAAAAAGGCTATGGGTCTAACCAGTCTGATGATGATGAGGGACTTTAGTTTTGTATAAGTGTACAGAACTTTACATTCAGAAGAGGAGAATTTTACATTTTACTCACAACCGCATGATGGCTATGCCCACTTACATATGTGGCATATAGCTTCTGAATGTGAGATTTTGCCTCTAGCCAATGCTGATCACCCTCCTGTTATACTGAAAGGTACGTGCCCCTAGGCACTAAACAATCTCAGCCATGACAATTACATTTGTCAATGTTAGACTACTCAGATCTGTAAGATAGGCTTTTAGAAATGACAGAATTTTGGACTGATTAACCGTATGGAAGAATATAACGCATATGATTGCTGGGTGGCAAATTGAAATTCACCTTCCTTCTAAAATCAAAATAATGGAATACATACATAAACATGCACAAGACCTAATGCTATAACAATTTGGTTGGTTATGTTATTTTGATTTTTACTGCCCACTACTGCCATTTTTATGGTCTCCAGGCACTCTGGCGGATCTGATGAGGAAAGAGGGAGGGGTGCGTTTGTGGAAGGAAAGTGAGGCCATAAAAGTGCTTTGCTGTTCTGTTGGTAGTTTCAGTCAGAAACAACAGTCACTGGGCCTCATTACGACCCGGGCGGTAAGGGATTACCGGTACCGGTAAGGGCACTGGTGCCGGTAATCCCTTACTGCCCAATTACGAGGTCCCTTTGCGGGTGCCTACCATAAAGGAAGGGACCCGCAAAGGGACCTTGGAGGTAATTACGGTACCGCAATTTGCGATACCGTAATTACCGCCTTCCTCATTCCCATTGAGCCCTATGGGGCAAAAATGGGAATGGGAAGGGCCAATGGTGAATGGGGAATTACCGCCCCGCCAACCTTGGAATGGGGCGGTAATTCCGCCATTCACCATGGCGGAATCTGGCGTCAACCATGGCGCTAATAGCGCCATGGTTTAACGCCTGGGTCGTAATGAGGCCCACTGTGTGTTGGCCTTGCTTCTAGGTGGTATGGGTTGGTAGACTTTCAAGTGTTTGAGTCTGTATGGGTGGTTTATGTTCATGTGGCATGCGGTTGTTATTGAGCATGTTGCAGCTGTGTGAGGTATCGGAACAAGTGCGGCTTATTTCTGTATGGTGTTAGTGTGGGTGTTGTGGTAGCCGTGTTTTGGTGTCCTATTTGGTCGCTGTGGGTTGTTTGCAGGAGTAAGGAGATTATTTGTAGTGTTGGTGGTAGAAAAGAGATGATCCTTGTGCTATCGTTGCATAGATTGTTTGGTGTTGAGACTGAAGTCCATTTTGCAGTGTTGCAGATGTAAAGTATTTTTTTCGATTGAGGTATCCCAGTTTGGAGCTTGATCTCCCGAACTGGACCCATTACTTTGTGGTGTACCTCTAGGTATTCTGGTTGCGCATTGGTCTTTGACCATGGCTTTTTAGGATGGCAAATCAAATAGCCAGGTTTTTAGTGACTTTCTGAAAGTCTGGTGTTCCTCTATTCGTATTTCCTTGTGGCGTGAGTTCCAGAGTTTCATTGACATAAGGAGAAAAGGCTGTTCTACTGCATTTCATTTTTGAATACTGTTTGGGTTCCAGAAATATGTAATTGCTAGACATTATTGTTCTTTTCTGTCTGTGTTTGTAGATGGGGATTTCTTTAATAAGAATTGTGCTTCTTGGCCATGAATTTGTCTGCGGGCGATGCAGAGAGTTTTGAAATAAATCATTTTCTTGACTGGTAGCCAGAGTAAGGATCTTAGTGCTGGTGTGATGTGCTCTACTATAGAGTCTGGGTAGTCTTGCTGCTGTGTTCTGTATCCGTTGCAGTTTTTTGGTGCGGTTGTCCAGCATTCCAAGGTAGATGCTGTTGGTGTAATCTATTCGTGACATGACGAGAGATGGTCTGTGTTCTCTGTGCAAAGGTGAGAAATGGTATTATCTGTTTGATTGTGCCTAGATGGAAGAAGCAATTCTTCACTGTTCCATTGACTTGTGGTTTTAGTGTTAGATGATTGTTCATCAGAATTCAGAGATTTTTGAACGCCTTTGGATACCTGTGTTCTGTTTCCCATTTTGGTAGGCCATGCTGTTTGCTGTTAAATGGAGAGGTTATTGAACATGATCTTAATTTCCGTTTTGTCCGGGATGAGACTAAGGTTGATGCTGCTCATCCATTGTTGGTTTTTAGAGAGGTAGTTGGTAAGGGTTTGTTCTCTGTCTTTGCTGGTATTGATTTGGTAGATCATTTACGTAGTTTTAGCAGGTGAGTCCATGTTGAAGAGTAGTGGTGAGATGGACGAGCCTTGTGGAACCTCACTGGTGGTGGGTGTGCATTTTGAGCAGAAGGGTGTTAACCAGATTTTTTTCTTTGTTAGGAAGCATTTTCTTCACTTTAGTGAGGTGTTGCTTATCCCATTTCTTGGATACTTTTGATGAGGGTTGCATGGGCGACTGTGTAAAAGGGCATTGAAAGGTCTGGTAGTATCAGGATGGAAGCAATGTTGGAGTCCGAGTTACTTTTTAGGTCACCCCAGATGGAGAGCAGTGCTAATGCAGTCCCTCTCATAGTTCTGAAGCTGACTTGTGCCTTGTCCAGTAGGTTAGTAGGTGGTTGGTTTCTCCATGTTTCGGGACTTGTCCATATACATAGGTTTCTAGGAGTTTCTCCAACTAACGGATGGTGGCCTTGTTTTTGTTTCCTGAGGGACCTTTTAGAAGTGGTTTAATGTGGGGCGCTTTGAAACTCCTAGGTATAGTTCCTTTTGCCACCAAGTGGTTCATAAAATTGTGGAATTTTTCTGCTGGTGGTTCTAAGCTGAAGATAATCTTGTAGATGTCTGGTGGGCAATGGTCCAAAGAAGAAGAGCCAGCTCTGTTGCTTTCCATCACTAGTTTAGGGAAATCTTCAGTACTGTGCTTGCCTCTGGCTTTGTTATTGGTGATATTGTTGCCGAAGTACCTGTTTTTAAAATGTTTTGCAAGATCAGAGTTTCTGCGAGGGAGTCAGGGCATTTTTGCAAGTTGTCTCTTTTCTTATCTCACTGATGATGTTGAACATCTGTTTTTGTGTTGCTTGCTTTTGAGATGCGTTCAGCATAGTGCCTTTTTTATTTGCTTTGAGGATTTCAGTTTTGTACAGTTGTATCTGTTTTTGTTACGCAGTTTTGTACTTTTGGTTGTAGTCTTTCCTCCAAGCTTGTTCCAGTTTCAGGTAGGTTTTCTTCAGAGCTCTGACATGAGGTGTAGACCATCTGGCGGCCATTTTCTTTTGGCATGGAGTGAAAAGTTTCTTTGGTGCAACTGCAGCTAGAGCTTCCATGATCCTGATGTTGGATTTCGGTAATTCCGGAGGCGGAATTCTGTTAATCCCCATTCCCATAGGACTCCATGGGCATGGGGACCATGGAAACACTGGTTCCGTCTGTGACAGAGCCGGTGTTTCCATGTCCGCCTATAGGTGGGTGGTGTTAAACCCGCCAGGTCGGACCTGGCGGGATTGACACCTCCCGCTTGCAGGACTCTGAATTAGCTGGTCTGGTGGCAGCGGTTGTTTCCGGACCGGCAGGGTCATAATGAGGCCCATAGACTTTCATTGCGGTTGGGTGTGAATGCCCAAAATGGCCGTGCACCATCGCCATGTTATTTAGCTCATTTTCACACGCACACTACAATCCACCCTTTGGACAATCAACTGCCATACCCCAATGAAACAAATGACGATTTCTGAAACCGACGAAACATCCCAACTAAATTAGGAATACATGAAATACAAAAACAATCAAAATAACAACAAAAACATACTGCGATCCTTCAGGAATCCAGGAAACATTTGATCCCACTAACACCTGCCCTGATCTTGAGTTATTCAGGAAATCAGGTGATTTAAATTACTAATGTGTTTCTCAGTAAACGGAAATGGTCATTTACATCAAAACGGCACATCCCTTCAACAGCATTGCAACCCAAATTATGCTTCAAAAACAAATAATGTACAGCAGCTCTGTTTTCCAAAAGAGCGTTTCTAAAATTCCTGCTATCCAACAGCAGTTCTGTCAAAGCTTGAGAGGTTTCATTAAGCCCCTTAACCACCACACAGGCTAATTTAATCAAGGATTTAGAACCACCAGCCTCCAACCCCCATACACCCACCATGGAAAATGCAAGCGCTAAAACCACAGGTTCAGATAACAAATGCACATTAGAATCAAAATCTGGCGATAGACCAATATGATGAACAGAACATGTAGCTCAATTGATCGCAGGCTGTAAAGGAAACATCAAACCAAACGTGTTAAAGCACAAGGTCCACCAGAAATATTTGCAGGAATGCAAGTGTAGGTAAAGATGACATAGGAAAATAGCCAACCTGTTGAAAGTTTCACATGTCGAAGATGGCTGGCATCCACAACAGTAAAATTACACAACATGGAGTTTGAAACATTACTGCACGCACTGTCAGAACGTGTACATAACTGCTTCTCAAAGGCAGTCTTGGTCACAGCATTCGACCAGCCAAACTGCTGGCATTTGCCAATGTGTCGAAGATCACAAGACATAACAAAGCGCACATCAGCTGGAGCAATGTCGTAAGTAACAATCCACGTCATATTTCTCCACATGCGATCAGTGTCGAGGCAAAACCTGCAGTACTTATAAACGAAAAAAGAACTCGCATCCGAGTCCTATACCAGAGAATCATTATGCATTACACCGAAACCGTGTCGCATCACAGGTGCCTGCCTAGGGATGGCCGCAAGACACGTCAAAATTAAGTTTGAAGCATCATGAACATCAGCCAGTCAAGTGTGAGATGTTCAGCACTAGACAGGCTAGAAAAGCCCACATATTTTAAGGTTGCTTGACAATTGCAGCATAGCCATGCCGCACAAAAGACATGGATGTCACGGAAGAGGGCAAAACATTAATCCTGTGTTCACGTTTCCTCGACAAACTACGTTAAAGTGCAGTCGAATCGGTGTTAGGCAACGTGGCAACATTCAAGCTGTCAGCAGCCATCCAGATCATCAAAGTAGGTTGTACAATGAAGACGTTCGCCACATCTTTTCGCATGTCCCCGGACCCTCCCGAACGGACTCCACACAAATCCACAAGCGTAAACATCACGAACAGGGTCTTGAAAAAAAATTACAGAAAAAACAAGATATCGGTGAAGTAATCACTTACGTAAGTAACATTTATCAGTGGGAATGTAACTCCATTTCCTCTTTCCCGGTTCCATTACTAGAACAACTTGATCTTCCTCTTCTGCAATATATCTACCGGAACCGGCGGGCCACTAAGTTTTTCAACCCAAACTTTTACTCCTGGAAACATTCTGTCTGATGAGCCAAAACCTTTGTGCCCACGTTTGGTTACCACTCTGGCCGGCTCTCCTTTTTTTTTACCATGGATAATTTTACAGGGACGATAATCAGTTGAGCCACTCTGTCCCCTTTATGTATAGGCAAAACATTTTCTCCACTATTGATGAGAATTACTTTTATTTCTCACTGATAATCTGCATCCACAATCCCTCACATTACCTGGATCCCTCTCAATGCTAACCCAGATCTAGGGCCAATCAATCCCATATGTTCCTGTGGAATTTGTACTGCAATTCCAGTGTCTATAACACTTATTCCTCTTGGTTCGAGTCTGATCTCCTCCATAGCATGCAAATCTACCCCTGCGGACTGTGGTGTCGCTCGATAAGGAGCTACAGCCCCAGGTAACATTTTCCAGTAAATCAACGTTTCAAATGCCTTGTTTGGTTTCATTTGTAAAGCTGCCGTTAACATACGCATTAATGGAGTTTCACCATTTGCAATTGGTCTTTAATTCAACACTTGCACTGCATCCAGAATGCGCTCCCGCCACCCTTTCTGGTTACCATTACCAGTCTTTCACAACTGTTGTTTCAATAAAACAATCATTCTAGCAATCAATCCCTTTTCTCCTAGATGCTCACTTTTTGGTGTGCCTGCTTAGCAATCCCTTCCAGATCATCTTCCTCCGACCTCGTGTCCATAGCTGAAATTTTGGCATGTTCATCTGCAACAGAATTGAACCAACGTTCCAATGAGTCTGTCGCACAATGTGCACCCACATGATACACAGTCACTTTACTATGCATCAACATTTCAGCGATATCTTGCCACAGTTCTTGTCCCCATAGTTCTTTAGCATGAATCTTCCACCTATTCTTCTGCCATGTCGGCAGCCCAACAGCTAGTCCATTAGCCACAGACCACGAGTCAGTATACACATAACATTGACCAGATGTATCTTGTTTCAAAGCCTGATCAACTACATACAATTCTGCAAATTGACTAATCCATCCCTGATGTCAATATTTCCTTCATTTTGGGATTGCCTTCCAGTGTCGCTCAGTTGCCACATATTTGGCCGAACCATCAGTGAACCAAGCATGTTCGGTTTGTTCACTCGTCAAATCCCCATTTGGGAATCCCCATTTCACAGGAGACTCAGATTTCTGTCATATCTGGTGGTTCCAAATCAACCAGCTGAACACCAGCCGCTTGTTTAACTTCGCAATTCCGCCGTTCCCTGTTTTGGCCCGATCTTGAATGTACCATTTCCATTTAATTACGCTATCCTCTTGAGCATGCCCCATTCAATGTGTTTTAGGAGAGTTCCGTACCCATTTCATGATCGGAATTTTTGATTGGAGCAATACATCATGACCCAATGTCATTTGCTCTGTATACACAAGAGCCCAATAGCATGCCAACAACTGCTTTTCAAATGGAGTATATCTGTCACCAGCTTCGGGTAACTTACGACTCCAAAATCCCAAAGGAACACGCTTACTGTCCTGTTTTTGCCATACACTCCAATTGGCATAATTGTCATGTGCAGACACATTTAACTCAACTTCACCTGCTATCAACGGCCACAAATCGAGCACTTTTGGAATAGTATCTCTCGCTAGCTAAATGCTTTCTCTTGCTCATCACCCCATTCAACGTCAAATTTCTTGTGTCACTTTGTAAAGAGGCACCAAAATCTGCCGCAAATGTGGTATATGCTGTCTTCAAAATCCAAACAACCCTATGAATTGTTGCGCTTGTTTCTTATTCACAGCTGTAGTGAACTCAAGAATCTTTTGTTTGGCTTCCAGCACCATTTCAGGATGCCCATTATGCCACTCAATTCCCAGAAAAATCAGTCTCCACTGGACCCTGAATTTTAGTTTCATTAATTTACCATCCTTTTCTCAGTCCTTCAATAATTCTGTGTATCAATATATCATCAATATAGTGTGAACTCTGTATGTCAGGTTTGCACACTATCTTATCCAAATGCTCTGCCACCAGCCGGTGACAAATAGTCAGACTATGCATAAACCCCATGGGCAAACGTTGAAACGTATACTGCCTCCAATTCCAAGAAAATGCAAACTGCTTTTGACACTCTTCGGCAATCGGCATGGCAAAAAATGCATTTACCAAATCTAGCACTGCATACCAAGTTCCCTCAAACATCTGCACATTCTCGATCAGAGTAACAGCATCTTGGACTGTGGGTACTAACAGAGGAGTGTACTTATTCAACTGGCGATAATCCAAGTAACTTCCATCTGGCTCCTTAACCGGCCAAACCAGGTTGTTCCAAGCCGTAGTCACAGGACGTAATATGCCCGCTTTAACATATCCCTTGATAGTATCTGAGATTTCCTTATGCTCCCCAGGAATGCGATATTGCTTCATCGACAAACGTTTTGTTGCCAAAGGAACCTGCACTTGGGGGCATCTTCAATTCTCCCACAATGACGGGGGTACACTTCAATGCATCCACCTCAAACAGCTGTTTTACCTCCTAGACCTAATGTCAATCCCTCCAGAATATCAAAGCCAATAATATATTCAGGTAGGGGGACAGTCAACACTTGATATTTATTCCTTTTCAAATTTTCATATCAACTTTGGTTTTAACTGTGGGGCTATCTTTCCCTCCCAGTCTGGTTATGGTAAAATGTGTACCATTAAACCTCAAAGGAACACCATGGATCAATGAGGCCTCCGCCCCGGTATCAATCAAAGCTTGAACTTCATGCGTATTCCCCGATTGCCAGAATAGTTTCACATTCACATGATGCTGTCAACCTTGGTCCGGACAGACGCTACCGGAGTTTGACCCCAATCCGATTCATATTTTGAATGTGTGCATTTGGACTCTGTCTCCAACATCACACTTACCACTTTTCGCAAGTCAGCATGAGTCACTTGATATGGTGAAGCTGTCCCCATAGACCCCCCCCATCCATCTCCTCTTCAGGCGGCGCAGAAGGGGACTTGTCCCCAGCTCGCTTATTCATATGTTGTCTTTTCACCTGTTTGTATCGCTCTTTTCCATTAACCCCTCGCTTTTTATATAGCTGGAACATTTCCCGAGTTTCAATCCCATCAATGTCTCCTCGTGGCACTCCATCTCTTAGTAGCGCCAAGAACATGTATTTTTTCTCGATACACAAGAATCTCTACTGTCGGATCTCTTCCCTGGCGTCTGTTTGTCACTACGCCCCCCTCTCTCTCTCTCTCTCTCTCACAGGGTCTCTCTTCAGCTTTGTCCCATTCCCCCAGGTCTGCTAACTGTCTGATGGCATCGACCACTTCATCTGTTAATTTACCTGTCATCCCCACCAGCAAAGCCATAATTACATTTTTGTAAGCCAGTGGAGCAGTTCGAATTTTTGTATCTCGGTTGAAACTGATAATGCCACCGCCCCCATATGTTCTGGATCATCAGTATGGATGGCTTATTTCATAGCATGCTCCCTAAGTCTTTGCATTGCCTCTGTGTGTACCACCTCTTCTCCTCGCTAGGCCAGTCCGACGTAATCGGATACTTGTGATTACACCCTTGAGCAGTTAACTGTAACGAAGACCGTGTTGAATCTCTCCCCTGGCCATCAGGAGGTGTGCTTGCATGCACTACTTCCTGAATGTAAGTCTCATGGGACAGTGGCAGAAAGCTTGGAGAATTAGTTGAATCTACAAGAAGGCATTGTGCACCTCCATCAAATAATCTGACCATCCATGACAACAAAGACTCACCAGCCCTCTGTTTCAATCGAATGATGATTTCCCCAATCTCCTGTTGAGAATAATCCTCTAATGTGGTCAAATCCACTAGACCACCCCCAGGATTATTCAGATGTCGCCCAGCTCGTCTACACGTAACCGTTTTAACAGTCGCCTCCTTCCTATCAAGCTCTGGTTTAGACAGTGTTTCTCTTTTTGAACCACTCTCCAAACTAGTGCTGTCAAATACATTCCTGTCCCATCGGGATCCCAATCAACCCCTGCGGAGGCAATCACTGTTGCAACTTTGCGAGTGTTCACTCTCCCTCTTCTCTTTCGATATTTGTATCTGGCAACTCTTACAGCAGCTCTCTCAGCCACTGCCTGATTTTTATCTGCCTTATGATACAATTTCATCTGAAGTTGCTGCATTAGTGATATCTGTTTCTCAGCAACCAATTATTTTTCCAACCTCAAGGCATTTGCCTGCAATTCTACTTTCTGCTGATGCATCTTTCTGAATGCATGCAACAAAATCCAAGCTCTTCTGCCCAAAGCGGAGCACTTCTTTCCATTCTGAGTAACTTTTTTTTTAAAAAAAAAAAAAAAAGAATTTTATGGACAGCACTTCAAACATTACAAACAAATAGGACGTTCATGATTAAGCATCAAACATTAAGTTGCCGAGAGCACACTTCGGTCCTCCCCCCACCGACCCCACTAACTCGAGTCATTATACCCATGTCATCAACCTATAGATCTTCGGGCGTGTCCACCATAACTATCTCTTCCATGCCATCATCACAGTGGTTGGCCTGGGAGAGGCCTGCCATTGAGGCCACCAATTGTCTCCAAGCTATTAGAGCGGCCACCTCTTCTCCCCCCGCCCCCTAGTGACAGCTTCATACCAAGCGGCTGTTTCAGCTTCTGCCCACTTTAAAAGGTCCGCCCACCACATCTCAATTCTGGGCCGATGGGCCGCTTTCCAACACATTCCGATTCTCTGTTTGGCTAAGATGTAGGCCAGGTCCTTCATCTTGCTAATGTGTCTCAGGTTACGCGGTCTGGTGAAACCCCCGAGCATGCATGCCCATGCCGACTCCACATCCTGCGTGACCCCTTTGTCTGCTAGACGTGTTTTCAGTTCTGTCCAGAACCTACCCACCTCTGGGCAAGCCCAAAACATATGCAACAACCCAGCCTCTACCTCCCTGCACCTAGGGCATTTCTGTGTCCCCGGGCCGCCAAACCTGGCTATTTTGCTGGGGGTCAGGTATGCCCTGTGAGAGACATATAATTGGATCTGCTGAAGTCTCGCGTTTCTGGACACCTTCTTATGGTACCTTTGGGCTCTTTCCCATTGTCCATCTGTCATGGGTGCCCCCACCTCCTCCTCCTCCCAATCTCGCCCTAGTTGGAGCAACTCCCTCCCCGCCCTGGTGCTCAGCAGCTCATATATACAGGATATTTCGTGCCCAGCCTCCGAGACATCATACATCGTCTCTACAGTGGCATCAGGTTGTTCCGCAAGCGCTGCCCCAGGCCATCGTTCTCTCACAAATTTAATGATTCTAGAATAAGTTATGTGTTGGCCTTTATGTACCCCGGTGTCCTCTACTAAACACAGAAAATCCACTAGCTCCCCCTCTTGCCATATATCGCCAAGGGTGACTAGACCCACCGGTTCCCAGTATCTACGGACCCCTTTCATCAGTTGGGAGTCTTCCCCACACAATGCCACTAGCGGCACCTGCAGGGAAATCGGGGCCGGGTCTCCCATATTCAGCCGTGCCCTACGCCATACCTCCCATCCAAGCACCAACAACCCCGCCATTCTTGATATCTTTTGATTTCGGCAGCCACACTGTCTCTCTGAGGAAGTAGGGAGCTGGATCCCTACCCAACAGCCTAGCTTCAGCCGATTCCTCTTTGGATAGCCACCTTGCCACATATTGCAGCTGACCTGCCATGTGATATAACTCAAAGTTCGGTAGGTTTATACCCCCCCTGTCACACGAGTTTTGTAATTTCCAGAGGGCCACCCTATTTCTAGAATTGTGCCAGATGCAACCCCTGCACAGGCTGTGAAGTTTAACAAAAAAACATTTAGGGATCGCATGCGGGATGTTTACAAAAAAGTGTAGCAATCTGGGCAGGTCTACCATTTTTTTTTTTTAAAAAACATATTTTTATTAGTTTATAAGTGATACAAAAGGTAAACAATCCCTCAACTCCCCGTCCCGCTTCCCCCACCCACCCTCTTCCGGAAGTATAGTCATTGTTCCATTGTACTCGTGGCCGATTAAGAGGTGAACAAGTCCGTTATTTTTATGGAGTGCGGGCACCACTGTGCCATGTAGTCTGACTGGAGATATTCTAGCACTCCTCCCCATTCTTTTATGAAGGAGCTATGTGTTCCGTGGAGATTGTGTGTGATTTTTTCCATGGTCATTTGGGACCTGACCTTGTGTAACCATGTGAACAGCATCGGTGGGTCTCTTTTCTTCCATCCCTGTGCGATTGTTGCCCAGGCCGCTATAAGTAGGCTCATGAAGCTTTTTCGCTGCGCCTTGGTGAGTGTGTTGTCATAGTGCTCTGTGAATCCACAGAGCCAGGTTTTCTCCGTGTAACGATCCACGTCTGGGAAGATCTTCTTCAGTTCGGCTATTACTTCTGTCCAGAAGAGTTTGACCTTAGGGCAGTCCCACCAGATGTGTCTCCACGTGCCAGCATCTGTACAGCCTCTCCAGCAGCGATTAGGTTTATGTGGGTACATGCTATTTAGCCTCTCCGGGGTGTAGTGCCATTGCGTGACGATCTTAATCCACATTTCTTTGATTTGAACTGCTCTGGTCAGTTTGTGGATATCGGCCCATAGCGACTGCCACTGCTGTGTGGTGATGACTACCCCCAGCGTCTTTTCCCATCTTTTCATGTATGCCCACTTGATGTCTTCCCCCTGAGTATTCATGAATCTATAGAGATTGGAGACTAGTTTTCTGTCTCCTGAGTTGGTGAGGAGAAACTTTTCAAAGGCGGTAAGCTCTCTTGTCGCAGCTCGGGTGATCTCAGGCGTGGTCAGCCAGTGTCTGAGCTGCTCGTATTTGTACCTGTCCGCGTTTGTGAGGTTCCAGAGTGATTTGCAGTCGGCAAAAGATCTCATCTCCCCGTCTACGAACATCTCCCCTATTTTCCTGCAACCAGCTTCCTCCCAGTTCCCATAAGCCCCTTGCTCAGTCCCCGGAGGGAATTGCCGGTTTCTACAGATTGGGGTGAACGGGGCAGTAGCCGTGGTGATGTTCTCTCTCCGTGTCTGCTCGTCCCAGGCGTTCAGCGTGGTCCTCATGATCTCACTAATGCGCAGATTTGGATGCCTGTGCTGCTTTGGTGTCCATAATAGGTCTTCCAGTGGCGTTCTAGCGACTGCCCTGTCCTGTGTCACCCATATCGTTTGTTGATTATCCCCAAGCCATTCTTTCAGGATCCTGAGTTGTGCCGCTTGGTAGTAGTTCTTAAAGTGTGGGAGTGCCAAGCCCCCTTCCCTAATGTTGGATGTGAGGATAGTTCTGGATACTCTGGAGGGTTTCCTGTTCCATATGAAGGATGAGACCGACTTGGTTAGGGCTCTGAAAAAGGAGTCAGGGACCCCAAACGGCAGGGATTGGAAGTAATGCAGCGCTTTAGGGAGGATGTTCATTTTTATCGATTGAATTCTCCCCCACCAAGAAATATTTAGGGGATTCCACCTCTCTAAATCTTTTTGAATCCTGGCTAGGAGTGGGGGATAGTTCTTTTTATACAGTGTCTCTACCTTGTGAGTGAGTGTTATGCCCAAATATTTTATGCCCTCCTCCGCGACCTTTATGTCCAAATGGTCTGCCTCCCTTCCCAGTGTTTCACTGCTCCCGGCTAATATAAGCATTTCTGATTTTTTTTATTTATTCTTAAGCCAGATATGTTCCCAAATAGCTCTAGTAGGTGGAACGCCGCTGGGGCTGAGTGGATTGGGTCCTCCAGTGCCAATAGCATGTCATCCGCATAGGCTATAACCTTATGTTGTCTCCCCGCCATCTCGATCCCCCTGATTTGGTCAGTTTCCCTAATTTTAATAAGTAGGGGTTCTAGGAATAGCGCGTACAAGAGTGGTGAAAGCGGGCAGCCCTGTTTCGTTCCCCTGGAGATTTCCACCCTCTCCGTTATCTCTCCATTTACCGCTATCCTAGCAGAGGGGGAGGAGTAATTGGCTTTGATCATGTTAATATATTGGTTCCCAAATCCCATGTGCGCGAGGGTTTTAAAGAGCATTGACCATTCTACACGGTCGAACGCCTTTTCGGCATCTAAAGAAAGTAGTACTGCAGGGGTGCGGGAGAATTTAATTTTCTCTATAAGGTGGGCTAGCCTTCTGGTGTTGTCATGTGTCTGTCTTCCCGGAATGAATCCCGATTGATCTGGGTTAATTAAGGAGGGGAGCAGTGGGGAGAGCCTGGCCGCCAGGATTTTGGTGTAGATTTTTGAGTCTAGGTTAATTAGGGCAATAGGTCTGTATGAGCCCGGGAGGGAGGGATCCTTCCCTTGTTTATGGAAAACCAACATTTTTGCCTCGTTCATAGATGGGGTAACATTCCCACTATCTTTGAAGGTGTTTAGTAGTCTAGTGAGGAATGGGGCGAGGATGTCTACATATTTTTTGTAGAATGGGGCTGTGAAGCAGTCCGGGCCGGGTGCTTTGTTGAGTGGGAGGCTCATTATCGCCTTCTTCACTTCACTTTCGGTTATCTGGGCCTCCAGGTCTACTGTGGCTTCTTCTGATATTTTCTGAAAGGGGATCGATGTCAGGAATCTGATTTGGTCAGCTTCATTCGGGTTCTCTGTGGAGTACAGGTTCTGATAGAATTCCCTGAATGTGTTCCCTATATCCTCGGAGTTCGTTAGCGTGTCCCCGTGCACATTTTTGACATTCCTGATGGTCGTTACGTTCCGCTTCGACGAGAGCAGTCGGGCGAGATGCCGGTCTGCCTTGTTGGCTTTTATGTAGTATTTCTGTTTGAGGTATAGGAGAGATCTCTGGGCTTGTTTGCTACGGAGATGTTCGAGTTGACCCTCGGTGTGTTTGAGTGTCTTTTTTAAGTCTCTTGTGGGGTTTGCCATTAATTCTTCCCGGATATCTGACAGCTTCTTTTCCAGTTCTGATTCCCACTGCCGTGTTTGTTTATCCCTTGTCGCTTTGAGGGCTATTAAGTGGCCCCTGATTACAGCCTTGCACGCCTCCCATACGGTGCTCAGGGAGACCTCCCCCCTGTCGTTATGATCAAAGAATTCTTCTATTTTTTCCCTTATGGATTCTCCCATCGCTGGGTCAGATAGTATTTCTTGTGGTAGTGTCCATCTCCATATTCTCTTTTTGTTCCTTGGAGTCGACAGATCCAACCAGAGGGGTGCATGGTCCGACAGAGAAATGGGGCCCAGTTCCAGGTCTTGTATTTTACCCAGGATCCCCACTGACACCCAGAAGTAGTCTATTCTAGACATTGTGTTGTGAACGTGTGAAAAGTAGGTGTATCCCTTGGTTTGACCTTTATGTTCCCTCCATGCATCCCACAGGGCCATACCTTCCATCTGTTTTCTCAGACGCTGAGAGGGGGCGCTCTGGTGGAGGGGTCCGCTCGCGCTACGGTCAGAGTGGGGGTACCAGGCCATATTAAGGTCTCCTCCTATAATCATTTCCCCCTTCGCGTACCCCTCCAGCCTCCCCATAGTGTCCCTCAGAAAGCCATCTTGGCCCAAGTTTGGGGCATAAATGGAAGCCAGTGTCAGAAGGGCGTTGTGTAGTTTGATATTGGCAAAGACATACCTTCCATCCTTGTCTGAAGTTTTGTCGATCACCTTTACTTCTATACTCCCTTTCACAGCAATCAACACTCCTGCCTTTTTTTCCGCTGCATTGGATTGAGCTATTATCTCGTAGCCTCTCAGGCGTATTTTCCCCCTATCTTGAGCTTTAATGTGGGTCTCCTGGAACAATAGCACATCTGCCTTTTCTCTTCTTAACATGATCTCCACCTTTTTCCGCTTCACCGGGGAATTCAGGCCCCTTACATTTAAAGTTACAAATCGTATTTTCCCCATTTCAGATAGTCAGGTTGTACATGTGTTAAGCCCGAGTTAAGTTTCCCCTTCTCTCTTCCGGAAGATCTTCCCCCCCCCCCCCCCCCAAACTGTAAATAAGTCCCTCAACCACAAACTTTGTTCCAACTTTACTCCCAAGGAGGGCACGGGTACCTAAGGTAGCTTTGGCGTTCCGCCTATCGCTCCCGGCCCTCTGTAGGCTCGAGGTTAACTTAGTGGGGAGTCCTAAACCCCGCATCATTCCTTGACCTAAATGTGGGTTGTTCCGGCTCCATGCCGGGCCAACTATGTCTGTCGTTTGCGAATTCCATCATTGGGTGCCGTTCCATAGGCTGCCTTCAGCTATAGAGCCCCAGGTCTCATGTTCTTTTATATTTGCATCCTCTACTTTATTTCGCTTGACCCATCTCTTCCCCCTCCGCACCGTTTTCTTTTCTGTCGGACCATTTCCCATCCCCCCAGTCTGTTTTGTAGTTCCCCCTTTTTTCTATCCTTTCTGGTCATGGACTCCCCTGGCTGGATGTCCAATATGGTTAGCCCCTCTTCCATGGAGGTCACCCTCCTTTGTTTCCCATCCCAGTCGAACAGCAGACCGAAAGGGAATGTCCATTTATATTTTATCTCTCTTGTGACCAGTTCCCTCGTGAGTGGGGCCATCTCTCTTGTCTTTAGGAGTGTAACGGCTGATAAGTCCTGAAACAGCTGAATGTCTGCCCCGTTCATCCTGATTTGATCCATCTGCCTTGCTCTTCGTAGAATAAGCTCTTTTTGTGGGTAGGAGGACGGAGCCGCCAGGACGTCTCTGGGTCTCTCTCCTGGTGCCCCCGTGCGTCTCGGGCCTACTCTATGTATGCGATCAATCCCCACTGCCTCAAGGTCCTGAGCATCGATGATATCCCCGAAGACCTCCTGTACCGCCTTCTTTAGATCCCTGTCCAGGACCGATTCTGGCATATTTTTGATGCGAATATTCGATCTGCGAGACCTGTTCTCTAGGTCTTCGCACTGTATTTCCAGATTATGGGTCAGGCGCACTAGGTGCTCTTGTGTTTCGGCGCTCTGAAGAGCCTCTTCTTCTGCGTTTTGTACTATCTTTTCTAGGGTGTTCGTCCTTTCTTCTAGGTTGGCAATGTCATGTTGAACTCCTTGTATTGCCTGTTGCATATCCTGCTTGATTGCTGCGAACTGGTCCTGGACAGTTGACATTAGTTTATCTTGTAGTTCTTTAAACCAGAAGTGCATATCATCTTTTGTCGGGGGTTGGGAGCCAGAGGCCATGTCCCTCGCCGCGGACGAGTTCGCGGTCTGCAGGGAAGAGTCCTCCTGTACTCTGCTCCTAGTTGTCACTGGGGTGTCCACTGCCCACATTTGTATCAGGCTGGAGTCTTGTTTGGGGGGCTGCTGTATCTGTAGGGATCCCCCCTCCCCTTCGCTTTAGACATATCTTCCTCTAAGAGTTCTTGCCTTAGTATCCCCCCGAACGAGTCTTCCCCCTCTCCTGTTTCTATGGTCGGGGAAATGCCTCTTGAAAGGTAGGCCTTGGCGCTTCCTGCTGCTAGTTTCGTGTCCCTTCTTGAGTTGCTGGTGGTTGTAGGGGGTGGCTTCGGGGGGTCACTGGGAAGGAAGGGGGGAGGGTAACCCTCTTAGCTGTGCCGCCTGCTGTATGGTCCCCACGTGCGCTGCAGTGTTTGGGCTCCGGACAGTGCTTCCCTCGGTGATTGCGCCGTCCGCCTACTCTTTGAGTCTCAGGGAGGGCCTGGCAGCGGTGCTCCTGTTTTTGGCCGCCTTCACGTACCCCTCAAATGCAGGGGGGGGGTGGTCCCTCTCCGCTTCGGCTGAGTTGGGCCTTCTTGCGAATCTGGCCGCCAGTTTGGGGGGGGGGCAGGCCCTCCAAGTTCGCGGGGCTCCAGGGGGGGCGCGGGGAGCACCAGGGAGGGCGCCTCACCTTATAGTCCACCGGACTGGGGACCGCCGTTGGTGTCCGACGCCACGGGGCGGCTGTTTGTGTGCGGCACAACACCCGGCTCCCTCCGGCTCCCTCCCGCTCCTCCTGCGGGGTCCGCTGCTGACGGGGGCGCCGGGCCCGTCCCTCGATGCTGCCGGATGGAAGCCCGGCCCCGGGGCGCCGCAACGCTGGGGCTCCGGTCAGTGGCGCCTCCCCGATACTCGCCGCCCGCGCCGACGGCCTCCACTTCGCGTCTCTGGGGGGGCCTGTGTCGCGCTTTCGCGGTGCGAGGACCGTGCCTCGTCCCGATGGGGGAGGGGGAGCACCGCTCCTCGTCGCGGGTGGGGACCGAGGCGTCTTCCTCCTGCGGCCAGTGCCGTGAGCCGCACTCGGAGCTGTGTGTGCGGAACGGCCACCCTCCGGTTCGCGGCTTCTATGGTGCTAATGAGTGGCCCGGCGGGAGCGAGACTCACGCGCATCTCCTCGCTCCGGCGGCCATCTTGGAATCCAGGACTACCATTTTAAGCAAAGCCGCCCTCCCCATCATGGCCAAGGGCAATCTGGACCAAAATCCCATGCTATTTTTAATACCATCAACTGCTTCCTCTGTATTGTATTTGTGTTCTGCCCCCGTCGAGTGATGTATATCGATACCTAGGTATCGAAACGTCTCAGTTCGCCATGGTATTGGCAAAACGGGCAGGTGTTTCCCTGGGGTGCTTTTATAACTCCCTAGGGGGAATACACTGGACTTCCTAGGATTCACTGCTATGCCTGAGAGGATTGCGTAACGTTCCATCACCTCCAAGATATATTGAAGGTTCTCATGCGGGAAGCGCAGATACAAAAGCATGTCGTCAGCGTACAGTGATATAAGGTCAGTACCTCCCACAGTACGGATCCCTATCTCCCCATATTGTTGTCTGAGGCACAGAGCCAGTGGCTCTAACGCTAGGATATATAACATAGGCAACCAAGGGCATCCCTGTCTTGTGCCCCTACTAAGTTGCCATTTATCTGAAATTATGGCACCCGTTTTAACCCTTGCAATTGGGGAGCTATACAACATCTTGACCCATCTCAAAAACCCTGGTCCCATCCCATATCCTCTCAAGGTCGGCAGCAACCAGGGCCACCTCACTGAATCAAAGGCCTTGACCGCATCCAGCGAGACAATTGCCAACTCGCCGGGTCTTTCTCCGTTTGGTCAATAATGTGATGTAATCTCCTATGATTATCAGTTATATTCCTACTAGGGACATAGCCCATTTGGTCAGGGTGTATCAATTTGCCTATGACTCGCTTAAGCCTGTTAGCCTGCACATCTGTGAGGATTTTGCTGTCCTGATTAAGCATGGATAGGGGCCTATATGACCCACAGTCTGTGCTTGGCTTCCCTGGTTTCAGGCGCAGGATGATCACCGCTTCCCGTAGGGATTCTGGCAGCTCCCCACGTTCATAAGCCTCATTAAACGTGGCCAGTAGCGGCGGGAGCAACTCTTGTTTATACGTCTTATAAAATTCACTGGGGAGCCCATCCGATCCCGGGTATTTGCACGTGGGCAGGTGCTGGATCACTATCTCTAGTTCATCTAAGGTGATTGGGGCATCCAGGTCAGCCCGCTCCAAGTCGTCTAGGGATGGCAAGCCTATGTCCTCTAGTGTTTCTTGGATCTCCTGGTCCCCCCGTCTTCATACAGGCGTTTATAGTATCTGCAGAACCCTTTCTTTATACCCTCTTGAGTATCCCAGATCTGGCCCTCCTCGCCTCTAACTTCTCTAGTCCCATGTTGTGGGGTTTAATTTATGTATAGCCAGGCCAGCAATCTGCCCGGCTTGTCTCCTCCCGCATGCTGCCTTTCCACGTATTTCTTATAGTTCAGCTTAAATAATCTATCCCAAAGCTCAATGCTAGTCTGCTGCAGCAATGTCATCCTCTCCCCCTCCTCCCGAGAGTCTCCGACCCTTACGCATCATGGCCTCCAGGTCCCTTTCCGTTTCTTGTAATTTCTGCACTATGCGTCCTTGGAGCCCACTGGATTTTGATATGGCTACACCCCGAATGCCTCCCACACTATCCCCACCGATTGCACGCTACCAGTGTTAATTTCAAAGTACTCGGTGATCGCCAATCTCTGGTCTTCCCGAAATATCGAATCCTGCAGGGCCTCCGCTCTTAGCTTCCACGTCGGGATCCGCGCCCTATGGGGTTGGTGTCGCCACTCCAGGACCAAAGGAGAATGGTCTGAGAGCACCCTGGCCTTATATTCCGCGCTCACCATTTCTCCCACTATCTCAGCCGCTGCAAACACATAATCCAACCTCGTGTGCAGACCATGTGGCGCCGCATAATGTGAGTACTGTCTGTCTACTGGGTGCAGCCGTAGCCATACATCTTCGAGCTTAAAGTCCGTCAGCAGGGCCTGTAGCGCATTCGCAGCAGGGGTGGGTTTGTCTAGCTTGCTATCTGATCTGTCCATCTTGGGGTTCAAAGTACAATTGAAGTCCCCCTCCCCCCCATAGGATCGGGTCACCCACCATGGGGCTGATTTTACCATATAGGGTCCTAAAGTAAGCCGCTGTATCATGATTAGGGGCGTATAAGTTTACAATGCTCATTTCTCGGTTTTCCAACATCCCCTGCGCTTCAATCATTCTGCCTTCCGGGTACACCGTCGACCGAGTCAGCTGAAACGGTACGTGCGGTGCCACCCATATGATGACTCCCCTAGCGTAAGCTGAATACATGGCACCTGTGACGCACCCCCTCCATTTCTTCTTGACCACCTCCAGCTTCTCTCTAGTGAGATGGGTTTCCTGTAATAATGCTATATCAATCCTCATCCTTCTCAGGTACATCATTACTTTATTACGCTTTAGGTAGCTATTGAGGCCCCTCACATTCCAGGTCACCACTCTGAGTCTACCCGACGCCATTTATCTGATGTCCCGCCTCCACTCCCAGTCTCCCCTCCTGCACCTGATGACACAAAGTTTGGCTCGCTCCCCTCCCACTCCCAACAAACTCTCCTCCCCCCCATTTCACAACTTCAAACCACTGCACACCCCCTACCCTCCCCCCTCCCCACCCAGCTTCGACCCCAACCCCAACAAGTGCCCAGCTCCATCCCTGGATCTCAGGCTGCCCCGCGTTTGGTTCTGCCCTGGAAAGCCCAGGCCCGAAACCCAGCAGGGTGTCACCGGACTACCGGTGACCTAACTAAACTTCTCATTATGGGGGCGTGAGGTCTGGCTCAGTAAAGCTCCTACGTTAATGCCAACGTTTCCAGTGCCAATGGATCATACTTATAACTATAGCCCTAGGCGTACTCCCACGCAGGTTATATGCAGTGCTATATTCAAGTCTCATTGTCATAAGCTGCAGCACCCTGGGTGCGCCAGACACATTAGTTATCTTCGCCTTCTTTTTCCTGGAAACCCGGTTCTTGGGGGCAACTCTGCACGTCCAACCATCCCATGGCGTCCTCTGGGGTTTCAAAAAACAAGGTTCTGCTCTTGTGGAACACCTTCAGTTTTGCTGGGTAGAGCAACATGTACCTGTGGCCTGCTTCCTGCAATCTTCTTTTCACAAACCCAAAGTTCATGAGCCTGTGCTGTACCTGCAAGGTAAAATCCGGGTATTCCGTTATGTTTTCTGCCCCCCTTTGTATTATACCACCCTTCCGAAAGTGTTCAAGGATTTTTTTCACGGTCTCAGTAGTTCAGGATCTTAGCGATCACCAGCCTAGGGAGGTTTCCCGGCGGCGGCTTCCTCATCAGAGCCCTGTGCGCCCTCTCCACAGCGAACCCCTGGGACAGGGCTCCCCCAGTTATCTCCTGCAACAGCATAGACTGGATATATTCCGTGGGGTTGGTTCCCTCGGCACCTTCCGGCAATCCGACGATACGAATATTGTTTCTCCGGGCGCGTCCCTCTGCCTCCGCCGCCCTGCTCTCCAGGTTGCCCGCGCGTCCCTCTGCCTCCGCCTCCCTGCTCTCCAGGTTGCCCATACGTTGCACTGGGGCGTGAAGTTCCAATTTATGGGCCGCGCATTCCGCCGTGTTCGGGGCCACCTCTTTTTCCAAGTCCCCCATGCGCTCAGCTAGTGACCTTACGTCTTGCTGGAGAATATTTACCTCCTCCTGTACTGCCCCGACTTTGAGCTCAAGTGCAGCTTTCAGTTCGTTCATTGCCAGTCCCAGTTTAGTCTCCCAGGCCACTTTCAGGTCTGCAATCGCCGCAAGTATCTCCTGGTTGCCCATAGTGTCTGGGCCCCTGTCGGGGGTCTTGTCTTTCTTCCTGGCCCCTTCAGCACCTGGTGGTGTTTTGGCATAATTAACAAGTGTGGGCTGCTTGCCTTTTGGTCTAATGGGTTTGTTGGACATCGTGATGCGTCAGACACGTGGGCTGGCCCCACCGCGCGGCCCCCAGCCAGAGCGTGCTAAGCGGCCCAAAGTGTCAGGGCCCAGCCCGATCGTATCAGGGGTGTCCTCAGGCTGCCTCTTACTCCCGGAGTGGACTGTGTCCTTCCACGTAACCATGTGGGTTAATTCCTTCCTCTCGGGTCTCAGGCTCCTGCCCCAGTCGGGTCAGATCCCCAGACGTTCAGCCTGGTGCTAGTGTGGCTCTACAGGCTTGTATACTTCCACTGCGTATGTCTCTTAGGTGCCTCCGCAAGTTTTCCCCCCCACCACGCCTGTGGTGTTTTGTGCGGCTTCACGCCGGATCCGCTGTGCCGGCTGGTCATGCTGCGAGTTTTCCCAGGCTTCAGTGTTGCCCTTTGGTCAAGCAGTGACCCACCGCCTGGTATTTTGCTGCCGTGTGCCGGGGGGAGGCATCTCCTCCCTCTCTCTTATACACAAGTATCCGGGCTTCAAGGATCAGGTGGGGCACCGTGCTAATTTCCCAATGCTCTCCATGTCTCTCCCTGAGTGCATCGCCAGACTTTTGGCCACATGCCCAGGCGCAGCACAAAGCACTTCGCCAGATCCAGGGCCCCATTTTACACATGTGCGCCGGGAGCCTCTGTCCAGTCCATGCAGGGTCTGCGCTGCGGGAGCAGCAAGACTACACTTTTGCGAGCGCTCTCACCCACAGAGCTCATTGTGGCTCTTCTTCGCAGGGGGTGGGAGGGTTAGGGGCGTCCGTGCCTCCCCGCTCGCAACGCGCCCCGCCGCTCAGGGGCGTCAGGGACAGCAGGCGTCTTAATGCTGCTGATGTCCTCCGGGGGGGATACCCAGGGATGCCAGCATCGAGCCCGACCCACAGTGGGTCTCACACGCCGGATGCGGCCGGTCCCACGCTCCCTCCAACTCCGGCGGCAATCACGTCTCCTCACCTCCGTCCTCCAGGGCACCCCCAGAGCGGGGTCTGTTAAGGGTGCACTCGCCCGCCAGGCACCGGGCCCCGCACGCCTCCGCACCAGCGGGCGTGCCGCTCATCACTGTCTTCACCCACCGCAGCGCCTCAGCCTCTCTGTCGTTGGCAGCCGGAGCCTTTGTTAGCACATCTTGGCTGCCATTTTGGTGCTCTCGGCGCCGAGGATCGCGAACACGGCGGCGCCACCAGGGCGGTGCTCTTTCAACTCTTGGGCATAAGATTTTCAGGATGTCTGTGAGGTGTCTTCATAGTCAGGTTCACGCCGCTTCAGGGTTTCAGTGCGTGTATTCAGGCATTTAGTCACAGGATCAGGCGCCGGATCTCGGGAGCTCCTCCAGAGCTCGACCACTCACATGGCTCTCCCATATGGACACTTAGTCCCGAAGTGATGATTCCAAGGTTGACAATCTTCGTGTAGAGAAATTTCCTTTTTCCTAAATGAGGAACTCATTGTTTCATGGATGTTTCACGTCCTTATCGGAATACCTCGAACACAAACACTTAAGAAAATTGCCTTTCTGTGTCCAAGCTTCAGATTAGTTTAGTATTTGGAACCAATTTCATCACAAATACCCTGCTCACAGCGCAACTATGTTTTGCTTTTCAGACACGTGCAATGACCTCAGAATTATTCACCCTATTACATGGACTAAAAGTTCTTGGACTCCGAAAGGCAATAATTGTCATGATCTCTGCTTCCAAAAGGTCAGGGATTTCCCAACTCCCTTGGAAGCAGATCCATAACCCAGGTTCCGAGTGCCAACCAGTCCCAATTGGGACCTTTTGGACCCAGTCCTGGCGCCAGTGGCACCAGGCTCATAAATATGCCCAGTCCCAGCGCTGGAAGCGCCGGGCTCATAATGCTTGGGTGGACTTACCTGCAGCAGACCATGCTGCTTACTTGCCTGCCAGTTGAGCCTCTGATCCTCTTCTGTTTGGAACTACTTTTCCTGTTGGGTGGGGCAGGAGCCACTCCCTAGATTCAGAACACTGGAACTCTTCTGGAAAGCAGGAACTCTTTTCTTACCTAGGCGTGGCTGTGGAAGGAGACACCTAAGCACTACAGGAGGCTATTTAAACCACACCCGATGGATGAATCTTGCTTTGCGTTATTCTGCATCCTCTGCAGCAGAACGCTCATCGTGTCTTCTGCATCTGATCCTGGGCCTAAGGAAAAAGGCTTACCATCCTGAATCCAGTCTTCAGCAACACCTATAAAGACAAGAAAGAACAGGTTAGCATTACGGGCTTCAGTGACAGCTCTTCACTTACCTGGTCCATCGGCTGTCACCAACGCCTCGCGCTGCATTCCGGCATCTGAAAGACAAAGGCTTACCTACTATTCGTGCGCTCCGGAGGTCTTCACACTGCATTCCGGCATCTGAAAGACAAAAGCTTACCAACTCTTCGCACGCTCCGGAGGCCTTCGGCGCTGCATCCCGCATCTGAAAGACAAAACAAGGTGCGTTTAAAGACATTGGGGAACTTTAATACTCACGTGCCATTACTCCTTTCCACATCTAACCCAGTGGGTATTCCGGCACCCTGCAGCCGCTCCGAACTTGTACCTGCAAAATAAAAAGACAGTTAGAGCGCATCGTGAAGCAGGCAACAAGCGCTTACTTACGTGCTTCCAGGCGCTTCTATTCATCACACGGGCTCCATCTTCAACTCACTTCAGCCCGTCATCCGCCATCGCCGGAACCCTGCAAAACAAGAAACATCATTACTAAAGACTTTAAAGACATTAGAATTACTCGAAACTTACCGTTCGTGCAGTGAACGACGGACAGCAGTCCTCTGAAGTCAAGTGGCCTGCTCCCCTTATCCAGTGAAGAAACTGGTTACAGCACCCTGCCCCGAGGCAGATGGAGAGCACGGCGTTCACTTACCTAAGGTGAGAGCGTTAACCTTTGGGGTTCTACAGGAGAAGAGAAAGGGAAGAAGAGAGAGACATTCAATAACCCAGTTCCTTAATCCCATATTTTCTAGCTGCAGACATCTTACCCTTCAAGTCAGACATACAGTGCAAAGAGGTCCAGCCCAAAGAGCCAGCCGTGTGTTACACATCACCTTTGAAGATACGGTATACGCCCAGTCAAGACCGGCGCCTCTACGGGAATCAGGTGAGCGTTACAATAATGTACACTTAGACCATCAGTTAGAAAATAATTTGCTCTTAACAGGCCCTATATTAACATTTAATAAACATACATATAACTATATAATAAATGCAACTGGTTATACATGAATAAGAACGAACATGAGTATAAATCGCTGTTATGGCAGTTGTAGGACAAAGCTTCATCTTAGCCACGACAACACTACCTATTCCCAAGGTAGGTAAGCAGAGAGAACACACATCAACTAATGGTGTCTGGAGCGGAGCGTCCTCCCTCTCAGCGAGACTCCAACACCTGGGGTTCTATTTCTCCGTCACCTCATTGGGAACTTCTCCTCTTAAGGGGGATGAATCCCTGCCCCTCATATGTTGCAGGCTGCCCCCGACCGAATGACAGACAGCAAGCTTGGGAGGCAAGAGTGGAAAAATCCAGACTGGAAAAATCCCAGCTTGTTTTCACGCTCTCGTTCCCAGCACCCCTTATCAATGCACCTGCACATCTCTGGTCCCCTCTCGGCTCGTCCTTGAGGTAACAATACGCAAACTATCCTACACAGTGAACTCATAATCATGACTGCCTCCTAACTGAGCTTGCAGAAATGTAGACTTTCATTGCGCTTTGGGAGTGAGTGGCCAAAATGGCCGCGCACCGAACCCATGTTATTTAGCTCATTTTCGTACATGCACTATATGAGGTTAGCTAGAACAGAGTCAGAAGGAGAGTCTAATGAAGGGGTGGAGGAGGGATGAAGGAAGAGGCAAATGCAGCGACTGACACATGCTTCATCGGTCGAATGACGGAGAAGGTGACTGTCGATGCAGGCTGAGGAGTCAGTGGACAGGGTAGGTCAAGGTGGGAAGAGAGGAGAAAGTGGTCAGACCACGAGAGAGGGGTATAGAGAGGGTTGGAAAGAGGGATGTCTGTTGAGATGAGAGCATCCAAAGGTGTGTCCAGCAGAGTGGGTTGGGCCAGAGGGAAGTATAGAGAGAGAAAGAGTGTCGCAGATGTCACGGAGGAGAGCAGTAGCCACATCAAGAGAGTCGAGGTGGATGTTGAAGTCCCCAAGGAAGAGAAGTTTGGGAAGGAGGCAAGAAGAGATAAGGACAGGTCAGCCCATTGTGAGGGGAAGAGGGATGTCCATGGGGTCTGTAGATGGTAGCAAGAGTATGAAAGAAAGTAGGTGAGAATAGGCTTTCAAAGGATGAGTAGGTTTGAGTGTGGATGATGGAGGCAGGATTCCAACTAGGGTAAGATAAAAGCCGCTCCACCATTAGGCTGGGAGGGTCTGGGATTGCACAAGATCTTGTACCTCTCAGGGACAAGAGTGTCAAAAGCAGTGACAGAGCTGGCCTAATTCCACCTCTGTGAGAGCAAGGAAGTCGAGGTCAATGCCTTCAAGGAGGTGACCGATGTCAGAGCAGTGTCTGATAGTAGAGCGAGAATTGAGGGTAGCTAAGTGAAACTTATTACCCCTTTAAAGGATTCGCGAGGGGGCACAAGTGTGGGGTGCCCCCACTGAGGTGGAGGGGAAAGGGGGGATGCGGTAAGGAGGGCTGGAAGGAGAGGGGGCGGGGGAGTTGAAGAGAGAAGGAAGTTGCCTGTCTAGAAGGAGGAGGATGGGCTGAGAGCCCTGGGGCATGATAGTACCCTTATGGTAGACCTTGATGGTGCATTTGGAAAATGCAAATTGAGCCAAGAGCACTTCCCATCTGGTGCCGCTAGTAATGGGTGAGGAGGAGAAAGGGGAGAAGACAGAGACCATATGAGGGGTCCATAGGTTAGAAGAAGAAACAGCGAAGAGTATGTCAGTGATAGTTTGGAGGAAGCATTGATGTGGGTGTCTGCGATGGCCAGATCAGGGTTGCAACTCACGAGTACTTTTTTTAGTTTCTTCTTCCAGACTTTGATAGATGGAGAGGGAGGATAGGAGATGGAGAAGCAGTTGGAAAAGATGGGGGAGACTGTGAGCACCATGGGGGCAGAGACGAGATGTGGGGTCTTGGGGGGGGGGGGGGGGTTGTTAGGGGGGAGGTGCAGATGATTGCCGGGGAGATGGTCAGAATCACTATACAACAATAGAATCGCACCAGGCGGCCAAGCAGGCAGAAAACAGTGAGCATGCTGGAAATGCCCAGATTTACAGATGATAAACAAATTGGTGGCACACCTAAACTCGATTTTAGCCAGAAAGCACTCAAAAGCAGTACAACCTGGTGTATGCACAGTTGGAAGCGCACCTAAATTTGATTTTACCCAGAAAGCACTCAAAAGCAGTACACCATGGTGGATGCACAGTTGGAAGCACACCAGAGAATAGAAAAGAATTATACGCTATGCATTTTCTTTTTTCTTTTGAAGTAGGGCATTAAGAAAGCAATAGAGAAGCAGTCAGAATGATGCACACCGCGATGCATCAGGGCAATCGTAAGGTTTGTTCGTGGTAAGAGCGTGTGGGGTACCAAATCAATATGAATCCTTTCAGAGTGTTACCTATTGGCTGCAGGGAGAAGTGCTCCCTCCAGCACCAGACAGGGGCCTTTGTTAGGGCCTTGATTATTGGGCAGCTCTCGCCTGCTGGCTCCACGATAGGCTAGATGAAGGGGGGAGGCAGCCAATCACTGCCTGGGTCTAGGAAAGTGGTGGTGACCATTTTAGGAAGGTTTATGGCCCTTTTAGAAGTCTGCAGCTCCACAGGGCAATGGCGATGATCATAAAAAAAGACGCTGCTTCATCAAGTGAAAAAACACAATGCAGATGAGGGATCCAACTGCATAAAATGCACTCACCTTAGTGAGCGGTGGATGTAGAAAAGAACATTAATGGATGTGCCCAGAGATCGTGGCCAGCATAGCAGGGCTTACCTTGCCTTGCAGGGGGATCCTTCACGTGGGCACAGAGATGAAAGATGCGGTGTGACTGAAAGCGCAGGCAGCCAGAGGTCGAGTGATATGAGAGATGTGAAGATGCATGCCACCAAGTTCTTGCAAGAGGTGCAAGATTGTGTAACCAACCTCCCCTTTGACGGACAGTACCTGTTCTATACCTCTACAGATGAAGAACTCCACAAATGCAAGTCCTCTACCCAGACAGTCAAACCTCAGGCGGTTCTCACTAAGACTTGCCAGCAGCCCTTTCAGCATTCCTCCTTCACCAAAGACTCCAGGCAAAAGTTCTTAGGTGTATTTCGGGGCTACCATTATAGGAAGCAGAGGAACAGAGACGGCTCTTCATGCGGTCAGAGAAGAACGCTGGCAAGACCCTCCTCCTAAGGATTTATCGCTAGTCTCACTGGAACTGCTCTCACCAACCCAAAGAAGCAATGACTTTCAGGATTGGGTCAACAGCATGCCTGTTAGTGCAGGCAATTGTTGCAGCTGGTGCCAAATATATCAGGATCCCTGGATTATTTCACTAGTGTCCCAAGGGTCTGCATCAGTCTTCCTCCTCTTCCAACTGTCTCGACTCCATTGATCCAAATGGGGTCAGCCCTCCTTTTGGAGGTCTGAAAGCTGCACTCCTTGCAAGCTATTGGACCCGAGAGGTCTAGGGTTCTATTCTAGAAACTTCTCGATCCCCAACCAGGCTGACCTGGGGGAGATCCTGGATTTCTTTTCAACCTCCATCTACCCAATGAGAGATTCAACATGATTACGCCAGCACAAATCCTGAGCTCCGTACAAAGCAACGATTGGTTTTGCGCTGTGGAATTAAAGAACGCTCACCTGAATGTTCCAATATGGCCTACACATTGGCGGTTCCTCAGATTTTCAATTGGCAGGCACCACTACCAATAACGGGCCCTGTACTTTGATATCTGTGTAGCACCAAGAGTGTTTACCAAACTTATGAGCACTGTGGCCAGTTTGTTACGACTTTGGTGGATCCACATATACCCCTGCATGGACGACTAGCTTGTCCGAGCATCTTCTGATCGAGAGGCGTTGGATGAGACCAACTTTCTGGTGTCTTCCCTGTTCTATCAAGGGTTCTCGGTCAACTTCAGCAAATCTTCCCTGACACCAGCTCAGTAACTTACCTTTCTGGAGTTTGTGGGATTTGAAGCTGGGAAAAAAATGTCCCATCTTTCTCCAGCCTGGGGTTTTACATGGATTCACATGGTATGTATATTCCACAGTCGTCATGCTGGGGATCCTTGGTAATATAAAGCAGTACAGCTTTAAGCTAAAAACTTTTTGTCGCCTGCATAGCCTACTGCTGTTACTTTGCGTCATCCTGCCCCAGCAATGACATTGGCCTTCACCAGCTCCATCCCTGGTGGCCATCTCAGATTTTTACCACATGTTTTTTGTGTTGAGTCCTCGAGTTTCGCTCCTCCGCTTTGCTGAGATATTTTACCTGTTTTTGCTTAAAGATCGCTTTTTCTTTCTTCAAGCATCACCGTAGTGAATTGTCCGCACCGGGTACCCATTGCTGTTAGAGAGTCCACCTTCCGTCGGATCTCCAGTTGTGTGAGGCCGCAAGCTGCATTTTCTGTCTACTGCACGTGTCATGCCAGAGGCCCGGAAGTGCCTCTTCAAGGCTTGCTTGAGATGTGGTCAAAAAAACCTCTACATGGAAGAATGTCATGAGAAGTGCATCTATTGTCTGCACCCGGACCACGTTATAGAAGCATGTCCCATCTGCCAGTCCTTCTCCTCAAAGACGAGGAAGGATCGCCATTGGAGGTTGGAGACGTGGCTTGAGGAAGCGCCGTTTGGACGATCATGAAGATGACCGAGTCTTTGGAGAGCCGGGGGATCATCCACCCCTTCAACCTCGACCACTCGGACCCCGCAGACGAAGCACCACTCTTCGTTGTCATTGAAATCCTCGTCCACGACCCCAAGACCATCGGCTAAGACCTCGTCGGCAAAAACACTTGACAACATCGTCTGCCAGGCTGGCAGTGCCGCTTTTTGTCCCATCAACAGACTCATTGATTAAGATTACTGTCTCTATGGTAACGGTGGCTACTACCTTCAAGGCCTCCGTCAGCCCTGGCTGTGTCTGTGCCGAAGGCAATGCCTTCTCCACGTGCACTTTTGATAGCCACATTTCCAAGAGGTTCCTGCATGCACAGAGAGTTGCCAACAGTAGTATTTTCTGCTGAAGCGCACCAAGCGCACCAAGGCTCATAAGCTGCAGGCTACATACCCTGTGAAGCCTCCCAGGGCATCAACCCAGACTCCCTTCCACCCTTTCAGAGGAAGAGGAGGAATTTACTGAGCACATCTGCCCAGACCCAGAGGATGACCATGGTGACCACATCCAGCTCTGCAGCCATGTCAGCCAGCTTGCCTTACAAGTTCCTGGCCTCATGTTCCAATTCTGACACCTCCAGCTCCAAGGGATGTCTCCATGAACATTTTGATGACTCTCCACACTTTGATCATGGAAATTGAGCAACGCCTACCGCCTGTGTCTCCTGGTGTTCTAGTCGTTCCCAGCCCGTCTCCTTTGGCCAGTCCACCAAGGCCACCACCGCTCCCAGTGCCTGCGGTCCTGCAGCAGCCGCCTGTCCCCGTTGCCTCCTATTGTGGTGGAGCCAGACCTGAATGGAACTGACACTAACACAGATACCAACCTGGATGCAGATGGCCCTCGGAACGGATGAGTTTTTTTAGGACTACATCCAAATAGACTGTGAGCCGCCAGACGTAGATTGGGTATCTAGAGACTCCCCTCCAGATGAGGTTGCATGTTTCCAGGCAATGATGTCCCAGGCTGCTAAGCTAGTCAACTTGGTCCCGGGAGAGAAAAAGGAGGGTTTCCTGTTCCAGCCTTTTGAATCCTCCATGAAGACTGTGGCCTCGGTTCCGCTACTGGACAACGTCTGGGAAGACGGATTAGTGGTAATGAGGAATCTTTACTCTGCTCCTTCTAAAAAACAGAAGCTGGAAAAGAAGTATAGGGTCACGGACACTGCCACTAAATGCCTCTGAGTCCACTCCGCACCGGACTCTGTAGTCTCAGCTGCTGCGAAGAAGAGGTCTTCAGACCCTTCATCCTCTTGCTCAGTCCGTCTAACCAGGAGTGCCAGAAGCTGGATGTGGCTATGCATCCCTACCACTGTGGCATCTACAGTCAAGGCCGCCAATGCTCTAGCTATCCTTGTACGTTACAACAGGGAGCTATGGTACAAGACGGGCCCCATTCTCGATTTCCTGCCAGCCAACTAGAAAGTGGAGGCCATGGCCATTTTTCATGGGGGTGCAATGGCATCAGGTCATGCGAGAACTGTTACCCTGGACACTGCTCTTCACACTAATGGGCAATGGTGTCGCTCTATGCTGCCAAGGTTGACTCAAGGCCAGTAACTTCAGGGAAAATGTGCAATCCAGTGTTGTCGACATGTCTTTCGACTGTGATCTTTTTGGTAAGGCAGTGGACAAATCTTTCCTAGCTATTAAAACAGACAGAGACTGTACGCTCTATGGGCTCACTTCAACCGAGGAAGCAGGCCTTTCGCTTCCCAATGGGGAAGATCTCTGGAAGATGAAAGGTTATCAGCCCATCATACCATCAGCCCTCTCCCTCCACTATGCAGGAAGCATATAGAGGCCATTCCGAGGCCTACACAGGAGGCACCCAGTGTCATTGTCCACCAAGCTGCCAGGACACAGACGCGAAAGGAAGCCTGACCCAGCCCAAGTCCCGAGCCCCCTCTTCAGCACCCCATTGGGAGGCCGGCGATCACAGTTTGACAGGTGGCACAACATCTCCATGGACAAATGGGTGCTCAGCCTCATCGAGCATGGTCACGCCCTTGAATTTCAGGACAAATTCCCTTGCATTTCTCCAGTGAAAAGTCAAGCAGCACAGAACCCAACTCCTCAAAGAAGTTCAGGGTATGCTGCAAAAAAGGGGCCATAGAGCCTGTCCCTCTGCACCTCCGGGGCTCCGTAGTATACTCCAGATACTTTCTGGTTCGCAGTAAGTCAGGCAGATGGAGACCCATCCAAGACAAATGACGCTTCAACAAATTCCTGAAATCCCAATAATTCAGGATGGTCACATTACAGCATGTGCTCAGCCAGCTGGAAGAGTGAGATTTCCTATTGACACTACATCTGGAAGACTCAATTTCTACATCCCCATTCACCCAAAACATCAGAAATTCCTGAGGTTCGTCCAAGGAAGACACTATGAATTCAAGGTGCTGCCCCTGGGCCTCAAATCAGCCCTGAGGGTGTTCACCAAATGCTTGACCCCAGTGGCAGGGTGTATGTCTATGCTTACCTGGACGATAGGCTGGTCTGGTCCCGTTCTCACTCCCTGGTAGGGCGACATACAGGGGAGACGGTCAAGACTCTAACCTCTGGGATTCTCTATAAACTATCCCAAATCCTGCATGGTGCCGTCTCAAGTGCCGTTGCAACAGTCCAGTCCATCAAATCCCTGTTGGATGATGTTCTCGTCCATCCATCTTGTACCTCATTGCAGATTGTGAATGAGACCGCTTCAGGAGTTCTTCGATGACAGGTGGTTGCAGATCTCCGGCTCATGGAACGAAAGGATAGCCCTCAATCAAGCTTTCCGCCAAACTCTGCACTGGTGGTCCATCCGCCCTCACATCTCACAGGGAACTCTTTTCAGGATCCCTGCGCATCAGGAGATGGTCACTACCAACGCCTCAATGGAAGGTTGGGGCACTCGCACGGGCCACCTATATGCCAGAGGCCTGTGACTTCCAGAGGAGAAGGCGTTGCATATCAACTTCCTTGAACTGCAGGGAGTTTTCTGGGCTCCCAAGTCTTACAAGCCTCTGCTCTTGGGAAAGGTGGTGAGGGTCCTCATGGACAACATGAAGCAGGGCGGGATGAGGTCACCTGTTCTCTCTGGAAGCACAGAACCTAAGGCGCTGGGCCATTGCTCATCGGATGTTTTTAGTCCTGTTCCACCTGGCAGGTGTTCAAAACACCACCACAGACTCTCTCAGCAGAGAGCTGCAGTCCTGCCATGAGTGGTAGCTCCAGCCTCTCAGATCTTCAGCAAGTGGGGCCATCCTCAGATCAACCTGTTTTGCGACACCAGCAAATAACAAGTGCCAGAGGTTTGCCAGCAGGTATCCTTCGGCAAGGAGTCGGGGGACGCCTTCTCGTTCTGCTGGGATGGCCTATTTCTTTACGCATTCCCACCAATTCCGCTGCTTTTACGTGTGATCAACACACTCAAATTATCCTGCTGGAAGATGCTCCTCGTTGCACCGGCATCCCCAGATAGATCTGGTACCCTGACCCTCTTCACCTGTCTTTGGTTCCGCCCATCAATCTGCCTCCTCTTCTAGACCTGCTATCCAGAGAAGGAGGGGCAATCCTGTACTACGACACAGCGTCCCTGAACCGGTCGGCCTGGCTCCTGCAGCCTTAGAATTTGGCATTGGAATGCAAGATGATTCTAGTGAAGGCCGAGCTCAGTCTACACTTGCACACAACAAGCACAAATGGAATCGCTTTACGGTGTGGTGCCAGTCACAGAAGATCTCTCCACAGCGCTGCAACTCCTGCCTACCTGCTCCCGCTACCTATCGCTGGCCTTGCCCATGCGTCCATCAAAGAGCACTTAGCCGCAATATCCCGATATACCCTGGCTCCTGGCAAGCTCTCCCTGTGGTCTTTCAGGCTCGTGAAGGAGTTCCTCAAGGGACTGTTCAGGACAATCCCTCCGGTGAAGGCACCTAACCAAGCATGAGAGTTGAATGCGGTCCTGTCCAAACTGATGGATACTCTGTTTGAGTCTATCCATCGGACATCTTTGAAGTTCCTCTCGTGGAAGATCACTTTTCTGGTGGCGATCACCTCAGCCAGGCATGTAGGAGAAGTGCAGGCTCTATTATCTAAGCCTCTATATTTGTCTTTCCACCAATCCAAGGTGGTTCTACAAACTCATCCGTCCTTTATGCTAAAGGTTACATCTGCCGTTTGTTTAAATAAACCTTTGGTCTTACAATTTTTCTTTGCAAACCCTTTTACACCTGCTGAAAGGCCCTTGCATATTCGCTGGACGTGTCGTGTGCCTTGAAATTCTATGTGGCATGCACTAAAGATTTTCGTAAGACCTCCCAACTTTTGATCAACTTTGGACTTATGGGGCATGGGAAAGCCCTCTCCAAGGCTCCCATTGTGAGGTGGCTCTCGAGCTGTATCATGCTTTGCCATCTATTGGCCAACAGGCCATTGCCAGGCCGCACCCAAACATTCGGTGTACCCGTGGTGAGAATAGCAGACTCGGGCACAAAATAAACTGATACAAAGGAAGTAGAACTGCTACTGAAGAAGGTTCACCTTGATTGTCATTGAATAAAGCATGACCCAATTTGTAATATCAAGGAACCTTTACTGTATTTACTAATAGAATATAACTTGGGAAGATTAACCCAAAGAAAATGTCCAGAAGGAAAAACCCACATGCACACCAGGGGCTGTGAAATTAAATGACTTGTATTGAAAACACACAATTAATATGTACAAAACATTTTTTCATTGATTACAAACAAAAACAAATAATAATGTTTCCAAAAAAATACAACATAAACAGTGTTGTAGAAAGAGATTCTAAAATGTAACATATAACAAGAAAGAAAGAGCAAGAAGCAAGCAAAAAAGTGTTTGGAATGTGCAAGGAATGTAGCACAGATCTATGTTAATCAACAACTTGTATTCTTTAGAAATGTGTTTGTGAAAAAGAATTCCTGGGTCGTTCCAGTAATCTTAGAACTATCTAATTGAGTAGGTTCTATCTGAATCCGAATGTGCGGATGTCTGTTCTGGTAAGTTCTATTGGGACAATGTGCTCCCAACTAGTTCTGTGCCAACGTCGCAGGGGGTATATTGGTGGGGGTTCTACATCAAAGTGTAACAATCAACTTACAGTATTGTCTCACTAAACCATGATAAATTGGTTCATAAGTCCCCCTTGCTTGAAAAATGACGTTTCGGTGGCCATGGCGTCCATCTTGTAACCAAATTAGAGGGACGTGGAAGCCACGTTCTTCAGGGCGACTGAATGACCCCTGTAGTGGAGAAACCAAGAGAAAAGCGTGGGTCAATTATTCTCTTGGTGCAGTGGTATTTCCCTGCTGGACTTTTCAGGGTAGATTAGTAAAAAAGGGATGAATAAATCAGAGCCTGAATGGAAATAATTGCTTATTGATAAATACTAAAAAGTGAAAGGGGAGAGACCTGATATAGGAGATGGAGTGAACTACATATAAGCTCCTATCTCTAATTGGCTGTGGTGGGCGTATGGAATAAATATCTCACCACAGGAACCTTGTGGGCACACTCTTGAACGTGCAGGCTCTCCGGTCTGGGCGTAGCAGGGTACAGGATTGGTTGCTGTGCTTGAAGGTAGGGAGGAAGAAACAATGTCGACCACCCTGGTCTGAAGTGTTCTGATCACTCTCCACAGGTTAATGGTGAAATTCTGTTGGTATAGAAAAGTGACAGAGATAGATGCTAGTAAGGGTGGGGATGTGCGAGGGATGAGGTTATGAGACACGGAGAGTGCCATTGCCTAGTGGTGATTGTCTGGAAAAATATTTCTGACAAATAAGGCTAGGAGCTGCAGGCCAATGTGGCTATTACAGATATACGTAGGGTGTTATCTGTAAAAAAATAAATAAAAAATAAGTGAATGTGTTACCTGGGTGCAGCGCTTGGTTTGTCAATCCCTGCGTTCTTCTGTGATGAAAAACCAAAGCTGGGAGGGCTCAATTGGTAAATTTCCGTGAGTCCTTCGTCATGCGTTTCTATAGCGGGAAAAGCCAAAAATGAGAAATGCTAAATATACTAACAAAGCTAACAGTTTGTATGTCTCTGTGAGGTTTGGCTCACAGGTGAGTCATTCTCTTGTGCAGAATAAACGTCTTAACGAACGTAACGAAAGCTCTCCTCCAGAGAGGTCGTGTGTGTACTTATATTGACCTTTACCTGAGATAAATCTTCACCGTGTGCAGAATCTAATCTGTGGTATCTGCCTGCTCCCGAATGTAAGGCGTTCAGCGTCTGCAGAGCTTGCTTGCCGCTGCTGTAATGAATAGGAGCGAGGGCTGGAGGTGGAATGGGGTGTATGTGTCTCTCCGCCAATCAGGATGATGAAGGGTTTCTGAGTCCTGATTGGCTGTGTTGTTTACAATGTGGAAGTGGACACTGCCGTTGTGGTCTGAGTCTCCGTGCTTTCCGAAGTGTTCCGAGTATGATTACTTGAACGTCCGTAACTGTTATGAAGGAGGCAGTCCGGAGGTAATGTTGGAACTGGGAATAATTGTGCGCGCGGCTGCTTTGTCTTGCAGTATAGATGTCGCGCGATCCGACTCGACTGAGAGCCAATCAGGATGCTGAAGAGTTCAGTGTCCTGATTGGCTGTGCTGTTTGCAATGCGGAAGAGGATGATGCCATTTTTGCCTCTGTGTTCTTGCTATACAAAGTATTCTGAGTTGAATTCCTCAAGCATCCGAAAACGTAGAGAGGAGGCAATTCAGAGGTAATATTAGAATCTGGAAATGATTGTGCGTGTGGCTGCTTTTACTTGCAGTGTAGATATTGTGCGATCCGACTCGCCTCGAAAGGGTGTTACGTG
Organism: Ambystoma mexicanum; assembly: GCF_040938575.1. NCBI lineage: Eukaryota > Metazoa > Chordata > Amphibia > Caudata > Ambystomatidae > Ambystoma > Ambystoma mexicanum. The sequence continues at coordinate 825,847,869 of NC_090939.1, forward strand.
TAATCACGTGGTTCATGATCATACTGCTGCAGGTATAGAGTCAAAGGATGGTGTGGATAGCACATTGTGAGTGCAAGAAAAATTATGCATCATGATGCGCCTCTGTGTCTGTCTTGGTTTTCGGGTGTCCTAATTAGAGTGCGCCTTTGTGTCTGTCTTGGTTTTCGGGTGTCCTAATTAGAGTGCCAGGCTGGCAGAGAACCCATTCCACCAGAGCCATCGCTTTGACTACAGCGTTCCTCTCTGGTGTTGCCCTTCTGGATATCTGCAGGGCTGCTACGTGGAGGTCTATCCACAGCTTCACGAGATTCTACTATGTCAACTGGGATTCCTGGGAGGAGTCGTGTGTTGGCCCAGCAGGGCTTTGCAACCTGTTTGCATAAGGAGAGTAATTTTTCAGGGGTCTAAAGTGTATTGCTTCTGTGGAGCATTCCCACCTCCCACGTTTGTGTAAGAGTACTGCTATGTAATCGTATTCATAGAATGTTAATCCATGTAAGACCCCATGCTGGAGAAGGTACAAGTTACTTACCTGTAACTCTTGTTCTCCAGCATGGATCTTAGATGGATTCACATGCAAACCCTCCCTTCACCTCTATGGCTTTTCTTGGTTCCTGCTGCCACTTTACGTGACCTAATCTGAAGATGGCCACCACGGGGGGAGCTAGAGAAGGCCAATGTCAACTGGCGACAGCAATAGAGTATGGAGGCAACAAGCAGTTTTTAGCTTAAAGCTATACTCTTTTATATTACTGAGGATTCCCAGCCTGGCAACAGGGGAATATTCATAACATGTGAATCCATCTAAGACCCATGCTGGAAAACAAGAGTTACAGGTAAGTAACTTGTACCATCCAGCGAATTATGCATATTCGTCTGACAGTGGCATGGTTTCTTTTCAAAGATAATACTACGGCATGGTGGTACCAGAGGTTATTGGGCCTTATGACTGTGTGCTTCCTCTGCATTTCCCCATGTCAGATTGAAGATGAGGCACCTGCAACTCGATCTCAGTAGCTCATTGTCACAAGCCACAGACAAACAGTCACATCGCATTGCGATCCCTCTATCTCTTGATCAGGACCTACAGTGGTGGGCATACCAAACAAACGTGTTATAGGGTGTCCCCTTCAAGGAGCCTACGAGCGATGCTGTTCTAACCGATTCATCTCTGGTGGGAAGCCACCTTGGGGAGCCTAAAGGCCCATGGACTGTGGTCAGACCAGGAAAAGATGCCTCATAAATATATAGAAACTTCGCGCCATCTTTTATGCCGTGCAAGCTTTTCTGCCAAATGTCTGCATGAAATCTGTGACAACGATGTCTTATGTAAACAAACATTGGGGAACAAGATTGTCTTCTCTGTCATCTGGCTTTATTATTCTTTGAATAGGCTCTGACCGACAATATACTGCTCAAGGCAGTCCATCTGGCCGGGGTTCTGAACAGGCAGATCTCCTCAGCAGGCTACACCGGGCCAATCACAAGTGGGAGATCAATCCTTTGGCTATGCATCTCTTCTTCCCGGAGTGAGCTCTTCCCAAAACAGATCTGTTCGCAACTCATCAGAACAAAAAGTGTCTTCGCTACTCCTCCCGGGCGGCATAGGTGCAGACCTCTGAGGGGATGGGCTAAACATTCTCTGGATGGGGAAGTTCCTGTATGCCTTCCCGCCAATCCCACTGATCCAGAGTATTGGACAAGTTGAAGTAAACCGCAAGCTGCACACTTATAATGATGGGGCTGCAGTTGCCGGCTATGTTCTGGTACTCAGAACTAGTGAGTCTGAATGGGCTGTGCCCTATTCCTCTTCCACGGTGGTGTGACAATCTGATCCAACAACAGGGCAGAGTTCTTAATCCATGCCCTCAATTGCTCAACTTAACAGCTTGGTTCCTGAGGAATTGACTCTAGGTCATTTAGGCCTCTGCACAAAACATGAACACGGTCGCAATACCAAAGTAAATGGACCAGGTTCTGCCATTGGGCCTTTCAAAAAGAGCTGAACCGTCTCTCCAGTGGCTTGAATTACGTTCTGTCTTTCGTCTCGAATTGGGCACCTTTGTTGACTCCTGTCACACTTATTAAGCAGCTAATGAAGCCTAGAGGAATGTGGGCGAGTCCTATTCCATGGCAAATCCTGTTGTATTATGACATCTAGAGGGACTCCTGCAGCTGCAGTTTTGGGATCTAAATATGGTCTTATCGGCACTAACCCGCCAAGCCCTTTTGCCGATGCATTCCACAGAACTCCAGTTCATCTCTTGGAAGGTAGCCCTGTTGGTCACCCTTAACTCTGACAGGAGTGTGAATTCCAAGCATTCTTGGCATCAGAACCTTGCATGTTCTTTCACCAGGACAAGGTTGTGCTGCCCACACACCCAGCTTTCCTACCAAAGTTGGTCTACTGGTGGTCCTTCCGGCGTTCTTTCCAGAACCTCAGTCCTCTGCACACTCTAATCTCTGCACATTAGATGTCCGTAGAGCCCTCAAAGTTGACCTTAACTGGACCAAGCAGATCTGGACATCGGGGGCCCTGTCTCCTTGGCGGACACAATCCAGGGAGTCAAGCATCAAAGGCCATTATAGCCTGATTGCTTGTAGCTGCCATTAACTACTGCTATTCATCTCCCAAGCCAACTCCAACTAAAGGCATGCACGCACACTGTGAGTTGTCACTAATACGAGGCAGACAACTGCTTGTAGTTTTATCAGTATTTGACATTTTATTTCAAAGATAAAATGCAAATAAAACCTAACTAAGCCTACTCTACCAGGGGATTCCCTACCTAGTCTAGGATCGAAGGGAAAACCCCGTAGCATACTCAAAAGTGGCCCTCACTCTAAACAACAGAACAATCAAAACAAAGCATAAATACATGTTTACCAAATAACCAGTGTCTTGGATGCCTACTTGACCTGAGTAAATCTTACCCCCCCACCCCTCTCATGAATGTCGAAGTCCATTTCTCCCAAGAAAAAACTGTTTACATCAGTTCTTGAAAAAAGTTCCAAAGAATGGTGTTCACTCCAACAAAACAACCCCCTTTCCAAGTTACACAAAGAAAACAGCCCTAATGGTATTCCTGGAAAACCTCCTTCCAGGATAAAATGAATACAGTTCAAAACAAAAAAGTACCACTTCTGCTTTAACAGCTCTTCTTTTGTAACCTTTGCAGCATCTTGAATACAATTTGCCAGGATGCTTCTTCTAAGGGAGTTGCTCTTCCTGTGCAACACCCTCCTGCAAATTATACTGTGAAAGCAGGCTCCTTTGCCTCAGTCTACTACTGCTTCAACTACTTTCAAATGAAAATGTTCAGACAGTTACAGACGAGCACAGTTTTACTGCTTCTGCTGTAACTTAATGTTTAGAATGTATATTAGGCAACTTAGGCAAGACTCTTTGACCTCTACAGGTTGCTAAGGCACTCTTCTTTCCTAGGTTATAAGAAAGGACAGCCTCTTTGCCTCTCTTATCTGTCTTGCAGCTACCACAAAAATCTGTCTTGGCTTCTAGACCGCTTCTCTCTCTCCGCTTCAACAGTCTCAGCTTCACAGATTCTTGATTAGTTAACAAGCACCCAGCTCCCTGCCCAAGCTTTATGTACACCTTCTTGTTTCCAGTAGTTACCCCAAAGCTGTAGTGCCACTCTCCCAGCCTTGGATAACCTTGTCACCCTTGTATCAGAGGACTCTGGGTTTATAACAGCTTCAACAACTTCAAGAAAACGGTGTTCAGATTTTAATTGGGCTGGTTTCACAGACAGGCTCATATACTGCCTTGGGTAATCCTTGTTCTTCTCGTAACTTCAACAACTTCTACAACGATTAAGTGCTTGTCCTGAATCTTACAAGAGTTAGGTTTAACTTCAGAAACAAATTTAGGTATACACACTATCTTTGATGATGAACTCCAACGTACAAACTCGCGTTCCCTTTTATTCGGGAAGTGTTCTGCTTTAACAAGGATCAGGAAACATACTGTCTTATACGCAACCTTTCATTGATGTGAAATATTCTTGCAGCACTTTGGGAAAATCAGCTATTACTTCTTAAACCATTACCAACAACGGTCTCCCTCTTAATAGGAGACACGTAACCTCTCCGGTAATAATTATAATGCAACAATGAGAAAAGAAAGCTTTTCTTCTTACGCGAGCACTTTAACTGCTGTTGAATAAGGGCGCGCTACAATTCCCATGACTGCGAACAACTTCACTTGTTTTAACTTGTATGCAAGTGTGAATTCAGCTTGTTACTGTTACCGGCAACGAGTTTGTGCTTTGGAATACAGAGCTTCACTCACCGGCTCCAAAATCACAGAAGGTGCTGGCTGCTTTCACTTCCTGACTTTCCTTCTTCTGCTACTACTGGTACAGGCTCCCTTGGGGCACACACCCCTCTGCAGCACGGGTGTCTCAGATCCAACCTCGATAATGGAGTCTTTTCTCCAGCTTGCTGCTGCACATGGGCCTCGGGGGGCGGGGGGGATGCACAACTTCAGCTCTGCATTCACAGCAATTCGGCATGCCTGAAAAATCTGCCTGCTTGTCCCAGTCTCTTCCAATGCAGCCACAGCCAAATAGGGTTTGTGGGCACAGGACCAACTCAGAGCCTGTAAGTGAAATCTGCTCTTCCTTTGCTCCAGCGTCCCTACTCTGGTCATACTTCCTAGTAAACTGCCAGCTTTGTGCTCTGCTGCTTCGGCTACTGCTGCCAACCTTCCAGCTCCTGCTCCAGCTTTTTTCTACTGCTCCTTCCTTCTGCGGTCTTTAATGCCCCTCCGGTGGGTTAATTGGCTTCAGATGCGGCTCTTAGTATTAATTGCCTGACTGTGCCAAAGGCTGTTATGCTTGCCTGCCAGTTCTTTACCTCTAGATGCTTCTTTAGCCCTCTTCTTCATCACAGTCCCTGAGTCCATTTTAAAGCAATTCCGTTTTCCTACTCCCTTACTATTTCTAACAATATGTTTACTTCCCCTGATGTTGTTAGAAGAGGGATTATAGGTCTAAACCTTTTTAGAGAAAGATGGGACAGGAAAGGCTACATTTCCGTCATTCTTTTTGGCATACCTTTTGCATTGGGGAGGATATATGATTTTAGGTGTACAAAAGACCTGTTGTTTAGATATGGCACTTTGTTGTATTATGTCATGGAGTTTACTCTTTCATCCTTAGTAGGAGGCTGGGATATATCAAAATGACAACAAGCCAATTCCTCCTTTAAACCTGTGGAAAGAGTATCCCTCTCCAAGGAGACATACTGTGTCTCACCCTGCAAAATAACCCCACCCAGGTGATCCTCCTGCAGTACACCACCCCTAGGATTGGGATCAGTAAACATCTGCCCTCTCTTGGCCACCTGGGAGGAGACTTTAGGCAGGGTTTTAGTGGAGGATCTGCAGGATTCTCCATAACACGCAGTGAGGGCAAAAGCCATTGCTGCAGCATTTCAGACTCATGTCCCTTGGGACATTATCAGCAAGGCCGCCACTTGGTCCACACCGTCAGCCTTTTGCAAACATTATTTTTGTTATGCTATGAAATTTCCCATCAGTATGGCATAAAGGGGACGGGACGTAGGAGTAAAAGTTACTCACCATAGTAACTACTGTGCTCCTAGATCATAGTCCCCTTTCCTCCATGTCTCTCACCATGAAATCGTTTAGGCTGTAACCAAAGAGCGGTTAAAGGACTGGTGAGCAAGGTATAGGGGCGGAGTCAGCATGGGCAGGCACGCCCTGCATGCATTCATTTAAAGGGGAATTTTTTATGCGATGCAAAAAAGCTCCAGGCCTATCCCTGTGGGACTAGGTGTCCCATCAGTATGAAGGAAAGTGGACTGTTGACTAAGAGTACAATAGTTACTATGGTGAGTAACTGTTTCTTAAATAGGTAAAGTATTGTTCATGATGCTGTGCCCTTGCTTGATGTGTGTGAATGGATGGGGCTGGTAGAGGGTGTTGCAGAGTAGGGCTGGTTCACCAGACAAACAGGAGGCATGCATAGCTTTTGCCCTTTGCCGGCTGTTTTAAGTAGTGTTCTGCATCTTGTGATCCTGGAGGCAGCCATTGGGCAGTGGGGAGGGCAGGTGTAAGGGGGTGCCAAGGGATAGGCAGTGGGAGGGTGTGGGAAAAAAGGAATAGAAAGCACTGATTACGCTTCTAAATGTAAATTAAAACCAAACTAACACAAAAAGAAGAGGCAACAGGGTAAGGGAGCTTGAGATGTTGTTTAACCTGTGATATGCACTTATTGAATTTACAAACGCCTGAGTGAAAATATCTTTTTCAAAGCGAGCACACCATTTTTTTGAAGAAGTTGATAGACCACTATGACCTTTGGTCATCACCTTAAAGTGTCATGAATGTACTGAGATTATTGAAGCAATCGGGAACCTGTCAGACAGACTGTCGGGATCACAAATGATCAGCATATTTAATTAGTTCTTAGTTGAATATTATACTTTTTTTATGCTGTTCCCACTTTACTCACTGCAGCTTCTGGATCCCAAGAATTGCCTCCTATTACTAGCAAGTATCTCAGAACTTGAGCTGCAGTTACCGTTTTGTACCGGGAGGTGGTACAGTGTGTGGGCAAACCATTGGGAGCCAAAACCCAGTTAGCAGCTTATCAATCTGGAATGGTGATGTCTCTGCGCCTCCACAACTGAAACTCGGTCATCACCTCTCAAGTGGTGCTGGGCCAGAAGCTAGCTGCTTCTGCAGGTCCAGCTGGGTTATTGGTGAGAGGTTACCGTTGTCTTTTTTGCCATTGGTTTAATTGATAGCCCTTTAACAATCCCCCTCGGCTCACTGTTACAGTTTGCGATTTGGAAAGCTTTACGATTGGGCTACTCATTGGCTTCATCTTTTCTAGTTTTTCGTGGAATGGCTAATTGTGGCTATTGGAATATCGGCTCATTATTTTTCTCCACATATATGCTCTGTTCTGTTGATTTGGCTGGTGACATCTGTACGCTACTCATATATTGATGGGCTTCTACACTGCCTTCAAGGTACTGTCACGGTTTATTACTGAGTTTTTTTACTCATGAGATTTTGATGATTTGGCCCATATTGAGAATATCCAAGAAGTCGTTAAGAGTTCTTGTGCATAAACATTTAACTGCTTCAGATGAAGGAGAAGGGGGAGAGCTTATGGAGGGTGGTCAGAGTGAGGGGATTAAAGAGTGAGCAGGAGTCCCAATGGGAAGTATCTCAGTCTTGCTGTCATTGATGCAGAGATAATTGGAGGCACACTAGGACTAGATGGCAGATAGGCATTCAGGAATGATGGGGAAAGTAAGGAGAGGATCAGAGGCGAGTTTAAAGAAGAGTTGTGTGTCATCTGCTTAACACTGGAAGTTAGAGGAGAATGTGGAAATTAGGTGTGCGAGCAGAGCAAGATAGATGTTAAAGAGCCTGGGTGAAAGGTTGGAGCCCTGGGGCATGCCGCAGGTGGAGATACACCTGGGCGAGGAGAAGAAGCCCAGAATAACTGGGGAAGGACAGTTATTGAGGAAGGAGGTCAGCCAGTCCAGTACCTGCTCAAAATACGTGGGGTATTATGCAGATTTTTTGAGGATGGAGGGGTTGACTGTGTCAAATGCAGAGGAGAGATCAAGTAGAATGAGAACAGCTGGAGAGTGAGAATAAAGAGAAGAGCAGTTTACGTGCCTCTGGATGCTGCAAATCCAAATTGATGTTTGTGTAGGCAACCAACGAGTTCAGTGTGTTGGGTCAGTTGAGGGAAGACCAGCTTCTCCAAGAGTGTCCCAAGGAAGAGGGTGATAGAGATGGGACGGTAGTTAGCTGGACAAAACAGGTCTGCAGAAGGTTTTTTCAGAAGGAGGCGCACAAGAGAGTGCTTGAGGGAAAAGGGGAAAGATTCAGTGGAAAAAGAATGGTGGCAGAAATCCGCAAGTGCAGGGGCCATAGTGCAAATATTGTCCTTAATGGTTCTGGAGGAACAGGGGGAGGCCTGTTTGGGGGAGACCTTCATGGAGCGGACAACTCTGGTGACCTCATCAGGTGAGATAGGATAGAAGTAGATAATGGCAGAGGGGGATGGGAGGCCATTGGAGACAGGGGGAAGGAGAGGGAGAAAGGGAAGCAAGGGTGCTCAGGATGTCCTGAGTTTTTGCAGTGAAGTGTGTGGCCAGTGCTTTGCAAAGGGCTTGGGAGGGAAGAGGTGTGTTGGAGACTGCGGAAGGGTTGGCTAGTTTTTTGCAGATTTTAAAGAGTTCAGCCGTGTTTTTCGATGCACCAGAGATGCAAACCTGGATGTGGGCCCTTTTCTTGGAGCGTATGGAGAGTCGGTATTGCTTTTGGAACAGACGACAGGCCAGTTTGTCTTCTCAATCTATCTCTTCCTTCTCACCCTCTGCCCTCTACATCTGGGGAACAGGTTGTGAATGGGACAGTTTCCTTAGCTCAGTCTGTAATCTGTATTACAACTCGGCATGTTCTAGGCTATCCCATTGGACAATCTTATCTGCAGGATATATGAGATGGTATAGTTCAGAGAATATCCCGAGCAGCAGCTCTCCTACACACCACCATTACAATGCACTAAAGTTTACACTCTCCCTTGGCATCAATATTTCTACTTTTTGCATGGTGTGGCCCTCTTTGTACACACCACTCCTCATAGGCTCCATGACTGCTTGCCAGCACCCTTCATCCTCCATCCTCTTTGACCTCTCATTTCCTTTTTGCATGCTAGTCAGTGGTGCTGTGTTTCTCTGGGAATAAGATCAAAACAAGCACACCTTCTTTAAATAAGCCTTCCTCTGTGTATTTCTAAACATTTTACTAAACTTAAAGAATTTACAAAAGGACTCTGACCACAAAAATGGCGAGTCAGTCTGAGGCATGCTTGGAAACCTTTTTGACTATCACAGATACGGCCCCTACAAGGTCTTCACCTCTGAGTTCTGAGCATTGCTCATGTGCTTTGGAGATGTAGTCATTCAATGAGATGTATCTTACGATCACTAAAGTCTCTTTGGTGCTGAAGGTTGAGTGATCTCATTTAGGTACCACATGTCAGTAGATCTCAAATCTGTCTCCAGCTGGCCCACTAAAGTTTTTGAATCCATGGACTACTCAGTATTGCTAGCCTTCTTAGTATCCCCTAGTCTTCCTAGATTCCTACCTCATTCGCCTCTTGGACCCAAGTCTCTGTGCCCACTCTTACTCCTCCCTGATGGCGTGCTTGGACAGATTTTGAGAGGTTTCAGCACAACATTCATTCACCATTCCTCTTATTTTAAGACTCTATTTAAGGAGGTTCCTCCTCAAACCATGCCTCCCCCTCCTTTTCTTTGTCATCATCTTACCCCATCGCTGCTTCATCCCGCTCATTATTCATTCTGAGCTAGCATTGGAGAAAATGGTTCAGATTCAAGTACTTGTGGAGTGTTTTGATCGGGTGGGTTTCTCGCTGAACATGGCAGAGGTCCGCCACTGTACGTATGACCCTCCCGGATTTAAAGGTGAGGCTCCTCAGCCATTTTGATATTGCTGCAGAAACTCGAGACTTGTATATTAGGAAATTGGTGGTGCCGTACTTTCACATAATTGCATGGGGCGATAACAGATATTTTGGTTTTGCCTGTTCTGGTGGAAACACCAGCAGAGGCTGATGGCCTGTCTGGTTTTGAGGGTTTTGGCCAATGCAGCTAAAGTCTGTCTGAAGCCTAATTCTCCTAAGCCTATGAAGAGACAATTGTAGCTTAGATTCTGTTAGCTCCCCTCTGACACAATTTGCTTTTACTCCCATCCATTACCTTTTGCTACAGCCTCCTTTTCTGTAAGGCTACCTCCAGTTTCTCTTAGCGTCTACATCCTCTTGCATTCTGCAGCATCTCCCGGTGAAGAGGAGAAACTCCTGAATGAGTTGGGTAAGAAGCTCTATGCAAAGTCAGCCCTTCACATTCAACAGGCCAATGCTGATATTGTGGTGGCAGTGAAGCAGCGTCTTTGGAGTTGTGTAGGTTTTAGGTTGACCTGCCTCCAGATTGCCACATATATTTCTGCTCATGCTTAGCGGACGCAAGCTTGATCACACAGGAACTCTTGGAGGCTTCAGTGCAACATATAGACACTGCTACTAGAGGCATGTGCTTAGATCATCATTCTGCATGTGGGCAACATTTTCCTCAGGAGATTCAGATAAACTGTTGGACTTAACTTTGAGGGCACTAAGCATTTAAATTGTACTGCTGATTAGAAGCCCAAAAATAAAGGATTATACCATCACAGATGAATTCCTAGCACTGCTTACTAAAGTGATGCAAAAACCCTTCCACACGACCTCAGGAAATAAGTAGGGCTTTAGGTTCAACATTTTTGTGTTTTAGATGCTTCCTTGAGTGGAGACCAAGGCAGACTGACAGCTACCCTGGGGGTCAATATGACCATTCCAGCATGCATTCATGCCTTTCTAACTCCATGAGATTGGTTGTGTGCAGTGGACCTGAAAGACACGTATCTGCATATTACTATTTGGCCTCCACATGCCACACCAGAAATGTCATGGCCTTTCCCTGCTGGGCTTATAATAATGCAGAGATCTTCCCTTCTGCCTCACTGTGGCTTTGAGGGGGTTCACTAAATGTATGCCAGTGTGGTTGGTACTCAACTTCAGATGAAAGGCATCCAAGTTCACCAGTACCTGGACAATTGGTTCCATAGGGAACCTTCCACTGAAGGGGCTCCTGCATTGTTCATGTACTTTTACCCCTGCACTTCAGGCTGCGCCTTTCAGTCAACAACAAAAAGTTGTCCCACATGAAATCTGTCCAGTTCATAGGGTTCATTTGGTATTCAGCCAAAGCTGTGACCTTTTCACAATTGACCTCGGGAGAATTGACCTAATTTAGAAGATCAATTAGGACATATATGCGGGGGAGCCCCCCCTCCCAAGCCCCCACCCAAGCCAAAACCCCTTGCAACCTCCCACCCAAACCCCTTATATTATTTATAATCCAAAACCAACACAATACATGTATAAAAACTAAAATAATATAAAGGTCAATTGTGCAGAAGGTCAATTAGGACCACTATAATTAGGTCAATTGTGCAAAAGGTCAATTGTAAAAGGTCAATGTGGGTAATACCGACTGATTGGGAGACCTCAGGCAAGGCTTTTCTTTTTCTTGGCCAGGAACTAAGGAACGAAGTGCCACAGCATGGTTGTTCCAGAGGCTACTCATGCTTCTGGCATCCTGTGTTCTGGTGGTTCAGGATTAGGAATTAAAAGGGTTCGCTCCCCCCATCCACCCCCCAACAAGCTTGTGGGAACTGTTGAGAGATTCACTGAGTCAGGATTTCGACCCCAGCTTCCCTATATAAAGATCTGGTTGGTGGTCCAGGGAGGACAACACTTTGGTTGGTGTGCCGTTTTCAGATCAAACTCAGATTGTGATTACAACAGATTCTTCTCTTCTCGGTTATGGTGGGCTTTTAAGCTCTAAAGGCCTTGCATCCTTCATTGCAGGGAAGTTGGTGTTGATTCATATGGGCAAGCCTACTTGTAAGTTCTACAATAGCATGGAAGGGAAAGCTAATTCTCCTCCGCTTTGCAGGTTAACAGTGGATGATTGGGGATTATCTCTCCAGCATTGGGTCTTTTTCAAAATGATTAATTTACCTGGTCTCAACAACATAGTAGAAGACCGGCTCAACAGACTGTTGTAGGCCAGCAATGAATGGTAATTTAATCAATCTGTTCTGGCACATATGTCCATCAATGGGATATTCCTGAAGTGGACCTGTTTGCATCAAAGCCCAATGTCAGATGCAAGACATTTGCCTCTTGTGGGAGCCTGGGCTTAGGATCCCTCATGGATGCTCTCAGCATTCCGTGGTCTTGCAGTGCAATGTATGCGTTCCCTCGATCTTGCCCATTCCCAATGTTGCCAAGTGCAGTTCTTCTCCTAATGCCTCTCCAATTCCATTCACTCCCCACTGGTCTAAGACCTAAAGATGCTCTCATTAGAATGCTGATTTATTTCTCGCAGTCTTTCATCAGCTTCTGACTTCACTCCTCCCCTCAATCATTTAGCCTGGTGAGCTGGATTCTACGATGTGAACCCTAGGTCACATGGGTTGCTCAAATTCTAATTTAAAGATTATTCACGCAGCTAGAAATTCTTCCACTTGTTACCAGTACAAGAACAAATTAAGGTTCTCCCACTTGTCACTGGAGCAGGGCTCTAATCCCTTCGGATGTTCATTGCTTCAGGTTTTGTTTTTTGTTTTGCATTTGGCTGAGTCAGTCGGTCAAGTGGATTCTTGTCTGCTTTTATGTCACGGACATCAGCGTGTACAATAACTCTGCTGAATTGTCTTTCTACACCTAATCCAGTGGTTAGGCACAATTTCAAGGGACTGGCTCGTCTTTTCCCACTGGTTAAGGCACTTCATGCGGTGTGCAACCTCAGGCACATCAGGTTAGTTACTTGGAAAGTGGCTTTCTTGATGACAGTGGGCCTCATTATAATGTTGGCGGCCACGGTATGAACGGTGCCGTTAAGCCACCGGCACTGTTCATACCGTGCCACCGAATTACGAGTTCTCCTCGCGGGTGCCTGACAGCCCACCACGTCTGACCTGGCGGGCTGTGCGGCACCCGCGATCATTACTCGTAATTGCACCGGCACAGTTGTCAACAGTGCCGGTGCAACCATGCTCCCCACCCCCATTCTGCCCTATAGGGCAGACTGGGGATCGGGAGCCCGGCAATATTGCCACCCGTGAATGGGCAATTACAAGGCACATTAAACTCGTAATGGGCCGGTTATTGCCCAATCGTGGGTGGAGGTGCCGGTAGCGAGTTTGGCGGTAGCCATGCCTGTAAAACAGGCACAGCTAACGCCAAACTCGTAATGAGGCCCAGTGACTTCAGCAAAAGGCATGTCGGTGAGATCCAAACTGTTTTGATTTCACATTTGGTTGAGTCGGTCGTTCAAGTCAATCCTTGTCCGCTGTTGCGTCACAGCACCATTTCGAAGGGCTAAAAAAGGCTTGTCGGTGTAAGGCTTCAGAGTCTTACACTACTTTTCATGCTCCACACCCACCCCAAACGTCTCCCCAAGTGCGTTTACTCTTCGTATCAATCAGATTTCCTTACTAGTCTTCCCAGATGCTCAATCAGTCTGCTCAAATATTGCACTCTCTGTGTTCAGAAGGGCTCAGGCTTTATCCTGATCCTGCCAGATCCAAGCATTTTAGAAGGAACAACCTATTGGTGAGTTTTGGTGTCTTACACAACTAAATAGGAAGTAGTGTATTGCACAGGGAATTATCACAGGTATTTCAGAATGTACTCCCTCCAAGGCAAATCTCCTCTGAGGGGCATTCATGCTCATGCAGTTAGCTAAGGCAGTGGCAGTCCCTTTCCAACAAAGAGTTCCTTGGGATGTTCTCGCCATGGCAGCCACATGGTCATTGATTTGCTTTTTATAAGAATTATTGTATGAACACTAGTGATTGGTCAGCCATTAGGTTTGTGGAAGCTATTCTACAGAACCTTTTTGTTTAAGTGGGTTTCTTCCTCCCTTGCAGACTGGTGTTTGCTAATCTCCCGGAAGTATGGCGAAAAAGGGGACAGGACTTAGGCGTAAATAAGTTACTCACCATAGTGGCTACTGTCATTCGTATAATTAATTATACTTGTTCATTTATAACGTGCTTAATACCAGCGAGTGGTTTCTAAGGGCGGGATCTGGATTCGAACTTGTTGCGCTGCGTTGTCTTGCTTTCAAGCCAAACGAGTTGCCCCTGAGCTATCCTTCTTCCCCCTGTATTCCTTGTCCACAGTGCCCTTTCCTCTATACGCTCACCCTGCTGTACCCTAATAAGATGTAGCTAGCTGTCCCATTTAGAGTCCGTGCATGCCGTGCCATGACACCTGCACATGCGCGGGCTCCTTCCACTCATTTAAATTTGGAGGACATTTTACTTGCCAAATTTGTGTCCTGCCTCAGAGTGAAGCCTATAGGTATAAGAGAAAGGAAACTGTGATGTATAAGTACAGTAGTCACTATGATGCGGAACCTTTTATGTCATATTTTTTTTATTAGAATAGCCTTGTAGACGCCACCCTCGAGCGAGTCATTTCAGGCGGTATGTTTTCTCATACTTTATTAAATGTCCTTGCTGTGCTAGGATCTTACTCCAACTTCAGGGCCCATAACGCCAAGTACAGCCCTTGGTCTGGGTCTATAAAACTTACTTGCATGTGGATTTCATTATAGACCTAGGCAAAGTAGACCTAGCAGACAAAATGACTTGGAATTAATGACTCTAATGCCATTAGAGCTTAGCCATATTTCCTTGACCAATGCCCAGAAAAGGAAGTTTGGAATGCAGACTTTGCATGTGTTTAGAGCCTGCATTCAACAGTAATTGGGTAGAAAGTGCCAAGCTGTGAGAAGCATAGAATGCAGGCTGGCTTCTACTGACATTTAAGTTTAGATTCCACACTTTCTGGTTGTCCTAAGAGAGGAAAACATGCTACATGCTTGGTCATAGATCTCACTCCAAATGTTCTGACTTGAATAGCAGCATAGAAGCAAATATTTTCACGGGCAGAGAATAGCAGGAACAGTTAAATTCCTCAAACAAACGCGAATGAAACAAAAATTATGTACATTTTATTTTGTCTTTTCCATATTCATTAAATTAACATTAGAAGTTACTTCAGTCTTCTCTTCGTTTCCCAAGCAACAAAACACTTCCCTTTTTAGTTGCACAATTGCATGTTCTAACAACATTATAGACCTCAAGTGGTGGGTTGATTGCTTAGGGTAATGACCATTTCCTAACTTCTAGTGCTCAACGTCACTTTGGGTAATATCTTTGGAGAAGTTCATTATCACACAATAATGCCCCGTATGTCTATAAAGCTTAAGAAAAAAACGGAACGTTTTTCCTGTTTGAGCTTTTCTCACAGCTGCATAGGATTACAAATAACCCCTGGTTTCCAAGCGTATCAATTTGTTATTCCCATAGATTGGATTGGCCTTTAAAAGTTAATGATGGGTGCTCTCTTCGATCTGGCTTTAGATCCTCTTTGGTGATTTATTTGAAATCGCTAATGTCTTCAAACCAGTTTGCTTTATTTGAATTTGATTTCTGTTCCTCTGATGGCACCGTTTTAGCGAAGATACAGAAAATAAGTTTTATGTGAGCTTTACGTATGCTAATAAATTGTACGTGAACAAACTGTTGTGAAAGTTCCTTATGTACTACGGTTTTCATTTTTTAAAGTCCTACACAAAGGTCATAACCCGATGTGGAATTCGAGCGAGGATTGTGTTTCTCGTGCCAATAGCCAGACTGTTTTGATAATGTTTTCCTCATTTGTTAGTGAGAATAATTATAGGGTAGATGTGATTTTTGTTGGGATATGTAATACAGAACTTGCCGCATCTTGCAGGCTATTATTTTTCTCAGGTCTTCGCTTAAACCATTGGATACATTGCTGTCCTGTGCCCGCTGTGTTGTACAGTTGCAGTTGTTTACTAGATCACCTACAGGAAAGGAAAGCTTTCCTGCATTTATATTCTTTGTTTTTGTGATTATCGTTCTTTGGCTTTCTTTGTGACTCTGCTGTGCCTAAAGGCCATGTGGTTTTACTATGTCTCACATGTTTGTTTTGCATTCCAATACAAGCTTACTTCACAGTGAACATGTTTTCTGCATCTTTACTTGCCATGTCCTTTTGTTTGTGTCCTAGGAGAGGGAAGAACTTTTTTTTCGTGCTCTTTGTCTTTGCCATACAGTCCAAGTGAAGGAAGATGATACTGTGGATGGGCTGAAGAAGAGGACGACACAACAGTATATTTCTTCCTCTCCTGATGAAGTTGCTTTGGTGGAAGGCATACAGAGGTACAATGTAGTGCTACACTACTAGTTATGTTATGTTACTTGGCATTTGTATAGCGCCTTTTACCAGGTATGATTCCAAAGCGGTGAAAGTTGAACGCACTTGGGGACCGTAGTCCAGGTCAGTGGAGGGAGTAGTGAAGTAAATGGTGCTTGGGTGCACTCAGTATGTGTGCAGCTAGGATGGTTTAAGTGGTGTGTATCTGCATTCTAGTTTCAGGCGTGGTGCAATGGTTGTGTGAGAACAGTAGAATGTGTGCAGCAGGCCCAATTGGACTTGGGTAGCTGCATTCTGGCGGCGGTGGAGTTTGTGATAGGATTATGTGTGCAGATAGGCTGATTTTCGTGGGGTATGGCTGCGTTCTAAATACTGTTGGGGTGATCCTGGAAGTGTATAAGTAGGTGTGTAGCTAGGCCGAATTAATCGAGATGTATAGCTCCGTTCTATTGTTTTTTGGTGCAGAGGAGAGAGTTGGCATATTGGTCTGTTTGAGTGCCTGTGTGGATTCAAGTGGGACTCAGTTTGTAATGTGCTTCCAGTGCCTGTCAGAGGATAGTATCTCCCTTTGGGTTTGGGGCTATTAGGCTGAGGACCTCCCCGTGTTTATTATTGGGTGCAATTGGTATGGTATTGTTTATTTATATAGCGCCTATACACAGGCAAGTGTTTCAAAGCGCTCAAGGAAGGTGGGAACATGGGGGGGGGGGGAATAGTCACTCAGAGCCCTTGAAATTCTGAGACGATAGTCTGCACAGGCAGAGTAAGTGCATATAATACATTAAACAATTTGAGTCACTGCACATAGGCCTGACGGCAATTCTGAAGTTTTACCAGTGCAATTAGGGGTGAAGACAAGGGAAAATAGACAATCTTCAGGCATGGTGCATTCGGATCGTGTAAATGCTCAGACGGTGACAGGGAGGGGAAGGTCCAAGTGCTCCTGGTCGGTGGAGACTGGGGTAAGTGCAGAGAGCCACTCTCTTGGGTTAATTCTGAGTGTAGTGTAGGAGGGTGGGGTGTTGGGCCTTGAGGCAAGTGCGAGAAGGGACTGGCGGGCGGGTGCAGGGCCAAGGGAGGCCGGCCAGAGTGAAAGTGGGTAAGCAGGAGCAGGGGTCCCAATGCAAACTATCTCAGACTCACTGGCGTTGAGGCAGAGGTTGTTTCCAGCACACCATGACTGAATAGCTGACAGTCGGAAATGAGCGGGGAGGAGGCTAAGGGTAGCCTGAAAGATAGTTGCATGTCATCCGCGTAACACTGGAAGTTTGAGGTGAAAGGGACAATCACACGTGCCAGGGAAGCCATATAGACGTTGAAGAACCAGGGGGATAGATTAGATCCCTGGGGAACGCCGCAGGTTGAAAGAGCTATAGTTGAGAGAAAGGCTCAGAGTTCCACCTGGGATGGGCGGTCGGAGAGAAAATAGGTTAACCACGCCAGAGCCAGACCTTTGATTCCCAGTGTGTCAACGAGTCATGCAATCAGGATGTTGTGATTCACTGTGTCAAAAGCAGAGGGAGAGATCAAGGAGAATGAGGACAGCGGGAGTATTAGTGTCAAGATTTGAGAGCAGGTCTTCACAGGTGTTCAGAAGAGCAGTTTCCGTGCCCCTGGATGCTCTATAGCCAGACTGATGGTCATGGAAGCAGCCAATAGTCGGTGTGGAGGGTCAGCTGAGAGCCAACTTCTCTAGGAGTTTACCCAGTCTTAAGACGTTTCTCTTTGATGCTTAAAGTCATTCATAAGTATACAAAAACCCGGCCACTCTAAAGGACTGTCAGTCGCCATTCCAAGTGACACTTCTCCCCTACCCTGAGCTGATTTGTTCTTTGTTTGTCTGTCCTTGTGAGCGCCCTGAGACCTTTTGGGTAAGTGTTGCGCCATATAAAAATGTATTTAGTTAGTTAGGAAATTAGTGATAGATGTAGGGCGGTAGTTTGCCGTATTGGAGGGGTCGGCCAAGGGTTTCTTGAGCAGAGAGTGCATGTGGGAGTGCTTAAAGACAGTTGGGAAAACTCCAGTTGAAAAGGAGAGATTGCAGAGATCAGCCAAGGCTGGGGTGAGGGAGTCAGTATTGTCCTAAATGGTTTTAGAGGGGCAGGGGTCCACCTGTTTGGATGAGGCCTTCATATACTGGTGAGCTCATCATGTTTGGCGGGTGAGAGAGAGAAGGTAAGTGGAGGGGGAGGGAGGAGGAAGGGAGACTCCGGTGTTGGTTTATGTGTATGCTGTGGTGTTGAAGAGAGGGAGGAAAGGATGTCTTGGGTTTTTGTGATGAAGTGTGCAGCCAGGGCCAAGCAAAGGTCCTGGTTGGGTGTGATGGAAGAAGAGGCTGCTTTAGGCTTGGCCAGTTCCTAGCAGACTTTGAAGAGTTTGGCTGTGTTCTTTGATGCCGCGGAGATGCGGGCTTGAATAAAGCTCTTTTTATGGAATTGATGCAGAGTCGATATTGCCTTTGGAGGAGGCTGCAGGCCAGTTTGCCGGATGGCCCGCCCGAAAGGTCCATTTCCGCTCACCTGCCCTACACTTGCATTTGATTGCAGCTAGATCGGAGTCATACCAAGGCTTGCACTATTTGGAAGGCTTCTGTTGGACCTTCATGACAGGGGCAAGTGGGTCAAGAGTGTTGCAGATGGAGAGATTGAGGTTAGCGAGGGCTGTCTCAGCGTGGAAGTCAGCGGCAGGAATGGGAGGAGGAAAGTAGGTGGAGGAAAATGCAGCAACTGTCATTTTTTCATGGGTCTGGTGACTTTGAAGCCGAGTGGTCGTGCCGTGTGTGTTGCTGCTAGAGGAGAGGAGAGCTTCAGGTGTGTTGAGAGGAGAGAGTGGTCAGTCCAAGAGAGCGAGATAGTGAGAGGGAGACAGAGAGGGATGTCAGTAGAGATGAGAGCATCCAACGTGTGGCCCGCGGTGTGCGTGGAACCAGAGAGTAAGATAGGGAGAGAGTGGCACATAGGTCATGGAAAGGTCTTAAGGATTCAGGAGGGTCCAGGTGGATGTTGAGATGCGAGGAGGAGGAGAGTAGAAAGGAGACCAGGTCAGCCCATTCTGAGAGGAAGAGAGTGGACTGTCCTGGTGGTCGATAGAAGGTGGCCACAAGGAGAGAAAATTTAGGAGACAGTGATAGCCTGCAGACAAGGCATTCGAAGGAGTAGGCTTGAGTAGGTATGATGGACACAGGTATCCATTCTGGGAAGATCAGTGCCTATCCACCGCCTGTCTTCTTTGGCCTGGGTGCAGAGAGGATTTTGTAGCCTTCTGGGAGGAGTGTATAAAAGCTCATGACAGAGCTATCCCTGAACCATGTCTCTGTGTTGGCGAGCACATCAAGGTCCATGAGTTCAAGGAGGTTGCAGATGTCAGACAAGTGTTTGACGGCGGAGCGAGTGTTGTGCGTGGCAATGTGGAGGAACTTGCCATCTTTGTGGGTCTTCCCGTGGGGGGGTACAGGGGATGATGGTGGCAAGAGCATCAGAGGGATAGTGGAGGGTGGCAAAGGAGCCAAGGCCGAAAAGGGAGTCTGGACAGTGTGGCGAGGTAAGGATGCCAGTGCAGAGGAGGAATAAGGCACATTAGACAAGGGAGCCTGTGTAGAGGAGGAGGAAGGCACAATGGTCAAGGGAGCCTGTGCAGAGTAGGACGTAGGGAGAGATGGGTGGGGAACATGGCCAGAGTGAGAGGTGAGGTTAGAAAGGCGAGGGAGGAGCCTGTGAAAGAGAAGAAGGTTCGATTGAGGACACTAAACCATGATGGTTCCATTGAAATGGACATTGATGATGACTCTGGAAATGGCGAAGAGGTCAAGGAGAACCTCCCAGCTAGTGCCACCATTAATGGGAGAAGAAGCGATAGGTGAGAGAAAGACGACCATGAGGTGAGTCCATAGATCAGGTGAGTTAACGAAAAAGAGGATGTCTGTGAGAGTCTCTCTGGCGGGAAGCTGTGACATAGGTGTCTGCAATAGGAAGGCCTGGGTTGGATCCCAGTATGTTTTTCTTAAATTTCTTCTGGCCAGTTTTAGTGATAGGGGAAGGATAGGAGATGTGAAGCAGTTAGAGAAGATAGGAGACATAGAAAGAGACATAGTAGAGTACAGTGGTGCTCATTTACCAGTCTGAAGTACTGAGGCACAAGGAGGAAGCAGGGTGGGGAGGCGGGCACAAAGGTGTGGGAGGCCAAGAGTAGTGCACACAGCTAATGAAACACCAAGCAGCAGCTAGGCACAGCTAAATTCCATTTTTGCAGGACAAGAGAAAACATGGTGAGGCCACTAGGCACAGCTAAATTCCATTTTTGCAGAAAAAGAGAAAACGGTGAGGCCACTAGGCACAGCTAAATTCAAATTTTGCAGGACAAGAGAAAACAGTCTGGGCCATTTGGGTGCAGTTATGCTATATCAATTATCATCAGTATAGGTTCTAGATAGGCCATCAATCGGTGGTTCTGCTAAATCAATTTCCAGATAGGTAGGATTACGAAAGATAGAAGTGCTAGTAGGCCCTCAGTATGTAATTCTGTTAAAAGCTTTCCAGATGAGTAAGAAAAGCAGGATAGTCCTCTCTGGATTGATAGCGTAGTGCATACGTGCTAATATGCCCTCGGTGTGTAGTTCTGCTCAAAGCTTTCCAGATGAATAAGTAAAGTAGGATGGTCATCTTCTGGACTGATAGCGTAGTACATATCTGGAAAGGCAATGATCAAGTTCAGTCATGGCGTTGGTACATGAGTGCTATTAGTGCATGGGTTACGAGTCTAGCACAATCGATCCAGATAATTGGAGGTCCGTATTGAAGGGGTTAACCAAGCCATTTCTTGCACCTGGTGGTTAGTCGAGTGTTCAGGGTGGTCCCTTATGTGTTTTTAGGGTAAGAGCCCGTTTTTGAGTGCCTTCCAGAAAGCTATGTAATCTTGTCTGTGCCTAATGCGGGGAGGCAGTGAGTTCCACAAAGTTGGGGCCAGGGTGGAGTAGGCAAACCTTCTTATCCTGGCCAAATTGGAAGCAGGACCACTTGGAGGAGGGCTTTGATTGACCATGGGTGCAGGTTGTGTGGTAAGGCGTATCCAGAAAC
This sequence comes from Ambystoma mexicanum, assembly GCF_040938575.1. Taxonomy (NCBI): domain Eukaryota; kingdom Metazoa; phylum Chordata; class Amphibia; order Caudata; family Ambystomatidae; genus Ambystoma; species Ambystoma mexicanum. Next base: position 825,868,840 of record NC_090939.1, read on the forward strand.
ACTCACTGAGAACGTTAGTCATTTTGACATCACAGGATTTTACATTGGATGAAACATTGCACATTGCATCTTTGTGTGTGAGCCCTTCATTGTTTTGGTCTTGGCGCATGCATGCATTCTGTTTGCTCTGAAGCAATGCTCACGCTCTCAGCTTGGCTACATTGCTTCCTCCTCCAACTAGCCTTGTAGTTCCCTCTCTTCGTCTCATCTCCACTCTCAGCACTTTGAAACTTCTTCAGCATGTTGCATGCAATATATGCGCCACCAATATAGCACAGCATACAAGATTAGAATATTCCAGAAAATGAAATTAATTTGTGCTATTGGTTCCAACAACTTTAACTGTACATTTGTTTGAAAAGAATGGTAGAATTATCAGCATTTATAGAGGGGGAGCACAAAAGGAAAACTCACTCCGAGAGATTGAAAAACAAAAGACTGATTACTGAGTTTCTACCCTGTGTTAAGTGATACTGAGCCACTAATACATAGACGTGTTTGCCATGTTTGCAGATATGCAAAAGGAGTATGATTCCATGGATACACACTTTAGCTCAAATGCTCTCGGTCCTGCCAACAGTAAAGTTAGTAAAGTAATGTTAAACAATCTGTAAATGTATACTTGTGTTGGAATCTGAAGTATATTGAAATTGTACAAAAGCACAAGAACAATAAATAAGACGTAACAAAATAAAATAGTGTCGAGGAAAAAAGACGGCACAATTCATGTAATGCATTGTTGGGTGAAACCTAGAGGATCAAAATACAAACACGTTCAGTATGACCATAGCCTCCCAGAAAAACAGGTCATAAAGTATTTGTATTGTAATCGTATTTCTGTTTATTGGAAGAACTGGGATGCCAATTTCAAACAGAAATTACCTACAATAATACATTTGTAATAAACATACTCATGAACATAAACAGTACATATTTTTGAAAATGTAATATTGATAACACATTGATACAAATCATCATAATAAAACAATGGTGATGGTGATATCGGATAAATTATGAAATGTTACCACATTTTCAGTAACATGCAATGCTATTTAAATGAGCTCTGATGGTTTAGTTTTCTACAGGCAGCCAAAAATCTGAAATTTGTTTAACATGTGATGTGAGGCTAGTATGTTTGGGATGGGTGTGCCCTTTGATTCCTATTTCCCAGGCCAGCTCTTGCACAAAGGATAAAAGGAGAGGCCTGGCCACCCAGTCTGTCTCCTTCCCTGTTGCTTGGCATGGCCACACAGTCTGACCAGAATTTACATAACCCTTCCACTGCTGAGCTGGGCTCACAGTGTTGACACATATGATATCAAATTGATGTGGGTGTATTATGCTTGTATTTGTTAAAAGGTGTTTGACTTGAAATGCACACTCTTTACCTGCTAAATACATATCCTATACATGCAAATTCATCAATTATTTAAAAAACAATTAATATCATTTCCACATTTACATTTGCATCAATAAAATACAAAGCAAGTATAATTATCCATTCCACCAGGTTCATACAAAGATTAATAATAGCATCTGTATCAAACTTTCTACTTATATAATTATTTGTCAAATTTATGTGGATGTAGTAGGTGTGAAAGATGCTTGCCACCATATCGTAACTGGGCTATGGCTTCTATTTAAACTTTACAACTGCCACCAGGAGAGTAACACTCATAGTGATGTGGTTTTGGGAACAGAGGTGCATATCCTAAATGCAGCCCTGGCACTGCAATGGCTTGGCTTTCATTGCGGCTTTCAGAGGGCACTGAACCTGCTCTATACCACGGGGGAGCAGGAGCTGCAGATCAGGATTATGATTCAACAGGACATAGATGTACACTATGCTTTTATCAGGGAGTTTGTGGAGAAGGGGGGGTCTGGTTTGCAGACCACCTTTTCTGAGAGAGAATTACTCACATTGTTTTAAATAAAATAACATTAAAAAAACAGGTCTTCTGCACCCTTGCCAAATAGCAATCCTTCACAGCATCCACTACAATATTCACTGTTATCAAGGCTCTTATACAAAATTGATTCCATCAACTACCCCCTTTGGGAGGGGTAGAACATGGAGCGTTACAAAACAAAAACACATTTTCTCTCCTATGTGCTGTGCAAAGTGAATATTTATTATATTTTAGGGCGCACGAAAACCTGAAGCCGTCTAGGCGCTGTGAGCATAGAGGCATGGTTGTAGATATGTACAAGTCAGGTATGCACATGGGGTTCCAAGTCAGTTAGGTTCTGTTAAACTGAAATGTTTTGAGTTTATTTCTTAAGATAGTCTGAGAGTTCCCCATCCTGAGGTGGAGTGGGAGGGTGTTGCAAAGAGTGTTGACTTGGGCGGGAAAACTGGATCCTCCTGCTCTGGCCCTTCTGAACTTAGGTGTGTTCAGGCGGTTGGCTTAGGCAGCTCTGGCGGGTCTGGAAGAAGTTGGTTTGGTGATAAGCTCTGAGGTATTGGGGAGCAGTGTTATTGATGGCGCGGTGGGTCAAGGGAAGAATTTTGAAGGAGATGCGGTCCTCCTTTGGCAGCCAATGGGCGTCTCTCCTGGCTTGAGAGATGTGGACCGATTTTATTTTTTAGGCCCAGGCCATCGCAGAGGGCATTGTTTTGAACAGTTTGTAATTTATGCAGGTTACCTTTGGCAGTGCCAGCGAGGAGAGAGCTGCAATAGTCCAACTTGGAGCAGATGGTGGCTCGGGCCATGTTGATGTAATTGTCTGTGCAGAGGTACAGGCAGTAGCCGTTGATGAGTCTGCCAGTATATTCTGATGATGAGGTGATAGTTAACATGTTTGTGAGAGAGTAGAGTCCAAGTGGATGCCCAAGGTTTTGACTACTGGGGAGACCGGAAAGATGTTGCTGCCAATGCCGAAGTGATAATGTTCAGGTTCTAGGTAGGCTAGGTGAGCTGGGTTGCCGACAAGAAGGAGCTCAGTTTTATTGTCTCTCAGGTAAAGCTCATGGGTCGCCATCCATGATTGGACAGATTCATTGATGCAGTTAATTTTGGCAGTGACTTGGTGATGGATGGCGCAGAGGGGATGAGGATCTGGGTGTTGTCGGCATAGTTGGTATATTCGATTTGGGCAGAGTCAAGGAGGTCAAAGGGCGTCTTAGTAAAGACGTTTTAGAGGGTTAGGGATATGCATGAGCCTTGGGGACCCCACAATTGATGGCGGTGGGGGTGGAGGAGTGGTTGCCAGCTAAGACATGTGAGGTGCGATTAGACACAAAGGAGATCCATTGGCATGCTTTGGGGGGAGAATAGAACGGCTTTGGAGAGGTGGTTTTCAGAGTATGGTATAGTCAACCAGGTCAAAGGCTGCATATAGGTCTAGTAGCATGAGGAGAGAGAGGTTGCCAGAGTCACAGGGATAGTCTAGTTGATTTTTTAGGGCCAGGAGTGTGAACTCGCTGCTGTGAACAGGGCGGAAGCTGGATTGCTGGGGGCTGAGGAGGTGGTGTTTTTCTAGGTGATCTTGGACCTGGATATAGGCAGCACAGTCTATTATTTTCAAGAGGAAAGGGATGGAGGAGATGGGCCTGTAGTTGGCAGGGCTGGCAGGGTCCAAGGAGTGTTTTTGCATGAGGGCGGTGATCCAGGCTCCTTTGATGGACGATGGGATGGAGCAGGAATTGAATGATGCATTGATGATGGCAGTGATGAGAGGGATCAGGGGCTTGTAGCATTCTTTGATGAGGGTAGCTGGGCAGATGTCTGCTTTTCGTATGGAGGGCTTGAGGCTGTTGAGCTATGGAACCTCTTGGGTGGTGACTTGACTGAATTTGAAAAGTGGGGTGCTGTGCAGGTGTATGAGTGGGGGAAGATGGGGCTGAGGCGGGGGCATTGAAGGGGGCGCATTTGTGCTTTGATTTTGGTTTGAAGGAGGGAGATTTTGGCCGAGAGGGCTTGCTGCATGCTATTGCACCAGGCATCCTCCTTGGAGACAGTGGATGGGGGAGGGGGAGGGATCTCCAGCTCTCACAGGATACGGAAACATTCACAAGAGTCTGATTTCGCGTTAGAAATTCTGGAGGAGTATGCGGATGCTTTGGTGAGGTGGATGGCATTATTATATGCTTCAGCTTTGGAGGTGAAGCTGTTCTTGTTCTTAATGGAGCGGCATGTGAGCCAGGCACGTTTGCTGTCCCGCTTTTTGGATCGGAGGGTGCAGAGCTCAGGGGTGTACATGGTGCTGGTAGGAGAAGAGGGCTCTTTAAGGGTGCAAAGGTGTCCACAACCATGGTGGGGGTGGTGTTGTATAGGGTGACCAGTTTGTCAATGTCGTTGCCAGTGGTGGTGGTGGGGTGTTGTTTGGGGAGGGTTAGGATGTGGTTGCTGATGAGGTTGCGGGTGCAGCAGGAGTAAGTGGGTGGGGGATCGAGGGGGGGCATGCCGGGGGGGGCAGGTTGGCTGCTGGGGATGGAGAAGAGGATGAGTTGAATGGTCTGACCAGGCACATGGGGTGTTGGAGATGAGGGGATGGCAGATATGGTCGAGCAAACCAATCCATGGTACAGCAGAAGTGGTGAGTGGGGTTGAGGATTGTTTGAGAGAAGTTGAGGGAGTCCATAGTTGAGAAGAGGGATGTGTCCTCTTTGTCAGATGGGTCCCCGTAACCCAAGTTGAAGTCGCCTATGGCGAGGGACTTGGTATGGGGTGTAAGGTTGTGCAGGAGGAGGTGGGACAGGTCATCCTTGAAGGATGAGGTGGGGCCTGGTGGGCTGTAGGTCAGATGGATGTTGATGGTGCTGGTGGAAGACGTGGAGAGCTTGACGGATGGGGATTGGCAGTTCATGAGGGGTCGTGTGGTGGTGTCGTGGATGTAGAGTGTGTCTTTGAAGAGAAGTGCGACGCCACCACCTTTTTTGGAGACATGGTCATTGTGAAGGATGGCATATGGTGATGGAAAGGGAGGGGCCTGCAGCGCTGTGAAGCCATGTTTCAGTGATGGCCAGGAGGTCGAGGTTGTGGAAGATAATGAGGTTGTGGATGTCAACGGCGTGTGCAAAAGGTAGAGCGCGCATTGAAGAGAGCACAGGAGATGGGGTGGCCGTTGAGGGGTCGGGGTTTGGTGGAGGGTTGGGTGGGTGATGAGGTGTTGGCGGCCAATGGGGGGGGGTTGTGCGTCTAGTCGGGCATTGCGGGATGCTAGCGTAGTTTGTTGGGGGCCAGAGGGGAGTTGTGCGCGTAGGCTGGTGTTGCACGATGCTGTCGTAGGTGGCTGGGGTTCATTGGGGAGTTGTGGGAGGCTAGCATAAGTGGCTGCGGAGAGCAGTTTGGCGTCGTGGGTGGGTAGAGAGGGGTGGAGGGGGATAGGAAGGGTTGTGGAGGGTGGTTGATGGCAGCGCAATAATGGCAGAAGAGGAGTAGCGAGCCAGTGCATAGGGGCTTACTTGAGCTTTGGGCGGGTAGTAGGCAGGAGCGAGCGCCGGGGTTGGCCAAGCGCCTGCAGTGGTTAGGGTGGATAAGGCGAGCATTGCGGCAGGCCGGAGAGATGCCGTTGTAGTCGTGAGGATTAAGTAGTGTGCTGTGTACATTTTAGCCAAACACATGCGGCGCACAATAAATTGATGCCTGTGGCTTTAGACAAACTCTTTGGGGAGTCGGAAAGGGTAATACTATATGGTATCGATAGTTAATGTGCTTTCCAAACACCATGACATCACACATGAATTGAACTCTGTCATGTATATCTCCATTGTGTGATCCAGAAATATATCCGGAAGTGGACTGGGAACCAAAAGAGTCCATGGAACTAATTTTCAAAGCGGCCCCACCCCTTTCCTATGACAACATTTGGAAATAAAATAAAAGAAGCCTAGGGTGCAGAGGCCTACTGGTAAATCTCCAGAGTTCCCTGTAGGCCAGTCCACCCCTGAGCATAATGTATATATGGTTTATTTGTCGTGCTATCCGGCCATTGAACCTGGTTTGGCTCTGCCACTCAAGATGAAAATACAATGATGTGAGCTGCACTCTAAAGGTTACATGTCTTTCCATCAAATTTTTTCCATCAAAGGTAAATGCCACTGAATTTCCCCACCACAGTTTTTAACCCTGAAAAACACACCCCAAACAAAATTAACCCTTTACCCTACAAAAATATGCAAAAATATGCATTTGATACACATTTTTTCATTGGAAAAAATTAGATGGAAAAACCCTTGATCATTTTTCAATGGCAAGTCTGCATACCCACTCTAAACACTAATGAAATTCTAAATGGTTACATTAGAATAATACTATGTCGAATGATCGGTGCAACCACTTTCAGGCCTTCAGCTATTGCCCTGGTACAACATTTATTAACAGGTCACACTAAACAAACCTTTTTTTTTTTTAAATGTATTCCTCCTCACTCCCCCCTGGTAACGGCTTCAAATCATACTGCTGATTCTGCTTCCACCCATCTCAGGAGATCCGCCCACCATGTCCCCACCCTCATCTTACTTATGTGCTTTAGATTGCGTGGCCTGGGAAAAATCCCGAGCATGCATGCCCAAGCCGACCCCACATCCAGCACCACTCCCCCACCGGCCATCTTAGACTTTATTTCGTCCCAGAATCTGTGCACCTCGGGACAGGCCCAGAACATGTGTAGCAACCCCCTTCCACCTCCCAGCACCTGGGGCATTTCTGTGTGGCCGAGCCTCCAAACCTGGCTATTTTCCCAGGGGTCTGATAAGCCCTATGGGTGACATACAACTGGATCTGTTGGAGTCTCGCATTTCGGGACACCTTTTTATGGTACCTTTGAGCTCTCTCCCATTGCTCCTCTGTCATGAGTCCTCCTACCTCCTCCTCCCAGTCCTGCGTCAGTTTTGAGGCAGCTCCTTCCCAGCCTTTGCTCTCAGGAGCTCGTATACCCTGGATATTTCGTGCCCGCCCTCTGAAACATCATACATCGTTTCCAGGGCGGCATCAGGTTCTTCCGCCAGCACCGTCTCAGGCTACCTCTCCCTCACCCGTTTCGTGAGTCTGGTGTAAGTTATGTATTGGCCTCTATGCACCCCTGTCTCCTCCTGCAACCTCTGGAATTACAATGCCTCCCCTTCCTGCCATATATCCCAGAGGGTGGCCAAGCCCATCGGTTCCCAGTATCTACGGACTACCTCAAGGAATTGAGTCGTTTCCACACAGCGCCACCAGCGGAACCTGCTGGGAGAGTGGATCCGGATCACCCACCGTTCTCCACGTCCTGCGCCAGACCTCCCAACCCAGCGCCAATAGTGTCTCTCTTCCCACCATTTTACTCTTTTGTAGCCACACCGTCTCTCTCAGAAAGTATGGAGCCAAGTCACCCTGCAAAAGTCTAGCTTCTGCCGAGTCCTATGACGACAACCACCTGGCCACAAACAACAGCTGCCCCGCCAGATAATAAAGCTCAAAGTTCAGCAAGTTTATGCCCCCCCCCCCCGTCACACGAGTTCTATTGTTTCCACAGGGCTACTCAGTTCCTGGAGTTGCCCCATGTGAAGCTCCTGCACATAATATGAGGTCTCTTGAAAAAGCTTCTGGGAATCAAATACGGGACATTTACAAAAAAATGTAAGAGTCTGGGCAAAACCACCATTTTGAGCAGAGCTGCTCTCCCCATCATAGATAGGGGTAATCTAGACCAGAACACCATACTATTCTTAACTCCCTTGATCGCTTTCTCTGTGTTATGTTCGTGCTCTGTCTCTATACTATGATAAATGTTTACTCCCAGATACCTAAATGTCTCAGGCTGCCAGGGTATTTGCAGGATAGGCAGCCTCTCCAGCGGGACACTTTTATACCTTCCCAAGGTGAACAAACTAGACTTCCCGGGGTTCACCGATATGCCCGAGAGGGTGGCATAACGATCCATCACCTCCAATACATATTGCAGGTTTTCCTCCGGGTAGCGCAAATAAAATAGAGGAGCATGTCATCTGCATACAGCGAAACCAGGTGCATGCCACTTATCGTACGAATCCCCACCTCCCCGTATTGTCGCAGGCATATTGGCAGCTGCTCTAATGCCAGTATGTATAACATGGGTGACCAGGGGCATCCCTGTCTAGTCCCCCTGGTGAGTTGCCATTTGTCTGAAATTATGGATCCCGTTTTAACTCTCGCTACCGGGGTGCTATATAACATCTGAACCCACCTGATGTATCCTGGTCCCATTCCGTATCCTTTCAGGGTCGCTTTCAACCATGGCCACTGCACCAAATCAAAGGCTTTAACCGCGTTTAGCGACACGATAGCCAACTCGCCCGTGTCTTCCCCGGTGTAATCAATGATATGGTGCAGCCTCCTATGGTTGTCTGTGATATTCCTACCAGGGACATAGCCCGTCTGATCTGGGTGTATCAACTTACCAATCACCCTCTTTAACCTCTTGCCTAGCACTGCCGTGAGTATTTTACTGTCCTGATTCAGCATGGACAAGGGTTTATAGGACCTGCACTCCGTGGCCGGCTTGCCTGGTTTCAGAAGTGGGATGATCACTTGCTCGCGGAGGGATGGTGGCAGTTCCCCCAGCTCACAGGCTTCATTAAACATGTCAAGCAATGGCTGGAGTAGCTCCTGCTTATATGTCTTGTAAAACTCGCTAGGCAACCCATCTGACCCGGGCGTTTTACTTGCGGGCAGATGTTGGATCACCATTTCCAGTTCGTCCAAGGTGACGGGGGCAACCAGATCTGCACGTTCTAGGTCATCCAGGGTGGGTTGCCCTATATCCTCTATTGTTCCCAGTATGTCTTGGTTCGTATCCTCCCCTGTCTCCTCATATAATTGTCTGTAATACTTGAGGAACTCCTCATTTACCCCCGCCTGGGTGTTACGGGTTCGGCCTTCCGCATCCCTTATCTCTCTGATCACTGAGCGGGGGGTCTCGCTCTTGTACAGCCAGGCCAGCAATCTACCCGGCTTATCCCCCCCTGCATGTAGCCTCTCCGTGTATTTCTTGTAGTTTTATTTGCATAATCTATCCCAGAGTCCACTGCAGGTTAACTGTAAGTCTTGGCACTGTTCTCCCGGGTAGTCTCCTCATTTTGCATAAGACCCTCCAGATCTCTTTCTGATTCCTGAAGTTCCCGTTCAATGCCCCCTTAGAGCCCTTTAGATTTTGATATAGCTACCCCCCGCACCACCACATTAAATACCTCCCATAATGTACCCACAGAGCGTACACTGCCCGTGTTAGTTTCAAAATATTCCTCGATGGCCTCCCTCAGGTCCTCTCAAAACCCTGCATCTTGTAACGCCTCAGTTCTGAGTCTCCATGTCGGGATGCGCGCCCTGGGGGGTTGGTATCGCCACTCTACGACCAAAGGTGAGTGATCGGATAATACCCGAGCTTTATATTCCGCACCCATCATTCCTCCCATTATCTCGGCAGCTGCAACACATAGTCTAGCCTCGTGTGCAAGTCATGTGGTGCTACGTAGTGCAAGTATTGTCTATCCATTGGATGCAGCTTCTTCCACACATCCACTAGGTCTTCCAACATTATCCCCAGCGCTTTAGCCGCTGGCTTCCCTGATTTGTCATCTGACCCATCTATTCACAAAACAAACCTTTATTGCACACTGTTGAACTCTTCCCAGGAAATGTTTTTAAAAGCAACTAAACTTTTTTATAAAAGTATCAGTCTACATTTTTGGATTATCTGTATAGCCAATCACAAAACACCCCAGTTCAAATAGTAAGAAACCTTTTCAATGTGTTAATGAATTACAGTAAGTACTAATCTAATATTTATCAAAGCAAGTATTCATAAATTTGCAACCACAAAACCTGAAATATGGTCAATCATCCATATGGCCGTATCCACAAATTTAAACAAATGTATCAATGGATTGCATTCTCATGCAGATTCCTCATACGATAGATATCCATTCCAGCGTCGTCTGAAACCTTTTTGAACTGGGAACGCAGTACGACATAACCGTCGATCCCTCTTGTCTCGACCGTGCCACTTGGCTCCGGACGGGACATCGGCCGCTATATATACTACGTCACTATGCCCCTGTGCCTCAGTTCCTTTTTTCTGCACGATCAGTATGCTGCTTTTCGGAACGAGTCTCGTGAGCGAAATTGCAAATTCTCCAGCATGGGGTCTGCCATGGATTCACATGCTCATGAATATTCCCCGTCGTCAGGCTGGGAATCCTCGGTAAAGAAAAAATCAGTATCGGTTTTGTTTCTGATCTGTCTTTCTTAGTAGTAACCAATCACTGATTTCTGGGTCATACTGCCCCCAGCCAATGACTGCCCTCTCCCTAAGCCCTGCCTCTGGCAGCCATCCTCAGATTTTTACCGCACGCTCAAGTGTTGGGAGTCCTCGTGCTTTAGCTCTCGAGTTTTTGCTGCGTTTTCGTGCTTTTTCAGGAGATTTTCTCATTTTTTCGGTTTAATCGAGCCTCAAGCTCCACCGTTTCTACTTCCGATAATGGGGACCCGTTTCGGAATTCTTCTACGCCCCTCAAGGGTGAAGTTTTCGTCGAGTTTACGCTTCTTGGAGGATTCGGGAAGATCTGCGGCCTTCCTCAACAGACATGGCCCAGGACAAGGGAAGCTTGACGCCCGGATCCAAGCTGTTCAGTCCTCGCGGTGCCTTTGCTCGACGACATCTGGGACGAGGGGCTTGCCGTCCTCAAGAACCCTTCCACGACACCCGCCAAGAGGGACAGTTACGAGAAGAAGTACAGAGTCTCCGATGCTGCCCCCTTCTGCCTCAGGGCCCAGCCCACACCGGACTCTGTCGTCTCGGCAGCGGCTAAGAAGAAAGCGGCGGGTGCAGCCGCTTCAACTTCCACTTCCCCGCCGGACAGCGAGGGCAAGAAGTTGGACTCCATGGGACGAGTCATCTCGTCGGCGGCAACGACGATTAAGGCGGCCAATGCCTTAGCGATCGTGGCCCGCTACGACATGGAGCTCTGGTTCAAGATAGCTCCCCTGCTAGACCTCCTGCCTGACGACAAGAGGGCGGAGGCCCTAGAAATTCTGCAGGAAGGCAAGGTGGCGTCGGATCACGGCATAACGGTGGCAACGGACATTGCCGATACTGGATTTCGCCAACTGGGCAACAGAGTTTGCCTCCGACGACGAGGATGGCTCAAGGCGACAGACTTTCCAGACCAGAGTGTTGGACATGCCGTTCGACGGCAACAACCTTTTTGGTAAGGCGGTGTATGAGTCTCTACAGACCATCAAGACCAACTCGGAGACGGCTCGGGCCCTAGGGGTGCTTCAACAGCGACAGCCCTTTCGGAGCCCCGGAGGCAGACGGGGCACCTCCAAAGGATCCAGCGATGGCTCCTCCACTTACCGCCAGGCTGCCCGCTCCTCTTTCCAGGAGGCCTACAGAGGTCGTGGCAAGCAAGGGGGATCCCGCCGTCGTCGCCAAGGAGGCCAAGGCGGCAAGGCCGCCTCCAAGCAAGACTGACCCGGCCGTGTTGTTGGGCCCCCACCGAAGCACCCCGGTGTGAGGCTGGCTGACGAAGTTCGTCAGCGTGTGGGAGTCCGTCTCCACCGACCGTTGGGTGTTGGACACCCTGGCCAACGGGCACTCGCTGGAATTCCAAAAGAAGTGCCCTCCCATTCCTCCCGTGGCCAGGAAGGAGAATCACGTACCTCAACTGCTGTTGGAGGTAAGGGCGATGCTCAAGAAAGGTGCCATCGAGCTCGTCCCCAGGAGGCTCCGGGGCTCCGGAGTGTACTCAAGGTACTTCCTCATCAAAAAGAAGACAGGCGGTTGGCGCACCAGCCTGGACCTGCCTCGGTTAAACAAATACATCAAGGCACAGAAATTCAGGGTGGTCACCCTCCAGCACGTGCTGGGACAGCTGGAGGAAGGCGACTTCCTATCGTCGTTGGACCTGGAGGATGCTTACTTCCACATCCCCATTCTAAAAGGACACAGGAAGTTTCTCAGGTTCGTGGGTCAGGGACGCCACAACCAATTCAGAGCCCTACCGTTCGGATTAAAGTTGGCACCCAGGGTATTCACCAAGTGCCTGGCACCAGTGGCGGCGCGGCTGCATCTGCAGGGCATCCACGTCTACCCCTACCTGGACGACTGGCTAATCCGGGCAAGGACAAGGGAACTTGAACGAGGAGATCCAGGGGTGATCGTCGAACACACAGCGAGGACTGTCCGGTTGCTCACGGAACTGGGGTTCGCCATCAACTACCCCAAATCGCACCTGGTTCCATCGCAAGTAGCACTGTTTCTGGGAGCGAAGCTCGATACAGTGGGGCAACTGGCATCCCCATCAGAGGAGAGGACCAAGACCATCCTGGGCAAGGTGCGGCGCCTGTTAGCCACGGACGTGGCCAGGGTGAGGTCCATCAAGTCCCTTCTTGGGATGATGTCCTCATGCATATCTTGTACCCCTTTGCAGACTTCGGATGCGTCCGCTACAGGAGTTCCTCGACGTCCGCTCGTTTCAGGCGACGGGCTGTTTCGAGGACAGGATCCCTCTCGACGAGGAGTTCCGTTGGGCGATCCTATGATGGGGCACCCGTGCTCACCTCACTACAGGCTCGGACTTTCAAACCCTGGCCTTTCAGGAGACGGTGACGAGGGGATGTTTCTGGTTCCCTTCCACTTGGCAGGAATAAAAAACACCATCGCCGAATCACTCAGCAGGGAGCTGCGCTCGTGCCACGAGTGGGAACTACCCCAGGACCAGGTAGATCGGCTCTTCCAACGATGGGGCAAACCCCAGATCGACCTGTTCGCGACGGCGACAAACTCAAGTGCCAGAGGTTCGCCAGCAGGTTCGCACAGCCGAGGAGCATGGGCGATGCTTACTAGTTTCCCTGAGCTGGCCTGTTTCTATACGCGTTCCCTCTGTTGCCGTTGCTGCTCCGTCTCATCAACCAGCTCAAGAAGACCAGGTGCAGAATGATCCTCATCGCACCGGCGTGGCCGAGGCAGATCTGGTTCCCGGACCTTCTGGACTTGTCAACGTCCCTGCCAGTCAAGCTGCCGGCAGACGCGGATCTTCTCTCCAGAGAAGGAGGCGCCATTCTCCATCACGACCCGCAGTAGCTGAACTTGCAGGCCTGGCTCCTGCAGCGCTAAAGTTTGGAGGGTACGATATACCGGCTGATTGCAGAGAGGTTCTTGCAAAAGCCAGGGCATCCTCATCTCTCAAGTGTTACGGTCATAAATGGGAGAGGTTCTCTGTCAGGTGCCGTGCACAGAAGATTAACCCTCTGCGGATTACGGCCCCTCAAGTACTGCCGTACCTACTGTCGCTGGCCAAAGCTGGACTGGCTCACGCCTCCATCAAAATACATCTGGCTGCCATCTCCCGATATACCAGGACTACGGGACGGGCGTCCTTGTGGACTCATCGCCTGGTGAAGGAATTTATGAAGGGACTATTCCGATCATTGCCGCCGGTGAAGGCTCCTGCCCTGGCGTGTGAGCTTAATGTGGTGCTGACCAGGCTCATGGGGGCCCCATTCGAGCCTATGCATTCGGCGCCTTTGAAGTTCCTGTCATGGAAGACAGCGTTCCTCATGGCCATCACCTCCGCACGACGAGTGGGAGAGATCCAGGCCCTATCTTGCAAGCCTCCATACTTGACTTTTCATGACACGAGGGTGGTGCTGAGGATGCACTCCTCATTCATGCCCAAGGTGCCATCGGACTTCCACCTCAACGAGCCCTTGGTGTTACCATTTTTCTTCCCGTCCCCTTCGGCGCCGGCCGAGAGGACTTTGCACTCGCTGGATGTAGCTAGAGCGCTGAAGTTCTACGTGGACCGCACGAAGAGTTTTCGGAAGACGTCACAACTGTTCGTGAACTTTGGGTCTGTGAATCAAGGGAAGGCTCTCTCGAAGACTTCCATTTCCAGATGGCTCTCCGGCTGCATCATGCACTGTCACCGGTTGGCAAACCGACCGCTGCCCGGCCATCCGAGAGCCCATTCGACCAGAGCGATCGCTGCTACCACGGCGTTCCTGTCTGGTGTGCCCCTTCTGGACATCTGCAGGGCTGCTACGTGGAGGTCGACGCACACCTTCACAAGATTCAACTGCGTTGATCGGGACTCCAGGGAGGAGACCAGGGTCGGCCAAGCAGTGCTGCGCAACCTGTTCGCCTAAGGTGAGCCTGGTGAGGAGGTAAGAATTGCTTAATGTTGAGTTTTGGATGTAATGCTTAATGTTGAGCCTTTGCCACCTCCCGTGGTTGTGCATGTGTATACTGCTATGTATTCTTTTATTCATGAGCATGTGAATCCATGCCAGACCCCATGCTGGAGAAGGAACAAGTTACTTACCTGTAACTGTTGTTCTCCAGCATGGGTCTGGCATGGATTCACATGCGATCTCTCCCACCTACCCCTCTGCGGCTCTTCACTTGGTCATACTGCCACTTTGCGTGCTACCAAATCTGAGGGTGGCTGCCAGAGGCGGGGTTTAGGGAGAGGGCAGTCATTGGCTGGGGGCAGTATGACCCAGAGATCAGTGATTGGTTACTACTAAGAAAGACAGATCAGAAACGAAACTGATACTGATTTTTTCTTTACCGAGGATTCCCAGCCTGACAGGGAATATTCATGAGCATGTGAATCCATGCCAGACCCATGCTGGAGAACAAAAGTTACAGGTAAGTAACTTGTTCCTTTGTGAATCCATGCCAGACCCATGCTGGAGAACAAAAGTTACAGGTAAGTAACTTGTTCCTTTTATAACAGTTGACTAAAATTTCATTTTTGTAATGGTTTTCGTCGATATGTCCACTCATAAGGCTTCTGGTTTGATGGCGCGTTAATGCTGCAACGCCAAGATGTCTATCACCAACCCGCATGACATCTGCGAGTGGTGGCTGGGTAAAAATCATGTCGGCAAGGATTGTGGTTCTTGTCTGCAGATGAGTCCCAAGTTGTTGAGGGAACAGTCGGCGAAGTTGACACTCGGGCGAGGCGCCCCCCCAATCCTCTGTCGAAATCACTGTCTCGTTTGACCGCCAGGTTAAGGAACTCGTGGTAGCAACAGTCACAAGTGATCACAGAGTTCAAGGGGGTTTATTAAACTGTAAATGCAGTTTGGAAAAACACCTAACCTAAATCTAAGATGGGAGCAAGTTGCGACCATCAAATGAAAAATAAGGCAGTCCTAGTGGCGTCTTGTCAAAGTAAGTCCTGTAGTAAATAAACCTATTGCCAAATCCTTACAACTAATTGCAGAAAGAGTGTGGGATAGGGTTTTCAATAAAGAAAGAAGTGTTCACAACTAATATGTCATGATGTGATTGCCAGGGGTCTCCCTTCCCCACGTTTTGAACACGTGACAAGGTGGATCTCTTGAGCACAGCACACACAAGCTTTCCCAGCACGAGCCAACCGTTCCGTATCCGCTATCAGGTTCTTTGATGGTTAAGTCTCTTTTTTTCAATAAAAAGACTCTTGCCTTCGAGGGCCTGATGTATTCAACAACAAACAAACAGTTCTTTTTCAAAAGGACTTTGGGTGATGAGTTATCACCCCTGGATCTCCCTCGGTCAAGCTCGCACCCCAAATGACAAGGGGGACAATTGACTTTCCCTGGTCTTAAAATACTTCTTGCATCCACAAATCTCAGTCTTTTCAAATGATTCACTGTGGACATCCCTCCCCCGGGTTCACTCCTGTCAGCACACTGCTCATGGGACTTCAGCCTTCGCCCCTTCTTGTTAGCATCCCTCCACAGGTTCACTCTTGCTAACCTTTGCAATACACTGTTCATGCGCTCATTTCACCAAACTGGATTAATTTCCCCTGGCTCCGCAATCATCTGTCGGTCAAAGACTTGCGATGGTACAGATTTTACAAGACCCCTGTATGACGACTTACACCTCTTTGCCTCTTCCCAAGACCTTTGGTAGTTTCTACCATTGGGTAATCGCCAAGAGTTTCCTGCGTGAGTACCCACGTGGTACCGGACTCCTCTGTTGCTGGGTTTTCCCCTTTTTCATCAATATTTTCTATATACCGTTCAACGTTCAAATTAGCCGTTGCCTATTTTTCATTCAACACAGTTTGGTTTCTTATCGACTCTCGCCTTGACTCACCGGCTGTGATGAACCGCTTGGCTTTCTTCTCTTTTGAGTCAAGGTTGGTACCACAGAGACAAGCGTCTCTCCCTGGCTTGGTAATTGGCGGAGGAGGGTCTTGTGTACTGTTGACATCTGCTGCAACACACAATGGCTATTTTTTCCGGTCTTAAAATTCCTTCTGGAGAGGCTTCACGAGCCTTGGTCGGAAAGGGCAAGGTCGCTTCTCTCCTTGTCACCCTCTCGATATGCACCATCTTTCTCCTCCTCTTGAACTGCCATGCTGAGTTAGCTCTCATGTAGTACAGTCTGCCTTGCTCGTCCTGTGCTCTTGTGCCCCACCTTTTATCACTGGGGGAAGGGAAAGTGCTGTCAGGTGTTTGAGATTCTGGTCAATTGCCTGACTTTGCCTGAACCCTGTATTGGGACATGTCAGTTAAATGGCTCTGGTGTTTAGTATGTTGTCTTTCGTGTTGTGCGAAAGTGTTTGTGTCGAAAAAGGGGGGGACAGTGTTTTTGAATATCCTACGTGGTAGGATGGGTAAGAGTTGTTGAAAGAAGGGGGATACCATGTCTCACCCATCGGTGTCCCACTCCGACTCCTCAAGGACCCCCCCCCCCCACCCCCCCAGCCCATCCAGGTGATCCTCTCTCACTGGTCCACGACCTGGAACTGGATCCAATAGTGATGGCCGTGTCCTGGCTACCTGGATGACAGATCCCAGGGGACTAGGTAGGGAGACACCTTTAGGTTTCACACACAGCAGAGTGGGAGGCTGTCAGGGAGCAGATGCTCCAAATGTTTAAAACAGCCACAGCCGTTTAAACTCTGGTCTCAAAACTGCAGACTCCCACGGCTACAGTTGTGCCCAGAGGCTCTGGTGCCAAGGAAGCCATGTCGGATCCGACACCCTTGTGTTTGACCACCACTACCAGGAACCCAGCCATAGCACTGAAGGGACCAATGTGATCGGCGCCTTTGTTCCTGAATCTCGATCGATGTTCTTTGACACTGCAGTCGATTTCCGACGACAAGGGGGACCAACTACCTTTTGGCTTCAGGCCTCTGGGTGAAGGGGCCAGTGGAGATGACTACTTTGCTGACCAGCTCTGGACACCTCTCCTGACCTAGACATGCAACAAGCTGCCCCATATGGACATGGTAATGCCCAATACTGCAGGACTGTTGAGGGTGGTGGAAGCCTTTGGTACAGGTGACCCATTAGAGCCCCTGGCAGATATTCTGGACAAAGACCCCCCCAACAGAAAGGTATTGCACTTTTTTGTAGCTATTTCGGATCACATTTCCACCTTGCTCCACTCCCAACTGTGGATTTGGAGCTTAGGAAAAAGTGCTAACCGGCAAGGAGGGGACTTGCCGTTTCAGTTTACTTGCCCTTCTCCTGAGGGTTTAGTAGTGCAAGCCGCTATGGTGAGCGCCAGACCAGCCACATCTACCTCCAACTTGCCAACAGACAGGGAATTTAGGAAGAACAGGATCACCAGGAAGAACTGCAAGCCCTGTTATTGAAGGGTGCCGTTGAAGAGGTGCCACCCGAGCAGAGAGGATTGGCCTGGTATTCCCATATTTTCTGGTACCCAAGAAACGAGGTGGATTCTGTCCAATTTTGGACCTGAGGGCCTTGAACAAGTTCTTGGCTCTGCAACTTAAGGACTGGTTGGTGTTGCTAAATCTTCAGGACGCGTATTTCCACAAGCCGATCCATCGGAAGCACAGCCGTTTCCTACGATTCGTCATAGCAATTATCGACTCAGCTTGAGGACACCTCCTCACTGCTACATAGGTCGGGCTTCTCCCTAAACTTCCAGAAGCCCCATGTCAAACCAACGCAGAAGCTACAGTTCATCAAACCAGTCCTAGACACACAGGTGGGAAGGCATTCCCTCCCACCCCCCAAAGAAAGAGTCACCAGTGTCATGCAAATGGTCAAACTCTTCCAGAACCACAACTGCTTACTAGTGGCCTCCTTCCTCTGCCTCTTAGGTCTCATGGCTTCCTGCATTTTTCTGGTGCCAGAAGTCAGACAGCGCATTCGAGCCCTCTGCAATCGCTACTGAAATATCAGTGGTCCCAGTACTTCGATGTCATGAAAGACATCCCCAAGTAATCAAGGTCAGTGGCCAGCAACCTGCCATGGGGGCCAACAGAGAAAATATGAGGACCCGGCAACCCTTTTGGACTCTGCGGCCCCAAGGCCAAGTGGTCACAGATGTGTCATTGAAGGGTTGGGGTGCTCACTGTGGGGGATCTGTCGGTGAGTGACCTTTGGTCACCAATGGAGAGTTGGTGGCATATCAACAGGTTGGAGTTGCAGGCAATCAGGTTAGCCCTGATGGCGTTTGCACCCTCTCTCAAGGGGAAGCAGGTCCTTGGTATGACGGATAATACAGTGGCAATGCACTACATCAGCAAGCAGGGGGTGTTAGGTTTCTACCCCTTTGCAAGGTGGTGCTGCAACTATGGTTCTGGTTGTTGCAGAACCAGATTTCCACTTCAGCTGTCCATCTAGCAGGAACATAGAAAGGGCTGGTGTACGCTCTGAGCAGGCAGAGCATAGTCTCAAAGGAAGACGTCTCACTCAAGGCGCGGCCTGAATTCCTGCCTAAAGTGGTCTCTCTAAATTCCATGTGTACCAGAGCATCGACTTGCCAGTGTTTTATCCTCCTTCACATCCATCCGAAGATGAGTAGAGGCTGCACATGTTGGACCTTAAGAGGGCTTCGGCTTTTATTTGGCAAGGGTGGTGGAATTCAGACGCATTGACCAACTTTTTGTGGTTTTCTCTGTCCAGAATTGGTTTGGCTGTGTCAAAACAGGCAATCTGTCGGTGGATAGATCTCTGTATTGCAGAATGTTACCAGGGAGCAGGGAAAGATCTGCCAACAGGCATCAGGGCACATTCCACCAGGGGCATGGCAGCATCATTTGCTTTACAAAGGGGTGTTTCAGTAAGGGAAATTTGCGAAGCAGTGACTTATTTGTCGCTCCACACGTTTACCAAGCATTATTGTCTTGATGTAGCTCGTGGTCGGGATGCCCGTTTCGGTAGGGTGGTTTTGCAGAGCTTCCTTGTTAAGGTGCTTCTTTGTCTAAGGGCTTTAATCCCGTCCCCCCACTCTGTACTGCTTTGGGAGTCTATCTCATGAGTAATCTGCAGGAGAATGCAATTCCTTGAAGAAGAGATGACTTACTGTTAATGTTCTTTCTGTGGATTCTTCTCCTGCCCGATTCCTCATCACCCTCCCATCTGTCCTTGCTATTAAAGTGGTCTACAGTCTGTGTTTATCCTCTTCCTCTGGAACGAGGTGTTGAATAGTTGTATATCAGGCACAGTTTGAGGCCTTTCTTTGGTAACGCAGTTGTCTACGATTTTCAGTGCAAACCTGTTACTAATTTGAAAGAAAAGAGATTTTAGTTTGGCTTATTTTAGCCCGAATCCTTGGATTCCTCCTCCGCGGCTGCCGAGGTCTTTGTGGAAAAAAGGTGAGGAACTGAGGTATGGGGCGTAGTGACGTATATATGGTGGCCGAACCGACTAGTGGCACAGTCGAGTCAAAAGGATTGACTGTCAAGTCGTACTATGCCCTCTCTCCAAAAGGTTTCTGAGCAGCTGACGCTGGAATTGATATCTATCTGATGAGGAATCTGTAGGATAGGAATCCATAGAAAGAACATTACCGTTAAATTTCTCCTTTTGAACAATGCAAATATCCTGTATTGGGCCAGCGTGACACATTTTGGATACTCAGTCACACTTCTTGACGAGTAACAGGACTCTGGCTTCTCTAACTTTCTAAAATATATATATATGTATATATACATATATATATATCAAAGATGCATGTGTTTCACTATGAAAAACCACAAGTATAGTTTGTATTGTCTAGAATTTCTAGAAATTACAACACTACCCTTATTCCTAAAAGAGAACTCTTACATATTACACCAATTTGTCATTCCAATATTAATAGTATTAGCTCCAATTATAAATAATTGAGATTTTTGTTGCTACTTTATTCTGTTCAGACTGTTAAATCAAGGTCTCAATGAAGGTCATACTATGTGGTCTATAACAAACAGAAAATGCTGCTCATTTCTGTCGGACCATTTTCCAGTGTATTTAACCTGGTGCAGAATCAAAAGCAGAATAAAATCCTATCAGGCTACATTAAACTAGCTGTCCATTTTTCAAAAGGGGAACACCATGCACTCAATAGCTCCATCTAAAAAATGGAGATGAAACACTGTCCGAGCAACGCTTCCATAAATCTAATGGCAAACAAAGTCAAACAGAAACTCTCACGTTACTGGGTTGACAGTGCAATCTTCTCCCTGACTGATCGATCGCTAAACTGCTATTATTTCAGCGTTCACCTTCTATGGGAGTCTTTATCACACATAATATCTATCAAGTGACATTCTTAAAGAACAATGGAGACTGGTAACTATCATTAGCCGTTTTGGAACAGCCAAAACCTATATTAAATAAATGTACATTTCTCACACATTCAAACATCTGTACTGAAATCTTTACCCAAGTTCACTTCTGACACACTTGTTTTCATTTAAAGGTTGTTTTTAGGGTCCATTATTTTATTTCTTTACTGTTTCATGTGGCATCAATCAATTTCAGGATAATCTTTCTGTGAAACTCAATACAAATGAATCTACTCATGATCAAACATTTTAATTTGTTAATGTACAGAAACATTACAAATAAAGGCCAGATCCCATCTGCATGGAAACACAAGCAACCTCAGCCATGTTTCAGCCTTGTTGGGCCTCATCAGTGAGGTGCAGCTTGGACCTTTCAAAATCATTTAGTAAATATAATTATCGCAAAAAGCTACCTAAATTCCAATCCGTGTTCATACCTTGTAGAGTAAGCAAAGACAATATACTGATCCAAAACGTTTCCCTTTGTTTAATATATCATTTTCTCTTGGATAGCTTATCAACTTCCAGAATGACAAAGTGAAATTATTAAACTGTTTAGCAATATCCCTCATAGTGCATAGCTACTGGATATTTTGCATTGGATGTTCTAATATTCGAGTTATGTTCGCAGCACCCTTTGATTAGATTTAGGACATAGTATAGTCCACAAGGTCATTTCAGAGAATATGAAACTTTACTTGTATAACCCTTTGAAAAATCTCAACCAGATGTTGCAGTGCTGACAATGCGCGCATGGAAATGTTCCTCTTTTTGAGCAGTTTCAAAATAGGTAATCTATGCTTTTCCTAGTATTTTTTTATTTGAACTATGCTTCTTAGAAGCAAAGATACCTGAGGAGTAGGTAAAAGCTGTTGTGTAATGTCATCCATCATCAAGATCGTTCAATGTTTCTTAATTTTTTTAATGCAAGAACTTTGTTTCTAGTATGTTGTCACATATATTCGAAATTTGGTTGATTTCACAGCATTTAGTTGTGAAAGAGCTTCCATCCCTCTGTAATGCATTATTTTTAGCTGCTTCAAGAATGGGCTCATCCTAACCTTTAGTCTTAAATTTGTCCAATAATCTTTTCTTTTGAACATGTAGATCATAATCACTGAGCACAATTCTTTTATGCATACAAATTGACTGTAAGGTAATCTCTCAGATGAAAACTTGTATGCATTGTAAAAGGTTATTTCTGTCTGTAGATTTAACATAGAGAGAAGCTTCTAATCTAGTTTCTCTTCATTACTGCTGCATCCAAAAAATCAATCTGTTGTGAACTCGCTTTCATGGTAAATTTAACATGATCATGGATTCCATTCAAATATCCAAGAAAGTTCAACCTCTCTTGTGATCCTTGCCATATTAATTAATCTTTTATAACACGCTTAATACCGGAGACCAGTCTCTAAGCGTGGGACCAGGATTCAAAACTATCTTCCTCTGCCAAGACAAACGTGTTACCCCTGAGCTATCCTCTCAGCGTATTAGGACAATATTGTCCATCTACCTCCAATAGAACTTTAAATGTTTCTATACACCATTCTGCATGCTCAAATTAGTTTTTAAATAATGCCTGAATATATTTGCTTTTAAGGGAAACATATTGGCCACCATTGGAAGTTACAGAAATATTTGTGTAGCGTTCTTTAAATCTAATAAAGTTGTTATAAATAATTAATTTCAAGAGAGATCATATGGAAACATTATTGGCTCCTATTTTATCAATTTATAGAAGAAAGCATTCCATGGAAACTAGTCCTTCCATATTAGCGATTGATATGTAAAGACTATTTACATCCAGTGTATCTAGTAAGGCAGTCTCATTAATATTAAGTTGTTGAAAAACGTCTAAAAAACATTGCTGTCATCTTTTAAGAATATTCCCGTATTCTGTATTAAAGGTTGTAATATTTTGTCCAAATATTGAGCCAAAGGTTCGAATAATCTATCAGTTGCTGCTCTTGTCAGCTTGCCAGGTGGTTCTGCCATGGATGTATGTATTTTGGGCAAAATGTAAAAGTAATTGAGTATAGTTTCACTAAGAATTGGAGGATGAGTGCATTTGCCAGCAGTCTTTGTTGCTGGAGGAAGTGGATTGACTGTGACATTTCCCACCATATGTGCCGGCAAGGCACAGAGCGCCATAAGCAGTGTACATGGAGTAAAGGTGCAGATGCTGGCAGTTGAAGGCTTGCTGAGGTTTGCAACAAGTCCTTGGAGCAGAGTACCAGCGCAAGAGTGGTCTTGGCGGTCTGGGTTGGGCAGTGGACAGAGTGTTAGGTCAGAAGGAGACCGACCAAGTGGTGGTATTCTTATCAATATTTTATTTAAATATGTGAAAAGGCCTCTATTAGAAGGGATTGTGTCCTCCGACGTATGCCTTATATTTGATATCTCTTTCCAGCTTTGCTGGCCTCGGAAAATGTTTTCTCTCTAGAGGGCGCTGCGCGTCGACGTCCGCCGAGTCGATGTCCCTCGACAGCCGCCGTATCGACGTCATCCTGCCTATAAAGGCTGCGCGCAGCGTCCGTTGCTCAGTTCCGTTTTTCCGCGCTTACTCAGTGCCTCGGAATA
This sequence comes from Ambystoma mexicanum, assembly GCF_040938575.1. Lineage (NCBI taxonomy): Eukaryota > Metazoa > Chordata > Amphibia > Caudata > Ambystomatidae > Ambystoma > Ambystoma mexicanum. The sequence continues at coordinate 825,891,923 of NC_090939.1, forward strand.
TCGTTGCTCAGTTTCGTAGAGAATTAATCCTATTTCCTCGAGATATTCGATCCATACTCGATGGCTTCCTCGTCGGAACCGACGATCCCTCGGTCCGGCTTTAAAAAATGCCGAGACTGTGGGAAAAAGATGTCGCTGACTGACCCTCACAGAGTTTGTCTGTGGTGTTTGGGAGCTGAACACCATTGTTCGGAGTGCGAGGACTGTATGTCCATGACAGCTAAGGCCCTGAAGGAGCGTAGGGGGAAGCTGGAAAAAGGTAAGACTTCTAAAGCTTCTTCTTCCTCGACGAAGTCGAGACATTCGTCTCCTCGTCACCATTCGCGCTCCAGGTCTCAAAGCGGGTCCTTTCACTCCTCGAGATCGAAGCACTCGAAGAGGAGACGTCGAAGATCCCCTTCTTCGTCGTCCTCTTCCTCTGTTTCACCAAAGAGAATCCCTTGCCCCACGAAACATAGTTCCCGGGCTGAATGGGAGGAATTCCGCAAAAATATGATGAGCGTCTTCGAGAAAGCGGCCTCGACCCCCTCGAAGACTGCCGAGAGCGATGCTCTGGTCGAAAGACCCGAAGGTCCAAAACGCTGCGAGTCGCAGTACCCGGCGAAGGAAGCTTCTCGAGCGCGTCACGAATCCTCAAGTAAAGCTAAGACCTCGAATCCTTCGAAGGTGCCGTCGACGAAGGTTCCGTCGACGCCGAGGTCGGTGTCTTCGATGCAGTTGTCGAAGGGACCTTCGACACACGCGTCTGTCGACTCGACGCCATCTTCGACACCGGCGTCGACGCCAAGGAAAGTCACGGTTGCGGCGCACCCAGTGACTATCCCCAGGTCTTCGATGACAATGTCGTAGAGATTGTCGACATCCTCAAGTAGAATCCCAATTCTATCGAGGACCTTGAGGCCTCCTCCTTTGTTTTCGACGCCATGTTCGAAGCCTTCGACGAAATCGACCTTTTCGGGGCCAATTACAAGTTTGGCACCCTCTGCCTTGGAGATGGGTTTCACACCCTTTGTGAGTTCAGACCAATTGAGAACAATGTCCTCAATTATGGAAGAGGGAGAACTATCTGACCAAGAAGAGACATTTGAGTTGCAGGGATCTGCAACCCCAGTTCAAGAGGAGTTATCCTCAGAGGAACGCAGATTAAAGGAACTCCATGATTCCTTACATGAGGCAAGTGGTTTAGACACTTCCCCTGAGGTGGAGTTCGCTAGGCCAGACCCGGGGGAGCATGCTGAAACCCCCTATAGAGCCTTAATGGCCAGGATCACAGAATTTATGGGGTGGTCAACACCTTCACAGGCTTTCCAACAAGATGACCTCACGGATATTCTTGATAAAGGTCCACAGGAGGATCCTGTAGTACCTTTTCATAAGGCTCTTCAAAGGAAAATTATGACGAACTGGGAAACACCAGATGTCGTCCCGGCAGTAAATAAAAAACTGTCTACTAAATACAGGGTATCTTCTGCAGACCCGGAGTTTTTGTCAAAACACCCATCCCCAGAAAGTCTGGTGGTACAGGCAGCATCTTCTACTGACATCAAGACTGCTTACCCTACCGTCCCACAGGACAGGGACGACAAAAAATATGATGCTATGGCTAAGAGTTTTTTCGGCATGTAGCATGGCGTTAAAATCTATTAATGCACACTTGCTAGATTCAGCCGTACACTTTGGGAGTGTGCTTCTACAGCGGCTGACTGCATCCCGGAGGGAGAAGAAAGGGAGGCGTTCCTAAATATCATACAGGATGGTAAAGACGCTATGTGCGAATCCCTCCAGACGGGCATTGATTCGGCTGACAGTGTCAGCAGAACAATGGCGGCAAGTACAACACCCAGGAGATTCGCTTGGTTGAGAAAGTCTGGTTTTGCCCCAGATGTGCAAGCCAGGCTCTTGAACATGCCATTCGATGGCTCTTCTTTGTTTGGGGAAAAAGGCGGATGACAGTTTAGAAAAACTGCAAACATCAAAGGCAGCAGCAAAATCCCTAGGCGCTGCAATCCGTCAGACACCTTTTCGTCCCACAGGATCCTCTGCGAGAGGCAAGTCCTTTCGCTTCTACTCTGCATTCGGAAGAGGTAGAGGACGACCGGCTCAAAGGGGACAAAGAAGAACTACCCGAGGTGGACGGGGTAGATATTCAAAAGCCGCAGCAACAGCAGGTGCCTCTTTACCATCGGCATCTGGATCAGCTGCCCCAAAACCACTCTGAGGACTTCCCTCACAAGACACCTGTAGGAGGCAGGTTAACTCAACATCTGGCGGAATGGCAGGCTATCACGTCAGATGCTTGGGCATTGGAGACAGTTGCACAAGGTTACTGCCTGCCTCTCCAAGCATACCTCCGAGTCACCCACCGGGGATCAGCTCTCAAAAAGCCCCAGATCCGCTCCTCTTGCAGGAAATGTTAGACCTGCTAGACAAAGGTGCCATAGAACCGGTACCTGTAGCGGAGAGTAACAGGGGCTGGTACTCCCCTTACTTTCACATTCCAAAGAAAGACTGAGGACTGAGACCCATCTTGGACTTGCGAGAATTGAACAAATTACTCAGGAAAGACGAATTCAAGATGGTAACTCTTGCTCAGATCCTCCAGGCCCTTCAGTTCCAGGACTGGTTGGTATCAGGACGCTTATTTCCATGTGCCAATCCATCTCAAACATAGGAAATACCTGAGGTTCGCAATTGGCAACTCTCATTATCAATTTCGAGTGCTGCCATTTGGGCTGACCTCCGCCCCGAGAGTCTTCACCAAGTTAATGTCGGTAGTGGCTGCAAGTCTAAGGAGGGAAGGGATTCACGTCTACCCCTACCTGGACGATTGGTTGATCAGGGCTGTATCTTCGGAACAAGCTCAGATCCAGCTAAATCACGTTTGCCACTCCCTGCACAGACTGGGCTTCTCCCTCAATTTAAAGAAGTCACAAATGATACCATCGCAGAGACTCCAGTTCATCGGAGCGATCCTGGACACTTTCCTGGGAAAAGCCTCGCCACCAGAGGTGAGGGCTCAAGATATTCTACAGATGGTTACCAAGTTTCAAAATGCCCAACGTCTCCCAGCCTTCGACTTTTTGAGGTTGCTAGGCCTCATGGCATCCTGCATTTTCCTAGTGCAAGAGGCTCGCCTGAGAATGAGATCCCTCCAGTGGACACTGAGAACTCAGTGGTCACAATTCTCAGGGAGATGACAGATCTTCTTCAGGTTCCCGACAGGGTGGCTCGAGACCTTCAGTGGTGGGCCTGTCAGGAGAACATTCTGAAAGGAGAACAGTTTTGGCAACCCTGGCCGGAGATAACAGTAGTCACGGATGCCTCACTCACGGGGTGGGGAGCCCACGCCAGCGACTTGACCATCAGCGGTCGTTGGTCTCCATCGGAGTTCAGACTACATATCAACCTGTTAGAGCTGAGGGCCATCAGACTTGCGCTGAAGGCTTTTCTGCCATCTGTACAAGGAAAGAATGTCCTGATAATGACGGACAACACAGTGGCCATGCATTACCTCAACAAAAGAGGAGGCGTAGGATCACTACCTCTGTGCAGAGAGGCGATGCAGCTCTGGTTTTGGGCAATCCAAGAAGGAATCTCTCTATCGGCAGTTCACCTAGCCGGAGAGAAGAACGTGACAGCGGATGCTCTGAGCAGGCAGAGCACAGTCTCCCACGAGTGGGAACTAGCTCAGGAAGTCCTTCAAGAGATCTTCGCCCTTTGGGGAACCCCTCAGGTGGATCTGTTCGCCACCAGTGTCAACAGGAAGTGCGATCTGTTCTGTTCAAGGGAATTTCCCCCGAGAGGAGCTCTGGGAGACGCGTTCATAGTGGACTGGGAGTTTCCGCTTCTGTACGCGTTTCCACCGGTCCCTGTCATTCCTCAAATGATCAGGAGGTTGAGAAGATTCCGGAAAACCATGATCCTAATTGCCCCAGATTGGACCAGGAGAACGTTGTACCCGGACCTTCTAGACTTGTCCATCTGCCCTCCAATTCGACTTCCACTCAGAGAATCTGCTCTCACAGAAGGGAGGTCAGGTTCTCCATCCAGACATCAAAACCCTCAACCTTCACGCTTGGCTTCTGAAAGGCTGAGGTACAAGGATTGGGACCTCCCTGATGATGTTATGGAGGTGTTGCTTTCGGCAAGAAGGCCAGCAACAAAATCTTTATACCGCTGCCGTTGGAACAGATTTTGCAGCTGGTGTAGAGAAAAGAATATCGACCCCTTTTCATGTGGTACACCAATGGTTTTGTCCTTCCTACTATATTTAGCGAATTCAGGCCTTCAAGTTGGCACCATCAAGGGCTATCTCGCAGCGCTATCCATCTTTAAGCGCACTGCGGAAGAACCATCCTATTTCAAGTTACCCTTGGTAATACAGTTTCTAAAGGGGTTAACTAACGTTTATCCCCCAAGACCATTCCAGGTTCCCCTATGGGATTTAAACTTAGTCCTAACTTTCCTGATGGGCACACCTTTCGAACCAATCCACTCTTGTTCGTTAAGATTTCTTACCCTTAAGACTGTTTTATTAATTGCACTTACATCTGCTAGAAGGGTGAGCGAGTTACAAGCTCTTTCTTGTAAACCCCTCATAAAATCTTTCACAAAGACAAAGTTGTTCTGCAAGTGAAGCCTAATTTCCTCCCAAAGGTGGTTTCTGAATTTCATATCACTCAGAAGATTACCCTTCCATCTTTCTATCCTCCTCCTCATGCGGGGAAAGAGGAAGATAGGTTACACAGGCTGGACCCAAGAAGGGCTTTAAGTTTTTACATCAGTAGACTGGCTAGGATAAGACAAGCAGACCAGCTGTTTGTAGGCTACGCAGGTCACAAGCTCGGGTTACCAATAGCTAAGCAGACCATTTCCAGATGGATCATTTTAGCCATTTTGGAATGTTATAAACTGGCAGGAAAAGAGCCCCCTCAAAATCTTAGGGCTCATTCGACCAGAGGTATCGCAGCTTCATCGGCCCTCAAAAGAGGAGTGCCGGTTAGAGACAAATGTGCGGCTGCCACATGGTCGTCCGTCCATACCTTTACACGGTTTTACAACTTGGATTCCTCCTCCAGTCAAGAGACTAGGTTTGGAAGGGCAGTATTGCACTCTATTCATCAATAAGAGGAAGCATGAAGTCAGTACTCCCACCTCCAATAACAGAATACTGCTATGGGAGCCTATCTAAGATAAGGAATACATCGGAGGACACAATCCCTTCGAAGAACAAGTTACTTCTTACCTTGTAACGTTCTTTCGATGGGATGTTCCTCCGACGTATTCCTTATCGACCCTCCCATCCATCCCCGCAGTACTACTTCCCTTGTTGTTGCAGCTTACGCTCCTTCAGGGTGATTAGTCTAGTCCAGAATGAATTATTGTGGGCTACAAAACGGAACTGAGCAACGGGCGCTGCGCGCGGCCTTTATAGGCAGGATGACGTCGACACGGCGGCTGTCGAGGGACATCGACTCGGCGGACGTCGACGCGCAGCGCCCTCTAGAGAGAAAATGTTTTCCGAGGCCAGCAAAGCTGGAAAGAGATATCTAAGATAAGGAATACGTCGGAGGAACATCCCATCGAAAGAACGTTACAAGGTAAGAAGTAACTTGTTCTTCTATGGATTCCCCTACCTAACACAACTAACTAGGGTGCTCGTTGTCTGTCGATAAGTCCAAAGCCATATGTCTGTCCTCTGTCCAAAGCTGAGCTGCACTGACCCTACCACTAAGGCAAAACAACAAAGGGCCAGGAGAATGGCTCCCCTCTAGTGGATAGGCTTCCCCAGTCTCAATATAAGATTCTTAAATAGTGTTTGGCTATTTCTTGTATTAGTTTGTTCAGTTCTCCTAGGGGATTTGCCCACGTTTTTGGTTCCACTCTTTCTGGGCTTTGAAGCCTTCCCCTCCTTGGCACTCTTGGCCTTAGATTTTCTCTTTGTTTTTCTCAAGTGCCTCTGGAAGTTTCTCCTTTTCTGATATGTCTGGGGCAATAGAGTTCCTCTTTATGTAATTTCTGTTCTCTGTAATCCTATGATTCGTTATCTTCTCATTGTATTTATTCTCTCTTGTATCACTGAGATTAGTAGTATAGGATTTAAAATTTTATAATTCTCAGTATCTTTGCCTTTTTTTGTAATACTGGAATTATTAGGATGCGTCCCTAGATTAATTTCAGTCTCTTGCTTATTTCTGCATCACCTAGACGAGTAGGATTAGTCCCGTAATATTTCCCCTTGATTGCTCTGTCTCCTATCACTGGGATGAGTAGGTTGAACCCTGGGATTTATTTCACTCTGTCCTTGCTCGTATCACTGGGATGAGTCCTGTGATGTATTTCACTCTCCTTCGTATATGACCATTCACTGGGACGAGCATGATGCAGGTACTAGTTATGCCTGTGTTCCCTCCTTGGTCTCCCACCTTCCCTGTTACCTTGCCTCTCACCGGTTGGCATCATTGGGCCTGCCTTCAGGATAGGGATCTCACTTCGGTTTTTCAGGATGGCTTCCGCTTGCACTCGGTGTCTGCTTGCTTCTCTGCAGGCCAGTGTTTGGATTGCACAGTCCACCTCACAACTGGTTTCCTCTCTTGTGGTACTCTTTGCCTGCTTTCTCCTTCCTTCAGCTCCATTGGTGCCTCTCGCAAACGCCAGCTGGTTGCTTCCTCCGTGTAGAGGATCGCTGTTAGGTAAGATTTCCACAGAACTGGTTAATCCTCCTGAGCTGGGTCAACCCCTTTACTTTTTTGCTTTATTAGTGGGATATTTTTCCATAATACCTCAGTGAGTGGGAACCTTTTTCCACACTCACATAATCTTTCTTTTTCTATGTCATTTTTAAGACTCTCCATAGTGTATTTTTAAAGTTATCCTCTTTAACAGCTTATTGGCAATAAGTGCCTGTTGTTGCTGGGTTGCCCTAGGGTCTCCCCGTTTAACTTTCTTGTGCCACCCTTGAGTGAACTACAGTTCCCAAGGGTAGAAAGGATCTTTGGATCCCTTTTACATTTTAAGTAAAACCAATACAGCCCACCTTATGTGGAGTGCTGGGGAGATACAATGTATCCCCTTTCACATTAAAACTGTAACAATTCTGTTAGTGACAAGCTTACCTTCAATGGCTGGTGGCAGATATCTTGTATTAATTTGGTGCACCTCTACCGCGGTCTCTGTTCAGAGCTGCAGTAAAGGGACCTAAGGGTGTCCATTTTGCCATATTAGTGTTTCTTGTTGTTTCTTGTTCCTTCCCCTGACATCCAGGGTAGGAGATTCCTTTGTGTGATTTTTGCCCAGGCGCCAGTCTCTGTGAGAGCAGGAAGTGAGGGAGGAGTCCAAAACTCCCCAGCCCTTTGTCTTACTCCTTGCTTGAATGGGGACACATCCCAATGGGGGGGGCTGGCTGTCCTGATTGGACAACCAGACGCCCCCCTTCTTGTAAAATGCAGGGAGAGAAGGCAGAGGTTGTGCTCTAATTCCTGATAAATACTGCGAACCTGGAAGCTGAAGACATGTCGACCACTGAAACTTAAACCGAAGAGGAAGATGAAAGAAAAGCGGCTGAGACGATTTCCAGCGACAGGAGAGCCTGCTGTGTAACCAGAGCCTGCTGTAGCCCTTTCTTCCGATCGACCTGGGGCCTCTGAAAACAACAACCCCGACCCAGAGCCTGGCGAGACCCACTAGACTCCATAAGACCTGCATTTTGAGCCACCTCATGCGTTTCTGTGACCTTGCGTTGTTGCAATACCCCAATACCCTGGGACCTCAAGCTATCGTGCGGTGCACAGTCTTCTGAATCTCGCTGAAACTTCATGGGCATCCTGGTGGATCTCCAGAGACACGAATAAAGTCTGAAAAGTCCCCTCACCAGAGTGCTGGACCTTTGTAACGACAAGAATTCAACCGCAATTTTCTGCCTTCTTCTGTGCTCCTTGAAAAGGTGCCAAAACCGCAGAACCACATTCAGCCGCAAGGCAAACCTTGCCTAGAGCCTTCTTCATCGATCCCTGCTGCAAAGTCCCTTCTGAGGTCTTGTTTTCCGTCTCCACGACAAGGAATCCACTGACAGGGCATTTGGCTGCAGACCCTGAAGTTCTCCTGCTGCAAAATCTTCTTCAATGCTAAGGTACTGTGTTGGCTTGGGTATGTACTTACCCTAAGCCTGTTAGGATTTCTGTGTAGCTGTGGGTTGTTTTCTGTGATGGGGAGGCCTCTCATTCAGTGCAGCCAGTGCCACTGCTAGAATCCTGTTAGGGTTTCTTCTGCGAAGCCCCTGGACCCTCTTCTAACTCTAAAGTACAGTACTTAACCGTTTGCCCAGTTTTCCTAAGGAACCCTGACTTTTGCTACTAAAGAAGCTATTCTGACACTGCCTGTCGGTCACTAGTACACTCATGCTCCAAGAATAAGGGAAAGACTTTGAAGGGATTGGGCCTTTTGCCTAGAAAAGAAGAAAAGTGTTTAAGTAAGTTACTTGTAAAGAGTTGGTTGGTAACTGTAATTCTGATGTTTGTCAAACTGCTTAGAATCACATGCTGTGCATAGTCCGACATCCAGTGGTAACCGCGGAGTATTGCATCTTGTCTTTCGAGAATCAAAAGGGAACGTCGACATGGGCGTGCCTGTAACACTATCCCTATGTGTCGTGTAGTGTACCCAAGATCCCTCACGCGTCAAGGTCCCTCAGATTGTTTTTTTTCCGCCCAGATAACTGGTCGCCCTTATGCAGAGTTCGTAAAGAACATTGCTGTTGTCCAATGACATTTGGTCGAATTATTCTATAAAAATATTCAGTATCACCCCTTCCGTCCCTTGTCTCGACGGCTGTTCCAGTTTCCGCCGAAGACCTGCGAGATTCGACGGAAGGTGATCCTGTCGGCATTGCCGACCACGTGGCCGGGGCTTCGCTGGCCTATACAGTAGGGAGAGTGGGGTCGGGGTGGACATTTCTTTTTAAACTGAAAATGCCTTTCCCTTTCTTCCCTCTTTCCCAGCTGGTCTTAGTCACTCTGTATAACCTCAGCTATGGAGAGGACTCCATTTAGATTTTGCTCTATTTGTAAGGGCAAATTCCTGTGGAAGGACAAGCACAGACAGTGTAACCGGTGCTTGCCGCTAGATCATAAAGAAGGGTGTGCGGCCTGTCGGCTCCTCCGCCCCAAGACTTTGAAGGAGCGTAGAGTAAAATGGTGGGCGGCCTACGGTATGTCCAAGGCCGGGACTTCTCCCACTGCCGCTACCACCGAATGTGACGACCGCGAGAGTGACTATCAGGCCTCCAAACCGGAGGTTGACCTTTCGATGGAATGCTCTTGTTCCGTATTGTCTGTCCCTGGTCCCGATAAGCACAGTGTAAGCCCTGCTATGAGGAAGTCACACCCCGGCGACAAAGACAGACACGTGCATGACACTAAGCACACAACCCCTCGCCTCATTTCCACCACATCGAAAAAGACTTCGGCGCCAACGGGTGCGCCTGTACTTCCGGTGATACCCACCGAACGACAGGTTTGGCAGCCCACCCCGCAGCCGCATGCGCGCCTAGCGACTGGGCAGTCCAAGACAAAGGGCGCTATCCCCAAAACACATAGTTCCGTCGACACGCATCATGGGAAAGCGTGTGGCGATGACAAGCATAAAAGAGATAAGACCTTGCCACTGCCGAAAGTTACGGCACTGCCGGAAAAGGTGGGCAATAAAGGCAAAGGCTCGATTCCGCCGAAACAGACGCCCTTACAACCGTCCGATGTACCTACGCGCCTCCCGATGGGTGAGGACATCGAGGTCAGCCTGGCAAAGATTGTGGCTGCCGATTCCCATAAACGGCAGGCTAGGGACTCTCAGAAAGTCTCAGAAAGACCCAGTGATCCGCCGAGATCTAAGGATAGTGTTCAGAAGTTGAGGGAAGGGTACCGGGATACCCCACCTTCGTTGGCCCCGCCAGAGGATTTTTCTGAGGGAGAGGAAGGACTTTCTTCGACATTAAAGCACAGAACTCTACGTTTTTCGACGGACGAGCGTGCTTGGGACCCTTTTTTTTTTCGACCGAAGACTGAGAGAGATACTTTTCCACCTCTAGACCGTTCTAGATCGTCAGTCTGGACTAGGGAAAGGTTTGAGGACTGCAGGGAGAGGCTGGGCAAGTTTGTTTCACAAGCAGAACCGTCACCACGCAAGCCAAGGGATGATAGCCCTGTTAACCTTAGATCTAAATTTCCAAGGCTTTTTGACCCCTCTTTAGAAGAGGACATTTATAATTATGACCTTACTGAAGAAAACATTCTACCAGTTAGGGTGCAGGAGAATCCTTTTTATAATGAGGAGGAACATGAGCCCATTGGATATGAGCCCATTGAGGAGGATCCTGTTGAAGGCTGGGGGGAGGAGCCAGATGTGGGTGACCCTCAACCTTGGCAGTCCCCAGAGCCACAAGACCCAGACCCAGATATTCTAGCCTTGGACTCAAAATACCCCGACAAGAAATCCTTCTCCTATTGATGATCAATTAACATTTAATGTAATGCTACGTAAAGCAGCTGATCACTTTAAAATTGCCCCTGAAGAGACAGCACCTGAAGCCAACTTGGTTGAGAATATACTCAGAAGCGCCAACCAGCCAAGCCATCCCTCTACTCAATTCAATAAAAAAAACGCCTTTCTCCATCTTCATCTAAACCGGCTCTTACGAGGGGTGTAAACCTAAGAATTGAATAACTTTTCGCCCCTCTCCATCAGACCCTCTATATATTAGAGGTCATTACACCCCGGATTCTTTGGTAGTCACACTACCACAAGAAAAAGAGCAGGGGTCCCTTTATTAACAGGCGAGGCTCCCCCTGACAAAGAAGGGAAAAGACTTTATCTCCTGGGTAAGAGGGTTACCACAGCGGCAGCGTACTCCACGCGTATCGCCAATAACACTACTCTATTGGCTAGTTACGCAGATGCACAATGGGCTTTAATTCAAGAAGGCCTACAAGAGGCTCCAGAACCTCTACGGACGCGCCTACTTTCCACAGTCCCTGAAGGTAGGCAAGTTAACCAAAGTATTTTAAAGAACACTTTGGATTCTGCCAACAGCCAGCCGAGCCCTCGCTCAAGGCATTCTCCTCAAAAGACAAGCGTGGCTCATAATTCAGGGTTTAAACCTGAAACACAAGCGTCTCTTATAAACAAACCAGTGGAGGAATCCAACTTGTTTGGGAAGGCGGTCCATGAGGCCTTAGAGACCGCAAAAAAAGAACATAAAACCCTAAATAGTTTGGACCAAATTACTCAGAGACCTTCCACAAGGCAAGGATTTGGAAACAGGTTTTTTCATGGCCAACACTCCACTCACCAACAATACCCTTCAGGAAACAACTGGAACTCTCTACAGGGAACCAATACTTACAATACCCCGTGCCCCCAAAGGGGACAGCGGCGTGGTAAGGGAAGAGGCAGGAACCCGACCACCAGAGGTTCTCCTGCCTCAGGCTCCAAATGACTCGAAGATTCCGGTCCCCTCCCATGCCTCTCCGGTCGGGGGCCGGCTGACATTCCTGAAAGCATGGGAGGGAATAACCACGGACCAGTGGGTACTAAAAACCATAGCCCGAGGGTACTGTGTAGAGTTCAACCAATCCCCAAAGTGCAGACCTCCAAGTCAACGAAGGCTAACACCAGAACATCTTCGTATACTTCTTCAAGAAGTCAAGATACTGGAAGAAAAAGGAGCCATCGAGATCGTACCTCTATCACAGGTAAAGGAGAGTATTTATTCAGTGTACTTCCTTGTACCCAAAAAGGATCTGACCATGCGTCCTGTTCTAGATCTGGGCCCAGGGAACAAGTTTGTAAAACCACAGAAATTTTGCATGGTCACCCTGCAGGAAGTAATTCCTCTGCTCACACAGGGGGATTACATGGCAACTCTGGATATGAAAGATGCATACTTTCATATTTCGATGTTGCCAGCACACAGAAAGTATCTCAGGTTTATGATAGAAAACAAACATTTTCAGTTCAAGGTACTACCCTTCGGCATAGCATCTGCGCCAAGGGTATTTACGAAGGTACTAGCAGTAGCAGCAGCACACCTGCGCAGGCAATCCATTCCAGTTTATCCTTACCTCGACGACTGGCTCGTAACAGGCGACTCCTACGAAACATGTCTATCAAATACCCAAAAAACGATAGATCTTTTATTCAGCCTGGGTTTCTCCATCAACGAGAAGAAATCCAGCTTAGACCTCAGTCAAGTCGAACAATTCCTAGGGGCTCTAATTCGAAAAAAGGACAGCCTCGTCTTCCCCTCCAACGAGAGGGTTCAAAACATGCTGTTTCAAATCCCTCACTATGTAGCCAATCGAGAGGTAACAGTACGCAAGGCTATGCGTCTGCTAGGAATGATGGCGTCATGTATCTACTTAGTTCCTCACGTGCGCCTGCACATGCGCCCAATGCAAGAGTGGCTAAGCAACCAGTGGTGTCAGGCCAACGGACAGTGGAACGATATAGTAGTGGTCTCGCCGGCCCTAGTTCTCTCGCTGCGGTGGTGGTCGAGGGAAAACCTCTTGAAAGGGAAATCCTTCAGCAACGCTGAAGTGGAAGCCGCTCTAACAACGGATACCTCCCTTACAGGGTGGGGAGCCCACCTGCTCTGGCAGACAGCAAGCGGAGTGGTCGCCAGACAGCAAGCGGAGTGTGGTCGCCAGACATAGCGTCCAACCACATAAACCTGCTGGAACTGCTGGCAGTGTTCAAAGCACTGAAAGCGTTCGAAACACAACTACAGGGAAAAGACTATACTAATCCTCACAGACAGTACCACGGCCATGTACTATCTGAACAAACAGGGAGGCACTCATTCTCCAGGGCTGTCCAAACTGTCCCAGAACATTTGGAAGTGGCCTCTCAAACGCAACATGTTCCTGTTATCACAACATGTTCCAGAGGAACTCAATCTTCTGGCAGGCGTACTCAGCAGAGACTTTCCGTTGCCCAGGGAGTACGAATGGCAATTACAGAGACATTGTCACCAACGTTTTCACACAATGGGGTTTTCCAGAGATCGATCTGTTGGCGACCCTGGAAAATGCCCAATGCCAAGATTACGCCTCCAGGTACCCCCATAGCTGATCCAAGGGGAGCGTACTCTGGATAAAATGGTCCGGGAAATTTGTCTACGCTATTCCCCTGACTTCCCTTCTCAACAAGATCGTACACATAATGCACCAGGAACCAGTCACAATGATATTGGTGTCCCCCATGTGGGCCCGCCAACCCTGATTCGCTCATCTGATGGAGATGTCGTTATCTCCTCCAGTCAAACTGCCTTGCCCGTACAACATGTTGTCCCAAGACAAGGGGGAGACTCTTCACCCATGCCCGCAGACATTGAACTTAGCGGCCTGGCTCCTGAGGTCATAGAATTCGGACACCTGCAGCTCCCTCAAAGATGTATGGACATCCTCAGGGAAGCAAGGAAAGCTAACACTAGATATTGCTATTCTAGTAAATAGAAATGGTTTGTCATATGGTGTAACTCAAAGAGCATCAACCCTATCGACTGCTCTCCCACTCAAGTTGTCCTATACCTAACTCACTTGACTCCGGCCTAGTCCTCAACTCAATAAAGGTGCGCCTAGCGGCACTGTCAGCATATACAACATCACAAATGAAGGTGTCATGGTGGAAGATACCAGTGATTAAGGCTTTCATGGAAGGGGTAAAAATAATTCACCCTCCTATTTCTAACCCGGCTCCCGGATGGGGCCTAAATGTGCCATTAACTAGGCTTATGGGAGCTCCTTTCGAGCCCATGCACAAAGCAAATCTTAAAAACCTCACCTTCAACACTGCTTTTTTAATAACAATCACCTCCATTAGGAGGGTAAGTCAACTGCAAGCACTCTCTATTCTAGATCCCTTTGTAACAGTTCACAAAGACAAGGTGGTTTTGCGCACTCACCCTAGATTTGCGTCTAAATTCATTTCCAAGTGCCATGTGAACCAGTCAATAGAGCTACCAATGTTCTTTCAAAATCCCTCAAGCCTGGGAGAAAGAACCCTGCACACACTGGATGTACGCAGACCTGTCATGTTCTATCTGGAAAGAACTCGTCCACTAAGAAAGACTAATCAGTTTTTTGTGTCAATGGCTCAGGAAAAGGAGATGCAGTCTCCAAATCCACTATTTCTAGATGGATTGTCAATTTCATCACACTCTGCTACCATCTTGTGAAGAGAGAACTGCCCTTCAAGTCTAGAGCACATTCCACTCGAGGCACTGGGGCGTCCATAGCATTCATTGCAAATGTTCCTCTTGAATCCATTTGCAAGGCGGCAACCTGGAGTTCTGTACACACCTTTACAAAACACTATTTCCTAGACACTCATTCTAGGTCTGATTCTGAGGTGGGACAGGCAGTACTAAGACAACTTTTCACTACTGTTCCTTCTCACAACCCACCTCCAACTCGGGTACTGCTCCCTAGTCTATGCACAGCATGTGATTCTAAGCAGATTGACAAACATCAGAAGACATGCAATACTTACCGTAAAAGCATTTCTGATGGTTGTATCTGCTTAGATTCACATGCGCCCACCCTTCCTCCCCGCTCGGATGGAAGGAACATCGTTTTACTACTTTCTCTCTCTTTTCTGTACTCACTCACGATAGTCACAAGGCTCCCTCTTGGCAAAATAAATACAATCGGAGGGACCTCGACGCGTGAGGGATCTTGGGTACACTACATGTCACGTAGGGCTAGTGTTACAGGCACGCCCATGTCGACGTCCCCTTTTGATTCATGAAAGACAAGATGCAATACTCTGTGATTACCACTGGTTGTCGGACTATGCAGAGCATGTGAATCTAAGCAGATACAACCACCAGAAATGCTTTTACAGTAAGTAATGCATGTCTTCTAAGAGTGAACAGTTACAAAAGTTCTTACTGATCTTGAATGTGTGATGCACTATTCTTAAAAGTATGGTTAACCTCTTTACTCTTACGTCCCATCCCCTTTCCTCCTTATTGTATGGGCGTCCCTTCCAAGGGACGGGAGACAGAACCTTTTTCACCAGAAAAACCGTCTCCCCCTTTAAATTTAGAGGCACGCAGGGGTGCGTCCCAGGGAGCATGCGCTGTCATGACTCCGCCCTCCAGCGCCACACCTCAGTCCCCATTGACGCGTCGACAATAGATTTAACATTGCCTAATGATACCCATTATTATTAGGGGGGAGGTTGGTGGGATGTATGGAGGAAAGGGGACTATGGATTTAAGAGTATGATAGTCACTACGGTGAGTAACTTATAATTACTTTTTATGTCCCGTCCCCTTTCCCCCATACTGTATGGCCGATTACAACTGATTGTATCCCCAGGGTGGAGAGGAGACCCTCCTTAAACAAATAGGTTCCTGAGAACCACCTGTCTGAAAGCCGCATCCGATCTAGAGTTGGAATCCAAATAGTAATGCTTGCGGAAAGCCGAGGGAGAGGCCCAAGTGGCCGCCCTGCTTATGACTTGCCAGGGGACATGGCGCTGAAATACGATGGCCGTTTCCTTGGCCCTGACCACGTGGGCATGCATGTTGGCAGGGAGCGGCTTATGCTGGCCCTCATACGCTTCTTTGATGGCAGAGACCATCCCGCGGGAAATGGAAGCCTTAGAGGCCTGGTAGCCTGGCCTCGAGCCTCCGAAAGTGACAAACATGGCGTCCCACCTGTGCAGGCCCTTGGTCCTGTCCATGTAGAATTTTAGGGCACGTCTGACATCCAGGCAGTGCAGCACTCTGTGTGCTTCGTCCTTGGGATCGGAAAAGAACGTAGGAAGGACTATTTCCTTGTTCAAGTGAAACACAGATGGAACCTTGGGCAGAAAAGCCAGGTGCATCCGCATGACTACCTAGTACTTGTGAAAGGTGGTATATGGTTCAGTGGCGACCAGCGCCTGGATCTCGCTGACTCTGCGAGCCGAGGTAAGGCCGTCTTGATGGTGACCAGCCTGATGTCCACGGATGCCATTGGCTCGAATGGTTTGTGCGCCAAGGTGCCCAAGACTATGTTAAGGTCCCATACAGGGTGCAGCCTCTTGACGGGCGGGTAGAGCCTAGCGAGACCCGTCAGATGTCTCCTGACGATAGGGTTGGAGGCGAAAAAAATGCCTTACCCAGAGTTCCTGTAAGCCCCAATGGCTGCAAGGTATGTGCGGCATGTCCACCTGTATGCTCGAATGAATGAGGTGCGCCGAAAAGGAGAGCACCTCGTGCACATTGCAGGCCAAGGGGTCAATTCCCTTGGAGTCTGCCCAGTGGCAGAATCTGGTCCATTTGCTTTTTTACTGGGCCATGGTGGCTTTGCTCCTGGTGCCCTATATGATCTCCAGATTAGCCTGTGAGAGGCTATGGTGCCGAAGCGTTACCTGCTCAGGTACCACGCTGTGAGGGCTAGTTTCCCTGGCGTAGGGTGGATGACTCTGCCCCCCTGCTGCGCTAGAAGAGGTGCTGGGCTCGTTGGAAGGTGTATCGGGGCACCTCCGAGAGGCTGAGGAGCTCCGAAAACCATGGTCTCAACTGGCTTTCACATCTCTTACAGTTGTGCTTCTTTCCTTTTTATGTTACATTTCTGGGTCTTCCTCAGCGGCTATCACAGAAGAACTACAATTCTGCCGTAAGATCCCAAATATATCTTAAACAGGAGTGATTGTTCACCTGAATACTGCTTGAATATTGCTCTACCTTGTGCCAATACATGTATGCTTTAAGAAGCAAGAATACCCATGAATTTACCACATTCCAGCCACCTCAGCCCTGTCTATCAACTCAGCTCCACTGCTCTTTTAAGCTTCATATGCCATGGTCGCAGGAGACATTTCCAATAAGACTTCCATTGCCAAACAAAGTCACTCAGCATCTAAGAATGCGAAAAACAAACAAAATTTCCCAATCCTCAGAGGCAAATTACGGCTTAACATCACAATGTAGTGGCGTATCAATTCTAGAGTTACTTGCAGATGAATCTTCAGTAGTCAACCGGTATGACGTTCATTCATCCCCATTTTTTTTTTTTGCTGTACTCTTTGCCGAAAAATGTTTGGATGGGGGCGCATAGAAGGGGTATGGTGGGATGGTGTCTAGGGATAAATAATGGGGGAGGATTCGGGGGGACCCCTCCACCCCTAAATAAAAGAAAAGCAATGATTTCTGGAAAAAGATTTCGTATAAAAGTGCAGGGGGGGGGGGGGAAAGGGCAAAGAATGAACATAGAACCAGTCAACCTAACCTCAAAATCAACAACAAAGGAAACACAATTTATTGAAAGATCAACTTCTCCTGCAGATTCTTTAATGAGCAACCATATAACAGAAACCCACATATGCCGACTACTCTTGCTGTAGAAGCCGACGAAAGCCAATGGAGATGCTAAACCCTTCCAATAGGAATGAGGGCAATCTTGCAATGTCTCCAAATACATTTAAATCTGATAGCAGCACTAGCAGATCTCTCAATTCATAGAGATTCTCCTACGAACCTTCGCTAGTGGCTATAAGTATTGTATTAAACTCGCCAGTGAAATGATATGAAAACATTTACGAAGAGTTGAAAGAGCACAAAGCCTTCTAAAACGCATTCAATTCAAACATTTTATTCTTGGAAGTTATATTTGTGCGAAACATGGTAGCTTGTCTACCTCCAAGACCAACATCTGATGGCCTGAGGGAGGTCACATCAATAAAAATGCCTAATAACCAACGATCAGCACAGATCCCTATAAATGGGCCTTTACTAGGATCACACATTTTTCGCAGAATCTACCCTTCAAGATACTACATCTAGAGAGAGGATACCAATGAGAGCCTGTTAGCAGAGAAAATCAAGACTGGGGAAAAAAAACTAAAAGGAAAGTTGCGAAAACAAAACATTAAAAGACCACCCAATCTAGAAAAAAAACAAAGGCACCAAAAAATGTCTTTACAATTTTAGACAATCTTTGTGTGCAGCTTCATCACATTAATTCAATTGAAAACATTTCACCAGTGAACAAAATTACAAAACCTAAAGCAGGAACCGCAAAATAAAACTATCAAATTAGAGAGTCATCCACCTACGAGCATATCACCTGCACCCAAGTCTTCCATAAAATATTGTTTAAAGCCTATTATGGAAAAAGCCCCTTGGGTGAAATCATACTTTAAATATCCTTCTGTGAACATATTCCTATCCAAATGAATTAAATGAAATTGGGACTTCAGGCAGGTCAGAGGCTAACATGCAGTGCGATGACGTACCGACTGTAAAGGGGAAGAAGACATTTACATACGGGGGGAAGAGGACACAAAAATCAGCTTTAAGAGTAATGAAACAAAATGTACTACATTAGAAGAAAGATGTAATATGCAAGATCATATCTTGACAAACAGATCTTTGATCAACGTCCAATGCAATCACACAATTAAGTCGCAAGATCGAAATCACTTTCTTGCTGTATGTTTGGAATGCTTCTTCCCTCTTTGAACATCAGGTAATCTTAAATGGGAAAGCAATCCTGCACTTCAAGAAATTCTTCATCTACTGATGATGGCATCTGTGGGCATCAAACAAGTAGAATTCAACCTCACCTCCCTGATTGACTGCATCGAGTTAGAATCCATCTATACTCAAGACTAGCCACTATACTCATGTTAGAGGAAGCTCAATCTTTTCATTGTTTAGGATAGAGGGGGCGATCGAGTGGTGCAGTGGCACACGGACACTGCAGATAAAAGGGCACCGCCAGATCACCCAATGTAAAGTGTCATGTAAATTACATGACACTTTACATTGTGTGAGCTTGCGGCACCCTTTATCTGAAGCGCTCCGATGTAAAGTGTCAGCCAATGACTTTCTATTAGTGAGTCACTCACTAATAGAAAGTAATTGACTGACAATTATGTGACATTGAGTGACCGTGGCGCAGCGCCAGCACCTATTCAAGAATCACACCATTCCTTTGCATTCTGGTATTTGCTTGTACTCTAGGGGTGGGGTGCCCATAAATCATGCACAGTGCGCTGGTAGACCTGGGGCCGGCACTGTTTTGGTATATATTTATAACTTTGACTCCGCTCAATCCCAAGTGGGTAACTCCGAACTCGAACCATGTTTGCACAAACCAACAACAGGGGCAAAAGATATTCAAATTTCTTTTAACAATATTTCATCCATCGTTAAGCAACAAATAATGCATCTTGATGCTGATCCACAAGTTAGGAATATTTATGAGAACTGGTCCCCATTATCTGCAGCGCTCCACAAATCTAATTGTGACTTAATGAGGACAAAATGAGATCGGAATAATTTGGCATACTCTCTGATCTCAGTGGTATCCTGCAACACAAGGGGTCATTTTCATTTGTTTAATGGTGATGCACATTTTTTAAACAGGTTGTCTTTCGATTTACTTTTTCTACAGGAAACCTGAGTTAAACCATACCTTGACGGATACTCAGTCTTTGTTCAAACAGCCATCACAAGTGAAAAGGACTACCTGTTTGGAGGACTCCTGATAGCTGTATGCACTACTAAAACCATGTAATGTGAATTATAGGAACCCTATACGGTAGAGATCCTGTCAGGTAAAATAACCTGGGGAGATCCAACTTTAAACAGCTGTCACAAGATGCTCCTCATCAATGTATACAGAAATCGTCAACACGCCACTGATTTAAGATTTATAACTGCCCTATCTCAAATCTTCGATTTTTTGTTTTCTGTCTTTCACAGTTGATATGCCTGTAGCTGGTTACTTAAATGCAGATTGTATAACTGAATTCAGTATGCTGGATAGTTACCATGTTAGAGATTCCAAATCCAAAGTTAAAAAAACATTACATTTTATGCAACTCTGGGAACATGTTCTGGCCTATGGCCAACTAGGTAATGACATCCCCCTACAGCATACTTGGTCCAGAGGCTCTAATATCTCTATAGTAGACTACATGTCCTGAACACTTCATAACAACTGTGTAGCTTATGAAGTCCTTGCAACAAATCTTAGCGACCATTCGCTAGTTCACTTACTTCAAATTGGAGTACAATTGAGGACCTAATTCATAGAAGTGTTTCATAATGGCAAAACCCCATTGGGAAACGCCCTGTGAATAAGGGCCTATGTGTTCCCCACTTAAACGAATTTGGAGGTGAACAATAAAAAAACTGAATTTCATGGGCTCCTTACATCACCACAGAATTTAATGATAAAATGTCCTCTTTGATAAGCGGAGCTCCCCATCAAGAAAGGCAGGCATTACAATTTCAAATAAATGTAGATAATGGTATGCCCTCATTCAGACCAGAAATTGTCCGACCTTCAAAATGTTACACAAATAAACTGTCATTTTGATGGAACTGTAGTTGGAAGAATAAAAAGGGAGCTGAATTTGACTTTGAGACAATGTAAAAAAAAAAAGAACCCATATCCTTTCATTCTGCAGAAAGCCTTAAAATAAAGAACTGGCTTAAAGCGCATACACTTGTATTATACCAAAGAGAGGCTGAATCAGTGTTTAAAGCACTTAAACCCATCAAATCTTAAACTTTTGGCAGCTTGCAAACTGCTATGATCATTTCCAACGAGATACCCAATCAAATTCTATTTCGGAGGCGCTATGGCGAACACACTTCAGTGATATATTTGAAGAACCCCTATCCGCTAAATATAAATATATCTTGTACCAACAGATTAAATCTGAAATGACATCATTTGAAGTAGAGCTGATCTATCAAATTATTATAAAGGCTAGACCATCTTGTGCTCCGGGTCCAGATGGGATACAGTGACTGTTATTAAAAATGTTCCCATCTTATGGTCCAGAGTTCTTTTTGATCTATTCTCTATTCGATCATCTAATGTTGTTGCGAAATCTTGGAAAACCCCAATTATTGGCCCTATCTGTGAGAAGTGAAATGGAGAACTCCCTTCAAATTACAGGCCCATAGCCCTCCTTGATATACTATGAGTAAAATCTTCTCAACAATAGTTTTTTTCTTTCTATTTCTTTATTGAAGGTTATTGAATACAACACCACAACCAGGTAATATGAGTATCCCCGTCAACGATTGTTCTTAATAATCTGAATGTATGGATCAGAAGCCAAGGGAATGGGTATTTATATCAGTCAGGCTTTATAGCTGAAATGGACACCTCTTTGAACAATCTTATCCTTTCTCCTGCTTTAACCACTTTAAAAAACTCATCTATGTGGCCTTTATAGACCCTCCCAGGCCTTCAACGGAATTAACAGAACTTGGCTTTGGCAGAAATGAGTTGCTTTGGGTTGCCCGCTATCTATTGTTAATATTCTGATACAGTTGCATTCAGATACTGCAATAAGAATTTGCTTGGACTGAAGTGGAGCCCTGTCGGAACTCATCTTAACAAACAGAACTCTGCCAGAGTTGTGTGCTCGTGCCAGAATTAGGAAACGCTCCATCTAGTAACAATTCATCTGCCAAAATTGGGGGTATTTCCAATACCAATACAACACTCTATGCGGATAACGTAGTTGTTTTGGATCTAACCCCTAGATGCCTTCAAAACATGCTTGCATCCCTGCATCAATACATGGCCATCAATGCCTTCAAAATCAATTCCTCCAAAACAAAAATACTTGTTTTTAATCCTGGACCTAAAAAGAAAATTTAATTCAAATGGAGTATTAATACTGAACAAGTTAATTATGTTGAAAGCTGGAAATATCTTGGTCGGAATAGAACAAAACTTCTGTTCAAAATTATTTCTTGAAGAACTTTACACAGGATCATCGATCTGGAAAATTCTCCATTCTCCCTCTTGTTGGCTTTTACATGGGGGAAATTGTCCCTGTTTAAGTTTCAGGGCTGAAACCTGACCAACACAAAAAAAAATCGTAGAATGTAGAGGGTAACATGCGGAGGAGAGCTCTAAACCTGCCATGGGTGTACGAATACCAGCCATACTTTTTGAGTTGGGCCTAAAATCTATACAGTCTTATATTAATTGGACAACCTTACTTATTTATTACAAAGTGATAAATACCCCACTAAACATATTCATTAAACTTTCTGAATGAAAAGAACGCCAGAATTGTATGGTGTTCAGTAATTGGAGCACCAACGTTATATCCATATTCATTATGTTGGATTCTAACGAACCAGAATTGGTGTATTCTCCATTCAGAGTTAAGAAACCACAGAACCAGATTGACTGGATTAATACTAAAGCTGAGAATTCGAAGTAAAAATTGTTCCGCTTTACATGTCTATAAGAAAAAAACTAAGAGCCATGCCTTCATACTTGAGAAAATCACCTAGCAGACAATGGCGTTTCGACTTTTGAAGATTCAGAATCTATGGATGTCCCTTCTTCCCTAAAGGGAAACCTTTCCCCTATGTCCAGGGCAGTGGAGCAACACTCCCACTTTGCCATGTCCAACTCCTCTTCCAAATCCCCATGCCCCCTTTTAGGATAGGGCTAATATGTATTGTCGTCAAGTTAACCAAACTAACCTACATGACAACAATAAGAATGTAAGCAGTCCAAAGTAATATGCATGCAGCTTCATGGTTGCTACTGTGACGAAGACGAGAGTCAGGAGTACAAGGATTACTCGCATGAAGACGGGCTAGCAGTCTAGTCTTTAGAGCCCAGGGATTGGCTCTAACGAATACATCAGCCTGACGTGTGAGTTCGTAGGGAGGTCAGTGTCAAGCTTTGACGTGGAGGAGATAGAAGACCCAACCAGAGAGACCACTCAGTCTGCAGGGACGCTACAGACGCCGCTGGATGCCCAAACACTTTCAGAGCCTCCTGGAATAACACAGCTGCTTGGGGACCATCGGTACCACCAAGAAGAAAGCAAACAGGTACACAGGTTTCCTGGGAGCTGTGAACGGTCTGGGGACGCATCAACGCAAGTTCAGAAGCTTGCGAGAGAGGGTCTGGGACCCTGAAACAAAAAAGACAGTTGTATGCTTGGAAGGAGAGTGAACCAAGCGTATACAACACAAAGGTGCATGTCTGGGACCCACACCCAAGAGAAAGACGGTCTGGGACCCAAAAGAGGGAGAGGGTCTTGGACCCTGAAGGAAAAAAGAGACTGCTGCATATTTGGCAGTAGAGTGAACCAAACAAATGCAATGACATTGTGCGAGTCTGGGACCTGCACCCGAAAGAAAAAGGGTCTGGGACCCAGAAGCAAAGGAGAGTGAACAAAGTGGATACAATGCAACCTTGTGAGTCTGAGACTCTCACCCACATGTGAAGCCAAAGTCTAAAGCGCCAAGAGTGTTGGGGACCCTGAAGGAAGAAAAGAGGCATTATAAGGGAAATCACTTGCTTGTCAGGGAAGTCAACCAAGCTGTCTAAAATAGTGCAAGTCTGGGACCAGCACCCACTTGAGAGTTCAAGGATAAGAGGGTCAAGAACTCTAGGACTGCATGGGAAAAGGAAGCCTACACATGGTAGGCGGCATACCAAGCTGGTGGATAAAGGAACTCTGAATTCAAGCAACAGGTCCTCGTGTGATATCCAGCAGCCTAAGAGAAGAATAAGTCTAGGGTAAAGGAGCACAGCCCTAGCCTTTGGAGTTGCATGTTTTGGAACATTATTTTGCATCACTTTATTACCAGGGAGACTGGGAACTTTTCTGTCGTTTGAAGGCACAACGAAACACTTTTTACTTTAAGAGAAGACCATGCTTGCACAGTTATCTTAGGGTGTTGGTGTTAGAGACAGTAGTAGGTATGGGACACGACAGTGACAGACTGTTTATTTTCGGGCTTCCTGACAAAGGTTTCATTAGTTTCATTTCTGGCAGGGAAACCCCTCTTAGCTTTAGGGATAGAGAGGCATTTTTTTAACCATCTTCTTTTCAATAAACGTCTATAGCCAAAAACATGCCACTATTGGGCCCGTGCCTTACTTCTGCACCCTTACAGAATGAACCTCCATGCCACTCTCGAATCCAGCAGTATGCAAACAATCACTACAAATGGAAGGACTTTTGTAGATTCTTCAGAGACAACACTAATTTAGAAACTCTTGAACATTTAATAATGAACTGTGTTACTTTACAACATAAACGGGAAGGCTATTTTCAAAGATGTTTTGATTTTTTTAAGTTTATGCCTAGAGAGGGAATTTGGAACAATATCATGAGTGGAGAATCTTTGCCACTGTGTATTGCAGTGATGAAATGTATGTCGGTTTCAGAATTATGATCAAGTATGGGTTGTAATTAAGTCTTAGGAAGATTTGTAGATAAGTATTTATAATTATTCATCATATTCACTATTCATAATGACCACTGTGCCCCCTTGATCTGCTGGTTTGACAATTTTCAGATTATTCCCTAATTCCTTCAATGTTTGAAATTCATTCCTAGAAATATTAGATGATACAGTATCTGAATAATTCAAGTGTTTACAATCTGCTAACACTGTATTTGCAAGAGTGTCCAAAACATGTTGTAATGAAGGGGTAAAAAGTAAGATATATTCAGTCTCAATTTGTGATCCTTCTGAAGATTTTCAGTTTCATCTACCTAATGAACTTAGTCAATTTGTTGTTGGAAAAAGTTGCTGTTATATGTAGGAACACATGACAATCACTTTTCTAAAGTTCTCATTTGAAACCTAGTTGATGGATAGCCGAAAATGTGAACCACTAAACTTTCTTTTTTCAAGGTGGACTTTTTCTTGTTGCATCATCTTGTTTACCATTTCCTTTTTAAAATGTAACTGGTCTTGCACAGAATTAGATGTTGCTTCAATCACTGTTTCCGTTGCACTCTGTACCATTGGATTTACCTCCAGTCTATTCACAGTATCAGTCATGGAATCTTCAAACTCATTACTAGAAATATCTGATGGATTGCCTGAATCTGAATTTGAGGCATGGTTAAGGTGCATGATCTTAATATAGGTCTTAGTATAAAACGTCTGCCACGTATAAACAATATTGTTTTTGTCTAAATGTTCATATTTCGTTTGCTTACAACACCTTCTTGTAATTATCCAACATATCATCTGTTCTAGATTTAATAATATTTGATCTTTAGAATGTTTCTGATAAACTCATTATAAGCTACTCCGTCTCAGAATCTATTATATGTAGACTATCAGCATTAGCTAATTTTTTATGTTCTGCTTTGCAAGTATATACGAATGTGTAAACTAATATGATAATGTGTTAATCATATTCTGACCACCTGCTAAAAATAATGTTGATACAAACTTGCATAACAAGTTGATCTATTTCTTATGCCAATATTCTGCACAGGGCTGCTAATGGATCTGTAATACCTCAGAATTACTAGTCTTGCTGGTCACCCCTCACACACTTGTGTGTTCTCAGTTCATAATCCAGATATGTGAAAAGGAAGTGAAGTGTAGCACAGAAAGCTTTAATCGTTCTTTTAGAAATAGTGGGTTCTATCACTGCTGTTTCTTCTGAGCTTTCTTGTCCTCTTCTTTTCCTTGCAGACTTGGTTTTACATTCCTGAGGTTCAAAGAAAATTTCATGGAAATTTCCAACAGGGATAATGACATTGAAAGGTACGTATTTATCATGTTATAGGCTTGCTAATATCTATTTAGGAATACATTTTGACTTATGTCGATACACCACATAACCGTTTTCTCTGTGGTTGACTTTGTAAGTCTTCATTACTTTGAAGCAATTTTTACATTTATTTTGTAGCAGGTTTGCATGCCGCTCGTGGTATTTTGAAATGGTCTTCTGTATATGCACAGAATGCACATGCTGTGCCAAACACTTTTAACAGGTCAGGTGTTTTAACTATTAGGTCAAATTAGTGATGTAAAATGGTTCTAACCAATTAAATGCATTTCTCAAAGGAACTATTTTGAGTTGAGCATACAAAGGAATATCTTTATTATAGTTGAAACTTTCAGTAAAATGAAGATAAGTACTTAAAGACGCATCTTTTTCACCCCAAAAGAGTAAATCAAGTGAGAGCAAACCCGTGGAAAAGTGCTACTAAATTGCAGAAATTAAGCAGATGTGCAAAAACTATGTAAGCTGGAAATAAGTATGTGTATGTAACATTCTTAAACTCCTGCATGTGCATCGGGGTAAAACTTCAACAACTTTAATAGTAAACCAGCAAAATGTATGTGCACTTGATGTGTGTACCAGAAAATGTGTGCATGGGACACAGGGGAACTATGAATTAAACATGTACCTAACACAAGAAACTAACCATGCCCTGCTTCATCCACCAAGCACATTCAGTCCATAAAGTGCATTACGGCATGCACATACCTCGGGTTACTAATACATGGAGAAAGACGACACAAAAAACAAAACCTTGCATGTATGCACTCTCACAAAGCATACTATCAAATCACTACACAATGTACCTGAATATTTTTACAGCATAGCGGGAGAAAAGCAAAACTGAACAACATTATATGCTCATAAAACAGTTTAAACAGCTACGCAGTGACAGAGGACTGATCTCCAAAATAAAAATCACTGCAGACACTGCATACATTTACATTTTGTACAACATATTCCTATACCATAGACTAATGTCGGCTAAGTTAAAACCCGACTGCACAACAATTTCCCCGCAAGTTAGTTTGAAAATATTGAATAAGTTGTGTTTTGTCTTGTCAAGTGACCAAATGGCACAAAATACACTATGTTAATACAACGGGCTGCGTTACAACCATGGTGGTACATTCAGTGCTAATTCTGTGAAACTGAATTGCCATTACTGCCATGGCATGGCATCTGGAGAAATTGACGCCAAATTGAGGCCACAGGTGTGTCTCAACCAACAGTAATTCTCTCCATGGAATTGGTGCCAAAAACCAAATTGATAATTCACCCACTATTCAGAGAAATAGCATTACTGCTGGAAAAGTGGAGGAATTAATGATCAGCAATTCCGCCAGCAGAATTGGCGCTGAGCTGAAAATAGCATTATTCTGCAAACTGGAAGCTCAGCTGCTGCCATCTTTGAAAACACAGGACATTCAATATCACCCATTTCCCGTTGCCATTGAAGCCCACAGGATTTGGCAACATTCTAGGGAGAAAAGGAAGGTGCCTAAAATCTGGTTGCAGAAACCAAAATTCAGCAGATCAGAGTGGCAGCTCCCTGCTGTTGGGAGCACAGTACATGTAAACAACTGTCCTATGAAAGAGCAACATCTGATGGGCACTGTGCTTCAAGACAATGAAGACTGCTGCCAGAGGTAGAATTACCTGAAGACCAGAGTGGGAGTTTGTATCCATCCACCAGCGGGTGGCCTCTGACACAGGCGGTGACACAGTTGAGCCACTTGTCATCTTACCCTGGGAGGACAAGGTAAGGAGTAATTTGCTTATCTGTAACTTTTGTTCTCCAACATTGGATTCTTTCATTGATTCTTTTGCTATGAATATTCCTCAGCGTCAGGCTGGGGATCCTCGGTTAGCCTATTTCTTCCCTTGATTAAAGCAAATAAAACCTTCTCTTTTGTAGGCTGTCACCCTCCTTATGGGTGCTTTTGGTCCCAACAAATGGCACATCGAGTAGTTAGACTCTCCTCCCCTCCTCAGATTCTGACCCGTCATGCTGGCCAGATCTGTAAGGTTTTTACCTTGTAGGGGTGGAAGGAGGGCGCATGTGAATATAGGAAAGATACCAATGCTGGAGAACAGGAGTTACAAGTAAGCAACATACTCCTTCTCCAGCATTGGATCTTTTATATATTAACATGCTCTGAATAGACATCATAGCAGTGTGTAGTACTGGAGGCTGTAAAAGGTAAAAGGCGTACCTTATTGAAAGACGCTGCAGGACTGCTCTCTCTGTCTGAACTTCTGCTGTGTGCTGCCTCTCCAAGCAGTAGTCCCTAGTAAACGTATGTGGCACCGACCACGTAGCTGCTTGCCAAATGTCTGTGATGGAGACTTCTGCCCACAACGCTGCTGAGGCTGCTGTAGTGATGTGGAGTGGTCATGGGGCAGAATGGCTAGCAGTTTCCCTGCTGACAGATTGCAGAAGGAAATGACTGATTAAATCCACCTAGAAATGTCCTGCTTGGGCAGAGCTTTTCATTTGTTCGATGGTACATAAGCCAGGAACAGTTGTGCTAAGTTTCTAAAGGACTTGGTCCTGTCAATGTAGTATTTAATGGCCCTTTTTACATCCAGAGAGTGTAGGGGTACCGCTGCTGCAGATGTAGCCTTTTGGAAGAAGACTGGCAAAGCAATGGTAGCGTTTTTTGTGGGGAAGTTTGTTTGGGACTTTGTGGCTGAATAGTGAATTGATCATAAGCAGAACTTTATCCTTCCTGAATCGTAAATACTGTTAGTTTACTTCCAGAGCCTATATTTCTGACACTCTTCTAGCCAATGTGATGGCCACTGGTAACGCCACCTTCCAAGAGAGGTACTTGAGTTAGGCCATTGTTATAGGCTCGAATGGCTTCCTCATGAGACCTGCCGCGACTGTATTAAGGCTCCAGTCTGGTGGGGTTATTTTTGTCAGTGAAAACTCCAGAACAGGCCTTCAGAAAATGTTTAACCACTCTGTTGCTCTACAGCAACATGCCCTTTTTCCTTGTGGTGTCTGTAGCTTGCTGCTAGGTGGACCATTATGGATACCTAAGCTAGGCCCTGCTTCGGCGTGGCTGAACACTGTTGTTTTTTGCACCAAGCACAGAACCTTTATCTCTTGAGATTATACAATTTATCGGTGGCAGATGCCCTGGCCGCTTATCAAATATCTTTGCAGTCTTGAGGGATAGAATTTGGAATTCTGCGAAATAAGGGACTGCAGTTCGTGATGCAAGACTTTTCCATGGTCTTGTGAGATGTCTGGTTGATTGCACAGCTGTATTGGTGGATCTGCTGAGAGGTGAAGCAGATCTGAGTACCACATCTGGTGTGGCCAGTTTGGAGGGATGAGGATCACTTAGCACAGATGAGCCCAGATCACTTATAGTACACTGCTTATGACCAGGTATGGAGGGGACGCGTAGGCAAAGAGGTTGTCCCATTGGAAGGAGAATGCGTCCCTCAGCCACCTCAACCCCTGCTGTGGGGTCCTGCTGGAAAATTGTGCACACTTTTGTTACAACTGGTGGCAAAGAGGTCTACAGATGGGCGACCCCATTTCTGAAACAGCAGCTGCAGGTGGCTGTCATTGAACTCCCATTTGTGAGTTTGAGTTGCTTGTCTGCTTAGGGTGCCTGCCACCTGGGAGGTGGAACGCATGCAGAGAGATGCCGTTGGGTATTGCCCAGTGTCAAACCTACTGTGCCTCTAGAGACAAGGTTCTGGACCTTGTGCCCCCTTGTTTCCTGAGGTAATACATTGTTGTAGTATTGTCTGTTGGGATCCTGAGTGCCCCTTTAGTATTGGCAGGAAGGACTTTAGAGCCCGTCTCACTGCCCTTGGCGCCAGCACATTGATGTGGAGACTTTTCTCCTCGGTTTTCCATAGCTCTCTGACATGCAGCTGGTCGATGTGGGCTCCCCAGCCCAATATAGAAGTGTCGTTCTGAGCGTCTTGTGATCAGGTGGATCATGAAACAAGACTGCCTTTTCTGATGTTGGGTCTGTCTGCCCACCACTGGAGTTTCTAGGTAAGTTTGGCTGAGACCTGAACCTTGTCTCACCATGTTCCCGATATTTGGGACCAATTTGATGCGATGAATTCCTGCAGTGGCCTCATAGGGAGTCTGCAGTTTGGTATCAGCCGGACACACAACACCATAGTTCCCAGGAGCCGCATGCAGTGGCGCGCTGCAAGTCATTGTGCAGACCTGAAAATCGGGATCAGGGAGACCAATGTTATACACTCTGTTGACGGCTGCACTCTGCAGTGGAGCATTCAGCCCCAAGAAAAAACTATTTCTTGGAAGGCAGAATCAAGGACTTTTTGTGATTTATAGTGCATCTCGAGTCTTGGAGATGCTGCACTGTTCGCGACGTGGAGTGCTGCGCTTGGACACAGTGGGTGCTGAAACCAACCAGTCGTCCAAATAGGGGTAGAAGTCGTCCAAATAGGGGTAGACGTGATGGCCCTCCCTTTGCATGCTTGCAACTATAGTAGCGAGACGCTCGGTGAACGTACGGGTGGCTGACTTTAGGCCGAATGGCAACCCTCGAAATTGGTAATGGGTGTTTTGTACCCCGAAGCGGAAATACTTACAGTGCCTTGGGTGAATCGGTATAAGGAAGTATGCGCCCTGGAGCTCTAGGGATGCCAGATAGTCATGGGGCTGCACTGCCTTTATGACCTGCTGCAGCGTTACCATGGTTAATTTTTGCTTCTTTATGAACTTGTTCAGCTTGCGCAGATCCAAAATAGGTCATCATTTGCTGTCTGGTTTTCGAACAACAAAGTATTGTGAGTAAACCCCTCGCCCTCTGTACCGTCATGGAATCTTTTCTTTGGCTTTTTTTGACATTTGCTGTACCTCCTGTAATAACACTTAAGTGTGCGGGTGTGTGATGATTTGGGGAGATTTCCGTTGGAAGCTTTGTAAATTCCAGTAGATGTCTGTGGGTTATGGCCGACAGCACCCACTTGTCTGATGTTACATGTTTCCAGTTTTAGACATACTGTGACACATGTCCCCCCCACCTGCTTTTGTCTTGGGTAACAGTAATTGTTGCTATTTTCCTTGTCCTCTGTGAGCCCAGAGTTTGCTAATGCCTCTGTGCTTGCTTCAAGTCTTTTGACCTCTGATACCCTTGGTAGGTTCTTCTATAACCTTGAGAGTATTATGACCAAACCTTGGTATATGGTCTACCTCCTCTAATGGAGGTGAAAGATTCCTGAGGATCCCCTGAAGGGTTGAAAGGAGCCATGATTTTGTAATGATGTGAGGGAGAGCACTGTGTCCGAGTCCGTTTTTATGGTCTTGAGGGCTTTGTCTATTTTTGGCCGTAAGAGGTTATCTACTTCAAAAGCCATGTCAACCACCTTGTGATGCACTTCTGGTCCACAGTCCGTGCACCTGAGATAACCTTGGCTTCTCAATACCACTCCATTGCTGATGTGCTTGAAACCTCTCTCAGCCAGGTCTACTGCAATGTTAATACTGTGATTTGATGCCTCCTACCCCTCCTTGAGGATTGCCTTGGCCTCCTTTCTTTTGACTTCTGGGAGATGTTCCAGTATGAGGGCCAGCCTATGCCACATCTCTCGAGCATAACGAGCGACAATGGCAAGGGAGTTGGCTGCCTGGACGGTTGGAGCGCCTATCGTCAGCACCTTTTTGCCAAAAGCATCCTACTTGCGGCTTTCGTTCTCTGGTGGCACTGCCCACTTTTGTTTGTCAGAGTGGGCCATCGGACCAGCAGCCGCTAAAATGACTGATTCTGGGGACGGTTGTGAGGTTAGGCACTTTGGCGTCGAGTCGGGTGGATTAAACATTTTGTCTAAACGCCCCTCCACCGCAATTTCGGTACATTAATGTCTCATTGTTTTCAGGCCTTCCTCCCATAAGTGATCTAAAATTGGTATGGAGACTACTGCCTTTCCTTCTTCCCAATGTGATCAAAGAGGAAGCATTCCTTTCTCTCCTCCTATGCAATTAGGCTGAACTCTTGGCAGGCCTTATTTTATTTATTTATGGACATTTGTAAGGCACCTATACAACAAATGGTGTTTTAAGGTGCCACAAGTCACAAATGGGGGATGGGGGACAAGGTAGAAAGATACAATAACGGTCCTAATAGGCCAAGTGACATTTGCAGCGTGCAAGTGCAGAACAAGAATTACGAGGGGGTTGGGGGGGGCAGGGGGTGGGCGAGCCAGTCTGCAAAAAACGAAGTGCTATTGTGGGAAGGGAAAAGAGCAAAGAGGCGAGGTGCAAGTGCCAAGTGGAGGCCAGAGGGCAAGTGCCAGGTAAGTGCAGGGAAGGAGAGGTGAACTGTGAGGGGGGCCTGGACCCCTTTAGTACTTCGAGGGAACCAGGCAGTCTGTCACTGAGG
Source organism: Ambystoma mexicanum (assembly GCF_040938575.1). Lineage (NCBI taxonomy): Eukaryota > Metazoa > Chordata > Amphibia > Caudata > Ambystomatidae > Ambystoma > Ambystoma mexicanum. Next base: position 825,923,895 of record NC_090939.1, read on the forward strand.
CAGAAGGTGTTAGCAGGGGTGGGGGAAGAGTGAAGGAGGAGAAAAGGAGGGTCTTGCGCTTCCAGAACTTAAGGAGATCCGGCTCAAGCCTGAGAGGGACAGGGAGACCCTTTCAGAGTGAGGCTCCTGCGGAGGAAAGAGATCTACCCCCCACTCTTTGCTTAGAGAATCATCTGATTTGCAGAATGTTTTAGCTAGCAGACTGAAGGGCTCTAGCAGGGAGGTATTTAGGGAGAGAGAGTTGGGTCTGAGGCCCCAGAATGGATGATGCAGAGGGTCTTGAGTTTGATCCTAGCAACAACCGGGAGCCAATGGAGAGAATCCTATTATGAAAAGCAGAGATGTCTTCTAGCAGGGAGGCTTTTTGTGCCACTTCTGGAGGGTTGTCAACTGGCGAGTCTGTATCCCAGTGGTCATCCTTTTTGGGGCGACTGTGATGAGGTTGATGTTGTGTCTTGGGGGGCATCTCCATCGGTGTCTGTAAGCTCTCCTTCCTCCTGTTCTTGCACTCGAGGTGGAGAGTGCCTTTGTTCAAGGGGTGTTGGAGATCTGTGCAGCCTGGGTAACCCACCTCTGCCCTGTGACGCCAGCTGTAACTTGGGTCTTGTGTGGGACCTGGACCTTGAGGGTCCGTGAGAGGACTGTATCCTAGACCTTGTTGTAGACCAGTGGTTGCCCTCGTTGCGGTGTAGCCAAAGTGGATCCAGCTGTTTAATAACCCTTTGTAATGGTGTAAGGACCTGAAGGGACAAAAGCGCCTGTGGATTTGTGTACAGGCTCACGTTTCCGCCTAGGATTGGTGTGTACCCAGGTGACTTGGCCACAGTTTTGGGTGCAGTGCCCCATCTAGGAACAGTTGTTGTTGGTCACCTAAAGGGGTAAAGAGAGGAATATTTCTCCCTTGTATAGGAGGTCGTCTAAGAGACCGAGGTGCTTGCTGTGGTTCCTGCATGATTACAGATTCCTCAGAGTCTGATGCCTGCTGCTCCTGATGTGTCTCAAAGTCCGTGTCTATCTCATGCTGCAGGATGTCTTCTGGCATAACCTCAGAATAAGCGATGGATAAGACTGGTGAAGGAATCGCCTGTAGATGTCCTGCCTCCCTACTGTTTGTCTTCCTGTTGTAGAGTTCTCACTGTGGGATGATCTTCCCTCTCTGGTATTGTCTTGGGAGTTGATTTCCCTGATACAATAGCCCCAGTCTCGTGAATGCCTTTTCTGGTGGGCAGTCTGTTTCTCTGTCGACAGGGTCGACGGCGACATACTTTTTGATGGAGGACTTTTATACTCTCTACACAGAGGTTTTTGTGACGTTTCGTTGAGGTGGTCTGCAGTCGTTTATCGGCCATGGACGACACAGGATGTAATGCTATTATCGACTTTTGTCTATTTGACGAGTGCTTACTCGTTGACAGAGATGTCAAGTGTCTACTTGTTTGACTGAGGCATCAGCGAGATAGTCAACAAGGTTTTTGGTTGGTATGGTGTGCTCAGCGATGGGGTTGGTGCAGGAGCTTTAGTCGATGTGGGTTTATTGATGAGATTTTGGATGTGCTCGATGGCGGGGCAGTCGTCGCCTGGCCTGTCCAAGACTGAGTACTGAGTTGAAAGTCTCTTCCCCTTTACTCTGTTTCTCCATCGATTTCTCCGATAATGACAGGCTAGCTGACTCCATCGACCATTTGCCTGATGATGAAGGGGGTTCCAGAGGCATTAAGGGCCTCGCTTCCTTCAATGACAAGACATCCTGCTCCGATGACAGCCGTGGGCATTGTGGCGCATATTTCTTAGGTGGTCTTTCTTCTGATCTTGCTCTTTCTCTAGAGCATAGTCATTTGTACTTGGGGATGGCCATGCTCCCTGTGGGCTCAGAGTTGGAGGGGTAGTTAGACTCGGGGGGGGGGGGGGGGATAGTTACCCTCCTTGAACCAACAGACAAGGTGACGATTCCTGACGATTCCTGTCCTTCAGGGTTTTGGAACTAAATCCCTTACAAACTCTACATTGTTCTACTGTATGGTTGGGGTATAAGCAGTAGATAGTCTCATCAAGCCACAGGTCGTACAAGCCTTAAACAAGGCTTTCTTTTTGGCTTTCATCCCCACTTATCTATATAGAAGAAGAGACTTCCCTGTAGACGTGATGACACGAAGAAAACTAATTTTTTTAAGAAACAGCTTTTTGAAGACTATCTTCTTAGAGGAGAACACTCGAGGACTCCCATCATTGTGGCACGCGGTTAGAATTTGAGGAAGAGGAGGAGGGTCTAACTACTCTATATCTCATTGGTTGGGAGCAAAAGCACCTATAAGTAGGGCAACCGCCTACAAAAGGGAAGGTTTCCGTTGCTTTAAGCAACGGAAAAATAAGGTAATCGAGGATTCCGACATGACGCCGGGGAACATTCACAACATCTGAATCTATGAAAGTTCCAATGCTGGATAAGCTGTATGCTCCACATGGCTGGCCTGGAGGATATTGGAGGAGCAGAGGGTATAGTAGATAGTCAACCCAAGCACGGTGTCTACAGCATGGGAGAAATCTCAGATCTGTGATGTGAAAGAATAACCTGCCTCCCTACCCTAAGACACATGTCTGGCTGTAGAGTCAGATGTCCGCAGTGGCCAAGCCTTTGGTCAAATGGCCATGGGAGTAATCCGGGACAACTAAATGCATGTGACCTCCAGAGAGGAACCGCATGCCAAAATCCTTGTAATGTACACTAGCACCTATGCAAGTGTGATCTAAAGCAATCTGGAGGTGCCACCACTGAGATGCCCACACCCACCACGCCTGCGCTCTGAAGTCAGGGCACCCCCTGGAAGACCCCAGGCAAGAAAACACCTGCCACCAGTACCTGCAAGGCAGATGCACCCACTAACCAGACTGCCACCACCTCAGCAGCTGTGCCTACTGACAAAAACCCCAACATTGCTCCTGATGCAGCCGCTCAACTTGCCACCACCCTGCCGTTTCTTGTGGGGCTATTCAGCCATTGGAGCCACCCAAAGGGTTATACTGCAAATCACTGGCCCGCCTGAAGAAATAACTAGTCTGCAAGCGCCTCCTATCCCATCCTCACCTGCTCCACCTATGCGTTGGCACCAGACGCCCAACACTGGCACAGAGATGCACCCCTTTCCTCCAGCCCCCTCCCCGGCATCCATTTCCCCATTCGTCTTTTTTTCCCGCCTCCCTGCCCGCCCACCATCCCTGATTAGAGTATTGGACGATCATAAGTGACCCTCCCAGGGCTCTGCCCGTGCAGCCCCTGCAGCTAAGGGCGACCAGGCCAAAGGGTCTGCAGGTGTCAGCAAGGGAAGCCACTGGCCAGCCGTCAACCAGCAGCAACCACCAAAAGTGAATGTGGCATGGGTGGGGAGTAGAGCAATCACTCTACTTCAGAAAGCCCTGCCACTCTACATTACCTTAAATCACAACATAACATGCCAGGCATATGTTACCTGCTTCATTATCCTAGGGAACTCTCCACAATAGATGATTATTGCTAACACTAGGTAATTATTAAGCTGTGTCTGCTAGGACAGTACTGTGATTATCAGCTTCTGCCTTCTAGGATAGTAGATAGAACTATGAACATAAGCCTCTAGACCTTTCGCATCTAGACAGGATTGTGAATGTTAGCAAATGCCACACTTAGAATTGTTAATGTTAGCAAGTACCACATTTAGGTAGAATTGTGAATATTAGCTTGTGTCGCATCTAGATAGAATTGTGAATGTTAGCAAGGGCCACATTTAGTTTCAACTGTGAACATTAACCTGCGTCGCATCTAGACAGGATTGTGAATGTTAGCCAGTGCCACATTTAGGTAAAACTGTGAACATTAACATGCGTCACATCTAGACAGGATTGTGAATGTTAGCAAGTGCCACATTCAGGTTAAACTGTGAACATTAACCTGCGTCGCATCTAAACAGGATTGTGAATATTAGCAAATGCCGCATTTAGGTAGAATTGTGACTATTAGCCTGCATCACATCTAGATAGGATTGTGAATGTTAGCAAGTACCACATTGGGGTATAATTGTGAATATTGGTGGGCGTCACATATAGACAGGATTGTGAATATTAGCCAGTGCCCGACCTAGATAGAAATGCAGTGATATTCATGCGCCACATCTAGAAAGAACATGGAAACTTAGCACATATCACTTCTAGATAGCGAGGCCAATAACCAACCCACTAACAATTTCACTCCTCTGCATACACTTTTTCAAACTTGAACCAAATGCAACCACAACCCTACACACCAAACCACACAGACTTTACTAAACTGCAACAAAACAGTCCACACATACATAGCCTTGCACAACAGCACACAACGGCTACCGACCGGAAAGCACCCCCAAACTCAACAAATGGTGTTAACCGAATTGAAGCTGTCAACAGCACATCACTGCTCTATTGTACGTATCCCGTGCGTTCCCACTAACTCACCCCCCAAACCCTTTCCTTTTCAGATCCACCAGAGCGCCTGGGGACCATGCCGGTGGCAATAGTGCGCGGTACAAATATCCATTAACATTTAACATTGACGCATTACATCGGTGGAGGATGGTGGGTACCTGTGGAAACATTCCCAGCCTTCTCCGCTGTCCTGACAGTGTTCCCCAACACACTCTCGAGCAGGCTGAAGAACATCGAGCAGCATCAGGTGCACAGTGATAATATAGCTGAGCACACATGCAGGCCATTAGAGATGCTATCTCGACAAATGGCTATGGTGATGGGCAGGCAGTGCCACCACCTTATAGATGCAACTACATCAAATATGGGGGTAGGCCAGAGGGTATGACAGTTGGCAGAGGTAATATAGTCTGGCACAGAGACAATACAGAGACAATACAGTATTATTTTTTATTTATTTATCTATCGTGCAAATCCCTGAGGTATCTAGGTGCTTAAACTTAAGAAATTGGTTTCAGTGATTCAGGTTACAGAAAAGGAAGCGTAAGAGGTGAATTATTATTATTATTATTAATTACAACATTGTGCTAGAGAGAAGTACATGGTGATCACATCCATTGAGCCTGACCACATGTTGCAGGGCGGCAGCAGCACACAGATGCAGAGTCAAATCAGTGAGCAAATACATGGTGCCTACCCCATGTTGAAGGGCGGCAGCAGCACACAGATGCAAAAGTAGATGCCAGTATATCCAGGGGCTGGATTTCGCATGTTCAACTTCCGCCTCCCCACAGATGGCTCACTGTCAGGTAGCCGCTGCCGTTGGTCCCAGTGATCAACCACACACTCGCAAGCTCAGCAGTCTGGCAAGGGAAAACAGTCATGTCAGTAGGACTCCTATTCCAGAGTCCATGAACCCAGGGAAGGGAGGGCACAGGGATTGTATTGCTGGAAAATAATGACATCTGAACATGAAATAAGGAGAGCACAGCCATCTTTGAGTGGGTGTGAAATATATACTGTGTGATTATATGCAAATATGTGAAGTCTGTGTAATTCAATGTCCTTAAAGTTATCTCAGTTCTTGACTTATGAGACATCCGTACCTGTCTTCCACCCAAGCACCGCTTGGCAGCATGTAATATGTTGTCATCCTCCTCTGGGGGTGCCATGTTGACATCCAGAAGTCTGGGGCATGTCTTCTGACACGCATATTATGCAGCATGTCACATACAACAAATATGTATTACACAACTGTGTACATTAGGGCACTTAGTCTGAGGGAGGCATCATATCCTTCCCTTTGGTAGGTCAATGGTATGCTCTTTACAAAGCCTTTTCTTGATGTGTGCCTCATATGCCACTCCTGTGATGTCTGAGGGTATTGGACAGGTGCCATAAGACACAGGAGCTGGGAATAGCTGGAGTCACTTGCAAAAACAACAGGGATGGCTGTTGGATGTGGTACAATGGGCGAGAGTAATCAGTAGTTATGGCATGATAGCCTATTTGTGAACCAATGGACATATGGCAACATTGCAAATTCCACCATTGTCGTCTCTGCCTCTGTTATGTCGTACCTTAAGAAATGAGGGGCAACAAGCTATACGTCATTGGCGGAAATCCCTAATTTCCGACATCACTGCGCCCACCAGACGTAACAACCATACACTGTTAGTGGATTGATAAGGGCCATATTCTTAGTGGATCTTCAGTACCTGGAAGTTATGCCTGTGCTCTTGTTATCTTTCTGATCTTCATAAGCAGTTTGTGATGGTGATCATGCACTTAGGAAAGGCCATTCATGGGGGCTGCCTTCATATAATTATTACCTGTGTATGCTGCACTGTCATCTTTCACAGGAGATCTGTGCCATAACCGGTTTCTGCATCTGATCGTGTTTCTGCTTACCCAGTATCTAGGTGAATTATTTTTTTTAGGTCTTCATGTATGGAGGTAGTGTACTGCTCTGCAAGAGCTTGGCGTCATGGGTGGAACCTAGGAAATCGGCACAGCAGTGGCTCACACTGAGGTCAGCATCACAGATCACCTGCAGATTTAGGGAATGCTGTTGTTTCCTGTTCCCGGCATTTCTTCCAACACCTAGGGGGCCACCAATGTGACATGTGCATCACACCTTGTGACATGCGAGTGTCACCTCACACCAGCAGTGACATTTGGAAAGTGGGCAGCTGCATAGATTGTTGCATTTGTCATATTTACCACTGCATGAGTGACAGGCAGGTAGATATTCTGGGGTGCATGCTGCATTAGCAGATCTAACACCTGACCAAGCACTATAGAAAACGTGCAAAGCAACATGCCAAGCAGCATGCCCTCAGTGTCCTGGAAGAAGTCTGTGCCGAAAAAGTGCTGACCCACAAAAGCTTCAGCAATAGTGAGATGGCTGTTCTTATGTTAATCATGCTCTCTATCATTTTGTATCTGGGTGAATTGCTCAGCTATGGTCTCCCTGATATGGCAGTACAGTGTATTAAACTGCCCATCACTGAAGGCCCAGGTGATTGTCTGACATTGAGAATGTGCACCTCCCTACACTGTCTCTCTTCCACCTTTTGTGCAAGATGCTTCTGCAGTACATGCCTATTCAGTTCAAGGAACAGCAGGCAGTTCTGGAGCTCAGTCTGTTACTGGTAGTGGCTCCATGGTGTTTGGAGAAGGTGTGACCATTACATAACCTTTGGGGTACACGTGTGGTTTCATTTCCATCGTCTGGATGCATTTAACTGCACCTCTTGGGTGGGAGTAACTGCACTGTGGTTTGGGCAGAATTACTGCCTGGTTTTGCCTGTATTTCTGTGGTATTTCACCTTGTGATAAGGTGGAATATGCATTTTTATGACATTCTTCCAGTACAATTACTGCCGGTTCTTGTTAAATCCACACACGCAAATTCCTCCGGCAGAATTGATTGCTTGTAATTCGTCAGAGTGGGAAAAGTGGTGATTGTGTTACAGTAACGTTTTGCCCTTACTGCTGAACTTGTAATGAGGACCGATGTCTAGCTTGCAGTGGACCCAACGATCCTGCTAATCAGGATTGATATGTGGAAGACCACTGAGAAGAAAAGTATCTTAAAAGCAGAGCTGTTTCCCGTTCATCTGAGAACTGTGACGAGGCCAGTGTATATGGGCCTTGTCGAGAGAAGGGAGGAGATTCCTCAGTCAAGGGTGGGGAGTTTTCAGGGGGAAAGACCAAGCCAGCACTACCCTTGGGGGTGGGGGAGGGTAATTGGAGGGTGGCAGCTGCGAGGAGCCAAGATTCCACCCCTTATGCAAGTCCTGTATGTTGTAAAGCAGTACACCTGTGTCTCACACAATGCTTCTACCCCAAGAATCTCACCACTTCTTTTGTAGAGCCTGTGAAGCAGATGAGCAGCATAGCGCCGAACCCCAACCAGCACTGTATATTCATGCCTGAGCCACAGAGACGGACACCCGTGACCAGAAGCAACCCTCAAAGATACTGTGAATTCAGAGTCCCGTTGCGGCAGCAGGGAGAGTCTGAGAAAGAGAGCAGGATTGCATTACCAATGCGAGCACGCGCCATTTAGAGGCTCACTTCAGCGCCCAGGTGGGTGCTCCACCAGAGACTTCTTTTCAATTCTAGACCACCCGGGACATGAGAGAGGGGCTTGACCCTCTCTAGAGACTACAAGTACCGGAGAGAACGACTGTCATGGAAACACTGACACAGACCGGGATACTGGGCAAGCAGACCCGGCATGGTCGAACTGCGTTGGTTCAGTGTGGAGGCAGTGGGCGTGGCTTAGGCCCCTATTTAATGCATTTTTCCGAATGAAACACCTTCATGGGGGGATTAGTGCCTACCTCTTCCCTAGTAAAGACATATGCTTGCACATACACCTCCAAGGAGGGGAAGGTAGATCAGGATTGGCGAGGGCAAGCTGGCCAATCCGAGCAGAGCATATGAAATTAAAGCAGGGGACTGAAAGAGGAATTGTGAGCTGCCTGAGTGAGGTTAGAAGAGGGAGCGATCGAATGTGGAGGCTACTCTGTGAAAAGGTGAGGCATTTAGTGAGTGTAAGTTTGAGTGTGCCTATTTGTATGGCAATTGAGTAGAGTAAGTTAGTCATGGAGGGAATGGTTAGTGAAAGGAGGGTTTTTGAGTAGGTGTAGTGGTTGGAGGGTGGAGTATTGGGATGAGGGTAGTCCTGGTGGGAGGGGGAGTAGTAACGTTGAGGAGGGAGTAATGGTTTTCAGGAAGATAACAGTAGAAGGAGAGGGATTAGTAGAGTGGGAGGAGTGGTGACAATGAAGGATGGAGGCCAGAACTAGGAGGAAAGACTTATCAGATGGATAGAGGGTTGGTGGGAGGAGAAAACGGAGGGACGTGGGAGTGAGAGTAGAGAGGAAAAGGTGTACATGAGCAGAGGTAAACTGAGCAAGAGTAAGGAGTTTTAACATCCAGTCTTAGCTTTTGTTCTACTTGCTTGCATTTTACCTAGTCCCTTGCTGGAATGATCATCCACTTTTGCCAGGCCCTCTATTGCAATATGCCATGAACTGAAGCAGGCCAAGGCAATTGACATGACTGGCCCTGCTAAAGATTCCTTTTCCTCAAATTGCGGCTCCATATCTACTCCCAGAGTAAACCAAACATACCATTGGCTGAAGATTACTAGGGTAGCAGGAGAGAAACCTACATTTTGAATTTTCAGCATCATTTCCACTTTCACAGAAGACTGCAAGTACTGCTTTTTTTCGACACAAAATTTCCACGGCTCGTCACCAAACTCCTGCACGAATGTGTTACTACAGACTTTCGTACTTTCCATGGCCAGTACACATACTCATTGCCTAGTGTGATCGAATAGACAATTGTTGCTTCACACAGACATCCACAGCCATTTGCCGAATTCACAGACATTCACTGTGAAGTCTACGCCCATTAGGTGTTTTTCAAGGCTATTAAGACTGTCTTGCCAGTTACAGCACCTTGGTCCTGTGTCTTGGGCGTCCTCACTGTAAAGTTGCATGCAAGGGCCTGCCCTCGGTACTATACATCTGTGAGGTGGGGCTGCCTAGTGAATCACCTGTGCAACACAGGTGTGTATTAGTTTTCGAGTGCTTGGAAATCATAGAATGTCTTCCACCATAGATATCCTCAGCCTGAGTGCCACAGATATGGAAAACAGCAAGTACAGCATGAGTTGGAGCCAACACTCGCCATAACAAGATCAGCTAGTCAATGAGAACAATGGCAATAGTGCCTCTTCAGACAATTCTTGGAGCAAGGGAACAATGGAAGATCCTGGGGAAGCGCAGTTCCCACTGTCCCCTCATCCATGGCTCCACCGAACACCCTTCAGAGAACTAGTTTGTCCTCTTTGTCCGGAATGGGTCTTCTCCGCTGTGCAGCCATTCATTGATGATCCACTCTCTGCCTGTACAGCTCTGTACTCCTCTGGATGGTGGTTCCTGACGTGGTCTAGGGTAATCCTCTCAATGTTTGAGATTACCATCTCGCCACAGAAGCCCACAGTACCATAATTATGGTTGCACTCTCCCTGAAAACTTTGATACTTGGGGCCGGTTATCGTCCAGATGCCTGCTTGACCCAGTCGGCAGTACTGTGGGTATGTAAAAGAGACTTTTCCAATAGCAGGGGGAGTGTATCCTGTATGACAGAAATGCTCCTATGTGGGATGTGTATGTCTTGTCTATGGACGCTGCAATCAAGAGGGCATGGCGACCGACTAATATAAATGGGTTGGCGGATATGTTCCCTGCTTGCCAATTTAATGAATTGACAATGGTGTTAAGGACAATGTCAGAGATAACCCACTGCATGTGCTATATTATCGTCGCATGATGGCTGTATTGAAGGCACACTGGCTGTCCTTTGATATGGCACCCCCCTCGCATGCATGCACAACATAAATAGTAAATCGCTCTGACTATAGGAATGGTATCTCCATGTTATGCAATATAGTGCAGGGAGTGGAGTATCAGATACATCTCTGGCCAGGTCTAAGTGGAGTTGGGACCTACAAGTCGAATTCACAGATGCACAGTGGAGGGTGATCTGTGAGCTGACTCAGGAGATCTCATTGAACTCCAAATTCAGCCATTTACATTTTAAAATCCTTCATAGGCTACACTATACGCCATTGCAAATTAAACTGTTCAGTGCAGAATGTGAGGGCATTTTCCCAAGTTGTCGCTCTGAGAACGCTAACCTGCTACTCATGCTATGGTCATGCCCTAGGCTGTCCTCTTATTGAGTAAATGTATGCCCGCAATTGTTGAACGGGTCACATTGTCTCCTCTGATTTGAATATTAGGATACACTGGTAAAAGGGTGGTTGTTAAACATACATTCTTTAATTTGGGACTGCTTTTTGGCCAAGGGATGTGTATTGTTGAAATGGACGCAGAAGATGCCCCATACAGTGGAAAAGTGACGATCTGTTGTACTCTGGGCAAATGATATGGAGGAAGTGTGCATAACTGTTGCCCACCAATCCTCGCTCAAAAGACATCTGGACAGATTACTGCGAGTACCTGCAAGAGATGGCAGCCTCCGACTCCAAACATGCAGGAGAACTGTAAAGTTCCACTCATCGGATGTGCTCTATCTAATGTATATTTTCCACTAACTGCCTCAAATATTTTTTTTTAAAAAAGAATGCTCACAGAAGGAAATTGACTTACAAAATGTAGCAACTTATTAAAGCTTATTTTATATTCGTGCAGTGTGCTAGTTTAAGATGAAAGGAAAAGTGGGTTTGCATTCCAAGCCGATCATTCAAACCTAACCGACTGTCTAAAAGAAGTCTTCAACTGGATGAATGCCAACAACCTGAAAATCAACCCAGGAAAAGCAGAAATCATGATCATATCCAAAGACCAAGAGAAGGAAACCGCCATCCCGTGGCCAACGGAAATGGGATCTATACCATCACCATCTAAGGTAGTAAAAAATCTGGGAGTCCTGATGGACAACACCCTAACCTTAGAACCGCAAATAAACGCAACAGTCAAGAAATGCTTCTTCCTCCTCCACACGGCAAGAAAAATACTACCTTTCCTCTCCTTCACACACAAAACACTCACCATCGTCGGCCTCATGTCAAGTATCGACTATGCAAACAGCCTCTACCTCGGTATACCGGAATACCTACTGAAGAAGCTACAACGGATCCAAAACACTGCAGCCAGACTACTCCTCAAACTATCCAGAAGAGACCACATCACCCCGGCCCTAAAAACACTACACTGGCTCCGAGTAAAACAGCGTATCATCTTCAAAACAATGTGCATAACGCACAGGGCAATCAGCGGACAAGGAGCCGAATTCCTACAAAAAAAAATAACAATCTACAAGCCAACGAGACCACTCAGGTCAACCAACGAAATCCGACTGGAACAAAAACCTTACATCAAGAAGAAACTCGGAGGCACCGCTTTCTACCACTTAGCCGCGAAAACCTGGAACAACATCCCAAAATTGATAAGGAACACCAAAGACCACCTTAAATTCAGAAAATTACTAAAAACCTACCTCTTCAACACCGGAGACTAAAACCGAAACAACAATAAGACAAACGAATCATCAAAAAAGGACAGTGACCGCTAGAACCGACAGAAGTACCCTGGGCACCAGCAGGGCTGACGCTGGACACAGGGGTCCACCCGCGAGACCCAGAGAAACGGATACAACTACTCCAGCCAACCCTTACCATCCCCCACCGCCCTCACAGCCACAACTAGGTCCCACGAGGCTGTGGAACAGACAAGATACCACCAATCACCACACAACCGGGTGTATGGACAATAGCAGCGGCGCTAGTCATGTGGAGGGGGGGAGGAGCATGCAAGGTTATTAAGGGAGCGGGCGGAGGGGACAGATATATCCTCAAACGGCCTCGAATGGAAAATCGGGCACGTACCTCCTGAGGCTCAGGGTGTACAAGCATCCCGTCGGATAAGATTACACGAGCCCAACCGGTTTCAGTCCAGGATAGAGATGACTAACGAATACCATTAACTATTTCCTTCTCTGCATACACCTCTCAAACTCCAAACCAAACACAACCACAAACCTCTAGGGCAGCAAACCGCACGAACTTCACTACACTGCAACAACAAAACAAAAAAACACATAGACTCGCACATCAGCACACGACGACTACCGGCCGCATACACCCCAGGCCCAGCCGACGGAACCACCGGGCTGAGGCTGCCAACAGCACATCACTGCAATCTTGCACTTTTCCAGCCTCCACCCACTAACCCACCATCCCCCCCCCCTCTTTCAGAGCCGCCAGGAGACCACTCCGGTGGTGATAGTGCGCGGTACAAATGACCTTTAACATTAACATTAACATTTGTAGTACACCAATCAGGATGGGGACAATTCTTCTATAAAGGTACTTGTTTGGCTTGACACGTTTATATTATCCTTCACACATTGGGTTGCTTTGGCGATTTGTATACTTTGCATGTAAAATCGATTCACATGGTATGTCGGGAAGTTCTTGAAATCAAAAAGAAATGCTTGCACTAACTAGAGCTTGGAAGGTATACAGAAAGTTGTGTAAATTGCTGGGTTCAAATCCTGGCTTCACTGCTTAACTAAAGTGTTAGACTGTGGGCAAATCATTTGATCCATCCCAACCACAGCATTACCTTGGTGGCAAGAACCATTATAAATGTGCATTTTGTCCTTCAATACTATTCTGGGGCAGAGAATGCCCATAAACAAGTAATTGTGCCCCTCCCCCACAGTCTCGGAAGTTTACCCCTCTCCCAACAAATAGTGTTGGTACTCCTTTAGTCTCGTTGCTCCCCTGAAACTATGCATCCTGTGCGATGGAGGCTGGTACATCCTAACTTGGTGCTGCCAGGACGGATCACTGAGGTGAGGTAGAAAAACATAGGTTAAAATAGCGTCTGAGTCCATTGTTGATTTCCTAGGAGACGTATTTTGCAACTTCCAAAGAAGAGGGGTTTTAGAGATACACTTTCAGTTCTGTTCAGTGGTCCCAAACTGTCTGCCACAGTGATCTGGGAGAAGTACCTACACCCACACATGCACATACTTACTCAGACATTCATACGGCATGATTACATCCAGATGAATAAACTGCCCCACAATCTGGCAAAACCCTACTAACCTAGACTGCCTCAAACATGGCCTGAACCATACCAACCCAACCACAAACGAACCAGCTGCCCTTTGCTTCTAGATTCCGAAGCCACATAGCAATAAGGCTATCATATTGACAATCCATTAAAAAAGTACACCTGATCAAATAAGTGTTAGACCTCATCTGATTCTTTCCACCCCCACAAATGACTCCACCTGGTCCCTGGCCCCTCCTTAATAGCAGCACCTATCTTGAATGTCTTTTACAATATCGCCATCTCCCACCATGACTCCCAACCTTCAACTTAATCAGATGTTCACTCTCCATGCAGGTGCCTGCATAAAAAGATGTCTCCATGTTGTGGTTTGTTTTGGATTTCTTTGAATACATTGTCTAAGGCACTCTAAATAAAATCAAGTCCCAGATTTCAAACCTAGCATGCCAGAATTGTACAAGAGTCCATTGTTGAATATGCTGTCATCCCACTATAGCCTATGTTAATGATAGTGAAGTCTCTATCCACCCTCACCCATTTCCACGTGTTGCTCATCCATACTTCAATTCTAAACACTGATGCAGACTTCTAGTGCATGAAAATCAGAAGCTTGGTCAACAACAATCCTACTGCAAGAAATTAGAAACGTTCACAACCCACCCTGGCAACTGGCAAATGCTTTACTTATTACAAAAGGATACCTCCGCTTGACACTCCCACTACATGTTTTTAAATCATTTGGGGATTTTTTAACATCTAAGGCACTCTCAATATTGTTTTTGTTGGTCCTATGCATCAACTGTGACGTGATAAACATACAGAAGTGATTGAAAATATATCAGTTTAAACTAAGCATTCCATGGCTCCAATCTTGTGTTATCACTTCTTGGCTAGTCTGAATCACTCAAAAAATGATGTGCCAACATCTTCCTCCCATTTATGCTACACCTAGCCCCGAGCATTAATTTTTCTGGGAGCAAACACTTTATAAAGTTCTAGCATTATTTCCCATCCCAGGGCAGCAATGAACATGCCAATCTCATGCATTACGAGCTTCTCAAGAATGTCAGATTGTTCTCTAATAGCAACATTGAATCCAGCATACACCAAAAACGCTTCCAATGTTCCACTTCTCACTGCTGACTTCAAACCTCAAGTGTTGGTCATGTGATGGGGAGAGTGAACTAGATTCTCTGGGAAGAGCTCCGTTCTGGCATGACTATTGTGCATTACAAAACATCCTGAGATAAATGTCCTTATGGTTCCTGTTCAGTGTGCCTTAGCAGAGGAGGCCCCCGCCATGCACTGCGAAGAATCCTATGGCAATAGAACATTTTTAGAGACCGATCCGATGTCAGATCCTAGTTGCTCGGAGCAAAGATGGTGGTTACAGCTAAGAGCCGAACACATTACAAGTTGGCTGCACACCATACCCTGTATCATTGCCAGAGGGAGACCGCCTGCATGAGGAAAACGGAAGCCTGAATACACTCTTACTAGCCAACTGGAAGGTGTCAGTTGGGACATAGTCACCTGTGTTTATATGCAAGTATGACACCATCATATAAGCCAACAGATGTGCAGCTGCCGGTGCCTGGTGTGCTGAACAGTAACTGCTTTCCAAAGAAAGTTGTGATGGCCCTGGCTGACACGGTTTTCGAACTGGGCCTCAATGCCAAGGTAATAGTTATGCTTAGTGTGCAGTGGTGTTGGAGCATTGGTGGCTGCTGTGACACACTACAAGATGCCATACATCACAGACACTTGAAAAGTAGGAAAGGTATGTGCAAACTGGTAAATGATTTAGCCTTGAGGTCAGAAAATTACAGAAAACAATATTGGTTCTCTGCTGAAATCATAGCCAAGCTCAGATCAAATATGATGGAATACAGGGGGAGCGAAGCAGAGAAGGACTCACTCTATGCCAAAACCATGCATAAGCCATCATTCTGCAATGTGCAAACAGAACGATCTTGTTTGGGGAAACGGAAGGGGGAGTCGGTTCAAGAAGTTTGTGGGTTGAGGTGGGTAAGGGACAGGAAACAAGAGAGAGGAGATCTTTGCTTCTGAGAAATACTTACCTTACCTATGCATGGGGCCTTTGATCACCAGCTCAGTTAGATTTGTAACACCGGCACATTCAAAGTAGTTTCAATAAATATATGGGTCCTTAATTCTCAACATAAAAGGTTTAAACTAACCAGGCTTCTTAAAGAACATAGATGTGCAGCTAGCTGTGGTAGAGTAGACACATTTGCTTGTATGACAAATGCACAGACTTCGGCTCCTACCCCACCCAATTTTTCACCAGAGGGAAAGGGAAAAGAATGGAGTAGCTTTTTCACATGGGAACATACTTTTACTTCACCCTGACATCAAAGCTGGCTAATAGAGGATATGTTTCATATTCTTTAGGGTACCACTCAAGGCAGACCTACAATGGCCACAGTTTACTGCATTAAACACAGCTTAGAACGAATATTTAAGACCCTTTCTCCCAACCCTGCAGTCGGTAGTGGAAGGTCCCATTATACTGTTGGGCGACTTAAATATAGTGTTCACTAATGATGAAGATAGATCAAGACAAGCTAGATGTAGGTAGGCCCAGTTTGCAGTGGATGTGAGACAAGAAATTTGAGAGTAAAGGATTTATGGAGAGAAGAACATATGGAAATACATGATTATTCATTCTACTCCCATATCCATGAGTCATACCCTCGGATCGACTATATCCTGGTTGGCCGGGCGATGAAACCTAGAGGGAGCTCAGAAGTGCTCCTTATTCTGATTCCAACCATGCCCCAATTTTCTGATCACCGGTCCTGGGGGAGAAGCAAGATGAAACCTTGTTCATGTAATTCACACAAACAACTTTATGACCCAATAAGCATCAAAGAACGAGAACTAGAAATTGGAAACCTCTTTCAGAAGAGCAACAAGGGCTTTAACCACCACCCCCCTCTACCCGCCCTCCCCAGCCCCTCTTGGTGTGGGACACATTTAAGGCAACTATTATAGGCCTTCTCATAGAGAAAGTGACCTAGAGGAAAAAATAGAAACTTGCAAGAGAATCAAAACTAATGCTTGAAATGATGGCTCGGAACAATAAGAAATCCTTACAAAGATTGCACGTTGCCAGGAGGTAACTAGCACCTCAAGTAGAGTTCATAATGTACATGGCCAACAATAGATTTGATGAATTAGGGAATAAACTAACTAGGCTTTTGGCATATAAACTCAAAATGCTGAAAAATAACAAAGTGGGGGTGCTAAAAGACAATAGTGGTAATAGAAACGCCAGAGAAAGACAAACTGCAGTGGCTCAGATCCTTTTATGAAACACTATATTAGTGAGGCAGGAGGGTAACAAATGTCCATGTTGATGCATACTGATAAAGAACAGCCAGAGAGACCGATCAAGGAGGAGGGGGTAAAAGCGATGGAAGCATAGAAGCTTGGGAAATCCCCGAGCCTGGATGGTTTCATCCCCCTCTTTAATGGGAAATTTCAAAGTACAAACTGTCCTGCTGTAGCCCCCTAGTTGATCTGGTCAATGCGATTATACAACAAGAGGCAGTAACACCTACTATGGGTGAGGTAATCATTTCAGTCCTACTGTAAGGATGTTGAAGGAGGATAGTGACATAAAGGTGGCATGGTGGTTGGTAAAGACCTTTATTAGTAGAAAAAGAAACCCTCACTATCCTGATCTTCTAAGAGGGATTTCCCTCTTGTCTCCCTCAAACTAATACTAGAAATGGGCTGTCTGAATGTCTGTCAAAATCAAACTCCACTGTCCTGTGTCAAAACCTACTTCTATCCCTTCCACTAGAACTAAAGAATAAGTCAACATAAAAATTCCTTCTTCAGGATAATGACTTGCTTCTCTTGGTACTTGGGTAAATTTTCTTTGCCAAAAAGGATGCCAGGGGAATGACACCCTTCCGCTGGCTTGTTGGTTCCAACAAACCTTTAGAAGAGTCAGTGTCCGATAACAGGAAAATGCCTGCCTTCTCCTGATATTGGTTCACGGTCTCCAATAAAGTTCACACAAAAGTCAAGGGGAATGACTCCCTTCCCTGGACGCCTCTTGTCCAAAAGGATACTTAGTTTCTCCAACCTTCATGACCTGTAGAATGCCTCCCATCTCCTGGTAGTTTGGTACAAACTAAATTGGAATGAGTGAACAAAGCCAGGGGGGGTGACTCCCTTCCCCTGGCGTCTCTGGAACAAAAGAAGGCATTTTTAGTTTCCTCAACTTTGAGAACCAGGAGAAAGACTCACTTCGAATGAATTGTGTCCTCCAACGTATTCCACATCTTTGACATGTAATGTCCACAACTGTGTTACTTCGGAAATTTTTCGGCAGCGGGCATCCTGCGTTGATGGCTTCGGATCGATGTCCCTCGAAGGCCTCTGTCGAGGGTGACACCACCGGATGTTATAAATAGGACGCACTGCTCCCGTAGCCTCAGTTCTGTTTTTTCTGCAAATGAGTTTGCTTCGGAGACTCGGCGCGCCTCGTGTATTACTCGTGAATATGTCTTCTTCGACCTCTCCGACTCTGCGGTCTGGCTTTAAGACTTGCCGGGACTGCAAGTCTAAGATGTCGATTACAGACCCCCATCGTATTTGTTTGTGGTGCCTGGTTGAGAGTTATGACACTGACGACTGTTCCACATGCCAGTCGCTGACTGCTAACGCCTTGCAGGAGCGTAAGGGGAAGTTACAGGTAGGTAGGGGTTCTAAACCCATAAGTCCTGTAAAATTGCTAAGAGGATGTCCACGGATGATTCGAGGGGCAACCCTCCTCATCCGAAGGAGTCCTGGGGATCTTGGTCCCGGAGTGGTTTCTGCCATTCGTCTTCCTCGTCTCGGCATTCTTGGAAGCGCTGTCGACTTCCCAGTCCTCCTCGGAGGATGGTGCTTTGAGGAAAGCGGCTTGTCCCACTAAGTCCTTGACTCCGGAGGAATGGGCAGCCTTCAGGGAGCAGATGCTGGCATTTTTCCAATCCCAGGGCACAGTTTCGTCCGCGCCTTCGGTAGAAGCCGGCAGGGAACGGTCTCGGTCCGTGGCTCATGCGCCTTCTGGCTCGGGTCCTCGGCGCGATTCTCATCGGGAACCTTCGAGGTCCCGTTCGGACAAGGTTCAGGTTGATCACCAGAGACGTGCTGCATCCAGATCTCGGTCTTCGTCCCGGGCGAAACCGCAGAAATCTGGCAAGGGCTTGAGGTTGGCGTCGACTCCGTCTGCGCCGTGTCCCTCGGATACGGATGTCGAAGCTTTTCCTTCACACCAGCCTTCGGCGCCTTTGTCGATGCCAAAGCCGTCAACGCCCTCGATGCCGAAGCCCTCTGCGCCCTCGCCGCCTTTGGGGCCTTTTGACCGGAATTTGCAGACGGAAGTCCCTGGTACTGTGGATCCTCCAAGGAAGGCTACTTCCAAGTCTGTGAGGCCTGTTAAGGATTCCAGACCCTCTTCTGTCCCGAGGCAGGAGTTTTTTATCCCTCTGGATGATATCTATGAGGATGAGGAGAGGTCAGATTTGGAATTTGACCCTGTTGTGCCTGAGGTGGCTCCTGTCTGGTCCGGGGACAGTCAGTTGGAGGAGTTACGTCAATCTCTTCATGATGCCAGTGGCTTGGACACTTCTCCGGAAGTGGAGTTTGGCAGACCAGAGCTTGGGGCTCATGCTGAGTCATCCTATAGGAGACTGATGGTTAGGGTCACTGAGCATCTTGATTGGTCTAGTCCTCCAGAATCTTTTGTTCAGAATGATTTAACCGTTATATTGGATCAAGACCCCTCCTCTGAACCAATGTTACCTTTTCATTTGACGTTGCAGAATAGGGTGGCGGCTGCCTGGCAGTCACCGGAATCTCTTCCGGCGGTTAACAAATCGTTAACTAAAAAATACTGTCCTTCCAGTAGCGACCCCAGCTACCTTTCCTCTCACCCCATTCCCGAGAGTTTGGTGGTTCAGGCGGCGTACCCTACCATCCCTCCTGATAGGGACGACTAACGCTTTGATGGTTGGGCACGCAAGGTGTTTTCTGCAGTGAGTATGGCGCTGAAGTCAGGCAATTCCACTTGTGCCTTAGCAACATTTTCACACACTCTGTGGAATTGTTTCTCTAGCGGCTGAACATATTCCCGGAGGGGAAGAAAGGGATGGGTTCCTTGCTCTCATACAAGATGGCAAGGATGCCATGTGTGAATCCCTTCAGTCGGGTTTGGACTCGGCCGACAGTGTTAGCCGGTCCATGGCTGCGAGCACCGTTATACACAGATTTGCGTGGTTGTGGAAGTAGGGTTTTGCTCCAGATGTGCAAGCCAGTCTTCTGAACATGCCCTTTGATGGCACGCATTTGTTTAACAGCAACGCTGAGGAGAGCCTTGAGAGGTTGCAGACCTCAAAAGCTGCTGCTAAATCTTTGAGCACATCTGTGTGTCAACCTTCACCTTTTCATCCTAGGGGACAGCAGTGGAGGGGAGGTTCCTTTCGTTTCTACTCCTCTTTTGGTCGGACGAGAGGGGCCGCCAGTCAAAGGGGTCAATGTAAAAGTACCTGTGGTGGTTGGGGAAATAGGGGTGCCAAAGCCGCTCAGGCAGCTACCTCTTTGCCTTCAGGTGCTGCCGCAGCCGCTCTAAAACAACTGAGGTCATATTCCATTGTTCGCCGGTTGGGGGCAGACTGTCTTGACCCTGCCGGAGAAAGATGCTATAGAACTGGTGCCTGAAGCCGAGAGGAACAAGGGATGGTATTCCCCATATTTTTTTATTCCAAAGAAAGACGGGGGGTTGACCCATCTTGGACTTGGGTTAGTTGAACAAACTTCTCGGGAAGGACCAGTTCAAGATGGTCACTCTTTCTCAAGTCCTCCAGGCCCTTCGACTTCAGGATTGGTTGGTGTCTCTGGACCTACAGGATGCTTACTTTCATGTGCCGATTCATCCAAAGCACAGAAAGTACCTGAGGTTTGCGATTGGCAACTCGCACTTTCAGTTTCGGGTCCTGCCATTCGGATTAACCTCCGCCCGAGGGTCTTCACCATGCTAATGGTGGTGGTGGCAGCGTATCTCAGGCGAGGGGGGATTCACGTATACCCCTACCTGGACAACTGGCTGATCCGTGCGCGTTCTCCCGAGCAAGCGATGGATCATCTCGGTCTCACCGGCCGCTCCCTCCAGAAGCTGGACTTCTCCCTCAATTTCAAAAAGTCGCATCTGACACCTTCCCAACAGCTCCAGTACATCCGGGCTATGTTGGACACGTCCTTATGGAAGTGCTTGTCTCCCAAGGTGAGGGCTCATCACATTGTGCATATGGTGGACAAATTTCAACATGCCCAGTGTCTCCCGGCTTTCGAATTCTTAAGGTTGCCCGGCCTCATGGCATCCTGCATTTTTCTGGTGCCAGAGGCAAGGCTGAGGATGAGATCCCTGCAATGGGTCCTCATGATGCAGTGGTCCCAATTGTCAGGCAAGATGTCGGATCCCGTTCAGATTCCACTCTCGGTCTCCCAGGATCTGCTGTGGTGGGCCAATGAGGGGAACCTGATGATGGGGGAGCCGTTTTGGCAACCGTGGCCAAAGGTGACAGTAGTGACGGACGCTTCCCTCACAGGATGGGGAGCTCATGCCGACGATTTGACCGACAGCGGTCGTTGGTCTCTGTCGGAGTCCAAACTCAACAACAACCTGTTGGAGCTGCGGGCCATCAGGCTGGCCCTGAAGGCTTTTCTGCCATCTGTGCGGGGGAAGAGTGTCTTGATCATGACGGACAACATGGTGGCCATGCATTACATCAACAATAGGGGTTGGGGGGGATAGGGTCACTCACGTTGTGCAGATAGGCAATGCAGCTCTGGTTCTGGGCAATCCAGCAAGGAATTTCACTCTTGGCAGTACATCTGGCCTGCGAGGAGAATGCGGCGGCGGACGTTCTGAGCAGGCAGAGCATGGTCTCTCACGAGTGGGAGTTGGCTCAGGAAGTCCTTCTGGAGATCTTCACCCTTTGAGAAACCCCACAAGTGAATCTCTTCGCGACCAGTGCCAACCGGAAGTGTGAGTGATTCTGCTCAAGGGAATTTCCTCCGAGAGGAGCCGTAGGAGACGCCTTTGTTGTGGATTGGTCATTCCCACTTCTGTACGCGTTTCCTCCGGTCCCCGTCATTCCTCAAGTGTTAAGGAGGTGGCAGAGGTTCGGATCCCACATGATCCTCATTGCTCCGGATTGGGCAAGGAGAGTGTGGTACCCGGACCTTCTGGAAATGTCCATCTGCCCTCCACGCCATTGTCCCTACCGAGAGGATCTTCTCTCACGCAAGGGGGGTTCGGGTTCTCCATCCAGAGGTCAAGACTCTCAACCTTCACGCTTGGTATCTGAAAGGTTGAGATATAAGGATTGTGACCTCCCGGATGACATGATGGTGGTGTTGCTTTCGGCAAGGCGGCCGGCAACCAAATTCCTGTACCGTTGCCGTTGGCCTAAGTTTCGCGACTGGTGCAGAGGACACAATGTCGATCCTTTTCAGTGTTCCATTCCCATGGTTCAGTCTTTCTTGCTTTCTTTGGCCCACAGAAGCCTTCATGTGGGTACCATTAAAGGTTACCTGGTGGCGCTGTTTATCTTCAAGCGCTCGTCTGAATAATGGTCTTATTTTAAGATTCTATTGATTTCCCAATTTCTAAAAGGGCTCACTAATGTGTTCCTGCCGTCCCCGTTTCAGGTGCCGGTTTGGGATCTGAATTTGGTCTTGAAATTCCTGATGGGTGCCCCATTTGAGCCTTTGCACTCTTGTCCTTTGAGACTGTTGTCTTTCAAGACGGCTTCCTTGGTTGCTCGCAGAGTGAGTGAATTGCAGACACTTTCATCTAAGCCACCCTTTACTGTGTTCCACAAGGATAGGGTTGTACTGAGGGTACATCCATCCTTTCTACCTAAGGTAGTGTCTGAGTTTCATCTGAGCCAGAAAGTGGTACTTCCTGCTTTCTATCCTCCTCCTCATCCTGGTAAGGAAGAGGAGCGACTCCATAGGTTGGACCCTAGGAGAGCTTTAAGCTTTTATATTTCAAGGATGTCCAGGGTCAGAGTGGACGATCAATTCTTTGTGGGGTATGCTGGACACCGATTGGGCCAGGCTGTTACCAAACAGGCCATGTCCAGGTGGATTATCCTCACCATTACTGAATGTTGCAGATTGGCGGGCAAGGGCCCTCCTGAAGGGTTGCAAGCTCATTGCACTAGGGGCGTGGCTACTTCCACAGCCCTGCATCTGGGAGTTCCTATTACGAATATTTGTGATGCAGCGACATGGGCTTCTATCCACACCTTTGTCAAACATTCCTCACTGGATACGCTTCATGGTCAAGGTATGGCCTTTGGTAAATCGGTTCTTCATTCGGCCATTTGATTGGGCATTATAAATTCTTTTCCCTCCTCCATTTTCTGGTACTACTTTGGGAGTCTGTCAAAGATGTGGAATACGTTGGAGGACACAATCAATTCGAAGAACAAGTTACTTACCAACTGTTAATGTTCTTTCGATAGGATGTTCCTCCAACATATTCCACATTGCCCTCCCAGCCTGCCCCTCTGGAGAATTTCCTATGCTGTTGCAGCTTACGTTCCCTCAAGGCTATGAGCAGTCAAGCAGGCATTGTGTACGAGCATGTCGCACGTTACGGAGGAAAAAACATAAACTGAGGCTACGTGCGCCGTGCGTCCTATTTATAACATCCGGTGACGCCGCCCTTGACGGAGGCCTTCGAGGGACATCGACCCAACGCAATCGACACAGGACGCCCTCTGCCGAAAAATGTCCGAAGTAACACAGCTGTGGACATTACATGTCAAAGATGTGGAATACATTGGAGGAGCATCCAGTCGAAAGAACATTACCAGTTGGTAAGTAACTTGTTCTTCTCATGGTATTGGAATAGTCCTAAGTACTTCTATTGCCCTCAGTGGACTGTTTGCAGCCTCTGAGATCAGGATGCTTTCACCTGATACTTAATATGCTTCTGTCGGGGTCCTAGATCCTTCTCTGGTGGGCAGTGGACATGTTGCCAAGGCAACAAAAAAGTTCTCTGTTTCTTGGTTCACTTGACTTGGGGTCCCCACTCTTCTCTGGTGGTCAGTAGCCACAAGGCTACTGCGACAAGGAATTTCTCCTTTGATGCTTTTCCCAGTAGTTTGACTGTTCCTACTGGGTCAGCAGAGAGCGTCTCGAGCATGCCACTCTTCCCCTCTGGGTCTCTCGTACGTCCCATTACTTTTGTTGGGACTTGGGTACCCCACCAGGGCTTCCTGGGACTTGGGTGTGTCACTCCGGCTCTTGCGGTGTATTTCTCTGCCTCTTCAGCAGCGCGGCGGCTCTGTTCTCTCGTGGATTGTTCGGCTGCTTCTCCACCATCATGTTTGGGTCTGCTTCAACTGGACCCATGGAGAACTCCCTCAGCACTTTGCCAGCATCCTCTGTTCTTCTACTTCTCCGATCAGCCGAGAGGGCTCTTAAGTCCTGCTCAAATCTGCTGCCTATCTCGGCTTTACGAAGTCGACAGTCCTTCTCTTCTTATACAATGTTGCCATTCCCGCCATGGAAGATTGTACTAATAAAGTGAGTAATCTTCATGTCTCCTGTGCTCTTCTTTGTCCTGGTACTTTCTGTTGTGGTCATTTATCCTGCACTACAGAAATACATGGGTCTACTTTCAAAAAAGTTGTTTGACATGGAACGGGGAAGGGGTTTGGGAAGGTTGGGGTTTGACGTTGACCAAAGGGTTATATCCTAGGTGATTATCCTTATTCCCAGAGGGGGAGCGCCTCCCCATGAGGTCCTTCTGCATTTTACCACCCCTATGGGGACTATTGGGTAGCGGCCACACCTCCCTAACCTCATGGGAAAGGGCTCCCCGAAGGGGAGAAGTAACAATAACGTGCGAATAGTCACCCTACCTAATCAAGGGAAGGATCCAGAGTACTCTGCTTCTTATCGACACACAGCACTTCTAAATGTAGACGCAAAGATATATGCAACCATTCTCCCAAAATGAATAGAACATCTCCTCCCAAACTGATATGAGATGATCAATGTGGTTTTGTTTTAGGCTGCCAGGCAGTAGATAAAGTCTGCAATGTGATTGACCTCATAGATATCACCCGGAAGCGGAAGTTCCTTCCAAAGGCTTTCGACGTGGTGGAATGGAATTTTTAAGAGTCCGTGTCAAGATGGGTGTTGTCCCTAGACTGATCATTTCTATAATGGCTATGTAAATGAAAGCTTGCCTAGAGGGACCAGACAAGGTTGCCCTCTGTTCCCCCTATTGTTTGCGATGGTGATAGAGCCCATGGTTTAGCAAATAAGAAACTCAGCTGAAATATAAGGGGTCAGTTACAGAGGCAGCGAATATAAGATGTAATTATTCACAGACGACATCCCGCTTACACTGACTAGCACTAAAACGTTGCATCCTGCTCTACTTTAGGTCCTTGGAGAATTCAAAGCAGCTTGGGGATTTAAAATCAACCTCACAAAATCTAAGATGTTAAACATGAACATCCCGGAGTGGCGTTGTAATGCAGCGAGTGTCGAATTACCATTAAGACACTGTAAAGATGATCTATTTGGGCCAGCTAATTTAAAAGCTATATATGTGAATATCCTCTCGATTATAACCAAAATAATGGAAGAATTAAGATCCTGGATGCATCTCTCCATAACGGTAGGGAGACTCAGCTTGGTTTAAATGAACATACGTTGGAAATTGCCATGCAATTTTTTTAAACAATGCCTCTACTTCATTCTGACCAAGTACTGAGTAGCCTTCAAAAGGAGGCGATGAGGTTTATATGGCAGGGGAAGAAAATGAGTTTCTTGGAAGACTCTTTATCTTCCCTGGTGGGGTTGTGGCCTAACTTGCCCTGATAGACCAAGATATTATCAGGTTCACAACAAGTTACTCTAAACAAATGGATTAACGCCTCTGTAACTAAAGCACGGAAAATGATTGGGGGAGACGTGGTTGGCTGCACACTTCGATATGTCCTGTGGCTCCCTGCAAAGACGAGACTTTTAGTGCAGAAACTACCATCCACAGGAACCACGATGCGAATTTGGGACAGATTAGTCCTCTAGCTGAGACTTACCTCATTTCCGAGTCTGGCCGCACCAATGCATCGAAACCCACGTTTCACAATGGCAGACAAAAGTTCTGCCTTCCACAGATGGGAAGACGGATGATGCAAGTTCATAGGGTAAATGTTCATCTGCACCAGAATAAGAATTTATCAGGAATGCAAGGACACCCTTTAATATGGGGTAACACGAACAATGTAGCTATTTGCAGCTTAGAGATTGGCTGCAACACAAGGAATTGTCGGCACTACATATACAATTACAGCATTTGAAACCCTGGTCTTTTCGGCCACATCATCCATAGGCTTGATAACTAAAATATATTATTTCCCTTGCTCTGAATGAAAGCCCTAACTCCTTCCACTTTAAGGCTTGGCACAGGGATCTGGGGCAGGACTTATCAATAAAAGATTGGTAATGGATATGGAAACTCCTTCACAAGACCTGTATCTGTATACAACACATAGAGCAATCCTATACAATGCTATACAGATGGTACCAGACCCCAGACAAACTGAGTCGATCCAGAGAAGGGGAAACAGGTCTTTGTTGGAGAGTCGGTGGAGGTGCGGGCACGTTTATGCACATATGGTGGACGTGCCGGAAACTGACACGCTTTTGGGAATCAGTATTTAATGAGATGGGGAACATACTACACACCTAAGGACCCAGTATTGGGTTGGTTGGGAGTACAACCGGAGGTTCCAAAATTCACCTGGAAAGCAGCGGAATTAGTGGGGAAAACACTCCTAGCAGCGAGGTTAAACATAGCCCAACAAAGGAAGACGTCGAAATGTCCAGTTATATAGGATAGGAATACTAAACTGAGGGGTATTATACTAAATGAAAGACTCTCCCATTCACTGAAAGGAAAACTAATGCCTTGCAACGTTTTAGGCCCCACTTTTATAACATGTTAGAAAACACAATAAGGATGCAATGTGCCCTTCTAGATTAAGATTGTTAGGCTGCCTTAACAGATAACAGAAGACAGACCGTTAGAATGGACGACACCTGTGATGCATCATATTGAATCGAACCTATCGATATTTTGCCAGTGATACAGTTATTATGTAGGGAGCAGGCATTAGCTCTTCATTTCCTGTGAGGGTTAGGGGGCAGTTAGGGGTATCCACACGCAGATGCAAATCTAAGAGAATTGCCCCTTCCACCTCCCCATTTCTTATCCTCCTTTTAGCTCAGAACCATCCATAGTCTTCCACTCTCCCCTCATGTATTTCTTTTCGGGGATGCAATATCCACAGGACCCTTTCCTACTACTATAAAATAGATCATTATGGATCTCTGACTAACATTCCCTTCTTTAGAGAGAACCTCGAGAAGAAAGCGTGTTTGAGGTTGGTTGCACAAGGTTGGGACCCACAGTAAATCCAGCCAGCTGATTGTGACCCAGACTTTAAAACGAAGTCAGCCACATTCGTTGGTGGTGGTGCAGCGTGCAGTCTGTTAGCATGATGCTGTTATAAATATACACTGAAGTCAGTGGGTAAAGACATGTTAATGGACTGTGGTATGGATTTAAAATTGTGTAGACCAAAAAAAGATCAAGCATGCTTTAAAACGTGTCATTAAGGCAGGATACTGCTACAACTGCACTAGAAACACGGAATCAATTCTGCTTACTAGTGCTGCGTCATTCGATATAGAAGGCATTAAGGAGGATTTAAAGTGGCTTTTCCATAAGCGCCTGGCAGAACTCTGTGAATGATGGACATGGCCCCATTGAATTAGGCAGCATACTGTCGCTCTGTTTGTTGCTGTGAAAGAGGAAATACACCGACTGCAAGGGATTGGCAGACGCCAGATGTGCTCTGCTGACTACAGATGCGATAACCTTCTGTCTGAGCTGGGAAATCGCAATAGGCCAGTGCGAAAGCTGTCCACTCTGTGACGGGTCCAGTTTGAAATCAGGATTGCAGGTGAGCTAGAATTCACACAATGTCCTCGGTTTGTTATGATGTATTCACATCACGGCCCTGCTGGCCTGCGGCAGCAGCATCGCTTGTCTCCGGTTTCTGTAAGGCTGGAAAATGCACAGCTCCTTTGGTTGTACAAAAACATACAAGGTAATTCATAGAATTTCGCACAAAAGTGGCGCACGCGGCTGGCGCACAGAGTGCGCGTGCGAATGTCTACGCCAGCCTCGTGCGCTAAAATTGATTTCCGCGCACAGCGTATTTATGGATTTTAGCCTCCAAAACCAGCCGTGTCGCAGAGTGGCGCTGTGACCCTGCAGCAGCGCCAGTTACGCCCCCAAGAACGCCCTCGCGCAAGGAAAAGCCATCAAAATTCCCAATTCAGCACAAAGTGCTGCGCTAACCCTGGACCAGTATACAGGGCTGCCAAACAGCAAACGCTGAGCGGGGAACGTGTATTACTGGGGTGCGCGGGAAGTTCCACACGCGATTTCAGCAGGGTACGTGTATTACTGGGGTGCGCGGGAAGTTCCACACGCAATTTCAGCAGGGTACGTGTATTTCTGGGGTGGGGGGAAGTCCCACACGTGATTTCAGCAGGGTATGTGTATTTCTGGGGTGCGGGGGATGTCCCACATGCGATTTCAGCAGGGTACGTGTATTATTGGGGTGCGCGGGAAGTTCCACACGCGATTTCAGCAGGGTACATATATTTCTGGTGTGCGGGGAAGTTTAACACGCGATTTCAGCAGGGTACGTGTATTACTGGGCTGCGCGGGAAGTCCCACACGCGATTTCAGCAGGGTACGTGTATTTCTGGGGTGCGGGGAAGTTTAACACGCGATTTCAGCAGGGTACGTGTATTACTGGGGTGCGCGGGAAGTTCCACACGCGATTTCAGCAGGGTACGTGTATTACTGGGGTGCGCGGGAAGTTCCACACGCAATTTCAGCAGGGTACGTGTATTTCTGGGGTGCGCGGAAAGTTCGATAGGCCCTGTGCGAGTGGGGTATGTGTATTTCGGGGGTGCAGGGGAGTCCTACACGTGAATTGGCAGTGTGGGTCCTCCCAGGTGTTCCCTCTACACCCTCCATGGCCCCTGCAGGCAGACCACACCACAGGGGACTACCCTGCACCCCTGGTCATGTCCCGCAGGCAGCCCATCCACCATGGGCATGCCCCCAGCCAAGCCACATGTCACCTTGAACTGGTGATCACCAACGCATTACCCCCTCCCCCCAGCAGTGTGGGGCACCTGCCAGCAGGCCCCCACTCATGTCCCCTTGCACACCCACCCCCCAGCAGTGCGGGGCACCTGCCAGCAGGCCCACACTCATGTCCCACTCATGTCCCCTTGCACCCTCACCCCCCCAGCAGTGCGGGGCACCTGCCAGCAGGCCCACACTCATGTCCCACTCATGTCCCCTTGCACCCCCACCCCCCAGCAGTGCGGGGCACCTGCCAGCAGGCCCACACTCATGTCCCCTTGCACACCCACCCCCCAGCAGTGCGGGGCACCTGCCAGCAGGCCCCCACTCATGTCCCCTTGCACACCCAGCCCCCAGCAGTGTGGGGCACCTGCCAGCAGGCCCCCAATCATGTCCCCTTGCACACCCACCCTCCAGCAGTGTGGGGCACCTGCCAGCAGGCCCCCACTCATGTCCCCTTGCACACCCACCCCCCAGCAGTGCGGGGCACCTGCCAGCAGGCCCACACTCCTGTCCCCTTGCACTCCCACCCCCCAAGCAGTGCAGGGCACCTGCCAGCAGGCCCCCACTCATGTCCCCCAGCACCCCCACCCCCCAGCTGTGCAGGGCACCTGCCAGCAGGCCCCCACTCATTTTCCCCCCACCCCCCCACCCCCCAGCAGTGCAGGGCACCTGCCTGCAGGCCCCAAATCATGCCCCCAGCACCCACAGCCCCCAGCAGTGCAGGGCACCTGCCTGCAGGCCCCCACTCATGTCCCTCAGCACCTCCACCCCCCAGCACTGAGGGGCCCCTGCCAGCAGGCACCCACACATGTCCCCTGCACCCCCACCCCCAGCAGTGCGGGGCACCTGCCAGCAGGCACCCACACATGTCCCCTGCACCCCCACCCCCAGCAGTGCGGGGCACCTGCCAGCAGGCCCCGACACATGTCCCCAGTCAACACGTCATCACAATCTAGATCCCTGGCCCTTATGGCCAGCCTCCACATGCCAAAGAACCACCCAAGTATTGCATCCACCCACATAGAAATGCCAATTACATGATACAACCCCAATGGCAAGTATGTAAATGAACACATGTCCGTCACACACACACACACAATGGGTGCAAGTGAATGTCAAAACCCATATCATGACATGCATGAAACCAATGAGATGATACCACAAATGGAAGTATAAAAAAATATATATTAAAGATAACATGAACGTAAATCAAATTAAACACACAACAATGGGAATAACAAAAGAAATGGTCCATGTCTGATAAATTATGAAAATCAAGGAAACATAAGCAAAAGAAATCCAAAAAGAAATGTTGTCCAAAGTCACAGTTCCAAAAATCAAATCCAAGGGAAAATAAAAAGTAAAAAACATTGCTCCATGGTGAACACAAAAAAAATATTAAAAAAGATGAATCCAATGTAGAACTATGTACAATTGAAGAATCCAGGGTCCATGAGCCCAACTTAAGACATGAAACCTACCAAAAACTACCTAATAAAAAAACTATATACAAAAATGTGGTCCATTGTCCAAGCGGTCCAAAATAAAGAAAAAATGAAAGGAAACCTAATAGTAACTAACTATTTACAAGGGCAGCGGGCAAGTCCAACGGCTCACATGTTGACGTCCTGGGCCAGGGCATCACTGCTCGATGTCCCGGAGGCGGTCCTCTTCCATGGCCCCCAGGGTTGGCAGGGACGATGACATCTGGAACTCCAGGCCCCTGTGAATGGCCTCGAGGCACTCGGCCCGCCTCAGGGCCCTACGCATGGAGTTCTCCGCCCTGACCATCATGAGCCGTGCCTCTTCCGCCTGCTGCCGCTCCGCATCTATCGCATGGCCCAACCGCTGCCACACGGAAGACACTTCCCGTCCAGGGTCCTCCTGCCCTCCGGCCGATGCCTGCCCCTCCGATGTTGATGGCCCCGAGCCATCATTGCTCCCACCTATAGCCTGCTCCTGCTGCTGCTGTCCATGTGCCCTGTCCGATGGTGTCTGCACCTCCTCCATCTGCTGGTCTCCAGTTGTGGTGTCCACCCCTGCTGGACCGCCACCTCCCGACTGTGGCAGGGATGGGATCTCCACCAAGCTGGCTGTGTTGGTCAGGCCAGGTCCCCAGGGGGCCCTGGTGGAATCTGGGCAGGAAGACGATGTGGAGAACGACCGGCGCATAGCCTCCACAGAGGAGGAGAGGTCCGCCAGAGTGCGCGTCACATGTAGGAACCCACCGACCAGGGCCCCTCCCAGCAGTGCCACGTCACAACGCTGCTCTTCGTGATGGCGTGCGTTCTCCGCCCAGGAAGAACACACGTCATCATGAATGACACGCGTGCGCAACGCGACACCCACCAGGACGGATCCCATATGGTCGTGGGACCCCTCGCCCGCAGGTAGTGGAGAGGCAGGTGATATGGCACTCTCCCCTACCTGCGGACGGGCCTGGGACAGGGCCTCCCTGCTGGTGCATGATGGTGCAGTCACAGGGTCAAGGACAGCGACATGCACAGGCCCCTCGCGGTGACCTGTGCTGCCTCCTGACCCTTGCCCTAGACTGCACCACTTGCACCAGTGGTACTACCCCCACCAGGCCCCATGTGCGGCTCAGTAGCGGGCTCCTCCTCCTCTGTGGAGACCACCAACCTGGATGTCTCCACACAGTCTTCCGCCATTGGAAGGTCCTGTGGGGGCTCACCCGGCCCTTCCGCCACAGCCGTTGTGGCAGACGCAGCACCAGCCCACTCGCTCCCGGATGATGGTAATTCCTGGGAGGGTGGCTGAGCCATGCATCGCCGCCCGGTGGAGGCATCCCCGCCGCTTGTCTCCACAGCGCCGTCTCTGCCCTCTTCTTCACTTGACACTGCGTAGAGGGAGACATAGAACAGAAGCATCAGGGTACAGCACAAAATACCCTAGACAGGAAGCAATAACACATGAGTGGCACTGTCAAATGTCACTTCTATCCTGTCCTTCCACAACACATAGCTCAATGCATGCAACACACATGCAGAAACACTCCCGGCGCCTGCAATCAACATCAACACCCATGTAGAAGGGCCCCTGTAAACCAAGATGTTGCCTTCAAAGTCACATGCATCCATGGCGTTTCAAAGTGAAACACACTTCTCTGGCGCACACACGCACACACACTTGTGCACCATACATGTATATGACATCAGCACCCATTCCTCATCCCCCCTCCATCTCCAGGAACAGAGACTGGCATGCTTTCAGGTGTGCATTCTGCATAGAGGTCCCCATGTTGCATAAAAACAGATGCACCTACCATGTGGTTCACACATAACTGGTCCCACATGCATTACCATGATGTCCCTGCACACACACACATCCATACATGGCCTATGTCACACATACAGGCAAGTATCAGACTACCAGCACACTGCAACATGCCCCGTCTCACACAGCAATGCTTGGCCACTTAGCTCTCAACTCCAGACGGGTTTGGCTCCGAAGGATCTGGGCGTGGAGCGCTGGGCCTACGCGTTCCAGGACCCTCATCTGGATGTTGCTCAGGCTGACCCGGCCCCCCTCCGCGAGGCGCCGGGCCTTGTTGAGGGTCCTGGACCTGAAGTCCTCCCAGCGCTTCTTGACATGATAGAATTCGTGGACTGCCACCCCCTCCGCGTTGATGGCAGTCACGATGTCCATCCAGATCCTGGTCCGTCCTTCCTTGTTGGCGCATCTTGTTCCGAAGAGGGCATCATAATGCCCCAGGACATGCTCCACCAGACACCAACTTCGGTGGCAGTGAAGCTAGTGCCCCTCTGCCTCTCTGGCTGGGGGTTGCCAGTGGTGCCAGATGGAGATGTGCCCGACATGGCGACCCCAGAGGCAGGTGTGGGTGAGCAACTGGGTCCTGGGGCTGGGCTGTTGTCATGATCTCTGCTTCCAAAAGGTCAGGGTTTTCCCAACTCCCTTGGAAGCAGATCCATAACCCAGGTTCCGAGTGCCAACCAGTCCCAATTGGGACCTTTTGGACCCAGTCCTGGCGCCAGTGGCACCAGGCTCATAAATATGCCCAGTCCCAGCGCTGGAAGCGCCGGGCTCATAATGCTTGGGTGGACTTACCTGCAGCAGACCATGCTGCTTACTTGCCTGCCAGTTGAGCCTCTGATCCTCTTCTGTTTGGAACTACTTTTCCTGTTTGGTGGGGCTGGAGCCACTCCCTAGATTCAGAACACTGGAACTCTTCTGGAAGGCAGGAACTCTTTTTTTTACCAGGAACTCTTTTCTTACTTAGGCGTGGCTGTGGAAGGAGACACCTAAGCACTACAGGAGGCTATTTAAACCACACCCGGTTGATGAATCTTGCTTTGCGTTATTCTGCACCCTCTGCAGCAGAACGCTCATCGTGTCTTCTGCATCCGGTCCTGGGCCTAAGGAAAAAGGCTTACCATCCTGAATCCAGTCTTCAGCAACACCTATAAAGACAAGAAAGAACAGGTTAGCATTCCGGCATCTGAAAGGCAAAGGCTTACCTACTCTTTGTGCGCTCCGGAGGTCTTCACACTGCATTCCGGCATCTGAAAGACAAAAGCTTACCAACTCTTCGCACGCTCCGGAGGCCGTCGGCGCTGCATCTCGCATCTGAAAGACAAAACAAGGTGCGTTTAAAGACATTGGGGAACTTTAATACTCACGTGCCATTACTCCTTTCCACATCTAACCCAGTGGGTATCCCGGCACCCTGCAGCCGCTCCGAACTTGTACCTGCAAAATAAAAAGACAGTTAGAGCGCTTTGTGAAGCTGGCAACAAGCGCTTACTTACGTGCTTCCAGGCGCTTCTATTCATCACACGGGCTCCATCTTCAACTCACTTCAGCCCGTCATCCGCCATCGCCGGAACCCTGCAAAACAAGAGACATCATTATTAAAGACTTTAAAGACATTTGAGTTACTCGAAACTTACCGTTCGTGCAGTAAACGACGGACAGCAGTCCTCTGAAGTCAAGAGGCCTGCGCTACCTATCCAGTGAAGAAACTGGCTACAGCACCCTGCCCCGAGGCAGATGGAGAGCTCGGCATTCACTTACCTAAGACATCTTACTCTGCACGTCAGGCATACAGGGCACAGAGGTCCAGCCCAAAGAGCCAATCGGGTGCTGCACATCACCTTTGAAGATACGGTAGTCGCCCAGTCAAGACCGGTGCCTCTGCGAGAATCAGGTGAGCGTTACAGCTGTGGAGCGATGGAATAGCAGTCGGGAGTCTTCCGTTCCAGCAGGGGTGGTTACAGCAACAGCACCCCTGGCTGACGTGCAGGCAGCAAATGGCAGGGCACGTGGGCAGCAGGCAATCAGGCAGCAGCAGATGGCAGGTGGGAGCGTGCTCGGGGCTCTAGGGGGCAGTAATTCGGCCTTCTGGGCAGGAGCATGGTCTTCCGTGTGTGAACGCGTGGCCAGCTTGATACGGAGTGATTTGGCATGTGAAATTCTTGCACGTCAGCGTGTAATTCGAGGAAAGGCGCGTAACGCGTCAGCGCACGTACGCGATTTCATTGGACCAAAGGCCCTTAGCGCATAAGCATGTCTGTGACGTGACACGCACAGGTGTTTCCCTCATAGCACGTGATGACAGAGCACACGTGGAAAAGCTGCATGTCCGTGCGTGTAATTGGAGGAAAGGACGCGTACACGCGTAAGTGACGTGTACGTGTGGGCCGGTTTAAAAGGTACGTGTAGAACACCATTTTCTTGTACGTGCTTTTCGTGGAGAGCGAGTGGGTGAATTCTGTACTTCTTGTCAGTTCACACGCGATTACTTCACAGCGTTTCAAGTTCGTACTCCCTGTTACCTCTGACAGCTTTCATTTTTCTACTTTTTTTGGGCCTGTTTCCTCAAACAGTGTTCACTTCTCCTTTTGTCCTGTCTCCTCAGACAGCGTACAATTCTTCTTTTGGCGGGGGTGTTGCCAACGCACACACGCGCGTATTTTTCACGTTCTTATTCCAGGCAGACGGTGAGTTCCGCACGTACTTAGCAACTGTGCTTGCCCCGTGTGTCGCACTCCCCTTCAGAGGTCATTGTAGGCTGCGTGTATTACACGTACGCTTATTTTTGGGTTTCTGGGTGCCACAGCGTAGTGTGGGTTCATTTTTCCACGCACGTGGTCTGAGGGGTTGCGTGCACGTTTATTTTTGTTTTTGGGCTGCCTGTGCGTTGCGTGACCCGTCATCTTCCCCCAGGGGTCACAGACAGCCTTGTTAGAGCACTAGGATACGAATTCCATCTAGTACCCTACCCCTTTGACCCCCAATTGCCCAGGACAATAGTTTACTGCTCCTCCCATACGCACAACAACATCAGTGCCATGGTTGGAAGGCGACCAAGCGGTAAGGGAGGCAAAGATGGCGACCTTCAAAAGGTGGATGTGGTGGGTGCGGTAGGGGACGTGGCCAGGATTTGCAGGGTGCCCCTAGACCCCCATGTGTGGAAGACCAATCAGGGACACCCATGCCCCCCCCCCCAATGGTTGAGGGAAACGTGGCTGAGACCATCCCAGCTCAGCCCCTGTTGGACCAGCCCACTGTGGCACCTGACCTGGCACAGGATGACTCCCAGGCTGACTTCCAGGTCAGCAAGTCTAGGCCACGTGTGGCGGTGCATGTTGTCACCAAGGCACGTGGATCTGGGGCAGCTATGTCATCTGCTGCCCCAAGTATGCAGGGTGGTGAGGCTTCAGGGGCAGCTGCAGCTCCATCCGCCCCAGCTCTGACTCTCCCAGCCAGGACAGTGTCGGTCCTGGTCCATCATACTGATGTTCCCCCTGCCAACATCACACTTGCCTGCACCAAGTCCTATGGTCAATGTGCAATCGCACACTCCAACAACCCAGTCCACCGGTGATTCTGCCCCTACTGACCAGAGCGGCGTTAGCCACTCTGGCTCCTCTCCACCTTCTAAAAAGAGGAAGAAGGGTGCTCTGACACCCAGGCACGGTTACACACTCCGACACGTCAAGGAAGCCTTGCTTTAATGACGCGGAGCTTAATGCACTTGTGAGCTATGTGTCGCAACATAGCCACGAAATGGTGGTGACTGCAGGGTCCAAGACCACACCTGGTCAACGTAAGGCACACTGGCAGACCATCGCCAACCACATAAGTGCCCTTGGATTTGTGAGGCGCTCAGCTGATGATTGCTACAAGCGGTGGAACGACCTGAAATGCAGAGCAAAGGACAAGCTGGCCTCAAATCATGCCGCTACTCTGGTGACTGGCGGTGGGTCTCCACAAGAGGACAACAAACTCACTGAACATGAGTCTGTTGCTGGGACCTTCGTCACAGAGGAACAGATCCGAGGTGTGGGAGAACTACCTGATTACGAAGCATTGTCAGGTGAGTGCCCATGCGTGTGTGTAGTGCATGTGTATGTATTTTGGGTGACGGGTTCTGATTGAGTGCTAGGTGAGGGTGTGTACTCCAGAGTGTTATGGGTCACCCATTTCCTTCCTCACATGGGATCACGTGCCTTGTATTTGTCTATGACTGCATCCCTTCTGCCCACAGTATCCTATTGGGTCCACAATTGTGCAGTTGACCTTGTACTGCCATCTTGCAACTACTTTGGTCAGAATTTGTAAGTGTGCCTTCAGGATAATATTTTCCACTCTCCCCTTTTTTGCTAGACATTTATCAACCATATTGTGACATGTGATATGCTTCGATCATTGTTTACTGGCCACACTGGGGCAATGCTTTACCTGGTTATGTACACAATGAGACCATTCAGGCTGATGGAGTATTGGCCAGCACAAATGTTTAGATGAGTGCCTGTTTGCATGTGGAAAATGACAGATGTTTCCTGCGATGTCAATGTGACGAAAAATAGATCAGCCAACTATTACTGTATTCTTGTACCTTGCATGTGTTGCAGTGAGTGGCACATGTGTACTTAGTCACAGTATGCAGCATTTTTCATGTCATCATGTCCATCTCACATGGATGGGTGACAGTACTCAATCACTGACATATGGCTGTACTTGTCAAATGTACCATGGCCATGCTAAATGCCATCTGTGTGCTGCCATGTGTCATGTATGTGTATTGGACATGCCACTCACAGGCCAATGTGTGATGGCAGTGCTACCCAGCATGCAGCAAACGTGTTGCTCTCCCATATTGGTGTCATCAGTGTCTGCCTTTTGCCTCCCCTTACTACTCAGTGACAGTGCAGGCATGGGAGGGTTATAGTCATGTGGGACATGTGTGAATCATGTACTGGTTCTGTAGCTTGACAGGCCTATTTGTGTGCTATGGTACTAATGCCTGTTTCCATTTTTTCTCTTTCATGTTTTTGCAGGGGATGACACACTTGATGCTGTTGAGGTTGAGGAGATGGTGCAGACCCAGGAGGAATCCTAGGCACGACCGGCACCAGCGGGGGACGTGGTGTGGTGGTGGGTGAGAACCCAATCCTCCTGCAGACCATACTTTCCAGGGGTGTCTCTGGGTGCACCTCCCCAGACCACTATTCAGGTGCTGATTCGGATGATGAGACCTATGTGCCGTCACAGGTAATTGTTCCTGGCAGGGATTCTGTTCTGGCCAACCCACCTGCACCAGGGGTAGATCCCTCTATGGGGATGTCGGTGTTGGTAGAGGCGCCTTTGGCGGTTACGGATGCAGGGTCACACTCCACAGCATCTGATCCTGTTCCCGGGCCAGCAGATCAGAGGGGGAATGCAGTCCTGCAGCCTCAGGCAGTGCCAGCACAGCAAGGTGCACATCGCCTTGCCCCAAACAGGTGTGGTGCCCGTCGACGCGGTGGTCGTACACCACCAGGCAATAGCGTATGGGGAGAACTCCATGTACGCTATGGCAACCCAACAGTCAGCATCAGTTGAAATGATGGCTCAGGCAATGGAGAGGGTGGCCACTTACATTATCCCCCCTGAAAGGCAGAGGGAGCAACTACAGCAGGCAACAGACTCCATTTGCCAATCACTCAGGGAAGACATGTTGGCGTCCAACAGGGACCGACGGGCGGCACTGGAGACTCTGCGCCAATCCATCTCAATAGAGTCCCAGGCCCACAGGGAAGCCCTGAGTGAAGAACTCCATAACCTCAGGCAGACTCTTCTTGAGCTTGAGACTTCCGCTAATTTTAGGGCAGAACAGCGGCTGGAGCACCTCACAAGTACGCTCTCAGCTGAGATGCGGGCAACTCGGGAGGAGATCCGGGCATCACGTCAGGTGTTGCATGGGGATCTCCGCACTATAATCCTCCAGAATGAGACCTTACACACCTGCATGCTTGCTGCCATGGAGGACCATACCAGGGCTTTGCGTGGGCTGCCTCCCATAGCACCACCACCTCCTGATGCAGCAGAAGAGGATCATGAGAGCGACGGCAGCAGTTCCCCCACATTGGCATAGCCGTGCAGGCCATGAGCCCATGGAGGTGTTTTTTTTCCCAACATCCACACAGGTGGCTGTTGGTGCGCACCCTGTCCTCGGACCTCCTGGGTGGCCTCCCCCCCCACCCCCCACATGGCCATTTTTGATTTTGGATTTTGGATTTTTAAAAAAAAATAACCTGACAGTGTGTTGCCTTGTGTGGCTCCCGTGGGCATCCACTGTATTCCGGCTGGGCACATGCAGGCTTGTCCTGAGTTTGGGTTAGATCCTTGGGTTCATGAGACACGCACCCCTCCTGCTTCCCGTTTCCATGGGCTTGCAAAGGGTGTGACCAAGTGACAGTGATGTACACAGTGGCGTTGGGCTCCCATGAGCTGTGTGGGCAGTCTGTAGTCAATACTGTGTAGACATTCCTTGTGTATATTGTTGTTGTATTGTACACTGCATGGTGTATTAATGTATGATTTTGCTTCCATGTCTCCCTCTGAATTTGCAGGTTCATTCCTCATGTCTTCACAAGGCCGTCTACTTTGGAGATGGAGTTCATGTTGTATGCAGTACACAGACCAATTTTGAAGGCTGCAAGACTACAGTTTGAAGGGGGCGATGTGGTGGCATATTCAGGTTGTATGACTACGACTACTTTAACTTAGTACTGTCATGTTTTAGAAATGTTTGAACTTGTCTAGATGCATTGTTTAGTTGGGAAGTATTTGGTCATGTGTGGTGTTAGTTCAACATTACTAGGAGCATATTGTCTGTGGCCAGTTTCCATTAGGGACACTGTACTTTGTGACACTTGTGTCAGGTTTTTGGGATTGCTTTGTTTCCTCTCACATAGCATGACATGCCATGGTGTGTTGGGTGGCGGTGCTGGGGAGGGGTTGGGTGATATGGCACTGTTCTCATGTTGTATTTTGCAAGGGGGCCATGCATTTAGCAGCATATGTG
Source organism: Ambystoma mexicanum (assembly GCF_040938575.1). Taxonomy (NCBI): domain Eukaryota; kingdom Metazoa; phylum Chordata; class Amphibia; order Caudata; family Ambystomatidae; genus Ambystoma; species Ambystoma mexicanum. The sequence continues at coordinate 825,963,076 of NC_090939.1, forward strand.
ACCAATCTCAGGATGGTATGGTTGAGACAGTTGACTGTCCCTCATGTCATCATCATTGATTGTCAGCTGGTATGTGGCAGGGCTGTGTGCACTCCACAGGGGTGGGATTCTAAGTAAAGTAATTAGCCACCAGCTGTGTTTGGGCTGCCTCACCCTGTGCCCTTTCCCCTCCCATGCGCAGCGGGCGTGCATGTGGTTGGGGATGTGGGGGCACCACCATGTCCACCAGCAGGCCCCGGCGTGTTGCAACGTTGTGCAGGACACATGCTGCATCTATGATCCTGTACACTACTGGGGGAGCGTATAACAGCTGCCCACCAGAACGGTCAAGGGAGCGAAGGCGTGACTTGAGCACTCCGAATGTGCGCTCCACTATGCCCCGAGTTGCAATATGGGCTGTGTTGTATCTTACCTCGGGTGGCGTGGTGGGGTTCCAAATTGGCGTCATCATGTGGGTGCTCAGAGGGTAGGCACTGTCCCCTGGGGAGGTGGTGATGGGTATCATTAGTGGGGTTGTGACATTACTCAGTATCTTGCATGCATGCATGTGCTGTGGCATTTATACTCACCAAGCAGCCATGTATCGCCATGCCGCCCAGCTTCTAGGTCCCGGTTTAGGGTTGACATTCTGTAAATGAAACTGTCGTGGGTGGACCCTGGATAGTTGGCATATACTGAGGTGATGATTCCCTTGGCATCACATACTACCTGCACGTTGATGGAATGCCAGTGCTTGCGGTTTCTATAGATGTGCTCTGATGCCCTGGGGCGACGTAGGGCCACATGGGTGCAATCAATGGCACCTAGGACTTTGGGGAATTGTGCCACCCGTGGAAATCCTGGACGACAGCCTGCCTTTCTGCAGGTGTACTGGGCAGGTATATGTGCCTGTGCACTGATGGGCGTGCAGTCATGATGGCCAAGACCTGGTGTAGGCAGCGTGACTGTGTGGCCTGTGACACCCCCCCCCCCACTATGGCACTTGTCCGCTGAAATGATCCGGTGGCCAAAAAGTGCAGTACATTGATGACCTTCTCCAGGGGGCTGAGTGCTTGGGAGCAGAGGGTGGGTGATGTGAGGTCATCCTCCCACTCACTGACCAGGTCGAGTATTTTGTGAGGTGGAAACCTGTACCTCCCATACACTTGGTCATCAGGCATGCCAAAAAGGCTTGTTCTGGGTGTGAAAATTCTGTGCCTGACTATCCTCCTCCTCCGGTAACCCACGACCACTGCTGCTAGGAACGGTATGTTCATCCTGGCGTCTGAGCTTGCTTGTTGTTTGCGCGCACTTTTATGCTGCGTGGGTACACGTACGCCTGCTTCCTGCTGGCGTACGTGTTTCCGGATTAGCGCGTCTTTTTTGGCGCGTGCGTGTGGGCGTTCCGCGCATTTGCCTCCTGTACTTCCCTGCCCACCCCAGATTTACACGTAACCCGCTTGCACAGGCCCAATCACGTGTAAAACTTCACGCGAGCCCAACTTCCCGCGAGCCCCTGAAGTACACGTACCCCGCTCGCCCAGGAGCAATCGCGTGTGAAACTTCCCGCGCACCCACGAAATACATGCTGTTGTTGACACAGCGGGTGTCCGTGTTTGTCGCGTACCCCTTTGCACGTCATTTGTCCTGGAGGGCCACAGTATGGGAAATTCATCAGAGCTGTATATACGTGCTTTTTGATAGCGCACATTTTTTTAATGCGCAGGGACGCTACCGCCTGATTTCGTGTGGTGACATGTGTTGATGTACATAGTAGACTTTTGGTTTGTGTCATGGAATCGCCATTTCACTGCTGGTGGGTGGGGGTGCAGGGGGACATGAGTGGGACATGGGTGGGGGCCTGCTGGCAGGTGCCCCTGACTGCTGGGGGGGTGGGGGTGCAGGGGGCCATGAGTGGGGGCCTGCTGGCAGGAGCCCCTGACTGCTGGGGGGTGGGTGTGCAAGGGGACATGAGTGGTGGCCTGCTGGCGGGGGCCCCTGACTGCTGGGGTGCAAGGGGACATGAGTGGGGGCCTGCTGGCAGGTGCCCCTGACTGCTGGGCGGTGGGGGTGCAGGGGGACATGAGTGGGGGCCTGCTGGCAGGGGCCCCTGACTGCTGGGGGCTGGGTGTGCAAGGGGACATGAGTGGGGGCCTGCTGGCAGGGGTCCCTGACTGCTGGGGGGTGGGGGTGCAAGGGGACATGAGTGGGGGCCTGCTGGCAGGTGCTCCTGACTGCTGGGGGGTGGCGGTGCAGGGGGACATGAGTGGGGGCCTGCTGGCAGGTGCCCCACACTGCTGGGGGGTGGGGGTGCAGGGGGACATGAGTGGGGGCCTGATGGCAAGGGCCCCTGACTGCTGGGGGTGCAAGGGGACATGAGTGGGGGCCTGCTGCCAGGTGCCCCTGACTGCTGGGGGGTGAGGGTGCAGGGGGACATGGTGGGGGCCTGCTGGCAGGGGCCCCTGACTGCTGGGGGGTGGGGGTTCAAGGGGACATGAGTGGGGGCCTGCTGGCAGGTGCCCCGCACTGCTGGGGGGTGGGTGTGCAAGGGGACATGAATGGGGGCCTGCTGGCAGGTGCCCCACACTGCTGGGGGGTGGGTGTGCAAGGGGACATGAGTGGGGGCCTGCTGGCAGGTGCCCCTGACTGCTTGGGGGTGGGGGTGCAGGGGGACATGAGTGGGGGCCTGCTGGCAGGTGCCCCTGACTGCTGGGGGGTGGGGTGCAGGGGGACATGAGTGGGACATGTGTGAGGGCCTGCTGGCAGGTGTCCCTGACTGCTGGGGAGTGGGGGTGCAGGGGGACATGAGTGGGGGCCTGCTGGCAGGTGCCCCTGAATGCTGGGGGGGTGGGGGTACAAGGGGACATGAGTGGGACATGAGTGGGGGCCTGCTGGCAGGTGCCCCTGACTGCTGGGGGTGGGGGTGCAGGGGGACATGAGTGGGGGCCTGCTGCCTGGTGCCCCTGACTGCTGGGGGGTGGGTGTGCAGGGGGACATTAGTTGTTGATCATATTGCAAGGTGACATGTGCCTTGGCTGGGGGGCATGCCCATGTTGGATGGGCTGCTTGCGGGACATGACCAGGGGTGCAGGGTAGGCCCCTGTGGTGTGGGTTGCCTGCAGGGGTCGTGGAGGGGGTAGAGGGGGCACCTGAGAGGACCCACACTGCCAATTCACGTGTAGGACTCCCCGCGCACCCCCGAAATACACGTACCCCGCTCTGACAGCAAAATCGCGTGTGAAACTTCCCGCGCACCCCTGAAATACACGTACCCAGGCCAATCACGTGTGAAACTTCCCGCGAACCCCTGAAATACACGTACCCCGCTCGCCCAAGGCCAATCGCGTGTGAAACTTCCCGCGCACCCCCGAAATGCACGCACATGCTATTTTTCACACAGCGAGTGTCAGTGTTTGTCGCGTACCCCTTTGCACGTCATTTGTCCTAGAGGGCCACAGTATGGGACATTCATCATGGCTGTATATACGTCCTTTTTGTTAGCGCACATTTTGGCGCACATTTCTTTCATGCGCAGGGACGCTACCGCCTGCCTTCGTGTGGCGGACGTGTTTAGGCCTGTGCGCGTCTTTGCCTGTGCGCTGGTTTGCCCTATTCGATTCCATGAATATGTGTTGTAGGCGAGCGTGTGGGCGTTCCGCGCACTTGCCTCCTGTACTTCCCCCGTAACGCCCTCATTTTCACACGTTGTTCCCCATTCCGCGTGTCACGCCCAGTGTTACGCCTACTTTTGTTGTGTGCGCCGCGCTATGTGTGCTTTCGCTGTGCGCTTAGCACACGCGGTTTGAAGAGGTGTGCGCCACGCGGGTTTCGCTGCGAATTTTGCACTGGCACTGTGATTCGCACGCTTGCAGCGAAAATTTCAGCGCACATTATTTCCATGAATCGACCTCATAGTTTAGTACTCTCATAGGAGCGCATTTTCGTGCGCATCACAACGTAAATGGAGGGCGAAAAAGCCTTGCATAAGGCTTTTACCCCGGTGATGGCACTCTGTTTAAAGTTGTACCCATGCTCCCCCCATTTTTATAAAACACCCCATTTGCTTGTTTTCAACATTCATTTGAAGCACCCCTTATTCCCAAAATCAAGGAGTCCATAAACAATTACAACCCCCTACTTGACATTGTCTAACCTGCACAAGACAACTAGACATCTGTGTATTGCCATACTTGTCTTCACATCATAGAATTTTTCACACAAACATCTTCTGAATAAAATGTGCAAGTGGGCATGCATTACACTGTTTCAGCCTTATGTGATGCAGGTATTTACTGTGGAGGATACGGAAAATTAGTTCCTTTGGTGAAGAGTGCTTAATATGTATTTTTTTTTATTTGTTTATAATCATTAAGATGTTTACAAGAGAATTTTCATTCAAGGAGCTATATGTATTGAATATTGAATATTCATAACGTCCCGCCGGGACACACCTGATTTGTGCCTCCAAAATGTTATCAGCTACAAACCATTCACTCCAAAGGGATGGATATGAATTGGAGCTTGGATGTTTACATGCTCATCAAAATATTGTCAATAATTTGGCATGCTTTTTTCATGTCATCTCCAAGCATCTCCAAGCAATTGTTTTACGTTAATATGTAGTGCCAGAAGGGAGATATGACCATTTGTTTCTTTCAAAGTGTTTGCCTGACAGTGAGCTGTGACTTGTCAGGAAAAGGGGCCATTATCGGTCTCGAATTCACACTTGTCTGCCCCTGGTCAGCCATAAAAGATAAGACCTCAAAGAATCAGACTTGGGGAATTATCTATCGCCTGAGAAGCCCAGCTATGGTGGTCCTTCAAAGACCTGGTTAGCGCCAACCTGCAAAAAAAAACAACCCTATAAGGTTTTCAAGGAGGCAGACCTCTGTTTTTACACTTTAAAAAGCACCCTTTTCCTTGTTTTTGGGGACACGGATGCGTACCACAGAGCATTTGAAGTGCCACCACCGGGGCTTTTACACCTTCCATTAACGCCACGCCCCATTTTCAATCATTTGTTTAGTGGAGAGCGCTGCGTAATGAAATTTGCGTTTCTCCCACCATACAAATACTGTTTGACCCCACCAGAAGTCAACGCTTTTTCCTCAGCCTTGACTGGCTTTAAGCTGTACCTGCAATCTTTAGGTTACACAAAGTCCCACTACCCGTGTGCATTAACACACTGCGCTATTTCAGCACAAACAGTCCATAAAGGCACACAGTATATTTAATTACAAGACCTCCTTCCATTCGCAGCCCGGGCATAGCAAGTAAAAACACCAGACCCCCAGGAACAGCAAAGCAAAGCAGATTGTGCAGAGTTGTTGTTGCATTTATTTTCTTTGCCCTGATTTCAGTCTGAATTGATATATTCTTCTTACTACTTGTGCCCTTTTAGTTAATGCATTCCAGAGTAAGCTGGTAATATAGCTCTGTTGGTTAATGTACCTGCTGAGGGATCTGTACTGTAAGTAACCTGAAGGTCACATAAAGTAATGCTAGACGCAGTTAAGACAACTTTGAATATGTGTGACTTTATTTGTGTACAATATGTACACATCTATACAATATAAGGCTATATTCATTCCCACATATGAAGCCACTCCTCCTTATAGCCATGTAAATGGTGTACAGCCTTGGATCCCATGGCTGCATTTGGTTGGATTATAAAAGATTTTTTTTTTTAATCCCCAAAAGATAGCTTGGTCTGTGGCACATTTCGATCCTATGTCTACACAAAAGACAAACGAGTTGACTTTGCCAATGTTTGTTTTGAAGAGGAATTCAATTAAAGGGCACACATATGGCTTATAAATCATTTGGTTCTAGGCACACTGGGTTTATATGGTTTTATTATCTTAGGTGCTGGGGTACAGCAGCAATTAAGCCATTACACTTCAGAAGGCTGTTCAGAAAGCACAAAGCTAGACTCAGAGATTCCAGGGTGATTTGGTGAGGTGGGGAAAGGTAGTATGTGTGAATGGCTTTAAGGCTCTAACATGGCCATGGATGGGTAAATCACTACATCCCTCTACGGGCTATGTTCCTCCTCACAACTCCTCTCTCCTTTTTCACTTCCAAAGACAATTGTTTTGGCTTGTAGGAGGCAGCACTTTCAACGCCAGCTAATAGGCAAAAGTAAAAAAGGTGCAGAGAATTATATTATCATCCATTCAAGCATGGACTCGTGATGGATAGCACTGGACCTTCAAAATAAGGAACTGGTAAGAAAAGGCTTCTTTCGCCTATGATCGATCTAAAATACTCTGCCTTTTCTCCCCTTCCCGTACAGAACCCTTAAAGAAATCTCCCAGGCCCTGTGGGAGGACAGGCTACGTGAATAGCATCTGCATTAGTGCAAAACTGATTTCGGGTGTCTAGGCACTACCTGTATGGTGTCATAGGAGACTGGTGGTTGGATTGAAGCACACCTGATTATTTTTTTCTTCTACTTTTCCTTACTGTTTACCTTGTTACTAGCCCAGTGTGGATGTGCCTCACTTGATCTCCAATGTGCTCTAGTGGTTACATCCAATGTCTATCTTGTCTTTTCTTTGTCTCCCTCTTTTAAGCATCTCTAGCATTCTTCTCGCTTCTTTTGAGGACTGTCTGCATCTGCTTTGATTGCACTGGGGTTGTGGATTTCACCCCATCCTCTACCCTCCACTTCACTGATTTTTGACTTTCATGGTTTGTGATGCCTGGATGCCCAGTACAAATTTAAAAGTAGATACTGTTTCTTTCCTCTGTAGTGTTTGTATGTTTCTTGTACCTGGGCCCTTCATGTCTTGCTATCCTGGAATATATTGGACCACTAATGTTGTTCTCGTGCATTTGGTAGATCTTCTATTTAGACCTTAGATCCATTTCTCAGTACCCCTTCCCACGCCTCCAATGAGCAAAGCAGCAACAAATAACATTGAGGATATACAAGTGATGTAGCTGGAAGAGAAGTGAATGGTTGGGGGAGATGATGACCTCAAAAAGGTACAAATAGAAGAGTTACCAAACACACGGACAACATGAGTGGTCCAATATATTTGGATGTATGTGATTACTGCGCGGCCCAAAATACTTCAAACGGAAATTCTGAATGCGAAAATGGAGCTGCGCAGTGATCACATAGATTGCACGTCCGTGTAACTCCCTCAATCCCTGCCTTGTGACTCCGGGGGGACAACCCCTGAACACATTATACCGTACAAGAGGCGCAGGGGACACCCATGCAATCCCCACTCCCCTTGTTGGGTATGATGGTATTCAACATTTTTGCTATTAAAGAGGCCTAGACTGGTTGAGCAGAGATTGTCGCAAAATAGGTGCAGCACCCAGTGAGGCCTGAACTAAGTAGTACCCTCACAGTCACCCATGACGTCTTTTGAGAAAGCGAAGGTCGAAGGTCATGGCAGCTCATCTGAGTCTAGCTTACACTCTGGCATTCCGCCGTCCATGATAACCGTGCATTTCGTGGCAAAGATTGTATTAATTACGTGGGAAAATCCACAAAGAGGTAATGGAACAAAGTGAAAGACTTGAACAGATAGAAGTGAATTACACATCAAAACAACAAACCTCATCCGTTATTGAAATAAATAAGATATATAGGGGCTTTGAATACCGAGCTGGTGTTACACATTGAAGCACAGGTCTTGGACAAAGACAAGGGTGTGTGCGGTCCCCACGTGTATAAATAACTCATCAGAGATTTTTCTCACTCAGAAGCACCGTAGAAAGATGACAAGGAACAAGGATTTAAAAGTGAAGCGAACTATGACAAATGCAGTGCCATTATCATCATCTCCTAACTCGGTGAATCCTGGCAAGAAGGTTTTGGTCAATAGGAAAAAGGCAACTGGGGAGAAGAAAAGAGCCAGCAAAAATGGGATTTGGGTTGTTTGACCTAAAAAACGTGGCCCATTGCCGATTTGACCTCGTTTTTTTGGTCGCATTTTGTTTTACCTAATGCGGGGGGAGACCCCTGTGCACCCCCCCTTTCATGGCCCTCTCAACCTATTCCTTACCCCACAACTATTTTTTTATTAAAATATACCATTTGACCTACCGAATACGACCAAAAAGATGATGTCATAGGTCATAGGTCAAGGTGGCATTAGGTCAACTATGCCAGTACCCAAAATGTGAGCACTCACACCAGTTGCCTCATTAGGGAAAAAGAAAAGAGCCAGGTTCAGAGGCCTGATGACATATCTGAAATGGAGCTTTCAGCTGCTGAGTATAACTGCAGAAACGAAATATCAAACGATCGTAGTTTTTCACGTGTAAGCCGTAGGTTGAGGCACACCAATCCGACAGGTCGGCCTCAGCAGCGCAGTGTGATAGCGGCTGGAAAACCTAGCGAGTTGGCTGCCGTTGCCAGTACTGCACTTATAACTGTTCATTTTTTTTACAGATAAGCGTGACCAGCTGATAAACAGGTGGACTTTTTTGCACTTGCTCAAGTTGATACCTCCATTGTGTGTGCTTGATAGTAGTGACTTCCAATATGTTGAACTGCTGGAATTATCTGATTATAGCGCCGCTAGGATTCATTATTATGCAGGAACTACTGTTGACATGATATGGGCGCACATGTTGAACTTTTTATAATTGCAGTATGATCTTGACACACAACTTGCAAAATGGGTTAAACCAAAAGCGAGCGTGATACCTGACCCTTGTGGGTCCTAAAAATTACCATAAATAATGAGGGAAGATTGGCGACTAAGGAGGGTGGAAGGGATGCACATGCAAAGGATTGGAATTGACGCTCTAGTTTTCTGGCAGTCAAAATGGTAGGGCGTCCATGAATTTTTAGCTTTGACGTGGAATACTTGTAGTTTTACACATTTTGTTCATCCTGCAGGCTCCTTGAATCTGACATTAAACAATGTTTTTCTTATTCAAGAGAGTTGGCTTTTCCACAACTTTCATGTGGATGGATACCAACTGTTTCAATATTTTTCTCAAACGGCAAAAACCATGCATTAATGGATCACAAAACACACTCCTTACCACATGGATAAGACTGGTAGTATATAAAAGAAGGTGTAAAACATGACGCACAATATATCCACAGGAATTGCACCTACACGTAAATCCGTATATTCCTTTAAAACATGTCTTTATTTAATTCATTATAACACTCTTAAAATGATCATATTACATAAAATTCATCATCCAACACACAAGATATAAAACATAAAAAAAGACTCAACTTTACAACACATAACAATCCCAAAAAATCGGGTTAAATCTGCTGATTTTTACATTGACTCCGTGTGGGACTCCACACTGAAGAAATTTCTTTTCAATATCAGTTTTATTAGTATTTCCTCAATAACCCAGCACGTATTACTGTGGGACATTCATCAGGGGTACAGATGGTATGTGTTTGTATCTGAAGGTGGATTGTATCTCTTTCCTGGCACTTTCTAGTCGCTCTGGATATAGCTAAAAAATTGACACCTGTTGGATAGAAACAGCGTGTATTACTAACTTGTATGGTAGTTTTGTGTCTATTAAATAGACTACAAACATCATCACCCTGATCCAAAAAAGGGGTGTGAGGTAAATATCTTACTTGACATACCTTCTGAATTGTGGTGATAACTTCCACAAGCCTCACCAAATCGTAGATTTTGGTGACACACGACTTCCAAATGATTACAGGAGGTCGCTCACAAACTGCCTCTCAACTTCTATAAAAAGAAACACACAGATAGAACTCCTAAACTCATTTTCAACTCAGGTGAGGACTGTATATGATCTATTGTCTTTAAGTATCCAAGTCTTACTTACAGCACTTCCATGTAAATCAGGACTCCAGGTGAGGATGTGCCTCCAACTCGATAGATGGTAGGGTGGGACGGCAAAATTAAATCTCCCTGTGGAGTCAAAAGAGAACCAATGAGTTGTGGTAACCATTTGTCTCTGGACACTTTATTTAAAAAATCCCCTTATGTAAGGGAACTTCAATCAAGAATAGGGTGAAAGTTCGCCCAAACTCTTAAAACTCTAGGGTTACGACCAATACTTAAATTCCAAGTACTCTTACAACCAAATTACTACGAAAGGTGATTGTATATCGAAGCTACGAGCCACTATATATACTATCCCTCTTACCACGTGTCGCTTGGAACTCTAAAGTTACGGCAAATACGACACAAAAATTGGATACCGGGACTTTTTTATGACTGGAGTACTGCTAAAGGTAATTATATATCTAAGTTGCGAGTCTGTACACACACTCCCTCTTACCTTGAAAAACCGAGTGTGGCCTCTGGATAGATCCCAGGTAAGAATACGCCACCTAACACTGAACCCAAAGCACTTTTCAAAATATTCATGTGACTCCGTCACGTTACACGAAAAACGTGCAGACGTCACGCGTATGAAATCGCGTAGTGACGTCATCACGTGTCACGTAGTGTCCACAAATCGCGTGTGACAATGTCTAAGAAACTGTAACCAGAGGCGGGCATACTGAAGCTCACTCCCTAACACCCAAAGCTGTGGGGTACGTAATGAGGAAGGAATAAAGAGGAAAGATCATGAGGGGAAAAAAATGAGGGAAAAAAAATAATAAGGTAAAGAACATCGCTGACCGTGCCCCATAAGGTATCAAAACAATGTATTGTCATGGTAAGCTGTGATATAGTTTGTAAACATGAGTATAATCAGTAGAATTGTCAAATAAACACAATCACACAATCACCGAATTGCCATCTATTTTTCAAAGGTACAGTCTCAGCATCTGTTCAAACCCTTTTGTCAGCAGTATACGATCCTATTACAAAATTGCAGAACAAAGCCATGACTTTTTCAAAGGTGCATCCAAAACATCTATTCCGCCCCTTGTTTCAAATATAATAATGAAAAACAACATTTGGCACGATGATGATATTACTACATTCTTAGATCAACTTCATAATCATCAATGTGAGGATCAGTAGACTTCAAACATGTATTCTAGGAAACTTCCTAACACCAATACATCTATATGTACAATTGTAAATAGAGACTAATAACAAGAATGACTGTATAGAGACGATGTCCCTTATGCATTGTGCCACTCTATATTCTCGTTTAAACCCTGGATATGGCTCTTAGTTTGGAAAATTAATTTTTGCTCCAGACTTAAAAGTTTCTTGTTAATCAAATCTTGTGTTTTACCTTTTATATGTTTCAAAATAGTCCAATAAAAGTCTGTACTTTTATGATTTTTTTCCAAAAAATGCTTCACGAGTGGTGCTTGTTCCACCTTATTTTTGATGCAACTCTTATGTTCAGTCATTCTTATTTTACATTTCCGATTGGTTTTACCAATATAGATGTATTGGCACGGGCATTTAATAACATATACAACATTCTCTGTATTACAGTTTGTATGCTCAGTAATGTTCCATTCTTTATTGAGACCTAAATCTACTTGGGTTGTTTTGGTGGTCTGTGCACACATGCTGCAATTGCCGCATGGATGATGTCCTACAACTGGAGGTAGATCCCACAGTCTTCTCTGTTGGGTTTCTCTGATTCTATTGTTTCCAATGTCGTTCCTCATCACTAGATTGCGTATCGTGGTACTCTTCTTGAATGCCACTAGTGGTTTAACCCTTTCCTTAGGCATCACCTTCTTCCAATTTTTGTTGATAATGGCTTTAATCTTATAGGATAGATTACTAAAAGTATTTACAAACACTAATGGATTCTCTTTACATGTCTTATTCTGGTGTAAATGGTGGTCAAATAGGGCTTCTCTGTTGTTATTAAATGCTCTCTTCGCTGCATCTTTAACTAGACGTTTGGGATATCCTCGGTTAGTCAGTTTCGTAATCAATTTGTTGGCACCTTCCTCATATGACTCTCTCGTACTGCTATTCCTCTTAATACGAAGAAATTGACCAAAGGGTAAATTATTCTTCACATGTTGGGCATGGTGACTAGAATAATGAAGAAGAGCATTTCTATCTGTTGCTTTGTTATAAGGTTTTATCAATAAGGTACCCTGATGATGGTATATCGAAATGTCAAGAAAATCAATCGTATCATTACTCATTTTCATAGTAAATTTAAGGTACCTATTTTGTGTGTTCAGCCATTTGTTGAATTCATTGGCTTCTTCTACACTGCCCTTCCAAATGACAAAAATGTCATCTATGTAACGCAGCCAACACACTATATTGTCTTGAAACGGGTTTAGACTGCGATATATGATGGTTTCTTCAAACATATTGACGTATAGATTAGCTAGATTAGGTGCCATAGCTGCACCCATGGCCGTCCCTTCAATTTGGACATAAAACTGTCCCATAAATTGAAAAAAATTGTTCGTCAACGCCATCTCTGTACACCACTTTATGAAAGAATTGGAAACCGGATGGTCATCTTCTCTTTTGAGGAGGGTTTCTTCTACAACCTCAAGTGTCGCTTGTTGGGGTATGTTGGTATATAAAGCCTGTATGTCCAGACATAATAATAGATTGATATCTGGATCAAACTGGCTACCCTCAATTCTCATTATGGCATCAGTGGTATCTTTTACATAGCTTCTCATGCTGGGTATGAAAGGTCGGAGATAGCAATCTGCGTATTTGGACAACGGTTCCAGCAGCGAATCGATACCAGAGACTATGGGTCTTCCGGGGGGGTTTCTTAGGTTTTTATGGATTTTGGGGAGTATGTAGAAGATTGGAATTCTACCATTCTCTCTCACAAGATATTCTCCTTCTTGTTTACTAATGAGTTTTAAATCCACTGCTTTAGTCACTTTGTCTCTAATGTTCGTAAGTAATTCATTACTGGGATCCTTATCTATTTTTTTGTAATGGTTAGTATTTGATAGTAGATTCAAACACTCTTCCACATATTGAGTTCTATCTACCTTGGCAAGTTGGGGTAATGTGGGTCGCCCTTATGGGGGCTTGCTTATTGGGATCAATGCTAGTTTGAAAGCTGTCAAGAGCTTAAACTAATTTTTGTGGAGCCAAATTTACTGGCTGTGGAAGTTGATATAAATATGTTGACCCAAAGTAATAGGTTGTTCTAAATATTTACGACCCTCCTGGTGGGAACTGTGCTATGAATTTAATTGAAAGTATCGTGGGCATTTTGGCAGGCTGGGTTAAAAATAAGGTCTGGATTTTAATGGCAGAGCATTTAAATGCTCACTGCCTGGGTAAGGAACAGATCGAGGTGTCTAGATTAGGGATGGGGTATCCAGTTATATTTTCGAAAACACATTTTCGACATGCCATTTTGTCGACACAAAAATGCTAGATGCATTAACTAGGAGGGCACCGTGTAAAAGTAGCCCTCCTTTGTACGTCTTGTTTGTGGACTTTCAAGCTGCCTTCGACTCGATGGTCAGAGGGAGACTGTGGCAAAAGTTGAAAGCGCAAAATACACTTGGGTGGATAATGATCTTGATATTTTATTTATATTGCGCTCGTACACCAGTGTTTGAGAGCGCGACAAGGCACGGGAGGGTCAGGGGAGAACAAAAACGATCTTACTAGGCCCTGTGACATTGAGAACGCGCAAGTGCATTGAAAGGGAAAAGGGGAAAAGCGCATGGAAGGGTGTAGAATGGAAAGTGCGCAGCAGAGGGGAAACAAATAATACATAAGTAAAATAAATAAATAATAAAGGCAATAAATAATAAAGGCAATAGCCATTTGTTGTGCAGCCAGCAAGTGGCAAGTGCTGGGTTTAGCCGACAGGATATGTCTGATAAGTGCAGAAGAAAAGAAAGGGGGGGCTGTATGGGTACAGATACAGACCCCAGTGCAGGGGGTGGGCCAGAGGCAGTGCAGGAGAGTGGCAGGGTGAGCAGGTAGGTACCTGGGCCTGGCGGAAAGCGGGTGGCCAGGTACACAGTGCCGAGAGAGAAACGGATCAGGGGAGAAGGGGGGCAAAGGCAGAAGCAAAGAGGAAGGTCTTGAGGTGCTTCCAAAACCAGAGCTGGTTCTCCTCAAGTTTCAGAGTGGCAGGGAGGCTGTTCCAGAGGGAGGCCCTAGCCGAAGACGAAGATCTACACCCAGCTCGTTTCTTTGAAAAACGACTGACCCTGAGAGAGTTAAAGGTAGAAGAGCAAAGAGTTTGTGAGGGAAGATATTTACGGAGGGATAGTTGAAGGTATTTTGGACCCAGGCCCCAGAAAGCCTTGTGGACAATGCAGAGGGTTTTGAATTTAATCCTTGCATCCACTGTGAGCCAATGAAGGGATTACAGAGCTTGAGAGATACGATCCCAGTGCTTGAGGATAAGGACAAGTCTCGCACTCCTGTTCTGGATTAGTTGTAAAGGGTGGAGAGTAGAGGCAGGTAGATTTGGAAAGGGGCTGTTGCAATAGTCCAACCTAGAGAGAACCAGAGCTTGGGAAACAGTGAGCTTCTGGGGGAAGGAGAGGAAGGGCAGGGTACCTCTGTGGAGGTGCAGTAGGAAGGTTGACTTTTTAGAGACGTCAGAGATGTGGGCGGAGAAGGAAAGTGTGGAGTCAAAGATGACCCTGAGGTTCTTGCCTCGCAGGTAGGGGTAGGAGGAGGGCCAAGGGAGGCTGGTCAGAGAGTAAGCTGAAAGGATGGTAAAAGTGTACCGATGAGGAGAATCTCTGTCTTGTTGGCGTTTAGACAAAGATCGTTGGTGGCACACCATTCTTGAATGGCAGTTAGGCAATCTGAGATGAGAGAGGGAGAAGAGGTGGCTGAGGGAAGCCTGAAAATGAGTAGTGTCGTCAGCGTAGCACTGGAAATTTGAGCAGAAAATGGCAATGCAGTGGGCGATAGTTGCCAGGTATTGATCGAAAAGCCAGGGCGAGAGGTTAGACCCCTGGGGAACACCACAGGTAAAGAGGGAGATGAATGATAGGAAGGACACCAGTTGGACCTGGGAGAGTCGATCAGAGAGGAAAGAAGTCAGCCAGGCCAGAGCCTGATCGGTGATACCCAGGTTATCACGGAGATGGTTGAGCAGGGTGATATGGTTGACCGTGTTGATGGCAAAAGAGAGATTGAGTAAGATAAGGAAAGAAGGAATGTTGGAGTCAAGGTTGGAGAGCAGATTTTCACGGATGTTCAGGAGAGCAGTTTCTGTGCTTCTGGCAGCACTGAAGCCAGACTGGTGGTCATGGAGAGAACCAACAGAATCGGAATGAAGGTTTAGTTGAGAGATGGCCAGCTTTTCAAGGAATGTATCGAAAAAGGGAGTAATGGAAATTGGGCGACAGTTAGCCGGACAGGTAGGATCAGCGGATGGTTTTTTGAGAAGAAGATGCACCAGGGAGTGCTTAAGAGGGGAGGGGAAGCATCCTGAGGCAAAGGAGAGGTTGTAGAATTCGGCAAGGCCTGGAGCGAGGGTATCAATGTGGGCCTATATGGTTTTAGAGGAACAGTATTGAATCTGTTTTGATGAGGCTTTCATAGATCGGACTTGTCTAGCGACCTCATCAGGGTAAAAAAGAGGAAAAGGCGAGAAAGAGGGTGGGGGGAGGCTGAGGGAGGGTCAGTAAGCGGAGAGGGGGGAGGGGAGAGGGGAAAGGGGAGAGGCGAGGGAAGAGAGGGTGGACAGGATGTCCTGGGTTTTTGAGATAAAGTGAGAGGCAAGGGCATTGGAAAGAGCCTGGGAGGCAGGAAGAGAGGTAGAGACTGCTGCATGGTTGTCCAGCTCCGTGCAGATTTTAGAGTTCAGCCGAATTGTTAGATGCTGCAGAGACACAGGCTTGAATGTGGAATCTCTTCTTGGTGAGAACAGAAAGTCGGCATTGCCTTTGGAGCAGGCGACAGGCCAGTTTGTCTAAGAATGAACAAGAAGCCCTCCATTTCCTCTCAGCCGCCCTACACTTAAGTTTAAGTGTTGCTAGGTCAGAGTCATACCAGGAATTGCACTTGGCTTTGGACTTCAAACAGATCGTCATGACAGTGGCAAGAGTATCAGAAATAGAAGAGTGTAGAGTAGGTATAGGGCTGTGTCGGGGTGTGCGTCAGCCCAGGATGGTGGGGGGCAGAGGGGAGAAGGTGGCAGCGAAAGCCTCGACTGAAACACGCTTAATGGGTCAGATATCCGACAAGGTAGGTGGCAGTGTTGGGGTAGGCTTGGCTTGGGGGGAAGAGAGGGAGAGATGAGAGGAGGCAGTGATCGCTCCTTGAGAAAGGAGTGGTCAGAGGGATAGAGAGGGGGTGGCCAGAGGAGATCAAGACATCAAGTGTATGTTATGTTAATGTTAAAGGATATTTGTGCTGCGCACTATCACCACCGGAGTGATCCACTAGCGCTCTGGCGGCTCTGTAAAAGGAAAGGGGGGTGAGTTAGTGGGAGTAAGGTGGAAAAGTGCAAGAAAGCAGTGATGTGCTGTTGGCAGCCTCAACCCGGTGGTTCTGTTGGCTGGGCTTGGGGTGTTTTACGGTCGGTAGTCATTGTGTGCTGTTGTGAGTCTGTGTGTGGTTTGTCTTGTTGTTGCAGTATAGTGAAGTTTGTGCGGATGGCTGTGCTGTATGTTTGTGGTTGTGTTTGGTTAGAGTTTGAGAGGTGTATGCAGAGGGGTGAAGTTGTTAGTGGATCGGTTAATTGGAATTGCTGTCCTTGCAATTATGTCTAGGTGTGGTGCTTGCTATCATTCACCATTCCATCTGAGTGCAGCAATTGCTAATCTTCAATATCCTATCTAGATGTGACACAGGCTAAAGTTAAGCATTCCATCTAAGTGTAGCACATGCTAACATTCACATTTCTATCTGGGTGTGACGCGGCTAAAGTTGAGCATTCCATCCAAGTGTGGCATATGCTAACATTCACAGAGTGAGTCGGGCCAGAGGGGAGGATAGGAAGGGAGAGGGAATCGCAGAGGTCACGAAAAAGTAAGGATGAGGAACATGGAGAATTGAGATGGATGTTGAGGAAACCAAGGAGGAGGAGTAGAGTGGATAAGGGCAGGAGGGAAGATGGGAGGTCTGCCCACTCAGAGAGAAAAGAGGTGATTTGACAAGAGGGTCGGTAGAGAGTAGCAACAGTAAGAGAGTGGCTAGGAGAGAGTGAGAGCCTGCAGACAAGGCATTCAAAAACGGAGTAAGTCTGAGTGGGGATGATAGGGGCAGGTATCCACTCAGGAAAGATCAGGGCAACGTCCCCTCAAGGCCGGGTGGTTCTGTGCATGGAGAGCATCTTGTAGCCATCAGGGAGGAGAGTGTCAAAGCTTGTGACAGAGCTGGCTGAACCATGTCTCATTAAGACCCAGGACATCAAGGTCCAGTTCTTCTAAGAGGTGGCAGATGTCAGAGGATTGTCCGACAGCAGAGCAAGAGTTGAGAGTGGCAAGGTGAAGAAGGTTGCCAGCCTTAAAGACCTTCCGGGGAGGGGTACAAATCAGAGGTATGGCAGGCGGAGGTTTGGAGGGAGCCAGAGGTGGGCCAGGGGAGGAGGGGGGGTGAAGAGAGCACAAGGTAGCCAAGGGAGGAGTGGAGGGGACAGCCGGAAATGAAAGGAAGTTGATGAGGCGAGCTAACTGCCTACTGAAGAGCAGAAAATTGACCTGCAAGACTTGGACCATGACAGTGCCGTTTAGGTAGACATTAACGATGACTCTGGAGGAGTCGAAGGAATCCATGAGGACTTCCCAGCGGGTGCCACCATAAATGGGAGAGGAGGAGATAGGACAGAGCACAGAGATCATATGAGGGGTCCATAGATCAGGTGAAGGAACGATCAAAAGGTGTCTGTGAGGGTCTGTCTGGAAGAGGCGCCGGAATATGTTTCAGCGATGGGGGGGGACCTGGGTTGGAAGCCAAGATATACTTTTTAAACTTCTTGCCAGACTTAGTGAGAAGGGAAGGATAGTTGATAGAGAAGCAGTTCGACTAGATAGGAGACGGATAGCGCCATGGGTGAGTAGAGAGAGGAATACAGCGGCGTGGAGCAGTCACTGGGCTAGCAGGTTACAATTAATGGACAGTTGAATACAAAACACACTCAAGTTTGACTTTTAAAGTTAAATGCAAAACAGACCCATGTTTGACTTTCAAGTTAAATGCAAAACACACCCAAGTTTGACTTTCAAAGTTAAATGCAAAGGCACTGTAGGTATATAATCTCAGTTTGAGTCAGGAGTAGGAGACGAGAGCATAAACAAGTATTAGAGAGCCTAACGGGGAGAACTGTGAGAGCAAGCAGAGAAGGGAGTAGAGGTAACAAGAAGGGGAGAAAATAGAAGGGCAAGCAGAAGGAGGGAACTAACCCATGGTGAGTGAGGTCAAATAGTCTTGGTAGTCCAGTTTCATAGCGGAGTGAGGTAGCAGCCTCGAGGAGGGTCGAGTTGTGGCAAAAGTCTCATGTGGCGTCCTGGTAGCAGACAGGGGCCTTTGTTGTGGGCCTTCGTAGGTGGTGCCGCCTCCCCCCTTCCGGCTGTTCTGATTGGGCAATGAAGGCCCAGGCAGCCAATGGGGGGTAGGAGTCAGGCAAAGCAGAGAAACTTCAGCTGATCTAAAAAGATGAGGCCTTCTTGGCAAGGCCTGAGATCACTGTGGCACAATGACTGCCAGTGAAGGACAACTGCAGATGCCACAAGATGGGTTAAAAGAAAGCAAAGATTGCTAAAACATGAAATCTACTGCCCACACACACACACGATACGATTTTTATTTCTTTTTTTTATTTTTGAAGATATTTGCGCAAAACAGGCACGATGTGCAAAGCAAAATGCAGGGCTTACCCTGTAATTGCACAAGGTCTCCGGAGCATGTAGAAGGCAGGAAAGAGTGCCGCTGTGGATGTGAGGCTCCTTCCAATTTGGTAATTCAGTTGCATGAGAATACCACAGTGCAAGTGAGACTTAGCTGCGAAGGCAATGGTACGGCCCTGATACCAACAAACAAGGGTGTCAGGAAAGGCTGTGTATTGGCCATGCTGATTGTTATCTTACCTTATATTTAGCCGATTTACTAGCTAGGCTGAAGGTGTTCAGAGCTGTCCCCCTAAAGTAGGAAGTTCACCTGCCACATGGATTTTGTATGCTGATGGCATCATCCTTCTTGACTACACGTACGTTGGTTTAAGGCGTGCAGCATTTGTATTATGCAAATGTGCAAAGGAAAATGGTTTAATCTTGAATGTTGATAAGACCAAATGTATGATTTACGGTGGAACACGCAAATTGAAACGTATGCTGATTTTGCTTGAGGGACCTAGTGCATTAGTGAATATATATAAATACCTGGGGGGGGTTCACTTTAGTCTGGGCAAAAATAACTGCAATTTTATTGCCACAATCTAGTAACGCTGCAAGGTTAACCGTCCTGATAAAGAAATGTACAGAGCAACATGCTGGATACAGCATGCAGCGCATTATCCTGCTGTATAAGAAACGTTTTTGACCCTCTTTATTGTACGGCATTAGCAGGATGTTTCTGGAAAATCTAAAATGCTTCAAATATTAGAGCCATCATTTTGGAAGAAAATATTTACCTCAATTGGTTCACATAGCTATAGTCCGATTGCAGTTGGGGTTGTTATCTTTTACTGGTCTGGCACCAAAGAGACAGGGGAATATGTATATTAAAGCCATTAAATAGATGAATTGTCCATTATTACATACTAGCTGGGGTACCCGGCGATGACAGTCTCTTGATCGAGTGGCGTCTCATATGCCCTGGAGGATGTTGCTCTTTTCAGCAAGTCTTGCTTCAGTTTGCTCTGATGTCTCATGTGCCCTGGAGGATGTTGTTCTTGTCCTCCTGTCAGCAAGTCTTGCCTCAGTTTGCTCTGCCATCTCCTTTGACCTGGTGAAATTTGCGCTTGTCCTCTTGTTGGCAAGTCGTGCTGCTGTTGTGTTTCAGAAGCTCTCGATATTGATTTTCGCTTTGCATCAGATGGAGCTTTTCCAAGTGATATCCATTTTTTGTGCGGCATGTTTTAGTCACTTAATGGCTTCAGAACATTTGAGAAAATGCGTAAGAAAGATTGATTGAGCTCTCTTCTTGTGAATTAACTTAAGTAAACTGCAACCTTGCCATTTCCCATATCTGGAGTGAGGCGATAAAACATTTTTACAATTTTATTTAAAAAAAGAACATTGTTTTTCCATCTAAGATTTTTGCATCGAAACATAGACTACCATCTTGGCCCAGGCAAAAGAGGAATCCATGCAAAACTTGGTAGACGTAGGTTCAACGGTGTGGATTTGTATAACCGGTCAAACATATACACATACATACATTCAGCTTTATATCTAAAGATGATGAGGTAGGGGTGTGAAAATGAAGCAAGACTCAGCTGGTGAATTTAGTGCTTTTTTAGATCCTGCTGTTAAATTGTTATCCATAATAGGTTGGACACCTAACTGGGAATTGTCACGAACTGAAATCTGCGTTCGATAGGAAAATAGATGCATGGGATTGGAATGCCAATTACGAGCATTTGACATCCTTGAAATTGTATTCAGAGTTTAACAGTGTTTTACATAAATTTAAGGAGACGCAGCATTACATGTTACTCTGTCCATCAACTGTAGTTTGTAGGCTTGTACTATTTGTGAATCAATTTACTATCTACACTGTCGATTTTAGGCCCACGTTTGAAATTAAATAAGGATCAACGTGCATGCCGAATTTGTAAATTGCCTCATAAACTTAAAACCAATAGGCATGTCCTCACTCAATGCAGAGTTATGGAAAATGTGTACATGCGCCTCCTAGGTTAATGTGTGTATTATTACGACCTGATTAAGGTAGATGATTTTTGGGTGTACTGTTTTAACTGATAATTCTACTTTGCACATTGCCCTTCATAAGGTCTGGCAGCATGTTTCCCCAAGGCTTGTTTAATAGAGCAGTTTTGTTTTACCCACTTGGAATCTGATAGAGGTTCTCAAGATAAGATTTGTTGGTTCTGAGAGAATGTTGCTGCATATTCAGTAGGATGTTACAATCGTAAATTGGTTGCATGTTTTTAATGTTATGAGTGATGATTGAATTACATTTTTAACATTTTTGTATATGTATGTGTAAAGTTCACTAGAACTGAAACCAATAACATTTTTTTTTTAAACTGTTTATTTTAAACAGGCAGGTTATGGCAATACAAAGCTTAATCACTTGCAATATGTAGCATTCAGTAATTTCAATTGACACTTCTCCCACCCCACCCTTCGGTGTCAAGTTCCGTCTTCACGTCCCCACCGGGGATCTCCATCCTGAATAGTTCTCCTGGCCAGTTGGGGCTTGAAAGTCAGGGCCGGGAACCTTTGGTCAAAGTCCAATACCGGACCCCAGATGTTGCGAAAGCGATGCAAAGTGCCTGCCCCGGCCGCCGTCACCTTCTCGGCGATCAGGATGTCCCAGACGTTCATCCACTAGAAAGGCATGAGAGGGCCTGCCGTCGTTTTCCAGGTGCGGGCTATCGCGTTCCTGCCCGCCAGTAGGCATTGTGATAATAGTTTGGCCTTGGGACCAGACATTGGGTAGATCCCGGGGACCGGTGCTCCAAGGAGGATAGGTTCGGGGGCCAAGGGCAGTCGCACCTGAGTGATGTCCGCTATTGTCGCTAGGCATTGTTTCCAAAAGGCTTGAGCCTTGGGGCAGGACCACCACATGTGGAAGAAGGTGCCTATTTGCCCGCATTGCCTCCAGCATTGAGGGTTGAGTGTGGAGTTCATGTGGTGAAGTCTTAGGGGAGGGTAGTGCCACCGGAGGAGGATCTTGTAGGCGCACTCTCTATTTGTGATGCATGATGAGGAGGTGTGAGCCCGGGACCAGATGTCAACCCACTGTTGGTCTTCAATCGGATGGCCCAGGTCTGCCTCCCATAGGGCCATATACCGGGTCTTGGAGGTTAGGAAATCCGTTTGGAGGCGCTTGTATAGAGTGGAGATTCTTCCTCGGGGCGGGAGCTCATTAAGGGTCAGTTCGATGGCCATGGGGGGACGAGTCGCCGCCTGGCGAGTCTGTGGGTGGATGCACCAGTGGCGTAGCTGGGTGTATGTGAATCTATCTTGTTCCTGGATCCTAAAGAGTTCTTTGCATCGCTCAAAGGTGCAGGGTTGACCCCCTTCAAAAAGTTGACCCAGGGACTCCAGGCCTCCTGCAATCCAGGCCTTAAAATTCTGGGTAGACAGACCAGGAGAAAAGGTTGGGTTCATAAACACCGGGGAGAGGGGGCTAAGCCCCGTCGGGATCTTCTTCTGTTTCAACGCCTTGTCCCACATCGAAACGGAGTGTTTGGTGGATGCCAGAAAGTTCCGCCACTGTCGCCGCACCAGAGGGGGGACATGTGGGAGAAAGCGTAGCGGGAGGGGTAGCTGCGCTTGTTCGAGGTCCACCCATCTAGGGCGGTTGGTGAGGACTTGCCATGACTAGATACAGGACAGTTGAGCCGCCATTTGGTATTTCTGCAGGTCAGGGACCCCGAGGCCCCCCAGTTTTTCGTTGCCCAGCATCGTGGATTTAGGGATCCTGCGCTTTTTCCCCCTCCAGATAAACTGCAGCATTTTCTTCTGTAGGCGCTGAAGGGCTGGCACCGGGACCGGCACCGGGAGCGTGGAGCACGCATACAGGAATCTCGGTAGTAAGTTCATTTTACAGGCTGTAATACGGCCCATCAGCGATATCTCTTGGGCCGCCCAGCGTCTCAAATCTGCCTCCAAGGTTGTAAATAATGGGGGAAAATTAGCCCGATAGGTCTCGCTTGGGTTGGCTTGGGATCTGAACACCCAAGTAGCTAATTCCTTTGGTCGTCCATTGTATTGGGCACAGCGGGACTAGAGCCTCTCGATCTTCTCGGGCCACACCTACTCCGATGGCGACTGAATTCCGATAGTTGACTGTGAAGCCTGTGGCCCTGCCATAGCTTGTTATCTTAGCCAAGGCTTGAGGGAGGGAGGAGCGGGGTTTCGTGATAGTCAAGAGGCCATTGTCTGCATAGAGGGCCAGCTTGTGGTGTGCCGGGCCTGATTGAAAGCCTTCGACTGCAGGGTTCAACCTGATCCGCTGGGCAAATGGTTCCATAATTAGAGTGAAAAGTAGTGGCGACAGGGGGCATCCCTGCCGGGTTCTGCAAGTTAAGTTGATAGGGGAGGAGAGGGTGCCATTAACTCTGAGAAGGGTTTTGGGAGCTTTGTAGTTTGCCAGCGTCATAGTGCAGAACTCCGGGTCAAATCCAAACGCCTCAAGGGTGAGCCTCATGAAAGTCCAATCCACCTTGTCGAACGCCTTGGTCGCGTCCAGGGCCAGAAGCATCAGTTCCCGGGAATCCCGGGAGGCAAGTTCCACCAGATCCAAGGCTCTTCGAATGTTGTCGGCCGTGGAGCGGTGTCTGAGGAAGCCACTCTGATCCGCACTGATTATCTCCGGCAGAAACTGAGACAGACGTGATGCCAGGATTTTAGAGTAAATATTAGCATCTATGTTGAGCAGGGCAATGGGTCTATATGATGCAGGGTTTTTCGGATCGCCTTAGGTAATAAGACCGTAATTGATTCCTGCATGGACGGGGTTACAGTGCCTGTGGTCCTGAACGAGTTAAACAACTGTACCAAAGGTGCTAATAGTTGGGATTTGAAGATTTTGTAAAACCTGGTTGTATACCCGTCAGGGCCAGGGGCTCGGGATTTAAGAGCTTTTATTGCCTCGTCCACTTCTTCGTCAGTAATCGGCACCTTCAGGGAGTCACGGGCTGTTCTTTTTAGCCGGGGAAGCGCTGCACCTCGTAGGTATTCCTTCTGTTCCTCCATGTCCCGTACTGGCGCGGTCATCACCTGAGTCAGGTGGGTCGCAGCGAGCTGCAGTTTGTCATGGTCAGCGTAATGAACCTTGCCTCGTTGGTCCCGCAGGCCCACAATTGTATTGTTCCTCTTCGCCTTGGCAAGTTTGGCCACTAGTAGCTTATTTGCTTTGTTGTTTTTAGCATTATAAAACTGTTTTGCTTTTGCCATTTGGTGGGCAGTGTGTTCGGCATAGTGGGCCTCGATCTTTCTTTGTGCTATCCGGATGGCCCACTGAGTTTTAGGGGTCCAGCCCTTGTCCTTATGAGTCTTTTCTGCATTCCTGAGGTGCTCTTCAAGGCCTTGGCGAGTTTGACGTTTGTGTCTATGGTAGGCCACTCCTTGCGCAATCAGTTCACCTCGCACTACTGCCTTCATTGTGTCCCAAGTGTTGGCGGTAGAGGTGTCCTCACTGGGGTTCTCCTTAAAGAAGTTGGTGATCGTGGTTGCAATCACATCTCTGAGTGGCATCTCATTGAGAATCTGATCATATAGAGTCCATCTGCGCTGTTGGGGTTTAGCTGGTTCCTGCACTCAGATTTCCAGGGTCACCGGAGCGTGATCAGACAAGATTCTGGAGCCAATTGTCACGTTGTTGGTGAACGTGAAGGTTTGTGGAGACACTAGAAGATCTATCCTGGAGAAGGTTCTGTGGACATAAGAATAAAAAGAAAAGTCTCTTTCGGATGGGTGGAGTACTCCAAGAATCCACCACCCCCAAGGTTCTAAATAGTTGTAAGAGAGCCAGGGCTATGGTGAGGTCTCCGGCACTGGGTGGGTGTGACTTGTCTTTCGTGGGGTTCGGGACCCCGTTGAAGTCCCCTCCAATCACAATCTGACCTTCCAGAAACGGAGAGAGAGTTGTACTCAGGGATTTATAGAACAGCGCCTGGCCTGAGTTGGGTGCGTATACGGAAATTATAGAATAGAGTTGTCCCAGTAGTAGGCATTTCACCGCCATATACCGCCCCTCCGGGGAGCTTATAGAGTCTACAATTTGAGGGTTCAGTCCCCTCCCAAATAGGATAGCTGTGCCACCCTTCTTGGAGTTTCCAGATGCGAAAAAGTTGCTTCGGAAAGTTTCGGGAGCGTAGGCGGCTATGGTCTGCAGGCAGCAAATGGGTTTCTTGTAGCATAGCCACTGCTGCACTGTCATTCTGAAGCTTCTGTAGGATGGACTTGCGTTTGGCGGGTGAATTTAGTCCCTTGACATTCAGGGGGACGAACCTCAGAGTTCGATGTTCTGGGGCCAGTTCCGGGGAGATGTAGAGGGATCAGCCATCATGTCGTGGAGTGCGTGGCCATTCCCCAACCTGCCTGTGGGGTTTTTTCTCGGGCCGCCAACGGGAGGGCCGAGTTTTAACTGAGGGCGGCTGACCTTTTGCGTGTCTAATGCCTCCCTTGGCCAACCGGGCCATAGAACAGTGTGTAGCCAACATGGCTAACCTTACAGGAAATCTTAGTTGTTTGTTCCAAGGACTCATAGATGGACTGTGCCTTGGAACCGGGCATGGACCGTGGAATAATGCCCGCTGCTTCAAGGATGAAGCTTATCTGTGATCCTGAGGGTGCTGATCGGATCATGGTGTCGGACTTCGAGCCAAAATCGAAGTGGAAGCTCCATCATGGGGTCGCCTCTGGCTATTTCCTCTTCCGGAATCTGGGAACCTTCGACCAAGAATCTTGTGTGAGACTAGGGGAGGCCACCAGGTTTGAGTTAGCCGTTGCTTCGGAGGGCAGGAAAGACGTGGGTTTGGAAGCATCTGGGCGCAGGATGTCGGTAGCATCTTCCAGGTGGCTAATTTTCCTGAGTGAGCCCTTGTAGGAAAAATGCAAAGCTGTGGGAAAGAGCCATCTGTAGCGGATTCTTTGAGCCTGAAGAAGGGTGGTTAGGGGGCGAAGGGCTCGCCTCTTTTGAAGAGTAAGCGGAGAAAGGTCCTGAAAGATCTGGAGGGAGGTCCCTTGGAAAGTAATTTCGTCTTTGGAGTGGCTCATTGCCGAGATGGCTTCCTTTGTGGTAAAGAAGTGCACCCTAGTGATGACGTCGGGGGGGGCCATCCGATTCCACTCCACGCCGGGGATTCAGCCTGTGGGTGCGATCTAGGAGAAGCTGTGAATCTTCGATATCAGGGAGGAGAGATTGGAAAAAGAGGCCCACATATTCAGCTAACCCCTTGTCTGGGATCGAAGTGGGAACCCCCCGAATACGGAGGTTGTTGCGCCGGGCCCTATTTTCGAGGTCCTCTTGCTTGTATTCCCAAATGTCGTACTTGTCCTGCAATAGTCCGATTGAGCGCTGGACTTCCGTTAGTGCGGAGGCATGATCTTGGATATGATCCTCAACAACTCCCACTCTTTGTTCAACCTCCGAGACTTTTTTATCTGTGCTTTCCAGTTTAGTTGTGAGTTCTGCTCTACAAGAGTGGAATTCTGATTTGATATCTGCCATGAATTCACGTATATCTTCTTTGGTCGCCAAAGGTCCCTTGTTATCTAGGGATTCCTGTGAGACGGAAGGGCCGGAATCTTGTTTTCTAGCTTTGTCGGAAGCGGTCAGCAGAGTTGCTATGTCCGAAGACTTGGTGGTCTTTTGTTGCTTGGCCATCGCGCTGATTGTCAGCGGCGGGGCAATGGCCGCCAGGAGCACTGTAGCAGTGAAGAAGAGTTGCTAAGGGAGCTGCTAGCGGGCCTCCAGCGGCTAAGAAGCGCTGCCCGTGCGGGATGTACGCCTTATCCACGGGCAGCAGGGTCGTGGGCCGGGGCGCCCCAGGAAGGGCTTGGGCAGAAGAGCATGCGGGCTAGGCCTACCTTAAGTCTCTCAAGGGGCTTCTGCTGAGGGCTCCCACTGCCAACCGTTGAGGGGAGGGTCTCCCATCTCTGTTCCAGGAAATCAAGTCGGTTCACGGGTCGTTGCATATGTCCATAGGCCGGAAGGTAGGCTGTCTCCGTCCGCTGGATGTGAAGCTGTAAAGCGGCATGTGCCGGGGCGCCCCAGCAGGAAGAGGGAAAGGGTGCACAAACGAGGCCAGTGCATGCGGGAATCCTCGCCGGTTCCAGGGGGGAACTGGGCTGCCCTCACCGGCCGATGGGAACAGTCCCCACTTGTCTGGATATCCGGATGCTCGTCCGTCCCCTCTGGCTCGAGCGCTACGGGGAGGATCGCCTCCAGCTCCTGACAGCGCACGCCATCATACGTGCGCCCGCCATCTTGGATTCTCCGAGCGGCAGAGGGGGGGGAACCGGGATTCAAGCGACGAGTACGGACATAGTGCTCCCTCTCCCGGCTTTCATCTTTGAGCTGCTAGTGCCCCATCGGTTCTGATCCACATAGCTGGCGTCGATGGATCGTGTAGGCTACAGGAACCGCATAATTTTAGCTATAGCACCGGGCAGTCCACGGGCGGCTTTAGAGGAGCGACTGCATTGTGTCGGCTCCAAGCCATGCCCCAACAAATTACATTTTAAAAAACAAAAAATAAAATTGTTGAATTTCGTCTGCTTAAGGCCACAGTTCTTTGAAGCTCAGATGGACATGACTGGGAACTTAACACTTTAATTTCTAGAAAGAAGTAGTTCTTTCACTCTTTTTCAGGGAATCTGGTCTCTTGTATTGCAACTTCCAGTATCGAATGGCCTCTCTTCCATTTGTTGATGAATCTGGCAACTGCAACTTAAGTTACCAGAAGTCCATTCAATCTACCAGCTACTGTAAATCCCCTTTGTTCTTAGTCAATTCCTTTCTGCTGATCTTATCACTTGCCCTCCTTTCAGGTGTTATATCTTGGTGCAGGGAGCGGGTCCACTCATTGTTTCCGAGCCAGCTTGACGGCTTTGTTTTTGTATGGTATCATTCCTGTGTGCACGCTCTTTGCCACAGTAACCTTCCCTAGATCTCCTCACCATCCCTTCTTCTTTGTTTGTGTATACACTCCTTGCTCAAGAGCTATCTACACGTCTTTGACTAGCGACATTGGTTGTTCTTCAGTCCGTACTTCTAACTCTGGAAGTCTTGAGCACGATATGCAGCTCCACAGCATCTATGGTCTGTGTCCTTTCCACTCCTTACTGCATCTGTCTCTGACATAGTGAAGTGTTAACATATACTCCTCTTGGCAGTATACGCGTCGAGCTGGCCTGTTTATGACTCTTAACTTAAACTGCCTCTTTCTCACTAAGTTCCCCTTTTTGTTCTCTCTCCATTGGTGGAATCTTTCACATGACTATAGTCATTGAAAGACTGTTCATGGGCACTTATGGTGAATTACATTTCTTTGGGCACTTGGGGATGATGTTATAATTTTCATTTTCTTTTTTTGATTTTCTTTTTGTTGGTTTTAGTAAAATCGCGTCGACTTTTGGAAGTTCACATTTCTGCAAGTAAATTTGGTTGTGAAAGAAAGTATCACATTTGTATGAACATTGTTTATATGTGAAGATGTAAAGTATTATTTTGAATTTAAGATAACTACTTCCATGTTTTTCGTACCACTGTTTCTTTTCCAAATAATACCCACACGATTGTCAGTGGTTTTAGGGGATAAACTGAAGGTAAGCCCTGCCCAAAGTTGCATTGATAAGCGTAATGACTGGAGAGATAAACTAATAGAGTTCTAGAAAGCCATCACATTATTTGGAAACACTAATGTTCTTGTTCAGTGGGGAGTCTGTTTCTGTAGCCTGTGCTACTACTTTCATGCATACATTTTCAGGAAACTCCATAAAACATGTCTGTTCAACAAATATGACTGAAGAAACCTAACATTTTACTTTACTTTTTACTCCCTGTAGTTATGTATTTCCCTTCTCACCTTTTCTGGTGCTAGCGCTGTGATATCCCCGGCTTGGGCGATACACACATGCAACAAAATGCAACAAATATGTTTGATAATGACAGAAAAGAGGTTCTCCAATTTGCCAACTTTGAGTTGGAGCACTGATCTAGTTCACACTGAGAACTGAATCACATTTCACCCCCGAAGAAATATGTGAAGTACATTGACTGGAATGCTAACCGGTCAGTTTTTTCTGGTTTCTGAATAAATGCCGTTTTGGACTCATGGGCCTGGCACAAGTGATGGGCTGCTGATTGAAGGCAACTTCTACTTTAGAATATTTCTTAAGTTGATGTTTGAGTGACTGAACACTTTTTATTGCCACTATTGACTCAATATGCAAGCAAAGTATAAACTACAATGACAGAAAACCATCTAGGCCTTGTCTTTTCAGGTGATGAATTTGGTTGCACTACAGGTGGAGGAAATTACTGGTGGTTACTGTCGTTAGAGCACCTCTATATTTATTTTGACCAGAAGGAGGATTTACTCTTCAACTCCCTCATGCAAATCGTTTACTTGTAAAATCAGCAATTCAGAGAAACCTTTCATAGACCTAAGTTTGTTTATTTTGTTTAATTGGAGAAATCCTTACTTCATATATTGCATTAATCATTGCATGTTTAATTGGCAATTTGCTATGCAATGATGACAATCACGACAATGTATGAAGTACAATTTACATTGAATGAGGATTATTCTAAAGAAGCAACATGAACAAAAATATTTCTATGAACGTTTTTTCTGAATAGTTTTGAATGTAAATAAGATATGCACAGGGTAGTTGAGGTTTTAAGCATTCTTCTGTTCTGACTCTATATATGGTCAATTCAGGTTTCGTTACTCATCCTCTATCTCACTATTACTAATGTCTCTGTGGCAAAACTGGTTCACAGTTCCGGTAATTGTAAAATTCTGTACGCTACAGCCTTTACAATCTGATAGGGAATCTGAAGCCCCTTACACTTCTCTGGTAAAAAATAAACCTGCTTTATAATGTGAAATCCAGTTGCTTCTTTCATACATCAATCAACACATTTGGGAAACATGGTTTCATATTGCCGAATGCATAACATTGAATAGTTAGATACAGAAATAAGTAGTATTTAAAAATATGATTGCACAAGGTCTAAATCTACTTATTTTCTCATTTATTTCAGGTTTGAACAATTGGAGGTATTGAGTTTTGATTCCGTAAGGAGGAGAATGAGTGTAATTGTGAGATCTGCCTCAGGTAGTCATCACATTCCTTCTTAAATCGTATTTGTGTACTCTGTCTTCATTCGTTTGAGTGGATTACTCTGATAATGGTAATTTTGTGGCAGGGTACAATCGGTCTGAATGGGTTGCACAGTTCACTTAAAGTCTGTTGGTTTGTAAAAGCTGCCCTTATGTTCATGTTCGTATGAGATTGACTAGTAGACATGTATTATAATGGGTCTTAACTGTATTGTATTGCTTAGGCTTACTACCCATTGTGAGAAACCGGAAGGTGTCTCACTCGCTGGTCCCAGAGATCTGTCGTTCAGGTGGCCAGGACATGGCCATCCCTATTGGATCCAGTATTGGATCCAGTTCCTGGGGGTGGACCAGTGAGGGAGGATCACCTGGATGAGGGGTCTTTGGGGGGTAGAAGTGGGACACCGAAGGGTGAGACGCGGTACCCTCTTCCTTATACATTTTCCCCATCCTACTCCGTAGAATACTTAGAAACTCCACCCCCCCTTTTCCTACACGAATACTCTTGCACCATGACAAACAATGGACTAACACCAGAGCCGTTTACCTGACATGTCCCAACACAAGGGTCAGGCAGAGGAGAAAGGCAGCGAGACCTGAAAGGACGACGAGAAGGTAATTGCCCTTGCCCTTTTCAACTCAGCCCAGTGAAATCTCTGAAAGGTGAATCCTAAGCCCAGGAAGTCCAGGTGGCGTGTGGTGTGACGGGTGTCGATGGTGCACAGGGCCCTCCCGCGCTGCTAGCCAAAGCAGTGAAAAGTGATTGCCGCTGTGGTGCCGTCCTTGACTTCCAAGGCATTTCAGCACAGCCGGTCAGTCGGAGAGAACTGGTAGGAAACCGAACTGTGCTGGGCCCAAAGTTGCAGGCAGCAACATTGTTGGAATGAAGAACTTGTGTGTTTGAACTTTAAAGAAACCCCAGTGAAGGTCCAGAGGCAGAGTGGTCTGGCGCTGCGTGGGCGCTCATTCGAAGGAGTTTGACTGGAACCTTTTTGTTGTGTTGAAACTACAAGAACCAAGAGGCCTTGCGGGAGGCCGGCATGAGGTGTCAAGGTGGTCATACAAGGGTTAAGCAAAACCCCTTGAACACTCGAAAGTGTTTGACACTTGGAGAAAAGCAAAGTGAATTGTGTTTATAGAATTGTGTGTAGCCTGGCTGGGGGCTTTAAGGAAAGCCTGACTGTGGGCTGAGACCTGGACGGAGGTAGAGGGAAGAACCTAAGGGGTCTAAAGAGACTGTCTTGAGACTGTGGCTATGTGAACCGGATGGAGGGATGCCAAGAGAAAGCTAGGGGAAGGGAATCCCCGCTTTCTGATGAGATTGTGAACATTGTGACGACAAGTGTGCCAATTGTGACAAGTGTGAACCCGGCTGAGGGATGTCACAGTGAATAACATTGAGCATCCTGAATGTAAAGTTTTTAATCAAAGGCCGTAGTGAACCTGACTGAAGGAGGCCAACGTTGCAAGATGGATCGGACCCCAGTTGAGAGGGTCCCAGGTTGAAGAGAAATCACCCGACTTTAAGATTACTGAAGG
This sequence comes from Ambystoma mexicanum, assembly GCF_040938575.1. Lineage (NCBI taxonomy): Eukaryota > Metazoa > Chordata > Amphibia > Caudata > Ambystomatidae > Ambystoma > Ambystoma mexicanum. Next base: position 825,994,408 of record NC_090939.1, read on the forward strand.
AACTTTTGTTTGTCGTTTATGGTCCATCGGCCCTTGACTTTGAGCAAAAGAGACTTGGCCACAGAAGGTCCCGATATTGTTGAAAGGAACTGTTAGATTGTGCTGGCGAAGCCCGAAATGTGCTGTGCTCCAGAATCCCACCTTGTCCTGTGATAAAAACGTGGTGAAGGGAGACCCCAGCTATACCATCCTGACTTATTATTTTGAGAACATTTCTTTCTTTTCTTGTGAACATTAGCCTACATTATTTTGTAGCATAGCAGTAAGGATTGGCAAAAGTTTTTTTTTTTAGTATATGCCCTTTTCATTTGACTAGACTCCACTAGGACAGTGTTATTATTTGTTGATGGTTGTAGCTTCCTCCCATCTTAGATTTAGGTTTAGATTAGGTGTTTTTCTCGGCCATGGGGTCTGGCATGGATTCACATGCTCATGAATATTCCCCGTCGTCAGGCTGGGAATCCTCGGTAAAGAAAAAATCAATATCAGTTTTGTTTCTGATCTGTCTTTCTTAGTAGTAACCAATCACTGATCTCTGGGTCATACTGCCCCCAGCCAATGACTGCCCTCTCCCTAAGCCCTGCCTCTGGCAGCCATCCTCAGATTTTTACCGCACGCTCAAGTGTTGGGAGTCCTCGTGTTTAGCTCTCGAGTTTTTTACTGCGTTTTCATGCTTTTTCAGGAGATTTTCTCATTTTTTCGGTTTATTCGAGCCTCAAGCTCCACCGTTTCTACTTCTGACAACGGGTAGCCGTTTCGGAATTCTTATACGCCCCTCAAGGGTGAAGTTTTCGTCGAGTTTACACTTCTTGGAGGATTCCAGAAGATCTGCGGCCTACCTCAACGGACATGGCCCAGGACAAGGGAAGCTCGACGCCCGGATCCAAGCTGTTCAGGTGCTGCCCTGGATGCGGATTGCAGAACGTTTTCAAGGAGGACAAGCACTCGCGTTATCTCTACTGTCTTCATGAGGACAAGACGCACGTGGAGAAGGACTGTGCGTTCTGCAAATACCTTTCGGAACGGACCAAACAAGATCGTCGTTCCCGCCTCGCCGCCTGGCTGGAGAAGGGCACAGCAGGTGAGAAGGCGAAGAAAAAGTCTGAGCGGGCTTCTAAGTCCTGTCAGGGCGCCCCAGCGACGGGGGCCCAACAGAAGGCCAAGCACCGCAAGTCTGCGGGCACCGGGAGCGCCGAAAGGTCTGGCTCTTCGGCTGCCAGGCAGGGCGCTACTTCCCTGGCACGTCCGACCACGAGCCAGCGCTCTGGTTTGGGGAAGAGGAAGTCCGAGAACCTGGGTAAGCCGCTGGAGCGGACCCGGTCGATCTCGAAGGGGGAGCGAGGTGCTGACCCTCCTCCCAAGGCGAAGGCCCAGGACGCACCTAAGGTGGTGAGGGCTTTGATCCATCCGGCAAAGGCCTCTGCCGAAGTGGTCACTGCGACCCTGGCGAAGCCGGATGAGACTATGCCAGTGGAAACGACCTCTGGGCCCAGAGTATCCCTGCCACCGCAGAGGGAATCCTCTTTCCAGCCCATCGTTAAGACCCCCGTGAAGCCCCTGGCGGAAAAAGAGGGGGGGGCGGCGTTGGCCATTACAGACTCGGAATCAGCCTCTGAGGAGGAGCTGGTAGAAGCCGAGAAAGGCCTCAATGAGAGGTCCATAGGCCTCAACGAGAGCATAGGCCTCAAGGAGAGGTTCATAGGCCTCAACGAGAAGTTCGAGAGGGTGAGATCCCAGGGGGCGGCCCCTGCTGACGTGATCGAGGATAGCGTTGATGGCGACGTAGAGGGCCCAGTGGAACGGCCATCCCGTCCGTCGCAGCCATTACCCGAGCCACAGGATAGCTCGGCGGCCATTTTGTTGGCAATCCAATCCTTATGTACCGAGATAAGGACGAGATTACCACGGACCCCGACAGAGAATCCAGAACCGGGCCCGTTGGGAAGCCCTCCGAACAAGCGGAGGAGAGTCCACCCCGCTCAGCCCTTCGTGCCTGGGAGACCTGTGGACCCCTCGTCCTTGCCAGACCCTAGAGAGGATACGGCGATGGACACAGCGATGGGGACGGGCGATTATGGCAGCGATGACACAGCGGACATCCCGTCATCACCCCCCCTTAACCCCCCCCCACGGGCTGCCCCAGTCAACGAAATTGGCTCTTTCCACGCCATGATAACCAGGGCATCCGAGCTCTTCCAGCTCTGCCCTGAAGAACAAAAAATGGAAGGGTTTCTATACCAACGACGAGAGGCCAAGAGGAAGACGGTCCTCGCGGTGCCTTTGCTCGACGATGGCTGGAATGAGGGGCTCGCGGTCCTCAAGAACCCTTCCACGGCACCTCCAAGAGGGACCGGTACGAGAAGAAGTACCGAGTCCCTGATGCCGCCCCCTTGTGCCTCAGGGCCCAGCCCACGCCGGACTCTGTCGTCTCGGCAGCGGCTAAGAAGAAGGCAGCGGGTGCGGCGGCTTCAACTTCCACTTCCCTGCCAGACAGCGAGGGCAAGAAGTTGAACTCCATGGGACGACGAGTCATCTCGGCGGCGACGATGATTAAGGCGACCAATGCCTTAGCGATCGTGGCCCGCTACGACAGGGAGCTCTGGTTCAAGATAGCTCCCCTGCTAGACTTCCTACCTGACGACAAGAGGGCGGAGGCCCTAGAAATTCTGCAGGAAGGCGAGGTGGCGTCGGATCACGCCATTACGGTGGCAACGGACATTGCAGATACCGGTTTTCGCCAACTGGGCAACGGAGTTTGCCTCCGACGATGAGGATGGCTCAAGGCGACAGACTTTCGCTAGGACGTCCAGACCAGAGTGTTGGACATGCTGTTCGACGGCAACAACCTCTTTGGTAAGGCGGTGGACGAGTCTCTACAGGCCATCAAGACCGACTCGGAGACGGCCCGGGCCCTAGGGGTGCTTCAACAGCGACGGCCCTTTCGGAGCTCCGAAGGCAGACAGGGTGCCTCCAAAGGTTCCAGCGGTGGTTCCTCCACTTACCGCCAGGCGGCACGGTCCTCTTCCCAGGAGGCCTACAGAGGTCGCGGCAAGCAGGGGGGATCCCGCCGTCGTCACCAAGGAGGCCAAGGCGGCAAGGCCGCCTCCAAGCAAGACTGACCCGGCCGTATTGTCGGCCCCCACCAAAGCACCCCGGTGGGAGGCCGGCTGACGAAGTTCGTCGGCGTGTGGGAGTCCATCTCCACCGACCGTTGGGTGTTGGACACCCTGGCCAACGGGCACTCGCTGGAATTCCAAAAGAAGTGCCCTCGCATTCCTGCCGTGGCCACGTCCCTCAACTGCTGTTGGAGGTAAGGGCGATGCTCAAGAAAGGTGCAATCGAGCTCGTCCCCAGAAGGCTAAGGGGCTCCGGAGTGTACTCAAGGTACTTCCTCGTCAGGAAGAAGACAGGCGGTTGGCGCCCCATCCTAGACCTGCGCCGCTTAAACAAGTACATCAAGGTGCAGAAATTCAGGATGGTCACCCTCCAGCACGTGCTGGGACAGCTGGAGGAAGGCGACTTCCTATCGTCTTTGGACCTGGAGGATGCTTACTTCCACATCCCTATTCTAAAAAGGCACAGGAAGTTCCTCAGGTTCGTGGTTCAGGGACGCCACTACCAATTCAGAGCCCTACCGTTCGGATTAAAGTCGGCACCCAGGGTTTTCACCAAGTGCCTGGCACCAGTGGCGGCGCGGCTGCGCCTGCAGGGGATCCACGTTTACCCCTACCTGGACGACTGGCTAATCCGGGCAAGGACAAGGGAACTCGCTGTCGAGCACACAGCGAGGACCGTCGGGATTGCTCACGGAGCTGGGGTTCACCATCAACTACCCCAAATCCCACCTGGCCCCATCGCAGGTAGCACTGTTTCTAGGAGCCAAGCTTGATACAATGGGGCAATTGGCCCCCCCTTCGGAGGAGAGGACCAAGACCATCCTGGGCAAGGTGGGCCGCCTGCTAGCCACGGACGTGGCCATGGTGAGGTCCATCAAGTCCCTCCTCGGGATGATGTCCTCATGCGTCGATCTTGTACCCCTTGCAGACTTCGGATGTGTCTGCTACAGGAGTTCCTCAACGCCCGCTGGCTTCTGGCGAGGGGCTGTTTTGAGGACAGGATCCCTCTCGACGAGGAGTTCCGTCGGGCGACCTCATGGTGGGGCATCAATGCTCACCTCACAACAGGCACGGAATTTCAAATCCTGCCGTTTCAGAAGACTGTGACGATGGACGCCTCTCTGGAGGGTTGGGGGGGCCCACACCGGAGACCGCCACGCAAGAGGCCTTTGGATCCCAGAGGAGAGGTCTCTCCACATCAACATTCTGGAGCTCCGAGCAGTGTTCTGGGCTCTCAAGTCATTCCTTCCGTCCCTCAAGGGCAAAGTGGTGAGGATCTTCACCGACAACACCACCACGATGTTCTATATACGGAAGCAAGGAGGCACCAGATCCCCAGACCTATCCAAGGAGGCCCAGGATCTGTGGCACTGGGCAGTCGCCCAGGGGATGTTTCTGGTTCCCTTCCCCCTGGCAGGAATAAAAAACACCATCGCCGACTCACTCAGCAGGGAGCTGCGCTCGTGCCACAAGTGGGTACTGTGCCAGGATCAAGTGGATCGACTCTTCCAACGATGGGGCAAACCCCAGATCGACCTGTTCACGACGGCGACGAACTCCAAGTGCCAGAGGTTCGCCAGCAGGTTCCCACAGCCTAGGAGCATCGGCGATGCTTTCTCGTTCCCTTGGGACGGCCTGTTTCTATACGCGTTCCCTCCATTGCCGTTGCTGCTACGCCTCATCAACCAGTTCAAGAAGTCCAGGTGCAGGATGATCCTCGTCGCACCGGCGTGGCCGAGGCAGATCTGGTTCCCGGACCTTCTGGACTTGTCAACGTCCCCACCAGTCAAGCTGCCGGCGGACGCGGATCTTCTCTCCAGAGAAGGAGGCGCCATTCTCCATCGAGATCCGCAGTCGCTGAACTTGCAGGCCTGGCTCCTGCAGCGCTAGAGTTTGGACGGTACGATATCCCGGCTGATTGCAGAGAGGTTCTTGCAAAGGCCAGGGCGTCCTCCACCCTCAAGTGCTACAGACATAAGTGGAAGAGGTTCTCTGTCTGGTGCCGTGCACAGAAGATTAACCCTCTGCGGATTACGGCCCCTCAAGTGCTGTCGTACCTACTGTCGCTGGCCAAAGCTGGACTGGCTCACGCCTCCATCAAAATACATCTGGCAGCCATCTCCCGATATACCAGGACTACGGGACGGGCGTCCTTGTGGTCTCATCGCCTGGTGAAGGAATTTATGAAGAGACTATTCTGATCGTTCTTGCCAGTGAAGGCTCCCGCCCCGGCGTGGGAGCTTAATGTGGTGCTGACCAGGCTCATGGGGGCCCCATTCGAGCCTATGCATTCGGCGCCCTTGAAGTTCCTGTCGTGGAAGACAGCGTTCCTTGTGGCCATCACCTCCGCACGACGAGTGGGAGAGATCCAGGCCCTATCTTGTAAGCCTCCATACTTGACTTTTCACGACACGAGGATGGTGCTGAGGACGCACCCCTCCTTCATGCCCAAGGTGCCGTCGGACTTCCACCTCAACCAGCCCTTGGTGTTACCAGTTTTCTTCCCGTCGCCTTCGACGCCAGCCGAGAGGACTTTGCACTCGCTGGATGTAGCTAGAGCGCTGAAGTTCTATGTGGACCGCACGAAGAGTTTTCGGAAGACGTCACAACTGTTTGTTAACTTTGGGACTGTGAATCAAGGGAAGGCTCTCTCGAAGACTTCCATTTCCAGATGGCTCTCCGGCTGCATCATGCACTGTCACCGGTTGGCAAACCGACTGCTGCCCGGCCGTCCGAGAGTCCATTCGACCAGAGCGATCGCTGCTACCACAGCGTTCCTGTCTGGTGTGCCCCTGCTGGACATCTGCTGGGCTGTTATGTGGTGGTCGACGCACACCTTCACAAGATTCTACTGCGTCGATCGGGACTCCAGGGAGGTGTCCAGGGTCGGCCAAGCAGTGCTGCGCAACCTGTTCGCTTAAGGTGAGCCTGGTGAGGAGGTAAGAGATGCTTAATGTTGAGTTGTTGTATTGCTTAATGTTGAGCCTGTTGCCACCTCCCGTGGTTGTGCATGTGTGTACTGCTATGTATTCTTTTATTCATGAGCATGTGAATCCATGCCAGACCCCATGCTGGAGAAGGAACAAGTTACTTACCTGTAACTGTTGTTCTCCAGCATGGGTCTGGCATGGATTCACATGCGAACGCTCCCGCCTACCCCTCTGCGGCTCTTCACTTGGTCATACTGCCACTTTACGTGCTACCAAATCTGAGGATGGCTGCCAGAAGCGGGGCTTAGGGAGAGGGCAGTCATTGGCTGGGGGCAGTATGACCCAGAGATCAGTGATTGGTTACTACTAAGAAAGAAAGATCAGAAACGAAACTGATACTGATTTTTTCTTTACCGAGGATTCCCAGCCTGATGACAGGGAATATTCATGAGCATGTGAATCCATGCCAGACCCATGCTGGAGAACAACAGTTACAGGTAAGTAACTTGTTCCATCTCATCCATTTAATAAACCCTTAAACTGTGATCACTTGTCTGTCTTATCTTGATACCATGCCTTCCTTATACCATCTAGGTTTTAGTAAATTGTTGTGGGTTAGATGGATCTATTGTAACCTAAATATCTTTGGTTTTAGATAGTCAGAGAAAATAAATGGCCTGTTGTAATCTACAGTTTGTTTGGATCTGTCAAAAGCGTAATAAAGAACTGATTGCATTGGGCTTGAAACGAGGTGTCTGCCCTAATGGTTCCTGAGCTTCAGCATTCTCAACTCATTGGTTCAAACATGCAGTATTATGTGGCAAGTAAGGAATCAAGTCTTGCTGATGCATTTATCCCCACTGACTCATATTGTCTTGTATTAATCACAGCACTTGTAAGACCCATTAATGTTTTGTTATAATTTTAGTAATACACAACTTTCAGATATATTTTCATTATAGCAGCATCTTCTATGCTGTAACATATTTTTTTCACAAGGTAAATCACTAAAAACAGAGTCTGATTTTATGTTTCACTGAGTCCCTGTAGCTCATGCTGCCTCCTGTACTGCCAAATGTAACAAAAACATTCTAGGGAGTCCTCGGACCACTAATGTAATGTTGCTACCGCTCTGGAAAGTCCTGTCGAGTACGTCATTCACTCATGGGAAATGTAAAATAAAATATACAGTCTGAGTGGGTGCAGTGTTCCATGGTTGCTGTATTATGTTGCTTCTCTCCAACTTTTGACTATGACCTAGAAAAGTCAACAGCCATCTTTTTTTTGTTGATTTTTTTTTTTAATTTATTTTCTGAGCCAAACAAATCAACATTAACACATCCACCAATTTCCAACCCCCTCCCCTCCTACCCCTCGCCTCCCCCCAGACCCACTGCTGGAGGCATTTGTCACCTGGGCCTTTACCAGTCTTTCTTAAGCTGTGAAAATGTCCAAAATTCTTATTTTATGCGGGCACCATTGCTCCATATCGTCCGATTGGAGATATTCCAGCACGTCACCCCATTCTTTCGTGAAGGACCCCCCCTAGTGCCCTGTGTATTATGTGTTAGTCTTTCCATAGTCACTAAATTCCACACCTTCTGAAGCCAACCAAACACCAGAGGTGGGTCCCGTTGTTTCCATTTCTGGGCAATCGCTGACCATGCCGCTATCACTAGCCCCATAAAACGCCTCAATTGTGATTTCGTAAATTTCTTAGCAATCGGGTCCTTTATTCCGCATAACCATACCTTCTCCCCCAGCATGCCTATGTTTGGGAACATCCCCTGCATTTGCGTGTTTACTTCCGCCCAGAACACCTGTATCCCTTTGCAGTCCCACCATATATGTTTCCAGTTGCCAATCTCATTACAGCTCCTCCAGCAAAGCCTGGAAGTGTTCGGATAGATTGCATTTAAAGTCTCTGGGGTGTAATGCCATTGGGTCATAATGTTTACCCACATTTCCCTCATTTGAACTGAGCGTGTCAGCTTCGGTATTCCCCTCCCTCTGTAATTTACTAATTGGTTCACCCAGCGTTGTTTCCAATTTCCGCATGTAGTTCCACCTAATGTCCTCATTCTGTACATTGAGAAACTTGTACAGAGCCGACACCAGTTTCTTGGAACCTAAGTTGGACAATGTGTATCTCTCGAAGGGAGTCAGTTCCCTTATTGCAGCTTGTTTGATAGTCTGCGTTGCCAACCAGTGTGACAGCCATCTTAATATGTTTAAACACCTGCATTGCAGTCAGCAATTATTGATTTAATCTTCAAAAGAAAGCACTGCTAATAGACCTATGCTAACTTTCTGATCCCTTATTGGAAAGCGATTATAATGTAACTGCTCAGTACAATTGAAAGAGGCTTGCAAGTTGTCATAAAATCCAAAGAACTTGTAAACAATCAGTTTATCTATTGCATGTGGTTGAATAGCCTGCAAGCTTCTGTTTTATCGCCTGTAATATCAATCCTATTCTCACTATTACTGACAGGCGACACTACATTGCTACTGGTGCCGCTTTCCTCAATTGATGATGAAAAAGCATTGACTGCTGCAGTTTCAGTTGGTAAGCTTTACATACATACAGCTGCACCACATTCCACATTAGAATTTCAGCATATGGCTCCACCCAATTTTTCCCAGCCAGGAGTACTTCACTACACTGACACCAGAGCAAGCACTGCTTCACCTGCTGTACTAATGGACATAGTAATAGTCGACTTGGTTTCCGGGTCAAGCATTACACCACAATATGACAGAGCTTACTAATTAGGCATGTCTCCTCGAATGACATAATCCAAGCCCTCCCTCTTCTTCCCCCTGAAATTCCCCAGCGTGTATATACCAAATACAGCACCAACAACTAACACAGACTTGAGCGGCTGTGCATTTAGGGTACAGCACAGGCAGACGAAGTGCACCTCCAAGATTATTTCTTAGCCTGTTCATCATGCCATTCCCAGACCTGGCCGAGGGCCAAACTATGACATTCATTGCATTGCTTAAATGGCCAAAGAACTCCAAATTCTGAAACTGCAAGCAGCATTTACACCTCCAACTACTCATACCCTCTGTGAAAATCCAGTCAAACTCCTCCACCCAATGTAACGCCATGCTCTTCTCCTCTTTAATCTCAATCTCACCCACCAAATAATTTATGCAGCACTCAAGGACCCCATACAAAAATCAAAGCTTTCTCATTACGGTCAGATCAGAAATCAGACCTATTTCATCCATGACTACTTTGCTGACACAGAAACCGTGTGGCTGCTCATCCCAGAATCATAGATATCTGACACCTATTCATCAGCTCTAATTGATCTCTTACCAACCTGTCTAATAATTTTCCACAAAGACTGTATCAACTGGACTGGTGGTGATTGCAACATCACTTTTAGGGACCACTTGGACATAAAACTTGCTAAATACCCTATTATACCAAATTCTGAATCCTTCCTCCATCAATACTTATCACCATCCTGGTCCTGTGATTTTCTTCTCGTTTACAGACACCCAACACCAAATGCAGCATTTGACCAATTTCTCACCGATCTTTTAACCCCCACATTCCTTGCCTGTACCCACTTAATAAGCCCTGGAGATTAAAATTTCTGGCTAAAGCTTGATGTTTTTCCGAATCCAAGCCTTTTCTAATATGCCTTTGTGGTATTTGTTTACTCAATTAGTTTAAGTCTATACATATTCTGTTGGCCACACTGTGGAACGAATACTCGGTGACCCTTGCCACATCTCACTGCCTAACAAACCTAGCTTCCTCAAGCATGTTGCTCACTCAATTGCCTGAATAAAAAGATCTCTAGTCACTATAAACTCCATAAGACCCTAGCTAAAAATCTGTCAACAACCGTTCCTGATTCAGTTCTCAGTGACTTCCAAAATAGTGTTACCACGGTATTGGATGTCATAATTTTACTCACCGCCATAGATATTGACACTTCCAAAAACCTATGGAAAAATGGTATACACCTCCACTAATTTAAATCAAAAAGAGCCTTCAATAACTGAATGGAAACACATGACGCCAGTATTAGCTCATTCAAACCAAATGCATCCTACAGAGTAAGCAAGCCCACGAGAGAAAACAAATACAGGAAACCAAAAACATACTAAACTGACCCCCCTCTCCCTCATGGAGACTGAACACCACAACATAATTCAACATTCTCCATGTCCTTACAGGAATCTACATCCTAGCTAATCTCATTTAACCTTTAGAAGAGCTTTTAAACAAGTTAACATCTTTCTTCTCCACAAAAATCACCATTACTCAAAACACCGTTGCATATCCTCCCCCCAACCCTATCCAAAACGTCCTTAACTTGGTAATCTTTGTGGACCTCATCAAATTTTACCCACACATCGACTTGGTAGTAAAAACTGATTGCATCATTGACATCTTCAGAACCTTAAAACAACCATCAGCAATACTGTTCTCATGCTCGCTAGTTTAATGTAACAGAATCTAGCTTGGTCTTCCAAAGCTCAAATCCATAGGGATTCATCGGTTCTAAAATAGTTTCCTGTCTAATCTTAGTTGTAAGGGAGGCCACCAATGGGCGCAGGCAAGAACGCTGAGCTCTGTCCCCAGCCTTGGACTTCGTGAGGTGTTATGGTGAGTTGCAGTCCCTAACCTATTTAAAAAGTTGTGTTCCGAATGTCGGAATCTGCAGCCCCACAGGGAGTTGAAAAAGAAAGCTTGGCGCTACCCTGGGGTTCCAGATTTGGCCCCTCACGCCATGGACGGATCTCCAGCTCCCTGCTGCCTGGGGAACGGAGTGCAGTTCATTGTGTCCAGGTCGGCCTCGGAGGGCGGGTGTCATGCCACGCGGTACTTGGCGCCTGTGGAACCGCTGGCGGCGCGGACATTATCCGGCCGTGCACGCTGGTAGCCTGTCACGCCCACTTTCAGTTCCGCCCGTGCGTATGCGCGCTTACGCGGCCCGGAGTATAAATACAGCTCCTTCCGGGTTATGTACGCGTTGCAACGCTTCCGGTTTCCTCCGTTAGTGCTGTCTGCCTTTTCGCCTGCTCTCACTCATTGCTGGTTACCCGAATTCTATCGGGTCCTTTTTCCTATTCCCCTTGTCTTGCCTTCTGCCCTTCCTGTTTTTCTCCTCCTGCCAGCCTCTTTGTGTACCAGACCTAGGCCTGTTTTCTTGGATTGCTGATTCTTCTGATTCGGATACCTTCCTCTGTGATCCCCCGTGTACCAGATCCCGGCCTGTTTAAGGACTGCCTACCTTCCTTCGGAGCTTCATCCTATACCACGGAGTATCTGCTTCAACCGACTGCATTCCAGCACATTCCAGCTCATTCCGAAGGAGAGTCACGCAGGTCGCTTCGGGGTTTTTTGTGCCTTTCGGCTTTTTCCCCTTACCGGCGTTCCCGGGAGGAAGCACCGGAAACCCTTTTTGGGTACACAGTGGCTTCCTTCCGTGGGCGCCCCTACCTACATAAAAAAAAGGAGCGACCAAGAAGTAAAGGGAAGAAGGGTACTGGAAGAAGAGACGAAGGTGAGGAGTTAGGGGAGGGTGGCGAATCGGATTATACGTTCTCTGACGAGGATATCACCAATCCTGGTGACAGTGGGACGGCTCCGGTTGGGGCTGCGGATGCAGAGGACCCTCCTGCTGCGCTAAAAGTCAGGAGGCGTCAGCCCTCACGGTGCCCTGGAGTGGTGGTGGGGGAGAGTGGAGGCTTTCTCCCCCAAAGAGTGCCGGCCCGCTGGTGACGTGGGTGCGCGTGGCTCTGGCTGATGAGGAGGGTGTTGACCGTGATGGATCGGCGGTGGGGCCGTCTGGTGCAGTGCAGGTGGTGAGGAGCCAGTGGGGACCCCAACCATCCAGGGGGGTGGCGGACGCGGGCACTCCCCACCCACGTAGTGGAGGCTTGGAGGAGGTCTGCGCCCTGCGAGGCCCTGGCAGTGTGGCTCTGCTGGGCTGCCCGGCTCACAGAGGAACCAATGGGAATCGCCTTTACTCATCAACACTTCCCCCACACAGTGCAGAGAAGGGAGATGAACCGGGGGCAACTCACCACAGAAACTGCTGAGAGGGGGGGGCCCAGGGCCTGAAAGAAGATGACCATGGTGCTCTGTAACACCCCATAGGGTAACGGGGGTGTGGTACGCTCCGCAAAAGGACTGCTGCCACCAACACCAAGAAGGGGAACAACAGGCCCTGGAGATTGAGGGGGCTTTTCCACACTGGGTCCCCCCCACTCCCAGGGGAGAGTTAAAGGAAAGAGGTGCCCCAGAGGAAGAGGGAGGTGGGGGCTTTCCTCACTGGTCCTGCGCTGTCGGGGGGTTGCGCTTCCTTGGCAGCACACCTGAGAGAGCATACAAACTCAACCTGGCAATAGAAATTCAACCTGCAAGCAAGTGAACTGCTGGAGGAGGATCCCTTGAGGGGGGAGACTCGAGACATACTACCTGCACACTGCTGCTCAGTTGTGGGTACAGTGTCAGAGTCAATGGAGAGACTGGGCCCAGAGAGAGACTTTTCACTGGGGTAGGTGCCTGTCGATTGGGGGAACTGGAGTCTAGACCCCTCAAGGACACAGGAGAAGGGGGAGTGAAAACCCCATAAGCTGGAAGGAGGCCGTAGCAAAATTCCAGTTTCACATTGAGGATACCATGACGGAGACTGGGGGGGTCCCCTTACAGCCCCGGCGGAACTAGGCTCTATAAAGACATAAACAGACCATCCTGGAGGAGATCAGGGGCTTGAGAACAGACATGTGGGCAAAATTGGCCAATCTATCCGCCAAGGTGACCACCCTCGAGGACAGAATGGATGGGGTGGAGGCTAACCAAACATCTAGTGGGCTCTTGGAAACGCAGATGGAGGCCCGCTTCATGGAAATGGAACAGCGCGAGGAGGAGCTATCTCTCAAGGTGGATGATATTAAAAATCGCGAGAGAACGAACAATCCCCAGATTTTCGGTCTCGAGGAGGAGGAGGAGGAGGAGGGGGAGACCCCAACAGGCTTGGAGCACAAGGAGGTACAGGACATAATAAGGTTGGTGCTAGGCTCTGGGGATGGTGAAAGGGCCACAATAGATAGTTCACCGGGCTGGAGGTTGAGCCTGAGGAACGCGGACGGCACTATTATGGGGACAAGGTGAGGATCCTCGATAAAGCAAAACGTCTGAGAGAAATAAACTATGGTCACTCAAGGGTGGCAATTTTCCAAGACCTTACTCTTAAGGCCGTCCCCTTTCCTCCATACTGCATGGGTGTCCCTTCCAGGGGACGTGAGACAGAACCTTTTTCACCCAAAAAAAAAGAACGGTTCCATGTATTAAAATTGCAGCAAAAATGGCTGTGGACAAAAAATATTGTGTAAAAAAGGCCATGGTTTTGCCACCGCAATCCATGTAAAGGATGCGGGGCACACACCCGCAACCCCCGGACCCATTATACCATTTAAGAGAAGCAGGGAACAGCCCTGCAACCCCTGCTCCCCTTAAATGGTATAATGGGGTACACCTTTACGGGTCAAACCACAGCATTTTTGCCACGATTTTTTTGCACAGGTGCCATTTTTGCTGCGATTTTATCACTGCATACCAAAAAACCTTCTTCCCCTTTAAATTTAGAGGCACGCTGGGGTGCAGCCTTGGGAGCATGCACTGCCCTGAATCCGCCCTCCGGTGCCACACCTCAGTCCCCTTTTCTGCGTCGACGGGAACGGGCCAAATTCACCAGTGCTCCTGGGTTTGGCTTCGGCCATGTAATTCCACGTGCACATACTTCGTCTCTTCTGTTTTTTTGTCTTTTTATCATTCAGGTACTCGGTCATCAGGCGTCACGCTCCTCCCTGGCGCATGTTGACTTCTACAGGGTTTAGCAGGTGTTCATCCTGAAAAGGGCTCTTTCCAACTAAAGACCCCCACGCCCTGTGCCTAAGTTGCCTTTGCCCAGACCACGGCTGTCAAGCTTGTACCGCGTGCAATGGGCTCTCCTCGATGTCTCTGAAGAACAGACCAGGCAGGTGGAGGGAGCTCTTCCAGAGATTGCCTTCAGAGGAACTAAAGGACTTGGTTTATCATCGATCCAAGCCCAAGGTAGGGCCGCTCTTTTCCAGCGCACCCCGCAAGGGAGACTCCTTTCCAAGGACTAGCCTGTTCAAGAGGGACCGCTCAGGTCCTCATACCAGCATGAGTACCGAGGCTACGTCAGCTACCGGCCGGCAGGCCGAGGGGTCAGTTGATCCTCCCGGTGACAGTGCTGAGGGACCGGAAGGTTCTTTTACTGGGTCGTTACCCTAAGGGGCCACGCTCTAGTACCGGCAACATGTCCGAGGGTGTGCCTATATGCAGTTCTACTGGCAGATCCGCTGAGGTCGACACGCCAACCAGGCCTCGGCCTGAGGAACAGGGTTAGCCTCATGATGCCCACTTAAGAGTCCTGGACGGGGTTGGGCTCAGTGAGCCAAGCAACACGACACAGGCATGTGGAAGGCAGCTCGACAAGATGGCCGCCGTGCCAGACATTAGACACCCACCCGATACCGCACCAAGGAAGGGAGCAGGTGGAGGAATGAGTGTCAAGGTGGGACTGGTGTCAACCAGGTATGTGGCCTACAGCCTATCCTTCATTTGCACAGGGCAGGTCCCTGCTGCGTCCCTATGGGCAGGGCACGCAATGGCTCCAGCAGCAGCCTGCTACCCCGTCAATATCACCTACCACCCCTTTGGCCTGTGAGGACAGATTTTTTTAAAGGTTCCTCAGGCTCATGAAATCTCCTCAGATGGGGGTCATCCTCAGGGATGCCATCAGGGACGTGCTCCCGCCAATGGCCCTGGCGCTGCAGGCCCCAGTACAAGTGCCTCTGGCCCCTGTTCAGCCTCTGCCGTCCGCTCCGGCCCCCCAACCGATTGTGCAGGCGGTTCCGTACCAGCCTCTGCTGCAGGCTCCGGTCTCCACACCCCAGCCTTTGGCTCCCAGCCCCCCTCCACCGGTGCCAGACCAACCAGACCCTCAGGTGGACACAGATGAGGAGGAGGACCCCGACTAACCGTCGTCAGCCAAGGCCTTGCACGAACGTCTTGCAGGGCTGGCAGAGTACTTGGGCCTTCCTCAACCCGAGGTGGAGCAACCATCAGAGGGGGTCCTCGCCGAAGTCCTCACGCTATGTCCCACAGCAAGAATGGGGATATCGATGCAGAAGGACATTGTCGCATTGGGCAAGAAGGGCTGGCTCAAGCCGCACTGTCCAGCCAGTCAATCGACGCCTGGACACCAAGTACAGGCAGATGGAGGGGGATACAGTCTTGCTATCGGCCCACCCTCAGCCGCACTCTTCGGTGATCGCTGCGGCATCACTATACTCCAAGCCTCAGTCGTCCCCGGCCTCTTCCTCAGCAGCGCTGCTAGGCAAAGAGGAGAAGATCTTGGAGGCGTACATGAAGAAGCTGTATTCCAACGTGTCCCTGCATCTTCGTCAAGCCAATGCGGATGCCATGCTGGCAGCTGTTAACCAGAGGCTTTGGCAGGAAATTGCCGATTTCCTCTGAGAGCTTCCGGCACAGAGCCAATCAGGATTCAAGGTGGGACTGGCAGAGGCCAAGATGGTGGCACAAGACATCATGGAGTCCACCATGGCCCACATTGACACCTCTGGCCGGGCCATCTGCATTGCCACAGACAAGAGAAGAACAGCTTGGCTCCGTGCTACGAAATTCAACCCGGATGTCCAGGAACACATATTAGACCTTCCGTTTGAAGGGGGTGACCTCTTCCACTCCACCACGGACAAGGAGCTGGACAAAAAGAGAAACAGCTCTCAAACGGCCAAGTCTTTATCCATTCTTACAAAGACCACGCCCAAAACATACACCCAGTCACAGCAGCGCTCGGACAAGGGGCATACATACTGACGGTTCTGCGGCTTCCAAGAGCAGAAGTCCAGGCAGCCTGACCGTTTGCCGACCCAACATCTGCACGAACAACAAAAGGTGGGTTGGGGGGGTGGAGTAAGGGCTTTTTCCAGTTCCCCTCCTCCGCAACAGCCTCAGAGGGAAAGAAGGCATGAAACGCCCCTTCGGGTCCACGTGTCTCCAGTGGGGGGCAGGCTTGCTCTCTATGCACACTTCTGGCGCCAGAATTTTGCGGACTGCCTACACATCCCAGCCTCTCCTCCCTCTTCTCCTCCACTCCCACATTTTGGGACAACAACTCTTTTCGCAGAGATCTGGTCGCTTGTCGAGAAATAGGCAGTGGAGGAAGTCCCAGCCAGCCTCCCAGCGAGGCTTGGGCTTTTACTCCAGGATTTTCGCCATTCAGAAATAGAACCAGGCGGGCCTGAGAGTTGTGCTGGACCTTTCCACCCTCAACCTCTCCCTACCTCTACATAAATTCAAGACGTTTACGCCAGCTTTGATAGCGGAGACATTGTGCAATGGAGACTGGATGTGCTCCCTGGATCTGAAGGATGCGCTCCCTGGATCTGAAGGATGCGTACTTGCACGTCCCAATTTGGCAGCCTCATCATTCTTTTCTACGATTCAGGATCATGGGCTCCCATTTCCAATACAAGGTGCTTCCCTTTGGCCCCAGTCTTTTCCAGGCTGATGAATACAGTGGCGGCCCTCCTCAGGACTCAGGGACACCACATCTATCCATACCTCGACGACAGGCTCGTCATGGCTTTATCTCCGGAAGCGGTGCACTGCACCTCTCACGCCCTCATGAACACACTTCATGATCTGGCCTTTTAGCTGAATCTCAAGAAGTCGCAGCTGCAGCCTACGCAGACTTACCTTCCAGGTGCTCATCTTGGACACAGGCTCCCAGAGAGTATTTCCCCCGGAATACAAGATCACTACCATCAAGAGGGCCACTGCGCACTTTCTCAGCAGGGAGGTGACATCGGCCGGGTGGTACCAACACCTTCTGGGTGTGATGGCAGCGGTCCTATTGGCCGTCCCCACATGAGACTCAGGATGAGGAGGATACAGCTGCACTTTGCGGCTTCATGGACCAGGAGCGGGGCTCTCAGGGGGAGAAGATCATCCTTACTCCTTCTCTTCACCCGGCCCTCACATGGTGGTCCAGAGACTGCAACCTGCGGATGGGCAAGCCCTTCCTGCAACCTACCCTGCAGGTCACCATCATTACAGAATCCTCTCTCGAGGGATGGTGGCCCACCCTGGACAACCATTGCGTCCATGGCACCTGGACCCGGCAGGAGATGGAGTACCACATCAATTGGCTGGAAATAAAGGCCATCTGGCTAGCGCTCAGAGCCTTCCTTCTGATTATCGATGGCAAGGTCGTCCTCATTCAGACAGAAAAATCGACCAGCATGTTCTATGTCAACAAGCAGGGAGGCACCAGGTCCCCTCCACTTTGCAGAGTGGCAGTCAGCATGTGGGAATGGGCCCTGGAAAACATCTACCTCGGGGCCGTCCACCTTCTGCAGGAATCCAACCTGGAGGCAGAAAGGCTCAGCAGACTGGGAGCGGACAATTATGAGTGGCAGCTAAACAACGTTGTACTGCAGGAGATCTTCAGCAGATGGGGACACCCCCAGGTGGACCTCTTTTCCTCCTGGCACAACAGGAAGTGCCAACAGTTTGCCTCCTTGCAGGGGCAAGGCCCCGGCTCCCTGGGCAACGCATTTTAGATGTAGAACGGCATGACAGCATACGCCTTCCCGCCCACGCCGCTGATACACAGGTTGATATGCAAGATCAAGGAGTCTCGCCAGATCAGAGTCATTCTGATAGCTTCATGGTGGCCAGCCAGGCCATGGTTCTCGGAGCTGCTCAGCCTCTCGGAGAGACCTCCCATTTGCCTTCCAACGGGCCCAGCACATCATCTGGTGCAGCAGGGTGGCAGGGTCATTCACCCCGCGCCACAGAAACTAGCGCTCACAGCGTGGTGCCTTAGCAGGTCACGCTAGGACACCTCCGAAGCTGATCTAGAGATCATACAAGGTGCTAGGAGCAAAACTACCAGGGCCCAGTATAAGAGCAAGTGGACCAGGTTCTGCCACTGGGCAGACTCTAAGGACTCTAAGGATATCAACCGCCTTGCGAGTACGTTGGACGTCGTTCTCTCCTTCTCTGCGCACCTCGCCCACTCGGGCTTGCAGGTAGACACTTGCTGCACTTACTTGGCAGCCATTGGGGCCTACAGAAACTCAGAGGAAGAGATCTTCTCCTCTTCCAACCCGATTGTCAAGAAGCATCTAACAGGGCTCCGTAGACTCTACCCGCCCATCAAGAGGCCACACCCGGTGTGGGACCTCAGTATAGTGTTGGGTGCCCTGGTGCACAAACCATTTGAGCCAATGGCGTCAGGCGGACATCAGGCTAGTCACCATTAAGACAGCCTTAGTAGTCTACCTCATCTCGGCTCGCAGGATATGCGAAATCCAGGCGCTGGTCTCCTCAGAGCCCTACACTACGTTTCACAGAGATAAAGTAGTCCTGAGGACGCACCCAGCATTCCTACCTAAGGTGCCTTCCTCATTCCATCTGAACGAAGAAATAGTGCTGCCTACGTTTTTTGCTGAGCCCAGAGACAAGGCACAGAGAGTTCTGCACTGCCTAGATTTCAGGTATGCGCTGAAATTCTACTTGGACAGGACCAAGGGCTTCTGCATGTCAGACGCACTTCATCAGCTTTGGCGGATCAAGACCGGGATATCAGGCCTCTAAGGCCTCCATACGCCGTTGGATGGTCTCTGCCATCAAAGAAACTTACGACGGACAGCATAAGCCACTGCCGGCCAACATGCACGCCCACGCGGTCGGGGCCAAGGCAACGGCCATCGCATTCCAGCTGCATGTCCCCTGGCAAGTCATAAGCAGGGCGGCCACATGGGCCACCCCTACAGCTTTCTGCAAGCACTACTGTTTGGATGCCGACTTTAGATCAGACGTGGCTTTCGGACAGGCAGTTCTTAATAACCTGTTTGCTTAAGGAGGGTCTCCTCTCCACCCTGGGGCTACACTCAGTTGTAATCGCCCATGCAGTATGGAGGAAAGGGGACAGGACGTAAGAGTAATTATAAGTTACTCACCATGGTGACTAACGTACACTTAGTCCTTCCATATGTCCCACCCCCCCCCCCAATAAAACTGGTGTCATTAGGCAATGTTAATCTATTGTTGACGTGTCTATGGGGACTGAGGTGTGGCTCTGGAGGGCAGAGTCAGGGCAGCGCATGCTCCCAGGGCCACACCCCAGCGTCCCTCTAAATTTAAGGGAGAAGGTGGTTTTTTCTGGTGAAAAAGGTTCTGTCTCCCGTCCCTGGGAAGGGACATCCATGCAGTATGAAGGAAAGGGGACTACGGTATTCACTACGGTGAGTAAGCTATAATTTCGGCCAATACCTTGCTGAGGCGGAAGAAATGTGGGTCTCTCACTAGGTGGCTGCAGGAGAAGGGGGTGAGCTAGCATTGGGGCTACCCCTTTTCATTGGTTTTTGAGTGGGAGGGGGAGAGGCACCACCTAGTGGCAGAAGAGGACATACAAAGGGTCACGGAGGACCTGGTCGGCAGGGCCCCTCCTCGGAAAGGGGTGGTCAAGGATCGGATCCCAAACAGGGGGCCTGAATCGGTGCGAGGAAATAAGAGGGCGAAAGGAGGCTGAGAATATCAGAAGTTGAATACTCCACCTCTAAGGAACGGCGATGCCTAAAGGGGACAGTTGCAAGCTTACACTGAATACTTAAATCTTCTGTAGGGCTCCCTGGCCTTGACTAAGGGCATCAATGTTTGGTTGTGTTTAGTTCATTTTTTTAGTTGCCAAGAGGGTGGTCCAGTGAGCAGTTTCATAGTGATTTAAGCTGCCGGGAAGGAAGACTGGTCTGCAGAGTGGGTTGTGTGGGCGGGGGCATGGATTGTGAGGGACAGACCTGCGAGTGGGAGATTTTGTTCTCGGTTCAGTTCGGAACCGGGGTGGCTAAATCCCCCCCAGAGTTGTTTAGTGACGGAAAGATAGAAGGACTGCTAAATATGCTGTCCAAGGCTGGGGACGAGTCCCTGATGGTTCGACAACCGTGTTCGGTATGTTGGGGGCATGGGGTTGGACGCCTCAACTTGAGGAAGGGATGGTGGGGTGAGACAGCGGGAAGGGGTCGGGGGGGGGTGGACAGCGCATGCCATGGTATCAATATGCCAGAGAGTAGAATATGGACGATTGGATCAGCGAGGCTGAGGAACTGGTGAGGGATGGAACGGACTGGGGAAGTCTATGTACCAGGGAGTGAGACTGATGGACTTGTTACCCAACTAGGGATTCGGGGTGAGGGGTTCACTTGCCGGATTACCAGTCTACCCAGAAGGAGTGCGTTGCTTTAGAGAAGGAAGTATTACTAAGGTCCTCATTACACGGATGGCGGAGAACCATGGTGCTATTATCGCCATGGTTCATGCCGGTAAAATACCGGCACCGCCTTGGCGGAAAGGGGAATTACCGCCCCATTCCAAGGTTGGCGGGGCGGTAATTCCCCCTTCCACCATTGCCCTTCCCCATTCCCATTTTTGGCCCATAGGGCTCAATGGGAATGGGGAAGGCGCTAATTACGGTACCGCAAATTGCGGTGCCGTAATTGGCTCCCTGGGTCCCTTTGCGGGTTGGTTTTTAACGCCTGCAAAAAGCAGGCGTTAAATCCCCCAACCCGCAAAGGGACCTCGTAGTAAGGCGGTAAGGATTTACCGGTACCGGTATTTTACCGATACCGGTAAATCCTTACCGCCATCCGTGTAATGAGGCCCTAAGTGTCAAACTTTTGGTGGAGTCCAGTTTGAAGATCCATGGCGGGTGGGGGCTGGGGTGGGCGGAGTTGTTTCAATGTGGAGTTAATGAGTGATGCATACCTGCTATCCCGTGTTATAACCGAAATGCCAATAAACTTTGATTGTCAATTAATCTTAGTTGTAAGATGCAAGGATCAAATCTCTCCAGCAATTGGACTCCTACACTGGCTCCCTATTCCACATAGGTTCAAGGCTTTATTTATACTGAGATCCACCAACAAGACTTTTGTTTCCACAAGAAAATACACCCCTCAACAAAAGGTAGTTGAGCCTTCTCAGTACAAGCCAGCAACCTCTGTAACTGCCTTCTGTCACAATTCCCCAACGTGGATGATCACCTGGCTTTCAGGAAGGCCAGGAAACTTGGCTGATTCCACCCATGGCTGATCATCTCTGCTCAATATCTTGCTCTTCCTCAGTTCTAAGATAGCCTAGTGTGAACAATGCTCTCTACGAATTCTAAATAAATAAATTGGGCTTTGTTAGCAGCTACATAGCCTCAAACTAACATTTTGGCCAAGGTCTTTGATGATTGGGTAGGAAGTGGGATTCGTTTTATGTGATTACATTATCTGACCAAGCATGTCTGATTGAGGATTATATATGTGCACTAGTCACTAGCCATTGGCTAGTGATAGTTCACTCTTGGCGAGTAAGAAATGCTGTGCTGTATGTATCTATAGCTTTGAGGTGGCAAATGACTTTATGGCTAGCTAGTAGGTTGCACCGTGAATTCATGGATTTGCAGTTCCCGTTCATCCACAAATGCCTGCAGGTATCTTGCGTCTGCAGCAAAGCCATGTCTCTCCTGTAGCGAGCAGTTAGGGTAACAGGTGTATTAACAATGGCATGGTGCTGTGGCCTGCCCACCAGTGGCTAAATTCTGGGGGGAGGTGGCAGAAATCCTTGAAGACATCACCACAATTCCAGCCACACCCTCTCCACGGAAGTACCTATTTGGGGATATAGGCAAGGTAGCGGAAACCACAAGACGTTTGTTTAACGTGGCATGTGTTGTTGCAAAGCATAACATACTTAAATGCTGGAAATCTGCAGAACCCCATAGGAGGGCAGACTTTTTGAAAGACTTTTCAATGATCAACGAATGTGAAGAACAGTTTATAATAACCCTACCAACGGCATGAGAAGCTCGAGTTAAAGGGGAGGGAAGGGGGAGGACTGTAAAATGTATCATGAAACAATTGCCATGTTGGAATACTTGCAACAGTCGGGTGTGTTGGTTATGTTTTGTGCGTTATGAAAACCAATAAAATATTTATTTTTTTAAAAACCCTACCTACGGCATGTCGACCCAAAGACATATGGCCACTGTTCAGACTTTATCTATGCAATATGCTCCCGGAAGAAGAAAACAATGCATCTTCGCCTCCTTAGAGACACGTGTACAATATGACATATGTAAATTGATAAATGTGTACTTCCTTGTGCTGTATTGTTTGTAATGCGCTGTTTACCGGCAGGTCTGGTCTCGATGTAACTCTCTCTGAACAACCAAAAACATTTTTTTTAAATAAAAACAATGGCATGGTGCTGTTTGGGAATACAGCAACATTTCTGTGGCTTTTTGAGGCCCTCATCTCGTTGTTCAACCCACATGTCCCCAGAGTTAAGCAGGTAACTTAGTCACACTGTTTAACATTAAATGTTTGAAAGGTCAATTCACCAGGCCACGCCACTCAGAAGACTGCCTAACTACCACTGTGAATGCTCTTGAGAATATCACTGTGAATTGCTCCTCCTCCGGAGTAAAGGAAATGTTGTTACTTGCTTCCAAGATGGTCCATCTCACTCATTGTACCATGGATTTGGATACAATCTGGGAGTGTTGTAGCCTTAATGCTGTTAAATTGTTTCTGCTTTTTGGAATGAAAATGTTCCTTGTTTCCTGCTATGTCTTAAGGCATCATCCCACATATAACCTGCCGAGGAAAAATATGTTGCCCTTCAGTTTGGATCTGTCCGTCTACCCCCTTAAGTGTTTTTCCCGCACAGAAAAAGTGAATTCTAAACCTCAACATTCAGCACCATGATTCTACTATTTTAGCTGCATCTCCTCCAAGATCTATCAAAACTGAAATACTTTTTACTGCTGATCTTAAGCTTTATTTTGCAGGATATTGCATCTCTTTACCCACATTCTTCCTTCCCGTTTTATACTCTGTCTGCAAATATTTGGCTACCATTTCCTACACACTTTTAATTTCTATTGATTGTTTTTAAATTCATCCATGACCTTGCTCTGCACTTGTTCACCTCCCCTGTCCCATCACTCACTATGTTCCACTTCAACATATTTGTTCTGCTTCTCAGATCTGTCTTGCTACACCCTCCCAATGCCACTTCTGTTTCTGATCGTTCACTCTTCTGGCCACGTTTCACTCGTTCGTCCTCACGTTTATTTCTCGTTGGTCCCTTTTTGAGCATTGTTTGCTGTCTCTTTAAAACCCACCAGTTTGGCTCTCCTTTTTATTGAACTTTTTACTTTCATTATGCTATAATAACCAAAAAAATAAATATTCAGTAAAGCGCATACAGTCGGAAAGTGACATTTCCCCCCTACCATGCCCATAATTCAGAACCCCTCTGCACATGGCAGCCACCATCCGGGAACAGTTTTGGAGAAAATGGAGAGGGGTAATATTTGTGAAAGCTATGGTGAATGATTCGCCAATAGGCATGGAACTGAAGGAATTGTGCAGAAAGTTGAGCAAGTTCAAATGGTGTCTGTAGATGAAGGGAAATATACTTAAGGGACAGGTTTAAGAAAGATTATTATAAATGGTAGTGTATGGGTGTGTGATAGCTTTGAGATGTGCTGAAACGTCCCCTTGACGCATGGAGAGTTTTGTTTTCTGGGAATGCAATTCTGTCCCAGTCTGACAAACAGCAGCATATTAACAATGGGACAGCCCAGACAAGACGACAGGAGTGGCTCGGTCAAGGTTGGGGGGGGGGGGTTATTCAGTCCAGGATGGACTGTGAGTTGTTAATGGCAACATAAACACTGGTGGAGGGAGAGGGTAGGAGGAAATCTGTCTTGGAAGCAGTGCAAGCCTTGTAAGACTAATTGTATACAATATTTGAGGACATTGAGTGGATCAAATGGTGAGTACCCATGCAATATAGCAAGTTGAATAAAAAGTACTTACAAGAGTATAACTGTTTGGCTTGAGAACCTTATTCAATCCCGCAAAAGTGGCCAAATATTTTTGTAAGATAATTCTTGACTGGGAGCCCACCAGTAATTTGAGGAATATGAATTCAGGGATTGCAAGAAAAGCTTGAGAAACATCCATCAGACTACAAGCCCCATATAAGGACATTTCTGCAGTCGTTTAACCCTGTTGTTGAGAAAGCAAGATAAATGCCCATTATACTTATCAGAGCAACTAAGATTGTGTATATTAAGTAGCAGGCCCATGCAAGTAATTCAAAGCCCGGAAGCACGTGCACTTCACATGTGCACAGAAGCTCAAAAATCTGTTTTTCTTTGGTTATCTTAGTCACCATGTGGCTTGCTAGCAGTTTTCCTTTCTAAACTGAGCAGCTCATGAAGTGATTTGAATCATTCAATGACAAACTACCCAATGAAGAGGAACACTTGTAAACACTTGTAATTGATAGCAAACCCTTCAACTTGTGACACTGATTGGTGATGCATATCAGCAACCCAGCCATGTTTGACCAGTATGAGTGGGAAACAAACCTTCAGCCTCCTTTTATTACGGGCCTCCTGTCGCCCATATACTGTAAACAGTATCTTTATTACATCACTCATGGGTCTTCATAGTTAAAAAAAAATTCTCCTCAAGTGTGTTGCTTGGCATTGTATTGCCTCTTATTTTTGCTTAATGAATGGCAGCTCTGCTCCTAGCAGTTTCTGGTACCCCATGCTCTGAAGCCCAGTTAGTGCACCATAACTAGTGACTCTTGCAGATCTCCTTTCCAGCCCGTGTGAATAAGTATTCCACGGATTATCATATCTACTGCCCAATTTACTGTTCGAAACAGCTCATGACATTTATCTAGACTCCTTGGAGCTAATCTGCACTTGCAACACTATTTTAAGAGTTCCACATTTTGATTATGCGACCCCTGGCCGAGCTATTTTAGGTGTCCAGCAAAAACAGCTTCAATTTCTAGTACAGTCATTTTCTTTAATATAATGAATTCTAATGGTTTGTAGGGGGCTGAAAACTAATATTGGCACCCGGGGAGATGGCGGCAGCCAATCAGGAACTCTAGAACATCGGTTCAACCAGCTGTTGAAAACCTGTGCTCACTCCTCGGCTGGCACTCGGCTCCCTCAGCTTCCTCCTCTTGGCTAGGCTGTGGCGCTCCTCTCAGTTTCACTGCCACTCGTCTCTGGATGCCCTCTACTTCCTTAGACCAATGCACTACAATAATGCTTTATTAACATGACTACGAATAAAAGTATTGCCAAAGCTGGCTTGTACATATTAGTGTATATATATATATTTGTTTTTTAATGATTTAACTGTATGTCTGTTATATATAGTGTGGTTAGTTGCACCACTAGGTCTCCACTCTTATTTCTACTAAATGTACATATGGAAATGTACAGTCCTATCTCTGAGCGAAAACCCAAACTACTTTTTCTAACAGAGAATTGGCTCAAGGAAGACAACACCCTCCCCCCCCCCCGCCCCATCATTGACAAAGTAATTCCCACAAGGTACAAAATAATAAACCGATTTGAATGAACATTAGTATTAGACGGCTCCCTATCTATCCCTTCCTTTCCTGGTCTCAATGATCCACTCTGAACCCACATTTTTCATTGTGAAACTGTCCCTCCCTCTTGATCCCTTTCCTGCTTGTATACAGGTCTCTGGTTGCATATACAAATTTGGAGCTGAACTCTTGGACTTCATAGCAGTGTTACTTCATAATTTCCTGAATCACCTGGCTTTAACTACCATCCACTAGTCTTACTAGGAGTCTGATTCCCAACCTAGAGGCTCTTCTTCTACACTTAGAATCAAACCTAAATATGTAGCAGGGCATACCTTGACTGCGTATTCTGCTCATCAAATCTTCTCAGATCCATCCTCCCTCTTGGCCTACCCTAGGTGGACCACTCAGTCTTGCACTTCTCCACCACCCCTCTCACACAGCCCTCTCTTACACCAGAACTAAAACAGCGTTATAGAGCTTGTAAAGAAATTTGAATTGCCGATCTTCATATCCCCCTACTTTAGGAACGTTTCACCACCTTGTTACCCCTCTAACCCTCTGCTTGCATTTAAGTCCTTTAACCAATAGTTACTCAAAAGTACTTAAAACGATTGACCCCCCCACCCTTCAAGCCAACCAAATCACAAAAGTACAGAGAGAGAGAGAGAGAGAGAGAGAGAGAGAGAGAGAGAGAGAGAGAGAGAGAGAGAGAGAGAGAGAGAGAGAGAGAGAGAGAGAGAGAGAGAGAGAGAGAGAGAGAGAGACCGAGAGAGAGAGACCGAGAGAGAGAGACCGAGAGAGAGAGAGAGAGAGAGAGAGAGAGAGAGAGAGAGAGAGAGACCGAGAGAGAGAGAGACCGAGACCGAGACCGACCCACCCCAGTTCAGTAATCCTTGGGCTTTGCATCTTACATCCTCCCCCTCGCAAGCATTATTCAATACACTCTTCATTTCTCATCTAAACAATTAAAGCTTGAAGAGAGCATGATCTCAAAGTTAGCCACTTTCACAATCCCACCTAAAACATCGGAAAACCCCCACTCACAGAAATACTTCCTCTTCTTATTTACCCCTCACAGAAATACTTCCTATCACTAATCCAACACAGCTTTGGTAGTCACTTCCTTAAACCCTCGCCCTCCGACCTTCTCCAAATCTATCTTGGAATGCCCACTAATTGCAGTCAGAAACTTATCAACCTCTGCTTCCTCTTCTTACCACTTTCTCTTGCTCCACTATCTCCTCTGTCACATCTTGTTCCTGTTTGGACTTCATCTTCTCTTCACTGGATTGCTTTTCTCACGCAGATTCCTCATCTTGATAGATATCCATCATCCAGCTCTGCTGCTTGGAAACTTTTCTCTAGGGGGCGTAGTGGCTCTCGACTCAGCCGTCGATCTGTCTTGTCCGGCTCTCATTCGTCGGCTCTGGAAGTGACGTCTGGCATTGTGTATATATAGCACGTCACTACGCCCCATGCTTCAGTTCATTTTTTCCACTTGCTTACACGCTGCATTTTCAACACGACTTGAGTTTACTCAGCGTCTTTTTGTACCAAATTGTAGGTTTTTCCTAGAAAACCTTGACGTGATGTTGTTTCACAGGATATCCGGCTTCAAGCAATGCTGTAATTGTGAGGCCAAAATATCTATGACAGACCCTCACAATGTCTGTCTGGGTGTTAGTAATACCACAGAGGCCTGCGCGTCATGTGCAAAGATGCAGCAGAAGCCCCTACATGAGGGCTGGGAAACTCGCTTTGGTCCAAATCTCTGGTGCGGACTCTCATCCGGTCTTCGGAGGCAGAGACTGAGGACCCCACCCCTGACAAGGGGAAGGAACAACATTGAAAGAAGACCAAGAAATGGTCCCACTCAAAGAGCCATTCCTCGTAGTCTTCCTCGCGGAATAAGCAACGGCACCACTGCCATCGACACAAGTCCAGCACATTGTCGGAATGAGGTAAGCCCTCGGGCGGGGTCGACCACTCGGGAAGAGTAGGAAAGTTTTAAAACTTCTTTGCTCAACATTTTTAAATGGCAAGCTACTGTAAGTGTGGCTCTGGCCCCTGACCAGCAAGCTTTGGTGGCAAAAGCAGAGCTATGTGTTCCTGACCCCTAGCCAGCCACTCCGTTGATGCCCTGGACATCAAATACCTTTGGGCGTCACACCTATTAGGAATAAAAACGCTGGAAGGCTGCAAGGCTGAGGCCCACGGCATCCATCCGTCGTTCGAGCGTCCCTCAGCACTGAAGGAACCATCGGCATCGAAAGCCTCTTCGGCTTCAAAGCCTACTCTGTCGGCAGTCAAGCCCTCAGCGCTGACAGTCGGTGATGGTCCTTTTGTGCCGTTATTGAGATTCTTTGACTTGATGCAATCCATTTTCGGCATCAATGACCCCGATGAGCAAGTCGACCCCGTTTACATGGAGTACGGCGGTATTGATTATTTCGACGACCAGGTGGACTAATTGGCCTTAGCTCAAGGTTTACAGGACGCTAGTGGCCTAGTTTATTTAAAAATGTTTTTATTGGCATTTATGTAGTAACTATTATTCATGTAATAATCAGTACATAATTTGCAGCATTTGAACTCTTAGGTGAGAATGACCTCTTTAGAACTAATGAACCAAACAATAAACTGAGAACTTTCTTCATTTGTCGGACAATGTGCATTATTGCATCTTCATTTCTGTACTCCATAGGTGAGTGGGATTTTGTTTGGATTAGCCTTTGTTTGTGTCAGGGTGATGTGCCCAGGAAACTTAAGCTCATGCATGTTATACAATATTATCTTAGTTTAGCTTTCATATCCAAAGGCCCTTGCGCAGTCATGGGGGTTTGTCATCTGAGGGAAGAAACATGTCCCAAATTAGTGTTTTCCAAGCTTCGTACACATGGCTAGCATTTTCCTCTGATCTGGTTATCCCCTCATACCAAATCCTGGTTTCTGCCTCTGCCCAGCGCTCAAATTCTCTAAGCCATTGTCCATATTGTGGGCCCCCAGTTGGCTTACAAGCCATCGCTCTGGATCTTTTGGCTAGAATGCACGCCATGTCCATGAATTTAACCATGTGTCTGAATTTGACAACCCTAGAATATGTGCCCAGTAAACATTCTTTTGGGGTCCAGTCATACCGTACAATCCCAGCTTTTCTACAGGCCTGTTCTATTCGTGCCCAGAACCTTTGTGCATCCACACATTGCCAGAACATGTGCATCTGCCCAGCCTCTCCTGCTCTGCACTGGGGACACAGTGGTTGCAACTTTCTTCTGAATTATGCGATTCTGTGCGGAGTCATGTAGGTACTGTACAGAACATTTAATTGGATCAGCCTAAATCAGGAGTTCCTAGACACTTCCCTGGGGTGTAGCAATATTTGTTCCCCCTCCCTCTCCGTTATGTCTCCACCCAGGTCTGCCTCCCACCGCCCTTTTAGCACATTGCCCCTGGGTATGGGGCAGTCTATCAGTTGGCCATACAGTCTGGAAACCGGTTTCCAGCCGTCACTTAGGGCATGTAGTAGGGCCATCAGGAGATTTGTTTCCGGTTCCTCTGGCCACCTCTCCCACCTCGCTTTTGCCACCTTTCGAATCCTTTAATACCACAAGAACTGCCCTTTGTGTAATCCTTCCTTTTCCACTAGTGATCCAAACTCCCTGAAGACGC
This sequence comes from Ambystoma mexicanum, assembly GCF_040938575.1. Classification (NCBI taxonomy): domain Eukaryota; kingdom Metazoa; phylum Chordata; class Amphibia; order Caudata; family Ambystomatidae; genus Ambystoma; species Ambystoma mexicanum. The sequence goes on from NC_090939.1 coordinate 826,023,642, forward strand.
CCCCTTCATACGTGTCACCCCAGGTGTAGATACGCCATCTCTCCCAGTGTCTCACTACAGCTAGATCTGTTCTACTCCTGCAAACATCAGCAGCAATTGGGGTCTCAGGTGAGTAAGGTTGCCCACGTTTTAATAATACTGTGGCTCTATGCCACTCCTGCCGTCCCAGTGTTACCAGCATGTGGACGCTCCTCAAACAACCCAGTGGTACCCTTAGTATTTCCTGCAGGTGCACCGGGGCCACCAGGTTCTGTAATGGTTCTGTTTCTGGGGTGGTTTCGTCCGACAGCAATTTTGCTACAAAGCTGGGGGGGGGGCGCTAGTGAGCCCGACCATGATGGCCGCAGGCCCGTGAAGCTCTCCAGCACAGCAGCTATCCGGCATATAATCCGGCAGCCCCCGTGTAATTAAACTTTATATTTCTGTGGCTGTTGGAGAGGGCTCCTAGCGGGCCCCTGCGGACGCTCTTTGGGGTCCATCTGGTGCCGGCGGTGTGGCGGATCGGTGGCCCGGGCCTTGTCGGGCTCCCCCTGGAAAGGAGAAAGGAGTAGGAGGAGGGGCGCGCCTGCGGGTGGCGCGGCCCGGTGGCGGCCTGTACTGGTGATCGTGGAGGGGCCGCCCGGGAGACCTGTCGCAGCTAGGAAGTGCCCCCCTGTGAGTGCCGCCATTAGGACACCGGAGCGTCACCTGCTGCAGGCGGCGGAGAGGAGTGGATTTCGGGCAGCCTGTCCTGGAGTGACTGGAGCGGCGCACGCTCCTCCTGCAGAGTTGCCGGGCTCCTGGTTTGCCTCGGCAGCTGTCGTGGTTGCTCAGAGGCGCGGGTGGGGCGGGCGGCCCTTCACCCGGGTTGTGGCCTCGCGGGCTCCCCTTAAGGTGTCTCGGAGGGGGGACCGCTTCGGCGGAGGCCGTGGGGGCACCGGAGCAGGCGGGGAGGGGGCGGATCTCCAGGCCATGTGTCAGACTCTCTGGACCCGCTCGTCTGTCGCTTGCCTGGGGCGGCTGGTAGAGGCGGCGCCGTAGGACGGGGGGGGGGGTCGGTTCCTCTGCCTGCCGGGAGCCTCTGGATACTCGGCTGGGACCGGCTGTGGCCCTGCTGGCCTGAACCCCGGTGGCTGTAGGTGCCTGCATCACGGTGGGTGTGGGTGCTGGCGCAGGGCTCCGGAGTTAGCTGCAGGTGGTGTGGGCAGCGGGGGCTGCAGTTGGGGGCCGCTGCTCCGCCCTGGGTGGTTGAGGACTGGTGGCCCTTAAACTTGGGGGAGACTTCTGGGAGGCCCATTGGTGCACCGTCTATCTACCTGTGGACTGGATTTTTTTTTTTCTTTCACTGGGCATACGGTGACCCCTGGGTGCCTGTGCCGGGGTGGGAGGAAGTGCCCAGATGGCTGGTACGGGGCCCAGATGGCTCTCCTTGGTGTTGGGGTGCCCGGGGGCGGGGGTGCTCTGAGCTCTGGGCGCCGTGCTGGGCATTATATCCAGGATCCACTTACTACTGGCCATGTCTAAATCGGGAAAGAGGAGCAAACATCAGTCAAAGCTGAATTTTGAGTTGTCCTCAAGGCCTAAAGACTGTGGGACTCTGACTCGATGGCGTTGCAAGCTGCGGACTCGGAGTCAGTCTCTGTCTCCGCCCTTCAAGATATTAAAGGCATGCTTATGCAATTGCAATCAGGAATACAGTCCTTGGATGGTAAGCTTGATACCCTGACGTGTAAGGTGGACCATATGCAGGTCCGGTTGGATAGACAAGGGGAGAGACTGGACAAGGCGGAGGGGCGCCTGGCAGGAGTGGAGGGAACGGCGGCGTCGGTTGCGGGAGAAATGTCTGGGTTCAGGAAAGCCCTGAAAGAACTCAGAGAGAAGCAGGAGGACTTGGAATCGAGGTCCCGCCGCAATAACATACGAATTGTCGGCCTGTCGGAATCGGTGAACCAAGGAAATATGGAGTCAGTTGTGGAGGACATACTACGGGAGACATTGGGTCCTGAAGGCTTTTCCCCGATATATGTGGTTGAGAGAGCGCATAGGTTTCCGAGTGGCCGGAAGCAGATTCCAGGGGCCCCGCCTCGCCCGTTGATTGCCCGGTTATTGAATTATCGGGATAGAGATACGGCGCTGAGGAAGGCCAGAGAGAAGGGCACCTTGTTTTATAAGGGGGATGTGATTAAACTATTTCCGGACTTTTCAGACAAGGTGCAAGCAGCAAGGAAATCTTTTTTGGAGGTGAAGAAGAGACTGAGGGAAAATGGTTCGCAATATGCTATGTTGTTCCCGGCTAGGTTGCCTGTGATACACAACGGGAAATCGATTTTTTTCCAAAGCCCGGAGGATGCCTCCCCCTTCCTCGATATGTTACCGCAGTCACCCAGTCCACGGATCAATGGTGACTGAGCCCGCTCCAACAGAGAAGGAACTCCGTATGTTGTTACTGCCTGGGTGGTTGGTGCTATGGTTCTGAAAGGGGATGACCATCTTGGTGTGGTGCGGGAGGGTTGGGCTCGTAGTTGCCCTTTGTGCGAAAGCTGGGTGTGTGTAAGTTGGAGGGGATTGTGGTGCTGGAATGTTGGGGTCTCCAGCACAGATCGGGGGGTGTTGGGGTCTAGGTTTGCTGGGGGGTGGGGTAGGGCGGGAGGGGACTTCATCGGCAAGTTGTGGGGTTGTCGATAGGACCGGGGAGGGAGGGCGGCGCTGGGGGACTTAGGGGTACACACGGGAGGCGTGGTGGTCCATGACGGAGGGCGGGGACGGGAGGGGGGTACTTAGTGGCTCTCTAATGGCTACATTGAATTACATGACATGGAATGTCAGGGGTCTTAACTGCTGGTCTAAATGTCGGAGGGTTTTGCGCTACCTGGAACGCCATAAGGTGGGGGTGGCGTTCCTTCAGGAAACTCATTTGACGGCGGCCACAGAATCTAAGTTCGGTAAAAGTTGGGGATGCCACAGATATTTTTCCTCTTATTCATCTTACTCCAGAGGCGTTTATATCCTGGTGCACAGCTTGGTAGGCTTCTGCCTTGTTAAAACTGTGAAAGATCAAGAGGGTAGGGCTTTGGTGGTGCAGAGAGTTATTCAAGGGAAGTTGTGCACACTCATTTGTTATTATGGCCCCAATCAAGATACGGTGGAGTCCCTGGATTGGGTGAAGAGGCGGCTGGGGGAACTTCCTGAGGGGGAAATCATCTGGGCAGGCGATTTTAACTCGGTTATGGACGTCTCCTTGGACAGAGTGGGCAGTGTGGTGCGTCCTTGTGGCAGGGCTTCCGCTAGGATCCGGGGTATGTTCCCAGTGTGGGATATGGTAGATATTTGGAGGGTGAGCCACCCTGGGGTGAGTCAATTCACGCATTACTCTGCTCCACATGGCTCGACTGGCTGGTTAGATTATTTCCTGGTTTCCCGGGCTGTTGCAGGTCGGTCGGTGGGCTAGGACTTTATCGGATCATGCTCCGGTCTTACTATCGACCCGCTTGGATGGCCGGGACAAAGTGAGACCACCCTGGAGGTTTAAGAGTGAGGCACTCACTGACGAGGTCTTCAGGGATGAGCTAGCGAAGGCGATAGATGCGTACTTTGAGACTAACGATGGGTCGGTAGCTTCCGATGGTAACCTGTGGGAGGGATTTAAGTGTGTGATCCGGGGGGAGTGCATCTCTAAGGAGCTGGGGATCTTACGGAAGCTACGGAAGGATTTGGCGGATACTGAAGAAGCACTGCGGGTTCTGCAGGTGGGGGCGCCCGTGCCGTCAGCGGTCCAACAGGGGAACATTAAACAGAAATTGCAGGAGTTTAATGCCCTAGCGCAGAGGGAGATCAAATATTTTTGGGACCGGGTATCCCCCCCCCGGCAGTATGGAGAGGAGCAAGCTCCGGGGAGGTCACTTGCAAGAGTTGTTCGGTCGGGAGAACAGGGTGACAGTAATCACAGACGAGAAAGGGATAGCCCATTAAGAAGATAAGGGGATAGTTCGGGAGTTCCAGGAATATTATGGCCGGTTGTATTCATCTCAATTAACGGCAGAGCAGGCGGATATAGAGGCCTTTCTCGATGGTGTAGGGCTGTACTGGTGCTCAAATGAGCAGAGGGAATGGCTGAATAGGCCAGTGTCGCTCGAGGAGGTGTTGGATGCCATTAAATCATTGCTGGGTGGGAAGTCGCTGGGGCCCGACGGCCTAACAGCCAAATTTTATAAGTGCTATGCTGACAGATTAGCGCCATATCTTCTACGGGTATATCAAGAGGCCGTAGCCCGGGGTAGATTGCCTGACTCCCTTAGGGAAGCTGTAGTGGTTGTCTTGTTGAAACCAGGTAAGCCGGAGGGTGACTGTTCGTCATACCGCCCAATTTCACTTATCAATCTTGATGATAAAATCTTGGCGAAAATCGTGGCGTCGCGTTAGTGCCGCTAATGTCAGTCATGGTAAGGGCCGATCAGGCGGGATTCATCCCGGGTCGCTCGACTTCGTTTGGGTTGCGTAGGATGTTTGGGTTGATGGCGGCGCTTCCGGCGGATGACTCGGCGGTGGCGGTTATATTGGACGCCACTAAGGCATTTGACTCTGGAGTGGTTGTTCTTATTTTTTGTTCTGCGCAGGATGGGCCTGGGTGGTTTCTTTATCTTCTTGGCTTCTATATACCGACCCGGTGGCTAGAGTGCGGGTGAACGGGCTGACCACTGGGGCGCTGCTGCTGACACGGGTGACCCGTCAAGGCTGTCCGCTGTCCCCCCTGCTTTTCGCTCTGGCGATAGAACCTTGGGCTGAATGGGTCAGGGAGTTTCATCGGCACCGGGGAGTCCAGCAGCATACCCACAAGGTCATAATTTCGTTATACGCGGACGACATGGTTTTATTCATCCGTCATCCCGAGGTCAATGTGGACCCGGTTATGCTGGACCTTCAGCGCTTTGGCGGCCTCTCTGGGCTTAGAGTAAATGCCAGTAAATCTGTGATCTTCCCATTGGCGGGTGGGGCCTCTCCATTCCGAGACGCCTGGGGATTCTGATGGGATGTGCAGAGTACACGTTATCTGGGGGTCACTGTGGCAGGGAAGAAAGAGGTGGTGTATACTTCCAACTACATGGAGGTTTTAGAGTCGGCTAAAAAGGCGATGCAAGGATGGGCCTCACTTCCTCTCAATCTGTATGGCAGGATCTCGGTAGTCAAAATGTCTATCCTTCCTAAGTTTCTGTATGTGTTTTTAAATGTGCCTATAAAGGTCCCTCAGAAATACTTCCGAGATCTCCGTTCCGCAATAACGAACTTTATTTGGGCGGGTAAGAGTGCGCGGGTCTCTAGGCGGCAACTCACGGCGCCGATTCGGGAGGGGGGTTTAGCACTCCCTGATTTCGAATTATACTACATTGTGGCGCAGGCTAGCTATCTTAGGTATTGGTATGGGATGGCGGCGGAACATAGACATGTGGAGATTGAACGGTCCATCGCTTCACCGGCTTTGTTACGATCGGTTATCCTGATGGCCCCCGGGCTTCTGCGATCCCCTAGCAATTTGGTGGAGCTGACCTGCTGGGCCTGGTCCTTTTTGGGGCGTGCGTCCTCTGGGGGAGCGGTGCTCTACTCGCCGGAACGCCCGCCGATATATATTCCTGGTATCCCCCTGACTAGCGAGGTAAAGTATGTAGCCACAATGAAATGGCTGGGTGTCACTAGACTTGGGGACCTGTTTCCGAATGGGAGCTTCATCTCTTTAGACCGGCTGAGGGAAAGGGGAGCCCTGTCGGCACTGGAGGTGTTTCTGTATTACAGGTTGAGAGTGACATTACAAAGGATGTTTCCTTCCTTCCTTCCCGAAACCACCTGTAGAGGTTGAGTTGCTTAGTAAGGTGCTGGGGGGAGATATAGGACGGCGGGTGCTCTCCAGTCTGTAAGGATCCGTTTTGAAGGCGAGGTTGGTCGAGGGGAGGTTATCTAAGGAAAGGTGGGAAAGATCGCTGGGAAGCGAATTACCAGCAAATACTACTTCCCTCAGGGGTCTGGGGCATGCCTCAGATGTGGATATGAGGGGGCGGGGTTCCTTCATATGGCTTGGGAGTGTGTTGAGCTGGCGGCAGGTGTTTGTGGTGATTGGGGACATAGTGGGGCAACTGTTGATGCCAGACCCTGTGATGGCCTTGCTAGGGTATACGGAGCAGATACGCAAAGAGGCTAGGAAACTGGTAAATTTGCTCTTAATCCTGGCTAAACGCTGTGTGGCTATAGGATGGGGAAGTTCACGGAGTCCGCCTATTACACAGTGGTCAAAAGATGTACTATATTGCAACGACATGGAACCAGATGGGATGTGATGAGGGGGAAGAACCGAGGTGAAAATAGGATGTGGGATGCATACACGGTATACCTCTTGGGCTGGTCGGAAGGGGGTGGCCCTGGATCTCCAGATAAGCCGGGATCTTCTGACTGGCGTGACTCTGCTGGGTGATCTCTCTCCGTCTCTTAGATCTGTGTCAGTGGACTGGACGCTTTGAACTACAAGGTTATGTTGGTGGAGTTGGGAGGGCCCCGGAGGAAGCCCCGCTCATGTGGATTGGATCACTTCTTGCTTTCTTGAACTGCCTTCTGATGTGTACCGGGGGGAGGGACGGGTTGTTTCTGGGTTGTCTGCTTGAGTTGTTTTGCAAAATGCCAATAAAGAAATTAAACAAAAAAAAAAAATTGCTACAAAGCTGAGTTGCGCTGCCGGGTAGTATTTCTCAAGGTCTGGCAGTTGCATCCCCCTTCCTTGTAAGGCAGGCATAGTGTCGGTAGTGTCAGTTTGTGTCTGGCCGCGCCCCATAGAAATTCCCTCAACAGGACCTCCAATAGTCGGAAGAAGGAGGCTTTAACATAGCAGTGCACGTTGCTAAAGTGATACAGGAATCATTGCACAATTATCATTTTGGTGATGGCTACCCTGCCCATCAGTGACAACGGTAATTTGGACCAAAATGTCACTGATTTTCTTAAGCCCTTCTCCACCCTTGCTGTGTTGCTCTTGTGCATTTTTTCAGGTGTGTGTCTAATATTCACTCCCAAATATTTAAACGTGTCCAGCTGCCATTGGAGCCCCACTTTTGGTAATTCTTCCACCTCCCTCCCTCTTAGTCCGGACAGCCGGAATATGCAAGATTTCGCTCTGCTAAAACATATCCCAGATACCTTCGCGTAATTGTCGAGCACCTCCAGTATCACTGGGACGTTGTTCTTTGGGTCTCTGATACAGCAACACATCGTCTGCGTAGAGCGTTATCCGATGCCAGCTTCCGGGAACTGCTTCCGAAGGTAAATTACGATCGTTTCCAGCCCTAGTACTTCTAGCATGGGTGATAGTGGACACCCTTGCCTGGTGCCTCTTTGTATATCCCAGACCGATGATACAACCCTCCCTGACTTAACCCTTGCCACCGGTACAGTATATAATATTTTTATCCACTTAATAAACTGTTCTCCAAACCCAAACTCCCTCGGGACAGCTAGCAACCACTCCCAGTACAGCGAGTCAAACGCTTTTATTGCGTTCAGTGAGATTATTGCAAAATGCTCTTGTGAGTCAGCCCTTTGGGCTATAACTTGTTGTATATGGCGCAGGTTCATTGCCGTGCTGCGTCCCAGGAAAAAAAACTCTCTGGTCCCCATGTATCAAACCGCCAATCACCCTGGATAGCCGCTTAGCTGGTATAGTTGTCAATATCTTTATATCGTAATTTAACATCACTAGCGGCCGATGTGAGTTGCATTTTTCAGTGACCTTCCCTGTCTTGGGGATCGGGACCACTAATGTTTCCCCTCATGCTTCTAGGTAATACTCCTTTTTCGTAGGCCTCTTTGAATACCCTGAGGAGCACCGGGGTCAGAACCGATGCGTATGCCTTATAGAACTCCGGAGGGAGTCTGTCACTCCCAGGAGTCTTGCTGGTGGCTAGTGACCTGATTGCTTCACCTATTTCCTCAGCAGATATATCTTGTTCCAGCCCCTCGCATTGCGATCCACCCAACTGCGGCAGCCCTATGTCTTCCAAAGTGCCCAGTATGTCCTCCTGGGGTACCAACTTCTCGTGACTGTATAAGTCGGAGTAGAACTCCCTGAAGGTGTCATTCATTGTTTGTTGTGTCATGTGTTACCTTTTATCATCTGTGAGTTCTGTGGTTAGATGTCGCGGGTGTTCCCTCTTACGTAGCTATAATAATAATCTACTACGCCTATCTCCCTCCACATGCACCCTAGCAGTTTTCACAGAGTAGTCAAATTTCGACAGTCTCACCCAGGCCTCACAGCAATTGCTCCTGGCCTCAGCTAGGCTGAGCTCCTCCTCCCGGTTCCCTATCGTCCGAGCTTCCATGCTCTGGATGTCCCCCCTTCCATTTCTCTAATTCTGCCCTCAATGTCTTACAGATACCACCTGAACTTGCAGTGACCTCCCCCCTCACCACTAGCTTCATCGCCTCCCACACCGTGCCCCACTCTGTGACGCTACCTATATTCCATTCCATATATTCCTCCAACTTAGTTTTAAGCTCCACTTGTAAGGCTTGGTCAGTCAGTGCATCTGCAGGCATGCGCCACAGTGGTATAGGAGGCCTGGGTCCCAGCATCCTCCATTCCAGTAGTAGCAGTGAGTGGTCCGAGATTGATCTATTGTCATGAGCACTACTCCCGAGGAGCCAGGACTGGCCCAGCGCCCCCGGAAGCAGACCCTTCTTCCGCATCTCCGGACCCAGCAGACCCCTACAGGGGCCCTTTGGACTGTGTCCTGGCGCCTTTGGCGCCAGGCTCATAAAGGACTTCAGTCCCGGCGCCATAGGCGCCGGGCTCATATTGATAAACTGTGTAATAATGCTTGGGTGGACTTACCTGAGGCAGACCATGCTGCATACTTACCCAGAACAATCCAGTCTGGCTGAAGTCCCCAGCCATCAGGGCTGGGAGGAACTATTTCTTCTATTCAGGAACTCTTTTCTTACCTGGGTGGGGCCGGTGGAAGAACACACACCTGAAGCACTTCTCTGCTATTTAAACCACGCCCGATGGAATACACGTGCTTCGCGTTATTCTGCATCAGCAGCAGGACGCTCACCGAGTCGGCTCCTGCGTCCTGGCTCCTGACACGCCCGCCAGCACCCGGAACACCTGCAAACAGACAAGAAAAGAGAAGGCGAGCATTAGAAATTATACTTACCGGAATCCGGCCTCAGCAATCCTACCTCCGACGATCCTGCAAAGGAAAGGTACAAGATTAGCAGCGCTCTCAAACGCTCGCAGCCGCGCCGCCTTGCCTTACCCATCCGTGGCCTCGCCGAACTCCACCGCGGCCACGACGCCGGCAGCATCTCGGCACCTGAAAGACAGAAAAAGACAGTCATTAGAGGTGCCCGCTCTAAAGCGGCCACATTTCTTCCACTTAAGTGCTTCATCACGCGCGACAGCGGCTGTGTCGCCGGCAGCATCTCGGCACCTGTAAGCAGAAAAAGACAATCATTAGAAGTAAGCAGTCGCTTTTCTTTCACTTACCTTCTTCGACCGCGGCCACGACGCCAGCTACATCCCAGCACCTGCATAAGAGGAATACATGGTGAGCACTAATTAAGCATGGAGAACAAATACTCACCAAGAGACTTACCTGCTTTAGGTTTCTGGGCCCCGGCTCCTGTGGAGAAAAGACACTCATACTTACGGCTACCGCAGGAGAGACGAAAGGACACAGTGTCCGCAACTATTTCCCATCCAGTGACGTAACTGGATCCTACGCACCCCTGCACCTGAAGCAGGATGGAGAGCTCATCTTTACAATACCTAAGGTGAGAGCTTGCAGAAACCAAGTTGGGGGCCAAGAAGAGTGAGAAACGGGAGATTGGTGGGAACACATATCCACCCCAGCTGGTAATCAATCCCTTTTCTTCCACCTGCAGAAAACTTACTCTACAAGCCAGGCAATCCAAATTCGGAGGCCCAGCCCAGAGCATCTTCCGGGCCCTGCGCCTCACGATAGAAGAAACGGTAGCAGTCCAGTTCGGGTCAGCGTCTCTGTGGGAATCAGGTGAGCGTTACATCTACCCAGGTATTGGGCCGATTCAATTTCCGCTAGTTGGGTCCTGCTGACAAATAGGTAATCTATCCTTGTATGGAGGCCATGCGGTGGAGAAAAATAAGAATAGCCTATATCTTTGGGGTGTAGTGCCCTCCATACATCTAGCAGGTCTAGGCCCCTCAGCAGTGTGTTCAGTTCCGTGGAGGCTACCGCTGATCTATTCACTGGCTGGAAGGACCTGTCCAAGTCTAAATCCCTTGCGCAATTAAAATCGCCCCTCCCCAAATAAAGACACATTCCCTGTACTGTGTTATTTTGGCACATACCATGTTCAGGTGCACTGGGATCCCATGGTTGGGGTAGTAGGAATTAACTATGCATACTTCAACTTGCTCCACGAAGCCCTGTAGTATCATGTGCCTCCCATCTGCCCTAGCCTTCATCTCCAGCAGCCGAAAGGGCACCACAGCATCTATCCATGTGAAGACACCCCTTGCATATTTAGAATACACCACCCCGTAGCTCTGTCCCCCCAAGCGCTTTCTCACCTTTGCCATTTCACCTTCAGTGAGGTGGGTTACCTGTAGTAATGCTATGGACACCTTTTTCCTGGTAAGGAAGTATTTCACACGGTTCCTGCGCAAGTACGTGCCCATTCCCTGAATATTCCACGTTAGGACCTTAATGTTCACTGCCATAGTTGCACAGGACCATCCCCTCTTACTCCCCCACTTCCTCCGCCCCCAGCACTGTGTACGCGGCCACCCCAGTCTCAGGTTTTAGGGCATCCAATTCCCCCCAATCTTCCTGCCATCTCAATGAACAATGCTTCTGCATTAGCCCTGTAAAGTAACTACAACAGTCTGAACAACAAACAAAACTAAACATCCTCGCCCAGCTGCTACTTTCTGTATGCAGCGTTCGGGTGCCCCCGCACCACCATGACCCATCCAGGTCTTTGTGTGCAGGCTGTGTTGTGACGGCAACAGGCCGACACCAAACATTTCGTGGGTTAGACCCATGAGCCCATGGTAAGTGGCCAGGTGTTGCACCCGCCGAAGGTGGGTTTCATTTATTTGCTTTCAGCGCGCACCTGTTCCCATTCAGCAAGCAATAGTAACCAAGCCACTGAGTCATCCCGCTACCCCACTTCCCCCTCGCACTTAGTCCAGAGTGTTGCTCAAGTGACAGCTTCTTCTCCACGGTCTAAGTTGTTGTGTTCCATCCACATAGCAGCAGCCGCCGGAGTCTCAAGAAAGACATCCCCGCCTTTGTATATCACTTTGAGCCTGGAAGGGTACATCAGCATGTATTTCAGCTTCAGTTGTCGGAGTCTGGCTTTAATTGGCACAAAGGAGTTCCTGGCCCTTTGGACTGTAGGCGTGCAGTCGGGGTATATGGCTATTTTTTTTTTTTTGAAAATCAATTTTATTAAGTTTCATTTGTGCATTACGAAATTACATTGCATTTGCTGATGTGAGTTAACAAGAAAAAAAACAATCGCAACACACCCTTTCTCCCTCCCATTCCCTCCCTCCACCCCCCTTCAGTTCAAATGTTCATGGGTTAGTTAATAGCTTGCTTAACGGACTCTTTAAAAAACAGAAGTGACAATGCATTATGCGTTTGGCACGTTGAAGTCATGTGGACCAACTGGGTGAAGTTCGCAATCGGATCCGCGGGCCATGGCCCCATGTCCTTGGGGGGGTGGGGGGGTCCCTCGGCACCATCGTTAAACCTTAGACCACTCGGCCGTATTTGTCAAAAAAGGGGAGCCAGATTTCCTCGATGCTGGATTTGGACTCATCAAGCAGGTGTGTGAGAAACTCCATGTCGTAGATGGCCCGTACCTTGTTTACCCAGGTTTTTTCCCCTGGCATTCCCGGATGTTTCCATTTCTGTGCCAGGCAACATCTGGCTGCTACCAGCATTATCTGAAGCATATGGTCTTGAATGTCCTCTTGGCCTTCCCCATCATCTATTTTTGAGTAATTCTGCCATATCTCTCTGCCTTCCCTCGAGTGCTTTAGTATGACTTGCCTGTCTTGAAAGTTCAATATTTTTGTGATAATCGGTCGGGGGATGTGACTCTGGTGGAGGCCATTTCTGTAAGAATCTGTGGGCCTTCTCCACCACAAATCCCTGTGAGAGGTTGCCAGCCCCAACTTCCTGTAGTAGCAAAGTCTCCACAAATCCCGTGTGGTTCAGGCCTTCTATTACCTCCGGGATCCCCAATAGCTGTACTTTATTGCGACTGCTCGCCCCTCTGCGTCTTCCTATCGTGATTCGAGCACAGAGTTCCTCCTCTCTAGTTCTTTCAGCCTCATTTACAGGTCTTTCATGGTCCCAGCGGTCTCCTTTAGCCCAGTGTCTGTGGCCGCTACTCTTTCCGCCAGGTTACATATGTATTGCCTCATCAATTGCATGTCGACCTTGACTTCCTCAATTTTCTTGTCTGTGAATGTCCTCAGTGCCGCTATAGCTTCTAGCACTTGGCCATCCCTGTTGCCAGAATCCGGCGTTCCCTCATCCTTATGCGTCCCAACGCTGCCCTGTGATGGCTCCTGGGGTCTAGCTGCATTGAAAGATTCCATGATCGTGCCTTTCTTCTACCCTTTGGATGGGGACATACCCCTATCTGCTTACGCCAATGCAGGTTCTTGTTTGTATTCCAGCGCTGACGGTAGTGGCCTAGATACTGCTCCAGATCTTGAGTTGCAACAAAACCAGCCCTATACTCATGCTAATGTCAAGTTCAGGGCTCTGGGTGACAGGGTTGTTGACACCCTTGGATTGAAGGCGTCTACCACGTCTCTTCCAGAGTATGAGCTCACTGATATCTTGAACGAGGTTCCACAGTTGAGCATAACATGCCATTTAACCCAACCATTTCGGACTCCTTATGGCAGCACCCTTGCACTATTCCCCCTGTAAATGCCAATTTTACAGGGAAGTATAGGCCGGCAAGAGGAGACCCTCCTTTCCTCGCCACACACCCTTTCCTGGAAGGATTGGTTATACAGGCCAAAACTGGGTGGGAGCCACACAGTTATCCAGACTCTTGCATCCTGCTCTCCTGAGGAGCTGCTCAGTAATTAAGCGTAAGTTGCTGCAAGATTTACACACTTTTTGAAATCCTATGAATAAATCGTTCTGCGAAGAGGTTATGCAAATAGTTTCAAAAACGTCTTGCATTAAAGAAAATATTTTAATGACGGAACAGTTGAGGCAATCCTCAACCTCATCTATTCGAGCTCATACGCCAATGCATTTCGGAGAAAAACTCCTTCGTCAGGGCTTTGCCCTGGTTGGTGAAAACATAAATAGAACAATACGTGTGCACAAATAAAATGTGATGAGCCATCATAGTGAAACAGTCAAATATATTCAGAAAACAAAAAACCATACCCTAGCGTGTTGCCATGTGGGTCAAAATCTGTAAATGTAATATGTGGAATTGTTATAAATGCGGGCAGAATAAGTAAAGAAATTATCGCACGGGGCGATCAAGCGAGATGGAGGCTAAACTAATGTTTGTGGAACGCTCCAATCAGGCTGGAATGTTCAAGATCTGCAAATCAAATCCAAATGGGAGAGTGAGAATATGTCTATGGGCTTGTGAAGTTTCACGCGTTAAGAAAACGCTGTAGCATGTTTAAACAGAGCTTACCTGCAGCAGGTCCCTGTGGCTCTGCAGCAGAGATGGCGAGTGCGAACATGTGTCCTCTTTTTGTGTACTGAGAAACACAGGAAACTTTCTTATTGCACCCTTAGACCTCCGCGACTTCCACTAGTATCACAATGATTTTAGTATCTTTAGTGTCGCATTGGTGCGTGCAGAAACCGAAGACAAAGAGTTTCCCTACTTCGTTTGTCATAAGTAGAAAGTATTTGTCTGCACACATCTATTACTGCGCCACTAAGAAGTATTCTATATCAACCAGAGTCAATTTCATAATTTTCTTCCTGTATTTTATTTTCTTGCCCTTTAGGATGACGCGTGTTTCGGCACTCTTAGCGTGCCTTTATCAAATCCGGGCATTTTATAACCTTTGTGAAATCAAACAGAAAAGGTGCAAATAATATCAAGTATGACGATCAACGTCAGAACATAGTATACATCGAATTGGACCATGGGAAAGAAAAAATAAAACTATATATGGGCTTATGGTTGGGTTTGTGTTCACTTATTTAACTTATTTATTTTACTTTATTTTATGCTTCTTTTTTGTATCAGCCTCCAAGTAATGCTTACCTATCGTCGGAGTGTAAGTTCCTATCTTATGTCGTGATCATAGAACGAGTCCCATCAGACTCACAAGCGCCTATGGCACTGCAAAAGTATTAAACAGGCAGGCTCTGACATGCCGGCCTGTTAGTCCGTGACACTTCCGTACACGGTTTATTAATTTCTATAACGCTTACGAGCGTCACGTCGGCTAACGCTTAGAAGTTTAAATGGACACTTTGCTAAACAATTGACACTTAAAACAGTGAATCTTCATACAATGGGGGTTTTCTTGCCAATGTTCACTAAATTATAGATTTCTAGATTATTAGAACACGAAAAGAGATGAAAATAAAATATAAATACAAAAATAAACAAAATTTGTGGGTATAGAAAACATTAATAGCACGGGACTGGAACAAACCCGGGAAACCTGACGGTTTGCTTTGTCTTTCCTTTTTATTTTTTATTTTGCAGTGCCATAGGCGCTTGTGAGTCTGATGGGACTCGTTCTATGATCACGACATTAGATAGGAACTTACACTCCGACGATAGGTAAGCATTACTTGGAGGCTGATGCAAAAAAGAAGCATAAAATAAAGTAAAATAAATAAGTGAAATAAGTGAACACAAACCTAACCATAAGCCCATATATATTTTTATTTTTTCTTTCCCATGGTCCAATTCGATGTTTCTCTTCCCTCCACTCTACACGGGGCCTTTTTTCCTTATGTTTGACCACAACAACTGGGCACTATGATGGTAACGTTTTGTCTTTTAATTTAAATGCATAATGATGTGTTTTGTTTGAATTGCAATGGAAAATGACATGCCAAAAATGTATACTATGTTCTGACGCTGATCGTCATACTTGATATTATTTGCACCTTTTCTGTTTGATTACACAAAGGTTATAAAATGCCCGGATTTGATAAAGGCACGCTAAGAGTGCCGAAACACGTGTCATCCTAAAGGGCAAGAAAATAAAATACAGGAAGGAAATTATGAAATTGACTCTGGTTGATATTGAATACTTCTTAGTGGCGCAGTAATAGATGTGTGCAGACAAATACTTTCCTCTTTTTGTGTACAACTGTAGTCGAGGAGACCGCCAGTGTCGCGATGTCGCGGGCACAGGGGTGTGTGGCCGGGTCACACGCGCTTCACGTCCCGGACCTTCTGTGAGTGCATAGAATGGCCGGGAAGCACGGGCACAGTGTTACTGCACACTTCCAATCTGCCTACAGCCAGAGAGGGAAAGAAATCATACGCATTGGCCAGAAAAGTGTTCCCCTCTGGCAGAATGGTGCTCAAGGCCACAAAGCTAGCCTGTGGATTCGTGAAATAGTCCTTCGGATTGTGTAAATCTGTGCAACATGCAGCTCAATACGTCCCTGAGGGTGCCATGTGGGACAGATTTTTACAGCTGGTGGAGGATTGGAAGGAGGTGGCCAAGCAGTCATTGCAGACGGGCCTAGACGTGGCTGTCTGCGTTTGGCCGAGTAATGGGTTCAGCAGCAGTAATGAGGTGGCAGGCCTACCTGAAAACTTCTTACTTCTCCCTGAATGTTCAGAACAGGCTGCTGGACATGCCCTTTGAGGGAGACATGTTGTTCGGTCAGAAAGCAGAGAAATCCTTGGAAAAGTTTAAAGAATCCATGTTGGCTCCTAAATTACTGGGCCTAGCGGCACAGCCGGCCAAGCCTGCCTTCAGCTTTGCCTCCAGAGGCAGGGGCTATAGGCGTTACTTACCCTATGGCAGGAAGGCGCAGCTCCCGCAAGCCAGGCAGGGGCAAAGGTGCTTCACCTGAGGGGGCCACCTGAACTCATTCAGACTACCGGGCGCAAGCCTGAGGGTATAAAGCTTACGTGAGGGAACTCTGAGGTTAGACATATCCCTGAGCCAAGTCTCAAGGGCCTAGAAACACCTAAAGTTCAGGGCCCTACACTGAGCAACAAGACTGTGTATTCCCCCCACCAAGGCTACCACAGCAATGACATCAAGTCACTCGGTAACACCAAGGCCCCTTTCAGATTAGGAATCTAATATCGCTATAGATTCATCTCCTTCAGAGAGCTACTAATTTAAGAACTGACAGGCATTCCATACAAAGTACTTGGAACACCTCTTACTCCACACATTCCGCTAGCTATGCTGAGGGGAATGGATCACAACAGACAGCCGCGGGGGGAGGACTCCAGTATCTACCTGGACTCTGACAGCAGCAGGGCATCCGTCTGCCCCACAAGCAGCATGTGAGGAACATGTTTTGTGACCAGTTTATGCTGTTAATGAGGTCTCAACTAATGACTGACATTTTAAAGAATCTCATTAAGGAAGTGGTACCTTTGGTGCAGCCACTGTAGACGCCACAGCAAATGCTGCCTCCTCCTCTCTCTGCCATCCATATACCTCTGCAGCCAATTTAAGTTGTTCCAGCTCTCCCACAAGTTCAGGGTGAACCTTTGCTGCTGACACCGACTCCTCTCCTACATGGGCAAGAAAGTAAGTTGTCTCCTTCCTGTAGTATGAGGACCCAAGATAATACTCCTGCAGATAACGATACTGACAACAAGGAAGAAGAAACTTTCCTCAGCCAAAACCTTTCCCAGCTGTTTGGAAGGGTTAGCAGATTTATTGGGCTTTCCAGCGCCTCAGCAGGCTCAACCAGAGGGAGGAGTTCTGGCAGACATTTTTTCACTAAGAGCGACTACTAATTCTGATGTTCCCCTTCAGAAGGAAGTTATAGTGGTGACTAAAAAGATGTGGATTAAACCACACTCGTCTCAGATCATAAATAAGTGTCCCATAAATAAGATACTTGATTCAGACAGTTGGATGATAACACTTTTGTGTTGTCTTCGCACCCTCAACCTCATTCCTCAGTGGTGGCAGCAGCATCATTCTACTTGAAACCGTCTGAACTTCCTCCACAACAACTTCAGCAACAGCCTGCCTTTCCAAAGAAGACCAGCTTCTAGAATCTTTCAGGAAGGTGGTCTATCTTAATATGGGCTTGCACTTAAGGCAAGCAAATGCATTGCTCTGCAGCAAACAAGAAACACTGGAGAGAGATAAGTGACGACTTACCAGATTTGCCTGTAGACTGCCAAGCAGCGTTTAAGACAGGATTGTCAGAGACAGATTGTAGCACAGGACATACATAAATGCCTCTATCACACATCAATACTGCAAGTAGAGCGCTATGTGTGGGCACAGACATGAGGCGTTCAACTTGGATGCATGCCACCAGATTCACGTCTGATGTCCAAGACAGAATTTTAGATCCGCCTTTTGAGGGCACAGAGCTCTTTCATTCTGCTACCGATGAAGAGCTCCCTAGGAAATATGAGTAAGTCGTTAGCCATACTTTCTGAACCAGCCTGTAAGGGGTTCTCTTAAGGCCACGTAAGAACAGACCAAAGACCCTGAACATTTGGAGGTTTCAGGAGGTTCCAGGACAGGATAGACCGGCAACTTGACCATTCCCCCAGTACTCATCTCAGGCAACAACAACGTGCAGACCCTAAAGGTCCCCACGCCCAGTTACAAGCATCAGAATCTAAAAAAAAAAAAGACACGCGTCTGAGTCCATGATACCCCGGTTTGGGCGGGGTTGGGGGGCAGATTGTTTCTGCATGTGCTTCAGTGGCGGAATCTTTTTCAAGACCCATGGCTACTATCCCTAGTTTCAAAGAGCTTTTGACTTCACCCTCCCTCCAGTAAAGTTGTTGCAAGATCACGCTGTGGAACCAGTTTCCCCCTCCTATCAGGGGACAGGGCTTCTACTCGAGGATCTTTGCAATTTACAAGAAAAACCAGGCAGGCCTGTGAGTAGTCCTGGATCTGTTACCTCATTCTTTCTCTTCCCTTAAGGAAGTTCAAGCTGGTGACGCCAACTCGCATTGCCGAGGCTTTCAGCAGGGGAGAATGGATGTGCTCCCTGGACCGGAAGGACCCTTACTTGCATGTCCCCATCTGGCATCTACACAGACAGATGCTATATTTCTTTCACCGTTATGGGCCATCATTTTCAGTACAAGGTCCTACTGTTTGGTCTAAGCTTGAACCCTCAAGTTTTCACAAAAATTATGAATGCAGTGGCATCCCTCCTTAAACAGCAGGGATATCCTATTTGTCCATACTTGGACAACTGGCTAATCAGGTCCAATTTGTCAGAGGGAGTCACAATGACAAGTCAGAGGCTCTTTAATATTCTATTCAACCTAGGATTCTCCATAAATAAAAAGATGTCGAAGCTGTGTCAGATGCAGAATCTAATATTCTTAGGGATAAGATTGGACATGCTTGCCGAAAGGATGTTTCCTACCCCAGAGAGGTTTGTAGATATTCAGGCAGCCATTAAGCATTTTCTCTCCAGACCTTCCACCTCAGCATGTTGGTAGAAATATCTACTGGGGCTGCTGGCTTCATGCGTCCTCACGGTTTCCCTAGCCAGACTCAAAATTAGCTATCCAGATGCAGTTATCAAGCTCTTGGGAACAGGACTGGGAAAGTAATCACAATATAGCCATCCCAAGAAAGATCTACTGTGGTGGTCATAAGAGCCCAATGTAATGACGGGGCACCATTCCAACCAGACCCTGATTCAGTGATGATCACAACAGATTCATCTATGGAAGGTTGGGGGGGTACTCTACAGTCTCATTCAATTCACGGTAAGTGGTCCAATGTGGAGAAACCACATCACATAAACTATCGAGAACTGTTAGCCATTGTTTTAGCTCTCCTCAGAGCCTTCCAACCCCCATAATACAGATCAAGGTAGTCCTGATCAGAACAGACCGCTCCACTGTAATCTATTACATCAATAAGCAGGGGAGGGACAAAGTCTCAAGCTTTATGCAAGCTAGCAGTACAGACTTGGAACTGGACTCTGACACTGGGCAATTTTCCTCAGAGCAGTTCACCTTCCAGGGGAGGATCACTCACAGGCAGACAGAATGAGCAGGCTGCAACTACTTCTTATGAGTGGGAACTCGGCCAACAAGCACTGAACAGGATATTCCTGCGGAGGTCTACCTTTTTGCCACAGAGGAGAACACCAAATGTCTCCCCTTTGTCTCCTGGACAGGCCAGAGCAGGAAATCCCTAAGGGATGCGTTTCAGATTCCATGGGAACTTCTCTGGGGCTATGCTTTCTCTCCAACTCCCCTCATTCAAAGGGTTGCTTGCAAGGTAAGGAATTGAAAGAATTACAAGATTATTAGGATAGCTCATCATTGGCCATGAAGGGTGTGGTTCTTGCATCTGCTCCATCTGTCACTTTCCGTGCTAATTCAATTACAGATGGGCCGTCTTCACCTATTAAGACAGCAGAAGGGTTTGGTGATCCATCCAGCTCTGGAAAAGGTAGCCTTCTCTGCTTGGTTCCTGAAGAGCTGACGTTGGGACATCTTGGTTTATCACGGCAAAATGTACAGATAATTCAAAAGGCTTGCAAGGACTCCACTAGCAATAAATACAAGAGCAAGTGTGCTTGGTTCTGCTTTTGGGCTAAAGACAATAATGTCAAAACCCATCTCATGCTCTGTGGATGATGTATTATCCTTTTCCACTTACCTTGCTCATACAGGAGTGCAGGTTGATGCATGCTGTACTTACCTAGCAACTATCAGAGCCTATAAATACAGACAAATGACTGTTATTCTCAGCTATTCCAGTGGCACAAAACATCTGCAAGGTTTGGCGAAGGTCTATCCTCCAATAACCAAACCTCATCCCGTATGGGACCGTAATGTGGTTGTAGAGATTCTTGCGCACAAGCATTTCGGGCCAATGTCTTCATCAGATATTAGGTTCATCACTTGCCAAATAGCCCTTCTAGTGCCTCAGCTCGATGAGTTCGTGAAATCCAAGCTTTCTAGACGAATGAACCATGCACGGTATTCCACGAGGACATGGTGATTCTCAGAACACACTCGGCATTTCTTCCCACGGTCGTTTCTGCATTCCATCTTAATCAGGAAATTGTGCTCCCCAAGTTGTTTCCAAATACCACATCTGAGGCATATAAGGTTGTATATTGTCTAGATGTGTGGAAGCCAATAAAGTTTTATTAAGTCAGAACCAAAGAGTTTAGGAAATCTGATGCTCTTTTCGTCCTCTTCGGAGGCTTCTCTCCTGGTTCTCGGGTATCCAAAGCCTCCTAACAGCTGTTGTGGAAGGCTATAGACTTCAGAACAAGCCTCCTCTGGTGGGTATCCATGGCCATGCGGTAAGATCTAAAGCCGGCTGTGGCATACCGGAGGAAAGTGCCTTGGGATGTAATCAGTAAGGCAGCAACCTGGGCATCCCCATCTGTCTTCATTACTGCCTAGATACCAGCGCCAGGTCAGATATAGCATTTGGTCAGGCAGTGCTGAAAAATCTGTTTGCTAACAGCTTATAATAGCATATGTTTCAGTCCCCTCCCAACTCAAATGGGGCGTTTCAATCGCACATGCAGTATGGCGGAAAGGGGATGGGACATAGAAGTAATAAAAAGTTACTCAAAGTAGTAATAATAGTAGTAATCCTAGTCCATAATCCCCTTTCCTCCACACAACCTACCCTTCATCCAATGCCCTTATTTAAAAGTTGCGAATATGGACTGTCTAGTGTCTGATTCTACCAAGAGGGCTCCGATGGGCAGGTTGAGCTGGGCGTGGTGACGCACGCAGCCCCTGCCTACGTGCGCTCTAAATTTAAAGGGCAAAAGCTCACTTTTGTAGGGCGAAACGGTTCTGGTACCGTCCCTGTACAGGAACACCCATGCAGTATGGAGGAAAGTGGACTATGGACGAGTAGTACTTTAGTCACTACTGAGTACCTTTTTTATTTCCTTATCTACCTCCACTTTTCCTTCATCCTTCAAATATGCTATCTTCTCTATTCTTCAAAAACCCTCTCTTGACGCTTCATTGCTCTAATTTTTTACCTATCTCTCTTCTTCCTTTTCTCCCTAACCTCCTTGAAAAAGCTGCCCACATTCAAATTTCAAAATATGTGAATCTGGACGCCTTGCTTCCCTTAAGTCAATCTGGTTTTCGCCCCACCCGTTCCACTGAAGCAGCCCTTCTTCATGTCAAAGACTCTCTCCTATCTGCTTGACACAAAACAATCCTCTTCTATTCTTGTCCTCCTGGTTCTTGCCATGTCCTTTGGTACTGTCGGTCACCTGACCCTGCTTTGTGCATTCACAGCCTTGTCATTTTCTGTCTGAGTTATTTGTTGGTGTCACTCGTATCCTTCAGTCATACATAACCGGTCTCCTGGGCGGATCACACTTCCTCTCTTTGTCCCCTCACCTGTGGTGTTTTACAAGGCTTGGTGCTGGTCCCTTGCTTTTCTCTATCTATACTAGTCCTCTTTTTTTCTTATTAAAGCTTTCACATTTTCTTCTCACTTCTATGCTGAAGCCCACATGTTCTAATCGTTTTTCTGTATCTGCCTATCTCTCTGCTGTCCAATCATGGATGTTGTCCCGCTTCCTTCATTTGAACACCTCCAAAACAGAGATCCTTTTCTTTCCTCCATTCTCACCTTCCTCTCCCCTCCCTCATCCTGGTCTCTTCTTTCTCCCTTCTTTGCCACCCTTTTCTTCTTCTGAATGTACACTTGGTCATCTTTCACCCTTCATTCTCCTTTCCCTCTCGTATCTGTCTAACCACCCACATCTGTTGCTTTCATCTTCACAATATGCATCCTTTACAGTCATTTCATGTTGCTAAGTATACTATTAGGTTGTCATTTTATTCCTGTCTAGATTACTGCTCCTCATAAACCTCCCTGTGCTTTGACGAAGGTGCTCTATATAAATTCCAATTAAAAATAGATCAGTGCCTCATTCGACTCAGGGGTGGTTCCCCAGATATCAAATAAGCATTTTGCAAACCACTGCGGAACACAACAGGTCAAGACCCAAAAGACCAACAATTTCTGGGCAATCACTAACTGTAAATACATTGCCAAACTAACAGACAAAACAGCACATGCCCAGCTAATGAAATTCACAGAAGACAAGCTTCTGGACTGCACACAAACTGGCTTCGGACCAGCCCACAGCACAGATTGTGCTCTTATTTATTTTACTTTTGATTTATTGGATATTTATAAGGAACCTATACAACAAGACAGTGTTTCAAAGCGCCACAAGGCAAAGGGGAAGGGAACAAGGGAGCAAATAAACAATGAAAATGACGATGAATAAATAATAAAACTAACCTCGGTCCTACTAGGCCTTATGACATTCACAAACGTGAAAGTGCTGTGAAGGAAAGGGGGGCACTGGGGCATGTGCTATTAGGGACCCCCAGCAGGGTGTGGGCCCAGAGGGCGGTGCAGGGGGTGGGAGCAGAGGGCGGGGTGCTTGTGGCGACTGGGCCAAGACCATATTGGACTCTTGAGGGGCCAGGCCGCCAGTCTCAGCAACAATGGGGATGGATAGCAACGGAGGGAGAGAGGGAAGAGGGAAGGACAAGGAGATAAGAAAAGTCTTGAGTTTGTGGAACTTAAAGTGGTCCGGTTCAAGATGGAGATAGATAGGAGACTGTTCCAGAGGAGGGAGCCAGCTGAGGAGAGGGATCTACCCCTGCTCTCTGCTTGGAGAAATGTTTGATTAGCAGAGAGTTGGAGCAAGATGATCAAAGGGATCTGGAAGGAGAGTATTTAATAAGGGAGAGCTGCAGATAGTGTGGCCCCAAGCCCCAGACAGCCTTGTGGATGATGCAAAGGGTCTTGAATTTGATCCTTGCAGCAACCGGGAGCCAGTGCAGAGCTTTTAGAGCTGGAGTGATACAGTCCCTGGGCTTGAGGCCAAGGATAAGTCTTGCAGCCCTATCCTGGGTTAGTTGAAAAGGGTGGAGGGAGGGGAGAGGCAGGTTAAATAAGAGGATGTTGTAGTAATCTAGCTTCGAGAGGACCAGAACTCTAAAGACATTGAGCTTCTTGGGAAGGTGAGGAAAGGGAGAATGCCTCTGAGGAGGTGAAGTTGACAGTGGTCCTTCTTGGCAAGGTCCAAGATGTGAGGAGTAAAGGAGAGCGAGGAGTTGAAGATGACCCCAAGGTTTCTGGCTTCAGTGGAAGGAGAGGGAGGAGAGCCCATAGAGGGCGGCCAGAGTGCAGGAGGGAAACGCAGAACAGGTGTCCCGATAAGAAGAATCTCTGTCTTACTGGCATTTAAACAGAGATCATTGGATGTGCACCAAGACTGAATAGCAGACAGTCAGTCAGGGATGATAGAGGAGGAAGACGAGGAGGAGCAGGGGAGCTTGAAAAAGAGTTGTCATCTGCGTAATACTGGAAATGAGGAGAGAACGCAGGGATCAGGTGAGCAAGAGGTGCAAGGTAGATGTTGAAAAGCCAAGGCAAGAGGATAGAGCCCTGAGGGACACCACATGAAGAGAGTGGTGAAGGTGAAGAAACCCAGGAGCACCTGGGAAGAGTGGTCAATGTGGAAGGAGGTCAACCAATCCAGTGCCCGGTTTGAGATACCAAGGGTATCTTGGAGCCGCTTTGAGGATAGAGTGGCTGACTGTGTCAAAGATGAAAGAGAGGTCATGGAGAATGAGAATAGCAGGAGAGTGAGAGTCAAGATTTGCAAGCAGTTCTTCACAGGTGTTCAGGAGAGCAGTTTCTGTGCCTCTGGATGCTCGGAATCCAGATTGATGGTCGTGCAAAGAACCAACGAGCTCAGTGTGTTGGGTCAGTTGGGGGAAGACTAACTTCTCCAGGAGTTTCCCAGGGAAGGGTGTAGTAGAGAAGGGGTGGTAGTTGGCCGGACACGAGGGGTCAGCAGAAAGCTTTTTTTAGGAGGGGTGCACAAGGGATTGCTTGAGACGAGAAGGGAAAGATGCTAATGAGTGATGGCAGAAGTCAGCAAGAGCCAAAGCAAGGGAAGAGATGTTGTCCTTGATGGTTGTGGAAGAACAGGGAGAAACCTGTTTGGATGACACCTTTTATAGAGCGGACTACCTCATCTGTTGTGATGAGTGAGAAGGCAGAGAGAGTGGGTGGGGGTAGATGAGGAGGCAGGGGGACAGGAAGAGGAGTGGAGGAGGAGGAAGACGAGCGAGAGGTCAGAATGACCTGAATTGTAAAGGTGAAATGGGTGGCCAGTGCAGTACAGAGGGCCTAAGAGGGAGGAGGGGAGGTAGAGACTGCAGATGGATTGGCTAGTTCCTTGCAGAAGAATTCAGCCGTGTTGGTGTCGCCAGTGATGCGGGCCTGGATGTGGGCCCTCTTCTTGAAGCTAATGGAGAGACGGTATTGCTTTTGGAGTTGGCGTCATGTCAGTTTGTCAGAGCCAGAGCCCAGGGTCTGCCACTTGCGTTTCAGAGCAGCTAGATCGGAGTCATACCAGCTGTTATGCTTGGAGGCAGGTTTCAGGCAGATCCTCATGACAGGGGCAAGAATATGAAGAGTCAAGAATCTTATCAAGAAAGAAGAACCTTAAATCCATTGCATTAGATGGTTCAGGGCTTTGACCCGTCTTGAATTATCAGCAGCATTCGACCATTCTGAAAAGCTGCTTATTCATCCTTTAAAACTTCTATCAATGTCAGGGGTAGCCCCCTAAAATGAATAATGTGCTTCCTCCACGACAGATCCCAATGCATAATATTCATACTTCTCCATTCGACAGGTGTATTTTCAACATTTCCCAGGGGGCCACTTCACCTACTTCATTCTTCAGCTCACCCCACTCTCCCCTCTCTGCCTTCATAAAAAAAACCTCAATCTTTAGATTCACAACTATGCAGGTGACACAACTCATCCTGAAAATTCCACATAAGGCATCTTCTTTTACTAACATTTTTGAATGCATTAAAATTGATGATTTGCTGGATTAAAATCACGTACTATTAAATCCTGAAAAAACAGAAATCCTCATGTCAGGCAAACATGCCTTATTCCCTAATCTCATAACAGACCATCCCAACTCAGCTATTTCCCTTTCCTCCTAGCCACAAGTCAGGAATGTAGGCCTCATAATGGATACAGCCCTTAGCCTTTGCTTGTAAATAATGGCAGTAGGCCGAGAAAAGTGCGGTATTTGAAAATCCAAAGAAAATAGTACCATTTGTAGCAATCTCACAGAAACCTACTGCCATCATTGCTATTGTCATTTTGAGACTGGACTATGCTATTTTGGTGCTCCCGCTTACCTTTTACCTAGAGATCAAAACACTACAGAATGCAGCCACACAAATTCTTCTATGCATTGGACACAGATCACATCTCTCCCGCTCTTATTTCCCTTCACATGCTGCAAGTTAAGTGAGAAAATGTGAATTTGAAACCCTCAAATTCAGGGCAATTCACGGAACAGCATAAGAATTCCTGAATAAAAACTCAAGGTACACTATCCCTCCTACACTCTTCGCTAGTCCTCACAATAGTAGTGCCCCATTTCTCCTAAATGACACTAGGAAGAAACTCCTTTTTCCTACCTGACCCCGTTCCCCTAAAATATAGAATGCTATCCCTCACAACATAAGGGCCAACCCTGTCCTACATAGGATGCTAGAAAGCAATCAGATCATAGCTCTATACTTACTAATGACACATGCTTGCATATCTCTTAAAATAAACAATATACATTAGAAATTTCACCCTTAGAATTATGGGTCAAAATGTCTACTTGCAAGCTGTTGGGAAGGTATAAAGTTACTCTGCACCTCAATTATCCACATACACACAATACACCATTTCCTCCTTGCCAAGACTCAATTATCACTAGCCAATAGCTAGTGGTGAGTGAAAATTGCATGGCATGCTCACCCACTTGTTATCCCTCAGCCACAACTTAACACAAAGGTGGTGACTTTTACTATCCCATTGCCTTCTCAGGTGCAAATTATTATCTTCAAACAATTTACAACAAAAAGATTCTGAATGTTTTGCATGCTTTTTTATGTGTTCAATTGTTATTATTGTTACATGTATTGAATTGTTGGCAACTAACTTATACTGCCCGCTATCTAATTAAACCTTGAGAATGTTTGCAAGATGCTGTTGCAACCGTTTCTCTTTTAATAATAAACAGTGTGAGAAGCTATATCCTTTTCTACATCTGAATATCCACATAATTTGCTCAGTCATGGGCAAACTCACAATCTCTGGACACCTGCATTTCCTAGATCCTAAACATGGGAACTCATTTATGTATGGAACCTTAGCTAACATCTGCTGTATTTTCTCTCTCACATACTCTCACACGCAGAACACCAGTATCGGGCCCTCTGCATTTTATTTGATTTTCATCTGATATATGTGCTTTTCTATATGTATCGATAGAACCAGTGATCCACATAGGATTTTGAGATGGGAGAATTTTACTCACTATTTTTAAACTTAGAGAGTAAATGTGATTTCAAGAGAGTAAAAATGAGTTTTCTCCTTTGCAATAGAGAAAAAAGTATGTGACATCCAGCCGACGTGCAAGTAAAAAATGTATGGAAATCATTATCATGCGTCAGCGTTCCGCATCGTGACCTAAAAGCAGGTTTCACTCATAATTAACAGATAAAGTACACGGTGCAGTGGCACAAACACTCTCTCACAGATGGAACACATGAGCACCAACACTTAGTTTCCCTGGATCTATGTGATTACTGCGCATTTCGTTACTGTGCAATCGCCAAAATATAGAATTTCTTATTTTTTGTTTTACCCCTTTTCATTGTATATATATTTCTGAGGTTTGTGGAATCTGCTTAGATCACATGCTGTGCATAGGCCGACATCTAGTGGAAGCTGCAGAGTATTACAGTTTGTTTTTCGAAACTCGAAAATGGGCGTCGACACAGGGCGTGCCAGTAATACTATCCCTAGTGTGACGTCCACTGTACCCAAGATCCCTCACGCGTCTAGGATTCTCAGATTGTTTTTTTCCGCCATACTGGTCGGAAGCATTTTGCGGAGTCCCCTGGCCTTAGCCATACTTTTGCTAAAATATTGATTAATTTACATCCTTTCCCCATCCCAACGTCGAACTTCGACACTCGATGCCGGCTTGGAGAAGAAATCGACCGTCGGCTGCTGCACGATGGATTTGGGCCTCGGAAGGCCTCTGGCCTCGGCCCGGGCCTTGGAAGGCCTCTGGCCTCGGCCCTGCAAGTAGGGAGAGTGGGGGGTTGGACATACTCTACACTCTTGGTATATAGGTACACCTTATACATTTCCTACACTTACCAGCCCGCTGCCTCAAGGTGCGTATGGAGGGTACCCCTTTTCAATTCTGCCCCAAGTGCAATCGCAAATACCCTTGGGTCGACAGGCACGCCATTTGCAATCTCTGCTTGCCGAGGGACCACCCCGAAGCGAACTGCAGAGCGTGTAGTAGGTTTAAACCTAAGACACTTAAGGACCGTTCGACGAAGCGTTGGGCCCACCACGCCAGGCAGGCGGCCATGGCAGCGGAGGGCACCTTCAGCGATGGCAGCGACGCCGTGCTTTCGGACGGCGAGGGCATTACGGCGTCGAAAGACAGCCGAGCGCAGGTCCCCGACCTCGGAAGGTCGTCCGACAGGGCGGCTATGGGGAAGACACCCGGCGACACAAGCGCTTCACACACCACTCACACAAAACACACGAAGTACAACCGAGACTCGACGACGTCGAGTTCTCGGAAAGAAGCACAAACAGAACGGTCCGAATCAGTGTCCTCTGGGCGTTCTTGATCGAGATCGCCGCATGACTCCAGGCAATCATCCACTCTTGCCAAGAGTGCCTCGCTCCCTAAGCTAACAGAAGTTCGATCGTCGGAGGACGAAGACGACTTCCACCCCCAGGCCGCTCTCCAGGAGTCGGAGCCCGCAGACAAGATCAGCGCGGCCCCACTTTCGAAGGACAGGGACTCTACCCCCGATCCTCGACGCCAGGCGTCGAAAACCTCTGGAGCCACAAAGGGACAGGGAAAACACTTTTCCACTCACGGGGAGGGGGGAAAACAGCAGAAGAAGCAGCCACTGCACTCTTCCACACCTGTGAAACACTCCACTCCTCCTAAACAGACAGACAAGACCAGGTCTGCTGATATTTCTAAAACCAGCAAATCTACTCAAGATAAATCTCCTAAACTTTCTGAGAGAGTCATTCCCAGTTCCAAAGAATGGTCGAGTGATGACATAGATAGAGTCATGTCAAGGATGTCTTCTTTGGCAGACTTTTATGATAAAAATCCAGACCATTTCCTTTCATATAATCCACAAGGGGCTACACCCTCAGGCTCTAATGATCCTATCCCCCCCGAGTAAGAAGCCCCGGTTTGAGACACCGATGAGGTCTACAGACCCCTTCGAGGTACAACCATACTCACGGCCATACTCACTGTATCAAGGAGAGACTTCCTTTGGTGAGGACCAAGAATTTGGCATGGTAGTAGAGCAAACCGGGACCGGCTACTATATGGGGATGATGAGGACCAAGAAGAGGAAGACGAAGACCCTGAAACCTACAGAGTAGATTCCCCGGTAGAGAAGGAAGCCCCGGTTACCGAATCCCCTGTCGATAACCAACCCCTCCTGAACGAGGTTCTCGCACGAGCAGCAGAACATTTCCATATTGACACCCACGGTGTCCAGGAAGAGAGGGACTTCGCCGAGGAGTTAGTGGGAGAAAGGAGGCCTGTTGCCCAGACCATCCCTATCCTTAAGTCTATTCAGCGAAGAATAGACCCGTCCCTGGTGAACCCGAACCTCACCAGAGCAGTCAATCCCAGAGTTGAAAAACTTTTCAGGGCAGCCCAGTCTGACCCTCTCTATATAAGAGGACATCTGAAGCCAGACTCCCTGGTTGTCACTAACACTCGTAAGAGGGCTGGAACACCCTTGTCATTGTCCGAAGCTCCTCCAGACAAGGAGAGCAAAAAACTATATGGTTTCGGCAGGAAAGTAGCCTCAACGTCCGCCTATCAGGCAAGGATTGCAAACTCCACCACCCTGTTGGCCAGCTACAACTGCCATCAGTGGGAAGAAGTTGCGGCACTCATAGCCTCTGCACCAGAACCCTTAAAGGGCCAGTTAGCATGAATTTCCGCAGAGGGTAGAGCTGTGTCTGGTTGCATTTTAAAAGCAACTTTTGACGCCGCGGACAACGCAGGCAGATTGATAGCAGAAGGTACTGTTATCAAGAGACATGCGTGGTTACGGCAGTCTAGTTTTAAGGCAGAAACCCAGGCATCATTGTTGGACAAACCGGTGGAAGCCGATCTGTTGTTTGGTAAGGCGGTCGAGGACGCGCTGAAGAATGCCAAGGACAAATACGAGACACTCAAGTCCCTTGGCCAGTTAACCAATAAACCCCCTAACTAGAGAGGGAATAGTAATTTTCGTCGCCCACGCGGCCAAAATTCCCAGAGAGGATCAAACTATTCCCAGGGGCAGGGTACACAGTGGAACAACAACAGCCAACAGTCTACCCAGGGTTACGGCAGGGGTAATAGGAGAGGACGTGGTAAAGGCAGAGGCAGCCTCAGTGAAGGAGGCGGCACACCTCCACCAAAGCAGTGACGCTCAGTTCAGGGTCCCTTCTCACGCAACCCCAGTAGGGGGACGCATTTCCAACTTCACCCAGGCTTGGGAAGGGATCACATCAGACAGATGGGTGCTGTCAACAGTATCCGCAGGGTACTGTATAGAACTACTGCAGCGTCCCCGGAACCATCCTCCACAACAAAGAGTACACTCTTTAGAACATCAGAAGATTCTCCTCGAGGAGATCGCCAATCTGCTAGCAAAGGACCCGATAGAACTCGTCCCGGGACACCAGGTAAACAAGGGTATTTATTCAACTTACTTCCTTGTGCCAAAAAAAGATTTGACAATGCGCCGAGTATTGGATTTACGGCCTGCCAACAAGTATGTCAAGCCCCAAAAGTTTCGAATGACTACGCTACAAGAGGTAATCCCCCTCCTAAAAAAGGGGGATTACATGGCAACCTTGGATATGAAAGATGCCTATTTTCATATTTCCATGTTCCCAGCGCACAGAAGGTACTTGCGCTTCAAGGTGGACAGTCGGCACTACCAGTTCAAGGTACTGCCCTTCGGCATAGCTTCGGCACCAAGGGTATTCACCAAGGTACTGGCGGTGGCGGCTGCACACCTACGCAGGGAGGCAATCCCGGTGTACCCTTATCTGGACGACTGGCTCATAACGGGGGAAACCCCAGTAATTTGCAGAACAAACATTCAAAGGACTATCGACCTCCTCCACGAATTAGGCTTCTCAATCAACGAGAAAAAGTCAAGCCTGGTGCCAAGCACCTCCAAACAGTTCCTAGGAGAAATCCTAGATACTCAAGAGGGGTTGACATTTCCTTCAGAGGAAAGAATTCGGAGTATACTACTGCAAATTCCGCAATATCAGTCTGGTCACCAAATAACGGTACGCAAAGCAATGCGTTTGCTGGGCATGATGGCGTCATGTATTTACCTGGTCCCCCACGCACGCCTGCGCATGCGTCCTATGCAGGAATGGTTGGCGAAACAGTGGTCTCAGGCAAGTGGTCAGTGGGACGATCTAGCGGTTGTTTCGCCAACACTAGTACAAAGCCTTCACTGGTGGACAAGAGAGAATCTTGCACAGGGGAAACCCTTTTACGATCCCGAAGTACAGGCAGTAGTCACTACCGATGCATGTTTAACGGGGTGGGGAGCTCACCATCTCCACCACACAGCTCAGGGTCTCTGGTCTCCCTCAGTGGCCAAGAACCACATCAACCTGCTAGAGCTTCTGGCAGTATTCAGAGCGCTTCAAGCGTTCGAGCCCTACCTACTAAACCTGTCAGTGCAAATCCGGACGGACAGCACGACAGCCATGTTCTACCTGAACAAGCAAGGAGAGACTTGTTCACCAAATCTGTCCAAGCTTGCCCAGAAAATCTGGATATGGGCACTCAGACGGAACATCTTCCTGTCATCACAACATGTTCCAGGGGAGCTCAATTCCCTAGCGGATGCTCTGAGCAGAGACTCCCTCCCAGAGAAACACGAATGGGTTCTACAGAGAGAGGTCGTAGAAGATATCTTCTCTCAGTCCCCACTATAGACTTATTCACCACAAGCGAAAACAGACAATGCCCAGGATTTGCATCCAGGTTCCCCAACCAAACTCCCAGGGGAACGCCCTGTGGATGAACTGGTCAGGGATGTTTGCGTACGCTTTTCCACCAACTCATCTCATCAGGAAGGTGGTCAACAAGATGAACAGAGAGTCGATGACGCTCGTCCTAGTTGCTCCCATGTGGACAAGACAACAGTGGTTCCCACACCTATGCAGGATGGCGGTGTGCGAGCCCATCAAACTTCCGGCCTGGTACAACCTACTGTCCCAGCACCAAGGTCAAACAGTGCATCAGCAACCCAACTCAATGAACCTGGCAGCATGGCTCCTGAGGTCATAGAGTTTGGACATCTCAATTTACCACAGAGGTGTATGGACATCCTAAAGGAATCTAGGAAACCAAACACAAGGCACTGTTACTTTGACAAGTGGAAGAGATTCGTTATCTGGTGCCAGAGTAGACAAATCAACCCAGTTGATTGCACTCCTTCCACTATTGTTACATACATGCTCCACCTGCTAGATGCAGGATTGGTTTTTAACTCACTGAAAGTACACCTGGCAGCCCTGTCGGCATACACCACTTCCCATAACAAGGTCTCGTGGTGGAAAGTACCAGTAGTTAAAGCCTTCATGGAAGGAGTAAAGAGACTTCACCCTCCTATTTCAAACCCACCACCAGGGTGGGACCTTAATGTGGTGCTATCTAAGCTCATGGGCCCCCCTTTCGAGCCCATGCATAAAAGCAGTCTCAAACACCCGACTTATAAAATGGCCTTCTTAGTAGCTATTACTTCTATAAGAAGGGTCAGTGAAATTCAGGCTCTGTCAGTGCAGGAACCCTTCTTTACTGTCCATAAAGACAAACTGGTTTTTACACACACACCCTAGGTTCTCACCTAAGTTTATATCTAAATTCCACGTAAACCAGTCCATCGAGCTTCCGGCTTTCTTCCAGGACCCTCAAAGCTCGGCTGAGGTGAAACTACACATTCTAGATGTGCGTAGGGTGGTCCTCTACTATGTAAATAAAACCAGACCGCTAAGGAAAACAGATCAACTGTTTGTCTGGGTAGCTACAGGCAGAGAGGGGGATCGCGTCTCTAAAGGTGCCATCTCGAAGTGGATTATTAACTGTATCCAGCTGTGTTACTCACTCTCTGAAAGAACTCTGCCTTTCACGCCAAGAGCCCACTCTACTAGAGGCATTGTGGCCACTCTGGCTTTCATTGCAAATGTACCCCTTGACACCATTTGCAAAGCAGCTACTCGGAGCTCTATTCACACTTTTACTCAGCATTACTGCATTGACACCCATTCCAAGGCAGATACACAAGTGGGACAAGCGGTTCCAAGACACTTATTTGCTCATGACCCTTCTCACATCCCACCTCCTTCTTCAGGTACTGCTCGCTAATCTATGCACAGCATGTGATCTAAGCAGATTCCACAAGCCTCAGAAGGGATACATTACTCACCGTAATCGTATTTCTGATGCTTGTATCTGCTTAGATTCACATGGGACCCACCCTTCCTCCCCTCTGAGAGAAGGCGCATGGTTGCTTGTAGTTTTACCTTTCTATCTATCTGCTTGGATTATCTGTACTCGCGCTACTCCTCATGCTACCTCATGTCAGAAAAAATACAATCTGAGGATCCTAGACGCGTGAGGGATCTTGGGTACAGT
Source organism: Ambystoma mexicanum (assembly GCF_040938575.1). Taxonomy (NCBI): domain Eukaryota; kingdom Metazoa; phylum Chordata; class Amphibia; order Caudata; family Ambystomatidae; genus Ambystoma; species Ambystoma mexicanum. The sequence goes on from NC_090939.1 coordinate 826,056,647, forward strand.
GGACGTCACACTAGGGATAGTATTACTGGCACGCCCTGTGTCGACGCCCATTTTCGAGTTTCGAAAAAACAAACTGTAATACTCTGCAGCTTCCACTAGATGTCGGCCTTTGCACAGCATGTGAATCTAAGCAGATACAAGCATCAGAAATACGATTACGGTGAGTAATGTATCCCATATGTGGGGGGACACCCCCATAGATCTCCCATACCTGCCTACATTTATTATCAGCTTTGACCCCCTCACCCTATATATATATATATATATATATATATATATATATATATATATATATATATATATATATATATATATATATATATATATATATATATATATATATATATATATATATATATATATATGATTTCTGAGGCTTGTGGAATCAGCTTAGATTACTTGCTTTGCAAAGGCCAACATCTATTGGAAGCTGCTGAGTATTACAGTTGTTGTTTTCAAAACTCAAAAAGGGACGTCGGCAGGGCGTGCCAGTAATGCTAGCGCTAGTGTGACGTACACTGTACCCATGGTCCTTCACGCATCGAGGTCCCTCAGATTGTTTTTTTTCCGCCATCATCGACGGATGCTAAATCGCAGAGTTCCTATTCGGCTAACGCCATTGATTGAAAATAAATTAGTTAGTTACTCTTTCTATCCTTTTAAATCACCAACCTTTGACAACTTCTTCGGTGGCGAAAAGGACGAACCTTGATTTGACGCACCCCTCCGGCCTTGGAGGTCCGCACCGGGCCTCGGCCCAAACCGTAGGGAGAGTGAGGGTGTGGAAATTTCTTGGGGCTCTAAAAGAAAATGCATATTCCCCTTTTACCTCTCTATTTTTGCCTTGCTGCCCTTCCAACCACTTATTTAAATTCTTCCCTAGTTGCAATAAAAAACTCACCTGGGTAGACGAGCACCGGGTGTGCAACCTTTGTCTTGCACGGGACCACGACGAGGGCCGTTGTCGATCTAGTCAGCTCTTCAAATCGAAAACACTCAAGGACCGAAAAACCAAGCGTTCGGCCCACCACGCCTTGCCGGCTGAGGCCGCCTTGGACATGGAGAGTGCATCCAGCGACTGCAGTATCGCCGTCTTTTCGGACGGCGAAGGCGATCGGGAACCGGTCGATTCCCATGTGCTATATCCCAACCCCGATAGACAGGTCGGCGGCGTTGTTATGGTGACGACACCCGGCGGCATTAGCACAAACAGTGCAACTCACACCAAGCACATACCCCATGGCCGAAAGTCGACGACACCATCATCGACACAGCCACTCACGGCGTCAGGGGGTCGGTCCACAAGCTCCCTGTCCTCTGGGCACTCAAGATCTCGATCGCCACATGACAGGCCCCCAAAGTTGCACGACAAAGGCGACACAGACGCCATGTCCAAACCAGCGGCCGAAAGCCGAGCGTTGGTAGATGCAGCTTTGGACCTCCCTTCCGCCGAGACTCGACACGAACGTCGAAATCAGCGAAAAGCACCAGTTCTTCTTAACATGTCCCAGAGATACTCTTTAAAAGGGAAACTTTGAAATAAACGCCCTTCTAAGAGTCACCAATCCTCCAAGAGTCATCATTCCCATAAGTAGAAAGGTAGTATACCCCGCAAGGAGAAAGAGATTACTACCCAAGGGGTAGCATACTTTAACAGGTGCTATGAGACGTAAGCAGCCTACTCCAGAAATTCCACAGACTCTTCTACTACAGTCTCCTCCTACTATACCGAGTTCCGCCCAATGGTATTGTGAAGACATTAATAGGGTAATGCGTAGAATGACTTTCATGACAAATTTCTTTGAAAAAAATACACAGCATTACACAGCCTACAAAACACACCAGCCACTGCTGGCGCATCCACTTCACAACCCCCAACAAAGAGGCCACATCCTGACACCCTCTTAATTATTCCTCAGCAAGACCCTGTCCAATATGATCCTTATGATCCAAATTCAGACACTGAGGAGCTGGATACCCAAGGGGGGAGGATCACTATTATGATGGGGATGATGAGGACGTTTACATCCTACCCTCTCTCGATCACCTGGACACACCAGTGGCAGACTCACAGGTGGACAATCATCCTGAGTTTAATGATATGCTTGTAAAAGCAGCAGCGTATTTCCATATCCAAACCCAGGAGACGCAATTGGATGAGGATTTTGTAGAGGACATATTAGGGGACAAAAAAGCTGTAACCCAGTTTATACCCCTCCTCCAATCAATACAAATGAGAATTCAGCCCTCACTAGAAATGCCAAGCCAAACGCGGGCTGTGAACCCACGTATTGAAAAGATGTTTCACCCTGCGCCCACAGATCCATTCTACATAAGGGGTCAACTGAAACCAGACTTGTTACTACACGAAAGAGGGCAGGAACACTGCTAGCCTCATCTGAAGATCCCCCAGATAAGGAAAGCAAAAAGCTTTACACTCTAGGGAGTAAGGTGGCCACCTCAGCGGCCTTTCATACGAGGATTGCAAACAATACCACACTATTGGCGAGTTACAACTGCCATAACTAGGATGAAGTTGCAACTCTAATGGCATCAGCACTTCAACCTCTCAATTCCCAGCTGTCCCTCGCAGTAGCGGAAGGAAAGGCAGTGTCGAACTGCATCCTAAAGAATAACTTGGATGCTGCGGATAACGCAGGCAGAATCATTGCAGAAGGGACAATATTAAAACGCCATACATGGCTTCGCCAGTCGCGATTCATACTGGAGACACAGGCAACACACCTCAACATGCCAATAGAACCCAATGTACTATTCGGTAAAGCTGTTGAGGATGCATTAAAATCTGCGAAAGAAGAGTACGACACTCTTAAATCACTAAGCCAGGTAACAAATAAGCCAAAAGGCCAAATAGACGGAACATTTTTCGTCGCTTTTCGAGGACACAACTCACAAAGAGGTTCCGGCTATTGCCAAAGCCAGGGCTCATCCTGGGGTAACAATCAGGGACACGCCTTGCAAGATTTCCAGAGGGGCCAGCATAGAGCTTGTGTCAGGGGGAGGTCCTCCACTTCCAGAGGGGGAGCAACACCTCCTAAACAATGACCACCCACTTCAAGTCCCCTCACATGCCTCTCCAGTAGGAGGGCGTATATCACACTTCACCCACGCCTGGGAGGGAATCACCTCGGACAAGTGGGTGCTATCGACCGTTATGGGCGGTTATTGCGGGGAATTACTTCAGCGACCCTCAAACCATCCTCTGCGTCAAAGACCAACCATGAAGGAGGAACAACGCATCCTTCTAGAACAGGTCTCAACGCTGCTGCTCAAGGATGCCATCGAAATCGTCCCAGCGAACCAGGTAAACAAGAGTATCTATTCCACCTACTTCCTTTTGCCAAAGAAAGATTTAACAATGCGCCCAGTATTAGATCTGCGCCCTGCAAACACCTATGTCAAGCCAAAAAAATGCAGCATGACAAGGCTACAGGATGTAATTCCAATGCTAAAGCGGGGGGACTACATGGCCACACTGGATATGGAAGATGCCTATTTTCATATTTCAATGTTCCCAGCGCACAGAAGGTTCTTGCGTTTCAAGATAGCAAACCAGCACTACCAATTCAAGGTACTACCCTTCGGCATAGCATCCGCTCCAAGGGTATTCACCAAGGTACGGGCGGTGGTGGCAGTGCACCTGCGCAGGAAGGCACTCCCAGTGTACCCCTACCTGGACCACTGGCTCATTACAGGGCAGTCTCCCCTAATTTGCAGGCAAAATACTAAAAGAACTATAAACCTTCTCTTCCAATTGGGCTTCTCAATAAACGAGAAAAAATCAAGCCTTGTACCAAACGAAGCCAAACCGTTCCTAGGAGCTGTCATAAACACGGAAGAAGGGTTAGTCTTTCCATCGAAGGAAAGAGTCCAAAACATGCTACTGCTAATACTTCAGTATCAAGCCAGTCAACAGATAAGCGTACACAAAGCAATGCATTTGCTCAGCATTATGGCATCTTGCATTTACCTGGTACCACATGCACGGTTGCGCCTGCGCCCCACGCAGGAGTGGTTGGCGAAACAGTGATCTCAGGCAAGCGGTCAGTGGGACGATCTAGTGGTCGTTTCGCCAACACTAGTACAAGATATTCGCTGGTGGACAAAGGAGAATCTGTTGAAGGGAAAACCCTTCCACGATCCGGCGGTGAAATCGATAGTAACAGACGCATCACTCTCCGGGTGGGGGCACTTCATCTCACAGCAAATGGTCTGTGGACTTGCATCACGGCACATAACCACATCAACCTGCAGGAACATCTAGCGGTATTCAATGTGCTTCAAGCATTCGAAGCACAGCAGTACAGATTCTAACTGACCGTACCACTGCAATGTTCTACATCAGCAAGCAGGGGCACACATTCTCCAAATCTGTCCAAACTAGCACAGAAAATATGGACATGGGCACTCAAACGGAACGGGGAATGTTCCTATCTTCCCAACATGTTCCAGGGGAACTCGGCACCCTAGCAGACTCGCTAAGCAGAGATACCCTACCAGAGGGACACGAGTGGCGACTAGTCACACATTTCCTAGACCACATCTTCTAACAGTGGGCTTACTCCACACTAGACTTGTTAGCTACAAGAAAAACAAGCAATGCCCAGACTTGCGTCTAGGTCTCCCCAACCAAACTCCAAGGGGAATGGCCTATGGATAAATGTTCTTACGCTTCCCCCCCTCCCCCCAACTCCTTTAATGAGCAGGGTGGTGAACAAGAGCCACAGATAACAAATGACACTCATCCTAGTTGCTCCCATGTGGGCAAGACAGCCATGGTATCCACATCTGCGCAAACTGGCAATGTGCAATCCCATCAAACTTCCGTGCCAAACAAATCTGCTCAACCAACACAAAGGCCATGCACTCAAGAGCCTAGGCCTTGAGGACACCCACGACAGTAATGCATTTTTGACTGCATCAGGTAGAGGGTGGTGACATGTAAGGAATGGTTGTGGGGCACATTTCAGCCTTTATAGGCCAGTGTTGCAAACAGAATGCGGGTAGGTTGGCAGTGACACAATACTTTGTGAATGGAAGTGGGTACGCCCATAGTATGTTATTGAAAGTGCACAGGGGTGCAGGAGAGAGTGTTTTGTTTGTACATTATGGTAACTGTTGCAATTTGTTGCTGCATAGCTCCATGGCGGTGCGCTGTGGCTGGAGATGCTGCAGTGAAAAATCACACAGTGTGGGCCCTGGGTGCATTGTTTGCATACTGTCAGTATGGTAGAGGGTATGGTTGAAGGGCAGCTTATATGTGCTTGGATAGTGTGCTGTGTGCACAATGCTTGCAGTAAGGGCAATATTGTAAACATTTTGTGGTTAAGTTGGCAGTGACACAATACTTTGAGTGAAAGTGGGTAAGACAATAGTATGAATGAAAGGGCGTAGGGGTGCCAGGGACAGTGTAATGTTTATACATTATGGTAACTGTTGCATGTAACGCTGTGCATGTCCATTGAGGTGTGAAGGTTGGTTAGGAGTGCTGGTGCCAGTGGTGCGTATGTGCATAGTGGTAGTTGGTGATGTGGTGACATGCATGGTTGCATTACGGTGCGGGGAATGTGTGCAAGGAGCACACTCACTGGAGCAATGCAGGTTTGACAGTGCATGAGGCACAAAGTGGTGATCTTTGGAGAATGGGTGTGGGGCACATTGTTGATACAGCACCACAAGTGAGTTGCAAAGCTTGTATTGTGTGGTCCATGGTTGTGGTGATAGTTGCAACATGCTACAGTATTTGGTGTGCGGCAGGAGGTGGTGCAGTGGGAAGTTGTGTAGTGTGGCCACAGGGTGCAGTGTGTACTTAATGTGAGTATGGAAGTGGGTATGGTTGAAGTGCAGCTTATATGTGGTTGGTTACTCTTCTGTGTGCAAATGTATTGAAGTAGGCCTAATTTTGTGAAGCTGGTGTGCATAGGTTGCCAGTGACACAATAATTTGTGAATGGCAGTGCGTAGTGGTGGTGCAGGCTGTGGTATGTTTGTGGATTCTGCTAAGTGTGACACGTTTTCGTGAATGGGTGTTTTATGGTGTGGGGGAGTTGGGTTGAAGTGCTGCTACGTATGTTACATTTGTGCATAATGTTAGGTGCCCACATGGTCGCTTGCTTGGATGTATAGTGTTGTGGTGCGTGTGGAAAGGGCTGCACTGTTGTGTGCATGGCCAAAGGTGTGCTGGGTGCATTTTAGGATCTTTGTGGATGCTGCAATTGTGCATTCTTTAGCAGAAGTTTCTGGTGGACGGGCTTTGCAATCAAACGGAACATGTACTGAGTGTTTAAGAGTAAATATGGAGTGGTGTATAGAAATGACTGTGTGCAATGCAGAGGTTTTGTATGTGATTGCTGCATGCCTGTTTGAAAATTTGACAGCACCCAATGGGGGAGTGCTGCAAAAATTACTGTGCAATGGGAAGAAGTATTGTGTGTGCTTTACTGGGCCGTGGCTCTCACTGTAGATGGGAAAGCACACGTGCCACATCCTACCATTATGAGCAAGGTGGAAGGGGAAATGGAATTGTGGGAAGTAAGGCAATTAGGAGTTTAGGGTGTGGTTCACGGGAAGGGACGGTACCATTTCGTCCCAATACTGCGTTGTGAGGGTGGTCGAGATGGAGAGATGCACAGTGCTTATCGTCAGTGATACCTTTGTGCGCCATCTGCACAGGTGTTGTGTGCAAAGAGGCATTGCTGGTAATTTCGGGTTGGAAGGAGTGGGCGCTTTCTGTGCCTGTCAGGGTGACTGCAGTTTCGGCAGAATGGTTCGCCTTTGCAGATATGTGGCATCCGTCATGAATGTTGACTTTGTCGTGGTGCACTATGGAAGTCTACATTTGGGTTACATGTCGTGTGGATGATTAATCAGTCACCTGAAGAGGTTGCTGACTACAGTGATGTGTATTTTTCCTACTGCTAAGGTCGTTTTCTCATGCACAACACCAGGAGGAGTATGGGTCCATGACGGTATAATTTGTCCCAAGCCAGAGGTCGGAAGGTGTGCTATAAACAGAATTGTATGAATTTATGCAGACTGCTGGCATGTTCTCCACCCAGTATGAGATCACAAAATATGCAGTGGTTCCATAGAAATGGCATTTATTTGAGCGCCATTGGCAATGCTGTTTTCATTTACACTGTGCAAGAAGCATTGGCCAGAATGTGGTAAAGTGCGGAGAGGCAAACAGAAACGCATATAAAGAGAAAATACAAAAAAGGTTGCTCGCAGGCACGTAAAAAAAACAACAACTTTTATACATCTACGATGAACTCTGAATCCCCTACCCAGGTTGATATTGTTTACCCCGCCACCCCAAGAAAATGGCATTTTGTTGTCACCCATTGGCAATGCAGTTTTGTTTGCTCGTCCACAGGATGCAGTGAAGTTTACTGTACTAATGTCAGAAAACATAAAAGCTAATGAAAACCAAAAAAAGAGGTGTTTCTGTAGGAGCATCTAAAATAAAAAAGCTCTTTTAAGCTCCACCCCTTACCAAGAACTACCCCTATCCTGGTTGCAAGTTATTCCCCCACACCCGCAAGCAGCACGAAAGCCACGTCCAAGGATTTAGCGGGTGGCGGCCACGGAAATGGAACTGTGGGGATTGTCCAATCAGATGCTTAGGGTGTGCGGCAATAGGAAGAGGGACTCCTGCTTCACTCGGGCCTGGCCCTCAACATACTTGGGGACCCGCACTTGCCATATTCGGCGCTTCTAACCATGCTGGCCTATGAAAATGGGACTGTAGCGATTGTCCTATCAGGTGGTGCTCAGGGTGTGCGTCACGGGAAAGCGCGCCAATAGGAAGAAGGACTCCTCCTGCTTTACTGGGGCATGGCCCTCGCGGTACTTGGAGGAAGGCACGTGCCACATGCTGCGCTTCTCAGCATGCTGGCCAATGGAAATGGGACTATGTCCTTTGGCCAATCAGGTGCTCTGGGTGTGCGTCACAGGAAAGGGCGGCATTCACTTTTTCCATTACTTTGTGTACTGCAGTTGGCAAACATGGCAAGATGCACAGTTTTCATCGTGGGTGATGGCTTTGTGGAAGATCTGTGCGTGTATGCCATCCAAGAAGACTTGTCTGGCAATTTCAGTTTGGAGGGAGTGGACGCTTTGTGGTGTAGTGCCGATGCGTGCTGTTTCGGTGGACTGTTTGTAAAATGTCGACGCGTGGCCTCTTCGGCAACTGTACATGTTGTGATCGTGCACTTTGGAGCCTTCTTTTTGGGTTACATGCCTTGTTCCGTCAACTGAAGATTATGATGAAAGCAGTGCAGCGCATTTTTCCTACTGCCAAGGTGCTTTTCTCACGTATACTCCCGAGAATAGTGTGGAAGTATTCCAATGATTTCTGTCGCCAGCCATAGGTCAGAAGGGGCCTCCTCAACAGAAGCATGTGTGACTTCTTGAGTGCTGCTCGGATTTTCTCCTGTGAGAATGAGAACATTGGTTTGCGATACATAAAACTTTTCAAGGCAAATGGCATGCCTTTGTCGACCAGTGGCAATGAAATGTTGTTTCACAATCTACACACTGCACTGAAGACCCTATTGTAAGAATGTGAGCTGAAGTTGAAAACGCACATTTACGAATGGAAACCGCAAAAAAAGTGCTTCTAGGAAAGCACCTTTTTTAAAAAAAATTAAAAAAAATAAAAACGCCAAGAGCCACCACAACTAATGAGGTCCACTCCCCTGGTTGAAAGTTATTCCCGCACTCATTGAATATTGCGATAGTTGCACGGTGCACGTGTTACATATGCCCTTTTTGCAGATGAAATAGAAATGGGCCTGCAGAGGCAACAGGATTGGGCAAAAGTTTGTGGGTGTGGTGTGCACGGACAGACTGTGCTATATGGTGTGCTTGTCAACAGAAATGCAGAGTGTGCGTTTATGTCTGTGTTTTTCACGATGCACAGCGTGCGTGTTTTAGGGGATTCTGATACATTGACTGAAAATGAATGGAAAACACTGTGCAGTGGCTACTCATTTTGCAATCTATCATGTGCATGTGTAGTGCTATGGAGTAGCTACAATGAAGTGCCTGATTTTGATTTCTCTGTGTGACACTTTGGTGAGAGGCAATCATGCCAATATTATTGTTCATTGTGCAGGGAAAATTGCACAGCATGTTACACGAGTTTCAGTGCCTTTTGCGATGAAGGAGACACTTGCCCTGTTCATGCGTTTGTTTCCGATCTCTTGCATAAATTTCTATCGGATTATGCAGCTACTGATGTAGCAGCGTCCTTTTTCAATTGGGGCCGTGAATGCAGACAGCGCGGTACATTGCAAAGAAGTGTATTAGTGCCTTTGTTCGACATATGCCAATGGCATACTTCGCGCATGGCAATATGACGTTTCACAGCATGAACACTTTTCCCCAGCTATATCATTAATCTTACTATGCCAGCCATCCCGATTTCTGCACACCCCATCCAAATTGGCTTGGTGCCCTTCTTGAAAGTAGTGATCTATTTTTTTTTTTGTAAGTGTTGCGCACTGACTCTCTTGAAAACGCTCTGCAACACGTAAAGAAACCTCTTTGTACAGCAACCCCCTTTCTAACCGACTGAACTACAGTGTTTACCACACTGCCATGCCTCCCGCCCTGCATGCGTGCATTGGCAATTCCGTTGTTGATTTGTGAAAGGTGCTTTCTTTATCTTTTTTCCTTTCCCAGTTCATTTTCATTTATTATGGTGTTCTCACACACGCTACACAAGGAACGGCAGGAAAGGTCTGGTACAGAAGGGGAAGCAACTGTCTGGATATTATAGGTGACGTGCCGGGAGACAGAATTATTGGGTGGCCCTTACCTACATAAGCGGCAGTCATTGTAATGCTCCCGTAAGGATCGTTCCCACGCACTTCCAAGTACCTTCCCTCTTTGCAGTAGCGCATTGCAGTACATGCACAATACAATGCCCTTTGCCTGGTAAGGGTCTATAGCGCGGCATATGGTTTGCAAAGGTTGTTTTACAGCTGGGCTGCACTACAGGAGTGCCCCTCTTGTTGCCTGCTGCACATGTGATTAACGCTGTACATGAAAGTACCCTACTTAATTTTTGGAAGGGCGATAGTCTACCCACTGGTCCCTTGTGCTTTCATTTCAGTTGTCGTCACATGAAGTACAAACACTTTATGCTACGCCATTAGTGTTAGGGGTAGCATTCCCGGATATACATACATTGTGGAATACAAGAATGTTTACACCAACGCGAAACACAGCGTCATTACGTGCAGCAGGAAGCCATTTATTCTATGCTACCCATGCAGCTAGAGTGCTTTTCTAACAACCACTAAGATTGTTTGCGCTCTGCATATTCTACTGTTTCCTTATTTGGCCTTTACCTGCACTAGTATGTGCGTAAGGAAGGTGCACCAGCTTTACCATTTTGCAGACTTACTACAAACTGTCCCACCTGCAGTTACATGTTTTCTTGAACTGTACGACTGGCAGGCGACTTCTTGATACTTTACGTCACAATGCTGAGTGCAGACCCAATGTATCTGTTTCACGGGTCATGGAAAGGCAAGCAGCAGATAAATCAACATAATGTGACATTTAACACGCCCATGTGACACTGCAGTTTGCTGTTCCTAGTTTACAGTGGCCGTTATACTGTTAAGAGTACTTTAGCCACACATTGGTCGATTTGCACGGAGTTGGCAGCAGTACTTTAAATGCGGTAGCCTACTGAATTAATCTGCAGGGCTGGAAACAGGGGTGGTGTTACCAGCATACAGTGGATGACCTATGGGTCTAGGTGTGAAACGGAAACGCGTGCGCTTCCAGAACTACTTTAAAGTGTATTTGAAGATACTTGCAGGGTGATTGCACATACACCAACCAGGTGCAGTCTACCTAGGAAACATACATATTTCTCATCTGTAGTCCTCTCGGCCAGTAGTGTGTGGCACAGATTTATCATGCACTGTTAACCCAAAAAGAGAGCCTACTGACACACTAAACAAAATGTAATATGTACATCTGTAATTGATACGATACACCAACAATATACGAAAAAGTAAGGGGTAGCGCAAATGGATACATACACCAGACAATTTGCCCTTTCCACAAGTTTATCATGAGGGCAGCCAAGGAATCAGTAACAAACAGTTGTTAACGGGACGCTATCGTTGTGTTGCCGTGCCAAATACCTATCCTCTTTACAGAAAAGGCTATGCTAAAGCAACGTTCTGCTTACAGTGCCCTAATGTGGAGGCTTCCTAGTAAAACTAAATGCACATGTGATGTCATGAATGAGATTTGTGATGGCATCTTTGATGTCATATGTGTTAGTCCTTGCAGTGCACACAGGTGGCACTAGTTATGGTTGCTTAGCTTACCATAACTGTCGAATTTCGTATTTTTTTCGGTGTAACCATAGCGTCCCTGTAACAATGCTTTTCCATTGAATTTCATAGGTTTTTGCGTTAGTGCAACTTAATCATAACGTCCCTTTAACAATGTTTTTGTTAGTGTGTGTGTGTGTGTGTGTGTATATATATATGTATATATATATATATATTTTGAAAGGGGGCTTTAAACGTGCAACATTTTGGGATGTGCAGTAATTGCATGCGGAGTGACACCAGTTTCCCTTGCATGTAAAGAAAGGGTACAATAGCAATATAAGCTTTTTCACACTTCGCTCACACAGAGTAGGTCTGCTCGAGTAGGAACTGTGCATACTTCCCCCACACAAACCGAAAACAAACAAAGGCAACCCCAATGCAAGCTTTAATTGTGTAGAACAGGTTGAGTGGATCAGCACATGGTGTAAAGCATGAGTAGAAGATTCCCACACACAGAATAGATAAGAAATGTGTCTCCGCAGTAGAAGCTACCTCATAGGTGAAACATAGCCTTTATTAGTGCACACTCCACTCCTAATATCGAAAAGGTATGCCATGGGTCTCAGTAGATCATGCTTTCCTCATAGAACAGGAATGTTGTGAGTCTCACCAATGCTAGATTAACACATTTGGAACAGATACGTTGTTGGTCACAACATTATAAGTTCCACTTGCATAGAGAAAGAACTGCATGGGATGGAGGAGTGCAAGCACCCCCACACTGCAGAGGTAAATTAAGGGCCTCACTGCAGCAGTGCAAGCTACACTCACATATACAACTGGAACATCATAGGCCTCAGCAGTCCAAATTACTGTTACAAAAAACATGCCCTGCATGTGCCTCACTGATCGAGCAGTGGGAAAACAACCCACATAGAACAGGAACAGATAATTGACTGAGCAGTGCAAAATCCTCAGAGATAACCAATACAACATTGATAGCGAATAGTGAAAATATGTAGGATCAGAAAAGCTTTGCATAGTAGGAATGCAGCAAAACATAATTAGAAGGAATTCAGCCTTAGAAAAACAAATTATTTCTCTAACAATTGTATACCACTGTCAGTCACTCTACAGCTGGTTCACTTCCTAAAACATGTCACAAAAGGGATGTTCAAATCATACAGAGCGATAAACCACCTAACACGCCTTTCATTATTGCTCCAAGGCCTAGCCTTTTGATCTCTTCTGTATATATTTACATGTTTAAGACCCAAAAACCTGGCCAATTACACAGTAAAGCAAACATGTTGTATTGAAAAACACATGTATTGAAAAAACATGTTGTATTGTATTTTGACTTTCGATAGCATACTTGTTTTATGATAAGTCCTCATTTCTTGGAACTAGTACTACCTAATGGTATGCCAATTTTATGATAAAATAGTGCAGAGAGGTAAGGGCTCATTGCTATATCTAATCTCATGGTTCGATTTTGGCTGGACAGAGTTAATAATTTGTTATTTATACTACTCATTTGCCAAAGTGCGGTACCTGGAACATATTTACATACTATTATCACCCAACAGAAGTTGGTGCTCCTTTATCGACCTAAGTTGGCCTTGCCGGGATTCAAATCTGTGACCTGCAGATCACTCACAGAGGGCAGCAGCGAGCACTCAAACCTCTGAGCTATTTTACCAGCTAACATCCTTCAGAGGTTGATAAACTGACTATCAGCAGAGGTATAATAAGCACAGTACTTAGAAGTTGGACGAACCATGCATGAAGCTCTAAATAAAACAGTTAAATACCGATTTGGATTATCACTACAGGGACAGGTTTTGCTCAGTTTTTATTTCAATTACAAATGTAACTGTTTAATTGTTGTTTTTCATCAGCGCTTGCACTTCCTGGAGAGTCAGGTTTTGAATATTTTAATTGTAGTCGGAAGTGTACGAAAGTGTACTGTTGGACTGGAAGCTGTGCTGGTGTACCTCGCGCCCTACTTCGCTATTGTGGAATTGCTGCTTGTGACTGCCTCGTTCTACACGGGGCCGTGCACCTTCCTGCACCGTCATCAGCCCCTCCCTCCTCCTAAAATCTGATTGGTGGAACCAGCTACAACTACTACGATTACGTGCACCGCGCGCGCACGGGAAGTGTACAAAAGTGTACTGTTGGACTGGAAGCTGTGCTGGCGTACCTCGCGCCCGACTTTGCTATTGTGAAATTGGTGCTTGTGACTGCCTCGTTCTACACGGAGCCGTGTGAGTGGATAAGAGGAAGGTCTGCGTGCTTCAAAACACGCTACTATTGCCGCTGCTGTAACTGAAAAACTAATACCGTATAATCATTATTTAAGTACTTGCTAGTACTAGCTACTGACTTGTTCTTGTTTGCTGCTTCTTGAGAAGTCACTCTTTATTCACTAAAGTAAAACACCTCTTTTATTTCCTGTCACCCTCTTCCTAGGCACCTTCCCGCACCGTCATCAGCCCCTCCCTCCTCCTAGACTCTGATTGGTGGAGCCAGCTACAACTACTCCGGTTACGCGCACCGCGCGCACACCGGAAGTGTACGAAAGTGGACTGTTGGACTGTTGGACTGTTGGACTGTTGGACTGTTGGACTGTTGGACTGTTGGACTGTTGGACTGTTGGACTGTTGGACTGTTGGACTGTTGGACTGTTGGACTGTTGGACTGTTGGACTGTTGGACTGTTGGACTGTTGGACTGTTGGACTGTTGGACTGTTTGACGGGTGTCCGGTGGCTTAAATACAAGATTTCACTCAAGTAAGTTTTACTATACCTACTTTTGCAGTTTGTTTAGACTGTGTGTCCCGAGTTTTGCTTTTTGACACCTATTACCCCAGAGTGTGTGGCATCTCGATCTGCTAGACCTAATTGTCTGATTATGGTTGGAAGTTAATGCAGTGTGAAAAGCATCTCTAAATCGAAAACTGATATGGCACTTGATGGTTCAATGCCTATTCAACTTCATGACTCAACCCTGAACGAGTCCGTTCCGATGCACTATGCATCACAGGGAAGGGAACGCGAAATGGATGGCAACACGGTTCAATACAGCCTTCAATCACTGTCTGTTGAACCTAATGATGACGCGGGTACAAGCTCGGTTACAAAGTCGGATGCTCACAGGGAAATAGATCATACTGAGAATGACCCAACAATCCCCATATATATGACTCCATTTAAAGCAAAAAAATCAATTTTCCTCAACTACTAAAATGAAAAAAAATGAATTATCAGATGTATCTATTATGGCTCCAGCACTTATTAATGAATGAGAAAAACGATGTTGCATTTCCTTAGGACCTAGTTCTCTTGCGGAAATTCATCCTGCGGAAATTGAAAGCATATACTTGCATAACATTGATGACTTGACACATGGTGTTGCGTCTCTAGAACATGACATTCCTCCTATGCCACCACTCTTAGGCCCCTCTACTAGCTCCCCCTCGAACCAAACTATGGGGGAATTATCAGGGATGGGGGTGGTTGGGATAGGGGTGGCTACGAATCAAAATGCCAATATGATCAGAGATGATGACGAAACTCACCCATTGGATAAAGATGCGTTGAATAACAACTTTGGCACTGATGAACACAGTGGTCTTGATCCAACGAATATGGGTGACGGAAATGCTGCATTCCCGGTAATCACATCTATTTTAAACTTACTAGATAAAGGACATGACCTCCCTCATGTTTATTTAAACTCTATCAAGGATAACATGTCTGACTTATCGGGGAAAATATGCAAAATTGAGGGTTTTATGTTGGCTTATGCAACCTGCCAATCTGAGAAAGTGACGTTACTAGACTCTCACATTTTAAAAATGACACAATTACCAACCACAAGGAAACCCGACTTATGTACTCAGACGGAGGAAGTGTCCTATGCCAAAGTACTTACTCTGGGAGCAAATGCCCAGAATATATCGGCAAACACATCCTCCCCTGTGTTACTAAAGCTTATTCAAGCTAACTCATTGAAAATAGATGAAGTGTTAAATTGCCGAAAGGTATAACAATGCCTTATGAGAAACGGGATCGAAAGTGGTAATCGTGAGACAGGTCCGTTTACTATAACTTCTGCAGATCCTGACAACCATCCAAATAGCCCCACTCTACTTGTCAACATAATGATGAAAGTCGAACCAGCGTCGATCACGCTGGCAAATGGCGAGTTGATACCTGAAAAAGAGGTTGTCCCAGACAAAACTGTCACCAATGCTGAGATGGTAGAAAATTCTAGTCAGGACCATGCTACAACCTTTCTTTCTCGTAAAATGAAACGTGCTCGGGCGAAGGCCTTTAAAAAAAGTAAATCATAAAAATAAAAATAATTCTGTCCAAATTACACGAGTCTATGAAATCCCCCAAAAAAAAACGGACAGCAAAACATGCCAAATAGTGGCGAAGAAACAAAGACTTTGGTACACCTCAATGAGTCAGCTAATGAGTTAGTGATTGACTTAACCCAACTCAACGATGAATCAAAAGCATTGTTGAACTTGGCTTTGCCCCGCGAACAGAAATTAAAATGTTCTGGAGGAAAGGCTACGGCAAAGGAGGGTGATGGTCAATCGGACATGGCTTCTGATGATCCAAACTTTCAGAAGCAAGGGCGTTTATCAACATATTACCCTGTAGTTGAAAACAAAACAAGTAGAAATGAAGCCACTCGCGATGCCAAAATGAGCACTCATCCTAAAGAAAATTTCAAAACTCTGTTTTGTGATGTGGCAAGCAAGGAACAACTGGCACCCACAGAAAATAAATCGATCAGTAAACACAGAAACGTTGCCGATGCTGAGTGCACGGGAAGGCTCGATGACAACAAAACTGTGGATGCAATTACAAAAAATATTCTAGAAAGTGTTGAAAACGCTGCATCCATGCAGGACAAGTTTGACCAAAAACAGACTCACACTCAAATCGAAGCCATGAGGATATGGATTTGAATAGGGACAACATTAATGTAAAAACTCTGAGGCGGAAGTGGAAGAGATTTCCTTTTCTACGGATTCACATTATATACTGGGATGGCAAAGTGACCCTCCAAACGAAAGGGCAACAAAGACTGAATAGATAATTTCTATTCAACGTATTCAAAGGGAGTCCACAATTGAGAACTCTACATTCAGATGATATCAAATGGATTAGGCTAGCAAACCGGAATAATCTACGCATGATCTGTGCCCCCCAGTCCTTAATTTTAACGAGGTTGTTGTGGGAGCATAGGAAGGATTTTGAACTGCGTGGGTTAGAGCTATCCTTACTTAGATCTATAGAAGAAGCCAATGCTTTTCTGGATGCACTGCATGTTTCTGATCAAAATCGACTTTGCGATAAGAAGCAGCCTGGTAGCTCGGAACAGGCAGCTGAATTTATCACTCAGATTTCAGCTCTCGTAGGTGCAGCCTCTAATTTAACTTGACTAGCGCCGTTGATGACTTCCATAATTGACATGGCGGAAAAACAAAAGCAATCCTAGTGTATCAGAACTGAGGTTCATCTCATGGAATTGTCTGTGGGATGAAAAACCTTGGCGATTGGCTTAGGGTCTCTGTTTGTGTCCAGTCGCCTACGGTTATATTCATACAGGAAACCATGAGTTTGAATTCGTTTTTTGTTGATGGATATGATACCTTCTGTGTACCTGCCCGACAAGGACTCGCTGGTCGCCCTTCTGGTGGTGTGGCGAGTATGATTAACAACACAATCATCAATCAAAAACCCTATATGCAACAGATAACATACTGGCGATTGAATTCTCCTTATGTGGCCACCCTGAGCAGATATACTTACTGGTATGTATTTATTTTAATCCAGATGTCTCCTCTGTAGAAACCTTTCTTGACACATTAGATGTTGTTTTCCTAGCTGCAATGGAACACAACTCTAATTATATGTTGTTGATTGGTGGAGATTTTAACTCGACTTGGGTTAGCTTGGGGTATCACGACAAACATCTTAACACTTTCAAGCATAAAGACGCTTTAGCATGCAGAGGAAAAAATGGAACCAATACTTTAGAGATTGGAACATTGTTCGGGTGGATTTTGAATCTGGCTCGCATAAAGGCACCTGGAGAAGAGGTGGAGCGGCCGCCTATCTAGATTATATTTTTGTATCAGAGGGACTAATGGGGCACGTAAATAAGATAGTAATATCTGACACTCCATACAGCGATCACGCTCCTATCTGTCATACCATTAGATCAAATTCCTCTCCCTTGGAAACAAATTCAATTCTCAAAATGATAAAAATCAAATGTGCGCAACTATCAGTGGGTTGGCACCCAAATATGTGTAGACGACTGAATTATTTGGTACACAAGGATCTCTGGAAAGTTCCTGAAGGGGTGATATAAGTCAAAATGGGCAGCTCAGAGAGGCTTGGAACACTATAGTAATTAAAAATCATCTATTTTCTATTATAAATAGTGCTCGGCTTTCCTCTACACGACACCCTCACTCGTTTAATGCTGAAATTGCCTCCTCAAAACGCAGAAAAATATTTGCTTGAGAAAACTGCGAAAATTGAACTTGTATCCCGACGTTTATGTATGCTGCAAAAAGAAAATGTCAAAAATACAAAAATAAGAACAAATGTATAAAATTTAAAATTAAGCTAACTGATAACCTACGGGTAATGAAAATATTAATACTCGCCGATTATGGTCTATTATTAATAATACTAATAAACACGAACTCCACGATCTAAGTTCTTCTGTACGAACAGAATCATGGAAAACATACATTATCGAAAAATTCAAATTACCATCAAACTTTCGTAAATTAAATTCTGGCATTCTGACTAAATACTATCCTGATGACCTGTTCTTCCCTCTGGAAGACATAGTAGATGCTAGTAATACTCTAAATTCGTCAAAAGTAGTAGGTCCTGATGGGTTGCCTCCTTGTATATTAAAGGATGATCCGATTTTTTTTTTTTTTGTTTTTTTTTTGTTTGTTTTTTGGGCAGCAATTATTTATACCATATTTTTCAATATTATGAAATCAAATTGCATTCCTAATTCATGGCTCAACGCCATTATTGTGTCAATTTATAAAAAAGGCGATCCAAATGATCCCTCAAACTTTTGACCGATTGCCCTTATGGACTCATCGGCCTAAGTCTTCGCTATCTTGTTATTGAAAAAGTTGCAAAATTATATAGATGAAAATAATATTTATTCTAAATTTCAAACTGGTTTCAGAAAGAATATCGGAACATCCCTTAATGCAACCATATTAGCACATTTATTTGCTAAATCGAAAATATCTGAGACAGGACCAATTTACCTGGTATCATTAGACCTAATGAGTGCATTTGACCGTGTAATCCGGGAAGTTTTGTGGACCAAACTTCTTCAACTTGGGGTTCCTATTAGACTCGTACAACTGATCGCAATGCTCCACAACAAAACATCTTTCCAAATCAGAATAAATAGAGAGGGCACTCTAGCCCCTCCTATTACTACTGAAACGGGTGTAAAACAAGGTTGCAACCTTGCAGGAACCTTGTTTAACTTGTATCTATCTGATATGGATACGTTGTGGACCAGCAAGGGTATGTTTCCAGTAAGACTAGGTAGTCTCAAAATTGACTGGCTTTGCTTCGCAAATTATATCGTTATATTCGATAGGACTCCTTCGGGACTCCAGCTGAAACTGAACACCTTTTTATGATTATGCTGGGAGACATAACCTTGCTGCAAATCCAAGAAGTCTCAAATTATCATCTTCCACAACAAGAAAAAAATAAAGTCCTGCTTTTGGACAATTGCGGAAGGCATGCTTGAATTGGTGAACACCATTAGATATTTGGGTTATGCACTGGCGAACAGCTACACACTTAAATCATGGCAAGAGTTATTATCAATCAAAACTCACCCACTTTTGTCAATGATTAACGTGATATATGGTAAATATTGTATGTTTTCACTATTATCTGTGATGGAATTTTACCTACTAAAAGTGGAACCCATTATCCTTTACTGCTTAGATATGTGTTTGTTGAATGTCGACCCTATTTTGAACAAGATACAAGGGATTCTGTGAAAAAAAAAACTTGGGTTTGTCCTTAGCCACGCCCAACTCGATTATTCGTCATGAATTGGGTTTATCTTCGCTAGCTTCGAAATGGAAATGGCGACTGCTAACTAGATATACCAAAATGTTACTGCCTCCTAAAAACTCACTTTATCAAGATCTTAATGTGTTATTAATGAATGATGCCCTTTATTCACTGGAACTGTTTAAAAAAGAAATGAATTTACTTCTGGAAACCATCGACGTAACTATGGAAGATCTAAAACTTGGACTAACCAGAAACAAACTCAAATTGTATGATTGGGATTAGACTATGACCCTTGATCAAAATAAAGAATATTCCACGTATACGGAGTGTGCATTGAGATTGAGGAAGAAGGAAACTCGTCCACTATATCTAATTAAATGTCCTTTTACTAAGTTGAGAAACATCTATCTAAGATTTAGACTAAATCAATTCTCCACCTTAGAGCGTATGCAAAAATGGGATTAACTGAGACATCTGAATGGGAACCTAAACTGTCGCTTCTTTAATCCTATAAATCAGATAGAAACCATTAAAAATCTACTGGTATATTGCCCTCATTTTGAGGAAAATAGATGTAGGCTACTGGGGGAATACTATCCTGGCCAAACTTATGTCGCAAGGGCCGTCTTCTGGGAGCGAAGTATGCAGGGGGACAGTGTGCGTTTTATTCTGGTTCTTTCCAGGTTCCTATTCAAAATTGAAGAGGCTCTGGATAGTAAAAATCTGAAATTGGAAAAACCTTCAAGTGAAAATATACTGTAGATCTTTGATAATTGTTTAAATAGTGACATCATGTTGTATTGGTTGTATGTTTAAAAGAAAGACATATTATGGTTGTCCATTTGTTGAGCGAAAAATGATATCATGCTGAATTGCTCTTAGGATGCTTAACTTGTCTATTATACTAAAAAAGGGTCTCATGTTAAATCTAATGTCATTAATTTGTAAATAGGTGTGGATAGAATATGAATGTTTATGAAATGTTATATGTACGTTTTTTTTCCCTTTAACTTTGAATAATTTTTTGTCTCTTTATTTACAAAGCATCTTTGTATTCGTGTTATGTTGTAAAAGTTTATAAAAAAAATATGTAAACTATAAACAACTTTTAAAAAAAAATTGTAATCTTGAAGATTATCACTTACCTGTGAACAAGGACTCTGCTGCCACTGACCATTTATAGTAGTTTATCCCATTCACTGCAAGTTATGGTTGAATGGTTGTAAAGTAGTGTAAAACGTATGCAACAGACAACAAAAATATGACAAAACTTAAAAATGAATAGGACCCATTAAAAACAAAATAGTTGTTCAGCAAAGATGTCTGGTTTCACAAAATAATGTGGATTAACACACCATATAGATGCATCTTGATGATAAATGCACACAGCACAAGAACTCTGAAAAATACTTTTGTGCAATACATGGTTGCTTCCACTGCAAAAAGCTCATTCACTACTGTAACTCAGTTCTCCATCTTATTAATGACATGATCCTAAAATGCTGTGAAAATAAATATGCACAATGCTTCTGTTTGCCCCATGAGCATCTATGCATAAAACAAGGTAGAAGCTCAACAAAAAGAAACCATTCCTTATATCGATCTGTGTGGTTTCTTTCTGAAAGGCTTCTGAAAGAAAATCAGTTTCAGAGGCTTTTCTCCATGGCCTGCAATTTCATCCATCGAGCTAAAAATCAACCGGAAGAGTTCAGGTTTCTGACAAGTAGCCTGATCGTTGCATTGCCCTCTGCTCTAAACTGGTGCTAAATAAGCAAGAAAAGAATAAAGATGCCATATTCACAGGATTTTAATGCATAAAAAGGCCTGGTACAAAACTTATCTGGAGGCCTGGCTACAATAGCTTTAACAGGTGCATCTCCTACCATTTTAAGAGCCTGATAGACATTCCTACCACATTGTATTTCAACTTTACAAGGACAGTGAAGCCATCGACTTTATCTCCTATATATCTATGTATAACTAAAGGCCATGTTGTTTTTGATAAGGCAAAGTCTAGAGAACCTAATAGCACTGAAGTCCACCTTATACCCTCTTCCCCACACTTTCATTTGCACACATCCTATTCTTGGCAGTGACACTTCTGTCCGTTGGCTTGGCAAATCCAGTTTCTCCCCTGGAATACAGTTATTTTTCCAACAGGTTTTATTTTCGATTACATTTTTTATAAAATAATCGGATCTAAAAATAAATCGTACAATATAGGGGGAGTGGATTTGGATAGGGCTAAAATAATAGGGAAGGGGGCTTGGGGCTGGAACCCCCCCCACCCCCCAAATATATACAAAGATATTGAGTTGTGGAGCTCATTTTTCCGTAAAAACATTGCATTAAAAAAAAAACTGGCAGCAAAAGGACAATAGAACCTCTCTTCTGGTACGGAACTGGTGAAAACCTCCACAATACTATGGCCAGCTTGAGCATCTCTCAAGTCTCATCACGTAACCAATGACCATCATCACCCAAAGCACTGCCTTGGCTGATCTAGATTCTGACATCACAGTAAATGCGGCTGCACATACTTGATTCCTCCTGTTACGGAGACTGATACCTATGATCATTTATCACACATGTACCCTTTCAACCACACATAAGTTAGCTCTCCTGGGCAGAATAGGTAATTCACCAGGAGCCCTGGTCTATAATCACTTTCAACCACATCCATATGCCATCACCCTCATCCCTTTTGTCTTTTCTCACAGAATTTGTTTCATATTGTCTTCATCTTATTACCATTTGCCCTAACCTTACCATCTCCTATCTCCTCCTCTTCTAGCTCCACCCTTTCTTATTCACAGACCAAGGTCTGGCAACACCTTTGCAGGGCCTCAATAGGTTATACACATAAATGTCTTACAAACTCATAATAATATGGTGGTGGGGGCGCAGTGCAGATACTAGTTAACATAGAATAAGATTTTGGATTGCGTTTTCCATTTTTATTCTTCACAATTAATCTTGTTTTGTTTTAATTGGTGTTACCATCTGTTAGAATGGATTTCTAAACTCTGCCCTGGTGTACAGATGTTTAGGAGGCCACCCTTGTTAGATGAACAGGCGAACACTTCTGGGAAGATAGCCAGACCAATTCACGGTAGCTTGGAGAGCACTCGAGGCTAAATCTCAGGTGGAGTGAGGGTGATCAGGGGTCTCCAATGAGCACTGTAAGAAAGGCATGGTATCAAAGTAAGACACACACAAGTGATCACAGTTCAAGGGTGTTTATGAAACTGTATAAATGGGTGAGATAAACGTCTAATCTAAATCTAAGATGGGAGCAAACTACGACCATCAAATGATAATACAGTCGTAGTGGAGTCTAGTCAAATAAAAAGGCCTATACTAAGAAAACCTATTGCCAATCCTTACCGCTATGCTACAGAAGTGTGTGGGATAATGTTCAAAAGAAAAGTGTTCACAAAATGATAATTCAGGATCTGAAGGCCACTGTCTCCCTTCCCCATGTTGTTAGCACGGGACAAGGCGGGACACTTCTGAACTTCTCCGGCACAAGGTTACAGTTCCTTTCAGCAATATCGGGACCTTCTGTGCCCAAGCCTCTTTCAAGTTATCCAAAAAGTCTCTTGCTTCAGGGGGCTTGATGAATTAAAAAAAGAAACAGTTCCTTCTGTTCACACTGTTTGTAGGGTGGCTTTGTTTCACCCGGTATCCCCCTCTGTCGGGCTCCGATCACCTTTTCACAATTCCTTCAAACAAAATGTTATTTCTCAAACATTGCCATAGGGTGATTTGCTCTTTACCCAGGAGACTCATCAGCTGGGCTATGATCCTTCTCTCAACTTTAGCATCCCTCAGTCGGGCTCAGACAAATCGCTCACTGTGGACATCCCTTAGTCGGTTCACGCTTGTCACAATGGTCATGGGTGTCTTACTGTTCACCATAATTTGCAGGCATCCCTCAGCCGGGTTCACATTTGCCAACTATCACAGTTCACTTAGTTTTAACACCAGGCGGGATTCACTTCCCTTGGCTTTTCCGTAGGGTTCACATTGCCATTTAACACAGTTCAAAGAAAGTCATTCTAAACCCCTTAGGTTCTTCCCTTAACCAAGTCTGGATCCCAGCCCCCAGTCAGGCTTTCCCTTAAGCCTCCAATCAGGCTTAACACAAATCTATCATCACAAATGATCTCAAATCGGTTACTGTTTACCCTAATTCACAGGCATCCCTCAGTCGAGTTCACATTTGCCTCCCCAATGTGTCAAAGACTTTCGACTGTACAAGGGGGTTTGACTTGACCCTCGTATGACTACTTAGACACCTCACGCCAGCCTCCCCTGAGGCCCTCAACGTTGGCCTCCCTCAGTTGGGCTCAGACCAACAATTCACTGTGGGCATCCCTCCGTCGGGTTCACAGTTGCCACAGTACACAATTTTACAATCTCATCAGAAAGCGGGGTTAATTCCCCTAGCCTTCTCTTGGTATCTCTCCATCGGGTTCACACTTGCCACAGTTCCCAATCTCCCCGACTCACCGGTTGTGTTGACTTTACTGTATCAGCGTCCTAGCAGGAGCTAAGGTTTTTGGGTGAAGCGTAGGTCACCTCTTTTCCAGCCCTCAAAATTCACAAAAGGTTTCCCTCAGCTGGGTTTGAGCATTCTCTCTTCTAGCACACTTCACTAAGAAGGCTTCCCCCATCCGGGCTCGAACCTCCTTTTAAAGTTCACAATTTAGCATTACAATTTTTTGGGTACTTATGGGCTCAGAATGCAGTGGGCTGATTTTGCTCCCACTTCATAGCTCCCAAAATGGCTATTTCAGGCACTGGGAGCTGCAGGAGTTCAAAGGGGATGTTAGTTGGAGGTTAGGGTCTCCCTCTGCCCCTCTGGGTTCACCCGCCAGGCAACCCCAGCTGCCCCATGTCTTGCCTTCTGGAAGTACAGCACCCTCCTCCAGACTGCAGTCTCCTCTCAAATGGCAGGGTCAGTGTTTGGGTCCAGGTCTCCCAGGGTCTCTGCAGCTCACTAGGGCTTTTCCCTCTCTCCTGCACCTTCCAGTATCCCCGACTCGCTAAAAGCGTGCTCTCCAGCTCCGCCTTTTATACTTCCTGGGAGTAGAGATTAAATTCAGGTGTGCATGGTTGTGAAGGGAGGCCTGACTTGGCCTGGCCTCATTAGTGGGACAATCTGATCTAGAAAGGGGAGATTCTGTCTAATGTGTCCATGGTTCTCTGTCGGAAATCCTCATCCTCCCAATCCCTCTCCTCCTTGTCCCAGTGGTATTAGGGAGAAACAGTGGGCAGGGATTATGGGAGTTGTAGTTTTTCCAAAGAATACTGGAAAACCCATCTGGGTTTTTGTCAGGGTGAAGGGGGGTACCTGTAGCGTTGTGTACAAATGGGTTGTTGACAAAAGTATCCCATAATGGCAGAGGGGATGTCGGGTAGGGATTTACTGGAACGGGGGAAATATTGTCTCGCCCAAGGGCGTTCCTCCCACAGCCTCCCAGGGTCCTCTTCCCATGTGATCCTCCCTCTCTTGTCTGCCCCCAGGGTTTTGAATCCAAGAGCAATGGCCCTACCCTGGCCACCTAAGTCAGGGATCCCCGGGAATAGCATGGGCGAAACGTCTCAGGTTTCTAACCGCACAAACCGTGAAACTCCAAGAATTGCAATTGGACAGTATATGAAAATATGCTATTTATTATAGGCCCAATAACACACCTGAATCATGAAATGCAATGGTAGCACACCACACAAGCAACACACTATGTAATATATATATACAGTCACTGGAGTGCGAGAAAGTTAATAACTCCACCGATACCTGAAAAGAGTGAATAACTTTAGTATCATCAACAATCTTCAAAGATGGCAACCCCACCTTTTTAAGTCCAGGCCTAAAATGAATGGAGCCTACTGCTCAATGTTCAATGCATGTGTAAAAGTGTACAGCCGTGGGTGAAGTTCACAAAGTACTTCTTAGAGAGCAGGGCAAAGTTAGGGGAAGAATTCTGAAGGGGTGAAACGGATTCCAAAAGTCAGGTGTGGATCTTCTACGGTGAACAAAGCTGTTGCTGACTTTCAGAGGACTTTAGGGAGTGTGATGAATCTTATGATGTCATCACTCCTCTCCCGGGGATAGCCTCTCCGCATGTGGCTTGGGTACGGCAGCTGCTGTCTGAACCTGACCCTGGGGGTGGCTATGCGAGGAAGGATCACATGGGGGGAGGCGACCCTCAGGTGGAGGGTGAGACATTGCCAGATGAGACATGGTATCCCCCCTTTTCCTTTTAATGATACCCCCTCCATTCCTCATGCCTTTATAGCACATTGTTTTGTAGAAACGCAGACAGCAAACAGATTATTACCTGCATGTTCATGACTCACGCTACACTACTGGGACGAGGAAGAGAGATGGAACGATGAAGATCTGCAAACGCCGAAGACCAACAACCTGCTCTACTTGTTGGAAGGAGTTGCACTGTGGTGGGAACTTTAAATCCTCCATAGCTGATGCAGAGTGGAGAGAGACTGACAGGAGCAGGTGGCTCCGGTTAAATTTGGAGAAGGCTTAGAGAAGGCTGGACTGCAGAGAAGTCCGTACCGACTGTGAGGTACAAGTGCACGGCTGCAGGAGCTTGGAGTGCTCTGTGAAATGCTGTTCTACAAGCACAGAGGAACTGGAGGTCTGCCAGGTTGAGGTCAGAGACAGGGCGTGACTGTCGGAGGATGCCGATGCGACAAACTCATACCGGTGGGAAGAGGCGTGATTGCCAGGTTGCTTCGCAGTGAATGCTGCTCCTCCTGGATGCCTGAGGTTATTTCAGAGGGCGGGGAAGCCCTGTGTAGTAAGACTAATGAATTGCCAAGCAGAGGGTCACTGACCCACTTGATAAGGAAAGCATGGAGAGGGCTGTTGCCTGATATTGTGAGAGTCTGGGACCCACATCCAAATTGAGAAAGAGTTGTGATGTACAAAAAAGTCCCGGCAGGAATGTATCCCAGGTGAAGCGCAGAGCTGGTATTCGCACCCATAAAGAGTTGTGTGGTAACAAAGTCCTGGCAGGATAGTATACGAGGCATTTGTGAGTCTGGGACCTGCACCCAAATTGCAGTTGTAACTTTGAAAAGAGAATCCCAAAGAATATTCACGGCCTCAGGATTTTTAAATGCAGTTGTGTGACTTTTATAAGAGAATCCAAAGAAAGATTCATGTCCTTAGGATTTTTAACTGTACTGCATGCGGAAAAGACCTGGGGAAGGGAGTACTTTTCCCCAGGAGTGAATTGCAACACCAAGAGGAGAGGGCTATCCTTTTGGGCTCCAAAGAACTTGGTTATTCATTTGGAACGTTTCTTTTGGTGGAGAGAAACCCGGGGAAGGGAGCCATTCCCTGGAACTGTGAAAATTATCCATTTGAAACCTCTGTTGGATTAATACCTTTTTGTTGAAATTGAACATTTGTGCACTTTTCAAACCAAATACATTACCCTTAGCACCTTATAGTTACTTTTAGAATGAGAGGGCTAGGATAGGATTTCAGACACAGCACATTTTTGCTTTGGACATCTTGACACAGGACAGGCCCTTAGTTTTTGGTTGCGGTAGGAAATACCTCCTAGATTAAGGACAGTGAGGAATTTTCCAAACCCTTTATTATTTAATAACCGTTTATGGCCACCATCATGAGCCCGTGGTGGCCGTGTCTCATTCCTGGTTCCTCACAGGAGCCAATACTACACAAGTGCAAGGAAAGCCAAAATTAACCTGTGCGTAAAAGCGTTAGGATGAACAAAGAGCAACCGGTAAGTGTCTTCACTACTCACTGCCCTTAGCTCGGTTTTGGTCCAGACTTGTCCGGTCTAGAGGTCTTCGTCAGAGGTATGATTTCCTGTCCTCGGTTCGATTTGCAGGTGCACAGGCACTGTGGGTGCGGACACAGGTCCGGTATGGGACTGGAGCTGCTACTCTCGATTCAGGTGAAGAACAAAGACAGCACTGATGCAGCAGGCCTCTGAGCACTGGATGGAAAAAGGAAAATTGCCTTCAGCGATCATCACTGTCGCACAGTAACAAAGGGGAGCCCAAATCTCGCGGTATGACTCATCGTCCCATCTCTCTGCCCAAAGGTGCTGGTGACAGCATTTGGCAGAAGGGTGCTTTTTTGGACAAGCTGGTATTCCCCAAAGTCTTAGTTCGAAACGGCGACGCTCCTGCATGACAACCAATTATTCAGCTGGACAGCCCACTTGATGGCCGAGGGACACTTCTGAACAGGCTTACTTGCAGGGTTACCAGGAAACCTTGAGAGTGGTTGGTCCTACCACTCCAAGAGTCTGAAACACCTTCACAGGTCTTCTGAGATCAGGCGCAAAGCAGGGCTCGACTGGGACAACGGCGGAATTCGGGTGCCAGCCCTCTTCTGTGCGTCTCAGGATCGTCCTTTGTTCTGCTCGGCTCTTTAGGATGCTTGCTTCCTTTGTCAGATCCATTTGAATCTGTTGCTGATCTGCTGGAATGGATGTAGGGCCCCTCTTCCTATTCACAGTCAGGTGAGTGCTCACTCCCAGCCCACCAATGGCAAGATCTGCTCCATGCATGTACACCAACAGTCGTCCAGTCAGGGACCACTGGGGTTCTCATGCTCTTGTGCACACCAGACACACTGACACCAGTAGTATAGATTCGGACCAGACAGTCCCAGCCCACTTCTTGCATACTGTTAGGCAGAAACCTGTGCAGTTCCCTTAGGGACCACTGCAAAAGATTTAAGACTACAGGTGTTGGCATTAAACCCACTTGGTGGCAGTCTGTACCACCCAGGTTTACCTGGTAGCTGTGGTTGAGCAGTCAGACTTCCCTCAAGAGAGTTAGGCAGTATGCAAAGTATACTCAATAGGCACTTAGATACAATAATATAAGCAAACACTGACCAGAGCTTTGGTATCAAAGTATATAATTATTTATTTATACACACACAGTGAAACACTCCAGCACTCTTATTGTAAAATATTCTAAACACAGTTACTATTATGATATATACATCCCTTTTCCCCTTATTAGAAAATCACAGTAAACACCACTTATTTTCATACAGAGGTGAGCGCTTAACTAGATTGCACTCTACTAAGGTTGTGGAAAAGGGAGGGAAAAAGACAGAATATGCAGGATTACACCACTCTACGATTCAGGAACACTATTAGCAAGGCAGAGAGCAAAAAGTCACTGGTGAGCCAAAGTCCAACGGCTGGGCCCACTCTTAGAGAGAGCAGAGCACAAATGCGCCCAAGATCACACAGTTACACTAGGCTTAGAAACTCTTGCAGAGGGTTCAGAAAAGAGTTTAGAGAGGCTTTAGAAAAGTTTAGCCAGGGTGTCCCAGGCTAACCCAGGTTCGAAAGCCGGGGGCTAAATCTACCCCGTACAGTCGGTTGCAAGGGAAGCCGGGCAGGACACGGTACCTTAAGTGGGAAGGATCCTCCAGCGGTGGCAGTTGTTCCTGGTAGTGGTTGCAAGTTGCGGCGTCGTCCAGGGGAAGAGAAGATCTCGACGTGGAGGAAAGATGCAGGTCGTTGCACTACCAGGGCAGAAACCAGCCGCAGAGTTTTCCGGTAAAAGGTGGTACCGTTATCTCACGGTCGTGGTAAAACGTGGTATCCCGGTTGCCGGAGTGCTTAGCACGGGCAAGGCGGCCACGAGATACGTCGGGAAAGCGAAAAGACGGTGGTGAAACTGGTTATCCCCACCAGTTAAAGGAAGAAGACTCTCCGGCGGGAGATCTCCTCTGTCGTTGGGAAAAGTGGTGAGACGGTCTAGCAGGGCTCCACCGGTCGTGGTGTCGTGGCAGGTCGGCTCAGCTTCTCCCTCGTCGGATTCTTAGGTCCTGTGGCGACTTCTGAAGTTCCAGTCCCCAAAGCCCTGCTTTTATGCAGCAAACCCCCATTCACTCAGCCTAGGTGTCACTCACACATGTTAAGTGGTGAGCCGGCCGGCTCACCACTTGGGCCATCAGGACGGAGTGCGACTTGAGTTGCCTCGGCAACTCAGTCCAGGGTGCCTAAATTCCCCTCCACCCCGCTTAAGTACCCCAGACATAGTGGCACCACTTTGGAGGGCTTCTGTGGAGAAGCCCGCCAAAAAGTGGAACAAAGGGCTCGACTTGGGTTGGAGTCACAGAAGAGAACACAAACGCCATTTTAGAATCAAGTTTTGGCAAAAGAATTAATATTAATTAAATAAACAGGCGGTATGTTCGAGGCTACCTTAAATAATTAAATAAAGATAGTAGTCTAAAACATTGGGAAATCCCATAGGAAAATATTTGCGGTTGAATATAAAAAGTAGTATCCACTGCCACCAGCCAAAACTCGATCAGGGGGGACAGAGACGTGCCCCCTCGACTAACAGATCGTCAGCCAGTACGTCCACAATATGATGGTTTGTACTGGTTCTGTTCAGAATTTAAGACTAGTAAAGTCAATGGTGACTTTACATGCCCTGGGAGGAAGTAGTCAGTCCCAGGGTATGGAGTCTATACTGGGGGGTCACTATGACACCCCTGTGTTACGGCACGGAGGGTGCTGTGTAACACACATCACAAAAACACATGAAACCCTATGGAGTAAAAGACCCCCTAGCCCATTAGACACATCTAGATTCAAAGAAACACACTCAAATCATGTCCAAGAGTGAGGGTAAAAGAGTCTCACTCTTGGCAGGAGAAAAAAATAAACCCCAAAATTCCAGCAAAGCTGCTGGGGGACTCACTAGGTTAGGAAATTCAGCCTAAACAGAGAATTCTCCCTAACACATACCCAAACGTGACCTTCAGGGACCTGCGAAAGAAGCAGCTTTCGCAGGCAACTGCATGCACAAATAAGGAAATCCCGGGCGTTGAAGGGCAGGAGGAAGACTAAGGGACAAAATGGCCTTGTGTCACGGGCATTCTAGACACTAGCCAAAGTCACGAGCCAAATGTGGTAGGACTTGTTAATTAAATTGTCAAAATACAAGAAAAAACGACCTCTGTCACCAGTCTGTTCCCAGGCACATTGTACAATCACTGAAAATTCCTTAGATTGTGTCCAGGGCCATAAAACACAATGACCCCATTGTACTGTACTGTACTGTACTTTGCGCAGTGATAAAGTTACCAACAAGTGGCAACAAAGTAAAGTTTCTCAGTACGGACAGCCTGATGGACAGTATCCCCGTAACAATGAGCTAAAGCCTAGTGGAGTTCAGCTGAAGGCTGTGCTACACTGTAAAACGTTGGGTTAGGATACAGAAACAAATGCAAAAAGTGTGGGAGTCTTTGGACTATCGAAGAAAAGTTGCTTCCAGAGAAATCTTTTCTAACACAGTCTCTTTCTGTGGGGTAGTTATCTGTGTTTTTGGTTTAGGTTCTCTGTATCCTGTCATCGTGTCTATTTGAGGGTAAATCTCTGATCCTGCAATTTGGGACTATGTTCTTGGTTCTTTTTCTTGGTCTTTAATCTTGTTTTCTGTTGGGATTGTAGTCTCTCTGTGGGATTGAGGGTTATAATCTCCAGACTACCTATCATCCTGTTTTCATATTGTTCGTATTCTGAGTAGTGGTTGGTGTTTAATTCATAGTGAGGATGTTCTTTTATTCCTGGGATATTCCTGGATTTGTCTTGGATTTTTTGAGGGTTTTCTGCTTTGGTCACCGCTCTGGTGTGTGTTGCCTGGTTGGGTTCTGGTTAAAATGTTTGTCCTTTAAATGTTTATGCACAAGAGTGGTTGAGGTGGACTGAGTCTCTCCAATGTTGCGTTGGTTGTATGCATGGTTGTTCTGCTATATGTATGTTTGGTATTGTTGAGAAGGCCTGGCATATTTTGAGGTTCAGTGTCTGTCTAGTCTTGGTAGTATACTGGACAGTATTATTTCTGTAAATGGGAATTATTCTGTTTATTTTGGGAGATATTCTCTGTTGAGTGGTATGTCTGGTCCTGGTCTTTTTTGTTAATTTACTTCTGTATGTATTGCTATTTGGTTTGGGTTGCTGAATTTGGGTTCAGAGATGGTCCCCCTGGGACATTGTAGAACCAGTTTTCTTTGGAATAGTTGGAGTCCATTTAAGAACCTACCATTTGAGTCTGCTTGGAATACATTGTCTGTGCAGGGCATCTTTATTTGGTTTTCATGGCCCTTGGTAGAGGGAGAGGGATTGTTGGTTGAATTGGCTTGATTGGTCTGTGTTGTTTTCTTCTGCTATTGCTTTACAATATTTGTGCGTTACTATGTTGGTGTGTGTACCTCAAGTCCAGTTGTCTGGTTTCTACTATCTGAGCTAGGTCTCACTTGTTCGGTATCTCTTATCTTTGTTAATTCTATGTCTGCTGTCTTTGTCTTTTTTATGGATCTTCTTTTTCAAACAATCTACAATATTTTATGTCGGTTGTAGTGTTCCTTTCTCATGTCTCCGTTCTTGAATTTTTGTTTTCGCTTCCCCCCCCTATAGCAGCCCTATGTTTTCTTACCTTAACTGTTCAGCATTTAGTTGGTCTCTCGTGCTGGGTGGAATTAGGTTTGCCTGTGTAAACCTTTGTAATTCTGCATATTCAGTTTCTAGGTTGGCTAACAGTCTGTTGGGGTTGATTCTTTTTTGGGGCAGTGATGGTGTGTTCTTGGTTCTACACTGTGTTTGTGTGTGTTATGGAGTCTGCTGTATCTTTGTCTCACTTTTGTCTTTCTCTGATCTGGTCTGAGGTTGGGAAAAAAAGCTCAGAAACTGTCCATGTTATGTTCTTTTTGCTTGATTATTTCTGTGTCCTAGTGTGATATAAAGTCACTGTAAATAGTTTCTCTCCCTTTTTCTAGTGCATTTTAATGTGGCTGCTAATGCTGTTGCCTGGTCTCTTAGTATTGGTGAGGAATAGATTGTTTTGGCCCATGGTTTTACAATAAGACATCAGTGTTGGTCTTTTACTAGTGTTTGGAGTGTAGTCTATAGTATTTAAAGGCGATTTTGGATTATTGTCTTCAAGGTGTTTCCCATCTTTGCCTTGTTATATGTATATGAAACCTAATTTTTAGGCTTTCTGTACCCATTTACGGGTTGGGGGAGCATCTTTTTCCCTGGTCTCTGTTTTCCTAGTCCCTGTAGTCTTCCATTGTGTTAGTTTGTTTTCCAATAATTGTGTTCTACGTATTGTGACATTTCACAGGATTTCATTACTACTCCCCAGAGGGGAGCCCTTCTCTGTGGGGCTAAGGAGGTGACCCTGCTATGCAACAATCCCCCTAGGGGTGGCGGAAAGTGGGACCTCACAGGGAGAGACTCCCCTCATGGGGACAAGGACTCCCGTTCTGTGATTGAACTCCCTAACACCTTTGGCTTTGAGACCATGAAATCCATGATGTCCTCCAAGAACAAACCTGAAAGCACTACTCTTTGTTACTGCAATATTCCCTCTTTACTCACTTAAGACATAATACTACGAAGACGAGAAGGAACATACCGAGTGAAAATAAGTCATCTCCCAAAAGTACTGAGATGAGGAAGATTGAAGGAGTGATGCAAACTACTCCTTTTCCAAGTTTAGGCAGTACTCAGAAGAGGTGGCCACAAGAAGGCATGAAGAAAGCT
This sequence comes from Ambystoma mexicanum, assembly GCF_040938575.1. Taxonomy (NCBI): domain Eukaryota; kingdom Metazoa; phylum Chordata; class Amphibia; order Caudata; family Ambystomatidae; genus Ambystoma; species Ambystoma mexicanum. Next base: position 826,089,683 of record NC_090939.1, read on the forward strand.
CCATTGATAACAATTGAGACTATGGAATTCTGCTGGGGAGGGGCCAGTTACAGGAAATACAAATCAAGAAGGGACTCAAAAAAGAGAGAACCTGGCGTGAAGCTTGTCAGACCTGGGAGATTCAAACCTGGCAACGCGGAAGTAAGCAGGAGAAGCTGGTCCTTGGTCGTGAGGACACACTGGAACAGTTGGCAGAGTACCACAGTCAGACGGCAGAAGCTGGCGAGAGGCTGACTGAGGCGTGGCATCAGGGAAGTGCACTGTGCGGTCCTTCAACTACGCCGACACCGAAAGGCCAAGAAAACCGCAGAGCCAGCGCAGTGCAGCACGAAGTGGGGAGAGATGCGAAGCACGTTCGACAAGCGCAAGCGAGACCAACACCCTGAGAAGAACTAGTGACATGGCCGTGGCCCAAAAAGAAAGAAGGTAACAGGAGCCACAGGATACCCGGTACGGGTTTGGGCAAGAGTGAAGAGTGTTTCAGGAGTAATCTCCCTTGTCACAGTAATTGTAAGGAAGATGGCATGAGTGAAGAGTACCTTGGGTGTAATCTCGCTCGTCATTATAACTACAAGAGAGATATCCAGGATAAACATTGCTATGGGAGTAGTCTTCCCCCACCAGAGGGATTGTGGAAACCATGGCAAAAGCCAAGCACATTATGGCAGTGATCTCACTTGTTGCAGTAGACAAGAAGAAGAGAAGGAAAGTCCAGGAATATATATAACGCCTAGAAAGAGTAACTGTTGGACATTTAAGCAAGCCCAAAGGAAGCCCCTGTGAGAAATTACAATGGCTTATTTGAATTGTTACAAGAGACTATCAGAAAACAGCCCTTAAGGCTGAACCGGTTGGACCAAGAGAAGGGAGTCATTCTCCTGGCTTCATTTCTGTTTGTTGAATACATTTGATTAGTGGTAGGGTCAGAGTAAGATAGTTTTGGACAGAGGACTAATTATTTAGTTTGACAACCACCCTGATGACGAGCAAGAATTCAGCTGGATAGGGCAGCCCTTCTAGTTATAGGGAAAGACTCCACACAATATCAATAGTAATAGTTTATGGACTTCTATCTTTATCACTGTAACTATGTCTGTTTTTGTCTCTGAATTATTGTATCTCACGGTATCCATTAACCTAGCAGCGCCTTGTATATATGGATGGTAAATCTTTGTTTGATATGATTTTATGCATGGCATTATTTAGTTATAGTTCACTACGTTTATATGTATAGATACCCATGCATATATACATAGGATATGCCCTCCACATATATGTAGAGTAAAAAGTGCAAGAGCAGTATCCCCTATGGTCTTTCTTCTGGGGGAGGTGGAAGATTCCCCTGAGTTGACCTCTAGTCAAATTTCTGGGGGCCCTGCTCATGCTACAATGTTGTCTTGGTATTGCAGAGTCGATGCTGCCCAAAGTAAAGATGGTTGCCTCCTGTCCCGTTTTGCCATAAGTCTCCCTGGGGGCTGTGGGATGAAATATTTGCCACACTTAAGAGGGCTGCCAGGTCGTTCCAGTTGTAGGAGTGGAGGAAGGCGTTGTCACTGATCTGGCTATTAGCCCATACCAACATAGCTGTCAAATGTTTTCACTGCGGCCTACATGCAACAGGGAGTCGACCTGCTGTTTAAATAATACGGAATAACTGCAGGATTCTGCCGATGCTGTGCTCCACAATTTAGGTCCACCATCATGAGAGGTTGTTGGGATTGCCCTCAATCTTCAGGGCCAGTAAATGCTTTACAGCTGCTCCTGAAAACTGTCACGAGTACCCCGGACACCCGAAAGCCCCACACACCTCTCAGGTCAATGGGAGCCCACCTATATTTTGTTAGTGAGCGGGATGGCTGACATTTGCACCTGAGTCTCACCCACCATATTTGGCGATGCCAATGTTATCACTTCCTTACCTGTGCAGGTCCTAGCTTACTTCTCAGTCTCCTGCTTTTGCCCAGCTGCATCATGGAAATGGAAATAGAAGAGGGGGCAACGATTGGCCCTTCAAATTTCCCTAACCTTTCTCTACCCAACTTGTTTGCTGTTGGTGTCCTTTAAAAAAAAAAAAAAAAAAAAAAAAAAAACAGCATTGTCTGCTAGTAGCAATATCATCCTCCCCCTTGACTTGCCTTTACTAGACCAATAAAGCCTGCTGAAAAGGCTGGTATTTCTTAAATAGATATTTATGTAACAAAAATATCTATCGCATTACCTATCGCAGGATTAATTTTAATGTATTTCATCTGTGCAGATATTGTATTTGCATAGAAATAATGCATATACTGTTTGCAAATGGTTAAACATTTGACTGGAGTATAATATTGTTTGAAGGCTTTCCCAACACAACTTACATTATTACATGCAATCGTTTGATTATTATTAGTTACCTCCTCAGTCATGACAAAACAGCATGCCGTGCTTATGGGTGTTGCACCCAATTTACACATTAGACCTATTACAGGCATCTGATGATCTTTTTTAATGATTATATGTATGTAGCAAACCATTTCACAGTTGGGGGGGGGGGAAACAAGAAAGGTTGACAGACCAGTATCAGCTTTGATTGAGAGGTAGCATTGAGATTCCCCTTCTTCCTTTCTGTAATGTTCCCTTTGTGCAGGGTACCCTTTCTTTGAAGGTAAACTGTTGCTGATGCGTGCCAGGTGATACATTGACTCAGAATACCAGAATCTCCCATTGTTACCTTTGGTTTTTCAGAAAGCTAATGTTGTCCATTCAATAATTAGGTCAGAGTGAGTCATGCTATAGTTAGTGCATGTGTTTAGTTCTTCCAATTGTAGAATATTGATGCTTGTGTCTAGTCATTTGTGGTCTTAATGCAAACGCATGTTTGTCCAGCAAAAGGTTGTTTGAATTGGATTATGCCTTTTTATTTTATTTTATTTTTTTAAACAATAACTAGTGTCGGATTGCAATTTAGTGGTCTTGCTTGTTTTACAGGTGAGATTTTTCTCTTCTGCAAAGGTGCAGACTCTTCTATCTTTCCCAGGGTGAGAGAAGGGAAAGTGGATCAAATCCGGGCAAGAGTTGAGCACAACGCAGTGGTAAGACTAATAATTCCCCCTTATTCTTTCCATTTTGCTTTTTTGCAGGGCCAGATGCAGCTTTTTCAATGTGGCAGGTAAAAAAGAGGGGACATGTTTCTGAGAGTAAAAACAGCTTTTTTGACATGAAGGTGATACTCAAATGGGTCATCTTACTGTGGCATTCTTTTCAAGGTCTACTGCTTTTCCTGCATTCCCGTCTGTTCACTGTGCACATGCTGTCTCCTTTCTTTTTCTTCAAATGGGAAAGATGCCCTTGACAACCTGCCCGCACACAATCCCCTTTTTAAAGGCACTGCCAAAGTAGCCCGCTAGAAGAATGCTAGAGTAAAATGATCAGGCATCGAAGGCCATGCTTAAAAAGATTTACAAATTCCACGGCCAGAGACCTCCACAAATTTTGCAGGTGAAGAGTGGCTGGAAGACAGTTTTAAAAACTGGGTTGTGAGTCGGGACATGAATTATCACCCAACACCCAGCGCTCTTTCATATTCCATTTGCTTTATGCTCTCTGGCCTCATAACCTTCCTTCATAAGCTGTCTCTCTGCTCCCAACTCTCCTAAAAAGAGGAAAAAAGTGAGGCATAGGGGTCAGTGTGAATAGTTTAGTTCTGGGATTTAAGCAGGGCACCGTCTTGAGGTGTTTCGGTGTGTACCGGTCCCAGCATTGCAATGTAACCTGTATCAGCATCTCACCAGGAACTGTAGATAGTGACAGTAGGTGTGTTAAGCCATTGTACTGTTGCCCCTTGCCCCTTGCCCCATTCCTCAGAGTCTAGATGTCTAGTAGGCCTTCCTTTGGCCCTGTAGATCTGTTTTTCACCGCAATTCAGAGGATGTTTAGTTTCACAGAGATGCTAATAATGGGAGGTGTGTGCCACTAAAGCTGAGCAGAGCAGTTTAGTCTTCGTCATGGATGTATATTGATATGGGCAGGCTTCTCTCCTCTGCCACTGTACGTTTACTACTGCTGCTCGTTAATGATTATTTAAACGTGAACACTCTGCTCAATAGGTGAGCGGTTTCACAAGCTCTCTCTGAGTGCTATCTTCTGCTTCATTGTTGGAGGCAGCTTCTGTGCCCGGGGGGAGTTGGGGGTGGGGGGATGGCAGATCACTCCTGAGGGGGGCATCAGCCTTTTTAATGATTCATGGGTCAGCCCTCACAGATGGAGAATGCCCCTCCTCGGGCCAAAAGAAATAGAGGGATTTGAAAGGGGTGACAGGGTTCTCCCCCAAGAGAATTTTTGAGATTTCTTGAAATGGTGCATGCACAATTTGAGAAACATTAGGTAAATAGCCATACAATTTACAGGTGTGGTTACATGTGATTTTATCGAATGATAAAACAATACATTTTGCATGAAGAAAAAACAGCTTTAAAAAAACAAATGTTTTCTGTTTTTGGGGGGGTTCACCCCATACTTACTTTTTCTTTTTGTTATACCTTCCCCCACCCCTAAAACTGCTATTCCCATGCCCAACCACATGCATATAACTTTCTAAAATTAGTTATTTTATTTTTTAGACGTTTTGGGTTAGTTTAAATATGCATTCTTTGTTTCCTATTCAATAACATCACTGCATACCAATTTACAATTGATTCTTTAAGTTAACACATGAAAGATAAATTGTATATGCCATACCACCAACAGTACACAGGAGCACTTAACCCCATTTTCATGAGGCTGCATTTATAATCTCTTTGTAATTGTAACCGTAAATCTCTTGCATGAAGCGGAGCCCAGCATCTATCGGTAATGGTTACTGTAAACCTTGTGCATGAGGTTTCTAGCACAACCTATGTAAGCTAGCAATGGTCACTGTTAATCACATGATCTAAGCTGTGGCTGCAACCAATCTATGGCAATAATGCTCACTGGAAATCACATGCATGAGCCTGGGGCCACAACCCATCCATGCCAGTAATGGTCACTTTAAGTCTAATGCAAGAAGCTGAGCATTAGAATAAAGTAGATATCATCATTGTTCTCTCACCCTTTGTTTTGCGGTGGGGCAGAACAGCTCTCCTATCTGTTTTCCGGCCATACAAACTGATGCACTCAATTCATTCATCCTCCCACTCTTCCCCAGATATCCACACACTTAGACATGCTTGCACACAAACAGACGCTGGCATACATACACCTACAGAATCACATAGCTAGTCTCTCTCTCTCTCTCACACACTCTCTCTCACTCTCTCTCTCACACTCTCTCTCTCTCTCTCTCTCTCTCTCACTCTCTCTCTCACTCTCTCACTCTCTCACTCTCTCACTCTCTCACTCTCTCCCTTTAAAAAAAACACTTTCTTACCTTTAGGTCTTCATGTCTTTGGACAGAAATGAAGCCAGGCAATTCCAGTACACCCCAGAAGTATTGGACTATACAGAGCATGCTGGCACTGCTAATCCGTTTGGCTGCTTAGCAACCTGCCAGCACCCATGTAGCAGGATGAATACACAATAAAAAAATAATTAAGCTTGCAGGGCTTGCCAGTGTCCCCGTGGGCGTTAAGGTGGCAATCTGGGCTCCAAAGAAGAGTTTGGGTGGGCGTGGGGGGGTTGTATGCCCTTGACCTGATTCTTATCACCCCTGTCTCCAGAGCTCTTCCTCCACCCCAAGGGGAGTGTGCATGGCCCCCTGCCCCCAATTAGGAGCTGTGGTAGGAATAGAGATGAGGAAAAGCAAATACCTGTCACACTGCATCAGCAAAGGGAGCAAGCACTAATTCACTGCTGTGAGGGACTACTCACCTTCATCAGCACAGGAGAGGTTTACAAATGTCACAATATTTGTGTGTGTATTAAAGACATGCACCATATATAACCCATCAATGCACAGTTCATTTAAATAGATGGCCCATTTTTAAAGTTCATGTTAAAATGCTTCTGACAAAATTCTGATTAATGAAGACTCAATGAATGCTTCTTACACATGTATAAAGTAAATCTTTTAATGATGAGAAATAAGTAATGAAGAATCATTGCTACCATTATGGTCACTGGACACAACACACAACATAAGCCACATGCTAGCTTAAGGTTGCTCATAGGTGGTGAGCTGTTTTGCCTTCGATGGAAATGTAATAATATTTCCCATACAGTGCCATCAAAAAATGCATTCTGCTCAAAAGCCAATGGCCAGAGTCCTTTGGAGCCTCAAAATGCCAACAAACCAATTTAGTGGCTTCAGAAAGTAGGCACGAAAAATTGAGTGACTTGGCGGGGGGGGGGGTGCCCCCTCCTTTTGTTCATAGAGGATAATGGTCCCAGTGCTTTTCCCTTTTGATTGGTCCTTTTCGAGCCATCAGTCTGCCTCTGGCCTTCGTCTGCCAACAGCTAATCTCCTGCTCTGCCTTACAAAGCCTTCCTTTTATATGATCTTGGCTTAAACTGTCAACTCCACTTATTATTAGCATAATATCTAACAGAAGCAAAAAGCTGTTTGGACATTCGTTGGCTCAAAAAGCTTTTGATCTCACCGGCCCAGTAGCAGTGTAAAGCATTTTTGTTAGGGAAGTGAAACGCTTCTTTATGTTGAGAGCAAGAGCCACACACCTTTCACCCACTTTTACTAGCTGCTGACTTCATTGCACAGCAGCTAAAAACGTTGCAGGAAATGTTGTAGCCCCACTAGTTCTTTAGGTATGTTCACTATGGTTCTATGTCTTTCTCCTGTTTTTTGAAGGCTGCACAAAAAAGACCGGTTTATTTCGCTCGATTTTGTGCAGCCTGCATAAGGCTGGAAAAAGCACATAGATTAGGCTTTTGTTTTTAATTCGGGGGGGGTTTCCCCCACCCACAGTCTCATTTTCACCACTCCTCCCCTTCTTCTCTCTCTCTCTCTCTCTCTCTCTCTCTCTCAAACAGACACCTACAGACACCTACAGACACCTACAGACACCTACAGACACCTACAGACACCTACCCGACACCTACCCGACACCTACCCGGCTGTCATGATCTCTGCTTCCAAAAGATCAGGACTTGCCCGACTCCCTTGGAAGCAGACCCATAACCCCGGTTCCGAGTGCCAGCCAGTCCCAATTGGGACCTTTTGGACCCTGTCCTGGCGCCAGTGGCACCAGGCTCATAAAGATGCCCAGTCCCAGCGCTGGAAGCGCCGGGCTCATAATGCTTGGGTGGACTTACCTGCAGCAGACCATGCTGCTTACTTACCTGCCAGTTGAACCCCTGATCCTCTTCTGTTTGGGACTACTTTTCCTGTTGGGTGGGGCAGGAGCCACTCCCTAGGTTCAGAACACTGGAACTCTTCTGGAAAGCAGGAACTCTTTTCTTACCTAGGCGTGGCTGTGGAAGGAGACACCTAAGCACTACAGGAGGCTATTTAAACCACACCCGATGGATGAATCTTGCTTTGTGTTATTCTGCATTCTCTGCAGCAGAACGCTCATCGTGTCTTCTGCTTCTGATCCTGGGCCTAAGGGAAAAAAGGCTTAACATCCTGGAATCCAGTCTTCAGCAGCACCTGTAAAGACAAAGAAAGAACAGGTTAGCACTACGGTCTTCAGTGGCAGCACATCTCTTACCTGGTCCATCGGCTGTCACCAACGCCTCGCGCTGCATTCCGGCATCTGAAAGACAAAAGCTTACCAGCTCTTCGCACGCTCCGGAGGCCTTCGGCGCTGCATCCCGCATCTGAAAGACAAAAGAAGGTGCGTTTAAGGACATTGGGCAACTTTACTACTCACGTGCCATTCCTCCTTCCCACGCCGGATCCAGTGGGTATTCCAGCACCCTTCAGCTTCTCTAAAGCTCCGAACTTGTACCTGCAAGATAAAAGGGACAGTTAGTGCGCATCGTGAAGCAGGCTACAAGCGCTTACTTACGTGCTTCCAGGCGCTTCTATTCCTCACGTGGGTTCGATCCTCAACTCTCATCAGCCCGCCATCCTCCATCGCCGGAACCCTGCAAAACAAGAGATATCATCACAAAAGACTTTTAAGACATTTGAAGTGCCCAGAACTTACCGTTCGTGCAGTTAACGACGGACAGCAGTCTTCTGAGGTCAAGAGGCCTGCACCCTTATCCAGTGAAGAAACTGGTTACGGCACCCTGCCCCGAGGCAGATGGAGAGCTCGGCGTTCACTTACCTAAGGTGAGGGCGTTAACCTTTGGGGTTCTACAGGAGAAGAGAAAGGGAAGAGGAGAGAGGCACCCAATAACCCCAGTTCATTAATCCCATATTTTCTATCTGCAGACATCTTACTCTTCGAGTCAGACATACAGTGCACAGAGGTCCAGCCCAAAGAGCCAACCGTGTGTTACACATCACCTTTGAAGATACGGCATTCACCCAGTCAAGACCGGCGCCTCTGCGGGAATCAGGTGAGCGTTACACCGACACTTACCCGACACTTACCCGACACTTACCCGACACTGTCAGCCCCTGCATGCACTTGTGTGAGTTGCAGGGTTTGACTGTTCGATTTAGAAAGAGCGCTCTGTGTGGTCAGAGAGCGGTCTTTCTAAACCAGACTTTTTTAATCGTTTTTTTTTTTTAAAAGTCTTCACTTCGGACCATTTACTATATCTGAAGCATGGAAAGGCATCTCAGAAACATTGTTTACGTGATTCGTGGCTGATCATCTGCCCCCTGAAATGGTGGTGGCCCTCCCCCTCCCACATCAAGTGGAAAGGGGGTGCCACCCCTTGTAGCCCTCCCTGGGTGAAGATTAATGCCCCCAGGCAGGAGTACATGAGGTGGCCCCCCATCCATTTGGGGGGTGGGTGGGATGGCCACCCGGAAGAAGTGTGCAGGCCCCCCAAAGGATGGGGCCTGCAGTTTAGGGCCCCCTGGGGGCAGATGGCTGATCTGCCCCCTCAGGGAAGGGGGCAAAATAAAAAAAATAAAAATAGGGAATTTTGGGTGTGTGTGGGGGAGCCACTAGCGACCAGGGATATATTTTACAAAAAATTGAAAAACTCAACATCCCGGAGAAAAAATTTAAAAACTACGAAATTCTAGATGAAATTATTGACAAGTATTCAACAGAAATCAAAATTAAAAAACAATTCCTACGGGACGAACTAGACTATAAATTTAAAAGAGTCTACACATTTAATAAAAGACCAACTACAACATCAGGAAATAGAGCTTCTAAAGTCATTAAATCTAACAAACCTTCTGTCATCCCACCATCATCGGATACAGACACAGTTAGTGACAGTGAATTGGATGACAGAAGTTTGACCCAACCGACACCATCCAAATCGCCAACAACGGAAATTGCAACCTCGAGTAAAGAAACACAACATAAGATACACAGGTCATCTTTTTTAGAAGAACTTCAACAACAGAAATATATGCGCAATTACCCCAGAACACCAGGAAAAAGAAATCCTATCTTAACTCCACAACCAAGACCAAACGTGGCAAACGAGGAGGGAAACTCAGACTGTCAAGGTATAACAGGTGTACAGACCCGATCTCAAAACCCCCTACCCCAACGCAAAACCTAGTCATCAACCTTACCGGAACAGAACTATCAATACCGTTAATTCAAGCACTAAATAAGGGGCTCAACTTTTGTCCCGATCGCAACTACGACTACTTCTCCACAATAGTCGATCTCCATTCTTTCTGTAGAAAACTGAAATTGAAAAAATTCTTTGCAAATATGGAAGCCAAAAAACATATCCCGGAAACAATTGTTGAACCATCAGAGCTGTCTGTCAAACATGTTGAACAAACAGTAGATCTAATCAACATCACGGAAGAAGACGGTCAATACACAGTTGACAAATTCATAGAGGAACAAAACATTGCTCCAGGTTTAGCAGTACAGACAAAACTCAAAGAAAAATCTAAATTTGTACCGATCTTACCTTGGGAAAATGTCATTGATACCTTCTGTAAAGTAGTCCAAAATGAGCTCAGAGATATCTATATCAAAAACAAGGACAACTGCCATGGAAAACTAACACAACGTAACAATCTCTCAGCCTCACAAACCAAAGCACTCAAAGACCTCAAAAATAATCATGACATTACTGTAAAATCATCAGACAAAGGGGGAAATATAGTGCTATTGAATACAGATGACTATATAAAAATGGCTCTCGCACATCTCAAAGACCGCAACTGTTATGAAATAATCCAAGAGAATCCGTTCGCCAAAATGAGGGAAACTTGGAAAACCATGAGCAGTCATTGGAAAGACCTTGAACTTCTGACAGAAGAGGAATATAAGTATATGATGACAACACATCCAATAACACCAACGATCTACTTTCTACTTAAAATCCATAAAAAATTCTCAAGACTACCTTCCAGCAGGCCAATTATCAATGGTATCGGATCCATCACTGAACATATCTGAGTATATAGATCACCAACTCCAACCATTGGCCAACTCACTGGCATCTTATATCAGAGACACAACCCATATCATCCAACTCACAGACAACATACCCTGGAACAAAGACTATTGGCTGATAACCATGGATGTCACATCACTTTATACCAGTATTCTGCATGATGAAGGACTCATAACCACCGAATACTTCCTGAAAACCCGCTCCATTTCCTTCAATGATCACAACAACATGATTCTAGAAATGCTACAATACACATTACAAAACAACATTTTTATCTTCAATCAAACCCTTTACCGCCAGATACAAGGAACTGCCATGGATGCGAAATATGCCCCTTCATACGCAAATCTGTACATGGGACACTTTGACCTAGAATTCGCATGGCAACATCCATCATTCACTCACCTCAACAATATAATTTTTTGGGCCAGATACATAGATGATATCTTCATAATTTGGAACGGAACAATACCAGCCTTTCAGGACTATTTCAACTATCTCAATAACAATACCTACAACCTAAAACTAACCACGGAATACAGTCAAACAGCCATTAATTTTCTGGACATCACCTTCTACATCGAAAATGATACTATATGTACAACGCTCTATACCAAACCAACAGCCGTCAACAGCATTCTTCACGCAACCAGCAGCCACCCTCAGCACATCATTGGAAACATTCCCTTTGGCGAAATCCTAAGGGTAAAAAGGAACTGTACAAAAGATGATGATTTTACTGAAAAGGCCAAAATCACAGTAGAAAAATTTATCACGAGAGGCTACCCTACCAAACTCGTCAAGAACAGCTATCAGAAATCTCTATCTAGGACCAGGCAATCACTGCTACAAGTCAAAACCAAAACTAACACAACCATCACCAACATCGATAGGAAAATCGGCTTCATCACAAACTACAGTGTCAATAATATCTGTATTCGAAAAGCAATTACCAAATATTGGAACATTCTTAGATCAGATCCTGATCTTACGACATTCTTGGATACCAAACCAACAATCACATTCAAGAAAGCGAAAACTCTCAAGGATGAGCTAAGTCCATCTCATTTTGAAGCCAACGTCGCCACCAACAACCTAAATCCACCAACTATGTGGCTACACAAACCTACCAAAGGTAACTACAAATGTGGACAATGCACAATGTGTAAGTACTCGGATAATGCTAGAACCACCGTCATCAAACCAAATGGCACCATCTACACTATTCAACAATTCATCAACTGCAATAGCAAATTTACAATATACATCATCCAGTGCCCATGTAACAAGCTTTACATTGGGAGCACCATCAGAAAATTGAAAATCAGAGTCAGTGAACATATTCGGGCAATTGTCAACCAGGACTCAAGATCTCCGCTAGCCACCCATTTTCAACAAACGCATCTACCGACTCAGATCAACCAATTGAAATTTTTTGGAATTGTCAAACTAAAACCTGCCCCCCGTGGAGGCAATATGGAACTGAAACTTAGACAACAAGAAGCTCGCTGGATCTGCCTAATGGACACTTGCAACACAGGTCTAAATAGCGACCAGGAACTATGCCATTTTCTGTAAATCTAAGGTTCAGCATACTCTGCATGTTATCTCACCTCTCCCATGTTTCGATATTCTTACAATCTTTCTTACAATTACCTGGCCTTGGAGAGATTGTTTTGCTTATCACCCTCTCTCTTACCATTTGGATTTCTACAAACTACATGCTACATTCTTTTACAAATGGCCTTCCCATGCTTCTATCACTAAGATTGACCCATCTACCGTGAACACATACATCACCAATTAGCTAGCTCAGGCACCATTAGGCCCTACCTGCATGTGTGTCTTTCCCATCATTGTGACTGTATCATGACCCTGTCCACTGCAACTTTTTTCTTTACTTCCACTATTGTCTTTCTCTGACCATATAGTACATAGAATACTATCAGAGTCATCACATACCACCTAGCTAGTCCAGCCGACACCAGGTCTGACATAGCTAGTTTAATGGTTGACACTCAGAACATGTCTGCCTAACGGCACGTATATGTTTTAGTAATTACCATGTATACCATTCACATTTTTATATTTAGTATATCCTCTAGTCTTTATTCTTGCATTTCTACATATATTAAACATTTTTTTTAAGAGAAACATACCTTTTCATCAACACAATGTTATACAAATACACGGGTGCCTGGAGAGCAAGCCACTTCGTTATTTCAATCACACCATAATAGCGCAGTGTCGCGCAGGCACGATGACGTCGTCATGCAATAACGTGCGTGCGCGTGTCGTCACCGCGCTCGCGTCGGCCCGCGAATAACATATATTCGCCAAGACTGTATGCTGTCAGTACGGCAGCAGAATCCGAACGGGCAGGACATTGTTCACTTACAGTGGTAAGCAGCTTATCTATTTCTTCACCTCTCTTAAGAATCAAGCTAGACTGGATTTACCTCCACCCTTGTTACACTATTTAAATTACTTCCTCCATACAACTCTCCTTACCTCCCCTCTTCTCCATCTGATTCATGCACACCCACACTATTTTTCTATACAAGTGCACCTAAATCTTTTCTCAACTCAGTACCTTTTTGGGTCTAACTTGTACCATATAACCTCACATATTTTTACACTAATCTCATGACACAAGTATTCTTATATATCCATTTATCAACAGATAAGACCCTGTGCGACAGACCAAACAACGTATTCTACCACAGAGTGAGAACCTTTATACCAACACCATTGATCTTATACATAAGTACTCATCCTGCCTTACTTGTGACATCGTATTGAGATACAATGTGATATTTTAAACAAGATACCATACTGCTTTCCCACCGATCGTTATCTGTTTCCTTTCTTTTTCCTCTTTTCTTCCTCCTCTCTCTCAGATTTGAACACAATTGTTCTATACCACAATCCTCCTGAAGAACCGCCGCACATCAGCGGCGGGGAAACACGTGTCGAGGAATCATATTGTTTTCGCTTTTTCAAACCACAATCCTCCAAGAGGAACCATATTGTTTCCATTCTGTTAAACCACAACCTTTCAAGTGGAACTACACTGCTTCAACCAGGACTCATACTACATCACTTAGTGGATATAACTAAGGACACTAAAACTTGGAAATTTAATTGGATTGAGGAACCATATAGCTTTGCTCTGCCAAAACCACAACCTTCCGAGCCTCAATCACTCTTACAAATCATCCTGCTGAAACCAGAACTTTTATTTCAATACCTAGTGAATACAACTAAGGATATTACAATTTGAAATTTAATTGGACTACAACATCGCATCAGTGAACTCAGTGACGATAACTGAGCACACTTCAAGTTTCAGCCAATGAGCACATTTCTTTTCGAAGTCTTTACGCCAGAAACTTTTTGGTACCAGTATCTTTACCTCAATATTTAATACTTAGTGCATTCAACTAAGGACATCACAATTTGAAAACTAACTGGATTTTGCCCAAGCACCAGTACAAAAAATTATTTTTTTGATTTTGTTTCTACATCCAGATTTGTCCATTCCATCTATGCTTAAATCCAATGACTTGTAATTAAAAAATGTTTTTGTTGTAATTCATCATTAGTGTCATTATTCTATTTTGAGAAGCGCGACAGGAGGGCTTTTTCCCTTTTCGGGCACCCCTTGTAGCCCTCCCTTGGGGCAGATATCTGCTCCTAGGAAGGGGCATCTGACTCCAGGGAGGGCTGCATGAGATGCCCCCTCTTATCTGCCCCCAGGGAGGGCTGAATGAGATGCCCCCCCCGCATTTGGTGTGGTGGGGGGGTAGAGGGTCACCCCCGAGTACATTAGAAAATTACCTGGCGGTTTAGGGTGCCCCTCAGCCCGCCCTAAAGTGTAGTGTACCTTTTCCATTTTTCTTTTGTTTACGAAACTTACCTTGGCGCAGAGGGGCACATTGGTGTGCCAATCTGGTGCTGGGGTGCCCAAACCTTACTGCCCCACCCACTGGGTGGCCTGTCCCACCATTTTTGGGGGCCCTCACCCCCCCACCCCAAATGGAGGGGGGGCGTACCTCACGCAGCCGTTTGTCGGAGGCCCAGGGAGGCCTTCATAAGGTGCCCCCACCACCCATTTGGGTTGAGGGGGGAGAGGGCCCCCAAAAAATGGTGGGACAGGCCCCCCAGTGGGTGGGCCAGTAAGGTTTGGGCACCCTGGGGCCAGATGGCACATCAATGTGCCTCTCTGCACCAAGGGGAGTTCGGTTACCAAAGGAAAAAAGCTTGAGCCCAGGGAGGAGTGCAGGACAGCCCCCCCCTTATCTGCCCCTGGGGAGGGCTACATGAGATGGGCCGCCCCTCCAATTTGGCCATGTGTGGATTCCCACGGGTGTCCTCTTTTGGGAAATGCATGGGGTTCACTGTTTTCCTTGCTGGCTTCAACACCTTAGGCCCAAATCTGTAGGTTGCCCACATGAACAAAATGGTCATTGGCGAAAGGCTTGGGGTTACCAGTGGGTTACCCTTTTCCTTTTGCACCCCCAGTAGGTGCACCCACACATGTGAGGTACCGTTTTCATCGGGACACGTGTGGGGATGCGGGAAGGTAGGCCATGTGTTGTTGACGGTGTGTTTCGGTGGGTGGCCAGAGCGAAATGTCTTAATTTCCAGCCAATTTCAGAGACACATCCCTGTGTCCACTCACTGAAACACGTCGCCAACAACAGATGTCATACCTTCTCGCGTTCCCTCAGGTGTCCCGACGAAAAAGGTACCTCACATGTGTGGGTGCACCTACTGGGGGCGCAAAAGGAAAAGGGTAACTCGCTGGTAACACCAAGCCTTTCGCCACAGCACAATTTGTTCATGTGGGCAACCTACAGATTTGGGCATAGGGTGTCGAAGCCAGCAAGGAAAACAGGGAACCCCATGCATTTCCCAGGCCCAAATACAGCATGAACTTACTGCTATGCATGCTGAAGTCCCTGGTCAAGGTTGGGAAGTTCATAATGTTTCCATCTTGCAGTAGATCCCACCCCACTGTAACTATCCTGTTATTCTCCCAACTGTTTGATTATACCCACTTGGGCCCTGAGTACTCTGACCAGAGGAACGCATGGGGAGTGTGAGAAACCTGAGGATATTCTCCCAAGTAGACCTCAGGAATACCTTATTCAGGTGGCCCGGGGAGGGCTGACACTCTCAGATCCCAACCCTGGGGGTGTAGGAGGGAGGATCACCAAGGTAGGGGATCCTGGGGTAATGCTCGTGGTGGGGGGGTGGGGGGGACGGGTGGGGGTAAAATCCCCAGGAGGGATGCAGTATTATGCTGAGGAAGGACGAGAGGAGAACGAGATCCTTGAAACCTTTGTAGGTTGTACCACAGCGATCTCCCTTCCTCCCAGTGACGCTACCCTATTGGAATCCCACCACCCATGCACCTCTGGTGGACCAGTTAGAGGCCCAAGCCCTGTCATAGTAGAAAACAACCTCTCTCAGAATCCTTGTTTTCCTGTTGCTTATCAGAATACTCCCAGGCATTCTTCTCCACGTCCCTCTGATAATTCATTCCCGAAAACCCAATCTATCTTGACAAAACACTACGGTTTTCAGAATCCCCTCTGTTCAGTTTACGATCCCGGCTATCCCTGTCTGCTTCCTAAACTCTATCAACTTCGTCCTTTGGATTATCATTTCCCGTAGTTCCCAGTTGAATCTGACCAACTACCATTCCCATAAACCCTCTTACCCATTTCACAAACCGTACAAAAACCACCCTTACAAGATTAACCAACCCCTAGGACGAAAACTACTATTCCATATAACACCTCCTTTCCCTTCCGACCCTGTAGGATACTTGGAAACTCTAACACCTTCCTTTTCCAGCACAAACACCATTCCCTTCAGTAAAAGACAACAGACTAATTCTAAAGCAGTTTACCTGACATTTCCCAACCCAAGGGCCAAGCAGAGTCAGGCAATTGACCCAAATCACACACACCTAACGGCCCTTTCCTTTGCTCACAGGGATGAAAGGTGGAGCACAAGATGAGCAAGGCAGACTGCACAATCTGAGAGCTAACTCAGCGTGGCAGTTAAAAAGGAGGCGAAAGATGGTGCATACAGAGGTGGTGACAAAGGAGAGAAGCTGTCTTGCCCTTTCCGACGAAGGCCAGTGAAACCTCAGCACATGCAAACCTAAGAGTAAGAACAATAGCCAGCGTGTATTGCAACAGATGTCTACGGTATACAAGACCCTGCTCGCTGATAACCAAGCCAAGAGAGACGCTGGTCTCCATGGTATCAAACTTGACTCAAAGGAGAAGACAGCCAAGCAGTTCATCACAGCCAGTAAGTCGAGGGGAGAGTCAATAAGAAACCGAACTGTGTTGAGCGAAAAGTAGCAAACAACTAAATTTGAACTTTGAAAGATTGAAGGGTACTATTGGAAAAGAGGGGGAAAACCAGCAACAGAGGCATCCGGCACCACGTGGGTGCTCACGTTGGAAACTCTGGACAATTACCCGATGATAAGGGACTAGTGTAACCAGAAGGCCTTGGCAAGAGGCGAAGATAGGCCGAAGTAGTCATACAGGGGTCTTGTAAAATCCTCTGTACTGTCGAAAGTCTTTGACCGACAGATGGTTGTGAAGCAAAGGGAAATGAATCCCGCTTGAACAGCGTGTTGCAAAAGTTGACAAGAGTGAACCCGGCGGAGGGATGCTAATGAAACGTGGCGAAGTCTAAAGTCCGAAAGTGAACTGTCTGTAGAAGTTGGTGAGAGTAAACTCGGCTGGGGGAAGCAGACGACCACAATAGTGTGTGGACCTAAGTAAACCCAACCAAGGGGTGTCCACAGTGAACTGTCTGTAAAAGTTGGCGAGAGTGAACCCAACAGAGGGAAGCAGACAATCGGGGGTGAAGCCTGAAGAACTGTTTAAAAAGACATTAAGACTTGTGAAAGTAAGAAGCATTAGAAGACCAGGGGAAGTGAATGGTCCCCCTTGTCAAGTGGGTCCGAGCCCGGTCGCGAGAGATCCAGGGTTGAAAAGTCCTCACCCAAAGTCCATTGAAAAAGGACATTTTTGTTTGTTTGTTGTTTAATACATCAGGCCCTCGAGACTTTTATTTGAAAAGAGACTTAACCATCGAAGAACCTAGTAGCTGGAGCAGAACTGTCAGCTCGTGCTGAGAACGCTTGAGCGTGTGCTGTGCTCCAAGGTCCCATCTTGTCCCGTGCTGAAAACGTGGGGAAGGGAGACTTCTGGCAATCACATCCTGACGTATTTGTGAGCACTTTGAACCCTTATCCCACACTCTTTTTGTAATTAGTTGTAAGGAATTGGCAATAGGTTTTTCTTAGTGTAGACCCTTTTATTATGGTTGACGCTTGATCCCATCTTAGATTTTAGGATAGGCTTTTTTCCACCCTGCATTTACAGTTTAATAAACGCCCTTGAATTGTGATCACTTGTCTGTCTATACCGTTGCCACCATGAGTTCCTTACAGCAGAAAGAGACAGAAGTCTCCATGATTCTCCAAACCCTGCGCCACAATTACCTGCCAAGTGCGCAGAGCTTGGATGGTCGGAGGAGCTGGACGACCCGCATCCACAACACTTCTTTCAAGAAATATTGTCCTATCATCGGTTGCAAGAGTAAGTTATCCTGTGAGACCATGTCCCCCAACCAACGCACTACAAACTGTAGCTGGCCTGCAAAATAATATCACTCAAAATGGAGGATTCTGACCCACCACTGGCATTATCCCTTTGCAATTCTGTTCCTTTTGCCACCCCACAGGAAGTCTTGATCTAACGAATCCAGCAACTGAAGTTATATTAACAAAATGATGTAAGAGGCGTGGAAGCAAGTCCATTGTTAATAAAGCAGCCCTTCCAGACATCGCCACAGGCAGCCTTTTCCAGAACTTCATGAAATGTACAATGTTGTCTAAAGCCCTTTGCGTGTTATGCTTGTGCGGGGAAGAAAGATCATGCCACACGTTAACACCTACATATCTGAAGATATCAACCTTCCATTTCAGTCCAAAGTCAGGCAATTGTTCTAAAGTCAGACCTCTGAGTACTGATACTGATACCAGAAAGCTCGACAAAGCGATCAATCGTGTCAAGGGTATACCGTAAGTTGGTCTCGGGTTGATTACTATACAGCAGCATGTCGTTTGCGTACAAAGAGACCAGGTGCCCTACCCAGTCTATCACAATACCTGCTTCTGCATAGTCCGATCTAAGGGAAAGCAGCCAACAGTTCCAAAGCAAGAATGAACAACATTGGGGACAGCGGGCAGCCCTGCTTAGTGCCTTTTATACAGCTTCCACGCCCTAAAGATCTGTTTCCTGGTTCTCACTGTCGCAGTGGGTGCTGTATAAACTAGTTTGGCCCACCTTAAGAAGGCAGCCCCAACGCTGAAATGTCTGTCTCTAGCAGACAGTCCCACGTGACCGAGTCAAAGGCTTTGACCGCATCCAAGGAGGCCGCTGCGCAGTCCACCTGCAGGTAGTGAGTGCTGTCTATCACATGATGCAGTCTCCTTAAATTCCGCCAAATACTCTGCCCCGGGACGTACCCAGCCTGATCAGTATGTACCGGGGCTCCTATTTTTTTCTTTTTTAGTCTGTTTGCCAATACGGCTGTGAGGATCTTGCAGTCCTGATTAATCATGGAGAGGGGCCTATAGGAGCCACAATATAATGGGGATTTACCAGGTTTGAGGATGGGCGCTATGATGGACTCCCTTAGGCTGTGGGGCAACATTCCCGTCTCATAAGCCTCTCCATCGTTAATGGCACTGATCATGTCCCTACAACATAGCCATGCCAATAATCTCCCAGGTTTGTCCCTTTCTGCATTCAACTGGAATAAGAACTGCCAGTACCATTTTCGATTCCTCAGGGCCATACAAACATACCTGAGTGAGGAAAACTGTGCAACTATTGCTAGGGCAACTATTCTGGCCCGGCTGGATTAGGGGAACGCCTTCCTAGTAGTTGTGAATAAGGGTTGCATAGCTAAATGCCAAGTGATTCAAAATAACGCAGTTAGAATTGTAAAAAAGAAATCAAGGAGAGAACACATCAGTGATGAAAGAGTGGCTCTTCACTGGCTGACCGTGGAAAATAGGATCCAGTTTAAGACTTTGACTCTTGTCCATAAAAGTCTGTATGGGAAAGCCCCTGCCTTCCTTAAGGAAAAGCTCACTCAATACGTACCTGGAAGATCCTTGAGATCTGAAGCTTTGGGTCAGATCATGGTCTTGGCCCATAAGCGATCTAAAGGTATGGGAAGGGCTTTTTCTGTGATGGCAGCAAATGAATGGAACAACTTACCTCTACGTTTAAGACTAGAGCCTAATTACTTAGCCTTTAGGAAAAACTTAAAAACTCGCCTTTTCAAGTGAAACATAGGTTCCAGGCAGCTCATGATTTGTTAGGCAGTTATAGCCTACAGTGTCCTGTCTTTCTGGTTTGTCTTCACTGTGTGTATGTTGGTGCCCCGATGCCCGCTGGCTTTCGGCACGGTACAAATAAATAAATAAACGTCCAAGTGTATTTGGCGAAGTCGAGTCTGCCTAGTCTTTCCCGTTCTTCAATGCATTTCAGGCGCATCGCTTCTAGTTCCGCCGTACCGTCTTCTGTCGCTTCCCCTACACCCTCTGCTGCTGCAATAGTGGTCTTGGTGTCAGTAACAGCCTGCAATATGTCCTTCCTGAGGCCCCCCGTTTTTCCAATAGCCGCCCCCTGCATGACTATCTTGAAAGCGTCCCATGAAGTGCTGGTATTCGACACGCTACCCGTGTTCAGATCGAAATACTCCTCAATTCTGTCTTCCAAGTATCATCTAAGTGTGTCATCCAGCAGGGCGTCCACCCTCAATCGGCAAGTAGGGATCAGATGCCTCTGCGAGATTCTCTGTCATATGGCTATCAGTGGGGTGTGGTCAGAAAGGACCCTTGCCTTATATTCTATGGCTACAAACTCACTCAGAGTCTCCCGTCCAGTGAAAATCTAGTCCATGCAAGTGTGCACTCCATGTGAAGCTGAGAAATGCGACTAGCCACGAGTTGCACCATGCATTGCCCTGCAGATGTCCACTAAATCTAAATGCCTTAACAGGGAGCCCAAGGTTTTAGCTGGCGGGCAGGTTTCTGATATTTCGTGTTTGATAGGTCCATACAGGGGTTAAGGGTGCAATTAAAGTCCCCGCCCCAGACCCATACAGCCCACCTGTAAGTAGTCATTCTCGAATAGTGTGAATTAAAGAAGACCCTAGCATCATGGTTGGTGGCGTATGCATTTATGAAGCATACCTCTTTATGTTCCAAAAACCCATATAACAGTATTATTCTGCCCTCATCATTGCCTTTGGACTCCAGCAATTGAAAGGGGACAGAGGGCGCAACCCATGTGAGAATGCCTCTAAGGTACATTGAAAATGGAGAGCCATACAGTTTGCTGCACCACTTCCTAGCAATCATGGCCTGCCTGTCGACTGTAAAGTGTATTTCCTGCCACAACGCAACTTGTACTCCATCCTTATCAGACATGCGTGCACCCTCAGTCTCTTTATACAACTATTAAGGCCCCAGACATTTTAGGTGATAATCGTCAGGTCGCTAACCATCCTTACGGTCCCGCCAGTCCCTTTCTTTTCCCACAGACCCACCTCTACAACCTCCATTACCCACTTCAGAGACCACTTCCAAACAAGCGTAAACAAGGGAGACCAGTATACGTATACCCCAGGCAGCCGAGGAGCTTGCGCTAGCCGCATAGGAAAAATGACAGACTGCAGTGATGTTGCCCATACCTGTGTATTGACTGTAAGTGTGACCTTCACAACATTCGAACCCACAAGTCAACTGTTCTCAACAAAAGGTGCTGTAAAAAGAAAAAGAAAAAAGCAAGGGAGAAAACCCAACAACTTTCTCCCAAATCAAACAACAAGGCCCCTGCAGAAGATTGCATTCTTAAGCCCAGCCGCCTTTCTCGCACCCGCCTCGGGTAACATGCAGCAGCATGATGCAGCAAAATAGGCATCCTAAGTTTCAACTGGGATGTGGCAGTCGCCTGCAGCAACAGCCGTCAGGGCACCAGCCCTGTGTTCCTGTATATCAATGTTACTTCCACCTGCAATCTGTTGCACATCCATCGCCCACTTGCATTCATGCGATAAGAGTAGAAGAATAAAGATATGGGATCACGCATGTATTGTGACATCAAAGTGCTATGATGCATTGTTCCCCCTTGTCTGGGAGCTTTGGTATCCCCTGTGTGTCCCTCCAGGAGTGTGCCTCTGCTGTGCCCTCGAAGAAGTGCGCCCTGCCATTGTGTAGCAACTTAAGCTTGGCCGGATAATTCAACATATATCCTAAGTTTGCCTGCCATAGTCGGCCCAAACATCACTCTGCATCGTTGCACCAAGGCAGTGTATTTCAGGTATATCGCCAGCTTCGAGGACGCTCTGACAATACTCCCTCCTTTGGAAAGGCCCATATCCTCTCCCTGTCCTTATAGTTCATGATTATCGCAGTCAGCAGTCTCAGAGGGGCGCGAGGCGTGGGCATCCGCGTCAGGGACCTGTGTGCCCCACTGAACTGTAAAGCCTTGCATTAGTGTCCCAGGGCGCACCTCCTCCAATAAAACATTTTTCACATATGCCGTAGGATCACTGCCCTCTTCACCCCCCAGTAGACCGAGGATTCTGATGTTAGTTCGCCAGGCCCTCGCCTATGCATCCTCAACTCAGTGTTCCAGGACCCTCACTTTGTCACTCAAGTCTGTTACTTGAGCCTGAGTGCTGGTTATGCTAGTCGTATTATCCCGCACCTGCGATTTTGCAGTACCCAGTTGGTCTGCAAACGCACGCTCATCTTGTCCTAACAGGCCAAACTCCACAATGACTGTGTCAATCTTATGTTCCAGATCCGTCTTCGGTGCCGCAACCGCTGCCAGAATAGGACGCTATCCCTTTTGACTCTCCGGCGACGAAGCATCTACCTC
Organism: Ambystoma mexicanum; assembly: GCF_040938575.1. NCBI lineage: Eukaryota > Metazoa > Chordata > Amphibia > Caudata > Ambystomatidae > Ambystoma > Ambystoma mexicanum. The sequence continues at coordinate 826,112,098 of NC_090939.1, forward strand.
CAAGTTGGTGTTCGGCAGACTTGCTTTCCAACCGCTTTCCACTCAAAGGCCTCCATAACCTTTTTTTTTGTCTTCCCTTTGCAATGTCTATCTGGCATTTGCAAGTGTAGCTGTGGTGCTGAGCAGGCAAAGACCACTGTGGTCAGTACATCGTCCACTATGCACAGATTAATTGCAACTCCTGCAAAAAGTATGTGCCTGTTTTTGAAAGCAAGTCCACTTGGCAACAAAGGTGTCATCCAGTTTTCTTACTATGAATGTCCCTCACGACCAACCACCTTACAAGGACACTGAATCACACATGTACAGTCCAGGGATAACGTACGTGTGATGATCACTCTGACAGCCAGGGCTGCCCGGCACATCCACATCACCCTGAACCCTCCTGGGGTGCCAGGGGCCTGGCCTCCTCCTATCCTTAGCATCTGGATGCTTGATATAGAGCAGCGCTCCCTGATATAGAGGCACCTGCAAATGCTCTCACAATGGGCAGGCAGATCTGTTTTTTTGTGGCAAATATATAGGCACTGCTCAGAAGGTCTCCAATGTACCTTCTACCAGCCACAAGTTATATGCTCCAGCAAGACCCCCACAATGTGCTTCTAGTGCTCCTGGGGTTCCTGGGCCCAGCAACCCACCTCCTCCACGCTCACAAATTATGGTGTCAACAGTCATAAGACCGCTTAGGGCTGGGCCACCCAGAGCTTCTCCACCTCTCTGCTGCCGTCCTATGTCCCCCACACACACCGGTTAGTTATCACCAGCTCCCTGCAGCCTGGGGACCAGTCAGCCTTGCTGGAGCAATCGTTAGGCCCCCGATGGTGAAAGGAGCCTTGCACTTCTCCCCAGTGTTGCGTCTTCGCTGGCTGCCTCTTCCTGGCTCTCGGCCATTGCAGTTACGCCGTTTAATCCGTGGTCTCTTCCTTTCCCATACATACTTTACTATACTACATTTATACCACGCACCAAATTACTCTGAGGCTTACGGGTGCAACAAATAACATAAACCTCAGAACTATCGCGGCAGTCCACTAAGATAGATAAAAAATGACAATCTTATCTAAATAGAAATGTCTTAAGTTTTTTACTTCTTTATCTCACTCTGAAGCTTGTTAAGCTTGAGCAATGGAAGCACCAGGGGCAGGGTATGGAATGCATAAAGTAGCCTTGGTAACCCCACCCATCCATGATACCTTCTGCTGATATCACCTCTTCAAGTACTCCTCACACGTCTTGACCAAGGCTGAAATATTGACCTCATACAGAGAATGGTAGACGGACGCCCAGATAATTGATGGGCTCTTTAGACAGTGAAAAATGTCATGCCCTGTATCTCCAGTATTTCTTCCTTAGAAAGGTAGACGTTCAAACCTTGGGATTTATCCCCGTTAATTTTAAAGCCTGAGGCCACCTCAAACTCCTCTAAAACATTTGCCCCCACAGGATAGGACACAATCTTTCCAAGAATAAGTGCGATATCATCTGCATAGAGTGCAATTGTATGTTGCACCCCTCCACGTTCTAGCCCCTGAATATCTTCACAGGTTCTAATAACACTTGCCATTGGCTCAATAGCTAGCGCAAAGGTGAGCGGCGATAGGGGGTAGCCTTGTTATGTTCCTATCTGAATAGCGATCCAGGACGAAAGCTGTTTATTTTATTGTATTCTGGTACTGGGGAATTGATATACCGTCTGCAAGAACCTTCGAAATCTGGCACCATACCCGAAGGCTACAAGGACCCGACTGATATAAGCCCAATCTATGGAGTCAAACACTTTGTGGGCATCTAGGGCCACAATGCCAATTCGTTGCCCTGATCTGTATGCCCAGCCTATCGCGTTCACCTTCCTCTGAAAAATTATTATTAGTATCCCGATTTCTAATAAAGCCCGAATGATCCGATACTATCAAGTATGGGAGTGTACGCATTAATCTGGCCGCTAAGATTTTAGCATAAATAGTCCTATCCCTGTTGAGCAAGGCTGTGGGCTGTTAAGAGGCCAAATTCTTGAGTTCCTTACCAGGCTTCAAAACCATGGTTGTGAAGAACTCGGCCAATGGAGCCGTCAGCCTCCCTGATTTGAGAAAATAATTCAATCATGTATTCAGATGGGGAGCCACGGTCGTCATGAAAACTTTATAGAATGCTTTAGTGAATCTGTCAGGACCTGGTGCCTTATTCAGCGGTAGAACGCAAATTGCAACCAGCACCTCTTCCTGGGTTTATAGAGGCGTCCACATCAACTCTCCCCCGGTATCCCACTTGCAGCAGCTGAGTCCTTGCCAAAAACTGATCCTGAACACCCCCCCCCCCCCTGAAACCCCCAAGCCGCTGGACCTCATTATGGAGTTCTTGGTAGTAGTTCTCGACCAGCAGCAGTTTGTTCCTCTGCATACTGGTCCCACCCCTCGTCATGCCGACATGAAATAAAGTTCTGGGTGGCATGTCGTTTAAGCTTTGCAGCTAGAAATCTATTAGCCATGTTGCCCATCAAGTAATACGAATGTTTGGTTCTAAGCAGAGAGTGGGCCGATTGTTCAGGGCATAGTGCTTCAAGCTGACTCCGGGCTACTTTCAGTGCTCTAAGGGCTTTCTTAGATCGTCTCCGTTTAACCTCCTCCTCACATGTCATCACCTCCCTCTCCAACCTTTCCACTTGTCGCTGCAAGCTTGTATGTATGCCTAAATCCTGGTAATATTTCCCAGTAGCACACTTTTGGAAGCATCCAATAACGCATCCATCCCATAACGCATCCATCCCAACATCTGTCATTTTCTTAAAAATATTTGGATAGTGTTCTTTATCTCCCCTCTAACCAGCACATCATTTAAAAGTAGATCGTTGTAGTGCCATAGGGTTTTGTAGGGGGCTTATGAGGAGGACCCAATATGACCACCACTAACTGGGCATTGTCTGAGAGGTATCTATGCCCAATCTCTACACTATGTACATGTGGAATTAGACTTGAGGAGACGAGCACTATATCCAGCCTTAAGGGTTCATACATGGGCATGAGAGCAAAAGGTATCATCCTGCTCTGTTTGATGGAAGAACCTCCCTAATTCAATTAGGGGGCCCTCCCTCATTATACTAGCCAGGGCATGCAGGTTATGAGTGTTGGCGTTAGTGGGATGGGATGTTTTGTCTCGCTGTGCATCTAGAATGCAGTTGGAAGTCCCCACCCCCCACAACCTCACCTTCAGAGAAGTTGCCTACCACCGGGAGAAGGGCTCTAAAGAAGGCATCTGGCGACTCTTTGGGTATGTATATAGATACCAGCTAAAACACGTGCCCACAGAGCCGACCCTTCACAAGCAAATAATGGCCTTCTGAATCTGTGTTTCCATTTTAGTGAAATGTAACTTAGCACTAACAAGGATTGCCACCCCTTTAGTCTTGGAAGCCCCACATGCAAAATATATAAAGTTGTAAAACCTGCTCACAAGGCGCCCTGTATCCTTTTGAAGCAGATGGGTTTTGTGACAAATCCGAGGGGGGGGGGCACCTTTCCAAGAGGCCAGGGAGGTGAGGCTGCTACCCGATAGTCCCCTTGAGAGTGGTACTCAGCTGGTGGATCTCATGGCAAGGGAAATCCTCCATGGGATTGGTGACAATGGCCCTGGGAGAATGCAGTATTCATCCAAGCCTTTGGTGCCACCACCTTCCTTAACCCCCACGCAACTAATTAACAAGGCATCAACCCCTCATCGGAAGGAAGTACAGGTCATACTGGTTTAGAGGAACCAATGCAGTAGCAGAAGGCTGGGAGTCGGGGCGTTTCCTAGGCCAGCTTCTATTCAGTCTATCCGGTGGAGAACTTTACTTTAATTCTTATAATGCACCAAATCATCCAAAGGTCTTAAGGTGCACAAGACACACACAACAAGACTCACAACCACAACACAGGGAACTAATGAAGAACCGTCTCTTATCTACACCTGTTAGGGAGAATTTTCATTTAATGGCTAATTTCCCTTACTTATAGAGTCCCCCAGCAGCTTTGCTGGATTTTAAGCGTTTGTTTTTTTCTCCTGCTAAGAGTGAGACTCTTTTTTTCCACTCTTAGCCATTTTTGCTGTGTGTGTTCTAGGATATTTTGTGTGTTTAATGTCTATAGGGTTTATCTCACCTCCATAGGAACCATCTTTATACACATGTTACACAGCACCCTCAGTGCAGTGACACTGGGGTGTCATAGTGAACCCCAAACATAGACTCCATACCCTGGGACTGACTACTGTTTCCCAGGGCATGTAAAGTCCCCATTGACTTTACTAGTCAATTTTTATGAACTAAACCAGTACAACCCATCTTACTATGGAGGTACTGGGAAGGGTTAATAGGTTTTCCCTGGTGTTTATTTTCGAGAGGGTTCCGTACAGTCCCTCTCTCAAAGGTTTCTGGCTGGTGGCAGTGGTTACTACCGTAAATATTCGACAGTGAATATTTCCCTATGGGATTTTCCCATTGTTCGAGGCTACCACATTTTGTGACAGCCTCTAACATACCGCCGGTTTATTATAATATTAACTTTACTCCGGTAGGTTTTATTTGCCAGAACTTTAATATAACTTCTTTCTCGTGTCTTCCTCTAAACTCCTAACCCAGGTCGGGGATCCTTTGTTCGTCCTTTTGGCAGGCTTCTGCCAAGAATCCCTCATTTTGGCGCCACTGAGTCTGGGGTGGTGGGTCCATTGTGTGGGATGGGGAGTAGGACCCCTGGACAGGGTTGCCTCAGCAACCCATGTCGCACTCTGTCCTGATAGGCTGGAGGGTCTCCCGCCAAAGTGACCACTCCATTGTGTGAGTGACAGCTAAGCTGTATGAATGGGGATCTTTTTGCATAAAAGCAGGGTCCTGAGGACTGGAAGAGCAAGACGTTGCCACTGGAACTAAGAAGCCGAAGAGGAGAGAAGCCAAAGACCTCTGCAACGACTGAACCACCGGTGAAGCCCTGCTGCAGCGTCTTGCCACTTTTCTCCACACGACGAGAGAAGATCTCCACTTGCAAGAGTCTTCTTCCCTTTAGCTGGTGGGGCCAACCAGTTTGCCAATCGCCCTCCTGGACCTGCCTTGGTCGAATCGCCAGTACCCTGTACTCGGAGACCGGATAGCCAGGCACCCGTCCACCCAGACCGCGATTTAAAGGAGCATACCTTTTATTCGTTGGGCAGCACCGCAGCTGGTTTCATCCCTGGATAGTGCAGTGACTCGAACCTTCCTCCACGACGAGAGCCTCTCTTCCTCTGCTGGATCTCCCGAACTGCAGGAACTACCAGGAACAAACGCCACCGCAAGAGCCACTTCTTCATTTTAAGGTACATTGATCCGCCAGGCCGCCCTTTTCGCGTGGTAGTGCTAAAGGTGTTTTAAATCCTTTACCTACCTGTTGGTTTGGCCACCCCTATCTTCTAAACATTGTCTTTCACTTTCTGCATCCACCTTTTCGAATCCTTAACCAAAGACTTGACTGCAGCCACAAGAACATTTTGTTCCTGGGCCCTTTGCCCTGTACCACTGACTCTGGCACAGGCCTATTGACTCTGGCTAAATTTGTTAGAACTGCCTTCTCTAGATTGCTTCTCAACTAGAACTGTGTTGGTGCACCTATTTCTTATAACCACCTTTTCCTTCCCACTTTTAAAACTTGTGAAGTGCCATTTTGCTCGGTTTTCATTTAAGTATTCTCTATGCTAAAGTACTGCCTTGCCTAAACTTGTTCACAAACTTATGGGAAGTGTTGCTGGGGTGTGTAAGAAGATATTCTGGACAACTTGTGTTTTCCCTCCCTTGTGAGAAATTGCTAGAGTGCCCTTTGTGTTTGGTTTTCACTGTGCCGTTTTGCTCAGTTTTCACTCTTGCTCAAACTTGTCTACAATTTAACTAAGGAGTTGTGTATACTTTTCTTGACTGAGTTGAACTTGCTTTATTAACTGTGATTAATTTGTTGAACTAGAAGTGTGTAAAATAAATATATTCTTTTTAATACAAAGCTTTGGTCAGTGTTTCCTTGTACCATAGTGCTGTAACCCTATTGTGTAAACCCTGAATACTGCTCATCTCCCTCTTGAGATAAGTCTGACTGCTTAGCCACAGCTACCAACTAAATCTTTGTGGTACAGACTGATACCAAAATGGATTTATTGCTCATACCTGTATTCTTAATCTTCTGTAGTGCTCCCTAAGTGAACTGTACAGGATTCTGCCTAACACCTTGTTTGAAAATGAATGTCCTGGAAGAAGACAGGCTGGAAATTGCTCTATTCGACAAAGGGCGCTCATTCCAAATTGAAGGGGTCCGGCAGTCAAAACTGGTTACACCAAATCTCTTAAGATTATACTTGGGAGTGAATAGATGGTGAAGATCATTGGAACGAAAGGTCCTTCTAATGAAGGCCTCCTTAAGGCACTCGGAAAGGTGGTTCGGCGCTAAACCATGCAGACATTTGTAAGTCATAGTAGCCACTTTATGGTTAAGTCTCACCAGCAACTAGTGCAATTCACGCCTGGAAATTGATACATGCTGTTGCTTCCGAAGACCAGCCACAGCTCTAATTGCACCATTCTGAACAACCTGTAGTTTATTAACATTGACAGTAGCCATGCCATCCATAAGAATATTGCAGTAGTCAAGATTACAATGTTTAAGACAAGCCACTGTGGAGGCTCTGTTTTCAACTGCAGGGTAAGCGTATTTGCCAAAGAATGGTATTAAGATAGGTGCAAGATGATCATAGATGAGCTACGTGCTTAGGAGAGATTGGAGTCAAAATAGACTCCCATGGTCTTAACATGGGGAGAGAACTTACTGGGACATCCAGCTATGGTAAAAAGACAGTATTGTGGGCCCAGTTTTTTTTTTGTCTCGGAGAAGAACCCAATATCAGCAACTCTGTCTTACTGTCATTAAGGCAATATAAAACGGGGCACCTGGTTGATGCCTTGCTCTGCCCAGGTAGGTACATATATATCAAAAAACGCAATTGAGCAAGGTCATGGAGATCTACCTGCTGAGATTTGAGCAACTGAATCCTGGAATTTGTCACCACATTATTTGGTAGACCCAGAATTATGAAAAAGTCTGTAAACTGCAGTTCAGATTTAATTTAGGTGCAGTAAGTGTCACAATACACTTGAATTTTAGGAGCATGGGATATTCAACATTTAAAACCATACACAGTATAGTAACTTAGTTAAATGATTCAAATGGTAAGTATTTGGAACAACTAAATTCTTCTGTTTGTATGTTATCTAAAGATTCCTTGGGAAGGAAGCTAGAGAATTTAGTGGAGTCATAATCCGATAATCAGCCCATTAGTGTGGAAACAATCAACAGTTGACCAACAACATAAATAACATGTCAACACGACAGTGTTACGGCCATTTTGTGATAAGCTAGGTGAGCTCTAATGGTGTAGGCCTTCATCAGGACGGGAGTTTCTTATAGGTGGCGTATCCTATGTGGTCTGTTGAAATAAAACAGACAGAGAGTGCGTCAGGATTCAGCTGGTTGAAATAGTATAGCAGTAGACATGTAGGTAGATACAAGTTAGAAACAGGGGATGCCGGTGCTTACCGGATCAGTGGAGCACATTGGCTCAGGCGTCTTAGTGTGCGTGTACACTATAAAGAGATGGAGCATTCATCTTCAGCAAACGCGGTCACTCCTGTCAAAAACAGGTCGAGCAATGATCAATGAGGCTGTATATTGCCTTAATAAATAATTGGGTGGTCTAGGACAGTGTCTTACCTCTAGGGGCCTGTAGAATGGAAGATGTCTCGACAGGCTGAGGTAAGTGTGTACGGAGAGGTCCAATTGAGGTCCTCGCTGTGGATACACAAAAAGGACAGGACTCGAGGGAGAGTCAACGGTACCTTTCTGATGGTGAAAGGTGGTGCCGTGTACTCACGCTGAGTAATGGTGTGTTTTCCTATGGTGACTGAGCGGGCAACCAGCCGTGCGTGAGGCTTGCTGCTGGTGGTGCTACCCGTGTGGATGGGTCACCCACTAGGGAAAAGTGAAGGGCTGGTGGTGGTAATAGTGCCTTCAAGTTGCGTTGTAGATGGTAAGAGTGCCATGTGCTATAAGCATAGCAAAACAATGGAGTGCATAAGCTCGTAATGCGCGAGGGCTGCCATGTGGGAATGAGGCATGCTGTAACGTTTTAGTCAATACTGTCAACATGAGCGCAAGGTGCGCCTGCAAGGAGGGGAGTGCAGAACATAGGCGTGATAGCACCTGTCTGTGCTTACCTCTCGTGGGAGATCCGGGGACCGTTGTGTGAAAGCTGCCAGTGGTGCAGAGTCTCTGTTTCAGCGCGGCTATCAGTGCCTGCTGTTTCTATGGAAACGGTGATGTTTATGTAAGCGGTGGCCATTTTGGGAGATTGCTGAGATGAGTGGTCTGTGTCAGTGCCGGGGTCTAGTCCGGACTAGTGTACCTGAATAAATTCAAGTCGCTATGTGTAAACCACCCTATTAAGTGCGGCACTCAAAGCGAGCGATGATATTTGTTAGTGTCGCCTTATAGTGAACAGGCATAACTCGGACGATAGGTCCTGCATATGATGTGTCAGTGTGCTGGATGTGGGTATAACCAGACACCATATTGGAACATTGTGGTGATGTTAACATGAATTGTGGTGCCGCCATCTAGTGGTGTATCTAAAGGAAGCACTGTTTCAGAGGTATCTGTAAGGCCACCATGTCTCCAAAGGAGTAGAGTTTTAAGCATGTGTAATGCTACCATCTTGTAGTGTTATATTTAGACACGGTTTAATGCAGGGCTATTCAGTATGAACAATATACATAGCCACCGTGACCCACACACAATCAGCTTTCAGCACTACCATACTGTATTTGCGAGATGCCCTATCGTTTCCGAGAGCACTCTAATTAACAACCATTCTATATTTGCATGAAATTCAATTGACATCATACATGTGAAGCAGGTATAGTCCATAATCTTATAAGAAATGCCTCCACTCTACGGTGATGTTGAGACCTTCTTTCACAGTGCGTAGTTTGTGGACCCATTTCTGTTCCAATTGAGTGAGAATTTTATCAATGTCACCTCCTCTTTTGGTGGTGGTCACTTTCTGAATTATGAACCACTTCATGTCCATGTTGGTGTGGTTTTTCTTGATGTAATGTTCAAGGCACCTTGTTTTTTATACACGATCGGTGCTCACAAATTCTAGTTTTCACTGCTCTCAAGGTCTTGCCCACGTATAAAAGTCCACAGGGGCATACTATGATGTATACCACCTCTTCCTGTTGCAGTTGGTGTGATCTTGTAATGTCCAGGTAATATCTTTGTGTGTGAATACTTCGTAGTCTCAGTGAACTGGCAAGCTGTGCATTTCCCACAGTGATAGTGACCTTGAACAGGCGGTAAGTTCCATAGAGTGTTCGGTTGCTTTGGTGTTTCTAGGAAGGTGTGAACCAATGACTCGTTGATGTTTCGATTTTTCTTAAACGCAAAGAGTGCAACTTTCTGGAGCGATCCAGTGTTTTTAATTAGAGGCCAGTGTTGTTTAATGGCCTTCTTTATCAGGTTGCTGAGGGGACTGTAAGTTGTTACGCAGACCAGTCTGACCAGTTGGGTTGGCAACGATGGGAGATATCTGGCGGGAGGGGCTGCGGGAAGAAACTGGGTTGCATGCGGGCAAGTACATCACACATCATGGAATGGTGCAGAAAATTAAGAGAATATTGCCCGAAACTGTGCTAGAAGATGATCCAGAAGCCACCATAGATATGATAAACGACATAGCGGAAGGGGGCCATGAGATATCTAGAATATGAGATGTTGATGTTGAAAGTGGGGAAGGAGGTTACCCAGCTGAGACTGGATTGGGAAACGGAGGTGGGAGCTCCGATGGAAGACGGGATGTGGGAACGGGCTCAAGGGTATCATAAGAAGGTATCTCGAACGCGAGATTGAAACAGATACAACTGTATGTCACGCACAGGGCATATATGACACCCCAGAGGATATCGAAGTTTGAGAATGCGGGGCGGCAAGCATGCCCCAAGTGCGATGAGGAGAACGCGGGTATGGTGCATATGTTCTGGTCATGCCCGGTAATAGAACGCTTTTGGAGCGAAGTAGAGCGGAAACTAGCGAAGAAGGGGGTCAAGATTGTAGTGGACACAGTGTGGGCCTGTCTGTTGGGTGGGTTCCCAAGATCACAGAAGCTCAAGCATGTGAGTAAACTGAGGGATCTGGCATACGTGCTGGCGAAGAGGAGAATCGCGATGGGGTGGAAGACATGCCGTAGACCGCGAGTGGAGGTTTGGTGGAAAGATCTGCAGAAATGGGCGGAGGCAGAAACCATGGTATGGCAAGAAACGAGTAACGCTGGGGGGGAGGAGGAGACAGAGTTCCTAATGGCCTGGAAATTACTAGTAGCAGAACTGTTTGGGTCAATACGAGACACAGCAGAATCCATAGAAGGAGAGACCCTACCTCAGGATGCAGAAATGGAATGTGTAAAGTAATAGGCTCAGAATGGGGGGCGGGATAAGGGAAGCAGTGGCTAGTAGTAAGCAATGTACAATGGAATTGTTGATATATGCACTGCCGGTTTGGTTTGTATTGTTTGGTTAAAATTAATAAAATGTGTTTAAAAAAAAAAAACTCTCGTGCTATGGACACAAATGGAAGAGGTTCTGTGCCTGGTGCCATGCACAGAAGATTAACCATCTGCAGGTTACGGCCCCTCAAGTGCTGCCATATCTACAGTCGCTGGCCAAGGGGGGGCTAGCTCAGGCCTCCATCCAGATGCATCTGGCGGCGAACTCCCGCTACACCAGGACCCCGGGGCGATCATCTCTGTGGTCCCATCGCCTGGTGAAGGAGTTTCTGAAGGGACTGTTCCGATCATTCCCGCCGGTGAAGGCTCCGGCGTGGGAGCTCAATGTGGTGCTGAGCAGGCTCATGGGGTCGCCATTCGAGCCTCTGCATTCGGCACCGTTGAAGTTCCTTTCATGGAAGACAGCGTTTCTTGTGGCCATCACCTCCGCACGACGAGTGGGTGAGATCCATTCCCTCTCCTGCAAACCACCCTACCTGACATTCCACGAGACGAGGGTGGTGTTGAGGACGCACCCCTCCTTCATGCCCAAGGTGCTGTCGGACTTCCATCTTAACGAGCCCTTGGTGTTACCTGTTTTTTTCCCTCGCCTTCGTCGCCGGCTGAGAGGACTTTGCACTCGTAGGATGTGGCTAGAGCGCTGAAGTTCTACGTGGATTGCACAAAGAGTCTTCGGAAGACATCATAGCTGTTTGTGAACTTTGGACCTGTGAACGAAGGGAAGGCCCTCTCGAAGGCTTCCATTTCCAGATGGCTCTCGGCTGCATCATGCACTGTCACCGGTTGGCAAACAGACCGTTGCCCGGCCGTTCGAGAGCACATTCAAACCAGAGCGCTCACTGCTACCACAGCGTTCCGGTCTGGTGTGCCCTTGCTGGACATCTGCTGGGCTGCTACGTGGAGGTCGACGCACACCTTCACAAGATTCTACTGCGTCGTCCGGGATTCCAGGGAGGATTCCAGAGTCGGCCAGGCAGTGCTGCGCAACCTGTTCGCCTGAAGGTGGGCCTGGTGAGGGGGTAAGAGATGCTTAATGTTGAGCCTTGCCACCTCCTGTGGTTGTGCATGTGTGTACTGCTATGTATTCTTGTATTCATGAGCATGTGAATCCATGCCAGGCCCCATGCTGGAGAAGGAACAAGTTACTTAACTCTAACTGTTGTTCTCCAGCATGGGTCTGGCATGGATTCACATGCGAACCCTCCATTCTCCCCCTCTGCGGCTCTTCTCTTGGTCCTATTGCCACTTTACGTGCTACCAAATCTGAAGATGGCTGCCAGGGGAGGGGCTTGGGTAGAGGGCAGTCATTGGCTGGGGGCAGTATGACCCAGAGACCAGTGATTGGTTATTAGGAGAAAGACAGTTCAGAAAAACGAAACTGAAACTGATTTTTTCTTTGAGGATTCCCAGCCTGACGACGGGGAATATTCATGAGTATGTGAATCCATGCCAGACCCATGCTGGAGAACAACAGTTACAGGTAAGTAACTTGTTCCTTTTAGGCTTTCTGGATGGTAACTCCCGAAGTGCAACAAGGTGTTGCGATCTGTGGGTTTGCGGAATAATTCCTTCTGCAGGTGGTCACCTGATCTATAGATATATAGATCAAGGAAGTCAATGCCATGAAAATCCCAATGCATGGTAAATTTGATAGGTTGGTTGCACTGGTTAAGCCATTGCTGGAAGGCAGACAGGTCTTGTTGATCACCACGCCAGATTAGAATAACATCGTCAATGTATCTTTTCCAGAGTATGTGGTTGTCATTGTAGGGATTAGTAGCTGCCGAGATGTATTCTGTCTCATAATGTGCCATGTAGAGGTTGGCCATATCAGGTGCAAAGGTGGCCCCCATACTAACCCCTTTGACTTGTTGGTATAGCTGGTCTCTGAATAAAAAGACATTTTCTGTCATAGCCCGTCTCACGCACTCCAATATAAAGTTGGTGGGAATGGATTAGATGTTGTTTCTTTTGTGTAGGAAGAGTCTCAGTACTTCCAGTGCTTCTTGTTGTGGTATGGAGGTATAGAGGGCCTCAACATCCTACGTCGCCAAAATGTAGTCTGGTTCCATGTTTATTTCTCCAAGCATTAAGATGGTGTCAGTGCTGTCTTTGAGGTAGGAGGTCATTTGGTTCACAAAGAGTTTGAGAAAGAAGTCTGTGTATACTGACAGTGGTTCGAATATGGAATCGCAAGCCGATACAATGGGTCTACCAGGTGGATTTTGTAGGCTTTTGTGAATTTTGGGTAATACATAAAAAGCTGGAATCCGTGGATGTGCCTTATTCAGAAAAAGATGTTAATCGTCGCAGATCCATGATTCTTGTCAAGCATGGTCTGTCAGGCTTCGAATTTCTTCTTGTAAGTCCTTTGTTGGGTCCATTCGCAAGGGAAGATAGGCGTTGGTGTCGCTCAGTAAGCGCAGGCATTCATTATCATAATCGGTGGTATTGAGGATGACGATGCCTCCCCCTTTATCCGCGGGTTTAATCGTAATGTTGTGGTTGTCTTTCAGCGAGTTGAGAGCAGTTCTTTCTTCTGTCTGAAGGTTGTCTGAGTTGGTTATGCTGCGAGAGTCCCTTTTGGATAGCCAGAGTAACAAGTTTTTCATAGGTCTCAAACTCGCAGGGAATGGTGTTCCGAGGTGGCATGAATGTTGATTTCATTTTGAGTCCTGTGGTGTTGTCTTTCGCCTTGTCAGGAGGCTCTGTGTCTGTTTGCGAGTATTCAGGTAGACATACCTCGAAATAGTATTTCAGGCAAATATTGCGAAAGAACCGTTTGAGTTCAACTTCTGTGTTTTAGGCTTGAGCTTTAGCAGCAGGGATAGACCTTTCTCAAGGAGGTTTTGTTCTGAAGGAGTAGTTAAGTGGTCGGATAGGTTGAAGATTGGAATCCTCTCTGCTGGCCTTGGTTGTAATACCACTGCCGGGCCCGCATTTGTTGTCCCTGTGCTGTTGGTCGTCTTCTTGGGCGTCCCTGTTGCATGCCCCGGGGAAAAAAAGGTTGTTGTTGTTGGTTCCCTGGACCTCCAAAAGCGCTGCCACTGCTGCTTGACGAGGTACCTGAAAAGGTGACTCCCCTATTTCTTCTATTGTAGTTTCCTTTTTGTTGTATTTCGGTATAGTAGTTGTCGTGAAGATAGGGATAGGTCTTGTCCTCTGCGTAGTTTTGAAGATCTTTTTTGAATTTTTGGGCTTTTCTTTCAATTGTAATTGCTTTAAATTTATCAATCTCGGCTTCTAGTTTCTCAAGCTTGGCCTTTGCGTCTTGTATCGTGGCATCATCTTGAAATTTCTTTTCAATTTGTAGAAGTCCAGCCCCATGTTTTTTGCATTCTTCGTCTGCTTTGTCAATCACCAGAAATCACCAGAATCAGCCAGTCACGACTACATTTGTTTGACCCCACTGAAGTTTTTTGTGAACTTGGAGTTGGAATCTTTAGAGAAAATAAAAACAGAAGAATTTAGTTGTTCCAAATACTTGCCATTTGAATCATTTAACTCAGGTACTATACTGTGTATGTTTTTAAATGTTGAATATCCTATGCTTCTAAAATTCAAGTGTATTGTGACACTTACTGCACCTAAATTAAATCTGAACTGCAGTTTACAGACTTTTTCATAATTCTGGGTCTACCAAATCATGTGGTGACAAATTCCAGGATTCAGTTGCTCGATTCTCAGCAGGTAGATCTCCATGACCTTGCTCAATTATGTTTTTTACCATCATTAAGGGCCAGAGAATTCGAAGCCATCCCTGATTGGATGGCAGAATAGATGCTTTTCGATTTTTATGAAATCAAGATGGTAATCTCCAGACAGTTCCAGCAAGACTTGGGTGTCATCGGCATTGTTTGTGTACTGTACCCCCATGCTATCAAGCAATAGAGGTCTGGTATAAATGTTGAAAAGCATGGGGGACAGGCAAGAGCCATGAGGGACACCACAGGTCTGCTGAAACAGTGAGGCCTTAACATCTCCAACTGCCACCATGGCCCTAGAAGGTCCCAAAAAAACAATGGATCCATTCTACTGCAGTTTGAGAGCAACTATCCAACTCAATCACTCTTCACAAGTAGCTGATGATCAACTAAGTCAAAAGCTGCAGAGGTCCAGTACCATAAGAAGTGCTACGTGCCCTCGATCAATGATGGAAGTGATATTAGATTTTAAATCAAGGAGAGCTGTCTGTGCCAAAGCCTGTACGAAAGCCTGATTGCCGATCTCCTAACAGGTTATTAGTTTCAATGAAGCCCTGATGTTGGCTGTATGCTATTTTGGCTAAGGTTTTCCGCAAAAAAGGAACATTAGTAATTGGTCGATAGTCCCCCGGTATTGCTGGATCCAAATTGTCCTATTTTAACAAGGGAGCAATCCAGGCCTCCTTGATAGAGGAAAGCATTAGAGACTCAGTGAAGAAAGCGTTTATAATCCTGGTAATCCAGGGAATCGACGCCTCTGCGCCCTTGATTATACTTGAAGGGCATATGTGCCATCCTCCTTATCCGTTTCACGATCCAGACAGTCCAGCACAGACTCTTCACCCCACAGATCCTTGGCCTCCTCAGGTTTTGTGATTGCCCTTGGTTTACCATCCAGTTAGAAAAAGAGTCACAAGGAGAAGCCCCATTGATTCTGGATATTCTTCTCTCAAAGCCAACTGGTTACTCACTGCAAGCTCTTGCCTCTGCATAGCGTCAGCGGGGAGAGGTCTTGATAAAGGAAAGCTGGCCTGCACAAAAGCTTATTTTCATCTGTTTTAGTACCGCCTTAATCAGCCTCTTTAGCCTGGAAGAAATGAGCCCTAGTCAGCACAGCAGGGAGTGACTGTTGAAATGTCAAGCAGATCCTGTGTGTGCCATCTAGCTGAACCGCGCCTTCATTTGACTCCCCAAAGATGGACTTAAAGAGATCCTAAACATAAGCTTCCAGTTCACTATCTGCGACCGAGTTAGGGATACCCTGCACGCTGATGTTGCATCGGGATCTATTTTCGGAATCCTCCTGTCTCTCTATCATCTGCTTCATAGAGGACTCCAACTGAGCCAACCCCGCCCCGAGCACATTTTGCTCATGTGCCTGCTCACACTGGTTTCTAGGCATCTCTTAGACCATTGAAGGTGGCGATCCAGTTCTGAAATGCTTTGTGACAATGCCTCATTACTCTTCTGGACATCCGTTGTTTTTTTTTAAGGTAATATTTTATTAATTTGAGATGTTTGAACATTTTACGGGATAATCTGGTATTCAACAAGAGAACTTTACCAAGCATGAAATATCATCAAACCCCCTCATCTCCCTCCCTAGCAAATGGAGTTCGGCTGCCATACAGCGCTTCTTTATAGGGCTGTAGTGGCCCAGGATACAGAACAGGGGGTCTTCTGGAGTCTCTACCCTGTTATTTCCTTCAATTTGGACCTGACCTCCAGCCAAAAATCCTGTATTCCTGGGCAGCCCCATAAGATGTGTAGCAGCTTGTCCTCCATCCCACACCCTCTCCAGCACATTTTTGAATTGTTAGGGTGAGACGGGTGCAGACGGTAAGGGGTTCTATACCATCTTGTTAGTATTTTGGCCTGTGTTTCCACCAGCCGCGGACATAAGGCAGCAAGGGCCTCCCTATCCATTGTGTCCCAATCTTCTGGGGACACCGCTTTTGCCAGCACTCTTTCCCAATTAATGGCTTTGTATAATCTAGATATGAGCCCTTTGGCATCTGCCGGCTCTTGGAAACCCAGTTGCAGGGGGGGTATGCTTCTTGGTTGCTTGTCCCACGATAGTGGGGTGGAGGGCCCAATGTCTAGCCTGCAAGTATCTAAAGCGATCACGCTCTGTGAGCCCCAGCACCGTATCGCACTCTTCAAACGTTCTAATTTTCCTGTTTATAAAGAGGTCTCCCACCTTGTTTAACCCCTTGTCCAACCATTGTGTAAAACCCTTGTCAAGCTTATTTGGGGTAAAGTCGTCATTGTGGATTAGCGGGGTGAAGGGGGATTAGCCCACCGACCTGCTCAAGTTATCCCAAACCCCCAGAGAGGCCTTAAAGATTGGGTTAATATAGAGTTCCTGCGCCCTCCCCTGTCTCAGCAGCCACGGCTGGGTCAGTAGGTGGCGCCCCACTACCGCCTGCTCCATGGTCACCCACATCTTCCAAGAGTCCCTCTGCACCCAGTCGATTAGTGGTCTGACCTGTGCTACTTGGTAGTAATTGAACGGTTTAGGGAAATACAGGCCCCCTGAGCTTTTTAAGGTATACAAGGTATGTTTATTTACTCTGGATGAGGCCCCCCCTCCACAGGAATTGCAGCAGCAGAGCGTCCCAGACTGACTGAAAAAGATATACAAATCTTGGGAGGGCGTTCATTTTAATAACTGCCATTTGGCCCAACCAGGACAGATGTTGGGAGTTCCACCGGTCCAAATCCTTTTTAACTCTGCTCACCAGGTCGGGGTAGTTAAAACGGTATAAGTGGGCCAGGTTCCCTGAAATATTAACCCCCAGATATCTCAATTATAGGCATAACTAGTCTTCTGCAAGGGAGCGCAAGGAGTTGGCAAAGGAAAGAATAATATAGTCAGCCAACAAATTGAGCTTATGCTGAGACCCCATGAATTTTATACCCGAAATGTGCTTTCCAGCCAGGGGCTCCATAACCATTGCAAAGAGCAGGGGTCTGAGCCTCTGTTGTGTCTGCAGGGGCATTAGTTTTAAGATATTTTCTAATCACCTCCTTCAACTCTTGCAGGCAGACCAGTTCTCTCAAGAACCCCGGGGGCATCCTCCATTGATGCTGCGGCCAACGTCCTGCCCAGTCACTAAGCACCGCTGTGACCCCACTTTGGTCTGCTAGGGTTCTTGGCCCGATCTCAGTAGTGAACTAGGCAGGCCAGGTCCGTTAAGTATGTGTATTCTATACTTGAGGCAGTCAGGTGGACGTGGGAGGTTACGTGTTCAACCTATCCATGGGGTGTCGGATGCGCCATATGTCCGCTATATTAGGCTCCTGCAACTGGTGCCTTAGGTTGCATGAGGCCTCCACTGCAGCAGTGTAGCTTGTGTGTGTCGACCTATCGTACCGCCTGCCAATGACCATGTTCATGTGCCCTAGAAGCATAAGTGCTCCTTGGCCATGCTCCCTCAAATTGTCTAGTATCTACAGCATAAAGGTTTTTTGGGAGGTGTTCGGGGCATAGAATGCAAGAACAGTTACCAATTTCCTGTGTATGGTACCAACCACCTCAACGGATCTCCCATCAGCACACTTTCTGCTTTTTATATCGACTAACCCCAAGTCACCATGTATCAAGATTGCCACCCCAACCCTCTTACTATCAACTGATGTGTGGAATTGGTGCGGGTAAAGCCTGTTGCAGGGTCCTAAATTGATCTCCAGACAACATGTGCGTTTCTTGGAGAGCGACCAAGCACGCCCTCAGATGCCGAAGTTCCCCCAAATAGCTGCATTCGCTTATTTGGGGTGTTGAGCCCCTGAGTGTACAGACATTAGGTACCATATTATGGCAGTATGTTTACCTCTCCCCAGACGACATGTCCATTACCATGTTCAGGACGCAACCAGCGTCTCCTCCCGATCTGCTCGTTATGATTCACCACTATACTAGCATTCCTCCCACCCGCCCTGCCAAACAGATGCCCGACTGCCTCCCCATAAACCCCCCACCCCCATCACTTCCCCCAAAAGCTTCCACTCTGCCTAATGCTTACAGCGGAAGTTACATTCCTCCCCTCCCCGGTCCACCGGCCCATTGCAAACCAGTAAAGCAATAATTTAACTGGTGGCTTTGGTGGTATCGAACAAAGCTGGTAGCCTGGCCCCTCAGTGTGACTCCCTTCTAGAGTCGGCTTCCATACATGACGGGCACAGAGGGTCTGTCTCCCCAGACCTGTCGCCTTCGGGCCCTTACAGAGTGCTGGCAGTACGGAGACCCGTGCATCTGATCATTGGTCGGCCCTCTATTTTCCTTGCAGGACTTTGTGCCATGATCCCAGATCCGGGCACCACTCCCTTTGAGGCATTTGCCCAGGCTGGTCTGGTTCCGTTATTTGTAGATTGAACTGCTTTGCTCCCTCTTCAAGTCAGAGAATAGTGTACACCTTAGCCATTCATTTGAATTCTAAGCCAAAGGGGTAGGTCCACTTATATCTAACTTCCCGGCGTCTCAGCTCATTGGTAAGGTTTCATCTTTCTCTTTAGGAGCTTATTTAAGCAATAAGCCCTGAGCCGCAAGGGCATTATCGAGTCAGGTAATGCCCTGGGACCCATAGTTCCAGGCCCCAGCAAACATAGGCCCTGGGACATTACCTGACTTGGTAATGCCCCCGCAGCGAGGGGCTTAATGCTATTAGTACCCCGGCCTGCAAAACCAGGGTACTAATAGCATTGTTTTTCTGTTCCGAAATGCTGCAGCGTTTCGGAACAGAAAAAAAAAAGTTTTAAAAAATGGCCACCGGAGTCCGTTTTCCCTTTCCATGGCGGCCATCAGGAGCGGACGCGCTGGGGACAGAAGTGTTCCCAGTAAGTTTGCTCCCGAAAAAGGACCAAAAAGAAGGTAAGTGGGGTTGGGAGGGCAGGGCGGGGATTGTTTGGATGGGGGGTTGGGGGAAGGGATGGAGGGAGGGGCAAACAAAACACTTACCTGAATCCCCGGCGGGGGACTATGGCAGCCTCCAGAGGTGTGGTGGCTCGGGCAGGGATTACTCAGTTCCGAGCCTCCTCATTGGCTGAGGAGCTGCCACCTCCCTCCCCCCCACCCCCCCCCCGCCAGGGATATGAAGGAACTTGGACATTCAAGGGATTCTCGGTCGGGTAAATACCCGGTGAGGGCCAATCAGAGTGCATTTTACAATCTGATTGCCCCTCACTGGGTACTAATCTGAGATATATCTTGAAATGCCTGTACCTCTGAATCCCGGGTTTTGAATCCTGTTGGCTTTTGTGACTTCCCCCAAGGACTGCCTCTTTAATCCTGTAATCGTCAAATTTCACCACCACATCCCTGGTGTGTCCCTCTTCGGGCCGATCTTGTGGGCCCAGTCATTCTTAATCGTTGCGTTGGCACCATCCGGGAGGAGTTGCTGAAAAAGCTGTTGAACACATCGTTCTACGTCATCTGCTTCAGCTCCCTCTTTAAGGAATTTAATGTGTAGTTTCTCTCGTCTTTCTCTATTCACCAGGTCATCACACTTGGCTCGTATTGTCTTGAGTATCTTCTTTAAGAGCAGCCATAGCCCCCCGCACCTCGCTTAGCTCAGTGAATACGTCAGCCACCAACCTCTCATTTTGATCCACTCTGTCGCTGAGCGCCTCAATTTCCTTTCGCAGCGCTCAGGTAGAGTTAGCCATTTCTATACAGAGAACTGCCATTTCAGAATGCAGGGATTCCTGGAGGTCCTTATTCAAAGTGTCCAACTATCAAGTAATGAATTTAGGCGTGAGTAGTGGGGTGTCGGACGCTGCCTGTGTCGCCCTAGATGCATCTCCCTCCATGTCTTCCACCTGCATCTTTTGGCCTCTTTTTTGACTGTCAGGTAGGATTGGATGTCTGGGTTCTAAGACTTCATGCCTGATTTGGACATTTCCCCAGCGCTCCCAGGCAGGTGCCCTGCTATTTGGACATCGTTCTTCTTTCCTGGCTCCTCCGATCACAGATAGTAGTCAGCCAGCCCCCTTATTGCCAGTAGGTGCCTGGGCTTACTCAAGGTCTCAGAGTCTCCGCCTTCAGGTCACCCTGCAGGCAGCACTCAGCAGGTGGGCCATGGGTCACTTCCCTGGTCCTCACATTCAGCCACTAATTAGTGTACACCCTCCACAGAGCTCCAGCCCCCTACCATGGCCATCTGGGCAGAGCGCTGCATATGGGGCAGACCTACTTGAATGGTGGAGAGCTCTCTGATAGGTCCACAGCAGGTGCAGTCAAAGCCATGGGTAATAAAATCATCCAGTATTACAGGAGGTTTGCCTCCCTGTGTTAACAGGGACTGTGAGGAATTTGACCATCAGCACGGGGAGAGTAGGCTCGCCTGGGCTTTTTTTGATTTTTCGCCTGACTATGCCCACCGGCGCCACTCCTCAGTCCCCTTTTCCATGTCGACGGGTTGGCCGAATTCACCAGCGCTCCTGGGTTTGGCTTTGGCCATGTAATACCATGCGCTCGTCCCTGGATATTCTTCTCTTTGTCTTTTTTCTTTTCAATTAAGTACTTGGTTCTCTGACAACACGCTCCTCCCCGGTGCATGTCGACTTCAGCAGGTATCCATCCTGCGAGGGGCTCTTCCCTACATCCGACCCCCATGCCCTTTGCCTCCGCTGCATTGGCCCCGACCATGGCTGGGAAGGTTGTTCCGCATGCGACACATTGACTCCATGGGCACTGAAGAACAGGCTAGCTAGGTGGAGGGAGCTCTTCCAGAAGTCCCCTCTGGAGGACCTAAAGGACTTCGTAAAACATTGCTCGAGGCCGAAGGAAAGGCCTCTATTCACCATCGCACCATGTAAAGGCGACTCCCTCCAAAGGAAGCGCCCGACTGGGAGGAACCTTTTTGGGTTCTAGCACCAGCACACATAAGAGGCTAGTCCAGCTACCGGCCTCACAGCCGAGGGGTCTCCGGATCCTTTCGGGGTCAGTGCTGAGGGACTGCAAGGTTCTTTTACCGGGGTTACTCCCGAGGGGCAACACCCCAGTACCGTCATCATGTCCGAGGGGGCGCTTTCACACAGAACTACCGACAGCTCTGCCGAGGGCAGTACACCTTCCAGGTCACGGCCTGAGGTGCGGGATAGGCCTTTTGTTCCAACACCAAGCATCTTGGACGGGGCTGGTTCCAGCGAGCCAGGCACCACGACTTTGGCACTCAGCTCGACAAAATGGCCGCTGCGCCAGACAAGATGGCCGCTCGTCTGACACCCCCCTCTTGCGGAGCGGGTGGAGGAAAGAGTCACACGGTGGGACTGGTGTCAACCAGGTGCGTGGCCTACAGTTTATCCATTAGCAGTGCAAGGCAGGTTTCCCCTGCACCCCAGGCAGAGTGTCCCCCATACCCCATTTGCCCTTAGCCACTCCGTTAATATCACCTGCCACCTCTACAGCCTCCGAAGACAGGTTCTTCTAAAGGTTCCTAGGGTGGATGCAAACTCCCCAGATAGGGGTCATCCTCCGGGATGCCATCAGGGACATGCTCCCCAGGTCACCCCACTGCCACCCATAGTCATTCCTCCAATGGCTCCGGTGCCACAGGTCCCAGCGCAGCCACCACTGCCCCAGCCGGCTCCTACGATTCTGTCTTCCCTGCCTCCCACATTACAGGTGGCTCCCCAACAGATTCCTCAGCAGCCACCGGCTCCGGTATCCACACCGTAGCCCCCAGCGCCCAGCACCCCTTCACCAGTTCTGGTCCCTCTGAGCACTCTGGTGGACACTGATGAGGAGGAGGACACCGACACGGCACCTTCAGCCAGGACCTTCCACGAACACCTTGCCGGTTTGGTAGAATATTTGGGCCTTCCTCAGTCTGAGGTAGAGCAGCCCGAGGAGGGTTTTTTTGCAGAAGTGCTTACCCTAAGACCCCCTACCGGTACCTTCCTCTCCTCCCCTCCCACAGATTGGGACAGCAACTCTGTTGGCGGAGATCCGATCGCTCGTCTCGAGCCAGGCTGTGGAAGAAGTCCCAACCTCCCAGCGAGGCTTGTGCTTTTATTCCAGGATTTTCACCATATAGAAGAACCAGACTGGCCTGAGAGTTGTGTTGGACCTTTCCACCCTCAACCTCTCCCTCCCTCTGCACAAAATTCAAGATGGTTATACCAGCACTTATTGCGGAAACACTGGACAGGGGAGACTGGATGTGCTCCTTGGATCTGAAGGACGCGTACCTACACGTCCCGATTTGGCAGCCGCATCATTCCTTACTGCGGTTCATGATGATGGGCTGCCATTTCCAATGCAAGGTACTACCCTTTGGCCTCAACTCAGCCCCCAGGGTGTTTACCAGGTTGATGAATGCAGTGGCAGCCCTCCTCAGGGCCCAGGGCCACCATGTCTACCCATACTTGGACGACTGGCTCATCCGAGCTACATCTCCAGAAGCGGTTCACCATACCTCATCCGCACTGATGAATACACTCCATGACCTGGGGTTCACTATCAATCTCAAGAAGTCTCAGCTGTAGCCCACGCAGACCCTGACCTTCCTGGGCCTCATCTGGGACACTAGCTCAGAGAGTCTTTCCCTCTGAGGACAAGATAGCGGCCTTCAAGAAAGCCATCTCTCACTTCCTCTCCAGACAGTGACCTCAGCCTGGTGATACCAACATCTGTTGGGTATAATGGCAGTGGTCCTGTAGGCCGTACCCCACACAAGGCTCAAGATGAGGAGATTACAACTGCACTTCGCCGCCTCATGGAATCAGGAGAAGGGCTCCCAAGCGTAGCCAGTCGACATTCCTCCCTTTCTCTATCCGGACCTCATGTGGTGGTCCGCAGACTTCAGCCTGTGGCACAGCAAGCCCCTCTGACAGCTGACCTCTCAGGTCACCTTTACTACGGACTCCTCCCTAGAGGGCTGGGGAGCCACTCTGGACAGCCACAGCGTCCATGGTGTCTGGACTCAGTAGGAGTCCCATATCAATTGGCTGGAATTGAAGGCCATATGGCTGGCTCTCAAGGACTTTCTCCCTCTCAGAGGGCAAGGCAGTTCTTATCCAGACGGGCAACTCCACCAGCATGTATTATATCAACAAGCAGGGGGGCACCAGATCCCCTCCACTGTGCAATCTAGCCGTTGGCATGTGGGAGTGGGCACTGGAGAATAACATCTACCTCACTGCAGTCCACCTCCCGGGGAGTCCAACCTGGAGGCTGGCAGGCTCAGCAGACTGGGGACGGACAATTACGAGTGGCAATTGAACGACCTGGTACTGAAGGAGATCTTCCCCAGGTTGGGGCATCCCCAAGTGAATCCGTTTGCCTCCTGGGACAACAGGAAATGCCAGCAGTTCGCCTCCTGGCAGGGGCAGGGCTCCGGCTCCATGGGCAACGCATTCCAGATATGGTGGAACGACATGACGGCATACGCCTTCCTGCCCACACCCCTGGTCCACAGGGTAATCTGCAAGATAAAGGAATCTCGTCACCTCAGCATCATTTTGATAGCTCCATGCTGGCCGGCGAGACCGTGGTTCTCTGGGCTACTCAGCATATCGGACAGGCCGCCCATTCACCTCCCGCTGGGCCCTGCTCCTCTCCTGGCCCAGCAGGGGTGCAGGGTACCCCCCCCTCCCCCGCTCATCACAAACTAGCCCTTGCAGCATTGTTCCTGAGCAGGTCACGTTGAAACACTTGAACCTCTCTCAAGCTAACCTAGAGATCATCGAGGGCGCTAGAAGCAAGGCTACTAGGAGCCAATATAGGAGTAAATGGTCTACATTCTGTCATTGGGCCAATTCTAAGGGGATCGACCCTCTTGGGTGCACCTTGGACGACGTGCTCTCATTCTCAGCACACCTCGCCCACTCCGCCTTACAGGTGGACACATGCCACACCTATCTGCCAGCCATAGTGGCTTACAAGAATTCGGAGGAGGGCCTATTTTCCTCTTCCAACCCGGTGGTCAAGCGACATCTGGCAGGTTTCCACAGACTCTACCTTCCTATAAAGAAACCACACCCTGCGTGGGACCTCAATGGTGTGTTGGGTGCCTTCGAGCACAAACCTTTCGAGCCAAGGGCGTCCGCAGACATCAGGCTTTTCACCATAAAGACAGCTCTACTCGTGGGCATCACCTCGGCTCACAGAGTCAGCGAGATTCAGGCTCTGGTGGCATCAGAGCACTACACCACTTTTCACAAGGACAAGGTGGTCCTGCAAACGCACCCTGCATTCCTACCCAAGGTGACCTCCTCCTTCCATCTCAACAAGGAGATAGTCTTACCCACATTCTTCACCGACCCCAAGGAGGAGCCTCGGAGGGTCTTGCACTGCCTGGATGTCAGACTCGCTCTTAAATACTACCTGGACAGGACCAAGGACTTCTGCCAGTCGTACGCCCTGTTTGTCACTCTCGGTGGGTCAAGGCCCGGTTATCAGGCTTCTAAGGCCTCCATAGCAAGGTGGATGGTTGTGGCCATCAAGGAGGCTTATGAGGGGCAGCACAAGCTGGTGCTAGCTAACTTGCATGCCCATGCAATCAGAGCCAAGGCCACAGCCATCTCATTCCAAAGGCATGTGCCATGGCAGGTCATCAGCAGGTTGGCTACCTGGGCCACCCCTTCGACTTTCTGTAAGCACTACTGTTTGGACGCCGCCTCTAGGTCACAGGCGGCTTTCGGGCAGGCGGTTCTAAGAAACCTGTTTTCTTAAGGAGGGTCTCCTCTCCACCCTGTGGCTACATTCAGTTGTAATCCCCCATAAAGTATGGAGGAAAGGGGACAGGACGTAAGATGAATTAATAGTTACTCACCGTAATGACTAATGTGCTCTTAGTCCGTAGTACCCTTTCCTCCATACGTCCCACCATCCTCCCCCCTAATTATACTGGTGTCATTAGGCAATTTTTAATATTGTCGACGCGTTAATGGGGACTGAGGAGTGGCGCCGGTGGACGAAGTCAGGCCAGCGAATGCTCCCAGGGCTGCGCCCCCGCGCGCCTCTAAATTTAAAGGGAAAGAAGAATTTTCTGGTGGAAAAGGTTTCGTCTCCCGTCCCTTGCGAGGGACACCCATACAGTATGGAAGAAAGGGGACTATGGACTAAGAGTACGTTAGTCACTACAGTGAGTAACTATTAATTTCTAGGTCCTTTTCTAGTGATTTAATAAGCGGAGGAAAGTGGCCATAAAGAGATCTGTCAGGGAAGCCGTGAGCTGGACCCCCAGATAGTCAATAGATGTGGTATCCCAGTGAATTGGGCATAGTGATTGAAGGGAAGTGATGTGCTGTGGCGATAGCCCCACCCCTAATGCCACTGATTTCCCATAGTTTATTTAGAATCCTGCTACTTGGCGGAAGGCTCAGAGTTCTTGGAGGGTCGATTGAAGGGAAGGTCGAATGTTAGTGATAGATAGTAGGACGTCATCAGCGTACCGAGATACCTTGTGGAGAGAATTGCAAGCTCCAACTCCTTGAATTGAAACATTCTACGTATGTGTTGCGCCATCAGTTCCATAATGAAGGCAAACAAGAGGGGGGAGAAAGGGCAGCCCTGTCGCGTCCACAAGTGAGAGGGATTGGGGTTGAACGTTCCCGGTTAACATGGAGTGAGGTGTTTGGGGAGGTATAGTTAGTAGCTATCATACTCCTAAATCGGGGTCCACAATCGAAGACCCCTAGGGTTAAATGCGTACAGGACCAATCAACCTTATCAAACGCCTTGGTTGCGTCTAGGGCTAGAAGGGCCAACTTCCCTTTATTCATAGTGGTAGTCTCTACTAGATTTAATGCCCGCCTAATGTTATCTCCTGTCTTCCTACCCTGGACAAAGCCTGTTTGGTCTGCATTAATCGGTGTGGGGCTAAGCTGTTTGCTAATACCTTCAAGTAAATATTTGCGTCAATATTCAGGAGAGAAATCAGCCTATAAGACTATACTCTCTTGTATCCTTACCGGGTTTCAATAATATTGTGGTAGAGGCTTGCTTTGAGGGGGTCACACTGCCCACTTCTCTAAAGGAATTAAAGAGGGCTGTAAGAGGAGAGAGCAGTTGACTACTGAAGAGTTTGTAAAATCTTGGTGAAAATCCATCAGGGCCCTGGGCTCTAGATTTCAGGGACTTTATTACTGCTTCCACCTCTTCCTGTCAAATTGGGGCTTCTAACGCCTCCCTCTCCTCCCGGGCTAAGCGAGGCAGGTATGCTTCCGCAATATACCTTCTGTGGGCCGAGGTAGATCTAGCCGGAGCTGACATTGTCTCTAGTAGGTGGGCCCTTGCTATGTTTAGTTTATCCTGTTCCCCATATTGGGTTACCACCTGCTGATCTTTAAGACCTATAATGAAATTGCATTTTCTGGACTGAGCCAACTTCCTCGCCAAAAGTTGATTGGCCTTATTGCCTTTTGCGTAATATCCCTGTTTGACTGACATCAGGGTCAGTGCCGTCTCTTCGGCGTATAGAGCCTCTTATTTATTTTGGGTGATGCAGAGAGCTGAGTGGAGTTTGGGGGACCACCCATTCCTATATTTGCTTTCAATCTCTAGAATTTCCTGTTCCAGTAGGGCACGGGTTTGTTTTTTCTGTTTATGATAGGCTGCCATATGTGCTATTAAGATTCCCCTGATGACTGCCTTCATGGCGTAACACGTCGTGGCTGGGGACGTTAGTTTAGTGGGGTTCTCCCGAAAATAGTCCCTGATCGCTTTTGCTTCCCCATCCCTTAAGGCCATATCGTTCAAGATTGGGTCATGTAGGCGCCATTGTGGTCTGGTCAGCAGGCTGGATTCCAGGCCCTAACTTGTAGCAGAACGGAGGCATGGTCAGAAAGAAGCTTTGGGGCAATGGTCACTTTTATTGTGAATGGCATGAGTTGGGGCGAGGCCAAAATCAAGTCTATACGGGAGGAGGAACGATCAACCTGTGAACAAAAGTTGAAGTCCGCTCCTCCCTCACCTATTCCTCCTTCCGCTCCTCATTGAAATCACTCCTCCTTCATTCCCCTCGCTGACATCCTTCCCCCTCTCGCCCTTCTCTCCCTCCCTCTACTACCCTTCTTTTGTTTCTCTTTATCTTTTCCCTGCTCTTCTAAAGTCTCCTTCCTCCTACTATTCACTTAACTCACTACTTTCTCTCCCTTTTCCCTCCTTCCCCACCCCTTCCTCTCTTTTCCCCTTTTCTCATGCAAATTGTTCTATATGCCGATTTTCTGTTTTGATTTAATGTTTACTGTTATTGCTTCTACTGTTCCATGTTTAATGTGTTCTTGTTAACTGTAAAGCGCCTTGGATTAAGGTGCTATATAAAACAATGAATACAAATACAAAGTCCCTTTCATCTGGATGCAGTACTCTCTAGGCGTCCACCACTCTCAGAGATCTGAACAAATGGACAATACTTGGGGCGATCTTGAAATCTCTGGATGAGGGAATGTGCGTTTTGTCCTCATCAGGGTCAGGGACGCTATTAAAATCCCCCCCCAACAAAGATCTGGCCCTCCAGAAAAGGGAGGAGGGACGCTTTCAGACCTCTAAAGAAGAGTTCTTGGCCTTCAATTCTTCAAACTGGATGCCTCTTGACATCTGGATCGCTGTCCCCCTCGTCCCCTTCCCCCCCTGAGGCCAAGAATTGCTTAGGGAATTCTCTGCTCCGAAGGTGGGTGTAGTCTTCCGGGGTAAGATGGGTCTCCTGCAGAAAGGTCATTGCACCCACCAGGTCCTTCAAACGCTTCAGAATAGATTTTCGTTTTACTAGGGTGCAAACCTTTTACGTTCAGCCAGACAAAATTCAAGTTCTGGTGAGGTATACTCCTTCATCGCGCAAGGGGGCGAGGGGGGATTTAGGGGAGTAAAAGCCACCATCCAAAGTGAGAGAATTTCTGAAATCGTGCTCCAATCAAGGTTTTAACTAAACAAACCAGAAACAACACAAAACGGAGTCCAAACAGTGAACTCCAAACTTTCCGGTTGCCAAAAACAGTCGGCAAAACACCCCAAGGGTCTTCAGATGACATTCTCCTTGAGGTCAGGCTCGGGCCGCGTGAAGCGCGTCTTAAGCTCTGCAGTATTCGATGTTCCCATGATGCCAGTTGTCAAGGCTTTCGGGTGTCGAGAAAGCACTAGTGGATCTTTGCAGCAGCCAATTCCTTCCGAATCAGGTGTGTGAAAGCAGATTACCTGAGTTGCGGCCCCTCTGGACCCATGACCAGGCAGAGCACCGTGATTTTGACTGGAGGCCCTCTGCTCCCATGAGAGTGTCTGGTGGGGAGCTATCTCCTTTGTCTGATGAAGAAGTGTTTAAGATCCCCTCTGCATCTTCCAGGCATGAGATCAACCGGGAGACCACCTTAAATGTGAACTGTACGCAGGTGGGAAACAGCCAGCAGTATCCTGCAGGAAAAGAGTCTGGGGCCGGAGCGCTCTACATTTATGTATCATAGCCAATGCCAGGTCTTGGAAAATCTGTATGGGAAAGCCCTGGGATGTCAATTTGTCTCTAGTGTGACCCGCCGCCAAGATTTCTTGCTTAGTTGTGTAGAAGTGGACTCGAGTAATCACATCCGGAGGATGTTCTGACTCCAGTCCTCTGCGAATGATCCATTAGAAGCTGGGGCCTCTCAACAGGTGGCAGGAGAGATTGAAACAAGTCCCCTATGTACTAAATCTTGGTCTTGGACTGATGAGGGCACCCCTCTGATCGGAAGATAATTTCTTCGGGCCCTATTCTCCATGTCCTCTTACTCCAGGATCTCATTCCTGTCCTCCAATGTACATATTTTCAGTTGTACCTCCAGTAAGGTGGCTGCGTGGTCTCGAGTTTGTTCCTCCACGTCCTCCAGTCTTTGTTCCAATTCCACTACTCTTTGGTCTGTGTGTTCTAGTTTGGTAAATAGTTCCGCCATGGAGCTGCAAAACTCTGTTTTAATGTCCAGCATAAACGACTGAATGTCCTGCTTGGTGGCTAGTTGCCCTGTGGGGCCAGTTGGGGCCCAGGCGGGGACTTCATTGCTTCTGATTTTTTCCCGGTCTCTGCTCGAAGTATCATGGTGGAGATGTCCACACTCTTTTGGGCCATGGGGTGTTTAGACATGACGATCTTCCTAGGTGTGTGTTTTTCTTTTTTCAGACACGTGTAAAGATCTCAGAACCACCAACCCTATTACACAGACCAAACCATCTTGGACTAAGAGAGCGAATAAACAACACTTTGACCAATAATTAGAATATAGATGGCTCTTGTTAGGCCTTTTATTCACACCAATAATAAGCACACTAACACCTTAACCCTTTAAGTGCCAAGGACGAGGTATCTCGTCCTTGGGATTACCTCCCCAGTGCCAAGGACGAGATAGCTCGTCCTTGGCACTTAAGGGGTTAATGAAAGATAAAATGTTAGAAGGCTTTGCATGGTGAAATACTGACATCACCAAAAAAAGCCTTGGCACTGGGGGGGAAACCCATGGCAGTTAAAGTTGGCTATACATAAACACACAGAATATACATCACAGTTAGTATAGTTGCAGAAAGAAACTTCATCTCGGCCACCAGGACACTACCCAGTCCTAGGGCAGGTAGGCAGAGAGATCACACATGCTAACGGGGTCTGGAGCGGAGCATCGTCTCTCTCAGCAAGACTCCATCACCCGGGGTTCCAGTTCTCCGATTTTCCATTAGGAATACCTCACCTCTTATGGGGAAAAAAATCCCTGCCCTTTCATGGTTACCAAACTGCCCGCGGCCAAAAGACAGACCACAATCATGGGGAGCAAAGAGTGGAAAAATCTAGTTAGAAGTGGAAAAACCCAGCTTCTCTCCCTTGCTCTCGTTCCCAGCACCCCTTATCATAGCACCTGCGTGGCTGCAATTCCCTTCTTGGCTCGTCCTTCAGCGGACAATACAACTATCTTCCACAGTGAGTGCATCTGCTTCATAATATGACTGTGCAACGGTTACAGAATTCCCGTCTGCTTACTGAGCCCACAGAAACATAGACTTTCATTGCGGTAATGGAAGTGAATGTCCAAAAGGGTGGCGCACCGGCGCCATGTTTTTTTAGCTCATTTTCCCACACGCACAACACTGTGGGAAGTGTGGAATTTCACTTTGCTATAATTATCCTCGACTCCAAAGAGTTAGGGTTCACCCGATGGCTTGCTCCCTCTCAGAGGCTGTGAGAGGATAGGCCCCCCCGAGATGCAGAGTCCCCTGGGTGAGTGGTTGTCAAGCACCGCGCCTGGCTATCCCTGCTGGATACCGCAAGATTCAAGGGAAGCTCTTCTCATGCCTCCCTGAAGGTCTCCACTGCCAGGAGAACCCCGGTCAAGGTTTAATCAGTAGAAGGGGTGTAGGGTTCAAGGCATCCACGTTGCAGCGGAGAGGGAATCTTAAGGCCCTGAAAGTCTATGGCTGTTGACCTGGGTTGGAGCAGTGTCACAAAACGATGGTGCCCCCAAGGAGGGGGGGGAGCTGGGAGGAAAGGCTGGATCCCACTTTATATCCCACGTTTCAGAAGATCTCCTTCACTTACGCCCTGCCTGTTGGTCATGGAAAGAAGGTTTCGCTCCAGGGAGCATCCATGCCCTCCACCTGGCATTGGAGGGATGCTGTGGGCTAGACTGCAATGGCAGAGGAGGGCCCCTGCGTTGATCCGCTGATGGCGGGAGAAGAGAGAGCAGGCTGGTCTTATCTTTGCTTCCCACCTTTCAGGAGCTCTCCCTTCCCTTACGCTATGCCTGAATTTGCCAGTCTTTCTTAGGGAAGAGGGTTTCATTCAGAGGAGCATTTCTGCCTCCTTCCTGGTGTTGGCGGGGTGCTGTGGACTGTTCACTGTGGAGGAGGAATGCCTGTATGTTGCACCGATGCAGGGCCGACGTCGGAAGAGCAGGAGCGCGGGCCATCGGAATCCCGTTGGAGGGGGAGCAAGGGAAGGAGCTGACACCCTCTGGAATAAAATACTAACCAACCAACGCCACCCTCACCCCCCTAATCCCATCCACTCCCTCGCCTCTAACCATGGGGCCACTAACTCAACACACTTCTCATTCAGAGAAGTAATCTGAATTAAGTAATTAAGTAATCTCAATCATGAAGAACATTAAACCTTCCAGGTGCAAAGGGGATATCTGCCCTGATACCCTTATTAAAGAGTGTGCAGACTTGCTCGCTCCCTTCCTCACGGCATTTATCAGTGCCTCCTTCGCATCAGGATCTGTACCATCTAGTTTAAAGGAAACGTGAGTGCGCCCCCTCCTCAAAAAGCCCTCACTTGACTCAACCAACCCCAATAACTACAGACCCATAACCACTGTGCCCTTCCTACTAAAAATCCTGAACAAGGCAACCTACCTGCAAATCCAGCCCTTCTTAGAATATAACATCATCCTTGGTTCCTGACAATCCGGCTTCAGTCATGATCACAGAACCGAAACGGCCTTGCTAGACCTCAAAAACCAAATTGACGACACTAGAGACACAGGCATGCCTGCCCTACTCTTCCTCTTAGACCTCTCTGCCGCCTTTGACTTGGTGGATCACAAGTTATGTTGTCAACACCTCTCCACCTCAGCCTCCTTCTCCCCTAATGCCACCACATGGATCTTCTCCTTCCTCCAAGGCAGAGCCATGCAAGTCTTCTCTGACCAAGCTTCGGCAAATCCAGCTACCATCAAATGCAGAGTCGCACAGTGCTCCTGCCCATCCCACACGCAATACAACATTTTTACCAAACCCCACAACACACTTGACGCGCTCGGCATCATGTATACCAACTACACCGACAAAGTTCTCCTTCCTCTTTCCAGTAACTATGAGGCCGATTCCAAAACCCGTAACTCAACTTACAGCACCATCCACACCTGGATGGCTGAGAACTGGCTTTGACTAAATGAGGATAAGACAGAACTACTTCTGCTAGCTTCTAATGATTCGCAAATAAAACTTGACAACCAATACTCATCCTTCATTCTCGACAATAATACTATCCCTGTCTCCCAGTCAGTTAAAACTGTGGGCGTCTACCTAGATGCTAACCTAATCATGACCAGACAAGTTAGTGCCACTACACTAAACTTCTAAACGCTACCCGGCCATTCCTCTCCATCTCAAACTGTCTTTCCGTCACTAGAGCCTTAATGTGCCCAAGCGTGGACTATTGTAACGTCCTCTTTACTGGAACCACAGCAAAAAACTTGGGACGAACTTCAAACAATTCAAAACAATGCCCTACGCTCTGCCTTAGGCATCCCTAAAAGGGAACACATCTCCGCAGCCAGACAACAAGCCCACTGGTTGCCCTTATCCACAAATGCATTCATCATACAGCCCTGCCACACCTTTCTCAGAGGGTCATACATGTTGTCATGTGGCTCGATTAATATGCCATTTTTGTTTTTTGTAAGTAAACTCTATAAAATATTTTTACTGAAGTCCTTTAAATCCAAACTATTTGTACCCAGTCAAGCTTGGAAGGTATGTGATCAAACACATTTGAAGAGTGCGCTTTGCTGTTCAGCTAAGGTTTGTGATCCTCCTAGTCCATTCCCCCCACCCCCTCCACCAGCTGTTCGGCCATGCCACTCCCTCCTTTTTGGATGCAGCCAGAGTACCATTAGTTTCTTTTTTCCACTTCCACCACTGCACGCATTACAGTACCCAGAATTGTACAACACATGCATTAACCCACTCCTTTTCATACATAGCCTGTTCTTGCGGAGGTGAGTTCTAGGATTGCCTTCGGGTACCCGGTGGCACCAATGGAGAGGAGTAGATTAAGGCAGCGTGGGCCAGCCCAGGCACTCTCATCCAGAACATGGGGTGCATCTGTGATTCTTCTGTAATGGTGGGTGATGCCTGTGACACAACCTAATTTATCTTATTTCTGCAGCGGGTGTGTTCACTCACTGAATTATCATACTGGTGCATGCTATCAAGCATAATCCGTTCTTGCAGGAGCTATGCCCTGCAAGTTGAGAGAGTTGTAGGATCGCCAGCGGTACCAGGTGGCACTGATGAATTGGGGTAGATGTTGGAAGTGTGTGCCAGGTACTCCAGTCTAGGTTACAGGATGTGAGATGCCTCTGTACGGCAAGTCACACCTGATACCATAACATGCCTCCACAGATTTCTCCAGCAGGTGTAGTTGCCCATTGGGTTATGTTACCGGTGCATGCAAATTCGTGAATTGACGCGATTCAAGGATGATGGTTTGAGGGCCCCTCTTTTTGAGGCGAGGGATGGGCCACTTTTTTTTTTTTTAGGTGCCCGGGCCTATTTCTTGTCCCAATCCGACCCTGATCTGAAACTTCACATCTCACTTTCAAAGCCATCAAAACTAGACTATTTGCCTAAAACATCGCACATATTTCCACTAAGGCCCCTGGCCTAGCCTTTTTTATGTACCTAGAATATAAACAGATGTATGTATGTGCTATGTAACGATATGCTGCTCAATATGTAACCCTGTGCTGCATTATCACCCTCCATGTAACACATCCTACATAACTAACTACATTTATGTGCTAATGTAACTAAGCTGATTCCTTGTAACAGCGCCACGATGCCTCTAGACTGTTTTTGTGCGCTTTATAAATGCAAATAAACAATAGAGACAGTTATTACCTTTTACCCCCTTGGTTTTGAATCCGAATATCCTTGAACTGTAATACTGATTACTTACTACCCTCCTGTCAGTATCCAGAGTGCATCCCTTTCTTTCATGAAACTGTCTATCCTCTGTGTTCCTTTACAGGGTGGCTTATATTTGTAGTGTGCTAGAACTGTCTGTTGTAGTAATAATAAAGTAGATATTTTTATACAACCTTGACTGATCAGTCCCTTTTATCATTGGGTAGTAATTGTATTTTCGCTGTGTTGCAACTAACCAACGAGCCACGGCCTTGCCATTCTGTCCACGTTCCCAAAATTGGACATGGAGGTCTTATAATTCACTTGTATTCCAATTTGTTTGGATCCCTTCTGTTGTACTAGAGGTGTGGGGTTGATTGATGGTTTAGAATCCATTATTTATATCTGAACCAGTGGTGCCCCGGAAGTTGATTCGTCACAGGGACCCCAGCTCGGATTGACCCTCAGCAGTGCCCCTCTGGTCTGTGGCCATCTGCTCCCACGATCAGGCTCCGACGGGTGTCTAGAGGGCCCACTCCCTCCCAGTTAGCTCTCAGCATCTGCTTTAACTCTGCCTGTACACAGTGCCCGGGAGGCGTTGCGGCTTTCAGAAGACTTGTGAAGCATAATTAAAACATCAGCAGAGGATGCCGGGTGTGTGTGCAGTAGCCAGGCACGAACATGGGAGAAGAATCCTCTCCACTCCTATACAGAGCACCGGGCCTCCCAGAGAAGCTGCCACTCGCCCTCTCCAGATCGAGCACACATGGGTCTTCGCTGCATGGGGCTGCCGGCCTCAAGCGGAGGGGGTTATCCCAGACCGTGGGGGCGGAGCCGCTCGCCCTCCACTTCAAGTAGATGGCACCAGAGTGCCTCGGCAGATCTCCCGGGGCTGGCTCAACTCTCCTCTCACGCCGCCCAGGGGCTAGGCACCCTCAGGGCCTTCAGGCATTGCACAGCGGCAGCCATCTGCATATCGGCCGTTACTGAGTGCACTTCTCTGCCTCTGTTGGTCCCCAGCAGTTCTCCCTGATGTATGGAAGGTGTTGGGTGCCCCCCCGGTTGAATTAGCGCCACCATAAGCAATTTGCGGGCTGGTGTTGTCGGGGAGGGTTGGAGGTGCACGTCTCACCTCACCAAATACTACGCCACGCCCCAGGACATCTGTTTTTAACTCCAGAATGAGTGCTTGAAGATCATCTGTAGACACCATATTGCTCTTCCTCTCCTCAGCTCCCCCCCATGCGTGTAAACTTGAGCAATCACCTGCTGAGAGTTCTCCTTTGGTTTTTGCGGGCCTGGAGGAGGGCCTTCATATCCCAATCTGAAGAGGCCTTGTGTTTAGGCACATTTTTAGACATGCCTCTCCACGTAAGACAGGGCTCAGGAGTTGCAAAACTCAAGGGGCAGAGCACCAGACACTCTGACTCCTCCAAATTCGGCCACCGGTAATTGACACAGGTACAATGTAGGGGTAGGGCCCCCCACTATCCCCTCTCACTCCTCCACCTGGCCTCCAAAGCTATAAACTTGATGGGGCTGATTGCCCTTTTTCAAAACCGTGCATGTGCAGGCAAAGGCAGCAGTCAAGGGTAGATACGTAAGCAGGCTGCACACTTCTGCTCACTCACTCCCCATGTAGCTAAGCATCAGCTCTGCCAATGAACCATGGGGGGTAAGACACTGCTCTAGGACTCTCGCTGATGGATAAAGGCCCGCAAACCCGCTTGACAGCGCATACTGATCTCCCTGGCCCTCCGTGACTGAAAGCAGTAGGCGGGACTCGAGTGCTATGCAGCGCCAATGATCCCACTGCTGCGCGCCTCCTCCACATCAAGTGGTCCCCAGGCAGCTCCAGATGTAGAAATGCGCTCGTAGCACAGGCTGCCATCGCTGAGGAGCCCACCCATGGGAGAATGTACCACTTGGGAGTCCGTTACCACTCCAAGGCACTTCCAGCCTAAGGTGCTGCTCATCCAAGGACCTTGAATCGACGGGTCGCAGCCTGTCACAGCCCCTGTGCCATCCCTCTAGGAGGAGAACGGGCTGCTGCCATCTTGCCGGCCACTGTACGCAGGAGAAGGGCATGCCAATTCCTCTGCTCTGCGGCCACAGTGGAGCGAACCTGCTCAGTTCTAACATGGTGGCCCGTTTCCCCCAGGCATTGGGGGAGCGGGAGTAATAAAAAAGAAAGTTAAAGGTTGTGGGATGGAGGGAGCGCTCCATGCCCTATAGAGCTCAAGGGTGATGTGACATCAGTTCGCCGCCAGGCTATACCCCTCTTTTCTCTGTTTCTTCAATCAGCCTTTTTTTTCCATATTGGAGGTAAATGCTTTTCAGGTCTCTTAGGCCTAATTCAGACTCGTATCTCCTTCTAGAAGGAATTCATTTCCCTGTCTGCTAGGCTTACGCCTGCCTCTACTCTCAAGGAGGAATATGTTTCATCAATCTGAGGCTTAGTTCAGTTTCTTCTTGGTGTAATCTAGCTGTACACACAGCCTCAAGGGGAATCTTCAGCTCTTACTCTGTAGGAGAATGTGTTAAGTTCCAGGAGTGCCTGGGAGCATTTCAGCTACCAAGGATCAGCCAAACGAAGACCGCTCCTATGAGAACGACCACAAGGACAAAAAAGCACTGGCACTTCTTTGGTCTTCAACTGCTTTGGTTCCGGCCACGCCTGTGGAGACTGCTCTCCTTCAGTGGTTCTGGACTCCACCTTAGGGTGCTTACGCGCGTTCCAGGCTTCATCCGCTTCAGCACCAAAACCTACCTGAACTCCACCCCTGCTTCCAAAAGTCATATCTTTTCATACATGTCTCAAATCTTAGATGCGGGAGGGTGACCCGTTTCCATATGTAATGGAGTTCTTGGACTCTGGAAAGGTGGAGGACTTCCCTGAAGACGTTTATGGTCATAAGGGTCTCCCTAAGCTTGCCTCAAATTTGTTTGATGCTTGTAGGTTTGATAACTTGCCAGAGCTTGCTTTTACTCAAGCCTGAGCTTAGGGGTAGCCCAATGTGTCCTTTAAGAGGACGATTGCCAAGGCAGTAGAGACTTTTAGGTAGTCTTTGCCTTTTAACTCATGTGGTCCAGTACAGCCTTACTGACCTCCTGGATTAAGTTTCTCCTAGAGACCTGCTTCTTCATTTCAACACTGCTGTTGCTTTCCCCACTATGGTGATGGGGCTAAAGCCTCCCTGGTCTCTGGCTATGGACTTGGATCTTTTCAAAAAGCATCACCCGGCTCTCACGGAATCATGTTTTCTGAGAGGTTGGTGGTCCAGGCCACCACTGTAGATTCTACCTTTGTCTTTGCCCCCGAACAAGGAGAGCAAGAGGCTAGATGCCATGGGTTACAAGGTTTTTGCTCCTGGTTGCCTGGCTTTGAGGCTTTGAGGCTACACCTGTGCTGTAGCCAAATACACTCACACTTTATGGAGTAGCATCTCTTAGGCTACAGAGAATGTATCCATGAATGAGATGAAAGATGGTTTTCACACCCTGGTAGAGGGTGGCTAGGAAGCAGTGCACCCACCAGATCCCACAGTCTAGCATGGGTACAGCCAATTATGTGGCTTGTGCCATCAGTACAGGTTCTGTTCTCTGCAGGTGTTTCTGGCTGAGGATGTTTGGGTTTGCCACAGTCGTTCAGCCTACACTCCTGGATATGCTTTTTAACATTGACTATTTTGGGTCCAAGGCTGATGAGTCTTCAGAGAAGTTCAAAGCCTGTGCTAAGTCTCTTAAGCCTGTGATACCCTCCAGAAGAAAAACGGTTTTGAGGACCTAAACCTCCTTTGTCCATCTTGGTAGAGCAGACAACCCCCCCCATCCCCCGACCCCCAACAGGCAAACGGGCCCAGCAACATTCTCCCACCAAGTCAGAGGCAAAAGAACCCAGGGAGGTGAATTTGCACTTTCACAATCACCATGGCAAACCCTGGTCCACTTTTCCACTATAAGACAAATAATAGGGCCACTAATCAAGAAAGCACAACCATTTCAAGGCTTTTTGAGGGTTTCGCCCACTGCTTTTTAAGCGCATTTTCCTCCTTGGCCAATAAGATCCCTATCATTGCCTTTCCACAAGCAATATTGTTATGAAACTGGGTTGGTAAAATAAAAGGCAACTACACATGATTATGAATAAGGCTAAACAGCATTTGCAATATTGACCTGCAAATAAGAGATCCGCATAATAACAGGAGGGGGTTAGAAAGTTTGAAAAATAGGCACGGTTAACACTACTATTGAGTAGGTTGCGGATTTCCCTTAAGGATTAACTGACCTGGCGTTAGCAATAGTGAGAGCGATCAGATGAGTTGAAATATTAATCTGAAGCATTATTATTGATACTACGAGACTGGACTATCATTAATTATTTCATGCAGGATTAGCAAAAATTGCAAATACAGCAGTTTGTAAATTGTATTGTTCAGGTATATAACCCTCCCCAGTCTCACAGATTTAGCCCTACCCTTAATGGCAGAAATACCACACGCCAATAACGGTACCATGTGCACATTTCCGTACACTATCCAACTAAACCACATACTGCAAATTTTTACCCGCTAGACGTCTTGCATGCAGTCCCACACTCTACATCCTCACTATCTCTAGACCGACATAGAGCCACCCTCTGGCTAATTCCCACAATACCACCCACATGCAAACCCCCATAGAAGCATATCCTTGCCATCATATCAGCAAGGATATAGGACTGCCTTCCACATATCACCCAAAGGCATAAGTCTACTACTTACTGTCCACGCCATCCATCCAACTGATCAGAGGTCAATGGGAGGAGAGAAAATGGAGGGCAACAGAGAGGAAAAGTTTGAAAGGAAAGAGGTGAGATAGGGGAAGGATGGAGAGCAGAAAGGGAAGAGAGGATGGGAACTGAAGGAAAGGAAAATAAGTCTTGTGGATGTGTTGCCAACTTTGAAACTGGATGCTCTAGATCCTATGTTTATTTAATGTATGCTTAATTTGACCAAAATTGTGATATATCGGTGAAATTACTGCTCCCTGTACTTCAGTTTACTTACCGATCAAATGTGAGCATGCTTAGAAATTAAAACCAATACAAAGCAGGTTATTAGACCAAAAAGACTGGTTACATGAGAAATATGTGGTCTAGTGGCTCCACTACAGACCTTGAAACCAGTTAATATGAATTGTAATACCAGCTTCACCATTTGAAGACATCACTTAACTGTACTCAAGTTTCCTTGTTATCCAATGCTTGGGTTGTTTACAACTGAAGTGAACATTTATGTAATATTTTATGTTAAATCTAAAAGATTGGAGAAAGGCAAATGGTGCTTTGATGCAGCAAAACTGCCAACTTTGAAACCGCGATGTCCAAGCTCGAACCCTTACTAATTATTTGATTAATTTAACAAGAGTGTGGGAGCCCCTCTACTGAGAATGAACATGGTTCAAATAACCTGTCCTTTGGAATGTCTTCCACTCAGGAGGATCTACAACCACATTTTAGCTCACTGCACCCTTCACAGAGGAGAAATGCCTATTTTCATATCGGTCTGGTCCCAACCACAAGGGTGGTCCAGCACCGAAATGCTAGGCAAATCTCCTGTGAACATGAAGAGTACCATCGCTATCTCAGCTGACCGTTGTCACAGACTCCTCCTTGAAAGGTTGAGGGGCCTACCTGAAGGGAACAAGTGGTAAAGATGAAAGTTCAGATATGGAAACTAATGCATCCTCCATCAAATAGTTGGTCAATGTTAGGACTATTTGCTGTTGAATGTATTTTTGATTTACAATTAATCATCCAATTTTTTTTAACTGGGTAGATAATGGTTTAAAATGGATTTTAAACAAATTGTTCATGACCTTGCTAAATAATTGTATGTTTATTTAAAGGTTGGGTAGGCAGAAGATTGGCCAAAGTGTGCAAAATGTAAAATTGCTGATGGGAGGAAGAATACATTTTTCAATAGACATATGTAATATGTTAGTTGTGCATATAAAGAAGTCTAAATTCTGTTGCTTTATAAAGGCAGAGAAGTGATAGCTTTTAAAACCAAAGGGAATCACCCACTGAGTGGCAAATTCGGCTTGATTAAATTATATTTTGTATTTATACTTATTTATGTTGCAGTCTCATAGTTCTATGGCTGTATCCCGTGCTAAATCTATTGTGCCTTATAGTTGGTCTTAGATCTCAGGTGGCTTGTTTTGTACATTTTAGGAAGGACTTAGAACGTTGTGTGTTGCATATAAAAAATACACCCAGGAAGAGTATGAAAAGGTGTACAAAATATTGCAAACTGCAAAATTGGCATTACAAGAACGGGAAAAGAAGTTGGCTGAAGCATATGAACAAATCGAGCAAGACCTTATTCTCCTTGGTGCCACAGCTGTTGAAGACAGGTAATGTATTATCTGATTATATGCAAGGAAGAAATAATGTCTTCAGTAAACTAGCTTTGTAAACGGTTTATAGTGATAAAATCGAAAACAAAAACGTTGAATGTCAAAATGTCGAACAAAAAAAAGTCGAATTTTTTTTAATGACGTTTTTAATTCAAAATGGGGGGGGGGGTTCCTCCCCCAAAACCACCCCTTTTTTTGTGTGTTTTACCCATTTTTTATTTTATTCCCGGACCCCAAAATAAATATATAATTAAAAAAGAGGGAATTCGACTTTTTTTTTTCGACATTTATTTTTCTACATTGTCATTTGACTTTTTTTTTCCACATTTTGACTGACCAACTTTGTAAACAGCCTGGTGTTTTTTTTTCCAAGGACTGGATTATCAAGAGCCTCACGTGACCTGCAAACATTTGCGGGTCATTTGGGGCAACCGATTACCATTTTCCAAGCCCCACCCACTTCTAGTGGCAGAACAGCTCTTCAAAAAGACTTAATACATTTCTTAATAGGTCACATTCTGCCTGCATGGTACATGAATGAGCTGTGCTCTGCAATATTGCATGATAGTTTTGCCCGCACACAATATAGACGTTATTTTAGGTTTGCACATAAGCATAAAATGGTGTTTCTTCTGATTTGAACTGAAGGTACCACATTAAATTGATAGTCTCACGATTTGTTGCATTGATCAATATGTTTATCTTATTCATCCATGTTTCTTTAAGGTAAGATTTTTACTAAAATCTGTATGACCTTAAAAATTAACTTCTGTCACTAAATTAAAATCTTGTGAAAATGATGGACCCTTTCACATAAATATGTAATTTGACAGCGTATATGTTTAGTAATGTATAATAGTCTTTAATATGTGTATCAGTAGAAGGCTAGTTTATTAAGTAGCCTCGTGATAAATTGGCTATCATTTCTAATAGATTCCTTCCTCCCACAGATTCCTCATCTATGATCTTCTATCTCCAGTGCAGCTGGTCTTTGGAAACGTTTCCACTACCAGAGGGTGCTGCACAGCTTTGTGTCTGCTCTGCGCTGGACATGGCGTTTGGGCCCGTACATAGTGAGGCGCTGCGTCCCATGACTTGAGTTCTTTTTTTCTGCGCATTACTTTTGCTTCAGGAACACTGCTACTTAAGGTTTTGCTAATGCCTAATCTCATGAAGACCTCATGCTTCAAGCCATGAATGGACTGCTGTCGACAAATGTATGTTTCTGACCCCTAACCGGATCTGTCTTTACAGTCTGGGAAAGAAGCTCCTGGATATGCCTTTTGATGTGCATAATCGTTTTGGGGCAAAGACCGAGGATTCTTTAGAGGTTCCAGTCCTCTACAGCCATGGTTAAGTCTTTGCCATTTACCCAGGGCACGTGACAGGGGAACTCTCAAAGATGGTGTCTCCACCTCCGCAGTACCCCCTACCGCCCTAGGAGTTGAGCACATATGAAGACTATTTCCTTCATCAGTCCCCAGTGAGGGGTGGTGGCAGAATTTCCATGTTCAGCTCAGAATGGCATTGCATCACGTCCGACGCTTGGGCCTCACAGATGGTTCACCAGGGATATAGTCTCCCTTTAGCTCAACACCCTGCAGACCATCCTCCTTACAACCCTCATTTGCCGCTGGTCCCTTGCCTGCTGGGGGAGGTTTGTCAGCTGTTGGGTAAGGACACGATGGAACTAATACCGAATTTGGAAGCAGACGGGGTCTGGTATTGATTTTACTTCTTGGTACCGAAGGAGGACGAGCGCTTGTATCCCATCTTGGTTCTGAGGGTATTCAATTTGTACCTACGCAAGGACAAATTCAAAATAATAATTCTGATCCAGATCCTCCAAGCCCTTGATCGACATGAATTTAGATCTCCAGGACACCTACTTCTATGTGCAACATCAAGCACAGAAAGTACCCGAAATTCACTGTGGGACATTGCCACTACCAGTTCAAAGTCCTGCCATTCAGTCTGTCTTCAGCACCCATGTTCTTCACCACGCTGCTGGCATTGGTCACTTCTTGCCTCAGGAGGGTAGGCATTCAGGTCTTTCCATACCTGAACTGACTCATCTGAGGTTGCTCTCCAGACCAGACATCTGCACATCTGTTCTGTATGTGCAGCCTGTTGCACAGCTTGAGCTTCTCACTAAACCTCAAGAAGTCTTATGAGGGAACCCTCAAGTTCAAACCCCTCTGCATTGTCTATAAGGCCTTCTGGGGCCTGGGGCCTCAATACCTTCAACTCTCTCTTCCTAAATATCTTCCCTCTCGAGCTCTTCGCTCATCCGCCTCCAACTCCCTCAGGGTCAGTCACTTCTCCAAGCAATGAGTTGGTAGTAGATCTTTCTTCAGCTGGGGCTTCCCTCTGAAACAGCCTCCCTGAAACTTGAGGAGAACCATCTCAGGTTCCGGAAGCACCTCACAACCTTTCTCTTTGCTTCTGCCTTTTCTCCTCCTCTCCCGAGCTGACCTCCTGGCTGAAGCAGAATCTGCACTGGTTACCTGGCCACCCTCTGATCCTGGACCCAGGTCCCTCCGCCGCCAGTCACACACACACACACACACCTGCACTGCCTGCCATCCCCGCACTTGGGGACTGTTTCTGTATCCCTTCAGTCCCACTACCAGCACTTGAAACCTGTTGTCTGCACTCACCTTTGCACTTGCCACCTGCTGGCCGTTACTTTCACTTATTGTTATTATTCGATTCCCATGTACAGCACTGTCCCGCCACCCCCACACTTTCCCACTTCCCACATCCCATGCACTTGCGCGATCTGTATGACACCTGGCCTAGTATGATCGTTGTCTGTCCTCCCTTTGTTCCCCCTCCCTTGCTGCGTTGCACCTTGAAACACTTGTGTATAGGCGCCTTATAAATGCCATATCATATATCATATCATATCATATGTTTCACCGTCCCAATACCTCTGATTTATCTGTGCAGTCTTAGGTACTCGCCTGGACAGGGCCTTCCCGCTCGATAACTGAGTGACTAGACATTCGGACGGTGCATGTCCTCTAGTCCCAGGAACAAGTCCCTGCCTCATTCTGGTGGTTTTGGGAGCTCAACTTTGCATCAGCTCACTTAATTGGCTCCTTTGTTGCCAGTGGTCTCTGTTTCAGGGGAACATGTCAGATCTTTTTAACAGGTCTCGAGCAGAATTTGTCAACACCATGCATGGCTGTCCCTGCGAGACGATCTATTGGAAAGGCGTTACTTTGTCAACCTTGGCCACGGCTAAAGGTGGTCACTGAAGTGCCCTTAAAAGGTTAGAGTGCTTGCCTATTGAATCTAATAGTGAACAGACTATAGTCACCCTCAGAAATTTGGGGAGCACATCAACTTGCTCCAGTTGAGGGTGATCCGGCTGGCATTGGTGGCCTTCCACCCCTCTGTGAAGGGCAAGTGTGTACTTGCCCTGATGGATAAAAGGTTAGCCATGCACAAATCTCAACAAGCGACGGGTTTGGGGTCCTGGCCTCTGTGCAGAGAAACAATGTGACACTGGTTCTAGGCTCTGGAGCACGACTTATCTCTGATGATGGCTCATCTTGCCGGAACCGAGAATGCCATAGTGGAAACCTGAGCAAGCAGACTTTGGCCTCCCACATGGGGGAGCTCAGCCAGGAATTTCTGGAGAAGATG
The DNA here is from genome assembly GCF_040938575.1 of Ambystoma mexicanum. Classification (NCBI taxonomy): domain Eukaryota; kingdom Metazoa; phylum Chordata; class Amphibia; order Caudata; family Ambystomatidae; genus Ambystoma; species Ambystoma mexicanum. Next base: position 826,156,042 of record NC_090939.1, read on the forward strand.
TACACCTGTTCAGGGACTCCACGGGTGAATATCTTCACCTCCCGTGTGAACAGGAAGTTATTCTGCTTCAGGGTATTTCCTCTGCAGGGAGCTCTGGGGGACGCACTGACGGTCAACTGAATGTTAGACCTGCTGTGTGTTTCTGCCGCTCTGTCATACTGCTGTTTCTCAGTAGACTATGCCCATTTGAGTCCACGTTGATCTTGATTGCTTCTAACTGGGCTCTGCAAATGTGGTAACTGGCGTTGGACATTTCCATCTGCCCTGCCTGCACCTCTTGAAGAGAGTGGATCTGCTGTCCCAGTCGGAGGGGTAGATCCTCCAACCAAACATCAACAACCTGACCTTTTATGCTTGGCTGCTTAAAGGCTAAGGTACTGAGGGAGAGACTTGTCAGATGGCATCCTGGATTTACTTCTCTCAATTCAGAGGCCTGTCACTAAGCCCATTTGTGCATGCAGATGGCATACATTCTCGGCTTGATGCAAGGAGAGGAGTCTGGACCCTTTTACTGGTACCATATACTTTATTTTGGATTTTTTGCTTTCATTTGGCCGGACGGGCCGGCAGATTCTCACTGTAAAGGGGTACTGTGAGAAACCTGAAGGTGTCTCACTGTCTGAACCCTGGGGATCTATTTCTCTGGTTGCCAGAGCACAGCCATCACCCTTGGATCCAGACCCTGTGTGTCGACAAGTGTGGGATGATCACCTGGGTGAGGAATCCTTGGGTAATGGGGGTGAGACTTCAGATGGCTAGACGCAGTATTACCCCATTTCGACACTTTCTACACCTTTATAGGTTATTCTGAATCCTGCACCATTATCCCCTCCCTAATTCCAATAAGTACCAACTCCGAAAGGAGGCGTGGGAGAACTGAGAGAAAGAAATTACAATTACCATCCTGTGTATTACAACCGCAGGACTATGCCCCTACCCGACATTCCTTCACTTGAAATAGAATATTGTCAAACCAGTTCCATTATGCCCCAGTACCTTTCTGTGAAACCACACAAATGCATTTATTTACCATCAAACACTCAACCCGTTAATTTGGACAAAACCCCACACAGTTTTCCCTAATCAGAAAAACTACAACTCCCATAATCCCTCCACACTGGTTTCTTCTACAAACACTGAGATGAGGAAGAGGGGAGCTAAGACAATGAAGATCTCTCAAAACACCACTGAGTGACAGAAGAAAGACTATACTTGATTTAGACTGGACTGTCCGCTAATGAGGCCAGGCAAGGTCAGGCCTCCCTTTCTAGCTATTCACACCTGACTCCACTTAGCACTCATAGGAAGTATATGAAAGGCGGAGCAGGAGAGCACACTATGAGTGAGCTGGGGATGCTGGAGGGTGGTGGGATGCCAGAGAGAGACCTGTGGAGCGGAGAGGAACCTGGAAGGCCTGGAGGAGAAAGAACTACCCAGACACTGAGCCTGACTGCGCCGGGGGGGGGCTGCAGTGTGGAGTGGAAGCTATGCCTCCAGGGGACCTAAACCAGGGGCAGCTGGGGTTACCTGGTGGTACCCTCAACAAAGCTCCTGCCCTGGGTTAAACCGGAGAGCCGGGGCCACTAGGAGGGGGGGTAGGTGTCGAGACCTTGACCCCAGGTACATTTCGCCTAGTACTATGGTGGTTCCTAAAACCACTGTAATGCCATTTTGTTGAGCTGAGGAAGTGTGAGCAAAATACCAAGAACTGCATTATGGGACTGGAAGTCCAAAGACATTGTTTTTTGTTATGTTTATAAATTCGGAAGAAGGGTCTGAGCCTGGCAGAGGGAGACACAAGGTGAACTTTTGGAGAAGGGTCCTAACCCGACACAGGGGAGGCCCTTTGTGAACCCTGAGCGGGGTCCGAGCCCTGCAGAGGGGAGACCCGGGTAAACTTTGGGAGAGGGTCCGAACCCAGTGGAGGGAGACTCTGAAAGACTGAGCAAGGCCAAGCAACAAAGAGAAGATAGCAGGAAAAACAATAAATACTTTTTGAACTGTGTAGTGTTGAAAGAAGAAGGGTACAAAACAACTGAGTGGCCAAGCAAAGGGAAACTACCCAGTCAAGTCTCGGTAAGATGTATTTCGAACTCTCATGCAGTTGAAGAGAGAGAGATGTAATGTTAAAAGGCTTGCGCCCGACTGAGGGAAGCCAGAGAAATTGTGAACGTTGAATACTGTAACTCCGGTTGAGAGGAACCAAAGTGAAAGTGTACTTTGTATGAGAACTACAGATAACAGAAAACATTACAAAGTCAGGAATAAAGTGGAAGTGGTCATGTGAGGGTCCGAGTCAAACCTCCATCGCACAATCGAAAGTCTTTGATGCAAGTGAATAATTGAAGAAGATCCGAGCCCAACAAAGGGAGACCCGTTGTAAGCACCATTCATTTGAACTGTATCCAGAGGCTCAAACGAGTGTTCTGAGCTCCAATGAGACACCTTGTCCTGTGCCTGAAAACGTGGCGAAGGGGAACACATTTACTCAGTAATTATGACTTATTCTTTCCTGAACACTTATCATATATACATTGCAATAGCCCACACACCTTTTGTTATATAGAGTAAGGTTTGGCAATTGTTTTTTTTTAGTATATGCCATCTTTATTTTGACACAGCACGACTAGTACAGCCGTTTCTATTATTTGATGGCTGTAGCTTGCTCCAATCTATAGGTTTAGGGTTAGTTAGGTGTTTATCATACCCTTGTTGAAGTTCAATAAACACCCTTGAACTATGGTCACTTGTGTCTTACTATTGATACCATGCCTTCCTTACAGTAACTAGCTGCTATTACAGTTTTCAAAAGGACCCCGGAGCAAGGCTCTTTCTTCACAATTCCCACTGTTAGGCAATTTTTGACGGGGGATTGCGTATCCAATTTCCACCACGCCAGTTTGTGGTTTCAGCGTGGGATTTAAATTTAGTATTGACATTCCTTATGTGTGCTCAGTTTGAGCCCAGGGATTCAACTCATAATTTGGATGCATCATCACATGTGTTATGTGATCATGAAAAACATTGTTAATGTATTGAAACTTACTATTTGTAAATGTTTGATTTGCTTTGTTGTACAATTATTGATTACTTTTTGGATTTTGTTGTCCATGAGGAACACCTGAGGTTTCAGGTCGAAACACGTTTTGGCTTCCTATTAAAACCGAAGTGCACCAACAATTCACATATAATTTCCACAATACTGTGGAAATGATATGTGATTACAATTGAAAGGACATTTATTACTTTAGGGTGTAGCGCTTTAGTCCATAGTTTTTTACATGCTTTCTCTGGTTGGTGACGTAGGACTAGTGTCACTCGCACTGACCATTGCAGGCTCTTACACCCCCCAACTATTAAAGAATAACTTTTTCTTAATTAACAGTCCTTAGCTTGGTGGAGTATTAGCCCAAACCCTTCGGTGTTCACTTATCTTAAAGATGTCTTAAACAGGACGGACACATGCGGGTGAAACTGGTTGTCACCTGCTTAATGCTGCATGGGGACACTGATCGCCACTACCAGATCTCCCAGCGGCTCCATGTGCAGATGTAAGGGGAAGAACTCCTGGGAACTCCATATGGCGTGGGGACCAGAATGGATTCAGTGTGCCATGCGTACCTCTTGCGAGCGACCGGATGGAAAAAAGGAGAGCTGAGCCAAGACCAGACCTCCAACAGCCATCCAGTGTTGCAAAATGTTAGATGGGGTAGTCTGTCATAATAGCCTATTGTCATTTGTGCCCAACCATATTATGCTCTTATATATGGGAAAGTGTACCTCCTAGCGTACATTATAAGGATATTGCAAGTCACCAAGGAGTTTGTTCTGTGACCAAATAGACGAAGGCAGAGTTAATATATAAAGTAATGGAAGTCCTAGGTGACTTGCAATATCCATTTTTGGTATAGTAGTTTTTTTTATTCCTTCTCATACATGGCCATACACTGACCTTCCCTTTTAATACCTCGTTTCTTTCTTGCTTAGTATAATGTAAGTTATCTTACTTTTGGTGATCCATTTAATCAATATAGAATCTGTTTGGATTATAAAAAAAAGCAAAAATGCAGCACCTAATGTGTTGAAGAAAAATAGTTCCAGCTGTTTTAATAAAATGTATTGGAAGAAAAACATTCATTTTGTGCTTTAAAATAAGTAATAACGTGGAGATTCTTGCTCACATGAGCAAACCCCCAGCATTGCACAAATTAAACATTCTACCACAAACAGTTCCTTGTCAATTACCGGCCATAGAAAATTACTCTGCAAGCAATGAATTTGAAAGCTTTACAATTAAGGTCTGTAGTGACAGCTGGAATAATCTCTGTTGGCTCAAGCAGGAGGCATTGTGACGTCACCACTGAATCGGAATAACGGATTACAGAGTAGTTAGTAGTGGTCGAATTCAGGTCGACCAAAAGTGCACAAACAAAAAGCAGACTTTCGAATGATGAAGTGAAATAATACATTCGCCACACATGAATATAACGTATTATGATTTATTGTTAGGAAGTCCCCAGGAGGACCAACTATCAGTAGCCTTCATCTTTGTGTATGATTCTGAAATCTAGATTCCAGAATCGTACACGAGGCATGACGCAATTCACAGAACTATGTACATCATGGTTACCTTCATGAGTTAACCACATTATAACAAATGGGTCTTTAAAAATATGATGTACCGTTGTCATTACACCTATTTTGAATGGCACTTGTTTCATCAACCTTGGAAGACTCTGTAGGCCCTGCTTTAGGTTTGAAAGGTGCCGAGTGCCGGAAGCCTTCGCGTCAGGGACCAACGCTTTGCTTGTGTAGCTATCCACCCTTGGATAGGGAACTTGTTTTTTTTATGCCGCAGCGAGGGTTGAAGCCAGATTGAGCTAGGATCTTGTCGAGCACAAGCTGGCTCAAGACGACTCACTGCAAAGTCTTAAAAAACGTAGTATAGGAATGGCTCGCACGATAGTCATGTTTTAAGGGGGGCTTCCTAATCAATGGAGTGGTGTGATCAGATTTTAGAGACTCAGAATACGCGCTGTGGTATAGGGAGCGGGTTGCAACAGCCCTGGAGTCGGGCAACGGAAAAAAGTGTTTTGCAGCTGAGCTGGGGAGATACATTTAGCATAGCGGGATGTTTTGGTAACTGAGTGTTACGACTGAAGTTGGTGGGATGAAGCCACCAATTGTTTTGAGGGGCTGATGGAGTTAAGGAAAAGAGGACCCTGGTAATAGGGAGGGGTTTTGGGGTGCGGGTGTATTTCATATAGCTACATTTTCAGAGAAACATTATTTACAAAAGCCATCTAGAAACCGAATTTCCAAAAACCAAAACCTTCGGGTACAGATTGAATGTAGTTGTTAGCAACGAGCGACCCTTTTACACGCTACGTGAACCATAATTTCTGGAGACAGTATGCAGTATTATCGGAGGCGTAACTAAAAGATCAGGAATGTGTAACAATGAAGCATTCATTTCTATAGCCTTATGTTCTGCACCTGCCTATGTTCTGCACCTACCAGCCCTACCAGCTGGTAAAGTCCTGCAAAAACCAAGGTAATAACGTAGTGGTTTTTTGAGGGTCAGTATACGTCTATTGGGGCTAGGGCAGAATGCCTCGGTGCTAATCTTGTGGGGGGACAAAGCAGGATTGCTTGACGTGCGTTTCAAAGCACAAAATGATCGGGATTTAAGAATGCTGCAGTTTGTAAGGCACAACATCGCCATCTGCTGGCAGCATGACATAACTGTTTTCTATCAGAAAATAATCAAGCATTGGAAAACCAATGGTTTTGCCGGACGACGGAAAGGCACAAAAATAAAAATGGAGGAGGCAGCACGATAACCGCTGCAGGGTCCTCTACCAAACTTCTCCCCTCCACCTGGGAAAGGGGAGGGCACGGGGGCGGAACGGCGCCAAAAACACCCGAAGCCCGCGAAGGGCAAAACAAAGGAATGGGGCGGGGCGAGCCCCTTTATAACGAGTAGGGACCTACAAGTGGCCAAGTTTGCCATTTTGAAAATACCGTCTCATGCCAATTCATTGCGTGTAAGTAACAAGGTGCAGCGAAGGAACAAGCGAAAGAGGGTTAAAGGGATACTCTAGTAAAACATTTTATTTCAAAAATAGATAGGCCACATTAAAAAAAAAATACTAGCATCCTCCGTTTTAAAACTTCCTATGTAAAATTTTGAGATATTTAAGCTCAAAAGCAAGCACAGGGGGGCCGCCATTTTGTGAAATGGAGGCCCTCCTGTGCTGGCTTTTGCGGCACTAATGAAGGAAAAGACAGCCAGCTGTAGTAAACAAAGTCTACCGCTGGGTGGCTTTCCCTTCATTAGTGCCGGGACTCAGAGGACGCGGACCGGAGACCAGAGCAGGAAAGCTGCAGCTGAATCTCGGTAAGTGCTATTTATTTTTTTTTACAAAAAATAAGCACTAGCTGCGGTGTTTTTTCTAAGTTTTCCGGGCTGGAGGAGCCCGGAAAACTTAGAAATAAAACCGCAGCTTTAAAAACGTTGTATTTATGTTTGCGGTCGCTTTTGAAGCGACCGCAAACATAAATACAACGTTATTGTGTTGGAAAACGCTGCGGTTTTAAAACCGCAGCGTTTTCCAACACAACCGTGTTGTGTCTGCCTGAATCTGCTTTTCCATTTGGGGCTCTCGGGCTCCCGGAGGGGTTATGGGAGCCCGAGAGTCCCAAATGGAAAAGCAGATTCAGGCAGACACAACGCGGCATTGCAGAAAACAACCGTGTTGTGTCTGCCTGAATCTGCTTTTCCATTTGGGGCTCTCGGGCTCCCCACAGAGCCCGAGAGCCCCAAATGGAAAAGCAGATTCAGGCAGACACAACCCGGCATTGCAGAAAACAACCGCGTTGTCTGCCTGAATCTGCTTTTCCATTTGGGGCTCTCGGGCTCCCCACGGGGAGCCCGAGAGCCCCAAATCGGAAATCAGCTGCAGGTAGAAACACTACGCGGCATGTAAACATAACCGCAAGTGTTTCTGCCTGCTGTGGCTTTCACTTTGGGTCTCCGGTGCTCCTGGGAGCACCGGAGACCCAAAGTGATAGCCACAGCAGGCAGAAACACACGCGGTTGTGTTGGAAAACGCTGCGGTTTTTCGTTCCAAGTTTCTCAGGCTCCTCCGAGCCGGAGGAGCCTGAGAAACTTGGAACGAAAAACCGCAGCGTTTTCCAACACAATAACGTTGTATTTATGTTTGCGGTCGCTTCAAAAGCGACCGCAAACATAAATACAACGTTTTTAAAGCTGCGGTTTTATTTCTAAGTTTTCCGGGCTCCTCCAGCCCGGAAAACTTAGAAAAAACACCGCAGCTAGTGCTTATTTTTTGTAAAAAAAAATAAATAGCACTTACCGAGATTCAGCTGCAGCTTTCCTGCTCTGGTCTCCGGTCCGCGTCCTCTGAGTCCCGGGACTAATGAAGGGAAAGCCACCCAGCGGTAGACTTTGTTTACTACAGCTGGCTGTCTTTTCCTTCATTAGTGCCGCAAAAGCCAGCACAGGAGGGCCTCCATTTCACAAAATGGCGGCCCCCCTGTGCTTGCTTTTTCGAATTTTGAGCTTGAATAACTCAAAATTTTACATAGGAAGTTTTAAAACGGAGGATGCTAGTATTTTTTTTTTAATGTGGCCTATCTATTTTTGAAATACATTTTTTTACTAGAGTATCCCTTTAATTGGCAATGAGGGAAAATTGATAAATGCAGGGGTTATGGCGTTTGAAGTTCATTACATTTAGAATTAGGAATGCACGATAATACCTGCAGCATTCAGGACTCCTTTGGATAAGCACAGGATGTCATTATATCCTTGCAACCCTGCTGCAGTTGGCATATCTAAAGGCAAAGTGTCGGTCCTGATTCCAGCCTTGAAGCGTTTTCAGACAGCTCGGCCGCAGCCAGGGCCGGTCTTACACTAGATTGCACCCCAGGCGGGAAGCAACATTGGCGCCCCTTTCCCCAAAAATGACAACAACATAAATTGTATGTTACAAATGGGGTGCATTATGCATACATTACAGTGGCGACTACGATACGGTTAATAGCTGCCAATTATGACGAGACGGCCAGCCGCCACAGAGCTTAAACACGAAATGCCACTGAAGAGCTCTAAAACCTTCTTTGTCAGCAAATGGCTGATGTGGAGGAACCAGTGTTAGAAGGCAATAAGCTGATAACACTTCTGTATAGCCTGTGGGAAGAGAAAATGCAGCTTGTAATGCACGTGCTGCAAAGTGACCATTTAAAGTCCCAGAATGAAAATAGAGAAATTAATATATTGCAAGAATGCTGACTGGCAACCTGGGGGCAGGTGCTGGGGACGCCCTGAGGCTTGAGACCCCTTTCTTTTGAAAATGTTCAAAGGCCCCAACACCATCTCTGTACTCCAGTACAGTGGCCTTCGCTAGGTACAAAGTCCTTCAGCCTGCATTCCCCACCCATGTAAACTACAGAGGCCTCGGAAGCCAAGGTTCACCACCTTCTATCGCAGTGGTCTTAAAAGCTGCACATATAGAGCAACATTGTAAAGTCCCAGACAGGAATACCCTGAGCAGATTGGTTAGTTCGAACAGGAGGTCAATAGTCTGTACTTGAAGGGAAAGGGTGGAAATGGTAGGTATCAAGAATGTGCATGATTTTTAGGAACAGAGGAACCAATGGTATTGTCATACTATGGTGTTGCACGTTGAGTTTTGGTGGGAATATGATGAGGGCATTCTGCTTTCTATGGTCATTTCTTTTTCTGGCTGTGTTTATCAAGTGCTTCAAAAGAAATCTGAATCTGTTTTCAGTGTTTTCTAATTTTTTCATCACAAAAACTACAGATAACTGTTTTACCCCTGAATACATAGAAGTTGCTCTTGTTGCTTAATTTATGGCATGCTGAAGCAGTAAAATTATAGGTTATCTAAAGTTATTGGATGCAGAAATATTTTACACACAAGAAACATATTGCTTTAGTTATAAGTATAATGTCATTTGTTACTGGTCTTTTACAATCCTAAATGATTTACAGTTGGCTAATTTTGTCTTCATTAATGTTAGAGGACATTGAGCAAAACCTTGCGTTAGGGTAGGTGTTAGAGAGAATTGATATACCCAATAGGCCTTTTATCTCGTGTTATTAATGATAATGATACGTAAATAGACAATTTATGTATAGCGCTTCATGCCAGATTCATGCCTGCAAAGCACTGAAATAACAGGCAATATTACGCATTTTGCTAGTACTTAATGTATTGACCCCTGAAGCATGAAGCGGAGAGTCAGGCCTTATGGGATTCAAAGCTATGACTGCAGCAGGTTGAACAGAGATCTCAAACAAGTGCAAATCACGAAAAATTACATAACTAAACATGCTATTGATTACAAATAGAAGGTGAATAAATATGATGGGCACGAGCACTAACAGCTGTGCAAGGTGGAGGCAAAGAAGTGTGTTAACATCTTTGTCATTTACTAGAAAATGCTTTGCAAGCTGAGCCCAATTCTCAAGTTGGGCTTGCCTGTTTTCACAAGGCCAGCCACGGTACACATGATGTTGAAGCGGTTCCCGTAATTAGCATACAGGAGAAGAGACCATCATGCACCTGGCTATGACCTACTCGGCTCCACATCATGTGGTCCAGGTCATCCTATTTGTGAATGCAAACATAACTAGCCTGGTCACTCCACCTTGTCCCGTCAACACACTGAGCCACAGCACTGAAAGTGACATTTGGCCTGCAATGCAATGTTGACAACCGCTCCATTAAGGTGACCCATTGCCCCAGGCACGCAGAGGTGTCCCATGGAGACTGCACAAGGTTGTGTTTGTTTGGAGATAGTGAACATAGAACAAAGTATGGCAACAGGAGATTTCAGAAAATTAAGGGAAAGATATCTGCACAAGAGACTTGAAAAGTACAAACATTTATAAAAGAAAGAACATTATATCTTCAGTCATTTTGCACAGGCTCACGTGGGAGAACCCCCACACTACTAGTAATGAGGATTTACAGAAATTCAAACCCAGGTGTCAAGGTGAGCATCATTGTCAGCAGAATCCAGATGGATTTACAGCTTGCCTAGTTGACATTTGCTGATCTAAGCATTTGGCGATTCCCTAAAAGCTGTGAAGATGTCCACTTGAGAGTACCTACAAATTCATTTCACAGATATAAAATAATAGCAGGATCAAGAATATCAAGTAGAGCATCATAAAAAATACTTCCCCCATACCATGAATCCTAGTTGTCTGCATGGACAAACCATTTCTCACTTGCCGTGTGAGTTCTTACTCACTAATGGTGACAATTTTTATGACCTGAAAACAGTTTTGTTACTTCATTGCATAAGCCATACACCGAAGGCAGAATCCCAGCCCTGTACAGTATTTGTGCCTGAAAGTAAGTCTTAGTGATTCATACTCCTAGGCACAGGTCCATCCTGCTAAGAAAATGTGCTGGCTTGTCATCCTAACTTGGGGCGGAAAAGCAAACCCTTGCTGCCGTCACTCTCAGCAGTCTCACTCGCTCTCCTCCAGAACAGCGACCCACCCAGACCAAACCCCATGACTGAGGCCACTGTGCTCGCACGGTGCAGCCCAGGCCCGTGCGCTCTGCGGGCACAGTGCCGTTGGCTTGGCTCCTATGGTGTAATCCGTTTAGATTGTGAGTCGCTGTACTTTCTTATTGCAGGCATAACTTTAACACTCAACCTTTTGTATCGTCAAGGAAGTCTCACTGCTAACACTCCATTGAAAACCATTGGCATTGGGAATGTTTTCAAAGTCCTATCCAGTTCTTGCTTCATGTAGACAATATAAATTGTAAGCAGGTTTCAATAATAATTTGTTTAATTATTTCCTCCTCCATAAACTCCACAGACATTCTGGATTGGCCTCGGACTACTGCAAAAATATGTGCTTTTGTCATCATTGGCACAGCAGTCCCTCCGCAGGCATTGTTTTTTGTCCAGTAATGGAAATGGCCTGCCAACATGGCTTCTCATGCTGGGCCCTCCTGCAAAAAGCTCCATTTTCTTTTAGGACTATGCGAACGTTGTAGACAATGTGGAATATGGGACCAATCTGGGATTATCCATCCACACATCACGGAAACTGTATGATCCTGGGCACATTTTATCTCGCTGTGCCTCTGTCCACTTAATTGGCAAAATTGTGAACACATATAATATCAACCACTATAACTAGGTGCTTTATCAAAGCTAAAAGATGCTGCACCTTCTGGTCCTCATTTCCTTGTAGACTCTAAAGCAGAACACGGTTTGTAATCCGATCTGTGAGTGTTGTGAATATGAAACAGCATGAGTTCTAAATGATGGACGGGCTACAAGGTTGGCAAAGGGTTGGCAACACTCGTATCATTACATTCAAATCAAGTGTAGCCCCTCATCCATCTCTTTGGGGAGAATGAATGCACACTAGAGAAAGGGGGAAAGCTTGAAACCCAGCGTGAGAAGCGCAGGTTTGCATGGAGCTCTGAACCCTGACACAAGGGTTGCATTTAAAATGAAGTGACCCGGCTGCAGGACTTCTGATATATTACCTGAATCATGATCAGTTCCGGTCTTTGAATCAGGTCGTGCATTTTTTAAATGTCAAAATAAACTCGCAGGATTAAAAGCACTCCAATGCTTTTAATCCTGCAAGTATATCTTTACCCCAGTCTCCAATTCACACTTCATTACTTTTTATAGAGGGGAGCGACCAAGTGAGGGAGGTCGTGGGGTACAACCAAATCAGACTTACCCAATCAATGAAACACCATATGTCGATAGCACACGGGCAGCTTCTCCCTCCTCCTGAGCTCTGCCCTGCTGCCTGGACCGACTGCTCCTGTGCCTGGGCGGCTGGGCCTTTGTCCTCGAAGCCTGATGGTGGATGGTGATTAATGACTCTCTAAAGTTAACTTTAGAGTGTCCAGTGACGGTCCATGCTGCTGTGAGCTGACTGAACATAGTGACAGCCGAACCAGCCCAATACTCAAACACCACTCCCTCCTGACTGTAGCGCCAGGCCATGCGCTGAGGAGAAGGCATGTGAAATGAGGCCTGGCTGGGGCCAGCCCGGGCAACCGAAAAGCAACACATGTTGCTTTTTAATTACTGGCATCATAAATATCCGGGGCTTGTAGATCCCAGGTAGCCTGGCTTTGCTGGACAGCAGCAACAGGCATCATTGATGCAGTCGGTGCTCAGACTGGAGGGGCACTTTTTGTGCACAGATGAATTAACATCACCCCTGGTAAAGTGCATACTTTATGAAATTAAATGATTCATGTAGCAGCAGCAGCATCATGACGGCGATCGGCAGTGTTCGATCCTCATGGAGGACTCGGACTGCTGGCGTTGGCGCCCCCTAGAGGGTGGCAGCATGTCAGGCAGCAGCCTGCACTGCCTGATGCAAAGACCGGCCCTGGTTGCTCCTTCCCCCTGCGGCCTGAAGAGGGCGTCCTCAGCCGACCCGATCACAACTCCTGCTGGATCTCACTGCTGGGTCGCGCCAATGCTCAGGACCGGTGGGACAATCACTCAACTTAGCTCGGTCTTACTCAAGCATTTTTTCCAGGATTTCTACGGTTTATAGCATGGGTCTTTAGACACCGGTGTGTGTCAAGTTTGAGTCCGTAGGTGGCTCCAGTAACGGGATTAATGCATACAGGATGTATGTCGCGACGGAGCTCCTCAAATCAGGCTGCCATCAGCTCAGCACGCAACAGCACCCCCCCGGGAGGATGCAACTTTCAACTTTTGCCGATTTATCTGGCGTTTCCAGGTGTGAATTCAGGCTTGAATATATAGCAACTTCTCTATCTCACGCAATTATTTGTTGGAACATCATCTAAATATTGGACTTGGTCCTGGATTTATATAGGGGTTAAGACTAGGCATAACCCCAGTGTAAAACAGGCAATAGTCCCAATAAAATCAAACCAAGATTGTCCCCAATCAGTGGAACCCTTATAGCCAGATGTGCAAGGGAACTTGCACAGGGAAACTGGATGCTTTGAGGAAAAGATTAACCTTTTGTTGGTTGGAATATTATTGGCCCAAACACCTGAGGTAGTCAACCGCAGCCTGCCTCTTAGTTGTCAAAGGACAAGGGACACGTGTTATTTGAATGGAAATTTAGAAGCTGATGCTGGTGGTGCCCTATGCTGCGAACTGATGCACCAGAATCTGCCACTTACAGACAGGTCAGAAATGCTTAGAACGACCTTCACACTATCTTGCTCTTGGAGAAAAAAAATCAAAAGTGCAATATTCTTTTAAAGGTGGCTCATCTTGAATAGTTGCTCTTAATTTGCAGTTAGCCTAAAGATTGGTTTTATGATGAATAAAAGTAGTTGTTTCGACACTTGGCATGGTAGTTCCTTCACGCACATCATCTTAGGCTAACAGAATCATTATAGACCACAAAGAACTTTGCAGATCGCTAAAGGATGCAACTTTCGTGTTAACATTGTTTTGCTTTTTATTAATGGCTTACTTAAGCAATCATCTAAATGCACTGCAAGTCAATATCCAAACTTAACTGGTCAATACTGTAAAAAAAAAAAAAGTCAGTACTTTGTTCTTCTTAAGCAACCTACTTCACAGCATTTTGTAAAAAACCTTTTAATTTGACCTTCATAGAGCACCCAAAGTAGATCTCCCTGTCGACTCCATCTTCCATGTTTGCTATTCCTCAAATAGTTGTACAATATTCTTGGGCCGGTATAAGACTTATATATATATCAGAGGCCTTTTCAATATTCAGAGGCACATTAACAATAGTTCTGGCTCACCCACCTGCTGCTCAGCAGCATTGTTTTACAGATTTCTTAAACATTCTTCTGAACATTTCCTTGAACATATCAAGAACTCTACATAAGAGCTATTTGGAGAGAGTTGGCTAAAGCCAACATTGAATGACAACTCTCAAACCACAAAAATTCTATAGAAAGGGGAGCAGTTATAGACACAAAAGTAAACATCCCCACTCACAATTACATTGATGCTGTGTGTTTTACCCTGTTGAGTGTCGGTAGGACATATGTGCACCCTTAAGAGTGGATTGGTTTTTGATAAAACGTGTGCATTTCCGTAGACCCTTCCCCGGGGCCTGTGCCCCCAAATCATGGGTAATAAACAATTTTTGTACTTGTCCCCTTTGCCCCAAGTGCATTCGCTAAAAATACAGACAAATGAAAACCTGATAAAGTTGGTCTTTAAGGGAGGACTTGATAAGAATGTCGGGATGTGGAGACCTGAAGGATGTCAGGTCAGTACAGCCACGTTTGTGATGTTACTGGGATGTATACCGCACTCCATTGTCATTTGCATGGACTCCAGATGCTTTAGACAATCCAAAAGAGGGGACTGGGGGTTGGTTTGGTTAGTGGGATGAGATGGCACATGCAAGATAACTTTGCTGCTGCATTGATCCATGCAAACAGGAAGTACCCCAAATTGTGTGTGTGGGTCTGTTTCTATGTTTTCTGTGTCAAGAGCATAGAGGTATTTGTGCCCAGAAGGGGACACATGCCTGTGATGCTCTGATGCATTAACCAGGGCTTTGGTATCTAAGTTGGTTGTAGAGGTGAGGCATTTATTGTCTAATGTCTGTTGGGAGGGATAGTAAATTGTCATGAATGACTGGTTCAACTGGTCTGCCTATATTGAGTTTTTGCATACAGTAGAAGTTGAGAATGTTAGTGCTGGGAATTTAGGGCAGGGTCTGCATAGCAACTTAGAGCACCCATCCAATATGTCCTTGGTGACATGTTTAGTGGGTGCTTCTTGTGCTATGTCTCCATGGTGGTGCCCCTCGGCTAAGGTATTTGTGGGAAGATGTACTGGGGCTCCATGATGCAGGCTAGTAACCCTGTCTGTGGATGGAGGGGCGGATTGGGAACCAAAAGAGGCCCTGGATATAATTTTCAAAGTGGTCACAATTTACACATTTTCAACAAACCAAACCCTTTTCCTATGGAAGAATGTGGAAATACCACACAAAAGAGGTCCAGGGTGCAGAGGCATACTGGGAAATATACAGAGTAACATATAGGCCAGTTCACCCATGTGGAGGGCTAAGCACTGGTAGAAACCGTTGGGATACAGCAGAGTGTGCAGTGAAAGAGTGGACTGAAATATTGGAATGTGTGCAACAGAAATAATGGCAGAACTTTAACTGCAATAGGATTGACTAGAGAGAACCAAGCTATCCTGTTTTCAATAGGTTTATCGCTTAGACTTTATACTACATTTTACTCTTTAAAAGCCTATGCTTGCATAACCCTGATGAAGTGTGCTGCTTGTGAAATGGAGAAAATGCTGTGGAATAGTCAAAAGAATCCCAAATCAGACTGTTGATGGGCAAAACCCTCAGATTGTTACTAAATTAGCATCGCAAGGCAGGACATATATTATTTAAAAGTTTGGGTCCCACCACCGTTATGCAATTTTATTGAGGGAAGATTTTTTTTGTATATAAAAGAGAACGTAAATGTATTACTACATTTAAGTACAAACTGACCCTGCTCAGTGCTCTAATGTATGTACCAGGTCAGTGCATCAGATTCAATTAAGTCGCTTCAATTAAGCAAAAACAGACAGTATTACTCTGCAGTATCAAGCAACATGTGTGTGTGATATCACAGGGCTCCGACTCCCTGCAACATGTAACATAAGTAAAGATCATTGCCCCGGCCTTTCTCTCAGTATTTTTAGTTTTGGCTATTAAGGGGCGCTGAAAGCACTACCTTTAAGCCGAAAATATGTTCATTAAAATAAGAGCTTTAACATAAGAGGGTGGATACATAGGCTTTTCCTGTTTGGCTATGTGTCCACCCATTTAACACCCATCTCCAAGTGATATCTATATGATTTTCCACCCATTCCCACCCATCTGTGTCCAAAACCACACACCTTTTGCACTCTTTCAATGTATTTGTATTGTGTGCTGAATTTGGCCGCCATTTTTACTTCCAAAATGGTGGCCGCCATATGTCAATATTTTAAAGTTATTTTACTTGTTTTTTTAAATATATACTGGTGCTTTTAAGTTATTTAATATATTTTTTATTTATTTTGTATCACAAATAAACAACTTACTGTTGTAAATACGTGTTATTGCAAAATGTCTCGGAACATGTCCCTGTACTTATTGTGGGAGTTTGTCTAGTGTTTTTCCCTGTATGTGAACCATTTTGGGGCTTCTCATGCACATTATTTTCAAGCACACAACGCGGTTTGGGATCAGATGGCTCAGCTGCTTTGTTGTTGGGTACGCAAGGTTCCACCCTGCGCTGATGCCTGTGGATATTCTTTCGTGTTTTATATTTGTTTGAATTCATGGTTGGGCACCTGGGTTGATCCATCCCCTCTCTGAGCTGGTCAGCTATGGTATCCTTGCAGTTGTGAGCATTTTAGATGTACTTATTTTTTTACACCGTTGCACTATTCTATTGTTAAATGTCCACTTCAAAATGGCGAGCGTGGAGTTGCCTTTATCTCTTAGTTAGCCAGAAGTCTACAACACTTCCATTCTCATGTTTATAGCTACGACTGCTTACTCCACGGGAGTGCTGAATGCGAGTTTCTCCCGTTTGGAGATTTGCAGTGTGACACATAGTAAGCTGCTAGCAGCCTTGTTTGCTCTTGGTTTCATGGGTGACGTTCACACTTTTGTGTTTTTTTTGTTGTTTTTATTATTTTTACAGAAGCATAGGTAGAATCTGAACACAATATAATCATATAGAATATCAACAGCCATCTCATTAAAGCATGTCATAAACTTTACCCCAACGTTCTCCCCTCATTCCTCCCCCACCCTTCCAACCCCCCCAACCATGCCTGCTACACACTTATGCCATAAACGTACTACATTCCAAACAGTTTGGAGCACCTTGCACTCTTGTAAGGGTCAACCTGCATATACCTCTTCCGTGGCTGCATTGGTGAACAGAGTTTGTAGCAAGACTTCCCATTCCATGATTCCCCACCGTGTCTTCCTCGTGGTCCCACCACACCACCCCTTTCCATGCTGCAGTTTCCACCAGCCCCCACCTATGCAGGTCTCTCCAACAGTCCTCTACTCCAGGGCCTTTGGATGATTCCCATACCATAGCAATTCTACGTTTGACTAGGATACACGCCAGATCCTTCATTTTAATAACATGTTTCAGCCCTCTGGGGCGTGAGAAACGGCCCAGCAGACATGCACCTGGGGAGAGTGGATCCAATTCCAAGCCCCCTTTAAGTAGTCTATTCGCCACCTCCTGCCAGTATAGTCCCACCACTGGACATGCCCAGAACATACGTAGCATCCCTACATCTGTCGCATTGCACCTGGGACATCCTTGTGCTGCTGTCCCTGGAAACCTTGATATCTTTTGAGGCATCCTGTACGCTCTGTGTGTCAGTAGCAGTTGCGCAATTTGTGACACCTTCTTGTGGTATCCCAGTATCCGCACCCATTGTGCTTCTGTGAAGGTTACCCCTAGATCCTCTTCCCATTTGACCCTTATCACCATAGGCAAGCCCATTAGACAGTAGGAGGTCATATATTCTCGATATAGTGTGCTCTCCCCCAGCTATCTTTATTTTATTAATTTATTGCATTTGATTATATGCCTAAACCCTTAGGTATCACAACGTACATACATCTTGATCATACATTTTACATGTTATCAGCTTGAAGACTTAAGTTGCAGTAACATGGTATATCAATTAGGACATCCACTATCGAATGTTTCTCCATTAATTCGCTGTATGCGGGCCACCTGTGTATGATCTCTCTCTTAATAGTACTACGTAGCATAAATTGGCCTGTGTGCATGCCCGTCTGTCTTGCCAACTCTGATAAGGGCACAAAAACAGTATCTTGCAACAAATCCCCTATGGTGGCCACTCTGCAGGCTTCCCACTACGTGCGTATACCCATTCACGCCCGAGTCGAAGATGGCACTATCGAGAGCAAAGGATTCTGTGCTGAAACTGGGTTTGTTAGCCCCATCACTGCCAGGGCCCTGTCCCATACTTTCACCCCTAGGGATACTAGGTGTGACCATCGGCCGCCACAATGCTTCCTGAACCACAATAACTCCTTTAGATAATAATGCCGCCCAGTGGGTTACAACATCAGTGTGTCCGGGGTAGGGTCATCTGCGACCCAATCTACTACAAATTACAGCTGCCCTGCTATATAATATAATTCAAAATGTGGGATCCTGATGCCACCCACTGCGTACGGCCTGTATAGTGATAACGCTATTCTATTCTGCCCATTTTGCCACAGGAAGCTTCTTGAGATACCCTCCAGGGTCTTAAACAAAGTTCTAGATATGGAAAGCGGGACATTCACGAAGCAGTGTAGTAGTCTGGGCAATACCACCATCTTTAGCAAGGCCACCCTCCCCATCATTGAGAGTTAGTTTAGTCCAGAACTTCATAGAGCCCTTAATGCCCTCTAGCGCATGTAGCGTGTTGTGTTTGTGTTCCTCCGCTGGGTCGTGATTCACATTAACCCCCAAATACCTGAACATGAGCACTTTCCACTGCAGGGCAAGCACGGGCAAAGCACTTAGCTCTATCATACGCAGTCCTGCTATCGGGAATAATGCTGATTTATCCGTAATAATTGTAATCCCCAACAGTGTAGCACAAAGTGCCATAGTTTCTAGTATCAGCTCCAGATTATCCTCAGGGTTCTGAATGTATAATAATGTGTCATCAGCGTATATGGATAACAAATGTCTGGCCCCATCTATTTCGATACCTGCATCCATGTATTCCATCCTGAGGTACTGGCCAATCGGTTCCATAGCAAGGTCATAAAGCAGCGGTGATAACGGGCAGCCTTGCCTCATTCCTTTTTCTAGTTCCCATGCCTCTGACATTCACCTACCAGTTTTGTCCCTTGCCATCAGTCTAGTGTACACCAGTTGGACCCACTTGATCTATGTCTGCCCAAAACCAAATGTGCTCAAAGTTTCAAAGAGCCAGTCCCATCTCACTGAATCAAATGTTTTCACTGCATCCAGTGTGGCTATGGGACACAGAGTTTCCCAGGATGCTGTCCTATCCATCACATTATGTAATCTCAAGTTCCAGGCCATGCTTCGGCCTGGAACATAGCCCATCTGATCCGGCTGCACTAACTTGTGTATCACTCTTTTCATTCTAGTTGCTAATATGGACATCAGTATCTTATCCTGATTAAGCATTGAGAGGGGCATTTAAGAGCTACATTCCGTCTGGGTTTTATGGGGTTTGAGGAGAGGTATAATGGATTCTCTCAAGCTAAGTGGGAGAACCCCGCTCCTTGTAAGAGTCATTGAAGGTGCTAAGCAAATGGGGGTCCAATTTGTGTGTGTATTCTTTATAGAATTCACTAGGTAGCCCATCTGAACCTGGTGTCTTCCCTGTCGGCAAACACACAATTGTGTTTTGTATGTCTTCAAAGGTGATGGGCGCCTCGAGGCGATCCCTTTCCTCCTGGCACAGTTCTGGGAGCTCAATCTCATCTAACACATCCCTGTAGGTGAGTGCTTGGTATCGGGGGTCCCTCCTGGTACAGTTGTTGGTAAAATTCACGAAACTCATCATTAACCCCATTTTGGGTGCAGCATACGTTTTCTTGTCCCGTGTTTATCGAGTGTATGGGGCCCTGTTGTATCTCTTTCTTATATAAACATGCCAGCAATCGGCCGGGTTTATCGCCCTCTATGTGCTGCTTCTACATGTATTTAGCGAAACTATGCTTGCCCAAGATGTCAATATGATTGGAACTTTATAAATTAAACAGAACCTGTTGCTGTTTGAAAAACTAATGTAGCGCAGCCATTAGTGAGAAATATAAAACCTTGTATTCAGTGATGCAGTCTCTAAGGCAGTCGCGGTATGGGAGGAATCTCTCAGTGATTCACTCCTAAGCCTCCACATGAGTATCAGGGCCCTAGGGGGCACATATTGCCATTGCAGACTAAGCGGGCATGATCAGATAAAACCCTACCTTTCTACGGGGCATGCATGATATGATGTGCCAGTTCACTCAAAACAAAAAAGTAATCTATCCTTGTATTTACTGTGTGTGGCGCTGAGAAGTGTGAATAGTGTCTGGGTGGAGAACTCTACAGGCGTCTTCCAAAGCAACCTATTCTAGGAGCGTCTGTAAATGTCCTGGCGGCCGGCGCTGGTTTAGTGTATTTGGTGTCTGACCTATCCTGGATTGGATTAAGCGTGAAATTAAAGTCTCCTCCCGATATCATTTTACTATCCCGATATGGGCCTAACCGAGGATATAGAGTCTAAAATAACTTGCCGATGCTGTGATTGGGGGTATACGTGCTGACAAAACATGGGTCTACTTGTTCAAGGAGGCCTTGCACTAGCACCATTCTGCCCTCATTGTTTTGATGCGAGTAACCTTGAAGGGTACCGAGGGCGATATCCACATCAGGACACCGCGAACATAGGCGTAATACAGGGCACCAAATACCTGCCCCCTCCATTTACTCGACTCTAATGCCTGTTTCTCAGTTGTGAGGTGTGTTTCCACCAGCATGGCAATGTCCAATGTCCACTCTACATCTCTTGAGATGCGAATATACCCTATTTCTCTTTACATAAGCATTCAAGCCCCTTAAATTCCAGGTAAGAACGTTTACAGTGCCTGTCATTTGCGTCTGTCCCCTTCTAATCTACCGACTGTTTCTGACACAGCAACAGTCTTCCCCCTCCTCATGTGTTGTGCTCCAGCCTGGAATGCTGTGCTGCTAATCCCCTTCAACATACATGCAGGCAATCCTTTCCCCCTCTGAACTTCCCCAACTAGAAACAACTGCTCAGCTTTGTTACCCTTGCTCAGGCATGTTCGCTTCTCGCATTCGCCCCAACCAGTACTGCCTGAGGCTGATGCACAACGGATGGGCACAAAAACAAGTGCCTTCAAAAAATAGAACTTGGAGCACTTGGAACTTGGAAATGTGGCGGGCACAGCCATAAACTGCTTCTCCTCTATCTTGTTGTAAAGCATTGACCGATAATGAACCCCGCCATATTTAAAGAAAACGCAGTTACAAGCATCTAGGACCTATTCCGCTGGGAAGCTTGTCCCCCATCAAAACCCTTTGCTCCCAGGATGTTTTTTTTAGTTGAGGTTCCACCGGAGCACTTAGTTGTACAGTACATGCAGTCCAAAGTACCTTAGTTATTCTTGGCCCCGGGTTGGGCAGGGCTTGCATTGCGTCCTCTCCGGTTGTCCTCTCCATCCTTTTCACAGGGGCCTATCCTCTCCCTGTCCATCCATGCCTGTGCTTCCTCCAGGAGGTTGAAGAACCAGGTCTTATTATTGTATATGATCTTAAGTCATGCTGGGTAGATCAGCATGCATTTCAGTCCAGCCGTATGGAGCCTAACCTTAGCCGCTGAAAATTGTGCCCTGTTCATCTGAACTTGAAGCGTGTAATCGGAGTAGGCCGCTAGGTCTTCAGAGCCTCTCTTCAGTTCTCCACCTTGCCTGGAATAGGCCAATATTTTCTCCCTGTCCTTATAGTTCAGGACTTTAGCAATAATCTGTCTCGGGGGTGCTCCTGGGAAGAGGGTGCCTAGTTAATGTCCTATGCGCTCTCTTAAAACCCTGTATGAGGTTCCCTGGAGCAGCATGTACTCTATATACTTTGTTGGGTCTGCGCCGCCTTCCCCCTCAGGCAAGACTACTATACGAATATTATTTCTCCGGGGCTGTCCCTCTGCCTCTTCCACTCTGTTCTCCAGAAGGCTGACCTTTTGCTGTAGAACATGGACATTCACATGTGTATCTTGGAGCGCACCTCAATTCTCTTTCACTTGCGTCTCTAGCATGATAGTGCACTCTGCCAAGCTCTGCACGTCCTGGCGCAACAATCCCATGTCTATTTGCACCGCTGCAATCTGTGTCCCCAATGAGGCCTTTAAATCCGCTATGGCTAGCATCACTTGGTTGTGCAACTCCATGGCCTCCCCTTCTTTCGCCCACGCTGGTTCCATGCCTCATCCGGGTGCCTGCTGCTTGGTCCTGGCAAAGCCGTCCAAGGTTGGTTGGTTTACTTTGGTTTTAGCTGGTTTGGGGACATTCAGTCAGCCTACCATCTCCTCAGTTGGCCACAGTTGCTTCCAGCTTGATTGACGCTTCTATGAGAGCCCATGGTTATATATTGCTTACAGCGCCATACCTATGAGCTCAGGCAGTGTTATATGGGACCCTGTCGCGGTTGCCCCCTTAAGCAGGCTCAACGTGTGTGGGGCAGACGTAGGTCCTAAGGCTCCTGTGGTTTCCCTATACCCGTTGCCTTGTGCTCTGGAGCTGCTTACCCTACGTGTCTGTCACCTGGGCTTGCCTTTCGGATCCTTGCCGGCTTATTGCTTCCTGTCCGCTCACAGCCCAGGAGGGGAATCGGACGCTTCAGAGGGGGGCTTGTGCAGCACTTGCCTTGTTCTGGCTGCAGTGCCCACGTGTCTTCGGTAATCCGCTGCCTTCCATCTACCCACGTCACCACTCAGCTGAGCAGATCGGGTATCTGGAGACCCTCCTCCGCTGCACTCAATCCCTGTAGTAACGCCTCTCGTCCACTCACCACTTCTTCCACCTGGTTCTTCAGGCTTCCCAGGACCTCCAAGCCTTCTGCCCACTTCCACTGTCCTTTTCATTGTGTGCGCGCCATCTTGATTCGTGGCACCACCGGTGGACCCTTTGTTCCGTGCTGCATATCTCGCTGGGAACCGAACCTCCGCTCTCCACCTTCCAGCTGGGCACTCATGAGAGTTTCACTCGCGTTCTCAGTTGTTTGCAGACTATGTGTACTTCTTAAAGCTTCCTATTTTGTCGAATCTTAAAGGATCCGGCGGGAGCAGCCCCAGAATCTGACCTACTCCATTTGCTGCAAGCCACACCGCCCCACACTTTCGTGTTAGTTCCTTTAGCATTAAGTCAATACTGGCAGAGGTTCCGCAAATGCTGGGCTACTTCCATCTAGCTATAGTTGTTTTACAACGTTCTGAATTCTTCCTAGTTTTTCCTTAATCCTTTCTCTGATGTTCCCTTCACTCCACATGTGACCGTCGGAGAGTTAAAGGTGCGCGTGAAAGGCAGTCTTATGTTAGAGCCCCATGCACACGTTTTTTTACTGGCAAAAGTCAATTGCAAAATTACATCCAGGGACCATGCTGGTCACAAAAAAGGCAAACTAACTTTGCAAATTTTGACGAGTGTGGCGCACATAGGTCTCATGTATTACACACAACACTTAAGTCATCTAGTGAGTTTATGGTGTCTATGCTGATCTCCCAGAAGGCAGTGGGTTATTCAGAGTATCCTGGCTCATTGTGGTGGCTGGTCAGTTTGGCGCCTTGCCTGAAACTCCACAGGTCAGCCTCAACCCTGTTTAATAAACAGTTTGTTGTTTTCTTCTTCTATTCAGCACTTTGCAGCAGAGAGGGTTAGCTCTGACTTTTTATTCAGAGGATCAATGGTGCGGGTATTTGTGGCCGCTACTTATTTCGCACTATGCAACTAAGAGCGTTGGTGTTTGAGTTTGTATTATTCTCACTTTGCATCAAAGAATGTTAGGGCTGACCTGTTTGGTTCTTGTGCTCCTGGCCTTCAGCTAAGCATGTGGTTGCTGGGGGGCACTCAAGAACTGTGCCAAGATGGCCGCTATTATGAGAGCTCCTGAATCACTCATCGAATATCCTGCATTTATCCTGCCCATCGGTGTAAGGGTTACCCTGCAAAGTCTGTGCAGGATAGCTTAGGATCTGAATGCACCAGTTTGTGAAGTTTTTCGCCGCCCTGTGACTGAAGAAGCAGGAGGTGACAGCCTGGCCTGCTGTGCAGCCTGGAATGGGACCGGCTGTGGGGGGCGGCAGCAACAAGGCCAGCGGGAGGAGCCGCGTCGTTGGGGGGGCCTGGCCCAAGGGACTTTGTTGGTTGGCTCCTGCCGTAGGAGCACCCGAGGCTAGCAGCCTTTCATTGAAATTTCCCCCACTACCACAACAGCTGTGGCTGCCCCTCTGTGCCGGTACTGGCCATGGAGTGCAGTAAGAGGATACCTGATAGGGCCTGGTGGTGCCTGCGCCCCTTGCCAGAGTGGGTGGAGGCCCCGAGGCTCGTACACAAGGAGAAGTGTGTGGTGACCGGCGGAGGGTTGGGGGCACTGCAGCAGCCTGGGGCTGGAGCCCTGAACGGAGGGACGAGCAGCGGGAGCAAAGGAGGGGTTGTGGTGTGTTCCCGCCCACCCCCCGTCCGGCCGGCGGTGAGGAAAGCGGTGGCACTTGCACCGGGTTGCGCCACGGCGGTGCCGTTAGGAAGTCCGGTTGGGACCCCTTGCTTGGCCCACTGCAGGGGAACGGAATTGTGCATAGGTGGTGGTGCTGCTGCGCTTTGGGTTCTGCTGGCGTCCGGGCAGTCACAGGGCTGCAGACTCCTGGAAGAACAATACCACTGGGGCACACGACTGAGGAGGAGTAGGAGGTCGGTGTGCCCCCCCTCTTACCACCTTGCAGAGGTTGAAACCCCGATTCACCCGGTAAGAGGACAAGTGGGGGGGAAGACAGCAAGGTCACTGGGGTGGAACACAGAGAGCCCAGGACATACGAGTCCTTACACATAAGAACGCTGGAGGGGGCAGCTGGATCGGTGGAGGTGTCTCAGGGGTGTTGTAGCATTGGACCCCCCTGAGTGGAGTCTCGGAGGGGCACTGCGCAGTCGGAGCCTGTGGGGGAGGAGTGACCCCCAACCACACAGAACATAGACAAGTCTGCCACCCGCAGGGACTGCACACCGTTGCCGAACGCTGGGAGCACTCCCTGTAAGGGGCACACATTTAAACAAGCACTTGATGGATGGAGGTGGGAACACCTCGCCAAGGGAATAAATGGTATGCTTTATCGGTGGTGCTCTGGTTCAAGCAGCAGCACACAGGCCCAAACTGCAGGAGGCACTTATTTGGCACCTAAAAGGGAAGACCGGCCCGAGAAAAATTACTGGGCTCCCGGACTGGTGACATAATCTAGGACTTGGTGGTACTCCAACCCCTATAACTGCCGCAGTGGTGAGGTTGTGTGTGCCTGACGGAGGTCGTTAGCTTCATTGAACAACCTGCTGAGTCCCAGAGCTGCAAAAGGATGGGGAAAAGAGATAGAACCCAACCCAAGCTCCCCTTTGCCACACCATCCCAGTCAAAACAAATGACCAGAAGCCAACAAGAAGCAGAGGAGATGGAACCACAGGCTGAGCCATCCTCAAACACCTTGAGACATAAAAGGGATCCTGACGCAGTTACAATCGGGGGATCAGCTCAGCGGACAGCAAGCTTGGCACACTCACCTGAAAAGTAGACCACATGCAGGTTAGGTTGAACAGACATGATGACCGGCTGGATGAGGCAGAGCAGCGCCTGTCCATGGTAAAAGACGGCTCTGCATCATCAGGCACAGGAATTAGTACAACTAAAGAAAGTTTCTCCTGCAATCAAGGAACTGCAGGAGAAACTTGACAACCTGGAATCCAGGTCCCAGAGAAATAATCTCAGGATTGCCAGAGGCTAAGAACAAGAGACCAATGGAACAATGGGTGGAAACGATGCAGCGAGGTGCTGGTGAAAACCGGTTTCTTATCCTCTTTTGTGGTGGAGAGGGTGCACCGTATAACAAGCGGCCTCCCACCAATACCAGGGGTGCCACCCAGGCAGATTATTGCCGGACTGCTTAATTATCGTGACCGAGACTATGCGCTGCAGCGCTCCAGAGAACTAGCCGCCCTTAGCTACAGAGGTGACCAGATATAGATCTTCCCAGATTTTTCCAACAAAGTGCATAAAGGGGAAAAAAGGCTACAAGCAAAAGGATGCAAATACGCCATGCTGTTCCCGGCACGCCTACAAGTGGAGCACAAGGGCAAGGCCATGTTCTTCCAATCACCTGAAGAGGCGAGCACATTCTTGGACAATATGGACGGTGGTGCTGGTCTGGCGAGAGATGGGAAGGGCCAGGGCAGACCCTTGCCCAGGGACTTGGGCTAGAACATTTGTGGAGAATCGGAGCCTGCATCGGAGGGTACTATAGCCGTTGGAAGGAGTAACCTTCTGTTGGGCTTAGAAGCTATAATTAAGGTGGGTGAGGGGTAGCTAAGCCTTGAGTTGCCACCATGCATCGGCTCAGTGGGTATATGTTGGGGATGGGGTGGGATCTTAACTGGTGCATTGGGGTTGTCGGTGGGGAATCGGGGTGAGTTTGGTTTATTGTTTGGTTATGGTTCACAAGTTGGAGGGGAATAGTTTTTTCAGCACACAATATCACTATTTCCAGCAACTCAGTAGGAGAAGCCAAATGGCTAGGCCCCACGATATGTCAGAGCTCCAAGAAAAATGGCTGATAGTGGGATCAAGTATCAGTCCTGGAATGTAAGGGAGCTGAACTGCCCCTCGAAAGCTAGGAGGGTTTTACTTTAAATGCAGCAGCATAACGTGGATGTAGCTTTTCTACAAGAAACCCACCTCTTACCCAACAGTGAATCTGCCTTCGCCAAAGCTTGGGGATGCCATATTTTTCCATCATACTCTAGTTATTCTCCAGGGGTCTGTACACTGGTTGGAGGCATGGTGGGGTTTCGGTGCACAGAGGTGTGGAAGAACGAAGGGAGAGCCTTGATCCTTACTGGGATTATTCAGGGCAAGGGTTCACCCTTGTGAATTATTATGGTCCTAACACAGATTCCATAAGGACATTAGAACTCAGAGGGCCTCATTATGAGGTTGGAGGTAGCCATGGTGCTGTAAGCACCATGGCTACCCCCTTACCGCATACCGGGTCCGGGTTCTCGAAATGGGTACTTACCAGGTCATTCCAACTTTGGAGGACCCGGTAAGTCCCCATTCTGAAAACCTTTCCCCATTTCCATTCGAGCCCCCATAGGGCTCAATGGGAATGGGGAAGGAGCTAATAACGGGCCCGTTATTAGCTCCCTGGTCCCTTAGCGGCTCCCACTAAGGGACCTCGTAATACGGCGGTAAGGCGCTAACGGCAACGGCACCCTTACCGTTGCCGTTAACCCCTTACAGTCGACCTCGTAATGAGGCCCAGAGGGTCAGATTAGGAGGCACCCTGAACACATGATACTCTGGGCGGGGGACTTTAAAGCATTCATGAATAATCTATTGGATAGGTCCGGTGGGCTCAGTAAAGGGGTCACTAGAGGAACTGGGAAACTGCAGCAGCTATGTGCCAGTGAGGGCTTGGTAGACATGTGGAGGGCCAGAAACGGTACGGAAAAGGGATACACATTTCAGTCATCAGTGCATGGACCGGCCTCCCAGCTGCATTATTTTCTTGCATCCGATAGAGGGTCCGGCTCATTTCCAGGTTGCAAGATCTTGGCACACACTTTATCCGACCATGCCAGGGCTATGGAGGTAGGAGCTGGTTCTTAAAGGATGATAGTTTACGGGATTTGTTTTTTTGGGAGAACGTGTGGGATGCGATACCATTTTTCCAAGAGAATGTGGGCTAGGGGGCCTCATATACCATGCTTTGGGAGGTATTTAAATGTGTGATACGGGGCCAATGTATTGCCAGAGCCCAGAATATTGAAAACTATTAGAGCTGAGCTAACCTTGTGCGAAGCCCGCTTACGGGAATTGGACACATCTCCTTGGTTCTTGGCCAACGAAGAGAAGCAGGCCAGATTTCGGGAGGAACTGAATTCATTTAGGGACACTGCCGACCGGGAGATCAAATTCCTCAACATATTGGCTACAGTGCAGGGATACGGGGAGGGCCAGAGAACCGGGGCCTTACTTTCATGTTTAATTAAAGCTGAAAATAATACATTGCATATAAGCGGGGTCATTGACCACACAGGGGCACACAGGCAGACAGATGAGGGGATTATGGGGGTATTAGTTCACTTCTACTCAGCGCTGTACTTGTCCAGGATCGATGGGGACCAAGCTAGGTTAAAGGAATATCTAGATCAGATCGCACTTTATGGGCTGGCTCAGGGAGAAAGAGAATGGCTAGGGAGGCCGTTAGTGTAACAAGAGATCCACGAGGCAATTAAATCTCTACCTGCCGGAAAGGCAGCCAGCACGGACGACCTCTCAGCCGACTTCTACAAGGCCTTTGCAGAAGTGCTGGTCTCCCGTATGCTTAGCATGTACCAGCAGGCGATGAGGAATGGGGAACTGCCGGGGTTGATGCGAGAGGCAGTGGTTACGGTCCGCTTGAAGCAAGGAAAGGAGGCGGACAGATGTGCATCCTACTGCCCAATATCGCTCAAACTTGGACAACAAGATTCTGGCCAGAGCACTGGCTAATAGACTTGCTCTATTGATGCCAGTGTACTGGCTGATCAGGCCGGGTTCATACCCGCGCGAACTACATCCTATGTGCTCTGTAGATTATTTGGCCTCATGTCAGCTCTGGAGTGTGAGGAACTGTTGGTGACAACAAGTAAGAGAGACACATGTGATCACAATTAAAGGGTGGGTGTTTGTTGAACAATGAATGATGTATGCAGGTTGGAAAGACGCCTAATCTAAACCTAAATCTAAGATGGGAGCAAGTGTCGACCATCAAATGAAAAATAGGGCAGTCCTAGTGGCATTGTGTCAAAATAAAAGGGCCTATACTAGGAAACCTATTGCCAAACCTCACAACTAATACAAAAAAGGGGTGTGGGATAGTTCAAGCAAAGAAAGAAGTGTTCTCAAATAATATGGCAGGATGCGGTAGCCTGGGTCTCCCGTAACCACGTTTTGGACACGGGATAAAATGGAAGCTTGGAGCACAGTAGAGCCTCAGGCTTCGCCAGCACGAGACAACAGTTCCAATGGCAGTTCTCAGGTCCGTCGATGGCCAAGTCTTGTTTCCTTAGAAAGTCTCTCGCCTTCAGGCTTGATATGTTCAAACAATCAAAAAACAAAAGTTCCTTCAACAAATTAAAAGTTTGTTCCCAATGTTCGCTGGGTTCATCGCTGGATCTATCTCGGTCGGGCTCAGATTCCTCTTCTCCTTAACTGGATTCAGTTCCCTTGGTTTCTCAATGTTTACTCTCAATGCAGGATTCACTTCCCTTTCTTTCACAGCTCTTGTAGATCAAAGTCTGTTTGTACAGGGATTTTGCTTGACCCTCTGTATGAACACCACCTTGACCTATTTCGCTTGCCTTCCTATGGCCTTGTGGTATTTGTAGTTTCTCTCATATTGGGTTCGACCAGTCTCTCGAGTTAGCACCCACGTGGTGCTGGCTTCCCTCTGTAGCTGGTCTCCCCTTCACTCTTTACAGTTCCTTCAAAGTTCATCAGCTTTGCTTCAAAACTTGCCACTTTGCATTTCTCCCTCAACACAACCCGTTTCTTATCGATACTCCCCTTGACTCACCGGCTGTGATGAACCGCTTGGCTTTTGGCTTCTCTGGAGTCAAGGCCAGTACCATGGCTTATCGGCATAGGCTTGCCCCATGTACCGCTGACATCTGCTGCAGGACACTTGTGCTATTGTTCGCGTTCTCCAGCTCTGTTCCACAAAGGTTCTGCAGGTCTGGGATGAAAGGACACGGTCACTTCTCTCCAAGTCACCCTCCCGATTTCTGCCGTCTTTCTCCTTTAGAACTGCTGCGTGGTAGCAGTCTCGTTGTGCTGTCTGCCGTGCTTGCCTTGCTCGTACTGTGCTCTCTGGCTCCACCCTTTATCCCTAAAGGGAAGGGAAGGGAAAGGGCCTGACCCTTGTATTGGGACATGTTAGGTAAACGCCTCAGGTGTTAGTCTGTTGTCCTTTGTGTTGTGCGAAAGTGTTAGAGTTACAACGGGGGGGGCAGTGGTTTGGAATGTCCTATATGAGACGATGGGGAAAAGGTGTAAAATGAAGGGGGCTACCACGTCTCGCCCATCAGTGTCCCACTCCCCCTTCAACTCCCTGAGGAGCCCCCATCCAGGTGATCCTGCCTCACTATGGGAACTGGATCCAATAGCGATGGCCATGTCCTGGCCACCTGGATGACAGATACCTGTGGACCAGCTAGAGAGACACCTTCAGGTTTCTGACAGGACCAACAGACACCGCTGGTAGCAGCATTCCTCAACTCTGAGAAGGCATTCGACTCAGTGGAGTGGCGGTTTCTCTTTGTTGTGCTGAGGTGGATGGGAATGGGGGAAGATTGTATAGGCATGGTCTCACTTCTATATAAGGACCCGCTGGCCTGCATCAGAGTGAATGGTACGCTCTTGGTGCCCGTGAAGATGCGAAGAAGGACCAAGCAGGGGTGTCCCTTATCTCCCCTTCTCTTTGCCCTTGCTGTGGAGTCCTTGGCAGAGATCATCAGGGTGCTACAAATTGACAGATGGGTGCGACTTTTTACGCATAAATGAATCATCTTGTTCTATGTGGACGATTTGATACTCTTTATTAGGGACCCAGAGGAGTTCCTTGCGCCAGTTATGAGGAATATTTTGGTTTTCAGTCGACTCTACGGATTTAATATTAACCCCAAGTTGGTTCTGTTTCCCATGACCAGCGGGACAGGGAGGTTCCGGAATGAATTCGATTTTCAGTGGCACCAAGAGCAGAACGGTTATCTGGGGTGACAGTACCCAGATCTCCAGATTTGCTTTATCAGGAGAATTACAAGGTGAAGTTGGAGACTACCGAGTCATTGCTGGGGTGGTGGAGGAATCTACCATTGGCCATACTCGGCCGCACCGTGTTAATTAAAATGGTCATATTGCCGAGATTGCTGTATATCTTCCTCAATGTCCCAATACCAATTCCCGTAAAATTATTTTAGTCTTTGAAATCTGCTCTAACAACATTCATATGAAGGGGGAAACTGGGCAGATTGCGGTGGGAGAGGCTGACCGCCCCTCTGGAGACGGGGTTGTGGGGGGATTAGCCCTGCCAGACCCGGACGCCTATTGGATGGCGGCGCAGGTGTCTTATTTGCTACACTGGTTTGATGTGAGGCCGGATCGGGCCTATGCGCAGATCAAGAGGGTGCTGGTGGCGCCTTCACTACTGAGGGTGGTGGTTCTTACCTCCCCACAGTTGGTCAACAAGCCCCGAAATATGGTACAATTGACTTGTAGTGCTTGAAAGGGATCTACATGATCCGACCGCGGATGATTTCATGAGAAATGTGCAAACCAGAAAAGGCTTGCACATTTCCCATGCAAACACACGTTAAAAACCCATACATAGCCACACCCCCACAACACACACCCCAACATAAACAAACCCTACTTACCTTTTTCTTCACGCTGAGTCCCTGCGGCGCAAGTTCCCTTTCACTTCTTTGATCGGGACCCAGCGCCGCAGGGTCCTTTTCTTTTTTTTTTTTTTCTTTTTTCTGGGAGCTGCAGGGGTGTCCCCCGCAACCCCCGCTCACTACACCACACAGTATAGTGAACGGGGTGTTGCGGGGGACACCCCCGCAGTCTTTTTATTATACTTACCTACAAAGCTACCACCACCACCAAAGGTTCGAACTTTATACGCAGTGTATGGATAAGATGGGCTCAACTAGCTGGAGAGTTCTTTTTCTGAATTGACCATTTCTAACGTTGGAGGAATTCAAACCTAATGGGGAAGCAACAGCATTAGATATTTTCACTTATTTCAGGCTGCGAGTGGGGTTGAGAGTCAGGTTTACAGACTTCCCAAAAGAACCCCCGGTAGACCCGCTGTTGCATGAGATGGTTAGTACAGGGAGCAGGACCAGGCTAGTCTCCAAAATATACTCTGCCATAATTGATAGGTCCACAGGGTAGGCCGCAGACTCTCTCGCCAAATGGGGGAAGGCACTGGGTGTACCACTAAGTGTGGATGTTTGGAAATATTGCTGTCTGCAGACTCGAGAAGTGGCTATTAACAGCAACTTTAAACAGATACATTTTAAGTACCTGCATCAGTACTACCTGACTCGGAAGGATATTCACATGTTTTTCCCGGAGTCTCCAAAATCATGACAGAGGTGTGGCGCTTCTCCTGCAGGTTTTTTACATTTGGCCTGAGCATGCCTGCTGGTTCAGTCCTTTTGGGTCGAGGTGTTTGACATGATTTGAGGAGTAGTCGGAGAGAGGGTAACCTGGTCAATGCAGGAAAGATATTATACAATGCCATGAACTAGAAACGGACTATGGTGCTCTGGTACACCCAGCCTCGAAACCAGAGGACGTATGGGGCCGTATATTGCATATTTGTTTTCGATCAATAGTGGGGAGTCGGGAGGTTCAGATTGCAAATGGGGTGCCAAGATTGAATGCTGACTGGTCATGTCATCTTGTCGGCTTTACTTAATCGATCATCACTGTGGAATGGATGGGGGAGCGCATTAATGTAAGGAAGGCTGGGATGCGCCGAACGTGTTGTTTCCTTCTTTTTTGTGTTTCTTTGTTTGTTGTATGGAAAATCGGAAACACCACAAGCAGTTTACACTTTGCAAAGGCAAATTTGCACAATGTAACAGTATAAATCATTCTATAATAACTGGCACGATCTTAATTTGTGGTCCAGACAAATTTATTTGGAAACAGCAACGCCCATCTGATAACTCTAAACGACTGTTGAGTCTCAATTTAGCAACTTCTTTGGAAAACTCCACAGGTTGCAGTCATCACATTCGTGTTTGGAAGGGATAGATACAAGTTCTTTAGCTGTTCTTGTGGTTCAGGGTTGCGGGTGCCATTTGCAGCATATCTAGTATCCTAACTTCATAGCTGTGCTTGCTGGTATTCGCAGGAGTGTAGTATCTAAGTGCACCGATAAGGTGTTGTTGCCAACGGCTGAATGCACAACAGGGAGTGGATGGGGCTGGAGAATTAGCAGTGCTGCCAGAATCATTTTGGGGAAAGTTAACACCCAAGTGAGTTCATTTACACGCCGTCAGTATCGGTTTAACAAAACATATTGATGTTGGGTTATGAGAAAGGAAAAGCTATCTCAGTGATTGTAATTGGTTATTTATAACGCACTTAATTCCCAGAAGTTTCTAAGCGCGGACCCGTGGTGCGAACCTGTGCTGCTGCGAGCAGTCTTGCTTTCAAGACAAGCACGTTGCCCCTGGGCTATCCTCCCGAGACGATAGTAGCACGTCTATAGCCGCAATGAGCGCACCAAAGCACCCAAATCAATATATATATATATTTTTTTTTTAAACGATGTAAGTTTGTGTATATTATATAACAAAGATCAGTAAAGGAATGGTGGGTGTAAAGTTGGCGGGTTTCAAACCCACCATAACTTTACTGGTGTTTGTTAAAATGCCCCAAGACTCCAGCTCCCAGACTGTCAGACTACAGTTGTCTAGTCTTGAGAAATGTCTGTCTTGGGTTGACTAATGTATGTATAAAGTAGCACTGGCCTGTAAAACCAAAGTAATTTTCTGGGGAAAAAGGCTTGCATTTGAACTAATTTGAATACCCACAATGCATTACGGATGTGATCTGAACTGGAGGTAAACTTCGAGCGATGGTTACTGAGTGATGTTGTAGCATATGACTTGCCTCAATTGGAAAAATCTACATATATCCGCTCATTGTCTTCCCTTAATCGTGACTATTGTGTTCATTAATTTGCAAACTGTAAAGATGTTTAGCAAGGGAAGGAATCGCCAGTGCAGCGAGTCAGTGTAGTTGATGTACATATGTATTTTTTGTGTGTGCGTGTTTTTTTTTTTAGTGCTGGCCAAATTACTAGGGATCATGATGCTGCCATGCTGCAAGCGGGGATTGTTGCTGTTGTGAGTATTGCTCTTTTTCAGTCCCTTTTCTATATTTAACCAATCGTGCTGTCAGATTCAGTGAGAAAACGGACTTGTATTTCCCGACTGCTTCTTCCCCACATTCTTCTTCTTTTATGTGCTGGGCACACTCAGTTGACATCTATACACAGTGACTGCCACTCCCCAATGGCAGAGCTGCTGTTTGAACATGGCAGCCTTGAGTGCTAGGAACGGGGACATGTGCGACGGTCGAGTATGATAGGTTGAGGCGGCAGCGCAACCGTTTACCCGGGCTGACACAGAGAGAAAGATACTAAATTGCGGTGGCATCACCCGGAAAACGTGAAATCCCACCAATGACACACCTCGAGATACCATGACGTGGTTGGAACTCATGCTGAACAGTCCCTGGAGGCCAGCTCGAAGCAGCCCCGGCACCGTTGCTGCGCGGTAAGAGCTGGTCCAACTGACCGACCCAATCATAGTCTGATGCCCAATGGTGTGCATAATCATTACCCAACCAGGTGAGGAGTGGACAGGCAACTTTCTAATAACGGCCTGGAGGTGGGACCCCTACGTGCTGTCCTAATGAAACTGTTGGGCCAGGGTGTAGACACTGATCAGGATTTTTGCACAGGCATGCCCTCGTGATCGTGGGCCACCCTTCCCTTCCTTCCCTTTCACCCGTTAGACCTGACAACTCGGCCCAACACCGAACTGCACAGAAATCACAGCCTGCATGCTCCCCGGCAACCTACCCAGACCCTTACGGCCCTCACGAGATGTTCCTGCCGATCAGTGACGGTGAGCGCGATCTGTTTGCGTGTACCCACAAAAGGTTTTGGGCGCCTTGTAAAATGCGTTAACACCTGTGACATAAATTGAACTAGAGGCACCCCTGCGGCATTAGTTGCACCTGGCATCAGCAGGGCCCGGAAACGTTAAAAACCAAGACTTTTCCTTTGAAGACCCTGATTAACAATTATGAACGGGGAGACTGAGATCCGGGGCTGAAAGCTCGACGTGGGAAAGGCAAGGCTACTGACGCCCCTATTGTATGAATAGCAGTACACACT
Source organism: Ambystoma mexicanum (assembly GCF_040938575.1). Lineage (NCBI taxonomy): Eukaryota > Metazoa > Chordata > Amphibia > Caudata > Ambystomatidae > Ambystoma > Ambystoma mexicanum. The sequence goes on from NC_090939.1 coordinate 826,190,878, forward strand.
GAACTACTGTAAAAAAAAAAAAAAAAACATTCGAATGTGCTGTCTGGCAAACCCGACCAAGCGCATGGCATGATCCGAGATTGGATATAGCCGCCATCGGATTGAGAGCAAGTCTCGGCCATAGTCCTATAGTCCTAAACTTCCGCAGCTCATTTGCAGAACCCCAATATGAAACTCAGTAGTGCACACGGCCTCAGATTCAGAAGGCACTAAAGTCTGTGTTGGACATTGAACAGCGCCAGATCACCAATCTCATATTGCATGTGTTCAAGGGCTATTACGGGGACAAGAATTTCTGGGTAAATACGAAAAGGTCTTCAGGGGAAAAAATAAAAAAATAAAATAGCGTGCCAAGATATAGCAGGCCAAGCGATGTGAGAGCACAATCCACTCCTTTCACCCGAGCTCAGAACGGCTATACTGCTTTGATCCAGACTGTGCGGCCAAGGAGCTTGATCCCTCTGTATCCACCAAGGGATCGCAATTAATAACACATCATTAGCTCAATATCCAGATGAAAACTGACACACAGGCCACAATACGAACCGAAATAAATCTATTACGGAGTGCTGACACAGAAAGGCATAGTGGACACACATCCTGGGAAATCCTACCGGCTGATATACATATCACACTAGTGATATCAAGATCTGGGCTTGTGTGCACCTCTGCGCCTGTCGCATGCCAGTTTAGAGAGGTTGTTGCTCCCTGGTTCATGTCAATGATGGTGTGTGCTGTATTTACTTTGGTTTCGATGCTAAAATGCTTTATCAACTTTTATGCTCTGGGAGACTGGCTTAAACAGGTGCTGCCTAAGGAGTGAAAGGTATTGACGGTGTCCTTGATGCAGCTCTGTGATCTTTCATGTGTCATAAAAATGTTGCATCTGATGGCATTTCAATCTCCAGCTTAGTTTTCCATGAAGGGAGTCAGTGTTAACAGAGTTTGGCCAGCTCATGTTTTGTGCTTTCAAGGGAGCGGCTTGGTAACTTATGTTTGACCAAATTTGCTGTGAGAAAAATGTTTAACTGTGCCTAGGATTATAGACCATTTGCTCGGCTCTCATCTGGGCTTATTGAATGTTGTGTTGTGGGTAATGCATGGTATTGTAGAGATATACTTCTACTCTCACTACTACTGTCAGTTTAGAATTTAAAAGAAAAAGAAGAAAAAAAAATGTTTTGAACTAGAGGTGGAAAATTGATGTGTTGTTGCAATGGGGAAGAGTAATAATTAGTTCACGGATAGACTGATATTATCAGGGTATATAGGTGGATAGAGTTGTACATGGTTTGTGGGGGGGGGGGCGGGATGGCCAGTATTGAGGGGGTTTTAGTTTTGGTTCCCTTTTGCACTTTGATAATTTAAGAATTGTGTTAGGTTGCTTGGTAATTACCATTAAGGTTGACCATTTCAATAGTGTACTTAAGTCTTGGATTTATGGGTGCTGGGTGTATGAGAAGACTTTTGGAGTGATATTTTGGCGAGTGAATTTAAGAAATATGAGGGATTGGATATTCAATATGGGTAATTGTGGCGAATGTTGCAGTTGGATACGGGTACTTTGACAGCCATTCTTTTGAATGTGTTGTTGATAGGTTTGTGTTTGGTCTCTAGATGGGTAGAAGGGATGTTTGGATTTATATTCTGGCAACCTTTACAAGGCCAATTGTTGAGACTGAGATGAATGGGTTTGATAAATATATTGGTTATGTAGACATTGTAATATATCTACGTGATATTGAGATGTGATGTGGAAGTATGCAGTTAATGGATTGTGGATTGGTAATGATGGGAGGGGCTCAAATAGTTACTTGCTGTATAGGGTTAATATTGGTTGTAGTATTTGTTAGAGCATAGGGCATAGGGTTTCTGGTGGATATAGTTCAGAATACTGTATCTAATCTAATATCTAATATTTATGCTTATTATTTGTTTGATGTTTATCAAACTAGAAATGTTATACAAGGCTCAAATGTTATGTTTGTCTTTATATGTGTTTATTTGTTGTGGTGTGGATCCCTCTTATTTGTCAGTTTTTTTTAATTTCTTTTTTCTTTTTTTTTTTTTCTTTCTTGGACCCTTACTCCAGAATATGTGGATTGTCATATACGTATATTTGAACAAGGTATAGTGGAATGGCTCAAATGACTTTTGTTTCATGGAATGTTAAAGGGATTGGTAATGCTGTAAAGAGGCGTAAGGTTTTGGCGAGGTTGTGGAGAAGTAAGGCTGATGTGATTTTCCTTCAGGAAACTCATTTAAATTCTCAGGTAATTTCAAATAGTTTCGATTCAAGGTTTCAAGGTCTAGAGGGGTGAGTATTTTGTTTAGGAAGGGTCTACCGATTAAAATTGAGAAGTCAGTTATGGATGAGGAGGGTAGAATTGTATTGCTCGACATACTATATGATGGTAAAAAAATGATTGTTGAAACCTTTTTATGCGCCATGCTCTCCAAATATGTAGTTTTTTAGTCAACTGGGCTCCTTGCTAGATGGTATGGAAGGTGAGTCAATTCTGGGAGGTGACTTTAATATAGTGATGTATAGTAAGATTGATCGGAAATCTGAATGCAGATACTACAATGGAACGATTAGTGAAGATTTAAGAACATTGGTATTTAAATATGGACTAATAGATATATGGAGGGTGCTTCACCATAATGAGAAGGATTATTCGTTTTACTCACCTGTACATGATTTGCACTCCAGAATTGATTTTCTTTTTTATTAGTAATACACTTAGTGATCAGGTAGTGTCCTCAAATATTTTAGAAAGGGGTATCTCTGATCATGCTCTATTGGATATGCAGGTGATATTGAAGACTGTGAGTGACAAAACTAGAAGATGGAGAATGCAGGCCAATATACTACAGGATAACTTGGTTACGGTGGGTTTGGATGAGATTATTACTCATTATTTTGCAGAAAATAAGGACTCTGTGGGTATCAGATCAGTCTGGGATTGTTTTAAGGCGGTACTATGGGGGAACTGATAAGTAGAACGACTCATGCAAAAAAGAAAAATCGGGAAGAGATTAGAGATTTGGAAGTGGAAGTTAAAGAAATGCAAAAGGTTTGTGCTAATGATGATCTAAGCCATGATAAATTAAAATTGAAACAGTTAGAGGCGGAGTTGAAGAATCGAATACAGAACTTGGCAGGTAAAGGCATGTTTTACTCGAAACAGCAGTTTTGGGAGTTTGGTGACAGAAATGGCAAGTTGTTAGCTAATAAGCTTAAAGGGATGATAACTGATGCATGCGTTTCTTCTATTCAAACCGAAGAGGGTAATACTTTGCATAGAAATGGAGATATCTGTGATTATTTTAGGAAATTTTATGAGACGCTATATAGGGAAGATATTAATCCAGACTTAAATAGTTTGGAGGCGTTCTTCGAAAAAATTTCGGTTTCGAGATTAGCTCTAGAAAAACAAGCCTTACTTGACTCTATCGAGATTACTGAGGTATCTACTGCCATATCTCAAATGAATGATGGGAAATCACCTGGACCAGATGGGATAGTTTCAGAATTTTATAAAAAATTTGACACTCAATTGGCACCAATTTTATGTGACCTTTACAATGACTTCTTACATCTGGACTAATGTGTGATTCAATGAAAGAGGCATTGATTATATTGATTCCAAAACATAATAAAGATCATAGAAATTGTGGAAATTACAGGCCTATTTCATTGCTGAATGTAGATTTACATTTTTTTACAAAAATATGGGCAAATAGATTAAAGTCATGTATGGGAGATCTGGTTGATAAATCTCAGGTGGGTTTCATCCCTGGTCGGTTTGGTTATGATAATATTAGGACTGTGTTGAATGTGATTGGTGAACAATAACATTATTGGCTTTTTAGATGCTGAGAAAGCCTTTGACAGGGTTCATCGGAAATTCATGGATTATACTTTGAAAAGGATGGGATTTGGGCCGGTTTTCATGAAGATGATAGAATGTATACATCATGATGTTAGAGCTCAGGTATTGGTCAATGGAGTTATTTCGAGTTCATTTCCATTGTTGAAAGGTACGCGGCAAGGGTGCCCGTTGTCACCATTTTTGTTTGACTTGGCGCTGGAGTCTCTTGCTGCATATATTAGACAATGTAAATTGATCAAGGGAATTGTGGTTGGGGGGGGTTGGACGTTAAAATTTTATCATATGCAGATGATATGATGCTTTTGTTGTCGAATCCAGAAGTGTGTGGAGATGTAATTAAGGATATGTTTAAGGAGGTAGATGGAATTTTGGGTCATAAAGTAAATTGGGATAAAACTGATATTTTTCCGTTGTCTAGAACATGTGATAGTAATATTTTAAGCTCATGGAATTGTAAGTGGTCGCCAGGGGGGTCACGTATTTAGGAATACATATTATTGGGGATTTGAACAAATTGTTACAATATAATTTGGATCAGGTAACTGCAAGCATATCATTACTAATAAAGAGATGGGAGAGATTGACATTGAATTCATGGGCAAAGATTAATGCGATCAAAATGGTTCTCTTACCCAAACTCTTATGTTTTGCAATCCATTCCTTTCTTGATTTATAAAAAACAATTGATAAAGGTTGATAGACTATTCCAATCCTTTTTGTGGGGTCCTGGGAAAAAGCCTCGTGTTCCAAAATATATAATGATGCAAAGTGTGGAGAAAGGAGGATTTGATTATCCAGATTTACTGAAGTATTATAAAGCATTTTTACTTAAAAAGAGTTCATATTATTTTAGGGAAGCGAATGAAAAGGAGCCGATTTGGCTAAGTATGGAAAGGGGTATATGTGCACCATATGATCTGGGGAATATTTACAGTATGGGTAAATTGCCGAATAAACGATTGAAGCTAATTCCGGTGGTGGCAACTAGACAGGTGATAGGGTCATGGTTTCGAGAAAATGGGCAGGGCTATGGCTTCAGCCCGGATGCTTCTATTTGGTATAATGAAGCTCTGCAAATAAATAATAAATGTCTAAATTGAATTAGTTGGATTAATAAGGGAATTCTGAAACTAGGGGATGTGATGGATGGGAGCCAATTGTTGGGATTTGAAGATCTACAGTGTAGATATGGTTTGAATCAGAGAGAATTAAATAGATACTTGGCTGTAGCTTCCATGATTAATTTAAGGATAGGTATGGCTGGGGGTTCTGTTGGGGGAAAACCAGAACTTAGCAAATTATTGGAAGGTCAGGAATATTGTGTACGGACTTATATACAATTTATGCCTATTGGTGAAAATATTCAATCAGCATGGACTGGATTGAAGGAATGTTGGTCACATGATATTGGGAGGGTTATTACTGATGAGGACTGGAGTGACATACTGAGGGCGAATTTACATTTGGGAGCAGACCTGGGTTTGCGTTTGATTCGACAGAAGATCATTGGGAGGCTATATTGGACACCGGGTAAGATGTTTAAATTGGCTCTTCAATCTTGTGATTTATGCTGGTGCTGTGACATTGGTAGAGGCACCCTGTTACATTTACTGTGGGAATGCCCGAGAGTGCAATTTTATTGGCGGGATGTCATTGATGGGATTGATCTGATTTATGGAATAAACTTACAAAGGTCTGCAGCTAATATAGTTCTATTGTCACATAAAAATAGATGTGTGCGTTCTAGAAAATTTACTTATTGGATTGATAGGGCAGTGATGGTAGCAATTAAGTTAATTCTCAGAATTGGAAAGAGAGGAAAAAGCCTAATGTCGAGGAGTGGTTAACGGAGTTGCATATTTTATCACAGTATGATAAGGTTTCATTGGAAAATAAAGATAAAGGTGAGGAATACATAAAGTTATGGGGCCCATTTTTGGCTCTTCATGATTAATGTAACAGTGGAGCTGATCTGGTGGATATGTCATCTGAGGAGGAAAGTTGGATAAGGCAGAGGTGATGGATTTGTTTTTTATTTATTTAGGTTTTTTTTTCTTCTCTTCGCCACCACTTGTGTTGTCTCTTGTGGTGTTTTGTGTATACTTGTCAGTTTGCTGTTACGTTTCGCAGGATAAAGCTATTATGACAGATTGAAGATGTATGATGCTTATATTGTTCTGTAAATTAAGTTGTGATGCTTTACTGTGAGACTTTGTTTACTTTATTGGTAGTTGTTGTTGTTCATTGCAAACTTAATAAAGTGTTTAAAAAAAAAAGAAAACACTGCTTGCAATTATTGGCAGCAACAGCACCAGAATCATTTGACGAGTGGGATCAAATTTGCTGCCATGGACCTAGTACCCACATCAATCAAAGGTGGAAACCGAAAACAGGAATTGAGAAGGCTTGAGGCAAGATCTATATGCCAGCAATGGACAGTATACAAAGGTGTCAACCTTGATCATGAAATGCATATTTTTCTTTGATTTTATTTATGTAATTGTATGGTCTCGCTGCTCTCTATCATTTTATAGAATATTTGTTTAACATACCAGCACAATAGAATAACATTTACAATTGTCAACCTGGCAATATGTTTTTCATGTTTTCATTTTTATCAAGATAAGCAACTAACACAATATACGACAAACCGTATTTTGAAATAATTTAGAGGTACCACATACCATCACAACACTTTATTACACATAGTTTATTCCCCTAAGTCACTTTTTTTGCATTGACACTCTTGTAGCAATATGGGTTTATTTATTAAGCAACTTGCAATAAGGCTATCATGTAAGAATGAGGCTATTGAGGTTAACCATTGTGACGTCACATGCAATGACATGGCACATAATACCAAAATTCAGAAACTTGTTTTCAGTATCTGCCAACCTTAAACCATAGATACTTTCTGCTATGTTCCAAAAATATGGTTTTTATATATATGATTGCTTATTTGCACATTCGCTATATATTTAGCATTTTGCTATATGTAGCATTGTTTTGCACGTATTTGCGTAGTTTGCACATTGCAGTTACATTGTTGGCGGAACATCTAATTGGAATTCTAGAATGTTGTAAAACTATTATTATATACATTTTTAGATCCATCACTTATTTGGAATGTGATAACCATAGCGTTATTTATTTTACATCACAATGAACTTGCACAATACTGTTTATACTTGTTTGTAATATCTTGGTGTTGCATCATAGGCTCTATGTTAACCTATTACGGTTAACCAGTGAGGTTTGATTTTGTGGCATTGTTTGTATCTGACACCTGTGATGACAGCACACAGCACGGTGGAGAGACATTGCATGTGATCAGCTATTCAAAAGTCACTCGTGACGTGCATGGCCTCTGTTCATCAGAAATTCATAGCCAGGTTTCGACACAGACACAGTTCCAAGTGGCATACAACCAGGGACTTGTTTCTTTTGATTACGTTTTATTAGTTGTTTAGCGATTACAACTCTGCTGTGCATATCAACGAATGCTCTATTTAAAAGCAGTGGCCCACTAAGGGACCATGTTGATTTATGCACAAATGGAGTGGTTATACACTAATATTAAAATTAATTCTCATTTATGCGATTTCTCTCCACAAGTTGGCTGTTGCTGCTGTCCTCATCACATTGCGTCATAGCATTTCACAGTTTTTGTATTTTGGAAATATACACCATTGCAAAATGTCAGTGGTGTTTTATAGACAAACGCTTTCCCAAAGCTTAGGCCAGTTTATCGACACTATGGCAGCAAAACACTTTATTAGTCCTTTGTCTGTGCTATAGCCCTTCAATGTGAACAAGCAGTTTGTTACCGCGAAATGCGTTGTTGCCTGCATTTTTTTGCTTTCCACAGCACATTCAATACATTAAATTTGTTGTTGTGGACACCATGGCTGTTTGTCTGGCAGTTTTTGATACTTATCCATTCTGCTGCTCCCGGAGTGCTGTCTGTTTCTGTACTTTGTACAAACTTTTCCATATATCCATGTATGTATATATATATATATATATATATATATATATTTCTACGGCTTGTGGAATCTGCTTAGATCACATGCTGTGCATAGGCCGACATCTAGTGGAAGCTGCAGAGTTTTAGTTTGTTCTTTGAAACTCAAAAAGGGGCATCAAACCAGGGCGTGCCAGTAATACTATCCCTAGTGTGATGTCCTCTGTACCCATGATCCCTCGTGCATGTAGGACCCTCAGATTGTTGTTTTCCGCCACTCTAGTCGGACGCATGTTGCGGAGTTCCCTTTGCATTAACCAATTATACTAAAATTATTGTTAAAAAACGTCCCCGTTCTCTTCCGCCCTACGCTGAAGATTGACGTGGGTGTAGATCGAGGAAACCAGCCGTCGAGAAATCCACGACAGACTTTGGGCTTTGGAAGGCCTCTGGCTTCGGCCCCGTACAAGTAGGGAGAGTGAGGGGGTGGTCATACAGGCTTGCTCACATTTATTTCCTACATATACCCGCCTGCTGCCAATTTGAGACATATGGAGAGTACTCCTTTCAAATTCTGCCCTAAGTGTAACAGGAAGTTTCCCTGGGTAGATGAGCACAATACGTGCAATCTGTATTCCCATGAGACCATCCCACGGCTACGTGTCGAGCTTGCAAGCTCTTCAAGCCGAAAACGCTTAGACTGCTCCACTAAACCCTGGGCCCACTACGCCAGGCAACTATAGGCCATGGACGCCAAAGGGTAATTTAGCGATGGCAGCAACGCCGCCGTATCAGACGGCGAGGGCCGAGGGGTGTCTTCAGACACCCACGCGCAAGCCCCTGACCCCAGAGGACTGGCCGGCGGCCCAGTTATGGGGACAACACCCAGCGGCATAAACGCCACACACACTACTTCCACTAAACGCATCAGCCCCGGCCGTGACTTGACACGCGTGTCGAGCGATCTGCAACGGAAGAGACAGAGAGCGGTTCAACAAATCTGTGTCCTCTGGGCATTCCCATTCGTGATCGCCTCATGACATAGACCAACCGTCCGCGGTTGGAAAAGGTGTCGCACTCCCAATAGTCCCAGAGGCCTGATCGTCAGAAGACGATTCCGACCTCTATCCTCAGGCAAGGCGCGTAGCGTCTACTCCCGAGATTCGACGTCCTTCCTCCAAGACCACCTCCGAATCTCGTACCATCGCCGATTTTCAATGCGAGGTGTCAGATACCATCTCCGAATCTGGACGCAAGGCGTCGGATCCCCCGGAAGCCCCTAAAAGCACTGGGAAACATTCCTCTAGTCATGGGAAGGGGGATAACAACACAAAAAGCCTTCAGAACACCATGTTCATAAGGAGAAACAAAAGGACCCTAAATCAGTAGGAAAGTCCAAGGTCCTTGACCCTCCAACTAAAGGTAAAATTATCCCTCCCACTGCTAAAGATATGGGCATGGAGGAGGAAAGAGAAGATGTGGTTATCCCTAGCTCCAGAGAATGGAATTCAGCTGATATCGATGGGGTCATGAGAGGATGTCATTCTTTGCAGACTTCTATGAAAAAGACCCTAATTATTGTCATAGTTATGCCAACACACCAGCTACCTCTGCCCCTTCGGGATCCATGGCCTCTCAACCCCCTGCCAAAAGACTCTGCTTTGATGCCCTGGCGCAGGGCTTGGTCACAGACCCTTTGGTCATTCAACCTCACCATCCTGAGTCATATTGTGAGGAAACAGAACCACAAATGCTGGAAGACCAGACAGGGGTCTCTTATTATGGGGATGACGAGGACCAGGAGGAGGATGAGGCTGAAGCCTACAATCTTGACTCCCCAATTCCTAAAGATCCCCTGGTGAATGACTCACTGGTAGATAATCAACCACTCCTCAACGAGGTACTGGCTAAGGCAGCAGCCCATTTTCATATTGACACACAAGGTGTCCAAGAGGACAGGGATTTCGGGGAAGAGATCCTAGGTGACAAAAGAGCCATTCTCCAGGATGGGGTCTGGCATGGATTCACATGCTCATGAATATTCCCCGTCGTCAGGCTGGGAATCCTCGGTAAAGAAAAAATCAGTATCAGTTTCGTTTCTGATCTGTCTTTCGTAGTAGTAACCAATCACTGATCTCTGCGTCATACTGACCACAGCCAATGTCTGCCATCTCCCTAAGCCCCGCCTCTGGCAGCCATCTTCAGATTTTTACTGCACGTTCAAGTGTTGGGAGTCCTCGTGCTTAGCTCTCGAGCTTTTGCTGCGTGTTTCGCGCTTTTTCAGGTGAATTTTCACATTTTTTCGGTTAATCGAGCCTCAAGCTCCACCGTTTCTACTACCGTTAACGGGTACCCGTTGCGGGATTTTCCTACGCCCCTCAAGGGTGAAGATTTCGTCGAATCAACCTCTTGGAGGATTCCAGAAGATTCGCGGCCTACTTCGAGATTGCCCAGGACGCGAGTTCGTCACCCGGACCCAAGCTGTTTCGCAGCTGCCCTGGATGCGGGCTGCAGAATGTGTTTAAGGAGGACGAACATTCGCGATGCCTCTACTGTCTTCATGGGGACAAGACTCATGTAGAGAAGGACTGCCAGTTCTGTAAGAACTTGTCAGAGCGGACCATGAGGGACCTTCGATCCCGTCTCGCCAGCTGGTTGGAGAAGGGCTCAACGGGTGAGAAGAAGAAGAAAGGGTCCGAGCGGGCTTCTAAGTCCAGTGCAGGCGCCCTGGCGATGGGGGCCCAACACCAGGCCAAGCACTGTGAGTCCGCTGGCTCCGGGAGCGCCGAAAGGTCGGGCTCTTCGGTCGCCAGGCAGGGCGCACCTTCCCCGCCACCGTCCACCACGAGCTTTCGCTCCGGTTCGGGGAAGAGGAAGTCCGAGACCCCGGTTAAGCTTCGGGAGAAGCCCCGTCCGATCTCGGGAGAGGGGGAGCGAGGCGTCGCCCCTCCCCTTAAGGAGAAGGCCCAGGACGCACCTAAGGTGGTGAAGGCCCCTACCCAGCAGGCAAAGGCCTCTATCGAGACGATCGCGGCGACTCTGGCCAAGCCGGCAGAGACCCCGCCAGCGGAGACTGCCTCCGGGACTAGAGTTTCCCTGCCACCAAGGAGGGAATCCTCTTTTCAGCCCATCGTCATGGCCCCCGTGATGGAAAAAGGGGGGGGCACGGTAGCCTCCTCGAGCTCGGAGTCAGCCTCGGAGGGGGAACTGACCGAGGTCGCGAGGAATCTCGAAGTACAATTCGAGAAGGTTCGGTCCCGCAAGGAAGAGGGAGATAACCGAGGAAGACGACGATGGCGAGGAAGAGCAGCCTTCCCTTCCGGCGCAGCCGGAACCTAGGCCTCAGGATAGCTCGGTGGCCATTTTGTTTGCGATCCAGTCCTTCTGCTCTGAGATAAGGACGAGATTACCACGGCCCAGGCCGGAGGACCCGCAACCTGGCCCGTCGGGAAGTCCTCAGAACAAACGCTCACCCCCGTAAGGCCTGCAGTTCCCTCCTCATCCTCCCACAAGTCGGGAGATGACGGTGCGGTGGGCTCAATGACGGGTTCTGAGGGCGACGACGACGGAACGGGTCTCCCGGGCATCTCCGCCCGACGAGATTGGCTCATTCCACGCCATGATCGCCAGGGCGTCCGAATTGTTCCAGCTCTTCCTGGAGGAGCAGAAAAAGGAAGGTTTCCTCTATCAGCGCCGGGAGGCCAAGAGGAAGACTGTCATCGCGGTGCCTCTAATCAATGACATCTGGGAGGAGGGCCTGTCGGTACTCAAGAACCCCTCCACGGCACCAGCCAAACGGGACCGGTACGAGAAGAAGTACCGGGTCCCCGAGACCGCTCCCCTGTGCCTCAGGGCCCAGCCAACGCCAGACTCGGTCGTCTCGGCGGCGGCGAAGAAGAAAGCGGCGGGGTCAGGAGCCTCAACGTCGAATTCCCCTCCGGACGGCGAGGGAAAGAAGTTGGACGCCATGGGGCGACGGGTCATTTCGTCGGCGGCGACGACGATCAAAGCGGCCAACGCCCTGGCGATCGTGGCCCATTACGACAGGGAGCTCTGGTTTAAGCTGGCCCCCATATTGGACTTCCTACCGGACGACAAGAGGTCTGAGGCCCTGGAAATACTTCAAGAAGGCGAGGTGGCGTCGGACCACGCCATAACGGTGGCAACCGATATTGCCGATACCGGGTTCCGCCAGCTGGGCAACGGAGTTTGCCTACGACGACGGGGTTGGCTCCGGGCGACCGACTTCCGTCAGGACGTCCAGACCAGGGTGTTGGACATGCCGTTCGACGGCAGTAACTTGTTCGGGAAGGCGGTGGACGAATCCCTCCAAGCCATAAAGACGGACACAGAGACGGCCTGCGCCCTAGGAGCCCTTCAGCAACGACGGCCCTTTCGGAGCTCCGGAGGCAGACAGGGGGCCTCCAAGGGATCCAGCGGTGGCTCGTCCTACCGCCAGGCGGCACGCTCCTCGTCTCAGGAGGCCTACAGGGGTTGCGGCAAGCAGGGAGCGCCTCGCCGCCGTCGGCAAGGTGGCCTGGGCGGCAAGGGCACCACCTCCAAGCAGGACTGAACCGGCCGTGGCCTCGGGCCCCCACCGAAGCACCCCGGTGGGAGGCCGGCTGACGAAGTTCGTCGGCGTGTGGAAGTCCATCTCCACCGATCGTTGGGTGCTGGATACCCTGGCAAGAGGACACTCTATCGAATTCCTGAAGAAGTGCCCTCACGTTCCACCTGTGGCCAGGAAGGAAAATCACGTCCCGCAACTGCTGTTGGAAGTTCGGCGATGCTCAGGAAAGGCGCCATCGAGCCCGTCCCGAAGAGGCTCCGGGGTGTACTCAAGGTACTTCCTCGTCAGGAAGAAGACGGGCGGCTGGCGCCCCATCCTGGACATTCGTCGTTGGAACAAATACATCAGGTCACAAAAGTTCAGGATGGTCACCCTCCAGCACGTGCTGGGACAGCTGGAGGAAGGCGACTTTCTATCGTCGCTGGACCTGGAGGATGCATACTTCCATGTTCCCATCCTCAAAAGTCACCAAAAGTTCCTCAGGTTCGTCGTCCAGGGACGCCGCTACCAATTCAGAGCACTGCCGTTCGGATTGAAGTCGGCCCCCAGGGTCTTTACCAAGTGCGTAGCACCTGTGGCGGCGCGGCTGCGCCTGCAGGGGATCCACGTCTACCCCTACCTGGACGACTGGCTCATCCGCTCAAGGACGAGGGAACTTGCCGTCGAACACACTGCTAGGACCGTCCAGCTACTCACAGACCTGGGATTCGCCATAAATTACCCAAAGTCCCACCTGGTGCCGTCGCAGGTGGCCCTGTTTCTGGGAGCGAAGCTCGATACAGTGAGGCGCCTGGCGGCACCGTCGGAAGAATGGACGAAGACCATTCTGGCAAAGTGCAGCGCCTGCTAGCCACGGACGTGGCCATAGTAAGGTCCATCAAGTCCCTCCTGGGAATGATGTCCTCTTGCATCTACCTGGTGCGCTGTTAGGTAAGATTTCCACAGGGCTGGTAAATCTTCCTTGCCTGGTTCAACTCCAGAACTTTTTGCTTTTCTAGTGAGATATTTTCCATTAATACCTCAGTGAGTGGGAACCTTTTTCCACACTCACCTGTCTTTAACTCTTTTTATGGGTGTCATTTTTAAGACTCTCCATAGTGTCTTTTTAAAGTTATCATGTCTAACAACTTATTGGCAATAAGTGCCTGTTGTTGCTGGGTTGCCCTAGGGGCTCCCCATTTAACTTTCTTGTGCTAACCTTGAGTGAACTACAGTTCCCAAGGGTAGAAAGGATCTTTGGATCCCTTTTACATTTACTTCTGTGAAACCAGCACACCCCACCTTATGTGGAGTGCTGGGGAGATACAATGTATCCCCTTTCACATTTAAACTGTAACAATTATGTTACAGTGACAAGCTTACCTTTAATGGCTGGTGGCAGTGATACCTTTTACTAATTTGGTGCACCTTTACCGCGTGCTGTAATCACAGCTGCAGTAAAGGCACCTAAGGGTGCTCATTTTTACCAAAATGGCCCCTGTCTTCTTTTTCTGCCATTTTAGTGTTTCTTGTCGTTTCTTGTTCCTTCCCCTGACATCCAGGGCGGGAAAATCCTTTGTTTGAGTTTTGTCTTCGGCGGGAGTCCCCTGGACACCCCGCCCAGGCTCCAGTCAGTCTGTAAGCACAGGAAGTGGGGGAGGGGTCCCAAACTTCCCCCTCCTTTGTCTTAGGTCTTCCTTCAACTGGGCCAAATCCCAGTGGGGGGTTGGCTGTCCTGATTGGACAGTCAAACGCCCCTTTCTTGTAAAATGCGGGGAGAGAATGCAGAGGTTGTGTTGCAGTTCCTGATAAATACTGGAAACCTGGAAGCTGAAGTCATGTCGACCACTGGAACTGAAAACCGAAGAGGATGACGAAGGAAAAGCGGCGGGAATGATTTCCAGCGGCCGGAGAGCCTGCTTTGTAACCGGAGCCTGCTGCAGCCCTTCCTTCCGATCGACCTGGGGTCTCCGAAAACGACGACCCGAACCCAGAGCCTGGTGAGACCCACTAGACTCAAGACGACCTGCATTTTGAGCCATCCCACGGGTTGCTGCGACCTTGCGTTCTTGCAATACCCCAATACCCTGGGACCTCCTGCCACTGTGCGGTGCATGGTCTTCCGAATCTCGCTGAAACTTCGTGGGCACCTTGGTCTATCTCCAGAGACACGAATCGAGTCCAAAAAGTCCCCTCACAAGAGTGCTGGACCTTTTAAACGACGAGAATTCAACCGCGATTTTCTGTCTTCATCTGTGCTCCTTGAAAAGGCGCCAAACCCGCAGAACCGCATTCAGCTGCGAGAGAAATCTTGCCTAGAGCCTTCTTCATCGATCCCTGCTGCAAAGTCCCTTCTGAGGTCTTGTGTTCAGTCTCCAGGACAAGGAATCCAGTGACCGGGTATTTGGCTGCAGTCCCTGAAGTTCTCCTGCTGCAATCTCTTCTTCATTGCTGAGGTACTGTGTTGGCTTGGGTATATACTTACCTTAAGCCTGTTGGGATTGCTGTGTAGTCCTGGGGTGTTTTCTGTGATTGGGAGGTCCCTCGTCCAGTACACCCAGTCCCACTGCTAGAATCCTGCTGGGGTGTCTTCTGCGAAGCCCCTGGACCCTCTTCTAACCCTAGAAGTAAAGTACTCACTTGGTTGCCCAGTTTTCCTAAGGAAACTCTGACTTTTGCTACTAAAGAACTTATTCTAACACTGCCTGTTGGTCACTAGTCCTAGTGACCCCCCTTCTGCCACTGAGAACACTCATGCTCTAAGGGAAAAGACTTTGAAGGGATTGGGACTTCTGCCTAGAAAAGAAATCAAGTGTTTTTACTTACTTGTAAAGAGTTGGTTGGTAACTTTTTTCTAAGAGTGAACAGTTACAAAAGTTCTTACTGATCTTGAATGTGTGATGCACTGTTCTTAAAAGTATGGTTAACATCTTTTCTTCC
Source organism: Ambystoma mexicanum (assembly GCF_040938575.1). Taxonomy (NCBI): domain Eukaryota; kingdom Metazoa; phylum Chordata; class Amphibia; order Caudata; family Ambystomatidae; genus Ambystoma; species Ambystoma mexicanum. The sequence continues at coordinate 826,206,227 of NC_090939.1, forward strand.
TTAGCCACTGTTTTGCCAGTCTAAAAGAAAGTAGATGTGAAGGTATTTTACTGTCCTGTGATTAGGTTGTGCCTCTTTACAAAAGTAATGTGTAAGTTTCACCAGATTATTCCTGAAGGGTAATTGTATGAGTGTCCTCCAACTGTTGGTATCACCAGGTTAGTCCTGCTAGGATAACTGTATGAGTGTCCCCCAACTGGGTCTTGCTTTCCCTGACTTGCTGCTAGCCTGTCTTTAATAAGTCTACAATAGGTTGTTGCCTACCTAGAATATCTATTCTGTAAAGTGTGACATTGGGTTTTACTTTCCCCTTCATTGTGAAGTTAAAGTAAGTGGGTTTTACTTACCTTGTGTTAGCTGTGTGCCATCCAAAACAAGTTACAAGAGTTATTGCTTATCTCCATCTGGGGTCCCCTGATTTCCAAAGCATCTGTAATTGTATATTACATCCATTAGGTTTTGCTCACCTGGTATAACTGTGTGTTATGACAAAAGTAGTGATAGGTTTTTACTGCACCTAGAATAAGTGTTTCACTATTCATCAAAAGTATATTGTCCAGTTGACTGTTTATGTGATTTGTTCCAAGAGTCACTGTACAACTGGAAGGGCCTACTGTCCTTGTATTACCAAAAGTAATCTAAAAGTAACCATTGGTCTTTTACTCCCAAGGAATAGGCTTGGCCTATACTAAATGTGTATAACCAGGTTTTGACTTCCCTAGAACTACTGTTAGGTGTTCCAAATAAGGTCTATACTTGGGTCTGTGTACTTTCAAGTATAGTGTTGTGTTTTATATTGTGATTTCATATAATGTTTCAGTATTTACTTAACCCCTAGATTTATCTGGGCCTACTTGTATTTAAATAAATCCTTTATTTTTATAATACATAGTGTTTCAGTGTTTCTTTGGATCATTTGTATTACAATTTTCACTTGTACTGTATCTACTGCCCTCTCTCCCTCCTAAGATAAGCCTGGCTGCTCTGTCTACGCTACCCCGAACTCAGGTGGTACAGCCTTATTCTAAGAGTGGAGTCTTGTACTGCCTCAGTAGAATGGTTTTGCTAGGCCCTTAACTGGACTTCAGAAAAACTGTCCTAACATGCGCCTATGCAGACTACGGATGCGCCCTCTTCAAGAATTTCTCGACGCCCGTTGGATGCAGGCGACGGGCACCTTCGAAGACAGGGTCCCCCTCAACGAGGTGTTCCGGCGGGCGATTCAGTGGTGGGGCGTTCGAGCGCACCTCACGGCGGGCAAGGACTTTCAGATGCTGGCGTACCAGGAACGGTGACGACGGACGCTTCCCTGGAAGGTTGGGGCGCCCACACCAGAGATCTCCACGCAAGAGGCCTCTGGCTCCCGGAGGAGAAGCTCCTGCACGTCAACATCCTGGAACTCCGAGCCGTGTTCTGGGCTCTCAAATCATTCCTCCCGTCGCTCAAGGGTAAGGTGGTGCGGATCTTCACGGACAACACCACGACAATGTTTTACATACGGAAGCAGGGAGGTACCAGATCCCCAGCCCTATCCAAGGAGGCACAGGATCTGTGGCACTGGGCGGTCGCCCAGGGGATGTTCCTGGTTCCCTTCCACCTGGCAGGAGAAAGAAACACCATCGCCGACTCGCTCAGCAGGGAGCTGCACGTGTGTCACGAGTGGGAGCTGCACCAGGATCAGGTGGATCAACTCTTCCGACGATGGGGCAAACCCCAAATCGACCTGTTCGCAACAGCGACGAACTCGAAGTGCCAGAGGTTCGCCAGCAGGTTTCCCCAGCCGAGAAGCATGGGCGATGCATTCTCGTTCCCCTGGGACGGCCTATACCTGTATGCGTTCCCTCCGTTGCCGTTGCTGCTTCGACTCATCAACCAGCTCAAGAGGTCCCGGTGCAGGATGATCCTCGTCGCACCGGCGTGGCCGAGGCAGATCTGGTTCCCGGACCTTCTGGACTTGTCAACGTCCCCATCCATCAAGCTGTCGGCGGATGCGGATCTTCTCTCCAGAGAAGGAGGCGCCATCTTCCACCACGACCCGGCGTCGCTGAACCTGCAGGCTTGGCTCCTGCAGCGCTAGAGTTTGGAGGGTACGATATACTGGCCGACTGCAGAGAGGTTCTTGCAAAGGCCAGGGCGTCCTCGACTCTCAAATGCTACGGTCACAAGTGGAAGAGGTTCTCTATCTGGTGCCGAGCACAGAAGATCAACCCCCTACGGATTACGGCCCCTCAAGTGCTGCCGTACCTGCTATCGCTGGCAAAGGCTGGGCTAGCCCATGCCTCCATTAAGATTCATCTGGCGGCGATCTCCAGATATACCAGAACCACAGGACGGACGTCCCTGTGGTCCCATCGACTGGTGAAAGAGTTTATGAAAGGACTGTTCCGGTCGTTCCCGCCGGTGAAGGCCCCGGCCCCGGCGTGGGAACTTAACGTGGTGCTGACTAGGCTCATGGGGCCCCCATTCGAGCCGATGCACTCAGCACCGATGAAGTTTGTGTCGTGGAAGACTGCATTCCTGGTGGCCATTACCTCCGCACGACGAGTGGGAGAGATCCAGGCCCTATCCTGCAAAGCACCGTACTTGACTTTCCATGCCTTGAGGGTGGTGCTTAGGACGCACCCCTCCTTTATGCCTAAGGTGCCGTCGGACTTCCATCTTAACGAGCCCCTGGTGTTACCTGTTTTCTTCCCGTCTCCTTCGACGCCTGCCGAGAGGACTTTGCACTTGCTGGATGTGGCTAGAGCGCTGAAGTTGTACGTGGACCGCACAAAGAGTTTTCGGAGGACATCACAGCTGTTTGTGAACTTTGGACCTGTGAATCAAGGGAAGGCTCTCTCGAAGTCTTCTATTTCCAGATGGCTCTCCGGCTGCATCATGCACTGCCACCGGTTGGCTAACCGACCGCTGCCAGGCCGTCCGAGAGCCCATTCGACCAGAGCGATCGCTGCTACTACGGCGTTCCTATCTGGTGTGCCCCTGCTGGACATCTGCAGGGCTGCTACTTGGAGGTCGACGCACACCTTCATGAGATTGTACTGCGTCGATCGGGATTCCAGGGAGGAGTCCAGGGTCGGCCAAGCAGTGCTGCGCAACCTGTTCGCTTAAGGTGAGCCTGGTGAGGAGGTAAGAGATGCTTAATGTTGAGTTGTTGTATTGCTTAATGTTGAGCCTTTGCCACCTCCCGTGGTTGTGCATGTGTGTACTGCTATGTATTCTTATATTCATGAGCATGTGAATCCATGCCAGACCCCATGCTGGAGAAGGAACAAGTTACTAACCTGTAACTGTTGTTCTCCAGCATGGGTCTGGCATGGATTCACATGCGAACCCTCCCGCCTACCCCTCTGCGGCTCTTCACTTGGTCATACTGCCACTTCACGTGCTACCAAATCTGAAGATGGCTGCCAGAGGCGGGGCTTAGGGAGATGGCAGTCATTGGCTGTGGTCAGTATGACGCAGAGATCAGTAATTGGTTACTACTATGAAAGACAGATGAGAAACGAAACTGATACTGATTTTTTCTTTACCGAGGATTCCCAGCCTGACGACGGGGAATATTCATGAGCATGTGAATCCATGCCAGACCCATGCTGGAGAACAACAGTTACAGGTAAGTAACTTGTTCCTTATTCGGGCTATCCCTATATTAAAATCTGTCCAGCGTAGAATTTACCCCTCGCTGGTAACTCCAAATCTTACTTGTGTGGTTAATCCACGAGTTGAAAAAGTATTCTGTGCCGCTCCTTCTGATCCCCTGTACATTAGGGGTCAATTAAAACCTGACTCCCTGGTAGCAACAACCACCAGAAAGAGGGCAGGTACACCACTTGCTTCTTCTGAAGCACCTCCTGATAAAGAGAGCAAAAGACTATATGCTCTGGGCAGGAAAGTTGCCTCCACTTCGGGCCATCAGGCACGAATTGCTAACAGTGCCACTCTTTTGGCAAGCTACAATTGCCATCAGTGGGAAGAAGTAGCTGCTTTAGTATCCTCCGCACATGAACCACTGAAGAGCCAGTTGGCTCAGCTGGCAGCAGATGGTAGGTTCTTATCAGGATGCATACTGAAAACAAACTTTGATGCAGTAGATAATGCTGGAAGATTAATAGCCGAAGGCACTGTAATAAAGCATCACGCTTGGTTAAGACAGTCAGGGTTCAAACGCGAAACCCAAGCCACTCTTATAGAAATGCCGGTAGAGCTGAAATTACTATTCGGCAAGGCAGTGGAGGAAGCCTTAAAGACAGCTAAGTACGAGTACGAGACCCTAAAATCTCTCGGCAACTCATGAATAAACCCTCAGGACAGAGGGGAAACACTAATTTTCGTTGCTTTTGGGGACAAAGCTCCCAGACGGGTTCAAACTACTATCAGAATCAAGGAACCTCATGGGCCAACAATTAGTTCCAATCATCACAAAGCTTCCCCAGAGGGCAGCGCAGAGGTCACAATAGGGGTAGAGGCGGCCCCGCCAGAGGTGGTACGCCAACCAGTAAATAGTGACATTCCGCTTCGGGTCCCGTCCCATGCATCCCAAGTAGGGGGGCTCATTTCCACCTTCACCCATGCATGGGAGGGGATCACTTTGGACAGATGGGTGCTGTCCACATTGTCCGCAGGATACTGGATAGAGCTACTAGGGCCCTCCACGACCATCCTCTGAGACAAAAGGGTACACTTGTTCTAACATCAGAAAAGCCTCCTCGAGAAGATCGCCATTCTGCTTGCACAGGACGCCATAGAACTCGTCCCGGGCAGCCAGGTAAACAGGGGTATCTATTCAACCTACTTCCTTGTGCCAAAAAAAGATTAAACAGTGCGCCCAGTATTAGATTTGCGCCCTGCAAACAAGTATGTCAAGCCACAAAAATTCTGCATGACTACACTACAAGAGGTAATCCCGCTACTAAAAAAGGGGGATTACATGGTAACATTGGATATGAAAGATGCCTATTTTCATATTTCATTGTTCCCAGCGCACAGGAAATTCTTGCGTTTCAAAATAGACAGCCAGCACTACCAGTTCAAGGTGCTGCCCTTCGGGATAGCCTTGGCTCCAAGGGTATTCACCAAGGTACTGGTGGTGGTGGCGGCGGTGCACCTACGCAGGGAGGCAATCCCAGTGTACCCTTACCTGGACGACTGGCTCATTACAGGGGAATCCCCCTTAATTTGCAGACTAAACATCCAAAGAACAATCAACCTCCTGTTCCAAATGGGCTTCTCCATCAACTAGAAAAAATCAAGCCTGGTGCCAAGCACCTCAAAACAGTTCCTAGGAGCTGTCCTAAACACCCAAGAGGGGTTGACCTTTCCATCAGAGAAAAGAATTCCAAATCTGTTGCTGCAAATTCCTCAATATCAGGCCGGTCACCAATTAAGGGTGCGCAAAGCGATGCGTTTGCTAAGCATGATGGCATCTTGCATTTACCTGGTTCCCCACGCGCACCTGCGACCCATGCAGGAATGGTTGGTGAAACGGTGGTCTCAAGCAAGTGGTCAGTGGGACAATCTAGTGGTCGTTTCGCCACCAATAGTACAGAGTCTTCGCTTGTGGACAAGAGAGAATCTTACGAAGGGGAAACCCTTCTATGATCCAGAGATGCAGGCCGTTGTCACAACAGACGCCTCCCTAGCAGGGTGGGGAGCCCACTACCTTCAGCATACAGCTCAGGGTTTCTGGTCTCACACAGTGGCTCAGAACCAAATCAATCTGCTAGAACTTCTGGTAGTCTTCAGAGCGCTTTGGACATTCGAACCCCTCCTATCTAACCAGTCAGTGCAGATCCTAACAGACAGCACGACTGCAATGTTTTACCTAAACAAACAAGGGGGAACTCGTTCGCCATATCTGTCCAAACTTGCCCAGAACATTTGGAAATGGGCACTGAAACGGAAGATTTACCTATCATCCCAATATGTTCCAGGGGATCTCAACCCACTAGCAGATGCTCTGAGCAGGGATCCCCTGCCAGAAGAACACGAGTGGAGAGTACACGAAGAAGTCATAGGAGACCTCTTCTCTCAGTGGGGTTTCCCCACTATAGGCCTACTCACCACAAGCGAAAACAGGCAATGCCCAAACTTCGCATCTTGGTTCCCCCAGCCAGGCTCCAAGGGGAACGCCCTATGGATGAATTGGTCAGAGATGTTTGCCTACGCTTTTCCATCAACCCCTCTGTTGAGGAAGGTGGTGAACAAGATCCACAGGGAACCGATGACGCTCATCTTGGTTGCTCCTATGTGGGCAAGACAACCATGGTATCCACACCTACGCAAACTGGCGGTGTGCGACCCCATCAAAATCCCGTGCCGGTACAACCTACTCTCCCAGCACGAGGGGCAGACAGTGCATCCTCAGCCCAACTCAATGAACTTCGCAGCATGGCTTCTGAAGTCATAGAGTTCGGACATCTCAATTTACCCCAGAGATGTATGGATTTCTTGAAAGAGTCAAGAAAACCTAACACAAGGCACTGTTACTATGACAAATGGAAACAATTCGTTATTTGGTGCCAGAATAAGCAAATCAACCCAGTTGATTGTACGCCTTCTAATGTTGTCACCTATATGCTCCACCTATTGGATGCAGGGTTAGTGTTTAACTCTCTTAAAGTTCACCTGGCAGCTTTATCAGCCTACACCACTTCCCATAACAAGGTGTCATGGTGGAAAGTGCCAGTTGTCAAAGCATTTATAGAAGGGGTAAAGAGACTCCACACTCCAATTTCTAACCCACCACCAGGTTGGGACCTTAATGTGGTACGTTCTAAGCTCATGGGACCTCCCTTTGAACCCATGCACAAATCTAGTCTCAAACACCTGACTTATAAAACTGCCTTCTTAGTAGCCATCACCTCCATAAGAAGGGTCAGTGAAATTCAAGCTCCGTCAGTGCAGGATCCTTTCTTTACTATTCATAAGGATAAACTGGTTTTATGCACTCACCCTAGGTTCTCACCTAAGTTCATTTCCAAATTCCATGTTAACCAGTCTATTGAACTACCGGCCTTCTTCCAAGAACCCAAGAGCTCTGCTGAGGTGAAACTCCACACACTAGATGTGAGCAGGGCGGTCCTCTACTATGTAGACAAGACCAGACCGCTAAGAAAAACAGATCAGCTGTTCATCTCCATAGCTCCAGGCAGAGAGGGAGATTGTGGCTCTAAGAATGCCATCTCTAAGTGGATAGTCAGATGTATCCAACTGTGCTATTCCCTTTCAGATAAAACACTGCCTTTTACGCCAAGGGCCCACTCTACAAGAGGTACTGGAGCCACTCTGGCTTTCATTGCAAATGTACCCCTTGACAGCATTTGCAAAGCAGCTAGATGGAGCTTAATGCATACTTTCACTCAGCACTACTGCATTGACACTCATTCCAAGACAGATACACAAGGTGGACAAGCGGTTAATAAGACATCTATTTGCTCATGAACCTTCTTAGTATTACTGGCACGCCTTGGTTCAACACCCCTTTTCAAAAAATAAACTTTAATACTCTGCAGCTTCCACTAGATGTCGGCCTACGCACAGCATGTGAATCTAAGCAGATACAAGCATCAGAAATACGATTACGGTGAGTAATGTATTATATATATATCAAACTTTTCATAACATTAACGTACAATTATAACACATAAATTAAATCACAACGAAGTAAACACAATCCTCACTTATGACAGATAACATTGTTACAAAATCAGGACAAACAACATCAGACTTCATGTGCAAAAATGCAATACTACACCGACTTAAAGTTCAGCGTGCAGTACATAAGGAATTTCCTAATAGCCGTCATTTAAATTGCATAACATTTCCCAACTGTTCCTCAACTTTTGTCCATACCTGATAAAGTGCCACATGTGCAGATGTAGATTCTGTGTTTAAACAGTAATTCCATAAGTCCATGGTTTTTATACTCTCATAGTCATGGACTAACTTCCGAAGGGCGGTTATATACAGGGGACCCAATTTAGGACAGCCAGTAAAGACATGTCTGGCAGTCTCCATATTAATTGGACATGGGCATATCCAACAATACCTCTCACCTTCCCCCAGGCCCCATCAGGCTCCCCAGATGACTCGGAAAGGTAGTAAGTTACAGTTCCTCTTAATGCGCATCTGACGAATTCCTGGGTGGGGGCACTGCACACAGTACCCCTTGGGCTTTCTAAAGGTGTGAGCCACTGTTCACAGCTGCGTAGTCTTTTAGTTTTGCTAGGTGGGTGTAGTTACAACAGCAATCCCATCTGTCGAGTTTCCTACAAAAGACCCCTTTTTACTATTTTAAAATCAGTGCAGCAGTTTAAGTGAAGGTGCCACTGCATTAGGTCGAATTACTCATTGATTAATTTCAAGTAAGTGAAGCCTCGCAGTAATGGTTCTTTATGCAGGCTACTACCCAGTACTGCTAACAATGGACACCGTGGAGATAACAAAGACTTTGTGTAATACGCCTTTTCTTTTTAATGCCATGCCTGACTAGGAAATCGAGCCTAATTCAAGGCATATATATTACATTGGCAACGACCATGGCAGCCCCAGTACACTATGCCAGAAATGCCCCTCTAATCTATTCAGCCAACTTAAGTCACGCATTGCTAGAGCTTCCAGTCCATATAAAACAGAAGGACAAAACCATTGTTTATACAGAGTGACTATCCCAGCCAGGGAATAGCCTGCATGCTGGTGGACAAATCTGTAGCAGAGCGCACTTAGTTGCTTGGCTTTCCTGGGTTTCAGATCTATGATGTTAGCATCATTTGTCCGGTTAGATATGGTAATGCCCAGAAATCTGTAAGAGTCAGCGTATTGTAATTCATGCCCAACCCATTGGCAATAGCATATCTCCCCAGCTCTTCCAGCATGGCCTTGAGCCCTGTGAAGGTCTGGTCGGATACAACCAAATTGTCTGTATAAAGCAGGGCAGAGACAGGTGTGGTTCCAATTTTAGGAGGGCATTTAGCTTGACTCTCTAGATAGGCTGGTAGGTCCGCCAGGTACAAGTTGAATGCTAAGGGGCCAGTACACACCCTTGCTTGACTCCCCTCTTAATACTCACTGGCCTGGTCAGACTACCATTATTCCCCAGGCAGATACGTGCCGTATTATTACTGTGAAAAGCAATAAGGATTTCCAGTAGCCACTCGGGGCAGTTCTTTTTCATTAGTTTGCCCCACAGACTGGCTGGGTCGACCTGGTTAAATGCTGCTTGAAAGTCTACAAATGCCACATATAGTGGTGCACTCTGTTTTACATTGACTCTCTTGGCGTCTAAGAGTCTAATGTGAAGTGTTCTAGACCGGGGGCAAAACCTGTCTGGCAGGGTCCCAAAATGCTATTCCTCTCTACCCAGTATTGTTGTTATGACAGCACAAAGGAGGCAAACAGTTTCCCGGTCACATCGAACATAGATGATTAATCTATAGTTCTCTGGTCTGTCTTTCACCTGCTTTATATACTGGCTGTAGAATAGCCTTTGTCCACGATAGTGGGATTGCTTTTTCTCTGCAAACTTTCTCGGATAATTGTAGTAACAGTGTTGCCCATCCTCTAGGACCTTTCTTTAGTACTGTGGTCGGCAGGCCGTTTGGGCCAGGGGCTCTTAGGTTTTTGAGCTTTATATCTGCTCCTGTACATCTATAAGACTAAGAGTCAATGGCCACTTAGTTACACTTTATTACACATATTTTATTTCCCTAAATCACTTTTTTTACATTGACACTTTTCTAACAATGTGGGTTTATTTTTTTAAACATGCAATAAAGCTATCATGTAAGCATGAGGATGTTGATGTTGCTCATTGTGACATTGCAATGACGTGGCACATAATATCAAAATTCAGAAACATGTTTTCAACATCTGCTAACCTTAAACCATAGATTCTTCCTGCTAGGTTCCAAAAAATGTTTTTTACTATTTTACAAGATGTTTACACAGCTAAATATATCTTAGTAATGTTTAGACATGAAACACCGAAGAACATATATTTCGACCCCTAAAACCATTAATGTCTAATCACTGAATTTATTTACCAACACCATAATGCTACAACGTTACTACATTGATAATGACATCACGCGCAGTGATGTCACATGTCGGTTTGATGTCCCTATTTAAAGTGGACGCCATACAACATGAGGCTCACACCATTTAACAGAATGGATGCTGCTGCTATCATGTAAAGGGGGAAACCAGACAGACAAATGTAAGTAAACACTTTGAGTCTTGTTCTTTTTAGTTATCATACTCCTCCTTTTAGTTCTCAGACTCCTTGGACATAATCTCCCTAAAGCTCAAGGGTACTTTGTATTTTACACATACATACACATTATATTTCTTTCTACACTTTCTTTCCATTAAGGATCATACTTATCTGCAAGTCACTACTATGCATTATAATGAAACCCCTGGAATAGTATATTCCTTTAAGTTCTACAAATATTTGAGCCAGCTAACAACTGACTTTTTTCAGAGCTTACAAATTATCTATTTTCACAGATAATGAGACCATGCAGTGGCTAGTTTATGGAGGATTTTGCCACAGAGTATATACGCAGCTATGAGTCCAACAGGATTCTAAGACTGGAAGAAACCATTAAATGTTCTTGTCCAGTCTAAGTAGTTTATATTTAAGTTACATATGTTATTGGTTCCATTGGCAGTAACTTAAGGCATCTTTGTTTTCTTTTTCTCTCTCCTTTTCTCTCTATTTCTACTATCTTCAAACAATATCAATATTGCAAACCATGTTCACTCATTTCGAGAAGGATAAATATGAAGTCAATTGATTCTTTTTTATTTTGAAATATCAAGCTTACACACCTATGAATATACTTGATGGTATTGAACCGATTAGTGGGTAAAACAACAAAGAGTTTCACTATCTCAATAGTGACATAACACTAGTTGACTACAGCCTTGAGAAAGCAAAGCAAGGCGAAACACGTGTTTGCGTTATTAGCGATCAATTGGCCTAGAATTATTGGTGATCCGTTGTAATGTTATTAGTTACTGATTTGCCTAGAGCAATTTGGGATTAATCTGTTGAAATTATTCATTTGACGGTGACTTCATTGAGACAGTGATTCATTGAGAGGGTCACCAAAGGGATTGCAAATTATAATGTGAAACCAAGGATGGGCAACCCCTACAGCGTGGACCTGGGGAGCAATAGAGAACCAAATAAGCAGAACGGAGGGGGTGGGTCACACGAAACAAATGACTTAATCAATCAAAAAGGATAAATTCAACTTTAATTGTATGGACCAAGGAGGGGATAAGCCAGGTCAAGGAAGATATAAAAATGGCATATTTTATTAATCACATATAAAAAAACATGAAAGATAGCACATAATACAAAATGAAAATACATATAAATTCACAGCTCATATTAGGTACAAAGGAATAAAGTGCATGCCTCACAGTAACCCCCGCTGCAGTTGGGGGTAAGAACAGCGTAATAAAGATATACTGCTATTCAAAAAAGGAAGGGACTACACCTAAGGTAAGTCCCTAGATAAATGCCAATTGTCATCTTAGTATATTAGTACATACACAGTCGAAATATTGAATCAATGTATACATGAGACATTCAATAGGTTCTAAATGGACATTGCCAACCAACATTGGAAATGCAAAAAGTCCTTTTTTGAATAGCAGTAAATCTTTATTACGCTGTTCTCACCCCCAACTGCAGTGGGGGTTACTGTGCTATTTTTATATCTTTCTTGACCTGGCTTATCCCCTCCTTGGTCCATACATTGAAAATTATAACAAAATACATCTGATATGGATCAATTCGGAGGATAACTTGATGTTATCAGTGATGCATTTGTCTCGAATTATTGGTAATTAATTGAGGCATTATGAGTAATTTGTCTACAACAATCTGTGATTAATTTTGTTGAAATTATTAGATGGTGAAAAGAATCACCAAAGTATTTCAAATGACAGAAATTGATAATGTAAAAAAAAAAACCATCTGATTAATGTGGATATATTCGGAGGATAACTTGTTCCAAGATTTACCTAATGTAAAATGAATTACACAATAGCGCATGATTCTTGGAACTCTGTACATCAACTTAACTCAAATTTGTCCCCAGGGTTTGGAAGACACATCCAAGAAGTCCTAATAGTGCTAGTCTCATAGTCTGACTACCATAATAATTACCAGTGGCACACCAACAAATGTTCAAACCCCTTTGCATGTTCCTCTTCTCAACACCTGCCAATCAGACTTTCGACATATGCTTCAAACAGAATGAGCATGCCTAACATTTTGTAATGATTTTCTCATCCAGGCTCGTCTGGGGCCTTGCACCTGTTGATCCTGTTATGCCTTTCTGCAAAATGTGATTCAGTGAACCATGCATTGTAATTAATTGACTAATCTGAAAAAAATGATGGGGGCAGGAGGGAAGGGTCTAGTGGTGCTCTTTTCTAGGGTCCAACTTGTACACTACAGTTCCTAGTCGATGGAAATGGGCTGTGGAGTTCACCATTTTCCTGACGACTCTTTTAAAACTACTCCAATTCCCAGGCTTGCAATTCCACTTCTACGCAGAGGACCTCCAGTCTGACTTGTATGTCAATTGCCTACTGAAGGATTTATCCACACATTCCTTTAGGATTGAGAAGGTCTGCATCTGAATGAGGGATAGTGGATTAAAATTGCACACTGTTAAAATGGATTTCTGAACTCTGCCCTTGTGGACAGATGTTTAGGAGGAAACCCTTGTTAAATGAACAGGGGAACACTTCTGGGAATATAGCCAGACCTATTCACGTTAGCTTGGAGAGCAGTCAAGGCTAAATCTCAGGAGGAGTGAGGGTCACCAGGGCTCTCCAATGAGCACTGTGAGGAACCTGAGGGTGTCCTCAATTCTTTTCCCGCTGTATCCTCCTCTCGGGTGGCCAGGGAAAGGCCATCGCTTTTGGATCCTGACCCTGGGGGTGGATATGCGAGGGAGGAGACTTGTGGAGTGGGGAGATGACATCCTTAGGTGAGACATGGTTTCCCCCATTTCCTTTTCATAATGAACCCCCTGTCCCTCAAGCCTTTGTAGGCTGTCAGCCCTTTCCCTGTTCTTCCTCCCAAACTTTCCCCAAGAAACACCATCTCAAAACTGGGATGTGGAAAAGACCAATTAGGAAGACACATCCTCATTTTGTTGAAACAAACACTTATCAGCCTCATTTTGTTAATGCAGACACATCAGCCTTTGCTGTATACTGGGACAAGGAGGACAGCAAGATAAAGGCAGAACTACCATTCTAATGATGAGTGGTCAAGTCTTTTCTGGACTCATCATGGTGGCAGGAACTTTAGAAACAGTCATCCTTTTGGAAATGGAGTCAGCTGTGGAGGCAGAGGCAGCAGCTGGGAAAGCAACGCTGGTGTGTCAAGTGGAGTGCTCAAGACCCGTTTACAGATGCAGAGGTTATGCAGCAGGAAGCTAACCTAAGGAACTCAGTAGACCAGTAGCAGACCGCGAGAGGGAGACCGACGTGACCGAGTGAAGCAGTCGCAAGAGACCGGACTGCAGGTTGAGCATTGATTGAGGAGCAATACCACAAAGAGCCGCTGGGAGAAGAAGCGAGGTACTACATGGGAAGCAGAGAACCTGTGGTGTCAGAGAACTCACAGCTCCGTAAGCTCTGACTGTTGAGTGTGCGAAACACCAGGCTGGCAGGTGAATATGCGATGAACATCGTTTTGAATACCGAACGAAATGAAAACCATTAGAAGGACTTTTGAATGCAAAATAGAGTAAAAGGCAAGTTTTGAGTACTTGTTAGTGGAGTGAAAGAATGTTGGTGAAATTAGCTGATACAACGAACTTCATTATCTGAAACAAAAATATTGGCAAAGGCAAGAGAATACCAAGAATGGCATGATATGAGAAAAGGAACACTTGGCAACAGACAAAAGAGTTCAAGGCACTGCATGTTATGAGGAAACCTGCATTGGCAAGAACCAGAATAATACCGGAAAGTGTAACAAGTGCATGGTGGCCAACCACGCCACGCTACAGTGTCAGGAGAGTGTGACACCGGTGAATAAACCAAGCATCACTGTCAAATTGAAGCTGCAGCATATTGTTGAAGGGAAGCAACCAATAAGGGGTATTGGTAGCGTGACCTGTAATGGGTGGACCGTGTGGTCCAACAACTTCGCCTAGACCTAGTGCCCCCCCCTTATTGAAAAGCTACTGAAAATATCCATAAAGAAATTGTGTTTTGCAACAACATCTTATGTGATTTTGTATTAAAGAAACAGAACTGCCTATGTGAACTAGTGAAAAGTATCAATATCAAAAAACCTGGGAAGTATCCCAAGGAATTGTTGTTTTTGAAAAGCTGGAAGATTTGAACTCTTGGGGAAGGGAACCCCGATACCTTGTTAACTGTTTTGAACTTGGGGAAGCTGATTACAAGCCAAGAGTTGGAAGAAGCTCTGAACTTTATTTTGAATACTGCTCATTGTGATTCTGACATCCCTACACATTGTATACAGTTAGTTGTGAGGGCAAGTATTGGTTTTGGACACAGACAGACATTTGATTTGGACTTCCTGACACAGACTATCCTTCGTTCTATTTAGGTAGGGAAATCCAACCTTGGCATAGGGCAAGTTAGGCCTTGGTCCATTATGTCTTTTAAGTCATTGCAACTTTTGAGAACCAAACCTTGAACCTGTTGTCTATGTCTACCTCGTCATGCCTTCACAGCACACACAGTGAAACACCAAGAATTACAATAAGACAGCAGTATACGAAAATATGCTGTTATTTATAGGCCCAATCACAACACAAATGAATTCTGAAATGTAATAGATATACAGTTTCTGGAGTCAGTACTAGAAAGTTGATAACTCCACCAATACCAGCAAATTAACATAGTGAATACCTTTAGTAGCACAAACTATCTTCACGGATGGCAACCCTAACTTTCTAAGTCCAGCCCTAAGATAAATGGAGCTTTGTTCTCAATGTTCAATGTGCGTGTAAAAGTGCACAGTTGTGCGTAAAGTTCACAAAGTACTTCTTAGAGAGCAGGAACATGTTGGGGGAAGAATTCTGATGGGGTGAAACTGATTCCAAAAGTTAGGAGCAGATCTGCTACGATGAACAGAGCTATTCCCGACCTTCGGCGGGCTTCAGGAAAGTGAATACTACCCCAGCCAACAGGAAGGCCAAAAAGAACCATCAATGCGTAAATGGGTTTGGATGAACAAAGGTCCACTGGTAAGTGACTTCACTACTCACTGACCTTAAATCGGTTTTGGTCCAGACTTGGCAGGTCTAGAGGTGCTCATCAGAGGTAAGATTTAACGTCTTCAGTTCTGTTTCCTGACGTTGCGTGTGCAGACACTGGTCCGGTATGAGACAGGAGCTGCTACTATTGATTCGGATGAAGAACGAAGAAAACACTGATGCAGCAGGCCTCGGAGCACTCAAAGAAACGTGGGGCAACCTTCTTCAGTGACCGTCAATGTCACGCACTGACGCAGGGGAGCCCAGCTGGACACCCCACTGGATGGCCCAGGGACACTTCTGAGCAGGCTTATTTGCAAGGGTTGCAGGCCTACTTGTGGGTGGGACAAAGACTGATATCCCTCCTCTGTTTAAGGTACAGTGAGATAAAGCATGGTTGTAGACCCTATCGAGTGGGCACCTTCCCATATAACAGGTTATTTGGCAGTGTTCTTTCTCAGTAAAGGGGCTCCCAGACCTTTTTTAAGAGAAACAAAGTTTCTCTGTACTGACAGCCTTAGTGGAGTGCAGCTGAGGGCTGTGCTCAACTGTGAAAAGTCAGGTCAGGATGTAGAAAAGAAATGCAAAAGGTTTGGGGGTGCTTGGACTATGGAGAAGTTGCTTCAAGAGAAATATTTTCTAACACTCGCCTCCAAAATGAGGTGTTTGTTAGGGCTCTCCATTTGCTGTACATCCTGTCCTGCCTTTTAGCTCTTACTCTCCTTGAACAACATCATAAGTCAGCATTCAATTTAACTTTATTTCAGTTAGCAGACCATAAAAGTAGTAAGATTACAAATCAAACAAGTTCACAATACATTGTCTAGACAGATTACAAAATGCATTTCACATACTAGCAAAGTTAAAACATAATCATAACATTTCATTTAAATACTAGAAAAACGCAAGAGTCTAATATAATAGTAAGCTCTTAAGTACAATAGGACTTACTGAAAACACACAATCTTCGCCCCCATTCATGATCAGGTTATTCAATTAAGTGATGTAGCGTAATCTTGCCCTTCATCCACTCGTTGGACAGTTCACCACCGAATGTACTGCTAGATAGCCTTTTTTGAATTGGCACACAATGCCTGGACTTCATTTACATTTCTAACTGATCTGCACCTAAAGAGCAGGATCAGATATCTATTTCTAATATAGTAAAGACGACAATGTAAGAGAAAATGCATTACATTTTCAGTCTCACTTTCACATAAGGTGCAGTTTTTTCGGAGAGTCACAGTTCATGTGTGCAAAAGTTCAGCTAAGGGCAATGTAACGTACCGAACCAAAGCTTGAGGTATAAAGCCCTTGAAAATTTTGGGGACACAATATCCAATTATCTTTCGTATCCTAGAGTCTGTTTGAGGTGCCAATATTTCCTTTGCCTCTCGTTACTTAAAATATCAGCACATAGACCACTTGCTTCGTTATAGATGAGGGCTTCCTCGGTCCTTTTTTTGCGCTCTCAACATCCTAAATACTCTGAGAATGTAAAGAATTGTGTATACGGCTAATATGAGATGTGATACCCAAATTAGTTTTGTTTGAAGGTTTGTTTTTTAATCTGTCAGATTTGACATGCGCTTTCTTGCATTCCAGAGGAACTCCACTGCTCTCTGGTTAGATCCCACATTAACTCGCAATAAGACTGCTTGAATTAGATCTACAAAAGTCTTCCCATCTTCTAACTTCAGTGACTTCAGCCCATTGAACATGTGCCTTTTAAGATTATTTCTTTTGCAGTATTTTGAATTTTTGCCAACTGCTATTCTTACGCCTGCACAGACTTGATCCCCCATGCCTCGCAGCTAAGCTGCACACCTTTTCCCCAAGAGAGCCTTACATTTTGTAGCTTATCAATTGTTGAGATTCCACATGTCAGATACAGGGCAAGAGGCAAGATAAGGTGTTCTGTTTCAGACCCTTAGATACTGGCATGCGCTTCCCTTGAAAGCACCTCTCCTTTGCAGCTAAGAGCTTCAGGAAAATAGTTACTGTAAAATGTTCCAATTTAGATAACTGCATCTTGTCTGATTTTATAATTATGATCTCGCCTTGCTTCGAGGCAATTCAATTTGTGAGATCATTTCTTTAGTTCACTATGTATCTCTCAATAAATCAGTTTCCCTTCTGCAAAGGGAAATTATGTTTGATCCTCTCAGCTTCCAGGACCAAGGCTTGGTGACCTGTGGACGTTGTGTTAAAATATACATAGACATGGATCGGACACCCCTTGATAAAGAGTTACATAATGTTTCCAGAGCAAAGTCTTTCCTGCTAATGATAAATGCCAGGCAAATGTGGCATTATAATCTAATTCCTCTATTTTATGTTTCATTTTAGCACGGGAACATAATCTTAAAGACAGTAGCACTAACGGACATTAGGGATGTTGGCACTGAAAAATGCTGACTTGGACTAGAAAGGATTTGGTATCAGCTACAACAACAAGGTGAACAATGGCAGTTTTGTGTGGGATAAAGCTGGGATTGATTACTAACGAAGAAACTCAGGAATGCTGAATATTTGAGAAGAGTGCAGGTAACTTGCAGGGTTAACTCTGAGGCAGGATGTTTCCAAAAGGTTGTGTGTGGCCAAAGGAAGGGACAGGTGCCCAGGACAGCAAAGGCAAACAAGTGGGAGTTTGTTCCCTGAAGCGAGACACTGCATCTTTCCAGGACTAATAACATATTTCAATACTGAGTTCATTGTGATAAGAAATTATTTCGTTGGCTCTAAAAAAATTATGTGTGTGTGTGTGTTTTGGGGCACTGCGGGTTATTGTTCTTTTAGACTAAACGGGGAAATGCTGCACATTATACTATTACATTGCATTGCATTGCAGTGTAATAAACTGGTCCTGTTCCTTGCTACTCTTCCCAATGTATTGTGTGGGCTATGTTTTCCACCAGTTAGCTCGTGGTTTGATTGTTTTTTGTTTTCTAATGCACATGACCTAAATAAGGACTTGGATTGTTCCCATAAGGTCTGCAAAAATGAGCTCTTAAATGTCTTTGGACCGCTCCCCTCCATAATCGTTATTGCAGAGGAGGCGGTGGGATCCAATAGCTTGGTCAATTTGACCCTTCACAGCGGCTGGATCCAACATCCCTTCTTTTTATCAATGCTAAATTAGTGATTCTTCCTGAGCATTTTGCTTCTTTGCTAATGCACTTCAAACTTGAGGCTACATAGATGACTTCTCATGAGCCTGCTCCTGTGGCACGTGGTCTCTTGTTTGGTGGTGGCATTGTCCAGGTTATGTAAAAGTACACAGAAGCTTCACCTTCTTAGTGGGACACAGAACCGCTCCCCTGATGTCAGTTAGCAGGGCCAGAATAAATCAAACCACAATCTGGGAAAAGTAAAACCTTTGGCTTCCATGTGGCCACCCTCTACATATTCTTTTCTTAGCAGTCCGACATCTCCCGTACCCTTCCAAACCTGGCCTGTTTAGCACATGCATAGGAAACTGAGTGCTGAAGATTGTTCAAGCTGTTGCTATAGTTTTGCACTTCACCCATGTCGCGTGCTGTGACTTTGTTACAGTTGTTTTACAGGTTTTTCCTAAGGATGAGTTCTCTTCCAGAACAGGATGGGAGCTTTGTAATGTAGGGAATGCATGGTATCAAGAATAGACACACAAGTGATCACAGTTCAAGGGTGTTTATTATACTGTATAGGTAGGGTGGGAAAACACCTAATCTAAACCTAAATCTAAGATGGGACAAAGCTACGACCATCAAATCAAAATAAGGCACTCCTAGTGGTGCCTTGTCAAATAAAAAGGCCTATACTAAGAAAAACCTATTGCTAATCCTTCAGCTAAAATACAAAAGCATGTGGGATAGGGCTCATAAGAAATAAGTGTTCACAAACAATATGTCAGGATGCAGTAGTCGTGGTCTCCCTTTCCCTTTCAACACGGGACAAAACAGGACTCTGGAGCACAGCACACGCTCAATCTGTCCCAGCACGAGACAACAGTTCAGTTTTCAGCTATCGGGATCTTCGATGGCCAAGTCTCTTGCTCTAGAAAAAGTCTCTTGTCTTCGAGGGCCTGATTTGTTCAAAAATAACAACAAAGGTTCCTTTCTGCTTTCATGTTGGGTGATGCTTTCAGCCCTGGGCCCCTCCTCTTCTGGGCACGGATCCCACAAACACTTCCTAGCCATATTGGGATCTTCGCAGGTTGTCTCTACTGCTTCAGAGGATCTGATAATTCAAATAATCAAACAAAAAGTTCTTTCGGATTGCATTTGTTGTGACAATTCTTCACCCTTGGGGGCCCCCTCAACCAGGCACAGACCCCTCTGTGGTCTTCACAAGTCTTAATGTCTTTTCAAACAGTTCAATGGGGACCACTCTCTGCCGGGTTCACGCCAGTCAACACATTGTTCCTTTGGGACTTTAGACTTTGCCCCTTTTCATCGGCATCCCTCCTTCGGGTTCACTCTTGCCAATCTCACAGTTCCTTTTGCTTTCTTACGACTGGCGATTCACTTCCCTTATTCACGATCATCAGCCGGTCAGACCTTCGACTGTAAAGAGGATTTTACTAGACCCCCGTATTGCCACTTTGACCCTCTTCTCTCCTTTCCCAAGGCCTTCTGGTAATAGTTTCCACAATTGGGTAATCGCCCAGAGTTTCTCGAGTGAGCACCCACCTGGTGCCTGGCTCATCTGCAGCTGGCTGTCTGCCGTTTTACTTCAGCAGTTCTTTGTACATTCTGCAATCAGCCGTTTGCTACTTTTATTTATCACCGTTCTGTTTTTTTATCGGTTCTCCCCCCAACTCACCGGCTGTGATGAACCGATTGGCTTTCTTCGTATCGGGATTGAAGGCCAGTACCACGGTAGCAGGAGTCTCCCTGTGTCCTGCTTATCGGCGTATGCACGCTCTGTGTATCGGGAACATCTGCTGCTACACACTTGGGTTATTGTTCGCGGTCTTACAATTTGTTCCACGGAGGTCTCGCGGGCCTTGGTCGGAAAAGGGCAAGGTCGCTTCTCTCCTTGTCACCCCCTTGGTACGCACGGTCATTCTCCTCCTCTTGCACTGCCATGCCTGGATAGCTGTCTCGTCGTGCGGTCTGCCTTGCTCTTATGGTGCTCTCGTGCTCCACCTTTTATCCCTGTGGAGAAGGGAAAGGGCTGCCAGGTGTGTGCGATTCAGGTCATTTGCCTGACTTTGCCTGACCCTTGTGTTGGGACACGTCAGGTAAACGGCTCTGCTGTTTGTACACCGTCTTTCATGATGCAAAAGTGATAGAGTTGGAAAGGGGGGGGTAGAGTGTTTGAATTTCCTATGGAGTAGGATGGGGAAAAGGTGATCTAAGAAGGGAGATACCGTGTCTCACCCGTCAGTGTCCCACTTCCACTCCCCGAGGACTCCTCATCCAGGTGGTCCACGACCAGGAATTGGATCCAATAGCGATGGCTGTGTCCTGGCCACCTAAATGACAGATCCCTGGGGACTAGTCAGGAAAACACTGTCTGGTTTCTCACAGTACGCAGACTTGTCATTATGGAAAATAAAGAGAAAGGCACCTAAGCAATTCTGCCCTGGGGTAAACTAAAGTCTCACCAAGTCAGTGGTATGTTCACACTTTTGACATTTTGCGGGACACTTTGCTTTTTTGGATTTGGATTGAAGAAATTGGATCTCGACAAAAGATGCCTACCTTGTGATTGATCATGATTTGAAGTCTTTCTAGTTTCTCTTTAGTGACACATTTTGGCAGTTTACCCATCTTCCTTTTCCCCTCTCCTTGGTGTTTCTTTAAAGTTCTTGTGGTAAGCTTGACTTACCTCTGCAGAAGATGTTTGCGTATTTATTATTTGCACAACATTATTCTACATGTCCGTTGTCCCTCATGTTCAAGTATACATTTCAATTATCATTTTTGTGCTGTTCTCATCCCTGGCCAGCTAATGTTCAAAATGTGAAGATGGTTGCTTTGGAGGGGTCTTCAGCCTCTACTGTGCATCCCATACCAGTGCTGGCCTGAAAGCAAGGTAGACGTTGAAGTGAAGTCTGAAAACTGATTTCCCGAGTCTGGTAGCTGACTGGCATGTCTCAATAGAGCCTTATTTGAGTGCTGCTGCGGGGGAATGTCTGGCACAGGACTGTGTCTGGGGTTAGGAGGGGAAACCATGGATGTCGTCCACCAACAGGAGACCCACCTAGATTAAAGAACCATGACAGGGTGAAACTCTGATAAGGAGCCAGCGGCAGAAGCAGGAGAACGAATCCATTAGTTGCCATTATAGGAAACCGGTTTGACGAGAAACCGTGTGAGGCCAAACTAATGGAACTCCAGAGTTTGCATAGAGGAGCATCTTACAGACCTCCAAACGTCTCTAGAGAATGGGAGCAAGCAGACTACAGGCCACTGAACCCATTACCTCCAACTTAAGGATTAATGCTGAAAAAGGTGGCCGGAGAAAATGAACCCAAACATGTTGGCTGGTATTTTTGTAAACTCATTAAACATGGAAAAGCTCCATACTTTAGCATTGGAGCTTGCATAGATTCAAATGCTGTTGAAGATTCCCTCTCGTCAGGCTCGGCGTCCCTGATGGCATTAATCAGTTTCAAAAGAATACAATTAACTAAATTCACTTCAGTGTTCTCCTAGTGTTGGTTCGGGTCATTTTACCTTTTGGCAAACAGGCAAAGCCTCCACTAGCCCCATCTCTGGATGCTATCTTCAGATTCTTAACTGCACATTTTGAGTTGGGTGCCCTCTTCATAGTTCTCCCTTTATTCAATGTTTTCTCTAACAATCTTCAACACTTAACTTAATTTTTGACGCTGTTTGAAAGCTACAGATGGGTTCTTTGCTATTGTGGGCTTTGGGAGTCATGCTCTCAATTGCTGCTCCCCAACAGGGGACATACGTTTGTTCTGTGTTCCTCCAGGATTGAGGCAGCTGAAGTGTGCCTTCCTATCTGCGCCATTGAGATATCAAGGCCAATAAGACATTTCTCAAGACTTGTTCTGCGTGTAAATAAAAAACATTTATGTGGAGGATAAGGCATCTGGAATGCCTTTTATTGCCTTTACCAAGATCATAATCTGGATTCCTGCTCTATTTCCCAGTCTTTCTCCAACAAGACTCTGAAAGATAGGCACAGAAGACTAGTGGCTCGATGAATGCACTGTGGTCTCCTCTTCTAAGAGGTCAAGATCCCATGAGCAGGATTTCTGTGGGTAAAGTGTGAAAAGTGATTCCACTCTGGCTTACAAGGGTCCCGATACACCCGACAAGCCTGACAAACAAGCATCTGCTTCTTCTTTCTAAAAAATATATTTTTTATTTGATTTTCAAATAGAGGAAAAGTTAACAGTTAAGGAGAGAACATTTCATTTATACACCTATTAAAATCCAAGAAATGTTTGGGAAAAGACATATGCAATTTTAAATCATCAAGATCTAACAATTTGTGGCAAAATTCATGCAACTCAAATCCCCACGAGGGGGGGTGGTTAATGTTAGTAGATTGACATATATCCCAATTATGATGGCGAGAACGACTTCCATTGCTGAGGGATCAGGGGGCTGTAGTAATCTGAATGAATACATGTTATAAAACAGTCCCAAGTCCGCCTATACTTAGTTAAGGTATCAGAACGGGTGGCAGTGACTTTTTTTATGGCGCATATATACCATATCTTCGCCCACCACATATTCAGCAAGGGTACTTCTGTTTTTTTCCAACTGTGGCCTATAGTGAGTTTAGCTGCTGTCCACATTTCGCCGGTGAGTATGAACTGTGAAGCCCCAAGGGTAAAAACGTCTTGCTTGTCTATATCGCCTAATAAGATGACCATATGGCCCTGGGGAGATGAATGCCCACCACTCTTTGGATCAGCATGTTGATAGCCACCCAAAAAGGCTCAATTATCGAGCACTGGCACCATATATGGGTCATAGTACCTGGCTCCTGGCAGCCTCTCTAGCAGAGAGGAGAGTGGTCAGGGTATATTTTGTGCAACGTGTCAGGCTTAAGGTACCAGCAGTATCAAATTTTGTAGGAGTTCTCCAGAATTGTAGTGCATATTGATGTTTTGGTGGCCTTCTGCCATATGGTCTCCTAGCTCGTACTCCCGTTTACCCATGTAGCCCATCACCTTGTCTGCTTTCCCATCTAACACTATTTTCTATATAATGGAAATCTTGTGACAGGAAGGAGTAAATGATAACAATTTTTCAAAGGGGGTCACGTCTCTGCCGCCCCCATCATCGTATAATTGGCCCAAGTCTCTAAACCCATCCTCCCTCTAGTTGATAAGACTGTTTCGTATTCCAGGTGTAAAGTTTGGGTTATAAGAACTTGGCACCAGGGGAAAGGGGTAGGTAGGTGAGCTTATGGTTACGTACCAACTTGTCCCAGTAGAGTAAGCTTATCAGGGTAGAGGGTAGTAGAATGTGTCGCTGAGGTCAGCTAATGGTCGATAGCAATGGGAGTGAGGCAAAATCGAGAATCACAGAGACCTGTGTTGCTAGTAGATAGGTATGAGTATGTGGCATCACGATCCCTCCCTGTCACTTTGTGAAGCTTAGGACTTTCCTACTTACCCAGGGTGGGGGCAGGGGAGGGGTGTTTACATGCCAGAGGAAGTCTCTCACATTTTACAATGTATTGCCTCATGGGTGCGTGGTGGGATCTGTACTGGGAGGATCTGGAAGACATATAGCGGTTGCAGTAGCAAATTCATCTTGACCGCTATACACCTGGCATACCAAGAGATCTGTGTTCTTCCAGCGGTCCAAGCCCGTAGCCCAAAATCTGTCGAAACAAGTCTGTTTTGCAATAATTACCGGGAGTGTAAATGTAGGCTTGGTCATCATAAAAATGTCATCAGCAAATAAGGCCAGTTTATGCATAGTTCACCCCTATCAACCTCTTTGATCAATGCATGGTGTCAAATCTTTCTAGGAAAAGGTTCAAGGGTTAGGGCAAATAATAGTGGGAGAAGGGGCATCCCTGATGCATTCTGCTATAGATGGGGATGAGGCCGGAGAGCCTGTTGTTCATCCTAATAGATGTGTTGGGGCAGTTCAATTTGCAAAAACAATTTAATAAAGTTGGGCCCAAATCCAAAGGCAATCAGAGCTTTCAATATATATATATTTCTGAGGCTTGTGGAATCTGCTTAGATCACATGCTGTGCATAGGCCGACATCTAGTGGAAGCTGCGGAGTATTACAGTTTGTTTTTCGAAACTCGAAAATGGGCGTCGACACAGGGCGTGCCAGTAATACTATCCCTAGTGTGACGTCCACTGTACCCAAGATCCCTCACGCGTCTAGGATCCTCAGATTGTTTTTTTCCGCCATACTGGTCGGAAGCATTTTGCGGAGTCCCCTGGCCTTAGCCATACTTTTGCTAAAATTTAAAAATAATAATCTATTGACATCCTTCCCCACCCCAACGTCGAACTTCGACACTCGACGCCGGCTGGAGAAGAAATCGACCGTCGGCTGCTGCACGACGGACTTGGGCCTCGGAAGGCCGCTGGCCTCGGCCCGGGCCTGGTAGGCCGCTGGCCTCGGCCCTGCAAGTAGGGAGAGTGGGGGGTGGTACATACTCTACACTCTTGGTATATAGGTACACCTTATACATTTCCTACACTTAACAGCCCGCTGCCTCAAGGTGCGTATGGAGGGTACCCCTTTTCAATTCTGCCCCAAGTGCAATCGCAAATACCCTTGGGTTGACAGGCACGCCACGTGCAATCTCTGCTTGCCGAGGGCCCACCCCGAAGCGAACTGCAGAGCCTGTAGTAGGTTTAAACCTAAGACACTTAAGGACCGTTCGACGAAGCGTTGGGCCCACCACGCCAGGCAGGCGGCCATGGCAGCGGAGGGCGCCTTCAGAGATGGCAGCGACGCCGTACTTTCGGACGGCGAGGGCATTACGGCGTCGAAAGACAGCCGAGCGCAGGTCCCCGACCTCGGAAGGTCGTCCGGCAGGGCGGCTATGGGGAAGACCCCCGGCGACACAAGCGCTTCACATACTACACACACTAAACACACTAAGTCCAACCGAGACTCGACGACGTCGAGTTCTCGGAAAGAGGCACAGACAGAACGGTCCGATTCGGTGTCCTCTGGGCGCTCTCGATCTAGATCGCCGCATGACTCCAGGCAATCATCCACTCTTGCCAAGAGTGCCTCGCTCCCTAGGCTAACAGAAGCTCGATCGTCGGAAGACGAAGACGACTTCCACCCCCAGGCCGCGCTCCAGGAGTCAGAGCCCGCACTTAAAGCCAGCGAGGCCCCACGCTCGAAGGACAGGGACACCTCTCCCGATCCTCGACGCCAGGCGTCGAAAAACTCCGGAGCCACTAAGGGACAGGGAAAACACTTTTCTACGCACGGGGAGGGGGGAAAACGGCAGAAGAAACTACCTGTACTTTCTTCCACACCTGTGAAACACTCCACCCCCCCTAAACAGACAGACAAGCCCAGGTCTGCTGATAGGTCCACAACCAGCAAAGCTACTCAAGATAAATCCCATAGACTTGCTGAGAGAGTCATTCCCAGTTCCAAAAAATGGTCCAGTGAAGACATAGATAGGGTCATGTCAATAATGTCTTCTTTGGCTGATTTTTATGATAAAAATCCAGAACATTTCCTCTCGTATGATCCACAAGGGACCACACCCTCAGGCTCTACTGATCCTATCCCCCCGAGTAAGAAGGGCCGGTTTGAAACCCCGATGAGGTCTGAACCCTTCGAGGTACAACCTTACGCAACACCATACTCACGGTATCAAGGAGAGGCTTCCTTTTGTGAAGACCAGGAATTTGGTATGATAGGAGAGCAAACCGAGACGGCCTACTATGGGGATGATGAGGACTAGGAAAAAGAAGAGGATGATCCGCAAACATACAGAGTAGATTCCCCGGTAGAGAACGAAGCCCCGATTACCGACTCCCCGGTCGATAACCAACCCCTCCTAAATGAGGTTCTCGTTCGCGCAGCAGAACATTTCCACATTGACACCCACGGTGTACAGGAGGAAAGGGACTTCGCAGAAGAGTTAGTGGGAGAAAGGAGGCCTGTTGCCCAGACCATCCCTATCCTTAAATCCATTCAGCGGAGAATAGATCCGTCCCTGGTGAACCCAAACCTCACCAGAGCAATCAATCCCAGGGTTGAAAAACTTTTCAGGGCAGCACAGTCTGACCCTCTCTATATAAGAGGACATCTGAAGCCAGACTCCCTAGTTGTCACCAACACTCGTAAGAGGGCTGGGACACCCTTGTCTTTGTCAGAAGCTCCTCCCGACAAGGAGAGCAAAAAACTATACGGTTTCGGCAGGAAGGTAGCCTCAACGTCCGCCTGTCAAGCAAGGATCGCTAACTCCACCACCCTGTTGGCCAGCTACAACTGCCATCAGTGGGAAGAAGTCGCGGCTCTCATAGCCTCTGCTCCTGAACCTTTAAAGGGCCAGTTAGCTCGAATTTCCGCAGAGGGTAGAGCCGTGTCTGGTTGCATTTTGAAAGCAACCTTCGACGCTGCGGACAACGCAGGCAGATTGATAGCAGAAGGTACTGTTATCAAGAGACATGTGTGGTTACGGCAGTCTGGTTTTAAGGCAGAGGCTCAGGCATCATTGTTAGACAAACCGGTGGAAGCCGATCTGTTGTTTGGTAAGGCGGTCGAAGACTCACTGAAAAACGCCAAGGACGAATACGAGACACTCAAATCACTTGGCCAGTTAACCAATAAACCCCCTAACCAGAGAGGGAATAGTAATTTTCGTCGTCCACGCGGCCAAAATTCCCAGAGAGGATCTAACTATTCCCAGGGGTAGGGTACACAGTGGAACAACAACCAACAGTCTACCCAGGGTTACGGCGGAGGTAATAGGAGAGGTCGTGGAAGAGGCAGAGGCAGCCCCAACAAGGGAGGTGGCACGCCTCCGCCAAAGCAGTGACGCTCAGTTCAGGGTCCCTTCTCACGCAACCCCAGTAGGGGGACGCATTTCCAACTTCACCCAGGTTTGGGAAGGGATCACCTCAGACAGATGGGTGCTGTCAACAGTGTCCGCAGGATATTGTATAGAATTACTGCAGCGTCCCCGGAACCATCCTCCACGACAAAGAGTACACTCCTTAGAACATCAGAAGATTCTCCTCGAGGAGATCGCCATTCTGCTAGAAAAGGACGCGATAGAACTCGTCCCGGGACACCAGGTAAACAAGGGTATCTATTCAACTTACTTCCTTGTGCCAAAGAAAGATTTGACAATGCGCCCAGTATTGGATTTATGGCCTGCCAACAAGTATGTCAAGCCCCAAAAATTCCGTATGACCACGCTACAAGAGGTAATCCCCCTCCTAAAAAAGGGGGATTACATGGCAACCTTGGATATGAAAGATGCTTATTTTCATATTTCCATGCTCCCAGCGCACAGAAAATACTTGCGCTTCAAGGTGGACAGTCGCCACTACCAATTCAAGGTACTGCCCTTCGGGATCGCTTCAGCACCAAGGGTATTCACCAAGGTATTGGCGGTGGCGGCTGCACACCTACGCAGGGAGGCAATCCCAGTGTACCCTTATCTGGACGACTGGCTCATAACGGGGGAAACCCCAGGAATTTGCAGGACAAACATTCAAACAACTATCGACCTCCTCCACGAGTTAGGCTTCTCAATCAACGAGAAGAAGTCAAGTCTGGTGCCAAGCACCTCAAAACAATTCCTAGGAGCAATCCTGGATACCCAGGAGGGGTTGACCTTTCCTTCGGAAGAAAGAATTCGGAATATACTACTGCAAATTCCGCATTATCAGTCGGGTCAACAAATAACGCTACGCAAAGCAATGCGGTTACTGGGCATGATGGCGTCATGCATTTACCTGGTCCCCCACGTGCGCCTGCGCATGCGTCCCATGCAGGAATGGTTGGCGAAACAGTGGTCTCAGGCAAGTGGTCAGTGGGACGATCTAGTGGTCGTTTCGCCAACACTAGTACAGAGCTTACACTGGTGGACAAGAGAAAATCTTGCAAGGGGAAAACCCTTTTACGATCCCGAAGTACAGGCAGTGGTGACTACAGATGCATGCCTGACTGGGTGGGGAGCTCACCATCTCCACCACACAGCTCAGGGTCTCTGGTCTCACTCAGTAGCCAAGAACCACATCAACCTGCTAGAGCTTCTGGCAGTATTCCGAGCGCTTCGGGCGTTCGAGCCCCACCTGCTAAACTTGTCGGTGCAGATCCAGACGGACAGCACGACAGCCATGTTCTATCTGAACAAACAAGGAGGGACTCGTTCGCCAAATCTGTCCAAGCTTGCCCAGAAAATCTGGATATGGGCACTCAGACGGAACATCTTCCTGTCATCACAACATGTTCCAGGGGAGCTCAATTCCCTAGCGGATGCCCTAAGCAGAGACTCCCTCCCAGAAGAACACGAATGGGTCCTTCACAGAGAGATCGTAGAAGATCTCTTCTCTCAGTGGGGTTTCCCCACTATAGACCTATTCGCCACAAGCGAAAACAAACAATGCCCAGGATTTGCATCCAGGTTCCCCCAGCCAGACTCCCAAGGGAACGCCCTGTGGATGAACTGGTCAGGGATGTTTGCGTACGCTTTTCCACCAACTCCTCTCATCAGGAAGGTGGTGTACAAGATGAACAAGGAATCGATGACGCTCATCCTAGTTGCTCCCATGTGGGCGAGACAACCATGGTTTCCACACCTACGCAGGATGGCGGTGTGCGAGCCCATCAAACTCCCAACCTGGTACAACCTACTGTCCCAGCAACAAGGTCAAACAGTGCACCAGGAACCCAACTCAATGAACCTGGCAGCATGGCTCCTGAGGTCATAGAGTTTGGGCATCTCAACTTACCACAAAGGTGTATGGACATCCTAAAAGAATCCAGGAAACCAAACACAAGGCACTGTTACTTTGACAAGTGGAAGAGATTCGTTATTTGGTGCCAGAATAAACAAATCAACCCAGTTGATTGCACTCCTTCCAACGTTGTAACATACATGCTCCACCTGCTGGACGCAGGTTTGGTTTTTAACTCTCTGAAAGTACACCTGGCAGCCCTCTCGGCTTACACCACATCCCATAACAAAGTATCGTGGTGGAAAGTACCAGTAGTTAAAGCCTTCATGGAAGGAGTAAAGAGACTTCACCCTCCTATTTCGAACCCACCGCCAGGATGGGACCTCAATGTGGTGCTAGCTAAGCTCATGGGCCCCCCTTTCGAACCCATGCATAAAAGTAGTCTCAAACACCTGACTTATAAAACGGCCTTCTTAGTAGCCTTTACCTCTATAAGAAGGGTCAGTGAAATTCAGGCTCTGTCAGTGCAGGATCCTTTCTTTACTATCCACAAAGACAAACTGGTTTTACGCACACACCCTAGGTTCTCACCTAAATTTATATCTAAGTTCCATGTAAACCAGTCCATCGAGCTTCCGGCTTTCTTCCAGAACCCGCAAAGCTCAGCTGAGGTGAAACTACACACCCTTGATGTGCGTAGGGCGGTCCTCTACTATGTAAATAAAACCAGACCGCTAAGGAAAACAGATCAACTGTTTGTCTCCGTAGCTACAGGCAGAGAGGGGGATCGCGTCTCTAAAGGCGCGATCTCGAAGTGGATTATCAACTGTATACAGCTGTGTTACTCTCTTTCTGAAAAAACTCTGCCTTTTACGCCAAGGGCCCATTCTACTAGAGGCATTGGGGCCACTCTGGCTTTCATTGCAAATGTTCCCCTCGACACCATTTGCAAAGCAGCTACTTGGAGCTCTATTCACACTTTTACTCAGCATTACTGCATTGACACTCATTCCAAGACAGATACACAAGTGGGACAAGCGGTTCTAAGACACCTGTTTGCTCATGACCCTTCTCACATCCCACCTCCTTCTTCTGGTACTGCTCGCTAATCTATGCACAGCATGTGATCTAAGCAGATTCCACAAGCCTCAGAAGGGATACATTACTCACCGTAATCGTATTTCTGATGCTTGTATCTGCTTAGATTCACATGCGACCCACCCTTCCTCCCCTCCGAGAGAAGGCGCATGATTGCTTGTAGTCTTACCTTTCTGTCTATCTGCTTGGATTATCTGTACTCGCGCTACTCCTCATGCTTCCTCATGTCAGAAAAAATACAATCTGAGGATCCTAGACGCGTGAGGGATCTTGGGTACAGTGGACGTCACACTAGGGATAGTATTACTGGCACGCCTGTGTCGACGCCCATTTTCGAGTTTCGAAAAACAAACTGTAAT
Source organism: Ambystoma mexicanum (assembly GCF_040938575.1). Classification (NCBI taxonomy): domain Eukaryota; kingdom Metazoa; phylum Chordata; class Amphibia; order Caudata; family Ambystomatidae; genus Ambystoma; species Ambystoma mexicanum. The sequence continues at coordinate 826,236,781 of NC_090939.1, forward strand.
ACTCCGCAGCTTCCACTAGATGTCGGCCTATGCACAGCATGTGAATCTAAGCAGATACAAGCATCAGAAATACGATTACGGTGAGTAATGTATCCTATATATATATATATATATATATATATATATATATATATGTGTATATATATATATATATACACCAGCTATTGAAACGTTGAATTGTGTTTAGTGTCAATATGGCTAAGGGTGTTTTCTTTTTGTTGCACCAGTCTACTGCATTAATTACTCTGTGGTTGTTGTCGTGAGTTTGGCCGACAATAAAACTGGATTGATCCAAATCGCTCAATTTGGTAATAGAGGGGCTAAACGGTTTGCCAGGACCTTAGAATAAATACATGCGTCATAGTTTAGAGTGGCTATCGGGCGATATTCTGAGCAGTCCATTGGGTCTTTCCCCGGCTTGAGCAGAAGAGCGAGAGTAGAATCAGCCGATACGACGTCCTTTCGTCGCATGATGTTTTTTTTGCTGGATTTTTTGCTGCACATTTTTTTTTGAAAAACCCCATCAAATTTTTTATGGGGGTTAGTAAATTATATATATGGGGTGTGGGTGTTTGGGAATAAATACAAATTAAAGAAAATGGGGGGCTGGAGGGGTAACCCCTCCCAAAAATAATGGTTAAAAAAAGTGACAGGTTTTTTCGTTAAAAAAATTGCAGTAAACAACCCAGCAAAAAAACATACCGCGATGAAATGACATGGAACCCAATTAGCCATGGAGTTGGGGGTGGTCACGCTGCCTCTGATCAGGAAATGATCGATGAGTCTTGCTAGGTGTTCTACCAGCTGAGCCACATTTGTTTTATAGAAGGCTATAGAGAACCCATCGGGCCCTAGGGATTTGCCAGAGATGAGTGACTTAATGGCCTGTAGGATCTCTTCTGTTTCAATCGGACAGTGTAGGTGAAGCTTATCTTCTTCTGAGAGGCAACTGGTTGAGATAATACTGATGCTGACATATCTAGATTTTCTGCCATAAATAGGAAGTACAGTATTCAGTGAAGATTTTCAGTTTGTATGCTTCATCTGAACTAATGTCTCAGTTGGGGTCTCTCAGCCTCTGGATATGGTTTCTCGTCCTGAGACGTCTCTGTTTAAAGACTAAGATCCTGTTTGCCTTGTTACTTTTGATGTAATAAAATGTTAAGTGCGTAGATCTTTAGCTGCTTCCTCTGTGATTAAGGTCTCTAGCAAGTCCCTAGTGTTCGGCAGCTTATGAAAGACCTTTCTTGACCCTGTGTGTATATGCTTCTGTCCCAGAGCTGCAATTTGGGTATAGTGGACACCTGAGTTTGCAGCAACTTAAGGCACAAGGCGGCTAAGCTAATCAGAAGCTCCCCCCCCACCCCGATCACATCTTACAAGCTTCCCATAATGTCTCCAAGGATACCGCCCCATTGTCGCTTAACTGAAAGTGTTGGGCAATCCGTTTGCTAATCTTCTCCTCAAAGAGGGGGTCGCACAGAAGCCTTTTTATTTAAACGCCAGGGTGGAGGTATGGGCATCTTGTTTTGCCTAATGGGATAGTTAAGGCGATCAGGGCATGGTCTGAATGGACTTTGGTTACAATCGTGGCATTGTGGACAGTATCCAACGTGGACGGAGGGGAGATAACATGTCGATCCTGGAGTGGCTGTTGTGGACATGGGAGTAAAATGTGTAGTCTTTAACCATCGGATGCAGATGTCGCCAGGTGTCTGCCAAGCCCAAGTCATGACTTCCCTGGGCAAGCTCAGTAGAGGAGTGGGGGTGCACACGGAAGGGGCAGTAGAGAAGCGATCAGTCAGTGCGTCTATTATAGTATTAAAGTCCCCTCCTAAAAAAAGTTCCCTTCTGTGAACTGGGCAGTGGTTGGGAAAAGAAAGGTAACAAAAAAAAACAGACTGCTGTTCATTGGGGCCGTAAAATCGAGTAAGTGGCTTGTCAGCAAAGACTCACAACAGATCAATGTAGCATCCTTCTGTCTTTGAGTATGTGTTTTTTAGTGAACAGTGTTTTTGTGATGATTAATATCGCCACACTTCTTTATTTAGAATCTGAGGAGGGTAAACATTGACTAGGATACTTTCAAGAGAGATCAACCGCCATTCATCAGATATATATATTCTTATTTATTTATTTTTTCAAATGGGTTTCTGGAGTAACGCTATGTCCGCGTCAGTGGGAGAGCCTATGCAACATTGATTTCCTTTTGAAGGGGGAGTTGGCCTCTTGCATATTAAGAGAGCTAATTTTAAGAGACAATAGTAGTTGTCAGGAAATTGCATCAGATCTTGCGACCATCTATTATAGCGTGAAAGTGTCTCATACACCTATAGGTCCTTGGTGTATGTGCCGCTCCCCTCTGCTTCATATCCCCATCTGATAGGGAACAACCCATAAGGGATGCACCCCCCACCCCCAGACCATCCCCATCCGGGTCATGTAGGTGATCCCATTGAACACCCACTGCAAACAAAAGTCCCAACGTGACTTTCCTCTCCAAATGAAATGTAGCAAACAATAGACCCATGAAAACATTTAACTTCGATGCAAACAAATCTGAAACAAATGGGGTGAGAATACCCCATTGCAGGATACTACAGATCGCTATCCTCTCAGTCATACCCAGAATTGAAGGAACACGAGATTCTTGTAGGGGGGTGTAGCGCCTATCGCATGGGGGGATTGAAATCCGTATGATGCTTAATAAGTGAGCATTCCTCTTGGGCCCTCATATAAGCATGCTACCCCCATTGGGACTAGAAAGTGCATGATAGCCATGGGCGTACTATGTTCAATCCACCCTTGTTCCTGCCACATGTCCAGGGCTTTGCAATGGCGCTGATTCTCTTCTGGCCCATTAGCCTGTGCTCCCAGCGAAGGCGGCAAGTGCAAAAGGACGATCCTTACTGCCCCTTTATTGAGCTGCTTCCTCCTGCACATGTGTGGCGGGACCTTGTTGGCATGCAGTCCACGGTCTGGCGAGTCCTCTTGTGGGTGAACCTCCTGGCTCCCCGGACCCACCTCTCGGGTTACAAGGCAGTGCAGCCACTGCAGGCTGGGTCGTGGCTGTGCACACGAACGCACCAGGGTACGGAGCTCAGAAACAGAACGCATCAGCTTACCAGGGCCACCGATCCCAGCCGCACTGCTCTCCTGCACCCACAAGCGTTCAATGGCCACATCAGGACTCTGGCTTAACCGGGCTGACAGCCCCACCGAAGCACGCCTCTACTGGTGCCATTTTGGAGTCCCCTCCGATCAGTGGATCCAGCTCCTCCAAGCCCAGGGATCAGAGCATGCCCAAGATATTCATTTGTCCCCTGTGTCGGAGCCGACAAGTAGAGCGACTCCATTGCTCGCTGGCTTCTCCTGGCACCCCGGCATCTGCTTCTTCATCGCACAAACCATCCACTTTATCAACAAAATCTTCAACACAACCACGTCTACAAAATCCTTGACAATGGTCCTGTCCTTGAGCCACACCACTGAAGCATTAACGGCTCAATTGCTAACAAAAACACCTTCATTCTCAAAGCACAAATAAATTGACAACTCCATCGTTAACCACATTTTTGACAATGGCTGCAAAACTTGTAAGACCTCCATCGATGACCTCATCAGTGACATCTTCTAACCACCACTTCGACAAAGATCCTGTCGACTACTTCGTCTATGGTCATCCCATCTACCATTGCTTCATTGATGACCGCGTCTGCATGCCTCAAAAGCATGTCCGCTCACTGCTCCTGCACTGCTCAGGTTGCCTAAAAGGCCTAAAGAGCCCCTTCCCAGGATCCAGCCTTTTGCTTCGCCCAATTCATCAGAGCCTTCCAGTGTTCTTCCAGAGGACATCCTGGAACACGCCATTGGAACTGATTTTCAAGGCCGACAAGGTGTTTTTTGATGATGCGAAGGAGTTACCAGTGCGCTCCTTCCCTCAGCCCATGCAAAACCTACCCCACATCCAATGGATGTGCCAGGCCCCTTAACAGCCACGACCCGATGCATATTGCCTGTCTACAGACATTTCATGCACCTTGTAGACTCTGGTGTTTGAGCTCCAGACTAGGATTCCCACCATCTGCAGTGCTGCTCCAGCCTTGAGTCCCTATCCAGTGCCAACCAAGACCACCTTCACCTGTGGACCAAGCACCTCTGCACCAACCCATAGATGTCTCTTCAGACTCTGATTCCCAGGGTGACATGCATTTAGTCTCCACTCACTCCTCCTGCACGGATGAGTTTTATGATAATGTGTCCGCTGACTGAGAGTTTTTTTTTTAAATCGTTGCAGTAGCTCAGGTGCCCATTCTCAATTGACCTTTTTGTTTGCCGGCCCAACTGCCTTGATGTTTGCACCAGCCATCTGGAACCAAAGGCCGAAGCAACAGATGCCTATTCGCCCTGTGGTTGTTTGATTCTGAGATGTCTTTGCTGAGTGAGCGCTTTCTGGGAGCCTCTGATTTTGATCACCTCTTTCTGGCCACAGCAGGTGTAGTTATATCACCCTCTATAGTTGGTTATTGCTCTTCCTTCTCTTCCCTTTCCTACAGTTAGGATCTCATGTTGAGTCTGGACAGCAGAATTCATAAACTGCTGATTTCTGATCATCTTCAGGTTCTCTCTTGGAAGAATTTCAATTATCTCACATTGTCCAGGTCCTTCAACTGTCAGTCACAGCTTTGTTTCAGGAATCTGCTGCTCATTACAGATATTTTAAGCCTGGATGGTTAAATACTTAATGTTGAAGTTGGGTCCTTTTGTGTCTAGTCTCCTTCCACAGCATTTCCAACATTCAGGCTTCCCACTCCACCTTAGCTGGGTGGGGTCCTCTCCAGTGCCGTTTGCAAGACTAAAAGGTCTTTCACATCAGTCTTTTCTCTGAAATTTACACTCATCAAAAGCTTTGTGTGCTGCATTTTCCTCAAGCTTTCCTAATGGATGATGGCTTCTTGTCATCCTCTGGCCATAAAAACCCTTGGTTTTGTGTTTTGCAATTTGGTGTTCCAATGCACTCTTGAGTCAGTTGTGGTTATTTATGCTAGTCTTAACCTTGGTTTTTAGAATTCATTCCTCACAGGGTGCTGCTGTGTCCTGCAGAGCTATAATTGCTGGTCTACATTGGGATTTTTTGCTTGCCATAGATTGGTCTGAAACCTTGATGTTTGCATACTTTTATCGCTAACCAATTTGTCATGGGGGATTGATAACATTTAAATGTGCATAATGATGGCCTCTGCACATTTCATAGAATTGTCATTCTAATGGATTCCTTCCCCCCACAGATTCCCCGCCTGATATCTTTCTCCCAGCACAGCTGCTCTTCAGAAACAAATGTGCTGCATGACGGATATGACGTCGGGTCCAGTATAGATTAGGTGCTGTGCCCTGTGACCTTGGTTCCTTTTTTCTGCAAACTCGGCTTGCTTCAGGAATAGGCTTCATAGAAGTTTACTATTTTGCACCATGCAAAATTCAGTGACTAACTGGGTTTATGCCTTGTGCCAACTTTGGACTACATGATTTGTCTATAATGTTTGGGTGATGAATATGACACGCAGGACTGTGGGGTCTTGCCAATCTATGCAACATGAAGCTTTTTGGGTGCAGGCTGAAATTGCTTTCTTTTTTCCACAAGAAAAAGGATTCAAGACTTTCTCATTGGAGCAAACCAGACGCAGAGGGTCGTACCAATCAATGTTCCTAAGTCTGTATGGACAAAAAGAATCGTAAGAGTTCACCTTCTCACAGCAGTTCCTCCAGGCATCATTCTTATTCCTCCTTGAGGAAGAGATGTCGCCAATCCAGGGACTCCTCTGAGGATAATAGCATTTCGAGGGGATTGTGTCCTCCGACGTATTCCATATCTATGACAGGTAATCACCACAGCTGTGCTGCTTCGGAACATATTCAGCATCTGCATCCTGCGTCGATGATGTCAATACGCTCCCTTGAGGGCCTCCGTCGAGCCGATGTCACCGGATGTTATAAGTAGGACGCACGATGCCCATAGCCTCAGTTCCATTTTTTATGCGAACTTGGTTGTTTGTGAAGATCTCATGTCTTTGTTTTCTTCTACCCTGCGGTCGGGTTTCAAGACGTGTCGGGATTCTGGTTCCAAGATGTCGCTTATGGACCCGCACAACGTCTGCCTCTGGTGCCTCGGCGAGGACCAGGCCACCGATGACTGTGACGATTGCCAGTCTTTGACGTCGAAAGCCTTGTGGGAGCGGAAGAAGAATCTATCTGTAGGTAGGGTTTCCAAACCCCGAAAGTCGATATCTGCGGGGCTTTCGACCGACGATTTGAGGGGCGACTCTCCGTGTCGGCGTAAGTCCAGGGGGGTCTCGGTCCCGGAGTAGTTCCCGCCATTCCTCTGCCTCTTCTGGGAACTCGCGGAAGCGCCGTCACCGGTAGCCTTCCCCGTCCTCGTCCGAGGACTCCGCCAGACGGCAGGTGGCTTGTCCCAACAAGCATTCCTCTCCTGCGGAATGGGACGCATTTCGTAAGGAGATTATGGTGATTTTTGAATCACAGGGCTCCATTCCATCCGCGCCTTTGTGAGAAGCTGGTAGGGAACACGCTAGGGCCACCGCTCGCATGCCTTCGAGCTCGGGCGGTCGGGGCGATCATCGGGAGCCTTCGAGGTCAGGATCAGACAAGGTAGATCGCTCTGCCATGCCCGCTCCAGGTCCCGGTCCTCGACGCCCTCGAGACCATCGGAGCCTGTGACGTCTTCTAAGAAGACGTCAACGCATCGGCACTATGTCCGTCGAGGGACTCTCTCGAGGCTCTGCCTCCGAGGAAGTCATCGAGGCCGTCGAAGGACACGCTCGGGGCTCCGGCCTCGAGGCCGTTGTCGAAGCCCTCGGCGCCACGCTCGACGTCGACACATTTTGAGGAGGCTTTACCGGAGGTACCCCGTGCATCGGTGGAAACTCTGAGGAAGTAAGTGAGGTCTGTATTTGAACCTTTTTCTGTGCCCTCATCCACAGATTTATTCCAGCCTCTGGATTACATCGCTGAGGTGGATGAAGGGTCTGATGATGGTTTGGTTCCTGATGAGGTTCCTGACGAACTGTTGTCTGGTCATAGCCAGATGGAAGACCTGCGTCAGTCTTTGCACGACGCCAGTGGTCTGGTCACCTCTACAGAGGTTGAGTTCGGGAGGCCTGAGCCTGACACGCACGCCGAGTCTTCATACCGGCGTCTCATGTCGAGGGTGACGGAGTACTTGGGGTGGTCTGCGCCACCAGTGGATTTTCTGCAGAATGACCTGACCGATAACTTGGACCAAGGTCCACCAACTGACCCGGTACTTCCATTTCATATGGCCTTGCAAAGAAGGGTGGTGCCGGCTTGGACTGCACCGGAGAGTCTCCCGGCAGTGGGTAAGTCGTTGCCGAAAAAGTACCGTCCAGCCAGTGGCGACTCCTGCTACTTGTCAGCGCACCCTACTCCGGAGAGTTTGGTGGTGCAGGCGGCTACGGCCCCAGCAAAGCAGGTGTCGTACCCTACCATCCCTCCTGATAGGGACGACAAATGTTTTGATGGTTGGGCGAAGCAAGTATGTTCGTCAGGGGGTATGGCTTTGGAGGCAGCCAACTCTGTATGTGCCTTAGCACGTTTCACTCACACTCTGTGGAATTGTGTATCTTTGGCAGCTGAACATATTTCCAAAGGGGAGGAACGGGATGGCATTCTTGCCCTCGTACAAGATGGCAAGGATGCCATGTGTGAATCCGTTCAATCGGATCTGGACGCGGCAGACTGTGTCAGCCGGTCCATGGCGGCGAGCACCGTGAAGCGCAGATTTACGTGGTTGCGGAAGTCGAGGTTTGCTCCTGATGTACAAACCCGGCTTCTCAACATGCCCTTTGATGGTGAACATCTTTTTGGCAACAAGGCTGACGAGAGGCTTGAGAGTTTGCAGACCTCCAAAGCAGCATCGAAGTCGTTGAGCTCTGCAGTTCGCCAACCTCCGCCTTTTCGTCCTAGGGGACAGCAATGGAGGGGAGGTTCCTTTTGATACTACTCTACCTTTGGTAGATCGAGGGGAGCTGTTACGCTCACCTGGTATCCACGGGGACGCCACCCAGCCAGTTGGTCGCTGGTGCCTTTCTCAGTGATTCCCTGGTGTGGTTCTCGGTGGACATTTCGCCTGGAAATGAAGACTGTGTTTAGGACTGGACAACCAAGGGTTTCCGCCCACCTTCCGTGTGATTTCAGCCCCTCTGGGTTCTCTTCTCACCTTTTTGTCGAAGTTGGTGGGCTCTCCATCCTGCTTCCTGGGCAGGGGCGCGTTGTCTTTCGTGGGCGTGTGCGGTCCAGTTACTTCACTGACAGCGGCCCAAGTAATGTCTTTCAGGTAGGTCTTATTGCGGTTTATGGTGTTGTTATTCTTGCATGCCTTTTCTCTGTTCGGTAGTGTCTCTTTTTATCTCCCTTAGGTGCGCAGAGCATCCGCTTGGCGAACTGGGTAGGCTGCTCTCGCCGGTGAATGATGGCGCACAATAGGCGCTATGATGCGGTAAGTAGGCGCTTTGTGCAGCGCTGCAATGTCTTGTCTTCGCTGACCTGTGTTTTCTCTTTTTCGTAGGTCGCGGTGTGCTCCCAGCACGGGTGGAGTTCCGGAGCTATGCCGGTCGAAAAGCAACCAGCCAGGTAAGTCTTTAAGCAATTCGTGGTTATAGTGTCTCTACTACCTCCTTTAATGATGTCTTTCTTCCTTTCTCAGGTCCTTCGATCCGGGCGGCGAACCGTTCCAACGGAGCTGCCCAGGAGCTGCGAGCAGTGAAGGATGGAGAGTGCAGGTAGGATTCTGCTGCTAACGATGTTCTTTGTCTTTCTGCAGGTCCGGATTTTGCTAGGCTTGTGAGAAAGCTGGACACGGTGAGCATCACGTTGCTAGTAGCAAAGTAACGCGAAGTGTGTTGTCTTGTTCGGGTGTGGTTTAAATACCCTCTGCAAAGTAGTCCAGGTAAAGTAGTCCCTAGGCCACCACACCCAAAACACTATACCGCATAGCTTGGTTCTTAGGAATCAAGCTATGTGGATGCCTCAATGTTGGCTGAAAGCCTAAATAAAGTAGTTGCTTGAGCAGATGTCTTTCAGTGGGCATGAGCCTGGCGCCAAGAGGGCCTGAAAGGTGGATGCCCGGCCTTATTTGCGATCCGAGTCCTGACTCCACCTGGCCAATGGGCCTGCCAGTGGGGGGTCAGGGCTGAGGCTCGTGACAGCAGCTGCCAGTCAAAGGGGCCAACGTAGGAGTGCCAGAGGTGGAAAACAAGGTACTAGAGGTGCCAAAGCTGCTCGGGCTGTTGCCTCTTTGCCCTCAGGCACTGCCGCAGCCGCTTCAGCTCAGTCATGAGGCCATGTCCCATGGTTCGCCGGTTGGGGGGGAAGGCTGGCGCAGCATCATGTAGAATGGCGTGCCATTACTTCAGATGTGTTGGTTCTGGAGATCATAGCCCACGGCTACTGTCTTCCTTTCCGTCAGAGGCCTCACGACAATCCACCAGGGAATCTCTCTTTGAAGAGTCGGGATCCGCTCCTTGCGCAGGAAATCAAATCCCTGCTGGAGAAAGGCGCCATAGAACTGGTGCCTGTAGCGGAGAGGAACAAGGGATGGTATTTCCCATATTTTTTGATTCCGAATAAAGATGGGGGATTGAGACCCATCATGGACTTGCGTGGTTTGAACAAGCTCCTCAGGAAGGACAAGTACAAGATGGTTACTCTTTCTCAAGTCCTCCAGGCCCTTCAACTTCAGGACTGGTTGGTGTCTCTCGACCTCAAGGACGCTTACTTTCATGTGGCGATCATCCCAAGCACAAGAAGTACCTGAAGTTCGTGGTTGGCGACTCACATTTTCAGTTTCGGGTCCTGTCGTCCGGATTGACCTCTGCCCTGAGTGTCGTCACCAAGCTGATGGTGCTGGTGGCAGCGTATCTCAGGAAAGGGGGGGATTCACGTCTACCCCTACCTGGACGATTGGTTGATCAGGGCGCGCTCTCCCGAGCAAGTCCTGGATCATCTGTCAGTCACCTGCCACTCCCTTCACAAGCTGGGCTTCTCCCTCAACTTAAAGAAGTCCCACTTGACACCTACCCAGCGGCCCCAGTACATCGGAGCAGTGCTCGACACATCTCTGGGGCAGTGTTGGCCTCCCCAGGTGAGGGCTCATCACATTCTGCAGATGGTGGACAAGTTTCAACGTGCCCAGAGTCTCCCGGTGTTCGAGTTCTTGAGGTTGCCTCCTGGCATCCTACATTCTTCTGGTGCTAGAGGCCAGGCTGCAGATGAGATCTTTGCAGTGGGCTCTCAAGATGCAGGGGTCGCAAGCCTCTAGCAGGATGTCGGATCCCGTTCAGGTGCCGCCCTTGGTCGCCCAGGATCTTCTGTGGTGGGCCGTCGAAGGCAATCTGATGAAGGGGGCTCCATTTTGGCTACTCTGGCCGGAGGTGACGATTGTGACGGACGCATCCCTCATGGGATGGGGAGCTCATGCCAACGAGATGACAGTCCGCGGTCGTTGGTCTCCGTCGGAGTCCAGACTCCATATCAATCTGTTGGAGCTGCGGGCCGTCAGGCTAGCCCTGAAGGCTTTTCTGCCATCTATGCGAGAGAAGAATGTCCTGATTCTGACAGACAATGCAGTGGCCATGCACTACCTCAACAATAAAGGGGGGGCAGGGTCTCTCCCTCTGTGCAGATAGGCTATGCAGCTCTGGTTCTGGGCCATACCGCAGGAAATTTAGATCTTTGCAGTTCATCTGGCCGGTGATGAAAAACGAGGCGGCGGACGCTCTGAGCAGGCAGAGCGCGGTCTCTCACGAGCGGGAGCTGGCTCAGGAGATTCTCCTGGAGATCTTTGCTTTTTGGGGGACCCCACAAGTGGATCTCTTTTCCACAATTGTCAACTGGAAGTGCGAAAGATTCTGCTTGTGGGAATTTCCACCAAGAGGTGCCTTAGGGGCGCGTTCATAGTGGAGTGGTCCTTCCCACTGCTGTACACGTTTCCTCCAGTCCCTGTCATTTTGCAAGTGCTGCAGAGGTTACGGAGGTTCGGTTCCCGAATGATCCTCATTGCTTTGGCATGGGCCAGGCGAACGTGGTACCCGGACGTTCTCGACATGTCCATCTGCCCTCCAAGCCGTCTTCCCTACCGAGACAATCTGCTGTCACGGGAAGGGGGTCAGGTTCTCCACCCAGAGGTCAAGTCTCTCAAACTTCATGCTTGGCTTCTGAAAGGTTGAGGTATAAGGATTGGGACCTCCCTGAAGACATGATGGAGGTGTTGCTTTCAGCCAGAAGACCCGCAACAAAGTCCCTGTACCGTTGCCATTGGAGAAAGTTCTGTGACTGGTGCAGGGTTAAGAATGTGGATCCTTTTTCATGTGTCATTCCTGTGGTTCTGTCTTTTTTTCTTTCGTTAGCCCACAAGGGCCTGCAAGTGGGTACCATTAAAGGTTACCTGGCGGCGCTGTCCATATTTAAGCACTGAGGAGTGCTCATATTTTAAGATCCCTTTGATTTCTCAGTTTCCCACCGTCACCTTGCCAGGTTCCCGGTTGGGATTTGAACCTGGTTCTGAAATTCCTAATGGGAGCTCAGTTTGAGCCTTTACATTCTTGTCCTTTGAGACTGTTGACCTTTAAAACTGTATTTTTAGTTGCGGTTACTTCCGCTCGCTGAGTGAGTTGGAGGCACAATCCGCTAAGCCACCTTTCATGGTGTTCCATAAGGACAGGGTTGCCCTTAAGGTTCGTCCTTCTTTTCTTCCGCAGGTTGTGACGGAATTGCATTTGAGCCAGAAGGTCATTTTTCCAGCATTCTATCCTCCTACGCATCCTGGTAAGGAAGAGGAGAGGCTCCATAGGTTGGATCCTAGGAGAGCTTTAAGTTTCTAGATCTCACACATGCCCCGGGTCAGAGTGGACGATCAGCTCTTTGTAGGATACGCTGGAAGGCGTTTGGGACAAGCTGTTACTAAGCATACTTTGTCTAGATGGATTATCTTGACAATCTCTGAATGTTACCGTTTGGCGGGTAAGGACCCTCCGGTAGGCTTACGGGCCCATTCTACTAGGGGTGTGGCTGCCTCTACTCCTCTGCAGAGGTGATTTCCCATTCGTAACATTTGTGAAGCAGCCACATGGGCCTCTGTCCATACTTTTGTAAAACCCTACTCCCTGGATTCTATCCATGGGCAAGATTTGGCCTTTGGCAAGGCCGTCCTCTATTCTGCAATTTAATTGGGCATTCTAAAATTCTAAATTCTTTCCCTCCTCCTTGCTTTGGTACTGCTTTGGGAGTCTGTCATAGATGTGGAATACGTCGCAGGACACAATCCCCTCGAAGAACAAGTTACTTTCTTACCTGGTAACGTTCTTTCGATGGGATGTTCTGACGACGTATTCCACATCGCACCCTCCCGACCTGCCCCTCTACAGAATTTCTTATGCGATTGCAGCTTGCGTTTCCGCAAGGCTTTCTGTAGTCCTACTGGCAGAAGATTGGTGCCGCACATTCTGGGAAAAAACTACAACTGAGGCTACGGGCATCGTGCGTCCTACTTATAACTTCCGGTGACGTCGGCTCGACTGAGGCATTCGAGGGAGCGTATCGACGTCATCGCAGGACGCAGACGCCAAAAATGTTCCGAAGCAGCACAGCTGTGGTGATTACCTGTCATAGATATGGAATATGTCGGAGGAACATCCCATCGAAAGACCGTTACCAGGTAAGAAAGTGACTTGTTCATCTATGCCAGAGGAAGGGTAGGCTACCATCTTAAAATGCTAGATATCTTTTTGCTGGGATCCACTGCCATTAGATGAGCTGACAGAGGCCCTGCCGAGATCTGTGAACGTACCCCTATGGGCTTTGCCATGATCAAAGACCCGTTATTACGCAGCACCACTCCATCTTCTGGCATCGGCTCCATCAACCATGGTACCAACGCAACTGACCGGCGCAGAGGTTCCTCTGGAATATTCCCCCGTTTTCCTAGTGGCACATTTATGTCAAATATGGAGAACATCTTTGAAGAGCGTGATCCCATCTCCCTTTGTCATGTCGCCAGAGTTGGAAATGTATCCTGGACAAACTCCAGGCGGACCTCTAGGCTTCTTTTCACTGCCTGATAGCTAAGGTGGTAGAGACCTTGGGGTTATCAGCCCCTTCCAGAGTCAAAATACATTTTGATTTGACAGACATTCTTTACGAAGATCGCAAAAGGAGACGCTGCTGCCATTTAACCAGGAAGTAGAGGCTCTGGTGCTGGAATTGTGGCCGAAGCCTGCTTGAATCCCAAACGTGGACAGCGATTTAGCAGAAAGCACCGACTGCTGCCTTCAGACATGGCTTTTCTTTCGATGCACACCTCTCCTGGGAAACGATGTGGCCCAGAGTGCGACAGTGACCATGAAAACATCATTTCCTTCCTTACCTCTACAGAGAGAATAAGTGGCTAGACGCTTGGGGAGACCGCTTTTTGGTTCAGGCGGTCTAGGCTTAATGGCATTAATGTCTCATGTGCCATAGCCAATATTCTTTTGGTCTCTGGTTTGTTGCTTCAAGCACCACTGAACACCTGCCAGCAGGTGAGATCAGCAAGGGCTTTGAGGACCTGACAAATGATGGCAAGCAGACATCCTGCCAGATCCTACAGTCGGGCCTGGGCACGATCCAAGGATACAGAGAATGTATTGAGGAGGACCCTGGTTTCGCCCTTGATGTCCATGAAAGACTCTTGGATATGCTGTTTGACTGCAACAACTTGTTTGGGGCCAAGCCCCATGAGTTCCTCCAGAATTTGCAGTCCTCGAAGGTGACTCCTAAGCCCCTTGGTCTGGCGGTCCAGCAGCAACAGCCAACTGTGCCAACACGTAGAGCCTAAGCCTTAATACCTGGCTACTGAGAGGGTCCTATAGGACCCATATATGGTGCCAGTGCTCGATAGTTATGCCTTTTTGGGTGGCTATCAACACACTGATATAAGGAATGAGATTTGTTGGATGACTTCCTCCTCTCAGCCCGAGGCTTGCCACCAAGTCCATTTATGCCTGTAAGGGGCATCGGGCTAGTGCTGGGAGAGGGAACTGGATCATTTAACTTGTCCCACATCCCGCCTTCTGGATTTTCTGCTTTCCTTGGCCTGGACAAGCCTGCAGATTGGCATTGTGATTGGGTGCCTTAACACGATTTTGATTTTCAAGATGACCCCTGAGCAGGGCTCGTTCTTAATGGTCCCCATTGTTATGCAATTTTTGTGGGGATTGTGCAGCCAGTTTTCCTCTCACCTATGTGTTGTTCCAGCATGGCATTTAAATTTAGTGTTCACATTTCTCTTTGGTGCTCTTTTTGACCCCCTGCATTTTTGTTCTTTAAGGTTGCTCCACCTGTAAGGTGATTTTGCTGGTTGCCATCAGTTCCACTAGGCGGGTGAGTGAACTCCAAGCATTGTCGGTTGAACTTCCCTATTTGTACTTTTCAAAAGAGAAGGTGACGTTGTGAGTGAGGTTGTCCTTCCTTCTGAAGGTAGTCTCGGATTTCAATCACTCTGAAAAGAATCATCTTCCTGTCATTTCTTTCTCTGCCTCAGCCTCCCAAGGCAGAGGAGCGATTCCATCAGCTTGGTCTGGTGCAGGCTCTAAACTACTACGTCTCTCAGACCAGAGACGACATGAAAGAGGTGACCCGATTTTTGTGGGTTATGCTTTTGCTCCTGCTAGCAGGACCGTACCCAAATAGATCATGTCAAGGTGGCTCATCCTTTGCACCTCGGAATGCTATGATCTTGATGGAACGGATGTGGCTAATGGTCTCAGAGATAATTAGACCTGAGGACTGGCTGCCACCTCTTCCCAGAAATGAGTCTTTGTTTTGGACATTTACCAGGTGGACTTTGCTGTACATGTTCGCCAAACATTACTGCTTGGACTTCCATTCAGGGCAGGACATTTGCTTTCATAGAGAGGTCCTATAGAGCTTTCTAGTGTAGGCGTTGTCCGTCATCACCTAAGTCCTCCAGGTCTCCGTACTGCTTTGGGAGTCTTTCACATGACAAATCCGAGGGAGGAAGGAATCCATTAGAAGAATAAATTACTTTTTTCTCAGGAATGTTAGTTCTTATGTATGTTCCTTGTCGCCCTCCCAGCCTGCCCTCTTGTGAATGCTAGCAAAAAAGGGAGGAACTTTGTTCAGAGAGAGAGAGAGAGAGAGTGTGTGTGTGTGTGTGTGTGTGTGTAAGGGGTGCGTAGAGATGTTGAGGCCCCTGCTGGCAGAAAAGTTTCTGAAAAGCAGTTGTGCTGGTAGTTGGATATCATAGATTAGGAATCCATGGGAGGAACATCCATCAGAAAGAATTACCAAGACTTAAGTCATTTATTCTTTTATCAGCTTAATATCCGAAAAAAACAGTTCTATTAAGGGATAGTGGAGCTTGCATGTTGCCTCCTGTCCTCTCCTGGAGGATTGCCTTGCTTCGGTTTCTATTTCAGATTTATTCTGGGAGTTTGTGCGCAGTATTTTGTTTAACTCCACAAATCTGCCGTCATGTCTTCATTTCTTTCTTCTTTTCTGTTGACACTTAATGTGGTTGTTCATTATTTTCTTTGCGGTTTGGTACTTTGCTTTTATTTTTTTTATAGTTAGAAGCAAGACACAGTTTGGGTGTCCGACTAGTTGCTGTATTCCAGTGTTCTATTATTTTGACTATAGTACTTCTGTTGCTGCTTGATGTGGAAACGTTAAAGAAATGCATGTCTACTACTTGCCTCTGCATTTTTTTATTACAGTCGTACTTTCCCTTACACGCTCTTGGTAAAAACACAATTGTCTAAACTGCACAGCTCTAAAAACGTATCCTAGGAAATTCGAAGTAACCATGCTGTGGCATTCCACTCGAAAAGAGTAAATGTCAATTGTTTGGGATCAGCATACTTGTCGTATGTAAGATTGCACTTCTCCTTGACAAATAACATAAGTTTTACTGTTTTGTAAACGTTTCTGCTCTGCAATTAAAAATCAGTAATTGGCCTTCAATTTGTAGGTAATTTATTCATAAGTAATGCCTGGTCCAATTGATGCCACTACTCTGACATCATTTTGTCAATTGGTTTGCCAACATTGCTCCATTTCAGTTGCACACCCCTGTCCTGGCTTTCTTTTCATGCTGGTTACACCGTTTTTCTTTTCCTGTTAATGATTCACAAATAGAAGTTACAGGATGCAAATAACAGGCATAGACGATCTACTCATACCTGGCATGGAATAAATGTAGGTCTTTGTTTATGTTGGTCAACCTATCTGGGCCCCCCCCGCAGGCTACCAATGTTTGGGGGGGAATCCTCTGTGCTTGGTTTCCATTACCTGTCCCATTGGTGCACCAAATGTGATCTGATATGGTTGCATGGTTTCATTAGTTATGTTATGCATTTGGAGGGTACAAGTAAAAAACAGATATGTCCCACTAAGCGGAGACTAGTTCTTGGCATGAATATAACAGAGGCTTGCATGTTTCAGCAGCTATTGCCAGCTTGTCAAGCTATCACCAGAGCAGAATTGTATAACCCCACAAAACCACTGGTTTTAATCTTTGTGGGTTGTCTGCATCACTGTTTACTGAAAATTGGTACACGTTTGTGAATGGTGTTACCTTGATTTTAGTAAACTCAGTCTTAACACACTTCTCTAAAAATTGTCCTCAGACTCCAGGAAAAAGCAGCTGACACAATTGAGGCTCTTCAGAAGGCAGGCATGAAAGTTTGGGTCCTAACTGGAGACAAAATGGAGACAGCTGCTGCCACTTGCTATGCATGCAAACTCTTCAGACGAAACACACAACTCCTTGAGCTGACAACAAAGAAAATAGAGGAGCAGAGTTTGCACGACGTTCTCTTTGAATTACGAAAAACGGTTTTGCGGCACTTTGACAGTTTACCGAGGGACAACTTCTCAGGGTATGTATTGGTTTTTAAACTTCCAAAGTGACAGTGATGGAATTTTCACAAAATTCGGTTGGGTGGGTGTGTGTTAAACACTTTTTTTCTCCCCCTACTTTCTCTTAGCAGGCATGAATTCCCTTCTTTTGTGTGCATTCGCCAGCTTTTGACCTTAGGCAAGAGGAAAGTGAAAGTTAAGAGAAGACGCAAACCACAGGGTGCCTTCTCATTCTTCAGAGATCATGGAGGAGATGAATGTGGCACATACCTCAGTTTCCTTTTTCCCTGCAATACAGACGCTGCTCCAAGATCTGGGCACCTCAGTTGTTACGGAGTCTGTGTGCTATTTATCATGCCTCCCATGAAGACTTGGTGGTTTGAAGGTCTCAAGTGATCTGCATCCTTCAATTGAACTCAAATTGTACATAATAAAAAAAAATTGATAAACACACAAAATGTTTCTAGAAATAAAATATCACGGTTTGATTGTAGTGATAACAGGGTACTGAGGCTGTACCAAGTGATTTCCTGGAAACCCAGTTATTATTGCTATTAGCGTCCCGTCGTACTATTTTAGCAATGTGTTTGTTTGAATCAACAGGTCGCGTGCTTGCCGCGACCCTTTGATTCAAGCAAATACACAGCAAAGATGGTCACCATGGAATCGGAAGGAGAGGCACCATGTGGAGCCCCGCTTCCTTTACCATGGCAGGCAGGGATCCAGGAACAGCGTGATAGTGCCAAAACGAAAATGGAGGTAAGGAAGAAGACGTAACAAGAGGATGGCGGGGAAGGAGAGGAGGGAAGGGGCATGACTGGGCGAGTGCTAGCAGCGTGAAGCTTGCTCTGAACCCAGGCTTGGATCTTGAAAATGTAAAAAATACTATTATGCAAAGCAAGGTACAAAGTGAATCTAAACAATGCAAGCAAATTTCTTCCACAGATCTATAATAAATACAAAATCGCCATTGATTTTTTAGCACATAATAAGAAAATATTAATTTGTAATCCGTATAATAATTTACAATGAATATGCAACAACATTAAATACTTTGTATAGACTAAAAGTTGAAGGAATATATGAAGTGTCACTTTACTTCATAGAAAAGTTGGCAAAGTCTTAATTAAAATGTCTAATAACAATTGACGGAGAAGGATATGCAACCGTCTCCAACTAACTAGTCTGTGCTGGACCGCTTAGTTTGATTCATATTTTGTCAAGTGGGCTGAATCCATGGACTTTTCATACATGCATACTTATCAAAATAGAAACAAATACCATCAGCAAGCATGCTTCAGCTACAAACCTATTGCTATGAGCCAAGTTAATGATGTCCATATTCATCAGGCAAAGTGCTTATCCTGCCATAATGTATACATGGGCTATATTTAACGTATCTCTAATTGAATGACCCGCTCTCAAATGTTTCCATGATGCTGCATGTAAAAATATCTTGGCAGGAGCGGTCGAAAAGGAATTGGGGATAATGGAAATTATTTTTAACATTTTAAGCTGATGTTATTTTTTTATGCCTTACCTGGTCTTATTGCTTTTATGGATGGAAAATTCCTTCTACGATGAATTGTACAAAAAGCTCTTATGAAGCTATAATACACTATTTAAATAAACAGTAATTAATTAGAGAAGGAATGCCGGTATGAATGTTTCAACCACCTTCTCTTTCATGGAGTGCAGGGGTAGGGACATTTGTTCTAGCTCTAGGTTACTTGTCCGAAGGGCATATTGATACCAAATGCATCTGAGTCTAATTGGACAAATAATTGCTCTCATTCCATCTCAAAGTAAGCAAGACCTCATGTTAGCATTTTATGCCTTAGCACAAGAGCAATGATCTATTCTTGTGTTGATTAATCTACAATAAGCATTGCTTGGAAGCAGAAGCTGGAGGGGTGAACATGGTTGAATTGTAGATTGATTGCCTTAAAGTTACTCTTCAGTAGTAGTAATTTGGAGATTTGAGCGTTAACAGATCTAGAGTTCTTTCATATATTGAACTTCATCCACTAAGCCAAATGTAGAGCTAAATGTTTTTGCTTAATTTATTACTCTGGGACCATTGCTACTGCGTCTCTTGAGATAATGTCCCCCAGGAGTGTGTGTGGCAGGGGTGTTTGTCCAAATAGATTCACAACACTCCAGTGGCTTCATAATGATCATGTCCGTTAGTTGTGGGATGCTGAATACATAACACAGGTTGCACTACTTAGTATAACCCCAGGAATTTAAGAAAGAATACATTTCCTACATGATGTGGCTTTTCCATAGATCACCACCCCATACGCCATTTCCATACCAATCAGTAGCCATAGATTAGCTGTATACATTTTTAATAAAACTATTTGGCTGTGATAACATGCTTTGCGCAAACCTCAGGAATGTCCTATTTACTTGTGCCGTCTGTCACTTGTCGAGTGACCAAACCTTATAAAGATAGAATAATAAACCCCAGATTCAGTGCACTTAGACAGAATTTCGCCTCTAGCATGACGTTATTTAATGCTCTTATGGAAACATCCCAGCTGCATCATGTTTAAATGAATTAAATTAACAGCAAGTGGCAGGTCATCAATGTAGCTTCTGTGGGGCTACTGGGGTCCTGGCCAGGACTGTCCTATCAGCAGCATATCAAATGATTGGTTACTGGCCTCTTTTAGACTGTGGAAATGGGTGCAGCCTCCTCCAATGCTGTGGCTGGGAAATTTGCATACGAATTGAAAAACAAGGCACTGTTGTCTGTATATTTCTAATAGATCTATCCCTCCCACAGAAACTTCATCTTTTGAAAATGTGGTTCAGTGCACCTCACAGGTAGGCATTGTTCAAGCTCCTTTGCACCAGGCCCCAGACGTAGCGTCACTAATCCATTTACTTGGAGCCGTCGCCTCATTCCATTCTTTTTTTCTGGAAGTCATACCGAGGAATGTGTTTTCCACACAGGAACAGTACCATGGTGACTGCAATTGTTTTCTTTGTCACCAAAATCTGACTGAAAGGCCAGTTTGGTATGTCATTTCTCCATGTTGGTGACACATCCACAATGTCTTGTATCTTATGCCTACAGAAAGACCACGACACTGAGAAGAGAGGATCCTGTCAGTTAATGTGCCTGAAAGTGGCTCAGGGGCATACTGCCAGCCTTTTGCCTGCTTCTAGAAAGGTTTTTTCTCCAGAGAAAACTGCACCTTTTGAAAAGGCTGTCCACAACCGAGAAAACAGCATCAGTGTATCGTTCTGGGGGAGAAGAAAATGCAATATCACTTGTATAGTGAATAACCTTCTTCCTGAACCCATTCCTAATTATCAAGGAACCAACATCTTAGTTCTAAACGTCACTCGGTCTTATGAATCTGTATTGCAACTTATTTAAGTAGGTGACAAAATTCCTTACCTACTTCCTTGTACATGCCAGAGGATCGGGAAACATCCAGTCAGGCAAAGGTAAGTGTTTGAAAAAGCACCTTTGGTTGACCTATCTGGGCTTCACTCCTTAAGAATAGTTCAGTGCACCACAAACCCCGCTCCTGAACGCCTAAAGGCTCGGGCCTGGGAAAGGAATCTGAAGAGCTGATTCATACTATGTCGTCCTCTGCGGCAAAATCCTTGGCACCAGA
The DNA here is from genome assembly GCF_040938575.1 of Ambystoma mexicanum. Lineage (NCBI taxonomy): Eukaryota > Metazoa > Chordata > Amphibia > Caudata > Ambystomatidae > Ambystoma > Ambystoma mexicanum. The sequence goes on from NC_090939.1 coordinate 826,257,366, forward strand.
GTCCTACATATCAACTCCAGTTTTGTCAGAACTCCCATCTGCACCCCAGCAGAGACCCTCATCTACGGTCTCAGCGTGGCAGTTGCGCAGGGATCTTACAGAGCAGTTTTGCGTGAAGAAGTGGAGGATTTTTAATATTTGGAGCATGATGGACACACCCAATTCCCATAATGCAGGGATATGTTTGTCTCTGAAGAATTAGGTAAACACACAGGAAGTCAGAGTTTCCCAAAGTTTGAACTGGATGCTCTCTCTGAAGAGGCTCTATTGGAGTTGACAAGAAATGTTAGGGTTGCTAGTGGCCTAGATACCTTTCCTGATTCTGAGTTCATTGAGGCCCATATTTAGGCCCAAGGACCAGACCATTGCTCCTTTTAGTGCTGTGTTATCAAGGGCAGTGAAAACTCTACATTCGGTTGCATTCCCATCTGAAAAGATGGGCATGCACACCATTACTGACACCTTCAGCTGAAGGTCCCCTAAGTACCTTTACTGACTTTCAGTGGGGCTTTCACTCAAAGGTTGATGCCCATATGGAACAGGCCTGCTTCTGTGCCGTTCATGCTTAAGAGACCTGGAAATATTTGTGGTCCAGGCTGTAACCATGTGGTTAAAGCATACAGCCTTTCCGACAATGACCCCGAATAGAGGACGTCAAAAATTTGATGTGGGGTTTGTTTTTGGCTGTTAGGAACCTTGCTCTTTGTGGTTTTAAAGGGTTTGGGGAGCAGCTGAGATGATGATGCAGGCTTCTTTTCAACTACCTGTGCAATATGATGATATGGTAAAACACCTACGGACCCATCTAAGCACAACATACTGTGTGGGGCATGCATGGGTAAAGTGGTGGTGCTATGGCATGCCTGCTGGATGAAGACCGTTAACTTCACACCGGATGACCATACCAAATTGCTAGATGTGTCGTTTGAAGGCTCAGATAATTTTGGTACCCAAGCTGACTAGAGCATTTGAACATGCAAGTCCTCTCACCAAATGCCACATATTTAGTGATGTCAGCCCTTTTCGTCTTCTCTTCGAGGATGGAATGATCGAGGCAACACTTATCGAGCCACACATGCCAACACCCAGTCTGCACCCTACTTCTACGCATCTGAAAACCAACAGAACCTCATCTACATCCCATTTGTCACCATCTACACTCAACCTCCAACCCCCCCACGCATCAACTGATACATGCTCCCTCTGCAGTTCTACATGCAGCAGGCATTCCTGGCTGCATCACCACTCACAATCTAGACACAATTCTGAGCACAGTGACATGGTTCACCCCCACCTCCATCTGCAGCCTGGATTTTCCCTTTCCCACAGGCTACAGCATCCAAAATAAGGTCTTAAAGACATGCACCCTGCAGGAGCACACATCACACCCATCCTTGCAACTATACACTTGCCACTTACCAATCACCCATGCTCGGAGAGCTACCTTACACTTGATCTTCTGCGCACTCCAAACAAAAAACGCCTTTCTATATTAAATCACAGACCTCTTACATATAGGACAATATATCACATATCACAGGGTGGTCCAGCGAATTAAAGTAACATGGTCAGAGATCCTATTGGAAGAACAACCGGACACTGCCATAGATATAATATATGATATAGCAGAGGGAGGGCATGAGATATCCAGGATATATGAGCTGGTAATGTCCAAAGTGGGAAAGGAAGTGGTACGTCTACAACAGGACTGGGAAGAGGAGGTGGGTGCCCCAATGAGTGATGGAATGTGGGAGCGGGCCCAAGGGTACCACAAGAAGGTGTCAAGGAATGCGAGGTTACAGCATATTCAGTTGTACATTACCCACAGAGCTTATATGACATCCCAAAGGATAGCTAAATTCAGTAATGCAGAAAGACAAATATGCCCCAAATGTGGTGAAGAAAACGCTGGGATGACGCACATGTTCTGGGCGTGCCCGGAAATGGAGACATTTTGGGGAGAAATAGCCCACAGATTCGAGGAAAGGGGGATTAAGATAACTGTGGAAATAGCCTGGGCGTGTCTGCTTCAGGCTTTCCCCAGAACACGTAAACTTAAACATGTAAGCAAACTAAAGGATTTGGCGTATATACTGGCGAAGCGTAGGATTGCCATGGGATGGAAGGCATGTCACAGACCTAGGATTGAGATATGGTGGAAAGACCTTGAGAAATGGGCATAAGCCGAAACTGTAGTATGGCAGGATGCTAGTAACATGGGAGGGCGGGGGAGAAGCAGAAACTCTGATAAGCTGGAAACGCCTAATAGCTACACTATTTGGGTCCACACAAGAGGGGTCAAGCGACCAGGACCCGGCAGAGAGCACGAGTAGGGAAACCCCTTTGTAAACTGCAGAAGTAGATCACGAAGAGATGTAGGCTTGGGAGAGGGGGGGGGGGGGAAGCAGTCAATAATGATTGTGGTGTTAAAAATGTGACATATTGTAAGATGTACTGTAAGTTTGGTGGTTGTTTGTTGGTTGTTTGGGTGACATAAAACTAATAAAAGAAATAAAGAAATAAATTAAAATAATCACTGACCTCATCACAACAGTATCTGAAAACAACACAACCGTTTTCCTCAGAGATCTTAACCGACCTGGTAACCATGCCACAATGAAAATCATTGAGATTCTACTTGAACTGCTGACGTTCATGGACATCAAGCAACTGTACCACCTCTCCAGCCATCGTATGTCTTTCCCCCAACTTTTGGGCTGGATAGACCATGCAGCCATACCCATCATGATCAACTAAACACCTCTCCTCCACCGGGGCTAGACAAAATCTATTAAGACACCCCAATGCTCTTTCAAGAAATGTCCCATATACTCACTGGAACCTCATCACCTTGGTCTTTACGTGCGATCCCTCTGAGAATGTTAATGCTCAGCTCAGTACAATCAACCACTTCAAAACGTGGACCACCACCCCCCATACACCACTAAAACTTTGACTAAACATTTTCTGTTCACACCTTGGTACACAAGAACTCCTAGATGGCAAGTGTGCCATAAACAGACAAGAAAGTGCTGCAGAATATCCCACTAACTAGTAGAACTTGTCTCACTGAGAACCCCTCTTTTCAGAAGCCTTGACAATAATCACTGCAGCAACAGCAAACTACAATAAAACAGCCATCATGTAAGTATCAAACAAGAGCAGTTTGCTCATCCAAGCCCTGAATCACTGCATCAACCCCCCTGTTAGGCCCTGCAGTAACTCAATTAACTGACAAATGTGACGTAATCAACAACTTCTTCACAGAAAGGATAAGCACATTGACAACTCCAAACACGACACAGATGTCCGACCAATGCCAGACCACAACATATCTGGACGGACAGATTATAGGATGATTACTCACAAAAGCCCTCAAACCTACCATCTACAAAGACACTATCATACCCTCCTATATTGTGAGGGGCATCACGGGCGAAGCACTTGCACCACTTCCAATCAACAATACATCCCTCACACAGGGCACCTTCCCAGATGCAAGTAAAATGGGACAGATCATCCCTCTGCAGAAGAAACCCACACTTGAAAGATGACCTGGCAAACTGTCGCCCTCATGTGTCTACTCTTTCTCTGTTTGGTGCTTCCATCCAGGTGCACAAAAGGATCACCCGGTACAGAAATATCAAGCCAGTTTCTATGCACTATGCAGCAGAGAGAACACCGTCCAAGTTATTGAAGAAGCCCTACAAATCCTTGAAAAAAGCTGAACTCTTGCTTAATCTTAGTACTAAACCTCTGCTGCCTTCAATACCATTGACCATGAAGCAAGCCCTCAACATCTTCTCCATGTTCTTTGATGGTAAATTCCTGGCACTGTTCGCCACCTGCCTCTCCAACAGAGACCAACTAATTCAGATGGGCTACAACAGATCCAAGCAACGCTGAGTAACTTCTAGAGTTCCACAATGCTCTATCCTGGCTCTTGTCATGCTTGATCCCTACCCCTGCAACCTCCTGTTGTTACTACTTGCCAACATAGCCATGAAGATACCCCAAAGCAGAAGACACACTACTTTACCTAAAGATCAATGACCTCCATTGACTCAAACGCTGGCTGACCTCATCCAAGCCTGGATATGAACTACCTGCCTGCTGCTCAGCCCAATGTGGACTTAATTCATTCTCCAAGAACACCCCACCAACAACGCATTCCAGAATTATCAGACTGACATCAAGCTCAACCGATTCACACGTCAACCCTCACCCAGTGGGAAATCTCTTGGCTTCACTATTAGCTGGGACCTTTCATTTAAAATGCACATCTCTAAGAAGACACAAGTAGCATGGTATCTGCATACACTCCCCAAATGCAAGCCTTGTAGCCTTGCTCAGAGTTTCGGAACATTTGTCCAAGCCCTAGTCATTTCCCATTTGGATGGTGGCCACTCCCTATTTGCAGGCGTCCCAGATTCCACCTTGGCTCCTCTAAAACCCATCCAACATGTTGCAGCAAACGTTATCACAGGATTAGGAAAATTAACCGGATCACCCCATCCTCCGAGCTGCTGATTAGATTTTCAAGCACATATTGTATTGAAAATTGCCTGCATTACCTACAATGAAGTCACAACCATAACACTACTATCCCTGGATCAGAAACTCGCCATCTCCAGTGGTCATCGCGGTGTGCAGTCATAATGTCGACATCAATAATGTCGACAGTCAAAATGTCGACAAATTAATGTCGAAAAACAATAATGTCGACAAACAAAAATGTCGACATTTTTCGATATTTTTTCGAAATTTAACTTAGTGCATGCATAAATAAATAAATATATATATGATGTGGTGAGTATGAGGGGTGGTTGGGGGGGTGGCAGGGGGGTGTTGGGTGAAGGGGGGGTTGGGGGGGGACCCCCCCATAGTAAATACAATTTTTATTTATGTAATTATTGAATAAATAAATAAATAAATAAATAATTGGTATGTGTTGAGTATGAGGGGTGAAAGGGTGGTTGGGGGGGTGTTGGGGGGGTGGCAGGGGGGTGTTGGGTGAGGGGGGGTTGGGGGGGACCCCCCCCATAGTAAATGATCCTTTTTTAGTTTATTTATTTATTGAATAAATAAATAAATAATTGGTATGTGTTGAGTGTGAGGGGTGAAAGGGTGGTTGGGGGGTGTGGGGGGGTGGCATGGGGGTGTTGGGTGAGGGGGGGTTGGGGGGGGACCCCCCCCATAGTAAATGATCCTTTTTTAGTTTATTTATTTATTTAATAAATAAATAAATAAATAAATGGTATGTGTTGGGTGTGAGGGGTGAAAGGGTGGTTGGGGGGTGTGGGGGGGGGGTGGCAGGGGGGTGTTGGGTGAGGTGTTGATAGTTTTAAGGGTTTATAGTCATAATGTCAAAAAAAAAAATGTCGACATTTTTTTTTCGAAAAAATGACTTTTTACATTATAAGTATAGGATGTCGACATTATTATTTTCGACATTTTTTTTTCGACATTTTTGTCTGTCGACATTTTTTTTTCGACATTATGACTATAAACCGGTCATCGCACCACTGTAAGCCACAATATTGCCTGGCTGGAAACAAATAACTTCAAGGGGGGACAATAGGAAACAGGACTTATCCTATTATGCAACCTGTGAGGGGAAAAGACAGAATTCGAAGTAAAATGTAAATGCACATGGCCCAGCAAAGCTGTACTCCATCTTTAATCAATGGATGTTAAAGTGAAGAGAAACAATGTATTCACTGCATGTTTTTTTACATTCAGCCACATTTACACAATTAGATTGTAGACCGCTACCTGCCTTGAACATTAGAGAGGAGGCATTGTTGATATCTTCACGCTTCATTTGTTGCAAGAGTGCACTATTAAGCCATTGATCTCTTGCCAGCTGTCTTATCAAGTGATTAACTGGGTATTCAGCTTTGGGTACTATTGTGAATGGAACACAACGCAGCATGTTATGAATTAGTTTCACTTTGATGAGATAATAGAACTTGCAGTCTGTGTAATGAAACCTATACAACAGTAAAAGATCTACCTGCTTGTTGAACCCTGAAAACAGGGTCTCACTCTTTGCTATTTAAAGGATTTTTATTTCTCTTTCCATTTTGAGCTTGCCTCCTGCTTCGCTGTGGTAATAATCTTCTTTTCTTAAACTGACCTCACAGAAACAGGGCTGCATCAATGTATGCATCAACCGCATCCCTGGTAGTAGTTAGCAACACAGAAACAAATACTCCCTCCCACCCCCCCCTGACCTACATAATCAGCCCTAAATTCCTCACTCTAGAGCCCCCCATATCGATACGATCGTCCTCCACCTTATTTGTAACCCTCTAGATGCATTCTTTATGTTCAGCACTCAGTTGCTTCCCAGCATTGTTTGCACTGTTTACATTCCAAACATACACGTGATGCAGTCATTCTGCTCCTCCAGGGGCTGCAGTAACTCAAAACTGAAAGCTTTGGCTTTGCTGCACTCTTGTACATTGGCCTCCAAACCTTCCTTGTTTGCTACCTTGATTGGCCAACATATCTCCTCTGGGGGGGCAGGTATGGATTCTTCAAAAAGACTTGGCAATATATAAATTCAGACATATGATTGTTAGAGAGTGTAGGCCAAGGTTTCTCCCTCCTTTTTTTTTTTTTTGCAAAAACCTTCCCAACCCTCTCCACCTCCCTCAGTCTTTCCATCTGCCAGAACCGCTCCTCCTCAAGAAATTGCTGTCGTCAGAAGTCTAGGAAGGCTGTACTTCTTGTTACTTCCTGGTACTGAAGAAGGATGGATGACTATGTTCTATCCTGGATCTGAGACCCCTCAACAAGCTCATCTAAAAGAACTGGTTCAGGAAGGTCACCCTGGCACAGATCTCCAGGCTTTGAAGTTGCATGAGTGGACTTGTGTCTTTAGATCTACAGGATGCGTAATTGCACGTCCCCATCTAGCTCAATTGTCAGCAATACCTTTGTGGTGGGAAGCACTGACTACCAGCTCAGAGTTCTCCTGTTGGTCCTCACTTCCGCCCCTAGTGTAATCACAAAGGTCATGGCGGTGGTGGCAGCTCATTTCACACGAGTGATTTGTGTAAGTATTTTCTTACTTGGAGGCTGGCTCCTGTGTGCCAGATCAAGAGTATGCACTGGAGGATCTTGAGATGACATGCAATCCCCTCCACAAGTTAGCTTTCTCAATCAACCTAAAGAAGGCCTTTCTGCCCCCTTCCACATGCCCACAGTTTATTGGGGAAGTCCAGGATGCAGAGCAAGATCTGGCTTTTCCTCCTCCAGGTAGAGGGGCACACATCCAGACCATGGTAGTCCTCTTGCATCCAAACCAAAGACTCGCCGTTATTTTCTTGAGTATGCGAAGGCTCATTGTACCCGTTTCTTTATAGTCCCATCAGCAAAACTGTGCAGGCGGTCGCAACTGTGGTCCCATTTCAACAGGTACAGGATAGACATTATCCCAGTGCCCTCCACAGGTCTTCAGGGACCTGCTTTGGTGGGCACCCATGACCAAATCCCTTCAGGGGGAGCATTGTGGCAGCCTTGGTTGACAGTTACCCTCATCGCAAACGTGTCCCTGATGGGATGTAAAACTCCTCTGCAGGTTCTTTCAGTGAGCGGTGTGCGGGAAGGCCGGGAGGCGTCCCTACAAACAAGCTTACTGAATTGAGGGCAGTTTCTCTAGCTTTGCATTAATTCTTACGCATAACCAGAGGATTGACTGCCTTGATACTCCTGCAAAACACTACCACCATGCACACCATTAACAAGATGACCTGTGTCTGTTGCTGAAACTGTGCAGGGAGGCCATGCTCTTTTGTGTTTAAATGATCAAGAACGAGGTGATGGTTTTTTTCTGCACTGGCAGTCTTAACTTTTAGGTGGATCTGCTCAGTCGGCTCTCTAGAGTCTCCCATGTGGGGGAGCTAAACAGGGAGTTTGTGGAGCTGATCTTCTCTAGGTGGGGCATTCCCCAAATCCACCATTTTGCTTGCAGCTTTAACAAGAAGTGCAAGTTCTTCTGCTCCTGTGAGGTCCCAGCTCGGGGCTCCCTTGATGCACTGGTGCTTCTCCGCAAGTTCAACCTGTTGAAGAGATTCCCCCAGTTTTGGCTGATTCCTTTGGTGCTGAGGAAATTAGAGTAGAGCGGAAGAACTATGTTCATGATTGCTTCGGATTTGGCAAGGAGGACCTGGTGTCCAGTCATGTTAAACATGTTGCTTGATGGATCTCATGATGGAAGGATTTTCTGACACAAGCTTACGACAGAGTGCTTCACCCCAATGTCAGGATGCTGAGCCTACAACTTAATTGACTTTGTTCAATTTATTTGATTCATGGTAGCATTGCACAAAGCACATTTGCACCTTATTAGCAAATAGCACACTACAAGTCAAGCACCCAATGTAATTTATTTATTGGAATATAAACAGGCCTATGTGATAGTGATCATTGACATAAGTGGCATAGTGAAAATATTCTCTAAAGAAACAAGTCTACTGTTTTGAATCATTTGATATAAATTTATCGAAGGCAATACTAACTAAAGATTGCTAAACAGTTGGGCTGAAACTTTAGTTGTGTACGAGGGCTAGGATTGGAAACCTACCTTTATTTACAGTCTAGCATTTGGTTGTGTGCTAGAATCTCAAAAACCTAGCAGCACTACACCAAAGGATCTACTTTAACTAAAACAGCATAGAGGCACAGGCATTTATGATCTGACAATCAACCTGTACATTGTATTTATGAGTGTCAAATTGTACATTATCTGGGACGGGCGTTTCCAGAGCTACTCTACAAAGCCCCTCAAAGCATCGTTAAGGTCCTGTTGGTGTTGGAGGCTTTCCCAAGAGCATGCACTCATTTGTCTTCCATAAGGTGGTGACTGGTTAATCAAGGCTAAGTTGGCAGTTGATTGTGCACCATCACACTAAGAAGTGCATGCTGCTTATTACTTGGTGTTCTTGCTGAACTTAAAGCGCATTCCTTGAGCTTTGAGCAGGGTCCAGTTCATTAGAACAACCTTGCATCCTTAGGCCAGTAATACTTTACCCGTTTTCAAGAGTGTTAGAATAGATTTTTCTAGTATCAACATTTCCTCCATAGTCCATGGACCCCCAAACCTTTGCATTTGTTTTTGTATCCTAACCTGACTTTTTATAGTGGAGCACAGCCATCATCTGCACTACATTGGACTTTAGCTCATGGTTATGGGGAAACTGTCACGTCCTTCAGACTGTCTGTACTGAGAAACTTTGTTTCTCTTAGTCTTTGACTTTGATTCCACTTGTTGGTAACGTTTGATCATTTTGCAAAAAACCTTACAGTACCAAGAAATTGTGACTTTGTGTTTTATGGCCCAAGACACCCTCAAAGGAATTTTTGGTGATTGTACAATGTGCCTCGAAACAGGATGGTGGCAGCCGTAGCTTTTTCTTGTATTTGTGTAACTTTTTCGGAGCCTTACTGTGTTAATTGTGTCTGGCTCCTGACTGTGGCTACTGGCTAGAGTCTAACATGGCTGTGCCATGAGATATTTTGTCTGTTCCTTTGGCTTTTTGTCCCTTTGCTTTCTCCCTTCCCTTTCAGGACCAAGATTTCCTTTTTTGGGCATGCAGTTGCTGCTGTTTTCTCCGGCCGCTGCAGCTCACGCGTGTATGGACAGAGGAAGATGGCTGGGACTGTCTTGTCCCAATCCACACTACTTGTGTCTGGTGTGCAGCTGAGCATGAGGACCCCAGTGGTCCCTGATTGGACCACTGCTGGTGTGCATGCATGGAGCAGATCTTGCCATTGGGGGCGGCTAGCACAAGCCCTCACCTGTCTGTGGATAAGGGGGCGGGGGGTACTGCAGCCATTCCAGCAGATCTGAAGAAGGAACCAAGTGTCCTGAGGAACCTAGCAGAACGTATGACGATCCTGAGATTCACTTGAACTCTGGCAACCAAATCCTGAGGCTGTCCTTTTGGAGCGCTGCTTTGTGCCTGATCCCAGAAGACCTACGTAGGTGCTTCGAACCCTTGGAGTGATGGGACCAATCACTTTCTCCTCCTGGTAACCCTGCAAGTGAGCCTGTTTGGAAGTGTCCCTAAGCCATCCAGTGGGCTGTCCAGTTTGGACCTAGGTTGCCGTGCAGAAGCGTCGCCATTTTGAGTTTTGACCAGAGACTTTGGGGAATCCCCGCTTATCCAACAAAGCAGATTTTGATTTAAAACTTGGCGTATCATGCTCTGCCTATATCTATTCACTCATTCCGTGTTATTTGAGCAATACAATAACTGCAACGAAAATATATTTAATTCTTCACAAGGTCCGCCGACACGTGTTTCGACCGCGGTCATTTTCAAGGCAGTCGTCCAGATAACCAGGATAAAAATCACTTAGAATTTGATATTGGACACGGTTGAATCCACTTAAACTGTTCAAAAGATTACAAGCGTATAGTTGCCCAAAGTAGCAGTTGCACTAATATGTTGCGCGCAAGAGTGAGATTCAACCCAGGACATATTTTACTCTCCATTATGACTAGGTAAAAGATATGCTATTGAATTATATTGCTGTTTGGAGCAAAAGGGGATTAGAAACCTTCCGCATCATCATATCAAACATTTTGAGGCGCGCAACATATTAGTGCAACTGCAACTTTGGATAACTATATACTTGTAATCTTTGAACAGTTTAAAGAGGATTTTCAGTGATTTCTATCCTGGTTATCTGGACTACTGCCTTGAAAACAACCACGTTCGAAACACGTGTTGGCTGACCTTCTGAAGAATTGAATATGTTTTTGTTCCAATTGTTTCAGTTATTGTATTGCTCAAATAACATGGAATGAATTAATAGATATAGGCAGAGCGTGATACGCCAAGTTTTAAATCAAGTTTTAAATCAAAATCTTTCAATTCTTGTAGGTGTTTCTGGGTGCACCTACACCCAGATTTGGCGACGCAGCCAGCCATGTCTAAATGGTTAGTGTACATAGCGCACCCTATAGGGACATACACCCACACCAATTAAAATGTTGTTTATCCAACATAGCACCCTTCTGCTGAAGTTCGTGTCAGCACCTTTAGGCCATGAAATAGAAGGCTACGTCATACTGCTCTAGTTGGGTCCCCCTGCATCACTGTGTGACATTGACGGTAACTGAAGGCGGTTTCCCCGTGTTCCTTCCAGTGCCTGAGACCGGCTGCACTAGTGTTTTCTTAATTCTTCATCGGAATCAATAGTAACAGCTCCTGTCCCATACCGGACCTGTAATCATACAGGCAGCGCCTGTGCATCTGGAAGCCGAACGAAAGGTGGAAAATTGTACCTCTGAACACCTCCAGACCTGCCAAGTCTGGACGGAAACCGAGCTAAGGACGGTGAGTAGTGGTGTTACTTAACTGTGGCCCTTTGTTCATGAAAACGCATTTATACATTTTAAGGTTATTTTTGGCCTTCCTGTTGGCTTGGATAGTGTACGCTGCCTAAGCCCCTCCAAATGTTGGGCACAGCTTTGTTCCTTGTAGCAGATCCTCTCCTGACTCTTGGAACCCATTTTACCCCTTCAGAATTCTTGCCCTAACTTTTTCCTGCTCTCTAATTAAGAAGTACTTGTGAACCTTACGCACGACCGTGCGCTTTTACGCTCCCATTAAACATTGAGCACAAGGCTCCATTCATCTTAGGGCTGGACTATAAAGTTGTGGTGCTATACAATTTATTCACCCTTTTCCTCTCCAGGTATTGGTGGAGTTAACTTTCTCGCTTTGACTGCAGTGAGTGTATTTATATTACAGAGTCTGTTGGCTTGTGTGATGTTTTACTAGTGCATTTCATTATTTGTGTTTTTATTGGGGCTATAATAAATAGTGTATTTTGTATAGTATTGTCTAATTGTAATTCTTGGTGTTTCACTGTATGTGCTCATTGGAGACCCCTGATCACCCTCACACCTCCTGAGAATCTACCCTGAATAGGTCTGGATATCTTCCCAGAAGTGTCTCTTGTTCCTCTAACAAGAGTGGCCTCCTACACATCTGTCCATCAGGGCAGAGTTTAGAGACCCATTCTCACAGAGAGCATCTGAGACATCTGGAGTGTGTGTGTGTATTTAAGCTGGAATTTAATTTCCAGGTTTCAAAGTTCCTTTACCTTTGTACCTTAAGGCCTTGTGCATCTTTTGTGTGCCAGAATCAAGGCTGTAGATGCATCTGGTTCAATTGGCTCTGCAGCCTGTATTCCAGTTTTGTGGCAGTTTGGAAGATGTGATGAGTCCCTACCTGTTGTCGTCATGTTCTGCCATGTCAGCCCTCTGTCCAATACTCTCTTTGCAGCTGAGGTCACAACCGATGTTGGCGACCGATGCCCCTCTCTTCGTTTAGGGAGCTCATCTGTTGGACCTATTGGTCATCGCCCACTGGACAACTGGGAGAGCAATCTTTACATCATAGAACGGAGGACGTTCAAGCTTTTCCTGGTTGCCTTACCTCAACCATCCAATGAAAATATTGCAGATCCTATTGGACCATCCTAGTACATTAACTAAACAAGAGGGGCACTGTGGGTTCTCTCTCTCTCTCTACAAGGAAGCAATGTTAATCTGTTTCGAGGGTCTGAGAGAGAGATTCCTCCTCCGCATATCTAGCATGAAAAGAGAAAATCCCTGCAGATGCCCTAAGCAGGCATGAGGTGGCATCCTGCAAAAGGGAACTGACCCTTGAAATAAGCCTTTGCCTCCCATTGAAAATGAATCTCTTCCCTGTTTCGCTCGAGGGAGTTTCCCCTTTGAAGATCTCTGGCATTTTCGGTGATTGTGGATTGGCACTTGAATCTTGTGTGCGTCTTCTTTTATATTCCTCTGATTCATCTCATTCTGCAATGGTTGAGTTGGTACTAACTAGCCATGATAATTATGCCTTCCGACAGGGCGACAAGGACATGGTATTTAAAGCCCTTGGATTTATTGACTTGTGGAAATTCCCCCTGAGGAGTTATCTTCTCATCGAATGGGGAGTCAAAGGAGGTCAGATTTTTCATCCAAGCCTGTACCGTCTGATCCTTCATTTCTGGCTATTGAAAGGACAAGGTACCAAAATGGGGATCTTTCTGAGCATGTTCATGATGTAAAGTTAGGGGCCAGTAGGCCCGCCACCAAGCTGATTTATGCCTGTAGATGGCAATTGTTTTTAAGACTGTTATTCTAAGCACGTTAACCTGTTGTGCACAGATAGGTTGGTTTTCAGTATTCGCTATTGTTCACCTAATGTTGGGCATTGAAGGTGATTAAATCACTGTGTTTTCACAGGCACTCCTGAACAGTCTTAATATTTGGAGATTCCTGCTGTCGTGCAGTTCATGAATGGATTACTTTATTAGTTTCCTCCTCTTAAAGTTTGTGTTCCATCACAACACTTTTCGACATTTGTGATTCCTGCTTTTGAGCATACACATTCTTATCCACATATGCACCTCGCTATGAAGACCATCTTCCTAATGGTTTTCATTTCTGAACATCCTTCCAATTTACTGCAGCTGCTTTGTTTAGGGTTTCTTCTGTTCTTGGAATGGTCTTTTTTTCCCTCCTATTTGTTTGGGCTTTTCTGTTTTTTTTTGCGGGGGGTAGGGATGGGTATTCCCCTAAACCCCCCCCTTCCCAGCTATCTATTACCTAGACCCCACCCCTGTACCCCTAATATCCCTTTACCCACCACCCCATATTTTTCAATGGGTTTTTGCTGCAAAAAACTCAGTGGAAAAAAAAAACTGTTGATGAATGAACATCATACCTCACAAAGATACTATATAATCTTGTATGTCTCGGCAGTAACTTGAGGAACAAAAACACTGCTGAGCTCTACTAGACCCTCACTGCGAGGTACTGTGCCCTCATAGCTCCCAACCCTCTCCTAACGCCAGCTAAAATGCTGGAGGCAGCCGCTGGGTCTGTAAATACAGTATATTTTTTTGCTGATCGGTAACCTTCCAATGTGTCCAGCAGGGTTCTAGACTGTAGCCTTCACCCCCACTCCAGCCACTTGACCATGCTCTTTCTCTTAAGCATCATCACAACAATCAAGTTAGGAAAAAGTAAAAGCCTGGACTCCTCTGCTGGTAAGGTGGAACACTGTTTTGCTTTCTGTAGACGTTCCTCGTGGTTATGTGGGTCTCAGAAAACCAAAATAACTGTACTCCTTTAGACGCATCAGTCTGGGGCCATCGACAAGGCTTCATCAAGAAGAAAGATTTCTTGAAGACCATTTGGCTCTTGTAACGGTGTAGAAGTAGGAGACTGACACACAGGTGGCATGCTTTTGACTATAGACTTTTATTATTGAGAAAATAAGAGAAAACCCTATCTGACCCTAGTTCTGAGAGGGATTCCCTGCCTCGGCTTAATCCTAAGAAATCGGTCAGGATGTCAGCTTTAAGCAAAGAGTCCACCGTCCTGTGTTCAAAAAGTATTTCCAACCCTTACACTATAAACTCAACTAAGGAAAAGGGGTGCTATTCTTGGTCCAGAAGAAAGTCTCCTTTCGTCTAGATGACTGCCCAAAGTTTGCCTCTGGGTGATGCAAATGAAATGTTCTTCTCAAAGGATACAAAACAAAAGTCTCAATATAAGGAAGTTGACTCCCGCCCCTTGACCTTTCTCATGGTTTTCCCAATGACGGGACAAGTGTCTTTCTTCTCCTGGCCATTATCAGACTTTGACGATGCCAAGAGACTGTCTCCCTCCTCTTGACTTCTTTCACAGTGCTCATCAAGACCAGGGGGTATGTCTTCCCCTGGCCTCTCTCGCAATGCTCAGTGTCCACTGTGTTCAGCCCACCAGGTTCACTACCCTGCCCAGGTACTGTGACTGTAACGATTTTGGAGGCAGTTTCTTATTGGATGTGGGTCTCGGACCTTTCCTAACTCTTTCCACTTGTCAATAATTATACCCAGTTCACTATCCTGCCAGGTATTCTTTTTGTTGGGTCCCAGAACCACCTTGTGTTTGTTTCTTTCCCTCGGGTCCCAAACCCCTTTGGTATTGCCGCCTTTCTCTCTCCCGTGTTCTAGGCAGCCCTAGTCTCCCAGTTTGCTAGGGCCTGCCACAAAGAAGATTACTCTTGATGTCACTCCTTATTGGTTGTGGGTCCCAGACCCGTGTCTCACCAGGGTATGGTCCCTCGGGGTTCCCAGCAAGCCTCCTGGTCTCCCAACCCTTCTCTGATTGCTCCCCGGTCACTCCCGGCTGCTACTGGGTCTCTCGCCCTTGTTTGGGTACCTCCTTTTTCCCCCAAGCTCTGTGGCGGCTCTGCAGTAACTTCCTGTTTTCGGATGGCACGTTCCAGGTGGCCCACGCACTCCAGCACTCTCGACCAGCTGGCGATTCTTCCTCCTGCTTCCAGGCATGGTCCGTCCCCGGCAGACCTCTCGGGGATGTCTCTGCAGATGAGCAAGCATCCCTTCCTTGACTGCTTCATTCAGCTTTTGACCTTGGGCTTCACAACTCCTGGTTCCTCCAGGTAGGATCGCTCTGTGATTGAATTTCTCTCTTCGAATGGATTGTGTCCTCCCATGTATTCCTCATCTTGGATATTCGTATCGTCATCTTTGCTGCTTTGGAAAAAAAATGTCCACACCAGATGGCGCTGTGCTCGATGTTGTGGTGTCTATGTCCCTCGAGACTGCCGTAGAGCGTTGACTTCATCCGTAGTATAAATGGCTCGAGCTGCGCCCATTGGCTTCAGTTCCGTTTTTCCAAAAGCTTTTGCTTTGTTTGTATGAAAACGGTGCTTCAGTCTTTCGAGATGTCTTCATCATCTAATCCTTCTACCCCCTAAAACTGGCTTCAAAAAATGCCGGAATTGCAGGAAGAAAATGTCCATAACTGATCCCGATCGAGTCTGCCTCTGGTGCCTGGGTCCCGACCATAGAGTTGACGACTGCGGTTCCTGTCAAGCTATGACGGGTAAAGCTCTCAAGGAACGATGAGCTAAATTGGCGGTGAGGGAGGAATCTTCGAAGGCCTCTCCAGAGAAAAATAAAGTCTCCGCAGAGTCTAGGGAAGCTTCCCGGCGTAAATCGAAGAAGTCTAGATCGAGGAGTCGGTCAAGAAAATCTTTGTCTTCTTCAGACGTCACCAATCTCCGTCTTCTTCTTCATCATCTTCTGATTCAGGGGTTATCACTTGTCCATCTAAGCTTGATTCCCCTAGAAAATGGGAGGCTTTTAGAGCCTCAATGATGCGAATCTTCGAGAATACGGCCCGACTCCCTCGAAGAAATCGTGTGAAGACCATGCCCCAGCTCATTCTATGGATGACCGAGGATGGTCAAAGACTAGACTCTCTAAACCCGGGTAGAAATCGTCGAGGGTGTCGTTGAGAGCAACCTCTCTGACACCTCATAAAAAGAGCAAGACGGCCTATCGGTGCATAAACCGAAGGTAACACCAGACAGAATTGCGTCAGGTTCCAAACCATCGTCGAAACCTGTGTCGAAGGTTTCCTCGTCATCTCTGTCGAAGACTTACTCGACACCAGTGTCGAAGGCTCTGTCGATACCTTCTTCGACAGTGCCTCTATCTAAAGCACCTTCCACATTATCGAAGCCAGCGTCGACAACGACGACGCCTTTGTCGAGGACAACACTGATTCCGGCACCATTATCAACTCCATTGGCAAAACCAAGGTCGATGCCCTCACAAACCACAGGTAAAATGTATACCCCTGTACCAAGAAAATACTTTTTCAACTCTATGGCCTCTTTATGAGGAAGAACAATCCTCGGAGGAGGAGACTTCCCCTTTTAGGGTGAGATATGGTACAAAGAATGTTTC
The DNA here is from genome assembly GCF_040938575.1 of Ambystoma mexicanum. Lineage (NCBI taxonomy): Eukaryota > Metazoa > Chordata > Amphibia > Caudata > Ambystomatidae > Ambystoma > Ambystoma mexicanum. The sequence goes on from NC_090939.1 coordinate 826,274,166, forward strand.
TGAGGAACTAATTGACCCTCAGTCAAAAATGTCTGACCTCTGACTGTCTCCAAACAGCTAGTGGTATAGACACATCACCTGAATTGGAATTCGACAAACCTGACCCAACTGATCATGCTGACTAGGCATATAGAAATATTATGAGTAGGGTGGTGGAGTTCATGGGATGGAACAGAAATTCACCGACCTATGAACCGGATCACATGACGGACATTCTCAGTCAAGATCCTGTTCTTCCTTTCAATACAGCACTTCTGAGGAAGGTTATGGCTGCATGGGAAACCCTAGAATCTGAACCGGTGGTAAACAGAAATTTTGCTAGGAAATAAAGACCCTCATCCTCTGATCCTGACTATTTAACTCGCACCGTGTATGAGCTTGAATCATAGAATACATTTGCAAAGCGGTTTAGACAGAAAAGAAAAAAGCAAATGGCGAAAATGGACGCCCTCTGGTTCCATTGATGGTTCTGTGTTTACGATGTTTGTCACACGTATTTCACATGGTGCGATTGGTTTTCGGCCAATATAATATACATGCTATGCAATCTATAGGGTCGTTTCTGGACTAACAGTCCACTTAAATGTTCTTATTCAGGTCTCCTCAATCTACACAGATCCTAAGTTTCCCATTCTTCTTAAGCGCCACAACAATGGGGCTCACCCACTGTGAGGATTCAACCTTCTCAGTTATCCCTTCCCTTTCCAGTATTTCAAGCTCTTGTTTGACTTTGTCTAATAAAGCAAACACAATTGGCCTTGCTTACACGCAACAGAAAAGTGTTGCTTCATTTTACACGCTGCACACGTTTGTCCTGTTGCAGGGCAATTACTTGGGTTAGCATAGTGACCGTCCCTACCACATCTGAATCATGTCATTTTCCTTGCCCTGATATCTGTACGGACCTTTCTTCACCCCTTTCTTTAGTTCTCTGCACTCAATGTTCCCTAGATTGTGTGCAACTCTCCAGATAACCCCTGCTCCTTTACAGTGCATTACTTTTTACTTCCCATCACATTGACTTGACACCGGTCCTCTTTCCTTTTCTCCTCGGCTCCCAGCTTGTGTCTGCTGCGCCTCTTTATACATACTTTTTATTTTTTGTGTGCACAACCTTTTTAGCTATGGCCAGTGCCTCTGGCAACGATGGGTCTCTTGACATCCACAATTGTTCCTCAATCAGTGAATCTTTTGTGTGGATGATTATTTGATTCCTGATCAATTCCTCTGTTGTAATTTCTAGCGCAACGCTAGAGAGACAATATTTTCTGAGATGATACGTGTTCTTCCACGGTTTCATCTTCTTTCTGATCTTATGGCTATTTATCGAAACATTTATTTCAGGGGCATAATATTTGTCTGTCTTGGGGCACTTTCGTGCTCATCTAAATATCTGGCTTTCCCAATTGCCAATTCTGGCAGCTCTCTATTTGCACTGCGCTTCTGCTGCCAAAGCGTGCAACAGGAGTAATGTTCTCTTATCCGATGTCAAACTTTCTTGTTCTACTACTTTTATGTCATTCCTCCAATACTATTTCCACTCATGCCACAGAATGTTTGGTCGTATGGGATTTGGCAGAAAACTCTCAGGGGAATGTACAGTAATTCCTTGCATGCCTCCCTTTATCATACCTCGCTCTACTTTATCTTTGTTGGCTTCCCTTTGCTTCACTACGCTTATCGCTGTTATTTTTTTAATGTGTATTTTCTAATACTATTTCTTCCACTCTAATTAAGATGCAACCATGATGTATCAGTACTGTGACGAGGATGAACAGCATGAGAAATAAAGATTGTCTTGGTACGAAGAACGGTATGTGTGAACAATACTGTGACAAGGAAGCGTAGTGAGAGTAATGAAGATGTTCTCACTGAGCCTGCCTCCAAAATGGATACACACCATGGGGATATTTTAAGGACCTTTCTTCTAATAGTTTCCATCCATTAATCACTGTGGTCTGCGCATGGCAGGATTTCTCCACAGCTTTCATGGTTTTTTAAAACAAAAATGTAAATGTCTTTGTTTCATAACAAACATCCATGTATGACAGCTTTTCCAACATGATTTTTAATATACCAACTCATCTCCACCCCGTCCCACCCCATTTTCAACTTTCCACCCTAACCCCAACTGAGTACTTACTAATTCCTATACCACAGCTAATAATACATCGAATTTACCAGGTTTTCAAATGGACTGTTTGCTTAATAAAATATCACATATATTCTCTACTGCAATGAGGTGTTTCCTGACTAATCGCGCTCACTATATCTTTTAGCATCAACCAACAGTTCAAGGAGGCTTATCGGGTGAACTGAACAGTGTCTTTAGTAGGAGTTTCCAAGACATCGCATCCTCTGTACCATCGCCCTTTGGATTGCTTCATACCAAACTGTTGTCTCTAATAGTGACCATCTTCTGAAATCTTCCCACCATCTATCCTATGTTTGGACCTTGTAGTGTAAGGAGCTCATGGTGGCAACAGTAAAGACAGACACAAGTGATCATAGTTCAAGGGTGTTTATTGGACCTTCTAATGGGTGGGATAAACGCCTAATCTAAACCTAAATCTAAGATGGGAGCAAGCTACGACCATCAAATAATAAACAGTCCTAGTGCATCTTGTCAAATAAAAAGTTACTATACTAAAAAAACTATTGCCAATCCTTATTACTAAATTACAAAAAGAGTGTGGCATAATGTTCACCAGAAAAGAAGCGTTCACAAAATAAGTCACAATGGTTTGGCTGGATCTCCCTTTAACACGTTTTAAGCACGGGACAAGGTGGAACTTCTGAGCACAGCACACTCCTGAGCCTCGTCAGCATGAGGTTCACAGCTGCAGTTCGATATCAAAGCCTTCAGAGGTTGTCTCTTTCCTGCAAACGTCTCTTGCCTTGGAAGGCCTGCTGATTCAAAGTAACAAAACAAACAAGCACAGATTCTTCTTTCGTAGCCTTGCACTTTTGGTGATTGCTCTTCGCCCCTAGGATCTCTCTCCGCCGGGCTCAGATCCTCCTTACAACCCGGGCCTCCCTCCATCGGGTTCACACTTGCCTTTCTTCACCTCTATGAAGGATATCAAATTGGGTCAGTTTGAATCTAGAGTTCCTCGAAACTTTGGTGTACAGGAACACCTTCACTGTCTGTTAACTGCCTGCCCATATCTAATTCCCATGCATTCCTTACTTTGGCTGTGTCTGCAGGGATGGCTTCAGTTAGGCCCTCATATATTCTGGACACTCCATGGCCCCCTTCTGATACATCATATAACAAACTCTGTACCTTGTCCTAGTCTGTGGATTTTGGGAAGCTCGGCCATCTCCTACTTATAGCATGTACTATTCTGGCGTATGTCAAAATGTGCCCTCTCTGCACACCAAATCTATCCAACAATTCATGGAACTTCAACAGCGTGTTCGAGCTAAACAAGTCTCCTCCTACTGTTACGATCCCTACACTAGGTCAGTGTTGCTGTTCCCATAGATGGCCGCCAACAGTATTTGAGGTGAGTAGGGTTCTTCTTTTTTATTATTGCCTTGGTTCTGTCCCACACTCCTCTACCTACCCTCAGGAGCGCTGAAGGGGCTAATATTCTATCCTATCCAAGCCATGGTGTCCCTTTCTGCAAGTAGGGAGCCATCTCTGTTCCTCAACCGTGCTCAACCGTTTCAAAATCTACTAGCCACCCAGCTATGTCCTGCCAAATAATAAATTCAAAGTGCGTGAATCGCTGGACCGCCCCCTTGGTCCCCCCCGCAATGTGCTCATACTCTGCACCTACCTTTTCCCCATACGAAATTCCCAACCCTAGCATTCAATTCTTTAAAAAAGGGCTCAGGTATTAGATATGAAACATTAACAAAATATTATAACAGTCAGGGAAGGGCAACCATCTTTAAGAGCGCAATCCTACCTGCCACAGAGAGGGGATGTTTTTCCCAAAATATTTTTCTAGTCCCGATCCTGCCCTTAGTGAATTTTGGCGATGTGTCTCTAGCGTTTCATGGTAAATACGAATACCCAGATATCTGAATGTATCAATCTTCCAATGAAGCGCTGGGCATGGGAGACTGCTTTCCTAGTCTCCGACCCAACTCCCCAGTGGAAATAGACAGGACTTTATTTTACTAAAAACCAACCAAAGCTGGGTAACTGAGATCCCCGTGTGCTAAACATTGACCAAGGTCAATTCAAATGCTAGCTGCACGTCTAGTAAAGTGGTTCTACCCTTAACACCAATGAGATATTTAACAAATATGAAATTACTAGTCTCATGCGCTTAGCAAAACAAAATGTATTATGTCCACAGCTGTCTGTTGGCTATGCCATCCATGAGCAGCCAACACGTGTTTCAACACATCCTCTTTATCAAGGCATTGGGCGTAACTTTGTCAATCCCATGCAGTGGGTCGAATCAATTTGCCACGATTTGGTAAATTGTTAAGAAGCTTGTAAGAGCAACGCACTATGTAGTCTTGTTTGTCAACACCGACAAATCAGTTAAGGGTAAATCCTTGAATGAAGTGTTATGTGCAGATATCATGTAGGAATCATCCATTAAACGCAGACGTTGCATCAGATGATTCCTTACAGGACACCTGCACATGATATGATATAGCATTTATAACACGACTGTACACAAGGGTTTCAAGGCGCGACGAGGCAAGGGAGGGGAAACAGAGGGAAGACAGACAGCGATCCCACTAGGCCAGGTGACATTGAGATCGCGCAAGTGCAGGGGAGGGGGGAAGGGAACAAGTGCAGAGGGAAGGAGAGGGGGCAGTGCTGTACATAGGATAACAGTAAAATAAATGAAGACAATAATAAGAGGGGCGTCCTTGTTTAGTGCCCCTCTGTATCAGGAATGGTTCCGAAATATGCTTGCCTGTCCTCATCCTTGCGACCAGACTAGAACATAATATCCAGACCCATTTCATAAATCTCTGACCTATTCCAAAGCCTCTGAGGGAGGCCATCAGCCAATCCCTCCAAACAGAGTCGAAGCCTTTGACCGCATCCAACGCTGCCACTGCGCATCTTTCCGGCCAGTCCCTTGTTTTGTCAATGATTGCATGAAAGCGTCTTAGATTCCCAGATGTAGCTCTGCCCGGGACATACCCTGTCTGGTCAGGTGGAATCAGGATTTCTAATACCTTTTTCAGTCTCTGCCAGGACTGCTGTGAGAATGTTTGTTACTCTTGCGTCCCATCCCCTTTCCTCCATACTGCATGGGCGTCCCTCGGTAGGGGCGGGAGACTGAAACTTTTTCACCAGAAAAACCTTCTTCCGCTTTAAATTTAGAGGCTTGCGCTCGCCTGACTCTGCCCACCGGAGCCACTCCTCAGTCCCCTTTTCCGCGTCGACGAGAACGGGCCCATTTCACCAGCATGCCTGCGTTTGGCTCTGCCATGTTATACCATGCGCTCTTCCCCGGATTCCTAATCTATCTTTTTCTCTTCTTTTTGTCATTCAGTGACTTGGTCCTCCGGCATCACGCTCCTCCCTGGCACATGCCGACTTCACTAGGCTTCAGCAGGTGTCCAGCCTGCAAGGGGCTCTTTCCTGCGTCCAACCCCCATGCTCTTTGCCTCTGCTGGCTTGGCCCCGACCACGGCTGGGAAGGTTGTACCGCATGCAACGCACTGACTCCGTGCCCTCTGAAGAACAGGCTAGCTAGCTGGGGGGAGCTCTTTGAAAGGTCACCTCCAGAGGACATGAAGGACTTCATCAGACAGAGATCGAGGCCCAAGGCAGGGCCGCTATTTTCCATCGCACCCCGTAAGGGCGACTCCTTCCCGAGGAAACGCCAGAGCCTGAGGAACCTCTTGGGTTCTCACTCCAGCACACGTACCGAGGCTAGTCCAGCTTCCAGCCTCACGGCCAAAGGGTCATCAGATCCTTCCGGAAGCAGTGCTGAGGGATCGCAACGTTCTTTTACCGGGTGTACACCCTAGTACAGCTCTAATGTCCGAGGGGGCTCCTGCACGCAGCACTACCGGCAACACTGCCGAGGGCAATATGTCTTTCAGGCCTAGGCCTGTGGTGCAGGGTAGGCCTCCTGCTCCACCACAAACCAGCCTCCGCAGCAGCCTCTGGCTCCGGTCTCCACACCGTAACCCACAGCGCCCAGCCATCCTCCACCCGCTCCGGCCACTCTGGTGTATACAGATTAGGAGGAGGATCCTGACACGCTGACAAAGGCGTAGGCCTTCCATGACTGGCTTGTAGGTTTGGTCGAATATTTGGGCCTTCCTCAACCTGAGGTCGAGAAGCCAGAGGAGGGGGTCTTAGCAGAAGTCCTCACCCTACGACCCCCTACCAAAACAGGTATCCCAATGCAGAAAGACATTGTTGCCTTGGCCAAAAAGCGGTGGCTCAAGCCACACTCGGCTCAACCTGTCAGTCGGCGCCTCAACGCCAAGTATAGGCAGATGGAGGGGGATCCATTCTTGCTGTCGGCACACCCTCACACGCACTCTTCGGTGATCGCTGCACTGTCACTCTACTCTAAGCCTCAGTCGTCCTTGGCCACCTCGTTCTCTGCGTTGCTAGGCAAGAAGATCTTGGTGGCGTATGGGAAAAAGCTGTACTCCAACACCTCACTACACCTGCGTCAATTCAACGCGGATGCCATACTGGCAGCTGTTAACCAGAGGCTTTGGCGGGAAATAGCAGACTTCCTTCCAGAACTTCTGCTGCAGAGCCAGGCAGGCTTCAAGGCGGGTTCAGGAGAAGCCAAGCTGGTAGTGCAGGACATCATGGAGTCCACCGTGGCCCACATCAATACCTCTGGCCGGGCCATCTGCATCGCCACGGACATGAGAAGGACGGCCTGCCTTCGGGCTACTAAGTCCAGGAACACATATTGGACCTTCTTTTTGAGGGTAGTGACCTCTCTCACTCTACCACCGACGAGGAATTAAATAAAGAGTCTTTATCCTAACGAAGGCCATGGCCAAGACATACACGCAGTCACATCAACGCTACGACAGGAGGTGGTCTTTCGGGGGGTCCAGGGCTTCCAGGAACAGAGGTCGAGGCAGCCTGACCACTTGGCGAGTCAGCACCAGTGCAAGTAACAAAAAGGGGGTGGGGCGCAAGGGCTTTTTCCAGTCCCCCTTCTCAGCAGCAGCCTCAGAAGGAAAGAAAGCCTGAAGCGTCCTTTCGGGACCACATGTCTCCGGTGGGGGCAAGCTTGCCTTTCACATGCAATTTTGGCACCAGAACCTTTTAGACCCCTGGATCCTCTCTATAGTTTCCTCAGGGTACCGCCTACCGGTGCCTCCCTCTCCTCCTTCGTCCCCTCCACTCCCACAGATTGGGACAGCAACTCTGTTGGCGGAGATCTGGTCGAGAGTCGAGGGTCAGGTAGTCTGAGAAGTCCCAGCCTCCCACAGAGGACTGGGCTTCTGTTCCAGGATTTTCGCCATAAAAAAGAAGAACCAGGCTGTTCTGAGATTTGTGTTGGACCTATCCACCCTCAACCTCTCCCTCCCGCTTCAGAAGTTCAAGATGGTTACGCCAGCACTAATTGCAGAGACATTAGACAAGGGAGACTGGATGTGCTCCCTGGATCTGAGGGGCGCTTATCTACACGTCCCGATTTGGCAGCCACATCGCTCCTTCCTGTTCTTCACGATCATGGGCTGCCATTTCCAATACAAGTTGCTACCCTTTGGCCTCAACTCAGCCCCTAGGGTATTTACCAGACTCATGAATGCAGTGGCACCCCTCCCAAGGGCCGAGGGCCATCATGTCTACCCGTACCTGGACGACTGGCTCGTCAGCGCGAGATCTCCGGAGGGGGTTATCCACACTTTCTCCACACTGATGAACACGCTCCACAACCTGGGGTTTACTATCAACCTCAAGAAGTCTCAGCTGCAGCCCACGCAGAGCCTCACCTTCCTGGGCCTCATCTGGGATACAAGCTCCGAGAGGGTCTTTCCCTCGGAGGACAAGATCACGGCCCTCAAGAGCCACTACTCACTGCCTTACCAGAGCAGTGACCTCAGCCTTGTGATATCAACACTTGTGGGGTATCATGGCAGCGCTCCTCCTGGCCGAGCCACACATGAGACTCAGAATGAGGAGGTTACAGCTGTACTTCGCAGCCAAATGGAATCAGGAGAAGGGCTCCCAAGAGAGCTGGTCAGCATACCTCTTTCTCTCCACCCAGACCTCACATGGTGGTCCGGGGACTGCAAACTGCGGACGGGCAAGCCCTTCCGGCAGCCAGCCCCCCAGGTCATCATCACTACGGACTCCTCCCTGGAAGGCTGGGGTGCCACTCTGGATAGCCATGCATGCAGGTTGGACCCGGCAGGGGTCACATATCAACTGGATGGTCCTCAGGGCCATCTGGCTAGCTCTCTGAGATTTCCTTCCGCTCATTGGGGTCAAGACCGTCCTTATCCAGACCGACAACTCCACCAGCATGTACTATGTCGACACTACCAGGTCCCCTCCGCTGTGCAGTCTAGTCGTCTGCATGTGGGAATTGGCCCTGGAGAACAACATCTACCTCACAGCCGTCCACCTCCTGGGGGAGGCCAACCTGGAATCGGACAGGCTCAGCAGACTGGGAGCAGACAATTACAAATGGCAATTGAACGACCAGGTGCTGCTGGAGGTCTTCAACAGATGCTGGCATCCTTGGGTGGATTTTTTTGCCTCCTGGAAGAACAGGAAGTGCATCAGTTCGCGTCCTGGCAGGGGCAGGGCCCCAGCTCCCTTTGTGACGGATTACAAATATGGTGGGACAGCATTACAGCCTATGCCTTTCCTCCCACACCCCTGGTCCACAAGGTAATCCGTAAGATATAGGAAGCTTGTCACCTCAGCATCATTCTGATAGCACCATGATGGCTGGCGAGACCGTGATTCTCCGAACTACTCAGCCTCACCGACAGAATACCCATTCACCTCCCGCTGGGGCCAGCCCATCTCCTATCCGAGTAGGGGGCAGGGTCATCCACCCCACCCCACAGAAGTTAGCCCTTGCAGCGTGGTTCCTGAGCTGGTCACCCTCAGGCACCTGAGCCTATCCCAGGCTAACCTGGAGATCATTCAGGGCACCAGGAGCAAGGCTACCAGGAGCCAAAACGAGAGTAAATGGACTAGGTTCTGTCATTGGGCGGACTCTAAGGAGATCGACCCCTTACATGCACACTAGATGATGTGCTTTCCTTCTCGACGCACCTTGCGCGGTGGTCAGTCAAAAGGCCGAATACATACCGAATGCCAAAAATCTCGAAACCAAAATCTCGAAAAAAAAAATATCGAATTATTTATTAATTTATTTGTGTTTTTGGGGTCAGGTAAGTAAAAAAAATGGTTAAAATAAAAAAAAACAAAAAAAGGGGGGTTGGGGGGAACCCCCCCATTTCGAAAAAAAAACGTCAAAAAAAATAATTCGATATTTTTTTTTTCGGCCTTTTGTCTTCGAGATTTTGGTTTTCGAGATTTTGGTATTCGGTATTATCACTATGAACCACCTTGCGCATTCAGGTGTACAGGTGGACACATGTCGCACCTATCTGGCAGCCATAGGGGCCTACAGAAATTCGGAGGAGGTAGTCTTCTCTTCCAACCCGATAGTCGAACATTTGGTGGGCTTGTCCAGGCTCTACCCGCCCATCAGGAAGCCACACCATGTGTGGGATCTCATTGTGGTGTTCGGCACCTTGGCGTACAAACGCTTCGAGCCAATGGCATCCGCAGATATCAGGCTGGTCACCATTAAAACAGCTTTGTTAGTGGGTCTCCCCTCCGCTCGCAGAGTCAGCAAGATCCAGGCTCTGGTGACCTCAGAACCCTATACCACTTACCACAGGGATAAGGTGGTCCTGCAGACTCACCCTGGGTTCCTACCTAAGGTACCCTCCGCTTTCCATCTAAATGAGAAAATAGTCTTACCTACGTGTTTTGCTGACCGTGAAGACGAGGCTCGGAGAGTCCTGTACTGTCTGGATGTCGGGCGCACTATGAAATTCTATCTGGACAGGACCAAGGGCTTCCACAAGACGGACATACTTTTTCTCACCTTTGGGGGCTCCAGGCCCAGGTATCAGGAATCCAAGGATTCTGTTGCACGGTGGATGGTTGCGACCATCAAGGAGGCATACGAGCGGCAGCACAAGCCGCTGGCAGCTAACATGCACGCCCACGCTGTCAGAGCCAAGGCCAAAGCCATTGCATTCCAACGGCAGGTTCCGGGGCAGATCATCAGCAGAGCGACCCCCTGGGCCAACCCTTCTGCTTTCTGTAAGCATTACTGTTTGGAAGCCGGCTCTAAGTCAGACATGGCCTTCGGACAGTCGGTTCTAAGGAACCTATTTGCTTAAGGAGGTTCTCCTCTCCACCCTGGGGCTACATTCAGTTGTAATCGCCCATGCAGTATGGAGGAAAGGGGACGGAAGAGTAATTACTAGTTACTCACCGTAGTGACTAACGTACTCTTAGTGTCATGATCCCAGCACAGGAATACAGATCGCAGTGTATTCTTCCTAAAGTCTTCCTCAGCAGTCCCCGCATCGTCCGAAGGTATTTTCTTCCACATTTTCTCCGAAGACCTGCAAAACAAAGGTATTTAATGAATGAATTACCTTGTAAAAAGAAAAGAAAGAAGTTATTTCATATGTGATTACCTGAATTCTCTAAATTTAAAGGGGAAGAAGGATTTTCTGGTGAAAAAGGTTGTTTCCCGTCCCTAGGGAGGGACACCCATGCAGTATAGAGGAAAGTGGACTAATGACTAAGAGAACGTTAGTCACTACGGAGAGTAACTAGTAATATCTTGATACCTTAGTTATATTGATCGATAAGAATCAGTCCTACTCTTACGTCCCGTCCCCTTTCCTCCATACTGCATGGGCGTCCCTTCCAAGGGAGGGAGACAGAACTTTTTTCACCAGAAAAAAACATTCTTCCCCTTTAAATTTAGAAGCGCGTGGGGGTACAGCCTTGGGAGCATGCGGTGCTCTGACTGCGCCCTCCAGCGCAACACCCCAGTCCCCTTTTCTGCGTCGACGTGAAAAGGCCGAATTCACCAGCTCTCCTTGGTTTGGTTTAGGCCATGTAATTCCACGCGTGGATGATACTTCTCTTTTTTGTCTTTTAATCATTCAGGTACTCGGTCCTCAGACGTCATGCTCCACCCCGGCGTATGTTGACTTCTACAGGATTCAGCACGTGTCCATCCAGGCTCTTACCGACTAAAGAACCCATGCCCTCTGCCTAACAGCTGGCAAGCTTGTACTGTGTGCAATGCGCTCTCCTCGAGGTCTCTGAAGAACAGACTAGCCAGGTGGAGGGAGCTCTTTCAGAGATTGCCTCCAAAGGACCTAAAGGACTTCGTCTATTATCGATCCAGGCCCAAGGTAGGGCCGCTCTTTTCCAGTGCCCCCCGCAAGGGAGACTCCTTCCCAAAGGCGGGAGGGACAGCTCGGGTCCTGGTACCAGCACAAGTACCGAGGCTGAATCAGCTACCGGCCGCCAGGCCGAGAGGTCAGTAGTTCCTCCCGGTGACAGTGCTGAGTGACCGGAGGGTTCTTTTATCGGGTCTTCACCCGATGGGCTACGCCCTAGTACCGGCAACATGTCTGAGGGGGCGCCTAGATGCAGTTCTACTGGCAGATCCGTCAAGGGCGAAATACGTACCAGGCCTCGGCCTGAGAACAGGGTAAGCCCCATGATCCACACTCAAGAGTCCTGGACGGGGGGGCCCAGTGAGCCGAACAACACGATGCAGGCAGGTGGAAGGCAGCTCGACAAAATGGCCACCGTGCCAGAAAATCCAGACATCCGGCCACCGCCGCTCCAGGGAAGGCAGCAGGTGGAGGATCGTGTGTCAAGGTGGGACTGCTGTCATCCAGGTATGTGGCCTACAGCTTACCCTTCCTTCGCGCAAGGCAGGTTCCCCCTGCGTACATATGGGCAGGGCACGCAACGGCTCCAGCAGCCCCTCGCTACCCCGTCAATATCACCACCCACCAATCTGGCCTGCGAGGACAGGTTCTTTGAACGGTTCCTCAGGCTCATGAAATCTCCTTGGATGGGAGACATCCTCAGGGACGCTATCGGGGACGTGCTCCCGCTAATGGCTGCGGCACCACAGGCTCCAGTGCAGACGCCCCTGTCCCCTGTTCATCCTCATGTCCAAGCGGTTCTGCAACAGCCTCCTCCCCAGCCTCCGACTCCGGTCTCCACACCACAGCCCCCAGCTCCCAACTCCCCTCCTGCGGTCCCTGACCTACAGGACCTGCATGCGGACACAGATGATGATGATGATGAGGAGGAGGAGGACCCCGACACGCATCTTCAGCCAAGGCCTTCACGAACGTCTGGCAGGGCTGGCAGAGAACTTGGGCCTTCCTCAACCCGAGGTCGAGCAACCAGCAGAGGGGGTCCTCGCAGAAGTCCTCATGCTACATCCTGTGACCAGAACAAGGATCCTGATGCAGGAGGACGTAGTTGCCTTGGCCAAGAAGGGTTGGCTCAAGCCCCACTCAGTCCAGCCTGGATGCCAAGTACAGGCAGATGGAGGGGGATACACTCTTGCTATCAGCCCATCCTCAGCCACACTCCTTGGTGATCGCTGCGGCATCACTATACTCCAAGCCTCAGTCATCATCAGCTTCCTCCTGCAGCGCTTCTAGGCAAGGAGGAGAAGATCTTGGAGGCGTACGGGAAGAAGCTGTATTCCCACGCGTCCTTGTACCATAGTCAAGCCAACGCAGATGCCATGCTGGCAGCCGTTAACCAGAGGCTCTGGCAGGAAATTGCTGATTTCCTCCCAGAGCGTCCGGCGCAGAGCCAATCGCGATTCAAGGCGGGATTGGCAGAGGCCAAGATGGTGGCGCAGGGCATCATGGAGTCCATCGTGGCCCACATTGACCCCTCTGGCTGTGCCATCTGCATTGCCACGAACATGAGAAGAACGGCCGGCTCTGTGCTATGAAATTCAACCCGGATGTCCAGGATTGCATCTTAGATCTTCCGTTCGAAGGGTGTGACCTCTTCCACTCTGCAACGGACAAGGAGCTGGACAAAAAGAAAAACAGCTCACAAATGGCCAAATCTTTATCCATCTTGACAAAGACCATGCTCAAAACGTACACCCAGTCACAGAAGCGCTCGGACAAGGGGCGTACCTATAGAGGGTTCTGCGGCTTCCAAGAGCGGAGTTCCAGACAGCCTGACTGTTCGCCGACTCGGCAACGGTGCAAACAACAAAAGGGGGGGGGAGTAAGGGCTTTTTCCAGTCCCCCTCCTCCGCAATAGCCTCGGAGGGAAAGAAGGTATGACACGCTTCTCCGGGTCCACATGTCTCCAGTGGGGGGGGGGGGCAGGCTTGCTCTCTATGCACATTTCAGGCACCAGAATTTCATGGACCCCTGGATCCTCTCTGTATGCAGTCTCCACGGGGCACCAACTCCCTATCCCAGCCTCTCCTCCCCTCCACTCCCACAGGTTGGGACAGCAACTCTTTTGGCAGTGATCTGGTTGCTCGTCCAGATCCAGGCAGTGGAGGATGTCCCAGCCTCCCAGCGAGGCTTGGGCTTTTACTCCAAGATTTTTGCCATTGAGAAGAACCAGGCGAGGCTGAGAGTTGTGCTGGACCTTTCCACCCTCAACCTCTCCCTACCCCTACAAAAATTCAAGATGGTCACGCCAGCTTTGATAGCGGAGACAGTGTGCAGGGGAGACTGGATGTGCTCCCTGGATCTGAAGGAAGCGTACGTACGCGTCCCGATCTGGCAGCCTCATCATTCTTTTCTATGATCCAGGATCATGGGCTACGATTTCAAATACAAGGTGCTTCCTTTCAGCCTCAACTTGTCCCCAGGGTCTTTACCAGGCTGATGAACTCACTGGTGGCCCACCTCAGGTCGCAGGACCACCACATCTACCTGTACCTCGACGACTGGCTCGCCAGGGCAACATCTCTGGAAGCAGTGCACCATACTTCCACGAGCTTATGAACACACTGCACGAGCTGGGTTTTTCACTCAACCTCAAGAAGTCACAGCTTCAGCCCACGCAGAGACTGACCTTCTTGGGTCTCGTGCTCCGAGAAGGTTTTTTCCCCTCAGAGAACAAGATCACGCCCCTCAAGAGGGCCACTGCGCACTTCCTCAACAGAGAAGTGACTTCGACCTGGTGGTACCAACACCTACTGGGTCTCATGGCAGCAGTCTTGTTGGCTGTCCCACACACAAGACTCAGGATGAGGAGGATACAGCTGCACTTTGCAGCCTCTTGGAACCAAAAGTGAGGCTCTCGGTCCGAGATGTTCAACGTTCCTCCATCACTTCATCTGGACCTCACATGGTGGCCCAGGGATTGCAACCTTCGGCTGAGCAAGCCCTTCCAGCAAACTACCCCGTAGGGCACCATCACCACGTACTCCTCTCTCAAGGGTTGGGGGGCCACCCTGGACAACTACTGCGTCCATGGCACCTCGACCCGCCAGGAGTGAGAGCACCACATCAATTGGCTGGAACTGAAGGTGATCTGGCTGGCACTGAGAGCCTTCCTTCCGGTTATCGAGGGCAATGTCGTCCTCATTCAGACAGACAACTCGACCAGGATGTTCTATGTCAACAAGCGGGGAGGTACCAGATCCCCCCTCCTCACCCCCAACACTGTGCAGGCTCGCAGTGAGCATGTGGGAATGGGCCCTGGAGAACATCTACCTCACGGCAGTCCACCTGCCGGGGGAATTCAACCAGGAGGCAGACAGGCTCAGCAGATTGGGGGCAGACAACTACAAGTGGCAGTTGAATGACCTAGTACTGCAGGAAATCTTCTACAAATGGGGACACCCCCAGTTCGACCTCTTTACCTCACAGGACAACAGGAAGTGCCAACTGTTTGCTTCCTGGCTGGGTCAGGGACCTGGCTCCTTGGGCGATGCATTCCAGATTCAGTGGGACGGAATGACAGCATACGCCTTCCCGCCCACACCACTGATACACAGGGTGATATGCAAGATCAAGGAATATTGCCACCTCAGCATCATTCTAATACCACCGTGGTATTTTCGCTTTATGTTGGTAGTCACTGTAGTGAGTCCCACTTGACTTGTCCTCCCGTATTCACACTGTTGCCGCCTTTCCACCTTGTCACCATCCACTTTTACCCCTTCAGCCTTCTCCACCGCCTTGATAATTTTATCTCTCACTCCCACTCACAAAGCTCTCCTTATATGTTCCCAGCGGGCTCGCTTCACCATCCACGGGCTCCACACCAGCTCTCTCTAATGTCCTAGAGTCAGATAGTCTTCGGATTGGCCTCTCTCGTGCAGTTACTTCAGTCCCTCAGGCTCTCCTTTCGTTCCAATTCCCAGTCTCCCCTGTAAAACCCTCTATGTACCAGGGCCTTGATTATCTGCTTTACAATCTCCCCTGTGCTCCGCACCATTCCAGGACTGTGCATCTATTATCTACCTCTGTTGCGCATGATTTATTGTCGGATCAGTCTGCCCCAACCCATGTACCTTAGAGGCTCAGCTGATCCCTCGGGCAGCTTCACAGTCCATCGGACACCAAGCAGCACGTTACATCTCTTGCTCTGCCGGTTGCGCCCGCCTTTTTGGAATCAGCGGGCAAAACTCTTCTCTGCCAATGTTCCTAGCTATGGGGCTCCGATTTGTTTCTCCTTCGTCCCGAAATCATCAGTAATACCTCACCTCAGACTTAATGATTATAATTCTTTCTGCTTCAGGGTACACGGAAGATATGTTAACAGGATCACATCAGAGAGCAGGAAAGGGACACGTCTCCCTCACATCACTGCTGGCCACGCCCTCCGGCTCTTTAATGCTTAATGCTTTAATGCTTATCTCTGGGACAGACTCCCCTCCACTGCCCACCTACCGGCAACTTCTCCCGATGTACAGGAGTGTTTGCCATAGGCGGGGACTCAGGAACACATTCATCTATTTTGTTAAGTTTGTCTTCAGCGTGGGTTCAGGCCGCTGGTATGCTTGTCGCCAAAATGAGGTAATTCAGTACAAGTATGGACAGGTGCCAACTGCAGGTAAGTATACTTCTTTATTTACTGTACACACCATCTAGCCTGTGCTCAACCATTCTTCCTTCCATGCACGCACTCAACATTCACACACACTATTCTGGAGCAGAGCACAGGGATACTACACCAATCTTTCATGATGGGTTCACAGAACACTTAGGATACGCAACAAGCAGAAGAATTAACACCATCAGAGGTACAACACAGACATCGATACACAAGCAGCGAGAACAAGAAAAATGCATGTCCAAATCAATCCACATTAATGAAAGGCACTCAATCTCAGTTTAAGCTTCTTTGGGTGGGGAGAGAGAAACAGTTTGGAGTCCTCCCATTTTGACTCTGCCTGCACCCTGAGTGTATACCAAGGTGATGAAGGTTGTTCAGGTTTGTCTGAGGAAAAGTATTGCTAACCTTATGCCTAGACAACATCACTGCAATGTTAAATATAAATAAACAGGAAAGGATGTCTCAGCTGTGCAACCTCTCACTCCAGTTGTGGCACTGGTCTCTGCAGAACAATATTTAGCCAACCGCTAACCACTTGGAACACTCAATGTTTGAGCGGAATCAATGGACCAACTCGCCCAAACTCATCACAAATGCAAGCTTTCAGATGAAGTGAGCAGTCTATTAGAGTGCAGGGTGTGCCCATTCAAGGACTTGTTTTATTATCAGGTCAACAGGTGACCTCTCAGTGCCTGATGGAAGGGGGAAAGTTACGACACCTTGAGAAATGCCTTTCTCTTCTCATGGAAAACATACAGTCTCTGCCTTTCCTCATCTTACTCTGATTCTGAAGCTGATTGACAAGGTCATGAACAGCTATGGGTGCCACATTATCCTGGCAGTCCCCCATTGCCCAAACAGATTTTGACTTGTATGCTCTAGCCTTATCGGCAGCCGCCCTATGCTGTTACCACTGGAGCGTAATCTTCTGTGACCATACAGGGAATTGTCCTTCACACTTCCCAAGACTCTGAACTTCTTAGCCTGGCACCTGAAGACAATTTGGGGAGATCTAGCTCCCCTCTATAGGAACACGGAAGTGATGAAAGCATATAGAAAGCCAACCACCAGATACAGTAAAGCCCAGTAAATGGACTAAGTTTTCGTACTGGTTTCTTAAAGGAATGGTGTGCTCAAAAATATTATTGTCCCGAGGGTTCGGGCATGTGTTTTTAAGCATACGTTGATCGATCGTACAAACATTTCCTATCCACCTTACTGTAGTTTTCCTCATTTTTAAACATGCAAAATCAGGCAGCAGGGCGTGGCCATCTTGTGCTAATCTTATCTGTTGCTGCACCGGCCTAAGGTGAACCTCCCTGGCGGCACTAAATCGTATCCCCCACCCCTGAGGCTGACATCACCAAACTTAGTGATATTCTCCGCCTATCTCCATGACGTTACTGAGCAGCGTAGCCAAACGCGCCCAGTCATCACCTACTTGTTAACGTAAGTTGACGCAGAACCCGAAATATCCGCACATCTCACAACACAGCACATCCCAATTTTGAATATAAAACTATACTTTTAAAGGAAATAGCAAAACTCTACAATTTAGGTAAAGTACTTTTTATTTCACAATAAACGCCCCGAGAACATCCGGTGATTGCCATATTCAAGCAAATGGGTAATTTTCTTCTCTGTTCCTGATCCACAAATGTTTATAGTGAGTAACACGGTGTTCCTTTTGGGTATAAGAAGCGCATTGGACGCAATGTGAATCGCAAGGCTTCCGCATCAGCTTGGCGCTAGGCCACCGTAAATTGTGAGGTTGCTCCTTATCGCTGGTACCGCGTAAGGGCATGTCGGCCCGTGGCGATCGTCCCAACACAGCGTCATGGTGATCCAGCCATTTAGTGTATCTGCAGCTGCCTGTTAAAGAAGCCATCAATTGGTATCTGGAATCGATGACAATCGCAGAAAGGCAGGATGTAGCTGTTTGGAAAACATAACAGAAATGTGTCTCAGTAGCCATTCTTTATTATAATTGATCATTTTACCCATTAATTCTGCAATGTGTGAAAACTAATGATGAACACAGAGAAAACATTGTGGAAAGTAGTCTACAATTTGCTTGAGATGTTAGTGCTCTGGAGTATGTTTAGCTCGCGATGGGATGCGGAAGCTGACGCTACAATTCGAAGAACACATAGACGGCATTTTAACTAAATATTAGCGTAGAATTTGGCGTTTGTGGTTCCTGGGGTAACCCAGATGTGGACTACATGCATTTCGATGCTGGACTGCCAATGTGCCCGGGACAAAGACAAGTACACGTACAGGTTGTTTTCTCGTGTCGTTGCAATATGCCACAAAGAACAACAAGTACAATGTAAGCCAGCAATAGCAGTCGGCTAATGAAACCTTTACTCGTTCGTCTAAAAAATCATCTACAGGAAAACGTATATAATATTCTGGCATTTCCATTCTCTCAGCGTAACGCAGAGACTCCGATCAGATCAACGAATTTTCATAAAATGAAATTACATGTTCCGTTGTCCAGTTTTGGAATGGTGAACCTTATCATATTTGACGGTATTTCACCCCACCCTTCATTCATTCCTTTTGGAATCCTCCCTTTCTTCCAAGGTCGAAAAACAATTGAACCTTATACTGTGTATGATGCGTGGGTTTGCTCAGCTCACAAACAAAATTCAAAGGCGCTGACCTTCACTCGGAATGGGAGCGAATTTCCCTTCAGACATAGTGGCATTAGAAATATTTTAGAAAAACAAATGAATTGTTTGCTACCATCCACCAATGCCGCGTGAAATTTCTAGTGATTAACTTTTTTTAATGAAAACAGTTTACTTCCAAATGCCTAATTTATAATGTTCCTCTGGAGAACTTTGCACTCTCCCAGCAACTCCCACAGCCAGCCCACACCATCTGTCAGCTCAGCCCATCTCCTGTTCACACGGCAAATCACGTAAACATTTTTCGCAAGGAGCGAGTCTTGAACCCTGACAAAATGTGCTCATACGAGAATGTCAGAGCAAGCCCTGCTGCAACCCCCTCCTGCCAGGACGCGGTCCCCTGAACCCACGACCCCAGTTCTTTTTGAACGCATCTGGTTTCCAGACCCTAACCCTGCACCACTTCAACCTCACCTCCCATATACCTATTCTGTATTGGTCATATATTCTGGTAATGCTGACACCTACCTCCACTGCGTTTGAAATCGTAAGACTCCGAGGGCTGCAAATCAAAGATCGGCCCCTGTGATGAGACATCCGATAGTGAAGGCGCTCACTCCCCACACTGATCTCCACACTTATCCTAGACATGCATTAAATAATGATCATCACTAGACCTTGTAAGTATATATTAGAGGCCTATACATTGCACACGTGCGTTTGTATTATCCCACTTTGGGTCACTAGCGAGGTGAAGGGTGTGGTGGTCTTGCCCCTGAGGTAAACTGCAGGGGTCGGGATTGATAGCCGACAGGGGGTGGAGTGACACATGTTAGTTTAGGACAGAATATACTGTGACTGAGGTCTTGTTTTATTAGGAGGCACTCTGGGGTGGTCAGAAGGAAGGGTCACACTCCTGGTACATCAAAAGCATAGCTTTGGAGGGGCACTAGCAGTAATTCTCCAGCAGCAGGGGTGAGAGGTGCAACAGCAGATTTGTTGAGGTGGATGAACAAATCTCAATGGTCCCATGGTTTGGCCCGGTCACACACAGGACAGTGAGCTCAGAGGAAGAATGAAATTAATACATTCTTTGCTCGCAACATCTTGTCTCAGCGCATCCATCAGAAAGGGACTTGGGAGGCGCAGCAGGAAAAAGGTGGGGGCTATCAATGCTCGTTGTGCGCGGTGCTGCTAAGGGGAGGCGAGACTTCGCAATGCCAGAATGCAGCCTAGTCCAAAGTTTGAGTCGAGGGTACACAAAATGGAGTCAGTGTGTCTAGCAATAGCCCTACCTCTGCTTATGTCGGGGCCTTCTTCCCCATGGCTGCAGAAGGGCAAAGGAGGTGTCCCCCACGAGTGCAAGAGCAAGTGGTCCCTTTTGCGTAGAATGTATGGGGGGGCTCAACCGACCCACTCCTTCCTTACATTAGCAATGACCACTAACACATGTCCCCATGGATATATAGGTCAGAATGCACCTATTTCTCACCAACAAACCCCTTTGATGCGCTGTATTGCTTCCAGTCAGTAGTTCTTGCATGCCAAGTATCTTATCTAGCCTAGGTCTCATTCCTTTTGTGGGACGCGTATTTATTCAGCTATTTGGGCAAGTGTTTGGTAAGGCAACTGCAGAACTCCAAAGTTGCTTTCATGCTGATATCCATCTGACCCTCCCACGATCAGGGAAGGACCCACAAGAGCTTGATGAAACTTGGAAGTGTGAAAGCACAGTGTTACACTGTCATTCTCCAAAAGGCACTTCTTGCAAAAAATAGACAGAGGAGAGATTTCAAAAGACAAATTGGATGCTTTATTTGGACACTTTATTTAAACATTGAAGAACAAATAAATAGCTCCTAATCATTTGAACTGGGAAGAGAACTGTTCCACGAGCTCTGCTTTTGGTTGGCAGGGCACGTTTAAAATGTTTTGTGGCAATGTATGTGTCCACGGAACAAAATCGTGTGCGATTCCATGAGTATGTATGTCCAAGACAGTCATAATAAGATCTTTCACAAAATCGAATTCCATTTCCTGGTATATTGGCTTGACCACCCATTTTTTGCTTCTTTTCGTAAAGGCCATTGTGTAATGAAGCATCCCAAAGTTTCCTGCAGTCCTCGATTGTTCACACCCTACATTCTCGTTATGCGCTAATACCGCTAGTAATGTCCTATTATATCCTGTCTATGCTGAAATGCAATCTCTTGGGCCTGTACTTTAGGCACATATTGTGGAACACCACAAATCTCCCGTGTGACAGAATTCTGTGAGTCCCTTCAGATCTCTTGATAGAGTTTTATCAAACATGATCTTCTCAAGAGCTTTGTGTGGAGGTGAAGATGGAATCAACCACTTCTTCTTGCGTTCCTGCTCCTCCGACAAAGGTCCATGTGCACATTGGTGGAAATGTTGGTTTTCTTTCCAAGAGTGAACGTTGGAACAGTGGTGCATTAGTGACCGCCATTTTTCTAGTAGAATTTCCACAGACCCACCACAACTTTTGGAGCTCCACCAAAGATGGTTGCTGAAAGACTGGGACCACTGTAAAATATTTTCTGAACCTTTTTTTTTTTTTTCCAGCAGCTGAGATATTTTTATTGATTGATTTGGAAACGTGCCATACATCAAATTGATAGCAAATATTTGGAAACTGCTCTCTCCTGGTCTTGGCTATTGAAACATGTCTGTCCGTGGCTATGAGGTCTATTTGCATTCCCCTCGATTTGTGATCTTCCAGAGATTTGATGAAACCATGTTTCTCCATGGCCACTGAGGATTTACATTCGGACACCTGCACGACCACCGAACTCACAATTATTTTAGTTTCCATGTCCTGAAAGTGGTATGTGCAGTACTTTGCATAAAATCCAGGGCTGTCACACTGTTCATTGCCCGCTAGCCTGAACCGTTTGTCACAGAATGTCCTTTCAATTGATATTTGTTCAATTTTCCAAGCTTCACTAATGGTAGGGAATAAATATTGACGTTGATATTTGTAGCACTGCGTTTTAGAAAGGAACTGGAGTTACACAAATTGACAGAAACTGGACAACTTATTAATAGTATAGCCACTGAAAAGTACAGCTACTGCACACAGTAGATTTCCAGCTGCCACTTTCCCCAGCATCGGTTGAGCGGACCATGAACATTTTGCATGGAGCAGATCACAGGTGGCTTGCATTTTCAAGTTAGTGCCTTGTGATACACGAGTCACATTCAACAATGGCTTCCCGCATACTTCCCCTCTCACTGGATGGACACATTTCAGCATCAGTATAATCTCCACCAGGCAGCTGTCGAATACATTGTATTTGGGCTCCTGTATTCGACTATCGTCCTGCATGAATTTGGTTTGTTACTCACTGTGGTGGACATATCGGCCGAACAGGACACACTGTAGTCGAAATCGTTGGCAAGTTCCTCGGTCAGTTGTGTTGAGGCTTCAGTCTCTGTTATTTCAGCTAGTGTTGTTTGAACACAAATCGGAGAAAACATCAATGTCGATTGTTTGTTGGGTGGCCCTTTTTTGTTTGTGTCGAGTAATTCAAAAGCATCATCATTGTATTCAGTTTCATCATCTTGTGGAGTTCTCGCATTGTAGCAATGGTCCAACAACACTTTTCTCGCTCGGCCGATCACATTCAAATCATTTTTTGGTCATTGGGCATAAGCGACTCGAGTCAGCTTATTGATTTGAACACGCTGCGCCTCAAATATTAGTTGCTCCATGCTGAAATCAGTTTGGCAAGCAGCAGTAGCTGTCTGTGTCATCATAGTTAGTTTACTTTTGGGCCTCTAGGAGAGGGGTTGTAAAAACCTGTTCAATGTAAAACCAACATACAGTATATAGCACTTTAGATTTTAAAAAGTATTTTATGAAGGTACCAGCCCAAAACACTTTTTGTAATCGCAATTGTTTGTTAGCTACCCTTGCTTTCTTGATTTTCGGTGAAACCGTGTTCTTCACTGTAACGACTGCACCAGCCAGTTGGTCCACCACCTTGGATCCCCGTGACTCCTCTTCTATTTCCTGATCTTGTATACATGCCTATAATAGAATATTGATTAAAAATAAGTCAATCGTATTTGAAATCAAATTATTTCCTCGCACACTTGGCTTACATAGGTACCCTCGTACACTGTGTACGTCATTTAGTCAAAATGTACATTTCAAATTTCACCTGATTGATGGCTAGTGTACTCGATCAAAGATCACTGTGCGAAACCCACTGATTGTAATGTTGCACTCAAGCGTTTTGCAAAAGATGCTTGTTTATAATAATGTCACTGTCTAATAGTATCAGATGTACAATATACTTTCTTTCATTCAAGGGAACTGTGATTACGCATACCTCGGGCTCTGGATCAGCTTCAAAGGATGATGTAATTGTAGTAGAGGTACCAGCATCACCCTGTAACACAGTACCTGTTTTAGTATGGATGAAAAAAGTGAAATTGAACCCACCCAATGGGATGCAGACAATGGTACATATCAATAAAAACCCATAAATGAACAACTATGTAAACAAACGACAGGATACGTAAACGTTATCAAATCATCTCTAATCCCATGAATAATACATTTCCGGAACTGAATAGCGAAATAAAACTGCCTTATACGCGCTCATTGTTGAGTCCGGGAAAGACATGGATGCAGAATCTTGCTCCTTCATATTCAGCGCATTGTCATGGAGTTTTAAAGGGAAAATTAGATTTGAATTAGAAATGCTAACCTAAAAAAATTGACATGTAAAGCAACGGATTACAAAAAGATTAGGCTTATTTCCAAGGGCACTATGGCAACATGGGATTTAGTTATAAAGCAATACAATCTTGTAAAAATGAAAAGTATTATAAGGGACATTTACACCTAAAACACCAATCCGTCCATGTAGTTACCTGTTCACTACCCCAAGGCCTACAGCTAAATCATGAACCGTGACTCACCTGAGGCAGCGTGTGCATGAATAGAGTTGGAATTGCATTTGAAAGCAATTTACAAGACATTCTAAGTCGATGCTTCTTTGTGTACTTCGATTGGTCGTACATATTCGTGGTAAAGTGCAAGCTGCAGATACGGGATCGATCAATGGCCCCTGCGCGTAAGATACCTTTGAAGTGTACATGGTGTTTGGCACCTAGTCCGTTCCCACCCCTGCCAGCCCCCTTTGGCAGCGCACATCCACTGGTGCGAACTGCCGTTGATTCTGGTGGGGGGATGGATGGGCATGATGCGTGCAGACAAGGCCCGGAACACTGCTGAAAGGAGAGACACACTATGTGGATTGCAGGGGCAGGGTCTGCTTGAGGGGAGCCTTCTTGGAGACACTGTGTCTGGGGAGGTCATGTGAACAATGGACCCGGCACGTAAGATATCTTTTGAAGTGTACATGGTGTGTTGCATCTTGGCCGTTCCCAGCCTGCCAGCCACCTTGGAAGGGCAGGGCCACAGGTACTAACAGTCATTGATAGGGAAGGGTGTGGGGGCGGTCAAGAGGCATGCAGGAAAGGGCCGGAACACTGATGAATGGAGACGCACTTGATTCACTGAATAATTGAAACAACCATTCATAAAAGTTCAGTTGTATTTTATTTTGTTGTTGCTGATTTTGATGGCACAAATGTACTACACATTATAAAATTCGGGTTGCAGCACAGTATGGGAAAATCTTCTGTACTGACCGCTGTCACTGGGGAATGTGTTTCTAATGGCACCAACGACACAGGCGGGTATTACTTGTCAAATCGCGAGTGATGTATAGAATTGCAAGACTACATTCATTTGGCAGTGATAGATCAAAGTTACGACAATATAAGAGACAACCATGAAATGTTAGTGCCCTAAGTGACATCACAACTAGCGTACACTTACTCGTTACTTGGATTGCGAGGGCGAACTGTTGCGCGAAGTTCGTGCATAAGCACCATCATAATCCTCAACACGGACCGTGTTAGGCAGGCTGCCCTGAAGTCATGCAGCTCGGTAACGCATTGCGGCCGTGTCTCGCCTTCCGATATGTAGGACAAGCATCCAGAGTTTTCTCGGCAGCAGCAGTTCTCCTCCTCGGTTGGCATTACCATGCACCGATTGCAGGTATACCAGGTGGAGACGTCGTCCATGCGACTAGGCTCAGGCTCTTGATCTGTTGACTCGTCCTCCCAACTGTCGTCCGAAGCCCCATTGTTTCTGCATCTTTCACTTTCGAGTAATACCGCCTCTGAATACTTCGGCTCGTACTGGTAGGGCTGTATTGTTGCAATTATGGGACAAAATAAAAATAGATAGTAATGATAGTACTAGTATCTGTTCTCACAGAATACGAGCAATGAAGGTAGCTGACCAGAGCACAGAAACGAGGCACAGAATACTAAAAAAAAAAGACGGTGAAAGGATTGGAAAAGCAAATCTGATGTTATCTGATGAGAAGCATTCTGTTTATACTTAGTGAGGAAAGAGGCGTCCTGCCATTTCCATGGAGACACGTCATTAGCTGATGCGCAGAGAATGTTGACACAAGACGTGCATTGGCGTTGTGAAATGGGCGGCAGGCGTCTAGTGATCTTAGCCTCAGGGGAGGGGGATATGATTTAGTGCTGCCAGGGCAGTTCACCTTAGAGCGATGCGTCAACGGATAAGATTAGCACAAGATGGCCACGCCCTGCTACCTGATTGCACATGTGTAAAAATGAGGAAAACTACGGTAAGGTTCATAGGTAATGTTTGTATGATCGATCAACGTATGCTTAAAAACATATGCACGAACCCTCGGGACAATAATATTTCTGAGCGTGCTTCGAAATCTCTCATAAGTATGTATGGGGGAATGAGACATATGAGGAAGAACAAGTTCTCCAGCATTGGATCTTTTATAGATTGACCTGCTTACTGAATATTCTCAACATCATGACGAGATACCCCAAAGAAAATACACATAGCAATAAACATGACCCCTTCATTGCGTGTGGCAAACATTGAGATATTTTACAAAAGTCCCATAAGGCTTGTTTTATCCCACGAGACACCAATTCTGCTGATCGATTAACTCCATCTCTAACACCTTACAACTCAGATTTTAATTGCATTTTTAGGTGCAGGGAGACCCCTTCAGAGCTTTGTTCTAGAAGAATTTTCTTTTGGGAAATAAATGCTTTGTTTACTCTTTTGGGCACTTCATGCTGGGAGCGTTTAATCTCTAGTTAGAGATGTCAGGAAAGAGGAAGAAGAGACTTTTCAAGCCCTGTAGTAGAGGTAGATTCCCATACTGACTGTGTATACTATCTATGGGCCTCATTACGACCCTGCCGGTCCGGAAAGAACGGTGGCGGTAAAACCACTGCCACTGTTGTTTCCGGACCGGCTGATTCAGAGTCCTGCAGGCGGATATGGAAACACAGGCTCTGTCATAGACGGAACCGGTGTTTCCATGATCCCCATGGAGTCCTATGAAACTCCATGGGAATGGGTATTTACAGAATTCCGCCTCCGGAATTACTGGGACACCGGGGTTGTAATGCCCCGGTGATTCCGGCAATCACGGAGGCGGAATGGTATTATGGGTCCGGCGGCAGCCTGCCGGTTTTTCCGGCACGGCTAGCGCCAAACTCTTAATGAGGCGCAATATCTTAAACACGATGTACCTGGCTGCAAAATTTGTCAAAGATTTTCAGTGAGGGCCCGCAAAGAAAGTGCAATGAGGGTACTTAATGGGGAGTCAGAACAAGAAGGGACAGAAATGCCAGAGAAAAAACTTAAAACATTGGAGAAGTGAGCTAGAGACCGTTACATCCCAAACACCCTTAGACTTTGTCAAGTAAAAGCATAGATAAGGGTTCCGCGAGCACAACTGGCGCAATGTCTGCATTGTCACTGGTGGGTGAAGCATTGTCATTGGAACACATACATCTGTTCTCTTTGCCATCTGTTTGTTCTGTGTCAGTTTTGAAAAAACCAGCTTCTAAGGCTATGAAGTCAGTATATTTGGCATCCAAGCGCTCAACATCACAGCGCATAATGCCGAAGATATTGTCAGGACTTCATGTCAGAGACAGTAATGACAGCATTGGCTTCAAAGTTGAAGACTTTGTCGGTGCGTCCAATGTCGAGTGCAATGGTGGGTAGGCTGCCACTAGAACCAAGAGATTCAATGCCGTAAGATAAGATGCTACAGCAAAAAGGATAGAAAATGTTCCAAGTATTTTAAGGAAGCTCCCAGAGAGAGCCAAATAAAGTGAAAATGAGTAACGGAAGCAAAGGCAGCTGGATAAGAAGACATCTAGGTAGAAGAAGGAAAAAAGAACTTACGAAGAAAAGGGAGAAAGCAGACTTACTTGCTTCCATAATGATCACTTCAGAGCCTCAATGAAAGCCTTTTTAGTGAACGTTGAGGCTAGGAAATAGCCCATTCATATTCCAAGTAGCTCCTGTCATAGACTTGGAAAATAGGGAAATCTCTCCTTGGGAGGAAGGGGCATGTTATGAGAATGTTCAAAACACACATCCTTACAGGCTAAAAGATGTGTGTCAGTTGGAGGATGATCTGGTACTCCATCAGCAAGATTATCCTTGGAAGAATTATGTTGCACCTACAGATATGCCAATATCAGTGCCATGGCATGCCTTTTATGGATTAAATGTCTTATGTATCTCTAGTGTAAAGGGTCACAGACATCTTTTGTTTATAGGTGGAGCAGCAAACTGAAGAGGGTATCTATTTGCTCTAGAGAAGTGAACCTTTGCTACTCCTATAGTCCAAAATGTGCCTGAAAGAGAGGAAAATATTTTCAAAACTCTGACCCATACTTTGCATGCACCTTTTAAGAAAGGACAAGCGGTATAAGGAAAGAGATAATGCTCCGATGTGTTTACATCATCACTAAAGTCTATGGTGGCAGCGGCAAGGAGATCATCCTCCAATCCTGTCATGGTGAAATCGGCACCACCAGACAAGTACTCTCGAAAGATGGAGAACTTAGCAAGAATGCTCAGGAAGGCATAAAAAGGACAAGTTGGAGGAGCTATATGTAAAATTTGGATGGATTTATCGTAGGACTCGACTGTATTCTATGGGGTGTAGCGCCAAACGGAGAGATGGCTGGAGAAAGGTGTTCATCCATGCCAGGAAATTTGTTTGGCGTTTATTCACCTCATGGTGTTCTTGGGCATTGTAAAACCATGCCCAAGAAAACACAGATGGCAATGCCCATTTACTTCTGTATGCCCCCCAACATCGTTTGGGAGGCGTTGTCTATCGGAAATCTGAATTTGCTAAGTTTAGAAAAGCCCCCTGACTAATGAGCAAACTGAACTTGGTTTCTTTGGGTGGGGAATCCTCATTAATGTCAGTGTTACCCCCAAAAGATATTTTTATTTATGATTGACCAAACCCTAAGCTTGTGTTTCTGGGCTAAATGCTTAAGGACACAATGGGACTCATTACAATACCGGTCGTAGCCGTGCCGGTATAATTTTTTTCTGGCACCCGCAAATTGCCTTTTACCGGGTCATTACGACCCCGTCGGATCGCCCATTCGCAGGCGCCAGAAAAAAATGCATTCAGAATGGTGCCGATGCATCTGATATGCTCAGCTCGCGGGTGCCGGTACGCCCGCCAGGTCAGACCAGGTGGGCAGGAAGGCACCCACAAGCAGAACTCATAGTTTGCCGGTCCGGTAACAACGGTACCAGCAAGTTTACCGGTACCATTGTTACCGGACCGACAACCTTCTAATGGGGCACAATGACTGTCTTTGGCCCAGCAGTGGTCAAGCTTGTGCGCCTTCCACAGTGTCATGGTGAACCTGAGAATTTTGAAACTATGCCCAAGAAAATGCAGCGGGCAAAGCCTGTCTACTTACTCCCTTGCAGATACTGGCTTTCACAATATCTGTAAAGGCAAAGTATTGAAAAAGCAGGCATTAAGAAATACTGACTTCAGTATTTATGTCCAGACTAGATTTTTGACTGCCTGTTGAATAGAAAGCAACTTCTTGTGTAAAGCTGTCGTCAACATGCTAATGGGGGTGAAAACCTATGCGAAGACGGGTAAATATTTTGGGTCCATAATGAACCATCACACACTTTCCTTTCATGGTAGAGGTTGGCAATATGCAGCCCATTACACGCTACCCAGTACACATTTTAGCAGCCTTATTTCCAGCCCAAATACTCTCAACACTGACAATCCCAGCAAGATCATCAGTCCTACAGAAATCCACAGGCTGCATAGTGGAGGAATACAACGTCACTCAAAAAGAGCCTGACTCTCCCATTTCCAAACCTCCCCAAATGTAATCCGTAGGAAACGTATCCCATTTTGCTTCGAGATGGAAGCAGATAACACGGACAAGTAGGTTCTCGACATTCTACAACAAGGTCATCTTTCGGATATCATGAAAAAAACCCTGAGCCCTGGCATCCCCGCAAGCAATCCTTCAATTCTATATAGGCATTAAACTGGTAAGGGAAGAAGTAATTGCAACTAAGGAAAAGAAAGCAGTGGAAAGAGTACAGTGGTCAGAAAATGGAATGCAAGTATACTCACTACTTCCTAGTTATGAACCCTTAAAGGTGTTAAACCGATTATTCGGTATCTAAACAAATTCATAAAACGTATAGCATTCAGCATGCTAATATTAGCGGATGACATTCCACATGTGGAACCTGGAGACTACTTTTGCTACCTAGAACTTCAGGATGCTTACTTGCATTTCTGGATTCACAAGGATAAATGGAAATACTGGATTACTCTTTGGTTTGGACCATTGACAATTCAGATTGCCTTTCAGCCTAAGGTCAGCAACTAAGGTATTTACAAAAAAAACTTGTTTCCGTAACTGCTTAGTTTAGAAGGGAGGTTTTCTTGTAACTCTAACCTCAGCGATTGACTGCTTTGGGATTGCAGCAGACATGGTCTCAAAGAAGCATTACGGCACACAGTTCACTTGTTTCAAGAATTAGGTTTGATGGCAAACAGAGAAAAATTGTGCAACTTGGGAATGCCTGACGAACGCGGAGGGCCTGCAATAATGGACATGGCAAACTGGATCACACTCGGAAAGTGAAATCTTATTAGGTGTCATGCCTTCTTGCATGCTTAGAATCGCTTTAAGAAGACTGAAAAGATGAGCTGTAATGGCGACAAATATCAGAAGATACGCAGGGAACGAAGGAAAACTCAGGCTGGTGAATAAGGTGAAACAGTTTAACAGGCATGCTCCTGCAGAAACCAAAAGCAGAAGTTTCTTCAGTGACCGAGATCTTACTAGAAGTGTGGACAATGCACCAGGAAACCCTCCATTTCACAGGACTATGGTTTGATACAGAGACGTTTCTACAGCCTCTTGAAATGAGGGCAAGTATACTAGCATTGCCAGCCTTTCTAGGACAATTTGCAAATAAATGTGCCAAAAATAGACCTCTACAAGCATGCATTATATAAATAAGTAGGGGGCTCTCAGTCTGTCCAAGAACTGAAAGCGTAGTTGATTTGGGCATGGGCTGTTTCAGTGTTTGCAGAACATCTTCAAGGTGTTCAGAACTCGCTTGCGTACCACATGAGCACATTAAATTAGCAAACTCACTAACGGGAACTGGAAAAGTGGATTTTGTTTTTTCAGTGTTGGGGAAGGCACGAAATTGGCATTTTTGCAACAAAATGATACCAGGAATTTCAGTCTACATTCTGGTTGCCACAGTGTGTCAGTGCAGAATGCTTTTGCAGTGAATTGGACTCAGAAAGTTCTCCATGCATTGCTCCTTCTGCCAATCTTAGACACAGTTGTTCACATGTTAAAGAAAGAGTCTTGTACCATGTTTATGATATCCCTGACATGGGCGTGTCGGTTTGGTTCTCTGATCTCCTAGCAATGTACGCAGAGAAGCGCATAGTTCTCAGAGCTTACTGTTCTCCAGATTTCAAGGGAAAATACTGAGGAATGTGGCTCCCGAGATCCTAGAGTATCCACATTCTTGATTACCTCAAGATTGCACAAGCAGTCTGGCTCATTTCAAGGCATCTACAACCCAGACAACTTTAGGAATTGGAAAAGGTTCTGAGCATGGTGCTCCTAGAAGGTGATACAATAAGAATACATTTGGCAAACCTCTCCCATTATCATTGGGAGAATGATAGTGTTGCACTGTTTGCCAACTCTTTAGTGAAAGATTGTATTACTGGGATGCTCAGGGAATTTCCACCATTTAACTCAACCCCTCCTACCCACATGGGAATTGAATAATTGAATGTAGTCCTTTCCAGGCTCCTGTACCTTCCTTTGGAGCCCATGCACACTGCATTGATGAAGTGTGTAACTTAAAATATAGCATTTTTAGTTGCTATAACTTCCGCCAGAAAACTAAGTGAAATACAAGCTTCTCAGCGGTTGAGGAATACCTGAAATTTCTTATGTAAAAAGCAGTGTTGAAGACGCATCCGATATTCTTCCCCAAAATAGAATCGTATTGTCATTTAAATCAAGACGTTTGTCTCCAAGTTTTCTATAAAACACCTGACTGAGTGGAGAAATGTCTTCATTCACTGGATGTTTGGTGTTGCCTTAACTATTAAATAAACAGAACCTAAGGACTTTAAAAAGGTGTTACAACTATTCTAATCTTATAGAGGTCCTTTGAAAAGACAGATAATGGGTAAAGCCGCTCTCATAAGGTGGAACTTGGATTGCATTAAGCATTGTTATAAACTGTCAAACAACTGCCAGACAGATGAACAAGACATTCAACACTGAGTCCCTCAGAGTGTTCAGCTAATATTATTACTTCTTGGGCAAAGATGCCTCAGAAAATATGATGGTAGGCCAAGCAATGCTGAAAAACCTGTTAAAGTGGTGTCAATCTCGGACTCCACTGCCAAGTATTTACTGCTTGCAATTCTGGGTATATTCAATAAGCATGTGAGTCTATAAAAGATCCAATGCTGGAGAAATCAGTTATAGGTGTTGTTCACCAGGATTGGTGTCCATTGATTTACGTACCACCCAAAGGATGAGATTGCCTTATGGATGTTCTCATGTGCTATGAATCTGAGGTTTTAAGGGTCAAGCTAATGATCAGAAGACTTGTGGCTGATGGGATAAAATAAGCACCATAGGCTTAAAGAAAACAGCTGTAATATTTGCCATACATATAATTAAGGGCTCAGGCATGTATTGCTTAATCTGTAAACTATACCAGTGCTGGAGTACTAAATCTAATGCAAAGTACATTTGATTTGCTCAGCTTAGTGACCCTATTCCTAATGCATAGTCTCCTGATCTCCACAAGGGCCACCCTTCTTCCTTCTTTTTAAGATCCCGTAAGGCTGGCATTGGATAAACTGCCATCTGATGGTTGGGTTGTGTTGGTATAATGGGTGAGGCAGGATCTGTCTAGGTGTGTCTGCCTCATGCATGCACCTGGTAACATGTTTTGCTTTTAATTCAATTCCTGTCTGCATTGTGCACTGATCCCATCCCGATAGGACATGAGCTACAACAACTATCCAGGAAATGTAACTCTGCGTAGATATGTCAGTACAGTAAGAACATTATTTTTTCTGTACTTGGTTTATTTTTGCACTTTCTGTCCTTGCTCACAAAAGTTGAGGTTATGCAGAACATAGGTTTCACAGTTGCCATCTTGAGCTAGTTTTCCTCTGCTAAAATGTTTTCAGACTTGAATTTCTACTGCAGACTTTGGTTCACATGCATTCTTTCTTTCTGTTTTTGGTCCGTGACCACAATCAAATCCTCCCTTCCGATTATGCAGACATCTGGTGGAACATGATCAGATCATCTTGTACTCCAGATTATATGTGCCTGTATTTTTACTGAATTTGGATTTAGATCTTATACAATTAGTGCAATTGGGCATGGCCTGATTTTGATCAGCTTCAATCACTTAAAAACAGCAAAGATCTGTTTCAGGAACAAGTCTTGCAAATGACATGTTGCCTCTAATGGATGTAGCTGGAGAAAGAGGTTTTATATATGAGATACGAAAATTGTACGTTAATGGGTATAGTAACTTTGTCACTCATCTGGACCAGATTGAATTAGATCAATTTTGGAATACTCTGTATAGAGCTCAATCAGTGATCATGACGGCTGAGGCTTTTTATATCTGGAAAGATTTGTTTTAATTGCTTTGAAATTATTTTG
The DNA here is from genome assembly GCF_040938575.1 of Ambystoma mexicanum. Taxonomy (NCBI): domain Eukaryota; kingdom Metazoa; phylum Chordata; class Amphibia; order Caudata; family Ambystomatidae; genus Ambystoma; species Ambystoma mexicanum. Next base: position 826,307,013 of record NC_090939.1, read on the forward strand.
TATTATAACTGGAATATTGGCATATTGAGGGGTTAACTGAGTGCACATGATTTTATGTTTATGGTATTATTTTGATTTTTATTCATGTCTCTGAAATGTTGTATTGTAGGTGATATTGTTTCTGCTTGTTTTTATATGCGCTTAAGGCTTGCTGAATAGCCAAACGCATGATGAAGAATACAAATAAAATAAATATAATTGTGAGATACGTATCTGACTAAGAATACATTTGATCATGTTCATTGAAGGTGTCAACAGGATACAATGAGGTTCAGGGTCATTTATTTTATCCTTCAAAGCCTTTCTTTAGTGGTCTCAATGGTAGCATTGCAATTTTTATATTGAATGATAAGGCTGTCGTTTGTTTACCATATTCATAGACCCATGAGCAGGTAATTGATAATATCAATTATCAAAAGAGGTGTTCATGTGTCTAGGATACCTCCTATATCAAACCAGAATCGTATGCAACTGAAATTATTTCTTAAATATGTGGAATACATGACAATCTTAAAAGGTTCTTTGATACATTTCAATAGGATGCTGGACTCAATCTAGACAAAATGGAGGCCATCTGTTTCTGTTTGATGTGTAATGCAGGATACCCCAGAAAACTGTCTTGTTAAGACTATTTGCAGCCTTTAAAGCTCAAAGCATGTGTCAGCTGGCAAAGTGAATCAATGAGAAACAGATTGATTGACTCGGATTCCTCAATTGGACATGCCTGGGTGACTATATATTGCCAACAAATTACTGTATTGAGGGAAGTCCTTCCATAATGCTAGCATATCTACGGTGTGAACATATCTCCCTGGATAGAGGACTGTGCCCTACTTGGTGCAAGAGCACAGCTTCTGCTCCTGTAATCTGATATTTCCCATTGAGATGCACAGAACAGCCATTTTGTTGCTACATATTTTAAGACACATATAAATTCACAGAAAACCTTGTTACAAGTAATATAGGGTTACTTAGCTGTTGGTTGCAGCAAAAAAGAAGAGGAAAGAAGCTAGGGCAACAGGGATGTGTACCTAAGGAGGAGCCCTGATTGGACAGTGAAACGGAGGCTCAGGACTACCAAGTTGCAGGGACTCATGGGACTTGTGGATTTTTTGTTGCAATTTCTCTCTTTCGTTGTTCATATTTTTCTTGTTTGCAACTTCAAGCTGACTCCAGAAAAAAAAGAGAAAAAATGAAGATTTAAAATGCTGTTGGAAGCAGTAATAAAGACGTTAAGCAAAATGCTCGCCTCCGGTCTTGACATAGAATCGATATCAAAATTTAAATCCAATACTTTGAAAATAAACTATACTCAAGTGATTGCTTCTCCGGCCAAATGCCCCTACACAGATATATCCCCCAGGCATTGTATATTTGCCCTCACCACCACAGTGAGTCTAAAATATAACTCATCCAACCAGCGGGGACTTTGTACCCCAAAGGAACTCCCATTCAATCCAGTCAAAAGCCTTCTCAGAATCTAAAGATAATATTGGTTCGTCTGGCAAACTCTTTGTTGCATGTATCAGGTCAATAGATTTGCAAACATCCTACTCCCGTTATCCTCCCCTGACGATTCCCCATGAAACCAACCTAGTCCGTATGTATCACGCAGGTAGCAAACAATTTCTAGAAGCTATCACCGTGGCAGGAATTTGCATATACATGTTAAGCAGTGGTATGGGCCTGAAACGAGGGCATGAAACCTAGGTTTAATTTATTACGACAAAGTAGCTTCGTTGTCTCCTGCTCAGAGAGAAAACGTGACAGTGCTGTCTGTGACATGAGTTCGTTCACAAACCTGAGAAAGTAAGACTTGACTCTGGTTTACCTCGCTATTATAATTAAGTCTCCCTTAAATACAGCTGGAAATCACTCAATTTCCTTTCAGTATTTATTTGTACAAAAAATGGAAATTCATGTCTTTTGGTTAGGTTTTTATTTTGTTAATCATTGTTAGTCAATGATTGTTAGTCAATGGCTTTGCATAGTAAGTTAGGATACATTTTGAAAAAGTAATTGAATTCAATTTAAAGTTGTTTAAATGGCTGCAGTTATATAGGCACTGACTTGTGCAAGAACACAGCTCTCTGAGCTTCCCATTACAGGAATGCAAGTACTATTGTCTTGTTTTTTTCATGTAAATAAATGTGGATACATGCTAGTTGCACTACTGATAAAATGACCCCAAAAGAAGTATGGATAAATATAGACAGGAATGGTGCAAGAATAAATACCTAAAACCAGCAGCGTTCATTATAATACAAATGTATTTTTTGTTAAGACATGCATAGCATTATGATGTAGTCTGGTGAGAATGCATTTCGCCCTGCTTCCTGGCATTTTTCAAATAAATCGTACGTCACTGGTTACCCATTTGCAAAAAATGAATTTTCTGTATGCAAAGATCACATAAGGATTTCACAATGTCAACTCTCAAACAAGTAATTCATTGGGCCTCAAACTATAAAATGGCAGAATTTGTCATTTTTGATTAGTGCGCAATCCCATGGTTTACTCAAGTTACATAAATGAAATTGATTCACTATTTAAAAAAATCAGATAAATCTTAGTAGCAATCTAATTTCACAGTACTAAAACTACTTGCTGTGTATTCATCTCTGCTGCATTCATCCAGAATTATGTAGGTAATGTTTTTGACATAATAGCTAATAGCTAACCCATAAAACTTGGAAACCTATCTTAATATTTTATATGAAAAATGATATCCTACAGAAAGTGGTGATTGGGGAATTGTTTAATTGACGGGGCATAAATGTTTCCTACAAGTTTATGGGAGTGACCAAGCATAGCGAGGAATATATCATATTTTTTATTTGGAAACAAAAATTAACAGCTGAAACGATAAGTTACAATCAATCGACACCCACAATAAAACATGAAAGTCTCTCAAATAACACTTGCACATCTTTTAAAAGCAGCTTTAACAAATTGACAAACATCGTGAATAAAAAGTACTTTGTTAGAATTCATAAAAAGCCACATTGCATCCGTGCAAGTCCTAACTTCACTTTTAATAAAAATGTATCCTAAGCCATTTCCTTCATTAATCAATAAAATTATGGCAAATCAATAACCGGTAAAAGAACCTTCTCAAAACCTGACACCCAGGAACATTTCTTGTTACCAAAACATTCAATCTAATCGTTAGTAAAACCCTTCTACACTTGTGTGCTTTAATAGTACCTACATCACTAGTAACTAATGCTTGGTGCAGTAAAGCATAACATTTAATCAAGGTACAAATACTATCTCGCAAGATCTTAGACCCATGTTCCAGGTGATTATTAAAAGCGGAAACCGAGACCGAACCCCATTTCCTTAGCAGAACAGCATTACTTCTATACCAATTAAATTTGTTGCGTGCTTGTCATGATGCTCTCTCTGCTACCGCATTTTGAATGTTTGGGTTCACAATAAGATAGAGTTGGGCTTTCAAGAAAAATCCTAAAAAATCTGCGCTGAGCCATTCTAGTACGTTTTCCCAATTCTAAACTCAGATCTTCGCAAGACACACTGGGCCTCATTACGACCCTTGCGGAAATGGAAAAATGATGGCGGAAATGCAATACCGCCATCGAACACCGCTCGTTGCGATCATGACCCGTCACCGTAAATTACGATGCCATTAGCGACACCGCAGTGAACGGCAACGCTAACTGCACCAAGTACGCGCACGCGCGCCTTGCAAAACCGGAATCACCGCCATGGCGCAACGGTACGCGAATTCTGACCCTAGCGGACATGTACTGAACGCCATCAAGCACGTCGTAAAGTACCATTCCGCCATGGCGAGAAATACGGCAACGCGAACCAACCGTAAATGGCCCACTGAGTGCCTGTACTCCACTCCCTGGCCTCATTGCACAACTCCTGGCAGGCGCAATGTACTCACACTATGCAACCAGTGAAATCCACAATTCACCCATGCATGCCAACGTAGAAAAGCATGCAGGGGCTCAAAGCGCCCCGTGAGTGGGCATCCATGTACGGCATGACACCATAGCCGTACTGACGCAGCACAGGCATGTGAAGGTACAATACATCAAAATGAAAATCAAGAACACATGACACAAAACAACAGTAGTCCCCCATCGCCTGCCACCAGCGCAAGGCAACATCCAAAACAGCATCCTGAGGGGGATTGCACCAGCCCTGTACTCATGCCAGTAAACAAACCAACCATCAGCAGAAGCATGTACCACACAAGTCGGCAGAGTGACTGAGCAGCCAGGCTCATCCCAAGAGGGGCCGATGGGAGCTGCAGGGCACAGATGGCATCAATACAGAAGCTATTCCAATGGACATGACCCCAGTCCCCCTCCAACAAACGCACGCAAACACAGTCACCTGTGACCAGCCACATTCTGAACAACCCATCATTCCACCAATCGACCTGGCTGACAGGCACCAGTCGGCCAAAAGCCAATCCCCCGCCCCTGAACAGCACATCATGTAAACAGTCACAATGGCAGCCCCTATCCGTGACCATACTGTGCTACGTAGGCAAACGCGGCCAGTACTGTACCACACAACTCAACTCAGAAGGCGGAACACAATGCAGATCATCACGCAATACATACCGCCACAAAGCGAAAATCGCCACATCACCTGCAAAGAACAACGCAACACGACAAATATCGGAATACAATTTAAATGCACATCCAAATGACAAAGGCCCCACAGCAATTTGCAAAATACCACCAAAACAACCATCATCACCGAGGGCTGCATCTGCAATAATTGACCGGCTTCCACTTGTGTGACGCCCTGTACCATCATGGCACACAGGGCCTACATCAACGTTCCAAAAGGCAACATGGAAGCGGCAAGAACCGCAGGTCCGTCCCATGAGGCAGGCACTAGTCGAGCTGAAAGGCCGAAATGTTGCACCTAGCCACCAGTACAGCGTAAGGGCATGTGGCCCATTGGCGATCGTCCCATAAGATCGAAATGGTGCTCCACTGATTCACCCGAAGCTGCAGGAGTCGAGAGTAAAAACCATCTGGAGGAGTGGCGTAGAGATGGCATCTGCAATAGGGCAGGAGATACCTGTCACCCAAAAGAAACACAAATTAACCGATTGCATTACGGGACTCATGATGCATTACAATCTTCATTCAACACACCAAATCCACACCCATATGCATGCTAGCCCACTCCAAAGGAATATACACACCCCTAAATCAGTATCGAATCATAACGAAACCAATCGAGCTAATTACACCATTGTCAACGTCGGTTACTGTGCATGCGTCCGTCAAGATAGAACCCATGACATGGGATTAGTAACGTGCCTGGACACAAGTGTATGAAGGCGCGTCGAGACAGGGAGGATCCGACAAGGGCAGATAGACGTATGTCCCACTATGGCAGCCTTGCATCACATAACGCAGGGGAAGGGGAGTGAATCAAAAAACCCATGTACATGGCAGACCCTAAACGGAATCATCAGTCCATGCATCCACACATCATTCCCTCATCCCGCAATGAAAACGCATGAATATTCACTCACATAATATGTGAAACTTCCATCGCGTCTGTGCGTAATGCAGTCCGCAAAAACCACTGTGCCCCTGGCCGGATCTGTAGTGTTGTGAAGCAAGATGGATTTGGGAACGTCCTGCCTTATCGTCCACTACGCTGTTGCGCATCCCATTCAATTCATATCATTCATTGCCTGCTCGTTATGGGCCATGTCCCAAGGACATTCTACAATAGAACGTTACATTTCCAGCCAGACCTGTGGGCGTATCCTCGCCGCTACTTCAAAACCCAAAATGCTGGCCTTCGAATTCCTCACTTGCAACATTACGTCGAAAAGGCTTCTGTGAACGCTTGCATTCACAATTACATCAATGTAGTGCGGCTGTGTGTCATGATGCTAACTGGCTGCAATCACAAATGGCACGCCACGCCCGTCGGTGAAGTACGTTACTGTGCTGCATGAGGGTCGGCCATCGATCGAGCCCTACATACCACTGACTCTTCACAGGTATGTAAGCGGCTGCAATCATAGCATGTGTAACAATGGGAGCATAGCATGAAAATCAGTCAAAGTACATCACACTGCCATCGGGATTTGATACATGATTCAAATCCCAAGATGCCATGCGGCCAAATGCAGCCTTACGTGCGGGACGTGCTCGGCCAGAAGGGATTGCATCTGCCACAGATTCATTCAATCAGCACAGGTGGAGGCCATACAGGCCGACAGCACATATATTGCAGACCCAAACCCCTCCCACAACCACTCCCACTCCAAAATGCTACCGGCAGGACTTGCGATGTTGGGCCTGGGGTACCAGATAGCACTGCAAGTGCTACAACTACAAGAAGACGACGAACAACAACAGGTACAACAACCGGGCGCACAGGGGAGACGGAGGAGAAGGAGGAGGAGGAGGGCAAGGCAGGGTCAGCAAGGCCCACAAGCACTGCCACTACCACCACGCAGGCGGCCCGCAATCCCACGCCTCCGAGCCGATCCGTTCAACCTCACTGCTGAGCAGATCCACACCCTCTACCGTTTGGACCGGGACACCATAATCGCCATTGTGCACATGACACATGCTGACCTCGTGAGCATGATAGATAGCCCAACCGCCATCCCACCCCTACTGAAGGTGGTGTCTGCACTCCACTTCCTGGCCACAGGCACCTACCAGCACACAGTGGGACAGTTGCATGGCATTTCACAGCCACTGTTCTCACGGACACTCTTCCAAGTGCACGATGCCCTCCTGAAGCACGCCGACGACCACATCACACTACCACGCACGTACCAGGAGATTACCAACGCTAAAGTGGGATTCCATGCACTTGGCGGCATCCCGGGTTGCATTGGTGCCATCGACTGCACCCATGTTGAATTGGTTGTCCCACATGCCATGGAGGTCCAGTACCGCAACCGGAAACAATTTCATTCAATCAATGTGCAAATGGTGTGTGACTCCAACAAGATATTTACGCATTGTTGTGCCAGATTTCCAGGATCTACCCATGATTCTATGGTCCTGAGGAACACAAGAATACCACGCTACATGGAGCGACACGCAGGGCACAGATCCTGGCTACTCGGTGAGTCTCATTCCATGCATGACATCGTGGCCCATTTGATGCGTCAATGACCTTGCAGGGGGGGGGGGGGGGGGCTACTTAGCACTATCATTCCACTGACACCCTTTATTCGTCTCATACAGGTGATGCCGGGTATCCACTGAAGAGATGGCTCCTTACACCAATCCGGAACCCACAGAACGAGCATGAGGAGGACTACAACCATGCCCACTCACGTACCCGTGTGGTCATTGAACAGGCATTCGGCCTACTGAAGGCTCGTTTCCGCAGCCTCAGCAGGTCTGGCGGGGCACTCATGTACAGCCATGAGAAGGTTTCTAAGATGGTCATGGCATGTGTCATGCTGCACAACATGTGCATACGTAGGAATGTGCCCATGCCCCCTGACGCTGTACTGCATGCACCTGAAGATGATGATGATGATGAGGGTGGGGATGTGGAGGCACCTCAAGGAGTCCATGAGGCACAGGATGCACGTGCAATCCGACAGAGCATCATAGATGCATGCTTCTAGCAACCACGCATGGTGCCTATTACACGGAAAGGGGACCTGTGGCACTGTGTGTGTGTAGTACAGGCACATTGTGGACTGTACGCCTATGAAGGCCTCGTACGCAAATATCAATGTCCACACATGTCATTGGATGATAATGAGGTGCTGTATTGTTAATGTGATTTGATTTATACACCCTATGGACCCGCCACCCAGTGAAGCACAACACACCCCCTCCACCCTACTACCTCCCCCCCAACACCAGTGTCCAAATATGCATGCTGTCCGTGGGTAGACGCTATTGCAAGCCCCCTCTACGGGTATCAGGGGCACCCCTGCCCGTGGAGCGCAGGTTCCTGCCAGATCTGCGTTGGGGGCTGCCCTGGACGGAACTTGCCACGGATGATGTCTCTGCCTGCTCGCGTCCATGCATGTCTCTGAGGGTTTGTGAGAGCTCCGAGAGCACACGGCGCACAGCAGCAAGTTCAGCACAAACGTCTTTGGACGTCGCATGCAGTTCCCCCCTCAGGCTCTCGGTGCTTTTCTCCATTTGTGCTCTCAGGCTCTCGGTGCTTCTCTCCATTTCTCCCCTGAGGCTCTCACTACTTTTCTCTATTTGTGCCCTGAGTGTCTCGGTGGATGTTTCCATGGCTGCCCTGGAACCCCCGCATTCATTTGCATGGTCCTTGAGTAGCGTGGACGCTTCCTGCTGTTGCTCGATCAGCAGGTCGAGGGACTGTTGCCTCTGCTGGGCCATGGACATTTGCGGTGGTGTGACAGGGGGGCTGCTCAACACATGTTGCCTTGGCACAGGACTTGTGGGGGTTGGCCAGTCGTCGTCTTCAGGGTGCCCCTGCGTGGTTTCGTCATGGTGTAGGGGATGGAACATGCAGGGGGATTGGGAAAGGTCATGGATGGTACCTACGTCGCCAGCACTGTTTTCCGTGTCGGAGCATGCTGGCATGACAGCTGTGTCACCTATGGTGCTGCTACCACCAGAGGCAGTGCCATCAGATACGTTCTTTGGGGGGACCTGTGGTGCTGGGGTTGTGGACTTGCTGGCTGCTGGGGTGCCTGTTGCAGTCCCCTCCAGTGTGCTGCCACTTGATTCCTGCTGCTGCCGTGTCTTGATCCTTGCACCTGAGGTGGAGGCTCTTGGGACGTTGGTCCTGGCCCTCTTTGCAGGCGTGCTGGTAGGGGTGTCCTGCAGCTCGTCGTTGGTATCGGACCCTGTGGTGGAGTAAAGAGGGGCGAGCGTTAGTTATGGGTCTGTCGGATTTGGAATGGCAACGTATCAAATGCATTGGGGTGGTACATGAGGCTGATTTGGGACTGGGCCTTGGAGGTGGTCTCATTTTCGTGTGGATTGAGGATGCATTCATTTGGCTGCCTGCAGTTAGGGGGTGCATGCTGCACATGTAGGGGTTGTTTATGGCTTCTTGATTGATTTGTTTGTTCATTCTGACTTTTAGAGGGCGCTGTCAGGGCAAAGTATGTATTGCACTATGGGGTCACATGGTACTGCACATGTTCGTGGTTTGTGGATTTCGCATTGTTTCTCTTGGCCAACCTACCTGATTCTCCGGATGTCGGCACTCCTTTCTCCATCCCTCCGACTCCCTCTATGCTCTCCATTCCTATGGTGGAGGCGCAGATTTCCTCCCAGGGGGTCAACTTGATGGGCGACTCTGAACCCCCCCCGGTAGCTGTGGCGATGTTCCTGTTCGCAGAAAGTATGCTGCGTACGCGGATCCGCAGGTCGTCCCACCGCTTGCGACATTGCTGTGGCGTGCGGGGTGTTGTCCCCACCGCACTTACGCGCTGTGCCACCAGGGCCCATATGGCCTTCTTGTTGGCAAGGGCCGTCCTGGTCATTTGACTGGAGAAGACGACGGCGGAATTTTCCTGGAGGGTCTCGGTGAGCACGGTCAGTTCCTCTCGGGAGAAGTGTACCTGCCGCTTGCGGTCACACGCTTTCTTGGCTACCTTTCCCATATTTATCTTTTTTAACTGGGGTTGCTAACGGGTTGGGATGTGTGTCAGGGTCGGATTTTTTATGGTTGTGTTGGGATTCGGATTTTATAGTTGTGCGGCGTGCTGTTTCCCGTTCCGGCCACATGCTTTTACTTCCGTTTCCGTATATTTACGGTGGCCGTAATTTGCGGTGCACGCTCGTTACGGTGACCGCTCATTGCGGTGACCGCTAAAATGGGTGGCGGTATTGCACCTGGTGCAGCGTACGGCGGCGGTAAGGGCCGTTTTGGGGTCATTTCCGCCATCGCAGCCTTTCGGATTCCGCCATGGCGTAATGCTCGTGCCCGATGGGTCGTGATTGGCCGCACTTTGCTCCTTCGTGCAATGGCGGAAACGCTATTTACGCTGTTGCGGTCCGGTCAGTCACTTTCCGCCAGGGTCGTAATGAGGCCCACTGGAAGGAAGACTTGCCACTTTCTTCAAACTTGTTTTGGATAAGCTCCAGAGATACAGTTCAAATTACCCTAGATTTCACTACCATACGGTATTCACAAATGCACATTTGCTTCCAGCACATTTAAGCATTCATCCAATCTATAAATAAAAATTTTAACCCTCTAAATCCTAACAAAGCTCTTTGCTATATCCTTATGTGAGGAAGTCAACTACCGCACTCAGCAAAAAATAAATACATCTTTTGTGCATCCTTTAATGAAGATAATGATCTTTATCTTTTATTAATTCAGCTCCAAGCCATGGTCACAAAAACATTTGTTTGCATAAAGTGGGCTTTGTTGTAAACCTGCAAGACTAAGATAAATCAGCGCTGTCATCAACATACAACAATGCACTATGTCTCAGTCCATCTAAAACCGGTGGATTGGTTCTACCTGCAGATTTGTAAGGATAAAAATCAGAGACACAAATAATTATAACAGCTGGGCTATTGTACAATCTTGTCTGACTCCTTTATTCGTTCAACAGTCCGGAGACTAATAGTCCTAGGGCTTTTGTACTGCAGGTGAGTTTTCCACGTACATCAGTTGGATGAGCTGTAACAAACCATAAGGAAGAGCAATCCTATGCAGCTTGCCTCATAGGACAGTCCGATCTAAAGAACGGAAGGCTTTAGCCATGTCCAGAAAGACCAGAAACACATTTCCTCCTCTATCTTTAATATATTTCATGATGATGATATTTAACGGAAAACAATGGTCGATCGTGCTGAACACTTTCCTGAAACCTGCTTGCGATGCTGGCCATTTGTTAACAATTGCCCATTCCCCCAACCTTAAAAGCAAGCATCTTGAAAGAATTTTGCATGAAGCATCTAACAGAAAAATAGTTTGTTTGAAATGGGGGTCAGTTATTGAACCTTTTTTTAAAAAGTAGAACCATTAGGCTACTTTTCCAAGATGCAGAAACAATCTTCCTGGGCAATTGTGTTAAACACTAGGACTAACAAGGGGGCCCACCGCTCTGGGAACTATTTTAACGCTTCTGGCTTAAGGCCATCTGGACAAGCAGTCTTACAATCTTAAACTGACATCATGCATTCAGCAATCTCAGAAGTAAAGTTGACATTTTCTACCGCTCCATTAGTCATCCAAGAGATCGGTTTAAAGAGTGGCACATCTTTATATTGAATGTCTATACAATGTGCCCCCCACACAGGAAGAGAGTTTGAGCTAGCATCACTGTTGCAAAAAACCTTTGCAACCAGCTTCCAAAATGCCTTGATGTGGTTTTCACATATTGCCCTATCCAATAAGTCCCACTGTTTAACAGTAAATTCATGCTTATTCTTTTTTACACATTTTTGTAGGACTGTTTCAGAGAATAAAACTGGCCCACATTAAGGGTATCCGTTTTTACCTCCATATTCATTCCCTGTTTAATTGTTCTCCATTCTAAGTTGTGTACGATCGCACATCATTTTGCCTTTTCATTTTAACCACCATAAAATGATTTTGATGGGGAGGAGATGCGTATTGGTTGAGATAGTAAAGCTCCATTTATTTTTAATATTCCTATGTTTATATATTATATAGTAAAGGAAAAAAGCCCCCTGCTCATGAAGCAATTTGAAACCATAATCAGAAAAAGAAAACTCATACAAAACCTATTAAAAAGCCAACAGTACGAAAGGGAAACACGTGACTGTACATCATAATTTAATCACCTATTAAATACACATACAACACGAAGCCTACTATTAGCGCAACTGATGCACAGTTTGTCATGAATCACCGAATCCGCCCCTTCTGGACAACATGGTCCCTCAAACACCATAGTATTACATCCATTGTACACCCAACATGGCTGACGCCGCGGGGAAACGCACAGTCTGGTCTCCCAGTAATGCCTGTTGCTTCCTTGAACACAAACACGCCTCCACGGCTCGGCGCGTCTCAATGCTAAGCTTGTCCGTGCTCTTCGTCCCGGCAAGTTGCTACTCTGATTCCATCCATTGTCCACCTTCCCTAATCCTTTGGCTTCCTTGCGGTTAGCCTCCCCTTCCTTCCCGGTGTGCTGTTCTGTGCCGCTCCTCGTGATCTCCGTTCGCGGAGCCATGCAATTTTCTTTCATAACTTCCTGGATTCGTAGCCCTCCCTCCTGGATTGTTACCCGGTCTTGCCTGGAATCCCTCCTGGAACACTGAACGCTCCGGGCCTTTGTATCCTTCCTCAGCAGGAGCCCAAACTCACATCTATACGTTACCTGCCTGCATACTGGCGACTGAGGAGGCACGCCCCTTCATATACAAATCCCGAACTTCTAGGAAGGAGAAATCTGAGAACACAAGTCTGAGGACTCAAGAGTGTGACACAGTTAAAACACAGATGTCGCCAACAAGAGACTCAGTTGAACACTCAGCAGGATAATTTCCAAAACAAAGAATGTGTGAAACATTTATACTATTTCATCTGGGGTAGTGTATCACCAGTTGGCGAAAGAAGACATGTAGATAAAGGTTAAAAAATGCTCAACAATGAGTGTAATGCAAACAACAAGACAATTCCTGCGGGAGAACAAACAACTAACAGAAATTCATAAATAACACACTCAGACAAAAATTGGCTCAAGCTATTTGAGTTTTGACGGTGTGGGTCCCAATTCACATCAGGACTGCGGCCCAGCCATCCTCAGGACGTGATTATAGGTAAAGGCAACAAATGTTGATCCACAACATTGGTCAATGATGAACAAAAGTAGATGTATCTTGAATGGGGTCTCTTTTAGCACAAATACATTCTTCTGCATTTACCTCATTTAATGTTTCATGGCCATTTTCCGATCTTGGGAGTGAGTGCGATAACAGACCCATCAGTTGGGTTACTGACCTGTAGTGTTGAAAATAACAGGTCTCTCGTTCGAGGTTTCTAGAGCTTCACTCACATCAGTTTGAAAACGCATCATTGTAGTTCCACAGACCTGGTCACATTAGCAATTTACACCATGCACTTCTTCAACCATGAGTGCTTTAGCCACCATCTCCTTACCCAATTTTGCCATGGGAGGAAATTGAACCAGCCCCAGAGACTCCCTTTTATTTTAGGAGCATGCAACATCAGGCTTCTAACTATGGTGTGTGGGTTATGATCACTCTCAGAACTTTCCCTGATTAGAAAATCCCCAACTTTCATACAAAATAATCCACCCAACAATCGTCCATCGCTGATGCCCTGGTGCCTGATTTAAATGTAGCTTTTGCTGGACTATCTCCTTCACTCCCCATTTAGTTCTACCAATGCCTTTGAATATAATAGTTAATTATATGGTCATTTGTGTCCTTTTTTTAATTAAAGCCATCCCAGCTGGGACCACATACTTACTAGAGTTTTCTTAAGTCTTCAGTTGAGGTTACGCTGCCCCCATTTTTCACCCATAATAATTATAGTAGCCTGTCACCCAGACAGTAAGTCGGAGAGGGGGGCTGTCATCATTAACAATATTAGGGTGCCATAGGATGCAGTGGGAACCACCATGTAACAAAAATCCAGTTTACATAATATTTTGGTTGAATTTAAACATGTAGAGAGTACTGCAGTGAGAATGCCTTTGACACCAGTGCACAATGAGTAATGAACACAGATAAACCTAGATGAACCATTCAGTTATTGTGTGCTCACCTAAATGTTATACAGACCTGTCAAATTATATAAATCAGTAGACTTGTAGTAAGCACAAGTCTGAACTATTTAAGCAAGAACTACATATGATGATTCAATGTTTTAATCCTTAGTTATAACATGAATAGCGATAAAAACAGATTGATGCGCGAAAGTGCCAATGCATCTTGGACCATTGTCTGTCTTCAGGGCTCAATCTATAGAGAAAAAACAATACTAATACAAACATAAACAAGCATTGGCAATGCCAACAGTTTGGGCTTTTGTGTAGGCATGGGAAAGGCAATTGCCAAACACTGCAGTAGTGGTATTTACTGGCTATTGATGAAAGCAAGTGCAAAATGATGCAAGAACCTTGCCATCTAACAGCAGTATCTGACAAATACCTAATACCTACACACAAGCCAAAGCTGTTGGTTTTGCCGATTCTAGTTTTTAGCAGGACTTCAGTAAAGGACGACATACATAGTGCTTATAAATTGAGTGGGTGAAGGCAGAAATGGTTAAGACATTTTTATTACACCAGTAGCAGGTTTACTGCTCCAATTAAGTCATTAAATCTCAGAAGACGGCTTTGGAAAAACACTGGCAAGCACTTTGAGTGCAAAGTTTGATGGTAAACCTTGATTAAAGCAAGCTCAAGAGTTTTCATGTGGAGGTGTTTTGGGCTGGAGGTGGAACTGGGTGGGAATGGCGATAGGGATTAACATGGCAATGAGTAGTCATCGGGTGGACAAATTACCAAAAACCTACAAATTGTGTGTCCCTCCTTTTCCATTTCTCCCAACTGTACTCTAATGCAATAGTTTCAGCTTATAGTAATAGCTTAAACTAAAAAGCACTATTTACCTAAAGCGCACAACAAAGTAATGAAATGTGTTATGTCCCAGCGTAGTGGTGCTCAGCTGCAAAAGTGGTGAATCAATGCTTGAGCTGTGTGCCGCTATGTTCTCATGAGCATCCCTCGCAGGAAACATTGGGGTACATTGAAAAATTTCTGGCAGATTTGGAGCCATCTCCATGAGCCTCCATCCACGCGGGAGCGACCCTTGTAGTCTGGAAATGTGGAGCCATGATCACAATATGCCTCCTTTGAAATACTGTCTGGTTCTGGGAGTCTTTCTTTGCTAAAACACTGAGCATTTCCCCCTAAAAATAGGTGTGGGGGAAGCTGCTGTGTAAAAAAGGTGGCCTGCTACTGTTCATAATGGCAGTCTATCAGCCCAGCTCTGCCCCTATCTGTGCCTGAAGGAAGCTGGAAGGGAGTGAAGCTCAAGGTTACATGTGCAAGGATCCTGTTTACTAGAATGCCTCCCCTAAGCAAAGTGGTTTCTGTTCTACGTGTGCCCTGCCATTCTGCGCAATGCTCAAACACATAACTCTGCTGGATTGAAATGTACTATCTGTGTGTACCAAGCATGATATCGTCAATGCAGAATAAAATGACTGTGCGAGCACGGATGTGGTAAACACTGGGACCTGATTACAGGTTTGGCGGTAATGCTAACAAATGCAGTAATTTTGTTACATAAACTCTTAAATTCTGCATGCTTTTCTGTCGTGGTAATTACTACTACATACAAACATTACCATTCTGAATCTGTCTTTAAGGTTATCGAGGGCATTGCCATGCACCCATTTGTACTTGAAGGTAAGAATTTTAAACTGCATCCGAGCGGCCACTGCAACCCAATGTAGTTCCTTTCTTATGGCAGATATGTGATTTCCGGGGCACATTTTTGGCAATGCGGATGGCATCATTTTGGATCACCTGATGTTTGTGAATGCAGCTTTTGTTTGCTCCACCCAAAAGAGCATTACAGGAATCAATTCCTGGAAGAGCTGTGGCCTGTGTAAGGGCAGTACAATTGTGTTTTATCTGCCTCAAGAGCTTTAAATGATATTATGAATTAACGTGTGTACGCCCCCAATGGGGCCTCCAGATAGACACCCAGTGTTTTAATTCTTTCCTGCACAGGAATGGGACAATTCTGAATGTTGAACTTTCAGATGGAAGTTTCTTCCTGGATTGGGGGAGACCCAAATATCATAAGCTTTGTTTTACTGCTGTTAAGGCACACCCACTATAAGATAGTTTGCTAAAATAGTTTCGAGAGGATTGGGTCCTCCGACATATTCCATATCTATGACATATCTATGACAGGTAATCACCACAGCTGTGCTGCTTCGGAACATTTTCAGCATCTGCGTCCTGCGTCAATGACGTCGATATGCTGTCCTCGAGGGCCTCCATCGAGCTGACGTCACCGGATGTTATAAGTAGGACGCACGACGCCCGTAGCTTGTTCCGTTTTTTCCGCGAACGTGTTCGCTTCGGAGATCTCGGCGCACCTCGGTTCTTCTGAGTTCTATTCTTTCGGTTCTTCGAACCTGTTCGTTTGTGAAGATTTCCATGATGTCTTCGTCTTCTTGAAACCCCGATGCGGGGTAGAAGTGTCGGGACTGCGGTTCCAAGATGTCGCTGACGGACCTGCACAACGCCTGCATCTGGTGCCTCGGTGAGGACCACGCCACAGACGATTGTGACGAGTGCCAGTCGTTAACATCGAAGGCCTTGCCGGAGCGTAAGAAGAAGCTTTCTGTCGGTAAGGTGTCCAAGCCCCGGAAGTTGAAATCCACGGGGCTTTCGACTGACGATTCGAGGGGCGACTCTCTGCATCGTCGGTGTGAGTCCAGGGGGTCTCCGTCCCGGAGTGGGTCCTGTCATTCCTCTGCCTCTTCTAGGCACTCACGGAAGCGCCGTCACTGGTCGCCTTCCCCGTCCTCTTCCGAGGACTCCGCCCGTCGGCGGGTTGCTTGTCCCAACAAGCATTCCACTCCTGCGGAATGGGATTCATTTCATAAGGAGATGATGGCGATTTTTCAGTTGCAGGGCTCCATTCCGTCCCCGCCGTCGAAAGATGCTGGCAGGGAACGTGCTAGAGACACCGTTCGCACGCCTTCGGGCTCAAGCGGTCGTTGCGATTACTGGGTACCTTCGAGGTCCCGGTCGGACAAGGTGGATCGCACTAGCCATGCCCGCTCCAGGTCCCGGTCCTCAACGCTCTCGAGACCGTCGGAGCCTGTGAGGTCTTCGAAGAAGACACCGATGCTTTTGGCGCTGAGGCCATCGAAGGACTCTCTCGAGGCTCCGCCTCCGAGGAAGCAGTCAACGCCATCAGCGCCCAGGCTGTCGAAGGACACGCTCGGGGCTCTGCCTTCGAGGCCTGTGTCGATGCCGTCGGCGCCACGCTCAACGCTGATTCTGTCAATGCCCTCAATGCCTTTCGAGGAGGCTTTATCGGAGGTGCCCCGGAGACAAGTGGAAACTCTGAGAAAGGCCCTGCAGAAGTCAGTGAGGCCTGTATTTGAGCCTTTTTCTGTGCCCTCATCCAGGGATTTATTCAAGCCTCTGGATAACATCTCTGAGGTGGATGAAGGGTCTGATGAAGGTATGGTTCCTGAAGATGTTACTGACGAACTCATGTCTGGGCATAGCCAGCTAGAAGACCTGCATCATTCCTTGCAGGACGCCAGTGGTTTGGACACCTCTCCGGAGGTTGAGTTCGGTAGGCCTGAGCCTGGCACGCACGCAGAGTCCTGAAACTATTGCATTAGAGGCCTTATGTCGAGGGTGACAGAATACTTGGGGTGGTCTGCGCCACCTGTGGATTTTCTGCAGGATGACCTGACGGATATCCTTGACCAAGGTCCACCAACTGACCCGGGACTGCCATTCCATATGGCCTTGCAAAGAAGGGTGGCAGCAGCTTGGACTTCTCCAGAGAGTCTCCCAGCATTGAGCAAGTCTTTGCCGAAGAAATACCGTCCAGCCAGTAGCGACCCCAGCTACTTGACTACGCACCCCACTCCGGAGAGTTTGGTGGTGCAGGCGGCTACGGCCCCGGCAAAACAGGCATTGTACCCTACCATCCCTCCTGATAGGGACGACAAGCGTTTTGATGGCTGGTTGAAGAAAGTGTTTTCTTCAGGGGGTATGGCTTTACAGGCAGCCAACTCCGTGTGTGCCTTAGCACGTTTCACTCATACTCTGGAATTGTGTCTTTGGCGGCTGAACATATTCCCGAAGGGGAGGAACAGGATGGCTTTCTTGCTCTTGTTCGATGCCATGTGTGAATCCGTTCAGTCGGGTCTGGACATGGCAGATTGCCTCAGCCGTTCCATGGCGGCGAGCACCGTAATGCGCAGATTTGTGTCGTTGCGGAAGTCAGGGTTTGCTCCTGATTTACAAGCCTGGCTTCTCAACATGCCCTTTGATGGTGAACATCTTTTTGGCAGCAAGGCTGACGAGAGCCTTGAGAGGTTGGAGACCTCCAAAGCTGCAGCAAAGTCGTTGAGCACTGCAGGTCGCCAACCTCTGCCTTTTCGTCCTGGGGGACAGCAATGGAGGGGAGGTTCCTTCCGATATTACTCATCCTTTGGTAGATGGATCGAGAGGAGCTGCAAGTCAAAGGGGCCACCGTAGGAGTACCAGAGGTGGAAAACAAGCTACTAGAGGTGCCAAGGCCGCTTGGGCAGTTGCCTCTTTACCCTCAGGCACTGCCGCAGCCGCTTCAGCTCAATCATGAGGCCATGTCCCATGGTTCGCCGGTGTCATGATGCCTACCCCCGGGCATCCGGACCAAGCCCATCAGGTTCGGGAGCAGGTATCCAGGTGCTTACTAAAAGCCCAGCAGCCCCGGCTAGGGGCTGTCTGGGTAAAGTCCTGGCGCCATAGGCGCCAGGCTCATGTACATTACTTACCTCATGCAGACCATGCTGCAATGAAGTCAAGCCAACGTGAGGCCTGAATGGGACTACTTTACTTCAGGGACTATTTTTTTACTCGGGTGTGGTTCTGGGGGAACTTCTTACCTGGGACTACTTTGAAGGCTATTTAATCCACGCCCGAACAGCAGCACATGCTTCGCGTTTTTCTGCATCCAGCAGCGTAACGCTCACCGTGCCTGCAGTCAGCATCCAGTCTTCTGCCACACCCGCCTCGAATCCAGAGCTCCTAGAAAAAGAGGAAAGAAGAAGGAAAGGTTAGAACACGGACATTATTTTAATTCCTTACCTGATTCCGGATCCATCACGTCTTCGAACTTGGAAAGGACATTATTTCTGCACGCGTCGCATCGCCAGCTGCAGCGCCGCGCCATACTCACCAGTCCTCACAGCATTTTTCGTTTCGGCGCTGCCTTCATCATTTTCCTCGCCGAACTCCAGCATCTAGGGGACAAAAGAAATATAAGGTGAGCCGAGAGAGCCAACAAATACAATCTCTTTTTACCACCATAGGCTTACCTGATTTACCACCGGAGGCATTATTCTTTAACATCCCGCAACTTCTTACGCCGCACCTGTAAGGAGAGAGAAAACAACAAGTTACATACACGCATCTTTTACCGGACAGTGTTGGGTAATACAGACTCTTACCTGAACGCCATCAGCTGCCACAAGACAATCTTCTCTTGGACCCAGCTGCAACACAAAAAGGGAATGGGACAAGAGTGAAAATAGGACATATTGAACTCTTTGGACTTTATACTTATGGGTTCTCGCCAGGAACCTCGGAGTCAATATTCATCCGGAAGTCTTCCAACGCCTTCGAACCAGTGAAGTAACTGGTATCTACGAGCCCCTGCATTCCACGCAGGATGGAGAGCTCATCATTCAAAAACATAAGGAGAATAAGTCTACGGGTCAAGCAGACGAGATTAGGCGGGCCAGTCCAGTCTGTCATCTCTGCACTACGCTTCACGTTGAAGGAGACTGCAGCTGTCCGGGTCCGATCGACGCCCCTGTGGGAGCCAGGTGAGCGTAACAGCCGGTTGGGGGAAGGCTGGTGCAGCATCTTGTAGAATGGCGTGCCATTACTTCAGATGTGTGGGTTCTGGAGATCATAGCCCACGGCTACTGTCTTCCTCTCCGGCAGAGGCCTCAAGACAATCCACGAGGAATCTCTCTTTGGAGGTTCCGGATCCGCTCCTTGAGCAGGAAATAAAATCCCTGTTGGAGAAAGGCGCCATAGAACTGGTGCCTGTAGCGGAGAGGAACAAGGGATGGTATTCCCCTTATTTTTCAATTTCGAAGAAAGACGGAGGGTTGAGACCCATCATGGACATGCGTGGTTTGAACAAGCTCCTCAGAAAGGACAAGTTCAAGATGGTTACTCTCTCTCAAGTCCTCCAGGCCCTTCAATTTCAGGACTGGTTGGTGTCTCTCAACCTCAAGGACGCTTACTTTCATGTGCCGATTCATCCCAAGCACAAGAAGTACCTGAGGTTCGCGGTTGGCGACTCGCACTTTCAGTTTCGGGTCCTGCCGTTCGGATTGACCTCCGCCCAAGGGTTTTCACCAAGCTCATGGTGGTGGTGGCAGCATATCTCAGGAAAGGGGGGATTCACGTCTACCCCTACCCGGACAATTGGTTGCTCAGGGCGCTCTCTCCCAAGCAAGTCCTGGATCATCCGTCAGTCACCTGCCACTCCCTTCACAAGCTGGGCTTCTCCCTCAATTTAGAGAAGTCCCACTTGACGCCAACTAAGCGGCTTCAGTACATCGGAGCAGTGCTTGACACGTCCCTGGGGCAGTGTTTCCCTCCCCAGGGGAGGGCTCATCACATTCAGCAGATAGTGCACAAGTTTCAACATGCCCAGAGTCTCCCAGCGTTCGAGTTCGAGGTTGCTCGTCCTCATGGCATCCTTAATTCTTCTGGTGCCAGAGGCCATGTTGCGGATGAGATCTCTAAAATGGGCTCTCAAGATGCAGTGGTCACAGTCCTCCGGCCGGATGTCAGACCCCGTTCAGGTGCCGCCCTCGGTCGCCCAGGACCTTCTGTGGTGGGCTGTCGAAGGCAATCTGATGAAGGGGGCTCCATTTTGGCTACCCTGGCCGGAGGTGACGATCGTGACGGACGCATACCTCACGGGATGGGGAGCTCATACCAACGAGTTGACAGTCAGCGGTCGTTGGTCTCCATCAGAGTCCAGACTCCACATCAATCTGTTGGAGCTGAGGGCCGTCTGGCTTGCCCTGTAGGCTTTTATTCCAACTGCGAGGGAAGAATGTCCTGATTCTGACGGACAACACAGTGGCCATGCACTACCTCAACAAAAAGGGGAAGGCAGGGTCACTGGATTAAACCAAGGGTTTTGACAAGGATCCTCTCTAACAGTTTTCCGCTTCATAGAAGTTATCTGATCCATCATATCGGTCACAATATCTTTGAGGTAGAAAGTATATTAGTTGGATCTGAGTCCGAAGTAGATTCCATAACTTTTTTAATACAACTCAAAAGAGCACATGCTTTGATTTTCTTAAAATTCATATTGAAACTCTTAGATGTAACTGTGTCATATGTCTTACTTTCTTTATAGACATAATGGCTGTGCACATAAAAATGTTATTTGTTTTCATTTCAATACACATTGGTTATAAAAGGGCATGATTCTACACCTCTATCATTTTGATGCGGACAAACTGATTAGAAAATGATTCTACCCTTTGGAATGTGTAAGGAAGGCATGGTATCAAACAGTAAGACAGACCCAAGTGATCACAGTTCAAGGGAGTTTATTGAACTTCAGTTGGGTTTTAAAAACGCCTATCTAATCCTAAATCTAAAAATGGGAGCAAGCTACGACCATCAAATAATACAGTCCTTGTAGAGCCTTATAAAAAAAGGGCCTATACTAACGAACCTATTGCCAATCCTTACTTCTAAATATGAATAGTGTGGAAAACAATATTATGCAAAAGTAAAGTGTTAATGAAATGATATGTCAGGATATTCAAGCCATTGGCTTCCCTTCCCCATGTTTTCAGCACAGGATAAAGGGGCATACCCGAGCTTAGCACAATCTCTGGCTTCTCTAGCATGAGGATGCAGTTCAAAATATCAACATCAGGGTCTTCTGCACCATTGTCTTTTGCCATTCAAAGTCTCGTATTTCAGACGACCTGATGCAACACAACAAACATTAAAGTTCCTTTCTTCATAAAATTTCACATGTACAACATCTTGGGCGATCTACCTCAACGCAAAATCTTCAATTGGTCTCGCTCTGCCCGGCTCGGACCAAATTAATCTACTTTTCCAAACTTTCTTTACTTCAACAAAATCAAAGACTTTCGACTGTGCGTGGGATTTTGCTCGACCCGTCGCATAACCACTTTGATTCACAATTACTTGTTCTCTTCTTGATGTAACCTTTTTCTCACTTTCACTTGTATCACTTCTCAGCTGGATACCTTATAGAGACATTTGATTGTGCACCCTCGCTGTGCTGGACCACCCTGTCAAAGGTATTGCTTTAAAGGTTCAATCACTCACCGGCAGTTCAACTTTACTTCCATCTCTTATCACACACATTTTAAAAATGTTTGTTCCAGTGCTCGCCATACAATGTTGCTGCTTGCAACCTTGGCTTCAACACAGACCGGTCATATATCGGTCTCCCCAACTCACCGGCTGTGTTGATTTCCCTGACGCTGCTTTGTTCTTGGAGCCAAGGATGGTACCGCAGCGGCTGCTGCTTCTCCCCGCCTTGATTATTGACGCGTGAGGGCCCCAGGTGTATCTGACGCACAATG
The DNA here is from genome assembly GCF_040938575.1 of Ambystoma mexicanum. Classification (NCBI taxonomy): domain Eukaryota; kingdom Metazoa; phylum Chordata; class Amphibia; order Caudata; family Ambystomatidae; genus Ambystoma; species Ambystoma mexicanum. The sequence continues at coordinate 826,329,312 of NC_090939.1, forward strand.
CAGGTTTCTTCAGTCTGGTTTCCTGGTCTTACGCTTTCTATTCTCAAGGGTTCTGGAAAGCAACGTTTCCCTGTTGAAAAGTTCAAGGGAATTTCCCTCCTTGCGATCCCCTTCTGTTTTGCCGTCTTTATTCTCTCGTTTAGCTGCTGTCTCGAAACTGCTCTTTCCTCATGTGCTTTGCCTCGCTCAGTGTGCTCTCCGGCTCCACCTTTTATCCGTGTGGGGAAGCTTAATAGAAGTCAGGTGTATGTGATGGTCAGTAATTGCCTGACCATTGTATTGGGACACATCAGATATACAGCTGGGGTGTTAGTCTGTTTTCTCCCATAGCGGGCTGTCCGTGTGAAAGTGTTTCGGTTGTAAGGAGGTTGGGGGGGTTAGGATTCCTAAATATCCAACCTGGTAGGATGGGGAAAAGGTGTTACAGAAAAGGGATACCGCGCCTTACCGTCGGGTGTCCTACTCCCACCCCCCAAAGACCCCTCACCCAGGTGATCCTCCTGCACTGGTCCACCCCCAAGAACTGGATCCAAAAGCGATGGCCGTGTCCTGGCCACCTGGATGGCAAATCCCCGGCACTAGCGGGTGAGAAACCTTCTGGTTTCTGGGGCGAAGTCTAAAAGTCCCGTCAGGAATTGTCGGTAAATGTCATCAGGAGTGAACCCGGCAGAGGGAAGCCGACAACCAAGGGCAAAGTCCCATAATGATCTGTGTTTTGTAAAGTTTGCAAGAGAGAACCCTGGCGGAGGGAGGCTAACGATAAGGGCCGAGGCCTGACGTCCCTATGAACAGTGTGTTACGAAATTTGGCGAGAGTGAACCAAATCGAGGGAAGTTCACATTACATTGTTTGAAAAGACATTACGATTTGTGAAAGCAGAAAGCATTGCAAGACAAGGGGAAGTGAAGCATCCCCCTTGTCAATTGGGGTCTGAGCCTGGCCGAGGGAGGTCCAGGGGTGGAAAGTTAAGCAAAGTTTACTGAGAAAGGAACTGTCTTGTTAATTTATTGAATACGACTTCTGAGGGGTTTGCGCCCAGAAAAGGTGGACCAAGGGGTGAAGCCATCACGCTAAGTGGTCGCAGAACCGAACTTTGTGTGTGTTTGTTGAGAGTATTAGGCCTCGAAGGCAAGCGACTTTTATTAAAAAGAGACTTAAGCATTGGAGAACCCGATAGCTGATAGGTAACTGTTAGTTTGTGCTGGGAAGGCTCAAGCGTGTGCTGTGGTCCAAGTTCCCATCTTGTCCCGTGCTAAAAATGTGGGGAAGGGCTCAAGGCCATCACATCCTGACTTATTCTTTATGAACACTTCTTTCTTTTTTGAACCCTTATCCCACATTCTTAGTGTAATTAGTTGTATGGAATTGGCAATAGGTTTTTCTTCGTATAGGCCCTTTTATTTTGACACAAAGCCACAAGGACTGGTTTATTTTTCATTTGATGGTCGACGCTTGCTCCCATCTTAGATTTAGGTTAGGTGTTTTTCCAACCTGCACTTAGTTTATTAAACCCCCTTGGACTGTGATCACATGTGTCTGTCTTTACTGTTGTCACATGAGTTCCTTGTAGTATGATGTAGTATGAAAGTGGACAGTGTTTGTGGGGTGGAGGGATCTGGGGGAAGGAGAGTGTCTGCGTATGTGTTTCGGAGTGTTTTTGTATGTAAAGGGGCGGTGGAGTAACTTTGCTGAAAATGTTGGGGGGGACATGACAACTGAAGGACATGGGCGGGGTGGAGGATCGGCGGATGGTGGCTGAGAGATAACACAAAACTACTACACCACAAGAGTCCCTTGCCGATGCTCTGTTATAACTTTCATAAGACTGGTGGCATATCTTTACAATTCAATTCTAAAGACACCAGTCTTCTGAAACTTATAACGCCAGAGTGGGTTTTTAGAATTCACTGTATTGATATACCTCTAACTCAGACCTTCAAGGCCATGAACTGCATGCCCCCGCAAGAGTTACTGACTGATGAGGATGCCAGTACAAAATCTCATGACAGCCGCTGACACAGTAAGAAAGGGCTGGAATGGCTGCCCCAAAATGCCAAGTATAACCAATTAATAACACATATCATGCTTGCTTTAGCAAGATGCCCAGAATAAAGTAATGTCAAAGTAAGGGCTAGAATTGCTGCCCCAAAAAGGACAATACAGCTATGTAATATGTCATATTTGCCTTCTTGATACCCATAAACAAATACCATGCCTGCCAAGCGCCTCTCGCGCAGACATATACATACATACATACACACACAAAATACATACCCATTCACCATGGACGGCATCAGGGCCTTGGTTTTACCAGGCGTCCTTAGCGGGTCCCGCGAGCAGCCCTCGTAATGAGGCGGTAGAGGGTTAACGGGGCTGGCAGCTCTACTGGCACCGTTAACCCTCTACCGCCTTCCTCGTAATGAGGCCCAATGTTTTGTTATATTATTACTGGCATCATGGGCAAAGCAAACATGACTATTTTCTAATGTGGGCATACTGGCATATATAGGTGCAGCAGAAGGTACATGTTTGGGCACAATCAGTTTGAAAATGTTTTTTTACACATGCATAGTACTGGCATACAGTGGGCAAAGTCATTATGAAAATGTGTTTGAAAATGCTAATGTGCATTTATGATGACTTGGCCTCTAATCTACTTTTTTTATTTCTCACCCTACAAAACTGATTGTAAACTGTCTGAGTTTTTACATAATCTATCACAGAAAGTGTACTGTAAAACTCACCATTTTAATCCCCTATTCAAAAAAGATTCTCGGGGGAGTACCCCTCTGGACCCACCTTAGTTGGTTTGCTCTCTCTCGCTATGCTCAGTAGCTCCTACGGATTCAGCTGGGGGCAGAATAAGCCCAGTTCCCTCTTCAGGCTCACCTTAGCGTGAGCCCTGCGAAATTAGCTCAAGGCCCCACTTGTTGCACAATCCTGGCTGTGCCCCTGGTGAGTTTGGGTGAAAGATGCATTTAATTGGTCAAAGGGAAGGTGTAATACTTATTCAGCCTCCTGGGCTCAGGGTAGGGATCAACAGCGCAATAGGTTCACTCATTATCAGCTTTTAAAACTGCCATCCAGCACCCTCAAAAGTTTGTGGCTGGCCCCACCCCTGCCTGCATTATTCATTTCCCCTCATTCAAAGCACTGGAGTGTGGTGTACATACTTTGCAAAAGGATATGGTCCCGGCTGTGAAAAGTCTTGATACTATCCCGCTTGCAAGCTCTGTACAGACTATTGTAGGTGCAAGTGGTTTACACACTGTGTACACTACTCCAAGCGGGAACTATGTGCAATCTACCCCAAGTGTGAACTATGCACAGATGATTCCATCTATGAGCTCAGTACAAACTGTCATGTTCGAGCGGTATTTTTAAAAACAGGTGTTAGCTATTGTACACTGTTTATCCAGATGGGTGCAGTGTACTAATCACTACAAGCGTTGGCTCTTGACAAACCTGCTATCCAATGTTCACTGCCACCTGACCTGTGTTCAAATGACCCCAAGTTTGAACTCTGTTCACACATTGTCCAAATGTGACACCTCACTTGGGTTATCTGGGGCCCGCAGCTCCCCAACACATACAAACACAATTTGAAAAAGAAAACTTGCCTCTGCTCTGCTTTTGAGTGACGGGCTGCATCTCAAGTTACTACCTAGCTAGCTAGCCTTGCGCGCACACACCAACAAACAGACCAGGAAGCTCAATGGGCATCCTACTTCCTGTCTGTGTCTCACAAGTGCAAAGCCAGAAAGCGACGCTCAGAGACTGTACCATGCGGAAGTGCTGCAGTGCTGACAGCATGATGACAGTGCCAGCGCAGAGCCCTGCACCACCCAGTCCAGCACCCTGGGCCAGCCAGGGTGAAGAACGGAGTCGTGCAGGTCATCCGGCCCTGAACATGCTTCACTGTGGCCACCTGCAATCATCAATTATGTAATGAGACAGCGCAAGCCTGGCTGGGTGACCCAGCCAGGCTTGCGCTGTCAAATTACATTATTGATTATTGCAACGCCCCAGACCCCTGCCAAAAGATGGTGGGGACAAAAAGCCATGTCACAATAGTTGGGGGGTTTGGGGGACAAACCCCCTGTCCCCCCCTATAATTACGCCCATGTAAGGGGGTCCCAGGGAAAAGGTGTGTGAGTACGAGGCAGAGTTGGAGGAGAGGTTGAAGGAGGTTCAGGGGTGATACCCCTGATTTCAAAGGGCGGAGGGGGAGAAATTCAAGTATTTAGAATATTAAAGGCTGCGCAAAATCACCCAAAAAAATCTGTCTTTTTGCTGCCTTTAATATTATGTTATATATATATATAACATTGCAAAATGTTGAAAGTGCAAGCTAAAACCAAATTGAAGTGGTCCGAGGCACTTGCTAATGACCGTTTTAGCATAAAAATAATTCAAAGGTTTTTGCTGGTTAGCATCTGTCTAGATGAGTTCAATATCCTTTATGAATTATGCTTTGTCAGTGGATTAACCTGGTTTGACTCTTGCTTGGGACTGAATGGGATTGAGTTACATGTACCTGCTTTTAATGAGCACACGTGAAGCACTTTCTAGCCAGTATGGTCTACCAAAGTTGATTGTTACCACAGCTCTACCTTTCAGAATGTTAATGCCAATAGGGTACTTCATTTTTGGAGCTATCGCACTCCGAACACAATAGGCTCAGAGTGCAAATGAGTTTTTAAAAAAAGAAATGGAAGAAAATAATTGCTGCCATGTGAACTAGAGAAGCTCCTTTTTCAAATCAGAAAGATCAGACCCCCAAACCCCTGTCCCCCATCCCCATTGTATTTCCTTGATGGTAGATGCATGACCCAGCAGGAGAAGCAGGAAAATAGAGGCAAAATGCACTGGTACGAATTAGGGTATAAAGTTGTGTGAGGCAAACCAGGGCCATGGAGATTTACAGATGTGGGAGCAGCATGCTGAAACCCACAATTCGGGCTTCTTTCTATCTGAGCCCTGTGATTGTGACTTGCCAATCGGGCGCTAATGAAACCTGTCCTAGCGGCGCTCTCATGCTGCAACTAGCTATGCATTTTCCTCTGCTTACTAGTTTCTGGTAAGAGTGGTACCTACTTGGTTTGATAGTTATTATTTTTGGTGGCACTCAGAGGCAGCAAATAGGATGATGGCAAAAGTTTAGAGTATATTTCTGTCTGTGGTTGGCTCATGTCAGAGGGTGCTGGGTGAGGGTTTATATTATGTGACTTGCTCTGAAATTCAAATGTATGGCTTCCCAAAGTACTAGCATAGGGGAAGCCTTGTTAAAAGAACACCACCAAAGGGGCCCATGTCATAATGTTGACCTGTTGAATATGCACATATAACATTATCTTCAACAGAACTTGTGTTTTATTTGATAGTGTTAATCCTTTAGAGATGTTGGTTTCAATACAGCAGAATACAATTTGATTATAATGTTTTACTTCTCGATTAATTATTCTACACGCTTATTTGGCCTCTTATCGTTTACTGAAAGAAAATCCTGGGAACGCAGACCACAAATGTACTAATTCAAGCAATATTTGTGTCTTTTAGGTTCTCAACTGATATGCAAGATTACGGTTTAATAATTGACGGGGCAGCATTATCTTTGATTATGAAATCCAGAGAAGGTGGCAGCTCAAGCAACTATCGAGAATGTTTCCTTGAGATCTGCAGGAACTGCAGTGCTGTGCTGTGCTGTCGAATGGCTCCTCTACAGAAAGCTCAGGTGTTTAATCCTCAATTTAAAACCTATGAGTTATTGAACATTGGTCATGTGACATGACCTTGGCAATTGCAAACCTTTACTCAGATTTGGGCAATCAAAAATATAGATCAAAAGTTCTTTAAAACCGACAGATGTAGGTCCTCAGGGATGCAGTCCGACCCAAACTTCACCCAGTTCAATCTGCCTCTATCTGGACCATAAAAGGTCCCCTCTGCTGGACTCTAAGCTCTCGACTGCCCAAAGTAATGTCCAACAGATTCAAACCTTCTACAGTACCAGTTTCTCCTTAGCAATTGGAACCCCAGGGGAAAGGGAGGGGTGGGGTGTTTAGGGGGGGCTTTTGATGCGATACTCTCTTCGCTGTCACTATCTTCCTTCTTTAAAACTCTGCTCTATTTTCTTTGAACCCTACGATTTAAAATGTGAAAAGTTTTATACTTGTGATCTAAATGTTCATTTAGCTTATGCCACAATGTTGTTGTACTTAACGATCGCAATAAATAAATATTTCAAACAAAAAAAAAACAGATGAAAGTGTGAACCAAGCTTGAATGGGCTGTATGATGTATGCACGTGACGATCATAGTTTTCGTAAATGTTAAGTTACTTTCAAATGTGTTTTATGCTAACCAAATTCTAAATTCTATCGTTGATTTTTGTTATATCATGTTCACATTGCCATTTGTTTGTTCTATGTCTTGTAAAGTTCAAGTAAAGAGGCTATTTGTTAGGAACAACAGAAACTCTTTCAATAGTTGTCTACTGCAAATCGAAGAACTAGGGAGAATGTAAAAGGTGGTTCCTATTGGGGATTTGAAAGTGGTTTTGTAGGTTTAACAATGTTTTCAGATTGTGTTTATGGTGTGTTTTCAGTGATTTCTCGAAGAGATCATGAACTTCATTGTTCTTTGTTCATAGTATAGTTATGTGTACCTCAGCATTGCATTCATTGTCATAGTTCGTTTTTTTTAGCCAAAAATACTGTTAAACACAACTTTTGCTGATTTAGCGATAATTTAAGATTGATCATGCAAAATCATCATTCTTTTCCAGATTGTAAAATTGATCAAAGCGTCAAAGGAGCGCCCAATTACCCTAGCCATCGGTGATGGGGCAAATGATGTCAGCATGATTCTAGAAGCACATGTTGGGATAGGTAAGTATTTATAAAACATCAATAAGTTCAGCAGTTTGGAACAAATTCAGAAAAACGCTCAGATTTGTTGGTCATGGGTTAGTAAGACTTCAAAGGGTAGCTTGCATTTATATGCACTATATAGTTAAAGTAATACTAGTTTTCAAGAGCCTGACCCCATTTATTATTGCTGCGGAAAGACTGACTTTCAAGTGACTGCTATACATTGCCTTTGTACTCTCTGTGAAAACGTCTTCTCTTTATTATGTAATCCGAACTTTCCTGAGGTTGTTCTTTAATGCCACTCTACACATAACATGTAATGCTTCAATGTGAATACCTTGTTTTCAGACAGTTTAATATTTTGGATGAGGAGAGAAGCATGGAGTTTTCATTTATTACATTGACATAATTTATTTTCTTGCAGGTGTCATTGGAAAAGAAGGCCGCCAAGCTGCAAGAAACAGTGATTATGCAATTCCTAAATTTAAGCATTTGAAGAAGATGCTTCTCGTTCATGGGCACTTTTATTATGTTAGGATATCCGAGCTCGTCCAGTATTTCTTTTATAAGGTAGGAGCTTACAGTCATCATTGCTTGCGTTTCAATATTGAACTGATGGCCTCTTGTTCTGATACTTTATTTGACTTTGTAATTTGTTTTCCAGAATGTCTGCTTCATTTTCCCTCAGTTTTTATACCAGTTCTTCTGTGGATTTTCACAGCAGGTTAGTGACCGTCCTTATTTCATTAAATAGGTCTAAAGTTATTTAGCAAATAAAGGAAACTGTTTATGAAGTTTATACATGCTTGTGCCACCAATTACAGCACAGTCGACACTTGTTTATAGGAAACCTAACTGAAAAATGTCTGTTTCTTAAAATAAATGTGTGATTAAAGGAACACCATTTCCCACAAGGTATTATCTCTCTCTACATATACGTTGTAAATTCTCCATCTTCCTCTCCCATTTCTTTCATTTTCTGTGAAGTGTTTTTTTCAGTTTCTGTCCACTTTCCAGATGTTTGCAAGGATTGCTGAATTCAGTGCACATAAAAAAACAATGACCTCCCCCTTCAGGCTCTCCAAGTGGATCCACACTCCTAACAGTGCAAGCCCCAATTTTTATTTTCAAAAGTTAAAATGGAATCTACTTTTTGTCCTTCCCGCCATCTAGGCCCATTGCCTACCCCAAATGATTGCCATAGCTCTGTATTGTCTGCCATTGAAGTACTTTAAAGACATTTTCTTCTGCTTGTTTCTTTCTTGATTAATTCACTTTTTTTCAGAATTAGTTGACTGAGTTGTGCTGAGGTAAGCTAGTTTGGACTGGCTTGCTCTCGCATTCACATGTCGGAGGGAGTTGCAATCACTATTTCTCCACCTTATGCAGGTGTTTCGTACTTGCTTCTATGCAAGGCATGTTTACCTGGGTTTAGGAATAGAAAACGCGATTGGAATTCATTTACTTTTTAGATTACAGTGATTGGTGGTAGCGGAGATCATTTTTTAGGCTCCTTCTTGCACCCTCTGTGACTTGTTGCAAACGGCATACCCAATGCATTCTGTTAGCCGTTTCCCACTTTAAATAAGAGGTTAATTTATTTTCATTTGGGGACAGTTTGTGTTGATTCCTTCTTCCAAACATAATGGAAGTGGTGTAGTTGTGTGAAGCATGCATCATGGGCTTTTACAGCTATTATAAATTAGTTGTGCAGTGTCAGTTCCTCACAGACTCAATCTGATTTTAGACCAACTCCTAGTGTGCTGATAGTCTTGTTTTCTTGTGCGTGGTAAACTTTGTTGCATCTGATACTTTGGTATTGCCACCTTAACAGTCATAAATCCATGAATCCCCAGAAATCATTTTCTGGAGTCAAATTGTTCGTAAACATTTTTCTTTCTTCATTTGTTATATGAAATCCATGATAGTCAAACCATTATTGTAATACAGATTTTAATTCAGAAATATATCATTTACCTCAGGAAAAGATAACTGATAAGTGTGCAGTCCTACATATCATTCATATACCAGGCATTCCAGTAATCGATCAGTCAAGGCATTGACAAGGTGCTACTTGAGGGAAGGGGAAGGTAAATGGAAAAGACAAAACAGATCAAAGTTGTTAGTGCATGTAAATCTGAAACATGAAGGTCAAACCAGATGCACACTATATTTCAACTAATGTCCAAGTTCAGAAAGGAAGTTGCCATTTTAAATGCTTTGGATGGGGAAATGCACATATTGGCTATAATATGAAAAGTGGAGGTGCCTACTAGTTTTGGCAAGTAGATCGAACAAATCACAAAACAAAAGATCAAAGCCTTCATCAAAGCCTAAAGTATACTGTGATGAATCTGAGGATTCCCCCTATGTGACTCTAACATGGGGCCCGGGTGGTGTGTTCACAGTACAATAGTCCCCCTGGGAGTGGTACACAGGGGGAGGATCACATGGTGTCATGATTCCTGCCCCTCATGTCCCCAGCCCTCCAAGATGTCAGGCTGGAGCCAGGCCACGATCACCTACATGGCCCTCAAGGGCCTCTCCATCCCTCCAAAGACCCACTTGGAGTCAGACTTGGCACTTGTGGCACCAGACTCACTCACTCCCATAGGATAACATTGGGGATTGGACTTGCAGTGCATTGATGGGGACAAGATGGATGCCCCCACATATTTCGGTTCCCAGAACTGCATGTGCGGTCTAGTCTTTTGGGTGTGGTTCAGCCCAGACACACCTGGGATACCCAGAGACTATTTAAGCCACACCCAGGCTGAGAAACATGCTTTGCGTTTTCTGCACCTGCAGCGTGACAGTCACCGTGTTCGGATCGGTCTCCAGTAGGCCTACATCTTTCTTCTGTGCTCAGCTCCTGCAAGAACAGCTTTACCTTGCGGCGCTTCTGCCCATCATTCATCGCTCCTTCTGTTCTGCGGGCATCTTCGGCGGTGTCATTCCCATCCCGGCACGCCGCTTCCTAAGGAAAAGGGAAAAGAACAGAAAAAAGGCATTAGTAAGCATTCTGCAAATCTTTGCTTATTTTTAAATAATGTACGAGCTTCAAACGCTTACCTGAATCCCAGCCGCTCTGGGGGAACTCTGTCTCCGGAACTTCTCATCCATCTGCAAGAGGGAAAAGACACTCAAGGTAAGCGTGGAAACATCTAGAGGCGCTGCATACCGCGCTTACCCACCGGATTTGTTCTTCATAACCGGCATCCACGCTGAAAACGTCGCGGCACCTAAAAGACACAGAAAAAGAACTCAGTTCAATGCAAATACGAAAGGGGTGCATCGCGCTCTGTCACCTTCAGCGCTACTCATCTCAGCAGCACGCCGCCATCCCCGACGCCGGTCATCATCTAAGGAAGGAAAGGAACGAAGTTGGAGAACTGTTCAAAAGACTCATTATACTTACCTGTCGGACTCTTGCCAGTGAAGTAACTAGGCAGCAACGAGCCTGCATCAATCAACGCGCCCCTGCGCAGAGAGCAGGACGGAGAGCACACTATCCAAGAAAACAAGGTGAGCTGTGGATCAAAGGGAAGGGTTGGACCCCGGGGAAGAAGGGGTTCAAGCACACAGAGACAATAGGGAGTTAATCTCTACCAATCCTGTGTTTCAGGCTCAGTCTCCAGTCGAATAGCCTGCAGGGAAGGGTTTGTGGTCGTAGGAGATCAGAACGGGCTGAGTGACGTCCCTGTGGATACCAGGTGAGCGTTTCACATGGGAGAGGAAACCTCTCATGGGGTTTAGGGATGACCCTTCCCAGAGAATGCGGTATACTCCTGCTTTATCCCAAACCCCCTCTTTACCGAAGACCAGCCTTTCTTTCCTATCCTTGGATATGGCCAACATCCTTTGTTGTACAGTCAGTCAAGTTAATAGCTTAGACCTGACTAGAACACCAGGAGACACTATTGGTTTTCCATATAAAGATTACACAAGTACTGTGAAGAGGAAGATGCCCAGGAGGATGCAGATCACCCCAGTGATTTGGAGTGAACAGTTTAGTCTTCTGCAATATTTGATTGGTCCAGAACAACCCAACAGGGAAGTGCAGATGTTCAAATCCCTATCAGCTGGGACAGAGAGAGAGAGCGCTACTCCTTAAGGAGGCGAGTCGAGAACTGCTGGTAGCCGGCAAGCAGCCACAAGAACCACACTGGCAAGCCCGGAAGAGACGGGGAAGACGCTGCGCACGGAAGACAGAGGTATGTCGCTGAGAGTCCAGGAAGAAGGGACGGTGCAAGCAAGTACCTGAATCCACCTCCGGGTATCCATCGAATCGGTGAACTGCAACACGGAGCGGCGCCGTTCCAAGAAGGACGCCAAAGGCAGCAAAGCGACTAACCGCTAAGCCAAGTCCCCACGTGCTGCCGGAGCCTCAAAGGAGGGCACCGTTCCTCGGGAGACGAGAACCAAGAGAAAAGGTACATGGGCATAGCAAGAAGGGCTGGAGGTCCAGGGAAGTCGGGGGGAGGGGGCAGTGTGGAAAATATTTGAAAAGGGTTGGGGACCCTGAAAAACGCGTGCATGTCTGAGATGTGCACTCCCATAAAAAGCAGAGAATGAGAGGGTCTGGGGCCTTAAAAGTAACTGAAGGAAGTGAAAGAGAACCACATGCTTGGCAGGAGAGTGAACCTATCCGTGGTGACCACGTATTGAAAGTCTGGGACCCGCACCTGAATGAGGACCAAATAAGAGTGTCTGGCACCCTACGAGAAACAGACTTTCCAGGAGGAAGAATATGTTTATCAAGAGAATAAATCAACATTTTGTGTTATAGCTTTGCGAGTCTGGGACCCGTGCCCATATGAAGGCCTTAGAATAAGAGGACCTGAAAACTTAAGAAAAGAAAAGACTGTCCATTACTGAAAAGGGGACGATAAGTTCCTAATCACGACCAGGTAAAATTTGGGGAAAAGAGCCAAACCATGATCACATTTGTTTTCTTTTGAACACTTGAGATTTTGAGAACTTAAAAGTGGTAAGAACTATCCCTACTAGTTTACTTTGCAGTTTTGGAGTCCTTACACATTAGTCATTAGTGGTACGGTCAGAGGTAGGGTTTTGGGACACAACGGTTACAAACTATTTTCATTTGGGCATTTTGACAGATTTCCCTAGTTTCTTTGAGGCAGGGAATCCCCTCTTAGTTTGAGATATAGTGAAGACCTTTCTCCAACTTTTATTTTTATCAATACAAGTTTATAACCAAAACAGTGTCACACCCGTGTCCGAGCCTTAATCCTGCACCCTCACAATACATAATCCAACTTAACTACAATTGAGAAAACCACAAACTACTCCTGGTGTGAGCACTTCTGGTATAAACAATATGCCTGCTGTGTCTGTTGAGAATATTTGCAGACCGGCAGCTCAGCCTTGCTCAAATGGACCTTTAGGGCAAGTGATCTTCTCATTTCCTTAAACACGGTTCAGCATGGCCCACCCTCTAATATCATTGATGCAATTTACATAATCCCACTTCTCATGAATCTCAGACATTTTCTTTGATTCTTTGGGGCTAGAGAAATGCAGTGAAAAGGTGGATGACTGATATTTGATGATAATAGTTGTGGCATATGTGTTTTAGGTCACACATCACCTTGTGTTTAAATACTGTAAGTGAATCCAAAGTGCAATTGTCGGTCATCCCAAGGACAGTGGAGGACTGGAGGTATGGGAACAACTGATTGTGCCAAATACACTTATGTAGTTTTCAGCAACCACAACTTTTAATTTTGATATGAGAGTTAGGGGAGTAAATCCAAAACTCCTCTTGTAATTTCAGTTGACAGCAGAAAAGTTGAAACGAGAAAATTCTAAGTTCAATAGCCACGTTATGGATGTGTATTGTTAGTTATGAACGTGGCAAATGGTTATTTTACTGCTTATTTTTAGCTATAAAGAGGAAGGCTTCTGTAATCGCGCACAAACCAAACAATCTTCTAACATTGGGTCCTAGAAGCTTCGTTGGCAAAATTTGATAATGAGCAACGGATTCGAAAAAGCTGTGGAGTGCCCCGGCATGTGCAGTCCTCAGCAGAGAGGTGGTACTGCAAGCATTGTACTATGTTGCTGGAGGAACGGCTTTCAGCGAAACACCAAGTTGGATCAATTTAAACCCTTGCAAGGTTGTGGCGTGCCCACGGAGTACGACAACGAGTGCATTCATTGGCAGTCTGCGGCAGAGGATAGTGGCTCACTGGCATCTCTTGTCTCCTGCAACACACTAGTGAGTGTTTGACCCCCAGCAAGTTGATATGTCTCGGCCACTCTGTAAGTGACTGATAATGTATGGCTGTGAATCAAAGGTGCTGCGGGTCTGGCCAATGCTTATCCCATTTTAACATCAAAAGCTAGCTCAGCCACTTATGCAGAGGCATGTTACTCACTGCTCCGTATACTGGTTGGAGCGTAGACAAGACGACCTCACAGAGGGAATTGGAGTAGAGTAGATTAAAGTTCAGCCTCCAGGATTCCAGCTCCCCTGAATTCTATGATTCAGGCTTCCTCTAAGGAGGGGCTCTTCTCTGTGACGTACCTCTCTGCTGTTTGGATCAAAACAGGCAGAGGTGTCTATCACATAAAAGAGCGAGGAAAACGCACACCGCCAAGAACCAATGCTGCCAAGAAATTACAGAATGATTAGAAGCGATATGGTAAAGATGGAATTTAACAAGACAATCGGAAATTTCTTGAAATAACTAGGCAAGGGTTGATGTGGTGTTGAATTAGTATGCCGGGCGGCACAAGAGTCGCACTAGTGACAAGGTGGTGCATACATAGGAAAGCGTCACTTCTATGCACATAAGTCGGATTTTTCGAGGATGATCAGGCAGTTTAGGTTAAGGTTATTTGTTCCAGGAATCCCCACATCAGTGATAGGGAGGACTGATGCAGTTCAGGTAATAAGGTACAAACAATAATATCCCCAAAGTAGAATTAGAACGGCCTTTACCTTGTCTTCAGTACACAGTACAGCCACAGGCAATTGGAAGAGAAAGGAGCACTCTGTAGGGCCCACTGTGGCGTCCGCGATGAATGGATGAACGCGGACAGTACAACCACAGGCAGTTGGAAGCGGAATACTCTGTAGGGCCCACCGTGGTGTCCGCGTTCAATTGGATGAACGCAGTGCACGTAGGAAGGCAAGGAGGAGTGACCACGGGAAAAAGGTAATCTGGATACGATCCAAGTTGGATGAAGAAGGATCAACCAACCGACAGGTAGAAGGAGTATTTTCAGTCCGGGGGCAGTCCAAAATGGGCAACGTAGTATTCTGTTCAGACCAAATGGAGAAGGCAAATGCAATCCAGGAAACAAAGTGTGGGTTGAGGAGGTGGGTAATCAACAAAGAGTAGGTAAAGGGAAATGAGCACAAGGTGCGGGATAGAACTGAAGGAACGTAACGCCACAATTAGCAGCAACAAGCCGCCGAGAGGCTTCGGCTTTTACGGTGCAGGGGGGCGGGGCCTCCTTACGCGTCCTCTGTGCACGGAACACCTCAGCTGACACGGCGTCCTCTACTGTGCAGGCAGGCGCATGGCAACCGGTATCTATGCCACAGAGAAGTCCTGGAACGCGCTCTCCCCCGCATGTAGACTTTAGAAAAGGAAGGCACGGCAGATCTTCGCTGATACGTAACAAGGCGGTTTTGTTAAATGAAACTGAATCACAAAACATTCCATCTCATGGCCATCCGTTGTGAAACCCAAGACCCAGATCAAAATCACAGAATGTTTGCAGAGTACTGATTTTATACACAACTCTCCCACTGACACTGAATTATTACAGGCTAATTTGCCCAACAATAGTAATACTGTGCACATAAACAGCGATGTATGCATTGAACTCTGTGCTAAAGCTACTGGTGATGCGGACCTGAATGGTTGCTCATCTACAGACACTCTGAATAACACGCCACCACAAAGCAATGTCATTTTTGATTCAACAGACCTTTTGATTAGGTCTCATTCGCTGTTTTGCAACAAGGACTCTAAATCTACAGATTTCCCAGTGTCTTCGTATGCTTACTTTGCATCCCATCCCTGGCTCCTCTGGCTTCGTCGAAATTACAAGAATTTTCTAGCATTAATGAATCTTTCACCAGCCTTTCATTTACACCCTTGACTTTGTTCTAAACTCCTTGGTCAAACTATACAAAAACATCCAAAGTGACTTCAGGGACCAAAAGGCCATTTTAAATGTGGTGAATTCCAAAATGACTCTTGTTGAGGGCTTTATACTTGCCCGATATAGGTGTGGTGATCATGCTAGTCTCTTATGCTTGGAGCAGTTAATACATTGCACGTTGGGCCAATACTTTGTACATCACCACAAGCGTCAAAATCTTCAAGTTGGTGCTTAGTTGTCTGTGGTAATATTACCCACTAGGAAAAGAAAAGCTAATGGGTCTAAGAAAGCGGCAAATAAAATCTAAGAACATTAAAAAATCAACTTCTACGAGAAAAACAGGCTCAAAGTTCCTAAGGACAATAACAAATTCCTTAATGAAGTCATTAGGAACAGCAGTTCTCCATCACCAAAGTGCACCCTGGGAAAGACGTGGGTCAGGATCACTCTTTACCAGTCATTTCTAAAGTCACTGAACATAAACTGTATGATTTTTGGCAAGGCTCAGAAGAAAAAAGGGGGGAAAAAAAAACTCTCAAATTGAGAAATCATTGTGCTACCAAAGACAAGATGATGGAAAAAGGAATAACCACTTTGCATAATGACTATGTCCAACAGGAAGTGGAAATAAACATCTCGGATCTATCTACATATTCATGCATGGATTTGGATAAACACCAACACGCGGCCCCTACAAATGTCCCAAGTTCTCTACCATTCCATGCCCTTCAAGAGAAGCGCTCCCTTTTGACACAGAATAAAGAGTCAAAAATAGTTTGGGTCCCTGAGGAAGATTGCATTACCGGTTTACAGTCTATAACGGCAACAGATGGCCACCTGTCTATGAACAAGTGTAAAGATGCACATTCTACATGCTCTTCCTCCCTTGTTTTGAGTCTATGCATTTTTTCAAAATGATATTCCATGCCTGCAAACCATCAACCCTAAAAACATTAACCTAGTAATCTTTCCAAAAGATGATCACACTGACTTAACACATATACTACTCTCCAAGTCTTATTATGAACATTTTATTACACCAGCAATCGGATCGTTAGATTACAACATTTATAGAATTCCTGATACTAACCTGCACACTAAAAAGACTACAGTTTTACCACAATTTACTAAAGTTCCTACTTGCACCTCTGGGTCTATAAGAATTAATTGCGATGAGGACAAAGATGGCCAGCGTAAAGTATCAGTTGTCGAACAAAGAGAGACCACTACTTATTGGGTTGGTCACGAATAGTGATGGCTAGCAGTCTTTCAATAAAGATGTTCCAAATAAGGCAGAATGACTGGGAGGAAATGTCAGCACATCACTAAAAATACTTTGCTGGAACTCTTGTGGATGTTCTCAGTTTTAATCCTTCACAGTGCCTCTCTTCTGTAATTTTGACATTATTTGCCCCCAAGAAACTTGGCTAATGGAAAGGCCAGTGATGAATGGATATGCATTTTACGGTTCCTGTGCACAAACATTTTCAAAAGGCCGACCCTATGGCTGTTTAAGCACAGCCATACATTCAAATTTAAATATGGAATGCTTTTAATTGAACCTGGTAAACCATGATATACTAGCCACAAGACTAGCTTGGTCTGATGAGTGCTGACGTGAGCACACAATTGGCTAATATTGAACGTGTACTGGAGGCCCAACAGGATGCAACCACAACCTTTTCTTACCACTAGGTGGGGGCATTTTAGCTAACTGGCTAAAACGGCACATCGCTTATTGTAATCGCTGGGGATATGAACTGCAATTGCATTGTTAGCCCAACAGCTTTGTACTCTAGGTAAGAACATCATTCTGATCTGATAACTAGGGGCAAGAGTTAGAATGGGTTAATGAGTCTATAGAACTTGTATAGGTTTAATGGCAACATTGATTCTCCAGCATGGGGTCTGGCATGGATTCACATGCTCATGAATATTCCCCGTCGTCAGGCCGGGAATCCTCGGTATAGAAAAAAAAATCAGTATCAGTTTCGTTTCTGATCTGTCTTTCTTAGTAGTAACCAATAACTGGTCTCTGGGTCATACTGCCCCAGCCAATGACTGCCCTCTCCCTAAGCCCCGCCTCTGGCAGCCATCCTCAGATTTTTACCGCACATTCAAGTGTTGGGAGTCCTCGTGCTGTAGCTCTCGAGCTATTGCTGCGTTTTCGCGCTTTTTCAGGAGATTTTTCTCATTTTTCGGTTAAATAGAGCCTCAAGCTCCACCGTTTCTACATCTGATCAACGGGGATCCGTTTCAGAGTTTTCTACGCCCCTCAAGAGTGAATATTTCGTCGAGTTACGCTTTTGGAGGATTCCAGAAGTTCCGAGGCCTACCCCGGACATGGCCCAGGAGAAAGGAAGCTCAACGCCCGGGAAACTGTTCAGGACCTGCCCTGGATGCCAGCTTCAGAATGTTTTAAAGGAGGACGAGCATTCGTTATGCCTCTACTGTCTCCATGAGGACAAGACGCACAGGGAGAAGGACTGTGTGTTTTGTGGGAACATGTCGGAGCGGACCATGAAGTCGCCACCTCTGTCTCGCCAACTGGCTGGAAGGGAAGAGCCCGTCAGGCGAGAAGAAGAAAAAGAAGTCAGAGCGGTCTTCTAAGTCCTGTGAGGGCACCCCGGCGACGGGGGCCCAACAAAAGGCTAAGCACCGCGAGTCTGCGGGCACCGGGAGCGCCAAACGGTCGGGCTCCTTGGCTGCCAGGCAGGGCGCATCCTCCCCGGCGCCATCAACCACGAGCCAACGCTCTGGCTCGGGTAAGAGGAAGTCCGAGAACCCGGCAAAGCTTCTGGAGAGGCCCCGGTCGATCTCGAAGATTCCGGCAGAGGGGGAGCGAGGCTCGGACCCTCCCCCCAAGGTGAAGGCCCCAGGCGTACAGAAGGTGACGATGGCCTTAATTCACCCTGCTAAGACCTCGATTGAGGATGTCGCCGCGGCCCTGGCTCAGCCTGTGGAAGCTACACCAGTGGAGGCGACCTCAGGACCCAGAGTCTCCCTGCCACCACGGAGGGAGTCGTCTTTCAGGGCCATTGAGAAGACCCCCACGAAGTCCTCGTTGGAAAAGGTGGGGGAGGGGCTGGTGGCCATCGTGGATATGGACACGACCTCTGAAGAAGAGCTCATCGAAGTCGTGGAAGAGGCCCAGCCCATCGGGAGGGATCCCGACTAGGGCGACGACGAGAGCGACTGTGTCGCCGACAAGGCTCCTCAAGAGCCCTCGCGCCCGTCGTTTCCGGCGCCGCAGGACACTTCGGCGGCCATTTCGTCAGCGATTCAGTCCTTATGCTCGGAGATGAGGACAAGGTTGCCCCTCCCCCCGACGGAGGTACCTGAGCCAGACCCGACTGGGGAACCGGAGCCAGGACCTTCGGAAAGTCCACTGCATAAGAGGAGGACGACCCATCCTACGTCACTTCTCCCACCTCTGCAGCCTGCTCTGCCTTCCCCCCGGTCTACTACCCAAGGGGATGATACAGGCACGGACACGGCTACGACGGGTACAGATGACGACGGAGGTGACGACGGGATGTGTCCCCCGTCGCCCCCTGCTCGGGCGTCCCCGCCCGACGTGATTGGATCGTTTCATGCCATGATTTCCAGGGCATCCGAGCTCTTCCAGCTCTGCCCAGAAGAGAAGAAGGAGGAAGGGTTCCTCTACCAACGGCACGAGGTTAAGAGGAAGACGGTCCTCGCCGTACCGCTTCTTGATGACATCTGGGATGAGGGCCTCTCCCTCCTCAAGAACCCTGCCACGGCGCCGGCAAAGAGGGACCAGTATGAGAAGTCCCGGGTCCCCGACGCTGCCCCCTTGTGCCTTCGGGCGCAACCTACCCCGGATTCGGTCGTCTCGGCGGTGGCAAAGAAGAAAGCTGGGGGGGCATCGGCCTCAACATCAACTTCCCCGCCGGACGGCGAAGGCAGGAAGCTGGACACGATGGGACGACGGATCATCTCATCCGCAGCGACGACTATCAAGGCGGCCAACGCCCTGGCTATCGTAGCCCGCTATGACAGGGAGTTGTGGTTCAAAATCGCCCCTCTGTTGGACTTCCTTCCGGACGCCAAAAGGGCTGGGGCCCTTGAAATCCTACAGGAGGGTGAGGTTGCTTCGGACCACGCCATCACGGTGGCAACAGACATCGCCGACACCAGTTTCCGTCAGTTGGGCAACAGCGTTTGCTTGAGACGACGAGGATGGCTCAAGGCCACGGATTTCCGCCAGGACGTACAAACCAAGGTTTTGGACATGCCCTTCGACGGGAACAACCTGTTTGGGAAGGCGGTTGATGAGTCCCTTCAGGCCATCAAGACGGACACAGAGACTGCCCGGGCACTGGGAGTGCTCCAACGACGACGGCCGTCCTTTCGGAGCTCCGGAGGCAGACAAGGTGCCTCCAAGGGATCCGGCAGTGGCTCCTCCACGTACCGCCAAGCGGCAAGATCTTCGTCCCAGGAAGCCTACAGGGGACGCGGCAAGTCAGGTGGTGCCCGTTGTCGTCGACAGGGAGGTCAAGGAGGCAAGGCGGCCTCCAAACAAGATTGAACCGACCGTGGGGTCGGGCCCCCGCCGAAGCACCCCGGTGGGAGGCCGGCTGGCGAGGTTCGTCAGCGTGTGGGAGTCCATCTCCACCGACCGTTGGGTGCTGGACACCCTGGCCCAGGGGCACGCCCTCGAGTTTCAGAAGAAGTGCCCTTGCGTTCCACCCGTGGCCAGGAAGGAAAATCACGTCCCTCAACTACTGTTGGAAGTAAGGGCGATGCTCAAGAAGGGTGCCATCGACCTTGTCCCAAAGAGGCTTCGGGGCTCCGGAGTTTACTCAAGGTACTTCCTCATAAAAAAGAAGACAGGAGGATGGCGCCCATCCTGGACCTGCGACGACTGAACAAGTACATCAAGGCACAGAAGTTCTGTATGGTCACCCTCCAGCACGTGCTGGGACAGCTGGAGGAGGGCGATTTCCTGTCGTCGTTGGACTTGGAGGATGCGTACTTCCACATCCCCATTCTAAAAAGACACCGAAAGTTCCTCAGGTTCGTGGTCCAAGGGCGGCACTACCAGTTCAAGGCCCTCCCGTTCGGATTGAAGTCGGCACCCAGGGTGTTCACCAAGTGCCTCGCACCGGTGGCGGCGCGGCTGCGCCTACAGGGGATCCACGTCTATCCCTACCTGGACGACTGGCTCATCCAGGCAAGGACAAGGGAGCTCGCCGTGGAGCACACTGCGAAGACCGTCCAGCTGCTCACGGACCTGGGATTCTCCATCAACTTTCTAAAATCCCACCTGGTTCCGTCGCAAGTCGCCCTGTTTCTGGGAGCCAAGCTCGACACAGTGGCGCGGCTGGCCTCGCCGTCGGAGGAAAGGACCAGGACCATTCTGGGCAAGGTGCAGCGTCTGCTGGCCACGGACATGGCCAGGGTAAGATCTATCAAATCCCTCCTCGGGATGATGTCCTCCTGCATTTATCTGGTGCGCCTTTGAAGGCTTCGGATGCGCCCCTTACAAGAGTTCCTCGATGCCCGCTGGGTCCAGTCGACGGGCAGCTTCGAGGACAGGATCCCTCTCAACGAGACGTTCCGTCAGGCGATCCAGTGGTGGGGTACCCGCTCCCATCTGTCGGCGGGCATGGACTTTCAGACCCCAGCTCACCAGGTGACGGTGACGACAGACGCCTCCCTGGAAGGTTGGGGAGCGCACTCCGGAGATCTTCACGCGAGGGGCCTTTGGCTCCCGGAGGAGAAGTCAATCCATATCAACATCTTGGAGCTCCGCGCAGTGTTCTGGGCCCTCATGTCCTTCCTTCCGTCCCTCAAGGGCAAGGTGGTGAGGATCTTCACCGACAACACCACCACAATGTTCTACATCCGGAAGCAGGGCGGAACCAGGTCCCCAGCCCTATCCAAGGCAGCCCAGGATCTGTGGCATTGAGCCGTCGCCCAAGGGATGTTTCTGGCGCTTCTTCATCTGGCAGGAATAAAAAACACGATTGCCGACTCACTCAGCAGGGAGCTGCGCTCATGCCACGAGTGGGAACTACGCCAGGATCAAGTGGATCGACTCTTCCGACGATGGGGGGAACCCCAAATCGATCTCTTCGCGACGGCGACAAATTCCAAGTGCCGGAGGTTCGCCAGCAGGTTCCCCCAGCCGAGGAGCATGGGCGATGCTTTCTCGTTCCCCTGGGACGGCCTATTTCTCTATGCGTTCCCTCCGCTGCTGTTGCTGCTCCGGCTCATCAACCAGCTCAAGAGGTCCCGGTGCAGGATGATCCTCGTCGCAGCGGCGTGGCCGAGACAGATCTGGTTCCCGGACCTTCTGGACTTGTCAACGTCCACACCAGTCAAGCTGCCGACAGACACAGACCTTCTCTCCAGAGAAGGAGGCGCCATTCTTCACCACAACCCGGAGTCGCTGAACTTGCAGGCTGAACTCCTGCAGCACTAGAGTTTGGAGGGTACGACATCCCGGCCGACTGCAGAGAGGTTCTTGCAAAGGCCAGGGCATCCTCAACTCTCAAGTGCTACGGACATAAATGGAAGAGGTTCTCTGTCTGGTGCCGTGCACAGAAGATTAACCCTTTGCGGATTACGGCCCCTCAAGTACTGCCATACCTACTGTCGCTGGCCAAAGCTGGACTGGCTCACGCCTCCATCAAAATACATCTGGCTGCAATCTCCCGATATACCAGGACTACGGGACGGGCGTCCTTGTGGTCTCATCGCCTGGTGAAAGAATTCATGAAGGGACTATTCCGATCATTCCCGCCGGTGAAGGCTCCTGCCCGGCGTGGGAGCTTAATGTGGTGCTGACCAGGCTCATGGGGGCCCCATTCGAGCCTATGCATTCGGCGCCTTTGAAGTTCCTGTCATGGAAGACAGCTTTCCTCGTGACCATCACCTCTGCACGATCCACTGCCACTGCCACCAGCCAGAAACTTGACAAGGGGGGGGGACTGGACAGTGCCCCCTTGGAAAACAGACCCAGGGGCAATCGAATTACCCCTAGCAGTACTTCCACAATATGATGGTTTGTACTGGTTATGTTCACAATTTAAAACTAGTAAAGCCAATGGTGACTTTACATGCCCTGGGAGACAGTAGTCAGTCCCAGGGTATGGAGCCTATGTTTGGGGGTCACTATGACACCCCTGTGTTACTGCACTGAGGGTGCTGTGTAACACATATACCAAAAACACATGAAGCCCTATGTAGTAAAAGACCCCATAGCGCATAAAACACATTACATAGTCAAAGGACATTCTCGATCATGCCTAAGAGTGGGAGAAAGAGTCTCACTCTTAGCAGGAGAATGAATTAAACCCCAAAAATCCAGCAAAGCTGCTGGGGGACTCACTAGGTTTTGGAAATTAGCCTTAACAGAGAATTCTCCCAAACAGTGTGTAGCACCGGTCCCAACGCAGCGCCTTATTCTACAATCTCAGTCCAGGGCCTTCTATTCCTAGATCCCTGCCCAAGGAGGTTCAAAGTACTTGCTATAAGGGGCTGCCGGCCACCACCACAATCCACTCCTTTCCCGCTCACCTGTAGCGGGGACGCAGCAACACAAGCTCAGTCATGGTGATAGGTAGTCTCCAAGCTCCCAGGCGAGCCCCAAAAGAGCCGTCCCACTAGCACCTGTCACCACACTCCTTGTGCGCACTACAATGCAGGATTAGTTGGCCAGAGGGACCGTCTGCCTCATAGGTGTTACTGGTGCCTGCTGATAGCTGGAGCTCCAGTGCAGCCGCGCATGTTCCCTACTACCGTCACCAGGATCTGCTCATTTTACCACCTTGCCCACTGGAGAGCCGAGGCCAGGCACTCCAGCTGCCCTCCCTCTGCTGACTGCACTCCCAGAGGCTTTGACACAGTGCTGCTTGCAAAACACACTGAACCCTGCAGCCATGTGGACCGCCCACTGCTGCGTTAGGGCTTAGTGCTCTGGCACACCTGGCCCAGGATGGAAGGTTGCTCCTTAGCTACTTCGGACCTTGCTGTTTCGGCTCTGCAGGAGCGCCTCACGGTTCAGGACAGATTGGGATCTTTGCCCAGGTTGGATGCAATATTGTGCCCAGGTGCTGGCCTCCAACGGCTCCTGGAGGAACGGAGATCAGACCAATGCCGTCATCTTGGCCGGTGCACCCTAGCATCTCTGATAGGTGTTGGTTCTTTGAGGTTATTCACGTCAGCAAGTGGCTATTTGTACTTACAGTTGACCCGAAGTCTAGAAATTGCATGCAGCCAAGCAGTTCATGCTTTAGCTAATCGAATTTGGAATGAGAGGGCAGTTGTCAGCTTTAATAAATGGATAAACAACATGGTAAATGCTTTGAACCAGAGAAATGTTCTGAGCTCTCTTTGGGCCAGCTCTCTGAATTAGCCAGGAGGTTTGTTTTATTTAAAAGCAATCCCTCCTGTCCTAAACCACTTGTTTATGGTGATCTACTTTCTGAGAAAAAAAGAACTCGGGAGAAACCTACATTTTGGCGGAAATCTTATCATGGTAACAACTTGCTGTACATTATTAGAAACCTTAAAAAGTATTATAACAACTGGGTTAAGTTGCATAAATATACTGTTATTCAACTGAATTCTCAAAGCATGCTGCAAGTTTTAATCACTAGGTAATGGCAATTATTGGGATTTGGTCATTATAATGAATTATAATTGTATTTTTATAACGCTCTTCATACCGAGGAGGTTACTAAGGCTGACCCAGGATTCAAACATGTGTTGCTCTGCGTCTTCTTAATTCCAAGACAAGCGCGTTGGCACTGAGCGATACTACCTGTGTCAAATTCACAACAATTCCAACAATACAGCATTCTGGCTAATCCTATTCCAGGACCACTGTGGAAGCAATATTTTGCAGAATTGTATACTCGATGTTTACCAGTTACATTTAAATAATACTGACGCACCATGGTAACTGACTTTAGATCAGGAGGATATTTGCACTCTAATAAATAAAGCAAATAAATTACTAGCGCTGGACGTGACTGTCTATCCAACAGGACCTTGAAGTGTGATCCACAGACATGGTCCTATATTTTGGATCAATTATTTAAATGTAGAATTACCACCAGAACATTTTCATCCACCTATAGGACGGCCACTGTCAGCCCTATCTTTAAGAAAGGGGATCGGCTTAATCAGACTAATTATTGCCCCATAGCATTGTGGATGTCTCCAGTAAGATCTTCACATCTTTGCTTTTTGAAAAATTGGAGACCTGGTTGACATCTCTGGCAATTTATACAATACAGTCTGGATTTCGGAAAAGGTTGGGCACCTCTTTGAACAGCTTAATTGTCCATCTACTCCAAATCCAGGACTTTTTGACTAAGAATCCTTTATATGTGGGTTTGATAGGTGTTACTATGGTGTTTGATAAGGTGAATCTGGTAAAATTGTGTGAAAAACTGCACACTTGAGGGATGTCCTAAATTTCTGAGGTGCATTTTAATTTGCCTGCATGAAAACACACAAGTTCAAATCACACTTCACCGTAAAAGTTCCATAACGGACCTTATTGCTACCTACCGAGGACTGAGACAAGGATGTGTGCTTCCAGGATTTTTGCCATTCAGAAGAAGAACCAGGCAGGCCTGAGAGTTGTGCTGGACCTTTCCACCCTCAACCTCTCCCTACCCCTGCAAAAATTCAAGGGGGTCACAACAGCTTTTATAGCGGAGACATTGGACAAGGGAGACTGGATGCTCCCTGGATCTGAAGGACGCGTACCTACACGTCCCGATTTGGCAGCCCCATCGTTCTTTCCTACGGTTCAGGATCATGGGCTTCCATTTTCAATACAAGGTCCTTCCTTTTGGCCTCAACTCGGCCCCCAGGGTCTTTACCAGGCTCATGAATGCAGTGGTCGCCCTCCTCAGAGAGCAGGGCCTCCACATCTACCCATACCTCGATGACTGGCTCGTCACGGCTACATCTCCGGAAGCGGTTCTCCACTCTTCCAATGCCCTTATGAACACACTGCATGATCTAGGCTTCTTGCTCAATCTCAAGAAGTCACAGCTGCAGCCTACGCAAACTGACGTTCTTGAGCCTCATCTGGGACACATGCTCCGAGAAGGTATTTCCGTCGGAGGGCAAAATCCCGGCCATCAAGAGGGCCATCGCCAACTTCCTCAGGAGAGAAGTGACTTTGGCATGGTGGTACCAACATCTCCTGGGTCTTCTGGCAGCGGGCTTATTAGCCGTTCCACACACAAGACTAAGGATGAGGAGGATGCAGCTGCACTTCGCGGCCTCATGGAACCAGGAGCGGGGTCTCAATCCGAGATGATCAATGTTTTTCCATCTCTCTACCCAGACCTGACTTGGTGGTGTAGAGACTGCAATCTGCAGACGGGCAAGCCCTTCCGGCCGCCCGCTCCACAAGCCACCATCACCACGGATTACTTGCTCGAGGGCTGGGGAGCCACCCTGGACGATCTCTCGGTCCACGGCACCTGGACTGGACAGGAGCAGGAATACCACATCAATTGGCTAGAGCTGAACACCATCTAGCTGGCGCTCAGGGCATTCCTACCACTTCTCAGGGGCAAGGTTGTCCTCATGCAGATGGACAACTCGACCAGCATGTACTATGTCAACAAGCAGGGAGGCACCAGATCCCCTCCTCTGTGCAGACTGGCCATCAGCATGTGGGAGTGGGCCCTAGAAAATGACATTTACCTCACGGCTGTCCACCTCCCGGGGGAATCCAACCTGGAAGCAGACAGGCTCAGCAGGCTGGGAGCAGACAATTACTAGTGGCAGCTAAACAACCTCGTTATTCAGGAGATTTTCAACAGGTGGGGTCACCCCCAGATGGATCTCTTTGCCACCTGGCACAACAAGAAGTGTCCCCAGTTTGCATCCTGGCAAGGTCAGGGCCCCGGTTCTCTGGCCGATACGTTTCACCTCCAGTGGACCAGCATGAAAGCCTACGCCTTTCCGCCCACTCCCCTGATTCACAGATTAATTTGCAAAATCAAGGAGTCTCGCCAACTCCTCATCATTCTAATAGCTCCATGGTGGCCGGCCAGGCCATGGTTTTCGGAGCTGCTCAGTCTCTCGGAAGTGCCCCCGATTCACCTCCCGACGGGCCCAGCACATCATCTGGCACAGCAGGGGGAACAAAGTCATCCACCCTGCACCAGGGAAACAAGTCCTCACTGCGTGATACCTGAGCAGGTAACGCTTCGGCACCTCAGCCTCTCACAGGCCAATCTGGAGATCATTCAAGGCGCCAGGAGCAAAGCTACCAGGGCCCAGTACAAAAGCAAATGGACCGGATTCTGCCACTGGGCAGACTCCAAGGGAATCGACCCCCTGGCATGCACCTTGGACGGCGTGCTCTCCTTTTCGGTGCGCCTCTCTCATTCAGGCGTGCGGATGGACACCTGCCGCACATACCTCGCAGCCATTGGGGCTTACAGGAACTCGGAGGAGGGCATTTTCTCCTCTTCCAACCCTATCGTCAAGAACATCTGATGGGTCTTGCAAGGCTCTACCTGCCTGTCAAGAGACCGCACCCGGTGTGGGACCTTAACATAGTTTTGGGCACCCTGGCGCACAAACCGTTCGAGCCAATGGCATGCGTGGACATGAGGCTGGTCACCATCAAGACGGCCTTACCTCGGCTCGTCGAGTCAGCGAATCCCAGGCACTGGTCGCCTCTGAGCCATATACCACCTTTCACAAGGACAAGGTAGTCCTGCGGACACACCCGACATTTCTGCCCAAGGTTCTGTCTGCTTTCCACTTGAACGAGGAAATGGTCCTTCCTACGTTTTTTCCCGATCCCAAGGATGAAGCCCAGAGAGTGCAGCACTGCCTGGATGTTAGGCGCGCCCTAAAATTCTACTTGGACAGGACCAAGGGCTTCTGCAAATCAGACGCCCTGTTCGTCACTTTCGGAAACTCAAGACCAGGCTATCGGGCCTCTTAGGCTTCCATATCCTGCTGGATGGTCTCTGCCATCAAAGAAGCGTATGAGGGCCAGCACAAGCTGCTCCCGGCCAACATGCATGCCCACGCGGTCCGGGCCAAGGTAACAGCCATCGCATTCCAGCGCCATGTCCCTTAGCAGGTCATAAGCAGGGCGGCCACTTGGGCCTCTCCCTCGGCTTTCTGCAAGCATTACTGTTTGGATGCCGGCTCTAGATCTGATGCGGCTTTCGGACAGGCGGTTCTCAGAAACCTATTTGCTTAAGGAGGGTCTCCTCTCCACCCTGGGGCTACAATCGGTTGTAATCGCCCATACATTATTGAGGAAAGGGGACGGGATGTAAGAGTAATTATAAGTTACTCACCGTAGTGAATAACATACTCTTAGTCCATAGTCCCCTTTCCTCCATACGTCCCACCAACCTCTCCCCTAATAATACTGGTGTCATTAGGCTATGTTTCATCTATTGTCGACGCGTCAATGGGGACTGAGGTGTGGCACCGGAGGGCGGAGTCAGGGCAGCACATGCTCCCTGGGTCGCACCCCTGTGCGCCTCTAAATTTAAAGGGAAGAAGGTTTATTCTTTTGAAAAAGGTTCTGTCTCCTGTCCCATAGAAGGGACGACCATACAGTATGGAGGAAAGGGGACTATGGACTAAGAGTACGTTAGTCAATACGGTGAGTAACTTTTATCATTTCTGCCTGGAGTCCAAATTCCCTTTTCCAAGAGCTTTTAGGTGATGAGTCTCCCTCCTGGTTGCGGTTTTTGTTGATTCTTCTGAGGGATCTAATCCTTCATGGTAGAGAAGAGGTTCCGTATGTTTCAAGCACAAAACGGCTACTGAGGCGATCCATGTATGTGAATATGAAAGCGCAGGGGAAGCCCCATTGATACAACACTTCATGGCTTTGTAAGCGGTTTAGCACTGTTACGCTCACCTGGCTCCCACAGAGGCGTCAATCTGAACTGGACAGCTGCAGTCTCCACCAATGTGACGCGTAGGGCCGAGATGACGGACTGGACTGGCCCACCTAACTTTGTTTGCTTGGCCCGTAGGAATATTCTTCTGATGGTTTGAAAAGATGAGCCCTCCATCCTGCATTGAGCGCAGGGGAGCGTAGATAACAAGTTGCTTCACTGGCTCGAAGGAATTGGTGAGTTCCAGAACAATATTGACTCTGAGATTCCCGGCAAGACGCCGTAAGTATGTAGTTCGTAAGAGTTCAAATGCCTGACTTTCACTCTTGTCCGATTCCTTGCAGGTTGTAGCTTGGCCCTAGTGAAGAGTTCCTCGTGGCAACCGGTAATATTCTGGTAAGGATTTGTATTATCCAACACAGTTCGATAAAATAATGTCAATATGTAACCTGTTGCTTTCTCCCTTATTCAGGTGCTGAGAGAAAGTATGAAGTCTCGGGGAATAATGCCTCAGGCGGTAAAATCAGGTAAGACTATTGTGGTGAGGAGGGTTCCCCTTGTTAGTCCCTTTGTTTCACCTTGCTGTCCTTTTGTTTCCCCTTAGGGGCCGGGGTACGGTGAAGATGCAGTGGAAGCTGCACCGAACCGTGAAGAGGAATAGTACCCCCAGTGGTAAAATCAGGTAAGTCTATGTGGGGGTAACTAATATTCCTCTGTGTATTCCCTTGGCTCATCTTGCTGTTCTTGTTTTATCCTTAGGTGCCGGAGTGCGGCGGGAACATGCAGGAGGATGCGGTGGAATGTGAAGATGCTGCGAAGGCTGGTGAGTTCAGCGCGGCGCTGCAGCAGGCGAGGCGACGCGCATAAAATAACTTTTCTTCCAGCTCCAAGGCGCGATGGATTGGGAATTCAGGTAAGGATCAAAGGTATTGCTCTTGTTCTAACCTTTTCTCCTACTTTCTCCCTTTTTCTAGGAGCTCCAAACTCGAGGCGGGCGTGGCAGAAGACTGGATGCAGACTTGCAGGCACGGTGAGCGTTACGCTGCTGGATGCAGAATAACGCGAAGCGTGTGCTGCTCTTCGGGCGTGGTTTAAATAGCCTCCAAAGTAGTCCCAGGTAAGTATTCCTCCCCAGCCCCACCCGAGTAAAAAAAATAGTCCCTAGGTAAAGTAGTCCCTTCCAAGCCTCTTTTGGCTTGGAGCTCTTGCAGCATGGTCTGCATCAGGTAAGTTTGCAGCATGGTCTGCATCAGGTAAGTTTTAATCTATGAGCCTGGCACCTATGGCGCCAGGACTGACTCGTCATATGAGCCTGGTGCCATAGACGCCAGGACTGCACCCAAATAGCCCCTAGCAGGGGTTGTTGGGCTTGCTTGGAATAACTTGATGCCTGCTTCCGGGGTTGCTGGACTTGGTCTGGGTCCCCGGGGGTAGGCATCATGACAATCAACTTGGCAAAGCCCAACGCTAAGATAAGGTAGTGTCACAGATGGCTATAAGAATACCCAGACTTCAAATGATGGTTCAAGGTTTTTTATTTTATGACTCAAAAGATTCAGTATTTCGACTGTAGGTGACTAATATGTTGCACATTAAAGTAAGTCCCTCTCTTGTCTCCTTTGGGCTTGATACCTCCCTAGCTCATGCTTGCTTGTACCACAGGTTGGCAACTAGAGCTCAGTAGCATCTACTATATACAGTTCTATCAATTGGGTTCTTCTAGGTGGTAACGTACTCTAACGACCCCTCTGGATAAGATTTCAATAGGTTCTTTTGGTCTGGTGCCTTTTCTAATGATCAGTTCCCCTCACTCTGGACTTTCACTCCCTTGTGTTCCTCTTCTTGATGATCCTTCTTTTGACTCCCTCCATCCTCTCTTCCTGAAGCTGCTCACCCTCCCCCCACCCCCTCCTCTCTACTTCCATCTTCTGTCTCCCCTGTAGTCAAACAATCTCCTGGTTTCTCCTCTCTCCTCTGATCACCTCTCTAATACCTCCCATCTACTCTACTCCCATCTCTACTCCCTACACTGCACTCTGCCTTCAGGTCTCCCCTCTCTCCTCTCTATGCTTCAATCCCCTTTCTTCTCCCCCATCCTCTTTTTTTTACTTTCATTCACCTCTTTCCCTCCTTCAAGCACTCGTCTTGCTCTCACTCACTATTTGTTCAACTCTATACCCAACACCACTCTCACATTGTAGCAAACATCCAGTCGCTCACAGCCTCACTCTTGCAATCAGGTAACACACTGTAAAGAAGGCATGGTATCAGGAACGAAGACGGATACAAATTAAGCACAGTTAAAGGGTGTTTATTTAGCAAAGATATGGTGGTGGAACTCTATGGGAGCAAGCTCACCCATCAAATAATAAATAACGCAGTCCTTGTAGTGTCTTGTCAAATCAAAATGGCCTATACTAAAATAAACGATAGCCACTCCTTACACTATAACAAATGTGTGCAAGAAAAAGGTGTATACAAAAGAAAACAGTGTTCAAGAAAACGTGTATCATGATGACTGAAAAGTAGAGTTCCCTTTCCCACATTTTCAGCACGGGACAAGGGGCACGCTCGGGCTTTGGAACACTCTTGGTCATCTTCGGCTCGAGGATGCAGTTTGGGACATAATCCAGGGCCTTCCGTGACAGTCTCTTTCCAAAATAAAGTCTCTCATTCGCAGAATGCCTGGACACACACAAAACAAAGTTCCTTCTCTTTAGGATCTCAAAAGTTCTCACGGGTCAGGTTCACAGTTCATACTAGGTCTCCCTCGATCGGGCTTAGACCCCTTTTTAAAACACAAAGTCCCAATGGGTCTTCCTCAATCGGGCTCACACCTTTCACAAGGGATTTAAAAGTTCCTGTAGGTCTCCCTCAGCCGGGCTCGGACCTCGCAATCACAACACTGGTAGGGGTTTCTTTCCCTAAACTTACAATCCCTTCAATTCACAGTTTCGAAGGGATTGGTTCCTCCGACGTATTCCACATCTATGACCGGTAATCACCACAGCTGTGCAGCTTCGGAAAATGTTCTGCGTCCTCCGACGATGACGTTCATACGCTTTCCTCAAGGGCCTCTGTCGACCGACGTCACCGGGTGCTATAAGTAGGACGCATGACGGCTGTAGCCTCGGTTCTGTTTTTTGCGCAAACGTGTTCGCTTCGGAGATCTCGGCGCACCTTGGTTCTTCTGATTCTATTGGTTCTTCGAACTTGGTTTGTGAAGTTATCATGTCTTCTTCTACCCCACGGTCGGGATTCAAGAAGTGCCGGGACTGCGGTTCCAAGATGTCACTTACGGACCCGCACGACATCTGCCTATGGTGCCTTGGCGAGGACCACGCCACCGATGACTGTGACGAATGCCAGTCTTCGACATCAAAGGCCTTGCAGGAGCGAAAGAAGAAGCTGTTGGTAGGTAGGGTTTCCAAGCCCAGAAAGTCGAAATTCGCTGGGCTTTCGACCGACGATTCGAGGGGCGACTCTCCGCATCATCGGCGTAAGTCCATGGGGTCTTGGTCCCGCAGTGGTTCCCGCCATTCCTCTGCCTCTTCGAGGCACTCGCGGAAGCGCCGTCACCGGTCGCCTTCCTCGTCCGAGGACTTCGCCAGACGGCGGGTAGCTTGTCCTACCAAGCATTCCTCTCCTTAGGAATGGGACGCATTTCGTAAGGAAATGATGGCAATTTTCGATTCGCAGGGCTCCATTCCGTTCGCGCCTTCGAGAGAAGCCGGCAAGGAACGCGCTAGGGCCACCGTACGCACACCTTCGGGCTCAGGCGGTCAGAGTGATCACCGGGAACCTTCGAGATCCCGGTCGGACAAGGTGGATTGCTCTAGCCATGCCCGCTCCAGGTCCTGGTCCTTGACGCCCTCGAGACCGATAGAGCCTGTGAGGTCTTCTAAGAAGACGTTGACGCCACCGGCGCCATGTCCGTCGAGGGACTCTCTCGAGGCTCCGCCTCCGAGGAAGTCATCGACGACATCGGCACCGAGACTGTCGAAGGACACGCTCGGGGCACCGCCCTCGAGGCCTGTGTCGAAGCCATCTGCGGCACGCTCGACGTCTACGCCGATTTTGTCGACCTCCTCGTTGCCTTTTATGGAGGCTTTACTGGAAGTACCCCGTGCATCAGTGGAAACTCCGAGGAAGGCCCTAAAGAAGTCAGTAAGGCCTGTATTTGAGCCTTTTTCTGTGCCCTCATCGAGGGATTTATTCCAGCCTCTGGATTACATCTCTGAGGTGGATGAAGGGTCTGAGGAAGGTTTGGTTCCTGATGAGGTTCCTGATGACCTGTTATCTAGTCATAGCCAGTTGGAAGAGCAGTGTCAGTCTTTGCACGGCGCCAGTGGTCTTGATACCTCCCCGGAGGTTGCGTTTGGCAGGCCTGAGCCTGGTACGCATGCTGAATCTTCGTACAGGTGACTCATGTCGAGGGTGACGGAGTACTCGGGGTGGTCTGCGCCACCAGTGGATTATCTACAGGATGACCCGACCGATATCCTTGACCAAGGTCCGCCCACTGACTCGGTGCTGCCATTTCAAATGGCTTTGCAGAGAAGGGTGGCGGCGGCTTGGACTGCTCCGGAGAGTCTCCCGGCAGTGAGCAAGTCGTTGCCGAAAAAAAACTGTCCAGCCAGTAGCAACCCCTGCTACTTGACGACGCACCCCACTCCGGATAGTTTGGTGGTGCAGGCAGCTACGGCCCCAGCAAAGCAGGCGTTGTACCCTACATCCCTCCTGATGGGGACGACAAACGTTTTGATGGCTGGGCGAAGAAAGTGTTTTCTTCAGGGGGGTATGGCTTTACAGGCAGCCAACTCTGTGTGTGCCTTAGCACGTTTCACTCGCACTCTGTGGAATTGTGTGTCTTTGGCGGCTGAACATATTCCCGAAGGGGAGGAACGAGATGGTTTTCTTGCCCTCGTTCAGGATGGCAAGGATGCCATGTGTGAATCCGTTCAGTCGGGTCTGGACATAGCAGACTGTGTCAGCCGGTCCATGGCGGCGAGCACCATGATGCGCAGATTTGCGTGGTTGCGTAAGTCGGGGTTTGCTCCTGACTTACAAGCCGACTTCTCAACATGCCCTTTGATGGTGAACATCTTTTTGGCAGCAAGGCTGACGAGAGCCTTGAGAGGTTGCAGACCTCCAAAGCTGCAGCAAAGTCGTTGAGCGCTGCAGTTCGCCAACCTCTGCCTTTCCGTCCTAGGGGACAGCAATGAAGGGGAGGTTCCTTTCGATACTACTCTTCCTTCGGGAGATCGAGGGGAGTTGCAAGTCAAAGGGGCCAACTGTCATGATCTCTGCTTCCAAAAGGTCAGGGTTTTCCCAACTCCCTTGGAAGCAGATCCATAACCCAGGTTCCGAGTGCCAACCAGTCCCAATTGGGACCTTTTGGACCCAGTCCTGGCGCCAGTGGCACCAGGCTCATAAATATGCCCAGTCCCAGCGCTGGAAGCGCTGGGCTCATAATGCTTGGGTGGACTTACCTGCAGCAGACCATACTGCTTACTTGCCTGCCAGTTGAGCCTCTGATCCTCTTCTGTTTGGAACTACTTTTCCTGTTGGGTGGGGCAGGAGCCACTCCCTAGATTCAGAACACTGGAACTCTTCTGGAAAGCAGGAACTCTTTTCTTACCTAGGCGTGGCTGTGGAAGGAGACACCTAAGCACTACAGGAGGCTATTTAAACCACACCCGATGGATGAATCTTGCTTTGCGTTATTCTGCATCCTCTGCAGCAGAACGCTCATCGTGTCTTCTGCATCTGATCCTGGGCCTAAGGAAAACGGCTTACCATCCTGAATCCAGTCTTCAGCAACACCTATAAAGACAAGAAAGAACAGGTTAGCATTACGGTCTTCAGTGACAGCTCTTCACTTACCTGGTCCATCGGCTGTCACCAACGCCTCGCGCTGCATTCCGGCATCTGAAAGACAAAGGCTTACCTACTCTTTGTGCGCTCCGGAGGTCTTCACACTGCATTCCGGCATCTGAAAGACAAAAGCTTACCAACTCTTCGCACGCTCCGGAGGCCTTCAGCGCTGCATCCCGCATCTGAAAGACAAAACAAGGTGCGTTTAAAGACATTGGGGAACTTTAATACTCACGTGCCATTACTCCTTTCCACATCTAACCCAGTGGGTATTCCGGCACCCTGCAGCCGCTCCGAACTTGTACCTGCAAAATAAAAAGACAGTTAGAGCGCATCGTGAAGCAGGCAACAAGCGCTAACTTAGTGCTTCCAGGCGCTTCTATTCATCACACGGGCTCCATCTTCAACTCACTTCAGCCCGTCATCCGCCATCGCCGGAACCCTGCAAAATAAGAGACATCATTACTAAAGACTTTAAAGACATTAGGATTACTCGAAACTTATCGTTCGTGCAGTAAACGACGGACAGCAGTCCTCTGAAGTCAAGAGGCCTGCTCCCCTTATCCAGTGAAGAAACTGGTTACAGCACCCTGCCCCGAGGCAGATGGAGAGCACGGCGTTCACTTACCTAAGGTGAGAGCGTTAACCTTTGGGGTTCTACAGGAGAAGAGAAAGGGAAGAAGAGAGAGACCTTCAATAACCCAGTTCCTTAATCCCATATTTTCTATCTGCAGACATCTTACCTTTCGAGTCAGACATACAGTGCACAGAGGTCCAGCCCAAAGAGCCAGCCGTGTGTTACACATCACCTTTGAAGATACGGTATACGCCCAGTCAAGACCGGCGCCTCTACAGGAATCAGGTGAGCGTTACACCACCGTAGGAGTACCAAAGGTGGAAAACAGGGTACTCGAGGTGCCAAGGCCGCTTGGGCAGTAGCCTCTTTGCTCTCAGGCACTGCCGCAGCCACTTCAGCTCAGTCATGAGGCCATGTCCCATGGTTCGTCGGTTGGGGGAAGGCTGGCACAGCATCTTGTAGAATGGCGTGCCATTACTTCAGATGTGTGGGTTCTGGAGATCATAGCCCACGGTTACCGTCTTCTCTTTCGTCAGAGGCCTCACGACAAGCCACCAGGGAATCTCTCTTTGAAGAGTCTGGATCCGCTCCTTGCGCAGGAAATCAAATCCCTGCTGGGGAAAGGCGCCATAGAACTGGTGCCTGTAGTGGAGAGGAACAAGGGATGGTATTCCCCATATTTTTTTATCCCGAAGAAAGACGGGGGATTGAGACCCATCATGGACTTGCGTGGTTTGAACAACCTCCTCAGGAAGGACAAGTTCAAGATGGTTACTCTCAAGTCCTCCAGGCCCTTCAACTTCAGGACTGGTTGGTGTCTCTAGACCTCAAGGAGGCTTACTTTCATGTGCCGATTCATCCCAAGCACAAGAAGTACCTGAGGTTCGCGGTTGGCGACTGGCATTTTCAGTTTCGGGTCCTGTCATTCGGATTGACCTCTGCCCCGAGGGTCTTCACCAAGCTCATGGTGGTGGTGGCAGCGTATCTCAAGAAAGGGGGGATTCACGTCTAACCCTACCTGGACGATTGGTTGATCAGGGCACGCTCTCCCGAGCAAGTCCTGGATCATCTGTCAGTCACCTGCCACTCCCTTCACAAGCTGGGCTTCTCCCTCAACTTCGAGAAGTCCCACTTGACACCTACCCAGCGGCTCCAGTACATCGCAGCAGTGCTCGACACATCCCTGGGGCAGTGTTCGACTCCCAGGTGAGGGCTCATCACATTCTGCAGATGGTGCACAAGTTTCGACATGCCCAGAGTCTCCCGGCGTTCGGGTTCTTGAGGTTGCTCGGCCTCATGGCATCCTGCATTCTTCTGGTGCCAGAGGCCATGTTGCGGATGAGATCTCTGCAATGGGCTCTCAAGCTGCAGTGGTCGCAGTCCTCCGGCAGGATGTCTGACCCCGTTCAGGTGCCGCCCTCGGTCGCCCAGTATCTTCTGTGGTGGGCCGTTGAAGGCAATCTGATGAAGGGGGCTCCATTTTGGCTACCCTGGTCGGAGGTGACGATCGTGATGGACGCATCCCTTGTTAGTGAGAATTCTCTGTTAAGGCCAATTTCCCAAACCTAGTGAGTTCCCCCAGCAGCTTTGCTGGATTTTTGGGGTTTATTTTTTTCTCCTTCTAAGAGTGAGACTCTTTTTCTGGGCTATGGGGTCTTTTACTCCATAGGGTTTCATGTGGTTTTTTTGGTAAGTGTGTTACACAGCACCCTCAGTGCAGTAACACAGGGGTGTCATAGTGACCCCCCAACATAGACTCCATACCCTGGGACTGACTACTGTCTCCCAGGGCATGTAAAGTCACCATTGACTTTACTAGTCTTAAATTGTGAACAGAACCAGTACAAACCATCATATTGTGGAAGTACTGGTAGGGGTAATTAGATTGCCCCTGGGTCTGTTTTTTCGAGGGGGCACTGTGCAGTCCCCCCTCGTCGAGTTTCTGGCTGGTGGCAGTAGTTACCACGCAAAATATTCCACCATTTCCTATGGGATTTTCCCATTCATTTTAAACGCACCACTTTTTTGGAGCAATGTTAAAGATACCGCTGGGTTATTCATTTAATATTTATTCCCCGTTTGGGTCTTTTTGCCGGGACTCGGTTTTAAAATGGCGTTTGAGTTCGGCTCTGTAACTCCAACCCAAGTCGAGCCCTTTGTTCCACTTTTTGGCGGGCTTCTCCACAGAAGCCTCCCTAAGTGGTGCCACTCTGTCTGGGTCTACAGGATGTGTGGGAGGGGGGGTTTAGGCACCCTGGACTGAGTTGCCTCGGCAACTCAAGTCACACTCTTGTGTTATTGGCCCAGTGGTGAGCCGCCCGGCTCACCACTTGGCATGTTTGGGTGACAGCAGGACTGATGAATGGGGGTTTTCTGCATAAAAGCAGGGCTTTGGGGACTGGAACTTCAGAAGTCGCCACAGGACCAAAGAATCCGAAGAGGGAGAAGCTGAGCCAACCTGCAACGACGACACCACCAGTGGAGCCCTGCTGAACCGTCTCACCACTTCCCAACGACAGAGAAGATCTTCATCCCGGAGAGTCTTCTTCCTCAGAACTGGTGGGGATAACCAGTTCGCCCTCTTTTTCGCCTTCCTGGATTGTCTCGTGGTCGAATCGCCAGTGCCAAGCACCCCGGCGGCCGGAAAGCCACGCTTCACCTCTACCGCAAATAAAAAAGTAGTATCTTTTTAACCGGGAAACTCCGCGGCGGGTTTCTTCCCTGGCAGTGCAACGACCTCAAGCTTTCCTCCACGTCGAGACCTCCTCTTCCCCTGGACAAAGCACTGACTTGCACCCGCTGCCAGGAACAACTGCCCCCGCTGGAGCTTTCTCACCATTTCAGGTACTGAGTCCCGCCTGATATCCCTTGCAACAGACTGTTCAAGGTGTCCCGTAAATCCTTGACTTTCTATCCTGGGGTGACTTGGGACCTGCTAACTAACTTTTTCTGAACTGATCCAACCCTTTTCAAACTATCTGCAACGACTCTTTAAAGTACTATTCAACTGTGTGATCTTGGACACATTCCGCCTTGCTCTCTCCAAGAGTGCGCCTGGCCTATGACTTTCTTGCTCCTCAGTAGACTTTGCCTTTTCTGACTTGCTCTGGTTCTCTTAAAGTGTTGGTATTGTGTATTTTCCTAATTCTGCCTTTTTCCCTCCCTTTTTAATTAACTTATTGGAGTGCCATCTTAGGTTAAGCGCTCACCTCTGTCTGAAAATAAGTGGTGTTTTAACTAAGACTTGTTCAATAAGTAATCAGGGATGTATATATATTAATAGTGACTGTGTTTGAACTTGCTTGCCATATTAGTGGTAGTGTATTTTACAAAGTGTCTTTTTAAATAAATAATTATATACTTTTATACCCAAGCTTTGGTCAGTGTTTGCTTGTGCTACTGTACTTTTGTACCTATCTTGTATACTCTGTATACTGTCTAATTCTTCTTGAGAGAAGTCTGGCTGCTCAGCCACAGCTACCAGGTAAATCTGGGTGGTACAGACTCCTACCAAATGGGTTTACTGCCAACACCTGTGGTCTTAAGCCTTTTGCAGTGGTCCCTAAGGGAGCTGCACAGGTTTCTGCCTAACATCCCTCACTGGATGGGGAGCTCATGCCAACGAGTTGACAGTCAGCGGTCGTTGGTCTCCGTCAGAGTCCAGACTCCATATCAATCTGTTGGAGCTGAGGGCCGTCAAGCTAGCCCTGAAGGCTTTTCTGCCCTTTGTTATGCTCACCTGGTATCCAAGGGGACGCCACCCAGACGGGTTGGTCGCTGGTATCCTTCTCAGTGGTTCCCAGATGTTGTCTGCGGGGAATGTTCCGCCTGGAAATACAGGAGGGCTGTGTTCAAGAGTGGCCGACCGAGGTAAGTATTCTCCCACCACCCCGTATGACTTCAGCCCCTCTGTGCCCTCTCCTCACCTTGTTGTACAATTAGGCGTGCTCTCCGTCCTTCCTTCTTGGCAGGGGCACGTTGTCTTTCGGGGGCGTGTGCGGTCCAGTTACTTCACTGACGCCGGCCCGTTTGATGTGTTTCAGGTAGGTCTTATTGCTGTTTTTTCATATGGTGTTGCTATTCCTGCATGCCTTTCTTTGTTTAATAATGTCTCTTTTTCTCCCCTAGATATGCAGAGCTTCAGCGTGGCGAACTGGCTGAGTTGGGCCTCGCCGGTAAATGATGGCGCGTAATGAGCGCTATGATGCGGTAAGTAAGCGCTATGCGCAGTGCTGCAATGTCTTGCCTTTGCTAACTGTTTTCCTTCTTTTCTCATAGGTCGCAGTGTTCTCCCAACTTGTGTGGAATTCCGGAGCGATGCCGGCCGAAAGGTGACCAGCCAGGTAAGCCTTTTGAGCAGTTCGTAGTTTTGCAATGTCTCTAATGCCTTCTTTTCCTTCCTCTTTCAGGTTTTTCGGTCCGGGAGGCGTGCAGATCCAAAGGAAGCTGTTCACAGGAGCTGCGAGCAGATAAAGATGGAGATTGCAGGTAAGATGCTGCTGCTAACGTTGTTCCTTTTGTCTCCTTGCAAGTCTGCTTCTCCGAGTTTCGTGGGTATAGCTGGACACGGTGAGCGTCATGTTGCAGACTGCAAAGTAACGCGAAGCGTGTTGTCTTGTTCGGGTGTGGTTTTAAATAGCCTCAACAAAGTAGTCCAGGTAAAATAGTCCCTAGGCCACCACACCCAAAACACTATACTGCATAACTTGGTTTGTAGAAGCCAAGTTATGTGGATGCCTCCATGTTGGCTGAAAGCCTCAAATAAAATAGTTCCCTGAACACATGTCTTTCACGGTGTATGAGCCTGGTGCCATAGGCACCAGGACTGGCCCCAAGAGGGCTTTGGAAGTGTATGCCAGGCCTTATTGGAGACCCGAGTCCTGATTCCACCTGGCCAATGGGCTTGCCCATGGGGATCTGGGATGAGGGTCGTGACAGTCTCTGCGAGGGAAGAATGTCCTGATTCTGACGGACAATACAGTGGCCATGCACTACCTCAACAAAAGGGGGGGGGCTGGGCCTCTCCCTCCGTGCAGAGAGGCGGTGCAGCTCTGGTTCTGGGCCATCCAGCAGGAAATGTCAATCTCGGCAGTTCATCTGGCCGGAGACGAAAAGGTGGCGGCGGACGCTCTGAGCAGGCAGAGCACGGTCTCTCAAGAGTGGGAGCTGGCTGAGGAGATTCTCCTAGAGATCTTCGCCCTTTGGGGGACCCCACAAGTGGATCTCTTCGCCACCAGTGTCAACTGGAAGTGCGAAAGATTCTGCTCGAGGGAATTTCCTCCAAGAGGAGCCTTAGGGGATGCGTTCGTAGTGGAGTGGTCATTCCTACTGCTGTATGTGTTTCCTCCAGTCCCCGTCATTCCGCAAGTGCTGCGGAGGTTCGGTTCCTGAATGATCCTCATTGCTCCGGCATGGGCCAGGAGAACATGGTACCCAGACCTTCTCGACATGTCTATCTGCCCTCCACTCCGTCTTCCCTACCGAGACGATCTGCTCTCACAGGAGGGGGGGGGTCAGGTTCTCCATCCAGAGGTCAAGTCCCTCAACCTTCTTGCTTGGCTTCTGAATGGTTGAGGTATAAGGATTGGGACCTCCCTGAAGACGTGATGGAGGTGTTGCTTTCGGCCAGAAGGCCCGCAACAAAGACCCTGTAACGTTGCTGTTGGAGAAAGTTCTGCGACTGGTGCAGGGTTAAGTATGTGGATCCTTTTTCATGTGCCATTCCTGTGGTTCTGTCTTTTTTGCTTTCATTAGCCCACAAGGGCCTGCAAGTGGGTACCATTAAAGGTTACCTGGCGGCGCTGTCCATATTTAGGCGCTCATCGGGGGAGTGTTCTTATTTTAAGATTCTTTTGATTTCCCAGTTCCTCAAAGGGCTCCCTAATGTGTTCCCACCGTCACCTTTCCAGGTGCCTGGTTGGGATTTGAACCTGGTTCTAAAATTCCTCATGGGAGCTCCGTTTGAGCCTTTACATTCATGCCCTTTGAGACTGTTGACCTTTTAAAACTGTATTTTTAGTTGCGGTTACTTCTGCTCGCAGAGTGAGTGAGTTGCAGGCACTATCCGCTAAGCCACCCTTCACGGTGTTCCATAAGGACAGGGTTGTCCTTAGGGTTCGTCCTTCTTTTCTTTCGAAGGTTGTGTCGGAATTTCATTTAAGCCAGAAGGTCATTCTTCCGGCGTTCTATCCTCCTCCGCATCCTGGTAAGGAAGAGGAGAGGCTCCATAGGTTGGATCCTAGGAGAGCGTTAAGCTTCTACATCTCACGCATGTCCCGGGTCAGAGTGGACGATCAGCTCTTTGTAGGATACGCTGAAAGGCGTTTGGGTCAAGCTGTTACTAAGCAGACCTTGTCCAGATGGATTATCCTGACCATCTCCCTGGATACTGTCCATGGGCAAGATTTGGCCTTTGGTAAGGCAGTCCTCTATTCTGCAATTATATTGGGCATTTTAAAATTCTAAATTCTTTTCCCACCTCCATACGTTGGTACTGCTTTGGGAGTCTGTCATAGATGTGGAATATGTCAGAGGAACCAATCCCTTCGAAGAACAAGTTACTTTCTTACCTGGTAACGCTCTTTCGATGGGATGTTCCGATGACGTATTCCACATCGCTCCCTCCCTACCTGCCCCTTTACAGAATTTCTTATGCGATTGCAGCTTTCGTTTCCGCAGGCTTTCTGTAGTCATTCTGGCAGAAGATTGGTGCCACACGTTCTGGGAAAAAACTACAACTAGGGCTATGGGCGTCGTGCATCCTACTTATTACATCGGGTGACGTCAGCTCGACGGAGGCCCTCGAGGACAGCGTATCAACGTCCTCAACGCAGGACGCAGACGCGGAAAAATTTCCAAAGGTGCACAGCTGTGGTGATTACCTGTCATAGATGTGGAATACGTCGTCGGAACATCCCATCGAAAGAACGCTACCAGGTAAGAAAGTAACTTGTTCTTCTCACAGTCCTAAATGTTTGTCTAAACAGCGACTTTCGATTGGGCACTTTCACTATGCTGGACCACTCTGTTACTCTGTAGTATTTGTCCACATTTCACAAGTTATAGGCAAGGTGCAGATGTCTTCGGTGTTGTATTGTCACTACATGTCCCATAATGCACCTTTCCTTTTGTTTAATAGTGGATTTCATGCTCACAAGGAAAGTTCATATATTTTGGGAAAGTTCCAGCTCCAGCCTCACACAAGTGCTGGGTTTCCCCTCACTCACCGGCCACACGATGCTGTCGGTAAAAGACTTGCCGCTCTCAGGTCTGAGATCCGGGTCTCGCCACCTGCCCCTCTGTCTCCCTGGGAATCAACATCCACCCAGGGAAAGCAGCACTGGTCTATATCTGGCCTGCTGCTAGCAGCTCTCCTTGCTTTTTGGGTCTCTCTCCAGGCTGCAAGCCTCCAGCCACACCAGATCAGCGTTACGTCTCGCTTGTCCTTGCCCCCAATAGCAAGTGTGGCTGGGATTGAGAAGGGATTGCATGCTGGATTCAGCCAGCAGCCTCCCTTCAGTTATCCCAACTGCTGCTGCTCCCTGTTCTGCCAGGAACTCCAACTTTTATACACCTGGGTTTCCTGAACAGGCTGCAGGTGAGACTCTATTAGTGGGACAGTCCAGTATTAACATGATGCAGTCTGTCTTCTGTCTCTGTGTGGTAATAAGTAATCTTTATTCTTCTTAGTCTCCTCCTCTTCTTAGTGATTTTCGAAATTGGGGAGGGGGAGTTGTGATGAAATTGTCCTTTAAAGGCAGAATGGCCGTGATTGTGATTGAGCGCTTGACCCTGCTTGGTCTCAGTTTGGCAGGGCCACTGCAAATATATCTCAGTGGGGTAAGCGAATTATGGGAGTTGTAGTTTCCTGTCGTGATGGTAGACAGCTAGTGTACGGACACGTCCGAAAAGGAAGAATGTATTGAATGGCTTCTGGGTTTAGATGGAGGGGGACTAGGTTACTTTTAAGGGTCAAAAGATGGTTTGATTTTCCCATGGTGTTTACTCTTACTCTTTGCGACAGGATTCTACTGACAATATCCTCCAAAAGACAGAGGGGATATTGGGTAAGGGCATGTCGGACAAAAGGGGGGAAAACCGTGTCTCACCTGAGAGCATTCCTCCAACAGTCCCCAAAGATACCCTGTCCAGGTGATCCTCCCGCACTGGTTCACCCCCAGAGTCTGGTTCCAAAGGCGATGGCCGTGCTCTGGCCCCGCGAACAGGGTCTTTATGTGAAACCAACCTCCAGGTTTTTCACAACCAACGCTTCACCTGCAACACTCCGCGCTACCGTCCTTCCTCCGCCTGGTCTCCTGGTCTACGTCCACTCAACCTAACCCAAACACCTCACTCCTTCGTTCTCTTAAAGGGGCATCAATACCCCTGATTCCCTGTGTCCTCCTTTCCCTCCCGCTCCCATTGGTTTGTCTGTTCACCTGCTTTTTTGGCCAATGTGATCTTACTATTTCCCCCAGGGTTATGCTACCACAGCCAGAAACCTGTTCCCTGAGACTGCAGCTGTGCTTGGGGATGGTCAACCCACATGGGAGACAGGCACCGAAGGCCGGGTATATCACCCCCAACCATCTTGGTGCGTGGGCTGGCCTGTGTTACAGCTTTTCCCCACCAGTGAGCCCTGGCAGTGTGCCAATGCCTCTCAGAGGGAGAAATTGGGAATGCAGCCCAGCCAGAGCTCCAGGATGGTCAGGGGGTGATGTCTCTGGCGTGGGACACTTATCTCCCATGTGGGTCAACGGTCCCCAAACTCAGCCTGGAGCTCTGGCTGGGCTGTGTTACAGCTT
Organism: Ambystoma mexicanum; assembly: GCF_040938575.1. Classification (NCBI taxonomy): domain Eukaryota; kingdom Metazoa; phylum Chordata; class Amphibia; order Caudata; family Ambystomatidae; genus Ambystoma; species Ambystoma mexicanum. Next base: position 826,372,465 of record NC_090939.1, read on the forward strand.
TTCCCTCCGGAAAGGGATGGGGACCCTGCCGGGGCTCCCTGGACATTACTTCTGCACCACCGTTTCCCACTGCCACTTCAGCCACAGTCCCACCAAACACACGAACAATCCGCCCCCCCAACTATATATATAATAACAAAAGGACATTTCATACTTCTTACATTTTGAATAAATTAACTTTGGGTTTCACCCTAAGTTAACAGGGCGATCCAGACGTGGACCCCTTGCTCACTGTTCTTAGAGAGGCACCAGTTTCACCTCACTGATGATGCCCAACAAGGCTGAAACACGTGTATGGGGTTACTGATGGTACTCTTGTTCAGAGGAGAATTGCCTAGCATTTCGGAGCTGGACTGCCCCTGGGCAGGACAAAGGCTGATATGCGGGGAAATTTCTTCTCTGTGAAAGGGACAGTGAGCTAAAGACTTGGTAGAGTCTCTCCCAGGGGTTATTCACCCAAGAACAGGTCATTGGGCTGTGTTCGTGCTGGTAGAGAGATTCCCAGACCCCCCTTTGTTTTGAATAAATTAACTTTGGGTTTCACCCTAAGTTAACAGGGCGATCCAGACGTGGACCCCTTGCTCACTGTTCTTAGAGAGGCACCAGTTTCACCTCACTGATGATGCCCAACAAGGCTGAAACACGTGTATGGGGTTACTGATGGTACTCTTGTTCAGAGGAGAATTGCCTAGCATTTCGGCGCTGGACTGCCCCTGGGCAGGACAAAGGCTGATATGCGGGGAAATTTCTTCTCTGTGAAAGGGACAGTGAGCTAAAGACTTGGTAGAGTCTTTCCCAGGGGTTATTCACCCAAGAACAGGTCATTGGGCTGTGTTCGTGCTGGTAGAGAGATTCCCAGACCCCCCTTTGTTTTGAATACTTCTTACATAAGCCAGCCAAATCTTCAGCCTGTCACAACTGTAAACTGAGTAAAAATTGTGGCTAAAATGTTGCCTTTGCAAAAAATCGCGGCAAAAATGCTGTGGTTTGACCCGGTAAAGGTATACCCCATTATACCTTCTAGGGGGACCGGGGGTTGCGGGGGTGTCCCCCTCATCCCTTACATGGATTGCAGCAGCAAAACCACTGCCTTTTTGCTGCAATATTTAGCATCCACGGCCATTTTTGCCGCGATTTTAACACATGGAACCCAGATGGACAGCCGGCTCTAAGGCTTGGCTGGAGGGCTTGGCTGGCTGGCTGATGGCTGTAGTGCTGGCTGGCTGGCTGGGTTATGGATGGATGGATGGATGGATGGATGGATGGCCGGTCGGCATGCTGGCTGGCTTATGGATGGATAGAGGGCCGGCCAGAAGGCTGGCTGGCAGCTTGACGAACGGCCAACTGGCTGGTTTATGGATGGACGGCTGGGCGGCTGATTGCATGGGTGGCTGGATGGCCTGCTGGCGGGCTTGCTGGCCGTCTGGCAGGGTTTTGCAGGCTTGATGGATGTTAGGGAGAATTCTCTGTTTAGGCTGAATTTCCTAACCTAGTGAGTCCCCCAGCAGCTTTGCTGGATTTTTGGGGTTTATCTTTTTTCTCCTGCCAAGAGTGAGACTCTTTTACCCTCACTCTTGGGCATGATTTGAGTGTGTTTCTTTGACTCTAGATGTGTTTAATAGGCTATGGGGTCTTTTACTCCATAGGGCTTCATGTGTTTTTGTGATGTGTGTTACACAGCACCCTCAGTGCAGTAACACAGGGGTGTCATAGTGACCCCCCACTATAGACTCTATACCCTGGGACTGACTACTGTCTCCCAGGGCATGTAAAGTCACCATTGGCTTTACTAGTCCCAAATTATTAACAGAAACCAGTACAAACCATCATATTGTGGACGTACTGGTCGGGGCAATTCGATTGCCCTTGGGTCTGTTAGTCGAGGGGGCACGTCTCCGTCCCCCCTGACCGAGTTTTGGCTGGTGGCAGTGGAAACTACTTTATATTCGACCGCAAATATTTTCCTATGGGATTTCCCATTGTTCGAGGCTACCAACTTTAATTATTTAATTCCTATAGCCTCGGACATACCGCCGGTTTATTTATTTAATATTAAGTCTCCGGTTGGTATTTTTTGCCAGAACTCTGTTCTAAAATAGCGTTTGTGTTTGCTTCTGTGACTCCAACCCAAGTTGAGCCCTTTGTTCCACTTTTTGGCGGGCTTCTCCACAGAAGCCTCTAAAAGTGGTGCCACTCTGTCTGGGTACCACAGGGGGTGTGGGAGGGGTTTTAGGCACCCTGGACTGAGTTACCTTGGTAACTCAAGTCGCACTCTTGTGTGATTGGCCCAAGTAGTGAGCCAGCCGGCTCACCACTTAGCATGTTTTATTGACAGCTAGGCTGAGTGAATGGGGGTATGCTGCATAAAAGCAGGGCTTTGGGGACTGGAACTTCAGAAGTTGCCACAGGACCTAAGAATCCGACGAGGGAGAAGCTGAGCCGACCTGCTACGACTACACCACCGGTGGAGCCCTGCTGAACCGTCTCACCAATTTTCCCAACGACAGAGGAGATCTCCAGCCCGGAGAGTCTTCTTCCTTCGACTGGTGGGGATAACCAGTCTGCTTCCTTTTTCGCTTCCTGGAACATCTCGTGGCCGCCTTGCCTGTGCCAAGCACCCTGGCAACCGGGATACCATGTTTTACCACTACCGCGAATCGAAGGGTAGTACCTTTAACCGGAAAACTCTGCGGCAGGTTTCTTCCCTGGCAATGCAACGACCTTCATCTTTCCTCCACGTCGAGATCTTCTCTTCTTCTGGACGACGCTGCAACTTGCACCCGCTGCCAGGAACAACTGCCCCCGCTGGAGGATCCTTTCCACATAAGGTACCGTGTCCCGCCTGGCTTCCCTTGCAACCGACTGTACGGGGTAGATTTACCCCCCGGCTTTCGAACCTGGGTTAGCCTGGGACACCCTGGCTAAACTTTTCTGAGCCTAACTAAAACCTTTCTGAACTCCCTGCAAGACTTGTAAGCCTGTTGGCATTGTGTGATCTTGGGTGCATTTGTGCTCTGCTCTCTCAAAGAGTGGGCCCGGCCTATGGACTTTGGCTCACAAGTAACTTTTGACTTTCCCGCCTTGCTTAAGAGTTCCTAAGTATTAGTGTGGTGTATTTTCCTACATTCTGCCTTTTTCCCTACCTTTTTCGTTAACTTATTGGAGTGCCATCTGTAGTTAAGCGCTCACCTCTGTCTGGAAATAAGTGATGTTAACTAAGACTTGTCTGATAAGGAATAAGGGATGTATATATAATAATAGTAACTGTGTTGAGAGTGATTTACAATAATAGTGCTGGAGTGTTTCAATCAGTGTTTTTAAATAAATAATTATATACCTTGATACCAAAGCTCTGATCAGTGTTTGCTTGTGCTATTATAGCTGAGGGCCTATTGTGTATACTTTGCATACTGCCTAACTCTTCTTGAGGGAAGTCTGACTGCTCAGCCACAGCTACCAGGTAAATCTGGGTGGTACAGACTGCTACCAAGTGGGTTTACTTCCAAACACCTGTAGTCTTAAATCTTTTGCAGTGTTCCCAAAGGGAACTGCACAGGTTTCTGCTTAACAATGGATGGCTGGCTGGCTGACTTGGCGACCGGCGGGCTTGCTGGCAGGCCGGCTTGCTGGCCGGGGCTGGCTTGCTGCAGGCTTTTGGGCTTGGCTGGCAGGCTTGGCTCTCCCATTGGGCTTGCAGGCTTGGCTGGCGGGCTTGGCTGGCGAGCTTGGCTGGCTGGGGGATGGATGGATGGATGGATGGATGGAAGGGCTGGCTGGCTTATGGCTGGCTGGCTTATGGATGACCAGCTGGCTCAGTGGATGGCTGGCTTGCTGGCGGGCGGGCGGGCGGGCTGGCTGGCTGGCTGGCGGGCGGGCGGGCTGGCGGGCGGGCGGGCTGGCCAGCAGGCAGGCCGACTGGCTGGCTTATTGATGGATGGATGGGTGGGCTTGGCGGACGGCCGGCTGGCTGGCGGATGGCCGAACCGACTGGCTTGGCGGATGGCTGGCTGGCTTGGCGGATGGCTGGCTGGCTTGGCGGATGGCTGGCTGGCTTGGCGGATGACTGGCTGGCTTGGAGGGCTTGCTGGAGGGCTGGATGGGCGGACTGGCTGGATGGGCGGACTGGCTGGATGGGCGGACTGGCTGGATGGGCGGACTGGCTGGCTGGCTGGATGGGCGGGCTGGCTTGGCTTTCTGGCTGGATGGGCTGGCTTGGCTTGCTGGCTGGATGGGCTGGGTCGGCTTGCTGGCTGGACGGGCTTGCTGGCTCGGCTTACTTGCTTGGCGGGCTTGCTGGCTAGCTGGCTTATGGATGGATGCATGGGTGGGCTTGCTGTCTGGTTTATGGATGGATGGATGGATGGATGGGATGGATGGGGCAGGCTTTGGCAGATGGCCGGCCGGCTGGCTTTCAGGCTTGGCTGGCTGGCGTTCAGATGGATGGACAGGGAGCTGGCCGGCAGCCTGGTTTATGGCTGGCTGGATGGCTGGCTGGACAGTAGGCCGGCTTATGGATGGCTGGCTGACTTGGCAGATGACTGGCTGGCTGGCTTGATGGGCTTGCTGGAGGGCTGGCTTGTTGGCAGACAGGCAGGCTGGCTCGGCTTGCTTGCTCGGCTGGCTGGCTGGCTTATGGATGGATGGATGCATAGGTGGGCTTGCTGCCTGGCTTATGGATGGCTGCAGGGGTGGGCTTGTTGCCTGGCTTATGGATGGGCAGATGGATGGGCGGGCAGCTGGCCGGCAGGCTGGCTTATGGCTGGCTGGCTGGCTGGATGGCAGACTGGCTGGCTTATGGATGGGCAGATGTATGGGCGGCTGGCTTGGCGGGCTTGCTGGCTGGCTTGGCGGGCTTGCTGGCTGGCTTGGCGGGCTTGCTGGCTGGCTTGGCGGACAGCCGGCTAGCTGGCTGGGTTGGCGGACAGCCGGCTGGCTGGCGGGCTTTCTGGCCAGCCGGCTGGCTTGGTGGGCGGATGGCTGGCTGGCTGGCTGGCTTGGCGGGCGGGCTGGTTGATGAGCTTGCTGGCCAGCTGGCTGGCAAGCTTGCTTGCCGGAAGGCTGGCTGGTTGCTGGATTGCCTGGCTCATGGATGGATGGATGGCCGGCGGATGGCCAGCAGGCTCACTTGGCAGATGGCCGGCTGACTTGGCGGATGGCCGACTGGCTTGGCTTGGCGGGCGGGCGGGCTGGCTGGCGGGCGGGCGGGCTGGCTGGCTGGCTGGCAAGCTCGGCTTGCTGGCAGGCTCGGCTTGCTGGCTGGACGGGCTGGCTGACTGACTGGCTGGCCGGCCGACTGGCTGGCTTATTGATGGATGGATGGGTGGGCTTGGCGGACGGCCGGCTGGCTAGCGGATGGCTGGCTGACTTGGCAGATAACTGGCTGGCTTGGTGGGCTTGCTGGAGGGCTTGCTGGAGGGCTGGCTGGCTGGCGGGTGGGCTGGCTCGGCAGACTGGCTGGATGGGTGGGCTGGCTCGGCTTGCTGGCTGGATGGGCGGGCTGTCTCGGCAGACTGGCTGGATGGGCGGGCTGGCTCGGCTTGCTGGCTAGATGGGCTGGGTAGGCTTGCTGGCTGGACGGGCTTGCTGGCTCAGTTTACTTGCTCGGCGGGCTGGCTGGCTAGCTGGCTGGCTAGCTGGCTTATGGATGGATGCATGGGTGGGCTTGCTGTCTGGCTTATAGATGGATGGGCGGGCTTTGGCAGATGGCCGGCCGGCTGGCTGGCGTATGGATGGATGGACAGGGAGCAGGCCGGCAGCCTGGCTTATGGCTGGCTAGATGGCTGGCTGGACAGTAGGGGATGGCTGGCTGACTTGGCGGATGACTGGCTGGCTTGATGGGCTTGCTGGAGGGCTGGCTTGTTGGCAGACAGGCGGGCTGGCTCGGCTGGCTTGCTCGGCTGGCTTGCTCGGCTGGCTGGCTGGATGTCTGGCTTATGGATGGATGGATGCATAGGTGGGCTTGCTGCCTGGCTTATGGATGGCTGCAGCGGTGGGCTTGCTGCCTGGCTTATGGCTAGCTGGCTGACTGGCTGGATGGCAGGCTGGCTTATGGATGGGCGGCTGACTGGCGGGCTTGCTTGCTTGCTTGCTTGCTGGCTGGCTTGGCGGACAGCCGGCTTGCAGGTTCCTGCGAGCAGACTCGTAATGAGGCGGTAAGGGCTTGACGGCTCCGGCACCATTACCGGCGCCGTTAACCCCTTACCGCCAGGGTCGAAATGACCCCCCTGTTGTGGTGTCCTAGTGTTTACTCTCACAACTGAAGTTGACACTCTGTGCTAGAAAATAACACGTGGAGTTCTTCACTCTTATTAGCTCTCAAACATGAAGTAGCTAAAACACAGTGGACCTAGAATCTGGCATTTGTTTGAATTTTACATATTTATTATTTATAACAAACCATCCATTAGTAATGGCAAGTACTGGATATACAAATTATGAGGCAATAAACAAAAAGAAGAAAAAGACCTGAAACCAGAGTCAGGAAGTTTAAAGGAAAGATGAGAAGGCATCAGAAAATTCAAGATAGCTTAAGCTAACATCCAATATATTTTAGTAGCAAAAAAGACAAATCAAACGGCTTAATTTGCAAAACACTGGTTCAGTAACATATTATAACCCGGGCCTAATCTAAACACAGCATAAGGTCTTTCGTACAGTCTATAAAGGTTTATCATATGTAGGGTGACGAAAGGCTATCCTATTGGCTAAAACATAGTTCAATATGGAGTCAGTATTATAAACAATTCAACATGCTGTTATTTATTAGGTCTAAGTATCTTATTGAATCAACTCGGGGTCTACGTGTGGCACTGGTATAATTCCAAGGTAGTGCTCAACTCTTGCGTGGCTGGTAAGTAACGCAAGAGTTTTGTTACGTTTCAGCGGTACGGTCTAATGGCTGCTGCCCTCAGGACCGAATGAGTGTGTTGGAATCGAACTGACCCCTGAGGAGAGAAAGAAAGAGGGACGTTTTTTAAGAATAGAACCTTCTGTTTAATAGAGCTGACAGGAGGAAAGAGAATAAGTTGTGCCTTCCAAGTGTGAGCTCAGTTTGTTAGTAAAGGGGAGCTAGACATATGGCTGAACATTATAGATCAAAAGTATCAGGAAACAATGGAGTCATTACCTAGTGCAATGGACAAAGCATGCAGGGGTGGACGCATGCTTTTGTGTGGTAAAAAGCAAATTAAAGTATTTGTAAAAACAGTTATTAGGCAGAGAGTGCATGATCAAGTGCTGTTTATAAAGGTGGTACAGAAAGGTATATTGTAGGGCTCAAGAAAAAACAGTGCTATTTACAACAATGGTGCCAATAGGTAAGTTGTATGGCTTCAAGGAAAACAGGGTTGGAGAGAGGGAAAGAGGGAGCCACAGCACACGTGGAGTGTGTGATTATAGTACAGCAGACCTACATCAAGCTAGAGAGTACAACTAGTAAAGGATCCAGCGACATGGTAGAAGTCACTTGTGTGATCAGGTAGGTGCCTCCGGTGAGGAGAGTTGCTACACGGGAGGAAACTGCTCTATTGGAAAGGTCACAATGGAGGTTCCAATAGAGATATACAGCTCCTGCTGTATACGAAGCACTGCAGGAAGTCAGGCGCCTGAAATAACATAGAATGTCCATGAATGTGTGGCTTGAAAATAAAGCGCCTCATTTTGTATGTAAGAGACTAGTAAGGCTATGGATTCCTACTGTTGGGGCTAATGGTTTTATAAAGCCTACCTTTTGTGTGGGTCAAGGAAGGAATCAAGTGCAGAAGCAATATCAGTAGAGCCAGCCTGGCGTGGCCATGCAGAGAAGCGGAACCATCTGCTGTGTTTCTGCAGGCGATTCACACATGTAGCTCAAAGACGGTCCGTCTTGTAACAGTTTTCATCTGCTAGAATGTGGCTAATGTATGTAAGCTCGATCTAGAGAGTAGGAAACAGGAGAACGCTAAAATGAGCCGTAGTAAAGTTACATTAGAGGTGAGATTGCATCTATAAAGTTGCCAGTGCTTACCGCGCCGTAAGCAGATCACTGGCGTGTCTCTTCTCCTCCGACCTGAATGCGGTGTGTGAGCCGTTTTGAGCCTGGTTGTCTTGGAGACCTAGTAGGCCAGTTGTACAAGAGATAGACTGCTCCTTAGGGCACCATACCATGGAAGTGGATGGCTGATGTTCTGCAGTGAGAACGAGATTAGAGACAGTCTGATAATGAATTAGAAATTACCTGTATACAGTAGGTGGCTGAGTTCCCTGAACAGGCGGAACACCTCACTGGGATATATAGAGTCCTGGCCAGGGCAGTGTTAAAGCCATCATGTTGATAAACAAGAAGCTATGTGTCTGTGAGTGGGCCCAACTATATGGCACTATAGGGGATTGAAGCGCGAGCTGCGGGGGGCTCTGGGTGAAGACATGTGTGTTGCGGTCCACCCCTCTGAGTTCTCAAAAAAAGAGGAAGAGGGCCAATAGAGTGTAAAAGGCTGGCGGCCCGTGTAGGGCCATTGGCTCTGTATAACAGGAAGCCTAATGGTATGCAGGTGTCTCTTCATTGAGACCCTTAATCCTGTTCAATGTCTGGAGGCGATATGTATCCATCTGGCTTCCTTGTAGAGGGTTCACTGAGGATTAGAGCTATTTTTGACTACATCTAACACCCATCATTTGAGGTCATCCGGGGAGTGTTGCAGTTCAATGAAGTCGGAAACCAGGGGTGCTGTATGTTTTCTACACCTAATCCTGGAACGGTGTTCATTAATTCTGACATGTATGGGTCTTGTATTTTGCCCTACATACCGGAGGCCACATGGGCACTCGATGCAGTAAACAACGCTGCTGGTCTTGCAGTTAAAACGTAAGTCCCATCTTTTGCTATCAATCAGAAAACTGGTTATCTTGTTTGTGAACTTTCAGGCCCGGCAGTTGCCACATGGGAAGTGGCCCACAATGGGGCATAGATCCCAATGGCTAGTATTGGATCTAGACTGGGGAGTTTTAGAGTGTACTAATTGATCTTTAAGGTTCCTGGACCATTTGAAGGCGAAAAGAGGTCTTTCTATGTTCGGTATGCAGGTTGTGATCATAGGCCAGTATTTCATCAGTGCCTTTTTTATGGCGAAGGACTGTGTGCTGTATGTAGTCACACAAGTTATTCTGTCTTGGGTGTTTGCTCTTGTTTTTGGCTCAAGGAGGCTCTCCCTAGGTGTGAACCTTGCTCTCTTAAGGGCATGTGACACACATTTTCTGGGGTTTCCCCTTTCCCTTAGATCACCTGCCAGTTTGTTAGCATGAAAATAATAGTCAGTGATTGCTGTGCAATTGCATCTCACTCTGAGCAACTGTCTAAAAGGCACGTTTTCTTTTAGCGACCTTGGGTGAAAACTAGAGAAGTGCAAGGTGGTATTTCTGTCCGTGGTTATCTTATACAAAGTGCAGGCCAGATGTCCAAGTTCTACTTTGATGGTAAGTTCCAGAAAACGGATGGATTGGCGATCATTCTCCATGGTGAATTCTATTGTGGGATGTAGGTTATTGAGATATAAGACGAAGTCCTTTAGACAATCAATACTTCCTTGCCAGATGAAGATGACGTCATCTATATATCTGAACCATTTTTTAATCTGTGGTTTGTACTGGTTTGTTTCTTTAAGGACAAATTGCTCCTCAAAATTGGCCATGAATAGTGTAGCCAGACTTGGAGAGAACGCCGCTACCATGGCTGTACCCCTTACTTGAAGATACAATTGTCCTGAAAATTGAAGGAAGTTTTTTGTGTAAGGCAATAGACATAAGTTCCACAATGAATCCCGCTGGGACTCTTTGTTGGGTAGCATTGGGAGTCAAAAGGTTTTGTCTAATCTCTATAGCTTCTTCCTGAGGTATGTTTGTGTAAAGCGATATGTCCGTCGTAACTAGATGATAGTTATCCACATCAAACCTTTCTACTTCAAATATTTTTATTGTGGCTGTTGTGTTTTTCAAATATGTACTCGTCCCATGACTGATGGGTTGAAGAAATAGATCTATAAATTTACACAGGGGTTCTAGTACTGAGCCACAGCCCGACACAATGGGTTTTCCCGGTGGTCTTGAGAGGTTCTTATGCATTTTGGGGAGAGCATAGAAGAAGGGGATCCTTATGTCAGAGTTGTTAAGATATTCCAATTCTTCTGGTGTGATCCAAATTGCGTGACCTCACAAATTCCTTCCTGGGGTCCTTTCGTAGGGGCTGGTAGCTATGTACATCTTCTAATAGATCCAAAATCATTCTGTTATATTGGGCTTAAGGGAAGTCAACGATGAATCCCCACTTGTCTGCTGGTTGTATCACCAGTCTGGCGTGGGATGTCAGTTCCTCCAGTGCCTTTCTTTCATTGTTAGATATATTGTTTCTGATGTTCTTATTCATGTCTTGTAGTCTATTAAGATCTCCGAGCACACATCTCTCAAAGAGTAATATTTCATGTGCTACTTGGTTGTCTGCTGCTGTAAAGGTAGAAGGGACACAGAGACTTGTGTCTTGTCTATTGTCTCGCCTGTCTTGGTCTGCAAAAAAATGTCTAAAGAATTGTTTAACTTCAATATCTGTGGTGAGCCAGTCCATACGGTTTGTAGGGACAAAAGATAGGCCCTTTTCCAAAAGTTTAAGTTGTGTCGGGGAAAGTTCAATGTCTGAAAGATTGAAGACCAGGCTGTTTTTTTCTGTTGTTCTATCTAATGCTTGGTGGGGGATGTCCTCTACTGTATGAAGCCCCTCCTGCGCTGCCGTCTCCTGCCTCCACATGGTTCCCATTCGGGAGTGAGAAAATCTCCTCTGTAGCCTCTGAATTGGCCTCTTCCGAAAAAAGGCCTCTGTCCTCTTGTTCTATATATAGGCTGGTAACCCGATTGGTATGGGTCTTCTCGTGCCGAGTCACTGCTCATATCCAAAAAAGTAACCCACCTGCGGGTACCTCTTCTGTTAGTGCTTTGCTGCAATCTCTCTAGATATTTTTGTTGCAGATATTCTGCACTCAGATAGGGGTACATTTTCTCAGTTCTGCATTCTTGAATACCCCTGTTGAGTTTTTTGTTTTTTTAGACAAATTGGTTGTTCTGAAGTCCTCAAAAAGTTTCTCTATTTCTCTCATCCGCGTTGGTAATTGCAGTATTGGAGCTGAATTTTTATTCTTCTGCTTCTCATTTTTTCTGTAGGCTAACAGCGATTCTTTGTGCCGTAGATATAGTTGGCACCATTAGGTCCCTGCTACTTTTCGTTGCAATTTGACTAAACTCGGTTTTGTATATCTCATCCTCCAAAAAGAGGCCTGGCTCGTTGTGCACTACCAGGCCTGCTGGGATGATGATAGCCTTGAGGTACTCGCTCAAGAAGTGACTGTCATTCAGTCCTAAAACCCTTTTTCTTGAGTTTCAGTAGTTCATATGCATTGGAATATGTGAGAGTGGAGCCGGAGGTACCTGCTTGATCAAATAGTGAGGGACCTCGGATGATATTGAGTATTTGTTTCTAACTGTAACTTAATGTAGCGCGCTCTGCCATGACCCTGTGGGTGCGTCTATGAAGGGGAACATACAAGTTGTGAGACAGACAATTGTAAACATTCTATGAGTGAATGCACATTTCTCCAGAATGGGGTCTGGCATGGATTCACATGCTCATGAATATTCCCCGTCGTCAGGCCGGGAATCCTCGGTAAAGAAAAAATCAGTATCAGTTTCGTTTCTGATCTGTCTTTCTTAGTAGTAACCAATCACTGATCTCTGGGTCATACTGCCCCCAGTCAATGACTGCCCTCTACCCAAGCCCCTCCCCTGGCAGCCATCCTCAGATTTTTACTGCACGTTCAAGTGTTGGGAGTCCTCGTGTTTTAGCTCTCGAGCTTTTACTGCGTTTTCGCGCTTTTTCAGGAGATTTTTTCGGTTAATCGAGCCTCAAGCTCCACCGTTTCTACTTCCGATAACGGGGACCCGTTTCGGAAATTCTTCTACGCCCCTCAAAGGTGAAGTTTTCGTTGAGTTACGCTTCTTGGAGGATTCCAGAAGATCTGTGGCCTACCTCAACGGACATGGCCCAGGACAAGGGAAGCTCGACGCCCGGATCCAAGCTGTTCAGGAGCTGCCCAGGATGCGGATTGCAAAATGTCTTCAAGGAGGACGAGCATTCGAGATGTCTCTACTGCCTTCATGAGGACAAGACGCACATGGAGAAGGACTGTGCGTTCTGCAAGAACCTGTCGGAACGGACCAAGCAAGATCGTCGTTCCCGCCTCGCCGCCTGGCTGGAGAAGGGCACAGCAGGTGAGAAGGCGAAGAAAAAGTCTGAGCGGTCTTCTAAGTCCTGTGAGGGCGCCCCAGCGATGGGGGCGCAACAGAAGGCCAAGCACCGCGAGTCCGCGGGCACCGGGAGCGCCGAAAGGTCGGGCTCCTCGGCGGCCAGGCAGGGCGCGACTTCCCCGGCACGATCAACCACGAGCCAGCGCTCTGGTTCGGGGAAGAGGAAGTCCGAGAACCCGGGTAAGCTTCTGGGGAGGCCCCGGTCGATCTCGAAGGGAGCCGAGGGGGATCGAGGCGATGACCCTCCCCCCAAAGCGAAGGCTCAGGACGCACCTAAGATGGTAAGGGCCTTGATCCACCCGGCAAAGGCCTCTATCGAGGTTGTCGCAGCGGCTCTGGCGAAGCCGGCAGAGGCTACGCCAGCGGAGGTGGCCTTGGGGCCCAGAGTTTCCCTGCCGCCGCGGAGGGAATCCTCTTTCCAGACCATCGTTAAGACCCTTGTGAAGACCCCGGCGGAAAAAGAGGGGGGGGCGGTGGCCATTACGGACTCGGATTCAGCCTCTGAGGAGGATCCGGTGGAAACCGTGAAAGGCCTCAACGAGAGGTTCTTAGGCCTCAACGAGAGGTTCCAGAAGGTTCGCTCCCAGGGGAAGGTTCCCGCTGATGTGATCGAAGATAGCGATGATGGCGACGACGAGGGCCCAGTGGAGCAGCCATCCCGCCCGTCGCAGCCATTACCCAAGCCCCAGGATAGCTTGGCGGCCATTTTGTTGCCGATCCAATCCTTATGTACTGAGATAAGGACAAGGTTACCACGGACCCCGACGGAGGATCCAGAACCAGGCCGGTCGGGAATCCCTCCGAACAAGCAGAGGAGAGTCCACCCCCCTCCGCCCTTCGTGCCCGCGAGGCCTGTGCACCCCTCATCCCCCTTGCCGGACCCTCGGGAGGATACGGCGACAGATACAGCGACAGGGATGGACGACGACGGTGGCGGCGATGACACAATGGACATCCCGTCATCACCCCCCCCCTCGGGCCTCTCCGCCCGACGAAATTGACTCTTTTCATGCCATGATAGCCAGGGCATCCGAGCTCTTCCAGCTCTGCCCTGAGGAACAGAAAAAGGAAGGTTTTCTTTACCAACGACGAGAGGCCAAGAGAAAGATGGTCCTCGCTGTGCCGTTGCTCGACGACATCTGGGACGAGGGGCTGGCTATCCTCAAGAACCCTTCCACGACACCCGCCAAGAGGGACAGGTACGAGAAGAAGTACCGGGTCCCCGATGCCGCCCCCTTGTGCCTCAGGGCCCCAGCCCCGACTCTGTCGTCTCGGCAGTGGCCAAGAAGAAAGCAGCGGGTGCGGCAGCTTCAACTTCCACTTCCCCGCCGGACAGCGAGGGCAAGAAGTTGGACTCCATGGGACGACGAGTCATCCCGTCGGCAGCGACGACGATTAAGGCGGCCAATGCCTTAGCGATTGTGGCCCGTTACGACAGGGAGCTTTGGTTCAAGATAGCTCCTCTGCTAGACTTCCTACCGGACGACAAGAGGGCGGAGGCCCTACAGATTCTGCAGGAAGGAGAGGTGGCGTCGGATCACGCCATTACGGTGGCAACGGACATTGCCGATACTGGATTTCGCCAACTGGGCAACGGGGTTTGCCTCCGACGACGAGGATGGCTCAAGACGACGGACTTTCGCCAAGACGTCCAGACCAGAGTGTTGGACATGCCGTTCGACGGCAACAACCTGTTTGGAAAGCCGGTGGATGAGTCCCTCCAGGCCATCAAGACAGACACGGAAACAGCCTGTGCCCTAGGAGTCCTTCAGCAACGGCGGCCCTTTTGGAACTCTGGAGGCAGACAGGGAGCCTCCAAGGGATCCAGCGGCGGCTCTTCTACTTACCGCCAGGCGGCCTGCTCCTCGTCCCAGGAGGCCTACAGAGGCCGCGGCAAGCAAGGAGGGTCTCGCCGCCGTCGGCAAGGAGGCCAAGGCGGCAAGGCCTCGTCCAAGCAGGACTGAACCGGCCGTAGCCTCAAGAAGGGTGCCATCAAGCTCGTCCCCAAGAGGCTCTGGGGCTCCGGAGTATACTCCAGATACTTCCTTGTCAGAAAGAAGACAGGCGGTTGGCGCCCCATCCTGGACCTGTGTCGGTTGAACAGGTACATCAAGGCACAGAAATTCAGGGTGGTCACCCTCCAGCATGTGCTGGGACAGCTGGAGGAGGGCGACTTCCTATCGTCACTGGACCTGGTTGATGCTTACTTCCACATCCCCATTCTAAAAGGACACAAAGTTCCTCAGATTCGTAGTCCAGGGGCGTTACTACCAATTGAGAGCCCTGCCGTTCGGATTAAAGTCGGCACCCAGGGTGTTCACCAAGTGCCTCGCACCTGTGGCGGTACGGCTGCGCCTGCAAGGGATCCACGTCTACCCCTACCTGGACGACTGGCTAATCCGTGCAAGGTCAAAAGAACTCGCCGTCGAACACACAGCGAGGACCGTCCGCCTGCTCACAGAGCTGGGATTCGCCATCAACTACCCCAAATCCCATCTGGTCCCGTCGCAGGTGGCACTGTTCCTGGGAGCGAAGCTCGATACAGTGAAGCGACTGGCATCTCCGTCGGAAGAAAGGACGAAGGCCATTTTGGGCAAGGTGCAGCGCCTGTTAGCCGCGGATGTGGCCAGAGTAAGGTCAATCAAGTCCCTCCTCGGGATGATGTCCTCATGCATCTACCTTGTGCCCCTTTTCAGACTTCGGATGCGTCCGCTACAAGAGTTCCTCGACGCCCGCTGGATTCAAACGATGGGGAGCTTCGAAGACAGGATCCCGCTCGACGAGGAGTTCCGTCGGGTGATTCTATGGTGGGGTGCCCGCGCGCACCTCGCGGCAGGCATGGACTTTCAGGCCCCGGCGTATCAGGAGACGGTAACGATGGACGCCTCCCTGGAGGGATGGGGGGCCTATACTGGAGATCTCCACGCAAGAGGCCTCTGGCTCCCGGAGGAGAGGTCTCTTCACATCAACATCCTGGAGCTACGAGCCGTGTTCTGGGCGCTCAAACCGTTCCTTCCGTCCCTCAAGGACAAAGTGGTGAGGATCTTCACCGACAACACCACCACGATGTTCTACATCCGGAAGCAGGGAGGCACCAGATCCCCAGCCCTATCCAAGAAGGCCCAGGATCTGTGGCACTGGGCCGTCGCCCAGGGGATGTTTCTGGTTCCCTTCCACCTGACAGGAATAAAAAACACCATCCCCGACTCACTCAGCAGGGAGCTGTGCTCGTGCCACGAGTGTGAACCTACGCCAGGACCAGGTGGATCGGCTCTTTCAACGATGGGGCAAACCCCAGATCGACCTGTTCGCGACGGCGACGAACTCCAAGTGCCAGAGGTTCGCCAGCAGGTTCGCACAACCGAGGAGCATGGGACGGCCTGTTCCTGTACGCGTTCTCTCCGTTGCCATTGCTGCTCCATCTCATCAACCAGCTCAAGAGGTCCAGGTGCAGGATGATCCTCGTTGCACCGGCGTGGCCGAGACAGATCTGGTTCCCGGACCTTCTGGACTTGTCAGCGTCCCCACCTATCAAGCTGGCGACGGACGCGGATCTTCTCTCCAGAGAAGGAGGCGCCATTCTCCATCACGACCCGGAGTCGCTGAACTTGCAGGCTTGACTCCTGCAGCACGAGAGTTTGGAGGATACGATATCCCGGCTGACTGCAGAGAGGTTCTTGCAAAAGCCAGGGCGTCCTCAACTCTCAAATGCTATGGATATAAGTGGAAGAGGTTCTCTGTCTGGTGCTGTGCACAGAAGATTAACCCTCTGCGGATTACGGCCCCTCAATTATTGCCGTACCTACTGTCGCTGGCCAAAGCTGGACTGGCTCACGCGTCCATCAAGATACATCTGGCTGCCATTTCCCGATACACAATAACTACAGGACGTCCTTGTGGTCTCATCGCGTGGTGAAGGAATTTATGAAGGGACTATTCGATCGTTCCCGCCGGTGAAGGCCCCTGCCCCGGCGTGGGAGCTCAACGTGGTGCTGACCAGGCTCATGGGGGCCCCATTCGAGCCTATGCATTCAGCGCCGTTGAAGTTCCTCTCGTGGAAGACAGCATTTCTTGTGGCCATCACCTCCGCACGACGAGTGGGAGACATCCAGGCCCTATCTTGCAAGCCTCCATACTTGACTTTTCACGACACAAGGGTGGTGCCGAGGACGCACCCCTCCTTTATGCCCAAGGTGCCGTCGGACTTCCACCTCAGCGAGCCCTTGGTGTTGCCAGTTTTCTTCCCGTCGCCTTCATCTCCGGCCGAGAGGACTTTGCACTCGCTGGATGTGGCTAGAGCGCTGAAGTTCTACGTGGACCGCACAAAGAGTTTTCGGAAGACATCACAGCTGTTTGTGAACTTTGGACCTGTGAATCGAGGGAAGGCTCTCTCGAAGGCTTCCATTTCCAGATGGCTCTCCGGCTGCATCATGCACTGTCACCGGTTAGCAAACCGACCGCTGCCCGGCCGTCCGAGAGCCCATTCGACCAGAGCGATCGCTGCTACCACGGCGTTCCCGTCTGGTGTGCCCCTGCTGGACATCTGCAGGGCTGCTACGTGGAGGTCGACGCACACCTTCACAAGATTCTACTGCGTCGATCGGGACTCCAGGGAGGAGTCCAGGGTCGGCCAAGCAGTGCTGCGCAACCTGTTTGCTTAAGGTGAGCCTGGTGAGGAGGTAAGAGATGATTAATGTTGAGTTGTTGTATTGCTTAGTGTTGAGCCTGTTGCCACCTCCCGTGGTTGTGCATGTGTATACTGCTATGTATTCTTATATTCATGAGCATGTGAATCCATGCCAGACCCCATGCTGGCGAAGGAACAAGTTACTTACCTGTAACTGTTGTTCTCCAGCATGGGTCTGGCATGGATTCACATGCAAACCCTCCCTCCTTCCCCTCTGCGGCTCTTCACTTGGACATACTGCCACTTTACGTGCTACCAAATCTGAGGATGGCTGTCAGGGGATGGGCTTAGGTAGAGGGCAGTCATTGGCTGGGGGCAGTATGATCCGGAGATCAGTGATTGGTTACTACTAAGATAGACTGATCAGAAACGAAACTGATACTGATTTTTTCTTTACCGAGGATTCCCGGCCTGACAGGGAATATTCATGAGCATGTGAATCCATGCCAGACCCATGCTGGAGAACAGCAGTTACAGGTAAGTAACTTGTTCCATATCCTGAATACGTAGAGGTATACTGTGCACTGTGGAAAAAACCCTAAATACAGCCTTGTCTGTAAAGGAACTGCTAAACTGAATGGTGGTACCCTACTCTGTCAGGGACTGGGGTACTGGAGTACGAGAAAAAGGGGGTTGGACCCAACGGGAATGGCCAGTGGAATAAATCACTGTGGGCTGTCTCAATTGTTCGCTGTGGAGATGGGGACACCATATACACTATGTGTATGGCTTGCACCTAGTCTGGTGGCCTAGTGTTTACTCTCAAAACTGAAGTTGACACTCTGTGCTAGAAAATAACACACAGAGTTCTTCACTCTTATTAGCTCTCAAACATGAAGTAGCTAAAACACATTGCACCTAGAACCTGGCATTTGTTTGAATTCTGCTGTCTGGCTGGCTTATAGATGGATGCATGGGCGGGCTTGCTGCCTGGTTTATGGATGGATGGATGGGCGGGCTAGGTGGACGGTCGGCTGGCTGGCTCTCGGGCTTGGCTGGCTGACTGGGGTACAGATGTACGGAAGGGCGGCCGGCAGGCTGGCTTATGGCTGGCTGGACGGATGGCTGGGTGGCAGGCTGGTTTATGGATGGGTGGGTGGATGGATGGATGGGTGGCTGGATTGGCAGGCTTGCTGGCTGGCTTGGCGGGCGGATGGCTGGCTTGGCAGACAGCCGGCTGGCTTGGCGGGCGGCGGGCGGGCTGGCTTGTCGGACAGCCGGCCGGCTGGCTGGGTTGGGCGGGCAGACAGACGGACGGACGGCTGGCTGGCTTGGCGGATGGTGATATGGCTGGCTGGCTTGGTAGACAATGGCTGGGCGGCAGGCTGGATTATGGATGGGCGGCTGACTTGCGGGCTGGCTGGCTGGCTGGCTGGCTTGACGGCCGGCCGGCTGGCAGTCACTCGGGCTTGGGTGGCTGACTGGGTTAGGGACGGATGGAAGGGCGGCCGGCAGGCTGGCTTATGGCTTGCTGGACGTATGGCTGGGAGGCAGAGGCTGGCTTATGGATGGGCGGATGGATGGGCGGCTGACAGGCGGGCTTGCTGGCTGGCTTGGCGGGCCGACGGCTGGCTTGGCGGATGGTCGGCTGGCTGACTTGGTAGACGATGGCTGGGCGGCAGGCTGGCTTATGGATGGGCAGCTGTCTTGCGGGTTGGCTGGCTGGCTGGCTTGGTGGACGGCTGACTTGGCGGACGGCTGGCTGGCCTGGCAGACGGCCGACTGGCTGGCCTGGCAGACGGATGGCCGGCTGGCTGGCTTGGCAGACGGACGGACGGACGGACGGACGGCCGGCTGGCTGGCTTGGCAGACGGACGGACGGCCAGCTGGCTGGCTTGGCAGACGGACGGACGGCCAGCTGGCTGGCTTGGCAGACAGACAGACAGACGGACGGGTGGCTGGCTGGCTGGCTGGCTGGCTGGCTTGGCTTGGTGAAATCTACAGATGTTGGGAGTGCAAGTGTTGAGGCACAAAAACTCTGCCCAATTGTTTCCATAATGCGTGCAAAGTTAATCACACTGCAAATTAAACCGTAATTACCAATTCACAATATTCGCTTTAAATATTGGTGGCGTGTATCATGCTATAGTTAAAGTAAATGTTGTGAACTATATTCTGAGCTATGCTTCCCTATTCAGACAAACTCTTTGGCAAAAGAAACATCTTCTAAGATGTCCTCAATCGGTAGATGCCTGCTAACCCTACAAACAACCCATCAGCTGGAGCTTACCAGATCTCTGGCAATTCTGTTGAACTTCTGCCGGGTGGTCTAATATGGCCACCCAAACGAAAGGACAGTGAGGTTGCAGAGTGTGAAGAAACAGACAGCAAACTTTACCTGAAATCTAAAAAAATGTTTACATTCCCAGCCTAAACGTTAAACACTATACTGGCTTTTGGGGCCTCAATTATAACATCTCAGGAACCAGGCGAGTCGTCCTGGAACAAATGCCAATGACTCCTACAAAAACCTGTTACTTATTATGTCTCGACCAGAACCTTGCACTTTTCAAAGTTACAAGTGATCTGCCAACCAAAACTTTATGCAGAGGAAATGGGAATCCAGCCCTAGGTCTACAGTGCTCAGAGATACAAAATGGCCACCAATGGCTCTTGGGTAAATCAACTCAGCTACCTAACTGTAGTAAAGCAAAGTCCATGCTTGAGAAAGGTTGCTTATAAGTAAGTTCACTTCCAGTTCTAAACTTACATGTTTCAGGACAAGACATCAAGTATGAGACAATAAAACACTGGCACCCATCACCCAGGGAGGGAGGGACCAACTGACCAGTTACAGAACACTCACCACATTATTCTCACACTCATACATCAACATTCCAATTGATGCTTACATGACATCACTGAGCACATGACCAGACTAGGCAGACTCAATTACAAACACACTCAGGCACGATATAACACATCTCCCTCCTTACCGAAACATACACAAACAATGAGCACTTTACATACAGGCACGTCACATCACCATACAACTTCACGAGTACTCCCACAGCTATGCAATTCCAAACTTCACCTACACATTCAGGTCCCTCTCAATACTAACACAAATCACCTTCAGTCTATCCCTGCCACGGATAGACTCTAGACTCTCACTCTAGACACAGCCAGCCCGTACACAAGGCTAAAACTACCCTACAAACCAAATACCCACCAAAATAACATATATCCTTATGCCCGCCCCTGCCACAAGCGAGCCTCCAGGCTGTCACCCTGGAGCACAACTTGTCATCCCGGCGCAATACTAGACATCCAAGAAGACAACAAAATCACCATACCTAGTAGGAAAAGTCATAAAACCGCTAACTACTGTTGAAATATCGCCAACTATGCCTACATCACGAACATACACAAATCATCAATGGACTAGGCCATGGAGCCCACTCAACCACGCCAAGGTATACAGATCCTGCAACACTTGAAGATGCTGGCCAGCTATCTCCAAGACCACCAACAAAACATGGGGTTGGCCTAAACGCTCATCTCAATGGCAGTACTACAAGTCCCATGATCCTGACCTCAGAATACCGTGGCCAGGATTGACATATAACACACAAAGAAAACAACTCTTCAGACAACTCTTAATCTTGGACATCCTATTTCCCTTTAGCCAATATGGTTGCCGGAGGGCGTCCCCAACCAGCACAACAACTTTTTCTAAGAGAACCACTACCACAACTTCATCAAACAAAACCATCTGTCCATTACAGATAAGAGTGGACTTCTTCTAACCGTGCACTACTACCGCTCCTAAAATTACCAGACCAGAACTCCCACTCACCTTAGTGTACTTCTCCACTTACCACTCACTCCCGCACCTGGAAGGGCGCTACCCCCAGGATTTACCACACACACGTCCCCATAATCAAAAGAGGAGCTGACTCACCATGCTTAATTCATACAAAGTCGCTACCTCCGTATACAAAATACCAAAATCCAAAACTACTATGAGTGCCACCACCCAGCAACACTTAATCATCTTCACGTAAGTGTCCATTTCCAACCAATTGACACCCAATGAGGCGCTACCGCAATACAGTCAATTTAAACAAAAGCGATACCTTCATCTCAATACACATAGACAGTAATATAAAATACTACTTCCTAACCTCCCCATCAGTATCTTGCACGCAAAGTCATTCGAACATGAACTCTGCACACATCACTCAAATCAAGATACTCATTATGTCACATCCATCAGGTTTCAGATTCACTGCCGACCTTAGGTACAGTGGGTGTACCACAAATGACATTTCTTTAGACTTTACAGATGTAAAAAGAACCATTTCCTACATAGTTCATTTCCTTGTCCTTGGCTTGCATTAATCCTAAATCCCTAAAAGTCCAAAAGTCTTAAAACTAAACTTTCAACCTAAAAATCCTCAATAGGTCATACTAGCTCATTCACACACACTACTGAACTCCTCCCCATATCACAATGCATTTAATTATGCACTTTTCGCTTTAATGTCTAAGAAGTCCATTAACCTGCAAATACTAAAATAATTGTTAAATTCTAGCAACAATGTGTAAACCTTTGCCTTACTCACACTCATCAGACCAGCCTTTCAAACGTGGCAGATTTCACTACACAATGGTGCTCAGTCACCTTACCAATACAGCACTAACAAACATTGCTTTAATTAAGTTCTTAACTTAACTTGCCCAAAACACTAATGACACATGGCACAATTTTGTGCACGGCAGTAGTACTTGAGGAAGGAAAGAAGTTCAACAAAGCTAGGGTTGCATGCAAAACGAAATGAACTCCCATTTCAACATGAATTAGACCATTCTACATCAATTTTACCAACACGTTGGGCGCTGCATTGCCTCGGTAGTGAGGCGGAGCGGCATTACCTGCACCCAACCTCATCAGTGAAAGATGCCTTGCACAGTACTTCGCCACGTTGCCCGCTACATCATGCCCATAGCGCGGAGCAGGTTTGCTTCTTTGCCGCGGACGCCAATGCCTTCAACCTCATCACACAGGCAGAGCGGCTCCCTTGACTTCGCCACGTTGCCCGCTAAACCACGCCCGTAGCGCGGAGCAGGTTTGCTTCTTTGCAGCGGCCGCCACTGCCTTCAACCTCATCACAGGCAAAGCGGCTCCCTTGACCAGCGCACCTTCTCTTCCGGATACTGGCACGTGACGACGTCCTAGTGCGTCCTCTTAAAGAAGTCCTTTACTCGAGCGTTCGAAGCAGTTCGATGACCCGCTTCATTATCCCTCGTCATGTACTTCACGGAACGCAGGGACACCGAATTCCAACACCTCACTGACACACTTTGCTAGTCAGATGACGTCACCATTCACTAAACGGTAACGAAAAGCGAAATAACTCCTGCTCAGTTCAATGGCCCAACGGTCACTTCGCCGATGCTACTGTTACAGCTCAGCGTTTACTGATACTCAAACGAGAGCTGCCTGTAGACCTTCTTCTTCTTACAAACGGAGCAAACACAATCCACTAAAGCACCCGTAGTGTTCAAAAACCATACCCAACAGAATTGTCTGAAAATGCGCTATTTATCTTTATGCACATTGGTAATGTTTATGGAGGTTGGGCATCCAGTTCTATCATAAGATGTGCGCATCGCCTACTCTGCTCAACGTTGGCAACCCAGCTACAGTACCAAGACACTTAACCAAACTCATTTAACCAGTTCGTGCACTAGAGGCCCCCGGATCGCAGCACTCCCAAGAACTATGGGCTACTGGTCTATCAATAAGGTTGGGACGCCCTGTAACTATGGGCTACTGGTCTATCAATAAGGTTGGTCCTCAAGTGGACCACGTCAAGCTCCTTATGTCCAAGGGCCCAGCACTCCCAAGAACCCATGGGCTGCTGATCCATTCTGCTATGGTCCATTAAGCCTCCTCCCTTATCCGCCTTGGGTGATGGGTTATGCTTACTTGGGGGCGGTGATGTCTTCTTCTTTCCTTTGTCCTGTTGGTTGCTGCACCCCCCGCAGCAGCCTCTGCAGTCAACCTCCTTTCCAGCTTTCCTTTTTACCAGGGTTGTTCTTCCAGAGATCCTCGTCGCCATTGTAGTAAAGCAAAGTCCATGCTTGAGAAAGGTTGCTTATAAGTAAGTTTACTTCCAGTTCTTAAGTTACATGTTTCAGGACAAGACATCAAGTATAAGACAATAAAACACCGGCACCCATCACCCAGGGAGGGAGGGACCAACTGACCAGTTACAGAACACTCACCACATCATTCTCGACTCATACATCAACATTCCAGTTGATGCTTACATGACATCACTGAGCACATGACCAGACTAGGCAGACTCAATTACAAACACACTCAGGCACGATATAACACTAACATTACGTAAAGTGCTGAAAACAAATCTTCATAATGCGTCCAACTATTAATTAGTGGAATATGTATTTTAAATGAAAGCAATATTTAGTTTAGAAACTACAAAGACTATTGCTGTAAGATACCATTGGAAAGAAACTGTCAAAAATACTTTTTTTCTCTCTCTCTCTGCAGCCTTTGTATGATACGGCATACCTAACTCTATACAACATCAGCTTCACATCCCTTCCTATCCTGTTGTACAGCCTAATTGAACAACATGTCAGTGTGGACATACTCAAGAGAGACCCTTCTCTGTACAGGTATTAGTTTTTATTCAAAAGCCGTGAGACATAAGAAATGTAATGTAACCGAAATGTGCACTATATACAGTACTTAATACAACAGGTTTCCGATTCGTAGTATTACATACACTGTGTTATGTGATGCTCGGTTTAACAACCTCTAGTGGATGCAAGGCCTTGCCCTCTGTGCTAGGATTCGAACTTCTTTCTTTAAGAACCTACTCCGATTTCAGCAGGGAGCGTGTAATTGAGAGCTATCTGGACGTGTGATATGGGATTTGAGTTTTGTTTTCAAATGCATTGGGCGAACACCACAGAAACCTCAGCGTTTTAGAAATGGTGGAATAAAAGAGACACCTGGAAGAGAAGTGTCCACTTTTATCAATGTGTATTAAACGATTTCGAACTAAGTTATTGAAATGTGCTTGACTGTATTTATTGCCATCTACCTTTCGTAAACGTGCCACACCAAAAGTCACAAAGCTAATTTATGCTCATAAAAACATTAACATAGTTTAAAGCAACATACATTAATCTATCAATTTTGATAGGTGTGTCTTATTTTAAATGCCTTTACAGTTATTTATGAGTTGCTCAGGTGTAACCGATTTACTATATATATATCTATATCTATCTGAAAACAATACTTTAAAACAAAACAAAGGGACAAATAAAAGTTGTGTGGGCAATGCTGGTAGTGCATAAGGGGTGCAGTTTCGGGCTATTGGCTAAGGTGGATTAGAGACAATTTCTCAAGCGGAGGTTCTGCAAATTAGATGAACTGTGACATCTGCCAGAGAGTGGCTGCTAACCATTTTTATTAATAGTATAATAAGTATTCTCCAGCATGGGGTCTGGCATGGATTCACATGCTCATGAATATTCCCCGTCGTCAGGCTGGGAATCCTCGGTAAAGAAAAATCAGTATCAGTTTCGTTTCTGATCTGTCTTTCGTAGTAGTAACCAATCACTGATCTCTGCGTCATACTGACCACAGCCAATGACTGCCATCTCCCTAAGCCCCGCCTCTGGCAGCCATCTTCAGATTTTTACCGCAAGTTCAAGTGTTGGGATCCTCGTGCTATTGCTCTCGAGCTTTAGTGCTTTTTTCGCATTTTTTCATAGGAAAATGTTCTCTTTTTTTGGTCAAAAGAGCCTCAAGCTCCACCGTTTCTTTATCCGATCAACGGGGACCCGTGTCGGATTCTTCTACACCCCTCAAGGGTGAAGATTTCGTCGAGCCACGCTTTTGGAGCACTCCAGAAGTTTCTCAGGCCCATCTCGGACATGGCCCAGGAGAAGGGAAGCTCGACGCCCGGAAAGCTGTTCAGGGTCTGCCCTGGATGCCAGCTTCAGAATGTCTTTAAGGAGGACGAACACTCCCTTTGCCTCTACTGCCTGCATGAGGACAAGAGACACGTGGAGAAGGACTGTGCGTTTTGCGGCAATATGTCGGAGCGGACCATGAAGGACCGCCACCTGCGTCTCGCCAACTGGCTGGAAGGGAAGAGCCCGTCAGGCGAGAAAAAGAAGAAGTCCGAGCGGTCTTCTAAGACCTTTGAGGGCGCCCCGGCGACGGGGGCCCAACAGAAGGCCAAGCACCGCGAGTCCGCTGGCACCGGGAGCGCTGAACGGTCGGGCTCTAAGAGAGCCAGGCACGGTGCATCCTCCCCGGCGCCATCAACCACGAGCCAATGCTCTGGCTCGGGTAAGAGGAAGGCTGAGCACCCGGCGAAGCTCCTGGAGAGACCCCGGTCGAGCACGAAGGCCCCATCAGAGGGGGAGCGAGGCGGTGACCCTCCCCCCAAGGAGAAGGCGGTGAGCGCACCTAAGGTGGTGAAAGCCTTGATCCACCCTGCCAAGGCCTCTATCGAGACAGTCGCGGCGGCCCTGGCTCAGCCTGTGGAGGCTACACCAGTGGAGGTGAGCCCAGAGTCTCCCTGCCACCGCAGAGGGAGTCCTCTTTTGTGCCCATCGACAGGATCCCCGTGAAACCTCCGTCGGAGAAGAAAAAGGGAGGGCAGGGGGTCGTCGTGGATTCGGCCTCAACCTCTGAAGAGGAGCTGATCGAAGTCTTAAGCCACGGCGTTGGCGTGGAAGAAGACCAGCCCGTCGGGAGGGACCCCGACTTCGGAGACAACGATAACGTCGAGGGTGCCGACGAGGCTCCTGACCGCCAGTCGGAATCCCCCCGACCAGTGCCGCAAGACAACTCGGCGGCCATTTTGTTGGCTATACAGTCCTTATGCTCGGAGATAAGGACGAGATTGCCGCTACCACCAACGGAGGAACCGCTCCCGACGGGGGACCCGGAGCCAGGCCCTTCTGGGAGCCCTCCTCCTAAGAGAAGAAGGGTTCTTCCTCCACCTCCTTTTCAACCATCACGCCCTGCTCAGCCCTCTTCCCCGTCCACGACCCGTGGGGATGATACGGGGACGGACACGGCCGCGACGGGTACAGACGATGAGGTTTACGACGAGGATCTCCCGTCGTCACCTCCTCCCCGGGCTTCCCCGCCCAACGAGATTGGATCGTTTCATGCCATGATCGCCAGGGCATCCAAGCTGTTCCAGCTCTGCCCGGAAGAGAAGAAGGAAGGATCCTTTATCAACGGCGCGAGACCAAGAGGAAGACGGTCCTCGCTGTACCTCTACTGGAAGATATCTGAGATGAGGGTCTCGCCCTCCTCAAGAACCCATCCACAACGCCTGTGAGAAGGGATCGGCACGAGAAGAAGTACCGGGTCCCGGACGCGGCCCCCTTGTGCCTTCGGGCACAGCCGACCCCGGACTCGGTCGTCTCCGCAGCGGCCAGGAAGAAAGCGGGGGGGGGGGGCTTCGGCCTCTACGTCAACCTCCTTGCCGGACGGCGAGGGAAAGAAATTGGACACGATGGGACGCAGAGTCATCTCATCGGCAGCGACGACGATTAAGGCTGCCAACGCCTTGGCTATCGTAGCCCGCTACGACAGGGAGTTGTGGTACAAAATTGCCCCCCTGCTGGACTTCCTACCAGACGACAAGAGGGCGGAGGCCCTAGAGATCTTGCAGGAAGGAGAAGTGGCGTTGGACTACGCCATTACGATAGCGACGGACATCGCTGACACTGGGTTTCGCCAGTTGGGCAACGGCGTGTGCCTTAGACGGCGTGGATGGCTCAAGGCAACGGACTTCCGGCAGGACGTGCAGACCAGAGTCTTGGACATGCCGTTCGACGGGAGCAACCTGTTTGGGAAAACGGTGGACGATTCCCTACAAGCCATCAAGACGGACACGGAGACGGCCCGGGCTCTTGGTGTTCTCCATCAGCGACGGCCGCCCTTTCGGAGCGCCGGAGGCAAGCAGGGTGCCTCCAAAGGTTCCGGCGGTGGATTTTCCACCTATCGTCAAGCGGCCCGTTCGTCGTCACAGGAAGCCTACAGGGGACGAGGCAAGTCGGGCAGACCCCGCCGTCGTCGCCAGGGAGGACAAGGCGGCAAAGCCTCGTCGAAGCAGGACTGAACTGGCTGTGGGGTTGGGCCCCCACCGAAGCACCCCGGTGGGAGGCCGGCTGGCGAACTTCGTCAGCGCGTGGGAGTCCATCTCCACCGACCGTTGGGTGCTGGACGCCCTGGCCCATGGTCACGCGCTCGAGTTTCTAAAGAAGTGCCCGTACGTCCCCCCCGTGGCCAGGAAGGAACATCACGTCCCTCAACTTCTCTTGGAGGTAAAGGCGATGCTCAAGAAAGGCGCCATCGAGCTCGTCCCAAAGAGGCTTCGGGGCTCCGGAGTTTACTCAAGATACTTCCTCGTGAAGAAGAAGACAGGAGGATGGCGTCCCATCCTGGACCTACGACGACTGAACAAATTCATCAAGGCACAGAAGTTCCGGAGGATCACCCTCCAGCACATCCTGGGTCAGCTGGAGGAGGGCGATTTCCTATCGTCGTTGGATTTTGAGGATGCTTACTTCCATATCCCCATCCTAAAGGGACACCGAAAGTTTCTCAGATTCGTGGTCCAAGGGCGTCACTACCAGTTCAGAGCCCTTCCCTTCGGATTGAGGTCGGCACCCAGGGTGTTCACCAAGTGCCTTGCACCGGTGGCAGCGCGGCTGCGCCTGGAGGGGATCCACGTCTACCCCTACCTGGACGACTGGCTCATCCGAGCAAAGACAAGGTAACTCGCCGCGGAGCACACGGCGAGGACCGTCCAACTACTCACGGACCTGGGATTCTCCATAAACTACGCCAAGTCCCACCTGGTGCCCGCGCAAGACGCACTGTTTCTGGGAGCGAAACTCGACACAGTGGCGCTTCTGGCCTCTCCGTCGGAGGAAAGGACGAGGGCCATCTTGGGCAAGGTGCAGCGGATGCTGGTTGCGGACGCGGCCAGGATGAGGTCCATCAAATCCCTCCTCGGAATGATGTTTTCTTGCATTTATCTCATCCGCCTGTGCAGGCTTCGGATGCGACCATTACAGGAGTTCCTGGACGCTCGCTGGATTCAGACGGGCAGCTTCGAGGACAGGATCACACTCGAAGAGAGCTTCCGACGAGCGATCCGGTGGTGGGGCACCCGCGCACATCTGACAGCGGGCATGGACTTCCAGACCCCGGGCCACCAGGAGACAGTGACTACAGATGCCTCCCTGGAAGGGTGGGGAGCGCACACCGAAAATCTGCACGCGAGAGGCCTTTGGCTTCCGACGGAGAAGTCCCTCCATATCAACGTCCTGGAGCTCCGAGCAGTGTTTTGGGCCCTCAGGTCTTTTCTTCCATCCCTCAAGGGCAAGGTGGTGAGGATCTTCACCGACAACACCACCACCATGTTCTACATCAGGAAGCAGGGCGGTACCAGATCCCCAGCCCTGTCCAAGGAGGCGCAGGATCTGTGGCATTGGGCCGACGCCCAAGGGATGTTTCTGGTGCTGTTTCATCTGGCAGGAATAAAAAACACCATCGCCGACTCGCTCAGCAGAGAGCTGCGCTCGTGCCACGAGTGGGAACTACGACAGGATCTAGTGGACCGCCTCTTCCGAGGATGGGGCACTCCCCAGATCGATCTGTTCACGACGGCGACGAACTCCAAGTGCCGGAGGTTCGTCAGCAGGCTTCCCCAGCCGAGGAGCATGGGCGATGCTTTCTCGTTCCCCTGGGAGGGCCTGTTTCTATACGCGTTCCCTCCATTGCCATTGCTGATCCGGCTCATCAACCAGCTCAAGAGGTCACGGTGCAGGATGATCCTCGTCGCACCTGCGTGGCCGAGGCAGATATGGTTCCCGGACCTTCTGGACTTGTCAGCGTCCCCGTCAATCAAGCTGCCAGTGGACGAGGATCTTCTCTCCAGGGAAGGAGGCGCCATCCTCCATCACGACCCGAAATCGCTGAACTTGCAGGCCTGGCTCCTGCAGCGTTAGAGTTTGGAGGTTACGACATACCGGCCGACTGCAGAGAGGTTCTTGCAAAGGCCAGGGCGTCCTCAACTCTTAAATGCTACGGACACAAATGGAAGAGGTTCTCTGTCTGGTGCCTGTGCACAGAAGATTAACCCTCTATGGATTACGTTACGGCTCCTCAAGTACTGCCGTACCTACTGACGCTGGCCAAGGCTGGACTGGCGCACGCTTCCATCAAGATTCATCTTGCCGCGATCTCCCGATACACCAGAACCCTGGGACGGACGTCTTTGTGGTCTCATCGTCTGGTGAAAGAATTCATGAAGGGACTGTTCAGATTGTTCCCGCCGGTGAAGGCTCCGCCCCCGGCGTGGGAGCTCAACGTGGTGCTGACCAAGCTCATGGGAACCCCGTTCGAGCCTCTGCACTCAGCTCTGTTGAAGTTCTTGTCGTGGAAAACAGCGTTTCTTGTGGCCATTACCTCCGCACGACTAGTGGGAGAGATCCAGGCCCTTTCCTGCAAGCCCCCGTACTTGAATTTTCACGACACGAGGGTAGTGCTCAGGACGCACCCCTCCTTCATGCCCAAGGTGCCGTCGGACTTCCACCTCAACGAACCCTTGGTGTTGCCTGTTTTCTTCCCGTCGCCTTCGTCGCCGGCTGAAAGGGCTTTGCACTCGCTGGATGTGGCTAGAGCGCTGAAGTTCTACGTGGACCGCACGAAGAGTTTTCGGAAGACGTCACAACTTTTTGTGAATTTTGGAACTGTCAATCAGGGGAAGGCTCTCTCAAAGGCTTCCATTTCCAGATGGCTCTCCGGCTGTATCATGTACTTACTTACCTGTAACTGTTTTTCTCCGGCATGGGTCTGGCATGGATTCACATGCGAACCCTCCCGCCTACCCCTCTGCGGCTCTTCACTTGGTCATACTGCCACTTCACGTGCTACCAAATCTGAAGGTGGCTGCCAGAGGCGGGGCTTAGGGAGATGGCAGTCATTGGCTGTGGTCAGTATGACGCAGAGATCAGTGATTGGTTACTACTACGAAAGACAGATCAGAAACGAAACTGATACTGATTTTTCTTTACCGAGGATTCCCAGCCTGACGACGGGGAATATTCATGAGCATGTGAATCCATGCCAGACCCATGCCGGAGAACAACAGTTACAGATAAGTAACTTGTTCCTTTTGTCAAATTGGAAGGTTTTCCCAGCCACTTGAGATCATCAACTAAACCATCTTTTAAAACAATAACCTTCAGTCTTTGTTTGCAGATTTATGGTATGATCTTTCATTGTTTTTAAAAATCAAAGAATGAAAACTGGCTTGGACCTTGTTCCATTCTTGTCCTGAATTTAGTATGAGTTGTTGCCTGCTGAATGTACAAAAGGGTCACAGACTCCTGCATGGTTCTTAATATTAAAGTGAAAACGTTTGGAGAGAGGCCCTTTTATCACTTGTGCGTAAGCTCCAAATTAATTGAAAATTCACTCCCATTTTGAACTGTGCATATTATGTCTTTAATCTTCCATGTGCGTCAAACGTCTTGTTCTGCTGGCTTTCTCTGCTGTCCAGAAGTTTCACACATTATATTGCTCCTTGTCAAAGCTTAAATGCATTAAACCAAACCTTTGCTTCTAGGCTTGCCTGATTGTGTGCTATCAAGTCTACCAAAACCTAAGGGAAACCGCCGCTGCACATCAGGGTGGAATAAGATGGAATTATCATTGGACACATAGAATTTAAGCATTTTTATCCGGGCAACCACCATGGGAATATTTTTGTTATATAATTATAAGCCATGTAAGACCATGCTAGAATGCACAAAACGTGTGGGCAATGAGATCAAGCCAAAAGGACGAGTCAGGTGCATATGAACATTAAATAAACAATGTGTGCAATTAATAATATGAATACATTTTTAATTGATTTGTCATTGGAGCTTTAGCGAAGGAAAAAAGCGCTCCTTCAAAGATAATTTGCTTTTGTTTAAAAGGCATAACACTTTTACAAAAATGTTATATTTTGTTCCTTACCATTAAGGTTTCATCACCTACTGATTTGTGTCCACTTTGAAGTCACACCAGAGGAGGGGATGAGCAGTCTGCCGATCATTATAGTAGTAGAGTGGCAAAGTAAAATGTTGCAGCTCCTCCTATTTTCCACCAACAAGTGTGCCTACCCAGTAATCGTACTAGTACTACAAGTAGTACAACTACCAATAATAGAAGTTGCAACTTGTTCTGCTATTAGCAGCAGCAGTAGTACAGTTACTAGTGTTTTAGCAGTAGTACTACTAATGGCAGTGGTAGTAGTAATATCAATGGAAGTAGTACCAGCAATCGTAGTACCACCAGTAGAAGTAGTATTCTTACTACTATTGGTAGAAGCCCTGTAACTAGCAGAAGTAGTAGCACTAAGACTATCAATGTTTGTGTAAGGCAGCACAAGCAGAAATGTCCCACTTCTGAGTGCCTAAATCCAAACCGGTAGAGGTGTGATTGTTTGTTTTAGGGAAAGGTGGTGGTGTAATGGGGGAGGGAAGGAAAAAGACTCCATTCACAGCAATACTGCAGGTCACATTATTGGTTTCAAGATGTATCCATAGTGTAATCATTGAATAGGTGCTGGCAGGTAGCATTACACACTTAAGTTCCAGGCACCTCACTGTGTCCATATCTGGGCCCATCGCACAGGGGCAAAAGTGGAAGAACGTCAATGGGCCGGTAATATTGTGAATTGTTAGATCTTGATGCAGTGACGGCAGGTCTGTGGGTTGAACTCTGTATTTGACTGCCATTATGGAAAGAATGTCTTGAGCAAGGTCCTGAGTGTGGTCTAAAATGCATGGAGAGGGCAGCAGTTAGGCGTTTTATGAGAGAGTTCCATAGCTTTGGAAGAGAACATCTTCATTTCACTTCTGCTTATATTCATCATGGGTATGTACCACAAGCCTCTGACTGATGATCTAAGTGTTATATTGGGATTATCTCTCTTTAGCAGGGAAG
Source organism: Ambystoma mexicanum (assembly GCF_040938575.1). Lineage (NCBI taxonomy): Eukaryota > Metazoa > Chordata > Amphibia > Caudata > Ambystomatidae > Ambystoma > Ambystoma mexicanum. Next base: position 826,404,492 of record NC_090939.1, read on the forward strand.
GCACATGCAGGGCCATCTTTCCAACAGGATCTATGAATTGTACAGGTCATTGTAAGTATCATTCTGTAACTATTTGACAGCCAGTGGAGGGACTTGATGGCTGATGTGATGTGGTCTTGTCTTTTGAGACTTAGATGGGCTGTCTGATTCAGCAACAGTTGAAAAGACTTTGTCGTGGACTTGTGTAACCCAAGGTATACTAGGTTACAGTAGGCTATCTGGCAGAGTGCCAGGGCCCTGGCTAGGTTGCCCCGGGGATTGAACATCAAGCACTGGATTCCCTTTGAGCCAAAGGTGGTTGTTAGACATCCAGTCCTGCGTATTACCTGGGTAAAGCATGTTGTTTTTTCAAGTTGGTCTTGTCCCCGAGACAGATCCTAATTTGTGTGTTGACGGTTTATAGTTAGTATGGTAATGGGAAGACGGTGAAGAAACCATTGGCACCTAAATTCCCTAGGTGATGAGTTAGGAGATTAAGTGTCTCATTAGCCACCTGTGCCTCTCTCTGCCTTTGAGTAAGGAGGACAGCCAGTCCAGGGCCTTCCCTGAAATTCCCATGCTTGCTGAATAAGGTAGGATGTATTAGTCGCAGTGTCCTATGTCTCTGATAGTTGAAATGAGGCAACTACAGTGTTTCTGTCAGTAGATTTGATCATCTTCTCGCTGACAAGTGTTTATCTCCCCCTGGGGGGTCTGAATCATGATTGAATGGAACAGGGCCAGTGATTTGACTTTCTGTGACTATTCTCTCTAGCGTCTTTGTTTTCAATGGGTAGGTTGGAAATACACTGGAAGTCTGCCAAGACATTGATGTCTGCATTATTATTTGTAGGGTTAAGTGTGATCTAGACAATTTAAGTACTTTTTGCTGATGGTGACATTGCACAAAGTGGTGAGATGCTGCTAACTTCAAAAGAGCAGCATGCACCACTACCCCATCCCCGACCTCCAACAAGGACATAAATGACATCTGCAAACATTTCATTCCATTGTCAAGATACATCTGGCAGTCCCTCAGAAAACTACCCTTTGCCATTCTGTGGATATGCCCATCTCCCACTGATGATGGTTCAGATCATACTTTGCCATATCGCCTGCTGCTGAGATGGCATGAGCAACTTTGAGGGGACTGGAAGGGTAACCGATAGATACATCGGTGACTGACGGTGTGGAGCGTTACGTGAAAATGGGACCGCTCTGGGTACTGAGGGGGCAGGAGCCACTCCCTGACAGCATCCCCAGGAAATGTAAAAGAAGTGGAGGAACAGGCACCAAGACATTAAAGGGAAGAGCAGGACTAGTGTGGCTGGCACGGCACCAGGAGTTCAGGCTGCACGACTTGCCCCCCACCACCCCATCTGCTTGGTGGCTCCTTGGACCTTGTTGGACCCTGACAAGCGGGACCCCAATTGTAACTTCCCCCGACAGCCCAGCGGCAATAGTATAAAACTAAAAAGGGGGAGGGGGAGTCGCTACAGCCCACGGGGGTGCATTGCTCCCGCAAGCCTCCGGCAAACTAGGAATTGAAGCTGGTGCAGCAGCTGGGGACCCTGCTGGAGAGGGTGAGACACCGACGGAATCACAACCTGACGGCAAGACAGAAGTGGCCCACACCACTGCAAAGGGACAGTGCCAGCTGAACTGAGATAGCATTATTTGCATGGAGGGATTCCTGCAAACACTGGTGGAGGAGCCTAACACTGTGTAAACCAGGCAGGCAGGAGACAGTGGACATATGCCAGAAGGGGGGAAGAAGAAAACCCCTGCAAAACCAAGGCAGATGAAAATGGAGGCGTTTGCGAAACGAGACCAGAAGCGGGAGCTGGGCACTGCAGAATCGTGACAGGTGGAAAATAGCCCCAAGCCACTTACGGACGGCCCTGATGGCAGAATATTGGAGGTGATTGTTGCTCTATGGACATCCATGGAGACCCGCATCAGGGAGATAATATGCAATGTCAGAGACCGGAGACAAGATGTGCTCAATCTAGCTGGCAGAGTAGGAGAGACTGAGGTGAAAGTGGAAGAGGTCTCAACCACCATGAAATGCTACAAGGGACGGTCCAAGAGTTAACCGTACAGGTACGGATGCTGCGAGATCGAGCAGAAAATGCTGAAGGGAGCACAAAGAAGCAACATCTGGATCTTGGGGTTACTTGAAGGAAAGGAGGCCAGGAACCCCACCACATATGTCGAAAACCTGCTGTTCCAAGAGATCGGTCCAGGTGCGCTATCACAAGGGTTCACAGTGGAAAGGGCCCACATGGCATTGGTGCGGTAACAACCCCTCCCCGCTGGAGCCCCACCCCATTATAACCATGATATTGAACTTTAGGCACACAGAGAAGATGTTGGCTTTCTCCAGAGAAGGAGGTAGGATTCAACCTTGGTCTGCATCACTGGTGATCTATCCAGACTACACTTTACAGGTCCAGAGACAGAGAGGTCAGTTTGTTCCGACGAAAGAAAGCCTGCTAAAACAGGGCATAAAATATATGCTTATATATCCGGCAAAGTTAAAGGTAATGCATAAATGACGGGCACTGTTTTTTGACACACCTGAAGAAGTGAATGCATGGATGGATGCCAATGAGATGAAACCGATGGAAGCGAACGACGGCAACTGAAGACTTGGCAAGTGATGGTCAACAGACATATGCAAGGTTTGTGCTGCACGGACACTTGAGGATGCTACAGTTAAGGGACTGGTGTGGATCACAGATTTGGTGGGTTGAGTATCCTCTTTCTGGCCCTACCAGTTAAGGGCCGGTGGTTGGGAGGAGCCGACCAGTGTGTTGCACCTTCTTCTTTAATTCTACTAGCAGGGTTTTCCTTTACTAATTTGTATAGGGAATTCCTGGTACCAAGCAGCCAACTTCCAGGAGGGTGGGGGGGAATAAAAGGGGGGAATAAATGGTGGTTACGCCTCCACAGACGGGTTCTGATGGGCAGTTAATTTTGGTTGAAGTTGAGGGCAGTTAGTTTGGGTTACAACACCGCTTGGTTCAATGAGGTGGTAGACACCGGAAGCTAACTGAGGGGTGGAAAAGCGGGAGGTGGGCAGGCGGAGTCCTGAATGCCCATTGCAAGGCAGGGAAGGGGGAAGACACTGGGAAAATGGCGGAAGTACTAAACATTTCCTCCTTGAATGTCAGGGGGCTGAATAATTAAGTCAAGAGGGTCAGGGTAGCAACGTACATATGTAGGAAAGGAGTCAAAATAGCGCTATTGCAGGAAACGCACCTCACAGCTGGCAAACAGACCCAGGTCCTGTGAAAGTGGGGGTCGGGGGGTTTGGGTTGGTTTTTCCAACTATGCAAGTGGGGCCCTTACCTGGGTTGCCCCTGGGGTGCCTTTTCAGGAGGTGGGAGTCCACGTGGATTAGGAGGGGCAGATGGTTCTACTTTGTGGGTTTTTGGAAATTAAGTCTGCTTAATAAACGCATACACCCCCAACCAAGACGCTTCCACTTTTTTCTGCTCCCTGTATGCACTGTTGGCCCCCTATAGTGGGATGACATGGATCTGGGGGAGGATTTTAATTGTACACTGGACCCAACATTAGGTAGATCAGACAGTAAATAGAAGTTACCATCGCCACCGACCAAGGTCTTGGTGATGCTGATGAGAGAGCTGGAATTGGAGGAAATTTGGATGTGGCATAGGATATAGACCTGTATAGATTATTTTATCACAGGGACAGATCACCTTGGGGAGTTTGTAGAAGCCTCCTATGAAGGTTGAACTCTTTCGGACCATTCGCCCTTAATCATAGAGTGGGTGCTCAGTGACTGGCCTGCTTCGATATCCACCTGGAGGCTACGGGCAGAGACGGGCCCTTCTGGGAAGACATAGCACAACATATCGAGGACTATTTCGACAACAACGAGGAATTGTGGATTGCCAAGGTACTTTATGGGATGCCGTTAAGGTAATGATAAGAGGAGCCGCCATAGCCAAAGCTGGGGGTGTTCAAAGGATATTACCCAAATTGTTCGGAAAAAATGTGAACGCGTGGTAGATTTGACTGAATTCGGTCACTACCATTAGTTAGAATTTTTTGGGACAATTTATGTCAGAAAATACTGAACATGAGGAGCGGGGCTGACCCCCACTCTCCATGTTCAATATCTGCAGCCTCAGGGAGTGCGGGGGTGTCTCCCTCATCCTCAACAATGGAGGCAGGGGACAAAAAATGTCTCAGGCCCCCATTTTCAATGTATGGTCAAAACAGGGGGCCGTGCAGCTAGAAAAGAAGCTGGTGGCTACTGAAGCGGAAATCAAGTGGGTGATCAGTGTGGTCTCGCTGGGAAGGAGGTCAGGAGTAGTCCTCACCGGATTTAAGCAGGAATGTCTGGATCTTTGGGAAAGATTGGGAAGGTCTAGTTTTGCAAAACTCGAGAGGCGATTACCGAAATAGAGGACTAGTGTCGGGAACTGTGGCGGTCACAGGGGGAAATTAACAAGGTCTTTGAGGTTTCGACCGGAATTTGTGAGGGAGACGTGGCTACCAAGACGCGGGAGATCACCGAAACCCTGTCTGCGATGGGTCTGCCCACACCGAGTTCAGAAAATGCAGGGGACTTGGGTGCGCCGCTCACAATAGAAGAACTGCGGACAGTGATGGTTGAATTGCCCACAGGGAAGAAGCTTGCAGCGATGGCTTGCCGGCGGAATTTTATAAGGAGTATATTGAGGGGATAGCCCCAAGGCTGTTCCGCAGCTTTGAGGAGGTGTATGAGGTTGGTAGACTTACCCCAGAGCATGGAGGAATCCATAATGGTTCCGATATTGAAACCTGGAATAGCTGGAATCTATTGCGAGTCGTATCGCCCGATATCCCTAATAAACCAGGATAGCAAGATTCTCCCTGTGATACTAGCAGAAAGGCTGAAGAGAGTAATAGGGACGCTGATCCATCTGGAGCAGACTGGGTATGTTCCAGGAAGGGCCATGTCTGAAAATGTGAGACAAATGCATGCAATTATTGACGAGACTCAGGAATGGTTAGAAGGGTGCACAGTGGTCTCGCTGGAGTCATCAAAGAGTTTGTGTCCGTTCGGTGGGAGTGGATGGTCACCTCACTAGGAAGCTTCGGAATAGGAGAGTGGTTCATGAGGTGGGTCAGAATTCTTTACTCTAGGCAGGTTGTGCGGGTAAAAACCAGCAGGCAGGTGTCGGAGCACTTCCCTGTACGGAGGGGCACGAAACGGGGTTGCCCGCTGTCCCCCATACTGTATATTATGGCTCTGGAGCCTCTAGCGGTGTTCCTGAGGAGGTAATTCAGGTATACAGGGCTTCCTGGTCCATGGCAAGCATCTTGTGATTTCGTTATATGTAGACGATATCTTATCGTATATACGGAGCCCAGAAGACCATCTGGCTTCCTATGTAGAGGTACTAAATAATTTTGCAGCATTATCGGGCATAACAGTCAGCAAGACGAAGTCTTCCATATTTCCGCTGACAGGTTGTATTGGAATAGAGGAATCAGGACTTCACGCCCCTGGGCTGCAGTGGAGAGTCACAACTTTGACACCTGAGAGTGGATTTTTACCACAATGCAGCGGAGACCCATCAGCAAAATACACTGAGTTAGAGTCGGACTGCGGAACTCCATCAAGTTTTGGGAAAAGTTACCCCTTTCGGTAATGGGCAGGATTGCGTTGCTGAAAATGGTTGCCCTCTCCCACTTACTATACCATTTTGTAAATGTTCCATACCTTATACCGAAGTCCTTCTTTAGAGAACTGCACTCGCTGATGAGGAGCTTCACATGGGGATCGCGAAGGTGAAGAGTGGCCCAGGACATCCTACGTAGGGACTATGCAGAGGGAGGTGTGCGTCTCCCACATTTCGAGTTATACTACCTGGTGGGACAGCTACAGCACGCGGCGGGAAGGATGGCAGACATAGAAACAGTGGAACATAGACTATGGAGTGAGTCAATGACCCCTTACCTACTGCGGGAAGTATTATGGTTGGAAGGAGAGAAATTTGAGGATCCTCCTCGCCTCTTGCTGCTGGAAGGGAAGATCTGGGCCAGAACCAGAGCTCTGCTGTGAATGAGAGAACCATACTACACCCCCACACCACCACATACCCTTGGCGGCAATATGTGGAGGGTATATAGTGCAGACTTGGCGCAGATTAGGTCGTCAGAGGCGCTCTTGGATTTCAGGGGATTGGAAGATGAGCATTGTATTCAGAGGGGGCAGTTACTGACATACTCTAGAATATTAAACGAGACAAGGAAGAGATGGCCGGTTTTCCTGGTCAACTAGAGGAGGACGGCATACTTGGGTTGTTGCATGCAGTGTGGGAAGGAGGAGATGGAATATCTAGGTTGTACCAGGGGCTACTGGAGGCAATGCCAAGGAGAAGAGCAAGTGGGAGTCAGGTAGGTAGGGAGCTCACAGATTCGGAATGGGCCAGAGCGCTGCTGTATCCCAAAAAAGTCTTGAGGAACGCTAGGCTGAAGCTGACCCAGTTATATGTACTAAATACAGCACATTTGACGCAGCTTCGTTTATCACAATCCCCAGGTTCAGAGGAGAAATGGTGTCCACGGTGCAAAGGGCGGGGGTGATTCATATGTTCTGGACATGTCCTGTGATCCAAGGTGTCAGGGTCTCAACCTTGCGCCGAGGTAGCACGTACACCTGCCTCCTCGTTGGGTCTTGGTGCCTGGCTTGGTAATAAACTCAGGCTTCCGTAACCCGCCGGGGAAAGAGGGTTAGGGTCCGCTGGATTGGATAGGTAGGGGGAAATTAGGGTAACCGGAAAAAAGGGAATGGTAATGGGTAGGTAAAGGGGGTTTTAGGAAAGGTCCGTCTTGCTGTCCCTTTGTGGGGTTCCTGAGATCGGTGGTACTCTGCCCTTACACTCACTCTTACACTCAGCAAGCTATAACCTCAGAGACCTGTTGGGTCTCACGCTACACATAATGATGATAGATGCACAGATTACATTACTTTTGTGGAAGCGTTCCTATCACGCTCCTTGGGTTGTTCACAGACTCAACCCTCTGTTCTCCCACACAGACACCCCTGGAACAAATATTACCAAGCACTGTAATGGAATAACCCAAAAGACACTTAGCTTTGTGTGACGATGCTGAGAGGTATGCGAGCTGTGCCCCAGTTCTTGCCGTAGCGCTACGGCGCGATACAAGTTCTTTCTGTATACTACAGCAGAGCGCCGCTACAAGAAAACCAAAAACAGGTGAGTTTAATGTCAACAACCGTGTTTCCTCACACTGCACAATCACACATTCATTCGTTCCGTGCTGAGTTAGACAGGCCGTGTTGCTTCACACGAACTAATTGGCACCGGGTAAGTGATCCGCTAAGACGGACTTTAGAATCCCTCCCAGTGTTGTCGAGGCTTCCCCCCACTTCCGACGTGTGCACACAACGTCGGATCCCAATCGGCGTGTTCCAGACACACGCCGAAAGTATCAGCTGTTCTCTGCAAGCGTTCCCTTGGCGGTCGCTTGTTCGCATTAGTTTTGCCCATAAAAGTAATGCACTTATCTGTCATGGTGCGCGGGGCCTGCAGTGTTCACAGGCGGGGTGTGGCCCCACGGGTCGCTGCCTGCAGGAGCCCTCTATCCGTACATCTTCTCAGGTCCATTTCCTTTAGTACAAGCAGGGATCCTTGCGCGCGTTGTGCGCATGTGCTGATCCTCAGGCGTTGTCCCGAAGTAGTTCTTTTGCTCGCGAAGGCGCGAGCATGCTGGGAATTGAAGTCTTTCTTGGTCCTGATGCCGAATGCTGCATTCTGCTGCCTCCAGGCCTGCACTCTACAATAAGGACACAACAAAGTCCTAAAATACAGATGCTTGGACCACAGCCTGTCTTTCCCTAGTCCAGGCTGTTGCCCTTTGTGCGTGGTGTGCACCAAATGCCCCAAACCTGCATTAGTCACAGTAGAAACCCTGACACAAGGATTCTGACTGGAACTGGAACAAAGATCATGGGCGGACAGAGAACAACATATAAGTGGACGCCGGTGGCATGCCTGTTGGGAGTGTTTATGCACCCCAAAGGGGGCTAAACCCGCATATAGAATGATTGATCTGGACTGGGTTTTGGCAAAAAGAAAGATTGCCATGGTGTGGAAGTCGCCTGATGGGCCGCACATTGACAGATAGTGGTAGGATTTACGGCGCTGGTCGGTGGCAGATGCTGCATTTTGTTATGAGGCCCTGTGAGTAGGGGGGACAGAAAGCTACAAAAATGTGAAGGCCTGGAACGCCTTAGTGCAATGGTGGTTTACTTGACCAGATGACAAACCCCCCCTGAGCCCCTGGTGGGGGTGTGGCAGGATGGAGAAAAGGGGAGGCTCCGAAGCAGGGCACTGGGTGGGTAGATATTTCGAAATACCAGGTGGGTCAGTGGTGACCTTTGGTGGATTTCCACGGACTACAAAACGTGGGTTTTGGGGTTTTCCTTTTTTGTTTTTAGTTCGATTTGGGGGGTGTTGGTGATTTAGGAAAGGGAGGGAGGTTGCACAGGGCACAATATGACCTTTGAGCTGAAATGTGTCCTATGCTGTAATAAGTGTGAGAACCTCTAATTTGAAAATCAATAAAAAAGATTTCAAGAGAAAAAAAAGGTAGTTTCGAGTACAAACAGAAATCACTTTTTCTACGGAGGCCTGTCAGTGGAATCCATCTTGGCTGGTGCACGATTAAGAAACATATATAGAAATGTCACTCCATTTTTTTATTTGCTGCATTGGCAAGAAAAGTAGAGTAGACCTTGTGCAAATGTGATATTTTGGGGAGTGCGTCCACTGATGATGCTCTTTTGCTTATGCTAAACAGCAAGGTCAGCCTCAAAGCCCAGTTATATTAAAGGAGCATACCCCTCCACGAGTAACATGCTTATCTTCTAATGAAGCAAATAACATAGAGTTACTAGGGTAGAACAAAGCACAATGTATTAAACAAACACCTTCACTTTTGAGATGTTTCACTGATGTCATGGACATTTCCAGCATATTCTTGTATTCCACTATGCAATCATAAACACACTTATAAGCATGATTCAACGGGGTTGAGGTGGTCCAAGGAACTTTTTGAAATTCCTAGATAAACTCTACTGTGTTTTCAAAGTGTCTCCCACAGCGCTGTTGGTGGGTGAATGACCCCGTAGTACAAATTTTATCTATTCTGGTAAAGTAAGAGCTGGCAACTGTTGGAAACCAAAGGGTGTGTCACCTACTAGTCCCCGGGATCTCTCTCTCAGGTGGCCAGGGCATGTCCATTGCCTTTGGATCCAGACCCTGGGGGTGGACCGGTGCAGAAGGATCACCTGGGTGAGGGGTCTTCTGGGAGTCGGGGTGAGGTTGACCGTTGGTGAGACGCAGTATTCCCCTCTTTCTCGTACCCATGACCCCTCCTGTTTCATAGGATTCTCTGATGTCCCAACTTCCCCTCCCCTTTTCTATACAAACACTGGGCTAAGGAAGAGGGCAACTGAGAGTAACACGGCTAACTCTTACACATCTCAGTGCACATGTCCCACTAATCGGGTTAGGAAAAGTCAAGCACTTTAATCACATACATCTGATACCCATTAGCTCTCCCCACACGCATAAAAGGCGGACCATAGAGACACACTCAGAGCAAGGTGGAACATAAGAAGCAGCAGAATTTCTGGGGCAAAGGCAATCCTACTGGAGCATAGCGACGGATCGAGGGATGAGAACCAAGGGTAAAGGAACCCAGGAGTTCCCTGCAGGAGGTTGTTGCTTCCAAAGAATCCAAATTCCAGACAAGAAGACTGCATTGTGTTTCAAAGGTGCCTGTGACCCTCTCGGGTGAACGACAGAGTTAGGAGTCGAGGCCAAGGCTGTGGTATTAACCTTGACTCATGAAATAAAAGGCAAACATAAGAAAGGAATGCACACAGCCGGTCAGTTGGCGAGCGACATTAAAGACCTCTGTGTTAAGGGAAGACTGAAGTTGCAACAGTATATCGCACAATTGAAGGCTGCATGCGTGTGGATGAGACGCGAAGAAAGGCAGACCTGTGGTGAACTTTAAATAACCAATAACTGTTAAGCCTGTGATACAGAGCAGCAGAGTGGTCCAGCGAATAGAAGTAGCCCGCTCTAAAGTCTCTGCAAAAGGTGAAATGTTCTTGTTATAAACCACGAAGTGAATGAACCTTAAAAAATGTGATGATCAAGATTGACCCCGGCAAAAGGGGGAAGTAGAAAGTGAATAATGAACTCTTGTGCTTATGAAATTGAACTAAACAGACCAAGAAACACTGGGGCAAATAATACAAGAATGCGAGTTAAAGGGAAAGTCGAAGTGGTCCTGTGTAGGTCTGTAGTAAAAGCTTTTGACATCAGCAAAAGGTCATAGCCTGACTGAGGGAGACCAGAAGGGAAGTGTGATAAGTTAGGGGAAGGGAACCCCTAACGAATGTGAGTAAAGCTTGGGGAAGGGATCCCCTACCTGTGCTGCGAGTGTGAGGTCCGAGGCAGACCTACGTGAACGTTTGGTTATGATATGATAATTTATTTGTATTGCGCTCGTACACAAGTGTTTCAGAGCAAGACATGGCAAGGGAGGGGAACAAGGGAGAACAAAACAATCATCTTACTAGGCCCTGTGACATTGAGAACGCACAAGTGCATGGGAATGTGAAAAAAGTGCATGGAAGGGGGAGAATGGAAAGTGTGGAGCAGAGGAGAACAGATAAATAATAAATAATAGAGGCAATAAACAGTGGTATTGCAGCCAGCAAGTGGCAAGTTCTGTGTTTACGGCAGCAGACTGGCTAAGTCTGATAAGTGCAGAAAAGAAGAAAATGAGGGGGGTGGGGGACTGTATGGGTACAGATACAGTCCCCAGTGCGAGGGGTGGCCAGGAGGCAGTGCAGGGTGGCAGGGTGAGCAGGTTCTTGGGCCGAGGGGACAGAGGGTGGCCAGGTGCCAGAGAGAACAGCAGATCAGCAGGGGAGAGGGGGAGCGAAGGCGGAAGAAAGAGGTAGGTCTTCAGGAGCTTCCGCTGATGGTTCTTGTTTTAGAGTGGTTGAACTGTGAACCCTTTTTGTTGAACTGTGAAAGAACTTTTGAAACGCTGGAAAGGTGACTTTGATGTGGAAGGCCAGACAGCCTCAATCCACATTTTCTTTTTTTTTTAGAACATATTTTTATTGTTTTGTCGTTTACGATCAGCGTTAAATCATTCCAGATAACACATGGCCCAACATGGCCATTCAGAGAACTCTCTTGTTTGGTTCTTGTTTTAGAGTGGTTGAACTGTGAACCCTTTTTGTTGAACTGTGAAAGAACTTTTGAAACGCTGGAAAGGTGACTTTGCTGTGGAAGGCCAGACAGCCTCAATCCACATTTTCTTTTTTTTTTAGAACATATTTTTATTGTTTTGTCGTTTACGATCAGCGTTAAATCATTCCAGATAACACATGGCCCAACATGGCCATTCAGAGAACTCTCACTAATACAAAAGAAAATAGGGTCTTAAGATGCCCATTACACATTTCGCAATATGTCTCTTTGGGTTTCGTCTGCGCCCCACACATACCTCTTTGTGAACATTGAGATGGCTACTGTGCCTCTTCCCACTTGTTCCAGATCTTATCAGCTTTCCTAGGACATCCCTAGCCGTGTATACTCTTCGTTCCATTGCAATACATATGTCTACATCCGTGACCCATTGTACATATTGTGGAGTCGTTTCAGAACCCTTCAGTTTTGCAATGTTCCTTTTAATTAAGGCAGTGGTTGTTGACAAGAACAGTTTCTCGTATCTGGATAAATCTCCCTCCTCCTCCACCTCAAGTATCAGTTTGGGATCCCTGTGTATTGTTTGCCCTAGAACTCGTGAGAGCTCATTGCAGCATTGCTGCCAGTATTGTTGAATGCAATCACATTCCCACAGTATATGTAGGAAGGTTCCTTCTTACCTTTTGCAGCGTAGACAGTACAGGTCTGTCGCCTTCCCCCATTGGTACAATGCCACTCTTGGATAGTATATCCTATGCAGAATTTTGAACAGTATGAGTCGGAGCCTGGCCGAAATGGCTACCTCATGGAGAAACATGAGCGCCGTTGTCCAGTCTTCCGCTTGTATAGCTCCGATATCCCTCTCCCATTTGGACTTCAGGCTGGTTAGCTCAGCGGTGGCAAAGGAGGTTATTACGTTGTACATGATAGATGTGGTTTTAGTGTCAATTTTTGCCTGCACTATATTCCTTTCAAGAGGGGTGCTTTCGGCCATATTTTCTATTTCTGGGAGGTGTGCCAGGTATTGCATGTTACATCTGTGTGTAGTGGTATTGCTCATTTGTTGGAAGGTGAAAGTGGGATTCTAGAGCTTCGAAGGGCACTAGTTTGCCATAAACTATATTTATGTTAGGCAGAATCCTGTGAAGTTCGCTTCGGGAGCACTACAGAAGATTAAGACTACAGGTATATGCAATAAATCCCCTTTGCTATCAGTCTGTACCACAAAGATTTAGTTGGTAGCTGTGGGTTAACAGTTAGACTTATCTCAAGAGGGATATGAGCAGTATTCAGGGTTTACACAATAGGACTACAATACTATGGAACAAGGAAACACTGACCAAAGTTTTGTATCAAAAAGAATATATATATTTATTTTGCACACTTCTAGTTCAACACATCATTCACAATTATTAAAGCAATTTAAAATAGTCAAGAAAAGTATACACAACTCCCTATTCAAATTGTAGACAAGTTTGAGCCAGAGTGAAAACTGAGCAAAATGGCACAGTGTAAACTAAGCAGAAATGGCACTCTAACAATTTCTTGAAAGGGAGGGAAAGCACAAATTATACCGAGTTAACCTCTTAAACACTCTAGCAACACTTCCCAAGTGGATTGTGTGCAAGTTAGACAAGGTAGCACTTTAGCAATAGTCATAAATAGGTGAAAACCGAGCAAAATGGGACTTCAACAATACTTAAGAGGGAGGGAAGAGTGGTTATAAGGGTTCTTGGTGCACCAACACAGTTGAGAGTGAAAAGCAATCTAGTGAAGGCAGTTGTAACAGATTTAGCCAAAGTCAATAGGCCTGTGCCAGAGTTAGTGGTACAGAGCAATGTGCCCAGGATCAAAGTGTTCTAGTAGCTGCAGTCAAGTCTTTGGTTTAACAATTCAAAAGGAGGGTGCAGAAGGTAAAAGATAATGTTAGTTGATAGGGGCAGCCAACCCAGGAGGTAGGTAAAGGTTTTTAAACACCTTTAGCAGTACCCCGCGAAATGGGAAGCCTGGTGAAAAAATGTACCTGAAAAAGTGGAAGCGGCTCCTGCAGTGGCAGTGGTTCCTGGCAGTTCCTGCAGTTCGTGTTGTCCAGCAGAGGAAGAGAGGCTCTCGCCGTGGAGGAAGGTTTGAGTTACTGCACTGCCCAGGAAAGAAGCCAGCCGTGGTGAAGCCGAAACGGATTAAAAGGTACGCTCCTTTAAATTGCAGTTGTGGTGGACGGGTGCCTGGCTATCCGGTCTCTGAGTGCAGGGCACTGGCGATTCGACCAAGGCAGGTCCTGGAAGGCGATTGTCGTACTGGTTGGCCCCACCAGCTCAAGGGAAGAAGGCTCTTGCAGATGAAGATCTTCTCTCGTCGTGTGGATAAAAGTGTGAGACGCTGCAGCAGGGCTTCACCGGTGGCTCAGTTGTTGCAGATGTCTTTGGCTTCTCTCCTCTTCGGCTTCTTAGTTCCAGTGGCGAGGTCCTGTCCTCCAGTCCTCAGGACCCTGCTTTTATGCAGCAAGACCCCCATTCATACAGCCTAGCTGTCACTCATACAGTGGGGTGGCTCTCCCAGCAGGAGAACCCCCGAGCCTATCAGGGCAGAGTGCGACTTGGGTTGCGTAGGCAACCCTGTCCAGGGTGCCTATTCCCCGTCCGACAAATCCTGTCTACCCCAGACTCTGGCGCCGAGAGGAGGGCTTCTGTGCAGCAGCCTGCCAAAAGGACGAACAAAGGGTCCCAACCTGAGTTAGGACTATAGAGAAAGACACGAGAAAGAAATTAAATCAAAGTTCTGGCAATAAAAACCTACCGGAGGAAAGTTAATATTAAAATAAACCGGCGGTATGTTAGAGGCTGTCAGTAAAAGTGGTAGCCTCGAACAATGCGAAAAATCCCATAGGAAAATATTTGCGGTCGAATATTTATGGTAGAAACCACAAGCCGGAAACTTTTGAGAGAGGGACTTTACCGTACCCCCTTGAAAATGAACACTAGGGAAAAACTATTAACCCTTTCCAGTAATTCCATATTAAGGTGGGTTGTACTGGTTTTGTTCATAAGGATTGACTAGTAAAGTCAATGGGGACTTCACATGCCCTGGTAGACAGTAGTCAGTCCCAGGGTATGGAGTCTATGTTTGGGGGTCGCTACGACACCCCTGTGGTACAGCACAGAGGGTGCCTTGTACCACACATGTAAAAAGATGAATCCTATTAGTGTGAGAAAAACCCCATAGACCACAAGCACACAAGATAGCCTAAAACACACACTAGCAATCTGTCTTAAGAGTGGGAAAAAAAGCGTCTCGCTCTTAGCAGGAGAAAAAAATAAACCCCTCAAATCCAGCAAAGCTGCCGGGGAACTCTATAGGTAAGGGAAATTAGCCATAGAAGAGAATTCTCCCTAACAATTTGTGTTTCTTTCCAGATCAGGGAAGTATGTGACAGCATGGTCTGGGGAGTTAAGTGGTGCGTTGACCTATAGAGTTGTTAGATCTGTGGCCTGTTGTGTCTCCCGATATTCTCTATTCTGATGTGTGGCAGCATTCCATCTCCATGTAGTATATTGTTGACCACGGCCATTTGACTAGCCCAGTAATAGGACTGTATACGTGGAAGTCCAATACCCCCTTCCCATATGGAGCGTTGGAAGGTGCTCAGCGCGATGCGTGAGCGGCCCCCACGCCACAGAAGTTTTCTAAGTGCGCTATCAATCTTTTAAAATTTGCTCGGTGGGATGTGTAGCAGGGCGTTTTGTAGAATGTACAGGAAGCGTGGAAGAGCCAGCATTTTGAATAGGGCCGCCCTGCCAAGTAGGGTCAATGGGAGAGCGACCCAGTGGCGGACGTCCTCTGTGAATCTAGCGGTGATTGAGTGTAGGTTGTTAACCAGGTAATCGTTCAGGTCATTGGTGATTTGTATGCCGAGGTATTTGAACTGACCCGTTGCAATTTGGAACGGGTAGTTTTCAAGTCCCAGCAGGCTTATGTTACCAACTGGGGGATAAGATTGATTTGGACCAGTTTACACATAGCCCGCTAAAGGCTCCGTATCAGTTTGGTAGGCTTGTTATCGTGGGATCTGAGTTATGCCGGTCTTGAGGGTAAATTAGCAGATCTGCATACAGGGACACTCTATCCTTCTGTCCGTCTGCCCAGCGGAAGCTGCTCCATGCCGGCGATGCTCTCAGCAGCACAGCCAATGGTTCAATGGCTAGCGCAAAGATCATGGCCATCAGGGGGCACCTTTGCCTGGTACCCTTTCCCAGTATGAAGGGTCTAGAGGGCCATCCGTTTACCCTCATTTGTGCCTCGGGGGATTCGTACAGGAGTTGCACCCAGCTGATGTAGTGGGAACCAAACCCCATACGTCGCATTATGTCCCAGATTGCCTCCCAGTACACGGAATCAAAAGCTTTTTCAAAGTCTACAGCCAGCAGAGCTAGGGGACTTTATATATTGTGAGCTTTATCTATCGCTGTGTGGAGTCTGCGTATGTTCATGCGTGTGGATCACTGTGGCATGAATCCGCACTGGTCAGGGTGTATTAGTGTCGATATCACTTGTTGTAGCCGGTTAGCGAGTACCTTCGCCAGTATCTTGGTCTCACTGTTGATAAGGGAGATCGGTCTAGATGAGCTGCAGCGGTCAGGGTGCTTGTCTGCTTTGGGGATCACTATTATCTTTGCTTTTAGCAGGTCTGTTGGCAGGCAGCCCTGTTTCCTAGACTGCTGGAACATTTGCAACAAGTAAGGGGCAATCAGGTTTGATCCTGTTTTAAGCCACAACTCAATTTGGGAAGCCGTTCGGCCCGGCTGTTTTCCCTGCTTGGAGTTCCGACATTGCAGCTGTCAGTTCTTATTCAGTAATATCCCTTTCCAGTTGGGCTTGCTGGTCTGCACTGAGTGTGGGGAGGGCAATTTAATTTAGTATGGAACTATCAATGGGCGATGGGGGTGGTTTATATAGGTCTGCATAATAGGATGCAAACCCTTCAGCTATGTCTTGATCAGTGAGTAGCTGGTCTCTTCCCTCCGGTTTTATTTCCCTGACTTGGTTGCTTCCTGAGTCCCGCTTCTCTAACCATGCCAGCATTTTACCCGCTTTATCACCGGTTTCATATACTCTGGCTCTCATCGTTCTGTGGGCCTTCTGAGCACAGTCTAGTGCAACATTTTGTGGATGTTTTTGGGCGAGCACCAATAAGCAGTGTGTTTCTGGTTGATCTAGGGTTAAGTGGTTCGTCTCGGCCAGCGTTACTTGTTGCTCGGCCTCAGCCAGTTTCTGCTGGTGTTGTTTCTTGCGTGCCGCGGACCACGAGATGATCTCGCCTCGTAGAACCGGCTTGTAAGCCTCCCACAACACCCCCCGGTCATCTACCGAGTCCGTATTTAGCTCAAAATATGTTGTTGTTGCTAACTGTACTTTCTCCAGGAGTTCTGGGAATCCCTTGTAGTAGGTATTCAGGCGCCATGAGGGGGGGTGGGTCTTGGCCTGGTTGTGCTTAGCTCAATCAACAGTGGGGAGTGGTCCGATATTCCACGGGGGAGCAGGGTTGCCATGGAGGCCCTATGGACATCTATTGCTGGGAGGAAGTAATAGTCCAAACGCGATAGTGAGGCGTGCACTTCAGAGTGATATGGGTATTGTCTTGTGTCAGGGTGTAAGTTATGCCACACGTTTGGCAGGCCCAGCGCATTAGTAAATGTGGCAAGTTTGGTACGGATGGTAGGGTTTCTCCCTCTTAAGTGTGAGCGGTCCATCCCCACATCCATAACTTAATTGTAGTCTCCCCCAATCATCAACAGGTCTGATTTATCCCCAGAGATTATGGGCATGATGTCCTGTATTAGTTTTGTTTTCAGCGCTGGGGGCGAGTACACCACTAGCATTGCAATAGTTTGATTCCAGAGTGTCCCAGTAACGCAGGCAAACCTACCACTTGTATCTTATGTGACACTTACCAGGGTCAGGGGAAATATTTTGTGTATTAATATGAGTACTCCGCGGGAACCAGTGGTGAAACCAGCGTGTATCGCTGTTTTATAGTTGGTACGTTTGAACAGGTTGCATGTGGTGCCCGCCAGGTGTGTCGGTTAGGAAGGCGACATCCGGTGTGTGTCTGTTCAATAGCTGTTACAAGCCGTCTCTTGATTCCTCCACCCATCCCGTTGACATTCCATGTTAGGAGCCACAGGGCTCTAGTGTCAGTGTTAGTGGGGGCCATATAGTAAGCGGCAGAGAACATTTAGCAGTGCATCGCTTTGCACATGTGGGTGTGGCACCGTGTGTGGTCTGATGTGTGGTGCGCTTGTTGGATGTGTACTGGTTGACTGCTACACTCACCTGGCTCCCACAGGGGCGTCGGTCGGACCCGGACAGCTGCGGTCTCCACCCATGTGATGCGTAGTGCAGCGATGACTGACTGGATCTGCCCTCCTAATCTTGTCTGCTTAACCGGTAGAAATATTCTCCTGCAAGTGGAGAGATGGATTGAGCCACTTGTGGATTAAATTGATGGCACCCCCACAGTCCTCCCCAACTAATCACCTCCGAAATGCCCTCACAGCAATCTCACCTTATATTCTTGAAAGATGAGCTCTCCATCCTGCGTGGATTTGCAGGGGCGCGTCGATTCCAGTTACTTAAATGGTTGGAAGGCTCGGGAGAGTTCCGGAGAGTATTGACTCTGAGGTTCCTGATGAGGACCAGTAAGTATTAAGTTCATAGAGTTCAATATGTCCGATGTTCACTCTTGTTCCCCCCTTCCTTTCTTGTCTTGCAGCTGGCTCGTGAAAAGATGCTCTTGTGGTAGCTGGTGGCGCTCAGGTAAGAGTCTGTATTACCCAGCGCTGTCTGGTAAATGTTGCACGAGGAAAACGTGTTGTTTTGTGTCTCTTTACAGATGCGGCACATGAAAATATGGAGAGTCACAAAAGGATGCCTCCGGTGGTAAATCAGGTAAATCTATGGTGGTAAGAATTATATTTGTTGGTTCCCTCGGCTCACCTTGTGGTTTTCTTTTGTCTCCCTGGTGCCGAAGTTCGGCGAAGAAATGATGGAGGCAGCGCCGACCCGAAGGATGCTGTGAAGACTGATGAGTATGACGCGGCGCTGCATCTGGAGGTGCGGCGCGTGCAGAAATGATGTTCTTTACAGGTCCGGAGACAAGATGGATCCAGAATCAGGTGTGGAATAGAAATAAGTTTGTTTTCTAACCTTGTCCCTTTCTTTCCTCTTTGTTTTAGGAGCTCCGGATTCGAGGCGGGCGTGGCAGAAGGCTGGATGCAGGCTGCAGGCACGGTGAGTGTTACGCTGCTGGATGCAGAATAACGCGAAACGTGTGTTGCTGGTCGGGCGTGGTTTAAATAGCCTCAAAAGTAATCCCAGGTAAGAAGTCCCTAGAACCACACCCGAGTAAAAAATAGTCCCTGTAGAAAAATAGTCCCTTTCAGGCTTCATGTTGGATTGGAGTCATTTGCAGCATGGTCTGCCTGAGGTAAGTAATGACTATGAGCCTGGCGCCTTAGGAGCCAGGACTGATTCCTACTATGAGCCTGGCGCCTAAGGCGCCAGGACTGAACCGAGATAGCCCCTAGCTGGGGCTGCTGAGGTTTTACTAAATGTCTACATGCCTGCTCCCGGGGCTGATGGGCTTGGTCCGGATGCCCGGGGTTAAGCATCATGACAGCGACTTCTGGACCCTTTTCCTAACAAAAACACATTTAACTGAACTTGCCATCCCCCACCCTATACTCCACCCAACCTGAAGCATCTGTCGCCCGAATATTCAACAATCTCAGCTGACTAGATCAGCCGACAAACGGAAGCGGGGGGAGGGAGTAAGAGTGTTCTCTGACTCTGCAGCACTTGCCCCCTTTCTAATCATTCCGTGGTTCTTCGAGTTTGCATTGGGGCGTCAGTTGCTCCCACCACATCGAACTGCAGTTGCGTTATCCGTTGGCTAGGTCGTCGTCATTCACTCGGCGGGGTCCGCCATATGTTCCAGGATTGCTGGTTCCTGGGCTTCTGGTCGTCTTCCAGTGGGGGCGCGGGCCAGTCTAGGCCAAGATCTCCCACCTCTGTCTGTTGGCGTTGGTGTCCAGTCTCCTTTAATGTGCGTTTCCGCCCATGTCCAAGCCTCTTTCGTGGACCATAGTTCCTTTATGGTAGATTTTGAGCTGGGCTGGAAAGAGCCGTCCGTATTTCACATTCATGTCGGATAGTTGTCTCTTCAGTGGTTCAAAGGACTGCCTCGCCCGTTTCACCTCCCGGGTCTAATCGGAAAAGAACGCGATCCGGGAGCCATTATGGGTGATTGACCCTTTGGAGCGCGCCATCTGGAGTAGCGCATCCCTGTCTCCGTAGTTAAGTAATTTTGCTATTACCGTTCTGGGTGTTGCGCCCGGCGTGTGCCTGCCTGATGGCATTCTGTACGCTCTCTCCACAGAGAAGAACTTAGAGAAGGGGTGGGATGCAAATATGTCCACCAGCCATTGTTCCAAGAACAGCTCCATGCTGGGTCCCTCCTCCCCTTCCGGAAGTCCAAGGATGCACATGTTGTTGCGGCGCAATCTACCCTCTCCCTCGTCCACGCGGGTTTCCAGTGTCTTTAATCGGTTCAGTGCTTGTGAGCGCTGTTGATTAATGCATCTGATGTTGTCTTCGTTTCCCGAGATGCGTTGCTCCGCCTCCCCTGTACGGGCAGTGAGCTTCTGTAGGTCGTGGCAGAGAAAGGAGACGTCCGCCGCTATGCTGTCCATTTTCATCTCCATTGAGGAGCGGGAGTTAGCAATGACTTACATCACATCTCTTAGGGAGAGGGCGTCCTCATCGTTGGGGGAGGTTAGTTGCTGCGTATGGCCTACTGGTGCCTGGGCACTAGCTATTGCAAACTGGTCCATCTTACTTTGTGGTGTTGCCTTTTTTTTGTTTATCTTTACCCATCATCGGACCGGGTGTTGGTGATATTGACTCTGTTGCCATTGAATTATATGCCGCCTGGGGGTGTACTCGCTGGAGGCTGGTGCCCCGCGTTCTATCTTGCCTTTCTCTATCTGGTGTAACGTCCGGCTGGCCTGAGGTATGCAGGGTCTGTCTTCCCTTTTGTCCCGCCTGGGCCCAGTGCTCGTGTGGGCTGCTCTCAACTCACCACTGTCCAAGTGCAAGTGAGGTCTTAGTTATCTCAGGCCTAGCAGGGGCAGCGCATGTGTTTACCTTCAAGGCTTCAATGCCGCTGTTGTGTAATTTATCTTGGCTGGAGTGCTGCAGTTTCTGTCAGGTAGTTCGCTAGGGGGTTTTCATCTCTTTCCCTGTCCTCGCTGCGGATCACAGTGATTATGTGCAGGTAGGTACTCAGGTTTGGTGGGCCTGCGTGTAGCCGATTGGCGATGGTATAGAGGTATCCCCTCTCTCCACCAAGCCTCAACTGTTCATACTGGCGGTGCTGTTGTCTCTCATGGGAGGGTTGGGTGGTGTGCCAGGTGTGAGGTTCTTTAGTTTTAGCCTGGGCACCGGTAGGAAGTTCAGGGCTGCCGTGACCTGTTTTTTACTGTTCCCCCTGGGTCTAGCTGTATCACAGCATGTTAGCAGGTGACTCTGTGGGCTTATGCTACCCCCGCCTCTACACACAGCATGTGCAATGTTATCAAGGGGTGCTGACCCGACGTTCTCCTGCACTCACCTCCAGGCCAGCTCCCAGTTTCTGGCGGCCCACCCAGCCCGGCAATGCTGACCGCTTTGTGGCGACAGGGGGGGTGGAGATCCTCACACAGTCCCCCACGCTGTGGCACCTCAAGGGAGCGCCCGGTCGGTGCACGCCCCTCCTGGCATCAGCGTCCCGTGTCACCGCCGGGTGCAGGGGCGCTGTCCCGCTCGGCTCATCCCGCTGCAGTCCAAAGTGGACCCTCGCCGTCTCTCCAGGGCACCCTCTCTGGTCTCTGTCCGCACCAGAGTGCACAGGCGGGGTGTGCACTCCTCCCTTGGTGTGCACGGCCCAAAGGGACCACCGCACACCACGATGCTATGATGGGTTGGGGGGGCAGCCTCAGTGCACCAGCCGCGCTCAGGTTGCTCCCAACAGTGTCCTGTTCACCGACACCTCGGGCGGGCGGATGGAGGAGTCTCAAGCGTCAGCCATCTTGGGGGAGATTTCGTGCCAGGGGAGCGCACCTTTCGCCTCTGGTTTCAGCCGTTTCGAGGTGCGATTCTCATTTCTAACGCCTCGCCACGGTGGAGTATGCTCTTGGAAGCCGATGGCTGAGTTTAGTTTTTAAATAAGTCCACGGAATCAGGATCTATTGTAGGATGTTTGTGCGGCTGCAGGAGCTACGGTGGACTCGCGTCCTCTCAGCTTGCATACTAGCCACGCCCCCCTCAATCCACGTTTTGAACTGCTTTGTTTTGAGAACCTGAGCCAGTGTGTGTCATCCTGTCTACGGGGACCACCTTACTCCGTGCTGTCCATTGTAGTGGAGGAGAGCTGACTCAGCCTCTTTGATTCTTCATATTCTAACACTGATTTTCCTTTGCATACATATTCCTCTTTACACATTTTTTGTATAAGAGATGTGGCAGGCATTGGGTTTTGTTGGTATAGGCCATTTTGATTTGACAGAGACTGACTAGGACTGCGTTTTATTTTTTATTTGATGGTAGAGACTACTCCCATCTTAGCGCTAGGGCAAAGTAGCAGTTTTTCTAAACCCTGAGAACTGAATAAAGGTTTTACAAATTGTACCTTTTGGGTCAGTATCATACTTGTGATACCATACCTCCCTTACACAACTGGGAAGTTATAAGGAGGTGGGTCTGTTGCTAACAACCAATACTTGACTGGAAGAGCTATTAGATTGCAGGAGAAATCACATTGTTAAACGATTTGAACCTGATATAAGTGGAAGAGTAGGGTGAAGGAGTTCAATTTGTACTGTAATGTTTTTATTTTGTTTGGGAAGACCTGAAATGTGGTAGGTACTGGTGAGCTGCTTTGCAGCGAATCCTAAGACACTGAGCCAGTAATGATAGTTGATGAGTTTCGAAGTATTGTCGGACTTGTATTTGAAGAGGAATGAGAAAGGACATTCCTCAGGTCTTAGCATGGCAGCCAATTTCTTTACAGAACACATAGGCAAGATCCTAGGGGGTCTGTCACAGTGATGACACTATCAATGGTGCAACTTACCCTCCACAACTGTTTTCAGGATTGGGATGGTTACAAGGGAAAACCAGGCTGGCTGTAGGAGGGGCAGTTAATTGAATATGGAAGGCATGAGGTTCACGGCAGGTTGAGTGCTAATACCAATGTGATGTACAGTTGGTTCAGTCACTTGCTGTATTACAATACATTGTGGGCACTACCAGAAGGCTGGTCAGGCGAAGTATGCACTAGAGGATGGTGGCACCATAGAAAAATAGGATCTACAACGTGTATCAATGGTAGGGCAGATGCTATTACTTCTGCTGCCACACTCAGTACATGTGACTATTCTGGAGGTGTACAGGGATGAGTAGTGGATAAAATGCAGACTCGGCCCGACACTACTATTACATCTGCATTGATCCCAATCATCAAGGGGGAACAGGCATTGCTCAATCAGTATACATCCTTCACCATTTGGGTAGCGCAGGCCACGAGAAGGCTATTCTCTTTTGGAAGGGGTGTGAAATGGTACCAAAGCAATGCGAACAAAAGTAGTGTGGTAGCCATAATAAAAGAATGTTTAACCAATGTTCTCCTTAAATAGGATATTTAGTTAATCTAACAAGAAAATGCACACATCTACTAAAAATACGAATGGCACACACCTAATAAAGCACTACTGGCCCAACCCTGAATGGGAAAAACAGAAAAAGCTGATTTTAAAATAAAGGGGTTCGTAGATAGGGTTGCTCAGGCACAGATTTGAGAAGCAAAATGTCAGGTAATCGGATGTGTATATTCAAACAGGTAGGGAAGAGGGCTTAAAAGTCAGTATAGGGTCAAGGACACTTACCTTTA
This sequence comes from Ambystoma mexicanum, assembly GCF_040938575.1. NCBI lineage: Eukaryota > Metazoa > Chordata > Amphibia > Caudata > Ambystomatidae > Ambystoma > Ambystoma mexicanum. The sequence goes on from NC_090939.1 coordinate 826,427,742, forward strand.
GAGATTTTATTTCTGGGCTTTACCGCATCAAGCCAGGCTTCTAGGCAATTTGTGGTGGTGATTTGGCATTGGGTTAGTGAGCTTGAGTGACTATGTCCAAAATGCATTATATCAAGAAATAACTCTGTGACTCTGCGCTAATTTCTTTCAAAAAGTTATCTGATTTTTATTGAATCAAAAAATGTTTTTGTTTCGTCAAAACGCCCTCTATAGGGTCAAAAACATAAAGTCAAAAGCGCCCTGTATGACACGTGTTTCGGCTCAATGGAGCCTTCCTCAAATCTGGGTTACTCAGGTGTATTCTAAGAATATTCATCAAATGATATATCATTGAATAATTGATTCAAAAATTCAAATACACACAGATTTGTGTATAATCACAACATTCCCCCAATAATAGTTCCCCCCCCGAATTATGTTAAAGATACCAATTTACAGACCGAGATTAAGGATTGGTAACGGGGAGGATTGTATGGGTCATAAGACAAAACAGGCATTTATGCAAATAGATTATACATAGCACAAGGGAGAGAAAAAGTAGGTACACAGGGAACCAAAAAAACAGAAACAAGAATGATTTGATTCCATCAATTATACAATGTAGAAACAAAATAAATAAATAAATGAATTGGAGAAAAAGAGAAAAATAGAGAAAAATACAAAATTATTAACAATGATTGCATGATATTATTCAATTGAAGTTGTCTCTGTTGTATACTCAAGCAAACAGTGACTTACCCTGAGGTACATGAAATATCCACTGATAGTGTTGCGCTGGTTTGGAATTATATTGGGTTTAATCCCATGCTCCTTATCTGCCAATTACATATAATTAAATATATTTAATCTACCACTTCCAATTGAGAGAAGTGAAATATATATTGTTTACTGAAACTACCTAGTATTACTGAGATATCGACTATAGTCACTCATGCTTTCAACTACTATATAAACATCTATATTACAACCTGTAAAGTTGGCTGATTAACGTCCCAACACTCAATTGTATGTTTATCTCACAATCTCTGAATAACGTTGTGAGCCATGCGTTCGCTTTCCGTGATCAAAAAACTCATCTAATTCCAAACAATTATCAGATGCTTAGTGATTGAAAGTTCCTAATTTCATATTGCCCGAAATCTTAAACGTATTGCCTGAAAGCAGAGGTTCCTTACCTTCTAACAGCTAATTCACCCACGTTGGCGTTGTTGGGAACGCTGTTGCCATCTTGGAATCCCTTTTTAAAGCGGTTTCCTTGACGACACGCCGTATTTACTTTCTTTATGTCTACCCTATGGGCTCGGCATAAACTATGTATTGTCATTAAGTAAAATACATTTTTATTTTGATTTTTAAAGCTGAGTATAATCCAAGTCACGGCAGTTAATAAAGATTGTGATCATTATAAGTATTGGATAAATAAAAATTCCTCGTAAGTATGTGAAATTGTTTGGACCATGATGGCCATCTTGGAAAATCTGGTGTACAGAGGTTTCGATGATGATAAGGCATCTTATCCACCCTTCAATTAATTTGCTATTTAAAATAAAATTTCAGTACTAAATTAGTGCTGCGTTAATATTTAGAAAATGTTTACTTAACCTAAATGAGTGCATATTTAAAAATAATGATGATAATATGAATGAGTATATGTACTAAATTTGAGATGAAATATCCCGCATTATTGTGGCTACATGAGAACTGCGTACCATGGTATGTATTCACGATTTCACCTGCAATCCTCCAAAGAACTTATCTGGTACTGGGTCAGACAATCTGGTTAGGATATTCAAATATATATTCCCCATTCTACCGCTCAACTTAAAATGTTATTTGAATAATTATCCATGGTGACATCAGTGTCATATCAACAGATATACGTTTTTAGTACATTTACCATCACATGATTTGTATACGGTACTGAAGTTATTAACTTCCCAATTGACCAAGTACATTCATCATATTCCATCATTTTCACATCAACATCTTGTTACATCTATATGCATATTGCACACTCATAGAAACAACGCCATTTCAGTGTCTTTGTTTAGGCCTGTTACTGTAGAGTCAAAGTGACAAATGAGTCTGGCTTCTGCTTGCCGTAATGCTCTTAGTCTATCCCCACCTCTTTTAGACATGGTGACTTGTTGTAATCCAACAAATGTGATCAATTTTTTATCGTCCATTTGGTGTAAGTTCTGCCAGTGCACTGCCAATGGCAAGGTTGGATCTTGACTCCCAATTTTACTCAGATGCTCTCGAATTCTTATTCTAAGTTCTCTTTTCGTGCTGCCTATATACATTTTATTGCAAACACAGCAAATACTGTACACAACATACTTAGTTCTACAATTTATTGCTTGCTGGATTTTCACAAATTTCCCATTCTGATTCTTGAATTCTAATGTTGCTTCACTTGCAAATTTACACATGGTACAGTATCCACATTTTCTGAATCCTATGTCTTCTTTCGTGAGCCAAGTATGCGTCTATCCAGGGATGAAACCAGCCGCGGTGCTGCCCGACGAATAAAAGGTGGACTCCTTTAAATCGCGGTCCGGGTGGACTGGTGCCTGGGTATCCGGCCTCAGAGTACGGGAGATTCGACCAAGGCAGGTCCGGGAAGGCGATTGGCAAACTGGTTGGCCCCACCAGCTCAAGGGAAGAAGGCTCTTGCAGATGAAGATCTTCTCTCGTCGTGTGGAGAATAGTGGTAAGACGCTGCAGCAGGGCTTCACCGGTGGTTCAGTTGTTGCAGATGTCTTTGGCTTCTCTCCTCTTCGGCTTCTTAGTTCCAGTGGTGACGTCTTGCTTTTCCAGTCCTCAGCACCCTGCTTTTATGCAAAAAGATCCCCATTCATACAGCCTAGCTGTCACTCACAGTGGAGTGGTCATCTTGGCGGGAGACCCTCCAGCCTATCAGGATAGAGTGCGACATGGGTTGCTGAGGCAACCCTGTCCAGGGGTCCTACTCCCCCTCCCACACAATGGACCCAGCCCAGACTCAGTGGCGCCGAAAGGAGGGCTTCTCGGCAGAAGCCCGCCAAAAGGACGAACAAAGGATCCCCGACTTGGGTTAGGAGTTTAGAGGAAGACACGAGAAAGAAGTTATATTAAAGTTCTGGCAAAATAACTTACCGGAGTAAAGTTACTATTAAAATACACTGGCGGTATGTTAGAGGCAGTCAGTAGAAGTGGTAGCCTCTAACAATGGGAAAATCCCATAGGGAGATATTCGCGGTCGAATATTTACAGTAGCAACCCCTGCCACCAGCCAGAAAATTTTGAGAGAGGGACTGTACGGTACCCTCTCAAAAATGAACATAAGGGAAAAACTATTAACCCTTTCCAGTACCTCCATAGTAAGATGGTTTGTACTGGTTTAGTTCATAAAAATTGACTAGTAAAGTCAATGGAGACTTTACATGCCCTGGGAGACAGTAGTCAGTCCCAGGGTATGGAGTCTATGTTTGGGGGTCGCTACAACACCCCTGTGTCACTGCACTGAGGGTGCTGTGTAACACGTGTGAGTAAAGATGGTTTCTATGGGGGTGAGAAAATCCCATAGACATTAAACACAAAAATAGCCTACAACACACCTAGCAAAAAGGCCTAAGAGTGGGAAAAAGAGTCTCACTCTTAGCAGGAAAAAGAAACAAACCCTTCAAATCCAGCAAAGCTGCTGGGGGACTCTATAGGTAAGGGAAATTAGCCATAGAATGAGAATTCTACCTAACAGACCCTATTGTCCCATTTCACAAATCACGACACAAGAGGATATCTGCCAACTGGGAAACTGGGAAACACCAGAGGTTGTACGAGCAGTTAACAAGAAGTGAACAGCTAAATATATTGCATCAGCTTCGGACCCTCTATACCTTTCGAAGCATCCAACACCAGAAAGCCTGGTGGCACAGGCTGCAACCTCTTCTAGCAAACAAAATGCTTATCCCACAAGATAGAGATGACAAAAAATATGATGCCATGGGCCAAGAAGGTTTTCTCGGTGGGTAATATGGCATTAAAGTCTGCTAATGCCACATGCACGCTGGCGAGGTTTACCCTTTGGGACTGCATTTCGATGGCGGCTGACCACATCCCCGAAGGAGAGGAACAGGACAGTTTCTTGAACCTTATCAAGGATGGAAAAGATGTTTTGTGCGAATCCCTCCAGACCGGTCGTGACTCTGTTGACAGCATCAGCAGAGCTATGGCCGCTCTACAGTAATCTGCAGATTTGCATGGTTGCGCAAGTCAGGATTTGCTCAGACGTACAGTCCAGACTTCTCAACATGTCCTTTGACGGCACACATCTATTTGGGAGTAAAGCTGATGAGAGTTTGGAGAAGCTGCAAACTTCCAAGGCGGCTGCCAAATCCCTTGGAGCTGCAATAAGGCATACTCCAAACCGCCCCACAGGTACGCCCTGGAGGGGTAGGTCCTTTAGCTATTATTCCGCATTCGTAAAAGGCAGATGACAGCCAGCTGAAAGAGATCAAAGATGACTCCCCCATGGTGGACGGGGTAGAGGTACTAAGACTGCAACAGCAGGGGCTGCTTTACCCTCAGCCTCTGCGTCAGCCGCCCCAAAACCTCTCTGAGGTCTTACATCACAAAACAGCAGTAGGAGGCAGGTTAACACAGCATCTGACAGAATGGCAGACTATTACTTCAGATGCTTGGGCATTGGAGACAATTGCCCAAGGTTACTGCCTGCCTTTCCTACAAACACCTCAGAGTCATCCACCGGGGGACAACTCTTTGAAGGTTCCAGATCCACTCCTTATGCAGGAGATTTTAACCCTGCTAGGGAAAGGTGCTATAGAACCAGTTCCTGTAATGGAGAGGAACAAGGGTTGGTACGCCCCATATTTTCTAATTCCAAAAAAGGATGGCGGATTGAGTCCCATCTTGGACTTAAGAGACTTGAACAAGTTCCTCAGGAAGGACAAGTTCAAGATGCTAACCCTTTCTCAGATCCTTCAGGCCCTCCAGCTTCAGGATTGGTTGGTATCATTCGACCTTCGGGATGCTTACTTTCATGTGCCAATCCATCACAAGCACAGAAAGTACCAGAGGTTCGCCAATGGCAACTCTCACTATCAGTTTCGGGTTCTGCCATTTGGGCTAACTTCTGCCTGAGGGTTTTCACCAAGTTAATGGCGGTTGTGGCAGCGAGTCTCAGGAGAGGGGGTTTCACATCTACCCCTACCTAGATGATTGGTTGATCAGGGCAAATTGCCCAGAACAAGCCTTAGATCGTCTAAGTTATGCTTGCCACTTCCTCCACAGGCTGGGCTTCTCCCTCAACTTCAAGTCTCATATGATACCATCACAAAGACTCCAATTTATCGGAGAAGTCGTGGCTGCATTCATGGGAAAAGCCTCGCCACCAGAGGTGAGGGCTCAAGACATTCTACAGATGGTGACAAAATTCCAAAATCCCCAACATCTTCCGGCCTTCAATTTTCAGAGGTTGCTCAGTCTGATAGCATCCTGCATTTTTCTGGTGCCAGAGGCTCGCCTGAGAATGAGCTCTCTAGTGGGCTCTCAGGACCCAGTGGTCACAGTTCTCAGGAAAGATGTCAGATCTCCTACGAATCCCAAACAGAGTCTCACTGGACCTTCAGTGGTGGGCCTGTCGGGAAAACATCTTGAAAGGAGAACCTTTTTGGCAACCATGGCCGGAGATAACAGTAGTGACGGACGCCTCACTCACGGGGTGGGGAGCCCATACCAACGATTTGACCATCAGCGGCCGTTGGTCTCCATCGGAGTCCAAACTACATATCAACCTTTTAGAGCTGAGGGCAATCAGACTAGTGCTGAAGGCCTTCTTGCCATCTGTACTGGGAAATAATGTCCTGATAATGACGGACAACACGTTGGCCATGTACTACCTCAACAAGAGAGGAGGTTTAGGGTAACTACCACTGTGCAGAGAGGCAATACAGCTCTGGTTCTGGGCAATATAAGAAGGAATCCCTCTGTCGGCAGTTCACCTAGCCAGACAGAAGAACAAAACAGTGGGAACTAGCTCAGGAAGTCCTTCAAGAGATCTTCACCCTTTGGGAAACCCCTCAAGTGGATCTGTTCGCGACCAATGCCAACCGGAAGTGCGAACTATACTGCTCAAGGGAATTTCCCCCCCGAGAGAGGCTCTAGGAGACGCGTTTGTGGTGGACTGAGAATTTCCACTCCTCTGTGTTTCCTCCAGTCCCCGTCATTCCTCATGTAATAAGGAGGTTGAGGAAAGCCATGATCCTACTTGCCCCGGAATGGGCCAGGAGAACGTGGTACCTGGATATTCTGGACATGTCCTTCTGCCCTCCGATTCGTCTTCCACAAAGAGAGGATATTCTCTCCCGAAAGGAGGGTCATGTTCTCCATCCGGATATCAGGACTCTCAGCCTTCACGCATGGTTTCTGAGAGACTGAGATACAAAGATTGGGACCTCCCGGACGACGTAATGGAGGTTTTGCTTTTGGCCAAAAGGCTAGCAACCAAATCCTTATACCGCTGCTGTTGGAATAAATTCTGCAGGTGGTGTAGAGATAAGAATGTTGACCCTTTTTCATGCAATAGACCTTTACAAGATACTATAGTCTGAATTCCTCTGCTAGCCAAGAATCTAAATTTGGAGAGGCAGTACTGCACTCTGTGCATACCTAATGACTTAAATGTATATATTACTGCTTTGGGAGTGTATCAAAGATGAGGAATATGTGGGAGGACACAATCCATTCGAAGAACAAGTTACTTACCCATGGTAACGTTCTTTTGACTGGATGTTCCTCCCACATATCCCTTATCGCCCCTCCCATCCTTCCCCGCAGTAAAAGTTCCCTTGTGATTACAGTCTGCGCTTCCTCAAGGGTAGTAACCATCTAACTCAGGACAGTGCTTCACTTTTCAAAACGGAACTGAGCAACGGACGCTGCGCATGCTACTTATACCTGTGATGACGTCAAGATGGAGACCTCCGAGGGACATGGACTCGACCAGTATCGACGCACAGCACCCTGTACTGAGGGGGGAAACTTTTTCTGGAGCATCAAACTGGATATTCGAAAATATCAAAAATAAGGAATAGGTGGGAGGAACATCCAGTCGAAAGAACACTACCATGGGTAAGTAACTTGTTCTTCTGGATCCGTGGAACCCCATGTGAAGTCTTGGATCAGGCCTTGGATGTGTGTGTGCAGGAACCCTTTCGCAACATACGCCTACGTCCCGTCCCCTTTCTTCCATACTGTATGGGGCGTCCCTCGCTAGGGACGAAAGACGGAACCTTTTCCACCAGAAAAATTATCTTCCCATTTAAATTTAGATGTGTGCGGAGGCGCCGTCCTGAGAGCATGCGCTCCCCTGACTCCGCCCACCGGTGCCACTCCTTAGTCCTCTTTTCTGGGTCGATGGGAACAGACTGCTTTCACCAGCCCTCCTGGGTTAGGCATCTGGCCTACTAATTCCATGCGCTCTTCCCCGGGGAAGTATTCTTGTCTTCTTTTTTCTTTTCAATTACTAGGCACTGCTTTGTCCTTTGGCGCCATGCTCCTCCCAAGCGCACGTCTACGACGGGCTTCAGCAAGTGTCCAGCCTGTCCCTTCCAAACGTCCGACCCCCACGGCCTCTGCCTCCAGTGCCTTGGCCAAGACCACGGCTGTACGGCGTGCGATGCCTTGACTCTGCTCACGCTCATAAACGGACTAGCTAGGAGGCGGGAGCTCTTCGGAAGATCGCCTCCAGAGGACCTCAAAGCGTTTGTGAAGCAGAAGACCAGGCACAAGGTAGGTGCCCTGTTCTCCGCACCCGCAAGGGTGACTCCTTCCCAAGGAAGCGCCCAATCGGGAGGGACGTATCAGGTCCTAAGACCAGCAAAATCACAGACTCTGCTCCAGCTACCGGCCGCCAGGCGAAGGGGTCGCAAGATCCTACCGGTGCTACCGCTGAGGGGCCGCAAGGCTCTATTACTGGGTCCCAACCCGAGGGTCTACGACCTACCACTGGACCCATTTCTGAGGGGGTGCCTGCACGCAGCACTACCAGCACCACAGCCGGGGGCACTCTGCCTTCCAGGCCCCGATCTGAGGTGGAGGTTAGGCCTCAACCACCATCGCTCAGCGCACTGGTGGAAGCCGGTCCCAGCTCAGCTAGTTCCACGATGCAGGCACGTGGCACGGAGCAAAGCAAAATGGCCGCCGGGCCAGACAAAAGAATGGCTCACCTGATGCCTTTCCCCTTTGGAGACCAGGCAGCGGAAAGAGCTTCCAGGTGGTATTGGTCAACCTCTGTCACTTGGTCCACATCCTATCCATCCACCTCGCAGGGCAGGTATTCTTCGACCTATGCAGCGAGAAAGGGCACGCCCAAGACACACAAGCCTCAGTCCCTGACCCCTATGTCTATACCATCAGGCACTCCTCCGGCCTGTGAAGACAGGTTCTTTGAGAAGTTCGTTGCACTCATGAGATGACCGTAGTTGGGTACCATCCTCAGGGACGTGTTCCATCCTGCTCAGCTGCAAGTACCCACGCTCACACCGCCCCTGGGTCCAGCTCATCCCCCGGCCCCCATTCCTGTACCAGTCACGGCAGCCCCAGCCCTGTACCAGTCACTGCAGCCCCGGCTCTGCCACCTCAGCAGCCTCCAACACTGATAATCAGCACACCACAGCTGCCTGCACCCAGCACTGCCCCCGCTCCCTTGGACATGCAGGACACAACAGTGGACGCAGACGAGGATGATGACCCAGACACTCCATCGTCAGCCAAAGCTTTTCACAAGTGGCTGGCGGGCCTGGCTGAGTACCCAGGAATCCTGCAGCCACAGGTGGAGCAACCGGAGGCAGGGGTACTGGCTGAAGTTCTCACACTACGCCCGACTGCCAGAACGGGAATCCCACTTCAGAAGGATGTAGTAGCGCTTGCCAAAAAATTGTGGCTCAAGCCACACTCTACCAAGCCCACCAATAGGCTTTTCGACGCTAAATACAGGCAAATGGAAGGGGACCCCCTATTATTGTCGCTGCACCCTCAACGACTTTCCTCGGGGATAGCGGCAGCATCACTGTACTTAGTCACAATCTTCTTCGGCGACTTCGGTCTCTGCTCTCCTGGGCAAGGAAGAAAAGATCTTGGAGGCATTTGGGAAGAAAATGTATTCTAATGCCACTCTCCATCTGCGCCAGGCCAACGCGAATGCCATGTTGGGTGCTGTCAACCAAACGTTATAGCAGGATATTGCTGTTTTCTTCCCTGATCTCCCTACCTACAGCCAGGCTCGCTTCAAAGCTGGGCTGGCTGAGGCCAACATTTTGGCACAAGACATAATGGAGTCCACGTGGCCCACATTGACACTTCAGGTGGGGCCCTTTGCATTGCCACGGAAATGAGAAGGATGGCATGGCTAAGGGCTGCAAAATTCAATCCAGATGTGCAGAAACGCATACCCGACCTGCCTTTCATGAGGGGCGGGAGGGCGGTTCGATTCGATAACGGATGAGGAACTCGATAAGAAAAAGAATAGCTCGCAGACAGCGAAATCTTTATAGATCCTCACCAAGTCCACTTCTAAGGCCTACAGACAATTGCACCAGCGCTGGGACAAGGGTCGGTCCTTCGGAGGCTTCAGAGGCTTTCAGGAGAGACCGTCCAGGCAACTGCTGGCAAACTGCTGGCAGACATGGTTCACTGACCCATGGATCTTCTCAGTAGTATCCATGGGCTTCAGGCTCCCCATTCCCCTCTCTCCTTCCTCCTCCCTCCTCCCCTACGCTCCCGCAAATTGGTACAGAAACTATGTTGGCGGAAATGCACTCACTAGTAGCAAGCCAGGCAGTGGAGGAAGTCCCAGCCTCACAGAGGGGCACAGGCTTCTCTTCTTGAATTTTCATCATACACTAAAAGAACCAGGCTGGCCTGAGAGTTGTGTTGGACCTTTCCACCTTGAACCTTCCATATGTTCAAGATGGTTACCCCATCCTTCATAGCAGAGACATTGTGTATGGGTGACTAGATGTGGTCCCTGGATCTGAAGGATGCCTACGTACACGTCCCGATTTGGGAACCCCATCAGTCCTTCCTGAGGTTCAGGATCATGGGTTTTCACTTTCAATACAGGGTTCTACCCTTTCGACTCATCTTGGCTCCCAGGGTCTTTACAAGGCTGATGAACGCAGTGGCAGCCCTACTCGGGGCGCAAAGCCATCATATTTACCCATATCTAGACGACTGACTACTCAGCGCGAGATCTCCGGAGGCAGTCCAACATACGGCATCCGCCCTCATGGATACACTATACGACCTGGGATTTTCTATCAATCTCAAAAAGTCACAGTTGGAGCCCATGCAGAGCCTGAACTTCATGGGATTTACCTGGGAAACGAGCTCCGAGAGAGTCTTCCCCCTCGGAGGACAAGATCACGGCCATCAAGAGGGCCACTGGGCATTTTCTCAGCAGAGCAATGACCTCAGCGTGGTGGTACCAATTCCTGTTGGGAGTTATGGCACATGTCTTCTTGCAGTGCCACATATGAGGCTCAAAATGAGGTGGCTGCAGCTACATTTCTCAGCCTCTGCATGTGGAGCAGGTTAGCATACCACAACAGCTCCAACAGGATCTGATCTGGTGGGGTAAGGACAACAAACTGCGGATAGGCAGGCCCTTCCGGCAACCATCACCTCAGGGCACCATTATCACAGACTCATCACTAGAGGGATGGGCCGCTACCCTGGACAGCCACGGCGTCCATGGAGTATGGTCCCGGCAGGAGCAGCTGGCGCACATCAACTAGCTCGAGATGATGGCTAGCTGGTTTGCTCTCAAAGCATTTCTACCTATTATCACCGGCCGGGTGATTGTTATTCAAACAGACAACTCCCAACTGCATATATTACATCAACAAGCAGGGTGGCACCCGGTCCCTTCCCCTCTGCAGACTGGAGGTCGACATTTGGGAGTGGGCTCTGGCGAACAACATAAACCTGTCAACAGTCCACCTTCTGTGGGAGTCCAACCTAGAGGCAGACAGGCTCAGCAGGCTGGGTGCAGACAAATACGAATGGCGATTGAACGAGCAGGTCCTTCAGGGGATCTTCAACACATGGGGTCATCCGCAGGTGGATCTCTTTGCCACCAGTACCAACAGGAGGTGCCCCAGTTTGCCTACTGGTAGGGGCAAGGCAGGGGTTCGCTGGGCAACACAATGCAGTACCTGTGGAACAACATGACCTCCAACCCCCTTGTTCACAGGGTCATCTGCAGGATCAGGGAGTCGAGGGGCCTTGGGATCATCCTGATAGCCCCATGGTGGCCAGCAAGACCCTGGTTCTCGGTGCTGCTCAGCCTGTCGGACCAGGCCCCCGTACACCTTCCGCTGGGCTCTGCACAACTACTCTCTCACCATGGGAGCATAGCCATCCACCCATCCCTGCCGAAGTTAGCCCTCGCATTGTGGCTCCTGAACAGGTCTCCCTGAAGCATCTGCACCTGTCACAGGCTAATCTGGCGATTATACAGGGGGCTAGGAGTGACGCCACCAGGAGCCAGTACGAAAGCAACTGGACCATGTTCTGACGTGTTCTCCTTCTCTGCACACCTCGCACACTGAGGCGCGCAAGTAGACGCATGCTGCACTTATCTGGCGGCCATTGGCGCTTATAAAAACTCTCAGGAGGAGGTATTCTCATTCTCGAATCCAGTGGGTAAAGGGGCACTTTGCAGGCCTGACTAGGCTATATCCACCTATCAAGAAACCACACCCTGTGTGGGACCTCAATGTGGTCCTGGGCACCCTGGCGCATAAACCATTTGAGCCGATGGCGTTCACAGACATTAGGCTAGTAACCAGTAAGACTGCCCTCCTAGTTGGCCTTACCTCGGTACGCCGAATCAGTAAGATCCAGGCGCTAGTGGCTGCAGAGCCATATTCTACATTTCATAAAGACAAGGTGGTGCTCAGAACACACCCCGCATTCTTACCCAAGGTTGTCTCCTCTTTTCACCTTAATGAGGAGATGGTGTTACCAACTTTCTTCGCGGACGTCAGACGGGCACTAAGATTCTGACTGGACAGAACCAAGAGCGTCCGCAAATCAGACGCCCTACGTCAACTTTGTGGGATCAAAACCAGTCTGGCAGGCCTCCACGGCTTCCATAGCAAGGTAGATGGTTATGGCCATCAATGAGGCATATGAGGGGCAGCACAGGCCATCAGAGCTAAAGCCACAGCGGTAGCTTTCCAAAGGCCCTTTCTGTGGCAGGTTATCAGCAAAGCGGCTACGTGGGCCACTACCTCACGCTTCTGCAAGCACTACTGTTTGGATGCCAGTGCCAAGTCGGACGCATCATTTGGTCAGGCAGTGTTGAGGAACATATTTTCTTAAGAGGGGCAACTCTCCACCCTGGGCTACATTCAGTTGCAATCAACCATACAGTATGGAGGAAAGGGGACGGGACGTAGGAGTAATTATAAGTTACTCACCATAGTGACTAACATACTCTTAGTCCATAGTCCCCTTTCCTTCATACGTCCCACCATCCTCCACCCTAATAAAACTGGTGTCATTAGGCAGTGTTAATATTGTCGATGTGTCAAGGGGGATTAAGTAGTGGCGCTGGTGGGCAGGATCAGGGGAGCGCGCGCATCTAAATTAAAAGTGGAAGGTGATTTTTCTGGTGAAAAAGGTTCCCTCTTCGGTCCATAGAGTGCGACGCCCCATATAGTATGGAGGAAAGGGGACTATGGTCTAGGAGTGCGTTTGTCACTACGGTGAGTAATTTACCATTTCTGGGTGAAGATTTCCAGCTGGATCTCACGTTGGATTGTACACCTAGGCTTTATTCAAACTTCCAGCAGCGACAGAATCTTCTCCTGGATGTACTGTCCAGAGTTTTTTTTTCTGGTGCAAGGAACTTCTCTTTCACAAAACCAGAACACAAAGCAACATCATGTTTGGAGGGGTTCAACTGCACATTGTTCAAGACTTGGCACAGGGGAAAATCCAAAGACGCCGACAGATGCGGCCACTTAGTCAGTGGCTGATAAAGAAAGGCATTCAGTACAGTTGGGGATACCCATTCCGTATTATGTTTAGCTACAAAGACGTCCAGCATCAATTTGTTTCCGTTGCTGTTGCGCTTGAAGTTTTGAAAATTCCCAGTGGAGATCTCCAACTACCTGAGGGTTTTGAGCAACATGCTCCTAAATAGGATTGGTCCCCGGCACGCTCCAGGAAGAGTAGGCGCAGAGATTGTAGATGGCCCTCTGTGGACAGGCAAGAAAGAAGCAGGGGCTTGTAAGGGCTTACAGGACGTGCCTACATGACACTCCAGGCTGGCCTAAAAGTTCATATCCACTGGTCTGCACTGTACTGTTGGGTGTTATTTTCACCATTGTTCTATTTCTCCCAAGTGGATTCTGTGTTGTCCACGACATTCCTTACAGTTATTGAATTAAGAAAGATAATGGCCAGGTCAACAGAAGTACCCACCCTCATTGGGTTCATGGGTGGCCCAATAACTGTCCCGAATGGTATGGATGTTTTGTTCTTCTTTCTTTTCACACAAGTTCTGCGCAACACTGGGGGCCCTTTTTCGGGGCTGAATTTGAGGTGGTTGTTTCTGATCATTAAGTGGGAGGTGCAGTGTGCTGGGATTGTCACCTGTTCTTTAGGCATTATCTGACCCTTGCCTTGGCGTGTGGCTATGGCTGTGTGGCTTACGAGCTGTGGGATTTCTCTATGAAAGGGCGACCTCAGTGGTTTCACTGAATGTGCAGGGGCTTAATTCCCCTAGGAAATGGAAGAGTGTGTTGGTTAAACTGATAGTTGAAAGCCGACCTTGTCCTGTTGCAAGAGACACACCTTTTCCGGGCTGATTGGCCCAAGCTTCGCTCTAGATGGTTACCCTGACAATATTTTGATTCACCCTCCGTTAAGCGGGCTGGGGTGCTATCTTATTTGCCCATTCCCTTCACCATGGTAAAAATGACTAAGGATCCTCAGGGGTCGTATTTCTGCTTACATTTTTGTTTTGGAGATGCTGATCTCACTTTATTTTCTGTTTATGGGCCCAATCCACCCCAGGATGCTTTTATTCCCAAACACCAACACATCGCTCATTTCCAGGTCAGGGAAACGCATACTGGGGGTGATTTCAATGTAGTGCTTGATGGTGGCATTGACAGATCAATCTTAGTGAGAGGGTCTGATGTGACTAGGTCCGAATCTCGTAGCAAGCCATAATAGATTTGCAATTGGTTGACGTCTGGAGGCTACAACACCCTTTGGAGAGACATTATACTGACTTCTCCCATGTCCACCATAGTCACTCCCGACTTTACTTATTTTTGGTCTCCTGCTGCTTGGCCCCAAAGGTGACTCCCGCTACTATTGGGCTGGCAGTGGTCTCTGATCATTCTCCAGTTACGCTTCGGGTCGATGCATTCGCTTTGCGTGCCAGGAAAACTGCCTTATGGAAAATGAATGACTCCTTGCTTTCGGATGTAGCATATACTCCTATGTCCCATCTCCTTCCCTCCATCCTTGTGGGTGTCCCACAACATGGGGATGGTACCGGAACCTTTGGCAGTGAAAAAATGGAGCTTCCCCTTTAAATGTACTCACCCCAGTCCCTTTTTATACACTGATGGTGTTGGGCCTGGCAGCCAGCGCATAGACTTTTTTTACTTTCCTCTTGATCCCCTCCCTTCTGGTGCCTCGTCTCCCCCGGCGCATGTCGGCTACAGAAGGATTCACCAGATGTGCTTTGTGCCACTGTTCGTTCCTTTGCCTCGTGCACTCTGTCTTGAGTGCCTCTGGGGCCCGACCATTGCTGGGATGTGAGCCCGTCTTGCAGCGCTCTCGGTCACAGGGCATTGAAGAATCGGTTGCCGCGTAGGAGGGAGACACCGTAAGGACTTTGTCTCCAGGACCTCTCGTCAAGACAAGGTAGGCCCTCTTTTTAGCAGAGCTCCTCACTGCCGCGACTCCTTCCCAGGGTGCCCACAAATAAGAGTTCCTCAGATTCAGGTTCTGGCAGGCCCAAGCCCTCTAAGGCTACCGACTCCTAAACCGAGGGACCGGATAGCTCTTCCAGGCTGCCCTCGGAAGGGCAATCAAATCCGTCCTCTTCTTCGACCCCAAGGGGTAAAGGATCGTCGGTTGCTACCGCCAAGAGTCAGATCTTGGCTGCGATCCAGCACGACTAGCGGCGCAGGTGTCGAGGGCGCACACCCTACCGGAGTTCGCTCTTAGATCGTGAGTCAGGGCATTTTGAATACAGGCCAGTTGGCCTAGGGCTCAGCATCTAGTTGACGCTCCAGTTTTGGGTTCAGGACCCAAGGCATGTCCTCCCATGTCTGAGCCCTGAGCCTGCACATGGCTCGAGGCCTTTGCGCCCTCCCACCCAGGGCTTGGCGCAAAGCTCCAAAATGGCGGATAGGCACGTGGCGAAGCCTGCTAGCCCGGCAACCATTTTGGATTTGAATCTGGGCATGACTGTGCTATCGCCCATTGAATGGGACTTGCAAGAATGCTCCAGTCCCCTTCCCTCTGGAATCGGCTGCAGACTGTATGGTACAGGCATATGGTCTCCTCAGGGGTACATCTACCCATCACAGCCTTACAGCTACATGCCTCAAGCGCCTCAGCGCTTTGACCAGGAGTGGCGGCCCAGCGCTTCGGAGGACGGAGCCCCTAGGGATCCTGCGACTCGAATGGATTGCTTCTTCGGACACTTCCTCCTCCTCATGCGTTCCCCTCAGATGTCGGGGCTCCTGAAGATTATAGTGAAGGAGGTGATCCCACAGGTGATGCCTCCTCCTCTGGGTCCTCCAGCGCTACCGGTGTCAGTGCGGGTCCCTCTCCTGGTCCAGACCCTACCGGTTGTTCAGACCTCTCCGCTTCCTCCTGTACCACCAATACCTCCCCCTCAACAGCTGTTGGGCCTGTCTTTAGCTCCAGACCTAGGGGGGGACCCAGAGGCACCTGCGTCCCAGGGCCCACACTCCCCTCGTTCTGTAAAAAATGGGGGTTGGGGGTACGATGACAGCGATGACGCCCAGGACGATCAACCCTTGACATCTGTTAATACCTTTCATGACAGCCTTCAGGGCCTGGCAGAGTTATTGGGGCTTCCTCTCCCTGAGGAAGCCCCCCAAGAGTCAGGAGTGCTAGGAGAGATTTTGGGCAAGTGCACCACAATCCGGTCTGGCTTCCCTCTCCAGACAGATGTCCTGCAGGTGGCAAGAAAGGTCTGTGAGAAGGCCAGGACCAATGCCCAGTTGACCAAGCAGTTGGACAGCAGGTTCAGGCTGGCAGACGGGGAGCCAATCCTTCTGGCCTCCCATCCGCAGGCACATTCTTCAGTGCTGGCTGTGGCCTCCTTGTATTCTAAACCATTGTCTTCCTCTTCAGGAGCCACCTCCAGTTGTCTATCCAAAGAAGATGAGGTCCTTGAGTCTTTGGGCAAACGCTGTTATGCCATATCAGAACTGTATCTGTGGCAGGCCAACGCTGATGCCCTCCTAGCCGCGGCTAATTGGAAGCTGCGCCCGAAGCTCTGGGAGTTTCTCCTTGACCTCCCTCTGGAGAGGCAAGCCTCCTTCAAGGCTGATCTGGTGGATACCCAGGCCGTTGCGCAGGATTTCATGGAGTCTTCGGTCCCCCTCATTGACACAGCCAGCAGGGGGCTGTGCCTGGGTGTAGTCATGAGTAGGACGGCGTGGATGTGTGCCACTAAGTTTTCATCTGACGTGCAAGAGCGGATCCTAGCTCTGCCCTTTGAGGGCTTGGATTTCTTCCATTCGGTGACCGATGACGAGTTGACAAAGAAGACCTCCACTAAAACCGCCCAGTCCTTGACCTCCACTCAAACCGCCAAGTCCTTGGCCATCCTGACAAAGACAGGCCAGAAGTCCTTCCCTCAGTCTCAGGACCGAATTCAAACCCAGCACTGGTTTCAAGGGGTTTCGGGACCCTGGTACGCAGAGGGCTGACAGGTCGCAGAGCGAAAACAGGAAGAAGCAGCAGAGGACTTTGCGCTGGTTTTTCCGCTCTTCCTCCTCTGCCCCCACCTCTGATACCAAGAATCGGTGCTGTCACGGTCTGGGAACACAGCTTGGATCCTAGCTATAGTCTCCTATAGGCTTCAGTCTTCCTTTTCCTCTACCATCTTCTCCACCGCTTCCTCAGATCTGGCCCCCAGCTCTTTTACGGGAGGTCCTTTCGCTCTTGGAGATGCAGGAGGTGGAACAAATTCCTCAGTCAGACAGGGGCTCTGGTTTCTACTCCAGGATTTTTGCGGTACCCAAGAACAACCAAGTGGGCCGGAGGGTAGTCTTGGACCTGTCATTTCTCAGTCTGTCTTTACCGCTTGAACACTTCAAGATGATTACTCCTGCGCACATAGCAGAGTCTCTGTGTGCAGGCGACTGGATGTGTTCCCTAGACCTCAAGGATGCGTACCTGCATGTCCCCATCTACCAGCTGAATCATAGGTTTCTGCAGTTCACGATTGTTTTACCACTTCCAGTACAAGGTGCTGCCTTTCCGGCTGAACTCAGCTGAGTTCAGGGCGAAAGGCAGCACCTCGAGTCTTCACTAAGTTGAACGCAGTGGCGTGTCTCCTCCACTTGGTGGGCCATCACCTATACCCTTATCTTGACGACTGGTTGGTGAGGGCGGATTCACCCGAGGGGGTGGTACACTCCTGCCAGAGATTGGCAGATATTTATCAGCTGGGGTTCTTCCTCAACTAGTGGAAGTCACAGTTTTGCCCCTCCCAGAATCTGGTCTTCCTAGCGGTGCATTGGAACACGGCCGTTCAGCGGGTATTCCCCACACCTGAGAGGCTCCTCTCCCTTCGCAAGGCGATAGGGCACTTTCTGGCTAACTCGACCACTTCAGCATAGTGGTTCCAGCACCTTCTCTGGCTGATTGCCTCCTGCATGCTCACTGTGCAGCATGCTCGCCTCAAGACGAGAAGCCTACGGCTCAACCTGCCGGCCAGTTGGGATCAGGAGATAGGGTTTCAGTCGAACAGGATCCAAAAAACCCTGCTCCTCCTTCCCTATCTGTGCTGGTGGCTGATGGACGGCAATGTCTACGTGTGAGCCCCCTCCACCTGCGCAGAGCCTACCCTGGTAGCGATTACGGACTCCTCTCTTTCGGGCTGGGTGGCTACTCTGGAGGGCTACATGCTTCAATGCACATGGTCCAGGGCAGAAGCCCTCCTGCATATCAATTTGCTCAAGCTCAGGGCAGTGGGCCTGGCCCTCAAGGCTTTTCTGCCTCATCAGGGACAAGTCTGTTCTGGACAGATAATTCTACTAAAATGTTTTACCTGAACAAGCAGCAGGGTGACACCTGTTCCACCCTCCTGTGCATGGAGGCGGTAGCTATCTGGAAATGTGCTCTGACGGAGGGAATTTGGATTTCAGAAGTCCACCTCCGGGGGAACAGCAATGCGGAAGCAGACCAGCTGAGCTGCTTGGGGTTCAACACCTATGCCAGCATTAGGGGATTTGCAGACCTGACTTGTTTGCATCTCCTAGGAATTCCAAGTGCCCCCAGTTTCATACATGGGCAGGTCAGGGTTGGTGGGTCTCTACGAGACGCCCTCCTGGTCTGTCGGCAAAGCTGCAGGCATTATGCATTCCTGCCCATCCCTCGCCCCCGGAACCTCCCACCCCCTCTTCCCCAGCAGACTCTCCTTAAATTCCAGGCTTCAGTGGGCTGCAGACTCATCCTGATTCCCCCCACTGGCCTTTGAGAACCTGGTTTTTGGATCTGCTGCAGTTGTGCTCCCAGAGGCCCGTCCACCTTCCGGTCACCAACAGGGCTTTCCCGACGCAGCAGGGCAGGGCAGGGCAGTGGAACACTCAGACCTGGCCAGGCTGGTGGCCTGGTTTATGACCAGCTAAGTCTACAGCATGCTCAGTTTTCGGAGGACAACTGGGACATCGTTCAACAGGCCAGGAGGCCCTCTACTCGGTCCCAATATAAGAGCAAATGGACCTAGGTTCTGCAACTCGGCTTATGACAAGGGGCTGAAGCCTGTCACCTGCCCTCTGGGCGATGTTCTGGCTTTTCCAGCGCACCAGGCTCTTTCTGGAGTTCAGGTGGGTAGTTGCTGCACTTATTTGGTGGCCATCTGGGCTTAAAAGAATTCCCCTGAACATGTGTTTTCGACGGCCAGTCTGGTGGTTTAGGCCCACCTCAAGTGGTTGTGTATGCTTTTTCCTCCAGTACTTATGCCGCACCCGGTATGGGACCACAATTTTCTTCTTTCAGCTTTTCAGCGCAAACCTTTCGAGCCGATGGCCTCTGTGGACATCCAGCTGGTGACACTAAAGATAGTTTTGTTGGTAGCTCTCACCTCTGCGCACAGGGTCAGCGAGCTGCAGGCGTTGTCTTTGTGCAAGCCCTTGCCCTACATTTCACAATGACAAGGTCATCTTGCCCACTCACCCCAACTTCTTGGCCTTTAGGGCATAGAGGGCCCTAAATTCCTTGGACCTCAAGAGAAACCTTAGGTTTTACCTCTGTCAGACTAAATCCTAAAGGAATTCTGAGGCATTGTTCGTCACTTTTGGGGATGCTTCCCCTGGCACTCGGGCTTCTATCGCCTGGTGGATGTTCAGGCCATTTGTCCAGCATTGGATCTTTCATGGATTCACATGCTTAGAATATTCCCCGTCGTCAGACTGGGACCCCTCGGTACACATATATAGCCTTTTCCAAAGGAAAGCTTTCGACACTTTTGTGTCCTAGCTACGTCCTTCTAGGACCCGCCTATGCATGCTCCGCAGGCCGTGCTAGTATAAGAGGCCCGCCCCTGCGGCTCCCCTTCAGATTTCAACTGTCTCCAAAGTAGTGGGATCTCCTCGTGTTGTCTTACTGTTTTGTACTAGGTTGCGTTATTGGATTTCGAGTACAGTATAATGTCCTCTGTGTCAGGAAAAGCGCTGTTCCGTCCATGCGCGACATGCGGCTTAAAAAAGGTTTACGAGGGGGACGGACATATGGACTGCATATATTGCCTCCACCCTCACCATTCGGCGGATACCTGCGACATATGCAAGGGTTTTTCTCAAAAAACCCTCAAAGACCGGAACCGACGCCTGGTGGCATGGCTGAATGATGGAGCGGGGGCATACCCCCCCTCGGAGGTGGGCTCCACACAGTTGGCGAAAACATCACGCCGCGCTGCCTCGTCGGAAACACCGGCGAAGAAATCTAGACCGTCGGAGAAAGAGTCGTCTGGAAGTCACTCCACTAGAGACTCCTCGGCAAAGAAATCATCCTCATCAAAAAAGCATGAGAAGGAAAGGAAATCCTCCTCTGGCGATCATCACAGATCGACCACGACTCGAGAGTCGAGTAAAAGCGGGCACAGTGTGGAGAAGGCGGGACCGCCAAAACCACCTGCGAAGTCTACGTCGTCGACGGCGGTCCAGTCATCGGCCGCCTCCCTGCCACTTGCACAGGGGGCATCCACCGTCCCGTCGACAATGGCGTCAACGAGGGCCTCGTCGACGGGGGTCCTACAGGAGGCCTGGATGCCTGAAGTCTTTGACCCGACCCCCCCGGAGGCTTTGCTACAAGAACAAGCTATGTTGCTGTCCTCGGAGGACGAGAACGAGAGAGTTGCTGGCCCAACAGACCTAGGGCTACGAGCGGCTGACAAGTCGTTGACGAGGGCATCCGTTACACCGGTATCTGCCCCTCTCCTCAATCCTCAATCGGTTTTGTCGTTGGATATTCTGCCCACGCTTCAGTCCTTGTTACGGTCGTTGGACCAGCGACTACCCCAGGCAAGCCTGCCACAGTCACCCGTCGACGAGCCGGGCCCGTCCCGTCAACCGACGCACCCACGCACGCCAATCTCAACACTGGCACAGGAGGAAGGTGAGCTGCCAGATTCGGAGTCTGACAGGGGAGCCATGTCGGATATCTCATTATCCCCCTCCAGGGATCCTACCTGGGAGTCAGAGGCAGAGTTGGAAAACCCCAGAAGCCCAGCTCACCCGTCCCCTCCGGACGACATTGCGTCATTCCATTCTATGATGGAGAAGGCATGCAAAGAATTTGGTCTATCCCAGGAAGAACAGAAAAAGGACTGTTTTTTGTTCGACAACATGGGCAAGAGAAGAAGGTCGGTGTTCTCGATACCAATACTAGACCATGTATGGAAAGAGGGGTTGCAGACAATGAGACACCCATTCTCAGAACCAGCAGTGAAAGGACGCCTAGAAAAAAAGTTTAAGGCTCCAGAGTCTACCCCCAAGTGTTTATCCTCTCAACCAACACCGGACTCGGTGGTGTCGGCGGCAGCAGCGAGGAAGGCAAAGGCACAGCACAAGTGCACGACGACTCCTGAGAACGAAGCGAGACGCCAAGATGCCTTTGGCAAGAAAGTGCTCTCCGTGGGAGCGACCACAGTAAAGGCCGCAAACTCTCTGGCAATTGTGGCCAGATACGATAGGGAGATGTGGCACAGACTAGCTCCGCTGCTTGATCATCTTCCAGAAGAACAGAGGAAGGCGGCGATGCTACTTGTTCGAGAGGGTGAGGAAGCCTCAAATCACGCAATAAAAATCGCGGTGGATCTCGCTGGGTCAGGCTTCAAGCAAGTCAACAATGGGGTGGTATTGCGTCGACAGTCATGGCTTAAGTGTACCTACTTCAGGCCAGAAGTGCAATACAAGGTCTTAGATATGCCCTTTGAGGGAGACCTTCTTTTCGGTGAGAAGGTGGACTAGGCCCTAAAAGGAATGAAAGAAGATTCGGACACGGCACGTTCATTGGGTGCCCTCCAGAGTGGCAGAAGTTACAAGTCTTTTCGTCCCTTTAGAGGGGGTTCAGGTAATTCAAGATTCTCTTCTGGAGACAGATCCTTTGCTAGATCGGTTTACCCCTCCCAGGGATACCGACGTGCCTCACAATCGGCTAACCGTCGACGAAACTTCCAGTCTTCCAGAAAACGACCATCATACCCATCGTCGTCGAGAGACAAGCAAAATAAAGATCAGCAGTGACATACCACAAACCGTTCTGGGGGGAAGAGTTTCAGCATATGTCGACGAATGGGAAAGGATAACGATGGACCAATGGGTGTTAGACACTATAAGAAACAGACACTCTCTGCAATTCAAACACAACCCTCCGCAAATTCCACCTGCGTTCACCGCTCAGTCCCATATGAAGGTACTGCAACAAGAGGTTACACTCATGTTAGCGAAGGGCGTGATAGAATTAGTTCCAACATCACAGAGAGGTCAAGGAGTCTACTCAAGATACTTCGTCGTAAAAAAGCTGAACGGCAAATGGCGTCCCAATCTAGACTTACGCGATCTCAACAAGTCCTTAAAGAGCCTGAAATTCAAGATGCTCACTCTGCAGGAAGTGATCCGTGCAGTTCAAAAGGGAGATTTCCTGGCGTCCCTGGATTTACAGGACACGTATTTCCATATTTCAATGTGTCGGAAACACAGGAAATTCCTACGTTTTGTAATAGGGCGAACTCACTACCAATTCACGGTTCTTCCTTTCGGGCTCAAGACCTCCCCCAGAACGTTCACAAAATGCCTGGCTCCAGTGGCTGCCTGGCTAAGGAAGCAAAGCCACCATGTATACCCATACCTCGACGACTGGCTGGTAAGGGGATCCTCCCCAGCGTCGACCAACACAAGTCTGCAAGCCACCATGCAGCTTCTACAACGGCTAGGATTCGCCATAAACTTCGAGAAATCCTCTCTGCGGCCATCGAGAACGCTGGTATTTTGGGGGCACAGTTCGAGACTGTTAGGGCTGGTAAAACCTTCTCTCGACAGGACCTCAAGACTCATTCAACAAGCGGCCCAGCTACAGCGAAACACCAGGATCTCAGTGAGAAAGTATGTTTCGGTCCTAGGGGCCATGGCATCCTGCATCCACCTGGTGAGAAACTGTCGACTATTCATGAGGCCAGTCCAAGAATTCCTCGCGGACCGATGGACACAGGCTCAGGGATCGTGGTCGGACAGGATAACTATCGACGACGACAAGCTACGTCGGACCCTTCAGTGGTGGCAGAGTTCCCACAATCTGAACAACGGTGTGCCCCTACAGGAGCCGGAGTTTCAGAGCACCATAGTTACGGATGCGTCCCTAACCGGATGGGGAGCGCACATGGGTGCTCTCCAAACGCAAGGTCGCTGGTCTCCAACAGAGTCAATCCTACACATAAACGTACTGGAACTCAGAGCGGCACGATGGGCTTTGAAGGCGTTCCTACCACACATCAAGAGTTCGCGAGTGCGAATACTGACCGACAATACAACAGCCATGTTTTATCTGAGGAAACAAGGAGGGACACGATCAAGGACTCTTTCCATAGAAGCCCAGAAAACATGGCATTGGGCATCGAAGCACGAAATTTCCCTTGTGGCTCATCACCTTCCAGGAGTGAGGAACTGCCAAGCCGACTCCCTCAGCAGAAGCATGGCCCAGATACACGAGTGGGAAATCGACACGGGTCACTTGAGGAAAGTGTTCGAGAAATGGGGTCACCCCCCTCTGGACGCCTTCGCGACCAAAGACAACAAGAAATGCGAGCAATTTGCAAGCAGATGGCCCCAAGAGGGTTCGGTGGGGGAGGCATTCTCCTTCCCATGGACGGACATGTTCCTCTATGCTTTTCCCCCCGTTTCCCCTCATACGGAAAACAATACAGTGGATACGCAGATACAATTGCCGGGTGATTCTAGTGACACCATACTGGCCGAGGCAACCGTGGTTCTCAGACCTCCTCCATCTATCGCTGGAACATCCCATAGCGTTTCCGAAAGTCCCGTACCTTCTATCCCGGGACAGAGGCACGGTGTGGCATCACGACCCGGACAGTCTCAACCTTACGTCCTGGCTCCTGACTTCTCGGAGTTCGGTGCTTTAGACATTTCAGAGGATTGCCAAAAAATTCTACAGGCGGCTAGAGCCCCTTCTACTAACAAATCTTACTCCTATAAGTGGCGGAGATTCTGTGAATGGTGTAGAGGACAACGGGGCCTACAACCATTGTTGGTGACGCCAGAACAAGTTCTACCTTACCTGCTCCTCTTGGCAAAAAAGGGATTGTCCCCCTCATCGATAAAGGTACACCTGGCAGCCATCTCGAGGTTCACAAGGAAGAGGCAGTCGTCTCCTCTATTCAGTGACAGACTGGTAAAACACTTCATGCGGGGTTTATTTCGAGCTTTTCCCCCGGTGAAACGTTTTCCCCCGACGTGGAGCCTCAACACAGTGTTGGCAGGCTTGATGAAACCGCCTTTCGAGCCTATGGCCACGTCCGACATAAATTTCATTTCGTGGAAGTTGGCATTCTTGATAGCTATCACATCAGCCAGACGTATCTCGGAACTACAAGCGCTGGTCGTGGACCCGCCCTACCTAAGATTCTTTAAGGACAAGGTAGTCCTGGCAACTAACCCTATGTTCGTCCCGAAGTTTCCGACGGTATATCACAAACACTCATCCGTGGTTCTGCCTACTTTCTTCGTCACTCCATCATCGGCAGCAGAAAAAACTCTTCATACCCTGGACGTTAAGAGGGCTCTGAAATTCTACCTACATCGTACACAAGACATCAGGGCTACTCGGCAACTGTTCGTCGCATATGGTCCGTCGACGAGAGGAAAAGCAACCTCTAAACAGGGATTGGCTAGATGGGTCTCGTCGACAATTGCTTTTTGTCACTCTAAGGCCGGAAGGCCACTGCAAGGACATCCTAGAGCTCATTCTACAAGGTCGATGTCCTCCTCAACAGCGTTATGGGCTGGAATTCTGCTGACAGACATATGCCAAGCTGTGGCATGGTCAGTGCCCCACACGTTTACCCACCACTACTGCCTTGCCAGGCAGCATGCAGACGAGGTGCAGATGGGAAGAGCTGTCCTGCGCCATCTGTTTCAGTAAGGTAAGCTCCTCCCTGTGGAGATTCTGTTGTCTACCCTCTTAAGGGCGATATACTTTGTGGGCAACGTTATATGACTTAGCTTATCCCTACGGTAGATATGCATTGTGCAGTAGGGTGAGGATATATATTGTTACATTACATTCTCACCGCCGTCTCAAGTGTTACTGCTGTACAATCCATTCTAAGCATGTGAACCCATGAAAGATCCAATGCTGGAGAAGGGAATAGTTTCTTACCTGTAACTCCATTTCTCCAGCATTGGTATCTTTCATGGATTCACATGCGCCCGCCAACCTCCCCGTATGTAATGTATGTGATAAATTTAACCCTTCCTACTTTGGAGGGGCCGAAATCTGAAGGGGAGCCGCGGGGGCGGGCCTCTTATACTAGCACGGCCTGCGGAGCATGCGTAGGCGGGTCCTAGAAGGACGTATATAGGACACAAAAGTGTCGAAAGCTTTCCTTTGGAAAAGGCTATATATGTGTACCGAGGGGTCCCAGTCTGACGACGGGGAATATTCTAAGCATGTGAATCCATGAAAGATACCAACGCTGGAGAAATGGAGTTACAGGTAAGAAACTATTCCCTTCTGAGGCATATACGGCCATGGGCAAGCCGGTCCCGGAGGGCATTCATGCACATGCGGTTAAGGCTAAGGCCACGGCAATCACGTTTCAGAGACATGCTTCTTTAGATGTCATCAGCAAGGCGGCTACGTGCACCACTCCATCGGCTTTCTGCAAGCACTATTCCCTTGACACCAGCTCCAGGCACAATGCTGGGTTTGGCCAGGCAGTTCTGCAGAACCTGTTTGCTACTTCCTAGATAGGAGGCAGGCGGTCACGGCTCCACCCTATGGTCATCGTCAGTGGAATCTCCCACAAGGATGAAGGAGAGGGGATGGGACGTATGAGTAATTAAAGTTACTTGCCATAGTTACTAGAGCACTCGTAGTCTATAGTGCCCTTTCCTCTATACGTCCCACCCACCTTCCCCCGCTTGTATGCCTGTGGCTAATATGTAATAGCATAGCCAGGTGTCTAAGCGTCCGATGTGTTCAAAGGTTACTGAGGTGAGGCGCCAGAGGGCAGGGCCTCGGCGGGGCGTTCCCACGCCCGAGGCTGTACGCTGTACTAAATTTAAAAGGGAAGCTCAATTTTTCACTGTCAAAGTTTCCAGTACCGTCCCCATGTTGGGGGACGCCCACAAGGATGGATGGACTATGGACTATGATTACTCTAGTCTCGGATTGCTTTATACTTTAAGGAAAATCACACTGGGGATGTATCAATTGGGCAGTTTGGTATGCTCTCAAGCCCATGCTGCGAGGTGAGCTTATTCGTTGGGCCTCCACAAGGAAGCAGTTGTTCATGTCCCAAAGGGAAGAAGCCGAGAAACAGGTGTTAGAATTAGACTTTTTTTAAAAATATTTTTTTTTTATTGATTTAAAAATGTTTGCACATTTATTTTTATACACATTTTCTGCCCATTTATTCCTTAGTTCCCCTGTTCGGTTCAGCAGTCCTTGATTGTTTTTGATGTTCTTCTTTCTAGTTCAAGGTTTTCCAAAGTCAACATGTTGTAGAAATTGCATCGCTGCGATTATTTCCTTTGAGCATTCCCCCTCCATTAAGCGTTTCCACCATTCCTGTTCTTCGTAGAAACAAGAGCCCTCAAAAAGATGGAGCATGTGGGTGGTTCTTAGTTCCGTCAAACCCTTACAGTTCAGGAGAAGATGTCTTAGTGTTTCTTTGAATACTTTTTCCTCACAAAAACGACAGTTGTTAGTAGATGTGATTCCTCGGATTGATCTTATTTCGTTAGTTGGTAAAATATTGAGCCGTGCTCTCATGAATGTTTGTCGATGTTGTCTGCTTGGAAAGATCTTAAGGTAGGGTCTTGTATCTTTTAACTTTCTGCTTATCGGAGTTACGTGTGCAGCTAGTTTATATGACCCCGCTGTATCCTGTGTCTTTATCCAGTCCAGGTTTTCCAATCTTGTTGTTGCTTTTGTTGGGTTATTCATTAACTATTTTTTTGAAGATCCTATTTCCTCCAGTAAAGAAGTTATTTTCTGGCGCCAAGCCTTTAAGGTTTTGGAGTCTGTTTCAAAAACTTCCTTATGGATGATGTCAAAGATGCTAGAACGCTCCGGAATAATCACTTTCCAATACAACATCAGTTCATTCCTCGCAACGATGCCTTGTAGGGATATAAAGCATAGTTCTCTTCTTATTAAAGGCATTGGTGTGGAGGATGGAAGATTCAGTATCTGTCTCCAGAAATAGCTTTCCAGCTTCATCCA
Source organism: Ambystoma mexicanum (assembly GCF_040938575.1). Classification (NCBI taxonomy): domain Eukaryota; kingdom Metazoa; phylum Chordata; class Amphibia; order Caudata; family Ambystomatidae; genus Ambystoma; species Ambystoma mexicanum. Next base: position 826,455,006 of record NC_090939.1, read on the forward strand.
TAGTGCTTCCGGTATGTTGAAAAAGGCCTCCGCCCCATATGTTACTGATGGAATCACTTTTGTTCGATAAAATTGTATAATCGGTTTAAGCGAGTATCGGCAGAATTTCCTTTCGATGATCTTTGCTTGAGATGTTAGATTCTTCATTTTTTCCCAAAGGTAGAACTGCATATTTGTTTCTGTTAAGTTGTTGCTCATGATCACTCCCAGGTATTTGAATTCTGACACTGTTTAAATCTTTACACCTTCCAAGTGCCAGGTAAACTGAATACTTGGACTGATGGTTTTTTAGAGTGTCATGGTCTTGGTTTTGCTTTTAATGATTTCTAAGTTGTTTTTTCCGATGTATCTGCTCAAGTTATCTAGTTGTCTTTGGAGTCCTATCAGCGTTTGATCTAATAGAATTAGATCGTCCGCATACAATAGGCGGGACACTGTCACCCAACCCACTTTTGGTGGGTATGATCTCACTTCGCTCTCAGAGTCTTTGAAATCCCACAAATAGGCGTTGAATAACGTTGGGGCCAAGGGGCATCCCTGCTTGACCCCTCTTGCTGTTTGTATGGGGGTTGACAGCGTGCCCTGTTCGTTCAAGCGGATTGATAGAGACGTCTCTGTGTAAAGAGCTTGAATTTGTTCCATTATTTTGCCTGGGCACTCTGGTTTCTAGTTTCGTCCAGAGACGTTCCCTATTGACCTGGTCAAATGCTTGAACCAGGTCAATGAAGGCCATATATATGCCGGATTTTCCTTCCTTGGTCCTGCTCTTCAAGATGTTTATTAAAAATATATTGGCCAAAGTTCCTGCGTTCTTTACAAAACCCGATTGGAACGGGTCCGTTAGATCGTTTTCTGTTGCCCATTCCTGAAACGTCTCCAATAGGATTGAACCGTATACTTTACCAATAACGTCTAGCAACGCTATTGGTCTGTAGTTCTTTGGGTTTTGCCTTGGTCCGTTTTTGTAGACTGGGACTATTATAGCTTTTTTCCAGGATCTAGGTATGGATTTTGTTTCTATGATGGTATCGAATACTTTGCTAATAAATAGTGCCCAGTTTTGTGGAGATTCTTTTAGGTGGGCATTAGTCAGCCGTCTGGACTGGGTGCCCTAGAGATGTTCAGCTGTTTAATTTTTGTTACAATTGATGTTATATCGGTAGGAAGGTCCCATTTTGTTTCCGTTCTATGATTAGAGATCCTCGCCTCTTTGTTAGGGTTTCTGTAGAGGTTAGTAAAATGATTGATCCACTTGTCTTCTCCTACGTTGTTATGGATTACATTTCGAGGAGTGTTCGTTGTTTACTTAAATAGTGACCAAAAGTCCCTTGATTTACGCCCGTTCATTAGACTAACATGTGCTCTGCATCTGCTTGAAGCATAGCAGCTCTGCGTGATCTCAGCCAGTTCTTATAGGCTTTTTTTGCCTCAAGTGCTGCTTCCATATCCTTTTTATCCTTAGTCTTTTTTGCTAGTCTCTGAGCTTTTCTTAGCTTTTTCCATTCATCGACCAAGTTTTTATCGTAGATGTGAATATGTTTGCGACCCTTATTTGTAGGAATGGTGACTCTATTTTTGTAGATTTTAAACATTGGTTGTAGTCAGCCTCTTTCTCTTTTTCGGAAGTATTTCTTTCTGTGTATTTTTTGGTTAGCCTGGTTATCGTCTGGTTTTACTTTTAATCTTATTCTTCCACTTTATTCTTCAATCTCCATTTCCATTGTTTCCCTTATTTCATGTTGAGATTTCCATTCGAACTTAAGCAGGTTATGGTCGCTGTCCTTGGTACGGATAACCCGGAAATTAGTGATATGAATGAGGAATTCGGGACTAACAAAAATATGGTCTAAGGTGGCTGAGGTGGAGTGCTTTTCCCATGTTGGTATCTCGATTGCATCTTCCTCTATCAATAGATGAAGATTTTGTAAAGACCTTGCTTTCATTAATTTGGCCCATTTTGTTCCTCTTTTTATTGCTTGGGTTTTTGTGGATTGATTTTGGTTGAGCCGTTGTAGTTTTGGATATTCCAAATTCAGATCTCTGCATATAATCAGATGGCTAGGATGGTATTCAGAGTCAATCTTATCCAAGATGCTATTCACTTGTTTTAGGAACTGATCATCACTTATTGCTATTGCTAAGGGATTCCATTAAGTGTTGATTATTAGAATGTCTTCCGATTTCAATGCTGATGTTTTCTGGTTTTTTCCTTCCCATTTTAATTGTAACACTTGAAAGTATAGTGATGATTCTATTACTTTTGTTACTCGTAGCTCTTTGTTTGAACGCAGCATTGTCTACCTGAGGGTCCTTTCGCTGCTGGGGAAAGGTCTGTTTCATAGCCATCCATTGTTGGTTGGTCTCTTAACCATGTCTCTTGGAGACAGAGAACGTCAAAGTCTCCTAAGTGTACATCACTTTGTTTTAACAAATGTGTAAAGCCTCTCGTGTTCCAGGAGGCAAACTTCAGGGAGACAACCTTCTTCCTTGTCTCCTTTTTTGAAATGTCTTCCGGTCCCTTGCTCTTGGTTTTCTAACTGCAGTCACTCTGATTAAGCACCTTAGAGATCCACCTCCACTTCGTGCCATCTTTCAGTTTACTCCATTCTTTTTCCAGATTTGCCGGTGATAGTTCTTCTTTTTCGCTTTCTTCCGGGTTGAATGTTATTTTTATTTTAGATAATGAGCCTTTGGGAAAAAGACCCGCCCCCGTAGGATCTTTAAGAGTTTCTGTTGATTAATTAAGCAGTGGTGCAGGTTCCCCCCTGTTTCGCTGTGTTTCCCCAGTCTGTTCTTTTTCCCTCCTGTATGCGTAGTTGGTGTTGGTTGGTTCTGAGAGTTTTTCCCCGTCGTTGGCCTCTCGTCTTTTTTTATTTTGGCGATGTTTCTGCTGCTCCCCTGTTACATTTAAAGTACTTGTATCTCCTAGGTTCACCCCTTGTTTGGGTTTGTGATCTTGCTCGTGGTGTTTTCTGCCGATTTTGTTTGGCTTCGTTGTAGTTTGTTAGCTCATAGCCCAGATCAAAAAGTTTCCGATTGCTTGCGCAATCATTGCTCTCACCATAGGCGAGGGGATGTGTAAGTACACACTGTCCAGTTTACCTCTTGTTACAAATTCTACGATCTTAATATCCACTGAGATGATTGATCTTAAAGCCGGTATAAATTGGAAAAGTGTCATTATGTTCTTTCTGTTCAGTATTGTGCCATCTGATTTTCCTATTCTTTCGAGGCAGAAATTTCTGGCACTTTTTATTTTGTCCTTGTAAATTATTCTGACAGCATTACCAGCGGTGTGGCTCGTGTTTCTATTTCTCAAGGGTGATGGGTGATCCCCGTGTCCTCCTGGACTTTGTCTCTGCTTCTCCCTTAATAATCTCCTGTCTATGCTCTCTTTTGAGGGCGTTTTTCTTTCTATTTTTTTTATCATCGTCTTGTATTCTTTGGTGTCTGTCCGACGTATGGTTATTTCTTGACTTTCTTGGACATTTTTCCTGTGGTATAATACTGTTCCTTTTTTTCTTTCGTCGTTATCGCTTTTTTTCCTTTTATCCTCTAACGACATGAACGGTGGTGATTGTCCATTTGTATTGGCATTTCTGGGATTGCTCGACGTCTTTTGTAGTTGTTGGGAGTGTTCTTTTATACGTTGTATCTCAGTGTCTGCCTCCTCTGCAGAATATTGAGATACATCCGAGAGATTAATTGTTTCCTCTAGGTCAATAATCACACTCCTCTTAGTCGGTAAATACGTGCTAGGTTCACCCTGTTCCGGTTCGGTTTCCTTATTTTGGGGAAGGTTGTTTATCGGTGTCCGTTGTGCTAGCACGGAAAGTGACGCTTCTTCCGCCGTTTCTTCCTCGACTACTATAAATGTTTTAGCCTGAGGTACTGATGGTTAAAATATTACTCACCTTCTCTCTGTGGTTTTCTTTCCCTGACCCTGTAAGAACACGGGGTATGTGTCACCCTTTGAGTTTTGTAATGTCTGCTGAGTTATATCCTGTGCTTTAGGGGATGACTCTATTTCGGGTGACACTTTTGATTCCCGGACGACACATCCGTTGGTGGTTTTCCTGGTTGTTGCCGTTTGATTTTGTTTTTGTCTAGGGTTTTCTTTGCTTTCTGAGTTTTTAGTTTGGGCCCCATCTTGGTGTGGCATTTGTAGACATACTTCTGTTGACCGACTCGCAGCCGGTTTTTTTCCAACGTTCCGGTCTTCGTGTTTTTTTGTGCCACTTGTGTCCCGTTGCGGGCCCTCCAGCGTATGGAGTTTGTCGTTTTGTCCTTCTTTCCATTGAGTTGTTTGCGTACTTTGGCTCCTTGCTTCTATTATAGTTGTTTCCGTTTTTTGATATTTTAGATGTTTTTTTCTTTCCAGGTCTTCACTAGGTTTTTGAGGGACACTAGGTTTGTATAGTTCCCTTAAGTTTGGTGCTGCTGTAATGAAGCCTTCTAGAAAGGTCATCTTGGTGTGCATCATAGCTAATAGTGATGTATGATCCTTGAGCGTATCATTAAGCGACTCATACAATTTTGAAAAAGGTTTTAACGCAATTGTGAAAGTAGACATTATTGCCATTAAGTTGTTTTTTTATAGGGGTTTCTTTTTGCGGGCATTCCATGATCCTTGTAGAGGTTCGCCTTCTTGTCGGTGACTTAAAAGGGGGCTGTGTGAGTTTGCTTCCATGTACGCCCACTATAGTAGAGTCGTTTGAGTCATGATCTACGGTTGTGCTCTTCTTCAGGGGCGCTGGTGTCGCCGTTATTTCGCCCAGTGGGCTCGTAGGTTTCGAGTCTTTCTTCTTTCTCAGAGGTGTTTGCTCTTTAGGGGGGATTTCCGCTGGGATTATGAGTGCCACTGTTTTTTTTCTGGGCCTAGAGTGGTGATAGTGCCAACTCGCCAGCCTGGTTTCCTACTGTAGAGGTCGTTTCACCCATTATCGGTCTAGTTTCACCCGTTGTGGTGGTCTCCTTTGGTTGACTTATCTGCTTTGATTTATTCAATTTTTCTTTGTCTCGGACTTCAGGCAGTCTTGATGGAGTCGGTAAACACTCCTCATGTGGTTTCGTTATGTTAATGGGGGTTTCCTCTTGTTGTTGCGGACAGAGGTCTTCGCCTATTATCTCCACCACCAGAGGAGTGGGAGGTCCCGTTCCTTCAGGGGTCATTTGTTCTGTCTGGTTCGTGGGCCATGTCCGGAGCTTTGTTTTATTAGTTCGTTTGATAAACCGGACCATGAGAAAACTTGCAGCCCTGGTAATTATATCCTGGGATCTATATCTGCCCCTTGTAGAATTTCCGCATCTGAAAGCTCACCCAAGTTTTGGTTCTTTTTGTATTGTTTTTTCAGGAAGAAATGTGAGACTGTAGGTTGACCTGTCATAGCTGTTTTGCTCATCAGGTTGATCCTTATATATGTACGTTTATCTTTTGTTTCAGATTCCGTTTGGTTCTGTCGTTTCCCTTTTTTCCTTGTAAAGATCAGCGGATTTGTTATGCTGCTCTTTATCTCAGATTTTGTCAGTTTCAGCTCCTTGGCGTTCAGCTTTTTTTGATGTTTCTTCAGGGTAGCTTTGTTTTTTGACTTCCTTGTCATCTCTTGCCTCTCCTCGTTGTTCGTGGAGCTTAGGGGGTTTTTGTTAGTTGTGACAGATCCTGTTTTCCTCCAAGCTCACTACATTGTCTGTTGTGATCAGTGAATCTGATAAAGCTTGGAGTTTCTCCCACAGCTCTGGTTCCTGGTAGTGGCTCGTGTTGACTGCTGCAGGTGGGCTTTGGAGGTTTTCAACCTCGGTTGTTGGGTGAATGGTAATTTCAGTTATGCGCTTTTCACCGCTAACCCCTCGATCGAGTTCGCCAGGTAGTTCAGCGGAGCCATTCCCTTCTGTTTTGTCCGGCTGTGGCGTGGCTCCAATCTTTGCAAAGGGAATAGACGATATGTGGACATCTCCCTCCTTTTCCCGGTTCTCAGCCGTCTCCCTCTCAAAGTTGGGGACGGTCTTGTCTAACTGGCTCTCCTCTCTGACCCCTGGGGGGGGTCCGTAATACCCACCCTAGACCCGCTCCCCGAGTCTGGGTCTCCGGGTTGGGGAAGCTTCTGACCTTTTTCTCCTCCTATGGTTTCCTCCCTTCCCCACTCGTCTCCTGGGGCAGGCAGCCTTAGGTCCACCCCTGCTAAACTCGCCTTACCAGCGAAGTCCGAGTCGGAGGGGCACAAGAAGATGTTCGCTTTTGAATGCGCGGCACATTTTTGAGTCATGCCCTGGGGGGCAGACGGCCGCTGCTCTTGTTTACCTTGCGTCGTAGGATTATCCTCAGGCGGGGTCTTACCTCTTTTTGAGGGCCCCGCTCTCAAAGGGCTGCTGTGATCCAATTCAGCTTCTTCGGTCCGCTGGTGATAGCTGCAGAGACGTCTTCCGGGTTCTTCTTCGGGGTTCCAACCTGACACCATCTCTGCCATCTCCCGCAGGGGACTGCCGCAGACTGCCAAACTCTCTTGCCGAACTCCGCGGCTGGTGGCAGGTTTTGAAGGCCAGCTCCTCCTCAGTTAGTAGACAGTGAAAACAGACTTCAGCAGGATACGAGGTGTTTTCTGCAGCGTGGACTGCCGCAGACTGCCAAACTCTCCTGCCGAACTCCGCACTTTAGCACTTCCAACTAACACTTTCCTGCATGCAAACTAAAGGTCCAGAAGGCTAGAAATACTATTGCTAAATTGCAGAATTGTAATGGTCAGTTACAAGTTGATGAATCCTCCAAAATGGGCACTTTGGTGAAGTACTACACTTCTTTATTCAGTGCGGATAGGTGTGAGGTAGATGAACAGAGGGAATTCATTAGGGAGGAGGCAAACATAGCTTATATTTCTGCAGAGTTTATAGAGCCTGATTACACTTGAAGAGTTTACCCGAGTTATTCGGTCCCTTCCCAAAAGTAAGGCTCCTTGAACCGATGGCTTCTCTGCCTTATTTGATAAGAAATGTCTTCTTGCCCCTCATCTGGTTACCTTGTTTAATAGTTTTACTGACACCGGGCAATTAGACCTAGTATGGGTGAATCCCTGCTATCACTTATTGGCAAGCCAGATAAGGATCCTACTCTCACCTCATTTCGGCCTATAGAGGTCCTAAATTATGACTTGTGCATTTATTCGAAGGTCCTAGCAGCTCGGTGCGCGGGCATTCTCCCAAGTGTGGTCCAAATTGAACAAACAGGTTTCATCCTGGAGCGCAAATACTTTGACAATGTTCGTAGGACTGTTAATGTGATTGAATATGCTGGACGGCACAACAAGAAACTGCTTGTTTTATCTATAGATGCTGAAAAAGCTTTTTCGGGTTGGGTCCTTCTTTTATCAAAAGAATTCAGGCTAATTTTGTCCACCCAACCACTCGCATAAAATTAAACAGAGCCTTGTTCGAGCCATTGGCTTGGTCTAGAGGAACCCGCCAGGGGGTTTCCATCATCTCCCCTTCTATTTGCAATGTCCATGGAGCCTTTAGCTAGCAGGGTTCAGCAGGCAGAAAATATACAGGGGATCGATATTGCTGGATATCCAGCAAGTTTGTGTTTTAATGCAGATGACCTTTTTTTATGTATCGCTCTCAGAAAACACTTCACCACATAGCTTATCTACTGGAATCATTTCTCGGGTCTCTGGATTTAAAATTAATTATACTAAATCTACAATTCTTAACGTCTCGGACACACAGGACAGTAGTGTATGATTTTCAATGGACCAAGGTCTCTTCAAGATTTCAGTTCAGTTCAGATCACACCCTCCCACTCCCAGCTATATGCCAGAACCATCCCTGCCCTTTTTTCTTCGGCTAACACTGACTTGTTCTGGTGGACGTACTCTGATATCTCATGGCTTGGGCGGGTTACCATGGTTTCCAGGCCCTCCCTGTTTGGATTTGGATTCCTAAATGGGCACTTGGAGATTTGCAAATCTTTGTTTTCATCTTTCTCTGGTCTAAAAGATCCTAGGGGATTTCTCAACACACAGTGATGACCGCGAAGGCTAGAGGTCTGGGTGTCCCAAATATAGAGAGTTATGTTTGTTTATGCAGTGTTTGGCAGTATTGATGCAATCCGGCGACCCAAGCACACTGGGTAAATAAAGAGCAGTCCTTAATTCAGGTTCCCCTGCATGATTGGTTCTGGAGGTCACCCAGGATTTGGAGGAAAGAGTCTCGGGTTTTGATGGAATATTGCGACAAGGTGGCCCGTAAGTATCTGCGGACTAGTTTCCCCTCTTTGTAATACTCCCGGATTCCCACCAGGCTATCGGCAGGGTAGGTTTGTAAGATGGATTGAGGGAGACTTTGGGCAGTTGTGTCAGCTATTTGAATCCGAGCAGCCCTTGACCTATGACAAGTGCAAACAGGTCTTTATGGTATGGGATATTAACAAATATACATACATACAAATCTGCCACTGGATATCCTGTGCGAGGGTGTCCCACAATACTAGAGGATCTTTTTGTTGGGGATCCCGCCTCCCACAGGGTTTCTTCTTTCTGTGGGGTTCTTAACACTTGCCGTTTCAACCCCCTGTGCCTATATGTTAAAATGGGAGGAAGATTTGAATACCCCTATATGAGACCTGGCATGGTACAGTATGTGGATTAGGGCTGCTAAGTCATCCAGGTGTGTGCTGCTGAAAGAAAGTAATTATAAACTGCTGTTTCGATGGTACCTCACTCCTGTGCAACTTCATAAGATGGACCCTACTATCCCAGACAGATGCTGGCGATGCGTGCAGGCCCCAGGTACTGTCCTTCATATGTAGTGGCCCTGCACGCTGATTCAGTTCTATTGGAAGGATATTTTGGCCCAGATTCAGATGATTAGAAGGGTAGAACTTCCAATGGAACCCTTAGTGCTACTCTTGGGGATGAGGATTTGGAGGGACACTATAAGCTAGCAGCAAAGTCGGATAGATTACTTAAACATTTCCTGGTTCCTCCCAGAATAGTGCTGGCGTGTAACTGGAAGTCCCTTATCGCACCTGACATCACAGAATGGTGGGTCAAATTATGGTTTGTGGTGTCTCTGTGCAAGATATAGGCCACTCTTAAAGGCAAGCTACCCATCTTTCTCTCTGAATGGGAACCGTTCATTCATTTTGTAACCCAGAATAACAATGTCCTACATTATAAGCTGCATGATATGTCCTTCGCATTGTTATGATGCTTCATGATGTATATACCTACCCGCTGATTGTGTTACTAGAATGTTTTCCCCCAGTGCTGTAAGATTTACGCTATCTGGATCATTTTTATTTGTATCTTTTTTTTGGTTCGTTGTTTTTGATTTTTCTTTCTGCTCATTTTACTTGCCCCGTGCTGTAACGGGGCCGATTTCCTTGAGCATTTTTTAAGAATATCGGGCAACAATGAGTTCATTTGTTTATTGATGTAACACATTTGTCCAATATGTTTGACCGGATGTTGTTCCATCGTCTTTTTCAATACAATTTGAATGGCAAAATAAATAAGAGTTAGTCTGTCCTTTTCCAACTGACCTATAAAACATCTGCTTGTTTGTTCGACCTTAAAAATAGGGGTGTGCCACGTCTATTTTTTTATTTACCAATTGTTTTGTGTAATTTAGCTATCCAGAAATGTTACTTATAGCATGCAATGTGCACGAATGTAGGTGCTGTTCCCTCAGAGCCTGGGGTCAGAGAAGGAACCCCTAAATACATAAACAAGAAGTCCAGCCTTTTAGCTGCAAAGTAATGTTTGGCCACTCAGTCGTCATGATGAACGACAATCTTTCTATTTGAAATCTTTTAAGGATTGTTGGCAGCCCTATCCCATTCCCAGCCATTGTGCACATTAAAAACTATTTATTTTCACACGTTGATTGAATGTCCAAGCATTACTTTCCTATAAGTATTGTATGCCTATATATCGCTGGGGCTTGTTTTCCTGTTCATATTCAAATACAAGGCTTATTCTGCCATCTAGTGGTTGGTTTGGAATACCACAATTTGTTGACTTCATAAGTAAAAGCAGGGAGACCACCAGGGGGCACGGACCAAGATGGCCACGTAGTGCAACAGCTCTGTCTAAGCCCCGTAGTACATAAGCTTGTGGGGCTCCCCACATTGTAATAGCCGGGTGAAGTGAGCTGTGGGACCCCCCAACCCTGGGGCACATATGGTGCGGTAACCTACGGCACCCTAGACCAGTGCCCGGCCGTGGCGGATCTGGCGGGAGAGGTGGGCCTGAGCACAGAGGGGACCGGAATGGAGGCCCTGCACCCCCGACAACGTTAAAAGGAGACCAGAGGTAGCAGATGAGGGAAGGGTGCTGGCCGTGAGCTGGGGCCAACCCTGTCAAGAGCCTTGGAACGAAGCACCTGAAGCAGACCCGGCACAAGGCAGCAGAGGAGTCTCGGCGGAGAGGAGACACCCGCCACATGTGAGAACGGAGCGAGTGACACAGAGGGTAGACCAGGCCATCCTCGCAGCAGCTGCACAGGAGACTGATGGAGAGGCGCTCCAGTCCACACATAACAGGTGAGATGGAGGGCAGTGGAGGTGCTGGAAGGGTCCCACCCGCGTGAGAAGCCTGTTCCATTAAAAGTCCCCACGCGATGTGAAGAAAAGCTACGTCATGCGGCCCGCCCTCCCTCCCTCCCTAATAATATTGCTGCCGGAGCTGGTGGCAACGCATTAAAGCAGCAGAGCTCACCGCTGCCAGTAAAGACCTGGGCCCAAAAGTGGTGAAAACGCCTTAAACACTTGGGGAGCACATTGAGAGCCCTAAACTAATATTAGCCAATCAGTGCCTGACAAACAGAGTGGCACACAACAGAGTAGTAAGATAGGGGCCCAAGAGAGACGCTCAGAGGAGATGGCAAATGCTGAGGTGCCACGGTACTTCACACACAGCCAGGCGCAGACAGCAACTACATCGGAAGGTGGGGTGAAACAGGCCTGGAGGCGAGTAGGGTCTGCAGGATAGTAGAACAGGGCACTGGACAGACTCTTGGGAATGTATCCGGCAGAGAAGAGGCACAGCGCCTGAGGCCCAGGAGTAAGACACATGCTACGGTAACAGGGAAGTACACAGGTCCACAGACCCTCAGAACACTACTTGGGACCTGGGGGGGACAGTGAACGCAGCACCTAGAGGCCAAGGGGGGCCCCAGAAAAGGCGACAGACCCACTGAGGAACGGTGGGGTCAGAGGGGCCCACGGCGGAACAGACTGCGGCAGAACCTTGCCTGAAGCCACACTAGAAGAGAATCAGAGCCGGGCAGGACACAGAAGGGCTGCGCAGACAGGAGTGCAGTCAGTCCCTTTCCGGAGAGGCCTGGTTGACAGCATGGAGGAGAGCCACCAGATCCAGGCAGCGATGGCAGCGGGGTGGGGGGGGGTGATGTGGGGTGCCACACCAGCTTCAGCACTCACCAGAGATGATCTTAAGGAACTACTCCAGGAAATAAAGGCAATCAGGACAGACATTCAGGCTTCCATATGTGACTTAAAGGGCAGGGTCGACAAGCTGGAAGACAAAATGAAAGGGCTGCAGGTAGACCTTTTGGACATGAAATATGAGGCACGCCTGACGGACCTGCAAATGCGAGAGGAAGAAACCATCCTGAAACTTCATGACCTGGAAAAGGGGGCACGCCAGAACAATCTACGTATCCTGTGAGTCGAGAACAGAAAGGAGAGATTGCGGTGGAGGTTGGGAGGAAGGTGCAAGGTCTGATCAACCAGCTGTTCGCCCTGAAAGGGGTTAAGGAAGTACAGCTGGAAAGGGCTCACAGAGGAGGAGGAAAGGGCCCCAGATCTATAGTGGTCCGGTTCCTAAGATGCTGGGAATAAATGGAGGTCCTGGAGAAGGCCAAGCGACCGGGGAGTTTCCAATACAACGGAAACACAATTAGGGTGTTCAAGATCTGTCAGGGCTCACCCTCGCACAATGGCTGACCGAAAAAGGCATAAGATACCGCTGGTCCTATCCATTTGTGTTTTCATTTGAGATGGGAGAGGCAGACTACAGAGTGACAAGCGGACAGGAGGCACATCACCTCCAGGTGCTCAAAGGAGAGGACTTCAATGAAGGACGTGACGTGACCGTGATGACATCAGTTGAACAGCGTGGGCCGGAGGGTCCACAGAGCGTCAAGAAGATGATGCTAGGGGGCAGGAAATTCAAAAAACTCAATATTCCTCCACAGAAAAATTCGGGAGATTCCTGAGGGGGAAAAAGGGGTCGGCATAGTTGTGAAAGTTTAAAAGGCTAACATGTTTGAGGGAAAATAAGTATGGGGGAGAAGTGGGGATAATTTGGAGTACAGGCTGTGCAAGCACTTACCCCTGGTGGGCCATCACATGGTTGGCGTCTTGGAGAGGAGACCAGTTTTGGGTGGAGGTTAGGGGGCAGGGAGGAGTGGCAAGAGGGGGACTGGGGAGGAGTTCAAGGAACAGACGATTCTAGAGAAAACAGTAATGCGTTTGAAGGCGAGGGGGGATAAGGTTTCACGCATCCAAATGACGAGAGTTGAAGGTATGGGCCGGGCTAAGGCTCTTAAAATGGGGACTTTGAATGTGAACGGCCTGAATTCTCCTACCAAGCGCTCATTATTGGGGAGGGAGTTGAGGAATTGAGATTTGGATGTGTTATTGGTGCAAGAGTCATGGTTCTTTCAGGGGGAGCAAAGGCGTATCCCAGGGTCACGGGTTGGACCGACGTTCTGGGCCTCAGGACCGGCAAAGAGGGAGGGGGGGGTATGTATCCTACTAAATCGAAGAGTGAAACTTGTTCCCCCCCAGGTTTGGAAACGGGACGGATGGGAGAGCATTGCTGGTTACGGGATCACTGGAAGGGGTAGAGCTAACTATTGCAGCGGTGTACGGCCCCAATAATGGGCAGATGCGTCTCTGCGGGAAGTTATGGGGGATATACTCAATCAGGCAGAAGGCCTATTGCTGTTCGGTGGGACTTCAATATGTGAGCGGAACGAGCAATGGATCACAGCGGGGAGCAGGAAATGGGGGGGAGCTGAGGCAGGGAGAAAGGAGGGGGGGCTCTTGGGGTACATGCAGGAACAGGAGTTGGTGGATGTATGGAGGGCGGGACACCCCCGGAGAGGAGAGTTACACCTTCTTCTCACCGGTCCATGGGACACACTCTGATTGATTATTGGTTCCTTAAGCAGAGAAGTGTTATTATGGTCCCCTTTAGCGAGCATTCCCCAGTCAGTTGGTTGGATCACGACATGGTGATCATGGGAATTGTACTGACTGGATGGAGGCCTCAGGAATCACTGTGGCATTGCAACTATAATCTGCTGAAGGACATGTGCTTCGCGAGAGAAAATCGAGAAGCTATTAAGAATTTTTTTACCTGAATGACACAGAGGTGGAGCCAGGCATGTCATGGGCTGCAGCTAAGGCGACATGGAGGGGCTGCATCATTAGGGAAGGGGCAGCGAAAAAGAGTTAGGACGCTGCAGTGGGAAAGGTTGAGGGGCTAGATCCGGAAGCTCGAGAAAGTGGAAGGCAAGGGGGAGGAGGCGATAGCGGGAGATCGGGAACTGGCGAGGGAGAAGAGGCGGGAACTGCGGGATCTGGAGACTGGGAAGGTGATCGCCAGCCTGCAATTCTTGAAACAAAGGTACTACGAGAAGGGGGATGAGGCAGATGCTCTGCTGGCGGCCAGATTGAGCTGTCAACGGGCAGAGCGGTGGGTATCTGGGGTCAGAGATTCAGAGGGACAACTTCATTTCTTGGCTGCAGAAGTGGCCCAGGAATTTGCCGCCTTCTACGAACAGCTCTATGGGCAGGAGAGGGAGAAAACTGATGAGGAACTAGATAGCTACCTGGGGGGCATGCCACTTCTGTGCTTATTTGACAGTGACAGGGCAGAGATGGAGCCGCCGTTCACCTGGGAAAAGGTGCTATGGGTGATATCTGAGTTGAAGCTGGGTAAGGCCCCCAGAGAAGACGAATATACAGTAGGGTATTACAAAAGCTTTGAGGGGTCTTTAGCACTGCATATGGCCAAGTTGTTTAACCATATCCTGGATACAGGGAAGGCCCTGATCAAAGTGATCCCAAAAGAGGGCAGAGACCCGGCAAGCTGCAAATCCTACCGTCCCATTTCCCTGCTTAATGTAGATGCGAAGATTTTCACGAGAATACTAGCCACGCGTATGGAAAACCATATGCCCAAATTAGTCCACTCGGACCAGGTGGGATTCATTCAAGGCAGGCAGGGTGGGAACACCTTATGTAAGACACTACTCTTGATGGAGGCTGCAGCGAAGAGGGAGGGGAACCCAGTGCTTGTAGCCCTCGATGCCGAGAAGGCTTTCGATAGGGTCGATTGGACATTTTTGAAGGGGGTCCTACTAAAATTTGGGCTGGGGGGGGGGTCAGATTATGAGCGGTATACAGGTGCTCTACGCAGCCCCAGCGGCTGTAGTAACGGTAAACGGGAGGCTGTCAAGAGTATTTGAGTTAAGGAGGGGTATGAGGCAGGGGTGCCCCTTTCGCCCCTTCTATTTGCCCTAACGATGGAAGTGTTGGCAGAAAGGCTAAGGAGGGCCCCAACGGTTGAAGGCATTAGAGTAGGTATGAGGGAATTCAAGTTGGTACTCTACGCGGATGATGTGTTATTACACCTGATGAATCCCACCAGCTCGGTCCCCGCAGAGCTGGCGATTTATAGAGGAATATGGGCAGTTCTCAGGATTCAAAGCCAACAAGGACAAATCAGTGATCTTCCCGATCACCTCGGGGGACCCCATACAGACCAAGGAGCTCGGGCCACCGGGGCTGCAGATACAGCCCGATAGTATGAGATATCTGGGCATCAATATTGTTCGGCCAGGGGAGGACATGGGGGAGGCCAACTACCCCCCCTCTTCATCAAATTATTTGCCGAAATGGTAACCTGGGGTAAGGAACAGCTGTCGTGGATGGGGAGGCTCAATGCAATAAAGATGAATCGCCTTCCGAGAGGGCTATATCTTTGTCAGACGCTACCGGTCTGTGCCCCGGAAGCGCATTTGAGAGAAACTAAGGCATGAATCCTGAGGTTCCTATGACAGAATCAGAAGCCCAGGGTGGGATATGAGAGACTGATATTGCCAAAGGACCGAGCGGGTGTGGGGCTCCCGGATTTGATGTTATACTCTAGAGCAGCGCAGTTTAGGGCAACAGTCCCGCATTTGAGGGAGGACCCGGAGAGAAAATGGGTATTCCTGGAGAACCAGCATATGCCCCCGGCGACAGTAGAGGAATGGCTCTGGGTCCCGAAGGGGAGGCTCCCGAGGAGAATCCGTGAACATCCTTTCCTGGGTGTCCATTGGGAAGTACGGAGTATGGGGGGAAAGACTGGCGGGATCCCCACATGTCCCTCACCAATGAGTCATATATGGGCACCCCTGGTGCGTGACGCCATACTGGAGGTCTCAAGGTACCAGAAATGGTTTGAGGGTGGGCTCTCTAGAGTGGGGCAATTGTGGAAGGGTGGGGAATTTGTGAGTATCCAGGAGTTAGAAGAAACCTTGAATGTAGGTAAACTCCCTGTGCTCCTCTATCTTCGGTTAAAGGGCATTTTCACTGCAGAGAAGTGGAAGGAATCAATTCAGAGGGATCTTACTCCAGTGGAGAGGGTCCTATGCGGCCAGAGGGAGATGAGGGGCCTAATCTTGCGCCTTTATGGGGCCCTGCTAGAAACCAGGGAAGGGGCGGTGTAGGGGCTGCGTCACAGATGGGAAAGAGACCTGGGGATAGAATTAGATGAGCATCTTTGGCAACAGTTGTGCTGGAGAGTCTTTAAGACCTTGATCTCTTGTCAATACAAGCTTCATGGCGTGAAACTATTACACCAGTGGTAGTACGACCCGAAGCGGTTGTCCAAGATATTTCCTACAGTGAATCACCAATGCTGGCACCAGCGTGGTAACGTTGTAGACTATTGGCACATGTGGTGGGACTGCCCTAGATTGCATATGTACCGGTCTGAGGTCCTGGTGTGGATCAAAGAGGCGGGAGTGGGGGAACTGGAGCTTGACCACATGCTGATACTCTTTGGTGTAGAGAAACGAGAGGACAGATGGTGTGCTCTTCCCCGATTGGTGCATTTCCTTCTGGCCGTGCGAGCAAACCAAGCCAGATACTGGAAGAGGGTAACCCTCCCAACAATGAGTGGGTCAGTACAGCTAGAGATGTGTACTTGATCGAAACGATCACTGCAGCGTTACATGGGGGCGGGGGGAGAGTGGAATTGGAGTGGCAACAATTCTGTAATACTTTCGGGTGAGGCCTGGTGGGAACAAAGGTCCCAGAATACGGGGCCCGGCTTGGTCCGTTCAAATGAGAGGTGATTGAGGGCTTAACTTATGATTGCTACGATGGATGGGGCGCCCTTGAAACCTCCCGGGTGTTGCTACACTTGACAGTGACTTTGGAATCGGACTGAAAGAGAACTGTTTCCGAAGGTGGGGGGGGGGGCTGAGTTTGTAAGGGGGAGTTATGTCGGGTTTGTTAACAGGAGGGATGTTTCCTCAGATAGACTCAAGTTATTCAGACTTCTGTTTGTGCTTGTACAACCAATACAATTTAATAAAAAAAATGTAAAGTAAAAGCAGGTGTTAACGGAGGCATTTCCTGACATACAATCCCTATATTATGTGTGTAGGTTACACAGTGTCCTTCAGTGCCTCCGCCCTCAGATTATTGTTTTTTGGTGGCATAAGCCACCAAATATTGCCAAAACAGTGTTACTGTAAAAAAATAAAATGGAGAAAGGGGAGTTTGGCAGCAGTGTATAGCGTTGCCATGGCAACTTGGCGATAAAATGGCCGAAGCACCAGCTCGGCCATGACACTCTCGCTCACGTCTGCCGGCCTGCTGCTGTTGCTGGGGAACTGTGTGTGCTCCAAAGTAGGCGCAAAATGAATGCGCAGAAGTAGATGGCAATTATATTTTTATTTGTATGCACCAATCCTTTTTATCAGTTGAACTCCTATCAGACTATGTTTAAAGCTGCGTAGTGATCTCTTTTCGAGAAAGCAGTCAATATTCTGAAAAACTCTTTCAGGAGCTTACGTCATGTGTAAAACATACAAGTATACTTTGAATGGGATCTTTGTCTAGCCAGGTGCTTGATACTTTGCAATCAAAACACGCAAGTGATTGTTGCATTTTATAAGGACACTAGTGGTGCGCCCGTGATTTATTTATTTTATTTTTTTGCATTTCATTCCCTTTCGGTCAATTTGATGGAAGTGAGCTAATGACAACTTTGCTTTTGTGTTATTGTGCGGTTTTGGAGATCATAGAGACCCTGCGTGTTGTTTTGTGGTGTTGCACACTGTTATTTTTCCTGAAGGATGTTGATGTGCTCTAGCACCTTGTAGCGTCTCTTGTGCTAGATGGAATTACAAATAATGATCTGAGACCAAATAACCGGACAACTCAAGGAATATGGCAAAGTACTACTTTATTCTCTTTTAATAAAGCACGGAGAACTGACAGGTATCCGACAATGCATGCACTCTCACACATTAACTTCACTACACAAAGGTCTTGAATCAATCAGCTATTTGTATAGCGCTGTTTCACCAAAGGCATCATGACGCTTGAAAACAGCTGACAGCCGACACAGATGAAAAAAGTCGCAGAACACTGAGCAGAAGGAAATTTCACATAAAGAGAAACGTTTTGAGGCAATGTTTGAAAGATAGAAAATCCTCAATTCTCCTAAGGTTTACAGGAAGCAAGTACCAAAGCTGGGGCCCCGCCACTGAAAAGGCATGACCACCCAGACATTCTTTCCTATATTTGGGTATATGCAGCAATGCTGCATTAGAGGATCGCAAGGCGCGTGCCGGGATGTATTTATTCAGCTTCTCCTGGATGGCTAGACAGCCCTTTCCGGTTAGGGTACAGTGCATGATACACAGCACTTTGAATTTTACCCGTGCTTCAATCGGTAACCACTAAAGCGATTTTTGAGCCCCGATTACTCATGCTCTGGCAGGAATATGTGTGACCAAGCGCACTGCTGCCCCAATAGGTGGCATTACAATAATCCAGGCTCCCATTTATACATGCTGCCACTATTCGAGCGTGGAACCTATCTGGCATAAAGGGATGCACCTTCTTTAGTTTAACCTTAACAAAGCCTGCTCCATATATACTGAATTAACCTGAGCCTCCATAGACAGGGATTCAGATAACTTAATCCCTAGATTACAAACTACTTTGGCAGGTTTAGGTAATGGGCCCAGCGAAACCAGCCAGAAGCCATCGATCGATCCCTCGGCCGTCCCTTGCGGACCCAAGATTAGGATCTCTGTCTTCCCGCCATTCAGTTTGAGCCAATTTGACTCCAGCCAGACCTGGACTGCTTCCAGGCAGTTTTTTAAGCCTCTCCTTTACACCAGGATGCTTCGGGTCTAATCTAAACAGCATCTGTGTCTCATCTGCGCATGAAAAGACCCTAAAGCCAAATGAATGAATAAGAATCATCAGGGGTCGGATATATAAATTAAAAAGTAACGGAGAAAGGGCTGATCCCTGTGGGACTCCACAGGCGACCACTACCGAGACATGCTGTAGGGGTGAAGAGAAACTATTTGGGAGCGTGAAGTCAGAAAGGCATGGAACCAGTCCAGCACTACCCCAGAAAACCCTGCCTCCTCCAGCCTCACCATCAGTATCGCGTGATCAATAGTATCGAAAGTGGCCGACGGGTCCAAGAGAATAAGGCCCATTGTACCGCCCTAGTCCCTCATTATAGCGAGGGCATTGAGCACTGATATCGGAACTGATTCGGTTCTCATCAAAGGACAAAAGCCCATTTGATAACTATCTAACTTATTTTGGCTTTCTAAATATGTTCTCATTTGGGGGTCACCACTGCTTCTAAAACGTTCATAAGAAAGGGCAGGAGGGAGATAGGTCGATAATTAGCCAAAATCGAGGTGTCCAGTGTCGGCTTTTTCAATAATGGGATGACCAGAGCTTCTTTAAGTTTAGTGGGGACTAAGCCCCACATCAGAGATGAGATAACTGCTGTGGCCAATGTATCAACAAAAATCTATAGGTGCAGATTTAAACAAGTTCAGCGGGATGGGATCAAGGGGCTACTCCGATTTAAGCCTTGCTACTATCTTAATCACTTTTCCCTATTCGTTAAGCTGAAATCTGAAAAGTGCGTCTCTACCTTTTTCGCTGATGCCAACGTTAGGGTGCCACTTTCCGCACTTACACTATTTCCATCATTAAGGTTCCTCTTAAATGCAATCTCACTCCTAATCTCTTCAATTTTACTAATGAAGAAAGTAGAGGGATCATCACATAAACGTTGTGAGGTAGCCATCCGTGTGTTACTATCCGGTCTAGTCAGTTTATTTGAATCGTATTTTTGGAGCATTCACTGCTGCTTGAATTGACTCATCAAAATACTTAGACTTGGCTATTTTCAAAGCCTTTTGGTAAACTGCACATTTCTGCCTATATGCTTCACAAAGTTGAGCCTCTTATACCCCAATATGCGTCGTCTATAACGTCATCCTATGTGGCAAATCATAAAACATATCGAAGTGAGGGATTGGTTAGGGGAACATATATACTATAAGTACTAAAAATATTACTCAATGCCCCTTCTGGTGGGCATGCCTTGAACTACCTCTAAATACGTATAGTACTGATTATAGCAGACAAAATAGCAGTGGATTGGTCTATGCAACATTGTATTGCATGTTGACCCTTAGACCCACTGATTGGTTGGCATACTATCCCAACCTTGGACTTTCAGCTCTCTAGCAGCACGTATGTGAAATGAAACCTAGGTGCTTTGAATTGCGTCAGATTATTCCGTTCTCCCAATTTATCCATCATCTCTCAACGGTCGGCCATAAGCCAAAGTCTTCCGTCTGTAGTTGACCTTGTAGCCGGCTCACTGTCTTGGAACATTTTAGGGAGTGTGAGCACACCACTATCTTCGTCTGAGGCTCTAATGAATGGCCCTTGTTTTTTAATTCTGAGTTACACTTGAAGAGACCACGAATCTGTCAATTTCAGCCTCTTATTTACTACTACTTGATACCATTATGCAGGTGCTGTTGCTCTTCTTGACCTCTAGAGACTTGCTAACTCTATCTTGCACATAATTCATACACTTTTAATTGTCCAATACCTTGGCTGTTGCAGGAGTTTTCTTCTTCGTCTTCCTTAATCTAAGAGAAATGTCTCACATTTAGGGCTTATCCGTGTAACTCCCCTTGTGACTTGCAATTATTCCTTCAAATAGTTTCCTTGATCCTAGGCCAACATCGTCTCATCGCTGTTTTGCACATGAACTGTATTTCCAGCGTCTCCTGATTCTGCAGCCTTGGTCTGTCTGAGGTAGCTTGTTTGAATTAAACATGAGCCAGCGTCCATTTTCCTATCATTGCCACATTATATGTGGCCATAGCAAGCTTCTATATGTCTCATCTATCTTGCGTTACTGCGTATTTACAGTTATGAACTAGTAAGTTACTTCCTTCTTCTTTATATCCATACTTCATTCTTCTTTATATCCACGATTACCTTAGCTTTTTGTACATAGTTCTCTTGGTGCTTCAGTTACATCGTCACCTTAAGTATTGTCATATAGTTTCGGCATAGGTTCATATATCTTCTTCATGACAACACTTGGTCCGCGTCAGATTTCACTTAACGCTCTATGATGTCCATAGGTGCGTGCTGACATCCTTCCATGCGGCATCCTTCCACACTTTCAGTGCAAGGGTACATTCTATATGGCTGTCTGAGTGCATAATGTCTCATGTACTCAATGCGGTAGTGGGATTACACAAGGGTTCCCAGCCATAGCCCTTTGTCTGCTATTCCAATATGTTGGTGAAAAGGCGGGTGAGAACTAGTGAGAAAGCATTCACCTGCTCCTCTACATTTCCTCCTCTGGTTGAATCTTTAACCAAATTCTGTTCTTCAGCCTCCTTCATCTTTTCTTCAAATTGTCGTTTCTCTGGGATCCATATCTTTTTTCCCAACCCCGAGGTGACCGCCTTCTTTATATGTTCGTCCACACTCCAGGTCACGTGGCAGCATTCTCCAGATGGTGGACAGAATAGCCAACTTCCTACATACATTTTATGATCCTTTGGGTGGTAGAACTTTGTTTTTGGAGGTGCAAGAGTACTTTCTTTATATACTCACCAATATTGGCTTCATTCTACATTTGCTCTCCAGTTTCATTATCTATTTCAATCATCTTCATTCCAATAGCTTTCTTGACTATCTTATATATCCATATAAGACAAAATCCTACCAATATAAACACTAAGATTGCTCCAAGTAGCTTGAAGGCATTCGCCAGCCAGGTTGGAACCCACAAAAAAAGATGTAAACCAATCATTCCTCCTCAGTCTCATCTACTTCATCCACCATCTTGGTGTGCAGGGTTGACAGCATTGTTGTTGCTTCCATCAGGGTCCCATTTTCTTCATCATGGGCAGGTATAAATGTACAACAAGAAGTCCTTATCTTGGCACACACGCCTCCTTCCTTTGCTTTGATTAAGGCCAGGACATACCGGTTCTGGAGCGCCATAAACCTGATTGCATTAATTTCTTCTCCGATTGCATTAAATCCTTTTGTTGTCACATTGATTGTCTGTAGCAGCTCCCATCTGGTGATCTACAACTAATTGGCATTCACTGCAGTCTGAATTCCTGGCATGAAGATAGATGTGAATATCACTTCTGTTCTGCTGAACAGCTTATGCTCATTTGGAATATCATAATATGCTTCTACTGAGTTTTCTGAGAAGTAATGTTGTCTCTTTTGTCAGTGTCTGCTGAACAACCTTCTCTTCCTCACGTGTGCATCAATCTTCGGAACATGTGTTATCTGCAAGTTACTTTGTTGTACTACCAAGGCTGCGATTCTTATCAGTACCAATGAACACACTCCTCCACATTCTGGTGGCAATTTCATATATGCTCTTGATCCACAGGCCCAATAGTAGTTCATTAGGACTGCTGTTCCTTCCTTCATGCCTGGGATGCCAAAAACCCGGCCACACTTGAGATGTTCTCCAACTTTAAATGTTCCATTATTTCTGAAATATAGGACGCATTCTTCAGGGGTAGTTTTTGCAAGGGTTCCCCCTCATCGCCAACTCATGTTACTAATCTTGCAGTCTTAGGCCATTGGTCTTTGCATTCTTTCTCTGCATTCATAACAACTTCTTCCCATTGTCCTGTTAATGCTAGTGTTTTACACATAACCAATCCATCAGCCCATCCTTCAGGAGTGAGCACTGCTCCTTTAATTCATAGCTGGCCTCTTTCCCAGCATTCTAGTCTTTCCTCCGCAGTCGTGTCTTCACATTGAAGCATATTATTTTTGTCTATCTTGATTCCTGCTCCATTTATTGTAGGCTGTTCATTTTTTATTATTGAATGCTTTATCTCTTGGTTTTCTCTTGACATTCTATCTTTTACATAATGTTCTTCTCTTTGAGACATCTTTTTATTCACCCATACTTTGGATGCTGTTTTGCCATGGAATTGTCCTTTTATCAGGCAAAGTGCAAGGTGCATCCGTCAATGTGCCTTTTTCCACTGAAACCTCTGTTGCTATTAATATTTTGGATGTTCCCAAAGCATAAGGTACAAGGGAACACACATAACGGCTTTGATCTGACGTTCTTCTCCCCACCTTTTTCATGTGCTGATACCATAGATTATTCTTTAAATGAGCCAAATTGTGAAGATGTGCATTTATATTTTCATGGTTCTCCTCAAAATCCCTTTTAAATTGAGACCATAGATGTTTAGTTATGTTATAGAAAAAGCTGTCTGTGCCCCTAGTGGGAACAATAGTAGTTGTTCCATTAAGTTCCTCCACATCTGTATTGTCCTTTTTGATATCTCTAAACATCATCACAATAAGGAAGAGAACACCAATCATAATTATTACCCCATGAAAATCTATTGACTTTCTGGATGGTAGTGAACTTCTGAAATTGTGAAACCTCTCCATTTTGTATTTACTTTAATGGGCAAATCTATTCTAAAAATGATATGATTATTCTTTGGATTACTGAGAAACGTCACTATATTCACGTATTGTCTTATTAGAGCTGGATAAAACTGCAATATGTGGGAAAAAGAGCATACAAGCGTGTGTGTGTGTATAGTGTCTACAATAGGTATCATGAAAGATGAAATGTGCTTCTTTCTTCTGTCTCCGGTTCTTCTGTCCCATTGTTTCTTGACCCCATCTTAGAAAAGAAGAAATGTTCCCCGGATAACTGCAAGTCTATTTATTCTTTGTCAAACTTGAAAAGGTTCATCCCTTGTTTAAGATGCTTTTATGTGCTCATCATTCTTCTTGTTCTTGCTTCTTGGTCAGCGAACAAGTCAGCATGAGTGGAACTACTTCTCTTGCTTCACTGCGGGCAGCTGCAGGAGGGGTCGATGTTTTTCCTTTATATGGCTTGATATCATGTAAATGCAGCCAAGCTCGCCATCCTTTTAACTGTACTGCTGTGGGACTAACGTCCTCCACCTTGTGGGTACCTTCAAAACGAGGTGCAGTCCAAGTACGCACACATTTCCATACTAGCTTCTGGTCTCCTGGATGCAAAACAGGTGTCTACAGTAAACCTCTAAATCATTGGCTTGATTGTCCTTGTCACTACTTTTGAGCCCTCCCTTCTGTTTTTGACCTGTTGAGACATGGAAGAAATACTTGCAGTCATTGTTGTTAAGTAATCGTGCATCTCATCAGCTAATGCCTTCACTACTCTTTGGGCATCAGTTCTTACCCTAGGAGAAGCAACTGGGGTTCTCGTACAGCATCCAGTCACCAACTCATGAGGAGTTAGTTGTTGATCTGAACCAGGCTGATTCTCAAGTTATATAAGGCAAGGGGCAGCCAATGTAGCCATCCTTTTTTAAAATAAATTATTTAGTTATGCTATTCATTCCTTTGAAATTCCTTCTAATCTCTCAAAGATGCCATTCGTCCTGCGGGTGATAAGCGGAAGTAAACATGTGCTTAATATCTAATAGAAGAACTATCTGCTAGAGTAACTCATTTGCTCACTATCTGTAGTTGTAGCTGTTGCATGTCTGTAACATATCCACATAATGTATAAGTAGATGCTGAAATGGGCCATTGGGTCTTGGAATTGCTCCTCTTACTGTTAGCAAAGTGTGCCCCGCAGTAATTTCCGACACACAATGTAATTTACAATTAACTGTGCCACATGTTCTTACAGATTGGGCGAGAACCATTTACAATTGTAGCAGCAAGACTCTCTTGAGTCGTGTGTGTTGGGTGGTGAAGCTGCTCCAGTGCTACCCTCAATAATGCTAAAGGCTTAACTGGCTTTCCAGTGCTATCTTGTCTCCAATGTCCTCAGTGGGGGATGAAGAACCCCCCGCTTTTTCTATAAATCCTGTTCTTGTGGGGCTCAACCTTGTATATCAATTAACTGGACAATAGGCAGCATGTTAAAGCACTCCTTTCCGAACATGCATTGCCCTGTCATCTGTTTAACATCTTGTACTTCAATCCTAGATATGGGTGGGTAATAGGCTGCTTTTCTGGCCTTTAAATCTGCAGCTTAGTTTCCACAGTAGATTACATCTGTTCTTTTGGAATGCACTGTACCTATTATAACTGGTATGGTTAATAGGAGACTTAATTAAGCCTATCGAATAGGGCTGCATGTTGCACTGTACTGCCCTCTGCACGGAGGAAACCCCTCCCTTTCTAATGTGACAAACCTGCGTGTACTGTTGATGTCACATAGGCGGAGTCAGAGAACACTGTCACTTCCTCAAATCTCTGCAGCGCTTGATGAGCGCCACCAATTCAGCAGCCTGTGCTGAATACTTCGAAGACAATCTTATACTTGTCACTACCTTTAATTCACCTTCTCGAATCAGCTTTACTATGGCTGTTTCAGTATGCCTTTCCCCAGTTGTCTGGTCAATTCTTGATGACCCATCAATAAAAACCACCCCCCCCTCTGACACTCTTCCCGAGGGCATTTTCTCTAGACTTGGGAATATCATTAGAACATTCAGAATACATTTTACAATCATGTACATAATCATCCTCTCCTACTGGTTCTGCTATAAACTTTGCTGGATTTACTGTCTTACATCTAACAATTTTGATCGCAGGGTTGGAAATAATCACCTCATACCCTGTTTCTCTATTTGTAGTCCATGTACTTTTGGGTTTTTCAAAAATCGCAAATAATGCATGTTCTACTAATAATGACAGCCCATTGTTATGCTTGAAGCCTTTTCAATTGTGAATGCAGCAGCAGCTAAAGATTGCTCACAGGGATAGTGTCCCTTCATAAATGGATCTAAAACCCCACTGTAATAAGCCAACACTTCTGTCCATCTCCTAATGTCGTCTTCTGTGTGAGAACTGCTGTCCTAACTTCTCCATTTGAATGGGAAAATAAATACAATTCTTAATTATAATCTGGGATCCCCAACAAAGGGGCTGTACTGATTGCCTTTTTTAATTCTTCAAATCCTTCAGTTATCTCATCTGTCCATGTTAATATGCTCTTGTCCACCTGTACTTCTTTAAGTCCCTTTAAAAGTGCTCGAATATACGTACTATAGTTGAAAACCCAGGCCCTGCAGTAATTACATAAGGCTTGAAACTGTTGCATATCCTTACTGTTTTAGGTGCTACGGTTTTCATAATTGTTTCTGTTCTCTCAGGTGTCACTTTTCTCCCTTCATGAGAGATCAACTGTCCTATGTACAAATATGACCCATAACATTGATATTAAAGGTTCACATGTGTATGAAGACATATATGTGCCTGAAACTCAAATGAATAATTCATTACAAGTGATACTGACTGGGAGAAATGATAAAAACCTCTCTGGGTCCCTGACCTTTTTTGTGAGACCTAACACTCAAGGGTTAAACTCTACTGTGTCAACTAAGAGATCATACATCAGACCCACCCCCAGACCCTCGTTTGGATTCAAAAATTCAGTCATACCATTGCACGAAATTACCCTTGCAGCCATGAATACTGGCCTTTATAGTTTGACAAAAATGTATGAACACCTCGACATTAAAACAGAATAAAATACGGCCACATTGATCATCTTTCATACTCGTTTTGAGCGAATGTTTTCTGAATTAAATCGGATCAATTTAAAAATAGCCGATATGAAAAGAGAAATAATAAATTAATTGACCTCTTCAAAATACAATTGCGAATGTAAAAACAGAAAGTTAGAGTCCAAAGCGGAATCTGAAAGGGGTCGGATTCAGGCTACCAGCAATATAGACTGTCGTCCCACAGCGCAGAATGCTTCTGTGGAGGCTTCTGTACTTACTGAACTGGCTGAAATATCTGAGGTTGTTCATGATGAGGCTCAGCCTCCCCTAATGGATAATGAAAAAGAGGCAAGTGTAATTGAACTACATACAGATAATTCACAGAAAAATTAACCAACTTATGATATGTTCTGACGAAAAACATTTGGGAAAAAAGAATAAGAAATAAACCAAAAAAATGAAAAATCCAATCTGCCCCTAAAAACAACAGGTCAACAAAAATGTATTTAAGGCTTAACTGTTCTACCCTCCAACAAGACTAATGAAGGAGAGAAAGAGGTAGGGGGTAAAGTGTGAGGTGATGAAGAAAAAATCGAACTGGAATCATCACTAGCTGCAGAGCCCCTTATGAGCAAAACGGAACAAGATGTGAATGAGTGTGCTAATGAATCTCACAACACACTCTTTGGCAACTGAATCATCTGAATCAGGACAAACACATCAGCAGCCTGATATTACCCGGTACTTTGAAATGATTCAACTAAATGTTGAGAACACTGAAGCACAGCCCTTCACACTGGAGAAGAGAAGAGTTCTGGTAGAAAGACATAGTATAGAGTGAGACATGAAGGGAAAGAACTCTGACACAAATAAACAGAGCAAGAGAGTGACTATAGATACTACTGTGGGAGAAGCCATGAAAACCAATACTCATAGAGAGGATGGTGAAATTTGGGCAAATGTATCATTTGTTTATACAGATGACAGATGGACCCATACCCAAATAGGTCCACAATACTTGCTGTATTTCACACCATCCAGCAGCTAGATGCAATAAGATTGTGGAATATAGAATCTGTAACTATTGACTAGACACTGTGATTTATACATATTCCATCACTGATAGTTAGACAGTTTGGTCAGAGAGAAAAAAAATAAGTGAAAAGGGATTTGAAATACAAATTGTTGCAAAAAAACAAAGACGAAAAGAGATCCAAAAACAGTCCATGCACAAATAATGTTGGGAGAGAACATCCAAAGCTGAAATAGAACCTCTGTTGATAAACTGTCAAGGATCAGTTGGTCAACTAAAAAGAGAGATATATTACAATGAACAACTGAAAAAACCTGTTGCCCAACCAATTGGCTGGGCCGGTTACATAAATCAATGAAAGAAACCAAATGAAAGATAAATGATTAGCCAATATATAAAAACCCTGAATCAAAATTTAAAATTGCAATCTGGAACACCAGAGGCCATACGCATTTACTGCAAATGGAGAACCTCATGGTATTGGACAGTTATGACCTAATTCTATTACAGGAGACATGGTTAACTACCGGACCAATATGGCCTAATCGACAAATATGTTGGGTTCTAGCTATTAAGAGTAAAGGAAGACCATCGATGGGCCTGCTTGGTGGCTTGAAAAGGACCGGCCCAGGTACTTTGACTCAATAGAAAAATCTGCACCCATGTATACAACTACTTAAATACGAAAATAAAAAACTGGCATATATAATGGCTATAATAAATTGCTATTGGAACCCTATAAGCATTACAGATAAACATTTTCTAAAACTAATTAGCAAACTGCTAGTTGATATGGATCTGGATTCAGCTATTACAGTGACATTAATTACAGGTGACTTAAATATCCACTGCCTGATAAGTGAGAAAAAAACATTATCCAGTCGAGCAGAGAAATGGCTGAGACTTATGCGGGACAGAAACATGATGAATGGATGCATATCAGGTGATGTTCCTCTCCAAGCGACTTGGAAGAGGCAAAAAACGGAAGGCATAATCGATTATACGTTCTTTTCTAAAGAATCCTTGGAAATGATATCCAAGTTTAATATTGTGATGACTGATTTAAGTGATTACAATATCTTAGTCATGACGTGTGATACCTCCGGCCAAATGATCAGGAGCTCCTATAAAACCCAAATAAGTCTAAGGCAGGGGCTAAATTGAATAAAATGGACCTCTGAAAAACTAGAAAAAATGCTGAATAATCTGTCAAGTAGTAGTTAGACCCACTATATAGATGTGCTCCACCAGTTTATAACAATCTCCAATGTAAATGCCATATTAGAGAAAGAAATATCAAACTATATGATCCCACAATTCGGCAAAAGAAAGTTGACAAAAGAAAAGCGAT
The DNA here is from genome assembly GCF_040938575.1 of Ambystoma mexicanum. NCBI lineage: Eukaryota > Metazoa > Chordata > Amphibia > Caudata > Ambystomatidae > Ambystoma > Ambystoma mexicanum. The sequence continues at coordinate 826,483,502 of NC_090939.1, forward strand.
AAGAAATCTTAAATTTAAGAATAGTAAGGATTATAACAAGAAATGCGCTGCTGTTAACAATATTGGATTGAAACAAGGATGCTTGCTAGCGTCCACTTTAATTTCTATATGTCCAATGTTGCCAATTACCTAGATACAGTAAGGGCCTTTCCTCCAAAGATGAACCAAAGAGAAGTGAGATATTTGCTCTATGCTGACGATTTCATCGTTCTAGATCAAACACCACTTGGACTAAGCAGAATGTTAGATGGTCTGGAGTAACACACTAAGGATAATAACCTACAAATTAATGTGAATAAGTCTAACATTCTTATAATTGGTAAGAGCAAAGTGTCTAAAGCTAGATTAGGAAAGTGTTGGTGTATAGACAAACAACCTATGAAAATAGTTAATCACTATAAATATCTGGGAATAAATATGAATGATAGTAAAAGTGATACACCATATAAAGATCAGACCAAACATAAAATGCAAGTACATTGTTCACAAGCCAAACTAATCCAGAAGAAGTATCGGAAGTATTCCAGCAAACCTGTCATTATGTATTGCAAACAAAAAGTCGTTCCTACTGTTACCTACGGTGCCTCTAGCAAATTGGAGTTTGATCAACCGAATTGGCCATACTTGGAGAGTATATATTGGAAGGAAATCTTTAATCTGCCAAAAAGCTTCCCGATGCCTGTAATAAGAATCGAGCTGGGCCTTACATCGCTCAGAACGATGGTCAATTGGAACTCTATTACTATATGCAAAATGCAAATCAATAGGAAAATATGACCGTACAGTAATTGGATTAATATCTGACATGTTCGCTGATAATGATACAGGTATGATAGACATCTGGAAAAATAGCTGCAGGAAAATTATGGAAGAAGCAGGTATGAGTGAAACATTGCTAATAAATAATCCAGAAAGACCCAAACAAAACATTGGATGGTTGATTGGATTACAACAAGAGAACAATGTCTGAGATACAAGTGTTTTACCAAAGGATACTTTCCTGATAAAAAATGTAATGTAATTCCGAATGATATACAAAGACATCCTAATATGCAATATCGGATCGAAACCATGAGATTTAGATTTAATTTAGTGCTGACTGGAGAAGTGAAAGCCAATTGGAATTTGAGTGAAAAAACAGACCAAACCTGTAGATACTGTAAGACTAATAATGTAAATGTGACTCTAAGACATATTATGGTTGAATGCAAGTCTCAAATCAATTTGAGAAGGGACTTTTTTATGAGCTCTTTTAAAGAATATATCACAGTAGGTGACGATTTATGGGCTTTAATGTGCAGTGCTAAACATATATCAATACATTTAGCGATCATAGATACTTGATAAGGCTGAAAATAATAAAACCTATGAAAATATATTCAAACTAAATAGAGCCCATATGTGAGCTAGTATTTCTGTGAGAAAGAAATATGATATAGGTCTTGTTGAGTTGGCTGCACCAAAGAACTTGTCACTAATTTGCATCATGCACATGTCAAGCTTTTGTCTGGATTCTAATGCCACTGGGTGATAAATAATGGTATCCGGTCAAAGGTTTCGACACGAAAAGGATCGAATGCAATAGGGTCGAGGCAATAGGACCGAAAACCAAAGGGTCGATTTTTTTTTTTTAAATATATTTTCTTTTTTTTGGTTTTCGTATAGTAAAAAAAAAGTGTTTTTTACACCTAAAACAGGTGCTTGAGGGGGGGGGGACACCCTAAAAAAAAGAAAATGTAAAAAAATTCAATCCTTTGTTTTTCGGTCCTTTTGATTCGATCCTTTGACCTATAACGTAAATAATTGATCGCTGAATTTGTGTGTGACACTGTGCGATGTATTGCCAAATGTTCTTGTCAAAGTTTTATTTAGAAATACTTATAAAGGTATGTTTGAGAATTATTACTTATTTTTTTTGTTATTTCTGATCTATTTTGTATTGTTTTTTGCAATACATATGTAAGTTTTATGCAAAAACATTTGAAATGTGTAACATTGTGTGCCGTGTTGGCTAATGTTTTTGTTAGGTTTTTATGTAAAAATATGTGTAAAAGTACATGTCAAATTTCGCAAAAAATCTATGTAAGTTTTATGTAAAGATATTTGTAAAGTTGCTTTGCAACGAAATCAAATAAAAAAAAAAGTCAATACATGTGAATCTTCATGAAGGGGAATCAAAAAGAATGCATTTTATAAATCTATAACTGTCAAATATCTGGCCTTAGATGGGGTGTTGCACAGTATTCTCGTGGAATTTGGAACTAAAGGAAACTGAGCTTCAACTAATTTGTTTAGGGGGCGAAGGTCCTGTATAAATCTACACAATCCCCACTTTGATTTCTTCAAGGGGTACAGGGCCATGTTACATGATGAATCGGATGGCACCAATATGCCTTGCGTCATTGAAGCAGAAATGGTCTCAAATATACCATCATCCACTTCTCTGGACATTGCTTTGCTTGTGGTAAAAGGGCTCCTGGTTTTAGTTTGATTTTAATTGCTCCTATCCCTTTTAATAGACCCAGATCATATGGACCTGTGGTCCATAAAATCTTTGAAGTCTTCCTGGAAGAATTACGGTCGTCTTTTTACTAGCACGATTCTCTCCAGTATTTCTATATTCTCTATTTTAATCCAATAAGTGAGATTTATAAAAATCACTAGTTCATCGTCTGAGTAGTCCTCTCTAAACAGTTCTTCGTCTGTCAAATCTGTCAACCTGTATCCTTCACTGAGGGCTATCACTGTTCTCCATCCTCTTTCTTCACCATCAGTCCCACGACGCATCACCCTCTCTTCTGTGACCACTGCTGCTTCTAATTCTAAGGCGATAATCTGCCCTTCATCGTCCATGGGAATCTCTGGTCTAAACAAGAATTTATCAGGTGTTCTCAATATTCCACCTACCAATCTAGGTAACCGCGATAATTAAACAGTCATTCCATACAAAAATACCTCTGGATCTAAACTAACTCCTAGTAATGCCTTCTGGACTGTAAAGGCTAATATAAACTCTCCCATAGTCATATAGTGTATCCCCGAAGTAGAATACACTATTCCTTCGTCGGTAAAGGATATCGTCGTGTTAATCTTCGTCATCAAGTCACGTCCTAATATGTTAACTGGCGTCTGCCTAGAATATAGTAATGGCATTAACATATCGTGTTCTCCTATAGAGATTTGCAATTCATCTGTAAAAGGAGCTAAACTCAAAACCCCAGTGAATCCCTGAGCCTTCATGGAAGTACCTGACATTGGGTATATTCCCTCACGGACACAGGAATGAGTGGCTTCAGTGTCTACAAGAAATGAAAATGTCTTGCCTCCTATCGTTACCCTGACCCTTGGTTCCTCTTAAGGGGGTTGGTGTCAATGATAGTACTGAACACATCAGGTCGCTCTGAGGGCTGTCCTATTGTGGGTATAAATTCAAACCCGTACCTGTGAAAGGATTTCCTCCTATCAGTCACACTGCCGAATTAAGGTGTGCCTGCTTGTTGGGATCCTGGTCGTCATGTTCCATTGTGATACTATAGCCTGGTGTGTCTGCGCCTTCTGGGGTTGTACCTGCTGTGCTTGCATGGGTGCTTGCTGTTGTTGCCCTTGTGGCAATTGCATTTGCAGCAGCGCTTGCTGCATTTGTTGGGGTTGCAACGCATATGTCTGAGCCTGCATGTGATCTTGGGCATAATATTACTGTGGTTCTGTATTATATTGTGAAGCATAACCCATCCCTCTTCTTGGAGCTTGCCAATTCGGTTGAATGCATCCTCTGCTTCTGCATGTTCTGGTTATGTGTCCTACTCTTTTGAAATTCCAACACTGTTGCAGCTGTCTGCCATTAAATCCTTCTTTTCCTTGACAGTTCTGAAATCCACCTTGTCCTCCTCCAGACCCATTACCTTTCCCTGGTTGCCATAAATTGTACCCACCCTGATCCATGGGTTACGCTACTGCTGCACTGGTTGAATTTCCTGTATCACCAAACCCTCGTTACTTGTCAATACCGCTCCCTCTACAGCAAGTTTAGATACCTTGTTCAGAGATAACTTTGCCTCTTACTGCTTTCTGCTCTAAGCTTTCTTTTTACTCTTCTCCTGTAAAAACAAACAGCAGTGATGCATGATTGTCAGTTGTATTTCTGGCCATGGCTTTGTTTCCATTCCCAACTGTTTCTTTAATTGCTTTTGCACTGGCTCGGGCAGCCCTCGTCACAAAATGTGGTAAAATAATGCCACTGTTTTATCCCATGGTTCATGTGTCTCAAGACGCCATTTCTCTTGAATGAAAGCGACAGGGTTTTCATCCTCCCCCATTTTCATAATCGCACCCATGTCTGATTTATCGGAATTCTGTACTCTGAGTGGCTGCTATACATCTGCTCTCCAATTATTAAATGGCGCTCCATCATCTGTCATGTTTTGTGCGGTCATACCTGCATATCTTGCTTGCTTCCAAATATCGTCAGCTCTCTCCTCTGATGGCTGCTAGCAAGCCTTTTATGTCACGTATAGCTAACGTCATCCCTGTTGTCATCCTTTCTAGCTAATAAATTAATTTCCCCACACCAGAAGTCAAACTTGCCAATATACATCTCAAATTATCTTTGTCCATTTGTGGCCATGGTATATATTGTGGTCGCCCTCCCCCTTTCCCAATAATGAGAATTGTGGAAATCCCAGTCCATAATCATACTTGCCTACACTCCTTGTCTTCCATGCGGGGCTAGTCTCGCCCGTTTGTCTCCATCCTGATAGTGACCTTAATCTGCTTACATCCCTTGTACTGTGTGATCGTGCTTGTGGTTGCTCAGTATATGGTGTCAGTTCTGGTGCTTATTGTTTTGGGTCCTCTAGGTCTGACCATTTTACCCTTTTTTCTACACTTGATTCTTTTGAAAACCCACATGCTTTGACATCATTATGGCCCAGCTCGTATGGCTGTTGTCTTTCTCAGTGTCATCAAGAGCTCATCTGTTTAAATAAAACCTTCTGTATTCGTCTGTTACGACTTCATATGACTTCATCTGACCTATCTTCAGTTCCCCTTGATAGAAATCCTTCCTCGTTCCCTTGGATTTTATACCCATCTTTATCCCTTATTTGCCTGTATAAATTCCCAAGTCTCTGCACTATATCTTCTATATCCGACTCATCAGCCCATGCTGATCTCGGCATACCTTGCAGCTCCCTACCGGGCTGTTGAGACCCTCTCTCTTCCTCCAATAATTTTTGTGCATCAATCAGTAATATGCTCTTATGAGATAGATATTCTATTGCGTCATCTTTTAATCCCCTACTCCTGTTCATTTTGTCTTCTCTTCTCATCTCGCTCAATTTATCTTCCTCTCGCCTTCTTTGCAACCTACGTGCCTATTGTTCTTTGGGCCTCGCTCTCTTCTCGTTTCTTCTCTTCTAATCACTTTTTCTTTTCTTGCCTCATATCTTTGTTCTTCCCTTCGCTTGCATTCTTGATCCCTCTCTTCTTTGTATACTCTTTGTTCTTCCTTCTTTCTTTTCCCACTCTTCTCTTTCTCACTACCCATAAATGCCCTTATCGAGTTTAAGCAATTTTTGTCCTGCCTTCCATTCATTCTGTGCTATTGTTATTCCCTTAGCTTTATCCTTTGTTTCTTTGTTTCCTTGCTTCTTCCTCTATCTCCGTCAGTCTATCCTGACTGTCCTTTCTCTCATCACGCTGTTTACTTTCATTGCGTGTTGACGTATCTTTGCGTGCTCTACTTTTGCTCTCTTCCGCATTATCCTCACTGCTATAAGCGGGGGGTGCATATGTTACACTAAAATAACCCACTGCTGCTTTTAATTTCTTTTAAATTATAAAATCCCTTCTCCATGTCTATGCGCTTATCTTCAGAAGGGGAAAGAGGAGTCGAAGGTGTTTTATCCTCCCCTTCATGCTGATTAAGCATCCTCTTTCACTCGGCTGGATCTTCTTTCTCACTCTGATACATCTTCCAAATTTCTAAAATGGCCTTCGTTTTCTGTAACTTTTTTCCCTTATATGTGGCATGCAAATATGTTGTCATATGCCGCAATATGGTTTTTGACTGAAAACCCTCCAGAGGCCATGGCATGAGTGTTTTATTAGTCATGCCTCAGACCCATTCCGAATAAAATTTCCTTATCTTCGCTGTGTATCTCAGCAATGTCCTGCACAGATGTAAAAGAGGAGTGTCCGCCGTGATGATGAGTCTGTTTAGACTGTCAATACTTACCCGTCATTTTATTAGATTCTTTATTTTATCAAATAGACGACAATGATCAATTGGGGCAGGTACCATCAATCACTGTTTATAATCCACAAAAATATTTTAACTACTTACTTCTGTACAATGATGTTCTGTTTGCTCCTTCGTTTACACGTTCTATCAATTTGTTTTATCTCATTCTTCTGTTATTGGTATTTTAAGAGTCTCTTCTTTATTTATATATCAATTTCCTTTGATTTTTACTCTCCTGATTGATGACAATCTCTTTGTCCAAATGTCCACCAGTCCCCTTAATTTTTATTATAGTTTTATATTTATCAGTCTAGATACAACAAAAGCTTTATATTGACATATTTATAACCCCACACGTGTACTTTTTCAATTTTCCTGTGTACGCCTTCCTTTACTATTTCTAGTGAATGTATCCCTTCTCAACTTTACACCATTTTGGAGTTTGATAGGCACTCTTCTGCGGGCCTTGCATCCTTAACACCCCTATTTGGAGTCCTTACTCTAGTACGTACCCATCTGCCCCCCTTGGAACCAAGAATCGAGGATCTACTTCTTCTCTTTTAAATCTCCCAAAAAATCCTGTTACTTTGGTACGTAATATTTACAACACAATCCCTCCCCTATTTTTGCCACCTTAATTGTTCTACTTGAATCCATGACTCAGCTCGAGTCCCTCAGCATCAACTCTACCACAACTGACCAGTTCACCTTCCATCCATGGGGCACCTGTGGGGACCGGACAGGAATTTCATCGAAGGGGGACCTGCCAACCATATCTTCTTGCACATGACTCTGCACCCCAATCTCCACAGGAAGCCCTGTGGTTTTCTGGCTAATGGTGGGGATCAGCCAAGCGTCCGGGGGTCTGGATCGGACTAGGTAGATTTGTCCGCAACCATCCACACTCCTACCAAAATGTGCTATAGCACCTTGAAGCATCCCTTGTACTCGATGGAATTACAAATAAGGATCTCAGACCAAATAACTGGACAGACTCAATGATTATGGAAAAGTACTACTTTATTCTCGTTTAATAAAGCAGGGAGATTTGACAGGCCTCGGACTGATGCATGCACATTCACACAATAACTTGACCATAGAGAGGTCTCATAACCCAATATGCGTCATCTATAATGTGATCCTACGTGGTAAATCATAAAACCTATCGAAGGGAGAGATTTGTTAGGGGAACATATATACATTTCTGAGGCTTGTGGAATCTGCTTAGATCATACTGGAAGCCCAAATACGTAAGCCCAAATACGTATAGTACTGATTATAGCGGAATAAATAGCAGCAGATTGGTTTATGCAACATTGTACAACAGGTTGCCCCTTAGACCCACTGATTGGTTGGCATACTATCCCAACCTTGGACTTTTGGCTCTCTAGCAGCACGTACGTGAAACGAAGCCTAGGTGCTTTGAATTGCATCAGATTACTCCCTGTTCTTCCAATTAATCCATCATACCTCATCGGTCAGCCATAAGCCAAAGTCTTCTGTCTGTAGTTGACCTTGTAGCCTGCTCCATGTCCTGGAACATTTGAGGCACTGTGAGCACACGGCTATCTTTGTCTAAGGCTCTAATGAATAGCCTGTGTCTTAGACTTCTGAGTCACATGTGAAGAGACAACAAATTTGTCCATTTCAGCCTCTTATTTACTGCTATTTAATTCAATTGCTCCTCTTGGCCTATAAAGACTTGCTCACGCTATCTTGCACCGGCTTCATGGACTTTTAATTGTCCAATACTTTGGCTGTTGCAGATGTTTTCTTCTTAATCTAAGAGAAATGTCTCACATTCAGGGCTTATCTGTGTTACTCCCCTTGTGATTTGCAATTATTCCTTAAAATAGTATCCTTGATCCTATGCCAACCTCGACTCATCGCTGTTTTGTACATGAACTGTATTTCCAGCGTCTCCTGATTCTGCAGCCTTGGTCTGTCTCTGAGGTAGCTTGGTTGAATTCAACATGAGCCAGCGTCCATTTTCATATCATGGCCACATTTTATATGAACACATTATTTATCCGTCTATAGCAAGCTTCTATATGTCTTAGCTATCTTGTTTTCCTCCGTATTTGCACTTATCAATCATTAAGTTACGTCATTCTTCTTCATATCCATGATTGCTTTTGCTTTAGGCACATATTTCTCTTGGTGCTTCAGTTACATCGTCACTCTTAAGTAGTTTCGTATTGTTTCATCATAGGTTCATATATCTTCTTCATGACATCATCTGTCCTTGTCAGATTTCACTTAACGCTCCATGTCCATAGGTGCATGCTGACATCCTTCCATGTGGCATTCTTCCACACTTTCAGTGCAAGGGTACATTCTATATGGCTGTCTGAGTGCATACCGTCTTTCATATACTCGATACAGTAGTGGGATTGCACAAGGGGTCCCAGCCACAGCCCTTATTCTTCTGTTCGAATATGTCAGTGTTGAGGGGGCAGGAACTAGTGAGAAAGCATTCACCTGCTCCTCTACATTGGCACAGCCCCCTTCAAGTCAAGTGATTGTGATTAGACCTGAGGGTTGGTTACATGTATGAGCCAGAGGGAGGAGCCAAGGAGGCTGGGTTTGACTATGCGGAGCATTCCAGCCCTGGAGGAGGGGCCTGCACTGGGCTGCATACTGAAGGTGGGGAGCCGACAAGGTACGTACAACACCATGTTTATTTCTTTTCTCCCCCATGTATGTCTGTCAAACCGCACCTTTGCCGAAACAACTGCAGGGGGCTGCTATAATTTCCCTGGGTGTGCTTTTGACGAGCGTAAACATTGTTTTGCAACAGTTGGGCTGATTACACCTCTGTTGTTAGCCTCTTCTGCTATTGTTCTTGTGGCAGGTCTCTACCGTTGTTTAGAGATGCTAGCCTTGTGCACGCTGGGTTTGGGGATGGGACGGGTGGGCTGCAGTTTACTGAACTTGTGAGTGATGTTGTTTTTCAGTACCATGGCTTCCTCCGACAGGAGAAAAACAAACACTCTAATGGGTGACAATTTATCGGGTAACCAGAAGCGGCTGTCAAATCCCACAGGGTTTCAGGGGAGCTCCATTGTTATGCAAATAAGCAGAAAGCAATGGCCAAGCGATTAATGGGCTGGGAAAGGAGAAGCTGAGGACAACCTCCCAGTAATTTTAAGGGCATAATCCGATGTACATATACATTATTTACAGAGTTATGTCTGTGTTATTCCCAGTTAAAGCACCTGATGTTATGCTACCCGGATCATTACCGGTCTGTCTTCCCCCTACTAATATCTCTTGGAAGTCGATGGCAGCACCACAGAACATGGTGTGCGTTTTTTAAGGTTGCTTTAATGTGACGAGCCATAAGCTTACAAAAGAATACTAACCTAGATTTCTGTTGCCACCTTAAACTATGGCCACAACAAGAAGCTAATGTGTAGTACCCTCTTAACATACCCCATAGCTAAAAAGCACCTTCCCTCCCTTCTTTCTGCAATCTATATAAAAACAGTCATGTTTGTTTGTATGTAGCATTGATCTTGGGGACGTAACTCCTCATGAACAGTGAGGTCTAGCGTCATGAATTTTGCATGGAATATTCTTTATTTCATTGCTGAATTAATGCAACTATTTCTAGATCAATAGGTCATCCCGTTCCTGAGATGATTAACTTTTTTTGATTTTTCGGCATTACGTTTTGTGGTGTTCCACGCACCATTTACAGGTCATTTGTAGAAAGTGCTCTATCATCGCGCGGTTATTTGTTTGCTAATTTTTTTGGGTGAAAACTGCGAGTGTGTCTTACTTTTCATTGATTTCTTTTGCAATAAACTCGATACATGTTCATTTCACTAATTAATTGAACACCACATTTTATTTACCTGCGAATTCAATTCTCACATGAATATCATATTTTTATGCTTACTCTAATTATTTGCAGTGTGTGTTTAGCAGAGACAACTGCCACCACTGCGAACACTGCAAATAATCAGAGTAAGCATACACATATGATATTCTTGTGAGAATTGAAATCGGAGATAAATGAAAATGTGGTGTTCAATTAGTGAAATTAACATGCATCACGTTTTAGCTTTGTGGCAAACAACAATATGTATTCATCTTTTACGGTGGAATATGAAAACAAATCTGAGAATGAACATCCCAGGCGAAGGTGGGTACTTAGGCTAGTAGCAGTATATATGTTCATCGCTTGCTGTTCCTCTACAAACGTCTGCTGTGGTCAGTCCTGTTGCATAGCCCTCTGAGCTGTATCTTAACTTCTTTCAGACTCTTCTCGACTTCTGCAGGCATACACACTTCGTGTTCTGTTATTGAGGCATGTTTCAAATTTACATGCATTTAAATAATGTAAACAAACTCTGAATAAAATATTGCAAACATGACAATATTGGCTGAAATATCCTCACTAACAATGCAGATGAGGGCAATTAACCCAACAAGTAAACTGGGCTCTGCATTTGAACTTATCACTGCAGTATTTTCAGTACACAGGGCCTAATTTACAAAGCGTTTTTCAATGGGAATAAGCCATTGTTAAACACTTGCGGAAATCAGGCCCACAGTGTCCTTTTTGGTTTTGGTTCATTTTAGTGGCATAGCAATCAACATATCACCAACACCATTGCTACAGAGAAGAAAGGGGTGCCAACAATATTTGATCCAAGCAGCTTTATAAGAAGCAAGTTAGCTGCCTGGCTTTCCATTTACCAGCTACAGTTATTTCATATTAGGCTATTGCTCTATTTCCTTCCTTCTCATTCTCTTGCACACTCGTGCGCCTTTTTGCATCTTCCTTTAAAACTGTGTACCCTCCTCCTTGCACGCCAGAGTAAGCAGCTGAGCTCAAAACCAACAATCTCACTGACTTCACTGAAAAACAAGGCCAAAGAACTAGACTTCAACAGCACTGCCGATCCAGCACCACGTAGAATCCTGGCATCTTCGATCTCCACACTCAGAAGTTTATGGACAGGTCCTATACAAATGCATTTAATGCCTGGTCTTTTAACCTGTTTGGGCTCCCTCATTCTGACCAACCTCTGAGGTAAAAACACTGTTTAATATTTGTCCAAACTGCAATGAAAAGTTTCCTTGTGTGGACACACATGCAGTCTGTAACTATTTACCTGCCCAGGTCCAGAAGGTGTCTGCTTCATGCGCAAGAAATTTAAACAGACTATTTTCGGAGTTTAAAGCACCTGCGCTGTGCAGAGCATATAATAGAGGCAGTGAAGTCCATCTCCTTCAAGGAGAGGACTCTTTGCGACGTTGAGTGTGTCATGGACTGAGGGGTTTGATTCCAGAAAGCCTCCCCATCGTCAAAAAGCACCTACATCGTCAAATTCTAAGCCTCCCATGGTGTGCAGAAGGTTGTCAGAGGTCCGATTTCCAAAATAGTTTGTGTCCAACAATCGGGTTAACTTTTCTGCTACCCCAGAAAGTTGGCACAGAGTCTTGTAACGGCTTTAAAAAAGACAATGTTACATACAGACCATCAGGCCCACTCACACACAGGACTGGCTGCATCAGCACTGTGGTGCCGGCCAGCGAGGGTGTTGCTGCACAGACTGGAGGGTCTGATGCTGAGGGCCCCATGCTGAGATGAACCCCCTCACACCCACAAATTATAACATGGCACCACATATTTGACCCAGAGGTCTTTACAGTTGGAATAGGTGCCTTCCATTTGCACAGGCTTCTCTTGTCTTTCCTTCTCACGCCCTCAAATTTCTTGCCTTGATCTTCGCTCTGCCTCCTCCTTCCTCCTGTCTCTGTCTAATCCCTCTCCCGTACTTGACTGTCAATGCAATATTCTCTCTATTCTCTGCTCTGTTCGCTACCACTCCCACTACTCTCCCCTCCCACTACTTTCACTACTCCCTCCTCTCTACTACCACTTAACTCCATTATGTTTACCTCTCCCTACACTACATCCACACCTTCTCCTGCAGTTACTCTCCTTTCACCTTTGTCAATCACCATCCCTCACACCTCTACGTTCTCCTTACACTCAATAATTCAACTTCCATGTAATCTCACATACAAGTACAACTTTCTCTCACCAACCAATACCTCACATTGCTCACGCTCTCTGTAATCTTTCTCCATGCTCTGCTGTATGGTCCTTTCTCTGCCTGGTCTTGTGTGTGCCTTCTCCTCCCTTGATCTCCCCGGAACAACCCACTCAGACCTGTCTTTTCTGTTAGCTGGTTCACAGCCAATGACTGCCTTCTTTTCCCCCATGGACTGGATTACATGCATCAGAATACATGAATCAGGCTTGCTTTAACCCCCCTCCCCTTTTCAAAGGCAGGTTTGCCAGCTCTCCATGATGGTGGCAAGCTGCAAATAGTCAGTTCTGGAGCTTGTGTCTGTATTACTTGGAGCGTCTGAAATGTCGGTCTGACTGGTGGTGTGTTCTACTGCCTTATTGCTCACTGCTACCTATCTGCTCTGTGAGTGCTGAAGTCCGATCTCTGCCACATGAACCTTTGGTAGTTGTAGTCCTATGGGGCAGAGAAACACTTTGTGTACAACAGGTATTGGTGAATGAATAAGTCGTGCACTTCCCAAATTTAGCCAGGCACATGTAGAAGGGACAGGGACTGGGGCCCTCCAGACTCCAACACCAAGCCTCTGGTAAACACCCTAGTAGTCCTCCTGCACCAGCTGGACAGGGTTAGGACCCTGACCCATTAACACAATCCAGCAGGCCATAGTAGACGTACACCGTCTAATGAAAGGAAAAAAGGGGAAGTAAGAGAACAGACCACGCCAAAGAAGACCTAGGCAGAACACCATCCAAGGTGCCTAGAGTAGAATATTCCGAGCCTAAGGAATTTGAGGAGGAGGAGGAGGAGGAGGAGGAGTTGCACCCAGATGGTGAAGCAGGGACCTGAAAGACCTACATCCAGATGATATAGCGCCAAACATTTATGCCATGGACTCCCAATAGCAAACTGAGCTTCCATTGTCTACCTATTAGGCATATGACCAGTGCACCCACAATGCACTTGTGAGGAGGGTGGCAACACATTTAGACTCGAGAGGAAGAGGAGGCTAGGAACTTTATAGAAGGTATTTTAAAAGAGTTCATACCAATTGCGCACTGCATCTCTGCTAGAATCTGTGAAAAAGCTGATGTGCGTTACCTTAGCCTCCTACCACAATAAAGACTGTCAGTGCTGGATACAAAGAATATACAAGTTATTGCCTTCAGATCCTCTCCTAATTTGAGGCCAGCCAGTAACTGCCAGTCAACTTAGTTATTACTATGACCAGGAGGAGGTGCGGCACATCGGCATCCACTGATGAGAGTAGGCTTGTTTACTCTATAGGCAGGAAAAAGGATACTGCTGTGGTTACAGTGTAAGAATTGCCAATGCTAAAGCATTAACGGACAGAGCGCAGTGGGGTGACATGCAGCCCCCTTCTAACGTATAAGCCTGAATGTTTCCAAACCAAAGAAATACCAGCCACTCATTTAAATCTTCATTAAAGCCCCACTTCCTAGGCATAGATGGAGTACACTTTACTTCCTGACTCATCACTCCCCTTACATGCCTACCCTGATTCTAGCTCCACTGCAGTCATTACCTTGTAAATATCCAGTCCATTTGGACTTTTGTCTGCCATGTGTCCAATTCTGTCCCTGGTCTATGTAACTTGAAGTCCCTAATCAACTCTTCCATTGGCTTGTTGTCATGCGCTTCTATGTGAGTAGTTGTTAAAGAATTACCCTGTATACTGTGATATTATTATGCTTGAAACCTTGTTGCTTCAATAAATATAAATGTTACAACTCCAAATTCCCACAAATTAAGCAATGTAATATAAGAGTATATCGGCAATGTAACTTCAAATTTGTATAATATGTACACAATAAAACTAAAATGACAAGGTTATTGTTGATTTCACAGGCAGCGTACCAGCTAAAGCATGAACACAAGAAGCATTTTAAACTTTAGATCACAATCTTGTGTATTAGCCAAATATTCAGTAGATGCCCTGATCAGATCTTCAATTAAGTTTCAGAAACAATTTATACGAAATCACAAGAAACCAAAATATAATTACTAATTCAGGTACCAACTGTTGGGCATAGGTTTTGGCAGCACATAATGGTTGAACTAATCTGCCACATTGAGGACTTCAGAACCCCAGTCCAGGCCCTGGTAGTATCCCACATCATTGGAAGGGAGGAGGGGGGGGGGGGTACCCTCCTCAGTGGCATTCCAGTGATGCAACAGGCTCCACTTAACATTGCCCAACACACCACAGTATCACTCATAACGGGAAACACAACCACATTTATCCCATCCTAAGGGAGGTGCACTGGCTTACAATCCAGGTTGAATACCCTTCAAGACTGCCTGCCTTATCTTTAAGACAACCACTGCACACACACCTACTTGGAAAACTCGACCTCCGGTGTATTACACTCCTCCAGGAGCTGGTCCATCACTGTGCTCGAGATGAAACTGGCATGCAAGAAAGAAACTGGAAACGGGCGTTCTCTTGCTTCTCCCCTACCTTCTGGATCATGATCCCGGTGGGAATCCTGACTGTGCCAATGCTCTTGCAGTTCAGGATGGAACTTAAGACCTTTCTTTTCACTCAATACATAGGTGTCCCCTAATCTCAGTGCTTTCATGCAGCACATCCCACCCCAGTGGCTGGAACATCTCATGGCACATCAATATGTGAGACCCCCTAATATCCCCCCTCCCTCATATATTACCCTCAACATATAAAGTGCTCCCTTGCTTCCTAGCTAGGCATCGGGCATACAAGGTGGTCTCTGATCAAGCCAGGCTTCCCTGATCTGCCGAGTAACTGATGCAATTAACTCCTTCTCGCAGGGCGAAGTATCAACCTTGCTTGGTTAGACCTACTCCAGTCTCCTGCAGATATGCACTACGCCCTCCAATCCGAGGAGCTTTCGAGCAATCGCCGATCCCAGAAGGGACAATAATGCGATACAATTCCACAATTCAAACCATAAATTAGGACAGGAATACCCACCCACATGCCCAAAGTATTACCGGACCCGGAGAATGGGCACACCAGCACTTATAAACAAGCTTCTGAAACAGACTGATTCTGTCCCACCTCATGGGAAGACGATCTGAAGCAGAAGAGGAATCTGATGGAGAATTTCTCTTGGAGAACCTCAAGGACTCCTACTCCCCACAGATCCCGTTAGCCGCAATCATTGTAAACAGACCGGGGGAGTCGGAAAATAATAAGAGACACATGGGAGCTGTGCGGCGTTGCCACCCTGGGGGACCTAGTAGATGACCAAGGCATCATGACCTTTGCCGAACTGCAGGAAATCTCGGGAATACACACGGGTCAATTCCTTCTACACAACGCTGTAGTGCAGAGGGTTGCTGCCCGCTGGCCAGCTGTAGAAAACTTGGACATCGGACATGAAAGGATCGAGAGCCTGCTGGCGGCGGCGGAAGGGGGCCACGAGACCTCCAGGGTTTACGAAACATTGCTAGACAGTACTACCCAGCACAGCCTCAAGTGCAAGGCAATGTGGGAAACAGAACTTGGACAGCAATTCGAAGACGCTGAGTGGGAAACCATCACAAGATACCACAAAAAGGTATCTAGAAACGCCAGATTTTAGCTTATACAGTTCTACATAACGAACAGATCATACCTCACCCCGGCAATCATTTCCAGATTCAATGGAGCCAACAGCAGGGGATGCCCCAAGTGTAACGAACCCCATGCGGATATGACCCACATGTTCTGGGGGTGCCCCGCAACACTAAACTTTTGGACACTAATCAAAACTAAAGTGGCTGAGGCTGACGTCACCCGGGAGGTGCATAGGCCCACAGCATGCATTCTGGGAAGATACCCCAGGAACCGGAAGAATAAGCCACTGAATAAGCTAAAAGACCTAATGTACATACTTGCAAAACGACGCATCGCTATGTGTTGTAAACGCCCCCAGGCCCCGTGCTTAGTAACATGGTGGGAAGACCTCCGGAGATGGACACAGGCCGAAACAGGGGCCTGGGAGAACGCCCGAAGCCAGCAAAGACTGGACACCTCTGACGACCTACTCCAATGGGTGGAACTCACGGTGTCGCTATTCAGCCCCAAGATGGTGGACTCATCGAGTGAAAGTACGATCACTGTGGAATAAAGCAGAAAGGACCTTGCGGTGAGGTCTAAAATTGTCTTGAAAGTTGGGAGGGTGGGAGGGAGGTACGGGGATGGGGGGTGTTCTAAAGGTGTTGTATGTGGCCAGTTCAAGGCCCTGCTGGTTGTATATTTAACCAAATGTAATAAACAAATACAAAAAAAAATAAATAGAATGCAGCTACCCACTGCACTGGCTGCACACATATGGAGTGCCCCCAAGCACTTTATACTACTCTATTTCCACTGATCTGGACTACGGTCCCAGAAGGCTTTCAACTGACAGCGCTTTGAGATCATACCAGTGGTATATAAGGCGCTATACAAATACGCAATCACTTATATAAAAACACAAATACAAAAATGCAAATAGATAGTAAATCATGTGCTGTCAATCCCCTATGCCCTATTGTTACCTGAACTCTTTCAGTCCATTGTGACACTGCTTGTTAATTCATTGAAATAGGTTGAGCTCACAGGAGTAAATACTGTGAGGGGTCATAAATGCGAGACAGGCCACATAGGTAGAGTTTTCTCACAAGTCGCCGTTTTATTAAATAAGGGGTGAGACAAACGCCCATCTTACCCTCCCTAACAAGGATTTCCCTACCTGGCAAACTAAGGCTAAAGGAAAATGACCTAATGTTCAAAAGTATCATTCCCTCGTTCTATTATATACAACAAAATCATACAGGAATACTTTGGCTGTTTAAACTTCACAAAATAACATATAAATCCAAACAAAAGGTTATAAACGTGAATCCTTGTGTCCATGGTTGGATCCCCTTCCCCTGGCTCAATTCAGGATGTTTGAAACCAAAGTTCCATTTCAGGAAAGTTCTTTTCTGTAGCAAAGTTCCACTCCAGGTAGAATATTAAGTTATTTTCATTAAATATGTTCTACACTTGGCAAAGAGACTATCTTGGTTCCAAAGCATTTCTCCCACTTAAAGACAATGGCTAAAGTTTCCACATCCTTCTGCTTCGCAAACCAAAAAGACTTTCTCTGCACACACCAAGTCTGAAGTCAATATGAATCTTCTCTTCTCTGGAGACCAATCACTTTTTTCACACCGTATTTCTCCTTCATAAGCAACACCTTAGTCAGGATGGTTAATTCAAAAACACATGCTTTAGTCAGGATTGTTATACAACCGTTCATCAAAACATAGTAGTGGAATTGCCACTTCTGTTTCACCACAAACTTCTACCACATCTCCAGTACTTTAAATCATCTTCCCGGGCCACTTGCCTGCCAGGACTAAACACTATTTGTCCCTTTCCTGGTTTACTCGCCTGCCAGGATAAAACTCCTACTACAACTTGTACTCTATTGTACAACGCATTCCAAACTTTCCACACGTGAATCCTCAATGGGGAAAGTTGAATTAACAACTGCTTCTCGGTTTTGTCTTTTCGATTTTCAACATAATTGGCTTACAGCTTCTTCCACAAGTGTACTGCACAAAATGACAATGATTCTCACATTGTTCTGTTTGCCCTAGGCAATACATGTTAAAATTATCTCTCCCTTGATCCTTTTTACAAAAAGGGCTTTTCTCCTGCAGTCTCCGATTTTCTATTTACATAACCTCTTGCCTGTTGACAATGGGGTTTACAACTTCCTCCCTTGAGGTATCTTGTTCTGGGGCTGCTATATTCAAATTGCCTTGGTGTCACCCTCAGCTTTCTTTGGCTATCGCAATGCAGGTTATAATATCCCCTTATTTGATGGCCCTCTTTTTGCAAGTTTCTATTCATTTTCCTTTATTATTGCCCCCTTTTGGTTTTGGTCATGGGGGTTACATTATTTCCCTATTCAACATCTCTTAATATGAGAGTTTTGCCCAGTTTTCTTAAATTCAAATGTTCTGTATTCAAAATATTTGTTTTTACACAGCAGCCTGTCCTGCGTCTCCTTCTGACTCGCCAGTTCTGCTTCTTTGCTCATTGGTACTCCCTCAGCATTTGACCGCTTCTGTCAGTCTGCGTGTGCTCGCGCTGACAGTCAACGGAGGTTTCACAATTCCACATGCTCACCTGTGAAAACTTTACACTGGAGCGGGTTACAGGACGCAGAGAGCTTCTCTCTCCCTCGGGCTAGCTGGCCTCAATACTGCTTACCGCTGTGCATCCTCTGCATAAAACAGGAATCCCAACCTCCGCCACATTCTCTGCACAGCGTCCTGGTGTCGGCACAGTGGCGACTCCAACTTCTGCTTCTTCCTGCTACTCCCCTTTGGCCTGCTTCTTTAAAGGTCCTGTGCATGTGTGGGTCATTCCAACAACTAGACCGCTCATTACAGTTTGGTAACTCTGGACCTCTCTTCCTCGTCTCAGTGCTAAGGGACTTAGTCCATAATATTCATATTTGTTTTAAGATCAGAAACATCAATTTTACAAGAAGTCATTAAGATTGTATGGTTATTCGGGAACTTCTTCAGAGGTTTCTTCCTCCCATTCCTCCTGACTCAGGTTTTCTTCCATGTGATCCTCTCACATAATACCACCCCCAGGATCAGATAGCGGCTGCATTTCCCTGGCCACATGGGAAGGGATCAAGGTCAGGATTTTTGGGATGATCACCTCTGATTCATCACAGAACCCTGAAAGAATAGAACAAGCTCTCATTGCATACATTAGTTCTTTTTTTTGGTATTCATCGTACCTAATGGTAACACAAGCAGATTGCGATTATAAAAACAATTCACAATACCTTTTGTCTACAAAAGTCAAAAGTGATCAAATACTCTGTGCATTAATGTGAAAGTGTGAAGTTCATGCAAGTCTTCCTTCAAGTTCAAGTGAATTGTATATAAAGGCCTACATCATTCATTCTGAGGTTAGAATGGACTGTGATCCCAGATACAAAGCAATGTACACAGCAGTTAGATTAGAATAATTTCCCACTTCTTCTGTCCAACACTATGCATTTAGTCGTGATAATTTGAATGTATATTTCCTTTACAGGGACATTGCCAAGAATGCACTTCTTCGCTGGCGTTTGTTCATTTATTGGACATTCCTTGGCCTGTTTGATGCAGTGGTATTTTTCTTTGGTGCATATTTCCTGTTCGACAATGCAACGGTGACCAGCAATGGACAGGTTAGTGTTTGTCACTATCCATTTACTGTCATGTTTAATATACTCAATGCAGACAGCTCTATACATTATCATGACCCTTTTACATAAACAGAGGGCAGAAGATATGAACTGTGCTATGCAATAGTGTGCATTCTGAAAACTCTCTGACCATAAAGACAAAGTGGTGTACACTTTAAGAAGCCAAACAAATGCTAACATATATGTGAAATTGTGTTGGATTATTGTTTAGATATATCCATTATTTATTCCACATAAGCCTATTGTGAACACATTTTAAATGTATACTGACATAGTGTGAGAAATCGTTCTTAGAGTTGTCTATGTTTTGCCCCTTGATATGAAACATTGGCAGACAAATTATGAATGGAGTGCAGCAGGAGAGACCGTGTTAAAACTCCTCTGTTGATCCTGGTACATTAAGTCTGATAGCCTATGTTGCTTCCAGCGCTTGTCAACGTTTCTCACCTTGCTCCCAAACCAGACACCTTCTTTCATACAGTTGAGAAAAAATCTGAAGTCAAGCGGGAAAGAGCAACCCTTTGTGTATGCTTTATATTTCATTCGAATCAGTCCAATTAACTCATGACTGTAGCATCGTGTAAGATGGTAGGGAGTTTGATGCTTCATTCATTCTGTAACTCTTGGGAATTGACTGCCAAGCAGAGAATTTTTATATGATGTTGAAGCCATTGGCTTGATATAGCGTCGGACAAATAAATCATTATGAACTTCCTGTGGAAATTGAGCATCAAATTTCAAGCCTGCATCTGGTGTGTAGTGTTATCGACATGCATGTGTCTCGCATTACCCCGCAGATATCTGAAAGCAGTAGATGTCTGTGGAATGCCTTTGAAGATGTTTTTTTTCTGAGGGAGTGAGCGTGAACCCATTCAGGGAGAAGGCCACATCAGTAGTTGCTTGAAAACCACATTCCATTTGGACGCAGAGTCTATGGCGTTGGGGTACTCCTGTGGCCAAATTCTCTTGGAGATCTAAGAAAGGACCCATTATAGGTGGCAACATCTCCCAAAGCACAGTTCTGCCAAAATGTCCTAGAAATACCCTGGACTTGTTTTACGCACTCCAGGAAGAAGTTATCTGATGTTTGAAAACACTAGCTTATTGCTAGTCAGCAGAGCTGGCGATGTATGTTTAACCTATCCCAGGCTTTGTCAAGCCACAGTAGGTTGATATGCAACTTGTTGTCCATTTTTTCAGAGGATCATATACATTGTGATTCAAAAGTGACTTTGAATCAAAAAGAGTCCTTAACTATGGAATTCAGCATATTGTGTGGCCAATCATGGGACACCCAGAGAAAAAACCTTATTTGTAGCCTACCAAAACAAAGCAGTTGGAGCTTGAAACAAAAGCAGTTTGTGTGACCAACACACTTCTTTCAAAACCATCTTACTGAAATGTTTCATTTGAGTTTCCTAGTCCTGTAGTATAGCCTACTAAAACACAAGTCACTCAGCCATAGTGTCCACTGGAACCGCCCGGCTGACCGCCTTACAGGTTTGGACATTGGGCAATTTTTATGTGGAAAATACAGGCCTTGGCGAGTGCCCAGTTCATCATGCATACACTGAAAAGTCTTAAGCGGTCTGCATAGAGGCATTGAGTTGGTTTCTGGAACATTCCAGTTCATGAAGAGTGACCGTTATTTATTGTGGAGTTTGGATATGGCCCAATCAGCTCACAGACCAGAAGACAGTTTATAAAGAGTACGAATGTGTAGGTCTGCAGTGAGTTAAAATTTGACATTTTTTCATGTTGTAAGTTTGGTTGAGTGACTTTTGACTGAGTCAATGTGTGTATGTATGTGTTTGTAGGTGTATGGAAGAGTGGAGCATGGAGGGGTGCGCAAGGGGCAGGGATGGGGCCTGCCCATATAATAAAATGTGGTCAAACATGTCACAGTCAAAGTAACTCGACAGACTATGCGACTTCAAAAATGACATATTATTACCACATAGCACTGAATTTGTACTGTCATTGGCCATTCACAAACCTGAAGTGCATCCATTTTCTAATGGATTGCATCCCCCCACAGATTCATCATCAAGATAGATATCCTCTTTGAAACTTTCACAGAGGGGCATAGTGTAACTAGATAACCAGCTTCTCAGACGTTCAGCTCCCTTGACTCTTGACATGATGTGGCCACTGCATAAATAGAGCAAACTATGCCCCAATTTTACTGAGTATTCATTTTTCATGTGCTCAGCATGCGGTCCTCTCTGGAACGTTTGCTGCGCCATTATGCCTGTTCTCAAGGTGTTGCAGTTTAATTGCTCTCAGAACTGTCATAACTCCTATCCCAGATAAGCACTGGGGGCAACAGACCTTCCTCCTCACAAGCTCTGTGAACATACTTATGGGGGCAACTTGGGTGAAATGGTGGAGGAATGCCAGAGCGGTTCACACCCACAGCAGTAACAAAAGATACCCAAAGTAATTTGGTACAGAGTTAACTTCACTTAGTGGGTGAAACAAGCAATACTTATGTCGACCACATGAGCAAGAGAAGAAAGTCTAGAATCTCCATCAGCATCGTAGATCATGTCTGATAGGTGGTTTAAAAACCATGAAGCATCCGTTCACAGAGCTGGCATAAAAGAGAGGCACAAAAAGAAGACGGATACCACAACAACGTGTCTTACTTTGCAACGCATGCCAGACTCTGTAGTCTTGGCCGTGGCAGGCGGAAAAAGCACTGCAGTCAGCCAAATGCTCAGTGCCCCCAGAGAACGAAGAGCGAAAAGTGGACACATTTGGGAAAAAAAGTGCTTGCCATCGGGGCGACCACTGTGAAGGCAGCTAATGCCCTCATAATCATGCCACAATATGAGAGGGAAATGTGGCACAGAATGGTGCCAATCCTGGAACATCTCCCAGAAGAGAAAAGAAAGGAAGCCTTAGCCATCCTAAAGGAAGGGGAAGGAGGCCTTCAATCACAATGTTAATATTGCGGTAGACATAGCCTAAGCCAGCTTCTAACAGATCGGCAAAGGAGCAGTGCTCAGACGTCAAAGCTGGCTCTGCTTTACAGATTTCCTGAAAGCAGCACAAAGTATGATCTTAGACATGCCGTTTGAAACAGGGACAACTTATTCTGGGATAAGATTGATGACGCCCTCATGGCTATGAAGAGTGACAGACACAGTCAGATCATTGGCATGCCTGCAAGGAAGGAACACTTTTTGCCCCTTCAGTACCACATCTTCATCCTCTTGAGGAGGACGGTCGTATTACTCACAAGGATACTGGATGTCCTGACAAGGATACCAGAAGTCGAACAACTATAAACTAACAGAAAGGCACAGAGGCTCCTCCTCGTCTTCCTCTTCTCAGAGAGGGTGGCAGGCCAACATGCAGGCATGACTCACCACAAACAGGACAGGTGGAGAAAGTAGGAGGAAATGTTGCACGCTATTTGAACGAATGGGACAAAATCATGACAGACAAATGGTCCTAGACGTCATCTAAAAAGGCCACACCCTGGAGTTTGCCAAACAACCCCCCTACTATCTGTGAGGAACTCGGGGTGACAAGTAAGTTAGACACAAGTGATCACAGTTCAAGGGTTTTTATTGAACAATGAAGGCTGTGTGCAGGCTGGAAAAACACCTAATTTAAACCTAAATCTAAGATGGGAGCAAGCGTTGACCATCAAATGAAAAATAAGACCGTCCTAGTGGCGTTGTCAAAATAAAAAGGGCCTATACTAAGAAACCTATTGCCAAAACCTCACTACTAATACAAAATGGGGTGTGGGATAGTTCTCAAAGAAAGAAGTGTTCTCAAATGATATGTCAGGATGCAATAGCTTGGGGCTCCCTTCCCCACGTTTTGGACACGGTGTAAGATGGGAGCTCGAGCACAGTACAGTCTCGGGCTTCTCAAGCACGAGACAACAGTTCCAATGGCAGTTCTCAGGATCGTCAATGGCCAGGTCTCGATTCCTTAAGTCTCTTGCCTTCGGGCCTGATGTGTCCAAATAACAAAAACAAAAGTTCCTTTAACCAAATGAAAGTTTGTTCCCAATGTTTACTGGGTGATGGGTTCACCCCTGGGTCCCCCTCTTCTGGACGTTGACTTTCTACCTATCGCATTTCACAATATATCACAGTTCATTTATCAATCAACTTTGGGTGACAGCGTCACCCCTGGATGTCCCCGGTCGGACGCGGACCCCTCTTCTCTTTTTATTCTTGGGTGATTGCCTCACCCCTGGATCTCCCTCGGTCGGGCTCGGACCCCTGTTGACATTTTCCGGGATTCAATTTCCCTAGGTTTCTCAATACGGGATTTAGTTCCCTTTCTTTCCCAGCACTTGTAGATCAGTCTTTCGATTGTACAGGGATTTTGCTTGACTCTCTGTATGACCACTTTGACCTATTTTGTGGGCCTTCCTATGCCTTCTGGTACTTGTAGTTCATCTCATATGGGGCTCGATCACAGTCTCTCGAATTAGCACCCACGTGCTGCCGCTTTCCCTCTGCAGCTGGTCTCCCCTTCACACTTTTAACAGTTCCTTAGCTTTGGTTCACAACTTGCCATTTTGCGATTCTCATTCATCACAGCCCTGTTCTTATTGGCTCTCCCCTCGACTCACCATCTGTGTCGAACCGCTTGGCTTTTGCTTCTCTGCAGTCAAGACCGGTACCACGGGCGCGAGAGCTTCCCTCGCTCCTGCTTATCGGCATTGGCTTGCCCCGTGTATCGTTGACATCTACTGCAGGACACTTGTGCTATTGTTCGTGGTTTTAGGCTCTCTTCCACAAAGGTTCCGTGGGCCTGCGACGAAAAGGGCAAGGTTTCTTCTCTCCTTGCCACCCTCTTGTTTCCTGCCGCGTGGTAGCCGTCTCATGCTGTCTGCTGTATTCGCCTTCCTCCACTTGTGCTCTTTTGCTTCACCTTTTACCCCTTTGGGGAAAGAAAAGGGCAGTCAGGTATGTATGGTTTAAGTCAATTGCCTGACTTTGCCTGACGCTCGGGTTGGGACATTTCATGTAAACAGGTTTATTACAAGTGTGTTGTTTATTGTGTGAAAAAGTATTTGTGTCGGAAAAGGGGAAGGTTGGAGTGTCAGAGTATCTTACGGTACGGGATAAGGAAGGTTGGTGCAATGGACGAGAATGACTGGGATGTAGAACAGAACACAGGGGATTGTGGGAACAATAGTGTTCTGTCATGTCTGATTGGGTGTTGGGAGGATGACAGTCGGAGGGACGGGATTGGTAGGGTTTGCAGGCTAAACGGGAATAGCTGGGATCGTGAAATTAACAAAGGGGATTGTGGGAATCATAGTGTTTTGTCTGATCAGGTTGGGAGTGCGGAAAATAATAATCAGAGAGACGGGAAGAAGGATGGGGAGTTTTTGAATGGGGACAATTGAAACAAGGATTCTGGGAATTATGCTTTTTGGGTGCAACCGGGTTTGGGACCTTGGAGAATTGGTTATGGATAGAGGGGTTGTTGGAGCTGGGCAAGAGAGATCTAATGGGAGGCAGATGTAATACTGCCTATAGAAGTTTCAGATATCTTGCCCTCCTCTCCTTCTCTGGCACAATACCGCGCCTCACCTGGGGTATTCCCCCCCTAGAATAACCCTGGATTCCCTTACCCAGGTGATCCTACCATACTGGTCCACCCCCAGGAACTGGATCCAAAAGCGATGGCCGTATCCTGGCTATCTGAATAAGGGATTCTCGAGGTCTTGGAAGAATACCCTTAGGTTTCTTGCATATCCCACCAAAATGACAGGTAACACCTCATCAAAAAGTACTAAGGCAATAAGTTCAAAATATGCTACAAAAACATGCAGTGGATAGTACCAAAGCACCTCCAAGGCACAGGAGTGTACTCAAGGTAATTTGTGATTAAAAATGGTAGACTGAAAGTGGCAGCCTATTCTGAGTCTCAGAACACTAAACAAATGCATACAGAAACAGAGGTTCAAAATGGTCACTCTACAAGAGGTCATGAGAGCAGTTCAGCCTCAGGACTATTTAGCGTCCCTTGACCTGCAAGACGCATACTTCCACATACCAGTGCACAAAAAACATTAAGTACCTTAAGTATGTGGTTAGAAAAGAGCGTTACCAGTTCAGCGTACTTTCCTTCAGACTGAGATCAGCCCCCAGGACATTCACCAAGTGCCTCGCTCGCATAGCAGCATATCTCAGATGATGAGGACAACACATCTACCCGTATCTAGACGACTGGCTAGTGCGGTCTCCCACACTACATCTGCCACAGTGCTCCATCGCGCAGACGAAGAGCATTTTACAATGGCTAGGATTTGCTATAAACTACAAGAACACCTACATCCAGCCATCCAAGTACTGTTTTTTCTGTGAGCAGTGTTCTACACAGGGGAGGCACGGCTGCGACCGTCGCCCAACTAGATACCAGCTCGCTAAACAGTGGCTCCCTTGCTACGGGAAGGAACTTAGGTTTCCATTGGAAGATGCATGCAATGTATAGGAAAAAATGTCCTCTTGCATACCTCTTATCCCACATTGCAGCCTGCAGTTTAAGCCATTATGTGAATTTATAGCTATGAGGTGGTTCCAAATGTTGGGTTCCTGGGACGACAAGGTCCAGATCACTCCTTCACTCGTAAGTTGTAATGGTGGTCCTGCTACAAAAACTTACCAGTGGGCAATCACCTGCAAGAGCCACCATGCCATACGACCTTAGTCACAGATGTCTCGCTGTCGGGGTGGGGATCACACGTTGACCAACTTGCTGTGAAAGGACTCCGGACATAGTTGGAGGCAAGTCTCCACATCAATGTGCTAGTACTAAGGGCAGTAAGATGGGCAGTAAAGTCGTTTCTATCAGTACTGAAGAGATCAACAGTCAGACTACTAACAGACAATACAACATTGATGTACACCATAAGGAAATAAGTGGGAACAAGATCCAAAACTAGTCTCGGTAAGCGCAACAACTATGGCACTGGGCAATAGACAAGTCACTGTAGGCCTATCACCTCCCAGGGATCCAAAACTCTTTGGAAGATGGGATCTGCAGAGCAATCACGCAGTCATGAATGAGAACTATGCAACACTGAACTAGCCAAGATGTTCTCATAATGGTCTCACCCGGAAGTAGACTTATTTGCGACGAAAGACAACAAAAAGTGCAGATGGTTTGCCAGCAGGATCCCTCAGGAAGGGCAAATGGGGGACGCATTCTCCAGATCTTGGCCTCTGCATTTCCCCCAATCCCTGTGATCCTCAAGGGTAGTACAGTTGATGAAAGCGTACCTTTGCCACCTCGTTCTAATAGCACCAG
This sequence comes from Ambystoma mexicanum, assembly GCF_040938575.1. Lineage (NCBI taxonomy): Eukaryota > Metazoa > Chordata > Amphibia > Caudata > Ambystomatidae > Ambystoma > Ambystoma mexicanum. The sequence continues at coordinate 826,510,321 of NC_090939.1, forward strand.
TGTGGTCACGTCAGCTGTGTTACTCAGATCTAGTCCATATGTCAGAGGAACACCACATGCAACTGCAGGTGACACCCAACCTACTCTCTCAAGACAGGGGGAAGATCTACTACACCACAACCCGCCATCACTGAAGCTGTCGGCGTGGCTCCTGTCTTCTCTGAATTCTGACATCTAGACGTTCAGAAGGTTGTGAAGTAGTTCTGCAAGCAGCGAGAAGAGTCACAACAAACCGCTCCTACAAATTCAAGTGAGACATTTTCTGCACATGGTGCGCACTAAAGGGCTTGCAACCGCTGAAAATAAAGCTGGAACAGCTCCTTCCATACCTCCTGTCCTTGGCTCAAAATTGCCTGCCACATTCTTTTAGCAGGATACACCTGGCGGCAATCTCCAGGTATAACAGAACAAGGGAGGCGGCTCCACTATTCAGTGATAGGCTTATCAAGCTCTTCATGAGGGGGTTGTTTCATCTGTTTTCCCCTGCCAGAAAAGAGGCCGTTCAATGGAGCCTCAACACAGTACACGTGGGTCTCATGAACATGCCTTTTCCTTTCCCTCCCTTGGTGAGGAGGTAGGATGTTTTGGCCTCTTATTTCTTTTTCTCTGCTCCTGTTCCTTGACTTTCTCTTGGAGTATTTTCCTGTTTTTTCCTCGCACTTCTCTCTTGGTTGCCTATTGAATGTTAAGTGTGGTGTTCTGTTGTGTCCAGCTTCTGTTTGAATGCCTACGTTTTCCTCACTCCTGTAAGCACTATACACACTCTTCTTTTGTCAGGAGTTTTATGTATTAAGTTATCTTCCCTTTGTTGTTATTGCCTTTCTGGGTATCTGTTTGATCAGCAGGGATTGTGGGGTTTGCTGAAATTCCAGGCGAGTCCTCATGAGTATGGTCTTGAAGTTACCTTACATAATACCATTAAAGGTGTTAGCTCACTGACCCTGTCCTTGCTTTTCCTGTATGTGGCTATAGCGCTGGCAGTACCTGCAATAGCATCTGTGGGTGAGGAGCTTGGAGGACTTTACTTGAAATCATATGGACCTTCTAAGTGCTTACGACTGTTCTTTTTTCGTATATTTGTATCATGTTCCAATTGCAATTTCTCTGTGTTAGCTTGCATGTTTCTTGGTTTGTGAGTGCATGTTGTTTGATATGCATTACTCCCTGTTATCCTGTGCACATTTCCCAAGGCATATCCACTGCGCTTTGTCCTCTTATGAAACATGGCGCGCTAGAATTGCCTCTTTGATGGGAGGAATGCTCTGCAGGTTTACAGTTTCTGACTCTGTGGGTCTGGTTGCTTTATCTCTTCCACTGCCAGGTATTCTTGAGGATGCAGTGCTATGGGACAAACAAAACCAGACTGGTGAGCAATGCTTAATACAGGTATGGGGAAAGAAATGGTGGTACTTATTTCAGTCATGCCAGCACATGTAGAGGGGACAGGGACTTGGACCATCCCAACTCCCACACCCTGCCTCTGGGGTGGTCTGGTTTTGGTGAAATTCTTTCAAGGCTTCCCATCCCAGGCTGTGAGGGGTCGCCATCCCTCTTGACCTGGTCAGGTACGCGGCCCTCTTGCAGGGACTTAAACAAGCTCCTGTGGAAGGGCACCTGGAGAGCCAGGACCGGTTGGTGTCACAGAGCCTCATGGCGCTTAATTCTATGTACAGATCCAGCCAAAGGACAGGAAGTTGCAGAGGTTTGTGATAGACAGCACCCATTATGAGTTCAAGATGCTTCCTTTCGGCTAACCTTCTGCTCCCACTTTTTCACCAAGTTGATAGCAGTGGTGGCGGCCTGTCTCACAAAGAACGAGATCTGTGTCTTTGCCTGCATGAACGATTGTCTCCTTCGGGCTCATTCACCAAAGCAGTTGTCGAGCCACCTTGAGGACACCTGTCTGCTGCTGTATGACTTGAGATGTTCGCTGAATTTCCAGAAGTCTCAGATGACACATTCACAGAAGTTGCAGTTCATTGAAGTGGTCCTGGAGGACACCTGGGTATGGAATGTCTTTCTCCCCGAGTCAACAGCATTTATTAGATGGTCACCTTCTTCCAGAACCTCCCGCACGTGACCAGCTTCGACATTTCACTGCCTTGTGGGCCTAATGGCATCCGGCGTTTTCCTGGTGCCAGAGACCTCGTTGAGAATGTGTTCTCGTCAGTGGCTGCTTCGCAGTCAATGGTCCCAGTTTTCTGATAAGATGTCAGATCTCCTCTGGGCTTTAGGGAAAGTCGCAGGGAGAACTTGGTGTCAGGGGAGCTGTTCTGTCAACTATGGTAGAGTCCCAGATTTTTACAGATCCCCCCCCCCTCCCTATCCCGCCCTGAAAGGCTTGAGTGCGCATCTCTGGGATCTGCAGGAGAGCAGGCTTTGGTCCTGGACAGAGTACCCATGGCACATCAGTCTCTTGGAGCTGCAGGCCTTCAGACTGGCACTGATGGCTGTCCTGCCTTCCATCCAGGGAAAGTGTGTTATGATCTTGATGGACAATATGTTGTCCGAGCACTACTTCAACAGAAGGGGTGGGAAAGGGCAGTCATCACCTCTGTGTAGGGAATTCATGCTGCTGTGGATCTGGGTCCTGGATTATCAACTTCAGAAGCCCATCTGTCCTGATCAGAGAATGGGGTGAGCAAGCAGGGCACTGTCTCCGACAAGTCGGAGCATGGGTCTTTAATGTAATCTTTTGACCTTTGGGGAAAAACTGCATGCTTTCCTTTTCTAGCAAAGGCCAACGGGAAGTGCAAGATTTTCTGTTAGAGGGATTTCCTTTTGACTGGGCCTTTTGAAGGGCCCCTTTCCACTGGAGTTTACTTTTAGATTTCATGATACATTCCTGCAGGTTCCTGTCATCCCCGTTTCTCAGGAGGTTGAGGTTCAGGTGTTGCATGATTCTGATAGCCCCAAATTCGGCTGAGAGAACCTTGTACCTGGATCTTCTCAAGATGGCCATTTGTCTATCTGAACATCTTCCTCGTAGGGCAGACTTGATGTCCCAGTCGGAGGTATTGGGGGTGAGTCTCTCACTCAAACCCGGAGTCTCTCACCCTTCATGTGGGAATGTTGAGAGGATGAGGTATGATGGCTGGGAGCTTAACAGTGATGTCGAAGTATTGCGGTCTGCACACAGGCCTGCTACCAGGTCTTTTTATACATGCAGGTGGAGAATGTCCGAGGAGTGGAGCAGGAGTGAGGACCAACGTTATATCACCTTCCCATGTTAACTAGAACATTGTTACCAGTCTTTTCCCAAGAGGGCACTCGGTTTCTGTGTGGCCAGGGAAACCGTGTTTCGTAGTAACAATTTTTCATTTCCTTCTCCCAGACATGGATGGGGCAGACTGACAAGAGACCCGGCCACGTTGGAAAGTGCTCTCTATTACAGATTATTATGAAACAAAAAGGCATGGAAGGGCCATTACAACTCAGGGCTAACTCCAACTGAGGTGTAGCAACTTCATTCGCATTGCAGAGTGTGCTGCCACTGGTGAAGTTTTGCCAGGCAGTAACTTGAGACATTTTCCAAATATTACTGTCTGCATTTCTTAGCTAATGTACATGCCCTCTTTGGTGGCAGAATATTTTGCTATAGATCCTATGCTTTTAGCCCTCTTTCGATATTTTGTACTGCTTTGGGAGTCTAACTGGATGAGGAATCTGTGGGAGGATACAATCTATTTGAACTGGAAATTACTTACCAGTAATGTTCTTTCAATGGGTTCTCCTCCCACAGCTTCCTCATTGCCCGTGTAGCCTGCCCCCACCTCCTTTTTCTTTTTTTTTCTTTTCTGAACGTTCTCAAATAGCTTTCTGTATGGAACAAGTGTGTTGGTATTGGTTTGTTTTTTGCATTGGAATTTTTCAAAGCCTTTCGCTTCTGTAAAATGTCCCTATGAAAGAGATCCCTGAGCTGCTGAGCACTGCAGGACAAATTGAGAACTGAAGTAATGTGGCATAGTGTGTTGCATATATACAGTGATGACATCATGCCTTAAGTCAATGAAGCTGAACTTTGGAGATGATTTAGTCAAGCTACATCCCCTGGTCAAGTGTCGGAGAACAGCTGGCGCTGAAGGATATCTACCTAGATGAGGAATCTGCTGGAGCCGAATCCATAGAAAGAACATTGCGTGGAAGTTATTTTCCATTTCCATCTCGTCCCTCTTCCAAATGTGGCTGTGCAAGTAGGCTACCTTCTTGCAGACTGATTGAATATAGATGGTCTCACAGTTTATAGGTCTAAGTATTTGCTAAATTGTCACAAGCTTCAACATTTCAAGAGCAATGTCCTGGGTGAGCCTGAACATATTTATGGTAACAGTTCAAGGCTGTTGCCTTTTCTGCCAGAATGAATTAGTGAGAAGAGAATGTTGGCCTTGGTCAGCTTCTAGAACTATCAATTTCTCAATGTATTGGTAGTGCAAAGTATTCTGGAGGTGCTACAAAGTGGTGTTCTGGCCACGTAAGGGGATGAGGCAAGAATCAAGTTCAAGTGTTTATAGAACTCCTGACTAAAAACATGTCACAAAGCATAGTTTCTTGATGTCCAGGGTCCAGTCATGATGACCCCTAAATACCAGCCTGCAAAACTGGGAGCGTGTGCGTTGGTGGAAATGGCAGCAGCATTTACTGATACCGGTTCTGTTCTGCTTAGTGGCTGATGACACCTTTGGACTCTTGTCTAGCTTGGGTGATTGTTTCTAAAACCCGGCCCCAAAACCAGATTTTTCTTTTTGTTGACTTGACCATGTCCCTGTCCTCATTTGTTTTAATTTTCTCACTTTGCATATTTATTCTAACAAATGTCCATTATTAACACCAAGTCTTGCTCCCATTAAGTGTCAGGGACCAAAATGTATACTTCAGTGTTCTGGTTTAAGAGTTGAGAGGAAGCTTCAGGGAGCAATGTAAATCCAGTTCTAAGTCCTGAATATGTAGTGGTCCATTATAGTTTATGGTTCATAGTCCTCCATCAGTTCTTACTAGCTTGACCCAATCCTTGCAATGCAATCTAGTCTTCAGTGCTGGGGTGGAGAATTATTCCAGACAAAGTCCTCTGCCTTTCACTGGGGTTGTTAGATGAGGCGGTCACATTGGCTGGGAGTCACCATCCACATCATGATTCTTGGACTAAAAGCAGTGTATGGTGGCTCCCTTGTACCACCTCCTCAAGACCCGCCTCTGTGGCAGAGGAATGTCATGGGGTATATGCCCACTCAGTGCCGGTCTCTTTAAGGGTTGACCAGAAGAAATATTTGTCGCTGTTCTAAGGTTGCTGTGTTAACGTTATCTGTCCAAGTCAGCCGGCAGGAGAGAGGAGCAGCAGAGGAGTAAGGATTATCAAAAGTCTGCTGGTGTCTGATTTGATAGCGTTTGGATGAGTGATGGTGCTGAAACAGCAAAGGATGGGACTGCTGCGTGAGGGCAAAGCGTGTACTGCACCTGACCAATTCGAGACTTTTCAGAGCTCACTCTGTGGTGGTCCCACACAGGTGCACTGATAACAGATGTGCTAGATAAAGTTTGTTTCACAAATCAATAACAGCCTCAAAGCTATTATCACCTGCAAGTGCACTTGCTCAGACTGAACATGGCCGGGCGTAGCGACCAATGCTAAATAATGAACACAGCCTTTGTAAATCATTGAGGATGAGGAAGCTGTGGGGATTGTGGGGAGACAAAGATCGGTCCTTTGGGTGGGGAGGTTAGCAAATTAGTCAGGATAGTGATTCCTTGGTGGAAGCTGTGGTTGATTAGCCAGTCTTTACCCTCCCCAACGTCTGTCACTTACAAGGCAAAACCTGTAGAAGCACGTAGACCTGGAGAACTCTGGAAGGGAGCTCCTACAACATGGAGGATGAGAATCTGATAATCCATGCCTGCAGAATGTGTGTGGTATACTTAAAAACCCTAGGACTGCAAGTTACCGGCAATCAATTACCTCTCTGTTAAGGGAGCCTATGTTGACAGTGAGAACAGGAGTGAGCGGGCACCACAAAACATATGTGATAAATATGGTATACAAGTTATTTGGTCCTGCAGACAGAAGTGTCTCCCCTTGCACTGGGGACCAATAGAACAAATACAAACTGTTTCTTGACCCAGTAATCAAGAAGAATGTAAAGACCCGACATGTATAAAACATGTGATTTGTAACAGAATTTACTGAGACACTCAAACTATATATTTATTTTTAAAGTTCATAGTAGTTGACATCTAGTCAACAAATATCCATCAAGGTAAAAAAACACAATGGTGAATTTATTTATGAGACGAAGGCAAGAAAACGGATCCAATGCATTTTGGATACATGTCCATTCCCATGTACCAAAATCCAGAAAGCATACAAAAAGGATAACTGAGTAAATCCACAATAATTCAATGTAGATTACTACTCTAAGCACGGATATTTTTGTGAAAAATGAAAAAATATAATAAAATGTGCTTCTCCTACCTACCTATGTCCATCTAATATCCTGTCTTCATGACTGCAAAAAATGTCTATCCCAAAAATGGCAACAGATACATATGAGTTACTGCATGTAATTAAACATGGTATGGGGGAGGAGGTCACATACCTGTAGGTTACAGTGTAGCTACTTGATCATGCCCAGACCTTTTGAAGCCAAGGAGAAGCCACCCTGCTGTTATGGAAGATAGATCCCAGTGAAACTGACGAGTCAACCCTGCAGCGAATCCTCTGAGCACTTATTTGTGTCCTTAATGCATGGTCCTTATCCAGTGGTACTTATAATTTCCACACACCCTACTTTCAGCTCCCAGCTTTTCCTTCTATTTGATTAGTGATCTCTATGGAATGATTTCTGTTTTCAGAGCACTGTTCACAAATTTGTTTTTATACCCTCCTATGGATGTATACTAGAGGTGACACAAGTCCCCTCCTGCCAAAATGATGGAATAAGGGCCCCACGAGAGGAGTCTTGTCAATCATTGATGTATCGACCATGATGAAACAGTTAGCAATCATCTCCTTGATAACATTCTTTATTGCTTATTAATATATAATCCAGCATTCGTTATTTTTTCAGTTCTCCTTTACGTTCAGATCTTTCTAGCCTTCCTAAGATGTTCCAGGGTTCAACCACCTGGCATTTAATTTCCACATGGGGTGATTCTTCAAGTTTTAAACTGTATTGCTATGATTATCCTCACCACCATCTTGAGAAAGGTACAGTTTTACATGGCTATTTTAAGCAGTAAACTTTGAGTCATGTTGGTGTTCCTCACAGTTTCCCCAAGCAACATTGGCTCTTTGTAGATGGGAACATCAGTAATAGCCTATTTAATCATAAGCCTTTTCCGAAATAAAACTTTTTGCTATGAGTTACATATCCATATCCATATTCACCATATCCTGGGTGAACGTGGGTCAGGTATCCCTAGCTGACACTAAACCCTTCCTGTACCACACCTCTTCCCTCTGGAAGGACCTCCACACCTGCAAGACAAACCTTCTACAACTCCTTCAGAGAGAATCTCAAAATCCATCTCTTCAACTGACATTTCCCCCTCCACTGCCTTTCCCTCTTTTCTCATTTCTTCCGCTATTGTTTCAATGACTTTGTAACCAGCGCCCAGATGCCCATGGGCTTTGCATGCTTCTTTATAAATGTATAAATATATAACATTTCCTCAGATCCCAGTAGCACACAAAGATGGGTGGAAATGTAGGGTCTCTGCAACTCTCTGATTATGAAAGCCCTATTAATGTCTTTCCAGGTGGGGCACTCTGCTATTTTGGTAATAGACTATGGAAGAAATCGTAAACTTCCCTGATATCCTATCCCCTGCTGCTAAGAAACAGGCCTGACTCCGCCCTTCCAGCTACTGAATTTAGTTGTTTCTGACACCGCCAGATCCTCTGAGTCCCTGTAGTGGTTTAACTTTGAAAAATATTATCTGATTTTTCATTCTGAGCAAAAAGCAATGTCTGGAGCTGTTTCTTTTAAATTATTTGTTACGTTTTTCGGAGGCCTCAGAATTACATGCATCTCAGGAAGGAAGCCTTTAAATAACAAGTGAAGTTATCTCCCTCCATAACAAAGAATATATGTTCTCTAGTGTTCAAATAAAGGGTATTGTGAGTCTAACTACATTCTGTGAACAGCCAATGAAAACACATTATTTCACTATTATGTTTTGAGTCTGAACAAGAGTCACAGTTAAACATATAGATATTTAATTTGCACTCTGTAATCGGTTTTAAGGTCTCGGATCACAGGAGTTTATTTCGGATAGCAACGCAATACATAAAACTTGTTTCATACATTAGACATAAAATAAACTGAAAAATATAAAATCCAGATCAAGTACTGCGATTAGGCACCCTTATTCTAAATTCACATTTACAAGTTATTGTGGTAAAACGCCAACCTCGATCTTAGAAGTGATCAAGCAATACAGCATGTATGTATCTCCAATTCGATCAAATGGACTTAAAAATGCATGGCTCTGAGCTCAAAAATACAATCTAGGATGCTAGATGCTGAAATCCCCTTTTTAACTGGGATAGCAGCAGCTATTGGCAAAATAAATGGAAGATACACAAATAGGTTTTAAGGTCTGCTTATATTCTATTGCAAGCAGCATTTGAGGGGATACCAGAACACTCCATAATGTGAGAATGTAAAATAAATATTTTTCTATTCCATTAAACTTCTATCAACCATGCCTACAGAAACAGAAGTTTTGTTTTTAAGTGAATTAGGTAATGTCCTGCCATCCTCCATATGACGAGTATTATTTTAATTTGTGATGACGAGATGCTTTGTCAGGAATAAAATCCTCAGATCCAGAAAATAATGTCTTGTGTTTGTCCGAATGCAGGCTCCTGTTTTTCCAAACCACTCCTGGCCTCTCAGTCTTTCACTGTAAGCAGGGCAATGTGGCTTTCCTCTCATTCTGAAGATATTTCTTGAATGTTCACAGCAAGACGGCAGACATACTCTCAAAATCTCAGCACAATCCTGGTTTCCTCCCACGATCTTCCCATGTAACCTTCTCCTGTTGCTTATGCTGCCTGTAATCCAGTCTCTGTGACCTCCATTCACAGCCCAAGAGATTTATTCCCGTAGTTTCTGTCCCTGGAACCATCCATGGGGAATTCTGTAGCCTCCATCACCACTCCTGAATGCTACAAAACAAATGCATAATGCAGCTAGGAACCCAGCCTCACCATTTTAAGACCCATTCAAACTGTGATAGCATGGTATTGCCACTCCACTATAGTTGCATTTCCCTTATTCATGGGTTAGGTCTCTCCTCTCCATGGCCTCTCTGCATCCTCCTAGGTAGGCCACATAATGAGAGAGTACAAACTTGGGAGCCCTTCCTGGACCACTAGCCCCATTCATTCTAACCCAATGACTCTAATCATATTTGGATCCTCTGCTTTCTTGGTGGACCTGGGCTTGCTGCACGGAAGCCCACTCTGATCTCTATAATGTCCTATTGTGCTCCCGGACATTTCTACCCTACTCGTGCTGTTGACCGTTCTTCTAACCTCACTCATTTATTCCACATGCTCCTGTCCATGGCCTGCCCACTGAATGAGACATGTACAGCTGGTCTATTAACACCCCCTACATTGTCACCCTATTTTGTGCCCCCAGTTCTGGCCAGACCGTTTTAAAACTCCTCCTTCTGTTGCCCATCAATCCTGTCTAATATCCCACTATTTCCAGCACAATCCAAGTTGCCAATCTCTACTGATGCCTTCCTCCACCGCTGGCCGCAGCCTCATCTTATGGATAGTATTATTAGACTCAGCCTGCTAAACCCGGCACTTACTTTATTACTCCCTCTTAGCAGTGTGGTGAACTAGTACTTGGACGATTAAGGGTCATATTCAATGAGTTTTATTAAAACAAAAGAACCAAAATGTCTAACTAGCCCCATCACTGTGCAGGATGTTCCCTACTTAGCAAAACAAAAGCTAAAGATGCACGTTAAAGTCCAAAATAAATGCCTTCAGTCTGAATCCTATCCAACTAACTGGCCCTACCACTTTAGAAAAACATCTAACTAAAAAGGAATAGGGGAGGCTTCTGCCTGGCCAACTTATATTTGACTTGTTCTCAGTCTTCAAAGTTCTTTTTTCACATGAGGATATTCCTCCCAGTATGTGTATCAAGTTATGGATTTCACTCTTCCTTTTAACAAAGAAGAATGCCACTTGGTTTGAACATTTCCATTCCTCCAGGATTCCTTGGAAATAAACACTTCCACCTTGCAAGTGTTGGGACTCTCCCAAATCCCTGCAATCCTCAGACAGGTTTTTCTTTCCCCCCAAGTAATTTCACATAGGGCGGCTGTCCGCCCCGGTTTCTCAGACTTTTTTAACTTCTGTGGCTTTCCCAGGCCTAATTTAAAGTTTTCATGTTTTCCTTTCCCCTCACAGAGTATTCGTACACTCTGTTTTCTCAGACACCTGTAACGTTGATAGCTTTGACAGCTGTGATTCACAATATTTGTATCCCTCTCTATCCCCCTTTCATGGGGTGTTTGCACACTCTGGTTTCTTAGACGCCCGTGACCTTGATAGCTTTCACAGCCGTTATTCACAATGTTCATACCTTGTAGCAGTATGTTCTCTGTCCTGTTTTTTCAGGCTCCCGTAACCTTGTCAACCTTCATAGCCTTCACTCAATGTGTCTGTACCTCTCAGCGGTACGCTCTCTGGGTTTCTTAGGCTCCCATAACCTTGATGGCTTTCCTCGTGGCTACTTGTCTCAGTAGTTACAGTCTGACTTGTACGCAGCTCAGGGACCCAGGCTCTCTCATACAATCTGGTCTCGGTGTCTGTTACCGGCCCATCACAGCTGCTTCGTGGTTGCTTCACCAGGCAAGACTGGTTTGTTTCTGTCTCCACCTCTTCTCCTGCCTTGACTCAACATGAACCCTCAGGCAATCGGCTAGCATTTCAATAGCCTTCCTCGCTGCCACTGGCTCTGTGGCCCAGCATGGCTCCGCCCCCCGCCGATGCTGTGGAGGCTTGCCTCTGCGTAGCTGTTTTCCTTTACAATCCATTCTCCTCTTATACACGTCACAGGAATACATGGAATGGTGCCCTTTTTCGTTAACCATGGCATTCAGGCTGTGTTCAGCATTACCTCTAGCCAATATAGGTAAAGACAGATCTTTGGGGCATATAGTTGTTATAGAAGATAGTCTTTTCCACATCCATTTATGCAGACAATGTGGTTTGGACTGGGAGTTCTGCTCTGGAATGGGAGTCTTTGTTACCAAGAGGGGAGGCACTCCCAGTGAGGTCCCACTTGGCCAGTCCCCTAGGCAGGGTCTCTTGTAGCAGACTCACCTCCCTCTGTTGCTGCAGTCTACTTATCCCAAGTAACCCTGGTGGAAAGGCCACTTGCCTTGCCAACCAGTATCTGCAAACTTGTATGCCATATCCTAGCTAAGACCGTTCTGCGTTCAGTAAACACTCAAAGCCTGACTGATCTGATAGTTACCAGATAATACAGCAGCTACATAGCTCTAAGATATATATTGGCAACTTCCTTGTCGAATATTTCTCAACCAAACACACCTTATTTTGTTTCCCCTGTGTCAGAGCATCAGTGACTCCCCTATCTCTTTACGTACCACGGTACTGTAAAGCTAAGGCACTGCCCCACACAACAGAAAGCACCCATCAATGTGCATGTGACTAACAGCGTGACCCTGTTACATATTCAGAATCGTACATTCCCAGAGGCTAATGTGAGAAACGCTAATGTCTGCTTTTCATGAATAATAATGGGTTCCTACAAATCACTGACATCAATGGCTTTAAAACAGCCTTCTCAACAGATTGTTGTGATTTAAAAAAAGAGAGAAAATAAATATTTAGTCCTCACAGAGAACCTTTAGAACTCCAACATGCAGTAGCGCAGCTGCAAGAACCAGGAGTCTCTCAAGCCCCCAAACACCAGTTGCCTATCACTGCCATAGCAACTCCCCAGATTATTTTTTCAGGTCCCAAAACTATCCCACATCAACGCTTCATTAAAATATCTTGAATGAACACCCAATTGGAAACCATTAGAAACCAAGCACACCCTAGAGATCCATTGTCTCTCGGAATAGGAAAGCTTTAATCTTTTAGCACATACGTTGAGATTCAAATAAAGATTTGACGAGCAGGTACAACAAGCAGGCATCCCACATTAAGCAGAAACTACCTTGGAGGAACAGGCAGCTAGTACACAGAGTGCCACAAAATTCATTTCTACATTGGAGTCAAACTTTAACATTTGTTCCATTACATAGGACCCATCATTCTTTAAATGCCTCCCTGATGTTTCTTTTTACATATTCCCAAACACACCACTTTACTGTTTCACATGCATGCTTTTATTGCACCAGTTGTCTATGGCAGCCAAATGTAGTGCCTGGTAGCTGTATCAAGCTAAACAGGCTCTTCTACAATACCTGTGATTGAAACCTCACTTAATAGCAATACAGTCCGTTTTTGATTTACTGCTTCTCATAGGCCACAGAATTGTCCCTAATAGAATAGGAAGAGGAAGGACGTAGCAGTGATTGACTCAGAAAACGTTCCATAATACATGTAGCATACTGTCCCTTAGCACCATTTAATCAATAACGGTTCTCCCATTCCAAACGTCATTTTTCTAGCAATAAGCATCTTGAAGCCTCATCACAACAAAATCTTTCTGGATAGACCATTAACCTATCCATCTTCGTTAGAACACCACGACTAAGAGTCATCTTGAAATAATACTTTTTCAACTAGATAAACCATAAAAACATACAATCTAAGGAAGACATCGACAATCTATACACCCTGGGTTTCATCCAGCACTGTCAACTCTCCCACTTATACAGCAGGACATATTCTAAACCTGATCTTCATCGTAAGCATGTACACCTCAATCAACAGGCCAACTTCAGACATGCAGAGGCGGTGGGGGGGGCTACACACTAATCCTGCTACCCATTGGCAACCAACCAATCATCTTGCACAGCGTAAGAACCAACTATCTAACCCGATCCCCTACAGATCTTTCACAAGCATAACCACATTGACCGCCATTCCACAACTTTCTTTGTGATTTTATCCTCTCCTCAGACTGAGGCAGATTCGGAAACTGGTATTAAAAACCACTGGAGACCAACATTACCAAAATTCTCGTGGAATCTTTGGTTCAACCATAGACCCAAAGGCACAATCAAGGAAATAAAAAATATACAACCTGTTGCTTACAAACATAAAAAGAAGCCAAAAGCTGCAGTACTACTAGAAATAAGCCAAAAGCTGGGGTGGCAGTACTTTCTAAAGCATGTATATGGGTTTAATGAAGGATTGTAAAAAGGTGGGAAAAAAACCTAAAATATGCCAGGCATTTTTGCAAAGCAACGAACAAAACAAAGCAGTGCTTCAAAATGTATCAGCTTATCGCAGAGCTCAACTCCAAAAATAACGTGCTATACACCAATGCAGCACTGGTACTATGGTACTGGGACTGCAAGTACGGAATGAACCAGCTCTATTCCTAGAGGACAAAGACTATATGCTTGGGTTTAGCAAAATGATATAACAGGAGAACAGATACACATCTAAATTTATTTGCATCCGAACTAATTGCAATTAGCTCTGACTGCTTGAGTCAGGACAACCCCCCTTGTGTGTTCTTGTTATTGATAGCCCTTTGTCCTGAGCTCATTTTGGGCTTTCCCTCCCATATATTCTGTTTGAGATATAGCTGCTTGCTATAATAGGGACTTTTTCCTTTGAATTTTATCCGTTGCTACACTCATTTGAGCTTTACTGTTTAGGACTCCCTCTGGTTCTCTCTTTTCTCACCCACTATTGTTGGTCATATCATTCCTCTCCTCACCCCCACTGGATCCAGCAATCCATCATGGATCAAACACTTAGCTTCACGGAAGAACAGATCCTAGAGATCATTCAAGGACCCACCCTCTTCAATATAGAGGGCGCCCAACAAATTCTAGTGTCTACAGCATCAGGTGAGGACTTACTCAACCTGAAAAAACGCTGCTTTAGAACGGAAGTACACGGCCATTTCTTAAGAGAATATCTTAGAGCGAACCTAGTACCCATGGGACTGCAAGTACGGAATGAACCAGCTCTATTCCTAGAGGACAAAGACTATATGCTTGGGTTTAGCAAAATGATATAACAGGAGAACAGATACACATCTAAATTTATTTGCATCCGAACTAATTGCAATTAGCTCTGACTGCTTGAGTCAGGACAACCCCCCTTGTGTGTTCTTGTTATTGATAGCCCTTTGTCCTGAGCTCATTTTGGGCTTTCCCTCCCGTATATTCTGTTTGAGATATAGCTGCTTGCTATAATAGGGACTTTTTCCTTTGAATTTTATCCGTTGCTACACTCATTTGAGCTTTACTGTTTAGGACTCCCTCTGGTTCTCTCTTTTCTCACCCACTATTGTTGGTCATATCATTCCTCTCCTCACCCCCACTGGATCCAGCAATCCATCATGGATCAAACACTTAGCTTCACGGAAGAACAGATCCTAGAGATCATTCAAGGACCCACCCTCTTCAATATAGAGGGCGCCCAACAAATTCTAGTGTCTACAGCATCAGGTGAGGACTTACTCAACCTGAAAAAACGCTGCTTTAGAACGGAAGTACACGGCCATTTCTTAAGAGAATATCTTAGAGCGAACCTAGTACCCATGGGACTGCAAGTACGGAATGAACCAGCTCTATTCCTAGAGGACAAAGACTATATGCTTGGGTTTAGCAAAATGATATAACAGGAGAACAGATACACATCTAAATTTATTTGCATCCGAACTAATTGCAATTAGCTCTGACTGCTTGAGTCAGGACAACCCCCCTTGTGTGTTCTTGTTATTGATAGCCCTTTGTCCTGAGCTCATTTTGGGCTTTCCCTCCCGTATATTCTGTTTGAGATATAGCTGCTTGCTATAATAGGGACTTTTTCCTTTGAATT
Organism: Ambystoma mexicanum; assembly: GCF_040938575.1. NCBI lineage: Eukaryota > Metazoa > Chordata > Amphibia > Caudata > Ambystomatidae > Ambystoma > Ambystoma mexicanum. Next base: position 826,525,325 of record NC_090939.1, read on the forward strand.
TTATCCGTTGCTACACTCATTTGAGCTTTACTGTTTAGGACTCCCTCTGGTTCTCTCTTTTCTCACCCACTATTGTTGGTCATATCATTCCTCTCCTCACCCCCACTGGATCCAGCAATCCATCATGGATCAAACACTTAGCTTCACGGAAGAACAGATCCTAGAGATCATTCAAGGACCCACCCTCTTCAATATAGAGGGCGCCCAACAAATTCTAGTGTCTACAGCATCAGGTGAGGACTTACTCAACCTGAAAAAACGCTGCTTTAGAACGGAAGTACACGGCCATTTCTTAAGAGAATATCTTAGAGCGAACCTAGTACCCATGGGACTGCAAGTACGGAATGAACCAGCTCTATTCCTAGAGGACAAAGACTATATGCTTGGGTTTAGCAAAATGATATAACAGGAGAACAGATACACATCTAAATTTATTTGCATCCGAACTAATTGCAATTAGCTCTGACTGCTTGAGTCAGGACAACCCCCCTTGTGTGTTCTTGTTATTGATAGCCCTTTGTCCTGAGCTCATTTTGGGCTTTCCCTCCCGTATATTCTGGTACTATATCCATACATTATTTGGCAGTATGATGAACAATGTTCGCCAATCATTTTGGCATAAACGTAAGCCTTCATTCTCTATAAACAATCAGTGCCTTCCTATCCAGTGGTTTATTTACCGGCTGATCAAGATATTGTTTAAATCCTTCACTCTAATAAGCCTTGGGACTTCTGAAAATCAAAGCACCCAACTTCTTAGTTTGTCCATATCCAAAAACATTCATTAAACATAACATTGAGGCATTTGGCCCAAACCCAATATGGGGGTAGATCTCTCTCTCTTCTGCAGGTGCCTCCATCTGGAATGGCCTCCCTGCCCCTCTGACTTGAGCCGGAACTACTGAAGTTCAGGAAGCTTCTGAAGACTTTGCTCATCTCTACCGCCTTCCCCCTCTCCCTTTCTTGCTAATTGACCCTGCCTGCTGCTGCGACTGGTGGCCTGGCGCACTTATGAGTCACACTGTGAACCTGGCCCTCCCTGACCAGTCTCCTCCAGCACCACCTTCAGCACTGCCCTCCTCTGACCTCTTCCCTGATCAGCCTGGAGGGTTGGCCCCCGCCCCTCTCTTCCACTTAGACGGTGCCCCCTCTCCTGAGCATCTGTCTGTCCCCTGTCCGGGCCCTCCCCCTAAGCACTTGCCTGGCCCTTGGGCTGGGCCCACCCCCCTTCATAAATTCATGCACCCCTTCCATCTCTTCTCTACCCCAGCACTTCTTACTGCACTTGCATGATCCGAATGTCACATGGCCTAGTAGGACCGTTATTGTTTATTTCCCTGTGTTATAAATGCCCAATAAATAAAAAAAATAAATGGCTAATTTCCTTAGTTGTCCTTGGTTTTTGGGTTTTCGGTCCAAGGTACGTATATGTGGTACACTAAGCCTCTCAGTGGACAGTGGACCCAGCTGAACTGGCCAACTATACATCCCAATTTCTACACTTTAATGCCAAAGGAAACGTCTGGAAATTGGCAGTGCTCCACAAATGCCAGCTGGCAACCTTTTGAACACCCACACCATCCTCACCAATTGATAATCTGGTTTCAGGTCACTCAGAGGCTACCTCGACAGTCATGGGAGAAGATGTTCTCCTGGCCATGGATTTAGATCAACCTAAGGGCAGGTGCAAATCTTGCTATAGCTATTTATTGTAATTGACATAGATGATTCAATACTCATTGACAAAATATAACTTTGGACATGTATCTTGGGAACAGCTCATTATTTCTGCTGTCTGTGAGCCTATAACAGCTCAGCCACCTGAACAATAAACAGCATTAATTGCGGTCACCTGAGGTTTCCTGATGCTATTGCTCAAAGTGCAAATGTGCTGTTTTCAAACTCCAGCCACAGTTCTATATGCAAGTTATCATGCAAATCCACCGTATCTGAGTACCACCCAGAGCAGCAGTTCAAAATAGCGCAATGTTTGTGGCACCTCCATCACTGGATAAAATGAGAAATGCCTAAGGCTAACCACAAAATCTGAGATATAGGTCCCACTCCAATGTACAGTACCCTTTGCCTGGCCACATACCCAACTCGGAATGTCAAAACAACACATTTGTATCTGGTTTGATTCTGAGCTCTACTTTACCCTGCAGATCGGTGGTTATAAAGAGTTCCAACATTTAAATAAAAATGCTCAGAAGAGGGGTCCTACTGCTACAAACCTATTACTAGTGAACAATCACAGTAGCTCTCTCAACTATATTATCTAATCTACACAGAAGACTCAAAAAAGGAAACACGAGATCTAATGGATTAAAAATCAGAGGAATGTGCTTTGTATTAACCACAGGGAAACCAGACCACACACCACCCTTGAGTTATACTGGCTGCTATTAGTACAAGGAATTGAGTTTCATACAGCATTCAAAGAGTGTGGGGGCAGTGGTCAGGCCTAGTTGATGAATCAGGCCCAACGTGACACCCTAATTGTATCCTCCGCTCCATAACGCTCAGGCAAAATATGCCAAATCCCCTTCAGCTGAAAGAAACAAGACAGTCATGGTGCAGCGATCCGCTACCTCTGTAATTTCTTGGAGACCCAAATGAAGCCACCACCTAAGCTAACCATTTTCTGGAAAGCCCTAAACACTGCTCTGACCTGACCAGACCCACCTCCTTGCTCTACCCACCTACGCTGCCTCGGGCCACATCCACATCCTCCTGAAGTGGGGCTGATGCTAAGGAAACACCAGGATGATTGCAAGCAGGGGAATCTCTATGCTGTCTAAACCAAAGTGAAAGAAAGGTGCTAGGGCAGGGTGGGATAGGATGAGTAGTTCGGTAATCCTGCATCCTTCAATTAACGGTACTTCTGGCCACTTACTAGTTACTGACCAGTGCCAGAGCTACTGGGAAAACGTGCAAGAGCTAAAGAATGAGCCATGGCAAAAGTACAGCTATGCAATATTTAACTAATTTTAGAGGTGTTCCAACAGCAATAAGGAAGGGTTGTCATAGCTTAGCATTTGCACAAAAAGTGGACTGTCCCCCCATGATTTTTTGAAACCAGGATGGAAACTCCTGACTCAACAGCTATTGCCACTACAAAAGGGAAGGTTGGGTTTATTGATTTAGACCCACAAAATGTACACTTTTACACAATTTGGTATGATTTGGAGGATGTGTGTCAAAATGGTTTGCTGGGTTTTGAATATAGTTCCAAAAGCTACACAAATGCATCTGTTTGGTCATGTGGGTTCCCTTTGATTTACCTAGTCATTTTCTTCTTGTGGCATACGTAGCCTTCATGGTTTCAAGTTTTGCCTTTCCCTGTCTTATCCAAACATCATTGAGATTATCCCAGATACCACTCCTCATGATGGTAGGTAAACTGCATTGTGAATGTCCCAAATGCCAGCACTGGCGGTGGGCCTAGGTAAATAGCATTCAAACTATCCCGGATACCAGCCCTGGAGGGGCCAAGTAAAGATAATTTGGAGTGTTTCAGATACTAGCCCAGGTGACGGTACTAGGTAAACAGCATTTAGACTGTCCCAGATGCCTACCTGGGAGAGGCTGATTCGCTGAATCCAACTAATGGTATTTACCAGAGCTTGTATGGCGGGAAAGGGAGAGACTGAAATATAGGAATAATCCAACCAGTGCAAACTCTGAATGATTTAATATGAAATAGTTACAACAGATACTGGTGTTGATGGAATGAATGTCCACAGATTGAGTGTCTTTAGTTGGTGGCGGGCTCCAAGCATGTTTGCTGTTATTGTACCTCTTTTACAGACTTAATTTCTTGGACTGTTTGATGGCTAAACATGGGTGTTCTTTTGGAGTGATATTCATAACGGAGCGACTAGAGCGTAAGTGGTCTCTGTAACCTTCTTAATTGTAATAAAATCCCTATGGCCAGATCTTGGTATCAACCAGTTAGTCTTTAATATAATGACTGGAGCCCTTCCCTGTATTAAATGGACCAGCTTTGTCGTCGGTTCATTCACCAGCTGTTTCAGAGGGAACCAGCTTGCCTGTTATGAGCCCTTCCTCGGCCTGGTACCATGTACAGTACTGTGTCCTTGATTATGGCTGGGCTACAAGGTGTCAGCCCTAAATACTCTTGCATCCTGTGAAATTTCCCAAATTGTTTTCTGTAATCCGTTGAAGGCTACACTTCACAGAGCAGCACATGGGCTGAGAGCCCATCTGACATAGGCTATCCAAGTGCACATCCGACACCAGTATGTTGGTTCTCTAAGACCTAGTAATGACCCTTCGGCAATAAGTACCCTCTACCTCCTGCCTGATGTGTCTGGGGGAAACAAATCTACCCTAAGACACTAAAAACTGTAGTTGTTAAAGCAGATGTCATGTAAAAACCTTAAAGATATAAATAGACAATGCACATAATATATCAGCAACAATATATATTAATCAGTATTCAAAAGGTGCCACAAACAATGACAAAGTGCTTCACAATAAAGTGCTTAACGTGTTGCTATGATGAATGAAGCAACACCTCTAGAAATAGATAACTAGGCACCATATATAACAAACAAGTCAATGCTGAATAAAATAGAAGTTGATGTGTGTGTTGTCTATAATTGTATACTCTGTGTAGGGAACTTGTAGACCCGCCAAAACTGCCCTACATATTCAGGGAGCATAATGGGTAAGAAATGTATTCTACATTATTGCTAAGAAGACCAGATCTGATGATTTAGAATCTTATCTCTATAGAAGTAGCATCATTCCAAGCACTTGTAAGTAGTAGTCTTGAATGTAGAATGAATCTAGATTTTTAAAAGCAGCTGCCTACAAATTGTAAAATGATGAGGCTCTGTAAGAACATTGTAACACCAGTGTTAAACCACTGTGTTGACTTAACGCGTGAACAAATAATAAATAATACTGGGCACTTGGATAGAAATTGATGAACTATTTTTGTGTGCAGATGAACGAGGAATGCAATTGAAAATAGACTCACCCTCAGTGTGAGCTAAGTCAGCCACAGACACTCTAGTTGAGTTATTCTTCCTAAGGGACAGAAAATATCCTGCATCAAGTGAAAAAGCCTCTTTGTGGCTATCTGTGTGTAAAGAAACTCAAAAATAAACTATGGTTTCACTATACAGGCTTAGTGCATGAACTGCCAATTAGAGGTACAGCTTGCTGCAACCCACTAGCCGATAGACATTAAAAATCTGGCTGCCACGAAAGTACTGTTTGCTGTTCTTGTTCTTGTCCGTGGACTCTATTAACCTTCCTTGGATTTGGCTGCTGGTGGGCTTGAGCAGGAGTCTATTCGCTCACGGGAGGACTGTATTCACTGCGACACTGATTTGGAGCTACAGCTTTAAGAAAAGCTCTTGGCTTGGTAAATCCTGCCCCCTCATTTCAGAGGCAGAGCGGTACAAATAGACCGGCTCCTGCACATTCGCGCGAGCACTGCGGAAGTACCACGAAAGTACTGTTTGCTGTTCGCGGTGCACAGCGCAGCGTTCGAGTGGTATCTGAGAACATTTGTGTTTAAATTTAAAAGGGGCTCTTCCTCTTTTTCCAAAGTAAGCCTCTTTTCCATTCTGATAATTGAATTTCCAATTGGGTCCTATCTGTTCAGGAAATTTATTTTTACACGGTGGTAAATCTCTGGTTAGTGTATTTGACTTTTACTGATAAACAATGCGGCACATATACACCTTAAGAACTGGAATGCCTTTGCTTCCAAATCTCTGGCGGACTGCACGTACAAGAGATGACACTGAGAAATCAAATAAATTCAGGTGTCATAACAGATGAAAATGCTGCGTTAACATGTTCAACGCCTAAAATGTCACCTGCCCGACGAAAGCGGGGCAGAAATAAAGACTCTGCCGTTAATTCTACTGATATTCGCACCTTTTGCTCTCCTGCAGCTTCTACCACTACTGGCAATGTAAATCGGCTGCCTGTACTTCTTGTTGATACCATGGGCAACATGCCAGTCAAAAACAGCATAGCAGGTGCAATGGGCACAGTAGTTTCAACCCCACTGCAAGATGCAGAAGACGTAATAGAAATTACAGCTTGTGACATATGACTATCAGATAGTACAGTACTTTGAGGTGAATCCAGGCCACATACTAGTGTTGCGATGGGAAACTATTCCTCCTCCCCGTCTGTATCACAAAATGCTGCTCCAATAACCATTGACCTAGTTGACTCACGGAGTGAAACTTCAAACCGTGTTTTGGCAGAGAAATTATCATTCTCACCTAACATTTCTGAAATTACACACAGGAATCAAGGGGTGTCATCATCCTCTCTTTTAAATCCAACACCACGTAGGCAATCAGAATCCCATCCCCAGCTAGCGCAGGATGGCTTGTCGAAAGTGGTAGTTGTCCTTCGAGGCCATGCACACTACTATGAACACTCTGATCAAACTATTTGACACACTAAATGATAAAATAATTGTGCACACCGATTTACTAAACTCGGTTATAAAATGGCAATCGAATTATAATGCTACTCCTTTGCCTCATGATACTGCAACTACCTCCCAGTCTAAAAAACCAAAACTCATAACGGTGGTTGATTGTGCCACGTCACCTGGAATTGCTGTGGGTGGTCAACTATGTTCGGGGTCTAATTTATGTACACCAGTGCTCCCATGGTTTCCTAACATCATTGTTGGACAATTTGCTAACTTCTCTTCCAACATTCCGTCCAACTCTGCCGCTATGGAAAAACAGGAAAAAGTGACTCCTGTAAACACGACTGATAATGAAGTTTATGCAATCTTTTTGAAAAAAGATCATGTAACAACGCAAAAAGGTTCTAAAAATTGCCAGATATTGTGACAAAAAAAACAAAGAACATCAAAGGTACCAAACAATCGATGTCTGCTGCTTCTAAGCAGTTCATAAAACAACTCAAAGTACCAAACTCAAATTCACAATTAGCATCTCCAGCCGTTGCAAAAAAATACCTATTACTGGCGCAATCCCGCAAGCAACTTGTGAATGCTAATTCTTTCTCCAACAAAAAAGTGACTTCTCATGAACCTCTGGATGATCTAATAAATGCAGTGAATTCTCATGCAGATACGCATAAACAACTACCTTCCAAAACAACTACCAAATTGCTCAGCTCAGAATTCAACACAAATCTATCTCGTGTTGAAAAAGAAAACTTAACTCTACGGCGTGAGGAAATTAGAAATGCAGTTGATGCCTATATGACTCAATGTTCAGCTCAGATAGACCTCAAGGCTCCTGAATCCATTAGCAAGCCCGTTCTGCATCCAACATCGTGTATGTGTCTTGATAATGCTGGAGAACTAAACAGGTGCGATTCTAGGCATCAACAAGCGTTTTCTAATAACACAAACAAACATACAAACTTGGCTATTCAAAATGATAATCACAGGGCTGAAATAGCTCAAATGCTTAAATCTCTGTTACCCAACAAACCAGTAGCTGAAACACATAAACCATCTTCGATACTATTAAAGAAAAATGTCTCAGTATCCCAAGAGAAAACACAAAATAAGACCACTCATCATAATTTGGGATCATTACTCCTGAGCTGTCGCCCCAAGCCACATACGCAATACACATTAAACCGTCAGAGCATTTTGGGAATATTCTCTGACATTGATTCTTTGATGCATCAGCGTAGCACAGTGAGACTATGGTTCCGGACAAGAGTGATCAAGAATCTTGTCTGGCAAGCAAAGGAGGTGTTATTCTCAATGGGTTTTCTTGTCATGTGTGAATCACAAAACGAAGTTGAGTCAAACTCACTCATGAAAGAAGGCCCCAAAAAAAATGTTACCTGGTGCCTTAGTGACGGTAACCGAGAATCTGCAATGGATGTGAATCAACAATGCCAATGCCAGTGTAATGCAACCAAAAGTTAACTAGAGCACAGAGATGACAAAGTTGCAATATATCTTGTCTCCTGGAACACATGTGGTTACAGTCACTTAATTGGCAATAAGCACAATGGATTATCAGAATTTGATTTTGTAATGTTACAGGAGACGTGGATTACTAACTCAATTTTATGGGATAATCATGACATACATGCAACTCTGGCCTTAAAAGGCCCTAGAGGCCGGCCGATGGGTGGCCTTCTCACCGCCACAAAAATTAGTGCTAATATTGCCATTAACCATAAATATTCTCCAAATCATTACTCCCAACTGACTATTATTTCTGTTAACTCCATCCTCTATGCTATGGTTAATCTCTACTGGAATCCTTCAAACACTGATGAAATTGAGTTTGTTACCAATGTTTCCACGTTGTTGGATTATATTACATCTGTTTCCAAAATTGCCCATACGATCATAGCTGGTGATTTTAAACCTTCATTGTTTAACTAAGATAATGACCACAGAACACAAAAGGAGAACCCTATGGAACCACTTAATCAAATCTAGAGGCTTTATCATGATGAATGGGTCAGGCCTCGAGGATTCTCCACCTCAGAATACTTGGTCTCAAAGAGGTTCCAGTGGAATAATTGATTATGTATATGTAAGTAGCTCGCTTTTTCAGTATTCATCTAAATTTAAAATTGAAGAAACAAAAACGAGTGACCACAACCTGCTTTGCCTCCAGTGGCTTGCTCCGCAATGACAATTACCGTCTGTAAACACAAAATGGGGTCATTCTGTTATTGCTAATAATAACGTTAACAGATTACGTTGGAACGCACATTCCATCATACAATTTGGTATAACGCCTGATGCAACATTTAATAGATCGACACCGCACCCAGTATCCAGTTCTCTGTACCAAGATATTTTACACAAAATGAGACAACCCATGAATAGGGTAAATCAACAAAAGCCCAGAAACCATGTATTTGATCTTAAAATAAAAGAACGGAAAGCACTATTTCGGAAGGCTAAGCGGCAGGTGGCCCTTCTTCCATTATGCATTTGCTATCAAAAACTTAAGACTTTAAAAACTAACTATAGGAATTGGATTCGACATTATAAAGAACAAATGTCACAAGCAGACAGAGAACAAATGCTTGATTACATAAAAGACAAGAACACAACACGCATATGGAAAGTCTTAAATGAGCTAACTTCTACCCAACAGCACTGTAAACAAATTCAACAAGTAACAGAAGCTACATGGGTAGAATTCTTTCCGAAAATTCTAGCCCCGCCCATGCAGAAGGGTGCTGTCCACATCAAATCCAAAAATTGTCCTTTTTTTCTTAGCATTGATAGAACAGACATATTGTACTTCATTCAAACTATTAGTGGATCTAGAGCCACTGGGCCTGATGGGCTGCCGAACCATATATTCAAACAACATCTCGAATTATGGTCTAATATCCTATTCTCTATTTTTCAACAAATCATTCTCAGACAATTCCCTGTTCATGGAAACATTCCATCATTGTTCCACTTTACAAAAAAGGGCAATCGAGAGAAACTAGAGAGCTACAGGCCTATCGCGCTATTGGATGCGCCGGGTAAAATCTACTCCCGGATTGTTTTGAAAGAACTGAATATATGGATCAATTCAGCTAATATGCGTGACCCGTTTCAAACAGGGTTTGTGTCTGGCCTTGGTACCACTCCAAATATGATAGTTCTGAATTTGTTAAAAGCCAAATACACTGATCGAAATCAAAACTTAGATATGGCTTTTGTTGATTTTCGCAGTGCATTCGACTCTGTTGATCGCAATCTGCTTTTAGCCAAACTAACTAGGTATGGTTGTCCCTACTCACTTCAAAGAATAATTGGAAGATCTTCACTCCAATACAAATGTGCAGTTGTCTAGGATTGTTAGCTCAGAAAGAGGTGTTAAACAAGGCTGCATTTTAGCCTCAACAATCTTTAATCTTTTCCTATTAGATCTGGGAATTGAGTTTGATAACACCGAAAGTGATGCACCAAAATTGGGAACACAAAAGATTAAATGGATTCTTTACGCCAATGATCTTGTACTTGTATCACAGACCCCTAAAGGCCTTCAAAATTTGCTCAAATGTTTAGAGAACTATAGTAGAGCAAATAATGCAATAATTAATACAGAAAAAACACAGGTGGCCATATGTCGAAAGAACAAAAGCAAGAACAACATCAAACGGTGTAAATGGACAATTGATAAGCAAAACCTTGATGTGGTTGACAACTATAAATATCTAGGCCTATTTTTTTTCAAGTTGTGAAGTCAACAAAAGAATCCTCTAATTCTTAGCGCTAAAGCTCATACCCTGGCTTCCCAAGCATCAATTCTAATGCGCAAATATGGAAAGTTTACCATCAATCACATATTGCTGTTTTACAAACAAAAAGTTATACCTGTAGTATCATACGGGGCCGAATCCCAAACTCCAAAAACGAGACAGTACTGGGATCGGTATGAAAGTCTATTTTGGAAATATGTTCTTAAACTACCAAGCTGTGCTCCAACTGCTTTACTGAGATTGGAACTGGGAACTTGTTCGATTTATTGTAATGTAATTTGGAAAATGTGCTGTTTCTTCAGGAAGTGCTTGGTAGGTGCTTCAGAGAAAAATGTGCTGAACACTATTGCACATTACTTACTAACATCAAATGATAAATTCCCTAAATTGTGGTACAATAGTGTACTTAAAGCTCTAACTGAAGCCGATATATCTCTGTAATTGTTAATCTTGAATCCGTCTAAAGCCAAAAAAATATTCTTTCAACATGATTGGATTGTGACTCAAGATCTATGCAAAAAATGTGTTGATTACTCCCCTCTTATTTGTCTTCCAAAAAAATGGGCACAGTGGAAACATACCTGCAAAAATGTCCATCACATTTTGTGAGACAGCAATTACTCAGAATCTGTCTAAATCCTTATCCTACACATGCCATTATGGCCAGAAGGGGATAGTAAATTAAAACAACATGATTGGTGTCGCTTCTGTAAAAACCATGAGCAAACTTAGTCTTCAACTCATTTAGTTGTGCGTTGTCCAGCGTTGGTCCATTTACGACAAATTTATTTTAAAAACCAATTACAGCTTTATTGCCATCATTCGGAGGATGAAATTTGGGGATTGTTAATCAACAGTGAACGTCTGTCTATATATATTGCTTTAGTCAAATTTCTGTCTGTTCTGTAGTTACATGTTTGTATAAAAGGTCTAAGAATATTTTCTTATTTTAAGAAAAATGTAATTTTATTGTGCATCAATGAACAATAGTGATTGTAAATTACGAGTTATTTTTGTACCAAATATTTGAAAGGTTGAATTTCAGCCAAACAAATAAAAAAATACAAAATAAAAATAAAAATGATGAGAGGTTGTCTCTGTGGAGATCCAAATAGTTGTATTTAAATAGTGGGTAAATGGAATGGATGTCCGTGTTGAAAAACGTTTACTGGACGCATTGCGTATAAATGCGTGTGCATGCTCTAAAAACTAGTGAGTGACTATCTTGCGAGACCGCTGCATATTGCGGCCCAGTTGGAACCCTTCGTAATGGGATTAGCCATGGTATTCAGTGTGTTAATCCTTCGGGAAATGAGCAAGGATGCGTGTAAAAATATAACTATTGTATAAACTATATTATTGCTTTGTGTATACAATTGCATGGTGCAGAGTATACTGCAACCTCAGTTCTTAATGTCCATGATTTAGGAGAACAAAAACACACACTGATTCAAAATGGAAAGACATCACTTGTATAAACAAGTAAATATGAGACAACCAAAATGCCAAAAATTAGAGAATACCATACACATCTGAAAAACACATGGAAAAACACCAGGCAACACCTGCGAATGATTGTACAATGTGTGATGTTATCATCCCGGAAACTGAGAAATCTGTATTTCTTAAAGAACATAGCAAAATATATAGTCTGTGGTCAGCCACCAAAAGCAATCCATACAGTCCACGTGTTTTTTTTGTGGTTTTCTTTTGTATTTTATGTAAGTATTGGTGTCTTAGGGCAGGTTCCAAATCTTCAAAGAAAGAAAATCATTCATAAAATAACAACCTTCAGTGCCACAAGTATACCAACACATGGCTCTTGTTAGTATCAAATTAGGAACTTTTACACATTCCATCCCTACTTGGTTGATGAAGTAGAATCAGGGTATTGGAAGGGGGTAGTATAGGGATGTTAACCTATGGAAAAAGTTTGCTTCCTCTGAAGGGTAAACCATCCAAAAATGTGCTTTGTACTGGCACCCATCAGTCTGATGTAGTATCTCTGCATGGGTTTCAAATCAATAAATTAAAATGTACTTCATTGGGCAACAGTATGCCACAGTGCTGCCTCCCCTAACTTCAAATTGAATTGGGCAACATTATGGCCACAGCAAGGACACCCCTTCTGCAAATTCAACTGTCTATACTTTAGACAAATGTATATCAAAAGGCAAATTTACCATAGCAACAATGTACTGTAACTATGATGATTTGGTATTCCAAAGGCAAATTACTATTAGGCCGTTTTAATGTTTTTTACCTTGAATGTGTGGCCACTACTTGGGATTTAAGACTACTAAGAAACTAAGTACTGTATTGCTCCATTGTTAAATTGTTTACAGACGTTTTGCATTATTATTTAATCCATCTGCATTGCATATTTTGGTTTTATTTTATTTGTATTTTGCTTCATTTTTTCTTTCCTTTTTTGCTTCTTACTTCTCCTGCCCACAGCTAATGACAGCCAACACGTACATGGTAAGACTGCAGAGGTTGTCATTCTGTGTCCTCTCCTTTCCCTTCTACAAATACCTCACACAGAAACAGTGTGTGTGGTGTGATCTTTGATTTGTAGAGTTTATTACAGTATGTGCTAGTTACCTATATTTCTCCATTCTTGTTTAGAAAAGTAGAACATTGTGACATGCTTGTGACATAGAATGGATAGGATGGAGGGATAACCAAAGAGAGACATATTTCATGAAATGGCGTTTTTTCAATTGACTATTTTCCTCCTTTTATGTGGGTTTCCCTTGCTATATATTGTTTGTTTGTGTTGAGAAGTTTTCCCTTATCTCATATCGCCATCAACTTGTGTGTATGTGGCCTTTGGCCCATTAGCCAACAACGTGTAACATTTTTTCGTCTGCTAATATGCTGTCTTTCGCTAAAAGCACAGTATTGCAGTCTTTCATTGTACGATGGCTCCATTAGACTACCATGTTCCATTTGATGTTTCTTGAATTACTATTTATAATTTTATTGTTACAGTTCAATATTAAACCTTACTTAAGATCTTAGAAACCCAGATACAAATTAATCTACAAACAATAAAATAATATACACAGTTAATCTGATTACTGCACATAAAAGGATACTCATTAAGTCCTGTGAATCCGACGATGTCATCACTCCTTTCCTTGAGATGACCTGCCCCAGTGTGGCCGGGGGACGGCAGCCATTACCTGATCCTGAAAACAGCTATATGAGGGAGGACCACTTAGGGGGAGGTGACCCTCGGGGAGACCAGATGACATTGTTGGGGAAAACCACATGCCCCCCATTCCCTTTTAGGGATGTTTCCTCTATCCCCATTCCTTAATGGCATATTGTTACACTCCTCCCCAACCTCCTTATAGATCTAGTGTTATTACTTCCCAAACTCCCATTAGGGGTATTACATTGACAACTGGGACAAGGAAGAGACTGGGAGTAGTGAGGATCACTTCCAATGAGGCTCAATATCCACTTCCTCAAAGCCTTACAGGAAATGCTCCTGGAACTACTGACATGAGAAAGAACAGCAGAGTAATGAAGATCACGAAGACCAGGCAACCAACGCAGCTCTCTAGTTCGAAAATGATTAGCAAGCCGGGAAGTTCTAATACGGGCCAGCTACAGCTGACCCTGAGCGGGAGAGAGGAGAGCTGCTGTCGCCGAACTGCATCGCTGCCCGTTACCAAGCTAAGCACCATGCTGGGAAGAGACAAGCTGCGGCCAGCAACGTGAAGGCGAGCCCATAGCAGGGGAAGTTAAGTCTGGATGCAGGTGGTCAACCGCTGAGAGAGAGGGAGATCAACAGTAAGCGCTCATCACAAAAGGGGACATAGGAAGAGTGCAACCCTTGATGGGGCACTCACAGAGCCAGTACGCTGAAGCAGGAGAGAGCGACGGAACGCTGGAGGAAATCGGTAAGCCCTAGGAAGGAAAGAGGGTTGCCAGCGTATGAATGTTGCTTCGTAGAAGTTATGAAAACTGAAGGAAACCGAAACAAGAGGAAGCCAGAAACCTACTGTAAACCTAATGAAAGCAATTGGGTTACCGGATGGCCTAAAAAAATAAAGCACTTCTTGAAAACGAAGTGAACAGCAAATACAATAGAGAAGTGAAAGTAATAGTACAGAAAGCTGTGAAAAAGTAATTAAACCCCAGCTTTGAAGAAAGAATAATTTGTGTAATAAAGCCCTAGCAGACAAGTATACCAGGTGAAGTTAAGCATTTGTGTAATAAGCCCTGGCAGGCGATTATACCATGTGAAGACAAATATAGATAGCAATGGTAAAGAGCGTCAAGGAAGGCTATGCCTTCAAATCATGAACTGTTGACAACAGGCCCCGAAGAAAGGCAAGTCCTTAGGAAGAGACTCAGGAGTTGTCTTGGGAGGATAGCACAGGGGCAACGTGCTCACCTTGGAAGCAAAACGACACAGAGGTTCGATCCCCAAGTCTACGCTTAGAAACCTCTGGGTATTAAACGTTTTATAAATAACCTATCATATCATACCGTTAGGATTTTCTAATATTAAAGAGTAACAGAAAGCCTGGGGAAGGGACTTGAGAACCCAATAAAAGTCAATACCACAATGGGGGAAAATAATCTTTTTAGAATGTGATTATTCTTTTGAATTGGTGAGATAGGTCCAAGAAAACTGGGAAATTAAGCTGTTCCCTGTAACAGTGAGCATTGGTCATTGGAACCCTTTATGTTGGATTTAAACTTTTGTGTTGAACCTGAATATTTGAGCACTTGTGAATAACAAGCAACCGTATCCTTCGCATTGTGGAATTTATTTAGAGTTGGAAGGCCAGAAAAGGATTACGGACACAGGACATACTTTTATTTGGACATCTTGACACTGCACATACTTATTCGTTTTTGGTTGAGGTAGGGAAATAGCTCCTATAATCAGGATACTGAGGCATTTTCCAAACCCCATTTCTAAACACAAATATGTCTCCTCTGTGTCTATAGCTCATTTCTGGCTCCTCGCAGACCAAATATTCAAAATTACTCTAGTATTAAATAACACAAATCGGAGGTAAAAGGAGCAATCCTTTGTATACACCTCAGCATTGATAAAGTTTGGCAACCTATTCTTGAGCGCAAACGGATTGCACTAAGTACAAAGGAATGAATCGATGATGGACAAGACACACATTTGTTAAAATGCAAACTTCTAATGGATTGTGTCCTCCCACGTATTCCTCATCTTGATATCGAGCTTCAGCTTCTTTGCATTTTTTTTCTTCGTTATTTTGAGAGAGAAAATGTCGACAACCCGAATTGTGGGTCGAAAATGTCTTTGACCAATCCCCATCGAATCTGTTTGTGGTGCCTTGGGGCGGACTTTAACACCTTGGACTGCTCCAAGTGCCAGTCTGACTGGGAAGGCCTTGAAGGAATGAAAGGGGTAGTTGAAGGTAGGTCGAATCTCTAAATCCCTACCCTGTCCAAGAAACCTTCGACCGACTAGTCGAGAGGCGACTCCTCAGAGGAAGAAGGCCAAGCGGTCGAGGAGTGGCTCTCCCCACTCTTCTTCGTCCTCGAAGAAGTCTAAGAGAATGCACCATTTGTCGCCTTCGTCAACATCGTTGGACGCTTCCCCTGAGAGGGTTTCTTGCTTGACTAAAAAGTCCACTGCGGACAAGTGGGAGGCTTTTAGAGCAGAGATGCTCAAAATATTTGAAAAGCAAAAGCCTCAAAGCCATGTTCCTACCGCGCCTTCGAAAGAAGCCGGAACGGAAAGGGCCCGACCTAAATCATGCGCGCCCTTGAGCCCATGACGTAAGCTCGATCCGCATAGAGAGCCATCGAGGCCTCGACGCGATGAAGTAACATTGAAGGATCAGTCGAGCAGAAAGCATAAGTCGAGGTCGGGGTCGTCGACACCTTTCCCGGCGGCGCCTTCAACGCCAGCCAAACCCTCGACTTTGACACCGAAGGCATCAACCCATCATTGACGGCTGCACAGAGCGCCCAAGTATAACCTGTGGCGCCAATGAAGAAAGTTTTGATGACTCTTCCAGCGTCTAACCCATTATTTACAAAACCTTTCATTCCTGAGAAAACCTATGTGCCACTACCAGGAAGTGACTATTTTAAGTCTTTCTCCCATATATGAAGAGAATGAGCCATCAGTTGAAGAGGCTCCATTTGGCCTGCAGTTTGGCACGCCAAATGTACCAGAAAGTTTTATTGCAGAGGAGTCATGGTTGAGAGACCTCTATGACAACCTACAGACTGCAAGTGGGGTGGATACCTCACCTGAGTTTGGGAGACCAGAGGCTGGGGAGCATGCAGATGCATCCTACAGACAACTAATTTCTAAGGTAGTGGACTACATGGTTGGAGTAGGCCTCCATTGCCATTTGAACAAGATGATCTAACAGCCATCTTAGATAAGGGTCCTCAGTCAGATCCCATATTACAGTTTTACATTGCTTTGCAGAAAAGGGTGGCGACGAATTGGGAAACGCAGAAAACCAATCTGGCTGTAAATAAAAACTTGACCAAGAAGTACCTCCCTTCCAGTAGTGACCAGACTACCGATCGAAACAACCCACTCCAGAGGGTCTGGTGGTGCAGTCAGCTACTGCAACATCTAAGCAAGTGGCTTACCCTACCATCCCTCCTGATGGGGACAACAAAAGAGTAGATTGATGGGCAAGGAAGGTATTTTCTGCAGGGAGTATGGCACACAAATCAGCCAACTCCACATGTGCCCTTGCAAAATGTATGTTCCGTCTGTGGTACTCCATTTCCATGGCGGCAGAGCACATTCCCGAAGGGGATGAAAGAGACGGGTTCTTAGCCATAGTTGGAGACGGCAAAGAAGCCATGTGTGAGTCTCTTCAGTCAGGTCTGGATTCTGAGCTTAGAATTAAACTAGCAAGGTTTATCTCGTGTCCAATTATGAGCAGGGACTACCGCATGTATGCTCCCAGCCTCATTACCTTCTGAATTTTTATACCAGCACCGTTGGTCACGCCAACAAGCCTACAAACCATCATAAGTTTGTTGGCATTATTTTGCTATAATAGCGTACCACTACACAGGGGTTAGCCCATCGCCTCATAACTTGGAAAACTGGAAATTAACCAATATTTCCACTATGTTCTCATCCATTTAGTCTGCATTGCCAGCTCAAACTTCATGCATTAAACATACTAAATTCTTGTCTCCTCTCATACCAGCTACCCTCTTACCCACACCACCACCACCACAATATCAATACATAAGACCTACCTCATTCCTACCACCTCTTAACCTAGCCACAAATAGCCGCACATCCACCTATTGACACTTCTAGGCTCCCATTAGGCCTTGAACCTGACATTGGCTCTGTGCTCCCTATCCCCAGTACAGGGGATCCAATGTTAAGCATCTAGGCCCACCCTGAGTCAACCATGCCCGATTGTCTCCAGAAACCTCATACTAGGTACCAGACTGTTAAAATCTCTCCACTCACCAACTAATGACAAAATCAGACAATACTGCACACCAACCTTACCTAAAAAGCCTTGGACCCTAAAATCACGCAACCATAGCCCTACTAACAAAAGGGCTCCTCAGGCAAGTACTTGCCTCCCCCTGCCCCCTCACCCAGACTCACACTAATTCAGTCCATATCAAAGGTGCTCTTATAAATGCTAGATCTCTGGTAGCCCAACCATTAGACATGGCAGACATCATCACGTCCAACCAACTTGACTTCTTAGCCATAACGGAAACCTGGTTGCATCCAGCTGCTGGCCCGTCACTTTTACTGGCCATCCCTGAAAACTACACTCTTCTAAGACAAGACCGAGAAACTGCCCAAGGAGGAAGCATTGCCTTCAGTGTGAAAGCAAACCTGGGACTAAGGTCCTTCCCGCACCTCCACTTTCCATCTGGAGAATTGCTATCTATCAAATTGCCACTCACACCTTCTCAGACAATAACTATACATCTGATCTATAGACCCCCCAGATCTATATCAACCTTCGTAGAGGATATTACCTCAATACCTACCTCAAACACCAAACCCACCTCCCAAATTATCAGGATTGGTGACTTAAATCTAGGCCTTCATGACCCCAAAGATGTTAATGCTATCGCTCTAGCCAATACCATCACGTAACTAGGACTTACCCACCGAATCAGTACACCCACTCACTCGAAAGGCAGAACGCTAGACTGGCTACCGGACCTAAATTGTGACATAAAAATCACGTCCAATGAGCCATGTGCCTGGACTGATCACAACCTTATTTCCTTCTCTATGCTAGGTTGTCCTCAACCTATTCAGGCCAACACCATAGTTCCTTCAATTCACGTCACTCACCAGTCTTGAAGTAGAACATATAATAGCTTTCCTCAAACCATCCAATTGTCAAGGGGGACACTTGTCCCACACCTATAATCAAAGAAGCAGCTAGGGAGTTAGCCCATTTTATCACCACATTCATACATTCCTCTTTCAACACCTGTACAGTCCCTATGAACTTAAGATGCCTGGGTCCTCCCTTTACAAAAAAAAAACAACCTCAACCCATCCATCACGACGAACTATAGACCAATTAGGAGTGTATCATTTCTGTCAAAGATAATGAACAAAGTGGCGTACCTGCAAATCCAGGCGTACCTCGAAGACAACAACCTTTTAGGTCTACGCCAGTCAGGCTTTAGACCCAAACATGGAACAGAAACAGCACTCATAGATTTAAAAAATCAAATGGACGATATTAGCGACAATGGAAAACTTAACCTCTCGGCAGCATTTGACTTGGTAGACCACAAAGTCCTTTGTAGCCACCTAAAATCAGCAGCCGCCTTCTCTGATGAAGCCTCTGCTTGCATCCAATCCTTCATGGATAACCGTACTACAAGAGCCTCCTCCCCCACTGCATCTGCTGAACCTATACCGATCACCTGTGGAGTCCCACAGGGTTCATGCGTCTCTCCTACGATGTACAACATCTTTACGAAACCATTGTTCGATGACCTTGACAATCTGGGTGTCACACCGTTTATGCAGATGACACCCAGATTCTCATCCCCATCACTGGTGACCACAAGATGGACACAATCATGCTCAATAAAATCTAACTCATCATTCAGGCATGGATGGCCACTCATTGCCTCTGTGATGAGAAGACATAGCTTTCTCTTATTCGCTCATCTCCACGGCTCAACAAACTTAGTCACCTCTTCAAATCATTTAACATTGACCGCAATATCATCGCAGTCTCCAAGGAGGTAAAAACCTTATGTTTTTATGTTGACTCTTCCCTAAATCTAAAAAGACAAGTTAACGCCATAGCCTCGGCTACAGCCTACACTTGTAAGCTTAATAATGCATGCAAGCCATTTCTATCCACTCTAAGCTGCATCACCTTGGCTAGGGTATCAATCCTCTCCAAAATAGATTATTACAACGCTTTTCATCTCGGGTCCAGTGAACATAATATCAACAAACTGCAAACTTTGCAGAAGAATGCGGTAAGAACTGTGCTAAACATTCCCAGAATGCAGCACATCTCAGAAGCTAGACGTAACATCAATTGACTAGCAGTGAAAGACAGAATCAACCTTAAAACACTAATCCTCACTCATAAATATCTCGTAAAATCTTCCCCGAAATACTTGGTGGACAAATTTACCAAAAACATTTCAGCTCGGCCCACCAGAACCTCACTGCCTTAACATCCCTAGATACAAACTCAAGAGAGCAGGGGGGGTAGTAGTTTTTATGTGCTAGCCTCCAACTTATGGAACTCTGCGGCTGTATATCTAATATCTGAGCTGTCCTTCTACTGCTTTAGAAAAAATGCTAAAAACTAGCTCATCTCTCTGGATGTTTAATCTCTACACCTACTCCTGGGTAGCTTTTGACCGCTCTGCTTTGTATCATATAGAATTTGTAGTGTAACATTTAGTACCTACTACTCAGTTCTTCGCGGATTGTAAATAACTGTAGTGAAGCCTAAATTATGCTTGTAACCTACTTTCATCAACTCTGCTCTGGATGCTTTGCATATAACCTTCCTTAACCTTGTTTCTGTCTCTCTTTTCCTCTGTATTATCATGTAACCTTGTAACAGCACCCAGATACCTACTGGTGAGGTGCGCTTTATAAATGAATAAACAAACCATACTAGCACTGTTATGCGCAGATTTGCGTGGTTGCGGAAGTCAAATTTTTTACCGGATGTGCAATTCAGACTTCTCGACATGCCCTTTGACGGGTCTCACCTTTTTGGCAACAAGGCTGAAGAGAGTCTTGAGAAGTTGCAGACCTCGAAGGCGGCAGCCAAATCTTTAGGTGCCGCTATTAGGCATCCTCAGCCTTTTCGACCTAGTGGACAACCTTGGAGGGGTAGATCTTTTCGCTACTACTCCTCAGTTGGAAGGGCGAGAGGAATGGCCAGTCGAAGGGGCCACATAAGATTTCCTCATGGTGGATGAGGAAGGGGTGCAAAGCCAGCTGAAGGAGGGGCATCTTTACCATCTGCCACTGCATCTGCCGTTTCAAACCCTCTGAGGTCTTGAGTCATAATTCACCAGTAGGAGGCAGACTGTCGCAGAATGGCGAGACATTACTTCGGATGTTTGGGCTTTGGAAACTGTAGCTCACAGGTACTGCCTTCCTTTTATACGGAGACCTCAGAACAGTCCACCGGGGAACCACTCTTTGAGGATTCCAAATCTGCTCCTTGTGCAGGAGATTTTAACCCTGCTAGAAAAAGGTGCTATAGAACCAGTGCCTCTAGCGGAGAGGAACAAGGGTTGGAATGCCCCTTATTTCCTAATACCCAAGAAGGACGGAGGACTGCGACCCATCTTGGACTTGAGATACTTAAACAAGTTCCTCAGGAAGGACCAGTTCAAGATGGTCACACTTTCTCAGATCCTTCAGGCCCTCCAACTCCAGGTTTGGATGGTGTCATTGGACCTTCAGGATGCTTATTTTCATCTGCCAATCCATCTCAAGCACACAAAATACCTTAGGTTCAGAGTTGCCGTTCTGATTATCAATTTCGAGTTCTGACATTCGCGCTGACCTCCGCCCAAGGGTTTTCACCAAACTGATGGCGGTAGTGGCAGCGAGTCTCAGGAGAGGGAGGATTCACGTCAACCCCTACCCGGACGATTGGCTGATCAGGGCGTGTTCTCCCGAACAAGTCCTGGATCATCTCAATGTCACCTGCCACTCCCTTCACAGACTGGTCTTCTCCCTAAATTACAAGAAGTCCCATATGACACCTCAAACTCCCAATTCATCAGAGCTGTTCTGGATACATCCTTGGGGAAAGAGCTCACCACCCGAGGTGAGGGCTCAAGACATTCTTCAGATGGTCATCAAAATTTCTAAGTGCCCAGAGTATCCCGGCCTTGGTTTTGTGTTTTTTTTTTTTTTTTGAGGTTGCTCGGCCTTATGGTATCCTTCATTGTTCTGGTGCCAGAGGCCCGCCTGAGAATGTGATCCCGTCAATGAGCTCTCAGAACTCAATGGGCCCATTTCTCAGGAAAAATGTCTGACCTACTTCAGGTTCCAAACAGGGTTGCACAGGATCTTCTGTGCTGGGCCTGCGAGGACAACATTCTGAAGGGGGAACCCTTTTGGCAACCTTGGCCGTAGATAACGATAGTGATGGACACCTCACTCACGGGGTGGGGAGCCCACACCAACGATCTGTCAGTCAGCGGTTGTTGGTCTCCATCGGAGTCCAAACTACACATCAACCTTTTGGAGCTGAAAGCAATCAGTCTTGCGCTGAAGGCTTTTTCTGCCCTCTGTACGGGGAAAGAATGTCCTGATAATGACGGACAACGCAATGGCCATGTACTACCTAAACAAGAGAGGTGGTGTAGGGTCACTACCACTGTGCAGAGAGGCAATGCAGCTCTTGTACTGGGCAATACAAGAAGGAATCTCCCTATCAGCAGTTCACCTAGCCAGTGAGGAGAACTCCTCGGCAGATGCTCTGAGCAGGCAGAGCAGTCTCCCACGAGTGGGAACTAGCTCAGGAAGTCCTTTAAGAGATCTTTACCCTTTGGGGAACCCCCCAAGTGGATCTTTTCGCAACCGGTGTCAACCGGAAGTGCGAACTGTATTGCTGCAGGAAATTTTCCCCAAGAGGAGCTCTGAGACGCCTTTGTGGTGGACTGGGAATTTTCACTCCTCTATGCGTATCCTCCAGTCCCCGTCATTCCTCACGTGATCAGGAGGTTGAGAAAGTTTGGGAAACACATGATCCTTTTTGCCCTGGATTGGGCCAGGAGAACGTGGTACCCAGACCTTCTGGACATGTCCATCTGTCCTCCAATACATTGTCCACAAAGAGAGGACCATCTCTCGCAAGAGGAGCCTCGTGTTCTCCATCCAGAGGTCAAAACACTCAGCCTTCAGGCTTGGTTTCTGAAAGGCTGACGTCAGGCCTCCAGATAAGGTGCATACGAGGCCTTTTTACGCATGAAAATCTTGTAAATACAATAGCTTAATTATTTTCCTGTGTACATTTAACTCAAGTTTAGAGCAGAGGGCAGTGCAAAGGTCAGGTTACTTGACAGAAACCAGAAGACGTCTTTTGATTTTTATCTAAATGGATATAATTGCAAGCCATGGATAAACACTTCTGAAACAGAATATATTTCTCTAAAGCCTTTCAAAAAATGAAACTGCACACTGTGATAAAAGGAGTGTTTTATTTCCTTTCAACTTCTGCTGTGTTGCTGCTCATGGAGCAAACCGAAGCACTGTGCATTTTTATTTTTATTAATAAGATGGAAAACTACCTTGCAATTGAGAATTAATATTTTGTAACAAATTATGCTTTTTTTCCTAGTGAAAGCAAACCAGTATTGCACAATTGTATTTTTCAGAGTTCCTATGCTGTGCATAATCATGTGGAGGCAGATCATTTTTTACACTTATAATTTAATTTACACTCCAATTATAAAAACAGTGTGAAAAATTGACTATGCACGGTCTAGTTTACATCCATTCAACCTTGAAGTCAATGGGGCACATTACTATATATGGTCAGAGACAGCAGTCTTTGCTCAAGGGTGAGTGATTAATTACACCAATTACAGGTGTTCTAGCCTCTCAAATCTTCAAGACTACAATAAAAACATCAAAACCTGACTCTCCAGAAAGTGCAAGCGCTGTTCAAAAACAAACAAATGCAAGTTACATTTGTAATTGAAATAAAAACTCAGCATAACCTGTCCCTATGATAATCCAGATAGGTATTTAACTTTATGTAGCGTTTCATACATGGTTTGTCCAACATCTAGGCACTGTGATTATTATAACTCAGTTGATACTCAGTTAACCGACCACCGAAGGATGGTAGCGAATAAGATAGCTCAGCCGGTTGAGCACTTGTTGCTGCGATCTGTGCATGATCTGTAGGTTGCAGGTTCGAATCCCGGCAAGGCAAACTCAGCCTTTCATCCTTTCAAGTTCGATAAAGGCGTACCGACTTTGGTTTGATGATAATTGTGATCAATATGTGCTATGTACAGCGCTTTGCCAAAAGTGCTATATAAATAACCATTTGACCATGAGATTAGATGGAGAATTTAGCATGGAGTCCTTGCCTCTCTGCACTGTTGTACCATAACATTGGCATACCATTAGGTAGTAATAGCTCCATGAAACGAGGACTTTCATTAAACATCAAAAGACAATTCTGCTATTGAACCTCAAAACACACAATACAAATCATGCTTGATTTACTATGTAATTGGCTAGGTTTTTGTGTTTTCAACATTTAAATATATACAGGAGAGATCAAATGGCCAGACCTTAGAGAAATAATGAAAGGTGTATTCTGTCACAATGCAGAAAGCTGCCGCATAGTAATATTTCCATACAGTTTTTGCACACGTGTCGGCTGGATGTCACATACATTTTACTCTCTTCTAAAGGAGAAAAGTCATTTTTACTCTCTTAAAATCACATTTACTCTCAAAGTTAGAAAATGGGGAGTAAAATACTCCCTCAAAATCTTAGCTGCAGCACTGGCTGAGGTACAAGGATTGACACCTCCCGGATGACGTAATGGAGATTTTGCTTTCGGACAGAAGGACAGCAACAAAGTCTTTGTACCGTTGCCGTTGGAATACATTCTGCAACTGGTGCAGAGAAAAGAATGTAGATCCTTTTCTATGTAAAACACCAGATGTTTTTATTCTTTCTGCTATCTTTAGCCAATCTGGGCCTCCCGATTGGTACTAGTAAAGGCTATTTGGCAACACTGTCCATCTTTAAGCGCTCGTCAGAGGAATGTTCATACTTCAAAATTCCACTGGTGACACAATTTCTAAAGGGGCTCACCAACATGTCCCCCCCCCCCCAATTCCGTTCTGGGTGCCAATTTGGCATCTTAATTTGGGTCTAAAATGTCTAATGTATACACCTTTTGAGCCTTTACATTCATGTTCCTTAAGGTTGTTAAGCTTTAAGACAATTTTATTGGTAGCCCTCACATCAGCCCACAGAGTGAGCGAGTTGCAGGCACTTTCAGCCAAGCCACCCTTTACGATCTTCCACACGGATAGGGTTGTTCTAAGGGTTAAACCTTCTTTTTTACCCAAACATCATTTCGGATTTCCACATAGGACAAAACATTGTTTTGCCTTGTTTCTATCCCCCACCCCTCTCATCCTAGCAAGGAGGAGGAGAGATTACATAGGTTGGACCCTCGTAGAGCTTTAAGCTTTTATATATCTAGACTGTCAAAACTCTCTATTGATGATCAACTTTTCATTGGAAATACGGGCCACAAACTGGTTCAAGGTGTCTCTAAGCAGACCTTATCCAGATGGATCATTCTGGCCATTTCAGAATGTTAAGGTTGGCAGGGGTTTATGGTCTTTCCATCGAAAATTTTGCATCAAAGGTAAGTACCATCACATTTTTTCATCGTAAAAAATGTTCCATCTAATTCCCATACATAAAATGCAAAGTGTTTATCCATTGAAACCCTTTAATCGAAAAACACTTTACATTTTTTTGCATGGAAATTCGATGGAACATAACGTTACAGGGAGCTGGACAGCTCCCTGTAACTTACGATATTTATTTTTCCTTGGGGGGTCTCACCCCCCCCCCAAACTCCCCTCAACCCCCAGGGGTCCTCCCCCTCCACACCCCCACAAGAACCCCCATTTTCAAAATGTAACACTTGTCCAGTGCTGCAGTCTTTAATGTATTTGAGCACTGGACAGCTCCCTATCACGTGTTATTTATTGTTTATTTGGGGGTCGCCCTCCCAACCCCCCCTAACTCAAAGGACACCCCTACATATCACCCAAACCCTAATTCTAAACCCTAACCCTAATTCTAAAATTCATTTAAATTCATTCAATGAATATGCATTTCGATGGAAAAGCATTTCCATGAATACATTTCGATGGATATGACTTTGATGGATAAGAATTCGATGGACAGTCCAGATACTGTTTGCACGGAACCATCCTCCGGAAGGTTTAAGGGCTTATTCCACCATGGGCATGGCTACCTCTACAGCCCTGCAAAGGGGTGCACCAATAAAATACATTTATGAAGCTGCAACGTGGTCTACTAGCCACATGTTCACAAAGCATTACTGTCTGGAATCTGACCTGGGTCAGGATGGTAGCTTTGGTAAAGCAGTCCTGCACTCATGAAAACAAAATCAAATTCTATTCCCTCCGCCAAATCAAATACTGCTTTGGCAGTCTATCAAAGATGAGGAATACGTGGGAGGACACAATCCATTTGAAGAGCAAGTCACTTACCCCTGGTAACGT
Source organism: Ambystoma mexicanum (assembly GCF_040938575.1). NCBI lineage: Eukaryota > Metazoa > Chordata > Amphibia > Caudata > Ambystomatidae > Ambystoma > Ambystoma mexicanum. Next base: position 826,551,335 of record NC_090939.1, read on the forward strand.
TCTTTCGACTGCCTACCCCACAGCAGAATTCCCTATGCTATTACAGCTTTTGTTCCTTCAAGGCTGAGAACAATCATTTCGAGGGGATTGGGTCCTCCGACGTATTCCATATCTTTGACAGTAATCACCACAGCTCTGCAGCTTTGGAAAATTTTCGGCGTCTGCGTCCTGCGTCAATGACGTCGATGCGCCATCCCGAGGACCTCCTCCGACGCCCGTAGCCTCAGTTCCGTTTTTTCCGCGAACGTGTTCGCTTCGTGAATCTCGGTACGCCTCGACTCTTTGGAGTTTCTATTGTATTCTTCTCGGTTCTTTGAACCTGTTCAGTTTTTGTGAAAAAGCCTGTTCGTGATGATGTCTACCTCGTCTTCAACCCCGCGTCCGGGCTTCAAGAAATGCGGGGACTGTGGGTCCAAGATGTCGGTAACGGACTCGCATGACGCCTGCCTCTGGTGCCTTCCGGGAGGCCCACGACACAGACGACTGTGTCGACTGCCAGTCGCTCACGGCCAAGGCCTTGCGGGAGCGCAAGAAGAAGTTGTCGGTAGGTAGGATGTCTAAGCCCCGGAAGTCGAGGTCTGCGGGGCTTTCGACGGATGATTCGAGAGGCGACTCTCTGCGTCATCGTCGGAGGTCCAGTGGGTCTCCTTCCAGGTGTCGGTCTCGCCACTCCTCTGCCTCTTCGAGGCATTCCCGGAAGCACCGGCATCAGTCGCCTTCCCCGTCCTCTTCCGAGGACTCCGCCCGTCGGCGGGTCGCTTATCCCACCATGCAAGCGACACCGGCGGAATGGGCTTCCTTCGGGAAGAAGATGTTAGCGATTCTCAAATCGCAGGGCACCGGTCCGTCCGTGCCTCCGAGTGGGGTCGGTCGTGATCGGTCGAGAGACACCGCTCGCACGCCTTCGGGCTCGGGTGGTCGGCACGGTTCGCAGGAGAGGTCCCGCTCGGACAAGGGTAACAGTTCTCGCCATGCCCGTTCCAGGTCCTGGTCCTCGACGCGCTCAAGACCACGTGATCCTGTGCAGTCTTCGAGGAAGACGTCGACGCCTGTGGCGCCAAGGTCGTCGGCGGCCTCTCTCGAGGCTCCGTCTCCGAGGGGTTCATCGACGCTGTCGGCGCCTAGGTCGTTGAAGGACACACTTGGAGCTCTGTCTTCGAGGCCTGTGTCGATGCCGCCGATGCTGTAGGCGCTGCGGCTGACGTCAACGCTGATTCACTCGACGCCGATTCTCTCGATGCCGGCGCTGACTTGTTCGGCGCCCCTGACGCCTTTCGAGGCGGTCGTGTCGGAGGGGCCCCGTGGCACGGGGGTAGCCCCTAGAAAGGCTCTGGCTAAGGTCAGGCATAGCTTTGGTCCCCAGGTGTCTTCCTCTCACCGCCTGGATTACATTTCAGAGGGTGATGAGGGCTCTGATGAGGGTTTGGTTCTGGTTCCGGTGCCAGATGAGCTTCTCTCGGGCCATAGCCAAATTGATGACCTGAGGCAGTCACTGCATGATGCCAGTGGACTGGACACCTCTCCGGAGGTGGAGTTTTGTAGGCCTGAGCCTGGCACTCATGCCGATTCTTTGTACCGGGACCTTATGTCTCGGGTCACCGAGTACTTGGGATGGTCGGCTCCCCCAGGGGAGTTTCTTCAGGATGATCTCACGGACATCCTCGATCTTGGTCCCCCCCACTGACCCGGTACTGCCGTTTCATATGGCTCTGCAGAGAAGGGTGGCCGCGGCTTGGACTGCTCCGGAGAGTTTCCCGGCAGTGGGCAAGTCTTTGTTGCGAAAATACCGTCCAGCCAGTAGCGACCCCTGCTACTTGTCCAGGCACCCCACTCCAGAGAGTTTGGTGGTGCAGGCGGCTACGGCCCCGGCAAAGCAGGCATCGTATCCTACCATCCCTCGGGATAGGGACGACAAACGTTTTGATGGCTGGGTGAAGAAAGTGTTTTCTTCAGGGGGTATGGGGCTTCAGGCGGCCAACTCCGAATGTGCCTTGTCTCGTTTCACACACACTCTGTGGAACTGTGTTGCATTAGCGGCTAAACATATTTCCGAAGGGGACGAACGGGATGGTTCACTTGCTATGGTTCAGAATGGCAAGGATGCCATGTGTGAGGCCGTTCAGTCGGGTTTGGACATGGCAGATTGTGTCAGCCGGTCCATGGCGGCGAGCACCGTAATACGCAGGTTTGCTTGGTTGCGGAAGTCGGGGTTCGCTCCTGTTGTGCAGTCCCGGCTCCTCAACATGCCCTTTGACGATGAACATCTTTTTGGCAGCAAGGCTCACGAGAGCCTTGAGAGGTTGCAGACCTTCAAAGCTGCGAAGTCGTTGGGCACTGCAGTTCGACAACCTCCGCCTTTTCGTCCTAGGGGACAACAATGGAGGGGAGGTTCCTTTGCTATTACTCGTCTTTCAGTAAAGCGAGAGGAGCTGTCAGTCAAAGAGGCCACCGTAGGAGTGCCAGTGGTGGAAAACGGGGTACTCGAGGTGCCAAGGCCGCTCGGGCAGTTGCCTCTTTGCCCTCAGGCAACGCCGCAGCCGCTACCACTCAGTCATGGGGCCGTGTCCCATGGTTCGCCGGTTGGGGTAAGGCTGGCGCAGCATCTTGTAGAGTGGCGTGCCATTACTTCAGATGTGTGGGTTCTGGAGATCATAACCCACGGCTACTGTCTTCCTTTTCGGTAGAGTCCTCACGACAATCCACCTGGGAACCTCTCTTTGAAGAGTCCGGATCCGCTCCTTGCGCAGGAAATTCAAGCCCTGCTGGACAAGGGCGCCATAGAACTGGTGCCTGTAGCGGAGATGAACAAGGGATGGTATTCCCCTTATTTTTTGATTTCGAAGAAAGACGGGGGATTGAGACCCATCATGGACTTGCGCGGTTTGAACAAACTCCTCAGGAAGGACAAGTTCAAGATGGTTACTCTCTCTCAAGTCATCCAGGCCCTTCAACTTCAGGACTGGTTGGTGTCTCTCGACCTCAAGGACGCTTCCATGTCCTGATCCATCCCAAGCACGAGAAGTACCTGAGGTTCGCGTTGGCGACTCGCACATTCAGTTTCGGGTCCTGCCGTTCGGATTGACCTCCGCCCCGAGGGTTTTCACCCAGCTCATGGTGGTAGCAGCGCATCACAGGAAAGGGGGGATTCACGTCTACCCCTACCTTCGCTTCTGAAAGGTTGAGGTATAAGGATTGGGACCTCCCTGATGTCGTGACTTGCCGCGTAGTCAAGAATAAAGGGGCCTCTGTCCACAAATCACCCACAGGAAGAGAATAAAGGAACTCCCTGTGCGAGCTTTGAGGCCACAGGTGGTTTGATGATTCACTGGATCTGATGACGCCGAGGATCCCAGAGGCTAAATCTAGCGGGATGGAGCTAGGGTGCCCAGGGTCAGATGCGAGGGAGCGTCAAAGATCCGGACAGCCGTGCCCTAGATGGTAGGTACCGGCTGGTGCCTGTAGACCTTCCGTAGCCGAAGGGAACTTGAAACTGATCACGAAGTCTATGGTCGGAAGATCAAAAGCCAGAAAGGGAAAATCCATAATCAATCCGTTGAGCGTTGCAAAAAGTACCAAAAATCCGTACAAAGTTCTGAGTGACAGTATCCGTGGAGCAAGAAAGCAAATCCGTGGTTCATAAGCCTGAGTCCAAAATCCAGTGAAGCAAACAACGTAAATCCTGAAAGCGCCAAACAAGAGAACTTCCCGGCTTTTACGTGCGTCGGCTCCCAGTCACGTGAGCGGAAATTTGACCACGTGATCGGGAAACCGTCGCGAAACCAGGAAGTAACCGTGATCGGGTGCTGAAGCCCGAACGCAGCCTCCACGGGAGTTGCCAATGAAAACGAGGCAACAAACTGGGCCGGCCTCTGCGCACGGCCCGAAACTGCCGGTGATGACGACTCCCTCGCACCATAGGTGAGGTGATGACTTGGGAGGCGGACTGTGACCCGGGGATTCTAGCAGTGTGTGTCGGGGTGTCAATATGGTGTGTGGTTGTGTACCTGATTTGTTGTGCATGACACCTGAAGACGTGTTGGAGGTGTTGCTCTCGGTCAGACGTCCGGCAACAAAGTCTCTGTACCGTTGCCATTGGCGTAAATTCTGCGACTGGTGCAGAGTTAAGAATGTGGATCCTTTTGAGTGTGACATTCCCATGGTTCTGTCTTTTTTGCTTTCCTTGGCCCACAGGGGCTTGCAAGTGGGTACCATTAAAGGTTACCTGGCGGCGCTGTCCATATTTAAGCACTCGTCTGAAGAATGTTTCTATTTTAAGATTCTTTTAATTTCTCAGTTTTTGAAAGGGCTCATTAATGTGTTACCTCCCTCACCTTTTCTGGTGCCCGGTTGGAATTTGAACCTTGTTAAGTTTCTTATGGGTGCTCCGTTTGAGCCTTTGCATTCTTGCCCTTTGAGACTGTTAACTCTTAAAACTGTGTTTTTGGTTGCAGTTACTTCCGCTCGCAGAGTGAGTGAGTTACAGGCACTTTCAGTTACGCCGCCCTTCACTGTGTTTCATAAGGACAGGGTTGTCCTTCGAGTTCGTCCTTCCTTTCTTCCGAAGGTGGTTTCGGAATTTCATTTGGGCCAGAAGGTTGTTTTTCCGGCATTCTATCCTCCTCTGCATCCTGGTAAGGAAGAGGAGAGGCTCCATAGGCTTGATCCTAGGAGAGCGTTGAGCTTTTATATTTCACACATGTCCCGGGTTAGAGTGGACGATCAACTCTTCATTGGTTACGCTGGAAAGCGTTTGGGACAAGCTGTGACGAAACAGACTTTGTCTCGTTGGATTATTTTGGCTATCTCCGAGTGTTACCGCTTGGCGGGTAAGGACCCACCGGCTGGCTTGCTGGCCCATTCTACCAGGGTTATGACTGCATCTACTGCCCTACAGAGGGGTGTTCCTATTCGTAACATCTGTGATGCAGCCACCTGGGCTTCAGTACATACTTTTGTACGTCACTACTCTCTCGATTCCATCCGAGGACAGGATCTGGCCTTTGGCAAGGCAGTCCTTTATTCCGCAATTTGATTGGGCATGCTAAATTTGTGTTCTAAATTCTTTTCCCACCTCCTTGCTTTGGTACTGCTTTGGGAGTCTGTCAAAGATATGGAATACGTCGGAGGACCCAATCCCCTCGAAGAACAAGTTACTCTCTTACCTGGTAACGTTCTTTCGATCGGATGGTCCGACGACATATTCCATATCGCTCCCTCCCTACCTTCCCCGCTGCAGAATTTCTTATGCGTTTGCAGCTTACGTTTCCGCAAGGCCTTGTGTGTCTGACTGGCAGAAGACTGGTGTCACACGTTCTGGGGGAAAAAACTGCAACTGAGGCTACGGGCGTCGTGCATCCTACTTATCATATTGGGTGACGTCGGCCGTCGGAGGAGGTCCTCGGGGACGGCGCGTCGTCGGCGCAGGACGCAGACGCTGAAAATTTTCCGGAGCAGCACAGCTGTGGTGATTACTGTCAAAGATATGGAATACGTCGTCGGACCATCCCATCGAAAGAACGTTACCAGGTAAGAGAGTAAGTTGTTCTTCTGTGGTTATGTGGGTATTTGTGCTGTAAGGGAAAAAACTGAGCTGAAGCCAATGGGCGCTGCGCTGCTATATATGCCTTTGAGGACATCCTTGAGACAGAGGCCCTCACGGGACACAAGTCGACGCCATCAACGCACAGCGCTCGCTGGCGATTTCTGTTGGGTTTTTTTTTCGAAGCAGCTGAAGCTTGTATTAGAATATCAAAGATGAGGAATATGTTGGAGGAACATCCAGTCGAAAGAAAGTTACCAGAGTTAAGTAACCTGTTCTTAATTGTTCAAAACGTGGGCATTCCAGGCATAGATGATATAATCGCTCCAATTGAAAGGGCAGCAAGCAAAAACGCCTTGTGTTATCAGAGCGCAACTATAATGTAAACAACAACGAATGATGCCTCATGAAACATAGAGATAAATTGAATCACTTCATTTTTGGGCTCCAGGCAGAGCGAGGAAGAAGGGTCAGTGTAAACCAGTTAAGCCATAGTAAAAGTTCTTTATTTAGAACAATTCTAAAAGCTAATGTATAGCCCTACATTTTCTTTCAAGCTAGTCCGTTTCTAAAAATAATTTAGTGCATATGCCGAAAAAAATGAGCTCAATATAATTTGTAAATCAATTCATTCTTCACTCATGCAAAAAACCATATTGAACGACTCACTTGAGTTGGTGCATCATATCGCTATTTTTCATGGAAACAATCCGGTACAATGATTGCTGCAACTTTAAACTATGCAACCATAAGCAATATATTGTAAACTTTTCACCATTAGGCAAGGTTCAAATATGAATCATTAAAGTGATGGTTATCATAGCGCAATACACATTATCTACCGCATTGGATCTTTCATAGATTCACATGCTGTGAATATTCTCCGTCATCGGGCTGGAAATCCTCAGTAACATAGAGCAGTTTACACCTAAACTGAAAACTTTCAGTCACTTTTGTGCTCTTAGTCATTTTGGATCATACAGCTCACAGCTAGTAGGAACACCTCACTTAGCTCCTCCCCTGTCAGCCATCTTCAGATTTTGTAACACACGTTAGTGTAAGCAGTCCTCAAAAATCATCTACAACATTTCTACGATTAAAACTTACATTTTTCACATCTTTGTATGAAAAATATATATTTTCGATGTCCACTCGACCAGCATTTGCAGCGACAGTACGAGCTCCATAGACCATTCCCGCCGCCGATAATCTTCGACGAAGTTCTCGTGCGCAGTTGGGCCTATCTCATGGCGGCTGAATCCACGAGGAAGAGTCTGTTCAAGGCCTGTGCCCACTGTGGACTGAAGAAAGTCTACGTGACGGATCACCACAATGACTGCCTCTACTGCCTTCATCCGCACCATGTTACCAAGGACTGCAAAATCTGACAGTCGGTTTCAAACAAGATGTTGAGAGATCATCATCGCCGTCTTGTCACGTGGCTCGAGGACGCCGGTGGGGGCTCTGACTCTGCTTCAGTATGAAGTGCCTCATTATGGCAGGGCAGGACGGCCCAGCAAACCGTCTCTAGTAAGAGGTCCAGGTTGCACGAGGTCCAGGCCACCAGCAAAAGGAGATGCAAGGAAACCTCAGGTGATGAACCAAGATCCTTGCACAAGGACCGTTCTCCACCAAAGGTCAGGGCCCAAGAGGTGTCGGCAGGGGAGAAAGGTCAAGGCCTTTTAAAATCGCCCAAAGGCCGCAACATCATCAAAGTCCACGTTCTAAACTGGGGGTCACTATTCACCTTCAGCGTCAAAAGCTGGCCCATCGTCGTGATCGGAAGCAAGTGCGTCATCGTAGACGACCAAGTCTTCCACCACATTGTCTATCCCAAAGCAGTTGATGCCATCCACCAGCATTCCCGTCGACAAAGCCGCCTTTGGCTACGACTAGAACTACTATGTTGTCTACAAAACAGTCTGGCCGCAACTACTGCATCATCGAAAATGTCGACAGCATCTACGTACACGGCTGCTACTCCCTCATCGATGGAGGAAAGTGCACTTTCTTATCGGGTGGTTACCACTGCCATTGTGACGAACGTCGTTAACACTCATACCAGCATAGTGTCCGCTTTAACAAAGTGTCCATGGGCTTCATACCCTAGCGTTGGGGTGGCCATGTTACCACAAAGTACTATTGTATTGGATACAAGCCCTTCCCTATCAGAGGGTGTGGAGGAGCCAGGGGAGGAGACCATCATGTCACCACCTTCATCACCACCACACGCTACATCTCCTCCCAGAAGGGAATCAAGTTCACCGCTGGGTGAGGCAGTTTGCCTTAAATGCTGTTGGCTCCAGTATTCCATCCACAAAGAAATATGTCACTGGACATGTTGTCTACTTTGGCCACACTGGTGGCAACCTTAAAACAACGGCTGCCTGGTCCAGCCCTGGTTCCAATGCCGCCTAGGTGTCCTCATGCAGACGTCACTGGGCCCTCCAGGGAGGTGCATGACATCCCCTGCCCCCCAGAAGGGGTGGACACCTGCCAGTAGCGCAAAGGCTGTCGGACACTGGGACTGACACTGATCCTGACCAGTTGGATGACGTGGTTGACACTCATTCATCCCACACAGATGCATTTGACGATTTTGTCACAGGTGATGGGGAACCAGATGACATTCTGCTCAGTGACTCACCCCCGGATGAGGTGGTGGCCTTTCACACGCTCCTGTCCAGAGCAGCTAAGATGTTCGGCCTTGCCCCAGTGTGCTGTATCAGCGCAGAGAGCAGCGCAGGATATCTGTAATGCCCATCCCACTGTTAAAAGACGTCTAGGAAGATGACCAAGTCACCTTGGCACACGCTGCTACTGCCCCAGCTAAACAGGACCGGTTCAACAAAAAGTACCAGGCTCCTGAGAGCCCTGCCACCTGGCTCCGCACCCAACCCATGCAACACTCTGTCTCTGCATCGGCCAGGAAAAGGTCAGCTAACCCATTGTCGTCCTGCTCTGTCCCTCGCGACAAGGAAGGCAAACGCCTCGATGCCTTCAGCAAGAAGGTTATTACCACTGCAGCCACAACTATCAAGACAGAAAATGCAATGGCCATACTAACGCTATGACCGTGAACTATGGTACAAAATGGGTCCTATGCTAGAGTTTCTTCCTGAAAACAAGAAACGGGAGGCCATGGACATCTTCCATGAGGTTGAATTGGGGTCAGACCATGCCATCACGGTCTCAGTGGACATCGCAGATACTGGAATTCGCCATGTAGCTAGGGAATGGAGCGGTTCTATGCAGAGAGGGTTGGTTAAAGGCCACAGACTTTAGACCCGATGTCCAATCCAGAGTCCTTGATATGCCCTTTGATGGATCGGCCCTTTGGGAAAAGGTGGATGAGGCCCTGCAGTCCATCAAAACTGACACTGAAACCGCTTGCTCCTTGGGCACCCTGTAGCAAAGGTGCCACTCTTTTTGTTCCAGCAAAGGGCGTTATGGCAGGACTTTGCGGGATAACCACTCAACATACCAGTCATCCTCCTCTTACAAGACCCTTTACTCCTCAGGGAACCAATAGAGAAAGAAGTTCTAGTCCTAAAGGGGTTCATACCAGCACTGTGGCTCCTCCCAATCTAGAGGCGAATCCGGCAAGCAAACCTGACCAGCTGAGGGCCAGGTCCTCCCGCTTCAGTAAGCCGGTGGGAGGACGACTGCCAAGGTTAGTCGAAGAATGGGCAAACGCCACAACTGACGAATGGGTGCTAACGCTCCAACAGCAGGGCCACTCGCTGGAGTTCGTAGTCTATGCACTCGACATTCCTCCCGCACACAAACCATAAAAGTTGCGAGACCTCTTGTTGTAGGAATTGTGAGCTCTGCAACTAAGAAGCGCAGTGGAGAAGGTTCCAAAGGACAAAGTGAGCAAAGGTGCCTACTCCCGCTACTTCCTGGTAAGGTAACAAATCACTGCACAGCAAGTCAGTGTGGGGGGGTGGGGTGGAGGCCCATACTAGATCTAAGGGTGCCCAACAATTTCTCAAGGCACAGACGTTACACATGGACTCACTGCAACAGGTGTTGTCCCAACTGCAACACAGAGATGTCTTGGTGTCCCTCAACCTTGACTATGTTAAAATGACTTGGTAACTTTTTAACAGTGCACAATGTACCTTCCAGGACCGTGCGCTGGGGTCTCTTTTTGTTTTATGGCCCTAGACACCCTTGAAGGATTTTTGGGTGATTGTACGAGTGTGTCTGGGACGAACTGGTGGCCGCAGTTACTTCTCATAAGGTTTTACTTCTTTTTACTGAGGTAAACTCTTTTGGAGTAATGGGAACAACTACTCTCGACATCCTCTGCTTACCCACCGAACGAGCCCCTTCGGAAGTGTCCCTGGGCCATCCAGTGAACTGTCCAGCTCTACCTCGGGGTAACCCGCAATGCCGCCGCCACTGTCTTGAGGGCATAACCGAGACTTGGGACATCACTTGCTTGTGGTCCTGTGCATTCTCTTGCCAAATTTCGCAGGCCCAGCTCCTCTGGGACTCGAATTAGGAGAGTGCGTAATGCTGCCCGCATCCACGATTCCCACGTCAATACCTGGTGGTGACTGTCGCTATAGATATGATATGGCATTTATAACGCTCCTATACACAAGTGTTTCAAGGCACGATGAGGCAAGGGAGGGGAAACAGAGGAAAGACAGAGAGCGATCCTACTAGGCCAGGTGACATTTAGATTGCGCAAGTGCATGAGGGAGGGGAAGGGGAAAAGTGTCGCAGGAAAGGGGAGGGGGCAGTGCAGTACATAGGATAACAGTAAAATAAAGATAACAAAACTTGCGGCTAGGTGGTGGCAAGTGCAAGATTAAGAGCCGACATCAGGGGTCAAGTGCGAGTAGGTGCTGTAGGGATACAGAAACAGTGCCCAAGTGCAAGGGTTGCCACGGGGCAGTGTAGTTCTGCAATTGTCGGGAGGGGACCGGGGCCTGAGATCAGAGGGTAGCCAGGTAACCAGTACAGATTCATCCTGGAGATCAGCAGGGGAGAGGAGAGAAAGCAGAAGCAAAGAGGAAGGTCTTGAGGTGCTTCCGGAGATGGTTCTCCTCAAGTTTCAGAGAGGCAAGGAGGCTATTCCAGAGGGAGGCTCCAGCAGAAGAAAGAGATCTACCACCAACTCGCTGCTTGGCGAAGCGACTGACCCTTATTTTTTTAAATTTATTTATTTGTATAGCGCCGAACTGCTCGCAAGCATCGGGGCGCTTAAGTGAAGACACTGACAGACAGTGAAAGACAAGACAATAGACGGGACAATTCATTACACATGGGGATTAAGCCAGCAGAAGTCATAGAACCTTATCTGGGATTACTTAAAAAGCATGGTTTTAAGTTTTTTGCGGAAGGAGTATAGATTTGATTCCAGTCTGAGGCAAGTCGGTAATTTGTTCCAGAACGCTGCCGCACGGGTAGGGAATGCTCTTCCTAGACCTAGCTCTTTTTTGAATTTAGGAGTTGTTATCAATCCCTTGGCTTCAGATCTTAATGTTCTGGTAGGGTTGTAGGGTGTAAGTTTGGTCTTAAGGTAGGCGGGTGCTTTTCCATAAAGGCATTTATGGATTAGACACAAGGATTTGAATTGTACGCGGTCTTCCATTTTCAACCAATGTAGGTCGCGTCTGGCTTCGCTGATATGATCTCTCCTTGATTTTAGTTTGATCATTCTTATCGCCTGGTTTTGAATCAGTTTGTACTTGTGTAAGCTTTGCTTGCTGGCACCAGCAAGGAGAGCGTTGCCATAGTCCAAACACGATAAAATGGTGGCTCTGGCAATAGTGGCGCAATTTTTTTCTTTTTCATTGAGAAGGGGTCTAATTGCTTTGAGGAGTCTAATGTAGTAGTTGCAGTTTTTGCTGACATACATGGCTTGAGCATCTGCGTTGAGTGTAGCTTTCAGAGTCATGCCAAGTGTTTTAACTTTACCAACTACTTCAATGCAAGATTCCTTGATTTGAAATGCCTTGTAGTCCGATGTCAGTTTAGTGCGAGCCTGGGTAGATACAAATATCATTAACTCGGTCTTGTTGCTATTGAGGCACATCCAGTTATTGTTCATCCACTCTTCGATATTCTTGTAGAGGGTGTTCAATGTAATACTGTCTTTAACATTGTCACCGCTCAATTCCATGACTAGCTGGGTGTCGTCAGCGTAGTTAGTGAAAAATACTTGAAGTTGTTCTAGTAATTCACACAGGAGGCGTATGTAGATATTAAAGAGCAATGGTGACAGGCTGGCTCCCTGAGGAACTCCACACGAGATATTATGTTCGGTTGAAAATTTGTCTCCCCCAATGGACACGTGATATTCTGTTCTCCAGGAAGGAGGTGAGCCAGCTTATTGCCTCATTGGAGCAGTTTGCAGTCTTGGCTAGTGCTTGTTGTAGAAGCTGGTGGTCTAACAGGTCAAACGCAGCACTTGGGTCTAAAAGCACTAGTAAAACGGTTTTGCCCTTGTCCATGATTTCCAGCATTTTTGTTTGTAAATCTAGCATTGCTATCTCTGTGCTATGTACTGCTCTAAAGCCGGATTGTTGTGGATGTAATAACTTGTTTTTATCTACGTATTCCTGTAGTTGAGCTGTAGCGATTTTGTCCATAACCTTAAGGGTGAAGTTGCAATTGGTAATGGGCCTCAAGTTGTTAGGGTCGCTTTGGTCTGAGTTGTTTTTTTTTACCAGTGGAGTAATGGTGACTTTTTTAATATTAACTGGCACTGTTTGTCTCGGAAAGATGAATTTACAATTTTTGTGAATAAAGGGGCGAATATGTCAGGGTGTTCAAGAATAATTTTAGGTGTAAGCTTGTTTTCCGCGCAGGATGACGGTTTCATAGATGCCAGTGTTTTCTTCATGGTATCGATAGAAATTTGTTGAAATTGGAATTTCTCTATCCCCATATCAGTCGTCGGTTCGACTAAGGCGTTAGGTTGTGGCTTGGTCTGAAGGGCAGATGCAATTCGTTCTCTCGCTTTGGTGATTTTATTGGCGAAAGCTGTCTGAGTGTTATCACATTCTAGTTGTAAAGGATTGAATTTGGGAACCAGGGCCTGGGGTTTGTCAATAGATTTCAGTATGTCGAAGAGTTTACTTGCTGAACTCGCGGATGCTTCGATTTGACTGTTGAAGTAGTTCCTTTTGGCTTCATTAATGCAGTTCTTATATGATTTTTCTAGTGACTTCCAACTGATCTTATTGTCGTCAGTAGGGTTTTCTTGCCATTGTGCTTCTCTGAGGTTTTTTTCCTTTTTAAGATTGGTCGGTTCTGGTGTGTACCATTTTTGATGGTTGGAATTGGGCCTGACTGTTTTTTCGCGATTAGGTGCTTTTTGGTTTATCAAACTTAGCATCTGATGGTCATATTTGCTAATGATGGTGTCACAGGAGTCAGTTTCCTTAATATCGGCCAGGATTCTGTTAACGCAGGATTGTTAATCTGTGCTTTCGATATTTTTAAAGTTTCTTGAGTGAACTTTCTTGGCGTCGTTAGCAGGTTTTTTTTGCTAACGGAGGGATCAGTAGATTGAAAACTACTTTGTAATGGTCAGACCATATACAGGGAGTAGTGGTAACATTGTTTATTTCAATGTTGTTAGAAATAACCCATTCCAATTGGTGACCATTGGCCATGGTAGGGACATGGTTTGATACATTGAACTGGATTTTTTGAAGATTTTTTTCAACATGGATTGCTTCTTTATCTTTGGAGTCACCGCGCCATTGGTTCAAATCACCAAGGATAATTGTAGATTTGTTGTGTCCTATTAGTGAGTTAGCGTGGTATATGAGTTCATCATTGAACACAGAGTCGAGTGATGGTGGTCTGTAGACAAGTAGGAAGTTAATACAGTTGTTATTTGTAGGACCATATTTAAGGTGTAAGGTTTCACAACCTGAACATATTGTAGTTGTGGGGAACACAGGTATGGAGTCTCGTGATATTATGGCGACCCCATAATATCACAAGACTCCATACTCCTGAGGGAGTTGGAGGTGGATGAGCAAAGAGCTTGAGAGGGCAGATATTTAGGAAGAGAGAGTTGAAGGTATTGAGCTCCCAGACCCCAGAAGGCCTTGTGGACAATGCAGAGGTTTTTTAACTTAATCCTCGCCGCCACTGGGAGCCAGTGAAGAAATGTCAGTCCTGGAGAGAGAGAGGATCTCTGGGCTTGAGGCCAAGGACAAGTTTTGCAGTCCTGTTTTGGATGAGTTGCAGAGGGCGGAGAGTAGAGGCAGGAAGATTTAGAAAGAGGCTGTTGCAGTAATCCAGCCTAGAGAGAACCAGAGCTCTGGAGACAGTGAGCTTCTGGGAGGGTAGTGTGACTTCTTGGAGATGTCAGAGATTCGAGGAGAGAAGGAAATTGTGGAGTCAAAGATGACCCCAAGGTTTTTAGCCTCACAGGTTGGAGCAGGAAGAGGGCCAAGTGAGGCCGGCCAGAGAATGACAGGAAAGGAAGGAGCAGGTGTGCCGATGAGAAGAATCTCGGTCTTACTGGCGTTAAGGCAGAGATCATTGGCGGCACACCACTCCTGGATGGCGGACAGACAGTCAGAGATGAGAGAAGGAGAAGGGGTGGCAGAAGGGAGCCTGAAAATGAGTTGTCATCCTCATAGCACTGAAAGTTGGGGCGGAGAGCAGCAATGCAGTGGGCAGGAAGTGCCAGGTATTGGTTGAACAGCCAGGGAGAGAGGTTAGACCCCTGGGCAACACCACAGATACAGATAGAGATAGAGGAGAGGAAGGACCAAAGTTGGACCTGGAAGGGTCGATCAGGGAGGAAGGTGGTCAGCCATGCCATGGCCTGATCGGTCATACCCACGTTATCACGGAGACGGTTCAGCAGGATGGCATGGTTGACCGTGTCAAAGGCAGAAGAGAGATCCAGTAAGATGAGGACACAGGGGGTGTTGGAATCAAGGTTGGAGAGCAGGTCTTCACAGATGTTCAGGAGAGCAGTTTCCGTGCTTCTGGCAGCTCTGAAGCCAGACTGATGGTCATGGAGACAACCAACAGATCCAGTGTAAAGATTAAGCTGGGAGATGGCCAGCTTTTCCAGATGTTTGCCCAGGAAAGGAGTGATGGAGATTGGGCAATAGTTAGCCGGGCAAGAAGTGTCGCAGAGTGTTTCTTAGGAAGGGGGTATACAAGGGAGTGCTTCAGGGCAGAGGGGAATCTTCTGGTGGATTTCTGCAACCACTCCTTCGCCACTGATCAGGAGCCAGAGTGTCAATGTGGTCCTTAATGGTTTTGGAGGAGATGGGGTGAAGCTGTTCTGATGAGACTTTCATAGATCAGACTTGTCTAGAAACGTCGTCGGAGGAGAACAGGGGAAAGGCAGAGAAGGAGGGGGGAGAGGTGGCCAAAGAAGGGCCACGGGAAGAGCAGGAAGTAGAGGGAGGAGGGGGAGAGGAAGAGAGAGAGCACAGGATGTCCTGTGTTTTAGAGATGAAATGAAAAGCCAGGGCCATGCAGAGAGCCTGGGAGGGGAGACTGCAGCAGGATTGGCCAGCTCCTTGAAGATTTTAAAGAGTTCGGCCGAGTTGTTATAGATCCCCTATTGTTCTGCTCTCCTGTGACCTGAAGCTAGCTGCACCAGAATTTTCTTCAGACCGCCATCAGAAGCTGAGAATAGGCAACTGTCCCATCACAGATGATTGTTCTCCACCACAGCCGCTGAGAGCCAGAGCAGCGGGTAAACTGCTGGATTCAAACCTACTACTAGCGACCTCTACAAAAATGGCGACGTTTGGTCCGGACTGTGCAGAGGGTCGGTGAGTACTTGCATCACTTACGGGTGTCCCACTGGCCCAACAATCCTTTTTATGCAGAAGTATCCTTTAAATGTATTCTCGCCATTTGAACTCTGCTGCCAAGGGCAGGGCCTACTCGAATAGTGGGAACCGATTTTTCATTGCCTCAAAACCCTTCATGACTTGCTACATCCCTCACAAAAAGACCTGCTTTTTGTCCATCTGCGTGATCGTGCATTTTTATGCACAACTGTACTGTTGAGCACAAGGCTTCACTCTTCTTAGTGTTAAACTCGAAAGTTGGGGAACGAACTCTGAAGAATTACCTAATGCCATCTATGTGTTAACCCTCTTTTCACAGGTTGTGGTTGCATCTTATCACAGGCCAACACTGCAACTACCATTCAGTGTCTACGACGACTGGGTTTCTCCATCAACTTCCCCAAGTCGTGCCTGGTCCCGTTGCACTCTATCTCGGATCAAGACTCGCACCACTAGGCCCTCAGAGAAAGGGTGGCAGCTTTTCTGGAAAAGGTTCGCTATCTCAGCAGCGCCCAAGTGACACCAGTCCGCAACTACAAATCCCTGCTAGGGATGCTGTCATCATGCATCCTGTTCATCACCAACTGCCGGCTACACATGAGGCCGGTACAGGAATTCCTGGAAGCCTGTTGGATCCAAGCCTCAGGCTCCTGGGATGACCGCATTGCCCGAACACCGGCTCTCAGGCTGGTGGTTAGTGAGAGAACATCTGGTGCAGGGCGAACCCTTCAGGTTGCCACCCCATCAGGCCACCGTCATGTTGATGTTTCACTGGAGGACTGTGGTGCCCACTGTCAGGACCAGCACGGCAGGGGCCTTTGGTCAGAGGAACAAAAGATGTTTGAGCTACAGGTGATCTTTTGGGCCCTGAACTCTTTCCTCCCCCTCCTGACGTGAAAGGTGGTTCGGGTTTACATCGACAACACAACATCAATGTTTTATGTCTGCAAGCAGGCGAGGGACAAGGTCTCCACAGCTTTCCAAGGAGGCCCAATCTCTGTTGCACTGGGCTCTACAGCACGCCATGTTTCTCATCCCCCTTTGCCTAGTAGCTATTCAGAACACTCTGGCGGACTCCCTCAACAGGGAGTTACACTCTTGTCATGAGACAATCGGCTTCGACTGTTTCAGATGTGGGACACTCCAGAAATCAACCTTTTTGTCACATACGACAACAGTCACTGCAAGACCTTTGCCAGCTGCTTCCTCCATCCGTAGAGCCCGAGGGACGCCTTTGCGTTTCCGTGGGAGGCAAAATGTCTGTATGCATTTCTCCCGATTCCCTCTGGTGCCTCGAGTCTTACACACCTTCAGACTTTATTGGTGCAAATTTATATTAGTGGGCCCTGCGTGGCTGAGACAGTTTTGGTACTCCAACCTCCTTGCCCTCTCCTCAACAGTGACAATCAAGTTGCACCTGCACCAATTGCTCCTGTCCAGGAACCAGGGGGTGGTACTTCACCACGACACGGCCTCTGTCAATCTGACGGCCTGGCTTCTGTGTCCTTTCCACAAGATTGCCATGAGGTCCTAGCCAGAGCAAGAGCTCCCTCCACCTTAAAGTGCAAGTGGAAACGTTTTCAACTGTGGTGCAGGAACCCTCGACTGCGACCACAAACCATTCGACCGGAAGACCTGTTGTCGCTAGCCCAGTCTGGCATGACACATTCTTACATTAAGGTGCACCTGACAGCGATCTCCAGGTAGAACCGCTCTGCAGGGGTGTCATCCCTGTGGTCCCATCGAGTGGCGAAGGAGTTCCTGCGTGCGCTGTTCCAATCTTTTCCACCTGTCCGTCGCCCTGCTCTGGCATGGGAGCTAAATGTGCTACTTGCGAAGCTCATGAGGCCACCGTTCAAGCCTATGCACCAAGCATCCTTTAAACACCTTTCCTGGAAAAACAGCATTCTTGGTGGCCATCACATCAGCCAGGCAAGTGGGTGAGATCCAGGTGTTTTCATCCAAGACGCCCTACTTGACGTTTCACAAGGACAATTCTATTCTGCGTACTAACCCAACCTTTATGCTAAAGGTTCCACCCTCTTTCCATCTAAATCAGCTGGTGGTTTTGCCAGTATTTTTTGGCACACCGACGTCTTCAGCAGAGCAAACCCTGCACATGCTCAATGCTTTGCACATCCTTGAGTACTATGTGGTACGTACTAAGTCTTTCTGTACACCAGATCAGCTGTTTGTTTCAATTGGACCTTTGGGGCATAAGAAGGCTCTCTCCAAGTCCTCCATTTCAAGATGGATTGCATCCTGCATCTCTTTCTGCCATCAACAAGCCGGCAGGCCGCTGCCTGGCAGGCCCATGGCTGCACTCCACCCGAATAGTGTCTGCAACTACTGCCTTTCTCTCCGGATCCCACTGCTTGACATCTGCAGTGCAGCCACCTGGAGATCGGTGCATGCATTCACCAGGTTCTACTGTGTCGACAGATTCCCCAGAAAAGTCTAGAGTCGGCCAATTGGTTCTGCAGAACCTTTTTGTGTGAGGTTAGTAAGTCTCCAATAGTAAGTTATGCTGGGAGCTTGCCTCCACACATGTTAATTGTTCTAATACTGCTTTGTAATCTATTCAAAGCATCTGAATCTAACAAAGATCCAATGCTGGAGAAGGAGTAAGTTACTTACCTGTAACTCCGGTTCTCCAGCATTGGTATCGTTCATAGATTCACATGCGACCCTCCCTACAACCCGCATGGCTCGTCTTTTGTCTCTTACTGCCACTGACATGCGCTTGTCAAAATCTGATGATGGCACACACGGGAGGAGCTAAGGGAGGTGTTCCTATTGGCTGTGGGCAGCATGACCCAAAATGACTATAATAGAGCACAAAAGTGACTGAAAGTTTTCAGTTAAATTTAAACAACTCTGTTACCAGGATTCCCAGCCTGACGGGAAATATTCACAGAATGTGAATCTATGAAAGATACCAATGCTGGAGAACCGGAGTTACAAGTAAGTAACCTATTGCATCTTGCCCCCAGCACTTCAGAAAATAATTCTGTTGAGCAATTTCAACAAGTAATCATGCACATAAAATGTTGACTAATAATTAAGGCTTCCTGTTTTCTGTTTTTATAGATTTTTACACATAAATACAACCAAAATCAACTTAATTTCTACCTATTTGGTTATAGTGGAAAACAAGCATTGGCAGTGCCAATAGTTCTGGCATTTACTGCTGTTATTTGCATTTTGCATTTATAGGTACCAGGGTGCAAGGAGGATGGTGTAAAGTTGTAAAGGAGGATCCCATAAGGGGCACGGGTGTGCAAGAGAATGAGAATGAAAGAAAATAGAGCAAGGGAGGAAATGGTTAAGAGAGGGTGCCATTGATGATCAAGCGGAAATATGAGTGAGAAAGGTTGAGAGTGAGAGAGTAACCACACCAACACGGAAACGGTGTCACCGCCGGCACGTAAACACCCACAGACATGGACATACCGCCCCAAAAAGCAGTGGAAAACCTGTGGCCGCCCTCGCCGTCATGGACACAGAATCACTGGAAGCGGAAATACAGTGACCGCGATAACCGGAAACAGAAAGGCAGCCATTACTTAAACCACAATCTACTGCCATCCTCACACACCACAGGCCAGATCACCTCCCTGAGCTCTGAAAATCATCAACTACTATGGCATCCCCGATTCCAGCAAGAAGACAGCTCAAGCAGAGGTTCGGCGAGGTAGAGCTCACAGTGCTTGTGGAGCATATAGTGGACCATGCCAAAATGTTTTCAGCGCAGAACAGCGGTGCGCCACCCAGCAACACCGTAAGGAGGTCTGGGCTGAAGCAGCATACAAGTGCACAGCAGTAGGGGTGACCATATGCACGTAAAGGACTGCCACAAGAGGTGGGATGACCTCCGGCTCAGAGTGTGCAACCTCATTGCTGCACACCGCCAGCACAGCGCTGGCACCGGTGGAGGCCCAGCATCCCCACTGAAACTGCAGTCGTGGGAGGAGCGGTGCAGCAGTGCCCTGCACCTTGAGGGCATACAGGGCATTGGTGACGCAGAGGCAGGAGTGGGCCCACCTGGTAATGCCGGTAAGTGCACAAAGTACAAAGCCATGAGTGTGAATGGACCCTATGAGTGAACCAATGGACCCACTGATAACCCCCCTCCCCAGGGCAGGAGTGACCCAATGGACCCACTTATACCCCCCCCAGCCAGGACAGGAGTGACTCAATGTACCCACTGATAACCCTCCTAACCCCCAGCCAGGGCAGGAGTGAACCAATGGACCCACTGATATCCCCACCCCCCTAGCCAGGGCAGGAGTGACCCAATAGACAGACAGATAACCCCCCCTGGCCTCCTGAGCCAGGGCAGTATTGACCCAATGGACCCACCAATCACCCAGATGACAAGCAACACACACCCAATACATAGCCCCCGGACATGCACACAGTGCGTGACTGAGTACAAGCAGAGACACACACACACATGAGTGCATCAACAGTCAAATGTGTGTACATGCAAGTGGTCACAGATCATTCAGTGTGATGCATGTGATGGACCCATCAAGTACCACCACACAACTAACAGCATGCCCTCTGTATCCCCACAGGCATGTCAAGTGACAGTGACAATGCCCAACAGGCGACGCAACGTCCACCTGCATGTGGCCAAAGCAGCCCTCCTGCCCGGGTTGACGAGGCCAGCTGCTCTAGGACACAGGCACCAGCTGCATCTGGCACAGATGCACCAGCCAACATCTCCATCCCCATGCAGGCTGCCGCCACACAAGTGGCACACACTCCCACCATGGCCACAGATTCCATCCTACAGGCCGTCTGCACTGCAGAGGAGGCTGCATCCAGTGGCGACAGTGCCCCAGCCATGCAGTCCGAAGTCGGAGGACAGGAGAAGGGGGACAACATGGATGACCTGTCATCCCTCCACAACCTGCAGTTCAGCCCCCCCTCAATGCACAGCCCCATGAGGTCACCAACGTCCTCCATGGCAGAGCTAAGTGCCCGCATGCAGCGGATGGAGGAACAGCAGGCCACCCTATCGCAGCTTGTGGAAAGGCAGCGGGAGGAGGCTAGGCTACAGCGAGAGGAGGCGATGCAGCAGCCCAAGGAGGCGAGGCTGCAGCGAGAGAGAAATGCGACATCGCTGCGTCGGCTCTCCAGAGCCATCAGACGTTTCGTCATGACCATTGTCACCTTGGCACGCCATGTCCGGGAGGGCAACAGTGTGACATCCACCATCGCAGAGTCCATGTTGTTTGCCCAGCAGGTGTTTCTTGGAAGTGTGCCACCAGTCACACCACCAGTGCCGCCACCAGCACCACCCCATCAAGCTCTGCCACTGCCAACCCACGGAGGCGCTCCAGTCGCATAAGCACCCCCGGAAATAATGCCATGTGGCAATGGCTGTCCACAAGACATTCTGGGACACAATGGGTGTATTGGGGTGGGTACGTTTGGGTGGTGGGTTAGGTCCATTATGGGGTTAGTGGTTTGGGGCCTGGTTGGGGGTGGGTACGTTTGGCTGGTGGTGGAGGTCCATTATGGGGTTAGTGGTTTGGGGTGGTTACGTTTGGGTGGTGGGTGTGCATGGGTGTACAGCTTTCCTATCCAATACACCTTCTTTCCTGCTTTGTTTACAATAAAACTCCTTTGAAAACTCTTTCCCGAATGGACATCCGTAATTTCATTTGCAATCAATCCATTTATTAACGTGCATCATCATATTCATGCAATGCTGTTCATGTGCAGTCTCACAAAAGTAAATATGAATGAGTGCATGTTGACCATCTTGTGCCCCCCCCTTCGAGGGAGTGCAGCCATCCCATCCCCATCTTCATCAACTCCATCATCCACTGTGTCTGGGGGCAGTGGAATGTTCCTGCGCATGCACAGATTGTGCAGCATGGCACACACAA
The DNA here is from genome assembly GCF_040938575.1 of Ambystoma mexicanum. Taxonomy (NCBI): domain Eukaryota; kingdom Metazoa; phylum Chordata; class Amphibia; order Caudata; family Ambystomatidae; genus Ambystoma; species Ambystoma mexicanum. The sequence continues at coordinate 826,572,577 of NC_090939.1, forward strand.
GCACTATTTTACCCGTCTTCACTGGGTTGTACAGCAGTGATCCGCCAGATCTGCTCAAGCAGCGGAACCTGGCCTTCAGTTGGCCAAATGTCCTCTTGATCATGCCACGTGTGCGGACGTGTGCCCTGTTGTAGGCCTCCTCATGCCTGTTCCTTGGCCTCCGTACAGGCGTCATCAGCCATGGCGTCAGTGCATATCCTGCACCACCTACATGGGATGTAAATGCAGGGGACATGTCAGTGTTTGTGGTATACATGTCTTGATCAGATGCAGTGCAATCATGTGTCATTAGTCAATCATCCATATGGGGCAAGCAGTGGTCTGACCAGTGGGTGATTACCATTCCTGTGTCATTGTTGTCCACATTGGCGCTTGGACATTGCCCAATGACTTGCTGTGCATATGAAGTTGCCCTTGTGGCCAGTAGTAGTTGGTGAGTATGGCATTGTGCAGTGATGTACACACATGGAGGAGTCAGTCAATAGACACTGTGATGATGTGGTCGATGCAGATTGTCTATTGTGCACACATCATGTGCATTGGGGGGGGCAGTGGTGCATAGTGTGGGTGGGTGAATAAAGTGGATCATGTCGTATTAGCGTGTGCTACCAGAACATGTCTTGGTTGTGCATCTCGTTTGGCAGGGTGTGCAGGGGCACACTGTGCCCACCTGTCATGTGTAGCTTTGTGATGTGTGGGTTGTGGTGACTCTCCATTACATTGAAAGAAAAATAAAGGGGTAGACCTGCACTATAGTCCCTGATCCTTCAGGTATTATGCAGCAAAAATATATATATATATTGGATCAGTAGAACGGGTTGACTCTGGCAAGATTTAGAACATATCACATTTTATTTCAATTACTTCATTACAAAAAATGTATTTGATTTCATAAGTACTCTAAAAATTCAACAATTCATACCCTCATTCATAACCTAATACACTCCCCATTCAGACATATCAATCTAAAAAACACACCATGTTATACCCTACATTTTTTGCAGAGCATCCACTATTTTTCATTAGCATATTCAACAATGACCCAGTCCGTAATATCAGGTGTCATTATGTAGCTGGTGTGGTGTTCAACCAGATGTCTTGTTTGTAGAAAAAACGTCGACACGTGTTTCGGTCAGAGACCACCTTCAGGGCGTTGGGCAAGAAGACAATGCTCTGCCCTATTTTAAGCTTGTATGGGCCAGAATTCAATCTAAAAACAATATAAAAAGCCAGAATGTCAACCCTATTTCTTTCAGAAGGTGACGGGTTATTGTCACATTGTGTCAAAGTTAAATAAAGACAGAAGCCTTACTCACCCCCAAGATGCAATTCTTAGTATCGTGAAAAGGACCAAAGGAATTAATCCTCCACTGGCCTCGGTATATATATCGAGCCTGTGGAACCAACACACAACAAAACAAAACACTTAATATATTGGTCAAAGCCAGACTTATAACTGTATATATATCAAAATAGAAGTGATACAGAAAAACACTTACATATACCCGAGGGCAAAAAAAGCAATCTATGCGGGACCTGCACGTTTGTGAAAGCAGGACATACACTAGTGTACTGGAGTCACTAGATCCTCCATGGACCCCCCAGCAACTGTAACAAAACAAACACACACACAACCGAGTTACCACCCGTCAGTCAAAAGGTTCCACTCCGTTCTCTCATAAAAATCACCAAAATGCTATCCCCCTCTGTTTCCAACACTATGCTACGAGTACCGTCACCATCATCATCATAGCGTACTCATAATGTGCTTCAACACAACATGTGATGCCTTTAGGTCATGCTCATTCAGGGTTATCCATTTGTCATATTAAAAAGTACAAAGTAAAAGGTAAACCATAGTACCCCAGACCAATATTATATACAGTGGGTCTCGCCCGAGTGCACACGCCTTCCAGATGACATTCATTGTACCGTTACTCCCCTGTTGCCACCACGATATACAAACGTACAGACACGGTATGAGTTCCGTGTTGTTAACACTACGTATGCCCTAAACGTGCTGCCATCACCTCGACCGTATCTTTATAATTACTAATGTTGATTCATCTCTTACCTTGGTCCTATCGGTCCAATCGCAACCGCGACCCAGCAATCACCTAATCCGGACGGCGTTAAACTCGCGCATAACCGCCGACTCTACCAAAGTCGAAGGACATAGACAGAGGACTAACTAATATCCTCACTGGGGAACACAAACAAGGGACTTAATCCACCAATGCACAGTCTGGCCCATCCATAAGTAAAGAGACTGGACACGATTAAACGTGTGTTGCAAAAACAGATCTGTATCTTCCTACGGGGTCATTCGAACGCGTACGTCCAATAATGTAGACAGAGGATCTTTCTATGGTCACCCCTCTACAATTCTGTTCACGGCTACAAAACAATGTTTAAACGGACTAAACGAACTACAAAAACTTGAAAAACTAAAAAAACAAACATGAAAAACGTGAAAAACGTAAAAAAATACACACGTAACAAAAACGTAAAAAACTCTCTTGGGGGTCTGGCGCACTAAGTCCCTTTCCCTTTTACAGCACAGCCTGATTTTAGGAACTGAGTGCTTTGCTGAGATCATGACTTGATACACCTAGCAGGTCAAACCTGTTACACAAATGTGTCTATATCCAGGCCCTACAACAGACCTCTCCACCATTCTGAATATACCCATGCTATTAGCATAGATATACATGTTTCTTCAGAGACCGTACTTTTATGTTTAGCAAAGTGTCTATACAGTTCTAGAAACTGCATATTTAGGCATCATACAAACAGTTTGGGAAAAACAAATTAGAAAAACAAAATGGAAAAACAAACTGGAAAAACAAAATGGAGAAACAAAGTGAGAGACTACATGGTCATTACATCTGTCTTTTTTTGATATATGCCAGCAAACACCAATCTAGCTTGTTTCTTTCCATATATGTTTTCCAACATCCAAAAACACTGTTTAGCATCAGCTATATGGAGGAATTGTCTGTGCGGCAAAAATTAAATTCAATATTATTCATATAGTGCATAGTCATATATTGCCTGTCAAACACATGCATTATTCATTGTCAGCAATATAAATGTAGGTGGGAAAAAATGTTAATTTCTTGTAACAAGAGTATTCCACTCAACTGAAACATTCAATCCTTCCTGAACAGTATTAAAAGTATGAATCCATTTCTGTTCAGTGCGATGTAATGTTGTACTGAAATCCCCCCTCTCATATTACTCTTAATGTGTTGGAGTACGAACCATCTCAGATACGGACATGAGATGGTTTGTACTCCAACACATTAAGAGTAATATGAGAGGGGGGGATATCAGTACAACATTACATCGCACTGAACAGAAATGGATTCATACTCTTAATACTGTTCAGGAAGGATTGAATGTTTCAGTTGAGTGGAATACTCTTGTTACAAGAAATTAACATTTTTTCCCACCTACATTTATATTGCTGACAATTAATAATGCATGTGTTTGACAGGCAATATATGACTATGCACTATATGAATAATGAATTTAATTTTTGCCGCACAGACAATTCCTCCGTATAGCTGATGCTAAACAGTGTTTTTGGATGTTGGAAAACATATATGGAAAGAAACAAGCTAGATTGGTGTTTGCTGGCATATATCAAAAAAAGACATAGATGTAATGACCATGTAGTCTCTCACTTTGTTTCTCCATTTTGTTTTTCCAGTTTGTTTTTCCATTTTGGTTTTCTAATTTGTTTTTCCCAAACTGTTTGTATGATGCCTAAATATGCAGTTTCTAGAACTGTATAGACACTTTGCTAAACATAAAAGTACGGTCTCTGAAGAAACATGTATATCTATGCTAATAGCATGGGTATATTCAGAATGGTGGAGAGGTCCGTTGTAGGACCCGGATATAGACACATTTGTGTAACAGGTTTGACCTGCTAGGTGTATCAAGTCATGATCTCAGCAAAGCACCCAGTTCCTAAAATCAGGCTGTGCTGTAAAAGGGAAAGGGACTTAGTGCGCCAGACCCCCAAGAGAGTTTTTTACGTTTTTTTACGTGTGTATTTTTTTACGTTTTTCATGTTTGTTTTTTTTAGTTTTTCAAGTTTTTGTAGTTCGTTTAGTCCGTTTAAACATTGTTTTGTAGCCGTGAACAGAATTGTAGAGGGGTGACCATAGAAAGATCCTCTGTCTACATTATTGGACGTACGCGTTCGAATGACCCCGTAGGAAGATACACATCTGTTTTTGCAACACACGTTTAATCGTGTCCAGTCTCTTTACTTATGGATGGGCCAGACTGTGCATTGGTGGATTAAGTCCCTTGTTTGTGTTCCCCAGTGAGGATATTAGTTAGTCCTCTGTCTATGTCCTTCGACTTTGGTAGAGTCGGCGGTTATGCGCGAGTTTAACGCCGTCCGGATTAGGTGATTGCTGGGTCGCGGTTGAGATTGGACCGATAGGACCAAGGTAAGAGATGAATCAACATTAGTAATTATAAAGATACGGTCGAGGTGATGGTAGCACGTTTAGGGCATACGTAGTGTTAACAACACAGAACTCATACCGTGTCCGTACGTTTGTATATCGTGGTGGCAACAGGGGAGTAACGGTCCAATGAATGTCATCTGGAAGGCGTGTGCACTCGGGCGAGACCCACTGTATATAATATTGGTCTGGGGTACTATGGTTTACCTTTTACTTTGTACTTTTTAATATGACAAATGGATAACCCTGAATGAGCATGACCTATAGGCATCACATGTTGTGTTGAAGCACATTATGAGTACGCTATGATGATGATGGTGACGGTACTCGTAGCATAGTGTTGGAAACAGAGGGGGATAGCATTATGGTGATTTTTATGAGAGAACAGAGTGACACCTTTTGACTGACGGGTGGTAACTCGGTTCTGTGTGTGTTTGTTTTGTTACAGTTGCTGGGGGGTCCATGGAGGATCTAGTGACTCCAGTACACTAGTGTATGTCCTGCTTTCACAAACGTGCAGGTCCCGCATAGATTGCTTTTTTTGCCCTCGGGTATATGTAAGTGTTTTTCTGTATCACTTCTATTTTGATATATATACAGTTATAAGTCTGGCTTTGGCCAATATATTAAGTGTTTTGTTTTGTTGTGTGTTGGTTCCACAGGCTCGATATATATACCGAGGCCAGTGGAGGATTAATTCCTTTGGTCCTTTTCACGATCCTAAGAATTGCATCTTGGGGGTGAGTAAGGCTTCTGTCTTTATTTAACTTTGACACAATGTGACAATAACCCGTCACCTTCTGAAAGAAATAGGGTTGACATTCTGGCTTTTTATATTGTTTTTAGATTGAATTATGGCCCATACAAGCTTAAAATAGGGCGGAGCATTGTCTTCTTGCCCGACGTCGTGAAGAAGGTCTCTGACCGAAACACGTGTCGACGTTTTTTCTACAAACAAGACATCTGGTTGAACACCACACCAGCTACATAATGACACCTGATATTACGGACTGGGTCATTGTTGAATATGCTAATGAAAAATAGTGGATGCTCTGCAAAAAAATTGAGTGTAGGGTATAACATGGTGTGTTTTTTAGATTGATATGTCTGAATGGGGAGTGTATTAGGTTATGAATGAGGGTATGAATTGTTGAATTTTTAGAGTACTTATGAAATCAAATACATTTTTTGTAATGAAGTAATTGAAATAAACTGTGATATGTTCTAAATCTTGCCAGAGTCAACCCGTTCTCCATTACATTGGCCCGGGGGTGATGCATTGGCAGTTGTAGCAGGCCAGTCACACAGGTCATTGCCCTGGACACCTCCCCGCCCCCTTTCACAGGGGCCATGCATTAGCAGTTGTACTCACCCAATAGCCAAGTGCTTTGTCCAGCATAGCGTTCCATGTACCGTGGCAATGTCGAATTCTGCAGGACCATTGAGTCATGTGTTGACCCCAGGAAACGTGCGCAGCAATGTGTTATCACTTGTCCAGCTTCACATACCATCTGTACATTCAGTGAGTGGTATAGTTTCCTATTGCGGTACACCATCTCCATTGCACGCGGTACTGTCAGCTCTATGTGGGTGCAGTCTACTGAACCAATGCAATTTGGCATGGAAGGCCAACTTGGTGGCCATGACCTGGGCAAGGGTACGGTGTAGGGCGATGTGTTCCGACACATGGCGCAGCAGGGTACCCAGTACCTTGCCCAGTATTCTTGAGAAACAGGGTTATGAGAGCCCGTGCAGCTCACCAACAGTGTGCTAAGTTCCAGTGCCAAGAAAATGCAGTACCGAGACCACCTTCAAAAGGGGGGGGATTGCCGTTGAAATGCTAATGCAGCTGCTGATGTCCTCAATCATGGTGGTGATGTACATGATTGTTGGACGGTCCAGCCAGTATAATGTGTGGATCTGTCCTGGGATCAGGTTCCAGGGTGAGGCCCTGAGGCAGGGTTTTGCAGGCTGCCTGCGGGGTCGTGCCGGCTGCACAATTGGGTTTGGCATGGGTGCAGGGTTTGCTAACTGTCCCTTGCGCCTCCTCCGCCTCCTCTGCACCATTGCTGCCACCATGTGCACTGCTGCTTGTAGGTTCAATAGCCCCAGTCCCAATGCTGCTACAGCAGCTGCCTGCATAGTTGTGTTTGGAGTTGGCCTGGGTGTGGGTGTGGGCCTTTTGTAGGATCCCCGTGACCTGCTTGGTCCAGCTCGGCTCATTTGGTGCACCTGTGGCCTGATTCAGCTCACCAGGCACTGTTTAATGTCATTTCTGCTGTGGTGGCGATACCCGCACCGTGTCCAGTGTTTCCGCCATTTTTGTGGCCAAGTTTCTGTGTCTGTGCTACTCGTAATGCGCACAGTGTTACGTATTGCCGGTAACTGGGGGTGTCGTTGCGCTGTGTCTGCCGACGCAGTTATCGGGTGCGTTGACTCGGCGGTGGCAGTTTCGGATGGTGGTATTTCCGGGATCGAAGGTCAGAATTCGTCGGTCCGGTAAACGGTGCCGGTATGGTTATACCGGCAACGTTAAGTCCGGACCGCCAGACTCGTAATGAGGCCCAATGTGTTTTTTTGAAGGGATTAATTGCACACCAACAGTGAATGAAACCGTGTTTACATTCTCTCGCAAAAGAAATCCTTGCAAATTGGAACAGTTCAATCATTCTCATTTTATACAATCCAATTAAATGTGAATTTTGAAAATCCGGTATCTTGAAAATCTGACTACATGAAAGAATAAATTGCTTGATCATGAATGCCCATTATACAATGCAGATGCTAATTGGCTGCAAATAGAATGAGCGGTGCCTATTAGCTTTAATCTGAAGTTGTGAAGTAAGCATTTTTGCAAAACCCATGTTATTCAATGGGAGACAGAGCCTTGTAGTGAAATCAGCCTGATCAATGACAGCTGATGAAAGACACCAGTGAGGCGGCACGGTTTCTGTAAGGTGTTTCCGAAATGGAGGACATTTGAAATGTAAACTGTATTAAAAATGGTTTATCCTATGGCCCTAAGACCTTAGCATTTAGGACAGCTGATCAAATCTGATGATTAAAAGACAAACATCCACTTGGATTGGCTAGTAAGAAAATAAGAATGGTTTCAAAGGGGAAGAGGGCTGGCATTATACTCAATATAACAAGCTACACAGGGCAGCAGTCACACACGCAGCACAGATGCCATGCTTGAGACGAAACCTGAAGGGACAGGGCTGGAGGAGCCAGCTGATTCAGAACTTGACTACCAGGGTAAGCGAAAGCAAGCAGCTGTTTTAATGCATGGGCCATGGCAGTAGTTCTGTATGTGGGCCTAGATTTGGCCCTTGCCTATTTTTCTAAATTCTGATGTTTAATGCTTTCTCCGATAGTTTGGAGGAAGTTAAATTATAAGACTTTGCTGCTTCAGTAAGAAGAAGCAAACAGCTTTAACTGAATCTACTCACGGGCCAAAACCTTTGTCAGTTTTTCCAAATTCAAATTTTTGGGCGGGTTCAATATTTTGGGGATTGAAGTAAGCCACTGTTGCCAATTTTGCAACAAATATTTTTCTTTTCCACTGTTACACTATTCAGAGACATTATTATGTTATCATTGTTATTTGGTTAGATAAGCCTTCAACTATCCATGTGCTGGTGAAATGCTGAGTTTATAGTGAAACAAAGTTTTGGCCTAACATCAGTCTGGGCTGCCTTTGTATTTGTTTGGGCGGGATAAGTGGATCCATCAAAGCAGAGGACGGAAAGGAGGAATCTCTGCTGGAGGTTTTAAAATCCTTAACTTGTAATTTTTTAACTCCTGTCTTTAGATTGCTTGCAGAATGTTTTAGTTAACTGTCCATAGTAGCCAGACACGTTTGACAGAGTTAATAACCCTTTCCCTCTAATGGGTTATTCAGGGGTTGGTCTGAATAACATCACCTGCCCACTGGCTTGCCAGTGCACATAGCACCATAAATGGGAGTATGCTTTTAGGTTTTACTGTGCCACAATGGTTACACACTCATTGCTAATTGGTTGAAGGTTGCTTTAACATTTTAGAAGTTAATAAGAGAAGAGTAGGATGTTGGGACCCTATTCACCTACTTTATTACTAATATTGGAAAAGGCATAAGGTTTGACAATACTATTTGTAAGGCTCATATCTCTACAAGAGAATGCATACACATAAAAAAAAAACAGAGTGGAAGCATTATTAATGTGTTTCTATTTGAGTACAAAAGACTCTATATTGACACTAAATACTTGTTGGTTTAGCGATCTAACTGTGTAGGGAAAATATTGATAACATTTAATGCTTATCGTACACACACAAGGGCAATAGGAATCGGTTTCTAGATACTATAGAGCAGGGTTGTCCAACTCCAGGCTTCGAGGTCTGGAATCTTGATGAGTTTTCAGGATATCCCTCATTTATATTCAAGAGAACAAATTTGCATACATTTAGAATCACTGTATGCAAATTAGTCTCCTGAATATTAATGAGGGGTAGCCTGAAAATCAAACATGATCCTGGGAGCCTGGAGTTGGACAACCCTGCTCTAAACCCAAGAAAATATTGCTGTTCAATAGTAAGCCTTTTAGGTGCTTTGGGTGGTAGCTTCTCTTGCATTAAGTGCAGAGATCCAAATCTCTCCATCATGTACAGCACTATACTCCCACATCCCGACCCCTTTCCTCCATACTGCATGGGCGGCACTAGACAGGGATATGCACACGTAAGTGTAACCAGGCCCACTGGCCCCGCCCACCGGTGCCTAATCTCAGTCAATTTTTCAGCACAGACAGGAACGAACCTGCACAGTGCAAGAGCGCAAATTTTATGCTGCATAGCAGCTTTTTTCCCCAGTGCCTTTTTCCTTTCTCCCATGCCTCTCACCCTGCTGGCATATCTCGGTAGAGAGCGGGTTTACTTGGTGCGCCTCCTGCGAGGGATCCTTCCCTGCATCGGACCCCCATTCGCTTGATTTAGCGTGTTTGGCGACCAACCACCGGTGGGATTCTTGCACGGCATGCATTGCACTGAATCTCCAGATCTTTGAAGAACCAGTTATTGAAGTGGAGGGAGATTTTTCTCATGCTCGCCCCCGAAGCACCGCAAGGCCTTCACGCGCCCCAAGGCAAAGAACTACAAACAAGCTAGAAACAACTGTGTATAGGCGCATTATAAATGCCACACCATATCAAGCTCTATCTTCTCTTCAGTGCCTCAGCAGGGTGACTCCTTTCCGGGGAGTTCCTTCAGTGAGAGTGGACCAGATCCTCGTACCGGCTCTTTACCCGAGTCCTATAAGGCTACCAGTGCATGCACCGAGGGGTCTTTGGATCCTACCAGGTAAGAGTGTAGGGGCTGGCTGGTCCTATTACTGGATGTCGTTCCCAGGGGCGTGAAAGCTCCAATATCAGACATAGGCCAGAGAGGGTGCCTAAACGCAACCAGACTACCGGGTAGAATCCTGAGGTAGTAATGCCTCCCGGGAAATCTCTGAGGATGGTCATAAGAGTCAAATCACGAGGGCATACAAAGGCCTAAAGCAGTACCGCCAGATTCAGCCTCCACCTCAGGTCACACATCCGTTGCCGCATCTGCCCCTTCTCCTCCTCCACCACCACCTACTTCACCTCCACCATCCCCTCCAGTGCAGCTGCCTCCTCAGTCAGTTCCGGCTCTCATCATAGTTGCAGAGTGACCCTGTGCCTCAGAGTCAGGCTCCAATAAGAGATCTTCTGAAGAGGGATTTATCTCAGTCTAAAGTCTCTGCAGCATGACAAATCTCCTACACGTCAAGACTCTGACGGGGATGATGCGTCCTCTTCTGCCAAGGCATTCCTTGATCGCATGGACAGGAAGGGGTTGGTGGATTTCCTAAATGTCTATGAAATGGTTGAATGCAAAATGTCAGCGGGAGAAAAAAAACGAAAGTTATTTGAACAAATTTGACTTTGTTTTTTTTCCCGCTGACATTTCTGGCAACTCGCTCCCCCAACCCCCTTAGTTACCTGTTGGCGGCACACATTGTTGTGTGCCGCCAACTCCTCCATCCCTCTGCAACGCTGGTTCCCTTGACTTACGTGCATGGGAACCGGCTCAGCAGGGGGCCTTTTTAAATGAACCGTTATCCTATCGAGAGCGGGGTCACCTCGCAACCCCGATGCCATTGTAGTAAAGAAAGGTGCAGGGGACACCCCCTCAAACCCTGCTCCCCTTGTTCACTATAACTGCGCCGAATGGTAAATGTGTTTGACATTTTCGGCTGTACACAATTTTCGTACAGCCGAAATTCGATCAAATGTACCATTTCGTTTTTTTATGCAACCATTTCTACAGATACCGGATTTCCTTCGGGTGCCAGCACTTGAGCAGGTACAACCTGAAGGAGCGATGTTGGCGAAAATGATATCTTTGAGGGCGGCTAATCATTCTGGCAGTCTACTGCAGAAGGACATGTTAAAAGTGCCACAAAAATTGGGGATGAAACTCTACTCTATCTGTAAATAAGCATGTAGATGCCAGGTTCAGACAGAGGGTGAGACTATTCTGTTCTCTTTGCATCCACGGCCGCATTCCTCTGTGGTAGAGAAAGCTTCATATTCCAAGCCTCCTCCTGGTTCATCTTCTTTGTATCATCAATGGTTAATTGACTAGTTAAGCAAGACAAGCTACTTGAATCACTCAGCAAAAAGATGTACCTGAACGCTGGTTTATACCTAAGGCAGACTAACACATTATTCAAAAGCTGTGGAGGGAAATCAGAGACTTCCTTCCAGACTTGCCAATATAACATCAAATTGCGTTCAAGACTGGGTTGGCAGAGGTAAATGTTATTGCCAAGGACACACACAGACACAGCAAGCGGAGGGATGTGTGACAGCGTGCATATGCGGCGTTCAGCTTGGATGCATGCCACCAAGTTTGTCGTATATAGAAGACAGAACTCTAGAGCTGCCCTTGGAGGGCACAAAGCTTTTTCATTCATCTACCGATGAGGAAGTGGCAAAGACAATATCAAGTTCTCAGACGCTAAATTGCTGGCAATGTTATCAAAACCATTGACAAAAATGTTCTTACTAGGGTAAGCCAGATTAGATCAGTGAGGTCGCACATTTGGCAGCTTCAGGGGTTTCCAGGAAAGGAGGGCCAGGCAGCCGGAGCGTTCTCACAAGCCTAATGAGACTGGCATCCAGATCCATGAGACCGCGGTAGCTTTACCTTCTCCTGGAAAGGTTCAAGATGATGATGCCAGCTCACATTGGCAAGGCACTCTGCAGGGGAGATTTGACGGGCTTCCTGGACCTGAAGGACATGTACCTGCATGCATAAGGCAACCACACAGGCAGATGTTATGGTTCTGCGTTATGAGCCATCATTTTTAGTACAGTATCCTACCATTTGACCTGTACTCTACTCCTCAATTATTTACAGAGGTCATGAATGCAGTCTAATCAGGCTGGGGGGCCATTACTTTTATCCCTATTTGGACGACTGGCTCATCAGATCCAGTTTGCCAGACGGTGTCTATCCAGTCTGAGGCTAGTGGAGGTGTTATTTCATCTAGGATTCTCGATAAACCTGAAAAAGTTAGACCTTTTACCTACACAGAACTTGGTGTTCCTGGGTTTAAGATGTGACACCCTCGCTTGAGACCAAGGTCACTATGCAGGAGAGATTGTGCAACATTATAGCAGCAGTCAAACACTTTCTTTCCAGGCTTTCAGCATCTTGGTACCAATATTTGCTGGGACTCGTTGCATCTTGTTTGCTCACTGTATCTCTGCACAGGTTGATGATGAGAGCTTTCCAGGTGCAGTAATCATGCTCATTGCACCAGTAATCGGGGAACCAGTCAGACAGGATATTCATCTCAAGATCCTTGAAACAAGGCCTGGTTTGGTAGACTCAAAAGTCCAATATGATGAGCGGAGGACCCTTTCGTTCATCTCCGCATTTGGTAGTGATTACATCCACTGATTCCTCCATGGACGGGCGTGGTGCTACTTTGGGATCACACTCAGTACACAGAAGTTGGTCTGAAGTGGATTATTACTGCATGCATTATCTGGAGCTTTTAGCCATAGCTTTAGCTCTGAAATCATTCCAGCTGATAATACATAACAAGATAGTGTTGATCAGAATCAACAGTTCCACTGCTATATTTTTGGAGACATCACTTTTATGTCAGTTGCTGTTCATGACAGCACCTGGGAACGTGTAGCTTTACTTGGTGTATGGTTACTAGACCTGACATGCAGCAATAATTGGTATATGTTGGCAATAAATTGACATGTGTTGCTGTAGTGGCACATGCATGGCAGTGTCCCTGGCCTATGTTGGTTCTAATTTTGAAAGCTCTATTGAATGTCTGACTTTGGACAGCACTCATCTTTCTGGCATTGAGCCTTTACATAATTGAGTTTGATATCTGAGGTTTAACATACCCAGCCTTGTCTTTGCCAGAAAGTCCCTTGTAGACCTTCAAACCTCTCTTCAAGATTTGATGCACTGCCAACCAAACGTAGCTGACTCTCAGAAGCTGCATTTCATATGTCTGCTTTTTCATACCACTGAAAGAAAATGCCTTCACCAGTCTTTGATTATTTTCTTAAGCATATTGTTGGTTGGTTTGTACATCCAGATGAATATGCTATCGTAAAGGTCAAAGAGGACCAGAGTTAGATCTCCTCTTAACTTGACCAAGCCATTGACTCGCACAAAGAACCTGCATCCCTTTAAATGTTAATCTTTCAATGTCCTTTTTCACATGCTCTCATGACCTCAGACTTACCAGAGCTTTGATGGAGAATATTCAGTAGAGACATGGTAGTTTGTGGCCTCAGATCAGTGAAAGTGTGACGCATCTGCCAGCTAAAACAGAAGATTTCCCTGCCACTGAAATCCTGCATTTACGTTCCACAGTGGTAGATGCCTGGTCTTCAAAAATAAAACGATGGCCATATTTGACACAAATAAGCAAGGAGGTACCTATTTCTATCCTCTGTTTCAGTTGTTTATGGAGATTTAGGAATCGGGTTCAAGTGGCAGTTGAACTTTGTTGAACAGAGAAGTTGAAGTGAATGCACATAGAAGTTCTGCAAGATATATCTGTCAAAAAATGATTTGCTATCCGTATTCATGAGCAGAACGGATGGAAAATGTACGTACTTCTAGAATGACACTGCCTGAGTAAACTGTTGCCTTAGGGGATTGCTCATAAGCAATGTTCCCAGAGGATTGCATTATCTTCAAATTTTCACAGCTGGCCTTCTAATACTGCTTCCAGACTCCAGAGTCCTTAAATCCAAAGTTACAATGAATAACCCTCTAAATGTTTTATCATCCAAAATAATATTTTTGCGATCATCTTCCACTCTGCCTGCAACAAGAGAAGACATCTTTCTGGCATTTATGCAACAACATGAGAATGGACTCCTTGATCCGCTTTTCCCTTCTGATTTCTGTTCCTCATTTCACTTTGCATTGCTGGAAACAAGAGACCACTGATACAGGAACCTCTTGAACAACACTCCCAAGCTGTAAGTAAAGGTTCCTGTCTGAAGGCATTGGAACGCTGAGCGTGATTACCTCGTTTTTGTCAGCGAAGGTGGATCCCTCGGACAGAGTCCCTACCAGTTTTTCATTAGCTGTCAACATGCCTTCATTTACTGCAAAGAATAGCCATCTGCTCCCACACAAACACACTTATTAGTGGCATCATTTTTTTACTGGCTGCAGCATTTCATAAAGCTTTCGTCAGATTCCTAAAAAGATGTATTCTTCCCCATGTTGTGGCTATTTCTGTCACCTGCTGTCTGGCACAAGCCGCATCTTCTCTTCATATCTGCATTCTGGAACTCCCAGTTGTACGAGTAGCTTTTCAGACTTCATTTTAGTAACACAACTGCTGCAATGTATAGCAGTTTCAAGGGCTCTCTATAGGGAGACAGCCTTGTAACAGATGGAAAATTTTAAATCAAGTTTCTCATTTAACTGTGCGTTTGCTAGGAGAAGGTAAGCTAAATGAAAATTAAGAATCTGGTGCCTCATGCTTTGAAATTGAGTGCCTTGACAAGAGGCTCAAATCTAGGGTCATCTAGCGACACATTTGGTTACATCCCATGATCGTACAATGTGCCTAGTGCACTGTTAGAGCAGGGGTCTGCAACTCACTGCTCACTAGATGTTTTACACTATGACTCCCATGGGCCCTCCCTACTGTGAGGGGTCAGAAATGTGAGGCGGACCACTTTGTGATGGTTTTTCAAAAGATGCCATTTTATTAACTCAAAGGGTTGGATACATGCCTCACTATCCCTACCCTGACAATGATTTCCCTGTCTAAAACAAACTAAAGGAAACACTCTAACAAAATATTTCTGTCCCTCACACTTGTACATACAGTAACTCAAAAAGCCAATGCATGGCAGTTCAAAGGCAACACAAATATAACAATTAATTTCACCATATGACACCAGTCTCTCCTTATAATCTGGGTGAATTTCCCTTCCCCAGATTCAAGCAGAATTCTGGTCGACTATTCCAAAAGAAATAAGGAAATCCTGTTTGTGTAACGAAAGCTTCAACACAGTCCTTTGTGACTCTAAATTAACAACAAAAAGTTCCCACACTTCAGAATTGTTCAACAAAGGACTGTTTCTCTTCCACTAGTAATAGTAAGACTCAAAGCAATTTTCTTTGCATAAACCAAAGATATTTCATTAGATCATCAGTTTTAACGTAAATAGTCTTTATCAGGATACTTGTGCAACAAAATAGTAATTCTGAAAATCTAGAAGACTGCTGTAATAGTTTTATACAGTTCTTTCTTCAGCAATTAAAGTTTGTCAGGATAATTTGTTAACACCACTTTCCAGCACTTCATCAACTTTCACCTGGTTTACTTCCATGCGAGGCGTACTACTTCAATTGCTTCTAGTTTACTCCCATGCCAGACGTACTCCAAAGTCTTCTGTTTGGGTGTACTCCCCTGCCCGAACTGTATAATTTACAAACAAGTGGCTCTGTGGTTGAGATCAGCTTGCAACAACTTTAAAGTGTTTCTCACTTTTCAGCATCAGGTTTGTAGCAATTCTTCAGCTCTCGAGTCATTTTTGCAATTTCCAACAACTCTGTAAATTATGCTCCTCTCCTTCTGAATAACCTTTTTCAGAAGGGCAGCCTTCTTGCCACTTTTGTTTCCCCAACTCTTCATCAACCGAACACTGTCAATAACATGGTTTTAATCGACTTCTTCCTTGACTTTGGCAATGTGAGTTTATACCAGCTTTTGTTATATATTTCTTCAAATATGGTCAATAAGCTTTATCAACTTCGAAGCACTCATGTGCCCCTTCCTGACTTTGGCAATGTGTGTTGGTTTTAAATTGCCCTGTTAATTTCTTTTGGCTTGGGTATTGGTAGTTTGCCTTAAGTTCTAGAATTATTGCCCCATTCGGATGCTGGGTTTTAAATAACTTCTCATGCTTCAATTCACTGTTGGTAGATTTTCTACAATTTAGTACAATGTTTTCTGCCGGTTCGGTATTCAAAATTGCAATTGCAGCAGGTACGCAAGCAGTCAGTGTTCTGGGCTCATATTCATTTGGTGGACTCACTGGGTAAGGCTTGCTGGAACATTTCCCTCGCTACTCACAGGTTTCTTGCTTCACCTGCTCTTCGAGACTTGGCAACCTGCTGCTGACCACACCACCTGCACAAAGAGCTTCCTCCGCTCCAGAGGCGTCCCAGTGCTCGCCTTCCAACGGGGATAGTCTTATGTGAAGGGAAGCTTTCTGCACTTTTGCTTCCCCCTTAGCAGCCTCTTCAATCAAGGCTTCTGGAGGTGAAGACCCTCTCAGGACCGGCCACTGTTTGCCACTCGACAGTGGTTCCAGCGTCTTCTCTCGCCTCCAGTCTCTGCTGCTGCAACGTGGAGAGTTCCCAAATCCTCCACACACGACTACTGCTCTGCTCCTTCTGCATCCTAATGGCCTGCACCTGAGGTGGCCTTTTAAGCCTCTCAGTCTCCCTCTGGTGTGGCTCATTCCCTTTTAAAAAGCGGTACTCTGCAGTTTTGTTCCTCTTCAGCCCAGTACTTTGGGAATTATGGGACTTAAAATCCATAATGCAAAAATCCGTTTTTCTAACTGGATTGTTGCTCTCAAACTCGTCTTCTGTAATATTTTCTACAGGAATATAAAAAGGAGAAACCACACGATTTGATTTTTATAGAGGAAGAAAGGTTTTTAGAGTTTTTTTTATAATTCACAGTCTCCTTTTCACTGTACCTTGGGGAGGTAGGGGAACTTCTGGCTCTATAAGTCTACATGGTTTTCTGAGGGTTTTCATTTCTCTCATTGCCTGAGGGTTTATGAATGTTTTCACCCTTTTTAGAATGTTCACATTGGGGAACTAAGAGTGTTCTGACAACAAGTGATTATATACTTTGACAATGAGGAGATGTCTTCCCTAGAGGAAGACAAATACCGCGTCTCACCCAACTGAACCCTCTCATTCCCCTGGGCCCTTTCTCCTCCCAGATGATTCTGCCGCAGAACACCACTTTCAAGACCAGGATCAGAAAGCACCTGCTTTTCCCCGGGCCACCTAAGAGGAGACTTTAGGCATGGGCTTTGTGAGGATTCCATAGGATCCATCACGCTACTGACTGTGTGGGTTATGTCTGATGGGAGTTGTAGTCCAACACATCCGGAGAGCCAGAAGTTGTATACCCCAAGTCAATAGACGAAAGAAACACTGAGCGGAAATAGAAGAGGCAGGAATAAGACTAAGGAAGGAAGCTGATGCTAGGAAACTGGGAAGCTGGGGAGCATCAGAATGGGTAGCATCATAAAGGTGGGCAAACTAGGGACAAGAACAAGCAAACTCGTATACGCTAGATGAAAAGGGACTCCGTTTGTTGTTGATTAACCTATTCTGCTCTCTTCCGTTTCTTTTCATCTCCGGTGGTCTGCGGTGTCCGTGCACAAATTGCATGCACATCCATGTGATGTCACTACGTCCCGTTGCACGTGTGATGCAAGCCGATCTTTGTTGCTGAGAACTGTAGATCGATCGGTCACCTTCCAGCGTAGCTGCATGTCCGTTACTCCATGCCACCACGACATTGGGAGAAGAGGCACTTGGTCCCACTTAATTCAGATGGCCCTCACCTGCGATCACCAGATACGTCTAACAGAACTCAAGCAGCTAACACTGGGGCATGCATGAATTGAAAACATCAATTTACTGTGTCTTTTATACTTTTATGTTTAGGTGAAGTCGTGCATCCATAACCAGTATTTGAGGAGGAGGGTAGGTGCATATGTTTTTAATGTGCACCAACAGTGGATACATGTAATTAAGAAAGAAATCTGGAAAATGCACATAGAAAAACTATCCGTAGTTTCGGTTGGTCAAACTAGCTAATCATTTTTTCATATGCTGTTTTGTTAATGCTCGATAACTACATTTAATTTGACTTGTTTGAAAATGTATGCCACTGTGGCTGTTCACTTGAGCCCGTTTTTGCTTACAAAATGGCAATTCATGATATGTGCTTCATTTTTTAGCAGGTCCCTGTCAACAGTCCAGTAAGGAACAGAAGGATACGTTTTCCTTATTTTCTTGATTGAAATTAATTTGGTGCTAAAAGTAATTTCAATTGATTGCGTTCTCCCACAGATTCCTCATCTTGATAGATAATCCCCTGAGCATCAGCTGCTTGGAAAACTTCCACAGGGTGTGTTGTGTGTAGTGCGTCTTGACTTCTTCATGCCTTGACGTGCCACTCCTTGACTCTGGACGTGTTATCTGTGATCGTACACCTAGCAGACACTATGCATTTCTACCTCAGTTAATTTTTATGCACGCTCAGCATGCAGTTCAGAACACAGTGTCACAGCCGTGCCACCTGCAAACCAAGCAGCACCCATTGTGGACTAATTGGAACTAGAAATTCATCACCATCATGATCGGCCCGGACAATACAGGTTCATATTCCTGTCTATAATTTTCCTTGCCAATACTTTGGTACTTTCCGATTTCATTTCACAAACTTTATATCCCGTAAATGCACCATTTGGCAGTTCTCATTACCTGGCTTTTCTTATGCCGCAGTCTTAGAACTACAATCTACAGAATCCCTAGAGAACAGTGCTGCTTTTCCTTCCCCAGGTCCAAAGAGGGCAGAGGTAGATTACTTTCAGGTGCTACTCATAACAGGGTGGGTCAGTATTTAAGCAGCTGCATGAGGGATCACAGGGCTCTTGGACTGAGTTCACTGCCAGGCCATCGTGCTTTGAATGATGGATTTCTGCTGTTACCTTGCTGCAGTTTCTAGAGCCTGCTCTAGTTCCGGTGCCCTGTGCTCCCTGCCCTGCACCCCTGTTCTACCTGCCATGCAGCTGTGGTAAAGGTACAAATTCAATGCTGCCAAGGGGGCGACCCATCAATTATGTGACTGATGGGGGGATGCAGTGGGGAAGGGGAGTTGGCACTCCTGGGGGTGAGGACATCATTTACAGCTCGTTTAACTTATGTGCAGGTGCAGCCGGAGAAGTCAGTGGGAAAGAGTGGGATTGGGGGCACCGAGTGTGGTGGGGCAAAGGGGCACCCAGGGGAGAGGCTGGGGTACGAGGCAGGGGTAGTGGGTAGAAAATGGGGTGAGGAAGAGTGGGTGCGCAATGTGAACAAAAGAACAGCCATTTTAGAGTATAGGCCTCAGGTAAGTAAAGCATTTGTTTTTTCGTAGCCACAGGCCTCATGTAGTGGGTAACCATGACTTTCTCGAGCATTCAGCTATAGCAATGTGCTGGAGAAATGTTGCAAGTTGGCAGTTCCCAGGAGAACATATCCACAGCGGAATGGGACTAGTAGATAATTTAGAGGCCAGCGAGCCAGGCACCTAGGTCTGTCTGAGAAGTATAGAGAAGTAATCATTAAATACAGTCAAATAAAATCCATCCACTTGGGGTAAGCAGTTTCAAATTGCCTCTTGGCAGATGGTCATGGGACAATGTCTGTGGGGCGAGTGACGGGGGCAAATCACCAGGTGAGGTTTTGGTGTCCCTAGGGTGCAACAGTGTTTTGTGTCCTTGCTGATGTCCGCGGGGCACCTTATTGGTCATATGCCGTGTGAATGTCTCCCCATTGCCAAGCTCAGATTTTCTTGGTGTTTGATGAAAACTGACCAATGGCAGATGAATAAAGTTCCAGTGGTCAACACAATCACGTAATGCTTTGAGACATAAATTTGGGGCACTGTGGGAATGTTCCTGACGTCACAATGGGTGGTTTGGGACAATGGTGGTCAGCAGGGCATGCACCAATCGCAATTATTCAATGTATGTCTCGATATAGGGGACTGACGTAGTCCCATAAATCAGCTTTTGTAAGGTGTATCAATTTTTTTTCAAATGTGTTAATGCAAATTATGTCATTTGTATATAAAAGGTTTGCCCACTATTAGTGGCATAGACAGCTCTCTTCATTCAGTTTAGTTCCACCTTGCTGTTTGAACTGTGCTCTCCCAGCTGAGTCGGGGCTTAAATTGCGTTACTTCCTGCCTGGTGTACTCTCCTTTTTGGATTACTTTGATGTTCCAGTCGTTACTTGCCTTGGAGGACCCCTGGTACAAAGCCTTGCTTCCCTGCCTGCAGTGCTGGGCTCTGTCTGCAGCTTTGTTAGCCTTTCCCTGCAACCCTGTACACACTGCCTGCAGTTTCCCGGCTCTCTACTGCCAATTTACTTTTTCCCTGCCTGCAGTTCCTTGCTCTGTGCTTACCTGTCTTTAGCTTCCTTCATTCCAGTCCTGAGTTTCCTTGTTATCTGTCTGCAGTCCTGCCCTTGTTATTCCAGTCCAGAGTTACAGTTCCTTGTTACCAATCTGCTGCTTAGTTCTGGTTATACTATTCCAGAGTTCCTCCTTAGGTTATTTCTTCCTCGTCTACAATTCGGTCTTCTGTTCCTTTAGTCCGGTCTTCAGTTTCCAGTCTCCTGTACCCTTGCACTTAAATTCGTGTCTTATTGCTTATGCTTTTTCTTCCTGATTTCTGCACTGAAACGTGCTCACTTTGACATCCTGTTCTTTCCACTGGATATTTCTGTTATTATTCTTGTCCTCATTTGTGATTGTGCAATTCCTTTTGTTCAGAGTTTTTCTGCTGGCTTTCCCAGCCAGCAATCTATCACTTTCCTTTTTCATGTCTCAATCGTGTCCATTATGACAAATTGTTAAGTTTGCTGGTTCCTGTTTCAGGGGCCAGTCACTGTTTCGTTCCTGCTGAACCCCTACAGGTTACAGTCTTGTGAGTACAGTTTCATTGTTCATACCACAGGGCCCAGACACTGACTCCCAAACCTGCTGCTCCTTTCCATGAGAATTCCGAGTGGTCCCTGTCAAAACAACCTGCTCAGAAGACTAGTTTCCCCTGACCCGTGGGCAAATCCCACCCCCAATTCTGTGTACACCCTGCTTGGGAACCTAAGGTGCTTCGTTGTATTCCCTACCCGTTTCTGTTCATTGCCTTTCCTTCTTTGTCTGCAGTACTCCTTATACTCCTGTCCATTATGTTCTCCTGTGCTTTGGGTGCATGTCCCTGCCATCAAGTCTCTTACAAACGACTTGTTATGTGTACAATTTTTTCCAGTATCGGCATGTTTGGTCCCAAGCCTTCAGGTTTCAAGTGCTGCCGGGCCTGCAGCTATTAGATGTCCATCACAGACCGAGACAATATATGTGTGTGTGTTGTCTGGAACACGATATAGAGCAATGCAGCTCCTTGTAGGTCCATGAGCCTGAAGGGAACACTCAGCCAAACTGGCGCTAGGGAGGCCACCTTCGAAGTTGCCAGCTAGGTTGGCCACTTAATCCTTGGGAGCTGATACCGAGGGGACCACCCGATGATCAGAGGTGACAAGGCAGCATAAGAGGTGGCACCTAGAGAGGAGTGGGAGGAGTCTAAGCAGCAGATGGTGTATCTTTTTGAGAAGGCCGTGGCGGGCACTAACTGCACCTTGAGTCTTGGACATGAAGGTGTCTCAAAAAGGTCCCATGCCACTGACCTCGACCAAACGGAAGACGACTTTGGTGTCGACACCACTCACAGCTGAGGTGCCACAGCTGAGGTGCCCAGCGCTAAAGCTGGGCTTCCCTGCTCAACGACTGTTCCAACGCAAGATCAGGGCTATGTGCCTGAGTCAAGGGAGGATTTCTTCACCTTTATGTGGGCCATATTTGATGAAGGGGACCCCATCCCCTTTGGGATGAAGCCATTGTAGGGCTTAGGGCTTCACCAAGTACCAGGCTATGTCCGACCAACCAGAGCTCATGGAGTTAGTTGCTGGCCTACATGACACCAGTGGGTGAGATACAACCCCACTGCATTGAAATGCAGTGGGCTTTATCGTACACACACCTCAACTCCCAGCACCCGAAGGTGGGCGTTGCCCTTGCCTCAGTGCCCCGGCCAGACTGTTAAAACAATACGAGCTAATGGATATCTTGGACCACATTTGGAGAGGGCCTTGTCCTTTAACATGTCAGTATTGGATCTGATAATAGTGCTGTGGCAACATCCATGCTCACTAAAAAATACAAACCAGCTAGAAAGGTTGATGGCCCAGGCCGCAACTGTGCATTGCAGGCCTTGGTCGAATCTCCCTATGGGGCAGGGAGTCAAAGAAAACGGACGGCCTTGCAAAGAAGGTTTTGGCATTGAGGAGCTCAATGTCTCATGCACTTTTTCCAAATACTCGCTTGTGCTCTGGAAAGTGATTTCGGAGGCAATCACCCCCTGCCTGAAGGGGAGGTGAGAGTTTGCTTCCTAGACGTTGTGAATGATGGTAAGGAGACAGCGTGCTAAGCCCTCCAGGCCAGCCTTGATGCAGTAGATTGTGCAGAGAGGTCAATTAGGATGTCGATGGTACTTCTAAGGGCTTCATACCTTCGAGGACCAGGATTCACTTTGAATGTGCAGTTCAAGCTCAACATGGCCTTCGATGAAAGACTTATTTTTAATTGATTGCTAGTGAGTCCTTGAAGAGGTCAAGGACTCTTAGGACTGCAGCAACAAGGCTGGGATTGGCATTCCAGCAACCTGCAAAACAATCATTTTCATTCAGCTTGAGGTGCAGATTTAGATATTGCACCCCCTTTGTGAGAAGGGCACAGTTGCCCAAAACCAAGCAAAGAAAGAGAAGGTTCTCACACCCTGGCAGTGTTGGGGGTGGGGAGCAGTCTTCTTTGGCCTTCATATCACCAACGTCTTTGAAGACTCTTTGTGTTCTCCCTACATGCTTCTCCGGTTGGAGGAAGAGTCTCCAGTGTAATGCAGTAGGTGGAAGGAAATTACCTCCAAAGCTTTGGTCCCCAAGTTGGTGAAGTAAGGGTACTGCATGCCTTTTCTCTGAAGGCCCCTAGAACCAGCTTTCCCTCAGATGCTGGAACCCAAACTCAACACAGAACTGAAAGCCTGGCTCATGAAGGGCCCAGTAGAAGAGTAGGTGCTAGCCAGGGAGAGATGTACAGGCTGGTACTTTGCTTTTTCCAGGTGCTCAAAAATGTGTGTGGGGGGACTCCATCTCATCCTGGACCTCAGGGCCTTCAACAAGTTCTCCAGCTTTGGATCGTTCATAGAATGACATGATGTTTGAATTTTCCCCTTTTGTTACGCTCACCTGGCTCCCGCAGAGGCGTCGATCGGAACTGGACAGCTGCGGTCTCCACCAATGTGACGTGTAGGGCTGAGATGACGGACTGGACTGGCCCACCTAGCTTTGTTTGCTTGGCCCGTAGGAATATTCTTCTGCAAATGGAGAAAGGGAATTAACCACCCGTGGAGTTGAGCGTAAATCCCCCCACCCCCGCTGTTCTCCCCACAGATCACCTTTGATGTCCCCTCTTATAGTCTCACCTGATGGTTTGAAAAGATGAGCTCTCCATCCTGCATTGAGTGCAGGGGCGCGTTGATAACCAGTTGCTTCACTGGCTCGAAGGAATTGGTGAGTTCCAGAACAATGTTGACTCCGAGATTCCCGAAAAGGCGCCGTAAGTATAAAGTTCGTAAGAGTTCAAATGCTTGACTTTCATTCTTGTCCGATTCCTTGCAGGTTGCAGCTTGACCCTAATGAAGAGTTCCTCGTGGCAACCGGTAGAATTCTGGTAAGGATTTGTATTTTCCAACACAGTTCAATAAAATAATGTCAATATGTAACCTGTTGCTTTCTCCCTTATTCAGGCGCTGAGAGAAAGTATGAAGTCTCGGGGAATAATACCTCCGGCGGTAAAATCAGGTAAGTCTATTGTGGTGAGGAGGGTTCCCCTTGTTAGTCCCTTTGTTTCACCTTGCTGTCCTTTTGTTTACCCTTAGGGGCCAGGGTTCGGCGAAGATGCAGTGGAAGCTGCGCCGACCCGTGAAGAGGAATAGTACCCCGGTGGTAAAATCAGGTAAGTCTATGGGGGGTAACTAATATTCCTCTGTGTTTTCCCTTGGCTCACCTTGCTGTTCTTGTCTTCTCCTTAGGTGCCGGAGTGCGGCGGTAACATGCAGGAGGATGCGGTGGAATGTGAAGATGCTGCGAAGGCCGGTGAGTTCAGTGCGGCGCTGCAGCAGGCGAGGCGACGCGCATAAATAGCTTCTTTCTTCCAGCTCGAAGGCGCGATGGGTCAGGAATTCAGTTAAGGATCAAAGGTATTGCTCTTGTTCTAACCTTTTCTCCTTCTTTCTCCCTTTTTCTAGGAGCTCCAAACTCGAGGCGGGCGTGGCAGAAGGCTGGATGCAGACTTGCAGGCACGGTGAGCGTTACGCTGCTGGATGCAGAATAACGCGAAGCGTGTGCTGCTCTTCGGGCATGGTTTAAATAGCCTCCAAAGTAGTCCCAGGTAAGTATTCCTCCCCAGCCCCGCCCGAGTAAAAAATAGTCCCCAAGTAAAGTAGTCCCTTCCAAGCCTCTTTTAGCTTGGAGCTCTTGCAGCATGGTCTGCATCAGGTAAGTTTTAATCTATGAGCCTGGCGCCTATGGCGCCAGGACTGGACCCAAATAGCCCCTAGCAGGGGTTGTTGGGCTTGCTTGGGATAACTTGATGCCTGCTTCCGGGGTTGCTGGACTTGGTCTGGGTCCCCGGGGGTAGGCATCATGACACCTTTGCCAGCCTGGGAATCCTTGGTAACATTAAGAGTTTACATTTAAATTTGAGACTACAGTCCCTTTATTGTTGCCTTCCATGATAGTTGTCATAGGGGATTCTCGTTACCAGTTCAAAGTGCCCCCTTTTGGGGGTGAGGGTAATTGAGAGCCTAGCCAAAATGCCAGCTCTTCCTTGAGCTCTTCAAAAATCCCGAAATAAATCTGGTACTAATATCCTGCTACCAGCGTTGTTGGTGAAATTGTCCTTGGTGGGCTGGAGGTTGGCAGCACTGTGGTGACGATGGCTGGTTCACTCTAGACGGGGGATCGCATACTGATCCTGAAAACGCCTCAACTCTCCTTACCGAGTGCAGCTCTGAGGGCTGGGCCGCACTCTCCTATTTGGGTTTGGGCAGCTCAGATCACAGGAGTGACCCACTGCGCTGGTGTGAGTGTGGAATAGTGGTGATGGGGGGGCTGAATCGGGTGGGACGGCGTGCACGTCGGGGGACAGCAGGGTGCCTGATGGTGGTAGTCATCAGAGTATGGCAGCCCGAGCCCTAGGCGCAGCCCCTCCAAGGCAGGGCGGGGGGGGTGGGGGCTGGAGTTGGCCGAAGTCACCAAGGCATGCAGTAGTGGACTCTTGTAACTGTCTGTGAACAGGGGGACAGGCTGAACTACTATTGTGGCAAAATCCAGTGATTGCATAGTCCCTGAGGACTGGAGGCACAAAATAATAGCGGAATCTGGAGAATGGTGTGATATCTCCCCTAGGCCTCTGGTGTGTTTACTGGCTGACTTTGGCTGGCACCCCTCTGAGAATCTGATTTACATCTGCCCGTGGCTTGAGCCCCTATGTGGAGCAATTGACGGACAGGGGGCTAAATGGGCACCTGTTACACTAAGTTGAACTGGACCTTGCCCCGGCTAGGTAGCCATGTTGGCCCTATTGGAAAAGATGATGACATCATCTATGTAGCCTATGGAGTCCACGTTCCTGCCTGTGGAGACTGGATGCATTCTGGTGCCCCAGGGGAAGAGGGGCTTGGGTTGGTGTCTGAACCGGACCATCTGGAACCTCAGATAGACTGCAAAAATGGAGAGACGGGCGACCTCAGAGACATCAAAGAGATGTTTGTGCAGCTGCAGGTTGCGGATTCAACCTTGGAAGCCAAGAAAGTGATGTGAAAACTCGAGAAAAATAGGACGACGTGGATTGGCGGTCACGAAGAAACACCATGAAGCTTGTGTGAATTCCAGAGGCCAGTGGTATTTGGTCCAGGGAGCAATTTGTGGAAGCACTTCTTGAGGTTTTGGGCCCAGACACCTTGTCCTCAGTTGTTCCTGGTCGAGCATGCGCATTGAGTCGCATACTGACGACCGCCATTTGGAGCCCCCGCAAGGTCGATTTCAGCCTGCTTACAGGGATCGAGATACGGTTATGTGACTTGCACAAGAGAAAGGTCCATTGATGTTCAGGGGAGACCAGATCCATATAGTCCCAGACTTCTCAAAGGTCAGACCCAGAGGAAATCCTACACAGACATTAAGCGAGTCATGAAATAAGCAATGATGTCCCTAGTAACGCTTCCAGTGGAGCACAAAGAAAAGGCAATTTTCTTCCAGATGCCAGGCAAAGCCAGAGACTTCCTGGGCTCGCTCGCACCTCGGTCTCCTGGCCGGGACGGAGTTCGCATATTGCCGGCCCGTGGTCCGGTTTAATATGGTATGTTTTTAATATAATTTGCATAAAGGGGTTGGCTTAGGGCTGTGAGTGGCCTCCCGTGTGAATTACACTTATTCGAGGGCCGATTGAAGGTGTGTGGGTTGATAAGAGGCTGTTTGAGGTTTCTGGTTGGGGAGTGGGTGGGCATCGGGGAAATGGTTTGTACAATTGTTCTGAATGTTTGCGAGTTTATGACAGCAGATGCAATATATGACGGCATTAAGCGTAGTAGACAAAATTATTATCTGGGTTTTGCAGGATCAGAACCATGGGAAAGGATCTTAAAAGATGGGGCTTTTAGAGATGGTCCTTCAGGCGAAAATGCAGCTGTATAGTAATGAGTGGTGCTAAAGGGATGCATATTCTCACATGTAACGTACGCAGTCTTAACTGCTTATCTAATGCGTGGAAGGTTGCTGTATCTGAACAAGCACTGTGTGGACATCGTCTTTCTACAAGAAACACACTTGGTCCCCAGCACGGAAGTCCAGTTTGCAACGCAATGAGGTTATCATCGTTACTATTCCTCCTACTGTTCTTTCTCTAGGGGCCTTGTGCATTTTGATCCTCAAATCGCCGGGGATTTGTCTCAAAGAGGTGGTTAGGGATTCCGAGAGTAGGGTGCTGATAGTTAAAGGTGTGATTCACAACTGCACATTCATGCTGGTTAACTACTATGCACCGAATACGGTTAAAATGGAGTACTTAAACTGGATCGAGCAGCAGTTGGTTAATTGTAATGAAAATGTGATCATGGGGGGGATCGCAATACAGTAGTGGATCCTGTGGAGGACAGGTCAGCAGGTATTCCCAGACCACGCACGAAGGTAGCAGACAAAATTCTTCGGTTGAATAGGCCTCATGGGCTCACAGATGTTTGGAGGGAAAGGCATCCTGAGGGGCGGGAGTTCCCTTTCCATTCATCGGTACACCAATCGTCATTGCGCATAGATTATATTCTCATGACACATCAAGCGGCCAGATGGGGTAACAAGCTGTGATATCTGGGTATACACCTCGAAGTTCCCAGGAGACTAAGAGGCAATGTAGGCTTCAAGTTTAAACATGAGGCTTTAACTGATAGGGTGTTGCCAGCAGAGCTGCAGGATGGCATTGACAATTTTTTCAGGGAGAACAACGGATCAGTATCCTCTCCTCTGGGTCTATGGGAGGCCTTTACATTTGTATGGGAGTGTTTGCAGAGTGTCTGGTGTTGTTCAAGGACTACGCTTCACTGGATTCTGTGCCATTGGATTATTGCTGTTGTTCCAGCAAAACTTGCATCTTTCTTGGAAAACGCTGCTAAACGCGTGCTTTTGCCCACAAAACTACAATTTGAACTAAAATTCCCATCCACTCCAACCAGGCTCACTAAGACACACCTCCAGCCACGCTCGCTCTGGCTTTAAAACTTGCCCCCTGAGCGAAGCTTAGCGGAGTGTTTGCAGAGTGTCTGGTGTTCTGCAAGGACTACGCTTCACTGGATTCTGTGCCATTGGATTATTGCTGTTGTTCCAGCAAAACTTGCATCTTTCTTGGAAAACGCTGCTAAACGCGTGCTTTTGCCCACAGAACTACAATTTGAACTACAATTCCCATCCACTGCAACCAGGCTCACCAAGACCGCGCTCCAGCCACGCTCGTTCTGGCTTTAAAACCTGCCCCTTGAGTAAAGCGTATCGGAGTGTTTGTAAAGTGTCTGGTGTGCGGTGCTCGGTGGAAGGAATGGAGCGAACTACCCCCCAGATTTCCCACAACAAACGGTAAGCGTGCGCTTTCTTAGGGGAGGAGGGCTCCTATTCATAGCTTGATTATTTATGGAGGCACCAAGTTCAGAACTAGTGGGGGGGCCCTGCCTCACCCCCCCAGCTATGCAAACCAGCTCTACTCCAAGCGACCCAGTGGTGACTAAGGAGGGGGGCGTTCCGCATCTGCCTAGGCCAGTAACCCACCTCGAACTATGTATTAACCACGAGGGCTCCTGTTCCTTGAAGGAACACCTTGCCCGTTAATTGTTGATGTGGAAGTAAGCACGGCCACGAGGAGCCATTTGAACATCTTGGCCTCCGTAGGGAGCAATCAAAGTGAGGACATGCCTCTCGATACACCCACTCGCATATTGCCCCCATTTGACAAGTTGCCCAATGCTGCACAATGTGACGATGCTATCGTACAACTTTTCTCTGAACAAAATGGAAAAGAACATCAACTCATACAGGGCCTGAAAAATGACCCTAGATTGAATGAGCACGATAGGAATACTCAAGACCCTAAGACCCCTATCTCTCATAAGGCTTCACCCACACTGAAATATTTTGCTACAAGCAACTAAAGTCACAGTCAAAAGAAAAGCACAATCTGATATCGAACTCCTTTTTAAAAATTGAGGAACTCATAAACGGGGATCTTTGGAAATTTGACAGGAGAGGACTCTGCACTCCAAACAACTAATGTAAAAGGGAAGAAATCAAGGTGGGACCCCTGGGTCTCTAATCCCAATAGTGAAAACGATAAAAACAACCCAGGACAACCAATGGGCACTCGAATGAGGCAAACTAATCTGAAAAGCAACCCCTAGGAGCGTGGCTATAGCTCCTGGAAGCCCCTCAGCTTGGCGCTAGGTGATCGACCCATTGGGGTCAAACAATAGCAAGGAGGGTCCGGAAAAACCGTCGTTGGAATACGCCACCAACAATTTTGACATAACTGATCTGGTTTTGCTGAAAAAATCCTTGAACATGGAGTTGGAAAACAATGAATTTCAAGAACCTCAAAAGCCAAGGGGGCCGACAAACTTGCCTAGAAATCTTTTGGCTGGAGTGACCCTCTGTGACCAAAGCGTGCAAACCATACATGCTGACTTGGAAGTCGTTAAAGCCAGCATGGTAATGAGCGTTAAGAAGGAACCAGCCTTCAAGTCTTCAGAAACTCACACTGAGGTAGAAAATAAAAAGGAAACCACCAAGGAAAACAACAAGTTTGTTATAGTCTCAACGTTAATGAATGTCCTAGCTCCTTATATGAAGATACATTAATCTATGCAAGAGACCATTAAAGACCAGTCAACCATGCTAGCCATGGTGCACTCTAAAATGATTTTCATTGAAGGCTTTGTTACGGCGATCGAAAAAAATATGGAGAACAGTAGTGCGGGTGTAGCTCAACTTCTCAATATTTTAGATCCAATAATGAAGGAAAAAACATAAAGAAGATTGTCACGCCTGTCAGTGAGTACTATTAATCCATCTCTAGGGGGAGATCGAGCTGTTAATCCCTTTGACTCCCCTATTGAGGTGCCAGACGTGAGGGATCATTTACTCTGCGAACTGCCAGTAAACAAGCCTACTCCAAATTCAATGTCAGAGAGGAGTGTAGATGTTGCGATTTCAGCTGTCACTATTGAGCCAAACAAAGTACCTTCCTCAGTAGAAGACACAGTGGATTCTCCAACTAACCACAAGAAGATAACATCTTGCTCTCTTCCAGCTGAAGCCCATCCACAAGCCTCTGCAACTAAGGACCCTAAGCTGTGTCAAATTTTTGTAAATAATCTATGCCAAGCCAAAAAGCTAGGCTCTACAGATGACTCTCTAACTAAAACCAAACAAGGACTACTTCCATTTACTGGGAACAGCGATAAATAAAGACCTGCAAAGAAATCTAAAAATCGGGTTAAGCCAACTAAAATCAAATCGAATAAAAGTCGTCTATTTGTATAAAATCTATCCATGCCCTCAGTCGAGTGGGCCCCGACTGAGAAACTAGAAAACCCAGCAGTAGCTAACATTACTGATACAATCGTCTCTTGTGCAGAAAACAAAAACATGGTCAAACAAGGCGACAAACAAGAAGCTGGAGAGCCTGATGAAGTAGATTTAATGAACAGTGGCTGAAGAGTCGGAATCTGAATCCTCTGACCACGATGATGAGATACTATCGGACAAAGTAAGTCCCAAGTGCTCAAATAAAGAAGCTGTGCAAAGTGGACGATGCCCAACTGAATCAGATCAGCTGCCAACAAAGGTACCTCAACCTCCAGCTGCAGAAGAGGCTATTCAAGAGTTTATAAAGACCATACAGAAACGGTATGTGCAACAGCCTCTTTTCAAACTGCCTAGTGAAACCGGCAGGCAGGAAGTTCCAGTAGGGAAACCACTTGGTCCACCTGGCATGTTTGCACCTACCGGCAAGGAAATGGTCCCTGGTATTAACAAGGCAGAGAAATCTGTAACCTGGCAAGATGAAGGGTCACAGCCTAAAGTAAAATTGAACCCGCCAACCAAATGTAGAATGAAACAATATACCACAGCCTTTACTCTGGTGGAAGAGGCTGGATCGATAGTGGGAGTAGGAAGGCTTGATGATAGTTTGAAAATCTCAATCAAGAGAATGTTTCTTTGACGATGGATTACTGCTTAACAGAGCAACTTTGTGCGTCTCTTACACCACGTTCCAAGTCTTGCACTTGTAACATCAAAAGACTTGGTGTTAATTGAGTGTCCATAAGAGAGATGCACTGATAAAGTGGTGGTTCATCTAACCTCAAAACTGACCAAACACCTTCTGCTTAAAGATGCCCATTTATTGAGACCATTGGGCTTTGATATGAGGGATTATCAATCGACAAACTCGTCAAAATCTAAATTGCAGAAAGAAAGCGTGGATGTAATGAACAAGGGACAGTTCTACCAACAAAACGAGGAGCTACAAAGAGACCGGCAAGTAACAAAAAGTATTAACTCTAAAACTGCTAGTGAGGGTGACAAATCCAATTGGCGATGGGTAGTTCAACTATTGGCAGACAAATTGCCAAAACAATAATGCCATACTTTGTCTCATGAACAGGAATGGTCTCTCGTAAGTTGGCTTTTCACATCTGTTTTGTAAAAATTCAAGCCAACTCCTAAAAACCGACGGTATATGTCTCCAAGAGGTCTGGTTGGTTGAGCCGCCCCTGATGGAGGGATATTGGGTCGTGTTAAATCCGGCCTATAAAAAGCCAACCGGCAGACCAAGTAGTAGCCTGCTAGTGGCTGTAAAAAAATGATCTGGGCTGGATGTTAGTTGATACTGTTAATCCTACGCCGTTCATATGCTTGGTCGAAATACAACTTCCAGCTTCTCCTCCAACCAAAGCAAGAATGCTGATTCTTTTAAACTTATATTGGAACCTGGCTGACCAAAGAAATTAAACTTTTGGAGATGATATTGCAGACCAAATCGACAAGGCTAGATCAAAATGGAATTCTATTTGGATTCTGATAGTAGGTGACCTAAACTGTACATGTTTGGATCAGACCAACAAGCCTATACTTGTTGACTCACTTACCAGTGACAATAAAGAAAAGAGGGGATTAAGCTGGAGAACAATTTTGCAGTCCAGAGACTGTATTATACTGAATGGCACGATAAAGGGAGATTCCCCGGGTCAAGCAACTTGGAGGGGAGCAGCAACCTCCAAAATACAGGAATTTATATGCGTCTCCACCTATATGAGTGGGATCTTAAAAACCCTTGAAGTTGTGGCCACTGATAATAGCGATCACAACCAACAAAAAATAGTCTGTTACAACAACTTGTTTCATCTAATGCCACGGTATGATTGCAAAACAGCCATAAACTCATCTGGGAATAGACTATCATTCTTCACCCACTTAGGGTAAAATATCTGGAATACCTAAAACCTAACTTTATTATGTTTGAGGATGAGTGGGCATGGAAAAGATGTCTAAATATACAAACCATCCATGAGGGTTTGGCCCTATCTGGATTTATTAAAAGCTTAAATCTATAAATTCATAACTCCATATAGTTAAATGTGTTATGCCAGGACTATGAAATTGTTTATGTAGTGTCTGAGCACAACGAATATTACATATTACATTTTATATTTAGTTTTCTCTGTCAGTAGAGTTGTCTATGTATAATGTGAGTACATTCCCTTTCTCTGTGTTCTTTTATTTTTAAATTATTGTTTTAAATGATTGTTTTGATGTTTTTTTTAAAGGTTTGAATAAACCATGTACAAATAAATAAAATAAATAGACTATCAATTCAAGCAAAAACATTGATTCTTTGACAATGAACCTGACAAGAGAGATTCTGCAAACAACCTGTGAAGGGGGAAACGAGCGTATAAACTATGGCCCCCTGTTTCAACAATTTGCACTAAATCAAAGCGGGCCGAAGGGAAGACCGTAAATGAGCCATCGACATGCTTTTGACCATCAGATTGTCCTAAAAAAGAGAATACTTAGGAAAGAAATTGCCAGATTGAAGAAACACAAGCTTGTGGAAGGGTCTTCACAAATCCACAAGTTAAAACAGAAATATCGTAACCGGCTAAAGCTTCCTAAAAAATCGATCTTGAACCAAGACGCTCAAAGAATGTTAAATCACATCAAGACCACAGCCGAAATATGGTCTATTATAAATGCATTAGATGCACCACAAGATGCCCTCTTGTCCAACCCTATCTCGGCAAAGACTTGGCAACTACACTCTCAGAATATGCAAAACGTCAAAGAATCGGAGTCCGTTTAATCTCCAGACCCCAGAATAAAATCGAACATGACTGAGACACATAACGAATATTCACTGGACATAGCTACCTCAACAATTGAAGCCATCATTAAGAACTTAAAAAACTCAAGAGCCCCAGGCCCAGATGGACTAACAAATGCTCTTATGAAATGAAATCCGGAGCTTTGGGCTAACTTTCTGCATCACCTGTTAAGGGCATCTTAAAGGCCGCTAAGATCCCGGATTCATGGAAATGGGTGGTGGTTGTCCCAAACTTTAAAAAAAGGCTTAGATCCGACCCAGACAAGTACCGCCTGATTGCGCTCCTTAATACACCAGGTAAAATCTTCAGATCTATCATTCTAAAAGGGCTAACCAGGTGGAGTGGCGATTATGACCTACGCGATCCTTGGCAATCAGGGTTCGTAAAAGGCATCGGAACTGGTTATAACATCTTAATAATCAATTTGTTGAAAGCTAAAGCTGTAATAACAAGGGAGGCAAGGTCTATATGGCCTTTATTGACCTCTCGAAAGCTTTCGACTCCATACGTAGGGAGAAACTTTGGACTAAGTTGCAGAATTGGTGCTGCCCAAGCTTTTTATTGGAACATCTTAAAGATCTGCACCAGGGAACATCTATCCGAGTGAAATTGGATCAGGAGGGGCACCTTACAGATGCCATGACCACTAACGTAGGATTAAGACCAGGATGCCCACTTGCTCCGTAGCTCTTCATCTTATTCCTATCAGATATTGAGGATGCATTTGTTAGGGAGAATTCTCTGTTTAGGCTGAATTTCCCTACCTAGTGAGTCCCCCAGCAGCTTTGCTGGACTCTGGGGTTTATTTTTTCTTCTCCTGCCAGGAGTGAGACTCTTTTACCCTCACTCTTGGGCATGTTGAAGTGTGTTTTCTTGGTTAAACCTTGTGTTGAATGGGCTATGGGGTCTTTTACTCCATAGGGCCTCATGTATTTTTTGGATGTGGGTTACACAGCACCCTCTGTGCCGTAACCCAGGGGTGTCCTAGGGACTCCCCAACATAGACTCCATACCCTGGGACTGACTACTGTCTCCCAGGGCATGTAAAGTCACCAAAGACTTTACTAGTCTTAAATCCTGAACAGAACCAGTACAAACCATCATATTCTGGACGTACTGGCTGGGGCAATTCGATTGCCCCAGGGTCTGTTAGTCGCGGGGGCACGTCTCCGTCCCCCCTGATCGAGTTTTGGCTGGTGGCAGTGGAAACTACTTTTTATATTCGACCGCGAATATTTTCCTATGGGATTTCCCATTGTTTTAGGCTAACACATTTAATTATTTATTTACGGTAGCCTTAAACATACCGCCGGTTTATATATTTATTATTATAACTCCGGTTGGGATTTTTTGCCAAAACTTGATATAAAAATGGCGTTGGCGTTCGCCTCTGTAACTCTGACCCAAAGTGGAGCCCTTTGTCCCACTTTTGGCGGGCTTCTCCACAGAAGCCCTCCAAAGTGGTGCCACTCTGTCTGGGGTACTTAGGAGGGGTGGAGGGGGATTTAGGCACCCTGGACTGAGTTACCTAGGTAACTCAAGTCGCACTCCGTCCTGATTGGCCCAAGTGGTGAGCCGGCCGGCTCACCACTTAGCATGGTTGAGTGACAGCTAGGCTGGGTGAATGGGGGTTTGCTGCATAAAAGCAGGGCTTTGGGGACTGGAACTTCAGAAGTCGCCACAGGACCTAAGGATCCAACGAGGGACGAGCTGAGCTGATCTGCTACGACGACACCGCCGGTGGAGCCCTGCTGAACCATCTCACCACTTTTCCCGACGACCGAGGAGAACTCTTAACGGAGTGGCTCCTTCCCTTGACTGGTGGGGACAACCAGTTTTCACCTTCTTTCCGTTCTTCGAGGTATCCCGTGGCCGCCTTGCCAGTGCCAAGCACCCCGGCAACCGGAACCCCACCACTTTTACCCCAACCGCGAAAGTCGGTACAACCCTTTAACCGGAGGACTCCGCGGCTGGTTTCTTCCCGGGCAGTGCAACGACCTTCTTCTTCTGCTCTTCAGCGAGATCTTCTTCTCCCCTGACCGACGTCGAGCCTTGCTGCCACTGCCTGGAACAACTGCCCCCGCTGGAGGATCCTTTCCGTTAAGGTACCGTGTTCCGCCTGGCTTCCCTTGCCACCGACTGTACGAGGTAGTTTTAGCCCTCGGCTTTCGATCCTGGGATTGCCTGGGACACTTTGGCTAAACTTTCTGAGCCTCTCTAACGCTTTTCCGAACTCTTTTGCAAGACTCTGAATCCCTACCAACTGTGTGATCTTGGGCACGTTTTCGCTCTGTCTGCTCTAAGAGTGGGCCCTGCTTAGTGACTTTTGCTCACCTGTGACTTTGTGCTTCTTTGAGCTTACCAAAAGTGTTCTTGACCTGAGTGGTGTGTTTATCCTAATTCTGCTCTTTTTCCCTCCCTTCTTTAACCTACTAGAGTGTCATCTAACGTTAAGCGCTCACCTCTGTTTTAATTATGTGGTGTTAACCTAGAGTTGTCTAGATAGGAATAAGGATTGGGACTGCTTTCCATATAACTGTGTTTGGAGTGTTTTATTATATTTTGCTAGAGTGTTTTCAATTTGTGTGTTCTTAAAAATAAATAACTATATACTTTTGAAACCAAGCTCTGGTCAGTGTTTGCTTGTGCTATTGTGCCTGAGTACATATTGTGTATACTTTGCATACTGCCTAACTCTTCTTGAGGGAAGTCTGACTGCTCAGCCACAGCTACCAGGTAAATCTGGGTGGTGCAGACTGCTACCAAGTGGGTTTACTGCTATACCTGTAGTCTTAAATCTTTTGCAGTGTTCCCCAAGGGAACTGCACAGGTTTCTGCCTAACAGCATTCAAGGAGGTATGCTTTTTTCCACCAAAGATAGCGAACACTGACGTGGGCAGACTCTTATATGCTGCTGACATTTTGATAATCGACCAAACACCCATTGGGTTACAATGTCAAATTTCTGCTTTGGAAAAATATCTTGAAACAAATGACCTAATAATCAACCCAGTAAAATCTAGGGTAATGGCGTTTGGTGGGGATGATCGACACAGAAGAGCCAAAAACTTTGCATGGTTTTCCAAGGGCGAATCTATTAAAGTGGTAAAAGAGTTCATATACTTGGGAGTAAACATGAACACCAGTAGAAGCGGACTACCCCTTATAGCTGTATTGCGTAAAAAAGCCACAAATCTTGCAAGGGACAATTCTACTAAAAAAGTCTAACCTTTCATTACTGCCACTAATTTCTTTCTGCAGAGCCAAAGTGGTGCCTATTTTGACATATGGAGCTGAAACCTCGCTCATGTTGACCGAAGACTACTGGCCCCTTTTGGAGGGTATTTTTTGGAAAAACGTATTGGGTCTACCAAAAAGTATTCCAACTCGGATCATCAGACGGGAATTGGCGTTGACATCCTTAAAATCTATTGCTAGATGGAGCTCAGTTTGCTTCTACAGAAAATGCCTGGAAGATCATCCTAAAGGAGGTTTTAAAATCTTAAAAAAGGCTATGATAGATCCTAAAGAACTGATCCTCAATGAGGGGAGGCATAGCTGTCAGAAATTAATTGAAGATCTAAACGAATCAGAGAAATTATTGCTCCAAAATCCTGACAACTTCAAGAGGAAGCTTTATCGTAAAGATTGGATCGATACCATGGAAGACATTCTTAGATATAAAAATCGAGATGAATTTTGGTCTACTCCGGGAAAACTTAATGATCCACCACGATATCTCCAAATCTTTCCTAACTGGTTCCTGCATCAGCAATACTTGAGATTTCGTTTAAATATATGTGGTCCAAGATTTGCTAGATCTTCCATACAGGGTGCTGAATAAAATTTCATTTGTACTCTCTGTATAGAACCATTTTCCATTCCTCCATTCAAACACCTAGTTATGAATTGTTCACTCCTGAAAACAGAAAGACTCACAAACTATGGGAGACATCATTACTAAATGTGGGGCTGCCTCAGAAAATCTCTGGTGGACTATTTTGGTTGAAGGAGAGGAATCAAAAATAATAATTGCTCTGACGAAATTCTTGCTATTGATCTTTACGAAACTAGAAATCTCAGAGTAGAACTGTAACTTGGAAGAGATCTGTTGATAGCAACAAACTAGAAGGAACTTTGAAAAGAAGACCTGTATTTCATTTGTGACTTCACGAAGCCAGTGTATTCAATAACAAATTACTCCTTGTTCTTGCTTCTTTTCTCTGGCACATTTCCTTTTTCTCTTTTTCTCGTTCTCTTCTTCTTTTGTATATTTGTATTTCATTTTACTCTTTGCAAACAGCTGTATGGATATTTATATTTTGTATGGGCTGAAGGTTTTCAGAGGAAACCAAATAAGCCAATAAAATATAAAAAATTGTATTGGGGGTGTGGGGGAGGTTTGTATCACCAAAGAATGTGGTATCCTTAAGGTAATTAGGAGGGAGCTGGATGATCATGAGAAAACGCTTAAAGACCGGGAAAGGGATGGGGATGAAATGGAGGACCCAGGTACACTAGCTAAAATACAGGCTACACTGTCTCTGTTTATAGGAATGTCACAGAGGGAGCGTAAATATCTAGGTCATCGGGCCTTAAAACACTAATGCCATATCATGTCAGATTGGCAATATGGAGAGGGGAAGCAATCTGGGAAAATGTTGGCCTCAGTGATGTGACGAATCGCTGGATATTGTCACTGCTCCTGTGGGGGAGCCCCATCCCATGAGGGCAGGGAGGTGAGGCCGCTACCTGATACTCCCCCTGAGGGTGGAACTCAGCAGGTGGATTTCATAGGGAGGTAAACCCTCCATGGGAATAGTGATGAGTATCCTGGGAGAACACAGTATTCAAAACCCCCATCTCTGTCCCCTCTATCCCTTCACTCCACTCACCCCTCTGTGGTCCCCCACACACCATTGTAATTCTGTACTGTAGAGGGCCCCATCCATATATATCATACTTGGAAGAGGAAGAGTGAGACCTACCCAGATGGAGTTTACCTAACCACTGACATGGAGAAGAACAGGCAAGAAGGCAAAAGTTCACAGCGGATCCAACATTTGAGGTACAGTCTTCTGGGGCTAGTGCCAAAGATAAAAAGGGAAGGAGGGCTATGGATTCTAACATATCCACCCTGCAGGAACCGAGAGCCGCCTGGAAGCTCACCATAGAGAACAGGAAAGGCTGTCTGAACCTTTCCAAACACACCCTGTGTCAGATGTTGCCCAGGCTGGAGAATCGGAGGCCCAGGGGAGACTGGGAGTTGGACCACGCAGTCAGACTGAGAAGCATACGTTGAGCGGAACCAGACCTGGGAACGCTGCGGGGACATGCGCAGACACTGGCAGACATGCAGGAGCCCGCACCGGGAAGAAGCAATTCCGCGAAGCTGCCTGAGCAAGCCAGTAACGCCAAAAAAGTTTCATATGTTACCTTAACAGGTGAAGGAGATGAGGAAGACTGAAGCACCCAATCTCCCTCGTTCCAGTTTTTGGGGAAACGTAGCAAAAACACATACGAGAACCAATGCTTGGCAGGTTAGTGACCGGGCCTGGGTACGGCAAAAGCTGGGTATGGGGACACATACAGAGTTGGGGAAGCCCTGCAAAAGCAACGCACAATGGCCTGGGACTCACAAGAGCCAGAAGAAGCACGCAACCAAGGGTTGTTGGCCTGGGGCCCACAGCAAATCGGGCAGTCCAGAGACAACATAGAGGTCTGGGACCCACATGAGCAAGAGTGAAAAAGAGAAAGAGAAAGGTACAAAAAGTGAAGATAACGTGTCGAGGACGCAGTGCCAAAAGAAGACATTTTCTGGAATACTAAGATCTGCAGTCAAGTGTGGCAGGATAATGAACCAGACTTCATGTTGTACTTATGAACTGGAGAGAGAGAACAGGAGAAGAGACCCCCCTTTGATAATTGTGAACTCGTGGTGGCATCAGTTAAGACAGACACAACTGATCACAGTTCAAGGGTGTTTATTAAACCGTAAATCGTGGGTGGAAAACGCCTAACCTAAACCTAAATCTAAGATGGGAGCAAGCTTCGACCAAATGAAAAATAAGGCAGACCTTGTGGCGTCTTGTCAATGTAAAAAGGCCCATACTAAAAAAAAAAGATACTAAAAAAAAGATTGCCAAATCCTTACAACTAATTACAGAAAGAGTGTGGGATACAGTTTTCAGTAAAGAAAGTGTTCACAAATAATAAGTCAGGATGTGATTGCCAGGGGTCTCCCTTCCCCAAATTTTGAGCATGGGACAAGGTGGATCTCCTGAGCACAGCACACACTCAAGCTTTTCCAGCAAGAGCCGACAGTTCTGTTCCAGCTATTAGGTTCTTTGATGGTTAAGTCTCTTTTCAATAAAAGTCTCTTGCCTTCGAAGACCTGATGTATTCAATAATAAAAATAAAAAAAACAAGAGTTCCTTTCCAAATGGACTTTGGGTGATTACTTTTCACCCCTGGATCTCTTATGTTTCCTTCCGTAGAGGTTTCAAGGGCCTTGGTCAGAAAGGGCAAAGTCTCTTCTCTCCTTGTCACCCTCTCGGTGTGCGCCATCTTTCTCCTCCTCTTTGTTAAGATGGATTTCTGAACTCTGACCTGGAGGGGCAGAGGTTCAGAAGACCAGCCTAGTTTCTTGGAACAGGGTAACCTCTGGACAAGCCAGACCAATCAAGGTAGCGATGGCGGCGGTCAAGACTAAGTCTCAAGAGGGGTGAGGGTGACGGAAAGACCTCAATGAGCACACAAAGCAAGGACACTTACAAAGTACTCCAGACAGGTGTTTTATTAAAAATATAGACACATTTATTACAAGGCCTTTGTAACATCGACCATAGCAAAGAATCACAATAATACTAAAGTTAACCAACACATCACAATCAATACAATATATATACAAGACCGAGGGGTCTAAGGAGTTAGGAGCACGTAATATGTAAACCACCTAGATGGGGAGGAAAACAGGCAGTCCAAGTAATCATTAGACCCAGTTCGACATCTGAAATGCACCTAACTAGGAGGAAGTCTGAGCCCTACGAAGAGAGGAGCCTTATGCTCAAAAGTACCTGCACGCGCTGGTGCCAATGACAAAAGAGGGCCTTTTCGAGGATATCGGGCAGTTCAGGAAGGTGAATGAAGCGATGCAGAACAAGTCCCCACTACTCAAGCAAGGCCTCCACTTGTGGCCAGAGGCAGGGTGAGAGTGCGGGATAGAGTCGCTATATTGCAACAGCGGTAGAAAAGAAACGGGCTCCCGCACGAGGGGCCACCGGTTCGGGTATGGACTACTCACCGGTCCCCGACGCAGGCAGACCCAGACTTCTCAGTTCAGTTTACGTTGCTGGCAGGTTCAGTTGTGATGATCAGGACGGCTGGACACAGTGTAGATTCTGCGTAGCAGGATGCAGGGTCGAGGGTGTCCCAAATGCAGCAGACGTGCACAGGTTGTTACCACAGCAGGGCAACACGGCAACCGCGTTTACTCTGGTCCGGCGCACTCGTCTCACTTCAGACCTGGGAATGCCAAGTGTACGAAATTCGGTGTGAGGGTCTGTGGATGCAGAGCAAGCAGTAGACCAAGTTTCGAGGGCCTCCCCGAAACGGCGGCGGTGACAGAGCAAAGCGTCCTGCGTAAGCTGGTCAGCCCACTGGTTGGCCCAGGGACACTTCCGAATAGGCTTACTTGCAGGGTTTGATGAAGGTGCCGGGAATAGTTGATCCCACTATTCCAATGGGTCGAAGCGCCTTCACAGACCTTCTAGGAAGATCAGATGCAGAGAGGTCTCGCAGGACGACAGCGGCTCAGGGTGCCAAACCTTCAGCGGGTCACCAGCGGTTCCTCGACTCAGCTTCTTGTTGCAGGATACTTGGCTCCTTATCCCTTGTTCGGTGTGAACTCAGGAGATCGACATGGTAGTGGTGTTTTCAGCCTCCTCTTATCCAAAGTTCCCTTCGCGCCAAAACAGAGAGGACCCAATGGGAGCTCTGCTCACAAACACTCACACCATACGTGGACCTATCACGGACCACGGTGGTCCCAGGCATTCAAGACACTCTAGACTCTCTGGCACCCAGGATGTGTATTGGGACCAGACATCCCAGCCCACATCCTGGAGGCACACACAAGGCTTGCAGAAGCCCGCGAAAGCGTTGTGTTTCGTGGGGAAGTGCATGACCAAATAAGGACTGCCCCGGGTCGGCTCGACCTGGGGGAAGGTGAAGGGGCAAGACGGTCAGCGGACAGGACAAAGAACCTCGTGGCATGGCCATTTTGGAGCCAGGCCACTCATCTGTGCCAAACGCGGTAAGCGCGGATAACATGGCGAAAAAGGGTTCAAAACACAAGAGAAACGATAGCTGCCACCAGTCCCGTCCTTGACACACTTGCACAGTTCATAATAAGTCCAGCGAGAGTTTCTAGGGCCTTTGGAATGACTAGAGACCCAAGAGCGCGGTAATGTAAGTTACGGTGCACTCTTGTTTCATGTTGCACAAAAGCTGCAACATGAGGAAAGGACTAAGGGAAACAAAGTCTCCCAGTACTGACTGTCTTAAAGGCATGTCGGTTTCCCCATAAGAATTGAGCGAAAGCCCAGAGGAGTGCGGTGGAAGGCAGCGCTTCTCTGGCAAAGTCTAGATCAGGGTGTAAAACAACAGCAAAAAGTTTGGGGGTTGCCACATGGAGGGAAAATTACATACAATTATGAAATCTTTCCGAACACTCTTGAACTGCCGTGCTGAGTTTGCTCTCATGTTGTGCAGTCTGCCTTTCTTGTCTTGTGCTTCATCTTTTATCCCTGTGGGAAAGGGAAAGGGCCGTCAGGTGTGTGCGATTCTGGTCAATTTCCTGACTTTGCCCGACCCTTGCATTGGGACATGTCAGGTAAACGGCTCTGGTGTTAGTCCGTTGTCTTTCGTGTTGTGCGAAGGGGTTTGTGTCCGAAAAGGGGGCGGGGCAGTGTTTTGGAATATCCTATGTGGTAAAAGGGAAAAGGTGTTGAAAGAAGGGGGATACAGCGTCTCACCCGTCAGTGTCCCACTCACCAAGGACCCCCCCCATACAGGTGATCCTCCCTCACTGGTCCACCCCCAGGAACTGGATCCAATAGCGATGGCCATTTCCTGGCCACCTGGATGACAGATCCCTGTGGACTAGCTAGGGAGACCCCTTCAGGTTTCTCACAGTTTGTAAAATAGGAAGCTGTACAGTCAAGTCAGACAAGATAGTGAACCAGACTTGATAACATTTGTGAATTGGTGAAAGAACAGGGGAAGCGAACCCCCTTTGAGACTTGGAAGTTATGTTTTGGGAAATATGACAAACTGTGAAAGGGAAGGGAAGAGAATTCACCATTAGTTCTCTTGTGTTTTGCATGCGTATTGAAGAGCATCCAACATCAAGAACATTTAAGTTAAAGAATCACTTGTATTTTACATCAAGAACTGAACATGTGCCTTAGTATCCAGAACGGAAGAAGCCTCCTTCTGGGTCAACGAGGCACCCAGTTTTTCCTTAGTTAATCTAGAGTGTAAGGAATGGAAATAGGTTTGGACACAGGACAGTGTACATTGTACTTTATTGGACATCCTCACAGAATCCTTAGTCTTTTTTGTTGAGATAGGGAACCTCTCTTAGAAATAGGGCCAGATCGGCTTACCTTTTCTTTACTTTTATATATAAATAAAAGTCTTTGCCAACAAATATGCCACCACTGTGTACTTCTGCACCCTAACAGTGGCGAGAATGTAGGCTCCATAGACATATATACATGCTGTGAGAGACTCCCACAGGGTCCTACAATGTACCGATGCAAGTATTAAAGTGCTCACCGAATACTATACTCAATTATATACCTTCGTACTAAAGACTACTCGGCAACAAATTGAGGGCTATTTGGATAAACTGCCTCTGTATTTTTACCCTACGGAAAGGGAAACAGTCAATGTCCGGAGGGGTCCCCCAACTCGGCTGGACAGCTGGATGAAAGACATTGCGTACTGTTATGCCGTGGAAAAGGAATGCAGAGGTACACTTTAGGTATTGGCCAGGCCCAGAGACATCTGGGGCCCATATCCGAACTATCTGCTTACCAGAGCAGCTGAATGCTTAGACGACTCTGAATGATTGGAATGCTATGGTAGTTATATCGGAGGCCGGTATGTGGAAGGTGGATGGATAAGCGGGGAGAAGCATAGTAGTCAAGTTTGCAAACTAAATTTCATGGGTTGTACGTCTACCTGACATAAGCTCTGATACTGGAAACATTGTTTTAACAATGCCGTCAGTTGGTTTGAGTTTTGTTTTAAGTTAAAACGCAATAAAAAATGTTAAAACAAAAACAAAGTGCTCCCTTTTGGCCTATGCTCCACACCCAGGTTGTTCACCAAGCTGGTGGCCGTGGTGGCAGCGGCACACCTCGGGTGATCCATAGTCTTTGCATTCCTGTACTTTGACAACTGGCTGATCTGAGGTCAGACCCCAGAGCAGGTCTCGAATAAGCTTGCTCACTGCTGCTACACAACACCAGCACAGTGGCTCCAATGTATTGCAGCAGTCTGGACACTCAGGTGGGGAAGGCATCCCCCTTCTCCCGCACTGCATCCCCCACCCGCCAATCAAATGGTTGCACGTTGCAAAGCAGTTTACCAGTATCAAGCTTCCTCTGCATTCTGGGCCTCATAGATTCCTACATTTTCCATATGGAGTGAAAAGGGCTTTTTAATTTTACTGAAAATTAAAAAAAACTATTTAGAAACACCACTCTGAGAACGCTGGTCGCAGTATTTCTTAACTGTCATGACCATGCCACACACAAGTCCACACAGGGGTTGACAGGTGGGCCGGGATGGGCATGGGAACACGGTTGTGAGGTATGTGTTTGTTTGCATGCCTGTGTGTATG
Organism: Ambystoma mexicanum; assembly: GCF_040938575.1. Lineage (NCBI taxonomy): Eukaryota > Metazoa > Chordata > Amphibia > Caudata > Ambystomatidae > Ambystoma > Ambystoma mexicanum. The sequence continues at coordinate 826,616,394 of NC_090939.1, forward strand.
TTGTGGGGTAGTGTTTGTAGTGGGGAGGGGCTGTGGAGAAGGTGTATGTATGCGTGCGTTTGTGTGTATTTGTATGTGAGACGGGGGGCTGATTATCACATAGAACCTCATTTTCTTGGTGCCAGAGGCCATACTTCGAAGGGATTGGTTCCTCGGATGTATTCCACCTCTATGACAGGTAATCACCACAACTGTGCTGCTTTGGAAAATTTTCGGCTCCTGCGTCGATGACGTCGATAGGCTGTCCTCGAGGGCCTCCGTCGAGCCGACGTCACCGGATATTATAAGTAGGACGCACGACGCCCGTAGCCTCAGTTCTGTTTTTTCCGCAAACGTGTTCGCTTCAGAGAACTCGGCGCGCCTTGGTTCTTCTGATTCTATCGGTTCTTCGAACTTGGTTTGTGAAGTTATCATGTCTTCTTCTTCTTCAACCCCGCGGTCGGGATTCAAGAAGTGTCGGGACTGCGGTTCCAAGATGTCACTTATGGACCCGCATGATGTCTGCCTCTGGTGCCTTGGCGAGGACCACGCCACCGATGACTGTGATGAATGCCAGTCTTTGAAGTCGAAGGCCTTGCGGGAGCGAAAGAAGAAGCTGTCGGTAGGTAGGGTTTCCAAGCCCCGAAAGTCAAAATCCGTGGGGCTTTCGACCGACGATTCGAGGGGTGACTCTCCGCATCGCCGGCGTAAGTCCAGGGGGGTCTCGGTCCCGGAGTGGTTCGCGCCATTCCTCTGCCTCTTTGAGGCACTCGCGGAAGCGCCGTCACCGGTCGCCTTCCTCGTCCGAGGACTCTGCCAGATGGCGGGAAGCTTGTCCTACCAAGCATTCCTGTCCTGCGCAATGGGACGCATTTCGTAAGGAAATGATAGCAATTTTCGAGTTGCAGGGCTACCTTCCGTCCGCGCCTTCGAGAGAAGCCGGCAAGGAACGCACTAGGGCCACCGATCGCATGCCTTGGGGCTCGGGCGGTTGGCGCGATCACCAGGAACCTTCGAGGTCCCTGTCGGACAAGGTGGATCGCTCTAGCCATGCCTGAGCCAGGTCCCGGTCCTCGACGCCCTCGAGACCGGTAGAGCCTGTGAGGTCTTCTAAGAAGACGTCGACGCCATCAGCGCCATGTCCGTCGAGGGACTCTCTCGAGGCTCCGCCTTCGAGGAAGTCATCGACTCCATCGGCGCCGAGGCTGTCGAAGGACACGCTCGGGGCACCGCCCTCGAGGCCTGTGTCGAAGCCATCGGCGCCACACTCGACGTCAACGCTGATTTTGATGACGCCTTTTATGGGGCTTTACCGGAAGTACCCCGTGCATCGATGGAAACTCTGAGGAAGGCCCTGAAGAAGTCAGTAAGGCCTTTATTTGAGCCTTTTTCTGTGCCCTCATCCAGGGATTTATTCCAGCCTCTGGATTAAATCTCTGAGGTGGATGAAGGGTCTGAGAAAGGTTTGGTTCCTGATGAGGTTCCTGATGACCTGTTATCTGGTCATAGCCAGTTGGAAGAGCTGCGTCAGTCTTTGCAAGACACCAGTGGTCTTGATACCTCCCCGGAGGTTGAGTTTGGCAGGCCTGAGCCTGGTACGCATGCTGAATCTTCGTACAGGCGACTCATGTCGAGGGTGAAGGAGTACTTGGGGTGGTCTGTGCCACCAGTTGATTTTCTGCAGGATGACCTGACAGATATCCTTGACCAAGGTCCGCCCACTGACCCGGTGCTGCGATTTCATATGGCTTTACAGTGAAGGGTGGTGGCGGCTTGGACTTCTCCAGAGAGTCTCCCGGCAGTGAGCAAGTCGTTGCCGAAAAAAATACTGTCCAGCCAGTAGCGACCCCTGCTACTTGACTACGGAGCCCACTCCGGAGAGTTTGGTGGTGCAGGTGGCTACAGCCCCAGCAAAGCAGACGTCGTACCCTACCATCCTTCCTGGTAGGGATGACAAATGATTTGATGGCTGGGCGAAGAAAGTGTTTTCTTCAGGGGTTATGGCTTTACAGGCAGCGAACTCAGTGTGTGCCTTAGCATGTTTCACTCACATTCTGTGGAATTGTGTGTCTTTGGCGGCTGAACATATTCCCGAAGGGGAGGAACGGGATGCTTTTTTTGCCCTCGTTCAGGATGGCTAGGATGCCATGTGTATATCCGTTCAGTTGGGTCTGGACATGGCAGACTGTGTCAGCCGGTGCATGGCGGCGAGCACCGTAATGCGCAGATTTGTGTGGTTGCGGAAGTCGGGGTTTGCTCCTGACGTTCATGCCCGGCTTCTCAACATGCCCTTTGATGGTGAACATCTTTTTGGCAGCAAGGCTGACGAGAGCCTTGAGAGGTTGCAGACCTGCAAAGCTCCAGCAAAGTCATTGAGTGCTGCAGTTCGCCAACCTCTGCCTTTTCGTCCTAGGGGACAGCAATGGAGGGGAGGTTCCTTTCGATACTACTCTTCCTTTGGTAGATCGAGGGGAGCTGCAAGTCAAAGGGGCCACCATAGGAGTACCAGAGGTGGAAAACAGGGTAGTCGAGGTGCCAAGACCCCTAGGGCAGTTGCCTCTTTGCCCTCGGGCACCACTGCCGCAGCCGCTTCAGCTCAGTCATGAGGCCATGTCCCATGGTTCGTCGGTTGGGGGAAGGCTGGCGCAGCATCTTGTAGAGTGGCATGCCATTACTTGAGATGTGTGGGTTCTGGAGATCATAGTCCACGGCTGCTGTCTTCCTTTCTGGCAGAGCCCTCACGACAATCCACCAGGGAATCTCTCTTTGAAGAGTCCGGATTCGCTCCTTGCGCAGGAAATCATATCCCTGCTGGAGAAAGGCGCCATAGAACTGGTGCCTGTAGCGGAGAGGAACAAGGGATGGTATGCCCCATATTTTTTGATCCCGAAGAAAGATGGGGGGGGATTGAGACCCATCATGGACTTGCGTGGTTTGAACAAGCTCCTCAGGAAGGACAAGTTCAAGATGGTTACACTCTCTCAAGTCCTCCAGGCCCTTCAACTTCAGGACTGGTTGGTGTCTCTAGACCTCAAGGATGCTTATTTTCATGTGCTGCTTCATCCCAAGCACAAGAAGTACCTGAGGTTCGTGGTTGGCGACTCGCATTTTCAGTTTCAGGTCCTGTCATTAGGATTGACCTCCGCCCCGAGGGTCTTCACCAAGCTCATGGTGGTGGTGGAAGCATATCTCAGGAAAGGGGGGATTCACGCCTACGCCTACCTGGACGATTGGTTGATCAAGGCGCGCTTTCCCAAGCAAGTCCTGGATCATCTGTCAGTCACCTGCCACTCCCTTCACAAGCTGGGCTTCTCCCACAACTTAAAGAAGTCCCACTTGACACCTACCAAGCGGCTCCAGTACATCGGAGCAGTGCTCGACACATCCCTGGGGCAGTGTTCGCCTCCCCAGGTGAGGGCTTGTCACATTCTGCATATGGTGCACAAGTTTCAGCATGCCCAGAGTCTCCCGGCGTTCGAGTTCGTGAGGTTGCTTGGCCTCATGGCATCCTGCATTCTTCTGGTGCCAGAGGCCAGGTTGCGGATGAGATCTCTGCAATGGGCTCTCAAGCTGCAGTGGTCGCAGTCCTCCGGCAGTATGTCGGATCCCGTTCAGGTGCCGCCCTCGGTCGCCCAGGATCTTCTGTGGTGGGCCGTTGAAGGCAATCTGATGAAGGGGGCTCCATTTTGGCTACCCTGGCCGGAAGTGACGATCGTGACAGACGCATCCCTCACGGGATGGGGAGCTCATGCCAACGGGTTGACAGTCAGCGGTCGTTGGTATCTGTCGGAGTCCAGACTCCATATCAATCTGTTGGAGCTGAGGGCCGTCAGGCTAGCGCTGAAGGCTTTTCTGCCGTCTGTGCGAGCGAAGAATAACCTGATTCTGACGGACAATACCAGTGGCCATGCACTACCTCAACAAAAAGGGGGGGAGGTCTCTCCCACTGTGGAGAGAGGCGATGCAGCTCTGGTTCTGGGCCATCGAGCAGGAAATTTCGATCTCGGCCGGTCATCTGGCCGGAGATGCAAATGTGGCGGCTGACGCTCTGAGCAGGCAGAGCACGGTCTCTCACGGGTGGGAGCTGGCTCAGGAGATTCTCCTGGAGATCTTCGCCCGTTGGGGGGGACCCCACAAGTGGATCTCTTCGCCACCAGTGTCAACCAGAAGTGCGAAAGGTTCTGCTCGTGGGAATTTCCTCCAAGAGGAGCCTTAGGGGACGCGTTCGTAGTGGAGTGGTCCTACCCACTGCTGTACGCATTTCCTCCAGTCCCCGTCAATTTGCAAGTACTGCGGAGGTTACGGAGGTTCGGTTCCCGAATGATCCGCATTGCTACGGCATGGGCCAGGAGAACGTGGTACCTGGACCTTCTCGACATGTCCATCTGCCCTCCACGCCGTCTTCCCAACCGAGATGATCTGCTCTCACCGGTGGGGGGGGGGGTCAGGTTCTCCATCCAGAGGTCATGTCCCTCAACCTTCATGCTTGGCTTCTGAAAGATTGAGGTATAAGGATTAGGACCTCCCTGAAGACGTGATGGCGGTGTTGCTTTCGGCCAGAAGGCCCGCAACAAAGTCCCTGTACCGTTGCCGTTGGAGAAAGTTCTGGTGCAGGGTTAAGAATGTGGATCCTTTTTCATGTGCCATTCATGTGGTTCTGTCTTTTTTGCTTTCATTAGCCCACAAGGCCCTGCAAGTGGGTACCATTAAAGGTGCTGTCCATATTTAAGCGCTCGTCTGAGGAGTGTTCTTATTTTAAGATTCCTTTGATAGCTCAGTTTCTGATTGGGCTCACTAATGTGTTCCCTTCATGGTGTTCCTGAAGGACAGGGTTGTCCTTAGGGTTCGTCCTTCTTTTCTTCTGAAGGTTGTGTCGGAATTTCATTTAAGCCAGAAGGTCATTCTTCCGGCGTTCTAACCTCCTCCGCATCCTGGTAAGGAAGAGGAGAGGCTCCATTGGTTGGATCCTAGGAGAGCGTTAAGCTTCTACATCTCACGCATGTCCCGGGTCAGAGTGGACGATCAGCTCTTTGTAGGATACGCTGGAAGGCGTTTGGGTCAAGCTGTTACTAAGCAGACCTTGTCCGATGGATTATCTTGACCATCTCGGAATGCTACCGTCTGGCGGGTAAGGACCTTCCGGTAGGCTTGAGGGCACATTCTACTAGGGGGTGTGGCTGCCTCCACTGCTTTGCAGAGGGGTGTTCCCATTCGTAACATTTGTGAAGCAGCCACATGGGCCTCTGTCCATACGTTTGTCAAACACTACTCCCTGGAAGGCAGTCCTCTATTCTGCAATTTGATTGGGCATTCTAAAATTCTAAATTCTTTTCCCACCTCCATACGTTGGTACTGCATTGGGAGTCTGTCATAGATGTGGAATACCTTGGAGGAACCAATCCCTTCCAAGAACAAGTTACTTTCTTACCTGGTAACGTCCTTTCGATGGGATGTTCCAATGATGTATTCCACATCACTCCCTCCCGACCTGCACCTCTAGAGAATTTCTTATGCGATTGCAGCTTTCGTTTCCGCAAGGCTTTCTGTAGTCATTCTGGCAGAAGATTGGTGCCACACGTTCCCTCGAGGACAGCGTATCGACGCAGGACGCAGACGCCGAACATTTTCCGAAGCAGCACAGGTGTGGTGATTACCTGTCATAGATGTGGAATACGTCGTCGGAACCTCCCATCGAAAGAATGTTACCAGGTAAGAAAGTAACTTGTTCTTTGGATGCGCTCCCTTCAGTAGCTTCTCAGGGGACAGTGGTTGCAATATTCAGGCGACATGATGGATGTCCTCCTGATATTGCAGGCAGTGGCCAATTACCTCTTGTGATGGGCCAACAGGGAGAACAAGATGGCGTGGGAAACATTGTGGGCACCTTGGCCAGAGGCTCAAGTGATCACAAACACTTCTCTGAATTGCTGGGGCACTCACTGCAGAGATATGCCGGCGATCTGCCTATGGCTCCAATTTGAATGCTGTTTTTATATCAATCTTCTTCCTTGCCTGAGCCTGGTCTACCCCTTCCGTCGTCACGCCCACACTGCCCCCTCCTCCCAGTCATCAAGTAACAGTTTATCTTGGGAGTGTCTTCCCTCTACCTGCAAAGCCATGCAGTGTCATTTTTCCATCTGGACCAAAGTGTGTGCCACCCAGCATCTTACCTCTCCTACGTTTGACTACCACTACCGGTCCGGCCCCTGTTTCTCCTGGGCCCTGATTGCCCCCTCTTTGCCTTCCATTACACAGAGTATGTCTGCCTTGCTTGCTCCCTCCACCCCGCTCTGAGCATGCCTGGCTTGGGACTTGTGAGGCACTGTGTGGATCTTTTAACTGCATCTTACCTCATTCTTTGGGCTTCTGGAAAATCAAATGTTGTTTTTCACCACGTTTATGTGCCTTTTAAACTGCATTGCGTTATACTGGTTTTTAGCCGACAGACGCAAATGATCACAGTTCGAGGTTGTTTATTGAACTTTCTAATGGGTGAGAAAAACGCCTAAGCTAAAATTAAAGCTAAGATGGGAGCAAGCTACGACCATCAAATAATAATAAAGCCATGCTTGTAGCGTTGAGGCAAATAAAAAGAAAGTGTTCACAAAATGACATCAGGATGGTATGGCTGGGTCTCCCTTCCCCACGTTTCAAGCATGGGACAAGGCAGAACTTATGAGCACAGCACACTCCTGTGCCTCTCCAGCACGAGGCTCACATATTCAGTTGCACGATATTGGAACCTTCAATGGTCAAGACTCTTCCTGCAAAGCTCTCTTGGATTAGAAGGCCTGATGGATTAAAATAGCAAACAAACAAAAGTTCCTTTGCTAATCTTGTACCCTTGGGCGATTGCTCTTTGCCCCTAGAATCTCTCTTCACCGGGCTTGGATCCTCTTTGCCAAATGCCCCCCCCGCCTCTGTCGGGTTCACTACGGCCTCTCAGATATTGCTCGTAATCTTCAGAAGCTTTAATGTCCGTTTAAACAACTATGTGGACAACCCTCTACCGGGTCCACTCACGTTGACACACTGCTCTCAGGTGTATTATTCTTCACCCCTCCTCATAAAACGACAAACAAAAGCTTCTTGGGCGATTGCTCCTCGCTTCTGGGATGTCCTTCTGCCGGGCTCGGATCCTTCTTGAAAGTTGGGCCTCCCTCTGCCGAGTTCACTACGGCCTTCTTTAACACAGTTCATGTAATTTCAACACAGTTCGGGATTTGCTTATTTTCATCAAAGTGTGGGTTCCCTTTTCCTAGCTTTCTTTCGGCATCCCTTTGTCGGGTTCACACTAGCCTTATTTCCCAGTTAACAATCTTTTCAGAAAGCGGGGTTCCCTTCCCCTAGCTTTCTCTCAACCATGAATCAGAGACTTTCGATTGTACAAAGGATTTGATGTGAACTTTGTAGGACCATTCTGACACATCATGTCGCCCTTTCCTAGGGCCTTCTGGTACTTGCAGTTTTTAACACTGACGGGGCCAGCGAGAATCCTTCGACTGAGCACTCCTACGGCACCTGACCACTCTGCAGCTGGCCCTTCTCTGGGCTTTCACAAAAGTTTGCATGTACACAAATTATTTGTTTCAGGTTCCTGTGCTCATCAAATGTTGCTACTTGCAAACTTGGGCTCAACACACATCGGTTTGCTATCTGTTTCCTCCGACTCACCGGCTGTGTTGAAGCTGCTGTCTGGCCTTGCCTCTGGAGTCAAGGACGCTACAATGGTAGCCAACATGCCTCTCCGCCTTTGCTATCAATGTGGGAGGCCCCCATGTACCGTTGACATCTGCTCCTCCACACGCCAGCTGTAACTTCCGGTCTTATGATTTCCCTTTCGAGGTTTTGCGGGTCTGAGTTGTAAAGGGTAAAGGTATCTTCCCCCTTCATCGTCCTTCCAGGTCTCGGCGCCTTTCTCCTTCAATGGAATTGCCGGTTCGGTGTAGCTGTCTCCTCGTGCATTCGACCTTGCTCGAAGTGTGCTTTCGTGTTCCGCCTTTTATCCCTGTGGGGAAGGTAAAGTGCTGTCAGGTGTGCGTGGTTGTTGTCAATTGCCTGACTCTGCCTAACCTGTGTTTTGGGACATGGCGGGTAAACACCTCTGGTGTTAGTCTGTAGTCTGTTACAGTGTAAGAAATTGTTTGTGTCAGATAAAGGTGGGGGGGTAGAGTTTTTAAGTATCCTACAGGGTTGGAGGGAAAAAAGTGTTGCAGGGAGTGACCCCCCCTTTCTAGGTGATCCTCCCCCACTGGTCCACCCCCAGGAACTGGATCCAATAGCAATGGCCGTGTCCTGGCTACCTGGGTGACAAATCCCTGGGGACTAGTAAGTGAGACACCTTTGGGTTTCTCTTATCCTGCTGGCTCTTCAAAAAGTTGTTTTTTAACTGCACTGTGAAGAATCGAATCTGAATAAATAGGGCAAAAGTCTTTTTTTAAAATGCAATTAGTCTTGCTTATCCTTCCCTTCTCACTTTTTGTTTAGAAACCGTCTCTTTCGGCTGTTTTTTCTGTGTAGGGGAATGGATTCCCTCGGCGGCTGAGCACAGGGGAAAAAAGCAGAGAACTGATGTATGGGGGTGTAGTGTATGCTATATGCACGATCACTGATATCGCGTCCGGAGTCCAGGAGTGGCACGGTCGAGGCTTGAAGGAGTCCAGTAAACTATGTTGAGCCACACTATGCCTCCTGCCAAAGTTTTCTGAGCAGCTGAGGCTGATGGGATGATCATCAAGATGACTAATCTGCAAGATAAGAATCTTCAGAAGGAACGTTACAGTTAAGTACTTTCTCCTTTGTGGCTTTATACCTTTACACTGAAGAACTGTAACTTTGTGTTAGTGAATATTGGTTCTACCAAACCTCCTCCTTCAGGGCAAAAGGGTGGTCTGTTAATCTGAGAGTGATTTCGGGACACATTTTCTATAGTATGCTGCACTTTTAAGATGATGAAAGCTTTATGGAATATTTAAGTGAATTGGATGCAGACCCGGGGATCGAACCTGTGTTGCTCTGCGTCGTCATGCTTCCAAGGCAAGCACTTTGCCCCTGAGCTATCCTCCCGAGACTCCCGAGCATTTTTATCTAATGTTCACAGAGTTGTAATTTCATGGATTTATTTTTACAGTGAATACTGTTCTGTTCTTTGACAGTATGATTACTTGTATGTTTGGAAACGCTGCCTGTGAGGCAGATAAGAAATTGTTGGGGGCTGTGGGCACGGATAGCCCTCTGCTGGCAACCATATTGCATCTAAGAAAGTGGAAAATGTGTATTTTTATGTAGGTGTGCAGTTTGATCGTTTTTGCAGCAATGGATGTTTAAATGTACAAAAGAAAGTCAGCAGGCTGGCTCCCAGATGTGTTAGCTGTTTCATGGTTGGATTGTGTCCTGTGAGGTCCAATGTGCCGTGGCTTCTGTGAAGAGCCTAAGCACAACTGTCACTGCTGTCACAGGCTTGTGTTTTTTAGCTATGTGCATCCTTACCCCTGTGATCCTTGACTCTAAATAGTTAATTCTCCAGACGTGAGTGTGCTGGGCTTGCGCTGGTCAATAGTCATGGATGGTGGCTCTCCCTCCGCTGGACTTGGACCATTGTGGTAGCAATGTGCTCAGCCGAGTGAAGTTGGCCGCAGAGAACTGATGTCCTTGACGGAGTCACACTGCTCCTTCTCTTGCAGTCAGAGCTGTAGTAGCCTTAGTTTGGAAGGGAAATTGTTTTTACTTAGTTGCAGGCTTCATATTTACAGGTAGAAGATGGGTACAAACGGGACGCATCCACCGGCCACCCTCTCTCTCAGCCAGCCTCACTTCAATTGCCATTCACGGAACACTCAGCAGAGAAGATTCACTCAACATTCTACATCCTTGCATCCATGGCCTCACATACATTTGAGCAGAGTAGAAGAGAAAGGCAATTCACATCATGTCTCCCTAATTTAATGGCACAAGACGAAACACTCAAAAGAGACATACAACACCGAAGTAACAGAACACAAGTACATTTCTCAAATCCATTCTATTCCGCCAAACAACTGTGAGTAAAAACCCACTCCTCACCAAACCCCACAACGTCCTTGTATGTAAAAGCCAGTGGGACAAATCAACTTCAAACACTGCCACACCTTGTACAACTAAGGAGAGAGGTGGCACACATCACAAATGAAGAGACCAAACTAAACTCCCAACTCGTATCAACTTACAACTGAACCTTACTCTTCAATATCACTCTATTGTGTCACGTGTTCAGCTGAGCACTTGACAACCTCCAATGGGTTTCTACATCCCACCCAATACCTATGTGTCTAATAACTCCAAACCGTGGTTCTGGTGAACTACCTGGTGTACCACACCCCAACCAAAGGCACAGATGAACAAAATTGAAATAACCAAAACATGTCATACAGCCTTCAAACCATAGCACCAACACATAAAACAACACAGCTCAGCAAACCTTGTGTCTCACACTACAATAGACACAACATTATAGGTGTTAAAACAACTCTTGACAAACTCTTCAGCTAACACTGTTCCTCAAACCAAAATCAGCAAACCCATAGATGACCAACACCTCTATAAACTGCTCAGTATCTAACACCTGTGATGAATATGATGGTGTTATCACTGCTTTGCCGGTGGTGACCTTTCCCCAAGTGGCCAGGGGATGGCAGCCGCAACCTGATCCTTACCCTGGGGGTGGCTATATGAGGGAGGATCACATGGGGGGGGGGGGGGGAGACAGCCTTGGGGGAGTGTCCTGGCATCATCGGATGAGACATGGTGTTCCCCTTATTCTTTTAAGGATATCCCATTCCTGCTGAATGCCTTAATGGCATATTGTTACACCTCCCCTCATCCACCTAGGCAGAGTGTTGAAAACCTTTTCAACAGATCTGTATACAAACCATCAAAAACTGACTTGCTTTTGAAAACCACCAAGAACGTTTGCCCAAACTACCTATACAAGTCATCAAGAATGCACTTCCATTCCCATAAGCATGGGAATACTTGGACGAGGAAGAGGGATCAAGTAATAAAAATCACCCAGGGCCAAGAGCACAAGCCACACTCTAGTTGTTACAAGTGCTTGCCTACAGTGGGGAAATGTAAACATCTGAAGCAGCTGACCAAGGATAGCTGCTGTCAGGAGAAAACTGCATCTCCCGGAAGCGACCGAGAGACTAGAACACGTTCCGTGGAGCCAACCGGCTCAACAAGAAGGGAAGCGGACTGTGAGAAAGAACACGCTTCAGGGATGCCAGAAGCTGAGGGAAGACTTCTAGGATTTTGCAGGTCTTGGGTCACTTCCACCTTACCAGAGCTCGAGAAGACACCAGAGAGCCCTGCAGAAGAGCAGAGAAGCCAGGAAACAGAAGCGTCAAGCAGGACACCAAGCACTTGCTGCCGGCTTACCACGGGAGAGACGAAATATGCCAGAAGGAACCGGTAAATCCATGGAAGGGAAGCAGGGACACGGGGGAATATCGGCAGACATGCCAAGCACTGTTAATGAACAAAACAGCCCCTGAAAGAATGTGTGCAAGTGAAAATTGTTATAAAAGTGGAACAGTAATCAGAACAAGCGACTCACAACCGTGTAAGTGTATGCAATACACATGTGGAAGAAGTCTTTGCAGAATAGTATACCAGATGAATACCATACCCAAAGAAACGCATGTAAGGGACTATCAATATTGAAAGTATACACATAGCCCACATGAAGAAGCCCTGTTAGAAGAGGATACCAGGCAATTGCAAGTGGGATTAAGGAAGCCATGGCAGAAGTGAATGCCAGGCAGTTGCAAGTGTGTTTAGGATAACCCTGGCTTGAAGGTTTGTTTGAAGGTGCAAGGAAGTGCATATGTAACAAAAGCCCTGCATGGAGAATATACCATGCAGAAGCAAGTTCTAAGAGTGTTCATGAAAGAAAGTCCCTGGCAGGAGAATATACCAGGAAGATGCTAATTGCGACATATGCCTTTATGAAAAAGCCCTGACAGGAAAACTTATCAGGCAGGCATGAAAATTAATAAAGTGTAAAATGAAATTAAAATCTTGATCAGAGCATAGCAGGAAAAGGCAGAGGAAATATTTTAAAGGTGAAAAGAAACCTAGCAGGATAGTACACCAGGTATCCTAAGAAAACAAAGTCCAAAAGTCAAGTTGTTTTGTGTGCCATTCGTGTTGATGCTTAGACTGATAATCCTGAATGGAAACCAGAGTGAAGTGAAATCCTGGAGAAGGGAACTCTATCCTTTGGAACTTTTTGTGTTGGAATTAAGCATATTCTTTATGAATATGCATACATCACTCAAGGCCCAAGACTCGAGGCCCACTCCATTTTCGCTCTCTCCTTTAGATTTGCTTTGTTAGAATTTGAGGGTCAGAATATAACTTTGGACACGTTTGATTTGGACATTCTGACCACTGACAGGTTCTTAGTTTTGGTTTTACGTAGGGAAAGGCAATTTCCTAACCCCCTTTTTATTTTAATAAACGTCTTTGACCAAAACTATGTACCCCTTGTGCCCGAGTTTCATTCCCGACTTCTCACACACTCCTACAACCAACTTGGGTGCCCAACACCTCCAATATACTGGTGTCCAACACCACTGAAAAACCTTGGCTATTCAATACCACACACGATACCCTTGGTGTCCTACACCTCTATATGCCCTAGGTGTCCAACACCTAACACAACTTCCATGGGTGTCCAACATCCTCCCTGATTTTGGATGGGTGTCCAGATCCCCCAAAACATATGAGTTTCCATCACTCCGAAGGCGGCACAGAGGTGGTTCATTGCCCAACATAACAGTGACAACCAATTACTGTGATAACTGCAAGCGCTCACCAACACCACACTATACACATCCTCTCCCCAACCGGACCCATTATTTACTTTCAATCTATACCACAGAGGCTACAAGATACATCCAATGCATGCACCAGTACACCAAGTCACAGGCCTCGCATCACAACCCTTGTATCTGCATTAATGGCACTCAGTGCTTTGCATTAATGGTACTCCGTGCTGCACTCTTGTGTACACTCCCTCTCGATACAACACTCCAGCCCTGCCATGGCTTCCAGTGTCAACACTCCAGCATACAATAACAGTTGCAACGCCCAGGTTGCGTGTCTCCAAATCAGTGCTGCAAGCCCAAAGTACCTTATAGGAACGCAGCACGACCTCCGCACAAGTGCTTTCTCCCAATTGCAACTAAAATTGGCTCAACCCTTCTGGTCCCATGACGAGGCATCATCCTTGGAATCTTCTATGTTGCGGGGTAGCAGGATCTTTGTGCGACGCACACACGACTTGTTGTAAGGTTCCTTTCTCACAACAAAGTTCATACATCCTACGAGACGTGCAATCACGTTGCCTAAAGCCAAGATGGTGCGTTGGCTGTAGAACGCACCCATCTGTGACATTCTCAGACGTCATTATCACAGGTGATATCCCGGACGACAGAACTCCGGCAACTCTTCCATGACCCTGCAGTGCGTACCCTGGCATCCCCACTCTGCCTGTATCTTTTAGCCTCTGCTAAGCCCCGATGAACATGGAGCTCTCCTGCTCCTCCTCCGCATGCCGCCAGCCAACACTATGCCCACTATCACTTCAGCTCTGCACAGGGCTGAACAAACCTCCTTAGCTGGACACCTGTGCCCTCCTAAGCACTGCCGTCCTCCACAAGCCCCTGGGCACACCTCTGCGTGCAGACCCTTTCATAGAGCTGTACCTTGGTGCTTCCCACAACAGCTCTAATGCCCAGAAACCAATTGGACCTTCCATGATGTTCTGCCAGCCACAATGTACTGTGGGGGTCAGAAATGTGAGGTTGACAACTTTTGGTTGATTTCTCAAAATATGCCATTTTATTAAATTGGACGTTTCAAAAAATGCCTCACTATCCCTACCCTGAAAAGGATTTCCCTGCCTATCAAACACTGAAGGAAACACTCTAACAAAGGATATCTGGCCCTCATACTTAAACATAAAATACACAAGAAAGTAATATGGCAATTCACAACAGCATCAACAATTGTATTTCTAACATATTTACAGTCTCTTTTTATAACCTGGGAGAACTCCCCTTGCACATGTTTCAAGTTAGATTAATTTCCAAAGTTCAACAAAAAGAAACAAATAAATCTTGGTTTGCAACAACGTTCCAACTCAGTTCTTGGATCCTTCAGTTTGTCAAAAGAAAGTTTTGTTAAGCAATGTTCAACCAACAAAGATTTCTCTTCTTCCTTGAAAAATGATCTCCACTTCGTCAAATAGCATCAGTGGTGTTCTGTGTCACGATGCTTTGTCACAACTTTGAATGTCAAAGTAAAAACAGCTCTTCATTAGGTTCAAAGAAACACAGCTTCTTGTTAACTCTTCTCAATTCACTTTCTAACAGCAGAAAGCACAGTTTACATCTTTGTCATGTTATCGTCACAGCATCTCTGCTTTCAGCAGGTTAACTTCTGCAAGGATTCACCATGCTGCTCTACTAGCCTGCCCGATAGTGTTCCACATTCAACTGTGCTTCTGAAGTTTTAAATCTACTGACAAGCAAGAGTTTTACCACAGCTTCAATAGTTTGCAACATAGTAACTTTTAGCAACTTTCCAGAAAAGGCAGTATTCATATTAGTGCTCCTCAACACCTCTTCCTCTGAACATTCACCTTTGAGAAGGGCAGCCTCTTTGCCCCCTGCCTTTCTGCAACACCAACAACCAAAATGACTTTTAAGGATGTAATTGCACTTTCCCTCCTTTTGGCTTTAGCAATGTGAGTTATACTAACTTTAGGGAACAATCAAAATCAGCAAGCTTCACCTTTTTACAACCTTGCATTCACCCCTTCGCTTCTTGCCAACCAGAGAAACTTAATGGTATGCTTTGTTAGTCTCTTTTGACTTTAAACAATGTTTGTACAACGCTTTAGGCTTTGACAATGCTTGTACCACTCTTGGCTTTGGGAAACTGTTTGTTTCACTCTTAGCTTGAGCAATGCTTGTTTCATTCTTGGCTTGGGCAATGCTTGTTCCCTAGAACTCAAAATTAACAATGTTCAGTCACTTAACTTCAGTGCTACATTATTCCCAACTGCTTGAAATGCCAACCATTTTCTCTCCTTCTGCTGCTACTGCTGCAACGTTTCCAGCTCCATATAATGACCTGCACATGAGGGGGCCTTTTAAGCTTCTCTCCTTCCCTCTGGTGTGGGTCATTATGCCTAACAAGCTGACGACTATTGCAACATTGCTCTTGGGCCCTCTTCCTCATCCCAGTACTTGGGGGATTATGGGACTTATACTCTCCAACAACAAACTCAGGTTTTCTCATTTGTTCTATTTGGCAAAAGTGTGGGACTTCTGGGAAAGTTAAACAAGGGGGGTTCCCAGTCTTCCTGACCTGTTTCTCTCCCCCCACCCCTACCTCCCCCCAGTCCCTCCCATGTGATCCTCCTGCAGAAAACCACCAGATCAGGAAGAGTCTGCCCTTCCCTGGCCACAAGAGAAGGGTCCTAGGCTAGTTCTTTGGGGGCTGAATGGGGGGGGGGGGGGGCGAATAATTGCTGATCATCAAAGTACTCACAACAGTGCTGCAGCATTACTAGGACTACAGTCATTTCATGGTAAATCTCACTTCGAAGCTGGCAGTTCTTGCACTTCAGTGGCCTACCCTGGCCATTCAAAGATATTCTTTGAGCTTATGTGGCAGGCTTGCCACCTATACATGAGAGAGTGGAGTTTTCCAGAGTTTTGGTGGGCGGGGAGATGGTAAAGCGCAGGCCCCAAACACACACAGGTTTTTCAGCTCGTCGCCAATGTTAAAATGGTACCTTCTTAGTATAGATTACACAGTAGCCTCATGTAGGAAAGGAAATCTTGTTTACTTAGTTGCAGGTTTCATAGTTACATGTAAAAGATGGGTACAAACAGGACGCATCCACCGGCCACCCTCGTTCTCAGCCAGCCTCACTTCAACTGCCATTCACAGAACACGTGACAGATAACATTCACTAAACATTCTACAGCCAGGCATCCCTGACCTCACGTTCAATCAGAGCAGGATAGAAGGAAAAGGCAAGTCAGAACAAGGTCTCTTCCAAAGCACATCTACACTACAGATCCAAACTAAGAAAAAACATGAGACAAAGGGAACAAAATCAAAGAAAACAAGAAAAACTGGTGACCCTCCATTATCAACTAAGTATCATCCCATTCTTGATGTTGAAACAAAATGAGAGGAGGGAGAGTACCTCGCAGCAAATACTGGAGAACAGCAAAGAGCTTTTGAGTGAACCATATGACTGGTATGAAATCCAATAAAGGTAATAGATGTTGAATCAATTTCAGTTTGGAAAGTCGTGAGAGCCAGCAGCCCAGCCAGAGCGATCCATGATGGACCCAAAGATGAGAAGGAAGCAGGAAGCACTGAGAGACTCAACAAGGTGCAAGCAGTAGAGGTAAGAGGGACTCAGAATAGCTGGAACTTGACAGGATTCCTAATAAACAACTCTGTCATCGGGGGACAGAAACAAACCATCTAAATATAGTCGGTTGAACAATCTCTTTTGAGAGGGGCACAAATGGTGGATGAACTACCGCCCTGTGGTCTGCAACACAAAAAGAAATCTGAAATTCATAGTTACTACAAATGGATCCAGAAAAGTCTCAGTGGAACAGATGAAGATCTACCCACTGTGAAAGATTGTTCATGGGTAGCGGGGGCACTGGTTCTACAGAATACCTCAGAAATCGTGAGAAGCCTTTAGTGTAACCTGCCTTGTAGATTACTGTTGTGGAACAGCAGAGGCTATAGATGTTTTTTACAACCCCAGTCAGGTGCTCCAGCCTTGGAAAACTACGACATGTTTGCACTTCAAGATGTTTGGCTGAAGCACCCCCCAAAGCTGGGCGTTTTCTTCATAATTTTGAATTAAGCAAAAAAGGGTAGTAGGGGCTGTCCTTCAAGGGAGGCTTTTGGTGGGGGTTAAATCTTCCTTTGTCCGATGATGGAAAAATGGTAATCTAATTCCTTGGACAGTTTAGCCGTAAAATTGTCCTGGCCATCTGAGCAAAAAGGGAAGAGGAACCAGTTATTAATATATATTGGAAAACACGATCAACTGTAGAAAATATTAATTTTCGGAGTCTCTCAATTGCATCATAGACTGGTATTTTCTCAGCAGGGCTATGATCGTGATATTAATGGGCGGTTTTAACTGCTATATTCCAAACTGGGGTGACAAGGAAGATACCTACGGGTGTGGGCAGCAAAAGGGTTGGTGGTGGAGATGGGCAGAAGTCATCTCTGATTAGTTACTACTTAAGCTAAAATGTAATATTGAGGGAGATATCCCAAGCACCCAACCTGGAGGTGGGAGAACAGTAGGTCTAATATAGACTGCATATTTGCATCAGCAGAGCTGATCCCCCGAAACATGAAGTCACAGAGGGTAAGATTTTGCCAACAGAGCAACCCTGCTTTTTCTTTTTATTAAAGCTAGAGCTAAAGGTATATTTCTGCTGTCCAGATAGCGACCCACTGGGCTTAATCACACTGAGCCAGAAAAATCGTATAAGTGGTCCAATAGTTACATTGGGAATTATAACTGATTTTGAGATCAAACAATGGCTCGTTTTGGGACGGGGACAAAGTAAAATTGTATCGGACCAGCCATTGGGCTCCCCTTCATACTATGGCGAACACATCGGTCGAAGATTTTAATGAGAACACCCACAAATCAGTTTTTGGCCCACGTAAGTCTGACGTAGAGGTTTAGGAGAGGAAGAAGTTGTTTACACAACACTAAATACATAAAATGGAACCGTAAGGGGTTGCAAGATGAAACATTTAGAGCAGGTTAACTATTAAATCAGTGTTCTAACAACTGGCTGAAATTTTACAGACATAAACTAAACGACAGAGAAAGCCAAAGAATGGTGGAAATATCCATTACATTTAATCCGAGAATAATTTGGAAATGTTTGAATGGGAATGACGGTAAAAATACGTACGTCAATAACAAATCTATTTCAGAAGCATTTTGGAATTAACATCTTTTCAGAAAGTTTGGTGATTCGACTAAAACATACAATATTTGAGGTAAACTCTCTGAAAGCGTGGCAGTTTAAATTTAGAAGGGAAGTGGTTAGTGGAAAGCTGCCTCAGTCTTTGGGGGGCAGTTACAACTTCCCCATTTTTGAAAAAGGTGACCCCAGAGACCTGGGGAATTACCCCAATATTGCTTTACTAGACACCTCTTCCAAGATATTTGCCTTGATTATATAACAAGAACTGGAGGAAGGGGCACTTTATATTAACACAGCTTTAACGTTTCAAAAAGGCTTCAGGAAATTATGTGGGACCACTCTAAATGGTCGAATTATCCAACTTTTAAAATACCAAACCCAAAATACAAAAACCACACCATTTTACATGACGAGTTAAGATTTGCTCAGTGCTTTTAACATGGTATACTTAAGCATGCCTATACTTTTATACGCGGATGACATAATTATGCTCGACAAACCCCCAACAGGTTTACAATGAGGCCTCACCACCACCCAGGAGTACTTGCGTGGGAATCATCTGAATCAACCATTTTGGTTAGCTCTCGTAGCTGCCAAAAGGGTAAACAAGACTGGTATGTGGATGGAATAAAATGTGACCTAGTTTATTTGGATTTTCCCATCCACAATAAAGAGAGGTGCAACTCAACAGCAAGATTATGATCCAAATTGGCTCGTCTTTACTCTCAGATTTAAATACTGTAAATGCCTGGAACTTTTTATGGTGAATTGGAAAATGTTTGAGAGATTAGAGGGGCTATTTTGGAAACCTCTTCTTGGCCTACGAGTTTCCCTCCCGATGATGACCACAAGATACGACTTTGGCTTTATTTTATGGGTATCATATGTTGGGATCGCCAAATTGAGATTATACCACAAAATCTTGAATCCTCCATCGGGCACATTATTTGAAAACCTGGGTCTAATGGCAATTACAAAATGTGACTGATCTTTAAACAACTTTGTGTAAGAATGCAAACAAATCCTTGAGGGTATTGATTCATAGAGTGAGGTATTAAGGGAAAACCTGCTAAGAGTCCTGGGTAAAGTGAAACTTTTACACTGGGTAGAGTGTGTTGAACGTCAAGTGCAGTACAAATTGTATAAAGTTTTAGTTGCTTTCCCGAGAAAATACAAGTCAGTACAAATGTATGTTCTAAGATTTCCTATCCTGAAATATCGACACATTTTTATGAGATTTAGTTTAAATCAGTTGGGGGCATTTTAGAGACGGAGCCCAATAACATAAGCAAAAAGGACAAACTGTCGAATGTGGAGAAAAAGAGAGAACCCGGCAATCTTAAAACATTGGCTAATTTCTTGCCAAGGGCCATTTAAACTGAGGAAATCTGAATTTATGAGATTGGTGGTGATGGAAAATGACCTAAGATAGATAACCTTTGGGCTAGATTAATGGGTAGTCACTCAATTTCTTTGGCAATTGCCTTAATTAACATTGTGACATCTCTTCACAATGCACTGGGAGAGATTGTATATATTCAAATTGTTTTTAAGAAAGGTTACATTATTGTGTAATTTATGCACAATGAATTTTTGGATTGTACTAAAATGCGTTAACGTTTAATTTAAACTGTAAACACAATAAATTGTTTTTTTTTATAAAAGTTAGCTGTTACAATGTGACCTGCTGTAAAGAGTCAAATTACTGTTAAAGAAAAACTGTTTAACAATGATGTGCCTGAAATCAAAAGCCTGACATCCCAGGAACCAATACCTATATCAACCAAACATTGTTCGGATCATCAGAACATCATAGTCCGCAATCGCCAAGACACCCTGATGCAAACACATTTCTTTTAATACGGCGCACAACAAAAATTTCAGCTCTACATTGAAATGAATTGGTGAGAGGAGCTGATGGCATAAATATTCAAATTAGTTGAAAGCTAGAAAATGGCCCTGCACTCAAATGAGAACTACTGGGCCTCTGGTACACAGACACCTGAAGCAACAGATTTCATTGTTGATAGAAGAGACAAACAGACAATAACATACATATAATTGACAAGGCAGTATTGTTGCTCTGATTTTTTCATATTTTTGTCCTGATAAAGGCTACTATGCATAAACGGAGCAATAGATAGTTAGCTCAAAGAGGCCTAAACACTATGTCAGTGAAAAATAATCGCTGTTAGTCCCCTTCACTCTAATCGGGAATGGACGGTTCCATTTTCTTTCAAAAATCAATAATATTTTTATTGAAATCACCCATTTTAATCTTTTTATAATTTCAAACTTCAATTTCTTTTGACAATACACTGTTGTTATATACATTAATTTCAAACAAAAGGAATGTGATGTGTGGAACATTATGCACATTCCTTTAACTATACCATATTTCATATGCAAATGACTTTCAAAATATACAATTTATAAACAAATTTTGTTTTAAAGAGAACATTTCAAAAGAAATTATGTATACAAGCAAATCCAATTCCTATTTAATAATCAGTCACGTTTCCCTTGTTCAGGTTAATCTATTTTTCACTTCTGCCATTGGAATATTTCTCAAATTGCAGTCTGCTGCAGGAGTCTCTCTACAGTGGTTACTGTTTGTGGGAGGACCCACCATCTGATTCAAAGACTGTTTTCACCCGCGAAGCGGGCCGCAAGCGAATTGCGGGCAAATGTCACACTCACCTGTGTCTCTGCAGGAGAGATGGACGAGCCTCCCTTGACCCCGAGTCTTCACTTCCCCCTGTTTCACCCGGAGGAATACCTGTCAAATACAAGGTGTACACTTAGACCTGAATTCACCCGATTCCCCTGGGCCCTTCCCTTTTCTTTACTGTGTGCTGTGATGTCCCCTTATGGGCTTACCTTGATGTTTAGTAGGGTGTGCACGCCATCCTGCATTCGCAGGGGTGGATTCACTCATGTGATTGATGCCAATGTCTGTAGGCTGAGTTCAGATGCCAAACGCTGTTTTATGCCTTCACAGCGAGGCAGAGAGTTCAAGGCGCCAGTTTCTTCACTGGCTAGAAAGTCCTTCCCACAAGTGAAAGTTGCGCGGAGAATGTTGAGTGTCCAAAATTGTCCGTATTGTCTTTGTTTGCCGGTATTTTTGTGGGTGAGTAGTGCTGCGTTTAGAAGCTAGCTGCTGGTAGGTCTGCGCAGCGCCTTCAATTCGAGCGCGCCTGGTAATGTCTCCCTTTCCCTTGCAGGAGAAATTATGTGGTATTAGCGCCTCGAGTCCGTGTTCAGCGCTACTGGAGACTTGGTGGTTAGGGAAGTTTGCACGGAGGCTTTTGGTAAGTATGCACCGCGTAGAGAGAGAGCGCAGTGAAATAAGTGCCTGCGTTATTGGAGCGAGCGCAATGAATAATGTCTCTTCTTTCTTTTACAGGGGTTTGTGCGCTCGTTACAACTAACCTGGATTCCAGCATCGCGGGAAGATTCGGTGAGTATGCGCAGCGTTACTGATGTGCGTGTGTTAACGCTGTTCTTATTTGTTCTTACAGGAGCCGGTGTCGAAGTTCCCTCTTGACTGGAGATAGCTGCGGCATGGAGTAAGAACCAGGTAAGCTGAAGTTGAATGATCCGGAGTGGGTAAGCAGAAGCAGGATGATCCGGAGTGGGTAAGCAGAAGCAGGATAATCCGGAGTGGGTAAGCAGAAGCAGGATGATCCGGAGTGGGAAAGCAGAAGCAGGTTGATCCGGAATGGGTAAGCAGAAGCAGGATGATCCGGAGTGGGTAAGCAGAAGCAGGATAATCCGGAGTGGGTAAGCAGAAGCAGGATGATCCGGAGCGGGTAAGCAGAAGCAGGATGATCCGGAGCGGGTAAGCAGAAGCAGGATGATCCGGAGCGGGTAAGCAGAAGCAGGATGATCCGGAGCGGGTAAGCAGAAGCAGGATGATCCGGAGCAGGTAAGCAGATGCTGGCTGATCCAGAGCACGGCAAGTGTGTTGCTGATACAGCTCACAGTAAGCAACACAAAGCACTGGTAAATTCTTGGGTGTGGCTTATATAGCCAGCCACACCCAAACACTAGAGAACTCATGAGTTATCATGCACTTACTGTTTGGCAACAGGAAGTGGTAATCAGGAGGTTATCACAAACACTAGGAAGGAATGAAAGGAGGGATTTGTTATGGGTTCTTTGTGTGCCTATGCCAGGCCTGACAAGCCTCCACCCAGCTTGCCCCAACTACCTGCCTGATACCCATGACATCAAATTGCAGTCTGCTGCAGTCCGCTGTAGCCGGGTTCTGGGTTGAGGCACCATAATAGAGGAGGACTCCAGGGTCCTGAGAAGTGGTCGCCCCCGGATCACGGAGCCGAGCAGTCGAGGAAAGGAAAGTCCGGCTTCGGCTCCGGCTCAGGCTCCGGGTGCTAAATCTGTTGCAGCTGAAAGTGCCTTCCCGTCTCTCTCGTTTGTTGACATCGATGGCGGTAAGAAGATCGTCAGACATATGGGGGCGAGTGAAGGAGGGGGGGAAGCTGTTAACCTGGAGTTGTGCCCCTCTCCGGTGCACTATGTACACAGTGACAGCGATGACAACGTCTCAGCGAGGGTGCAGACTGAGTCTGGTAGTACGCCCCCAGGTGGAATGGTGCACCAAAGAGGCGACTGCGTGCACCAATTGCAGCATTTGCATGCTGAGCGGGGGGAGAGTGGGTAAAATCCCGGACTGAGCCTATACAAAGAGGCTGAAACCAAAGTGGAGAAGGGGGGGGAGGACCGAAGGGTATGGGCGGCCCAGGGGACCTCCCTCCACGGCAGGATAACGGGAGTGGCTCGTGGCAGGGAGCAGTAGTAGGCCAGGCGATCCAGCACAAAGCCTCCCAGCACAGTCTCCCTCAAGGGGAATTAGCCCCTCTCAACGTGCCCCTTAGGATTTTGGTTGTGGACGTGGAGATCCACCGAGGAAACAAGGGTTTGGAGTGTCCCACTCAAACAGAGCAACATTTGAGGGGCAATGGGGGGGTGGGGACTGCAAGGGATGGATGAAGATCTTGTTCCGAAATCGAACGCCCCCCTGTACACGGATAAAGACAATGCTGAGACCATCGCCAGTATGGTGGTTTCGAGTCAGCCTGCACAAACTTACTGCCCAAAGAAAACACAGTTGGCAATAATGGGGAGAACCTGAGAAAATTGAAACGATAAATTGAAAAAAAGTAAATAAAAAGGTAAAACCCTATTAAATGCACGCAATACTAGCAACACGCAGCAAAGAAAAGGGAAGCAACTAACAAAGCAGAAGGAGGGACACAAGCTAAAACAGATGGAATCCCAGAAAAACAACCCAAATCTTTCAATACAAAGCAGCAAAAAATTCTAACAAGTTCGCTCAAGCTCTTCTTTCAAAAAAGAATTCAGACTGAGGTAGTAGAAGTTGAAAATGTGAATGACCTTATGGATGCAGAACTCATTGCTGGAACAGAAATTCTTGGTACGGTCTCACATTGTTCATCACTTACAAGTAGTGAAAACTTTACAATTAAAAACACCGTCAGAACTCTTATGAGTATGAAAAGCCGGTCTCGGACAAAGAGACCGGAATCACCCAAAATAGTGCAGGTGCAGACTCTCGAGTACAGAGATGGCATTATGGGAAACAACGTGACTCTACCATAAACAGGGGGACCACCCAAGAACACACTAGAACTTCTGTTAACAAAGTTGCTGCCTGCCCTCAAAAACAAAAGGTGGGAGTTCATGACCAACGAGTGGGGTTCCCCAAACAGCGGGAAGAAACTGGAAACACAAGAAACCAACAGGCAGGTGAGGTTCCCGAGATCTGCATATTGCCCAAGAGAGGCCCATTTGACCTCCCAAGAAAATCCCTTGGTGAAAAAGACTTGGTGCATGGGACAGAAAATTTAGACCCATGGCCACCAGGGTCTTCAGTAAAAGCAAAAAATGAAGAAAGGGGGAGGAAGAAGTAAGCAAAAATAAGCAGAGATCAGAGCCTGCTACTAGTGGGAACACCTTCGACACCAATTGGAAGACGACAAAGTGAAATATCATCTCAAGCTCTGAGAGACACACCATCAAAGAAGATTGGCTTAATGTAAATAATGTCCACTATAATAATTGCTTTGACTCCATTCTGCAAACTTTGAGACGATAAGCGACACTTTGAAAGACCACACATCCCTAATGGCAGTAATGAATTCAAAATTAACTCTTTTAGAAGGTCACATTCTGGTAAAACCAGATGAGAAGGGTTTGTCCTTGACAACAGTAAGGACGTGGAATACAGCATCACAAACTGAGGTTTTTTCTGGTTCACTCAATAATCACAAGGCATCATCGATGTGAACAAAGACTGCCTTATAAATTTAACTTCCCAAAAAAAAAATCTTTGGGCAACTGGCACACAAATGAGGGGCGAAACCATCCCACAAAAGAATGGACCAAAAACACCCCCTCAGGTGGAAGACATTTTGAGGACTTCTAAAACCATACAGAAACCAAATGCCACATGGCGGGGAGCCTGCATGCTGAAGTCTAGAGGGAATGGCTCGATCGCCACCACCTCTGTCAGTGATAAAAAAAATGGTCTTGCTACCACTGTCTGACTGTGAAGGACAATCTAGAGAACAACGCAACAAAGGCAAGCAACCGTCCTATGGCATTTTTTTCCCAAAAATGTGGAGGCAGTCTAAGGGAATCGATGGGCAAGGCAGAGACCCTTGACCTCCGTGCCAGAGGCGGCCAAAACAGTAGAAAACCTGGAAACAAGGGGGCGAAAGAGGTCCTACTCAGTCGTGGAAAAAGAAAGGCGTGTCTCAAAAAACACCATGCTAATATCAGACCAGATGGAAAAGGAAAACACCAATAACTCAGAGGAGGAGGCAAGCATATCTGTCGATCTCATGGACCTAAGTGAGTATTTAAGTGAAGACTCAGATTTCGAGGGCCGTACTCAATCCAGTTGAAAAGGAAAGAAACATCCCCACTGGATAAGGGTCGAGTGTGCGAACCAAAAAGGAAGATCATGAGACGCGATCAAAGGCCAGCGTGCTCGTACCAAAAGGACCAACATGGACCAGTATCTCCTACCAACATCACAAACAGGGCACGGAGAGATCGAAGAGGAAAAAGAGAAGAGTGCAACATTTTAAAGAAAGCCCTCGTGAGGAAAGAAGAAAAAGAGATGAGATAAAGGCGCAAAGACATCCTCCAAGGTCAAATGAGAAGGAATCCAAGAAGTCACTGAGGGATTATCTGGTCCATAGATGTACGGATTTAAAAGAAAGAAGAAGAGAAAGAAAATATGAAGAAGATTGGAATGAAAATGCAGCAGCTCAGCAAAGAAAAGGAGATCAATCTACAACACTCTATCAAGAAAAAGGGAGAGAAAACGAGGCTAGAGCGTAGGACACTCGATCCTTCAAATTAATGAGAATCATTAATAAAAACTACAACTTGATTTTGAATCGACGTACAGTAATGAAATTGTGCGCCCAAATCCCAAAGTTAAATGACCTCCGTTCTGAAGATTTAACGGTTGTGGGACCAGTGCATGAAAGCAGAAAAGCCTGCTCCTTCTTGCATATATGTTCAACAAGAATAAAAGATTTGGTAGGTCACTCAGGCCGAAGCTTTTCAAAATTGGGTTTTGACCTGATAGACCTATTAACAGCGACAAGGCAGGAACAGAAGATCGAAACTGGAGGTCAAAAACAGACCGGGAAATTACATTGGTACCCCTCGACAAAGAGACCAAGAAGGCATAGCCCAAAAGCCTCAAGAAAAGAGCACGTCAGGGCCATTAGCCCAGTGAGATATGAATATAGAGAAAAGAAACTACGTTACGGAAATAGCGGAGAGATGACAGAAAAGAAGGGACTATGAAGTATGGGAGGAAGAAAATCAAAGACATGCAAAAGGAGAAGATCAAAAGAGTACACATACTAGCTATAATAGATTTCCTAAAGGTCCCAACTCAAGTAGAAGAATGGTGTCAGAATGTGAGGAGAAAGGAAGATCCAAGCTAGCAATACCTAACATGAGATGGGAACCGGAATCAAACAACCGAGGGAAGGACCCAAGAAATTGGACATGGGCCTCAAAGGTTCACCAAAAGAACCTGCCAACTTAGCCATTAATACAGGACTTGGAAATCCTCAAACAGACTGTCAGCCCCAACAGGATCCACTTGAGGCGGGATGATCAAATTGTGATTGGTTCTTGGAATACCCGCGGCTTTGCTCATCTCACAGGGACTTCGGACGTGAATTTCGGAGACCATGACATCTTGTGTCTCCAAGAGACCTGGCTGAGGACAAAACCATGCATGGATGGTTATGAGATTGCGTTTTCTTCGGCTGTAAAAGGATGTAAAGGTAGACCCTCAGCCGGCTTGTTGATAGTGATTTGTTCCGGACGTGGATTAACCCTAAAATCAATATTAGTGGCAACAGTCTTGACCTAAGCAGTTCTTATAGACTGGTCGAAAAATTGAATACAGCAGGTGAACAGGCAACACCTTCAACGATTATATTAATTAATTCCTATTGGAAACCTGATGCAACGAATGATGAGGCTTACTTACAATCAATTGGAAAGATCCTGGAAAATTAAAATTTAACTCAGAAAATTGACTACACCATCGTCACCGGAGACCTTAATGCAATATGGGAAGAAAAAGAGTTTCTATGGAAAACAAGTTTGAAGACCTTACCCTCCTATAAAAGAGGAAATAATTGGACACAATTAATGGAAATATTAGATCTTCATAATCTCCACAGCATACGTGATCAGCAGCACCCTTCTATCCCATCTTGGGAATGAAACGGTCAAGGGAGAACGATCAACCACCCGTTTGTTTCAAGGGAACTGTTGCTACTCATTGAAAAGATCGAAGTCAAAAGAACTCTAAACAGCAATCACAATTTGCTGCTAACGAGGTGGAATGACAGCGGACCTGGAGCTAGACAATGGGAAAAATCGATTACGTCTAAATGAAAAGGCTATCCAAAAGTTAACAGAAAGGTATCAGACCCAGCTAGAAAAGGTCACAAACCTTCAACCAATGGATTTAGACTACTACCCATTGTTAGAAATGTTCAAAGTAAGCAAGAAAAAAGGAACAGCAACTCAACATCTGAAAGTGCACACCTACAATGCTTCATTAGTGGCAAAAAGACGAATTGTCAGGACACTCAAAAGGCAAGTGAAAAAGAGAAGCGACCCACTGATTGTAGAGCAATTGAAGCAGGAAGTATGAAGTTACAGAACATGGGTAAGAAATCATAGGCACACTTTATATCAAAGAGATGCCGAAGACATGCTCCGTGCACTGTCTGGGAAAAAATCAAGAGAATTCTTGACAATGATTCGTGCAACCGGAGTGGAATCCAGAGGGAGGTTGCAAAAAGTGCGGGAGAAGAAACGTGGGTAGCCCACTTTAAGGAAATTTACAAATCAGAAGCCACTACCATTAATACCAATGCCAAAAAAGATGGAAAATGGAGGATAACATCTGCTATAGAGGAAATCGAATTAAAGATAAAGAAATTGAACAATTTGCAGGCCGCTGGCCCCGATGGAATAACAAACCTTGAACTGAAGCAGCACTCGGAGTCTTGGGCGCCATTTATTAGTACAATCTTTAAGGAAACAGTAAAATCCAGAGACATTCCAACATCATGGAGAAAGGCCCATATAGTTCCAATCTTCAAAAGAGGCGACAAAGCAGACCCACGCCAGTATCGGGCGATTGCATTGTTAGACACAATAGGAAAAATCTTCGGCTCAATAGCCCTGGAAAACCTGCAAGGTTGGATAAACCACACAGAAAATTTCGATCCTCTCCACACAGGTTTTGACAGAGGCATAGGTACAACGGTCAGCATCTTGTTATTAAGTGCACTAAAAGCTAAAGTTAAAGAAGGCAAACCACGGGTGCACCTAATATTCATTGACTTGGTTCAAGCCTTCGACAGGGTAGACCAGGAAATCCTGTGGGAGGAGATGGAAAACCGAAATTGCCCAAGTTCCATTTTGGGTCCAATAAGAGCATCATACTCCGAAACATCAATAAAGGTGAGACTTAACAGAACAGGAGATCTATCAAGAGAAATTCCAACTGCCCGGGGGGTAAAACAGGGCTGCCCCCTGGCGCCTGCTGTCTATATTTTATACACATCAGACTTAATGAACACCCAGATCTCGATCAGATCCTTTCCCCCATCTTTGGGAAATGAGAAAATTCCGAGACTGATCTATGCCGATGACATTATTTTAATAGATCAGACGCAAGTGGGTCTTCAGAGACAGTTGAACAACCTTCTTGGTTACTTGGAAAAAAATAAACTAGAACTGAATAAATCAAAAACAAAAGTAATGTCTTCGGAAAAAGGAGGAAATGCAACAAAAAAAGACATTAAGCTGACCGTAAATGGAACACAACTTGAGAAAGTAACAATTTTAAATATTTGGGAATCGTATTGAATAACAGACGGGTAGAATTCCTGATGCAGGAATACCTATTTGAGAAACTTAAATCCCTGATCACCCAGTCGAAAAAATGATAAATGGAAGGTTTGGGCGATTTTCAATTCTCCCTATTGTGAACTTCTACACGGCCAAAATTGTGCCGACATTAACTTATGGCATAGAAGCAATGTCGCGACAACCTTCAAACTTATGGCCAAAACTCAAAGGGCGTTTCTGGTGAGAAGTTTTAAACCTGCCTAATTCCACTCCAATGGTGGCAATAAGAAGAGAACTAAGTTTAAGCTCAATGAAAGTCCTGGTGGAACGAAACACTCTGATCTTATTCAGAAAAGTTGCAGATCCATCAGCAGAGCCCATCTTGAAAATCATTAGAAAAGAAATGGAGAATGAAAAAAACGGGATGCTACTTTACTGGAGGTCTAGGAATCGCCTGTTGCTAGAGAAAATTGAAGTACAGAAGAGGAATTGTTATCCAACCCTGCAAAGATTAACGTAAAACTTCTAAAATTGGATAGGATCGAGACCGGTGACTTGGCAGATCAATGTAAACTGCTTGTCGACCTTCCAAGGAATCCAAAAGAACTGAATGAAATGATTCCTTATTTAGCAAAATGCCCCGACCAATGTACACGACAAGATTTCCTTCGGATTAGACTGAATTTAGTTAACACAAAGGAAATCTTAGCAATCAGAGGAAAAGCAGCATCAAACAAATGTAGATTTTGCCATTTGTCCACTCAAGTGGAGACAAGAAGACACTTACTACTTGAATGTTTGGGCTTGGAGGAAAAAAGACTCACCTGTTTGGGACACTTCTTCAGAGATCTACACTTTTACAGTGAGGATGACAGGTGGACGCGCCTAATGAGTGGGGGAAAAAAATAGTTGGGTGATCGCTGTGGTGGGATTTTTTGGCCAACTTGGTCTGGAGGTGAAATCGGGGTCGGTTGTGGAGCAATTATGAAGATCAACAGGAATACCCCGGCCTCCTGAAATTGAGATCCTGGAAATGAGGACGGACAAATTGACGGATTTCTTTTTTCGACACATCTCTACTTTTCATTTTTTCATTCTTCTAGTTCCTCATTTCCTCTTCACCTCCATGTCCTTCCGCACCCTGTCCTTCCGCACCCTTTGTTCTCCCCTCTTCTTTCTCCTTGCATAATTTTCTTGCCGAAGAGCGTCATTTTCAATTTGTAAAAATTGTTTTGTACAATTAAATCAAATAAAAACATTAACATTATTTCTCATTCTGTGACTGTTTACAGAATTACAAAGATTATAATGGTTGATTTCAATTAAAATATTGATTTTGAAAATAATTGAGTTAATTCTTGATTAGAGTGCAGGGGACAAACAGCGATTTCTTTTGCTGTTAATACTTGTTAGACTTGGTTTATATTGTTGGTCTGGGCTAGAAGACCTGGCATATCCATTTGCACCAGAAATGTATTGAGTGTATTAATTTGAGTGCATCAACACTTCTGTACCTCTAAGTCAATGCACAGGCCAGTTCACTAGTGCCACAACCTAGACTATTCTTTTTTCAATTGAATCCCATGCTAGAACACAACTTTTACTGATGCCCATTCCCACTCTATTTCCCTCTGGATGGCCATTGTATCTCGATATAATTCTGTTCCTTTCCTCAATTCATCAGTCAAACATTCCTACTATTCCCTCTTTTTCATTCTGAAAGATCGATGACTGCCTGATCTTTACACAAGGCTGGTTTAGATAGATTGTTTGAATTCTATATTGACACTTGTAACTGCTTATAATTATTTTCATCATATTGTTTGTAATTGTTTACTAGCTGTTGTTATTATGTATTGTATCCTACTGATAAAATAAAAATGTGTCCATATTCAAATTCTTTTTTCATTACCGACTGGAAAAGAGAATTAAGAAACCGATTATTAAATATTTGATATACAGCAGACTGCACATTCCTGAGTGAATATAAAGTTAACTGGTAAAGTGTGGTAGTAAAGAATCACATACAAACTGGGATGTGGGCATGTGGGTATAATCACCAGTGATGCTGCACACATCAGCTGAGCATTACATATCCTCCCGCTGATGAGGCAGTTTCTCAATGATTCTACCATTCAGTACTGTTTAAACCCATCAATGTATATTTGCTTCCTATTTAGCCGGACTCTGGGCTTGAGATCAATTTACTAGGTCTGAAGTAATTTTTTCTGCTGAAGTTTACATATGGAGCTCTTTGTACACTGGCAGCGTTATTTTTAGTGCAGCCTTTCAGCCATTACCCACAATCTAAAATAGTCTGTATATGTGTTTGATGCATTGTAAGTGTATTTGGGAATTGCTAGACGTTTGTATAGAATTGTGGGTTTTACCCCTCATAGTGTAAGATGTTTGTAAAAGGAAACAAATGTCATTTCCAAGTTTTGTTAAGAACAGATTTGTATGGGTTACTTTATCACCCACTAGGCTTTCCCTTTTTTTTAACTTATTAATTTCCATCTTCCAGCTCATTTTAGAATGATGGTGCCTCCACTGTCTTTTCATGCATTAATACGCCTTTTTCCATGCATCCCATTTTGTGTGAAGTTTGTTTTATGTGCATCAAGCTTGTAGTGTCTGCACACAGTGCAAGTTGGTTTTCAGAAGTTGATTTGTTGACAGCAGTAACTAATGTGGCTTTTCTTGTGCAGATGTTGGGAAACTGGACGTTTGGCACGTTGGTTTTTACCGTACTGGTGTTCACAGTCACACTGAAGGTAAAGCACTACATTTATTTCAAGTTTCAATAGCAACGTATTCCATTGCCAAGCATGTTTTTCATACCCCTACCTAGTCCTATGTGGAGAAACACCCATTTGTCTAATAAACCACCATAACAAATGTTGCACTTTGATAGGCACCTTTAGCTGCAGTTGACTGACTGGGCATGGACTCTGAAGTGCCCTCTCAAGGGAGCGGAGAGGATGCTTTTCCAGCAGAAATCTGTCCCTCTAACGACTAGGATGGAGATAGTCATAACTGTGGTAGGCAGGCAGTGGGGTGGGGTGGGGTGGGGTAGGGTGGGAGTAGGTAGGGTGGAGATAAGAAGTTGTGGGTAGGTAGGTGTGAAAAAGGATGCAGCATGTAGGTGTTGGGTAGATTTGATGGTAGTTGGGAATGTGGAAAGAAAACATAGTACGAGTAGGCAAGCATTGGTTAATTTTGGTGTAGGCAGGCGTGGGGCAGGTTGAAGGATATGCGGCTAGGCAGATGTTTAAAGGTTTGATAGAGTTGGTGTAGGCACGTGTGGGGTATGCTGGTGTATTGTGGGTGTAAATGTGTGGGATAGGGTGATAGTAGGCAGGCTTAGGGAGGGTTGGTGGTAGTTGGGTATGGATCAGGTTAAGGTGGTAGTAGGCAGATGGGTATGGTTAAAGGAAGACGGGCATAGGGCAAGATAAAGGAGTCAGCAGCTGTAGTGTGTGCTTGAAATATTCAGCTGACTAGTAGCAGGCATGGTTTAGTCTGGGTGTAGGCAGGTTTTTAGGTAGGTTGCGGGTAGGCACGCATGGCTTATGGTTGATCAGGGTGCAGGCAAGCAGGCTAGAGTAAGTAGGATGGGGCACAGTTGGTAGAGGCAGGCATGGGATACAGTGGGATAGACTGGAAAATGGTAGGGTTAGGTAGTGTGCGAGTAGTATAGGTGGGTATGCATACACGTTTTAGGGTGGGTGGGAGGGTATGAATGGGCTGGAAAGCTGTTTGGCTAGGCAGGCATGGCTATTTTGCATTTTATTTAATGTATCTAGCGCTTTAGCCCAAGCACTTGTACAAAAATAAAAAAGAAGGGAAATAGAGCAAATAGGAGATGGGTTGTGAGACTGATTTTAAAAAAGCAGAGAGAGGTTGAAGAACGAATGGAGGGAGAGAGTTCCAATGTTTGAGGGCAAGCAAGGCTAAGGACACACACACAGCTTTAGGAACAGAGAGAAGAAACTGATTCTGAGAGCAAAGAGTGTGGGGAGGAGAGTATAGTGAGATAAGTGAACAGAGGTAAATAGGGGTGACACCATGGATACACTTGAAGGCAATGGAGAGAAAATGTATGTACTCTTAAGTCCCGTCCCCTTTCCTCCATACTGCATGGGCGTCCATTCCTAGGGACGGGAGAGGGAACCTTTTTCACCAGAAATACCACCTTCCCCTTTAAATTTAGAGGCGTGCCGGGGTGCGGTCCTGGGAGCATGCGCTACCCTGCCTCCGCCCACCGGTGCCAATTCTCAGTCCCCTTTTCCGTGTCGATGGGAACGGGCCGATTTCAACAGCGCTCTTGGGTTTTGCCTTGCCATGTAATTCCACGCGCTCTTCCCCGGATTCTTATATTTTTGTCTTTGTCATCTAGGTACTTGGTCCTCCGGCGTCACGCTCCTCCCCAGCGCCTGTCGACTTCAGCGGGTTTCAGCAGGTATCCAGCTTGCGAGGGGCTCTTTCCCACGTCTGACCCCATGCTCTTTGCCGCCTCCTGCCTTGGCCCTGACCACGGCTGGGAGGTTTGCGTCGTGTGAGATTCTGACTCCACGCGCCCTGAAGAACAGACTAGCTAGGTGGAGAGAACTCCTCGAAGTGTCTCCTCCAGAGGACTTTAAGAAGTTTGTCCAGCAGAGATCAAGGCCCAAGGGAGGGACGTTATTTTCCATCGCACCCCGTAAGGGTGACTTCTTCCTGAGGAAATGCCCAAGCGGGAGGAACCTCTCTGGTTCTGTTACCAGTACACGCACCAAGGCTAACCCAGCTACCGGCCTCATGGCCGGGGGGTGTCCGGACCCTACCAGTATCAGTGCTGAGGGACTGCAGGGTTCTTTTACTGGGTCTACACCCGAGGGGCTATGCCCTAGTACCGGCTCCATGTCTGACGGGGCGCCTGAACGCAGCACTACCGGCGACAATGCCGAGGGCAATAAACCTTCCAGGCCTAAACCTGAGGTGCGGAATAGGCCTAGTGTTCCAACACCAAGAGTCTTGGGCGAGGCCGTGTCCGGAGGGCCATGCAACACGACTCTGGGACGTGGCACGCAACCCAACAAAATGGCTGCTGCGCCAGACAACATGGCCGCTTGTCCGAAGCCACTCCTAGGACCAGAGTAGGCGGGTGAACGAGTTTCAGGGTGGGACTGGTGTCAACCAGGTATGTGGCCTACAGTGTATACATCAGTAGCACAGGGCAGGTTCCCCCTGCAACCCAGACTGGGTGCGCTCTGGCCCCAGGAGCCCCCAGCCACTCAAGTCGGTATCCCCTGCCTCCTTTTCAGCCTCTGAGGATAGGTTTTTCGAAAGGTTTTTGGAGCTGATGTGAACCCCCCAGATGAGGGCCATCCTAAGGGATGCAGTTGGGACTTGCTCCTTACGGTCACTCAACCAGTGCCTATAGTCATTCCTCCCATGGCTCTGGCACCAAAGGCCCTAGCGCAGTCCCCACTGCCGGCTCCTTCGAATCCACCCCCAGTGCAGCCGGTTCCGAGCCAACCTCCGCAGCAGCCTCCAGCTCCGGTCTCCACACCGCAGCCTAGGGCGGCCAGCACCCCTCCTCCCGGGGCAAAAGGACCAGCCAGACACCCAGGCAGACGCAGACTGGGAGGAGGACCCTGACACGCTGTCTTCAGCAAAGGCCTTTCACGACAGGCTTGCAGGTTTGGCAGAATATCTGCACCTTCCTCATCCCGAGGTAGAGCAGCCCGAGGAGGGGAGGTCTTGGCAGAGGTCCTCTCCATAAAACCCCCTACCAAGACGAGTGTCCCGATGCAGAAGGATGTTGTTGCTCTGGCCAAGAAGGGTTGGCTCATGCCACACTCGGGCCAACCTGGCAATATGCACCTCGATGCCAAGTATAGACAGATGGAGGGGGATACAATTTGCTATCAACGCACCACCAGCCGCACTCGTCAATGATCGCTGTGGTGTCACTGTACTCTAAGCCTCAGTCGTCCTCAGCCACCTCGTCCTCGGCGCTGCCATGCTAGGAGGAGAAGAGCTTAGAGGCGTATGGGAAAAGGCTGTACTCCAACGCCTCCCTGCACCATCGTCAAGCCAACTCGGATGCCATGCTTGCAGTGGCTGACCAGAGGTTGTGGCGGGAAATATTGGACTTCCTTACGGAACTCCCGGCGCAGAGCCAGGCACGCTTTAAGGCGGGTCTTGGGGAAGCCAATCTGGTAGCACAAGACATCATGGAGTCCACAGTGGCCCACATCGACACCTCTTCCAAGGACATCTGCATTGCCACGGACAGGAGGACGACGGCCTGGCTTCGAGCTACAAAGTTCAACCCTGACGTCCAGGATCGCATATTGAACCTTCCTTTCGAGGGTAGTGACTTCTTGCACTCTACCACAGATGAGGAATTGGATAAGAAGAACAGCTCACAAACCTCAAAGTCTTTATCTATTCTTATGAAAGCCACGGCCAAGGCGTACACCCAGTTGCATGAACACTCCGACAAGGGGTGGGCGTATGGCAGGTTCAGGGGATTCCAGGAACAGTGGTTGAGACAACCCGACTGCTCGCAGAGTCAGCACGAGCGTAAGCAACAAAAAAGGGGGGGGCTTCTTCCAGTCCCCCTCCTCAGCAGCAGCCTCAGAAAGCAAAAAGGCATGACACGTATCTCCGGGTCCACGTGTCTCCAGTGGGGGGCAGGCTAGCCTCTCACGTGCAATTTTGGCGCCAGAACTTCGCAGACACCGTGCATCCTCTCAGTATCCACGGGTTACCACCTCCCTATACCTCCCTCTCCTCCTTCCTCCCCTCCCACAGATTGGGACTACAACTCTGTTGGTGGAGATCCGGTTGCTCGTAGAGAGCCAGGCAGTGGAAGAAGTACCAGCCTCCCAGAGAGGATTAGACTTCTATTTCATGATTTACGCTATACAATAAAAGAACCAGGCTGCCCTGGGAGTTGTGTTGGATCTCTACACCCTCAACCTCTCCCTCCCTCTTCAGAAATTCAAGATGTTTACACCAGTACTCATTGCAGAGACACTAGACAAGGGAGATTGGATGTGCCCCCTGGATCTCAAGGACGCTTACCTACACGTCCTGATTTTGCAGCCCCATCACTCGTTCCTATGCTTCAGGAACATGGGCTGTCATTTCCAGTACAAGGTGCTACCCTTTGGCCTCAACTCAGCCCACTGTGTGTTTACCAGACTCATGAATGCAGTGGCAGCGCTCCTCAGGGGCCTGGGCCACCATGTCTTCCCGTACCTGGACGACTGGCTCGTCAGGGCAAAATCCCCAGAAGGGGTTGTCCACACCTCCGCGCTTATAAGTACACTCCACGACCTGGGGTTTACCATCAAACTCAAGGCTCTGCTGTAGCCCACACAGACCCTCACCTTCCTGGGCCTCATCTGGGATAAGAGTTGCGAGAGGGTACTTCCCTCGGAGGACAAGATTACGGCTATCAAGAGGGCCACTACGCACTTCCTTACCAGATCAGAGACTTTGGCTTGGTGGTATCAGCACCTATTGGGTATTATGGCAGCGCTCCTCCTGGCCGTGCGACACACGAGGCTCCGGATGAGGAGAGTGCAGCTGCACTTAGCAGCCTCATGGAATCGGGAGAATGGCTCCCAAGCAGAGCTGGTCAGCATACCGGCTTCTCTCCACGCGGACCTCACGTGGTGGTCCAAGGACTGCAATCTGCGGACTTGCAGGCCATTCTGGCAGCCGACTCCACAGGTCAGCATTACTACAGACTCCTCCCTAGAGGGCTGGGGAGCCACTCTGGACAGCCACACAACAAGCAGAGGGGATAACGGGTCCCCTCTGCTGTGCAACCTAGCGGTCAGCATGTGGGAATGGGCCCTGGAAACATCTACCTCAGGGCCGTCCACCTCCCGGGGGAGGCCAACTTGGAAACGGACAGACTCAGCAGGCTGGGAGCAGACAATTATGAGTGGCAATTGAACGACCAGGTGCTGCAGGTGGTCTTCAACACATGGGGCCATCCTCAGTTGGATTTATTTGCCTCCTTGAGCAACAGGAAGTGCATCATTTTGCGTCTTGGCAGGGACTAGGCCCTGGCTCCCTGGGCGACGCTATGCAGATTCATTTGGAGGGCATGACAGCCTATGCTTTTCCGCCCAACTCCCTGATCCCCCAGGGTACTCCGCAAGATAAAGGAGGCTTGTCACCTCGGCATCATAGTGATAGTGCCTTGGTGGCCAGCAAGACAGTGGTTCTCCGAATTGCTCAGCCTCTCGGACCGACCACCCATTCACCTTCCGCTGGGGCCAGCACCTCTCCTGTCCCAGCAGAGGGGCAATGTTCTCCACCTGCTCCTCAGAAGCTAGCCCTCGCAGAGTGGTTCCTGAGCAGATCACCCTCAAGTACCTGAATCTATCTCGGGCTAACCAGGAGATCATCCAGGGCGCTAGGAGCAAGGCCACTACGAGCCAATACAGGCGTGAATGGAGCAGGTTCTGTCGCTGGGCAGATTCTATGGAAACCAACCCCCTGACATGCACAATGGACGACGTGCTCTTTCTCGGCACACCTTGCCCACTCAGGCGTACAGGTGGACACGTCACACCTATCGCACAGCCATAGGGGCCTACAGAAATTCGGAGGAGGAGGTCTTCTCCTCTTCAAACCCGATAGGAAACATCTGGCAGGGCTGTCCAGGCTTTACCCGCCCATCAAAAGGCCACACACTCTGTGGGACCGCAATGTGGTGTTTGGCGCCCTGGCGTACAAACCCTTCGAGCCGATGGCGTTCACGGACATCAGGCTGGTCACCATCAAGACAGCTCTGCTAGTTGGTCTCACCTCAGCTCGCAGAGTCAGCGAGGTCCAGGCTCTGGTGTCTTCAGAACCCTACACCACTTTCCACATGACTCACCAGGCATTCCTACCCAAGGTACCCTCAGCGTTCCATCTGAACGAGGAAATAGTCCTACCTACATTCTTCCCTGACCCCAAGGACGAGGCTCAGAGAGTCTTCCACTGTCTGGATGTCAGACACACTCTGAAATTCTATCTGGATGGGAGCAAGGGCTTCCGCAAGTCCGACACACTCTTTGTCACATTTGGGGGCTCCAGACCCGGTTATGAGGCATCAAAGGCCTCCATAGCAAGGTGGATGGTGGCGGCCATCAAAGAGGCCTATGAAGGGCAGCGCAAGCCACTGCCAGCCAACATGTACGCCCATGCCATCAGGGCCAAGACCACGGCCATCGCATTCCAGCGGCAGGTTCCGTGGCAGGTCATAAGCAGAGCAGCTACCTGGGCCACCCCTTCAGCTTTCTATAAGTATTACTGTTTGGATGCTGGCTCTAAGTCAGACGCAGCATTCAGACTTAAGGAGGGTCTCCTCTTCACCCTGGGGCTACATTCAGTTGTAATTGCCCATACAGTATGTAGGAAAGGGGATGGGACATAAGAATAATTACAAGTTACTCACCGTAGTGACCCTTTCCTCCATACGTCCCACCATCCTCCCCCCTAATAATACTTGTGTCATTAGGCAATAATAAATATTGGCGACGCGTCACTGGGGACTGAGTAGTGGGGCTGATGGGCGGAGTCAGGGTAGCGCATTTAAAGGGGAAGAAGGTTTTTCTGGTGAAAAAGGTTCTGTCTCCCGGCCCTAGGAACGGAGGCACATACAGTATGGAGGAAAGGGGACTAAGAGTATGTTATTCACTATGGTGAGTAACTTTCAATTATTTATTTCATTTGATATAGCACACAGACTTGGAGGTATCATGGCGCTTGTACAAAGGTGGTGATTGCAGACAAGAAACAAGGTATTGAGCATAGTGCATTACAGGTTTTGCCTATTTGTTAAATAACCACGTTTTAAGAGGTTGTTTTGAAGATGAGGAAAAGCTGTACATTCTGGATGTGTTCGGGAAGAGTGTTCCACAGGGTGGGAGCAGTGAAACCAAAGCTGGAGTCCCCAGTTCGCTTGAGGTTGAATCTGGGTGTATGCAAAGCACGTCTGGAGAAGGAGCAAAGGGAGCGTGTCACTGCTTTTGCTGAAATGCGTGGGATGAGGTAAGAGGTGGCATTCTTGTGCAGACATTGGTGAGTGATGGCCAGGGTTTTGAAATCAATGTGAGCCTCCCTTGTTGCTGAAATGTGAACTGAATGTTTTAGGCCCAGGGCTGATTTTAGGGCCTGAAGTTGCAGGAGTTTCAGTTTTGCGATGTTTTTGGCAGGGGTACCTGATAATAACACATTACAATAGTTGAGCTTACTAACAATAATGGCTCGAGCGAGAGTCAGTCATTTGTGCGACAAAATTAATTTCTTGCTCAAGGAAATGAATTTGGCAGTGTAGGCCGTAGTATAGGCAAGTGCATTGATATGGCGGGACATGTTGAGCGCGGCATGAAGGTAAATCCCCTATGTCTTCACGCGCTTGTAGACCTGGATGGTGATTCTGTCTATGGGGCAGGAAGACTATGAAGCATCTAGGGCACTTGGGCGATGAGCAGAGCCCACAATGAGAGGCTCGGTTTTCTTGTCATTAAGGCAGCGATTGTGTTCAGCCATCCAGTTCTGAAGCATACTATAAGTCTGGTTGATTGTTGCAACATCATGGGCGTAGTTTCCAGATATTGGCAGTAAGACCTGGGTATTGTTAGCAAAGTTGGTATATGGAATGCCTAGTGCATCAAGGTGATCAAATAGCGGCTTGATGTAGAACCTGTAAAGAGCAGGGGAGAGGCGGGAACCAGAATGGGGTCAGCGGTGAAGTTGCCCTATGAAGACACTGGATGTACGTTCACTCAGGAATGACTTTATCCATTGGGAGGCATGGTGGGGGAAGTGGAAGTTTGTGAGGTGTTGGCACAGAATGTTGTGGTCAATAAGGTTGAACGCTGTTGATAGATCAAGGAGGAGTAGGAGGGCAATTTTCTTTAATTCATTTTTTTCCTGTGTCGCGGACAATGTCGAGTTGGATTTTGAGATCCAAGAGTGCTGTTTCGTTGCTGCGTTTGGGTCTGAACCCCAATTGTCTCCAACCAAGAAGCTGGTGATGTTCTAGGTAGATTTGTATTTTGGAATCAGCAATGTCGTCTAGGATTTTGAGGAGGAAGGTTTCTGTAGTAATGGGCCGGTAGTTGGTGAGGAGCGTGGGGTCAAGTGATGGTTTCTTGATGAGGGGTGAGACCAAGGCCGTTTCAAGGCAGGTTGGGACGTTTTTGGAAGCGAAGGCGACATTAACAAAGGTGCTAGGGTAGCTGCGCAGAGTTTAGCAATGTGGTCAGGACAAACATCACCTCTGCAGTTAGATGGTTTGAGATGAAGGATAGTATTGTTAATAAACTCTGGGGTAACATGGGAGAAATGGTAGGGGGGTGGTGATGGATGGAGAGAAGGCAGGGTGGGGTGCCAATACGAGTGGTTTAGCTTGGAGTTGATTTTTTTTGGCATCGATTTTGAGTTTTAGTGAGTCCATTTTGTTAGGGAGGGCAGCTTGAATGGTAGAGCACCAGGCTTTGTCAATGTGGACTGGAGAGGATGTGGGAGAGGTTTTTTCCAACTTTTTGAGGATAATGAAGAGTCATTTTGCGCTAGAGCTGGCATCAGTGATCCTTGTGTTAAAGGAGTTGGCTTTAGTGATAGTTATGGGGTTTCTGCAGATTTTGGAAGCTGTGAGGTAGGCAGCAAGGTTGGAGGGTGTGGGGGTATACCTCCATGTGTGTTCCAGGGCACGTTTGCGTTGGCACAGAGAGATACGTTTGTCAGAATACCAGTTGTTAGCCCTTCTACTTGGTTTGGGGGTGCTGAGTTTCAGTGGGGCATGTTAGTCAATGGTACACGTAAGGGCAGTGAGATTGAGGAAGGCATGAGCTTAGGAGTTGTCAGGTGATGGAGAATGTTTAGAGTGGTGTTTGAGGGTGGGTGACAGGCTGGCTTCGGTGAGTCTGCGGTTGTTGCGGTTGAGTGTCGGGGGTCGAGTGATAACTGTGTTAGGTGTCTGATGGGAGTTAGACAGCTGGAACTTAAGGAGGGAGTGGTCCGACCGGGGGACAGGCATAATGGTTGTGATAGTGACTGATGTGTTAAGTGTAAGGTTCCAGTCCATGGTGCGTCCTTTGGAGTGGGTAGGGGAGTGGATATGTTGGGAGAACTGCATCTCAGTGAGAGCTGGTGAGGTTTAGTATCTGAGAAATCATTGAAGCCAAGGTTGAAATCCCTAGGACTAGGAATTTAGTGGCTGGTTTGATAAGAGGGGAGAGAAGGAGGAGGATGTCTAGTTTTGGGCTCTTCTAGTGGTTGGGTTGGCGGTATATGATATGAAAATTGATTGTGGGATGGTTTCTTCAAGATTGGGAGAATGAGCTCCTGTTTGAAGAGAGAAGGAAAACTAGAATTATTATGGGAGGAATTGATAAGGTAGGTAAGAGTGGATTCGAAGTAGACAGGCGTGGGGTAGGTTGGGGTGGAGTTAGGGTATGGTTGGGAAGTGTTGGGGTAGACAGCTGACAGGATGGCAGATATGGGGTAGGGTGAGATATAGGTGTAAGCAGACAGGCACACAGGTACTGCTCCACATTAGTGTTTGCCGTGAGGGGGAGCAGCATGCTAATGTGGAAGCATCTTAAAAGAAAATAGTGGAGTGGGCAGAGCGCCTCTACTGGCACCAGCAGCACACCGCATGAAAGCATTAAAAAAATGAGGGGGTTGTGCTTTTTCGTTTGGGGGGGATTTAAAAGAATGGTGCAGCCTGTACATTGGTTAGTGCTGCACTCAGTGCAGGGCAGCACCAGAGGAGGCCTGAAATGGGGGTGCGGTGTTGCCTGTGCTGGGGCTGCTGTGGGTCCAAGAGACATTCATCTTTACAAGGACAGACAAAGAAGAAAGCCAGATCAATACATTTGGTCTGTTACATGAAATCCTAGGCACAAAGCTTAATTAACAGGAGATCCTGATTGTGAGAACTATAATTAAGAGTACCGTTGTTGGTTTATATGGGGGAATGTAACAAGAAATAACAATTGGTGGCTAAGCCAATTTATGACAGTGTTGCTATTTGCCAGGCCAACCAGATAATCTGCTTTCCAACACCACTTTCCTGGCTCTCTATTCAGTACCAATTGTTTGGGTGTTTATAGTGGCATTTTGCGACACCTAAAATCGGGTTGTGCAGTAGAGTAAAACATTGAGTTTAGTTGTTGGGCAACCTTCTGCGAATTTTTCAGCAAAAAGTTAATGTTATGTAATTAACTTGTTGTGAATAGTAGCCAAGCCTAGGCTAAGTGAATGGATACTGGCAGCACTCTTTTGTTGCATAATGTTTTTTTTTTTTAATACTGTTGTATGATTTTTCTCTTTGTGCAGAAATTCCTTAATCAATGGATTGCTTTGTACCACAGATTGCTCATCTTGATAGATATCCAGCGTCAGCTGCTCGGAATACATATCAACAGGGGGTGTAGTGTTGCTTGATAACGTTGACGACTCCCTCGTATACGGCCGCGCCATTCCTCGATCGATGGAACGTGAAGTCAGGCATCATATAAAAATATGCACTACACCCCCATACCTCAATGCCTTTTTCCTGCTCACTCAGCACACTATTCGGAACATGCTCATTTTTGATCTGATCAAATATCTGCATCAGTATGTCGGGGCCTAAACCATCTGGGTTCGAATGTTGCAACAATTGCAACTCCAACCTGCACACTATAAGTGTGTGTTATCTTGGAGTAGGACATGACACAGAGCAATGTGGCTCCTGCCTTTCGATGAACGCGAAAGCAGTGAGGGAACACTCAGTGAACTGGCCCTCGGCAGACCGCTGTACAAATCCCCATCAATATTGCTCCAGCGCTCATGGGAACATGATAGCAAAGATCTGATACGCAGAAAACATTGTGAAGGACGTCTCCATAAATAAAATCAAAGAAGCACTCCCTCTCTGAGCAAAAACACCAATCCTCATCGCACAAGAAAAAGCACAGGCGCGATTCAGACTCCTCGGACGATAAGGGTAAGTCCTACCCTGCGAAGGGTGCATCGTGCGAGGAATTTAAAACCTAAATGCTCAAGGTTTTTGAGAAGGCCTCGGATGGTACAACTTCCGCCTCAATGCCACTGACCAATCCAGCTCCAATTGTGCCTAGTTCGTCCAGCCCAAAGGAAGCCAGGAAGGGTTGAGTGCCCTTGTGCGAGACCCACAGGGAAAACCTCCCCGGCGCCGAAGCAGTCAGCGGGCCAAAAGGCTCCTGGCGCAGCCCTGCAAGATCAGAGTTTCGTAACGGACACTCGTTCAGTGTTCTTCGATTCAATGCGATCAATATTCGACGAGGAGGGCGACCCAATTTCATTCGGGTTAGTGCCGATGGGGCAGTCGGCTTTGGTTCTGATGCCTGATTCTATGGCGGACAAGGGGGGGGGGGGTTCTCCAACTGGTGGAGAGCATCTATGATGCCAGTGGACTAGACACATCCCGGACATGAGTTTCAACAACTCAACCCATACGCACACCCGAATTCACAATACTGCAAGGCGGTCGAGAAAGTAGTTGTGGCCT
Source organism: Ambystoma mexicanum (assembly GCF_040938575.1). NCBI lineage: Eukaryota > Metazoa > Chordata > Amphibia > Caudata > Ambystomatidae > Ambystoma > Ambystoma mexicanum. The sequence continues at coordinate 826,659,411 of NC_090939.1, forward strand.
TGGGGCTCGGTGCACTGTCGAAGCCAGTATCGCAGTACAATTTGATTAACATCTTCTATCGTGGTCCGCAAACTGAACAAGCGTTGGCGTTCAGTGTTGCTTTAGCCAATCCGTTAATCACCTTGTGGCAGCGTCCTTGCTTGGCACTGACACAGAACTCGGGAGGAAATATAAGCGAGCGAGTGCCGGCCTGCTGTTTCTGACGTCCCACCCGATACCCGAGTGTGTTTTTTTTTTTTTTTTTTGCAGGCCGTGACAGTCCATGGCGAACCCTCCAACCGACAGAGTCCAAGAAGGTTGACGCTGTAAAAAAAAAAAGGTCTTGTGGAGTATGGCTCTTAAGGCAGCAAATGCCTCGTGTACCTTTTCCATGTTCTCCCACATTCTCTGGAGTATAATTTCTGAGGCAGCTGACCATCACCCTGTAGGGGAAGTCAAAGCTGGTTTCCTGGACATAGTGGTCGGTGTAAAGGAAATGGTCTGCCAGGCGCTCCAATCAGGTTTGGACACAGCATACTGCGATGGGCACCTCCATGGTCTTGCGCAGGTCGGTGTATCGGAGGGAGTCTCGGTTTTCCTTGAATGCCCAAGCAAAATTGCTGAAGAGTTCCTAAAGACATTTAAGCACTCTAAACTCACAGCCAAGTCATTGGGAGTGGCGGTGAAGCAGCAGCCCCCACGCCAATACTTTTCTTTTGGATCCAGAGGAAGCTGGTACAGGAGATACTCTGCCTTTCCCAGGAGAGCGCAAGCACTCCAGGCCAAATGAGGGCAATGCAGATTTCCACAACCATGTAGAGGCTGGGGAGGTGCGAAGCAGTCTACAGCGATGACTTCCAAAGCGCCCCAGAAGCCTCTTTGAGGTGTCTCTACGTATTTCACCAGTTGGAGCGAGAATCTCTATTCTTGGACAAATGGCAGTAAATCGCCTCCGATGCCTGGGACCTCCAACTGACAAGTTGGGCTACTGCCTTCCATTTGTGAGAAGACCCCCGGAGAGACCACCACCCCCTACAAGTCAGCTAAAACGGGAGCTACTGGAAGAGCTGTAGAGAGCAGTGTAGGCAGTTCCAGCCAAGGACATAGGCTCAGGCTGATACTCCAGATACTTCCTGGTTCACAAGAAAGGGGATGATCTCCGTCCCATCCTGGACCTCAGAATTGAAGTGCAGGAGAGGGGGACCAGTGGGCTGGGCAAGTGCTGAACGGGGCCAAAAGGGCAAGTGCAGGGGAAGTGGGAGAGGGAAAAGTGTGATGGATGGGGTGGACAGAATCAGACTAGTCCAGGAAGGGTGCCCGAGTCAAGTGCTGGTAGGGATGCTGAGGGGGACTGGTCAAGGAAGGCCTGGCCCCTGTGAGTCTAATAAGGAACCAGGCACCAGTCGTAGCTGCAAAGGGACATTAGCATTGGAGATGGTGGGGGGGGATGGAGGAGGAGAAAAGGAAAGTCTTGAGAAGTTTCCAGAGCTAATAAGATCCGGCGCAAGTCTCAGGGGGCCAGGGAGGACATTCCAGAGGGAGGCTCCTGCCGAGGAAAGGGATGTACCTCCCACGCTCTGCTTAGGGAAGCGTTTGACCTGCAGAGAGTTGGAGCTAGAGGACCGAAGAACTCTAGCATGGTAGTACTTAGGGGGACAAAGCTGGATGTAGTGAGGTCCCAGGCCCCAGACAGCCCTGTTGATGATGGAAAGGGTCTTGAATTTGATCCTTGTGGTCACCGGGAGCCAGTGGCGGGAATTTAAGGCTGGTGAGATGCGTTCTTTGGGCTTGAGGCCAAGGATAAGTCTTGCAGCCCTATTCTGGATTAGCCAATCCGAGGAAGAGGCTGTTGCAGTAGTCCAGCCTAGAGAGAAGAGGAGCTCTGGAAACATTGAGCTTCTGGGGGAAGGTGAGGAAGGGGAGAATGCCTCTGATGAGGTGAAGCTGAAAGTTGGCCTTCTTGGCAGGTCCATGATGTGCAGAGAGAAGGAGACAGAGGCGTAAAAGATTACCCCAAGATTTTTTGCCTCACAAGAGTGTGAGGGGGGGGCCCAAGTAGCGGGGCCAGAGAGTGGGGGTAGGGGGAACAGGGAGCAGGTGTCCCAATGAGAAGGATCTCTATCTTACTGGCATTAAGGAAGAGATCATTAGCGGAGCACCACGCCTGTATAGCAGTCAGGTATGAGAGAGGAAGTGTCGGAGGTAGAGGATGGAAGCGTATAGGAAAGCAGAGTGTCATCAGCATAACATTGGAAGTAAGGAGAGAAGGTGGCGATCAAGTGGGCCTGAGGGGCAAGGTAGATGTTGAAGAGCCATGGCAATAGCATAGTCCTGAGAGAAGCCACAGCAAGAGAGTGAGGTGGAGAAAAGGAAAGGGCCCATTTTCACTTGGAAGGGTCGGTTTGAAAGGAAGTCGGTCGCCCACGCCAGTGCCTGGTCTGTGATGCCAAAGTTATCAAGGAGACGATTTACGAGGATGGCGTGATTGACCGTGTCAGTGCCAGATGAAAGATTGAGAAGGATCAGAACAGAGGGATGGTTAGAATCCAGGTTTAAGAGCAGGTCTTCGCAGGGGTTCAGGACCGCAGATTCTGTGCCTCTGGATGCTCTAAGGCCAGACTGGTGGTCATGGAGTCAGCCAGTCGATTTTGGTGTGGTGGGTCAGTTGGGGGATGACTAACTTCGCCATGCATTTGCCCAAGAAAGGGGTGATAAAGATAGGGTGATAGTTAGGCGGGCATGAAGGGTATGCAGATGGGTTTTTTAGGAGAGGGTGCACAAGAGTGCTTGAGGGGTTGTGGGAAGAGCAAGTGGCAAAGGAGTGGTTACAGAGGTCAGCCAAGGATGGGGCGAGAGAGCAGATGTTGTCCTTGATAGTTCTGGAAGAGCAGGGGAGCACCTGATTGGAGGAGACTTTCATAGAGCGGACTACTCTAGAGACCTCATCTGGTGCAATGGCAGAGAAGGAGGCGAGAGTAGAGTGTCTGGGGGGTGGGGGGGGCAAAGGAGGCCAGAGTCGAGGGGGTTGGGGAAGTAGATGACAGTGAGGACAGGATGTCCTGAGTTTTGGTGGAGAAGTGGGAGACCAGTGCATTAAAGAGGGCCTGGGAGGGAAGAGGAGAGGAGGAGACCGCAGTAGGATTGGCAAGTTCCTTGCAGATTTTCAAAGTTTCACCTGTGTGATTAGTTGCCCCAGTTCCTGAGGAAGGACAAATTCAGGATGGTGACATTGAAGGAAATGCCCCAGGCTCTGCAACTCCAAGACTGGCTGGTGTTGATGGACCTTCAGGATGCCTATTTTCACATGGCAATCCACAGGAAGCACAGGCGGTTCCTGAGGATTGTCATTGGGGACGCATATTACCAATTCAAAGTGCTCCCTTTTGGCTTGACCTCATCGCCCACTGTCTTCACCAAGCTAATGCCAGTAGTAGCGGCCCACCACGGGAGAGTCAGCATCTTAGTGTTTCCATACTTAAACAATTGGCTGATCTGAGCACGGTCACCGTAGAAGGTCTTGAGGCACCTTGAGGACACCTGTTCACTGCTGTATAACTTGGGTTTCTCCCTGAACTTACAGAAATCCCACACATCGCCAGCACTGAAGCTCTAGTTCATAAGAGCAGTTTAGGACACCCAGGAAGGGAAGGCATTGCCTCCGGGAGACAGTCACCAACGTGGCACAGATGGTCATTCTTTTCCAGGCTTCCAGCCATCTACCAGCATGGCCGTTGGTGCGTCTATTCGGCCACATGGAATCCTGTGTCGTCCTGGGGCCGCAGGCAGGATTTTGCATGAGATCCCTTCCGTTTAAAAAATAATAATAATAATAATGTTTTCTTTTTTATTGTGTAATTTTGGTTTCTTACAAACCTTTCACACATAAATAACCAACATCCTACATACATTTTACAAGATCCCTTCAGTGGCTTCTCCGGAGCCAGTGATCGCACTACTACAGCCAGATGTCGGTTTTGATCCAGGTGTCCAGATCAGTGGTGAACAACCAGAGTTAGTGGAGCGACAGGCCAAACAAGTTGGCAAGAGAACCCTTCTAGGCGTCCTAGCCGGAAGTGCAGGTGGTCACAGGCGCCTCGCTGAAGGGCTGGGGAGCCCATTGTTGCTCATTCCAGATCAACTGCAGTTGGTCTCACAAGGAGAAAAGTTGCCACACAGGGTTCGAAAATTGCCAGGGGCTGGGTGCGATTTAGCTCCTGGTTATAGCCAAGGAGAGCCTATTTAGCTTGAAACCAAGAGCTATCAGGAGCTACCTGTGACTCCCCAGGCAAGTGGTGCCATAGAAACAGATAAGTAATATGAACTATGCAGGTTTGGAAATGTGTATAAAAGAGAATAAAGGACAAACCCAAGAGACATTTAAAGCATATTGGATAATGTATGATGCACAAAATGTTAGAATATGCATCTTACGCCCAAGTTAGATTTGCTGTGCACTATGTACTAGCTCCTGGGTCCCCAGGTGTATCTCCTGCCTAATGGATAATGCCTGATATCCAGGAGCTGCTTTTTGCTCCTGGTCATACAATTATGATTTCAATCCATGCCACATCAATCTGCTTGCTGGAGCTGCAAGCAGCCAGACTGTCGCTGACAGCTTTTGCACCTGCTCTGCAGGGGAAACATGTCCTAGCGTTAACGGACAACAGTTATCATGTACGACCCCCAACAAGCAGGGAGGTCATATTGCTATGGTTCTGGATGCTAGAGAACAACATCTCAGTCTATGCAACTCATCTGGCAGGGGTGGAGAATGGATTTGCAGATGGTCTGAGCAGGCAGAGCTTGGGCTCCCACGAGTGGGAGCTATGCCGGAGGTAATGACAGAGATCTTCGCCCAGAAGTGCACTCTGACAGTTGATCTGTTTGTGACGGTGGACAACACGAAGTGCAAGCAGTTCTGTTCAAGGGAATTTCCCACTAGGGGGGTATTTGGGGTCGCTTTGCAAGTGGAGTGGGTCTTCGACCTCAATTATGCGTTCTTGACGATACCAGTCATCCCTTGGGATCTCAGGAGGTTGTAGAAATTCAGGGTTCATCTGATCCTGACGGCCCCGGACTGGGCGAGGACGACACGTGGTATCTAGATCTCACGTAACTGGCCTTATGCCAACCTCTCTGGCTTCCTCAGAGGCCAGACCTCTTGTCTCAGTCGGAAGGCGATGGGCTTCACCCGAACCCATGCGCACTCATCCTGCCTGCGTGGCTGTTAAGAAGCTTAAGTACAATGCCTGGGACCTCGATATGGTACTAGAGGTGTTGGCTACATGCAGACTTTCCACTAGGTCCCTCTATGCGTGCAGATGGAGGTTTGTGACCTGGTGCAAGGCTAAAGGAGTGGACCCCGTGTCACCCAATTCATATGTGATGGAGTTTTCGTTGGCCCTAGCCAAAGTGGTTCTGCAATTTGGCACAGTGAAGGGGTATCTGGTGGCTCTTTCCATTTCTAAGAGTTTAGGAGGCCACCGGAACAAGGCTCTTTCTTTACCATTCCTGTGATGGCACCGTTTTTGAAGGGTCTTGTTAATTGCTTCGCTCATTCGCCTTTTGTGGTACCAGACAAGGATCTGAATCTAGTCCTAAAGTGTTGCATTGAAAACAGCATTCTTGGTGGCTATCACATCCGTTAGAAGGGACAGCGATATGGGCACTTTCTAGAAAAGCCCCTTCCTAAAGTAATTTAAGGGGAGGAAAAGGTCCCACTGAAGGGGTGCGCCCTATGTTTTTGCTCAAATTAAGAAACTAAGTGTCTTAATTTCATCTGGGCCAGAGCATAGACCTTCCCGCATTGTACCATCCTTCTAAGGACATGGAGAGGCTCCACAGGTTGGATCCCTAGAGGGCGCAGAGTTTTTACCTGGCCAGGATGCGCTCCTTCAGGAAGGGAAGATCAGTTGTTTGTCACCTTCTCACAATCGAGGTTGGGGCAAACAGTCACAGCACACTATATCACAGGGGATAGTGCTGTACATTTTGGAATGTTATCAATCCACATGTAAGGAGGTTCCAGCTGGGCTTAGGGTTGACTCTACCAGAGGTGTTGCGGCTTCCTCCCCTCTTCAGAGGGGAGTGCCGGTCAGACATTTGTCGCACAGCAACTTGGTCGTTTCTATACAGGTTTGCCAAGAATTACAGCCTGGACTTGGCACGTGGGGTGGATGCGCTCTTTGGTTTGGCAGTCCTCTAGAGCTTCTTGGTTTAGCTTCCATCCCCCATCCAGCATGGCTACTGTTTTGAGAGTGTATCAAGATGAGGTATCTGTTGGAGAATGGAATCCATTGAAGGAGAAATTACTTAGCAGTAATGTTCTTTCTAAGGATTCTTCTGCCTCAGATTCCTCATCACCCTCTCAGCCTACCTTGCTTGGAAGCCCATAGACCATGGTCGTAATCACATTCTGTCGCGTTCTGTGTGCTACGACATGAGGAGCAGAGTGCTGCATTTTTGTGGTAACAGCAGTTTTCAGGCTCTACCACCGTAGTTCTTCTGGCTTTGTCTCCAAGGTTGAGATATGGAAGAATAAGGTAAGCAAACTGTTGTGGTTTGCTGTTCTTGTTTTAATGCCTTTTCCCTTTACTGTAAGTTTCTTCTGGTGGGCTGGGCCCGGGGGAGTGGGGAACTGAGGTAATGGGGCATAGTTCATTTTATATGATGCCCGACATCACGTCTTATCGAGAAATGGCACTTCATATATAAGAGAGTCGTTGCCGACAGTATCGAGTGGCATTGTGCACCCTGTCAATGTTTTTTGAACAGCTGACGCTGGATATATGATATGATATGGCATTTGTAACGCGCCTATACACAAGTGTTTCAATAGCTATCAAGATGAATCTGTGTGAGAAGAATCCATAGAAAGAATATTACTGGTAAGTAATTCCTCCTTCAGCATTATCTACTAATAGACCCTTCCGTAGCTTTTTGATTCTATGGATATGTTAATTAGCAGTAGGGAAGTTTTTGTGATTGGAAAGGAAGTGTTTATTTCACTGCTGTAAAACAATAGGGTAGCAGGAGTAGTAGAGCACTGGTCTCCCAAATTATTTTATGCATTGAGATACTGTGCAAGGGTTACCATATGCTTGATTCTGTAGTTAAGTGAATATGTGGCCTGGTGTGAAGGCATTTGAGGCATGGATGATCATAAACAAAAAAGAAAACTGAATGAATGAATGCCTTGCGTCATGCCATCTGCATACTCTTGGTACACAGTAAATGATTTCGCTTGTTGCTGGACCATTGACCATGGCTACACCATGCCCTCACATGTAATCTAGATATCCTAGTTGGAATACATTTTGCAAATGTTTCCCCGATTGTCCACTCTGTAGCACTGCAATCATTTAGAGTGACTAAGCCACTGCCCTTGTAAGTAATATGTTGGTGTATCCTTTCAGCTTGCACTCGACACACACTATTGGACTTGGATCAACCACTTCATGATTTGGGGATCGCTACTGTTCTACATAGTCTTTTCTCTACTGTGGGGCGGAATCATCTGGTAAGAGCCTTTGTTTGTTTCTTCACTGGATTCAATAGAAATATATGATGCACATTCTTGATTTACTGTGTAGTTTTCTTTAGAATATCATCCCCCAATAACAGTAGCACATTGTATTTTTTAAATGATAGCTACTAGCGAAGTCAACGAAAGGACAGAACCACCTATTATGAATCCTGTGGAGCCATCAAAGAATCCGAGCCTGAACTCTCCTCCCATGTAGCCAAGGGAAGGCAGCCACTACCTGATCCTAACCCTGGGGGTGGTAATAAATGGGTGGATCACATGGGAGCAGAAGGCCATTAAGGGAATGTGGTGACTCCGTCAGGAGAGATACTGCATTTGTCCTCCTCTGAGGATCTCCTAATTCCTGAGTATTTGATGGCATGTTTACACAGTTGGGCCTCCTCTCCCGGTCCTACTCAAGGTGGCAAGTATGAGATCCCGTTTTGTAAATATGAACATGATGTATACAGGGATCAAGGAGATAATGCAACAACTTTTAGTAGTTATGATACTATTTTGGGTTCTGATACACCTAAGGGAAAACTATTGCCCCCTTTTAAAATCTTCCCTTAAAAATATATCTGGTAAATCATTTAAACAGAGTGGACTAAAGGATTCTTAACTAAGAACATTATGGACTTCAAATACCATAATGCTCTTAGTACTAATAAAGGCAACAAACAGTGGTAGTACAGCCAGCAAGTGGCAACAAGTGGTGGGTTTAAGGCAGCAGACAGGTTAGGTCTTGATAAGTGCAGGAAGAAAAAGGGGGGGGGCTGTATGGGTACACATACAGACCCCAGTGCAAGGGGTGGCCCGGAGGCAGTGAGGGAGGGTGGCAGGGTGAGCAGGTACCTGGGCCCGGAGGACAGAGGGTGGCCAGGTGCACGGTGCCAAGAGAACAGATCAGGAGGCGATAGGGGGAGCGAAGGCACAAGCAAAGAGGAAGGTCTTGAGGTGTTTTCGGAACCAGAGATGGTTCTCCTTAAGTTTTAGAGTGGCAACAAGGCTGTTCCAGAGGGAGGCCCCAGTCGAAAACAGAGATCTACCCCAGCTCCTTTCTTTGAAAAACTACTGACCATGAGGGAGTTAGAGGAGCGAAGAGCTTGAGAGGGGAGGTATTTGCGGAGGGATAGCTGAAGGTATTTTGGATCCAGGCCCCAGAAAGCCTTGTGGACAATGCAGAGGGTTTTGAATTTAATCCTTGCATCCACTGGGAGCCAATGGAGAGATTTCAGAGCTGGAGAGATACGATCCCAGGGCTTGAGGCCAAGGACAAGTCTTGCAATTCTGTTCTGGATTAGTTGCAGAGGGCGGAGAGTAGCGGCAGGTAGATTTAGAAAGAGGCTGTTACAATAGACCAACCTAGAGAGAACTAGAGCTTGGGAGACAGTGAGCTTCTGGGGGAAAGAGAAGAAAGGCGTACATCTGAGGAATTGCACTAGGGAGTTTGACTTTTTAGAGACCTCAGAGATGTGGGCGGATAAGGAAAGTGTCGAGTCAAAGATGACAAGGAGGTTCTTAGCCTTGCAGGTAGGGGTAGGAGGAGGGCCAAGGGAGGCCCGAAAATGAGTAGAGTGTCGTCAGCGTAGCACTGGAAATTTGAGCAGAAAATGGCAATGCGGTGGGCGAGAGTTACGAGGTATTGGTTGAAAATCCAGGGGGAGAGGTTAGACCCCTGGAGAACACCACAGGTAGAGAGGGAGATAGATAATAGGAAGGACCCAAGTTGGACCTGGGAGGGTCGATCAGAGAGGAAAGAGGTCAGCCAGGCCAGAGCCTGATCCGTGATACCCAGGTTATCATGGAGACTGTTGAGCAGGATGGTATGGTTGGCCGTGTCGAAGGCAAAAGAGAGATCGAGTAGAATGAGGACAGAAGGAATGTTAGAGTCCAGGTTGGAGAGCAGATCTTCATGGATGTTCCGGAGAACAGTTTCCGTGCTTCTGGCAGCTCTGAAAACCTGGCTGGTGGTCATGGAGACAGCCAACAGAATCGGAATGAAGGTTAAGCTGAGAGATGGCCAGCTTTTCCAGGAGTTTGCCCAGAAAGGGAATAATGGAAATTGGGCGATAGTAAGCCGGACAAGAAGGATCAGCTGTGGGTTTCTTGAGAAGAGTATGCGCAACGGAGTGCTTCAGAGGGGAGGGGGAAGGATCCTGAGGCAAAGGAGTGGCTGCAAAAATCGGCAAGGGCCGGAACAAGGTGTCAATGTGGTCCTTGATGGTTTTAGAGGAACAGGGATGAACCTGTTTTGTCGAGGCTTTCATAGATCAGACTTGTCTAGGGACCTCATAAGGGGAGAAAAGAGGAAAGGAGGAGATTGGCTGAAGGAGGGTCAGCAAGCACAGACGGAGAGGGGAGAGGAGGTGGTGCAGAAGTTCTCCAGTGGACATTTTGAGAGAGCTGAATTTTTTAATTACACTCCGAGGCCTGCAGTGCAATGAAGGCCTACAATGCTGTATGGACCGCATGCATATGCTGGTGTGTTCCGAGGCGTCTGGATCCCTTTTGGGCAAATATAACTCGTATGGTAAATTTTCCTGCCAATCTGCCTTATAGATTTCCTTACTGCATGGTTAATACGAACATGTCGGCTATTTCTTCTAGACATGATTTACTGCAGGGCCTGTATTTGAGTGAAAATTTTCTGGTGTGCAGGTTGCTGAAATTGAATAGGGTCTACTGCCCCCTAAACCGAAGTACTCCTTTATGAAATTTGAACCGGGTTTTGTGGCTTTTAGTACCTGGGTGGATTTTAGTAGCCTGCTCGTTAAGGCCCTTTCAGCTAAGCTGTTTATGCTGATATGTCTGATATCCTTTCGAAGGGTTGTGGACGTTAGGGCTCTGGACTTTTCTGGACAATTCTTTTCCACACATCGTGTGACTTTTCATATTTGTTGTTGGACCAAAACAGGGTCCAGAGGGATTGTGTTTACTTGTTTTGGTTTTCCTAAACTGTGCATTGCCAATTGCGTTTGGCCCTTCAAGACTCGGGCTGCCAATCTAACTGAGTTTTCAGAGCAATTGTTCATCCCCTTTTGTAGACCTTCACCAGGATGCACCACCCACGTTGGCTAGGTGGGTAAGGTGTGTCAAGTCCCATGTAGTGGTGGATGTTTCTCTGTTCGGTAATCGCTCCATCTGTTGTGCGACTGGACATCTGGGACTTTGGTCAGAGGTCAAATTGGAGGACATTCTTAGGTCAACAGATTGGTCTAACAATCTGTTTTTCCATTCTTTATATTGTGAACCAGTGGTGAATCTTCCAGGTTGGTCTTGGATAGTCTTTGAACGTGCATAATGGGAACCATCTATGCCATGCCAATTATTCCTAGCAGTTACGACGGAAAGTCAGAATTCTATCAATTGCACAGAGGAGAGTACTGTCCCTCCCTTTTTTGTCCCTCATTTATGACTGTCTTTGTGCCACATGCAGTGCCTAACAACTTCTCCCGTCAGCAGGGATTATTCTGATGTGTGAAATGGTTGGCAAAAGATGTGGGATAGGATCGGAGGGGTGACCTAGGTTACTGCAGGGGTTGTAGTAGAAAGTTGTTTGTAAAATGTTTGAGTATGGATATACTTGCCTCCCTGTCATTAATAGAATCCTGACTCTGTTGTAACTTCTAGGTATAAACAACATTAGACTTGCAAGGAGTTTAATGGACATATCCTGGCAATTTCTCTCATTCCCAGTCCCTACCTTTTAAACCATTCTTTCCTCAGAAACAGGCAACCCAGTGCTAAAAATAAAACTGCGGTGCAGTAATTTTGTATCCTTCATCCCCCCACTTGTCCCTTCCAGGAGTGTGGGATAAAACTGCACAGCAAATCGCATTTACCTATTTTTCCTCTTTGAAGGGCAGGCATCCTCCATTTATCCTCCTGTATAATAGGTGAGTGTAAATAATGCTGTTCTTTTCTCTTATATCCTTTCGTAGATAAATCTAAGTCCCTGCCCCTTTTGCAGGTGTGTGATTTTAAAATCAAACTGTCCTGCTTGATTCCTAATTATTGGCATGTGCAGCATACAGATGTGTACACCCACTGACTTCCCTGGTTCCTTAGGTAATGACTGCTCACTACCTCAAGTGGATCAAACTGCTCTTCTCCCACTGACGTTGTTCCTGAGGTTTCTGGTAACCTGGTAGCAATGAGCAAATAAGCAAGGCTGCACAGCAAAAGCTAGCACTGCAGTGTGTTGAACCCAGAAACCAGGTCCCCTTAAATCTCTGTCCCCCTAAGGTGGCCAATCCTTCACAGGTTAGTTCGAGGTGCATACAGTTGATTTGAGACCCCCACGTATTACTCAAGACAATTCCAACCCACCTCATTGAGTCACGTGATATAATCCCCATTAGGCTTTTTCCCTATATATGTAAATTGCTTGCGTTAAGAGCCGTACTATGCATACCACCATACATGCAAATCCTCCCTGAGGGTTTGGTGCTTCGAGGATCAACTCTTTAACCCTCCTGTCATGTCTTATTTAAAGCTCTTTGAGGATTTCAGACAACCTTCTTATATCAAGAATGTGGATGCAGAGGCACCTCTACCCTATCCAGTTTATCTTGGTAGAATTGTTATGATGTATCTCCTCGCAACTCAGCTTCAGGTTGATACAATTCCCTTATGTTCATTTGGTCCCGGGAACTCCAGGAAGAAGTAGACCACTTCCAAACTTAGCATGGGTACCAGATCAGCCAGCTTTTTGGCAGATCAGGTGTCACTCTGTCCTACCTGGAAGTAATGTTCAGGATTGCTCCACAAGAGCAGTTTCAACTCCATGGGCAACCTTGAAGGTGGTGGCCTTGGGCGATATTCGAGAGCGGCTATCTGCACCGTCTCCTGTGATATGGGTATCCGACTACACGCTGTTTGTTGGATTGCTTGGATCCAGCTTTGATTCTGTGTTTCTTTTTTGTGTAAATAATGGATTAATTTCCTTGATAAATGATTAATTTCCTTGATCGAATGCAAAATCTTTGAGATTCGCATGACTGGTGTTGGTCTCTAGTCTTCCAGTATGACACCATCCATTTGTACTACTACTTAGTTCTTCATTGAGTAATGGATGGGACTAACAAGTGGGAGAGGAAGGCAATAACTTGGTATTCTTAATTGTAATTCCCTTTATTCCAAGTCCTTGTGCCAGTCCTACAACCACACATGCCCTGCCTTAGTTGGATATTGCCTGTGTGTAGAACTGCTGAGCTAATTACAGTTGGATGTGTATTTGCGGGCCATTGTACACCATGCCCTTTGAATAACCCAATTGTTTTAGCAGTTGTCTGCCTCTTCCAGTGCCTCGTTCATTTCCCCGACAAGGCTGCAAGAGTCTCTTGATGATAGCAGAAAGTCAGTTGGCCTTGCGCTAGTACCCAAAGCACGTCTTCCATGGGAGTTGGTGTAAGATCCTCTTCGGCTCGTGCTTCCATTGATTCCACCTCTTCCAAGTCTCGGTCTGTGGGGGTTCTCCACTGATGGAATGCGGTTCCACCCAGAAGGCATGCCAGACTGCTTCCACTGGCTTAAACCTACTGGTTCCCTCCCAGGCCACCCATGTCTGTTCCAAGAGGCTTTGCTTTCGTACTTCCACCAGGCTGTCTCTGGTCGGGGTACTGTCAGACCCAGCTGATCCCCAGAAGTCTTCTGGTTCTTCTGAAAGGGCATCCAGACTAAGGAATTGCTGTTCTACTCAGATTTCCTGGTATTTGACATTTGTAGCCAGGCACAAGTAGATAGAACAACGTCTGTGGCCCATCCAACTCCCACACCCCTCCTCTGGTAGGCCACCTACCCCCAGGGTGAGAGGGGTCCACCTCTCCTCTTGCAAAAGGTAGGGGCATGCAATTTGAGAGACGAGGGACCTACCAAGGTTGCTGAAAAGCTCTCTAATCTATTATACATTTCAAAACATTAGAGAGAGAGATGCTGTTTCTTGCTCTTTTTTGAAATACAGCTCCCCATTATGTGTCGGCCCTTTTGCGTAAAGCGCCTGTCTTCGGGGTTGGAGCACTTTTGGTTGTGAGCATGATCATTGGATGCCTGTGCACAGAAAGCAGTGAAAAAGGGTATTGGACTGTTAAAAATAGACAACATTGAGTATCTGCTCTACAATGATACATATATAGAGGATCTGGTTAAGTCAGTGGATTTTCAAAAATATCTTGTTTTGTATATTTTTTTGTCCCACCTTTCTAAGTGAATGCTTACTTGTGAGTTACCGATTATCGAAAACTATCCATACGCTTTGTTCTGGAATGTATACATAGAATCCCAAACTTTATACACTCGTAGGAATGCACCTGGAAAGGGAGCTTTGTGTTGAAATGTATTAGCAATCCTTCATGGGTCTCATTGAATGTGCGTTCTAGATGCAGGAACCTGTTCCCACTCTTGCATGTCCATGTGCTTCATTCCAGGTCGTAACCTACAGAGAAAGTTAAACATTTTTTACATGAAGCTAATATGTTTGTTTGCTTTTAAATGAGTTTGCCAAAAGGCAAATATCTATAATGAAGGCATACTTTTAATATGACCCAATACTTGATGCACAGAATTACCTTAATTTGTCTTGGTATTGCTTTTTGCAAGAAAATTCCCTATGAGGTCAATTTTGGTTGGAAGGATCCCTGCCAAATAAATGTAATGGCTTTGATCTTTGCTTAGAAGAAGATAATACAATCCATTGCGTATGCACAAACGTACATAGAGAGTTTGCGAAACAAAACCCTCGGCCCGCGTGCTTCTCACTGGACACAAGTTTCGAAACAGTCGCTGCCACTGAAATTAACCTCTTCCGCACCAAAAATGCTATTCCGGCTCAAAAACCAAAATCTCAAGCACTGAAAATCAACAGTTTTGGAGCCTTATGCAAAAATTCAAAGTTCATTCACACACTGTCCCACTGCTATTGCTGAGTCTTTAAAGAGGAAAAAAGCCTCCTGTGGAGCAAAAGGATCGGTGGGAAGAGATGATTTTTATAGCCTACATAATCCTCCATTTGCTGGACAAAAGAAAGGTTTGAACAAGCCAAGAATAAGATGTCCTCTTTTACGGAGTTCGTGGGTAAGCATCCAATTAAAAGGAATCCCATTATTTCTGAAAAAGTTATACCACAGAAAAAGGCAAAGGAGAAGCCCACACCCATATATGAAGACACTATTGAGGTGGAGGAATTTACAGAAGACGAGGAAGACCCATTCGAGGAAGATCCAGGGACTGACCCTGATGACTGCCCTGTTCTGTCTCCCGATATTATTGATGATCCTGTTTCATCTTCCTCATACTTTACATTTTATATAACAGCCTCTTAAAAAGGCTTCACATCAAAATTGAAACACTCAAGTCCGAGGAAGATTCAGATTTTGTGGACGAGATCCTTAAGCAGAAGAAACAAATAGGGCAATACATACCCCTATTGTCGTCCATTTAAAAACAAATTAGTCCACCCCTTCATTCACAAAAGCAGTCAATCCTTGCATAGAATAGATTTAAACCTGCTCCAACAGATGTCCCTTTACATCAGAGGGCATCTTCAACCAAACTCATGAGCAGTTAACACTACCCGCAAATGGACAGGAACACCTTTTAGCCTCATCTCAAGCACCACCATACAAGGAGAGCAATAATAGGGTAGAAGGTAGCTTAATTGCCAGCATACCATTATAGAATAACCAATAACACTGCACTCATGGCTACCTGTGATTAGGGTACAGTGGGATGCACAGCTGGTTACTGATGCACATGTACCCTAAAAATCTCAAAAGGTAAAGCTTTTAGTGGAGGTACAACAATCAGCTAATGCAGTGATCTAAACACACACTAGATGCTGCCGAAACTGCTGGCAGACTTGTATCCGAGGCAACCCTAATCAAGAGACATCCCTGGTTAAGGTTGTGGATACAGACCTGAAACTCAAGCCTCCCTCTTAAACATGACCATTGAGGGCTATTGCTTTGAGTTCATAGGAAAAACATGCAATCTAGTTCAAGACCCTCTGCATTTGCCGCAAGGCTTTCTGGGGCTGGGTCCGCACTGCATCCAACTCTCTCTTCCTAAAGATCTTCCTTCTCGAGCCCTTCACTCAGCTACTTCCAACTCTCTGATGGTCAGGCGCTTCTCCAGGCAGAGAGTGGGAGGTAGATCTCTGTCCTCTGCAGGGGCCTCCCTCTGGAATGGCCTCCTTGCCTCTCTCAAACTTGAGTAGGACCACCTCAGATTCCCGGAAGCAGCTCAAGACCTTCCATTTCGCTTTCTCTCTTTCTCTCTCTCTTGCTGACCTAACTGTCTGCTGCGCTGACTGGTCGCCTGGCTACCCTTTGAACCCAATGGGCACTAGGCTCCTCCACGACCTGTAAGCGTCTGCACTGCCTCCTGGCCTCCGCACACTTTAAGGGCTGTATCCGTAACCCTACAGTCCCCTGCCACCTTGCACTACTCAGGTTGCACTTAATCAGAGCAATGTCTGCCCTGATCGTACTTCCCCTTTCCCTACCCCTGGCGCTTCTCTCTCCCTCACCTCCACCCCCCCCCCCCCGCACTTGTGCAATCTGAATGACACAAGGACTAGTAAGATCATTTGTTTCATCCTCCGTATGTCTCCCTACCTTGTCTTGTCTAGAAACACTTGTGTACCTGCGTGTTATTAATGACTGACATATCATATATCTACCTCCAAAACACGCAAATGCTGCTGCAACACCTGCAAATCCTTCAAGCAGAAATTCACATCCTGCTACAAAAGAAGCCATAGAACAAGTCCTGCCATCACATATAAACGGGGGGTATTTATTCTGTGTACTTCTTTGTTCCAAAGAAAGACAAAACATACAGACCAGTACTCGACCCAGGGCCGGCAAGTACGTATGTCGAGCCTCAAAAGTTCAGTATGGCAACATTACAAGAGGTGATTCTACTGCTCAAACATGGAGACTTCCTGGCAACACTGGATATGAAAGATGCATACTTTCATATTTCATGCTGCCCGCTCACCGTAAGACCCTGAGAGTCAAAGTAAGTCTGCCTCATTATCAGTTAAAGGTACTTCCTTTCGGGATTTTCATCAGCTCCATAAGTGTTTACAAAAGTGCTGGCTGTTGTAGTGGCACTCCTCTGAAAAGGACGATATTCCAATGTACCCTTATCTGGACAACTGGTTAATAAATGGGAAAACCCAGAATTATGCAGAAAAAGCACTCAAATTACTAGCAACCTTCTACACTAACTGGGCTTTTCCATCAACAAAAGGAAATCTAGTCTGGAACCCAGTCAACAAAAGCAATTTCTGGGAGCTTTTATCAACACAAAGAACACACTGGTGTTCCCCGCCAATAAGAGGGCACGAAATCTTTTAAAACAAATCCTGTTATATGGCCAGTCGCCAGATAGGTTAGAAAACTTGTGCATCAGCTTTGCATGAAGGTGTCCTGTATATTCATTGTGCCACGCTCCAAGCTAAACATGCGTCAAGTACAAGAGTGGCTAGCGAAATAGTGGTCTTAAGCAGTGGAGAATTGGGACGATCTAGTGGAGGTTTCACACACACTGGTGTTGACTTTAAAATGGTGGACAAAGGAAAACATGTTAAAAGGAAAACCATTTGTCAACCCACCAACTCACCTCAAGATCACAACAGACTTATCACTAACAGGAATGGTGAGCCCATTGCCTACCCCTCACAGCGCATGGCACATGGTCTCTCCCATTAGCAAAACAGCACATACATGTTCTGGAAATCTTAGCAGTTTACAGAGCATTCCAACAACTGAAGGGAAAGAATGTCTTAATTACAACAGAGACAGCACAACTGACATCTTTTACATCAACCAACAGGGCGCAAAACACTCCCCAAGGTTGGCCATAAAAACTCAGAAGATATGGAAATGGTGTCTTCACAGACGGATACATCACCAGGCCCAACATTTGCCAGGAGAACACAATTGCCTAGCCGACACCCTTAGCCGGTCCCAGACCCTAGAACACAAATGGGTGTTGCATTGGGACATTCTCAAACACATTTTTACGGAATGGGGATACATCTGTTAGAAACAGCAAGAAACAGCAAAAAACGCAAATGCAGAAACTGCGCATTTTAGATTCCGAAAGAAAGGATCCCCGGGGAACACACTATAGATCAATTGGTCAGGGTTATTTGCTTATGCTTTTCCACCAACCCCATCCTTGAGCAAAGTAGTCCACAAAATGTACCAGGAACATCTAACAATGATTCTAATAGCACCAATGTGGGCACATAAGGTATGGTACTCCCACTTTTACAACATATCCCGCCGCCCCTCAAAGAAGTTAACTCCCAATCTCAACATGCTATCACAGATTAATGGTCAAAATCAGCACACGCCAACTCATACAACTCAGACAACCAATTTAGCAGCTTGGCTCCTGAGATCATAGAATTCGGACACTTCAATTTACCGTACAGATGCATGGACAGTTTGAGTGAAGTGCGTAAACCTAACACTAGACACTGCTACTTTAATGAGTGGTAAAGATTTGTCCTTTGGTGTAGAAATTTTAGCATCAATCCAATTGATTGTTCACCATCTCATATTTTACATTATCTACTGCATTTACTGGATTCAGGCCTGGTCTTTGATTCCATAAAGGTGCATTTAGCTGCACTATGCACATACACAACATCTCAGAACAAGGTTTTCTGGTGGAAAATGCCAGTTGATAAAGCCTTCAAGAAAGGAGTGAAACGTTTACATCCTCCAGTTGCTAAACCGCTGCCAGGTTAGGATTTAAATGTAGAATCAAGCAAGCTCAGGGGTCCTCCTTTTGAGCCAATGCATCCCTTAAAGACCTGACCTTCAAGGTGGACTTTCTTATAGCCATCACTGTGATTCGTTGAATCCGCAAGCTTCAAGTTTTAGCTTTAACTGAGCCTTTTGTAACAGTACATACAAACGAGTGTCTTAAGGACACACCCACGTTTTTAACCAAAATTGAGTTTTTTTACATTTCATGTAAACCAATCCATTGAATTACCAGTGTTTTTTCAGAACCCTCAAAATTCAGGACACATTAGATGTATGTAGGGCAGTCATGTACTACTTTAATAAAACAAAACCATTAACAAAAACAGATCAGTTCTTCGTTTCTGTGGCGGTTGGAAGAAAAGGGGACCCTGTCTCTAAGTCTATCATCGCCAAGCGGATTGGTATAGATTTATCAAACAGTGTTAAAGCCTTTCACACAAAACACTTCCCTTTACACCTAAGGCACACTCTACACGTAGGATAGTTGCTAGTTAGCTTTCATTGCAAACATACCATTCGAATGGTTTGTGTCCTCCCATGTATTCCTCATCTTTTGAAATTTCCTTTCCAGCTTCAGCTGCTTTTGTGCACTGTTCCTGTTTACTCAATGTCCCTCGACGGTATGTGTTCACCGGTCAACGTCATCACCAGTATATGTAGCACGTACAGCGCCTTCAGTTGGCTTCAGTTCTGTTTTTCTAAGGCAGCTTTTGCTTCCAGAGAATTACGTCACGCTTCAGTTCTTCGAATTTAAATCCAATCGTCTGCTCCGTCGATGCCTAAGACTGGTTTCAAAAGATTTCAAGACTGGGCAAAAAATGACGATTACCGATTCCCCAGCGCATATGCCTATGGTACCTGAGCACGGAGCACTGCACGATGGACTGTTTCCCGTCAGCTAATGATGGATAAGGCTCTAAGGGAGCATAAAGGTAAATTAGCGGTGGGTAGAATCCCTTTGAAATCCCTTTCAAGTCTTTAAAAAAAAAGCAGTCATCTGACGATTTGAGAGATTCTCCTCCATGGAAGAGATCCAAAAAAAGATCTCCATCCAGAAGTCGATCACTTCACTCTTCATCTTTGTCAAAGAAGAGGCGTTCTAGATCTCCTTCCACCTCGAGTGATTCCTCTCCTGAGAGGATCATATGCCCGACCAAATCCTCCACTCCGGCTCAGTGGGAAGAGTTTCGGAGAGAGATGCTACAAAATGTTCGAAAGTGAGGCCCTGACCACCATGAAGAAAGAGTAGAGAATCCATGCCTCGTTGCTCTGCATAAAAACATCAAAGGGCAGTTGAAGGCTAAATCCTGTGCGCCCTTGAGCTAGGGACGCAGGCCAGAATTGAATTGGGAGCCATCAAGGCCTCGAACCAATGAGAAATCATTGAGGGCATTGACAAGTCGAGAATCCAGCCCTTTGATGGCATTATCGACGAAAAAGATGTCAACAACGTCGACAGTAAAAGAGCTTACAGCATGAGAGTAGTTGATGCCTGTCTCTAGATTGACGCCAGGGTCCAAAACTTCAGCGTCTTTGACCTCAAACTCGTCATCGACTGCAGGTTCAAAGCTGCCAATGATGCAAGAGAAGGCTTATAAACCTTTGCCAAAGAAGTATTTCTTTAAGGCATTAGCCTCAATTTATAAGGAACACAAGCCTTCTGATGACAACACTTTTGGCCTACAGTATGGTACTCCAAATGTCCCAGAAGCCTTAATATCCGAAGAGTCCAGAATGAAAGATTTATATGAGAATCTGCTGACAGCAAGTGGTGTGGATACATCACCTGGGTTGGAGTTTGGAAAACCAGACCTTTTCGATCACACTGATGCCTCTTGTAGCCAATTAATGAGCAAGGTAGTTGAGTGTTTAGGATGGAGCAGGCCTGCTCCTGCATTAGAGGAAGATTATTTAACAGACATCCTGGACCAATGTCCACAGAAAGATCCTATCTTGCCCTTTCATACTGCTCTGCAGAAAAGGGTTAAATCAAATTGGGAACCTCCAGAGACTATTGCTGCAGTTAACTAAAACTTCTCCAAGAAGTATAGGCCATTCAGCAGTGACCCTGAATATTTTACCATGCATCCTACACTAGAAGGTCTGGTAGTCCAGGTGGCAACGTCCACTAAACAGTCAGCATACCCCACTGTTCCGCTGGACAGGGACGACAAGCGTGTGGACGCTTGGGCGCGGAAGATCTTCACTGCATGGCCTTGAAATCTGCCAATGCCTCTTGTGCCTTGTCAAAATTCACGTTCACCCTGTGGGACTGTGTAGCAATGGCAGCTGATCCCTGAAGGTGGAGGGGGAGGAGAGACAGCTTCCTGGCTATCATTAAAGATGGAAAAGAGGCAATGTGTGAGTGCCCACAGTCTGGTCTGGTCTGGATACTGCAGACAGCATCAGCAGATCCATGGCAACAAGTCCTGTACTACGCAAATTTACATGGTTGAGAAAGTCAGGATTTGCAGCGTACGTGCAATGCAGGCTTCTCAATATGCCTTTTGAAGGCTCACAGCTGTTTGGCAGCAAGGCTGACGAAAGCCTGGAGAAGCTGCAGACCTCTAAGGCAGCAGCAAAGTCTCTCGGCGGCACAATCGGACAGCCTCAACATTCTTACCCTAGTACGTCATCTTGGAGGAGTAGGTCCTTTCACTTTTACTCCTCAGTTGGATGAGTGAGAGGACAAGTTTATCTGAGCAGTCCTGGATACAACCTTGGGAAAAGCCTCGCCTCCCGAGGTTAGGGCTCAACACTTTCTGCAGATGATCACAAAATTCCAGAGTGCCCAGTGTCTTCCAGCCTACGACTTTTTGAGGTTTCTCTGCCTCATGGCATCCTGCATTTTTCTGGTGCCTGAGAATGAGAGCCCTTCATTGGGCTCTCATGACAGGTGTCTCAATTCTCGGGCAAGATGTCAAACCTACTTCAGTTTTCAAACAGGGTCGTACAGGGTCTCCTGTGGTGGGTCTCCTGTGGTGGGCTTGTGAGGACAATGTTCTGAAGGGAGAATCTTTTTGACAACTATGGCCGGAGATAATTTTAGTGACGGACACTTCACTCATGGGGTGGGGAGCCCACGCCAACTGACAATCGGCGGTTGTACGTCTTCATCGGAGTCCAAACTACACGTCAACCTTTTGGAGCTGAGGGCAAGCAGATTAGCGCTGAAGGCCTTTCTGCCCTCTGTACGGGTACAGAATGTACTATCTCAACAAAAGATGTGGTGTAAGGTCACTACCACTGTACATAGAGGCAATGCAGCTCTGGGTCTGGGCAATTCAAGAACAAATCTCCCCATTGGCAGTTCACCTAGCCAGAGAGGAGAACTAGACGGCGGATGCTCTGAGAAGGCAGAGCACGGTCTTCCACGAGTGGGAACTAGCTCAGGAAGTCCTTCAAGAGGTCTTCACCCTTTGGGGAACCCCTCAGGTAGACTTGTTTGTGACCAGTGTCAACCGGAAGTGCGAGCTGTTCTACTCCAGGAAATTTCCCCCAAAAGGATCTCTAGTTTGATAATTCCGACTCCTGTACATGTTTCTTCCAGTCCCCCTCTCTCCTCGCGTGATCAGGAGGTTGAGGAAGTTCATTAAATCCATGATCCTAATTGCTCCGGATTGGGCCAGGTGGACGTGGTACCCAGACCTTCTGGACATGTTGATCTGCCCTCAAGTGCGTCTTCCGCAAAGAGAGGACATTCTTTTTTTATTGTGATATAGCCAACAATCAACTTTTCACATATCAAAACAAAAAAAAAACATACAATTCCTTAAAACACATTTCTACTAAAAATAACTTTAAAAAATTCATTATAAAAAAGATTCATTATTAAATAAATTAACAAGACTACTGTTCAGCAAGAAAACCCCAAGAATCTTAATACCTCCAGTACCTGTATGGTCAATCCTGTTTCATGGCCCGCTGATAACCTATTCCAAAAGAGATCCGTGTCCAGCCAATATTGTCTGTGCACAAATCTACCCAAGAGGCGTGTGAGGTAGGCATGGTATCATAAGTAGACATTGACACAAGAGCTGCAAGTATCAAAAACTTTGAAGCTTTAAAAGGGGTTGGAAAACTCCTATCTTCCCCTATAACAAAGATGGGAGTATTCTCGACCATCAAGCAAAAAGAAAATACAGTCCTAGTCAGTCCTTAGTTAAAATAAAATGGCCTATGCCAATAAACCTAATACCTGCCCGCTTTCTAATGCAATAAATGTGTAAAGGGAATGTGTAATGCAAAAAGTAAAATCAAGTGTTCAAAAGAAATGTCAGTATGCCTGAGTAAACTCCCTTCCCCACGTTTTGTAGCACAGGGTAAGGTGGCACACCTGGACCTTGCGACACACTCTGGCTTCAGACACAAGGATGCAGTTTGTTTCGTGGACCAGGGCCCACTTGGCCTTCCAGGAAAAGTCAATACAGTTCAACAAGTGTGTTTCCTTCTGGTTACCACAATTCAGTATAGGTTCCCCTCAGCCGGGCTCAAACCTTTCAATCACAATTTGTGGGGTTTCCCTTCCCTAAGCTTCAATAACACCTTCATAGGTTTCCCTCAGTCGTGCTCAAGCCTCCTTTCACTTTCCTTCTGCTGTCGGACTTTCGAAACTGCAAGGCTTTTGCTCTTACCTTGGCATGACCACTTAGACCATCTTTCCTCTTCTACACCAAAGCCTCTTGGTAAATGTAGTTTCGATCACAGTACTTATTTAAAAGTTCAAAGACATCTCTCACATTCAGGTTTCCCTCTGCCGGGATCAAACCTAACCACAGTTCAAATCTTGCCAAGTTTCCTTCTGCTGGGATCAAACCTAACGGTTCAAATCTTGCATCTGTTTATTTCTCTTCCTGCCGCTTCTACGGCATCAGACATTTCACAGAGATGTTCGATTGGGCAATCTTCTTTCACTGGACCACTTTGTTACTGTGTATCTTTAATTTACAGTTCTTTACAATGCTTTGCTTTATCTCGCGTCTTATCGCCACACGTGCAACCTTCATTCGTCGCATACTGTTGCCGTCAAGTTTAATTTAACAGAGACTGGACTTTCATTGCTTTAATCAATTCACTGGCTGTGTTGGTTTGTTTTCTTCTTTTGCAGCTTTGATCCTGAAGTCGAGGAAGATACCACAACTGCCGCTGCACCTCCCCAACTTTGCCGTTCACCCGGAAGGGTAGCTGGTATCTTTAAAACCCAACAGTTTGTTCACTTAACTTCTCATGGGTCTCCCTGGGTTGGGTTCAGACCCCTCTTTTAGCTCGTCACACGGGTCGCCCTCAGCTGGGCTCGGACCCGCCTTTCACTTTGCACTTGGGTCTCCCTCAGCCGGGCTTGGACCCTCTCGCTTGGTACAAAACGTTAAACGACTAAAAGTCTCTGGACTTCAAGTCCCATAATGCAATGTTCTTATTTCGCTCTCCCACTAAGCTAATTCCCGTAAAACAGCATTTTAGCAGTTTAGGAAGCTGCAGGTTTTAAATAGGGTATTTCCTGAGGTCAGGGTCTCACCACCTGCCCCTCGAAGGCCGGAGCTTTAGTCCCTGACCCAGGGAAGGAGCTCTGGCTTGGGCACTTTCTGGTAACCCAAGCTGCCCCTGGTTTGGCTCCCTGGATACACAGCTCCCTCGTCATACTGCTACCTTCCCTTTACTCAAAGGCTCAGTATTTTGTCAGTCCTTCTTGCTCCAGACCTTCCAGATTTCCACCAGCTGCAGTTCCTTCCTCCTGGCCTCTGTGCTTCCCTCACCATTCCCAGCTTGGTCAGTGTTTGCTGGCGGGCTTCACCTTTTATACTTGCTGAGAGAATTAACAGGAGTCAGGTGTGAGTGGTTGCCCAGCCCCGCCCGACTCTGCCTGACCTTGTTAACGGGACAAGATGGAGACTGCCCATAGGAATCTATGGTACATTGTTTCCTATCGGTATCCTACATGGCTCCAATTAGCCTCTTCTTCATCTCAGTGGTTTTGGGGAAAAGCAGTAGGGAGGAATTATGGTCATTATAGTGTTTCTTAGTGTTTTTAGACACATTGTAAAAATGCGGTTGGGAGAAAAGGGAACAGTCTTGCTGCTGTAAAACATGGGGCGATATATTTGCTCTTTTTCCTGGTTCTCCTACGCCTCCCATTGATCTTGGTAGTTGTTGGAATTTGGGAGAGGGTGACTGGATAGGATTTATAATGGTGTATGACAGTGGAGGTGTTAGGCAGAAACCTGTGCAGTTCCCTTAGGGAACACTGCAAAAGATTTAGGACTACAGATGTTAGCAGTAAACCCACTTGGTAGCAGTCTGTACCACCCAGATTTACCTGGTAGCTGTGGCTGAGCAGTCAGACTTCCCTCAAGAAGAGTTAGGCAGTATGCAAAGTATACACAATAGGCACTCAGATACAATAATACAAGCAAACACTGACCAGAGCTTTGGTATCAAAGTATATAATTATTTATTTAAAAACACACCGTTTGAAACACTCCAGCACTCTTATTGTAAAATATTCTAAACACAGTTACTATTGTAATATAGACACCCCCTTTTCCTTATCAGATAAGTCACTGTAAAACACCACTTAGTTTCATACAGAGGTGAGCGCTTAACTAGATGGCACTCCAATAGGTTTGTTAGAAAGGGAGGGAAAAAGACAGAATATGGAAAGGTACACCACTCTAAGATTCAGGAACACTGTTAGCAAGGCAGAAGAGCAAAAGTCACTGGTGAGCCAAAGTCCAAAGGCTGGGCCCACTCTTAGAGAGAGCAGAGCACAAATGCGCCCAAGATCACACAGTTACACTAGGCTTAGAAAGTCTTGCAGAGGGTTCAAAAAGAGGTTAGAGAGGCTTAGGAAAGTTTAGCCAGGGTGTCCCAAGCTAACCCAGGTTCGAACGCCAGGGACTAAATCTACCCCGTACAGTCGGTAGCAAGGGAAGCCAGGCGGGACACAGTACCTTAAGTGGGAAGGATCCTCCAGCGGTGGCAGTTGTTCCTGGTAGTGGGTGCAAGTTGCGTCGTCGTCCAGGGGACGAGAAGATCTCGACTTGGAGGTAAGATGAAGGTCGTTGCACTACCAGGGAAGAAACCAGCCGCAGAGTTTTCCGGATGAAGGTGGTACCTTTGTTTCGCGGTCGTGGTAAAACGTGGTATCCCGGTTGCCGGGGTGCTTGGCACAGGCAAGGCGGCCACGAGGTACGTCGGGAAGGTGAAAAGACGGTGAAACTGGTTATTCCCGCCAGTCAAAGGAAGAAGACTCTCCGGCGGGAGATCTCCTCTGTCGTTGGGAAAAGTGGTGAGACGGTCCAGCAGGGCTCCACCGGTGGTGATTCTTAGGTCCTGTGGCGACTTCTGAAGTTCCAGTCCCCAAAGCCCTGCTTTTATGCAGAAAACCCCCATTCACTCAGCCTAGCTGTCACTCAAACATGCTAAGTGGTGAGCCGGCCGGCTCACCACTTGGGCCAATCAGGACGGAGTGCGACTTGAGTTGCCTAGGCAACTCAGTCCAGGGTGCCTAAATTCCCCTCCACCCCTCCTAAGTACCCCAGACATAGTGGCACCACTTTGGAGGGCTTCTGTGGAGAAGCCCGCCAAAAAGTGGAACAAAGGGCTCGACTTGGGTTGGAGTCACAGAAGAGAACACAAACGCCATTTTAGAATCAAGTTTTGGCAAAAAATACCAACCAGAGAATTAATATTAATTAAATAAACCGGCGGTATGTTCGAGGCTACCGTAAATAATTAAATAAAGGTAGTCGCCTAAAACAATGGGAAATCCCATAGGAAAATATTTGCGGTCGAATATAAAAAGTAGTATCCACTGCCACCAGCCAAAACTCGATCAGGGGGGACGGAGACGTGCCCCCTCGACTAACAGACCCTGGGGCAATTGAATTGCCCCAGCCAGTACGTCCACAATATGATGGTTTGTACTGGTTCTGTTCAGAATTTAAGACTAGTAAAGTCAATGGTGACTTTACATGCCCTGGGAGACAGTAGTCAGTCCCAGGGTATGGAGTCTATACTGGGGGGTCACTATGACACCCCTGTGTCACTGCACTGAGGGTGTAACACACATCACAAAAACACATGAAGCCCTATGGAGTAAAAGACCCCATAGCCCATTAAACACATCTAGATTCAAAGAAACACACTCAAATCATGCCCAAGAGTGAGGGTAAAAGAGTCTCACTCTTGGCAGGAGAAAAAAATAAACCCCAAAAATCCAGCAACGCTGCTGGGGGACTCACTAGGTTAGGAAATTCAGCCTAAACAGAGAATTCTCCCTAACAGGAGGGAATGTCAGATAGGGAGGTATTAAGCAATGGGGCACACCATGTCTCACCTTGGGACTCCTGCTCCCTCTCTGGTCCACTCCCCGGGTCCGGACCCATCAGCAATAATTCCCTCCTAGCCACCCCCAAAGAGGAAACCAAGGCGGTTGATAGGGAAAAGCCCTTGAGTTTTTCACAGGCGGCTTCTCAAATTAAAGGTACTCTTACAGTCAATTAATATATGCCTTAAGGATTGGACAGCCATTTCATTACACATACAACAGTGGCCATTTCTATTTGGAGACTTGTCCCTGAAGGCTTGAATTTCCCCTATAATTATCAGGTTTAAACAAAACCTTAGGAAATCTGCTCTCAGATATTTGTCGGGAAAACATGTTGAGCAACTTGGGAGATAACCACATGGTTTGTCGTTTTATGACAGGGATTTTGCTATTACTAGTCCCCTCATTTGTTTGATGGTTTCTATCCAATCCATACGCATCAATGCAATTTTAACACCTGTCAGGTTCACCACCAAGTCATCACATGTATGATTACATTGATGCAATCCCTCAATGATGATACATTTTTCTATCTGCCAGTACGAAACATCTCTCGATTTAGTTCCTCATTCAGAGAATTAGCCCTCGGGCTCACAATCTGTACAGGGAAATTATTTATTGGTACCAAGGAGAACTTACAGTAGGCACTAAGTAGCTTTTTCATGTATGCTACCAGAGGGACCAACTTGAGTTGTAAGTTTAGTTCTAATTGAAGCTATGTTTGGATGGAACGTACATTGAAGCCCAAAAAAGTTACTTCCATGACATGCACGACCAGTTGGTCTAGCAGGTACCAATCACATTTTGGGCCTATCCTCTGTGGCCTTTTAAAGGCAACTTATTTTGCTTTTTCAGGGGTTTACCAACAAATCATTATCTCAAGCTTATGTACCAAAGGCGTTCAGGAGATGTTGAAGACCACCTGGAGTATGATCTAAAAGTACAATATTGTCGGCATAAGCAATCCAATTAATTTGTTGTCTGCTGATTTTGGAACCACCCAGGGAATAAGAGGTTAGTGAATTTGCCAAATCCGCTAAAGGTTTAACAATAAAGGGGCACAATACAGCTCTGTCTAACTCCTCTTCCAGTGGGAACACCCCTTGGCAAATCACCTTTACTATGCAGCCTTACTCTTAAATTTGTATCTTGATACTTAAGATGGCCAATAATGGTTTTGGCAGATACCAAGAAGCCCGCTCCCCCACAGGCTCTCTATTCACCATGTGGAAGGCCTTAGATAAATCCAACCAGCCAAAACAAGAGTGGACCATTCCTCTTCCATGATTTATTTGAGACAATTGAAATTACCAAACCGTTAAACGAGGTGGACAGGCCTTTCTGGAAACCTGTATGCAATCTTGAAATGATCATGCTCTCATTCACGCATTCTTCCAACTATCGCAACACCAAACCTGCAAAGATATTTCCATCCACATCCATAGTGTAGTAATTTATTGGATACGCCCTATCGCCCTTCTTGTAGGTTGGAATGATTACAGACGATTTCTTGGAAATTGGAAGCGTCCTCGTCTTCGGTATTTCTCTGAATAACGTCAGCAGTATTTTTGACCAAAGCTGCACGTTTGATTTGAGTATAACGTTTGTTTAGCCTCTTTTTCCCCACTTAGCAAGCCCCACCCACATGGTGCCTTCCGGGTTGCCGCTCTTTTTTTCCTACTTAAGGAGCCCTCCAGCCTCTTTTTCTTTGCCGATGGGGAGCAGGTGCTAGTGGATCTAGGTCACCTGGCCTAAGCACCACCCACCTTCTTAGCCCTGCCTCGTCCTTCCTGCTTTTAACTCTTAGATCAAGGGTGTCTCTCGCCCGGGCTTCCGAAGCAAAGGGCAGATGAAGAAAAGGGCTATACCTGTCCGGACCAGGAGGACCTAGGACCCGAACCCCTGCTCAGACAGCAGATAAGCATGCACCAGCATGTTTACTCCCTCTGTCCCCACAGGCCATCCCCACCCCCTCTGTTCCCCTTGTGATGTTCCCTTGTGCCCCTCCACCCTTCTCTCACAAAGGTGGTGCCTGTTTTGCTTGATTCTTCTACCCTGCTCCCCCTCACACCTACTTCTGCAGGAGCCTGTCCTGATACATTCTGGTTTGACCATCACCCTCTTGTGTCCAATGCTGTACTTGACTTTTATGGACTTCATTGTTTCACTGTGTGTCACCCTTTCTCAACTCTCATGCTGGACTTCATTTGCATCTTGTACTCATGGTGGCCCTGAATCATGTTGTTCCCATCTTCATCTTGTATCCTGGCTTGCAACATTGTGTTACTACTGACTTCTGCAATTGTATTCGCTCTCCCCTCTTGCTTCTCCTCTCTTTTTGACTGCTTACTCTCTGTTCTTTCCTCCTCTCCCTTTCTCCCTTTTCCTATCTCCTCCTCTTACTTTCTTCTATGCATTTACTCTATCAGAATTGTCCCTGGGCCAAGTATGATGGCAACCTCATCTGTTACCTCCCCCATCCCCTTACTTGTTCACACCCCCAACCCCTCAGCACTATCTGAAATGTTTATCAGGCCTAGTACGATAGTTGCTTGTTTTGTTCCTCCCCTCCCTTTCTGCACCCCTCTCCCTCACCTTTTGTTTTTCTCCAGCTCTACCAGAAATGTCATCCAGCCCAGTACGGTAGTCGCCTGTCTGTTTCCATTTCCTTCCCACTCTCCACCTCCCTTTCTTATCTATGTCTTAGCACTTGCACTATATGAAATGTGGTCAGGCCAAGTGAGATAGTTAATTTCACATCCTTACTGTTCATGGCCTGTAAGAATGTCATTATATTTTCCCTTGTTCCCAGGGTCGGACTGGGACAAGAATCGGGCCTGGTCACCCTTGAGAAAGTGGCCCACCCCTCGAGAAAGTGGCCCACCCCTCATGACCCTTGACCTCTGACATCCCCAGAAGTGATGTCATTTGACCCCACCCCAAAGTGACACCCCGGGAAGTGATGAAACACAACCTTTCACCCCTTGATAAAACAGGAAGTGGCATCAAATAGCATTGTTCCTAAGTACACTAAATTACTGTGAAACCAAGCAGACGTCCAAGGCCAGGTGATATGTTATTGTATAGCACTTGCATTTAAGCTCTTTTTTATAGAACAAATATGCATAGAATATCACTCAACCTGTGTTGGTAGGAAGGATGAAAGGCTTTTTGAAAAGAAAAACAATTTGAAAAAGAATATATATTTTGTTTTCAATTTCTTTTTCTTCCAAACTGGCCCAGGCATGGCCAGAAACCGTCCCCCACTCCCCATGGATGATTTCGGCCCGGCCAATCCGACCCTGCTTATTCCCTCCCTAGCCTTGAAGCGCTTTAAAACACATTGTGTATAGCCGCTATATAAAGAAACTATCATATCATTCTGTCCTGAGGCTCGATAACTAGATGACTTTTTAATTAGGTCTGTTATAAATTCTTCATTTAGTTAACTTCCACTCCATGACACAGCTTAGATTATAGTTTCCATTCATTCATGTTTTATACAAATTACCAAAGAATTCCCACCAGACTGAGCTAGGGATCACCTTACTTTGAGTATGATTTTGCAGAAAGCCCGAATGGTTGACTAAAGCCCAAAAATGTTGGGAATTATTGCCAGTCAAGACATTAAACATCAACTCTCCATCGTACTGACGTTAATACCGATGGGAGCGGATCAATCCTATATAATTAGACCGCAACCTTTTTACCTCTACATTATATTCTGTCACTGATATATCAATGCTTGGGAAATAGATATCATGGATGAGGAATCCGTGGGATGAACATCCATCAGAAGGAACATTACCAAAGGGTAAGTAATTTGTTCTACAGTCTGTTCTTCCAAAAATGACAACATTGTATGCCTGTATGCTGATCGAAAAGTGAGGTGCCTGCTCTTCTGTTTTTTGTTGAGATTTGCTAATTTATAGTGATGCAACATAAGGTAGACAAACGTGTTTTATGGAGAAAGATGGATTGTAGCTTTTATAGTATCTGAACTTCGCTTTCCACCTCATTGAATAACGCGTCTGACATGGAGCACGAAAGTTGTATAATGAAGGCTCTCACCCATGGAGCAGTTCAATGTTGGTGGACCCTAGAAATGCTAGTGTGCTCTTTTGATTTCTCAAGTCTCCTGTTCAACTGTACATTTCTATTTCATATTGTCTTCTCTGATTAGGCCTTTTCTCAACTATCAGAGGATGTACTATGTGTTCATGCAAATGCTGTCCAGCGGGCCAGCGTGGCTGGGGATCATTCTGCTGATCATAATCAGCCTGCTTCCGGATGTCCTGAAAAAGGTCCTATGTAGGCAGATATGCCCAACAACAACAGAAAAAATCCAGGTAAAATAAGTGCTCATCCTTTTACTGAAAAATATGTTTGTGAAATTTGAAACCAAGACTTTTTCCACAGCCATTGGATACAGAAGACATTAAGCATGCTCCTTCTCTAATTTTAACATAATTTGTGAAGTAAAGGCTACTGATTAGAACAGACGCAACCATCCCGTCTTCCATTGAAATAGTAATTTTCTTTGCAAACATGCATTCTCGTTATCTGATACATGTGGCTTTGTAGTGCACAAGTGTTCCGTGGACAGTCATTCCTTTTTAGTATGTGGTTTTCTCCAGTGAATTTAGGCATAGTTTATTAATTTGCCTCAAGCAAGAAATATGTGTGAACCCTTGTTTGTGCTGTAACTGACCTGTTAAACCCTGTTACTCAAGCACTTCTTTCTTGGTATACCCAAACCCTCATTGATCAGTTCCATACAACCAAGATTTAAATGTTAAAGTAACAGGAGGGTGTATGGTGGTGTGAGATGGGTGGTGTGGTTGAAGAGTTCTTAAAGCAAGAGGTTCTGATAGATATGGCATTCCCCCCACAGATTCCTCATCTCTTAAAAGCGATCCAGACTCAACTGGATTGAGAACCTTTCTACACCCATTGTGGTGTGCCAGAGGTGACTTTCCACAATATTATGAATCCACCTGGTACTGTAAGTGATTACCCAGGGGTGTTTGCTTAGGTCTCTCTGTGTAGATATTCACATATAGAGTAGAGCGTGTTGCACACCACACCACATCACATATGAATTCCTTTTGCTTCAGAGAAGCAAAAGGAATGATGGAGCTGCCATGATTGTGAGAACACAACAAACAATGGTTACACATAATTGTATTCAAACGCTCCATGGGCCAGGATGCTGAGTTGGCAGGAATACCATAGTCCATCCGAAAAACCATTACCTAAGACAAGTAATTTCCTCTTCTAATGGACACCTGCCCCCCACAGATTCTGTAACCTTTAAAAAAAACTCCCAAAGCAGTACCACTGCAAGAGAACAGGCAAAGATTAATGAAATTATACACTAGCCGGTAAGATAGCTCAATGGGTTGAGCACTTGTTGCTGTGATTTGTGTTTGATCTACAGGCCGCAGGTTCAAATCCCGGCAAGGTCGACTCAGCCTTTCATCCTTCCGAGGTCGATAAAGTAGGTACCAATTTCGATTGGGTAGTAATAATGTAGGTAAATATGTTCTGTGTAAAGTGCTTTGCATAAAAGCACTTCATAAATAACAAGCTATTACTTCGACAAAATGGACGGGCCCCATTCCCAAGGAACCATACCTGTTGTGCTTAGCAAATGTTTATAGAGAGAACTAGCTGAGTAGCAAGATCACAGGTTTTCAACAGTGAACAACCCTTTGCAACGCTGGCATAGCTGCCTGATCTTTGAGTGAATGGGCCTGTGAATCAGCCTGTAATCCTCTAGGGACCTCTTTTTCTGCTACCTCATGAACAAAGTCTTAATGAATAGTCTATTTTTTGCTAAGAGGTACTCCTTTACATAGCAGAGTGGAACCAATAAACATCTGTTCGCTCACCCTGTGCTCCTTAAACTGAGATCAGATCCATCTGTGTCAGTATAAGAGTTCTTTGCCATCTTGGTAGTAATGGGAAAGAAGACTGTAAGATGAATATTCTTAGAAAAAGGAAACCGCAATACCTTCTGAGATGGTTTCACTCTGATTCATCTTTTCTTTGGAGAAGATTGAGAAAGGAACTTTCACACACAGTCTGCAGCTCATGTGCATATTATGCAGATGTGGTAGCTGTGAGTGAATGTTTGTCATCATGTCAGGTGACCAGATTTGATCACCTGAAATGGAGCCTATATCAGTCGGTACCAGATTCAGTTTCCCAGATGGGAACACAAAATATTTGGGTGAAGAGGAATTAACCAAACTTTGAGACCAATCTATTTGTCAAAATAATGACTCTTTTTCTCCATCTTGGTAGTAAATGGAATGAAGACTGGAAGACGAGTAGTCGCAGAAAGATGGAACTTCAAGACCTGCTAAGGCAAAAACGAGGGTCTCATTCTGATTAATCTTTTTCTTGGAAAAGACAGAGTGGAATTTTGGATTTATGAATGTTCCCTGACTGTTTTATTGTTTTTTTTGTTAAATTCTTTCTTTACAGATATTGCTGAGCTAACCACGCCCCACTTATCCCACCCATCACCCCTTCTATATACCTTATCCCAACTTATTATCACCAGTTTTGCGGCGAAAAAAGGGGTAAAAAATGCTGCAAAAGAAATTTCCTGAAAGTGTAATTTGGAAAATCCCAGAATTTTTCCCCTCACTGATCCTGCAGCTCACTCACATGTCATACAGCTGCGCTAGCCATTAGGAAATCTTTCTCATGTCAGACGGCAATAATTCATCTTCTGAAATGGAGCCGCTATGAGGAGCCATACCAGATTCAAGTTCAAAGATGGAATCACAGAATATTTTGGTGTAAAGGAATTAACCAAACCTTTCAGATATTGCACAACAGTAGGAATAAAAAAGAACCATACTCGGGCAGATGTAGCAGCCAAAGGCCCCTTAATTATGCCAACACAAGTCAACTCCTGGCTAATGGAAGCAGAAAGTCTAACAAAACAGCCATGGTGGATCACACTGGGTTCAATGCCCTTGGTGCAATACTACCCAGAAAACGTGTGCCACCTGTCAAGCATAGATTGCTTTTCAAAGGCCTACAGTCTGCCAACCTCTATAACGTCTTCAGAGATGTCCCACTGTTGGTAGCCGAGCCTCTAAATTGCTATGCAAGAATATTGAGGCGTACTAGAATTTCGTGGAGGATCCTGTGTTGGCATGTCAAAGCAGGTCACCTCCTCAGAGTTATCTGATATACCAGAGAGGAAACTCCCTAGAAAGAAGGCCCCTGCTGTTTCTGAGCTGACAGAGAAACCGAGCGAAGGAGAAGGTCGCACGCCAGCACAGGCCCCGGTGACGTTCCCCCGACAGCCTAAAGGTAACAAGGTGAATGGGAGAACTAGGAGACCGAGTGGGGCTCATTATGCAGGCACAAAGATTTGTCTCAGTACAATTGACCAAGTTGTAAAAGTAAATCCGATGAACTTGAACAGTGATGATATAAGAAGCATCACAAATAATCCTGAGAGGGATCAATGGAATGTGTGTCACACTATTCTACAATGAGGAGGGAAACACCCAGTTATTCAAGGAACATTGAGGCAAGCGTAACAGAAAAAGAATACTATAAAGTGCATGGCAGAGATTCCTCAGGAATACATGATATACGAGACATACTATGCTAAGAAAGGTTCAAGACTAATTGTAAACAACACATAGGAAAATACCTTCCACGGTTACCCAGAATATTTTTGCACGAATCAAAGGATTCGACAAAGCCCAAAGAAAGTAATCATTAAAGAGCAAAGGAATGCCAAAAGTATGCAAAAAGAACTACAGGAACTGGTACAGAATGTAACAAGAGAATATTTGAAAATGTAATATTAACAAGAAACTCGAAAGATTAAAGAAGAGAAGTGCGAGAAGCATCCATCAGGAGAAGGGAGTGGAGTCATTCTCCTGACCTTAGTTTGCTTGAATAGGGGTAGGTTCAGTTAGCATTAGTTTTCGATAGCAGACTTATTCCTTTGGACATTTACTGACGAGCACCTTAGTTAGTAAAGTAAGTAAGGAATTACACCATAGCGATAGGGAAAGCCATTAGAAAGGCCGACACTGGTAGACTGCTCGAGTTCTGGAATTACGCAACCATTTGTCCAATGCTGGTGACTCTTTGGGTGGGCCGGGATGGGGGGAGACGCCAGTGTGTCCAGGACTGCGTTGATGAACAGGAGCCTCTGTGCTGATGTGTGCGAAGTGTGCACATTTATGGAAAAGCCCAAGTTGTGCAGTAGCAAGTAAGTGTCCTCGAGATGCCTAGAACCCTGCTCTGCAGATCAATCTCGATTGAGCCATTCTAAGTATGGGATCTCCAGAGGTCACCTCCACCACTGCCGACCACTGGGTTAACAGCCTGGTTGCAAAGACAAGGCCAAAAGGGAGCACTTGGAACTGGTAATGAGTGTCTCCAATGACTAATCTCTTGCCCTTCCTCAGGAACTTGGACAAGGGCATCTAGGATGGGATGGAACCCCCCTCTTTTCTAGGGCAACAGGAAGTAGCAAGAATGCCAAACTGTACCTCTTTCTCGGGCTGGCACTTCCTCCACTGCTCCTTTAGCAGTAGGGATTTACTCTCTTTCTGAAGCTAGAACTCTGGCTGTCAAGGAATGGAAATCGGTGGTCTGTCCAACTTCCACAGGAATGGTAAACACTAGCCTTATTCTATCAGATGGAGAGTTCAGGTATTGGAGGTGATCTTGTTTCACCTGCTGAAGTGCCCAGAGAATCTTCCTGCAAACAGAAAAGCATGAGCGGAGAATTCAGAGGCTTTGAGGTAGCAAGTGCTGCCAGCGCTGAAACAGTCTGGCTGTTCCCTGCGCCCTTAGCCTGCTGGGGCATGAGAATCTATTCTGTCCTTGCTTCGACTGCACCTAATGCGAAAACACCTGAGCTTTGATGGTACATAGCTCTCCAAAGGACAGTCGATGTCCCCAACAACCTCCTGATACAATCTGCTGTGTCGAGGCCGGCCTAAAGCGCTTGGCTGTCTCTAACTTCACCCGCCGGCAAATGAGTGGAAGCCTATGAGATAACGTTCCACAGAACATGTGAATATTTTTCACCTTCAGTGCCATGCTCTTGGACACAAAAACCTTCTTTGCCAGCTTGTCTGTCTTTTTAAACTCCCTAATCATGGGGAGATTGGACATCAAGGGTTTTAAGCTCAATAACGTCCTCGACCACCTGCCCCTTAGGGGTTTGGGTGTGTCGAAAGGAACTGTCAACCACCCCTGGTGGGCCTGTACCTTA
Organism: Ambystoma mexicanum; assembly: GCF_040938575.1. Lineage (NCBI taxonomy): Eukaryota > Metazoa > Chordata > Amphibia > Caudata > Ambystomatidae > Ambystoma > Ambystoma mexicanum. The sequence continues at coordinate 826,695,296 of NC_090939.1, forward strand.
TTGTGAGCTACCTGTCAACCGCTTGCGTCGAGCAAGGTGCCTGCCACATAGCAAGGTCCCTGCTACATCGTCGAAATAGGGTTTGCTATAGCCTCGTTAAACAGCAGGGCCATTTCTGATTGTGGCCCTCTATCTATGATGTCTGTAAGTTCATACTGCATTATGAGTCTCGACAGAGCTCTGAGGCTGAGTGTAGCGACTACGTTCTTGATGACCTTATGGAATTGAGCATTCGGGTGAGCATACAGTGTAGCTTGATGTGCTCGACATCAAGAGTTATACAGCCCGCTTGTGTCGTGGAGACCTGTGTTAGTTCCATTAACACCACTTGATTGGCCTTCAAGTCTGGCATGTGGTTGAACCATTCATCCGCCAATGGCTCGATCCCAAAAGGAATGGGTTCCCTTACTCATCGAATAGGGATTTTGTGGTCCTGTAGAAGTCTGCTCTGGAGGAGGATGATTACGAATGGTGGGACTCATTGCGAGAGTAAGACCTCTTTTTTACCCTTTAATCCTGCCTGCCTTCGCGGTCATCTTTTTTTTCTCAGGGGTGGGCCCCTCTGTATCAGAAGATTTAGTGGTCGACTGGGCCAGCGACTTGGAAGGGGATCAACCTAGCATAATTTTGGCCAAACTCTCCCTCAAGCCTTTTAGATACATGGACTGACGCAACCCACACTGCTCCATGTCATTTTCCAGATCCAAACATTAAACATATCTCCAACAGTGCTTGAATCCTGAGGGCTTGGGGCCGACATAATGATGCAAAAGAATTTCATAACACAAGCCGTGTTCCGAATAACATGCTGAAAGTAAGGAAATAAAGAACTGAGGTGTGGGGGTGTATTGCCAGCTGTAAGTACAATTGTCTACGTCCCATCCAGAGCAGAGGAGTGATTTGGTCGAGGGACCAGTAAGGTGAGGGGACGTGTCAGGCCGCACTGCGCCCTCTCTTGAAATTTTCAGAGCAACTGAAGCTGAAGAGATAAGCTATCAAGATTCAGAATCTGTGGGAGAATGCAATCCATTAAATTTGGTGCTAGGTGATATGGGCGCATTTGAGCACATCAGAGGGAGGTGGTGGGAGATGGGCGGTGTAAAGCAGGTGGTGGTAGGAGAGGAGTATGGGAAAAAAGCATCCGGAAGAGCTAGGAAACGAGGATGAAGTTGGAACAATCAGAGGAGGTGAAAGAAGGTGATGAGCATAACGTCTGGAAACATCTGAAGGAACTGATGGGCAGCAGAGGGAAGGTAGAGGGCTTGCGTGACTGAGAGAAAAAGTGTCTGGCGAACCCTTAAGCTTGATGCACAGAGGAGAGATTTGATGTGTAATCCAGAATAGGCGTCCCCAACAACATGAACCCAGGGGAAAAACAGAGCAAAACACACCAAAAAAGGAAGGGGGTTTCACGTGAATGAAACCATAGAACAGATCAATGGAATAAACTGCTCACTGTAAAGGAGCTAAATGTGGGGATAGATCAGGTCAAGGAGCATAAAAAGTTATTCAATCAATCTTTAATAAACACATTTTCAATTACCTTACACATGATAAAAACATATAATCAATGCTGAACATATCTGATTAAAGTGCATATTAGTTTAGTGGCCATCCTAAAATGTAAGAATGAATACACTGTGCATAAAGTAGTTCAAAAACACATAGCATCAGAGGACAGCTTAAATCTCAAATTGGTGCCCAATCTGTAAAGTGTTTTTTTATAACCAAAATTAAGGCAGAAAAAAGAGAAGGAAAATTAGGTCATTTGACCTCCCAAAAGAGACATGCCATATTAAACAGGAAGGCAAATGGCGTTATGGACGAAACATACTGCAAGGAGCACTCCTCTCACAATGACTCTATGGACTCTTCACTGATGGAACGCCCGGTCCCCAAAATTCGCCGAGACAAGGAGTTCCATTCTGTCAGATCGCCGAAGCTCAACAGAAAAACTACAAGAGCTGAAATACCGGCTGCGTTGTCCTCGACTGAATTGCAAGCCATTTTAATGACTTCCTCGTCGATTTCACTGGCCCCTTTTATGAAACTCTATGAGAATATACACGAGGCAACTAAAGATTTATCAACTGTTGTGGCAATGATGAACTCCAAATTGATTCAACTGGAAAAAACTTGTGATCGCTCCTATGTGGAGCAACACGAGAGCATTAAAAGATTGGATGCAGCCTTTAATTTACTAAGCGAGAGTAGAAAAAGCGACTCATCCGACAAAAGGCTGTTCGCAGAAGTTGCCCGAGAGACACTTGCCCTATTCAAATATGAAACGAATCAGTCACTTCGGCAAAAGTCCGCCGAGTATGTCATTCTTGATGGGAAGCAAACTAGTGCTAAGCCTAGACCCCAAGCTGCTCAAGAACACATCAAGTCTGTAAAACATCGGCATATTCAAGCTGAGGCCTCGAACGTAAATGAACATCAATGTCTCCAGTCTTCAATCCCGACATTGATTACTCTGGTAGGAGAAGAGCCCTCAATATCACTTACGAAGGGTGTTGCAGCGTCATTAGACATCGGAAATAATGCCTCAGAGCCTCAGACGATGAATGGTCCCTGCTCTTCGGTAATTTCGTTTGCACCAAGTGTGGCAGATTTGTCCTTCCACACAGCCTTTGAGCAGGCCAGATGTGCTGCCAACAAAACCTGCCATGACCCTCAAACGGCTTCAACCTCAGGAGTCAGCATTCAAATGGAACCGACTTCAAAAGATAGAGTAATTCCCTCCACAGTGGGGCAATCTAAAGTTTTTCCAATTTTTTTCTGGAGGGCTTCACGCCTCGGAAAAATCTGCGATAATACCACCGATATCGCAACTTGTTGTAAAAATAACCAGTAAGAAATCAAAAAATCAAAAAGCAAAGAAAAATAATGCTTCAAATGGAGCGCGGAAGTTTCTGCGGAACATCAAATTGGTCCAGATAGTGCCTACTGACTTGGTTAAGACATCCCTAGGCTCTGTTTCACCTATAAACCAAGCCCAAATGCAAGGAAACAGTGTAAACTCAATACCTGTTAAACAGCCACAAACTAAGACTATTATAACAACCATTGACAACGTAATGGAACTACTGGACCTGTCAACTTATGACGAACCCGAATACGGGGAGTCGGAAGCTGTCTCTCCAACAGGTGTTGACTTGCTACACAATATGGGCGAGCACCAAAGCAAGGCACCTCTTCAATGTAACGAGAAGCCTGCACAGCTGATGGACAAAACAATGTTGGACAAACCTGCGAAAATTCAACCTCGCATTGATAAGGACGATTGCAGAAATCCCGCCACAAAACGTGGGTCGCATGAAAGATCTTGTGAAATTATTGAAGAACGGGATAGTAATAATTTTCTGCCTCCTCCTATATTCAGCCCAGTGTTCCTCAAAATGGATGAGAAGAGAAAACAATGCTTAGCCAATTCTCAAGCTGATACACTGAGGAGGCTTTGGTCGAGCTCAAGTCGTAGCAATAAATTAGTTAACGAAAATGATTCCCATGGGGCACTGAACAGACGTATTGCCGTCGAGTCTTTGGATAACAATCGAAGTAAGGTGAAAGGGTTTGCGGCTGACAGACGTCCCCAAACATCAAAGGAAAGTGTGTCAAAGTCAATTTTGACTACGAACTGCCCTCATAAGGTGATAATTGAGAGGTTAGAACCAATTGATGATCTGATCTTGAATCGAGGAACTGTATTTAAGTTACTTCACCTTGTACCAAGCTTACGTGCCATAACTTCAAATGACATAAAAATCGTGGAGTTTCCAGTTGAAGGCACGAATGACAAAGTAGTGCTCCATATAATGATAAATTTACTTACTACTTCAATTTTGGAGGAAAACGTAGCATTGTTTAATAGAAACTCGGAAGATCTAAGGGAGGCATCGCCGAGCGTTCTTATAACAAACGTGCCGATAAGCGGCACAGTGTTGAATCAATCACAGGAGCACTCGACTAGGAAGCAAAGTTTTTGATCAGAAATGCATTCAACCATCATGTCCGTTAAGGAAAACTCATATATCAACGAGTGATGGTAGAGTGGCAGGCGATGGCCAAAATGCACAAATAAGAATTACAATCAAACAAAGCGAACTCTCCCATGATATCATCAAAGAGGATACTCAAACTGTAACTTCCATCCCAGGAAATCATGAATGGCAATGGCTAGCAGAGGCCCTAAACACAAAAAATACCCAATAATGCCAGGATATTGAAGCCCCCACGGAGTACTGTTTAGCCTCCTGGAACACACGAGGATTTATACATCTGTTTAACACAAGCTGGTTGGACAACTTACATATCGTGTGTTTACAGGAGACTTGGTTAAGTGAGCTGCCGGTATCCTCAGAATTTGAGATTGTAATAAATTCGGCTATACAATCTAAACATGGGCGTCCTATGTCGGGGTTGTTGACAATGGTGAGAAGAGCATCGGGTTGGCGTATCTTAAATTCTATCAACCATTCTCCATATATTCAAGAGACAACCATTGAAAGAGCCAGTGCTCATGAAGATACGCAAGACAAGATTGTAATACTGAACTTGTATTGGAACCATCTACGGGCAGGCAAAATGGATTTCATTGATCAGATAACAGGATTAATTGATCTTCGGGTGGAGTCATTAGATTGGTCCAAGATAATTCTTTGCGGTGATTTAAACATCGACCTTCTTAAGCAAGAAAATCTAGATCTAGGCTCATTGGCACAAGCATGGTTAAGCGAAATGGGTCTACGTAACATTCAGATGTTGAACGGAAGCACCTGTGGGGACATTCCACCTGTGCCCACATGGCATCGTGTGGATTCATCATCCATTATAGATTACATGTTCGTGTCTGAAGCTTTGCATCCTAGGATACATTCGCTGAAGATCTGTGAAAAAGCAAACAGTGACCATGACGTGTTACTCATGAAATTTGCAACATCTGGAGGCAAGCAAAGACCAAAGTGGCCACATAAACTCCAGGTTGAATCCAATACAGTTCGCTTAATATTGGAGGAGAGTGAAGTCAATGTGGTGATGATCCAGTATTGTCAATTAAGTGCTGATCTGGGATACGATCAATTATTGACTCGATTCAAAACCGTAAAGACAGGTCTAAAAAATTCAAACATGGTTCAGACTCATTTCGATCCTGATCCAAAAACGAAGGATGCGTGCTGCACTTAGGAGAACTAAGTCCCTAGATGCTGCTACTCGAAAACTGGAAATAAAGAAGGCGAAACAAAAATATAAGAACTGGTTGAAGATGCATAAATATGCTCTAATGTAAAACGATGCGGAACAGATGCTTGCGACAATAAGGAACAAAAACTCAAGGGATTTCTGGAGGCTCATCAATCACTTTCAAGCTCCTCAATCGGCTCTGCAGTCCTGCATGGTCCCGGAATCCGCATGGATAGCCCACTTTGAAACCCTCTACAAGGCAGAGGCACCAGGAATTGTCACATTGGAAACACCTTTGAAACCGTGGGCTTTGACGTTTCCAAGAGAGGATATTGTATCAATAATCAAGAACGCAAAAAATTCACGAGCACTGGGCCCTGATGGCCTTACCAATTTTACTATCAAACAACATCCTGAATTATGGGCATCCATATGTGTAGCCCTATTTGATAGAATAAGTAAGTGCCACAGGACCCCCAAATCTTGGAAATATGCTGTTATTGTCCCCATATTCAAAAAGGGAGACAGAACATGCCCAAAAAACTATCGCCCAGTGGCACTATTGGATGTTTTGGGGAAAATCTACGCAACAATATTGCAGCAAAAACTCGTGGCATGGGCAGTCGAGTCTAATCATGTCGACAAAAGGCAATCGGGTTTTGTAAAGCAAGTGGGCTGCTCACTAAACCTGCTACTTCTGAATCTGATGAAGATGGAGGCTATAAAGTCTAATACAAAGGTCTATTTGGCCTTCATTGACTTTTCATGTGCATTTGATACTATCGACAGGCCTCTTCTCTGGTCAAAACTACAAAGTTGGGGATGTCCAGCTGACTTATTAGCAGCAATCCAAGATCTGCACTCTGAAACCTCCATACAAATCCGTTTGGATAGTTCTGGAACTTTATCAGCACCAATCAAAACATATAAAGGGGTAAAACAAGGCTGTCCCCTAGCTGCCGCAATATTCAGCTTATTCATATCAGATATAGGTTTTGCGATTGATTCAATAAGCTCTTTTCCACCAAAAGTAGCAAAGTCCCATCTAAGCTGGCTGCTATACGCCGATGATTTGGTCCTGATGGACCTAACTCCTGTCGGCCTTCAGAGGAAGCTGAACGCGGTTGACCAATATGTTGCAACTAACCATCTGGTGATAAACACTAAAAAATGCGAAATCCTGATGTTTACACAACCTGAACAGTAAAGGAGGTAAAAAATCTAGAAAACAGAGATGGTACCTGGGTCAAGAGACCATTCAGATAGCCGAGAGCTTAAAATACCTCGGCATGCTAATAAACTCATCAATCAACGACGGTCCATGGGTCATTGAAACCAAAAGGAAATGCAAGCAACTGGCAAGTCAAGCTGTCATCATTCATAAGAAATTTGGAAAATTTTCATTAAAACCGGTGCTTGCTTTCTACCAGCAAAAGGTAATCCCGGTTTTACTATATGGCGCTGAAAACGCCTTGGGATGTAGCCACGACACTTGGGCATCGCTGGAGAATTGTTTCTGGTCTAAGGTATTGTCTCTCCCAAGGGGTATCCTGACATCATGTGTGAGATACGAACTGTCGCTCATTTCGCTCCATGCAAGGGTACGCTGGACTCTGGTGAGTCTGTTTCGCAAAACTCGCTGGCGCAAGCAAATACCGCAATTTGACATCTTTCACGATCTGACGCCAACAAATAACAGCATGGTGGCCCTGTGGGTCAGGAGATGCGAAGAGATTCTGAGTGAATTTGGAATCAGTCTGGACATGCTGCATAACAATCCGAACGCCGCCAAATTAAAAATCTGGCGTGCGGATTGGGACCAAACTTGCTCACAACGAGCTGCAGCAAAAATGATGAGCGAGGCGCCGCTCGAAACACGGGCATTTAACTCTTCACAACGTTACATCGAGTTGTTTCTAGATCCTCAGGCTCGAAGAGTGTTTGTCAATGCGCTTAAACGTATTTAAAACCAAGGAGCGGTTGGCGTCATGGAAAAGTATGAATATCTCCAATCTAACGTGTAGACTATGCACTAAGGACAAGGAAACCCTTAAGCATTTGGTGATATTTTGCACGGCACTTCGATCAGAAAGGACATATCACCTGGGTCCTTGGAGCCTAAATTACCCCTCCCTTTGTGCCGACGACTGGTGGGCCAATATGTTCCAAGGAACGGACATGAAATTGATACTACCATTGACTCGTTTTCTAACGATAATTGAAAATCGTTTGGATGTAGTGTTGGTTGACGAGCAATGAGGATTTTGATTCGACCCTCGGAAGAGAAAATGGGAGGGGTCTTCTTAAAGGACTGGGATACGTTGATGTGTTGCGTTTTGTGTTTGGTTTTTTTTGTAAATATTTTAAAGGTTTGTGTTAAACCGATAAAATGATAATAAAAAAAAAAAAGAGAGAAGGAAAATTAGAAAGTTATTCAAAAGTTTTTTTTAGAAAAAAAGGGGAAAGAAATATGGAGGGCACCAACCCACGCAGAACAAGGCAATCAGTATTTTCTGCGGGTAAAAGAGGTTGTCCCCTAGTCAAACCAATCAATTGTTATTGTAAACAGACAAGTAAGATTGCATCAATACATACTAAAGCAGAAGCAATACTTGTCTCCAATCTGACCATAGTGTTTTTGAACTACTTTATGCACAGTGTATTCATTCTTACATCTTAGGATGGCCACTAAACTAATATGCACTTTAATCAGATATGTTCAGCATTGATTATATGTTTTTATGCTGTTTTTATCATGTGTAAGGTAATTGAATATGTGTTTATTAAAGATTGATTGAATAACTTTTTATGCTCCTTGACCTGATCTATCCCCACATTTAGCTCCTTTACAGTGAGCAGTTTATTCCATTGATCTGTTCTATAGTTTTATTCACGTGAACCCCCTTTTTTGGTGTGTTTTGCAGAGGAGAGATTTGAGGCAATCTAGGAAGCAGGGTGGGATTTTGGATGGATTCACATGCTCATGAATATTCCCTGTCGTCAGGCTGGTAATCCTCAGTAAAATGAAAGCAGTTTAGCTTTAAACTGCTTGACGACTCTATAGCCTATCAGTGTCCTTTGGGTCATACTACCCCCAGCCAATGACATTCATCCTCTTAAGCCCCATCCCTGGTGGCCATTTTCAGGTTTTACCTCACATTTCTAGTGTTGGGAGTTCTTGTTCTTCACTCCTCAAAAATTATAGGTTTCTTTGCTGTTTTTAAAATTTTTCATAAGATATCTTCCATCTCTTTCTCTGTCACGTGGGACTGCCAGCAGCAGGGACCCGTTGTCGGCGAAGATCTTCTTTCCATCGTTGGATCTTCAATCTGTGGCGCCAACAGGCCCAGGCTTAGGCCTACATCTTGACACCACGACCATGGCTGATGCTGCGAAGAAGAGCCTCGCCAGGGCCTGTGAGCGCTGCGGCCTGAAGCAAATTTTCAACGAAGACCAGCTTCACCCTGACCACGACGCGAACAAATGCAACATCTGCCAGTACTTGTCGAAGACCAAAAGGGATCGCCACCGGTGGTTGGTGATATGGATCGAGGAATGGAAGGTCTCTGACTTGGCCTCCCGGCACAGTCATAACTCATCCAGGGCCGGCAGGTCCTCTAACTCTAAGCGTACTCCATCTATTAAGAAGAGGTCGAGGTCCTTTGAGGATGCTTCCTCTGTAAAGATCCAAAAGAAGACAAAATCCAACGCGTCATCGGCATCCTCATAAACGCTCTCCGTGGCTGCGGGACCAAGTTCTTGAAGGGGTCGGTCCCCGTCACCTGTTGGCCTGTCGGCTGGTGGGTTGCCGCCGGCCAAGAGGAAGTCGCTGACACTGTCCAAGTAGAAATCATCTTAGAGCGGATCTTCGAAGAGCCTGTCTGCGGCCCTGCCATCGTCAACGCAGTCGGCGGTGCAAGCCCTGTTGATAACAGCTGTCTCCACCAGGACCAGCGCCCTGTTGACCTCCTCATCGACGACCAGGACTGTCACCCTATCGACCACTTCGGCACGAGTGCCCCATCGGCGAAGTCTGGGAAAACGAGTCTTCCTTCAGTGACGAAGGGTTTGTCATTGATGACTGCTCGGCCAGGGTCTCTCTGCCTTCCATACCCCCGTTGTCGGTCCCGACTAAGATCCTGTCCACGGCTGCACCTATTCCTACTCTGCAGGAGCCTCCTTCCTGAGAGACTCAGAACAGGTGAGAGAATTGCCCCCAGCTCTAGATATTCTGCCCAGGCCTACCAAGGCTGCTCCTCTGGCTCCTTTGGAATCCCTCAGGGGATCATATATCTACACCAATTCTGAGGAGGATCGGCCTTAAGATTTTTGCTCAGACCAGGAAGGGGGCCAAGGACCCCTGCCTCATGAGACATCACCGTCCCATGAGCCTTACTAGCCATTTAGCCCTCCAAGGGGCTTGAGCCAGGCTCCTGCTCTGTCTGCACTACCTGCCCCTGCACCAAGGTACATGTTACTGGACGTTTTAAACAGCTTGATTATGTTGGTTGTGGGGATTCAGCAGCGGCTGCCTGATGCTCCTGTGCCTAAGCCGGCCAAGAGTCCTCCGTGACCACCTCAGCGCCAGCCGACACCACACCATATGGCGCCTGTTACCCCTGGGCCAGGGCTAGGGGCCCTAGCCCCTGTGGTGGTGGAGTCAGCTCACACAGATACTGGCACAGACACTGACGCACCCGTAACTCACACAAATTCCAGGAAGGAAAAGTGACTTCAGACCAAGCCATCACTGGCGCACACGACATAGCAGACTCAGGGTTCCTCCAGATGGGATTGGTGTGGATCTCCGGCCCCAGTGTTGGCTGAACGTCACACATTTCTGCACAGACGTGCAGCCCAAGGTCATCGGTGTACCGTTTGATGGGATAACCTGTTTGGAAAGGCTGTGGATACTCTCCAGGCCATCAAGACGGACACGGAGGTATCTGTGATTGTGCATCGGGAATTGCAAATCCAAAAATATCGAATTGCTAAATCCTGCTGCGCAGTGATCATAGATCACGCTTGCCACCATCCTGCATACCATCCTGGAATGGTCGGTGGCACAGGTGCAGTGGTGCACTTCTATCCCATCATGTCTACTACCCTGATGTATCAAACAGATGGGTATCCCCTTCATCCTGGACATAGGGGAAGCAAATAGACCAAACCACAAGGGGGATTATGTCTCACGGAACATCAAGAATAATGATAAATAGGTAATAGACTTCTACTGGTGAATAAGGGGGTGGACCAGGTCAGGAAAATATAAAGACTAATATATAATAACATTTTATTAATATGATACACATGATATAAAAAATAGCCAAATGTTCATTCCATAATTCACTGAACAGCAGGTTATGTTAAAAACTTTCCGTTTACAAATTGCACCGGTAAAAAACATCATCACGGACAAGAAAAACATATATATATATATATATATTGAATTTTCATGTGCAAAAAAGCTATTTAGTAGATACCAATGTATTATATTAGAGGAAAAGGGCTTCCCTTATTTAGTCTATTTTTCATATGGGGCTTTGGTATGATCCTCTGAGGTATCTAGTAAAGTGCAGAACAAGTGCAAAAAAGGGCTAAAAAGTCAAAGTGCTATGAGTTAACTACAGGTTTCATGGACAAAAAAAATGTCTGTCATGCTGCCAAATATCCTATTATTTGTATTTTCGACGATTTGCTAAATCCAATCATGCAAGACTGATATTCGTCTTCCTCAGGACAAAGCACTAATAGACATCTGTTAAACAATACACATTCAAATGAATGTATGGTATGGAAAGAATATCCCGGCTTATTCTTGTTCGAGGATGTTCTTATAACAGTGTCTTTTGATGAAATGGGGACATACATTCTAAAAGATAAAAGAACATTTATAAAAGTTAACACTATAGAAACCCTGACCGGGCCACCCACCCAGCTCTACCAGTATTAAGTTCAGTATTCTCAATTATGGAGAACAAGAAGTACCCTTGTTTTTTCCAAATTAGAGCCTGGGAACAATTGCTTCAAAAACACTGGCTCAATCAAAGATCAGATACTGTACAGTTTATCTGTGGAGACACAAGCAACAAAAAGAACTGGGATGAGAACTGTCCCTAGTTCATAAATTGTGAAAATTCCAACTGACAACCTGTAAAGCATAGGGCTAAAAGGCAGATAAAAACTCACCTCCCTGCATGAGTTGATGGGCTATGGAGACATCTAGTCTGAAGAAAATGATTGTAATCCAACAGGCTAGGAATCCGTAATAAATCCATATGTTCCAATTCGGATACACTCTCAATTGGAAGTCTAGCATGGGACCTAATAGGGGAAATAATTGAGAGGCGGTGGTAACCCTAAATATAGCCACTCCAATCTCGTAGGATGCAAATGAAATATAAGTTGAAATACATCATGTCTCAAAAGCTACATGAATACTAAATCAGCGTATGTCTTTTCAGAAAAAGACAGATGGATTGAAGAAAGCGGTGCGGTTCAAAGATCACTCCTGACACGCGCCGGTCTCTACAAACCGCGTGTAACATAATGTAATTAAATTAGCCCCACTCGGATTTATGCTGAGACTGCCCACCGCAGAGGTTTAGAATGGCGCAGAGTTCTCCGGGTTACCTGCACTCCAGCTGGAGCAACCAGAAACAGGTGTGTTTACCACAGTTTTGGCCCTCAGGGAACACAGTAGGTCAGGCATTCAGCTGCAAAAAGATGTCTCCGCATTGGCGGCTAAAACCTGGCTCAAACTGTCCTCAGCTCTTTCAGTTAACAAGAGGCTAGACGCCCAGTACAGGCAGATGGAGGGTGATTCCATCCTTCTGTCCTCAGAACCCCATCCTCATTCATCGGTCATTGCAGCAGCTTCAATGTATGCAAAGCTGCAAACATCTGGGGCCTTGAGCTCCTCAGCGACCAACCTCCCTAGCAAGGAGGACAAACAAATAGAGGCCTACGACACGTTTTCACATCGATAATGAACACTGTCGCAGCCCTAACGAGAGCCATGGGCCACTACGTCTAGCTCTGTTTAGACGACTGGATCATCATGGGCAGCTCGCAGGAGGTGGCATACGACACCATGAGGGACCACATATACCAGCTGGGGTTTTCAGTATACCAGACCATGCAAACGTGGGCTTGCACCTCAGGCAGGCGAATGCTGATGCAATCTTTGCTGAGGCCAACCAAAGGTTGTGGCGAGAAATAGCTGACTTTCTGCCAGATCTACCAAGTTACAGGCAGGCGTCCTTCAAGGCGGGGATGGCTGAGGCCAAGGTGGCCGCACAGGACCTTCTTGAGTCCACAGTGGAACCCATCGATGCAGTGTCCAGAGGTATCTGTGTGGCTGCTGACATGCGTCGTTCCACACTGATGCATGCAACGCAGTTCAACACGGACGTGCAAGAGAGGATTATGGACCGCCCATTTGAAGGTGCAGAGCTCTTCCATTCCTCTACCAACGAGGAGCTAAAAAAGAAAAAGGCCATCTCTCAGCCTGCAAAGTCACTGGTGTTTCGCACAAAGCAAATTTCGAGTCTGTTCGGCTCTCACGGGAGGTCAGACCAGCAAAACAAGTCTTTTGGTGGCTTTCGGGGATTCCAAGATCACCGGCCAGACAACTGGCTAGATCACCGAATCCACAAAGGTGTAAACAGCAGACGACGCATAAGGGGTTTTACCAGTCCCCCTTCTCTACCTCGCCCTCTTACCCCAAGAAACAATGAAGTTGGCGTCCTGGTCAATCTCTCTTCGGTGGGGGGCAGAATGGCTCTTCACGAACTGCAATGGCGATCATGGGTAAAAGACCTCTGTGGTCTTTCAGTGGTTTCAGGAGGTTATCGCCTTCTGGTATGATCCCCACACCTGGTCTCTCCTCCCCTACTGCAGACTCTCTTGATGGATGTTCTATGCCTTTTCCAGATCCAATTGGTCGAGTAGGTACCCCTGAATCAAAGGGGCCCTGGTTACTATTCTGGAATTGCTGCCATCCCAAAAAAAGAAATGGGCCTGCCCGAGGATGGTTCTCAGCCAATACTTCCTTCTAAAAAAATTAAAATTGATAACACCTGTGCAGATCACGGAAAGACTCTGCTTGGGTGATTGGATGTGCTCCCTGGACCTAAAGGACGCTTACCTACTTGTCCCGATTTGGCAGCCACATAGGTAGTTTCTGCAGTTCATTCATGGGACATCACTTCCAATACAGGGTGCTGCCATTCGGCCTTAACTCAGCTCCACGCGTTTTCACATCAATAATGAACACTGTAGCAGCCCTAATGAGAGCCATGGGCCACCACATCTAGCTCTGTTTAGACGACTGGATCATCAGGGGCAGCTCGCAGGAGGTGGCATACGACACCATGAGGGACCACATATACCAGCTGGGGTTTTCAGTATACCAGACCAAGTCAGAGTTCGTCTCGACGCGGACTCCGATCTTCCTTGGAGTAGCGCGGGACACCATAAGGCAGAGGATTTTTCCTATGCGGGAACGAGTCAAGGCGATCATCAAGGCTACAGGACAGTTCCTGGACAAAAAGACCCAATACGCTTTGTGGTATTAACACCTGCTGGGCCTCATGGCAGCACGCATCCTGGCTGTTCCTCATGCCAGGTTGAAAATGAGGCGGTTGCTGTTGCGTCTTGCTGCAAACTGGGACCTGGGAAAAGGCTCCCAGGCAGACTGGGTCCCTATTCCACATGACGTCGGGCCATATCTAGTCTGGTGAAGGCAACAGGAAAACATCATGATGGGGTAGGGGGTGGGCCCTATTCCACTAGCCACATCCAACTGCTGTCATTACGACAGACAGCTTGGGGGCCACTCCAGACAACTTTACAGTCCATGGCCGGAAGTCTCTCCAACAGCAGGAGGAACACATAAACATTTTGGAGTTAACAGCGATTCAACTAGCTTTGAAGGCATTGCTGCCAATAATAGGGAACAAGGTGGTTCTCATCAGGACAAACAATAACACCTTGATGTTTTATCTGAACAAACCAGAAGGTAATGAGATCCAGGTCTGTGCAGTCTGACTGATCAGATATGCGAGTGGGCCCTGCAGCAAGGCATCCATCTCAGCGCTGTCCACCTGCGGGGGAGAGCAACACAGAGGCAGACAGGCTCAGCGAGCTCCAGACAGACAACTAAGAATGGGAGAAAGGGCTGCAGCTACTCAATTCTCTGTCCAGATGCTGGGGCCACCCAGAAGTGGACCTCTTAGCCTCAGAGAGCATTGCCAAATGCAGACAATTTGCTTCATGGATGGGGAGGGGCAGACTATCACTAGGGGATGCGCTCCAAATCTCCTGGAGCAAACGGTGGTGTTATGCCTTTCCTCCAACACCATTGATACAGAGGGTGCTGAGGAAGTTTCAAGACTCGACCCGGTGCTGCATGGTTCTGGTGGCTCCGAACTGGCCGGCAAGAACCTGGTACTCGGACCTGGTGAGGTTGGCAGCACAGGTACCGGTCCCCTTGCACTGGATGGGACTGGTGCATCTTTACCAGCAGGAAGGAGCATTCGTCCACCCTCAGCCCGAGTTCTTATCCTTCTCAGCCTGGTACCTGAGGAACTGAAAATGCAGAGCCTGACACTTTCATAGTTCAAGATGCATATTATTTAAAATGGCAAGTAAGGAGTGTACTAGAGTATAGACCAAAGTAAGTGGACCTCATTCTGCATCTGGGCCAAGGATAAGGGGGTAGAACCGGTGGTCTGCTCTCTCCACCACGTGCTGTCATGTTCAGTTTACCTGGCCAGCAGTGGCATTCAGATAGATACATGCCTTACATACCTGGCAGCCATCGGAGAATACAGGGATACAGAAGAGCAATCATTCTCCTCAACCAACCTAGTGGTAAAGAGACATCTTCATGAGTTAAACAGATTTTCTCCCCCCCAGTCAGGAGACTGCACCCGGTGTGGGATCGCAATCTTGTGCTTCCTTCGTGCACAATCTGTTCGAGCCCATGGCTACTACCGACGTCAAATGGATCACTCTCAAGATTACTCTTTAATTGGGACTGACATCAGCTAGAGGTATTGGTGAGATCCAGGCTCTGGTGGCTTAAAAGCCTGATACAGTCTTCCACATGGCTGGTCCCCTTTTGCAATGGCGCAGACGGGCTAAAAAACGGTGGTGTGGAAGGTTGCCCAGAGCAATTGCCAGTGGTTTAGATTCATTCGAAACCTTCCACCCATCACTTTTGTGGTCAGTTTGTTTCTCCTTGTGAGAGAGGGTATGCCCAGACGTGGGTCCCTTGCTCGCTGCGCCACAGGGAACCAGGCTGCACCTCACTGAGGAGGTCCAACAAGGCCGAAACATGTCTGGGGTTGCTTGATTTTCTCTGCAGAGGGGACCTGGCCCAGCAGTTCGGGCTGGGCTGCTACCTTCGGTGGCAGCAGCTGCTGACTGATTTGCACATGGCTGGTCCCCTTTTGCAATGGTGCAGACGGGCTAAAAAACGGTGGTGTGGAAGGTTGCCCAGAGCAATTGCCAGTGGTTTAGATTCATTCGAAACCTTCCACCCATCACTTTTGTGGACAGTCTTCCACAAAGACACTGGTCATGAGGACACACCCGAAATTTCTACCGAAAGTAATTTTGTAATTTCACATCAATGCGGAGATCGTTCTCCCAACCTTCTTTCTGTTTCCTAAGTCGGGCGGAGAAACCGTTGCACTGCCTTGACGTCAGGCGAACTCTTAAGTTCTACATAGACAGGACAAAGCATTTCAGGAAGTCTGATGCCCTTCTAGTCACATTATGGCAGTGCGGCTCCCAGAGGGCAAGCCTCTAATGCTTCAATAGCACGGTGGATGGTGGAGGCCATCACAGAGTGCTAAAAATTGCAGAAAGAGTCATGCCCCAAAATGCTCATTTCGTAAGGGCTAAAGCAGCAGCTGTAGCTTTCCAGAGACGGGTGTCATGGCAGGTCATTAGTAAGGCAGCCACATTGGCCTTGGAATTGGCTTTTTGCAAACACTACTATCTAGATGTTAGTGCCAGGGCAGATGACCAATTTTAACAAGCTATCCTCAAGTATTTGTTTGCTAAGTGAACAGTGTCACTCCTCACTTTGGGCGTTATAGTTTGTATTTGCCCATATGGTATGGAGGAAAGGGGATGGGACGTAGGAGTAATTAAGTTACTCACCATAGTGACTAATATACTTCTAGTCCCCTTTCCTCAATACGACTCTCCGTCCTCCCCTCAGCATAATTGGGTCAGGCTAGTCTAGCCATCGGGCATGTACAAGGGGATTGAGACCAGGGGAAATGCTCTTTTTGGAAGAAAGAAAGATTCTGGTCCCATCCCTAGGGAGGGACATCCATACAGTATGGAGGAAAGGGTACTATGGTCTAGTAGTATGTTAGTCACTGCTAGGTAACATTTCACTTACTGCTAGTTTACCTCTATATTTGTGGACACCCAACGTTTTGCTTTTTTTTCCGCCTCCTGTCCTGACTTTCTGCCAGTGAAGCACAGCCTCCAGCTGCACTCCACTGGGCTTTTGCTCATCATTATGGGGAAACTGACTCGTCCTTAAGGCAGTCAGTAGTGAGAGACTTTGTTTCTCTTAGTCTTATGACTTTGTTGCCACTTTTGGCACCTGTATTTCATTGCACAAAGTACATTACTGTACTGCACACGGAGTCCGTGCGTTTTGGGGCCCCAGACAACCCTTGAGGATTTTTTGGTAACTGGGCAAGGTGCCTACAAGTAGACTGCTGGCAGCAGAAGCTTTTTCATGCATTTTTTTCTTTACCGACCCACACTGCACTTACTGCGTTTGGCTCATGATTGTGGCTAGTATCCGTCATAGCCGTGCCACAAGGTCCTTCGTCTTCTCATTTGGCCATTTTGTCCGTTGGCCTTCCTCCTGGTCTTTGTAACACAGAGAGTCCTTATTTGGGCATGCATTCTCCTGTGAAAGCCAGTGCTTTTCGCAGGCTAATGCAGGTCACATGTGTGAGACACAGGGCCAGGATGTCTGGTGTGCACGAGAGCCACAGTGGTCCCTGATTGGACCACTGCTGGCGTGCATGAGTGGGGCAGATCATCTCATTGGCCCGCTGTGTGTGAGCACTCACTGGACTTTGGGATATGAGGAGGGGGCCTGAGTGCAGACCCGCAGATCATCCATAGGTTCGAATCAACCTATACACAGAGCCAAGTATCCAGAGAAGTGAAGCTGATCCAAGGACTACCCGGAACTGCACAGAGAAGGTTTGACAACCTGAACCCGGTATTGCCACGGTAGAGCCCTACTTTGCGCTCGATCTCCAAAGACCTGCAAAGGCACTTCAACCCCTTGGAGTGGTGGGACCAATCACTCTCTGCCTCCTTGGTGCCCTGCAAACGAGCCTTCTCTGAAGTGTCCCAGGGCCCTCGATTGGACTGATCAGCTTGTACCTTGGCACCCATGCTGGAGCGTTGTCTTCTAGAGTTTCGGCTCGAGCTTTGGGGCAACCCTACAGAGCCTCTTCTTGCCAAATCTCATTGTACCTACTGCTTTGAGCCGTGGGAGAGAAGCATGCCTCAGTCCGCGAGACATGGCTGCCCCTGCGTCACTGTGCGACGGTGACAGTCGCTGCTGGTGACTTTTCCGCCTTTCTTCAAGTGTCCTGAGACAAGCTGCATCTGTGCTTTTTGTCCTGCATTCTTGAAGAGGGATCCAGCTCCAGTTGTAAACCAGACCTGCATCCGCACCTGCAGTACCAGTGCACTTTGAAGCGTACCCAAGGAGGGGATTTTGTAGTCCAGGCGACCTTCTTCAAATCTGCCAAGTTTGACCCCGGAGTGAGCTAAGAGTGGTGAGTAATCATACCACTTACCGGTGACCCCTGGTTCATCCAAACCCTTTTCACACACAGAAGATCCCAGGTGGGCCTTGCTTTGGCTTGGGTGGCCTCTGCTTTTTATAGCCATCCGAAAATTTGGGGATAGCTTTGTTCTGTGCAGCAGATCCTGCTCTGACTCTCGGATCTGAAATTTTCCACACTCCAGTGTCCTCTTCAAACTTTTCCTCCCCCTTTAAGTTTGTACTTTGTTGCTTTACGCATTGCTGAGCGTTTTTACGCACAAACATAACATTGAGCATAAGGTTCCAATATTCATAGGGCTGGACTTCTTAAGTCAGGGATATCCATTTCTGGAGTTGGCCATTGTGATAAAGTTTGTTTGCTTTTCCTCCTCACAGGTTTTGGAGGGAATCCGCACTTGACCGCATTGACCGAAAAGTGACTGTATAGATTTTACATAGTGTGTGTTTAAGTAGTATTATTACTGTGTTTTCCATTACTCACTTGTGTTTGTTCTGGCCCTAATAAATTGTGTATTTTTGATATACTACTATCTAAAGGTCAGTCTTGTCGTCCTACTGTGTGTGTGCGCTCATCCAAGATCTCAGATCACACCCACTAATCCTGAGACTTAGCTACTTTGAGTTGTCCTGGCTAACTTCACAGAAGTGTCCCGTTTCACTGGCAAGGTTGGCCTCCAAAACGTCTTGTCACCAGAGCAGAGTTCAGAACACTACAATGAGTAACTTTTAATTTTGTTCACAACAAGTTTACCCAAATGTCAAAAAACATCCCATTCTGATGCTAATCCAAAACTGGAAGTCCGTCAACTAACACATTAAACAAAAAATTCCTTATTTTTTCTTCGTCTTGCACCCTACTATCCCAACAATGGTTATCAACACTAAAAGCCTTAGGAATGTCTACACTATATTGATAGGTTGTGCATTGGACTTAAACTAGGAGTTACCCTGAAACATACATTGACATTGAAGCCAATTTCCAGCTGCACATTCAGAGGTACATGAAAAAAGAATTCTGATTTGACCTACATTGTGTGGTCCAAGCACTTTTTCCATCCAGACTGGTCTGTGGAAATGCCCTCCTGTCTGATTTCCCCAATCGGGGACTATACAAGATGTAGCAGCCAAGGTAATCATAGGCACTAGTAAATTCAATTAAATCACCCAGGACCTGATCGTGCTCCACTGGCTCCCATGAAAGCAAGATGAGTGTTTAAAAGAGATTGTCTGCTTGACAAACTATACATCGGCATTCCCATAGACACCTGGCAGGCGATATTGTCTCCAGAACATTTAGGGGTATCTGCAGCAAAGAAGAACTTGGAATAGAAGCCCTTGCTTTTAACAAATCACATACCGAATGGCAGTTATTCTCTCTGTAAGCCCAAAAATCTGGCATTGTAATGGATGCATTCCTGCAACAGATTCATCATCTAATGAAATAGCCTCCTGATGCAGTCGGCTCCAAAAACTGTTTACTCCACAAGGTGTGGCTCAGAAGTGGGCTCGGTGCACTCATTTGCGCCATCTCATGCCGGAATGATGTTGCATGCATAAATACTGAGGGGCCAGCTAGCGCAATGTGCCTTTGTTCCTTTTTTCGGCAGGTACGCTCAGGAATTCTTCCAGTCACTCAGCAATTAATCCGAATTTAGAACGTGTCTCTTCCAAAATCCGGCTTCAAGGCTTGCATAGATTTTCATCTTTCAGTGACTGATTTGCACTTGCTGTGCCTTTTTCGTCTTGGTAAAGACCATGACAGAGAGGAGTGCAGATTATGTCAAACAGTGTGGCCTAAGGCAGTAATATAGCATCTGGCCAGACTTTTTATGGCCTCATCAACGTCCACTTATGGAGCATCTTCTTGAGACACCCGCAAAAAAGCATTTTTCTTGGACCCGAAGAAGCCTCACTGGAGCGTCATTCAAGCTTGCAGGAAAGAACGGTCATTCGATGAATGAATTCTCTTCTCAAACTCTCATCTCCTTCCAAGAAATCGTGTAGGAGGCCTCATTAGAGGTCGGTTGACTCTGATGAGCAATTTGCGAAAAGCATCATCTTTCCCTACCTGATCTACTCAGGAATGAGAAACATTTACGAAGGCAATGCTCAACTTTTTGAGCAAGCTCCAGAACAAAGAATTCCCTCCCTGCTGCTCCCCACAGGAACAGTTGGGGGAAGAGTACTCGCTGCTCCCTCATGCCTCATAGCTCAGGCCTAGATGAAAATCTGAAATAATCACCACCATTGACGCCACACTGCTCTGTACCGCCCACTTCCTCAATATATAGGGTGACTGCCTTCTTGGAGTAATTTTCCTGTTCCTTGGAGGCATTTTTCTGTTAACCACTGTTCCTTCAGAGATGGGTAATTCCATTTACCGGGCTTGAGAGAGAGCATCATTTAGAATATTTTGGGATATATATTTTAGGGCATAGAGGAGGAGGATGAAGACATTCCATTGGGGTCTGAACCACTTTGTCATACCTAATACCGCTCTGCATGAAGAGTTCCTTGAAGAGCAAACCATGGACTCTTTGGTTCAATTTAAAAGACATTTGCAAGAGAGTGGTGGCTTAGATGCAACATCTGATTCGTTATAGCCGAACACTTGTGTCATCCCTTGGTCCAAATGTCTCTTTCGGGGCCGTGGTAACTCAGACCATTGACACGTGTGAACTGTCTTCCACCTTTTGAAGAGGTATTTGTTCACACAATCACAGATAGCTTGCAGGACAAGGCCGCCAAGGTACGCTTTTTACTGTTCAGTGGGGCTCTCGCTGATATGCTCAAGACGGTGTGGAATAGAGCTGTACAGGACAGGAACATAGCACCGAAGCATAGGCCAGGAGCAGCAGATCCTCATTTTTCATCCTCCTGTCCATCTACAAACTGCCTTGTCATCCGGCCTGCTATTGCTGGTACAATGGCAGCAGCATTTCCATCTATTCCCCCAGATAGGGAATCTAAGAAAATTGGCATATGGGACGGCAATTTTGCTAGAGGCAGTCTGAGAAGGACATTGAAACCTTTTGCACTTTATCCCGCTATTCGCATGCCCTCTGGGAGGCAGTGGCTACACATTTGACCCAGAATTTCAGGAGTCCTTTAAAGAACTGCTGCACGTTGGTAAAGATGCAGCAAGCAGTATTCTGGAAATGGGCCTGTGTACAACCGACTCTGTGGGGTGGACCATGGGGAGTGCAGTAGTTATTTGCAAATACTGTTGAACATGCACTGCAAACTTCATGCAGGATATCCAGGCAAAATTTTTTCCATTTCACAGCACAATGAGAGAGGACAAAAGTCTCCAAAAATGTAAGGACTCTCTATAGGACTCTCTGCTCCTACTTCCTCCTCTGCTTTGGGAATGGGGAGGTTCATACTATACTACATGCTATTTTTTTCCTTTCACCTTCCTCCCCACCCCAAGAGCAGAGGGTCCTCCTCAGCATCAACAACACAAACGGGGTAGATGGCAGTTTTGGTCTACCAGGAGTCAAGGTACACCCAAAGAAAACATGTCTGCCACTGTTCCATGGTGGCCAAAGGTGGCAGAACTAGTTCAGATGTTTGCTTCCTTCTAACATAAGTCTCCTCTGGGGGCAGGATTCAATACTGCAAGAGGCATGGCAGGAAATTGCATTGGTCAGAAGGTCCTACAGATTGTAGGCTAAGGATACTGCCTGCCCTTTTCAAAACAGTCCCAAAATCCCCCTTATTTTGCTTTTTTTTGTCCTCTGTAACTGCTTCTGTTGTAAATAATCTTTCCACTTATGATTTAGGGAGCAGTGGAGCTTGTTCCAGCAGTGGAAAACAGGAAATGCTGTTATTCCGATTATTTTGTAGTTCCAAAGAAGGATGGGCGTCTCTAGACTTGAGGCTCCTCAACAAGCTCCTCCAAAGCACTGGTTTATAATGGTCACCATGGCATAGAGCCTACATATTGTGGAGCTGCATGACTGTCTTGTGTCTCTAGAACTGCAGGGCATTTACTTGCCACCCAACACATTGGAAATAGGGGCTGCTCAGGAGACATCTCACCAAAAAACTGCAATTTTGTAAAGGTCTTTCTATCTCCAGCAATAACTCATGCTCCCAGCCAGCACTGGTCCCAGCTTTCCCATGGAATTGCTTCCATTCTAACCACCAATTGTGGGCCCTGGTCTCAGATCACAGGACCAGGCTTCTGGAGATAAAAACGGTGGACAGCTTAAGGTGACTTTTACCAACAAATCCTGCTATCAATTTCCCGCGGACCTGCCTCCATTCTAACCACAGTTGGGGGCACTGGTCTCATATCATGTGACCGGTGCCATGGAGTCGAAAGCGGCAGTCATGTTAAAGTGATTTTGCCCTGTCACTTAGTTTGGTAGCTGCATATGAGCACCCAGTCCATGGACGTCTTCAGTTAAGGGCGTTGAAGTAAATGGCAATCTCCCACCCTTCTTTTCTCAGCCTCTTGCATATGAGCATCTGCTTTGCTCTGTCCTGCTTCTTCTCCGCTTCACCCTCCCGATGTAATTCTCAGGCTATCTCTTCCTTTCCCTTCTACTTCTTTTTGCACTCTCCTCCACTCAGAATCCTCAACTCTTCCCATCCCTATCTGTTCTCCTCAACGCATTCCTCTTCTCGTTCCACTATTCACTCCATTCATAACACCTACTGCAACCACTGCTTTCATTGCACTTCCTCTTCTCGAATATAGCCCCAGCGCCTCTCTATTTCTCACTCATCGCTATGCTTGATATGATATGGCATTTATAACACGCCTATACACAGGTGTTTCAAGGTGCGACGAGGAAAGGGAGGAGAAACAGAGGGAAGACAGAGACAGGGATCCTACTAGGCCAGGTGACATTGAGATCGCGCAAGTGCAGGGGGGGAGAGGTAAAAAGTGCGGGGGGAAAGGGATGGGGCAGTGCATTACATGGGATAACAATCAAATAAATAACTAATATAAATAAATAAAAAGTGCGGCAAGCTGGTGGCAAGTGCTAGTAGGGGCTGTAGGGATAGAGAAACAGTCCCTGTGTGCAAGGGTTGCTAGGGGGCAGTGCAGGTGTGCAACTGGCGGGGAGGGGACCTCAGCCAGAGATCAGAGAATAGCCAGGTAGCCAGTGCAGTTTCAGAATCAGACAGGAGATCAGCAGGGGAGAGGAGAGAAAGCAGAAGCTAAGAGGTGCTTCCGAGATGGTTCTCCTCAAGTTTCAGAGAGGCCGGGAGGCTGTTCCAGAGGGAGGCCCGAGCAGAAGAAAGAGATCTACCACCAACTCGCTGCTTGGAGAAGCAACTAACCCTGAGGGAGTTGGAGGCGGATGAGCGAAGAGCTCGAGAAGGAAGATCTTTAGGAAGAGAGAGTTGAAGGAATTTAGGCCCCAGGCCCAGAAGGCCTTGTGGACAATGCAGAGGGTTTTGAACGTAATCCTCGCCGCCACTGGAAGCCAGTGCAGAGATTTCAGTCCTAGAGAGATACGATCCCTGGGCTTGAGGCCAAGGACAAGTCTTGCAGTCCTGTTTTGGATGAGTTGCAGAGGGCGGAGAGTAGAGGCAGGCAAATTTAGAAAGAGGCTGTTGCAGTAGTCCAGCCTAGAGAGAACCAGAGCTCTGGAGGGCGTGAGCTTCTGGGGGAAGGATAAGAAAGGAAGAATACCTCTGAAGAGGTGCAGCTGGTAGTGTGACTTCTTAGAGACGTCAGAGATACGAGGCGAGAAGGAAAGTGCGGAGTCGAAGATGGCCCCAAGTTTTTTAGCCTCACAGGTGGGAGCAGCAAGAGGGCCAAGAGAGACCAACCAGAGAGTGACAGGAAAGGAGGGAGTAGGTGTGCTGATGAGGAGAATCTGTCTTACTGGCATTGAGGCAGAGATCATTGGTGGCACACCACTCCTGGATAGCAGACAGACCGAGATGAGAGAAGGAGAAGAGGTGGCAGAAGGCAGCCTGAAAATGAGTTGCTTCATCCGCATAGCACTGAAAGTTGGGGCAGAGAGCGGCAATGCAGTGGGCAAGAAGTGCTACGTATTGGTTGAACAGCCAGGGAGAGAGATTAGACCCCTGGGGAAGACCGCAGGTAGAGATAGAGGAGAGGAAGGACCCAGGTTGGACCTGGGAGGGTCAATCGGAGAGGAATGAGGTCCGCCAAGACAGGACCTGATCGGTGATACCCAGGTTATCACAGAGACAGTTGAGAAGGATGGCATGTTTGACCGTGTCATAGGCAGAAGAAAGATCAAGTAAGATGAGGACACAGGGGGTGATGGAGATTGGACGATAGTTAGCTGGGCAGGAAGGGTTTCTTAAGAAGAGGGTGCACAAGGGAGTGCTTTGGGGTGGGGAGGGGAAGACTCCAGTGGCGAAGAAGTGGTTGCAGAAATCAGCTAGATGTAATTCTACATCTCACTCTTTCTATTGTTCTTTGGAATGCGCAGTCGGTCTGTAATAAAACCTCCTTTACCTCTGACTTCTTCCTTTCTCGTTCTCCTTCTCTTGGCCTCACCACCCTTAACGAAACCTCAATCTCTCCCACTGATTCTGCAACCCTTTCTGCCCTTAATGACCATGTCTGCACCTTCATCGACTTGCCCCACCTCACTGGCAGGGGTGGTGGTATAGGACTGTTTTCATCTTCCAAACGTCCTATCTCTCCTACTTCCCTATCTCTGGCTTATTCTCATTCTGTTATAGATGGTACCTGACACCAGAGAGTTTGCACCATATGTCAGCTGAGTATTCGGCGAATTGCTGCTGTGGAGTGCTGCAGTGGGCTCTCTATCGTATGGTATGGACATGTGCGAAGGTGGGTCTCTTTTGAAATGAGCTGCTGTCTAAAAACAAAGCTAATACAGGTCTGTCACTACGAATGGATCCTCGGTTGGTATTCCTGAGCGATACGGAAGACAATGCATTTCCCCCGTCGGACCCCATGGCTATGTTGATTGGGTACTTTCTCCTAGCGGCTAAAGTGACCATTGCCCGAAACTGTAAATTGGTTGAGGGAATGATAGCCCAGATGTGGGAGAAAGTGTGGGATATTTTGGTGGCAGACAAAATCAACGCCCTATTGAGGTGATATGTCAAATATGTAACTATCTGGAGGCCTTTCATGGACTCTGCAGATAAGTACCCGGCCATGGTTGCGAAACCTCTGCTTATTTGGCAATTGTAATTTTTCTAACAACTGCTGTCTCCTGGGGAGGCAAGCTCTGATGGTGAATTATGATGCTGAGGGGACGTGGGCCAGAGGGTTCGTATAATGTGCTGAGGACTATGGAGCTCTACAAATCCCGCCATTATGCTTATATGAATTGTGATCTGTGTGTTCATGCCACCTCCCACAATATGTTAACTAAATGTTTATTGAAAAAAAAAAATAGGTCATTGCCCACTTTATTGCCAAGGCCTCCAATTCAATAGTGGCATAGTTCTTCTCCCGGGGAAACTAGTACCTACTAATGTGCAAAATAGAATGTTCGATACCATCGTGATCTTGTGACAAAACTGCCCCTAACCCAACGTGTGAAGCATCCTTCTATAAAATGAACTCCTTGTTGAAATCTGCCGCTTCCAACACTGGTTCACTACACAGAATGTGCTCGAGTTTATCAACACAATTGGTCTTCCTTTTTGCATTTTACCTTCTGGGGCTCAGTGTTTTTTAGCTCATTATTGAGGCAAGACTTGATGGATGAATAACTGGGGATAAACCACCTATAGTGTACCCCTCTATGCCCCAAAAGGCTCCTAGGTCTTTCTTTGTTTTCAATATTGTTTTTTTCCTTGACTGCTTTTACTTTTTCAGTCTGGCGCTGAACTAATCCATTGCCAGCAAACAATCGAAGATACTTGACAGCTGACTGAGCCAAGTGGCATTTCTTTGGATTTTCTGTGAGCCCTGTCTTTCTCATTGCTTTTGTAACTAAAGCAAATGTTCTTTCCACGTCCTACTGTGGCTGATTATATCATCGATGTATGCTCCACAGAAAGATGTATAAGGATGGAAAACTTGGTCCATTAATCTCTGGAAGGTGGCCGGAGCGCCGTGTAGCCCAGAAGGCAATACATTAAACTGAAAAAGTCCAATAGGGTGAAAAATGCTGTTGTCATATTGTCCTCTGGATTAACATGAACCTGCCAGTATCCCTTCGCCAGATCAAGCGTGTAGAGGAAAACGGCGCTCGCAATCGATCAATCAGATTGTCAATCCTTGGCGTAGGGTAACTTTGGGAGACTGAGTTCACCTTTCTGAAGTTGATGCAGAATCTCCATGATTGATCTGGCTTGGCCACCAGTACTATAAGGGAGGACCAAGGACTCAGAGTGTTAGATGATATCGGCTTTCAGCATGTTGTCCACCTCTTCTATGATAATGTCCTTTCTAGATTTGGGTATCCGGTAAGGCTTTAAATGGACCACTTTTCCTGGGGGTGTACGGATATTATGAAACACCCCTTTAACTCGTCCTAGCTCAGTTCTAAAAAATATCATGGAACTGTTCTAAGAGGCATAATAGGTCTTCCTTTTGGTTTTGAGGCATATTGGACACAATCAAGCTGTTCTCTTGGCTCCTGTAAGCGAAATGCTGTTTTCCTTTGTCTGCAAATGCCTAGGTCTCTCGGTTCAGCAGTTCCTTCTTCCTCTGGTAGTGATCCGCTTGACTCCACGTCGGTACTGGCATCTCGTCTCTCCGCACCCTGTGGAGTGGTGCAGCCCTCTCACCAGTCACCACAGCAGCTGTCTTCCATTTTCTGTTTGGGCTGCTTACATTTCCCGGGGCACAGGCGTGAGCTAGAAAACACTAGAACGCTCTCTTTTGCTCCACATTGCTCGGTCCTTCTTCATCCCACTATTTCATGATTTCTGGGAATAGAAGTCCATTGTGAATGATTGACTTATGGAATTGTGATAAGCATTTTTAAAAGGTTTTGATGGCAAGTCGGTTCTGATTGATTGACAAGTGGAATTGAAAAGGGTGATTCCATCACATTAACAAGGTAGACCAAGGTTGGTCGGTAGATTTGGTTAAAAGGTTTTCCCTGGGTTGCTGTTTTCAAGGGAAAATGGGGAATTCCAGGTCTCATCCGATGGAGTACCGACATCTCCACAGAGGCTGTCTCCTTCCTTGTGATCCTCCCTGATACAGCCACCCCCAAGGTCAGGATCAGGTAGCGGCTTCTATCCCCTGGCCACATGGAAGGAGGTTACCGCTGTGGGGTGGGCATCAGTGATGACTCCACTGGAGTCATCACAGTTCTCTCCTCCACAAATTAGTTTTCTACATTAATTTAAGGACATCTTTTCTGACCCCATCCAAATGCTTGTAGTTTATAGGGGTGGCCCTGAACTGAACAAGACGTGGCTTTTCCTTCCCCAGAAAGACTGACAAACAAGCAGAGCAAAGTAGCAATTTTCAACTGAAAGTCAACTCCCGGCTGGGGTTCTCTTAAGGATGCTAGGGCTCCTGACGTCTTGCATCCTTATAGCCCCTGAAGCAAAAATGTAGATGCAGTACTGCAAAGCTCTCTGTGAACCCAGGGATCCCAGTTCAACAGGCCATGTGTGACATCTAGATGCTTATAAGAAAAAGAGCCTAATCTATGAGCCCTCCCATCCTCTGCACAACTTTATGCCAGATTACTGGCTGAAAAAACTTCAAACAAGTAGTTAATTCAAGGTATGTTAAACACAGTTCCCTGGTGGGGCTCCTGATGTATGTTTTTAAGTCTGGAACCTGGATGTTTGTATACACATCTCTGGTCACTAGAACGTCGAAGTTCCATTAGGTGACTCTGGCATGAATCATGGGTGTTAGTGGTAGCACGGCTTTGTACCTCTGTTTTGAATTCTTCTACAGGAAAGCATGGATTGTGATCCAATGGATGACTCCGATAGTAGCATATTAGTCTGTGAACCCTTGGCATGTTTATTTGCTTACTCATAACTGGTGTGGTGGTGATGGTTATATTGCATCTATTATGAATTTGACATATTTGAAATGGTTTTTTCGTTTAATATTTACAGCTTAGCTCCTCAAGAAGGGGAGTTTCCCTAAACATGTTGCGCATGGACTGTATTTGCATATTACACATTCATTTGGAATATTGGAGGATTAAAGACCAACTACTTGTTTTACTTTGAAATACATGACGTTTTCTGTACATTTACTTTTTGAAGTGTTTTCAGCCAGTTATACGGCATTAAGGTGTGCAGAGGACAGGAGGGCTCATAGATCAGACTCTTTTTCTTATATGTTTACATTGTCCGCCTTGTGTCAGGGTGGATATTGCACCTCTGCACCCTAGTGCTTGTAAAATATTTTCTCTTCAGTTACTAAGAATATTTTGTTACATATTGAGTGCACTGTAACCTCCCATTTTGTTATCTAGACCCTCCCACAGTTTTCCCAGGACCTGTTTCAATGGATTAGATTCTTCCACAGAATATCCTTATTCTTGAAAGATAGCTATCCAGCTTCAGCTGCTCAGACATTTTTTCTGCAGGGAGCGTAGGGCCACTTGATATCGCTGATGACTCCCCCCCCCCCCCTCCTATACAGCCGTGCCATTCTTCAATCGGAAGTGACATTGTGCATCGTTTAATAGGATGCACTACACCCACATACCTCAGTTCCTTTTTTCTGTGTGCTCACCATGCTAGTTGGAACATGCTAGTTTTCGATCTCATCGAATTACTGCGTCAGTATGTCGGAGTCTAAGCCGGCCATGTTCAAAAGTTGCAAGGACTGGAACTCCAAAATGTCCCTCAAAGACCTGCACACTATATGTGTGATGTCTTGGAGTGGGGCATGACCCTTAGCAATGTAGTTCCTGCCTTTTAATGAACCAGAAGGCGGCAAGGGTATGCTCTGTGAAACTGGCTCTCTGCAGAGCACCATCCAAATCTGTGGCAAAATCGCTGCTGTGCTCATCGGAGCATGATACCGAGTATCCAACATCCAAATCCCCATTGGAATCACTCCTACGCTCATTGGAGCCTGATACCGAAGATCTGATGTCTGAAAAACATGAGGGACGTTGCCATAAAAAGTCAGAAGAAATGCTCACACACTCGGAGCGAATTGCACCACTCATCGTTGCAGAAGGAAAAAGCGCAGATGCGATTACGAGTCAGATGATTAGGGTGCATCTAGGAAGGAGTGGAAGGATTTTTAAACCGAAGTGCTCAAGGTTTTTGAGTAGACTTCGGCTGGCATGGCTTCTGCCACAATGCCGCTAGCCCATCCGGCTCCTGCTGCGCCCGATCCATCTGGCACACAGGAATCCAGGAAGGGTTGAACGCCGCCGTCGAGCGAGACCCTGCAGGAAATAGTCCCCTTTGACGGAGCCGTTGGTGGCCCCCTGGGTCAAGAGGCTGCTCGAGCAGTCCACTAGATCGGAGCTTCATACCAGACTCCCGTTCAGTGTTCTTCGATTCAGTGCGGTCGATATTCGACGAGCAGGGTGACCACATTCCATTGAAAACTTACAGAAGTTTACATACACCATCTGCATTTGAGTAACCAAAGCCGTAACCTTGTGGTTTAAACCGTTCTTCCAGATAGTTAGAGTTTGAATCGAGTATGTCATATCCGCGATATTTTAGGGACATGGCCTTGTGGTTCATGGTCCATGTTAACGATCTACCTTTATGTTTCAAATTCTGAAAAGTAAAGATTCCTGATCACATTCCATTGGGTTAGCGCTGATTGGGGCATGGGGCGCCTTCTATTGGATGACTGACTTATGGCAGATCAGGTGAGGTTGCTCCAGTTGGTGGGGGGCCTCCACAATGCCAGTCAACTGCACACTTCTCAGGATGTGGAGTTTAAACATCTCTACCAGTTTGTACACCCAAATTCACAATGCCTTGGGGCTTGGCACGCCAATAAAGCCAGTGTCGCAGTACTAGGCCGACATCCTCGACCGTGGGCTGCAAACCAAACGAGCATTGCCATTCAATGCAGCTATAGACGATCCGGTCATCACCTTGTGGCAGGGTCCGTAATCACCACTGGCAGTCCTTACAGAGCTTACTAAGAAATATAAGCTGGCTAGGGGTGGCCGGATGTCTCACCCGTACCTGGGTGGTTGGGGGGGGGGCTATTGGTGCAGGCTGTGACTGTCATGTCCAGTTCCTCGACATCTAACCTTCCCACTGACAGGGTGTCGAAGGTCAACGCATTGGCAAAAAAGGTCTTTGCCTTAGGGAGTCTGGCCCTCAAGTCAACAAATGCCCTGTGTGCCTTCTCCAAGTTTTTTCACATACTCTGGAGCACTGTTTCAGATGCAACATGAACACCTCCCTGAAGGGGAAGTCAAAGCTGGTTTCCTGGATATAGTGGCCGACGGAAAGGAGATGGCCTGCTAAGCTCTCCAAGCAGGTTTGGACGCGGCTGACTGCATGGGTCATGCTATGGGAACCTCCACAGTTCTGCACAGGTCAGCGAATCATCAGGGGAAGAGGGGTCTGGGATTCCCCCTAAGGTACATGCGTAATTGCTCGACATGGCCTTCCATGGCAAACATCTTTTTGGCCCCCAAAGCCAGCGAGTCCCTAGAAAAATGTAAGGATTCTAAGCCCATAGCAAAGTCGTTGGGAGTAGCGGTGCAGCAGCAACCCCCATGCCAAGCTTATTCTTGCATATCCAGAGAAAGAGTATACAGGAGATACTCCACCTTTCCCAGGAGGGCACCAGCGCCCCAGGCCAAACAAGGGCAATGCAGGTTCTAGCGGCCAGGTAGTGGCAGGGAGGACTGAGGCAGTAGGCAATAGCAATGATTTCCACGGTGCTCCAGAAGCCTCTTTGAGGCATCTCCACATATATTGCTAGTTGAAGGGAGAATCTCCAGATTCTCTGGCAAATGGAGCGAAATAGCCTCCGATGTGTGGGCCCTCCACGTGATCGAGTGGGGCTACTGCCTCCCATTGGTGAGAAAGCCTCTGGAGAGACCCCTACCCCCTGTGCGTCAGCCAGAGCAGGAGCTACTGGAAGAGCTGCAAGCCCTTCTGCTGAAGGAACTGATGAGGCGGTTCCATCCAAGGAGATAGGCTCAGGCTAGTACTCTCAATACTTCCTGGTTCCCAAGAAAAGGGGTGGCCACTGTCCCATCTGGGACCACAGAGAATTGAACAAGTTCCTGAGGAAGGACAAAGTCCAGATGGTGACGTTGAGAATTCTCCAGGCTCTGCAGACCCAAGAGTGGCTGGTGTCGCTGGACCTTCAGGACACCTTTCAAGTACCAATTCACAGGAAGCACAGGTGGTTCCTGAGGTTCAGCAGGGATGCAAATTATCAATTCAAAGTGGTCCCTTTTATCTTGATCTCTGTGCCCAGCATCTTTACCAGTAGTTGTAGGCAGTAGTAGCAGCCCACCACAGGAGAGACACCATTTTTATGTTTCCATACTTGGACGATTGGTTGATCGAGCACAGTCGTTCAAACAGGTTTCAAGCCACCTCGATGACACCTGTTCACTGGTGCATGACTTGGGTTTCTCCCCGAACTTAAAGAAATCCCACACATCATCAGTACAGAAGCTCCAGTTCATGTGCAGCAGTCTTGGAAATACGGGCAGGGAAGGCCTTTCCACACGAGGTGAGGGTCACCAATGTGGCACAGATGGTCTGTCTTTTCCAGACTTCCAGCAGTCTACCGGCATGGACAGATTTGCTCCTTGCTGGGCCTCATGGCATCTTTTATTTTCCTGGTGCCGCATGTGAGGTTACACTTGAGATCCCTTCAGTGTCTTCTCAGGAGCCAGTGGTCACAATACTATGGCCAGATGTCGGATGTGCTCGAGGCGTCATGGTCGATGGCAAACCACCTGACTTGGTGGAGCGACAGAACAAACCAATTGGCAGGAGAAACCTTCTGAGTGCCATGGCTGAAAGAACAGGTGGTCAGGGACGCCTCACTGATGGGCTGCAGAGCCCATTGTGGCTCACTCCTGATCAGCAGCAGTTGTTCCCACGAGAAGAAACGTTGCCACATCAATCTGCTGGAGTTGCAAGCAATCAGACTAGTGCTGACAGCTTTTGCACCTGCTCTGCAGGGGGGAAACATGTCCTTGTGTTAACAGACAACAAAGTGACCATGTACTACCACAACAATCAGGCAGGCATGAGTTCACTACCCCTGTGCAGAAAGGTCATGCAGCTTGGTTCTGAATTCTAGAGAACATCTCAGCCTCTGCAGCTCATCTGGCAGGGATGAAGAATGGGTTGACAGATGCTCTGAGCAGGTAAAGCTCAGTCTCACATGAGTGGGAGCTATGCCCGGACGTCACAACAGAGATCTTTGCCCAGTTCGTCACCCCAATGGTGGATCTACATGCGACCGTGGACAACACAAAGTGCAAGCAGTTCTGTTCGAGGGAATTTCCTCCCAGAGGCGCAATCTGGGATGCTTTTCTAGCGGTATGGGTCTTCAACCTCTGTTATGCGTTCCTGCCGATACCAGTCATCCCTTGGGTTCTCAAGAGGTTGCAATGATTCAGGGTTCACACGATCACCCCCGACTTGGTGAGGAGGATGTTGCAAATGGATCTCTTGGATCTGGCAGTATGCCCACCTCTCCAGCTCCCTCAGAGGCCTGACCTCTTGTTTCAGTTGGGAGGCAAGGTGTTTCACCCAAACACAGACTCTGAGCCTGCATGCGTGGCTCTTGAGAGGCTGAGGTATGATGACTGGTACCTCGATGAAGTACTAGAGGTGTTGGCTGCACTTGCACTTGCCACTAGGTCCCTTTTTGCTTGCAGGTGGAGAAGGTGTGTGTGGACCCCACGTCATGCTCAGTAGTGGAGTTTATGTTGGCCCTAGCCTAATCGAGCCTGCAAGTGGGCACGTTGAAAGGGTATATGGCGGCTCTTTCCATTTTTAAGGCTACGCCAGAGCTGGGCTCCTTTGTCGTTCCTTTTGTGGTACAGTTGCTGAAGGGTCTTGTTCATTGCTTCCCTTCTTTGCCCTTTGTAGTGCCGGACTGGGATCTGAATGTAGTCCTGACTTTTCTAATGGCAGCTCCATTTGAGCCCTTTCATTCAGCTCCCATCAGACTTATCACATTGTTTGGTGGCAATCACATTCAATATATGTTAGTGACTTGCAGGCACTCTCTTGTAAGGCCCCCTTCCTTACGTTTTTAAGGAGGACTCCCTGAAGGTGTGCCCCAAACCTTTATTAAAGGTGGTGTCTGAATTCCATCTGGGCCAGAGCATAGATGGCTCCGCAGAATGGATTCCAAGAGGGGGCTACATTTTTGCCTAGCCAGGGCAAGCTCTTCAGGAAGGATGGCCAGTTATTTGTCGCCTTTTCACAATCCAGGTTGGGGCGTGCAGTCACTAAACGATTTCATGTTGGATAGTGCTGTGCATTTCAGAATGTCACCAATCCACAGGCAAGGAGTTCCATCAGGGCTTAGGGCCCACTCTACCAGAGGTGTTGCGGCTTCTTCTGCTCTTCATAGGGGAGTGCCGGTCAGAGACATTTGTCGCACAGCAACGTGGTCCTCTCTTTACATGTTTGCCAAGCATTGCAGCTTGGACTTAGCCCGTGGGTCAGAGGTGCGTGACTGCTTTGGGAGTCAGATGAGGAATCTGTGGGAGAATGTAATCCATTGAAGGAGAAATTATTTACCACTAATGTTCTTTCTATGGATTCTTCTCCCACAGATTCCTCATCCCCCTCCCAGTCTCCCCCGCTTGGAAGTCTGTTTGCATAGTCCTAATCGAATTCTGCTGTCACGTTTCTGTGCACGATAACGTGAGTAACAGAGGACTGCGTTTTAGGCTGCAGTAGTTGACTAGTTGCACTGCCCTTTAGATATTGAGGAATGAGGTAAGCAAACAGTGGTGGTTTGCTATTGTTCTTAATGTGGCTTCAATGCCTTTTCCCTTTACTGGACGTTTCCTCTCATGGGCTGAGCCGGCGGAGGGGCGGGACTGAAGTATGGTGTGTAGTGCATCCTTTTTAGGGTGCCCGACGTCACGTCCGATCGAGGAATGGCACAGCCGTATACGAGGGAGTTGTCGATATTGAGCTGCACAACGCCGGTCGAAATAATTTCGGACCAGCTGATGCTGGATAGCTATCTATTAAAATGAGGAATCTGTGGGAGAAGAATCCATAGAAAGAACATTACTGGTAAGTCATTTCTCTTCCACATCAACCGTTTTGAGCTAAGGGCAGTTTGTCTGATGTTGCATTTCCTTTAACCACTGATCAGAGGTTTGACTGTCCAGGTCTTAATGGACTACATCATTGTTATTCACTCTATAAACGAAATGGACAGTGTGGGTCCCCCAAGTGCTAGAGGAGGCATGCTGCTTTCGCTTTTTTTGTCAGCTAGAGCGAGGCGACAGTGACAGCTTGATAACTCCCCAGTGGTCTGAACGCTCGGCTGAGCATGCTGAGTAGACTCACAGTGGTGTCACACATGGGAGCTGAACAGGAAGATTGTGCCAGAGACCTTCTCCATGTGGGGTTTGCCACAGATCAACCTATTTGTGATTGGCTCAAGCAAGAAGCGCAAGACCACCTGCTCCAAGGAGTTTCCTGCAGAGGGTCCATGACCGATGCACTGGTGAACCGCTGGAACTGATGTATGTTTCCCCCTTCATTTTCATTGATCGTTTGGTGCTAAAGAAGTTGAAGCAGAGGGGGAGAAACATGACCTTGATTTGTCTGGACGTGGTATGGAGGATCTGATTCATTCTGGGCATGCTGCTGTGCCATTTTAGGAGCATGCCTTGGAGGGATCTTCTACTGACCAAATCGTGCAGCATTGTGCTGCACCCATATGTCAGGATTCTGGACATTCATGCCTAGATATTGAGAAATTGTGGTATGAGAACTGGTATTTCTCAGAGGAGTTTCTGGGTGCAATTCTCTTTTCGAAAACACCCATTCAGCAAGTCCATCTACGCTTGTCGCTGGTGCAAATTGGTAAGTTGGTACAAGGGCTGATCTTTAAAAGAGCTATTGGGCAAGTGTCCTAGTTTGCAGTTCTATTGGTCTTCCATTCTCTTAAATGTCTAGTACTGTTTCCTCCCAAGTGGTTTGTAGTTCCTGCTTGGGATCTTAATCTATTAATACCTTTCCTCATGGCGGGGCAGTTTGGGCATATACAAATGTGCCCCTTCGGGTTCCTTTCTTTTGAAGTGTCCTTTCTGGTAGCAACTACATCTGCAAAAAGGGCCTCAGAGCTCGAGACTTTTCACCCTTCCTGAATTTCTGCCGTTTTTTAAAGACTGTTATCCTGTGGGATAAGCCTCCATGTTTACCAAAGGTGGTCTTTAAGTTCTACCTTTCGCATTAGGTTCATTTGCAAGTATTCTTTCCTCCTCATTACCCTCCTAGGAGTGGGGATGGGCCCCACAGTTTAGCTCCTAGGAGAGCTTTGAAATTCTACTAATCCAGAACCAAAGACTTCAGGCAAGAAATACATTTGCTTGTTGGCTTTTCAGTGCCTAGAAATGAAAAGGTCCTTTAAAAAATAGCGATATCCAGATATTGTACTATGTATTATAACATGTTACAAAAAAGCAAAAAAGGTTCATGAAGGCTTTCAGGCTCATTCCACTTGGGTTGGTGGGCACTTCAGCTTTAAAGAGATGTGTCTCTGTCCTAGACATCTGTTGGCAGCTACCTGGGCATTTTGCGCTACTCCTTCACTAAACTTGATCTCTGATCCCTTGGGTGGTGATCATGCATCAGTGGGCAGATAACTGTTGCAAAGTGTCCTGTTATATTTGGTTTTGTACCTCTCCGCCTCTTAATTTGGGCCATAGCTTTGGTAGTCTTGTAGAAGATGTGGAGTCTGTGGGAGGAATGTATCCATTAGAAGAACAAATTAATAACACCAGCAATGCTCTTTCTAGTGGATATGTTAATTCCTCCCAACAGATCCTTCTCCACCATTCCCGCCTTGCCCTCTAAATTGAACTTCCTTAATTGGAAAAGTTTCTGGAATGACTGAAATTGTTTCTTCGCTATTAATTCGGACGTTCCTAGCCCTGCCAAGAACAATGGACGGAAATCAGGAACATGGCACTGGTGGTCCCGAAAATGTCCACACTTTACGTTAGTTCAGAATTAGATATTGCAAGGAGTCGGCAGAGCCTGCCTTGGAGCCAAGGCACCACCTCATGGCTAGAGAAAAAAGTTTTGGGTGCAGATTGTAGTAGGATATTTCAGAAGATGCGAAATTAAAGTATCGACCAGGAATAACATTAACAAAGGTTAAACATTTGTTCTTTGCTTTCATCACAACTCCGATGCACACAATTCCTATTTATCTTTTAGAAAAATCTAAAATCCTTAGTTTTCAATAAATACTTTCAAGACAGAACGTAGACTTGGAAAATCCTGATCACTGTAATCCAGCCTGCTAGTACCCAGGGTAAAAAGAGCTAGAGTAGGTGGTGACAGCTTCCCCCACCTTGCTGCTTTACATTGGAACACCCTTCCCACCTCTCTGCTTGCTGAGCCCTCACTGACTGCTTTCCGCAAAGCCATGAAAACTACCTTGTTCACCTAACCAACCCCACATGTTTAAACTTTAATGACTAACATGTATGATGTACTATTGTGTATGATGTATTATGCTGTATGATACTCCCTATCGCTTAACACAGGATCCTGCCTCACTGTAACCCAAGGCACAACCTGCACCTGTAACTAAGTTCCCTTACAAGTAACAGCGCCACAATGCCCCTGGGCTGCCTGCGCGCTATATAAATGTAATAAATAAATAAATAAATAGTAGTCCTTCAACCCTGGGGAACTCTCATGTTTCTTGCCCAGGCTAACCATTCATTCTAGTAGGATTCTTCCTCCACCGTGACAGCTTCAGGACCATGTGGAGCCCCTTGGCGCAGCTATTCTAGGGCATTGGCCAACATTGTTGCATCTGTTTCCTGCTGTGTTGCTCACTCTCGTCACTTAGCTTTCCTGTTCCAATCCTCCCGACCAGGCACTGCAATCTCCCCACCACTACCACCATCAATACCATTCAAAGAAATTTAACCAGCATGGTAACTTAATATGTAGTATTCCATTCTTTATCCCACCCCAAAGGTAAGGTCCCTTTCCCACTCTGGGAGACACTGGCAACTGCTGCAGCTTAACATCACGGCTAGCCGTACAGTGGTACTTTGCTAACGTAACCAACATATCTGCCTTTTTGCTCTCCAGTCCCTCAAATCCCTTCTACGTGCCTCCCTTGACTGCATAGACTGATCATCGACCACCGTCCAGGCTGTTCATCTCAAACAATAGCCATAACTGACTCATTGCCTATTATGCAGGAGTGGCAGTGAGTGGTCTGCCTGTGGCTGGGAAGGAGCTGCGTTGCTGTTGAAATTGTGTTTTCACTTTCTAGTTTCCCTGGTGGACGGACTGTGGTGGAAACTGCCCATAAAATATTATCATAGTACAGAAGGATAATGAGAAAAGACACCAAAATCAAAAGAAGTCATTGAACATATTCCAAATCTTCTCATATAAAGACAATTTACATTTCAATTTGTAGATCAATTTTTCTGTTCTAGACAGACAGTGCATTTCCTGGACCCATTCCTCAAATGACGGAGGGATCCGACCTTTCCATCCTCGCAGGATCAACCTTTTTGCAACAATGGTTGCTCTAAAAAACCACTTCTTAAGGGCGGAGCTGACATCTGGCAGCCCAGAATGCTCCCCTCGGATCATTGTCTTAAAATCCTGGACACCCCCTTCACCCAAATTTCTAACACACACATCACAAATGTCAATCCAAAAATTCCTGACCCGCACACAGCTCCATAGCATGTGTTCCAATGATCCAACTTCCTGAACACAACCCCAACAATCGGCATTGTCAGTCATGCCCCTTTTATGCAATGTTTCCGGACACCAATACACACGATTCAGAATCTTAATTTGACGAGACCTTTCACTCAGATTCAGCGAACACAAGGAGACGTTTCCACACATATTCTGCCAGGCCTCAAGATCAATATCAGACCCAATTCTCTCACTCCACACTCCCCTTAGATTGTCATTACTCCGGAAATGTGACACAAAAAGCTTGTATAACCTACTGGCTAAACCACCTTCCTGTCCGTTAGAATCTGTCAGAAAAATATTCATGTCCAAAGAGTCAGACCAGTCCACCTCACCCACAGACCTCTTGAGGAGTCTATAAGCCGAGTCTGACAAATCCTCAAAACTCCATCTCTCTCTCAGCTCAGCAGCTGTCAGCCACCGATCATCCCTTAGGAACCATTCGGGCCAAAAAACCGTCTTGGAATTATCCCTAATCCTAGGATTCAGCCAGACAGAGGCATTCTTACACTTAAACACGTCCCTACCTAGCAATGACAAGACTTCAATCCAAGAGTTACGCAAAAAGGACGTGGTTAACAAACTACCTCCCGGAATCTTTGTATTAGTGGTCAACAGGGCTTCCGGACCCAGCGGCCCATAGGCATTCGACTCTGCCACTGCCCAGTTGTCCAATTTACCATTCAAAAACGGAACAAAAGAATGAGCAGAAAAGGCCAAATGGTAGGCCTTAAAATTCGGAACCCCTAAACCACCCAAATAAATCGGGAGCTGCAATTTCCACAGACTAAGTCTGGGCGGTTTTCTGTCCCATAAAAAATCCTGAACAAGGCGGTCTAGATCTTTCCAATAACTACACTTTATTTTCAAAGGAAGCATGCCAGATACAAAGTTAATCCTGGGAGTCAAATTCATTTTCAGGGCATTGACTTTACCCCACAGTGAAAGATGAAGCAATGACCACCTTTCTAAAAACCAATTTACAATCCCGTACAACCACACATGTTCTCATCAACCATACGGGCGACCGGAAACGTCAACCAAACCCCCAAATAGCGCAAGCGCCCATCACACCAAGTGAACCCCAGCCCCTCAACCAGAGACTTATCACACCTGTTGGACAGAGGCAACACTTCTGACTTCAAGCGGTTAGCCTTGTATCCCGAACAATCATGAAAATCCGACAAAATCCTCATCAGACATGGCAGGGACACTTCCAAGTCTGCATCACCACACCCCAACAATCAACACCACGTAAATTTGGTTAATTCTTGATGCAGACAGCAAGGGGCTCAATCGCTAATATGAATAACAGAGGAGAAAAAGGACAAGCCTGTCTCGTGCCCCGCTTCAAACAAAAAGGTTCTGACACCACCCCATTAGTCTTAACGTCAGCCGTTGGACTGGCATATAAAAGAGCAACCCAGGAAATAAAATCCTCACCCAGATTCATCTTCCTCAGTACCGAGTACAAGTAATCCCAACTGACTCTGTCGAAAGCTTTTTCTGCATCAAGGGAAAGGACAGCTGCATCACAGTCCAATCTATCCGCCATTTCCATAGTTAACAACAATTTCCTGATATTACTGGACGTACGCCGATTCTTCATGAAACCAGATTGTTCCTCCCCAATCAAAGTCGGCATGAACTGCCCTAGGCGCATAGCAAGAACCTTGGCCAAAATCCTATTATCTGT
This sequence comes from Ambystoma mexicanum, assembly GCF_040938575.1. NCBI lineage: Eukaryota > Metazoa > Chordata > Amphibia > Caudata > Ambystomatidae > Ambystoma > Ambystoma mexicanum. The sequence continues at coordinate 826,734,838 of NC_090939.1, forward strand.
ATTGATAAGGCTGATTGGACGATAACTAGCTGGCTGGTTGCAATCCTTACCCTTTTTCAAAAAGACCGAAATTGACGCATGGTTAGTACTCTTAGGTAACAACCCCACCAGTTTGCTCGAAATAAACATATCTATCAAGAGTTCCAAGGCCGAGTTCGGGAGGACCCTGTAAAATTCACATGGAAGGCCATCTGGCCCTGGTGATTTACCCACATTCAGCCCAGAAATCGCGCTTTTGATCTCGTCATTTGTAATCATATCACCAAGAAGATCACGCTCAGCATCCTGAATCCTAGGCAAATTCAAATTACCAAAAACTTCATCACCCCTACCAGTAATACCTGCCTCATTGCTATACAGATTCTCATAAAAGTCACGAAAAATTGAGTTAATTTTAATGGGATCAAATGTAATTCTACCCTCCATGTCAATCATAGAAGCGATTGCCGACTCTGAAATCCTTTTCCTCAACCGGTATGCCGGCAAACTGTCACAACGCTCCCCCTTTTCGAAATATGCACACTTAGAATAGAACAAACTACGCTCGGACCTCAGCGCCAAAAAATCTTCCATTTCTTTTTTGAGTTTTTTCAAAGCAGCCAGCTTCACCGAGTCTGTTGGATCAAGCATCAGATCCCGAGAAATTTCACCAATACGCAAATCAAGCTCACGCCTCTTACTCTCTTCTCTCTTCCGCTTACCACTAGACAGCCCTAAACAAACACCACGCATACAGCATTTAAAGGCTTCCCGGGTATTCGCCACACTGATCTCCTCTGAGCGATTTTCCAAAACAAAATAATCTTCAGAAACAATCCGGTCCAAAATATCATCATCCAACAAAATAGAGGTGTTCATCTTCCATGAGAAACTTCTTTTACACTGAAATTTAAGTCTCAAATGCATCTCAACAGGGGCATGATCACTCAATAAAATATTACCAATACCACTAGAGACAACACTTTCTGACACATTCCCACCAGTAAAAATCATATCTAGTCTAGAAAACACAACATGCGCACTAGAAAAGAAACTGTATTGCCGTTTGTCCAGGTTCTCCAGACGCCACATGTCTTTCAAATTATGCTCCTCCAAGAGTGATATAAGCGCCTGATGATGATAATCACAACGCAGCACACGGCAGTTCTGACTTCTATCCATTTTCGGATCAACCACAGTATTAAAGTCACCCCCAAGCAAAACATTAGAATTATTCAAATCTAAAAGAGTCTGTGCAACCATTCTGAAAAAGGATCCGTCATCCACCGTAGGAGCATACACATTGCAGAGAGTTAACAATTCCCCTTGAATCTCAACCAATAACGCAATCATTCGACCCTCCTTATCTGCAATCTTGCGTAAAACTTTCATAGGTAATTTCTTCCGAAACAAAATGACCACCCCCCTTGATCTGGATGAAAATGAAGAGCGAAAAGCAGCACTAATCCACTCCCTTTCCAACCCAGAAATCTCATCCTCCAATATGTGAGTCTCCTGTAAGAAAACGATGTCTGCATGCATGTCTTGCAACATTTGAAACACTTTCTTTTTCTTGAGCAGATTATTGATCCCATTCACATTCCAAGAGATAATACGTAGGTCATTAGAAGCCCCACCTGAGAGGGAAGTCATCGTTATATTCTGAAGGTCTAAAACATCAAAAGTAAAAATAACACACAAAAAATCAAAAACAGTGAGCAAAAAATAAAAAGAACAGATAAGACAGCGAAGTCTATTCAGCCCAAAGAGAAATTTAAACAACATTTAGAACCATCCCCAGGACCGCTCCCAAGGTACAATAGAAAAACCATCTAAACATTCATCAGAAAACCCTTCCAAGAAAAGAAAACAATATTGAAATCACAAAAAGGAAAATCATAGAAAAAAGGCACCCAAAACAATCACCATTTAAAAATGCCATAGCAGAAGGCCAAACCCCATCTCCATACCCAACAATGTCCAGGAAGCAGAAGGTATATAACCAATTATGCACCCACCCACAACATTGAAAAAACACTGCAAAATACAAGAAGGCAACTCCAAATGCATACGTAGACCATGCAGAAGCGTGGCAGTCATATAGCTCACAGGTATCCAGACAGTGTCATGGAGCAGCAAATAACCGTAACAAACGTTCCCAATATAAGTAGCCACAGCACACTAGGCCACTCCGCCTCTGCAGTGTAGTTATTGAAACGTCTGAGGCAGGCTGGGTTCACGTTAGTGTTGCATGTAACAACCTCCGATGGAACTCGTCCAATAAATGTTTAACAGTGTACAAGGAAAGGAAAGGTAACAGGCAAAAGGAGAGTTAATCATCCACATATAACTTGTGCAGAACTCTGAAATGATCTCTGAAATGAAGCAACACTCAGAATAGGGGAAAACCCTTCTTATTAACTGTAGTGAATATGCTTAAGAACACATTGCACTCCTCCACAGTGCAGCGCTAGATGGAAACCGCACAGCCCGTGTGCACATTTATGACCAAGACGAGCATGTCACTTCAAGGGGATGCGTTGAAGATCATCTGCACTGCTGCAGGCTGAATAAAGAGCAGAGGCTGCGTATGATTACCACCCTACACCCTAAGCCTTTTGGAATTGAAGTTGTATTTTAAATATCATGTCTTATATACTACAGAGTCAAACAACACTGTGAAACGGGAAGCAGGATGCAGTTAATCTCGCCGTTAGATGGCCAAGGAAAGTCTAACAATTGCTCCCTACAAATCTCACAGGAAGTCAAGAGTATTTGAATCCGTAATAAAACGTTTGGTGTATCCGTTCGTAGATGTCTCCTAGCACACATCACATCGTTACTCAGTAGCCCGCCGTCCGGATATGTGCTGGCCCAGGGGGAATAGCATACTAAACATCAAGTAAACAAGACAATGGAGGCCAACGGACCTGATAGCAGTCCAGACTCCACAAGCTGCCAGGCCTCCACTTTCCCCACGGCCGATGGAACATACCTCCGAATGCCTGACCGGAGGCATACATTGCCCCAGCTGTCCCATGGCTCTCCAACAGACATGCAGCACGGCGCCCGTCTGTGATGAGACTTCAGAGACTTCACCATATTCCGGCCCCATCAGCAGCGCGATCGGCACCCTCCGGACCCTGATGGCAGCAACAACATCAGCTGACTCTGTGATTACGCATACACGCACGCGTGCACGCGTCTCACGTATCAGTCGAAAGGTCCTGTCCTCACGCTGAGACTCCCCCGGAGCATGAACGCTACATATTAGCAACTGTAGCCAGCTGCCCTGTAAAAACACAGCATTATTTTCGTATGTTCACGAGCCTATTGCCTTGCTCGTTGCCCGTAAAGAAGCTTCAGACGTCAATCTGTAACTGACATTGTATAAGCAAGCGAGAGGGTTTTGGAGCTTTACGAACGCTAACTGTTGGTAACTGTAGCTAGCGTGCTCATAGTTGCAACACTATCCCTGTTTGTTCCTGAGCCTTTACTCTTGTTGCGGTCTGAGAAGAAGCCGCATTAACTAATCTGATATTGTCACTGCATATGTGTGCGAGCGGGAAACGGAGAAGTAGTTGTGTGCAATTAGAAAATGCACTAGCGGTGTTCCCTGAGTTTATTACTGCTATTGTTTGTGATTACGGCAGAGTCACCATTCAAATGCTGAGAAAAAGGAATTGCAATTTACAGCACAACGCCAATCAAAATAAACACCCCCAGAAGACGCAAGGGAACCAATCGGAGTCGAATGGAGGAAATGAAATTATATTGGTGCCCTCTGCCCCTTGTCAATCAACAAATTCATATGACATGGACACTATTAAACATCAAAAATATTTTAAGGCAACAACAAAATGTGCCAGTGGGGTGGACAAAACATCAACATCAGGAGTGGATACACAAGTGGAAACTGGGAACGCATCCACCGAAATAGATAATAACAATTCATTGTTAATCCTATGTTTATGCCTACAGGCTGAAGTCCACCAGTTACGGAGTGCAAACTGTTCCATGTCCTCGGAAGTGGGTGGGGGGGGGGGATCGGAGAGAAGGAATGTTTCCAACGGCAACACAAAAAATATGCTGCCAAAGCTGCATCCCAGCCGAAGACTATCCAGCTCACCATGCCTAATGGGCTTATAGATTAATGAAATTTAGAAGCTGGAAGTGAAAGTCTACTGAGCAGAGTCTGCTTATTTTAATGAGGATATCTTTAATGAAGTAAACAGTGATGGTAATGTACAAAATGAGGCCATCGGTTTTGCTTTAAGCATACTCTTGAAATTGTCTAATTTTATATCACTTGAAACACAATGTCGCACCACAATGCTAGTGTTGATGACAGAAGACAATTGTAACCCGGCAGCCACTGACACTGAAACGAGAGGCAAACTAAAAAAAAAGATGCAGTGCTAAAACAGCAACACTGGCTGAACCATCACTCAAGGAGGGTAAATATTGACCCAGTGGAGTCAACCCTAATTGAGATTCCTGAGGAACATGGGGTGACAAATGAACCGACTTATGACACGGAAATGACAGAAGTTACAAAATGGTCACAGTGTCTGACACAAAATGTAATCCAAAACAGATACTATAGATTTTATGGAGCAACCAGCAAAAGCAGCTCTGGGCCAGAAGGGAGTTTGCAAAAGACCAGCTAGAAGACTGAAAAGATCTAAGAATAAAATGGGGAATTTAACATCTTCATTAATGACCAGCGAGGGCAACAAAGCAAGAACAGGGATGTCTGTCAAAGAGTCAATCATACCACCTGAGCACACAGCATTTAGAACTGAACAGTCTGTGGCAGCCTCCATGGATATTACCGACACAGTGTCAATGACTGAAGTAGAGGCTGCTCTAAAAGAGAGTACAGTGGTGGCCACTCCAAAGGTAGCAAGACCGATCCCAAAAGAATATAATCCTGGCTCTCCCCTACGTCATTTACTATCTCTCGTATGTTCGAAGATGGCCATGAGCCGATAAATCGAAGATCACTACTTGACTTTTTCAACTCCCATCTCTGAGTTCTACAAAGCACTGAATTGAACTATGTGGAAGAACTAGATAAGTTCAACTCTGCTGTAACCAGAGTCCACTGAGTTGACTCAAAATCTGTTACCTTAATCAAGAGAAACTTGCCTGCCCGATCAAAATGGGGGTGTAAAGGGATAACAAGGGATAACAAGGAGGCGACATCTGATGATGCTAAGGTTAAGCCTGAGAGTCTATCTGTAGATCAAGTAGTAAAATCTGGGGGAAAAACTTCAACACAAGATGCATTAGCAAGATCTCATTGGGAGTGGCTCTTGTCCTTCTTACCTACTCATAGTCCACGCTCCTAAAAATTATGTCAATATCTCCTCCTGGAATATGAGAGGCCACACTCCTATGTTTGACAAAAGGGGGGGTAATTTTCCAAATTGCATGACTCTGACATCATATTGATACAGGAATCATGGTTGATGGGTGAGGTGTTGTTTGAGTGGTATACATGCTTTAGTAATCCTGCCAGGAGAGGCATAAGTGGTCGCCCATTTCAGGGCCTCTGATCCTATGCTCCAATATATGGGAGGCAAGAGAGATTGCCCCTTTTGACCCATAACCCTAATGTGTTGATGGTTGAGGTTATCTTCAGTGACAGCTATAGCATATTGGTGTTGCACATCAACGACCCCACTGGGGACTAAAGTAACAAAAAATATGCAACTGACAATATACGAAACCATCTGCTCTTATGCTAAACATCGCCAGGTCTTTGATTTACAAACAAGGGGTGATCTCAACTCCCCTTGGCTTGCATAGAGTGCACTGTTACTGCAAAAGGTGCTGTCTCATTGCCTCCTTCATTGAAAAGAGAGGAGTGGGCAATGAGAATTGTATGTTCATTGGTCGAATAATTTTTTTATCTGTAACTCCAGATGATAAATGGTGCATCAAGGGGAAATATTACAGCTGCAATGACATGGAGAATGGGGCTAAACAATCCACTTTAGATTATTTATATGGGAGTAGTGCCTTTTGTAATAGGGTTTAAGTGATGTTAATGTCATTTAATAGTTTTAGCGACCATGCAGTTTTAAATATTAAAGTCACTTCGGAAAAAGGTGGTATGATCGACCGAGAAAAGTTGGGGGAAATTAGTTTGAATAATTGTCGAAATAGAATTGGCTGATCAGATAAAAACCTTGAAGCCATTACAAACTACATGGACAAGCTGGATAGGATGTGTGAAAGCTTCACCTGCCCCACCACATTTATTAACTGGATCCCTTCCTGTGTAGGGCACGTAGCCTGGGGAGAAAATTAGGATGTAAACATCCCCGTCCATATGATAGTCATATTCCAGACAAGACAGGATATTAGGAAAGAAAGATTGAATGCCACTGACATCCATAGTATGCACGAGACAAGAACATTTTTAAAAAATACTGTAACTGGTTGAAGTGGTATAAATTGTCTTCTAGTAATGCCACTTGGTGTCTCCAATCTGGTTATGCTAGCCAATCCAGAACTCTGGGTTGACATACTTCCAACACTTTTCCAACACTTTTCAATCAGATAAGGAAGTCTGGCATCATCCCCGACACATGGGGTTCCTCCCACTGTATTCATATATTTAAGCGAGGGGGGAAAAAGATGAATGATTGTGCAAATTATAGAATTCTATATTTACTGGATGGTCCCAGCAAAGTTTTCTTCACTTCTATTCTACAGAACATCTGATAATCATATTCTTAGTCTGTTCCAGACAGGATTTAGAAAAGGCCTATCATGCAACTATAACATATTTATTAACTCCCTTATCCACCAGGCAAAGTACAAGCAGGCGGAGCCATTGTATATATTATATGTGGACTTTGCATCTGCCTTTGATACTATTGACTGTGGGAAGGGTCGGACTGGGGCAAGAAATAGGCCCGGTCACCCAAAAAAAAGTGGCCCACCCCTCGCCTCAAAAAAGTGGCCCACCCCTCGTCTCACGACCCTTGACCTCTGATGACATCACTAGCAGTGATGTCATTTGACCCCACCCCAAAGTGACATCCCAGAAGCGATAAAACACAACCTTTCACCCTTTGACAAAATAGGAAGTGGAATCAAATTGCATTGTTCCTAAGTACACTAAATTACTGTGAACCCAAGCAGACGTCCAAGGCCAAATGATAATGTTATTGTATAGCAATTACGCAATTTTTTTATAGAGCAAATATGCATACAATATTGTGTTGGTACTCCTACGACCTAAGAAGGATGAAATACTTTTTGAAAAGAAAAATAAAAATTAGAAAAAAAAAAGAGAAATTCAATTTTGTTTCTTCTCCAACCGGCCAAGGCATGGCCAAAAACCGGCCCCCACTCCCCGGGGACGGTTTCGGCCCAGCCACGGGCCGATGGGCCAATCCGATCCTGACCGTGGGAAATTATGGGACAAATTAACAAAGCTAAATATGCTACCAGACATGCTCTATGCTTGCCAGCTGCTGCATGAACATAATATAGCTCAGGTCAAGTTAAATAGCATGGGTGACCCATCAGCCCCTATAAAGATGGGTAAGGAAGTGAAGCATGAGTGTGTTTTGGCCCCTGCTTTATTTAACCTATTTATGGCAGATATTGGCGCATTTATCTTTAAAGTGCACAACATTCCTCCCAAGTTGGGTGCATCAAATATCCTTTATCTGACTTATGCATATGACCTGGCTATATTCAATACCACGTATGTTGTTATTGTGAAGGCATCATGAAGCAAGACATTGAAAACAGATTCAAAGTCCTAACGAAAATGGTTTAGTAAATCAAATGTCAGGATGGTAGAAGGCCTAACTTACCCTATGCTAAGGTGGGATTTCCCTACCTGAATGAAACTAAGGAAAGTCAAAGAGTTCAACTTAAGTCTGTTTGTGTCCAAAACCTACCCTTGTCCTCACAACTAAAGCTAAACAATGTATAGGAATGTCACTAATAAAATAAATGGTTACCAACACAAAGTTCTGCACTTCTTCCAGCTTGTAGCTTCCTCTTAAGCTCCCCTTTACCAAGTTAAATAAAGTTACACAAAAAGTATCAAGATTACCTTTCCCGGGGGGCATGGCTAGCTGCCGGAGCATGAGCACGTAGCTCTCTGGAGCTACCGGGCTACCCAAAGATATTGTGATTAAATCCTGCATTGTGTGCCATAAACGCTTGCCCACAACAGACTCCCGGTTGTGTGAACCTGGGGGGCACAGTCTGCCCAACAGATAAGGAGTGGGGGCACATTGCAAGGGCCCCTCTGAGGAGAGCGCCTACTCCACGGCCTGTAGGAGACCCGAAATCCAAAATGGCCGCCAGCACTGGGCATCCCAGAGGAGACCTCTGATGGTGTCTTCCAACGGGTGCAGAGGTACCGGGAGACCAGCATCGCGCACATAGTGGTGGTAGAGTGGGAACTCAGCAGGTGGAGTAACTGAGGAGACATTGGGAGGTGAGACCGTATGCACCGCTCGGAAGAGAGCACAGTAGAAAGTGTCCCGGTGCTGGCAATAGTGGGGAGAAGCCGGCCAGAGGAGGTAGACTCCGGCAACATTTGAGTCCCAGTGGAGTGGAAGATGGCACACCATTAGCAGCAGGAGGTAACAGGGAATGAGGAGCGGGCACTGGTGAGGCGCCGGCAGGTGAGGTGGGGTCGAACAGTGACTGGAGCGGACCTAAGTGAGGGCCGATCATGTATAGAGATAGCTGGGCACCCAGCGAGAGGGAATTAAAGGACAAGATCTCCTCTTTGCTGTTTGCGTTGGTACAAGATGGGAGGAAGCAATTAGGGTCGCAAGAGTGGAGGGGCAGACATCCAGAGTAGCCTGACACTCTGCAGGCACAACACCTTGTGGTGCACAACAAAACGACAAAGCCTTGCAGGGAGAAAAGGGGCCAAATGCTATCCTGCCAGATCTCTTGCATATTGATGGCTGAAAGAGGAAGTAGAAGCAACTGAGAGGTCAGGGGGCGAGCAGCTCCATCGGGCCTGTTGAGGGAGACTATGTGGTGGTACGCTCCCCCAGTGAGAATATCCAGCAGGGTGGGGGCTAGGACGCCTGTGGGAGAGCTGACAGACTGTGGACCCCCCTGTAAAGAGTGGGAACCACGTTACAAGAGATCAGTGGTACAGAGATCTGAGGGGCGGACACCAGAGGCTGATGGGACAGGAGCCGGAGGCTGTGAGGAAAGGGTCACCACGATGGTACAGGGTCAGCAGAAGATGGATAAGTATACTGCGGAACGTGTGCGAAAGGGTCACGGAAGTGGATCAAATAGTAAGCAATGTAGATTGCAACATCTTAAAAACCAGATAGTCTGACTGGTGAGGGCAACGAGAATGCTGGAAAGAAGAGCAGAAGCTGCAGAGCGTCGATCTCAAAGTTGTAATATCCGGCTGGTGGGGGTCCCTGAAATGGAGGAGTGTCCCAGTGTGGAACTTTTCGTGGAGAATCTTATCCACAAGATTCTTGGTGTAAAAGGACTTTGAAAACTCTTTACAGTGGAACGGGTTCATAGAGTCCGAGGCAAGGCCCCACTACCGGGGGGATCACAGAGGGTGATAGTAGCCAAGATACAAAATTTTCCCGACAGATATGCTATTTTACAGGACTCTCGCAGGGTTGGCTGTTATGAGGGGGGGGGACACAAAGCTGCACATTTTCACAGACTTTACGTTGGAGGTGCAAAGGCAATGCAGGACCCATGATGTGGTGAGGATTAGTGGCTCTGTGAACTTAATCTCAAGTACATGATGTTTTTCCCAGCTAAATTGAAGGTCCTAGCGGATGGCAAATCCTGTTTTTTACTTCGCCGCAGGAGGTGTAGAACTGGCTGGACTCGGTGGCAAGGCATTTAGCTCAGCGAGGTGTGTGGAAGGAGCACCTTGACCAGGAGACTGAACCTCTTGGGGGGGAGGGGACTCCAGAGGGGCAAAAGGGCAATGATTTACATTAGTCGAATTGGCAGGGGGTTATGGAGAGTTGTAGGGGGGTTGTGCAGTAGAGGTTGGTACGGGTGGTGCAGGGGCAAAAGAGACCCCCAAATACCTCTGGTCGTCTATCTGCAGAGGGGGAGTGGAGCGTGCTGAGAACGACCAAGGGGATTGAGAGTAAGGGAGGGGGGGGGGAGTGCTTGGGGGCAGGATAGGGATGGAGGGGCAGTTGGGGGAGTTTAGGGTGTTCGGGGAGTTGGGACGGGGAGGATGAGGGTGAAAGGGGGAGGGATGATAGGAGGGGTCGGAGGGGCTGGGGGATTTGGTGAGACTGTTGGGAGGAGGGATTTGGGGAAAGATGATTGAGCATGCGGTTTGGGCAAGTTTGCCCTGTTGGTTGTAGCCTGCAATTTGGTTGATGAAGCAGACACACGGTTCTTCTGGAACAGGGGTGGAGCACAGGAGGGAGCAACGCTTGGGGAGATGTTCAATTCTGTGTCCTGAATGGGGAGTGATTGATTGAAAATTGAGACCTGGAACGTCCAAGGGTTGGGAAAGAAATTGAAATGCCAGCGAGTGGGTTGATTCCTGAAACGACACATGGTGCAACTTGCCCTGCTGCAGGAAACTCAAATGACTGGTGGTGGGTGGGACAGTGGTAGGGACATCCTTTTCAAAATACACTAGGGGAGTTTTGATCTCGGTGGCAGCGGGGGTGCCTTTGCAAGTAAACAAGGTACTGACTGATGAGGATGGGAGAACTGTGGTTCTCCTAGGCTCACTGGATGGTAGGGATCTCTGAGTGATCAACTCCTATGCCCCAATATGGACGATAAGGATTACTTCCCATTGGTGATGCGGTTGGTGGTGGGGTATCGGGAAGAGCTGTTCATATGGGGAGGGGATTTTAACTGCCTTTTAGATCCAGCACTAGATAGTACAGGGAAATCAGGCCTGACGAAACCGCAGGCAGCATAGTCTTTACGGATGATCATGGGTGATCTGGATTTAGTTGAATTGTGGAGGGAATCACATGGGCAGGAAGAGGGCTACTCCTTCTTTTCTGGTGTACATGGGTCCTTCTCCCGTCTAGACCATATCTTTGTGGGAGCGGAGTACTTCCATTAATTTGGCAACACAGCATATCTAGTGAGGTTCCTATCAGACCACTCGCCTTTAGTAACGCATCTAGAGGGAGTACGGCGGAAGTAATCGGCAAGCTCATGGCACCTATCTGCTACGGCCCTAGAAAATGCAGCATTTGCAGAGATGTGGGAAGAGATGGTACAGTTCTTCAACATTAATCAGGGGTCGGTGACGGGATTGTGGACCTAAGGGAAGCATTCAAAATTACAATCAGGCGGATTTGTATAGTCAAAGTGACGGGAGTCTGGAAAACATTGCAAGAGAAGGTACAGTAATTTAAGGGGGTGGTATCTACCTTAGATAAGGGGTTAGAGGAGGGCCGGGGGTCAGGAACAGAGTTGGCTGAGGCTCTGATTTCACAACGTGAGGTGCAGGATTCACTATCAAAGTTTGAGGGGAGTAGTAGGCAGGATGTACGGATTCACAGAGAGGGGGATAAAGCGGGGTGACTGCTACCCTGGCAGAAATGCCGGGAACAGCCCCGGCATGTGATAACTAGGATAAGGCGGGAGTCTGGGGAACTAGCCATCACTCAGGAGGAAATCAATGGGACCTTTCAGTGTTTCTACCAAACCCTGTATATGAGCGAGTGCATATACTAAGCTGATGACGCAGAGGAGCTCTTGGACCTGGTGCAGCTACTGGTCCTGGCGGGGGATCTTAGGGAGGGGCTGGAGGGACCTATTGAGGAATCTGAGATGAGCGGGGCCTTGCGGTCCATGCACAACGGTAGGTCCCCGGGGAGTGATGGCCTGCCGGTGGAGTATTATTGTATGAAGATCTACTGGTCTCCCGACTCAAGCAAGTCTACGATGAGGCTTTTGAGACACTAATCTCCCCGGACTCGATGCGGGGGCAGTAATAATGGTCCTACTGAAAAAACATAAAGACCCCCTGGATTGCACATCCTACCGCCTAATCTCATTACTGAATGTTGATGCAAAATGTTAGGGGAAATCCTGGCGACTAGAATGTCCGGGGTAGCTCCGTTATTTGGATATCCCGACCAGTGCGGCTTTACAAGGGGGGCGTAATACCCCAATGAACCTATAGTGCTTGAACCATGTGATGGATCAGGTTGAGGGCTCTCGAGAGAACTTGGCACTTGCTTCCTTTGATGCTATTAAGGTCTTCGATTCAGTGGAGTGGGAATGGTTGTTTAGAGTGCTAAGATTTCTCATATTTATCAGGCCATATAGGGCCATATCCCCTGTAGGAGCTGACAGTTAAGACTAAGTGGGAAAGGGATATAGTGGAACAGATCTCAGAGGCAGACTGGGGGACAATGTAGGAGCAGGTTAGGAACATTTTGAGAAACACCAGATTTCAACGTATTCAGTTTAGTATCCTGCACAGGGTATATGTGAACCCAACTAAACTGCATACCATGAATAAGTACGGATTGTCCACGGTGTGGGTCTGGGCCAGCGGGGATCTGTCATATGTTGTGGGGATGCCCGGTGATTGCACCCTACTGTCAGGTGGTGGATTCCAAGATGAATGAGCTGCTGAATTCCAGCTTTGATTGTGGTCCAAAAGTGTGCTTAGGGGGACTGATACCGGGGGAAAGCGACACAAAGTAAGGAAACGGTTGGTGCAGTTTATGATGGTTACTAGTGAAAAGGAGGGTAGCCATTGCCTGGGAGAAACCCCAGGGCCCATCCTTGGTGTAATGGGTGGAAGACATCCGCAGGTGGGGATGGCAGAACAAGACATTCTGCAGCAAACCTGTGACCCGGACCTAGAGGATAGGGTGGTGGTGGATTGGAGCCAACTGTTAAATGAACTGCACTCCTCAGCAAACCTGAAACTTCCCTGAAGGGTAGAGAGAGAATTGGCAGGTTCAAGAAAGGAGGTACTGGGGAAGGGAGAGGGGAGATAGAGGGAGGAAGAACAGGGACTTGCCGCAATTTTGGAAAGAACCGATGGACTGATATGCTGGATATATGGTATTATGAAACTTTTGGATTCTCTCTCCTGGGTTTCTGTGCAAAGATGTGCAACCATCAGTACAGTACTGTGATTTCAATGCATATTAAAAAAAAAAAGCTGACTAAACAGAAGTTAAAAAAAAAGATTCTCTTTCCTAAGTTCAGGGTAATATAGTTCCACACAGAAACTGTATGTATCATTGGTCCCCAGCAGCAGTCGTCCCAAAGACATCTTGCAGGGCTTTTGAGGGTACTTGGCAAAGAGGGCATGACTTCGGCTGGAGTCCTCAATGCATGCTGCTGTTTGGGGATGTTTTATGTGCGTTAGGATAATTTAGATCTCAGGATACATGACATTGCTGTTGTATAACATTTACTGTTTGTTCACCAAGTGCTTAATAAAAACACGTTTTTATAAAAATAGATAGTTCCACACAGTCCTCAGGGTTCCCTTCAGCTTCCACAAGTTCAATGCATCACAGTTCACACAAAAAGGGGTCTTGAAGCTCTGTCCTCAAGACAGTATTTGCAGTTCATCAAATCTCAGGGTTCCCTTCCCCAAGTAGCAACTTGCACTGGTTTCAATCGTTCAAAGTTCAACACAAATCTAGGTCCACTTGACCCTCCTCCTGGTTCACTTTACCAGTTCACTCACAGTGCTCCTTCTTGGTTTATTTCACAATGTCTGTAACTGTCACCATTTAGGGCTCACTTGTCAGGGTGCAGTTGTCAGACTACACGGTCCACCCATCACAGGTCGCGCAACAAGGAACCCTATGTTTTCCAGCATAAACAGGTTCTTGTGTACTTATCCCTGTGTACAGATTCACATTAATTTAGGGTCTCTATCTGCTTCTTGGCTCAGTGTGTAGTTTTGCAATCTACTGGTTTCTCATGAGTAGCCTCTTGGCTTTTCCATAACGTGTTACAAACTTCTTGCCAGTCTTTGGCCTTGCCCTATTGTATCCATTCATAAAGTTCACTTTGTGGTGGTCTTTTTCATGCCCCACCTTTCTGTTGCATTCTTTCACGCTTGAGCTCTTTTCAGTAAGTTGCTTGCAGATGGGCACTTTACCTTTTAGCTTTCATCAATTTTTAGATTTTCCCTTTAAGTTGTATTCAGTTCGGTATGCAATAAGCTTACTTTAGCTCACTTTCAAGGTTTTCATTCAGTTCGATATTCAATATCCGTAATTCAGCTTTGTTTCAAAGTTTCATTCAATTCAGTATTCAATAAACATAATTCAGCTTTGTTTCAAAGTTGCATTCAGTTCGGTATTCGATACAAATGTATGTGACTTGATTGCCTATGTGTAGCCTGCTAGGAGCTCGCCCTAATGCAGAGTGACTTTCCCCCGACACTCACCAGTCTTCAGCGTTCTTCTCTGGTGGCTCTGCTTCTCCTCTTCTGCCTCTCAGGTAGGCGGGCGTGCCTCTCTGTGGCTCCCTCTACTGCTCCTTTGGTCGCTCTTTATACACCTACAACCCCTTGACCGGTTGCAGGTGTGGATTTTCAATTGAACTTACCCGACCATAATTTAAAGGACATGCCTGACATTCAAAGCACTCTACAGGCATCTTCGTCCGAGTACTACAGTGGTGAAATTAGATGTTGGTGTTCATCTCTCCTAGTCACCTCTTCCTCATCCCTGTACTGTAAGAGGTAAAAGGTGATGGGGGGGGGGGTTTACAATAGCCTATAAAGGCCGGGAGAGGGTTGGTCTTCAGTAGGGAAAGTGGAATACCATGTCTCGCCTGTTGGCACCCACTCCCAGTCCCCAAGCACCCTCTACCCAGGTGATCCTCCCTCTCTTTTCCACCCCCAGTGTCAGGATCCAAAAGCGATGGCCTTTCCCTGGCCACCTGAGAAGAGGATCCAGGGGGAATGGGTGTTGGGATACCCTCAGGTTTCCCACAGTATCTGTAAGAGTGCAAGAGCTGTCAATGTGTATACATGAGATAATAACCTGTCCATCAATGTGGAGAAATCCAAATGTATGTGTGTGGGTAAAGTCAACAACGATAAAGTGAGAGTTGTGACCCCATGCAGGGGATGTAGAAAGAACAGACCTATATCTATCTTGGCTATGAGGTACAGTCCAACTCTAGGATATCTTTGGTATTTGGGAAACGACACTCGAGGGCTATCGCTACTATGTCCATAAGGAATTTTGTTAGTGCTGATGCGGGGTATAATTTATCTGGCATTGTAACACTCTACCAACAGAAATTGGTGGCTAGAACTGCCTATGCCCTTGAGTGTTCATACTCCGATTTTGAAAAATGAACCAATGTTTTAGAAGGCCATAACTGGCAACGCATCCTGGGTCTCTCAAAAGCAATCCCGAGACAAGCCATAAGACTCGAGCTTGGTTTGACCTCGCTGAACACACTGATAAGTATAAGCAGAGGTAATCTATATATCAAAATATTGTGTTGATAAGCAATCGATTTTTGAGTTGCTTAAGGACAAAATGTTAAGGGGGTACTGCAGAGTGTTGGAAGAAGTTTTGAAACTGTACTTTTTTTATAGGAAACCTCAAACATACATATATCAGTTTCCTAGCACTGCATTTAGACACATCTTCATGTTCATGCAATTAAACAAACTACCCGTTATAACTGTAAAGGGTGCATGGCCGCAGTTACCTGATGAGGAGCGTAGGTGTCATTTATGTGATGATTCCGAGACACTTGAATCACTTACCCATGTCGCGTAACTCTGTTAAAATACAATATCAGATATTATATGCACTTTATAGATGACATGGCCAATGTGGTGGAATTGCCAATTGGGTTTCAGCATATCAGGATCGATTGCCCTTGTAAAGGGTTGGCAAAAGTATGAACTCAAAATAAGGCATGGCAGTAGACCATAGCTTTGCTCCAGATTGTTAATTTGATGTCCTAAAATTGATCGCTAATTGTTATACAAGGATTTATTTTATTTACTATGTGAAATTAATGTATTGTTTTAAGACTTTTCTATGTGTGATCAATTGTAACACTCTTGACCTTTTAACAATCTGTTTTATTTATCTTTTTGTGAATAGTTTGTGATTATCTGAAACACAATAAAAAAATGTTCCTCCTTAAAAATAGCAGCATATTCTGTGACTCATTTCACCATGTTATAACACTTTATCTTCTCTGGGTACCCTAATTGCCTAAATTGCCTCACATTTGTAAATCTCCCCAAAACAAAAGTCCAACTATTATACCTTAGTTGATCTTATTCTTTGTCACAATATTTACTGCAACATAGTTTTCTTCTCCAATATCGTTTGCAGTTTGCTAGCAATGTGCTTGTACCATTGTCTTATGTACTACTCCCATGTAAATAGTTATTGCATTTCTGTTGGACCTTATACTTCTGAATGTTTTCTGTAATACCCACTTGTTTACTACCTGTGCAGCAGTCTGACATCCTTTTGGGGCTCATCTGCTCTATATGGGACTACATCATTTAAATAAATCCTTTATGCTTATTGCTCTATTCACAGAGATTAGCAATGGCGGTGGTTGAGTAAAGTAAAGAAGTTACCTGTCAAGTGCCTGTTATTCCTATACCATAGATTTATTTTCAACACCAATGTCTGCTCACACGCCATAGCTCAGTTGTATGGGAAACTCGATTCTTCAATCACTAGTATTTGAGATTGTTAAGAGCAAGTTATATGTGCTGGCCAGAGGCAAGGGGCACACAAAGGTGGCTCGGAGATTTGAATGAGATTGAGTAAAGGAGTTATTATGATAAATGGTTTTTCCCTGTTTATTAGCAAAAATCTGGAACCCATTTTCAGGTTTGCCAACCATAATGACTTTTTTTATTTTCAAAATAAAATACGCCTAGTTACACCTTAGAAGAGCTCACTACTTCCGTAAAAAGAATGGTCTGACACTTCATTGACATTTTTACATGGTTTCTAAAGAAACTGCTTATGTGCTTTCCCCAATGTATTCTTTGTTTTAAGTCCCTTAAAGAGGCATAGTCGAATCAAACATTCCGCCTTACGCAGTCAGGAAAAAGAAAGATCCACTTCTAGCTTCTGCCATTTGTCCATTGATAGCTAAATTCACCCAACCACTCACTGTTTTTTCGTAGCCGGTTGGATCTAGTCTGTTTATTTTAGGCATGCTTAACAGTTTTTGATTAGTAAATTATAGGTTCACTTTGCAAAATAAAGGAACGTTAATTGAGGAATGTGTTTCAAGGAACATGGTAAAAGTTTAGATCACTACCCCAAGTACTATTTCTGATTCTTATTGTGGTGTTGATCATTGATAAGAACTGCGTTTTGTCTTGTAAACTGGTTGCCACATCTTTGATGTAATGATTTCTGTCTGTTAATACATTTTACGTTTAACACCTGTGTGACTTGTAGACTGCTTAACCCATAAGAAAAAAGCTCCATATAGTGGCATGTACTGGACACATGGGTGCGTACTAAAAACTGGGAGGTTACTGGTGCAGGATTTGCAAGCCCCTAACTTGTCATAATGTATTAACTACTGAATTTTCTAAACCCGTATTGCAAGGTTTAAAATGTGTGCTTTGTGTAACTTGTAGCCTTTATTAGAATCAATGTAACTTCGTCTTGCACCAAATTTAAAAACAACCCATAGAAAAAGTAGCAATGATCTTGAACAACGTGGACCATTCACAAATCCCCTCTGTATGAGTAGAAGTAGCATAGAACATTTTGTGACAAGCTTGTGGCATGCTTTGACATCAGATTCTTTTTGAGAGATTCGTCGGTAAGAATCTCTTTTTAATTGTCATGACATAGTACATTGTTTTTCTAGTTTTACTAAGGTCTCTAGGCATATCAATTTTGAAAGTATATATATTTCTGAGGCTTGTGAAATCTGCTTAGATCACATGCTGTGCATAGGCTGACATCTAGGGGAAGCTGCAGAGTATTACAGTTTGTTTTTCGAAACTCGAAAAGGGGCGTCGAACCAGGGCGTGCCAGTAATACTATCCCTAGTGTGACGTTCCCTATACCCATGGGTGAAACGTAGGCCTCTTGACATCAGAGGATTGCTACCGTCGTTAACTGCACGAACGGTGAGTTTCCGGACACCTTTTAAGTCCTTACAGTCTTTAGGTGCGTGGGCACGTTAATGTGGAACAGGGCTCTGTATAATGCTTTTTCTATTTGTCTTGCAGGGCTCTTGTGGTAGAAGATGGTGTGAAGAAAGCCGAAGTTCGAGCCAGAGTCTTGGAATGAAGCGCTTGGAAATGCGTAAGTAAATGCCGGTTGCCTGCTTTTCAAAAGCTCTCTACCTGTCTCTTTTCCCTTGCAGCTGTGAGTTCGGGTGTTGAAGAGACGCTGGAAACGCCGGAGTATTTGCAGGCGCCCTATAGTGGCGGGCGCGATGGCGCGTAAGTAAAATACCTGTCTAATGTCTCTTCTTTTGTCTTTCAGGTGCAGGATTGTAGCGTTGAAGAAAACCGGAATTCGCGGAGTGCCGGTAAGTAATTCCACACAGGAATAACTATGCTTTTGTCTTCACGGGCGGAGGAGCAGCGTGAAGAGATGGTAGCTGCCGATGGATCAGGTGAGGAAAGCGCTGCGAGTGAAGGTTGCCGTGCTAACCTGTTGTTTCTTGTCTTTGCAGGTGCTACTGAATGCTGGATACAGGAATGGTAAGTGTTTGTTTTTGCAGGTTCAGGATCGGAAAGAAGAAAACTGGAACAGACACGGTGAGCGTTCTGCTGCAGATGCAGAATAACGCGAAGCACGTTTCATCAATCGGGTGTGGTTTAAATAGCCTTGGAGTGATGAGGCGTCTTCCTCCACGGCCTCGCCTAGGTAAGAAAAGAGTTCCTGTTCCAGAAGAGTTCCAGTGTTGTATCCAGGGAGTGGAGCTTGCCCCACCCAGGTAAGAAAGTAGTCCCGGCTCACAGAGGATTCCTATGTGGCTGGTAAGTAAGCAGCATGGTCTGCTACAGGTAAGTCCACCCAAGCATCTTCATACAAATTATGAGCCTGGCGCTTCCAGTGCCGGGACCAGTGACTTTGATGAGCCTGATGCCACCGGCGCCAGGACAAGGTCCAAAAGGTCCCAGTGGGGACCGGCTGGTGCCTAGGATGAAGGTTAGGGGCCTGCTTCCAAGGACGTTGGGCTGGTCCTAGCTCCTTGGAAGCAGTGATCATGACATCGGCCCTAGACATTAGGGAGAGTGGGGGGTGGTCATTACAGGCTTCTTTCCAACTCCATTTAAGTTCTGCCCAAAGTGTAACAGGAAGTTTCCCATGGTCTCACACAAAGCCTTGCACAACAGTACATGACGACTACCGGCTGCAAACACCCCAAGCCCAGCCAACGGACCCACCGGGCTGAGGCCGCCAACAGCACATCACTGCTCTCTTGCACTTTTCCTGCTTCCTCCCACTAACTCAACCTACCCTCTTTTTTCAGAACCGCCAGAGCACCAGGGGACCACTCCGGTGGTGATAGTGCGCGGTACAAATGTCCTTTAACATTAACATTAACATGGTAGACAAGCACAATACATGCAATACATGCAATCTGTGTCTCCCACGAGACCATCCGGAGGCTATTTGTCAAGCTTGCAAGCTCTTCAAGCCGAAAACCCTTATTAAAGACCGCTCGACTAAACGCTGGGCCCACTACGCCAGGCAGCTAGAGGCCATGGAAGTGGAGGGAACGTTCAGCGATGGCAGCAACGCTGCCAAATCGGACGGTGAATGCAGAGGGGTGACTTCGGACACCCACGCACAGGCACCCGACCCCGTAGGACTGGCCGGCGGCCACGTTGTGGGGACAACACCCGGCGGCAAGAGCGCGACACATACTACCTCCACTAAACACACCAGCCCCGGCCTTGACTCGACACGCGTGTCGAGCGATCGGCAACGAAAGACACCAAGAGGACTGTCTACCGAGTCTGCGTCCTCTGGGCGTTCCTGTTCACGCTTGCCTCATGACAAAGACCAACCATCCGCGGTTGATAAAGGTGTCACACTTTCAATAGTCACTGAGTCCCGGTCGTCAGAATACGATTCCAACCTCTATCCTCAGTCAAGGCACTTAGCGTCTACACCCGTGATTCAACGTCCTTCCTCCAAGACAACCTCCGAATCTCGTACCACCTCCGAATCTCGACGCCAGGCGTCAAATCCCTCGGAGGCCCCCAAAAATACGGAAAACATTCCTCCAGTCATGGGAAGGGGGATAAACAGCATAAAAAGTCTTCAGAACACCATAGTCTTAAAGATACAGAAGGCCCCTAAATCTATAGGAAAGTCCAAGGTCCCTGAACCTACCACTAAAAGTAAGGTCATTCCTCCCACTACTCAGGGCATGGAGGAGGAACTAGAACATGTCATTCCTAGCTCCAGAGAATGGAATTCAGCTGATATTGACAGGCTCATGAGAAGGATGTCATTTATGGCAGACTTCTATGAGAAAGACCCTAATTACTTTCATAGCTATGCCAACACCCCGGCTACCTCTGCCCCTTCGGGGTCAAAAGACTCTCAGCCCCCTGCTAAAAAACCCTGCTCTGATGCCCCGACACAGAGCTTGGTCACAGACCCGTTGGTGATCGAGTCTTTCCACCCTGATTTATATTGTGAGGAAACTGAACCACAATTGGTGCAAGACCAGACAGGGGTCTCTTATTATGGGGATGACGAGGACCAGGAGGAGGATGAGGCTGAGGCCTACAATCTCGACTCCCCGATTCCCAAAGACGCCCTGGTGCATGACTCACCGGTAGATAATCAACCTTTCCTCAATGAGGTACTAGCTAAAGCAGCAGCCCATTTCCATATTGACACGCAGGGTGTCCAAGAAGATATGGATTTCGCTGAAGAGATCCTAGGAGACAGGAGAGCTATTACTCAGGCCATCCTTATATTAAAATCCATCCAGCGTAGGATTGATCCCTCGCTTGTAACCCCAAATATCACTTGTGCGGTTAATCCGCGAGTGAGAAACTATTCCGTGCCGCACACTCCGACCCCCTGTACATTAGGGGGCAATTAAAACCGGATTCCCTAGTTGTAACAACCACCAGAAAGAGGGCAGGTACACCACTTGCTTCTTCCGAAGCACCCCCTGATAAGGAGAGCAAAAAACTATATGCTCTGGGTAGAAAGGTTGCCTCCACCTCGGCCTATCGGGCACGTATTGCCAGCAGTGCCACTCTTTTGGCAAGCTACAATTGCCACCAGTGGGAACAAGTAGCTGCTTTAGTATCTTCCGCACCCGAATCCCTAAAGAGCTAGTTGGCTCAATTGGCAGCAGATGTATGGTCTGTATCAGGATGCATACTAAAGACAAACTTTGATGCAGCAGACCATGCTGGAAGGTTAATAGCCTAAGGCACAGTTATGAAGTGTCACCCTTGGCTGAGACAGTCGGGGTTCAAACCTGAGACCCAAGCCACTCTTACAGACATGCCGGTAGAGCCGAACATACTATTCCGTAAGGCAGTGGAGGAAGCCTTAAAGACAGCTAAGGATGAGTACGAGACCCTAAAATCCTTCTGCCAACTCACAAATAAAGCCTCAGGACAAAGGGGAAACAATTTTCGTCGCTTTTGGGGACAAAGCTCCCAGAGGGGTTCTAACTATTATCAAAATCAGGGAACCTCATGGGGCAACAATCAGTTCCAATCTTCACAGGGCTTCCCCAGAGGGCAGCGCAGGGGCTGCACCAGGGGTAGAGGCAGCCCCGCCAGAGGTGGTACACCACCCAGTAAGCAGTGACGTTCCGCATCGGGTCCCCTCCCATGCATCCCTAGTAGGTGAGCGCATTTCCACCTTCAACCACGCATGGGAGGGGATCACTTTGGACAGATGGGTGCTGTCCACAGTGTCCGGCGGATATTGTATAGAGTTACTAGGGCTGCCCCACAACCATCCTCCGTGACAGAAGGTACACTCGTTGGATCATCAGAAAATCCTCCTCGAGGAGATCGCCATTCTGCTTGCAAAGGACACCATAGAAGTCGTCCCGGTCAGCTGGGTAAACCAAGGGTATTTATTCAACTTACTTCCTTGTGCCAAAAAAAGATCTGACAATGCGCCCAGTATTAGATTTGTACCCTGCAAACAAGTATATCAAGCCACAAAAGTTCTGCATGACTACACTACAAGAGGTAATCCCGCTACTAAAAAAGGGGGATTACATGGCAACATTGGATATGAAAGATGCTTATTTTCATATTTCAATGTTCCCAGCGCACAGACAATTCTTGCGTTTCAAAATAGACAACCAGCATTACCAGTTCAAGGTGCTGCAATTCAAAATAGCCTCGGCTTCAAGGGTATTCACAAAGGTATTGGCAGTGGTGGTGGCGCACCTGCGCAGGGAGGCAATCCCAGTGAACCCTTACCTGGATGACTGGCTCATTACACGGGAGTCCCCCCTAATTTGCAGATTCAACATCCAAAGAACAATCAACCTCCTCTTCCAATTGGGCTTCTCAAGCACCTCAAAACAGTTCCTAGGAGCTGTCCTAGACACCCAAGAGGGGTTGGCCTTTCCATCAGAGGAAAGAATTTGAAATATGTTGCTGCAAATTCCTCAATACCAGGCCGGTCGCCAAATAAGGGTGCGCAAAGCGATGTTTGCTAGGCATGATGGAATCTTGCATTTACCTGGTTCCCCACGCGCGCCTGCACACGCATCCCATGCAGGAATGGTTGGCAAAACAGTGGTCTCAAGCAAGTAGTCAGTGGGACGATCTAGTAGTTGTTTTGCCAACACTAGTACAGAGTCTTTGCTGGTGGACAAAAGAGAATCTTACGAAGGGGAAACCCTTCTACGATCCAGAGATGCAGGCCGTTGTCACAACAGATGCCTACCTAGCAGGGTGGGGAGCCTACTACCTTCACCATACAGCTCAGGGTCTCTGGTCTCACACAGTGGCTCAGAACCACATCAATCTGCTAGAACTTCTGGCAGTCTTCAGAGCGCTTCGGGCATTCAAACCTCTCCTAACCAACCAGTCAGTGCAGATCCTAACAGACGGCACAACTGCAATGTTTTACTTACACAAACAAGGGGGCACTCGTTCTCCCAATCTGTCCAGGCTTGCCCAGAAAATATGGAAATGGGCACTCAAACGGAAGATTTACCTGTCATCCCAACATGTTCCAGGGGAACTCATGCTCTGAGCAGAGATCCCCTCCCAGAGGAACACGAGTGGCAACTACATAAAGAGGTCGTAGGAGACCTCTTCTCTCAGTGGGGTTTCCCCACTATAGACCTATTCGCCACAAGCGAAAACAGGCAATGCCCAGACTTCGCATCCAGATTCTCCCAGCCAGGCTCCAACGGGAACGCCCTATGGATGAATTGGTCAGGGATGTTTGCCTAAACTTTTCCACCAACCCCTCTTATGAGGAAGGTGGTGAACAAGATCCCCAGGGAACCGATGATGCTCATCCTGGTTGCTCCTATGTGGGCGAGACAACCATGTTATCCACACCTACGCAAACTGGTGGTGTGCGACCCCCATCAAGCTCCTGTGCCGGTACAACCTACTCTCCCAGCACGAGGGGCTAACAGTGCATCCTCAGCCCATCTCGATGAACTTGGCAGCATGGCTCCTGAGGTCATAGAGCTCGGACAACTCAATTTACCACAGAGATGTATGGATATCTTGAAAGAGTCAAGAAAACCTAACACGAGGCACTGTTACTATGACAAATGGAAAGAATTTGTTATTTGGTGCCAGAATAAGCAAATCAACCCAGTTGATTGTACTCCTTCTACTGTTGTCACCTATATGCTCCACCTACTGGATGCAGGGTTAGTGTTTAACTCGTTAAAGTACACCTGGCAGCTTTATCAGCCTACATCACTTCCCATAACCAGGTGTCATGGTGAAGTGCCAGTCGTTAAAGCATTTATGGAATGGGCAAAGAGACTCCACCCTCCAATTTCTAAACCACCACTAGGTCGGGACCTTAATGTGGTACTTGCTAAGCTCCTGGGACCTCCCTTGCCCATGCACAAATCTAGTCTCAAACACCAGACTTATAAAACTGCCTTCTTAGTAGCCATTGCCTCCATAAGAAGGGTCAGTGAAATTCAAGCTCTGTCAGTGCAGGATCCTTTCTTCGCTATTCATAAGGATAAACTGGTTTTACGCACTCATCCTAGGTTCTCACCTAAGTTCATTTCCAAATTCCATGTTAACCAGTCTATTGAGCTACTAGCCTTCTTCCAAGAACCCAAAAGCTCTGCTGAGGTGAAACTCCACACACTAGATGTGAGGAGGGCGGTCCTCTACTATGTAGACAAAACCAGACTGCTAACAAAAACAGATCAGCTGTTCATCTCCATAGCCCCAGGCAGAGAAGGAGATCGTGTCTCTAAGAATGCCATCTCTAGGTGGATAGTCAGATATATCCAACTGTGCTACTGCCTTTTACGCCAAGGGCCCACTCTACAAGAGGTACTGGAGCCACTCTGGCTTTCATTGCAAATGTACCCCTTGACAGCACTTGCAAAGCAGCTACATGGAGCTCTATTCACACCTTTACTCAGCACTACTGCATTGACACTCATTCCAAGACAGATACTCAAGTGGGACAAGCGGTTCTAAGACATTTATTCTCTCATGAACCTTCTCACATCCCGCTTCCTTCTTCTAACACTGCTCGCAAATCTATGCACAGCATGTGATCTAAGCAGATTCCACAAGCCTCAGAAGGGATACATTACTCACCGTAATCATATTTCTGATGCTTGTATCCGCTTAGATTCACATGGGCCCCCCCCCCCGGTCCCCTCTGAGAGAAGGTGCATGGATGCTTGTAGCTTTATCTATCTTATCTAATCTGAGGGTCCTACACGCATGAGGGATCATGGTACAGGGAACGTCACACTAGGGATAGTATTACTGGCACGCCCTGGTTCGACGCCCCTTTTTGAGTTTCGAAAATCAAACTGTAATACTCTGCAGCTTCCACTAGATGTCGGCCTATGCACAGCATGTGAATCTAAGCAGATACAAGCATCAGAAATAAGATTAAGGTGAGTAATGTATTTCATATATATTTTTTTAAAGCAAACATAACATTTTTAGCACAAAAGATCCAAATCAACAAGGAGGCCCTCGCTGTACAGTTTCAATAGAAAGAGCCTTTGTTGTTCAGGCTTTCAGTTGACAGAAATTACTTCAGGAACATCTATTGATGGTCTAGTGCTTTCAGAGATCTTTGAAGATGGCATATACCACCCTGAGAAAGTTGTTTTTTAGGTTTTTCCTTCTTTTTTACTGCTCTTCCAAGTGATGACTGCAATTACTTGGTTTTAAGTATTTGTTGCATTTGGGCAAAGTAGGAATAAGTGGAATGCCTATGGAACTCTAGGGCTGGGACCAGCAATCTGTTTCACTTACCATGCATTCTTGGCATCTGTAAGCCATTGCCATGTGGATTACTGTGATACAAAGACAAGTAGCCTAATTTGTGAACACCTTAAGAGCGGATTTGACTAGACAACATATAGAAGTGGTGGTTAATTGGATTAACGAAATGTCAATACATCCGGGTGAAGATTAATTTACAGTCTAAAATAATCTATGGACTTGCAAGTCGTCCTGCTGCATGAGGTAGTGTACCGGGTATTTGTAAGTGGGACTGTGGAGCTTTTTTCACTGCACTGTTAAGCTCTAGAATGTTGTTAGTGTTTAACCCAATATATCCCTTGTGTTTCTTTCTTCCTTCTCCCTATTTCCTTTCACCTTGCTTTACCCAAATAACAACTGCTCCTTTGCTTAAACATTAATGATCCACATGGGTACCTCCTTCAACCTACTGGGGAAACCACAGACTAAACAACCGTGCCTTTCTGTCGAGCAGTCCACCATCTTTATGCTCTCTCAGACTTCCAGCAATATCCCTTTCTAACGGAGTACAAGGTGAAGCACTTTTTCTTCTGATCTTTTGCATGATGGGGCATTTCCATTTTCACATACGCTCACCCACGGCATGAAAACAAAGATGTATACTGTGCCCAGGCATGTTCCACTAGTACGTTCATCTGGTCTCATTCCACTGTGTACTCTACATCATACCTGCTTGAAAACTGTTTTTTAATTATTTTTTTAAATAACTTAACCAGGTGAGGCCACTGTGAAAGACCAATGCTATTCACAAACTGTTTCTAGAATGTACTAAAAAAAAGTTGTCTTATTTGACTAAAGAAATATAATGTAGGATATTGAACAAAAGTGGTGCTAATGACCTTTTTGTTTTCCCTGTATCTGTATGAAATGTTTGTCATCAGTTGCAACATGCTTTTTTCCCCTGTCTTTTTCTTTTACTGTCATTGAAAAGTAACATTTGGCGTGTACATAAAACAAATTTGTATATAGTGTTCTGAGAAAATATTAAAGGCTGCTGATATTGAAAACTCTGAAAGTTGTATTTAGGCAATAATTAAATGCATTTAATCTATAGAATACGAATTTTAATATTCTGATTTGCAGTAGGAAGCAAGTCTCTCATGATCATCTACGTTCCCCATTACAAAGATTGTTTCCATGCTAGGGGAACCTGCATGTTTGTGTCCCTTCCTTTTGCTTTGGGAACACACTTGTTGCTTTTAGAAACAACACATCATCCACCTGCCTATGGTGCTCTCAGTGTCTGCTTCCTGTTGCCTTGTATCCGGCCTATTTTGACCTATGCTGATTTTAATCTTTTTTACTTTGTTGGGTCTACTCACCAATATCCAACTCGGATCATTAGATGGCCAAAGATGACGCAAGAGACCATTCTGTCAAGATGTCTCACTTTCAGATGAACGAGATCATTCTTATTTGCCATTTATGCAGTGTTTTTAAAGTGTGGCTGTGAAATATGTTTGCTCCATAAATAACATGCATGCTTTGATCGGAAAAAGCTTTAGTATGGTTGTGAAGGTGAATTATTTTGCTTTTTGTGGGTGTTGTACCTGCAGTGAGTGACACATGAACTCCTTCAAGTGTGCTGTCTGACAAATTGAATGGCTTTGGATCACGTTGAATAGCAATTCATGTAACCTGGTTGCAAATGTGCTGGAGGAATTGCCTTAATTTTAAACTTGTCTTTTGAAGTGTTATCCAATATGTTGTCTCTTATTTTAAGCGTTATGCCTGTGTTGTGTTGCTGAAGGAAGTAATCTTTCTTAGACTATATTGACATAAAAACATGTTTTAATTAACTACAAAGTTTGCCAGTGTTTGATTTGCACTTATATTCAAATTATATACTTTAGCCTTTTAAAACAGTAAAGTATGTTTAGCGTTACTTGCGTTCATTTAAAGCAAGAAATGGCACAGCCTGTATTCATCCCTTTCTTGGCACGCCTTCATTTTTGTTGGCCTCATTGTACTGCTAACGTACACCCTGTTTTAATGCAATTAGTTTGTGTGCCCTTTCTTCTGTCCTCCAGCTTCTAAAGGATCGACTTGTGTAAAGGGAAGGTAGCACTTCTGCTTCTATGGGCTGTCCTAACATTATCACTGCTTTTGCACCTCCACCAGTTTGCATGCATATAAAAACCTTGCATCTTCCACAGTACTTGCAACCTTTCTCTTTCTTAAGCATCCTTTGCTACCTGTCTTTCAAGGCTCGCAACGTATTTGTCCAAGTTGCAGCCACTAACTATTGCAGAAATATGGCTGACTGAAAGCCGAGTGACTTCTCAGTAGCTTCTGGATGGGGTCTATGCGAGAGTACAGGTTAGCTCCAACAGCAGTGACACTTTAACCCCCTATATGATTAGGCATTCCGCGCCTGTTCCTCCTCTACATTTAGCAATACTCAGTGTTTTTCCTCATCCTTTCAGAAGATTATGAAAAATTCAACAGCTTATAATGAAGTGACTGGCAACGATGGGCCACTTCTTGAAGAATCCCTTACGAGGTCTGAGGCCTAATTAAATCAAACCTAGGTAATCGTATAGCACATGTGGCCCGTTTGAACTTGACTTTTGGTGTGCTGTGGTACTTTGAAACCATGTCCGTTTTTCTGCCAAAGGTTTTGCTGTGCTTTGCCAGTTTTGATATCCAAACTTTAATCTTTCACTTTTTTGATCATGAGTGTTTTTTCCCCAAATCATATTTTTGTGTTTCAGGTAAGTTGATTTTCTGTGACTAATCGGTGGATAACTGTCAAATGGTAACACATAAAGCATCTTTAAAAATGTGCTGGTAGGGCATTGGTTCATCAGTCAAGTTACTTGCAAAATGGCTTAAAATATGCCCCTAGTAAAATATGTTGAAAAAAGCACGTCAGTAAAATTGATAACAGACACAAGTTAGATTTAATGTAGCACTCTACATTCCTTGAAGCAGCCACCATGCGTCATAAAAGAAGCAACACAATATTGTGTTGCACAGCAGAGGTAACAGTGGACAGCATGCATAGGGAGAGCATGCAAAATGATATAACTAATATCTGGTTGTAGTCATTAATATGGTGGTATTTATTAACTGCTTTTTTTATGGTTTCTTTCTTCTGACAGATTCCTCATCTATGATATTCTATCCCTAGTGTCATCTGGCTTCGAAACCTTTTTCAACACTAGAGGGCTCCACGTGGCTTTGCTCTGCATCTCTATGCACCCCATGCCATGAAGGGGGCCAGTATATAGGATCTAGTATGCATGAGTTGCTGTACCCATTGCCTCTGCCCCTTTGTTCTGTGCACTCTGTACGCTAAGGGAATATTGCTAGCTATAATATATTTCTACTGCATCATGCCTAACCCCAGGAAGGCATCTGGGTCAAACTTTGTGTGGACTACGGAAGACAGATGTCTGTCTCCGCTGCCTGCAGCATTTGTTTATAGTGTCTGGGAGATGGCCACGACCCACAGGTTTGTGGGCCATGCCAGTTCATGCCTAAGGACCTACAGGAGCGCACCACAAAACCTTTTACCGTTGGCCACAGAGATGACAAAAGTGCTCTTTCAAAATCGCTGAGCATGGAGTGGATGAGAGAAGACTGATCCCCAATCCCGTAATAGAAGAAGAATCACTAAAGGTCCTGCTCCCTGAGCTGTTGCTTAAGAGATCTTTGAGGAAGAGGAGCCACTGATCCAGAGACTTTTTGGAGGATTTGGCCCTGCATGCACAGTTTGCTCCCCAATCCTTCACCCTGGATGAATGGGAAGAATCAAGGCTCAACGTCTTCACCAAAGCCCCAGTAGGTGCCCCTCAGAAGTTCGTTACTGCACACCAAAGTGCTCTGCTGGACTCAGATCCAGACTATTGCTATGTAGCTTCACTGTCAGGTGTCAAGCTCGTGGCACTGGCTCTTGGCACTGACTCCCTTGCCTCTGTGCTGTCTTGCAAGAGGCAAATTCATGTACAAGATGTTCAGTCTTGGGTGATGAAGGTGATCTCATCCCATTTCGGATAGTCCTCCGAGGAGTTTTATTGCGAGAAAGTACATCTCATGGATCTAGGCTGCAGCTTGCAGGAAGCCAGTGGCCTCAAAACATTAATGGAGTTGGGCATTCTGCTAGTGCCAACTCCAGGTAAGACTCCTACTTCCTTCTAGATGGTGGCAAAGGTGGTAGACATATTGGGCTTGTTATCCCCTTCCAATCCAAAGGTTCTGTTTGAATGAACTGGCATCCTTCATGGGGGCATACGGAGAGTGGCACTACTGCCTTTAACCTTATAGTGAATCCCTAAGGTTGGATGCCTGGGAGAACCCATCTGTAGTCCCTGTAGTGAACTGAGACTTGGCCAAGAAACTCCATCTGTCATCCTCGGACGAGGACTTTCTCTCCACCCACACCTCCCAAGGAGCTTGCTGGTTCAGGTCAGAACCACCAAACTCAAGACGCCATTCCATCTTATCCCTGTGACAAGTAGAGACTGGACGCTTGGCGGTATAAGGTGTCTGTCTCGGACATTCTTGGCCAACCTTTCTTTTGGCCTGTGGATTGTGCTGTGTGAGGCAGCTGGAAATCTCCCATTGGTGACATGAGAGAGTGCTCCAACGCCCTAGTACAGAATGGCAGTGACATGGCGCACCAAATGCTACAGTCAGGCCTTTACACAGTTAACTGTATAGACTGTGCTAGGGCAGCTGGAACACTCATCTGAAGACTCTCCTGCATGAGGTCCTTAGAGTTTGCCTTAGATGTTCAGGCCAAGCTCCTGTTCATGCCTTTTGATGGGAATAATCTCTTTGGAGACAAAGCTGTTGGCCACTTCAGAAGTTTCAAATATCTATGGCCACCCCAGAATCCTTGGCTAGGCTGTCCAGCAGCCCTCAGCACCTGCCACAAAAGAAAAGGGGTTTTAACCCTTTCCCTCCCTTGCCAAGCATGGCAGGGTACAGGTGCCCATGGGCAAGCATCAGTTACAGCGCCCCACGCACAAGCCACAGAAGAGGTTGTGGAGCTTAAATTGCGGGCATCACCATTTTCAGCATTGCCCTATGAAGCCCCATGTGGGGGGAGCCTCTGTGAAGAGGGCATCATACATTGCATTGCACTGGGGGTGGGGGAGGCAGACCCTTGTCCTGCAAGTAGTGTTACCATTCCACATCCGGCACATGGGCCTTACAGGTCATGACACAGGGTTATTGCTTTCCCCTCGTTCAATGCCCCCTAGACCATCCTCCTTTCAACCCTTATTTCCCTCCCGATCCTCTCTTGTTAGAAGAGGCTTGTCAACTTGTGGGGAAGGTTGTAATAGAAGCTGTGCCCCACTCTGAAGAGGCAACAACTTGTATTCACTCATTTCTGGTTCTGAAGGAGGACAGGGACTGCGTCCTATGCTGGATTTGAGCCTACTGTACCTATATCTGCACAAGGACAAGTTCAAAATGGTCGTCACCCTGACCATGCTCCGGGCCCTCCAGAACCTTCACTCCCTTGATCTGCAGGACTGGTTGGTGTCCTGGATTTGCTGGATTTGAGCATACTGTACCTATATCTGCACAAGGACAAGTTCAAGATGGTCGTCACCCTGGCCATGCTCCGGGCCCTCCAGAACCTTCACTCCCTTGATCTGCAGGACTGGTTGGTGTCCTGGATCTGCAGGACGACCACTTAGTTGTGCTGATTCATCTCAGGCACAGAAGGTTTCTGAGAATTGTGGTGAGTTCTTCACAGTTAATAGTCTTGTCATTTGGTCTTTCTTTGACAAACAGATTCTCAACAAACTGCTAGCAGTAGTTGCCTCAGGAGGGAAAGCATTCAGGCCTTCCCCCTTCCTGGATAACTGTCTCATCCAACTTGTTTCAAGAGCACAGCACATCCTCTGCATGTGCAGCCTATTGCGCAGTATTAACTTCTCCCTGAACTTCAAGAAGTCCCATGTTCCTGTCACTCTGATTATCTGTGCAGTCCTGGACACTTGCCTGGGCAGCGCCTTTCCTTCTGAGGATCGAGTGGCGAACATCTTCCCGGTGGTTCTGTTTTTTCAATCCCAGAAGGTGCTTCTGGTCTGTGCCTATCTGCACTACTTGGCCTCATGGCTTCCTGCACTTTACTAGTACCAGAGACCAGATTGCGAAAGCAGTTGCTTAAGTGGCTACTTAAATGGCCATGGTCTTGGTTCCAGAGCAATATGTCAGACCAGTTTCGGACAGTGTACCTCGAAATCTTGTACGATGGTCCCTGTTAGGCAACCTTCTGAGAGGGTTGTTGCTCTTGCAACCTTGCCCCCACCTGACAGTAGTCTTGGATAGAACTGAGGTTGATCAGGCTGGCTCTGGTTGCCTTCCTCCTCTCAATGTGAGCAGATGTGTGTTGGTCCTGTGGGACAACACTGTGTCCATGCACTACCTCAATAAAAGGGTGCATGTGGGATTGCTGTCTCTGTGCATAGAAGCAGTGTGACTGTGTTTCTGGGCTCTGGTGAATGACATGTCTCTGGAAGCGACCCATCTTGCTGGAACAGAGAAAATTGTAGCGGCTACTCTGAGCAAGCAAACTTAGTTCCATTAGTGGGAGCTCTGGCAGGAAGTTCTGGCGAAGATGGTCTCCTTTAGAGGGACTCCTCAAGTAGACCCCTTTTCTGCTAGTGTGAACAGGAAATGCAAGTTGTTCTGCTCCAGGGAGGGCAAAACAGAGGACATGGAGCACAGCAACTGCATATATATTGGCCCCAATGTCCATTGGCCCCAATGTCCCCTCCAGTGTGGGACACATGGAGGCGCCAACCAAATCTGGAGATGGAATATCATAGATGAGAAATCTGTGTGAGGAATATTCATCAGAAAGAACATTGATGGGATATAAAAAATGTGTTCTATTGGTAGTAGGTCTGGGGAGGAGCAGATCAATGAATTGTGAGCTTCATACAAAATAGCAAGAACAAGTTTGTGCAAAGTATAGTCTTTTAAACTGTGTGCATTTATGAAAGCCTAAGAAGAGGAGCAGCAGCAAAGTGGTTAACAGGCACAGAACAATATCAGAGATGTTGCAAAATGTACCATTTCAGTGCAATTATTCAGAGAAAACTGCACTCTGTGTTACTTTTCTAGGCAAGTGCTACCTCTTTCAGCATGCACTGCTTGTCCTTGGCAGATGTTGTGGTGGGTGGAATACATGCTAATGTAGTATTCTCCCATTTTGCCCATGGTTGCTTTACCATTCTCGCAGGAGTGTGCAAGCAAAATTCTTTTTTGGAATTCTTTGGGACAAGTTCAAGATGGTCGTCACCCTGGCCATGCTCCGGGCCCTGGCCCAAATAACCTGAGATGGCTCTCAATTATGGATATGAACCAACACTGTTCTTACAGATCCCAGAGGGACGGTATTTACTGAGCGCACTACAGTATCTACCATTTTGCTTTATGGCAGTTCATCTCAACAAGTGCAGCCAACGTTTAGGGAGTGAATATTTTAACTCTTTTTGCAAGGTTAATCAGTTTATTTGTATAATGCAACCTTACAAATCAATTAGAGGGTAGCATATTCAGCAAACCAGCACATTTTCAAATGCTTTAAATTATTGTGCTTAAAACATGTAATTGTGCTTGCACTAATTACTCGTGACTCCCATGAAAAGTTTATGGAAGATGATTTGCATTATGCACTTTTTACAGTAAATAAAGTCCAAATGCAGCAAAATCAGATAAATATGCCTTCTCATTTGTAATCTCATTTTTTAAATTGTGGTATTTCCTCTGGTCAGTTTCATCTGCCAGCCTAAAACAGAACATGTCCTGCCTATGGGTGATTGGGTCATTCATAAAACACAGTTGTGCGCAACTGCCACTGTGCCCCAGATCTTTTGTGGCTTCAGCTTTTCTCAAATTAACCCGGTTTTTAAATATTGATTTGGTACTCTGTTCCTGGAGGTTAACACTTACAGCATGTGTCTTCTAAATAGCTAGCCAGGTCAGTTTTTACACCACAAAATAGCACTGAGGTGTCTTAGAAGTCACCTGCAGAAAATTGAAAGCAAGGAATGGGCCCTATCGCATAGTTGAATTGGATCAACACGAGGTGCAAACGGACTGTTGTGCTTAAACACAGATTATTAGGGACATGTACTGATTTGGGCCAAAATAGATACATGCTGTGGAGGAAAGATGTATGACATGAAGGACAAGAAAACAATAAGAGACACTGAGCCTGGGCTGATAAACAAGTATATTTTTACTAGGCACAAATGACAGCTGAGATTTGGAGAGAGTATTCACAACATGTCACATGGAGTTCTCTGTACATTCTACATTGGGTGCAGCATATATGGAGAGATCAATAATAGGAAATCAGTTTTGGCCCGAATCCAGGTGGGCACTACCAGACATGTTTGCATAACGGTAACCGCTTCTTGCGACAGCTGCAGTCGGGATGTCAGTTAGTCTTGCGGGTTCTTCTACCCTTGCGTAACATAGGGTCAGCTAGCATATCAATCACTTCTATGGAAAACCAGCATAACAGCAACTGTATACCAAATAAAGTAATGATAGAGAAAAAGAGAAACAGGGCACTGAAGTGTGATGTTGGTTTGCTGGACTGTGGAAGAATCTGCCAGGCCCAGAGTTTGTGCAGCATGTAAAGATGATTATATATGGCTTACACAGAATGGGCTCAATGAAGGCCTACGATAACATATAGATATTTTGCCACAATAATGCAAAGTACAACTTCAACGTGATGGCTTCTTCTTGTGGTTTACTAGTTTCAAGCCGTTCGCTTCCAAAATCCCACTCTCAATTTCCTCTGGGGTGATACCACTCTTGAGTTTTGGGGTTTTCACTGTCCCATCACGTTTTCCTTGTCTTGTTGGCGGTTTAACTCAGGTTGTCTACTTCTTGTCCTCTGTCAAGTAAATCCCTGGTCTTGGATCTCAGGGACAAGTTCTTTCACCGACTAGACTCCCACAAGAGTAGGAGCTGGAGCTTGTGTGAGATGGACTATACCCTAGAGCTTCCACCAAGATGCTAGGCGATGTTTATGTAGAGGCTCAACTTCTGCTTCATCGCAACCTCCTTGTTAACCTTATTTCTCAAGGCCCCATCTTTGCTTTGCTTCATGATTGGTAGCAATGTAATAGTCTCGTGTTTGAGGGAACCTCTACTGCCCCTCCTGTACTCTCTTTTTCAACCTTCCTCTGTTCTGATGTGTTCTCACTGCTTTGTCAGGTGTTCATACCCTATGCCTACTAAGCTCATTGTTTTCAGGTGTTGGTTTTGCCTTCTGATTTGTCTCACTCCCTTCTATGGGGTCTTCTCTCTTTACTTCTTTTATCTCTTCCAACCTTCTTCTGTTCCATCTTCCTGCTAGCTTATCTTCTTGCATGGCCTGATGTTTTCTCTCCTACTCCTGTCTGCCCCAACCTCCTCTCTTTTATGTCACCTTCAACCTCCTCCAGTTGGCCCCTCCCATCCTTCTCCTTTTGTCTTCTTCTCTCTTCTGAGATGTTCTTTCTTCTAAATTTCGTATCCATCTTCCTCTGTGTGTCCTTCCAACATCCCCCCCATATCTCCTTCCCTCCTCCTTGATTGTTCTCTCACTGCCCTTCCTAATTCCAACTCTCTCCCATTCGGATATTCTCGCCACATCTCCTCTCTGCCTCGCAAACCTCCTCTGCAGCGCCTCTCTCCACCTTCTCTCCTCCCAATTCCCTTTGTCCACATCTTTGAAATCCCTTTTGTGATCCCTAGCTCTTATTGCTCCTTCCTACTCTCCCTGGTCCTAACAACTTCTGTACTCTCTTTACCAACTCCTGACACTCGCACCTCTGTCAAGTTACGGCTTCTGATATGGATCTCCATGAACATTTCGGGGGGGAAAAACGAATGGAGAAATGACATCATTTTTGGGACCAAAAATTACTTTGTGTACTTTTCTTTTTGTTAATAATGCAGGGGGGGGCTCACCCCCTACCCTAACAAATACTTACCCCACCCCCACCTATTATTTACTATACATAAACAAAAATACATACCCTTTTTCAGTCCAAAAATTCAGTTATTTTTCCTTCCTTTATTTGCATTCGATTATTATTATTTATTTTTTTTCAACTGATTCGTTCTCATATAGTCAATCGGACCACTGCATCCAATAACCCCAGGCACAGGCTGGAGAGTTCATGCTAGCTCCTACTCCTCAAGTGATACAGGCCCTCACTTCACCTCACTATTCTTAGAGAGGCACAGCTCCTCCCTACTGATGAGGTCCAACCAGACCGAAACACGTGTCTGGGGATGCTGTTGGTACTCTTGTTCAGAGGAGAATTGCCTAGCATTTCGGTGCTGGACTGCCCCAGGGCAGGACAAAGACTGATATGTTTAGGATATTTCTTCTCTGTGAAAGATAGTGAGCTAAAGACTCTGGGTAAGTCTCTCGCAACCAGGACTAATGTCTGGCAGAGAGACTCCCAGGACCCCCCTTGTTAATCCTCACTTCACCTCACCACACAAATAAAATCAGGTCAACGTAAGTAGTAAAGACCAGAAACCAGTCAGTGTTAAAGTTGGCTGCTCTTTAATATCCACATTTTGGTATATGCTTAGTCATTTGTCAATAAGTGCGAGTAGGTCCTTAATGCATAAATATGTCCGGTTATGCAACCATATTGGCAACAGCACTCAACAATTTGTTTACCTTGGATAAGATCAAAGATGGCAGGAAGGCTACTTGATGCCAAAAATCGTTAAATGTTTATTGGGTCACATGATAGCTGTCAGTCCCTCCAGAATTGACAATCCTGCTTTTCATACCAAATTTCCTGATCGAGGACTCAAATGTTCTTTCTGGTTGATTAAGAACTGGCGTGAAGACCACATTATGCTGGATTACAGTTTCCTGTCCACTGCATGACAGGAGAATACCACACTTACGCTCATATGTTAAGCGCTGCCCAGTTACCTGAGGCAAGGCTCTACTTGGCAAGTTTGAATCCTGGCAGTGCACCCTCAGGCCTTTATCCTTTTGAAGTCGATGAATTGAGTCCTATCATCTTGGGTAATAGCTATTATGCAAGTGTGCATGCTTGCCTCTTTGCTCAGTCCCATGCCCACTCAAGTTCTCACCACGTCAGCTCTTTTTTTCAGCTGCCAGCACATGAACAATCCATGTCCATCTGGTAATTGCCTTGCTTTTTTCACAAATGTTCAGTTCTTGGGCACCTGTCAGGGAGCTATGGCTTTAGGCATCGACTTCTGGCTTTTGCCTATACAATGAATGACTGTTCTTAGATGATACCATTCATGGTTATCACAATTTTCTGAAACTGTTCTGAATGTCCTTTGCTGAAAATACTCAGAAGACTGAGCACCTCTGGATGGTTAGCGCTCTTTGTCATTCTCTTTCTGGTGTTTCAGCAGCATGTCTTGCAGTAATGGCTTTGTAATGTGTAAGAGAGCTCTTCTACTTTGCTGGTTGGAAGTATGGGAAGTAATTGCAGCCATATGCAAGTATGTCTTGATTTTCCAGGCTCCTTCCACCCTTTAAAACCTAACCAGCTGGTGTTTTTCCCACAGACATTTGGTCCCAACAGTGGGTTAAGAGCATTCCAAGTCAGGGTCTGGTCGTTACCTGACCTGCTTTCAATACCATGAAAACTCTGGGGTGTGCTCTGTGCCTAACATAGACATTCCCATGTTGACCCCAAGAAATAATTTTATTGAGCACAAAAAAATCTCAAAGGTTCTTTAGTCCGAGATTCTCACTAGGCCCAATTGTACAGAGATCCATTCCATAGTGCTAGAAAAAAAAGTAATACATGAGCTCACCAGAGGTTCCTCTCGTAAGGGGCTAACATTGGTGAACAATCTGAACTGTAATTCAATGATTAAGAAGAGGATTCTTCCAGATCATGTTGACACAGGTGACCTCAAGTACTGTTACTCCAACTGCTAAACTGGTTTTCCCTTGGAGGCTTGGTAGGTTTAAGATGAGAACATCTTCCAGTACCAAAAATTCTGAGTAGAGAACACAAACTCATTGATAGTTGCTGCCTCTAGAGGTTTAGTCTCAAGTACTTTGGACCGGGTACCAAGCCTTTTCCTCTATGGATTTGCCAAGGATAGGTTGGTTCTCTCTTCTCAGGAAAGGCATTATGCAATGTCCTCTTTGAAACCATGCAATAGAGATTCCATTTTCAAGCCTTGCTTAAACTAAGACTCAATGCAAGTGTTTGGTATCTGTCTGACACGGATACCAGGTCTTCAGTGCAGGGGCTACTTTGGGGATGGTGCAGCAGTCTGGTCCCCATTGGGGATTCAAGAATCTCAAAGAGGACTCCCTTTTTTGTGACCTCTAGTGTCATGTTGGAGCCCATTGTATGGGTTCCTTCACTTGAGGATGTGCTGATTAATTCTGTGTTAACAACCAAGCCTTGCCATTATTTGTCATCACTCTTGCACTTATGCCACCATTATAACCCCAAAACCCTCTGGTGCTCCAGGTTTTCACTGCATTCACAGGAAGTGTTACATTCACAGCCTCCGATGCATTGCCTCCAGCCGGACCCACTGTAATTGGTGCAGACAGTGGGTACGTTTACAAAATTCATGACATTGGAAGTCATGGGAATTTATTTTACAAAACTTATTTGGCATCCCTGACCCATTGGTTCCACTGACACCATGCCTGTGGCCTGGGTCCTCTAACTTCATACCACTTTCGGTACTGCCTTCTACACCTTCACATTTTCCTTTCCTTGTGGTAGGCCAGGCTGGTCTGTGATCTTGAGCTAGAGCTAGCCTTGAAACACTTGTGTATAGGCGCGTTATAAATGCCATATCATATCATAACCATAATACATAGAGTTGAAGCCTCTTCCAAGCCTGTATCCACCTGCTGAAA
This sequence comes from Ambystoma mexicanum, assembly GCF_040938575.1. Taxonomy (NCBI): domain Eukaryota; kingdom Metazoa; phylum Chordata; class Amphibia; order Caudata; family Ambystomatidae; genus Ambystoma; species Ambystoma mexicanum. The sequence continues at coordinate 826,773,126 of NC_090939.1, forward strand.
CCTCAAATACACAATGCTACGAGAACAGCCAACAAGACTATGCCATTCCCTCCACAAACAGTGGTGCTGGGCCTAGTTCCACCAACCTTAATATCAAAGACCACTGGTATCCTCCAAACTGGTGTAACCAAGAAGTTAACTCACTTACAGTGATCTGCTTTCCATCCCTTCTACTTGAATATGACGGATGAATGGACAAAATGGCATTGACAATGATGGATTTTTAGAAGAGCGGCCCACCAATCCCCATACACCCACGGACTGCAAATGTTACATTTCTGCAGTGCAAATGTTGCAGTCATCAAGATCATTTTTGGAGAAAATGGCCATAGCTCATGGTATTGCTGTTTTTAGACTGATGTATAAATGCTGAGGCCTGTGGCTTACAATGTGTCACTGATGATATGTGGCACTTCAGTATGCAGAAACCAGATTTAAAATTGCCAACATTATGTAGTGCTGCAGGCCGCTAAAGGATCGGCACAGAGTCTGAATGGTTCAGCATCCCGTCTTTAAGGTATTCTTAGAGCAAAAGTGTTTTCTTAAAGAACTTGATCAAAAGAATTGCTGCCATCATCCACACAGAACAGTGAGAACAGTTTGATGCTTGATGCTGCATTCTTTATCTGCATAATGTGGCATATGATTTTTATCAGTGTCACTGCATAGTAGTGGTGCTTGTACGAGATAGTGACTCACCAATTCAGGGTTTAATTCCACAGAAGCCTACCTTTGAAGCACAGGTGTTTTGTGTAAGGCAAACACCCATGAACAACTGTAGCTGGTCGCCACTTGCCCTTTCGATCCACAGATGGCAGTTGTTTCTGTAACCTGATCTTGCACATTAAGTAGTTCTTCATGAAGAACTACATCTGTCCACTGTAAATCTATAGAATGGACCTGCCATCGCTGAAGGAAAAATGTTGTTACCATATTGGCATTGTCTGCTAAAGCTGGAATAAAAGGCACTTCCTTAGCATGTACAGGGAGCTCCATATTCAGTCCAATGTACCATCTTCAAGTTTCCTTAAAGTTATTTCAAAGTCAAAATCACTTTCAATGGATTACTTTTCTACCAGAGTCCTCATCTGATAGATATTCCATCCAGCTCTGCTTCTTTGGAACATTTTCGACAGGGGGCGTAGTGGAATTGGACATGATCGTCGATCCGTCTTGCTCGGCATCTGGTTGTCTGATCCGGACATGACATGAGGCGTTGTATAAATAGCTTGTCACTACGCCCCACACCTCAGTTCCTTTTTTCTGCATGCTAACACGCTGGTTGGGAACAGAGGCGAGTACTTCGACTCTTTCAGTGTTTTCCTCAGAAAACTTTTTTCAAATTCCTTCGATGCGAGATGTCGATCGCTCTGTATCTGGCTTCAAGCAGTGTTCCGACTGTGCCACCAAGATGTCAATCATTGACCCACACAAGTTGTCTCTGGTGCCTCGGCACGGGTCACGGGACAGATAGGTGTACGTTGTGTGCCAAAATACAGCCCAAATCCCTTTGTGATAGAGCAGCAAAAATCGCTCTTGGTCAGCCACCCTTTTTAGTCACTGGCGTGCTTGACGGTTCGGTCTCAGCTGCTGAAACCGAGGGGCACACCCCCAAAAAAGAGCATAGGCGGAAGAAGAAATGGTCCCATTTGGGGAGTCTTTCTTCCTCGTTCCAAAAGGAGAAAAGGCATCACCGCCACCGTCGGGCGTCCGATTCATCGATGGAAAAAGGTAAGCCATCAACAGGGCCTACCACCTGCCAGAGTGGGAGGATTTTAAGTCCTATGCTGCATGCTGCAGTCAGCACTGTTAACCCCCTCCTCCCCCATGCTGCAGGCTTTGGAGCCAAGACCGGCTCTCAGCGTTTCAGACCCCTTCTGTGCCCCGGTACTGACAACGTCAGCGCCAATAAACTTTTCAACACTGAAAGAGGTCCAATGGAAGCCAGATCAATGCTGTGCATCCAAGGATGTCGATGCTACGGTGTCTCAACACCGATCGACATCCACCATATCGGCGCCGAAACACAAACCTTTGACAATTGTCGAGAAAACCTTTAAACAGCAACCCTGGTCCGAAATATTTCGATACCATGGCAAGTATCTTCGACGCTAATGACACTTAGAACCAAGGGGAAGTCGACCCCATTTACTTGGGTACAGGAGGTGTCAATTATTTTTTAAGATCGCAGTCAGCTTTTACAGCTATCTCAAGGCCTCCATGACACTAGCGGTCTGGACACCTCTCCAAACCTAGAATTTCAACAATCCCAGCCCTATGTTCAGTCAAGTTCAGGGCTTTGGTAGAAAGGGTCATTGATACCCTAGGATTGCAATCCTCAGTGGTGCCAATACAAGGGTACGACCTCACCAATATTTTCGATGAAGGTCTCACTACAGGGCGCAATCTGCCATTGCTGATCCTCTGACAACTCTGTGGCAACACCTACGTTCTATTCCCCCCGTCAACTCCACCATTCCCAGGAAATATAGGCTGACTAGAGGAGACCCTTCATACCTCTGCTCTCACCCTTCCCCGCAGGGGCTTGTTATGCAGGCTGCCATAGTCTTGTTCTCGGGGAGAGGAAATTACTGACGGGCCCATTGGTCAGTACTCCACCCCCAAAAACTTGTAAGACAAGATAGCTGCACCGAGTGAAGACAGGGTGCAGGACTTACATACTCCAGCACAAATAAATTCTAGGGACTCAGTAAATTGGCAAAGGGAAGTCCATTTAATACATACATCAGCTTGTGGAAAACAACAGCATCACGAACACCTGTCTCACCCCGACTTCCTCGCACTTCAGTACAACAGCCTCTTTTATGGGCAAACTTCGTCATCATGGACGTAGTCTTCTTATAAAAAACCATCATGCAATATAATTGGTCGGGAAAGGTAACTTAAGTATAGGTGTTATATCTGTATATGAAAATAAAGCATACGGATTGGATAACTCTTATCGGGTGGGCGTCTATGCCCATCCCTCTACAACACACGTGACTGACGTCACTAAAAGTACGACGTTCTATTGGCTACAGTCTCTATAGGACCCTAGATTACATGGTCCATTGTGATTGGGCAAGTTACACCCCTAAACATAAATCTCCACTTTAATTAGCAGCATGCAGAATAGACACCCCGTGCCTGGTGTCCCAAGATTCACCCTTCCTCCCTTCCATCAATCAGTGGTTTAGGGCTATGTGTCAATTAGTTGGCTGGGTATGGCCTCGGATCTGTAGTCTCTTATCAGGAAAAGTTATGACACCCCATGGTTCTGAATGACATCAGGCGGTGGTACATCTTCGCGCCTGTCAGATCACGTGTTGGTCCACCGTGAATCTGCTTCAGTTCTCAGTCTTTTCGTGCATTTGATTCTGTGTTCGCTTGGCCACCTGCATGGGCCTCTCTTATCTTGACCTTCACGGGCGGGCTGGAGTGCTCTGAAGTTGGAGCCTTGTGAGCTCATGCTCCCCTCCCCTTCTCTGGTTGACCTCGAATTCCCTGGCATGAACCATCCTTTGTTAAGTTTCGATCCCGCTCTTTTCCTCAGCTTGGACCTAGATGTGAAACTCAGCAAGTTGGGCCCGGGCCGCCTGGGCTTTCTTCTGCTCAAACAAAATGGAGTCACACGTGTACATTGTGCTGTATTGAGGTAGACATATATAGTTGGCGCGTGCCGCTCTATTCTTCTACTTAAGCGCTGTATTGAGGTAGACATATATAGTTGGCGCGTGCCGCTCTATTCTTCTACTTAAGCCTTGCAGGCGGTATCGATTACTTAGCATCTTGCATTTCAAGCTTATTTACACACGTTCAATAAGGCGGTTGCTTCCATCTTGTCTCATGGCACCATTCTCCTACGTTTTCACAGTGTCTCTCCGCTTCGTCCATTAAAATTCTCCTCGCAGTTGTCGGTACTGGCATGCATAGCTTTCAGTAGCCCCTTCTGGTTGTTCTCGGGGCTGCCTAGGCCCTTAGTCTATTTCCATTGGCCTTCCATTAAGGCCTTCGGGGTCCCCTCATGGACAGTCTGTAAATACTCGTCGTTTCGTACCAATGGCAGGTGCGGTTGTCTGATTGGGTACCATGCTGCCCATGGTTGCCTGGTTATGGGCATTTCAATCGGTATTGATCTTCTAATGTTCACAGGGCAGAGGCCCATTGCAGCCCTTTGTTGGTTCAGCTGCTCCTCGTACGTCACATACCTTGGTGAGTATGTTACGAGCAACTCGCAATGGGGGGCGGGGGTGCAGGTCATATCTGGGACCTCCTCTACGCTCCCCCCTCTGGTCGGTTCATCGACCACTCCTACTTCCTCCTTTATATTCAGTTTCTTTGATTCCTCAGCTTCTTGCTCATCGTCTCCTGGGTTTACACAAGAAGGCGTGAAAGTATGCAATTTTGGTGTCCATATGTTTATCACCCCTTTCAGGCTTCCTGCTGTTTTCACATGCTCATCTTTGTTCCAGGTCATCAACTGGCATTGTCCATTTGGACTGCAGTAAATCCATGTGCCTTCATACCTTCTTCGTTTCTTGGGGTAAGTGAATTTTGTTCCCTCTGGTGCAAATTCACTGGCTTTCACGAAGTCCTTTATCTCCTCATCTGTCAGGTCTCCGGGCTTCCAGCCTGGTTCGACGTCGACCATAATTTTCATCCCAATGGCCTTCTTTGCAGTTTTCTGGCACTGTGTGATGATTATCTTGATAACACAGAATCCTAGCAGAACCATTGCTAGCAAGGCTCCCAGAAACATGAATATGTCCGTCATCCATTGCGGGACCCATGAGAATAGGTTCCCAAACCAGCTGTCATCATCTACTTCATCTGTTTCCTCAGTCATATGGTTTTTCAGGGTCGTTAACATGCTTATGGCCTCTGTGAGGGTTCCATTTTCTTCGTCGTGAGATGGTATAAAAGTGCAGCATGATTCTCCAATTTTTGCGCAAACCCCTCCATCCATTGCAGTGATCATGTCAAGCACATATCTGTTCTGGAAAGTCATCAGTCTAACCGCTCTCAGCTCTTCTTTAATCGCATTGAATCCTTTTATTGTGGTGTTGATGGTCTGCAGTAACTCCCATCTGGTTATCTGCAACCATTCAGCATTCACTCCAAAATGGATGTGTGGCAGGAGCATTGCGGTGAATACTGTTGAAGTGAGGCTTAACAGCCTGTGTTCGTATGGAATCGCATGAAATGCCTCTTCCGATTTGGCTGAAAAGTAGTTTTCTCTCTTCATTCTGGATGTCAGCTCTACAGACCTCCTTTTCCTCAGGTGAGCATCTGCTTTCGGAAAGCTGTCCAAATTCAGTTCACTTTTTGGGATCACTAGTGCAGGAACGTGGACGTTCACCAGTGTGCATATGCCTCCCCAGTTCCTAGGTAGTCTTATATATGCCTTGGACCCACATGCCCAATAGTGATCCATTAGGATGGCGGTTCCTTGTGTCATTCCTGGGGCTTCATATATTCGTCCGCAGTTTTGATTCGCCCCCATTTTCCTCGTGCCATTACTTCTAAAGCACAGTTTCGGGTTTTCCAGCGGTACTATCTGCAAGGGTCCTCCTCTGTCTTCGACCCATGTCAACAGCTTTACCAATTTTGGCCACAATGGTCTGCATAGTCTCTGAGAGTTCTCTATTGCTTCTTTACAGGCTCCAAGGACCATCCAAGCTCGGCAGATTACTACTCATTCTTCCCATCCATCTGGTTAGACTACTGATCCCCAGATCTGCATTTGGCCTCTGTTCTTCCAAATTTGAGCCTCTTCTGCAGTTTTTCCTTGGACGTTCAGTCTTGGGTTTATTTCCCATCTAATTCCTGATCCTTTGACATCAGGGTTTTCATATCTAATAACATGATTCTTGTTGTGCGCCCTGTTTCTTGTTTTGATGTCCTGGACAAAACCATCTTCATCTGGGAAGTCTTTTTCGTTGGCCCATATCAGTGAGGCGTCTCTTTCCATAAACTGCCCTCTGGTGTTGCACATTGCTACTTGTGACATGCAGTGGGCCGTGGGGACGTCAACTTCTACTGCAACAAAGATTTTGGACTTGCCCATGCTATACGGCAGGAGTGCACAGACAGAACATTCTCCTTCTGATTGTCTTCGTCCAACTTCCTTCATGTGCTGGTACCATATGTTGCTTCCAAGATGGGCTGTGCTGTCCAGGTAGTCATTTAGTTCAGTGTTCGTTTCATATGGGCTTCTCTTGATTGTTAACGTTTTTCTGTAGTTGGCCAACACTGTCTCTGAATGCGTCTGTACTGCTCTTTCGTTCAGGCAGTCTCTCGGGCGTTATCCTTGGTGGGGCAGGTCTCACTTTTTGCCCTGCAGTAATAGGGGGAGGTCTTGCGTTTCTTTTCCTTCCCTCATGAATTCTCTTGTAGACCTCCTCCCACCACCATTGGCTAGTCATCCTTCCAACACGTGGCAGTGTCGTGGGTTTGGTAGTTACATCTGGCGTTGGAGCTGGCGTACTTGTTATCACAGTTGTTGCAGTTTTCTTGCTCAGCTCCTCATGTAGTTTCTTTGCTCTTAGTATGAGCGGAAACACATACTTGACTACCGCGTGTGTTTTCTCAGTAAGTTCTTTCGTAGCTTCCTCTGTTCTCTTGAGGGATTTTGTCATGTCATCTCTGTCTTGTTGCTCGCTTGGTTCTCTGTTCTCTGGAGCTGTTCATTTCACAGGTATCTTTTCTTTTTCGGTTGTTCCGGCCTGTGGTTGCGTAGCCATTGACACTTGCCCTTGCTCGTGTGCATTCAGTGTATGGGTGCGTGCCGTGGACAGTGCTATGTTATCATTCATTCCGTGCTGACCCCGTCTCCAGCTTTTCTCACCATTCATTCATTCCTTCAAGTGTGTACGTGTTGCTGCTAATTACATTCAACTGTAAATCGTTTGTTTTATCATCAGTTTTTCTTGGAACAGGGATGACAATATAAGGTCTGGGTGCTTTTGTGGGCCCAGATGTTCTTTACCTGGTGGAAACACGGACATTGGGATGCTTCGTGCACCAATAAGAAAGGCAGTTCTGACAGTTAGAGACAAAAATACTACAACAATCACTATGCATATACATATGATGGCCTTGAAAGACATTTTACATCATCTCCTTCCAGGAAACCGGGGGCGCCCATCCACTGCTGTCACAACTAAATTACTGTTTTGGGCCCCCATCTCGAGCAAGTCCATAGTCAATAGTTTATTTTCTTATCTTGATTTTCGTTACTTAAAAGTTCAGCAAACACTAAAATGGCGGGTGCAGTTTAATGTCCCCCCTCTTGCGAGTGATGACGGAAGTCTTTAGTTATGGAGTACAGATCATTTGCTAGACTATGGAAAAAGGTTAGACTACCGTTTTTAGAACATTACATTCTTCCTGCATTTGTGTATACAACGCATTTCCAGGGCCCCTTCCCAATTCGTCGTGGCCCTGAGGACATGCAGGAATTTGTTCGCAGTGACACCATAAAAGGATGGATTCGCTGCACATCACGCATAGATAAACCATTGAAAGACTAAAAACAAAAATAAAAATAACCGTGAACATATGAGAAGGTAGGAAAAAATAAGAAAAAGGTTGAAAAAAGTAAACACGGCAGTGAAGTTCGTTGCTCTGCTCCTTTCGCCTGGTTCTTCGAGGTCGAGTTGCTGAAAAGTCTCCCCTATCCCCCATTTATTCCACTGCGGGATGATGATGAAAAATAGAAAACACAGAAAAATAAAAATCACGATATTGGTATCCTTGTTTCTGCTTTCCTCGATCTGTCCTCCGTTAAAAGCATGGAGAACTGTGTCTTTATTTCCATGCTCAGCCCATGGGGGGGATGATGAAAAGGTTTTATCTTGGACCTCCCCCTTCTAGAGCCCTTCTCAGCAGCCGATGTCCATGGTTGCTTCTCAGCTGTGATGCAATAGCTCTCTGGAGTCTGTTGAGTTGTGCATTTTTTGCTGGATCACAGAGAAACGTGGGTACGTCGACAGTGATGGGTCTACCCACTAGTTCGGGAAAGTTCTCGATGAGGTGAAAGAAGACTGTGAAGGCAATTCTGCTGTCTTCAGGTGACAGTGACATTAGCTCTGATTCTCTGTCTCTTAGGTAATCAGTCTTTTTGCAGTGGGATCAGTCCTTGCCTTCTCGATCTGTCCCTCGCCGAAAGTTTCACTGGAATTCTCTCAGAAATTCCCTCTGAAAGCTGGACAGTTCCATATGTAGCTGTATGCTATAGGATAGTGCTCCTGATTTTCTCGCGTTGGCAGGGTCTCTGAGGAAGGTGATGGCGTCAACCTCGGCAGGTCTCCCTACCATTTCCAGAAAATTCATTTACTAAGCCGAAGAGGACGTTGTGGGCAAGTAGGCTGTGCTCAGGGGACAGGGACATTTATTCGTTTTGCAGAGTCTCAATCACAAGGTTTTTTGCTGTCGTGAACAGTTTCTTTGCTTATCTCCCCGATCTGTCCCACGGCGGAAAGTCTCACTGGAACCTCCTGAGGTATTCTTGCTGGAAGTTGGATAGCTCCACCTGGAGCATGATTCCATGGAGAAGGGTTTTCATGTGTAGGAAATTGACTGGGCCTCTGAGAAACGTTGCAACGTCAACGTCAGCAGGTCTTCCCACCATTTCTGGATAGTCTGCAATTAGTCTAATTAGAACATTGTGGGCCAGCTGCGTGTCTGCGGGGGGGACAGTGGCATTTGCTTCGCCTTGCTGGGTCCCGATCACACGCCTCCCTTTTGCTTTGAGCAGTCTTTGCACTTGCCTACTGAGTGGATGGCTACCACATTATTTAGTTTACTCCATATCTGGTTTAGAAAATGATTGTTTCGGGGATCTCAGATGAACGTCAGTATATCTGTGGTCCTCCCGACAGGTTCTGGGCACTCCTCAATGATTCGAAAGAATAACGTGTAGGTCACTTCGTCAATGACTACTTGAGGCAGGAGCATTGGTCTTTGAGTCACTGTGCTCAGACAACTCAGCGAAGACCTCTGCGATGACGGTCAATAGTTGTCTGATTACCTTCTTATTGTCGGGATCTTGGATGAATTCTGTGACACTTGTTTCTCTCCCTATGAGTGATGGATAAGTCAATGTCACTAATTGGAAGTAGGTGAGTACATCCCACCTAAGGCTTCTGCTGGGGTGTACCATAAGTTCGTGAACAAAGCCTAGATACTGGATGCTTTCAGGATAACAGTTTAAGCTTATAAGAGTGTCCTTCCTTTACTGCTTATCAGAGTCTTAGAGTTCTTGGTTCACTACTCTGTGGCTCTACGTGTTTTCGTTACCAGTGTCACTGCAGGTTAAAAGTATGCAACCTTTTCCTTTGCTCTGCGTGTTCAGCTGCACATTGCGTTTGTTTGAAAATTCTTGCATCTCGTTCAGTGCTTAGAGAAAAAGTTCAATGTATAGCCACAATTTTCACACCGAGTTCTTCAGTCTGTCTTTTCTGCTTGTGCGTCCTTCTTCCTCACCATAGACCTTGTCTGCACGTGCTGTGGTCCTTCCCCGTTGTCTGTAGCTTCCACAGTGGATGCAGTAGGAGCGCCTTCTCCTATAAAGGGCTTGACGTCATTCAGGAAGATCCAGGCTCTTCTTCCTTGGAGCTTGACAGCGGACGGGGTGCAGTCCTCTACGATGAAAGGGCCATTAAATCGTGGTTTGTCCCATTTCTTCCTCGTAAAGTTCTTCACTAGAACTCTGTCCCCCAGGAAGACAAGGGGTGTGCCTAGGCTGAGAGTTGCGCCTGCATCAGCATTGTCTGATGTGGTTTGTGCTGTGCTGTCCCCTTTCTGCCGTCGCTGCAGCTGGCCTGAAATGACAGATGTACTAGAGGTAAGGCAGTCAAGGTAACTCTTCATTTCTTCTCCCAGAACCTCCCTAGCAGGCTGGACATCACATCTAGCCCTATCTCAGGGGGTAAGAGGGGTTCTCATTCTTCTACCAGTGATAATCTCATGCGGCGTGAGGTGATGGTCGGAGCCTGGCTGGTTCCGAAGCGCATATAATGCCAGTGGTGGGCAATGCAGCCATCCCTTCTCTAATGTGAGCTTTAGTTTGGCTATCCTCTTTCAACAGGCTGTTGAGCCGTTCACATATGCCATTTCCTTCTGGGCGATACGCCGACGAGAACTTGTGCTTTATACCAAGCAACAAGCTAATCTGCTCAAATAGTGAGTTTACGAAATGGGGCCCGTTGTCTGACCTCATAACCTCACACACCCCCCACCTGGGGAAAACCTCCCTCAGCAGGAACTTTGCAGCACAGGCAGCGTCAGGGTGTGTACAGGGCCCTGCTTCTATCCATCTAGAGAATGGACACACCACGACAATTAAATACCTGTACCCATTACAAACCTGAATCATATCGACATAGTCGATATGCAGGTGCTGGAAAGGCCCTTCAGGTCTGGGAATTATGCCTCTCACTTTCAATGGGTGTCCAGAGGTGAATTGCTGGCAAGTTATGCAATTGACCATAAAGAACGCAACATGCTCCGCTAAATTTGGCGCAAACCAGTCTTCTAAGAGTGTTGCAGCAAGATTTTCTTTTGACATATTGAAAGGGTAGTGGAGCTGTTCTAACGCTACCTTTAGGATGGTGACAGGCATTACTGGTTTACCAGTGCTGTCCTGCCTCCATAACCCTTCAGAGGGGTTTAAAGAACACCCTCGACGCTTCCATAAATTCTTCTCATCCTGAGGTGCCTCCCCCTGTAGTTCCATTAACTGTGTCTGCCCCATATTGCTATAGGCTTCTGGAGTGGCTCGGGCTATCATCATTCGCTCATGGGTACGTGACACCTCCACGTCCATGATTGTCTCACCCTTGGATGCCATGCGCTTGGCTTCCGTGTCCGCTTCATGGTTTCCACATGACACGAAATCTGTTCCCTTGGTGTGAGCGGTGCACTTGACGACCGCTATGCAAACTGGGAGCTGTAGTGCTTTTATCAGCCTGTCCAACAAGGCTGCATGTTGCACTGACGTGCCATCCGCTCGGAGGTAGCCCCTCCTTTTCCATCATGCCAGGTCTGCGTGCACGGTGGACGTCACATAGGCGGAATCACTGAACACTGTTACTTCCTGGTCTGTGTGATTCTCAATGGCGAGTATCAATGCCACTAGTTCTGCAGCCCGTGCCGAATAGTGGGATGGTATTTGTGCGCTGACAAGTACTTGGAACTCTCTATTTGCCATGTGTTTGATCACGGCCACGGCTATGTATCTTTGCCCGTCTTCTTGGTCAATTCTTGATGACCCGTCAATGAAGACGACTTCTCCGCTTGGCTTAGCATTCTCTCTTATTCTGGGGATTTCATCATAAAACTCTTCATAATTGGCACAGTCATGCACAGGTTCTCCCTCTGGGACTGGCTCAGCAATAAACATAGCAGGGTTCATAGTTTTGCATCGCACTATTTTGATCGATGGATTTGAGATAATCACCTCGTATGCGGATGCTCTCTGTGACGTCAAGGTGCCCTTTGGCTTCTCCAATACGGCAAATAATGAGTGCTCAACATATAATGTCATGGAGCATCCCATCACAATGGATGATGCTTTCTCGATGGCAAACGCGGTGGCTGCTAAATTTTGCTTGCATGGGAAGTGGCCCCTCATGACCGGGTCTAAGCTCCCACTGTAATATGCTAGGGGCTTGTACCCCACCGATGTTCGCTGAGCGAGCACTGCCTTCATAAAATTGCCATCGGTATGAGAGAAGAGATAGAATTCCTCTGCATAATTGGGGATCCCGAGAACTGGGGCCTTTCAAATTGCCCCCTTTAGTTCTGCAAACCCCCATTTCTTCAGTCCATTAAATTTTTCCCTCTGTTGCCTGGGCTTTCTTTAAGGCCTGGAGCAAGGGCTTGGTGTATGAGCTGTAATCGAAGACCCATGCTCTGACATAATTGCATAGGCCTAAGAAGCTCTGCATTTGTTTTACTGTGAGCGGCTTAGCCGTGTTCATGATGGCTTCAGCCCTCGGTGGTGTTACCTTTTTCCTCTCATGTGAGATTAGTTGCCCTATGTTTAACACCTCCGGTTGTCAGTATTGCAACTTGTCCTTGTCCACCTTGTATCCCTTCTCAGCTAATATGGTCAATAGCTGAACAGAGTTGTGTCAGCATTGCTTTTCAGTGGTGCTGCAGATCAGAATGTCATTTGCATACTGCAAAACAACACTGTCTACTGCATGTTACGTAGGTCCATTTGCAGGACTCAGTTAAAAATGGACGGAGATTCACAATACCCCTGTGGCAGCCTTGTACTTTTCAGGCGCATTCGTCTGAAAGTAAATGACGTCAGGTCTTGTGAATCACGGTGCAATGGGATTGAGAAAAATGCATTCTTCAAATCGATCTCCGTGAAATATTTTGCCTCCGTGGGTATGTTGCACAAAATGGTGGACGGATTAGGGACTAGAGGGAACTCGGCTTCGACTATGTCGTTCAATGCTCGTTAATCCTGGATTAAACGCCAAGACCCTCCCTTCGATTTCTTGACAGGATAGATCACTGTGTTACAAGGTGATTCTGACGTTACCAGAATGCCCTGCTCCATCATGGCAGAGATTGTCTTTGCAATCCCCTCATCCGCTTCTCTGGACATGGGGTATTGTTGCGCTCTTGGTAGAATCGCTCCAGGCTTGAGTTTAATCTTCACCTCTCCTGCCCCCTTCAGGAGCCCTACGTCATAGGGCCCTTTTATCCATACTGTGACTGGCACCTGGGCCATGTCCGCCTCAAAGTATTCTGGTCGTGCCATCACTAGCATCATTCGCTGTGGCACTTCTCGTTTGATCATTTTGACCCAGAATATGAGACTTACTTCCACCTGCGTCTCCTCTAAGGCAGGGTGCTCTTCGAAACAGATCATCATCTGTGACGTCAGTCACTCGATACCCTTCTTCAATGGCGATAACTGCGCACCATTGCCTTCCTTCGCCATCGTATCCTTCTACTAAAACCACCTTCCCCTTTACTGCGGCAAACTGTATTACCAAAGGAAATATGTGTCCCTCTTCTTCATGCATGGGTATCCTTGGTCTAAAAAGAAAATCGTCAGGGGTCCTCGTAGTTTTGCCTGCGAGGCCCAGCAATCCCGCCATGAGCACTCGCACGCCATATTCGAAGACCTCCGGCTCCAGCAGTAAAGCTCTCATAGCTGTACGTCCCGAGTATGCTCTGATCCTTTCACATACGTTGGAATAATGCATTCCTGGCTTGGAGCACACTAAACCATCTTCAGTGAATGAGATTGACATATTCAGCTTTGTCATTAGATCTCGACCCATGATGTTTACTGGGGACTTGCGTGAGTACAGTAAAGGCACATTCATTTCATGCTCTCCCACTGAGACCGGGAGAGTGTCTGTAAAGCGAACTCTACTATGAGCTCCAGTGAAACTTTGCTTGTCTATTGCCTCGCCGGACAAGGAAAACTTGCCTTCTCTTATGCACGAACGCGTCGCGCTGTGTCAACTAAGAAGGAATACTCTTTTCCTCCTATGGTGACATTTACCCTTGGTTCCCTATTAGGGTCTGGTGTCACCGATAGGATAGAGCACATCCGAGTTTCCCGTGGGCTGTCCTATTTTATGTATAGTTTCGGCCCACTATAAGTTTGCGGAACACCCCCATTGTTCATCCCTTGTGGTACCAGCGGTGGTGCCTGCTGGGGTTGCCCCTGTTGCAAGTTCCCCAAGTTCGAGGGTTGAAACCCTTGCTGTGCACTTTGCTGCAAGCCTGCTGCTGCACTGTATAGTTTTGTGCATTGCCCTGTTGTGGGGTAGCCGGTTGATTTACCGTGCCTGCCCCCATCCCTTGATTGTTCTGCCACATGCCTTGGCTTCTGCACATGCGTGCCACATGTCCTGTCACTCCACACTGCCAAGACACTGGCGGTGGTCGGGCCTTCTGTCCATTTGACATAGCTGGACTGCCCATTGGTGCGCTCTGGATGCCACCTTGAACATTTTGAAAACCTCCTTGGTTACCTCTAAAGCCTCCCTGATTACCCTGCCATCCTCTTCCTCCAAATCCCCTTCCTCTCGGATAATATCCTGCGTTACCTGATTGTTTTGCGGCGGGTTAGTGGCACATTGTGCACTCGAATCGGCTGGGTTTGTTAGCATGGCTCCCTCAAGCGCATACTTCGAGAGCTTCCCTTGCACTAGCTTCGCCTCTTCTCCCTTACGCGTTGCCTCTTTCTTTAGATTCTTTTCTTGCAACAGCCTACAATAATGGGCAATTGTCAACTGGATTTCGGCCCACGGTTTAGCTTCTATTCCTACCAATTTTATTTGCACCGGTTCTGGTAACCCGTGGCACAATATATGATAGAATACAGGGATAGATTTCATCCAAAACTCATGCGTTTCAAGCACCCACGCGTCTTGAAAATTCTGGATATAAAGCAACGTATCTTCTGACTCCTTCATTTTTCGAGTCATTATAGCTCCCATATCATATCAGATGTGTCTGTATATAGCGTACGTAGCGCTTTCCATACTGCTGCTCTACAGTTATTAAACGGTGCTCCGTCATGAGAGGTGTTAGTTATGGTTACCCTAGGGTAGCCTGCCCTCTTCCACACATAGTCTGCTCTTTCTCCTAGCATAGCAATTAGGAGACCCTTGATGTCCCCTATGGCTAGAGTGACTCCCCCACGTCATTTTTTCTAGCTCATGTATCCACTTCCCGGCTCCCGATGTCAACATTGGAAGATTATTCTTTAAATTTTCCCGGTCCATGTGGGGCCAGGGAATATATTGCGGTCATACTCCCCCTTTCTCTAGCAGTGGGAATTGGAGTGCGCAATCCTCCTTTCCCTTTTCTTTACCTCCTCGGTCTCTTGCTGGGGTGGCGTTCCCGCCTTGCTTTCTACCTGGCAGCGCCGTTAACCTATCTGTATAGGCAGGTGCCGACGCCCCCCTCTCACCGTGGGGTGTTTTTTCATGTCGGCTGGACTGTCCAGCGGACTTCGATGTCCTACTTATGGACTCGCCAGCCTCTGACCATTGTACCCCTTCGGTTCCCTGGGAGCCGCCTTTCGCGCCGTCTCCATTCATCATACATCGCTTCTTCCGCGTCCCCATCGGAGTCAGACTCCGAATACTCCCAGTTTGCACAACTTCTTGCATCATCTTCGTTCTGCCTATCTTCTAGTCTATCTAGGGAACATCCCCTACTCTCACTACTTTGGGTGACATCCTCAGTGTCATATAACTGAGTGCTCTCTAAGCGCTCATCTACCCTTCCCTCTTGGGAGATTCGTTCCAGTCCCATTTCATCATATATTCTATCAATCGCTTCCCTGATGCTTCTGGTGTCGAAGTCATCATCAATAATTGTCCTGCTTGTACCTGGTACTGCATCACTTGCTGGAAAGAACTCTTCTATGTCTTCCCAGTCTACAACAGGATTGGGTTTTTTCACTTCCCGCTGCAAATATTCTAAATTTCGCGCCCTTTGTCTATGTTTACGCTCTGCTTCCTCATCCATTTCTCTTCGCTTCTTCGCCTCCTCTCTAGCCTTATCTACTTCCCGCATCGTTTTGTCTCTACGTTCCTTTGCCTTTCTAATCTCTTCCTTCCTTTCATGCACCCTACGTTCTTCCTCTAACTTCAACTTATTCAGTCTGTATTTTCCGTAGGCTGCATACTGGGTGCGACTGAGCCGTATTCCTTGCTCTTCGCGATAAAGTTGTTCTCTCCTCAGCATGTCCTCCTTTCTGTCTTTCATCCCTTGTCTCCCTATCCTTCTCCCTTCTCTGCTTTTCGTCAGGCCTTCCTCATGGCCTTGCATCATCACTCCCCTTTCCATCTAACTTTAACAATATCTGTCCTCCCATCCATTTGTCCTTTGCGAATGTCATCTCATCACTGTCTTTCCGCACCTTTCCCTCTCTCTCCTTATCGAGAGGTGCACTAGTCTGTGCCTGATCCTTTCGTCCATCTCCGTGCCTCTCCTTGTCCCTCGGGACGGCGGAGGCTGAAACGATTTCGCGCTCCTCCTCTTTAGTTTCGTCACTGCTGCATGCAGGTGACTCATACGTGGGGTTGCTATACCCCGTGGCTGCTTTGAGCTCTCGTAGCGGGTAAAGACCCTCTGACCTGCTTCCCTCAATGACTGGTTCCGGCGGGGACGGTGGAGCAGTAGGCGACTCACCCCCCTCTGTATATACGTTTAATATCCAGTCTGCAGGTGGTTCTTCTTCCTTTGTTTGTTCAAACATCTTCCATAACTCGAGAATGGCAAGGCTTTTCTCAAGTTTCTTCACGCTATATGTGGCATGTAGGAATGTGGTCATGTGCTGTAAAACAGCCTTAGACAATGACCCATTCTGGGGCCACGGCATAAACATTTTATTTGCGGTGCCCTTAACCCACTCCTGGCTGTATTTCTTCAGCTTTGCTGCATGTTTTGGCAATTGCTTACAGAGATGCATAAGCGGGGTGACCTCCTCCATCTTTTCACTTCATTACCCACAATGTTTACACAATAACTTAAGTCTTTCCACCAATATGAGCGAGCACCACAACCGCAAGCTCCAAGCCACTTTTTCTCGCCAAAATTTATACCATCAATTTACCCAACAGAAACCATCAATTCACTGGCGATCCCCTCTCAGTTACAGAATCGCAAAAACCAAAATGCATTTCACTCAAGCATCAACACATTTTTCGCATCAATACATTTATTGCGCATTCACATATAGCAAGACACTTATGACAGACGCTTGATGGACTAGACAGACACCAGCTGGTCAACATATACCTGCCTTCTAATTATTACCCCGTCATGGGATTTGAACTACCCCTTTATTACGTCTTTAAACGTCATCGTAGCCTCTGTGGGCTCTGGGTTCAAGTTCCTTCTGACCACTCTTTAAAGCGCAGGAATAAGGCGAATTTACAGTTTTCTCTCGGGTGTGTCCCTCCACCCCCCGGTATCCCTTACAGTTTTTAATCTCGGGTGCCCCCCAGGTATCCTTTTACGTTTTTACCTTTCCCAGGTGCCCCCCTGGTATTCTATTACGTTTTTAATGTCGGGTGCCCCCCCCCGGTATCCTTTTATGTTTTTACCTTTCCCAGGTGCCCCCCTGGTATTCCATTACGTTTTTAATCTCGGGCACCCCCCGCTACTCCATACAGTTTTTTTAATCTCGGGTGCCCCCCCCGGTATTCCGCTATATCTGTCTTCCTTTTATACTCGTCATTAACCCACTATATATACCTCCAACTATTTTATCTTTCTCTGCCACCCTCCGTTACCTTTCCCCCACTTGCTCTAATGCCTATAAGTCATTTGCCAAGGTAACGAGTTTTGTTGTTTCACTCACCGATCGTCTCTTTTCCTCTCTGGATCTCTGGGATCACCACCCCTTCCTCTTCCCGCTTTATGGTTTTTGTCCGATCCGCTTCCCGTGGGAATGAAAAGGGTTATGCTTGGAAAAGCGGGTTCCTTCAGACCCACTGCAGATTTTTTGGGAGTAAATACACTATCACTGTCCATGGGAAGCTTCTCGGCCTACTCAGCCAGAATAGCGAAAGGACTTGCGATGTAACCGAAGATCCAGAGTTACTTTGCGCCGTCGGTTTAAAGGTGTCTTGTAACTATATTAATCGATTATCAATAATCGATGTCCGAAACCATCCTCACGCTATCAAGTGTTCTCGGGGAGAGGAAATTACTGACGGGCCCATTGGTCAGTACTCAACCCCCAAAAACTTGTAAGACAAGATAGCTACACCGAGTGAGGACAGGGTGCAGGGCTTACATACTCCAGCACAAATAAATTCTAGGGACTCAGTAAATTGCCAAAGGGAAGTCCATTTAATACATACATCAGCTTGTGGAAATCAACAGCATCGCGAACACCTGTCTCGCCCCGACTCCCTCGCACTTCAGTACAACAGCATCTTTTATGGGCAAACTTCGTCATCATTGACGTACACTTCTTATAAAAAACCATCATGCAATATAATTGGTCGGGAAAGGTAATTTAAGTATAGGTGTTATATCTGTATATGAAAATAAAGCATACGGATTGGATAACTCTTATCGGGTGGGCGTCTACGCCCATCCCTCTACAACACACGTGATTGACGTCACTAAAAGTACGACATCCTATTGGTTACAGTCTCTATAGGACCCTAGATTACATGATCCATTGTGATTGGGCAAGTTACACCCCTAAACATAAATCTCCACTTTAATTAGCTGCTCTTTCCTGGAACTGATTCGCCTTCTGTTACCCATTAGCAGCATGCAGAATAGACACCCCGGTGCCTGGTGTCCCAAGATTCACCCTGCCTCCCTTCCATCAATCGGTGGTTTAGGGCTATGTGTCAATTAGTTGGCTGGGTATGGCCTCGGATCTGTAGTCTCTTATCAGGAAAAGTTATGGTACCCCATGGTTCTGAATGACATCAGGCGGTGGTACATCTTCGCGCCTGTCAGGTCACGTGTTGGTCCACCATGAATCTGCTTCAGTTCTCAGTTTTTCGTGCATTTGATTCTGTGTTCGCTTGGCCACCTGCATGGGCCTCTCTTTTCTTGACCTTCACAGGCGGGCTGGCGTGCTCTGAAGTTGGAGCTTCGTGAGCTCATGCTCACCTCCACTTCTCTGGTTGACCTCGATTTCCCCGGCATGAGCTATCCTTTGTTAAGTTTCGATCCCGCTCTTTTCCTCAGCTTGGACCTAGATGTGAAACTCAGCCAGTTGGGCCTGGGCCGCCTGGGTTTTTTTCTGCTCAAACAAAATGGAGTCGCACGTGTACATTGTGCTGTATTGAGGTAGACATATATAGTTGGCGCATGCCGCTCTATTCTTCTACTTAAGCCTTGCAGGCGGTATCGATTACTTAACATCTTGCGTTTCAAGCTTATTTACACACGTTCAATAAGGCGGTTGCTTCTGTTTGTCTCATGGCACCATTCTCATATGTTTTCAGTGTCTCTCCCCTTCGTCCATTACAATTCTCCTCGCAGTTGTCGGTACTGACATGCATAGCTTTCAGTAGCCACTTCTGGTTGCTCTCGGGGCTGCCTAGGCCCTTAGTCTATTTCCATTGGCCTTCCATTAAGGCCTTAGGGGTCTCCTCATGGACAGTCTGTAAATACTCGTCCTTTCGTACCAATGGCAGGTACGGTTGTCTGATTGGGTACCGTGCTGCCTAGGGTTGCCTGGTTATGGGCATTTCAACCGGTATTGATCTTCTAATGTTCACAGGGCAGAGGCCCATTGCTCCCTTTGTTGGTTCAGCTGCTCCTCGTAGTCACATACCTTGACGAGTACTTTACTGGCAGCTCGCAAAGTGGGGCGGGGGTGCAGGTCATATCTGGGACCTCCTCTACAGTCTCATCTAGACCTGTATCTTCCACTTCCACTCTGCCTCCCGACAGGTACGTGAAAAAAGTTGATGCCTTAGCCAAAAAAGCATTCACTTCAGGCAATATGGCTCTTAAGGCTACAAATGTGGCAAGCAGTTTTGCCAAGTACTCTTTGGTCTCTGGACAGCAATTGAAAATGCTGCACAGTAAGTCAGTGAAGGAGAGATGCGCAAGGGCTTCCTACAGCTGGTGCAGGATGGGAAAGAGGTGGCCAGGCAGTCGCTGCGTACGTGCCTGGACATTGCTGACTGTGTTGGCTGATCTATGGCATCAGCAGTAACGCTAATGAGGCAGGCCTATTTAAAAACTTCTGGTTTTTCACCTAATGTCCAAGTTAAACATGTTAGACATGCTCTTCGAGGGCAATCTTCTGTTCGGCCAGAAAGCAGACAATTTTTTAGAGAAACGTAAAGAATCCAAAATCGCTACCAAACCTGATTTCAGCTTCGCCTCTAGGGCACGGTGCTGCAGGGGGGTATGCTCCTTATGACAGGAGAACGCAGCTCCCACCAGCCAGGCAAGGGCAGAAGCATTTCTTACGCTCAAGAAGGGGCAGAGGTG
Source organism: Ambystoma mexicanum (assembly GCF_040938575.1). Taxonomy (NCBI): domain Eukaryota; kingdom Metazoa; phylum Chordata; class Amphibia; order Caudata; family Ambystomatidae; genus Ambystoma; species Ambystoma mexicanum. The sequence goes on from NC_090939.1 coordinate 826,793,100, forward strand.
CTTCTAAACGCCAACAGCAGCGTCAGTGAAGGGGGGGCGATCCAGTCTCTGAAGCCTATTTGATTTCCCCTCTCAACGCACCGGTTTTATGGCGGTTGCCGGAGCAATTACTTCTGATGCCTTCATGATTGCCCCAGAACGGACAAGGAGAACGTGATACTCCGACCTCGTGAATCTGTCCATCTGTCTACCTGACCGGTTGCCTAAGCAGCCAGATCTCTTAACCCAGTCGGAAGGTTGGATACTCCACCCGACCCCGGAATTCCTCAACCGACATGTGTGCCTCTTCACAGGATGAGGTATGATGAATGGGACCTCTCTGAGGAAGTGCTTGAAGTGTTTCTGGCTGCACTCAGACCGTCTACTAGATCTTTGTACGCATGCAGGTGGAGAAGATTAGAGGCGTGGTGCAGGGAGCGTGGGATTGACCCCATTTCTTGTCCAACCACTACAGTGATGGAGTTCCTTCTGTCACTGGCCTCGGCAGGCCTTCAGGTCTCCAGAGTCAAAGGATATTTGGCAGCCTTGTCTGTGTTTAAGAGATCCCAGGATCAAGGTTCATTTTTTACGATCCCGGTAATGGCACAATTCCTGAAAGGCTTGTAAATAAGTATCCGCCAATTCTCTTTGTTGTCTCAGATTGTAACCTTAACCCGGTATGGACATTTCTGATGGCGGCTCCTTTTGAGCCTATGCATACTTGTCCCTTACGGCTTCTCTCTTTGAAAACAGCCTTTTTGGTGGCATTCATCTGTAAGGCAAGTGAGTGAGCTGCAGGCCTTATGCTGTAAACCACCCTTCTTGCGTTTTTTCTGGGAGAAAGTCTCACTCAGGGTAAGGCCTGGCTTCCTCCTCAAAGTTGTCTGAGTTCCACCTATCGCAACCTTCCATTCTTCGATCTTCCTCCGCACCCTTCTAAGTAGGAGGAGCGATTAGATCGCCAAGACCCCAAAAGGGGCGCTGAGTTATTATATTGCGAGGACAGCTAAATTCAGAAGAGCTGACCAGCTCTTCGTGGCTTTTTCCTTAGCCCGTAAGAGCATGCCCATAAATAAGCAAACTTTATCCTGCTGGATCATTTTCTGTATAGCAGAAGTCTACCAGTCCACGGGTAAATAATTACCGGCAGGTATCGGAGCCCAATCGACTAGGGTAGTCTCGGCGTCAACAGCATTACAGAGGGGAGTCCCTGTTCTGGATATTTGTTGCGCTGCGACATGGTCATCCCTTCATACCTTTGTTAATGTCATGCATGCTGGACGCTACGCTCGTAGAACAGCTAGACCGTTCTACTCTAAATGGAGGCTATTCGATACGTTACCGGGAAAACGACGTTTACACTTTACACGTCGCTAACTTCACGTGACTTGCGTCGTCACGTGAACTACGGTATCACGTATTTAAGCAGCGTAGAAACTTCACTCGCTGCTTCTGATCGTCTCTATTGGCGTCGTGTAGCTGAACCTCTGATCTACAACCTGGTATTTTCCTACAGCTACTTTTGGGCCTTCGATAGCGTGTGTTCCGCCACACGCTGTTTCCTGGAGCTATCCCTTCGCGTGCTATTTCACACGCGCTCTTCGTCTGCAAGTGCGGCCGGCCCAGGCTGCGTGAATCCTGCCCGCGTGTAAAATCCACACGCGCTCTTTGTCTTCATACGCGGCTGGCCAAGGCTGCGTAAATCCTGCCCGCGTGTAACATCCACACGCGCTCTTCGTCTTCAAGTGCGGCCGGCCAGGCTGCGTGAATCCTGCCCGCGTGTAAAGTCCACACGCGCTCTTTGTCTTCATACGCGGCTGGCCAAGGCTGCGTAAATCCTGCCCGCGTGTAACATCCACACGCGCTCTTCGTCTTCAAGTGCGGCCGGCCCAGGCTGCGTGAATCCTGCCCGCGTGTAAAGTCCACACGCGCTCTTTGTCTTCATACGCGGCTGGCCAAGGCTGCGTAAATCCTGCCCGCGTGTAACATCCACACGCGCTCTTCGTCTTCAAGTGCGGCCGGCCCAGGCTGCGTGAATCCTGCCCGCGTGTAAAGTCCACACGCGCTCTTTGTCTTCATACGCGGCTGGCCAAGGCTGCGTAATTCCTGTCCGCGTGTAACATCCACACGCGCTCTTCGTCTTCAAGTACGGCTGGCCAAGGCTGCGCGAACCCTGCCCGCGTGTAAATCCACACGCGCACGTTGTCTTCACACGCGGCTGGCCCAGGCTGCGCGATTCCTGCCCGCGTGTAAATCCACACGCTCACGTTGTCTTCAAACACTGTTTTCTTCTACCTCCTGTATCTGTGGAATTAACAGAAGGATTGATCCCTAAGTGGGAAGGAAGCCTTTCAAGGATTATTGGAAGTGACTTTGAACTGAACTTTGAACGCTATCCTGTGGTGAATTCAACCCGTATCTAGCGTGAGCCTCGTTCCGTCCGGGATAAGTCTCCCTTACTAATATTCCCTTCCCTGTCGTTTTGTTCTTCTTTTCGAATCCATCAAGAGACTTCTGGATTGTTCTACCCAGAGACACAGGTCAGTGTGATCATTCCTGTCATTATCTAACTCATCATACTCAGGTTGGAGCAGTTATTCATGATACTTTAATTTGTCCTAGGCTGGATTACTATACCTTACCCACGCCCTTTCCAGTGATCCATCGCTCTGCCTGTTTTATCAGCCAGAGGGTTGTATCATTTGGAAGGTCTTTGTTGACTTCACGACTATCAAGTCGGGTGAACAAGGATCCGGAAGACCCTACCTCCTGTATCCTTTTGAATATTGTATCCTTTTCGGTTGATACTTTGGTGCATTCTGACAGTTAAACAATATAGTCAAGATGTGGCTCTACAGCTGATGCGCATTTTGGCAGGGCAGTTGAGGAAAATTTCTTATAACTTTCTGCCCGCCTCCTTCATCTACTGCTTTGGGAGTCTATCAGATGAGGAATCTGGGGGAGAAAAACAAACCATTGAAGGGGAAATTACTTACTGTGATGTTATTTCTATGGATTCTTTTCCCGCAGATTCCTCATCTCCCATCCGTCCCCGCTCAGAAAGTCGGTGGTTGGTGCGCATCTTCTCTTTCACGTTGACTTGGTAATGGTCCTCAGTGTACGTTTCTGCGACATGTTTTAAAAAAAAGAAAGAAAAAGGAAGGTATTTTCTGACGCTACTTGTTGGTGTCTGTTGCAAATTCTTCCTCCTTCGGAGACTTAGTTATTTCATTGTTAAGGGCTCATTAGCCTGTTCTTCTCTCTGTTTTCCCTGGCAGCGTGATGTGCTCTGGGGAGAAAGGTGGAAATTGAGGTGTGAGGTGTAGTGACAAGGTATTTATACGATGCCTGACGTCATGTCCAGAGCCGATGACCAGATGCCAAGCAAGACGGATCGACGGTCGGTGGCTGGGTCTTGGTCCACTAACGCCCCCTGTCCAAAAATTTCTGAAGCAGCATAGCTGGGTGGAATATCTATCGGATGAGGAATCTGTGGGAGATTAATCCCTAGAAAGACCATTACGTAAGTCATTTCTTCTTTAAATGGCATGGCATATTGTTTAATGGTTGGATGCCAAGGAGTTTGCTTTGATGCAACTGACCCAAAGTCTTTATTTGGCCCAGCACTTTATTTTCTATGATAACTCTTGACCGTAAATTAGCCCCTACAAATAGTAATGTACATTGCCCAGTTTTGATCCAGAAGCAACATGTTACACCTAAATGAAATGTCTACTGTGCATTCTACTTAAAGGATGCACACAATGAAGTCCTTCCTTTTACCTGTCATCTCTGAGGTAGCAGGTGGATGTGACTTATTATTTTGAAGGTACAGGATTCTTAAAGCCATCAAGACAGATGTACGAGAAATGTGAGGCCTTTGACTTTATTTTCAGTTCTTAACATCTGCAAATTTAACCAGATAATACTTGCTGAAAAAGTTAAGATGGCTATCCCACCACTCCAGGCTGTGGATTTCCACATTGCAATGAGAAAGCCACCAAGCTCAACCATTTTCTGATGGATCATAATAATATCATCACTTGGTCTTCTCATGCATCTCAAAATTGACTACCTGTCTTTTCCCATCTCTTAACTCTTGCTGAACTGAAGCAGTGTGTTTCCCTGTGCTTGGGTTTTGGCCTGGTTAGGGCTTCATTGCCTGCTCAGCACTAACACTCTCAAGTCTTGACCTTATTAACTACACTGTCTACAGAACTCACAGAGGCCCCAGTTCACTCAAGCTGTTCTAAAGAAGAGTCCTTGTTCTGGCTGAAGCCATGTCCCTCTTCTTGATGCCACACCTCTCCCTGACCAGAAGAGTCTTCAGTGCTATCAGTCTAATTGTAGCCTGCATATAAGCAAAGCTAAACATTCTAATGGGAATAAGATTAAATCCAAGACGAATTGTATCATTATTTTGCCAGTTTAATTTCCAGTTGTGCTATGTGGTGGGTCTAGAAAAAGAACCAGCCAATAACAGTAAGTTCAAAACCATGTACGTAACACACAAACAGGAGCCAGGTATGCAGTAAGTAGTTTATTCACCTAGTATAGTGACAGTCTCAGGGCCCTGCTGCTGCTCGTTTACCTCCTGACCAGCCTGCAACTACCTGGATCTCACAATTTGTGGGGGGTTAGATTAAGATTTGGGTGTTAAATAGAAAAGCCCTAAGAGGTTTCCTGAATGACAGGAGGTTCTCATTATGCAGTGAAACTGGTAAACCATTCCAGAGCAAATAATTGGCTGCCAATATTTTTTTTCCTGTAGCCAGGCACCATAACCATGCTAGCTGATTGTATATTTCATGAATACGTTGTGTCATAAAAGGTAGTTATAATTTGTTTTTATTGTTGTTCTCTTGACAGGATGCTTCCAGATTGTCTCGGAGCCATGTTTCAGAGTTCACACCTCTTACCCCACTGCAAAGCCCCAGCTACCGGAGCAGTGATCGGCACTGCACAGCTGCATTAAGGCCCAGTTCTGATTCCAGAAGAGTGATGGTTACGCACTGGGGAGGCGGTGATTACTTAAAACTCCCATCCTTCTTTGGTTTCTCTAACAAGCGCTGTACATCCAGTGCGGACTCTTCCTACAGTGGGTCGGGCTTGGAGACCACTTTATGACAAATCACCAATACAAGCCTTTTTAAGAACTTTTGTCCTCTGCTTGTTTTAGCCTGCAGATGCAAAATAAATGAATTATGCGACAGAAACTGTGCTGTAATGTGCTTGATTCCTGATGTTTGGTGTTGTGCTGAGATGGGCAGCATCAGGAGCTGAGCGTGCAAAGACTTTAGGCCTATTGGCCTCTTTCTGTTTTATCTGTCAATTCAAAGACCAAACTATGCAGTCTGGTACTGTGTCCTTCATGTCTCAGTTCCCCGGTTCTGTGTGTCTGTGTTCCAATACTCCGAGTGTTCCATTTCCAGCTAGCAGCAATTACTTCAGACATCCTCAGTGACAGGTACTTTGAGCAAATTTCACAACCTCTGCTCTGCGATTGCAAAACTTGTTGTCTTGTCCATACTCTGTCTAGAAGAAACCGGTATTTATTGTGTGCTGAAATGTTTTCCAGAAATACTCCTGCACAATAATTTCATTCTATGTGGCCAAATCAGGGTGTGTCTGTGCCTGTGTGTTCAGTTTCACTCCATCTACCAAAATCGTGAGGACATTTGTCTATCGAGTATGTCGGAACCCTTTGAAGTCAAGAGGACTGTCAAACTGTTTCACTCTCAATATTTCCAGCAGTGGCAACACCAATGGTCATTAAATGTTCGAATTCATCACGTGTCCTTGTGAATTTTGTATACAATTTCTTACAGAATTGATGCATAACCCCTGTAAGGATTATGGATGCTGGAGCTTGAATTTCCAGAACACGTTATAGATATTTCAGTGCAGTGTCTGCTGCTGTCTGCTCCAAAACGAGAGTACTAGTCATTGGCCACTTTTTGTACCGTCAATGGACTCCTCTGAACGTTTTTCTTGGCGTTTATTATGCTAAATGAGTACTCATGTGCAGGTACAGCAAGCCCTTGGCAATAGCCCACCAGGAAGTTTGAAAAAAAAGCACTGGTCCGGAATTTAGATTTGGATGCTTAAGTGTCTGATGTATCCCCTACCTGCTGTTCAGAGAAGCGCAATCCACTTTCTCCTGGGGCCATAATTTTTCAAAATCAATTTTATTTAATTTTGCATGCATATTGTAACTTTAAAAATACATCTCATCTAATTTCAAATCACAATCTAATAATCTCTGCAAGTGTGTCCTCCGAATAAGAAGTTGGGGAAGCATAAAATGAGGGGTAGTACACAAAGGCAAAGGACACGTGGAAAAAAAAAATAGTGAACAGGTATGCTTTCAGTATTGCCTTATCCCGGTTTGGCTTGCTAAAGTTTTTACTGATTCAACTGTGGCCAAGTGGGACATAGGTTGCAGAACTACTAGGAATGTGCCAAGATTCCGATTATTGGAAAGCAATCCCCCTCCTGTTGATTAGATAGTAAATACATAATTTCTGTATCATGCTATTTTGTGCTTGATGGGGATCAACACAGAGTAGAACAGTACTCAATAGCCGGTTGCCTCCCATCTATAAAGTGTTTTTGGCTATTTGAAGGGTTGCTATTTGAAGGGATGCTGGGGTATTTACTCTTATATCGTTACTCACATTGCTCACCATTATTGTTTTGAATTTTGATACTCTTGTTAAAATTGTTTTAACTTCAAGACAGGCATACACATTTCTTAAATATTTATAGGTAGTAGGTTGTGTATGGCTGAAGCAGGACTGGGAGCGGCCGTCAGTACATCGGTGAAATGCTTCTATAAAGTAGATAAATTCAAAGTGTCAGACTCAACCAGTGCTTGGTGTGGCTTCATGCTTAAGCTTTGACACTTGAGAGTCGACGTGAGGTTCTTTCCTCTAGCAGGTTTCCTCAGTGCCTGGTGTTCCTCAGCATGCCTGGTGTTCCTCTGTGTATGGCATCTGGAAGGAGCTGGTATTATACTTCCTGCTCCTTATGCCTTGGATTTGGGCACCCATTGGTCCTTGGGCACCTAGTGGCCCTGGGGTTCGATCAGGCAGAAAGAGGGGAACCTGAGGGAAGCCAGAGAGGAGCAGGTGCTCCAGTCGGGAGCAGCAACCGTGAGTGAGCTTTTGGCTCTGTGTAAGGGGTGAGGTGTTTCCCTTACCGCCTTGGTCACTGATCACTTAGTTGGGGTGGGAGAGACTGGTAGTGTCAGTGCCCTAAATGTTGGCTGCAGAGTGACTGCGTTTTTTTTCTGTAATAAGGGTAACTCTCTGAGCTATGCATCCTTAAGTGGCCTTTTGGGCACGGTTAGAAGTTTGTTGCTAAGGGGCACAGGTACAGTTAACTGGTACGCCCTGAAGAGCAATTGGGTGGCTTTGGGGGTTGAATTTAAGCCGGTTGTGAGCGGCTATTGGCCTGGGTGTAAAACATTTTGACCTTATTGGAGATTCAGAATGTATGAACTGCGCAGTAGGCATCAGGACCCCAATGCTGAGGGGAGTCAAGAAGATCATTCACACAACACTGAGGGTACTACTGCAAGGTTTCCTCAGTGAAATTGGCTAAATAAAGTCCATCAAGAAGATCGAAGGGCCAATGAGGTGCTGTGTTTTGACTCAGTGGAGGCTGAAGGGGAGACCCTGCGGCTTTTGATCACAGGAATAGCCAAAGAAATATCTTCTCAGGATAAGCCCAAAATACGCCCTGTGCTAGTGATTGATTTAGAGTTCCCTGAGTTATCGGGACAAAGTACATTCCCTCCATCTTATACACCTGCGATTTTGAGAGATTGTCTTGAGGTGTAATGTTGGACCAGCATATAATGCCTTCTCCCCAAGTTCAGCAGCAGAGTTCCCCGGATGTCAACCCTACAGGGGAAATTACGAGCTTGGGCCCTACATCTCTTTCTGCCTTCAATCTAGTCCTTACCTCTATAGTGAACTTATGACAACATTCAGGTGGAAGTAAAAAATCATTCAGCTAGCCTCATGGCAATACAAGCTAGCTTGCAATTTCTTTGAGACTGTGGTATACTTAAGCAATAGAACCCGAGGGGGAGGGGCATTACCGGTCTGGTAATGCCCAGAGCGTCAGTTACAGGCCCTCGCCCGAGGACCTTAACGCAAGCCCCGGGGCATTAACAGACTGGCAATGCCCTCGGAGGGTTCTATTGCTATTAGTATTCTGGCACATTTTATTGGGGTAGTAATTTTGTTTTTAGCACAAGCTGAGGTGTGGCATTTGTCACTTCTCAGCTCGCACTAAAACTACAAAAAAAGATGGCCGCCATGGATCGGCAAAAAGGAATTACACATAGTCCCTTCTCTCCCTTTGCATTGCGGCAATTCGGGTGTCAGAGATGCGCCAGGAGCACTGCTATTCCCTGCACCAGCGAGGGACAAGGAAGCCGAAGGTAAGTGAGGAAGGGCCTAAATGTGTGGAAAAGGTGGGGTGGGGGATAGGACTCAGTGGAGCCCAGGGGAAGCACACTGGCAGCCTCCCGCTTTGAGGAGGCTCGGAGCAGGATCTTTCCTGGTGTGGTAAAGACCCCCTTTCCATGCCTCCTCATTGGCTGGTAAGCTGCCACACCCCCCTCGCCAGTTACTTATAAACTGGATCTCATACTTTATATTTTGCATAGCATCCCAAATGATGTTTCTGAAGTTCACCAAGTGGTACACTTACATTTTTTTCTATCTGGTCTTTGTTCTTGTAGGGTCTAAACACTGAATGCCATTTTCGGTATTTATTTATTTTATTCATTGTGCATTTGTTAGGCGCCTATACAGTAAGTCAATTCTGTTTCAAAGCTCCCACAGGGCAACAGGGAGGGAACATGGCATTGAAAAACAATTAATAAAGTGGAAGATAAAGACGAGCCTACTATGCCTTGTGAGTATTCAGAACGTGCAAGTGCAGCAAGAAGGGGGGAGGTGGGGGAAGTGGGAGTGGCGGTAGGTGCTGGACTGTCTGTGCTCGTGTTTGAGCAGTAGATGAAGTGCATAGTATGGGTAAGTGCTACGCGGCCTGGAACTGCATTGGGAAGAAAGTGTGAGCCTACAGAGTGAGGCCGGTGGATGCCGAGGCAGAAGCTGCGGCGATTGGGTGTGAGAGGCCAGGACTTCAAAGGATGCATAAGGGCCCTGGTCATCAATCACAGCAACTGTCATATTAGCAGAGGAGTGCAGCAGGGAAGGAGGGGGTGAAGAGGAAAGTCTTTAGGAGCGTCCGGAATTTGAGAAAGTCCTGCTCAAGACACAGGGGAAGAGGGAGGCTGTTCCAGAAGAGGGAGCCACCTGAAGAAAGTGATCGGCCTCCTGCCCTCTGTTTAGCAAAACGCTTTACACATAGAGAGTTGGTGCCAGAGGACCGTAGAGTTCTAGAGGGAGAGTATTTAGTAAGAGAAAGTTGCAGATGGAAGTCTCCCAGGCTCCAGACATACTTGTGGGTGATACAGAGGGATTCAGGAGAGATGCAGTCCCTGGTCTCAAGGCCAAGGATGACACTTGCTGCCCAATTCTGGGTTAGCTGGAGGGGTTGTAGAGTGGAAGAAGGTAAGTTCAGGAGAAGGCTTTTGCAAAAGTCAAGCCTAGAGAGAACCAGGGCTTGGGTAGCATTGAGCTTCTGAGGGAAAGTGAGAAAGGGAGGATTCCTTTGAGAAGGAAGAGTTGGAAGTGGGACTTCTTGGCAATTTCCTGAGTTTGAGGGAGGGAGGAGAGAGAAGAGTCGAAGTTGATTCCAAGGTTTCCGGCTTCAGAAGAAGGAGCCGGGGGAGTGCCCATATAGGATGACCAGAGCAAGGGGAAAAAAAGAGGGAGCAGAGGTCCCAATGGGAATGGCATTGAGGCAGAGATATTTGGAAGTGCACCAGGATTGGATGGCAGATAGGCAGTCTGGATGATAGAAGATGCAATAGGGTCAGCAGGAAGTTTGAGAAAGAGTTGTGTGTCATCTGTGTAGTACTGGAAGTTGGCGGAGAAGGAGGAGATGAGGAGGGCCAGCTGAGCAAGGTAAGTGTTGATGAGCCAGGGGGAGAGGTTTGAACCCTTGGGAACACCACAGGTGGAGAAGGAAGTAGGAGAGGAGAAGGTCCCCAGAATGACTTGGGATGAACGGTCAGTTAGAAATGTGGTCAGCCAGTCCAGTGCCCGTTCAGAGATACCAAGGGTATCATGGAGCCATTTTATGAGGATAGAATGGTTAATATTTGAATTATCATTGAAATCCTGGTTGGAACATAATCTATATTTAGTAGGTTGGTGTGTTTTAATGATGCACTTCTTATGAGTATTAATGGCCTTTTTGTGAACAGAATTAATTAAGCGTTGTGTGGTAATTCTCCGTTAATTGTATTTGTTTTAAGAAAATAAGACAATAAGAAAAGAGGACCTTCATTTCCTGATATTTTAACCCTCATTGATACTATATTTGTGTTTACTTTGCTACATAAGTCTGAACAGAGAATTGCTGTTATGTCTATGGATTGAATTGTTTAAGATTTAACATAGCACATGCCTATATAAGAGTTCGGCCACTAATGGAGAATGAGGTGTTTTTGAATATTAAATCACTCTGTTTAATGTACTTGAGAGATTTACTTGAATTTAATGGGACTACATTTTGAAATAATATTTACAAAGGATTTGAATATTAAACCACTGGTTCGCTTTGTTGAATGTGCGGCTGGGGATCTGGACATTTTCATTTAGATGTTGTTTCTTGATTGTGTTATATTTGGGCCTGAGGAGCAGAACCTGTTGCCAGCCAGCACCCGGTTAAAATATTTTACTGTACAAATACTTTAGATTTTTTCAAGTTGGTTTGATTTTGAGAGTGTAGTCCACATTATCCTCATCAATATAGTCCAGCTTGGACTCATTAATATTTGGCAGAGATCTATGGGACGTTTGTAATAAGGAAAGTAACAGGGAATTGCCTAAAGAGCCTGACTCCTCGGTGCTAATAGCCGTAACTCCGGAATTTGAAGAAGGTATTGTTAATAACAAGATCAATATCTGTGCTAGTAGGGATGAAGGAACTATTGAGGAACTGCATGAACTTCTGGAGGTTCCTTCCCTTAGTGTACCATTAGGAAAACAAGGGACAAAAGGGGGTCACATAATAGGAAATCTAAAAATGAAAAAAGTAAGATCCTTAATACAAAATCTTCCATTACATTTTTGAGAGCTCTTACTGTCCCTGAGGTATGGGGTATAACTATACCCAGACTGAGTAATAAAGGGAAAAGCGGCAGAGGGAGAAATAAGGAGATGAATGTGAATCTGCTCTTGACAAGTGAAATCATCAATATCCCTCTGTCTAACACAAATCTTACAAATCTTTGTCTGATCTCCCCTATAGAGTGACGCATGAGCGGAAAAAGTGGCAAATAATCCTGCGGTAGGAACCCTGGAAAAGAGCAGTCCTCATAATGGGGTCTCTTCCTGGTTGTCTCTTGCACTTCTCCCTTTGTTCCCTATTGATTTTTAGGTGTAGTGTGCTGCTGTATCCAACTCCTGTGTGAATGCCCAGGTATTCCTCACTATTTTGTAATCCCTATCCCTATTCCTAACTTGTCCTTGGTTAGGCGTATTCTGTATTAAGTTATCCTCGCTTTGCTGTTATAAGACTTCTGGGTCTCTGTTTGATCAACCGGGTCCATGGGCTTTGCTGACATTACAGGTGATATTTCTCGTCCTCATGAGTATTGTCTTTAAGTTACCTTATATAATACCATCAAGGATGTTAGCTCACAGATCCTATTGTTGCTTGCACTCTGTGGGCTTAGCGCCAACAGTTTCTGTCACAGCAATTGCGGGTGAGGATCTTGTCGACTTTCTTTGTAATCGTAAGGAGCATACTCCACATCCCTTTTTATATTTTTGTATTCTTTTCACGTTTTACTTGCACATCCTTTGTTTTGGTGTACATGCATCTTGGGTCCTGAGTGCATGTTGTTGGACACATAGCTATTTACTGTGTGATCTTGTGCACATCATCCTTTCCATATCCACTGCATGTGTCCTCTCATGACAGAATGACCAGCACACTATTCCCACACTATGCCTAAGTATGGTTAGCATTGAGATACCTATCATTCACTTATGCACTTTGATTTGTTTGTTAGAGTGGCAACTTTAGGAAGGAACGGCAGCAAAGCCTCCTAATAGTTTGTACATAAAGTTTCTCCTTCATTTACCTGCAACAATCAAATCGCGAGTTCAGACATAGATTAACTCCTTGTCACAAATGGGCATTGACGTGCAGAGTATTTTTCCCACCAGATAGCACATCCTACACTGACAGATCCTATTTCAGTCTATTATTCCTATCCTGATTCCCTTTCAGCAAAAGCCTTAGCAGCAGAAAACACACTGTTAGGCTTACTAGGCAAGAGTACCTCTGTTGTTGAACCATACGTTTCCAGTCAGAGATCCTCAGATCGAACAGTTTAATGAAAGGCACATAAAGATCGAGGCAGTTCATTGCAGAACGTCTGTTTTCTACGCTTTGTCTGTATCATGCTCCTCTGTACCAGAACTGATTGTAGTCCCCAACGTCAAGAGGTTTCATGTTAATAGTATGCTTAAGGGGAACACAGAAAAAGTTGTTAACAAGAAGAATTTATTGCAGAACCTACAAAGCAGTAAGTGATAACGCACAATCAAGGAACATCCATATTAATCGTGCAGGACCCAGCTCCATTGCTACCATGCCCCCCACTGTGCCTACCGACAGTGATGTACAGTCCATGCAGGATATGCTTAAAGCAAAGCTTCATGAGTTAAAACAAGGAAGTGTTTCTTTACAAGAGGAGCATAAAATGTTAGTCTTTTCTGAATACACATCAGACCGTATCCGTTGTTGATGTGGCCATGTCCAGTCCCTGGGTGCTGAGGATATAGTAAACCATGATATTTGTCACTATGTAAGATGTACTGGCACTGAAAATCTTTTTGTTTTTCTAGTGCAGCACTTAATCGGGGCATAGTTTCTGAGATTTCCTGTTTGTCAGGGATTCCAGTTAGCCGAAGATTCACTATGTACTCCTTTATGTACTCCTTTATGATTTCCTGTGTAGCAGCTTATCACAACCATGAGCTAGCACGCACGCAAGCTTCTGATTTCCAAACACAATCCACAAGAGTGTCCTGTATAGATGCAGACTCTACAGTAGGTTTGGACTCTGCTCTTGATCCAGCTGCTGAGATTGAAGTAAATGAGCTAGCTGATGTGGAACACACTTTACCAATGTGGGTCACAACAAACACTTATGAGAAAGTACAGATGCCATGCTCTGACAAACTCAATTCTTAATCTACAGAAACCTTGCAGGCGATTCCTGAACTGTTTGTTGTTAAAGCGCTACTTTCAGAGGCTAAGAGGGATGCGTGGGCAAATGAAGAAATCTTGGTTAACAGAGAGTTTACTATGGTGATTCCTCCGATTCATTTTGACTTCCACAAAGAAACTCTGTTCATCCACTATGGAAAGGAACTGCAAATGTATGGCTCAGTCGGTGGTTACTGGTATCAAGGAGTCTACTGCCTTAGATGTGCCTTTTCTTACAGAGCCACCAATGTGTCTGTCGACTTCTGCGTCTTCAGTGTGTCTGCCTTCAACTCTTCTGCCTTCGGTCTCCTGCTCTGCAGTCATCTTGGGCACAAGCGTCTTCAATCCCTCAATCTCCATTATGTCTGCCTTTTACTCAAGAGCCATCACCAGGCAAATGTTCAGCCCCAGAGCCCTTTTCACACGTGTCCCCAGCTGCTGAGATAGCTCCAGCATGCATGCCTTTAGCCTCAGAGTCCCGTCTGGCATGCTTATCTTCAGCTACAGTAACTCATCCAGCACATCTCTGTTCAGCCATAGAGCCTCCGTCAGTTTGTCCTAAGTGCATGTCTTCAGTCTCAGAGCCTACTGCATGTCTGCTTTCAGGTAATGAGACACCTGTGGCATGCTTATCCTCTGTGCCAGTGACACAGGTATACCTGTTCACGCTGTCAGATCCTGCTGCATTTCCTTCAGTTCCAGAGATTCCTCCTGAATCTCAACCATCTACTCCCGAAAAGCACATCCAGCCTGCCCTTCTTCTGCTTCGGGGGGACCACCAGAATGTCTACCTTCTAAAGAAGATGATTCTTCTAACTGCTTGACTTCAGCACCAGAGCCTCCAGAGTATTCAGCATTAGATATTGAGACTTTTGCCAGCCTGCCTGTAGCTCTACGCCTCCCGCCCTGTGCAGAAAGGCTAACAGACTGTCTGCCATTGTCTACTGCAATCATTATAAAGGGCTTTCAGGTGTCAGCTGCCAGTGACTTCCTACGCCTTCAAACTCTGCCTCAGATCCTGCAAGCACTTCACGCCTTTCCATGAGTATCTTACTCACCAGAGGCCTGCCTATGATTCTTCCGTACTGCAGCCTGATAATGTGCACTCCAGTCCATCTGTTTTTGCCCACAGGCCACTATTTCCATCAGTGCCACCTCAAAGGAAATCCTATTGTGGAAACAAGAGACCTAATGTGTGTGTCGCGAGTGCCAGGAGACGGCTGTGGGAGGGGGTATACTATCACGATTTGCTCTCGTTCTCGCCATTTGGGGGCCTGATGTGGGGTTTATTCTTTACCGGACCTTCCTTCTGAACCTTATGAGACAATTTTTTTGTATTTATTGTGCATGTGGTTAAAAACACAAACCTTATAGCACAAATTAAGAAGTTACAAATCCATTAAAATTCAATTAATATAAGCAAACATTTAATAGCAATTAATCTATAGAACAAAGATATATGTATACAAACATAGCAGCATCAAATTAAACGTAAAATTTCAAAATTATGATTTCCAAAGCAATGTTAATAACAGGCATGCCTAAGCTTTTAATTTTTTTTTTGAGTCATTAGCTAGATGTAAAAGGCATCCACAGTTATCACGAGGGATTCAGCACCAACTATATTTCCTTAGAATTGATTGGTTACTATGGAATCAAGGAAAGGCACAATATCTGTGTATGCCGGCATTTACTCATTTTCCAAGTGGAACATGCAGTCAGAATGTGGCGGGCGGTTTCGATATTTATACTGCATAATCAGAAAAGTCTGTCTTTGTGTGGGATTGTTTTCTCCCAACTTCCTAGATGCTCATTGGTAACAAGGATATTAAAGCGCAAGAATATGACAAATCTTAGATGTCCAGAACAAAGCTTTGTGAGGTAGGTACGTGGGGAATTAAGACTAAAACTCTGCATGCTGTATTTGGAATAATTGTTTTGGGCTTCCAGTCTACAAAGGTTATTATTAATGTCCCAAGTTATAACATGCTTTTTGAGCAAAAGAATAGGTTTAGGGATATCAATGTGCTGTGCTACAGTTAGTCCCAATTCTTACAGAAAAACATTAACAGATGTGCTAACTTCACTTAGAAAGCTGTTGTAATAAAGGGCAGGGAGCTGCTGTGTAATTAAGCCCAGTGAGGTGTTTAAGGGGGGGGGTAATAAAGATTTTAAGAGAAGAAAGCTTTATTTGCTGTATCAGCCATAGTGAGCGTAAAGTCATAAGGCCATTTTCACATCTAAGGGCTTAAATACGAACACATACCGGCACACCATTCTGATAAAAGCCTTACACCATATAATACTGCTGGGACTATACTGGTTTTGTATATTGTTAGGAGACCTTCCATATTAAAGCATTCTTTATGGGCGATTAGCTTTTTAAATACCAGCCATTTTGTCATGGTGTTAGGTTCAGTAAAATCCTTATAGTTCCGCCTTCCACGTGGTTTCAAAAGACAGTCTAGCTTAACATATTCATTGACTATCTCCAACGGGACACAGTTAATAGTCCAATTAAATAGCAACATTTTAGTATTACCACCAATAATCAAATGTTGGTTTTGGCGATATTGATTTTTAAATGATTAACTTCTGAATACCCAGCCAAAGCATTAAGGGCGTGCTGAAACCCACTGGGGGTATGATCAAGAAGTACTATATAGTCAGCATGGCCCAGCCACACTAAAGGAGGGCCACCAATGTTAGGGGGGAAAAATGCATTCCTGCTGAATTGCTGCATCGAGATTGGAAATGTAAAGATTAAATAACATAGGGTTAAGAAGACATCCCTTGATGTAAACCCTTGTTCGTTGAGATTGAATTGATCAAAGTCCCAGATTGATCCAATTGCACAGAAACAGTTGTATGTGTATAACGTGCTTGAATCTAATATAATAAAGTAGGATCAATGCCCCACAATCTAAGTTTCTTCCAAAGTAAAAGTCAAAATATTGAGTCGAATGCTTTCGCAAAATCTATGAAAAATAGAAATAACCTTTTATGGTGACGGCCCTGTGTCTCAGCAATGGCGTAGTGAAGGGCTGTAAGATTATGAATAGTACTATATTTATTCCTAAAACCTGTCTGGAATTTAGGAATCAATGGAGTGCCTTCCGCCCACTTGGTTAGCTTTTTCAATAAAAAAGTTAAAAAAAAAATGTTTGGCTAGAGTCCAGCATGGCTAAAAGCCGATAATTAGTAGGATCTAACGTGTCACCATTCTTAAAAATCGGGACTAAAATGGACTCATGCCAACTAGTAGGGATGATACTTGTTCTTAAAATCCACACAAACAGCCGTTCTAATATCGATGCCCAGAAACCATGGTTTTCCTTCATGACAATGATAGGTATACCATCGGGTCCAGGGGCATGAGATTTTTTTTCATCAATGCGATATTAATCATTATGTCATAACTGAAGCCTTCATCCTCCGATGTTGTAAGGGGAGGATAAAAATTATCACGATCATGTTCTGCAGACTAATTGAGGTTTAAGTGGATCGGAAGGTTATTGGAAGCGGCCACGGGCTTGGGTTCTCTGTGTTACTGAGCCACTGGTGTACCTATACCCAGTTAGGTGCATTTATTTGTGTCTGCTGGATCAGTGGAAGCGTGAGCATTGAAGCGTTGCCCTGTGAACGGGTACGAGTTTCCGACACTGCTCACGACTGCTGCCACACAACTGGACCTGGTCGGTGATGAGTGCCTGATATTTTTCTGTGACTGTTGTAAATACAACACGAGTGGCTGGAGGGTGGAAGCCCGCCGGCGGAACTCGGTCCACCATGTTGCACCAGGCTTTAGCTAGTTGCTCAGTGCCTTTGATATCAATCGTCGCTAGCGACATTTGAAAATACAATGACTGTTTCTGTGATAAGCGGCACATTGACAGCCGCAAGGTCTATTGGTCAACAGGTTGTAGTGAGGGTATTGTGCCACGGGGTTGGAGTGAGGCAACTGCAGACTTTTGTCTTTGAGCCTCACTACTGTGCCATTAGTCATGTAGTGAAGCAAAGTCAAGTGTTTCCTGTGTGCGGAGAGCTGCAAAATCTTCTGGTTTTACTGTTTTCTTTTTTATGTTCTGCCAAAACATTTAAAATCGTACTCCAGTGGTGGAGTGATGTCTGCGCATCAGCGTGAGCAGCAAGGGACTCTAATCTCGAAAGTAAGTGATTAACTGAAAGTGAGGGGGTGACCACGCAGCAATTCTTTTTTCCATTCCCTCCAGAGATTGCTGTCTAGGACCGGTTGGGTTGGAAGTGGTCAGTTGATATTGGTCACTAATTACCCTTGACTGTCTTGTATTTTCACCTGGTTTAAAGATTTTTTTAGATCACCTGCTCCCCCATTTGACTGCCTGTGGCCTGGATTATCATGATATGAAGATCAAAACCCAGCGCAGAGCGGGCCTTTGTAGCGGTACGATTAAGGTTGGGAAACAATCACAGAGCCCAGTGAATCATCCAAATGGCCCAAACAACGCACCCAATACTAAGAATGATGAAAAAGATAATGCACCAGCAGGGACTCTATTTTTTACACCACAGACCAAGATTACTGGTTATTTTACCACTGTCAGTAGGCCTAGTGTTCCTACTGGGTCTGAGCGATCATTGGTCGCTCATACAAGTGCCGACATATTGAATAATGCTGGTGGATCAAATGTGTTATTGGAGCTGGAGTTACGTACTCCTCTTGCTAACACTAACCCCACTGGTCCAGCTGACGAATTCGATAAACATGTGCTGAGTTCTTCATTGTCATTTGATAACAATGGCTCTTCGCTTAACTTATGCCGTAACCTAAAACGCAATTCACTAGTTATTCTTCCAGAAAGGGACGATAATGTTACAGGGGCAAACTTGTCTAGTAGCCCTAATTTGGAAGTGTTGCTCTCCAGGTTGGAGACCATGAGTGGCGAAAGTTATTGCGACAAAGCTTTGATCATCTCGCAAAGAAATGGCTAAACTACAGGCATTGCATCCCTACACTCCTTGAGCAATGCTATCCTCTCAAAAATGGAGGCTCTATTGACTCTTTGTACGGATATGGCTGCGGAACTATGAATTAAAAACAATAACCGCTAGATGGGGGGGACTAGATGATGGGACATGTATCAGATGCAAAACTGAGTCCGCCACCTTCTACCATATGATATGGGAATGCCCAGTGTTACAGTTCTTCTGGGGGGACTGTATTAATATGATTTCTGCCGCCATGGGAACACCAATCCCTAGGGACCCCAAAATGGTACTCCTGGGCATCTGGGGGGAAGTAGACCTGACAAAACATGGGAAATTGTTCCTGTCTATAGCGTTAGGGGCTGGCAAGAGACTTATCGCGGCTAAATGGGGTTCCGCAGACCCACTGTGCCTGAACCGATGGAGGAATTACCTGAACAGGTGTGCGGCTTCGGAACGCCGGATCTACAACGCACGGGGTTGCCCCCACAAATTCAGGAAAATATGGGACAAATGGCTTGATGCGCAGTAAACCCCGCCGGTCGATACAGCTCAACATCTTGATTAACTTTATCTGCCTGCCTTGACCTGCAACTGTCCTTGGCCCTTGGCCCTGCGAGGCCCCTCTTGCCTTTGATATTGTCTTTGATGCTGCTATGCTATGCTATGCCTTTCTCATTTGTTGTATGCCGATGATTCATGTTTCTTGTTATGTTGTTATGCTTTAAAACTCAATAAACAGAGTTATAAAAAAACAATAACCGCTAAAGTGGTGGACATTATTTTGGACAACTATCTTGTGCCCCATGACCAATTGCAAGGAAAAAATGAAGGGGAAACGTTATGCGACAGCCGTAAGCTGCGTTTGGACAGGGTACCAGAAACAACACAAAGTACCTCAGTCCTGGAGGATTGGGCCATTCTTGTATCCGAGTCTGCGAGTGAGAACTCTGTCCTATATTTCTTATTTGTTTTTATTTGATTTCATTTAGTTTATACAAACATTTTGAAAAATAATTGAGATCCAACATAAGGATGCAACAAGGCAAAAAGATCAACAAAATATCACAATCCCCCAGAGATGACCACATCCCTCCCAGATCCCTAAATTTCATTCAATTCCATTGAATCCCTCTGCATAATTAGCCTTCCTTGGGGGCGGAAGGGGGGTTGTTTTAATCTGTTTTTCTGCTGCCAGGGCACATCCTACTTCCTATCTTTGGCACCGTCCAACTGGTTTCAGGCTGTTTGCATTATTTTTGCAAGAGGTTTATCAATCCATAGACGTCTTTTTCTCTTGGGTTAGCACATTTCAGCCACAGCTCTTCTCCACATAAGGTATGGTATAGCTTTACCACTTGATCCAAATGCAAAGTTCTCATGGATTTCAACCCTACACAATATAGCGTGGGGTGTTTCTCACAAAAACGACAGGTCAACATCACAGGCGTTTTTCTGAACCTCAGTGCCTGACTTACTCCTGTGTCAAATAGATTAAGTCTAAATTTCATAAAAGTCTTTCGATATTTGGCATTTGGGGCTTTCACCAAATGTTGCGGGAGGTTTTTCTGGTTTTTCCCCTTTTGCTGCTTCTCCCATTAGGTTGTAACAGTTTCTGTCATCTACCGTTGAACACCAATCTCGTTCCCATAGGTTTTTTTCACATAATTCAGGTTAATCTTCAATGTCTCACAATCTGTGCATAGCTCTTTAAGATGGTTTTCACAGGCAGTCGCCCACCTGACCAGTTAAGTCTCTGAATTAGCGTTCTTTAGATCATGTAATATTTCAAACTGAGGTGTACCTTTATCAATGATGGTCTTTCTATACACGATAGCATGTTCCAAAGCACTCTTGCGTTCATTGATATCAAATTTAATTAATATCGCAAGCAGGCAGTTGGTATTCCCTTTTGCAACTGTAGAACGCGCCTCCAGTACTGGTTTTCTAGTTGTGACCACAGAGTTGCAGGTGCTCCTAAGGCACTTTCTGCACCGTAGATTAGTGTTGGCACAGCCTTCTAATCATAGTGAGCAAGGACCGGCTGCAAGGAGAACTTTCCATATTTTTTATTTATGTTGGCAGTCTGGCAAGCTAGTTGTTTAAAGTTTTGCTTTGCGTTTTCGACCCATAGCGCATCATTTCTCCAGCATGGGGTCTGGCATGGATTCACATGCTCATGAATATTCCCCATCATCAGGCTGGGAATCCTCAGTAAAGAAAAAAAAATCAGTTTCAGTTTAGTTTCTGAACTGTCTTTCTACTAGTAACCAATCACTGGTCTCTGGGTCATACTGCCCCTAGCCAATGACTGCCCTCTACCTAAGCCCCTCCTCTGGCAGCCATCTTCAGATTTTTACTGTACGTTCAAGTGTTGGGAGTCCTCGTGCTGTAGCTCTCGAGCTTTTACTGCGTTTTGCATTTTTTTGAAGAGTTTACTCTTATATTTTAGGTCAATCGAGCCTTAAGCTCGACCAATTCTAATTCCGATCAACAGGGACCCGTTTTCGGAATTTTCTACGCCCCCCCAAGTGCATCTTTTCATCGAATTTTCCACTTCTCTGAGGATTCCAGAAGATCTTTGAGGCCTACCCCGTGTGGTCATGGCCCAGGACAAAGGAAGCATGACGCCTGTTGGACCCAAGCTGTTCAGGAGCTGCCCTGGATGCGGGCTACAGAACGTCTTTGAGGATGAGCACTCTCGGTGCCTCTACTGCCTTCACAACGACAAATCGCACGTGGAGAAGGACTGTGCGTTTTGTAAGAACATATCAGAACGGACAATGAAGGATTATCATATTCGACTCACCAACTGGCTGGAGGGGAAGAGCCCAGCAGCGGGTGAGAAGAAGAAGTCAGAGCGTTCTTTTTAGATCTTTGAGAGCGCTCTGGCGATGGGGGCCCAACAAAAGGCAAAGCACCGGGAGTCTGCGGCACCAGGAGCACTGATCGGTCGGGCTCCTCGGATGTCAGGCAGGGCGCATTATCACCGACGCCATCAACCACGAGACAACGCTCTGGCTCGGTGAAGAGGTAGTCAGAGAACCGGGTAAGCTTCAGGAGAAGCCCCAGTCGATCCTGACGGAGACAGCCGAGTGGGAGCGAGGTGGCGAACCTCCCCCCAAGGTGAAGGCCTCAGGCACGCCCAAGGTCGTGAAGGCCCTGATTCACCCGGCTAAGGCATCGATTGAAGGAGTCGTGGCGGCCCTGGCAAAACCTACAGAGGCTTCCCCAGTGGAGACGGCTTCAGGGGCTAGAGTTTCCCTGCCACCCCGGAGGGAATCATCTTTTCTGCCTATCAAGAAGACCCCCGTGAAACCCCAGCAGGAGAAAGAGGGGGGGCGGGCACGGTAGCCATAACGGACACGGATATCACCTCTGAGGATGAGTTGGCTAGCGTCCAAAGGATCCTGGACAAGAAGTTCGAGGAATCCAGGGCCCACGGGAAGGATCCGGGGGGGGGGGCGACGAGGAAGATGGGGACGCGGAGGACCCCACGCCCCAACCGTCGGTCCCGTTGCAGCTGGTGCCCATACCACAAGACAATTCAGGAGCTATCTTGATGGCTATACAGACCCTGTGCACAGAGAAAAGGACATGGATGTCCTTACCCCCACCAATGACCCAGCGGGGCCTGGTCCGTCAGGGAGCCCGCCTAACAAGAGATAGAGTCCATCCTCCTCCCCCCTTCCAGCCTTCACCCCCATCCCCTCCTCTGAGGGATGAGACGGGAACGGAGAAGGCAACGACGGGGACGGACGACGAGGGTGGGGACGACGGAATGGACCTCCCATCACCACCCGCTCGGGCCTCCCCGCCGCCCCCCACCCAACGAAATTGGCTCCTTCCACACCTTCCAGCTCTGCCCCGAAGTACAGAAAGAGGGTTTCCTCTACCAACAGCGGGAGGCCAAGAGAAAGACTGTCCTCTCAGTCCCGTTACTGGACGACAACTGGGACGAGGGGCTGGCGCTCCAGAAGAACCCGTCCACGGCTCCTGTTAAGAGACCAGTACGAGAAGAAGTACCGGTTCCTGGACTCCGCCCCTATGTGCCTCAGGGCACAGCCGTCCCTGGATTCAGTGGTCTCCACGGCGGCAAAGAAGAAATCGGCGGGGGCGACGTCTTCAACTTCAACATCCCCGCCGGACTCCGAGGGGAAGAAGCTGGACGCCATGGGACGACGGGTCATCTCTGTGGCGACGACGACTATTAAAACGGCCAACGCCCTTGCGATCGTGGCACACTACGACAGGGAGCTGTGGTTCAAGATCGCACCCCTGCTGGACTTCCTCCCGGGCGACAAGAGGGCTGAGGCTCTGGAAATCCTACAGGAAGGCGTGGTGACGTCGGACCACACCATTGCGGTGGGCACGGACATTGCTGACATTGGCTTTCGTCAGATGGGCAATGGCGTTTGCCTTCACCGGCGCGGGTTGGCTCAAGGCCACCGACTTCCGCCAGGACGTACAGACTAGGGTTCTGGACATGCCTTTCGATGGGGACAACCTGTTCGGCAAGACAGTGGACGAGTCACTGCAGGCTATCGAGGCAGACACCGAGACAGCTCGGGCCTTGGGTGTTCTTCAATGACGACGGCCGTCCTTTCGGAACTCCGGAGGCAAGCAAGGTGCCTCCAAAGGATTCGCCGGCGGTTCCTCGTCGTACCACCAAGCTGCCCGCTCCTTGTCACAGGAAGCCTACAGAGGACGCAGCAAGACAGGAGGATTGCGTCGTCGTCGCCAAGGAGGCCAAAGTGGCAAGGCCGCGACGAAGCAGGACTGAACCGGCCGTGGCGTCGGGCCCCCACCCGAGCTCCCCGGTGGGAGGCCGGCTGGTGAAATTCATTTGCGTGTGGGAGTCCATCTCCACCGACCATTGGGTGCTAGATACCCTGGCCCATGGACACACTCTGGCATTTCAGAGAAGGTGCCCCCATATACCACCCGTGGCCAGGAAGGAAAACCACGTCCCACTACTACTCCTGGAGGTATGGCGATGCTAAGAAAGGGGGCCATAGAACTCGTCCCAATAAGGCTGTGGGGCTCCGGAGTGTACTCGCGGTACTTCCTCGTCCGGAAGAAGACCGGCGGTTGGCGACCCATCCTGGACCTTCGTTGTCTAAACAAGTACATCAAGTCTCAGAAATTCCGGATGGTCACCCTCCAGCACGTGCTGAGACAGCTGAAGGAAGGCGACTTCCTATCATCGGTGGACTTGGAGGATGCCTACTTCCACATCCCCATTCTAAAGGGACATCGCAAATTCTTACGATTCGTGGTCGAGGGGCGGCACTACCAGTTCAAGGCCCTTCCCTTCGGATTGAAGTCGGCGCCCAGGGTATTCACCAAGTACCTGGCACCAGTGGCCACGTGGCTGCTCCTGCAGGGGATCCACGTCTACCCCTACCTGGATGACTGGCTCATCCGAGCAGTCAAGAGATCTCGCCGTCGATCCAAAGACCGTCCAACTGCTCAAGGATCTGGGATTCTCGATCAACTTCGCAAAATCCCACTTGGTGCTGTCGCAAGTCGCCCTGTTCCTGGGTGCCAGACTCGACACAGTGGCGCGATTGTCTTCACCGTCGGAGGAAAGGACGAAGGCAAGCCTGGGCAAGGTACACCGGCTGTTGACCATGGACGTGGCCAGGGTGAGGTCCATCAAGTCCCTACTCGGCATGATGTCCTCGTGCATCAACCTCGTGCGCCTATGCAGGCTGCGGATGCGACCACTGCAGGAGTTCCTTGACGCCCGTTGGATGCAAGCGGTGGGCAGTTTCGAAGACAGGATCTCACTCAGCGAGACTTTCCGCCAAACGATCCGATGGTGGGGCACCCGCGCACATCTAGCGGCGGGTATGGACTTCCAGACCCCGGCACATCAGGAAACCGTGACGACGGACGCCTCCCTGGAGGGATCTGGAGTTCCGAGCCGTGTTCTGGGCCCTCAGGTCGTTCCTTCCATCCCTCAAGGGCAAGGTGGTTAGGGTCTTCACCGACAACACCACCACGATGTTCTGCATCCGTAAGCAAGGGTGCACCAGATCCCCAGCCCTATCCAAGGAAGCGCAGGATCTGTGGCACTGGGCCGTCGCCCAAGGGATGTTTCTGGTACCCTTCCATCTGGCAGGAATAAAGAACACGATCGCCGACTCACTCAGCAGGAAGCTGCGCTCATGCCACGAGTGGGAGCTGCGGCAGGATCAAGTTGATCTTCTATTCCGACAATGGGGCAATCCCCAGATCGACCTATTCGCGACGGCGATGAACGCCAAGTGCCAGAGGTTCGCCGGCAGGTTTCCCCAGCTGGGGAGCATGGCGGATGCCTTCTCATTCCCCTGGGATGACATGTTCCTGTATGCGTTCCCACCGTTGCCGTTGCTGCTGCGACTCATCAGTCAACTCAGACGGTCCAGGGGCAGGATGATCCTCGTCGCACTGGCTTGGCCGAGGCAGATTTGGTGCCCGAAACAGCCGACGGACACGGATCTTCTCGCCAGAGAAGGAAGCGCCATCCTCCACCACGACCCAAGGTCACTGAACCTGCAGGCCTGGCTCTTGCAGCACTAGAGTTTGGAGGGTACAATATCCCAGTGGACTGCAAGCAGGTGCTTGCAAAGGCCAGGGCGTCCTCGAATCTAAAGTGTTATGGACACAAATGGAAGAGGTTCCCTGTCTGGTGCCGTGCACAGAAGATTAACCCTCTGCAGATTACGGCCCCCCAAGTGCTGCCATACTTGATATCGCTGGCCAAGGCGGGGCTGGCACATGCCTCCATCAAGATCCATCTCGCAGCTATCTCCCGCTACACCAGAACTCCGGGGCGGTCATCTCTATGGTCTCATCGCCTGGTGAAGGAGTTCATGAAAGGACTGTTCCGATCGTTCCCGCCGGTTAAGGCCCCGGCATGGGAACTCGTGGTGAGGACCAGGCTCATGGGGCTACCGTTCGAGCTGCTGCATTCAGCACCGTTGAAGTTCCTATCGTGGAAGACAGCGTTTCTTGTGGCCATCACCTCCACACGACGAGTGGGAGAGATCCAGGCCTTCTCCTGTAAACCTCCATACCTGACAGTCCATGAGACGAGGGTGGTGCTGAAGACTCACCCCTCCTTCATGCCCAAGGTGCCGTCAGACTTCCATCTCAACGAGCCCTTGGTGTCACCTGTTTTCTTCCCGTCGCCTTCATCGCCAGCTGAGAGGACCTTGTACTCGCTGGATGTGGGTAGAGCGCTGAGGTTCTAAGTGGACCGCACAAAGTCTCTTCGGAAGACATCACAGCTGTTTGTGAACTTTGGACCTGTAAACCAAGGTAAGGCCCTCTCGAAGGCTTCCATTTCCAGATGGCTCTGCGGCTGCATTATGCACTGTCACCGGTTGGCAAACCGACCCTTGTCCATCCGTCCGAGAGCCCATTCGACCAGAGCGATCGTTGCTAAAATCGCGTTCTTGTCTGGTGTGCCTCTGCTGGACATCTGCAGGGCTGCTACGTGAAGGTCGACGCACACCTTCACGAGATTCTACTGCCTCGACCGGGATTCCAGGGAGGAGTCCAGAGTCGGCCAGGCAGTGCTGCGCAACCTGTTCGCCTGAAGGTGGGTCTGATGAGGAGGTAAGAGATGCTTAATGTTGAGTTGTTGAAATGCTTAATGTTGAGCCTTGCCACCTTCCGTGGTTGTGCATGTGTGTACTGCTATGTATTCTTGTATTCATGAGCATGTGAATCCATGACAGACCCCATGCTGGAGAAGGAACAAGTTACTTACCTGTAACTGTTGTTCTCCAGCATGGGTCTGGCATGGATTCACATGCGAACCCTCCCTCCTACCTCTCTGCGGCTCTTCTCTTGGTCCTACTGCCACTTTACGTGCTACCAAATCTGAAGATGGCTGCCAGAGGTGGGGCTTCGGTAGAGGGCAGTCATTGGCTGGGGGCAGTATGACCCAGAGCCCAGTGATTGGTTACTAGTAGAAAGACAGTTCAGAAATGAAACTGAAACTGATTTTTTCTTTCCTTACTGAGGATTCCCAGCCTGACGACGGGTGAATATTCATGAGCATGTGAATCCATGCCAGACCCATGCTGGAGAACAACAGTTACAGGTAAGTAACTTGTTCCTTATGTTACTGTTGATCCACATCCCTAGGTATTTAACCTTTTTTACACAATTCAGATCTTCATTGTTCAACCTCCGTTTTGGTTCACAATTTTTAGTCCGTTTTTTTGCACGGGTAAGATCTTGGAGGAGTAACACTTCCGACTTTGCAGGATTAATTCTCTGGGGGTTTTTTTGAGACGTAGCTCTCAAGGGCTGCTAGCTTCCGTGTCAGTCCAATCAGCGTAAGATCCAGCCAGGCAATATCATCAGCTTATAACAGCCAATTTACTGCCTTGCCATTGATTTTAGGTGGATAAGAATTCATCGCTCAAAGGAACTCTCCAAGGTCTGATAGAAATGAGCAAAACAGGGTAACCGCAAGTGGGCAACCCTGTTTTACACCATGGTTGGTCAAAATTGGTTTACTGAGGGTTCCACCGGTGTTCAGTCTGATCTCAAATTCGGTGACTGTGTGGAGGTCTTTAATAGGTTGTACTACATTTTCTGGACATTTCCATTGCCTCATTTTTTTCCCAGAGCAGTTCTCGATCAATAGTGTCGAATGGACTGGACAGATCGAGGAAAGCTATGTAGATTTTCTTGTTTTGTCAAATAGCTTCCATCTTTAGAAAGTTTCTGATTGTCAAGTTTAAACCACATCCAACTCCTTTAACGAATCTGGCCTGACGTGGGTCATATCTCTGTTTCTTGAATCCACTTTAATAGTTGACATTGAAGCTGAGTAGCAAAGATTTTGCCCACCACGTCAAGGACTGCAATTGGTCGATAGTTCTTTGGCTCAGTTTGATTGCCTTTTTATAAAATTGGAACAACAATTGCACTCCGCCAACAAGTTGGTGAATTTTCGCTTGCGCAAGATGGATGCGAACAGGACATAGCAGAAGTCATCCCAAAGTTCTGGTTGTTGTTTTAGTAGATGGTTTGTCAGGCCATCTGGCCCTGGGCTCTTGATGTGCTGAGTCTCTAGATGTTTCTTAGGATGTCCTCCTTTTCAATTATGATTGACCACTCAATTTCTGAATCCAGTAACTTAATGGAGTTAACGTCTTTGTTGAAAAATGATTCCGAATAGTAGTCAACCCACGCTTTCTCAGACACCATATTATTTATGAGCGCACCTTGTGGCACAGATACGTCATTCAGATAGTCCCAGAACGCACTTATATTTCTTTTAGCTAAGGTTTCCATCATAAGTTCAGCATCACGTTGCATCATTACAGATCTGTGACTGATCAGCTAATATTTGTAAGTTTGTTTTGCATGTATTATCATTCTTACACGGTCAGCTTGCACAGTTTTTTTGCATATTCTTATGGCTTTATTCAAGTTTATTTTCTTAGTGGCTATTTCATTATCCCATGCATGTGTTTTTTTAAAGTCGGACTTAGACTTCACCACGTTTGTCTCACGATAAGCTTACAAGAGTTGTGTATTCAGTTCTCTCAGCATCTTGCTTTTTCTCAAGTGGTTTTAAAAGAGATCTTATGTTGGAAACATTTAGCCGTAAGCGATTACGACCTGGAGCAACAACTAAGTGCTCGTAATTAGTGGCGGCTCTTCTTTTTGTCTGCTGCAACTTCAACTGAATTTTTAGCATGCAGTGGTCACTTTGCTCCATTTCAATGACTTGTAGCGATTCAACCTCACTTCTCACTTTTTCTGTTGCAAACATGTAATCAATAGTTCACCTTAGTTGTTTTCTTTGCCAAGTAAAATGTGCCGGGATATCCCCAGGAGTGTCTCCATTCAGCATCTTTATATTCCACGCTTTCATTTCATGGAGCCAAGCGTCTACTGCTGAAACTCTGTTTCCCGTCTGATTGTCTTGGGCATTTATGGTCTTTTTTTGCAAGCAGTTAATATTGAGATCTCCACAAATCAATATGTTCACTTCGTTCTCATTGTCGTGGATGTCACTTATTATTTCAGAGATTTGCTCAAATAAATGTTCTTGTCGCGTAGCTTCATGTTGCCAATATATGTTTATCAGCACCAAGATTTTCCCTGTATTTCTCAGTTGCGTCGGTAGTAGAATCTTGACTACTTGTAAATAAGGCGATACATTTTTATCAAATAGAATACGTGCCCCACTTTTGACTTTGACAAGTGTTAGACCAGTCATGGGCCGGCCTTTCAAACCCTTTATAGCTGGGTTAAAAGCGGTCTCAAATCCATCAGCAATTGGGTTCTTCAGGAGCCACGTCTCTTGGACACATAGAATATCTATGTCCCCTAATTCCATAGATTTATTGCCAAAAAGGTGCATATGTCCTCTCGTATTCCATGACACAATACAAAGTTTTTCCAAATGGCCGGACTCTGAGCATTAACTCTCATTCATACCATTGATGGTCTTAGCCAACCAGCTCCCGTTTTGCTCCTCATTAGAGTCAGAATGGATATTCCGGGTTTGAGCATCCACCTTGGCAATCCTGACTCTGATTAAATCCTTTTCAGAGTCCCATCTTCTGGTATTCTTACTACCATTTAGGGATTCTGACTTCATCGTCGACCTGCTATCTTTTACTGTGTTGACAACGCTTTTGCTTTGTACTGATTTATAAGCTGACGGTAGATCGCTTTTCCTGGTCAACTCCTGCCACTTTCTTTCACTGATTTCAATAATATTGAACCCTATTGAGTTTAAGAGGGGTGTGCATTCAGTAAAGAGTCTTGAAAATTTGTTGATGCTATGTGACAGTCCTTTGTCTTTTCGTCCTAAAATTCGACAGTTTGAGTATCTTCTGAGGCCACCGTTCTCAAATGTGGTATATGATGGAAAAGCGTCATAGCATTTTTTCTATTTAGGATCAAGCCATCTTTTTCTTTTTCAATTCGTTCCAGCCGTAACAAATATTTCCCTGTTGTTTTTGCGTTTGAGACTTGTCGACTAGCGCCTTTACTGGGTTTTTTCACTTCACTGGCTTTTTGATACGTTTGAGCTTCCCCTCGCTTTGGTTTGTAAAGATCAAAAGTTATCTTTCGGGCTAGCAGTGGACATTTGGTTGTTTGTTGGCACTCATGCTCATGTTTGTTTAAATCATTGATTCATTTCTCCGGCTCCATCTTTTGCACTTCATAGGAGTTAGCAGCTTCAATTGAGGCTCTTCTTGCATCTATGGTGAGGAACTCTTGCTCATATTTGCTTAAGTCGGTATTGCGGTTCTCAGTTCTCCCGCTCCGTCTTTTGCGCTTCTGAGGAATTAGCAGCTTCAATTAAGTCTCTTCTTGCATCTAGGGTAAGGAACTTAAGGGGGATCTCAGCTGCGGGCTCAGTTGACATGACATCACGGTTTCTGGATTCCACAATAACACATCTTCGACTTCTAGTTTCTGAGTCGTCTGTCGCTGGAGGGCTAGAACCTATGTTTATTGGAGCTTTTAACAGCTGGTTCCCTGCATTCATTTCAGCATTGCACGTCTCACTCCCATCAATTTGTTCCTCGTCACTTGTTTCATACGTAGACAGCTCTAAAAGGTCTGATGGTGTGCTGTCTTCCTCTGGTATGTTACTTTTTCCTACTGAATTAGATTCAGTTATCACACCTGGTATTAAGGACATATTGCTGTTCGATCCGGTATTGAGTTTTTTCGCACAGATGTTATTAGAGGTTGTCGTTATGCTAAAGGCTTTGATATTCCTCAAGAAGGATCGAACATTCGGTCTTTGTGGCATTTTTCTTTTTTTCATGTTTTTTGGTTTCTTCTCCATGATTGAATTACTCTGTTTTTTTTATCTATCTCAGCTTTTTTTGGATTAAAGATAGAAAACAACCCTTCATGAGTAGGAGAGCCATCTTCATGCAAATGGCCTTGATCGACTTTCACGTCCCGATTTCCAGAACTTATCTCGGGTGGACCCTGGCCCTCGGGATTACCCACCAGTACTTCTGCATTTGCGGAGGTTGAGGGTATACTTTCTGTTATGTCTCCCTGAGCATGTAGGTTCTGTAAGTTTTTTATGGGAGCAGGATTCGATATTTGTTGATCCAGCCTCTCCTTTCTCCCAGATGACATTTGGTCTCCCACTGTTGCGGCTTATGCCGCCTTGTCCCATGCTTCGCCGATAGGGTGATCGTCTTTTTCAGTTATCATTTCATCTATATATGTATTTTTCATTTTCTGCTTTTGTTTCCGCAATTGCCTTTCACTTATTATGTCTGTAGATTGTACAACAGCAATCCTCTCATTGGTTTTACTCATTTCAGTAGTGCCATTTTTATTTCGTAGGGGAATTTGTTCTTTTTGGTTAATATGGTTTTGTCAACTACCAGCTCACAAATGGCAGGATTACCATCAGCAGACACACTATTAAGCTTCTCCGATATTCCAAGGTCCTGTTTTTGAATTTTCAGAAGGGCAATTCCTTCTTGTGCAACTTCGGCAAAGAAGCGCTTATTAGTCGCACTGTTTTTAGTGTGTTCTAACATTACACTCACATTTGCCTCCGATCTCGAATTTTCAATTGTTAGTGCTTGTTTACTCATAGCCAGTTCCTGCTCCACATTTACCTTTTTTCTGTTGAGCAGGACTATTAAAGTTGTCTGGTCTTTGTATTCTCATTCAAATGTTCATATAGTTTTTTTGACTAGTGCTGTAAACACAGTATATCACCTCTTGTGGTTTCCCAACTTTTGAAACTTCGCAGGCATTCTCAACACTTTGATGGTTTCCAATTTTGGCATTTATTGCAATAAAGTCTTTCAGGACCTTATCTACCGCGGCAATCGAGCTGCGTCTGTTTATACTTGCAATGCTACCAGTGAACTATCCGGTAGCCTGTTAGGAATGGTCCAATTAGCGCTGTTTCGTACAGCTAGTTCTACATCAACAAGTTGCTTATTAATAAGAAAGATAGAAAAATCATCAGCTTGGAATGAAACATGATCTTACAATCGCTCTTCTCTGACCAGTCCTTCTACGACAATGTGTGTTTTTCTATGGGTGGGAGCTGTATTGTTGCATGTATACTCGTACCTTGTTAAGTTCGCAGCGCCATTGTCATACAAGCTCCTTTTGTTTATCTCATTAAAGCGCGGTGTGGCTCGTGACGCTAAAGTCTGCAATGAAAGAACTGTTAGCTGTTCATGAGTCTCTTTAGACGCAAATATAAATGCATTCAGTGGTGCCAGCATTCAAACAACTTGGTCGCGGCACGATTAACTCCTCAGTTGCAGTAGCGGCCGTACATGCAGAAAGATTATTTCCATGAATCTCACTGCAATCTAGCATTTCCCGTTGATTCGCTTAAGCTAAAGCTGAGAACACTGGACTGCTAGCAGTACAGTCAAGGAAAATGTCAAGCGTTAACGAGGTACCAGAAGGGCAGGTCCTTTTTCGGAACCCTAAGCTACTTACCAGGGGAGCCGCGCAGTGTCCCGGCACCTCTCTGGCTCCCGTGGCCAAGAAGCGTTGTTGTCGCCGAGTAAGTGGATGGGGACCTCCCCCCTTCTCCGACGAGGTCAGCACAAGCCGCGTCAGCATCAGGACCCGTCGTAATGCTGCTAGCAGGTCCATGCAGATCGGTTGTGCAGCTGGTCACACAAGCCTTTTTTGTTTTTCCACAACTTGTCATGTTGCTTAGGGGAAGACACACGGGGCGCTCCGGCACATCCCAAGCAACACTAACACTCCTGAACACTGTGTCGGTCCGCGACGGGGGCAGGGTTTTTAAAGATGAAAGAGCGACTTCCTCCACACAACGAAGTTGATGGTTGTAAAACTTGCAGGCAGTTGAGGCAAGTTTAGGTCTCTGCAGCCAGAGTATACAACACTAACAAACTCCTGCACACTC
Organism: Ambystoma mexicanum; assembly: GCF_040938575.1. Taxonomy (NCBI): domain Eukaryota; kingdom Metazoa; phylum Chordata; class Amphibia; order Caudata; family Ambystomatidae; genus Ambystoma; species Ambystoma mexicanum. The sequence continues at coordinate 826,825,324 of NC_090939.1, forward strand.
CGTCCTATTGGATTTGTTCTCCTCCTCTTTAATAATGCAAGACTCTGTAAACATTGCTGCCCGTAACGAAGACGACGCGTTGGAAGATCTCTGTAACGAACTTTCAATGATGAAAAGCCTGCCACCTATAAACAAGACCAGGTAACCTTGACGGGTGCGCACTGCTAATGTATATAAAACCACAAAGCAAGTATCTTAGCAGCCCAATCGACTTTTCGACAAACAGGTAGCGGTGTGCCTCCTATTAAGTCAAAATCATTCTCCAAAGCCCAGGGTGATAGACCGAGGAGGCAAGTAACATTAAGAGGCCCGTTGGACAAATGGACCTGCCCTAGGGCTAAGTTTCCTTCAACTAAGGATCTGGTTCGTCATTCTCTGGGGCCAAACTGTGTTGTCAGTGAGGCATGTCCTGGCATCCTGGTGAAAAATCCTGGAAACAACTGGGCTCGAGGCGAAACAGCAGTAAACTGTAGCACTTTAGTTAGTGATGCTCTTACAAGGAATTAATTATGCCAGCAGGAAGTTCGATTGGTAAGCACTGACAAGTCGGACGGTGGACCCTAATATCACGACTGTTGCCCAGAACTTCATAGGGCCGGGGGAGCAAGGACCATAGGATTGTCAACCTGGCAGTATTGATATTGGGACTTCAACACTAGGTATCCTAGTGAAGATTGAAAAACTTTACCCAACTGAGATTCCCTTTTTAAATCGCTAATTTTAATTACAGATCTGGATGAATTTATCACGGTTGTCTATGATCAGCACTAAAGTCATGTTACAACTTGAGCTTCCTACATGGGACAGTGCGACAAATTGGGTCTTGATCAAATTTGCATCACCAGTTGTGGTATCGTTGATATGTACATGTGCAGCCATTTTGTATAGTTTGGATTTTAAATTGATAGTTTGTTGTGAACAGCACACAAAGAACCAAAATGCACACTTGGGCTGTAGCGAGGCAAACGTGGAAAGGCTCCATTATTCTGCTCCCCCCGGACACCCAGCGAGAAACCTTAGTGTGCCTCTGATAGCCCGGATGATCATGTTAAGCCTGGGATTGAGATGACATTGGGTACCGGTGTACCAGGACCCGGCATACTCAATGGAACAGTCAGCCAGAGGGAATTGAGATTATGATATAGCAAGCTGGAATACGAGGGGCTACAGCCACCTATTGCATAAAGATGGCTCGATACCCCTGCTTGCTCATTCTGATGTGTTCCTCCTCCAGAAAACCTGGCTCGATTCTCCACTGCATGTTGATGGGTACCATCTATGCCATGTCATGGAAAATAAGGGCCCAATGGGTAGACTGTACAGGGGGCTGATAATTGGTTGAAGGCAAGAAATGGATTCCTGACACATAGATCATCCACTCTGATCTCTCTTCCCCCCTGGCACCCCACTAGTCGCACCTCTTTCCTGGTCAGACCATTCTCTCCTCTGGGTCCCTTCGGCCCGCACCTCGTCCAGCCCTGCCAACCTCGTTCACAAACATCCATCCGATGGAATGAGTGTCAGCTGCTGCCTTCACATCCACCTTCATCCCCCCCACTAATACCCTACCCCAGACTCTATTTCTGACTCTGCTCTCAGCAACCTTCATCTGGCCATTACTAGCACTCTGGACATTCTTGCCCCAGTCATGAGGATCCCCCTGAAACCTGCCTGCAAGCATAATACCTGGTACGACTCTGAACTTGCAACCCTGAAACGCAAGTGCAGAGCTGTGGAACATAAGTGGCAAACCTCAGGCTCATCCACTGACAAATTGGCCAGTCGCTTGGTCCAAATGCAATAGTCTCCATCCATGCCAAGAAAAGGGCCCACATCCAGGCACCGGTATCGGTGCATCCAACAGCACAGCTGAACTCTTTAAAATCTGCAGGGAAATAGCCAACCCTTTGCAGTCTCCTCTTCCCCTCTTCCGTCCCAGGCCCCATGGAACGTACTGGCCACATACTTCACAACAAAAACGCTGGACATCCTGAGCACGCTTGCTACCCTCTTCCCCCAACCCCTCCCAACATCCCTTGCCTCCTATGGCCTCACACTGTCCTTCTGCCTCTCTCTCGCCTCCACACCGAATGAGGTCACCAGAGTTGTCCGCTCCATGAAGGTCTCATCCAAACAAGTTTCCCTTTGCACTTCCAGACACATTGAGGACAACCTTGGCTCTCTTGCTCCTGCACTTGCTGATTTTTGCAACCACTTTTTCTACAGGTTCTTTCCCCTCCTCCCTCAAGAGCTCCCTTGTGCACCCCTTCCTGAAAGAAACGTCCGCAGACCCCACCTGTCCAGCCAACTACCTCCCTATTTCTATCACCCCTTTCCTTTGGAAACTCCTGGAGAAGTTGGCCTTCCCCCAACTTACTTCACACACTAAACTTGTTGGCGCACTCCACGACCAGCAATCTGGATTTTGAGCATCCAGTGCAAAGAAACTGCTCTTTTGAACACCCATGAAGATCTGCTCGCATCTCTTGACTCTAACTCTTCGACTGTCCTCATTCTACTCTATCTCTCTACAGCCTTTGACACAGTCAACCACTCCGTCCTCATAAAATGGCTCCATGATGCTCTGGCTGACCTCCATTACTGACCGTCCCATGTTATTCGGGGTGCCTTCTCCTCACCCACCTCTTTCTCCAACATCTCCCCCTGGCTCTTTAACACTTACCTTGCTCAGATAGCACTCATTTCCTGCTTCATCCCCCAGCTTCCAGTGCTACGCAGATGACACACAACTCTTTTTCAAACTTCCTGTAGATCCTCTTTCATCTTCCATCATCCTGGACTGCCTTTCTGCCATCCAGTCCTGGTGCACTTCCGACGATCTCTGCCTCTATGCCAGCAAGACTGAGATCCTTCTAATCGGGTCCCCTGCTCCCTCTTTCATCCCCTCACTCTGGCCATCTCTATGGGCTCTCCCCATCCCCCTTCTCCTTCATCTGAAGCCAGAAACCTTGGGAGTCCTCTTTGACTCCTCTCTTTCCTTCCTCCCTCATATTCAGGACATTGCCAAGAAGTCAAATTTTCAACTCTTCCTTCTCAAAGGAATTCTCCCTTTTCTCACTTTCCCCCAGAAGCTGAATGTTACCGGAGCTCTGGTTCTCCCTACGCTAGATTACTGCAATAGCCTTCCCTTGAATCTACCTTCCTCCTCTCTACGACCGCTCCAGCTAATCCAGAATAGGGCAGGAAGACTTAACCCTTGGCCATCCAGCCCAGGGGCCACATCTCTCCTGCCCTAAAATTTCTCCACTGGCTCCCGGTTGTAAGACCATATATGGAATAAAGGCATAATAACCATGTACTAATGACACGCCAGTCGTGAGGTTTGTTTCCCAAACAAGTCTGGTTTATTTTCAGAGTATCTCAGTCGGCCGACCGGGTCTCAACGCCACACGACATGTGTTCAGACACCGTGAGTGGAGAGAGAGCGAGCAGCGGTAAAGCAGTCATATATATACATAGTACAGCATTATTCTACAGTATTATTCGGTCCGCCCATATACGTGACATACAAGCTAGGTTTGGTCATTGACAGTTATGCACGTAACTTCATTCAGTCTAAACATTAGTATTTCTATCCGAGGCTGCAGAGACAGTTTCCTGTTATGGGGAACACAGGGCATCGGCACAAAGAAGGATATCATGTTCTAGCAGGGAGACATTCCAACCAATGTTATCTGTTCGCTGCGCTCATAGGCTAAGGGTCAGACAGTTCTGAAGCAGAGAAAATACCATCCTCCGTGAAGGAGCACCGTTGCATATAATTCTCATTTAACTGCCTTTTGCAACAGCACTTGCAAGACAGGCTGGCACCTGGGCTTCTGATTAGCCACGGCTTTTGCACAGCTTCAAGGCTTTACTGAATAAGAAAAACAATGCATTTCTGCAGGGTTTCACATTTCTGGCTACGTTAGCATTCAGAGTTCAAGCTGTGGCCTCGCACCGTGTATGGATCTGAAGCACAGAATATATTTGCAAAGCGTTACAGAAAGAAAATGGCAGGTATTTACAAAATGGACTTCCAATGGTCACATTCAGGTTTCATGGTTTGCAATGTTTGTTACATGATGCAATTTGCTTCTGGCCAACATACTATTCATACTATTCGTGCTATGTGATTTACATTTACAGTTTCACGTGGTTGCTGCAATTGTTTATTTGTAAAGCACTTATACACAAGTGAAGTGCTTCAAAGCAGGAAGGGAACACAGGAATACAGTCATCATTCTTAGGCCTAGAAGTTTCCGGATGATCTCACAAAAAACTAGCATACTAGGCCTGAGGCAATTCTACTAGATCAAGACAGGTGGGAATGAGAGAAGGGGTGGAGGGGAAGGAAAAGAGCATACAATCCGTGAATTACCGTAGTATGAATTACAATACTATGCCGAACGACTTGTCAGATAGTGCAAGTGCATGCCAAAGAGTAGGGAGAGAAAAAGAGGGGGCGGGGAGAAGGACATACACAACAATAAACTAAGGTGCTGGGACAGTCGACAGTTCTTGGTGGTTGCTCATCACTAATGCGCCAATTCACAAGTGTTTCAGGTGAAACCCAGCTAGGGAGGGGCGACAGAGGGAGGACAGTACAAACAATCTCGCTAGGCCAAGTACATTCAAGGTGCGCAGACAGGAAATGCGAGGGAGGGGGACAAGTGCACCCTGTCCAGCAGGGGCCAGGGTTAAGTGCAAAGAGGTTGCCCCTCTCATGGAATGTATTCCAAGTGCAGTATTGTCAAGCAGAGTGCAGAGGCCCGGAGGCAAGTGCAGGACTGGCGGGGGAGCATGGGACCTCTGAGGCTCTGGAGGTGCACCAGGCGACCAGTTAGCAAAACTGAAGTTGGAGAGGAGAGAGGAGGAGGAAGCAGGAGAGAAGAGAAAGCGGGTTAGCATGGGAGAGGGGAGGAGAAGAGGAAGGTATTGAGGAGTTTATGGAACTTAAGGAGGTCTGGCTCAAGATGGAGAGCAACAGGGAGGCTGTTCCAGAGGGAGGCACCTGCAGAGGATAAGGATCTATCCCCAAATCTGTTTGGAGAAGCGGCTCACCTACCGAGAGTTGGAGGTGGCCGAGCGGAGGACTCTAGAAGGAGAGTATTTAGGCCCCAGAAAGTCTTGTGGACTATGCAGAAGAACTTGAACTTGATCCTTGCAGCCACGGGGAGCCAGTGGAGGGAGTTCCGCGCCAGAGAGATGCAGTCCCTGGGCTTGAGGTTGTGGATACGTCTTGCGGTTCTGCTCTGGATAAGTTAAAGAGGTTGGAGGGTAAAAGTAGGATGATTGAGAAAGAGACTGTTGCAGTGGTCCAGTCTGGAGAGAAACAGAGCTCTGGAGATGGTGAGCCTCTGGGGGAAAGTGAAAAAAGGTAAAATACCTCTGAGGAGGTGCAGCTGGTAGTGGGACTTTTGGGAGATGCCCAAGATGTGAGAATAGAACGAGAGAGTGGAGTCTCAAATGACCCCCAGATTTTTCGCCTCACTGGTGGATGAGGGCGCAGGACCAAGGGAGGCCGTCCAGTGTGCAAGTGGGAAAGTGGGAGCAGGGGTCCCAATGAGGAACGAGCTGTCTTACTGGCATTAAGGCAGAGATTGTTGGCAGCAGACAAGGACTGAGTTGCGGACAGTTGGGAATGAGCGAGGAGGAGGAAGAGGCAGAGGGCAGCCTGAAAGAGAGCTGTGTCATCCGCCTAACACTGAAAGTTGAAGGTGAAGGCAGAGATCATATGGGGCAAAGGGGCCATGTAGACATTGGAAAACCAGGGGGATAGATTAGATCCCTGGGGGGGGACACAAGTAGATATCGTCAAGAAAGGACCCAAGTTCTGCCTGGGAAGGATGGTCAGAGAAAGGACGATAGCCACGCCAGAGTCTGACCTGTGATGCCCAGGGTATCACAGAGACGGGAGATCAGGATGGTGTGGTTTACTGTATCGAAAGCAGAGGAGTGGTCAAGAAGAATGAGGACAGAGGGAGAGTTAGAGTCAAGGTTTGAGGGCAGGTCCTCAAAGGTGTTCAGAAGAGCAGTTTTGATGCCTCTGGATGCTCTAAAGCCAGACTGATGGTCATGGTGACAAACAGATTTAGTGTGAAGGGTTAGCTGAGAGATGGCCAACTTCTCCAAAAGTTTGACCAGGAAAGGAGTGATGGAAATTGGGCACTAGTTTCCCCGAATAGAAGGTCGGTAGAGGGTTTTTTGAGAATGGTTGAGAGAAGTGGGGAAAACTCCACTTGCGAAGGAGAGGTTGCAGAGGTCTGCCAAGGCTGGAGCTAGAAAGTTAATGTCCTTGATGGTTTTGGAGGGTCAAGGGTCCATCTGTTTGGAAGAGGCTTTTATAGACCAGACTTGTCTAGAACCTCCTCAGGTGTGACAGGGAGGAGAGGAAGAGGGCGAGTGATGGGGGGCCTCGGAGAGATGATGGTGCATGAGTGGGTGCGGAGGAGAGAGAGGACAGGATGTCCTGTGTTTTGGCGGTGAAGTGTGCCGCCAGGGCCCCGCAAAGGGCCTGGGCGAGTGCAATAGAGGATGAGGCTGCAATAGGGTTGGCCAGTTCCTTGCAAACTTAGAAAAGTTCAGTTCTGTTGTTGGATGCCGCAGAGATGTGGGCTTGAATATGGACTCTTTTCTTGGACTGGATGCAGAGTCTATCTTGCCTTTGCAGAAGGCAGCAGGCCAGCTTGTCAGAGGGTGTACCTGAAGATCCCCATTTCCGTTTGGCTGCCCTGCACTTGGGTTTAAGGTCAGCCAAGTCAGAGTAATTCCAAGAGTTGCACTTTTTTGGCAGGCTTCAGTCGGACCCTCATGACAGGGGCAAGGTTGTCGAGAGTGTTGGAGATGGAAAGGTGAAAGTTGGAGAGGGCTGTGTCAGGGTGAGAGTCAGCCGCAAGAGTAGGTGGAGGCAAAGGCAGCCACTGACAATTTTCATGGGTCTGATGACCTTGAAGGTAGGAGGGAGTGCAGGCTGTGCTAGTGCTCTAAAGGAGAAGAAAGCCTCCGGTGAGAGGGGAGAAGGGAGTGATCAGTCCAGGAGAGTGAGGTAGTGAGAGGCATAGAGAGGGATGTCTGTGGAGATGAAGGCATCCAAGGTGTGGCCTGCAATGTGCGTCGGGCCAGAAGGTAGAATGGAGCGAGAGAGAGAGAGAGAGAGAGAGATAGAGAGAGAGAGTTGCATAGGTTGGGTAAAGCTCCTGAAGAGTCAGGAGAATTAAGATGGATGCTAAGATCCCCCAGCAGGAGTTGGGAGGAGGAGGAAAGGAGAGAAGATGCCAGGCCTGCCTGTTCAGAGAGGAAGCGGGTGGACTGGCCCGGCGGCCGGTAGAAGGTGGCCGGAGTAAGAGAGTAGACGGGAGAGAAAGAGAGCCTGCAGACCAGAGATTCGAAAGAACTATAGGCCTGAGTGGGAATGATGGAAATGGGGATCCACTCCGGAAAGATCAGGGCAACTCCCCCTCCTGGCCTGTTGGGCCTGGGCTTAGAGAGGATTTTATAGCCTTCAGGAGATGTGTCAAAGCTCGTGACAGAGCTATCCCTAAACCATGTCTGAGAGCAAAAACATCAAGGTCCAGGTGTTCAAGGAGGTGGCAGATGTCAGAGGAGTGTTTGACAGTGGAGCGTGAGTTGAACCTGGCGACGTGGAGCAGACATTTTTTAAAGACTTACGAGGGAGGGTGCAGGGGACAGAGGTCCCCCCCACCCTCCGTAAGCGGCACGGGTGCCTGAGAGATAGAGGCCAGAGATGGCAGAGGGGCCAAAGGGAGTGCAGTTAAGGGAGCCAGGACAGTGGTAGATGGCAAGGGAGTCAGTGAAGGAGGGGCCGCAGGGGGCAAGGGAGCCCCAGATGCATTGGTAGTGGGTGGCAAGGGGACCAGAGTGGGAGAGGCTGACAAGGATGTCAGTGTAGAGAGTTTGGGCAAGGGAGCCAGGATAGTAGAAGACGGCATAGGAGCCATAGTAAGAGGCAGTGTGACCAGGCAGACGCATGGTAGCCAGGGAGACTGTAGGTGCAGATGGCAAGGGATCCAGTTAGGAGGAAGGTAGAAAGCTGAGAAGGAGAGAGAGGAGCCTATCAAAAAGGAGGTTGGGTTGAGGCCCCTGTACCAAGATGGTACCATTTCGATAGACATTTATGATGACCCTGGAGGTTGAGAAGAAGGCAAGGAGGACCTCCCAGCGGGTGCCACCATTAATGTGTGAGGAAGAGAAGGGAGAGAGTAGAGCAACCATATTTAGAGTTCATAGGTCGGGAGAAGGAATTGACAAAGAGGATCTGTGAGAGTCTCTCTGGCGGATGCACGGACGTAGGTGTCAGCGATAGGAAGGCCTGGGCTGGAGCCAAGTGTGTCCTTCTTAAGTTTCTTCCTGGTAGACTCACTGAGAGGTGAAGGATAGAAGATAGAGAAACAGAGAAGATAGGAGATATAGAAAGCGCCAGTGTCAGGAGGCACATAGTGTGGTGTACTTAACCAGGTTGAACAGCTGATGCACAAGGGAGGAGTTGACAGGAGGGCGCAAATGCACAGGAAGTGCACAAAACGACCGGTAAAAGACAGTAAGGGCTAAGGAGGTGGGGGGTGGTTCAAGGGAGCAAAACAGAAACAATACAAAGGGCCAGGGAGTAAGTACATTAGCAGACAACAAAACAGTGCAAGGTGAGAGCTGGCATAATATTATTTCGAATGAATTGTGTCCTCCAACGTATTCCTCATCTTTGACATGTAATGTCCAGCTTCTGCTGCTTCAGAAATCTTTTCGGCAGAGGGCGCACTGCGTCAAGTCGATGTCCCTCGGAGGCCTCCGTCGAGGGTGACATCATCGGATGATATAAGTAGCATGCATACCGCCCGTCGGCCTCAATTCTGTTTTTCCACAAATGCGTTTGCTTCGTGAGAAACTCTGCACGCCTCGTACCTGTGAAAGTATTTGCTGTTGGTTTTTCGAACATGTCTTCGTCTTCTACTCCGACGACACCTCAATCCGGATTCAAGAAATGCCGGGACTGCAGCTCCAAGATGTCCATCATGGACCTGGATCGAGTCTGTCAGTGATGCTTTGACGGGGGCCACGATACGGATACATGCTCCAAGTGTCAATCGTGACAGGAAAGGCCCTGAGGGAACGAAAGGGGAAGCTCAAGGTAGGCAAGGTTTCCAAACCCCATAAGTCCCGACCTGCTGGGCCTTCAACCGATGAGTCGAGAAGCGACTGCCCTCGGAGGAAGAAGGCCAAGCACTCTAGGTCTAGGAGTGGTTCCCGCCACTCGTCTTCGACGAAGAGATCGAGGAGAAGGCATTGCTGGTCGCCTTCCTCGTCGTCTTCGTCTGGCGACTCCCCCGAGTGGGTGACATGCCTGTCCAAAAAGTGAACATCGGCAGAATGGGAGGCTTTCTGTGTGGAAATGCTTAAAATCTTTGATAAACGGGGCTGGGCTCTGTCCGCGCCTTCTGTTGAAGCTGGCAAGGAGCGGTCTCGGCCGGATACACGTGCGCCCTTGAGCTCAAGTAAACAGCGTGATCCCTTTCTGTATTCCTCTGTTGTGCAGTAACCACTTTCCAGTGCTTTCCTTCCTGTGGAGCCCAATCCTTAGACTTTTCCCTAATTTGCAGTGTAACCTTGATCATTTATATATTTACTATTTTGTACCATTTTTGCTTTCCCTCCCTGGGGTTCCATCTGTTGATATTGCCACAAAAATGTCACAATACAAGATATCACCCTATAGAACCTGCGGGGGACACCCCTGCAGCCCCCATATTTTTTTACCCCCACTCCCATTTAAACCTAATATTAACCTTGCCAATAATATCGCCTATGCCGTTTCCCGGCGACTATATATGTATATATATATATATATATGGCGATATTATTGGTGGGCAGATATTACGTGATACCCTCCCTGGGTGGGGAAGTGAAGGTTTTGCACTTGTAATTTTGTTTCCCCTGCTCCTGTTACTGTATTTTCACTTGCCGTCTGTTCCTGGTTTTCCTTTGCACTTCTCCCGTTCTTCCCTATCGATTGTTAGTTGTTGTGTGCTGTTGTATCCAGCTCCTGTGTGAATGCCTATGTTTTCCTCACTATTCTGTAATAACTATTCCTCCTTGTCCCTTGTCACAAGTCTTATGTATTAAATAATCCTCCCTTTGTTGTTATAGCCTTCTGGGTCGCTGTTTGATCAACAGGGTCCATGGGCTTTACGGATATTTCAGGTGGTATTTCTCATTCTTGTGAGTATTGTCTTTAAGTTACCTTATACAATACCTTCAGGGTGCTAGAACACAGATCCTGCCGTTGCTTGTCCTGTATGTGGGCTTAGCGCTGACAGTACCTGTAATCAGCAATTGGGGGTGAGGAACTTGTCGACTTTCTTTGTCATCATAAGGAGCTTCTAAGTGCTTACCCCACACCAATTTTCATATATTTGTATTCTTATCATGCTCTACTTGCACATCCTGGGTTTTAGTGTACATGTATCTTGGTGCATGATTAAATAACAAGGGGGTCCTGGGAGACTCCCTGCCAGACATTAGTCCTGGTTACAAGAGCCTTACCCAGAGTCTTTAGCTCACAATCTTTCACAGAGAAGAAATATCCCAAACATATCAGTCTTTGTCCTGCCCTGGGGCAGTCCAGCACCGAAATGCTAGGCAATTCTCCTCTGAACAAGAGTACCAACAGCAACCCCAGACACGTGTTTCGATCTGGTTGAACCTCATCAGTAGGGTGTAGCTGTGCCTCTCTAAGAATAGTGAGCAAGGGGTCCACGTCTGGATTCCCCTAGTAACTTAGGGTGATACCCAAAGTTACTTGAAATATGCAAATAACAAGGGGGTCCTGGGAGACTCTGCCAGACATTAGTCCTGGTTACAAGAGCCTTGGTGCATGGGTCTTGGTGCATGAGTACATGTTGTTTGACACAAAGCTATTCACTGTGTGATCTTGTGGACATTTTCCTTTCATGTCTAGTGCCTTTGTCCTCTCATGACACGCACTCGGTCCAAATGGTTTGTCTAATCCTACATTAAAAAGCACCCCTGAGCTTTGGCACAAAACCTTATATGTGCTATTCTGCAGCATCTTGGACTGTGGTAGAACCCCCCGATTCCTGGAAGCTGTTGTATGTTGCAAAAAGGGAGATCATGTGGCCACCTCCTAAACCACCGCCCCATTACACTGTTCGATGTGGAGAGTAACATTTCTCTTAAATGTTAAAGGAAGTAGAGATGTGGGCAGTTGAGGTTGGACGTCTGGTGAGAAACCAAACTGGATTCCGTAAAATGATTGGAACCCGCTAAACTCATTTATTATAAGTATATTCCAGAGTATTTATAAGACACCTGGCTCCGCCAAACTATACCTGAGTTTCATTGACCTCTCTAATGCCTTTGATCTCATAAACCGAAATAGGCTATGGGCTTAGGTAGCTAATAGGGGTATCCCTTCAGGCCTCTACCTACATTTCAACATATTTTTACAAGTGAGATCAGATATCACTGGTAATGTAAAGGATTGGATTCCTACAGACAATGCATTGTGGCAGGGGTGCGTATTGGCTCCCTACTCTTTAATATTTATATCTCAGACCTTGGTCATGGTATAGAAGATATAGATCTCGGGCCTCAGTCTTTGGGGGGGGGGGGGTAAGAGAATGTGATGGCTGGTGTATGCCGATGATATCTTGTTGTTGCATCACACTCCGAGAGGGTCTACGGAAAATACTGCAGGGTTTACTTTCCTTTGCAACAGCTAATGGGGCTGGTAATAAATGAGGCAAAAATGATGAGAGGTTCTCAGATTAGGAGGAGGGATGGTTTTGTATGGATGTTGGTCAAAACACCTATTGATTATGTTGACAACTTCATAGATCCTGGGACCCCGATCTATTGTAGATTGAGAGTGGGCAATGTTTTAAAGCTGTTGAGAATACAAATTAATAGCTTCATCCCAAATCTGTCCTCCTACCTGAATCGCTTTTTTTTTTTAAACTATGGATTCACTATTGCTTATGTCATGTGAGGGGTAACCTGGGATAAGAACTGTAGACTTTTTGTTTTGTTGATGAGGTGGAATGTACCCCTCAACACCTAATTGAAATCCCTGCGGTGGTAAAAACGACTCTGGAATTGTTATTGGATTAACACATCCACTAACTTGAGGAGGCGCATATAATATCAGGATCTTGCAAGGGATCAGAAGAAACAAGACTTTTTACCAATGTCTTTGAGCAATTTCCCGAATGCCAGATTAAGGGCAATGTTCTTGAGATTCCACTTGAATCTCATTCTGATGGGAGAAATATGTAATATTAGAGATGCTAGTAGTGTTACAAATCCTTGGACATTGTCACTTCTCCCTGAAGGGGAGCCCCTTCCCATAAGTCCAGGGATGTGAGGTTGCTACCGGATAGTCCCCCTGCAGGCATTACTCAACCGGATGATCTCATGGGGAGAGACTCCCACCTCTAGGGGCAAAGACAAACATCTAACAGAGATGCGTTATAATAACCCTCACCCACCACCCTATACACATCCCCCACCTTGTAAATCCCAGTCCTATACCAATCCAACCCATGTATTTATGTAGGACCAGAGTCTTGACTTCTACTGAGATGACGAAGAACACGCACTACCTAAGGGAGAGTAATAATAGAAGTACTGGGACGAGGAGGCGGCACAGAGGAGTAACGATCAAAAGGCCAAAGACACTGAAAAGGGACTTAGTATGTTATGCCAACCAGCCGATCTAAAATAGATGAAGAACTTCAAGAACTGAGTGAGCCAACCAGCTGGAGAGGCCGCCCAGCCCGGGAAGTTCAAGTAGAGGTCCCCAATGGACCAGCGAGGAACCCGCTTCCAAAGCTCGGAGGCTGGAGAGGGGAAGCCTTGCCCCGGTGGTGTGGAGATACTCCAAGGCAGAGCTAGATGGTGGTGGCGTGATACGAAGCGGGTGGACCAGGCGTCCAGAAAACAAAGCTGGGACCGTCAGAGAGATCCTGCCGCAGAGCCGCACAGGATCACCCATAGCAGAGAAGAACAGCGCGAATCAAGATCTGCTGCCCTGCATAGATCTGGTGAAGAGCTCCCGAGAAACATATAACTGGAGAGAGAAAGGATATGTGGGTGGGGATCGGGTGTGAGAGCCATAGTAGAGAGTGAGGAAGAGTGCATCAGAAGTACTTTCCTTCGCACAGTGCTTGATCGCAGACGACTACTAAGAATAAGAGAGTGCATCAGGAATTATCTTCCTTGGCACAGTGGTTGGTCGCAGACTACTCCCAAAGTGTAAATAATGAAAGAAAGCAGAAAGGAAAGTTTTCATCGTTGCAATACCTGGCGGGAGCGTGAACCAGGTCTGTTAAAAACAAACCTCAAAGAAGTACGGGTGTGGGCCCCACACCACTTGTGTACAGGTGCGTTATATAAATGACGTACCATAACAAGAGAAGGTTACGTACCCCTTTTCACATCGGCGTACGTGGCAGGACAGTTCAACAGGAGAAAGAAGAGAAACCAGGTTCGAGGACCTTTATCACAGTTGCGTCTTTGCTTGCTGAGAGAAGACCAGGGGAAGGGTGTCATTCCCCCTGCTGTTGTGAACTGTAAAGTAGAGCTTGGGGAAGGCCACAGGAAGGGAGTCATCCCCACTTTTATGGTGAACATATGAAATGAAGTCTGAGGAAAGCCGGGAAAAAGGAGGCATTCCTCTGATGTTGTGAACAAGGAAAGCAAAACTAATGAAGGCCAGGGGAAGGGAGTCATTCCCCCTGGGATAATAAAATATTGAACTTTCGTGACACAGAGTTGAAGGATCTACATCCTTTTTGTTGGTAAAGTGCTGGAATCCGGGGAAGGGAGCCATTCGCCCTGCTGGAGAACTTTAACTTTGTCAGAACTGAGGCAGCCAGTCCAGGAGGAGGGAGTCATTTTCCTGGATCAATAACTTTGGTGCAACTGTTTAGTTTAGTTTCAAGTGTAAGGGACAGAGATAGGGACATTTTGACACAGGATGTTGTACTCTTTAAGTTAATAGAATATCCTGACAGACTCATTAGTACTTTAGTGGATGCAGGGAAACCCCTCTTAGAATTAGGGAAAATTGGGTTTTCTCTTCATTTTTAATTTTTAAAAAAATGTTTTATTGTGACATGGTTTAGGAAACACACCTTATACACATTTATGAAAAGACACATATAAAACCATAGAAATGCGAGAATCCTACAAGTACAATAAATCTCAGTCATAACAGTACCCATCGAAACCTAAACCATCCATAGCATCTCAATAATGAATTGGCACAAAGCAACTATCAATGACACATTCTCGCTCTGCATGTGTTACGCTCACCTGGTCTCTGCCTGCGGGGGCGTTGGGGCATGGTTGAAGCCCTTCCTCGGTTTGGCTCCCCAGTATCGGCTGTCTTCCCCAGCTGCTGCAGAGTATACTGTGTTGGGTGCTGGTATTGCCCCTCGGAAGAGATGCGAGGCAATGAGAATGTTGTGGAGGTGTTACGAATTCCCTCGACCCTTCTGTACCAAAACGTAGTGCGCAAGAGTTTTCCCATGCAAGCTCACCTGTTATTTTTTAATGCCGAGCTCTCCGTCCTGCTTCCTTCAGCAGGGGCGCGCAGAGTGGGCCTAGTTACTTCACTGGCCCACGAAAGTGGTGATCCAGACCAGCTGTGACCAATCCACTTGGAAGGTAAGTCTTTGGTTATGGTTATTGTTTGTTTATAATAATGTCTTTGTCAAAGAGTCTTTCGACTGGATGGTAAGTAATAATAATTCTTGCAATGTTTCTGCTCTTCCCAGTAAGTATGAAGATGGTGAATCGGAAGCATGGAGCGGATCCGGGGATTCCCTTGAGGATGATGGACTCTCAAAGTCAACAGGTAAGCTGGCCGTTATAATGGAATTCAAGACTCGGGTATGGTGCAGCCAAGAGTTTGTTATTTATAAGATTTCTAACCTGTTGTGTGTCTTTCCCCTTGTAGGAGCGGTCTGACGGCGTGGAGCAGAGTCTGGATGCTTGAAGGCAGTTCTGCGGCGCCAGATGAAGATACTGCGATGAAGAGGAGAAGAAGCGAAGCTCCCGTGTCGCTGGAAGTCCGGATCGGGTGAGGAAAGGCTCTAACTCCGATGGTTATGGAATGCAGGTAAGATGCGCGCACAGCAATGGAGCGGCTAGAATCAGTTGGGGTGCGCCTTCAGCTATGGAGCGGCTGGAATCAGGTAGGTGCGCCTTCAGCGTTGGAGCGGCTGGAATCAGGTAGGTGCGCCTTCAGCGATGGAGTGGCTGGAATCAGGTAGGTGCGCCTTCAGCGATGGAGCGGCTGGAATCGGGTAAGATGGTCTTAAGAGATGGAGTAACAGGAATCGAGGAGAGGAACAGCGGTAAGCGTCATGCTGCAAAGCAGAATAATGCGAAGCAAGGGCATGTGGTTGGGCTGGCCGTATATATGCTGGCTCTGGCCCCTCCCTTTGGCCCCGCCTTGTGGCTCCACCTTGCCCCGCCAAAGGACTCTGGCACGTGCCTCCCAATGATATTCTATGGCCACGCCCGGCCCTGATGCACATGCTTTAGGCACAGGGTGTGCAAAGCACACCTTTCTATGAGCCTGGCGCCAGAAGCGCTAGGACTGGGTCCAATTGGACCCTTGGGGTGATGAAGGCTGGGCCCTTGCCCAATGGCCATGACAGCATGAGACACGACCGAAAAAGAACCTTTGAAAAGTCATAATTAAAACATTCAATATTTCTAAAAAAGACCTTTTCCCTGAGTTTACCCCCTGGCAATCCATCACCCAGTATTTTAGGGTTCCAACCCCATCTGACTGCTTAAACCGGTGACACTTGGAGCAGTTACCAGGGTTGCTCATCATTTTCCAATTTCTAGTTCTTTCTTTTGAATGGAATTGAGTGAGCCTTAAACGTAGGCAGACAGTTCACAGCTTACTACAAGGAAAGATTTTAAGGTATGAAGCTAGCTGAGACCTTTTATGGGGAAAGCTTGAATATTAAGAATAAGATGTAAAAGATGCAAGCGCCTCTACCGTAATGCACCAGTCCTATCTCAGCAGTTTCTGCTTGACTATCTGGGGTAACTTAACCAGATTCTCTTCAGAGGCCTCAATGGACTGCAGTAGCGTTGGCATCCTAAGTTTAAATCGATTGACCGAACCAACCGAAGACTCCATAAGGATTCTCCCCAGGTCCATGTAAAGCGAGTTAGGTGTAGGCTTTAGGCATTTGGCATAATTCGACAGATGTCGCCAATAAAAGCGTGTTTAAAAAAAATTAAGTCCAATTCATGTTGAATAATGGCATTGGGAACCAGCATAGCTAACCCCAAGACTCTTTTCCAAATTATACCTGGAACCGTGTCCAGGTAGGGGCCTAGACCTATTAGGCACATAAAAGGACCATATTGGAGAATAGGTTCAATCTTCTGTAAACAGTACTTCAGTATAGGTACAATCGAGAATTTGCAGAGTTTGGGATAGTAGAGGACGAAGCCTCTCCTTAATTGCTGACTTTCACATCAAAAGAGAAGCTACATTAGACAAATTGTAGCCCAAGTACCTCATGTTGGACACCACTTCAACACATTATTCCCCAAGAAACCATTTCAGTGTTTTAATTTTATTGTCAGCCTTGAAAATCAGCACCCTTGATTTTGCGCCGTTGGCCAAGAAGTTATTTAACATAGTGTATTGCTTAAAGGCATACAGTTCTCGTTACAGGCCAGCCGGCAATCTATCAAAGAGGATGATATCATCAGCAAATGCCAACTAATGGAGCCTCAGATGTCCCAAGCGAACAGGGAAGGTGTCATTCGTCAATCAGAGAGCCCTGATTTCATGGAGATGGATGTTGAAGAGTAGGGGCGAGAATACAGTCCTGTTTTAGGCCCACTGGGATCCAACTGGTCGTAATCCCTTCTTGGTTCAGACAAATCCTCACCTTAGAGTTCTTATGAAGGAGTGCAATCATCTGAACCTGAGCAACTGGATGTTAACAATTAATCATTTTTCTCCATAATAGTGGACGATGCACACAATCAAATGCTGAAGATAAGCCAAGCGAGGCCAAGTACATGTTCACTCCCGGCTCATGTTTCGCAGTGTGGATTAAGTGGGCCAGAACACTGGCCTTTTAAACGGGAGCCCATGTTAGTACTAAAGCCAACTTGACAAGGCGACAGAGTAGACTGGTGCGTCAAATGCCTATTAAGGTCTCTAAGTAATACGAGTGAAAAGACCTTACTAGCCGCATCAATCAGCACAATTGGCCTATAGTTAGTAGGATCTGCAGGATCCCCCTTTTATAAATGGGGATAATGGTGGAAAGAGCCCAAGAGGGAGGCAGTTCATGTAACCTAAAAATGCTGTCAAACTGGATCTTAAGAATATAGGACCATATCACCAGAATTTTTTCAGAACCTTGGGCGGCAGACGATCCGGATCTAGGGCTCTTGAAGGTTTAAGTTTTCCAATGGCCCACGCTATATCCTCCCTATTCCAGGGACACGTACCTTCACCCAAGGCATTTCCGTGGGATCAACCTGAACAATTGGATGCATCGGAAGACTACATTTCTTAGTATAAAATGTAATCCAGGTGTCATCAGGGATGCCGTCCCCCCCCAGAGGGGGTTGGCCTGCCCGTGTTGTTAATTCTCTCCTAAAAGTTCCTTGTGTCTGAACCTATCAAGTATCTCAGAATCTCCTGATTATCGTTTGCGTAAAGTTCGTACTTCAGGGATTTAACCAAGTTTTTATGGTGTTGAAGAATAGCCTTTTTTAAGATGCAGGTTGATAGGTAGGCACAGGGATTTTAGAATAGTCGAATTCTTTCACTTCATGAGTTTAGAACCCTTGATTTAAGATCAAAACGGTGTAAAAAGGGGGCTTTGGGGGAGGAGTGGCCATCAGCGAACGCCACCCTAACACATTGCGATACAATTTCATCCAGTGATATAAAACAACACATTTTTTGGGGTTTTTTTGGGTTTGACCCCAAATTCTGTCATGCAAGGCATCCATCAGTTTGTTATACTTTCTGAAATCCCACCTACAAGTGAGAGCGTTCCTACCATGAACAGGCACAAGGTCTAGACGTGCAGTTAGGTGGATGTCCGGCACAACTAGCGAGAAGAAGATACACAAATGATCCCCTAGTTTAGGGTCAAAAACCTGAATACCTGAAAAGATTGTCTGACCACGAGGACCCCTGTCCTCTAGGCCACGTGAAGATGACGTCCTGGTCAGGCGGCACTAACTTGTAATGCCCAATCCCTCATAAGAGTCTCAAAATGTTCACCTGAGCTCCTGAGGAGTGCGTGCCCGCTCATTATATTTCATTCCCTCTGTACAGTCGGCATTGAAATCCCCACCTACAATGATGGAGTGCTCATGATCATTCATAAGCCATGATTCAAAAATAGCCTGCAAGGAGGACTGATATTGCTCCATCTCCTCCATGGAGGATTCCCATACATGTTAGCCAATAACGTTTGTTGCCCAGTGTCAAGGACCCCAATGCGGACTGCCAAAACACTTTGTGAGGCATGCCAAACCTCTGATTCCAAATTCAAGGAGACGTTGCTTGCAATCATGAGGCCCCCACATGGGCGCCCTGTTACTGTCTGTGGAAAACTGGTGAAACATGTACTCAAAATCCCTTCAGGTCAGTCGACCCCCTTGTCATTCTATGTCAAGACGGAGGCGAGCATTATGCTTCATCTTCTTATTTATTTGCTCTCCAGCAGTTTCAACACAACAAATAAAATGTCCATCTTTCCGATGGCACAAACACATTTTTTTTTTTTTCTTCAAAACTTCATTTCCCATCAGCCTAGGCCCTGAACCCAGTGTCCTGGTCATGTGACCTAGTCCTTCCTCTTCCTGTAAACCTCCTCTTCTTTTCCTGCTCTCCAAGAGATAAGTACCCTTTTACTTAGCTGCGCATTTCTGTCAGCTTTTGTCTTGGGTTATCAGTTGTAGCGATGATAGATAGCGTTTTTCTCATGACCTATCATTAGGACAGCGCACAGGGATCGCGCAGCGCAGGGAGGATTCGACAATCCTTTACTTTAATTTGTTTTTAGCCTGGCCCCGTGCTGCAGTATCAGCACCTCAGGGGCCGGCCTGAGACACCGCACTCGCGCCGACAGTGAGGGAGCGAGGCCCCCACCTTCGTGAGGGAGGCGCGAGAGACAGAGCTAACGCCCAACACGGACGACGCCGGAGGAGATACGTCTTTCCCCAGTCCTCCGCCCTCGCGGAGGCGGGGCTTCGCCGAGGAACTCGGCGTATAGAGCGAGAGACGAGCCATCCCTCCCTCGGGAAGGAGGGGCTAACCGCTGCGCGGGCAGTATGACCCGATTCCCCGGCAGAGCTAGATCGATAATCTTTACCGGAGAGCGCTCATAAGAGCGAATTGGTGAACTCAGTGCCTACGCTGAAAAAAGTAAAGAAGCTGCTTTGCAGTCAGGTGCAGCCTCTAGATAAAGGAGTGAGAAGTGGACGTGCCCTTACACCTTTTCAGGTACTATCAGGCACCTACCAGCACATATCATGGCCGATTTTGAGTGGAGTGAGGAGGAGCAAGAAGCCACGTACTCGGAAGATCTGGCTCAGAGCTTCAAGGACGTGCTGGGTAATTCACTCATAGAGGCAGTGGCTCTAGGAGTCAGACCCCTGCAGGACCGCCTGCTAACTATCGAGACTTTCCTAAGCCAAAAGGACAGAAGCACCGTACCATCAACAAGCACGTCCACCAGGGCCACGCCAGAGAGCCCTCAGGGGTGTACGAAGGCCCGGAAGAGCGCGAACTCTTCTGACCCCCCGGGCCAACCTGAAGGGGCGAATCCAAAGGCCCCGGAGGCATCCGACGCTTTCAATAGGCTCAGAGAAGCCTTTATGGCCAAGTCGGAGGTGCCGAGCCTCATGACCCCCTACCCAGGGGAAGAGAATATGGGAGACGCAGGTGAGGAGATCCCTCGAGAAGAGGAATTCGTAGAATCTCCAACATCCTCGCAGGAGGAGGAAGATAAAGACGGAGACGAAGGGAGCCTACCGCCTCCGAAAAAGAGACTGAGAAAACTGAATCATCTAGAAGTGGAAACCTCAGACATGTTCCAACCCGAGGAGATTAGGAACCCGAGATCTTCGGAATGGGTGCCCTCCCCGAGAGTGGCACGATACATGACGCAGAGGCTGCGCAAGGCCTTAGAGAAGGAAGTGAGGCAAAGAATGAGGGCGGAATGCCCCAGGCCAGAACTCCCAGGGAAGGTAGCAGAAGCGCCAGAATTGGACCCTAAAATGTTAGCGTTTGTGGCGAAATTGAATAGAGACCCTAGGAAAGGGATCGACCGCTCCTGGAGGAGTTGTCAGGAGAAGGTCCTGGATCTAGCAGGCCCATTAGCCAAGATCATGGACCTGGCAGAAAGAGCGAAAGACACAGGGGAAGAAATTGACCCGGATGTATTAGCGAACTGGGCCCAAAGAGCCGTATGCCTGTTAGGTAACGCGAACTGCGCCATATCCTCAGAGCGCAGGAGAGGACTGCTTTTGAAGATAGATCAAAAGCTAGGAGACCTGTCCTCCTACGAAGCAGGAGAGGCCGCGCAAGGACTGCTGTTCGGCGAGACCTTCGGAAAGGAGATAGGGAGGTTCGTAGGGACCTACACCTCATTGGAGAAAGCGCAAGCCTCCATTAGAAAAATCTTCCCCGGAAGGGTTTTTGCAGGGACCGGTCGCTACAGAGGCCGAGCGTCCGGTCGTTATCAGTCAGCCAGAAGGCCTCAATCGAACAGAGCGCAATATTGGGAAGATAAGAAGCCGGACACCTTCTTCCAACCCAGAGGCCGTTTCCCCAGAGGAAAGCGAGGCAGAGGACAGGGAAGAGGTCAATACGTTCCCACAGGTGAGAGTATCCGCTTACCCTGCAGTAGGGGGGAGGACAGCAATGTACTGGGAGAACTGGCGCGCGCTTTCCTGCGACGCTTGGGTGCTTCAGTCAGTCAGAGGCATACACATACAATTTACTCAGACCCCGATCCAATACAGAACCCCCAGGTTGATAGTGACAGCGCGAACGGAAGCAGCCCTGTTGCGAACAGAACTTCAGAGTTTAGCGGAGAAACGGGCCATCGAGCCATGCGTAGCTCCGAAATTTATAAGCAATATGTTCCTGGTTCACAGGAAAGAGAAAGCGAGGCCAGTAATAAATCTGAAGGACTTGAACGAGTGGGTAGTTTACAACCACTTCAAGATGGAAGGGACTCACCAACTGAGAGACACGCTCAGACAGGGCGACTGGCTCACAAGGATAGACCTTGAAAGACGCGTATGTCACGATCCCAGTAGATCAGGAATACCGACCCTTCCTGGCTTTCAACTGGGACGGGCGATTATGGCAGTTCGCCACGATGCCTTTCGGACTAGCGTCCGCTCCCTGGGCATTTACGAAAATGATGAGACCAGTAGCAGCAGCAATCAGAGAGAAGGGCATTCGGATCATCATCTACCTAGACGATATCCTAATAATGGCAAGCAGCGAAGAAGCGCTGCGATATCAGACAAGATGGGTAGCGAACCTACTAACCTCTTTGGGATTCCTAGTGAACCAAGAGAAATCAGAAACTGTACCAGCCAGGAGGATAGAATTCCTAGGTTTCATTGTAGATACCAGGTCTGCGACCCTGGAGCTGCCGAACAGGAAGATCAGGGATATTCGAAGGGAGATAAGGACCTGCCTCGCCAGTCCGACCACATCGCTGCGAACAATCGCAAGAATTGTGGGTCTGCTGGCGGCGTCAATTCAAGCGATATTCCCAGGGCCCCTTCATTACCGAGCGCTCCAGAGGTTGAAAATAAGACACCTACAGCAAGGGCTCGGCTATCACCAGCTAGTCCAGCTAGACCAAGAAGCCCGAACGGAGCTAGAGTGGTGGCTCCAGAACATGGAGGCATGGAACGGCAGAGCCATTTTTGGCGACCGCCCGGACATGGTAATAGAATCGGACGCCAGCAGGGCAGGCTGGGGTGCCCGATGCGGAGAACTCCAAACGGGAGGCAGATGGAGCTCGGAGGAGCTCAAGCTTCACATAAACTGCCTGGAGCTTCTGGCCGGCTCTTTTGCAATCAGAGCCTTCACCAAGGACAGAGTGAACTCATGTATACTTCTGAAGATGGACAACATCTCAGCAGTCAAATACATAAATCACTTAGGTGGGACGAAGTCCAGATTGTTAGCAGAAATAGCCAAGGACTTCTGGCACTCTTGTCTGGAGTCGGGAACGGCAGTGACGGCAGAATATCTACCAGGAGCCCAGAACATGGTGGCAGACTGGAACTCCAGACATCTCACAGACACCAGCGACTGGATGCTGCACAGAGCGACATTCCAGCGGATAGAGAAGCTCTGGGGACCGTTTCACGCAGATCTATTTGCGTCCAGACTGAACGCTCAAATGAGCAGGTTTTTCAGCTGGAGGCTGGACCCAGTAGCAGCAGGGACAGATGCTTTTCTGCAAGATTGGAGAGGTCAAACGCTATATGCTTTCCCTCCATTTATAATGATAAGCAGAGTTCTAACAAAAGTCTGCAAGGAGGAAGCCAATCTGATCATAGTAGTACCGATATGGAAGTCCCAAGTCTGGTTTCCAGCGTTAATGGAACTGCTGGCGGACTATCCCCGAGTGTTGCCGCAAGAGTAAGATCTCCTCACGGACCCAGCTGGGTCATATCACCCTCTGAGAGTGAAGGGGACGATGCCGCTAATGGTGTGCAAGATAGCAGGAGACGTTGGAATCTACCGGGAATTTCGCCTCAAGTTGCGAGCCTCATCGCAGAATCATGGGCTCCATTGACTAGAAGGAGCTACGATGCAGCTTGGTACAAATGGTCAAGATGGTGCAAGGCGAGAGGTTTTCATCCCGTTTCTGCCCCTCTAGTAGAGATCGTGAATTTCCTGGCGGAACTTCTGCAGGACGGTAAAGCCTACCGCACGATAGGGATATATCGATCCGCAATATCCACAGGCCATATGCCTATTGATGGAGTACCAGTGGGTGAGAACGTGGCAGTAATTAGACTCCTGAAAGGGATAAGATGCAGAAAGCCTCCGCAACCGAGGTATAAATCTCTATGGGACGTTACAGTCGTGCTTCGACTATTAGCCGACTGGCCCAGTAATAGGTACCTAACACTGGGAAGACTGTCGGAGAAATTAGCGATGCTTCTATGCATGATCTCTTGCAGGAGAGTAGCAGACGTCAGAGCTTTGGAGGTAGACAGAATGATATACAGGCCAGACGGAGTGACTTTCCATCTGGCCAGGAGGACAAAGACAGACTCCTC
Source organism: Ambystoma mexicanum (assembly GCF_040938575.1). Classification (NCBI taxonomy): domain Eukaryota; kingdom Metazoa; phylum Chordata; class Amphibia; order Caudata; family Ambystomatidae; genus Ambystoma; species Ambystoma mexicanum. Next base: position 826,848,691 of record NC_090939.1, read on the forward strand.
GTCAATAACGTATCCATATATGCAAGACCATCCTAAATGGTGCGTAGCCGCATGCATAAGAGAATATATAAATAGAACAGCTGAGCTGAGACCGTCGGGGACGACGCAATTGTTGATAGCGCGCAGGAAACCGCATAAAGGCGTAGCGACAGCCACTATAGCAAGGTGGGTTAGAGAAGTCATGAGTCTAGCAGGGATAGACATGGCGAAGTTTGGAGCACACTCTGTAAGAGGAGCGGGGGCATCCAAAGCACTCCGTCAAGGAGCGACATTGCAAGATATTCTGAAAGCAGCTGATTGGGCGAGTGATAGCACGTTCAGAACGTTTTACTTTAAGCCAATTAACGCACTGGCAGAAGCTATGGTAAGAAGCTTTGAACAAGCATAATGCTCGCCTCCATCTTGACATAGAATGAAGATTCCCCCTGCTAATAGCGCAGGGAGCTCTTGATTCTATTAAAGACAGGGAGGCGAGCATTAATCTCCCACCCGAGATACACGAGAGAAGGATAAAAGATGACGTTGTAATATTAAGATATGTACGGAGTAAATAACAAGTGCATTTTTCCTCAGGAATAGGGTGTGTATCCGCCGCCCTAATTTGTACTGTTGTCTTTCCGTCTTAGGAGAAGATCAGAAGAACGGCTGAGTAAGCACGAGAGCTGATCGGAAAGCATCGATCGTGAGCGCAAGTTTGGATGCGAGAGTTCATTTTCACAGTTCTACAGTTCAAGGACCTCCCGGATCAAGTTCTCAGTTCAGGAGATGTTTACGATGTTAATTGGAATACAGTCAAAGAAGAGGAGGTTTACAGGAAGAGGAAGGACTAGGTCACATGACCAGGACACTGGGTTCAGGGCCTAGGCTGATGGGAAATGAAGTTTTGAAAAAAAAAAAAATGTGTTTGTGCCATCGGAAAGATGGACATTTTATTTGTTGTGTTGAAACTGCTGGAGAGCAAATAAATAAGAAGATGAAGCAAAATGCTCGCCTCCCTGTCTTTAATAGAATCAAGAGCTCCCTGCGCTATTAGCAGGGGGAATCTTCATTGTTTCTTAAAAATACAATATACTGGAATCACTCAACATGGTTCGTTCTTTCCAACCCCTTAATACATTGTTCAAACCGCACACATTCCATGACAGAACCCTTAAACACTGCTGGTTAGGGTTGGTTTAGACCTTGTTTCAAGGCTTCAAACATTATCATCCCTGAATCTAGCCAAGACCAGTCCTGTTTCTCATTAGAGGGTGAGAGAGATGCTATCGAAGCCACCCCTCCGCTACATGCAATTACACCCACCCCCTTGGAACACCCCACCTTAATAGGCACCAGTGCGGCCAGATAAGTCCCATAGTCTACTTGGGAGCTAAGCCCCAAAAGCTGATAACCCAGTGCCTTAAGATCCTCCCTCTGTTCCCATACCATACCAGCCACTATTCCTGAGGAAAAGTATAAAACCATCCGATTATTATTCACCAGAGGAAGAGAAATACGGTATATGTCCTCTAAGATCCGAGATCTAAGGGGAGGAATCTTGCGAAAGATCGCAATTCCCTTTTAATGATTAAGTGTTGTCAGACCATGGGTTTCCAACGCTGTTGCCAACCCAGCATTTTGGCCCCACACCAATGTGAGAGGTCTCCCCCCCCCCTCGCATTTTAAAGCATCAATGTAATGCACCTGCACCGGGGGAGCAGCCGACGGTACCCCAGTGCTAAAGGAAACCGTCAGATCGATCATGGGCCCCCCTCAGAGTCGCAGGTCTCTCTTCAGTCAGGGCCGCCTCATGGGAGGTACCATCATTTGTACCAGGGCACCCATTATGTGGCTGCCCTGCTTTGGGTTTTGAGATTGTCAAAAAAGATGTCATTTTTGACTGTTTGCCCAAAACCAAAGTGGCAATGGATCTTCCAAGACCCACTCCCCACACCTCTGTAGCAATGGACTCCATCCCGGTACCCTGAGCCTCTCCGATTTCCTTGCCCAATTTAGCCGGATCAGTACCCATATCAATATTCTTAGGACAAGCCTTAGTCACTTTGGTTGAGGGTTTAGGATTAGGCCTACCCAATTCACTCCCCTTCACCTAGGGGCCCATAGGCCTTGGTTTCTCAACCCTCCACTCTAATGCCTGCATGTCTCGCACATTCACATTCACCTGGGTGTTTTAAGTCAACAATGTTGTTGCCACTAGGCAACTGCCTAATACATTTTAGTGAAGAATTACAGGAAAGGTGCTTAGATGGTGGCCGGTGTTATGGAGAATTCTCTTATAAGGCTAATTTCCCAAACCTAGTGAGTCCCCCAGCAGCTTTGCTGGATTTTTGGGGTTTGTTTTTTTCTCCTGCTAAGAGTGAGACTCTTTTACTCCCACTCTTAGGCATGATTTGAGGTATGTCTTTGACTTTTTATGTGCTTATGGGCTATTGGGTTCCTTTTTACTCCATAGGGTATCATCTGTTTTTCTGTATGTGTGGTACACAGCACCCTTAGTGCGGTACCACAGGGGGGGTGTCACAGTGACCCCCAAACATAGACTCCATACCCTGGGACTGACTACTGTCTCCCACGGCATGTAAAGTCACGATTGGCTTTACTAGTCCAAAATTGTGAACAGAACCAGTACAAACCATCATATGGTGGAAGTACTGGTAAGGGGTAATTTGATTGCCCATGGGTCTGTTTTCGAGGGGGCACTGCCCCGTCCCCCCTCGTCGAGTTTCTGGCTGGTGGCAGTGGTCACCACACAAAATATTCCACCAGAATATTCTCTATGGGATTTTCCCATTGATTTTAAACGCACCACTTTTTGGTGCAATGTTAAAGATACCGCTGGTTTATTTATTTAATATTAAATCACTGGTTGGGTCTTTTTGCCAGAACTCGATTCTAAAAGGGCGTTTGTGTCCGTCTCTGTAACTCTGACCAGGGTTGTGCCATTTGTTCCACTTTTGGCGGGCTTCTCCACAGAATCCCTCCAAATGGTGCCACTCTGTCTGGATTCCACAGGAAGGGTCGAGGGGGGAATTGGCACCCTGGACATCGGTGCCTTAGCAACCCAAGTCGCACTCTACTCTGATTGGCCCAGTGGTGAGCCGCCCGGCTCACCACTTAGCATGTGTGATTGACAGCTAGGCTGATGAATGGGAGGTTTTCTGCATAAAAGAAGGGCCTTTGGGACTGGAACTTCAGAAGTAGCCACAGGACCTAAGATTCTGAAGAGGGACGAAGCTGAGCCATCTGAAACGACGACACCACCGGTGAAGCCCTGCTGCAGCTACCTCACCACTTTCCCGACGACAAGAGATCTTCTGCTGGACGAGTCTTCTTCCTCTGAGCTGGTGGGACCAACCAGTTCACCCTTTTTGCCTTCCAAAGACAGCCCTTGGTCGAATCACCCGTGCCAAGCACCCCGGCGGCCGGATAGCCAAGCTCACCACTTTTGGCCGCGATTATAAGGACCGCACCTTTTAATCGGGAACTTTGCGGCTGGTTTCATCCCTGTGCAGTGCAACGACTCCATGTTTCCTCGTCGACAAGATCTTCTCCTCCCCTGGTCGGAACCATGAACCTCAACCACTGCCAGGAACAACTTCCCCTGCTGGAGCTTCCTTTCTCTTAAGGTACTGTGTCCTGCCTGGCCTCCCCTTTCTACAGATTGCTAAAGGTGACCCTTAAATCCTTGGCTTCTAAACTGGGTTGGCTCCAGGCCTTCTAACTATATCTTTTGACTCACCCCAACCTCTTTTGAACACTCTGCAAAGACTTTCAGTGCACTTTAAACCGTGTGATCCTGGGCACATTTTGCTTTGCTCCTTAAAGTGGGCCTGGCCTATGAACTTTGGCTCTACAGTATAACCTGCCCCTCTCCCCTTGCTCTGAACCATTAAAAGTGTTGGGAACTGTTTTATTTTATTCTCTGCCTTTTCTCTCCCTTTTTAACCTAAACGATTGGAGTGCCATCTAGGTTAAGCGCTCACTTCTGTCTTACCAAATAGTTGTGCTTTAACCCTGAGTTGCCTGATAGTTATCAAGGGAGGTGTGTATACTTACCTGACTGTGTTTTAGATTACTTTTCATTGAGAGTGCTAGTGTATTACCTAAAGTGTGTTTTAAATAAATAACTATATACTTTTTATGCAAAGCTCTGATCAGTGTTTATTTGCTCTACTGTGTCTTGACCCTATTGTGTATACTCTGCTCTCTACTCTTCTTGAGAGAAGTCTGCTCAGCCACAGCTACCAGGCAAATCTGGGTGGTGCAGACTGCTACCAATTGGGTTTACTGCTGCTCCTGTAGTCTTAATCTTTTTGCAGTGTTCCCCAAGGGAAGTGCACAGGATTCTGCCTAACAGCCGGTTCTTAAACTTTTTTTTTCGTCGCCACACGCGTTATTTTGGCTCTTTTGGGAGGAGGGGAAGAAATAGTCCTGTCTGGGACCTCTTTACCTTGTATGCTTACCTACTCACCATTGTGAGACTGACTGCATACCCGTTTCAAATAACGGGTGAGACACTCAGCCGAGTGACACAAGCCCGCAAAGCCAAGCGAGTTTTTGAATTAAAGTCGGGTAAAGAGGGAACCGGAGAAGTGAGCACCTGATGATCTTGACCACATGAAATACAATAGCCCCTCTCCCTGGAGTATCCTTCACACCATTTCTCATATTAACATGCGCCTCCTGAACAGCTCCCCTCCTCACATCATCTAAGCACGCAACCAAGGATCCCAACCTTTCGCCATTTGCCCGAACCCCAGTACTTAACATTTGGAAATTATTTTCCAGCGATCCAATTTTTCCACGTTTGCTGCCACAGATGACTTTATATTGTCATACAGTCTCAACATAGACTGCAGCACTAGAAGTAGTGTTGAAATAGAAGTTGCCCCCATCCAGTCGCTGTTTGCTGCGGGGCTCTTAGCATTGTTAATAGCCGGGGTCTTAGGTGTCCAGAGATCTCTTTGGATTCTTGATCCATTCAAAATAGATCGTGGTATGAGACCAAGTTCGTGTTTATGAGAATCTGGCAGGGGATCTGCCATATGGGAATGAGGTGGGAGGCTCGCGCCATCTGTGAACTGTCCATATTTTTACACAAGTTCAAGAACAATGCATCCAAAATGACAGACTTCCCCAGGCACAGCGACTGTGCCGCCTGCACCTTCCGTGGAACACCAGCGAGTGGGGCTTTAAACTAGGCTGGAAATCATGCCTCGCTGGCCTGCTTTGGCATGCCAGTTCTAGAGGGCACTTTTGGCAAGAATGTCCAGTTCCTAAACAGAGGAGCTCGGCCCTTGAGCAGGGGCATCACGTAGAAGGGGAAACCAGAACGGCTGTATCATTTCAAACATCATCTGGTTTTAATGCTACTGTTGGAGAAAAGGAAACGAAATTACAAGGCATTTCAAGGCATGGACAATGGCATTAAAAGGGCCCCTGCTAGAAATGGAAGGCTGCCATCTAGACAGCCTCAAATTATGAGCTGGGCTTGCTGGGCTTTTTTGCCTCAAATTACGAGCTGGTCTTTTTTCCTCAAATTACGAGCTGGGCTTTTTTCAAGTGTCAGCAGTAGGGCGCAATGCCATGTTGTCATCATCAATTGTGGCTAGCGCAGTGAAAGCACGCAGTGCTGGCACAGTGACTGCCCAGCTTCACAGAGGGTTCAGCGTGCCACGAAGCTAAGGGAGGTTTTCCAAAGGGCGCTGCACACACACACAACTATCTGCAGTGTGCTGCTCACAGCAGTAATATGTTAAGGAGTACCTTCAATTTAGGGTGACCAGATTTCCAAAACGAAAAACCGGGACGATCAACAACATAAGAGGGACTATCCCATCGCAGCCCACCAATTACCGCCCATCCCCAACATGCCCCCACAACCACCACCTAATCATATTTCCAGCACTTCTCCTTTCTATAAAGTGTTAATGATCTAATTTGTGCAGTTTTGTCTGTGAATCTTGGCATGTTGATTCAAAAAAAGCGTTTTCTCTCATTGATATTACCTGGCTTGCTGTACAACCATATCCATGCCAGTCTCTGTGGCACAGTCAGTAAGTGAAGTGACTTGTACCTGAAAGGTCAGGGGTTTGAGCCAATGCTCCAATTTCAAATTCTGCAACTGTTGTGAAAATTAATTACAATTTTAATTACCGTAGCCACCCAACCAAACCCTGACGGAGCTTCTAAAGTGAAAACACTCCAGGGACCCTGAGAGGGAGGGTGATTTCCTGGGAAAACCGGATGTCTGATCACCCTACTTCAATTGTATATCTAAAATGACAGCTACAATCAGGCTACTGACATTAAAGCAAACAACATCATACCGCATTTCCCTTTAATAGAGCACATGTATGCCAGTTTACACACATGTTGCATTAACTTAAAGGTCCCGCCCCACAGCTATTTATTATTAATCCCTTCCCCCAGTCCACCCAACTGCACTGGAACCTTTTAATCTGTATGACAAAACATTTTCTAGTTCATCAGTGACATGTGATAAACCAGACTTGTCGGACGGGATTTGGCAGGAGGGAAAGGTAGAAAGCATTGATGCAGACACCCGTGCATTTTCTTTCCGGACTGTTTCCTCTCCGGACCGGGGACCAGGCCCACTTTCTCTTTCCATATCCGTGACTCCTATTTATTTTCCTTTAAATTCCCTTCTTTTATCCATCCCCGCTTTACTATAATAATCGCCTCCTCCGCAGGCTATTTGCACTAGTGCATTGTGTAATATCACATACATTTCAATGCTGATGGTGGAGAGGCATTATGCAATCCTGAAGCATAAGCTATTTTGTATATGTCAATGTCATGTTACATATGATAGGTTATTTATAACGCGCTTAAATACCCAGAGGTTTCTAAGCACGGACCCGGGGATCGAACATGTGGGTTTGCTCAGTGTTTTGCTTCCAAGGTGAACACTTTGCCCCTGAGCTATCCTGCTGAGTCTCAAGACATAGGCGGTCATTACGAGTTTGGAGGTAGCCTTGGCGCTAGCACCATGGGTACCTCCAAACCCGGGTCCGGTCTCCCTGAATGGGGACTTACCGGGACATTCCGACCTATGCGGACCCGGTAAGTCCCCATTCAGTAAACCATTCCCCATTCCCATTTGAGCCCCCATAGGGCTCAATGGGGAAGGCGCAAATTGCAGGCCTGTTATTAGCTCCAAGGTCCCTTAGCGGGTCCCACAAAGAACGGCTGGCGGTAAGGGTTTACCGGCACCGCCATCCTTAACGGTGCCGGTAAACCCTTTCTGGCCACCTTGTAATGACCCCCATAGGTTCTTATTGGTTGTCATTTTTAGGGGTGGAAGGGCACCAACAATGCTACCCACTTGGGGTGCAATCTGGTGTAAAACCGGCCCTGCCTCCTGGTTTTGATTGGCAGTTGAAGTCAGCTGGGAAAGTTCATTAGGCCTAATGTGACAACTATCACTTACAAAATGAGTTGCTATGACTTCATCATGGAGGACCTGTGCATTTGTTAGAGTGGAAGGGGGTGCTGGTAAACCGCCGGGTAACAAAAGATGAGGAGCAGCCTCTATCCCGACATTCATGGCAGATGGATTAGATGTCCAAAGGTCACCCACATTCGAAGGCTATATGTCCACAGTCCGGATTTGTGTATCCGTCACAATATCCCTTATAAACCCTGGGTTTACAGGAATAGTGCACGTGTTATCAACTGTCTGCGCCTTACTACGCAGCGCCACAGCCATAGCGCACCAGTACCTTAGAAACTTATCTTAATGATTCTTGTCCTCAAACACCAAAATGACACTGAGTGAGACAGTATAGACAGTCTGCTCAAAGGTTACAAGCCACAGTTGCTGACCGTCCACTATACAAACATTTCAAAAAAGGTAGCAGGCGCTCCTCTCCAGAAGGAACATGGCATGATAACCTGTTCTGAGATGAGAGTTTGCAGCACATGCTTTTTGCTCACTGTACCTTACACAGATGGGAAATATCAATACAAACACTTCCAAATGGTAGAGATCCAAGGGCATGCACAAACCAAGATCCAAGCTATCTGTTCAAAGGTTACAAAACCCACATTCACAGCAAAGGCTTTTCAGCGCAAGTGCACAGTGTTCAGGCCGCAGTCACCACCATTACCATGAACCAACACTTCACAAGTTCATTGGACAAGATATCTGCGCGGCAGTTCCCGGTAGATTAATCTACAAATACAGGTGCCGTTGGCCAGTTAAATCGGTGTGTGGTGCTTACCAGAGATCTCCCCTTTTTTGGAAGCACTGACAGGCCGATTCATTGAATTAATGTGCGCTGAAAAAATGGCGCACGTGTGCGAAAACGTGCGATTCACAGTGAAATAGCGAAAATCGCAGTGCAAGTGCGATTATCGCACAGAAAACATCGCACATCAATTCATGGAAGTCCGTGCACGCGCAAAATGTGGGATGTGCGCTGAAAAAGTGCGCGGCGCACGCGGGCGCACGCTGGCGCACAGGTCATAGAACGGCGTGCGATAAGGCCACAGCGAATTCGCACATAGCGCGGCGCACATAACAAAAGTAGGCGTAACACGGGGCGTCACACACAGAATGGTGAACAACTCGTGAAAATGTGGGCGTCATGGGGGAAGTACAGGAGGCAAGTGCGCAGAACGCCCACACGCTCGCCTACAACACGTATTCATGGAATCGAATAGGGAAAAACAGCGCACGGGCAAAGACGGGCACAGGCCCATACATGTCCGCCACACGAAAGCAGGCGGTAGCGTCCCTGCGCAGGAAAAAAATGTGCGCGAGAAGTTTCACACGCGATCGGGCCTGGGGGAGCGTGTGCATGTATTTCAGAGGTGTGCGAGAAGTTTCACATGCAATCGGGCCTGGGGGAGCGTGCGCGTGTATTTCAGAGGTGCGCGAGAAGTTTCTCACACGCAATTGGCCTGGGCGCGTGTATTTCAGGGGTGCACGAGAAGTTCCACACGCGATTGGCCTGGGCGCGTGTATTTCAGGGGTGCGCGAGAAGTTCCACACGCGATTGGCCTGGGCGCGTGTATTTCAGGGGTGCACGAGAAGTTTCACACGCGATTGGCCTGAGCGCGTGTATTTCAGAGGTGCGTGAAAAGTTCCACACGCGATTGGGCCTGGGGGAGCGTGTGCGTGTATTTCAGAGGTGCGCGAGAAGTTCCACACGCGATTGGCCTGGGCGCGTGTATTCCAGAGGTGCGCGAGAAGTTCCACACGCGATTGGGCCTGTGGGAGCATGTGCGTGTATTTCAGAGGTGCGCGAGAAGTTCCACACGCGATTGGCCTGGGCGCGTGTATTTCAGGGGCTCACGGGTGGTTTTACAAGCAATCAGGCCTGGGGGAGCGGGGTACGTGTATTTCTGTGGCTCGCGGGTGGTTTCACACGCGATCGGGCCTGGGGGAGCAGGGTACCACTCACCGTCTGCCTTGCGTGTAGAAGAACGCGTAGCCAACACCCACCCGCTGTGAAGTGATGGTGTGTGAACCCCAACGCCTGCAAAACACACGCACCGCACCGCACGAAAAGCAACGCCCGTGCGCGATACGTCACAGACGCGCATACGCGCTAAGGGCCTTTGGTCCAATGGAATCGCGTATGTGTGCTTACGCGCTAAGGGCCTTTCCTCGAATTACACGGTGACGTGCAGAATTTTCACGTGCCAAATCACTCCGTATAAAGCTGGCCACGCGTAAGCACACGGAAGACCACGCTCCTACCCAGAAGGCCGAACTACTGCCCCCCAGAGCCCCGAGCACGCTCCCACCTGCCATCTGCTGCTGCCTGACTGCCTGCTGCCCACGTGCCCTGCCATTTGCTGCCTGCACATCAGCCAGGGGTGCTGTTGCTGTGACCACCCCTGCTGGAACCAAAGACTCCCGACTGGGATTCCATCACTCCACAGCCCAGCCCCAGGACCCAGTTGTCCACCCACTCCTGCCTCTGGGGTTGTCATGTCGGGCACTGCAACATCTGGCACCACTGACAACCCCCGGCCAGAGAGGCAGAGGGGCACCAGCTTCAGTGCCACCGAAGTTGGTGTCCTGGTGGAGCAAGTCCTGGGGCAGTATGATGCCCTCTTCGAAAGTTCCCGCGCCAACAAGGAAGGACGGACTCGGATCTGGACTGACATTGTGACTGCCATCAACGCAGAGGGGGTGGCAGTCCGCGACTTCCAACATGTCAAGAAGCGCTGGGAGGACTTCAGGTCCAGGACCCTGAACAAGGCTCGGCGCCTCTTGAAGGCAGCGGATGCCAAGGGGCGCCGGGGCCACTTGTCAGAAGATCAGATGAGGGTCCTGGAACGCATATCCCCAGCGCTCCACGTCCAGGTCCTTGAGAGGCAGACCTGTCTGGAGTCGAGCGGTAAGTGTACATGCATCCTGATTGTGAGCTGTGCGTGTGGTGATGTTTCAGTAGTGTGCAGGTTGCATATCTGTTTGTATGGGGTCGAGTATGGGTGGGGGTGTACAGGGCCGTGGGGCTAACACATGCGAGGGCTGTAATGTGTGAGACATGGATGGTCCTTGTGTGTATAGACTTGCATGCCAGATGCAGTTGTGTGGGCACACATGTTTGGATGAATGTGTATGTAAGTAGACATGTCCGTGATGTCACGCATGTATGTTGTTTTCAGCTGCATGTATCAGCACTGTGTACATGTGCATTTGTGTGTATTTGACAAGGGTGCAACAGTGATGCAACATGGATGCATGTGACAGCGGGATGTGGAAGCCTGATTGGCAGATGTGACATGGATGCCCATCTGTACACTGCGACACTTGGGAGAGGTGTACACATGCATGCAAGTGTGGTGGTGTGTGTACATGTGTGGTGCACTTCCTGTGTTGCATGTGATGTCTGGCTCAGCTTTGCCTGCTCATGCTGTTGTATGGGTATGGATGGTGCTGGCAGTTGCGATATGGCTGTGGTATGGTTCATGTGTGCGAGTTGAAATGACATGTGTGTTGGGGATTGTGATGGCATGTCTGAGGTTTGCCAATGCCACTCATGTACAACTGTCATGTGTGTGTTTGTCCATTGTACAGTGCCCTGATGCCTGTGTTTTATTTCTCCCTGTCTGCAGCGTCAACTGATGAAGAGGGCGGAGAAGGTGCTGTGGAGCACAGCGGCGGGGATCCCACCGCTGTGCTGTGGAGCACAGCGGCAGGGATCCCACCGCCAGCCGGAGATGCAAGGCCCGGCTCCCCTCCCATGTTGTCATCTCGTCGGGGAGTGAGGAGTCCGGTGCCGCGTCCCAGGCCGCAGCTGCCGGGGGGAGGTCCAAGAGGCGGAGGTTGGAGTTGGACTCCTCGGCAGCAGCTGGGACCCCACAGGGCCCAACTGGGGAAGATGGCACGGAGTCATCCAGGTTGGTGGGGGGTTTGGTGGAGGAGGCCGTGCAAGCAACAGACGGGGTCTGGAGGTGGGGATCCCACTGGTGCTAGTGGTGCAGTGCAGGACCAGGGACAGGAGGCAGCACAGGCTGCCGCGGAGGTGCCTGTGTGCAATCCTGTCCCTGATCCTGTCCCTGCATCATCTTGCACCAGCACGGATGCCTACCTCCAGACCCGTTTTCAGGCAGGGGATGAGCAAACGACAACTGGCCTTCCTCTGCCTGCGGACGTGGCTATCCGGGTCCGGGTTGAGCCTGTCCTGACTGGTGTAGCGTTGCGTCAACGGGCCATGCGAGGTGACCTGCAGTCTTTTCATGAGGAGACTGCACGCCATCTCGAATGGCTCGTTGACCACGTCAGCCTGCTGGGACAGGTCACCCAGGCCAGATTCCTCCGTTTGATAGGGCTTGCTACGACCCCCTCCTCAACTGAACCCCCTACGCGCCAGTCGTCCTCCGTGCCATCTTCCCACCCATCAGTCACCTGGGTGCCCTGTGGAGCTGCCTCTGACGGGGAGGCCAGGCTGGTGGAGGAGGCATCCCTGCCACAGTCGGGAGTCGGACGTCCAGCAGGGGTGGCCACATCAACGACTGCACCCCAGCCGGCGGAGGATGTGCAGGCAGCAGGAGGCAGTGCACGGGCAGAGGCACAGCAGCAGCAGCAACGTGGTGGGAGCCATAAAGGCTCGGGGCCTTCAACATCGGAGGGGCAGGCATCGGCCGGAGGGCAGGAGGACCCAGGACAGAGAGTGTCTTCCGTGTGGCAGCGGTTGGGCCACGCCATAGATGCGGAGCGGCAGCGGGCTGAAGAGGCACGGCTCACAATGGTCAGGGCGGAGAACTCCATGCGGAGGGCCCTGAGGCGGGCCGAGTGCCTCGAGGCAATCCGCAGGGGGTTGGAGGTGGACACGTCGACGGCCCTGCGGATCCTCGGGGCCATGGAGGAGGACCGCCTCCGGGACATTGAGCAGGAGTTCGATGATGCACTGGGCCGGGACATCCAAAAGTGAGCCGTCAGACTAGCCCGCTGCCCTTGTACATAGTTATGTAGGTAGTGTTAGGTTTCCTTCGTTTTTTGATTTATTTTGGACCTTTTGGACATTGGCCACATTTTTGTATATAGTTTATTTTATTAGTTAGTGTTGTTGGGTAGGTTTCATTTCTTTTGTTGGGATAATGGACCCTGGCTTGTTCGTCTGTACATAGTTCACTGTTGGATTTTATTTTTCTTTCACAATTTACCCATGGAGCAATGGCTTTCAATTATTATTTCCAATTGGATTTGCTTTTGTGGACAGTGATTTTGGACACCATTACTTTGGATTAAGATTTTTGCTTTTGCTTTTTTTCACGGACTTGCTTCTTTTCATTTTTGTACATTCCCATTTCTGTTTCTTTATTTTTGATTCTATTTATGTTTCCTTTAATACATATTTTTTTATCGAACTTCAATGTGTAGTATCATCTCATTGGTTTCATGCATATCATGATATGGTTTTTGAGATTCACTGACACCCATTGGGTGTATGTGAGGGACATGTGTTTGTTTCGAAACTTGCAATTGGTGTTCTGTCATGTAATTGCCATTTCTGAGTGGGTGGATGCAATACTCGGGTGGGTGTTTTGCATTTGGAGGCTGGCCATAGGGACCAGGGATCTAGATTGTGATGACATGTTGGCTGGGGAACATGAGTTGGGGCTTGCTGGCAGGTGCCCCACAGTGCTGGGGGTGGGGGTGGTGGGAGACATGGGTGGGGGCCTGGTGGAGGGTGCCCCTGCACTGCTGGGGGGTGGGGGTGGTGGGAGACATCGGTGGGGGCCTGGTGGAGGGTACCTGCACTGCTGGGGGGTGGGGGTGGTGGTCGACATGGGTGGGGGCCTGGTGGAGGGTACCCCACAGTGCTGGGGGGTGGGTGTGGTGGGAGACATGGGTTGGGGCCTGGTGGAGGGTGCCCCTGCACTGCTAGTGGGTGGGGGTGGTGGGGAACATGAGTTGGACATGGGTGGGGGCCTGCTGGCAGGTGCCCCACAATGCTGGGGGGTGGTGGGACATGAGTGGGACATGGGTGGGGGCCTGCTGGCAGGTGCCACACAGTGCTGGTGGGTGGGGGTGGTGGGGAACATGAGTTGGACATGGGTGGGAGCCTGCTGGCAGGTGCCCCACAGTGCTGAGGGGTGGGGGTGGTGGGGACATGAGTGGGACATGAGTGGGGGCCTGGTGGCAGGTGCCCCGCAATGCTGGGGGTGGGGGTGCAAGGGGACATGAGTTGGTGATCATTAGTGCAAGGAGACATGTGCCTTTGCTGGGGGGCATGCCCATGTTGGGTGGGCTGCCTGCGGGACATGACCAGGGATGCAGGGTAGTCCCCTGTGGTGTGGGCTGCCTGCAGGGGCCGTGGAGGGTGTACAGGGAACACCTGGGAGGACCCACACTGCCAAATCACATGTAGGACTCCCCGGCACCCCTGAAATACACGTACCCTGCTGAAATTGCGTGTAAAACTTTCCGCGCACCCCTGGAATACACGCATACGCTCCCCCAGGCCAGATCGCGTGTGGAACTTCACGTGCACCCCTGAAATACACGCGCCCAGGCCAATCGCGTGTGAAACTTCTCGCGCACCTCTGAAATACACGCACACGCTCCCCCAGGCCAGATCGTGTGTAAAACTTCGCGCGCACCCCTGAAATACCCGCACGCAGCCCAATCGCGTGTGAAACTTCCCGCGCACCCCTGAAATACACGCACCCAGAGCAATCGCGTGTGGAACTTCTCGCTCATCTCTGATATACACGCACACGCTCCCCCAGGCCAGATCGCGTGTGGAACTTCTCGCGCACCTCTGAAATACACGCACCCAGGCCAATCGCGTGTGGAACTTCTCGCGCATCTCTGAAATACACGCGCCCAGGCCAATCGCGTGTGGAACTTCTCGCGCACCCCTGAAATACACGCGCCCAGGCCAATCGCGTGTGGAACTTCTCGCGGACCCCTGAAATACACATGCCCAGGCCAATCGCGTGTGAAACTTCTCGCGCACCTCTGAAATACACGCACACGCTCCCCCAGGCCAGATCGCGTGTGGAACTTCTCGCGCACCTCTGAAATACACGCGCCCAGGCCAATCGCGTGTGAAACTTCTCGCTCACCTCTGATATACACGCACACGCTCCCCCAGGCCAATTGCATGTGGAACTTCTCGCGCACCTCAGAAATACACGCGCCCAGGCCAATCACGTGTGGAACTTCTCGCGCACCCCTGAAATACACGCGCCCAGGGCAATCGCGTGTGGAACTTCTCGCGCACCCCTGAAATACACGCGCCCAGGGCAATCGCGTGTGGAACTTCTCGCGCACCTCTGAAATACACGCGCCCAGGCCAATCGCGTGTGAGACTTCTCGCGCACCCCTGAAATACACGCACACGCTCCCCCAGGCCAATCGCGTGTGGAACTTCTCACGCACCCCTGAAATACACGTGCCCAGGCCAATCGCGTGTGGAACTTCGCACGCACCCCTGAAATACACGCACCCAGGCCATTCTCGTGTAGAACTTCTCGCGCACCCCTGAAATACATGCACACGCTCCCCCAGGCCCGATCGCGTGTGAGACTTCTCGCGCACCCCTGAAATACACGCACACGCTCCCCCAGGCCAGATCGCATGTGGAACTTCACGATCGCGTGTAGTACTTCTCGCGCACCCCTGAAATACACGCGCCCAGGCCATTCGCGTGGAATACTTCTCGCGCACCCCTGAAATACACGCACACGCTCCCCCAGGCCAGATCGCGTGTGAAACTTCTCGCGCACGCTTGTTCCCGACACCCGTAATACGCGTTCCCCGCTTTGCGTTTGCTGTTTGCCAGTCCGGTAAACTGGTACAGGGTTGGCGCAGCCCTTTGCGATGGTTTTGCGATCTTGATGGCTTTTCCTTGCGCGAGGGCGTTCTTGGGGGCGTAACTGGCGCTGCTGCAGGGTCGCTGCGCCACTCTGCGCCACGTCTGCTTTTGGAGGCGAGAATCCATGAATGCGCTGTGCGCGGAAATTGATTTTATCGCACGCGGCTGGTGCAGACATTCGTACGGGCACGCTGTGCGCCAGCCGCGTGCGACACTTTTGTGAGGAATTACATGAATCGGCCTGTGAGTTGTCTCGGACCTAATGCAGACTGCAGTGCCCCACTGCGCACAGCCGGTGCAGGGCAAGCACAACAGCCAGCGCGTCCTACACACTGTGAAACACGTTGCTCGCTTTGCTTCCAGGTGGGTTTAATTAGGCAGTTCCTTAAGGGGGAAGCATCCCACGTAGCCAGCAAGCAGGACGAAATTCTAACACAGAACGCAGTGCAATAGACACACCGGAACGCTTTGCTCACTTTTTCATTTCTAATCAGTGTATAGGAACCAGTATGCCACCTGTGTGTCTTGTCTCCTCTTTCTGCACCCTTACAGTACCTTCCCCAATCTGGTTTGTCGTTTTGTAAAACAGATTGTATAAAAGAGACGCGAAGATACTTTCTGATAGTGTGTGGGGCTATCAGTGGTCAGGAGACTGGTCTTCGGGAGTATTTAGGTGATGAGCAAATAGAAGAATACTTGCTTCGGCAATGCTCGTAAGCAGTTTTGGGGGCCCGCTCCCAGACCACCGAAGCGGCCCACCCGTATGTCGGGATCACCCGACTGACACCTTTTGGGCTGCGCTCACGCAGCAGCCTGATCACAGGGATCACCCTGGAAGCTCCGGATCACCAGAGGTAACTACGTGGGCTGGGGGCTCACTGCGGCCCCGGCTCTCGGGGCATCCAGGCCGGGGTTGCACTTTCACCCATGTTCACATGGCCCCAGCATGCCAGAGGGTACGGTGTTGCCCAGCGGGCGCACCACCCTCGTGCAGGGCCGCATCCTTGTGCATACTGCACACGGTGGGGCACAAGCACGGTGCTTCAAGGAAGGACACCGGAGTCAGTGTAGGATCGACTGACAAGTCGGAAACGGCTCGTTCTTTTTATTCATTTGGTCGCCACCATGTGACCATACACAGATCCTTGGGCAGTACCATTCGCCCCAGTGTGATATTCTGCTACGTGGACCACCTCACGCTGTCATGTCACTCATGCAACACATCACTAAAGATGAGCTGACACAGAGCTGGGGTGCAACACGTCTTTATTCATCAACTGTGTATCTCGAACTAACTGTCGGACGGTAACCCCGCCCCTTAACTTCACGTGGGTCACAGCCCACTAATCAATGGCAACAGACAGAGGACTCGTCCTCCAAACACAATGAGACTGGCGATACCACACCCTCCCGCCACTAAACATTTAGTTTGCTAGTTTGCCATCAGTTCATCTCTTCAATGAGACGATGTGGTTTCTTCCTTGTTCTCTGGGGTCGACATTCGACTCTGGCTGGTGAGCCGGTCTCGGCTCTTGACGTCGGGTCACCTTCAGAGTCTTCTCTGTCTCCTTAATAGGGAGTGTCCCATTGAGAGAAGGTGCCATCCCTGCTCATGTCATCGGAGGGTGGGATTCTGGGCACTCGCCTGAAGTGAGATGAGTTTCGTGTTACAGATCTGCTGTCTCCTTCTACGGTGATGAGTGATCCCTTCCTTTTGACGATGATGAGGGGTTCTTCGCTGAATGGTGCTATGTTTTTGCACTGTTGGGGTTGGCGGACCACAACTAGGTCTCCTGGTGTCAGGTCATTCTCCTTGGCCCTGCGAGTGGCGTCAGCAGCCCTCTTCATGTTCTCTTTCATGAGTTTGTCTCTGTGTCTCATTTCGGTGTCCTTTTTATATTGATCCTCCTCAACCGCTATGTGTGGTATTCGTCTCCTAATCGTTCGCCCGAACATCACCTCTGATGGTGTTTTCCCGGTGGTGCTATGTGGGGTGTTTCTGTAATCTTGCATGAGTTGGTATAACAGCTTCTCGACAGGTTCTCCTGTGATGCGTGCAATCTGGGTCGTGCGTTTGACATTGCTCATGAACCTTTCGACTGTCCTGTTTGCTTGTGGCCACAGGGGTGTTACTTTCCTGTGACGGAAACCCATGTATTCCGCAAATCTTTGAAAGTCTTGTCCAGTGAACGGAGGTCCGTTGTCGCACTTTACTACCTTGGGCACTCCGTAGGTTGCGAACATTCGATCTAGGGCTGGGATGGTGTGATGAGCCAATGTGAACGGGACTATCTGCAAGTTGGGATATCTCGAGTATTCGTCCACCGCTACCAATATGTATTCTCCCCCTTCCATGGGTCCGAAGTGGTTGACAGCTATTTCCTCCCAGGTGTTTTCTGGCAGTGCAGTCATGTTCAAGGGTTCAGGTGATGTGTGGGGCTTTACTAGGGCACACATAGGGACGACTTGCAGTAGTTCTTCCACTGAGGTGTCTAATTGGGGGAACCATAGTTTTTTCCTTAGCATCCTTTTGGTAGACACTATCCCTCGGTGTCCTTCATGGGCCAGCTCTAGTACTTTCCCTCGCAGGCTCCGTGGAATTACGAGTTTGGCACCTTTCAACAGTAGCCCTTCATCCGATTTTGCCAGTTCTTCCTTCACTGCCAGAAAACAGGTGATGTCTCGTTTCCTGTCATCATTCATTGATTCTCGGATTTGTTTAGCGTGTTTCCATCGTCCTGTTTCTAGGCACCTCGGTATGGTTTGTATTCCTTGGTCGGTGTTGCATTCTCGAGCTATCTGATCCATGTCGAGCCCTTGGGGTGCGTTGCTGTGGATGATATATTTTATGTACTGGTCAGCGATGGAGGGTTCTGGCCCGCATGTTTCCTTTGGGTGCCGTGAGAGGAAGTCTGCAGGGTTTTGTTCTTTCCCTGGTCTGTGCGTGTTGGTGAATTGGTAATCTTGTAGTGGAAATGCCCATCGGGCTATTCTGGGCGGCATTTTTGCCTGAGGGTTGCCATATAGGAAGGTGAGAGCTTGATGGTCCATTACAACCATGAAAGGTCTTCCATACAGGATCAAGTGAAAATGTTCACAGGCCCAGACCACTGCCAAACCTTCCTTCTCCGCCTGAGAATAGGCTTGTTCAGTTTTGGAGAGGCTTCGACTGGCGTATGATACTATGTGCTTTTCGCTCTCTTCTTTGTCACCCAGTTGCGTCAGGATGGCACCTAGGCCACACGGACTGGCATCCACGATGAGTTCCGTTGTTTTCTTGAGGTCGAAATATGCCATGTTCCTGGCGTCGGAAATGCAGTCCTTGATGATCTGAAAAGCATTTTGGCATTGAGGTGACCAGACGAATTCTGCGTTGAGCTTGGTGAGAGCTCTGAGAGGTTCACTGATAGAGGCGAAGTCTCGTATGTATCTGGTGCAGTAGCTTGCGAGTCCTAAGAATGATCTGAGGTCTGAGGTGGTGGTGGGTGGCTCCGCTTCTCGGAGGGCGCTGACTTTCTCTAGGTCTGGTGTCATGCCCTTCTCGGAAAATATGTGACCAAAAAAACGAAGTGTTCTCTTGTGGAACTCGCATTTTTCCTTGTTTAGGGTGAGCCGTGCGTCTTCTAACACCATACATACTCTCATTAGCGTGTCATTGTGTTGTTCTTGATTCTGGCCGAAGACCAGTATGTCGTTGCTGTAGTTCAAGCAATTTGGCACGTGCTTGATAACGTTGTAAATTTCTGCTTGAAAAATGTCTGCCGCGGAGGACACCCCGAAACTTAACTGCTTGTATCGGAAGAGCCCTAGGTGGGTTGCGAATGTTGTTATGTAGCGGGAGCTCTTGCAGAGTTCTAACTGGTGGTAACCTTTGTTTAGGTCGAGTTTGGAGAACACGGTCGCCCCGTTCAGGAGGTGTACCATATCTGTAATTCGTGGGGCTTGGTGACGTTCCCTCAGAATGGCTTTGTTTGGTCTCCTCATGTCCACACATATTCGAATGTCGAGGAGTCTCTTTTGGGCACTGGTACTATGGGGGAGACCCATAGGGTGGTGCCTTCTGCGGGCTCAATGATGTCTGCATCTAGTAGTTTGGTCAGTTAATTTTCAACTTGCTTTTGAATGTTGATGGGGATTCCCAGGTAGTGTTGTCCTATGGGTGGGACGCTGGTGTCGATGTGGAGCTCGATCTGTTTGTCCTTCAACTTGCCAAGGCCTTTGAATAGTGACTGGAAGACTTGGTCGAGGCTTGCCGTTGGGTCTAGATATTTGTGTACCATGAGGCGATATAATATGTGGATGAGTCCCATTTCTATTGCTGCCTGATAGCTCAGTATGCATCCGCTCTCGGTGGCCGCTTCTAACACGTGCATTGGGATTTTTTTTCATGTTCTTTGTATTGGCACGACGCCATGAAGAATCCTTTGCATGGTAGGGGGGTCTTTGAACCGTATGGGTAGATGAGTGCTCGTGGAGGCGGGGGGCGTTTGGTATCCTTTCATAGACTTCCTCGCTGATTACATTTACGGTTACCCCGTGTCTATTAAAAATTTGGCTGCTGTTTGGTTGACCTGTATTCTGAGTATTGGGCTATGTTCTTTTGCCGTGTTGTTTCCAAGGGCATATAGGTATCCCTTTTTTCGCTGTGTTTCTTGTTGTTTGTCGGGTCGGCGGGCTCTCTCGTCCGATGAAGCGCTTGATACACTGTCAGATTGTGACTGCTCGATGAGACATCGTATGTACCTCCGGTGTCTTCTCCTTGTTTTGGAAGGTGTGGTCTTGTTGTCCCTCCAATCCTTGTTGTCTTGTCTCCTTACCAGTGGCTCTTTGTAGTGTTGGTGGCGCGTTTGATCTTGGGGCTGGTGCGCGGTCCGGTGGTGATGTGGCAGCAGGTTTTGTTCTGGTTCTGTTGTGGGTTTGTTACTTCTTCCTGCCCCTCTCATTTTGCTGCGGAATATGAAGCATACAGCCTTATAATGGTTTTCACCGCCACACACGGAGCAGGTTTTCACCGCCAAACGCGCCACCGACACTACGAAGAGCCACTGGTAAGGAGACAATACAACGCGGAGCAGCTCTGACCCATTGCTGGGCATGTTCCTTCGTGAGGGTATTTGTGTCCCCACTGGTACCAAAAGGGGTCACTTTTGTTTCTTGCAGTCCCTTCTAGTCTATTGAGGCTTTCGTGTTTTCCATGCGTGATCTTTGTCGTCCAGACCCTCTACTTGAGCCGCGAGAGCAGCATCAGATCGCACCAGGCGCAGAATTTCTTCTAGGTTGCGTGGCTGTTGCAGTAGTCGTTTGCGGAAGTCAG
This sequence comes from Ambystoma mexicanum, assembly GCF_040938575.1. Taxonomy (NCBI): domain Eukaryota; kingdom Metazoa; phylum Chordata; class Amphibia; order Caudata; family Ambystomatidae; genus Ambystoma; species Ambystoma mexicanum. Next base: position 826,869,313 of record NC_090939.1, read on the forward strand.
CGCTCTCGCAGCCCACTGTGATTTGTGCCCCTGAGGGCCTCGTCGTTGGAGTAATTGTTGAAATCACAGTGTTTCATTTTTGATCGTAGTCTCATGTCGAACGCATCAATGGATTCCCCTTTGTTTTTCTTAGTGGTGTGGAAAACGTGTCGTTCGTAGTCCACATTGGTGTGGGGTGTGAAGTACTCAGTGAGCGTTGCCTTCAATTTGGTGTAGGTGTCTGTTGCTCTCAGGTATTTCTTCTAGGATGTCTCGCACGTTTGACCCTACCGCATGGTTTAAGAGGTTGAGTTTCTGTTCATCCTCCAGTAAGCCGGCTGCTTTTAGGCACACTTCAAAGTCCCTCAGCCACCTTTTTCATCTAGATCCAAGGGTGCCGGTGTCTGTGAGATCAAAATTTGCTGGCAGCTGAGCTAGAAGGGTGGCTGTCATTTTCCGGTGTTCTGGTCTGGCTGGGGTCACTGGAACGGTTAGTGACTCTCCTTCCGAGCCGCTCATGAGCTGTCGCTGTATTAGATGTTGGTGGCCCGTGAATTTCTTTCCGCTCTGTGTCTTGCGATGTTTCGTGCCAAAAGAGGGGGAGGCTTGATGCACTCCTGGGCAGCAGGATCATGCTCTGGCAGGACAGCCTGCAAGACAATGGAGTGGGGCTACAGACTATAGAAGTGGCCCCGCAGGATGGTGTCCACGAGCTGAGTCATGAGAGCAGGCCAAAAGATAGTCGACCACCAGCATGTGCATAGCTGGCAGATAAGAGCAAGGAGAATAGCTGGTGTGTGCTCCCCAGAAGCACGGAGGCAAGTAAGTGGTCCCTGGACAATGGGGATGAGCTTTTCTGATCCAAAATAACGCAAGCCACCTGGGAACACAGGTGCAACAATTGAGGGGAAGGCTCTCCTAGGCCGGGTACAGTAAGAGGAGTGGCAGAGAGGTGCAGGCGACTGTGTCACATGACGCCTCCTAGGAGTAGAGGAGGAGGAGGAGGAGGTGTGCATGGGGGCAACATGCGCTGAGTGCGCCTGGTGAGGACAGAAGGTGGAGAGGTGGCCATCCTTGCAGGCAGGCCACACAGGAAATTATGGTTAAGGATAAATCGAGGAAGGGAGGACTCCAGAATAAAATGGGCCAATACATTGTGTGAGAAACCTGAAGCTGTCTCCCTAGCTAGTACCTGGGGGATCTGCCATCCAGGTGGCCAGGACACGGCCATCGCTATTGTATCCAGTTCCTGGGGGTGGACGAGTGACGGAGGATCATCTGGATGGGGGGTCCTCAGGGAGTGGGAGTGGGACACTGACAGGTGAGATGTGGTATTCTCCCTTCCTTTAACACCTTTTCCCCCATCCTTTTTCATAGGACATTCCAAACCAATGCCCCCCCCCCGCTTTTGCAACACAAACACTTTCACTCAACACAAAGGACAACAGACTAAAACCTGAACCATTTACCTGACATGTCCCAAAACGAGGGTCAGGCAAAGTTGGGCAATTGATCAGAATCACACACACCTGGCTGCCCTTTCCCTTCCTCACAGAGATTAAAGGTGGAGCCAGAGAGCACAGTACGAGCAAGGCGAGCATGGCAGACAGCACAACGAGACGGCTAAGCAGACGCAGAAGTTCAAACGAAGGAGAAATGCGGTAGGAATCTAGAGGTTTGGCGAGGAACGAAGTGGCCTTGCCCTTTTCATCCCAGACCCACAGAACCTTCGAGGAAGAGAGCCTAAGACTGCTAACAATAGCACAAGTGTCTTCTAACAGATGTCAACGGTACATGGGGCAAGCTTATGCAAATAAGCAGGACCGAGGTAAGCTCCCGCACCTGCGGCACCGGCCTTGACTCCAGGAAAGCAAAAAGCCAAGCAGTTCATCAGCCGGTGAGTCGAGTGGAGAATCGATAAGAACCGGGCTGTGTTGAGTAAGTGAATCGCAAAGTGGCAAGTTTGAACTAGGATTAATGAACTGTGTAAAGAACTGTAACAAGTATTGAAGGGGAGACCAACTGCAAAGGGAAACCGGCACCATGTGGGTGCTAACTCAAGAGACTCTGGTCGAGCCCCATATTATAGAGAAACTACAGTTACCAGGAGGCTGTGGGAGAGCCAGCGGAATAGGTCAAAGTGGTCATACTGAGGGTCAAGCTAAATCCCTGTACAATCGAAAGACTTTGATCTACAAACAAGGTGAAAGTGAAGTGAACCCCGTAGTAGGAGGAAACGAGGGAAGTGAATCCTGCAGTCAGAGGAAATAAGGGAAGCTTTGCCCCAAGAGGGGCAAAGTCTAAAGTCCCAAGAAACAGTGGATTTGGAACTGTTTAAAAAGACATTAAGGTTTGGGGAATTAAGGGTCAACGCCTCCCAGAGGTTGGGTGCCCAGCGGTGAACCCATCACTAAGCGAACATTGGAAGCAAACTTAATTTGTTAAAGGAACTTTTGGTTTGTTATTTGAACACGTCAGGTCCTCGAAGGCAAGAGACTTTCAAGGGAAACAAGACTTGGCCATCGACGGGCCTGATAGCTGAAAGCTTGAGAGTGTGTCCTGAGAGCTGCCATTGGAACTCTTGTCTCGTGCTGGAGAAGCCTGAGACTATACTGTGTTCCAAGCTCCCATTTTTACCCTGTGTCCAAAACATGGTGAAGGGAGACCCAGGCTACCACATCCTGAAATATTATTTGAGAACACTTCTTTCTTTTCTTGATAATTATCCCACACCGCCTTTTGTATTAGTTGTGAGGTTGGCAATAGGTTTCTTAGTACAGGACATTTTAATTTTGAGACAACGCCACTAGGACTGGCTTATTTTTATTTGATGGTCAACGCTTGCTCCCATCTTAGATATAGATTTAGATTAGACGTTTTTCCACCCTCCATACAGCATTTATTGTTCAATAAACACCCTTGAACTGTGATCACTTGTGTCTGTCTTACTTGTCGCCATGAGTTCCTCACAATTGTGAGATGCCCCCCCAAAAATCCATACCTCAGAAAAAGAGAACATGGGAGGTGATACCGAGGAGCCTCAGCTCTCCCTCAAGGACATCATGGGAGCCGTAAGGGAGTCAAGAACCTCTGTGGAAGAATAAATCGATGGCCTCATGTCGGAAGTATCGCTTCTGCGACTGGATCTGTTGAAGCTTGCTACGAGGGTTGGAGAGGCAGAGCAACACAGACGCTCTTAGGTGCCAGGAAAAACAAATGGTCGCAGTCTCTCAGAAACATACTCATCTGGAGCAGAGGGCGGAAGATAGCGAGGGAAGATCGAGAAGCAGTAACCTACGGATTCTTGGGGTGCCTGAAAGTGACAAAAGGTCCCATTATGGAGCTGTGTTTGGAGAAATGCTGGTGGTCCTGTTTGCCCCGAAGAAGCTATCTAAGTTCTTCGTGTCTTCTCTATTGAAAGAGTGCACAGGATCCCAGCATGTCGCCCTGACCCGGGGGCACCTCTGTGCACTGTCATAGCAAGGCTCCAAAACTACAGGCATCGGAATGCCCTGTTGCAGATGGTGAGGGCAACTGGCCTGATGACTTACAACGGCCACAGGTTCTGGCTCTTCCCAGACTACACAAAGGAAGTGCAGAGCGCTTGCCAATCCTTTGCCTCGGTTAAGAGAAAGCTGGCATCTGTGGGGTGAAGTATGCCCTCTTCTTGCCAGCAGAGCTGAAGGTAAATCATGAGGGGAAAGTCCATCTGTTCAACAACCCCTCAGAAGCATGGAACTGGATGGAAATTTGGATCCTGTCGGTCTCTGGATCCAGACCACCAAAGGGAAGGCCCAGAGCAGAAGAGACTGGGGGAGCATCTCAGTTTGTTTGACTCGCAGCCTGACAAAGCAGCCGACGTGACACATTCACGGGGTGCTGGCTGAACTGAAGGCTGGGACGAGTCTGGCTCAACCCAGTGGTTATTAAAATGGCGTTGCAGTCCAATGTTGGCGGCGGCGGGCGGAGGGAGGGAGGCTCGCAATGACTGCCTGGATGCGCATCCCACCCATGGTTGGCTGTATTCTCTCGTGTCCGTTTGACACAGGATAAGGCTGACGGGTGCTTCATGTTGGGGGGCGGAGGAATATGGGCTGGGGGTGTAGTGTCGTTTCTGTGGTTAAGTTCAGGGAGGTACTGTGTGCTTAATGGATATGGAGTGACACAGGGATTGGCACGGAACGACAGGGGAGGGAAAGGGCTGGTTGATAGGACCCGAGTCATGGTACCGTTTCTCTGGGATGATGGCTCATGATGGGAAAGTCTTGTTGATGACCTGTTGATGACCTGGAAGGTAAATGGGCTATGCTCAAGTGTAATGCGCAGGCTGGTGCTACAATTTCTTCATACACACTCTCCTGACATCGCATTTCTCACTGAGACACCTAGCAGGAACTGAATGCAGGTTTTTTATTTTTTTAGCCCCAGCTACAGCAGTGCATTTCACACGGGTGGGGAACGCTCCTACTCCTGCATAAGAGGATCCCGCTCACCCTTCAAGGCCACACTGATGTATGGGTATTAGGGGGGGGGACTTTAATGAGGTGATGGATCAGGGTCTTGATAGAACACACGTTGGCACCAGGGATCATAAGCTTCCCACTAAACTGTGCTTTTTTCGCTAATGCCCTGGGCTGGGTGGATGAATGGAGGTGGCTTCACACAGCAGAAAAAGGGTACTCCTTTTTCTCTGGGGTGCATCCATTCATGTCAAGGATCGACTATTAATTTTTATCCTGTCAAATATAGCCCACAGGCTGCTAACTTGAGAATTTGTAGATAGGCTTTGCGTTCTGTTACGCTCACCTGGCTCCCATAGGGGCGTCGGTCGGACCCGGACAGCTGCGACCTCCTCCAACGTGAAGCGTAGTGCAGAGGTGACAGACTGGACTGGGCCGCCTAATCTCATCTGCTTGACCCGTAGAAGTATTCTCCTGCAAGTGGGGAAAGGGATTTAGCCACACGTGGATTTTAGTAATGGCACCCCACTGTTCTCCCCACTAATCACCACCAATATTCACTTTCAGTAAGCTCACCTTATGTTTGTAAATGATGAGCTCTCCATCCTGCGTGGAATGCAGGGGCGCATAGATACCAGTTACTTCACTGGTTTGAAGGCGTTGGAAGAGTTCCGAATGAATATTGACTCCGAGGTTCCAGTCGAGAACCCGTACATATAAAGTTCAAAGAGTTCAATATGTCCGATGTTCACTCTTGTACATTCCTTTCTTGTGTTGCAGCTGGGTCCAAGAGAAGATTGTCTTGTGGCAGCTGATGGTGTTCAGGTAAGAGTCTGTATTACCAAACACTGTCCGGCAAAGATGCGTGTGTTTAAATTGCTAGTTTCTCTCCCCTTACAGGTGCGGTGTAAAAAATTGCGGTTTGTTACAGAATAATGCCTCTGGTTGTTAATCAGGTAAGTCTATGGTGGAGAGATTGTATTTGTTGGCTCTCTCGGCTCACCTTATGTTTCTTTGTCCCCTAGATGGTGGAATTCGGCGGAGAAAATGATGGAGTCTGCGCCGGATCGAAAAATGCTGAGAGGATTGGTGAGTATGGTACAGCGCTGCAGCTGGCGATGCGACGCATGTAGAATAATGTCCTTTTCAAGTTCGAAGACGTGATGGATCCGGAATTCAGGTAAGGATTGAGAATAATATCTGTTTTCTAACCTTTCCTTCTTCTTTCTTTTATTGCTAGGAGCTCTGGATTCGAGAAGGGCGTGGCTGAAGACTGGATGCTGGCTGCAGGCACAGTGAGCGTTACGCTGCTGGATGCAGAATAACGCGAAGCATGTGCTGCTGTTAGGCGTGGTTTAAATAGCCTCCAAAGTAGTTCCAGGTAAGAAGTCCCTAGAACCACACCCGAGTAAAAAATAGTCCCTGTAGTAAAATAGTCCCATCCAGGCCTCACGTTGGCTTGGATTCATTTGCAGCATGGTCTGCATGAGGTAAGTAAAGTCTACGAGCATGGCGCCTATGGCGCCAGGACTGATTTCTATTATGAGCCTGGTGCCTAAGGCGCCAGGACTGAACCCAGACAGCCCCCAGCCGGGGCTGGTGGGGTCTTATTAAATATCTGGATGCCTGCTCCCGGGGCTGATGGGCTTAATCCGGATGCCCGGGGGTAGGCATCATGACACTGGGTCTCTGAAAGGAAACGGCTTGAGGGAGTGGCTCACTGGGCAGGCTGAGAAATATGCACACTTGAATGCTCTGGAAGCTGTCTGTCTGAAATCAAGTTATCATGTTGGCGAGTGGGACACTCTGATCCCGGACACAGTGGCGACAAAAGAGAATTAAAGATGGCGGACATACTTTTTGAAACATTGGGTAGAGGAGCAACACCATGAACCACTGTCAATGCTTTCACATGCCACTTCATATAAATCACACAAGAACTGGCCAGTCAAACAATATGCCTGTGCCACAGACACCAGAACTCACTTGTATAATCAAAGACCCACACAACCGACCACATGCAAAGGTAAGAAGGGGAGCAAGCCTAAAAGGCCAGTGGGAATCAGGAATATGGGAGCAAAAAGGTGTTCAGAGTGTGGTGGTGCAGCATGGAGGAAAGGCAGTGAAAGAACAAGGCAAAGGCGGGCGAGCCAGAGGAGAAATAATGTGAGACACAGAAGAACAAACATAGGAGAAAGAATACCATTGGTAGAGAATTTGCAGAGCTGGGATCAAGAGAGTGAAACATAAAATAGCCTGCATCTCAAAATATAGCAATCTTCGCTCTCACCTTTGTCTATATTGCCTTTATAGCTGAGGTATAAACTTAAAGGAAACCAACAATACTCAGTTAACCCAATAAAAATACCCAAGTGACCCCACCGATTGGATCAGGAATGGTTCCGGCAACTTAGTCCTGGTACTGACGGCTTAGTCTTATTGCCTACCACCTCTACATTAGTGTGTGCCCTAGTGACTCGCACTGGAATCAAGTCATGGTCAAATCACTAAGTTATTAACATTGTATTCCAATCAGCAATTACCACAAAGCTGCAGGCATCGGGCATCACTTTTTAGCCTTACTAATAGAACACTACCAGCCTTACTTTTCTTTAGTCCATGTTTCTGGGACAATGCTTACTATTGTTTGTTTGAAAAGGGCCCTGGTTAACTTGATCAGATCGATGGTGGGGCCCTTACAGCTGCCAGTGTCCACCATTAAGACGTAGCGGATAGTAAAGTTATGAGACATTGCAACAAGATTACGATTGCATATAATCGTGCTTATTGGGAATTTGGGGACAGAAGCCGGAATCTCATGTGGTAGAATGGTGGACTGGACAGTGGGTCACTTCTGTGCTGATGGCAGGTTGTAAATGTATTATGCGTGGAAGATGGCGAGACAGGATTAACTTCTTTAATATTGTGCATATGACATCAGAAGTCCGAAAGGCGTGGACTGGGTTTCCATGTCAGTCTAGAAAAATGGATACCTCTCATGATTGACGGAAAACATATTTTGGTGGCTGAAGGCCAACCATCTCATGCACGGAACGATACAAATACAGGTTTCCGAGTTTACCAATGAACGACCATTTTGATGCAACAAGGATCGCCATTTTGTTTTCTAACAATTGCTCATTGCTTTCTGTTCAAATTGCTTTGCAGCACATTTTCTGCTTACACTGCTCGACTGTTAAACATTGTTGTCTGAACGTAAAAGGACACGGCGGCAGGGCCGCGAGGCTGAGAGTTAGTTGAAACACAACGTAGGCAGCTCCAGGGAGAAATGCCCGGCTCCCTCCCGAATGTAGCTTTGAGGCAGAGCCACAGGGCACTTACTCATTTCACAGCTGCCAGCTAGTCTCGTTATATGGTAGAATATGTTAGAATAAAGCAGCTAAAGGCTTGAATTATGCTCTTCTTACGGCCCCCCTTTACCGAGCCCTGTAGAGCGTGTCGGCTCCCAGGACACGAATAGCACCTCATAGATAAGAAGGTCTGGAATGTGACTCTTCCCCCGTATGTAGCTTGCTTCCAAGAACAGAAGCACTGTGTTCTGTTCAACAAAGAAAAGATGTCTCCGCACTTGCAAAGTTGCATATTGTTACTAGAATAGACATTTGAAGGTGTTATATTCGTCGAAAGTGTCCATCATCAAACCGAGTTCAAAGAAACCCAATAAAGGGGGGTTGTTAAACATGTCACAGCTGATTGTATGATATGCATTTTGTATATATGTAACTGATGTTCGTAATTCGCTCTCTTGCGTCCCTCGAGGTCTAGAGATACACGTCGCAGGGCGTGAGACCGAGTTGGCCAACTGAGACTATTTGCTTTGCAATAAACCCAAGCTTTGGGAATACAACCTCGTGTCTGGTGTATCTATCGTGTGTGGTGACTTGCCTTGTTTCCATAGAAGTGAGGGACCCCTAGGGGCCCCTTTCAAGATGGCGCCCGAACAGGCACCCTCCCCCACTTGTTCCATCGTGTACGTTGTAATTGAGTAAAGGCGGAGAACGACGAGGACGGGACGATCGAGCCGGGATCAAGAGGTGTTTGGGGCGCCCTGTAGAAGGGATGAGAGATTCCTTTGCAGATCTGCACACACTTGATCCCTGATTGACGTATCTGGCTAGAGAACAAGGAGGCGAGGGTCTCGAAACGAGGCGGAAGCCAAGAGAACGCAGACACAACGTCATGGGTTGCGTCAGTATACAGACGAATTGTGTCCTGGAGGACAAATTGATTTATCAGGTGAGTCATTCCCCGATTCAAAGTAATCCTGATATTGGTTGAGAGTTGACTTTGCAAAATCAAACGCCCTAGGTAAGGTTGATTAACCAGGCGGAAGGTTGAAACATGCCTGGGGTATTGTCCACCCTAGCAGGGTTTTTCCGCTGTGATAGACAATCTTTGGAAGATGGCCAAATGCACCACCTGGGGGAACGCCGGTGTATGAGATGTATGTAAAGTATGGTGTGGGAGCGATAATATTTTGTGAGACTTGGCATAGGAAAACCAGAAAGCAACAAGACCATCAGTGGCCGATAAATGGTAGTTTTGAGATAGCGAGAATAGATCATTTGGAAAGAGTGTTGATAAGAAAGAAAGCGCGTCCCGCAGCATTATATATTGTTAAGGACTGGAGAAGTGAAGCAATGCTCCGATTTAGAAGTAGAGCGAAGCATGCGCGCAGGCATAAATCAAAAGGTGAAGTAGCGGAAGAAAAGGAGGAGGGAGGGAGGAGTGGACTGAGAGTCTAAGAAGGTCAGGTAGACATGACCAGTTAAATATAGAAAAAATATACTCACAACGAGAATTGCACATAGCAGATGAAGTGATGGAAAATATATTGATCCATACAAAACAAGGCCCAAGATCAGAAGCAAGGCCAAACACGTCAGTAACTATTGCCCAAACCCCTCCCGTAGCTCAAACTCTCCCTCCCGTAGCTCAAGCCCTCCCACAGCCACAGACCGTGCACGTAACAATTCCTATTAACCAACCAGGCCCACAGCAGACACTCCCCGTTCCCATTGTCCCATCCGCACCTCCCACCTTAGATACAGACTCAGTACCATCCGTCCCTCCAGGGGTTGAAGTTGAAATCACGGGGGCGAGGGGCGGGAATGAACAAAGTGTATGCACGAGAGTAACTCGCAGTGCGATCAGCAAAGAAAGGAAGGTGGAATTGCAGCAACAGGCCGAAATGTATTTAGACGGGAATGATGGGACGGAAGCATTGGCTTCGATGTATGACTTCCAAAGGAGCAATGAAAGACAGGTAGTGTTGGAATGTATGGGTGAATATTTGGTGGAGAGATGGAAACAGTTAATTGGGAAATTACCACCGCAGCGATTGTTAGATTTGAATACATTAGCACGTTGTAGACAAAGAGATGAAGAAGTGAGGGAACATGTGTATGGACTTTTTGAACTGAAAAATGAATTGGATAATGAATATGCTGAAATGTTTACTGCACCTGGGTACAGGGGTAAGGATATCGGGAGAAATAGAAAGGTGGCGGTAGAGCCATGTATACAGTGACGACATTTAATGTTGTCAGTACAGAGGGGCGACAAATTGAAAGTATGTATACGAGAAGCGTTCAGATGGATGTCGGATCCCAGTATCCCCACAATGGAGATACATGACATATTTGATGAATATTCCCTGCCCATGAAAAGAAAAGCACTGCAGTCGATGGCTGAACATTTACTAGACAAAGATATAAAAAACGACAAGGCCAGCCCCCCTGAAATAATGGCAGTATATAGGAGAGCACTAGAGCGAGGGACAGGAGAGACAGCCCTATCGCTTGATCTGGGAATATTATTACACATGTGGGATGTATTTACCCATGCATCCTAGCCCTACCTCAAAACTGTGCAGTACTGACATGAAAACATCATGATGGCCAGAGCTTCCCAGAAAATGCACAGGGAAATGCATGAAGAATAGGCTGCCATTCATTTTTGCCGATGTTATGGGCACAGAAGGAAACTGCCTAAAACCACCATTGGACTACCCACACAGTAGTCTGAAACCATTGGGAATGGCAATGCTGATTGCCAAATGCAACCTAGAATTGTGGGGAATTCATTTTCTTAAATCCCAAAAATGGGTGCAGTACCAGTACTCACCACTATCCAAAAGCCGGCGTTTTAAAACCACTCTGTTTCCCTGAAGGCAAGTCAAAATGCCTATTTTCAAACATTGCAATATGTGCAAAATATTTACTGAACACCAGCAGACATTTGGCAGAATGGAGTTTTGTGTGCCTACAAAATCTGGGAAATGAAGAGCCCAGAAAAATGCTTATAACAAGACTGGCTGCGCTGTGGATTTCAGCAGTTTAAGTTGCATTGGACTGAAAGACACTACAAATCTAAATGTTCAAATTGACTGAGTGACCTACTTTTGAGTATCACATAGGTTGCAATTGTTTAAATGTCATAGTTTTAAACTTAGAATCAGCCTTCTAGCTGCATATGTGAAAATGTTTAGTTTTATTTGAATGCAGGAACTGGGGAACAAAAAGTGACATTTTATCTGAAACCTGGCTTAAGGAACTGAATTCTGCCTGGCAACTACCCCCATCAGCAGTGAAACTTGAGTCACCACTGTGTTCCCAGGCCAACCTTCCCTTTTGCTGCCCACACTAAGGATATGCCATCTATCTGATAATTGAATTATCTGTGCTCTGTAGGAGAGTGAACAAAGCCCTCTTCACTCAGGCAAAGGTTTTTATTACGCAGTCGTAAAATGTAGCTTCCTCTTGGCAGGAGCTGGGAGGAGCACTGCCTGTGAGAGCAAGCTGGCTTGGCAGAAACTGGAAAGACTGGTTTCTATACCATGTGACCTGGGAAACCACACCCCTTTGGAGCCAGAACATAACTTTAAAAAGATGAATAACTCATAGAGCGGACATGTGAAAATTTTATAAATGATACCATAATCCTTGTGATTTTTCTGCCCACATTTTAAGAGGTTTTTCGACCCGGTGGCATGTTCAGGGGGGTGTCAGCGGAAAAGTGGATATAACTCTAAATGTATGCATGTTAAAAATCTGAAACTTCATCAGTTAATGTCCCTACTCCCTGCACACATGTATGTAAAGTTGGGTCCATGTCAGAAATTGCAAAATCAGTTAAAAAGTGAAATATGTGCCAGTTCTGAATGCAAGCTCCCAGGAAGAGCAGAGTTTGAACAGGGTATACCTCCTGTAATGCATGATGGGTGCATATGATTTTAAAACAATATGTACCTCTGCAAATATGTATTTGTTTCAAATCTAGATTTGTGTGTAAGTTGACAGGAGGAGTGGACTTTCTGCAGGCTGTAAAATGACATCACTCTGACTCACAGTTCATTCCCCAATCAAATGATAAATGGAAGTTTGACCAATTAGAAGCTGAGAGAGAGGTAGGGTCAGTGATGCTAGAACGCACCCACATTCTAAACACATAAAAGCAGACAGACAGGACAGATAGAGACCTTCCAAATCCATCTGCAGCGGGACGCTCTGCCGGAAAAATCCATACTTACCTCCATCAACCTCCAGAAAGCCAAACTAGAGACTTCAATCTATCCAGAACTAAGAGAACCAGAGAGAAAGCAGTGCTGTACTAAGAGACCAGACCAGAGAGACCCAGACCAGCAGAGAGAGTGACCAGAGCCCAGTCTAAAACCCTGACCAGATCCGTGATGAGGCCCATTTCACTCAAGAATATAGTGTGAGTACCCAGCAGAACTGTGTAGAACCAATCTCTTAGTTTAAATTCATCTAATTCAATCTATTTAACCTAAGTAGAACTGCCTCCTAGCTGTCACCTGTCATTTCTAGTTGCAAGCTGCACTTGTCATTTTGAGCTTTTGAAATTTGCAAACCCAAAAACGACCTTTATTAAATCGCTCATATCTCCGCGACCGTTTGGGCTAGAGACTTGCAGTAACTTTCCTCTGATAGATTAGAATCGTAGCTTTGAATCGCACCAAGAACCGCATTCCTACCCCTTATAGTTTTACCGCAATCGCGGAACACGCATCCGCGAATTTTACCGCGATTTGCAATTTCTTCACATGTAAAAACTGCTGCTGTTTGCTTTCCATTTGCCAGAAATTCGTTTAACCTGCTAACTATCCCTGCATCATTGCTAGTGTGAGCCTGGACTAATATTAACTAGATACCACTCACCCTGAACCTCTGTAAGGGAATTAAAAGCGTTTAGCATATTTTTAATTCATTGCCAGCACATATCAAAGCAATTTGGGCTTGTGTTTTCATAACTCCTATCTGTTTTCTGTGGTCTAAGCTTGCTGGATTGAACTGATTACATTGATTGCATTTCTGAGAACTGTGTGCTTTCCTCCCATTTCCTTGCATTGCATAAAGAGGGGGGGAGTGAATAGCCAGAGAAAAGTGATTACATTGTTTGGTTGAAATCATATTGAGTATTTTCTGTACTGCATTCATTGAATATTGCATCCACCTGAGCTTACATAAAGCATCCTCTACCACATTATACTTTTGTTCCTATTTACCAGTGTGCTATCTTATCCATTTCATGTCAACTCATTAGGGATTATAAAGAAGTGTGCTAGTGCCAGATTCTCCATTGTTAATCTTTATCATATCAGATTAAGGGTGATATTCAATTATTAATTTATTATAAAGTGGGATATATATACCTATTGTTTAAATTATCAAATAAACCTTTTAACTTGCAAAACAGAACTACTTCTTGGCTCAGTGGGGTCAGGGGGATTCCAAGAGAGGGGTGTTATATAGGGGTAGTCATCCAGAACGCATGAACTGGACCTAAAGATATATCAATAAGGGTTTTCATTCAGTATTATAGACTAGGCGTTGACTTAGCTGTAGTGTTGAATTGAATCCTCTTACACACATGAGAGAAGGGGGGGGGGGACAGTAAGTGGGGCATTTCCTATGAGGGAGATCCCACCTACCTTTGTGCCTAAAACAGAGGTTCCCGCAACGGGCAACATAGCGGCGCAGGTAACGCCAGCCCATTATACCGACCAGTACGTGCATGTCCCCTTTTCCAGACAGGAGGTGAACAACATAAAGCAGACGATTTCCGATATAAGAAAGAATCCTGCAGGATTTTACAAGGAAATGGAGTCCTGTCTGCAATCATCCGTGCTTACCATGGGTGACATAGACCTAATATTCCCAGTGATCCTGCCAACAGACATATGGAAGCAAATAAGAAAGGTGGATGACGCAACGGCCTATGGCGCCACGTGGGCGGACTTGGTAATAGAAGACAGGAATAAAGCGGTTGGAGGGACACCAGGAGCGAACATGGTAGCATTACCAGCACGCATAATACAGAAACTAAAAGAAATTGTCCCAGAGAAAATAATTCAATGGGACAAGTTGACTGCATGTGTGCAAGGCAAGGACGAGTTAGCAACAGATTATTTTAATAGGTTCGAGGAAGTATTCGCAGACTTCAGTGGAAGTATATAAGCTCGGAAGCGGGGAAGAGGCTATTTGTTGATAAACATGTGAGGGGTTTGAGAATTCCAATTCAGAACCTAATAATGACATCAGAGAGTGCATGGCAAGCAAAAACGCTGGGTGAAGTATTGCACATGGCCCAATATTATGAGACGAGAGTGAATGCGGGAAAGGACCAGGAGGAGAGAGAGTGAATTTGAAAACAAGGGTGTTACTGCTGCAAGTAGCAGGACATAATAGAGGAAGAGGGAACGCACATGGGAGGAGTAATTTGAGTATGCATGGGGGGCCATTGGGACCAAATCAGTGTGCATACTGTAAGGAGGAAGGACACTGGCAAGCGCAATGTCCACATTTACAGAATAGAAATGGATCTGGTCATAGAAGACAGCACAGAGGGCATCAAGGAGCGAATGGACCAAATAGGAATAGTATGCAGCAGCACCACAATACTGAAGGTAATCAAAACCAAGCCCAAAACCAAAGTGCTCCTAACCAGAGTCAGGGTCAACAAAATCAACAGTATGGGAATCAGAGTGGGGGAAATAGAGGAAAGAATGGGAACATTTTTAACACGCAGCCAAATACGTATTACAGTAACAGTAGTGACTACACATCGGACGATGTGTTATTTCCCCAATAGGACAGCCCAGGGCAGGGGTCGGAACCAGTGACTATTCCCGTGAATCAGAGAGGACCGTACGTAGAAATGGGAGTCAGGAATAAGGAGCATGGTTTCTTTATAGATACAGGAGCGCAAAAGTGTTCAATAGACCATCACTTGGTTCCGGAGATACCACTGTCAGGGCAAAAGAATGTTTGCATAGGGTTCGCAGGTACACCAGTCAGAAACCCAGTGGCCCAACCAGTCCCAGTTAGTGTAGGACCATTCACTGAACATTGTCCTTTCCTTTTAACAGACAATTGTGGGGAAAACTTGTTTGGATTGAACTTGTTGAAAAAACTAGGTGTGATTATACATTGTACGTCAGACGGGGTGTTTCTAACGATTTGGCCACAAGATGCCCCTCTGTCAGAATTTATGTCTGAAACCTTGCCAGGAGAGTTAAGAGAAGTGCCAACCTGTATATGGACGATGCATGACAACGATGTAGGATGCTTGAAGATGGAGCCAGTAAGGATCATTTTGAAAGAAGGAGTTACACTACCAAGAATTCCCCAGTATAAAATTTCGGCTAACGGAGAGAAAGGTTTGAAAAGTATTGTTTCAGATTTGGTGAAATTAGAGGTAATTGAAGAAATTACAGGCAGTACATGTAATAGCCCGATTCTTTCAGTGTTTAAGAAAGGAGGCAATGAAGTACCATATTGTTTCATAATTGATTTGGGTGTGCTAAACAAAGTAGTAGATCCACAATTTCCTTTGGTCCCAGACGTCACTACAATATTGACAATGATACCTGCCTCAGCAGAATACCTTAGCATAATTGATCTAAAAATAAAAAACGCTTTCTTTAGCATACCAGTGGACAAGGACAGTAGATATTTGTTCGCGTTCACATTAGGGGGACGATCATTTACATTCACGCGCATTCCACAAGGATATAGGGAAAGTCTGAGTATTTACAGTAGAACGTTAAAAGAGCAGCTAGACATGCTAGAATTACCAGTGGGGTGTGTACTATTGCAGTACATAGATGATCTATTGATCGCTGCTGATACAGAAGACATTTGTAAAAAGAGCACCGTATTACTACTGTCACAACTAGCGGCACATGGCCATAAACTAGTTTGAAGAAGTTTCAATATAATCGAAAGGAGGTAGCTTATTTGGGCTACCTACTTCGAAAGAGGGAGGAAGGCTAACGCCAGAAGCATTGAAAGTATTTCTTGTATGCCTATTCCAAAGACACAGAAAGGAGTCAGAGCCATAATAGGCATGGCTTCTTATTGCCGACAGTGGATCGGTAATTTTGCGTTAATTGTAAAGCCAATGGTGTTATTAACTAAGAAGGATGCAGTGATGCCTTTGCAATGGAATGAAGAATGTCCGAGAGCTTTTGATCAATTGAAAACTGCATTATGTTCTGCTCCAGTTTTGGGCACGCCGAATTATGAAAACGTTTTTAGATTATTTGTATGCGAGAATGAAGGATGTGCATTAGCTGTTTTGACACAGGAACAAGGTGGAAGAAATAGTCCGTGCGGCTATTTTTCTTCTGCGCTGGACCCTTTAGCGTGCGCACTACCACAATGTTTGCGATCTGTCGCAGCGGCTGCTGCATCGGTGAGACAAACGGAAGGGATGGTATTGGGACATACTTTAATTCTGATGGTACCACATGCCATAGATGTCCTAGTAAATAGGACACAGACGCAACACCTCATCTCCGCTAGATTGATCAGATACAATATTATCTTGTTCGCGCCCAATATCCAAATCATGAGGTGTAGCGCTTTGAATCCTGCAGAATTAATGCCACTGCCCATAAAAGAAATTGGTGACAACGAATCACCACCCCATGATTGCTTAATGGTCACTGAGGAAGAAACGAAGGGGAGAGTTGATTTAAGTGACATCCCACAAAAAGAGCCAGATGGAGAGTTATTTTGTGACGGCTCTTGTTTTAAACTACCTGATGGCACGACAACTGCCGCTTACGCTATCACTACCCTAGAGAGCGTTGTAGAAAGCAAAAGAATTCCCTACAACTCGGCACAAGCCGCAGAAATAATAGCATTGACCAGAGCCTGTGAGATTTCTGAAAATTTGAACGTGAATATCTATACTGATAGTCAGTATGCTTTTGGGGTGGTTCATAACTTTGGTCGACTCTGGGCTGAGAGAGGTTTCTTGACATCACATGGTGGCAGAATTCAACATGGCCCTTTGATTGTACGATTGCTGTCTGCACTCACGTTTCCAAAGCACCTAGCAATAGTAAAATGCGAGACACATAAAAAGGTAACATGCAAAGTAGGAGAGGGAAACGCATTTGCAGACAGAATTGCGCAACAAACTCCCACTGATTTGAATAATAAAATGATGACAGTCCAGACTGAGGAAGTACCCTGTATGATAGAAGATGGAATTGCCACTGTGAAAGAGATGCAGGCCGAAGCCACGGCCGATGAGATACAAGGATGGGCAGAGGGCTCTGCTGAGTTAGATTTAGAGGGTTGTTGGGTGGACAAGGGAAATAAAAACTGGATGTTGCCAAATTCCTATGTGACTGCAATGGTCACAATGGCTCACAGCCCTACTCACATCTTTTCGAAAAAAATAATACAGCACCTATCTACTGTATGGCAGAATGTAAACATAAAGAAAAATGCAGAGAGGTTGGTGCAGAACTGTATCATGTGTTTACAACACAATGTAGGGAAGGGAACAGCGACAACAATAGGCAGTTTTGGCCCGCCCTCTATGCCTTTTGAGGTAATCCATTGTGATTTCATAGAGATGGAGAGGTGCCAAAACTTGAAATATGTCTTAGTGGTGATCTGTGCATTCAGCAAATGGGTGGAGGCATATCCCTTAAAAGACTGCACAGCAATGAGTACGGCAAAAGTAATGCTTAAGGAATACTTTTCCCATTTTGGCTTGCCCCGTGTCATATAATGGTCCACATTTTGTGGGCGCAGTGGTGTTACAGGTATGTGCGGGTCTCCAGATTGATAAAATATTTCATAGTTCAAGGCATCCGAGTTCGGCCGGTCTTGTTGAGAGGCACAACGGAATCCTCAAGTCATAAATTAGCAAGATATGTGCAGGGAGCAAGTTGAGTTGGGTGGATGCATTACCGATAGCGCTATTGTGCATGCGTACGTCTGTACAGGCTAGGACTGGGCTCTCCCCGTATGAGATTGTGATGGGGAGGCCGGCGAATGTTTGGTGCGCACCTCAGCCAAAGCGACTGAGTGAAGTGGAACATCCTGTACTTAGCACTTATTGTGGCCTTTTAATGCAGAAATTGCGTTTGATTCATCAGCAGGTGCAGGAGGCTCTACCTGTGAGGTATACTGGTCCAGGGCACGTGCTGGAGCCAGGCAACTGGGTGCTGCTAAAAAAACTTTGAGAGAAAATCGTTGTTAGCACCCAGGTGGCGCGGCCCCTATCAAGTGCTTCTGGCAATGCAGACAGCAATACGGGTGGATGGGAGCAAGTCGTGGATCCATGCCACCCATGCCAAAAAAGATCCCATCTCCACTGAAAGACTTACCCAATCCGGACGACCAGAAAGAGACAGCGGTCCCAGAAACGAAAGAAACTGCTGCCAGTCCACCGCCGCTAAATACGTCCGAGCGGAAAGTGAAACTCGAAAGAAAGCCTGAAAAGATTGCCAAAAACGGGGAAGGGCAAAGAGTGCCCCAACACTGCCCAGCAGAACCTACATTGCTGCTCGCCGACACGAAATCTGCATTGAAAATAACGTCAGACACAACACGTTGTATCCCTTTGGCGCCCACTAGCATCTGCCATTGCGCCGCAGGCTGACTCTGAGCCTGGATCTGGAAGTGCATCGGCGCTGTTCACGGATCACACAATACCAGGAGTGAGGCAATATTTTTTTTTTATTGATATAGTTGAAATTTAACAACTTTTCAATCTAAATAAACTAAAATTTACAATTTATAAAAAGGATATACAGAAATAAGCAGAAAGCAAGACTGTACGAACAAAGAAAGAGAACTAAAAAAACAAAAAACGACACAAAAAAACAAAACAATAACACTAAATTCATCACAAAATCTTTCTACTTGCATTAAAGTTTGTAGTTTGTAATTTGCAGTGTCAAACTGATCATTAACCCATAAGGCGATTCTTATTCTTATTGCATCAGTGCTGCTACTTTACTTTAGGTTCATCAAGCTTTAGCTCATATAAAAAAGCTAAGGCCCCTAGCGACACTGTCTTTGAAATACCAGAGTAGATAGTTCTCCAGAGCATGTCCAATGTTGTGACTCCAAATGGTTTGGTTAGATGTTTAAAGAATTTAACACGAATATTTAAAAGTGACTCACATTCAGTGAGTAAATGTCTCAGTGATTCAATTATGTCTTGCTGTTCACAAATCTGCAGATCGCTTGGTCTTTATTAATGAACTTACGTCGGGCCATCACCTGCCTTGTTGGCCATAGATTGAATCTTAGCCGCAGGAAATCATTGCGATATTTGGTAGAAGGAGATTTAATCAAATAGCGTTCAGGAAGAGAGTGCTTCTTTAATGTGAAAGTTGTTACATCATAATCACAATAGTTGGCACATTTTATTCGGGTATTATCCCAATCCATTGAAAAAATTCTTGTTTTAATGTGAATTGGATTCTGAAGCAAACTTGAAAGGGAAGCGTCAACCAACGCCAACATATCAATGACTTGGTTATGCCATTTTGTTATAAAGCTATCTTTGGAATCAAAAATGTAGTTAGCCAAAGTTCCCAAGACCGTCGTTGAATTCCATGCCAGTATGCATTTTCGAAATAGAGCTATTACTAGCCATATGTATCTGATGTAAATTAGTCCCAACTCGTGTCGTATGATGGCTAATGGGGTTGATGTTGGCAGATGTAAAACGCTACGCCAGTAGTTTGCTTCCCAGTTGTTCCAGAATTCTTCCGGTATTATGGGTCTTGATTCTGAAGAGTATAGCAGAATAGGTGAAACTTTTTGATTGTAGAACGAAAGAGCCAGAACCAGGGTGAACTTTCCACACTTCCTTAAAATGTTTTAGTTTGTTGTATACAGGTTGTCCTACCAGGAGTGAGGCGATATGATTTGCGGCCTCGAAAGACAGAGTGATGCACAGTTTTTTTTGGTGCCTATGCTAACCTCTGGTTCTGCTCACGGACGGAGAAGGAACTAGAGGTGTAGAGGAGAGAAGCGTGAGAATTGTACAAATCGGACAATTCAAGACTCGCGGCTCCTCAGTGCGATCATAAAAAGTACATGTGTCCTGAACCAGAGCAGACAAGCTGGGCGCACATGGTACTAAGGCAATAGAGAACTGTTCAGAATTCCTCTGAGCAGTAAGAGAGAGGATAAGTGATCTTGCATAGAACGAATAAGTAAATCAGGCTGCAGAGGGCTGGCAGACTAAACTGTTGACAATTGCTTTGAACTTATTGACATCCGGACAAGTGCGACGAAAAGAGATATCCACGATGAACTTTATTAGGAAGAAGGATGGTGAGAAAAATGTCTAGACCGGTTTCAGCCTCCTCCTGCACCGCGGCTGAGAATGAGTTAGCTGTAAAGACTGTAAACTTAGGGAAAACGCATGGTAAAAAAAATGGTATGCTGGCTTTGACGATAATAATGTGCTTCATGAGTGTGGTAGCACCAATAACGACAGCGTTGGTGTTTTGGTATGTGGAATCTATACACCCATTGGGAATGTTTTTACCAATAGTTAATATATCCACTACTGAAAGCCCGGTTCAGGTGATTACTTATACCTTGTCCCCAATGGAAGAAAGACACAGAGAAGGGTATGGGAACAATACGCTGTTACTTATCATGAATATGACGCATGCAATTCTAAAGAAAAATAATTGTTGGGTATGCGCCCATTTACCGCAGCATGCGGGGAAAGGAATAGGGTGGTATGCACAACCATTGCCATTGAGTTCTGCATGTAGTGCATCTTTAAGTGCAATGTTCTATGGAAAGTGGAATAAGAAGTACGGGTCGATTAGACAGAACAAACATGAATGAGTTTGAGGAAATAGTTATGAGGCCTGTGGGTTGTTCCATATTCCATAAAGCACAAGTGATGACCCCAGAACCTACGAAAAAAAGTACGTGAAAAATAACATGACAAAATAGACAAGATAGATTGTCCCCACCAGTTAAAACATCTGTGATGACGTTCAGTGTAAGAACAGACGGGAACAAAGATGCAGTTTTTCCTTCTTACACGGTAAATTACAACCCGAGAACTGTCCCTTTTTGTCTAAAAAAGAAAGGCTCCTATTCAGTAGGAACATTTACTGGATGCATGAATACAGCGGTATTAAAATGGGAAATAGAACCAGTATATGTGGGAGAGCCAGTCTATTTTATATGTGGAGAGAAAGCATATCCTTGGTTGCCCAGAAACTGGGGAGGTGCACGTTACCTAGGTCTACTGTTCCCGGGAGTGTTCCTCTTAGAAACAGCAGACATGGCCAGGCTATCCAGATCTAGAACTAAAAGGAGTAGCAAAGGTGTTTTGATAGCGACTGACGTAGCAAAATCATTCATTCCATTCTTGTCCCAGATGGTGAACTCCTATAACATAAGGCAGCTGTCCAGAATACTAAAGATACCATAAACACAACGACATATATACTATTTAACATGACGTTGGAAGAAAAAGGAATCAGGTTAATGACGCTGCAAAATAGAATGGCTCTCGATGTAATCCTGGTTGATCGTGGGGGAATTTGCAAGCTTGTAGGATCAGCGTGCTGTGTATTTGTAGATGACTATTCCCCTACGATTTTTGAAGCAATAAAGAAAATGCATGCCCTAAGCTCCGAACTCCCTACTGGAAAGGGGGCTGGGGAATAGAGTCCTGGTTTTGGGGGTTACTGCGTTCTTGGGGATGGAAGTTGATCTCGATATTAGTAGTGGTGTTTGGAATATTTATAACGTGCTGTTGTTGCATACACTGCCTACCGTTAATTTGCACTGAGGTAACTGAGGGATGTACTAAGGGATGTATGCATATGATAACAAAAAGAAAACAAACTTATGGCCGGGATGACAGAGACACACATGAAATGAAAACAGTGAAAGAATTAATGGCTATAGATATTAATGAAGATGATGATGCTTATAATAGCATGCAAGATTCAGACATAAATGCTTCAGACTTATCGTCATCAGAGGAGGATACATTAAATGAATGAGACGTTTGGCATTTGGCCAAAGGAGGGTTTGTCAGTCTAGAAAAATGTATACCTCTCATGATTGACGGCAAACGTATTTTGGTGGGCGAAGGCCAACCGTCTCATGCACGGAACGATAGAAATACAGGTTTCCGAGTTTACCAATGAACGACCATTTTGATGTAACAAGGATCGCCATTTTGTTTTCTAACAATTGCTCATTGCATTCTGTTCAAATTGCTTCGCAGCACATTTTCTGCTTACACTGCTCGACTGTTAAACCTTGTTGTCTGAACGTAAAAGGACAAGGCCGCAGGGCCGCGAGGCTAATGAGAGTTAGTTGAAACACAACGTAGGCAGCTCCAGGGAGGAATGCCCGGCTCCCTCCCGTATGTAGCCTTAAGGCAGAGCCACAGGGCACTTAATCATTTCTCAGCTGCCAGCCAGTCTCGTTATATGGTAGAATATGTTAGACTAAAGCAGCTAAAGGCTTGAATTATGCTCTTTTTACGGCCCCCCCCTTTACCGAGCCCTGTAGAGCGTATCGGCTCCCAGGACACGAATAGCACCTCATAGATAACAAGGTCTGGAATGTGACTCTTCCCCCGTATGTAGATTGCTTCCAAGAACAGAAGCACTGTGTTCTGTTCAACAAAGAAAAGATGTCTCCGCACTTGCAAAGTTGCATATTGTTACTAGAATAGACATTTGATGGTGTCATATTCGTCGAAAGTGTCCATCATCAAACCGAGTTCAAAGAAACCCAATAAAGGGGGGTGTTAAACATGTCACAGCTGATTGTATGATATGCATTTTGTATATATGTAACTGATGTACGTAATTCGCTCTCTTGCGTCCCTCGAGGTCTAGAGATACACGTCGCGGGGCGTGAGACCGAGTTGGCCAACTGAGACTATTTGCTTTGCAATAAACCCTAGCTTTGGGAATACAACCTCGTGTCTGGCGTATCTATCGTGTGTGGTGACTTGCCTTGTTTCCATAGACGTGAGGGACCCCTAGGGGCCCCTTTCAAGATGGTGCCCGAACAGGCAGCGAGATGCGCGTGTGGCTGATGTGGCTGGAACGGTTTTTGGAGGAGGCTGGTGGCTGTCTGCACCATACACGGCAGGGGTTACCAAAACCCTGCCATATTCTACATGCTGGCCTGGTCACCCCATTCAAGGACTACACGAAAGGGTAATGCTGCAGCAAGCTTTCTCTTCCATTATAAGGATCTTGTGTGGTGTCCCCTAAAAAGCATAGGTAAATTATTCCTGAATGCTCTAAGTGCAGGAACTCGCTAGTCGTTTTTTTCTTTTTGAATATGTGGTGGTAAAATGGCTCAACAGGTTGAATGCTTGTTGCTGTGATCTGTGTTTGATCTGCAAGTTGCAGGTTCGAATCCCGGCAAGGACAACTCAGTCTTTCTTCTGTTGGGGGAGACGTGGTCTTTTCCGTCCCCCTCACCATTCCTGTGCTGAGATGACCCCAGTGTAGTATAAAGAGGAGAGACGCCCCTACTATTCGCAGTGACTAACAGCTGTAAACAAACAAATAACCAAGCTTGTATCGTTGCCTAGAGAGTCCATTTTGTGACGCGCCTGATGCCACCTTTTACAAGGCCCAAAAATGATCTCTAAATACTGTCTCTCCCCTGCCCAGCGCCTTGCAAAGACAGCCCAAGCCACCTCCACCCAGCTCCGCACAAGCCCTGTACTCACAGAGGTCCAGCCATTTATTGTTGCAACATTTAGTACAGATGAGCTTACTGCACTGTGAGACTGGAGCAGGCCCTAGCTCATACTCACATCCATCTCCACAAACCTGCCTGTGCAACCCCGACCCCCACCCCGCCAGGCCACAGTCCACTGGGCCCATGCCCCTCTCATCTTTGATACAGATACACTTCTAACTCCTTGCAGGGACCAGATGGGGACATCCACCATAGCCTTAATCCTGGACACCAATATATCCTCCTTAGACCTAACACATCCATATCACGAGGCATCAGGTAGATCAAAACCCAAGGAGCAGACACTCGGGTTGGGGCACTATGTTTTATGAACCTCTGGGTACAGGGGTTGGAATGCTGGTATATCTCCTAACGGGCTCTGAAAGTACCCCCCAGTCATGCTACAATTTTATGCTTGCCATTTGTTTCATGCCATTCATTCCTGTTGTCTTAGCTTATGTAGATAGAAATGTAGCGCTCCCCTGACGCCACCCTCACACCGCGGAGATGAGCCTAGCAGACCCACGTGTGCCAGGAGCAACGGGGACCAACAATTAGCATCGAACCTCCCCTATTTGATTGAGTATGGCATAGGCCTTCCCCCAATCAATTGCCAAGATTTGTACCCTATTTGAAATGTCATAGCTGACGATTTGTGTCCTATTAATGTGCTGCCCGTGTATTGTTTGTCAGAGTGCTCTCAGGCAGCACAGTCTTCTGCTTGCATTTATCTTATATACATTTGTTTTACTTGTAATTATTCTCCTGGTCTCATTCCCTAGTGGGGTGTGTCCTTTATTTGGGCTCGGGTATACGTGCATTGTTGGTTGTGAGCCTTCACTTGTATTCCTTCCAAGGTCGATAAATGAGCACCAATTTTGATTGGGTAATAATAGTAGTATGTAAATATGTCCTATGTAAAGCGCTTTAAAGCACTATATAAAAAACAGATTATTAAAACGTATTATTATTTCAGAGGAGTGTCAGTTTTCTGGAACGAGGTAGTGAACAAAATGCAAGTGTTTCTTGGAATGACAGCTGAAGCTCCCCTATTAAGTGGTCAACTTGTGCGGCTGCCACTGGTTTAAAAAAGGAATAAAATGTAGACCAAATTGCTTGCACTGTTGTTGGTGGGTCTGAAGCTTAGTAACAGAGCGAAATTAGGGACACTAGTTCAGACACTGTATATCAAGGCCTAGATGTGGGACCCTTGAAAATGGCTAGTGAATGAAAGGTATCAGAGAATAGGGGTCAGAATTAAGGGGTTCGAATGATCAGTATTTTCGGTGTCGAACCAGATTGTTTCTAATGATTTTCCATCTAATCTGCGGCCACCAAGTGGGGCAGTTTGTGTTCCATCCAATTGGGTGAATGCTGATATTCGTCTTATGGTGGGACTCTTGCACATTGGGCACACGAGAGATGGGAATCATTGGTTATTGTGAGGGGTCAGAAATGAGAGGTGGACACAAAGGTGTGATATCCTCAAAGTCAGACATTTTTATTAAACAGAAATGGGTTGAACAAACACCTCTTTAGCCCAATCCTAAAGAAGAATTTCCCTAACTAGAAACTAAAACTAAAGGTCTGTCTCTGTCAAGTAGTTATTAA
This sequence comes from Ambystoma mexicanum, assembly GCF_040938575.1. Classification (NCBI taxonomy): domain Eukaryota; kingdom Metazoa; phylum Chordata; class Amphibia; order Caudata; family Ambystomatidae; genus Ambystoma; species Ambystoma mexicanum. The sequence continues at coordinate 826,894,421 of NC_090939.1, forward strand.
CTTAAACATTGTCCTTCTGTCCAAAACATTCTAATCTGACCCTCGCACTAGAAACAAAACAACAAAGGATGCAATGGAATGTCTTTGACTTTGTTAGCAAAATGTGTTCATAATAAAAATTATAAGGATACATGCAGAAAAGTGTTTTACAAGGAGAAACCCTTGGATCCAGAGGGTGGTTCCCTTCTCCTGGATTTTTAGGTAGGATGGCAAGTGTTTCTTTTTAACGGTTGTATTGTGTCACAAAAGTGTCTCTACCCAACAGTTCCATTGTGTCTTGTACTGGATTCACAAAGTTCTTGTTCAAACAATACATTCCATAACAGTCTTTCTTTAGCTTTTCTTGTAACTTTTGCAGATTGCCTGGTGTACTCCTCTACCAGGAATCCTCTTATGGGCTTTTCAGATTTCCTGGTATACTCCCCTGCCCGGTATCTTCCCACAATGTTGGTATCTTCATACAACTTTGGCAGATTACATGGTATACTACTCTGCCAGTAATCCTGTTATGGGCTTTTCACATCCCTGGTATACTCCTCTGCCAGGTATCTTCTGTGAGGAGTCAGAAATGTGAAGCGGACAAGTAGATTGTTTTTCCACAAGAAGCCATTTTATGACTGTTTCAATTTTTTGTTCATGTTATGCTGCAATGTACTTACTGTTTGATTTATCCTCATTTCATGATTGTGTCCTGGTGGAATTTGTTTTTGTCATTATTATATTATGATATTCCAGACTTGCCCTGACGAAGGAGATTATTTCTCCGAAATGCATTGGCACATTAAGTCTATTTTTATTTAGAGATGTGTTAGCCGTGTCCTCAATAAGATTTGATTAGTAACTGACATTTGAACTGTTCTTTTTGATAAACAACTATTTAACTCACTAACACTTGGATTTCTATTTGAAACTTCTGTGAAATTTGAAAGACACTGGCCCTCATTACAACACCGGCGCTAAAGCATGGCGCTATTAGCACCATGGTTGGTGCTGGTGTTGTAACAAGTCCGCCATGGTGAAATGGGGAAATGCTGCCCCATTCCAAGGTTGGCGGGCGGTATTTCCCCATTTCCCCATTCTTGCCCCATGGGGCTCAATGGGAATGGGGAAGGTGGCAATTACGGTACCGCAAATTGCGGTACCGTAATTGCCTGCGAGGTCCCTTTTGCGGGTCCCTACTTTAACTGCTGGTGTACACCAGCCGTTAAGGTCGGGTCCCGCAAAGGGACCTCGTAATTAGGCGCTAAGTGTTTAACGGCACCGCAGCCTTTTACGGCACCGTTAAACACTTTGCGCCAGGGTCCTAATGAGGGCCACTGGCATATTTTTGAAGAATTTTTTTCCACAATTATATTACCCTTTTTGGGTCCAATGGAGAGCGGCTTGCAGGATAGGGCCTGGATCTCTCCCACTCGTCGTGCGGAGGTGATGGCCACAAGAAATGCTGTCTTCCACAACAGGAAATTCAACGGTGCCGAATGTAGAGGCTCGAATGGCAGCCCCATGAGCCTGGTCAGCAACACGTTGAGCTTCCCCGCCGAGGCTGGAGCCTTCACCGGCGGGAACGAACGGAACAGTCCTTTCATAAATTCCTTCACCAGACAATGAGACCACAGGGATGGCCGTCCTGTAGTTCTGGTGTATCGGGAAATCGCTGCCAGGTGTATCTTGATGGAAGCATGCGCTAGTCCCGCCTTGGCCAGCGACATTAGGTACAGTAGCACTTGAGGGGCCGTAACCCGTAGAGGGTTAATCTTCTGTGCACGGCACCAGACAGAGAACCTCTTCCACTTATGTCCGTAGCACTTGAGAGTTGAGGATGCCCTGGCCTTTGCAAGAACCTCCTTGCAGTCTGCCGGGATATCGTACCCTCCAAACTCTAGTGCTGCAGGAGCCAGGCCTGCAAGTTCAGTGACTCTGGGTCGTGATGAAGGATGGCGCCTCCCTCACTGGAGAGAAGATCTGCGTCCGTCGACAGTTTGACTGGTGGGGACGCTGACAAGTCCAGAAGGTCCGGGAACCAGATCTGTCTCGGCCACGCCGGTGCGACGAGGATCATCCTGCACCGGGACCTCTTGAGTTGGTTGATGAGTCGGAGCAGCAACGGCAACGGAGGGAACGCATAGAGGAAAAGACCCTCCCAGGGGAATGAGAAAGCATCGCCCATGCTCCTCAGCTGGGGAAACCTGCTGGCGAACCTCTGGCACTTGGAGTTCGTCGCCATCACGAACAGGTCGATCTGGACTTTGCCCCATTGCTGGAAGAGTAGATCCGCTTGATCCTGGCGTAGTTCCCACTCGTGGCACGAGCGCAGCTCCCTGCTGAGTGAATCGGCGATGGTGCTTTTTATCCCTGCTAGATGAAAGGGCACCAGAAACAACCCCTGGGCAACGGCCCAATGCCACAGATCCTGGTCTTCCTTGGATAGGGCTGGGGATCTGGTACCTCCCTGCTTCCGGATGTAGAACATCGTGGTGGTGTTGTCGGTGAAGATCCTCACCACCTTGCCCTTGAGGGACGGGAGGAACAACCTGAGGGCTCAGAACACTGCCGGAGCTCCAGCATGTTGATGTGGAGTGGCCTCTCATCCGGGCGCCCAAAGGCCTCTCGTGTGGTGAAGACCTCTGGTGTGCGCTCCCCACCCCTCCAGGGAGTCATCTGTCGTCACCGTCACCTGGTGTGCTGGGGTCTGAAAGTCAGTGCCCGCCGCGAGATGCACGCGGGTGCCCCACCACCGAATTGCTTGGCGGAAAACCTTGTTGAGCGAGATCCTGTCCTCGAAGCTGCCCGCCGCTTGCATCCAACGGGCATCGAGGAAATCCTGTAGGGGGCGCATCCGAAGCCTGCACAGGCGCACCAGATAGATGCCAGAGGACATCATCCCGAGAAGGGACTTGATGGACCTCACCCAGGCCACGTCTGTGGCCAGTAGATGCTGCACCTTACCCAGGATGGCCTTCGTCCTTTCCTCCGACGACGAGGCCAATCGCGCTACTGTGTTGGGCTTGGCTCCGAGAAACAGTGCGACGGGACCAGGTGGGATTTGGGGAAGTTGATGGAGAATCCCAGGTCCGTGAGCAGCCGGACGGTCTTCGCTGTGTGTTCGACGGCGAGTTCCCTTGTCCTTGCTTGGATGAGCCAATCGTCCAGGTAGGGGTAGACGTGGATCCCATGCAGGCGCAGCCACGCCGCAACCGGTGCTAGGCACTTGGTGAATACCCTGAGCGCCGACTTCAATCTGAATGGGAGGGCCTTGAACTGGAAGTGCCGTCCTTGGACTACGAACCTGAGAAACTTTCGGTGTCCTTTTAGAATGGGGTTGTGAAAGTACGCATCCTCCAAATCCAACGATGATAGGAAGTCGCCTTCCTCCAGCTGGCCCAGCACGTGCTGGAGGGTGACCATCCGGAACTTCTGTGCCTTGAAGTTTTTGTTTAGTCAATGCAGGTCCAGGATGGGACGCCATCCTCCTGTCTTCTTTCTGACGAGGAAGTATCTTGAGTATACTCCGGAGCCCCGGGGCCTCTTTGGGAGAAACTCAATGGCTCCTTTCTTGAGCATCGCCCTTACCTCTAACAGCAGTTGAGGGACGTGGTTTTCCTTCCTGGCCACGGGAGGAATGCGCGGGCACTTCTTTAGAAATTCGAGCGTGGGCCAGGACATCCAGCACCCAACGGTCAGTGGAGATGGACTCCCACGCGCTGACGAACTTCGTCAGCTGGCCTCCCACAGGGGTGCTCCGGTGGGGGCACGACGCAACGGCCGGTTCAATCTTGCTTGGCAGCGGCCTTGCCGCCTTGGCCTCCCTGGTGACGATGGCAAGATCCACCTGACTTGCCTCGTCCCCCTGTAGGCTTCCTGCGATGTGGAGCGGGCTGCCTGATGGTATGTCAAGGAGCCACTGCCGAATCCTTTGGAGGCACCTTGCTTGCCTCTGGAGTTCCAAAAGGGCGACCGTCATTGCTGCACAACTCCCAAGGCCCGAGCCATCTCTGTGTCGGTCTTGATGGCCTGCAGTGACTCATCCACTGTCTTCCCAAACAGATTGTTCCTGTCGAAGGGCATGTCCAGAACCTTGGCTTGCACATCTTGGCAGAAATCCGTCGCCTTGAGACACCCCTGCCGTCGAAGGCAAATGCTGTTGCCCAACTGGCAGAAACCGGTGTCAGCAATGTCCGTGGCTACCGTTATGGCGTGGTCCGACACCACCTCACCTTCCTGTAGGATCGTCAGGGCCTCTGCCCTCTTGTCTGGAAGGAAGTCCAACAGGGGGGTGATCTTGTAGCACAACTCCCTGTTGTAGCGGGCCACAATAGCTACGGCGTTGGCCATCTTAATCGTCGTCGTCGCCGCTGATGAGATGACTCGTCGTCCCATGGCGTCCAGTTTCTTTCCCTCGCCGTCCGGTGGGGAAGTCGAAGTTGAGGCCGATGCCCCCCCGCTTTCTTCTTGGCTGCCGACGAGACGACCGAATCCGGGGTCGGTTGTGTCCTAAGCCACAAGGGGCGGGCTCGGGGACCCGGTACTTCTTCTCGTACCGTTCTCTCTTGGCAGGTGTCGTGGACGGGTTCTTCAGAAGAACAAGTACCTCGTCCCAGATGTCATCCAGCAACAGCACCGCGAGGACCGTCTTCCTTTTGGCCTCGCGCCGTTGGTAGAGGAATACTTCCTTCTTTTGTTCTTCGGGGCAGAGCTGGAAAAGCTCGGATGCCCTGGCAATCATGGCGTGGAAGGAGCCAATTTCGTCGGTCGGGGAGGTCCGAGGAGGTGGTGATGGGAGGTCCGTCCTGTTGTCACCACTGTCGTCATCCGTCCCCGTCGTGGCCGTATCTGTTCCCGTGTCATCCCCAGGGATAGGGGAAGGAGACAAAGGCTGAGAAGGCAGTGAGGGCTGGAAGGGTGGGGGTGGATGAACTCTCCTCCTCTTGTTTGGAGGGCTTCCCGATGGGCCTGGTTCTGCTGGGTCGTCCATTGGGGGTAGGGGCAATCTCGTCCTTATCTCCGTGCATAAGGTTTGGATTGCCATCAAAATGGCCACCGAGTTGTCCTGTGGCTCGGGTTACGATGGGCGCGATGGTTGCTCCTCCACCATGGGAGCCTCCTCGTCGGCGCCACCGTCACTTTCTTCGCCCCCCTTGTCGGGATTCCTCCCGTGGGACGGGGCCTCCCAAACTTCCTGTTGAGGCCCTCCACGACTTCCACCAACTCCTCCCCGGAGGCTGTGTCCGTAACAGCCTCTGCCCCCCCTCTTTTTCCACCAGGGTCTTCACGGGGGTCTTCTCGATGGGCTCAAAAGAGGATTCCCTCTGCGGTGGCAGGGAAACTCTGGGTCCCGAGGTCGCCTCCACTGGGGTAGCCTCCACAGGCTTCGCCAGGGCCGTCGCGACTACCTCGGTAGAGGCCTTAGCCGGGTGAATCAAGGCCTTCACCACCTTCGCACTTGAGGCCTTCACCTTGGGGGGGAGGGTCAATGTCTCGCTCCCCCTCGGCTGGTTCCTTCGAGATCGACCGGGGCCTCTCCAGTAGCTTAGCCGGGTTCTCGGACTTTCTCTTCCCCGAGCCAGAGCGTTGGCTCGTGGTTGATGGCGCCGGTGAAGGTATGCCCTGCCTGGCAGCCGAGGAACCCGACCGTTCGGTGCTCCCGGTGCCCGCAGACTCGCTGTGCTTTGACTGCTGTTGGGCCCCCGTCGCCAGAGCGCTCTCACAGGACTTAGAAGACCGCTCGGACTTCTTCTTCTCACCTGCTGGGCTCTTTCCTTCCAGCCAGTTGGCGAGACGGGTTCGACGATCCCTCATAGTCCGATCCGTCATGTTCATGAAAAACGCACAGTCCTTCTCCACGTGCTTTTTGTCTCCGTGAAGGCAGCAGAGGCATCTTGAATGCTCGTCCTCCTTGAACACATTCTGTAATCCGCATCTAGGGCAGTTCCTAAACAGCTTGGATCCGGGTGTCGAGCTTCCTTTCTCCTGGGCCATGTCCACGAGGTAGGCCTCAGAAACTTCTGGAATCCTCCAAGAAGCGTAACTCGATGACAACTTCGCCCTTGAGGGGCGTAGAAAATTCCGAAATGGGTCCCCGTTGATCGGAAGTAGAAACGGTGGAGCTTGAGGCTCGATTGACCGAAAAAAATTAGATTAATCTCTTGAAAAAAACACAAAATGCAGTAAAAGCTCGAGAGCTATAGCACGTGGACTCCCAACACTTGAACGTGCAGTAAAAAATCTGAGGATGGCTGCCAGGGGCGGGATTTAGGGAGAGGGCAGTCATTGGCTGGGGGCAGTATGACCCAGAGACCAGTGATTGGTTACTACTAAGAAAGACAGATCAGAAACGGAACTGATACTCATTTTTTCTTTACCAAGGATTCCCAGTCTGACGACGGGGAATATTCATGAGCATGTGAATCCATGCCAGACCCCATGCTGGAGAACATGTTCACCCCTCATCCTCCAAAACCATCAAGGACCACATTGACACCCTGGCTCCTGCTCTGGCTGACTTCTGCAACCGCTCCTTCGCCACTGGAGCCTTCCTCTTACCCCTGAAGTACTCCATTGAGCACCCGCTTCTTAAGAAACCCTCTGCTGACCCTTCCTGCCCAACTAACTATCGTCTAGCTTCAGAGCTGCCAGAAGCACAGAAACTGCTTTCCTGAATGTCCGTGAAGGCCTGCTCTCCAACCTCTATTCCAACACCCCCTGTGTCTTCCTCTTACTTGAGCTTTCTTCTGCCTTTGACACAGTCAACCATGCCACTCTGCTCAACCGTCTCCGTAATCACCTAACATCAAGCCCTGGCTTGGCTGACCTCTTTCCTCTACGATCGACCCTCCGAGGTCCAGATCGGGTCCTTCTTCTCCTCTATCTCGACCTGTGGTGTTCCCCAGGGGTCTAACTTCTCTCCCTGGCTGTTCAACCAATTACCTGGCACTTCTTGCCCACCGCATTGCCGCTCTCTGCCCCAACTTTCAGTGCTATGCGGATGACATTCAACTCATTTTCAGGCTCTCTTCCGCCACCTCCTCTCCTTCGCCCATCTCCGACTGTCTGTCCACCACCTGGGAGTGGTGTGCCACCAATGATCTCTGCCTTAATGCCAGTAAGACCGAGATTCTCATCAGCACACCTACTCCCTCCTTTCCTGTCACTCTATGGCTGGCCTCTCTTGGCCCTCTTCCTGCACCCACCTGTGAGGCTAAAAACCTCAGAGCCATCTTCGACTCCACACTTTCGTTCTCTCCTGACATCTCTGACGTCTCTAAGAAGTCACACTACCAGATGCACCTCCTCAGAGGTATTCTTGCTTTCCTCTTTCCCCCCAGAATCTCACTGGCTCCAGAGCTCTGTTTCTCTCTAGGCTGGACTACTGCAACAGTCTCTTTCTAAATCTGCCTGCCTCTACTCTCCGCCCTCTGCAACTCATCTAAAACAGGAGTGTGAGACTTGTCCTTTGCCTCAAGCCCAGGGATCATATCTCCCCAGGACTGAAATCTCTGCACTGGCTCCGAGTAGCGGCGAGGATTAAGTTCAAAACCATCTGCATTGTCCACAAAGCCTTCTGGGGGCTGGGACCTAAATGCCTTCAACTCTCTCTTCCTAAATATCTTCCTTCTCGAGCTCTTCGCTCATCTGCCTCCAACTCCCTCAGGGTCAGTCGATTCTCCAAGCAGCGAGTTGGTGGTAGATCTCTTTCCTCTGCTCGGGCCTCCCTGCCTCTCTGAAACCTGGAGAACCATCTCTGGTTCCGGAAGTACCTCAAGACCTTCCTCTTTGCTTCTGCTGTCTCTCCTCCTCTCCCCTGCTGATCTCCTGGCTGATTCTAAAACTGCATTGGTTAACCGGCTACCGTCTGATCACGGGCCTGGTCCCCTCCCCATCAGTTGCACACCTGCACTGCCCCCCTGGCAACCCTTGCACTCGAGGACTGTTTCTATATCTCTACAGCCTCTCCCAGCACTTGACACCTGATGTCTGCACTTGCCACCAGCAGACTGCACTTTTATTTATTGACTTTGTTTCAATGTTATCCTATGTACTGCACTGCCCCACCCCTACACCCTCGTACTTTTCCTCTTCCGCCATCCCCAGCACTTCAACAATCTAAATGTCACCTGGCCTAATAGAATCGTCGTCTCTGTCCTCCCTGTTTCCCCTTCCTTGCTTCGTCGCACCTTGAAACACTTGTGCATATGCACAAAAAGTCGCTTGCCTTCGAGGGCCTGATGCATTAAAAAAAAAAGAAATGTTCCCTTCTGCTTGTATGTTGGGAGATGCTTTTTCACCCTTGGATCCCCCTCTGTGGTGTTCACAAATCGTAGTCTTTTTAAGCAGTTCAAGGTGGAAAACTCTCTGTCGGGTTCACTGTTGTCAACACACTGTTCTTTGGCACTTTAGACTTTGCCCCTTTCCATCGGCATCCCTCTTTCGGGTTCACGCTTGCCAATCTCGGTTACTTCTACTTTCTTATGATGCAGGATCCTCTTTCCTTATTCATGATCATATTTCCCAAGGCCTTCTGGTAATAGTAGTTTCAATAATCGGGTAATCACCCAGAGTTTATCGAGTGAGCACCCATGTGGTGCTTGGCTCATCTGCAGCTGGCTTTCCCCTTTCACAATAACAGTTCTTTGTACGTTTTGCAATCAGCCGTTTGCTACTTTTGATCAACACAGTTAAGCTTCTTTATCGGTTCTCCCCTCGGCTCACCGACTGTGATGAACCGCTTGACTTTCTTAGTATCGGGGGTCAATGCCGGTACCACGGTAGCAGGCGTCACCCTATGTCCTGCTCATCATCATAGGCACGCTCTGTGTACTGTTGACATCTGCTGCAACAAACTTGGGCTATTTGTTTGCAGTCTTACAATTGCTTCCACGTAGGTCTCGCAGGACTTGGTCAGAAAGGGCAAAGTTGCTTCTCTCATTGTGACCTTATCGGTTTGTGCCGTCTTTCCCCTCCTCTGGAACTGCCGTGCCGGGATAGCGGTCTAGTTGTGCAGTCTGCCTTGCTCGTATGGTGCTCTTGTGCGCCACCTTTTATCCCTGTGGGGAAGGGAAAGGGCCGTCAGGTTTGTGCGATTCTGCTCAATTGCCTTACTTTGCATGACCCTTGTGTTGGGACATGTCTGATAAACGGCTCTGGTGTTAGTCCGTTGTCTTTCGTGTTGTGTGAAAGTGTTTGTGTTGGAAAAGGGGGGCAGTGTTTTGGAATATCCTACGGGGTAGGATGGGGCAAAGGTGTTGAAAGAAGGGGGATACCGTGTCTCACCCGTCAGTGTCCCACTGTCGAAGGACCCCCCCACATACAGGTGATCTCCCCCCGCCCCCAACTGGTCGACCACCCAGGAACTGGATCAAATAGCGATGGCAGTGTCCTGGCCACCTGGATGACAGATCCCCAGGGACTGGTCAGGGAGACACCGTCGGGTTTCTCGCAATACTAACAATTTGGGTAATTTTGGGAAGGGAATCTTACTCTGACAACAAGCCATTAGGTATTATGGAAATTTCACCCTGTGAAGAAGATGAATACTGCATGTCTCCTAACGGAGTCATCCTACTCCCTTGGTGGCCTTCTCCGCCCAGCTATGCCATCTGGCTAATACTAACCCCAGTGTTAGGATCAGGTAGCGGCTGCCTTCCCCTGGCCACCTGAGAGGAGACTTTAGGCAGGGGTTCTGTGAGGACTTTGCAGGATTCATCACCCTTCACACAATGTTAGACTTTTTTACACAACTTCAAATGCCTGGTATATTTGTCTGCTAGGACTAATCATATGGGCTTCTTAGATCCCCTGTTATACTCCCCATGCCAGGTATCTTGAGTCTTTATACAACTTTGGCAGATTGCCTGGTATATTTCCCTGCCAGGAATCCTTCTAGGGGGTTTCAGATCCCCTGGTATACTATTCTTGACAGGAATTCTTAAATAAACATTGATGTGCTTGAGACATTTGCTTCAGCTTTCCCACACATTGGCATTGCTGCACTATTTCTTGTCAGTATTCAGTTATTATTGGGTATTGAATTGGTATTGTGTTTTGCCTGCATTTTCCATATTAGCAATATCATACAATTAATTAACTTGGCTGCATGCATGTCGGTACACCCGGGGTCCCCAGTGACTTTGGGCAGACTCACCGGAAGTTCATAGCATCTCCGACTTGGGTCGGCTTCTTACATGGTGCTGACGTTCCCCCAGTGTTTCCTGCAGCTCTGCGTTCACTCACCAGCTTTCCTCTGTTGCCTGGGCTGGCGAAATCAGTCTGTTGGCACGACCGTACCTCCAGGAGCTCTGCTGCGGCTCCTAGTGATTTCATGGTCCTTCATGTGTGACTTATGCGCCTCTCTTTCCATCACGCCACGCAAGTACATGTGACTCGCATTTGCGAGGCGCCTCATGGATTTGCATGTCTTCTCTCGCACTGCTTTCTCTTGCACAGTTTTCACCCGTACTGCCTGTCTCATTAGTGTGGACGCCTTTTTTTTATATCCTGCGCAATTTAGGTCCAGCAAAATAACTAAGCATGCACGTTAGGCTTTGGGCTTCTCTTAGTTTACATAAACTCCTTTATCCTCTTCGTCTCTGCACCTGAGGATTTATGGGAGTTGAAATCCATAGATGTTATTGGATTTCTTGAATGGTGGTGTTCAAAGGTTTCATATAAAAACGCATCAGAAACATGAGATGTTATGTGTGGTGTGAATGTTTGTCGTTCATGGAGTTTTGTCTAGCGTGACATAGAGGAACGTTTTTCAGATTTTTACAATAAGGGGGAATCGTTAGATGACATCCAGCTATTGAGACTGCAGATATTATAGAGTTTTCCTCAGGGGGAGTACCATGTCTCATCTTATGGAGTCACCAACTCCACCCGCTAGCTGTCTCCTTCCATGTGATCCTCCCTCATATAACCACCCCAGGATCAAAATCTGGCTGTTTCCCCTGGCCACATGGGCGGAGCCCACCGCTGGGGAATCAGTGATGACTCCACCAGATTCATCAAAGTATTTAGTAGTAGTCTGTTGGGAGGGACTGCCCAGGTATGCCAGAGGGACACTGGAAGTCCACGATTTGGAGGGCCCAACACCCTCCCACAGGATACATGGAGGACTCAGTCAACTGCAAGTTCAAACTGTGGCTTATTACAGGCAAAACCAACAGGGATTAACACAGGAAGAATATATGCACTTCTCGCTCTTCCTCGGCTTGCAGGCTGGTTTTACTACCCCATGGCGTCAGCATGACGTCACAACCTGGGCCCTTCTCCAGAAAACTTATCGGACCACGGGATTGGTTATTGAGTACCTATACCCTATAGTGGACTATATAGATGTTGCTCTACTGGCCCTCGCATGTTAGGTGGCTGGCCTGGTCCACCCCCAAGTTACTATCTATAACAATGTTGCAGCGTGGTGGACTTGCCAATGGTTCTTGCCCATTGCTACCCACCCATAGGATACTAAACTGTGATTGGCTAGAGCTGGCGTTCCCCCAGGTCTGGGACCCGCAAAGGTTCTCAGCTCTCTGTGTACCTCTTCAAGGTAACACAAATGACTATGTGTCTGCATTGTAACTTGTGTACACCACCTTAGCTTATGAGAGTGCTCTCTTGATTGGCGCAACACTTGTTGCATATTGTAGCATACTTGTCGCTGCCTGTGTCTGGCGGCCTGGGACCAGTGCTCCTTTCCCACCGCTGATCGCTGTCCATTGCCTGCTTTGGCCGCGTCACGTATTAAGAGACTACGCATTTGAGCTGTGGTGCTCTGAATTATGAGGATGTATTCGTCTTTTCTGCAGCTGGTCCCCTTGTCATCTATGGATTGGAATGTCATCCGTATCTCTTGGCCTTGGCAGCGGGTCCTGTCTCACAAGTCTTGCTCTCTGTCCAACCTGAATCAGCTCAGCTTGTCTCTTGCTCAGAGGCTCGAGGCCTGCTGTCATTTTCCAAAACCTTATAATGTGTGTTCTACAGTGTCCATACTATACTACATTTCCATAGGTTAATCACACTTGGTTCTGTCAGGTCCCATAGGTGCTCCTGCAGTTCCATATGGTTATTTGCGTGTAAGCATCTGCAAGCTTTATTCAGGATCTCTTCTCTTGCGGTTTCTGCGTTGCTGCGTTTGGCTAATGGCAAAAATAATAAAAGCAATTACAGTATGCATCTGTCCTCTAAATATCGAACTGTACACTCATGTTCTTCCTGTATTCACGTGTGTGTTTGTGTCCCGTAGTGCGGATGGCATGTGTGCTCCATGTCTAATGCTGCTATGTCGTGGTGTCTGCAACGATTGCAGCAACATGACTCCTTGGTGCTTAGTCCAGGCCGTCAATAGAGATGTCCCTGATCATGGCCTGTGGCTCTTCATCTGTATGGCTGGCTGAGTAGATACCTCCCGACATACTTATCAATCATAGGTCCATTGGGAATTTGTCCAAAATAGAATGGGTGATTGCAGTGTTTTCTGTCCGTCTTCCTTGTCATGAATTTAGTAGGAGGGGTAAGGAGTGGTAGGCTTCCCCATCCTTCTTCAAGTCTTTTTTTTAAATCTGTTTTTATTGATTTTATAATAACTGCAACAAAGCAATAACCAAGACTTGGTGTATACAAAAAAAGAGTATTTAGTGGTAATCTTGAGTGTATAGGTGTTTTTAGGACGTGAGCAGGGATGCCGGATAAAATACCTTGTCACAATTTTCTCTAGAAAAATGCCACTATATTGGCCTAAGAGCATTTAAACTTGTCTGGAAGTTGGGATATTGTATCCATCCAGACCCTAGATCTGCAAAGAAAAAGGGAGTAGTGGTGGATGAGCAAAGAGGGTGTGGATGCCACAGACAAAGGAAAGATGGAATACAGCGAGAGGAGTGTTTTGTGGTAGCTTGAGTGAATATTGGTCATTGTTGTTACCACTCTATTAATGATGCATTTTAGAAGATGCTTTTTTTACTGAACTGTGATGATCCGCTGATGGGGACTACCAATTTTGCTGTGCTGAATACATTTTTTTTAAACATCTGGACTAAAAGGCATTACAATGCAAAATATACACAAAAAAGAAAAGGGTGATTTTTGGTTGTTCCCGTGCATCCCAAACTCATTGCATCTTCCCACAGATTCCTCATCTTCGATATATTCAGCTCCATCACAGGACTTTTATCCCAGAATGGGGCACAGTACGAGTTCAGTGTTGAAGTCCCACGACACACCAGCTCCTCTACTTAGGATGTGACGTCGAGCAGCATGCATATACACTATTCCCGGTCAAAGACTTTCAAAAGGTCTGACATAGCCCTGGAACAGACCACTGACATCAAAGCAGTCATGGGGACGACCTCTTGCGTGACCAGGCATCTGGGCCTACCAAGATGTAAGAGGCCATGAGGCAGAGCTGCAGCAGAAAGGCTAAGGCTGGACCAATATTGGCAATCGGAAAGCCTACCCTCAGAAGATTTACATTTCAAAGGGGTACTCCCAGGGACTTGCAACAGTCAAATTGGTGCTTGGTTGGCCCCTTTCTTTCCCTCATGGCTTTCACTTTCATCGATTGGCACAAATCACACTCATCAAAGCCGTGTTGTCCACAAACTCAAAAAAATAAATGTTGTGCGGTTCGGTCACCAACACCTTAGACCACAAAAGTGATTGGTGGAAGGATTTGAATGAATCTGAACCGAGCCACTGGGATTGCTCTGGGCAACCTTCCACACCACAGTTTTGTAGCCCATCTGCGCCATATGCAAATAAGTTGGGTACTGCAACCAATGGTAGCAGCCCAGCCCGAACTGCTAGGCCAGGTCCCCTCTGCACAGAAACACAAGCAACCCCAGACATGTTTTGCCTTTTTGTGCCTTCTCCGTGAGGTGCAGCTTGGTTCCCTATGGTGCAGGGAGCAAGAGACCCACATCTGGGCATACCCTCTCTCACATAATTAGACAAACTATAACCACAAAGGTGATGGGTTCCGCTAGACTACCATGTTAATAGGGTAATCCAGACGTGGACCCCTTTCTCACTATTCTTAGAGAGGCACAGCTATATTCTACTGATGAGGTCCAACCAGACCGAAACATGTGTCTGGGGTTGCTGTTGGTACTCTTGTTTAGAGGATAATTGCCTAGCATTTTGTTGCTGGAGTGCCCCAGGGCAGGACAAAGACTGATATGTTTTGGATATTTGTCCTCTGTGAAAGATAGTGAGCTAATGAATCTGGGTAAGCCTCTCGTAACCAGGACTAATGTTCGGCAGAGGGACTCCCAGGACCCCCATTGTTTTTTCCAACACCTTAGAGTAAGCACGTTTGAACTCTGTGGCAATTTGAGTAGACTTGTTCAAAAAATATTTTCTTCTGAGGAAACCACTCGAGATAACATTCCATGAAGTGAGCTGAGAGAGTAGAGGTGGAAAAAGAAACCAGTCTGCAACTGTTGCTGCCCCATCCTCACCCTACACTTTGAAACTGCTTTGGGGGATTCCAAGATGGCGGCCGTGCTGGACAGACGTGCGTGAGCGGAGCTCCGTCTGCCAGCACAATGCCGCAACATAAGCTGGACAATAAAGAAGTGCTGCGACCCCAGGGGAGTGAGGACCTGGCGGATAGCATCCAGAGAAGAGAAGGCGCAGGGAAAGTGAAACCGTCTGGTCAGCGGTTCCCGTGATCATAGGCGGCAAGAGGCGAGACCCCGGGAGTAGCCACGGGCTAAGCCAAAGCAGCCGGGAAAGAGGGGCTCCCAACCCTCCGAGTCAAGCCTTTCGCCCTGGAGGGGCGGGACCCCACCCTGCAGAACCTGTCAAGACGAGACCCGCGTAGCAGGAACAACAACCCAGCGGAGCGGCCAGAAGCCCCCACCCGCAGTAAGGGCCAGTGAAGGTACAGAGCCCCCGGTTGGCAGCGAGACAGCCTAGGGGAACGCGCGCCAACCTGAGGAGAGGAGACGCCCTCCGACTGCACACACGACGCAGTGATCGAGAGCCCCTGCGGGAGAGCGCGCCTGAACAGCACCACCAGAGTCAGGGAGACAAGTGAAGTGGAGCGGGAACGTGGAGGCGGGCCCCTGTCCCCGGCGCCTTGCCACCCCCATCAGCATCCACAGGGGAAGCCAGCAGTAAGAGGCTAAAGGAAGCCGGGGAGGCCCAGCAGACCCGGTCCTGAGGAGGCCCCGGGAGACGGAGGAAGAGAGGGGCTGCTCCGCACCTCACATGAGCCCTTGAAGGACCATGGAGGGTGCACTGATAAGGTGAGGAGAAGGCGAGGGAGGAGCCCAACCTAGCTGTGCAAACACCCCAGGAGCACGCACGGAGCCCCGGGGGAGAGGATTCATCCCTTCCCCACCCACAACATAACATTGCCCTCGACTCAGGTGGATGGGACTACAGGGGCAACTAGGAAGCCCTCAGGGTGAAAAACCTCCATAGCCAAATCTTCCTAACCGCCCCAGGGAGCAACCGGTGGGGGGGGCACGGCTTATCGCCCTCCAATAACAACAAGGTCACGAGCGGGGCTCCGGAGGAACTCTACCGGACCATTTAAACCCGCAACACAGCCCATACAGCTACGGGCACAACTCCACGTACCCCGCAGTAAAAGCTGCACCCCCAATACTACACAGATAAGGAGAAGCTGAAGATTCAAGGCGAGCCTCTACGAATAGCCAGTGAAGGGGGACATTCACCACCCGCCATCAACTATAAGCCACTTACGGGGAAAAGAAGAGTGGCCAATAGCCAGAGACCTTATCATCCCAAAACCCACCAATCCAGAGGCGGCAACACCCTGCAGTACAATCTCCACAGGGAAGGCGTTACTGCAGAGAAAGAGAATACAGGAGACGGGGGTAAAAGTAACCACAATATAGCAGCAAGTTGCCGAGGCAGCGCACAGAGGAACTTCCAAGCATATAACCCATAGCCACGGGGGAGAAGCACACATGTCCAAATCCAGGGGCAGACAAACATAAACTACAGCTAACAAGTCGAAACCTGATCTGAACTTGGACCGTCTCTGGGGCGAGAACATGCCTATGAACCAGAAAATAATCGCACAAAACGAGAAAGGGGGAAGAGGCAGAGGTGAGGAAGACGGCACAGACATGACCACCAAAGAAGATATGAAGGAATGGTTCAAAGAATTCCAAGAACAATTCATGTCCTCTATGCACACCCATTTCGAGACCATGAAGGGAGAAATGAAACGGGCGATCCAGGACCTGAAAACAGACATGGGGAACCTGGAAGAACGTAACGACATACTAGAAAAGACGGTACAGAACCTAGATGAAGAATCACAACAAATCGCGGAAGCACAGGAAAGATTGGCAAGACTCTCCCAAGATCTAGAAGCCCAATGCGAAGAATTAGAAAATCGGTCACGCAGATCCAATATTCGGATCGAAAACATGGCAGAGTCCGTGGAAAACAAGGACCTCAAACAAGCAGTCCAACAGGTGTTCCGAGATATCCTAGAAGAGGATGGCGAAACAGTGATCCAGATCGATAGGATTCACAAAGTGGCCCGCGCCGCAGTGGAGAACCAGGAGCCTGCCCCAGAGACGCTCTGGTGGCAATGGCATCATACCCTCAAAAGGTTACAGATCCTTCGGAGAGCCCGTACGGTGGATCACATCAGAATGAATGGGTCAGAAATACAACTATATCAAGACTTGGCACTATCCACCCTGCAAAAACACAGAGAGATGTCACAAATAACAAAGGAATTGACAGCAAAACAAGTACGCTATAGATGGATGTTCTCCTTCGGTCCGTTATTCACGTGGGACGGGATGCAGCATAGGATCACCACGAGCGAGGAAGGAGATTGGGATCCTGAACATACAGGAGAAGGAGGGGTTGCAGTACACGGGCAGGGAACCACAGCCAGGGAAAAGGACCCCAGGAGGCTGGTCCACAGTGAAGGCAAAATCGAGACATGCCACGAAAGCTACAACACATAAATAATGGCCACAATCGCCAGATAGACACAGAACAGCGACCGCCAGACCTCAATCAAATATTTAGCAATAGAAAGGCGACTGCCACCAACACTCAGCAGCGGCGAACTGGCATCGAAAGGGAACCCAAAGAGTCATTTAGTGAGGTTTAGGACTCCTCATGCCTAGTTAGCCCTGAGATTGAGAGGGCATGGTGCGAAGGGCAGCACGTCCAAGCGATCATAGGGCCCAGAGCTCTCCTCAGGGAAGTTACAGGGGAATGGGAGGGGGAGGAGGGAAGTTGGGGACCACAACGGGGGGAAGGGACTGTTAATGGGGAAAGACGAGTTGCGAACACAACGCGAGGAAGGGGAACCCATCAGCACGCAGAGAAGCTTCTACGGCAGTCCAACATTAAGAAGGCAACAAAGCTCTGAAGAACATACACCAGGATGGGGCTGAAAATCCTAACGCACAACATCCGAGGATTAAATTCCACAGTCAAAAGGAAAAAAGTCGAACACCAACTACGACAGGGGAATTACGATATAGTAATGCTACAAGAGACACACATACAGAAAAAAGACAAGGGGAAAAACGGACTGAAAAGATTTAATAGGATAATACATGCAAACAATGTGGAAAAGAAAAACAAGGGGGTACTAATAGTCTTTGTCGACTCACTCAACGTCCAAATTTGAGAAACTCTGGAAGACAAGCCAGGGAGATTCTTAGCAGCAAAAATCCAAATTGAGAACTGCCCCTTTACCCTTGCAACGGTCTATGCCCCCAATGCGGCCCAGGAAGGATTCTTGAAAGATACGCTGCACAAATTGGAAAACTTCTCACAAGAAGCGATGATTCTAGGAGGGGGACTTCAACATGGACTGGAACCCAAGGGAAGACAGATGGAATCCCAACCTCTCACTGCAAGGCTCCCCGTCGCAATCATTGAAGAAAACCATGCATAAACTAGCACTTGTAGACGTTTGGCAGAATCTTAGATGCCCTACACCGGGATTTACATATCACTCCCATGTGCACGGTACAAGCTCCAGAATTTACTATATCTGGGCGTCAGTGGGTCTTCTGGGAGAGATTCAGGAGGTAGAGATAGGCCCAATCTCGATCTCAGATCACGCCCCAATTTGGATTACACTCTCGGCCATCCGCAAACGATCCGGCCTCTGGCGATGGTCCCTGCCCAGAGACTTCTTGCAGGACCCAGTGATGAAGGAATCAATCAGAGACTACATAAGAGTACTTCAACCACAACAATATCCCAGAATTGACCAAGGCCACAATTTGGGAAGCCTTCAAGGCGGTCATGCAGGGACACTTGATCGCGCTAAAAACACAGAAAGACCAGCAATCCCGAAAATGGGACGAGGAGCTTGAATTCAACCTAGGGAAGATTAGAGATGAAATGGCAATAAAGCATACCCAGAAACTGAAGAGAGCCTATAGACATCTACAGGGGCAGCTGGAGGCAATCCAAACCAAGACAGCAGAGACCCAACTTCTCCACTTGAAACTTGAAACATTGGTATGCCATGAAAGCTAACAAAGCAGACAAACTACTGGCGAGGCAGCTGAAAGGCAAACAAAGGCAAACAGTATTGGCTCTGAGACTCCAATAACCAAGTGAGAACCCAATCGAAGGACATCATAGACATATTTAGAGATTTCTACCAAGAGCTATATACATCGGACAAACCGGCAGAGATGGACCAAATAAACGATCTAAAAGATGTAACGCTCCCAACCATCACACCAGAGGAGAAAATGGCACTCAATGCGCAGATAAAAGTTGAGGAAGTCATAAGGGCGATAAGAAAACTGCCAAAAAACAAAGCCCAAAACCCCGATGGCTACACAGCCTCCTTTTATAAAACTTACGAGGGAACTCTAAGCCTGTTTCTCACAGAACTCTTTAACTCCTTTAAAGAGTCCGCAAACATCACAAAGTCAGTGAACGAGTCAAAAATATTGGTCTTTCATAAGAAAGGGAGGAACCTGGAGTCGCCAGGTGCATACCGACCCATAGCACTAATAAACCTTGATGCCAAACTATACACCAAAATCCTGGCCAATAGACTCACCCCCTTACTCCCTAAATTAATACACCAGGTCCAATCAGGATTCATTCCTAATAGAACAACCTATGACAACATCAGAAGAATTACCCACCTGATAGAGAAAATAGGGATCACAAACATCCCAGCCGCACTTCTGGCAATAGACGCGGAAAAGGGTTTGACCGCGTGGAGTGGTCCATGCTCTTCCGGACCCTAGAGAAATTTGACCTGGGCGAAACATACATAGACATAAGGGCCAACTATACCACACCGTCAGCCAGAATCACAGTGAACGGGGAGCTCTTAGACACAATAAAAATCGAAAGAGGCACCAAACAGGGGTGCCCCCTCTCCCCACCCCTATATGCCATCTTCCTGGAGCCACTGCTAATGAAAATAAGAAACACACCAACATTAAAGGCATCACAATGGGAGGCATATCCCATAAAACAGCAGGCTATGTGGACGACATGCTGATGGTCCTAGCGGAACCGGTAGACACATTGCCCCCTCTAATACAATCAATAGGGGAGTATGGCCGGGTATCAGGCTTGAAGATAAACAGACAAAAATCAGAGCGGATGGTACTGGCCGGAGACAAACAGGAAATACAGAAAGGCGCAGGGTACCTCTGTCTATCAATCCAGCACCCTTTATGCCGTTGTTTGATAATCCGGAATTCAAACCCGGCACAGAAAAAGAAAAGTTTAAAAAATGGGTCGATTTGGAATGCACTAAAGTGGGGGACATGTACGAAGACCAACAGATAAGACATTCAAGGAATGCAAGACACTCCACGGCCTTACGGAAAAAGATAGATTCCAATATGATCAACTCCATCACTGGCTCTCCACACCAAGGATAAGGCAGGTGGCAACGAGAGATCTAACCCCATTCGAAATATACATTGTCACACACAGGAGACAAAAAATGAGTGTCAACTCTATACAAATTCTTGAACGTCCCAGCAGAAGACACAAAATGGCAATATATGAGAAGATGGGGAAAAAACGCTGGGAAGAGAGAACCTGAGAAACCAATGGGAATACACATGGCAAATCATCCCCAAATGGACTTGGGCGATCCAGCATAGAGAAACCTGGACAACAGTAATGATCCAATGGCACTACACACTGGAAAGACTACACAAAATGTACAACACGCAACAAAACACATGCTGGCGAGATTGCAGTGAGGAAGGCAATTGGAGACACGTATGGTGGGACTGCCCGAAGTTGAAAGTCTTCTGGTCGGAGATAAAAACCCAATTGCAAGGGATGTTCAAAGGGGCAGAATTAATAAGAGGTTTGGCTGGGTGTATTTTGGGACACCCGAGACAGAACGATGACGAAGACCGAGAAGAGGAATTTTATGGGCCTCCTGATTGCAGCCTGTCTAACAATAGCCCAAAGATGGAAACAGAAAACACCACCAGATATGATAGAATGGCTTTAGCGAGTCTGGCAATTCTTAGCATTGGAACGCATAACGTATAATTTACAAGGGGCCCGACAAAACTTCCAAACAGACTGGGGGCCGGTGCTAGAATACCTGTAAAGTGACTATATGCTGCAATGGTGCTCGCATAGAATCAGAATCCTGGACATAATCACATGAGGGAACAAGCACAACGATCACTAATAACTAGACAAGCATCTCTAGTGTCTGCCGGTGGGGGGGGGGGTATGGTTGGAGCGGAATGGGACAATGTTTGAGTCCCACAATTTACTCTAATGTGTTATGTCTTAAAATGCAATAAAAACAAGTTAAAAATAAAAACTGCTTTGTAGACTTCTCACACAGCTCTCCAGTAGTGGTGAAGGGTAGCACAGTGTTCAGGGAATGGTCTGCCATTACTTTGGATGCTGCGGTCCGCCATGTGATAAGTCTATGGTCTTCCCTTCATATGGGGCCTGCCATCTTTCCTTTCCCCCCAGTTAGCGCTTTCTCAACCACCATAACCTGGAGATCCACAAGAGATCACATTTCGGTTGGAGAAAGCAGCCTTAGAGCTTGTGTTCCATGTCAGAAGGGCCAAGGGTGGTATTCAGATTACTTTTTGGTGACAAAGAAGGATGGACTGCATCCTATCTTAGACCTCAGGCATTCGAACAAGTTCTTTAGGGAGGACAACTTCAAGATGGTGACTCTGGCGCAGATCCTCCAGGACCTGGAGAAAGCAGTCTTGGTGCCTGTGTCCGTTACATACACATGCCAAGGTTATTATGATATGGCATTTTTAACGCGCCTATGCACAAGTGTTTCAAGGCGCGACGAGGCAAGGGAGGGGGAACAAAGGGAAGACAGAAAACGATCTTACTAGGCCAGGTGACATTGAGATTGCACAAGCGCAGGGCAGAGGAGTGGAGGAAAGTGAGAGGGGAGGAAGCAGTGCTGTACATGGGATCAAACAATAAAAGTAGTGCGGCCAGCTTGTGGCAAGTGCAAGGATAAGTGCAGACAGCAGGTGTCCAAAGTGCAGGTAGGGGGACTCTAGCATTACAGATACAGACTTAAGTGCAAGAGTTGCCGGGTGGGGCAGTGCAGGTATGAAACGGGCGTGGTCAGGGAACCTGGGCCTGAGATCAGAGGGTAGCCAGGTGACCAGTGCAGTTTCAGTTTCAGCTTGGAATTCAGCAGGGGAGAGGAAGAGAGAAGGCAGAAGCAAAGAGGAAGGTCTTGAGGTGCTTCCGGAACCGGAGATGGTTCTACTCATGTTTTAGAGTGGCAGGGAGGCTGTTCCAGAGGGAAGCCCCAGCTGAAGAAAGAGATCTACCACCAACTCGTTGCTTGGAAAAGCGACTGACCCTAAGGGAGTTGGAGGCGCAGGAGCAAAGAGCTTGAGTAGGAAGATATTTACAAAGAGAGAGTTGGGGTATTGGGGCACCAGGCCCCAGAAGGCCCTGTGGACAATGCAGAAGGACAAGTCTCGCAGTCCTGTTCTGGATGAGTTGCGGAGAGAAGAAGCAGGCAGATTTAGAAAGAGGCTGTTGCAGTAGTCCAGCTTAGAGAGAACCAGAGCTCTGGAGACAGTGAGTTTCTGGGGGAAGGAGAGGGAAGGAAGAATACCTCTGAGGAGGTGCAGTTAGTAGTGTGACTTCTTACAGATGTCAGAGATGTGAGGAGAAAAGGAGAGTGTGGAGTCGAAGATGAGCCGAGGTTCTTAGCCTCAAAGGTGGGAGCAGGAAGAAGGCCCAGGGAGGCCGGGCCAGAGAGTGAAAGGAAAGGAGGGAGAAGGTCAGCCGATGAGGAGAATCTGTGTTACTGGCATTAAGGTAGAGATCGTTGTCGGCACACCACTCCTGGATAGCAGATAGTCAGTCAGAGTTGAGAGAAGAAGAGGTGGCAGAAGGGAGCCTGAAAACGAGCTGAGTGTTGTCTGCATAGCACTGAAAATTGGGGCAGAGAGCGGCAATGCGGTGGGCAAGAAGTGCCAGTTATTGGTTGAACAGCCAGGGAGAGAGGTTAAACTCCTTGGGAACACCACAGGTAGAGAGAGATGAAGGAGAGGAAGGACCCTAGTTGGACCTGGAAGGGTCGATCGGAGAGGAAAGAGGTCAGCCAGGCCACGTCCTGATCGGTGATACCCAGGTTATCACGGAGCTGGTTGAGCAGGATGGCATGGTTGACCGTGTCAAAGGCAGAAGAGAGATCAAGTAAGATGAGGACAGAGGGGGTATTAGAATTGATGTTGGAGAGCAGGTCTTCACAGATGTTCAGGAGAGAAGCTTCCGTGATTCTGGCTGCTCTGAAGCCAGACTGATGGTCATGGAGACAAACAACAGATTCAGTATGAAGATTAAGCTGGGAGATGGACAGCTTTTCCATGAGTTTGCCCAGGAAAGGAGTGATGGAGATCAGGCGATAGATAGCCAGGCAGGAGGGGTCGGCTCAGGGTTTCTTGAGAAGAGGGTGTACAAGAGAGTGCTTCAGGGGGGAAGGGAAGGCTCCAGTGGTGAAGGAGTGGTTGCAGAAGGCAGCCAGGGCAGGAGCAAGGGTGTCAATGGGGCCCTTGATGGTTTTGGAAGAATAGGGGAGAACCTGTTTTGATGAAACGTTCATAGATTGGACTCGTCTAGAAACCTTGTTGGGGGTGAACAGAGGAAGGGAGGAAAGGTGGACAGGGGGGGGCAGAGGAAGAGCAGGGAGGAGGGGAGAGGACGAGCGAGAGGACAGGATGTCCTTAGTTTTAGAGATGAAATGAGAAGCCAGTGCCGCGCAGATGGCCTGGGAGGGGACAGGAGAGGTAGAGACTGCAGCAGGATTGGCCATCTCCTTGCAGATTTCAAAGAGTTTGGCCGAGTTGTTGGTTGCCGCAGATATGCAGGCTTGGATGTGGGCTCTCTTCTTGTAGCGGACAGAGAGCCGATATTGCCTTTGGAGCAGGCGGCAGGCCAGTTTGTCAGAGGATGCGCAGGAAGCACGCCATTTCCTCTCAGCCACCCTGCACTTCCGTTTAAGGGTGACAATGCATTGTTCACATTACTTTCTGGTTGCGGAACGACAAAGGATGGGGTCCGATCCTAGACCTGAGGTGCCTGAACAAGTTAATCAGGAAGAGTAATTTCAAGATGGTGGCTTTGGAGCAGATCCTCCAGGCCCCGGAGTCACAGGATTGGTTGTCGTTACTGGACCTTTGGGGTGTTGATTTTCATCTGCCAATACATTGAAGGCACAGAAAGTATCTGATGTTTGGGATTGGCAGCGCCCATTACCAATTTCAGATCTTGCCTTTCGTTCTAGCTTATGCCCTAAGGGTCGCCAGGAAAGCTTTGGTGGTGGCAATGAGGGCCAGGAGATGGCAAGTACTTGTATTCCCCTACCTGGCCTGGATGATTGCCTCAGAGCACAATCCCTGGAGCAGTTTCTGGACTGTCTAAGCCAAAACTGCCAGCGCCTGTACAGATTATGCTTCTCCCAGAACGTCAAGACCTTTCAGTGGCACCCTCACAAACAGTCCCATTCATCTGAGTGGTCCTGGACTCCCGGACTCTTGCTTGGATTGGAGGAAGCTTTTTCTTCCCGAGGACAGGGTCTTGAATATCACTCACATAGTTGTGAAATTCCAACACACACATTCACTGCCAGATTCACTTTTTTCAGATGGTGGATTTTATGGCTTCCTGCATGTTTTTGATCTCTCACGATCTTTGTGGATGAGATTCCTTCAGTGGTTTCTCAGGTTCCAGTGGTAACTGTCCTTGCCCAGTATGACAGATCTTTTGAAGATTCAGACTCTGGTATCACAGGACCGTATATGGCGGGCCCTTCCAAAGAACATCATGGTGAGGGAACCTTTTAAACAACCTTGGCCAGGGGTGGCTTTGGTAACAGAGTCCTCACTGCATAGCTGGACTGTTCACATGGGCAGGGTCAAAGTGAGTGGGTTGTGGTCTCCAGCAGAATCCAGGTTCCTAATCCGCCTGTTCGAGCTGCGGGTTATCAGACTGGCACTGATGGCGTCTTCCCTTCCAACCAGGGGAAAACTGTCCTGATCTGGACAGACAGCATGGTGGCCTTGCGCTACCTCAGGGAAACAGGCTGTTGGGTCATTGGAAAGTGATGTGACACTGGTTCTGGTCTTTGGAAAAAATGGTTTCTCTCTCAGCAGCCCATCTGGACTCGACTGAGAACGTGATGGCCGATACCCTAAGCAGGCAGGGTGCAATCCCCCATGATTGGAGATGTGCCAGGAGCTCCTTTTGGAGCTTTCCAACCTTCAGTTGGATTTATTTGCCTTCAGTGCCAACAGAATGTCCAAGCTGTTCTGCTCCCAGGAATGTTCCCCAAAAGGGGCATTAGGGGATGCACTTCTAGTGGAGTTTAATTTGCGTGTCTACCGGTTCCCATTATTCTGTACATTCTCAACAAATTCCCATCTTTCCGCATATTCTAAGCATGTTTCGAACTACAATGACTCTGGGTGGCCTGGATTGGTTCCACAGGACGTGGTAGCCAGACCTTCTAGTCATGCTCATCTGCCATCCACAGTGTATACTTTCTCAAGCATGTTTATTCCTACATCCAGCCCCCAGCCCGCTCACACTTCATGCATAGCTGCAGAGATGCTGATGTACTGGGGAATGGGATCCCCCAGAAGAGATCTTTGAGGTCCTGCCCATCAGGAGAGCAACCTCAAAGGTGCTTTATAGTTGTTTCTGGAGAAGATTCTCTGTTGTGGGGACAGAGACTTGGACCTATTTTGATGTTCTATGGTTCAGTTGTTCCATTTTTGCTGCACCCAGACTCTCACTTTTCAGCGCCCACAGGGACGCAGTGCCTCAGGTAGTCGGCAAATGTTTCCACTTGTGCAGCTCATCGTCCCTACCTAGGACTTTAACTTTGTGCTAACCTGGATGGGGAGCACCATTCAAACCAATCCACTCATGCCCTCTGTGACGCACCAGAAGAAAGAGTCTGACAATCTGAGGACATTTTTAAGACATTTTTTATAAAAAATGTTTTAAAGAAAGGCCTAACTAGACTAAGGGTGCTAGTCTGTCATCAATACCCAAAGAAAATGTCCTCTGTCCAAAACCTAACCTTCTAACTTGCCTTACACTATAAATAATAACTAAATAACACCAGTGTTAGGGAGAATTCTCGTTTAATGGATAATTTCCCTTACCTAGCGAGTCCCTCAGCAGCTTTGCTGGATTTTTGGAGTTAATCTTTTCCACTTGGTAAGAGTGTGAGCTTTTCCCCCACTCTTACCCATGTTTTGCCATGTGTATTTCATCTGTTTTGTAATTGTGGGCTCTGGAGTACACCACTTCAGTAGCCCCCTTCTTTTGTGTGTTACACAGCACCTTCAGTGCAGTGACACAGGATTGTCTTTTAGACTTCCCACCGACTCCATTTCTGGGACTGACTACTGTCCTCCCAGAAAAGGGTAAAGTTGCCTTTAACTTTACTTAGTCATTTAACCACACATCCAGTACACCCTATCTTACATGGAGTACTGGAAAGGGTTAATCCTTAGCCCTTTTTATCTGTGCCTCCTAGAGCATTGTTTCGCTCTTTTAACATTTAGACTTGGCTGGTGGCAGTGGTATCTACCCTAACTTTTCTTCCGCGATTATACTATATAAACGTGGTACTATTTCAGGCTATTATATTAGCCTCGAACTTAAACCCGCTGGACCAAATACTTTCTTTTGGCTCCGGTCGGGTTTATTTGCCATTTCTTTTTGTTAAAGTCCTTCTTGTGTTTTACTTTGCGTGGCAAACCAGGTTTGCCTCCCTTGTTCACTGTCTTTTGGCGGGCTTTTGCCAAGAAGCCCTCCTCTAGGCGCCTGGGTGGGCTGAATGTGAGGGAGGGCTGTAGTCACCCCCTGCACAGGGTATCCTAGGAAATCCAAGTCGCACATTGCCATGATTGGCTGAGGTGGTTGTCCAGGCTGGACAACCCCCCCTGCTGTGTGATTGACAGCCAGGCTGTGTGAATGGGGTATTTTCGCATAAAAGGCAGGACTCTTGGGCTAGAAGTCAGAGTCGTCACTGGAACTACAAGGAACCAAAGAGAAGCGGAGAAGAAGTCGGCGAAGAAGCAGAGAAGAAGTCGGCTGCTGCAACTACCCCGTCCCGGTGAAGCCCTGCTGCAGTCCTAAGCTATCTACCCTTCGATGACCAGACAAGCTCCAGTCCGGAGTCTTCGTCCCTTGAGCCTGGTGGGGATAACCAGCTCATCTTCTACAGCCAGAGGATCCTCTTCGTGGTCGAACTCGCTGCACACTGCTGTAGTGGTCTGGATAGCCATCTGAAGAAGCCTCTCCTGTTTTTAAGGAGCGCACCTTTTTATTCACCGTCACTGCTGCCGGCTTCAGCCCTGTGTGGTGCAGACCCCTCCAAACATTGGCCCTCATTCCGAGTTAGGACTACACACATTGTTGTTGCCGGAAGGCTGTAATTAATTAATGGTTATTGCAATTGCAAGTAATATCAAGTTTCCCTTGGACAAGGTTCAACGCCTTTGAAAAAGAGCTTTGCTCGAAACACGTGTCAGGCTGTGGAATGGGATTAAAAATATAATTCAATTGTTATTGTATTACTGTTTATTGGCGCAGTTCACTGATTATAACTAACTTACACCATGGAGTAGTCTGCCGGATTGACAGACAGTCAAATGGAACTTTGATCTCATCTATGCATTCCCACCAATCCCTGTCATACTGCTATTTCTCAGAAGACTGCTGAATTTCGGGTCCATGTTGATTCTAATCGCCTCAAACGGAGGCTGTATGATGTGATACCCGGCACTTTTGAACAGGTCTATCGGTCCTCTCCGCTACATCCCGATGTGGGTTGTTTTGCTCTTGTACTCAGGGTTGGGGTGCAAGTGGATTCATCCGGGCCTTAGTAACCTGAACCTTCATGCTTTGCTGCTTATTGGCTGAAATAAAAGGAATGGGACTTGTCCGGCGATGTCTTGGGTGTACTCCTTTCCGCTCTGAAGCTGGCCCCCAAGTCCATGTATGGCTGCAGGTGGCAACGGTTTTCGGCTTGGGATCGGGAAAGGGGCCTGGACCCTTTGCTTTGTCCCATTTCCTCTGTTCAGATTTCCTGTTTTCTTTGTCCTGGACATGCCTGCACATTTGCATTGTGAAGGGGTACCTGGCTGCCATTTCGGTATTTAAGAGAACCCCTAGAAAAGGCTGTTTCTTCACAATCCCACTGTTAGGTTTTTGTGGGATTTGTGCAACCAGTTTCCTCCACACCAGTTAATGTTCCTGTGTGGGATTTGAATTTTATTTTGATGTTCTGTTCGAGCCGCTGCATTCATGTTCTTAAAGACTGCTCACCAGTATGGGGAATTTTGTGGTGGCCATCACTTCTGCGAGGTGGGTGAGTGTGCTACAGGTGTTTTGTTAAGCCTCCATACTTGGTGTTTTCCTATAAGAAGGGGACTGAAAGTAAGATCGTTTTTCTTGCCTAAGGTTGTGTCAGATTTTCATTTCTTTCAGATAATCCATCTTCCTGTTTGCGTCCCTCCCTTCGAAGACTGAGGAGCAATTCCATTGGCTGGACTGAGTGTGGACCCTCAGCTACTAGGTTTATCAGAGAGATGTGAGGAAAGATAGTCCGCTTCTTGTGAGTTATGCCTGTGACTGAACAGACCCTGTTGAATTGGATCATCCTCTGCATCTTAGAATGCTGCAATCTTGCCAGGAAGGATGTGCCTATGGGCCCCATTCCGCTAGAGGTCTGGCTATCACCTCTGCCCTCCAATAGGGAGTCCCTACATTTACCATCGGCCAAGCGGCCATGTGGGCTTCTTTGCACGTTTTCCAACCAGTTCTTTGTCCCTACATCGACCTGAGTGTTTTCGAAAATCATTTTGTTTTACTACATCATTTTGAAAAAACTCTGCATTTTATTTTTTGCATATTTTTCGGGAAGGGGTCCCCACGCCCCCCATTAATTTCAAATATATTCCCCCCGCAAAACAATATTGTCGAAAAAACCCTTGGGAATGAAACAACACGATACCTTCCCAACATTACTGCTTGGATTCTTTGTCAGGAGAAACGAAGGATGCATACCCCATTATTCTACTGTCTGGGAACCATTTAAGGTATGGCTGAGGGGCGAGGTGATTTCAATGTCCACTGGAAGCCTGGAATAAACGAGAAGGGAATTAGGCTGGGTAGAAACGGACTTGAGACAGCTCGAAAATGAATACGCCACAACACATAACAGGACGCTGCTGGGCCTTATTAAAGGGAACCTGCTGAAATGTACAAGGCGATATGGGGAAGCAGACAGCAGGGAGGTCCTTTGGGGTTTGCCAGGGGGTCACCCTTGCTACCCCTTTGGTCTCCCATGCTACCCCCTATGGAAGGTTTTGGACTGTGGCCAGCGCCACGTGGCTCTTTGTTTCTGGAGTGGCTTGCAATCTTGGTCAGGCCTCTTAAAAAAAAACAGGGGGGTCCCCAAGTGTTACACTTTGAGCAGTGACTCTAAATAAGAAAGAAAATGAATAACAAATAGTCTTTCTGGAAGTCTATACAATAATTGTTAGACTCGTTAAAGGTTTATTTTATGCAGACTTCAGGGGGTGAGTCAGTGATTTAGTCTGTTTTTAAACACCTCAAATTCACAATGAAGACAAAAACAATATGCATTTTGGTTTTTGCAAGTTGCAATTTTAGCATGTTTTTTCTGCAGCTGTCTCTGTTACGATCATCACAAGAAATTCCATCTTGGTGTCCTGGGTCACTTGACAAACTCTTTGTGCCTAAAAGCTTGTGCATAGTGTAGACATGTTTGACCACAGCTCATCAAGTGGCCACAATGAATGCTTTGTTGTAATGTGTCTATATTTCCTATCTCAATGGCATGCTGTTCTGGATGTTTGTGTCAGGCCCGGTTCCAGGAAATTTTATCTGGGTGGGCCAGGGTTTTGGTCAGGGGGGCCCATATTCCATTGGGTGTGGGTTTAGGAGTACCCTCAGCAAAATGCTGGTGTTTATCCTGATTTCACGGATCCGTGATCCAGCAAAAAATTGTCTTCAAAAGAGAAGCAAGGAAAATAGTGTTGCAGCATCAATCTACCTATCTTCCCTTCCCATCTGCTCTCCCCTTTCTGTTATATCTGATCTTCCTTCACCTTTCACCTTCCTTTAGCTGCCCTAACCACAGTTTTTATTTACCTCACCTCCCGCCTATTCACACCAGCACCCAGCATGCCTTTCCTGGACTGGCTTGGGAGAATTGAGGGTGATGCCTCCGCCTCCGCCTCCTCCTCCTCTGAGAGGGCTGAGCAGTGAGGCCCCAGTCTTTTTACCATCTCAGATGGTGTCCGCCCAACAATACCTTTCGGAGCACTGTAGCTACTCACAGCAGGCCCCAGAGGAGATGGTTGTGGTCCCTCCATCTTGTTGTGAAAGATAGACCCCCACCCAGAATACTGAAGCAAGGACTAGGAGATTTTCATTCCTACAAAATTTTAAAAAATTTCAATATTCTTTAAATTTCAAGAACAGAATATACCATGTCCATTCAATACAGGTAGTCTTGTTGATCTTAACAATATTTTGAGCACAATATCATTTCCTCCAATAACATACACATGTATACAAACCTCTCTTCATGCACCCATTCCACAAACTCCTTCCCCCCATTCTTTCCAACTGAACCCATACAGTAGTCCCATTCTGAATGTCTCCCATCAATGGTTCATGTCAAAAATTACATTTGAAACAAAAAATGTTATTTTTGTTGTTGTTGCATCTGTGCAGCACATTTTAATTGCGTTGAGAGTGCAAGGGAGTGCTAGGTCTGTAAGGGCTGCATCAGGAAGCAGAGACTGCTGGTTGAGGGATTTGCGGCCTCCTGGTATTGCTCCTGGTGGGGCGTGCCCCTGTACATCATTGTCTGGTACATACTGTTTACATACTGGTTACAATATGGAATTGTCCATGATGATTCTTTGTTTGATGTGTTTACTTTGATTTGCTATTGACTGACACAATTGTGTTCAATAAATGTGGCCCGGATATTTTCAAAGTTAGATGTGTGTGTGTGTGTGTCCTAATGCCTGTGCTGCCCATCTATTTAACCACAAGTTAGGCTTTTTGGAATAGCTTATAATGCGAACTGAATCAGTTCTAGGGGCACCTAATTTTAACAGGTAAGGCATAGTGAAATTAAAAAATATGCCCAGGATCACACACTTTGGTGAAGTGGCCAAGCCATAATTTGAGCCTAGCCTGAAATTTAGATACGTGACCACACATTTTCCAAGCTCAAGTTGGTACAAATATGTGTTGAAGTTTGGCTTTGAATAACTAAAATAATACTAAATTGTATACAGATACTTTTTTTAAAAAATGCACAAGTCACATGATAAACCAACCTGACAATCTATTCATCATTGTAGAAACATGTTGATGAAAAGATTAAGGGGGGCATTTTGTTTTGAATCCTAAATTGCACAGATCAGAATTCTCCTGCTTGCCCATTTTTGCAAAAGGGGCCATTCATTAATTTTCATTGTTTCCAGCAAGTACTGGAAAAGTAAAGAGTAAAACACAGGCGAAAATCGCGTTTGCTATTACTTGTCTGGAAAAGTGTAAATTACTTGCACAATTAACGATTGGGGGAGCCATCCAAAATGGATTCCTTTGGACTCTCATGCTTTTTGCAGGTGTAAAGGTCGGGCAAGTCCCATAAGAACCTATTGGTTTTCCGCCAACGTAAAAATACATGCTGGTGGACTACCAATTGGATTTGGCAGGGGGAACTTGTTAAGTCCGATAGGCTCTCCAACTTCACCTGTCAAATTGTACAAAATCCTGCAGCTCATGAAAATTGAAGCTTCATGCATTTAGCGCTACTTCTTCCACTCCGCTTGACCTGGAACATGATCCTCTATGACTGTAGCTTTATTTTCCCCAACCTGAATGGATGCCTACAAGCTCCAGCATAGAAATTAATGAGAACTTTAAAAAATCTTATACAGACACAAAGTGAAATGAAATGCATGACAAGGTTATTGTTTCACAGATCTTGTTCTGTATCCCCTTACTTACTAATCACCCAACAATCACACTTAAATAGCTTCTTAAAATCCTATATAATTTTTTTTTTTAAGTGGTACAGCAACGGTCACTGCCTTTTCACCTTTTCTTATCTCTAATCACTACCTTTTGTAAATAATCTTCCTCTGAGACACCTTTAAAAGATAGGATCTCGCTGGTAGAGCCTGATAAGCCCTGGCTATTTGTATTTGATGGGAGAGAGTAGAGCAGTAGATGTACACATTTTATACTTTGCCTGCAACATTATAGAAAACGCTCTTCTTTTTTGTTATTGTACAGGTGTTCATGTTTCATTTCTGACACTGCCTAAACACCCAGCACCCAGGATTTACATCATACTTTCCAAACAAATCCCACAACACACATGACATATTCTGTTTGCATGCAAACTCTGTAAAGTTATTCAAACAGAATGAGGTTATCAAGTCAGTTTGAATCATGAAACGTTCTGTCAGAGTAGACTAGCCTTCCAAACAAAGATGCATTCTATTTAGGTCGGAGCCCCACTGGTAAGTATACATGAGAAGATCTGAAACTGGTCAATACTTGCCAACCTAGCCTCATCATTTTCAGGTAGGGCCTTGTTGGACCAGCTCAGTCAGTGAGGTGCAGCTTGATTCCCTAGTAGTAGCAAGCAAGACCCCCACATCTGGGCATATACACATTCACTGAGGGAGACAAACGGAATCCAAAATGCATTGGCAAAGCCAACGTCTTGGGCTTTTGATTGGGGATGGATAGGCATTTGCCAGGCACTGCCATAAGGGTACCACCTGGCCACAATATGGGAACAGCTGGGAAATGGTGCCAGTAACTGGGCATATGATGGCATTGCCTGGCAAATGTCTGCTAACACCTATACGCAAGCCAAAACTGCTGGCGTCATGATTGCTTGTTTAAGACAGGATTTCAGTGCAAGTCACAGAGCCATTGACAAATATATTGCTTATAAAATCAACTGGCTGAAGACGCATATTAAGAGAATATTACACCAGGAGCTCATTTACAGAGGTAATTAAACACTCAAAAGAATGCTTAGATATAACAGTGGCAGGCCCTATACAGCAAGACGTTTGGTGTTACTTTGTGATGGAGCTTGCTCAAAGAGTTCTAGAAAGGTTAGGTTTTTGGTGGTGAGGCATTGACATAGCCACGTCTAGTCATTAGGTGGGTAAATGACCTGACACACCCATAGGATGTGTGTTTCTCCTCACATTGTATTGCCATCCTATCTTTGTTCCACAGCATGCGTTCTGGTTGTACCTAATAGGTAAAAAGTCTCTGAATCAATTAGAACCACCGTCATTGCTCTGGCCAGCCTTCCATACCATTTGCATATCAGCCATGACTCGGTCACTAATGTCAGAAGCCCTTCTCAAACTGCTAGACCACAGGGCCTAAACATTCATATGGTTGCTTGTGTTCCAGTCCAGATGGAACACAGCCTAGCAATTGAGATTGAACTGCTCCTTTTGGTGGCAGCACCAAAAGTAATTTGATAATGGCTTGTCGCCTTCTCTAATTGCACTGACATACTACAGAATTATGGCATAGAATATTGCAAAGAGCAATGGTAGTGATAATGTTTAATTCAAAGCCTTGCATGTATCACTTTTTGAGTGCACTCTCTCCCCTCCAGAACTACATTTTTGTTACTACCAACCTTATCTTTTCACTTTTATACTCAAGTAGTTAATGCAGCAGAATATATATTTTGAATGTCATTTGTAAGGGCCCCCATTTAGTTGACGCACCTTCTGCAGAAATCTGTGTTCAAGGAACTTTACCTGTCATTTATTGTTTGATATAGTAAGCCATGTTATTAAGCATGATGTGAAAAACCACTATATTACCACAAAAAATAGATATGAAATTACAGAAACCAAAATTGTGATTTTAGGTTTGAGAAAATAGTTGTAGGCAGCCTTCTTGAATAAGTGTGCTACTTCACTTAGAGGTATGAAGGGCCGCCATATCCCTGTTCATTTGTACTTTCATGGCGTGGGGCATAAATCATTGTCTAGGGCAAGAAAACAAATCCTGGCCAGGCCTCCTGCAATTCAGCCTCTCAGAATGATGTCTCTGAGGTTGCTGCTGAATGTTAAGAGCGACACCCACCCCCCACTCCCTTGGTTACCAGTGCTGCATAACACCACTTACGTGGCCTCCTTTCTAGGGGGGGCCAGAGGCTGGCTCTGGGGGGGCCTGGTTTGTTTGCATATATGAGGTAACGAGTGCCCAGAGTACGGGATGCCGTGTGAGTGCACTGCTTTCCCTGTGCTACTCTAAATTCCTTAACACACAGTTATGAACCCTCCCAATAGTATGTATTTAGACAACCTTTGAAGCCTGAAATGTAGATCCACACAGCCTTGACATGTGGTCAACTTTGCACCAGACCTGCAGATTAACTGGCCTGCTGTTAAATCTCAGTTACCAGTTTAATGGTATCCACTACAGAGTATAATTTGCTTTCTGACTTTGAGAACATTCAGACATGTAATTGCTCATTTTACTATAACCAGTAAGATATCCATAGCTGATGAGATAGCTCAGTGGGTTGAACGCTCGCTGCTGCGATGTGTGTGTGATCTGCAGGTTTGAATCCTGGCAAAGACAACTCAGCCTTCCATCCTCCTGATGTCTATAAATGAGTAGCAACACAGTTTGGGGGATATTGTAGGTATATGTGTTCTATATAAAGTGCGTAAGCGCTATATAATAACACATCATTATCATTTGGCCTTGGACATCTGCTTGCATTCAAGGTAATTTTATAATATGGGGACTATACACACTGATATTAACGATACATATGGTAATTCATTCTTGTATGAAATGTATATCACATTACAGTGATATCGTAACCATACTTATTGTAAGTGTGCTTAGGAACAATGCTATGTGATGCCACTTCCTATTTTGTCAAGGGGTGAACGGTTGTGTTCCATTGCTGTCACTTCAGAGTGTGGTCAAATGACATCACTTCCTGTGATGTCATCAGAGGCCATGGGTCATGTGATGTCACTAGCGCTACCCCTGGCATTTTGGTGAAATGATGTCCCTGGGAGACGGACTGGGCTGCTTCCTGGCGGGCACGATCCGGTCAGAGAAAGGGGCACAACACATCACTGGGATTAAGGGACAAACTGATAACATACTAACCACACACAAAGGGATTAAGGGCGAGTTTCACCAATACTATAAAACCATATACGTTAATGTTGATAGGTGTACCGACGCAGACCAGACTTGCTATTTAGACGAGATTCCTCTCCAATCTCTACCTCCAGAAACACTGTCAATACTCTACTAGCCGCTCGCACTCGAAGTTATAGATGCAATAGTGGCTCTTCGGTCTGGTAAGGTCCTGGGCCCGGAAGGGATAGGAGTTGAACTATACAAGGAGCTCCGACAGATACTGGCACCCAAACTGCTGAGGGTCTGGGAAGAGTCCCTGCAGGCCGGTCAACTACCACCTATACTCTCTGAAGCTGTAATTACTGTACTGCTAAAACTGAACAGGCCACCGTCTGAAAAGGCCTAGTACAGACCATTTTCCTTGATCAATACTGACACAAACATGTTCGCCAAATCTTATCCATCCGCCTTCTGCCTTGCATGTCGGTGTTGATACATACGGACCAATCCGGATTTATCCCCAGACGCTCTACAGCATTTAATCTACGTAGACTCTTCTGCATTATATCCCAAATTAATCCAAAGGCCAGGGCTGTAGCAGCCTCACTCGATGCAGAAAAGGCCTTCAACCCTGTTTCTTGGCAGTTCCTCTTCACAGTCCTCCATCGGATGCAATTAGAGGATCACTTTATAGAATGTATACAATTATTATACATTAACCCCACAGCCAGAGTCTGCACCAACAATACACTTTCACCCACTGTACACATGGGACGCGGTATTAGCCCCACTGCTCTTTGCACTGACCATTGAGCCCCTTGCCAGTATAACGCAAGATAAACATAGACACAGGGGTCTCCACATAGCGGAACCACCACAGATTATATGCTGACGACACACTGTTATATATCCACAACCCGGTACAGCATATGAGTCAAGTGATGGAGGAGGTCCGTAAATTTACAACACATTCCGGATACCGAATCAATGAAGCAGAATCGGAACTATTCCCACTCACCGATGCTAGACACATCCGATAGACTTTATGGAATTCAGATGGGTCCGACATAAAATTCAATACCTGGGCATAGTGATCTCTCGATCACACCGCTCCCTGCTCGCTGATAATCATGGGACTTAGCTAGACACACTGGCAGCTACAACTATGGGCAAAGTTTTGTATGTCATTATACGGCAGACTCTCAATACTTAAAATGATAGTGGTTCCGAACCTACTGTATTATTATTGCAATATCCCAGTATGGCCGGATGTGCATTCTTTGATAAACTACGCTCCCTAGCAATCAAATACACATCGGTACAGGTGTTCCACAAATTAAATCGGAAGGAATGGTCGAAGCATTCGAACAAGGCGGCCTGGCGACGCCTGACTTTGAGCTCCATTATATTGTCTCACAGGCATAATGTGCACGCTACTGGTAATCTGCCTAGGGTACCCCAATATATCAAGCCCTGGAAACATATAGTGCTTCGCCCACAAACGTAGTCAATCCTACTGGTGGACCAGTATTCAGATTTATGCTCGTTCGACCCGGTCCACACAACAGTAAATGCCCAGTCGAGACTCTTTAAGAGACTAGGGGTGGCAACACCATACTGCGGATCGGTTCCTCTGTGGAACTGCCTAGGGCTCCCCCTAACGTATGACAAATCAAAAATATGTGGGACTCTACATGACCTGTTCCCCAACAGGACATTTGTTACACTTGAAGAATTCACAGGCAAGTTGGGCATCAAGCCAATCAGATCATTTCAATATTTTAGAATGAGGACAGCGTTCTGTGACTGATGGCCCTCGTTCCCCCAAGAACCAAACGTTTGCGAGCCAGTAGAAATGTTAGTGAGCAGCGGAGACCCCAGGAGACTTGCATCGAGATTGTACAAAGCATGCCAGTCCAATTAAACACCCATCAATGGAGCCAAAGGGAAATGGGAGAGGGATCTGGGAATAACAATATATGATTAGCAATGGCTACGCTGGTGCAGCTTGACAAGAGATGTCCCTAAATGCACAATTCAGGCTAATACAATTTGAAATACTCAATCAACTACACTACACACCTGCACTTATTTTGAGATTTGCACCAGAGGTCAGCGACGAATGCACAAAATGCGGCGTGGCAGCCGCGGGCTACCTACACATGTATTGGAATTGCCCACAGATTACCCAGTTCTGGCAAGCAGTGACCGATGCCCTATAGGACATTACTAAGATACCCCCTACACTCTCACCCCCTAAATACCTGCTAGGGGATATCGGGAAGGTAACAGTAAAACCCTGTAGTTTCTTCAATATAGGCTGTCTGATAACCAGAACATGCATATTGAAATATTGGAAATCCAGAATGATCCCCAGCGTTAGTGAATGGCTTAAGGAACTAATTTATGCTAACGAAAGGGAGGAAGGCTATATCTTATTGACTGTACCCAGGTGCAGACCAAAGGATATATGGGGCCCATTCCGAGAATACCTACAGAAAATGAATGACGAACAGTAAAATACGTTATGATGAAAATTAATGCTTTGATACTGGACTTTTGAAACTGTTTCAGAAAAACGGATGCCAATATACTACACTGTTGTAATTTACTTGTCTAAGTATATGTTTTTTTTTCCAAAAAGTGAACAGGCAAGAGGAAGGGAAGGCAGATTTCACAGGGACTGGACTGAATGGGGACCAATGTGCTGGCAACTGAAGGGAGCGTTGGAAGGCACTGAGCATCTGGCAACAGGCAGTTAAATATCTGCTGGTGTACCGTGCATGTCACCATGGTAAACACCACCACCAGGCCAATGGCGTGTGCCTGGTGTCTGTGGTGAGCATGGCATCCCCCAAATGGCCTGCAATGCTGTGCTGTGTGTACATTTGTCTCGGGACAGCACCCCCAGAAGGGGCAGAAGGACCAAGAGTGGACTGCCAGCGTGGGTAGACATGGCATGAAAAGCAAAGTGAACAGGATGCCGAGCAGCAGGCAAAACACATGCAAAAACTGCAATCACTCGCCAGACTCACATCACCATGTGTCCCAGCACCCATGCAGCTGGACCTGCTACCCTCATGCAACTCACCAATAAACGTCCTAGAGTGACAGCCTACCTCACAACAGTCACCCCATAACCAGTGCCCCCGATTGCCAAACAAAAACAGCAAGCATAGACTCACCAGCCTACCGTCACCCTGTGTCACCGCACCTGCTCACCTCAGTACAAGGCCAAAGAAAACACCCCACACAGTGCCAGACTCCATGCCACCAACGAGACCACAACATGTGCCCCGCTGAGTGCTGTTGACTTTCCTGCACAAGGTACCCACCTGTTTTGCATCCCACCTGACGGAACATTCTGAACTTGCAAAGACATGCATTGCATCAATGCAAAGAAACTGGACAGCCTTGACAACTCCTGTATGGAACAAGGAAATTGCCATGAACCACCCAGTGTCAATGTCCAGAAGTACAAATAACTGAGGGTGAGCAGTTGCACAACATTCCAACAGCAAAACTCATCAGCACTGATTACAAGCTCAGCACAACATGCACTCTGCAAACAGGTGTCTGCCGTGGGATGCAGGCACCCGTGGGGCCATTGATTGGAGGCATACATGTTCTGCAGAGTGGAGTAGAAGTAAAAGTGTGGTAGCTGATGTGAAGGAAGACAGAGGGCAAGAGGGAGACAGGACACAGAGTGATGAATGTGTAGCTGCAGAGTGTGGGCAAGAGGAGAAGACAGAAAGAAGCACTAGGAAAATAAAAAAAGCAGCATGGTCAGAGAGCTCGGAAGGGACATATATGGAAAAGTAGCACATGTTGGGGCGAGGAAGAACAAAAGTAGGTGAGGGAGAAGGGCATACTGGGAGACAAAGGCCCCCTGTGAAAGGGCAATCCACGTCTTCACATCACAGAAACAACATGCTCAAACCACAATGCCATATAAATGAGAAAGAGACTCATGTCCGTAACATCAACACAAATAAGTCCCTTCAACCACATCCCCATATCCTGCATCAATCACCAATTGGACACCACTGTAAATATATATATTTATTTTTCCTTTATTGTACATTTTTGGTTAAATACTACACCTTTAGCACTACATAAACAGTAAAACCGTACTATAAATGTACACAATCACAGTAATTTATAATAAATAAAACCCTACATCACTAAAATGCTCAGATAAAAGTTCAATATAAAATTCTACTAAAAGGATATTACACATTATTTCATATATTACAGAATAGTAATGTTTCTAAACCCAACAGGGCAGCCTTACAGACATGATGGGCAGTAGCAATAATTACTATAGATTTAGCCATAAAGATTGTGTTCCAAAATGGATCCGTTTTTATAAGTTCAATAGAGGTCACTAGTTTACCGTATCCTTTCTCATACATAGATACAGGTTTAGGGCATTGAGTCATGATGTGCCTTGCCTTTTCAATGTCTGCATGGCAAAGGCGACAGTATCTTAAGTCATAAGCAACATTATGCCAGGCCCCTATGCACTCCCAAGCAGACAACAAATTGAAACGCAGATAAAGAATACATCTTTTAAGAGCTCGGTCACTGTATTTAGTCAAATACGTGCAAGGAGTGTTTGGTGCAACGCTATGAGTTGAATATATCCTATACCTTCTCCTTGATGCAAGTACAGTCAGATTATTACATTTTGTCCCACTCTCTTGCTTCCTTCTGAAAAATGTGCTCTATATTTGGTCAATCGTGTGCATGTGCCATCGATATACCTAGATGCGTCAATAAAGTTTTTGCAGTGGATTCCAAATCCAGCATAAAACCATTACATTCTCTGTTAGGTTCTCGTGAAGCTAGGATTTTTACTAGACTGTTGGTATTACTTAATGGAGAATTTAATTTCAAATATAACAAGCTCGGTGGATCATCCAAAAAGTGGATATAGAGTAGGTTCCATATTCCACCCGTAGAGCCTCAACTGGAGTTGACTTTGGAAGGTTCATGATGGACCTAAGAACTCTGTCCTCAAATGTATACATCCAGTTAACATGCCTTAAAGGTAGAATCTTAACACAGTAGAATAGAGCAGGAATTATACTGTTTTGCAGATTGTCCGTAAACCTTCTACATTATGGCCACCAGTAGTAGTGACATAATGTTTAATAACAAGCCATTTCTTCCATATTTTTGATATTGCAATGTCTCTATAGAAATACATCCATGGATTCAACCTCAATGGAAAGCCCACATATGTATAGAAATGATCTACTTCAAGTAAGTCTTTGCTAACCTCCAATCGTAAGCTTGTTTGGTAGTCATAGAACCGGTTAAGCACGTGATTTGAGTTTTCTGCGTGTTAATTATCATATGATTTGTCTTTGCATAAGAGGCCAGGGCATTTATCGTCTGTTGGAGGCCCACCAGAGTTTGATCTGTAAATGGATAGAACAGCACCCAGCTGTTGACTCCCCCTCCAACAGACCACACACCCTGGATAAGACAGTCCCTTTGAGTGTGCAGGGATCATAGGGTGCACTGGCAACACCAACAAGGGACAACAGATGAACAGAAGCTGGGGGAGTGGACGATGTACTACATGCATGTGCCCACAATATACACATACACAGTGCTTTCACTCACAGTGAAAGCACTGTGTGATTCAAACAACAAGTAATGGAAACAAAGTCATGCACTACATGCAGGTAGCGAGAGCATACAGAAAACAAGTGACTTGATTGGGGAACACAGGTTCAGTCTGTCAGGGGTACACATGCGCCAAGCTGTGCAACTCTAGATGCACCAAGTATGCCAAACCTGTACTGTGCAGTCAATGGTTCCCCTCATCAGTGGCACAGCCCCGGGGGCCCCATCCTTCCTGCACTTCTCCCCTCCCCCTTTCCCTTATCCCAGCCCTTCTGCCCTGATATGCCCCCTCTCCCTGCACTTATTGTCACTGCACTTGCTTGGTCTGAATGTCACATGGCTTAGTAGGACAATTTATTGTTGTTTCTCCCTTCCCACCTCATCCCCCTTTTTTTGTCTTGTGGCGCCTGGAAACACTTGTGCATAGGCACCATACAACTGTCCAATAAATAAAATAAACAAATAAAAATGTAGATACATGGCCAGATCTGCGTCACCAGAGGCAGGCCATGAAGGGGAACAGCAGAGGTTGTGTAGACCGGACAATGGACGTGTGTGTAAGATGCGGCATTGTAGCAGGGCAGGTCATGTGAGAGGATGTGGGTGTGGAGTGGTCGAAGAATACAGTGGACAGGGAGTACACCTGCAGGACACATGGGGCAAGGGATGAGAAGTGTGGCAGTAAGAAAACATCTGAACAGTATGTGAGGTAAGTGGGGATCAACCAAAAATCGGGCTCCAGATTCAGAATGTGGAAAATACTGCCAATGTCGCAAGTGGGATAAGAGCTGCACATTCCAATAATTTGGCTGACAGATGTGGAAGTGCATTCTGAAAACCATGCACCCACATGGATGTGCAAGGGCACATACACACACATGTATGTTGACATACACACATCTTCACTGACATTCACTGTGACCATATGAGCACACCCGCAGAAGGCAAATGTCCGATAGTGCATGCAAAGACCGTAGTGAGTAAAAATACAGATATGACATGATACAGTGCACATCCTTACCTGATAACAGAGCTGCCCTGATGTGATTCCCTCATCGCCTCCAACAGAAACTGTACCTCCACATTTGTGAATGGAGGGCCAGCGCCTGGCAGAGGGTATGGGGA
Source organism: Ambystoma mexicanum (assembly GCF_040938575.1). Lineage (NCBI taxonomy): Eukaryota > Metazoa > Chordata > Amphibia > Caudata > Ambystomatidae > Ambystoma > Ambystoma mexicanum. Next base: position 826,935,875 of record NC_090939.1, read on the forward strand.
CTAAGGAGGTCAAGGGGTGCAGCCACCGGTTAAATCAGGATCAATGCAACAACATGAGACATTGAATGTTACCAGCCATAGTAGCAAATCATGCATACTGCACATATGTTCTACTATACCATCGACCCATTGTTATCCTGTTGTTTTGCAGTCAACACCACTGTGCATGGCTGCATCTTCAGTACTAGACTCATTACTCCCTTGAGAGGGCAACAGCACATCTCTCCAGGTCTCAAAACAAAAATGAAAACAGTCCATCTTGGACAGGTGAAAAAACAATATATGTCTCCAACTTGGATAGGGGTGTGAAAAAATAATAAAAATGTGTCCGACCCAATCCAGGCGGCAAATAAATAAATGGACCACACTGGTCATCCTGGACTGGGGGTAGAAAATGATCTTGGACCCTGTCTCTCCAGGAGGCACATGTCCACCACATGTGCAGGGCCCACAACAGCATTATTCAAGGGACCATGCCCGTTGCTGCGGTGCACTTGTTGGCTACCGGTCTGCAACCCTCCATTCAACATCAACCCCAGAAGCTGACACCAACTCATGGGAGGGAGGCCTTGCAGCCATAATCATCGCAGATGTGGGGCCTACCACTGACTGGCCTTGTGAAGCCAGCTACACCACCACAGACTCAACAGCCCCATCTGATCTAGCCATTGGGGCACTCACTGTCTCCCTCTGCAAGTCCTCCACTTCTGGTTCTGCATCCGAATCAGTCCAAAAAGGCTGGAGCACGACTGATAACGGCCTTTGGCACCTTTGGGTTTTCATGGCGAAGTACACCACGGCATCCACTGGTGGACTGCTGTACCACCTCCTGCTCTTCTTCCTCCTCCTCTGCATCATCACCTGCACATGGACAGAGATTGACAGTTTGAGGCATGCGTTTCCTGATGAACATGTGCCTCAAAGTGCAGACAGACACAAAATGGCAGGACACCCATGCATCAGACATTGTTACCTGGCACACTGTGAGTCACGGATGTATGGCATTTGCTAACATGCAGCACCACCCCACCCTGGTCCTGTCCATGCTGTTAGTGGACACATAGACGTACATAAGTGGCATATACAATGACAGATCTGCCATGCTACCAGCATTTCATCACACAACACAGGGACAAGTACTGCACACGGGGCATTGAATGGCGAAGGCCATCACATGGTATTAGTTAGCTCACGAATCCACAGATACTACCAAGAATGAAATATGACAGACAATACATGATTCATATTTTTTACTTGATAACCATGTCCTGTCGATTCCCCCATGAGGCATGCTTGACAGTGAGGAGGCTATGTCTGTGAATGCGAAACCCATTTGACATATCTGCCTACCACTCCAGCGTTTATACCAACACCAAATTTCGCCCCTACCTCTCTAACTTCTAAACCCCCACCAGGACTAGCCTGCATGCACAGATTATCCTCCAGACCTTACACAAACATCCCACAAACTAGACCTATACAAGGAACCTTAAGAAAAACAAGGTTATCTCCCGCACTAGGACTTTACCCTCCCACACCTCAACAATGATCGGGCCAACATTAAAGGACCCGTCACCTATACTAGCAAAGACAGTAGTCCACAAACCTTCACCAAATTAACTCACTACCATAGGAGAATGCAAAGCCCCACCCTGCTCCCCCCATCTACACAGACTACCCAACCTCGTAACCCCACACTAATCTCTGAATCACTAAAAGGGGCACTAATCAATGTTAGATCCCTAGGCACACACACCATTGACATACATGACCTGATACTTGAAAATGAGCTAGACTTGCAAGTAATAACTGAAATGTGGCTACACCCAGCCACAGGACCATTGCACGCACTAGCTATACCGCCAGACCACACAATACTTAGAGCAGATCGCCGAGAGACTGCCGGTGGCGTTGTTGCCATCATCTCCAAAACCACACTCCAGTTCAGGGAATGTAAAACCGAATCCCTACCAGGTTATGAACTCCTAGCACTCAAGCTAGCCTTAGACCCTAAAACAACCATCAACATCTTAATAATCTATAGAGCCCCCGGCTCCGCTAATAACCCAGAGATAGATTTTCCCCTGCTCATCTCTCCATTACTCAAACCAAACACCAAATGCATCCTCCTAGGGGATATCAACCTAGGGTTTGAAGATAATGCTGATCTCAAAGCCACAGCATTTCACAATGCCTTTCTAGAAATGCAATTCAAACAAATCGTTAATGCACCAACCCACTCCAAAGGGCGAACCCTTGATTGGATTCTAACCTTGAACACAATAGCTTCCATAGAAGAAATTATAGAAATGCCCTGGACCGACCACCTCCTGATCAGATTTAATATCATCACCAAGAGGGACCCCCCGCCCAGTGGCCATCCCTGCACCCATGACTATGATGAGAAATACGAGATTACTCACCTCTGAAAATCTCACCCCACTGCTCCACAAACTAATTAACAAACAACCTCCAGCAGGCCCCAATCCTGAGGAAATCTCTTTACACGATCACTCCTGCTTACAACTAGCAATTGATGAAATAGCACTGCTTAGATCTAAAAGACCCAAACAGAAACATAGCAATACATGGTTCAATCTTACACTTGTTGAACTCAGAAAGAAAAAAAGATCTCTAGAACACCTCCTCAGAAAAAACCCTACCAATAAGCTAAAAAAGAATTTCAAGCAATAGTTTAAGCTAACAAACAAGAAATATATATACAAAAAGCGAACTCTCTAAATGAGCGTATCACCAATGCCACCTCTAATAGTTGTCATGCCCTCCATCCGACCCACCAGTGATCCCAGTTCCCCCTTGGCCCGGATTCACCCCCCACTTACCCTCCGGGGCTCACTTTGGCAGTCCAGACCGGCTCGCACACAACTACAGCAGCAGCTTCACGCTACTACTCCACAGTCACGACTGCGACCATTTCTTCATTGGCAGCTGCCGTGGAGATTAAGCCATCAAAAGATCAGGTTTGCTTCTTTGCATTGTGCTGCTGGCGCTATCCGATCGCGTGACCTAAACTTGCGGTCACGTGACCGGAACTCGCGATCACGTGACCCAGATTCACGATCACGTGATCAGGAATCAAACGGTACTTAAGCAGTATAGTACTTCAGTACCGCGCTTCACAGCTGTTTTCTCGGAGACCCTGTTTGGCCTGCGTTTTGTCACCTTGTGTTTCGTTTGATCTTGGACCCGACTACCTCTTCTTGGAACTCTTTTGGATCACGTTATATCTGTGCTTTTTGGTTTGGACTGATACTCTTGGCTCTTGACCTCGGACCGTTGTCACGGACTTCTCTTTGGATCCCGCTCTTCATTGTTTCGTCAGCTTGGACTGCTACACTTGGCTCTAGACCCTGGATTGTTGTCACGGACTTCTTGTGGATTACCCCTCTCCAAAGAATCTAGAATACTGTATTAACTACGCCTCATCATCACCCTTACCTGCAATTCGGTTCAGTCCGGCTTACAGGTCTTCATCAGGTGGGGTCTGGTGTGCCTACCAGTAAGTGCCTCCTACCCGGGACCATTTGCCATCTTGAGCCCCGGAATCCCTTCTGCTACCAATTCCCGGTAAGATCCTTCCTGTTTATTGATTACCCGTGTTTTACCCTGCTTGCTTGGTACTTAACACTGCTTTCCTTTACAGCTTCCGTGGGGCTTCCAGTACTTCGCAGTCCCGGATTCTTCTCCACCTGTGGCCTCAAAGGTTGTATAGGGAGTGAATTTATCATTCTCCCTGTGCGGCACTTGGGGACGGAGGTCTCACATATCTGCACGACATTCAAGTTACAACAGTCTGTGAAGCCTTGTCGTGTCAGGTATGGAGGGTACCGCGGAGGACCCCATGGCTACTATAATCCAAGCAATCACGGTATTACGGGCCGATATGGTCGCTGCCAACACAGCAATCCACCAACGCCTTGATTTGTTGCAGAGTGCCCAACATCCCTTGCCTGCGGACCTGGAGCTTGGAGACGCCGCTCCGGTTCCTGTGCCACCTCCTCCTGCAACCCTGGCTTCGACTGCCTCCACGACCGTCCCCGTTGCTCTGCCATCTCCTTTTCCTTTGGCAGCCCCAGAAAGGTTCCATGGAGACCCCAGAAAGTTCAGGACTTTCCTTAATCAATGTAAATTACATTTTCTATGCCGGCCTCTTGCTTTCCCAGATCCCACCACTAAGGCGGCCTTTACCCTGTCACACCTAGCAGGTACAGCTGCGGCATGGGCAAACCCCCTATTATAAAATGACCACCCCGCTCTCTATGATTTCGACCAACTGGTATCAGAGATGTCACGAGTATTTGACACTAGGTATAAGGCGCAGTCTCATGATTTAGAGTTACTCGAGCTTACCCAGGGTAGGGGGTCCCCTCATTGATTACATCACCCGATTTAACCAACTGGCGGCCGAAACATCATGGCCAGAAAGTAAGAAGGCAGTGGTCTTCTACAGAGGATTAAGTAATCCCATGAAGGATGCATTAGCTGTGGTCCCGTCCCTGCCTGTCCAATTCCCGGCCCTTGTGGATCTGACCCTTCAAGTTGACGCACAACGTTTTGAACGGAGAGCTGAAGCTGGATTTTCTCATTCCACAGGTCCTGCCATATCTTCGTCCACCTCAGACACCATAGGGGAGCCTATGCAGATTGGAGGTATCAGGAGCCCCATCACTTCTAGGGAGAGGGAACGTAGAAGAGCAGAGAATGCTTGTTTTTACCGTGGGTTGGGTGGCCACTTCGTGAAAGAATGTCCCCGAAGACCGAAACCCAAGAACCAGGTTTTTCACACAGCTCGACCCTAGACACGGGGGGAGGGTCGAGCTCCCTATGTTCCTCCCCGGATCCAATCCCGATGTTCGGTAGAAATAGACCCATCCGAGTACAAGCCACTTTGCAGCCCACACCTGGTATCACCCATCCTGTAGTTATCACCCTTGATTCAGGGGCCTCCGTGAACTGCATTGATATTACTTTAACCCGAGCCTTAAACCTGCCCCTGGTTAACAAAAATCAACCCGAAATGGTACAAGCAGTTGATGGAACGGAACTCGCGTCTGGACCCATCAGACAACAAACAGCACCACTCATACTGACGATTCAGTCCGTTCACAAGGAAACCATACACTTCGATTTGATAGCCATGCCCCAGTTCGGTGTTATACTAGGAATGCCATGGTTGCGGGATCACAATCCACACATTGATTGGGGTTTGGGTCACGTGCATTTTGAATCCGAACTATGTCAGAACTTTTGTCTCCCCATGAACGGAGAGGAGAACACGCCTGCATCAGCGTTGGGCACTATTGCCCGGCTCAGTATCACAGAAAACAGGGCGTCCTCTGATCCGCATGTGGTGGGTTTAGTCAACACAAACATCCCTGCGGAGTACCAGGACTATGCTCCGGTATTCGATCAAGGCTCTTCTGAAACCCTACCTCCACACCGTCCCTATGATTGCTCGATTGATCTGACCCCCGGGGCTTCCATACCCTCAGGTCGTATCTACTCACTTTCTCAGTCTGAAGATCAAGCCCTCAAAGAATACATAGACAAGTCTTTGCGCCTAGGTCACATACGCCCCTCCATGTCTTCAGCTGCCAACCCGATCTTTTTCGTGCCCAAAAAAGAAGGTGATCTACGTCCGTGTGTGGACTACCGCAGGCTCAATGCCGTTACCACTAAGAACCGGTACCCGATACCTCTTATCACTCCGCTATTGGACCGATTGACACACGACTCTATCTACTCCAAGTTGGATTTGAGAGGTGCCTACAACCTTGTCTGTATTCGTAAGGGGGACGAATGGAAGACCGCATTCTGTACACGATACTGCCTTTTTGAATATTTGGTAATGCCTTTCGGACTATGCAACGCCCCAGCCACCTTCCAACACTTTATGAATGATGTGTTCTATGACATTTTGGACATCTATGTGGTTGTGTATCTTGACGATATCCTCATCTTTTCCCATACCCTAGAAGAACATGTGCAGCATGTTTGAGAAGTATTGTCCCGGCTACAAAAACACTCGCTCTATGCGAAACCTGAGAAATGCCAATTTCATGTGACCACTATCGAGTTCCTGGGGTTCAACATCGCTCCCGGTGGCTTGGCGATGAATTATTCCAAGGTTAGAGCGATTCTAGAATGACCGACCCCGCAGACCCTGAAGGCATTACAGTTGTTTCTTGGTTTCGCCAACTTCTACCAGCGTTTTATCTCTGGCTTCTCCTCCATTGTATCACCCCTCACCTCCCTCACAAGTCCACATGTTCCTTTCAAATGGCTGGAGAAACATCAGCAGGCTTTTGAGAATCTAAAAAATGCCTTCACCACTACCCCTGTACTCCAGCATCCTGACCCTGACCTACCTTTTATTGTCGAGGCGGATGCCTCCTCTTTTGCGTTAGGGGCAGTCTTGTCACAAGTATGTTCCGCTACAGGACATCTACACCCTGTGGCCTTCCATTCCCGCAAATTCAACTCTGCAGAAGTCCACTATACTGTTACTGAGAAGGAGCTTCTGGCAGTGATGGACGCTTTTCGCACTTGGCGTCACCATCTGTTGGGGGCCAAACAGAAGATCACTGTGTTTACAGATCACCGGAATCTACAGGGCCTGGCCTCCCTGAAATGTGTGAACAGCAGGCAGGTCAGGTGGCACTTGTTTTTTGCAGCCTTCGACTTTCAAATTAAACACCGTTCTGGTCTGACGCACGGTAAAGCCGATGCCTTGTCTCGTTCCCCCGGGGGGGTTTCGCTACCTATCTTTCCCGACACTCTCTTGTCTCATGAGAACGTTGTATGCACATGTACACCTCCGTTAGCATTGCTGGACGCAATCCGTACTTGGGTCCAGCAGCATCCCAAGCAGCTGTCCGAATGGGACCCAGTGTACTATGACGGGTTGCCATATGTACAGAACCGCCTAGTTCTACCCACCACTGATACCAGAAACCTGGCTTTGGAGTGGTCTCATGACGCACCCTTCAACGGTCATCCAGGCCAGGCCCGTACCCTGGATCTATTGAAACGCTGGTGTTGGTGGCCATCCATGAAACGTGACGTTATCTGCTATGTCAACACATGCGCAGTCTGTGCCCAAAGTAAACACCGCAGGTGTCGTCCACTTGGCCTCTTGCAACCATTACCTGTACCACCCAAGCCCTGGCATACAGTGACCATGGATTTTGTGACTGATTTACCTAGGGTCCAGGGTTACGACACAATCTGGGTGGTGGTTGATACTTTCACTGAAATGGCCCGTTTCATTCCCTGCCGGGGTATTCCATCTGCACCTATGTTGGCCAAGTTGTTCTTTGAAGTTGTCTTCTGTCTCTTTGGTCTGCCTTCTGTGCTCATTTCTGATAGGGGGTCCCAGTTTACATCCCGGTTCTGGCGTGCCTTAACCAGGTTGCTTGGTATTGATATACGGTTCTCCTGGGCGTACCATCCCGAGACCGACGGTCAAACTGAAAGAACAAACCAATCCATGGAACAATACCTGCGTTGTTTGACGCTGCAACAACAAGCATCCTGGTTGCAGGTCGTTCACTTTGCCGAATTTGCCTATAATAATGCTATACATTCCTCCACTGGTTCTTCCCCTTTTTTCACTTTGCATGGTCAACACCCCCGTGTCCTCCCGGTTCCTGATTCATCTTCCTCTGTCAACCCTGCCGCAGCTGCATGTGTTAGAGATATATCCTCTATCCATGCCCAGACCGTGGTTCACCTCCAGGAGGCCCAGTCATCCATGAAAGCTTTCGCTGACTCGAAACGTAGACCTGCCCCGCCATATGCGGTAGGTTCCCGGGTCTGGCTGTCCACCCGACATCTCCGTTTGGCGGGTTGTCGGAAGCTTCTGCCTCGTTTTGTGGGCCCTTATGTGGTTTGCCGAGTTATCAGTCCAGTGGCCTACCGCCTTGTGCTTCCGTCTTCTTGGCGGATTCACCCTGTTTTCCACACGTCTCTTCTCAAACCTTGTCCTGCCTCCTCCCGCCTCCGTTCCCCGGTTGCCCCTGTGTCCCTGGATGCCCCTGATGTCTTTGAGGTTTCCGCTATTCTTGGTTCCCGCCTCCTTAGGGGCAAGCTACAGTACCTGGTAGACTGGTTGGGCTACGGTCCGGAGGAGCGGTCTTGGGTCTCGGCTTCGGATGTCCAGGCCCCCCGGTTGGTTGCTCAGTTTCATCGGGAGCATCCTTCCTGCCCACGCGGTCGTGGGCCTTTGCGGGGGGGCTCTGTCATGCCCTCCATCCGACCCACCAGTGATCCCAGTTCCCCCTCGGCCCGGATTCACCCCCCACTTACCCTCCGGGGCTCACTTTGGCGGTCCAGACCGGCTCGCACACAACTACAGCAGCAGCTTCACGCTACTACTCCACAGTCACGACTGTGACCATTTCTTCATTGGCAGCTGCCGTGGAGATTAAGCCATCAAAAGATCAGGTTCGCTTCTTTGCATCGTGCTCCTGGCGCTATCCGATCGCGTGACCTAAACTTGCGGTCACGTGACCGGAACTCGCGATCACGTGACCCGGATTCACGATCACGTGATCAGGAATCAAACGGTACTTAAGCAGTGGAGTACTTCAGTACCGCGCTTCACAGCTGTTTTCTCTGAGACCCTCTTTGGCCTGCGTTTTGTCACCTTGTGTTTCGTTTGATCTTGGACCCGACTACCTCTTCTTGGAACTCTTTTGGATCACGTTATATCTGTGCTTTTTGGTTTGGACTGATACTCTTAGCTCTTGACCTCGGACCGTTGTCACGTACTTCTCTTTGGATCCCGCTCTTCATTGTTTCGTCAGCCTGGACTGCTACACTTGGCTCTAGACCCTGGATTGTTGTCACGGACTTCTTGTGGATTACCCCTCTCCAAAGAATCTAGAACACTGTATGAACTGCGCCTCATCATCACCCTTACCTGCAATTCGGTTCAGTCCGGCTTACAGGTCTTCATCAGGTGGGGTCTGGTGTGCCTACCAGTAAGTGTCTCCTACCCGGGACCATTTGCCATCTTGAGCCCCGGAATCCCTTCTGCTACCGATTCCCGGTAAGATCCTTCCTGTTTATTGATTACCCGTGTTTTACCCTGCTTGCTTGGTACTTAACACTGCTTTCCTTTACAGCTTTCGTGGGGCTTCCAGTACTTCGAGGTCCCGGATTCTTCTCCACCTGTGGCCTCAAAGGTTGTATAGGGAGTGAATTTATCATTCTCCCTGTGCGGCACTTGGGGACGGAGGTCTAACATATCTGCATGACTTTCAAGTTACAACAATAGTAAAGAGCTCTTCGCCATTATCAAAGAATTGGAAACGCCCGTTATCCCACCAAGCATAGCCATAATAAACAAAGCCTGGTGTACAACCATCCAAGATGCACTTGCGTCTAAAATAAATACCCTACAAAATAAAATCGCGACACAAAGAGAAACACTAGGAATCTTCCCAGAGATAGAACTAACCTCGCCACAACTCGCGTTGCAGATACCCAATCTACCAGAATTCCATTTCACCCCAGTGACCCTTGACCAAGTACAAAAAACAATAGCCTCCCTCAAACTCTTTAATTGTAAAGGAGATAAATTCCCAGCCAAACTAGTCAAGGACTGTGCCCTCACATTAGTCCAAACCATTACAAATTTCGTCAATGCATCCTTCGCCACAAATTCCATCCCATCTAATATCAAAGAAGCTTGGGTGACCCCGCTTCTCAAGAAACCATCATTAGACCCCACGATCCCCACCAACTATAGACCCATTACCACAGTACCCTTCCTCCTTAAAATCATAGATATAATTACCTACACCCAAGTACAATCTCACTTTGAAAATCACCATCTGTTAGGTGAAAGACAATCAGGCTTCCGCCCTGGACATAGCACAGAGACAGCATTGCTGGATCTAAAAAACTAAATGGACGCGGTCAGGGATTCAGGAAAATTATGCATACTGTTATTATTTGACCTTTCCGCGGCATTTGATTTAGTTGATCACAGCAAACTCTGCCTAACACTAACAAACAACTTTCATTTCTCCAAAGAACCGCGTGGATCAAATCATTCCTCTCTGATCGTTACTCCAGGGTAGCTATAGGAGATGTCTCAGCTGACCCCATTCCGGTGCCGCTGGGAGTTCCACAAGGCTCATGTCTATCCCCGACGCTTTACAATGCATACACTAAACATCTTTTTGCAGCCCTAGATGCAATGGGAGTTATATACACCAATTTCACTGATGAAACTAAAATACTAATCGCGATCTCAGGAAACCTCGAACAAGACACCATTCTTGTGAATATAATCTACTCCATCATCCAAAATTGGATGGCAAGAAATAGACTGACAGTAGGCACCCCAACAAAGCTAGCTAAACTTCACCACAATACACAGCCATGGTCATAGACGGCACCGGCAACCCATCTCCAATCAAGTAAAAACGCTAGGCGTTTATCTGGACACCAGTCTTACAATTAGTAAACACATTAGTGTCCTTTCCTCCAATACTGCATATACTGCCAAACTCATTGCCTTGAGTCGACCCTTCTTTTCACAACAAAACTGTATCACACTTGCCAGTGCCCTTATACTTGCTAAGATTGATTACTGTAACATACTACTAGGGACCTCTAAAAACCTAAATAAATTGCAACTATTGCAGAATAAAGCACTAAGAGCAGCTCTAGGCATAAAAAAGAGTGGACACATATCTCAGCACAAAAGAGACGCTCACTGGTTACCTATCCAAGCAAGGATTCTCTACAAAACCCTCACACTTGCACATAAATGTGTCACAGGTAACGCACCCAACTATCTCAACAAAAGTATCAACCGAAAAAACCCATTACCAGAGTGCTTGGGTCCAGAAACAATACACTGCTACACATCCTGAGATTCAGGAACTCGAGAACAGGTAATTCCAGTTTCCCAATAGCAGCACCCAGAGCGTGGAACTCCCTCCCAAACTACATCAATAATGAACCATCACTAACCAAATTTAAGAAATTCCTTTAAACATGGTTATTTAAAAAATATTGATTGCCACATATACCTAGCACCTAATCAGCCAGCCACTGACCTAAGCTTTACTCTCTCATAGTCTACGGCAGTGACAGTCACACCACATGCACTCCACGTCCTCACACCGGTACTAAGAGCCAGACCTAAGGAATAAGCCATCGTCTAGATCCAGCACTTCGCAACTGTATTATTCTCCTGTATGTTTTTCTTTATCTATACTAGTTACCACGTTATTTCTTCACTGCATTGTATCTGTAACTTTAACCATGAACATGTATAATTCTGTGTACCCACAACCACCAAGATTTAACCTAAGAGGGTAATTCATAGAATTTTGCACAAAAGTGGCGCACGCGGCTGGCGCACAGTGTGTGCGTGCGAATGTCATGCGCCAGCCGCGTGCGCTAAAATTGATTTCCATGCACAGCGTATTCATGGATTTTAGCCTCCAAAACCAGCCGTGGCGCAGAGTGGCGCAGTGATCCTGCAGCAGCGCCAGTTATGCCCCCAAGAACTCCCTAGCGCAAGGCAATCCATCAAAATTCCAAATTCAGTGCAAAGGGCTGCGCTAACCCTGGACCAGTTTACAGGGCTGCCAAACAGCAAATGCGAAGCGGGGAACGTGTATTACTGGGGTGCGCGGGAAGTTTCACATGCGATTGGCCTGGGTACGTGTATTTCAGGGGTGTGCAGGAGGTTTCACACGCGGTTGGGCTTCGTACGTGTATTTTAGGGGTGCGCTGGGAGTCCTACACTTGAATTGGCAGTGTGTGTCCTCCCTGGTGTCCCCTCTACCCCCTCCATGGCCCCTGCAGGCAGCCGACACCACAGGGGACTACCCTGCACCGTTGGTCATGTCCCGCAGGCAGCCCATCCACCATGGGCATGCCCCCCAGCCAAGCCACATGTCACGTTGCAATATGATCACCAGCTCATGTCTTCCAGCACCCCCACCCCCCAGCAGTGCAGGGCACCTGCCAGCAGGCCCCCACTTATGTCCCCTTGCACCCCCACCCCCCAGCAGTGCAGGGCACCTGCCAGCAGGCCCCCACTCATGTCCCACTAATGTCCCCTTGCACACCCACCCCCCAGCAGTGTAGGGCACCTGCCAGCAGGCCCCCACACATGTCCCCCAGCAGCCCCACCACTCAGCAGTCAGGGGCACCTGCCAGCAGGCCCCCACTCATGTCCCCTTGCACGGCCACCCCCCAGCAGTCAGGGGCACCTGCCAGCAGGCCCCCACTCATGTCCCCTTGCACCCCCACCCCCCAGCAGTCAGGGGCACCTGCCAGCAGGCCCCCAATCATGTCCCACTCATGTCCCCTTGCACCCACACCCCCCAGCAGTGCAGGGCCCCTGCAAGCAGGCCCCCACACATGTCCCCCAGCACCCCCACCCCCCAGCAGTCAGGGGCACCTGCCAGCAGGCCCCCACTCATGTCCCACTCATGTCCCCTTGGACCCCCACCCCCCAGCAATGCAGGGAACCTGTCAGCAGGCCCCCAATCATGTCCCACTCATGTCCCCTTGCACCCCCACCCCCCAGCAATGCAGGGCACCTGCCAGCAGGCCCCCACTCGTGTCCCACTCATGTCCCCTTGCACACCCACCCCCAGCAGTGTGGGGCACCTGCCAGCAGGCCCCCACTCATGTCCCACTCATGTCCCCTTGCACCCCCACCCCCCAGCAGTGCAGGGCACCTGCCAGCAGGCCCCCACTCATGTTCCACTCATGTCCCCTTGCACCACCACCCCCCAGCAGTGTGGGGCACCTGCCAGCAGGCCCCCACTCATGTCCCCCAGCACCCCCACCCCCCAGCAGTCATTGGCACCTGCCAGCAGGCCCCCCACTCATGTCCCCTTGCACACCCACCCCCAGCAGTGTGGGGCACCTGCCAGCAGGCCCCCACTCATGTCCCCTTGCACCCCCCATCCCCCAGCAGTGCAGGGCACCTGCCAGCAGGCCCCCACTCATGTTCCACTCATGTCCACTTGCACCCCCACCACCCAGCAGTGCAGGGCACCTGCCAGCAGGCCCCCACTCATGTTCCACTCATGTCCCCTTGCACACCCACCCCCGCAGTGTGGGGCACCTGCCAACAGGCCCCCACACATGTCCCCCAGCACCCCCACCCCCCAACAGTCAGGGGCACCTGCCAGCAGGCCCTCACACATGTCCCCCAGCACCCCCACCCCCCCACCCCCCAGCAGTCAGGGGCACCTGCCAGCAGGCCCCCACTCATGTCCCCTTGCACCCCCAACCCCCAGTAGTGCAGGGCACCTGCCAGCAGGCCCCCACACATGTCCCCCAGCACCCCCACCCCCCAGCTGTCAGGGGCACCTGCCAGCAGGCCCCACTCATGTTCCACTCATGTCCCCTTGCACCCCACCCCCCAGCAGTGCAGGGCACCTGCCAGCAGGCCCCACTCATGTCCCCTTGCACACCCATCCCCCAGCAGTGTGGGGCACCTGCCAGCAGGCCCCCACTCATATCCCCTTGCACCCCCACACCCCAGCAGTGCGGAGCACCTGCCAGCAGGCCCCCACACATGTCCCCCAGCACCCCCACCCCCCAGCAGTCAGCGGCACCTGCCAGCAGGCCCCCACTCATGTTCCCCTGCCCCCAGGTCATGACGATCCTCAATCATGGCCCTTATGGCCAGCCTCCCCAGCCCAAAGACCCAACCAAGTATTGCATCCACCCACATAGAAAAGGCAATTACATGATACAACCCCAATGGCACGTATGTAAACGAACACATGTCCGTCACACACACACACACTGGTTGCAAGTGAATGTGAAAACCCAGATCATGACATGCATGACACCAATGAGATAATACCACACATCGAAGTATGAAGAAAAAAATGTATTAAACGCAACATGAATGGAATTAAAATCAAACAACAATGGGAATAAAAAAAGAAAAGCTGCATGTCTGTAAAATAATGAAAAACAAGAAATCATAATCCAAAGGAAAGGTGTCCAAAGTCACAGTCCAACAAAGCAAATCCAAGGGAAAAACAAAACTCCATGGGGAAATCCAAAAAAAAGAGATGAATCCAATAGTGAACTATATACAGATGAACAATCCAGGGTCCATGATCCCAACTGAAGAAATGAAACCTATCAAAAATACTAACTAATGAAAAACTATATACAGAAACGTGGTGCATTGTCCAAGCGCAACCAAAATAAAGAAAAAACCAAAGGAAACCTAACACTAACTATTTACAAGGGCAGCGGGCTAGTCCGATGGCTCACTTTTGGATGTCCCGGGCCAGGGCATCATCGAACTCCTGCTCAATGTCCCGGAGGCGGTCCTCTTCCATGACTCCCGGGGTTCGCAGGGACGACGACATGTTCTCCTCCAACTCCCTGCGAATTGCCTCGAGGCACTCGGCCCGCCTCAGGTCCCTCCACATGGAGTTCTCCGCCCTGACCATTGTGAGCCGCGCCTCTTCTGCCGGCTGCCGCTCCGCATCTATGGCATGGCCTAACCGCTACCACACGGAAGACACTTCCCATCCTGGGTCCTCCTGCCCTCTGGCCGATGCCTGCCCCTCCGATGACGAAGGCCCTGAGCCATCATGGCTCCCACCTTGTTGCTGCTGCTGCTGTGCCTCTGCCCGTGCCCTGGCTCATGCTGCCCGCACATCCTCCTCCGGCTGGGGTGCAGTTGTTGAGGTGGCCACCCCTGCTGGACGTCCGACTCCCGACTGTGGCAGGGATGTGTCCTCCACCAGCCTGCCCGCAGGGTCAGAGGCAGCTCCACAGGGCACCCAGGTGACACATGGGTGGGAAGATGGCACTGAGTACGACTGGCGCATAGGTGGTTCAGTTGAGGAGGGGGTCGGAACAAGGCCCAGCAAACAGAGGAATCCGCCCTGGTGACCTGTCCCAGTAGGTCGACGTGGTCAACGAGCTATTCGAGACGACATGCAGTCTCCCCATGAAAAGACTGCATTTCGCCTCGCATGGCCCGTTGACGCAATGCCACACCACCCAGGACAGGCTCAACCCGGTCCCGGATAGCCACGTCCGCAGGCAGAGGAAAGCCAGTTGTCGTAAGCTCATCCCCTGCCTGAAAACGGGTCTGGACGTAGGTATCCCTGCTAGTGCAGGATGATGCAGTCACAGGATCGGGGACAGGATTACACACAGGCACCTCCGCGGCGGCCTGTGGTGCCTCCTCTCCCTGCCCCTGCACTGCACTACTAGCACCAGTGGAATCCCCACCTCTAGACCCCGTCTCTGTCCCTTGCACGGCCTCCTCCTCCACCAAACCCCCCACCAACCTGGATGACTCCGTGCCATCTTCCTCCGTCGGGCCCTGTGGGGTCTCAGCTGCCTCTTCTGCTGCCGAGGTGTCCAACTCCGACCTCCGCCTCTTGGACCTCCCCTCGGCAGCTGCGACCTGGGACACGGCACTGGACTCCTCAATCCCCGACGATATGACAACCTGGGAGGGGAGCCGGGCCTTGCGTCTCCGGCTGGTGGTGCGATCCCTGCCGCTGTGCTCTACAGCACCCTCTCCGCCCTCTTCATCAGTTGACGCTGCAGACAGGGAGAGATAGTACACAGGCATCAGGGCACTGTACAATGGACTCATACACACAAGACAGTTGCACACAAGTGTCATTGTCAAACTTCAGACATGGCATCACAATCCCCAACACACATGTCATTTCAAATCACACACATGAGCTATTCCACAGCCATATCGCAACAGCCAGCACCATCCATACACATACAACAGCATGAGCAGGCAAAGGTGAGCCATACATTACATGAGTCACAGGGAGTGCACTAGACATGCACACACGCCACCACACTTATATGCATGTGAACACCTCCACCAAGTGTCGCAGTGATGAGATCGGCATCCATGTCACATCTGGCAATCAGTCTTTTACATATCAGTCTCACATGCATCCATGTTGCATGACAGTTGCACACTTGTCAGATACACATACATACACATGTACACAGTGCAGATACATGCAGCTGGAACCAACATCCATGTGTGACACCACAACCTTGACAACTGACATACACAGTCATTCAAACATGTGTGCTCACATATCTGCATTTGGCCTGCATGCTTACCCACAAATACACCATCCATGTGTCTCACACATGAAAGGACTCGCATGTTTCAGCCTCACGGCCCTGTACATACACATCCATACACGGCCCTACAAAACCACATGTGCAACCTGCACACTACTGGCACACCACCACAGGCAAAGCTTCCAATCAGTATGCATGTACAATTACCGCTCGACTCCAGACGGGTGTGCCTCTCAAGGACCTGGACGTGGGGCGCTGGGCATACACGTTCCAGGATCCTCATTTGGTCTTCCGACAGGTGGCCCCAGCGCCCCTTAGCATCCGCTGCCTTCAAGAGGCGCCGGGCCTTGTTGAGGGTCCTGGACCTGAAGTCCTCCCAGCGCTTCTTGACATGATGGAATTTGCGGACTGCCACCTCCTCCGCGTTGTTGGCAGTCACGATGTCTGTCCAGATCCTGGTCCGTCCTTCCTTGTCGGCGCGCGACCTTCCGAAGAGGGCATCATACTGCCCCAGGGCTTGCTCCACCAGGACACCAACTTCGGTGGCAGTGAAGCTGGTGGCCCTCTGCCTCTCTGGCTGGGGGTTGCTAGTGCCGCCAGATGGTGTAGTGCTGGACATGGCAACCCCAGAGGCAGGAGTGGGTGGGCAACTGGGTCCTGGGGCTGGGTTGTGGAGCGATGGAATCCCAGTTGGGAGTCTTCGGTTCTAGCAGGGGTGGTTACAGCAACAGCACCCCTGGCTGACGTGCAGGCAGCAAATGGCAGGGCACGTGGGCAGCAGGCAGTCAGGCAGAAGCAGATGGCAGGTGGGAGCGTGCTCGGGGCTCTGGGGGGCAGTAATTTGGCCTTCTGGGCAGGAGCGTGGTCTTCCGTGTGCTTACGCGTGGCAAGCTTGATACAGAGTGATTTGGCACGTGAAAATCTTGCACGTCAGCGTGTAATTCGAGGAAAGGCCTTAGCGCGTAAGCGCACGTGTGCGATTTTATTGGACCAAAGGGCCTTAGCGCGTAAGCGCGTCTGTGACGTGCGCGCGCGGGCTTTTCCCTGAACACGGGTGCATGTTATACAGCTCGTGTAATTTGAGGATAGGGCCTTAGCGCGTATACACGGAAGTGACGTTGGACGTGTGGGCCGGTTTAAAAGGTACGTGTAGGACGTCATTTCCTTGTACGTGCTTTTCGTGGAGAGCGAGTGTGTGAATTCTGTACTTCTTGTCGGTTCACACGCGATTTACTTCACAGCGTTTCTAGTTCGTACTCCCTGTTACCTCTGACAGCTTTTTTCTGATTTTCTGTTGGGCCTGTTTCCTCACAGCGTTCCCTTCTTCTTTTGTCCTGTCTCCTCAGACAGCGTACAATTCTTCTTTTGGCAGGGGTGTTGCCAACGCGCACACATGCGTCTTTTTCACGCTCTTTTTCCAGGCAGACGGTGAGTCGCGCACGTATTTACCAACTGTGCTTGCCCCGTGTGTCACGTACCCCTTCAGAGGTCATTGTAGGCTGCATGTAACACACATACACTTTTTTTTGTGTTTCTGGGTGCCACAGCGTAGTGCGGGTTCATTTTTCCACGCACGTGGTCTACGAGGGGCTGCGTGCACGTTATTTTCTGTTTTTGGGGTGCCTGTGCGTTGCGTGACCCGTCATCTTCCCCCAGGGGTCACATACAGCCTTGCTAGTGCACTAGGGTACGAATTCCATCTAGTACCCTACCCCTTTGACCCCCAATTGCCCAGGACAATAGTTTGCTGCAACTCCCATACGCACAACAACATCAGTGCCATGGCTGGGAGGCGAGCAAGCGGTAAGGGAGGCAAAGGTGGCCGAGCTTCAACAGGTGGGTGTGGTGGGCGCGGTAGGGGACGTGGACGGGATTTGCAGAGTGCCCCTATCCCCCCATGTGTGGAGGACCAATCAGGGACACCCATGCCCCCCCATGGTTGAGGGAAATGTGGCTGACACCATCCCAGCTCAGCCCTTGTTGGTCGGACCCATTGTGGCACCTGACCTGGCACAGGAAGACTCCCAGGCTGACTTCTAGGTCAGAAGTCTAGGCCACGTGTGGCGGTGCAAGTTGGTGTCACCAGGCCATGTGGATCTGGGGCAGCTATGTCATCTGCTGCCCGAGTAGGCAGGGTGGGGAGGCTGCAGGGGCAGCTGCAGCTCCATCCACCCCAGCTCTGACTCTCCCAGCCAGGACAGTGTCGGTCCCGGTCCATCATACTGACGTTCCACTGCCAACATCACACTCCAGCCAATGCCTGCACCAAGTCCTATGGCCAGTGTGCATTCGCACACTCCTACTACCCAATCCACCGGTGCTCCTGCCCCTAGTGACCGGAGTGGCGTAAGCCACTCACGATCCCCACCACCTTCCAAAAGAAAGAGGAAGAGTGCTCGTCCACTACAGGCTGATACCCCAGACACGGCTACGCAGTCCGGCACGCCAAGGAAGCCTAGCTTCAAGGATACCGAACGTGATGCACTTGTGCAGTATGTGTCCGCACATGACCGCGAAATGTTGATAACTGCAGGGTGCAAGACCACACCTGCTCAACGTCATGCACACTGGCAGACCGTCGCGGACATCATAAGTGGCCTTGGATTTGTGAGGCGCACAGCTGGTGATTGCTACAAGCGCTGGAATGACCTTAAACGCAGGGCAAAGAAAAAGCTGTCCTCAAGTCATGCCGCTACTCTGGTGACTGGAGGTGGGTCTCCACTAGAGGACATTGAACTCACTGTACATGAGTATGTTGCTGGGACCTACGTCACAGAGGAACAGATCCAAGGTGTGGGAGAACTGCCAGATTACGAGGGATTGTCCGGTGAGTGCACATGCGTGTGTGTGTGATCCATGTGTATGTTATGTGTGTGAGGGTTTGGATTGAGTGCCAGGTGAGGGTGTGTGTGCCTGAGTGGTTTGGGTCACCCATGTGCTTCATCCAAAACATTCTGCGCCCCTCGATTTGGGTATTACAGTAT
The DNA here is from genome assembly GCF_040938575.1 of Ambystoma mexicanum. Classification (NCBI taxonomy): domain Eukaryota; kingdom Metazoa; phylum Chordata; class Amphibia; order Caudata; family Ambystomatidae; genus Ambystoma; species Ambystoma mexicanum. Next base: position 826,954,969 of record NC_090939.1, read on the forward strand.
CCCTTCTGCCCACAGTAGGCATTTTACGCAACATCTCGCCAGTTGCCCTTGAAGTGGCATCTTGCAACAACATTGTTCCGTATTTTTCAGTGTTCATTAAGGCTGATTGTTTCAATTCCCCCACTTTTACTACGCATTTCTCAGCCCTATTGTCAAACAATATGTGACATGCCTATGGTACATGCCATCTGTGTGATGGCATGTGTCATGTATGTGGATTGGACATGCCACTCACAGGCCAATGTGTGATGGCACTGCTAGCCAGCATGCAGCTAATGTGTTGCTCTTCCATCTTGGTGTCATCAGTGTCTGCCATTTGCCTCCCCTTCAAGCTCAGTGACAGTGCATGCATGGGAGGGTTATAGTCATGCGGGACATGTGTCAATCAAGTACTGGTTCTGAAGCTTGTCAGGCCTAATTGTGTGCCATGGTGCTAATGCCTGTGTCCATTTTTTGTCTTTCGTGTTTTTGCAGGGGATGACGCACTTGATGCTGTTGAGGTTGAGGAGATGGTGCAGACCCAGGAGGGATCTCAGGCACGACCGGGCACCAGTGGGGGACATGGTGTGGTGGTGGGTGAGAACCCACTCTTGCTGCAGACCATTCTCTCCAGGGGTGTCTCTGGGTGCACCTCCCCAGACCTCTATTCAGGTGTCTATTCAGATGATGAGACCTATGTGGCGTCACAGGTAAGTGTTCCTGGCAGGGATTCTGTTCTGTCCAACCCACCTGCAGCAGGGGTAGAACCCTCTATAGGGATGTCAGTGTTGGTAGGTCCGCCTTTGGTGGTTATGGATGCAGGGTCACACGCCGCAACATCTGATCCTGTTCCTGGGCCAGCAGATCAGAGGGGGAATGCAGTCCTGAAGCCTCAGGCAGTGCCGGCACAGCAAGGTGCAGTTCGCCTTGCCCCAGACAGGTGTGGTGCCCGCCAGCGCAGTGGCCGTACGTCACCAGGCAATACTGCATGGGAGCAATCCATATACGGTATGGCAAAACAGGCAGCATCATCTGAGATGATGGCTCAAGCAATGGAGAGGGTGGTCACTTCCATTGTCCCCCCTGAAAGGCAGATGGAGCAACTACAGCAGGCAACAGACTCCATTTGCCAATCACTCAGGGAGGACATGTTGGCGTCCAACAGGGACAGACGGGCGGCACTGGAGACTCTGCGGGAAGCCATTTCTATAGAGTCCCAGGGCCACAGGGAAGCCCTGAGGGTAGAACTCCATCACCTCAGGGAGACTCTTGTTGACCTTGAGGCTTCCACTAACTTGAGGACAGAACAGCAGCTGGAGTGGGTCACACGTACGCTCTCAGCTGAGATGCAGGCAACTCGGGAGGAGGTCCGGGCATCATGTCAGGTGGTGCATGGGGATCTCCGCACTATAATCCTCCAGAACGAGACCTTCCACACCCGCATGCTTGCTGTCATGGAGGACCAGACTAGGGCTTTGCGTGGGCTGCCTCCCATAGCACCACCACCTCCTGTGGCGGCAGCAGCACAGGGTGATGAGAGCGACCACAGCGATTCTGATTCTCCCACGATAGCGTAGCCGTACAGGCAATAACCCATGGAGGTGTTTTTTTCCCAACATCCACACATGTGGCTGTTGGTGTGCACCCTGTCCTCGGACCTCCTGGGTGGCCCCCCCAGTCCCCCTGGCCCCCACATGGCCATTTTTGATTTTTTTGTTACAGTGTGTTGCCTTGTGTGGCTCCCGTGGGCATCCGCTGTATTCCGGCTGGGCACATGGAGGCTTGTCCTGAGTTTGGGTTAGATGCTTGGGTTCGTGAGACACACACCCCTCCTGCTTCCCGTTTCCATGGGCTTGCAAAGGGTGTGCCCAAGTGACAATGACTTACACAGTGACGTTGGACTCCCATGCGCTGTGTGGGCAGTCTGTAGTCAATACTGTGTAGACATTCCTTGTGTATATTGTTGTTGTATTGTACACTGCATGTTGTAATTATGTATGCTTTTGCTTCCATGTCTCCCTCAAAATTTGCAGGTTCATTCTCATGTCTTCACAAAGCCGTCTACTTTGGAGATGGAGTTCATGTTGTATGCAGTACACATACAAGTTTTGAAGCCTGCAAGACTACAGTTGGAAGGGGGCGATGTGGTGGCATATTCAGGTTGTAAGACTACGACTACTTTAACTTAGTACTGTCATGTTTTAGTTATGTTTGAGCTTGTGTAGCTGCATTGTATTGTTGGTAAGTATTTGGTCATGTGTGTTGTTAGTTCAACATTACTGGGAGCATATTGTGTGTCCAGTTTCCATTAGGGACACTGTACTTTGTGACACTTGTGTCAGGTTTTCAGGATTGCTTTGTTTGCTCTCGCATAGCATGACATGCCATGGTGTGTTGGGTGGTGGTGCTGGGGAGGGGTTGGGTGACATGGCACTGTTCTCATGTTGTATTTTGCAAGGGGGTAATGTATTTAACAGCATATGTGTCTATTGATACAGCATTGGTGGTGTTTCTGTAGGTAGGGATGCACACATTGTGACACTTCCAGGTGACCAATCTCAGGCTGGTATGGTTGTGATAGTTGACTGTCCCTTGTGTCATCATCAATTGTCAGCTGGTATGTGGCAGGGCTGTGTGCACTCCACAGGGGTGTGATTATAAGTGAAGTAATTAGCCACCAGCTGCGTTCGGGCTGCCTCACCCCATGCCCGTTCCCCTCCCATGTGCAGCAGGCGTGCATGTGGTTGGGGATGTGGGGGCACCACCATGTCCACCGGTAGGCCCCGGCATGTTGCACCGTTGTGCAGGACACATGCTGCCACTATGATCCTGCACACTACTGGGGGAGCGTATAACAGCTGCCCGCCAGAACGGTCAAGGGAGCGAAAGCGTGACTTGAGCACTCCGAATGTGCGCTCCACTATGCCCCGGGTTGCAATATGGGCTGTGTTGTATCTTACCTTGGGTGGCGTGGTGGGGTTCCGAATTGGTGTCATCATGTGGGTGCTCAGAGGGTAGGCACTCCCCCCTGGGGAGGTGGTTATGGGTATCATTAGTAGGGTTGTGACATTACTCAGTATCTGGCATGCATGCATGTGCTGTGGCATTTATACTCACCAAGCAGCCATGTATCGCCATGCCGCCCAGCTTCTAGGTCTGTGCATGAAACTGTCATGGGTGGACCCTGGATAGTTGGCATAGACTGATGTGATGATTCCCTTGGCATCACATACTACCTGCATGTTGATGGAATGCCAGTGCTTGCGGTTTCTATAGATGTGCTCTGATGCCCTGGGGGGACGTAGACCCACATGTGTGCAATCAATGGCACCTAGGACTTTGGGGAATTGTGCCACCCCATAGAAATCCTGGACGGCAGCCTGCCTTTCTGCAGTGTTCTGGGCAGGTATATATGCCTGCGGACTGATGGGCGTGCAGTCATGATGGCCAAGACCTGGTGTAGGCAGCGTGACTGCGTGGCCTGTGACACCCCCCCACTATGGCACTTGTCCGCTGAAATGATCCGGTGGCCAAAAAGTGCAGTACATTGAGGACCTTCTCCAGGGGGCTGAGTGCTTGGGAGCAGAGGGTGGGTGATGTGAGGTCATCCTCCCACTCACTGACCAGGTCGAGTATTATGTGAGGTGGAAACCTTTACCTCCCATACACCTGGTCATCAGGCATCCCAAAAAGGCTGGTTCCGGGTGTGAAAATTCTGGGCCTGACTATCCTCCTCCTCATCCTGCGGTATCCCACGACCACTGCTGCTAGGAATGGTATGTTCACCCTGGCGTCTGAGCTTGCTTGTTTGCGCGCACTTTTATGCTGCGCGGGTCCACGTACGCCTGCTTCCTGCTGGCGTACGTGTTTCCGGATTAGCGCGTCTTTTTTGCTGCGTGTGTGTGGGCGTTCCTCGCATTTGCCTCCTGTACTTCCCTGCCCACCCCAGTAATACACATACCCCGCTCGCCCAGGCCCAATCACGTGTGAAAATTCTTCCGAGCCCCTGAAATACACGTACCCCGCTCGCCCAGGCCCAATCGCGTGTGAAAATTCCTGCAAGCCCCTGAAATACACGTACCCCGCTCGCCCAGGCCCAATTGCGTGTAAAACTTCCCGCGAGCCCCTGAAATACACTTACCCCGCTCGCCCAGGCCCAATTGCATGTAAAACTTCCTGCGAGCCCCTGAAATACACTTACCCCGCTCGCCCAGGCCCAATCGCGTGTGAAACTTCCCGCACAACCCCGAAATACATGCTATTTTTGACACAGCGGGTGTCCGTGTTTGTCACGTACCCCTTTGCACGTCATTTGTCCTAGAGGGCCACAGTATGGGACATTAATCAGAGCTGTATATACGTGCTTTTTGTTAAGGTGCACATTTTTTTAATGCGCAGGGACGCTACCGCCTGCCTTTGTGTGGCGGACATGTGTTGATGTACATAGTTGACTTTTGGTTTGTCATGAGATCGCCATTTCACTGCTGGGGGGGTGGGGGTACAAGGGGACATGAGTGGGGGCCTGCTGGCAGGTGCCCTGCACTGCTGGGGGGTGGGGGTGCTGGGGGACATGAGTGGGGGCCTGCTGGCAGGTGCCCTGCACTGCTGGGGGGTGGGGATGCTGGGGGACATGAGTGGGGGCCTGCTGGCAGGTGCCCTGCACTGCTGGGGGGTGGGGATGCTGGGGGACATGAGTGGGGGCCTGCTGGCAGGTGCCCTGCACTGCTGGGGGGTGGAGGTGCTGGGGGACATGAGTGGGACATGAGTGGGGGCCTGCTGGCAGGTGCCCTGCACTGCGGGGGGTTGGGGGTGCAAGGGGACATGAGTGGGACATGAGTGGGGGCCTGCTGGCAGGTGCCCTGCACTGCTGGGGGTGCAAGGGGACATGAGTGGGGGCCTGCTGGCAGGTGCCCTGCACTGCTGGGAGGTGGGGGTGCTGGGGGACATGAGTGGGGGCCTGCTGGCAGGTGCCCTGCACTGCTGGGGGGTGGGGGTGCTGGGGGACATGAGTGGGGGCCGCTGGCAGGTGCACTGTACTGCCGGGGGGTGGGGGTGCTGGGGGACATGAGTGGGACATGATTGGGGGCCTGCTGGCAGGTACCTTGCACTGCTGGGGGTCGCAAGGGGACATGAGTGGGACATGAGTGGGGGCCTGCTGGCAGGTGCCCTGCACTGCTGGCGGGTGGGGTGCAAGGGGACATGAGTGGGACATGAGTGGGGGCCTGCTGGCAGGTGCCCTGCACTGCCGGGGGTTGGGGGTGCTGGGGGACATGAGTGGGGGCCTGCTGGCAGGTGCCCTGCACTGCTGGGGGGTGGGGGTGCTGGGGGACATGAGTGGGACATGAGTGGGGGCCTGCTGGCAGGTGCCCTGCACTCCTGGGGGGTGGGGGTGCTGGGGGACATGAGTGGGGGCCTGCTGGCAGGTGCCCTGCACTGCTGGGGGGTGGGGGTGCTGGGGGACATGAGTGGGACACGAGTGGGGGCCTCCTGGCAGGTGCCCTGCACTGCTGGGGGGTGAGGGTGCTGGGGGACATGAGTGGGGGCCTGCTGGCAGGTGCCCTGCACTGCTGGGGGGTGGGGGTGCTGGGGGACATGAGTGGGGGCCTGCTCTCGGGTGCCCTGCACTGCTGGGGGGTGGGGGTGCTGGGGGACATGAGTGGGGGCCTGCTGGCAGGTGCCCTGTACTGCTGGGGGTGGGGGTGCTGGGGGACATAAGTGGGGGCCTGCTGCCAGGTGCCCTGCACTGCTGGGGGGGTAGGGGTGCTGGGGGACATGAGTGGGGGCCTGTTGGCAGGTGCCCTGCACTGCTGGGGGATGGGGGTGCTGGGGGACATGAGCGGGGCATGGGTGGGGGCCTGCTGGCAGGTGCCCTGCACTGCTGGGGGGTGGGGGTGCAAGGGGACATGAGTGGGACATGAGTGGGGGCCTGCTGGCAGGTGCCCTGCACTGCTGGGGGGTGGGGTGCAAGGGGACATGAGTTGGGGCCTGCTGGCAGGTGCCCTGCACTGCTGCGGGGTGGGGGTGCTGGGGGACATGAGTGGGGGCCTGCTGGCGGGTGCCCTGCACTGCTGGGGGGTAGGGGTGCTGGGGGACATGAGTGGGACATGTGTGGGGGCCTGCTGGCAGGTGCCCTGCACTGCTGGGGGTGGGGGTGCTGGGGGACATGAGTGGGGGCCTGCTGGCAGGTGCCCTTTACTGCTGGGGTGTGGGGGTGCTGGGGGACATGAGTGGGACATGAGTGGGGGCCTGCTGGCAGGTGCCCTGCACTGCTGGGGGGTGAGGGTGCTGGGGGACATGAGTGGGGCCTGCTGGCAGGTGCCCTGCACTGCTGGGCGGTGGGGGTGCTGGGGGACATGAGTGGGACATGAGTTGGGGCCTCCTGGCAGGTGCCCTGCACTGCTGGGGGGTGGGGGTGCTGGGGGACATGAGTGGGGGCCTGCTGGCAGGTACCCTGCACTGGTGGGGGTGCTGGGGGACTTGTGTGGGGGCCTGCTCTCGGGTGCCCTGCACTGCTGGGGTGTGGGGGTGCTGGGGGACATGAGTGGGACATGAGTGGGGGCCTGCTGGCAGGTGCCCTGTACTGCTGGGGGGTGGGGGTGCTGGGGGACATAAGTGGGGGCCTGCTGCCAGTTGGCCTGCACTGCTGGGGGGTGGGTGTGCTGGGGGACATGAGTGGGGGCCTGCTGGCAGGTGCCCTGCACTGCTGGGGGGTGGGGTTGCTGGGGGACATGAGTGGGGGCCTGCTGGCAGGTGCCTTGCACTGCTGGGGGGTGGGGGTGCAAGGGGACATGAGTGGGGGCCTGCTGGCAGGTGCCCTGCACTGCTGGGGGGTGGGGTGCAAGGGGACATGAGTGGGACATGAGTGGGGGCCTGCTGGCAGGTGCCCTGCACTGCTGGGGGGTGGGGGTGCTGGGGGACATGAGTGGGACATGAGTGGGGTCCTGCTGGCAGGTGCCCTGCACTGCTGGGGGTGGGGGTGCTGGGGGACATGAGTGGGACATGAGTGGGGGCCTGCTGGCAGGTGCCCTGCACTGCTGGGGGGTGGGGTGCAAGGGGACATGAGTGGGACATGAGTGGGGGCCTGCTGGCAGGTGCCCTGCACTGCTGGGGGGTGGGGGTGCAAGGGGACATGAGTGGGACATGAGTGAGGGCCTGCTGGCAGGTGCCCTGCACTGCCGGGGGGTGGGGGTTCTGGGGGACATGATTGGGGGCCTGCTGGCAGGTGCCTTGCACTGCTGGGGGGTGGGGGTTGCAAGGGGACATGAGTGGGACATGAGTGGGGGCCTGCTGGCAGGTGCCCTGCACTGCTGTGGGCTGGGGGTGCAAGGGGACATGAGTGGGACATGAGTGGGGGCCTCCTGGCAGGTGCCCTGCACTGCTGGGGGGTGGGGGTGCTGGGGGACATGAGTGGGGGCCTGCTGGCAGGTACCCTGCACTGGTGAGGGTGCTGGGGGACATGAGTGGGGGCCTGCTCTCGGGTGCCCTGCACTGCTGGGGTGTGGGGGTGCTGGGGGACATGAGTGGGACATGAGTGGGGGCCTGCTGGCAGGTGCCCTGCACTGCTGGGGGGTGAGGGTGCTGGGGGACATGAGTGGGGCCTGCTGGCAGGTGCCCTGCACTGCTGGGCGGTGGGGGTGCTGGGGGACATGAGTGGGACATGAGTTGGGGCCTCCTGGCAGGTGCCCTGCACTGCTGGGGGGGGGGGGGTGCTGGGGGACATGAGTGGGGGCCTGCTGGCAGGTACCCTGCACTGGTGGGGGTGCTGGGGGACATGAGTGGGGGCCTGCTCTCGGGTGCCCTGCACTGCTGGGGTGTGGGGGTGCTGGGGGACATGAGTGGGACATGAGTGGGGGCCTGCTGGCAGGTGCCCTGTACTGCTGGGGGGTGGGGGTGCTGGGGGACATAAGTGGGGGCCTGCTGCCAGTTGGCCTGCACTGCTGGGGGGTGGGGGTGCTGGGGGACATGAGTGGGGGCCTGCTGGCAGGTGCCCTGCACTGCTGGGGGGTGGGGTTGCTGGGGGACATGAGTGGGGGCCTGCTGGCAGGTGCCCTGCACTGCTGGGGGGTGGGGGTGCAAGGGGACATGAGTGGGGGCCTGCTGGCAGGTGCCCTGCACTGCTGGGCGGTGGGGGTGCTGGGGGACATGAGTGGGACATGAGTTGGGGCCTCCTGGCAGGTGCCCTGCACTGCTGGGGGGTGGGGGTGCTGGGGGACATGAGTGGGGGCCTGCTGGCAGGTACCCTGCACTGGTGGGGGTGTTGGGGGACTTGTGTGGGGGCCTGCTCTCGGGTGCCCTGCACTGCTGGGGTGTGGGGGTGCTGGTGGACATGAGTGGGACATGAGTGGGGGCCTGCTGGCAGGTGCCCTGTACTGCTGGGGGGTGGGGGTGCTGGGGGACATAAGTGGGGGCCTGCTGCCAGTTGGCCTGCACTGCTGGGGGGTGGGGGTGCTGGGGGACATGAGTGGGGGCCTGCTGGCAGGTGCCCTGCACTGCTGGGGGGTGGGGTTGCTGGGGGACATGAGTGGGGGCCTGCTGGCAGTTGCCTTGCACTGCTGGGGGGTGGGGGTGCAAGGGGACATGAGTGGGGGCCTGCTGGCAGGTGCCCTGCACTGCTGGGGGGTGGGGTGCAAGGGGACATGAGTGGGACATGAGTGGGGGCCTGCTGGCAGGTGCCCTGCACTGCTGGGGGGTGGGGGTGCTGGGGGACATGAGTGGGACATGAGTGGGGTCCTGCTGGCAGGTGCCCTGCACTGCTGGGGGTGGGGGTGCTGGGGGACATGAGTGGGACATGAGTGGGGGCCTGCTGGCAGGTGCCCTGCACTGCTGGGGGGTGGGGTGCAAGGGGACATGAATGGGGGCCTGCTGGCAGGTGCCCTGCACTGCTGGGGGGTGGGGGTGCAAGGGGACATGAGTGGGACATGAGTGAGGGCCTGCTGGCAGGTGCCCTGCACTGCCGGGGGGTGGGGGTTCTGGGGGACATGATTGGGGACCTGCTGGCAGGTGCCTTGCACTGCTGGGGGGTGGGGGTTGCAAGGGGACATGAGTGGGACATGAGTGGGGGCCTGCTGGCAGGTGCCCTGCACTGCTGGGGGCTGGGGGTGCAAGGGGACATGAGTGGGACATGAGTGGGGGCCTCCTGGCAGGTGCCCTGCACTGCTGGGGGGTGGGGGTGCTGGGGGACATGAGTGGGGGCCTGCTGGCAGGTACCCTGCACTGGTGGGGGTGCTGGGGGACATGAGTGGGGGCCTGCTCTCGGGTGCCCTGCACTGCTGGGGTGTGGGGGTGCTGGGGGACATGAGTGGGACATGAGTGGGGGCCTGCTGGCAGGTGCCCTGCACTGCTGGGGGGTGAGGGTGCTGGGGGACATGAGTGGGGCCTGCTGGCAGGTGCCCTGCACTGCTGGGCGGTGGGGGCGCTGGGGGACATGAGTGGGACATGAGTTGGGGCCTCCTGGCAGGTGCCCTGCACTGCTGGGGGGGTGGGGGTGCTGGGGGACATGAGTGGGGGCCTGCTGGCAGGTACCCTGCACTGGTGGGGGTGCTGGGGGACATGAGTGGGGGCCTGCTCTCGGGTTCCCTGCACTGCTGGGGTGTGGGGGTGCTGGGGGACATGAGTGGGACATGAGTGGGGGCCTGCTGGCAGGTGCCCTGTACTGCTGGGGGGTGGGGGTGCTGGGGGACATAAGTGGGGGCCTGCTGCCAGTTGGCCTGCACTGCTGGGGGGTGGGGGTGCTGGGGGACATGAGTGGGGGCCTGCTGGCAGGTGCCCTGCACTGCTGGGGGGTGGGGTTGCTGGGGGACATGAGTGGGGGCCTGCTGGCAGGTGCCCTGCACTGCTGGGGGGTGGGGGTGCAAGGGGACATGAGTGGGGGCCTGCTGGCAGGTGCCCTGCACTGCTGGGCGGTGGGGGTGCTGGGGGACATGAGTGGGACATGAGTTGGGGCCTCCTGGCAGGTGCCCTGCACTGCTGGGGGGTGGGGGTGCTGGGGGACATGAGTGGGGGCCTGCTGGCAGGTACCCTGCACTGGTGGGGGTGCTGGGGGACTTGTGTGGGGGCCTGCTCTCGGGTGCCCTGCACTGCTGGGGTGTGGGGGTGCTGGTGGACATGAGTGGGACATGAGTGGGGGCCTGCTGGCAGGTGCCCTGTACTGCTGGGGGGTGGGGGTGCTGGGGGACATAAGTGGGGGCCTGCTGCCAGTTGGCCTGCACTGCTGGGGGGTGGGGGTGCTGGGGGACATGAGTGGGGGCCTGCTGGCAGGTGCCCTGCACTCCTGGGGGGTGGGGTTGCTGGGGGACATGAGTGGGGGCCTGCTGGCAGTTGCCTTGCACTGCTGGGGGGTGGGGGTGCAAGGGGACATGAGTGGGGGCCTGCTGGCAGGTGCCCTGCACTGCTGGGGGGTGGGGTGCAAGGGGACATGAGTGGGACATGAGTGGGGGCCTGCTGGCAGGTGCCCTGCACTGCTGGGGGGTGGGGGTGCTGGGGGACATGAGTGGGACATGAGTGGGGTCCTGCTGGCAGGTGCCCTGCACTGCTGGGGGTGGGGGTGCTGGGGGACATGAGTGGGACATGAGTGGGGGCCTGCTGGCAGGTGCCCTGCACTGCTGGGGGGTGGGGTGCAAGGGGACATGAATGGGGGCCTGCTGGCAGGTGCCCTGCACTGCTGGGGGGTGGGGGTGCAAGGGGACATGAGTGGGACATGAGTGAGGGCCTGCTGGCAGGTGCCCTGCACTGCCGGGGGGTGGGGGTTCTGGGGGACATGATTGGGGACCTGCTGGCAGGTGCCTTGCACTGCTGGGGGGTGGGGGTTGCAAGGGGACATGAGTGGGACATGAGTGGGGGCCTGCTGGCAGGTGCCCTGCACTGCTGGGGGCTGGGGGTGCAAGGGGACATGAGTGGGACATGAGTGGGGGCCTCCTGGCAGGTGCCCTGCACTGCTGGGGGGTGGGGGTGCTGGGGGACATGAGTGGGGGCCTGCTGGCAGGTACCCTGCACTGGTGGGGGTGCTGGGGGACATGAGTGGGGGCCTGCTCTCGGGTGCCCTGCACTGCTGGGGTGTGGGGGTGCTGGGGGACATGAGTGGGACATGAGTGGGGGCCTGCTGGCAGGTGCCCTGCACTGCTGGGGGGTGAGGGTGCTGGGGGACATGAGTGGGGCCTGCTGGCAGGTGCCCTGCACTGCTGGGCGGTGGGGGTGCTGGGGGACATGAGTGGGACATGAGTTGGGGCCTCCTGGCAGGTGCCCTGCACTGCTGGGGGGGTGGGGGTGCTGGGGGACATGAGTGGGGGCCTGCTGGCAGGTACCCTGCACTGGTGGGGGTGCTGGGGGACATGAGTGGGGGCCTGCTCTCGGGTTCCCTGCACTGCTGGGGTGTGGGGGTGCTGGGGGACATGAGTGGGACATGAGTGGGGGCCTGCTGGCAGGTGCCCTGTACTGCTGGGGGGTGGGGGTGCTGGGGGACATAAGTGGGGGCCTGCTGCCAGTTGGCCTGCACTGCTGGGGGGTGGGGGTGCTGGGGGACATGAGTGGGGGCCTGCTGGCAGGTGCCCTGCACTGCTGGGGGGTGGGGTTGCTGGGGGACATGAGTGGGGGCCTGCTGGCAGGTGCCCTGCACTGCTGGGGGGTGGGGGTGCAAGGGGACATGAGTGGGGGCCTGCTGGCAGGTGCCCTGCACTGCTGGGGGGTGGGGTGCAAGGGGACATGAGTGGGACATGAGTGGGGGCCTGCTGGCAGGTGCCCTGTACTGCTGGGTGGGTGGGGGTGCTGGGGGACATGAGTGGGACATGAGTGGGGGCCTGCTGGCAGGTGCCCTGCACTGCTGGGGGTGGGGGTGCTGGGGGACATGAGTGGGACATGAGTGGGGGCCTGCTGGCAGGTGCCCTGCACTGCTGGGGGGTGGGGTGCAAGGGGACATGAGTGGGACATGAGTGGGGGCCTGCTGGCAGGTGCCCTGCACTGCTGGGGGGTGGGGGTGCAAGGGGACATGAGTGGGACATGAGTGGGGGCCTGCTGGCAGGTACCCTGCACTGCCGGGGGGTGGGGGTTCTGGGGGACATGATTGGGGGCCTGCTGGCAGGTGCCTTGCACTGCTGGGGGGTGGGGGTTGCAAGGGGACATGAGTGGGACATGAGTGGGGGCCTGCTGGCAGGTGCCCTGCACTGCTGGGGGCTGGGGGTGCAAGGGGACATGAGTGGGACATGAGTGGGGGCCTCCCGGCAGGTGCCCTGCACTGCTGGGAGGTGGGGGTGGTGGGGGACATGAGTGGGGGCCTGCTGGCAGGTACCCTGCACTGGTGGGGGTGCTGGGGGACATGAGTGGGGGCCTGCTCTCGGGTGCCCTGCACTGCTGGGGTGTGGGGGTGCAAGGGGGACATGAGTGGGACATGAGTGGGGGCCTGCTGGCAGGTGCCCTGTACTGCTGGGGGTGCTGGGGGACATAAGTGGGGGCCTGCTGCCAGTTGGCCTGCACTGCTGGGGGGTGGGGGTGCTGGGGGACATGAGTGGGGGCCTGCTGGCAGGTGCCCTGCAGTGCTGGGGGGTGGGGTTGCTGGGGGACATGAGTGGGACATGAGTGGGGGCCTGCTGGCAGGTGCCCTGCACTGCTGGGGGTTGGGGTGCTGGGGGACATGAGTGGGACATGAGTGGGGGCCTGCTGGCAGGTGCCCTGCACTGCTGGGGGGTGGGGTGCAAGGGGACATGAGTGGGACATGAGTGGGGGCCTGCTGGCAGGTGCCCTGCACTGCCGGGGGTGGGGGTTCTGGGGGACATGATTGGGGGCCTGCTGGCAGGTGCCCTGCACTGCTGGGGGGTGGGGGTGCAAGGGGACATGAGTGGGACATGAGTGGGGGCCTGCTGGCAGGTACCCTGCACTGCCGGGGGGTGGGGGTTCTGGGGGACATGATTGGGGGCCTGCTGGCAGGTGCCTTGCACTGCTGGGGGGTGGGGGTTGCAAGGGGACATGAGTGGGACATGAGTGGGGGCCTCCCGGCAGGTGCCCTGCACTGCTGGGAGGTGGGGGTGGTGGGGGACATGAGTGGGGGCCTGCTGGCAGGTACCCTGCACTGGTGGGGGTGCTGGGGGACATGAGTGGGGGCCTGCTCTCGGGTGCCCTGCACTGCTGGGGTGTGGGGGTGCTGGGGGACATGAGTGGGACATGAGTGGGGGCCTGCTGGCAGGTGCCCTGTACTGCTGGGGGTGCTGGGGGACATAAGTGGGGGCCTGCTGCCAGTTGGCCTGCACTGCTGGGGGGTGGGGGTGCTGGGGGACATGAGTGGGGGCCTGCTGGCAGGTGCCCTGCAGTGCTGGGGGGTGGGGTTGCTGGGGGACATGAGTGGGACATGAGTGGGGGCCTGCTGGCAGGTGCCCTGCACTGCTGGGGGTTGGGGTGCTGGGGGACATGAGTGGGACATGAGTTGGGGCCTGCTGGCAGGTGCCCTGCACTGCTGGGGGGTGGGGTGCAAGGGGACATGAGTGGGACATGAGTGGGGGCCTGCTGGCAGGTGCCCTGCACTGCTGGGGGGTGGGGGTGCAAGGGGACATGAGTGGGGGCCTGCTGGCAGGTGCCCTGCACTGCCGGGGGTGGGGGTTCTGGGGGACATGATTGGGGGCCTGCTGGCAGGTGCCTTGCACTGCTGGGGGGTGGGGGTTGCAAGGGGACATGAGTGGGACATGAGTGGGGGCCTGCTGGCAGGTGCCCTGCACTGCTGGGGGGTGGGGGTGCAAGGGGACATGAGTGGGACATGAGTGGGGGCCTCCTGGCAAGTGCCCTGCACTGCTGGGGGGTGGGAGTGCTGGGGGACATGAGTGAGGGCCTGCTGGCAGGTACCCTGCACTGGTGGGGGTGCTGGGGGACATGAGTGGGGGCCTGCTCTCGGGTGCCCTGCACTGCTGGGGTGTGGGGGTGCTGGGGGACATGAGTGGGACATGAGTGGGAGCCTGCTGGCAGGTGCCCTGTACTGCTGGGGGGGCTGGGGGACATAAGTGGGGGCCTGCTGCCAGTTGGCCTGCACTGCTGGGGGGTGGGGGTGCTGGGGGACATGAGTGGGGGCCTGCTGGCAGGTGCCCTGCACTGCTGGGGGGTGGGGTTGCTGGGGGACATTAGTGGGGGCCTGCTGGCAGGTGCCCTGCACTGCTGGGTGGTGGGGGTGCTGGGGGACATGAGTGGGGGCCTGCTCTCGGGTGCCCTGCACTGCTGGGGGGTGGGGGTGCTGGGGGACATGAGTGGGGGCCTGCTGGCAGGTGCCCTGTACTGCTGGGGGTGGGGGTGCTGGGGGACATAAGTGGGGGCCTGCTGCCAGGTGCCCTGCACTGCTGGGGGGTAGGGGTGCTGGGGGACATGAGTGGGGGCCTGCTGGCAGGTGCCCTGCACTGCTGGGGGATGGGGGTGCTGGGGGACATGAGCGGGACATGGGTGGGGGCCTGCTGGCAGGTGCCCTGCACTGCTGGGTGGTGGGGGTGCTGGGGGACATGAGTGGGACACGAGTGGGGGCCTCCTGGCAGGTGCCCTGCACTGCTGGGGGGTGAGGGTGCTGGGGGACATGAGTGGGGGCCTGCTGGCAGGTGCCCTGCACTGCTGGGGGGTGGGGGTGCTGGGGGACATGAGTGGGGGCCTGCTCTCGGGTGCCCTGCACTGCTGGGGGGTGGGGTTGCTGGGGGACATGAGTGGGACATGAGTGGGGGCCTGCTGGCAGGTGCCCTGTACTGCTGGGGGTGGGAGTGCTGGGGGACATAAGTGGGGGCCTGCTGCCAGGTGCCCTGCACTGCTGGGGGGTAGGGGTGCTGGGGGACATGAGTGGGGGCCTGCTGGCAGGTGCCCTGCACTGCTGGGGGATGGGGGTGCTGGGGGACATGAGCGGGACATGGGTGGGGGCCTGCTGGCAGGTGCCCTGCACTGCTGGGGGGTGGGGGTGCAAGGGGACATGAGTGGGACATGAGTGGGGGCCTGCTGGCAGGTGCCCTGCACTGCTGGGGGGTGGGGTGCAAGGGGACATGAGTGGGACATGAGTTGGGGCCTGCTGGCAGGTGCCCTGCACTGCTGGGGGTGGGGGTGCTGGGGGACATGAGTTGGGGCCTGCTGGCAGGTGCCCTGCACTGCTGGGGGGTGGGGGTGCTGGGGGACATGAGTGGGGGCCTGCTGGCGGGTGCCCTGCACTGCTGGGGGGTAGGGGTGCTGGGGGACATGAGTGGGACATGTGTGGGGGGCCTGCTGGCAGGTGCCCTGCACTGCTGGGGGTGCTGGGGGACATGAGTGGGGGCCTGCTGGCAGGTGCCCTTTACTGCTGGGGTGTGGGGGTGCTGGGGGACATGAGTGGGACATGAGTGGGGCCTGCTGGCAGGTGCCCTGCACTGCTGGGGGCTGAGGGTGCTGGGGGACATGAGTGGGGCCTGCTGGCAGGTGCCCTGCACTGCTGGGCGGTGGGGGTGCTGGGGGACATGAGTTGGGGCCTCCTGGCAGGTGCCCTGCACTGCTGGGGGGGTCGGGGTGCTGGGGGACATGAGTGGGGGCCTGCTGGCAGGTACCCTGCACTGGTGGGGGTGCTGGGGGACATGAGTGGGGGCCTGCTCTCGGGTGCCCTGCACTGCTGGGGTGTGGGGGTGCTGGGGGACATGAGTGGGACATGAGTGGGGGCCTGCTGGCAGGTGCCCTGTACTGCTGGGGGGTGGGGGTGCTGGGGACATAACTGGGGGCCTGCTGCCAGTTGGCCTGCACTGCTGGGGGGTGGGGGTGCTGGGGGACATGAGTGGGGGCCTGCTGGCAGGTGCCCTGCACTGCTGGGGGGTGGGGTTGCTGGGGGACATGAGTGGGGGCCTGCTGGCAGGTGCCCTGCACTGCTTGGGGGTGGGGGTGCAAGGGGACATGAGTGGGGGCCTGCTGGCAGGTGCCCTGCACTGCTTGGGGTGGGGTGCAAGGGGACATGAGTGGGACATGAGTGGGGGCCTGCTGGCAGGTGCCCTGCACTGCTGGGCGGTGGGGGTGCTGGGGGACATGAGTGGGACATGAGTGGGGGCCTGCTGGCAGGTGCCCTGCACTGCTGGGGGTGGGGGTGCTGGGGGACATGAGTGGGACATGAGTGGGGGCCTGCTGGCAGGTGCCCTGCACTGCTGGGGGGTGGGGTGCAAGGGGACATGAATGGGACATGTGTGGGGGCCTGCTGGCAGGTGCCCTGCACTGCTGGGGGGTGGGGGTGCAAGGGGACATGACTGGGACATGAATGGGGGCCTGCTGGCAGGTGCCCTGCACTGCCGGGGGTGGGGGTTCTGGGGGACATGATTGGGGGCCTGCTGGCAGGTGCCCTGTACTGCTTGGGGGTGGGGTGCAAGGGGACATGAGTGGGGGCCTGCTGGCAGGTGCCCTGCACTGCTGGGGGGTGGGGTGCAAGGGGACATGAGTGGGACATGAGTGGGGGCCTGCTGGCAGGTGCCCTGCACTGCTGGGGGGTGGGGGTGCTGGGGGACATGAGTGGGACATGAGTGGGGGCCTGCTGGCAGGTGCCCTGCACTGCTGGGGGTGGGGGTGCTGGGGGACATGAGTGGGACATGAGTGGGGGCCTGCTGGCAGGTGCCCTGCACTGCTGGGGGGTGGGGTGCAAGGGGACATGAATGGGACATGAGTGGGGGCCTGCTGGCAGGTGCCCTGCACTGCTGGGGGGTGGGGGTGCAAGGGGACATGACTGGGACATGAGTGGGGGCCTGCTGGCAGGTGCCCTGCACTGCCGGGGGGTGGGGGTTCTGGGGGACATGATTGGGGGCCTGCTGGCAGGTGCCTTGCAATGCTGGGGGGTGGGGGTTGCAAGGGGACATGAGTGGGACATGAGTGGGGCCTGCTGGCAGGTGCCCTGCACTGCTGGGGGGTGGGGGTGCAAGGGGACATGAGTGGGGGCCTCCTGGCAGGTGCCCTGCACTGCTGGGGGGTGGGGGTGCTGGGGGACATGAGTGGGGGCCTGCTGGCAGGTACCCTGGACTGGTGGGGGTGCTGGGGGACATGAGTGGGGGCCTGCTCTTGGGTGCCCTGCACTGCTGGGGTGTGGGGGACATGAGTGGGACATGAGTGGGGGGCTGCTGGCAGGTGCCCTGTACTGCTGGGGGTGCTGGGGGACATAAGTGGGGGCCTGCTGCCAGTTGGCATGCACTGCTGGGGGGTGGGGGTGCTGGGGGACATGAGTGGGGGCCTGCTGGCAGGTGCCCTGCACTGCTGGGGGGTGGGGTTGCTGGGGGACATGAGTGGGACATGAGTGGGGGCCTGCTGGCAGGTGCCCTGCACTGCTGGGGGTGGGGGTGCTGGGGGACATGAGTGGGGGCCTGCTGCCAGGTGCCCTGCACTGCTGGGGGGTAGGGGTGCTGGGGGACATGAGTGGGGGCCTGCTGGCAGGTGCCCTGCACTGCTGGGGGATGGGGGTGCTGGGGGACATGAGCGGGACATGGGTGGGGGCCTGCTGGCAGGTGCCCTGCACTGCTGGGGGGTGGGGGTGCAAGGGGACATGAGTGGGACATGAGTGGGGGCCTGCTGGCAGGTGCCCTGCACTGCTGGGGGGTGGGGTGCAAGGGGACATGAGTGGGACATGAGTGGGGGCCTGCTGGCAGGTGCCCTGCACTGCTGGGGGTGGGGGTGCTGGGGGACATGAGTTGGGGCCTGCTGGCAGGTGCCCTGCACTGCTGGGGGTGGGGGTGCTGGGGGACATGAGTTGGGGCCTGCTGGCAGGTGCCCTGCACTGCTGGGGGGTGGGGGTGCTGGGGGACATGAGTGGGGGCCTGCTGGCAGGTGCCCTGCACTGCTGGGGGTGGGGGTGCTGGGGGACATGAGTGGGGGCCTGCTGGCAGGTGCCCTTTACTGCTGGGGTGTGGGGGTGCTGGGGGACATGAGTGGGACATGAGTGAGGGCCTGCTGGCAGGTGCCCTGCACTGCTGGGGGGTGAGGGTGCTGGGGGACATGAGTGGGGCCTGCTGGCAGGTGCCCTGCACTGCTGGGCGGTGGGGGTGCTGGGGGGACATGAGTTGGGGCCTCCTGGCAGGTGCCCTGCACTGCTGGGGGGTCGGGGTGCTGGGGGACATGAGTGGGGGCCTGCTGGCAGGTACCCTGCACTGGTCGGGGTGCTGGGGACATGAGTGGGGGCCTGCTCTCGGGTGCCCTGCACTGCTGGGGTGTGGGGGTGCTGGGGGACATGAGTGGGACATGAGTGGGGGCCTGCTGGCAGGTGCCCTGTACTGCTGGGGGGTGGGGGTGCTGGGGGACATAAGTGGGGGCCTGCTGCCAGTTGGCCTGCACTGCTGGGGGGTGGGGGTGCTGGGGGACATGAGTGGGGGCCTGCTGGCAGGTGCCCTGCACTGCTGGGGGGTGGGGTTGCTGGGGGACATGAGTGGGGGCCTGCTGGCAGGTGCCCTGCACTGCTTGGGGGTGGGGGTGCAAGGGGACATGAATGGGGGCCTGCTGGCAGGTGCCCTGCACTGCTGGGGGGTGGGGTGCAAGGGGACATGAGTGGGACATGAGTGGGGGCCTGCTGGCAGGTGCCCTGCACTGCTGGGGGTGGGGGTGCTGGGGGACATGAGTGGGACATGAGTGGGGGCCTGCTGGCAGGTGCCCTGCACTGCTGGGGGTTGGGGGTGCTGGGGGACATGAGTGGGACATGAGTGGGGGCCTGCTGGCAGGTGCCCTGCACTGCTGGGGGGGTGGGGTGCAAGGGGACATGAATGGGACATGAGTGGGGGCCTGCTGGCAGGTGCCCTGCACTGCTGGGGTGGGGGTGCAAGGGGACATGACTGGGACATGAGTGGGGGCCTGCTGGCAAGTGCCCTGCACTGCCGGGGGGTGGGGGTTCTGGGGGACATGATTGGGGGCCTGCTGGCAGGTGCCTTGCACTGCTTGGGGGTGGGGGTGCAAGGGGACATGAGTGGGGGCCTGCTGGCAGGTGCCCAGCACTGCTGGGGGGTGGGGTGCAAGGGAACATGAGTGGGACTTGAGTGGGGCCTGCTGGCAGGTGCCCTGCACTGCTGGGGGGTGGGGGTGCTGGGGGACATGAGTGGGACATGAGTGGGGGCCTGCTGGCAGGTGCCCTGCACTGCTGGGGGTGGGGGTGCTGGGGGACATGAGTGGGGGCCTGCTGGCAGGTGCCCTGCACTGCTGGGTGGTGGGGTGCAAGGGGACATGAATGGGACATGAGTGGGGGCCTGCTGGCAGGTGCCCTGCACTGCCGGGGGGTGGGGTTCTGGGGGACATGATTGGGGGCCTGCTGGCAGGTACCCTGCACTGGTCGGGGTGCTGGGGGACATGAGTGGGGGCCTGCTCTCGGGTGCCCTGCACTGCTGGGGTGTGGGGGTGCTGGGGGACATGAGTGGGACATGAGTGGGGGCCTGCTGGCAGGTGCCCTGTACTGCTGGGGGGTGGGGGTGCTGGGGGACATAAGTGGGGGCCTGCTGCCAGTTGGCCTGCACTGCTGGGGGGTGGGGGTGCTGGGGGACATGAGTGGGGGCCTGCTGGCAGGTGCCCTGCACTGCTGGGGGTGGGGTTGCTGGGGGACATGAGTGGGGGCCTGCTGGCAGGTGCCCTGCACTGCTTGGGGGTGGGGGTGCAAGGGGACATGAATGGGGGCCTGCTGGCAGGTGCCCTGCACTGCTGGGGGGTGGGGTGCAAGGGGACATGAGTGGGACATGAGTGGGGGCCTGCTGGCAGGTGCCCTGCACTGCTGGGGGGTGGGGGTGCTGGGGGACATGAGTGGGACATGAGTGGGGGCCTGCTGGCAGGTGCCCTGCACTGCTGGGGGTGGGGGTGCTGGGGGACATGAGTGGGACATGAGTGGGGGCCTGCTGGCAGGTGCCCTGCACTGCTGGGGGGTGGGGTGCAAGGGGACATGAATGGGACATGAGTGGGGGCCTGCTGGCAGGTGCCCTGCACTGCTGGGGGTGGGGGTGCAAGGGGACATGACTGGGACATGAGTGGGGGCCTGCTGGCAAGTGCCCTGCACTGCCGGGGGGTGGGGGTTCTGGGGGACATGATTGGGGGCCTGCTGGCAGGTGCCTTGCACTGCTTGGGGGTGGGGGTGCAAGGGGACATGAGTGGGGGCCTGCTGGCAGGTGCCCTGCACTGCTGGGGGGTGGGGTGCAAGGGAACATGAGTGGGACTTGAGTGGGGGCCTGCTGGCAGGTGCCCTGCACTGCTGGGGGGTGGGGGTGCTGGGGGACATGAGTGGGACATGAGTGGGGGCCTGCTGGCAGGTGCCCTGCACTGCTGGGGGTGGGGGTGCTGGGGGACATGAGTGGGACATGAGTGGGGGCCTGCTGGCAGGTGCCCTGCACTGCTGGGTGGTGGGGTGCAAGGGGACATGAATGGGACATGAGTGGGGGCCTGCTGGCAGGTGCCCTGCACTGCCGGGGGGTGGGGGTTCTGGGGGACATGATTGGGGGCCTGCTGGCAGGTGCCTTGCACTGCTGGGGGGTGGGGGTTGCAAGGGGACATGAGTGGGACATGAGTGGGGGCCTGCTGGCAGGTGCCCTGCACTGCTGGGGGGTGGGGGTGCAAGGGGACATGAGTGGGGGCCTCCTGGCAGGTGCCCTGCACTGCTGGGGGGTGGGGGTGCTGGGGGACATGAGTGGGGGCCTGCTGGCAGGTACCCTGGACTGGTGGGGGTGCTGGGGGACATGAGTGGGGGCCTGCTCTTGGGTGCCCTGCACTGCTGGGGTGTGGGGGTGCTGGGGGACATGAGTGGGACATGAGTGGGGGGCTGCTGGCAGGTGCCCTGTACTGCTGGGGGTGCTGGGGGACATAAGTGGGGGCCTGCTGCCAGTTGGCCTGCACTGCTGGGGGGTGGGGGTGCTGGGGGACATGAGTGTGGGCCTGCTGGCAGGTGCCCTGCACTGCTGGGGGGTGGGGTTGCTGGGGGACATGAGTGGGACATGAGTGGGGGCCTGCTGGCAGGTGCCCTGCACTGCTGGGGGTGGGGGTGCTGCGGGACATGAGTGGGACATGAGTGGGGGCCTGCTGGCAGGTGCCCTGCACTGCTGGGGGGTAGGGTGCAAGGGGACATGAGTGGGACATGAGTGGGGGCCTGCTGGCAGGTGCCCTGCACTCCCGGGGGGTGGGGGTTCTGGGGGACATGATTGGGGGCCTGCTGGCAGGTGCCTTGCACTGCTGGGGGGTGGGGGTTGCAAGGGGACATGAGTGGGACATGAGTGGGGGCCTGCTGGCAGGTGCCCTGCACTGCTGGGGGGTGGGGGTTCAAGGGGAAATGAGTGGGACATGAGTGGGGGCCTCCTGGCAGGTGCCCTGCACTGCTGGGGGGTGGGGGTGCTGGGAGACATGAGTGGGGGCCTGCTGGCAGGTACCCTGCACTGGTGGGGGTGCTGGGGGACATGAGTGGGGGCCTGCTCTCGGGTGCCCTGCACTGCTGGGGTGTGGGGGTGCTGGGGGACATGAGTGGGACATGAGTGGGGGCCTGCTGGCAGGTGCCCTGTACTGCTGGGGGTGCTGGGGGACATAAGTGGGGGCCTGCTGCCAGTTGGCCTGCACTGCTGGGGGGTGGGGGTGCTGGGGGACATGAGTGGGGGCCTGCTGGCAGGTGCCCTGCACTGCTGGGGGGTGGGGTTGCTGGGGGACATGAGTGGGGGCCTGCTGGCAGGTGCCCTGCACTGCTGGGGGGTGGGGGTGCTGGGGGACATGAGTGGGGGCCTGCTCTCGGGTGCCCTGCACTGCTGGGGGGTGGGGGTGCTGGGGGACATGAGTGGGACATGAGTGGGGGCCTGCTGGCAGGTGCCCTGTACTGCTGGGGGTGGGGGTGCTGGGGGACATAAGTGGGGGCCTGCTGCCAGGTGCCCTGCACTGCTGGGGGGTAGGGGTGCTGGGGGACATGAGTGGGGGCCTGCTGGCAGGTGCCCTGCTCTGCTGGGGGATGCGGGTGCTGGGGGACATGAGCGGGACATGGGTGGGGGCCTGCTGGCAGGTGCCCTGCACTGCTGGGGGGTGGGGGTGCAAGGGGACATGAGTGGGACATGAGTGGGGGCCTGCTGGCAGGTGCCCTGCACTGCTGGGGGGTGGGGTGCAAGGGGACATGAGTGGGACATGAGTGGGGGCCTGCTGGCAGGTGCCCTGCACTGCTGGGGGTGGGGGTGCTGGGGGACATGAGTTGGGGCCTGCTGGCAGGTGCCCTGCACTGCTGGGGGGTGGGGGTGCTGGGGGACATGAGTGGGGGCCTGCTGGCGGGTGCCCTGCACTGCTGGGGGGTAGGGGTGCTGGGGGACATGAGTGGGACATGTGTGGGGGCCTGCTGGCAGGTGCCCTGCACTGCTGGGGGTGGGGGTGCTGGGGGACATGAGTGGGGGCCTGCTGGCAGGTGCCCTGCACTGCTGGGGGGTGAGGGTGCTGGGGGACATGAGTGGGGCCTGCTGGCAGGTGCCCTGCACTGCTGGGCGGTGGGGGTGCTGGGGGACATGAGTGGGACATGAGTGGGGGCCTCCTGGCAGGTGCCCTGCACTGCTGGGGGGTGGGGGTGCTGGGGGACATGAGTGGGGGCCTGCTGGCAGGTACCCTGCACTGGTGGGGGTGCTGGGGGACATGAGTGGGGGCCTGCTCTCTGGTGCCCTGCACTGCTGGGGTGTGGGGGTGCTGGGGGACATGAGTGGGACATGAGTGGGGCCTGCTGGCAGGTGCCCTGTACTGCTGGGGGGTGGGGGTGCTGGGGGACATAAGTGGGGGCCTGCTGACAGTTGGCCTGCACTGCTGGGGGGTGGGGGTGCTGGGGGACATGAGTGGGGGCCTGCTGGCAGGTGCCCTGCACTGCTGGGGGGTGGGGTTGCTGGGGGACATGAGTGGGGGCCTGCTGGCAGGTGCCCTGCACTGCTGGGGTGTGGGGGTGCAAGGGGACATGAGTGGGGGCCTGCTGGCAGGTGCCCTGCACTGCTGGGGGGTGGGGTGCAAGGGGACATGAGTGGGACATGAGTGGGGGCCTGCTGGCAGGTGCCCTGCACTGCTGGGGGGTGGGGGTGCTGGGGAACATGAGTGGGACATGAGTGGGGGCCTGCTGGCAGGTGCCCTGCACTGCTGGGGGTGGGGGTGCTGGGGGACATGAGTGGGACATGAGTGGGGGCCTGCTGGCAGGTGCCCTGCACTGCTGGGGGGTGGGGTGCAAGGGGACATGAGTGGGACATGAGTGGGGGCCTGCTGGCAGGTGCCCTGCACTGCTGGGGGGTGGGGGTGCAAGGGGACATGAGTGGGACATGAGTGGGGGCCTGCTGGCAGGTGCCCTGCACTGCCGGGGGGTGGGGGTTCAGGGGGACATGATTGGGGGCCTGCTGGCAGGTGCCTTGCACTGCTGGGGGGTGGGGGTTGCAAGGGGACATGAGTGGGACATGAGTGGGGGCCTGCTGGCAGGTGCCCTGCACTGCTGGGGGGTGGGGGTGCAAGGGGACATGAGTGGGACATGAGTGGGGGCCTGCTGGCAGGTGCCCTGCACTGCCGGGGGGTGGGGGTTCTGGGGGACATGAGTGGGGGCCTGCTGGCAGGTGCCCTGCACTGCTGGGGGGTGGGGGTGCTGGGGGACATGAGTGGGACATGAGTGGGGGCCTCCTGGCAGGTGCCCTGCACTGCTGGGGGGTGAGGGTGCTGGGGGACATGAGTGGGGGCCTGCTGGCAGGTGCCCTGCACTGCTGGGGGGTTGGGGTGCTGGGGGACATGAGTGGGGGCCTGCTCTCGGGTGCCCTGCATTGCTGGGGGGTGGGGGACATGAGTGGGACATGAGTGGGGGCCTGCTGGCAGGTGCCCTGTACTGCTGGGGGATGGGGGTGCTGGTGGGCATAAGTGGGGGCCTGCTGGCAGGTGCCCTGCACTGCTGGGGGGTGGGGGTGCTGTGGGGCATGAGCAGGACATGGGTGGGGGCCTGCTGGCAGGTGCCCTGCACTGCTGGGGGGTGGGGGTGCAAGGGGACATGAGTGGGACATGAGTGGGGGCCTGCTGGCAGGTGCCCTGCACTGCTGGGGGGTGAGGAGCAAGGGGACATGAGTGGGACATGAGTGGGGGCCTGCTGGCAGGTGCCCTGCACTGCTGCGGGGTGGGGGTGCTGGGGGACATGAGTTGGGGCCTGCTGGCAGGTGCCCTGCACTGCTGGGGGGTGGGGGTGCTGGGGACATGAGTGGGGGCCTGCTGGCGGGTGCCCTGCACTGCTGGGGGGTGGGGGTGCTGGGGGACATGAGTGGGACATGTGTGGGGGCCTGCTGGCAGGTGCCCTGCACTGCTGGGGGTGGGGGTGCTGGGGGACATGAGTGGGGGCCTGCTGGCAGGTGCCGTGCACTGCTGGGGGGTGGGGGTGCTGGGGGACATGAGTGGGGTCCTGCTGACAGGTGCCCTGCACTGCTGGGGTGTGGGGGTGCTGGGGGACATGAGTGGGGGCCTGCTGCCAGGTGCCCTGCACTGCTGGGGGGTGAGGGTGCTGGGGGACATGAGTGGGGCCTGCTGGCAGGTGCCCTGCACTGCTGGACGGTGGGGGTGCTGGGGGACATGAGTGGGGCATGAGTGGGGGCCTCCTGGAAGGTGCCCTGCACTGCTGGTGGGTGGGGGTGCTGGGGGACATGAGTGGGGGCCTGCTGGCAGGTGCCCTGCACTGGTGGGGGTGCTGGGGGACATGAGTGGGGGCCTGCTCTTGGGTGCCCTGCACTGCTGGGGTGTGGGGGTGCTGGGGGACATGAGTGGGACATGAGTGGGGCCTGCTGGCAGGTGCCCTGTACTGCTGGGGGGTGGGGGTGCTGGGGGACATAAGTGGGGGCCTGCTGACAGTTGGCCTGCACTGCTGGGGGGTGGGGGTGCTGGGGGACATGAGTGGGGGCCTGCTGGCAGGTGCCCTGCACTGCTGGGGGGTGGGGTTGCTGGGGGACATGAGTGGGGGCCTGCTGGCAGGTGCCCTGCACTGGTGAGGGGTGGGGGTGCAAGGGGACATGAGTGGGGGCCTGCTGGCAGGTGCCCTGCACTGCTGGGGGGTGGGGTGCACGGGGACATGAGTGGGACATGAGTGAGGGCCTGCTGGCAGGTGCCCTGCACTGCTGGGGGTTGGGGGTGCTGGGGGACATGAGTGGGACATGAGTGGGGGCCTGCTGGCAGGTGCCCTGCACTGCTGGGGGTGGGGGTGCTGGGGGACATGAGTGGGACATGAGTGGGGGCCTGCTGGCAGGTGCCCTGCACTGCTGGGGGGTGGGGTGCAAGGGGACATGAGTGGGACATGAGTGGGGGCCTGCTGGCAGGTGCCCTGCACTCCCGGGGGGTGGGGGTTCTGGGGGACATGATTGGGTGCCTGCTGGCAGGTGCCTTGCACTGCTGGGGGGTGGGGGTTGCAAGGGGACATGAGTGGGACATGAGTGGGGGCCTGCTGGCAGGTGCCCTGCACTGCTGGGGGGTGGGGGTGCAAGGGGACATGAGTGGGACATGAGTGGGGGCCTCCTGGCAGGTGCCCTGCACTGCTGGGGGGTGGGGGTGCTGGGAGACATGAGTGGGGGCCTGCTGGCAGGTACCCTGCACTGGTGGGGGTGCTGGGGGACATGAGTGGGGGCCTGCTCTCGGGTGCCCTGCACTGCTGGGGTGTGGGGGTGCTGGGGGACATGAGTGGGACATGAGTGGGGGCCTGCTGGCAGGTGCCCTGTACTGCTTGGGGTGCTGGGGGACATAAGTGGGGTCCTGCTGCCAGTTGGCCTGCACTGCTGGGGGGTGGGGGTGCTGGGGGACATGAGTGGGGGCCTGCTGGCAGGTGCCCTGCACTGCTGGGGGGTGGGGTTGCTGGGGGACATGAGTGGGGGCCTGCTGGCAGGTGCCCTGCACTGCTGGGGGGTGGGGGTGCTGGGGGACATGAGTGGGGGCCTGCTCTCGGGTGCCCTGCACTGCTGGGGGGTGGGGGTGCTGGGGGACATGAGTGGGACATGAGTGGGGGCCTGCTGGCAGGTGCCCTGTACTGCTGGGGGTGGGGGTGCTGGGGGACATAAGTGGGGGCCTGCTGCCAGGTGCCCTGCACTGCTGGGGGGTAGGGGTGCTGGGGGACATGAGTGGGGGCCTGCTGGCAGGTGCCCTGCTCTGCTGGGGGATGGGGGTCCTGGGGGACATGAGCGGGACATGGGTGGGGGCCTGCTGGCAGGTGCCCTGCACTGCTGGGGGGTGGGGGTGCAAGGGGACATGAGTGGGACATGAGTGGGGGCCTGCTGGCAGGTGCCCTGCACTGCTGGGGGGGTGGGGTGCAAGGGGACATGAGTGGGGGCCTGCTGGCAGGTGCCCTGCACTGCTGGGGGTGGGGGTGCTGGGGGACATGAGTTGGGGCCTGCTGGCAGGTGCCCTGCACTGCTGGGGGGTGGGGGTGCTGGGGGACATGAGTGGGGGCCTGCTGGCGGGTGCCCTGCACTGCTGGGGGGTAGGGGTGCTGGGGACATGAGTGGGACATGTGTGGGGGCCTGCTGGCAGGTGCCCTGCACTGCTGGGGGTGGGGGTGCTGGGGGACATGAGTGGGGGCCTGCTGGCAGGTGCCCTTTACTGCTGGGGTGTGGGGGTGCTGGGAACATGAGTGGGACATGAGTGGGGGCCTGCTGGCAGGTGCCCTGCACTGCTGGGGGGTGAGGGTGCTGGGGGACATGAGTGGGGCCTGCTGGCAGGTGCCCTGCACTGCTGGGCGGTGGGGGTGCTGGGGGACATGAGTGGGACATGAGTGGGGGCCTCCTGGCAGGTGCCCTGCACTGCTGGGGGGTGGGGGTGCTGGGGGACATGAGTGGGGGCCTGCTGGCAGGTACCCTGCACTGGTGGGGGTGCTGGGGGACATGAGTGGGGGCCTGCTCTCTGGTGCCCTGCACTGCTGGGGTGTGGGGGTGCTGGGGGACATGAGTGGGACATGAGTGGGGCCTGCTGGCAGGTGCCCTGTACTGCTGGGGGGTGGGGGTGCTGGGGGACATAAGTGGGGGCCTGCTGACAGTTGGCCTGCACTGCTGGGGGGTGGGGGTGCTGGGGGACATGAGTGGGGGCCTGCTGGCAGGTGCCCTGCACTGCTGGGGGGTGGGGTTGCTGGGGGACATGAGTGGGGGCCTGCTGGCAGGTGCCCTGCACTGCTGGGGTGTGGGGGTGCAAGGGGACATGAGTGGGGGCCTGCTGGCAGGTGCCCTGCACTGCTGGGGGGTGGGGTGCAAGGGGACATGAGTGGGACATGAGTGGGGGCCTGCTGGCAGGTGCCCTGCACTGCTGGGGGGTGGGGGTGCTGGGGGACATGAGTGGGACATGAGTGGGGGCCTGCTGGCAGGTGCCCTGCACTGCTGGGGGTGGGGGTGCTGGGGGACATGAGTGGGGGCCTGCTGGCAGGTGCCCTGCACTGCTGGGGGGTGGGGTGCAAGGGGACATGAGTGGGACATGAGTGGGGGCCTGCTGGCAGGTGCCTTGCACTGCTGGGGGGTGGGGGTGCAAGGGGACATGAGTGGGACATGAGTGGGGGCCTGCTGGCAGGTGCCCTGCACTGCCGGGGGGTGGGGGTTCAGGGGGACATGATTGGGGGCCTGCTGGCAGGTGCCTTGCACTGCTGGGGGGTGGGGGTTGCAAGGGGACATGAGTGGGACATGAGTGGGGGCCTGCTGGCAGGTGCCCTGCACTGCTGGGGGGTGGGGGTGCAAGGGGACATGAGTGGGACATGAGTGGGGGCCTGCTGGCAGGTGCCCTGCACTGCCGGGGGGTGGGGGTTCTGGGGGACATGAGTGGGGGCCTGCTGGCAGGTGCCCTGCACTGCTGGGGGGTGGGGGTGCTGGGGGACATGAGTGGGGGCCTCCTGGCAGGTGCCCTGCACTGCTGGGGGGTGAGGGTGCTGGGGGACATGAGTGGGGGCCTGCTGGCAAGTGCCCTGCACTGCTGGGGGGTTGGGGTGCTGGGGGACATGAGTGGGGGCCTGCTCTCGGGTGCCCTGCATTGCTGGGGGGTGGGGGACATGAGTGGGACATGAGTGGGGGCCTGCTGGCAGGTGCCCTGTACTGCTGGGGGGTGGGGGTGCTGGTGGGCATAAGTGGGGGCCTGCTGCCAGGTGCCCTGCACTGCTGGGGGGTGGGGGTGCTGGGGGACATGAGTGGGGGCCTGCTGGCAGGTGCCCTGCACTGCTGGGGGGTGGGGGTGCTGGGGGGCATGAGCAGGACATGGGTGGGGGCCTGCTGGCAGGTGCCCTGCACTGCTGGGGGGTGGGGGTGCAAGGGGACATGAGTGGGACATGAGTGGGGGCCTGCTGGCAGGTGCCCTGCACTGCTGGGGGGTGGGGAGCAAGGGGACATGAGTGGGACATGAGTGGGGGCCTGCTGGCAGGTGCCCTGCACTGCTGGGGGGTGGGGGTGCTGGGGGACATGAGTTGGGGCCTGCTGGCAGGTGCCCTGCACTGCTGGGGGGTGGGGGTGCTGGGGACATGAGTGGGGGCCTGCTGGCGGGTGCCCTGCACTGCTGGGGGGTGGGGGTGCTGGGGGACATGAGTGGGACATGTGTGGGGGCCTGCTGGCAGGTGCCCTGCACTGCTGGGGGTGGGGGTGCTGGGGGACATGAGTGGGGGCCTGCTGGCAGGTGCCCTGCACTGCTGGGGGGTGGGGGTGCTGGGGGACATGAGTGGGGTCCTGCTGACAGGTGCCCTGCACTGCTGGGGTGTGGAGGTGCTGGGGGACATGAGTGGGGGCCTGCTGCCAGTTGCCCTGCACTGCTGGGGGGTGAGGGTGCTGGGGGACATGAGTGGGGCCTGCTGGCAGGTGCCCTGCACTGCTGGGCGGTGGGGGTGCTGGGGGACATGAGTGGGGCATGAGTGGGGGCCTCCTGGAAGGTGCCCTGCACTGCTGGTGGGTGGGGGTGCTGGGGGACATGAGTGGGGGCCTGCTGGCAGGTGCCCTGCACTGGTGGGGGTGCTGGGGGACATGAGTGGGGGCCTGCTCTTGGGTGCCCTGCACTGCTGGGGTGTGGGGGTGCTGGGGGACATGAGTGGGACATGAGTGGGGCCTGCTGGCAGGTGCCCTGTACTGGTGGGGGTGCTGGGGGACATAAGTGGGGGCCTGCTGACAGTTGGCCTGCACTGCTGGGGGGTGGGGGTGCTGGGGGACATGAGTGGGGGCCTGCTGGCAGGTGCCCTGCACTGCTGGGGGGTGGGGTTGCTGGGGGACATGAGTGGGGGCCTGCTGGCAGGTGCCCTGCACTGGTGAGGGGTGGGGGTGCAAGGGGACATGAGTGGGGGCCTGCTGGCAGGTGCCCTGCACTGCTGGGGGGTGGGGTGCACGGGGACATGAGTGGGACATGAGTGAGGGCCTGCTGGCAGGTGCCCTGCACTGCTGGGGGTTGGGGGTGCTGGGGGACATGAGTGGGGGCCTGCTGGCAGGTGCCCTGCACTGCTGGGGGGTGGGGGTGCAAGGGGACATGAGTGGGGGCCTGCTGGCAGGTGCCCTGCACTGCTGGGGGGTGGGGTGCAAGGGGACATGAGTGGGACATGAGTGGGGGCCTGCTGGCAGGTGCCCTGCACTGCTGGGGGTTGGGGGTGCTGGGGGACATGAGTGGGACATGAGTGGGGCCTGCTGGCAGGTGCCCTGCACTGCTGGGCATTGGGGGTGCTGGGGGACATGAGTGGGGGCCTGCTCTCGGGTGCCCTGCATTGCTGGGGGGTGGGGGACATGAGTGGGACATGAGTGGGGGCCTGCTGGCAGGTGCCCTGTACTGCTGGGGGATGGGGGTGCTGGTGGGCATAAGTGGGGGCCTGCTGGCAGGTGCCCTGCACTGCTGGGGGGTGGGGGTGCTGTGGGGCATGAGCAGGACATGGGTGGGGGCCTGCTGGCAGGTGCCCTGCACTGCTGGGGGGTGGGGGTGCAAGGGGACATGAGTGGGACATGAGTGGGGGCCTGCTGGCAGGTGCCCTGCACTGCTGGGGGGTGGGGAGCAAGGGGACATGAGTGGGACATGAGTGGGGGCCTGCTGGCAGGTGCCCTGCACTGCTGCGGGGTGGGGGTGCTGGGGGACATGAGTTGGGGCCTGCTGGCAGGTGCCCTGCACTGCTGGGGGGTGGGGGTGCTGGGGACATGAGTGGGGGCCTGCTGGCGGGTGCCCTGCACTGCTGGGGGGTGGGGGTGCTGGGGGACATGAGTGGGACATGTGTGGGGGCCTGCTGGCAGGTGCCCTGCACTGCTGGGGGTGGGGGTGCTGGGGGACATGAGTGGGGGCCTGCTGGCAGGTGCCCTGCACTGCTGGGGGGTGGGGGTGCTGGGGGACATGAGTGGGGTCCTGCTGACAGGTGCCCTGCACTGCTGGGGTGTGGGGGTGCTGGGGGACATGAGTGGGGGCCTGCTGCCAGGTGCCCTGCACTGCTGGGGGGTGAGGGTGCTGGGGGACATGAGTGGGGCCTGCTGGCAGGTGCCCTGCACTGCTGGACGGTGGGGGTGCTGGGGGACATGAGTGGGGCATGAGTGGGGGCCTCCTGGAAGGTGCCCTGCACTGCTGGTGGGTGGGGGTGCTGGGGGACATGAGTGGGGGCCTGCTGGCAGGTGCCCTGCACTGGTGGGGGTGCTGGGGGACATGAGTGGGGGCCTGCTCTTGGGTGCCCTGCACTGCTGGGGTGTGGGGGTGCTGGGGGACATGAGTGGGACATGAGTGGGGCCTGCTGGCAGGTGCCCTGTACTGCTGGGGGGTGGGGGTGCTGGGGGACATAAGTGGGGGCCTGCTGACAGTTGGCCTGCACTGCTGGGGGGTGGGGGTGCTGGGGGACATGAGTGGGGGCCTGCTGGCAGGTGCCCTGCACTGCTGGGGGGTGGGGTTGCTGGGGGACATGAGTGGGGGCCTGCTGGCAGGTGCCCTGCACTGGTGAGGGGTGGGGGTGCAAGGGGACATGAGTGGGGGCCTGCTGGCAGGTGCCCTGCACTGCTGGGGGGTGGGGTGCACGGGGACATGAGTGGGACATGAGTGAGGGCCTGCTGGCAGGTGCCCTGCACTGCTGGGGGTTGGGGGTGCTGGGGGACATGAGTGGGACATGAGTGGGGGCCTGCTGGCAGGTGCCCTGCACTGCTGGGGGTGGGGGTGCTGGGGGACATGAGTGGGACATGAGTGGGGGCCTGCTGGCAGGTGCCCTGCACTGCTGGGGGGTGGGGTGCAAGGGGACATGAGTGGGACATGAGTGGGGGCCTGCTGGCAGGTGCCCTGCACTCCCGGGGGGTGGGGGTTCTGGGGGACATGATTGGGTGCCTGCTGGCAGGTGCCTTGCACTGCTGGGGGGTGGGGGTTGCAAGGGGACATGAGTGGGACATGAGTGGGGGCCTGCTGGCAGGTGCCCTGCACTGCTGGGGGGTGGGGGTGCAAGGGGACATGAGTGGGACATGAGTGGGGGCCTCCTGGCAGGTGCCCTGCACTGCTGGGGGGTGGGGGTGCTGGGAGACATGAGTGGGGGCCTGCTGGCAGGTACCCTGCACTGGTGGGGGTGCTGGGGGACATGAGTGGGGGCCTGCTCTCGGGTGCCCTGCACTGCTGGGGTGTGGGGGTGCTGGGGGACATGAGTGGGACATGAGTGGGGGCCTGCTGGCAGGTGCCCTGTACTGCTTGGGGTGCTGGGGGACATAAGTGGGGTCCTGCTGCCAGTTGGCCTGCACTGCTGGGGGGTGGGGGTGCTGGGGGACATGAGTGGGGGCCTGCTGGCAGGTGCCCTGCACTGCTGGGGGGTGGGGTTGCTGGGGGACATGAGTGGGGGCCTGCTGGCAGGTGCCCTGCACTGCTGGGGGGTGGGGGTGCTGGGGGACATGAGTGGGGGCCTGCTCTCGGGTGCCCTGCACTGCTGGGGGGTGGGGGTGCTGGGGGACATGAGTGGGACATGAGTGGGGGCCTGCTGGCAGGTGCCCTGTACTGCTGGGGGTGGGGGTGCTGGGGGACATAAGTGGGGGCCTGCTGCCAGGTGCCCTGCACTGCTGGGGGGTAGGGGTGCTGGGGGACATGAGTGGGGGCCTGCTGGCAGGTGCCCTGCTCTGCTGGGGGATGGGGGTGCTGGGGGACATGAGCGGGACATGGGTGGGGGCCTGCTGGCAGGTGCCCTGCACTGCTGGGGGGTGGGGGTGCAAGGGGACATGAGTGGGACATGAGTGGGGGCCTGCTGGCAGGTGCCCTGCACTGCTGGGGGGGTGGGGTGCAAGGGGACATGAGTGGGGGCCTGCTGGCAGGTGCCCTGCACTGCTGGGGGTGGGGGTGCTGGGGGACATGAGTTGGGGCCTGCTGGCAGGTGCCCTGCACTGCTGGGGGGTGGGGGTGCTGGGGGACATGAGTGGGGGCCTGCTGGCGGGTGCCCTGCACTGCTGGGGGGTAGGGGTGCTGGGGACATGAGTGGGACATGTGTGGGGGCCTGCTGGCAGGTGCCCTGCACTGCTGGGGGTGGGGGTGCTGGGGGACATGAGTGGGGGCCTGCTGGCAGGTGCCCTTTACTGCTGGGGTGTGGGGGTGCTGGGAACATGAGTGGGACATGAGTGGGGGCCTGCTGGCAGGTGCCCTGCACTGCTGGGGGGTGAGGGTGCTGGGGGACATGAGTGGGGCCTGCTGGCAGGTGCCCTGCACTGCTGGGCGGTGGGGGTGCTGGGGGACATGAGTGGGACATGAGTGGGGGCCTCCTGGCAGGTGCCCTGCACTGCTGGGGGGTGGGGGTGCTGGGGGACATGAGTGGGGGCCTGCTGGCAGGTACCCTGCACTGGTGGGGGTGCTGGGGGACATGAGTGGGGGCCTGCTCTCTGGTGCCCTGCACTGCTGGGGTGTGGGGGTGCTGGGGGACATGAGTGGGACATGAGTGGGGCCTGCTGGCAGGTGCCCTGTACTGCTGGGGGGTGGGGGTGCTGGGGGACATAAGTGGGGGCCTGCTGACAGTTGGCCTGCACTGCTGGGGGGTGGGGGTGCTGGGGGACATGAGTGGGGGCCTGCTGGCAGGTGCCCTGCACTGCTGGGGGGTGGGGTTGCTGGGGGACATGAGTGGGGGCCTGCTGGCAGGTGCCCTGCACTGCTGGGGTGTGGGGGTGCAAGGGGACATGAGTGGGGGCCTGCTGGCAGGTGCCCTGCACTGCTGGGGGGTGGGGTGCAAGGGGACATGAGTGGGACATGAGTGGGGGCCTGCTGGCAGGTGCCCTGCACTGCTGGGGGGTGGGGGTGCTGGGGGACATGAGTGGGACATGAGTGGGGGCCTGCTGGCAGGTGCCCTGCACTGCTGGGGGTGGGGGTGCTGGGGGACATGAGTGGGGGCCTGCTGGCAGGTGCCCTGCACTGCTGGGGGGTGGGGTGCAAGGGGACATGAGTGGGACATGAGTGGGGGCCTGCTGGCAGGTGCCTTGCACTGCTGGGGGGTGGGGGTGCAAGGGGACATGAGTGGGACATGAGTGGGGGCCTGCTGGCAGGTGCCCTGCACTGCCGGGGGGTGGGGGTTCAGGGGGACATGATTGGGGGCCTGCTGGCAGGTGCCTTGCACTGCTGGGGGGTGGGGGTTGCAAGGGGACATGAGTGGGACATGAGTGGGGGCCTGCTGGCAGGTGCCCTGCACTGCTGGGGGGTGGGGGTGCAAGGGGACATGAGTGGGACATGAGTGGGGGCCTGCTGGCAGGTGCCCTGCACTGCCGGGGGGTGGGGGTTCTGGGGGACATGAGTGGGGGCCTGCTGGCAGGTGCCCTGCACTGCTGGGGGGTGGGGGTGCTGGGGGACATGAGTGGGGGCCTCCTGGCAGGTGCCCTGCACTGCTGGGGGGTGAGGGTGCTGGGGGACATGAGTGGGGGCCTGCTGGCAAGTGCCCTGCACTGCTGGGGGGTTGGGGTGCTGGGGGACATGAGTGGGGGCCTGCTCTCGGGTGCCCTGCATTGCTGGGGGGTGGGGGACATGAGTGGGACATGAGTGGGGGCCTGCTGGCAGGTGCCCTGTACTGCTGGGGGGTGGGGGTGCTGGTGGGCATAAGTGGGGGCCTGCTGCCAGGTGCCCTGCACTGCTGGGGGGTGGGGGTGCTGGGGGACATGAGTGGGGGCCTGCTGGCAGGTGCCCTGCACTGCTGGGGGGTGGGGGTGCTGGGGGGCATGAGCAGGACATGGGTGGGGGCCTGCTGGCAGGTGCCCTGCACTGCTGGGGGGTGGGGGTGCAAGGGGACATGAGTGGGACATGAGTGGGGGCCTGCTGGCAGGTGCCCTGCACTGCTGGGGGGTGGGGAGCAAGGGGACATGAGTGGGACATGAGTGGGGGCCTGCTGGCAGGTGCCCTGCACTGCTGGGGGGTGGGGGTGCTGGGGGACATGAGTTGGGGCCTGCTGGCAGGTGCCCTGCACTGCTGGGGGGTGGGGGTGCTGGGGACATGAGTGGGGGCCTGCTGGCGGGTGCCCTGCACTGCTGGGGGGTGGGGGTGCTGGGGGACATGAGTGGGACATGTGTGGGGGCCTGCTGGCAGGTGCCCTGCACTGCTGGGGGTGGGGGTGCTGGGGGACATGAGTGGGGGCCTGCTGGCAGGTGCCCTGCACTGCTGGGGGGTGGGGGTGCTGGGGGACATGAGTGGGGTCCTGCTGACAGGTGCCCTGCACTGCTGGGGTGTGGAGGTGCTGGGGGACATGAGTGGGGGCCTGCTGCCAGTTGCCCTGCACTGCTGGGGGGTGAGGGTGCTGGGGGACATGAGTGGGGCCTGCTGGCAGGTGCCCTGCACTGCTGGGCGGTGGGGGTGCTGGGGGACATGAGTGGGGCATGAGTGGGGGCCTCCTGGAAGGTGCCCTGCACTGCTGGTGGGTGGGGGTGCTGGGGGACATGAGTGGGGGCCTGCTGGCAGGTGCCCTGCACTGGTGGGGGTGCTGGGGGACATGAGTGGGGGCCTGCTCTTGGGTGCCCTGCACTGCTGGGGTGTGGGGGTGCTGGGGGACATGAGTGGGACATGAGTGGGGCCTGCTGGCAGGTGCCCTGTACTGGTGGGGGTGCTGGGGGACATAAGTGGGGGCCTGCTGACAGTTGGCCTGCACTGCTGGGGGGTGGGGGTGCTGGGGGACATGAGTGGGGGCCTGCTGGCAGGTGCCCTGCACTGCTGGGGGGTGGGGTTGCTGGGGGACATGAGTGGGGGCCTGCTGGCAGGTGCCCTGCACTGGTGAGGGGTGGGGGTGCAAGGGGACATGAGTGGGGGCCTGCTGGCAGGTGCCCTGCACTGCTGGGGGGTGGGGTGCACGGGGACATGAGTGGGACATGAGTGAGGGCCTGCTGGCAGGTGCCCTGCACTGCTGGGGGTTGGGGGTGCTGGGGGACATGAGTGGGCGCCTGCTGGCAGGTGCCCTGCACTGCTGGGGGGTGGGGGTGCAAGGGGACATGAGTGGGGGCCTGCTGGCAGGTGCCCTGCACTGCTGGGGGGTGGGGTGCAAGGGGACATGAGTGGGACATGAGTGGGGGCCTGCTGGCAGGTGCCCTGCACTGCTGGGGGTTGGGGGTGCTGGGGGACATGAGTGGGACATGAGTGGGGCCTGCTGGCAGGTGCCCTGCACTGCTGGGCATTGGGGGTGCTGGGGGACATGAGTGGGACATGAGTGGGGGCCTGCTGGCAGGTGCCCTGCACTGCTGGGGGGTGGGGGTGCTGGGGGACATGAGTGGGGGCCTGCTGGCAGGTACCCTGCACTGGTGGGGGTGCTGGGGGACATGAGTGGGGGCCTGCTCTCGGGGGCCCTGCACTGCTGGGGTGTGGGAGTGCTGGGGGACATGAGTGGGACATGAGTGGGTGCCTGCTGGCAGGTGCCCTGTACTGCTGGGGGGTGGGGGTGCTGGGGGACATAAGTGAGGGCCTGCTGCCAGTTGGCCTGCACTGCTGGGGGGTGGGGGTGCTGGGGGACATGAGTGGGGGCCTGCTGGCAGGTGCCCTGCACTGCTGGGGGGTGGGGTTGCTGGGGGACATGAGTGGGGGCCTGCTGACAGGTGCCCTGCACTGCTGGGGGGTGGGGGTGCAAGGGGACATGAGTGGGGGCCTGCTGGAAGGTGCCCTGCACTGCTGGGGGGTGGGGTGCAAGGGGACATGAGTGGGACATGAGTGGGGGCCTGCTGGCAGGTGCCCTGCACTGCTGGGGGGTGGGGGTGCTGGGGGACATGAGTGGGACATGAGTGGGGGCCTGCTGGCAGGTGCCCTGCACTGCTGGGGGTGGGGGTGCTGGGGGACATGAGTGGGACATGAGTGGGGGCCTGCTGGCAGGTGCCCTGCACTGCTGGGGGTTGGGGTGCAAGGGGACATGAGTGGGACATGAGTGGGGGCCTTCTGGCAGGTGCCCTGTACTGCTGGGGGTGGGGGTGCTGGGGGACATGAGTGGGACATGAGTGGGGGCCTGCTGGCAGGTGCCCTGCACTGCCGGGGGGTGGGGGTTCTGGGGGACATGAGTGGGGGCCTGCTGGCAGGTGCCCTGCACTGCTGGGGGGTGGGGGTGCTGGGGGACATGAGTGGGACATGAGTGGGGGCCTGCTGGCAGGTGCCCTGCACTGCTGGGGGGTGGGGGTGCTGGGGGACATGAGTGGGGGCCTGCTGGCTGGTGCCCTGCACTGCTGGGGGGTGGGGGTGCTGGGGGACATGAGTGGGACATGAGTGGGGGCATCCTGGCAGGTGCCATGCACTGCTGGGGGGTGAGGGTGCTGGGGGACATGAGTGGGGGCCTGCTGGCAGGTGCCCTGCACTGCTGGGGGGTTGGGGTGCTGGGGGACATGAGTGGGGGCCTGCTCTCGGGTGCCCTGCACTGCTTGGGGGTGGGGGACATGAGTGGGACATGAGTGGGGGCCTGCTGGCAGGTGCCCTGTACTGCTGGGGGGTGGGGGTGCTGGTGGACATAAGTGGGGGCCTGCTGCCAGGTGCCGTGCACTGATGGGGGGTGGGGGTGCTTGGGGACATGAGTGGGGGCCTGCTGGCAGGTGCCCTGCACTGCTGGGGGGTGGGGGTGCTGGGGGGCATGAGCAGGACATGGGTGGGGGCCTGCTGGCAGGTGCCCTGCACTGCTGGGGGGTGGGGGTGCAAGGGGACATGAGTGGGACATGAGTGGGGGCCTGCTGGCAGGTGCCCTGCACTGCTGGGGGTGGGGTGCAAGGGGACATGAGTGGGACATGAGTGGGGGCCTGCTGGCAGGTACCCTGCACTGCTGGGGGGTGGGGGTGCTGGGGGACATGAGTTGGGGCCTGCTGGCAGGTGCCCTGCACTGCTGGGGGGTGGGGGTGCTGGGGACATGAGTGGGGGCCTGCTGGCGGGTGCCCTGCACTGCTGGGGGGTGGGGGTGCTGGGGGACATGATTGGGACATGTGTGGGGGCCTGCTGGCAGGTGCCCTGCACTGCTGGGGGTGGGGGTGCTGGGGGACATGAGTGGGGGCCTGCTGGCAGGTGCCCTGCACTGCTGGGGGGTGAGGGTGCTGGGGGACATGAGTGGGGTCCTGCTGGCAGGTGCCCTGCACTGCTGGGGTGTGGGGGTGCTGGGGGACATGAGTGGGGGCCTGCTGCCAGGTGCCCTGCACTGCTGGGGGGTGAGGGTGCTGGGGGACATGAGTGGGGCCTGCTGGCAGGTGCCCTGCACTGCTGGGCGGTGGGGGTGCTGGGGGACATGAGTGGGGCATGAGTGGGGGCCTCCTGGAAGGTGCCCTGCACTGCTGGTGGGTGGGGGTGCTGGGGGACATGAGTGGGGGCCTGCTGGCAGGTGTCCTGCACTGGTGGGGGTGCTGGGGGACATGAGTGGGGGCCTGCTCTTGGGTGCCCTGCACTGCTGGGGGGTGGGGTGCAAGGGGACATGAGTGGGACATGAGTGGGGGCCTGCTGGCAGGTGCCCTGCACTGCTGGGGGGTGGGGGTGCTGGGGGACATGAGTTGGGGCCTGCTGGCAGGTGCCCTGCACTGCTGGGGGGTGGGGGTGCTGGGGACATGAGTGGGGGCCTGCTGGCCGGTGCCCTGCACTGCTGGGGGGTGGGGGTGCTGGGGGACATGAGTGGGACATGTGTGGGGGCCTGCTGGCAGGTGCCCTGCACTGCTGGGGGTGGGGGTGCTGGGGGACATGAGTGGGGGCCTGCTGGCAGGTGCCCTGCACTGCTGGGGGGTGGGGGTGCTGGGGGACATGAGTGGGGTCCTGCTGGCAGGTGCCCTGCACTGCTGGGGTGTGGGGGTGCTGGGGGACATGAGTGGGGGCCTGCTGCCAGGTGCCCTGCACTGCTGGGGGGTGAGGGTGCTGGGGACATGAGTGGGGCCTGCTGGCAGGTGCCCTGCACTGCTGGGCGGTGGGGGTGCTGGGGGACATGAGTGGGGCATGAGTGGGGGCCTCCTGGAAGGTGCCCTGCACTGCTGGTGGGTGGGGGTGCTGGGGGACATGAGTGGGGGCCTGCTGGCAGGTGCCCTGCACTGGTGGAGGTGCTGGGGGACATGAGTGGGGGCCTGCTCTTGGGTGCCCTGCACTGCTGGGGTGTGGGGGTGCTGGGGGACATGAGTGGGACATGAGTGGGGGCCTGCTGGCAGGTGCCCTGTACTGCTGAGGGGTGGGGGTGCTGGGGGACATAAGTGGGGGCCTGCTGACAGTTGGCCTGCACTGCTGGGGGGTGGGGGTGCTGGGGGACATGAGTGGGGGCCTGCTGGCAGGTGCCCTGCACTGCTGGGGGGTGGGGTTGCTGGGGGACATGAGTGGGGGCCTGCTGGCAGGTGCCCTGCACTGCTGGGGGGTGGGGTGCAAGGGGACATGAGTGGGACATGAGTGGGGGCCTGCTGGCAGGTGCACTGCACTGCTGGGGGTTGGGGGTGCTGGGGGACATGAGTGGGACATGAGTGGGGACCTGCTGGCAGGTGCCCTGCACTGCTGGGGGGTGGGTTGCTGGGGGACATGAGTGGGGGCCTGCTGGCAGGTGCCCTGCACTGCTGGGGGGTGGGGGTGCAAGGGGTCATGAGTGGGGGCCTGCTGGCAGGTGCCCTGCACTGCTGGGGGGTGGGGTGCAAGGGGACATGAGTGGGACATGAGTGGGGGCCTGCTGGCAGGTGCCCTGCACTGCTGGGGGTTGGGGGTGCTGGGGGACATGAGTGGGACATGAGTGGGGCCTGCTGGCAGGTGCCCTGCACTGCTGGGCGGTGGGGGTGCTGGGGGACATGAGTGGGACATGAGTGGGGGCCTCCTGGCAGGTGCCCTGCACTGCTGGGGGGTGGTGGTGCTGGGGGACATGAGTGGGGGCCTGCTGGCAGGTACCCTGCACTGGTGGGGGTGCTGGGGGACATGAGTGGGGGCCTGCTCTCGGGGGCCCTGCACTGCTGGGGTGTGGGGGTGCTGGGGGATATGAGTGGGACATGAGTGGGGGCCTGCTGGCAGGTGCCCTGTACTGCTGGGGGGTGGGGGTGCTGGGGGACATAAGTGGGGGCCTGCTGCCAGTTGGCCTGCACTGCTGGGGGGTGGGGGTGCTGGGGGACATGAGTGGGGGCCTGCTGGCAGGTGCCCTGCACTGCTGGGGGGTGGGGTTGCTGGGGGACATGAGTGGGGGCCTGCTGGCAGGTGCCCTGCACTGCTGGGGGGTGGGGGTGCAAGGGGACATGAGTGGGGGCCTGCTGGCAGGTGCCCTGCACTGCTGGCGGGTGGGGTGCAAGGGGACATGAGTGGGACATGAGTGGGGGCCTGCTGGCAGGTGCCCTGCACTGCTGGGGGGTGGGGGTGCTGGGGGACATGAGTGGGACATGAGTGGGGACCTGCTGGCAGGTGCCCTGCACTGCTGGGGGTGGGGGTGCTGGGGGACATGAGTGGGACATGAGTGGGGGCCTGCTGGCAGGTGCCCTGCACTGCTGTGGGGTGGGGTGCAAGGGGACATGAGTGGGACATGAGTGGGGGCCTGCTGGCAAGTGCCCTGCACTGCTGGGGGTGGGGGTGCAAGGGGACATGAGTGGGACATGAGTGGGGGCCTGCTGGCAGGTGCCCTGCACTGCTGGGAGGTGGGGGTTCTGGGGGACATGATTGGGGGCCTGCTGGCAGGTGCCTTGCACTGCTGGGGGGTGGGGGTCGCAAGGGGACATGAGTGGGACATGAGTGGGGGCCTGCTGGCAGGTGCCCTGCACTGCTGGGGGGTGGGGGTGCAAGGGGACATGAGTGGGACCTGAGTGGGGGCCTGCTGGCAGGTGCCCTGCACTGCCGGGGGTGGGGGTTCTGGGGGACATGAGTGGGGGCCTGCTGGCAGGTGCCCTGCACTGCTGGGGGGTGGGGGTGCTGGGGGACATGAGTGGGACATGAGTGGGGGCCTGCTGGCAGGTGCCCTGCACTGCTGGGGGGTGGGGGTGCTGGGGGACATGAGTGGGGGCCTGCTGGCAGGTGCCCTGCACTGCTGGGGGGTGGGGGTGCTGGGGGACATGAGTGGTACATGAGTGGGGGCCTCCTGGCAGGTGCCCTGCACTGCTGGGGGGTGAGGGTGCTGGGGGACATGAGTGGGGGCCTGCTGGCAGGTGCCCTGCACTGCTGGGGGGTGGGGGTGCTGGGGGACATGAGTGGGGGCCTGCTCTCGGGTGCCCTGCACTGCTGGGTGGTGGGGTGCATGAGTGGGACATAAGTGGGGGCCTGCTGGCAGGTGCCCTGTACTGCTGGGGGGTGGGGGTGCTGGGGGACATAAATGGGGGCCTGCTGCCAGGTGGCCTGCACTGCTGGGGGGTGGGGGTGCTGGGGGACATGAGTGGGGGCCTGCTGGCCCTGCACTGCTGGGGGGTGGGGGTGCTGGGGGACATAAGTGGGGGCCTGCTGACAGTTGGCCTGCACTGCTGGGGGGTGGGGGTGCTGGGGGACATGAGTGGGGGCCTGCTGGCAGGTGCCCTGCAAGCTGGGGGGTGGGGTTGCTGGGGGACATGAGTGGGGGCCTGCTGGCAGGTGCCCTGCACTGCTGGGGGGTGGGGTGCAAGGGGACATGAGTGGGACATGAGTGGGGGCCTGCTGGCAGGTGCCCTGCACTGCTGGGGGTTGGGGGTGCTGGGGGACATGAGTGGGACATGAGTGGGGGCCTGCTGGCAGGTGCCCTGCACTGCTGGGGGGTGGGGTTGCTGGGGGACATGAGTGGGGGCCTGCTGGCAGGTGCCCTGCACTGCTGGGGGGTGGGGGTGCAAGGGGACATGAGTGGGGGCCTGCTGGCAGGTGCCCTGCACTGCTGGCGGGTGGGGTGCAAGGGGACATGAGTGGGACATGAGTGGGGGCCTGCTGGCAGGTGCCCTGCACTGCTGGGGGGTGGGGGTGCTGGGGGACATGAGTGGGACATGAG
Organism: Ambystoma mexicanum; assembly: GCF_040938575.1. Lineage (NCBI taxonomy): Eukaryota > Metazoa > Chordata > Amphibia > Caudata > Ambystomatidae > Ambystoma > Ambystoma mexicanum. Next base: position 826,996,100 of record NC_090939.1, read on the forward strand.
TGGGGGCCTGCTGGCAGGTGCCCTGCACTGCTGGGGGTGGGGGTGCTGGGGGACATGAGTGGGACATGAGTGGGGGCCTGCTGGCAGGTGCCCTGCACTGCTGTGGGGTGGGGTGCAAGGGGACATGAGTGGGACATGAGTGGGGGCCTGCTGGCAGGTGCCCTGCACTGCTGGGGGGTGGGGGTGCAAGGGGACATGAGTGGGACATGAGTGGGGGCCTGCTGGCAGGTGCCCTGCACTGCCGGGAGGTGGGGGTTCTGGGGGACATGATTGGGGGCCTGCTGGCAGGTGCCTTGCACTGCTGGGGGGTGGGGGTCGCAAGGGGACATGAGTGGGACATGAGTGGGGGCCTGCTGGCAGGTGCCCTGCACTGCTGGGGGGTGGGGGTGCAAGGGGACATGAGTGGGACATGAGTGGGGGCCTGCTGGCAGGTGCCCTGCACTGCCAGGGGTGGGGGTTCTGGGGGACATGAGTGGGGGCCTGCTGGCAGGTGCCCTGCACTGCTGGGGGGTGGGGGTGCTGGGGGACATGAGTGGGACATGAGTGGGGGCCTGCTGGCAGGTGCCCTGCACTGCTGGGGGGTGGAGGTGCTGGGGGACATGAGTGGGGGCCTGCTGGCAGGTGCCCTGCACTGCTGGGGGGTGGGGGTGCTGGGGGACATGAGTGGTACATGAGTGGGGGCCTCCTGGCAGGTGCCCTGCACTGCTGGGGGGTGAGGGTGCTGGGGGACATGAGTGGGGGCCTGCTGGCAGGTGCCCTGCACTGCTGGGGGGTGGGGGTGCTGGGGGACATAAATGGGGGCCTGCTGCCAGGTGGCCTGCACTGCTGGGGGGTGGGGGTGCTGGGGGACATGAGTGGGGGCCTGCTGGCAGGTGCCCTGCACTGCTGGGGGTGCTGGGGGACATGAGCAGGACATGGGTGGGGGCCTGCTGGCGGGTGCCCTGCACTGCTGGGGGGTGGGGGTGCAAGGGGACATGAGTGGGACATGAGTGGGGGCCTGCTGGCAGGTGCCCTGCACTGCTGGGGGTGGGGTGCAAGGGGACATGAGTGGGACATGAGTGGGGGCCTGCTGGCAGGTGCCCTGCACTGCTGGGGGGTGGGGGTGCTGGGGGACATGAGTTGGGGCCTGCTGGCAGGTGCCCTGCACTGCTGGGGGGTAGGGGTGCTGGGGGACATGAGTGGGGGCGTGCTGGCGGGTGCCCTGCACTGCTGGGGGGTGGGGGTGCAAGGGGACATGAGTGGGACATGAGTGGGGGCCTGCTGGCAGGTGCCCTGCACTGCTGGGAGGTGGGGGTTCTGGGGGACATGATTGGGGGCCTGCTGGCAGGTGCCTTGCACTGCTGGGGGGTGGGGGTCGCAAGGGGACATGAGTGGGACATGAGTGGGGGCCTGCTGGCAGGTGCCCTGCACTGCTGGGGGGTGGGGGTGCAAGGGGACATGAGTGGGACCTGAGTGGGGGCCTGCTGGCAGGTGCCCTGCACTGCCGGGGGTGGGGGTTCTGGGGGACATGAGTGGGGGCCTGCTGGCAGGTGCCCTGCACTGCTGGGGGGTGGGGGTGCTGGGGGACATGAGTGGGACATGAGTGGGGGCCTGCTGGCAGGTGCCCTGCACTGCTGGGGGGTGGGGGTGCTGGGGGACATGAGTGGGGGCCTGCTGGCAGGTGCCCTGCACTGCTGGGGGGTGGGGGTGCTGGGGGACATGAGTGGGGTCCTGCTGGCAGGTGCCCTGCACTGCTGGGGTGTGGGGCTGCTGGGGGACATGAGTGGGGGCCTGCTGCCAGGTGCCCTGCACTGCTGGGGGGTGAGGGTGCTGGGGGACATGAGTGGGGCCTGCTGGCAGGTGCCCTGCACTGCTGGGCCGTGGGGGTGCTGGGGGACATGAGTGGGGCATGAGTGGGGGCCTCCTGGCAGGTGCCCTGCACTGCTGGCGGGTGGGGGTGCTGGGGGATATGAGTGGGGGCCTGCTGGCAGGTGCCCTGCACTGGTGGGGGTGCTGGGGGACATGAGTGGGGGCCTGCTCTCGGGTGCCCTGCACTGCTGGAGTGTGGGGGTGCTGGGGGACATGAGTGGAACATGAGTGGGGGCCTGCTGGCAGGTGCCCTGCACTGCTGGGGGGTGGGGTTGCTGGGGGACATGAGTGGGGGCCTGCTGGCAGGTGCCCTGCACTGCTGGGGGGTGGGGGTGCAAGGGGACATGAGTGGGGGCCTGCTGGCAGGTGCCCTGTACTGCTGGGGGGTGGGGTGCAAGGGGTCATGAGTGGGACATGAGTGGGGGCCTGCTGGCAGGTGCCCTGCACTGCTGGGGGTTGGGGGTGCTGGGGGACATGAGTGGGACATGAGTGGGGGCCTGCTGGCAGGTGCCCTGCACTGCTGGGGGGTGGGGGTGCTGGGGGACATGAGTGGGACATGAGTGGAGGCCTGCTGGCAGGTGCTCTGCACTGCTGGGGGGTGGAGTGCAAGGGGACATGAATGGGGCATGAGTGGGGGCCTGCTGGCAGGTGCCCTGCACTGCTGGGGGGTGGGGGTGCTGGGGGACATGAGTGGGGGCCTGCTGGCAGGTGCCCTGCACTGCTGGTGGTGGGGGTGCTGGGGGACATGAGTGGGACATGAGTGGGGGCCTGCTGGCAGGTGCCCTGCACTGCTGGGGGGTGTGGGTGCAAGGGGGCATGAGTGGGACATGAGTGGGGGCCTGCTGGCAGGTGCCCTGCACTGCTGGGGGTGCAAGGGACATGAGTGGGACATGAGTGGGGGCCTGCTGGCGGGTGCCCTGCACTGCTGGGGGGTGCTGGGGGACAAGGGGACATGAGTGGGACATGAGTGGGGGCCTGCTGGCAGGTTCCCTGCACTGCTGGGGGGTGGGGGTGGAGGGGGGTCATACGTTGGTGATCAGTAGTGCAAGCTGACATGTGGCTTGCCTGGGGGGCATGCCCATGGTGGATGGGCTGCCTGCGGGACATGACCAGGGGTGCAGGGTAGTCCCCTGTGGTGTGGGCTGCCTGCAGGGGCCGTGGAGGGTGTAGAGCGAACCCCTGGGAGGAGCCACACTGCCAATTGACGTGTAGGACTCCACGGCAACCCCGAAATACACGTACCCTGCTGAAATCGCGTGTGAGACTTCCCGAGAACCTCAGATTTACACGTACTCAGGCCAATCACGTGTGAAACTTCACGCGAACCCCAGATTTGCACGTACCCCGCTCGCCCAAGGCCAATCGCATGTAAAACTTCCCGCGCACCCCCGAAATACACGCACACGCTATTTTTGACACAGCGGGTGTCGTTGTTTGTCGGGTACCCCTTTGCACGTCATTTGTCCTAGTGGGCCGCAGTATGGGACATTCATCAGAGCTGTATATACGTGCTTTTTGTTAGTGCACATTTTGGCACACATTTTTTTCATGAGTAGGGACCCTACCGCCTGCCTTCGTGTGGCGGACGTGTTTAGGCCTGTGCGCGTCTTTGCCCATGCACTGTTTTTCCCTATTCGATTCCATGAATACGTGTTGTAGGCGAGCGTGTGGGCGTTACGCGCACTTGCCTCCTGTACTTCCCCTGTGACGCCCACATTTTCATGAGTTGTTCCCCATTCCGCGTGTCACGCTCCCTGTTACGCCTACTTTTGTTATTTGCGCCGCGCTATGTGCGCTTTCGCTGTGGCTGTAGCGCACGCCGTTAGATGACCTGTGCGCCGGCGTGAGACACGCAGATTTTCAGCACACAACCCAGATTTTACTCGCGCACGGACTTCCATGAATCGATGTGCGCGGGTTTCGCTGCGATTTTCGCACTTGCACTGCGATTCACACAGTTTCGCACGCTTGCGCGGGAATTTTCAGCACACATTAATTCCATGAATCGGCCTCTAAGTATTTATGTATAATTTATGCCTTGATACCTCACGGTTTAGGCGTATAACAAATGCATAAATAAATAAATAGAATCCATGTTTTTCAGACATACTTCTAAAGGTCATTCATGGTCCTGGAGAAGTACATAGGTGCAACAATCATTCCCTACATTCATGCCTACGTTAATGTTGATTTTGCTGTGGCATCAGTCCCTGTTTATGAACAGCATCCTACGATGATGGGTCAGTGATCTTGACCATGCATGCTGTAAAGCTCACATGGTCTCTGCAGGGACGCTGGGGCACGGTTGCGGCCCTCCCAGGATCTGGCTTCCCTGGATCAGGCTTCTTCCCCTGCTCTCGTGTTGTGGACTGCTCTGGTTGTTGAAACTGCCCCTGTGAGGATACAAGAGGTTGTGAGGATGCTGTGATATGACTGTAATTCTAGAACCCTTCTTCCCAGAATGTGGTGAGCATGCGTTTGCCCATATAGTCTCACCTGTTTAACTATGAGGATGAGCTCTCCGTCCTGCTTCTCAAGTGCAGGGGTGCTTTAATTGAACCTAGTTCATTCACTGGTCCGTGTGCATGGTAGCCCAGACAGCTGTGACTGATCCACTTCGAATGTAAGTGTTCTTCAACAATTATTATTGTCCATACTTGTTTGCAATGTCTTTTTTCCCATGATTAGTGTTCGTATCCCTAGTAATGTCTGTCTTTCTCCCCAATAGGCGATGAAGGCCCAGCGGAGTCGCGGTGCTGGAAGTGAGCCCAAACAGAGCCCTGAGGAGTTTACAATGTCCCAAAATAGATGGTAAGTTTGGGCCATAGAGTCAGCGTGAAGTATGTGTAGCGTGCAACCTTAGCGAATTGTCTTTATGTGGTTTCTGACCTTATTTGTCCTTTTCTCCTGCAGGTATGGTCTGGCGACGTCAGATGAGGAACCGCTGTCCGAAGATCTGTCGGCGGGTGATGGATGGCTGCAGCCACGAGGATGCTGGTCGAGAAGAGCTCCCGCGTAAGTGTTGGAACTGCGGAACAGATAAGGAGCGCTGCAGGCGATAATATTGCTGGAGTCAGGTAGGTGCGCTTTAGGCGATGGTAGATGGTATTGCTGAAAGCAGGTAAGATGCGTTTCTGGCGATGGTAGGCTTCGGGTGATGGCATTGCTGGAATCAGGTAAAATGCGCTTCAGGCGATATTATTGCTGGAATCAGGTAAGATGCGCTTCAGGTGATGGTATTGCTGGAATCAGGTAAAATGCGCTTCAGGCGATGGTATTGCTGGAATCAGGTAAGATGCGCTACAGGTGATGGTTTTGCTGGAATCTGGTAAGAAGCACTTCATGTGGCGGTGAGCGTTAAGCTGCATGAGCAGACTAACGCGAAGCACTGGCATGTGGACGGGGCCGGCTTAAATGGCCTGGTGCCAGTCACGCCCCTTTGCTCTGCTTGATGGCTCCACCCTGCCACTCCCAGAAAATGCTGCACGTCTAGCCCAATGCATTCCTATGGCCACGCCCGGCCTGGATGCACGTGGGGGCCCTGGAAGAGATGAAATAACGCGTGCACTAGGAATAAAGAGTGCAGAGCACACTTTCTCATGAGCCTGGTGCCAATTGGACCCTTTAAGTGATGTAACTTGTCGTCCTTGCCCTATGGCCATGACACATGCTCGGACTGAGAACCTGCACCTCCTCATCTACAAATCCCATGACACAAGGAGCAACAGAGCCCTCATGCCACATCTGATTGGGCCATGTAGCAGCCATGTCATTCCATTTTAAACAGATGACACGTGTGTGGACAAATATGCATGTCTCAATTACACAGACAGGCGAATGTCGGTGCAAATGTCAACCAAAATGATGTGAGGGATAAAGCATGTGTATGTTGTGCATCGGCTGATGAACACATACAGGCCTTTCATGTCAGTCAGGAACTTCTTTTATTAACTTGATTTACATATTTGAGATTCAACCATGCACATACATGACACACAATTCAGACAGGCACACATATAGGCATTGTTCATCCCCATAACCTTTCGCATGGGCTGTCTACGGACATTTGAATTGTAGAGCACCAGACTGGCCACCTTTGCATGATGATCCACCATCAGATATTATTCACCGTGTTTCGTCTAGTGTTGCCCCTTGCATCAAACAAGTCAAGGTGCAGTTACACAATGCCTGCTACACAGGGCACTGGTCTGTGGGCATTATGCCCCGGAAAGCTGGTCACACCACAGTGTGTCATGGCAGGCAGCTCTGACATGCATTGTGATGAGGCATCCCGTAAGAGCAGCTGACAATATTTACATGTTACTCAGCAGCTAATGATGTGTGTGGTCAACCTATTTGACATGTACTTGTTGTGCAATGCATAGATACAGGCCACAAGAATGTTGCAATTAGCAATGCATGTAGCTGTGGCTTTTTTTGGCATGACAGAGGTGTGCCCTGTGGGTGGTGTGCACCTGTCGGGGAGCACCTCATGGGGTCTTGCAATTTGCACATGTCTTGGACAGTGATACCCTGCATGCAAGTACTGTCACAGCTGGGTAGGCCAGCAGACAGTGATGTCTACTGTCACAATAACATGTGCCACACATATGGTCCACACAGGAAACTCCATGAATGTAGGCCATGTGACAGAAGTCTACACACTATCAAACATGCATTGTCCAAGGATGTTCGATAACTGCAGCCAGCTGTACTACTACACACATATGGGTGGGTCAAACATGATTGTCCACACATAAGATGCACAAAAACAACTACTCACCAGATGTGTCTTCATAGGTCTCCACGCCTTGCACCTGCTCAAGGGAGATGAATTGACTCTCAGCTCTTCAATTGGATTCAGCTGCTCCTCCTCTGGTGACCCCCCCCTCCAGTAGCCAGTGCAGAGACCAGGTTGACACTGATCTTAAGCTTGGTCCTCAGTGTGCGATAATTCCATCGCTTCTGGACCTGTCCAGCAGTGCGCATCTCCACACCCAAGGCGTTGATGGGATCTGTGACCTTGCGCCAATGCACCATTCATTGTGCGGGTGGATGGGTACCCCCCCACATATTGACACATTTCACGATGGTGATCGGTTACATAGTCGACAATGATCTGGCTTTCCTTCTTTGTGAAACGCCTCTTCCTGTATGGCCCTTTGCCTGTGCTTTGTCTTGGGATGGAGCCTCTTCCTCCTCTGCAGGATATCCCTTCATGGCCCGAGAGGCGCTATGTAGTGCTGCTTCACCTGTCTAGCTGTGACCTCTCTAAGGAAGGCATGTTATCAACAGTAAGACAGACACACGTGACCACAGTTCAAGGGTGTTTATAGAACTTCAAAAAGATGGGAGCATTCTATGGCCATCTGATAATAATAACGCAGTCCGAGTGGTGTCTTGTCAAAATAAAATGGCCTATACTAATAAACCTATTGCCAATCCTTATCTCTAAATACAAATAGTGTGGGAAACAATGCTATGCAAAAGAAAAGTGTTGAAGAAATTATAGGGCAGGATGTTCAGGCTTTTGGCCTACTTCCCCACATTTTTAGCACAGGACAAGGCAGCACATTCGATCTTAGCACTGTCTCTGGCTTCTCTGGCACGAGGGTGAAGTTCAAACAATAAGATATTTTCCTCTCGGAATTTCACATATACTCACTTTCTCAGGTGATTCACTATTCACCTCGGATCCCCCTCGGCCGGGCTCAGATTCCATTTAATACAATTTCATAGAATTTTCATGTGTCCAATTTCTGAGGTAATTCACTATTCACCTCGGATCCCCCTCAGACAGGTTAAGATCCGGTTTAACACAATGTTCAATCAGTCTCCCGCTGCGGGGCTCGGACCAATTTAATTCTCAGACCAATTTAATTCTCTTTAACACCAAACTTATATTATCCATAAACTTACAACTGATCTCCCTTGTTCGGGCTCGGACCAACTTCATTCACTTTTGTCATTAATTTGTTTGGTAGTGTCAACATCGAAGACTTTCGACTGTGCACATGATTTTGCTTGACCAGTCGCAGGACCACTTCGATGCACAGTTCTTTGCCACGCTTTCAACTTTCTCCACTCTTAGTTGGATACCTTACAGAGACCTTTGAATGAGCATGCACAAGGTGCCAGACCGCTCTGTCTTAGGTATCATATCTTAGTTTCCAAGTTCAATCACTCATCTGTTGTTCAACTTCACTCGCGTTGGTTATCACATGTGTTTTAACACACTGTTTGCTTCAGCGCTCACCATACAATGTTTCTGCTTGCAACCCTGGCTTCAGCACAGACCGGTCTGGTATCAGTCTCCCCAACACACCAACTGTGTTGAATTCACTGGTACTGCTTTGTTTTAGGAGCCAAGGACAGTACCACTGGAGCAGTTGATTCTCCCCAGCCTTGATTATCGACGCAGGAGTGCCCTGGGTTTCTCCAACACACAATGGTTTCCTGGTGTTACACTTTCTATTCTCGAGGCTTTGGGAAAGTAACGGTCCCTTGTCGAAAAGGTCAAGGGCACTTCCCTCCTTGTGATCCCCTTGTGTTTTGCCATCTTTCTCCTCGTGTTAAACTGCCATCTTGGAACTGCTGCTTCCTCGTGCGTTTCCTCATGTGTTTTGCCTTGCTTAGAGTGTGCTCTCGTGCTCTGCCTTTTATCCGTGTGGGGGAAGTGTAATGGAAGTCAGGTGTGTGTAATGGTCAGTAATTGCCTGACCCTGCCTGACCATTGTATTGACTTGACATGACTTGTTGATCTATTAGAAATTGCTCTCACTAAGAACTATTTCAGGTTCAAAGATAGCTTTTATTTAAAGTGAAGGGAACCGCGATGGACGCTGCATTTGCCCCGAATTATGCGACTTTATTTATGTGGGCTTTCGAAAAGGTCTCCATTTTTGATGACTCCAATCCTTTTCTGCAATCTATTATTTCTTACAGGAGATATATAGATGATATTATTATTATTATTTGGGACAAGACTAAGGGAGATTACGAACAATTCTTAACATGGATTAACTCCCTAAATGAGCATCTCAAGTTTACTATGTCCACTAGCAGTACATCCATTTCATTTTTAGATCTCCTGTTAAAAACTAAAGATGGAGTTATCTCAGTAGACCTGTATCGGAACACCATTTTACATTTCAATAGCTTCCATCCTCAAGCCCTGAGAGAAAGTATCCCATATGGACAATTCTTAAGGGCCAGACAAAATTGCACAGAGAAAAAAGACTTTGTGTTCCAGTCCAACATTATTGAGGAAAGATTATCTCAGAGAGGCTATCCTTCTCATATCTTAAGACAGTCGCGCAAAAGAGCTAGACACCAACACCGCGAAATATTGCTGGCCAAAAATACTCACGAAAATGCAAACCAAGCACGCATGGTCTGTGCTATGACTTATAACACACACCACGCAAAAATCAAGAAAGCGATCGGTAGACATTGGCATTTGCTTCAAATGAATACACCAGAATTGGAACACCCGATGTACGCCTTTAAAAAGGGCAGGAATCTGAAGAGTTGGCTATCTCAGGCGGATAGACTGCGGACCCCTCAGGCAGCTAAAACTATAACTGAGATGTGGGGCATGGAAAAGATCACAGGCCACTATCCATGTGGGACATGTGGCCAGTGTGGATCTACCACCGCGACTAAAATGGTTACAATCAACAAAAGGTCATGGAAGCTCAGAGACCATACGACGTGTAATTCAAAAAACGTGATTTATGCCGTCACATGTCCATGCAACAAAACATATATAGGCAAGACATCTAGGCCCATTAAACTCAGAATATCAGAACACAAGTCCAGAATTAGGACCCACAATTGCACTTCACCGCTAGTTGCTCATTTCATTGAGTATCTTCACAATTGTGAAGACTTACGATGGTGGTGCTTGGAACGCATAATAGGATCTGATCAATATGCCATGGCTAATAGACTTGCCACACGCGAACATTGGTGGATATATAACACCCAAAGCCACATTTTGGGTTGAATGCCCAGGAAGAATGGCAATCAGTATTTAACAAATAGGCCATTTGAGAATTTAGGTATTTAGATCTATCCTTACTTCACTTTATTCCAAGTTGCAGTACGGTTTTATATGCCTAATACAACAAAGGATCCTAGATTACAGATGCCTAGAATTGCCTTTGTCTCGTAACCTGTTATATTTCTCTGCTTATCAGCCTACATCTGATATTCCTGTAGTTTTCCTTTCTTATGTTTGCTTTTTACATCATGGGTTTATTATGGAAGTTTCACATTGCATTGCTGACTTCCATTGACTGGAGGTTCCAGCTCTAATGAGGTAGCCTTTTTCTGTTTTTTATACAGTGATTAGCTAGGCACCAAATCATTTAGTTATTTTTGGTTAATTTGTTTACCTTTTACTTATCATATTTTTCTAGTCGGATTATAATTCAGAATTTAATCCTTAACTCATCCCCTTCCCTGCTTCCTCCCCCCTTTTTTCCATCCTACCCCCATCTCTCCCCCCTTCCCCTGTCCCCCCTCCTCCCATTGTCCTCCTTTTCCAGTCCCTGGAGGCGGTTCGCCTCTGTACATTTACGTCCTGCTCGGCAGGCACTTTAACAATGCGAGTGCTTTTGACATGCGCGCATTGACACTTAGAGTGAGACTGGACATTTGCGCACCGAGGCACATGCTTTATTCATTCATTCTTTTGCCTTCGTGTCTCTTGCTCGCGGCATGAGGCTGTTGGCCAGCTGATTAGCTTGTTTCCATTGGGTTGACGAGCATTCCAGCCCTCTGTCTCGAACCACACGTCCATCGAGTCACGTGATACGTCTCACGTTCAGAGATGTGTATTTAGGTTGCCACTTGGATGTTTGAATGATGGCCCGGCACTTCCGGTTTCGGTACCGAGTAAACAGACGCTGCGTTGGTCCAAGAACACACACAGGTAACATCTAGTTTTCAGTGCGGCCCGAGTAGGTGTTTCTTTGACAAGTGCACTTTTCGGGAGGGAGCTTTTCTTCAGCTTTTCTTCATTTTTCTTCATTTTGGATTTCAATGGGCGTTATTAGAGCCCTTTGAAGCTTAGTCTGCAGATTACTTACTTCTGTCATTTGAGCCAGTGTCCATTTAGGCAACTAGCAAGGACTAAACGAACTTTCGGGTTTTAGTCCAACTGTTAGCCAGGCATTTGATGTGTTTTTTCATGCGGTTTGCAGAACTTGTTTTCTTTACAGCCACAAAACTGGCTTTTCGAGCGTTAATTATGTTCGACATGCGGTTTGCAGAGCTTGTCTGCTTTACAGATATAAAACTGTTTGTTCAAGCGTTAATTATGTTTGAGAAAACGCTACACGGTGGGGGCTACGGGAGAGTTAGATCTGTAGATATATACACATTCATCTATACATACCTGTTCCCACTAGGTTTCCTTACTGTCACTTGATGACATTGATGTCCGCTATCCCGGGCTATTTTGAAGATGCAGATTCAACATATCCAAGTTAGAGCTTACTCTACTTCATGAATCCGGTTACATGTATTCTAACTTTCTGACCATTGACACTTGAATGATTCTACTGGCCTGCAGGTAAGCAGACCAGCCCTTATTTCATCTGTTGGCACTGAGTTTACAACTGTTACCAATATCATCATTTTTTACTATTTATTATTTTTCCTTAGAAATTCAGCACACGTTTCATTTCCTCAGTACCCACTGGGGTCCACTTATTTATTACCATTATTCTTCATTCTTTTCGCCCCCACTTTTTTACTTTCAATTCTATTTAATTTTAGTATCTCTTTATACCATTTCTTTCTTTTTCTCTAGTTTAGTAGAACGGGCGGCATGACCTTTATTACCTCGTTTCACTTGTACTCTGGAGGAACCTCTTGACACTACAGTAATATGTTATCTATGTAGCTTGTTGGCGCATTGAAACTAAAGTCCTTGTTTGATACCTTGCGTTGTAGATCCAATTTACTTGAGATCTCTTTTTGTGTGGCTGAACTGTCATTTCCTGGACTTATCAAACAGGATTGCGGAACCAGCCCCTCACAAGGGTAGAGACTACGGTAATTACCTTTTCTCCCTATTTATATATAGTGTCACATGACATATTCAGACCAATCGACACGGGAGAAGTCCCGTTTGCTGCACCCACAGATCACCTTTTTTAACACCAGTGTTGTACCTTTTCTTAGAATCAGTGCTGCACTTTTTATTCATTATGTGTTCTTTTTCTTGTTTTCTTTTTTAGACACCTTGCTTTTGGTGCGACTTTTTCTTCTAACGTGCTTAAATGTATATGTGAACGTTTTTTAAACTGAATCTACATTTGGGGACATTCAGAAATACACAGATGAATGACCAGGAACTTAAGTTCACGGGAATGCTATGTCCTGATGAAGATGGATACCACCTGCATTGTCTTTGCTTGATGTGTGTGTTCCATTGAAACTACTATTCTGTAATGGTGTCATGTTTGTCAAATTATTTGTTTTTCTTTTCATGAAATCTTAGTAGTCGATGCACAGCATCCCTTAGTTAGATTTTAGTGTGTGTGCTTTACTGTCTTCCTTTGAATTAATATATTCTTCCTTTCTAGTAATTTGTCTGCCTCTAAAACAGATCATTGGAACTGTTATCACTGAAAACAAAGAAAGTTATTTTTGCATTATTACCATTGTCCAGGTTGTGTTATTGATATATAATCTGTTGGCTAGATAGCTGGTCTGGTCAGAGCGACTGGGGGTTTCCCCTATCTGAGTGATCCCCTTCACTAACTTAGTGTACCCCATACGGCATGCCCAGACTAGTCTCTAGGATTTATGTGATTTAGCTTGTTGCGATCTTTTAGCAGCCAATATTTAACACTAGCACTTTAACATAGTACGCACTTTTTTTTATAGTTGCATGATATATTTGTTGTACATTGTATAACAATTCTAGATGATTCAATATTCTTTTTTTTAAAAGATTTAAAAATTCAATAAATATGGTATTTTTAACTATTTCTTGTTGTATACATGGTGATCTGGGTTGCAGCTAGGGGGGCTTTTTCCCTCTCCCCCAGGTTGAATGATGTCCTTTGAGTGACCTCTTTTTTTCTTTTCCGCTGGCTTGATCCTGGTTTACTGTTGGGACATGTCGGGTACATGGCTCGGATGTTAGTCCGTTTTCTCTCATAGTGAGTTGTCCGTGAAAAAGTGTTTGTGTTGTAAAGGGGGAAGGAGGGTGTTGAGTTCATAAGTATCCTTCCTGGTAGGATGGAGTAAAGGTGTTATAGGGAAGGGGATGCTGCGTCTCGCCATCCGGTGTCCCACTCCCCGAAGACCCCTCACCCAAGTGATCCTTCCACACTGGTCCACCCCCAGGAACTGGATCCAAAAGTGATGGCCGTGTCCTAACCACCTGGATGGCAGATCCCAGGGACTAGCGAATGAGACCACCGTCGGGTTTCTCATACCACATGGAAGTCCAGGTGCGGGGTCACCTGTGGGCTGAGGCCGACCATGTGCTCCTGGGGCAGATGTATCCTCCCCATGTCCACGTCCCGGTCTACTCCCTTTCCCTTTTGGGGCCTTTCCACTCATATTGGGGTGCATTCTTCCATTCATCCATTACATCTGCACCATATTGTTCTGAGCAATATATGGAAGGGAACAGTCTATTTGATGTCCGGTGTAGATGCGTGATCCAGCAAGGCTCCAATGTACGCCAAAAGCAAAAATAAGCAGACTCAATACACAGAGGCACCCCAAGAAAACAAAAATTGCATATGTGATACCCGGAAAGCTTCCGAAAGGTGGAAAAAGCAATATGCAGAGGCACCCCAAAAACCAAAAATTGCATATGTGATACCCCAAAAGGTGAATAAAGCGGTACGGGATACGCAGAGGCACCCCAAAAAACAATAATTGTTTACGCAATTTAATTTTTTTTTTAATTGTGTTTCAGTCCAAAGAAGTTTTCACAAATATAGCAAAACAAACACAAAATAGAATTCACCATAAAAAGAGAGAAAATTACAATTTCACTTTTAGCATTTGATAAAACAGGAAATAAATGCAAATAGAATAAGGTAAGTTATGATAAAAAGAGAAACTGCAATATACTCCTATCAAACCAAATAAGTAATCGGTAAAAAAATACTCAACAATAAAAACACTACAAAAAATTAAAACAGATAAATGAAAAGAGAAGAAGAAATGGGTAACAAATTTACAACAGATTATCACATCTAAATACTTAAACATCAACCAAAAGCTGCACTTCTTCAAATTTTCTTAGGCGTAAATTTGCCACCTTCCAAATTTGTGTAATGGCAATAATTAAGCTCCTGTTCGACCCTGCAAGACATTTAAGCCAAAAGTTTTCACTGGTCATATAAATCAGATCTAACTTAAAGTATTTTTCATAGCTGGAACTCATACTTTTACAGCACGTAAGGACATGCCTTGCAGTTTAAATCTCTGATTCATCAAGACACAGTCTACAAAACCTTCTATCGCTCGGGATTCCAGTCCAGGCTCCACGTACCCCCAATACATCAAGTCAGTTCAATCTGAGATCCAAGAATATTTTGCTGTTCACTTTGGATGGCATTAATTTAAGATAGTATTGAGGTTTTTTTTATAAATGGAGGGTAATTTAGCAAACATACACAGAGAAATCATTTGAGCCACTTTATCATGGCTGGAAACCCAGTCCCATTTTTCGATGGAGTTCTTCAATGATTTTAATACCACCCCCATCTCCATGGTCCCAATTGGGGGGATAATCCTATTTTTCAAAAGAAATCAAGGATTTTGTTCTGAAAAATATTCAAAACTGCATGTTTGCCTCCCTCCAATCCTTCATGAATAATATGCAATAACATGCCTTGGCGTGTATATTTTATTTTGACATAAAGTCTGGCCCTATTATGTTCAATCTGAGCAGATAGTGAGATAAGGCCCATTTCTATGCTAATGGCTTGTATCAGAGTATAATTGGAGAGACCAAGTAATCTTCTCCAAATGAGTCCCTCTGTCACATGTGCCGAATCTGTTCAATCAGAAAAAGAAGATTCCAGGGCATGTAAGAAAATTGTCGCCAACTTGTAGATATTAAGAATACCCAACAGGCTAAAGCCAGCTGTTTTCTTTAAGACAGTTATAACAGCAGATAGCGTGCCCATGACTTTGGTTCTCTTACTTAATTGTACCAGAGGATTCATTTTTCCTCTATCTCCACATATCTCATGGCCCAAATATTTATAGCTCTTAACCTTCTTTATCATTCCCAAGCTGCATGGTATAGTCATTTTTTTTTTTGAAGCAGTCTTTGCCAAACACCATGAACTGAGTTTTCATCAGATTAATGGATAGTCCATTTGTTTTTGCGTATTCACATAGGGCATTGGCGCTATTACAGATAACCACATAAGTGTTATCAAATATGATGATATCATTGCATAGCAGATCCACCCTACCTTATGTCGACCAATTTTAGGGAAGGCGTTCATTTTATCCTTAAATATGCCACCAAAGTCAGCCATAAATAAGTTGTATAATGTAGGGGTCAGTGCACATCCCTGTCTGACCTCTTTCTGTGTGTGTGTATATATATGTGTGTATAGGATCAGATAATGTACCCCGATTGTCCAACCTAATCCGAGCCCTACTGTCATCGTAGACCATCATACAGCAGTAGAGGAGATGAGGAGGCATGCCAAAGGATCTAAGTTTCATCCAGAGCTTCTGGCGTTCCACAGAATCGAAAGCAGAGGAAAAATCAACATAAAGTACATATAACGGTAACTTTTTGTGATGATGAGCCTGCTCGATTAACATATTAAGAATGAAAATATTATCCACAGTAGAACAACCTTTCCTAAAGCCAGTTTGCGCCTTATCCAAGATGTTTTCTTTCTCAATCCAATTATTAATTTGCTGAAGAATTTACATGGAACATCGGTAAGTGCCAAGATCCTTTAGCTCTCAGGCAAACATTGGGAACCACTCTTAAATATTGGAATGAGATTAGAAACCGCATCATCCCTGTCTTTATGATCTTTTGGAATAGCACTGCCAAAATATACGCCCATTCTTTAAGAATGGCATTACAGAGCCCATCATGCCCGGTGGCCAGTGAGCTTTTAAGTTTCTTAATTATTACCAGAATATCTTCCCTACATATGGACAGATTATCTATTGGCAGGAAATCTAATTTGGCAGTTTCCCCATGAAATGTGTTGGTGAGGTATTTAACCCAGGGGCAACTGTCTATAGGAATTAGAAGCTCCGGATTACCAGCATTACAAATAGTTCTGAAGCTAAATCAGAACTTCTTAGTGTTACCATCAATAAGCAGCTTCACCATTTGTTGCCATATAGTATTTTTGTCCGAAGCCAAATAGCGTATAATCGCAACATGCTGCATGATTGGTGATGTTAATGTTGTGTATGCCACACATGCATTGACAACGGTAACTGATATCAATGTATTTTGTCCCATTTTCCACAGCTGCTGCAGTTTGTATAAAGAAGGCAGAGGCCTTGCTGTGGAGCAGAATGGCAGGGACTGTGCCACCTGCCCCAAGCGCACAACCCAGCCAGCTGCTATTGACCCCACCTCATCTGAGGGAGTGTTGGCTGGGGATGCGCAGGTTCCATCAGGCGGAGCTGCTGGAGGTAAGTTCAAGGAGGTAGGTGTGGTGGGGGACTCCTCAGCAGCTGTGGGCCAGGGTGCAGGGACAGAGGGGCCATCGAGGGAGGAAGATTCTCGGAAGTCATCCAGGGAGATGTAGGTGGTGGTGGAGGAGGAGGCAAGTATAGGGCCAGCACAGGGGGACTCGTGGGGGCATCCAGGAGGGTGTTCAGCCGCACCCCTGGGCCAGGGACACAAGGATGTGTAGTGCACCGTGGAGGGATCTGCACAACCTCCTGTCCTTGGTCCATCTGCTGCAGCAGTGACCATCTACCCAGACCAAGCCCCCCTTGTGCCTGAGGAAACCAGCCCAAAGTTGGTGCATGCCCTGCTGGCTGGTCTGATGAGGCAGATGGGCTTGATTTGTGATGCAATGTCAGCTGCTCGTGAGGAGCTGGCTCAGCATCACGATTCGATGTGCCTTTACCTGGGCCAGCAGCCACGTGCACTACTCTCAGGTGGTCTCTGTGCACTGGCACATTAACTTACCCCCTCCTCCACTCCCTCCTTTGTGCCCCAGTCATCTTCCGGGGAGCCTTCCTTGCCAGTTACCATCAAGGGCCCCCCTACGCCAATCTCATCCACACCGCCCAAACTGGTGGTGAGGATGTTCTTGCCTCCGGTGGACGTCCTACGTGCAACAGATGAGGTGGTCACTGTGCCTGCCAAGGCACAGGCACAAGCAGCAGTTGGACAGGTGGCATCTTGGGACAGTGCTTGCACTGTACCCCCGGCCACCTGACGTGTGACATCAAGACGGCGGGGTACCTGTGCAGCCTGCACTCAGCCAGGTAGCAGCAGATGAGAGTGTACAAAGGCAAACCATGCAGGACCAACGAGGAGGCAAGTCAGGCAGGATAGTTGTAACATCTGGCAGGAGTGACCGAGGCAACTCTGGGATATGATGCGTGAGAGGATGGAATTTCTGAAGCAGCTGATGACAGAGAGGCAGCGGGCTAGGGAGGCAAGAATTGCAAGGATCGGGCAGAGGTAGTGGAGAGACGTACATTGAGGCAGGCTGCCATCCTGGAGGAGGCTTGCAGGGATGCGGAGGAGGATGGTAGAGGGCCTGCAAGACATCCAGGCAAGAATGGAGTCCCACCTCCAGGCAGAGGATGAATGTGACTGTGCCCAGGAGGAGGCATTGAGAGACATTTGAGTCTGCTGCCCGTGTAAATAGTTTGTGTGCAGTTTCATTTTTGAATTTTGTTTATTTTTCCTCCTTTGGCATTTCCCCCTTTCACATAGATGTTTATTGTAGTGTATATATTTGGAATACAGATTTCTGATTCTTGATCACACACTTGTTGCATGAGAGCATCTTCTGGGTGATAGCTGATGTGCTGAATTTGGTTTACTATGGTTTAGGAATGCATCGGTTCTGTGACTTTCACTTAGGGGTGGCCTCAGTGTGGATGTGTGGGATGCACTCATCACTTGTGCAGTCGTTATTCAGTGTGTACCTCCCAATGCATAGCCACCACCTGCACACATGAGCTATCACCCAGAAGATGCTCTCATATCATGTTGCACATCTCCCACTCAAATTTTACATTTTCACTTGATAGATTTTTGTCTGGCTGTACACATCATCCATCTTCTTGGGTCACACACTCTCAGACAGCTTTCACATCACCCAAACACATGCCTGTTCTACTTGGGTTACTTGCAGGGACTTTCACAGCTATGCCTTCCTACCTGACTCCCTTCATTCATTGATGTTTACATGCTATTATACACACACACAGATTACATGTGACTCTGTCCTATCAGTGATGTCTTGGGCTTGTGTCCTGCAGGGTCATTCACCTATAGCGTTTTGAGGCCATTGCAATGGCATATGGGCACGGCATGCAGTGATATAATCGCTGCAAAAATGTCGCCTGTACACACAATCGCGGAAAAATGCTGTGGTTTGACCCGGTACAGGTGTACCCCTTTATACCATTTAAGGTGAGCAGGGGTTGCGGGGGTGTCCCTTGCTATCCTTAAATGGTATGATGGGTCTGGGGGTTGCGGGGGTGTCCCCTGCATCCTTTACATGGATTGTGGTGGCAAAACCACGGCCTTTTTGCCGCAATATTTTGTGTCCACAGCCATTTTTGCCGCAATTTTAACACATGGAACCCATGGGCACAATGATATGTCACATTGCATTACATTGCTTTACTATGTCACATGTACATGGTGCGTTCACAGTGTAGTTGGTGCTACATTCTGCTGTTCTGTTGATGGGCAACTGAGTGTGATGTACCAAGGGGTCCTGTGAGGAGCTATGGGCATGGATTCTGCAGCAGTGTCCCTAGTTGTTCAGGCTAGGGGAGGATTTGGAGGCAAGCCAAAGAAGTTGAGGTAAGTTCTTGGTCAACATTGGACTTGTAGGGGTGTAATTTGACGGGACCAAGCTTTAGTAGTGGACAGAAGTGTGGGGGGCTGGTGGGTGGTGTTGAGACTTGAGGGGGCTGCTTCGGGTAGTGTTGTAGGTGAGGGGGGCTGGTGGGTGGTGTTGGGGCTAGAGGGGGCTGCTTTGACCTAGGGTGATCTGGCAGCAGTTAGGCTGCCTTGGGAGTAAGGTGGACGCTCCACAGTTTGGCTGGAGTGCAGCCGTTGCTTACGGGGGACCTCATGCAGTATCGCTGGGGTCCAGCCGTTACTTACTGGGGACCTCACGCAGCTTCAAAGGGGTGCAGCTATTGCTTACTGGGGACATTGCGCATTTTCGCATGGGTGCTGGATGGTGTATAAGAGGTGAACGCAAAGGTTTATCTTTAGCAATGGCTTTGGTTTGCATTTGGGCATTCCTCACGCAGCTCGGTTTTCTTTATGGGTCGGTTTACTTTGCGCTTTGCATTCTATGAATACGCAGAGCGCGCATAGGAAACTTTGGCGTGGGGACTTTGCAGGCTCAATGTGTACTTTTCTATGAATTGGGCCTTTGGTTTACTAATCGCTGAAACATTGCTGGGGTATTTGAAAGACCAAAAGGGCACGACCCTTTATTTGTAGTGCCTGCACGTTGTACGAAAAGGCTGTTTTCCGCTCATTGACACTACAAATACAGATCAGGTGGTAAGTACCCCTTAGGTCCAATTTTGTAATTATGGAAGACCTGCAGACTGCTTCCAGGATGTCAGGGATGAGGGGTATGCAGTATTTATCTGGGAAAGTGATTTTGTTGAGACCCCTGTAATCAATGCATGATCTGAGTTCAGTGGTATTCTTCTTTTGGGATAAAGAACAGAGACGCTCCTGCTGGAGACTTGGATTCTGCTATAAGACTGTTCTGTAAATTGGTGGTTAGGTATTGTCTGAGGGCATACATCTCGGGTTCGGAGAGTATATACATCCTGCTGAAAGGTACTGGTTTATCAGGTATGATATCGATGGAACAATCATATCTATGATGGGGCGGTAGTTCCTTAAATTCCGACTAAGAAAACACATCAGCAAATGGTTTGTACTGATCAGGCAGGGAACATATCAGTGTGGACATAGAATACCTCGAGGACGTTGATGTAGGAGATCTTATACCCACAGAGCTGTTAATAACGCAGTGGCTTACACAGTACTCAGAGCCAAGAAAAAGAGCCTGCTGTCAAGTTGAAGAAAGGGTGATGAAGTCGCAACATGGCAAACCAAGTATGATGGGGTAGTGTGCCGCTTTAATTATGCCAAAGCTCACATCTTCCATATGGGAACATAGGCTCATTACAAGAGTCTTGATTTGTTCTTTTATGGGACAGGAGGAAAGGGGGGGGGGGCATCCCTTCCATAGGTATTTGCAAAGGCTTGGCGAGTAACAGGATTCCTTTTGAATGAGCCCATTGTTGTCTAAAAACAATTACCCGCTGCACCACAATCAACCAATGTGGGAATGTTTTGATAGATGTCTTCGACTTGAATGGTCACTTGGAGAACTACCATAAGTAGTTCAGTACTATTGTTATCATGGGAACCAGCCATCTTTTCCCATATCATTGTTCCCTCTACGATCAGGACAGGGCATTTCCCGACCGTCCACAGGGTGCAATGGGGCAATCCCGAACCAGGTGATCTTTAGAAGCACAATACATACACAAACCTAAGGTTTGGCTCCTGTTCCATTGTTCAGTAATTAAGCCCCCCCTTGCAGTGCCCACTTGCATTGGCTCTTCTTCAGAGTGGCCCTTAGTTGGGGTTCTTGGAGGTTCACTCACTACTAAGTGTCCGGTTTCTTCTTCTTTTGGAATCACCAATGTTATGTAGACTAAATTAGCAGATGTGTATTCATGACACTTCGTCTTTTAATTCCTCTGAGAGTCCACGGCAAAACAAAGTCATCAGGGTATCATCAGGCCAGGCTGTACCTGACGCTAGTTGTTTAAACTGAGTAATAAAGGAGAGTGTATCCATAGTGCCTTGTTGAAGTCCAGAAGGTGTTCTTGGGCCGATACTGTTACTCTTCTTTGTTTTTGCTTTGTCACCCCGAGTGGGACTGGTATGCCCAGACGTGGGTCCCGGACCTAGAGACCCTAGCTACTCATCACTGATGAGCCCCAACAAGGGCGAAACATGTTTGGGGATGCTTGTGGTCTAGTGCAGAAGGGATGTGACCTAGCAGTTCGGGCTGGATTGCCCCTTTTGGGGTGGGTACACTAGAGGGGCAGCCCATAATGGCGGAACCAAAGGCTGAAGTAAGCGGTGTGTCACATAAGGGGGTAGCCGCCTAACTAAATTACACCATACTCTAACTTATGTATGTGGTGGGTATTATGAAAAAAAGGTAGTCTATGTAGAAGTAAACCTATGATTTATCCTAGTGATGTAATCTGACATCCCCTGGGGGTTGAAAACAAGACAATGTACTTTGTATTGTATAGGCAAATTCTATTCCAAACAACCAGTTATATACGGTGCAGTTTATTTTTGATGCACTCGGTATTCTTTAACAAAACAACAAAAACGGAAATGCAGTGTTCTGATATAAAGGCAAAAGAATTTTTCAAGGTAATAGTAGAGCATCAGTCTCAAACAAAAAAGAAAGAAAAATTACTTAAAGCATCATCATTTGCATGGTAAAGTTCTTTTACCAGCAACAACAGGGTAACACTTGTTTTAGTTACAAATACGGTTTGACAGATTATTTAACAAATTGTTTTCCCAATTGGGGAGCACTGTAGCACCAAATTAAGCAGAACAGAGTGGTGAGTGTTAGTAAAGTTGTGTACATTTACATATAGGGGGGGCAACAGTTTGCCTCACAGTATTAATGGTAAAACCTCTATAGTTATACACTATTATGCAGATCTATAAGTGACCAATCCTCAGTCGGTCTACGTCAGGAAAAGAAAAAATTCCCAAAGATGTAGGTTGGGTCTACAGTGATGTTTCTGGACCCTTGGACGTTTCGGCTTCCAGTGTGGGTGCCTTCATCTGGGCCAAAAGAGGATTGTATCTCCCTATAGGTGATAAACAAGAACGAGAGGAGGGGAGGTGTTAGAGACTCACAAATAATAACTGTACCTAAATTGGTAACAGTGTGCTACATACAGAAGAATGGCCTGTATGGCTAAAAGAGAGGGGAGCTCTCATTAAAAACAAGGAGAAAGGTTGCCAACCTGAAGCGTGGGTCCGGACGGGGAGAAAGTGAGAAGAGATGGACGGGGGAAGGAACATGCAGCAGTCCCGTCTCGAAAGGTCGTGGTGATTCAATGGCTGCAAGGCGGCAGGGTCCGAAGTTCCTAAGTAGGTTCCCCACCTAATGACAGAAGAGTACCAGTGTGTAAATCAAGACCCACCAAAACTATGAAAAAGGAAAAAGAAAAGGAAAGAAGAAATGGTGGGAAAATGAATTTCCTACCTGAAACGGTGTGAACTGGACACCTTCCAGAAAGGGCCAGGACAATTGGAGGCCCAACTGAAACCCTGGGCAGGCAGGGGGCTGCAACCGCAGTTTCAGAGAAGTGCCCCTGTAACAGTGGGCGGTTGAAATTTCTAAAATGGAGGGCAGAACAGGGGAGACAAAAACAAAGAAAAATGCCATTAGAAATGGACGGGCCTAAGTGCTAGGCTAGTGTAAAACAAGGGAAAATACCCTAAAGAGTAGCATGAAGGTGAGAATAGCAGGTGCCCTTTGCTGCTTACCTGAAGGGTGCAGGACAGCAATCCGAAGTAAGGCTGTGGGGCTGTCGGGCGGCAGAAAGCTGCCTATGAGGGCTGCGAATACACGTAGCAGCCGTGCACCGAGACGCTTCCCAAGTGCGCATGCGCGGTGGGGAGCATGGGGGAGGGCACTGCTCCCCCGCGTGTGCGCATTGGCATTGCTGCGGGAGATGCCACTAATCCCGCGCACATGCGTGGTTCGAAGGAGTCGGGACCGTGAGTAACGCTGCTCCCATGCGCATGTGTAGGTGGCAGCTTAATGTAAATGAACCAGGAGAAAGCTGCCTGGCCTTCCCCGGGCGCGGCAAAGGGGAAAAGAGGGGCCCAGCTGTCCGGAGACTATCAGCGGCATCATGGTGGCTCCTCGCAACGGCGAATGAGCCTATGGGAGGCAAGAACTGTCTGCCAAAAGAACGGGTGGGAGTGTAGGGGGGGGGGGGTTAAGAAAAAGGGAGGGGAGAGAGGGAAAGAGCGAGGCCAAACTATGGAAGGTGCAAATGTTAAAAACAAAGTGGTGCACCTGTAAATGAACCATGAATAATCAATAGTATATAATACAAAAGCAATTGGAGCACAGTTTGGATAAATGAAATACACTTCTGACCAAATAAAGCATAAACAGACAAATAATTCCTGCTGGAGAGTCAAAGGAACATATTTTTCAACCTGGGGCCTCACTAACTCTAGTAAAGGAAGAGGAGTGAGCTAGTCGGATATAAGGTATGGCATGTAGGGAATTGCCGGATTGGGCATGTTACCAGGAGGTTGGAAGTCTAAGAAGTCAAGGGCAGCCCCCTAATAGTGCCGGTTATCACTAGAGTTCTCCTGGTTCATTTACATTAAGCTGCCACCTACACATGCGCATGGGAGCAGCGTTACTCACGGTCCCGACTCCTTCGAACCACGCATGTGCGCGGGATTAGTGGCATCTCCCGCAGCAATGCCAATGCGCACACGCGGGGAGCAGTGCCCTCCCCCATGCTCCCCACCGTGCATGCGCACTTGGGAAGCGTCTCGGTGCACGGCTGCTACGTGTATTCGCAGCCCTCATAGGCAGCTTTCTGCCGCCCGACAGCCCCACAGCCTTACTTCGGATTGCTGTCCTGCACCCTTCAGGTAAGCAGCAAAGGGCACCTGCTATTCCCACCTTCATGCTACTCTTTAGGGTATTTTCCCTTATTTTACACTAGCCTAGCACTTAGGCTCGTCCATTTCTAATGGCATTTTTCTTTGTTTTTGTCTCCCCTGTTCTGCCCTCCATTTTAGAAATTTCAACCGCCCACTGTTACAGGGGCACTTCTCTGAAACTGCAGCCCCCCAACTTATCTGTGTTGGGCCCTATTTTTGCAGCCCCCTGCCTGCCCAGGGTTTCAGTTGGGCCTCCAATTGTCCTGGCCCTTTCTGGAAGGTGTCCAGTTCACACCGTTTCAGGTAGGAAATTCATTTTCCCACCATTTCTTCTTTCCTTTTCTTTTTCCTTTTTCATAGTTTTGGTGGGTTTTGTTCCTTCTCATGGGTCTCACCAGTCTTGATTTACACACTGGTACTCTTCTGTCATTAGGTGGGGAACCTACTTAGGAACTTCAGACCCTGCCGCCTTGCAGCCATTGAATCACCACGACCTTTCGAGACGGGACTGCTGCACGTTCCTTCCCCGTCCATCTCTTCTCACTTTCTCCCCGTCCGGACCCACGCTTCAGGTTGGCAACCTTTCTCCTTGTTTTTAATGAGAGCTCCCCTCTCTTTTAGCCATACAGGCCATTCTTCTGTATGTAGCACACTGTTACCAATTTAGGTACAGTTATTCTTTGTGAGTCTCTAACACCTCCCCTCCTCTCGTTCTTGTTTATCACCTATAGGGAGATACAATCCTCTTTTGGCCCAGATGAAGGCACCCACACTGGAAGCTGAAATGTCCAAGGGTCCAGAAACATCACTGTAGACCCAACCTACATCTTTGGGAATTTTTTCCTTTCCTGACGTAGACCGACTGAGGATTGGTCACTTATAGATCTGCATAATAGTGTATAACTATAGAGGTTTTACCATTAATACTGTGAGGCAAACTGTTGCCCCCCCTATATGTAAATGTACACAACTTTACTAACACTCACCACTCTGTTCTGCTTAATTTGGTGCTACAGAGCTCCCCAATTGGGAAAACAATTTGTTAAATAATCTGTCAAACCGTATTTGTAACTAAAACAAGTGTTACCCTGTTGTTGCTGGTAAAAGAACTTTACCATGCAAATGATGATGCTTTAAGTAATTTTTCTTTCTTTTTTGTTTGAGACTGATGCTCTACTATTACCTTGAAAAATTCTTTTGCCTTTATATCAGAACACTGCATTTCCGTTTTTGTTGTTTTGTTAAAGAATACTGAGAGCATCAAAAATAAACTGCACCGTATATAACTGGTTGTTTGTAATAGAATTTGCCTATACAATACAAAGTACATTGTCTTGTTTTCAACCCCCAGGGGATGTCAGATTACATCACTAGGATGAATCATAGGTTTACTTCTACATAGACCACCTTTTTTTCATAATACCCACCACATACATAAGTTAGAGTATGGTGTAATTTAGTTAGGCGGCTACCCCCTTATGTGACACACCTTTTGGGGTGGGGCCAAGCCTGATTTGCATATGGTCTTTGCCCTTCTGTAATGGCTTGGCAGGCGAAGAACGGTGGTCTGGAGGGTTGCCCAGAGCAATGCCAGTGGTTAAGATTCATTCTATACCTTCCAGCTATCACCTCTTTGTTTTTGCTTTGTCACCCCGAGTGGGACGGGCATGCCCAGACGTGGGTCCCGTGCCTGTTGGGCCTAGAGACCCAAGCAAGTCCTCACTGATGAGCCCCAACAAGGGCGAAGCATGTTTGGGGATGCTTGTGGTCTCGTGCAGAAGGGATGTGACCTAGCAGTTCGGGCTGGACTGCCCTTTTTGGGGTGTGGCTAAGCCTGATTTGCATGTGGTCTTTCCCCTTCTGTAATGGCTTGGCAGGCGAAGAACGGTGGTCTGGAGGGTTGCCCAGAGCAATGCCAGTGGTTAAGATTCATTCTAAACCTTCCAGCCATCACCTCTTTGTTTTTACTCTTGTCTACAGAACATGGCCCGGAGACTATTAACAAATGCTGGATATGAGTCCAGCACTGGATTATTAGAAGTGACTAAGTGGGTTGCCCAAGCAAGGGCATTTCCTGAAAGGTTGGAAATCGGGTAACCCACCTTGGAACGATCCGTGGGATAATATGCCTGATTAAACGAAAATTGTACAGTAGAAGAGTCCAGGAATTCCTTGATCTTTCTTGGATTTCCATCAAACTTCCCTTCAGGAAGTGGTCCTGGAGGGATATCCAGGGTAGGTTGTGCTACCATCTATCTCCAAGTAGCAGTGTCGTTTTTTAATGTCTGAACCTCGAAGGAAAGGTTCTGAACAGCTATCACCAATTGGTCCATGATCAGTGTGAGGCTCAATTGGGCGTCACTTACTGTTTTTGTTGTGAGTTAGAATGATAAAGAAAGCGACCACTGACCTCTTTATTGATAGCAGAATGGAAGGAATCCCCCAAAGGTGTCCACCTCCTGATGAAAACAGGTAGGTGTGCACTCTCTGGGAAAACCCCCTAAAGAGGGAAAAAATCCAAATCAGTAAGCCACTTATTTCTGACTCCAAGTTGTTTTCTGAAGGATGAAGTGCAGAACAATAGTGTTCTCAGTCAGCCTGTGAATGCTCTGCGAGCTTCACACTGTGTCGGGGGACTGTCTGTGAAGATGCAGCAGAGGGAACAGCAAAGTAGATCAGCAGCACAATTATAAATGGAAACTTGAGGACGCACTGCAGAAATAAAGCAGGAAGGAACGAAATAGCAGCGGTAGAAAGAGAGCAAACAGGTAAGCTCAAAATTTGAAAGGCAGCAGCACGCGAATGTAGCAGCGGCTCGGCAGAAAGCACAGAGTGCCAAAGCAAGCAGAATCGAGAAAAGGTCATGAACTACAGTGCAAACAGAAAACTCACAAAGGGAATGTACATAAAAAACGGGCACCGGGGCTCAAGCAGAACAACGCAAGGCGCTCACCTTCTCCGGCCCTTATGTAGTGAACGCTGATGTTCTGGAGTCAGAAAGAACTCTGACATCTTTTGGGAACACTAGACTGTTGCATCCGGTTCTAGTGAATGCACAGGAGAGCGCCATAATGCAGGATACATCTTACAAATGGGTAAACTTTTCCACCTATGCCAGAGGGACCAGGCTCGGCCTTGATTCCTGACAGCAGATAGTTCCAGGAGGATGAGTTTAGCACATCTCTCAGAGTTGGTGGTTCTTTTTAGGTCATCTTATATGGAGACCAGAGAAGAATCCATTCCACAGAGGGGTCGGAACCCTGATTGGGCAGGGTCGAAGATATTATTGGCTTCTGTGAAGAGGCCAATTGCTTATATACCACGCAGTCAATTAGTTTGGTAATGAAGCAGGTCTTGGAGATTAGGCAGTAGTTAGATGGCGAGAGAGGGTCGAGTCTGGGTTTTTGAGAAGTGGTTTTACATGAGAGATTTTGACGGCCTCTGGGAAAATGCCTGATGTGAGCAAATTATTTAGAATAGAGTGGGCTAAGCTGTCAGCACAGGTGGATGAAAGGATCTTTTTCAGAAGGGGGGAGAGCAAGGGTCTCCAAGTGTGCCAGAGGGTCGGCTAAGTGCTAGAAGGTTGCTGAAATCGTTCAGAGACATTTGGGGGTGTAGGATGAGAGAGGGTCTGGTGGGAGGTGAGGGTTTAGAGTTTGAGGGGTGTCCAGATGTCTCCAGAAGGGTCAGAGCTAGTTTTAAGGTTATACTGTGGTGTCTTTCAAGTGCAACATTATGAAAATAGTTTTATAGTTCATAGCAGAGAGCTTGTGAGCTCAGGCAGGAGGGGTGTGGGGGGGTTAGACAGCTGGGGGAATTGAATTGCCCTAGGATTTTGTGCAGTTCCCTGTATGGGTTTTTGGAGTTGGAGATTATGTTCCTAAAAGGCCTGTTTTTGCTTTCTTGATTTCATACATGTATGCCCTGTTCAGTCTTCAAGGGCTGTTTTATTAAGGGGTGTTCCTCCATGCTCTCTCTAGGTGTTGCTTGAGGGTTTTGAGCACTTTGAGGGTGGGGTGTACCACCTTTGGTGTAGGGTCAATCATCTGGAGGGGCAGCGGGATGGTATCAGGGGGTTCATAGCTTTGCAGTGCCAACGGTCAAGGAGATCAATAGAGGGGTGTCCTTCCTTGCGGTAGAGGTTTGGAAGAGTAAGGCGGAGGGAATTGGCCAGGTCTGGATTGATATGTTTTTCCAGCATAGGGTCTGGCATGGATTCACATGCTCATGAATATTCCCAGTTGTCACGCTGGTAATCCTCGGTAAAAGAAAAAAGCAGTTTCGCTTTAGCCTGAAAACTGCATTTTACTCTATACCCAATTACTGTCCTTTGGGTCATACTGCCCCCATCCAATGACAGTCGTCTCCCTAAGCTACACCCCTGTTGGCCAGCTTCATGTTTTTGCCACAAGTTTCAGTGTTGGGAGTCAACTCATCTTCAAGTGATTTTTGCCTTTTGCAAGTTTTCTCGATCAACATTCATATTTTTTTTTCCCCGATTCTTTCAATCGTCAACCGGCAAAGATCTACAGTCATCTCCAGATCTTCTCTTCGAAATTTCGGAAGGCCCAGGCTTGAGCCTACTTCGCACCTCGACAATGTTGGAGGAGAAGAGGAGTCTCTTCAAGATCTGTGCTAAATGTCTAGGTCGAGGATCGGTACCTCATGTGCCTATATTGCCTGCATCCTGACCACGACGAGAACGGATGCAACATTTGCCGCGGATTCCAGTAGAAGACGAAGCGGGACCACTATCAAAGGTTGGTGGCATGGCTCAAAGAGGGGAAGGACTCAGACTCAGCCCTCAGGCACAGTCATGCTCCATCCAGGACTAGCAGGTCCCACGAGTGTGCTCCCTCTGAAAGAAGAGGTTGAGATCCTTTGAGGATGCCGCTTCCCAGGGTATCCAAAAGAAGGTTAAACATTGCGCTGATGACCCCAATATGGTCACCGCGGCACCTAGTTTGGGTCGGACCGATCCCCGTCTCCATTGCCATCCACGGTGAGCCTGCCTGTAGGGTGGGGGGGATTTTGCCCTCCGCAAGGATATCATTGACCCCTTTGAAACACAGGTGTTCATCCGCGGAGAAGTCTACAAAGGAGAGGTGTTCAGGTGGGCCAACGAAAGTCCCATCGACAACACCTTCGACAAACAAGACTACAAACGCCATCGGGGACAGATTCGTCATGCAAGGCACCATCTTAGTCTACGACTACGATCCTGTCGTCGACCACAACTCTGACGAGACTGCCTGCTCCCATTTCATTGACGACCCTGTCGATGACCATCACTTCTTTGTCGAAGGAAGTGGCTGCCACGATATCGTAGTGTCGACAGTCAAGATGACGGCTACCCAGAGGGTGGCTCTGCCTCCATGGCCACCAGCTGCTGCAGTTTCTTCCGCCCGCGACCATGGCGGATGAGCCTGGATGGAGGTGCCCACTGTAGCCTCATTCCCAAGGGATTCGGGCAAAGTGAAGGAGCTACTGCCGCCCACGACTTACTTCCCAGGCCTGTGAGGATTTCTTCAACGATGCCCAAGGGGTCCCCTAGCAGGTCCCCACACATCTACGAGAAAACAGTAGTGTTCTTTGAAATGGCGCCTTTATTGTTTAACATTCATATTGTTAGTTGCTGCAATAATTCTCTTGCAGTTGTGCACAGAATTTATCACCGTAATGATTGTCTTACAGTTTATTGTGTGCTAATTGTTCGCGTCTTCTTTCTTTATATTTGTCCTTGTTTTTAAAGTAATTGAATCCTAAATGTTAGCTTTAGGATTGGATTATTCCCTTGATGTCCTCAAATAGAATATGTCCTGAGTATCTGCTTGATATCCTCGACACGTGTTTCCCCGTCTACTTGTCACACACAAGTTCTGATGATGACCATCTACCCGAAGACTACTATTCGGATCATGAAGGGAGTCTCAGTCCTCTGTCCCGGGAGGGGTCTCTGCAGAAGGAGCCTTTTCTTCTGGTTGAACCACAGATGCAGTTCAGCCCAGAGTCATTGGCAGCGACTCCAGTTGTACCTACGCCAGTGCCCAGGGACATGTCAATGGACATCCTGACTACCTGCAACCAAAAAAGTGATGGGTGGAAGGATTTGAATGAATCTGAACCACTGGCATTGCTCTGGGTAACCTTCCACACCTCAGTTTTTTTAGCCCGTCTGCGCCATTGCAAACGAGGTTCAGCCATAAATCAGTCAGGTACTGTCACCAATGGTAGCATCTCAGCCCGAACTGCTAGGCCAGGTCCCCTCTGCATGGAAACGTAAGCAACCCCAGACATGTTTCGACCTTGTTGAGCCTTCTCAGTGAGGTGCAGCTTGGCTCCCTGTGGCCCAGCGAGCAAGAGACCCACGTCTGGCCATACCCTACTGCAACCAAAAAAGTGATGGGTGGAAGGTTTTGAATGAATCTGAACCACTAACAGCCTTAGTATCGGAGATACAGCAGAGGTTGCTGGCAAAACGCCTGGGCTGTCGGCAGCCTTCCTAGGTTTTCGACTTCATGCCCTCCCAGGCCAAAGCTGCATCCTAGCCCTGCAGGGCTGAAGCGCCGACCGGCGCCGCCGCAGGCGATACTGCCATATAGGCAATTCACACCAGTGGTGGATGAACCACCACGCACGACACAGGTACCAGCACAGACACTTCCGTAACACATACGGATGAGGACAAAAACTATGCAGCTGACAGGGAGCCTCTGGGCAACGACGAGCCCACCAGGACATCACCCCCGGACAAGGTTGGTTCCTTTCATTCTATGATCTCGAGGGCATCTGCTCTCTTCAACCTGGTCCCGGGGCAAAAGGATGGGTTCCTTTTCCAGTGCCGGTTTTCTTCACAGAAGAAGTTTGTGTCCATCCCGCTGCTGGACAATGTTTGGGAGGAAGGTTTGTAACTGATGAAGACACCTACTAGTGCCCCTCCCTAAAGAGATGGGCTGGATAAGAAGTACAGGGTACCGGACTCGGCCCCCAGGTGCTTGGGCTCAGAGCCTTCTCCAGACTCTGTGGTGTCTGCTGCCACCAGTAAGTGCTCAGCGAACCCATCATCCTCATCCATTGTGTCTCCGGACCAGGAAGGGAAGAAACTGGATGCAGTGGGGAAGCGCATCAGTTACACTGCTGCATCCACCATCAAGGCTGCCAATGCTCTAGCCATCGTGTCCCGATACAACTGGGAACTCTGGTACAAGCTCGTGCCAATCCTGGACTTCCTGCAAGAGGACAAGAAGGTGGATGCCCTGGTCCTATTCCAGGAGGGCGAGGTGGTCTCGGACCATGCTATCATGGTGTCACTGAATAGTGTGGACTCTGGCTTCTGCAAGATGGGCAACTGGGTGGCCCTTTGGCACCAGGGTAGGCTGAAGGCTACGGACATCAGGGCAGATGTGCAGTCCATAGCGCTGGATATGCCTTTCGACTGGTACAATTTGTTTGCAAAGGCTGTGGACGAGATGCTCCAATCGATTAAGACTGACGCAGAGTCTGCGCTGTCCATGAGGACGCTGAGGCAGAGGAGAGCATCGTCCTTTCGTTCCTAAAGAGGGAGCTCCGGCACATAACTTCAAGGGAAAACTCTGCACCCTAGCACTAGCCCTCCCTTTCTACCACCTAGGAGGCCTACAGCCGGCGCTCACAAGACTTCATCTGTGGAGGTCAGTGTCCGTCATTGCCCACAGGCCAGAATGCAGATGCCCAAGCAGGCCTGAACTGGCCTTGGATCCGGGCCCTTTCTTTCGCAACCAAGTGGGCAGCCGGCTAGCAAACTTTGTCGACAAGTGGAAGGCCATCACAAGACAAATGGGCACTAGATGTTCTCCATCAGGGAGTTCCAACACAGTTGTCCTGTCATTGTCCTGTGGCAGAACAAGAACTACACATGGCCAAGCTGCTGTAGGAGGTTCAGACCATGTTAAGAAAGGGGGCGATAGAGCCCATCCCCCAGCACCTCTAGAGCTCCAGAGTGTACTCCAGATACTTTCTGGTATGGAAAAAGTTAGGAGGGTGGCAGCCAATACTAGACATAAAACGCCTCAACAAGAACTTGAAATCCCAAAAGTTTTGGATCGTCACGTTGCAGCACATGCTCGGCCAACTGGAAGAAGGGGATTTCCTGACATGACATAGGTTTTTGGGAGCTGGTCCAATTTTGTGATGTCAGCCTGCAATGTGTAACAAAGCTTGGACCTGGAGGACCCCTACATACACGTCCCAATTCACGCGAAACATCGGAAGTTCCTACGGTTTGTGGACCAGGGACGGCGCTATCCGTTCAAAGCCCTGACCTTCAGCCTGAAGTCAGCGCATATTATTTGGTGCCGGTGGCAGTGCATCTGTGCCTCAAGGGGATCCACGTCTGCTCTTATCTGGATGGGCTAATCTGCTCTTGCTCTCATGCGCAGGCAATCCTGCATACCACAGAGACCATTCAACTTCTGGCAGATTTTGGATTATCCAAAGTCCTGCATGGAGCCATTGCAGAACGCTCTGTTCCTGGGTGCTCGTCTCTACACTGTTGTCTGCCTGGCTACCCCCTCGGAAGGTAGGGTGACGGCCATCGTGGGGAAGGTCCAGCGCCTGTCATTGGCGCGGAACACAACAGTGCGAGCCATCAAGTCGCTACTGACCAAGAGTTCCTCCTGCATCCACCTCGTCCGTTTTACAGGATCCAGAGGAGAGACCTCTTCAGGAGTTTCTGGAGGAACGTGGCTGCAGGTCACGACACATGGATGGACAAGATTGTACTGAACCAGGAGTTCTGACTAGCTTGACGGTGGTGGGGAGTGCACCCGCATCTCACACAAGGGGCCCCTTTTCAGGTACCCCTTTTAGAGGCCACGGTCACCTCCCTGGAAGGGTGGGGCGCCTACACCGGGCAGTCCCACACCAGGGGCCACTGACTCCCAGAGGAAAAGGACCTCCACATCAACATGCTGGAGCTCAAGCCATGCTTCTGGACCCTCAAGTCGTTCCTACCTCAGCTGCGGGGCAAGGTGGGGCAATCTTCACAGACAACACCACCACCATGTCCTACATCCAGAAGCAGGGAGCGGGGCACTGGGATATTGTTGAGGACATGTTCCTCATTCCTTTTCACCAGGCAGGCATCAAGATTACCATTGCAGACTCGCTCAGCAGGGAGCTACGGTCCTGCCACAAATGGGAACCTCAGTTGGTGCAAGTGTCCTGTCTCTTCACTAAGTGGGGTCATCCCCAAATCGATGTCTTCAAGATGGTGGCCTATTCTAAGTGCCAGGGGTTCGCCAGCAGGTTCCCTCAGCCGAGGATCCTGGGGGATGCCTTCTCGTTCCCATGGGAGGGGCTATCTCTGTACACTTTCCCTACAATCCCATCTCCTGCTACATGTGATCAAAATACACATACGTTGTTGCAGGATGATACTGCTTGCTCCAGCGTGGTCCCGGCAGATCTGTTAGCCGGACTTGCTGCGGTGGCCAGTGGCTCAGTCCATGCGGCTACCTCCGCTTCTCACCACAGAAGACTTAACAATACTTCACCGCGACCCAGCGTCGCTGAGCCTCACAGCCTGGCTCATGCAGTCCTAGTGTTTTAGCCATTACACTCTGCAATAAGATCTTAGCCAAGGCCAGAGCGTCCTCTACGGTGTAATGCTACTTCCACAAGTGGAAACTCTGCACAGTGTGGTGTAAGACTCGGAAGATTGCGCCTCTGTGCATCACAGCTCCCCAACTTCTTCCGTACCTGCTTTCGCTGGCCAAGGGTGGGCTGGCTCACGCCTCCATCAAGTTGCACCTGACTGCCATTTCCTGGTACATTTCCATGCCGGACAAGCCCTCACTGTGGTCACACAGGCTCGTCAAGCAGTTCCACAAGGGCCTCTTCAGGACTTTTCCGCTGGTGAAGGCTCCTGCTCAGACTTAGGAGCTCAATGTTGTTCTGACTGAGCCTATGGGGCCCCCTTTCAAACCAGGCCCCTCTGAGGTTCCTCTGATGGGAGACTGCTTTCCTAGTGGCCATCACCCCGGCCAGGTGGGTCGGGGAGATTTGGACACTCGCCTGCAAGCAACCGTATTTGTCTTTCCATGCTAAGAGGGTGGTGCTATGGACCCACCCCACCTTTATGCCAAAGGTTCCCTCTGAATTCCATTATCACTGAGCCTTTTGTGTTACCGGTCTTTTTTCTGAAACCTCCTGCTCCCACTGAGAGGGCGTTGCATTCGCTGGACTTTGCTTGTGCCTTGAAGTTTTATGTGGCGTGCACAAAGGATTTTCAGAAGACATCTCAACTCTTTGTGAACTTTGGACCTGTGAATCAGAGTAAGACCCTGTCTAAGGCTTCCATATCCAGGTGCATCATGCACTGTCATCTGGCCAACGGACCTCATCCAGGCCGGCCGAGGGCCCACTCCACGAGAGCCATGACACTGTGTCTCTGGTGTGCCCCTGCTCAATATCTGCAGGGCTGCAACTTTGTCGACAGGGATTCCAGGAAGGAGTTCCGGGTCGGCCAAGCGGTGCTACACAACCTGTTTGCTTGAGGTGAGTCTGTTCCAGGGGTATGTGTATTGCTTCTGTTGAGCATTGCCACCTCCCATGGTTGTTTATATGTACTGTTGTGCAATCATATTTATGAGCATGTGAATCCATGCCAGACCCCAGGTTGGCGCGGGAACAGGTTACTTATCTGTAACTCCTGTTCTCCAGCATGGGTCTGACAAGGATTCACCTGCGAACCCTCCCTCCTTCCCCTCTGTGCCTCATCCTGGTTCATACTGCCACTTTACGTGCTCTACCAGATCTGAAGATGGCCACCTGGGGTGAAGCTTAGGGAGACGACTGTCATTGGATGGGGGCAGTATGACCCAAAGGGCAGTGATTGGTTAGATTGGTTATAGAGTAAAATGCAGTTTTCAAGCTAAAGCAAAACAGCTTTTTTCTTTTACCGAGTATGCCCAGGCTGACGACTGGGAATATTCATGAGCATGTTAATCTATTCCAAACCCATGCTGAAGAACAGGAGTTACAGGTAAGTAACTTGTTCCTTTTTCCAGAGAGGGCTGGGGTAGATGAGGATTTGGTAGTGTGGGGTAGTTGAGAGGGAGAAAAATATTGACGTGTGAAAGGGGTAGCATGGTGATCAGACCAGATGAGCCTGCGAGGCGTGAGAGGGAAAACATGGTGAGATGTGCAGAAAAGTGCATCGGGGGTGTGTCCTGCGATGTGGATTGGGTATGAAATCAGTTGAGAGTGGCCGAGAGATTCCAGATTGTCAGTTAGGGAGCAAATCATGGGGTTGGCGGCGACATCAAACCATATGTAGAAATATTCTTACATAGTGAGTGCAGGATGCTGGATCAGCGTGGGGAAGAGCGTGTTGAAGAGGGAAAATCGAGATCAAACTCCTGCCCCCTCACCCCAGGCACATCAACAGAAAGAATAGCAGGAAGAATAAGGAGCACACTCATCATTTGCACCAGGCCCCAGTGCGCCCATGGGTGACAAATATGCTAAAAGACACCCACTTCACCAATACTGCAACCTACATGCTACATTAACTTCAATGCAGCAATACCAGAATCTACAAAACAAAAGAATTCCTGTTTAAAGGCTTGCAGATGCTCATATGAATTAACCTAACAGCACTATAACTCATGAATTCATGCATTATCAAATGGCACAGTTTAAAGCCATGCTTCAGAAAAATTACAGCCAAGTACACTTGTCTCACTGAACACCAGCCGCAGTGGGAATTCGTGCTGACTTCAGCAATGCGCCTCGCAAACCCAGGAGCAGCTCAAGGCCTTGCAGTAAGGTAAGATTCCTTTCTTTGAACGACAGTGAACTCTGGCAAACAAGCATTTTTAATTCTTCACAAATACGAGTAATTCAGAGCAAAACACCCAGGGCCCAGTGTTTTTCAAAAGACATTTTCGCAAGATCCAGACATCATTTGAAACATAATTGTAACAAGAATGGCTCAGCTCTGGCCAATGAACGCTGAGGGCTCAGGGGCGAAAAGCCTGTTCAGCTAAAACTAATGGGAACAAATTCACAATGCAACAATTTTAGAATTAGGTAATGGGGAGGAGCAGCTAAACCAGCCCACTGACACGAAGGTCCAAATGTCCAATGATCAGGCTTCCTATAAGGGCACTATAGGTCACCTATCACTTAGCATCCAATCTCAGGATGACATAGGTTTCTGGGAGCTGGTCCAATTTTGTGATGTCAGCCTGCAGTGTGTTACAAAGCTGGCTTGCAAGCCAGCCCCGGGGGAGACGGTGCCTGGATTTTCGCTGTGCACGAAGCCCTGTGTGTTTTTTTGCTGCCCAGAAATAAAACAGTTTGGAACATGCTGCTTCTTTCTTGGACTCTGCTGCATTTCCTTCTTGGGCAAAATGGGAGCTGCTGGGGCCTCCCATGCCCTGGGACCCCCAGAAGCCCTGGTGGGGGTCCAACTTCTCCCCAACAAGTTGGTGCCCTCTGTGAGGCTCATTGTTCACTGTAAGGCCCTTGGTGAATGGTCACTGCCTGCACAAGCCCTGCATTGAACTGCCCTCCCTGCTGCCGACCCAAGGAAGCTGTGGGACCCTCACCTGCACCTGAAGACCACCGGAAGACGTATTTACCGGATAAAGGCACCCGGGGCCACTTGGAAATACCCCGCTTAAGGGCAGGTGAGAGCCCTGCAGAAGAAGGGGTCCGGTGAAGCACCTTGATGGGGGGGGTCCGGTAGCAGAGCAAGTGTCAGTGCAACATAGGAAATGTAAGTACAAGTCCAAGCAACCAGCAACATGGGCTTTGGGGGGAGGGTGTGATTGTGTGGGGTAACAATTGGCAAATGTTTTAAGTATTAGGAAGTATTGTTGAACAGTATGTTGTAGAAATGTTAAATTGTATTTTCTGGATAGGGACTGGAGCTTTTGTGTGTAGGGAAGTGTTCGCTCTTCGATGTAAAAGGTTCTGGTGAATAACCAGGACTATAGACTTGACACGCTTGGACTGCAGAAGTATGTAAATAGAGGTATACCTGTGAGTCGGGTGTTGTAGTCTGGAGCATGGATGATGTATTCCCGTAGTGATTGGTTAGCTGGAGCTATCCTAGATTGCGGAGGTGTTTGACTGGTTAAGTCTCCTGGAGAGAGGCGTGTCATCCTTGAGGTGACGCCACGGTGCAGTTTAAAACAAACACAAGGGAATAAAGAGAATACTTCACCCTGGTGGGTGGGAAGACAGCTGTGGGGGGAGGTATTATAAATAGGGTGGCGGGTGATTGTACATTGTTGATAGGACCGGCGTATCGGTGGTGATCGGCACGTGAATTGTAGTCGGGACTGGAGCGGTGGTAGTGGTCCCTTCTTGTGTTTGAGGCTATTGGGTGGGGTAGTGATTCCCACGTATCGGATGGAGTGCTGTGCTGGTTGGTCTGGATGGCGATTACATGTACAGGGGTTTGGTATTCCTATGAGTCGGCATTGTAGCTTGATGAGTAGATGAGAATTCCTGTTAATTGAGTGTTTAAGCTCGGTGAATAGATGACAGATTCCCGCGGGAGATAGCTAGAGTCTGCCTCACATTTCGGAAGATAGTTGGCTGGTTAAGGTCCCCTGGTGTGGGTGCGTATCACACACGAGGTGGTGCACCGTGTGCAGACTGACTGTATTTGAAAATGATTAATGGATACTCCCCTGCAGGTTAAGTGGGAAGACAGCTGTGGGGATTGTGGGGTTTTATTTTGGGATCTTTGTGGGGTTGGAAGCAATGGGTTATTGTTCTGTGTATGCGCATTTGTCTGTTCATTTGTACTGTGTTTTTAGTTTGTGACGTCGCCTTTAGATTGATGCATAGGACACAGAGTTTTGAAGGTGAGGAGCTAGTGGTGTGGATTTGGAGAGGAAGAAGAGGTGACCAAGAGACGGTGTGCGCAAGGCACATGCGTAAGATTGAGGGGGTGTGCTGAAGAAGGCAATGGTTTGGTGAAGATGGGCTGTACATGGAGTGCACTGGCTAAGGTGCAGAGCCAAGAAGGCTCATAGAAAAATGTTCAAATGTTAAATTATCTTCTGACTTTTGCTCCCTGAACAGTGGACTATCAAAATTCTCAACTTGAGGTGAGGTAAAAGGTATCACATAATAGAGAAATGACTCGCCTTCAACTGTTATGTAGGACACAGCCCCCATGCCAAGATAAATTAGTAAAACATAGTGTACAATGGTTCAGAAGTACTGAAGACAAATAAATAAGACCATAGCCGCCCACAGACAGCTTCTCCAGAAGCGTGCAGCAATTGCTAATGACACACATACATAGCACTTACACAGGAAAGAAGCTGAAAAAGCGCCTGGCTACAGTTGATCTCTGGCGCATGATGGAATGGAAAGTGGTATGGTGTCAGCAGATGCAGGACAAGCACGAGCAGAGGGAACAGGGGTCTCACCCTTCTGCACATCCGGGAGCGTAATATTTGATGACACAGATGGTAAGCAAGGAATGCATTCCGTGAGAGAACTGAAAGCAGCAGCAAGGACAGGTACAGGGATCATTTCAGCAGACAGTACAAAAACCAACACAGGCACTGTCACTACTACAGGTACAGACACAGACACAACAAATGACAGCACCACTACACCAGGACTTACAAGCATCACAACCCAGGGGGACTGCACAGCAGTCAGCACACATACAGAACACTGACACAATAGCAACAGTACCGGTTAGATGACTGGGAGGGGTCATCTTGGTGGGGAACAACACTTTCAAAGGCAATGGATTGACATTATACTGTTAATAGGACAGCCCCCAGACAAACTTGATGTGTCTCACACGCACACTCAATCCTGCGGAGGATAATTGCATAGGGGTGGTGATAGGTAACAAAACATTTTCTTTTCTGGGTGACAGTGGGGCGACTAGGCCATGCATTAGGGAAGGGACATTTGTGACGACATGAGCAGACTGGATATGACCACTTTATTCACAGACAAAGCCATGACTTGTTAAACACCGAGCATACACATGCTGAAAGTAAGGAAGATTGTTTAGGCATAGTGGGGGTGCACGGTACAGAGGGGGGGTGTGTAAAGATAGTGCATTGCAAGAGAGTAAATTCAGCTACATTCTGAGCACACATCTTTCAGCGAGGAGACTGGGCTCATGCATACACAAATAACACAGAGCAATTCAATGAGACACAAGGTGGAGAAAGGTGCACTTGAGGGGGGAGGCGTGCCTTTCATTGACGGTTCACCACGGTAGGAGAGAACTCTGGGTAAAGGGTGGATGATCCATGTTCCCAACAGACACCGTTTGGCGTCAAAATAACACAGTGCAAGTAGTAAAGCCACTAGAGCTTTTGAACACAGCACTGGCACAAATGCATTAGCCAACATACATAGGGAAAGAGGTCATTGCTGCACGAATTGGAGAATAATGGTTGTGTAACATTTGGGAGTAGATCCTGATGGGAGAAATATTTTGTCTAACTTCAACAGTAATGAAAGTAGTGGAGTAATAAAATGCTAGACTTAAATGAGTAGTTAATAGACTAGGGTTTTATAAGTGGAAATGTAGTGGGATACAGGACATGGGAGTAAATTGTGACGGTTGGGATTGAAAGAAAAAGAGGGAAAAAAAGAGGGGGGGAGGGACAGGTAGCGAATACGTTGTAGCAAATCTCAGTAGTCACAACTTAAAGTGCCAGCAGTTCACCGCAGGGCACACCCCGAAAGTTGTGAGAGGAGCCATAGAAGAAAGACCTAAAAACCCTGTGATTCTCTTGATTCAGGAACCTGATCCTCTTAATTAAGACACAGCCACTTTATCTGATAGATTTACAAAGACTCAAAGGCCCATTTGTACACCACCAATTAAACTACGTGTATGTGATCCAAGTGTGTCATGAATATCTTCACCTAAATTAAGTGCAGATGATCCAGATGTGTTAAGGATACAGCTACAGTACAGTGGTTGTCTACCCATTTTCCAGGTAAATTTCGAATTGTGCAACAAGTTAGGGTCCGACAGCTATTGAACGCCCACCAGATGGTGACAGGACGGTGCAAAAATTTACCCTTGGATCCTCCCACTAGGATACTGAATAGTGTGAGAGTAGTGTAGAGAGGTTAGGTCAAGAAATTGAAGAATGTCAATTCTCAGGTCTCAAGTGCTTCTTTTTAATTTCTCGCCAGATACAAAGGACCCAGGGCAGGCCTGAAGACAACGGACAACTAAAATCCAATGGCTAGGTACTAGAGTGGGACATTTTGCCCTCCTGACAGACTTTGTTAGATGTGTAAGGCGTCAAGCCCTACAAAGCGGTGGCCACCCTGGTAACGAGGAAGCAACAATCAACAGGGCCAACGCAACAGCTTTTAATGAACTGCAAGACGGCACAAGCACTCTCGAGTTAGGGATACATGACCATCCTATGGTCCAACGTACACAAGCAACTAGAATAGGGACCGACAAACCTGTGTGCAAAGTTTAAATGAGTTTTAAATTATATTTTGTGCACCTGACAGCTGTAACATAGCTTTGTTCTCTTTTTCCTTGCACATGCAGGTGGTTGCGTATGTATGTTGTTAGAATTGTGTAGGGAATTTCCTTGATGTTACCTCCCATTCATCGTCCTGAGGCTTACTCATTAAACCATCCATCCTGAAGCCTTTCCCACTCAAATTCCCACTCTATCAGAAAACCCAGACTCTTCAGAGCACGATTACCTGGAGTATATTTCCTTGCTTCCATTGAATAAACAGCCCAAACTTTCCCCAAAATTGAATACAGTGCATATACTGTACCCACATTGAGAAACTCTCAATACGAAATGTCCAGGGGGAGGTTTCATTTTTGCCCTTAGTGATTGTTTAGTTCGCGGAACTTGAGGTTACTAACAAGTACTAACGTATTAACGCCTTTCTTGTGATTTTCAGGCGGGCAACTTTATCATCTCATCAGCTGCAAGGACCCAGCAGCGTAAGTGGTTATGGGCAAGCCAATCAGGACTCTTATCCTCATGATGGGACTGTTAATGATGAACGGAATAATGGGGGGTGGTCATTTAAAAATCATATGTAATAGTGAGCATTAGCGCTGTACCCCCTACTAACATTCCCTAACCCAAGCAGGAAGACATACGGTGTCAGAGGCTGAGGAAAAGACTGCTGCCAAAGTAAGGAGAGGTAAGCGCAGTGTAACTGCAGACATAAAGGGAGTAAAACATACACCTTACACACATAGCAGAAGTAACCAACAACATGCACACATGTACACAATTGGTAGGGACACCACTGGGGAGAGCTGTCCTGACTGCTCTTTAATCACCTATGCCTTGAGTGCCTTGAGAGAATTGATTGCAACAGAAATACCTACAGCAAAGCACAACGGCCATGTATCTCAAAGTGTTCCAAACATGAAGAAGACTGCAAGGGAAGACAGCAACATTGAGATTGATGTAAAAAGAGGCAATCCCCTATGAAAGAAGATTACATCAAGACACTACCCATGATGAACTACTGGCAGATAAATGAAGAACTACTGTATGCAGCAAAGGGAGAGAGGAAACAACTAGAAAATGCTCCAGTGAGCAAGCTGCAAAAAAACAAAATAAAAACCGAAAATGACAACTGCCTAACAGAGTGGGACAAGAGTACGAAGTTCGTGACTTGGGTGGAGAATGAAGAAGGACCTATGCCAATAAATACTGTGAAGGAACCAGCCTTATGTTACCAGCACAACAGTGAAAAGAAGTGGACAAACTGCTGGATGCAAGAAGGTTGAGACAAGTAGGGAGATGAGAGCAGGAACAGTAGAGCTTATGGACTACTATTGAGCATATGGATCTAAAGCTCAAGAGAAACTGCCACCGAATTAGGGAGGTGACTGTTCGTTGGTGCACATCAGCATGCTCTTGTTGGTGATGCCCAAGGAAGACGTGAGGCCTGACGACTTCCCCAAGATGGCAAACAACCGAAGGAAGAAGAGATGACTGAACAAAGCACCAAAAGCCTAAACAAAGGAAGAAGAGAAACAGACTGAGAAGTGAACAGAGGGGGGAAATACCTCTCGAGCGAGACAGAAGCAACATTGGATGAAGTACAAGTACACAAGGCTGTTCAGCAGAAAACACATGTGAACAGAGAAAGACAAGAACTGGCTAGCGTTTCCATGGTCATGGATGCCATCATGACTGGCTGGTGGATTGAAGATAACTGAAGCAATAGTACTGAGCGCAGCATCATTGTGCAAGATCAAGATCCATTGCAAGATGTGAGAGACCAGCAGAAGAATCAATTGGAATGCAAATACTGATGGATGTGAGCAAAGAAGGAGCAATAAAAGACATGGTGAAAGGAAGAGTCGGACTAAGGGAGAAGAAAGTGGTGTGCGACATGGTTCCAGCAGTAATAAAGGTGGACACTCCCTGTGATCCGAGGAAGTACGAAGGGAAGTGAGTGTGGTGGAACGCAGAAGGAGAACACTCCTACATGTACTGGTCCTTGACAATCATGTGAACAAATATGGACACCTCAGAGAATTGACAAAGATATGCCTACCGGAAGAAGATGAATGTTGCTTGGTGGTGTGGTCGACAAGTCGACCAGAGGGGGGACTGAAGAGGGAAAATTGAGATCAAACTCCTGCCCCCTCACTCCAGGCACATCAACAGAAAGAACAGCAGGAAGAATAAGGAGCACACTCATCATTTGCACCAGGCCCCAATGCGCCCATGGGTGACAAATATGCTGAAAGACACCCACTTCACCAACAATGCAACCTACATGCTACATTAGCCTCAATGCAGCAA
This sequence comes from Ambystoma mexicanum, assembly GCF_040938575.1. Lineage (NCBI taxonomy): Eukaryota > Metazoa > Chordata > Amphibia > Caudata > Ambystomatidae > Ambystoma > Ambystoma mexicanum. The sequence continues at coordinate 827,038,703 of NC_090939.1, forward strand.
TACCAGAATCTACAAAACACAAGAATTCCTGTTTAAAGGCTTGCAGATGCTCATATGAATTAACCTAACAGCACTAGAACTCATCAATTCATGCATTATCAAATGGCACAGTGTAAAGCCAAGCTTCAGGAAAATTACAGCCAAGTACACTTGTCTAACTGAAGACCAGCCGCAGTTGGGATTCGTGCTGACTTCAGAATGTGCCTCGCAAACCCAGGAGCAGCTCAAGGCCTTGCAGTAAGGTAAGATTCCTTTCTTTGAACGGCAGTGAACTCTGGCAGACAAGCATTTATTATTCTTCACAAATACGAGTAATTCAGAGCAGAACACCCAGGGCCCAGTGTTTTTTCTCTGGGAACGAAAGACATTTTCGCAAGATCCAGACATCATTTGAAAAATAATATTAACAAGAATTGTTCAGCTCTGGCCAATGAACGCTGAGGGCCCAGGGGCGAAAAGCCTGTTCAGCTAATACTAATGGGAACAAATTCACAATGCAACAATTTTAGAATTAGGTAATGGGGAGGAGCAGCTAAGCCAGCCCACTGACACGAAGGTCCAAATGTCCAATGATCAGGCTTCCTATGAGGGCACTATAGGTCACCTATCACTTAGCAGCCAATCTCAGGATGAGATAGGTTTCTGGGAGCTGGTCCAATTTTGTGATGTCAGCCTGCAGTGTGTTACAAAGCTGGCTTGCAAGCCAGCGCCGGGGAGACGGGGCCTGGATTTTCGCTGTGCACAAAGCCCTGTGTGTTTTTTTGCTGCCCAGAAATAAAACAGAAAAACAAAATTGAGGTGTGCTGGTGTGGTGAGGCACTGGGTTAGAACTAAATTTGAAAAGACAAACTAAAGTCAATGCGACCCTTACAAACCAAATAAGATTGGGTGGCTGCACGAAAGAGGGACCAGCAGTCACCTCAAAAACTGCTAATAGATACAAACACTTGAAAAATGTCACCTCTAAATGATTGCGCAGCCCTAAGCGAATGGTAAATATCCTATTCAAATTGAATGTGTAACTGGACAACAAATACAGTGAAACAAAGAGTCCAAAGCAATAGATTCTTCAGTCAAAAAAACACTGTTGAAACAGATTTTATGAGTTGATGCAAAAACAAGACTGCCGACACATGTTTCGACCCAAAACAACGTGTCCTTTTTAAGGCAAGATGTATGTTATTCAAACTGAGTTGGAAAACCCAAGCCCTCCTTAGAGGCAGATATATGGGCCAATTCTAAAGTAGTTGATTCTCCTCAAGAATATAAACGGCAAATAACTGAAGCAGTCTCTGTTACTGATACATTGTGGTACATTCCCAGAACATGGGAGTTTGGTCAAACGTTGCAACTGTAAGTTCAGGGGCTGGTTCCCCACTGTGGTCAGAAATAAAACAGCTTGGAACATGCTGCTTCTTTCTTGGACTCTGCTGCATTTCCTTCTTGGGCAAAATGGGAGGTGTTGGGGCCTTCCATACTCCGGGACCCCCAGAAGCCCTGGTGGGGGTCCAACTTCTCCCCAAGAGTGTCAGACAAAATCGGCAAGGGGACAATCGTTGCCAGGTGGTCTATATAGGAGAAGGAAAATATGGGTGGCTGAATGGCTGATGAGGAACTTAGCGAGGATGTATTTGCAATTGGAGTCACCAGGAAGATTCTCTGTGTAAATTACTGATGGGTGAAGTTTGTGCAGGATAGCTAGCCCTCCCCTACCCCCCCTGCTGTACCTGTTGTGTATGAGAAGGGAGTAGCCTAGAGGAAAGGCTTTGTGTGTGGTAGGGTTGAAATCATCAGAGAAGCAGGTCTCGATGATGAATAGGAAATCAGGCTTGTGTTTATTTTTCTCAACCGATCTGGCATTGATGAGTATGCATGATAGAAGAAGAGGGTTTTTCTGTGCGTTAGTCATCGGAGCAGGGAGGAGGTTGTACGTGGAGGCTTGGGGGGGGGGGGTGGGAGGGTCTGGTAGTCTCATTGTGTGGTGGGTGGTTCAGAGGGGTCGAGGGAGTTAGGGGAGTACTGGTCAGGCAAGGGTGTTTTGCAGGACAGGAAAAGTGCTAAAACAGGGTTGGGAGTGAGCCGTAAAGGCTGTTGTCATGATGCCTACCCCCGGGCATCCGGATCGAGTCCATCAGCCCCGGGAGCAGTCATCCAGATACTCATTAAAACCCCAACAGCCCCGGCTGGGGGCTGTTTGGATTCAGTCCTGGCGCCTTAGGCGCCAGGCTCATCATAGAAATCAGTCCTGGCGCCATAGGCGCCAGGCTCTTAGACTTTACTTACCTTATGCAGACCATGCTGCAAATGAGTCCAAGCCAACGTGAGGCCTGGATGGGACTATTTTATTACAGGGACTATTTTTCACTCGGGTGTGGTTCTGGGGAACTTCTTACCTGGGACTACTTTGCAGGCTATTTAAACCACGCCCGAACAGCAGCCCATGCTTTGCGTTATTCTGCATCCAGCAGCGTGATGCTCACCGTGTCTGCAAGTCAGCATCCAGTCTTCTGCCACGCCCGCCTCGAATCCGGAGCTCCTAGACAAAAGGCAAAGAAAGGAGAAGAGGTTAGATCACAGATATTATTTGATTCCTTACCTGATTCCGGACCCAGCACATCTCAGAGCCTGGAAAGGACATTATTTCAGCAATCATCGCTTCGCCAGCAGCAGCGCCGCGTTATACTCACCAGTCCACCGCATCTTTCGACTCGGCGCTGCCTCCATCATTTTCTTCGTCGAAACCCCGCACCTGGGGGGAAAACAAAAGGAATAACAAGGTGAGCCGAGAAAACCAACAAGGACAATCTCTTTGCCACCATAGGCTTACCTGCTTTACCACCGGAGGTATTATTCTTTAATTCGCCGCATCTTCCTATGCCGCACCTATAAAGGGAGAGAAAACAGCAAGTTAAACTCATGCAACTTTTACCGGACAGTGTTTGGTAATACAGACTCTTACCTAAACGCCATCAGCTGCCTCCAGGCAATATTCTTTTGGACCCAGCTGCAACCTAACGAGGGAATGGAACAAGAGTGAACATCGGACATATTGAACTCTTTGAACTTTATAGACACTGGAGTCAATATTCCTCCGGAACTCCTACAGTACCTTCAACCCAGTGAAGTAACTGGTATCTACGCGCCCCTGCATGCCATGCAGGATGGAGAGCTCATCATTTAAAAACATAAGGTGAGGTTACCAAAAGCGAATATCGGAGGTGATTAGTGGGGAGAACGAGAACTGTTGGGGGGGCCATCACTAAAGTCCCCGGGTGGCTAAATCCCTTTCTCCACTTGCAGGAGAATACTTCTGAATCCAGCAGACAATATTAGGCGGGCCAGTCCAGACTGTCATCTCTTCACTACGCATCACGTTGGTGAAGACTGCAGCTGTCCGGGTCCGATCGACGCCCCTGTGGGAACCAGGTGAGCGTAACAGCCGTAGCTAGTAGGATCGGCGTGCCGGGGTGACCTGGGGAAGAAGACGGTGGGCAATGTGAAACTGGTAGGTTGCCATCAGTATGATCTGAATGGCCTTTGCGGCCCTTGCGGGGCAATGAGGTATGCAGAAGCCTTGGAGGGTTTGCAGACGGGGTTGTGTTTGCCAAGGCAGCGCATGCTGCACTGAGGGAGGGGAAGTGTGATTTAGGTGGCTGCCCGGGTGGGGTGTTGAGTGGTGGGATGGTGGTTGAGGTGTGGTGCAGCATTGCCACGTGAGGGGTGAATGGGTGGTCTGTGTATGAGGGAGGTTAATAGCGTGAGATACACGGTGGTCTGGAGAGATGGGATTATGGGTGTTAGTACGCCAGCGAGCTGCCTTATTTCTGTGGGGGTAGTTGGAAGAGGGATTGGACGGGTGAGGAACGAAGTGGGGGGGGGCCTGGAGGGTATTGCACGGGTTGTGGCGGGGCACACCAGTGGGGTGCCAGAGTCACCTTTGCAGTGTTGAAGTGTCGACTGCTGGCACGGGCTGCAGAAGGATATGGCTGGGTTTGGGTGTGGTAGAGCACGGGGCGGGGCGGGGTGGGGTCTGGGTCTGGTATGACCTAGGCTGCCCTGTCCAGATGAAGGTGGAGGGTAGAGTCACCATGAATAGAACTTTGGTATTGCATTTGGCAACTGTAATAGACAGCCCTTAGAGAAACAAGAGGTGCCTACATTTGGGACTCAACAGTAGATGAGTTAACAACTAGATTGAGACACAGCAGCAAATTAATGAATGCCTAGATTTGGGATAACTGGAAATGGGAGACAAGGCACAACAGTAACTGCAAAAACCCCTAGATTTGGGATACTTGGCAAGAGGGAAAAACGCCTAAATTGGGACACAACAGTAAATGCAAAACCCTAGATTTGGGATACCTGGAAGTACGAGAATGCCTAAATTGGGTACACAACTGTAAATGCAGAAACACCTAGACTTGGAATACCTGGCAAGAGGGAAAAACACCTAAATTTGGACACAACAGTAAAATGAAAACCTCCTAAAAATTGGTATGCAGCAGCGATTGGTACTCTACTTACTAGTTGGCTAAACTTGGCATTCTATGTTAAATACGTAAGAAGAGTAGTAGGGCTTCTCAGGAATACAGTAATTGCTGTACTCCCCGCCGATACCACACTTACTTTATCAGTCACCAATGACTGGCCCCAAAGGCGAACACGGGCAGACACGGACTGGAGCTGCTTCTTTGGGAGCTGCCTTTTGCCTTGGGCCCTTAGCTGAGGGCTGCCCACAGTGTAGTACTTGAAAGGAGTCTGGAGGCCCAATCACAGAGGCAGTGGGTGGGACACAGGGGGGTTTAACAGAGAAACCAGGAAGGGGTCGGTGAGAGAAAACTTAGCACAGAGGAGCGCTAAATGCAATAAAAAGATATTTTACACTCAAATTAGGCAGATTCAAAGCACGGACACAAGCCCTTTCAAACTAACTCACCGCCAATGGCAGCCTGCTGCTGATTGAAACATGCGGCAATGGCGGGGGTCTATGTCCTCGGGACAATGATTCTGCAGAGGTATTGTTAAAGTTGACCAAAGAAAATTGTCTGTAAGGACAAATTGGCCGAATTTGAAAAATGTAAACCCATTATAGCGAACATGAGGAGCAGGAGTTGCAGGGATGTCCCCCGCTCTCCATGTTCGGTATTATGGGCTTTGGGGGTTGCAGGGCTGTCCCCTGCTTCCAGGTCATTGGAAAAAAAGAAAAAGGGACCCTGCAGCATCAGCTCTGACCCACGTTGGAGGGCCGGAACTGACGGTGCAGGGTTATAGCAGAAGCGCCGGCAGCCAGCGGCTGGTGAAAAAGGTAAGTAGGGGCGGCGGATTGATATAAGGCTGCTGGCGGAGCAGGGATTTGGGTTGGTTGACTGAAGGGCAAATAGATTTGCAGCGAAATTGACTGCAGTCAATTCTACCACAAATATATTGTCGGTCAAACAACCCATATCCTCTGGAGGCCCAATCATGGATGCGGTGGGCAGGAAAAAGATGGGTTTAACAGAGAAACCATGAAGGGGTCGACAAGAGAACAGCGCTGAGGAGCGCTAAATGCAATAAAAAATACTTTTTACACCAGTACATTAACTACTTTTTTTTCAAAAAGGAGACACAAAAGCGTCAAACTCTTCCCACAAAAGAAAAATAAATCAGAGTGCTGAAACCTAACAAGCTTTCATAGCGGGGTAGGCTGGGAGGGCGATGAGGAATCGGTGTGAGAAATATCCATATAAAGAACATTACCAGTAAGTAATTTCTCCTTAAATGGATTGCATTCTCCCACAGATTCCTCATCTTGATAAACTCCTAAAGCAGTACCAACTTTAGGTGGTGGGATGAAAGCTTTTTCCAGCCTACAAACGAAACTATGTGTGCTCGTCAATTGCCAAAACCACACTACTGCTAACCCTGCGGTGAAGCGAGCCTCTGCGTATTATTCTTCCTCCTCCATTCAAGATTCCTTGTCTCTTTATTCTTGCCCCCATACTTCAAAGTGGTGAGCTGTTTTTAGTCAGCTGCTGGGCTCAAGGGGATTCCAGCATTACCTTGAGCCAACGATATAGAAATGTCAATAGGGTTTGAATGTAAAACAGAAGCAACAGAAGTCTTTTTCACTCCCATATATGCAGAGAGAGTATTTTTCATATTGAGGTTCTTATAGGAATGAGAGTCCTTATCCCCTGGATAGAAGTGACTCTCAGTGATGCCCCACTTTCCCAAACCCATCGGGAGAGTCTTGCTTAGAGGAATCACCTCCCAAGCCCCTCAAGGGGTGGATCCCCCGAAAGGAAAAGTCAGGGATGTCATTTAGGGGTCGCCATGGGTCTCCCTTGCGACCCCTGTGGTCTCCCTTGCTACCCCTGTGGTCTCCCTTGCTACCCCTTAAAAAAACTTTTTTTTTTTTTTTTTACTATTTGAAGCCCCTGCGCTGTGGCCAATGCCATGTGGCTATTTAAACTATTCGTCTTTCTGGAATTCCATACAATAATTGCTAGACTCATTAAAGGTTTATTTCGGGCACAATTCAGGGGGTGAGTCACTGATTTAGTCTGTTCTTAAACACCTCAAATTCGCAATGCAGACAAAATCCTCCAAAAAGCATCTAGAGTAGAATAAGCATCCATTTCGGACTGTGTATTTTGCTTTTCGCAAGTTGCAATTATAGAATGTTTTTTTCTGCCGATACATACAGTGATCCATTCTTGTATGAAATGTATATCACGTTACAGTAATATTGTAACCATATTTTTCATAGTGTACTTAGAAACAATGCTATGTGATGCCACTTCCTGTTTTTTCAAGGGGTAAACAGTCATGTTCCATCGCTTCCTGTGATGTCGCTTTGGGGTGCGGTCAAACGACATCCCTTCCTGTGATTTCATCAGTGGTCAATGGTCATATGATGTCACTTCCGCTACCCCAGGCATTTTTTGTGAAATGACGTCCCTGGGAGAAGTGATGAATTCCCAGAATTCATCACATTATTCACCAATTGTCCCATCCTAGATTGGTAAAACCTTCTTTTTCAAATAAAACTTCTCTTTGAAAACACTTAAAGGTGGCTTATAGGAAAGCGCTTGGCGTTCGCTCATGCGCCTCGCCGAAGTGATGGCCGCCAAGAAGGCAGTCTTCAGAATGAGAAGCCTAGTGGATGTGGAATGCAAAGGCTCAAACAAAGTCACCATCAAAAAGGTAAGGACTAAAATCAGGTCTGAAGAAGAGACTACAAAGGGCATTGGAGGAAGCTTATTTATAAGGCCTTTTAAAAATTGGGCGACCACGGGAATAGAAAAGAAAGAACCTTGTTTCTGGGGATCTCTTAAATGGGGACAAGGCTGTCAAGTAGCCTTAGAATGTGCCTATTTGTAGTCCAGGTGAGGCTAAGGAGACAAATTCCATCAGCGTGGAAGTAGGGCATGAAATGGGGTCTATCACTCGGCCTCTACACCACGTTTCAAATCTTCCCCACCTGCATGTATAAAGAGACCTGGTGGAAGGCCTATGTGCAGTCAGCAGCACTACAAAAACCTCCTCTGACAGGTCCCAGTCCTCGTATCTCAGCCTCTCATGAGCCATGCATACAGATTGAGAGACTCCGGGTTCGGTTTGAGCACCAGGCCTTCTGACTGGGACAGGAGATCCGGCCTCTCAGGAAGCCTGTGAGGCGAGCAGACTCCCACCTCTAGTAGGTCTGGGTATCATGTTGTTTGTTTGTTTATTTATTTGTAATGTGCGCCAGACCCAGGGGTAACCGGGCGCAACAGAAAGAATATGCGAGACTTACAGAGTTGCAGGAATATACACAGTACATAATTTACAATGATGCATAAAAGATGCAATTTCGTGGTACTAATGTCAAAGATACAATGGGTTATATACAGTGTTAATAGAATTATTTACATTTGAGGTATAAATTCTGATTATACATATATACAGTTCAGATATGCTAGCACAGCAGATATACACATCTAGTAGTGGATTTACAGGTTGTTAGAATTGATGTGATTGATGTAATTCCTTCTGAAGAGTGAGAAGGGTTGGTCTGCTCTAAGGTAGTGAGGCAGAGCATTCCACCATTTGGCAGCTATCACAGGGAAGCTAATTCCACCAATTTTGGCAAGTTTAAATCTGGGAACTACCAGACAATTAGAGTTGGTAGTTCTTGTTAGTCTACTAGAGGTTTTTCTTTTTAATTTGTCCATCAGGTAGCTAGGAGCAGCATTGTTGAGAGCTTTGTGATAAGGAGATCATTTTTAAGTGGATTTTGTTGTCAGTAGAGAGCCATTTGTGTTGGCGTCTGATATTGGATATATGATCCCTTTTATTTATGCCAAGAGCTGCTCTTAGGGCATTATTTTGTAAAATGTGAATCCTTTTAGTGATAGCTTGGTTAGCACCACTGTAGAGGGCATTGCAGTAGTCGAGTCGGGAGAGTATTAAGGCTCTCGCCAGGATCAGGCAACTATCATTAGAAAGGAAGGGCTTTCCTGCTCTTATTAATTGTACTTGACCAATCCAGAGTGACCTAGGGCATGGTGGCCCAAAACGTCCTCAACCTCCTGAGAACCCACAGGATACAGGGATCAGAAACATCTCGAGTGGATAGCTCAGGAGCAACGTGCTCGCCTTGAAAGCAAGATGACATGGAGCGACAGAGGTTCGATCCCCGGGTCCGCGCTTAGAAACCTCTGGTTATTAAGCACATTATAAATAACCTATCATATCATATCAAACGCATAGTGGAGGTTGAAGATCCACCCCACCAGGAATGCATCCCCCAATGCTCCCCTCAGAAATTCCCTTGAGCAACACTGCTTGCACTTTGTGTTGTCCTTTGTGGCAAACAGATCCACAGACATGGTTCCCTAAAGGGAGAAGATCTCTGCAATGAACCTCTGGCATATCTCTTTTGTGGGAGACCATGCTCTGTTTGCTCAGAGCGTCAACCAAACCATTCTCCACCACTGCCAGATTGGGCTGCCAAGGCAAAGATCCTGTTCTCTAGAAGAGAGAACCATAGCTGCATGGGCTCCCTGCACTGGGGTGGTGACCGAAATCCTCCTTTCTTGGTGAGATAATGCATGGCCACTGTGTTGTTCATCAAAATCAGGATGTATTTAACCCTGAGGGACGGTGTGAATGCCCTCAGGGCTAGCCTGATTGGTCGCAGCTCCAGTTGGTTGATGTGCCAGAAGCGTTCCTATGTGGACCAAAGAGCAATTATCTGCAGTTCCCCACCGTGAGCACCACCGCCCTTCAGGGACACATCTGTAACCACTTGTTTCTCTGGCCAAGGTGGCCAAAAGGGTTCCCCACCATCATGCTCTCCCTTTTGACTGTGATGAATCCTATGTAGTCATCACTGATCACCAGGCTAAAGTCTCCTCCCGTGTGGCCAGGGAAAGGCAGCCACTACCTTATCCTCACCCTGGGGGCGGTATCCTGGGGGTGGATCACATGGAAGGAGATGGCTGTCAGTGGGAGGTGGTGACTCCAACAGGAGAGATGCTGTATTCTTCCCTTTCCAGTGAACAAGAAAGACGAATTCCAGAATATCTGATGGCATGTTGCCATTATTCAGAACCCTTCAATGGTATAAACCTGAAAACCTCTTTTGTTAAACGTTCCAAACAGAACTCTATTTACTCTTCAGAAGTAAATAATACCTCTAAAACACATTTAATATCTAATGTTTATAATGGTTACAAAGGTGTCCAACAATGTAACTTAAAACAGTTGAATTTTCCTTGGGACTCTAAATCCAAGAAAGCCTCAAGTACTGAGACAAAGAAGAGGAGCAAAGAGTCAATATGGAATGAAAGTAATTCTAAGTACCACGAGCGGTCTAGTTCTCAGGTTCACAATCGGCTGCGCCGGACATTTAAACTTGGAAATCACCTGAAAGGTAGAGGGGAAGGGGGAGGAGAGCTGCAGAAAGCGCAGATTGGGAAGCAAGCGCAGAGCAAGAGCATGGAGGCAAGCCATGCAGGAAGAAGATGCTTACAGGCAACCACCTGGATGGGTCGCGTACCAGATGAGAGGACCTCCGGTGAAGTAGCGGGGGAATGGGAGGACCACTAGAAGTGAGAAGTCTTGTGGAGTGGTAATGGTTCCATCGGCGAAGGAGTGAAAAGCCAACGCGGGAACCGAGAGAGCCTCTGCCTAGCTGGGGAAGCCTGCCCCACAAAAACTCCTTGCCAAAATTGCACGTTACACCAGTGAGTCAACCCAGAGGAGTTGGAGGGCTCTGGAATGTCCTATCAAGTTAATGATTACTTGGGTAGTCGTTGTGAATAACAACCAAGTAGAATTGAAGGATGAGGGCAAAAAGGGTACAATTCTCCTTAAAAAAGATGCCAATCTTGGGAAACATGGAACCCGCATTGCCATAAGTCAAGCGACACTAAAAAAGAAATAAAAGGGCAAAAGTTGTACAATTCTCCTTAAATGAGATGTCAGTTTGCGGAAACTTGCAATAAACATCACAAAGCCAAAAGACACTAAGCAGTAAGTTGACAGACATAACTTGAACAAACCCCCATATGTGGGATATCAATAAGGGGAAAGTTGGAACAAGTGATACCTGGAGTCAACAAGGTATAAACAGTGAAGATGTGCAATTGTGTTATACTTTAAAGGAAGGTGAACATTGTACCACATGCCTAGTGAAAGATACACATCAGGCAGTGATCCCTTTTTGGAAAGAGATACCTGGCAGGAGAGTACACCACGGGATCTATGTGACCCAGAAGGGGGCAATTCCTGGCAGGGGAGTACACCAGGAATTCATAAGGTGGAGGAAAGGAAAATATAAATTGTAAGAGGCTTGGCAGGGGAGTACATCAGGATATCTAGAGATTCAGTTGAGAAATTCCTTTCAGGAAAGCATATCAGGAAGTCATAATTTTTGACAGGCTTTTATCCCAAGCCATTTTTATTTTAATTAAAATAGCTAAAGTTGAGAACATTACAACTTTGTGTCTGCCTCTCATTTCTGACCCCTCACATGACCCACCAGGAAAGGTCACTGGCCCCTGTCCTTGATATTTTGAGGGCATCTGTCATGTTGCTGAAGTTCTGTGACCATTGAGCCCCCTCAGAAGTCATTGAAGGGGTCACATTTGCAGCCTGGCCTCTGGCACAAGGAATATGCAGGAGGTCATAAGGCCCAAAAGGCGGAGGAAGGACGCTGCTGGAAGGATGCTGGAGTTCTGCAAAAGTGTGACCATTTGACCGATGCTTGTGACTCTCCCCTCAGGGTTGGTGTGGGCTGGGAGGATCCTTCCCCACCCATGTGTCCAGGACCACCCTGATTGGTCGGAGCCTCTGCATTGGTGTATATGGGACTTCTGGAAGTTCAGAGAGAGGCCCAAGCTGTGAAGCAGGAAACGGGTGTCCTCAAGCTGCAAGGAAACCTGCTCTGGGGACCCTCCACAGATCAATCACTTGTCCAGGAAAGTGAACGCATGGATGTCAGATCTCCTGAGGTGAGCTGCAATTAGCTTATTGAAGACCCTCAGAGCAGAGGTTAGGCCAAAGTGGAGCACTTTAAACTGATAATGAACACCCCCAATGACAACCTTAGGAATCACCTGTGCTTCTGATAGATCATCGTGTGAAAATAGGCATTCTGAAAGTCCAGCGAAACCACCCACTCCTGGTGTTGCAGAGCCTGGAGAATTTCCTCTCAACCTCGCCATCCTGAACTTGTCCTTCCTCAGGAACTTGTTCAAGGCCCTGGGGTCCTGGATGGGATAGAGTCCTCCTGCTTTCCTGGGCACCAGAAAGTAGTGGGAGTACCAGCCTGATCCTCTCTCCTCGGCTTTTACCTCCTCCACTGCACCCTTCAAAAGTAGGGCTGTCTGCTCTTCATAGAGCTCTGGTTTTGGCTGCTATGGGGAGGAGAAGATTTGTCCGATGGTCTCTTGAGGAACGAAAGAAGATATCCTCAATTGACCAGCTGGAGGTCCCAGGTGTCGGAAGTTATCCCCCTCCACATGAACCAGTGCTCCGAGTATCTTCCTCCAACCGGAGAAGCAGGTGGGAAGCGCTCAAATCTGTTTAGCAGGCGTTACTGCCGCTGATGTTGAAGCCGAAGTCCACTGACCCTTCTAGGCCCCTATGCCGGGGTATGAGAGCCACCTCTGGCCTTGCTTGTCCTGGGGAAGCAGAGACTTCCTCACAAAAGGGATATATCTCCTGTAGCCCCTACTTCTACATCCAAATGAAAAGGATTGGTTGGAGGGCTGCTGAACTGACAGGCCTAACAACTTCACTTCGAGCTTCGACTCTGAATAGCTGCAGGGTTTTGTCTGCTTTCAGTACGAAGAGGTGCTCGCCATCAAAGGCCATATCAAGCAGTTTTGATTGCACATTCAGGGAGAACCACAATACATGGAGGTATGATGCCCCCCCGGAGCACAGTCTACATTCCTATCGAGTAGCCAGCACAATCTGGGGCATCGAGACCCACATGGTCGACTTGGCCTGTCACTTCCTTGCCGACATTTACAATGTCGACAAACCAATCCCTCACCAGCTGGGAGATGGTCTGCTGATCTATCAAGATGAGGCATCTGTGGAAGAATAATCCATAAAAAGAACATTACTGGTAAGTAATTCCTTCACCTGTGCTAGGGAACAGCTCAGACACAAGGTCATGGGACACAGCAACTCCATATATTCATATAAACTGGTGCCGAGACCACAACAGCGATGGAAGGAGCAGATGTGGAGCCATGATGCGCACCCCTGGTAGCAAAAAAGTGTCCTAAGATAGTTGGCGCTGGAGATGAGGGTATCCAAGAAGAGGAATCTGTGTGGGAGGAAAGAACTAATCCATCAGAAAGAACATTACATAGAGGTAAGTAATTTGCTCTGCTCTAAACATTCTGGTCAACAAAACTTAAATCAAGAGACATTCTAGGATTACATCGACTAGATTACCCTTTTAACATCTGAAACATTAGTCTTAATTTCTTTTGCTAAATTCGGCAATTTGCTCTGGACTACAAAATATTTGACATACATATTAAAGTGTTTTTTCCTTGCGTTAGTAGATTTTAGCAGCTTTGGTGGAAAGTTGGAATCCTTGCAGGCAATCGGGATCTGGGGCTTCTCAGCCATATGCACTGGTGTGGCTTTGGATCAGGATGTCTCAGGATTCCATGTGCAACCTGGGTGCTGACGTTGACCCCGCGACCCTCACTCCCCATCTGGCGAGCTTGTAACTTAGTCATGATTTCCCCTTTGCTCCCCTTTAGCTGTGCCTGTATCATCTGCTTCAAGCTTCGCCCAGCCACCAGCTCCCACACCTATGACTCCCACTCTGCAGGGCGCGCGGCACTAACATCAACAAAGGAATACCAATAGCAAACTTCCGAATGTCAGTTAGTCATCTGCCTTATTACAATGGGATTCCAGCTATTTTTTCCTTTTTTGTCTGTAATGTACTCATTGCTTCCAGCACGTGGCCCCACGGTTGGGCTCTACTGGCCTTATTGCCATCATACCTGCCTATGGATCCTCACTCCACTTGGGCCCATAAGAAGGGCTTCTAGGCACATATGCCATATTGCCCGCAGCTACAGTCAACAATACTTGAATATGTTCTGATGCATACAATTCATTGATTTTCCCCCTCAAAGTTCTTAATGGGAATTTTCAATATATAGCCCATCTATCAATGATATTTTTTCTATTTGGTAGTGGCCAGCACCATTTGTTTTTTTTCCTGTCAATTTCCAATAAGCCATTCTTTGTGGGTCCTCCCCCATATAAAGCTGTTGATTTTTCTTGCTAATTCTTAAATTTCTCCATCTAAGATGGACATTAGTAAACTTTGATATCGGAAAGAACATTGAGGCACTAAAATCATTTGTATTAAATTGATCCAGTCAGCGAGAATTGACCTTCGTGCTATCTTTCCGTAATATTTCTAATTTGAATGTTAAAGGTGCAAGATTCACTGACTAGTTCCATGGATTTCCGTGAAAACCTGCATGCCTAACTATCTAATGGTTGGTCCCAATTCCTTGGCAGTTCAAAGGGGAAGCAGTCCGTCCTTGGAACAGTGTATCAACAACTTTCTCTCAATTTGCAAAATTTAATTTGAACACATTTATCATGGAATAAGTATGCTCTTAGTTTTTTGTTCTTCAAAAATAAACCAAGTTTTTGTTCCAAGGTTACTTGTAGATCTGTTTAGGTATCCCAGTTTCACGTCTGCATTTTGTTCTTTGCACTCAATCCGCCTTGTATATTTTAACTAAAAAAGATTTATCTTCAGAGTATTTCACATTCCGAATAAGTTCTGGCACTTGGCCCTGAAAAACAAGAGTTGGGACAATGTTATTTGATTTCCCAGAAGTGCTGCGTTCCTGCTTTATAGTGAGTGTTCTGATGTGGAATTACGGCACAAGAGCATAAAAATGTCATCCTACACTTGCAGAATGCTGGCATATATTGTGTGCAAAGGTTCCATCAAAATGCACTAGAAAATGGTCCTATGTGCGGTTGGTAACCTGCCATCTATTTTTCCCCCCTTATATTGGACTCCTAAACTGGTTGTTCACAAAAAGGGTGCTGTAAAATGCACAATTTTAACTGATTATTTGAAAAGATATTTCAGAATGCCGGGGGGGAACCCCCACACCCCATTACAAATCCTCTTGGTTGCAGCTACCTCACTATGCTCGGTCGCTTGCGCAAATATATGGTAAATATCGACACCCCTCCAATGAAATATTCACCAGCGGCCACTGAATGCCAGTGCACCCCTAATGAGATGCCCCGACACCAAAAGCGACCACTTCACTGATAGGAGATATTTCTAATTGTGCACCTGGACAACACAGTTTTATAGTAAATAAGCCCTTCTGGACTGCTTGTATAGACGGAGTCTAAATACTAGTGATTACACATGTAAATTGAGCATATTTGATTCTTTAGAAAACAAATTTTACTTTACTAGATCTTCAATGCGCACAAGCAAGATGGCCACCTAATTGCCGAGCTCCTCTCCGGCGAAAATCCTGATGAAATAATATCTGATATTGGAGCCACCCACGACACCTACGCAAGACATATGTGTTACATAACCCCCAGAGGACCCCCTGGGAAAAATCCAGTTTCGAATTGGAGCGGCATGCCTGAAAAGGCGATCTAACTATTTACAGCGTGCCGGTGTGAGGAGGGGCCCTGAGGAGAGAACCACTCTCTATTCACTGGAGGCCGCTGCTGTGGCAACTTTGCTGGGCCGCGGAGGGGGCAGAGCCAACTCTCCCGCTTAGCGTACACAGGGTACCTCTGACTGCACCCCTATAAGCTGACTTGCTGCCGGACTCTTGCTGGCGCCGAAGTTTGTACCGCGATCGGGGTGGTGTCCTGAGCCCCTGGGACAACCGTGGTGGAAAGCGGACTGCGGGCGCACGTCTACCTTGTGAGCCGACCACACTGCTGGCTGTGATCCGAATGATAGCTGTGGTTGGTGGCGGCCTCCTGCTGCCTTGCCGGCCGTTCCCTGTGACCTACACGGGAGCAGCTAAAATAAACACCACTGCAACCAAACGCCGGCCTTGTTTGGAGGCACAGAAATTAATCCGCAGAGCTGACCTGCAGGGGACGCAGACGACGGACAACGGGCTGGAGATACGAAGAACGTGTTTCAGCTTGAACCATACTACGAAACTGGGATCTCATGTCACAATTCACCATACCAGCATCAACAAAGAAGTTAAGTGCTCCCCGTTGGTTGGTCTGATGGACCCCTACATTGGGCGAACTGGGATGGCGGACTTCACTAGGAGTTAAAACCCTTACAGATGGCCTAAATTGAGCCCATCCCCCTCCTTGCATCCATTTAGCGGTCGCTGTGGTGGCATAACAGACACGAAGATACTAAATTTACGGATCCCGCATGGCCTGTCTTGCAGTGTACATTGGCACTTAGGCAATCACTGCTCAGTTGCTGGGACACCACACCTGGGGTGTGTGGCGTGATTCCCCCACGAGGAAGGAAGGGGGTGGGAGTACGTGGGAGAGCACAGTCCACACTGCAAGATAAGTGGACACCACAGGCTACACCTGATGGCCAGATCAGCATATGAACTCCTGCTATTCCAAATACTCTGAGCTACCCGGGAAACCTCCTATATGAGCTCGAGAAAAAGCTACCCACAAACTTATCAAACACTCCCGTTGGGACAGAGACCACGTATAACATCATCTGGGTTGAGTGGGCCGCCATATAAGCTCGTATAATCCGGCTGAGAACACACTGAGTGGACAAGTATAAACTCAGCTCTACTACCAGCGGTGCATGCCACAGAAATATCAGAGACATTAAAAGATAAATCACACACCCCTAAAAGTCTGGCCAGCTGTAAACACCGCAAATTGGGCAGCCTGCATTCTGGAATGGGGAGGCCACGTCCGGGGTGGAGGATATTACACATCTGTGGTGTGGATAAAGCTAAGTAATACGTGGGAGTACACAGTCCACTCGGCGGAATCAGTGAGCCTCACATGGTGCAAACTGCTCTGTAATCACACTACCAAATAAACCTAAATCAAGCTGAACACCCTGCATGGCCCTGAACGAGAGGCTCCCGGTGTTTGAACCGAGAATCCGTTGGGAGGTCCACACACAAATCCAAAAATCGTGGAAATGGAGGCTGCAGACACCACCGCCCAAACGTGGTGAGCTGACACATACAGCTAATCAATCCAGCTGCGCCCACTCGGAGTACACACACATACACTCGACGACTGTAAAGATACTTTGTCCACCAGCCAGACAGAACTGACCACACAGACGGCTGCCTGCAGCCCATAACGCATCTCTGGGCGATTGCCAAGAGGGACTAACGCCAAGAAGAAGACAACTGGCCCAATGGATTCTTGTACAAGCTCCCAAATCCCAGCCAGTGCGCCGATACGGGCGGCCAAACCCTCCACTTCTTCACCCGAAAACACCAAATTTGACCATCTCCTCACCACAGTACAGAATGGCTTCATGGCAGTTAACGTCAAATTGGACGATATCGTTGCCACGATTGGCTCACTCAAGGCCAGAGATGACAAAGCGCAAGGATCACTGAGGCAGAGAACAGAATTGGAACCAACAAAGACTCCATTGACCAAAATACCCCCGATATAACTCTCCTGAAAGGCAAAATGACCAAACTACGTGGCAAATGCGATGACTTGGAATCTAGGTCCCGGCGCAACAATATCCGTATGGTGGGATTTGCCAAATCCCTCTGCAAGGGTCCCATGGAACCTCACGTGGAATCGCTCCTTAAAGTTTTGTTTGGTGAAAACTCCTTCTCAGACCACTTTTTGGTAGAGAGAGCACGTCACACACTTGCCCCTGTGCCCAAACCAGGGGCCCCTCCCCGTACCATTATCGCCAAACTACTAAACTACAGGGACAGAGACACAGACCTTCATTTGGCAAGAGAGAAGGGTCCACTCTGACATGGCGGAGACAACATCCATATATACCCTGACTTCGCTGTGGGTGTACAGATGCAAAGGAGATTGTATGACCCGGTTAAGAAACAACTTAGATTGAGAAAAGCCCTGTATGCTCTGATGTTCCCGGTGAAGTTACGCATACAAAATAGCGGCCGCGCACATTTTTTCGAACACCCAACAGCAGCCATGAATTATATAGAGGCCTCCATTCCACTCCCACCGCAAGGACGAGACCCGGACCAGAATGACCTCCAACACCCGGTTGATGACAGGAGAGGTTCTGACGACTGAATGGGGAAAAACCCTAATATCCTTTGACAAAGTTAACTATTGGTGTCTGAGTGGCACCAACTCATGTTTATTAGTGGTTGCTGGATGATTGGGGCTTGGTATCGTAGAGCCTGCCCGCAAAGCTTGCGCCTCCGGAGAGTTCCACGAGTTAATGAGATGGGTTCATCATCATGTTGGGATTGATGGTGAGGGTGGGGTTGGGGTACGAAGTAAAGTTTCCCTCGGCATGTGCCAGAGACCTGTTGGGAATGTTAAATGTTTCAAATCAGAGTTTTATTGCATCTGACATAGCTAACCATTTTCGAAGGGTGGGATCTCAACGCCTGACTTCGAAATTGTATTATCTAGCATCACAGGCACATTCTGCGAAACACTGGTTTGACCCCGACGATACAGCCACACATACCCCCCCTTGAGAAATATGCTGCCTCCACGATTGAAGTGCGATCTGTCATGTTCGACCCCAAACACAAGGACTCCTGCGAAATCGATCCCGTGACCACTACCACGCGTGCGTGGTTTAAGATATATAAGAGAATTGGTCTTACGACCCTATATGACCCAGAGATACCGTTATGGAATTTTCCTGGCATTACGCCCACATTTGACAAGGCATTACAGAAGGCATGGGACCCAAATAAACACTTTAAGATGCGCGATATGTTTCCGGATGGCAGGTTCTGTGAATTTGGTGATTTCATTGAGGCAGTGGGTGGGGGACACCTCAAGCGATTCCAGTTCTACCGAATGAAGACTGCATTTGCCGCCAAATGGCGTACATTCCCATTCAAACCCCCCACTCACAAGTGTATAAGTGCAATGACGGTAATGGGAGGACAAAGGAAAGGAATCTCCCTATTATATAACTTGGTCCAGTCACATTCAAAATCATGTAATAACATCAAAGAGGTCTGGGAACGGGACTTGGGAGTAGTACTAGGCGAAACTAGCTGGTTGCGATGTTGCCAACTCACTAAGAATGTCTCCATGAATTCATGAGGCCTCCATGTACTGTGCCTCAATGAGGCACAGTACACCCATCGGGGCGGATCGGCGGGCCCCACTGAAGCATCAGCTGGGGATCGGGCAAAGACGAGGCGGGGGTTCCCGCGCCGGGTGCTGAACACCCTGGTGCTGGTGCCCCGACGCCAAACAAAGCCGGTGCGCGACCAGCACAAGTCTCTCACAGTCGCCCTGCCAAATTCTCTAGACCATCCACTGCGACCCCAACCCGGGGCACCCCACATGAATTTTCCGCTTCTCCGGGAGCGGAGCTTCCCGCCCGCACAGATCATTTTACCCCGACCTGGGACCGGCAGCAGGCTGTATGGGGTTGGCTCCAACATGCTTCACACGAAGCGCGCAGGTAACAGGCCCTTCTGATCCCTCTAAATCATGCGCTCGTCAGGGTTAATATTCTGAGAGCAGTGTGATCCTCCCCCCGGAGCACGCACTGGGGCTTCAGCGGGATCTGCCTCATATAAGTGGGACCCCCTCCTCCTGGGATTTGATTACACCATACTCCCCACGATGGGTCCGATTCCACCATATTTCTTAGGCTGGGCCTGACAAATTAATTACCAAATTACGGGGCTCTCCTGTCTACCTTGGGCAACAATAAGGGTCCACGCTGCGCTGCTCCCCTTGTCCTACCTGCTCCACAGCACCCCGAATCCCCTCAACCCTTCACAATACACCAAAGGATCAGAGCCTGAACGACATGGGCCACAACTTCTCCTGTACCACAAACGCAGGGTGATCACATCCTGTGAACGCCCGGACCCTGGACTGCATTGAGCCGGGTAACCCCGCACATCTGTATGGCGCCATAATCAGACCGAAAAACTGTACACAACTATATGCCTAAATAGGGAACTCTAGATCCTTTCTGCTATCAACCGGGACAGAGACAATCCACTATGGCCGCCACAAGGAACAAAACCAAAAATGCCACTCTGGACCCTTTCATCACCTCGAAATCTCACCCTATCGCCCAGTCTACACCAAATGACCCAACAACACGGGACACTCCGGAGGCGGACACCAGACACAATCAGGTGATGGGGGCGATTGAGGCCCTAAGATCGTTTATAGACACAAGGATTGGCGAAGTAAAAGCTGACATCCAGTTGATAAGGCAAGATGCCCGCAACCTAACGGAACGTGTCACCATTGTTGAGTCTTCCCAGAAAGACATGGCAAATGATACAGCAGCCCTGAAAACAAGTCGCAGACCTCAGAAGTAAGGTGTCCCTCCTAGAAACAAGGTCCGAGGAGGCGGAGGGCCGCGCTAGGCGCAGTAACATAAGAATACTGGGCATACCAGAAGGGACGGAGACTACGGACCCGGCGGCCTTCGTGGAATCCTTAATACAACAAGAGATCAGGGTAGCAAACCTCTCACAGGGCTTCACCATAGAGGGAGCTCATAGGTCGCTCCAGAAGAAACCCCCCCCAGGCTCTTACCCTCGCCCCATCATAGCGAAGGTCCTCAACTTTCGAGACCGGGAGGTGATCCTGAAATTCTCAAGAGAGGGTGGAGAAATTGAGCGGGGCAACTGCAAAATCACCATATACCCCGATTATACTCAGTCGGTTCAAAGAGCGAGAAACTCCTTTGTCCCAGTCAAGGCCAGGCTTAGGAAACTAAACCTAAAATATATGCTGCTATACCCCTCGAGATTGAAGGTGATTTATAAAGGAAGAGCGGTATTTCTCGAGACACCAACCGCGGCTACCATGTGGATGGAACATAATAACCTGGCTGAGGTCCCTATTGAATCCACCCACGGGAAACTTAATGTAGACAGTCATGGGTGAGGGCTGAACGCACCGACACAGGCACTAGCAACCCCCGCGATATATTTGAGGACTCATGAAACCACCACTATCAACGAAGCAAAACTACAAAATGAGAATGCTAAATGACTGCGGGGCTCACCTGACCTCCCACACATGTACACAGACCACGACCCCACGAAAGACCAATGCAGACCAGTTGTCAGCACGTACCTACTTGCGCCAGACACCCGGATTGGGGCAGACAGTGCGAGAGCACCTGAGCACAAGTTGTTATTGTTTCGACTGCCCTAACTCTGAGGACCTTTAATCAAACTGAAATGAACTCGAAACTAAACACTGGAGTTGACCACTCCACACGAACAGAACTAGGCAAGGCTCACAACAACATGCTGCTAAGCCGCAGAAAAGACAAAGATCTCCCCTTGGCAATCAATACAACCATGCAATGGCATCAAAAATAAGGGTGATCACATGGAACGTCAGAGGGATGAGATCCTATCTCCGGAGAAACCGTATACACTCCTACCTGAAGAGGAAGAAAGTATCATTTGCCCTTCTACAGGAGACACACCTCTCCCCTGACTCTGCAGATAAACTATCAAATTACTGGGGGGGCCAAGGTAACGGTTCATCATACTCGAAGTATGCAAGAGGAGTGTACACATGGGTGAGTCCAGGCACACCATTTCATCAGATGGGGGTAGAATCAGATAATGAAGGCAGGTACCTGCTGGTATGGGGCATGCTGGAGAACACTCGACTATGCATAATGAACTCATATTTCCCCCAACACGGCATACCCTCACACCTTAAGAAGCTATGTGTCAAAGTTATGCTCCACAGGGATTACACCTTGCTATGGGGAGGCGATTTCAATTGTGTCATGAATGTAGAAATGGACAGATCCACCACACCACGAAAACACAATAACCTCCCCGCTCAGGCCCTCCACAGAGCGGTTGAGGACTTGCACTTGGTCGATATCTGGCGATATCTTCACCCTGCTGACAGATCTTACTCATACTATTCGGCCCCTCACAACCTGCACACCAAGATAGACTACCTCTTCATAAATGATGAGCTAACCCCACAGGTCGAGTCCGTGAATTACCTGGGCAGATCAATTTCGGATCATTCCCCACTAATGATACAACTATGCCTGCGTCCCCCCCGACCTCCTATCCCAATGTGGCGGATGCCAGCAGAGACATTAACCGCCCCCGCATTCAAGGAGACCCTGGCCGAGAAGCTAGAAGAGTACATAGAGATTAATAAGGGAACAGTTGAAAAATGGAGCACTCTTTGGGAAGCAATGAAGGTAGTGACGAGGGGTGAGGTGATTGCTGAGGCAGGTGGGATCAGGAGGCAGCTGAAAAAGGAACTAGAGGTCGAGGAGGAAAAGATCAGGCAACTCGAAAACAATCCCTCTCCCACAACCGAGACGGAAATCAAGCTGAGGGAGATCAGGGAAGACTGCAGAATCGCATGGGAGAGGCTCTCGAAATTTGACTTCTCTACTCGCACTGTGAAAGCTCATAAAGAAGCGGATAAACCGGGTAGGCTATTATCCTGGCTGTGCAGGAGGGAACACCCAAAGCTGGCCCTTAATGAGATTGAAGACGATAATGGCATAGTCCACAGAACGCAACAAGCAATAAATGATGTGTTCTCCGATTTCTATGAGGAACTATTTGCCCACAGTGACCGAATTCCTGAAGCAGACATAAGAGACACCTTGGCAGAAGTTGGCCTACCTACACTGGACTAGGAGCAAAAAAACATGCTGGGAGAGACCATCACGATCGAAGACATCTCCGAGGCGATACGATCCCTTTCCACAAGTAAGACCCCTGGAACAGATGGCCTTACCCCAGAGTTCTACAAGGCATACGAGGAGATCTTGTCCCCCATACTGCATGAAGTCTATGCGGAGGCATTTGAGACTGGAACATTACCAGGTACCATGAGAGAAACCCTCATCGTCCTAATGCTCAAACCTGGCAAACCACCCGAAAAATGTGATTCGTATCGTCCGCTGGCGCTCCTGAACTACGACAGCAAAATTCTAACAACCATATTGGCCAAGAGGCTTTCAAGGGTGATAGGTTCCCTAGTACACGTGGACCAAAGCGGGTTTGTCCCAGGGCGTAACACCACAGCCAACCTGAGAAGGCTCCAGCACATAATGGCACAGACAGAGGAATGCAAAGAAAACCTGGCAGTACTTCCGCTTGATGCCATTAAGGCTTTTGATTCAATTTTCTGGGAGTGGCTGATCGAGACCCTGAGGGAGTTTGGACTGGGTGAACACTTTATCCGATGGGTCAAGGTACTCTACAACAACCCAGTGGCAAGAGTAAAGACAGGGGGCTTGGTATCAGGGGCCTGGGCTCTTCAGAGAGGGCCCAGACAGGGGTGCCCGCTCTCGCCAATGCTATATATCCTGGGTCTGGAGCCAGTAGCAATTTATTTTAGGAAACAGCTTTTTGACGCGGGTATCAACATCAGTGGAGCAGACAACATCATCTCCCTGTATGCCGACGATGTTTTACTATATCTTCGAGACCCCCAGAAGAATGCCCCTACAGCCCTAGACATCTTGGATAATTTTTCGAAATATTCAGGGATAAAGTTCAGCCAGCAGAAATCATGCGCCTTCCCTTTAGCTGGACTCAGGGGAAAAAGCACAGAAGAACTCCCTGAGATCGGGATTCAATGGCAAGTGGAGGCCTTTAGTTACCTGGGCCTTACCATCAAGCACACACCAATCTCCACCCACGAGTGCAACACAGAGGCCCCTATGTCTGGGGTACGTAGATCCATTAAATTTTGGTCGAAACTACCGCTTTCGGTGATGGGCAGAGCGGCAATATCCAAAATGATAATACTACCTAGATTCCTCTATTATTTCACTAATATAACATACTATATTCCCCCATCCTTCTTCAGGAAGCTGGAATCCTTAATCAGAGACTTTCTTTGGGGAAGGACCAGGCACAGACTAACACTGAACATTCTTACACTACCCTATGCCACAGGTGGTATTCAGCTACCCGATTTCCAAAGATATTATCTAGCGGCACAATTGTCCCATGTCGCTAAGTGGCTATGTGACGAACCCACAGCCGAAACGAACCTTCTCCGCCAATTAACCTCACCCATGCATCCAAAAGAACTAATATGGAACACCAGAATTGGGCCTCCTAACTTGCCCATGATCGCCCAGATGGGACGACAGGTATGGAAAAAGGTCAGCTCTATGCTTGGGCTACAAAACTCATACTCACCTGAGATTCCCATCCTAGCAGACGTATGCAAAGCCCCTGGCGACTTATCAACAATGAGGAGATGGGAGAACTTTGGCCTCTACACGTGGGGAGATATGTTCGAGGAGGGGCTATTCAGAGACTTTGAATCACTGCAGGGGAAAGACGGACTCTCCTTGGGCCAATTCTTATGGTATCAAAAGGTGAAGCACATCGCCAAAGAGAAATGGAGTATATGGCCAGAGGAACCTGAAACACGCGCCCTTGTACAGGAGATCTACGGTGTTAGCGATGGCTGGAAACCGACATCGAGGTTATACACCCAAATAAATGACAGGCCCAACCCAAGAAGTGCACGTCTGAGAGAGAGGTGGGAGTCCGACTTGGGGGCTGAAATCAGAGGGAGAATGGTCGAGAGCCCTATCGTACCCGAAGGAGGTCTCTAGGAACGCTAGATTCAGGCTAATTCAGCTCAATGTCCTATACAGGACCTACATGACCCCACATAGAATATCCACATTCAGCGACAGATCCAGCCCGACATGCCCATGGTGCCCCTCTGACCAGGCCGACATGATCCACATGTTTTGGACCTGCCCTAAGTCGCAGAAACTTTGGTTCGCCGTTGAACAGACCTGTAGGAAAGCGGGCCTGAAGGCATATGATTGGACACCTAAAGAGTGCCTCTTAGGCACTCACCCGAGACTGAGTAAAATCAAACACCTGGTGAGGCTCATGGACATAGCATGTGTGCTCACAAAAAGAACGATTGCCATGGCCTGGAAATCGCCACTGGGCCCCAGGTACGAACCCTGGATCAAGGAGATGGAAAGATGGACGGCGGCAGAAACTAGAGCCTGGGAGGAGTGGAACAACAGGGGTGGGGACGACTCGAGCACTACTCTAGAGGCCTGGAAGACCCTTCTGAGAGACATGATTTTTTCAACAAGCTACAAACCCCCCTGAATCCTACCCCTCGCACTTTGCATGACAGCTTAATCCAAGAACCGTAGAATTAACTCCACACACACTCCCCCACCACGTTCCACGAAGAGCGAACGGAGCCAAATAGAGCAGAGGCTGGGGTTCAACAATGAAGCAAGGAGCACAGTAACTCAGAGGATAGAAGGACAGTCAAAGTTACCATTGTTATTTGTTTACCTGTTTACTGTTTAAAGTTATTCATGCCCTATATGGCATAACAGACTTGTACCACAAGTCTCGACCCACATCATGATTGTAATGATTCTATGTTTAAACGTAAATGCCAATAAAAACATTTAAAAATAAATAGGAAGCAAGGGAAGAATGAAAATTAGCTACCATTTGTGAGGTGTATTAACTTGATTGGTGTCCCATTGATGAAACCAGTGCGGCCAATCCCTAATTCTTAGTTGCCTCTTAGTCCCATGAATGGTTGAGGAGGTTGGAAGCCTTTTTTGAAATGGCTTGCAGTTGGATGGAGCACCTGAATGCAACCAGGCCATCAAGGTCAGAGATCAGTCCCGAAAATGGGGCATTTAGACTGCAGAGTTTCAACAAAGCTGCAAACTATGGATGCATTGGCCAATGATGAAATATGAGAGTTATCTGGATGCTGTGAGCCATGGTCCTCTGAAGAACTTGAGAAATCGAGTTGGGAATGCGTCCATCTCCGAAGCCTTCTGATTTGGACACCAGCTGGAAAAATTGAAGTTGATGTAGGGAAGAGGCAAAGCAATCTAGGAATCTAGGTGCTGGAGCGACCTGTGCAACAGGGACATCTTACTGATATTGGTGATCAGGCTGGGCGCAGGCATCAAGGTTACTTGCGCACACTGGATTGTTGATGCTGGACACACCAGAACCACCTCAAGAGTCTTTGACACCATTGTGACCCCCACATCCTGGAAAAGGGGGAAGCCTACCAAAGAATGTATATAAGGGACCAAGGCAGTAGAGGGGCAGACATTGTGCAGCCACTGCCGCAGGAGCAGATGCTGGTATTGATAAAGATAGCACCAACTCTACCCTGTATCTGAGTTTTATTGGGAGAGCCTGGGATCCCCAGTTGGATGCACCAGGGCCCAGTGTCAACTGTATCCTATGTATTAAATGTGCATGAAAGAAATGGGACAAATTGATTTCACACCCTAACATGGAGAATATATCCAGAATGCACCATATGTTCCACTGATGCAAATACATTGTAATGGGTTACCAAGGGTATATCATGGCATACGTATGGACTACTTGTTGGTTTAGCTCAAAGGACATAAGTGTCATCATTTGAACTTATTGACTGAGGTCTGAGAAGCAGCTGTTTTGTAAAAGTGTTTGCTGCAGGATAAAAAGTTTCCAAGAACAATGGAGGGAATGCTGGCCAAATAAGATGTTCATTTTCCTAAATAATTTGTTTTAAATGTGCTGCAGCAAGTCTTTTACAAAAACAGAAATGTTGGGCGTGGCATAACTGGGTATGAGAGACATGGTTCCAGCACAAGCTGCTGGGTCTGGGGGTTTTCCTCATAAATTTAAACAATTCTGGAAAGTAACACATTATTCTGGCCCTAATGCTGGTGGCAGAGCCAGAGCTGCAGCCACCAATGGTCCCATGCGCGGATGGAATCAAATTTGGAGGATAATTTCAATTCGCCCAGGGACCCCAGAATGAACAAAGCGGCCTCCACCTTAGTGGTGTTCGCTGGGCAACTCTCCTAGATGAGACATATTCAATAGATGCAGGAGGAAGCAATTGGAACACTCTCACATGGGCTACAGCTAACCATCCATTCCTTGTGTACACATCCCCATTAACTCGCTGACCATTCCAGATGGCGCCGACTGATAATCCTACTTCAAATAACCCAACGCCAACACATCTTCTGATACTGAAGGGGAGAATCGGAGGCAGGGTGAGCTACCAGCCTGTCCAGAATTGGAGCAAAGTTGAAAACATGTTGGCCTTGAAACAAATGCAATGTTTAGTGAAACATTAAAAGATGCAAGATAAATGCAACACCAAACTTTTATTATAATTGAAGTGATATTACAAGTTGAGAACCATTTGCCCCCCGCCCCCTCCCACTCTCGCCAAAGATGGGGCTTCACCATCTCAAATAATATAGTGCCTATTATCAATGGAGAGGTACACGGGTTAGTCCATAACCCTCTTCACACATACAATTACCATAATATGAGAATCTCTGAGTAAGTGCATAAATAGGTCCTAAATTCCTTGACAACCGCGATAGTCATCGCTGTAAGACGCCCTAGTTAGAAGCAAGACCTGGGGTATACCCAGCTGGATTCAACGTACCACAAAATAGCAAACAAGCAACTAAACCCCCAAAAAGGGGAGACATTCTGACCATTGTGGGAGCACAGGATAAAGTAAAAAAGCTGGATATAACCGCTCCGGTCCACCGAGAACTTCTACTGGCAACCACTCCAGACACTTAGTTCTTTCTAGCCTACGTTTGCCTGACTGATGCATTCAATGATTTTGGTAGGCATTCCCCCAAATAGTTATCCCAGTAGCTGTTTATTTTAGTTGGACAAATGAATGATGCCCTGCCCTCCTCCAACACCCCCAACCTGGTGGAAAGGGCTCTAAGAAGCGTGTGTATAACTAGGTTTTATGACCACCTCTCAATTAGAAAGGAAGGGGAGGAGAGTGAGAAAGGGCATTTGAGGGGTTAAAAGTTTGGGTGGTGCTGTTATTATGGTTGAGTTCTGAAAATCCTACACATTTCAGTGCCCCCATTAGACCTAATCATTGACCTGTCTTCCTCCCTTGGACCCGGTTCCATGTCGTATCTCCTGTGTCCCTGTTAGCCAGAGCCTTGTCATTCTGGCCTCCCCCTTAGTGGTGTTCGCTGGGCAACCCCTGCCTAGATGAGCCATATTCCAGAGGTGCAGGAGGAAGGAATTGGAACACTCTCACATCCAATTCTTGCGTGCACAGCCCCATTAACTCGTTGACCAACTGCAATTTCTACTAGCATGAGCTTCACACAGCTGACATAGAAGCGAATAAGAGGAGTCCAACACCCCCCCCCAGTAACCAGCCACTTCTGTCAAGTATTTTATTTCAAGAGGGGGTGCTCCGGTCAAAATTTCACTTAAACACTTCCAAATGGTTTCTACTGGAGCATCCAGTGGCTGAAATATGGGTTTCTGTGCAGATCTTGAAATGCTACGAAGGAAGGTTCAGTGGTGATTTTATTTGTCACTCCCTGTGCACTGCATCATCCTCTCTCTGGCTACATTTGCATATCGTGCCTTGCAAGCTCCACTTTCCCTCGCTCCCCACCCCTTTTTTCCTTGCTACTCCTTGTCCCTTTTCCTTCTCACTCCGCTCTTTCCCTTTGCACCCCAGACTCTTGGGGTGGATCCTGATGCTGAAATATGGGTTTCTGTAAATATCCTAAATAGCTATGAAGAAAGCTTAATTGGCTATTTATGGCACTCCCTGTGCACTGCCTCATCCTCTCTCTGATTACAATTGCATATGGTACCCTGCAAACTCCACTATGCCTCACTCCTCACCCCGTCTTCCTTGCTATTCATTGTCCCTTTTTCCTTCTCACTCACTTTCCACCGATTAGTCTCACAGAAAATTGCGATTGTTTCTAGCAGTTACAACAAGTCATGATGCTTCTAATGGCACAGATGCATTACCCAATCTTTTTCTATTTATCTTAACTGCACCAAGGAACACATATTTAGGCTACCACTCCCATAAAACCCATAACATGTGACCCAAATCCATCCTCAATGTCCTCCGCCACCAATCTGTGTCTCAGCCCTATAGTATCTCCTGGGTTTCTTAACACATCCTCTTTCCATGCAGCCGCCTATCAGTTGGCTGAACAATGGACTCTCAGTAGGAAAACCAACAGCACCATTGCCCATAAGATTCAATGAGTGAATAGAGAATCTCCTGACCGATTAATGCTCTGTTTAGTAAAAGGTGATAACGGAGGTTTCCTGGGGCTGAAAAAGAACAGTGTAACATGATCCAGGTGGAACGAAAGCTGTCAGGGTCAGTAAAAGAATTATGACATTCTGTCATAACTATTAAGAGCAATTGGTAGCCAATAGCATGGCACGGAGATTGCTACTATGCACACTTAAAGTCAATAAAGAACCAAGGCCAAAGGATGCACAATAGGTTTGCAAACGTAGGGTGTATACTGTGGATCCCCCAGTCACACCATTCCATCCCCAGCCTGTCATACATTCCTGATGCAGAGATCACCAACCTCTGGGCAGAATATGGCTGCCCTGAATAGAAGGGTGATTAACTTAAAACAGGTACACCCCAAAGGTCCTCCAAACTACTAATTGTGAGGCCTTGTTCAGAGTCAGAGGTGCTTACAATGATAGCCCACTCACTCAACCCAAGAACATGCACCCACTTGCATATGTAGCTCAGGGACTAGGAAGAGGGAGAGTCCGGGGAAATGTTAACTACCCTGCCAACCCTTGGCCAGCTTCAAAGAGAGGCTCCCTGGAAAATGCAAGAGGAATTGGTAGGAAGACTTTAGCCGTCTATACTGTGACTACGGACACCGCATCACTCAATATCAATGAGGAAGATCAGTTTGCTGCAAGACTGAAGAAATCTGCTAGTATTACACATGCAGTTGAGCGCAGACTCTGCCTGACCACATCTGCAAAAACAAATACCTCTGTGTGCATCCACTGGAAGACTGTTGGGGTACTAAGGCATTTCGCTCTTTTTAGTTTGGGCTATTAGGTGCACTTGCAACCCCTATAAAGCCCAAACCATTGCATTCAAATACTGATTCATGTATACATAGGGAGAAGGGCTTTTGAAGAGGGGCAAGTAGAAATGATATTGTGGAGGGATACAGTGTGGTTTGGTTATAAGTCCCACCCATTCCTTGCCAATTGCTTTGCTAATCCCTATGGGTAAACCCGCCCGTCCTGCCCACATGTTCTCTGCATGGGAACTCTTTGAGGTCTGAGCTCTTCCATGCTGGCGGTCATACTGGTGATAAACTTTATTGTTGGCTTGTGAGGGAAAACTTTGATTCACCAAAACCAAGTCATTTATTTTGAAAGGTAAGGCTTAATTAAAAAGAAAAATTGAATTTTCATTACGTGTTATGAAAACATTTGCTGATATTTTTAAAATATTTTACTTTTTCAAAGAGAATATGTATTCGTTAAAACATGTTTCCAAATTGTAACATGTTAACATCTCCAAAAATGTGTGTGCTCATTGTAAACAGTTCAGTTGATTTAGTAGCTGACCCATAGCAGTGTGTCACAAACATCCCTTTTCAAGATTACCGCTGCACTCACAACCCAGTGTTATGATATTACAGCTGGCGCTGCTGCATTCTCGTGATGCAGTATGATTCTGGAATCCAATGAGATTCGAGAGTCATACGATCACGGAAGGCCAACGGTGCAGGCAGCAACCTCCTGAGGTGGGGGACCTCATTAATGTTATATGTACAAATAAACGCATTTACTTTAACCTTATTCTCAAGTGAAGCATACTTAATTATAACAATTGGCGACGAGGTTCGCCCGTCCCGACGTGGAGATCGAGGTCCCCGACAACAGTTGAAAGGTGGTGACGGGTACACAGACACGAGTACCTGGCTAAAGTGAAGAGCGGGTACGTTGGTGCAGCACAACAAACAAGAAAGGAAGCGCAGTGAGTCCATAAGAAGAGGCCAGTAAAAATACTTGAGGAAGGGCAAATACGCTCAACGGTATAAGGTCGCATTGTCCAAATGAAGCGCACGCATGATGTAAAGTAAAGATTAGAGGAAAAGACATCAAAAAGTAAAGATAATGTGCGGTGGCCATTTTAGATGTACAAGTTGCCAAGGTAACCCATCCAACGCTTGGGGAATAGAAATAACGTTGCAAAACACAATACAAAGAAGGAAACAAAGCTGGAGTTAGCGAATACAATAAAATAGTGTCAATACAAAGTCAGGATTGCTACTGATGGTGATGTGTAGTACAAGAAAAAGGGACATATACATATTATAAAAATAAAAAAAGCAAAGGAATGAACAATTGAGGAAGTTAATGGACAGTGATATACATCCATGAAACAGATGTTAATGGAAATACCTATGGTAAAGAAGAGGTATTATGACAAGTGTTGAACAAAAGAACAAGAGTTGAAATCCATTGCCATTAAAAACAATGCTACCCGTAAACTAATCTAATAATGCAAAACATTGCCGTACCAGTTACATTTCTTGCACAACCAGGAAATCCAGTATGCAGTTAGGAACAGTGGCTAGACAATTTCCAAGTGTATCTTAGAGCAGTGGAAGGAGCCAAATTCAATGACGATCTCAGAGAAGCCACATTATTGAACTGTATAGGTGCAGAGGCTTTGCAAATTTTTAGAGCCTTACCTGATCAAAACAATTTGGAGGAAGGGTCTGAGGAGGTAGCCACTGGTTCTGGCAACAATAGGAATTATGAATTGGCTGTGGTTAAATTGACCAAACATTTTGGAAATAAAACAAATATAGTATTGGAGAGATTCCGTTTCTTCTTGAGGAAGCAAAACAAGGAGAGACTGTTGATAGATGTATGGCTGCTCTGATGGTGTTGATATCTACGTGCAAGTTACTGGGGTGGCGGACGAATATTTGAGAGACCAATTGGTCCTACAAGTAGCAGACTCTCGGATACAGCAACGCTTGTGGCAAGCGAAGGATCCAAACCTTGAACAAGCCATAGACATTGCCAGATCAATGGCATTTGCAGATAAGTGCATGAGAGAAGTACAAGATAAAGCTCAAAGTACTGAAATTAGATGTGTACAAGAGGTCCAAGAAAGTACTTCAGATAGAGATGAAGAACATTTAATTGCAGCTATCAAGAGGATGTCAAAAGACAATTATAGTGGCAATAACATGAGGAGAGATAGAGAGTCTGTTGGCAGGATACAGAACAGGCGCTACAAATGTGGCAGGTATAGACATAACAACAATGAAAAGAAATGCCCAGCATTCTAAGCAGAATTTTACAAGTGCGGGTATGTAGGACATTTTGGGAAGGTGTGTCGAAACACCCGAGGAAGGGGGAGAACACTAGGAGCATCTTCTTTGAGCAGAATACAGAGAGAAGGGAACCAATTCACAAAGAATAACATCGCAAGTATAAGAGCAGTGGAGAGTAATCCTGGTCCTAGCAATTTAATGTCCATGATCAATGAAATAGAGGAACATGTACAAATCCTGACATTGAGACCGTCTGAAGGAAGTGTAGGATCGTGGGTGTCAATGTTTGTGAATAGTGTACCATTAAGAGTAATGGTTGAAACAGGGTCACCATACACCGTGGTGGATATACAAACATTCGAGAATGAATTACAAGGAAGAAGAGCTGAATTAAGAGACACAAGAGTGAGGGCAACTGGATATGGAAAGACACCCATCAACATAACACATGGGTGCATTTATGTTTTAAAGAAAGGAAGACATATTGCAAACTTTACGTGGCTGAAAATGGATTCTCAATTGTAGGATGGTGGGAACAAGCTTCCTTACAAATCAAAATACATCCATGAGAGACAGTACCAATTTTGGGTATCACTGAAGAGACATGTAAAACAAGTGAAAACTTAGCAAAGAGTTTCCCAAAAGTATTCAACGAAAGCATAGGCACTTTAAAGGGATTCAAACACCGGATCATATTAAAAAGAAATGCCAAACCAATAGTCTACAAGGTGAGAAATATTCAATTGGGCACAAGAGAGGCTCTACAGAAGGAACTAAAGAGATTATGTGAACAAGACATTATAGAACCTATAGACAGTTCGGAATGGCTATTGCCTATTGTTATCGTACGCAAACCAGATGGATCTATAAGTATGTGTGTAGATGTAAGAGACTTAAATGCAAATATTTGGATAGACAGACATCCTCCACCAAATATAAATGAGATGTTGACGACGATGAAGCTGGCGAAATATTTTACAACGCTAGACTTGTCATCTGCTTATCATCAGGTGGTCCTAGATGAAGAATCGAAGCACCTCACATCGTTTGTTACCCCGTTAGGTGCATTCAGATATAAGAGGATGCCTTTCGGATTGGCGGCGGCCGTGTTCCAAAGGTTACTGCACCAGCTGTTTGATGGTCTCCAAGGGGTCCATTATTTTCAAGAAGATATTTTGATATCAGCAATGACTGAAGAAGACCATGATGCGAAATTACTAGGAGTCTTGCAGGTTATTTAAGAAAGAGGTCTTACACTCAGAATAGAAAAATGCAAGATAAAGAAAAGTGGGGTGACTTATTTAGGTCATTCCATAGATGCTAATGGCATTAAACCAAAATAAAACACTAGTGGATATAATTATGGGAATACCAGAACCTATCAACAAAGACCAACTTTGCTGTTTTTTAGGATTGGTGGAGTACTATTTGAAATTTGTGCACCATTTTTCCGATAAGTCATGTCATATGAGGGGATTGATGAATAAAGGCATGAAATTTGTATGGTCAGAAGAATGCAGGAGAGAGTTTGAATCACTCAAAGAACAAATCAATACAGCTCCAACACTTAAGATGTTTGATTATGGTGCCAAAAGTATCATATCTGTGGACGCCAGTGGAATAGGTTTAGGTGGAGTCCTTGAACAGATACAAAGTGGCATGGTTGTAGCTATAGCTTTTGCCTCCAGGATGTTAAGAGGGGGAGAGAAAACTATTCCACTATTGAGAGAGAGGCGTTGGGAGTAAGGTGGATTTTAGAGCATTTTAAAGGTCTCATTTGGGGTCCACCAATTGAATGGAGAACAGATCACAAACCATTGATTCATGTTTTGAATGCTAAAAACATGCGGTTGACATCCCCACGCATCAAAAGGTGGATTTTAGACATCATGCAATATAATATCACAGTGAGGTATACGCCAGGCAGATCTAATATTGTGGCATACTGTCTGTCAAGATTACCTTGGTATAGTGCTGTAGAGGATGTGCAAAATGAGGAATGTCTGGAGGAGAGAGACATGGATTGTGTAATAGCACACATCACTTCAGGTTTTTCAAAGGAGGAATGGATCGAGGCAAGAGATGAGGATGCTGAACAAGGACATCTAAAAAGAGCTATCAAAAGTGATTGGTAAAATGTTGACCAGAGCATCAGAACTTGGACCAAGATAAAAGATGAAATCTCATGTGATGATATGTGTATATATAGAGGAGATCACATTGTTCCACCGATTACATTGAGAAATAAGATATTGACCATTGCCCATGAAGGACATATTGGAAGGAACCTTACAAAAAAAGGAGAGTAAGGGAAGTGTATTGGTGGCCTGATATGTGGAATCAAATGGAACAATTGGCAAGAGAGTGCACAGCATGTGCCTCCAGTGATAAAGGAAAGAGAACACAGTTCACACCATTGCAACCTGTGGAGGTTCCTAAAGAGGTATGGACCAAATTGGCCTTTGATATAACAGGGCCGTTTGAAATATTGGAGTCCCAAAAAGTGTACATTTTAGTTTTGATGGACTATACGTCAAAATGGGTAGAGTGGGGTGTGGTAGAAGGAAGTATTACTGCTACCAAGGTGGTGAGATTTCTGGAAGAAATTTTTAACAGAGAAGGGGATCCTCAAGAAATAATAACAGATAACGGTGCACAATTCATGTCTTTAGAGGTACAAAAGTTTATGAGAGAAAGAGCTATTCAACATTTAACGACAGCCTTATATCATCCTATGGCGAATGGATTAGGCAAGAGAATGAATGGATTCATCAAGAGCATAATCCAATTGGCAGTGGTTAATAACCTACCATGGAGAGATACCTTGAAGGAGGCATTGAACACTTATAGAGTTACCCCACACTCAGTCACAGAAGAGGAAACTTTCACTCTGATGAGAGGCAGAACGGCTTCTAATAGGCTAAGACCGGCTTGGCTTATGTTGAAGAAGAACAAGGAAATTAATATGGATGAAATTATAAAGAGAGTAAAGAAAAGACAAGCCGAGTAAAAGAGGTATTATGATGAGAATAAGCATGTGAAGAAGAGTACCATCAAAGGAGGAGATTGGGTTTGTGTTAGAGAACCAAGAAAGATTTTGAAAGGAGAATCTAAAAATAGGGCCCCACAAAGGGTGGAACATTGTTCGAATAAATCTGTAATCCTGGAGGATGGAAAAAAAGTGTCCTGTGACGACGTGGTGTTGGCAAGAGCAAGGTTACCCTTGGAAGATAAACAAGTGGAAGAAGACATTGGAGACAATGTGAAGGAGAGTAGTATGACTTCAAAAAACAGAAGAATTATACGCAACGTTAAAAAAGTCTTTGCATACTATTGAATCAACACGCAACTTATGCAGAAACTATGATTTCTAGAAGTTGATTCTAGAACATATCCTTTTTGAGTTATATTACCACCATTGTTTTCCTAGTTTATGTTGGTTACATTATTGTATATATTTTTTTTGTTAAATGTTATTGAGTGTTTTATTGTGGAAGGGGAGATGTTATGATATTACAGCTGGCGCTGCTGCATTCTCGTGATGCAGTATGATTCTGGAATCTTATGAGATTCGAGAGTCATATGATCACGGAAGGCCAACGGCGCAGGCAGCAACCTCCTGAGGCGGGGACCTCATTAATTTTATGCATACAAATAAACGTATTTACTTTAAGCTTATTCTGAAGTGAAGCATACTTAATTATAACAGCCAGCCACATGAAAACATTGTGCTGCACTCTGTCCTTGGTTGCTCAGGTAATGGATAGTGGGTGTGCCAGGTCACTGTTGTGGAACTTCCTAGCTGGCAGGCTCCCTCCTCCCCTCACACCCACTGCATACACAGATGAAGCAGCTTAACATTGACTGACAATTTCAAAGAATATATTTGCATAAATCTGTTGTTGCACGTCAGTGCCAATTAGGTTTCCAATTGCTCTGCAACAGAGGTAAAGAAGAAGTTGGCTGAAGTAGCATGGTTGGATGCACAAGAGGATTGCGGCTGCGCATCGTTGGGTGCAGAAGTCATGTAACTGATCCTAGAATCCATTTGATAATAGTTAGGAAAGATTTCTCTTTACTGCACCTTTCCTTCCATCTTTATGGAACCCCCAAACGTTTTGCTTTTATTGTCAGATCTGACCTGTACTTACTGCAGTGCAGTGCAGTGAAGCCTTAAGCTTCACTGCACTGTCCTTTGCTCATATGTTAAGGGAAAACTAATATGTCCTTCAGGCTTTCAGTACTGGGAAACGTTGCTTCTCTTAGACATGTTACTGTGTTACTACTTTTGGTTACTTTTGTATCACTTGTGGTAACTTTTTATCATTGTACAATGCAGCTTACACTGCAGTACAATGGGGTGCATTTTGGTTTTGCCCTAGACTAACGCTCAGAGGATTTCTGGTTACTCTAGATGTGCTAAAAATATAGGCTGGTGGCAGCAGTGACTTTTCCCCACTCTTTGGGGATTTTCATTTTAGCTTTACGGGTTTGACTACTAACTGTGGCTACTGGTCAAACATGGCCTTGCCACGAGATTTTTCTCCTGTCCTCTTGTAAGGACTTCCAGTGCCCGAGAAAGCAGAAGCTTTTGGAGAAGCTTTTGGAGGGCCACTGGAGGGATGTGTGTGTTTGCTGACAGGATGTGGGCTGGGTCTGTCTGACCCCAATCCATAAACTGGTTTCAGTGTGTCTGAGCGCTAAGCATGAATGTTCCCGCCAGTGGGCCTGATTGGACCACTGCTGTGGTGTAGGTGTGGGCTAGTCCTACTATTAGGTTAAGAAGAGGACCCCTGCATCCATTCTTCAGAGATCCTGGAGAAACCTGAAGGAGCCAAGTATCCTATCCAGCTGTGAGACCCACACAGAGACCTGAGACTCTACTGAAGGAGGCCTGGCAACCAACTTCTGTTGCTGTCCTGGAGGAGCCCTATTTTTCTCTTGATCTTTAATAGTCCTGCAAGGACACATCCAAGACTATATGATGTTCCACAAATTACTAAAAACATGCCTCTTTCCCTAAACACCAACGCCAACCAAATATATGTCCGAACTCCCAATGACCAAGCACACAATGAGACTCTCTATCATGTGTTCAACGACCTCTGTCCCTACCCACAGTCTAAGAAGGATTGATAGAATGGATAAAGGGAATGGATCGAGAAAATAGATGGATGGAATGGTGGAGGGAATAAATCCACGAAACGGAATGAATGTTGTGGATGCACGTATGGAGTGATAAACAAAGCGAATCGATGGAGCAGATGGAATTAATGGAACAGATAGATGCACGTGAAAAAAGGTATTGAATATATAGCACGGATGCATGTGAAATTAAAGGAATTTATATAGAGTGGATAAAATGGATGAACGAGAGAGAATAGACGAGATCAATAGAACTGATGTATGTAGTTGATGGGTAGATGCAATTGACTGATAATGGAGAGGATCATTGGAATGGATATTGGATGGAATGGATGAACGCAATAGATAGAAAGATGGACCGATAGAAGAGATAGATGACATGGATGGAGTGGATGGATGCATGTAGGGCAAGTCGATGGAACGGTTGGCGTGGATGCATGATCTGGAGAGAATAGACAAAATCAGTAGAACCGATGGATGGCATTAATGGGCGGATAGAGTGAATGGATGGATGGATCGGATCAATAGAATGGATGCTGGATAGAATGGATGGACGCAATAGATATGGACAGATGGATAGAAGAGACAGATGACATGGATGGATGCACGTGGGGCAAGTAGATCGAATGTATGACGTGGATGCATGCAAAATGCTTGGAAGATATGTACAGAAAATTGTCAGAGGATGGAGTGTGCAGAGCGGATGGAATGGGTGGAATGGAGTGGATGGAATGGACGGGGTAGTGAAATTGATGGACTGGAAAGAATAATTGAAGTGGGTGGAGTATATGGAATGCATGAATTGGGTGAGTGGACCGATTGGATGAGTTAGATAGAATGGACAGAGCATATGTGTGCATTGAACGGCAGGAAAGGTTGTAATAAATTAAATGGATGAAATGGATGGAGTGGATGGAGCAGATGGAACATATGGAACAGATTGAGCCGTTAAGCGGGCGGAGGAGATGAAGCGAATTGAGTGGATGAGCGGAACGGACGGAACAGATGGAGTGGACAGAGTGGATAGAATGGATACAGTGCACGGAATGGATGAAATGGACAGAGTGGATGGAATGGATGAAAAGGATAGAGTCGATGAAATGGATAGAGTCGACGGAATGGATAGAGTCGACGGAATGGATAGAGTAGATGGAATGGATAGAGTAGATGGAATGGATAGAGTAGATGGAATGGACAGAGTGGATGGGATGGATAGAGTCAAATGAGTATGAAATGAATAGAGAGGATGGAATGGATAGAGCGGATGGAGTGGATGAAATGGATTAAATGAATAGAGTGGATGGAGTAGATGGAATAGATAGAGTGGATGAAAATGACAGAGTGGACGGAATGGATAGAGTGGACGGAATGGATGGAATGGATGGAAT
This sequence comes from Ambystoma mexicanum, assembly GCF_040938575.1. Lineage (NCBI taxonomy): Eukaryota > Metazoa > Chordata > Amphibia > Caudata > Ambystomatidae > Ambystoma > Ambystoma mexicanum. Next base: position 827,077,061 of record NC_090939.1, read on the forward strand.
GGATAGAGTTGATGGAACGGATAGAGTTGATGGGATGGACGAAATGAATAGAGTGGATGGAATGAATAGAGTGAATGGAATAAATAGAGTGAATGGAATGGATGGATGGAGTGAATTGGATGGAGTGGATGGAGTGGATGGAGTGGATGGAGTGGATGGAACGGACGGAGTGGATAGAACAGATGGAATACATGGAATGGACCGAGTGGATAGAATGGATGTAATGGACAGAGTGGATAGAATGGATAGAGCGGATGGAATGGATAGAGTCGAAAGAGTGTATGAAATGCATAGAGCGTATGGAAGGGATAGAGCGCATGGAAGGGATAGAGGGCATGGAATAGATAGAGCAGATGGAATGGATAGTGCGGATGGAGCAGATGGAGCAGATGGAGTGGACGAAATGGATGGAGTGGACGCATTGATAGAGTGGACAGAATGGATAGAGTGGACAGAATGGATAGAATGGCTAGAGTGGATGGAATGGATGAAATGAATAGAGTGGATGGAATGGTCAGAATGGATGGAATGGTCAGAATGGATGGAATGGACAGAGTGGATGGAATGCAAATGTAAATGTTAACTTGCCCCACACGTGTATGATTGTGTACCCTGCTTTCCTGCTCCCTGTCTCTAAGTGCCCGCGTGTTGCTCTGATCCTTGCCATCCTGTTTCATGTGCCTGGTCTCGGGTGGTTTAAATATAACCATCATATCACATCACCACGCTTACTCTCTACTAAATACACCATCATTCAACTAGAACCTGCAGTTCTCGTTGAGCTAGTTCAAGATTGTAATTGCATACCCCCATTTAGCATGTGCCTGCAATAGTTTTCGTTGAGCTAGTTCAGGACTGTAATTGCATACCCCTATTTAGCATGTGCCTGCAATAGTTTTTGTTGAGCTAGTTTAGGACTGTAATTGCATACCCCTATTTAGCATGTGCCTGCAATAGTTTCCGTTGAGCTAGTTTGGGACTGTAATTGCATACCCCTATTTAGCATGTGCCTGCAACAGTTTTCATTGACCTAGCCCACTTTTGCAACTACCTATCACTACTTAGCATGCACCTGCATTAAGCTTACATTGACCTTGTATGTGTATGTAACAGCCTACCCGACCTAGCAGGTGCCCCCAAATAGCCTACTTTGATATAGCTCATGAGCGCAATAGCCTAGCCCAGGTCACGAGGGCTGGTTAGTTTCTGACCACCCACACTTCGCAGTAGCCAAACTTCAGCTGCTCTTACAGCACCACTAGTGCACCCCTTTACATCAGCAGTATCACCCCCACACTTTCCCTAATGCCAACTCACGCCTTACTACACGTAGGTAAACACCAGTCCCGGACTCGTAAACATCAGCATAAAGGCACCGACCACACTCCTGCGAGAGCCCTTGCTCTGAACTACACCAGACTCGCCATCCTCAGCTCTCTTATACTCCTCTCACTCAGACCTACACCACATCAAATCATGCCATTCAATACTACTACCACCAAACCCGCTATTACCCACCTGAATTTCCGAACAGACCACACTGATAACAAAACCTGCTCTAAACGAGCATTCATACAGTATAAGACAGGCCTGGCATGACTCTTCTGCCCTAGACACCATCCCCTGCCATGCCCCACACCGTTCCTCCCCAACCAACCAGCATTCCCGATCACACCTCAACCTCAGGCCAAAATCAGCCCTATACTAGGAAGCACACGCCGCTCATGCCTCTCATCTAGAACTACCTACTCTACTACCCTATCAAGAACCACTGCAACCACTAAAATAAACTCCAGACTCTTAGCACACACCCATCTCCAGCACCTCCCAACCACCAACCACCAACCACCTCCCCCACTGCTGCCTCAATGCCACCATGTCACCCATAACCGATGAGTGCCAGGACAAGGCAATCACCAGACACCAGCAGACAACCACCCCAAAGCAAACACTTTCCACCCTCTTAACACCAAAGTAACCACCACTCCCACCCATCCTACCCAATCTCCCATGTTTCCCAATACAAGACAACCGCTCATTGGAGCTTTACTAAATGTTAGATCCCTTGGCGCACACGCAATCGAAACACACAATTGCATTCTAGAGTTTAAACTTGACTTCCTAGTGATCACTGAAACCTGTCTACATTCTGCCTCAGGTCCACAGATCACACTTGCTGTCCCCACCGACTACACCCTCCTCAGAACAGACCGCACCGGCGCCATAGGTAGAGGAGTGGCCATCATCCACAAAACATCACTACTCTTTAGGGAATGTAAAACAGAAGCTCTTAGTGGATATGAAACCGTTTCTCTCAAACTAGCCATCAACCACCATCAAACCATCAATTTCCTAATGGTCTACAGAACGCGTTCCAGGAGATGCAATCCTCCCAAATAGTAAACAGCCCCACGCACTCCAAAGGCAGGATCGATAGACTGTTGAAGCATAACAATATGAATCAATATGAATCAATCAAACAACAAAACAATGGAAAGAGCAATTAACTGAAAGGGGAGGAGGGAAAGGGAGATGGGACAGGTTGGGGGTGGAGTGAAGGAGGAGGAGGGCAAGAGGGGGAAAGGGAGGGAGGAAGAGGGGGGTAGAGGAGGGGAGGGGAGAGAGTCAGGGAAAGAGAGAAGGAGGAAGTAGAAGGGGGTAGGGGATTCAAGGAAGAGGATGGAGAAGGAGAGATTTCAGGGAAGTGCGGAATGAAGGGAAGGTGGTGGAAGAACGGATGGCTAGAGGAAGGAAGTTGCAGTGTAAAGGAGCTAAGAGCTGGAAGGAGCGAAAACGGGAGGAGGCACAGGGAGGAGGAGGTGAAGTATACCACAGTATCCATAACAGATGTCCTCAATGTGCACTGGTCCGACCACTGCCTTATTAATTTCAAACTAAACATAGATACCGATCACTCTACAAAAACTTGCAATCCACTACCCATCCCGGTCAGAAATACGCACAAGCTCACCCCGGAGAACTTAAACCCAGTTCTCAAGAACCTACTTAACTCTAAACCACTAGACATCATTAACTCAGAGTATTGCTATGCACTACCACCAATGCCTAATATTAGCAGTCGACGAAGTAGCCTCCCTCAAAACCAAAGTACCCAAACCTAAACGCAATGCCCCTGGTTCAACAATGAACTCATAGAACTCAGAAGAGAAAAAAGAGCATTATAACACCTAACCGGGAAAAACAACGCCCCAGAACTTCAAACCAAACTAAAACAAATATCTAAAATTTACAAACTTGGCGTACCCTCCCACAAAGCGTAATCCCTTAACGACCGTATAGCGGCCGCAGCCTCCAATACCAAAGAGCTATTTACTATTATTAGAGAACTAGAATCCCCTATACCTCCCACCAACCCCATAATCCCCAGCAAAGCCTGGTGCACCACTATTCAGGACGCTTTATCATCTAAAGTGACCACGCTCCAAAATAAAATATCCTCACAAGAAATACTACTAGAGCTCACCTCCTCGCCCCCTTCCATCCAACCATGACTACTAGCTTAAACGTACCAGAATTCCACTTTTCACAAGTAACCTCTGAACAAGTCCTCAAAACCATAGCTACACTCAAGCCTTCCAATTGTAAAGGAGACAGTACCCCAGCTAAAGTAGTTAAAGACTGCACCCACCATCACCAGTTTTGTGAACGAGTCCTTTAACTCCAGTGAAATACCAGCATCCATAAAAGTAGCATGGGTCTCACCTCTACTCAAAAAACCCTCGCTAGACCCAACTATCCCCACTAACTACAGGCCAATAACAACAGTGACATTTCTCCTCAAAATTATTGACAAAATAGCCTATACCCAAGTACAATCTCACCTTGAACAAAACCACCTACTAGGGGAAAGACAATCAGGCTTCCGCCCCAACCACAGTACCGAAAACGCCCTCCTGGGTCTACAAAAACAGAGGGATGCCATCAGGGACTCCGGTAAATTGTGCATCCTACTACTCTTAGACCTCTCAGCAGCATTTGATTTGGTCGATCATGACAAACTATGCCAAACCCTTTCCACCAACTTACATTTCTCTCAGAAGGCCACTGCCTGGATAAAATCCTTCCTCTAAAACCGAACCTCAAGAGTCACTCTAGGGGAAGTTGCAGCGGACTCCATCCTGGTGCCACTAGGAATACCACAAGGCTCCTGTCTCTCTCCCACTCTATACAACGCTTGCATCAAATTACTCTTTGCTCCACTTGATGCTATGGGAGTAATTTACACAAACTTTGCTGATGATACACAGATCCTTATCCCCATCAGAGGCAACCTGGAACAGGACACGGCCACCATCAACACTATATACTCCCATATCCAAATCTGGATGGCGAATAACAGCCTGTGCCTTAATAGAGAAAAAACTGAGATCCTCATAATCGGTTCCCCAACCACACTCAGCAAACTACACCCAGACTACACCTCACCATTAACAACCACATTCGCGCTCTTGCCTCCTCAACAGCCTAAACCGCCAAACTTATCACTCTAAGCAGGCCTCTCCTATCTAGGGACAACTGCCTAACCCTGGCTAGAGCCCTCGTCCTAACCAAAATAGACTACGGCAACATCTTACTGTTAGGCACTTCTAAAAAAAAATAACCAAACTCCAACTGCTACAAAATAAAGCCCTTAGAGCAGCACTGGGCATCAAGAGAAGGGAACACATCACACAACACAGAAGAGACGCACACTGGCTCCCAGTGCACGCAAGAATCCTCCACAAAACACTAACCACCAACCACAAATGCCTATTTGATGCTGCTCCCACATTCCTCAACAGCTGCATTACACGCAAAACCCCGCCCAGAACACTCAGATCCAATGTTAACACCCAGCTACTCGTCCCAAGCTTCACCACCACAAGAGCAGGTAACGCCAGCTTCCCCATTGCAGCCCCCTGCATCTGGAACTCACTCCCCCCTCACCTGTCGAACGAAACTTCCTTACCTAAGTTTAAAAAACAGCTTAAAACATGGCTATTCAACAAATATTAATACTCCCGCACCAGCTATCCTATGGAGTGGGTCCCCCCTCTCAGTACCACTAGCTTACCGCAAAGTCAATTGATAACCAAGCTGCATTAATGATTGTACCATCTCTGTAAAACAAAATGCATGTAACCCTGACATGATAACGAAGATATATGTAACATACGCCGTGATACCCAAGGGTTTGGGAGTAAAATCAAATGCAATAAATAAATAAACAAAAACACAGCTATACCCCTGACTAATTTGGCCTAGCTGTCCACGTACGAACACGACCCCATGAACACCTCATCATCCTTAAAAACAACACAGCTAGCCAAGCACATTCCGGCTAATTGCTCACATATGCGTCCTTCAGGTCTAACGCAGCCAGAGCCCAGACTGGGTGTCCACCCACCAGACTGCACACATCTAACTGATATGTCCAGCACCACACCTAACGCTAGGATGCAGCTACCATCCGGCAATTACATCAGCTGCACGCATATTTAGTGCACCCACGCACCCTATGACACTATCTCTCTCTACAGACCAGAACTACGGTTCCCGAGGGCGTTCAGCCTACCAGCGCTTTGAGGTCATACTAATGATATATAGAGCGCTATATAAATGCCAAGTAACATAACGTGACCTAACATAACAATCTCTGGCCTAGCCTTTACTCATAGGATGGTGTTATCGAAGGGACTGGCCTCACAACCATATTACTGGTACTGATAATGCTTGATGAGGCTTAGGGAAGGGTTCTCTGTCATTTCATCGTGTATGTTTTTTTGCAGGTTTTTTTACCGTGGATTTTTCAACAAAAAAACTCATCGATTTTTTTTATTTTTTATATGATCCCGAACACCCACACTCAAATATATATTATTCCAACCCCCCCAAAAAATGAGATGAGTTTTTTCTTAAAATAATTAGCGCTAAAAAACGCTGCGAAAAAACACCCTGTGATGAAAGGACGTTATACCTACAGAAGGATGTTTATCTAACGGGACGCAGAAGTTTTAACTAAGATCAGGCTTAGGTTCCAAGGACGGAACGGGGGATGCTTGACAAATCCATTACTGGCACACTTGCAGATTGTATGGTGGCTGGCGGAGTTAATCCTATGTGATACTTCTAAGACAGTTTACATTCTGTGCCCTTAATACTTACCTTTGCAAATTGGAGAAGGATTAATTCCGCAATACCGGGCAATAATTTAAACCATGTCCTGTTCTGGGGTAATGTCCACCTATGTATTTTATGTCCTGATTGGGGCATTTATGGTTAAAATATTCGAATATCAAAGACGGACATGTGGCTATCCATATATATGGCTAATTAGCATGGAGCACAACTTTTATGAGACTGGTTCTTGAGGACGCTAGCCACTTGACCAAATTATATGGAATTGGATATAGAGACTTTTGCCTTATATTTTAGCTGTATTCTCCCATATTAAGGAAACCGGACGCTGTGTTATTATTTTATGAGTGCTTGCTTATTTTACAGGGGTAGCCTTGATATGGGGGTATTCCAGGTTCGATGGGGGGTGCTAGACAAGCCACTGTGTTACGGCGCATAGTGATGAGGTTTGGTTAGCAACATTTCGCACTTTGACAGGGACGTCTCACGACAATAACCACTCATTTAAATTTCTATCCCAATCATTAATTTGGAGACTGCATACTAGTGGGTTATTTCTTTTTAGTGCGGGCAATAGAACATGTTCTTATTTCAAACGTTGAGGGTTTGATGTATCTCCAATTGGAAATCTTCTTTCCGATTTACGGGCCGATTCATGGAACAAATGTGCGCCGAAAATCCCAGCGCAAGCTGGCGCAAGCGTGAGAAAGCAAGCGCACGCGCATGCGTGCGATTCAAGGAAGGCACGGCATGTGTTTTCCACTGGTTGTGCGCCAAATCCGTGCATGGCGCACGCGGGCGCACACGTCATCAAACGGCGTGCGCTACGATCACAGGGAAAGCGCAAGTAGCGCGGTGCCCACAACAAAAGTGGGCGGAACAGTGGGTGGAACACGCGGAATGGGGAATACCGCGTGAAAAAGAAGGCGTAACTGGGGAAGTACTGCAAGGAACTACACAGAACGCCCACACGCACGCGAACAACCCGTATTCATGCATTCGAATACGGGAAACCCGCGCACGTCAAAAGACGCGCACAGGCATCAATGCGTCCGCCACACAAAGACAGGCGGAAGCGTCCCGCACACAGTATAAAAGTGCGCGCAAGCAACCAACACGTATATACAGCTACGATTAATGCCCCTTTTGTCGCAGCACTGATCGTGGGACACCGCAGGAAGAGGATTTTAGCCAGGGCCCGCATTTTTTCACCCCGGACAAGCCTTTTTGGGATGCCTGACGACCAGGTCTATGGCAGGTATAGGTTTCCATCTCGTATCATCCTAGACCTGGTCAGGGAGTGGGAAGATGACCTTGCATCCCCCACCCTCTGCTCCCAAGCATTGAGCACCTTGGAGAAGGTGCTCAATGTCCTGCATTTTTTGGCCACTTGGTCATTTCAGCGGACTACTGCCATAGTGGGGGGGGGTCTCACAAGCCACGCATTCACGCTGCCTACACCAGGTGTTGGCAATCATCACTGCACGCCCCTCAGTCCGCAGGCACATATTCATGCCCAGAACACCTGCAGAAAGGCAGGCCGTTGTCCAGACTCACCCATGCGGCCCTACGTCCACCTCAGGCCACTGAGCACATCTACCGAAACCGCAAGCACTGGCATTCCATGAACGTGCAGGTGGTATGCGATGCAAAGGGAATCATCACCTCTGTCTATGCAAACTACACTGGCTCCACCCATGACAGTTTCATATACAGAATGTCCGCCCTGAGCCGGGCCCTGGAAGCTGAGCAGCATGGCGACACATGGCTCCTAGGTGAGTACAAATGCCCGTGCACATGCATGCATGTCACACACACACAAATACACAAACCCCAATAATCACAACCATCATCACCTCTCTAGGGGACAGTGCCTACCCTTTGAGCAACCACATGATGACGCCAATCCGGAACCCCACCACACCACCCCAGGTAAGATACAACGCTGCCCATATTGCAACCAGGGCCATAGTGGAGCGCACATTCGGAGTGATCAAGTCACGCTTCCGCTCCCTTGACGGCTCTGGCGGGCAGTTACTCTATGCACCCCCAGTAGTGTGCAGGTTCATTGTGGCAGCATGTGTCCTGCACAATGTTGCAACACGGCAGGGCGTACCGGTGGACATGGTGGTGCCTCCACATCCACAGGCACAGGCGCTGCCCATGGGAGGGGATAGGGCACGTGGCGAGGAAGCCCGGACCCAGCTTGTGGCCACATTTTTCACCTAAACTCCCACCCCTGCGGAGTGCACACAGGCCTGGCACATACCAGGTGACAATCGATGACAAAGAGACAGTCAACTGTCACAACCTTACCACCCTGAAAATGTTGCCATGGAAGTGCCACATTGTGTGCATCACTAGCTACTTAAACATAAGCAATCCTGTGTGACCACAAGGCACACATGCAAGTTGTGAATCACACAGACCTGCAAAACAGGCCATGACTATCACTGCTATGTCACCCAAACCCTCCCAAACCACTACAGGACATGGCAAGCAATAGCTATACACCAACACAGTACCAATAAGGTACACATTGACGTGTGAAAAATGTAAAGTGGCATCAGACAATGATGCCCGACAAGGAATCAGATGAAATGATGGACCAACAACCTCCCACACAAAAGAAGTCATACCCAAATGCATTCCAACAATTGTAGTTGTAACATAACAATGAATGCCTACATACATGCACATTGTGCATAGCAAAATCAACACTGCTCCTTCTGTGTGCCGTGTCCACCTCATGCAACACACTGCTCAGCGCACAGCATAGTGAACAGCCATTGTGTGTGACGCACACCCTAAGCATCACATCTAAGCAACAAACTACATCAAAAAGCAAAATACGCATGTACAGGATCCACAATTGGTCATAGATCATGTGCTGCAGGGACACAGTGGGCACCAGAAGGCAAACAGAGTGTACATGTGGACATGGAAGGGTGGTTGTACATGTAGTGGATCATAGTGCGAGTGTGTGGGTCAGTAGGGACATGCACTCAATATATGCATGTGCAATCAAGTGACCATCAGTGTCCTCTACACATCACATGTGAACATTCACCATGTGTACACCCCAGCATGTCAAGCCACAACTATTCCCTCACACCAGATAGCTAAACACAACACATGAACAGGCATTGATCAGCAGAATACATCATGTACATAGGATACCACAATTACAATGTCAGGGTGTGCATCACACTGTAGGGCAATGCAACTGTCAACAACAAAACACCCCCCCTCCCTCACAAATCACCATGACCCACTGAACAACAGCACCTGGGTTATGTAGCCTTCATCCTTGAAGTTCACCTGGCCACAGGATCACCCTTCCCCTTTGTCAACATCTCCCACCTTGTGTGCAAAAAGTGTCCAGCACCCTCAGAGGCCACCTTGACTTGCAAAAACACCAAATCAAAGAAAACTGAAAGCAGGCCAACACAGAAGCCAAGCAAAAAGCCTGCAGGCAGCAAAACAAACCAGAAGAGCCTCCAGTAGATGACTTGAAGTAGCAGTACGTCACAAAGCCCAAGTACTACCACAATGACGTAACAACCAAGGTAGCACAGTAAAACAATGTCACAACAGGATGTGTACCATGTGTGGTACATAACACAGAATAATGCACCACGAACTGATGTGTACTGTCACAGCTCCCGTGTACAGGTGCAGGAGTGGCACAAACCAACCACCCCCACCGTGGTCGGGGTGCCTGCAAGGTCAAACTCACACAGGCCTCTGAGACCCTGGTGGGGAAGGAGGGTCAGGGATATGCAGTCGGGACAGGCATTGCTATACTGGATAACCGGAATGAGGGGCAGGAGAGGGGAGTAGGATTCACACGGGAAAGTAGGAAATGCACAAAAATGTACTCCTCAGATTTACACATACACAAGTACACCAAACCTGATCATCATGCACATAGTAACAAATTACTCAAATGGAAGACAAAGAGAAACTTATCTCTGGGGTGAGTGCTGGCCTCCGGCCCGCGCACTCTCAGGTCCAGTAACAGGAGCAGTTTAATGCTGCAAAGAGAGCCACAGTTACTAATCTGTGCGTGCCCATAACACGCAAACACACCACCATATATGCCCCAAAGTAACAATATACTCCACAAACAAACAATCTGGTGTGGATGCTTCGTACCCATACGTAACATTACCCCTGTGATGGTTCATACACAGTCAATGCAGTAAGTCATGCACCGCTTGGTGCGTTGCAAATGGAAGACCAATTTGTCACGAATCACACAACATGCAATGTTCCCTGGGAAAGCAGCCAGACGCAAATAGCAAGGTATGACTTCAGAACAAGTCGTGTTCCACCATGACCCAAATAAAGTAGGTAGTGCATGTGTCAAATTCTACATGGTAATGAAATGCACTGCACACGAGTCTGTCCCTTGCTGTCTGTCCCTGTGAGCTGCTTCTTTCCATGTCTTGCAATGCTACATGGCTAATACAAGTGCCTCAATGGACCATGGTGGACCGGGAGGATTGTGCGCTTCAACACCAATATTTGTCCAAGCCAACCGTCAGTGCTGCTACTAAGCATGCATGTGCAACTGGCCAGGTGGAAGGTCTGCTGTGTTGTGGCCCCCCTGTGCTGCTCACCTTGCCTGGAATCCCTTGAAACACGTCAGCTGTTTTCGGATGCATGAGCGCAATCCCTGAGCCTCTGCTTGCGCACACATGCGCATGTCGGCACCACCAAATGTGTCCAGCTTCCAGACGTCCAATGGCCCATGTCTGCTGGCAAAGGTGGTCTGGAGGCTCATCCCCCTGCAGAAAGTGCATGAAACACATGATTAATGCTTTAAAATCATCTGTGTGTGTCTCTTCAGGCATTACATGACTGGACCATGTCAGAGACGTACATCACAAATCACACCATCAGTCCGTCTTTCACAGGCAAACTGTTGAACACACCATCTATGCCACGAATTGCAACAAGCACATGTACAGTATAGATAATAAACATACTACACAATGAATAGCAATGAATGTACACATCAATCATGAAACCCTCCATCTAGCGAATGAAGAACAGTGGTCAATAACACCCCTATCATCCCCACTAGGGGTGTTAACACAAGTTTCAAAGCCGCAGAGATGCCACAGATATGACAGTCCAGAGCCCTAGTGTAATAGGCTGTTACACCGAACCATCCTTGCAAGCCCATGGATAAGGGAAGCAGGAGTGGCATATGTGAGTCAAGGACCCCAAGTTGCAAACACATACACAAGACAAGCTTGAAGGGCCCAGCTGGAACAGACAGTGGATGCTCTCAAAAGCCACAAAGCACCATACCGTCACATGAAAGCACAATAGACAATTTTAAACTATAATAACTAATTACACTAACTATGAAAAACCTACATTACCTATTTAAACTAACTATCAAATTGAAACTAAACTAAACTAAAAGAAAAATAAAAAATGGCCACATACGACCCGGGGGGGAGGCACCAACACCCACATGCGATGATGTTGAGAAAAAAAAAACCTCCATGGACTCAACGCCTGCACAGCCCGACCTATGTGGGAGATAGACTGTCGCCCGAGTCTGGCTCTTCCTGGAAAGGAGGACGTGGCACAGGAGCCTGACCACATCTAGCTGCAGCTTGCCCCTTGTCGGCAGCAAGTCTGCCGGAAGGGTGAGCCTGGTTCTGTGCGGTGATCACACGTAGGTCCGCTGTAACGCTCACCTGATTCCCACGGAGGCGCAGGTCGTGGCAGGAAGGTGTCTGTGACTCAAAAGGTGATGTGCAGGACTCGATGGGCTTCCGGGGTCGAACCTCTTCGCACTGTGTGACGAACTCGTAGGGTGAGGTTTCTGCAGGTGAAAGAATATAGGGGTTAATGGTCTGGGTTGTGTAATGCCTCTCTTCCTCTCTCTCCCCAGCTTCTCCGTAGAGCCCCCTGGTCAACGTGCTCACCTTAGATAGGTGAATGCTGGACTCTCCATCTGCGTCTGATGCAGGGCGCTGTTGCCAGTTCCTTCACTGGTGAAACATAGGCCTCTTGGACTCAGAGGACCGTTACCGTCGTTAATAGCACGAGCGGTGAGTTTCCAGACACCTTTTTAGTCTTTATAGTCTTTAGAGTCTTTAGGTGCAAGGCAGGACTTCGTATGATGCTTTTCCCCCCTTTTGCTTGTAGGACTCTTGAGGAAGATGAAATAAAGCGCCTGGATATGCGTGAGTAAATGCAAGCGCTCTAGCTGTTTTTTCCCTTGCAGCGTAGTTCGGGTTGAAGAGGCACCAGAGTATTTGCAGACGTTCTATTGTGAAGAGCGCGATGAGCGTAAGTAAATACCTGTCTAATGTCTCTTCTTTTGTCTTTCAGAAGTTTGTTTGCAGCGCCGGAGTCCGCGGAATGCCCGTAAGTAAATACAATGCTTTTATCTCCGCAGGCGGCGATGCAGCGTGAAGAATTCCAGAGTTCACCGAGTGCCGGTAAGTAATGACAATGCTTTTGTCTTCACAGGCGAAAATACAGCGTGCCGAAATGACCGCAGCCGATGGATCAGGTGAGTAAGCACTGCGAGTTAAGACTGCCTTGCTAACCTGCTGTTTCTTGTCTCTGCAGGTGCTGCTGTCGACTGGATACAGGAATGGTGAGTATGATTCTTGCAGATTCAGGATCGAAAGAAGAAAGGCTGGAACAGACTCGGTGAGCGTTCTGCTGCAGATGCAGAATAACGCGAAGCACGTTTCTTCTATCGGGTGTGGTTTAAATAGCCTTGGAGTGATGAGGCGTCTTCCTCCACGGCCCCGCCTAGGTAAGAAAAGAGTTCCAGTTCTAGAAGCTTTCCCCATGCTGAATCCAGGGAATGGAGCTGCCCCACCCAGGTAAGAAAGTAGTTCCTGTTCACAGAGGACTTCTAAGTGGCTGGTAAGTAAGCAGCATGGTCTGCTGCAGGTAAGTCCACCCAAACATCTGCACACATATTATGAGCCCGGCGCTACCAGTGCCGGGACCGATGATTCTGATGAGCCTGGTGCCACCAGCGCCAGGACAAGGTCCAAAAGGTCCCCGTGGGGACCGGCTGGTGCCTAGGATTAGGGTTAGGGGCCTGCTTCCAAGGACGTTGGGCTGGTCCTGGCTCCTTGGAAGCAGTGATCATGACAGTACCCCCCCCTCAAGGCCCCTCCTAAGCGTGTCTTCTCTGGGGGTTTTGGCTTGTCGGGGTGATTCAGATGGAATCTCTTGACCAGACGAGGTGCGTGGACATATTCTGGGGGTTCCCAAGACCTTTCCTGGGGACCGTATCCTTTCCAATCGACCAGATAGTATAATTTAGATCTGGAGATTTTGGAGTCTAGGATGTTCTTTACTTCGAATTCGAGTTCTCCGTCTACCAAAATGGGTTCTGGGAGTTCAGTCAATCGAGTTTCTGGTTGTACTGGTTTTAATAAGGAGACATGGAATACTGGATGTATTTTCATATGCGTAGGCAATTCCAATTTGACTGCCACCGGATTAACTATGGTAGAGATGGTGTAGGGTCCAAGATATCTCGGGTTGAAGCTGCGGGATCCTTTTAGAGGCAGGTGCTTAGTGGATAACCAGACCTGGTCTCCTACTGCGTAGTGAGGGGCCTCTTTACTGTGTCGATCTGCTCCCTTTTTGACTTGAGCTTTAGCTCTTTGCAGATGGGCAGTGGCTTCCTTAAAAGCACGGGTAATTTCAGAGTGTAAATGATCCACAGCTGGTGTTTCGAATTCTTGGGGAGGATCCAAATTAGAGGTTTTAGGATGATGTCCGTATAATAGGAAGAAGGGAGTCTTCCCGGTTCCAGAATGAGTCGAATTGTTGTAAGCGTATTCAGCGATCCACAGAATATCCTTCCAAGGGTTTTCAGTTTGTTAGAGCATGCAACGCAGATATTGCTCTAGAGTCTGATTAGTCCTCTCGGTTTGTCCGTCAGTTTGGGGATGGTGACTGGTTGAAAGTCTTACATCAATTTGGGCTAGACGACAGCAACTTCGCCAAAAGTGGGAGATGAATTGACTTCCCCTATCGGAGATTAAAACCGAGGGAAAACCGTGTAACCGAATGATGTTTTCTAAGAATTCTCGGGCCAATACCAAAGCCGAAGGTAGGCCCTTCAGGGGAATGAAATGAGCCATCTTGGAGAATAGATCCACGACTACTAAAATGGTATTATACCCTGAGCATGGAGGTAAGTCCGTGATGAAATCCATGGACAGGGTATGCCATGGACAGGGAGGAATATCCAGAGGGTGTAAAAGGCCGGCTGGTTTCTCCTTCTGACTTTTATTCTGGGCACACACACCGCAGGAGATTACAAAGTCTCTAATATCCTTCTTCCATGATGGCCACCAGAAATGTCTTTTGATCTTTTCCATGGTTTTGGTAATGCCAGGGTGACCCTCCATCAGAGAGTCGTGATAAGCGGAGATTACTTGTTTTTGTATTTTCTCACAGGGCAAGTACAATCGTCCTTGGAAATATGGTAGGTCTTGATCCACTGAGAATTCTTTTCCCTTTAATTGCCAGTCCTGCAAATCGGCCGGAGTTAGGAGTGCCTTGACTGCAGTCTTGATGTCTTCAAAGGATTGAGTGCTGACTAACCCCAAAATCCTTTGTTCTGGGATTATGGGTATTGGTTCTGGATTGGTCAAATGTTCATCTACTCCCATCCGAGAGAGGGCATCTGCTTTTCCGTTTTTACTGCCGGGTCGATAAGTGATTATAAAGTCAAACTCAGCCAGAAACAGAGCCCAGCGAAGCTGTCTGGAAGACTGAGCTTTGCCCGTCTTCAGGTATTGTAGATTGCGGTGATCAGTCATTACGGTGACTGTGTGTCTGGCTCCCAAAAGATAATGTCGCCAGGCTTTAAAGGCCGATCTCATAGCTAAAAGTTCCTTGTCTGTAATGGAATAGTTGATCTCGGGAGCCGAGAATTTGCGGGACCAAAAGGCTACAGGATGTAATTGGTGTGTGACTGGATCTCTTTGTGATAAAACTGCCCCCATAGCAAGACTAGAAGCATCCGTTTCCACGATGTAGGGGAGTTCTGGGCGAGGATGTTTCAGAACAGGTGCAGAAATGAATTTTGCTTTTAAGTCCTGAAAAGCTTGTTCTGCTTCAGTAGACCATTCAAAACGTTTGTTCTTTTTTAACAGAGCGGTGATGGGCTGGGCTATCCGGGAGAATTCAGGAACGAATCTGCGGTAAAAGTTTGCGAAACCTAACATGCTTTGAACTCCTTTTACCGAGGTTGGTGATGGCCACTTGATGATTGCATCGACCTTCTTCGAATCCATATGAACCCCATTAGGTGACAATATGAATCCCAGGAACTCAACTTCAGTTACGGTGAAAACGCATTTTTCAAGCTTGGCAAAAAGGTTATGTTGCCGCAGTCTCTCGAGAACCTTTTTAACGTGTCTCTGATGTTCCTCTTCAGATGATGAATAGACAAGGATGTCATCAATGTAGACAACAACACACACATCTATGAGTTCTCTAAGGACATCGTTCATAAAATACTGGAAAGCGGCAGGAGCGTTACAAAGTCCAAAGGGCATCACTTGATATTCGAATAACCCATACTTGGTGCGGAAGGCCGTCTTCCATTCATCGCCTTCTTTTATTCGTACCAAGTGGTAGGCTCCTCTGAGATCTAACTTTGTATATATACATGCTTCTTTGACTTGGTCCAGGAGTTCAGGGATCAAAGGTAACGGGTATCTGTTTTTAACGGTGATTTGATTCAGGGCGCGGTAATCTATACAAGTTCTAAGGTCTCCTTCCTTTTTCGGAACGAAGAACAAAGCCGAGGAAGCTGGAGACTTAGAAGGACGGATAAACCCGTTAGCTAGGTATTGGTCCAGATATTGTCTGAGGTGAAGATTCTCTGGCTCGGTGAGGACATAAATCCTACTGCAAGGAGGAGTTGTTCCGGGTATCAAGTCTATTTGACAGTCGTAAGACCTATGAGGAGGCAGGGTGTTAGCTTGATCCTTTCGAAAGACATCTTGGAATTCCTGGTAGTCGGAAGGTAATGTAGGAACCTCAGAAGAAATTGCCGCCACTGAAACTTCAGGCCGAGGATAACAAGTGGTAAAACATTCTGGAAACTGAACCGTCTTTGCTCGCCAGTCGATCTGAGGATTGTGTTTCTCTAACCAAGGGATTCCCAGAATGATCTGGAACTGAGGGGCCTTGATCACATCGAACACAATTTTCTCCCGGTGTCCATCTTGGCTTACTAGTGTCACTTCTTGGGTGGCATGCGTTACTGGTCCGGAGGCTATCTCCGTGCCATCCACTGTAGTAATGACGTCCTTTACTGACTTAGGGACAAGGGGTAGATTCATCCTTGATGCCATTTCACGGTCCACATAATTGCCGATTGCTCCGCTGTCGATGTAAGCTTCAATTGCATGCAAACGATCCGGACGTGCTGGACTAATGAGGACCATGGGCACCACGAAATGCGAGGTCACGGGACAGATCTTAACGCTCGGCAAGAGGACCTCTACACTTGCCGGGCTAGGTCGTTTCCCTGCTCAGAACTTGTGGCACTGGTGTCTGCGCCTCCTACAGCCTTCTTAGCTGGTTTCACTGGACAGTCTCGAAGAAAGTGCCCTGAGTTCCCGCAATAGAGGCATAATTGCAGCTGTCTTCTTCTTTCCCGCTCCTTTTGGCTTAAAGGACCTTTCATCCCCCCTATTTGCATGGGTTCCACAGTGTCCGCTCCCTTAGTAGGAGTCTGTGGTTTAGAAAACACTCGGGTATCAAATTTAGAGCGATCAGCCTTCCTGTTCTGTAATCTGTGGTCCAATTGGACGACCAAGTCAATATAGTCTGAACATTCTTGTGGAGGATTCACAACTTGAGCTAACACATCCTTGAGCTCTCCACGCAGGCCTCTGTAGAAAAGCGTTATTCTCTTGTCCTCGGGCCATTGAGTTTCCACTATGAGTCTGTTGAATGAGGCTATATAGGTCAAGAGGTCTTGATTACCCTGTCGTAATGAAAGAAGTTCATTGTCCAAGGCCTGCCCTTGTGCATGTCTTGCAAACAGTTTCTCCATACTGGACTGGAAGGCCTGGAAATCATGTAGAACCGGATCATCCTGGGTGACTAAAGGGATCGACCAATCTGCGGCGCTGCCACTGAGATAAGAAAGCACGAAAGCCACTTTGGTCTGATCTGTTGGGAATGCAGCTGGTCGACATAAGAAATGTAAGCGGCACTGGTTGACGAACACTGCATATTTCTTTGGGTCACCAGAAAAACGTTCGGGCGGAGCCAAGGGCACATTACCAGGTAGATTGATTTGCACTGGATTTACAGATGGTGCAGAAGGATAACTTCCTCCTGGAGCGGGCAGAGGTGTCTGTCCTGCCTGCGTTTGTAGCAATTGCCTAGCGAGGTCCTCTGTTCGCTCCTTGGAAAGTATTAGTTCTCTTCTTAGAGAGCTTGTTTCCTGACGAGCTGCATGTACTTCTGCTCTTAATTCCCCGAGCAACTGGGCTAAGTGATCAGTGTCTGAGGTTTCCATTGCGCCTGGGTAGGAGTTTTGCGGTGGGCTTCGCGTTCTGTAACGCTCACCTGATTCCCACGGAGGTGCAGGTCGTGGCAGGAAGGTGTCTGTGACTCGAAAGGTGATGTGCAGGACTCGATGGGCTTCCGGGGTCGAACCTATTCGCACTGTGTGACGAACTCGTAGGGTGAGGTTTCTGCAGGTGAAAGAATATAGGGGTTAATGGTCTGGGTTGTGTAATGCCTCTCTTCCTCTCTCTCCCCAGCTTCTCCGTAGAGCCCCCTGGTCAACGTGCTCACCTTCGATAGGTGAATGCTGGACTCTCCATCTGCGTCTGATGCAGGGCGCTGTTGCCAGTTCCTTCACTGGTGAAACATAGGCCTCTTGGACTCAGAGGACCGTTACCGTTGTTAATAGCACGAGCGGTGAGTTTCCAGACACCTTTTTAGTCTTTATAGTCTTTAGAGTCTTTAGGTGCAAGGCAGGACTTCGTATGATGCTTTTCCCCCCTTTTGCTTGCAGGACTCTTGAGGAAGATGAAATAAAGCGCCTGGATATGCGTGAGTAAATGCAAGCGCTATAGCTGTTTTTTCCCTTGCAGCGTAGTTCGGGTTGAAGAGGCACCGGAGTATTTGCAGACGTTCTATTGTGAAGAGCACGATGAGCGTAAGTAAATACCTGTCTAATGTCTCTTCTTTTGTCTTTCAGAAGTTTGTTTGCAGCGCCGGAGTCCGCGGAATGCCCGTAAGTAAATACAATGCTTTTATCTCCGCAGGCGGCGATGCAGCGTGAAGAATTCCAGAGTTCACCGAGTGCCGGTAAGTAATGACAATGCTTTTGTCTTCACAGGCGAAAATACAGCGTGCCGAAATGACCGCAGCCGATGGATCAGGTGAGTAAGCACTGCGAGTTAAGACTGCCTTGCTAACCTGCTGTTTCTTGTCTCTGCAGGTGCTGCTGTCGACTGGATACAGGAATGGTGAGTATGATTCTTGCAGATTCAGGATCGAAAGAAGAAAGGCTGGAACAGACTCGGTGAGCGTTCTGCTGCAGATGCAGAATAACGCGAAGCACGTTTCTTCTATCGGGTGTGGTTTAAATAGCCTTGGAGTGATGAGGCGTCTTCCTCCACGGCCCCGCCTAGGTAAGAAAAGAGTTCCAGTTCTAGAAGCTTTCCCCATGCTGAATCCAGGGAATGGAGCTGCCCCACCCAGGTAAGAAAGTAGTTCCTGTTCACAGAGGACTTCTAAGTGGCTGGTAAGTAAGCAGCATGGTCTGCTGCAGGTAAGTCCACCCAAACATCTGCACACATATTATGAGCCCGGCGCTTCCAGTGCCGGGACCGATGATTCTGATGAGCCTGGTGCCACCGGCGCCAGGACAAAGTCCAAAAGGTCCCCGTGGGGACCGGCTGGTGCCTAGGATTAGGGTTAGGGGCCTGCTTCCAAGGAAGTTGGGCTGGTCCTGGCTCCTTGGAAGCAGTGATCATGACATCCGCATGCAGAACCTCCCGTGATACACATGCTTCCTCTTGGAAGGTAGCATGTATAACACAGAGTTCCTCCTGCAAGCCCTGGCTGGACAACTACTGCACCTGCCGGCAAGCATGTAGCTCAGCTGAGATAGTACGCTCAAGCTGTGCAAACCTCTCCTCTGCCCGCTCCCTCTGGGCCATCATAAGGACACCCAGAGTGGATCTGAGGGAAGCATACTCTTGCCTCAGGGCCTCCATGTGTGCCTCTGCGTGAGCAGCAATTGCTTTACGCAGAGATGACATTTCAGCCTGGCGTGCCCTGTCTGAGGCCGCCATGCCCAGCCTGAGCGAGCGGGCCGTGGACCGTGCCGCCTGCTGCTGGAGAAGCACCTGCCTAGCAGGGGGAGCACGGATTGGGCCACACGCTCCATGCTCTCAGCGATGTTCTCCATTGCTGCTCCCTGCCGTTCAGAATCGGCAGTCATGTCTTGCTCCCACTCAGTATACTGCGGTTGCATATATATGCGGCGACCGCATTGCTGGGCTTGACCCCTGCAGGACCCAAGGACTGGGGGTCCTCGTTGTGTTGGCACCGCCCGCGGCTGCACGCCTACATGCCCCCGTCGACGTGATGGCCCAGGCACATCAGTGACTGGTGTGGAGGGTGACCCGGCGTCCCGATCCACCACAGGTGGAGGTTCCAAGACTGTCTGACCCCTCAGTGCAGGTGTCGTGGACAGAGGAGTGTCCACATCAGAATCACTCACCCCTGACATATGGACCTGATGCTCGTCCAACTCGACATGGACGTCAGATTGGTCATCAAAGCTGGACTCATTGCCAGCCAGAGACAAGATGGACTGTAGCACATGTGAGTTTTCGTGGCCTACCACCCCACGACCCCCACTTGTGCCGGGTTTCTGTAGTGATAACAACCCTGTGCCTGGCATGACAACACCATTCTCTGGCTCTATTGCATCATCATCTGAAAAGTAGAGAGAAATAAGGTCACTACACATGTTAGAAGCACACAACACACACACACAGACACCAAACACATCAAGCAGACATGTCACACACAAAATAGAACCTGCCATGCATGCTGGGTCAACTTGAAATTGCTTCGGTGATTAGGCATGTCAAAAGGTGTCAAGTTTGCACTGAAGTGGGTCAATGCAGTGCAGCAAATATGTACGTTACTCACTATCTACATGTACAAGAACTTCATGATGTGTGTCATAAAATGTGAAGGCAATGCAAGGTCAACTTCAGGTATCACGTGCAATGTGCATTCAATGGGTAGCATGTCTACAAGCAAACCACCCCTCCCCCCAAGTGCAAATGCAGGGATGCCTAGCATGGTATCAAAAGGCCGAACATAGAACTATGCATTGACAGACACTGTTGACTAGCATCAACAGCATCATGTGAATCAAGTGACAACACAGCAAATGATGATAGGACAGTAAGCAGGACACATGATGAAACCTCTGGAGTACACCCACGTGTGAAGAAGACACTACACCAGTTGGACAGAGTCATTGGCCATTAAACAGGCTGAGTCCTGTGACACACACACAGACTGTCAGGCCCTAAACATGTGTGCAACGCAGTACTGAGCCACAGTGGACATGGGAAGGCTGATGAAATGCCATGCAATGTATGTCACCCAGGACTTGTATTACAGTGATCATCCAGTCAAGGACACATAGGGGCATGTGTGGAATGCACATGGAGCATGAATGGGCACTCATGTCCCTGCGGGGCATCTGACCTCTGCACAGTATAAGTGAGATACCCTGCATCAAGTACTAAGGATGTACCACACAGCATATGTCTGGCAGATTGGCCGCTGGAAGTTAGCATGTACACAGGACGCATGAACAGGGAAGTACCCAATGGCAATATTGAAGCAGACCAGTGCAAAGGTGGAATTGGGGTGCAGAGCAGGGGGTGGAGGGGCAAGGGAGCATGCCTACATGGAGTACCTGCATGCAGGCAGAGGACACATGCACGTCACTCATGCTATGACATTATCCCTGGGCTGAGAGCGAGGTCACCCCACGCTACATGCAGAAGGGCCAGTGAGCTGGAACATGGACCGGAGGGGCATACTGGTAACCAGCATGTGAGTAGGGTGCAATAGTGGTGATGCGGACAGTCCCCGTCTGCTCCACATGTCCACAATCCAGCAGAGCAGACATGCATCAGGGAAGCATTGCATTACTTGCACATCATAACCATGTACACGTGACATGTAGTGGCAGTCATGCACAACACATCACACAAGTAAAACACACACGTCCTCAACAAAAATGCTTCAACACTCACTGGACTGGGCATCAAAGTCCGGCATCTCTCCCACTCCTTCGACCGATTCAGATGGTATGAACTCTGCAACGAGTGACTCATGCGGAGTGAGGTCTTCCTCCTCTGGTGCAGGCCCACTGCCAGTCACCAGAGTCAAGTTGTAATTTGAGGCACGCTTAGCCTTAGCGCTGCGTTTGAGGTCATTCCAACGCTTTTTGCACTCTTGTGCCGTGCGCACCTCATGGCCGAATGCACTCACATGTTCCAGAACTTGCTTCCAGTGGGTATCACGGTGGGCAGTCGTAGTCTGACAATTAGCACCCACTAGCATGTCACAGCTGTGGTCCCGCACGTAGTCCACGACGAAGTCCAGTTCCTGGTTGGAGAAAGGCTTCTTCCTCGACGTGCAGGAGGTCGTGGCTGTGTGTGGGGTCCCAGCCTGTGCTGCAGGTGCAACCTTCCTCCTCTTGGATTGTGGCGCAGACCCTGGCTGGCTAATGCCGCCCTGACCAGTATGGCCAGTGGGTTCGGTGGATTGAGCCAAGGGAGTGGCAGGTGGAGGGACAACCAAAGGCCTGACTTGTGTCAGTGGCAGCTGGGTGCCCTCTAATGCACCCTGCGCAGCAACATCCGCTGTGGCAGGGTCATTGACCGCAACTGTCCTCGTTGGCAGACTCACAACCGGGGTGTTGTTGGGTGGATCTGCCCCTGCACTTGCCAACACCCGGCTGTACGGGGCAGCAGATGACATAACTGCCCCAGGGACACGTGTCTTGGTCAGGGAAGCCCTGCGTGCCCCTACGGTTTCCCTCCTGGCCTGTTGGAAATCTTCCAAGGGCTCTTCAAGTGCCAACACAGCCTGCGCTGGCAGACCCTGAGCCTGGGTGGTGGTGTCCACAGCTGCACCTGCAGCTACCACTACCCTTGGGCCCGTGGCAGTTGATGAAATGGACTTCTGGGTCACACGGGCGCCAGTGCCACATGCAGAAGCTGCATCTCCCGGAACCACAGGGGGTGGTGGCGGCATGACTGCACCGACACATGGCACAACATCGTGCTCAAGTGGCGCACCCCTGCCTCTTCCTCCTGTGCGGCCACCCTGGACACCCTGGAGTCCCCCTACTCCCTGGTCACCCCGGCCACGTCCCTGACCACGCCCGCCACGAGGAGGACGCCCAGCTGAGGCGCCCCTCACCTTTGGTGGCCTCCCAACCATGGCACAGATGTAGTAGTGCCAGCACAGATGGAGTAGTGCCAATGGGAGGTGTACACCACAATTGACCTGGGCAATTGGGGTGAAGGGGGTGGGATGCAAGCTGATAACAGCCCCCCTGCACCTGCAATGCTGTATGTGACCCCGGTGATGTAGTGACGGGTCACGCAACGCTCAGGCACCCCAAAACTGCAGTAAAACCGTGCACGCAACCCTGCAGCCTACGTGCGTGGAATCAACCTCCCGCAGTATGCGGTGGCACCCAGTAACATGAAAAACGCGTACGCGTGGGACACGCAGGATACTATGACCTCATAAACGGGTGCGATACACAGGGGCACCCGCAGTGGGAAAAATAGCGTGCGCGACTCACCGTCTGACTAGCGCGATGCAGAAAAACATGTGTAGCCAATACCCCCACCAAAAGAAGAGATACGTCCTTGATAGCTGTGAAGTTGTGATGGCACGTGACACAACACGAAGCAGCAACACACGTCGGTCTCCACGAAAGGCACGTACAGTGAACTGCTGGCCCCGCTCACCTTTAACCCGTGCTGAGGGAAACGCCCACGCGCGTCACGTCACTTACGCGCGTAGGCCCTTTCCTCGGATTACACGCATTCACACGCGGACATGCAGTTTTTTCACGTGCGCTGAACCACTATGCCCACGTCACGAGGGAAACGCCCGCGTGCGTAACGTCACAGACGCGCTTACGTGCTAAGGGCCTTTCCTCGGATTACACGCTGACGTGCAATTTTTTCACGTGCCAAATCACTCCGTATCAAGCTGGCCACGCGAAAACTCACGGAAGACCATGCTCCTGCCCAGAAGGCCGAATTACTGCCCCCCAGAGCCCCGAGCATGCTCCCACCTGCCATCTACTGCTGCCTGACTGCCTGCTGCCCACGTGCCCTGCTATTTGCTGCCTGTACGTCAGCCAGTGGTGCAGTTGCTGTGACCACCCCTGCTGGAACTGAAGACTCCCGACTGGGATACCATCGCTCCACAGCCCAGCCCCAGGACCCAGTTGCCCACCCACTCCTGCCTCTGGGGTTGCCATGTCGGGCAAAACACCATCTGGCACCACTGGCAGCCCCCAGCCAGAGAGAGAGAGAGGGCCACCAGCTTCAGTGCCAGGGAAGTTGGTGTCCTGGTGGAGCAAGTCCTGGGGCAGTATGATGCCCTCTTTGGAAGTTTGCGCACCGACTATGAAGGACGGACCAGGATCTGGATGGACATCGTGACTGCCATCAACGCGGAGGGGGTGGCAGTCCGTGACTTAAAACATGTCAAGAAGCGCTGGGAGGACTTCAGGTCCAGGACCCTCAACAAGGCCCGGCGCCTCTTGAAGGCAGCGGATGCCAAGGGGCGACGGGGCCACCTGTCCGACCACCAAATGAGGGTCCTGGAACGCATTTGCCCAGCGCTCCACGCCCTGGTCCTTGAGAGGCAGACCCGTCTGGAGTCGAGCAGTAAGTGTACATCCATACTGATTGGACGCTGTGCGTGTCGTGGTGTGCCAGTAGTGTGCAGGTTGCACATGTGTTTTTGTAGGGCCATGTAGGGATGTGTATGAACATGGGCGTGAGGCTGCCACATGTGAGTCCTCTCAGGTGTGAGACACATCGATGGTGTATGTGTTGGTAAGCATGCTGGGCAAATGCAGGTGTGGGAGCACACATGTTTGCATTTCTGTGTATGTACATTGGCATGGTTGTGGTGTAACAGATGGATGGTGGTTCCTGCTGCATGTATCTGCACTGTGTACATGTGCATGTGTGTGTATTTGACAAGTGTGCAACTGTGATGCAACTTGGATGCATGTGACACTGACATGTAGAAGGCTGAATGCCAGATGTGACATGGATGGCAATCTCATCACTGTGACAGTTGGTGGACATGTACACATGCATGTAAGTGTGGTGGCGTGTGTGCATGTGTTGTGCACTCCCCGTGTTTCATGTGACATCAGGCTCACCTTCGGATGCTCATGCTGTAGTATGTGTATGGATGGTGCTGGCTGGTGCAATATTGCTGTGGAATTGCTCATGTGTGTGAGTACAAATGACATGTGTGTTGGGGAGTGTGATGCCATGTCTGAAGTATGACACTGCCACTCATGTACAACTGTCATGTGTGTATCAGTCCATTGTACAGTGCTCTGATGCCTGTGTTTTATCTCTCCCTGTCTGCAGCATCAACTGATGAAGAGGGCGGAGAGGGTGCTGTGGAGCACAGCGGCAGGGATCGCACCACCAGCCGGAGACGCAAGGCCCGGCTCCCCTCCCAGATTGTCATCTCATCGGCGAGTGAGGAGTCTGGTGCCGCGTCCCAGGTCGCAGCTACCAAGGGTAGGTCCAAGAGGCGGAGTTTGGAGGTGGACTCCTCGGCAGCAGAAGGGGCAGCTGAGACCCCACAGGGTCCGACGGAGGAAGATGGCACGGAGTCATCCAGGTTGGTGGTGGGTTTGGTGGAGGAGGAGGCCGCGGAAGGGACACACACGGGGTCTGCAGGTGGGGATTCCACTGGTGCTAGTGTTGCAGTGCAGGGGCAGGGACAGGAGGCAGCACAGGCAGCCGCGTAATCTGTCCCTGATCCTGTCACTGCATCATCTGGCACCAGCAGGGATGCCTACGTCCAGACCCGTTTTCAGGGAGGGGATGAGCGCACAACAACTGGCCTTCCTCTCCCTGCGGACGTGGCTATCCGGGACCGTGTTGAGCCTGTCCTGACTGGGATAGCGTTGCATCAATGGGGCATGCGAGGTGACCTGCAGTCTTTTCGTGGAGAGACTGCACGTCGTCTCGCATGCCTCTTTGACCACGTTGACCTACTCGGACGGGTCACCGGTGCTGGATTTCTCCGTGTGCTCGACCTTCTTGCGACCCCCTCCTCACCTGAACCCCCTACGTGCCAGTCGTCCTCCATGCCATCTTCCCACCCATGTATCACCTGGGTACCCTGTGGAGCTGCCTCTGACCCAGCGGCCAGGCTGGTGGAGGACACATCCCTGCCACAGTCGGCAGTCGGACGTCCAGCAGGGGTGGCCACCACGACAACTGCACCCCAGCCGGAGGAGGACTTGCAGGCAGCAAGAGACAGGGTGCAGGCACAGGCACAGCAGCAGCAACATGGTGGGAGCAATGATGACTCGGAGGGGCAGGCATCGGCCATAGGGCAGGAGGACTCAGGATTTCAAGTGTCTTCTGTGTGGCAGCGGTTGGGCCACGCCATAGATGCGGAGTGGCAGCGGGCGGAAGAGGCACGGCTCACAATGGTCAGGGCGGAGAACTCCATGCGGAGGGCCCTGAGGCAGGCTGAGTGCCTCGAGGCAATTCGCAGGGATTTGGAGGTGAACATGTCATTGTCCCTGCGAACCCTCAGGGCCATGGAAAAGGACCACCTCCAGGACATTGAGCGGGAGTTCGATGATGCCCTGGCCCGGGACATCCAAAAGTGAGCCGTTGGACTAGCACGCTGCCATTGTAAATAGTTTTTAGAGTTAGGTTTCCTTTACCTTTTCCTTTGATTTGTGGTGAATGGACTAAGCCACACACATTTGTATATAGTTTTTTATTAGATAGTTTCTTAGGTAGGTTTCATTTCTTTCGTTGGGCTCATGGACCCTTGACAATGGATTGTACATAGTTGGACAATGGATTTATTTGAACTTTTTATTTGATTTTGAACATGGATTAATGGATTTTTCTTTTGGACAATGGATTGTACATAGTTGGACAATGGATTATTTTGAACTTTTTCTTTTAATTTCACCATGGATCAATGGATTTTTCTTTTTACGTTTCCTTTGGAGGGAGAGTTTTGACTATTTTTCTTTAGGATTACTTTGGATTGGCTATACTTTTAATTTACCTATCTTTTGCATATGGTATTTATTTCATGTTTGCTTTTTTGTTATGCTTTCATTTCATTGCTTTATTTTTGTACATAATACATTTTCATATTTTAGTTCCATGTGTGGGATTCGCTCATTGGGTTAATGCATGTGAAAATGTGGGTTTACACAATCAATGACAACCAGTGTGTGTGTGTGACGGACATGTGTTGATGTACATAGTTGACTTTTGGTTTGTGTCTTGAGATAGGCATGTCAGTGTGGGGCGGATTGGGAAATTATTGCATCTCAAGAATGGGGTGGCGTGCTGTGGTATTTTGGTGTAGAAGTGGGCCATGATTGTGCATCTTTACTTCATGTAGGGGGGGGACATGAGTGGGGGCCTGCTGGAAGGTGCCCCTCACTGCTGGGGGGTGGGGGTGCTGGGGGACATGAGTAGGGGCCTGCTGGCAGGTGCCCCTCACTGCTGGGGGGTGGAGGTGCTGGGGGACATGAGCGGGGGCCTGCTGGGAGGTGCCCCTAACTGCTGGGGGGTGGGGGTGCTGGGGGACATGAGTGGGGGCCTGGTGGCAGGTGCCCCTCCCTGCTGGGGGGTGCGGGTGCTGGGGGACATGAGTGGGGGCCTGCTGGCAGGTGCCCGTCAATGGTGGGTGGGTGGGGGTGCTGGGGGACATAAGTTGGTGATCACTAGTGCAAGGTGACATGTGGCTTGGCTGGGGGGCATGCCCATGGTGGATGGGCTGCCTGCGGGACATGACCAGGGGTGCAGGGTAGTCCCCTGTGGTGTGGGCTGCCTGCAGGGGCCGTGGAGGGCACACCTGGGAGGACCCACACTGCCAATTCACGTGTAGGACTCCCCGCGCACCCCCAAAATACACGTACCCCGCTCTGACAGCAAAATCGCGTGTGAAACTTCCCACGAACCCCAGTAATACACGTACCCCACTCGCACAGGGCCTATCGCGTGTGAAACTTCCCGTGAACCCCTGAAATACACGTACCCCGCTCCAATCGCGTGTGAAACTTCCCGCAAACCCCAGTTATACACGTACCCCACTCGCACAGGGGCAATCACGTGTGAAACTTCCCGCGAACCCCAGTTATACACGTACCCCACTCGCACAGGGCCAATCGCGTGCGAAACTTCCCGCGAACCCCCGAAATACACGTACCCCGCTCCAATCGCATGTGAAACTTCCCGCAAACCCCAGTAATACACGTACCCCACTCGCACAGGTCCCATTGCGTGTGAAAATTCCCGTGAACCCCAGTTATGCACGCACCCCACTCACACAGGGCCTATCGCGTGTGAAACTTCCTGTGAACCCCGGTAATACGCATACCCCACTTGCACAGGGCCTATCGCGTGTGAAACTTCCCGCGAACCCCAGTTATACACGTACCCTACTCGCACAGGGCCTATCGCGTGTGAAAATTCCCGCAAACCCCAGCTATGCAGTACCCCACTCGCACAGGGCCTATCACGTGTCAAACTTCCCGCGAACCCCAGTAATACGCGTACCCCACTCGCACAGGGCCTTTCGCGTGTGAAACTTCCCGCGAACCCCAGTTATACACGTACCCCACTCGCACAGGGCCAATCGCATGTGAAACTTCCCGCGAACCCCCGAAATACACGTACCCCGCTCCAATCACGTGTGAAACATCCCGAGAACCCCCGAAATACACGTACCCCACTCCAATCGCGTGTGAAACTTCCCGCGAACCCCAGTTATACACGTACCCCACTTGCACAGTGCCAATCGCGTGTGAAACTTCCCACGAACCCCAGTTATACACGTACCCCACTCGCACAGGGCCAATTGTGTGTGAAACTTCCTGCGAACCCCAGTTATACACGTACCCCACTCGCACAGGGCCTATCGCGTGTGAAAATTCCCGTGAACCCCAGTTATGCAGTACCCCACTCGCACAGGGCCTATCACGTGTCAAATTTCCTGCGAACCCCAGTAATACGCGTACCCCACTCGCACAGGGCCTTTCGCATGTGAAACTTCCCTCGAACCCCAGTTATACACGTACCCCACTCGCACAGGGCCTACCGCGTGTGAAACTCCCGGCGAACCCCAGAATTACACGTGCCCCGCTCGCACAGGGCCTACCGCGTGTGAAAGTCCCTGTGATCCCCAGAAATACACGTACCCCGCTCGCACAGGTCCTACCGCATGTTAAACTCCCCGCAAACCCCAGAAATACACGTACCGGGCTCGCACAGGGCCTACCGCGTGTGAAACTTCCCACGAATGAGTGGGGTATGTGTATTTCGAGGGGTGCGCAGGGAGTTTTACACGCGACTGGCCTAGCGTGAGCGGTGTATGTGTATTCCGAGGGGTGCGCGGGGAGTTTTACACACGTTTTCGTGGTTGGGGGGCTGTATGCTGGTCCACTGGCCTGTGCGCCATGTACTGGATTTGTGCGCTGTTCATGGCGCACGGGGCGGGGTTGTGGGCGTAACTGGCGCTGCTGCAGGGTCTCTGCGCCACTCTGCGCCACGGCTGCTTAGGGATGTTAAAATCCATGAATACGCTGTGCGCCGAAATGGGTTTTGGCGCATGCGGCTGGCGCAGACTGCCGCACACACACACTGTGCGCCAGCCGCGTGCGCCACTTGTGCGCTGAATTCTATGAATTACCCCCTTAATGTCAGCTGTACCTATAGATGGGTGGGGGGCAGGGGGTTTAGGTTTTGAGTTGTTTTAGGTTTCTTTTTGTTATTATTGTGCTCTCAGCACTGCTCTGTTTCTGGCTGCTGGTTCGTCTTATTGTAACTTCAACCAGGGTTTTATGGTTATCCATGCCCGGTTTGGGCGTGGTCCTTTTCTTCCTTTTAGTCTACTCCTTTTCTTTTTCACTTTCCTTGTAGATTGCATTTTTTGTATGTCATTCGTGCATTCAGCCTTGACTTTTATTTCTTTTACTTTTATTTTTGTCGGCAGAGGTTCACAAGGCACAAACTTCAAGGCAACAAGCATATAAACCAGGCATAGCATAACACATCATAATGATTACAGAATATAGTTCCAACAATGGTTACAGAGCATCACCAAATAAAGAAGGACACAACAGAGATCACGATGCATGGATGGAGACTGGAGACAAGCCAGATCCGGGCGTGTTCTCACTTTGGTTTTTGAGATACGTATTAAATTCGCTCCAAATGTTCCTGAGGCGAGATTGGGCGGGCAGCATAGTCAGGTATTCCTCCTCACAGTTCCGTGACCATGTGAGCATAGCCAGCCATTTCTGAGAGGCCGGTGGGGAGGAGCGCTTCCAGCTCTGGAGTATACATTTTTTGGCAATCATGCAACTTATATTTAAAAACGTTTTCAGGCGCTTAGTTTCGTCAGTCCTCCAGACCCCAACCGAACTGCTAAAGGATCGGAATCAATTACAGTTTCAGTTACTGCACTTAGTGTGTGTAGAACACCGTCCCAAAAATCGGACAATTTGTTACAGGTCCAGAACATATGTAAGTGATCAGCATCCACTGCCTTGCAACGCGGGCAGAGGTGCACCTCAGAGCGAGCAAACCCCGATGTCCTGCATGGAGTGTAGTAGAGCCTTTTAAGAAGCTTATATTGCATGGCACGAAAACAGAAGTTGAGGGAAACTTTTTGTGTGTGGCATTACATATCCTCCCACAATTCATCAGGTATTTCTAAGCCCAGTTCAGCCGACCATCCGTCGCGCCCCCCGAGAGCCGGAGTGGGGATGATGTCTTGTAGGATTTGATATAGTGAAGAGATGACGCCCCGTGCACCGCCAGAGTTAGCGATATATGCTATTGCCGGGTTATCTGGGGGCTCATCAGGAAAGGAGGGCCACATGGTGCGGAACGCGGCGCGAAGCTGTAGTATTGAAAAGTCTCTAGGGAGGATCTGGTGTGCCCCGGTTTCCAAGTTTGGGGATCTATGAATTTGCCTTCGGGATAGAAGTCGGATGGCGCCCGATACCCCAGTGCACCCCAGTGTCGGGCCAAAGCCGTATCCAGCGTGGGCTCCAGGCCAGGGAAGGCCCATACGGGAAGCCATTTGTAGTATGGGGAGGGCCCACTTGTCGAGTATAGCATACGTGACCAGGCATACAGAGTCGCAGCAATGGGGTCGATGGGGGAATCAGGTGCGTAGTGTCAATGTAGTATTAAGGACATTAAGTTGATACCAGCGGATGCAAGCCGATCCAGTTTGACATGTGGGCGCGCTGGGGAGCCAGGGTACCAATGAGTAGCATGCTGGGCCTGGGCCGCGATCCAGTATAGTGCTAGGTCCGGAGCAGCAATACCACCCTGTTTGTATGAAAGCGCCATGTCAGTCCACTTCTTGCGCACTGCACCGGAGTGCCAAAGGAATTGTGCACAAAGCGTATGCAATTTAGTGAAATAAACCCTCCCAGGCCATATGGGTATATTGCAAAAGGTGAATAAGAGCTTGGGGAGCAAGATCATTTTAATAAGAGATAGTCGGCCAGCAACAGACAACGGAAGAGTGCGCCATCGTGAAATTTTGGTCTCAACTGTTCGTGCTACAGCTGAGTAATTATCGGCAAGCAAGGTGGTTTTAGTGAGGGATATCTGCACCCCAAGGTATCGAACACCCTCAGGGGCCCAGTGCAGGAGATACTCGGTGGTGGGCTGTAGGGTAGCTTTAGTGAGCGGGAAGATCTCCGATTTGGAATAGTTAATCGTAAATCCGGAGTGGGTGCCGACGCGGGTGATGTCTCTCAGTATGGGATCTAGGTGAGTTATGGGATCTCTGACGTATAGTAGGACATTGTCAGCATATAGAGATATTATTTCAGGATTGTCAACCAGTCTTATTCCTTTACGCGAGTGACGTGCACGGACAAAGTCCGCCATTGGTTCTATCACCAAAGCGAAAAGGATTGGGGAGAAGGGGCAACCCTGTCTGGTGCCTCTGAATAGCGTAAACATCTCGGATGTTAGTGAGTTAACTCATACCCACGCAACAGGGGAAGCGTATAATAGTTTAATGAACCCTATCATGTTTGGGCCAATGCCCATTGTTTTGAGGACCAGCCACGTGTATTTCCAAGAGACCATATCGAAGGCCTTCTGAGCGTCCAGCGTAACAGCTATGGCCTGGACGTCTTGATCTATATGGGACATGACATTGAACAATCTTCTGATGTTATGAGAGGTGGACCTGCCGGGAACAAAGCCTGCTTGGTCTTCTTGTAGCAAGTGCGTCATAATAGGCAGAAAGCGATTAGCAATGATCTTAGCAAAGATCTTTGTGTCGAGGTTCATGAGGGAGAGAGGTCTATAGGACCCGCACTCGTCATCAGGTTTACCCGGTTTGAGCAGCACCGTGATGGCCACTTCCCGCATGGAAGGGGGAAGGATAGCGGCTCGGAGTGCCTCATTCCAGACCTCCAACAGCCGGGGGGCCAGAATAGCTATGTGCTCTTGGTAGAAGTCCGCAGTGAGGCCGTCAGGTCCCGGTGCCTTGCCTTTAGGTAAGTCTGAGATAGCCGATACTATCTCGTCTAGCGTAAACGGGGCATCCAACTGGTCCCGGGTCTGTGGGGAAATCACCATGGTGGGGATCTGGTCGAGGAGCTCTCGCATATGTTGTTCGGTTTGCTCTATGGGCTGGGAATAAAGGGATCTATAGAACTCGGTAAATATATCCAGTATTCGTTGGTCCGCCCATTGAGCGTCACCATTTCGATCTTTGATGGAAGTGATCTCCGTTAGGCCCAATTCCCCCCTCACAAGTGTCGCAAGTGTTTTCCCGGGTCTGTCTCCCTCTCCATATTTCCTGGCGGCCTGCGGGCGGCTAAAGTAATGAACTTCGCTGGTAGCTAGAGTGTTAAATACTTGGAGCTCATCCGAGATTTGGGCAAGAGTGGTGGGGTCAGTATCAGAGGAGTAACATTGCTCCAATCTTTTCAGTTTGGCTTCAGATCGCCCAAGAGCGGCTCTAATAGCTTTCAACACCCCAGCCTCCCGGGAGATAGACATACCCCTAATGTAAGCCTTAAAGGCCTCCCATCTAACCGCGGCGGACGTGTCCAGAAGAGAGTTAAGTTCAAAGAACGACTCAATGTCAGCTGGTATCTCAGACTTAAACACAATGGGCCTCATTACGACCCAGGCGGATTTCGCGGTGCTAAATGCACCGCGAAGCATGGCGGAAAGCCGCCGATAGCGCCATGGGGGTTGGCGGATTTACCGCCCCATTCCGACCTCGGCGGAGCGGTAAATCCCCAATCCCCATTCTGCCCTTCCCCATTCCCATTTTTGCCCCATAGGGTATAATGGGAGTGGGGAAGGAGTTAATTACGCCACCGTAAAATACGGTGGCGTAATTAACAACGAGGTCCCGTAGCGCCATGGTTTTCTCCGGCTGGTAAAACCAGGCGGAGAAAACCTCCATGGCGCTACGGGAACTCGTAGTATGGCGGAGAGGTACGCCATGCACTACGCTGGCGTAATACCCTCTCCGCCAGGGTCCTAATGAGGCCCAATGTCTTTTAGGGCTTCGGACTTAAAGCGCCAGGTGCAGAGTGTTGCAATGGGAATTCCCAGTCCTAAGGACAATGTGATTGGAGCGTGATCCGAAAATGTGCGGGGCAAAATGCATGTATCTTCCACCTTACCCATGACCTCTCTAGAGACCAAGAACAAATCTATCCTGGACGAACTATCGTGTACAGAAGAATAATAGGTGTATTCCCGCTGCTGGGGGTGAAGTGTTCTCCAGGCGTCACAGATGTTGAGCGACTGCATGTGGCCATGCAGCCTGCGCGCCGCACCAGACAGAACTCTGGCTGCCGTGGCAGTTCTGTCCAGGACAGTGTCCAGAATAAGGTTCAGATCCCCCCCCCCAAATGATCTGTACCCCTACGAAGCCCAGCAGTATGGTAGTTACAGTGTCAAAGAATTCCGGAGAATCTACGTTGGGACAGTAAGTGTTAACCAGCAGATACTCTTTATTGACCAGTGTGCAGTGTAGTATAACATAATGACCTTCAGGGTCGACGTAGCTTTTATGCAGCACAAACTTGATTGATTTGTGGATCATCGTGAGAACGCCCCTAGATTGTGTGAATAGGAGGTAAAGAACCTGGCAGAACCCCATGACGGGGCAACAGCCCTCGGGATGAGTCCATTAGAATGTGTCTCTTGTAGAAGCAAAATCTTGCAATTGTGTCTGTTGGCATAGGCCACAATCTTACGGGCCTTAGTGTGGTTGCTCAGCCCCTGAATATTCCAGGACATTATGACAGTAGCCATTTCAGAGGTAGGCATCTACACACACAGTACCCATATTTCAGTGAACATCCCAGCTCCAGTGATGGTATGAGCTCCCAGAGTTGGAACAGCAAGTGGGCATGTGGCCCTTCAGCATGCGCGCCGCGAAACCTCGTGTGCCTTTTTGAAAAACCACCCCTTTCCCACCCCCCCACCCTCACCACTAACCATGGATCAGCAGTGTGAACATCGCCCACCCTTAACTAGGCGCAGTTGGGCCGTCCCCAACCTGGCCCAAATTGCCCTGAGGCCCAACTGGGGCCAACACGTACCAAAGGTTTGAAAAAAAACAGTGCAATCGCAATGGGGTGCGCCGTTGCCGTGCGCTAGCACGCTTGGAGCCTAATGGCTCTGTTGCAAAACGAACAGTGGTGGCGGACACATGACGCAGGCCCCGCCCGCAGAGCGGGTAATCGGGGACTGCGCACAAGCCCCTGCGGTTCCGAAACAAACCAAGACAGTTTCGACAGTCAAATAGTGTACATCCATATGTCCCATATATGGGGAACTAGGCTTATCGCAGAGAGATTAAAGACCTGCATATCAACAACAGGAAGACAGAAATTGAGGTAGGACAACAAAACAATTACGGACAGCTCTGTGGAGTGCCTCACTAACACGCCAATAAGGATATGCACATTAACGCTGTAGCTCGTAAGAACTGCAGGGACGTGGGTCATCGCAGGCGCAGAACATTGCAGTGAACAGAGCAGCCTTATCAGTAATGCATTGCAGATTAAGTTAACAAGTTCAATAA
The DNA here is from genome assembly GCF_040938575.1 of Ambystoma mexicanum. Taxonomy (NCBI): domain Eukaryota; kingdom Metazoa; phylum Chordata; class Amphibia; order Caudata; family Ambystomatidae; genus Ambystoma; species Ambystoma mexicanum. Next base: position 827,111,645 of record NC_090939.1, read on the forward strand.
ATGTCTACAATCCGTGCCATTCGCAATCAATTATCGTCCACACAGCCGTCTCCAGAACCCTGAAGCGGTATTTGCATCTCGATGAATTTCACTGCCTCGTCGGGGACGGTGAAAAAGTACAGTTTGCCCTTATGGGTGAGTTTGAGCCGTGCAGGGAATAAGATGGCATATGGGACATTGCGTTCCCTGAGCATTTTCTTGACGCCGAGGAATTGACGTCTCTCCTGCTGCACCGCCACCGAAAAGTCTGGAAAGATCCTGATAGTATGAGACTCCAGCCACAGCTCCCCCTCCTCCCGTGACAGGCGAAGGATGAGGTCCCTGTCACGATAATTAAGAATCTTGGCTATAATGGGTCTGGGGCTATCGCCAGGTCTGGGTCGCGGGGAAAGGGCCTGGTGAGCCCGCTCCACCTTGAAATAAGGGGAGAGGTCCGGGTCACCCAGCAAGTCCTTGAGTAGTTGTTCGACTGCGTCCTCCATGCGCCCCTTCAGGGCAGTTTCAGGGACCCCAATGATGCGAAGGTTGTAAGTCATCGCATTTTTCCTTAACGCTCTTCATGTCGCGCGATAAGGTGGCCACAGTGTCCTGAAGTGCGTGTATCGCATCCTCATTGGTGGAGATCTGGTTTTCAGCTTCAGTAATTCTAGATCCAGCTTGGTCTACACGGGTTTTGAGTGAGGCAACATTCGCATTAATGTTGTCAAGCTTCTCGTGAAAGGAGGCAAAGTTTTTAGCCATTGATTCTATCATGGGAGTGAGGTCTAGCGCCGCCACCCCCGGATTAGGGTCGTTGTCAAGTTCTTCCTGTGGGGGCGACGTGTGGCCCACCTCCAGCCGAGGGACCGTCTTAGTAAATTTGTCCATGGCACCCCCTTCAGCGGATCCTTTGGAACGACTCGGCATGGCCGGAACCAGAAGGGGAGGTAATAAGATGAAGGGAGCGGGCTCTGGCGGAGTAAGGGGCTGCCACAGGCACGACGAGAGCAGCCCGGTGAGTTGAGAACTCGGCCCCCCTTGGTCAGTGCAGCCAGTGAATCAGGTATTAAGGAGGCCCCGTGCACGGGGGGTCTAAATATATAGCTCAGCAAAGTATGAGGCCAGGTGGATCATCACATTCCCTATTGCGGTTCCCTCGGGGAGCGGTGTCAAATCCGGGGAGGCTGCAGCTCCGAAGCAATGTATGGCAGGGCGGCAGAGGGAGATTCCAGCGGGAGAGGTACCCCCTATGGTCACGCGGCTGAAGTGTGGGTAATAGGGCAATCCGCCGTAGAGTGGCCGTGTCCCGGTGTTCCAGGGAATGGACCAAGCAATGCACACGCCGCCAGCCAGTGTCAAGGGAGAGGGTAGAAGGATCGCGGACACATGTAGGGCCCAGGTGGAGCCACCCTCAGCTCCTCACCTGACCGGCACCGGATCGGCGTCGAGGCAGAAATCCCTTAGAAAATGGACACACCATTCAGGTCCAGCTGGGTTACAGATCAGCAGCGATGCAGGAAACAGGCCGCAACAGCGGTCCCCAGCGGCTCGCACCACACAGCTCAGCCCAGGCCCCTCACGACCGTAGACGGGCAGCCGACATGCCGCTGGCGGCTGCGGCCTAAGCCCCCAGCAGGAAGGACAGTCTGGCGGGGCCGGGACAGGGGCGGACCGGCCCACGGGTGTAGAGTGTGCCCCAAGGCGCCAGGGGCAGAGCAGCCAGCAGCGAATCCGGCGGGAGGCACCAGATAAGGCCACGATGAGGACAGGGCCCGGCGAAGGCCCAATGGCGGCCCTCAGCGAGACACAGTGGGACGAAGATCTCTGGCTCCGAGGGTCTGATTTCTCCCAAAATTCGAGGGGCTGATAGTGCTCGTTGGCCGCAGTGCAGGGATCGTAGCAGGGACACAGGATCCAAAGCAGAACCGCAGATGTCAACGGATAAAAGGCGGCTAGGCACGTAGCTCTTGCACTAGGCAGCCATTTTGCAGGCTGCTCAACAGCGCCCCCCAGCCTTGACTTTTAACATGAATTCTAGATCTGTGAATCACTTGAAAATGATTTTCATGGAATGTAAATGGATTGAATAATGCTGTGAAGCGAGCCAAAGTGTTATCCTGCTTAAAGTCTATGTGCTGTGATATTGCTTTTCTTCAAGAAACACACCTCACTGATGCCGAAGCTAGTAAACTGAGACGGAACTGGGTGGGCAAGACTTATTTTTCAATTTTTTCATCCAACAAAAGGGGTGTCTCGATATTATTTAAAAAGAATCTACATTTAAAGGTTTTGTCCAGCAAAACTGATAGGGAAGAACTGTGTTGTGTCACGGTAAAGATACAAGATTCTGTGATATTACATTGCAATATATATGCACCCAACACCGATAATTCCCTCTTTTTTTGTGAACTTGCACAATTTATTCAGACTTGCAATGTGGATTCAGGTATTCTAGCTGGACACTTTAACTTGGTATTGGACCCACCTCTTGACTGCTCAAATGGGGACTGTTCACGAATCCTCAATAGAAGTAGGAGATCATTGGAAAGTTTGATAGATGAACTACATTTTGCAGATATTTGGCACCTAGAGCATCCAGCAGAAAGACTACAGCTTTCACTGTGCTTGTCATAATGCCGAGCTGCTTTGACTCCAAAATAGGAATCATCAGAATTTCTGATCACGCTCCAATATCAGTATGCCTCGCCTTACAATACACGTTAACTAAATCATTCAGATGGAGAATGAAGTCGACTTTTCTACAGAATGAGTGCATAAAAAAGGAGGTTGTGAAGGAAGTGGAGGACTTTATTGCAATCAACAGATGCGATGATATTGCTGTCGCATCAGTTGGGAGGCAATGAAGTGCTATATACGTGGTGTTCTGATATCCAAGATAGGAAAATATAGGAGAATGAATGAAAGAAAGAGAGTTGAAGAGACTGTGTGGGGAAGCCAAAATACTGAAGAAGCAATATGTGATGAGTCATGACCAAGAGGTTAGATCAAATCTAAGGAGAAAGAAATATGAACTAAATAAAATAATATCTGACCAGATTGAATATGCCTTGTTCAGAAGTAAAATTAATTATTTTGAAAATTGAGAAAAAGCTGGAAGACTGCTTGCAGATAGACTGAAGGTTGGAGAGAGTGACCGAAACATTACTGCCATAATAGAGTCAATAGGTAACATGGAGACTCATCAGAAGAGCATAAATAAAATATTTAAAGGATTTTATGAAAATGTCTACAAATCTGAACTGGACTATGAGCAAGACACAATAAAGTCCTTCCTGGACTGTATGGAGGTTCCTCGCTTGACGAAAGATCAAGCCGCACCATTGGAGAATACCATAAAGTTGGAGGAGGTTCGCTTAGCAGTCTCTATGCTTCGTATGGGCAAGTCGCCTGGTACTGATGGACTGCCAGTTGAATTCAACAGATCTTGCCTGATTGCGCCCTACAGCTGCTCTGTGACATATACACCACGTTGTTTGAAACTGGACGTTGTTTGAAACTGGATCACTTCCGGACTCTTATGCGGAATGCCCTGGTGACTGTTCTGGCAAAAAAAGACAAATCTCCAATCAGATGTGCCAATTATAGACCAATACATTTGATCAATACAGAATGTAAGCTTCTGGCGAAAATAGTACCTAAAAGATTAGAGCCTGTTGTGCCATCACTAGTGCACGAAAACCAAGTGGGCTTTGTGTCTGGAAGATCAGTGGCAGATAACATGAGACGGCTGCTCATGGCGATTGATAGTGGAAGTAAACAGATGTGTCCTGCTGCAGTGGTCTCGCTTGATGCAGAGAAAGCCTTTGACCGTGTTAAATGGCCCATCCTATTTGAGTGTTTCCAGAGAATGGGATTCGGAGAAAGCTTTAGACGGTGGGCAAAACTATTGTATATGAACCCCACTACCAGTGTACTCACAAACGGTTTAATTTCTGACTCGTTTAAACTTCACAGCGGTACTAGACAAGGATGTCCACTCTCCCTGCTACTGTTCATTCTGCCGATGGAGACTTTGGCAGTGATGCTAAAATCAGATGACTATATACGCACAATTGGAGAAGATGTATGTATGAATAGGATCGGGCTTTATGCAGATGATTTACTGGTGTTCCTATGTGATCCTAGCACTGGCATTCCGCATGTAATGGGTGATATCCAGCGATTCTCAGAAGTGTCAGGTTACAAGGTGATCTGGACAAAAATCTCAGATTCTTCCAATTAACAACTCATGTATAAAGCACACATGCAGCCAATTCCACTTTACTTGGTGTCCGGAGAAAATGAAATAACTAGGAATCTGGATTGGTTCGGAGGTGGCAAAACTACCAAAGATGAACTTCGACCAAATGATGCCCAAACTCAAAACAGATCTGGACATATGGGCACTCCTGAAACTATCTCTGTGGGGAAAAATTAACTGCATCAAAATGAACTTGGCACCAAGAGTCGACTTCATCCTTTCGATGCTTCGCATCAAGGTGCCCAAAAATATTTTCAAACACCTCGAAACGGTCATGCAAAAGTTTTAGATGGGATGGGATGGCAAGCCTCAGAGGCTAGCATTATGGAAAATGCAACTTCCCCTGAAACAAGGAGGTATGAATCTGCCAAACTTCTTTGAATATCATCTTGCATTCACTGCTAGACATCTGTGTCGGACTGTAAGAGCAGAGGAAGATCAACTTGATGAAATTGCAGCAGAAAGTAATAGTTTATCCCAGCTAGCACCTAAGGCTTTGCTGACGACGGTGACGAGACCATCTAGATTGCAGAACCTGCTGACTGCCTTCATGCGTGAATGCTGGCGCTGCATGTCCAGTCGTATGGGATGTGATCCGTTTCTGTTTCAAGATGCATCGATTTGGCTTAAGCCAGCATTGACCTGTCAAGGGAAAGTACTCTTCTGGCCATCCTGATTCTTGGGTGGAATCAGATATATCAGAGATTTGGTTGATGATGGAAAATGGATCCCATTTACGCGTCTACGCTGTAATTTTGATTTGAGTGAGTACACTTACGCCGAGTATAGGAAACTGAGGGGTATCATCGCCGCAAGGGTGGACTCTGTGCAGTTGACATAAAAGTGCAACATGGTCGTCATTGGAAGTTTACAAACGCGCCTTACACCCAGCTGCCACAATGTATGGAATTCTGCGATCGTACTGTAAAGGAGATCCTGAGTTAGCCAACATCTGGGCTGGAGAGCTTGGTTAAATAATTGATATGGGATGTTGGCAGAGATGCTGTGTCAATGTTTGTCTGGTCAATCTATAAACAATCAGGAGCCACTGACACATTTTTAGACATATCGGGATGTTTCCTTGACACTTATGGCTAAGGTGTCCCCTATGGAAACTATGTGATTTGCTGTGCGCTTATATCTGATTAACCCACCCTATTTTTGTTTTTGTGTGGTTCTTTTTTACCTTTCCCTTTCAATATCAACTGTTCACCATGTTGTATGCGCATTGAGTTTACTATCTCTTGTTTGTTCGTATGTACTCCCATATTGACTATCTTGTTTTAACACTGTTATGCACAATTGTTGAGTTCCATGATGTCTGCTTTGATATGTAAAATAAAAACCTTTGATCTTACAATCCATCAAAGCATTACGAAATTATGCACCTAGGGGTAATGAAACTTCCACAAGCTTTGAATGAAGACAGGGCAACTAACATAAAAGTAGGACTAACTCTTGAAAGTGGCTGTCAAGGCACTACACTTCAGTAGTGTTTGGCGGAGAAGAGGGTTTAAGTGTTGCTGTTCAAAGAAACACATATAATAATTTATTTATCACAAACTAACACTATCTCAAGTTGTAAAGTGCAGCATTTCTTCTGTGCAAGATTGTGGATTCCCGCCTGCCAGCTATGAAGACCTACTACAAAAAACCGGGACCACTGCTGTTTCCAATGGGAACATAATCTTGAGAAAGGGGGGCCGAGCAACACTGGGACACTGGGACGTCTGGTCACCCTGATGTAATGTTCACAGTAGAGATTTCGGAAACGGAAAAACAAGCAGCATGTTAAGTAGAGGCCCGTGGAAATAGCGTGCCTGATGTTCTAGGGTTATATCCGGCCTTCGAGATCCTGATATAATTAGAAACCTCTTGTGTATATGTCCGGACTCCCTGCAATGAAATGTGTAGGTGAGCAAGGGACGTGATTCTGCGCAGTCTGTGGTAAGTAACCCACGCCCCCAAAACATCTGACGTTTATCGCAGTCTCTGGGACGTAGATAGTTTCCGTGCTTGAAGCACGGTGTAGCAGGTTTACAAACCTGCAAACGAGAGCGATCCAATACAATCGTGATTTTTGCATAGCTCTCAACCATTTGTGTTGCAAAGGCGGGTGAAATCACCCGATTTTGTTTTTGGCGGGTGAGACGCCCATTGGAATCAATGGGCGTGCAGGAGGCTTGGCGGGTGAGTCAGCCCTTTACAAGGCGGGTGACACCCGCCAAAAGCGTGTGAGTTGAGAGCTATGTTTTTGGGCGATTAAACGACATCGCCAAATCTTATATGAGCTGTGACAGAAATGATTCAACTGTTTGGAGACTGTTTTTCTTATTGCTGTAGGGTGCGATTTGAGTGTTTTTGTCTACATGTTAGATAAAGGAAGTGGTTTACAAACTTTTTGTGACGGGCTTCCCCCTTTATGAGAACATTTTCCGTGCAGATTTTAATACACTTTTTTTTTTCATTTTCGGTCGATCTCTTCCTGGCTTGGGGTGGCCAACTTTATAAAATAGTTTCACAGGACACTTGTGGTAGCACATTAGGAGCGGTCTGCAGTGTGCACGGTTCCATCCATATAGTGTCATCTGTGTCCATCTCTCCATCTCTTCTTCCCCCAATCACTTCACCCAAACTGACATTTAAGCTCTCCTGTATAACACTACCCACCCCCGCCCCACTCTCTTTTTCCTGTATGCCCCTTATGTCTCACTCAAGCTTAAAACCAGGGAATAGTGTGGCTTGGAGCCAATTGTACCCGCTGGCAAATAATTGCCACGCTTTTCACGTCCTTCCATGGTGTCCTGTTCTTCAGTAAAAGGGGGACCCCATATGTACTGTGGAATTGCTGGTGTGGGAATGAGCTATATACTACTGCATAGCAGGTGTGAGAATGAGCTATATACTGCTTCATAGCAGGTGTGAGAATGAGCAATATACTGCTGCATAGCAGGTGGGGAAATGAGCACAGGCATTTTCTTTCAGATGTATTCTCTGTAGTGGGTATTGTGGGCCCATATTATCTACTTTCCCCAAACACAATGTTTGGGGCATTGCAATTTAAAGCAAGAGGGGCTGGGTAGCTGATTGGTGTTGCCTTCTGCATGGAGGAAACCTTGGTGGGTCTGGCCATGCATTACGGTAATGCTCAGAATCTCATTTACTGTGTAGACGGTGCAATTGCAACGTGTGTGCCTGGGACAAGGGGGACCTATATTAGTTGTTGGCAACTTTCAGCTAGAGGGCATGTTCTGCATGGCAATTCTGACATGTTTTGTTAAGACTAACATTGTGATTTTTCTTTGAGCACAGCCAGTGTGCATATGTGCTGTGACTTTTTCAGCTGGACCATTTTTCGATTTAGCTATTACATTGGAGTACAGCTAGGTGGGAGATATGGGTGAGGAGGGACACAGTTTGTGGGTGGGTGTTCATTTATCCTCCCGTTGACTTAACATATTCATGTTAATCCCTAAGGCCATTCCCACCCACTACCAACCCCTCTCTGCCAAAACACATCCTCCTGGGATCTCTTTGAAATAGGTCTATTAAGCAGTAGCATTGAACGCTGGCCTGCCAATGTTATTTTTAATCTTCCCTCCTGAGTTAATGGCTCAACTGTAGCTGTAAATGTACTATTAAAGTAACAAAATTGCTTAAACCAAGTGTACCTTCAGCCATTTCATTTACAAGTAGTATGTGTGTCCTCATATCTGTACCTTGCACTGAAATCCTGTTTGAATCGAACATTGGCAAAGCCTACACTTTTGGCTTGTGAATAGTTAGTAGATAGATATATACCAGGCACTGCTATCATATGCCTTCATCTTAGAGCCAGTAAGCAGTATTATGACAATGCCTGGCAAAGGGCTATTACATGCCTACAGAAAAACCCAGACTGCTGGCTTTGCCAATGTTTGTTTTAATAATCACTTTACTCATCAAGCGCATCTAAATATAAGCTTATGCTGAAAACTAGTTTAGCCCTGCCCCTTCCTTTCCTGTTTTAACTCTTAGATCAAAGGCGTCTCTCACCTGGGCGTCTGAAGCTGAAGGCAGGCAAAGAAAGGGGCAATTTCTGTTCTGACCCAGGAACAGAACACGTGCTCCTCTAACATCGGGTAAGCACCCCCAAATGTGTTTCACCCTTCTCCCCAACAGACCATCCCTACCATCACCAACCACACTGATCACCAGCAACATCATGGACACCACATCACAGCTATCTCACCGACATCGTCATAGACCCCATCAGCACTTGCTCATCCACCACTACATGAAAAATAATGCTCACCAATGTCCAGCCAGCAACCAACCATGAAGCAGACATCGTCAACCTCATCACCACATATGACTTGAATGCCATCTTCATTACTGAGACCTGGGTGACATCTGCCACCACCCACATCCTAAACGTCCTCATCCCCAATGGCTACAAAATGCTACAAAGACAGCATCCCAACGAGATCGGCGGAGACCTTGCCATCATTCACAAGGAATCGTAGCCATGTACCCAACTGGATGTGGCCACCATTGGCTCTTTTGAAAACCATTCCTGCCGCCCCCACTCGTCCCAAATGGACACTTTCACTTTTCACCTCCTCTACAGACCACCTAAGCCCAACACCGCCATCATTATGTCTCACATGCATGCCAACAATATCTATAAGGTTATTCTGAAAACTCATTGTATTGGATCAAATTCGAGGGACATAGTTCGATAGCAAAAATATTGTATGTATCCCATAACCAAAAATCAGATTTACTACTCAAAATTCCTTTATAATTCATAATTGGTTTGTTTTCAATTCATCTCACTGTCTAAACAAATATGTTACATTAACCACAAAACTGTTTGCTGTAAACACAGACTTATCTGGAAGTGACCCAGCAAATAGGGCAATGAAGGGAGATTCCCACTCCCTACTCCACACTCTGAATCTCACACAGCACACAAAAGACCCAGCTCACAGGAAAGGTAATAAGTTCGACCTCATTATCTCCACCCTGCTTACCTCCATGCCCCCGCAGCTCTCCAATCCTGCTCGACTGGTCAGACCATCTGGCAATCCCCTTTGACATTAGTCACACCACAACAGTCAGACCTTGTCAAACTTCACTTCACATGAGCTGACCTAATTCTGATGAACCAGGACTGTCCCTCGCTTCTCCAAGAATGCAACACCACCCTCACAACCAATATCAACACCCCATGCCACAGTGAAACAATGCACCATCAGGACTAACCCTTCCACACCATGGTACACTCAAGAACTCAACCTCAGCAAACAAAACCTCAGAAAATAAAGAAACGACATGGTGAAAATCCTGCTGCACATGCATCCTTGCCCTGCTCAATAAACACCATGCTACATGCAAACGACTGATAACCATTGTCTAGGCCAACAATGAAAGCAGAGCCCTCGTCAAAAGCCATCAAGCACTGCATTAAGCCGCTGCCTAATCCACGGATACGGCACTCCACTGAAAAATCCACAGCCATCAACTTTCTTCATCAACAAGATCTGCATGATCTGCCAACACAGACACCAACGCTACAACTGACAGCATACTACACATCTCAACTCACAAAACCGCAACTACCTGCACGACTTTCAAGACGCTCACTATAGAAGACCTCATTCCCACCCTAGCGTCCCTCAAGGCCACTTTGTATACAGACAACATCCCCCCTGCCTCCATAATCAAGACCCTTCTGACTGAAGCGCTCCTACCCTACGTAACAATCATCAACAACTCCCTAACTCAAGGCACCTTCCCTTCAACCCTCAAGACCAGAAAAATCCTCCCGCTTCTCAAGAAACCAACACTACCCTATCTCAGCAACTATTGCCCCATCACCCATCTTCCCTTCCTAGGCAAGAGCCTTGAGAAAGCAGTAGCCACACAACTCCTGCAACTCATCGAAACCGACAGCCTCCTTCAGTCTTACCAATCTGGCTTCAGAATCAGATGTAGCACAGATGGTGAGTGACAATGCCCTTAAAATCCTCGATGTTGGCCGTTTTTGTGTCCTGGTTCTCATTGACCTCAGCAGCATTCGACACAATAGACCACCAGACACTCACTGACAATATACATTGCTGGATGGGGATCAGCTAGATCATCCTTAGCTGGTTCAAATCCTACCATACTAATCGCCATCAGTTTGTTCAAATGGATTCCTCCAGGCCACAAGGGTCTACCCATCACCTGTGGAGTTCCACAAGGATCCATCCTCTCCTGATCTTCAATCTTTACATGTAACTGCTTGGAACCCTCCTTGCTCCACGCCACTTCCACATCTGCCAATAAGCAGAGGACATGCAGCTCTACCTCAAGAGATCAGATATCTACAGGCTAAAGGCCTGCCTCTCTTTGATCCAGTCGCGGATGTCTAGTGCCTACCTGAAGTTCAACCCCTCCAAGACTGAATTTCTACAGCTAATCAACAACGAACACCCTAACATCCAGACCTGGCTCTCTGCTATGCACCTTGAGGGCTTCACACTCCAGCTGACCAACTGCCCTAAAGTCCCTTGGGTTCGACATTGAAAGACCCTTCTTCAAACAGCACAGAGCAAGAAGACACAAACGGCCTGGTACCAAGTTTCTCTCCTGTGGAAAATCAAGCCCTTGATCCTAGAAAACAACTTCACATCTGCTGTCCATGTCTTGGCCGCCCTCCCATCCAGATGGTGGCAATACCCTTTCTTTTGAAAGGCCTTCCAGTGACTGCTCTGGCACCATTGAGATGTGTCTTGCATGCTGCAGCACAACTCATCAAAGGACTCAGCAAATTTGACCACATCACCCCACCCCTCATCGAACTGCACCTAGTCCTGCATCAAGCCCATATCTTCATCCTGCTGCATCATCTACAAGACTGTCATCCTGAAGTACCCAAGATATCTCACTGAGAAACTAAGCATCTCTGGAGGTCTACGATCCACCATATGTACGGACATGTGCAGATATGAACTTCACTGGTGCAGGAAGGAAAGAACCAGAAGGCAGGCCTTCTCTGCCTATGCCTCAAGACTCTGGAACCACCTCATTGTCAACATCAGACTTGACCCCTCGCTTCTACAGTCCAGGAAGGAGATCAAGACCCTCCTCTTCAAGGAATGGCTCCTACCTAGCACCTAGGTCTGCACACCCTCCACTCTACCTGAGACTGGGTGATCTGATCCCCACGTTTTTCCCCCTGGTTGCTTCTAAATCTCTTGCTGACAAATTACCTGCCCTCTCCTGTTAGCTCCTCACTCCCTTGTTTCTCCTTTGCCCTCATCATGTTCTTCCCCTATGAATGTTAAGCGCTCTGTTGCTTCCAGAAGCTAGGTCTGCGCTCAATCAATGCCCTAATAAAATACATCCATTAATCCATAAAACATTTGCACTTTCACAACAAAACTATGAATCCAGGGTTTAAAACTGAGGGTAAGTGGGACCTATTTAGTTGCTACTTGTAGTCTTCAAGAGCCTGGTTATCTTGATCCCAACAGCTACCACAAGCTACTTTTGGCTCCCCAAGCCAACTGATGCCGAACAAACACATCTATGTGAATTTAACTCTGTCCATTTGGAACAATTTGTAAATTTGTAAATACACATCAGTACACATCCATACAAAATGTAAAGCACAAGGGGCGAAAAGTAATAGTCAAAATGTCATGTTTGCATTTTATGTGGAAGTTGATTAGCGGAAATCTATGCACTAGCTCCTTGTTGCCTATTGGCAGCTCCTGGTCACTGGTTAATATTGGATACACCGAGGAGCTTTCAGCTTTTACAATCTTAATTTCGACCCCTAATGAATCTTTTGCACATGGATAGTAGGTCAACATATCATGAAAGTGATACAATACATTCTTAGCGATATTTTCTTACTATACGTTTTGAAATGTTAGCAATGTTGATGCCTTCCTCGCGACCATTATGATTCATTTTCAACCACCAGACCTAAATTATGAATCACAATGCCTTTTATCATCTTTCTCTTTATTTATTTATTTAGCATTTGTAGAGCGCGCCTAACCCGGAGGTATCTGGGCGCTGGAGATACAAAGGTAAAAACATTTACAAGTGTTACCACAGGCAATTCAATTTGCATTACCTGGTCTTTTTTTATATATAATATGGGATGTTCTGACCCACTAGGTTGTGCCCTGCAACATCACTGTGTGCTGCTTTCACCAAAAACAACAGAATGGCCGACAAAAAGCCCTATGCGTGCTAAAAATCTCTGAGAAGTGCGCAGGGAAACCGGAAAATAGGCTGCCAATCTATTTTGCGTGTGTCAGTGGTAGAACAGGAGACCACACTGCCAAAACCTGCCATTGGGCTGCCCACAGAGTGAAATGGAACGACCTGAAAAGGCAGTGCTTCATTGCCAGGAAAACCCAGAAGTATTCTAAAATCCGTTTTTCTTCGGCTGTTAAAATTGCAAAATAATGGTTCCCAAACATCAGAAAAGATCCAACATCCTTGTTGGGTGTAAACCATCACCTTATTTAAGGAATCCCCATAACCACAATGTCAGGAGAAGCACCTTTCATCACAAGAAAATCCACATTAAAAAAGGTGCTTGCCTGGGAAAATATGTCAGATATGGGCGCAGTACCGCCACCTGCCTGTGTCAAAGCTGTCATTTACTTATACTGGCAGTTTAAAACTTGTGTCTTAAAATTAAATTGTGGAAAAGAAGAGCCTTGCCATCAAAAGCAATATAGGTTGTTACTATGCAATCTATATGTTTTAAAAAGACTGGAACTAAGAGATCTGTGTGTATATTTGTTGAAAATGTAAAGTTTATTTAGAAAAGACAATTTTAAACAAAGTGTTTTAAAGTGAACTGATACCAGCCAGAGGACTTCAAAAGCACATTCCACAGTTTGCCCCAAACAAAGGGTTCCTTCCTTTTGCTCTCTGACCAGGAACTACCATTTAGATGCTAATGAAAGGAGGAGGGGATTTTGCTCTGCTTCTCTGGGAGAGAGACAATAGGCTTCCTGGACTGAAAGAGAATGCAAATTCGGGTGTCAACAAAAACTAATTGCCAGCAGGAAGAGAGCCCTGGACTGCTCTAAGCCCAGGAAACCATGGGGGTGGGACCAGACAGATTTGTGTATCTTAAACCCAAGAAAATATCTTTCTGAAAAAGACTCAGAGAACTTTGCAAAATTTGGAAAAATGTGTAATTTATAGGTTGTTAACATGAAAATTCTGCTCACAGTTTGAAACTACTCTGAACTCTGTGCGATGTTCAGAGACAGACTACCAAAATGTTGATGTTGTAGCAATTGTGATAATGCTAGAAATATGAAACTTCATAGGATTATGCCCAGATGTCGTGCGCATATATGTAGAAAAATGTGTACAGATCTGACATCGGGTACCCAACCAAAAGCCCAAAAAACTGTCAAATTTGAACTGAAGCTCTCAATGAGCTGGGACTCGGACGGATACTTGCTCTATTAAATCTGTGATGTAATTATGTATTGTTAGCAAGTTGGTGAGATTGTAAATATGATTTATGTGAAAAATAGATGTACTGTACAGAAACAAAGGGGAGGTAATCCCTGGATTGTAAAATACTGCATCATCATGAAACCAGGTGTTCCTTCTCAAATCAGAAGAGAGGACAGACCTTAACCAATAGGATTCCTAGAGGGTGTGCTAAGTATAATGCAGCCTACCCATCCCTTTGGGAAATACATAAATAGGGACAGTTTAGGACCTAGAGACACACAGATTCACCCATCAACTGACTTACTGGTGAAGCACTCTGCAGGAGAACCCAGATCCAAGACTGCAGAACTTTGAAAGCAGAGAAGGCCCAATTCCAAAGCTCTACCCTTCTTAGCTTGGCCTTTAAAATCTTGCAACCTGATTTTACCCCAGACTTCCAAGGGGCACAACAAAAAGAACAGCCTGACAGTGCTGTTCTGCTTTCTTGCCAAGAACTCTGGCTAGAACCCAGAGATCCAAACCAGTAGAGCAGAGAGGTAACCAGATAGCTGCAACCCAGAACCAACCCGTCAGAATCAGTCCAGAGGCCGTGCAGTGTCCAGAGTGCCATGCTGAGTGCAGAATCCGGGTGCCCTGAATCCTTTCCGGTGGGCTAGCAGAATTCCAGTCCAGAACCCTTTGACCAGATCCTGAAGGGCCTATTCCAAACCATAGTTGTGAGTATCTATAGCATAAAATTGTCCATAGCCAGTATCTTATCCTTAAGTAATCCTATCCAACCCATTCTATCATATCCAGAACTGCATTGTAGAATCTCTTTTGTTTTCCTGAATCTTTCCCTCATCCATATAGTCCTTTGATAATAGTAGTGATAATATCATCTTTGCGCTAATATATTTGTTGAAGAAAGACAAGTGTTTCGGCGGGCAAAAGTCAAAACAGAGGCGCCGCTGATCTGGTGGCTGTTCGGTTGGGTATCTTGTATCTTCAAAGCCTCCCTAGTGTAAAGAAATCCTTGTTTGTAATTCAAAAGCGCATCTTGCATTTGAAAAAATTGAATCTTTCTGAAACAAACGACCTTTACTAAAACCTTCATAACATCAGAACCGTGCATGCTAGAAACGTTTTAGAAGCATTCAAACTAATCTAAAACTGTATTCCAACTCCTTATAGTTTTGCCGCAATTGCGTTTCTCGTGCGCTGAAAAGTGTGCCGCGAATTTGCATTTGGCTCAATTCCATCACGTGTAAAACAGCTATTCTTTGCAATTGACCTCAGAATTCAGTTTTCAATCTACTAGTTATTCAATCATCAGTGCTAGTGTTTACCTGAAACTATACAAAGTGGCTCCCACTATTTTTGAATCCAATTTTGAGAATTAAATCCATTTTTCAGTGTTTTTCCCATTTATTCAAAACCACATTCAAAAGCATTTGACCTGTTTGAAATCATTCCTGTTTTTCTCTATGCTTGCTGGGGGGAATTGGGATTGAAACTGTATTTGTTGAGTGTGTATTTCCTGAAACCTGTGTTCTCGCCTTCCATCTCTATATTGCATATTGGGGGGAATTGAGTAGTGTTCAGGGGTAAAGAGTGACATGGCATTTGACTGAACCCACACAAAGTTTTATTCTGTGCTGCATGATATTTCTTATCCATATTCCTTCTGATTGAAGAGATTGTTGATGATAAACATCACCCATTGGTGATTATTGTATAAATATTAAATAGTGTGATATATATATTGTTCAAATCCATAAAATAAATCTTTTAACTTTGCAAAACAACCTGCTTCTTGGTTCAGTGAGACCGGGGGGGATTCAAAGAGAGGCGCGTGATATAAGGGTACATCATTCAGAAATAAAAGAATTTATAGACACAAATATATAATTAACGGTTCCAGCTGTCCCTAACACGCTAGGCATTGACTTAGGTGGAGTGCTGGGTTGAAATCACTTACAATAACTACTTTCTTTTTGACACTTCAGAATGTATTTGCCCCATCTTGAGCTAGCAAGGTTTGCAATCGTTCTTTTACCAAAGAATTGTCATGATTTTGAATTCTCTCCCTTAGCCCTCTGTACTCCATTATTGGCCATTTGGACTATTTGCATCACCTGGAGCAAACTCAAAACTGTGAGCACGTTTGCAAATGGTCTACAGACCTGGAAACTAGAGGTATGCAGTGGCTCAGGGTAGCCGGTAGGAGGGCAATGAGGCCCAACAAGACCCCAAGGTGTGGGTGGGAATAGCGAAATCCCAAGGAAGTGTAATAAAAATGAGACCTCAAGGTGGGGTACGAAGAGCGAGGCACCAAGGTGGTATGAGAGAAATTAAACCTCAAAGCGGAGTAGAAATCAGGAAGACCCCAGGTAGAGTGACATCAGGAGTTTCCTTTGTGGGAAATGCAAGGAGAAGACCCAGAGTGGGAATATGAGCCAGGTGTCCACAAGAGACTGGTATGCAGCAATAAAATTGCAGCAAAAATGTTGCCTGTGCAAAAAATCGCAGCAAAAATGACATGGTTTGACCTGGTAAAGGTGTACCCCGTTATACCATTTAAAGGGAGATGGGTTGAGGGGGTGTCACCTGCTCCCCTTAAATGGTATAATGGGTCTGGGGATTGCAGAGGTGTCCCCCGCATCCTTTACATGGAAACACTGTGGCATGGAAACACAAAACCGCGTTGTGTTTCTGCCTGCAGCGGCTTTCACTTTGGGGCTCACGGGCGCCCGCGAGCCCCAAAGTGAAAGCTGCTGCAGGCAGAAACACCACGGCATGGAAACACAACCGCCATGGAAACACACTTTGAGACCCAAAGGCTCGGAGGAGCGCGAGAAACTTAGAAAGAAACCCGCAGTGTTTTTAAATAGGGGCTCCAAGCTGAAGCTACCGCAAACATAAATACAATGTTTTAAAAGCTGCGGTTTTATTTCTAAGTTTTCCGGGCTCCTCCAGCTCGGAAAACTTAGGAAAAAAACGCAGCTAGTGCTTATTTAAAAAAAAGAAATTAGCACTTACCGAGATGCAGCTTTCCTGCCTGCAGTCTCTGGTCTCTGTCCTCCAGCACCAATGAAGCAAAAGCCACCCAGTGGTAGCTTTTGTTTACTACAGCTGGCTGGCTTTTGCTTCATTAGTGCCGCAAGGGCAAGCACAGGTGGCATCCATTTCACAAAATGGATGCCTCCTAGTGCTTCCCATTTTAAAGTGTGAGCTTCATTTGCTCAATACTTTACATAGGGACTTTTAAAAAATATATTTTTTAGATTTTTTTTATTATTGGCCATCTTTTTTGCCACTAATATTTCTGAGCGCACTATTCCTTTAATCAGTGTGTTTTCGAATATCACACACATATGACATTAGTTTAGATGGCAACATGAATTTCCTGGGCAAAAAACTAACATTTTACATTTGATTTTTGTTGTACAAACAATTCAAGGTCAAAGGGAGACTTCCAACCAGTAATGGTTGATCAGTTACCATTGTTAGATCATAGCAAATTATTTATCTTGTCAAGAATGTGAGCAGGCTAGCCTGTGAGTTAACAGAAATGTTAATAGATTCTGAACTTGGTATGATATTTGTTGTTTGCATACCTATATCTGTTAAAACTGTTGTGGTTAATAACCTGAATACCTCCTAGGAGGTTGTCCACTATCATTCTTGAATCATTCCACCACACTTTGTAGTGGGACAGCATGGTGTACATTGCCATACATCAGCCTAATGAATGGAAGCAGGCAGTCTTATGAGTAACCCTGATGTATTATAGTACTTGATGGGTTTTCTACACTTTGTCAAAGCATTTGAGCATTGTATGTACACATAGGGTTCGTATAGAGTATGGACTGTTCTTGCTACCTAGGGTGGTTCTATGGATGGCATTCCCAATTTGTAATTGGAATGTTATGTTGGTAGCCTCAGGGAATTCGTACTACCCACAACAGTGTAAGGCATATTCTAATCATGTCGTGTAAGGGAAGGCATTTCCTACCAATCACAAACCTCCTCTTTTTTTATGAGGTTTTGTATCTAATCACACATGGATGGTGCTTGTAGGGACCTAGCAGTCCGTGACTATCTCTGAGATTCATGTAAATATAGTTTCCTGATTATTTTGAGCTCTGACTGTTCTACTGTTGATTTACCTGCATGATAGCATGTTTGAGGTTTATTTAGAAACACATTTTGATCGTTTCATCAGATATGATAGTGTTACATTTTTAAATCTAGATTCTGGCTGGTTTTCACTCATCATTGATTTGGTAAGCGTTTAACCACTACCGTAAAGACTGAATTTCTGCAGAGACTTTATCTTCTCCAAGATGGCCGCCATGGGCGTCCTCTCTTTCCCAGACACGGATACGAATGGATACAATGTATCCTTGCTTATATTACTGATGCAGGGCACCCAACCGGATTCACCGGTCTGTTGCCCCACGGTCTGCTACTTTATACCCTTACTTTTGACATCACAGGTATGAGGAGAGTAGTTTATGGGCAGCACTTGTTACATGGAGTTGGGATGGAGAAATTATTTACTTTCAATTCGCTCATTGCAGATCTTGCAGAGCGTGCGCCCACGGAAGGAATCTTTATCTATTACATTGGACAACATGCTGTATGGATGTGTCAATTCACAATGAGTGTAAGTTGTAGATTGGGCACACAGAGGTACTAAACCATACCCGCTCACCTTGGCGATAGAAGACTCCAATTGGAAGACCCAAAGCAGATAGGAAGATTTCCCAGAACCAATCCTGACACCTCCGCCCGAGGTAAAGTAACCCGGGTGAGGAGACAGGACTCCCAGGGAAACCCTCAAATGGGAAGAAAACCCTGGACGACTTCCACTCGAGATGGTCCGGTAGAAGGCAGTGGATTGGATGACTCTGGCAGGAACCCTCAAGAATCACCCCGGGAATCTGGTTTGCAGAGTTGAACAAGGGGAAAAAACAGGGGAGAAGGTTTAGAGGAGAGAGCCAGGTAAGAGGAGAAATTAGGAGGTATTGGTAAGCTTCTCACCATCCGAAGATGGATCAGGAGAGATTATCCGGAGCTTCGTGGAGTAGAAGAGCTTCGGGAGAATCTAGATAGGGATAGACGGGAATAAGAAACTAGGGTAGAGGGACGAGAACCCCTAAAGATTGGGAAACTTACTCAGCTGGAGGGAAGGCAGAGACGGGAATCAATGGAGAGAGATCCGTGGAACCGGCTGCGAGCGGGATTAGCGGGAATAGCGAAACTGGAGAGACAGCTCTGCAGAGGATCGTAAATACAGGTAAGTCAGAACTGTTAGTTTGAGAGAAAAATGAGTTTTAGGAGAGAGAGAGAAATCCAGAAGCGAACTCACGCAGCGCCAAAGGCAGAAGCGACGCAAAGTGCCGGTCGCTTGGTTTCCGTATAATGGGTCACATGATCTCCATGCCGCACGTGATCGCCTGTTCGCACGGCAAGGGAGCGTGCAACAACTAGACAGCTACTAGCCGGATGAGGAGAACAGGAAACTTCCCGCACAGCGGGATGTGTAGTCAAGGCACCGCACAAGCGGGTCCGAGCCCATAGGGACCACTTGCGGCGATGTGTAACAGTATGCCCCCTCCTCCGGGAGGGCGCCCCGGGTTTACCCGGATGAAGTAGGAAAAAACGCCGTACAAGACGAGAAGCATGAACCCCAGAGGCAAGCTCCCAAGTTCTCTCAGCAGGAGAATAACCCTTCCAGTCAATAAGAAACTGTAAGCGACCCCGATGAATTTGTGAGTCACAGATAGCCGCAACCTCATATTCTGGACCATCGTCAGTGAGAACTGGAGGTGGTAGGGATTCCCCATCATGATGAAAACGGTCCTGCACTACTGGCTTGATCTGGGACAGGTGAAAGACTGGATGAATCCGAGACCAGGAAGCAGGTAAGGCAAGACGAACAGCAGCAGATCCGATCTTGGAGAGGACTTGAAAAGGACCAAAATATTTGGGAGACAATTTGGATGGGACCAAACGACAGGGAAGAAATCTGGAAGACAACCAGACGGAATCCCCAACGGTTAAGTCCTTAATATCATGACGATGACGATCAGCATATTTCTTAGCTCGATCCTGAGCCTTCTGTAACGACTGTCTGGCAATCTTCTGCCCTTTGTGGATATCCGCAACCAGGGAGTCTATACCTGGGCAGCCAGATCCAGAGGGAGACACAGATGGAGCAAAAGAAGGGTGATACCCATAGGTACAAAAGAAGGGAGTGGATTGGACAGCAGAATGCAGAGAATTGTTGTATGCGAATTCTGCAAACGGAAGTAGTTCCACCCAGTTGTCTTGAGCAGCAGAAATGAAGCACCGTAAGTATCCCTCGAGAGTCTAGTTCAATCGTTCTGTTTGACCATTTGTCTGGGGAGGGAACCCAGATGAAAGGGCCCGTTTTACCCCCAAAATGTGACAGATCCGTTGCCAGTAGAGAGAGGTATACTGAGGACCTCTATCTGACACAATCGTCTCTGGTAGGCCATGGCGAGAAAAGATTTCAGAGAGAAATATCCTGGCCATGAATGGAGCACTGGGTAGCTTTCGCAAAGGGGTAAAGTGCGCCAACTTTGTGAAGTAATCGATCGTGACCATGATAGTAGTCATCTTCGCCGATGGTGGCAGATCAGAAACAAAATCAGTCGAGATTATCTGCCAAGGACGTTCCGGAATAGGCATTCTCGCTAGCAGCCCTAATGGGGGTGAACGAGGAGCCTTAGCATGAGCACAAATCCTGCAGGCAGCAACATAGTCCCGGACATCAGATCTCAAATTCGGCCACCAGAAATGCCGCTGGATGAGCTCCAAAGTGGGAAGGACTCCTCTATGTCCAGCAGCGCATGAATCATGACAAAATTTTAACACCTCCAGTTGTAATGAAGGAACAGGAATCAATACCTGAGTACCATGAAAGTAATACTCCGCTTCCTTGGATAGGTGATGAAGGGATGCCAGGTCTTCACAGAGCGTTTTATTAAGTCTGGAGGCTGATCGTATCTCTTGAAGGAAATCGGTAAGTACTGCGATAAAACTAGCGTTGGGAAACATCCTTTCCGGACAAAAGGAAGAAGCCGGGGAATCCTTGCGGGATAACGCATCAGCTCTGAGATTATGTCTGCCAGGCCAGTAAACAAACTCTATCCGATAGGGTAAGAAAAAATATGCCCAACGCGCTTGCCTGCTGTTAGTGGTGTAAGCGTTTTGAAGAACCTTGAGGTTTTGGTGGTCTGTACGCACCAAGACTGGAAAGGGGGAACCCAAAAGCAAATGTCTCCATTCCTCAAAGGCGCGTTTGATGGCCATCAGTTCCTTCTCAAGTACCGAATAATTTGTTTCAGCAGAACTAAACGTTTTGGATAGGTATGCCACTGGTCTCTCCTCGCCATGCGCAGAGGACTGTAGGAGCACAGCCCCTAATGCATTTTGGGAAGCATCTGTTTCAACTATGAATTGTTTAGATTGATCCGGATTGATCAAAACGGTCTCGGATGTAAACAGCTTCTTCAGAATATCAAATGCTTTCTGGGCTGCTTCATCCCAGACAAATGAGACACCTTTCTTGAGAAGGCGAGTCAAGGGAAGGATGATTTCAGAGAAGGATGGAATGAATTTACGATAAAAATTGGTGAATCCCAGAAACCTCTGTATGTCTTTTATTCCTGTTGGACTGGGCCATTCCACCACTGCAGAGATCTTTCTTGGGTCCATGGCGGTTCCCTGGGACGATAGAACAAAGCCTAAATAGGTGACCTGTCTTTGGTGGAATTCACACTTAGATGCCTTGCAGTAGAGATGATTGGATTGAAGGCGTTCGAGTACAGTATTAACATGATGGATGTGTTCGTCCTGGTTGTTGGAGTATACAAGAATATCATAGAGATAGATGATCACATACCGGAATAATACGTCTGCGAATAAGTGATCCATAAATCTCTGGAATACTGCTGGAGCATTCACTAACCCGAATGGCATTACGTGGTATTCATAATGTCCGAAAGGAGTGCGGAAAGCGGTCTTCCACTCGTCTCCGGGTGCGATACGGATGAGATGATATGCACCACGAAGATCTAACTTGGTATACCATGAAGCCCCTCTAACGGCTTCCACAATGTCAGTGATGAGTGGCATTGGATACTTGTCAACGGTAGTAATCTTGTTGAGACCACGATAATCTATACAGGGACGGAGCTCTTCTGAATCTTTTTTGGGAATGAAGAAGAGTGATGCCCCTGCAGGAGACACTGACTCAGAAATAAGACCATTCCGCAAATGGGTTTGCAGGTAGTCCTTCAATACGGCCTTTTCTCTTTGAGAAAGAACATACATACGGCCAAAAGGTATGGGTTGATCGGGAAGCAGATCAATATGGCAATCATCTCTTCGATGAGGAGGTAGAGTAGCAAATTCCGGATTATCAAACACGGATCGGTAGGGAAGATGACAGTCAGGAATCTCAAGTTTATTGATGGAGGATACAGCGGGTTTGAGTGTCTGATCCGAAGGTATTCGGATTCCTACTGAAGCATGAGAAAGGCAGTGATGGACGCAATAGTCCGATCCTAAAAACAAAGTACCAGCAGTCCAATTTATGAACGGATTATGTAATCGTAGCCAAGGGAGTCCAAGGATGATTGGGTAGTGGGCAGTCCTTATGACATCAAAAACCAACATTTCCTTATGACCCGAGATAGAACAGATAAGTGGAATAGTTTGTTCTTTAACAGGTCCGGAACTCAAAGGTGTACCATCAACTCCCTGTATAGGAGTTATCAACGTCTTTGGTACCTGAGAGATACTGTGCACCTTTGCCCACTCCACATCGATGTAATTACCGGCTGCTCCACAGTCAATTAGCGCCGGAATACCTGGGATAGTTCTTTCTGACAACTGGATAGAAAGAGAGACGACCACCATGGACTGGTTGGTGAGAGAATCGTCAAGAGACATACTGGTCACATATGGGGAAGAATGTTGTTGGGCACTTACCGGTCTTCCCCTAACGGTAAGGCTTTGGAGTTTCCCGACTTAGGGAAAGAAGGGCGGCGAGGTGGAACCAGATGACAGTCTTTCAACACATGAGCCGAAGATCCACAATACATACATAGTTTCAATAACTTTCTCCTCTCCCTTTCGGCAGCCGTAATGGGTCCACGGATGGTCCCAATTTGCATGGGTTCTTCAGTTGAAGACAGAATTTTTTGAAGAGAATGGGAATGATCCAACTGAAGTCGTGTAGTTCCTTTCCCTTTCTTCTTTTCATATGTCCTTTCATGCATACGGTAATCAATTTGCATGGTTAGGGTGATCATGTCAGCCAGATTAGCAGGACGAGGAACTTTAGAGACCTCATCTTTGAGTTCGTCTGTAAGACCTCTCCTAAATAATGTAAGTAGTCCTTCATCCGGCCATACTAGTTCAGAGGAGAGTTGTTTGAACTGAGTGATGTACCAGAGTAATTCTTTGTTCCCTTGTTTGAGATCTAGAAGGCGTTCTTGTGTGGCAACTGCTATCTCCTTTCTTCCAAACATGGTTTTGAGGCTGTTAGTAAAAGCAGCGTAAGAATCGAGAATCACATTGTTGGACGTAACTAGAGGAGTTGCCCAAGCTAAGGCTGGCCCAGAAAGACGTGAAATCAAATAGCCAACCTTATATTTGTCGGTCGGAAAAAAGCGGGGTTTGAATGTAAATTGGACGGTACAACTGTCAAGAAATTCTTTTAATCTGTAAGGGTCACCCTCGTACATAAGGGAATGCACGGATGACGGGGGGTATCGGAAAACACTCTGTCTACTTGATGACGTAGTTGAGCATTATCTTGTTTCAGAGATTGGACTTCTAATGACATGGCCTGCATGGCCGCCATTAACTGCTGCATTTGTTGTTCCATTTGGAATAACGATTGCCAAGAGTGATACTGGTAATATTTTTATGGCGTCGCTTACTGTCAATTCACAATGAGTGTAAATTGTAGATTGGGCACACAGAGGTACTAAACCATACCCGCTCACCTTGGCGATAGAGGACTCCAATTGGAAGACCCAAAGCAGCTAGGAAGATTTCCCGGAACCAATCCTGACACCTCCGCCCGAGGTAAAGTAACCCGGGTGAGGAGACAGGACTCCCAGGGAAACCCTCAAATGGGAAGAAAACCCTGGACGACTTCCACTCGAGATGGTCCGGTAGAAGGCAGTGGATTGGATGACTCCGGCAGGAACCCTCAAGAATCACCCCGGGAATCTGGTCTGCAGAGTTGAACAAGGGGAAAAAACAGGGGAGAAGGTTTAGAGGAGAGAGCCAGGTAAGAGGAGAAATTAGGAGGTATTGGTAAGCTTCTCACCATCCGAAGATGGATCGGGAGAGATTATCCGGAGCTTCGTGGAGTAGAAGAGCTTCGGGAGAATCTAGATAGGGATAGACGGGAATAAGAAACTAGGGTAGAGGCACGAGAACCCCTAAAGATTGGGAAACTTACTCAGCTGGAGGGAAGGCAGAGACGGGAATCAATGGAGAGAGATCCGTGGAACCGGCTGCGAGCGGGATTAGCGGGAATAGCGAAACCGGAGAGACGGCTCTGCAGAGGATCGTAAATACAGGTAAGTCAGAACTGTTAGTTTGAGAGAAAAATGAGTTTTAGGAGAGAGAGAGAAATCCAGAAGCGAACTCACGGAGCGCCAAAGGCAGAAGCGACGCAAAGTTCCGGTCGCTTGGTTTCCGTATAAAGGGTCACATGATCTCCATGCCGCACGTGATCGCCTGTTCGCACGGCAAGGGAGCGTGCAACAACTAGACAGCTACTAGCCGGATGAGGAGAACAGGAAACTTCCCGCACAGCGGGATGTGTAGTCAAGGCACCGCACAAGCGGGTCCGAGCCCATAGGGACCACTTGCGGCGATGTGTAACAGGATGTGGGGGAGTGAACCTCTCTTGTGGTACACATTGGTGGTATGATCTTTGTGACTTTAGGAGCTTGACACGTCTTTTTTACACTTGACTTTAGGTTTACTACCTACCTACCAACCTACCTGCCTGCTATGTGCTAACAGTTGGTTGCATTTACAATTTTATTTTAATTAAAAAAAACACAAGGAAAGAAAAGAACAGCAAGTGATTATTTCTATATAGCTTTTGGGTTACAGATGTTTATGAATGTAAGAAATTTGTGTCTTAACAGCCTTGATAAAGGATTTAGGATCCGAAACACGTCAGCAATTGTGAAGGGCCAGCAATCCACATCATCTATAATTGGACACTTCATGCTAAAACGGCATGGTGTTTTGCAGATACTTTGCTCTAAATAGGATATTATGTTTGATCGTTTCATCAGATATGATAGTGTTACATTTTTTAATCTAGATTCTGGCTGGTTTTCACTTATCATTGATTTGGTAAGCGTTTAACCACTACCGTAAAGACAGAATTTCTGCAGAGACTTTATCTTCTCCAAGATGGCCGCCATGGACGTCCTCTCTTTCCCAGACATGGATACGAATGGATACAGTGTATCCTTGCTTATATTACTGATGCAGGGCACCTGTGGCGCTGCCCCTTTTACAGGGACGCGCACTCGGAGGCGTGGTGTTGCATGCTGCCGCGTGCAGCATAAATAAAGGGGGCGTTCCCGGACGCGGCAGAGCGACCGGGAAGCCCGAACATCAAGGACGTGTGTGATGTGGTCCTTGCCAGGTTGGGGGCTTACGGGCATCACATGGGAGGTCTGAACCAACCCCAAACAGTGGCGACGGGTGGATGATGATGCCTGGGCCCGGCGGTGACGAAGTTGTATAATTTTTCCCTGAAACAGAATCAACGGACATTTCGTTTCGTGCCGTGGCCGTGCATCGCACACGCGGCTGGCGGCCATTTTGTCGATGAGGCCGTGGAACTTCACTGAGCTCTGGTTTGGGCGGTGAGTGGCATCCAGGCCTAATTGTTGGACACACTGCTCGCAGGCAGTTATACCTGCATGCCCATGCCAGATTTTTGATTTTTCTTCAAAATTTGGGTCTCCTACGTCGAGTGTAAGCAAGGAGAGGGGCTATAATGGCTGGCCCTGCATAGCCTAGTTCTTTCATGGCTCAATTATTGGGACTCCTACACCCACTGGGTGCTACTGCAGCTGGGGTTAAGGTGCTTCTTCATCCCCTTAATCATCAGGCTGCTGAGGCTTCTTCTTCATCCTCTTCATCATCAGTGAGGACTGCTGCAGTGGTGGACCCTCCATTTTGGTTTCTTCTTCTGGTTCTTCGTCAGGTCCAGTTGCTGTGTGGGCGCATGAAGCAGCCTGGAGACAGAGGCATTGCACCATCATCATATTCCCCCAGGGTGGACTTTTCATTTTCCTGGGTGGGGCATCAGAACTGTGCTGTGGTGGAGGGCGATTGAGTTGCGGCCCCCAAGGTCCAAGGTGGGGGTGCCTGTGCGCTCAAGCCCATGAGTGATTTTGAAGATCAAGACACTGGGATCCTAGCAGCCCAACAGCTCCCCCAAGACGGCGGACAAGCAGCGGCTCAACAACAAGTCCCTCTAGCTCCAGCAGGCGGTCTGGCCCAAGTGCCCCCGGTCCAACCACAGATAGCTCCACAGCAACTCCCTCAAGTTCAAGTAGGTGGTCAAGCTCTTTTGCCTCAGGCGCAGCCGGTGGTACAGCAGATTGCTCAGCAAGGGCCTCCCATCATGGCCCAGGCACGTGCCCAGGCGGCCCTACAGCCCATCCCCGAGTTCAACGTATCGGGCCCGCAATCCAGCATTGGGCCCAGATGGAAGAGGTGGGTCGACCGCCTCGACATGTACTTTAGAGCTGCACAAGTGACAGATGATGACAGCAGGCTAGCAACTATGCTGTATTCGGCGGGGGCTTCGGTCCAAGAGATTTTTGAGGCGCTTCTACCGGGAGACGGCTCCTATGACGCAGCTAAGACTGCACTCCAGGCTCACTTTCTGCCTCTCGCCAACTCGGACTATGAAAGGTTTGTGATGCTGTCGGCGAAACAAAAGGAAGATGAGACGCTGGACACCTTTTATGGACGCCTGCATTGCCTCTCGCTGGCATGTGCGTGGGGAGACGCAGAGGACATGATACGAACTATGCTGATCCAGGCATGCTCCTCTGGCAAACTCAGAAGGCAGGTCCTGAGAGAGCCAGGAATCACTCTGCCCCGCATCCTCGAGCTGGGCCGGTGCCATGAGGTGGCGGAGGCTCGGGCTGCCAGGATGGAGGTGGGGTCCCGCTCAGTCAAGTCTGAGGAGGTGTGTGCCATGTGGCGGGGTGGCAGAGGAGTCAGAAGACCTGGGGCAGGCCCCCGTGACAGCAGGAAGAGCGGGTGAATCATGCCAGAATTGTGGGTATGATCTTCCTCACCCAAATGAGTGTCCGGCGGCGGGGAAGACATGTGTTAGGTGCGGACTGCCTGACCATTTCTCGAGGGTGTGCAAGGCAGCCCTGCCCGTAATGGTGCCGAGAGACCCGGCCCGGTCTGGGTTCCAGCACCAAAGCCGCCCGCCAAATGTAGCTCAGGTGGACCAGGGCGAGGAAGATGCCCAGGTGGAGGAGGCAGAGGAGGAAGAGGAAGAGAACGTTTTCTTTGTCTCCAGTGTGGGACTCCTGAGGAAAGAACCGGAGACAACCGAGGTGTGTGGTGGAGGTCAACAACTCGCCAGTCCCGGTCCTGGTAGATACGGGGGTATCGATCAATGTGATGGCCGGGGACATTATGATGCCATGGACTCGCCCCCAAGCTACTAACACCGAAGGCTCGCATATTTGCGTTTGGGAGGCTGGAACCGATCCCACTGGATGGGGCCTTTGTGGCGAAAGTGGAGCACGAGGGCTCGCAGATCAACGCCCGATTCTACGTGACGCCAGTAAGCAACAACACTCTGCTGAGCTGTGCCGCCGCTGAGGCTCTTGGAATTGTTAGCTTTGCATACTCGGTATACCTCGAGGACATTAACGACCTGCTCGAGAAGTGTGCCGCTCTCTTCAACGGGATTGGACAGATGACTGGCGACCCCGTGAGGTTGCATATTGATGACTCTGTGCAGCCCATCACCCTGAAACACCGCAGGGTGCCGTTCCATCTCCGTGAACAGGTGGACAAGGAACTGGACAACCTGGTGGACCTCGACATCATTGAGAAAGTAGAGGGCCCGATCCCCTGGGTGTCCCCGATTGTCGTGGCTAGGAAGCCCAAGCAACCTGACTCTGTCCGCATCTGTGTAGATATGAGGCTGCCAAACAATGCCATTAAGAGGGAGAGGCATCTTACCCCTACTATCAATGACATTATTGCGGAAGTGCAGGGGGCTTGCTTCTTTTCCAAGCTGGACCTCTGGGCGGGCTACCATCAGGTGGTCCTCCATCCTGAATCGAGGTACATCACCACATTCACCACCCACCGGGGACTATACCGCTACAAAAGACTAAGCTTCGGAGTGTCCTCGGCAGCGGAAGTCTTTCAGAATATCATCCGAGGTGCCCTCGCAGATCTGAAGGGCGTACTAAACATCAGTGATGATATCTTGGTGTTTGCAAAGACTGAGGTGGATCATCTGAGGAAGTTGGCAAGGACGTTCGAGAGACTGCAGTCACTGGGACTCACCCTTCACAGGCACAAGTGCGAATTCCTGTGCCCCTCCATTGAATTTTTCGGATTTGTATTCAACGAGGGAGGGGTCTCGCCGGACCCCAAGAAGGGTCAGGACATCAAGAAGGCGCAGCTGCCCGAGTCAGTGTCCACTGTGAGGAGCTTCCTCGGTATGGTCACTTACTGTGGGCGGTTCATTCAAAACCTTACCTCCAGGTCTGAACCTCTCAGGGCACTAACAAAGAAGGAATCCACCTGGCATTGGGGCCCACTTGAACAGGCGGCGTTCTAGGACATCAAGGGTGCGCTGGCGGCTGAGGACACAATGGCGTTTTTCGATCCTGCATTGCCATCGGAGATCATCGTGGATGCCAGTCCGTTTGGCCTGGGTGCCGTACTGACTCAGATAGATCGTGACGGGGGTGTCCGGCCAGTGGCATACGCCAGCAAGGCGCTGTCCGAGACTGAGCAAAGGTATTCACAGATTGAGTGCGAGGCACTGGCGGTTCTCTGGGGCTGCAGGCACTTCTGGCTCTATGTCCTGGGACGGCCGGTGACGGTCGTGACTGACCATAAACCCCTGCTTCCTATTCTGGCAGGGTCATCATCGAAGCCACCGGCGAGGATCGAGAGGTGGCTCTTATAGAGTATGGAGTCACCTTGGTGTACAGACCTGGGGCCAACAACGCAGCGGACTATCTCTCCCGGCACCCGGGAGTGCGTGGGGGAGTGGAATATTACACCTGTTCGGAGGAGGCTGATGATCATATCCGAAGGTGGTGGAGGCGGCCACTCACAAAGCCATGCCCCTGGCGGAGCTAGAAGCGGCAGCTGCTGAAGATGAATGCTTTCAATTCCATGCAACAGGGGTCGTGGAAGTCAGTGCTAGAATCTTTGGCAGGGCGGACTCAGGAAGCCTAGACCGGACTGGAGCAGCTGTGGAAGGTCAGGGAAGAACTGCCATTCTCGGCGTCGGGCCTGCTGCTCCGAGGTGACCGGATAGTAGTCCCCCAGTCGAAGGTGAAGGATGTGATCAATCTAGCCCACCATGGACACCAGGGCGCTGTGAAGACCAAGGCCAGGCTGCGGCTGAAGGTTTGGTTCCCGGAACTAGAGCGGAAGATCGACGACTTCGTAGCGGCCTCTGTGTGGTGTCATGCGGCATCCCCATTACAGAGGGAACCTGCCATTCAGGCGATGCCCCGGGGCACGCGACCTTGGGAAGTGGTCCATGCGGACTTTGGATCGACGACCATGGGCACCCACTTCCTGGTAATGGTCGATGAGTACTCGAGATATCCGGAGGTGGAGTTTGTGGAGTCTGTGGCGTTCGAACATGTGGTGGTGGCCGTGGAGAAAATGATTGTGGCCCATGGGTTCCCCCACAAGCTGTGCTCCGATAACTAGGCGCCCTTCCAGAGTGAAAGGTTCTCGGAGCTGATGGAGAGCTGCGGAGTACAACACCAGAAGATAACCCCGTTGTGGCCCAGGGCGAATGGAGAGGCGGAAAGGCTAATGCGGACACTCAACAAGACCTTCAGGATCGCCCAAGGACAGGGACAGTCCCTCCAGAGAGCTCTTTATCAGTTTCTGCGGGTGTACCGCACCACCCCGCATTCTTCCACGGCTCTGGCGGAGGCGTTATTCAGGCGCTGCCCGTGGGGTCTGCTTCCCGAGGTTGGGGAGAAGGAGCCGGGGGTGATTGACAACCAACAGGTCGAGGCGGACCGGCGGGTGAGGATCGAGCAAGAGAACTTGCGAAGGGGGCTTCGCCCGCAGCGGCTGGAGCCCGGGGACGAAGTGCTCATCCGCAATCGACACCCCCACGGGAAACTCTCCCTCCCCTATTAGCCGGAGCCGTTGGACATTGTGGCTGTCAAGGGGTCCATGGTAACTGCCTCTGACGGAAGGTCTGCCATCAGCAGGAATGTCAGCTTCTTTAAGAAGCTGGGGGATCCCAGAACTGAACCACCGCTGGAACCTGACTTGGTGGAGATACCGGACGATGGAGGAGGCCCTCCCAGCACTCCAGAATCCCCTGTCCGGGGGGGCGTCTTCGGAAAGACTACCCGTGCCGGAGGTAAGCGGGAGGTACCCCCAGAGGGCTGGGCGAGGGAAACCCTCTTTCCTCAGCGATTACGTGCTGGGACAATTGTCTGATCAACCTGAGTCTTGGGATTGTTGAGTAAGGGGACCCGGGTGGTTGATAAAAAAGGGGCTAGGCGGAAACTGTATTGATCAGTTGTGTTAATAATGTTGTTTGGTTTGCAGTGTGTTTTACAATAGTATTTTGTGTGTCCTCCCGGAAAAATGAGGAGTGTGGCGCTGCCCCTTTTACAGGGACGTGCATGTGGCGGCATGATGTTGCACACCGCCGCGTGCAGCATAAATAAAGGGGGCGTTCCCGGATGCGGGCAGAGCGACCGGGATGCCCGAACAGCAAGGACGTGTGTGGTGTGGTCCTTGCCAGGCTGGGGGTTTACGGGCATCGCATGAAGGTCCGAACCAACCCCCAATAGCACCCAACCGGATTCACCGGTCTGTTGCCCCACGGTCTGCTACTTTATGCCCTTACTTTTGACATCACAGGTATGAGGAGAGTAGTTTATGGGCAGCACTTGTTACATGGAGTTGGGATGGAGAAATGATTTACTTTCAATTCGCTCATTGCAGATCTTGCAGAGCGTGCGCCCACGGAGGGAATCTTTATCTATTACTGTGGACAACATGCTGTACAGATGTGGGGGAGTGAACCTCTCTTGTGGTACACATTGGTGTGTATGATCTTTGTGACTTTAGGAGCTTGACACGTCTTTTTTACACTTGACTTTAGGTTTACTACCTACCTACCTATCTGCCTGCTATGTGCTAACAGTTGTTTGCATTTACAATTGTATTTTAATTCAAAAAAACACAAGGAAAGAAAAGAACAGCAGGTGATTATTTCTATATAGCTTTTGGGTTACAGATGTTTATGAATGTAAGAAATTAGTGGCTTAACAGCCTTGATAAAGGATTTAGGATCCGAAACACGTCAGCAATTGTGAAGGGCCAGCAATCCACATCATCTATAATTGGACACTTCATGCTAAAACGGCATGGTGTTTTGTAGATACTTTGCTCTAAAATGTTTACATCTAAACGAATGTCATATGTGAGTGATATTCGAAAACCCTCAAGTTGTTCTACATTAAAGGAATAGTTTTTTTTCAATGTAGTAATGTTTTGGCTATATTTACTGTTGTAAATTTGGGTTCGTTTTTTATGGAACGAGTGACCATTCGCCTCATATTTTTGTGTGAGAAAACATGTGAACGTTTTTCAGGGATTAGTCCCATTGAAGTGCACTCTGGTTTACCTGTTGGCAACAACGGGCTTGCTGTTTTGTGTGTTCTTCTGAAGTGCCACATGCTCAAGGGACTTCACCCGTCTGCACCTAAACATCTATTTAACTACCAAAAAAAGTGTTCTGAATTCTTTTTTAAATTCCTGTAGTCACTTATATAGTAGTGCACCGCTCCACCCCGGTGTAAAACCCTGGTAGGCCAAAGGAAAGAGGGACAAACCAAGGACTGGCAACAGACCCAAGGAGTGAAAGGCTGGAAGGACATACAGTGTACTTTGTGGAACTCTGCATCTCGGCAAGGAGCCACTTTTGATGCAGACAGAACAGTGGGGGTCAGAAACCAGTCACTGTTAATCGGTTTGGGCAAGAGCCCTACGTATGCATTTGATGCTTTTTTTGTTTCTTCTATAGCGGTAGGGACAGAACTCGGGTTAGCATAGGATTGTGGACAGAAGCCTTTTATTATTTTGGTAGACATCCGGACAAGCACCCTACTGTGTTTTCCTTTGTAGAGTAGGGCAGATAATCGTGTGGTTAGGGACAGTTTATGCCTTGTATTATAATAAAGAAACAGTAAGTCAAAATGCCACCCGGTCTGTCGCCCAATTTTGATCTACCACAGTGGTCTTTGTATTCGCAACTGCTGGCGTCTGCCAGGTGGAAAGTGTCAATGAGGAACACTGCTTTGCTGCAAGGCAGGAGTCATCTAGTAACACTCACGCATGAGTGTTAGGGCCTCACAACAACCAGGAAGGCAACATGTTGGCAGGTTCTGAAAGGATAGCGAGAGAAAGAGTCTGGTCCTGGCGGGCCTTAGACTGCAACAGTTCATAGACTGAACACAAGATGGCTGCGCCAGCTAGTAGACTGGTTATATGCTCAACTAGCCAATTAATCTCACATGTTAATTTAGTTCTTCATTTATCTGCGGTCCAATCCCAACGAAAACCCACGCTTTTTTTTTTTACACGCATGAAGACCCTTATACAATTAGGTTACCACTTACCAGCTGCCCATCCTGCACAGGAATACATGGGGGAGGAGCACACATCGAGGTGTGGAAGTCCAGAAAAAAAGAACGTGCTGTAAGATGAAGCATAGTGGTGAGGTGGAAAGGTGCAGAAAAGCAGGAGGAGGTCGAGTGAGAGTTGACAGCGGAGGAGGGAAGAAAGGAGTGAATAGGAGGGGTGGATAGAAAGTTAACAGTGAAGAAAGAGGAGTTAATGAGAAAGAAGGTGCAGAGAGAACAGTAGTGGAGTGGAGGTGACTGGGAAGAAACAGGTTTGCGTCAGCATTGCATTGCACTTTACCAAATAGAAGTGCTAGATTCTGACCTAGGTTTAGATGGTTTTTAATTGTCGTGTGCTATGTTTCAATGTGATGTGTCTGTAAATTGTCATGGGATAGCATTGCACTGCACTTTATCAAACAATTATTTTCTTTCTTCTTTTTTCAAATAAAAAAGGAAAATAGCGTGTTATGCACAAATATGATATATTTATAAACTGCATTGGACGTTTATTTAATGTAAAGCTTTTTATGGTCTAGTGCCAAAATAAAGCAATTCTGACTGAGAAGATAAGCAGTGTAAAGGAGGATGAGGGAGAAGAAAGGTAGGGGGAGGAGACATGAGCATTGCAAAACATTGAGGCGGGGAGAAGGTGTGAACCAGGAGAAGGTGAACATCTACCAAGAGGAAGGGGGCAAGTGATATGGAGGAGAAGGTGCCAAAGACGACGGCTAGAAAGAGCACTGGCTGGTCAAAACCTAAGGTCCTGGGGAGGCTCCCGAGTTGAATGAGGAACATCACCCAGGCAAGTTCCAGGCAGCCTGAAGCAGCTAAGCCTGTGAACACCCGGGTCCAACCCGATCAATAATCTGCTGCCTGACCCTCGTTCAGACAACTAAAGGCCCCATTTATTTCTCCAGCATGGGGTCTTGCATGAATGCACATGTTCATGAAGATTCCCCGTCGTCAGGTTGGGACTCCTCAGTAAAAAGAGTTTCGCTATAAAATGAAAACTGGTCGTCTCTGCTATATTTATTTTATTTATGTATTGAACAGGTCTATGGCGCCTATACAGCAGGAAGTGTTTCCAGGCACCACAAGACAAAGGGCGCAGGGAGGCGACAGAGGAGAATATTAATAATAACGGTCCTACTAGGCCTTGTCACATTCGGATCGTGCAAGTGCAGTAACATGAAGTGCTGGGGCAGGGGTAAGGGGTTGAGGCAGAAGTGCAGGAGGGATGGGGTCCACAGGGGAAGGGCAAGTGCCAGTGGGAGCCCAAGAGTGCCAGTGCCAGGGGAGGGAGAGGTAGGGGTGAATAGTACAACGACAAGGATGGACCAGGCTCAGTAGCTAGTCAGGAGAGAGAGCCCATGGGAAAGTGCTTGTAAGGGGGTGCAGGGGAAGACTGGTTAAAACAAAGGCCTGGCCCCGGAAGACTCATAGGGGTCACAGGCAACCAATCACAGTGGCAGGTGGAGGCTAGCAAGGGGAGGAGGAGGAAGAAAAAAGGAAGGTCTAAAAGAGTTTCCGGAACTTAAGGCGATCCAGCTCAAGACGTAGAGGGGCATGGAGACCATTCCAGAGAGAGAGGCTCCTGCCGAAGATTGAGATCTACCTCCACTCTGCTTGGAACATCGTTTGATCGGCAGAGAGTTGGAGCTAGAGGACGGAAGTGCTCTAGCAGGGAGGTATTTAGGGAGAGAGCGTTGGATGTAGCGAGGTCCCTGGCCCCAGAAAGCCTTGTGGATGATGCAGAGGGTCTTAAAGTTGATCCTTGCAACCACACAGAGCCAGTGGAGAGATTTTAGGGCTGGATAGATGCGGTCCCTGGGCTTGAGGCCAATGATAAGTCTTGCAGTTCTATTCTGGATTAGTTGAAGAGGGCAGAGGGAGGAAAGAGGAAGGTTAAGGAAGAGGCTGGTGCAATAATCCAGCCTGGAGAGAACCAGAGCTCTTGAGACATTGAGTTTCTGGGAGAAGTTGAGGAAGGGGAGAATGCCCCTGAGAAGGTAAAGCTGAAAGTGGGCCTTCTTGGCTAGGTCAGTGATGTGGGGTGAGAAGGAGAGAGAAAGGAGTGAAAGATGATACCCAAGTCTTTGCCTCACAGGAGGGTGAGGGGAGGGGGCCCAAGAAGGGCGGCCAGAGAGGCGGAGGGAAGGAGGGGGCAGGAGTCCCAATGAGAAGGATCTCAGTCTTAGTGGCATTAAGACAGAGAGCATGATCACCACACCATCCCTGGATAGCAGTCAGGGATGAGAGAAGAAGGAGAGGAGGAAGAGGACGGTAGCTTCAAGGAAAGATGTGTGTCATCAGCATAACGCTGAAAGTGAGTAGAGTAGGAGGAGATCAGGTGGGCGAGAGGGACAAGGTAAATGTTGAAAAGCCACAGCGAGATGATAGAGCCTTGAGGGACGCCACAGGTAGAGGGGAGAAAGGGGCCCAGTTGCACTTGAGAAGGCCGATTCAAGAGGAAAGAGGTCAGCCAGTCCAGTGTCCGGTCCGTGATGCCCCTGGTATCATGAAGCCGATTTATAAGGGTGAGGTGGTTGACCGTGTCAAAGTAAGAGGACAGATCGCGAAGAATAACAATGGAAGGAGAGTTGGAATCAAGGTTAGAGAGCAAGACATCACAGGTGTTCAGGAGAGCAGTTTCCGTGCCTCTGGCTTCTCTGAAGCCAGACTGGTGGTTGTTTGTTTGTTTATTATTTATAATGCGCAAACATACCCTAGGGTAACAGTGCGCAGCAAATACAAGAATATGCGAAGCTTAGTTACACAGCGTTAAATTTACATACAGATATTTAAGTATAAAGGGTATACATAGAGGAATCATAATACAACATATTTACAATGGCAAACTATCATAATACAACATATTTACAATAGCAAAATATACAGGTTTTGGGATAGCCAACAGATTCAGTGTGATGGATTAGTTGGGAGATGACCAACTTCTCCAAGAGTTTGTCCAGAAAGGGGGTAGTGGAGATAGAGCGGTAGTTAGCCGGGCAGAAAGGGTCAACAGACTGCTTAGGAAGGGGTGCACAAGGCAGTGCTTGAGGGTTGATGGGAAGGAGCTAGTGGCAAAGGAGTTGTTACAGAACTCAGTCAAGGAGGGAGCAAGAGAGGCAACATTGTCCTTGATCGTTCTAGAGGAGCAGGGAAGCACCTGTTTGGAGGAGACTTTCATAGAGCAGACAGTTTTAGTGACCTTGTCTGGTGATACAGGTGAGAAGGAGGAGAGTAGGGAAGGAGGAAGGGGGCTGAGGTAGGCCTGTGTGCAGAGGTGGGGGGGGGGCTAGTAGAGGAGACAGAACGGACAGGATGTACTGAGTTTTGGTAGTGAAATGGGAGGCCAATGACGTGCAGAGGGCCTGGAAGAAATAGGAGAAACAGAGACTGCGGTAGGATTGGCAAGTTCCTTGCAGATCTTAAAAAGTTTGGCTCTGTTTTTAGTGGCCCAAGAGATGCAGGCTTGTATATGGGCCCGCTTCTTGGAGCGGATGGAGAGTCTGCATTGTCTTTGGAGTAGGCGACAGGCCAGTTTGTCAGAGGATGTGCAGGAAGCAAGCCACTTCTATTCTGCAGCTTTGCACTTGCGTTTCAGCGCAGCTAGGTTGGAATCATACCAACTATTGCACTTGGCAGCAGGCTTTATGCGGATCCTCATGGCAGGGGCAAGGATGTCAAGAGTGTTAGAGATGGAGAGGTGAAGATTAGAAAGGGGCTAAGTCAGAGTGCAAGTCAATAGCAGGAGTGGAGGGGAATGAAGGAGGAGGGCAAAGCAGCTACTTACACTCGCTTCATCGGTCTAATGATGGAGATGGAGACTGGCAGTGCGGGCACGGGCTTAGCCGGGGAGCAAGGGAGCTCCAGATGCGAGTAGAGGAGAGTGTAATGGAAATGCAAACTTTGAACGGAAAAGAGGTGCGCACATATCGGGTGCGGGAATCGAACACTAAAAGGGGAGGGGACTCATTGATGGTTAAATAGTTGTAGGTGTTAGAGAATGTCCCAAACACTTGAAGTTTAAGTAGATAGCATTTAAAAGATAAAGATGGGTTACAGGCAAGTATGTAGGGTTTAACATTAGATCGAGGTGCTGTAAAATGGCCTTATAGCATGCTGCTTTAGTAGAAATCAACTCACATGCTTTAATTTGCTTAGCAGCCACAGGGGCTTAAAGCACAGTGCAAATGTTCACGGCCCCAGGATCGTACGAGAGGGAAGGAATTAACCACTTATGATACTTTTGAGATCACAAAGCTGAGTACACAGGTGCAGGGGAAAGGCAGTGAACATAATCCCATTTAATAATTAGGCATAGTAGTTTAGTTTCAAAGCACCCTTGACGGTTTTAAATTGCCCTTTAGCACAATTTAGCCTGGGAAGCAGTTCAAGGTCTTCTTAAAATGCAACATTAGAATGGTAACTTGGCTTTGGTTCAAGGCTCTGCCAGTGTCATGATCGGTAGTATTCCCATGGGAAGCAGATGGGAATTATCGGCGGCAGATGAATAAAGATCTGCTGGTCACCCAAACTGTTTCAATGCCTTGGCTTCATGATCTGGGAATTGGCGATTGGACTGTGACGTCAGGGTGGGGGTCTAGGGTGGTGTAGTAAGATTTTCAGGACCCAATCATTGCGGGCTAATGTATGTCCCGATATAGGGGATTTACGTTTGCCCAATGATTTTTGTTCAAAGGATGGACTGAACGTGTCAGTGTGCTTTGATGTTAATTTGTTTAGATGACTATAAACGTTCCAGACTTATGGTCATTTTTTGACAGCGACTTTTTATGCAGTTCTGTTCCGTGTACTGTTTGAATATTGCTGTCCCAGCTGCGTCTGGGGCCATGAATAAAACTGCGTTACTTCTTGCCTGGCGTACACTCCTTTTTGGATTACTTTTGTATTTTGTACTGGTGAGTTCAAAGGCAACCGCAGTACAAGAGCATGGTCGGACCAGGAGAGGGGAGTAGTGAAAGGGTTAGAGAAATGGATATCAGCTGAGATAAGCACATCCAAGGGGTGCTCTGCAGAATGAGTTGGCTCAGAGGGAAAAATAGTGAGGGAAAGAGTCACAGAGGTTGCGGAAGCGTAAAATGGTCACATCAGGAGAGTCAAGATAGATATTGAAGTCTCCAAGGAGGAGGAGCTTAGAGGTAGAAGTCAGCAGAGAAGAGGCAAGGTCGGCCCACTCTGAAAAAGAAGAGGGGGAGGAGAGGTAATGGCCCAAGGGACCTGTAGATGGTGGCGAGAATGAGTGAGAGGGTAGGAGAGACACCAAGATTGCAGACAAGACATTTGAATGAAGAGTAGGATTGAGTGGGAATGACAGAAGCAGGGACCCATTCACGTAAGACAAGGGCCACTCTACCTCCAGCCTGGCTAGACCTGGGCTTGGAAAGGATCTTGTAACCCTCAGGAAGGAGAGTGTCAAAAGCAGTGACAGAGCTGGCATTGAACCACATCTTGGTGAGAGCGAGGACGTCAAGGTCTTCAAGGAGGTGGCAGATGTCAGAGGAGTGTTTAACAGCAGAGCGAGAATTGAGGGTAGCTAAGTGAAGGTGGTTGCCACCTTTAAAAGTCTTCCAAGGTGGGGTACAGGGATGTGGTACTGTAAAAACTTTATAATAATAAAGCACTTGAAGCAAATGATCTCTCGGCAGTTGTAAATGACACCTACCTCCGTGATGGTCAACCCTCTTAGAATAGAAGCAGGAGGGAATTACCTGAAAACCCCTCTCAAACCCAGCCAAAGGCTAGGTTGAAGTGAAGTCTCCAGGGGAAACCCCGAAGGGAAAAAAACCCTGTGATGTGCTGCTGGGGAGCGTGGATTCCTGCAGCAGCTGGTGGAGGGTCACACTGGTTGGGCTGTGAACCGGAATCTTGTCAGGGAGATTTCTGATAGAAACAGAGTAGAATTTCAGGTAAGTAAGGATACAGAATCTCTAATCAGTAGAGTGGTAGGGATATAGAAAGGCAGCTTACCCTGACAAGCCTATTCCCTTCTAAGCTTTTCTTTTTCAATCGGATGTGATAAGTTGGCAGGGCGCATATTATAATATTTAAGAGGTAAGCATATGTCCAGAAGTAAAGACACGAAGGTGCAAGCAATGCTGTAGGATTTGGAGTCTTACCAACAGGTGATAGCCCAAGGGAGGAATTGTAATGAGCAGGATAGAGGGCTTGAGCTCGAGGGAAATGAAGACTGAATTGGAGGTCTGAAGTTGAAGTCTAATGTTGACGTAAAAGGTAAACAAGATTAGAGGGAGGAAACCCCGTGAGAAACACGGAAACACAAATCGCTAGACAGAACAAAAACACTACCAGAGAGAACAGTCGGGAACACAGGGAGGTGGCTTCCTGTTGATCTGCCGGGCTTGGAAAGAATTCGAGATCTCTAAGTTTCCAGAAAACAGAAAAGGAAAGAGAAAAAGGATTGAAGCTACAAGGAGCGGTCCACTTGAAAAGCAGCAGACAAATATCTTCAGATAAGAAGGTAGCGAACTTACGGTGCGCAGCGCGACTCTGAATAGAGAAGCAACGCGTAGTACCGAAGTTCCTGTTGCCGGAAATACCATTCCGGAAGTTGGGGGCGGAGCTAATCCCACGGTCTGGGGAGCGGGAACAACTAGTGCGCGGCTTACAGTCTCGGGATCCTCCATGTTGAGAGTCCCGATTCTGGGTTGAACCGTGGGTATCACGGGTATAGATTCCTGGAAGTGTGAAGCAGTGTGATCCCACAGGACAATTGTAACAGTATGCCCCCTCTTAAAGTCGTTACTCCCTGGTTTACTGGGGTGTCTCTTGTGAAACTTTTTAGTTAGCCGCGGAGAATGGATACTGGATTCTGATTCCCAAGTTCGATCAGAAGGGGCGTAGCTCTTCCAGTTCACCAAATACTGAAGTTTTCCACAGTGAATCCGTGAGTCACATAACTCTGAGACTTCGTACTCCGCAACGGTATGGTGCAGAACAGGTGGTGGACGAGAAGAAACCACAGGATGGAAAGTACTTCGAATGTCTTGTTTCAGCTGAGAAACATGAGAAACCGGATGTAACCGAGCCCATGTCTTGGGTAACTTCAGCTTGAAGGCTGCTGACCCTATAGCCGAAATCACCTGAAAAGGGCCCATGAATTTGGGAGAAAATTTGGAAGGCCTAAGGTGTCTAGGTAGGAATCGGGAAGATAACCAGACCAGATCTCCAGGTCGTATTACAGGAGCTTTAGATCGGAGGTGATCTGCCATCTTCTTTGTTCTTTCCTGGGTAGACTTAAGAGCCTGAGAGGCTGTGTGTTGACTCCAATGTATTTTTTCCAGGAGGGACTTCACGTCCGGACATTTGTCACCCAAAGATCTTTTGTCCGGGAAAGAGGCAGGATGAAATCCATAGGAACAAAAGAAAGGAGAGGTCTTAATCGGGGAATGGTACGCATTGTTATAAGCGTATTCAGCGATCGGTAGTAAACTTAGCCAGTTGTCTTGAGCTGCTGAGATGTAACTCCGTAGGTATCCTTCCAGGGTCTGATTTAATCTCCCAGTCTGACCGTTGGTTTGCGGGTGATACCCGGAGCTCAAAGCCCGGGTGATACCCAAAATTTGACAGACCTGTTTCCAATATTTTGACGTGTATTGAGAGCCTCTATCGGAGATGATAGTCTCTGGTAGACCATGAAGAGAAAAAATTCGGGAAATGAAAGTTTGTGCCATTTGAGCCGCCGAAGGGAGGCCAGAGAAGGGGAGAAAGCGAGCCAGTTTGGTAAATGAATCAATTACAACCATAATAGTCGAACATCCTTCGGAAATTGGAAGATCCACAATAAAGTCTGTTGAAATAATCTCCCAAGGCCGAGTGGGTATAGGCATTCTGACCAGAGTTCCGAAGGGAGAATGTCTAGGGCTCTTATTTTGCAGACAGACAGGGCAAGACTTGACGTATGTTAAAATGTCATTTCGCATTAAAGGCCACCAAAAATATCGGGAGGCCAATTCTCGTGTATTGACATTACCTCTATGTCCTGCAGATTCAGAGTCGTGGCACATACTTAGAACTTCCTTCTGTAAGGATTTAGTGGGTACATAAACCTGTTTAACAAGGAAATAACACCCTTCCTTTTTAGACAAGAGGCTCAACTCTTTCCTAGTTAACCTCTTCAAAATGGAGGGCACAGAGCTTAGTTCCAGACGTTTGAGAAAATCCATAGATTTGTAATTCTTTTCGATGTTCAGAACACAGCAGGAAAAAATCGGTTCTGGTTTGACTGATAATTGATGAATGATCTCTTTACGTGATAAGGCATCTGCTTGTAAATTACATCTCCCAGGTATGAATGAAAATATGATCCTGAAAGGGGAGAAAAAATGTGCCCATTTGGCCTGTCGGCTGTTGCATGTCTGAGCGTATTAAAGGATCCTTAAGTTTTGATGGTCAGTACGGACCTCCACTGGAAACTGAGCTCCCAATAACAAGTGTCTCCACTCCTCAAAAGCCCTCTTGATTGCCAATAGCTCTTTCTCGAGAACGGTGTAGTTCAATTCTGCCGGAGCGAGGGTCTTGGATAAATATGCGATGGGGCGTTCCAAACCTTGATCATCCTCTTGTAGGAGAACAGCACCCAAGGCATACTGGGAGGCATCTGTTTCGAGAATGAAACGGCGAGATTGATCTGGAGTCATGAGAATGGGCGCTGAAGTGAACC
Source organism: Ambystoma mexicanum (assembly GCF_040938575.1). Classification (NCBI taxonomy): domain Eukaryota; kingdom Metazoa; phylum Chordata; class Amphibia; order Caudata; family Ambystomatidae; genus Ambystoma; species Ambystoma mexicanum. Next base: position 827,153,028 of record NC_090939.1, read on the forward strand.
TCTTCTTCAAAGTATCGAAAGCTTTTTGCGTCTCCTCATTCCAGACATATGGAACTCCTTTTAAAAGGTTGGTTAAAGACTGAGTAAGAGCCGAGAAGTTGGGGATAAACCGACGATAAAAATTAGAGAATCCAACGAAACGTTGAATTTCTTTGATTGATCGAGGGTTAGCCCAGTTCTGAACCGCCATAACCTTGTCTGGATCCATTGCGATACCTTGTGCCGAAAGAATATAACCCAGGTAGGTCACCTGGGGCTTATGAAAGAAACATTTCTCCAGATTGCAAAATAAATGATTGTTCTGGAGTCTGTGTAATACCTCTCTGACATGGGATTGATGTTCAGAGATGTCCTTTGAAAAGATCAGAATGTCATCTAGGTAAACGATGACGGAATGTAACAGTAAGTCCGAAAATAGATGATCCATGAATCGCTGGAAACTGGCCGGGCCATTGGACAATCCAAATGGCATGACTTGGTATTGAAAGTGGCCAAACGGTGTGCGGAAGGCCGTCTTCCATTCAGTTCCCTTTCTGATCCTGATAAGGTGGTAAGCACCCTTTAAGTCCAGCTTTGTATAAATGAGGGCTCCCTTGACGGCCTCTAAAATATCTGGAATCAAAGGCATCGGGTATCGGTCCGGGATGGTGATCTTGTTCAACTCCCTGAAATCTATGCAGGGTCGAAGTTCAGAAGAATTCTTCTTGGGCACGAAGAATAGCGAGGCTGCCGCTGGAGATGTAGATTTGGTAATAAGTCCATTCCTTAGGTTGAGATCTAGGTATTCCCTAAGGGCAACCTTCTCGGATGAAGAAAGGATGTACATCCTTCCGAAGGGTAACGGCTGGTCTGGAATAAGATCGATAACACAATCATCTCTGCGATGAGGGTGAAGCAGTGAGTAATCCGAGGAGGAAAAAACCTCAGCAAATTCACGGTACTCAGAAGGAAGGCCGATGACAGACCCAACAATAGTGACTTGTCTGTTCTCCTCTTGTCTTGGCTGACAAACCCTGCTAGTTTTACCTAAACAATTATTGAGGCAAAACTCTGATCCCAGGAAGAGTGAACCTGCCGCCCAATTTATATAGGGATTATGCATTCGTAGCCAAGGTAGTCCTAAAATGACAGGGTAATGAGCAGTTCGTATAACATCCAAGGTAATGACTTCCTCGTGTGTAAGAATTGACATGAATAATGGACAGGTTTGATTAACAATTGGCCCTGATGTTAAAGGGCTACCATCTACACTCTCAACAGGGATGGCTTTACCTTTAGAAGACAATGGTAGGTGATGTTGTTTAGCCCAAATTTCATCAATGAAATTTCCGGCAGCGCCACTGTCCACTAGTGCCGGAATCTCGGTCATCTTCTGGTTATCAAATGTGAGGGTGATATGTAATACAAACATTAGAGTGTGAGAATGCTGGCTTCCTTGTGAGGCCGGCATATTTAGAGAGGAACCTAAAGACACTTTAGAATCCCAGAACGCGGTTCCTCCTACGACCGGGAGCTGGCGTTTCCCGATCGTCTCGGGGGAGTGATGGGGCACTCCTGAACAGTGTGAGTATTTGAGCCACAATACATGCACAATCCCTGAGTCCTTCTGCGTGATCTCTCCTCAGGGCATAAAGGCCCTCGATTAGCTGATCCTAATTGCATAGGTTCCTCATTTGAGTTTCCTCTGTTTGTTACAGGAGTAGTAGAATATGTACGAGTAGTGAGTTTCCCGTTGCGCCTTTCACTGTCCTTTCTTTTATCCTATAGTCAACTTGCATGACTAAAGCGATGAATTCTGTCAATGAAGTGGGGCGAGGAACCCTAGATACTTCATCTTTAAGATCCTCAGACAGGCCTCTCCGGAATAGAGTAACCTGTGCATCATCTGACCAAGTAGATTCGCTGGCAATCTGTTTGAATCTAGTAATATAGGTCAAGATGTCTTGATTGCCTTGTCTAAGATCTAGTAGTTGTTCCTGGGCCGCTATCCGAATCTCCTGCCTACCGAACATTGATCTAATGCTATTGCAGAAGGCAGAATGGGAATCTAATATAGCGTTATTGGTTGTGACCAAGGGAGTAGCCCAGGCTAGGGCAGGCCTCACCATCTGTGAAATCATATACCCTACTCTGTCACGATCAGTGTGGAAGAAGGCTGCCTTAAAGGCAAATTGAACTGCGCAAGCATCAAGGAATTCCTTTATCTTATGTGGATTGCCATCAAACTGACCGCCTGGTAAAGGACCAGGAGGAACTTCTGAGCAATGCGGAACCCTGCTAGCTGTTGCCTGTTGGGAAGCCAACTGGGCAGTTTGCTGCTGAGACTGATGCTAAGCCTGTCCAAGATTAGCATGTTCTTGTTTCAGACTTTGCACCTCTGAAGTCAGAGATTGTACAGCAGCTATGAGTTGCTGAATCTGTTGATCTATCACAGAAGTCGTCCTTCACTAAAGCCGAAGATAAGAGATTTCTCTAGGTCAACTGGGCGTTGCTTACTGTAAAAACTTTATAATAATAAAGCACTTGAAGCAAATTATCTCTTGGCAGTTGTAAATGACACCTACCTCCGTGATGGTCAACCCTCTTAGAATAGAAGCAGGAGGGAATTGCCTGAAAACCCCTCTCAAACCCAGTCAAAGGCTAGGTTGAAGTGAAGTCTCCAGGGGAAACCCCGAAGGGCAAAAACCCTGTGATGTGCTGCTGGGGAGCGTGGATTCCTGCAGCAGCTGGTGGAGGGTCACACTGGTTGGGCTGTGAACCGGAATCTTGTCAGGGAGATTTCTGATAGAAACAGAGTAGAATTTCAGGTAAGTAAGGATACAGAATCTCTAATCAGTAGAGTGGTAGGGAAATAGAAAGGCAGCTTACCCTGACAAGCCTATTCCCTTCTAAGCTTTGCTTTTTCAATCGGATGTGATAAGTTGGCAGGGCGCATATTATAATATTTAAGAGGTAAGGATATGTCCAGAAGTAAAGACACAAAGGTGCAAGGAATGCTGTAGGATTTGGAGTCTTACCAACAGGATAGCCCAAGGGAGGAATTGTAATGAGCAGGAAAGAGGGCTTGAGCTCGAGGGAACTGAAGACTGAATTGGAGGTCTGAAGTTGAAGTCTAATGTTGACGTAAAAGGTAAACAAGATTAGAGGGAGGAAACCCCGTGAGAAACACGGAAACACAAATCGCTAGACAGAACAAAAACACTACCAGAGAGAACAGTCGGGAACACAGGGAGGTGGCTTCCTGTTGATCCGCCGGGCTTGGAAAGAATTCGAGATCTCTAAGTTTCCAGAAAACGGAAAAGGAAAGAGAAAAAGGATTGAAGCTACAAGGAGCGGTCCACTGAAAAGCAGCAGACAAATATCTTCAGATAAGAAGGTAGCGAATTTACGGTGCGCAGCGCGACTCTGAATAGAGAAGCAACGCGTAGTACCGAAGTTCCTGTTGCCGGAATAACCATTCCGGAAGTTGGGGGCGGAGCTAATCCCGCGGTCCGGGGAGCGGGAACAACGAGTGCGCGGCTTACAGTCTCGGGATCCTCCATGTTGAGAGTCCCGATTCTGGGTTGAACCGCGGTTATCACAGGTATCGATTCCTGGAAGTGTGAAGCAGTGCGATCCCACAGGACAGTTGTAACAGGTACATCCGTCCGTGGGGGCAGAGGCCAGAAGGGTGGCAGTCAAAGTAGTGGCAGGAGAAGGGAGGAAGTTAATGAGAGATGGAAGCTGCCTGTCAAGGAGGAGGAGGTTGGGCTGAGAGCCCTGGACCATGATAGTGCCAGTCTGGTAGACATTAATGATTCACCTAAATGGTAATTAGGCCAAGAGAACTTGCCATCTGGTTCCAACATTAATGGGCGAGGAGGAAAAAGGGGATAGGATAGAGACCATATGGGAAGTCCATAGGTCAGGAGAAGGCACAGAGAAGAGGATGTCAGTGATGGGTTGCCTGGGGGGGAAGCATTGATGTAGGCATTGGCAATGGGGATGCCTGGATTAGAGGCCAGGAGCGCTTTCTTAAACTTTTTACTTCCAGACTTTGAAAGAGAGGTAGGAAAGGAGATAGAGTGACAGTTAGAGTAGATAGTGGAGATAGAGAGCACCATGGATTCGGGGGTGGGTGGGTCAGGAAGAGGGACTGCACTATGCAAGAGGAATTCACCAGGCGGCCTAGCAGCCAGTACAGGGAAGATGAATCAGCAGTACAATAAGTCAGGTAACCAAGGAAAAGAAAAGGGCTAAGTTACAGCAAGTGGTAGTAGCCCAACATGAAGGAGATAGGGGGGGAAGATTGGTGAAGGGCCTACATTATAAATCCTGATACAGAGATAACAAAATGCCCAAAACCATAATTTTTAAAATGCAGCTAAAAGGTCAGGTTAAAGCATAGTTACAGGAGTTAAAATGCCTAATTATGAGATTGTTCACATGAAACAGAGCATGCAGCATTTAAGTAAGGCAACATGGAACACAACAGATATATTCGAATTTCAAGCAGAGCAGGTAAAATGCAGTATTTAAAAATGCCCGGGCTAACATGGATCACAACAATGCAGTATTTAAAAAGGTTAACATGGATCACAACAGACAGATTTGATTTTTGAACGTCGAGGCCAAAAGCAGATCAGATATAGTGGAGGCCAATACGCACAAAGTGAAGGCGAGCATGGGGTCACTAAGGTGAGGCAGTGGAAGTGTTGCAGTAGAGGGTCAACTGAAAAAGTCAATCAGGTTGTGCACACAAGAATGGGTATGTGTGGGAGAGACCTGCGAAGGCAATGGGAACAGGGAGCAAACAAGCCCAATGGGGAAGAACAGCAGGAAGGGAGTGTTGCAGGCAAGAGGGAAAAAGAAGGAGCAAATTCAGTGAGGCCACACCAGGGGGGAACAGAGAACAATGGTGGGACCAGGCGGATCGCACACAGAGGTGCAGGTGAAAGGAGGATGCTGGCATGGGAAGAGAAGTCTTACCGGCTTAGTGCGGTGTGGTGATAAGGCGGTGCATGCTGCATTTAGGGCGGGGTCCAGATTTATGTCTCTTCCAGGCCCGGACAGGGCAAGGACAGGGTGAGCCCAAGTCCTTGGGCCTTGCTCCCCGGCCTGCTGGTAATTGGGCAAGCTGGAGCCAATCAAGCTGCACAGTCAAGGCTGGTCGAATGCCTCATCAACCTGATGCAAACCTGGCGGCCATGCTGGAGAGGCCCGGGCAGAATAGTAAACCGGCGTCAGGGCTGCTACACCGGAGGTGATGAGGGAAAGCAGGCCAAGAATCAATGTAGCCCATCAGTGTCCTTTGGGTCATACTGCCCCAGCCAATGACACTCATCCTCCTAAGCTCCACCCCTGGTGCCCATCTTTACCTTTTACTGCATGTTTCTAGCGTTGGGAGTCTTTGTGCTTCGTTCCTTGAAATTCTTGGATTTTCTGCTGTGTTTTGACAATTGTTTGACTATTCTCAAAGATTTTCTTCATCTTTTCTTCATCAACTGTCACGCAGTGATTACCAGCAGCAGTGACCTATTTTCGCTGAACATAATCTCTTTCATCGTTGGATCTTCTCCCTGTGACTCCAGAGGCCCAGGTTTATGCCGACATCTTCACCTCAACCATGTCCAATGTGGCAAAGAAAAGTCTCTTCAGGGCTGGTGAGTCCTGTGGCCTGAAGAACATTTTCATCGAGGATCGCCACCTCAAGTGCCTTTATTGTCTGCACCCAGATCATGATGTGGACGGCTGAGACATCTGCCGTGGCTTCTCATCAAAGACCAAGAAGGATCGCAACCGGAGGTTAGGGGCTTGGATTGAGCAGGAGAAGGCCCCTGATGCGGCCTGCGGGCACCGTGATGCCTCATCCAGGGCCAGCAGGTCCCCTGAGCGTATTCCCTCTGGACAGAAGAGGTTCAGGTCCTTTGAGGATGTTCCTTCTGGGGAGACGCAAAATAAGGTGAAACACCATGCTCCGTATGCTCCCTCAACGGTTGCAGCGGCTGCAGGACCAAGGTCTAGAAGGGATCGGTCTCCCGTTAGCCTGCTGGCTGGTGGGTTACCTCTGTCTGCAAGGAAGTCCTTGCCCCCATCTAAGCATAAGATATCGAAGAGCAGACCTTCTAGAGGCCCGCCAGAAGCTCTGCCGTCTTCATCAACGACGCAGTCCCCGTCGACAACAACCATGTCCACCAGGATGACTACTTAGTTGATGGCCTCTTCATCAGCAATCAAGACCACTGCAACGTTGATGATCGCTTCATCAAGGAGCCCCTGTCAATGAAATCAGGAAAACCAGCTTCCTTAGTCGATGAAATGTTTGGTAGCGACTGTCATCTCAGCCTACTCGACTACTCAAAGGGTCTCTTTGCTTGAGGTCCCCATCAACGGGCATAACCACAACCTCATCAGCGGCAGCACCTATTCCTGTCCTGCAAATTCCCATCCTAGCCTTCTTCACAGAGGATTTGGGTAGAGTGAGAGACTTTCTTCCACCTTCCGATTTCTTGCCCATGCCCACGAAGGGGTCTTCTCAAGCTTCCGTGGGATCTCAGAGGAAATTGCTGCATATAGACACCACTTCTGAGGACAATCTTCCAGAAGAGTTCTACAGACCATGAGGGGGCCAGGGGCCCATGTCTCAGGAAGGATCACAGTCTCATGAGCCGTTCCAGAAGGATCAAAGCATATTCCAGTCCAACCTCCAGTGTGGCTCCAAGGCACACTTCTCAAGGGTTGGTGTACTTGTTTGAATACATAGTGATGTAGGTCGGGGCCAAGAAAAGAGGAATTTAGCAGATTTTGCCAGAAATACTGCCATTTTTGTTTATTGCGATGAAAGCAAGGAAGGAAGACCCACTGAGAGGATTCAGAATACCACGAGTGCAGTGGTTTTGCCTTATTGTGCATGGGTGTGTTGGAAGTCTGAGGTGAATGTGGCTTGGAATCACAGGAAAAAGTATTCTACTGAGTGGCTGAAAATGGACTTCCTGTTCTCTATACAGGACTAACTGAATTGTGGGTCCTCCCTTTGAATGTGAGAAAAGATACAGATATTATAGGGCAGTGATTGCGGTCTAGTTCTCAATTTTAAGGACTCTCACTGAGCAGTACTTCTCGATCTGGCCCTGGCCGATGTCGCGGGCCAGACCCATAAAAACCTGCAGGCACATGACTCGGGCCCACACCAAATCTCCAAGTGAAGTGGGACTTCCTCGTTCTTGGAGGAAGGGGGTCACGAAGAAAGGGAGACAACTTGAGACAGATGCTCTGTGTGGATTCGCCTGAGTCGCCAATGCTCCCACTACTGCAATGTGTAAAGAAGACTTGATGCAATGCTTCACTGATTTCCAATAGAAAATTGCAACTCAATTCCAAAATCATGGGGAATTAAAAGAAGCGATTAAGTGATCAACAAAGGAGTTAAAAGCTGAATTGGGCAAGCTTGAGGAGTGTGTTAACACTACTGAGCGAGCACTTCAGAAGATAGTGGAAGATACGAGAAATACAGAAGAGGCTATGGAGCTTGTGTCAAATCTTGCATACAACTTAGACATTCAATGTGAGGACCTGAAACATAGATCTCGCAGGTCAAATATTCACCTCAGAGGGGTTCCTGAATTAGTATTGGATAAAGATTTAAAACAAACAGCACAACTCTGCTTTGGCAAATTAGTCACTGGCCTTCCTTGCGAGGAGATTGACCTTGACTGGATTCATAGAGTGGGCCACAAGAGAACGGATCCTGGAGCAAGACCTAAGTATGCCCAGGCTGTGATTATTTCTTACTGCCAGAAAGAAAGTATTCTATGTTGAGCATGGGTGGTGGGACAATTATCATACATGGAATGCATGCCCTTTGGTTTCGGGATCTCGCACAAGCAACATTATTAAAGAGGATGAAAATGGGCCCAATCACAAAATTCATAAGCCACAAAAACATTAAGGGCCTGATTCTTAGAAGCATTTTATAATGGTGCAGTCCCATTGGAAAACGCTCTGTGAATCAGGCCCTACATATAGGTGGACATTTCCTTTTGGACTGTATTCATGTGGGAGAACAAACATATGCATTACGACAGTGGAAGATGGTCTGGCTTCACGACAAATTGAGGATGAGGGGGGAGACCTTGAAACCTGAGAGGCGGCCAATGTGCAGGAAAAGAAGAGGATGGGAATGGCAAAATGTACAGCGAAGAAGAAAAAGAAGTGAGGCAGACATCTGAAGAGGTCTTGTTACAAGTTGGTGCCTTTCTTTGTGGGATTATGATGGCGGACTGACATTGTAATTACAAACTTATCTAAGGTGGTGTAAGGGTTTTGGGTTTGGGGGTGATTGTTTATATGCATGACCAGTGGGTAATTACCATGTCTGCGTGAGTGCCCTCATGAATCACACCGAAGGGTTGTAGCTTACCCTTGAGTTTTCTATACTCTGGATAAGAAAAGGGTCATAGCTGGGGATATGCTCTCTCCAGGCTCATTAGGAACTATGATCTGACCTGGGTGGGTGGGGGTGTTGGGGGGGTGCAGTTGGCGGGGTTATTATGGCATGGATGGAGAAGATTTGGTCAGAGGGTTTACAGGATATTGCAGCACCAATGGCTGAGGATTGGAATTGCTCAATATATTTTAATAGACTGCGTTCAAGTGTATCACATACTATTAGGGGTATAAATCCCCCTGTTAAAAGGAAAAAGTTGGAGGCATGTTTGAAATGGGAAAACCCAGACATTTTATTTTTTCAGGAAACCCATATTATAAGTAGAGATAAACATTTAATTAAGTTTAAATCCTATTCCCAGGTGTTTCAAGCTAATGTGATAGATACAAAAGCAGGCCTTCTCATTGCCTTTAAAAATACATTTAATGTTCACATTTTGAACCGGAAGGTAGATTTTTTATGATAAATGTTACCCTGGATGAAAGGAAATTATATTATATTTATATCGCGCTCGTATACAACTGTTTCAGAAGGATAGACGACTTCATGCTTTAGTATCCATTTATGCGCCAAATATAAGTCAGGACTGTTTCTTAAAGGGGGTACACTCACATTTAGAAAACCTTATGGAGGGGGAAATTATTTTTGCTGGGGATTTCAATTTTGCATGGGTTCCACAGGATGATGGGAGCACAGGGGCATAGCGTAGGATCTGAGTCCCTTCAGTCAGTCTACAACAGAAATTTGACCTATTGGCTTTTCTGGACACGTGCAGGGCACTCAATTGACATGAACATGGTCACACATTTTTCTCGCATGTGCACAGATCAGTGTCTAGAATTGATTATATTTTGGTTCTGCTGCATTGATGGGAAAGGTGAGTGCTTTTGACTTGGGGTCAATCTCCCTATCTGATCATGCTCCAATTTCTGCTACGATTCAAACTCTATATAGGAGGGAAGGAAGTGCTTTGGAAGTGGAGATATTCAAGTGAAATAATGAATGACTCATTGAAGCAGAATCACTTGGGGAAAACATTGAGGTATATTTTAAGGAAAACAACACCACAGAAGTATGCAGGGATACCCTGTGGGACACATTTAAAGTGGTCTTGAGGGTAGAATTGATTGAATTCAAATCTCAGTGAGAAAATGTCATGATCTCTGCTTCCAAAAGGTCAGGGTTTTCCCAACTCCCTTGGAAGCAGATCCATAACCCAGGTTCCGAGTGCCAACCAGTCCCAATTGGGACCTTTTGGACCCAGTCCTGGCGCCAATGGCACCAGGCTCATAATTATGCCCAGTCCCAGCGCTGGAAGCGCCGGGCTCATAATGCTTGGGTGGACTTACCTGCAGCAGACCATGCTGCTTACTTGCCTGCCAGTTGAGCCTCTGATCCTCTTCTGTTTGGAACTACTTTTCCTGTTGGGTGGGGCAGGAGCCACTCCCTAGGTTCAGAACACTGGAACTCTTCTGGAAAGCAGGAACTCTTTTCTTACCTAGGCGTGGCTGTGGAAGGAGACACCTAAGCACTACAGGAGGCTATTTAAACCACACCCGATGGATGAATCTTGCTTTGCGTTATTCTGCATCCTCTGCAGCAGAACGCTCATCGTGTCTTCTGCATCTGATCCTGGGCCTAAGGAAAAAGGCTTACCATCCTGAATCCAGTCTTCAGCAACACCTATAAAGACAAGAAAGAACAGGTTAGCATTACGGTCTTCAGTGACAGCGCTTCACTTACCTGGTCCATCGGCTGTCACCAACGCCTCGCGCTGCATTCCGGCATCTGAAAGACAAAGGCTTACCTACTCTTCGTGCGTTCCGGAGGTCTTCGCACTGCATTCCGGCATCTGAAAGACAAAAGCTTACCAACTCTTCGCACGCTCCGGAGGCCTTCGGCGCTGCATCCCGCATCTGAAAGACAAAACAAGGTGCGTTTAAAGACATTGGGGAACTTTAATACTCACGTGCCATTACTCCTTTCCACATCTAACCCAGTGGGTATTCCGGCACCCTGCAGCCGCTCCGAACTTGTACCTGCAAAATAAAAAGACAGTTAGAGCCCATCGTGAAGCAGGCAACAAGCGCTTACTTACGTGCTTCCAGGCGCTTCTATTCATCACACGGGCTCCATCTTCAACTCACTTCAGCCCGTCATCTGCCATCGCCGGAACCCTGCAAAACAAGAGACATCATTACTAAAGACTTTTAAAGACATTAGAATTACCCGAAACTTACCGTTCGTGCAGTAAACGACGGACAGAAGTCCTCTGAAGTCAAGAGGCCTGCTCCCCTTATCCAGTGAAGAAACTGGTTACAGCACCCTGCCCCGAGGCAGATGGAGAGCACGGCGTTCACTTACCTAAGGTGAGAGCATTAACCTTTGGGGTTCTACAGGAGAAGAGAAAGGGAAGAAGAGAGAGACATTCAATAACCCAGTTCATTAATCCCATATTTTCTATCTGCAGACATCTTACCCTTCGAGTCAGACATACAGTGCACAGAGGTCCAGCCCAAAGAGCCAGCCGTGTGTTACACATCACCTTTGAAGATACGGTATACGCCCAGTCAAGACCGGCGCCTCTACAGGAATCAGGTGAGCGTTACAGAACGCAAAGCCTACCGCAAAACTCCCGTCCAGGCGCTATGGAAACCTCGGATACCGACCAGCTAGCCCAGTTACTTGGGGAACTAAGGGCAGAAGTGCATGCAGCCCGTCAGGAAACGAACGCTCTAAGAAGGGAACTGATTATTTCCAAGGAGCGAACAGATGATCTCGCTAGACAATTGCTACAGTCACAAGCCGGACAGACCCCGTTACCCGCATCTGGGGGAAATCTTCCTTCTACATCCTCTATGAATCCAGTGCAGATCAACCTACCTGGGAATGTACCTCTGGCTCCGCCCGAACGATTTTCTGGTGACCCAAAGAGGTTTGCAGTATTTATCAATCAGTGCCGGTTGCATTTCTTATGCCGGCCAGCAGCCTTTCCAACTGATCAAGCTAAAGTAGCTTTCGTGCTTTCGTACCTTAGTGGCAATGCGGCAGACTGGTCGATCCCTCTAGTAAATCAAGATGATCCGGTCCTCCATGATTTTCAAGCTTTTCAGCTCAGTATGGAAAAACTGTTCGCAAGACATTCACAGGGGCAGGCCTTGGACAATGAGCTTCTTTCGTTGCGACAAGGTAATCAAGACCTTTTGGCTTATATTGCGTCTTTCAACAGACTGATAGTGGAAACTCAATGGCCTGAGGACAAAAGGATTACGCTGTTTTATAGAGGTCTACGTGGAGAGCTCAAAGATGTGTTAGCCCAAGTAGTGAATCCCCCACAAGATTGTTCGGACTATATAGACTTGGTCGTTCAAATAGATCACAGACTGCAGAACAGGAAGGCCGATCGTTCCAAGTTTGATGCTCGAGTATTTTCCAAACCGCCAACTCCTTCCAAAGGAGTAGACTCCGGGGAACCCATGCAAATAGGGGGCCTGAAAGGTCCTCTAACACAAAAGGAGCGGGAAAGGAGAAAACAGTTGCAATTATGCCTCTATTGCGGAAACTCAGTGCACTTTCTTCGAGACTGTCCGGTGAAACCTGCCAAGAAGGCAGTAGGAGCTGCAGTTACCAAAGTTACAAACTCTGAGCAGGGAAACGACCTCGCCCGACAAGAATAGAGGTCCTCTTGCCGAGCGTGAAAACCAGTTCCGTGACCTCGCATTTCGTGATACCTATGGTCCTCATTAGCCCTGATAGTCCGGATCGATTACATGCAATTGAAGCTTACGTCGACAGCGGTGCCATCAGCAATTATGTGGATCATGAAATGGTTTTGAGGATGAATCTAACTCTTTGTCCCAAGGCTGTAAAGGACGTCATTACTACGGTGGATGGAACGGAGATAGCCTCCGGACCAGTAACGCATACCACTCAAGAAGTGACGCTAGTAAGTCAAGATGGACACCATGAGAAGATCGTGTTCGATGTGATCAAGGCTCCTCAGTTTCAGATTATTCTAGGAATACCTTGGATAGAGAAACACAATCCTCTGATCGATTGGCGAGCAAGAACGGTCCAGTTTCCAGAATGTGTCTCTACTTGTCACCCTCCACCTGGTGTTGCACTGGCAGCAATTTCTTCAGAGACTCCCCAGTTACCTCCCAAATACCTAGAATACCAAGATGTTTTCCGGAAGGATCAGGCTAACTCTCTACCTCCTCATAGGTCTTATGACTGCCAGATAGACCTGATACCTGGATCTACTCCTCCTTGTAGTAGAATTTATGCCCTCACCGAGCCTGAGAACCTTCCCCTTCGACAATACCTGGATCAATACCTGGCAAATGGGTTTATTCGTCCTTCCAAGTCCCCTGCTTCTTCAGCTTTGTTCTTCGTTCCAAAAAAGGAAGGAGACCTTAGAACTTGTATAGATTATCGCTCCCTGAACCAGATCACCGTCAAGAATAGATATCCGTTACCTTTGATCCCTGAACTCCTGGACCAAGTCAGAAAAGCATGCATATATACAAAGCTGGATCTTAGAGGAGCCTACCACTTGGTACGAGTAAAAGAGGGCGATGAATGGAAGACGGCCTTCCGCACCAAATATGGGCTATTTGAATATCAGGTCATGCCCTTCGGACTTTGCAATGCCCCGGCCGCCTTTCAATATTTTATGACCGATGTCCTCAGAGAGCTCATAGATGTGTGTGTTGTTGTTTACATTGACGACATCCTCGTTTATTCTTCATCGGAATCTGAACATCGGAAACACGTGAAAATGGTCCTCGAAAGATTGCGTCAACACAAACTTTTCGCTAAGTTGGAAAAATGTGTTTTCAACGTGACTGAAGTTGAATTCTTGGGATTCATATTATCACCTAGCGGAGTGCGTATGGATTCAAAGAAGGTCGATGCAGTTCTCAAATGGCCATCACCATCCTCCGTAAAAGGTGTGCAAAGCATGTTAGGCTTCGCTAACTTTTACCGCAGGTTTATCCCCGAATTTTCTCGAATAGTCCAGCCCATCACTGCCTTGTTAAAGAAAAACAAACGTTTTGAATGGTCTACCGAGGCGGAACAAGCTTTCCAGGATTTGAAGACTAAATTTATCTCTGCACCAATCTTAAAACACCCTCGCCCCGAACTCCCCTACATCGTGGAAACTGATGCTTCAAGCCTTGCCATGGGGGCAGTTCTATCACAAAAGGACCCGATAACCAATCAGTTGCATCCCGTGGCATTTTGGTCCCGCAAATTCTCGCCTCCTGAAATCAATTACACGATTACTGACAAGGAACTTCTGGCTATCAAGTCTGCCTTTAAGGCTTGGCGGCATTATCTGCTGGGGGCCCGACACACTATTACTGTGATTACGGATCACCGAAACCTGCAATATTTGAAAACCGCAAAAGCCCAATCCTCTAGACAACTCCGTTGGGCATTATTCTTTGCCGAGTTTGACTTCATAATTACCTATCGACCTGGTACAAAAAACGGTAAAGCTGATGCCCTTTCTCGGATGGGAGTGGAAGAACACTTGATCAACCCTAAACCTGTACCAATCATTCCCGAACAAAGAATTCTGGGTGTAATCGCCACACAATCCATAGAGGAAGTTAAGGATAAAGCCAGGCAACTTGTAACTCCAGCAGACATACAGAATTGGCATCTGCAGGGAAAGGACTTTGCAGTAAAGGACAACTTATTGTATTTCCAAGAACGATTATACCTGCCCAGCACAGATTTACAGAAAAAAGTAATCTCTTGTTATCACGATTCTTTAATGGAAGGACATCCCGGTATGGCCAAGACCTCAGAAAAGATCAAGCGCTACTTCTGGTGGCCGTCTTGGAAAAAAGATATCAGAGACTTTATAATGTCCTGTGGAGTATGCGCCCAAAACAAGAGTCAAAAGGAAAGACCAGCAGGCCTCTTACGCCCTATTGACATCCCACCTCGCCCTTGGCATACGCTTTCTATGGACTTCATCACCGATCTACCTCCATGCTCCGGATACAATACGATTCTAGTAATCGTGGACTTATTCTCCAAGATGGTGCATTTCATTCCGCTCAAAGGCTTGCCAACAGCAGCAACTCTGGCCCGAGAATTTCTCGAAAACATCGTCCGACTGCACGGTTTTCCTTCGGTTCTAATTTCGGATCGAGGTAGTCAATTTATTTCTCATTTTTGGCGAAGTTGCTGTCGGTCGGCTCAAATTGATGTGAGACTATCGACCAGTCACCACCCTCAGACCGACGGACAAACCGAGAGGACCAATCAAACTCTGGAACAGTATTTACGCTGCATGCTGCAACAAACTGAAAAAACTTGGAAAGACATCCTTTGGATAGCCGAATATGCCTACAATAACTCTGTCCATTCGGGAACTGGGAAAACCCCGTTTTTTCTTTTATACGGCAGTCACCCTCGAACCTCGGAGTTGGATCCCCTCCAAGATCTTGAAACACCAGCAGTAGACTACCTGCATTCTACAATCACCCAAGCCTTTAAGGAAGCTGTTTCTCACCTTCAAAGGGCTAAAGAACAATACAAGAAAGGAGCAGATCAACATCGGAAGGAAGCCCCTCAATATCAAGTAGGGGATCAAGTCTGGTTATCCACCAAATATCTACCTCTAAAAGGGCCACGCACATTCAACCCAAGATACCTTGGTCCCTATTCCATCACTACCATAGTAAACCCAGTAGCGGTCAAGTTGGACTTGCCCCCGCACATGAAGATACATCCGGTCTTCCACGTCTCTCTATTAAAACCCGTGCAACCTCAAACCCGACTAACTAAATCTCCAAAACCCATCCTAGTTGATGGAGAACTCGAGTTTGAAGTCAAAAGCATTCTGGACTCCAAGATCTCCAAATCTAAACTATTTTACCTAATTGACTGGAAAGGCTACGGCCCCCAAGAGAGATCCTGGGAACCTGCTGAATATGTCCACGCTCCTCGCCTAATCAAAAGATTTTACCGAACATTTCCTGACAAGCCAAAACCCCCGGAGAAGCCCGGTTTGGGAGGGGCCTTGAGGGGGGGTACTGTCATGATCTCTGCTTCCAAAAGGTCAGGGTTTTCCCAACTCCCTTGGAAGCAGATCCATAACCCAGGATCCGAGTGCCAACCAGTCCCAATTGGGACCTTTTGGACCCAGTCCTGGCGCCAGTGGCACCAGGCTCATAAATATGCCCAGTCCCAGCGCTGGAAGCGCCGGGCTCATAATGCTTGGGTGGACTTACCTGCAGCAGACCATGCTGCTTACTTGCCTGCCAGTTGAGCCTCTGATCCTCTTCTGTTTGGAACTACTTTTCCTGTTGGGTGGGGCAGGAGCCACTCCCTAGGTTCAGAACACTGGAGCTCTTCTGGAAAGCAGGAACTCTTTTCTTACCTAGGCGTGGCTGTGGAAGGAGACACCTAAGCACTACAGGAGGCTATTTAAACCACACCCGATGGATGAATCTTGCTTTGCGTTATTCTGCATCCTCTGCAGCAGAACGCTCATCGTGTCTTCTGCATCTGATCCTGGGCCTAAGGAAAAAGGCTTACCATCCTGAATCCAGTCTTCAGCAACACCTATAAAGACAAGAAAGAACAGGTTAGCATTACGGTCTTCAGTGACAGCGCTTCACTTACCTGGTCCATCGGCTGTCACCAACGCCTCGCGCTGCATTCCGGCATCTGAAAGACAAAGGCTTACCTACTCTTCGTGCGCTCCGGAGGTCTTCGCACTGCATTCCGGCATCTGAAAGACAAAAGCTTACCAACTCTTCGCACGCTCCGGAGGCCTTCGGCGCTGCATCCCGCATCTGAAAGACAAAACAAGGTGCGTTTAAAGACATTGGGGAACTTTAATACTCACGTGCCATTACTCCTTTCCACATCTAACCCAGTGGGTATTCCGGCACCCTGCAGCCGCTCCGAACTTGTACCTGCAAAATAAAAAGACAGTTAGAGCGCATCGTGAAGCAGGCAACAAGCGCTTACTTACGTGCTTCCAGGCGCTTCTATTCATCACACGGGCTCCATCTTCAACTCACTTCAGCCCGTCATCCGCCATCGCCGGAACCCTGCAAAACAAGAGACATCATTACTAAAGACTTTTAAAGACATTAGAATTACCCGAAACTTACCGTTCGTGCAGTAAACGATGGACAGCAGTCCTCTGAAGTCAAGAGGCCTGCTCCCCTTATCCAGTGAAGAAACTGGTTACAGCACCCTGCCCCGAGGCAGATGGAGAGCACGGCGTTCACTTACCTAAGGTGAGAGCGTTAACCTTTGGGGTCCTACAGGAGAAGAGAAAGGGAAGAAGAGAGAGACATTCAATAACCCAGTTCATTAATCCCATATTTTCTATCTGCAGACATCTTACCCTTCGAGTCAGACATACAGTGCACAGAGGTCCAGCCCAAAGAGCCAGCCGTGTGTTACACATCACCTTTGAAGATACGGTATACGCCCAGTCAAGACCGGCGCCTCTACGGGAATCAGGTGAGCGTTACAGAAAAACAGTGGACCGTAGTAGAAAGGGATCTAGAAGCCCAATTAAAGGTAACCATGGAAGCTTTAACAAATAAAAATACAAAATCTCTCCAGAAAGCCCTTACATTTATTAGGGGACAATTAGACCTACTTCGTAGGCGTAGATCGGAAACATCCTTGCTTTATGCAAAACAAAGATTTTATATCAAGGCCAATAAAGCAGATCAACTCTTAGCGAGACAATTAAGAAAGCGCACAGCGGTCCACAGAGTACTTAAAATCACTACCAAAAATGGTGATATAGTGACGGAAACAGAGGCTATTGCAAACATTTTTATGAGTTACTACGAGGAATTATAGAACTAGAATGTTTTGCCGTCGGATGCGCAGATCGATTATTTAAGCTCCATATCTATGCCCAGTTTAACACTTGAGTAATGAGAGGACCTAGAAACAGAAATTTTGGAAGAGGAAGTGATAGCAAAGATAAACTCCCTGCCACATAATAAGGCCCCGGGGCCGGATGGATTTCCATCATCATTTTATGAAACATTTAAATCCAGATTAGCCCCTTGGCTAACTAAACTGTTTCATTCTTTCTTTCAGAACTATTGGGAATATAACTCCATCTATGGAGGAAGCCAAAGTAGTTGTTTTTCAAAAGCCCTGGAAAGGCTTGACAAGTTGTTGGTCTTATAGACCTATTGCCTTAATAAACACAGATGAGAAGCTTTATACTACAGTACTAGCCAGGCGTCTCACTGGTCTTCTCCTGAAACTGATTGGACTGGATACATTTTGGTTTATCCCGGGTCACCAAACTTTTGATAACACTCGAAGTGTATGTCAGCTTATAGAAAAAGATCTTGATCATGAAATTACCGGCCATATTGATATTGTTGGACGCTGAAAAGCGTTTGACTGGGTTGAGTGTTCTTTTCTCTTGCATACATTAGAGTACATGGGGTTTGGAGCCAATTTTCTTAACATGGTTCAGGCGAACTATAGGTCCCCATCTATTAGACGTTTGATACATGGACATTTATCTAAACAAATTCTGCTCACGCGTGGCACCAAACAGGGATTCCCACTGTCCCCTTTACTTTTTGACATTTATCTTGCGCCAAAATTAACTAAACTCCACATTTCGAGAGACATCCAGGGGTTTCCCTTTGGAGGCGAGGACCATAAAATAATGGCTTTTGCTGATATGTTAGTGGCATTAACAGAACCTGAGACGTCTCTCGACGCGCTTACATACGAGCTAGGGTTATTTGGCAGGGTTCAAGATAAACATGCACAACTATGAAATTCTTAGTCTTTTGCTGGGATTAGACATCAAGAGTAGGATTAAGCAGTCATCACAATTTTGATGGGCAACGGGTGGAAAAAGATATTTGGGAGTGAATATTACAAGTACCAAATTATTCTGCCTTGATAAATAATTTCACGGAGGACCTATTGAGTTGGAATCCTTTCACTATCTCATGGTCGGGACGAATTGCTTCAATAAACATTTTTGTTTTGCCGCGAGTCTTTTTTTTTTTTTTTAAACATCTTTTTATTATTCAGCGTGGCAGCAAAACACAGGCGAACAGCGCAAGGCAAATTCAATATGATTACAGGAGTACACAAAATAGGCATACAGAGGTTGCAACACATATAGACATAACCATTGGGCATCTTTATAACCTGGCCAGGATGTCAGAGAGCTATGACAGGGGCGAGGACCCGAGCGGTGGGGGGAGGCAGCTGGGGGAGATGCATCAGGTGTCGTATTCAGATCAGACATATAGGCTCGGAATCTGAGCCAGATATTCCTAGGTCTGGAGTGAGTGGGCTGTAGGTGAGACCAGGCTTCCTCAGAGTCTGAGGCCCACGTGACCGCTCTTAGCCATTGGGCATGGGTGGGAGTTGAGGGGCGAAGCCAACACAGGAGGATGGATCTTACCGCGAGAAGCATGCAAAGTCCCGCTAGTTTTTTGGAATTCCGGGAGAGGCCTGGGAGATCATGGAAGAGGCATGCCACCGGCGGGGGGGATTGATGGGGTGGTCGAGCATATCAGATACCGTTGAGCAAACCGCCTCCCAGAACTGTGAGAGGCGGGGACAGGACCAAATCATGTGGATGTAATCGGCAGCATCCTGACCGCACATGGGGCAACTAGGGGGGTAATCGCTGGACATGTGGTGCAATCTGATCGGAGTGTAGTGGAACCTATGTAGTACCTTAAACTGAATCAGTTTGAAACGGGCGTTGAAAGACACCCGGTGTATGCGTTCACACAAGTGTGCCCAGCGCTCATCAGACATTTCCACACCGAGATCCACCTTCCACGCCCGCTTCAGCTTAGTGAATTCTGGAATAGATCTGGACTGCAGCATAGTGTATAATCTAGAAATTTTACCTCTAGTGGGTGAGGGGGAGGTGAGTTCCTCAATGGCAGGGTCATCCGGTGGCACTGCTGGAAACATCTGGTAATTACGTTTAAGGGTCCTACGAAGGGACGAATATTGGAGCCACACACACTGGCCACTCCTCAAGGACAGTGGGAGGTCAGGCCACTCAACAAATATACCTTGCTCAAACACATCCCGAAGCAACTCATATCCCGCCTCAGCCCAGCAGCGAACCATGGCTGGTGGCACTCGCGGGACCCCCGGAAGAAAATTCCAGAGAGGGAGGTTGCCATGGAAGGGGTAAGCAGTACCGGTCAGCCGCCATGTTTTCGCCAATGCAAGGGATGTGCAGGCGAGCGGACTCTGTGAGTCCAGTGGCAGGGGGGCGGGTTGTAGCACCAGGGAGTGAATGTCGCGGTCGCAGACCGCCAGTTTCTCGAGTCTGACATGTGGGGGGGGTCCGTTGTGTTAAACCAGTAGGATGTATATTGGATTTGGGATACCAGCCAGTATTTGAGGAAATCAGGGGCACCAAGCCCCCCGTAAGTCATAGGGGTAGACAGGGTATCAAGTTTAAGGCGGACCGCCCCCGAGTGCCAGAGGAAGGAATTAACTGTGCGGGTCAGTTCGCGGAAGAAGCCCCCACCCTTGCCATAAGGGAATATTGGTAAATCTGTACAGTAGCTGGGGCAACACCACCATTTTCAGTAAACCTATTCTGCCCGCGAGGGATATTGGGAGTTTGTCCCAGACTAGAACTTTGGACGACAAATGTGTGAGGTACTTCTGGTAGTTCTCCTTGAAAGTCAACACTTGATGGCGTGTTACCTCTATCCCCAGGTAGGTGATTGTAGACTGAGCCCACGCGAACCCCTGAGTGTCGGGAGGGGGGAGAGTGCACTCCGTAAGTGGGAAGAGTGTGGATTTCGAGCAATTCACCTTAAGGCCCGAGATTCGACCAAAGTGAATGACATCCTGCAGTATGGGGGGTAAGTTGGTAGAGGGGGAGCGTATAAACAACAGTGCGTCGTCAGCATATAGGGACACTATGTCCGCCTGGCCCGCAGTGCGGAGACCTCTGTGTGCATGGGATTGGCGGAGCATATCGGCGAAGGGCTCTATTGCTATAGCAAAGATCAGGGGAGAGAAGGGGCATCCCTGTCTCGTCCCCCTGGCAATCTCAAAGAGAGGAGAGCAACGGTGGCCGGTACGGACCCTGGCCACAGGATCAGAGTAAAGCAATCTGACCCAGGAGAGAAAGGAGGGGCCAAATTTACAGCTCTCAAGGACACGCCACAGATATCTCCATGAAACCGAATCGAAGGCTTTTTGCATGTCTAGCGTGGCAGCAACCGTCTGTGTCTCGGGGTTTATTCTATCAATTATATTAAAGAGACGCCTTAGGTTCAGAGAAGTAGAGCGACCCGGGATGAAGCCCCCCTGGTCTGGGTGGATAATAGATGGCAAAAAAGGGGCCAACCGGAGCGCTAGTGCCTTGGCATATATTTTGACATCACAATTTATAAGTGAGAGTGGGCGGTATGAACCGCATTTCGAGGGAGGTTTACCAGATTTAAGTAATACTATAATTGTGGCTTCACAGAGCGAGGGGGGAAATACACCGGCCTCAACCGATTCCTCCCAGAGAGCCAGAAGGTGAGGCAGCAATAGTTATTTATAGTGCTTATAAAATTCAACAGGAATACCGTCCGAGCCGGGGGCTCTCCCCGAGGATAAGGAGTCCATAGCATCCGAGAGCTCCTCAAGCGTGAGTGGGGAGTCGAGGGAACCCGCGGTCTCCAAAGAGAGAGTCGACAAAGGAAGCGACTCGAGAAAAGAATCGATCTCCGCCACCGATACCTCATCTGAATTGGAGTAAAGAGCTTTATAGAATGTGGAAAATTCCGTATTGATGTCCTGTGAGGTGACAGCCATGGAGCCGTCTCTCAATCCCAAGAATGTGCGGGGACCCCGTCAGAAATCAGCCAGGGCACTCGCCCTCACCATATCTCCTCGCCATGCCAGGGTTATCCAAGAATTTCTGTTCGCGCTCCGCAAGGGATCGGAACGTGTCCAGCTCCGCCCCGATATCCGCCAGGGTACCCGGGGTGAAGTGGAGTGAGCATTTAGCCTCCAGGGTTGATAATTTAGATTCACTCTCGGCGAGGTCTCTCCGGATCGATTTAAGGACACCGTTCTCCTTTGACAGCGCTATCCCTCGAATATAAGCCTTGAAGGACTCCCAGAGAGTGGCCTGTGACGGTACTGAGCCCGTGTTTGTCGCAAAGAACTCCTCGATAGCCAACTTGAGCTCGGAGCAAAACTCCGGGTCCAGAAGGGAGAGGGGCTTCAACCTCCAGGATCGGGTACGGCCGGGATCCGGCCCCCAACCTATGGTGACGGTTACAGGAGAGTGGTCAGACAGGGTTCTGGGGAGGATCATTAACTGGATGACATTCTTAAGCAATTTGTTGGAGATCACCCATCTATCGATACGGGAATAGGAATCATGGACTGAGTAGAAAGAGTAGATACGGGAGTCCGGGTAGAAAAACCTCCATGCATCAACCATGGCAAGACGGGGTTGGGATGATAGTGCAGTATAGGCTGCCCTGGGAGTTGACGGGGCTTGGATCCAGATCTATCGAGGGCTACATCAAAAATAGTGTTGAAATCACCCCCCCCAGAGGATAGGGATAAAGGGAAAGCCATCGAGGAGGGAAGTGACCTGTACATAAAAATCCGGGTCATCTATGTTAGGGCCATAAATGTTCAGCAGGACTACTTCCTTGTTTTGGATCGAGGCATGAAGCAGTACATATCTGCCTTGGGGGTCTATTCCTGAAGAGATAAGAGTGAACTGGAGACTCTTATGAATAAGGGTCATGACCCCGCGGCTTTGGGTAGAGAAATCAGTGAAAAATCTGTGGGGACCCCAAGTCTTGGCAAATCGCATACACTGTTCCGTGCGGGCATGCGTCTCTTGTAGAAAAAGGATCTTGGACCCATGACGCTCAGCCTGCAACTGGAGCTGCCTCATCTTTTTGTAATTGCCCAGCCCCCGCACGTTCCAGCTCGTGAAGGTCAGATCACTCACGCACATAGATGCAGTGGTATTGGTAACAGAAAAAATGTCAATAACCAACTGCCCAGTCTAGTAGCCCTGTGGCCCCTGTTACTGAGTATTGCCACGCAGACCGCCTTCGCTGCCAGCGCCAAGTTTTCCATAACATAACCCCCAACAAGACCCAGCCCCACCCACATCCCCCCCCAAACAGAGGGATGACAATCCCAAAGCCACCCAACCACAACCAAACCAGAGGCATCAGCGCCTGGGGGCCTGTAGGCCGGACTGGCCACGCCACTCCGGGCAGTGGCAGATCCAAATAAAGCCGAAGGTGCCTGCAGTAGGAATTTGCATGTAACTTGGATGGAGTTTTTGCACATATTGGTGTGGCACAAATTTGTAAAATGAAACCAACCAAGCAGATTACAGAATGGAAGATCAGTGTAGCCCCAATACGGGGAAGCGACCGGGCCTGGCGACTCCCCCACGGGACAGAAGGATAGCTGTAGAACAATCATCAGAGACGGGGGGATCAGCCCGGGAAATGTTCGTCTATAAACTTGGGGGCCTCCTCAGGAATCGTGAAGAAGAAAACCTGGTTGGCATGTTCTACGCAAAGTTTGGCGGGATAGAGCATGGCATATTTGACTGAATGGTCCCGTAGTCTACGTTTCACCGCTTGGAAAGTCTTGCATTCACGTTGGACGGCCATTGAAAAGTCCGGGTAAAGGTGAATCCTAGCGCCACCCAGTAGTAGCTCACCCTTGAGTCTCGCGGCCCTGAGGAGAGCATCACGATCACGAAAGTTAAGCACCCGGGCTATGATGGGTCGGGGTGGAGCCCCGGGTTTGGGTTTGGCCGCCAGGGCTCGGTGTGCTCGCTCTATAGCAAAGTGCGGGGAAAGCTTGGGTGAGTCAAGAAGCGACAGTAATGTATGCTCAACAAAGTCCTCCATTGGTTCATGAACTTCATTCTCGGAAATCCCGATAATGCGGAGGTTGTTACGCCTTGATCGGGATTCCAAGTCCTCATTCTTCTTTTCCACATCGAGGACTCGGCTGGAGAGAGCGACGACCTCAGAGCGCAAGGCCCCCAGTGCATCCTCCACTGAGCCCACCAGTGTCTCGACCTCCGACACTCGGGTATCCGTCCTCTCAATGTGGGCCTTAATAGAGGATATAGTGCCGTTCATATCATCTAATTTTGAGTGGAGTGCAGTGAAGCCCTTGCGGATAAAGTCCAACATGTTTTGGGGTTCCGGGGCTGCGACGGACGACGAAGCGACAGGGGCCTGCCCGGCGGACTCCTCTGGTGATCTCACTGGTGTCTTCGCGAACAAATTGATGGAGCTCTGTTTCTTCGCACCCCCCTTGGTCATCTTGACGATGTTGGGGATCGAGTGGGGTGAGGGGGAACCCGGCAGCTCTAGAAGGAGGGTGCTGCACCCCGTGAGACTGTGTGCAAGGTTGGGTGTAAGGCAGGAAGTTGTGCAGAGGGCACCGCGGCTGAGGATCCGTATATATGGGGTTTTGCGGTTGCCGGTGCAAACAGTGAGGACCCAGCCAGCCCCGGGAGACGTGGAGGGCACCGTCCGCGGGCCTCGAGTGTGGGTGGCCCCGGGGCTGGGGGGCAGTGATGCCCTATGGCCACCACGAGAGAAAGGGTCCCGATTGATTCCTCCAAGCGGCGGACAGGCAGGCAGGCCGCAACCCCAAAGACAGCAATGTAGGCTTGGGCAGGCCCCAGGTAGATGGTAGGTCCTGTGTAGAACCGCAGCCCCGGGATCCACGTGACCCGCTCAGGAGACAGGGGTCCCCCGGGAATGGGGATCCGGGAGGCCAGCGAGGTCCAGGGCACCCCCAGTATGGCGAGCGGGTGATGGCAGAGGGGTGCCCCAGGGAGGGTTCGAGCGTGCCAAGTATCAGTCCTGCACCCCCAATCACAGAGCCAACCAGGGGGGGGAGGTGAGCAGCACCCCCCCACAACGTACCTTGTCACGCCGGGTTTACACTGACAAGGCCGGCCGGCCGACGGCCCCCGCAGCGAGCACGGCCGAGTGCAGGGGGGGCCAGGCCGCGGCAGCACTGAAGGTGTCCTCCGATGGCAGCGCCGAGCCGAGCAGTAGCAGCGGCCGCAGCTGCGGCACCCCCACAGCAGCGGGGGGTGGTCAAGAAGCCAGTGCGGGGCCGCGACTCCAGCGGGCTCGCCCTCGCGAGATGGACTCCAGCAGATGCAGGCGAGGGGGGCCGGGACCCCGGAGCGTCCAGCAGGTCCTCCCCCCAAGCGACCAGCAGGCTCCGGGGGGCAGAGAGGCCCGGCAAGTCTCCCCTCGTCAGGCCAGATATTGGCACGAAGCCGCCGCGCCGACGGGGGAGGGGAGAGAGACTTATAGATCCGGAGCTCCCAACTCCGATTTCGATCGGGATTAAGGCAGACGATGCCTGGTCCCCCGAAGAGCAAAGTCGTGCCCTCCAGGGCCGGGTGCCAAGCAGGAAGGTGCCGAATGGAGGAACGTAGGATCTGCCTGCCACGGAGAGTAGCACTCAAGCGGCCATCTTGTTCGGCGCTCAACAGCGCCCCCCTGCCGCGAGTCTTATATTACTTTCATGCCCTTCTTATCTCACTCCCCAAATCCTTTTTTAAGACAATTAATAAAATAGTAACAACGTTCATTTGGTGGAGCAAGACACCCCGACTTGCTCTCCAAAAAGCAATGGCTCCCAGTAGCAAGGGGGGGCCCGGGTCTCCCGAATTTTGTAAAGTACAATGAAGCAACATTACTACGCATAATTAGGGAATGGTTGTCAGGAGATATATCCAAAACTTGGGTAAATAGGGAAAGAGCAGTGGCAAAAATGCCACTTGGGGATCTTCTCTGGTTAAATAGGGAACCTAGACCTGCAAATGTTAAGCTAAGTGGGTCTTATCGATTTTTATAGATACATGGGATGCTTTTGTATCCCAGGGAGTGCTTTCGACATGTCCTTTGCCGTTCATCCCCTCTATATGGTAATCCCCAATTTTCTCTGGTAATTGAATGTGGAGTATTTTGTCAGTGGGCGAGAGTGGGATGCATTAGACTTGGAGATATGGTGAAGGGTCAAGTGATTAAGAGTATTGAGGAATTTAAGTAGTATTTTGGGGTCGTAGAGGGAGGAACGGCTGCGTTACGTGCAGCTCAGACACTGGTTGTCTAACTGAAGTCAAGTTTGCTGTAATAGAGCTTTTACTCCATTAGAAAAGTACATTATGAGGGTAAAGAAAAATTGTATGTTCATTGTAGAAAATACTTCTCAAAGGGGCCCAATACGCGCAATGGTCGTATCTGAACAAACGGTAAGTGACTCTTGAAGGAGAGATACCGAAAGAACATTGGGAATATGCTTGGACTAATATACTCAAATTAACCTGATTGATACAATGAAGGGAAATGTGGTGTAAGATTATTATGCAATGGCATTATACACCAGATGTTTTAAACAAAATCTACCCTAATGTGTCATAGTTATGTTGGAGAGGATGTACAGAGAGGGGGGATTGGATACATGTGTGGTGGAGGTGCCCGATTCTAAAACCTTTTTGGGAGAGTATCACGACACAACTAGGAAATCTGTTCACGTTTACAAAAGAGACGGGTAGAAGAGAATTGCTGATGGGGTTAGTGGACCAGGAAGTTACTGTATTATCTAAATCACAGATAAAGGCTTTTATGACATTGTTGATCACAGCTTAGTTAGTGATAGTTCAAAATTGGAAGCAAAAGGATCCACTGGTGGAATATGAATGGCTTTAGAAAGTTTGGCACTTTATAGCCATGGAATCATGTATAAGATACATGGTGATTATGAGGTGTTTAGGAAGGGCAGGGCGATTGTACTATCATTTTACAAAGTGACTAAGATTCAATGGTACCCTCACAAACTGAGAATCTTGGATACACTGTAATTCTACTTTCTATGTGACGATCTGGTTAAGGGGTAGTCGGACACGGTTTTGTCCTCTGATAGTAATTGAAGAAGAGGGTAAGGGGAGGGGCGGTTGGATGGATGGGTAGGGTTGTTGCTTGTTTGAAAATTGTGTAAAATCTCAATACAAAATACTTCATTGGACCAAAAAGGGCCACATGGCCTGGACCAAAGGCCCACTCTGAACACACAAACAAGTCCGGGTATATAAACCATAGTTATACAGTTCCAAGCTAGTAACAAAGATATTCTTGCCCTCCAACCTTCACTTACTATCCCTCGTGAGGTACCTTGCGCGAGTGTGTGCTGGTGTGCTGTTGGTCTAGCGTTAGGGGATGGATGAAGAGGCTAGCTCTAAATTCTAAGAAGCCAGACCTATGCTAAGTTCATTGGCCATGCCAAATATTTTAAAATCTGTTAGAACCGGGATTGGAGCACAGAAGGGAGTAAACCTCATTTTATTTCCCCCCTCTCATCTGCTCACTGAATTTCAAAATAAAAAATGTTTTCACCAAGTTGTCTAGTTACTAATTAGACATCCCATGTCGGTTTCAGTGGGTTTTCCGATATCTTTTCTCCTACTTTCTTCAGGACCCAATACACAATTCTACTTCTTATACCAAGAGTCACTTGCGGGCTTCATAGAGCTACAATACCACGTCTTCACCCATGTAGTGTACCAATTCACTGGTGATGTCGCCTTTAAATGGAGCAGCTAATCATCTCATTTTATGGTTACTTGGTTTGCCATGACTATGGTTTCATCTTGCTCCACCAGATGAATACAGCGTCGTACAGGAAACTGAAGATACCTATCCACTGATCAAGAAAATAGTTGCAGATTAGGTCAGCAACTGACAGAGACAGAGACCTCCACTCAAATCAGTCCCTTGGAAGGTAGCTTGGTTACCTGAGTGAGCAATCGGAAGAGAAACTCTTGGAGAGACTCAACTGAATTATAAATTATATGATATGGTATTTATAATGCACCTGTGCCCAAGTGTTTCTAGGCACTACAAGATATGCAGGGGGGACAGAGGGAAGACAAGAAAAATGATCCTACTAGGCCTTGTGTCATTCGGATCGTGCAAGTGCGACAACGAGAAGTGTAAGGGGGAAGAGAATGGGGTAGAAGGGCAGTGAAGAGGGAAGTGGGAAGTGTGATCAGGGCAGCATGGCTCTGAGTAAGTGCAGCCAGGGCAGCGGGACTCTGAGTAAGTGCAAGGCGGCAGGGAGGTTGTAGGGGTTACAGTTACAACCCCAAGTGCATGGAAGGCCAGGAGGCAGTGCAAGGGTGACTGGTCATGGAGGAGCCTGGTAAACAGTGAGCCTCTGAGTTTACCAAGCAACCAGCCTGCGCAAAACACAGGTAAGTTAGCAAGGAAGCGAGAGGGAGAAGGCAGAGGAAAAAAGGAAGGTCTTGACCAGTTTCTGGAACTTCAGATGGTCCAGCTCAAGTCTGAGAGGGGCAGGGAGGCCGTTCCAGAGGGAGGCACCTGCGGAGGAGAGAGATCTACTCCTCACTCTCTGCTTGGAGAAGCATCTGACCCTCAGAGAGTTGGAGAGAGCTGCGCGAAGGGCTCTAGAAGGAAGGTATTTTGTGTTGGATGTAGTGAGGGCCCCGGCCCCAGAATGCCTTGTGGACGATGCAGAGGGTCTTGAACTTGATCCTTACAGCCACCGGGAGCCAGTGGAGAGATTTCAGAGCTGGAGAGTTACGGTCCCTGTGCTTGATGCCAAGGATAAGTCTCGAAGTCCTGTTCTGGATTAGTTGCAGGGTGCGAAGAGTACAGTTAGGCAGATTGACAAAGAGGCTGTTGCAGTAGTCCAGTCTAGAGAGAACCAGGGCTCTGGAGAGAGTGAGCTTCTGGGGGAAAGCGAGAAAACGTAGAATACCTCTGAGGAGGTGCAGCTGGAAATGGGCCTTCCTGGCAAGGTCCATGATGTGAGGAGAGAAGGAGAGAGTGGAGTCAAAGATGACACCAAGGTTTTTTGCCTCACAGGAAGGCGAGGGAAGAGGGCCCAAGGAGGGTGGCCAGAGCGAGAGAGGGAAAGTGTGAGCAGGGGTCCCAATTAGAAGAATCTCCATCTTACTGGCATTAAGGCAGAGATTGTTGGGGGCACATCACCCCTGAATCGTGGATAGACAGGAATGAGCGAGGGAGGAGAGGAGGCTGAGGGAAGCCTGAAAGAGAGCTAAGTATCATCCGCATAACACTGAAAGTTAGAAGAGAAGGTGGAGATCAGGTAATCTAATGGGGCCAGATAGACATTGAAGAGCAAGGGTGAGAGGATAGAGTCCTGAGGGACACCACATGCAGAGAAAGTGAGGTGGTGAAGAGAAAGGACCCAAGTTGGACCTGGGGGTGGTGGGGTCGGTCCAGGAGGGAGGTCAGCACACCAGGGCCTGATCTGTAATGCCCAGGTTCTCGCAGAGTCGGTTGATTAGGGTGGCGTGATTAAACGTGTCAAAAGCAGAGGAAAGGTCAAGGCGTATGAGGACAGAGGGAGAGCTGGAGTCAAGATTAGAGAGCAGATCTTCACGGGTCTTCAGGAGAGCAATGTCCATACCTATGGCTGCTCTTTAGCCAGACTGATGGTCATGGAGACAACCAACAGATTCAGTGTGGAGAGTAAGCTCAGAGATGACTAGTTTTTCCATGGGTTTTCCCAGGAAAGGAGTGACAGAAATCGGGCAACAGTTTGCCGGACAGGTACGATCAGCAGAAGGCTTTTTCAGGAGGGGGTGCACAATGGAGTGCTTGAAGAGACAGGGGAAGAATCCAGTGCTGAAGAGTGATTGCAGAAGTCGGCCAAGGCTGGAGTGAGAGTGGCAATGTGGTCTTTGATGGTTCTGGAAGAGCAGGGGGGCACCTGTTTAGATGACACTTTCTTATATCGCACTAGAAACACTGTCAGGTGTTGTCAGAGAGGAGGAGAAAGGAAGGGAAGAGGGAGAGGAGGCCAAAGGGGGCCTGAGAGAGGGAGAGGAAGAGGAAAGCGAGGACAGGATGTCCTGAGCTTTAGTGGTGAAATGAGAAGTCAGAGCAGTACAGAGGGTCTGGGAGGGAACAGGAGAGGTGGAGACTGCAATAGGATTGTCCAGCTCTTTGCAGATTTTAAGAGTTTGGCCATGCTAGAGGCCGCAGAGACGTGGGCTTGAATATGGACCCTCTTCTTGTAGAGGAGAGAGAGTCTGTATTGCGTTTGGAGAAGGCTGCAGGCTAGTTTGTCAGAGGATGCGCCCGAAGCCATCACTTCCTCTCAGCCACCCTGCACTTGCGTTACAGGGTGGCGAGGTCGGGGGTCATACCAAAAGTTGCACTAGGAGGTAGGCTTCAGATGGATTCTCATGAAAGGGGCAAGGATGTCCAAAGTGTTGGAGATAGAAGGATGAAGGTTAGAGAGGGATGTGTCAGCGTGTGAGTCAGCTGCCAGAGTTGGAGGAGCAGAGAAAGTAGAGGCAAAGGCATCCACTGACACTCGCTTCGGTGGCAGTGCTGGGGTAGGCTTTGCCTGGGGGACAAGAAGTTTCAGGTGGGAGGAGAGCAGAAAGTGGACAGTCCAGGAGAGAGGAGTGGTGAGAGGGTTAGAGAGGGGGATCTCTGAGGAGGTGAGAACATCCAAGGTGTTTCCAGCAGAGTGTGTCAGACAAGAGGGTATAATGGAAAGGGAGAGAGTTGCAAAGGTTGTGGAAGGGCTCAGAGGAGGGATTAGAAGCATCCAGGTGGATGTTAAGGTCTCTGAGGAGGAGAAGTTGCGAGGTAGAGGCAAGCAGAGAAGAGGAGAGGTGAGCCCATTTTGAGAGGAAGAGGGTGAGACGGCCAGGTGGCCTGTAGATGGTGGCCATAGTCAGATAGGGGCCAGGAGAGATTGAGAGCCTGCAGACCAGCATTCAAAGGAAAAGTAAGCCTACATAGGAATGACAGAAGCAGGGACCCACTCTGGAAAGATCAGGGCCACACCACCTCTGGGGCGGTTGGTTCTGGGCTCGGAGAGGATCTTGTACCCCTCAGGGAGGAGAGTGTCAAAACTCGTGACAGAGCTGGCCCTGACCCATGTCTATGTGAGAGAGAGGACATCCAGATCAAGGTCTTCGAGGGGGTGGCAGGTGTCAGAGGAGTGCTTGACAGCAGAGAGAGTTGAGAGTAGTGACGTGGAGCAGGTTGCAACTTTTGAAAGCCTTCCAGGGTGGGTACCCCCAGCGGAACCGATAGATACGCCAGAGAGTGAGCAGAGGCAGACGGAAGTGGCATAGGTGCCAGAGAGGTGATAGAAGGAGTAGCAGGAGAAGGAAGTTGTTAAGACACAGGAGGCGCCTATCAAGAAGTAGGAGATTGGGCTGAGAGCCCTGGACCATGACAGTACCATTTAGATAGACATTGAGGAAGGCTTTGGAGGAATGGAAGGAGGCCAGGAGGACCTCCCACCGGGTGCCACAATTAATGGGAGAGGAGGAGAAAGGAGAGAGAGAACAGTGACCATATGAGGGGATCCATAGGTTTGGGGAGGGAATGACGCAAAAGGATGTTGGTGAGAGTCTGTCTGGAGGAAGCGCTGATGTAGGTATCCGCGATAGGGAGGCCTGGGTTGGAGACCAGGATATCTCTTTTGAACTTTTTCCTTCCAGACTTAGTGAGAGGGATAGGATAGGAGCTAGAGTAGCAGTTTTAGAAGAAGAAGATGGGAGAGATTGAGAGCACCATAGAGGGTGTGAAGAGGCAAGAAGGGAGAGAGCAGGAGGAAAAAAGGAGGCACAGCTCAGTGCCGTGCACTACAGGAAGCACCGGAGGGGGAGTGTTTACATACGAGGCATACATGATACAACAGGCAGGTAACACTGCAGGGGGAATACAGGAGCAGTGTGGAAGGTGGATGGGGTGAACAAAGGACTCAAAACACCGAGATTGGACTTTCTTGAAAGGAGGGAAAAAGGCCTAGTTTGAACACAACAGAATGCTAGAATGCGACTCTCCTAGAGGGATGAGAAAGATGCTAAAACAAATCATCTCACTGATCTACCCATGGAGGTGCGAAAAAGAGAAAAGGCAGTAAATTGGCCGGGTGGGTCAGTTCGATAGGGTCCAGTGATTGCCGTCCTGCCGTCCTCCCTACCTCACGCACCCACCCCGCACCTAACTTGTCAATCGCAGCAGGTAGACAGCAGCAGGCTTCTTGCTTCACCGGCCGACACCTTCTGGAACTACTTCCGTGGGAGCTGTCCTTTGCCTCAGGGACCCTCGCCACAGGGGACTGCAACGGACACTGGGCTGCCCTGTGAACCTGAATAAGTGAGGTGCCAGTCCCAATCAGACCCGTGGGAGGAGCGGGAGGTGGGTAAGGGGAGAAGGAAGCGGGAACGAAGGACAGTGAACAAGCCGTGGTGCAGCAGCAGAGTAAAATATTTTAAAGTCCCAATTAGTTTGAAGTGAGCGAGGCTCACATGCGAGGACACTCACCAGGCCAAGATGCTGCTGTAATGCCAAACCGGAGCCGCAGGGGTGACTACACCTTCACTGCATCGTGTTACACAGGGTGCCAGGCCCAATCAGACACAGGGGAGGAGCAGGAGGCAAGGAGGAAGAGGGAACGAGGGACAGTGAACAAGCCGTAGAGCGGCAGCAGAGAAAAATATGTTGAGTCCCAATTAGTTTGAAGTGAGCGAGGTCACAAGGGAGGACACTCGCCAGGCCAAGCTGCGGGTCCTCAACTGACAGTCTCGATTTAGGACCTGGGTCAACGGGTAGAGGGAGTGTTGTGGAGTCTGCCTCCATTCCATGCTCTAGGATGGCTTGGAGGATCATATTGGTACAGAGGTGTCGTGGTGGTTGATTCCTCTGGGCTGGGGTCCCTGGAGTGGTCTGTGCAGAATTATATGCAGTACCCTTTGGGAACACCACACACAATTAAGACTACAAGTGATAGTACAAATTCACCTTTGGTACAAGCCTGACTACACAGAAAAAGTGGTAGCAGTAGCTGAGCAGCCAGACATATCTCAAGAGTAAGTGAGCAGTATCAAATAGTTACACAAAGGACAGCAATTAGTATGATTCAGGCAAACACTGACTCAAGGCTTTCAAGTAAAAGAATATACATTTATTTTACTCTTCAGTTGTATAACATTACACTATTATAAGCAGTTTACAAATCACACTCTTAATACACCACACCACTTCCCATAAATTCCAGACAAGTTAAGCTCACAAAATAAAGTGGGAGCAAAATGGCACTCCAGCAATTTAAAAGGGAGGGAAAGACAAAGTTAATAGAAATTGAACCACACCAACAGGTAAGTACTCAGGGCAATTGAGCAAGAGAAACTACAGTGATAGAATCAGGTAGAAAAGGCTTAGGGCCAAAGTCAATGGGTCAAAAGTCTTTTGCTCAAGATCACACGGGTTAGGGTACTTCACGGTAAAGTACGTTCCACGGATTCCGGAAGAGGTTGGTTGGCAGAAAAGTTAGTTCAAAGAGAAGAGAAGAGAAGGACAAGCCCTCGGTTTGGAGAAAGATTTCAAACACTTTCACCACGGCAGAATGAAACGAACAACTGGATTTGTACAGTACCTTAAAACGGAGAGGAAGCTGTTGCTGAGGCGGACATTCCTGTAGTTCCTGCAGGCTCACGGTTCCTGAAGTGACTGTTGGACTGACAAGAAGTAGGAAGACTGGAGGGTCCTGCACTACACAGGGAAGAAATCAGCAGTAGAGCAAAACAACAAATAAAAGGTGCGCTCCTTAAAACTCAAGCAGGGTCCGACCTTCCTGCCTATCCAGCCCACTGTAGCTCCGTACAGCGAATTCGACCAGAGGAGGGGTCCTGGCTTGTAGTTTGGGCAAACTGGTTGGTCACACCAGCTCAAGGGAAGAAGTTTCCTGGAGGATCTTCTCTGTCGTCGGATTCTGAAGATTTGGAGCTGCAGCAGGGCTTCACCTGGCGGTTCAGTCATTGTAAGGGTCCTCTTCTGTCAGCTCCTCATTGGTTCTTTCGTTCCAGTGGCGTCTCTGTCTTTCCAGTCCCAGAGACCTGCTTTTTATGCAGTTTTCCCCCATTCATACGGCCTGGCTGTCAATCACACAGCAGGGTGGCTGTCCTGGCAAGGACAGTCACCCAGCCAATCAAACAGGAGTGCGACTTGGGTTACCAAGGGAACCCATGGCAGGGGTCCTAAGACCCCTCCCTCACATCCTGCCTACCCAGACTTTCAGGCGCCTTAAGGAGGGCTTCTGTGTAGAAGCCCGCGAAAAGACAGTGAACAAAGGAAGCAACCCCGGTTTGGCGCACAGAGTAAAACACGAGAAAGACTTTAACAAAAAGAAATGGCGAATAAACCCAGCCAGAGCCAAAATAAAATGTACTTGGTCAAGCGGGTTTATGTTCGAGGCTAATATAATAGCCTAAAACAATACCATGGTTATATAAGATAACCGCGGTAGAAAAGTTAGGGTAGTTACGACTGCCACCAGCCAAGTCTTGATGAAAAGGGAGCGAAACAGTTCTCCAAGAGAAACAGACAAAAAGGGATAGCAATTAACCCTTTCCAATACTTCATGTAAGATGGGGTGTACTGGGTCTGTGGTTTAACGAGACTACATAAAGTTAATGGCAACTTTACATGTTTCTCGGAGACAGTAGTCAGTCCCAGAAAAATTGATTCATTGGGAAGTCTGAAAGACAACCCTGTGTCACTGCACTGAAGGTGCTGTGTAACACACAGAAATGTGCTCATGGGGTAGGTGAGGCTCCAGAGCCCAAGATCACACAAATGGTAAAAACACACACAGCAAAACACATGTAAGAGTGGGAAATAGGCTCACACTCTTACCAGGTGAAAAAAATAAACCCTAGAAATCCAGCAAAGCTGCTGAGGGACTCATTAGGTAAGGGAAATCGGACATTTATGAGAATTCTCCCTAACAGTCCAGAAGGGCATGGTTCCTGGAAGGTGGCTGTTGGGAACTCCGGGCTGCCAGCAAACGGCTGCACTTTCTGACAAAAGGCACCATGGGTCCAGGAGGTGATTCCCTCACACTGTACTGCCATCTGGGTCGTGAGCAGGACTTGGTGTGGTCGGACCAGCAGGGTTGGAGTGACGAGTCGCTGGTACACTCAAATGTAGACCAAATCACTGGGTTACAGCAAGTGGCAATGTACAGTAGTATGTTCTGGCAGGGTAGCCTTGACCTAAGTGTGGAGAAAAAAAACAGTTTTGACAAGAGCCTTAGAGTATTTAAGAACCATTCCGTCTCCAGCTGCAAGTTTAAATAGATGGGGGCACCAGGGATGCCGACCCACGTGCTTCGAGCACCCAGTAAGCATCTCATGTGGAGACAGCGCATGCTTGCAGTGTAGGTTATTGTGCATTTGGAGCAGGGCAATCGGCAGCGACTGGGGCAATTTCAACTCAGTTTCATGACAGATTTTGGAAAGCCTAGTCTTCACGTTGATGTTTCAGCAATCTACTGCACTGCTAGACTGGAGGTGGTAGGCACTTGTTATATTCAGCACTTTGCACACTTTCAAAATGACCTCCCCTATTAGATGAGTGCCTTGTTCACTGAAAATCCGGAGTGGGAGCCCAAACTGGGGACTAAAGTCGAACATCATTCGCTTTGCAACAGTAATAGAATCTGCCTTTTTCCACAGGTAAGCCTCCACACACCCAGAAAAGAGATCAACAATGGTGAGACAATACTCATACCCCTTGCTTCAGGGGGACTCTATAAAGTCAACCTGCATATTCAGAAACACACGTTCCACTACTGATGGGCAGACTGCCTGGTTTTCACTGCTCTCACCATATTATGAGACAAGCATACAGCACAATTTTCACAATATATTTGGGCTACAGAGGTGAACGTGGGGGCATTGACTTACAGCTTTGCCGGGACCAGAACTTGTTTTTGGACTCGGGTGCTTGATCTTGAAGCACAGCCAGACTGGAAAATGAGGCAATCTGTGACTGTTGAACTGAAACACAGATAAGAACATCATTAGGAGCCAAAGGCACAATTGAGGCCACATTTTCAGCTGCTTTATCAACTAGAAGGTTTCTGACAGCTGTAAAAGATTGGGAGGGAACATGTCCACGACACTTACCAATTTGCGAGAGCAGAAGAGAGCAATCAGGCTTGTAGCAAGAGCAGACACATATTTTCTATTCAGCATTGGGGTACCTGATGAGGTCAAGTAACCCCTTTGTTGCCAAAGGGCACCATAATCGTGAACTACCCCATGTGTGCACCTGGAGTTGATATAAATGATATCCGACTTGTCTTTTATTTAAATGCATGATCATGTGAGGGCAGTTAGTTCGGCCACCTGGGAAAACAAGATCCATCCAGATTAAATAAGGGTTGTGCAATTGAACGTCTTTCAGGTCTGTACAGGGGGACAGTTGGAATTCTACCACCAGTGAGCAGTCGTGTGGCACCCTATCCTGGAGAGTTAGAGAAGCAGGATTCAGGGCATAGCATCAGCTAAGAATGACAATGGCAGCAGTAATTAGAAGCTTTTCATGCTTGATAAGACGAGTGTTGGTTATATGCTGAGTCTTCCCTTGTAGTAGGAGGGCAAGAACAGCATGAGGTACTACAACAGTGACGCGGTGACCCTGAAAAAATACATCAGCCTTTTCTACCAACAGAGCCACAGAGGTGACTTATTAGTGATGCAGGCAAGCAGTAATGGGATCTAAGGACATACTGTTGTAGAATACGGGGTGGGGCTTTTGAGACAAAACACCATGGGCAAACACATTGTGTTCATCACAAAACAGTATAAAAGGTTTCTGATAATCAGACAACCCTAAGGCTGGTGCTTTTGAGAGCTTGTGCTTAATGGTGACAAAGGCTTCATCCGCTTCCTTAGACCATGGCAGTGGTTCGGCATTTGAATCATGAGTGAGAGCATGCGGGGGCTTAACTATGGTGGCATACCCTGGTTTCCACGGTCTTCAGTAACTGACTATTCCAAGGAATCTCCTCATTTGTTTACGAGTCCTGGGAACATGCTGGACTGCTTTAATGCGATCTTGGGACAAGTGTTTTTGGCCTGCAGATAGATTATGGCCTAAATAGCAGATATTGGTCAGGCAAAACTGCAGCTTTTACCTAAAAGCCTTGTGACATTTCTGTCAACAGATCAAGAGAGTCCTTTTGCATGGTTTCAAGAAGGAAGATACCAGTAGGTGATCATTTACATATTGCACAAGTACAGAACCTTCTTTGAACTCGAAAGAGTCATGATCCCTTTTCAGTATCTGGGAGAAGAGAGTGGTACTTTCTACATACCCCATAGGTAGTGAAGGTGTACTTCAAGGTTTCAGAAGTAAGGGCGAACAAGTACTGGCTATCTGGGTGTACTGGTATTGAAAAGAAAGCAGAGCACAGATCAACAGTAAAATACATGGCAGTGGAAGGGATGGAAGACAATACAGTGGCTGCATTCGGAACCACAGGCAAGGTGGACAGTACAGCAGTATTTAGGCAAGCAGGTCTTAAACAAAACAATAGACATCTTTACGTGGCTTCTTTGTCTCAAGTTACAAGGCCTATGCAAGGGCACAATTCCTTGCTCAAGCAGTGATTCAATGTCATGCTTATTACCTTCCTCACCTTGTTTTGAGATAGCGTGCTGAGGAACACATTGTAGGGGTTTGGCTGAGTTCAGGTTAATCGTTACCAGCAACAATACACTACCTAAAATCTATTGTGCCTTGCATCAAAATCAGAACAAACATACAATGTTCTTTTTTTTAAAAAAAACATATTTTATTAATCATTTTGCATATAAATAAACAACTTTCATTGTACGGGTCAGCTTTGCTTCGCTGATTACATTTCTGTAATTTGTCTTTTTAATATAAACATCCCCTTGTCCCTTCCCTTCCCCCTGCCACCCGGAGACTGGATGGGTTTATAAGTTTGCTCGTCGTGCATGAGTTTTTAACCTGTTTCTGGGCAGTGTAGCGTGGGGTTATTTATACATATTAAGGAAAGGCAGCCATTACATTTCCCTGCTCGGGTGAGATCATAGAGTGCTTCCGTGATGTTCTTCATGTCATACAGTTCTTTGGCTTTCTGGATCCAAGCGATTTGTGAGGGCAGGGCTTGCGATTTCCCTTTTATTGCAATGCAGGCCCTGGCTGCTAGTAACAGGAAGTGCAGCATGTGTGCCAGCTTTGTCCAGTGACCTTCTTGCTCAATGCCAAATAGCACTAGACAGGGGTTGTGGTTTCGCTCAATTCCATCTAGTTGCTTGATCCATCCCAGCACTTCCTTACAGAATTCCTGCGACTTCGGGGCAGGCCCACCACATGTGCCAGTAATCCGCTTGTTCACCACATCCCCTCCAGCATTGTGGGCTGGTTTGTCTGAACATCTTGGATAAGTGTTTAGGGTTGAATTGCCACCTGTGGAGGAGTTTCAGGCCATGCAGTTTATAATGTGCCGCTATGGAGAGTTTGTGGGCGCCCGTGCCCATCCAACTCCATTGTTCGTCTTTCATTTGTTGGCCCCAGTCTTTTTCCCACCTTCTCCGGAGTGCTCTATTTTTGTTGGGACGGGCATTCAGGAGGTTAATGTATAGTCTAGAGATGAGGCCTTTTGTGGATTTTGCTTCACTTAGCGTATTTTCGAGTGGTTTTAGGTCTCTTTTCAAGTGGTCCTTCCATTTTGGAGCTGGCAGGGCTCCCTTCAGTTGGAGGAATTGGAATGGGTTTAATGGTTTTACTTGTAGTCCTTCTTCTCATTCCTGAATCAGGATGTACTCGTCTTTTCTTACTCGTTGTCCTACCCTTTCCAGGTCCGCTTCGTACCATTTCTGGAATCTCAGTGGTTCTTGGATTGCATTTCTGATGGGTGCAACCCATATGTGGCTCATGGGAGAGGGCCACATTGTTTGACCCTTCATTTCGCTCTTATTCCACCATAAACCTACGAGCGGACCCAGAGTTCTTTGATTGATGACTCTGCTTGTGAATGTTGATTTTGGAGCCCAGAGCCATTCCCCAAGGGTCACTGGTCGCATTACGTAGTTTTATATTTCAACCCATTGTTTGTCTTTGGCCGGTCTGAGGTGTGGGATCAGTGCCCTGCATTAGGCTGCTCGATAGTAGGTTTAGCAGCCTGAAAACCCACTCCCCCATCCTCCTTTTCTCGGATGAAGGTGTTGTAGGTGATCCGCTGTTTCCTCCCCTGCCATAGGAATTTGATCATTTTGGCCTTGATGTCGGTGAAGTGGGTCGTCGGGATTTCTACTGGGAGCATTTGGTATTGGTAGAGGAGCCTGGGGAGAATTGCCATCTAGATTGCGTTAAGGCGCCCCAACCAGGATATAGTCAGTTTGGTCCATTTTTCGAGTTCCCCCTTCAGCTCTGTCATGAGGGGTGGGAGGTTGGCTTCATACAGGTCCCCTGCTGATTTTGTTAGATTTATGCCCAGATGTTTTAGTGTTTGGGGGGAGACCTAGATTCCTTGGATGGATTGGAGCTCTCTTAAGTCGTATGGTGGGTCATTGTATGGAAATAGAATTGATTTGTCTTTGTGGACCTTAAGTCCTGCCCAGTTTCCATATTCCTTTGTTTGTAGAATCCTCGGTATGGCGGCAGCCGGGTTTGCCATGTGGAGGAGTAGGTCATCTGTAAACATTGCCAGCTTGTATTCAATGTCTCCCACTTTCATTCCTTCGATGGTTGGGTCCTTTCTTATCACTTTCCCCAGGAGCTCTATGGACAGTGCATACAGGAGAGGCAAGAGGGGGCATCCCTGCCTTGTGCCTCTTGTCAGGTTGAATTCCCTTGATAGCTTGCCATTGACTGCCACCCTGCCTGTGCAGGATTTATATAGTGCTTTAACCACATCCATGGATCTGTTTCCAAATCCCATTCTCGCCAATGTGGCCCAAAGGAAGTTTCACTCTACCCGGTCGAATGACTTTTCTGAATCTATGCTAAGGTGTGCATGTCCCTCCCTTTCCCCGCCTCGAGTGCCCCATTATGCCTATGGTCTTGTGCATGGCGTCTGCACCTTGCCTCCCTTTTATGAAGCCCACCTGGTATGGCTGGACCAGGTGGGGCATGATCCCTTCCATTAGAGTTGCCAGCGATCTGGTATAGATTTTGGCATCAGTGTTTAGCAATAATATTGGGCAGTATGATTTACAAATTGCGGGTCCCTTCCCGCTTTAGGGATCACTACTATATGGACTTTCGTGAATGAGGGTGGGTCTTCTCCAGTGTCTTGGATATGGTTAAATAGTTTAGCCATGTAGGGGGCGAGTATGTCTGCATGTTATTTGTGGAAGCCTATGGTATAGCCGTCTTCCCCTGGCAATCCTCCCAGGGGGAGTATAGATATTGTCGCCTTCACTTCTTCTGGTGTAATTGGGGATTCTAGAGCCGCCCGTTATGTGTGGACTAACTGCATCATCCCTGTCTTTGATATGTAGTTCTGCAACTCTATTGTGTTCCCAGGGTTTTCTGTTTTGTATAGCCCTTCATAGTACTCTGCAAGAAGGTTGGCTATTGTTAAAACAGCTTTCTGAACTCTGACCTGGTGGGCAGAGGTACTGTAGGCCAGCCTAGTTTCTTGGAACAGGGTAACCTTCTGGACAAGCCAGGCCAATCAAGGTAGCATTGGCGGCAGTCAAGACTAGGTCTCAGGAGGGGTGAGGGTGACTGAAAGACCTCAATGAGCGTACAGAGTAAAGGACACTTACAAATCACTCCCAGTCAGGTGTAGATATATTAAAAATACAAATACATTTATTTCAAGGCCTTTGAGTTTCAACACACAAATAAAATCACAGTAATACTTCCAAGCCAACACAATCCTATCAATATTTATATATACAAGACCAATGGGGTCTAAAGGGTTAATGAACGAAATGGGTCCACAAGCTAAAAGGGGAAGGAAACAGGCAGTGCAAATACTCTTTAGTCCCTTCTGCATCAAAAACAGTCCTAACTTAAAGGCAGTCAAATCCCTAAGAAGAGTGGAGCCTATTGCTCAAATGTACTTGCAATGCTGGCGCACGCGGTAATGCAGATGGGCAAAACGGGGTCTCTTCAAGGGTCTGTAGCAGCTCAGGAAGTGGGTGAGGTGATGCAGAATAAGTTCCCACTATTCATGGAAGGTCTCCCCAACAGGGCAGAGCAGGTTCCTGAGTTCGGGAATAGTTCGCACTAGCAGTGGAAAGGAGAGGGGCTCTCAGGGGCCACTCGTGCATAAAAATTGATAGATGCGTTAGCGGCCACCGGTTAGGGTTGCAATTACTCAACGCCCCCCAGAGCACTCCGGACCAAACTTCGGCAGTCGGGTCCACTTCGGTTGCAGGTTCAAATGTGGCAATCTCGCGGATCTGCGGCTTTCAGCGACGAAGATACACTGTCCATTCCCAAACGGGACAGTGGAGATTTCTCTGCTCCTGGTGGATGGATCAGGCCAGTTCTGCAGTAGCAGACTTCAGGGCACAGAGGAACACAGCTGCAATGAACTTGCAAAGTTTGTCACCACGGCTGGGCGACACGGTAACCGTGTATACTGCGGTTCGGGCGCACTCACTTTATTCCAGACGTGGGAGCGCCAAGTGTACGAAAATCGGTGTGAGAGTGCTGTGAACACAGAGCATGCAATGTACCAAGTTTCAAGGGCCTCCTAGAAATGGCAGCAGTATCAGGGAACAAGTTCTGCGCAAGCTGGTCAGCCCACTGGTTGGCCCAGAAACACTTCCGACAAGGCTTACTTGCAGATTTTGATGAATGTGCCGAGAATAGTTGGTCCCACTATTCCAATGGGTCAAAGTGTCTTTGCAGACCTTCTAGGATGACCAGATATAGAGGGGTCCCACGGGACGACAGCAGGCTCAGGGTGCCAAACCTTCCAGCGGGTCACCAGCGGTTCCTCGGCTACTTAGTTTCAGGATCCTTGGATCCTATCCTTCGATCATTGAGAACTCCAGAGATCGACATGGTATAGGTGTTTTTGGAGCCTTCTTTCATCCAAAATCTCCTTTGCACCAAGAGGACCCAATGGGAGATCTGCTCACATACAGGAATACCACACGTGGACCAATCATGGACCACGGTGGTCCCAGGCATTCACAGCACACCAGACTCTGACACCCAGGATGTGTATTGGAACTAGACAGTCCAGCCCACATCCTTGGGCGCACACTCAAGGCATGAAGAAGCCCACGCTTCGCGGGAAAATGCATGCCCAAATAAGGACTGACCCGGGTCGGCTCGACCTGGGGAAAGGGCAAGATGGCCAAAGGACAGGACAAATAACCTTGTGGCATGGCCGTTTTGGAGCCAGGCCACCTAACTGTGCCAAAAGCAGTAATCACTGTTTACCTGACAGGAAAGGGTTAAAAATACACGAAAAGATAAGCTGCCACCAGCCCTGTCCGAGGCACATCTGCACAAAATCCTTTGAGAGTAACTAGGGCCTTTACAAAGACCCAAGAGCACTGTAAGGTACTTGGTGCACTTGCAACATGTGGCAGAAAAGTTGCAACATGAACAAGGACTAAGGGAAACAAAGTCTCCCAGTACTGACTGTCTTTAAGGGCATGCCAGTTTCCCCATAACAAAGTGAGCGAAAAGCCCAGAGGAGTGCAGCAGAAGGATGTGCTCCTCTGGTAAAGTCAGACTATGGTATTTAAACAAAGCAAAAAGTTGGGGGGTACACAACTGGAGGGAAAATTACACATGGAATGGAAATCTTTCCTAACACTCGCCCCTCCCAGACCAATGACAGGGGGAATTAATCCACCCCTAGATGAGTTTCATATTCAGGTCGGTTAAACATTCTGGACAACCCAGTGGTCGAAAAGTACGAAAAGAAGTAGTGGAACTATGTTCCCTGCTGGCCTGCACCCACTCCCTACCAACCCCATCATCACGTCCCCTCCCACACACAATACACACCACCAAACACTTGCACCTGCTGTTTAAGGGAACGTTCAGTGCAGTGCACTGAAAGTGCAACTTTTAACTTCTTCCTACACTTTTATTTTAAAACGAAACCATTCCGGAACGGTTTCTTTTTACAATAAAAGTATAGGAGCTGTAAAAGGTAATTTAAAAAAGTAGAGGAGCATCGCTCCCGACCACTCCCGCTCACTTCGAACACTGGGACAGCCCATCAGTATTGCCATGTTGGACACCTGGCCTATGCTCAATAGTGAAGTCAAAGCCTTGAAGGCTTATGGACCGCCTGAGCAACTTTGGATTCTCTCCAAGTGACTCATGTGCTTTTGGAAGAATTGTAATTATTATTATATATATAACTCTATATATCTCCTGGCCATTCGATGGTGGAAGCTGTGTGGCATAAACTTCACACTGTTCATTGCCTAGCCACAATCTGTGAAATATAAGAATTGTGTGACAGAAGCTGATTGGTCTGAATAGCACTAGCAGCCACAGGTTTGAATCCAGAAGTAGCTCAACCCCCATTACAGTGCCCCAAAATGCCTGTATTTGATCACATGCCTAGGCCAGGTGGACAAAAATCAACCTGCTCGCAAGCACCTGCGTGATTTAGAAATGAACTGTATGATATAGCTGATGGAGAAATGTTTGAATTAAATCAGTCTATGGCCATAATTAAGAAAGTAGAATGCTGTTTCACCCCTTAGCCCAAAGCAAGCCTGACTTTGAGATCCCTGGTTTTGCTGGCCCAAACAGTTTACAAGGCTAGAGACATCCTCTTTCCCTTTAGAATAAGCCAGAGCTTTGTCCTTTTCACACAGTCAAAAGTGGAGGTCAGGTCCATAAATGAGCAACTTTGGATTAATAAGCGAAAAATTATATACATGTTCAATGCAGCCTATTCCAACTCTGAAGCCATATTGCATCTCTGTGGTTTCTTGGGTTTAAGTGCCCCCTCGACAACCCTTCAATGGATGATTAGTCCACATATTTTAGCAGCTGTCTCCAGCAGACCTTGGAATCTGTGACAAAGGCACATGTTTGAGTTTAGAGGATGGGACTTGAGTTACCCTGTGGTCTGGATAATGTACAGGTAAGGTTCCATAAAAATATGATTCTGAATAATAACTAAAAATACACAAAACTAATAAAAACACAACTGACCAAGACCCATAAGGGAAAACAGAGAATTCAGATATTGGCATAAGGGGCACTGGAAAACAGGGCAGCCAGGCAAACAGTATCTGCAGCAATGTTCCAGTTCAAGGTATTGGGCCTCATTACGACCCTTGCGGAAATGGAAAAATGATGGCGGAAATGCAATACCGCCATCGAACACCGCTCGTTGCGATCATGACCCGTCACCGTAAAGTACGATGCCATTAGCGACACCGCAGTGAACGGCAACGCTAACTGCACCAAGTACGCGCACGCGCGCCTTGCAAAACCGGAATCACCGCCATGGCGCAACGGTACGCGAATTCTGACCCTAGCGGACATGTACTGAACGCCATCAAGCACGTCGTAAAGTACCATTCCGCCATGGCGAGAAATACGGCAACGCGAACCAACCGTAAATGGCCCACTGAGTGCCTGTACTCCACTCCCTGGCCTCATTGCACAACTCCTGGCAGGCGCAATGTACTCACACTATGCAACCAGTGAAATCCACAATTCACCCATGCATGCCAACGTAGAAAAGCATGCAGGGGCTCAAAGCGCCCCGTGAGTGGGCATCCATGTACGGCATGTCACCATAGCCGTACTGACGCAGCACAGGCATGTGAAGGTACAATACATCAAAATGAAAATCAAGAACACATGACACAAAACAACAGTAGTCCCCCATCGCTTGCCACCAGCGCAAGGCAACATCCAAAACAGCATCCTGAGGGGGATTGCACCAGCCCTGTACTCATGCCAGTAAACAAACCAACCATCAGCAGAAGCATGTACCACACAAGTCGGCAGAGTGACTGAGCAGCCAGGCT
Organism: Ambystoma mexicanum; assembly: GCF_040938575.1. NCBI lineage: Eukaryota > Metazoa > Chordata > Amphibia > Caudata > Ambystomatidae > Ambystoma > Ambystoma mexicanum. The sequence continues at coordinate 827,197,310 of NC_090939.1, forward strand.
CATCCCAAGAGGGGCCGATGGGAGCTGCAGGGCACAGATGGCATCAATACAGAAGCTATTCCAATGGACATGACCCCAGTCCCCCTCCAACAAACGCACGCAAACACAGTCACCTGTGACCAGCCACATTCTGAACAACCCATCATTCCACCAATCGACCTGGCTGACAGGCACCAGTCGGCCAAAAGCCAATCCCCCGCCCCTGAACAGCACATCATGTAAACAGTCACAATGGCAGCCCCTATCCGTGACCATACTGTGCTACGTAGGCAAACGCGGCCAGTACTGTACCACACAACTCAACTCAGAAGGCGGAACACAATGCAGATCATCACGCAATACATACCGCCACAAAGCGAAAATCGCCACATCACCTGCAAAGAACAACGCAACACGACAAATATCGGAATACAATTTAAATGCACATCCAAATGACAAAGGCCCCACAGCAATTTGCAAAATACCACCAAAACAACCATCATCACCGAGGGCTGCATCTGCAATAATTGACCGGCTTCCACTTGTGTGACGCCCTGTACCATCATGGCACACAGGGCCTACATCAACGTTCCAAAAGGCAACATGGAAGCGGCAAGAACCGCAGGTCCGTCCCATGAGGCAGGCACTAGTCGAGCTGAAAGGCCGAAATGTTGCACCTAGCCACCAGTACAGCGTAAGGGCATGTGGCCCATTGGCGATCGTCCCATAAGATCGAAATGGTGCTCCACTGATTCACCCGAAGCTGCAGGAGTCGAGAGTAAAAACCATCTGGAGGAGTGGCGTAGAGATGGCATCTGCAATAGGGCAGGAGATACCTGTCACCCAAAAGAAACACAAATTAACCGATTGCATTACGGGACTCATGATGCATTACAATCTTCATTCAACACACCAAATCCACACCCATATGCATGCTAGCCCACTCCAAAGGAATATACACACCCCTAAATCAGTATCGAATCATAACGAAACCAATCGAGCTAAATACACCATTGTCAACGTCGGTTACTGTGCATGCGTCCGTCAAGATAGAACCCATGACATGGGATTAGTAACGTGCCTAGACACAAGTGTATGAAGGCGCGTCGAGACAGGGAGGATCCGACAAGGGCAGATAGACGTATGTCCCACTATGGCAGCCTTGCATCACATAACGCAGGGGAAGGGGAGTGAATCAAAAAACCCATGTACATGGCAGACCCTAAACGGAATCATCAGTCCATGCATCCACACATCATTCCCTCATCCCGCAATGAAAACGCATGAATATTCACTCACATAATATGTGAAACTTCCATCGCGTCTGTGCGTAATGCAGTCCGCAAAAACCACTGTGCCCCTGGCCGGATCTGTAGTGTTGTGAAGCAAGATGGATTTGGGAACGTCCTGCCTTATCGTCCACTACGCTGTTGCGCATCCCATTCAATTCATATCATTCATTGCCTGCTCGTTATGGGCCATGTCCCAAGGACATTCTACAATAGAACGTTACATTTCCAGCCAGACCTGTGGGCGTATCCTCGCCGCTACTTCAAAACCCAAAATGCTGGCCTTCGAATTCCTCACTTGCAACATTACGTCGAAAAGGCTTCTGTGAACGCTTGCATTCACAATTACATCAATGTAGTGCGGCTGTGTGTCATGATGCTAACTGGCTGCAATCACAAATGGCACGCCACGCCCGTCGGTGAAGTACGTTACTGTGCTGCATGAGGGTCGGCCATCGATCGAGCCCTACATACCACTGACTCTTCACAGGTATGTAAGCGGCTGCAATCATAGCATGTGTAACAATGGGAGCATAGCATGAAAATCAGTCAAAGTACATCACACTGCCATCGGGATTTGATACATGATTCAAATCCCAAGATGCCATGCGGCCAAATGCAGCCTTACGTGCGGGACGTGCTCGGCCAGAAGGGATTGCATCTGCCACAGATTCATTCAATCAGCACAGGTGGAGGCCATACAGGCCGACAGCACATATATTGCAGACCCAAACCCCTCCCACAACCACTCCCACTCCAAAATGCTACCGGCAGGACTAGCGATGTTGGGCCTGGGGTACCAGATAGCACTGCAAGTGCTACAACTACAAGAAGACGACGAACAACAACAGGTACAACAACCGGGCGCACAGGGGAGACGGAGGAGAAGGAGGAGGAGGAGGGCAAGGCAGGGTCAGCAAGGCCCACAAGCACTGCCACTACCACCACGCAGGCGGCCCGCAATCCCACGCCTCCGAGCCGATCCGTTCAACCTCACTGCTGAGCAGATCCACACCCTCTACCGTTTGGACCGGGACACCATAATCGCCATTGTGGACATGACACATGCTGACCTCGTGAGCATGATAGATAGCCCAACCGCCATCCCACCCCTACTGAAGGTGGTGTCTGCACTCCACTTCCTGGCCACAGGCACCTACCAGCACACAGTGGGACAGTTGCATGGCATTTCACAGCCACTGTTCTCACGGACACTCTTCCAAGTGCACGATGCCCTCCTGAAGCACGCCGACGACCACATCACACTACCACACACGTACCAGGAGATTACCAACGCTAAAGTGGGATTCCATGCACTTGGCGGCATCCCGGGTTGCATTGGTGCCATCGACTGCACCCATGTTGAATTGGTTGTCCCACATGCCATGGAGGTCCAGTACCGCAACCGGAAACAATTTCATTCAATCAATGTGCAAATGGTGTGTGACTCCAACAAGATATTTACGCATTGTTGTGCCAGATTTCCAGGATCTACCCATGATTCTATGGTCCTGAGGAACACAAGAATACCACGCTACATGGAGCGACACGCAGGGCACAGATCCTGGCTACTCGGTGAGTCTCATTCCATGCATGACATCGTGGCCCATTTGATGCGTCAATGACCTTGCAGGGGGGGGGGGGGGCTACTTAGCACTATCATTCCACTGACACCCTTTATTCGTCTCATACAGGTGATGCCGGGTATCCACTGAAGAGATGGCTCCTTACACCAATCCGGAACCCACAGAACGAGCATGAGGAGGACTACAACCATGCCCACTCACGTACCCGTGTGGTCATTGAACAGGCATTCGGCCTACTGAAGGCTCGTTTCCGCAGCCTCAGCAGGTCTGGCGGGGCACTCATGTACAGCCATGAGAAGGTTTCTAAGATGGTCATGGCATGTGTCATGCTGCACAACATGTGCATACGTAGGAATGTGCCCATGCCCCCTGACGCTGTACTGCATGCACCTGAAGATGATGATGATGATGAGGGTGGGGATGTGGAGGCACCTCAAGGAGTCCATGAGGCACAGGATGTACGTGCAATCCGACAGAGCATCATAGATGCATGCTTCTAGCAACCACGCATGGTGCCTATTACACGGAAAGGGGACCTGTGGCACTGTGTGTGTGTAGTACAGGCACATTGTGGACTGTACGCCTATGAAGGCCTCGTACGCAAATATCAATGTCCACACATGTCATTGGATGATAATGAGGTGCTGTATTGTTAATGTGATTTGATTTATACACCCTATGGACCCGCCACCCAGTGAAGCCCAACACACCCCCTCCACCCTACTACCTCCCCCCCCAACACCAGTGTCCAAATATGCATGCTGTCCGTGGGTAGACGCTATTGCAAGCCCCCTCTACGGGTATCAGGGGCACCCCTGCCCGTGGAGCGCAGGTTCCTGCCAGATCTGCGTTGGGGGCTGCCCTGGACGGAACTTGCCACGGATGATGTCTCTGCCTGCTCGCGTCCATGCATGTCTCTGAGGGTTTGTGAGAGCTCCGAGAGCACACGGCGCACAGCAGCAAGTTCAGCACAAACGTCTTTGGACGTCGCATGCAGTTCCCCCCTCAGGCTCTCGGTGCTTTTCTCCATTTGTGCTCTCAGGCTCTCGGTGCTTCTCTCCATTTCTCCCCTGAGGCTCTCACTACTTTTCTCTATTTGTGCCCTGAGTGTCTCGGTGGATGTTTCCATGGCTGCCCTGGAACCCCCGCATTCATTTGCATGGTCCTTGAGTAGCGTGGACGCTTCCTGCTGTTGCTCGATCAGCAGGTCGAGGGACTGTTGCCTCTGCTGGGCCATGGACATTTGCGGTGGTGTGACAGGGGGGCTGCTCAACACATGTTGCCTTGGCACAGGACTTGTGGGGGTTGGCCAGTCGTCGTCTTCAGGGTGCCCCTGCGTGGTTTCGTCATGGTGTAGGGGATGGAACATGCAGGGGGATTGGGAAAGGTCATGGATGGTACCTACGTCGCCAGCACTGTTTTCCGTGTCGGAGCATGCTGGCATGACAGCTGTGTCACCTATGGTGCTGCTACCACCAGAGGCAGTGCCATCAGATACGTTCTTTGGGGGGACCTGTGGTGCTGGGGTTGTGGACTTGCTGGCTGCTGGGGTGCCTGTTGCAGTCCCCTCCAGTGTGCTGCCACTTGATTCCTGCTGCTGCCGTGTCTTGATCCTTGCACCTGAGGTGGAGGCTCTTGGGACGTTGGTCCTGGCCCTCTTTGCAGGCGTGCTGGTAGGGGTGTCCTGCAGCTCGTCGTTGGTATCGGACCCTGTGGTGGAGTAAAGAGGGGCGAGCGTTAGTTATGGGTCTGTCGGATTTGGAATGGCAACGTATCAAATGCATTGGGGTGGTACATGAGGCTGATTTGGGACTGGGCCTTGGAGGTGGTCTCATTTTCGTGTGGATTGAGGATGCATTCATTTGGCTGCCTGCAGTTAGGGGGTGCATGCTGCACATGTAGGGGTTGTTTATGGCTTCTTGATTGATTTGTTTGCTCATTCTGACTTTTAGAGGGCGCTGTCAGGGCAAAGTATGTATTGCACTATGGGGTCACATGGTACTGCACATGTTCGTGGTTTGTGGATTTCGCATTGTTTCTCTTGGCCAACCTACCTGATTCTCCGGATGTCGGCACTCCTTTCTCCATCCCTCCGACTCCCTCTATGCTCTCCATTCCTATGGTGGAGGCGCAGATTTCCTCCCAGGGGGTCAACTTGATGGGCGACTCTGAACCCCCCCCGGTAGCTGTGGCGATGTTCCTGTTCGCAGAAAGTATGCTGCGTACGCGGATCCGCAGGTCGTCCCACCGCTTGCGACATTGCTGTGGCGTGCGGGGTGTTGTCCCCACCGCACTTACGCGCTGTGCCACCAGGGCCCATATGGCCTTCTTGTTGGCAAGGGCCGTCCTGGTCATTTGACTGGAGAAGACGACGGCGGAATTTTCCTGGAGGGTCTCGGTGAGCACGGTCAGTTCCTCTCGGGAGAAGTGTACCTGCCGCTTGCGGTCACACGCTTTCTTGGCTACCTTTCCCATATTTATTTTTTTAACTGGGGTTGCTAACGGGTTGGGATGTGTGTCAGGGTCGGATTTTTTATGGTTGTGTTGGGATTCGGATTTTATAGTTGTGCGGCGTGCTGTTTCCCGTTCCGGCCACATGCTTTTACTTCCGTTTCCGTATATTTACGGTGGGCGTAATTTGCGGTGCACGCTCGTTACGGTGACCGCTCATTACGGTGACCGCTAAGATGGGTGGCGGTATTGCACCTGGTGCAGCGTACGGCGGCGGTAAGGGCCGTTTTGGGGTCATTTCCGCCATCGCAGCCTTTCGGATTCCGCCATGGCGTAATGCTCGTGCCCGATGGGTCGTGATTGGCCGCACTTTGCTCCTTCGTGCAATGGCGGAAACGCTATTTACGCTGTTGCGGTCCGGTCAGTCACTTTCCGCCAGGGTCGTAATGAGGCCCATTGTCTTAAAAAGGGTAAGGAGTTGGGATTTAAATGTCACCAGGACTATTTAAAGCAGATTTGGGGACAGAATCACTATCTGTACCTTTATTCTTGGTTTGCAGGCTTTTTCAGCATCAAACCAGGAGTCTGTCTGCTTTTGACAACAATCCGGGGTTGATGCAGTGAGCGGCATTGACAGGATCCAACAATGCAGTGTTGTTTGATAGATGTACCAAGACTGAGGGAATACAACTTCTGACACAGTAATATCATTGGAGGGTTTTTTATAAAGAAACAGTAAAACATATTGAATGGAAATTGGTTCAGGATAGCTTCTCGGATCCAGTCATCTACAAACCACCTTTAAGAAACTATCAAAGAGATCTGTTGGTCTGAGGAGTCCCAACGAACAGTATTACAACATGGACTGAGAGATGAGTTGCAGGATACGTTCAGGTCCATCCATCCACTACTAGTACACATCACGCTGTGACAGGATCTGTAAATCCATGAACCCCCGGGTGGCCATCGCAGGGGCAAAGGCGCACAGACACATCTTTACACCTAGTCTCATTGGGACCCAACATGCCAGTAAAAATCACTCTTGTGGATCATTTTGACTAGAATCCATGGCATTCTGCAGCATTTGGGGGCTCCTAGCTCCAGTAGAATGACAGGCAGTAAGATAAGAGAACCTTTGCATGGAATGCGGTAACAAGGGTCACTTTGTACGGACAGTCAGCATTTCAGGTAAGAAAACAAGGCCTGCTCAGAAGTGTAGTAGAACGTGCTTACAAACAAGTGTCAGGTACTGAAAGGCTCTTTGAGTCTCAGTCTAGTCACGCCACATGTACATCTCCCAGTGGACCTGCTGGGTTCTGGTGAACCACTCCAGGTCACAGCAATAGTTGATTCTGTTGGCCTACAGGAATTGCATGGAGCTTCGTTTGACACATGGGATTCCCAAGTTCCTCAAAGCTTCAGTTCAGCTAGTACATTCTGTGGACAAGTCACCATTGAAACCCGGCGGGGTCACACATGCCACACTTGCGCTGCGAATGCTGATCCAAGAACATCAAGCGTACATCAGTTGTGATATGGCGGAGGTATTGGTGGTGGGTTCTCCTCCTAAACCTGCACTTTGGGTTTCTTCTTTCTGGCAGTCTTCTCTTGAGCTGCTCCCTGTTCTGGCTGTTACAAAGAATTTAGGAGTGGTCATTTCTCCCACTCTTGCTATGGACGCTCAGGTCTCTGCGGTTTGTAAAGCCAGTCATTACCATCTGAAAATACTGCGGAAAGTGCTCCCTTTTTTATCTCTGAACCTGAGGCGGCCAGTAGTAGCGGCTGTGTTTGTTAGCCGCTTGCACTATTGTAATTCACTATATTTGGCCCAGCCTAAAGGCCTTTCTACAACGGTTACAGCATCTACAGAATCTGGCTGCGCGAGTGGCGACTGGTTACCCTTATGGGGCCCATATTTAGCTGGTCCTGCGATCCCTCCATTGGCTTCTGTGGCCAAGCATATAAAGTTTAAGGCACTATGCCTGGTCCATCGGTTCTGCATGATTCAGGAGTGGAATACTTGCGGGCAAAATTCATCTGTTATTGCCCTATTCGTACATTACGATCTGCCTCTGCTGCCCTGCTCTGTGTGCCATCTGTGCGTCGCTCTCGCATTGGCGGTCAGGCTTTTTCTGTGGCTGCAGCCCAATTGTGGAACGACCTGCCACAGCCATTAGAAAATGTGCTTAATCATCTTGTATTTAGAAAAGCCCTGAAGACCTACTTGTTTTAGATGGGACCGCCAGTTTGTTCTTCCTCCCTCTCAGCGCCATGATACCTTTGGGTGACCGTGCACTTTACAAGTTTTCATAACATAACATCACTAGAAGAGTAACTGGGGTGTCTGAGGAGTTAGATACATTTTAATTTCGAATTTTTCCCCCCACTCTCTGGTACAAGGCAATGAGAACAGGGTAGTGCAACGCATTTTAGAACCCCAACAGTGGGGTAGTAGGATGGAATAACTAGTTCACTAAACTAGTTGGGCGTGTCGAAGGAACGATCCTGAGAGATGGTTATAATCACTTTCCATCCCCACAATTCATTCATTCTTTTCATGCACTCCATCCCTCAAGCCTTGAGCTTCCATGAGGATCACTGTGAGGGCTATGTCGTCTAGTCCTGCAGGCAAGGCAGACACAATGAGCGGCACCCAAGAAAGCAAGCACGCTGCTACTTCAGCTCCCAAATTTCCGTTGCCTGCTCCATGCCACTGCTCCACCATATTTTGCTGCTCCGCGCCTAGCTCTGATTTTACCTTTCTTCATCAGACTGTTCCTGATCTATGCAGTTCACCTCCAGAGCTCCTCAGGCCCTGACGACTCCTCTTAGGCCTGCACTCCAGTGTAGACACCCCTGGTATATGTGGTCTGCCCACCAGGCTCTCCCAAACTCACTCACAGGCACCATGTGGCTCAGCCATTGCATACTGCTCCAAATGCTGTCCACCTACTGAGATTCCCCCCCCTCATGTCCCGCTCCAAGCTTAAAAACTTATTACAAGGTCAAAGAACTGACCTTGTCAGAATGGCAGGATGTCACACAGAACCAGTTCTTCCCTTGGTGACAACAGGAAGGGCCCCAATTCCTGTTCCCTGTTCCTCTGCCCAAATGCTAGTATGCAGACCCTCATCTCCCTTCATGGCCCTGGAATCCGTTACTCACCAGTATGTCTTCTTATTACAGAACCCTGGAGCCAAGAGTCGACCTGTGTGACCTGTGTCAGAGACCTTAATAATCAGTGGCAAATGCATCATCCACCTTACTGAAGCTCCAGTGTTGCCAAGTGACTGACAAGTACAAAGGAGCCATCAAAACTGCTTGTCCCAAGAGAGCCGGCCGCAGGCATGCACAGCATTTCCGAAAGCAACACAGTCCTGCTGGTAAGCCCCAGCAGAGGACAGCTCGGGGAAACCGAACCACTAGGGACAATTGCAACAGTTTACCAATGCCATCACAGAGGCCGATCCCAAAACCTGTGCAATGTCACTGAACTCTGTACTCTGTGATTAGGTGTCGCAGGTAGAATCCCCAGGAAAGGTTCTGTACACAAGCACCTCCAATCTCCCCCAACTCACATGTGGACATGCTAGCTACTAAAAACAAGTTCACAATAATTTCCCCAACAGGCTCAAATGGTGGACCCTGAGGAAACTGCAACACCAGCAGAAGATCTTTCTTGAGACCACCGAAGTCCAGTCACCAAAAAAAGCTGTCTTTCAACGACAGTCTTAAATTCCTTAGGGGTCAGGCACCAATGAGCAGCCTTTGAAAATAAGGAATCCCTAGTTAACAAATGTAGCCTTTGGTTTATACATGTCAGGGATTGTCAACATTTTATATTGGCAGTTGCTTAAAGATATGCAGGTCTTGGAATGTCCACAGAGTGATCATAATACATTAACCATCACTCTGAACTATACAATTTATGGAGATGCACTCCTTTGGAGTTAACCAAGGAGATTAATTGCAGCAGGCTGAACCGGTGCTTGATAAATGGTCCAAAGTTACTGGCAGAAAACCATGGTATGAAAGACCCAATATTATAAGACCTCATGAGTGATGATATTAACAAGCCCCAGGGGCTATTTTTCATGAAAATGTAGTTACGTTTATATAACCTTTTGTGACCCTGCAAATCAAACAATCTGGGGTCCTCACTACGAACCAAGCAAAGGGTTGGTTCGACAATAAATGCAAAAGACCTAAAAAGAACTTCTAGCCACCAGAAGAAATGAAAGTAACAACAAAGTGGAACTGGTTAAAGAAAGCATAGCTGGGCATAAGTATGTTACTAAAGTTTAAAAAAGAAGCAAAAACAGACTTGAGGTAAGAGAGCCTAAAAACAGCTACCCGCGAACGCGACCAGAAATTTTGGAAAATTGTTACAAAAGCACTAATATAGATCTTACCGCAGCAATGACTATTGCCAGTACAATTTGGTATGAGCATTTACAGTCCTGTATAATGCATCTCCAGTGGGAAGTGATAACACTGTTACTTTCGATAGACCAGCTCACAGTAGGAAAAACCCTTAACTGTTTATGGCTGACAAGGTCTTAAAAGTAAAAAAAAAGTAAAAAAATGAAAGAGCGCCAGGGCCAGATGGTATTCTCAGACTTATTTAAACCAGAACCAATTCTGGGTTCCAGTACCATTGACATTTTTCAATTTAATTAATGAAAAGTGCAAACCACCCATGTCTTGGGGCACGGCACACATCATCCCCATCATTAAACAAGCATTTTCAATGCCAATAGTTTTGGCGTTTACTGAGGTTATTTGCATGTTGCATTTATAGGCACCTCGGTGCAAGGAGGAGAGTGCAAAGTTTCAAAGGATGATGCGGTAAGGGGTGCAGAACGAGAAGAGGAATAGAGCGAGGGAGGAAGCCATTGAGAGAGGGTGCCATGGATGATTAGCAATAGAATGAGAAGGGGAATAGAGTGAGGGAGGAAGCCAATGAGAGAGGGTGCCATCGATGAGAATGAGAAGGGGAATAGAGCGAGGGAGGAAGCCGATGAGAGAGGGTGTAATCGATGATGAGCAATAGAATGAGAAGGGGAATAGAGTGGGGATAGAGCGAGGGAGGAAGCCATTGAGAGAGGGTGCCATCGATGATGAGCAATAGAATGAGAAGGGAATGGAGAGAGGGGGGAAGCCATTGAGAGGGGGCCAGCGATGATGAGCAATAGAATGAGAAGGGGAATAGAGCGTGGGAGGGAGCCATTGAGAGAGGGTGCCATTGTTGATGAGCTATAGAATGAGAAGGGGAATAGAGCGAGGGAGCAAGCCACTGGGAGAGGGTGCCATCGATGATCAGCAATAGAATGAGAAGGGGAATAGAGAGAGGGGGGAAGACATTGAGAGGGTGCCAGCGATGATGAGCAATAGAATGAGAAGGGGAATAGAGCATGGGAGGAAGCCATTGAGAGAGGGTGCCATTGTTGATGAGCTATAGAATGAGAAGGGGAATAAAGCGAAGGAGGAAGCCACCGAGAGAGGGTGCCATCGATGATCAGCAATAGAATGAGAAGGGGAATAGAGCGAGGGAGGAAGACACAGAGAGGGTGCCATCTATGATGAGCAATAGAATGAGAAGGGGAATAGAACGAGGGAGGAAGCCATTGAGCGAGGGTGCCATCGATGATGACCAATAGAATGAGAAGGGGAATAGAGCATGGGAGGAAGCCATTGAGAAAGGGTGCCATCGAAGATGAGCAATAGAATGAGAAGTGGAATAGAGGGAGGGAGGAAGCCATTGAGAGAGGGTGCCATCAATGATGAGCAATAGAATGAGAAGGAGAATAGAGCGAGTGAGGAAGCCATTGATAGAGGGTGTCATTGATGATGAGCAATAGAATGAGAAGGGGAGTAGAGCGAAGGAGGAAGCCATTGAGAGAGGGTGCCATCGATGATGAGCAATAGAATAAGAAGGGGAGTAGAGCGAGGGAGGAAGCCATTGAGAGTTTGCCATTGATGATGAGCAATAGAATGAGAAGGGGAATAGAGCGAGGGAGGGAGCCATTGATAGAGAGTGCCATTGTTAATGAGCAAGAGGAAGGTGCCATTGATGATGAGCAAGAGGAAATAGGAGCGAGAAAGGGTGAGAGGGTAAAAAATAAAGTGAGAGTGAGAGGGGTAATGTGGATAAAGGAATAGAGGGGACAGACTAGGGATGTATGCATGTGAACATGAGAAACCTTTGCATATGTAGGCTCTTCCAAAAGCGCAGGGCATTCTGTTTGGTTGCGCTCTATGCATCTCGATGCATCAGTAAGTCTTAATGTGAAACCTACCTTTGCCGATCCTTAAAGAAGTAGGGAGGAGCCGTCTCCTATATTTGATGTCTCTACTCTTGCGAATGTTGTTCTGCAACTAGCTGTTGCACCTCTACCAAACTGATAAAACGTTTTTTTTTATTAAAAAAGGAGGTTTCAACCGTTGCCAACATATACGAATCCGGCCTGGAGTTAGCCTGTTCTGGTTAGTTGGACCTATCTTGAAATACCTTTTAGTAAACAATTTTCCCCCCAGTATATGTTTGAACACGTTAATAATCTAACAATTCACAGGAGGCTTGCCTGAACATCGGCTCTACAGTGGGATTAAAGACTAGCTCATTATGTATAGGGGGGATTAGTGCATTATAAATCACAAAGACGTCACACAGTCATCGCCTGCATGCCACTTCCAGGTAGTTGGGATGTCACATTATGCCTTCACGTGACAACAGGAACGGGAGAGGATCGACATAATTAAAGGCGCTGGCTCGAAAAATGGACACGCAGTAATATAATGAGAATTGTGCACAGGAGCCGATAGTTAAAAAGCTGCAATTAAAGCGAGAGACGCAAATGGTTAGTCTTGAGGAGAGCTCGACAGTTCGTCCAACTAAATGAGCAATGGAGTTTTTAAACATGAAACCCTCGGCTCTGGCGGGACTGTGCATTAAGGCTTTCAGGGGGAGTTCTGCGTTTGTGTTCGTGATCAGAAGTGTCCAGAATACTTTTGCCTATCCTGCGTTGCCTGTCTGCAGGAGGGCGCCTCATACATCGGCTGCAAGACCCAGATATACAAGCACAAAGGTGTGCAGGAGCGTGCAAAGAAAAGGCCCTACTGACGGGCAATGCAAGTTAAAAGAAAATGCACATGTATAGCCAGCACACATGCAGGTAACATGTCATATATATATATATATATATATATATATATATAACGACCAACATACCATAAGAAAGAGATCATGGAGCGAATCGATTTATAGACACAGAAATGGGTCTGTGTGCAGCACATATAGATACATGTTTATTTGGAGACGAAACACATGTGCATAGTATGTATTTATTGACAACCTGCACATAGAAATATGGCTTTCTAGGCTGTGCAACACTTATATTTACAAAAAAAGAAAAAAAGGTAACATGTTTATAAGCAGCACGTACACTCAGCAGATATAGATATAAACAGCACACATGCATCACACACATTGAGCACATATACATATACACTGTGCTTATTGACGAGAAAAACACATATGCACATGTAATTGACAGGGTTTCTAATAAATAACATGCATGTGCAAACTCCAGATTTGGACAACAAGTATTACTTGCACACAGGTAATTATAGGCAGTAAACACACGTGTACAGACTGCAGCACAGTAGCTAGCTCACAGGCGTGCATAGACAGCATGCCTATATAAGGAGGCACATTTAGCGCCCAGGCTGCGCGTGCACTTCTGATCACTGCTGATTGTTCCACCTGCAGGAGAGTTAAGGGATCTGCAAATCCACACAGCATTCAAACCCCTGATCACTGCAAGTGCCAACTCCTGCAGCAGGGATCCTCAACAGGGTGGGACTGCTGCTGCAGCGGTAGCAAGTAAGAACTCCTGCCTGAAGGGGGAACCTGGGCATAGGTCAGCCTGCTGCCATTCAGTGGTTCATCACCTGGTGCGGGATGGAAGGAGAGTGTCCCCCCCTTGCCCTGTGTCCGCATGGTGGAAAGGGGGCAGAGTGACTCGAGACTAGGTCTGTTGCGAGGGACAAATTTCACACAGGCCCCGCGGGAGGACCTACCCTACAACAGACGGGCCAAAGACTTGCTGGCAAGATGACAGGCGATGTGTCCCCCGGTATCCCCAGGCAATGCTTTGCCGGCTAGTGGAGCCTACTCCACCCTGGGCGAATGGACAAAGAGGAACTGCCCTGTGACCATCTGCCGTTGTGGCCTCGGTGTAACTGGTTCAGCCCTTCCGGCCAGTGGGGTGATCCCCACTTCTGCATTGGACTAATAAAGGTTGCAGTAACAGCGCCACAATGGCGTGTTACACCCCAATGTATGTATATATGTGCTTAAGTGTATACCGGACCAAATGCAGGGACACCACAAAAGTGATACGTGTGTAAAGTGGGCCCTGTAGAACACATTGACATCAATTTTGGCCAGAACTGCAAGCGGAAAAGTGAGTTAGCATCACCCTTCACAAGACCAGGAACTTAACCGCCCAACCCCTGGTAGTGCATCCTTGTAGCTAGAGTGTACAGTAGCCGGCCTAATTGAGAAGATATATCTCTGTGTTCCAAGATGACACACAAGGTCAGTGTAAGCCAGAGGTGGAAATGGAAAAAAATTGGTGGGGGATCCCACAAGACCGGGGTGGGGGTGGTGCCCGAGGAGGCAATGTTATGGGGGGCGGAGCGGGCAGTTGACCACCAATCAAAGGAAATGTCCAAAATAATAGTTTAAAACGGCACTATTTCTTTCATGCTGCTTCTTTTCAAAACTATACATCAATGCCACTTTAAACCATTGCACTGGTGATGAGTTACTTCACTGTGCGGATAATAGTTTTGACCAGTGTTGCTGAGTAAATATTCTTTAAAATGCACAATGTTCATCCCATTTTATTTTACAAAAGCAACATAAGCAACGTTTTCTTTTACTTGAACCCCACCTGGCACAGCTCCTGCAGCTCCCCTCTGAAAGCAGTTGGATGGCTGCATTGTGTGCGATGTTAATAGGAGATTTATTCATACAATGTTTGTCAGATACCTGTATATTTATTTATTTATGCAATGTTTGTCGGATACAGGTATTGTATATAATTGATATTGATGCCAGTTCTGAGCCTCCCAGTTTTGTACCACCATGTCAGTCGCCTTTGGCCACATTGACATCTGTAATTCCATTCCATTGGTGGCGGATTAAATACTATTACTAACCATTTGTCTGAACCTGAGACAGTTACTGACTCTTGGTATAATACTCTGAATTTTCATACAGGGAAGCGGGCCAAGCGTAATCAAAAGAAGTCTAAAGTTCATCTGGAGCCCCACAGAGTCGGCCCCTCTACTGATAACAATTGTAGGACTAAACTGCAGACTACTGCTCTTAACATCTCCAAAAAAACTCTTGTTACTAAGACTCAATGTGATGGGTCTGAACGACAAGTACCATTGCACAGCCGTATGGACAACTGGCTGCATTTCAGCATCAATCAAGACATTAATTGCCGATTGGCTCAACCTGCTGCTACTTCTGTTGCTATGGACTCTGCTAGGTCGATAATTCTTCCACCTTCCACTCACACTGCCAAAGATTCTAGTCAATTGACTGTTCCAAAAATAGTGTCTGATGAATCATTATTGATACAATTGTGCAGCATTCATAATTTGCCATATGTGGCACAGAGGCAAATTATTAGGTCTGAGTCTAACCAGAATCCATTAGAGAGTTGGATTAAATTACCTGTACTTAATCAACATCAAGAGAGCACGTTTTTAAATAGTTCTTATTTATTAGCTCTCTGGCAAAAGAATTCCACCTTTAACTAATATTAGATCCAAGGACATGTTATGCAATGAGTTGCCGAAAACGGACAGAAGTACCAACTGTGCACTGGTACAATTTGTCCCACCGGCAATAGTATTGTTGGTATGCTCTGGACTTGATTCATTAAATGAGTTGGGGTTCAAGCTCACCATCTGTAGAGAACATACTGTTTACAGCCCTGGTACTAAACTGTATGGTTCGCAGGGAACAAGGGCTGCCCCCAAGGTATTGGAAGATACATCCTCCATGGAAAGATCTAGCCTGTGGGTTTCTTTGACCGCCACAGGATTACACACCGCAGATCAATGGGGCATGGTACAACAGATCCCTGATATATTGAGAGTGGGTGGAAATTGACCTATTTGGGGAAAAAGAATATTAAGTGCCTTAGTTGGAATACCCGTGGGTATCTGTTTTTTCATTAATCCCACGGGCCAATCACTCATTGCAACAGGAGACCTGGCTGGTTGATTATTTAAATCGATGTTAGGAAAGATTTCCCTTAGGTGCAATTTTCCCTCCATTTGGGAACCCCCCCCAAACTTTTTGCTTTTGTTTGGCTTAACTAACCTGACTTTTTCCAGTGGAGTCAGCACAGCCTTCAGCTGCACTCCTTTGGGCTTTCGCTCATTTGTTATGGGGAAACGGACACGTCCTTCAGGCGGTCAGTACTGGGAAACTAGGTTTCCCTTAGTCTTCGACTATGTTGGCACTTTTTATCTATGTGCGAAGTACCTTACAGTACAGCTCATAGGGGTCCTTTTGTTTTCTGGCCCTAGCCACCCTCTAAGGATTTTTGGGTGTTTGTACAAGTGTGCCTATGATGAACTGTTGGCAGCAGTTTACAAGTATTTTTACTTCATTTTTATGGACCATACCGTGTTTACCGCAAGACTGGCCAGTGCCGCCAAAAATGGCCGTGACCTCAAGTCTTTTGTTCTGTCCTTTGGCCATGTTGTTCCTTTGCCTTTCCTCAGGACAAGAGACTCAGGTATTTCTCCCGCGAATATCGCATCTTTCGTGGGCTCCTGCATGTCATGTACGCTAGTTCCCAGGACGAGGGTTGGGACTGTCTGGTCTCAATCCACACTAGTGGTGCCAGTATGTCTGGTAGGCCTGAATGACTGGGCCCACTGTGGGACACGATTGGCCCACGCCTGGCATGAATCCAAGAGAGTAGATCTTCCCTTGGCTATATGAGATTTGGGCGCGAAACAAATCTTGGATAAGAGAAGGGGCTCTGCATCGATTTCCAGGTCGATCACCTGAAGTTCACACCGAACTACAGAAGGAGCCAATATCCTTAAATGAAATAGCAGGCTCGAGGAACCACCAGAGATGTGCTAGGAAGGTTTGGCACCCTGACCCCCGCTGTTGTCCTGTCGGACCCCTGCTTTTGCATCGTACCAAGAAGGCCTGCAAGGGCGCTTCAACCCTTTGCAGTAGTGGGACAAACTACTCGGCACCTCCTGCTTACCCTCACAAAAAAGCCTCTTTGGGAGTGTTCCTGGACCATCCAGTGAACTGACCAGCTCAAACCCAGGGTACTGCACAGGAACGGCGCCATCCCGAGTTGAGACTCGAGACTTTGGGCATCCTGGGCAACTTTGTAGTCCTGGGCCCTCTCCCGCCAAAACTAGTTGTCCTATTTCCTCTCGTTGCGATTTATGAGAGTGTGCCACACCTCGAGCATTTGCGGTCCGTGTGTCGCCCCTCTGTGACTCTCACTGCAAGTGCCTGCAGGCCTGCTTCACTGTGTCCCGAGACATGCTGCACTGGAACTATCCTCCTTTCTTCAAGAGCTGAGAAAAGGCTACTGTCTCGCTACAGACTATCGTCCCGTCCCGCAGCCGCAGAGAGCCAGAGCGTCCTGAAACCTACTAGCAAAGGGGACTAGACTGGCAAAGTTTGGTCCGGACTGTGTCGAAGGTCAGTGAGTACTTTTATCACTTACTGGTGGCTCCCTGGCACATCCATCTGATTTTATGCATGAGAATCCTTTTTTAAAAGATACTTGCGTTGGTTGGCCTGCGCTCCCCAGCTATTCCTCCGAAAGTATCTCTATCCGCTAGGGCAGACCCTCCTCAAGAAGTAGGCCTTTAATCTTCATCGCCTCAACCCCCTTCCCAAGCAGCTACAGCTCCCTGAAGAGAACCCGCTTTTCGCACGACTGTGTGTTGTCAACACACTGTTGTACTTTGAGCTTAAGGCACCTCCCTTCTTAGGGCTGGACTGCATAAGCTAGGGATTGACTTCGAAGAACTGCCTAATGCGATATCTCTGTTGAACATAACCACAAACTCTCCCCTCATCAGCATTAGGCTAAACACATTTTCTATATATGTTACAGAGTGAAATAGCATGTGTGGTAATTGTTTTATTAGTACTGTGGTTTAATCATGTTATAAAGGCCTATAATACATGTATTTCTGATATACATCTGTTTAAGAGTAATCAGGAGTGTTACTGTATGTGCTCATTGTGGACTTCCAATCACTCTCACCCCTCCAGAGATGTAAGTCTTGACTGCCTGCCAAGCTACCGTAGACTGGTTTGGTTTGTCTGGAAGGTTCCCCTGTTCCACTAAACTAGGGGGGCCTCCTAATCCTCAGCCCACCAGGTCAGAGTTTATAAATCCATCTTAAAGGATGGTTTGCAGATACTTTGTCGTAATGCTAACAGTCAACCGAGAGGTCGCCCTATGGGTGGCTTAGCGATCGGTGTGCCTGCACTACTTGAGCTTAAATCCTTTCCTACTGATCCAAAGTCTATGTTCTTCCTGCCATTGTCTCTCACCATAAACCTAAGGGCTCCCAGTGGCTAGTAGTTAATGTATATACGTCTACAACTGATGAAAATACCACCGAAATCTTTGGTGCATTGGATACAATTTTGGCTGATAGGACGCAGGAACACTCCAGCGATAATATAATATTGGCAGGTGATTAGAACTCGCTGACCCTTTATGCATATTTGGCAACCCTGGTTTCTGCTGTGACGATTACCTCAGGTATCCTCTCTAAGAGTTATTCGGCTCCCCGTTATGTTAAATGGGAGGAGGGGGGGCTCTTGTGCAAGCATATGATTTACTTTGTTTGAACAGTAAAAACTATTCACTCTCTAGTGTCCGTACCAGTTGGTCCAATGGGGTTGTTTCTTTGTGTCTTGATTAGGTTTTCACTAGCCAGCAACTCTGGGATAATAGTAGTGCACTAGTGATTAAATTATATCAATGCTAGTGACCATGCTAATCTTAATTGATATATATATATATATACATACACAAAGACAAAATAAATATTAAAAGTAGCGATAAACCTTCAAGGGACCCGTATCTGTACAGGCCATAACATTAAGCGCCTCTAGTTTTAGATCTTCTCACTATCTCTTTGTTTCTAATTGGCTTATTGAACTCACCTAGGCTATCCATATTCTTATGCAATAATTAGGTCTTTATTTGTGTTTGCAATCCTCAAAGCAGGTCCAACCTAGGATGCTGGATCGCCTATATGATCATGCTATCCAAATCAAAAAGGGATAATATCATCATAAAAGGTAGTCTGTTGCAAGTTGTCTCATGGTCTCAGAGCTAAAAAAAAAGAAGCAATTGGGTATCCTTTATTCTGGATATAAAATCGGCACTAACCAATGCCACCTGGATGTTTCTATTTGGCTTATTACGGAGTAACGACAGTAAGACGTTCTGGTCCTACATTCTGCAATTTTCCTTATGAGAAATTCAAAATGAGGACAATTCAATATCTGAACCTTCTTGGATCAGGGCCATCAGTGATCTATATTATGATTCCATAAGTATCGCTCCGACTTGTCCTCTTTTGGATTTTCATAACACCGGGTCTCTCAACTTTGATACCTTAGACAGATTACTGGTTATTAAGGATTAAAAAAATGCTAGGGCCCCCAGCAGAGATGGCATAGCCCATGCGAGGCCAACCCAGATTTCTGGGAACATTATTTAGAATTACTTTTTCGTAGAGATCCTTAAGAAAGGAAAGATAGCGCCCAGTTGGAGCAAACAGTCTTTAGAAAATGGGGATAGAGCCAATCCGGATAATTATAGGCTATTAGCCATGACTGACAGAACTTCTAAAATCTTTTCTACACTGTTTTTAAAGAAATGTAATTCTTTGGCTGAAAGTAATGGTTTATTGCACAAATTCCATATAGGAGTCCGAAAGGCGCTCTCTATGTTGCATAATATTTGTGCCTTACTCAGTGCTTTATTGATTTCTCCAAGGCATTTGACTTGGTAAATCGGTCCAGTTTGTGGAAAAAATTAATTTCCTGGGGTATTGACCCACTCTTGTTGCACTTTATGATGACGCTATATACTGACACCTCTGTCTTAGTCTGTATGTACCACGAGAGGCTATTAACCCAGGAAATCAAAAGTAATCGGGCTTTAAAGCAGGGATGTGCCCTTGCTCTTTCATTTATATATATCTGATAGCGAGGCATTCATTAGTTTTCCAAAATTGATTAGCAGAGTTTGCTAATTAAACATCTCTTGATTAGCAAACAAACCCAATTGATTAGCAATGATGTACTAATATTTTGAATGACACCTACCCAAGTCATAGATACAGCAGTGTTGTGTACCGTTGAAGTAAAACATTAGTGAGGTGAGTAGGGCTTCGTTTACCTAGTTTACCGACTAGACCTAAGAGAAATGCACTCGACCAAAATTGAATGTGCTGTTGCATGTAACCACAAACCCAGTATGTTTGGCACACTACTGCCACCCAAAGGCCAGCCATGCAAAGTGAAACCTGCATGTGACATTTAATGCAAAGTGAATGTTAAATCAAAGTTTCAAATATCCCCTGCAAATGGTACACACCCTACATAAAATATACTCGACTATGCGAGTGAGCGAAAAGACTTTGCGATCCCTGGATGAGTATCTGTAAAATGTGAAGGGTTAGCTGCATGAATGGACACAAATAAATACATATGATGAAAAGGCTTTGAAAACTGTTTGGCCAGCTCTCTTCTACAGGTACTAATATGTAATACAATCATCAGAGAAAATCAAGCCCTGGAGGCTGTATGGTAGTGCATGGGCGTATCACCAGTTGCAAGATGTATGTAACCAGCAGGTTATAGAACTAGGTTTGTCATCAAAAGCTTTTGGCTATTTGATAATGCACATTGTCAAAAGTGTTCACCCATTAATAGGAAGCATCTTTCCAACACAATTAAATATAGTTGACAGTAAGAGATGTAGGTATACTAGCTACACTTCAATGCAAACCATGCAGATAATGCAGTGTTTTACAGTAGCAGTATTTTAACATGCATTATGTAACAACTTAAATTAATAGGAATGGAATTGCATGACTGTCTTTTAAAAAAAAATAAACTTCATACATACTGGTCTTTGCCAGAGAGGATATAGTTAGCTTAATAAAAGGAGCAGCCGATTACTTCTGCTTCGCAATTATTTGAAGAAAACAACATACTTGCATAGTACTCCCACACAGATCTTTGTCACGTAAGAGTGGAGAAGAGGATTACTGCTGCTCTCTCTCTCTCTCTCTCTCTCTCTCTCTCTCTTTCTCTCTCTCTCTCTTTCTCCCAATTAGCCCCTTTAAATTTACAGTGAACAGAAAAAAAAGAAAAAGAAAAAGACGGTGGGAAGAGCCCTGAATGCAAGAGGAATGCAGGGTGAGCTGTGCTTTTATTGAACTGGGTAACTTAGCTAGCTCTGCTACACAAGTGCCAATTTAATTAGCAAACCTACAGAATTGCATAGCAAATTGCTATACGCCACTGCTTATTTTATACCTTAGATATGGCCTTAGCGGTTGGCACAGCGCACTCATTCCCTCCGTTATTGGTTGTGAACCTCTAGCTTAGCTGAGTTATGCAGCTACGGTTCCGTTGGACTGCACACCTTTAGGTTTACAGGGTTTTATTGATGCCATGCTTATTTACGCTAAGAAAAACGACCTTAGGATAAATATTGGCAAGAATAAAATAGTGCACACTGACAGTAATCACAAGTTTCCTATGTCATTTGTCTGGAAAATTGACTAAGCCGCTAGAGGTTGTTGAAATGTATATTTATCTAGGGGTTCCTATAACCATTTACCCTACGTGTGAACTGTACAGTGATTTTATTATTCCTAAAGTTCTTAAGAAGCGGTTTGATTTAAAAAATTAATTGTAAGAACATGGGATACAATTTTGAGGGTCTAATTTATAGAACTAGTAGCATCCCAGGTATTTTATATGGCCTGGCTTTTATTCCTGCCACCAAGTTAAAATGGCTCAAAGTCCTTGAAGGGAAGCATCTGTGGTCGATTCTTGGGACTCCCTGGTTTTGTCCTGGTGGAGGCCCTGTGGCTTGAATTAGGTGTTCCCTCTTTGAATTACCTGTGGTTAAATCAACGCTTTAAATTCACGTTCTCTACATACTGCATTAACAGTTCCCAATTGGTCATTGGGAGACACTGCGAAGAATTATTTTAGGTTACATAAAAAAATATTTTTTTCAAAGAAAATTGATCGACTTGGGCTCCACGATTACTAACCATTTAAAACATATTGGATTTCCAATGGAGAGTTTAGTGGAAGATCCTAATGCAGTTAACATACTGAAGAGAGGAATTTCTGTTGGGACAGGGACAGTGATCTAATTTCAGGGGAGAAAAACACTATGCCCTTTACTCTATTCAAGGTTTTTCTTGGTATATTCCTTGTTTGTGCTGGACTAAACCCTCTAGTAGACAGTTAAAGCGTTTTATTATATATTTGAGATTTAATATTCTACCGACTTGTTATATACTGGCAGTTGGACTGGGATTCCCATACAGCACAGATTATGTTGTCTATGTTTAAACACTACTGAAACCCCTCGGCACAGTCTTACCAATTGGTTTTTGTTGGTGCAAGCTTATGTATAGGGTTATTCGACCTTCCTGACGGATTTAGAATCTTTCAAAACTGGTCAATTCTGGAATGCCAGCTATTGTGCAAATTCACTGATAAACTCATCAGTCTTTTGGAAAGTAGCACAGCGTCTCTTAATAACATTGTTGTATAATATGAAATTCTATTTATGGATGATGAAATTTACTTATGTTCATATTTTATGTAAATGTAGAAGATGTAAGTGTTAATTCATTGTGCTGCAGGTTTCATTTTTTAACCATATAGCACAAATTTAAATAAAAAGTAAATGAATGCGGCATATAGGAGACCATTGCAGTGCAAGCACTGCATATCGACAACGGCAGTGTAGAGCTTCCTGTGTATCCAGAGGAAGAGTCATCTGGCTTAATTGCGGAACCAGCCACCCCCGACCCCCACAGAGGCTGAATTGGCAGATGCAGTGCCTTTTGCTCGCTCATATGGCTTTGGTTCGTAAATTCCTGGTAGCCCCAAGCAAAGTGAGGGAGAGCTGCGGATCTCTTCTGTTCACTCTTGTGGACATTGATCAGCTCCAGGTACTGGGCGAGCGTATGATAAGTGATCCAGTTTTGGAGAGTCACAGTCAGATACAAAGGCCGGGGCTATGTCAGAAGCGATAGTTCCTACCGGGCTACAATAGTACCAATCGGTGTGTACCCTCTGCATTTAAACTGGTTTGGAAACCCCACATAAAGGCCATCTACATCATTTAGTGGCCGCCTGTCTCTCTGGTTTCCTTTGCTTCTAACTTATTCGACGCGGGCTGGCGGCCACGGGTCGCACCAGTTGTTACCTGGCCCCTCATCTTAATGCTCCCTGGCTCTTGTCTTGAGTTTGTAGGGTCTTTTTCTGTTGGAGTTGAGGAGCGCCGTGCTGGCAGGGGCCTCCCAGCTGTGACAAGGAGTTGAATACACTGAATTAATGGCTCTGATCCCAAACTAAAGTCCTACTTCCCCTGAAGGCCTGGGAAATTGCCCCTTGGCTCCTTGTGGGCCCATTGTGAAACTTTGGGGCCTGCCAGTGGGCCCAGTTAGTTGGTTTGCCTGCGACACTGCCTAGTGTTAGGGGGGTGGGGGAGTTGGGTCCTCAGCTTGGTTTTATCACTTGCTAAGCAAGTGGCAACATATTATGTTTAGTGGGACCCTCTGCAATGACTAACAGGGTGGCTCGCCTCTGGCTGCCCTACACCTGAGAGGAAAACTACCTATCTTGAAGGCACCGTAGATTTCCAACCTAAGACTACATATGCACCTCTGACCTATTGGAAGGGATGCCTACTGGCCAGTGGTGGCTCTGAATGGAGAGCACACGGTCTGCACCAGACTTGTCTGCAAATGTCTGCTGCCAGGCCCCATGAGTCCGTAGCTGCCAATCCGACAAATCTGTCTGTGCCTGAAGTCCTTCAAGCACTCATCGCACCTGGTGCAGCACATACCTGTGTACCCTGAGCTCCTCTTCTGAGGCTACCACTTGAGGGCGTACTCAATTATATGCACTTCTCCAACCCGATACGCCACTGTTGCGGTCACAAGGAGAAAGAGGGTTCTCTAGAACCCACAGTGCCACCAGCTCAAGAAGGGAGCCTTTTCGTCGAGTTCGCCCTCCGCATGCCACAGGACTCTCTCCTCTGCACCAGTCTTGCTACTAGGCTGACTGGCCACCTGGATCTGACTGAAGTCCCTGCGGCCTCTGACTTTGGACACCTCTCGTCGCCCTCACCATCAAGAGTCGCTGCGGATTACTCCAACCTTGTGCTTGGCCCAGGGGCTTTCCCCTACCTCTCGCTGCTGGAGCAGCGCAACACCTGGTTTCGGTGACCATGGACGTCTCATGTACCCGACTCATCTGCGCCCGTCTTGCTGCTAGGCCGCCTGGTGAGTTCATCGTTCTTTATGCAGTTTCTCTGTCTCTCTGCCCTCTTCCTCCATGTTGCTCTCTATTTCCTCCATTTACTCCAACTACTCGATTACCTATCCTACCTCTCTTTCAAAGCATGAAAGGAAAAAGTTCAACCCAGGCCTGCCGACACCCATGCCAATGCTTCCTCCAGGCAGACTGTCACAGACATCCTCTTTGTCATTCCCTTTCCTGACCCATGGACTCCCCACATGGTCTCTTTCCTCTCCCCTTTCTCTTCATCACCCATTAATGGTGGCACCAAATGGGAAGTACGCTTGGCATGCTTCTCATCCTCTAGGTGCATCAATAATGTCACTCAGAATGGCATTGTCATAGTCCAGGGCTCTCAGCCAACCTCTTACTCGATAGGCGTCTTCCGTCTCTCATCAACTTATCCTTTCTCCTTCCACTCCTCCCTCTGCCACCCCTTGTGCCCCTTGTCCACCACAGACAGAAGCACCACATCCCTGTACGCTTCCTAGGAAGACCTTCAAAAGGCGGCATCAAGCTTCACCTAGCTACCCTCAACTCTTGCTCTGCTGTTAAACACTCTTCTGGCATCTGTCTCTTTCTTGAAGCCCTTGACGGTCTCACTCTCACCGAGACGTGGTTCACTGCCAGCTCTGCCACTGCTTTTGACACATTCCTCACTGAGGGTTACAAGATCCTCTCTAAGTCCTGGCCAAACCGTTTGAGGCGGAGTGGCCTTGATCTTCCTTGAATGGGTCCCTGCTACTATCATTTCCACTCAGGCCTACTCTTCCTTCAAATGCCTCGTTTGCAGGATTAGTATCTCTCCAACCCTCTCGTTGACTCTCGCTGCCATCTATAGGACCCCTGATCTGATCTTCCTCTTACTCTCGGAGTGGTCTGACCTCACCACTTCTCTTCTTGCCTTTACCTTCCAGCTTCTCTTCCTCAGAGACTTCAATATTCACCTTGACTCTCCTAATTTCGGCTAATGCACTCTTCTGCAGTCTCTGACTATCTTTGCCTCACCATCATCCCTCCATTCCGACGCACTCAGTCGAACATACCTTTGAGGCTCTCATCTCAGCAGACATTCCCCATCTCCAACCCTCTCACTACACCTCTCTCCTAGTCTGACCATGTTCTCCTGTCCTCTCACAGGCCCAAGCGCCTGCCTGCACTGCCAGTCTCCTTCTCAGTCATTCGACCGATGAAGCGAGTGTCAGTTGCTGCATTTACCGCCACTTTCATTCCCCCTCCAATGGACTCCCATACTGGCTCTGCCCTTCCTAATCTTCACCTCTCTATCGCCAAAACCCTGGACATCCTTGCCCCAGTCATGAGTATCCGTATGAAGCCTGCCTACAAGTGCGACACCCTCAACTTTTACTTGCATTCTCTCCTCTTTACCCTGCTCTTCCCTTACTACCCTACTTTATCCTGCTCTTCCCTTACCACCCTAGCACTTTGCATTTCGCGCAGACTGGCACTCACTGCCCTCTCCCTCGCACCTCTTGTTAATGCACATGCACAATCCGA
Source organism: Ambystoma mexicanum (assembly GCF_040938575.1). NCBI lineage: Eukaryota > Metazoa > Chordata > Amphibia > Caudata > Ambystomatidae > Ambystoma > Ambystoma mexicanum. The sequence continues at coordinate 827,222,797 of NC_090939.1, forward strand.
ATGTCACAAGGCCTAGTAGCACCGTGATTGTTATCTTCTCCCTTTTCTGCTGCCACCCTTTTGTCTTGTGTTGCCTTGAAACACCATTTGTTGTATAGGTGCCATACACATATCAAATAAATAACATACCTCAAGTGATGACTCAGAGATCCATGTTTTTATCTTCCTGTATCTATGATGCAACTGTAGGAAATTGTTTTACTTTGACGACTGCCATCCCGCTCAGGTCTCTCTCGCCTACCACCACCCTTTGATGTTACAACTCCCTCCTCCACCCTACTAGTCCACCCCACCTTCTACTCAGTCACCCTCCATTCACTCTTGCACGTTCCACTCACTCTATACACTCCCTCTAACATTTTCACTCACCTCAAAGTACCACTTGCTCTCACCAACCAATGGCGTCCCTTTTTTTCAATTCTTCACCACATCCCAGTCGACGGTCCTTGTTTCTGCTGGTCTCTTGGTCTGCCACCTCTTGTTCCTCAGACCATCCCCCACAGCTTTCTGTTGCCTCTTATCCTCACCCTCCTTCTCCCATTTTATCAACCTGTCCCTTTCTTACCCAACCAAGATGGAAGTTATAAATAGTAGATTAGGTCCCACCTCCCCCACGCCTCCTTTTACCCCACAGGACCACCATACGGCAATAGCTTCCCGCTGTGTAGAATGTCCACATTTGACTAAGAGGACCGAAGTGTGGCAATCACTAAGGTAAGTGGAAGCTCACTGTGTCAACACTGCTCTGTGTCAAGTCTTTGATATAATACACTTGGTGCAGCTGCTTGGCTCCAGTGTGCACCAGTGCTGGGGAGCAGTGCGTGGCGTGCAAGCTGCCATGCAAGCTCTGTTTTTTTGTCCGCTACCTCCCTTTACCCTACTGTGGGGTCGCGTATGGGCTGATTTCTCTTGTGTGGTCTCTCCCTTCTGGTGTTGCATCGGTTTATTTTAGTAAAGAAAAAAAGCTTGGCCAGCATCTTTCTCAGGGTGCATTGGGGTGATACAAGCTGGTACTACACATAAATAAATAGGCACTTAGGGAAGGAACAGGAATTGGGGCCTTCAAAATCCTCCCCACCCCCATGGAGTAGGACTGGCTTCCACTCAAGTAAGCCTTCCAGTCCAGGCTGAGAGGGGTCCCTACCCACCCTGTGACAAGGTCAGATTACTGAACTTGCCACAGCCCCCCCCCCCACTCGGAGGAGCAGGAAAACAAAGCAATCTGAGCGGGGCTTCTGCCTCCCATCCCCACCTCTCGAATCCAGAGGCAAACGAAGCACACAAACCTGATCCGAATGGGACCTCACCCATTTGGATCAACAGGAAAAGAGATACGCAGGAAGCCAGGTGTGGTGGAGGCTGCCGGGGGGGAGCTGGAATTGAAAATTGTATGTACTTATCAAACTGCTGCATTATAATATTGGTACTGCAAAATACCATGTTTAAACAAGTGTTTCTTGCCCATGCAAGGTGAGTATTTAGGCTTTACTGCACATGTCCTTGCGATCAAGGCTCTTCTAGTGTGTAGCCATGCACGCCTTCACATTTGCTTTGGACTGGTTTCCTTTGTCCATATATAAACATGTTTTAGGCTCCTGCTTGCTTAGGAAAAGCAGCTTTAGCAGACAGATGTCGTCAGCCTGCACGCATGCTCGCCTGCCTCAGAGGTGCATGAACTTCTGAGGCGTATATTCAGCTCCACTAAATGTATTACTTTATGCTGTCCTTTCTGACGACGCTGTCTCCAAGTGTGAACACGCAGATGGTATGGTATCAAAGACTTGTATGCTGGAGCTGTGTTCCCTGCTTGTAACATTGTTTCAGTATGATTTCCTGCCCTGTCTGGACCTCCCCTTTGTAGGTAAGGCATGGTATCAACAGTAAGACAGCCACAAGTGACCACAATTCAAGGGTGTTTATTGAATTTACACACTGAGAACAAACATATAGAAAAAAGACAAAAATGTGGGCCAGGTGGTGGGGGCCGAAACTAAAAGGTTTTAGCAAAGGATTCCAAGCCGGGATCAATACAAATTAATTGAAGAGATGAGTTTTTGAAGATTTCGGAAAGGATTTTAAATCAGTCTCTAATTTTACTGAGAAAGATCTTCCCAGGCCTCTTGATCATTTAAAGCTGGGGTAAAACACCCATCTAATCCTAAATCTACAGATAGGAGAAAGCTACAACCATCAAATAATAACCCAGTCCTAGTGGTGTCTTGTCAAAATAAAAGGAGCCTATACTAAAAAACCTATTGCTAATCCTTACCTCTAAATACAAATAGTGTGGGGAATAATTTTATGAAAAAGAAAGAAGTATTCAAAATATGTCAGAATGTTCAGGGCATTGGCCTACCTTCCCTACATTTTCAGCATTGGACAAGGCGGTTCACTCGAGCATAGCACAGTCTTTGGCTTCTTCAGCACAAGGCTACAGTTTAATCATTAGCATCAGTGCCTTCGGAGCGCAAGACTCCTTGAGTCTCAAAGTCTCTCCACTCAAAGGGTCTGATGCAATCAAATAAACAAGTTATTTTCCTCTTTAGATTTTCACATCGGGTGATCCACTATTCACCACGGATCACCCTCAGCCGGGCTCAGATCCCTTTAGCACAATGTTGGTCATCTTAGATCCCCCTCATCCAAGCTCAGATCCTTTTTATACAATGTTCTTAGGTTATTCTTTTTCGGGTAACTCACGGTTCACCCCGGATACCCCTCACCGGGCTCAGATCTCTTTTACACAATGAGTCTCCCATAGCTGGATCAATGTTAACTTTACATCAAGTATCGAAGACATTTGAATGTGCACAGGGTTTGGCTTGACCCATCCCAGGACCACTTTTCGATTTCACAATTCTCTAATGTTAGCAACCTTTCAGTTGAATACCTAACAGACTTTCGAATGAGCACCCACGTGGCACCAGACCATTCTGTTCACAGTATTGTATTTTAGCTTCAAAGTTCATTAATTCACTCATCTGCTGTTTTAATCATCTTCTTTATACAATGTTGCCGCTTGCAACCTTGGTTTCCACACAGACCGGTCTGGTATAAGACTCCCCAACTCACCGGCTGGGCTGACTTCACTGGTGCTGCTGTAGGAGTCAAGGACAGCACCACAGCGGAAAACAATTCTCCCCATCTTGACGATCGATGCAGGAGAGCCCCGGGTACCTCTGACACACAATGCAGGATTCTTCAGCTTTAATTCCAGGTCTTACGTTTACACTTCTCCAAGGTTTGTGAAAGATGCCGCCTTTGGGTGAAAAGGTCAAGAGCTCTTCCCTCCTTGCAATCCTCAATCTTGCCGTCTTCCGCCTTGTATTTCTTGGAACTGCTGTTTCCTCATGTGCCTTGCCTCTCTCAGAGTGTGCTTTTGTGCACCGCCTTTTATTCATGTGGGAAGTGTGATGGAAGTCAAGTGTGTGTAATGATCAGTAATTGCCTGACCATTGTATTGGGACATGTCAGGGGTTTATGGTCTTTCCAACGAAAATTTTCCAACCAGTTTTTTTGCATCGAAACCTATCCATCTAAAATATTTGCATCAAATGCATTTTTTTCTCAATTTTTTGGGGCAGGGGGTGGTACCCCCTAACCCCCAATTTTGTACCCTTAAAAACCCACCCCAACAAAAATTAACCCTTCACCCTACACATATATACATTTGATGCATATATTTTCGATTGATATGTTTCAATGGAAAAGGTTTTGTTGGAAACCTTTTCGATGGAAACACTAGATACCCATGTCAGGTATACGGCTCAGGTGTTAGTCCATTTTTGCTCACAGGTAGTTGTCCATTGGAAAATGTTTGTCTCGGAAAAAGAGGTGTGGGAGGGTTGAATCTCCAAGTATCCTACCTTGTAGGATGGGTAAATGTGTTACAGGGAAGGGGATACCGTGTCTCGCCGTCTGGTGCCATTCCCCAAAGACCCCTCATCCAGGTGATCCTCTCACACTGGTCCACCCCCAGGAACTAGATCCAAAAGCGATGGTCGTGTCCTGGATGACAGATCCCTATGGACTAGCGGGTGAGACACTGTCAGGTTTCCCACACCTTCCACTGAATTGCATGTGCTCCGTTGGGTATAAAAGACCAGTGCTTTGAGGGGAAAGGGGTTCTGACTTGCGTCAAAGTCTTGTGCCATTGTTGGTTTGTTGTTGTCCTGTTGCTTGCCTGTAACTAATAAATAGTTCACCAATCCACCAGAATAGTCTGTGGTAATTTTTCCATGACTGGTTTGGTGCCTGCGACGTTGGGTTCACGCTGCGAAGTCCAAGGGTCGCTGGGCGCACCTCCCGGTGATCCATGCAAGCCCAGGAGAGACAATTTTGTTGGAAGGGAGAGATGGCGGCAGCACCCAAAGACGCAGAGAAGGCAGACAGAGCAGATAAGAGCTGACCAAAAATCATGGGTTGGTGAACACAGGTAATTGCATCAGTGTATTGTCATTTCTTCTAGAAGTATTGTTTGAAACAATTTGGGTAAATATGTGTCTCTCGTTAGAAAATTCTGAAATCTGTTATAAATATCCAAGGATACAGGAGGGTAAAGTAAAAGTGACTGGCAACCGCAGCTTAGAATGAAAAAGTAAGAAAGCAGCATATCCATGCTCCCTACTGATTTAAGAGGACATGAGAGCGCTGCACCAGTCGTAGTGTTAATAGGGATCAGTGACTAGGATGGATGTGTTCTGTATGAGTGTGAACAAAATATTTTTGATCAGACTCCCATGGTTGTCCGGTCTAAACCGGTACCTTACAATTCTAATTTTTCTTTTATAACGTGCTTAATACCAGAGATTGGTTTCTAAGCGTAGGATCAGAATTCGAACCGGTGTTGCGCTGTGTTGTCTTGCTTCCAAGACAAGCACATTGCCCCCAAGCTACCTTGTTCACCTAACCAACCCCACATGTTTAAACCTTCATGATAACATGTATGATGTACTATGGTGTTGATGTATTATGGTGTATGATACTCCTTATCGCTTAACACAGGATCTTGCCTTACTGTAACCCATGGCACAACCTGTACCTGTACCTGTAACTAAGTTCCCCTACAAGTAACAGCGCCACAATGCCCCTGGGCTGCCTGCGCGCTATATAAATGTAATAAATAAATAAATAAATAAATAAATAAATATCCCCCCCTCACCTTGATATTTTAAACTCTAAAATGTGCCACTCATTTGTGACCCTGCTTTATATTTCACACTCTACTCTACTGTATCTTAGTATGGGAGCTGTAATAGGCTTTGTTTCTACCTAATAGGTGTCTTGTCTTTGACTCTCAACTACCCAAGTCTATGAACAAACTGGGTAGCTTAACAGCAAAATTGGCTGTGAACCAGCAGTCATCTGAATCTGACCAACGCCTGCAGGTGTCACCAACATGTCTGTACAAGGGGAGGAACGGAGGTCAGGTGGTGATACTTGAGCCTCCAGAGAGATGTGGCAGAGCGGTCAGCTACAAGCCATACCAACTTCGCCAGCCACGGGACCCAATAGCTTCCAAATTTAGAGTTAGGAACGGACCTGTATTTGCAATAAGTCATACCTTGTCTTACCTCTGTGAGAATGGGCTCAGGTAAGTACCACTTCCTCCTAAGGAAAGTACAGCACACTTCATGTGTACTCACTACTACTACTCGCCCAAAGCATGCAAGTACCTGGATAAATGCCATGAATATACACAGTGTGAGTTACCTAAAAATATTCTTCAGGAAGGCACATTTTACTTGGATAAGATAATGAACCTATGAAAGGTGTTAGAAAAGAAAGGTGCATGTGTACACCAACAGCAATGGGACAGCCATCTAAATTGGTAAACCGAAACTACTAAGAGACAGGCTGAATCCAAGACCCAGACACTAAAGAAATGCTCCAGTAGCAAGTCAAAACCCTGAAGGCCGAGTACTCCAACCTGCAGGTGCCAGCCGGATACAAATATTGGGCCCCCAGCAAAGGAAACTCCAGAAGATATTCTGCACACTTCATTCTACAGGTTGCACCCGACCATCAACCGGCTAGACCAGACTCTACCAAACAGCCAGCCTATCATCAGTCTACCCCAATAACCTCTATGGTCAGCCCGTTCACCCCTGAAATACAAGACCAGGTCTCCAAAGTTTTGCCTTCCTCAGCCACATTTGAAGGCTTCCTGAATTTGACCGCCAATACCACTTCTGGTGCATTCCTGCTCAGACAGCTCCTGGTGGAGGCAATACCTTAGTTACTGTACATGCCCCCTGGAGTGCTACTGATGTGTTCAATATTGTTGAGAGAATCCCAAAGATACGAGATGATACTATTAAGTTACCAGAAGAGCTTCAGGTTATAATAGACTTATCACCCAAGGTGTGTTGATTTAAATCAATTATTGCGAGCAGTGGTGCCCAAAGACATTAACCCTGTGGGGGGGGGGGGTGGCTATCTAGCCATGGTGTAGGATGTGCCTTGCTGGGTAGCTCCTGCAGATCCGAAGCTGATCCGTAACAATGTGTTGAAAAATGACCTACGACCTCCAGAAATGAAGGCAAGTGCGTCGGAAGATGTGCCCTACATTAACTGAAAAGGGCGAGTGCACCGTGATAAGGAGTACTGTGTAAAGGAGCTTTGGAGAAGCGGCCGCTCATGCACTACGGAAACAAGATGGTGGACAACAAAGGAAATTAAAGACACGGCTGCAGAAGCAAAGAATTAGATCCATGGGGTGGAAACTTGGGAAAGAGATTGGCACTCAGAGCTCATACGGCGCTCTGACTTCACCCCTGTCTACTGGCAATCACGTAAGCATCTGCTGCTCGCCGCATGAGGTCACAGCAGAGGCACCCAGGAACGGAGGGGCACTAAGTCGCAGTGTGATTGTGAGGAGCCGGCGCTATAACGCGTGACCGGCAAGAGGGTACTGAGAAAACATGACCATGGTATGCATCAGCGAGTTGTAGCAGAAGCGACATGGTGGAGAGCAATTTGGCCTTGGATGAAAGACAAAAAACAAGCCGCGCAGGAAAATAGCGTTGTGTAATGACATGGACAGTCGAAGACCAGCAGCAACGTAGAATACAGAGCGTGATCTGCAGGGGAGAGACTGTTGCCGCGCTTGGTAAACATCGGGGACTGCAGCGGTGGAGTTCGAGGAACGAACGGCACGAGCTGCGCGGCTGAATATATTGTAACACGCGAAAAGCCGGAGGAGTAGAAACACTGTTGCGATGAAGGAACATTGGCGAGCGAGCCGCGCTGGGCAACAGAAAAGCCGGCACTGCTGACATTAATCATTTCCACTCTCAATCTCACACGGGTGCCTGGACATATGCGGTGAAAGAGGAGCTGGGGGAGCTGAACCCCACGGTGGGAAACAGAACATAAACGTTTCCCTGCTATTCTGCGCAGAGGCAGGAGCACCCCACATAAACAAAGCACCACACCGGTGCTCCGCGGAGACGGACACCAGCTCTTTGTTCGAGCAAATGGGGGAGAGACCACCCACTCTGCTGGGAGATAACATCCCTGATATGCCCCTATAATCACAGTGTACTGTCCAGCATTAACACCCCAGAGGGGAGATGGGACCCACGCCCTGAGGCTTGATCCATGAAATTATATGTACACTGCCACACTTGACCCAAAACCCCCAGCGAATCGGCACATACAGTAACATAAACTGGACCCGCTACATGGCACACAGTGTCGGGAGACGGGCGCAGACGACAAGAAATGGCCATGGCCCACTGATGTGCCATAATAGAACAAGGAGCGTAACCGCAGCAAGCATGTCACATTATTGCCCAGATTGCTGGATGGTGACTGACAAAGGAGCCGGACACAACGAAACCCAGGGGGTAAGGGAACGCGATAACACACAGCACTGGCGAGAGAAAGGACAATAGTGGCGAGTGCAAAAGGGCAGGACAGGAAATCGGATTGAGCAAGAGGCTGTTTCACCCTGTGTGCTCGCAGGGTGATGAAAGAAAAGAAAGGCGGCGGGCAAGCTAAACGCCAACACCAGGATAAGGGCCCACACCAACTCGATTTTACTGCACCGGGCACCACACGAGGCCGAGACTCAGTAGCAGCGGAGAAGGATGTGCAGTTAATGTCCCCAGGAGACAAGCGAGTAAGCCATCGATTATCACGGCTGCAAATACACTGTGTCAAGCGGCGAGCCAGACCAAGGTTGGTGCCCACGGGACCTGCACTAACACCAACACGAGCTCTCAAGCCTAAGGACGTGCAGACGGCGAGAGGCCCCGTCAAGAGCCAGAGAATGCATATTGGTGGAAACAGCAACGGTCGAAGACGTGGGAGAACATTATCCATTCGGGTCATGATACAGATAGTCCACAAAAACGCTTACTACAGCCCCCTGAGGGCAATATACCCAAGCACGAACTATCCCTGAGGTGCCAAAAACTATATTTCTGAACATCTGTTGAGAAACACAAGGTGACGCCCAGATGGCGAATAAACAGACCAAGGGGAAAGGCAAACAACCCACGCTGGAGGAATATGCAAGAACACCGCAAATGTCAGAAGGGGCCAGAAGTAACGAAAAGACCCCAGTCGCAGACACCGCCACAGGAAATAAAGACCAGCAGATCCTGGAAGCTATAGCGGACCTGAAACTCGCATGGGAAACCAAACTAGAATCGGCCATGGTCGAACTAAAGGCCGCACTAGAACTTAAAGTGGGCGCCGTACAGGAAGAGGTGAATATCCTCAGACAAGACGTTAGAACGCTGGCAGAATGCACGGGCGAACTTGAAAAAGAGATGGCCCCCGAACACAGCCGCATGCGCATCTCACAAATCAGAGATCCAGATCCTAGAAGAACGCGTCAGTAACCTGGAAAATAGAGCAGAGGAAGCGGAGGGACGTGCCCGGAGAAACAAAGTACCCTTTGTAGGACTACCGGAAGGAACAGAGGGGCCAAACCCCACGAACTTCATCGAAACAATGCTGCTGCAGGAAATAACAGGAGGGGGGTAGACCCAAGGATTTGCAGTGGAACGGGCACACAGGGCCTTAACGCGGATGCCACCACCAGGGGCCCCACCGAGGCCAATTATCGCCAAAATCCTGAATTATCGAGACAGGCAGAGAATTCTGGAATTTTTTCAGAAAGGAGGAATGATACAAAGGCCGTCGGCAAACATCATGGCCTACCCGGATTACACACTGATGGTCCAGAGACGGCGCATGAACTATGGGGCGGTGAAAAAACGGCTGCAGGGAAGCAGGGTATAAGTACATGCTGATGTACCCTGCGAAACTGAAGGTATACTATCAAAACACAGCACTGTTCTTCGATACCCCAGAGGAGACATCAGATTGGTTGGACACGCAGAACTGCCCATCGGAGACTGGTACCCAGCAGGAAGGCGGTGCAGATAAGTAACACAGACTCTGCGGTACTTATGGTGCCGCAGACTCAGACATTGGGACTTGAATATAAGATAGGGAGTGGGCAGCTGGGCCTGTGACGACATAGGCCGCATTGATAAGTAAACTGAGGTATGGAGATACAAAGTAAATCACAGGAGCCCCACGGAACCCGCTAACACACCCCCGGGTATAGATTAGTTAGGATAGTGATAGATCGGTATCCCCTGGCAGGGTTCCTGGTCTCGGCAACTTGAGATAGGACCAAATGCGGAAGAGCCTGAGATCCAGAGATGGAGCTGGGCACCAGTTGGGAACGGGATGGGTGGGAGGCGGGGAGGGAATGTGTGTAGTGAATAAAGTTGGGGGATCCGGGAGGGGGGGGAGTTAGTTGGGGAGTTAATGTAGATTTTAGACAGGGAATGAGCCCATATCCTTGCCAAAACAAGTTCAAGAGAGGAAGAGAGAGAGGGGGAAGGGGAACAAAACACAGATGGCTACGGGAAGTCTCAGAATCGTAACTTGGAATGTGAGCGGCCTGAATAGCTACCTGAAGAGAAACAAGGTAATGTTGTACCTGAGGAGGCAGAAAGTGGACATAGCATTATTACAAGAAAACCACCTCACTAAAGACAAACTCGAGAAGGTCAAGAAAAAGTGGAGAGGGACCACTGTGGGAGCGACATATTCAGCTTATGCCAGGGGGTGGTCACTTGGGTAGCACCCCATGTGCTGTTTCAGATGATTCAAGCTATGGTGGAGCCAGACGGGAGGATGGTTGTAATCCGGGGGCTGCTGGAAAATAGAGAACGGAGCATTATAAACACTTATGCCCCTAATCATGACACAGCGGCCTACTTCAGGACCTTATACGGCAAAGTTAGCCTCCTTCTGGGAGGGCCGATCATATGGGGGGTGGATTTCAACTGCACATTATGTCCCAGATAAACCAACCCCCGCCACAAAAGCCCTACAGGCTTTGTTGAAAGATTTTGGGCTAGAGGACGTCTGGAGACAGCAACACCCGAATGATAGGCACTACTCGCACTACGCAGCCCCCAAAACCTATACACGAAACTGGACTATATGTTCGCAGCCTCTGAACTCATGAGCAAAATGGTGGGCGCGGAATACAAGGCGAGAACGCTATCGGACCACTCCCCCTTGGTGGTGGAGTAGAGACACCAGCCCCCCAGAGCAAGAATTCCAACATGGAGACTTACGGGACTCGGCATTCCGGGAGGATTTAAGGGAGGAAATCATCGAGTATTTTGACACTAATACAGGGAGCCAAGAAAGAAAGTGAAGTCGGAAGAAACTCTATGGGAGGCGTTCAAAGTGATAGTAAGAGGCGCGGCCATATCTAAATCTAGTGGGCTCCAGGGGGGTATAGAGCGAGAACTGCATGAGACTGAGAAGAAACTAAAAGCAATGATGCAGAAAGGGGGCACCTCACAGGAGGATGCCGAACAAGTGAGCCAATTATAGCAAGCTAACAGCGAGCTCTGGGAACGATTATGCAAATTGAATTATAAGAAATATATTGAAAGACAACACACAGGGGGGGACAAAACAGGGAGGCTGCTGGCATGGCTATATAAAAATGAGACACTGAGAACGGTAATCAGAGTGATAATAGGAGACGAAGGGCAGATCTGGGACACCCAGGAGGGAGTGAACGAGGGGTTCCTTAGAGTCTACAAATGCCTCTATGAAGATACAGGGGAGGAAGCAGGGTGGGAGATTCTGGAAACATTAGAGGACATAGGATTGCCTAAACTAAACGAGGAGGAAAGGGAAAACCTTGAAGCCCCAATTACATTAGAAGACCTTGAGACAGTGGTCCTGCACTTACCCACCTGTAAGGCCCCGGGGCCAGACGGGCTCCCCAGTGAATTTTATAAAACATATAGGCACTAAGTACTCCCCCCCCCCTGCTGACCATGCTAAACGAGGCGTTGGAAAGGGGAAGGCTCCCGGAATCCTTGAGGGAAGCGATGATTATCCCGCTTCTGAAACCTGGCAAAACAAGCACAGACTGCGGGTCATACAGGCCCCTATCAATGTTAAACCAGGACAGCAAAATCCTTACGGCTGTGCTGGCAAATAGGCTGAAAAGGGTAATCAATAAACTCATACACCCCGATCAAAATGGATATGTCCCTGGAAGGAACATCACCGATAACCATAGGAGACTCCACCACATAATAGAACAGACAGAGGGCGAGCTCGGTGAAATGGCAATATTTTCGCTGGATGCAATAAAAGCCTTCGACTCTGTGAGGTGGCCTTGGATGATAGCGGCCCTAAAAGAATATGGGATAGGTCCTGGGTATCTGAGGTGGGTAAAGATGGTATACAGTTCCCCAGTGGCTAGGGTCAAAACGGGCGCGATAATCTCTGACAAATGACAACTCAGCAGAGGCACAAGGCAGGGCTGCCCTTGGTCTCCCATGCTATATATACTGGCAATAGAACCATTAGCAATCTGCCTTAGACAACAATATGGGGAGATAGGCATCCACACGAAGGGGGGACCGCATCTGAGATCATTATACGCTGACGATATGTTGCTATACTTGCACTACTCAGAGGAAAATTTGCAGTATGTCCTAGAAGTGATGAAACATTACGCAACCCTCTCCGGTATAGCAGTAAACCCTCATAAATCCAGCATGTTCCCCCTGGGGAGATACAGAGGGTCCCCACCGAGAGACCTACCCATCTAGCTAATACCCTGGCAGTCCAGAACATTTAGATACTTGGGGATCGAAATATATTCTAAGGCCGCAGATGAATATAAACATAACATGGAGACGGCTTTGGAGGGCATCAAGAATAGCATGGCGTTTTGGGCGAAACTCCCCATGGCCATGGTGGGTAGGGCAGCCTTGCTCAAGATGGTGGTTCTGCCCAGACTGTTACAGTTCTTCACAAATATTCCATACATGCTCCCAAAACATTTTTTCACGAAGTTCCAGAGCTTATGCAGGGGCTTCATGTTGCATAACTCCAGAAACAGGGCGGCTTTATGGAAGCTGCAGAACCCGTATGATAGGGAGGGGGGGGCATAAACCTGCCGAATTTCGAGATATATCACCTGGCAGGGCAGCTTCAGTACGTGGCCAGATGGCTATCAGGAGAAGAGACAGCAGAATCCAGATTGCTAAGTAAGGACTGCGCCCCATACTTCCTAAGGGAGCTCATATGTCTACCTAAACCAGAGATGCAGGGATGAGCGGGATTGCTAGAACTAGACTGGAAAGTATGGAACAAAATGTGCCAGGTGCTGAGAAACCCGACCTCGTGCTCTCTGCAGGTACCCTTGGTTGCGCAATGCACCGAGGACACGCAAATGGTAAAAGGGATCTGTAAATTCTGGAAACCGATGGGCCTGGTGACGCTTGGGGACATATGGCAGGAAGGGGAGGCACTAGATTTTCAAGAGATAGTGAAAAGCACCGGGGTACACCCAGGACAATACATAACATATACCAGAATGATTAAACGAATAGGAAGGAAGTGGCCCGCGGCAGTATTGATAAAACAACCCAACGCTGCCATTGAAACGATGTACGACATCTCGGAGGGCGGGCACGAAATTTCCTGAATATACAAATTACTGATGTCCAGAGTAGGCAAGGAGCTGCTCCAGTTGAGGCAGGAGTGGAAGGAGGAGGTGGGAGAACCTATGCAGGATGGGCAATGGGAGAGAGCCCAGAGGTACCACAAGAAAGTGTCCCGGAATGCGCGGCTGCAGCAGATCCAGCTGTACATCACCCACAGGGCATATATGACCCTGAGCAGAATCGCCAGGTTTGGAAACACAGGGACAAAGAAATACCCTAAGTGCGGGGAGGTGGATGCCGGGATGAATCACATGTTTTGGGCATGCCCGGAGGTGGGGAGGTTCTGGGTGGAGGTCAAACAACGCTTGGCCCAGAGGGGGATCAGGCTGGAGGTGGAATCAGCGTGGGCATGCATGTTGGGGGGATTTGGTAGACCACGTAATTCAAAACACATTAGCAAATTGAAAGACCTGGCATACATACTGGCCAAACGGAGAATAGATATGGGCTGGAAAGTAGCCCATAGACCTAGGCTAGAGGTGTGGTGGAACGACCTCCTAAAGTGGGCAGAGGTGGAGACGATGGCATGGTATGAAGCAGTCAGCAGGGGAGGGGAGGAGGAAACAGGGCCCCTGGTGGCATGGAGGCAAATGATAACCATGATGTCGGGACTTCCCGAGGCTGAATCCAGTGAAGATGACACACCTGAAAACAATAATGGCGATAAACCCTAAGCAACGAACGTTAAGGCATTGAATTAGGGGCTCAAGTTAAGGGGGAGGGAGGGGGGAGGACTGTAAAATGCAAATTTAAATGTAAGACAAGATGCGTATTAATGGAAATGTCCTAAATGTTGGTTATGATTGATGTGTTGTTTAAAATAATTAAAAAAAATAAAGAAAATAAAAAAAGACATTTACCCTGCTGAGAATGTGCTCTATCTGACCAGCTGAATAACCTATCAACCCCAGGGACCTCCAAACATTTACTGATGGACTGGTGCAAACTATTCTTGAAATCTGTCACTGAAAGACTGATTGGCCCAAGATTAATGCACGCAAGCAACAAGGGTGAAAATCCAGCGTAATATTTAGAGCGTTCGAAACCTCTGGGATCGTTGACACAGCCATTATAGCGCCCGTGATTATGTGCTTGAGCCGATTGTCGGAAGCGGCCGTCTGAGATAGCGAGAGGCAGTACGGTGCGGCTTGACAATCCTTGTTTCAGTTCCTGTTTGTGAAGTCCGCGCAGAGGTCCTTTCCTCTAGCCCTCCCCGCACTTCCTGAACGCCACTCTCTGCCATGAGCTACGGGCAGCAAGTCGTGTGTGTGCCGTGCAGGGCTGGGTCTGTCCCGGCCCTGCTGTTAGCAGCGACAAAGATCTGCCCGGCATAGCCTGGTGATTGCGATATCCTCCGGGCGTATGCTAGGTGCCTGCGAAGCGTGCTCGTGACTGCCGACGGCTGAAAAGCGGCCCTGGCAGCGAGTGAGACAACGAAAGGAGGACCAAACTGCGGGTGAGAGCAGCACTGACAGTGTGGTGAAGGCACAGAGGCTGACGCAAATAGCCGTCTGTTATTGTTATACGTGAGTTGCGAATACTCTGCCCTGCTGGATTAAAATATACAGCATTGTTTATTATTCTTTATTATTAATTTTAAAAGGGTTTTTTTTTAATTCTCCCTCTTTATACAAAGGTTGTTGTTGTTAGGCTTTCCCAATTTGTACTGCTGAGACTCTACCCAGGGCAGCCTTTATTATTACTATGCCGGGAAAAGCGCAAGGGAGGAGGAAACATTACAATCTACGCAAAAACAAACCCTATGGGGAAAATATCTAAATCTAACACAGTATCACAGTGTAGTGACTCGCCGATTAGTGGAGATAAGGGCGACAGAAATAATGGTCCGAATAAATCCACTATATTACCTGGAAGATCTTCTAATCAAATCACTGATTATTTTAAACCTGATAATGCAATGAATGCAGAAAACCGTCAAAAAATGACCGCTCAGGTTCATGCTAAGGTTGGCTCTGATAATCTGAGTGTAGCATCAATCCCATCATTTGGGCAAATAGATGATAACTCCTTGTTGGATTTGTTTTATCGTCTATGTGGATCCAACCAACGTGCCGGAGAACAATGTAATGACAACTTGAGCCAAGTGGCACGTGATTTTAATCACGGGGATACTGGGAAAGAACAGAACATACAACAAGAAACGGATAGATTATCCAGTACCCCCACAATGTTCCCCCTAACTCAAATACCTGAAAAACTACCCAGCATAGAAAGAGAAGAGGAGGCAGCCACTAATACATTAAACCAGGAAGGCTATGCAAGAGAAATCAGTGAATCTGACAACATAAATGTGCCCACAATTAACATCTCTACTCCATCGCTTAATTTGTTGCACTTTGCCCTTAAAATACTGATTAAGTTATGCGATAACATCTACTCTCAGTCTCAAGTGCATAGTCAATATTTAAACATCCTTCTGAAGAATGCGAAAACGACGCATCAGGCTATTATCATTGATAATGAAGCTCAGGATGTAATCGAAATTGACGAAACTAGAAACTCTGTAGAGGTTGTCGACCGTGGTTAAAAGTGCGAATTGCCCTGATAAAAGTCCAACTTCTAATGTTCCTCAAAAAAAGCAGAAGATAAATGAACAACCTAAGAAAAAACAACAAAGTGGTACAAGAAAGCCTGAAAGTAACAAAAAAAGTGAGATTGTACATTGTCATCCTCTAAATTCTACTACGACCTCCTGTAAAGACCAGAAAATTAATAAGAGGCGAGCCCGTAAGCGAGCAAACCGGAAAAGAAGAAGACAAGAAATGAAATCCGGTATGTTAACAAGTTGGCTACTTCAAAATAACAAGGCAAATGAGAAAAAGGATCTACCATTGGGCGATGATAGCTCTGAGTTAGAAAGTGATCTGGACGGGTCATCAATCAGCTCTGTGACCACACACTCTGACACAAAAAAGAAAAGCATTTGTAAAAGAGCAAAGGTCCATGTGGTCCCTTGGGGAAATAGAGGAAAAAGAACTTGATCCACGGATTGTGACAATAAGTAAAAAAACAGATAAAAGAACAAAAAATCCCATTAATAGAGCTTTTCTATTAACATTATTCACCAAAATTCCTGAATTGAGAATGTTTAAATCATGTGATTTTGAATTTGTCGACCCTATCAGGAGGCAGTTTGAGGCAATATCTAGAGTGCATTGTGTTTTGCCTGCAACAGCAAAGGTGATAAGAGCCCAGAGCGAATCCCTCGACTTCCTTGGCTACGACTTGGACCTTGAAATAGCTGAGGAAAATCAGCAATATGTATGTCTAAATTGTAAGCCTGGGAAGTCTGGAGAACAGAAAAAAAAACATTGATCACAAAGGAGAAACTGACAATCAAGCTGGAATACGTTGGTTGCAACAACTAGTAGACATGATGAAAAAATCATGTCCATGAGGGTGTAAGATTGTGTCCTGGAATACTAGGGGGCATGTCCATTTTATTAGACCAGGGCACTCTTTGAATAATATTCTTAACCATCAAATATTTCTTTTACAGGAGACCTGGATGATGAATGATTCTTTTGTAGATACTCATGTCCTCTTCCACAATCATGCGAAAAAAAGGGAATTAAGGGAAGGCCATTTGGTGGGTTAATGATAGTAGTCAGTTATGACTTTGACTGTGAACTCCTTACACCAGTAGAAACAAATGATAATGTATTGGCAGTTACCATTGGTCTAAAACAAAAACCTCATACAGATAAAATATTGATCATTAATATATATGATCCACCTGTGGGAGTAAGACCATGGACATCTTTGATACCATCGACAAACTTATTTCTAGTTGGCTACTCAATGCTAACCACTCTATGATATTAATAGGAGGAGATATGAATGCACAATGTGGAATAATGTCTATGAAAGCTAAAGTTCATAATTTGGCTTCCATTAACAAGTTTATGTGTTCTAAGACCAATGCACATGCAGTATGGAAAAATTATATGAATTAATGGGGTTTCAGTTTCCTAAATGGTAGAACAGAGGGGGGGATACCCCAGGGAAATACACATGGTCGTGTGGTAAGAAGTCTTCCACAATTGATTATATATGGGGAAATACTGAAATGCTTAACGCTGTGGGCGAATTTGAAGTAGTGCAGAACAAATACAGCGATCACGCCATGCTGTGTGCCTATCTTGAATTAGGCATGGACACTAAGATAACGAGTGCCACTGGTAACATTTATACCAATCAAAAGGGTACAAATATTAAGTGGAACATCAAAAAATGTAAGATAATGTCACTCAATTTACATAGCATCTTCGAGTTGGTACACATGCAGGCTTCCTCCCTTAGTGTTAATGAGTTTGAGAGTATGATAAAATCTATCACGGATGTTGTTGGTTCTATAAAGGGAAGCCCCAAAACTAATAAAGGAAAAAGGATTAATCGATCCTTTGATGGGGAGTTGGTGTTCGTTAAACGTAAATACCGACGCTCTCTTTGGCGCCTGATTAAATCTAATCTGGGCTCAATTGAGCGTTGTAACGAAAAAAAACGGTTGAAAAATGATTTTACTAACTGGTGCAAACGTAGAAAATGGTCTAAATTAAACACTAAATGGCAGATAATGTTTAACACCCTTCAACGGAATGAAACTAGTGCAGTCTGGAAGATCTTGAATAATGTAAGAAATGTGAATAAAGCTTGCATTCTGAACCCAATAGGAGAGAAAATATGGACCAACCACATTGATAATATCATGTATAAGAAATCAGAGAAGAACTTCCCCAGACTTAACTGTAAAGCATGGCCTCTCTCCTTTACCAGCAAAAAGATTGAGTCCATCATAACCAAATTGAACAAATCTCGAGCTCCTGAACCCAATGGATTGGCTACGGTAGTATTGAAATACGATCCTGTTATTTGGAGTAAGGTGTTGTTTAAGATGTTTATTAGTGTTTGTCGGGACCGTAATATCCCAGACTCATGGAAGAACGCCATTCTTATCCCGGTGTTTAAAGCGGGGAATAGAGTCCTACCTGAAAATCATCGAATGCTGTCTATATTAGACTCTACTGGCAAAGTCTTTACAGCCATTGTATTAGAACACCTGAATGCCTGGGTACAAACTAACCATCTACTTAACACATTTCAAACAGGGTTCCGACGTGGCACCAGCACTACTCATAATATTCGTGTATTAGATGCTATAACTTCCAATGCTAAATCAAGCAAAGGGCCGTCTGTTTATGTAATGTTTGTAGATTTTAGATCAGCGTTTGACAGTGTTGACCGAGCAAAACTGTGGGAAATTTTGTTGAAACTTGCCTGCCCCAGCTGGCTCGTTGACATCATTTACAATTTACATGAAAACAACACTGTACAAATTTGTTTAGATAATGAGGGCAGCCTGACACAGCCGATTAATGTGAATAGGGGTGTTAAACAAGGCTGTCTACTGGCTGCCCTCTTATTTAATCTCTACTTAGCTGACTGTATTAGACGCGTTGCAGCCAAAAACAAATGTCCAGCAAAATTTGAAAAAGCATTAATATCAACTATGCTTTACGCAGATGACTTGGTTGTAATAGACCACTCCATAACAGGTATAAAGACTATGCTGGAAGAACTTGGCCATTTTGTAAAAGAACATGGTCTAACAATTAACTTGCAAAAAACTAAGGCCATGTTGTTCTCTCGCAAAAAAGTGAACAGAGTTAAAGTAGATGTATCATGGGGTAATGTTGAATATACTGAGGTATATAAATATCTGGGTGTTTTCTTTAACTGTAAAATCGGATACAGGTTTCTTATTGAGAATAAAATCAGGAGGGCCAAGCAAATCACTATGATGGTGTAAAAGTTTGTCAAAGAATATGCGGGCTATTCACTAAAAGGAATACTTACCCTGTATCGTCAATGGTTTACCCCGGTTAATGGGTTAGAAGCTATTTCAATTTCTGACCTTTCCTTTCTAGATAGGATTGAAGGACTTTTCTGGCGTACCATTTTAGCAGTACCCTGATCATGTCCCATCCAATATATTAGGGTGGAACTTGGCCTACAGTCATTGGGATCCATTGTGAGACAACAAAGTGGCCTCCTTAATTTAAAAGCAATGTGCCACCCAGAGAGTGAGTTGCTACAAATTATTGGAACAAATGCAGCTAAAATTGATGTCCCTATCTTTAGGAGCAAATACCTGAATAGCTGCAGTAAATACTCCAAAGAATTGCAGTGGGTGGCCAATATGAACCTATGTGGTTTTTTTCCTGCTATTAAAAAAGCATTCAAAGCGATTCTGGAATGTTGGTGAACAAGGCAGTAGCTTAAACCAACTGCTCCTGCTTCCTCCCAACCTATGGATAATTAATATTGGAAATTGAGAAAAATGAATCCTGCGCTGATATCAAAGAAGAAGATTGAGATCCCTGACAACCCTAACTCCAAAAAAGCTAAACAAGGGGAGAAGATGGGTGAGAGTTCAGAGAATGGTGACATGTATGCACTGCTTCTCCAGATTGCCCAGGATGTGAAGGAAATTAAGTTTACCCTCAGTGAATTGTCCTCTCAAGTCGGTCACCTGGAGAATAGAGTCACCAAAGTGGAAGCAGAAAATACAACCTTGGCCACGGAGGTTGCAGGGAGTTATAGGGCCTACAAGGAGTTGAGATATGAAGTTTCTGATTTGAAGAGGAGGAACCTGATGTTGGAGCCTGATCAAAGGAACTTGAACTTGCGCTTGCTGGGTGTGAGTGAAGACTCTGCTTTGGACAAAAACCTCGATCACAGAGTCAGAGGAGTACTGGAGGCAACTTTGGGTAACAACATCCTAAAAGAAATGGACATGGATTACTCCTTTAGAGCTGGTAAGCTGGTCCAGGCCGGAAAACCAAGACAGATCATCATGATGATGTCCAGAGTGAGTGCAAAGGAAAGGATTTTAAAGGCTGCGAGAGAAAAAGGGAAACTTCTGCTAAATGGAGATCAATTGGCGATCTATCCAGATTTCCCTAAGGAAATAGTGGAAATGAGGAAGGCGTTCAAAAGTGCAAAAGCTTTGGCACAAGAAAAAGGGATTAAAACTCTGCTGGTGAAACCAGCGACACTGAAGATATTTTTTGGATCAGGTGTCAAAACCACAGAGGATCCAGTTGAAGCTGAAAAGTGGCTGAGGGCTGGGGGTTTAAACTTGGATAATAGTATTGCAGATTGATGTGATGCATGATGTATGAAGCTGTGAAGATGTAAGGTTACTTTTCTTTATTGATTAATTTTTTCCTGAATTTGTTAGATGGGAATTGGTTTGTTTAGGTATCAGAGCGTTATTAATGTTTCAAATATGCTGTAACGGTTTTTCGCTCGAGCGTAGGCTTGATGTGGGCTCGGATAATGGGTGCTTTACGCTACGGCAGAACGCGCTCTATAGATTTTTTATAGGTGATGGTGCTTGTTTTTTGTTTGGACGGAGTGCCGGAGGAGTCGTGCTGTCCGGAAATGTCGGCCGTGCGACACCCTTCGGAGTCTTGCCGGCAGCGGTGTGATGGATTGGTGGATGCGGGTGACTGGCCACTGTTGACGCACATTTGAGGTAAGGCGTAGTGGCGCGTTCTCCTTTGGGGCCGCAGCGCGCGTGTTCCGGGCAATGCGCCTTGCTGCATGCTCATGTGTTTGGGGGGCACAGTGGGTGTAGAGGCTGGGGTGCATGTGTTGTGGCTGAGGGGAGGGGAATGCTCTTTGCACGTCTTTATCTCGGACTGCTGTGGTACGTTGATCGCATTGTATTGTTTCCATAGCCAGAATTAGATGAAGGAATGCCACGTTTGGGAGTATGCTGCCCAATGCTAATCCCCTGCACATGTAACAGTTGTTCTTGTCCTGGTTGCACACCCCCGACATGCCGAGTGGTGTATATTTGACATGTACTTGTACTGTAATAACGAAGCCAACTGTATGCCATTACCATCACTGCATAAAGAAGGTGAGAGTTGTCACTACTGGGTACCTGGGGTTCCACTGTAGTCTACACCTTTTACTTTGCATGGGTATGTTTCCTTTCGTGCAGTAACAAAATCAGCTGTGAGAATGTAATAGTGCTGTCATCTAATGTGAACACTGACGAGGCCTATGGTTAAGATATGATTGTATACCTCTGTCTACTTACCAAATCACAGACAGAATTTTCGATTAGGGGTTTTTTGCAGTAATGCTTACGTTGGAGAGGGTTTGATTCCATTCTCAAAGCGCAATGAGTGATGTGCCAACACGCTATATCTGGAGTGCCCAGTTATACAGTACATTTGGATTAACACGGTGGGGGTTGCAGTTTTGTGCCATGGAAGTCACATGGGGGAATGTAGTGTCCAGGAAATACCGGAGATTCTGATTTTTATGCTTGGCAAGGTGAGTGGTAAGTCCACCGGGATAGTCATGGATTGGTGTGTGAATGCCATGGAAAAGTTTAATGCTGTATCTGGCTTCTAATCTCATTTGGTAGGGTGCAGGGACACAGGTATTTTGCAACTCTCTGTACACTTGCTCACACTTTCTAGTGATGATTCACGCTCAAATGCTCAGCATGCCCACAGTAGTTGGGATTTGTGATGTTTACACTGATGGTTGTGACGGTAGGTGGATTAGTGTGATTCGTTGATGGTTATAATAAGAGAATTCAGGTTTTGTCTAGGCATGTGATTGACACATGGTGTGGTATTTAGCGTTTTTGAGTAGGGGATGTTGCATCTATTCAGGAATGCTTTTATTTGTGCTTTCATTTGCTGGAGAGTTGTGGGAATTCCTTTAGACCAAATTGTATTTTCAACTTCATTTGAATTTGACCAAATGTGGTCTGTGACACCCTTTATGGGCTTTCTATAGGCTGACCTAAGGGAGGGAGGGGGGTAGTCCCTTTCAGCGTGTAGCTGGAAGGGCTGTTCTGGATGGTTGGGTGGTTCAAGCCAAGGAGTGTGTTTTTTTTATTTTTTTATTTTATTTCTTTACTTGACTATAGGTTTAGGTAGTATTGTGTCTTGTGAATTCATTGCAAGGATTGGGAAACGGGATCTAGCAATGTCTTACACTTATCAGAGGAATTTCAGAGTGGTATCTTGGAATGTGAATGGTGCACATTGTGCTGTCAAGAGGAAGGTGATTTTGAGTAAACTAGGGGAGATGGGGGTGGATGTCGCGATGCTTCAGGAGACTCATTTGTTAGATGCGGATATAGATAAGTGGAAAAAGGAGTGGGTTGGTGATGTTTATGGTTCATCGTTCACTACTGGTTCTAGGGGTGTGTGTATTCTTTTTAGGAAGAATCTCCAGATCACTGGGGTGAAGTGTGTGAAGGATGGGGATGGAAGGATAGTGTGTGTCACTGCACATATTCAGGATGCTCAGTATTGTTTCTGCAATATATAGCTTTAACGCAAATGTTGCAGAATGTAAATGCAATAAATGTGATTTTGGGAGGGGACTTCAATGTGGTTTTAGAACCTGGACTTGATAAAAGTGTGGGGGGTGTGGACAATGCCAACGCTCTGAAAAGAACAGCATTAAAGAGACTAATTGATGAATGGAACCTCACAGATGTTTGGAGATTGCAAAACCCTTCTATGAGACAATATACTTTCTTCTCTGCAAGGCATAATGCTTACTGGAGAATTGACCTCCTTATGACCTCTGGCCTCTGTACACAATCATTCCAAAGGGGTGACATCGGATCACTACGTGTTTCGGACCATGCTCCAATCTCCATAGACTTGCGATTGACCTTCCCGGTTCCTAGGTCTAACACCTGGCGGATGAATGTCTCCCTCTTGGACGACGATGAAATTGTGGACAAAATTGTTCAAGAGGCGAGATTCTTTATATCTGTGAATTGGACTGGTGAAGTCAGGGTGGAGTTTGTGTGGGAAGCCTTCAAATCATATATGCGAGGATTGTTGATTGGTTTGTCCAGCAAAAAGAAAAAAATGAGAGATGCAGAAGTGAAAAAGCTTACTGTGGACATTCAGGATCTTGAGAGAAATAATATGCAAAACTTTTCAGATGAGACTATAAAAATATAGAAGCAGAAAAGGAGACGATTGGAAGATTTGTATTCTTCGAAGGCTGAGTGGTTGCTTTTTAGAACCAAAAGCAACTACTATGAAAAAGGTGAAAAATGTGATCGACTTCTGGCACATAGGTTGAGGGTTATGGACAGTGGCAGATCTGTCAATGCAGTGGAAAGACAGGATGGGTTGGTGACTTTTGATCCTGTGGAGATTAATGCAGCATTTCTGTCGTATTATAAAACCCTGTACTCTTCAGAGATCAACTTATCTGAGCGTACAATTGGTCAATTCATTGATGACCGCCATCTGAAGAAAGTGAGTTTGGAATCCTTGGAGTGTATGGAAAGAGATTTGAACGTGGAGGATCTCAGGTTGGCTGCTTATGCGCTGAATTCTGGGAAGTGTCCAAGTCCGGATGGGCTACCAGCTGAACTTTTTAAAATTTTCCCAGAAGAGGTGTTTGCTTTGATGCTAGAGATGCTGCGCCCCACTTTGAGGAATGGGTGCCTTCCAAGTTCAACAAGACATGCTTCAATCTCCGTTTTTCTGAAGGAGGGACGATCACCAGTGAAAACTGGCAGCTATAGGCCGATCAGTTTATTGAACACGGACAACAAAATTTTCGCCAAGGCGTTAGCTTTGAGGATTGAGAATGCGCTGATGGATATCATAGATGTAAGCCAATCTGGATTTGTAAAAGGCAGACATGTTTCAGAAAATGTGAGAAGATTGTTGCTAACACTGTGTGAAAGCAAAGAACAGCATAATGATGTGGTGACGTTGTCCATGGATGCTGAGAAAGCTTTCGACCGTATTGAATGGACATATCTTTTAAGTACATTGAAAGGCTTTGGTTTTGGAGATACCATGATCGGATGGATAAGACTGCTGTATTCCCGGCCGACTGCTTGTGTTCGGACTAATGGCATGGACTCAGGCATTTTTGAACTTGGGAGAGGCACGAGGCAAGGCTGTCCACTGTCGCCGATTCTGTTTGTGATCGCCATGGAATTGCTGGCTGTGAGGATAAGAGAAGAGGATAGAATTGAGGGCGTACGCTTTGGTGCAGCCTCCCAGAAAGTTTGGTTGTATGCGGATGACATGCTGGTGGTGGTTCAGAATGTGGAGAGCTCCATTCCTGTGCTGATGGAGTTGATCGATGTGTTCAACAAGGTTTCTGGATACAAGATCAATTGGACCAAGTCGGAAGCGCTGCCGGCATCAACCACTTGCACTGTTTTGAAGCTGCAGGGTTTTCCCTTTAAGTGGTGTCCGAATAAGATGAGATACCTTGGGATTTGGCTAACGAATGATGTCTCGAAAATAATGGATGTCAATATTACACATGTGCTTCAATCTTTGGAGCTGGACCTGAAGAGATGGAACGCACTTAAATTGAGTCTCTGGGGGAGAGTGAATGCCATCAAAATGACATCAACACCGCAAATCAACTATGTGCTCAGTGTGCTTCCCCTGGACGTGAAGAAGGGCCATTGGCGGAAAATTGGGAGTTTAATCCAGTCTTTTCTCTGGGAGAACAAACAGCCACGCCTCAGCTTGTGGAAATTGCAGCTGCCCCAAGACTGTGGAGGTTTGGGGGTTCCTGACTTTGAGAATTATCATTTGGCCTTTGGAGCCAGGCATCTGGTTCCATTTATTGAAGATTCGGAGGATGTTTGGACGCTGGCGAAATCAAGTAGTTCTTCTCCGTTGCCGCCTAGGGCCATACTGTCCACGGTGGATGGATCTGGTTATCGCTCATTTCCGCCGACAAGATTCCTGAGAACTTGTTGGAGGGAACTATGGAAGAAAAGTAAGCGCAAGGTATGTGATAATGATTACATCCCTATCTGGTTGAATCCAGGTATTTTGCTGAATGGGAGGCCGCTATTGTGGTTGAACTGGCTCCTGAGTGGTGTACTATGGTTGAGTGATCTGATGGAAGACGGCAAATGGATCAGCTATAGAAGACTTGCACAAATTAAAGATCTCAGAGACTGTACAATGGGTGAATACAGAAAATTGAGAGGTTTGCTGCGGAACCAGAGAACTGTTGATGGTGGTGGTTGGCAGTTATGGCTACCTGAATATAAGACATTAGGTGGTATGGCGTCCAAAGTATATAGAAATCTGAGCCAACAGTACACGCCAGCAGAGGGGTTGTTAACTAAGTGGTCTGAGGTCCTTGGCTCTGATATGACTGTGGAGAGGTGGAGGTTTCTTTGTAAAAACGTAACTCTGACATCCATTAATCTTGGAGAACAATGCCGCCAAATCAAAATTCTTAATAGAGTGTTTTGGACTCCCCAGAGACTTTAAGCGAGAGGGATGATTGACTCAGAGGCCTGTTGGAGGTGTAAGCATGATGTCGGCTCCTTTGAACACTTGATCTGGGACTGTTATGAACTGAGGACATTTTGGAGGAGTGTCACTGAGAAGATTAATGAGGTTCTATTACTGCAAGAGGATTTTGATTATAACACTATCATCTTGGGTGAGGATAATAAAGTGGAAGATCTCACTTATCCACAGAAATGCTGTTTTTTTAGGGCTACAAATTCTGCGAAAAAAATTGTTTTGAAAAAATGGAAATGTGATGAGAGGCCGACCTGTTCAGAATGGGTGGAGGACTTGAGGCAAGTGGCCAGAATTGAGAAGGTTATCCTTCGCAGGAACAAAAAGTTGAAATTGTTTGATGATATGTGGGGTGGATTTTTGGATGACATGTGATAATAAGTTGGCCTGTTTTGCTTTTTAGATTCTGTGAAGGTTGGGGGTGGTTATGGGGTGTGGATTCTATGCAATGAGTTCTACGATTACAATGCCGATAAGTTTGTTGCTTGTATGTTTTCTATAAAATTCAATAAACTTAATAATAAAAAAAAAGCATTCAAAGCAAAAGAAAAGAGAGTCGATTGGGAAATGAATTTTATTTGAATGTTAGAATTGAAAATTTTTAAATATAGTGAATGGACTGTACATGAGTATTATAGGCCTCAAAGATATTTAATACGATGTCCTGACCCATTGGTACGGAATTTTAGACTCTTAATACGCACCAAACAACTTCCGGTGAAGGCTACCTTTGGTTCTCGATGGAAGATCTCTGTAAAAGAGAGGTATTGCTGAATGTGTCTGGATTTTGATGAACTTGAGACTGTTAGACATGTATTAACTTCATGTCCTAAAAGACGCAATTATTATATGTTATATTACGGTCGATTTGTCCACAATATGAACTATATACAATCGGAGGAATTTTGGAGATGGTGTTTGAATGTACAATCAGAGACAGTTTATATAGCTCTTTATAGAGTATGGAAAACATTTCCGTCCAGAAATAATGAAAGTTCTAACTGCAAATTGGTAACCACGTGTGTCAATGATTTAAGGAAATTACCATCAATTTCTCTGTTATGAACAAATTAATATCTTACAAATTGATATCTTGTAAATGTATCTTACACTGATCCCTTGCACTGAAATATGAAAGAGTGAGTATTTATTTTGTTTTTAACTATTTTACTTTTGTATAATTAGTTAATGTGTGATTGAAATGAATGTAAAGTTTTAAAGTTTTATTAACTGAAAACAACTAAATAAATAAATAAATAAATAAATATAGCGCCCCAAGCTGTTGTGGCTCTGTTTGTTGTGGGTTTGCAACCTAAGGTATTGCGGGAATTAAGGCAGTGCCAATAGGGAGGAAGGAAAGGGTTTGGTAGGGGGTTGATTGGCTGCACACCACTTCTATGAAAAGGTCAGAAAGACAGCAAGGAATTACGGAAGCCAAACCTATGGCATTACAAGTACAGAGTTTACAACCTTCCCATTGAAGGAGAGGGTTCTGCCCCGTGCCAGGATTGGGAGGGCGGGAAAGAGGGAGGAAAGCACCCCAATCAAATGAACCAGGGCAAACTGCTGAGAGTATCTGTCACGCTCGGCCGCCGTTGGCGGCTGTGGAGACGCTGGCGATGGGGCGGCCATTGATTTGGCCGTCACGCTGCCGACGTCCGCTTGCAGCGGTCTAGTTTCTTTCGCCCCGCCTCTGTGGAGCCTATTTAGCGTCATCCAACCCGGAAGCCCGCGCGTTGCAACCCTCGCGTCAGGCTCCGGGTTGGTACGCTGAAGTGTTTCCTTTCCGTGGCTTCTGCCACCACATTTCCCCCTTGTGCATCGCTTCGCTTCCCTGGTGCTTTCCTTCCGCTCCTGTTTTTGTCCTCCTAGTCCTTCTCTTTGTTTTTCTCTTCCTCGCTTAAGCTACTTGTGTCTTTTCCCATTGTGCCTCGCTCCCTGCTAGCTTCCATATTTGCTTGGTCGCTCCGACCTTCCGATGCAGGCTCTCCTGCCTTAGTCTGTTTAGCGGACCTTCCAAGCTTCGCTACCGGCTTACCTCTGTCCTGCCCTGCAGTCCTGCCACATCCTTCTACAGAGACCTGCAAAAGAGGGTTTTTTTGTGCCTTCTGGGCTTTTTCCCCTACACCGGTTTACCCCGGTTCGGGGGCCCCCTTTGCCCCGAGTTCAAGGGGCAGGGTGGCTTCCTCTCGGGGTAGATCTTGTCATCAGACCAGAGAGCAAGCTGTCTGGAAAAGGAGATTCGGAGCAGAACCGGAAGGGACATCTCAAAGTGAGCAGGAAGGAGGTAAAGAAATACGGGGGACAGGAGTGAAGCTAGAAGAAGGTAAGAGTTCATCGGACAGTTTGCAACGCCTGAAAGTAACTATGGCCACCCCTGAACAAGTACAAGAGTTAGTGGCCGCAGTCCAGACCTTGAACGTCGAACTACAGAACGTTAAGGTTGATAATCTAACATTGAGACAATTGATCACTTCTCGTGAACCCAGGGATCATGATTTGCCTCCCATGGCCTTGTCTACTGGCAAGTTTGATGGGACCCCAAAGCGCCTCAAAGAATTTCTGGAAGCATGTTCGATGTATTTCACGTTCAGACCTAGTTTGTTTTCAACTGATCACACCAAGGTGGGGTTTATGGTTTCCAACATGACAGGGAACGCCTTAGCATGGGTCACTCCCTTGGTGTCAAACAATGATCCTGTGATAAATAATTACGGTGGATTTGTGACCTTATTGCGCCAGATCTTTGAACAGGCTGAGATTACTCATGTGGCAGCAGAAGAGCTATTGGACGTTCACCAGGGTTCCAGCGACCTTTTGACATACATATCCACCTTTAAGCGTTTGGCTTCCACCGCAGGATGGCCCGAACAGGCACAGTATACTGTATTCCGTCGTGGACTCAAGGAGGAGATAAAGGACGAACTGGCAAGAATAGCTCGTCCCACAACACTGTCGGATTTATTCTCCATTGTCACCCAGATTGACTACCGCTTGAGCGAACGCAAGGCAGAAAGAAAGAAGTATAAGTTCCCTGTCTCCCTGCCTCAAGGCATCCATTCTTTACCTTCTCTAGCTCACTCCAGCAACAAAGAAGAACCTATGCAAGTAGGGTCTACCAGAACCCCTTTGTCATCCGAAGAGAGAAGACGCCCTAGGGAATTGGGGCTTTGTATGTATTGTGGCTCGGATTCCCACCTGCTTCGAAATTGTCCAGAAGTACCGCCGAGACGGTCGGGAAACGAACGACCTCGGAACTAAAGGGGACGAGTGAACGAGGTCGGACTATTAGTCCCTATCTTACAGTGACGGTGGCTTCTCACCCAACCACGCTGGACTCACGTCTGATGGCAGTTCCCATCCAATTGACTACCTCGAAGGAGGTCCTTACCACCATGGCCCTGTTGGATTGTGGCGCTGCAGGTGTGTTTATGGATACTATGTGGGCACACAAACGAGGGCTCACGCTTGTACAAAGGGAAGAAGTCCAGAAGGTGGAAGGAGTCGATGGTTCCCCGCTTTCATCAGGTCCTATCACCCACTCCACAGAAACCATGACGGTTCGCATCTTTCACCATTCGGAACAGCTACAGTTCGACTTAATCCGAGCAGCACATTTTCCAATAATTCTTGGAATTTCCTGGCTGAGGATGCATAATCCGCTCATAGATTGGACACAGAACACTTTGGCCTTCACTTCCTCGTATTGTAAACAAAATTGTGGTAACCATTCCGCAGAAGAGCCGGTACAGGTCCTTACTCCTCTACAGGAAGGGGTAAACGAGATTTGTAAGGTTCCTCAGGATTTGGCCGAATTCTCAAACCTCTTCAAGGACAACTCAGTTTTGGAACTACCCCCACATCGGCCGGAAGACTGTGCCATCGAGTTGCTGCCTGATGCCCTGGTGCCATTCAGTCGCATGTTCTCCTTGTCTCTTATGGAAAAGAGGGCCCTTCGCAAATATTTGGATTCCCACTTAGTTAATGGCCTTATTCGACATTCCAAATCCCCGGCCGGTGCCTCTCTCTTCTTCATACCTAAGAAGGACTCCTCGGAGCTAAGACCCTGTATAGATTACCGTGGCCTGAACAAGGTCACGGTTCGAGACCGATACCCGATGCCCTTGATAACAGACATATTGGAAGCAGTCCAGGGTTCCACAATATTTTCCAAGCTGGACCTCCGTAGTGCCTATCATCTCCTACGAATTAGGAATGGGGATGAATGGAAGACTGCCTTTCGGACCCCGTTTGGCCTTTTTGAGTATCGGGTGATGCCATTCGGCCTGGTAAACGCACCCGCTGTTTTCCAACGCTTTATGGATCGCATGTTTTCCGATCTGTTGTATTGTAGTGTCATAATATATTTGGATGACATCTTGGTGTTTTCAAAGACCCACACTGAACATGTGTGGCATCTTCGGACAGTATTCCAGCGGTTACGGTCGCAACAGCTATTAGTCAAGCTTGAGAAATGCCTCTTTTACCAGCCTTCTATTCCATACTTAGGATACATCCTCTCTCAGGAAGGGGTCACTATGGATCCAAGGAAGGTATGTGCCATCTTGGATTGGCCAGTTCCAGCATCCCTCAAGGACGTCCAACGGTTTCTGGGGTTAGCCAATTTCTATAGAAAATTTATCCATCACTTCTCTCAGATTGTGCTTCCCATCACCGCCCTCCTGAAAAAGGATGCCAAGCCTTTCTTTTGGTCGGAATCGGCCAATCACGCCTTTATGGATCTGAAAGGAAGATTTTGTTCAGCGCCGATCCTGTCTCAACCGGATCAGGATCAGCCTTTCATTGTTGAGGCCGACGCTTCGGCCAACGCATTGGGAGCGGTTCTCCTTCAGCTTAAGGATGGCAAGGAACATCCTATCGCCTATCTCTCTAAAACCCTTTCAACTAGCCAAAGGAATTACTCGGTAATAGAAAAAGAACTTTTAGCTCTCAAGGTCGCTTGTGAAGAATGGAGACACCTACTTCAAGGCGGTACACATCCTTTTGTGTTACGCACTGACCATAAAAACCTGAAGGTACTCGGAAGTATGGATTGTGTCAACTCCAGGCAGGCCCGGTGGGCACATTTCTTTAGCCAGTATGATTTCAGAATAACATATATACCAGGCACTCAGAATCGCCTGGCCGATGCCTTATCCAGAAGTCAGTCTTCCGAGTACCTCATACATCCTGTCGGTAACCCTCTGTTTCCCCGAAACAGGATTGTGGGAATAGTTTCTTCCTTTCTGCAAGAAATCAAGATGGTAACCAGACCGGACTTAGTCACCTCAGTACCCGGGAGTCTGCGTCCACAGATCAGTTGGTCGAAAGGACTTTTGCTAGTGGGACAACGTGTATATGTTCCCTCCAAGACCCTACAGCGGAAGGTCCTGGTCTGGGGCCATAACCACGTGACCGCTGGACATAGAGGAGTTAAAGGAACCACAGAATTGATCTCTCGCTCATTCTTTTGGCCATCGCTCTCTCAGGATGTGAGGCATCACTGCAGAACATGTATGGTGTGCGCACAAAATAAGACTACAACCTGCAAACCATATGGGTTACTGACACAACCGGAATTACCCGACAGACCGTGGTCGCAAATCTCTACAGACTTCATTGTAGACTTGCCCGTATCCCAGGGGTCGACTTGTCTCATGGTTACCATAGACACATTTACTAAATTGGCGCATTTTTCTGCATTACCGGGAATACCGTCGGCCACCCAGATGTCGGAAGTTTTTCTTAAGGACATATTCAGACTCCATGGTCTTCCCGATAAAATCATCTCTGACAGAGGTACTCAATATACATCTCGATTTTGGGGAGCCCTGTGCCATCGACTAGGGATAGAAAGGGCCTTATCGTCTGGCTTTCACCCCCAGACCAATGGTCAGACGGAGCGACTTAACGCCTCCCTCGAACAATACCTTAGGTGTTACATCAACAAGAATCAGGACAATTGGGTTGGCCTTCTGCCCACAGCAGAGTTCGCATACAACAACGCAGTGCATTCGGCGACGAGTCTTAGCCCTTTTTTCTGTTCCTATGGGTTTCACCCTCGTGGTATACTTCCTGTAGTTTCCTCACCCTCAAATATACCTACTATTGAATCTACCTTGGATCACATAACTGCCGCACACTCTACAGCTCAACGGAGTTTGGCTTCCGCTAGGCATAAGTATAAGGTTTCTTCTGATCGGTCTCGCTTGCCCTGCCCTGATTGGAAGGAGGGTGATCGAGTTTGGTTATCAACCCGATTCTTGCCCAGATGGGTGCATTCGACTAAATTGACCCCCCGATTTGTAGGGCCCTATAAGATCATCAAGAAGATCAATCCGGTTGCTTATAAATTACAGCTTCCTAAGTCCCTGCACCGGGTACACCCGGTCTTTCACTCCTCCCTCCTTCGACCTGTTGATCCCCATGTTTCA
The DNA here is from genome assembly GCF_040938575.1 of Ambystoma mexicanum. NCBI lineage: Eukaryota > Metazoa > Chordata > Amphibia > Caudata > Ambystomatidae > Ambystoma > Ambystoma mexicanum. The sequence goes on from NC_090939.1 coordinate 827,254,630, forward strand.
GTTAAGAAGGCTTCTGGATTGTCGAGTAAAGCCAAGGCCCTGCCCGAAGAATATGAGGTATCTGCTATCCGGGATTCCAGATATCGCAAGGGCAGGTTGGAATACCTGGTTTCCTGGAAGAACTACTCCAGTTCGGAGGACTCTTGGGAGCCTAACTCCTATATTCGTGCTCCCAGGCTAGTCAGGAGTTTTCACCGGGCTCTTCCGGGTAAGCCCGGGGGGTTCGGCCTTGGAGGGGGGCATACTGTCACGCTCGGCCGCCGTTGGCGGCTGTGGAGACGCTGGCGATGGGGCGGCCATTGATTTGGCCGTCACGCTGCCGACGTCCGCTTGCAGCGGTCTAGTTTCTTTCGCCCCGCCTCTGTGGAGCCTATTTAGCGTCATCCAACCCGGAAGCCCGCGCGTTGCAACCCTCGCGTCAGGCTCCGGGTTGGTACGCTGAAGTGTTTCCTTTCCGTGGCTTCTGCCACCACATTTCCCCCTTGTGCATCGCTTCGCTTCCCTGGTGCTTTCCTTCCGCTCCTGTTTTTGTCCTCCTAGTCCTTCTCTTTGTTTTTCTCTTCCTCGCTTAAGCTACTTGTGTCTTTTCCCATTGTGCCTCGCTCCCTGCTAGCTTCCATATTTGCTTGGTCGCTCCGACCTTCCGATGCAGGCTCTCCTGCCTTGTTCTGTTTAGCGGACCTTCCAAGCTTCGCTACCGGCTTACCTCTGTCCTGCCCTGCAGTCCTGCCACATCCTTCTACAGAGACCTGCAAAAGAGGGGTTTTTTGTGCCTTCTGGGCTTTTTCCCCTACACCGGTTTACCCCGGTTCGGGGGCCCCCTTTGCCCCGAGTTCGAGGGGCAGGGTGGCTTCCTCTCGGGGTAGATCTTGTCATCAGACCAGAGAGCAAGCTGTCTGGAAAAGGAGATTCGGAGCAGAACCGGAAGGGACATCTCAAAGTGAGCAGGAAGGAGGTAAAGAAATACGGGGGACAGGAGTGAAGCTAGAAGAAGGTAAGAGTTCATCTGACAGTATCACACAAACACGTACAGTGATCAGTGTAATTACTGCAAAGAGCTTGGGCACTGGAAAGCCAAGTGTCCACATCAGCCTCAGTATGACAGTTGAGGCAGACAGCCAGGCGGAATGACTAGGTCTCAGCCTCTACTGACACCACTTCAGACCAATGGTTAAGATGGCAAGGGATCTCTGAACTTGTTGCACCACTTCTACTGCCCTGTACATGGATTGTTTTATTGCTGGTCAAAAGATTTCATGTTTGGTTGTCATGGGAGCATCACGCTCCACACTAAAAGCCTCAGAGTTTCCACAAATTATGCATTCTGATTCGCTTATGGTCACGATCGGTCCGATTTCTGACCAACATGCATTCTTGCTGAATTCCTGTGCTCCCATGAATTTTTTGGGTTGAATTTATTGTGTAAGCTACGTTGTTCTATTCCCCTGATGGTGTATACCTTGACATCCCCATTCACAGAGAGCATGAAGTGCTAGTAGTATTACAGGAAATTACCCATTCAAACCCGGATGACCAGGCAGACACTCCCTGCTCGCCACAGGGACTGTTGGACTGGATCCCAACCAAGTTATGGTCAACCCATGCAAATGGCGCTGTTATATAGTCAATGTCAAGCCAATTATAATTAGTCTAAATCCTGCCAACCCGTGCCATGCGTACCTCAGTATCCTATCCCCTCCACCCCCCCCCCCCCCGACAGGCTGAAGGCATTCACCCTGTAATAGAAGCCATTCTTCTACATGGTATTATTGTACCAACTCGTAGTCCGTGCAATACTCCAATGGTGCCTACAACGGAGCCAGTAAAAGATGTTTATTGTTTTTTTCAAGACCTAGGTGCAGTTAATGATGCTGTGCTACCGACTTTTTCCATTGTACCTAATTCGGCCACCATTCTGTCATGCATTCCCAATATAGCCAAGTATTTCGCTATTGAAGATCTGTGTGCAGCATTTTTCTCTATACCTATACATCCTGAAGGCCAGTATCTGTTTGCATGTACCCATAAACCCATGCAGTACACGTTCACTCGTCTTCCAAAGGAATATGAAGCGAGCCCTACCCTATCATCCCAAATTTTAAAGAGATCTTGACTCTGTTCATTTCCCAGGAGGGTCAACGCTGGTGCAGTATGTAGATAATCTGCTCCTTGCCTTACTCTCGCTGGAAGCATGCGAGGAAGGCCCTCTCATTCTGTTGACAGCTCTTGCTGAAAAGGGTCACAAGGCATCTAAAGAAAGATTATAGTTGCGTCTGCCCTGTTTGCGATACCTGGGCCATGACATCTCAGCTAGGGAAAGACATCTATCCCACGTTCGGATAACAGTGATCCAGAAAGTTGCCAAACCCCAGACCAGGAAGCAGATGAGGGGTTTTCTCAGGATGGCCTGTTACTTTAGACAGTGGGTTCTGAGATATGTAACCATAATTAAGCCCCTTCAAAACCTCACACACGATTCGACCGAAAGTTCCTGCCATGGCATCAGGAAGAAGATGCCTTTGTTGCCAGTAAGAAAGCACTCTCAAAGGCTCCAGCTTTAGGTTTGCCAGATTATAGTAAGCCCTTTGTGCAGGTCATGCTCAAAGTGGGTTGACCCAGTAACACAGTGACAAGCATCAGCCGGTATCCTATCACCGTAGTTTCAGATCCAGTAGCCCTGTGACTCCTATCTTGTCTGCGAGCAGTTGCTGCTTTATGGATAGAAAAGACTGACTCACTGGTACACGGTCACCCTGCCACAATTGCAGTTCCCCCTGCTGTGTTGTCAATATTGCTCAAAGGGAAGACAGCATGAGTCTAGCTCCCGTCTCACACGAAATTAAAACTCATTTCTGCCACTAATGTAAACTGATTCGATGCTCAGCATTGAATCCTGCTTCTTTGCTACCTACCCTGAAGGATGGGGAACCGCATGACTGTAAGGCAGTTGCTCATACGGTTATGTCCCCTTGTGCTGATTTATCAGATGTGCCCCTGTTGAACCCTGATTTGATGCTCTTTGTGGATGGCTCATGCATCCGTGTACCAGAAAATGGGTAATTGGTCTTTGGTTATTTTGTATGTACCCCCATGCTGTCCTAAAAGTATACCGACTGCCCATGGTCAAATCTGCACAGGTCGCTGAATTCCTAGATCTCACCCGTGCCTGTGCCTTGGCTCAGGATAGATCGGCTATGATCTATACCAACTCCAGGTATGCTCACAGGGTTGTGTACAACTTTGGTGTACTATGGAAGGAACATGTGTATTTACAGCCACGGACAGCAATATTAAATGGAAAATATGTATCATCTTTATTGAATGCATCGTTACTCCCTGCAGCTGTAGCCATTAAATGTAAAGGACATGATCCTTCCCAGTCATTCACAACCCATGGAAATACGCTGGAAAATGGTGCAGATTATTCAGCAGCCTTGAACCGGCCCCTGGCTCCTAAGGATGTTCTTGTTTGTGTTGCAGTCCCATGGTCACTGATCGCCTCCCTTTCCAGCCTGGCAATCCTCCAAGACCAGGCCCCCGAAGCCACAAAGGTGACCTGGACCAAATCGTACTTTTTGTTGGGAGTAGACGTCCTGTGGCATTCCCCAGAAGGCTGCCTGATGGCATCCAAGGTACTCTTTCCCTACCTGGTCTATGAAGCTCACGGCTTAGCCATACAGAGGTAAAACTGATATGATTACCCTATTGAATCGAGATTGGATGGCTCCTGGTTTAGCATCTATGCTCAAGGTTATTGTGAAAACTGTGTTGCGTGTTTAACATACAAAGTTGGGAGAGCGCTACTTGCGAGGATGTCTGTGCGCCCAGTGCCAGAGGGTCCTTTCCTGCACATGAAGACCGACTTCACGCGGCTCGCCACCTGCATGAACTTCACTTATTGTTTAGTGATGGTAAATGTATTCTCTGGGCGGGTAGAGGCCTACCCATGTAGAAAGGCAGATGATATTGCAGTGGCAAATACATTGTTGGCAGAGTTTATACCCAGATTTGGACAGCCCCTTAGCATAGACAGCGACTGAGGCACCCATTTTACCATTGCTGCAAGTGGCTCATTAACCTTGTGCATAATAGACCAATACACACCCTAGGGAAATGCTACTGGCAACACAGACGAACACAAACCTTACAAGGTTATTAAAGAAGTGTGCAAAGCTCTAGGAATAGCTCAACAGTTCCATTGCACTCATCACCCTCAGTCCAGCATGCATGAACAACGCAGCAATGGGGACCTTAAACTAAGGCTGTCTAAAGTGTGTAAAGAGACTGTGTTGAAATGACCTCAAGCCCTGGCCCTGGCTCGGTTTGCCAAGCACAATATTCCCCAGGGTAAACACAAACTGTGTAAACAGGAAATCCTCACAAGCCGTCCCATTAGAATGGGAACTGCACCACCAGCAGTCCCCCACTCCCAAAGTTTGCATTTAGAGGAGGATACTTTACTCCAATACTGTATCATGTTGATTAAAACTGTTCACTCACTCCACACTCAGGTCGGTGAAGCCATGCCACCCTTTACAGCCAGGAGACTGGGTCCTGGTGAAGGTACATCAGTGGAAATCTCCACTCAAGCCTACCAAGCCTGATCTCGCAGGCACACAATACCTCAATGCCTTGATGGTATCCGGCTTACTGATCTTCGAGCTAGGTCCATGTTCGTTCGTTGTTGGCAGACCAAGGGATGGTAAGGACCCAACCTTTTCTCTCCCTGTGACTGCACACAATCAGGGATAGGCAGGGCCAGACTCTACACCCCATGGACATGCCTCCCAGTATTAGCGTGGCGAGTCGACACTGAAAGTACTTGTCTTGGAGGTGCTGATTCTTGCGGAGTGCGTACCACCATTAAGGAAGGGGAGACAAAGGGCTGCAGCAGGTCCAGCGGTAGTCAGATATAGAGCAGAATAAGGCAAACTGGCTGCAAGGTAGGCCGGGCAATGACAGGAGGGAGAAGGAAGCATGGACTAAGATAGGATGCAGGAGAGCAAGGCAGGCTGACAGAAGCAGGAACAAAAAGAAAATAAAGAGAAGAGACACAGGCCGGGACATGGATCACAGAAAGCACCGAGACGCACTCCCCTGCTGGCTTGTTTGCCTTTTATGGAACACTACAAGGCTGTTGTACTCCAGTGCATTGCCAGGAAGACTGGGTGTGATGACGTACCGATGCAGCGAGAGTCAGTGTCATTGTGCACCATTGTGGCAGGGTGCAGAGAAGTCAGCCTGCTCTGCAGGGTTGCAGCTCCCAGCCCATCGGGATGCCGTGAAGCCCTTCTGCGATGTCGCCTGTGTGGGTACACACACCAGCCCCCATCAGGGAAGGATGCACACGGGGAGCGTGTAACAGAGCCAAGGTGGCGCAGCCCATTCCAGGTTCTCCCAACTATGCTCACTGCGGTTGAATGTGCTGGGATCCTGGCCTGGATTCATGCAGCACACTCTTGCAAGAGTGCCGTCCGAGTCAACGACACCATCTCCACTTCAGTCAAGCTTATTAGGCTTGGCTCCGGTCTCACCGCGACCACCGACTCCTCCACCAGTGACACCAGAACAGCCAGTACTAGAGGATGAGGGTGCAGCCCTCAATCGACCCAGTATGCTCATGTGCTAATCAGGAGCCACAGCTTCTGAATCTTTTCCACAAAGTAAGGTTTCTGTCGGAGCTATTGTTAAGACTCCTTTGTCAGTTGGTTGAAGCCCCAGAGGGAACTACCCCTAATCAGGCACCACTTCTGGCATACCACCTTAAGTGCCTGAACCCACTGGATCACACAAGCAGCTCCCAAAAGGTACATTTTGTGATCCAGCGGAAGGGCTCCCGAGAACCAGTGCCGCTGAACAAAGTGTCAACTGGCCAGGTCACTCGCCCCTGGATTTGTCACCTCAAAGACAAAGAATTCCCGGGAGGTTGCAGTGCAGTGGCAAAGAGTGGAGGCCATCACTGGTGACTCACCAATACCGTCAAGTAATGTCCTCTGCTGTTACCAGCTGATGGTCATTTTCTTTGTCTTAATGACCCTCATGTGCGTAGCTCTGGTATTTTAGATGCCTTAAGTTGGAACCTTTAGCTGAAACTTTCAATTACAAACTCTGGACCAAAGAATTTGTAGCTCAGTACCGGATTAAAGATGGGACTTTTAAATAGTGACATTAACCTTGCTGCAACTTCACAGAGCCTATAAAACTGAACTGAAAGCTCTGGCCTGGAGAGCTTATATTACTTATGCCCCACACAACACCAGCCCTGATGAGCTGAATGGAACTTTGTCTTCAACCCACAAACTTTGTGCTCGTGCCACAACCCAATTCTTGAACCTGGATAGTTGAGGATTGACCCTAATATGCACCATGTCTGGGCTGTAACTCTGTTATCTTTATAGTTAAAATACAGATATCATTTCACTGTGACTGCTGTTTTCAGTACAACCAGTCATGAAAACAAAGGCCCCTCTGCGCATCCTTGGGTTCACTATGAAAACACTTGCCTGCACCTCTCCTGGTAGTATGCCCTCATTTGTAATCTTGCTGACTGCTGGGTCTGTGCCCATCTGCCTCATGACTATCCTCCAAGTTCCCTATTGCACCCATCCCCTTCCGGGGGGTGTGGGGGGAGGGAGAGATGTCTGTTTGGATCTTAAAATGGTCACCCAATGCCCAGGATCCTGGAGAGATACTCATTCCCATCTGGGTTTCACTGGTCCTCTGAATTTCCCAACTCCAGACCAAGTACGAATCAATCCAGCAGCACTCCATTTTCCTCCCTTGCAACTAGCCCTGTAGGCTACACCAACCCAGGTGCTCTGTTCATTGGAACCCGCAAATATCATATTACTTATCCACCAACTCCAGTGCAGTGATCAATTATGTCACATTTGCCTTTGACCCCAATTTTTCATTTCCCCCATCCGGGTATGCCACGTCTTCCGGAGCGTATTTCCTTTGTGGGGCCAAAGCTGATCCCTGGCTACCCATTAATTGGGGAGGGAATGGTTACATGGGTTATGTTCTGCCCACAGTGCGTCATACAGTCACCTTTCCAGCTCAGCTCTGCTGCAGAAGGAGCACTGCATGGGAAGGTTTTGTTGCTGGGTTAGGATCTCTCATACCAGTCCTTGGGATTAAGATAAACAGAGACCATCTGATCCCAATTGTCATGATTGGTAGAGGATATTGCAAATGCCACAGTGTCCTCCTTGACTATTATCCCAAGAACAAGTAGCAATCCAAACCATGATGCTTCAGAACTGTATGGCTTTAGACTTCGTATTAGCCTCATAAGTAGGCATCTGCGCAATCAAGCGCTTTACTTTCATGCCTGGTTACGCAAGTAATGTTACTGACATGGTTACCCACATTCATCATGCTATGAGCCTCCTTCACCCCAGTCCAGAGGCTTCATGGACATTTGGGTCTTGGATGGAAGGTCTAAAAGGACATCTGGGTGCGTCCATTGGTCAGATCCTACACATAGCGCTAGTCATAATCCTAAATCTGTCCTGTGTAATGATGGCTTGTAAGTGTCTCTATTATCGAGCATGCGCCGCCTGCTCTGAGGTCTCTCAGACTCCAAGTACTTTACTGTCATGCTACTGAAGTAATATGTTTTGATATGCCTGGATGTGAGGTTTGTTCCCCTAAAGATTTATGTAATGAGACATGAGTGAAGGTCTCATAGGATGGAATTGAGGGTGGGTTGGGGGATGAGTCTAGAATTGAAAATGTTATGTACTCCCCTATCATACTGCTGCATTATAATATTGAGTAGGTACTGCAAACTGCCATGTTTAATCAACTGTTTCTTCCCCATGCAAGGACCGACTTTGGCCTTTACTGTGCATGTCCTTGCAATGCGATGAAGGCTCTTTGCCTAGTGTGTAGCCATGCTTGCCTTCACATCTCTCGCTTCTAACGAATTGCAGCTTTTGCAGACAGATGTTAGCATACTGTAAACGTGCTCGCCTGCCTCAGACCATGTGTGGACCTCTGAAGAGTGTATTCAGCTCCACTAAATGCATCACTTTATGCTGTCCTTCCTGATAACACTGTCTCCACCTGTGAGAACGCATCTGGTATCAAAGACTTGTATTCTGGAGCTTTGTTCCCTGCTTGTAACATTGTTTGAGTACGATTCCCTACCCTGTCTGGACCTCCCCTCCACTGAAATGCATGTGCTCCTTTGGGTATACGAGAACGGTGCTTGGGAGGGGGTTTCTCACTTGTATCGAAGTCTCGTACTGTCATTGGTTTGTTGTTGACCTGTTGCTTGCTTTTAACTAATACATTTTCACAAGTCCACCGGAATGCCAGTGGTCATTTTGTCACGACACAGGAGGGAGTTAGACACAGACCCAGTTTCCAGCACGGCGTCTCACCTCTTGCCTGGCGCTGAGAGGACTTTCATTGTGTGATGGCAGTCAAGATGTAGTCCATCATATGGAGCCCCTCTGCACCCCTAAGCTACATGATGACCAAATTAACTCCACTTGCCCAAGCAGGGGCTTAGGAGTCCAACCTGCTTTTTCAATACTTTTGTCCCTCTGCAAAGTAGTAGGTCACTCCCGTGAAGCCCCAACCTGTGCCCCACAAAGCCCAGCAGTAAAAGGATGACGGTCCCTGTCCAGAGGACAGAAACATTTCCACTGTGAATTGTGGGTAGAGTATGGTGGCCAACCAATATGTATTTGGCGAGACTATCCCAATTTTAGGGGCAATGTTCTGTGTTCTGAGCACACCCTGTCGGGGGCCAGAAGTTGTCAAGACTCTGCTTATCCCACCTGCAGGATCAAAGACTTCCCAGTGCTCAGAGCCTGGGACTTTCATGTGGTACTTCCCCCTGGGTTCTACGAAACAGCTTCTTAATATTTAGGTGTGCTTCAGCAGAGCATTGCAATGGGATCAATTAGAGGTTAATGGCTCTGAAAGCTTTGAGTGGGCCAATGAGAAGGAGGCTTTGTCCCTTTAAGAGATGCAAATAGTGGGACAAGAAATTAGACAGGTGCATAATGCTGCATGCAATAATGATTACAGTTTTATTTAGCTCACAATACTTTGCATGATGATACTGCATTTCTTCATTGAGAATGGGGGAAATGAAGCTGAAGCCATACTTTTTTTACTTCACATATTTCTATAGCGATTTCAACACGGTCAGGATAATTTATTGGAATACGTTAAGGCAGGCTATAAAACAGCATAATTTTACAGCTCATGAAAAACAAACTTTAATATTTATATAAACTAAAGCTGTGAAGATATGTGGTCAAGTGCTTAAATCGCACACTGGGCCTACATTGCAGCTTCACCACTTACAGTAAATGTGCGATCTTGGGCAAATCCTTAAATCACTGGTGATTATTTAGGTCTCTGGAAGTGGTACAGTTTGCATCATTTGCCATTAAAAAAAAGCCTCACTGATGCCAGAGTGTACGACGGAGTTGCTTCATGTACAATTAACATGTAATGTAATTGTTATATGGTTAAAAGAATGTAACCCTTGACAAACAAGAGTTAACAAACAAAAACTTTTAAATACACAAGGTTCATTAAGCATAAAATTCATTAAAAAAATATATTTCATCAAGTATGGTAAATGCATTCTTAAAAACCCTAACAGGTCACTTATTCCTGTGAAACCCATTCTACGTAAACATCTGGGAATGTGTCAATGTGTCACAAGGCACTTTCAGTTTCAAACCTTTTAAAGAGTTGGATACTGCGATAATGGTAGAAGTGGTGTGACCATCAAGCTCACCGACCAGACCAGATCTTCATCCCCCAATGCAAAGAGTCCAGAGAATTATTTTAGGTGGTTCCACCTCATGCCCTGCAGGGCTGGGCCGAAGACCACCCGATGTTTACATTTAGATGCAACCTTACAGAATCGATATCCACACTGGCCGCTTCCAAATAACCAAATCTAACCATGATCTGACTAGTCAAAAGCAAATTCCATCACAAGCGCAAAAATGCATGTCTTGGAAACTTGGCTAGATAACTAGCCAAAAAGGTGCCAGCGTTCCTAATTTCTTATGGGCCCGCTGTGGGTGGTTAAGTGAGGGATAAAAATGCAGTTTTTCAGTAGTTTGAATCCAATCACCACAAATAAAAGTTACTGGACCTTGCAGGGATTATCCCTTAAATCCTTCAAGGAACTGCCCATTTCTAAAAGAAGAGCACTACAGGGGCATAAAAGTCATTTAGCCAGTTACTGCCCCTTGCCTCCGAGAATACTTCCAAAATCTCAAACAGGGAACCCATCGATGGACATAGAATCTTTCTCAGGAGTGACATAATTTTCCAGAATGGGCTCACTCGCAGCAATACAATACCCAACTCATGTCCGATTGCATGTATCAGTACCAAGTATGTGTAGGATCCTTCGCTAAATCAAAGGTTCAAGAATTGGCAACTCCTCCAAGGTTGATGGAGGATAAACATCCATACCATATAGGAGTTTGGGGACGATTATACCTTCATGGTACTTTATACACAGTTTCAGGGTATATCTGCCATATCAGGAGTCTACCCTCGACAGTTGATTAGCCAGTGTGGAGGAAAGATACTTAAGCCACTTTTGAAGCTTTGTTTGACCAGGTTTAGATTGCAACAGGAATCCCAAATAGATCAACGAATCGACTTTCACAACTGGGTCTAAGCCAATACGCCTTCAAAAAGCAGTCTCTTTCCTGCCCTTAAAGCTTTGCATAATATTCGTCTTTACTGGGTTAATCTGAAGAGCAGGATTATCTCTAAAGACAGAAAATGCATCAATTAGCCTTTGGAGTCCTACCGGAGTACAATAGAACATAAGAAAGTCATCCAAGTAGGACAACCGAAAAAGCCTTAGATGGTGAAACGTTAGAGAAATAAAGGCAGCTGATTTTAGATGGTCACCTATGTCGGACATGTAAAGGTTAAACAGGCAGGGTGCCAGTAAGCAAACCCTGCCGGACAGCACGAAATGTAGAAATTTGTCCAGATAGTGAACCAGAATTATTCAGCAGAACTTGGATTTTGGAGTCTGAATACAAATCCACTATCGATCTTAAAAGACCAAAAGGGACTCTCCACTGATGCAGTTTGGACCAAAGATGGTTATGGTGGACAGCATCAAAGGCGTCGTATTTTCCTTCCCAGGCAAGATGCTGAATATAATATTGATTGTTCATATATTGCATGCCAGAAAGTTATTAGTCTATTGGCTTATTTATGGCAACTTCCTGTAATGTCATGTCCCATGATGCTTTCGAGCATCAAAGACTGATGAGTGCTTGTAATGTCATTTGTCACTGATTCGTCAAAATGTGGATAAGGTGTAAAACAGTGGTCTGTATGGAACCACGCACGCAGCAGATTGCTTCTGGTGCACTTTGTCCTCTAAGAGTTCTGCAAAAAACATTTTGTTAAGATAAGACAGAGGGAGGTGTTAAATCTTCACACTGGAAGGTCCAAGCACTTCAATTTAATATACATGCCCATTTCAATTAGAAGATGCTGTTCAACTCCTGGTTTTAACATTACATTTTGGGACTTTTAGTCCTGGTTGTTCCCATGATATACTCAAGACTTCAAGCAGGATTGGCCCTACGAATGGCCAGTCTGTGCCGTTGCCCAGGGCCCTGCAACCACAGGGGCCCAACAGGCACCAGCTGCAACATGCAGACAGAGTAACACTGAGGCCTGATTCACAAAGTGTTTTTCCAACGGGATCTGCCCATTAAGAAACACTGAGAATTAGGCCGCAGGTGGTGTATTCTAGAGGAGCTGTGTTGCTTTCAAGTGAGGCACATTTCTCTTTCTCCCATAGTGAGGCTCATTTTCACTGCAGCTCTTTTTTGAAATCAGTTTTTTACAGTTTTGTTTTAACTGCAAAATGGAGAGGGGGCTGGGGGTTGTGTAAGGAAATATAGGGTGGGTGCCTCCCCCGCCATTTTGCGGTAAAAATAATAAAAAAATAATAATAAGATTGGTGGTGAAACAAGCTTCAATGAAACAATGTGCGCTAAAAAAAATTACGAAACTATAATATCGAAGAAAATCAGTGAATTATTTAATTTGGGGGTCCTCCCCACACCCCTCGCATCTCCTTATGTTTTAACCACAATGTGTCATACATCCTATGCTAGTCTTGGACCTTGTCGCACTGTATTTGTTCACAAAGTTTCCCCACCTTTCTGTCATGCTCTTTTACACTTGCGCTCTTATTTCATATGTTGCTTTCAAATGGGCGCTTTCCCATTTAACTTTCATTAGCTCGTAGCTTTGCTCTCCACGTTTTCATTCAATTCGGTATTCAATATTCATGCCTTTTCTATCATTATTTCCTATGCCGCTTAATTTTCATGCCACCCGTGACTGTGTTTGTTCCCACTCTGCATGCTTTTCGGTTCATTTGGCATTCATGCTGCTTATATACCGACCCCTCGGAGCGCCCTGGTCTCGAGTGATGCTCCCTTTCATTCACCGGTCTTGGGCAGACCTGTCAGGTAGCTGTGCTGGACTCATTCTGCCCCACCTACTGGCTTGCCTTTGATTGCAAGCCCAGCTCGTGCGTTTGATGCCTCTCTGGAATTGTCAGCAGCTCCGCTCTGCTTCCGCGGACGCCGTCGATGGTTTGCTTTCTTTTTCCTTGCTTGCAGCTCCAGCTGTGTTTCGTGAACCACGGAGGCCCCCACACCTGAGTAGTTTCAATGGCCTAACTTCTCTTGGGCTGCACAGGTCCCAAGGGTCGTCTGCCAGCATCCTGGTGTCTCTGCAGGACCCACCATGGCTGCCTCTTCACAAGCAGAGTCCACTGCTGGTCTCTCCCACACAGCCCTCCCTGCTGATGGTCTTTTTGCTGCTCTCCTCTTATACAGCTGCAACCACTTGACAGGTTGCAGGTGTGAGCTCTTAATTGGACTTGCTTGACTATAGTTAGAGGGACATGCCTGAAATTCACAGTACTCTGCAGGCATCGCCCTCATCCTAATACTAGAATGGTAAAACCAGTTACTGGTGTTCACTACTCCTAATTGCCTGTTCCACATCCCAGTACTGTCATAGTAAATATGTGGGAAAATGAGGAGATGTTTGACAATAACCCATTAAGCCAGGTGAAGTGGGGGGTGGGGGGGTTAGGTTGGTTCCCAATAGGGAAAGGGGAATACCATATCTCACCTGTGGATACCCCACTGCCAATCTCCAAGGACCCTCCACGCAGATGATCCTCCCTCATTTCTCCACCCCGAGGGTCGGGATGCAAAAGCGATGTCCTTTCCCTGGGCACCTGAGAAGAGGATCCAGGGGGAGTAGGAGTGAGGATACCCTCAGGTTTCTCACATAACATAATTGAGAGAAAGAGCCTAAGTAAAGGCAATGTAATAATTACTAATAAGAACATTGTTGAAAGAACGAGCCTAAGTGAAGGAAGTGGAAATATTGAGAGAAAGAGCCTAAGCAAAGGTTGTGGAACTATTGCAGACACAAACATTACTGGAAGCAAAAGCCTAAATGAAGGCAATGGAATTAATAAGAAAGGATCGCTGACCAAATACTGGAGATGTATTGTAAGCTGGTTAGAAAGTGAACAAAGAGCAGAGAAGCCCTGACAGGTTAGTGAACCAGGCAATCAAAAAGTGTGTCAGGAACTCCCACCCAAGCAAGAAAGTGATGATACACTGGCAGGTGTGTAAACCAGGATTAAGAAGAAACAGTCATAAGAAGAGAAGGCCCATACCCCTTGTAAGGATAATACCCCTTGTAAGGATAAGTGACAAAGGCAGAACACCCTGGCAGGAGAGTATACCAGGGAAGATGAAGACTGATTAAGAAAGCAAAGGGGTCTAAAGCCCATATATGAAAGCACATAACAGAAAAGGGAAGACTCATACCCCTTTAAAGATTAACTATACTGTGAAAAGTGAACTGCATTTTGATGCAAGAAAACTGTGTACTTTTACAAGTGACTTGAGGGAAGAGTTTCTCCTTTAACAAGTTGCAATTGTTTTGATGTAAAAGTAAACTGTGTTGATGCAAAAAAACTGAGACTAAAGGGAAGGGTCCCCCCCCCCTCCCTTAAACAAGTTAGAACTGTGATGAAAACACATCAGAACCACTGAGAGGAAAAGAGAGTGGGAGATCAAAACGTATAAAGTATTGAAACATGAATAAGGGGGGATGGTAAAAGAGGAAAAACATAACCTCCTTTTATTTGTGTAAAGCAAGAAATCCATCAGTGGAGGACAAGTTGGAGGAGTGAAAAGGGGAAGAATCATTCTCCTAAAGATTTGTGACTTTATTTTGAAGAGTAACGGAAAGCCTGTGGTTAACCAGGCAAAACATAGGGGAATGGAAAACCCCTTTCTCCTGGTGGAACTTTACTGCTTTTATACACCGGGGTCATTTTTGGACACACTTTATTTCTATTAAACATCCTGACAAAGTTGCTCCTTAATTGTGTTGAGGCAGGAAACCCCCTCTTAGTGTTAGGGACAGATGGGACTTCTCCAACTGCCCCTTTTTTCCTTTTATGATAAATAGAAGTTGAAAAAGTACACAAAACCTGTTACTGTGTCTGAGTCTTACTCTTGACCCCTTACTTACAGTAGTACTCGTTTTGCTTAACATCTCTATGAGGATTTATGTATTTGCTGGAGTACTTTATGATGTGTACTTTGCATGTTTTCTTACTAAAACAGAGCATTGTTAAAAGCCAAACATGAGAGTGGGGAGAAGAAAGGAGAAGACACATGAATGAAGAATCATGCATAGTCCTCAAAGAAACCCTTCCTAAAGTCTCAGCCAAGGTGGCTAGGGAAAGGCGGACACTTCCTGATCCTGACCCTTGGGGTGGTATAAGCCAGGTGGATCACCTGGGAGGAAAAGGGCCCCAGGGGAATAAGCAGACTTCGTGGGAGGAGACACCGTATCTGTCTTCCTCAAGGAAGAAAACAGCTCTAATACCAGAATATGTAATGTCTTGTCAGCAAGAACATTTATTCTCTCAGTCCAACTGTCAAACTGGGGGTGAAGAACCTGGTAATCAGTCAGGTGTTATAAATGAGAAACATCCTTTAAGGGTTACTGACGTTTATAGAAGTAATAAGGAAGAGGAGTCTTTAATGGCCACCAATTTAAATCATGAGAAATCCCATTCTTTAATAACACCACAAACTTTGTGTAACCATTATGTGATTCCACATGTTAATATATGTGAGAAGAATATTGAACTTAATAAGGTTAATTTCACTGTAAAAACCAAACACGACATTTGGGACTTGAAGTCCCATAACTCCCAGAGTACTGGGAGGAAGAGGACTGTAGAGGCACAAGACTGCAGGTTGCAGTCAATCACTCCCGAGGACTGGGAGGCAGAAAAAGCCCCCCTATGGCGCAGGCCATTAGAGAAGGAGGAAGAGAAGGTGAAGGAGACAGCAGTAGTATGTGGAGCAGTTTTGTATTCTCCACGAGCAGCAGAAGCTGAAAGCAAACGCGAGCCGCAGGGTCGTCAGCTGTGTGTAATTATGATGCTGGTCCAGAGCGGGTCTCAGAGGCTCAAGTTTGCAGATGCAGGGTATATGCACTGGAAGGCCTGCCATTTTGCAGCTTTTCCCACTGTCAGACACGCACAGGTGTTGGAGGAGTCCCGCGATGCTGTGGAAGCCGGGAGAGCTTTGAAACTGACAGACGCGATAAGCCGGGCAGGGAAATCAAAGCAGAAGACGGGGAGGCAGCGAGGCGAATGGACACACACACCAGTCCCGGTGAGGCCACTGTTACATTGTGACCCCAGAGTGCTCCGTAACCGCCCACTTGCCAAGTCCAAGCAATTGAATCTCGCAATTGATGTTAACAAAGAAGCATTAAAGTGGAAAAAGTTACCTTATGAATATCGAACCAACACAAAGCAGATTTATACTTCTGATGTGAATCACTCTGATTCAAGAAGGCGAATTAAGAACTGTATAATCATACCAGAGAGGGCAATACAACTAGGAGAAATGAGAAACCATCATTGCCAAAACCAAAAGAGAAATAACCCAAGGCAGTTACAAAAGAACCAAAATTGCCCAAGCCAGAAGAAGGTGGTTAAGACATTGATCAATGATAAAGGCTGTTGCCCCTCTAGAAAAGTGGTCTCAAAGGAGAATGGTTTAAGCCCACATTGCCATGGTCAAAGAAGTGTGAAAGTGGAGCATAATTCTCATCAGCAGTTGGTTGACAGAAAAGGGTAGAATCAAAAATGGCAAGCCGGCTGCCCTTCTGAAAGAGAATATTCAGAAGGAAAGGAGCATAGACTTCAGAGAGTGCGGCAAATACACTGGTGTAATAAACAGCATCAGTGTGGTTCTAGTTTCCCCTAAACATTTCATATACTTAAAATTATGAAGCACAAGACATTGCTAACCTGTGTAAACTTGACCACTGAAGTACCTACAAGTAGTAGTTTTTTCTGGCCTGGCAGGAGAGAACATCAGGTTAGGAAGTGTTGTAGCACTTTGATCTCTGCTGGCAGCAGAGTATACCAGTACAGAGAACATTGTCGTAACAATCTTGGCAGAGTAGGCCAGGTGGAAGAAATTGAAGTGCTGTGGTGCGGTTAACAATATTGTAGCAGTTGAAGAATCACTAAAGTGTTTTGGTGAATTAAAGCAGAAGAATCCTTACAAGTTGATAACATTGAAACATGAGTTGTGTGAACTGCTGCAGAAGTGTTTAACATTATCAACCAAGTGGTTTTGTGTACTATGGCTGAAATATGATAAAGACCTTTTTCTTGTTGGAACCAATAAAGCAAAGAATGATTCTAGGCTCAAGAGAAGGTGTTAGTTAAAGGAGGAAGGAAGGAAGGAAGGAAGGAAGGAAGGAAGGAAGGAAGGAAGGAAGGAAGGAAGGAAGGAAGGAAGGAAGGAAGGAAGGAAGGAAGGAAGGAAGGAAGGAAGGAAGGAAGGAGGGAGGGGGGGAGGGAGGGGGGGAGGGAGGGAAGGAAGGAAGGAAGGAAGGAAGGAAGGAAGGAAGGAAGGAAGGAAGGAAGGAAGGAAGGAAGGAAGGAAGGAAGGAAGGAAGGAAGGAAGGAAGGAAGGAAGGAAGGAAGGAAGGAAGGGTGAATACTATCTTGATACTTTACTGTCAAAGTGGAACAAAGATTTGTACTGGAACAGTGTTAATAGACAGGATTTCCTGAACTTTTGTTTGGAACATTTTGAACAGAATCCTGCTTAGATCTGGGGAATGGGAATTCAACTGGATTGGAAGAAGAAAATATTACCTGTGAGCTGAATATAACTATTGCAATGGTTATCACTAAACTGCCATATATTCCCTTGTTAAATTGTGTATGTTAAGTGTGAGGGACAGAATCCTTTTGCTAGAGGGTTTCCTTTTGTTTATTTGAGGCAGGGAAATCCTTAGGGTAGGGATAGTGAAACGTTTATCCAACCTTTTAAGTTAATAAAATGGCATCTTTTGAAAAACCTTCACAAAATTGTCTGCCTCGCATTTCTGACCCCTCACATGAGGCATGATTGCAATACACCATAATACATACATTAAATAAAAGCAATCATGAAACTGTTATCAGAACAACGCTACCTCAGTTGGTAAAGCACAGTTACATTTTTTGGACTAAATCCAGAGTGATTTTTATTTCCCAAACTAATGTTGCTAAAAGAACTGTTGCAAACAAAATGACTAACAACTGGGAAAATAGGTGTTCAAATGCCGGAGTTGAAGAGTGGGCTAAAGTCCCGGCTACATCACTTAACCCACGTGTGTGCACCCAGGCAAATCATTTCATCTCAGGGTTCATTTGCATGGAAGGCTCATCCATAATCAGCAACAGGATGCATACTCGCCACCCATTATGAAGGAGCCAGCACAGAAAAAGCAAAATCAGGGAAAGTGTTTCCCTTTGCAGTTCTTCAGCATGCATGCACAGTCGCCTACGCATGAGGGACTGGGGGGTGGGGGGGGGTCATTTGCTTCCTGATACTTCCAAAGCCCATTGGAGAACACTCTAGTGAAGTGCACGGCTAAATATGAATATGGGTACTCCTGCAACTTTGCGCACAGTCTGGTACGTGAGGCATTAGTTCCTAGTGCTCCGGCTCCATCTTGCATGTACAGGAATGATAAAGCTAGCCCTGCTTTCTGGCTCCCATCTCCACGGTGCACAACAGCTGGGGGTCATGAAGCATATGAGGAGGTGCGGAGTCAAAAGCTGGTGAGAAATATTTTTATATCCGTCCTTGGGAGGGTGTGTATGTAGTTGTCCGTGCATACATGCATGCAAGGTTTTGGATGTGTCAGTGCATATGTGAATGAGAGTGCTGTGTGAATGTGGTGTCAGGTGCCAATGAGAATGCAGTGTGAATGTTCTGTTAGGGTGCACATCTGAGGGAGAGAAGAGGAATGTGCGCCTGACTACTTTTGTGAGTGTGTATGAATGTGTGTGTGTGCGGCCACCAGAAGCAAGTCCTCCGGCCTTTGGGGCAGCCAACATGGACATTTATTTGCAGTGGCGTGGAATGTTTTACAGGCATTATAGGGGCAAAGCCTACTTAAAGAGTACTCTTACATGGAGGAAGGGCGGGGAGGGTGGACTACATTGGGCCAATTAGCATGGACTTTACAGTGGCATGGTGTGTTTTACTAGCATATTAGCAAAGCCATCATAAGGAGTGTTCTTGTGGATTCGAGGGGATGGGGACTAATGACTACATTGGTCACCCAGTGTGGACCTTTCTTTACAGTGGCATGGCAGGTTGTACTGTCATTGTATGGGAAAGCGAGCTTGAGGAGTACTCTTATGTTGAACACATGTGATGTGATATGTCTTATGTGAGAATACTGGCCTATATTGGTGCAGATCTTACAGTGGTATGGCATTTTTGCTGGTATTTTGGAAAAGGTCAGCAGGTGTATCTTCTTACTTCGGGATAGTGACATGTATTCGTTGAGCTAGCATGGACATGTCTCCTTATATCATCATTGCTGGAACTATGGAGAAGGCAAACATGAGTATTTTCTTAAGTGGGGAAAACTGGCATCTATTGGAGCAGCCAGCCACCACAGCCATAAATAGGTACAGCCAGTATGTTATGTTTGATACAATGGATGAAAACTGGCATACATAGTGGGCAAAGGCAGCGGGACAATGTGCTGGTAAACACTTCTGTTCACCTTTGGTGACTATGCATCTATTGAACCTTCTCAAGCATTACCCTACACAACTCATTGTAAACTGTGTGTCCCTGTTAGGCAAGAATTGATGTACTAACCCTGTGTGACTACACAACTCTTGTACTCTTGGTATTGGGTAACCCACCTATTGGTATAGGTATGTACTACAAAGGTTGGTAGTGTGACTGAGCAGCCAGACATCTCAAGAGGGGTAAATGTGAGCTGTAGCAATGAAATCCACAAATACAAGTAGCCAAGTAACACTTATACTTAAGGTTTTTAGTTAAAATGATTATTTAACGGTCGTTTTTACATAAGCATTCTTTAAAAAGGGCAGTATACGTAGTAATCAAATACACTTCAAGATACTTGTTCAGAATTAACACAAAGCTAGTAGATACTCTTTAAAGATGCTTCTTACACACTTCCTACACCCCAAGGTGACTTCTCTAAATAGGACAGTAATAGCATTTATACATCACTAGTACACTTTGTAGATTATGAGATTTGCAGAAAGGAAAGGTTAAAGGGAGGGAGAGGGTTAAACAGGTTCTCAGAGAATGTGAGCACTTTAAATCTTCCAATGAAGTCTAGATAAAAACCTTTCCCAGCAATATTAGCTTAAAACCAATGCATCACCTATGAGGGACAGTACGAATCAAAATCAAATGGAATAGAACAATCTGCAGGGAGCCAGGACAGCCAAAGTCAACTGGAGCAAAGTCTATGGAGCTGAGGCACTTCTTAGATAGTAAAGGTCTAGCACAAGGTTAGCGAGTTTATTGAAGAAAAATCACTGTAGGGTCACAAGCTGTTACACTTCTGAAAGTTAGAGCTGAGAACAACTCTAGAAAAGCAGGTACTGCAAGTCTCAAATCAGAAGAGCAAGCTGCAGACACTGAGGTAAGTACCCCAAGTCAGAACAGTACCTTTGATTAAAAGAAGCGTGGTCCAGCTGGCTCCTGTCTGGTTGCAGCGATGCAGATCCTGTGTTCCTGGGCCTCAGTCATGGGGACAAGAGGGAGGACGCCTGGGGACTTCTGCGGCTGCAATTCGATGGTCGGCAGCAGCTACGGGCTCTTTTTGGATCAGCGGCACTTTGCGGTTACAGCGCTCGGTAAACAGCACCACCGCGGAACTTGGATACCAGTTTGGCTTCCTTCACTCCTTGAGTCCTGCACTCTGGTGACTCGAGCTCTGGTCGTCCTGCTTCTGGAGGGTCCTGGGGAGACTCTTGGAGCTTCTGGCTGGCTTACAGATGTTGCACTCCACTACGGATTTTCCAACCCTTGGCACTCGTTTCCTGCAGCAGCAAAGAAGTACAGCCATTGGGGGAAGATTGTCCAGCAGAGTTCATCTCGGGGTTAGTTGGTCCCACTAACCCAAGGGAAGAAGTTGTCCCTTCCGGAGCTTCTCTTGTCGATCAGAAAAAGGAGTTTCAGCACACAAGCAGGGCTTCACCTGGCAGTTCAACGGTGCAGGAGAATGCAGCAAGCTTTGCTCATGGTTTCTTCATTGTGTTGTTCTTCCCAGTGGTTGACTGTCTCTAGTCACAAAACCCTCGCCTTTTAAGCAGGTTTCTCCCATTCATACACAGCCTAGCTGTCACTCAAACAGAAGGGTGCATTCAGGTCCCAATCAGGACTGGGTGCATTCAGGTTTCCCTAGAGACCAAGGACAATTTCACTTCACTATTCTTGGGAACAGTAGTTCTCACAAGAAAAGGTATTTAAACCCTATGCAAAATCCCAAGGATTTCTCTATGACACTGCACTGAAGGTGCTTTGTGTCACCATACAAAAAGTAAGATGCCTATGGGGTTCGTCAGACTCCAAAAACAAAGGAAACACATCATCCAAATCAGATCAAAACACATGAGTGAGAAAAAGGGCCCACTCACTCCAGGGTTAAAATTAAAAAAGTCCTAAAGTCCAGCAAAAAGAGTTGGGGGTCTGATATAACAGAAGAAGAGGCATCCTCTACGGTAAGTTATACGGAGGCTTTATTGTCCTTGGTTCGATACCCTCTGGGTTAACAGGGTAAGACGGCAAAACACAAGACAGTTACCACGCCAGACACCGGGCTCCCCACACCCATTGAGGACACCTCCACCATCAACTCCCAACCGTCACACTCCGCACTCAGCATTCCACCGGAGCACAGAGTGACTTCACAGACTCACACGCACATGCGCCATTATGACAGGGTCTCTAAGGCTGAAGGGAATTAGCACAGAAATTAGAATTCTCCCTAACAGTCCCCCCCCAATTTTTCAAAGAAAATGTGATGTAAAATGCACAATTTTAAGCCACTATTTGAAAGATTTTCACAGAGTGCGTGCGGGTGTGACAAACTCTCCAACCACCACCATAGCTCTCCACTTTTTGTGTCGCTGTACAGGAGAGGGAGTGACCCCTGACCGGCCCATAGAGTCAGAGCTCGCTCTCGAGTACTTTGAGACAAGATAGCTGCACCTTGAGGTGGATGGAGGTGCAGGTTTTTATTTCAACACCAGTCAATAAGGACAACTCAATGGTTTGGCAAAGGGGAGTACATTTAATGAAAAGTACAAAAAATGTGGAAACATGAAAATCGACAGTGATGCGATAGCCGGTCTCGCTTCAACTCCCAATGTCTTCATGCAAACAGAAACAGTAATACCCAAAATTCGTCATCATTGACGTGTAACACTCAAAAGTTTGTCATGCAATTCTATTGGTTGGAAAAGGTAACTTAACTATAGGTGCTATATCTGTATATGGTAACGGAGTGTGAGGATTGGATAAACATCATTAGGTGGCCATCTAAGCCCATCCCTCTAACATTACTCTTGTAGACGTCACTAAAAGTATGACGTCCCTTTGATTCTACTATCTATAGGACTCTAGATTATTTGGTACACTATGATTGGGTTGGCTTCAACCCATGCATAAATGTCCACTTTAATTAGCAGCACGCAGAATGGTCAACCAGGTGCAGGATGCCCCAAGATTCACCCAGCCTCCCTTCCATCAATCAGTACTTTATTGCTATGTGTCAATTAGTTGGCTGTGGTCCGCCTCGAAACTGTAGCTTCTTGTCAGGAAAAGTTGTGGGGTCTTCTGTTTGGGAGACAGCCAGGCAGAGATGCCTCTTCTCGCTCGGCTGGTCACGTGCTAGCACACTGTGAATCTGCTTAGTTTTCCTTCTATTTGTGCATTTAATTCTTATTTGCCTTGCCACCTGCCTGGGCCTCCTTATATCGACCTTCACGGGGCAGGCTGCTCTGTTCTTAAATTTTGATTCTCCGGAGCTACTGTCCACCTCCCTTTCTTGTTCTGACCTTGATTTCCCAGGCACGAGCTGCTTCTTGCTAAGTTTCGATTCCGCCATTTCTTTTCTTGTTCAAGCTGGAATACGAATCCTGTCCTGTTTGACCCTTAGTAACCTGGGTTAATTCTGCTTTTGTATAAAGTGGACTTGCACTTATATAGTGTGCCTTGTTGAGGTAGATATATAGGTGGCACTTGCCACTCTATTCTTCTACTAAGAATAGCAAGCCGCACTGTTTTCTTTGCTTCTTGCGGTTACAAGCGTATGTACAGGTGTTTAGCTGGTTGAATAGCTTCATCCTGCTTAACAGTTTAAGTTTCTTTGTATTTCAACTAAGTTCATGATGTCCTTATTCATGACAGTTTGTCTCTGTGTGTCATCTTTTGATTATAGTTTCTGTCACGGTCCGCTCCTTTCGCTCCCGTTCCAGTCACTTGGGGGCATTTTTTGGGGTTTATTCCCTACTGGACATTTCCTCCGAACCTTATGCTACAGTGCTGTGATGAATTGGGAGCGCTAAAACCTTATTTTCCAAATTACTTCCCTTCCGGATCCATTCCAGGTTTTTGGCAGCCAGCATCTAATGACTATGCTTCCCAGAAGGCCTGGCTCACTGCTTCACCTCCTCCCTTGCAGGACAAGGTTGGGTGGAGAATAGGCAACACCTGTGGCTACAGGTGCAGCAGGCAGCACACCTGAGGGGTGTGCTCGTTAAGCAGCTTTAAAAGCCCCAGTTTGCTTCAGTCCAGCACTGGTCATTGTTGCAATGTTCCTGTTGTGACTGGTCCCTTGTTCCTTGTTCCTAGCTTTTGTGCCTAGTTCTTAGTTCCTGTTTCTTGTTCCTCTGCCCTGGATTGCGGATTTATGTGCTTAATTGATTTCTGCTTTCTGGATTTCCCTTTCTGTCTTCCTCTGTCTGCAGGCAGCCTTTCTCTGTGCTTTACCCTTTGATGCTGCCCAATTTGCCTGTGTTCTCTGTTTCTTTGATGCTGTCCTTTCTATTGGGATCCATTCCATGTTTTCCATTGCACTTCTGCATTTATTTCCCATTGATTATTAGGTGTGGGGTGCTGTTGTAACTAGTCCCTGTGTGAATGCCTTTTGTTTTCCTCACTATTCTATAATCACAATTCCTCCTTGCCCCTTGACTTGGGTCTTATGTATTTAGTTATCCTCCACCCATTGCTGTTATAGCCTTCTGGGTCCCTGTTTGATCAACTGGGTTCGTGGGTTTACTGACATTCAAGTGGTCTTTCCGATCCTCGTGAGTACTGTTTCTAAGTTCCTTATTCAGTATAATCCAGTGTGTCAGCTCACAGATCCTGTCCTTGCTTGCCCTCTACGTGGGCTTAGCGCTGTCAGTATCTGTAATAGCATAGTGGGTAAGGAGTTTGCCGACTTTCCTTTCAGTCATAAGGAGGTTCTAAGTGCTTACCCCACATCCCTTTTCATATATTGGTATTATTGTTTCACTCTATTTGCACTCCTGGGTTTTAGTATACACGTGTCTTGGGTATTGTATGCACGTTGTTAGATTCAAAGTTGTTCACTGTGCGATTCCGTGCACATTTCCCTTGCCATATTCATTGCCTTCTTCCTTTCTTAACAGAATGACCAGCCGTTATTCCCATTTGAATATGGCCAGTTTAAGAAAGAAAGGCAGCAAGGCCACTAACAAGTTTGTACAGAAAGCTTCCCTTATGTTTACCTGTGACAATCAAATCACTGATCCTGACTTAAATGAACTCCTTGTCACGAATGGGTATTTACGTGCAAAGTATTTCTCCCACAGGATGGCCCATCGTACATTGCCTGATCCTAGTTCTGTCTTTAATTTTGATCCAGATTTTATGCCCGCACAAGCCTTAGCAGCGGAAAACAACACACTGCTGGATTTATTACACACGAGTACCTCTGTTGTTGAACCCCATGATTCCGGTTGTGCTTTATCTCAGATTGAACAGTTTCATGATTCAAACATAAAGAATGGAGGGGTTCCTTGCATATCTTCTGTTTTCAGCCCTCAGTCTACAGCTTACTCCTCTGCACAAGTACTTACTGTAGTCCCAAATGCCAAGAGGTCTGATGTCAATAGTCTGCTTAAGGGAAACACAGACCAAGTCGGTAAGAGAGAGTATAGATCACAAAACCTGCAAGCAGTAAATGACAATGTACAATGAGTGCACATCCGGATGGCTAGGGCAGGATCCAGCCTTGATGCCACCATGCCTTCCCCTGTGCCTACTGATAGGGATGTACAGTTAAGGTGGGGCATGCTAAAAGCTGAACTTGTGTTAAAACAAGAATACATTACTTTACACGAGGAGAATAAAACCTTACATTGTTTTCTGAATACACCTCAAACTTTATCCGTTGATGAAGTGAATACTGTTCAGTCCCTGAGTGCGGAGATTTTTGTAGGTCATGATACTTGTCAACATGTAAAATTTATTGGGAGTGAAAGTCCTTTTTCTAGCACAGCACTTATTCAGGGCACAGGTTCTGACAATTGTTCTACCGTTTGTCAGGAATTGCTGTTAGCTGAAGATTTACAAGCCACTCCTTTACCTAAGATTTCCTGTGTAGCAGTTTGTCATGATTCTGATCTTGAACACATACATGCTTCTGATTTCCAAACACAATCCACAATGGTGGCATACACAGAATCAGTCACTACTGTAGGCTTAGGTTCTGCCCTTGATCTAGCTGCTGAGACTGAAGTAGACATTCAAGCTGACGTGGAAAACGATGCTACCTCTGTGTTCGCTCCTCCTTCTGCCAATTTTTGTCACAACGAACAGTCAAAGACAGTACAGAATTCTTGTTTTGATGGGCTCATTCCACAGTATACTGAACCAAAGACCCGGCATGCGATTCCTGAACTGTTGATTGTTAATATGACACTTTCAGAAGCTAAGACGGAGGAATGGACATTTGACTAAATCCTGATTAACAGAGACTTTACTATGGTGATTCCTCTGGTTGATTTTGACCTCTACAAAGGAAGAGACTCTGTGTCATCCACTAAGGAGAGGGACGGCATGGGTACAGCTCAGTCTTTGGTTACTGGTGCCAAGGAATCAACCGCCCTAAAGGTGCTTTCCATTCCTGAGCCTCAAATGTGTCTGTCGACTTCTGGGACTTCAGTCTGTCCTCCTACAACCATTGACTCTTCGATTATCCAGTCCACGGCTCTGCAGTCATCGTTGACACACGTGTCTTCAATCAATGAACAATTGCTATGTCTGCCAGTCACTCAAGAGCCTTCACCATGTACGTGGTCAAAGCCAAAGACCTTGACAAGTTTGTCTTCAGCTAACGAGACGGCTCCAGCTTGCATGCCCTCAGCCTCAGAATTTCCTCTGGCATGCCTGTTTTCGGCTACAGTGACTCATCCAGCGGATTATCCTTCAGCCATGGAGCCTCCGGTAGCACATCCTGAGTGCATGTCTTCAGTCCCAGAGCGTACTGCTAGTTTGGCTTCAGTTCATGAGAGACCTGTATCCTGCTCAGCCTCGCTGCCAATATCGGAGGTGCACCTGTCTACTCTGTCTGATCATGTTGCATATTCTTCTACTTCAGAGTTACCTCCTGAATCCCAACCATTTATTACGGATGAATGTCCAGCCTGCCCTTCTTATGCTTCAGGGGGATCACCAGAATGCCTGCCTTTTACACAAGTTGATTCTCCCAACTGCTTGACTGTAGCATCAGCGCCTCCCGAATATGCAACATCTGAGTCTGAGACTTCTGCCAGCTCTCTCTTCAGAAACATCAAGCTGGATCACAACTCAGGAGGGCCTTACATGCGAGGCCGTTGGACTTGCCTGGAGTGTTACGAGAGGGAGACGGATACCATCCGCCATGGCCCAGTCACCAAACAAGTAGCCGACCAGGATAGCGGGCTAGACGGTTCGCATTTGGGGGCCGGTTTGGATCAGCCACTTGACAGCTTTCTTGTTGCCGGATCCCACATGAGCCTGAGGGAGGGGACGGGCACGGCCCCCCAGCTGCAGCACCAGTCAGGTGCAAGTAGCCAAAGGAAGGGTATGACTGCTGCAGTTCAAGATGTGCCTGTTATTGCTCCTGCTGCGAGTGTGCCTGATGTCCCAAGTACTGCGTCTATCACTCCTATCGGTATGCCAAACGTCCCTGCGGTTGTATCCCACATGCAACAAGGTGGCTACATGACTGACACCAGGAGTGCCAGCCTCATACAACCCATTGGACTTCCAGGCCCCCAAGGCGTGGAACAGATGCAGTCGAACCTTGGTCACCCTCAACCACAGGCCTTTACCCAGATGGATGACGGGAGAAGATCCAAACCTCTACCTCGGCCGCCACCTTCTTTTTCTGAACATGAACATTTCCTGAAACCTGCTATTTTCTCACCTCCTGTGTGTCCGCTCTCGGCAGGGAGGCTACCAGAGCCTCTACCATTGTCTAAAGCATGTTGCACCAGCCTGCCTCCCTCCTAAATGATCAATGAGTGTTCGCTCCCAGTGTCTGAGCTTCCTGGAGCTTCCAACTCTGCTTCGGGTCCTGCAAGTCCTTCATGCCTTTCTTCGACCCATGAGTCTCTTCCTCACCGAAAACCTGCCTATGGCTCTTCTAGACTGCGGCCTGATTCTATTCATTCCAGTCCCTCTGCTTTTGCCCGCGCGTCATCGTTTCCGTCAGTGCCACCTCCGAAGACAAAGCGCTCCTGTCATGGAAGGAAGATGTTTTGTGCGGGTGACGGTCGCCTGGAGTCGGCCGTGGTAGGGGGTATACAGTCACGGCTCGCTCCCTTCGCCCCCGTTCCCGTCACTTGGGGGTATGTTTTGGGGTTTATTCCCTACTGGACATTTCCTCCGAACCTTATGCTACAGTGCTGTGATGAATTGGGAGCGCTAAAACCTTATTTTCAAAGTTACTTCCCTTCCGGATCCATTCCAGGTTTTTGGCAGCCAGCATGCTACTTTAATCTAATGACTATGCTTCCCAGAATGCCTGTTTCACTGCTTCACCTCCTCCCTTGCAGGACAAGGTTGGGTGGAGGATAGGCAACACCTGTGGCTACAGGTGCAGCAGGCGGCACACCTGAGGGGTGTGCTCGTTAAGCAGCTTTAAAAGCCTCACTTTGCTTCAGTCCAGCGCTGGTCATTGTTGCAGTGTTCCTGTTGTGACTGGTCCCTTGTTCCTTGTTTCTAGCTTTTGTGCCTAGTTCCTAGTTCCTGTTTCTTGTTCCTCTGCCCTGGATTTCAGATTTATGTGCTTAATTGATTTCTGCTTTCTGGATTTCCCTTTCTGTCTTCCTCTGTCTGCAGGCAGCCTTTCTCTGTGCTTTACCCTTTGATGCTGCCCAATTTGCCTGTGTTCTCTGTTTCTTTGATGCTGTCCTTTGCTACTGAAAAACTTGATGCATTAGTCTTTCCCTTTATAGATTTAGCTTCCTGCCTTTTCTCCTTGGATGGGTGGGAAAGGTTTCCTTTTGTGATATCATTTTACCTACTCCTGATCCTTACTTTCTATTGGGATCTATTCCATGTTTTCCATTTCACTTCTGCATTTATTTCCCATTGATTATTAGGTGTGGGGTGCTGTTGTAACTAGTCCCTGTGTGAATGCCTTTTGTTTTCCTCACTATTCTATAATCACAATTCCTACTTGCTCCTTGACTTGGGTCTTATGTATTTAGTTATCCTCCAACCATTGCTGTTATAGCCTTATGGGTCCCTGTTTGATCAACTGGGTTTGTGGGTTTACTGACATTCAAGTGGTCTTTCCGGTCCTCGTGAGTACTGTTTCTAAGTTCCTTATTCAGTATCATCCAGTGTGTCAGCTCACAGATCCTGTCCTTGCTTGCCCTCTATGTGGGCTTAGCGCTGTCAGTATCTGTAATAGCATAGTGGGTAAGGAGTTTGCCGACTTTCCTTTCAGTCATAAGGAGGGTCTAAGTGCTTACCCCACATCCCTTTTCATATATTGGTATTATTGTTTCACTCTATTTGCACTCCTGGGTTTTAGTATACACGAGTCTTGGGTATTGTATGCCCGTTGTTAGATTCAAAGTTGTTCACTGTGCGATTCTGTGCTCATTTCCCTTGCCATATTCATTGCCTTCTTCTTTTCGTAACAGTTTCTTTCATCTGTGAGTCTGTTTGGGCCCTCGTAACGGCACCGTTTGTCTTCAATTAAGGCCTGTTGGGTTTCTTCCGGGGTGGTATTTAAGCAATCTTCATTTCGTGTCATTTGTTGGTAGGGTTTTCTCAATTGATACCTTACTGCCCATGGTTGTCTGGTTACTTCAATAGGTATTGTTCTTCTGGTTTATTTGCTCATCATACGTCACATATCTCATAGTGAACATTCCTGGTACTTTAAAATGGGCAGCGGAGTGCAGGCTATGTTTGGGACCTCTTCTACACTCCCCCCTCTGGTCAGTTCATCGACCACTTCCGCTTCCACTTTTGGATTTATCTTACTTGGTTCTTCTGTATCCATTTCTTCTTCGTCTTCTGGGTTTGTACATGCTGGTTTGAAGGAAGGTGTCTTTGGAGTCCATATTTGTATCACTCCTTTTAGGCTTCCTGCTGTCTTTACATGTTCATCCTTGTTCCATTTCATTAGTTGACATTGTCCATTGGGGCTACAATAAATCAATTTTCCTTCATAATTTCTGCGTTTCCTGGGATAAAGACACTTTGTACCCTCTGGCGCATGCTTGCTTGCCTTCACAAAGTCTCTTATTTCTTCGTCAGTCAGATCTCTGGGCTTCCATCCTGGTTTGACATCAATCATGATTTTCATCCCTGTGTCTTTCTTCACAGTTTTCTGGCATTGCAAATCTATTATCTTGATAACGCAAAATCCTAGTAATACAATTACTAGGAGGGCTCCCAAGAACTTGAATGCATCTGCCATCCATTGTGCAACCCATGAAAACAGTGATCCAAAACAGCTGTCATCATCAACTTTGTCGGTTTCATTGATCATCTGGTTCTGTAGGTTTGTCAACATACCTATTGCTTCTGTTAACGTTCCATTTTCCTCATCGTGAGAAGGTATAAATGTGCAACATGATTCTCCAATTTTTGCACAAACTCCTCCATCCATAGCTGTGATCATGTCAAGTACATATCTGTTCTGGAGAGTCATCAGTCGGATGGCTCTTAGCTTATTGTCGAGTTGATGGTTTGCAGTAACTCCCCTCTGGTTATCTGCAACCACTTAGTATTTGCTCCAACTTGGATTCTTGGCATAAGGATTGTCGCGAACACTGATGAGGTGAGGCTGAACAGCCTGTGTTCATATGGGATTGCATGAAGTTCTTCTTCTGATTTGGCAGAGAAGTAATTTTCTCTCTTCACTCAAGTTGGCAGTTTCGCAGATCTCTTCTTCCTCAGGTGAGCATCTGCTTTTAGGAAACTATCAATATTCAGGTCATTTTTCGGGATCACTAGTGCTGGAACATGGACATTCAGTATTGTGCATATGCCTCCCCAGTTTTTCGACAGTCTGATGTATGCTTCGGATCCACAAGCCCAATAATGATCCATGATTACTGCAGTCCCATGAGTCATTCCTGGAGCTTCAAAAAAGTGTCCGCAGTTCTGATTCTCTCCCATTTTCCTTGTGCCATTGTTCCTGAAGCACAATTTCGGGCTTTCTAGTGGCACTATCTGCAAGGTCCTCCACTGTCTTCGACCCATGTCAGTAATCTTGTAAGCTTTGGCCATAGTGGTTTGCACCATCTCTGTGAGTTTTCTATGGCTTCCTTGCAGGCTCCAAGGACCATCCATGTTCAGCAGATCACTACTCCTTCTTCCCATCCGTTCGGTGAAAGCACTGTTCCCCAAATCTGCATTTGGCCTCTGTTTTTCAAAGTTTGAGCTTCTTCTGGAGTTTTTCTTTGGACGTTCAGTCTTGGGTTTATTTCCCATTTTATCCCTGTTCCTTTAACTTCAGGTTTCTCGTACCTGATCACGTGATTCCTAGTATGAGCTCTGTTTCTCGTCTTAATGTCCTGAACATAATCGTCTTCATCGGGATAATCTGTTTCAGTTGCCCATATCAATGAGGCATCACTTCGCATGAACTGGCCTCAGGTGTTGCACATTGCCATGTGTGACAGGCAGTGTGCTGTCGGGACATCGATTTCTACAGTCATGAAGATCTTGGATTTCCCCATGCTGTACGGTAGAAGTGCACAAACGAAGCATTCTCCTTCTGAATTTCATCTTCCAACTTCTTTCATGCGCTGGTACCAAATGTTGTTCCCTAAATGTCCTGTGCTGTCCAGGTAATCATTTAGTTCATTATTATCTTCATATGAGCTTCTCTCGATTCTTAATGTTTTCCTGTAGTTTGCTATAACTACATCTCTGCCTCTGTATGGCTCTTTCTTGCTGGAAGGTTCTCAGGTATCCTGGTTCATGGTGCATGCTTCTTCATCTGTGTCATTTGAGTGGACAAGAGTCTGACAGCTCTTTCCTGGTCCTCGTGCATCTTTTCTCTGCTGTGTGCAAGTGCCCATGTCAACCAGCCTAGCACTGGTCCGGTATATGGTCGTATTGTAGGCCTGGTACTTGTCCCTTGCGTTGGAATATGCGTGCCGGGTAAGACAGTCTCTATCGTTTTGTTCTTTAGCTCTTCTTTTCACTTTCTCACTTTGGTTAGGTGCGGGAATAGAAGGTCTACTAATATGTGTGTCCTTGCAGAGAGTTTTTCTGTGGCCGCTTCTGTTTTCTTGAGGGCTTCGGATATGACTGCTTCTGTTGGCCTTTCTCTTAATTCTTCTCGTTTTTTCTCACTGTCTCCTGTGAACGTTTTTTCGGTAGGCAGTCTCATCTTCTCTGCTGTTTTTGTTTGAGGTTACGTGGTCATTGACACTAGGCCTGGTTCGTGTGCATTCAGTGTGTGTGTGCGTGTAGATGTCAGTGTTTTGCCTTCATTCATTTCATGCCGACCCTGTCTCCAGCTTTCCTGCTCATTCATTACCTCAAGTGTGTGTGTATCACTATTAATCATGTTCATTTCAAGTTCATTTACTCTGCCATCAGATCTCCTAGGGACTGGAATGACTATATAAGGTATGGGTGCTTTTGTGGGTTTCATGCGTACATCACCAGGTAGGTGCACTGAAATTGGAATGCTTCGTGCACCAATAAAGAATGCAGTTCTGATTGTCAATGATAGTAAAATAATGATGAACACAATGCATCAATACATTATAGTTCGATATGTAAGGCAACAGCATTTTCTTCCAAAGAAGTGGGGGTGCCTCTCTGCTTGTTGGAGTACCAGGTGACTGCCCTGGGCCCCCATCTCGATCATTCGCAAATGTCAATGTTATTGTTCCTCCACCCAATATCGTTCTCAGAGCTTTGTATCAAAAGTGTTGGGTGCTTCACAACTGTCCTCCCCCCCTTTGTGGGTGACGATTGTCTCTTAATGCAGGATACAGTTCCTTTGCTAAACTATGGGAAATAGATAAAAATAACACTTCGATGAGTCACCTTTACTGTGCATGTTCAAAGTACGTGAGTTCCCAGTCCACTCCTCGAATCTGCTTCAGTCCTGAGGACATGTTGGACACTGGTCAGTATGAGAAAATAGGGAAAAATGACAACAAATATAACACATAAGGTTCTTGACTCTGCTCCCTCGATCTGTCCCTCGGTGAAAGTCTCTTCAGAATCTCCTCAGATAATCTCTCTGATGGTTGGAAAGATCCACTTGGAGAATGATTCCATGCAGGAGCATTCCCATCTGTGCGATATTAGCTGGATCTCTGATGAAGGTAAGGACGTCAACCTCGATAGGTCTCCCCACCAGTTCTGGAAAGTCAGTAACTAGGCGAAAAAAGGACATTATGCACTAATCTGCTGTCCTCTGGTGATAGAGGCATTTGTCCTGTCTTTGTTGGGATTCAGGAGTATATGTTCTTTCCTTAACGTGAACAATGTTTGCACTGTCAGTTCGCGTGGAGTGCGACCAAAATACTGATCTTATTTAACAGATGGCTTAAATGTTCAGTGTTTGCTGGATCTCGAAGGAATGTCAATGTATCAGTTGTTCTCCCGACAAGAGATGGACAGTCTTCGATTATGCAAAAGAAAAGTGTATTGATGAGTTCATCTAGTTCCACCTGTGGTGGAAGCATTTGTTTCCTTCTCACTGTACTCAGGGAGTACGATGAATGCTTCAGCAATGACAGTAAGCAGTTGTCTGATTATTTTTTTCGTTTTCAGGATCTTGAAGAAAGTCTGTGACACTGGTGAGCCTCCCTACCAGTGACAGGTAGGATCTTAACACTAAGTTGAAATATATAACCATGTCCTTTGCGATGTCTCTACTCTTGGACACCATAAGTGCGTCCATACAAAGTCTCGGTCTTGGATGAATCGGGATGCTGTATCTGTTTCTAATGTATATATCCTTGATCAAAGTTTGTCATAGTCCTTTTCTCCTCACGGCTTGAGAGTGTCTTCATTCAAAAGTTCAAGTCAACACAATATGTTGTGGATTATATGCGCAATTTTCTTCTTCACCCTGCAACTAGGATGCACAGAGTGTCCGTTTTTATGCCCTTATCCCCTTTTTTGCTTAGAGGAAGTGTCCAGGTTAAGCCACAACTTGCAAATGTTCTTTGTCTTTACTTTGCTGGTCATGCATCCTTCTTCCTCGTCATGGATCTCATCTGCACGTGCTGTGGTTCTTTCCAGTTGTCTGTAGTCTCTTCGCGGTGGGGTGCAGGCAGGGGGGTTCCTCCGATGTATGGCTTGATATCACCCAGGAAAATCCAAGCTCCTCTTCCTTGCAGCTTGACTGCAGATGCAGTAACGTCTTCAACTGTAAATGGTCCGTTGAACCTTGGCTCATCACACTTTTTCCT
This sequence comes from Ambystoma mexicanum, assembly GCF_040938575.1. Lineage (NCBI taxonomy): Eukaryota > Metazoa > Chordata > Amphibia > Caudata > Ambystomatidae > Ambystoma > Ambystoma mexicanum. The sequence continues at coordinate 827,288,000 of NC_090939.1, forward strand.
TGTGTGATTCCTCACCAAGACGGTGTCCCCAGGGAAGACGAGTGGAACACGTAGTCCCTGAGCTGTGTCTGGTGTAGTGTCTCTTTCTGTGTTCTGTGCTGCACTGCACCCTGTTCGTCGTCGCTGCAGCTGGTCTGAAATTACAGTAAGGCAAGATGTCATGCAGTTGAGATAATTTTGCATTTCAGAACCTAGAATCTCTCCAGTTGACTGGGCGTCACATCTAGCTTTATCTCGGGGTGTGAGGGGAGTTCTCATTCTTCTTCCTGTGACTATCTCGTGTGGCGTAAAATGATGGTCGGAGCCTGGTTAGTTCCGAAGAGCATACAGTGCCAGTGGAAGGCAGAGCAACCATCCCCTCTTTAGAGTAAGCTTCAACTTGGCTATCCTTTCTTTTAACGTGCCGTTGAGCCTCTCACAGATCCCATTATCTTCTGGATGATACGCCGATGAGAACTTGTGCTTTATCAAGCTAAGCTGATCAAAGACTGTATTTACAAAATGAGCCCCATTATCTGATCTCATCACTTCACACACCCCCCACCTGGGCAACACTTCCCTCACTAGGAATTTGGTTGCACAGGTAGAGTTTGGGTGTCTACATGGACCTGCTTCTATCCATCTAGAGAATGGACACACCACAACAATTAAATATCTGTACCCGTTGCATACTTGAATCATGTTGACAAAATCGACATGCAAGTACTGAAAGGGCCCATTTGGCCTGAGGATGACTCATCCCATTACTTTTAATGTGTGCCCAGTGTTGAATTTCTGGCAGATTATGCGGTTTACCATAAAGAATGCAACATGCTCAGCTAAATTTGGTGTGAACCAGTCTTCTGCAAGCGTTGCTGCTAAATTCTCTTTTGTCATGTGTATCTGGTAATGCAACTGTTCCAGCGCTATTTTTAGTAGGGCTACAGGCATTACTGGTTTACCAGTGCTGTCTTGTCACCACAAGCTGTCAGAGGGCTTTAAAGAACACCCTTGACGTTTCCACAAGTTTTTCTCTTCCTGTGATGCCTCCCCTTGGAGCTCCATTAGTTGCGTTTTCCCAAGATTACTATAGGCTTCTGGTGAGGTTTGTGCTACCATTATCCTTTCATGTGTGCACACCACTTCTACTTCCATGGCCATCTAATTTGTGGATGCCATACGCTTGGCTTCCGTCTCTGCTGCGTAATTTCCGTGTGAGACAAAATGTGTCCCTTTCGTGTGGGCGGCGCATTTTACGACCGCTATGACCACTGGGAGCTGTAATGCCTTTGCCAGCCTGTCCAATAAAGCTCCCTGTTGCACTGGCGTGCCGTCCGCTCGGAGGTAGCCCCTCCTTTTCCAGCGTGCTAAGCCTGTGTGCACTGTTGACGTCACATAGGCGGAGTCACTGTACACTGTTACTTCCAGGTCTGCGTGGTTCTCAATGGTGAGTATCAACGCCAATAATTCTGCAGCCTGTGCTGAGTAATGAGATGGTATTCGCGCACTAACAAGTACTCGAAATTCTCCATTTGCTATGTGTTTCATCACAGCGACGCCTGTGTATCTTTGTCCATCGCTATGGTCGATTCTCGAAGACCCGTCAATAAAGACCATCTCTCCTCCAGCCAAGGCATTTTCCTTTACCCTGGGGATTTCATCATAGAATTCCTCATAATTTGCGCAGTCATGGATTGGCTCTCCTTCAGTGACTGGCTCTGCTATAAACATAGCTGGGTTCACTATCTTACATTGGACTATTTTGATTGATGGGTTTGATATGATCACTTCATAAGCAGAAGCTCTCTGAGATGTCAATGAGCCCCTTGGTTTCTCTAAAATGGCAAATAATGAGTGCTCGACGTATAATTTCATGGAACATCCCATTACAATGGTTGTCGCTTTCTCTATGGCGATCGCTGCGGCAGCTAAACTTTGTTCGCATGGGAAATGGCCTTTCATTACTGGGTCCAGGTTCCCACTGTAATAAGCTAAAGGCTTGTACCCCAGCATGGTTCTTTGGGCGAGCAATGCTGTCATAACTCCACCATCTGTGTGCGAAAACAGGTATAATTCCTCTGCATAATTGGGAATTCCGAGAACTGGAGCTGTGCAAATCGCTCTCTTGAGTTCAGTGAACCCTTTCTCCATTGTCTCAGACCATTCAATCTTTTCCTTTGTCACTGGGCCTTCTTTAGAGCCTGAAGTAAAGGCTTGTTGTAAGAGCTGTAATAAAAAAAACATGCCCTAACATAGTTGCATAGGCCTAGAAAGCTCTGAATTTGCTTTATCGTGTGTGGCTTAGTCGTGTTCAATATGGCTTCAGCCCTTTCTGGGGTCACCTTCTTGCCTTCATGTGAGATTAGCTGGCCTATGTACAGCACTTCCTGTTGACAATATTTTCAGCTTTTCCTTGTCAACTTTATAACCTTTCTCAGCCAGTATAGTTAGTAGCTGAACAGAATTGTGCCTGCATTGCTCTTCTGTGGTGCTGCAGATTAGGATGTCATCCACATACTGCAGGACGGTACTTTCTAATGCAATATTGCTTAAGTCCATCTGCAGGACTCTGTTGAAAATAGACGGAGACTCACAATACCCCTGTGGCAGCCTCGTGCTTTTCAGACGCATTTGTCTGAATGTAAATGACATCAGATCTTGTGAGTCATCGTGCAACGGGTTAGAGAAAAGGTCATTTTTCAAGTCAATCACCATTAAAAACTTTGCCTCGACGGGTATATTACATAGAATTGTAGATGGGTTAGGGACTAATGGGAACTCGGCTTCAACAATATTGTTTATTGCTCGTAAATCCTGAATTAAACACCAAGACCCCCCCTTTGATTTCTTGACAGGATAAACTGCTGTATTACATGGTGACTCTGACGTCACTAAAATGCCCTGGTCCATCATGGCAGAAATTGTCTTAAAAATCACTTCATCTGCCTCTCTGGACATGGGATATTGTCGGACTCTTGGTAAAATTGCTCCTGGTTTTAGTTTGATTTTCACTTCTCCCACCCCCTTCAAGAGGCCTACGTCATAGGGTCCTGTAGTCCATACTGAGACAGGCACTTTAGCTATATCCTCATCAACATATTCTGGGCGCTTCAGTGCCAACATCACTCTATGAGGCACTTCCCTTTTGAGCATTTTTACCCAAAAAATTAGACTCACTTCCACTCTTGTCTCTTCCGTGTCTGATTGCTCTTCAAACAGATCGTTATCGGTGACGTCAGTCACTCGATACGCTTCTTCGATGGCGATAATCGCACACCATTGTCTGCCTTCATCATCGTACCATCAACCAACGCTACTTTCCCTCGTACTGCTGCTGTGCGTATCATCAAGGGAAATACTTGTCCCTCCTCCTCATGCATAGGTATTCGTGGTCTGAATAAAAACTCATCAGGGGTTCTCATGGTTCTGTCTGCAAGACCTGGCAATCCTGCCATAAGCACACACATGTCATATGCGAAAACTTCTGGCTCCAATAGTATGGCCCTCATGGCTATGTGTCCTGAGTATGCCCTAATCATTTCGCATACATTTGAATAGTGCATTCCTGCAGTGGAGCATACTTTGCCCTCCTCCGTGAACGCAATTGTCATGTTCAACTTTGTCATTAAGTCTCGACCCAAAATGTTTACTGGGGTCTGCCGTGAATACAATAAAGGTACATTCATTTCGCACCCTCCTATGGCGACTGGAAGTGCGTCTATAAAGGGAACTCGACTGTGAGCTCCTGTAAAACTCTGAGTATCTATGGCCTCGCCGGACAAGGAAAACTTGCCTTCACGTATGCACAAGCGTGTCGCACCCGTGTCCACTAGGAAAAAATATTCTTTACCCCCTATAATGACATCCACCCTAGGTTCCCTATGAGGGTCTGGTGTCACTGATAGGATAGAGCACATCAGGGTTCCCAGTGAGCTGTCTGAGTTTATATATAAGTTTGAGCCACTGTGCACTTGTGGATCTTCCCCATTCCTAGTGTTGCTTCCCCTTCAGGGGTTCTGGGCCTGCCCTGTGCTCATCGTGTGTGACACTTGCAATGGTGCCTGTTGGGATTGTCCTTGTAAAAAATTCCCTGTGCTTTGTGGTTGTGCCCCTTGTTGCGCTCCTGGCGCTTGTTGCTGCACCGGGTGATTCTGTGAAATGTCCTGTTGTAAGATTGCAGGTGGATTTGCTGTGCCTGCTCCCATTCCTTGGCCGTTCTGCATCATGCCTTGATTTCTGCATGTGCAAGCCAAATGTCCTGTAATTCCGCACAGCCAACATACTGGTGGTGGCCAGATGATTTGTCCATTTGACATATCTGGGTTACCATTTTGCACATTTGGAAAGCCTCCCTGATTATTTTGGAAACCTCCATGATTGCTCTGCCATCCTCTTCCTCTAAATCCTCTTCCCCGTGGGTAAAACCCTATGTTATCCTGATTATTCTGCTGTGGACTAGCCACCTGCTGCATGCTCTGTTGAGCTGCGTTAGTTAGCATGGCTCCCTCAAGAGCATACTTTGATAATTTCTTTTGCACCAGCTTCGCTTCCTCACCCTTTCGAGTTGCCTCCTTTTTGCAATTCTTTTCTTGCAACAGTCTACAGTAATGTGTGATAGTCAATTGTATTTCAGCCCAAGGCTTAGCCTCAACTCCTACCAATTTCTTGAGTTGTTTCTGCACTGGTTCTGCAACCCTCGGCACGATATATGGTAAAACATAGGTATTGATTTCATCCAAGATTCATGCATTTCGAGCACCCACGCGTCTTGGAAATTCTGGATATAAATTAACGGATCTTCCAACTCCTTCATTTTTTGAGTCATTATAGCTCCCATATCGGAAGTATCTGGGTAAAGTACTTGTAGTGCTTTCCATACTGCTGCTCTACAATTGTTAAATAGAACTCCCTCATGCGCTGTGCTAATTGTGGTTACACCGGAGTAGCCTGCCCGTGTCCACACGTCGTCTGCTCTCTCACCAAGTATGGGGATCAGGAGACCTTTAATGTCCACTATAGCTAGCGTGTTTCTCCCTGTCATTTTTTCTAACTCATGTATCCATTTTCCATCTCCCGATGTCAGCATTGGAAGCTTGTTTTTCAAGTTTTCTCGATCCATGTGTGGCCATGGAATATATTGCGGTCTTGCTCCCCCCTTTTTGAGTAGCGGAAATTGGAATGCGCAGCCCTATTTCTCTTCTCTCATAGTTCTCCTGTCTATCACAGGGGTAATATTCCCGCATTGCTGTCTACCTGGCAATGTCCTTAGTCAGTCTACATAGGGCAGCAACGACACCCCCCTGACCATGAGGTACTCCTTCATGTCGGTCAGACTGTGTGCGGCTGACTCTGATGCCCTCGGTGCGGACTCGCTAGTGTCTGAACATCGTATCCCTCTTTCCCTTGGGAGTCATCTTTCGCACTGTCTCCCTTCCTCGTTTACCTCTTGCTCCTCCCCTTCGGAGTCGGGCATGGTTTGTTCCCAATTCACGCAACTCCTTGTGTCTTCATCGTTTCTACTGATTTCTAATCTGTCCAGGGACAGTTTCCTACTTCCACTACTTCGGGTGACATCCTCAGTGTCATACAGCTGAGTGCTTTCTAAGCGCTCGCCTTCCCCCTCTCCTTGGGGTATGTGTTCTAGCCCCATTTCATCATATAATCTATCGATCGTTTCCCCGATGCTTGTGGTGTCGAAGTCATCTTCAATATTTGCTTTAGACTTGCCCGGTATTGAATCGTACGTAGGAAAGAATTCTTCAATGTCTTCCCAGTCTACAACTGGATTGGGTTTCTTAACTTCCCTCTCCAAATATTCGAGATTGCGTGTTCTCTGTCTTCGCTTGCGTTCGATTTTGTCGCCAAATTCTTTGCACTTCCTTGCCTCTTCTCTGACCTTATCTTCTTCCCTTCTCTTTTCATTTCTACGTTCATCTGCCCTTCAAATTTCCTCATCTCTTTGTCTCCTTATCCTTTTTTCACGTACCCTTTGCTCTTCCTCTAACCTTTGCTGTTTCTGTCTGTCTTCATCATAGGCTGCTCTCGGGTTGCGATCAAGCTGTTTTTCTTGCTCTTCGCGACATAGCTGTTCTCGCCTTAATCTATCTTTCCTTCTTATCCTTTCGTCTCGTAACTCCTTCTCTTTCTCCTTTCTCTGTGCCTCATCTAACCTCTCCTTTCGTCTCACGTCATCACTTCGTTTTCCATCGAGTTTTAATAGGATTTGTCCTCCCATCCATTTGTCTTTTGCGAATACTATCTCATCAGTTCTATCTCCACTTCCTTTCTATTTCTTTCCCTCTCTTTCCTTGTCGAGAGATGCACTTGTCTGCGCCTGATCCTTTCCTTCATCATCGCATCTCCCCTTGTCCCTCGGGACTGCGGAGATAAGATTCTTGTCCTTATCCTTCCCTTGATTTTCATCACTACTATATGTAGGTGACTCATATGCGGGGTTGTTGTACCCCATGGCTGCTTTAAGCTCCCCCAACGGGTATAATCCCTCGTCCTTACTTTCTTCGGTTTTCATTTCAGGCAGGGCAGGTGGTACGGTTGGCGTCTCACCCCCCTCGGTGCATACATTTAGTATCCAATCTGCTGGCAGCTCTTCCTCCTTTGCCTGTTCATACATCTTCCAAAGTTCTAGAACCGCAAGGCATTTTTCTAGCTTCTTGCCTATAAATGTAGCATGCAAATATGTCGTCATATGTTGTAAGACGCCTTTAGATAAAGACCCATTTTGTGGCCATGGCATAAACATCTTGTGGGTGGTACCCATAACCCACTTGGTGCTATATTTCTTTAGCTTGGGTGCATATTTTGGCAACTGCTTGCATAAGGGTGCTAATGGAGTTATGTCTTCCATGTTTTTAAATCTGTTCCCTTTCCTCTTATATGACACTTGTTAATGCTTTTCGTGTGGTTCAAAACACCTTGTGACAATATGAGCGAGCACCAACCACTGCAAGCTCCAATCCAAATTTTCCACCTAAAATGTTATATTACAAATTTGCTCCAAAAACATCAATTCATGTGCGATTCTGTCTCAGCTATTGAATCGCGCGAAAACATTTATTTTTATCAGTTTGCTTACATTTCTTTTTACATAAAACGTGACAACACAACATATAAGACAGACACTTGACAGACTAGACAGACACCAGCTGGACCCAGATATCTCTGCCTCTAATCATTACCCCTTCATGGAGTCTAAACAAACCCCTTTCACAACGTCTTTAAACGTTGTGGTTGTCTAATCGTTCCCCATTATGTGGGACTCTGGGTTCACGTTTCTTCTGGCAGTTATATTAAAGTGCAGGAGTAAGGCATACCCTCTCACTTCTCAGGTGTCCACCCTGGAAACCTCTCTCTTGTCGGGTGTCCAGCTCAGTAACCTCTATTTATTCAATTATTCTCGAGTCATTATCCCCTTATATATATGCAGTCTCCTCTACTTCTATTTTGTTTTTCCTCTTCCCTCCGTTAATTTTTCCCTTTACTTGTTCTTAAGGCCTACACTGTTTGCCAAAGCACTCAATTTTTTCTTCACTCACCGTTCTCATTGTTCGTCTGTGGACCCTCGGGATCACCGCCTTTGTTACCGCCTCCTTTAGATTTTCGCCCGATCTGCTGCCCATAGGAATGGGAAGGGATATGTTTGGAAAAAGGTCCCTTCAGGCCCCAACTGCAGTCTTGGGTTACACTACCATTGTCTACGAGAAGCTTCACGGTCTACTCAGCTGAATGGCAAAGGACTTGTGATATTGCCGAAGACCTTGAGTTACTTTATGTCGACGGTCAATAGGTGTATTATTTTAATCAGTAATCAATAATCGATGGTCACAAACCATCCTCTGCTACCAAGTGTACAGGAGAGGGAGTGACCCCTGACCGGCCCATAGAGTCAGAGCTCGCTCTCAAGTACTTTAAGACAAGATAGCTGCACCTTGAGGTGGATGGGGGTGCAGGTTTTTACTCCAATACCAGTCAATAAGGACAACTCAATGGTTTGGCAAAGGGGAGTCCGTTTAATGACGAATACAAAAAACGGGGAAACATGGAAACTCCCAACGTCTTCATGCTAACAGTAACAGTTATACCTAAAATTCGTCATCATTGACGTGTAACACTCAAAAGTGTGTCATGCAATTCTATTGGTTGGAAAAGGTCTCTTACCTATAGGTGCTATATCTGTATATGGTAACGGAGTGTGAGGATTGGATAAACATCATTTGGTGGGCGTCTAATCCCATCCCTCTAGCATTACCCTTGTAGACTTCACTAAAAGTATGATGTCCCATTGGTTCTACTATCTATAGGACTTTAGATTATTTGGTCCACTATGATTGAGTTGGCTTCAACCCCATGCATAAATCTCCACTTTAATTAGCAGCAGCAGAATGGTCAACCAGGTGGAGGATGCCCCAAGATTCACCCAGCCTCCTTTCCATCAATCAGTACTTTATTGCTATGTGTCAATTAGTTGGCTGTGGTCGGCCTCGAAACTGTAGCTTCTTGTCAGTAAAAAATAAGGTATCTTCTTGTTGGGAGACAGCCAGGCAGAGGTGTCTCTTCTTGCTCGGCTGGCCACGTGCTAGCACACCGTGAATCTGCTTCGTTTTCCTTCTATTTGTGCATTTAATTCTTATTTGCCTTGCCACCTGCCTTGGCCTCCTTATCTCTACCTTCACGGGGCAGGGTGCTCTGTTCTTGAATTTCGATTCTCCGGAGCTACTGTCCGCCTACCTTTCTTGGTCTGACCTCGATTTCCCAGACACAAGCTGCTTCTTGCTAAGTTTCGATTCCGCCGTCTCTTTTCTTGTTCTAGCTGGAATACGAATCCTGTCCTGTTTGACCCTTAGTAACCTGGGTTAATTCTGCTTTTGTATAAAGTGGACTTGCACTTATATGGACTTAAGTGGACTTGCAGAAGCACGGTCGCCTGAACTGGCGTCTCCTCTGTCAGGCTGATTCAAGCCTTCCAAACTCCTAATTTACATCAATTTTCCAGTTTTCTCTGTCTCCGTTCCTGCTTCCTTACACCCGGTGAACCTCTGTGTCAAGTTTCCACCACAATCGCATCTTCCTTCTACCTGATCTCAGCTTGGTGTTCCTCTTGTGTCTTGGGCTGTTGGCCTCTTCCCGCTCTTCCTGGTGTGGTCGCAACAGTTTTGCTGCCTGCAGAGCCTGGTCGTCCTGGTCTCCTCCCCCTTCTGATGCCGGCCCTGCTCCACTAACCAGCTCCTGCCGGCTGTGATCTCAGCTTGGTGCTTCTGTGGTGTGGTGCTCCCGGGGCATCTTGGGCAGTTGATCTCTTCCTGGTGTGGTTGCAACACCTTGCAACCTGCAGAGCCGTTCGTCTTGGCCTTCTCCACCTTCTGCGGCTGGACCTGCTCCACTATCCTGCTCCTGCCGGCTCCGGCTCCACCTCAGCCGTGGCCCGTCAGTACATCCTGAGCCCTCCTCTTTCCAGCTCCGCCTCAGCCGTGGCTTGCCGCCTCCAGAGCCTGTTCGTCTTGGCCTCCTCCACCTTCTGCTGCTGGACCTGCTCCACTATCCTGCTCCTGCTGGCTTCGCCTCGGCCGTGGCCCGCCAGTACATCCTGGGCCCTTCTCTTTCCAGCTCGGGTCCTTCAGCCTTGCCGTTCGCAGTGTACGGCTGCTGCTGCTGGAACGGCTTGAGGGCTCACGCTGCGTCCTTGGTGGCCGGGCCTCCTCCTGCACCCCCTCCTCCTTCCTGCTCTGTCCCGACTTCTACACCTGGCCCGGACTGATTGCAACAACTTCTTCCATGGCTGTGGGGCCGCACCAGCTACATCTGCGTTGACTTGGCTGCTCCAGGCACTTCTCCTGGTGTGGTGGTGCTGGTTTTGTCCCTTGCCCCGCCTGGATCGACCTGACCACCGTCCCTGCTACTGGGTATCTCCGCCGGTCTCCTGTGCCTCATTTGTGGCCTGGTTTCTTCACCTGGGTCCTCCTCTTCCTGCTCCGATCTTCGTGGCATCGACCCCTTGGTTGCGGGGCACCTGGCCCTGGACACCGCTGCACTGAGACTCCTACTTTCTTCTGGAGGCACCACAGCTCTGTTCTTCTGGTGAGTTGCTCCCGACTCCTCTGGCATTTTATACTCTCCTTCCTGCTCGTAGTCATGTCTTGGCCAGCTCACTTGTCCTCTACAGACTGTTCCCACACTGCTCCAGTACCTTTGGTGTGGCTTGTCATCGCCTGATTTACACTGCCTCCTTGGACTTGTTTTTGCATGCCGTTGCTTACCTACCACTGCACCTTTAATCACTCCACTATCTACTCTGGATCTGCTCCTACGTTCGCCTGCTACGACCTGACCTCCACGCCTGGACTTGTGTTTACGGGCTGTATCCTTCCTGTCAGCTCGCCTTTCCCCTCTTCACTGCTGCAGCCTTGGTCTTGATTGTGCAGGCTGTATCCTACCTGCCTGTGCACTTCTCTTCACCTCATCACTGCAGCCTTGGCCTTGCTTGTGCGGGCTGTTTCCTACCTGCTTGCGCAACTCCCATCACTCTACCATTTCCTCCTGCACTGCTCCTCTGCTCTTCCGACAGTTCCCATACAGTCCCATGGTGTCTGCTCTCCTGCTTGCCTGCTACAAACCAGCCTCCTCGACTCCTTGATCCTGCTTTTGTGAGCCGTTCTCATCCTGCCTGCACACTTGTGAACTGCACACCTGCCTGCTCCTTCTTCACTCCACCTCTTCCTCCTTCACTCCTTGGTCTTCCTGGCGCTGACAGTTCCCACACTGTCCCATTGTGACTACTCTCCTGCTCGGCTGCTACCTGTGATCTCCTCACCTGCCGGCGCATCTCTCATCACTCCACCACTTCCTCCCGCTCTGTCCCTCTGCTCGCCTACTGTGAACTGGCCTCCACGCCCCATTGACTTCCTGGTGCATTCAGTTCCCACACAGCCCCACTGTGTCTTCTCTCCTGCCCGCCTGCTATGATCTGCCTTCCTCGCCTCCCTGTCCTTCTAGAGTGGCTGCACCCATTCTGCCGGCTCACCAGTGAACTGCACACCTATACTCCTTTCCCCTGTCCCTCTCCTCCCTCTTTGGTTCTGCTAGTGTGGGCTGTTCCCATCATGCCTGCACCCCAGTGATCTGCCCACCTGCATACCTGTATCCAGTTCCCCTCTCCTCCCCTACTGCTCTCCTACTCACCTCCTGTGATTTGCCTCACCTATCCCCTCTATTCAGAACAGATCCCTTCTTGTGCTTATGAACTGCTGCATTACCTTTTGACCCTTTTTGCCTCCCACACCAGCACCCTTACTTTTTCTCCTGACACATTACTCCTCCCCCTCTCTTGTTATGAGCATCTCTAATCTCCATGCTCCTTTCCTACCTCTCCCCCAGTTCTCTTCCCCCTCTTTACACCCTTACTTCTGCCCCTTTCTCCTCTCCCTCTCCTTTATCCTCATGTCCACTCTTACGTTCAACCTCTACCCCTGTCCACACCTCTCCTCTTCATCCCTCCCCAGTCATCCCAACCTTATCTATCCTCCTATTGTTGAACCCTCCAGCCTCATCAACATTGCCCTCTGGAATGCAAGATCCCTTTGCAACAAGACTGCTGCTGTTCTGGACATGTTTTCGCAACTTAACGTTCAATTCCTCTGTATTACCGAAACTTGGATACCTCTTCACAACTCTACTGTATCTGCTTCCCTCACTACCTCCTCTTCCTCCTTCTCTCATGTCTCCCGACCCTCTGGTCGTGGTGGTGGCATCGGTCTCCTCCTCGCCCTAATTGCCTTTTCTCCCCATCTACTACGCCCCTTCCCACCTTCCCTTCCTTTGAATACCTGTACAAATCTTTCACGTCTCCTCATGCTATTTACTTTCTTATTATCTATTGACCCCCTGGCTCTTCTCTTCCTTCTATGATGATCTTGACCACCTTCTCTCTCTCATCTCCCCCTCCCCCTCTCCCCTTACTGTACTCAGCGACTTTAACCTACACCTCCCCTCTTCACTACAACCATCCTCTTTTTTTTCCATTCTTGACTCCTACCTCCTCTCTCCCCTCCCTTCTTCTCCCACTCACTCCTCTGGCTCCACTCTTGATCTAATATTTATCTCTTCCTTCTACTCCTCCCTAGTTTCTACCCTCCCCAACTATCTTTGTGACCATGTTCTACTTTCCTTCTCTCTCCCCCCCCCACTGCCCTCTCGCCTCTCTTCCTCAATTTCCTTCTCTAGACGGGATCTCCGTAACTTTAACACTTCTCTCTTCCTTGACTCCTGCTCTTCCTCCCTCCCCCCTGTCTCTGACTTCTCTTCTCTCTCTGCTGATGAAGCTTTATCCTCTCTGTCCTCCTCTATCTCTTCTACTCTCGATCAACTTCACCCCTCTTCCTCCTTCCGCCCAACCCGTAAACCCTCCCAACCATGGCTATCTCCTTATCTTCTGTCTATGCGTCGCCTCCTCTGTCGCCTTGAACGACGCTAGCTCAAACTCCTCTCTCCTTCTAATCAATTCTTCTATTTCTCCTACCATTCTCTCTATGACTCTTGCCTTAGCCTTGCTAAAAGTACCTACTATTCTAACCTTCTCCAGTCCCAAGCCTCCCATCCTCATCGTATCTTTCAGACATTATCTCGTCTTCTTTCCCCTCCTTCTCCTGACCTCTCCGCTAATTCTCCCCTCTCCCCTTCTGATTTTGCGGACTTTTTTCTTCAATATCCGCCTCTCCACTGCCACCTTCCCTTCCACTTTCAAACACGCTACTATCATTCCTATTTTGAAGAAACCCTCTGCTAACCCCCTCCTTGCTTCCAACTTCCACCCAATCTCAATTCTACAATTCCTCTCTAAGCTTCTCGAACGATTAGTCTACTCTCAAATCTCTACCTTTGTTACCAATCTCTCTCTTCTCCCCCCTCTCAATCTGGTTTCCGCCCTCACCTATGTTCTCAACTCCCTTCTTACTGCTCGCTACTCTAAGCAATCCTCTGTCCTTGTCCTCCTTAACCTCTCTGCAGCCTTTGATACTGTTGATCACCCCTTACTTCTTAACACTCTTTCTTCCTTTGGTATTAGTGGCTCTGTCCTCAACTGGCTCTCCTCCTACCTTTCCAACCGCTCTCTTGCTGTCTCCTGGGGAGGTCGTATCTCTTCCACTCTCCCTCTAGACTTCGGTGTTCCCCAAGGCTTTGTGCTTGGCCCTTTCCTTTTCTCACTCTACACTTCTCTGCTCGCCCCCATTATCTCCTCTTTTGGCATTTCTCATCATTTCTATGCAGATGACACCCAGCTATTTCTTTACTTCTCCTCTTTCACCCCCAAAATCCACCAAAATCTTTCTTTCTGTCTGAGTGCTATTAAAAACTGGATGTCTTCCCACTTTCTTTCCCTCAACTCTGACAAAACTGAAGTCTTATTCTTCCCCTCCAACACTCTTCCTCCTCCTTTTCCCCCTCGTTTTATTCTCTTTCCTCCTACTAACCTCCCTATCTCTGCTTCTGCTTGTACCTTGGCCTCCACCTTGACTCTACCCTCTCCCTTTCCCATCATATTTCTCTTATCTATCGCGCCTGCCTCTTTCACCTATTCAATGATCGCAAAATCCACTCATCCCTCACCTTCCATGCTACTAAACTCCTAATATCTTCCCTCATTTTCTCCCGACTTTTCTACTGTTCCTCTCTCCTCTTTGGTCTCCCTGCCTCTCACCTTGCTCCCCTCAAATCCCTTTACCACTCTGCTATCCATACTCTCTGTCTTCTTTCACCTCTTGATTCCATTTCCTCCTCCCTTTCTTTTCTTGGCTGGCTTCCCTTTCACTGCCAACTTAAATTTAACTTTCTCTGCCTAGTTTTTAAATTTCTTCATGGGCTAGCTCCCCCCTACCTTTCCTCTCTCCTTTCTTTCTACTCTCCTTCTCGCTCCCTCAGATCTGCTGATCTCTTCCTACTCACAGTACCTCCTTCCCCTTGTTCTTCCTCTCGTTTCTGTTTCTTTCAGCTTCTAGCCCCCCATCATTAGAACTCTCTACCTCTCTCCATCCGTTCCATTTCCTCTTACCCCTCTTTCCGTGCCTCCTTGAAATTCACCCCCGCCCTAACTTCCCTTTCTCCTATTTTATCCCTCCTTCATCTCTACCCTCCTTCCTACTTCCCTTCTTCTTCCCTTTCTTTCTCCTACCTCCTTCCCTCCTCCTGTTATCTCTGTATTCTTCCTCCCCTCTGATCTCCCTTTCTACTTCCCTTTCTTCTTCCTCTTATCCATTCCTCCTTTAGAACTGGTCAATTGATCTACATACTGTTTTTGATGGTTTGTTTCATGTCTTTGTAACTTTATGCTTCTTGTTTACTGTGTATTCCTGTTGTATTGTAAAGCGCTTTGGCGTAAAGCGCTATATAAACCTAATAAATACAAATAAATACAAATATAGTGTGCCTTGTTGAGGTAGATATATAGGTGGCACTTGCCGCTCTATTCTTCTAATAAGCATAGCAAGCCGCACTGTTTTCTTTGCTTCTTGCGGTTACAAGCGTATGTACAGGTGTTTAGCTGGTTGAATAGCTTCATCCTGCTTAACAATTTAAGTTTCTTTGTATTTCAACATCGTCTCTCCTTCTAAGTTCATGATGTCCTTATTCATGGCATTTCGTCTCTGTGTGTCATCTTTTGATTATCGTTTCTTTCATCTGTGAGTCTGTCTGGGCACTCGCGACGTCACCATTTGTCTTCAATTAAGGCCTGTTGGGTTTCTTCCAGGACGGTATTTAAGCAGTCTTCATTTCGTGTCATTTGTTGGTAGGGTTTTCTCAATGGATACATTACTGCCCATGGTTGTCTGGTTATTGGAACTTCAATAGGTATTGTTCTTCTGGTGGGCACTGGGCAGAGCCCTAATGCGGCTCTCTACTGATTTATTTTCTCACCATACGTCACATATCTCGGAGTGAACATTCCTGGTACTTCAAAATGGGCGGCTGGAGTGCAGGCTATATTTGGGACCTCCTCTAAATCACTATGGTTGGTGAAAGCACTCGACTTCTGGAGTGGGGAGTGGGCAGGTGAGAGCCCATTTAAGTGAATCACGTATAAGGGGCTTTGTGGGCGAGTCCGCTGATTGCAAGGCGGGTGACACCTGCCAAAAGTATGTGAGTTCAGAGCTATGCTCTGCCTGGTTGCTCCAGGCTGCCTCATCTTGATCACTCCCCCTCAGGTTTACAGTTGTCATTACAAATTAGAAGGCCCACATTGTTTGCTGCCCAGGTCTGTAATGTCCTTCTTTCTTGTTGTTTGTTTACTTAGAGGAACAGTCCTCTGTTTATTGCAGTCAATAAGTGGGCTGGGACCCACGTGTGTAAAGAGGCGGGGTTACAACCGTACGCGCCAGTTCGCGCCTGAATAAAGACACAGTCAGACGCACCCACCGTATCTCCGTGATTTATTGAGTCTTTGATATATTGCCTCCTGAATGCATGCCTGCTATATTTATGGTGACGTACCCTTGATTCATTGAACATTTAACAATGGTGATGAGGTGAAAGCAAAGCGGCGCCGAAGCGACAACAAAGTGAACTTCTCCGATGCAGCAGAAGCCAATAGAACCCCGGATCAAAGCACCGGAGCCGCGAAGATCACACGCGGAAGCAATCCTGACTGCAAGTAAGGATTTTCCAACGCGGGACTGCAGCAGGCCCCTCAGAGCATTCAGCTGCTTACACACGTGCTATGCGTGTCGAGTACTATACGCAATGAAGCGTTCCATTCATACGCGTGCGAGTGGCCAATACACAGTGACACTATCAAGCTCTGTCATCATTTACAGTCAAATTACATGCTCAAATAAAGCGTGCAGTGCGAATACTTACCCAGCAGCATTCCAACAAGTCCCAAAGCCTCCAATCAACCTAAAGCACTATTACCACCAGGAAGAGTACAATCATGTCTGAGGATAACCCAGACAGTGGCATCATGAGTCCTCCTTCCAGCTCCACACTTCACCAAGCCACACACAAAGAAGACAGTGGCTCTGAGTCTCTACAACTACAAGCCCCGCTGCCATTCGACATGGCTGACACCAGCAGCCTTGCCCCGAGGTGGGCTAGATGGCTCAAGGAACTACACATCTACATAGATGCATCAGGTGTGAGGGAGGAGCGTCGACTAAGAGGTATTCTACTACATTCTTTGGGCCCAATTGTGCGTGACATTGTGTTTGAAATGCCTGAATCTAACACAGCCAATTTCCAAGGCATTATTGATGCACTATATGCTTATTTTGCACCACTGCGAAATGTTGACAATGAACGACATATCTTCCACACATCTACACAAGAAACTGGTGAAAGCATGGACAATTTTGTAATGAGGCTAAGAAAAAGAGCGAAATATTGTGACTTTGACAGATATTCAACAGATGAAGTGCTAAAATCTCAAACCATAGCCGGCTGTGCATCACACAAATTCAGAAAGAAGCTACTTCAGAAAAGTAGAACATTAGAGGAAATATTACAACTTGCACGAGCTGACTCGGCTCTCACATTACAGACGGAATCTCTAGGCAACATCAAAATTACACAGTCAGCCTCCACGGCATAAGTATGCCCCATCAGAACAACCAGAGACCCCCCTCCTGCAGATCAAAAAAATGCTACAGATGTGGTTTCAGATTCCCACATGTAGGGCCGTGTCCTGCCATTGGTCACAACTGTGACAAATGCGGAGGCGAGAATCACTTTCAGTCAGTGTGCAGAAATATTAATTTCTTCCAACCGACAGAACCCAACAGAGACACATGGAGACAAGACCGCAACCCAAGGCGGAAAAACTCAAGATCCCGCGTGAGGCACTCACCCACGACCTCCAGACATCAGTCACAAAGTGCTCCACGTGACCACCCGCGTGAAGAGAGAAAGCGGGAAGAGAGAAGAGATTACTCGAGTCACACTAGCTCCAGACACGAATCGCAAAGACGTCATTCCAGGCAAAAAATTAGATAGCTAGATGACTCCCCGCACAGGAAACGTGAGTCACACTCGTCCTCATCAAGTGGAGACAGGAAGAGGGGATACCTGCATGCTATCAGAAACAGCATAGCAGCGGTATACAGCCCCACCCTACTGCTACAAATAAATGGACAGAACAAAGAATTCCTAATTGACGCGGGAGCAACCGTCAATGTCATAAATGACGAAACATACAAACTACTCAACTACAAGAAGGCGTTGAAAGAAGCTGACACATTGATATACCCACACAGCTCCAATAAGCCACTGCACTGCCAAGGTATGTTTGCAGCGCATTGTTAATACAAAGACAAGAGTCAGAAGATCAAGATCTACGTCATTAAAGGGGAAGTGCCCGGTGGAAGCATCTTAAACTTCAAGTCTGCAATTCAGATGGGACTCATTCAAATAATGTATCAAATAATGTCAGCGTATACCACTAGCCCGAAAGACATGATGCAGCAAATATTCCCTGCTCTGTTCACAGGTCTAGGGAAACTAAAGGACAAACAAGTCAAACTGCACATCAATCCACAAATACTGCCAATGGCGCAACACTACCGAGGCATACCCCTCAACATATAAAAACATGTGGAAGACGAAATCCAGTCACTACTTCAGCAAGGTATCCCCCATTGTACCAGTACCCAAGAAGGATAACAAGGACAGCATTCACATATGCGTTGACATGAGGGCTCCAAATGTGGCTATGTAGCGAGAACGACACCTCGCCCCAAGAATGACTGATATGATGCATCTACTTCACGGATCCAAAGTGTTTTCAAAATTGGACCTGAACAAAGGATACTACCAGCTGGAATTGCACCCTGCATCAAGGTATATCACCACCTTCTCAACGCATCTTGGTTTGTTCAGATACAAGAGGCTCCGCTTCGGGGTATCTTCAGCGGCAGAAATATTCCAGAATGAAATAGACCAGGTGATAAAACACATCCCCAACTGTCTAAACTATTCTGACGACATCTTAATATTCGGCACCATGTAAGACAGCCACGATGACATCCTGCGAAGATTATGCATGGCGCTAGAAAACGCCCATCTCACACTCAACCCCAACAAATGTGAGATCTGCAAATCCACCCTCAAATGTTTCGGGCACATTTTCTCGAAAGACGGACTGCAACCTGATCCGGAAAAGGTTCAAGCACTGGTAGAAACGCCCACACCCACGTCAGTCTCCGCAGTATGCTCTTTCCTTGGCATGGCAAGCTACTGCACAAGATATATTCAAGATTTTGCGTCCGTGAGCACACCACTGCGACTTCTCACAGGGAAGCATCAGGAATTTCAATGGTCACCTGCATGTGAAGAAGCCTTCCAAGAGATCAAGAAACGGATCACCACCGCCTCATATATGGCTTACTACGACCCAGACCTTGACACAGACCTCACGGTAGACGCCAGCCCGGTGGGGTTAGGAGCGATTCTAGCGCAATCCAAACGCAGAGCATCCCCAGACTCCCCCCAAAAAATGGTGGCATACGCAAGCCGCAGTCTGTCAGCCACAGAATGTGCCTATTCTCAACCCGAGAAAGAAAGCTTGGCAGTAGTCTGGGCGTGCGAACATAACCACTTATTTTTATACGGGCGCCCGTTCACCATAGTCACGGACCACCAGGCTCTCACCACGATCTACGGCAAGCCAACAGCAAAGATGCCACCTTGCATTGCCAGGTGGGGTCTGAGGCTACAAGAATACTCATTCAAAATAATTCACCATCCAGGCAAGGACAACAGTCCGGCTGATTTTCTTTCGAGATACCCATTTACAGCTCGGGACGAGCGGCAATCACACAAAGCAAACCAATACCTACGCTACTTAGTCAGCAGCGCACTACCCAAATCCATAACCACAGCCCAACTACTAGAAGAGACAAGAAAAGACAAATGACTTCAGGCGGTACAAACGTGTTTACACACAAACCAGTGGCAATGCAAGTGGAGAAGTATGCCATCCATGTCGGCTGAGGAGGAACTACACTTTCGCACATTCAAGCTTGTCCGCGACACCCTCTCCACATCGCCTGAGGGTCTACCACTGAAGGAAAACAGACTTGTCATTCCCACAGCCCTGCAAGATCAAGTGCTAGACATCGCACACCTAGGACACAGAGGCATCGTATCAACCAAACGACAACTAAGGACCAAGGTGTGGTTTCCATCCATAGATGAACGAGTGGAACAACTGCTGAAGAAATGCCTACCATGCCAAGCAGTGGCTCCACGCACATTCCAGAGCCCATCCGACCATCTGAAATGCCTCTCCAAGTGTGGGACGAAGTAGGTGTCGACATGTTTGGGCCTCTAGCCAATGGCAAATATGCACTAGTGATCATTGACAAGATGTCACGATTTCCTGAAGTACACCTGATACATTCGACCAGCGCTCAGGCCGTCATACCAGCCTTAGATAAGACATTTGCCAACTATGGCATCCCCTCCAGAGTTAAGTCGGATAATGGGCCTCCTTTCAGTGGGCACGACTTTTCCATGTTCGCCGAACACTTAGGCTTCCAACACCACAAGGTCACACCATTATGGCCACAAGCTAATGGAATGGTGGAACGTTTCATGGGAAATCTCAAACGCACCCTGCAAATATGCTCCATCACAAACGGCTCCTTCATGCAAGCCATTTGCAACTTATTACGGGAATATCGGAACACGCCCCACAGCTCGACAGGTGAATGCCCATCAATGTTAATGTTTGGACGCGTTATAAGAACAAGGCTACCACATTATCCACAATCCAGAACGGACACCGCACATGTTGAGGACGCCAGATACAAACCTAGGGAGAGCAAAGCCAGGATGAAAGCATATGCTGATACTAAGAGGCAAGCAAGGCCAAGCTCAATCCAGATAGGGGACCAAGCCCTGGTAAGACAAAATCAAGTCACGAAGGACACACCCGCTTTTAAACCAGATCCAATGACCGTAACTCACATTCAGGGCTCCATGATAACAGCAGCAAGTCCTCAAGGCACCATTACCAGAAATTCATCGTTCTTCAAGACATTCACAGGCACTGACACCAGCGCCACCGGCACAAGGACGCTGATGGAGGATTCTTCATACATAGACTCGGAGTATCACGAAGAAGAGAGAGACGCTGATGACAGCGACAGTGGCGAAGCACTCTCGAGACTGTCCCCACCAGCACGCAGCCCTTCCAAGAGGGTCATCAGAAGGCCCACCAGGTGGACCGAAGAACTCCATGAACATTCACATTTGTGTTTAGTGAGGGGAGATGTAATGTCCTTCTTTGTTGTTGTTTGTTTACTTAGAGGAACAGTCCTCTGTTTTTTGCAGTCAATAAGTGGCCTGGGACCCACGTGTGTAAAGGGGCGGGGTAACCGCCGTGAGCGCCAGTACGTGCCTGAATAAAGACACAGTCAGATGCACCCACCGTATCTCTGTGATTTATTGAGTCTTTGATATATTGCCTCATGAATGCATGCCTGCTATATTTATGGTGATGTACCCTCGATTCATTGAACATTTAACAAGGTCTAGAAACTCTTAGGGCATAGCCTCCCTCTGGAATGGCCTCCCTGCTCCCCTCAAGACTTGAGCCGTCTCTTGTTAAGTTCCGGAAACTTCTCAAGACTTTCCTCTTCTCCTCTTCCTTCCCTCTCCCGTGCTAATCTCCCTCTGCCGCTGAGACTGGTGCCTGATCCCTTATGAGTCTTACGAGGGCCTGGCTCTCCATGAACCAGTCTACCCCAGCATCCCTACTAACACTTGCCTTCAGGCACCCCACACCATCCACCGCACTTGTCCTCCCTCTCCCACTCTCCCGTTGCACATCCCCTGCAAACTCATTTCTGCATTTATCCCCACACACCCTCCCCCATCCAAACCCTTTCCCCCTACATCCACCCTACTCTGCACGTCTTCATCTTTACACTTGCGTGGTAAGAATGTCACAAGACCTAGTACAACCGTCTGCCGATTCACTGCACTCCCCCACTCCCTGCTATTTTGCCTCTTGGGAAAAATTGTGTATAGGAGCCATACAAATGTCCAATAAAGTAAAATGGCTCTCAAGACTCATTGAGATGGTGCTGGCTAATGTCTTCCGAATCTAATCAATGATGTTGGCATGAATGAGGCTTTTGCTTTAAACGTAATTACTGGGACGAAGAAGAGGTAATCTATAACTATTCATACCATGAGATTTTGATTTCACTAGGTTGCACTTTACCAAATCAAGTATGCTACAACCTAACAAGACGGCCATCTTAGAATGCAGCACCCACTAACTCAAAACAAGAATACCTAAATTTAAGCAGCGAAAAGTAATCCAACATACGCCTACATAGTCCGTGGACGAGTATTTAGATTACCAACGATTATAAATCTCGTCGATGTTCATTAGTTCTGAATGTATTTACAGTTTGGAAACGTCAACGTTTGAAATCTGCAAAAAGAGTTGCTGAGGAGGGAGAGGAGAGGAGAGGAGAGGAGAGGAGAGGAACTGATTCGCTATTGCATTATGCACCACTCACGGCGAACGCTTTGCATGGTTGCCTGCGTGCTTAGTGTTCCTTTTATGTCTGCTAAAAAGGACTCACGGAAATAGACAAGGGACAGGGCTGCGCAAGGTCGAGTTGAACTATATAGTACTCCGGGGAAGACAAATTAGACACCGAAGAGTTTACGAAGCCTCTGCCTTAATGGGCGACACAAAGCCACCATCTTGAAAAGTGTACAAGTTGCTGTTATTTAGTTCTAAATGCTTGGGATTATCTAAAGGTAGAACACAAACTGTAAAATGGGGAAACAAAGTAGGAACGTTTTCAATTATGATAATGAAATACACAATGATATTTATTTAAATACTAGAAACCTTAATTATAGGTATCAATTATTTAAATAAATGATATACACTTCATCTTATTACTTCCTTTTTTGAAGTTTACTCTCTCTTTTCAGTGCAAATATTAGACCCCGTTTGTGGCTCTCACATGAGCTCTTTGGTACTGTGCACTGGGGTTTATATTTCTGGAAGATGTCCGTCGTGTAGCCGAACGTTTGTTTATGTGGCTGTCTGAGTGGCTGGTTATGCCAAGCCTTTCTCGGGGCGTGCGCTGTTGGACCTCGAGCCTGCCTCTTTCGGGCTGTCACTGAGGGCAACATAAGGACAGAGGTAGACAGAAGGTGTGTTCGGAGCTCCCGTCAGTACCTGTTTCACCCCATGCGAAAAATGCTTTCTGCCCTCTCTCGAGTACTGCGGGGCCCGGCGCAAAACCCGGTAAGTGAGAATAATATGTCTGTCAAAGTGGAGGAAGAGAGTCTGCAAACTGGGTTGTAGCCGCCTCTTGTTTCATACATGCCAGCTCTCCAGATATAGGACGGGGCAGAGGAACCAAAAAATGCTTAGTGTCTCGCACCGTTGCTGGTTAAGGACGACCTTGTATTTTGGGCTCTAACATTAAAGAAATGGGTCACGTTTAAATCATTGACGCATTTCTCCAGTAGGCAGTGATGCTACAACGTGATATGCAAAAATTGCCGGTTCTCACAGAACGCAACGTGATATTGGAAGGTGTTGCACCTAAAGCTAACATTTTAGTGCTCAAATATTTCTTTTGCATTTAAAGAGAAGGTTTTTTTGTTAAAAAAAACATCAAAACCATAAGTTAAACGTAAGAATACTAAATTGAAGTTTATATTTTAAAATATCTGCTGTGTGTTTACCATTAAACTATTGATTCGGAGTAGATTTGAGTAGGTAGTGAACGGAGTCCAAAGCCTACATTATCTTGGAGGATAACTATGAGGCAACGCGTTCGCCTTGGGAACAGGACGAAGTGTGCAACACTGGTTCTGATCCGAGGTCAAGTGCTCTAACGGGAGTTGTCAGGCAATGAAGCTATATAAAGTGCATACACCTCAACTCGTGTCACCGGCCATGTAATCCGCTTACTCCCCTTACAGGCCCCTTGCATGCACATACACTTCAACGGGCTCTCTCACCCGCCACAAACAAAATTGGTGTTGTCACCCACCATTGGACGCACAAGGTTGGTGCTATGAAAGTACCAATAATTAAGGGTGGTATGCGTGGATCGGGCGTCGGTTTTGCTAGGAGATTCAGTAAACACAGAACCTGTGCTTGCATGAAGTGATCAAGAATGATGGTATGTAAATCCTGACAGTTCTGTGGTATGCTGGTTTTAAGCTGGAGCCAGTGAAGTGGCATTAAGGTAGGTAGTTTTGGAGTTGGTGGGCAGACTATTTTTCTTGTATAACAGAGCTTTTGGACTTCAGGGAGAACTTTTGGATTTACTGATTCAAATCAATGCATGCTAATGGACTGAACATCAGCAACAACACTAGCTGAGCTAGCAAGCTAGGACTGTTCTCAAGATCTCATTCATTCCAAACAGACCCTTTGGTTGAACATACTTTTGTACAATGCAGTACTGTAACTTGAGTGAACTAAGCAGCCACTGAGAAGGACCTCTTACGCTACCTGAAACGTTGTATGGTAAATATGTTTTAATCAATTGTGTTATTATGTTGTATTGGGAGGGACAGGATTTTCTGGCATATTCTGCCATAACAGCTCACCGTCCACCATCGGTCATAGTGGAGTTTGTTGATTTCCGGTTTGTAGTCTTTTATTGTGGCAGTAAGCATGAGGTCCAGCAATGTGTTAATGTTTCTCTCCCTGATATGGGGAATGTGAACTATGCAAGAATAATAATGTCGCTGGAGAAATGATGGGAGAATCCCAGGATGCCATTGATACTACTTGCTGCTTGCAAAAGTACTAAATAGTCGGAAATTAATGTATTGGGTGAAAGGGGTACCTGTGTGTGTGTGTGTGTTGCATTTGTCTGTGTCTGATGTTTTGCGTTTACTGGAGTCGAAAAGGGCAGGGAAAAGTTGGCTTGTTATGATGCTTCTGAAGCATGTCTTATTTCTTCCCTTGAATACTTTGTGCCACTGGGCGTCTGTGATGGATTTTTGCATATCAGTTTACCACGCTTTCCCCATTGTGATCTTCTGATGATCCATGCTATTCTTTCTCCAATTGTAGATGTAGGAGATTAAGAGGTGGACCAGGGTCAAAAGCCCTGTTGTGGTGAAAGTTTGCATGAGGCTGTAGTATGTTGACTAAGTCATAATTGAGACATTCAAAAGCTAGGTTACAAAATGTGCACTCGCCACTATCCAAAGGCTAGTGATATTTGACTCTTAGTGAGTAGGAAATGGGTGTGTTGTGTGTATGTATAGAATTGAGATGGTGAGTGACTTTTTTATGGATGGCTAATTAACTGCTACTTGAATTTCTGCCCCATTTTGACAAGCATCCACACCATAATGGGCCGTTCACTGAACATAACTTTATGTCATTACCAAGATGATCCGAGATGCACCGATTGTACTTGTTTAACCATTTGGTCCAGCAAATTGTTTTTCCTAGTTGTAATGGTTGGATTGACGCACAGAGAAATATGGCTAGAGTTGCAAATTGTCTTTTTTGACTTTTTGTGTGTGTACATAAATTAAACCTTACACAATCCCAATAATTCAATTGGGTCTACATACAGAATCATTGTTAAAGTACGCAGTAAACACACTAAATCACACTCCCCTTACACAAATTCTAGAAAGAAAGAGAAAATGCATCACATTAAACTACAATACATCACTTCTTATTTTTAAAAAATCCTCTATAAAAATTTAAGTTGGCTTTACTGTAAAGAAAAATGGATCAAGTGCATTTAGCAAAATACTCGAGGTGGAGTTAATCAACCTGTCCCATAGAAGATCCCCAAAAGGAAGTCTAAGATCTTTCATAAATCTTATCAAAACATCCTACGATCATCACACAGCATTTCACTAAACAGTACTAAATGCTTCAAAGTCTCAATGGCTTTTCAATGGCTTTCTCACAATAGTAACAGAGAACTTTCGCAATCTTTCCTTCTCCACAAATTACAATTCTCTTTTGTCAGTAAAAGATTCACCAAAAACGCATGTTTGCTCTACCGTATTTTCATGAAGTAACCCTGACAAGGCGGGGTGTGATTTTCCCCCAGTTTTCTGTAGGCACCCGGGAAGTCAGGGAAACCTCCTTGTATTTCCCCTAACTCCACACATCAAACACCATTCCCCCCACCCCCCTTCACAAGTACCTTTTTGTGGGCAGTTAAATTGTGAAGGACCTTTTTGAAATCTACGCCCCCATCATTTAATTGAGCTGCAAAATTCCTCAAATAGGCACGATTCAATTCCGGCTTCTTTCTTTGAAAATTTGAGGGTCTAAAAGCTTCTTGCAGATATGAAATGATGATATGGCATTTATAATGCGCCTATGCACAAGTGTTTCAAGGCGCGACGAGGCAAGGGAGGGGGAATAAAGGGAAGACAGACAATGATCCTACTAGGCCAGGTGTCATTCAGATCGTGCAAGTGCATGGGAAGGGGGGGGGGGGGGAAGTGTGAGGGTGGAATGGAAAGGGGAAAGTGCAGTTCACAGGATAGTAGAATAAATAAGATAAATAAAAACGGCCGGCTGGTGGCAAGTGCAAGGTAAGTGCAGACATAAGTGCTGGTAGGGGGACTGTAGGGATACAGAAAACGGTCTCCATGTGCAGGGTTTGTCAGGAAGGCAGTACAGGTGGGCAATTGGCTGGGCCTTGGCCTGAGATCAGAAAGGGTGGCCAGGAACCCGTGCAGTTTCTGTCAGGAATTTAGTAGGGGAGAGGGGAAGAGAAAGCAGAAGTGAAGAGGAAGGTTTTGAGGTGCTTCCAGAACCGGAGATGGTTCTCCTCAAGTTTCAGGGAGGCACGGAGACTGTTCCAGAGGGAGGCTCCTGCAGAAGAGAGAGATCTACCACCAACTCGTTGCTTGGAGATACGACTGACCCTGAGGGAGTTGGAGGTGGATGAGCGAAGAGCTCGAGAAGGAAGATGTTTAGGAAGAGCGAGTTGAAGATATTGCGGCCCCAGAAGGCCTTGTGGACAATGCAGAGGGTTTTGAACTTAATTCTCGCAGCCACTGGGAGCCAGTGTAGAGATTTCCGTTCTGGAGAGATACGATCCCTGGGCTTGAGGCCAAGGACAAGTCTTGCAATCCTGTTCTGGATAAGTTGCAGAGGGCGGAGGGTAGAGGCAGGCAGATTTAGATAAAGGCTGTTACAATAGGGCTCTGGAGACAGTGAGCTTCTGGGGTAAGGAGAGGAAAGGAAGAATACCTCTGAGGAGGTGCAGCTGGTATTGTGAGTTCTTAAAGACATCAGAGATGTGAGGAGAGAAGGAGAGTGTGGAGTCGAAGATGACCCTGAGGTTTTTAGCCTTGCAGGTGGGAGCAGCAAGAGGGCCAAGAGAGGCCGCCCAGAGAGCTGCAGGGAAGGAAGGAGTGGGTGTGCCGATGAGTAGACAGAGGTCGTCGGCGGCACACCACTCCTGGATGTCAGTCAGAGATGAGGGAAGGGGAGGAGGAGGCGGAGGCCGAGGTAGCCTGAAAATGAGCTTGGTATCATCCGCATAGCAGAGAGCAGCGATGTGGTGGGCAAGGAGTGCCAGGTATTGGTTGAAAAGTCAGGGAGAGAGGTTAGATCCCTGGGGGACACCACAGGTAGATAAAAAGATATCGGAGAGGAAGGATCCAAGTTGGACCTGGGAGGGTCGCGTCAATCAGAGAGGTAAGAAGTCTGCCACGCCAGAGCCTGACCAGAGATACCCAGGTTATCACGGTGATTGAGGAGCAGGATGGTATGGTTGACAGTGTCCAAGGCAGAAGAGAGATCAAGCAAGATAAGAATGCAAGGAGTGTTGGAGTCAAAGTTGGAGAGCAGGCCTTCATGGTTGTTCAGGAGAGCAGTTTCCGTGCTTCTGGCAGCTCTGAAGCCAGACCGATGGAGACAACCAACAGATTCAATGTGGAGATTAAGCTGGGAGATGGCTGGTTTCTCCAGGAGCTTGCCCAGGAAGGGAGTGATGGAGATTGGGTGATAGTTAGCTGAGCAGGAGGGGTCTGCCAAGGGTTTCTTAAGAAGAGGGTGCACAAGGGAGTGCTTCAGGGCGGATGGGAAAACTCTAGTGGAGAAGGAGTGATTGCAGAAATCAGCCAGAGCAGGAGCCAGGGAGTCAATGTGGTCCTTGATAGTTTTGAAGGAACAGGGGTGAACCTGTTCGACGAGACTTGCATAGATCGGAATTGTCTTGAAACCTCGTCGGCAGAGAAAAGGGGAAAGGCAGAGAAGGAGGGAGGGGGGAGTGGCTGCAGAAGGGGCAGAGGAAGAGTAGGGAATAGAGGGAGGATGGCGATAGGAGGAGAGTGAGGACAAGATGTCCTGAGTTTTTGAATGAGCAACCGTTTCCACAATGCTCTCAAGTTAAGTGAAATAAATCCTAGCTCATATTGCATTCGAGCCCTATGGTCGCTATCCAGCATTGAGATTTTGCCCTTCCAAAAAGGCTTTCTAAACCGGTCAAATCAAACAACTGATTGTGAACTTCTAATCAATATATAATAGACAGGACTATTTTGCTTTCGTAACACTTTAAAATCAGGAGCAGTGAAAATCTACCAAAACGCCTATTAAAGTGCTTCATTTGGGGAAGTAAATTACTTGCCTTCTTCTGCAAATGATTGATTAGTGCATTCTTGCATGACTGTGAATACACCATAATGCTTAAATATATTGTTTCTTTTGTCACTTAGTCTTTGGGGCCCAAAAGCCACCACCTATGACCTTTCTTTCTGTGTGCCGAGAGCCTTACTGTCTTAGTCTTGTTTGGGTTTATAAGATGGTCATGTGCCCTGGTGTAACCCGAAAAAAGCAATCAATAGTCTTTGGAGGCTCACGCGGATACAATTGAAAAGGACGATTTCACCTGCTTAAGACAACCAAATGACCTGCGTATCATTTATCTTAGAGGGTACAAAAGAAGCTCCTGACACTGCGACATCCAGGTCAGCGAGGTAGAAGTTAAAAGAAAAGGTGCCACTGTTCATCCTTTGCAAAGCCCTCTAATAACCATAATTTCTTGTGAAAGATCTCCTGCTAGATTTGGCCTCACCTTTTAACATGGTGTCAAATAATAGATAAACACAAATATTTAAAAGACTGTACGGAATACCCTCAACCTCCAGTTTTTCCTCAAAGGGTTCCCCTATTCACTTTGTCAAAAGCAAGGGATAAATATTTACTTGCCACGTATAATGCAGAACCTCTCTGGGTCAAGGTCGATTGTTGAAAATGATCAATTATCAGCGCTGCCAGTGTTTACTCACCCCAGGACGAACCTACCTAGATATGATATGGCATTTATAAAGCGCCTATACACAAGTGTTTCAAGGCGCGAAAAGTTAGACTTCAAGATCTTGTTCTGCATGACCCTTTCAGAACAAGTGACACAAAGATTTTAGAATCGTCTTCAAGCAATGCCATAGGTCTATAATTCGTTGGGTTGCATTTGTTCCCCCTTTTTAAAGATTGGAACAATATATGCCAATTTCCATGAACTTGGCAACTTCTGTTCATCAACCTAAATAGATATAAATACAGCTCAGTCCACATCATGGGATCACCCTTAAGTACTCTCTTACAGAGGGCGTTGGGTCCCGGTGCCCTAGACATAGGAACATTCATCATCAGGAGTTTAATATCATCCTGGTCAAGGTCTATGGACCAGGCACCATTGGTGTGAGTGCTCACTTTCTGATTGGCAGGGGCGGCATAGAGGTCTGCAGGTGTCTAACCCGTTTGGACTCCGCAATGGGGTTTGTCTGGCAGTGCAGTTGGAAAATATTCATTATAGCAACCAACTTCTATTAATTTATATCTAACTTATTTTATATACGTCAACATCGCTTCCCCTTTTTTCTGGTGCATGCCAAAAACGTAGGGCCTTTAATTTTTTATTTTTTTAACTTTGTTTAGCCTTATGATTTAGGGCCTCCTTATCTACCCCCCTCTCTGAGATTTTTACTAATCCTCTTTTGGGATACCCCAAGTATTCTTTTGGATTCTTGTATCTCCCTATTAAAGTACCAGGGGTGCATAGATTTACTAACCATATGAATTTTTATAAATCGGCGTGTATTTAATAAATAGTGACACTTTGAATGGAACAATGAGCTGCCTATTCTCCATGAGTGTTGATGTAGCTCTCTCCTTATATTTATATTTCATTTATTAATGATATCAGGGATCCAGATGAGCCTTTGTTTTCCCTTAGAAACTGTCACTGCCGCTACTACATGTTCTTGTTTACGATAGTGCTGGCCTTGAAATTTGGTTCCACGCATTCCAGGGAGAAACATTTGGGTATCCGAATAAAATCAATCCGGGACGATTGGGAACCCTGATGCCACCAAGTGTGAGGCTCTGTTGTAGCTCCTTTAGCTCTACTGTTAAGGGTGGTCAGGTCTTGTGAACAAGCGTGGCCATCACCTCTCAAGATGGTAAATGTCCTGGGCCCTACAATGGGGTGTGATGCTAGGTATCCTTGTGTTATTCAGTCCAGTGGGGAGAGTTGAGGATGCTTCTCCCCATTCATTCTCTGGTGGTCTAGGGGGGGATTTTGGTCTCTGTGCATGGGTTTGCTGGCGATTTCTGGTTGCCCGCAATGTATGTCTCCAGGTTGCACTTGAGGCTGCACTCTCACTGCTAGTGCTGTGCCGTTGCCTCTCTGCAGGATTTCTTCTCTTCCGGTTTCCTGGGGATCAATTCCTGTGCGTGAGGTGTGGGGCACTAGTTCTGGTTTTCTCGTTTAGGTTTCATTGCTTGCCTCCTGGTAACAACTTGTGGTCTCTGAAACAACAGGGGCGAGACCATGGCAAATATTTCATTGAGGCAAGGCTGGACAAGACCGTGTACTGCACAATAACATACGGGCACATGGCTGCGGGGTCACCCTCGGGGGTAGGACTGGCCCCAGATTTCTCCCTGCTAGGCTACCCACCTCAGGCTGAAAGGCGGTCCCTTAACCACTTTACAACGCCAGCTTGTCACAAGAGAAACATTTCCACAACATCCTCCCTACCCGACCCTATCACTCTCTCCAGTGCCAAGATATACTGCAAGTATGTAATTTTGAATATTTGTACAGTACTCTTTATCTTGAAGCACTTGTCTCCTCTCACTCCCCCCACCTGGTTAATGTTTTTTTGCAAGTCCCCTGTTTCTTATGTTGTTTTTATTTTAAAATATCTAGAAACAAAGACCTCCTATATTCAATATGTCTGTCGCTTCACGCTGGCGTAATGACTGTTCCCAAACAGTTCATGTTTTTCAATGTCCTCTATATTTGATGCTGGTGAGGCCTTCAAAGGTTGATGTTCCAAACCTTGTATTGCTATTTGGAAGCGGTTGTCTTTGTGCATAATGGCACAAAGGTGTACTCGAATACTATTTTTAATGGAATCAATTGTGCTCCCAAAGTAATGTTTGTTACATATGCAATAGAGTATACATATACATACACTGTGCCTTTTTACAGTTTATTAAAGGATTTGTTAACGTACACATTTCAAATTGCAGCCTACCAGCCAAGCATAAGTCTCTCCGCCCCAACCCCCCTCAGTTCTCCACATGCACACAACCCGCAAAGAATCAATTATCACTTCCAGTGGGGAGTGCACCACATTTTGAAGATTCATATGACACTATATTTTTGGTGTTTATTTTTAATACTGGTGGTTTTGTTTAAAGCTTGAGAACACCACCACAAGTGCTAAGTTCTTTTTTGCATAGACTTGATTAAAGCTCGGCAGTAGAAACCTGATGGGTACAGTATGTGTTAAATGCCTGAGGCTATCTCCATTTTTAAATTGTTGGTTGCTTGTTCTAAGTTGTCCCACAGACTCTTTGACCAAAAGGAATATGTCCCAGAATTGGTCGGGAGAATGCGTTACAATTTATTGTGAGCCGAATGAGTAAAGAATGTTGACATTGCTTTCTTCTTGGCATGTATTACATCGTTGTGGTGGTACTTTTTTTTGATTGTACTAAATAAGAGTGCACTTTCTACTTGTTAAATTGAGCTGACCTCTGTGGATTTACGGTGCATCTTGGCTTTCAATCGATTGTTTTCATGATCTATTTCCAAAATAAAAGAAAGGGCATGGTGTTTTTGATGTAGTTCAGTAGAAGTAGTGTACCAAATAAACTTCACTATTCAGATGGATAATTTTATTTAGTCTCTTTTCCATTCCAAACCACTAGGATGTTTGTTGAGACTTTTAATAAATATATATTTTGTTTCAAGTCTGCTTAATCTAATTGACATTAGTACATTTCCCAGTAAGGACACACATGCTGCACTCATTGCGGTAACTTGATTCATTTGCAGTACAGAGCCTGATTGAAAATTAAGATTGCTAATCAGATTGAAAAATGTGGTCACGCAAGTGTTTGGTCAATAGCAGATAACTCTCATATCTTTGCATGAGGAAAAATCTTGCAATTTCTGATGTTAAGTAGAGTCTGCTGGAAGTTAGAAAGCTGTTAAGTCAAAAGCAAACATTATATCGATTTTCTTTTCCAGGTAGTTTAACTGAGCTGGTTAGTGACATCAAATCTGTCCCTCGGATAGGATTTCTGCTCGATAACGAATGGCTTGAGCAGTTTGTCTGTGACTTGTGAGATTGGTTTCACTGGTGATTTTAATGTTCTATATGAAGGAAAATTGTTATTGACCTCCTGTATTTTGAGTAAAAAGTAAATGGAGGCCATTTGGGAATGTTTCAACAAAGAGGAATTCTTGTTCCTCTTTTCCTAGAAGACTTTGTTCTTTTCAGTTTGGTACTGCAAGGAAGGAAGGGGCGAATTAGCCCCCCACATACATTCTACGCAAAATGAACCACTTGCTCTTGCACTAGGGGGGGACACCTCCATTGCCCTTCTGCTACCATGAGGCCTCAGCCGGAGCAGATGTGGGACTATTGCAAGACAAACCTGGACTCCATTTTGTGTACCCTCGACTCCATCTTTGGAGTAGGCCGCGATTCGGCATTACGAAGTCTCCTCTTCCCCTCTGCCGCGCCGCGCACAGCGAGCACCAACCGGCCCCCACCTTTTCTGCGCAGCCTAAGTCCCTTTTCTCACGTATGCACTTAAGATAACTGCAACAATTAACATTATGTATCATATCATTCTTCCTCTGAGATCACTGTCCTGTGTGTGATCCAGCCTGAACTATGCCTTGTAGCTCATCCATCTCCACAAACCTGCTCCCTCACTCCTGCTGTTGGAAAATTACTGCTTGTGTAACCCTGTGCCCTCCTAAGGTATTATCTTGATGTAACAGATGTGTGCCCCCACTACGCTGACCACCCCGAGTGCCCCCAATAAACTCGGACCTCTGCCACAATATATCCTGTCCTACTCTAACATGTCACTCCACCCCCCCCATTTCGCACAGATGTCAGACCAGCCCAGTACCCTTCACCTTACTAATGACCTAATGTGAAATTAAGTAGTTTTGTATGTACAACCTGTAAGCCTCTAAGATTTACTTAAAGGTGTGATGCTCATTGTTTTATTGTATGCCAAGATTTAGTAGCTATGCCAGTTTAGCTAGCTTCAAACGTATCACCAGCGTGACCCGACACTCGCCCCACCTGGACCCCTCCAGCTGAACCACGTGAGGCTCACCCTCCCACCAAAGGAGCAGCCAATCCTGATGAGGCAGCACCTACAGGCCCCTATACATCATCACCTTGTATCCAATAATATTGCATTTCTGTAACCCGTATAGCTGACATCACTGATGTTTTTCTGTTTTATAATCCATTGTAAGTGTAATGTTTGCCAGAGCGCTCACAGGGCAGCAGAGTTCTCTGGATGCTGAATACTATATAAAACTTGCAACCTGTTCTTTTAGTCTCATTCCCTACTGGGATGTCTTTTTATTCTGAGTTTGTATTGGTAATTCAGAGAGTGAGCACTTTCAGTACTCTGGTTACAGTAAGAGTTGTAATTCCTTGGTTGGCTGTCGGAGTTTGATAACATTCTGAAATGTTTAGATCGTTTGGTGCATGGGCTAGGTATTCTTAAGTCAATAAGCTCTATGTTGCCCCCACTTGTTTGTTAATGTTTTTATTTATAGCATTTTAAAGATACAAAGCGATCCTTTTCTTGAAAATGTGAACGAGAGCTGTTGATTTTTCTATATTTGACAACCTACAGATAAATAGATATTAGATAAAATGTACGAAGTCTATTTAGTATGCTTATTTCTCGGTCTGGTGGAACAAAGTAGGCTACTTGGTCACCTGTCCTCTTTGCTCTTAACTTAAAGATTACCCCACCTAGGCATTTGATGGCATTTCCGGTTACTGGTATGTGTACGTGGACCAATAATACAAAACCTGACAA
Source organism: Ambystoma mexicanum (assembly GCF_040938575.1). NCBI lineage: Eukaryota > Metazoa > Chordata > Amphibia > Caudata > Ambystomatidae > Ambystoma > Ambystoma mexicanum. The sequence goes on from NC_090939.1 coordinate 827,321,346, forward strand.
AGGTGTAAGTATGTCGTCTTTGATGTCGGTAGCTGGCACGTGAGTGGGGGTGTCTTTCCTATGATTTGAGTACTGGAGCACAATGTGGTAGTAAATGCGAATACCTAGGGAAATGCGTACACACAAATTAAATCTTTGTTTGGCTTTGTGGAAGTCTCCACCAATAATCTGTTTCCTTGTGGGCAGTATACAATAGATCAGGCAAAGGTTACTGCTACTTTTAATTATACTTCAGAACCCCCAGTTCTCCATTAACTGTGGAAAGTATAGTATCCTTTTAGCTGGGGCTATGTCGGGCCTGGACGTTCTCTTACTTTGTGTACATTGGGTATATTTTAAAAGATGTTAATCTGTAAAACCAACTACTGCACTGTGTATCGGTTACTGAAACCTTATGTTTGGAAGGACATTAATTTGAGCAACTTGTTGATGGAATGATTTTTTTCAGTCTTTGTAATTTGTGTCATATAGACCAGATGGAATGTATCTGGAAATGTAAACAATCCTATAAGAACTGGGTCACATCATCACGAGCAAAGAAATTACAAGCTGATGTCGCAAAAATGCTAGCCGCGGTCCAGACAAAAACTCTAGAAGTCTGTGGGAAATCATCAACAATGGCGATGACTTCCAAACTGCTGTTATTACAAACCAAGTTTCTGAGGATTGTTGGGTGAATCACTATAAGACCCTGTTTAAAAAGACCAATGACTATAGGGGCGCAAAGGAACTGTGAGCACCTATGTCTAAAGGATGGGCTTTGATTGGGATGATAAATAATAAAAAAAAAACTCTGCTCATCTAGAGCAGCCTGCCCCGACGGAGTCATGAATTTCATGCTTAAGCAAAATAATGAGGAGTGGACGGAAATAATATACCTTCTCTTTAAGCAGGTAAGGGGAACTAGATCTATCCCTTTATCCTGGAAAAGAAATATTAATCGTGCCTATCTATAAGAAAGGAGATTGTGGGCATCCTGGAAATCAAAGGGCAATTGCTCTATTAGACTCAATTGGGAAGATCTTCACATCGCTCATCTTAAGAGACCTTAAAGGGTTTATAGTCATAATGTAGAAACTAATGATGTCGAAAGTAATTTTTTCGAAAAATAAAAATTTCATGCCTTTTTTTAATGCTTTTTTTTCGAAATGGGGGTGGGGGGGTTCCCCCCCCCCCCTCCAACATCCCTTTTTTTTTTTTTTTTTTTTTTTTTTGGTTTAACCATATTTTTTTATCCCGAACCCCAAAATAAATATATAATTTTAAAAAACGGAACTCAACATTTTTTTTTTTTTTCAACATTATTTTTTCGAGAAAATGACCGACCACCACCTTAAAGCCTGGGCAAAGGAATCAGACAACCTATACAAGCGCCAAACGGCCTTTGTAAGTGGTGTAGGCACATCATTAAATTTGTTCATATTGAACCTTCTAAAACAGAAGGCCCTTGAGACCAAAGGATCTCGGGATTATTGATCTCGAAAAAGCTTTTGATGGATTAGTCGGGAGTTATTATGGCAGAAACCTGAGAGGTGGAACTGTCCTAAAGACCTATTTGAAGCAATACAAGCCTTAGATTCCAACACCACAATCCAAGAGCAACTAACAGGAGATGGATCTGTCACAAGGAAGATCCCTACCTTCAGGGGAATAAAGCAGGGACGTTTGCCCTCTATCTAGCAGACCTTTTTGAATCTCAAATGAATGTTCGAGCCTTCCCTCCAAGGATCGGGACAGCTGCCATATTGTGGATAATTATTCTATTTTCAAATCTGTTTATTGCCATTTGTTATCGTGCAGTTACACTTATCGAACTGACTGTGCCGTCAGTGCCAGGATTATCAGTATTGCATAATAAACAATACTTTTTTTTCTTTCAACAAAAAACAACTAACTTAACAACATTCAACTGTCTCCAGGTCTTATTGTCCGTTACTCGGACTATTAGTAGGTAATAGGGTGGGGAATCGGGAGCAGGAAGGGGGGGATCCCAGAGCCCTGGGGTCCCGGCCTAATCTGTGTATGTCTCTATCGAGGGTATCATATTCCTACAGTTCAGTGTGATTAAGTTCGTTTCTGTTCATGGGGGTTTATCATCTGAGGGGTATAGCATGGTGCTGGTCATTTCTTTCCATATGGGGTTTCTTCCATATGGGGTCTCCATATGGAGAATGTGGGTTGCTCGGAAGGAGCCATTGATTGGCTCTTGTCTTTCCTCTCGGATCGCCAAGCAGAGTACATTGGGGCAGTAGTTTCCGATCCGTATGACATCTTATTCGGAGTACCACAAGGGGCCAGTCTGTCCCCCATGTTGTTTAACATATACATGCGCACATTGTGCAGTCTACTGGTGAATGCGGGGGTGTCGTTTACTAATTACGCAGACGACACCCAACTCATTCTGGAACTGGGTGGCAGCCACTATGATTCAGACAGTGAAATAATAGCCAGGGTTTATAAGATAATCGACGATTGGATGCAGACAAACTGGATGTGTCTGAACTACTCTAAAACCGAGCTGATGCTGTTTGGATCAAGTCATCAGCTAGCGAACTTGGGGGCTGAGTATAAATCGTTTAAAATCAAGAATGCCACTATCCAGGTGGTCCAGAAAGTGAAGAGCCTGGGAATAATGGTCAACTCGCAGGTGGATTCTCATGCCCAGACTAGCTACCTACAAAAAATATGGCATATTACTTAAGGCTCATGAAAGCCATTAGGCCGTTTCTTAATGAGGGTAATATGGCCACCGTAGCCAGGGCCATTATACTATCAAGGCTTGACTATGGCAATGCCCTGTTATTAGGGGCCTCCTCTAGGGATGTTTCTAGTTGTCAGGTGCTTCAGAACAACGCGGTTAGGCTGGTAAAAAATCTGAAGAAAAGAGATCATGTTACTGCAGAGAGAATAGCCTTGCATTGGCTCAGAGTGGAGGAGCGTATTAAATTCAAAGCTCTCTGCCTGGTGCATAAATGCCTGTACGGCTCTGCTCCTGAGTATCTGAAAAAGGGCTTAGTGCTTCATACCCCCAATAGGAATCTTCGTTCAAAGGGCAAATGTCTGTTGATCGTCCCCAAGTTTAAATTGAAATCTGGGCTGGGCAGTTCCTTTTTGGTGCAGGCCCCCAGCTTGTGGAACAGTGTTCCAGAAACACTCAGAACCGTTACCAACCTTACTGTTTTTAGGAAAGGGTTGAAGACTCATCTTTTCAGATGATGAACTGGGATACGGGGGATTATGACCACCTCATGGCTTAGCGCAGACGTTCCTATTGTTTTGTTTTTCGTTGTTTGCCTAAGCGCCCTGATGCCCACGGGCTATCGGCGCTATACAAAAAATAAATACATACATATCTCCAGGGTTGAGTTAGATTCGTCGGTCGAACTAGTAACACTATCTTCCCATGCTCTTATTTCTGCGTTGATCCATCTTTCGAGTTCGTTACGCCATACATTGTAGTTTGGCCCTGCAGGATTTTTCCAGGCCATGGCAATTTGTCTTTTAGCCAATATGCAAGTTAAGTCCATGAGTCTGACCCAGTGTTTAAGTTTGGCTGGTCTGGGGTGTATTCCTAGGAGGCTCTCCCCGGGGGACCACCTGTAGTTGGAAGTGCCCGCTTTTTCAAACGTCTGCTTTATTTTCATCCAGAAAGATTGCACTGTGTTGCATTCCCAGAACATGTGCAGTAGACCTGCATCATCTGCTCTGCACCGTGGGCAGTGGGATCTCGTTTGTCTATTGATGTTCGCCAGTCTGCAAGGAGTCAGTTATGTTCTGTATAGCATGTTCAGTTGTATGAACCGAATCTATGGTTTCTGGACACAGCTTTAGGGTATACCAGCGCCATGTTCCATTCACCCTCCGACAGTTCCTGTCCCAAATCTGTCGTTGAGGTGGCCATATATCTGGGAGACCGCTCTCCGTCCCTCCCCCAAGTTATATAGCAACGTAATGAGGGGGGCTGATTCTGGTTCTTCTGGCCAACTGACCCATTTTTTTCCTTGCCGTTTCTCGTAGTCTGTGATACCAGAGGAATTGGCCAGCGTGTATGTCGTCTTCCCTTTGGAGTGATTCAAACTCCCTGAAGGAGCCCTCGTCATATAGGTCCCCCCAGGTGTAGACGCCTTTCTTTTCCCAGTGCCTAAGATGCAGTAGGTCTGCGTCTGTCCTGCACATGTCTTGGACCATTAGTATTTCCGGGGAGTATGGGTGTTTCAGCCGGATTATTGACCTCGTCCTTCACCACCCTGGGAAGGCAAATATGGCAATGTAGGGTATGTCTCTCAGTAGGTGTTGTGGTGCCCAGATGAGTTGTCTATACTGTATGGGGGAAATCGTGGATTGCAGTAGGGGGGTCTCGGATGTGGTGTCATCTGCCAACCATCTGGCCACGAAGCGGAGTTGGGCAGCCAAATAATATTTATCGTAATTCGGGAGTTGGATTCCACCTTGTGTGTGCGCTAATACCAGGGCGGAATGTACTATTTTTGTGTCTATTCTGCCCCCACAGAAACTCGCGGACTATCGACTCGAGCAGGCGGAATAACAAGTTTTTGATGTAATATTGTACATTCTGGAATTTGTAGAGAAACCGGGGGAGGACAATCATTTTAACTACAGAGGCTCTGCCCATTACAGATAGAGGAAGCTTCGCCCAGAAACTCCTTGATCTGCGCAATGCGGGAACTGCCGCTTTTGTATCGTGTTAGTGCATCTGTTCCGGGCTATGCATTATTTGGATTCCCAGGTAGCGGAATGCCGAAATCTGCCATTGTATTGCGAGCGCCGGGAGTTCTTCTATGTCTTTGCCCTTTAGCCCTGCTAGTGGGAACAGGTAGGACTTTGTTTTGCTAAATTGTATACCTGAGACCTTGGAGAAGTTGTCCAGTACTTCCAGCATGGTTGGAATATTGAGATGAGGGTCCCTGACGTATAGGAGAACATCGTCCGCGTAGAGCGAGATGATGTGATCTATCCCTCCCAGCCTTATCCCCGCATTGAAAAATTGTTTCCTAAAACAAATGGCAATGGGTTCTAACCCAAGGATATAGAGCAGGGGAGACAATGGGCATCCCTGCCTAGTGCCCATGCTTTTGATACGTGTCTCCCAGTTTTCAGCCGAGCTCTCGGTGGGTCAAAATACTGTACACCAGGCCGAAGAAACCCAGGGCCAAAGCCAAATTCTTTTAGGACCGCCAACAACCATTCCCAATATATAGAATCAAATGCCTTAATGGCATCTAGTGAGAACAAGGCGAATGGTTCGGAACTTGTGTCTGTCTGTTTGACAATGTGCTGAAGTCTGCGTAAATTCATGGTTGTGTTGCGTCCCGGCACAAATCCGCATTGGTCTGTGTGGACAATGTCCCTTATATGTCTGGACAGCCTGTTAGCTAGGATTGTGGTCAATAGTTTAACGTCATAATTGAGCATGGCCAAGGGTCGGTATGAGTCGCATTGCTCAGCCGGTTTGTTCGGTTTGAGAACTGGGATCACTAGGGTTTCCCTCATACTATCAGGCAGAATGCCCCGTTCGTATGTTTCCAGGAAGACCTTGTGTAAAAGTGGAACCAGAGAGGGGCCATATGCTTTGTAAACTTCCGGGGGCAACCCATCTCTGCCTGGGGCCTTACACGTAGCCTGTGAATTAATTGCTTTGGCTATATCTTCTGCGGTAATCTCAGCATCTAAGGCTTCGGCCTGTGTAGGGGAGAGCCTAGGTAATCCTATCTCCTCCAGGGTGTCTGTTATCTGGCCTGGAGGGATTGTGGCGTTGTGTGAGTACAAGTGTGCATAGTAGCCTCTGAAGGTGTCGTTTATGCTGTGTTGGGTTTGGTGTGTATTGGCAATGTTGTCCCAAAGTGAGGTAATTGTGTCTCTAGGATGCTCCTTTCTGCAAAGCCAAGCTAACAGTCTACCAGGCCTATCAGCTTCCATGTGCGCTCTGTTTGTTTTGGTGGCATAATCAAACTTGGCCAATTTATCCCAGGCTATCTTGCATTCATCCTTAAAGGCTTTAAGTTTGTCCTCCCGCTTCTGTGAGTCTAAAGGACTAGCATCTAGCCTCTCAATCTCCCTTTCCCTTTGTGTTAATTCACCTCGCAGCAGTTTTCGTACGCCTCCAGCCTTCGCTATAACCTCTCCATGCACCACTACCTTCAAGGCCTCCCATACAGTGCTCACAATGTCCACAGTTCCGATATTTAGTTCTATATAGTGATCTATTAAGTCTTGCAGTTCATCGTTGAAGGCTTGGTCCTTCAGGGCTTCAACCGGCATTCGCCACATGGGGATGGGTGATCTGGGGCCAGCATGGTTCCATTCTACCACCAGTGGAGAGTGATCAGAGATCGTTCTCCCCAGATATTGTGCTTCTTCCATTTGGGGCAGGTGCTCCCTAGCTACAAAGATATAATCCAATCTTGTGTGGAGAGTGTGGGGGGATGAATAGTAAGAGTAGGTGCGTGCCAGCGGGTGTAATTCCCTCCACACATCAGCTAGATCTAGTCTGTCCGTCATGGTATTTAGTGTGATTGTAGCTGCCGACGGAGCTTTGGGTAGGGGCAGAGATCTATCTAGTTCAGGGTTATGGGTGCAATTAAAGTCTCCTCCCCATATGAATAGGACATTTCTATGGAATGTAATTTTAGCGTACATTAGGTCGAGGTGGGCCAGAATATTATTTTTGCGGAGGTAGCAGTTCACTATGCATGCTTCCTCTTGTTTAATGTGTCCCCCTCAGTATTACAAATCTACCCTCTGGGTCACTTATGGCTTTGGTTATTCGAAATGGAAATTGTGGAAGGAATCCATGTATACACCCCTCTAGCGTATTTAGAGTAGGCAGTCCCATACCCCTGCCCTCCCCAATGGTCTTGAAGTTTGGCCATAGATTCCTCCAGTGCAGTGTGCTTCCTTTTTAAGAGCACTATCATTACCCCTTTCCTGTCCAGGTAGGACTTAATTCTGTTTCTTCGAAGGTAAGTGCCAAGGCCTCTTACGTTCCATGTCATTATTTTTATTTTCATCGCCATGTCTCTTTATGGGGGGCGTTGTAATCACCATGGTTTTCCGGGTGGGGCCCCCGGGGTTAGGATTCCGAAATACGGGACCTCCTTGTTTTTTTCAAGGGCACATTTCCAGCCCTCTTCCCCTCCCCTGTCGTCATAGCAATGTAATTTGGAGACCTACCAACTTTTTTAACTGTCATTCTAGCGAATGAACTGTCCAAACTGTTTAACTGCGAACTGCCCCCAGCAGTTGCGTTGAACTTGCAGCGCTTAGGGACTCCCTGGCCTTCTGGGTCTCTCCAGGCCTTCCAGTGCGGGCGGTGTGCGGGTGTTTGACCTGCACGTTTCTTGCGGGGGTGGGTCATCGACATGTTTGCTTGTGATTCTTTGTGCTTCTGCCTGGCATTGCTATCTTCGTGTTACGGTCTTGGTTACAGGCCAATCAATGAAGTTATGCTTCCATGTGGGATCCACTATCCATGTTGACAGTTGTGGTTTCTTGTTTTTTCATTTGTCTGCGTTTAGTGGTTCCTCATCGTCAGCTAGGTTATTGTGTTCAAGCCACATATTTGCTGCGGCCGGGGTCTCTAAGAAGATTGCTTTTCCTTTGTAGAGGACTTTGAGGCGAGAGGGGTAGAGCAACATGTATTAGAGGCTGAGTTTTCGTAGTCTCGCCTTCAAAAGAGTTTCTGGCACGTTGTACCGCAGGGGTATAATCAGGGTACATGACTATTGTGTCTTGTCGTCTAATTTCTCCATCTTCTCTGGAATATCTCAGTATTGTCTCTCTGTTGCGAAAATGTAGGATTTTGGCAATGATCGGGAGGGGTTGCGAGCCTGGTGGAGGGTGCCTCTGTAGGGACCTGTGGGCTTGTTCTACTGAAAACCCCTGCAAGAGTTTTTCTGGTCCGATTTCCTGCTGTATCAATGTCTCTATAAATTCTGTAGGGTTCAGACCTTCCATGTCTTTGGGAATACCTAGAATCCTGATATTATTGCGCCGTGCGCGACCTTCCGCGTCCTCGGACCGAGTCTCCAGTCTTGCCACTTTTTGTTCCAGGTAAGAACGCGCTTCTTTAAGTCTGTGGTATTCTCAACATTGTCATGAAGGACGGTTTCGTTGGCGTTCACTTTTTCAGTCAGGTTGCGAGCATCTTGACGCATAAATTGCATGTCCGCTTTCATTTCATCTATCTTGTTTTCGATAGAGGTGCGGAGCGCTGCAATGGCCTGAAGAACTTGCGTATCGTTAGTTGCTGCTTCCGTGTGCAGTGGTTCATCATCGGGCAAGGATTCAGGTTGCACCGGTTGTTTAGGCCTGACTGTCGTGTAGGAGTCCATTGTTGTTAGTTTGGGTTTGGTTCTAGGCGGAGACATTGCTTCTTTCTGTGCTGTTGTGTTGAACTATCTATTCATGGATAATCTATGTGGATGATCTGGTCTTTATTGACCAGACCACTATAGGTCTTCAGAGACAAATCGCAGAGTTTAAACTACTTGGATTCCAACGGCATGCCAATGAATATTAAAAAATCAATGGTGCTCCGGCTCAGAGGAGCCTGCGAAACTTGGAAAGAAAAACCGCAGGGTTTTTGAAACGCAACCGCGTTGTTTCTGCTGCCGTGGCTATCACTTTGGGTCTCCGGTGCTCCCACAGGGGAGCCCCGGAGACCCAAAGTGAAAGCAAAGGCAGCAGAAACACAACGCGGTTGTTTCCATGCCGCAGTGTTTCTGCCTAAAGCTGTTTTCCCGTTTGGGGCTCTTGGGCTTCCCACGGGGAGCCCGAAAGCCCCAAATGGGAATGCACCTTTAGGCAGAAACACAACACGGTTGTGTTTGAAAATGCTGCGGTTTTTCTTTCCAAGTTTCTCGGGCTCCTCCGAGCTGGAGGAGCCTGAGAAACTTGGAAAGAAAAACCGCAGCGTTTTCAAACACACTAACGTTGTATTTGTGTGCGGTAGCTTCAAAAGCTACCGCAAACATAAATACAACATTTTTAAAGCTGCAGTTTTATTTCTAAGTTTTCTGGGCTCCTCCAGCCCGGAAAACTTAGAAAAAAACCACAGCTAGTGCTTATTTTTAAAAAAAATAAATAGCACTTACCGAGATGCAGCTGCAGCTTTTCTGCCTGTAGTCTCCGGTCTGCATCCTCCGAGTCCCAGCAACAATGAAAGAAAATCCACCCAGTGGTAGCTTTTGTTTACTACAGCTGGCTGGCTTTTCCTTCATTAGTGCCGCAAAAGCAAGCACAGGCGGGCATCCATTGCACAAAATGGATGCCCCATGTGCTTCCTTTTTTTTTAAAATTTTGAGCTTCATTTTCAAGTGGCAATCGTTTTTTTGTTTTTTTTAATTATTGGCCATCTTTTTTTGCAATAAATTTCTTTTGGGCGAACCATTCCTTTAAAACCGGTACATTGACGGATGGGGGAAGGAACATGAATACTGTTAATACTACCTTTCCAGGCTTTTGAGTTGGACATTTGTGACATCAGACTATGTTTCTGTAAAATTGTTAAGTGTTTTATATGTTAAAGCTTTAAATGTGATTAACCAATGAAACAAAAAAAACACTAAAACAAGGGTGTATATATTTAATATTGCCAAGCTTTTACAACCCTTTGTCCATAAACAAAAACGTTCAGACAGCTTGGAGTTTATTGCAAACGCCCAAACCCGCTTCCTTGGCACCAGAGTGGCGACAGACCTTTTTCTTTTGTTTTAAGCTTGTGTGGCCTGATCTGTCGAACAGAACACTTGTCACAACTATTTAGTGTTTCCAGTTTTGCAAGTAGCTTTGGCACGTAGATTTGCTTTGTCTGAGCTGGCCTAGTCCCTCTGCAAAGAGTTACGAGAAGTTTGTCCTGGGCAGAGATTGGACTGCTTATTTTCTGCCATGGTCCCGCTCATACTTGCTGCAGGTTCATGGGTCCTGGGGTGGAAGCTAGATTTGCCTACCTGGAACTGCTACGTCTCAGAAAAGTAACTTTAACGCTTTTTTCTCAAGTACTGGGAAGGCAGGAACTACAACAGACCAACAGATCTAGTCAGGAAGCTCTACAGAATAATGGTTGCTTTAGTATTTTGCTAATCCAGAAATAATCTCCCGTTTGTCCAACATTGTTTGCTTCTAACCGTCAACCTGTAAACCTGCATTTTTTTAGGACAGGAATGCTGCCATGGATGGATGGATGGAGGCAGGCAGTCTTGAATCTGCGCAGGATGAGCAAATCCTGAATATAAGACCGGACTAATGTAGCACAGTGCTTCATTTGTCTGACTCTGTCCCAACTCTTCTAACTTTACTTGGCTTGATGGCAATGGAGCAGCAGTCGGAAGAATGAGGCAACTGGGCAGGGAGTAGCATGTGGTCAGACAGAATTTTACCTTCTGGATCAAACATGTTGTGAAGATGTTGACTTTAAGATGTCCACTTTGTAGGGAGTATTACAGAAGTCTAGGGATCCTCCTGGAGTAATACATTCCGGCTCCCTATGAGCTTCTCTGCCACATCAACTCTGGGGACTGGCACCCACCTGGAGTATAGCCACCACCCGTCTTTGAGTGTTCTGTTATCAAGTCATTCTTCCTTATGGGGCGGGGCTGGCAACAGATATGGGCATACTAGAGCCTAACCTCCTTTAAATTGCAGCAGCTGTGCTGGGTAAGTGCCTTGGCGACCTGTCTTGATGTGTAACATATTATTGAGGTGTTTGCTGCTTGGTAGAAAGTTTCGTTCTCATGCTTGCTCTTGAAACCTAAAACATCTGACTTAATTGATCAAACCAGGTCATATTGATTTGCATTCCTTTTGTTAGAATGTCACTGTACATTTTGTTTGAAGTTTTAAATGTGAAGACGCTGACTATATCTCCCCTATTTTTTTCCTGCCTTTTTTTCTGCTATAGGTAGCTGCTAGTGAGGTAAGACCCCAGTTCCTACGTATTTGCATTGAGTTCTACTCATGACATACTGAATCCATGTTTCCATTCATTATGTCTGATCGTTTGGAAGTGGTTACTCCCTATGGCGTTCCATTATTCCTAAGTATACATGTCAAAGCATTGATGGTGTATATTTCAAGCTTGCTCATCGATGTTCTGCTTTAAGCTTAGCTTGCCCCTTTTCTCTTTGCTGGTAATACCCCGGCCTTGATTAACACATCGAGGTGGGGATTCATTGCATTATGAAGTCCTTCAAAACAAATCTGGTGGTTTGCTGCCTTACATAGATCAGCATTAACCAAAAAAAGATAGTTTAGTTGGATCAGGCAAAATTTCTTGCTGATACTTTGTTTTGCAGCACACCAGCCATGCCCTTGCTCGGTCTCTGCCGAACTGTTTTCATTGTTGATTACAGCGTTGTGAATTGCCGATGTGTGTTTTCCTAAGGAGCCTGTAGTAACTACCCAAGTATGTTAATCGCAGGTGCTAATGGCAATATTACCCTCCAAAGTTCGCTGACTGTGTCAGTAACTGGACCTCCGACTACACTAAAGGACTCTCTCCCTTAACTTGTGCCGTTACCATCAAGGTCGGCCTGCTTTGTTTGGTAATATTGCCACAAAGCATTAAAGCAGCATCATCTTCTGAGGCCCATTGGCTAATAGAAGCTTAACAGATTCCTTAGTCTTCTCCCTAAGCAGAGAAAGCTAATGTAGTAAAAGGGTACTACTTCCATTAAGCAGTAGAGATTTGCTACTGTGACCACAATCGCTTTTTTTGTATCTCTGTACATTTTTTATTTTAGTGCTTTCACTACAGTTGAGGAGAGATTGGCACTATGTGTAAACCGAATACCTAATCAATCTCAGCCTGAATTAAGAAGAGTGGCTGAAAAAGTGGAAGAATGGCCTGAAGGCTCACTAACTACATTGCTCCTGCATGAGGGAAATCTGCTGCATGGTGGCTTTGTTATTATATGATAGTCTTGTATTGTAGAAGGTAAGTAGTGAAGAGCTAGATCGGGAGATAGACCCTCATAAGGCCCACCATTGTTATGTGCGTCACAGTAAGCACATTGATGGCTGCTAAGTATGGACTAGTTAAAGATTATTGGCATTTCCTTTTTCTTGCTGTGATGGGCTGTAAATAACTTGTTGAAGTAGCCCAGTGACAGTTGTTGTTCTTGCCCAGTTACAACATTATGATTATGTAATAATGGGGGGTAAATGGGCTTGGAGCAGGATTAGGGTCTGTGTCCATCCATCACCTGAGTTTAAATGTTTATCGCTATGATAGAGAACCAACAGAAATGGTTGGTTGCCAATTTGTGCTAATTGGTGGGGTGAATATCTTGTAGCTATCCCTAAACACAGGGTTAAGCCTAATGTGAAAAGCTGAAATATCATTACAAAAATGTACTTTGAAAGAGCAATTTAAAGATACAGAGACCACCATAATGTTTCATTTCTGTGATTTCCTCCTAAATGATAGCTGGAACATTTGAGACTTACAGAAGCCCTCCTTATTTGGGAGAGTACAAAAGGTTTTGTGGCCCTTCTCCCATTATGAACTATATCCCTTCATTTTTAGGATTAGTAAGAACGCTGTTTTACTTAAGTGTTGATCACAAAATCCCCTCCAACAATGGTTATTTTTTGCCTTACAAGGTTTAAGTCTCATTCTTAAGGATGGCATGCATGCATGTATATGCCACTTTCAGTCGATTGTGTATTGGGACCAGAAACATTAAGCTAGTAGAAGACCTGTAGAATGATTGTCTGGGAGCAGGGACACCAAGCTGCCCAGACCACTATATGATTACCTCCTGGTTAAAGGTTTACATTTAGCAACAGTTAAAACTCCTTTTTTGGTGGACATTTTAGTCTTTTGTTTTGAAGGTTTTTCAGGCGTCTTCTGGCGAGACCTTACAAATACACCTGCAGTGCTCGGAAATGTTTACCACCAAGTTATTTGGTTCTCACCATTGCAAAGCAGTAGAGTGGCCAAACTTTGCCCTTAGGAGCAGATTGGTCGCAAGGTAGTTGGCCAGTACACAAACACACAGTAAGGGATTGTCCACATTGTATAATTACAAAAAAATGCTCTTTAGTATTGGATATATACACCAGGGGTACACATTTGAAGTTACAAGCTACTAGCCAGGCATAAAGTTACTTGCCCCTGTGGTTCTTTACATGAACACAGCACACCATTTCTTAATCGCCAAGAGTCTATTATCACTCACTGTTAGGCAAGATTGTATGCAGTACCCTTTGGGTGCACTATAACATTCCTGACCGCCTGGCAATAGGAACCCAACCTTTGGTATATGCTTGTACTACACAGGTTGGTAGTGTGTTGAGCAGCCAGGTTTATCTCACGAGGGGTCCATGTGAGCTGTAGGGGAGTTTGCACAGAGATTCACAGTGACAAGTATTCAAATAAAGACACACAAGGTTTCTTGAATAAACAATTATTTTTAAAAAATGTACCGTTTCATAGCCCTAAGTTTTGTTTAACCTGGCCAAAAGTGGCTAGCTTGGCTGCGGTTTGTGAGGGTGCTAAGATGCGGATAGACAAGATATCTGTTGGGTATTTTACCTATTTACTTTAAGAAGATTCAAAGAGGGGGGGGAACTAAATGCTTATAGGATCTCTGGCAGATTCTATAACAAAAGAGTAACGCTATAGGGAAAACTCTAAACTAGTGCTCTCCAGTGTATTGGGATTAGAGTTATTTTCCCAGCGTCTTCGTCCTAGGCTTCACAAGTCTCTTCCCTTGTCTGGGCGCCCAACTCTCTAAAACCTGAAGCTCCAAAGGAAATGGCCAATGCAACAAAGTCTAAAACATATTCTTTGACCCGAGTTCTGTTGGCCCCTAGGTTACCTCTACTGTAGAATCACAAAATCGCACATTTCCAGCCAACAGTCAAATACTACACAAAGGATAGGGTCCATAGGTGTCGGCCACTTCTGGCACTCGCAGGTTTCAGGATGGTTCTTTTTCTGGAGTCTTTTCCTCAGACTTCTAAGGCAATACGGAAAACGGGCATTCCTTTTGTGGCTCCTCATCAGGTCTGTCCTTTTGGACTTTGGTTCTCTCAGAATTTTCTGTAGTTCTATTGGAAAGTTTTCTGGAGATTCCTCTTTTGGGCTTCTAAATTGGTATCTCTCTGACATGGGATTCTATGGATTTTCAGATGTCAGACTTTCCTCCGGACTTCACTGAGGTCTCTTGGGGACCTTATTCGGGTTTCACTATAGAGCTGTTTCTTCAGAACTTGCCGTTTTGATGCTTCCTCTTCGGAATGGGTACTCACTCACTCACTCCTTCATTGTGGGTCCTTGCAAGCAGACTATATTTAGTACTCTCGTACAAGGAGTCCCTTCTCTTAATCTACTCTGGGAGAGTTTGTGAATGGAGGTTTTGAAATCCAGGACTTCCGCCAGGCGGCTTTCTGCCTGGCTCCACAAGATGTATATTTTATTTTCTTGCCCGATTTGGTGTAGCATTCGTGCTACCTTGCATCAACTAGCTGTCTCTCTTCTGACCTACGAAGAGTCCTTCAGTTCATCTGCTTGCTTTCAACTTCTCTGCCGTCTGCTCTTGTCCAGTCTTTTACGGCCCGAGGATGAGGGTAGTCTTAGTGGTTCTGCTAGTTTTAGATGGTTTGAAGCTGCAACGAGCCATGTGTGCCATCTTGGAATCTTCGCTCTGCGGGAAAGCTGCACAGTGATGATCTTAAGGGATTGTGGTGCATTCCCATCACATTGTACCTGCTTCATGTTGCATCGGTTGTTTTTGAGTTTGCGGATTGCCAGTCCGAGTGATGTACCTCCTCGTTTGAGTCTCATTCAGGTCTCTCGACCTCTTGTGCACACTGGGGAATGGTGTCTTTCAAACTTCCAGTGTTCTTAAAGATCTCCTGGACTCTGCCAGCTGTATCGGTCGCCCTGGTATAGAAATGTTGCATTTCGGAGCAGTTACGGAGTCCAGGGGATGCCTCTCTATCCATCCACTTGGTGCACATCAGGTAGGGGCCCATCGATCCCAGTCAACAGTGGCTCGGCACCTCACAAAAGAGAATGGGCACTCGGTCCAACTGCCCACAAGTTGGATTACTTGCACCAGATGGCTCAGCACCATCTATTAATAACTGTTCAGGGTATATGGAAACAAAGCATGCTCTTAAAAACATGATTCAACAAATCCCTCCCTAATGTAGACCATTAAATGTGCAATTCAAAAGTGGGGAGGGGGGGTGGTCAATATACACTCCGTTTATACATAGCCCTTTTGAAGCAACATTCATGAATCTTACCAGCTTAAACCACTTCACCTGGCCTTACAAAATGACTGCTACAGTAACAGAGCATTGAGCAGGACATGCCAGTTAAGCATACTGACAACTGACACCAGAGCCCCCTCTCCTTTAAGCATCTTAAGATCGTTCTTGCAGCAAGCAAATCTTGCTGCAGCTGGACCTAAAAAGTGAAGGGGTCTGCACAAAGACCCAAAACCATACCATTCAGTATAATACTATACGCTTTAGAAGAACTTCAGCGAAATGCCCATATCAGGGATCCCATTTCAAACCAGTAGGAAAACAAGTTTATACTGCCTAGTATAGTTTTAACTACTACTAAGTGTTATGAAGAGCTAAAGTGAGTGCTTTATCATGTTAACGGGCATATAAAATCACAGGTAAATATTAAACATACAGTGAATTAAGCCATTGCTCTCCATAAGAGGTGGATCGGGCCAGCAATGACTTGACAGGCTAAGCTCAAGGTATGCGGAAGCGTAGTGAGGGCGCAGTACTGGCCCATTGTGAAGGTCTGCGCATGCATTGCACTTGTGTTGAGTCTTGTAGATTAGCCATTGCTATGGACGTAGAAGAAATTTACAGGGTGGCCATGTACCACAGTGGAAGATTGTGTAGCTAGCCTGTGTCTTGCACAAAATAGATTTGGGAGGATGGCAAACGCACCACAATTAAGTGAAATACAAAGATATTCAGTGCATTGACCTTGGAGGATTTTGAGTAGCCAATTTGTTGAATGGTATTGAAATGGGATGTTTATTTGGGTCAGCCACCATGTTGAAACTGGTTGTTTTTGAAGTCCACCAGTGTATTGAATCCAGATGTGCGTTGAGGGCAGCCAATACACTGATGCCTTTTAAGGACTACCATTGTGTTAATTTGGATGTTTCTTTTGGGGCGGACAATTTATAGAATTTAGATGAACATGATACAAATGTCCACAATCCCACTAACAGCCCTCAAATATTCTGCTTACTGACCATAAAACACAGAATATACTACATACCTATACTGCAAACACACCCGCACAACATAGTGACCACCAAACACAAACCAGCACACGGTGATCAGTGTTTCCTGACTCCAGCTACCAACCGCACATCAAAGCTCTTGTGCTGTTCCCTCTCAAACCCCCCTCTCAATCCCACTGAAAAAGCTCCCCAACCCTCATTCCTTGTCAGATTCACCAGAGCACAAGGAGAGCACGCAAGAAGCAGGAGTGCCCGGTACAAGGTCAATTAACATAACCTAACAAAATGGAACGTAACATTCACGCAAGTGGTGAGGCCCCAAAGGCAATTGCTTTATTCTCTTACTCCCGCCCAGGTCTTGTTGGTGGATCTTAACTTGGGGTCCCACAAGAATAAATATCTCAGTAATAAGTGCCTTTCAATCGCCCAGGTCTTACTGTTTCCGCTCTTACTTTCTCATACGCACCCTGCTCTTGCCTTCCTTCTACCCTCCTTCCTAATCTCCCTCTCTTCCTTCCTCTGTTCCTCCAATGTAATACCACCTCATGGCTTCTACTCTCCTCCCACTCTTTAAACTCTACTACTCGTTCCTACTTGCTCTCTACTCACCACTCCTACTACTCTCCTCCTGCTGTTCTCTGTTTTCAGCTCCTCTTCTCTGCAATCCTTCTCCCACATTCACCCACCTTTCACTCTTGTCACCTCTTTCAAACTGCTTCACTTACCCAGTGGGTTCCCACCTAGTTTTACTTGCTCGCCGTACAAATACTCTCCCACCCAAGTACCACTTTCTCTCACCGGCCAATACCTCACTTTGGGCATGCACCTGGTAATTCCCTTCCATGCTCCACTCCCCTTCCTGTGTCTCGGTATGCCTTCTCCTCCCTTGACCTCATCTAAACCGCCCACTCCCTGGTCTTCCGAGACCCCTTTTAACCTCCCTCCCTTCTTCCCTCCCTTACATTGGTCTTGTTCTTCAGCTGGTCCTCCAGGCCAGTTCTTGCCTTTGTCTTCTCACATGGGCCGGGGTTACAGAGATGGGAACACAAACACCCTTTAAGCCACTCTCTTTTGTGAGCGCAGGTCTGCCAGTGTCTCGCAATGGCGGCCCACTACAAGAACCTTTTTTTTTTTTTCTTGGTGCAAGAGGAGTGTCCTAAGCGATGTTTCTATGCGAGTGACATTCACTCGCTATATGTTAACTGCTGCCTCTATCGCCAGTGGTTTGCCTGTGCCGACCTCGGCAACAGTGGTTTCTGGATGTGGAAATCCAGCAAAGGAAGAGGGAAAACACTAGCTAACATGTGGTTGAGGTGATTACAAATACTTAGTATTTTTACCCAGGCACATGTGTAGGGGACTGACGGTGGCTGTTCAAGCTCCCTCATCCCACCTCTGGAGCAGGACTGGCTCCGGCAAACACCATTGTAGGCCTTCTGCCCCAGGTTGAGAGGGGGCCCCATTCCCCCCCCTCCCCACTTGACACAGTAAGGTGACCCTGGCCCTGTCACACTACCATCAAGGTACCAAGGCTGAAGGCTGCAGGCTGGTGTAGGCAAAAACAAAACTTGCAGCTGCTCTCCAACATGTACCCAACACACTTTCTGGGTAAGGCACACATCCAGATGTTCAAGGAGTACCTGTATCCTCCCCTCCCCCTCAGTAGCCATATGGACTACTAAGAGCAGCACCACATTAATGAGTTGCAGCCGTGTGAGGTGGGGAAGTGGAATAAAATACACATGGAATTGTTTTCATATGTGAAAAGGGGGGGGGGGGGTTTGCAGGTGCTGCTGAGTCTGCGGTCAATTCTTACTGTCCGCGGACATCATATGGATGGCAGGGGTTTTGGTTGACTTTTGTTATTAGAAGGTGCATTGCACGTACTGCCATGCCCCCATCTGGCCACTGGCAACAGATAGTTTTGTAATGGTTACCAGACATTTGGTCGAAAAAAAATTGGTCGACCAGACAAATGGTCGAACCAATTTGGTCGAAAACCAAATGGTCGAATTTTTATTTTTTTTTCACTTTTTTTTTTTTTTTTTTTTGGAGGGGGGGTACCCCCAACCCCCTTTTTTTTTTTTTTTCTAAAAACCCATTTTTGTAAAAAACGATAACCCGAAAAATAAATATATAATTAAAAAAAAAAAAAAAAATTCGACCATTTGGTTTTCGACCAAATGTCATTCGACCAGTTTTAGGTCGACCAAATGTCTGGACACCTTTTGTAATATGGGTATAGTAATTATAGGTACTCTAAGGGGAGTATACAGTATTTGTAATATGGTGGAATTATATAATGAAAGTGTATATTGTATTTATGATTGCAGTACAATTGGGGATAGTGCTTCTTGATGTTTCCTCCGCCTTTCACATTGTCAACCATTGAATCCTCATTAAACGGTTACCTTGAGCATCATGGACCGGCACTTGATGCAGTTTTCCTCACTAACTGCCCCTTCCCAGTCGCAACTGGACTGTTTGTACTCCACCACTTCACTGTGTACTTGCAAAGTACCCCCAGGGTTTTAGCCTATGATTGTCTCTTCCATATCTATTTCGTTCCTCTGGCTCACTTGATGTCCTTCTTTTCTCATTTCCAGTATTATTATTAATGACGCACAGCTTTTCTTAAAGTTCCTTTAACTAATTTCTTCTTGTCTTTTATCCCCAATTGTCTGACTGCCATCAAGGTAGTGTGTGCAGCTAACAATCTCTGTCTCAATGTCAGTAAGACAGAGATAGTTCATATTGTGACACCTGTGCCCTGTTTTTCTCCTACCCTCTGGATGCTGTCTTTGGGCCCTCTACTCTAACCATCCTGTGAGGCCAAAACCCATGGCCGTTTTTAAGTCCTCTCTGTTTTAATCCTTACATATTGTAGCTTTTTAAAAAAGCCCATGTTTTTCAGCTTGACCTCCTACAGGCATTGTACTGTTCCTCACCTTGCCCCAGAAGCTAAACATCTGTAGAGCCCTCGTCCTGTGTATGCTGGATTACTGGAACAGCCTTTTCCTTAACCTCCCCCTTTGTTGTTTTATGCTCCTTTTCGGCTAATGTAGGATAGGGCTGCAAGACTTATCCTTGGCCTCAAGCCCAGGGATCATATCGCTGCAGCCCTAAAATATGTACATTGGCTTCTGCTAATTTCAAGGCGGAAATTTGAGATCTTTTGTATGATTGACAAGGCTTTATGGGGCCTGGGACTACAATATGTCAAGCCTCGTTTCCTTAAATGCTGCCCTGCTGGAGCCCTCAGCTGCTGTAACCCCAATACTCTGCTTGTCCAATGCGTTTTGAAACAAGAGAGGAAAGTCTCTCTCTCTCCTCTCCTCTCCTCTCTTTCCCCCCCCTCCTCCCCGGCCGGGGCCTCTATTTGGAGCAGCCTTCATGCTCCTCTTATACTTGAGCTGGACTTCCTTAAGTTCGAAAACGTCTGAAAACTCTGCTTTGATTAATTTAATCGTTTTTTTATAATGCGCTCAATACAGAGTTTGGTTTCTAAGTGCGGATCTGGGATTAGAACCTCTGTTGCTCTGGTTGGTCTTGCTTCCAAGACCAGCAAGTTGCCCCTGTGCTGCCCTCCTTTTGTGTTCCTATTTTACTTAAACTTTTCCCTGCTAACCCCTCCTACTGCCACCAAGATTGGTGGCCTGGTCCTTCATGAACCTCACAGGTTCCAGGCCCTATATCTAGTAGACACCAGTACACCGCCCTCCCCTCTTCAGCACTACCCTTGCAGGTCTACCGCCTGGTGGTTGTGTACCAGCCCGCTTTCTCCGTCAAGACGTGTGTCGAATTCAGTTATTTTGTGAAGGATAGCATACATTTTTTAGCAGTTGCTCTTGTATGATCTTTTAGCATTTAGCTATATAATTGTATTTGAATTTGTGAAACTATATTGTCACATGTCACTTATGAGTTGCACAGTCACTTTATGGCATGGAAGAAGATTGTTGCAACTTGATTCAATAAGTATATTTTATGTGTTTTATATATTAATAAAATATCTATAATTTGTGTTGCTCTCTTGAGGGTCATTCTAACCATTGCATTGCACATGGATGTCTATGCTAATTCCTTCATTGGTTGGGTGTGAGATTTAAGCAACATACATAGTGCAGAGTAGTTGGAGTCTCTTCTTTAGGTAATATTCCAGGCCGACTGACTCTACCTTTTAATCATCCTGGTGTGTCTTCTTAATTTTGTATTGTGAGCACATCTTTATGCTGCAAGACATACTGAGTCAAGTATAATACCTGCCTCTACAGTGTTTACATGTTGTCACATTTCTCCAGCACACAAACATCTTTCTAATATCATGGTTGCTGAAAAGGTTAAGCTATGATGATCACTGTGAATTAACTGCTAGCTAGGTCATCAGTATATGTAGTTGACGGTACACTTGTCTCCAATTTAAGTAATTGGGACGAGTTCTCACAACTAAACGTTTAGTAAGAACAGAACTGCATGGCTCCTTCATGGAGTACCTTCGCAATGGTACCCTTCCTCAAGTACTAATAGTTCGTAGCGAGCCCAGATTGCTCCTGGATACAGACTTTTTGTGATTCATTGGAGCTATATAGCTAACAAGGGTGGTCGCGATTGGGTGATCTTGATTATTGACGAGCTAAGGAAATGGCTGATACAATCCCTACTGATCTAAGCTCTATGGAAGAAGATATTAAAGAAAAGGTTCCCTTAGACGTGTTCAAAAAAAGACTTGAAGAGGTGCAGAATTAAAAGAATTCTCTAGACGTGAGCGAATTCGACGGATGAAAATGGACCTTACCAATTTTGCACACAAAGCCTTCAAGTATATGCAAGATGGATATGATCCCTTTCCAAACCAAAGCTTACCACAACAACAATGTAACACAAAATCAGTTTGTTTTGGTAACGCATTGTATAGTTCTGCCAGTTCAGGTGAAGACAATACAAGTGATCTAAGTAGACATTCCTGGTTACCTTGCTGCGATTTGTTGAGTTTTGTGATTACGAGAATTTACACGCTAGATGTAGGGTCTGAGATATTTTGAAGACTGAGCTCTAAGTTATCTAGAATGACTCGAATCTCAAGATCAACACAAAGTGTTACAAAATCTGTCAAGAAATGAATGTAAAGCAATCTCAGATCTAGCTAGTAATACCATTACACTAAGAAGAGCTGACTAATTCAGAGATATTGTCCTGTTGGATTGATAAATGTAAACGTCAACTGATTGATGTAGCATTCTATGAAGGGATGAATGAAGATCCTAACTCCTGTTTACAGTCTACTCATAGAAACAAAAAGTAGATGACGCTTACACAAACAGATGGGTCTCTAGACCAAACATTCCCATATTTTATACAATACCTAAAATACACACATCTATGCTTAATCCAACTGGACGGCACATAGTAGCCGGTATTGGTTCAGTACTGCAACCACTATCGAAATTTGCAGACGTTCACCTAAAACAATACGTGAAACAGATGACCTCTTTCTTGCAGGACACAACGGAAGTTATTAATCTGATCGCGAGTACCCCTTTAATACGAACAACCAATTATTATTGTGACTAGATATCGTCTCACTCTACACTTTTATTCCTCAGTTAGCAACTTTAGAAGTCATTGGAAAAATTGAGTTATGTCATTGTTTCTTCTGGTTACTAATAGCTTTATTCTCTGGTGTATGGAAATGGCACTAACTGAAAATTACTTTGCATTCAATAATAAGTTGCTTTACCAAACCCATGGTACTGCGATGGGTTCAGCGTGGGCTCCCACAGTTGCTAATTTAATTTGAAATCTTAGAAGTACACAATCTTCTCTGTCAATAACCCATATGTAGACGATCCAACTGTGGAAGCAGTACATTGACAATATTTAAGTTATATGGAATGGCGATGTAAATTTAAAGTATTATCTGCCTATAACCATTGTATGACACGTGCATATGGATATATGTTAATTCCTTCATGTGTTGGGTCTGAAATGTAAGCCACATACCTAGTGCTGAGTTGTTTGGGTCTCCTCTTTAGGTTAGTTTATATATTCCAGGCCGACCACTCTACATTTTTATCTTCCTGTTGTGTCGTCTTAATTTTGGGCTGTGTGCCACACTCTTGGGACTCCTCTGCCACAACAGGTAGCTAGTGGTGTCCCACCTTGTCAATCGATTGCCACTTTCCATCTGGGCTCCTTTCAGCACTTGGTAAACCTACTCCTTCTTCCATTCATACACTTCTTTTACAGTGCAATGTATATGTGCATTTATAGCAGCAGTGTACAATTATTTTGGATAACCATCGGGAAATGCATATGGAAAAGCTATATATAGAGCCTTTTTAAGTGGCAGGTGGTGTGTGGAAGTTTAATGTTGATAGGGTTATATGTATATTTTTTTTTAACTGGATTTATTTGTGACTGTAAGCAGGCAATGAGGGAGTGTTACAAACATAACACTTAAAAGGATAGAAGGGCTGTCTTCTGTGATGGTGTGCACGTGCAATCCGGGGGTTAAGAGACTATGGATAGTCTTGAAGGTCCATGGATTATGAGTCTTCATTGTATGCTAGAGACAAATATTTGGGACAGGAAATTGTTTGTGCTTTTTTTTTTTTCTTTTGCTCTAGTATACAGTTGTTTATTATTTCCATCTTATTGAGTCTAACTACTTTACTGAAACATTTTAAGTAGATGGCGTCTATAAGCTTATTATGTTTACATCCATTTTTCAACTGTGAAAGGTGGTCCCTAAAGGAACCTTTTTTTTTTTTTTTTTTTTTTTTTTTTTTGTTTATCTTTTTATTTAGTATTTATTTTTTGCAGGAGAGGTTAGGAAGTAAGGTGGGGGAGGGAAATAAGGGAAGGGACACCAACCACAGATATGGAGGGGCAGGTTGACAGGGGGAAAGATGTTGGGCGTGCGTTAGATATAAATCTAAGATGGGGGTAGTCTCATGCTCCCTGATTATAGCCTTGAAAGTAATTCAGAGCTGCTCCCCTCTGCAGAGTGGTATGTCGCAGCATATACAGAGTACTTCGAGGGGATTGGGTCCTCCGACGTATTCCATATCTATGACAGTAATCACCCCAGCTGTACTGCTTCAGAAAATCTTTCTGCGTCTATACGCCGCCTTCGAGGACCTCCTCCGACGGCCGACGTCACCGGATGTTATAAGTAGGACGCACAACGCCCGTAGCCTCAGTTTTTGTTTTTTCCGCGAACATGTTCGCTTCGGAGATCTCGGTGCGCCTCGACTCTTTGGAGTTTCTGTTCTTCAAACCTGTTCGTTTTGTAAAGTTTATCGCAATGTCTTCCTCTTCTTCCACCCCGCGTCCGGGCTTCAAGCAGTGTGGGGACTGCGGGTCCAAGATGTCGGTGACGGACACGCACAATGCCTGCCTCTGGTCCCTCGGGGAGGCCCACGACACGGATGATTGTGTCGACTGCCAGTCACTTCGTTCCAAGGCCTTGGGGGAGCGTATGAAGAAGCGGTCGGTCGGTAAGGTGTCCAAGCCCTGGAAGTCGAGGTCCACTGGGCTTTCGACGGACGACTCTCCGCATCATCGTCATAAGTCTAGGGGGTCTCGGTCCCGGAGTGGGTCCCGCCACTCCTCTGCCTCTTCGAGGCATTCACGGAAGCGCCGTCATCAGTTGCCTTCCCTGTCCTTGTCCAAGGACTCTGCCGGTCGGCGGGTTGCTTATCCCACCAAGCATGCGACTCCGGAGGAATGGGCTTCCTTCGGTAAGAAAATGTTGGCGATTCTTGAATCGCAGAGCACTGGTCCGTCCGTGCCTCCGAGTGGGGTCAGGCGTGACCGTACTAGAGACACCGCTTGTACGCCTTCAGGCTCGGGTGGTCGGCACGATTCGCGGGAAAGGTCCCGCTCGGACAAGGGGAATCGTTCTAGTCATGCCCGTTCCAGGTCCCGGTCCTTGACTCGCTTGAGACCGTGTGAACCTGTGAAGTCTTCGAAGAACGACGTCGACGCCTGTGGCGCCAAGGTCATCGAGGGACTCTCTCGAGGCTCCGCCTCCGAGGAAGCAGACGGCGCCCAGGCTGTCGAAGGTCCTGCTCGGGGCTCCACCCTCGAGGCATGTGTCGAAGCCGTCGACGCCGATTCCCTCAACGCCTTTCGAGGCTGTTTTGTCGGAGGTACCCCGTGGCATGGTGGAACCCCCTAGAAAGGCTCTGGCCAAGGCCAAACATGTCTTTGTCCCCCACTCTGTGCCCACTTATATTTCTGAGGTGGATGAGGGTTCTGAAGATGGGATGGTTCCTGATACGGTACCAGACGAGATTATCTCTGGACATAGCCAGATTGAGGACCTGCGTCAGTCGCTGCACGACGCCAGTGGTCTGGACACCTCCCCGGAGGTGGAGTTCTGTAGGCCTGAGCCTGGCACCCATGGCGAGTCCTCGTACCGGCGTCTTATGTCGAGGGTCACCGAGTACTTGGGGTGGTCTGCTCCACCAGGGGATTTTCTGCAGGATGACCTGATGGATATCCTCGACCAAGGTCCACCAACTGACCCGGTACTGCCGTTCTAAATGGCTCTACAAAGGAGGGTGGCGGCGGCTTGGACTGCTCCGGAGAGTCTCCCGGCAGTGGGCAAGTCTTTGCTGTGAAAATACCGCCCAGCCAGTAGCGACCCCCTGCTATTTGACCACGCACCCCACTCCGGAGAGTTTGGTGGTGCAGGCGGCTACGGCCCCAGCAAAGCAGGCATCGTATCCTACCATCCCTCCGGATAAGGATGACAAGCCTTTTGATGGTTGGGCGAAGAAAGTGTTTTCTTCAGGGGGTATGGCTCTTCAGGCAGCCAACTCTGTATGTGCCTTGTCACGTTTCACGCACACTCTGTGGAACTGTTTCCTTAGCGACTGAACATATTCCCGAAGGGGACGAATGGGATGGTTTTCTTGCTATTATACAGGATGGCAAGGACGCCATGTGTGAGGCCGTTCAGTCGGGTCTGGACATGGCAGATTGCGTCAGCCGGTCCATGACGGCGAGCACCCTTATACGCAGGTTTGTGTGGTTGTTGGGGTTTGCTCCTGATGTGCAAGCCCGGCTCCTCAACATGCCCATTATGGTGTATATCTTTTTGGCAGCAAGGCTGACCAGAGCCTTGAGAGGTTGCAGACCTCAAAAGCTGCAGCAAAGTCGTTGAGCGCTGCAGTTCGCCAACCTCCGCCTTTTCGTCCTAGGGGACAGCAAAGGAGGGGAGGTTCCTTTCGTTATTACTCATCCTTTAGTAAAGCAAGAGGAGCTGCTAGTCAAAGGGGCCACCGTAGGAGTGCCAGAGGTGGAAAACAAGGTACTCAAGGTGCCAAGGCCACTCGGGCTGTTGCCTCTTTGCCCTCAGGCAACGCCGCAGCCTGCTCAGTCATGAGGCCCATGCTTTGCTGGTGGGGGGAAGGCTGGCGCAGCATCTGGCAGAATGGCGGGCCATTACTTCAGATGTGTGGGTTCTGGAGATCATAGCCCACGGCTACTATCTTCCTTTCCGGCAGAGGCCTCGCGACAATCCACCAGGGAACCTCTCTTTGAAGAGTCCGGATCCGCTCCTTGCGCAGGAAATTCAATCCCTGCTGGAGAAAGGCGCAATAGAACTGGTGCCTGTAGCGGAGAGGAACAAGGGATGGTATTCCCCTTATTTTTTTATTTCAAAGAAAGACTGGGGATTGAGACCCATCATGGACTTGTGCGGTTTGTACAAGCTCCTTCGGAAGGACAAGTTCAAGATGGTTAATCTTTCTCAAGTCCTCCAGGCCCTTCAAATTCAGGATTGGTTGGTGTCTCTAGACCTCAAGGACGCTTATTTTAATGTGCCAATCCATCCCAAGCACAAGAAGTTCCTGATGTTCGCGGTTGGCGACTCGCACGTTCAGTTTTGGGTCCTGCCGTTCGGATTGACCTCCGCCCCGAGGGTCTTCACCAAGCTCATGTGGGTGGTGGCAGCGTATCTCAGGAAAGGGGGGGATTCGCGTCTACCCCTGCCTGGACGATTGGTTGATCAGGGCGTGCTCTCCCGAGCAAGTCCTGGATCATCTGTCAGTCACCTGCCACTCCCTTCCCAGGCTGGGCTTCTCCCTCAATTTAAAGAAGTCCCATTTGACGCCAACACAGCGGCTCCAGTACATCGGAGCAGTGCTCGACACGTCCCTGGGGCAGTGTTTTCCTCCCCAGGTGAGGGCTCATCACATTCAGCAGATGGTGCACAAGTTTCAACATGTCCAGAGTCTCCCAGCGTTCGAGTTCTTGAGGTTGCTCGGCCTCATGGCATCCTGCATTCTTCTGGTGCCAGAGGCCAGGTTGCGGATGAGATATTTGCAATGGGCTCTCAAACACCAGTGGTCAGTCCTCCGACAGGTTGTCGGACCCCGTTCAGGTGCTGCCCTCAGTCGCCCGGGACCTTCTGTGGTGGGCCGTCGAAGGCAATCTGATTAAGGGGGCTCCATTTTGGCTACCCTGGCCGGAGGTGACGATCGTGACGGACGCATCCCTCGCGGGATGGGGAGCTCATGCCAACGAGTTGACAGTCAGCGGTCGTTGGTCTCCGTCAGAGTCCAGACTCCATATCAATGTGTTGGAGATGAGGGCCTTCAGGCTTGCCCTGAAGGCTTTTCTGCCTACTGTGCGAGGAAAGAATGTCCTAATTCTGACAGACAACACAGTGGCCATGCACTACCTCAACAAAAAATGGGGGGCCAGGGTCACTTCCTCTGTGCAGGGAGGTGATGCAGCTCTGGTTCTGGGCAATCCTGCAGGAGATTTCGGTCTCTGCTGTTCATCTGGCCAGAGCCGAAAATGAGACGGCGGACACTCTGAGCAGGCAGAGCGTGATCTCTCACGAGTGGGAGTTGGCTCAGGAGATTCTCCTGGAGATCTTAGCCCTTTGGGGGACCCCTCAAGTGGATCTCTTCGCCTCCAGTGTCAACCGGAAGTGCGAAAGGTTCTGCTCGTGGGAATTTCCTCCAAGAGGAGCCTTAGGAGATGCGTTTGTGGTGGAGTGATCATTCCCACTGCTGTATGCGTTTCCTCCAGTCCCCGTCATCCCGCAAGTGCTTCAGAGGTTACGGAGGTTCGGTTACCGGATGATCCTCATTGCTCCGGCATGGGCCAGGAGGACGTGGTACCCAGACCTTCTCGACGTCTTCCCTACCGGGACGATCTGCTCTCAAGGGAGGGGGGGGGGGTCAGGTTCTCCATCCAGAGGTCAGATCCCTCAACCTTCACGCTTAGCTTCTGAAAGGTTGAGGTATAAGGATTGGGACCTCCCTAAAGACGTGATGGAGGTGTTGCTTTCGGCCAGACGGCCGGCAACTAAGTCCCTGTACCATTGCCGTTGGCGTAAATTCTGCGACTGGTGCAGAGTTAATGTGGATCCTTTTTCATGTGACGTTCCTGTGGTTCTATCTTTTTTTTTGCTTTCTTTGGCCCACAAGGGCCTGCAAGTGGGTACCGTTAAAGGTTATCTGGTGGCGCTGTCTATATTTAAGCGCTCGTCTGAGGAGTGTTCCTATTTTAAAATCCCTTTTAATTTCTCAGTTTCTGAAAGGGCTCACTAATGTATTCCCTCTGTCACCTTTCCAGGTGCCCGGTTGGGATCTGAACCTTGTTCTCAAGTTTCTAATTGGTGCTCCCTTTGAGCCTTTGCATTCTTGTCCTTTGAAACTGTTAACCCTTAAAACTTTATTTTTAGTTGCGGTCATTTCCCCTCGCAGAGTTAGTGAGTTACAGGCACTTTCAGTTAAGCCACCCTTCACTGTGTTTCATAAGGACAGGGTTGTCTTTAGAGTTCATCCTTCCTTTCTTCCGAAGGTGGTGTCGGAATTTCATTTAGGCCAGAAGGTTATTCTTCCGGCATTTTATCCTCCTCTGCATCCTGGTAAGGAAGAGGAGAGGCTCCATAGGCTGGATCCTAGGAGAGCTTTAAGCTTTTATATTTCACGCATGTCCTGGGACAGAGTAGATAATCAACTCTTTATTGGTTTCGCTGGAAGGCGTTTGGGACAAGCTGTTACTAAGCAGACTTTGTCTCAATGGATTATCTTGGCAATTTCTGAATGTTACCGCTTGGCGGGTAAGGACCCTCCGGTAGGCTTGCGGGCCCATTCTACCAGGGCTATGGCTGCCTCTACTGCCCTGCAGAGGGGTGTTCCTATTCGTAACATCTGTGATGCAGCCACCTGGGCTTCGGTCCATACTTTTGTACGTCACTACTCCCTCGATTCTATCCGTGGGCAGGATCTGGCCTTTGGAAAGACGGTCCTTTACTCTGCAATTTGATTGGGCATTCTAAATTTTTATATTCTAAATTCTTTTCCCACCTCCTTACGTTGGTACAGCTTTGGGAGTCTGTCATAGATATGGAATACGTCGGAGGACCCAATCCCCTCGAAAGAACGTTACCAGGTAAGAGAGTAACTTGTCCTTTGTCTTGGAAAGATATGGATAAACGGCGTCGTTTATGGCTTGCCAGGTAACTAGTGGGAATTTCTGCCCCACAGAAGTAGCCTGTGTGGTGCCAGTATTGGTTTAGGAAGATGAGGTAGAGGAAAACGGCATATTACTTCCTGAAAAAGGAAAGGCTTTTCTGAGAGCATTGGATTTACTGTGGCGGTGCATGGAGGTGGGTCCCGAGTACTGCCCAGGTTGTCTGCGACTGAGTACTCTGTGCATTTCACCTTGGTAGCCTTAGCCTTTGGTACAGCCCTGAACGGTGGTAAAGAACCCCCACCCATGGTTCTCTCTGGGTGGTAGAGGTTGGCATTTCCTCTACTTCCTCTTCCTTCTCCTTTTGATTGTTTTGTGCATTATTGAGCTTTTTCCGTTGTCTAGGTGCTCCAACTGTTGGTGGTGGCGGCTCCTGGGAAGGAGGGATGCTAATGGCTGATGGCATTTTTAAAGATAAATAGCAGTTGTGCCAATATTCTTCCATGCATGTGCTCTGTCCTAAATTGCAAATGGAGTAGGTGTAGGAGCTGTGCACAGGTAACTTTTTAGCTTGCAATATCCTAGATAAGCTACAAATACAGTATCAAACTGTTCAAAAAGCACACACATTCACAAAGCATGGACCAGTTTGTGAACATGTCATTATGCCACATGCATGTGGTCACGTGACAGTGTCCTGAAAGTCTGCGATGACATCAGACGTTCCCAAACATCTGCAAACACAAAAAACAGTGGAAAAAGTTGTAGACAATGTATAGTAGTGTTGCTATGGGGTGAGGAATGTCAGTTTTAACTTCAAACAAACTTTCTAGATCTGCCAAAAATGCTTCTATATTGGGGGTAAGTATAATATTCAGAAGTTGTAGCAAATTAGGGTGCACTGGTAAAAACCCATGAAATTCAGTGAACTTTTATTTTTTAAAGGACGTTATGGTTAAGTTCCACTAATAAAATCCTGTTAAAATTTAATGAAAACAAAGTTGTTAAAAGGACGTTCTGGTTGCAAGTAAAACTGAAAAACCCCAGAAATTCGCCAGTTATGGTAAACTAAGCAACCAAAACTCGCGCCACCAGCGTGCACTGCTAACACACCCAGAACATCAACGATGACCTCATAAATGTCATTGATCACATCACTGATGACATCACATATTACATAAATTATGATGCAAAGTTTTACAAGGGGTTGTGTTTACAAAGTTGGTAGCAAAACTTCATGGTTGATTAGGAAACCTATTAAGTAGTTAATTAAATAATATACT
The DNA here is from genome assembly GCF_040938575.1 of Ambystoma mexicanum. Taxonomy (NCBI): domain Eukaryota; kingdom Metazoa; phylum Chordata; class Amphibia; order Caudata; family Ambystomatidae; genus Ambystoma; species Ambystoma mexicanum. Next base: position 827,351,320 of record NC_090939.1, read on the forward strand.
CCTGTAAACAAAATGAAATGTTATATTGCAGTGTTCTTGTTCATACAAGAACCTAATACATACACACGGGGAATGGCTGCTGCATGCACCATACAAGTATGGTATGTTAATTTGTCAATTTTGGCTACTAAAATAATAAATGCAACTTTAGCAAAGTTTTTAGTAATGTTAAACATGGTATAAAAAGTAATAATTCAAGATTTAATACGTAATTGTTAGTACAAACAATACACATAAATATGAAAAATATATATAAATTAGAGGCACATACAGGGAAAGTAAGCAAAAAAAAATCGCCATAAAAAGTCAATATTAAAGTTCATAATTGTGTGTACAAGTGAATTGTGTTTTTGAAGCCTACTTATTGCTGAACATGTGCACCATGAGCTGCAACCATACACATATATATAGCGCACATTTTCAATGTTCACTGTCTGTAAACAAAACTGGCTGGCCTTCACATGTGGGTGAACAAAAACAAGTGACCCAAGTATGTGATGTCATCAGTGATTTGATCAATGACATTTATGAGGTCATTGTTGATGTCTGTGTGTTAGTGTTAGCAGTGCATGCAGGTGGCGCGAGTTAGGGTTGCTTAGCTTATCATAAGTGGCAAATTTCTGGGGTTTTTCGGTTTAACTTGTATCCATAATGTCCTAACGTTTTTTCATTGAATTTTTAGATTTTTATTAGTGCAACTTAAACCTAACGTCATATATATATCCTATTCAAGACACGACTACCTCTGTTTTTTTTTTTCTACCCATTTTTTCTACCCATTTATTTGCTTATTCATTTAAAGTAGCACGTGCAACGGTGGTCCAGTTGTTCATGTTGACCTGTCTGCTTGGCTTCCAGTGAAGGTTAAGCAAATAAAGATAGGAAATTACCTGCTCTTACATGACCGTTTGCTTTTAGCCGGTGAACAAGGTGGTGCGAGTATTGTGAAAATAATGAGCTAGCGATTTCCCCGTTTGTGCACAAAGATGGGCATCCAAATCAATACTTGTATACACTTTTGCAGTAGGAAAAGACCCCATAATATCCCTGAAGATGCATGTAAGCAAATATACCCAGTGGGTTCGTTTCCCGAGCAGTTATGTCCGTGATAAACCGAATACACATCTTTCAGCTGAAATGGGAACAAAGCAAGACGCATGCAGCAAGGTTTTGATCTAATTTCAAATACAGGATTAATTTTTCCAATTTATAAGAGCTTGCCAAATTTAACGATAGTAAGGAAATTCTGAAAACCTTTCAAAGGAGTTAAAGCCCTTCAAAGCTACACTTTACGTTGCTTTCTTAGTATTACCCAATTTTTATGTGTAAACAGTAGACCCAGTGGAACTAGATGCACGGGAAATGTATAAGCTATTCTGTTGGTGCCCTTTGACCAGGCTGCACAAGAAAATCTCCATTTGGTATCACTTTTATAAGTAGTATCAATAATATATTTTGATCATTTCTCTTGAACCTATAACTTTGGTCAGAAAGCAAGTTTCCCTTCTCGATTGTATCTGCCATTGGTATTTCTGATCAGTGAGGAGGGGAATGGCTCTACAGCATGGTTGGTAGAAGAGGCGCATTTAAATACGTTTATCCTGATGGCGAACCCAGTGCCTTAGTGGCCTTGTAAATCAAGCTGGGGCTCTTAGGGTCGTGGCCTGCAATGGAACATGGCCTATAGGGTGGACGAAGACCCCCCCTGCCCACCAGGCAGCCCTTTTGCAGACATCACCCTCTCTCCCGGGGAGAGGGTGTTAATCTCTGCATCTCTTCGGTAAAGGGATGCCTGGCAAGGGTCAGCTACACCCATGTTATTCCTTCATGGTGGCGCTGACTCCTGCAAGGCATCCTTTTAATTAAGATCAATTAAGGGATGCAGCAATTTCCCCCCCCCCCCCCCGCAGTGATTACTGCATCTCTTAGTAAAAGGGGTGCTTGGCAGAGGCCTGCGCCACCATTATGGAAGAAAAGACAGGCCACTTTAAAAAAAAAAAAAAGAAAATGTATATATTTTTGCCTTTGAAGCTCTTGCGCAAGAGAGCTTCAAATTCTAATAAAAAAAGGCCTAATCTTCTAGCAGCCTCGCCTTTTCTTCCATAATTGTCACACCTCCCCCGGCACCACAATTATGGAAGAAAGGGCACTTTTTGCTAAAGCCTGTAGCTGTCCCACGTGAGTGGGAGCGAGCTCCAGGATTTATGAAGCCCAAGCCAGGTAGGCTGCAATTTATGGGGCAGAGTTATGGGGGCAATCAAATATTGTGTCTATTGTGGAAAATGTTTACCCCCACACCACGCTCAATTTATCCAAACTTTTAGAAACTGAGATGCAAAGTATTGAATTTATTTACCGATTGCCGCCTGGCTATTAGTAGGCGCGACTATGGTCTAATGACTTCTTGCTCATATATAAAGAAGACAATTGCCATAGCGTTTCGGTGCTGGACTGCCCATGTGGGCGGGACAAAGACTGATATGCAAATGAATATTCCCCTTCTGTGAAAGGTGCAGTGAGCTAAAGTGTGACACTGGACTCCTTGAGTGGGTACCTTCCGAAAGAACAGGTAATTTAGCCGTGTTCGTTCTCAAAGAGGGGCAACTATGGAGTATTTTTTTTATCATATAAAAAGAAACCTTGATGGACGTTTTTTTCCCAGGCATTAGACCCTCTATGCCCTAGTTCCTCCATGTTAAGGAGTTGTTATACAGTTTAGGCCTCGGAGCATTGGATTAATCCTAGCACTCTAAACAGCTCTCTTAAAGAAGCGATCAAGGCAGCATCTCTGCTAAAGGCCGACTGTGATATTCGCACCAAGGTAATTGAATTGTCGCTTCAGATGAACTTTTGCAGCATAAAGGCTAACAAGGGCTATGAGACCTACTTGGACTATGTAAATCCGAGATATGAAAGGGCGCTGTTCATGCCATTACGTTTTGGAACCTTACCGATTCCCAGTCTGACATAAATGGAACAATAATGTATCCTCATCCTATCTGCTTTGTGGTTGTATAAATGAAAAATATGGGCCTTTTTTTAGGGTTATGTCCGGGCACACTGCCATTAAGAAAAAAGGCCACACTTGGCTGTCCCACGACTGTTGAGGCTGTGACTGTTTGTACTAACTCTTGCGATGTGCTCGCAGTTTATGCTACTACTTACAAATACCTTGTGTGGGCCTGGACTGAAGAAGGCATAGATTTGTTTATTTGTAGCGCGCACCAGACCTGACGGTGGTATCAGGGCACGGGAACAAGAATACTTTAAGCTTACAAGTTGCTTATAGTTACATGGGTTGCAAGGGCAAAAATGCAGATTAGTACGAATACAGGAGGTAATACCTATGCATTACAAATGAATATTCAATACAATCGGTATTCCAAATGAAGTGCAGGTCACGCACAACAGTCAAAAAGTCCAAATTGTTTGCTAGGTCAACTGGGTTGTGCGGCTAAGCTATCGGTCATTTTCTTTAAGCCACTTAATCACATTTGTTCAAAATGTGGGTATGATTGATCCGTCCTTAATGAGGGTAGGAGGGTGTTCCACAACTGGGCAGCTTTGACAGGGAAACTCCTCCAGTTGTGGTCATTTTGAACAGGGAACTGATAGGCAGTTTGTATAGGCGGCTCTCGTGGGTCTAGATGTAACTCTTCTTTTAAATCTCTCTATTAGGTAGCTTGGTGCTATGTTGTTGAGACACTTGAAAGTTAGAGAAGCAGTTTTTAGTTTAATTTTGTCGACTGTGGACAGCCAGTTGGATTGTCTTGTAGTCAATGATATCTGAGCTCTCTTTGAGATACCTAGTGCCGCTCTTAGGGCATTGTTTGCAGTATTTGGATTTTTTGCGTGATGTATTAGACCCCAAATAGAGGGCGTTGCAATAATCCAGTTTGGACAACACGAGTGCTTTTGCCAATGTGGTACAACTATTTGTAGAGAGGTAAGGTCTAGCTGATCTGATCAATTTACAAGTTTAGGGTGTGGAGGATGCCATAGCGTTTACTTGCTTAGCCAAGGTGAAATAGGAGTCGAGGTAAAAACCTAGTGTTTTTACCTCCTTGGCAACTTTAATTGTATGGCCATCTAGGACAAATGTTGTGTAATCTTGGCTAAGTTTCCTCCTGTTCAGTGTAGTCCCCAGAATGAAGAGTTCCGTTTTGTCATCCTTCAGGAATGGACCATGATGTGCCATCCATGCCTGCATGATGAGGTATATCTTATTCACCAAGACCAAAGCCTGTTTGTAATCCCCAGAAAGTGGGATGAGAATCTGTGTCATCTGCATAGTTAGTGTAGGTGACACCTAGAAGGTCCAAATCATCAAACGATGGCTTAGTAAAAATATTATACATAGGGGAGACACATGATCCCTGGGGTATACCACACCTAATAGGAGTGGGGTCTGCAGCCGCTAAGGTGGAGAAGACCTTCATGTTTCTTTCATTTAAGAAGGCTTTGATCCATGCTATAGCCTGGGTTGAGATATGTGCTGCAGACCCTAGGTGGTTGCAGAGCACTTCATGATCCACCAGGTCAAAAGCTGCAGAGTGGTCCAGAAAGAGAAGCAGGGCCTTTTTTCCTTGGTCTCTCAGCTCGTCAACCTGTGTCTTAAAATCAATGAGTGCTATTTTGGTTGCGTGCTGTGGTCGGAAGCCTGGTTGCCGCGAGCCTAGGGGTTGGTGCAGTTCCAAGAATGTTTGGATCTGTAAGTATGCCACTCTATATAAAATCTTTAGTAAAAATGGCACTGTGGTGATGGGCCTATAGTTTGTGGGTATGGCCGGGTCTAGAGATTGCTTCTTGAGGAGGGGGGAGGACCCAAGATTAATTAAGATTACTTTGTATAATACCTGATGAAAATGAGGAGTTGATGAGTTTTGAGATAAATGGCGATAGGTCTCTAGCAGCATCTTTTATTATTTGTGCCGGGCAGTTATCGGCTCGACAGTTTGATCGTTTAAGTGATAGGGTTATTTTTTCAACCTCCAGTATGGGCACTTTGAAGTTGAATCTTAGTTCAGGTTTGGCCGAGTGCGAGGTGTGAGTTTGGGTGGTTGTGGGAGGTAGGTTTAGTTTTTTTCTTGTCAGTTTTAGTTTGGAGTGTGGCGATTTTGTTGCCCAGGGCTTTCTGTATGTTAGAACACCATACCTTGTTTTTGACGCAGTTATCCGGTACAGGGATAGGGTTTTGTAAAGAGCTCCTTAGTTCCTGATTTGGCTTGCATTATTCTAGTGTCAAAGCTTTCTCTTTTAGCTTGCTGGATTTCAGATTTGTATTTTGTAGATATGTTGGTAAGGGTAGCTTTATTCGCTTCTGAAGGGGCTCGTCTCCAGGAGGATTCACACTTACTTTTTTCTAGCCTTAGTGATTTCAAATAGGGAGTAAACCAGGCATTTAGGTGTGCTCTAGGTTTGCTGTATCTCCTTTTTAGCGGGGCAATATTGTCAAGGGCATTGGCCATAATTGTGTTGAATTCGTTGACTATCGATGAGGGATCAAGATTGTAGGGCAATGAGTTTAGGGTAGGTAGAATTGGTGTTAATAACCTGTCTGTGGTTATGTGTTTTTTTTTTTGTTTTTTTTTTTTTGTTCCTTGTTGGCGTTGGAGGTGCTATTCTGTTATGTTGGGGGATTTTAACATCTAAAGAGAAGGCTATAAGAGCGTGGTCTGTCCAAGCTTGTGGACTGATGGAGGTAATAGTTGTGTTGCATTTATGGTCCGCTACCCAGTCAAGTGTTCGGTCTTTCTCATGGGTAGGCTGTGTCACTCTTTGGGTATAGCCGAGCTCCGATAGGATATTGGCAATGTTTGTGGCTTGTGTGTCTTTGGGGTCATTGAAGCCCAAGTTCAGGTCTCCTAATAGTATGGATTGAGATGTATTTTTTAAATTATAAGAGTATCGTAGAGATGTCCTCTTCGAAAGAACCAATGGGTCCTGGTGGCCTATAGATAAGGTGTATGTTAATGGTTTGTGAGTTGGAAGTTAGAATCTTGACAGTTAGGGACACGCAGGATTTGGTGTGCAGGGGTGTTTCTATTCTGATTGACAAATCAGTTTTGGCAATGAGTGCTAGGCCTCCTCCACGGGAATTAGTTCTTTCTTCCCTGAAAATGGTATAATTTGTGGGCACAGCAAGCATTGGGGCTGAGCCAGCTGCTTGGTGTAACCAAGATTCATTAATGGCTAGGAAGTCGTAGTTACCTATTTCTATAATGTCGGCAATTTCTGTGGCATGGGCTATTAATGACCTGGCATTATTGAGTGCTCCTTTAAGGGTAGGGCTGGGTAAGGCAGATCTATTGTGTTTGGATAGGCTGGTATGTCGTTTATGGTGTTTGTCTGTTTTATCTTTGTAGTTGGTAGTACTAATTACAGAGGAGTGGTTTAATTTAGCAGTATCCTTGTGGTGATTCCTATTATGAGCACTGGTAGTAAGGTATCTAACAGGCAGTTTGTATATCTTCGGTAATCTCAAGCGTAGCTTAGAGTTGCTTTGTGTGAGGTCACATGGAATGTTAGTTATAATAAGTTTAGGAGTAAGTTCCTTTCCTAAGGTCTGTTCCATGCTTAGGGAGGTCCCATCTAGTCTTAAGAGTACATTTGGGGATTTCAGTAGCCATATCTAGGAGGGGTGTGTTAATAGTAGACATTATCAACCTAAGGGCAGTCAGGTGAAGGAAGATAATAAACATTGTAAATATGAACCAAATCAGTAATTCAGGCATGCACGCTGGTACAAACTAGGTTAAGTCAAAGGGCTGATCAAACTTGAACAGTGCATAGGCAGTTGCAATTGAGTTAAAGGATCTCTAGGGTAGCAAGGTATAGTTATCTTAAAATGAACATTGTAGTAACGCAAGATAATGTAGTTAAAGGCTGGCAGTATTAATGAGTCAGATGTAACTATGGGCAATAGTAATAATCAACAAAGGCGACTTTTAAATGCAGGCATTCAATAACAATGGATAGGCAACAGGTTATGAATGTCATACATGTGCTAATCGTATAGGCATTGTGGGGAGCACATTTTCACACGCTAATGTGCAAAAGCTAATCGTCTTGGTCAGTCACCAATGAATGTGCTAAATTAGGCACAGAGAGGCAATTTGTTATCAATGTCTATATCGCAGCGAGTGAAGATGTAGTAGCAAGATGATAGTCGGTAGTCTATAAGGGATTTACGTGATAAAGTTTGTAGTTATCTACGGTGTGGCGAGCATGGGCTGGACTCGCCTAAGTAGTATTTGCAAGGCAGTTCAAGTGCGAAGAGAATCATGGCACCTGGCTCCTGTGGCACTCTGTCTGCTCCGTCAGTAGAGGCCTTACTTCACAGGCCGACTAGTAGCCTGCCGGCTATTGGGGAAGTGAATAAACGATGCAGCAGCCAATCCAATGTGAGGGAGGCCAGGCACACAGTCCTACAAGATCAGGCAAAAGTTCAAATCTGGGCGGCGGCCATCTTGGAAGCTTTTTTCTTCGTGTTTTCTAATGGATTTGGGTCACAAACGAAATCTGCATCTACTCCAATGCAGGTAGCTTGTTAAAGATTAGAAGATTGTGGAGGGAAAACCTAACAGCTGGTAGTGCGGATCGGGGGTGCAGTGAGGGGCTTCAAGGCAGTGGGTTAAAATGCCTAGAGCTTACCTCCTCTGCACGGTGCCTCTGAGCTGGGTGTGCTGCTTCTGCTGGGGGGCTCCTGTTCCAGCATAGGAAGGGGTGGGCGTGACTGGATGAATTGATAATGATGCATGTTACCTTATGAATTAGTTGGGAGATATTTTTCTTATACATGCTTTTTTATCTTTACATGCTGGTTCCCTTGTACTATTATATGATGAAATGTTGGCTTTTATGACATTGTTAGCAGCCTCTTCGGCTGTAGCCACAGGGGGCTTTAGGGAGCTCCGGCGGCACCACCACCCCCTCCAAAGGTATTTTCTGGAGACTACTGGGGCTCTGCCCTGGCTAGCCCCATCGTACTAAAGCCCTGGGTGCGCCACCAAAGCTGGATCCACCCACAAATGCCTTGTGAGGCCATACATAACATGCCTCATGAAAGGCAAATTTAGAGCATTTGGGGGGGGGGTTGGCAGGATGTCACATGGTCTTTGAGCAGGGGTACCAGGGAATCCATAGCACAAGTCAGTATTTTTCCCCCAACTTGTGAAGTCGGCAGTATTTTTCAGGACCCAAATAGTTCAGCCATGGTTTACAAGCTCTGGTCTTCCAGGGTTTATTATTGGTGGTGTAACCTGTTGTTTTGTTTTTCACTTCACGTGGGTGGCCACCTTTTTGTTTCCTTTCCTGTTACGATCTCGGATCGAAAATACTGTTATTGATTTAGCTTCTAGTTCTGGCCTAGGAGAGTCTAGTACTGCTACCATGAGCTACTTTTTACTCCCCACGCCCAGCCACACAATTGCATCTGTGTGACAAACTGTTTGCTTGGAAATTAGTATAAAGTGATTAGATATCAAGTTATGTTATTGTTTTTATACTGTGCCATATCACCACCGTAGTAGGCGCTGGCCTTTCTAGGAGTTGGCATATTGTGCCTCCTTCAGGGGTATCCATACTGTGACAAAGCTGGATAATGCGTCCCTTCTTCCAGGATGCAGCCACCCCCTATGAGGATAGGGCGGTGAGCCTGATAAGCAAGACCCTCCCTAAGGGTCTGGGAAAGTGCAACCTCACTGGGAGTGACCCCGCTCTAGGGGACTAATAGGACAGTTTTTCTAAAGTCAAACTGAGGGCTTAATAAAACCATATCCGAGGCGCTACAAAACTCTGCTCTTAGTATAAGGCTGTATCACCTGAGAACATTTTGGTAGCGTAGGCGGAGCAGCCAGGCTTAACTTGGGAGGGAGATGGGGCTGTAGCTTGCTACAAAGAAATTGTAGCATACCTTTGGTCCAAAGAAACACTGAAACACTATATATTGTAAAAATAAAGGGTTTATTAAAAATGCAAGTTGGCAAAGATAAATTTTGGTAACGATAAGTACTATTGCATACTAAAACAGAATTCTAAAAACCAACTCAATACTAATGGTATACAAAGTATAACCTTATTTAGAATACAATCGGCAATCGAGGTGAGTCAAACCTAAAACGCATTCAGAATGGCATTCAGCTATTCATGGTCGGGGGGGGTTTTGGGGGGATAAAGCCACAGTAGTTAGACTTTTAGAATACCATAACTAATTCAAGGGCAGCAAACCCTATTAGTCAGAATATACACTGTTATTCAGGTACAGATTACTTAATTAGACCAACATTATTACACGTCCATCTTACAACATATGTAATATTTCTTCTTTCGAGAATGGATACAGTTCCACACCAGTGTTAATTTTTAGAACAGTTCAGAGGGAGTAACTTAACTAGTAGTGGCTTGAGCCAGCAAGGAGCACAGTTCAATTACAGTTCAGCTGGCTCAATAGTTGTGGCTCTCTCCCACACTGAATACAGAAAAAAAGACATTTATGACAGCTCCACTGCTTCAATAGAATTGGCTTGCACCCGCAATGAACACAGTCAAATGATAGGGAGGTAACATAACTTGTAAATTATCTAGAGGCCGAAAGCTTCAAGTATAGGTATAGACCCAGTGAAACTATAAGTTCCCTAGAGTCCTTCAGGGAATGCACAACCCAGTAATACAGTAAGAGCAGCAGTTATTTAAGGTCCGTATAACCTATTGGTGTTTAAACTATTACACTTTTTTTAAGCATAGGAATAGACAGTTTAACCAATGATACTTTTCAGAAGTGTTTTATGTAATTCTGAGGTAAGAAAGAACTTTTAAGAAGGGCATTCAGCAATGTATAAGTAAGTATTAACAACTAAATACTGTTTTAGAAATGCACAAGGCAGAACAGGGAAAGCAAAAACCAATGGTACACTTTAAGAAGAACACAGGTAGGTAACCCCTGTCACTAAGCGTTTACACTCATTCAGTTAAGGATAATAAAACCGTACCAACACTATTACTTTTAAGAAGAGTGGAACCCTCTTCAAAGTAAAGCAACTTATATACTTTTTTTTTTTTTTAAAGGAGCAACCAGCAACTTTAAAGTGCTAACTTTTAGAACCTGTGCAACCTATTTTATTTCCGACATACAGTTACAACACAAACTCATTTACAAGTAAGTACTTTGCACCCGTTATATTTTCAGGACTGAAGCCTTATCTTTTATAGTCCTCCCCTATCCTAATGCTTGAGTGATCTGAGGCAGAAGGACTGTCGCGGTGTAGGAGCCAGCTGTAGGCAGGTCAGGATAGGGTTCAGTTGAGGTATAGTCAGAATTCTAGAAGATATCTTCTTTAACAAGTAAGTATTAACTTCAGCGTTAGTTTAAAGCGTTCAGGGACTTCACAGTACGCTCCCTATATGCATTGCAGCATTCAGCCTGGGCGACTGGTTTGGGCAAACTCCCAACCACACAAATCACCCACTCTGCCTCACAGGATTCACACAAGGCTTAAGGTAAGTATTACCCAAGCCAACACAGTACCTTGGGAGAAAAGAAGAGTTTCTGGGTGGATGCCATGAGGATGCAGCATCACAGGACCCATTCCCTGGATTGTTGGTCAGCAGATTGAAGAAAGGGACACTGGATGGGAACTTGCAGCAGTCTCGCAGCTCTGGCACTTTTTTACAGGAGCCAGATAAAGAATGAATATCACCAGTCAGATTCCCGTCAGCCTCTCGGTCCTCTGCTCTGGTGAGGGGACTTCAGGGATTCGAATCATGTCTTTGGAGGTCCAGCAGGAGTCCACCAATTTTGGATGGATTCGGACTTTGGAAGCCCATGCACTGCACTCAGGCGCAAGGTCCCCTGGTATTGATGGTTTGCTGAGAAATGGCGAAAAAGTAGATTACCAATCTAGCAGAATGGTGGCTCTCCTGTGCATTACCGAAGCTGATTTGACAGCCCGAGAGTAATAATGACTAAAAGATGTTACGCTGTCACCAGCCATTCAAGTAAACTTGCAATGTTTCCAGGTAAATAAGAAAGGGGACACATTAAACCCCCCCCCCCCCCACATAAGGTGGGGTGTGCTGGCTCACTAAAATAAATGTAAAGGGGATGGGAATCACACTTTACGTCTTGGGAATAGTAGTTCACCCAAGAAATAATAAGAGAATTAAAACAAAGCCACTGCATTTGAAATGTGTGCTGCCATAGTACTTTACAGGGATCTGTGATTACTGCGACCACTGTAAATGTTGACTCTTTTCTTTCGTCCCCCTTTTTACCCTGTGTGTGGGGGGAGACATGCATTTATATACTGTGCCCATCCCCCCAAATATATATGGGGTGTAAAGGGGGTCGAAATAAAAGTCGTCATTTTCGGTTGTCAGTTAGTTGGTTTCAGTAATGGTATGAACACCTTTACAGTCAGTCCAAAGTCATAGGAAACTAACTTCAATCACACACTATGGAGAGACATAAAAAAGGTCATCCATAAAGAGTAAAATACTAGATGAGGGGGGGAAAAAGATTCCCACTCACTTAGGAATAAGTAATCACCAGCAAAAAGCCCTGGGGTTGACAGATCAGGAAGATTTATCATTGAAATTAAAATCTTATCTGATGGGGATAAAGACTCCCATTCCTATAAGAAGAATATACTGCACATATGAGAGTAGACAAGACTGTTACTTCTGTTCTACATCCAGCGAATAGTGACATTGCTTTTATCTCTTTGGCTTGAGTTAATGCTTGTTTCTACTTGAACTCAACAACCAAAGAGGAACGACCTGCTTTTGAAAGACAGCGGTGGAAATGAAGGGATGAGGAACCTTGAGAGGAGAGAGAATCCTACGCGAAGGCGAGCCTCTGACGCGCAGACCTCCCCGATCTACACTGCGGAACCAGCGGTAACATGGATAGCGAGAAAGCAGGGATGCCAGAAGGCAGGCACCTGAGGAAAGAAAATGGAAGGCGATGCAGCCGAGAAGGAGACAGGGATGGAAGGACCGTTGACCCAAATGGTTGGTTGACCCAAATGGTGTGACCATGCTGCAGCCATAGTAGGTGGGGGCCCATGAAACACTGAACCAATACAACGGTTAAAGCAAAAGGAAAAACTGAGGTGCCTAGAGAGCCCTAAAGGAAGAGTGGATATGCAGGGATCCTGGAGGGTTCAAGCAAGTTGTGCATGAGCTCAAACCAAGAAAGAGAAAGTGGCTAAGGTAGTGGAAGGAATTCGGGAATCACTACTGCACGTGAGGAATTGGAGACCTTTGATTTACAGAGACTTGCAACTTCTTATAAAGAGCTTAAATGAACAGCTGAGAGTTTTATTTGTGAACTATTTTTGTGCTACCAACAATCTCATAAAGAGAACCATGGCACATTGGCCAGACATGCCTGAGTTCAGAAGCTAGTGTTGAGTTGTTTTTTTTTTTCTACAGTGGTAGGGCCAGATGGTGAATAGGTTTTTGGACCGAGGACGACTTTTTATTTGGACAACTGACGAGCACCCGAAGTTTAGTTTAGTAAGGAAATCCATCTTAGCAGTGGGGTAAATTGGTGTTTTCCTTTTTTTATTTTAATAAAGACCATTCAAAATGTCATCCTTTAGTCCATCTCCTTCTTCTGGTTTGCCACAATACCCTAGTCTGAAGAAGGAACAGGATCTGGGTAACGCTAGTAAGATGGCAAAGAGGGGGAGGGGGGGTTATGTGTGTAAGTGCCACAGACCAAAGGGGAGAGAGAGAGATGGAGTGAGGGAGTTGGTGGAAAGAGGAGACTCTTGTGATTGCATGGGTGCATGATGTCAGCCCCTTTTGATGCACCATACAATTTTTTTGAAAAGTTGACTATATTTCAGTGTGTATAGGATTAATTGGAATGTGTTACAAGACAGATTTGGAGAATCCCCAAATTAGTACACTATGTAATGTTTGGATGCATTGACCCCATGAGATGTACTTGGTAAATGGCTTGCTTGTGCAGGCCTGCCTTTACTCGTACTGCAGGTCATACTCCAGAATATTAATTCTGGGCTGCCCTGCATGAAGGCTGAGTCTGACCTATGAAAGAATCGACTGTGTAGGAAGGTGCACGCTTGCGTATACCGGAGGGAGGGACGTGGAAGATGGAGACCAACTAACAAATTCCACCTTCTGTTGAACAGATTCCAACACTCCACATCCGTCTCGGCAGCTGCTCCTGCATAATCTGTCCCAATAACTGTTTAATCCACACCTGAGGCTGGTCTCAAAAATCCTGATTTAAGTTATTATTTCAGCGAGCCTTGACACGCCTGGCCCCGGGTGGCCAGTTCTTGCATTAGCGGCTCTGATGGCCTCTTAATCCCTACATTCTTGGTTTGCTGCTCTGCTGTCAAAACATAATGGGTAGCACCTGCACTGCCATGGCAGACGGGTTTCCCATTGGGCACCTCCAGCTTGTAAACTTCACTTGTGCTGAATGTTACACTGCGAGCAGTCTTTTCAACCCTTAATCTGAGTAATTACTGTTTGGTCCTGATTGAAGGTATTTAATGTATTTATAGGTAACCTGGTTTTCATTTGAATACATGCACTAAGTACCATCCAGACAGTATATATTTTAAATGGCATTGGTTTGCAAATTATCATTTGTGTGGCATGGAACCTTTTCAGGCCACACATCCCTTTATTTGCACCAATATTGTTTTTTTTGTCAAAAAGTTGTTGATTGCGGAAAATCAAATCTCACTGCATGTATTTTCGGAAAATCTGCTTTTGCCTCCGTTAATCTGTTAAGTGACATTTAATGAAGTGGGATATCCAGTGTGGAGGGACTTTCTGAATGGCTTAGCAGTGTGAACGTTTTGGAAAATTTACATTTTTTTTAAGGATTTGATCTTGGATATGGACCCAGTCATTGCTTCAATTGGAACGTCTTTTGCAACTTCTTGACCGATAGATGTTTTACTAGGGTAAAGTGATCTATCACTGGGCCATAGAAAATGGAAATTTAACAAAGAATGGGTAGGAACAGCAGCAGTTATGCTGGAAAGAACCAGCCCCCCATAAGCCCAAACTATTGTATTGGAGTACAGCTAGGAGGGAGATGGAGGGACACAAAGCTCGTAGGTGTTGCTTGGTTATTTAACCACTCATGGACTGCCCACTTCCTGCCCCTAAACATCCAAAACACATCATCTGGGAATCTCTTCGAGCTAGTCCAGCAGTAACATCAAACTTGTGCTCGAAGTGCCTGCCAGTGGGATTTCAAGGCAGTCTTCTGACTGCTAATGGCTTAACTGGAGCTGCAAATGCTTTACTGGTAATAAAAAAGGCCTTAACCAAGTGTGCACTTGGGCTACTTGACTTATAAGCAGTATGCATGCCCTTCATTGAAATCCTGTAATATAAAAAATCCTAGATAAGCATTTACCAGTTGCTAGTATTATAGCCCATGCGCTTTCAGCAGTTTGCAACTGCTACAATTAATGGGCAGTTAGTATCATTACTGCAGTGGTTGACAAACGTCTATCCCATGCCCAAACTGATGAATGCCATCATGGCCATCAAGGTCTGCTTGGTCAGATTGAAAGCCGTATTGAAGAGATGGCTTCTTTTAGTTGTCACCTGGGAAGCCCAGAGTGCAGGCTAATTTAGCCGGCTGTGAGGGGTAGTAATAGGAGTGGCGATCTGCTTCTATTGTAGCGCTGATGGATGCATGAGTTCACAGCTCGCGTGTCACCAGGAGATCTCAGAATTCTTATTCTTCTCATGGAGCTGGCTGGATCTCCAGCATCAGAACCCGTGATTCTGCGCCTCCGGAAAGTCTAGGAAAAAGGTGACCTAATGTTATTTTTTCAGTCGTTGACCTGCGAGGTCCAGATAAGGGTTCTTGGCTTCATTTAGTTATTTTAATGCGCACTGTGTTATAAGGCTGTCTTTATTTTTTATTGTGAGAATTGTAGAAGGGAGGGGCGGGATAGAACATTGAAAGCTGCTCTGAACGTTCGCATGATTTTTCTTTTTCTTTTTAAAGGTTGCCCGTGTGGTTGTAGCATCCCGTAGCTATGCAGACTTTGCAAGCGAAGCCACATTCGACATTAAGGTAAGAATAGTAAACCTTGGAAATTTGAAGTGCACTGCAGCACAATATACTTTATGGAACGTGTAATCTTACTTTTATGACGCACAATTAGAAAAGTAAACTGTTTGTTATTGCGCAACTATGCAGTCCCAATACAGACAGAGGTTTGTTACTGTACTTTATTTGTAAACCTCCCGTAGGTTTTTTCTCAGCCAATATTGCTAAACCGAAAAGTTAATATTGCGTTAGAAAACCAATTTTCTTTTATGTAAAGTAACCTTCTCCGGGTTGAACGTTAGTTAGACCAGTCTAGCTCTGAATCAGTTTCTGATTTAATCGTAGCGGTTTGCATCAGGGTGGCAAGAGCAAAAGAAAGGGTATAGAGTACAAATGGAGCAGGGTAGGTTGGGTCTTCCCGCAAGGGTTATGCATTGACTGGATCAAAGATGCATGAAAAGATTGGGTGCATGTGGTGCCATTTCAAAGTGTGACCAGAGGCCTTAATCCAGGGTTAAAAAAGAACCTGGATTAAGGCCGAACTGGAATGACCTGCACCTATTGTAAGGGTGTCGAAGGATGCTGACACAAAGATGCCATGGTTTTCGTTATAGACTTCTATTTCTGTGTGAAAAGGGACCATACTATCCCTAACTTCTAAGAAGGCTTTTCCCTGCCACAAACCTAATTCTAAAAGGGTCTGTCAGAATGTCCGTCAATGTAAATTCTGTCATCCTGTGTCAAAACCTACATCTATCCCTAACACACTATATAACTAAAAGGGAAACTAACAAAGGAGAATGACTCCCTTCTCTTTCTTGAGTAATGTTCAAAAGCGTGATCTCTCAAACCAAAATTACCAGGGGGGGGGGGGTATGACTCCCTTCCCCAGGAATGATTTGGTACACTTCACAACAATGTCAGGGTGAATGACTGCCTTACCCTGGCTTCTTTAGCTCTACTCGCAGTTCTGGACCAAGAGAATGCCCCCCTTCTCTTGGTATGCTTTGGCAAAGTTCAGCACAAGGCCATGGGGGGAGGGGGAATGACTCCCTTCCTCTGGTTTTCTTTATAAAAACTCTTGATGTGGTAGCAGGAGAATGAATACCGTCTCCTGGTATGGCTTGATTTCTTTCTCCGGGTTTGCAACTTCATGCTCAGTTTGCCATTTTGACTTGTTCTCAAAGTCCCAAATCTTGTCAGGGTCCCTGACCCTTATCTGATGGTCATTGGTTCTGTTTCCCACTGTGAGGAGTAAGATTTCCTCTGATGCTTTCCTTCTCTAATTTCGGGTCCCAGGGCCATCTCTGGTGTCCAATGGTCTTATGCACGCCACTGGGATGTGGGAAGTGTTCCCCAGATGCTTCCAGCGTCAGTGGTTCCCTTTTGAGCCTCTACCGGCCCTGCCGTGCTTCCCCCATTACCTTCACACGGGGTCAGGCACAGCTTGTCATGATGCCTACCTCCAAGGTGCCAGACAAGACCCAGCTACCCCAAAGGCAGACATCATGTCTTCAAGGGAAGTCGCAACAGCCTCAAGTAGGGGCTCTTTGGACTCAGCCCTGGCGCCTTTGGCGCCAGGCTCATATCGGGCCACAGTCCTAGCGCCATAGGCGCCAGGCTCATAAAAGGGGACTTTGTGTTAAAGGTGCTTAGTGTTAACCTACCTGATGCAGACCATGCTGCAACATCCAGGCCTTCTGAGGCCTGAATGGGACTACTTTATCTTTGGAACTACTTAACCACACGGGTGTGGTCAGGGGAGGAATACATACCTGAGAGGAAGGATACATACCTGGAACTACTTTGAAGGCTATTTAAGCCACACCCAAGCAGCAACTCGCGCTTCGCGTTCTGCATCTAGCAGCTGGACGCTCACCGTGTTTGCTCCTGCATTCTGTCTTCTGCCACTCCTGCCAGCATCCTGGAACACCTGCAAAGAGAGAAGAGAAGAGAAAAGGGTAAAGAAGAGTCTTTACATGCTAAATCCGCATTCCGGAGATATCTCGCCGACGGTCCTGAAAAGGAAGACATCCATTTAAAAGCACATCGATCGTTGCAGCGCCGCATCTCACTCACCTGTACAAGGTGCCACCACGTTCTACAGCGACATCTGGACTCGCAGACACATCACCGCGCCTAGGGAGAAAAAGACAAGAATAAAGGTGAGGGGAAAGAAAACAAGGAAACCTTAATTTCCATTACAAAGCTTACCTGTTGGGTTATTCCAACTTCATTTCGGGTCGGTGCCGCATCCTGGCATTTCCGGACCCCGGCCCCTAAGGGGAAAAAGAGACATCAGCGTTAGTGGGCGCATGAAAAGACGTTACCCAACGCCCATTAAAGACTTACCTGATTTCTTCTGGATTGATCTTTGTTTCGGGTCGGTGCCGCATCCAGGTATTTCCCGACCCCGGCCCCTATGGGGAAAAAAGACATCAGCGTTAGTGAGCACATTGATACAAGGACACTGAGAGAACTCTCATCAAGCTCACCAGAGTCTCATTCTTCGGTTCCACAGCTCTTCTCAGAATAGTTTCCGTTCCTGAAACAACAAACAGTTATTATTGCGGAATCATACTCATTAAACAGAAACCTTACGGTACTATACCGGGAAAACAAAACTTGAACCCTCTACAATCAAAATCCCAGTGAAGTAACTGGATACAACGCGCCCCTGCATGAGAAGCAGGATGGAGAGCTCAACCTTTCAAACCCTACGGTGAGACTTCACGTGGGAGTCGCAGGAGGGTTTCGTAGAGGGGTGAGAAGGGAGCGGGAGGCTTATACTTTCTCCCGCAGATTGTTAATACTCCCTTTTCACATACAGAAAGATATTCCTGCGAGCCAGACAAGCCAGATTCGAAGGTCCGGTCTAGTCCATCTTCCGGGTCCTGCGCGTCACCATAGAAGAAGCAACAACACTCCAAACCAGACCTGCGCCTCCGTGGGAGTCAGGTGAGCGTCACACAGCTGCAGTTCATGCAGGGATGGGATTTATGGTCTGCTGCTTCCAGGTGCCTTCTCATTAGGCTGGTGGGCTCCACGGCTTTCACGCAATCTCCCACCTTTGTGGTCTAAGGGTCTCTGTGGGACCCGTCCTTCCACCGCTGCTTTGCTTTTCTGAAGCATCTCGGAACCTCTGAACAGCGCAGCGTCTGTTAAGTACCAATGGGAAATGTACTTTATTACATTGATTTCGGGTAGAAGGTTACATGGGAGGCATATTTTTAGGCATCCTTTTAGTGTAGGTTCCCATTTCCAAGTCCCCACCAATGGTACCCCCTGAAATACCCAGCACTCACCATGTCATCTGGCATTCCTGGAACTGCTAACAATCTCACAACAAGAGGTGCATCCACACTGCATACAAACCAGCCACATCTCTTTCTACGTCAGGCAGAGGGTCTGCTCCTACAGGGTCCCTGATTGAGGCTCTCGGCATTTTACCAGCGTCTGCTGCTTTGCCTGCTTCTGTCGGGATTCAAATCTCCTGGGTTCGTCACTCCTTGAGTCGGGCTTCAATTTTCTTTTATGTAGGACTGGTCCCAGATCCGCCTATCATCAATACCTGCAGTATTGGTTGGCGGGGCGCTCTTCATGATTCTGGTGAGCCACCTCGTGACAGTACGTGGAGGTGTGTTGTTCATACTTCTGATGTTCTTACTAGTCCTTCCTACTTGGCTGGTTTTATCACTGTGACGATAGTTGTGTGTGTGGTCGTCCTTGTCCCCAGAGGGGGAGTCCCTCCCCTTGAGGTCCTCTCGCATTAAACCATGCCTAGAGGGACTACTGGATATTGGCCTCATGAGACCCACCCACCCTACCCCTGCTCTCTAGCCCCACCCACCCTACCCCTGCTCTCTAGCCCCACCCACCCTACCCCTGCTCTCTAGCCCCACCCACCCTACCCCTGCTCTCTAGCCCCACCCACCCTACCCCTGCTCTCTAGCCCCACCCACCCTACCCCTGCTCTCTAGCCCCACCCACCCTACCCCTGCTCTCTAGCCCCACCCACCCACCCTACCCCTGCTCTCTAGCCCCACCCACCCACCCTACCCCTGCTCTCTAGCCCCACCCACCCTACCCCTGCTCTCTAGCCCCACCCACCCACCCTACCCCTGCTCTCTAGCCCCACCCACCCACCCTACCCCTGCTCTCTAGCCCCACCCACCCACCCTACCCCTGCTCTCTAGCCCCACCCACCCTACCCCTGCTCTCTAGCCCCACCCACCCACCCTACCCCTGCTCTCTAGCCCCACCCACCCACCCTACCCCTGCTCTCTAGCCCCACCCACCCACCCTACCCCTGCTCTCTAGCCCCACCCACCCACCCTACCCCTGCTCTCTAGCCCCACCCACCCACCCTACCCCTGCTCTCTAGCCCCACCCACCCACCCTACCCCTGCTCTCTAGCCCCACCCACCCTACCCCTGCTCTCTAGCCCCACCCACCCTACCCCTGCTCTCTAGCCCCACCCACCCTACCCCTGCTCTCTAGCCCCACCCACCCTACCCCTGCTCTCTAGCCCCACCCACCCTACCCCTGCTCTCTAGCCCCACCCACCCTACCCCTGCTCTCTAGCCCCACCCACCCTACCCCTGCTCTCTAGCCCCACCCACCCACCCTACCCCTGCTCTCTAGCCCCACCCACCCACCCTACCCCTGCTCTCTAGCCCCACCCACCCACCCTACCCCTGCTCTCTAGCCCCACCCACCCACCCTACCCCTGCTCTCTAGCCCCACCCACCCTACCCTCTAGCCCCAGCTCTCTAGCCCCACCCACCCTACCCCTGCTCTCTAGCCCCAGCTCTCTAGCCCCACCCACCCTACCCCTGCTCTCTAGCCCCAGCTCTCTAGCCCCACCCACCCTACCCCTGCTCTCTAGCCCCACCCACCCTACCCCTGCTCTCTAGCCCCACCCACCCTACCCCTGCTCTCTAGCCCCACCCACCCTACCCCTGCTCTCTAGCCCCACCCACCCTACCCCTGCTCTCTAGCCCCACCCACCCAACCCCTGCTCTCTAGCCCCACCCACCCTACCCCTGCTCTCTAGCCCCACCCACCCACCCTACCCCTGCTCACCCACCCTACCCCTGCTCTCTAGCCCCACCCACCCACCCTACCCCTGCTCTCTAGCCCCACCCACCCACCCTACCCCTGCTCTCTAGCCCCACCCACCCACCCTACCCCTGCTCTCTAGCCCCACCCACCCACCCTACCCCTGCTCTCTAGCCCCACCCACCCACCCTACCCCTGCTCTCTAGCCCCACCCACCCACCCTACCCCTGCTCTCTAGCCCCACCCACCCACCCTACCCCTGCTCTCTAGCCCCACCCACCCTACCCCTGCTCTCTAGCCCCACCCACCCTACCCCTGCTCTGCTCTCTAGCCCCACCCACCCTACCCCTGCTCTCTAGCCCCACCCACCCTACCCCTGCTCTCTAGCCCCACCCACCCTACCCCTGCTCTCTAGCCCCACCCACCCTACCCCTGCTCTCTAGCCCCACCCACCCTACCCCTGCTCTCTAGCCCCACCCACCCTACCCCTGCTCTCTAGCCCCACCCACCCTACCCCTGCTCTCTAGCCCCACCCACCCTACCCCTGCTCTCTAGCCCCACCCACCCTACCCCTGCTCTCTAGCTACACCCACCCACCCTACCCCTGCTCTCTAGCTACACCCACCCACCCTACCCCTGCTCTCTAGCCCCACCCACCCACCCTACCCCTGCTCTCTAGCCCCACCCACCCACCCTACCCCTGCTCTCTAGCCCCACCCACCCACCCTACCCCTGCTCTCTAGCCCCACCCACCCACCCTACCCCTGCTCTCTAGCCCCACCCACCCACCCTACCCCTGCTCTCTAGCCCCACCCACCCTACCCCTGCTCTCTAGCCCCACCCACCCTACCCCTGCTCTCTAGCCCCACCCACCCTACCCCTGCTCTCTAGCCCCACCCACCCTACCCCTGCTCTCTAGCCCCACCCACCCTACCCCTGCTCTCTAGCCCCACCCACCCACCCTACCCCTGCTCTCTAGCCCCACCCACCCACCCTACCCCTGCTCTCTAGCCCCACCCACCCACCCTACCCCTGCTCTCTAGCCCCACCCACCCACCCTACCCCTGCTCTCTAGCCCCACCCACCCACCCTACCCCTGCTCTCTAGCCCCACCCACCCACCCTACCCCTGCTCTCTAGCCCCACCCACCCACCCTACCCCTGCTCTCTAGCCCCACCCACCCTACCCCTGCTCTCTAGCCCCACCCACCCTACCCCTGCTCTCTAGCCCCACCCACCCTACCCCTGCTCTCTAGCCCCACCCACCCTACCCCTGCTCTCTAGCCCCACCCACCCTACCCCTGCTCTCTAGCCCCACCCACCCTACCCCTGCTCTCTAGCCCCACCCACCCTACCCCTGCTCTCTAGCCCCACCCACCCTACCCCTGCTCTCTAGCCCCACCCACCCACCCTACCCCTGCTCTCTAGCCCCACCCACCCACCCTACCCCTGCTCTCTAGCCCCACCCACCCACCCTACCCCTGCTCTCTAGCCCCACCCACCCACCCTACCCCTGCTCTCTAGCCCCACCCACCCACCCTACCCCTGCTCTCTAGCCCCACCCACCCACCCTACCCCTGCTCTCTAGCCCCACCCACCCACCCTACCCCTGCTCTCTAGCCCCACCCACCCACCCTACCCCTGCTCTCTAGCCCCACCCACCCTACCCCTGCTCTCTAGCCCCACCCACCCTACCCCTGCTCTCTAGCCCCACCCACCCTACCCCTGCTCTCTAGCCCCACCCACCCTACCCCTGCTCTCTAGCCCCACCCACCCTACCCCTGCTCTCTAGCCCCACCCACCCTACCCCTGCTCTCTAGCCCCACCCACCCTACCCCTGCTCTCTAGCCCCACCCACCCACCCTACCCCTGCTCTCTAGCCCCACCCACCCACCCTACCCCTGCTCTCTAGCCCCACCCACCCACCCTACCCCTGCTCTCTAGCCCCACCCACCCACCCTACCCCTGCTCTCTAGCCCCACCCACCCACCCTACCCCTGCTCTCTAGCCCCACCCACCCACCCTACCCCTGCTCTCTAGCCCCACCCACCCACCCTACCCCTGCTCTCTAGCCCCACCCACCCTACCCCTGCTCTCTAGCCCCACCCACCCTACCCCTGCTCTCTAGCCCCACCCACCCACCCTACCCCTGCTCTCTAGCCCCACCCACCCACCCTACCCCTGCTCTCTAGCCCCACCCACCCTACCCCTGCTCTCTAGCCCCACCCACCCTACCCCTGCTCTCTAGCCCCACCCACCCACCCTACCCCTGCTCTCTAGCCCCACCCACCCACCCTACCCCTGCTCTCTAGCCCCACCCACCCACCCTACCCCTGCTCTCTAGCCCCACCCACCCACCCTACCCCTGCTCTCTAGCCCCACCCACCCACCCTACCCCTGCTCTCTAGCCCCACCCACCCACCCTACCCCTGCTCTCTAGCCCCACCCACCCACCCTACCCCTGCTCTCTAGCCCCACCCTACCCCTGCTCTCTAGCCCCACCCACCCACCCTACCCCTGCTCTCTAGCCCCACCCACCCACCCTACCCCTGCTCTCTAGCCCCACCCACCCACCCTACCCCTGCTCTCTAGCCCCACCCACCCTACCCCTGCTCTCTAGCCCCACCCACCCTACCCCTGCTCTCTAGCCCCACCCACCCTACCCCTGCTCTCTAGCCCCACCCACCCTACCCCTGCTCTCTAGCCCCACCCACCCTACCCCTGCTCTCTAGCCCCACCCACCCACCCTACCCCTGCTCTCTAGCCCCACCCACCCACCCTACCCCTGCTCTCTAGCCCCACCCACCCACCCTACCCCTGCTCTCTAGCCCCACCCACCCACCCTACCCCTGCTCTCTAGCCCCACCCACCCACCCTACCCCTGCTCTCTAGCCCCACCCACCCTACCCCTGCTCTCTAGCCCCACCCACCCTACCCCTGCTCTCTAGCCCCACCCACCCTACCCCTGCTCTCTAGCCCCACCCACCCTACCCCTGCTCTCTAGCCCCACCCTACCCCTGCTCTCTAGCCCCACCCACCCTACCCCTGCTCTCTAGCCCCACCCACCCTACCCCTGCTCTCTAGCCCCACCCACCCTACCCCTGCTCTCTAGCCCCACCCACCCTACCCCTGCTCTCTAGCCCCACCCACCCTACCCCTGCTCTCTAGCCCCACCCACCCTACCCCTGCTCTCTAGCCCCACCCACCCTACCCCTGCTCTCTAGCCCCACCCACCCTACCCCTGCTCTCTAGCCCCACCCACCCTACCCCTGCTCTCTAGCCCCACCCACCCTACCCCTGCTCTCTAGCCCCACCCACCCTACCCCTGCTCTCTAGCCCCACCCACCCTACCCCTGCTCTCTAGCCCCACCCTCCCTACCCCTGCTCTCTAGCCCCACCCTCCCTACCCCTGCTCTCTAGCCCCACCCTCCCTACCCCTGCTCTCTAGCCCCACCCTCCCTACCCCTGCTCTCTAGCCCCACCCACCCTCCCTACCCCTGCTCTCTAGCCCCACCCACCCTCCCTACCCCTGCTCTCTAGCCCCACCCACCCTCCCTACCCCTGCTCTCTAGCCCCACCCACCCTCCCTACCCCTGCTCTCTAGCCCCACCCACCCTACCCCTGCTCTCTAGCCCCACCCACCCACCCTACCCCTGCTCTCTAGATAAACCCCTGCTCCAGGGGGGGGAGTCCCTCCCCTTGAGGTCCTCTCGCATTAAACCATGCCTAGAGGGACTACTGGATATTGGCCTCATGAGACCCACCCACCCTACCCCTGCTCTCTAGCCCCACCCTACCCCTGCTCTCTAGCCCCACCCTACCCCTGCTCTCTAGCCCCACCCACCCACCCTACCCCTGCTCTCTAGCCCCACCCACCCACCCTACCCCTGCTCTCTAGCCCCACCCACCCACCCTACCCCTGCTCTCTAGCCCCACCCACCCTACCCCTGCTCTCTAGCCCCACCCACCCACCCTACCCCTGCTCTCTAGCCCCACCCACCCTACCCCTGCTCTCTAGCCCCACCCACCCTACCCCTGCTCTCTAGCCCCACCCACCCACCCTACCCCTGCTCTCTAGCCCCACCCACCCACCCTACCCCTGCTCTCTAGCCCCACCCACCCACCCTACCCCTGCTCTCTAGCCCCACCCACCCACCCTACCCCTGCTCTCTAGCCCCACCCACCCACGCTACCCCTGCTCTCTAGCCCCACCCACCCACCCTACCCCTGCTCTCTAGCCCCACCCACCCTACCCCTGCTCTCTAGCCCCACCCACCCTACCCCTGCTCTCTAGCCCCACCCACCCTACCCCTGCTCTCTAGCCCCACCCTACCCCTGCTCTCTAGCCCCACCCTACCCCGGCTCTCTAGCCCCACCCACCCACCCTACCCCTGCTCTCTAGCCCCACCCACCCACCCTACCCCTGCTCTCTAGCCCCACCCACCCTACCCCTGCTCTCTAGCCCCACCCACCCTACCCCTGCTCTCTAGCCCCACCCACCCTACCCCTGCTCTCTAGCCCCACCCACCCTACCCCTGCTCTCTAGCCCCACCCACCCACCCTACCCCTGCTCTCTAGCCCCACCCACCCACCCTACCCCTGCTCTCTAGCCCCACCCACCCACCCTACCCCTGCTCTCTAGCCCCACCCACCCACCCTACCCCTGCTCTCTAGCCCCACCCACCCACCCTACCCCTGCTCTCTAGCCCCACCCACCCACCCTACCCCTGCTCTCTAGCCCCACCCACCCACCCTACCCCTGCTCTCTAGCCCCACCCACCCACCCTACCCCTGCTCTCTAGCCCCACCCACCCACCCTACCCCTGCTCTCTAGCCCCACCCACCCACCCTACCCCTGCTCTCTAGCCCCACCCACCCTACCCCTGCTCTCTAGCCCCACCCACCCACCTACCCCTGCTCTCTAGCCCCACCCACCCCTACCCCTGCTCTCTAGCCCCACCCACCCTACCCCTGCTCTCTAGCCCCACCCACCCTACCCCTGCTCTCTAGCCCCACCCACCCTACCCCTGCTCTCTAGCCCCACCCACCCTACCCCTGCTCTCTAGCCCCACCCACCCTACCCCTGCTCTCTAGCCCCACCCACCCACCCTACCCCTGCTCTCTAGCCCCACCCACCCTACCCCTGCTCTCTAGCCCCACCCACCCTACCCCTGCTCTCTAGCCCCACCCACCCACCCTACCCCTGCTCTCTAGCCCCACCCACCCTACCCCTGCTCTCTAGCCCCACCCACCCACCCTACCCCTGCTCTCTAGCCCCACCCACCCTACCCCTGCTCTCTAGCCCCACCCACCCACCCTACCCCTGCTCTCTAGCCCCACCCACCCACCCTACCCCTGCTCTCTAGCCCCACCCACCCACCCTACCCCTGCTCTCTAGCCCCACCCACCCACCCTACCCCTGCTCTCTAGCCCCACCCACCCACCCTACCCCTGCTCTCTAGCCCCACCCACCCACCCTACCCCTGCTCTCTAGCCCCACCCACCCACCCTACCCCTGCTCTCTAGCCCCACCCACCCACCCTACCCCTGCTCTCTAGCCCCACCCACCCACCCTACCCCTGCTCTCTAGCCCCACCCACCCACCCTACCCCTGCTCTCTAGCCCCACCCACCCACCCTACCCCTGCTCTCTAGCCCCACCCACCCACCCTACCCCTGCTCTCTAGCCCCACCCACCCACCCTACCCCTGCTCTCTAGCCCCACCCACCCTACCCCTGCTCTCTAGCCCCACCCACCCTACCCCTGCTCTCTAGCCCCACCCACCCACCCTACCCCTGCTCTCTAGCCCCACCCACCCACCCTACCCCTGCTCTCTAGCCCCACCCACCCACCCTACCCCTGCTCTCTAGCCCCACCCACCCACCCTACCCCTGCTCTCTAGCCCCACCCACCCACCCTACCCCTGCTCTCTAGCCCCACCCACCCACCCTACCCCTGCTCTCTAGCCCCACCCACCCACCCTACCCCTGCTCTCTAGCCCCACCCACCCACCCTACCCCTGCTCTCTAGCCCCACCCACCCACCCTACCCCTGCTCTCTAGCCCCACCCACCCTACCCCTGCTCTCTAGCCCCACCCACCCTACCCCTGCTCTCTAGCCCCACCCACCCACCCTACCCCTGCTCTCTAGCCCCACCCACCCACCCTACCCCTGCTCTCTAGCCCCACCCACCCACCCTACCCCTGCTCTCTAGCCCCACCCACCCACCCTACCCCTGCTCTCTAGCCCCACCCACCCTACCCCTGCTCTCTAGCCCCACCCACCCACCCTACCCCTGCTCTCTAGCCCCACCCACCCACCCTACCCCTGCTCTCTAGCCCCACCCACCCTACCCCTGCTCTCTAGCCCCACCCACCCTACCCCTGCTCTCTAGCCCCACCCACCCTACCCCTGCTCTCTAGCCCCACCCACCCTACCCCTGCTCTCTAGCCCCACCCCACCCACCCTACCCCTGCTCTCTAGCCCCACCCACCCACCCTACCCCTGCTCTCTAGCCCCACCCACCCACCCTACCCCTGCTCTCTAGCCCCACCCACCCACCCTACCCCTGCTCTCTAGCCCCACCCACCCTACCCCTGCTCTCTAGCCCCACCCACCCTACCCCTGCTCTCTAGCCCCACCCACCCTACCCCTGCTCTCTAGCCCCACCCACCCTACCCCTGCTCTCTAGCCCCACCCACCCTACCCCTGCTCTCTAGCCCCACCCACCCACCCTACCCCTGCTCTCTAGCCCCACCCACCCACCCTACCCCTGCTCTCTAGCCCCACCCACCCACCCTACCCCTGCTCTCTAGCCCCACCCACCCACCCTACCCCTGCTCTCTAGCCCCACCCACCCACCCTACCCCTGCTCTCTAGCCCCACCCACCCACCCTACCCCTGCTCTCTAGCCCCACCCACCCACCCTACCCCTGCTCTCTAGCCCCACCCACCCACCCTACCCCTGCTCTCTAGCCCCACCCACCCCACCCTACCCCTGCTCTCTAGCCCCACCCACCCACCCTACCCCCTGCTCTCTAGCCCCACCCACCCACCCTACCCCTGCTCTCTAGCCCCACCCACCCACCCTACCCCTGCTCTCTAGCCCCACCCACCCACCCTACCCCTGCTCTCTAGCCCCACCCACCCACCCTACCCCTGCTCTCTAGCCCCACCCACCCACCCTACCCCTGCTCTCTAGCCCCACCCACCCACCCTACCCCTGCTCTCTAGCCCCACCCACCCACCCTACCCCTGCTCTCTAGCCCCACCCACCCACCCTACCCCTGCTCTCTAGCCCCACCCACCCTACCCCTGCTCTCTAGCCCCACCCACCCTACCCCTGCTCTCTAGCCCCACCCACCCTACCCCTGCTCTCTAGCCCCACCCACCCTACCCCTGCTCTCTAGCCCCACCCACCCTACCCCTGCTCTCTAGCCCCACCCACCCTACCCCTGCTCTCTAGCCCCACCCACCCTACCCCTGCTCTCTAGCCCCACCCACCCTACCCCTGCTCTCTAGCCCCACCCACCCTACCCCTGCTCTCTAGCCCCACCCACCCTACCCCTGCTCTCTAGCCCCACCCACCCTACCCCTGCTCTCTAGCCCCACCCACCCTACCCCTGCTCTCTAGCCCCACCCACCCTACCCCTGCTCTCTAGCCCCACCCACCCACCCTACCCCTGCTCTCTAGCCCCACCCACCCACCCTACCCCTGCTCTCTAGCCCCACCCACCCACCCTACCCCTGCTCTCTAGCCCCACCACCCACCCTACCCCTGCTCTCTAGCCCCACCCACCCTACCCCTGCTCTCTAGCCCCACCCACCCACCCTACCCCTGCTCTCTAGCCCCACCCACCCACCCTACCCCTGCTCTCTAGCCCCACCCACCCTACCCCTGCTCTCTAGCCCCACCCTCCCACCCTACCCCTGCTCTCTAGCCCCACCCTCCCACCCTACCCCTGCTCTCTAGCCCCACCCTCCCACCCTACCCCCTGCTCTCTAGCCCCACCCCCCCACCCTACCCCTGCTCTCTAGCCCCACCCACCCACCCTACCCTGCTCTCTAGCCCCACCCACCCACCCTACCCCTGCTCTCTAGCCCCCACCCACCCACCCTACCCCTGCTCTCTAGCCCCACCCACCCACCCTACCCCTGCTCTCTAGCCCCACCCACCCTACCCCTGCTCTCTAGCCCCACCCACCCTACCCCTGCTCTCTAGCCCCACCCACCCTACCCCTGCTCTCTAGCCCCACCCACCCTACCCCTGCTCTCTAGCCCCACCCACCTACCCTGCTCTCTAGCCCCACCCACCCACCCTACCCCTGCTCTCTAGCCCCACCCACCCACCCTACCCCTGCTCTCTAGCCCCACCCACCCACCCTACCCCTGCTCTCTAGCCCCACCCACCCACCCTACCCTGCTCTCTAGCCCACCCACCCACCCTACCCCTGCTCTCTAGCCCCACCCACCCTACCCCTGCTCTCTAGCCCCACCCACCCTACCCCTGCTCTCTAGCCCCACCCACCCACCCTACCCCTTCTCTCTAGCCCCACCCACCCACCCTACCCCTCTCTCTAGCCCCACCCACCCTACCCCTGCTCTCTAGCCCCACCCACCCCTACCCCTGCTCTCTAGCCCCACCCACCCACCCTACCCCTGCTCTCTAGCCCCACCCACCCACCCTACCCCTGCTCTCTAGCCCCACCCACCCTACCCCTGCTCTCTAGCCCCACCCACCCTACCCCTGCTCTCTAGCCCCACCCACCCTACCCCTGCTCTCTAGCCCCACCCACCCTACCCCTGCTCTCTAGCCCCACCCACCCTACCCCTGCTCTCTAGCCCCACCCACCCTACCCCTGCTCTCTAGCCCCACCCACCCTACCCCTGCTCTCTAGCCCCACCCACCCTACCCCTGCTCTCTAGCCCCACCCACCCTACCCCTGCTCTCTAGCCCCACCCACCCTACCCCTGCTCTCTAGCCCCACCCACCCTACCCCTGCTCTCTAGCCCCACCCACCCCTACCCCTGCTCTCTAGCCCCACCCACCCTACCCTGCTCTCTAGCCCCACCCACCCTACCCCTGCTCTCTAGCCCCACCCACCCTACCCCTGCTCTCTAGCCCCCACCCACCCTACCCCTGCTCTCTAGCCCCACCCACCCTACCCCCTGCTCTCTAGCCCCACCCACCCCCTACCCCTGCTCTCTAGCCCCACCCACCCTACCCCCTGCTCTCTAGCCCCACCCACCCTACCCCTGCTCTCTAGCCCCACCCACCCACCCTACCCCTGCTCTCTAGCCCCACCCACCCACCCTACCCCTGCTCTCTAGCCCCACCCACCCACCCTAACCCCTGCTCTCTAGCCCCACCCACCCTACCCCTGCTCTCTAGCCCCACCCACCCACCCTACCCCTGCTCTCTAGCCCCACCCACCCACCCTACCCCTGCTCTCTAGCCCCACCCACCCACCCTACCCCTGCTCTCTAGCCCCACCCACCCACCCTACCCCTGCTCTCTAGCCCCACCCACCCACCCTACCCCTGCTCTCTAGCCCCACCCACCCACCTACCCCTGCTCTCTAGCCCCACCCACCCACCCTACCCCTGCTCTCTAGCCCCACCCACCCACCCTACCCCTGCTCTCTAGCCCCACCCACCCACCCTACCCCTGCTCTCTAGCCCCACCCACCCACCCTACCCCTGCTCTCTAGCCCCCACCCACCCTACCCTACCCCTGCTCTCTAGCCCCACCCCACCCACCCTACCCCTGCTCTCTAGCCCCACCCACCCAACCTACCCCTGCTCTCTAGCCCCACCCACCCTACCCTACCCCTGCTCTCTAGCCCCACCCACCCAACCCTACCCCTGCTCTCTAGCCCCACCCACCCACCCTACCCTGCTCTCTAGCCCCACCCCACCCTACCCCTGCTCTCTAGCCCCACCCACCACCCCTACCCCTGCTCTCTAGCCCCACCCACCCACCCTACCCCTGCTCTCTAGCCCCACCCACCCACCCTACCCCTGCTCTCTAGCCCCACCACCCACCCTACCCCTGCTCTCTAGCCCCACCCACCCCCTACCCCTGCTCTCTAGCCCACCCACCCACCCTACCCTGCTCTCTAGCCCCACCCACCCACCCTACCCCTGCTCTCTAGCCCCACCCACCCACCCTCCCTGCTCTCTAGCCCCACCCACCCACCCTACCCCTGCTCTCTAGCCCCACCCACCCACCCTACCCCTGCTCTCTAGCCCCACCCACCCTACCCCTGCTCTCTAGCCCCCCCACCCACCCTACCCCTGCTCTCTAGCCCCACCCACCCTACCCCTGCTCTCTAGCCCCACCCACCCTACCCCTGCTCTCTAGCCCCACCCACCCACCCTACCCTGCTCTCTAGCCCCACCCACCCTACCCCCTGCTCTCTAGCCCCACCCACCCTACCCCTGCTCTCTAGCCCCACCCACCCTACCCCTGCTCTCTAGCCCCACCCACCCACCCTACCCCTGCTCTCTAGCCCCACCCCACCCACCCTACCCCTGCTCTCTAGCCCCCCACCCCCCCCCCTACCCCTGCTCTCTAGCCCCACCCACCCTACCCCTGCTCTCTAGCCCCACCCACACCCTACCCCTGCTCTCTAGCCCCACCCACCCTACCCCTGCTCTCTAGCCCCACCCACCCTACCCCTGCTCTCTAGCCCCACCCCACCCTACCCCTGCTCTCTAGCCCCACCCACCCTACCCCTGCTCTCTAGCCCCCACCCACCCTACCCCTGCTCTCTAGCCCCACCCACCCTACCCCTGCTCTCTAGCCCCACCCACCCACCCTACCCCTGCTCTCTAGCCCCACCCACCCACCCTACCCCTGCTCTCTAGCCCCACCCACCCACCCTACCCCTGCTCTCTAGCCCCACCCACCCTACCCCTGCTCTCTAGCCCCACCCACCCTACCCCTGCTCTCTAGCCCCACCCACCCCTACCCCTGCTCTCTAGCCCCACCCACCCTACCCCTGCTCTCTAGCCCCACCCACCCTACCCCTGCTCTCTAGCCCCACCCTCCCACCCTACCCCTGCTCTCTAGCCCCACCCTCCCACCCTACCCCTGCTCTCTAGCCCCACCCCCCACCCTACCCCTGCTCTCTAGCCCCACCCACCCACCCTACCCCTGCTCTCTAGCCCCACCCACCCACCCTACCCCTGCTCTCTAGCCCCACCCACCCACCCTACCCCTGCTCTCTAGCCCCACCCACCCTACCCCTGCTCTCTAGCCCCACCCACCCTACCCCTGCTCTCTAGCCCCACCCACCCTACCCCTGCTCTCTAGCCCCACCCCACCCTACCCCTGCTCTCTAGCCCCACCCACCCTACCCCTGCTCTCTAGCCCCACCCACCCTACCCCTGCTCTCTAGCCCCACCCACCCTACCCCTGCTCTCTAGCCCCACCCACCCTACCCCTGCTCTCTAGCCCCACCCACCCACCCTACCCCTGCTCTCTAGCCCCACCCACCCACCCTACCCCTGCTCTCTAGCCCCACCCACCCACCCCTACCCCTGCTCTCTAGCCCCACCCACCCACCCTACCCCTGCTCTCTAGCCCCACCCACCCACCCTACCCCTGCTCTCTAGCCCCACCCACCCACCCTACCCCTGCTCTCTAGCCCCACCCTACCCCTGCTCTCTAGCCCCACCCACCCACCCTACCCCTGCTCTCTAGCCCCACCCACCCACCCTACCCCTGCTCTCTAGCCCCACCCACCCACCCTACCCCTGCTCTCTAGCCCCACCCACCCACCCTACCCCTGCTCTCTAGCCCCACCCACCCTACCCCTGCTCTCTAGCCCCACCCACCCACCCTACCCCTGCTCTCTAGCCCCACCCACCCTACCCCTGCTCTCTAGCCCCACCCACCCTACCCCTGCTCTCTAGCCCCACCCACCCTACCCCTGCTCTCTAGCCCCACCCACCCTACCCCTGCTCTCTAGCCCCACCCACCCTACCCCTGCTCTCTAGCCCCACCCACCCACCCTACCCCTGCTCTCTAGCCCCACCCACCCACCCTACCCCTGCTCTCTAGCCCCACCCACCCTACCCCTGCTCCTCTAGCCCCACCCACCCTACCCCTGCTCTCTAGCCCCACCCACCCTACCCCTGCTCTCTAGCCCCACCCACCCACCCTACCCCTGCTCTCTAGCCCCACCCACCCACCCTACCCCTGCTCTCTAGCCCCACCCACCCTACCCCTGCTCTCTAGCCCCACCCACCCCTACCCCTGCTCTCTAGCCCCACCCACCCTACCCCTGCTCTCTAGCCCCACCCACCCTACCCCTGCTCTCTAGCCCCACCCACCCTACCCCTGCTCTCTAGCCCCCACCCCACCCTACCCCTGCTCTCTAGCCCCACCCACCCTACCCCTGCTCTCTAGCCCCACCCACCCTACCCCTGCTCTCTAGCCCCACCCACCCACCCTACCCCTGCTCTCTAGCCCCACCCACCCACCCTACCCCTGCTCTCTAGCCCCACCCACCCACCCTACCCCTGCTCTCTAGCCCCACCCACCCACCCTACCCCTGCTCTCTAGCCCCACCCACCCTACCCCTGCTCTCTAGCCCCACCCACCCTACCCCTGCTCTCTAGCCCCACCCACCCACCCTACCCCTGCTCTCTAGCCCCACCCACCCACCCTACCCCTGCTCTCTAGCCCCACCCACCCACCCTACCCCTGCTCTCTAGCCCCACCCACCCACCCTACCCCTGCTCTCTAGCCCCACCCACCCACCCTACCCCTGCTCTCTAGCCCCACCCACCCACCCTACCCCTGCTCTCTAGCCCCACCCACCCACCCTACCCCTGCTCTCTAGCCCCACCCACCCACCCTACCCCTGCTCTCTAGCCCCACCCACCCACCCTACCCCTGCTCTCTAGCCCCACCCACCCTACCCCTGCTCTCTAGCCCCACCCACCCTACCCCTGCTCTCTAGCCCCACCCACCCACCCTACCCCTGCTCTCTAGCCCCACCCACCCACCCTACCCCTGCTCTCTAGCCCCACCCACCCACCCTACCCCTGCTCTCTAGCCCCACCCACCCACCCTACCCCTGCTCTCTAGCCCCACCCACCCCTACCCCTGCTCTCTAGCCCCACCCACCCTACCCCTGCTCTCTAGCCCCACCCACCCTACCCCTGCTCTCTAGCCCCACCCACCCACCCTACCCCTGCTCTCTAGCCCCACCCACCCACCCTACCCCTGCTCTCTAGCGTCACCCACCCACCCTACCCCTGCTCTCTAGCGTCACCCACCCACCCTACCCCTGCTCTCTAGCGTCACCCACCCACCCTACCCCTGCTCTCTAGCCCCACCCTCCCTCCCTACCCCTGCTCTCTAGACCCACCCACCCACCCAACCCCTGCCCTCTCTGGTGCCCCGGCTTCCGCGCTCTAGTGTCCCACCCTCCCCCCTCTAGCCCCACCCACCTGATCTCCCTCTCGCCCCCAATTTACACCACCCTACCTCCTCTCAGCTCACCGATATTTTCAAAGCAATGTCCCCCTCTATCGATGGCTTCCTCCATTGCTCTATTACCCTTCTTATTCTATTGTAAGTCTGCAGCCATTTATCGCAACCTCCTTTGAAACTGTGCACTCTCCTCCTTGCACCACGGTGTACATACCAAGAATATCAGTAAACGCCAAAGCTATTGGCATTGCTAGTGCTTTTTTTAAAAAAAATTTTTTATACTGGCATATATTGTGGGCAAAGACATTTTACATGGATTTTGATTGTGTTATCGGACAAAACTGATTGTGAACTTTTCCACCCAATTTTCTGCAAAAAGTGTGCTGCCCACCTTGATTGGGTTGGTTAGATCCCTCGCTATGCTCTTGTCACGTGCTAATTCATGGGGAAATATTTATGCCCCCTAATTAAATTCATCAGCCCCAACTGCTTGCAAATATGATTACTTGGTAGCTCATATTGTGGTTGTTGCTCCCACCTTCCTTGCATGAAAAGTATGCAGGGAAATGAAAATGATTGATTAGTTTCTAAATATTTGTTTGGAATGTGTCTGCCAAATCTTCCATAGACGCACAACCTGCATTCTACCCTTCAACGATATTCCTTAGAAAGCATAACCAAAGGGTGTACGTTGTGTTTGTGCCAAATGATTTATTGCGTCAGCTGAGGTGAAACCTTGGGCTGCTTAGTGTAGGGAAAGATTTCTCTTTTTGCAACTTCCCTCAATAGTTTCCTATGGAACCCCAATTAGACAAGCTGGTGGCAGCAGATACATTTAGTTTTTGCACAGTTGTTTTAGTGTGCACATTCATATTTACCACGTATGGCTATTAAATGTGGCTAGTGCCCTAAAATGGCAGTGGCTCAAGGTTTTTTTTTCACATGCTTTTAAAACATTTTTTTTTACCATGCTGTTTGCCCTTCTTCCTTCCTTGCAAGGCCAGGATATCCCTTAGAAGGTCATGCCCTTGCCCGAGTAATCTGCTGCTTTCGGGGGCTAGTGCGGTCTTTCAGTCGCAGGAAGGGAGTGTGACTGTCTAGTCCTACTCCACATCCTTGGTGCCAGAAAGTCTAGGTGTGAGGCAAATGTGAAACCAGTAGTTGTCCCTGATTATACAATTACTGGCTGTTTGAATGGCGCAGATTCTTACCCGTTGGATGCGGTTGCAGCTCAGATTTTGGATAGGAGGTGGACCTTTGCAGCCATCTCTCTCGGATCATTGTTGTAATCAAGAATCCCTCAAAGAGCAGCCTGCTGAAGATCCAAAGTGGCCCAGCATCCCTTCGACTAGCCAGCCTGGTGAAGCCCTGCACCTCATCCTGTTCTCAGAAGACACTCAGCGGTGCTTCCGCCGTTGGACCAACTAGTTTTCATGCCTTTGCAAGGATCCTCCATTTGTGATCCTTATGAAGTGTCCCTGGACTGACCAGCTCTCAAGTGTGCTAACTCACCAGAAGCATTGCGGCTTGGAGCTTTGGTAGTCTCCAGCTTGTCACTGTCTCCTCAAATTTCAGTGTCCACTCATCAAGGGATCCTGTCTTGAAGCAGCTTCCCTGACCACAACTGGAAGGACGCATGTTGTCACTTGTGTCTGGAGACCGTTGCTGGAACTTGCCTTCCTCCAACCTGTGAATTGTCCCGAGAGGCCTGCATCAGCATTTTTTGTGTTTCTTCATTGACGGAGGTTGCGTTTTGCAGACGATCCACAATGACATCTCAGAAAATTGGGGTGGGAGGGTATGATGGGTTTCAGTAATGTGATAAACCTGAGGGTATTCTCACTCCTAAACCCCCTGCATCCTCTTTCAGGTTGCCTGGGGAAAGGCCATTGCTCTTGGATCCCGACCCCAGGGGTGGAGAAGCAAGGGAGGATCATCCTCCTTTTCTTGGTCATCAAGCACGATAGCGCCAGCGCAACTGCTACAAGTTGGTCTTTGACGATATCAGATGCAATGACGGGGTCTGCACGGGAAAGGACTACTCTCCAATAGCACTACCATTATGGTAGTGCCCTCCCCCACAGTCTCTGGCAGGATTACCAGGCACAATATGGCTACATTGAGGGAGAGCCTGTTCAAGCCTCAGGATGACCTTGGAGGTGAACAAGCATCTGCTCCTTTACTCTGCACAGGCAATTCCAATAACATGCGTAAAGTACTTTTGCTAATTACTAGATCTCTGGCCATTGAAAGTGGCTGAGTAAATCTCTGACCATGATGTGGACATCTGCGCCCTCAACGAGACGTGGCTCCATGAGGCAGCAGGACCCTCTTTTACTTCCCGTTGCCAATGAATAGTCCATACTGCAGGTTAATAGGGGTAACCAAGGGGGAGAGAGGGGTGGTGCTTATTTTTTTAAAATGGGGTTGACATCTGGAAATTGGAAGTGGATGGTTCTGGAAATCGGAAGTGGATGGTCCTATAGCAGCATCAGCCTACTATATCGGATTTCTTGCGCACATTCACCCATTTATATCCCAAAAGGGTTGTGAAACGACTGCTCAAGCTATAATTTCCTCAAAAATTGATTGTGGTTCTCTTCTAGTAGGAGTAGGAAAAACAAAACTTGCTGAACTCCAAGTGGTGCAGAATAGCACTGTCAGTGATCATGGGCTTACGAAAATATGTACATGTGTCGGAGGTGAAGAGAAACAACTGCATTGGCTACCCATTGCAGAGAGGATGGAGTTCAGGTTGCTTACCATCACTTATAAGCCTCTTAATGGGTCCTGAACAGACTGATAAACCGGAAGTGTGCACCCTTTGCGCAAATGGTGAAGAAAATCTGCAAATCCCTAAAATCTCAATGGAAATCGTCAGGGTGCCTTTTGGGCTGCCGCCCTGGAAAAAATGGAATGCACTACCTTCAGATGTGAGAAATTGCTTGACACTAGATGCTTTTAAGAAAAAACATATCTATTTAAATAAGTGGGTTTGGTCAGACCTTTGCAACCTTACTAATTGGCACCGATTATCTTCGGCGCCCGTATGCCTCCGGGCCACTTTGGTCGCACCTAATAAATAATGTAATAGGGTGTGAAACACTATGTTACAAGGTTAGGACCGACCCCCCCCCTTCACAACGCCGAATATACGTCTCCCCCTTACCCCCCCACCACCATGCCAAACTTTATCCCACACCTGAATAGTCTGATCTTTGCACAGCTCAAAAGCTCCTCCAAATGGATTATAATGGGTGATTTTGAATCTATGGAAAGCAGATTCTAATGATGTGGCAGCAACGGAATTAGAAAGATTTATGGCAAGTATGGGTTACATACAACCTACTGATGAACCCACTCATGTCAAGGGCAATATGCTGGATTGGGTGGACTCGTATAAAGTGATCCTGAGCAAACCGAACATTGCCCTGTGTCTCTGGTCAGATCACTTTTTTATTGAGTTTGATATCTAACAGGAGTCAAATCAAAAATAGGGAAAAATAAATGAAACTGCTGTGTGTCGAAATTTGAACAGTCAACTCTGAGTCAGTTAAGCAGTGGATTCCGTCCCTTACCCGGAATAACTCTCTTGCTGTCACGTCCCCGGTCCTGCCCTCCTCCCGTCACTCACCAGGCACCATTTGTTCCCATACCCACCACCCACACCAACGGGGAAGACACGGCAGGCGGGATGTCCGAGGGGGCAGAACCACCTCTTTCCGCCCATTTCCGTGCTGGCGCTTGCCATGGCGTCTCTTACATGCCCGACGGCTCCAGCTCCCGCGCACGGGGGAACCTGATCGCGTCTCGCTCAGACGATCACGTGACTGGTCACGGGATCGCCTGTAGCCGACGCTGGCGTCCACATCGGACGAACACCAATCACTGATGGCGTCCGTCCATCACGTGACGCTCCTGTGCGGTCACGTGCCCTGTCACGTGATCTACCTTTCCTTCAAAAAGAGCTGAGAGGAAACACTCAGTGCTTCACAGCTGTTTCCACCAGAGACCTGTTCGGCATTACCCTCGTTCTTCTTGATACACTTTGGAACTCGACCACGGACCGTTACTTGGACTTGTCTTGGATTGCCCTTTTGTTTCGACGCATCTTCTGGTTCCTTGGAACTCTTGACCACCCTTTTTCTGGCCCTGGAATTGCTCTGGATTACCCTTCTGTTTTGGCGAACTTCTACCCACGCAATTCCTGGCGATCACGTTTTGTCTCCTGAGTCATTTGGGGTTCACCACCTAGACCTTGGATGGACTTGCTATCTGGTCACGCTCTGGCTACCGGTGTGAGTTGGAGGAAGTGCTGTACATCCCAGCCTGCTGTCGGTCTTCCCTCGTTGTCTATTCAGGTTTACTACCTGTCCTATCATCCCCAGGGTAAGCTTTGTCATTTTTCCTTGTTTGCTTGCACTGCCATTATTGTTCATAGTATACCTGATCCTAACCTTTGCCTTACAGCACTCAGGGGTCCTTCCGGTGTTCCGGGTATCTGATTGACGACGCCACTCATCACCTGTGGCCTCAAAGATTGCTAGGGCAGTATTCTTTACCTGCTCGAGCGGTACTTGGGGACGGAGGTAGTTTATAGCTGCACGACCATCAAGGCGGATCACCAAGATCAGAACACTTGCACACTGTGGAGGACATGACAAATACCTGGATGCTCTACAAAATGCGCCTAACACCTTGGTGCTGTTAAAACGCAGGAAGGTGAACAGTCTCCCTCAAAATGCCTGGTTCTCAGAAGAACTTAAAGTCCTAAGAGTATGCAAAAGGAAAGACTGCTACAGTTGGAAAACCTCCAGGGCCGAAGATGATACTTAGTTATACTATCTCAGCCAAGAAATACAAAGAGGCTATTATCCTAATCCAAGAAAGTTTCCTATGAAATATGGATTGCCGAGGCATAGAATGAGTCCAAAGAAATCGTTGCAATCACGAAGGAACCAGAGAAACCATTGATTATCTTCAGGAAAATATCTGTAAAGATTCCGACTGCTGCGCCTGCATCCAAATGGCCATGGTGGATAAAGTAGAACCACCATTCAGAAAGTAAAAACCCTGGGAATTGGTCTACCAGCTCCAATGAGGGAGAAGCAATGGGAGAAGACCAGACTAATGATCACCTGGGAATCCCAGTTTTTAACTCTAGGAGCATCACGGGGGGGGGGGGGGATGAATAGAATCATCCTGCTCAAACTTAAACCATCATGTAAAGGTGATGGTTTTCCAGCCACATCTATTAAGGCATGTTCAGAATTGCTGATCGGTACCATCACTAAGATCGTTAATGCCTCTCTAAAGGAAGGCCTTGTCCCTACATGATTGAAGTGAGTGTGGATCACCAACCCGCCCCTGTCTCAGTCTGGCTTTCGACCAAGTTTAAAATCCAATATGCAGACAATGTAGATCTGTTACTGTTAAATAGACTGCAAGAAGTGGCCAATTTCAGTGACCGAGCCATGTCTTGGATGCAATCATTTCTGGTAAACGGAACCATGAGGGTATGTATTAACACAGCAGAGGCTCAGCCAGCCCCTCTGAGATTTGGAATCCTGCAGGGCGCTTGTCTATCGCCAGTTTTATATAATACCTTTTTAACCACACCATTATTCCAGATGCTCGAGGGAAATATAATCTGCTTTTCAAACAACGCAGATGACACTCAAATGCCTCATCGTCTGACCGGCAACTATGAGGGAGATGCCAAATTGGTAAAATAAATCTATGACCTCATTCAGGATTGGATGTGTATGAGCGGGCTGGCTCTGAACCATAACAAAACTGAATTGATGATCTTGGGCTCCAGACCTAGACTGAATAATCTGAATGGAGAATATAAAAGTTTCTGCATCGCATATTGTGAAATTCCCACGAAAATTAAGATAAAAACACTTGGAGTATTATTTGATCAGACCTTCTGCATGAAGGCTGAAGTCAATAATCTGATCTCGTCTTCGATGTATTATATCAGATTGCTCTCACACATCTGCCCATTTTTGTCCCAAAAGAGTGGGGCGACAGTAGCGCAAGCTATTATTGCATCTAAATTTGACTATTATAGTAGCCTCCTGGTGGGTATCGCAAAGGGAGAATGGCTAAATTACAGGTAGTACAAAATAGTACCATCAGAGCCATCATGGGGATGAGGAAATATGAGCATGTATCCAACACTCGGACACCTCCATTGGCTTCCCACAGAGGCTAGGATTGAATTTCGGCTACTGACCATAACTTACAAATGTTATACCCTGCCTACATGGCGCTTCGACTCAACCAAAAACAGGAAACTAGAACTCTACGTTCGAATAACCAAAAACTTCTAGAAGTCCCCACAGCCAATCCAGGCCTTGGTTAGAGTACTTTCTGGGTGTCGGCACCCGTAAAACTGGAATGCCGTGCCCCCTGAGCTCTGAAGCTCCACGTGCCTGGACAGCTTTAAGAAAAAACACCATTATTTAATGGGTCCTGATGACCATTTATTTTTCAGGCTTCTGCTCCTTTTTTTTTTTTCTTTTCTCTGTCCATAACCACCTCATAGGGACCCCAGTTCCCGGCGCCCGTATGCCTCCGGGACACTTTGGCAGTGCCCTACAAATAAAGTAAAGGGTCCTCTGAGATTGGGAGTGGGGTGCCCACAACCAGACCTGCCCCCCCCCCTCCCATTTCCCTATTAATGACCGACCTAACCCTCCCCTGACCTTTATGGGCTACTGCAAGAATTTCCCCATATTTAACATTTGAAAGTACTAGGAAGAGACGACTGAGTAATGAACATTACACCTTTATTTTACCATTTTACCACTCTAGTACTCGGATGAGGAAGATGCCTGTAAAGTATTTTGAGTCAGGCATGTCCCCTTAATCACAGTCGGGAAAACCTAAGTAAGGATTCACACCTGCAACCTGTTAAGTGGTTGCAGGTGTATACAATGAGGACCAGAGAACAGTACAGGGAGGCCTGTGTGGGAGAGACCAGCAGGGGACCAGTTTGATGTGGAAGCAGCCGTGGTAGGACCGGAGAAGGAGCCAGGATGCCCGCAGATATCCCAGAGGACTTGTGGGGCTGAAGAGAAGTGGGCCGTGCAGGTGCCACTTGTATGTGAGCCTCCACGACAGAGAGCGAACTGCAGGAGCTGCGAGCAAACCGGGAAAAGGGAGGATGCCGTCTGCACCTGGAAAGCAGCATTTGGAATTGCTGGCATGCAGAGGAAAATACCTGGCATACGAGCAGGGCTCGCACCGGTTGACGCCTGGGCCTCGCAAGCAGAGAGAATTCAACCGGGGCTGTCAGAAGGAGACCCAGGGAGGCGGTGAGTCAGAGAAAGGGCTTGGGCACTGGGGTGCTCTTAGCGGACCATAGATAAGTAACAGTCCTTGAAAGTAAACACAATGAATGCATATTGAATACAAAATTGAATGGAACTTTGAAGTTAGACATATTAAATACTGAATGCAATAAAACCTTACGGACAAGGCAGATATCTGGGGAAAAGCCAACTGCACACGTAAAGGCAAACTGTGGAAAAGGGCGCAAGTGTGAACGAGTGCCATTGAAAGGTGGGGTATGAACTAAAACCCCCACAAAGAGAATTCAGTACAGCAAGGCCAAAGACTGGCAAGAGGTGTGCGACACGTGATGGCAGAACCAAGAGGCTAACAAGGCGAAGCCAGAGAAGTGTAAAACTGCACATAATGTCAAGAGGCCAACAAAGAGGATTTAAGTGAAGGTGACTTGGTACATAGGGCCAAGTGTTGAAGAACCTGTGTGGGCTTTAGAGCCTGGGTATCCTGGTTGCGCGACCTGTGATGGTGGAACATGTGGTCTGACAACTGCGCCTTGACCATTGAGCCCAGAATGAGGAAAATCAGACAACATGAAACAAACAAAGTAGAAGCATTGTAAGTGAACTTGAGAGACAAGCCAGAAAGAGGTTCAGGTTGACCTTGCATTATGTTAAACTTTTGAAAAGACTGAAACAAGTATAAGTGGTGAAGTTAAAGTCTTGGAGAAGGCAACCCTGAGGTGAGGAACTGCATGTGTTGTCTTGAGAACGAAGCCTCAAGACCGCTTTGCTTTTCAACTGTGTTGCTTGGAACTTGGGGAAGGCAGCCCTGACGTGAGGAACTGCATGTGTTGTCTTGAGAACAAAACCTCAAGACCGCTTTGCTTTTCAACTGTGTTGCTTGGAACTTGGGGAAGGGAACCCCGTGGATTGTATGGAAATAGGTTGCCGTGAACGTGAGAAAGGTAATCTTGAGACGTGTGTGGAACTTTCTTGCCCTTTTGGAAGGGGAGCTAGAAGAAGCTCAGTACTTTTGAGTTGAACACTGCTTCTTTTGCTATTGACCTCCCTACACACTGGGTAGCTTTAATTGTGAGGGCAAGAATAGGTTTTGGGCACAGACTTTTAAGTTGACTCAGACTTTCCTTAGTTTCGTTCAGGTAGGGAAATCCCACCTTGAACCTTAAGTCTGTTTGTTGTCTGTGGCTTGCTTTATGATGCTTTCACAGTAAGCACAGTGTATCTGTTAGACTCCCCCCCAACCTGTTATCTCTAGGATAACACTTCATCCCACTCACCTTTTTGGTCTTCAAACATGGGTTGAATATCCTGCACCTGGGTTATCCTTGGGACTTGAAGATCGGAAAGCCCACACTTCCCTCTGGTAAAATATTTGTAAAGCTTTTCAAATTATCACCAACACAAGTTTATTGAACTACCCGTACACATTGTGGTTCTTGTGAATGTTGCACACAAGTCCCCTTTCATCTGTATATATTTGTATCCTAGAGTTGTGCGATACTACCTGTTAAATTAATTTTCCAGTGTGGTAAGAAGGTCTAAAATACATCAACTTATTTGTATACATGACTATCTAAATTGAATTATTGTGTACCATACCGTGTGGACTCATTGAGAGCCCTTGACCCCACTCACACTCGCATTGGAATAAGCCTTGACTGATCATCCACCTACTTTCATTGGGGTTTGGCAAAACCCTTGAGTTCCCTGTTTACTACATGTATGGTGGCCTCCTAAAATCGGTCCACCAGGCCATCTCAGCACTCAGTTGATGTATTTGACTAGATGGCTACCCATCTATAGGTGATTCGCACATTACTCTGAAGGCACTGCCTACAAATCATAACACTGACATAACGTAATCGCACTAAATCTTTTCAATGGTCACAGCAAACCCTCTAATCCCACAAACTATTTATTTTTTTTTTTTTAAACTTTTTTGCAGAAAGTCGACCTTCACCGTCTGGAAGAAGGGCCTCCTGTGCAAGCTGTGCTGACGAGAGAAGAGGGTCTAAAATATTACAAGACAATGCAGACTATTCGGCGAATGGAGCTGAAGTCAGACCAGCTGTATAAGCAGAAGATTATTCGTGGGTTCTGCCACTTGTATGATGGCCAGGTAATGAACAAAACACCTTACCTGCCAGCAAATCCAGCCTCGGGTATTGTACTAGATTAGTTGATTTGGTAATGTGTATAAGTAAGTGGGTAATTTTGATGGATCCTGAGAAAAATGTCTTCTTGTGAGATGAAGTACATGTGGGGAACACGGTCTTCTATGCTGTAAGTGCTAACTAGTGCTTCAGCTTGGCTCGGATGTTTCAAAAGTAGATGGTGTACCTCCTTTTTTGCTAGAGTAGGCTGAGGACAGGTTTTACACATCAGCGGGGGGGCACGTGCAAACCATAATAATGTCCAAGCAAGGCTCTTTAATATCATTGCTAAAAACACTAGCTTCATATTCTAGCTGCATACTCCTGCAAACAGATTAATGAAGGCCGACACATAGGCTAGTAGGACAGAATGGAGCACTAGTTATTGTACGGCAAGTGGTATAACACGCGTATTAAAAT
This sequence comes from Ambystoma mexicanum, assembly GCF_040938575.1. Lineage (NCBI taxonomy): Eukaryota > Metazoa > Chordata > Amphibia > Caudata > Ambystomatidae > Ambystoma > Ambystoma mexicanum. The sequence continues at coordinate 827,394,774 of NC_090939.1, forward strand.
GATGAAACAAAAGATTGACACAAGATAGTCTCTTAAATGTCTTTTGCCAAGGTAGAAAACTAGACCTAAACAATCTCCAGGCCTCAAAACGAGATCTGGGTAGGGTGATCAGACGACCTGTTTATGTTGGGGGTCTGTTGAAAGAGGCAGCTTTGATCACCATTGCTCTCTTGTGGCCACTGACCCACAGAATGTTTATCATTGGAAAACGAACCGCCTTTAGTTATGCCATTAATTTGGTGGCAGTGCCTTTTCGTGCTTGATGGGTTATGGAAACTGGAATATTTTCAGACTGCTCGGAAGACGAGATGGTTTTCAGTTTTCTTAGTGGTTTAGGACAGTTATCTGGTTCAGAGTAGGAAGTGAGGGTTTCTTGCATTTTATTGCAACAAGTTCTCCTGGAATTGCGAATGGTACTTAATTGGCAGATTGTGTGGTGATATATTTGTAAAATGTGTTTTGAAACTATGGGGGGCAATTCTATAGAAAGATGTGTTCTAAATAAAGGGCTTTTAATAGATACTCGTTGTGAGCTGTTGAGCCCCGGCGAATTGCTGAGCTTTTTCTCTGCACTGGTCATGCAGATCTGACTGTTTGAGTGAATTTTCATAGCTCATTTTGTAGGAAGCAAAGTTACATATGATGCTTTTGTATACTGATGTATTCTGAGTTGCAGCACTGTTGATCAATTGCGGAGGACGGAACTGGGTTATAGAGAACCCCTGGGGAGAAGTTGTTGGTGCAGGTATCTGCATCCGATAGAGCCAGTAAAGGAATTCCCTGCACATATTATGAATGTTTAGACATTTTCCAGAATTTCAGAAATTAATTTTCAATTTGTAACATAGTCAGGGAGTTCTGCAAGAGTGTCTGTAAAAATAAAATATATTGGGGGCAATACAGACAGAACTAGCGGCATAAACCAATCCTAGGAATAGGTTGAATTGGTTTAAATAAGCATATCTTTCAGTAGCTAGTCTGCATCCCATTTCAGTGTTCGTACATGGTGTTTCTCTCACATACAGAACAGCATTCTTGCCTGTAGTGGTTATTCCGGTGTTTGCCCTATTTGCAATTTACCAGCAACAGCTGACTTAAGTGTAGTCCATTTGTGTCTGCAACTTGTGTAACCTCTATTTTGGTGGCCTGCTCTAGTTTATTTTGAAAATCTGGTTACCCTAGGGCAGTGTGCCTCTGATGCCTGAGAAAAAACAAGTTGCCTATTGGTTTGCCACTTAGTCTCTGGTTCATCCTTAGCGCTTCAAAACTAGGACAAAAAAATGTTGGGAGACCAGGGCAAATTAGATGTTGAAAAATACACATGTACAGCCCTTGCCAAAGCCAAGATCATCTCCTAATAGCTCTATGATAAAGGCAAGGCATTCAAAAGATGGGGATCATCAACTATGATGCAATCTCATCCATTTTCTTCTTATGGTGGGAAATCTGCAACAAAAGGCCAGATGAAGAGCAAAGGGTCTGAATTCGAGAAAACATCTTTACTTTAATGAGCGTGCCACTAAAGCCGTAAATGGCTTTATGAACCACTATTGCATTTGTTAGCTGGCCAATCAAAGCTGGTCGCTGCATTGAAACCTTTCCTAGCAAATGCAGAGGATGTGGTTTCAGCAGTGAATAGTAGACACATGATTCATAGATTAAGTCCTTCTCTGTACATCGTTGTTCTGAGCTCTCAATCTGGAGTCTCTGGAACACCACAATCCTATATGGTCAGGCAGCAGTTTCCATGCTCACCAGCTTGATTGCGGATCCTCATTGGACTTCTAAATGTGAAGTTTACGTTTTGTAATGGAATGACGGCAGCAGCACACAGCCGCCTAAAATAAAGCCAAGATCTACCATCGGCCAGTGAGCTACACAAGGAGTGGAGCAGACCTTGTCCTTGTTGAGTGTTACTGTTTTGTTACCTTCCACTAGGCGCCTGGGTCTTCTGGGGCATTTTGCAGTGTTAATTCGCTAGCGAGGGCCTGAATGGTGACCTAAAAAGTAGCTGCTGATCCACAAGAGAAAGGTAAAAATGTCATGGGGGCAGTGGTCGAAGTGAACGGGAAATGTTAATAGTTCTACTACTTTTTGCAGCCATTTTCACCATTCCGAAACTAAGACGTTAAAGCACACTTCTACATTTTATCAGTTACAACTAAACTACATTCTGTTTCAACTCAATTGACTGTCAAACAAGCATTACTGCAACCCTTGAAAAATGTGTTCCACTTTGCTCGCTTCCTTCCTACTCTGTCCCCGTCAGAGTCACAGTTCCACTTCTTTTTGGGTACACTTCTATCATTGCATGGGGACCCTCACTGGATATCTGATTCGTAATGTTTTCTTAACAATTTCCTGTAGCCAAATGAGTGCCAGTTTGATCTAGAAGGTCCCTGGTGCCTATTGCTAGGAACTAGCAATGCCTATCTGTCCTGAACAGGAGCTTCTGCAGCAGGGCATGTGATCAGAGGCCTATCTGCAGCATGAAGGATGAGCAGGGTCTTTTTTCAGAACCGGGTCTTTTATTCCTTTAGGACTGGGATCTGCAACCTATGGCTCTCCTGTTTTTAACTACAACTCCATCATAGTCCATGGTGAGGGATCATGGGAGTCGAGTTTCAAAACCTATGGAGAGCCACGGTTTGTTGCTCCCCCCCCCGCCCCTGGCTTTAGGAGAAACGCACATTTCAACACTTTCCATGGGACAAGACTTTTTAAAATTAATTTTACTCATGGCTGTTCTGGAGAAACCTAACCCCTTGCTTTGTAAAAAAAAAAAAAAAAATACGTACGCATGTTTCTTAATTGGCATTGAAACTAATCTTTTTTGTTTTTTGTTGTTGCACAAACGTCAATGTCGCTCATACAGGAAGCATGCTGTGTTGGACTCGAGGCTGCAATCAATCCATCCGACCATCTAATTACAGCCTACAGGGCCCATGGCTACACTTACACTCGCGGAGTGTCCGTGAAAGAGATCCTAGCCGAGCTTACAGGTTTGTGCCAGTAAAATGGGATGAAAACAGCTGAACATGTTTAAAATGTAAGCATGCCTGACTTTGCAAAGCTGGTAAAGTTATCACCCTGCGCCCCCCCCCCCCACACCTCCTTTCACCCTTCGCTCAACCCAGATGGGTTTTTAGCAGGATCCCAAGTTTTAATTTGAGACCAGTCCTGTTGTGGTAGCTCAGAGCTTTCCTTTTACTTTACTTCAATTCCATAATCAGCTCCTTTTTGTCTGTCCATGTGAACCTGCCAATGATTATAAAACAACTATCGTGCATATATGCATCCACTTTCACTTTGAGACAGCTATGCAATAGTTAGCAATGTTAAGAGAAACACCACTTTTAGTAACTGCATATGTGTTAGCACATAAATTTGAATTCTCCTTAATTCCCTGAGACCCCCAGCTCTTTTGCTGGACTTATCTTTTATTTTTTTATTTTTTAACCTGGGGTGAGTGATGCCTTGTTCTCACTCTCATGTAATCCAAAGGTCAAAACGCATGTTTCCTCTGTTTTTGGATCTGACAAGGTCCATAGGCATCTACTTTTTGTATGGTGACACACAGCACCTTCACTACAATATCACAGAGAAATCCTTTTAGATTTCTCGTACAGTTTAGATACCTTTTCTTGTGTGAACTACTGTTCCCAAGACTAGTAAAGTGAAACTGACTTTACTTACCTTGTCTCTTAGTAGGTCCAGCACACACAATCTTATGTGGAGTGCTGGGGCGTTACCTAGTAGCCCCTTATCCTACCCTCCCATGTAAAAAAGGTTTGTTCCCCTCAATACTTGAAATGGCTGGTGGCAGTGGTTTAATTGTCCTACCATTGTGCTTTTCTACTGCAGGCTGAATCCTCAGCTGCAGTATAGCACCCATGGGTGACCATTTTGTCAAAATGGCCCTGGTCGTCTTTTTTTGCCATGTTCTGTTTGTGCAGTCTTTCTTATGTTTTACTCTGCACGCTGAGCCAGGTTTGAGCTCTTTGTTCATTTTGCCTTTGGCAGGCTTCAGCCCTGAAGCCCGCCTCTTGCTCCAGTGTGTCTGGAAAGGCAGGATGTGAGGGAGGTTCCCGTAACTCCCCTGTCCTTTGTCTCTAGGGATGCTTGAATGCAACCAGTCCTGATTGGCTGGCTGGCAGTCAGTTTGAGTGACAGCCTAGGCTGTGCATGAATGGGAGAAACCTGCTTAAAAGGCGAGGGTTTTGGGACTAGAGGCAGAGTTGACCACTGGGAGAACCACCCGAGGAAGAAACAATGAACGAAACCTGCTGCATCCTCCTGGACCTTTGGATTGCCCGGTGAAGCCCTGCTGTGCTGAAACTCCTTTTTCTAATTGACAGAAGCTCCAGAAGGGACGACTTCTTTCCTTGGGTTAGTTGGACCAACTAACCAGGAGATGAATTCCACTGGACTATCTTCCCCGACTGGCTGTACTACTTTGCTGCTGCAGGAACCGAGTGTCAGGGGTTGAGAAATTCGTAGTCGAATGCTACGTCTGAAATCCAGCCAGAAGCTAGGAGTCTTCCAAGGACCCTCCAGAAGCAGGACGACACACGCTCGAGTCCCCTCACCAGAGTGCAGGACCCAAGGAGTGAAGGAACCCCAACTGGTATCCGAGATCCACAGTGGTGCTTTTTACCAAGCACTGAAACCGCGAAGTGCCGCTGAACCGAAAAGAGCCCAAAGCTGCTGACGACCTCCAAATCAGTGCTGCAGGAGCCCTACAGACGTCCTTCCTCTCGTCCCCACGACTGAGGCTTAGGAACCCTGGGTCAACATCGCTGCAACAGGACAGAATTCAGCTGGACCACTCTTCCTCAAACCAGAGGTAATGTTTAGACTTGGGGTACTTACCCCAGTGTCTTAAGCTGTGCTCTTTTCAGTTGAGCCTTGCATTGGCTTACTTTTTAGAGTTGGTTCTAACTGCTTTTCACAAGCTTGACAGCTTGTGACCCTACGAGTGATGTCTACAAACTCCCTAACTTTGTGCAAGACATTTATCTAAGAAGTGCCTCCGCTCCATAGACTCTGCTCCAATTGACTTTGGCTGTCTCCATGCAGACTCTTCTAGTCCATTGACTTTTATATTTCTGTCCCTCATAGGTGGTAATTTGTTTTAGACTGTTATTGCTGGGAAAGGCTTGTCTAGACTTCATTGGAAGATTTAAGTATACTCGCATGTCCAGAGATTTGTTTGTCGGAATACGATGCACAGCACTTGGACTCAAGGTCCTAGGCTATTGGCGGTTTGGAGCCCAGGAAGCTCACAGCTCGTCGTGGAATAGTTCGAAATGCAGGCCGTCTTAAGTCTGATTTGGTCCCACCAGTCCAAAGGAAGGAGACGTCCTCTTTGTGTCTGTCGCATGGAAGAAAGGGTCAACACAGCAGTGGTCACTCAGCAGGGATATCCGTTTGCTGGAAGTAGCTACAGGAGTCTTCTCTTCTTCCTCATTGTAATCCGCTCCAGAGGTCGACTTGTCTTCAGCCTCGGGATCCAAGCCATTTATCCAGGATCCCAGCCAATCGGCACTCATGCTACACTCACTTTGGTGGGTAGCTGTCCTTTCAGGGCAGCCAGCCTCCCAGTTGGAACTGGTTCCAGGCAGGCATGCCAGAAGAGTTTCGGACCCCTCTGTTGTTTCCTATCTTAAGACACTCTGTGCGGGCTTCACAAAGGATTCCCGCTGAAGACCAGTCCAACCAGGTCCTCCCCGACCCAGCATGGCAGAAGTAGTACCAAGAAAGAACAAGCACACAAGAAATGGCAAAATGAAGAATACAGCCACCATCCTTCTGTGCATTACCGCGTGTTAGGTTACATTTTCATTTTTATGCTAAATCTCCCTCCCCTGTGAGACCCCCAGCACTTTTTGATTGAGGTGTGGATTATTTTTCTATGTTCCTGAGTGAGTGGGAATCTTTTTTTTTTTTTTTTGGATTCCCCACTCGCCCTTTCTTTTTTTTTTTTGTTTTTTTTTTAAATATGGGTGTCCTTTTTTATGACTGGCCATACTTTATTTTTGGAATTGTACTTTCCTATTACCTTTTGGGCATCTGCTTTTACCTATTGCAGCACAGAGCACTTTCTGTGTGGTGTTGCTGGGGTACCCCTTACGCTCCCCTTTTTTTTCTCTTGGGTTCCTTGTGTGAACTACCGTTCTCAACGGTAGAAGGATACTTTTTATCCTTTCTACAATCCCCATTGTGAGATCAGCACACCCCTCTTTGTGTGCTGAGGTGATGCATAGTATCCCCTTTCTCACTGCTCCTGTAACATTTCTGTTACAGTGACAAGCTTACTCTTATGACTGGTTGCAGTGGATGTTTTCTACAAACTTTTGTCTGAATTTCATTTTTTTGTTTGTTTTTGTTTTTACTCGCAGGCTGTCAAACCAGACGCAGCTATGCACAGAAGGGGGTAACTGTATCTAGAATGGTGGGTAGTTGCTTTTTTCGCCATTTTTAGTGTGCTTGCCTTTCTTGGTCCTTCGTCTGCCATCCTGGGTGGGGGAGGTCCTGGTTTGGTTCTTCTCTTCGGCTGAGAGTCTGAAACTCTGTAGCCGTTTGTCTTCTGGTATGCTCGCCTGGAACCAGTCCTACCTGGGAGGCTGGCTGCCTGTCTGCTGATTGGCTGGGTTCCTAGATAAATGGCCTGGATCGGGATGCTGAAGATAAGTTGACCACTGGAGCTGAATTCGATGAGGAAGAAAAGACGGCTGTAGCTGATTCCAGCGACAGGAGATGCCTGCTGTGTAACCGCTGCATTTGTTGACCACTTATTCCATGCTGCCCAGGAGCCCTGAATATGACTCTGACCCTTGGACTGATGGGACCAATCGGTCTTAAGACCTGCATTTCGTACCATCCCATTATGAGCTGTTACCTCCCTGGGCTGCAAACCGCCAATACCTTGAGACTGAGTGTTGTGCAACATCTTTCCATGAATGAATCTTGCTGTAAACTTCAGAGAACTCTTGTTGTTTCTCCAGAAGCAAGATTCCACTCCTTGAAGTCCCCTCACCAGCGTGCTGGACCGTAGTGAGGCGAATCGATCAGACGACGACCGTTCCCATATCTGGTACCTTGAAAAGGGTGCTAAATCCACAGAGCTGCACTGAATCTTTTTTTTGGGATCCTTTTCGTTCTGCTGCTGCATGTTCCAATCCAGTGTCCTTTCTTGCGTAGCCACGACCAAGAATCCAGAGACCGGGTCCTGTGCTGCTGCATCGTGAAGGTGTCCGTCTGCAAGCTTCTCTTCACTGCTGAGGTACTGCGTGGCTGAGAGTAATGCTTACCCAACGTCTTGTGTTGCTCCTGTATGTCTAGGTTGGTGATTCATGTAGTTGGGAGAATGCCCATACTGTTCGTCCAGGCTTGGGCTGCCTCCAACACCTGGAGAGTCCCTCAACACTTTCTAACTCTCAAGTCTGTACTTGTTTTTTTTGATAAAACATTTTGTGTTTTTTGACATAAAACAACCACAAGACAAAGGGGGGGTGGTAACAGAACACCCATAAGGTAAAGTACACAAAATTAGATGTTTTAGAAGCACTCCAACCAGCACCATCAACTGCAAGTACACATAATGTTTTCAGTAACGCAATCCACCATGGTCCGCCCGCCCTCGGTTCCCCCAACCAACCACTTCCATTATGATCACCATTGAGTCCGGTTGTCAAGGTCCAGTCTCTTCCCATTTCCCCCATATCTTGGATGCCTTGGCCGGGCATCCCCGTGCGCCGTAGACCCGGTGCTCTATCATGGCACATGAGTCCATGTCGAGTATCCATTGTTCAAGTGTCGGGGGGGGGGGGGGGGGGGAGGGGTTCAGGGGGGTCGGGCACACCCCATTTTTGCGCAATGTTGCGCTTCATCAGGCCCGCTGCATTGTTCAATAACAGTTTTTCCCATTTATTAAAGTCAGATGTGTCAGGTACGCCCAGGATTAGAACCTTCAGATCAAGCTCAATGGTGCAGGTGAGTTCCCTGGACAGTTGCGCGCAACAGGCCATCCAGTAGGTGCGGATCCGGGGGCATGACCACAGGATATGATAGAAGGTGCCCTCCTCCTCCCCACAGCGGAGACAGTTTGGATTTGTTGCCCTCTTCCAACCATATAGTGCAGTTCGAGGGTAATATACTTATTGAGCTGTACAAGTCTGAGCCTAGAGGAGATGGCCACCTCTCGTGGATGCATTAGGACCTAGATCCAATCCTCTGGATCTATCTCCCCCACATCTCTTTCCCGCCTGGTTTTTAGCCCCGATAACTCGGGGGTAGCGAAGGATGTGATGGCGTTGTATAGAATGGATGTGCATTTACTAGGGATGTGCGCGGGGATCATATTGCGTTCTATCGGTGTATAGTCGGGGACCGTGTCATCCGCAGGTATACAGGTCCGCAGGGCATGGGTCAGCCGCATGAAATGATATCGTTCCGTTGTGGGCAGTTGGAATTTGCACTGCAAGTCCTCAAACGATGTCAATTTCCCGTCTTTGAGGATATCTCCAACCCTCAGGATCCCGCCCCCACCCATCGCGGCCATGGTTCAAGTTTCCCAATTTCTTGGAGATTACTGTTTCGCCATGGAGGTTGCGCTGCAGTTATTTTATTTCCCCACCCAACGAACATATGTGCCTGTCTCCAGATAGTGGTGATGTGAGTCTCGGTTGTGGGCAGGGGCGGTCTCCCCGGGGGCTGGTATAGTATCTGCAACGGGTCTGTGCCCTGCATAGGTTCCACGTCAGCCCGGATGTGAGGCAGTGCTCTATCCCCATGAAGCAGGTCATTAACTATCGCTAGTTGTGAGGCCCAGTAGTAGGTTTGGAGACAGGGAACACCAATCCCTCCCTCCCAGACCGACCTCTGCAGAGTGCTTAATGCCACGTGTGACTGACCACCCCCCCATATGAGTCCTCCTAAGAAGGGTTTCGGTGCGGGTGAATTCGGGGGTGGGGATCGTGAGTGGGGCGTTCTGCAGGACATATAAGAATCTTGGAAGTGACATCATCTTGAAGAGTGCAGCATGCCCCATGAGGGTCAGAGGGAGAAGTTTCCAGTGGTGGACGTCCCTAGCGAACCTGTCCACAATCTGATGGAGGTTGTGCATTACATATTTGGTTAGATCAGATGTTATCCATAACCCCAGGTATTTAAAGCCCTGTGTATCAAACCGGTACGGACATCTCGTGGAGTTGACCCGCTCACCCCCTTTCACCGGGAAAAGTACCGATTTCCTCCAGTTAATTCTTAACCCGCTAAATTCCCTGTAGGTGATGAGCATCTGGGTTACTGTGGGACAGCCCCGGGCCGGCTCGGCCAGGTATAGCAAGAGGTCATCAGCGTAGAGAGAGACACGGTCCTCATGTCCCTCGGGCCATCTGAATCCCGCCCATGCCCCGCTTTAGCGAAGCCACAATGCTAGCGTTTCAGTTGCAAGGGTGAAGAGGAGGGGGGCTAGGGGGCACCTTGTCGCGTGCCTCTGCCCAGAGGGAAGGAACGGGAGGTCCACCCATTCACCTTAACTTCTGCTTGAATGTTAGTATATAACAGTTTAACCCACCCCAGAAAGCTCTCTCCGAACCCCATACGGGTCATGATTTCCCAGAGGCTGTCCCATCGGATTGAATCAAATGCCTTTTCAAAATCTATAGCCAGCAGGGCGAGCGGGGCATCGAGGATAGGGGCCCGCTCGAGCGCCAGATGGAGTCGGCACAAGTTCATTCGGGTGGATTTGTGGGGCATAAAGCCACACTGATCGGGGTGCATCAGCGTGTCCGCTACCAGTTGGAGCCGATTGGCTAAGAGTTTGGCCAGGACTTTGGCTTCTCCGTTGATGAGCGAAATCGGCCTATAGGAGGCGCATTGCTCCTGGGGCTTGTCAGGTTTGGGGATGACCACTATGGTCGTTCTACACAGATCTGGGAGGCAACCCCTGTCTCGGGCGGCCAACATCTGATGCAGGGGAGGTGCTGTGTTACCCCCAAGCTTCTGCCAGGTTTCAACCGGGAACCCGTTCGGGCCCGGGGTTTTCCCGGGCTGCAGTTGTCCAAGGGCTTCTAATATTTCAGCCTCCGAAAGCTCGGAGTCCAACATCTCCCTTTGTTGAATCGACAGTGTGGGGATTTCCATGCCGTCCAGGAGGGACGGATCCAGGGGTAGAGTAGGGGCTTGGTATAGTGTAGCATAAAATTGGGCAAAGGCCTCCGCTATCTCAGCATCCGACCGGCATGTCTCACCCTGCGGGGTGATAATCTCCCGGACACAGTGCTGCCCCTCATCTCTCTTCTCTAGCCACGCCAGCATTTTCCCCGCTCTATCCCCCAGCTCGTATACCCTAACTTCGGTTTCCCAGTGGGTCTGTTTGGCGTTATCCAGCATTAGGTTTCGGAGGCATTCAGTGGCACATTTAAGGGTCATGTGGGTCTGTGGGGTAGGATTAAGAGTGTGTTTGTTTTCTCAGTGAGTTACCTCCGTTTCCGCCTCAGTTATCTTCCGGAGCCTCTCCCTCCTCCTACCCGCCGTCCAGGAGATTATTTCCCCCCCGCAGCACGGTCTTGTAGGCCTCCCATAACACTATTGGGTCTTTATCGCTGGTATTATTAATCTCAAAGTACTCAGTCGAGACTTCCGCGAGGCGCTCAACGAATTCCGGGAGGGCCAGATAATAGGTGTTCAGCCGCCACGTTCTGTGGGTGGGTGTGGGGAGGGGGAGTTCAGTCCCTGCAATCGTGACTCCGCCAACAGGGGTGAGTGATCCGAGATTCCTCGGGGGAGAAGGTCCGCCGAGAGGATCTTATAGAGATCCGTGTGAGGTACGAATAGGTAATCAAGCCTGGAGAGGGAGGCGTGTGCCCGGGAGTGAAACGAGTAACCCCTGGTCCCGGGGTGCAGTTCCCGCCATACATCACAGAGACCCACGGCAGACACAAAATTGGACAGTTTCGTGGGGAGGTGCGGATTGCGTTGTCGAAGGTGGAAGTGGTCTAAGGTGTTACACATGACATCATTAAAGTCCCCACCTAGGAACCACTTATCAGGCTGAAGTTTGCCCATAAGGCTGGTCAGTACTATAACAAGAAAGTCCGTACTGCTTTAAATACAAATCTCAATAGGTTCAATTTAAGTTATTTCTCTGAGCGTACCATTACGATATCACACATTTTAGGGTTCTCTTAAAGCAATCGAGGCAGCCTCAAAGTTTGTGAAAGGATTCTTTAAGTATTTATTTCAAAGAAAAAATATGCACGAATATTTTGTAAAAAAGTATGCATAAATAGTTTGTAAACAGAGCTATAATACAAAGAACAAATAAATGATAACATGTGAATTCAAAATTAGTGAAAAACGAGCTGCAATAGAAAATTGTCAATTTCTTAGAACAAAAGAAAAATACTGAAGGAAACTAAACACATAGACTGCCAATAGTGGAAAGTGACCTAATAATAAGCCCACATACATGATTTTGCGGCTTAGTGAAGGGACACTATAGAGTTTATTTTCATCAACGAAAGGCAGAGTCTGAATTCGTTCTGTTTCCTGTATTTCGTTGACAGGTCTGCCTACGTGTAAGTGTCAAAAAAATATAGTGCTAGAACTACAAAAATTTCAACTCGACGTCATTAAACCACGTGCTTTTCGCGGCCACCTGCAGCATTTGCGCTGAGTCGAGCGCACCATGACTCAGCTTACTGCCATTACAAAAGCAGCCTCTGCGTAGCTTCTTTCAAGGGTTGGGCTTCTGCCCAACCCTCCACATTGACTGACATAGAGGCACGCCAGCCTTCAGCGAATCAGGTCACTCCCTGGACTAGCCCCAATAGGATTAGGCCATTTGGACCAACGTCCACACTGCAACCAGCAGCTTTGTTCCCTTTTATTTCATCACGTACAATTCAGAGTTTCCGCAGGTCAGTGCGAAAAGGAGCCATCGACAAGACGTTAGCTTGAGTCTCTCCAAGGTAAGACTTAAAAACACATCACAGTCAGTCTCGTACTGTTCACGCAGATGAAGACTGTTTATTATTTTTTCACCACTAATCGCGCTGCATGAAGCAAAAGCCGCGCAGGTCCATTTAGCAATTTATTTGCCTTTATTTCACTTTATAGAGGCAGCACCCCACGCCTCCGCCTAGAAAACTTGTAGGCGGTAAGCCAGCACCTCACCACTCGTACCCAGTACAAAAGTGACCATTTGGATGGTCTTCTTCTCTACCCCAATTGAGGTAGGCTCTTTTACATATATTTTCACATAATTTTGCACTTTGAAGTACTCGGTTCTTCCATTTATTTCCAATCCTGATCATGTATATACACTTAAACCCTTTTTTAGGTCTAATCTTTGATGTGAGTACATACACCTCTGGAACTCTTCCAACATGCTATGTTGAACAGCATTATCTGGAACAGACCTCACCAAACGCCTTCTTGCAAGCATTTCCCTATAAGGTAGCTTTCATGTGCAATTAATCATATTGCATCACACAGCAACAGTCTCGCCTCTCATGACTATTCTCTTCACTTCTAGAGAGTGTGTTCTCCAATGCGACCTCTGTCTTGATGTAGCTACTCCGTGGATTACCCCGGATCCACTCTTCCAGACGCCTAATATGGGCTTCCCTGCCCACAACGCGCCTGTTTTTCTAATCATCCACAGCCAACCAATTAGGTAATTCATGTTGCCAATGGGTATTTTACCTTAACTCTCTCTTAAAGCAATCTGGGTAGTCTCCAAGAAAGGGGACTGTCCCTTTCACATTATTTATTTTTCTTTGTGTCTGCATCCCCACAAGGTCCAGTTGTTGTGAGGTATCTCGCCCTGATATGCCTTGGAATTCCTGGCCAGACAGGTGGCACCCTTGCCGAAATGTGGTTTAATGATGTCGAGTTGAAATTTTTGTAGTTCTAGCACTATATTTTTTTGACACTTACACATAGGCAGACCTGTCAATGAAATACAGGAAACAAAAAACGAATTCAGACTCTGCCTTTCTTTCTTTGATGAAAATAAACTCTATAGTGGCCCTTCACTAAGCCACAAAATCATGTATGTGGGCTTATTATTAGGTCACTTTCCACTATTGGCAGTCTATGTGTCTAGTTTCCTTCAGTATTTTTCTTTTGTTCTAAGAAATTGACAATTTTCTATTGCAGCTCGTTTTTCACTAATTTTGAATTCACATGTTATATTCATTTGTTCTTTGTATTATAGCTCTTACTGTTTACAAACTATTTATGCATACTTTTTTACAAAATATTCGTGCATATTTTTTCTTTGAAATAAATACTTAAAGAATCCTTTCACAAACTTTGAGGCTGCCTCGATTGCTTTAAGAGAACCCTAAAATGTGATATCGTAATGGTATGCTCAGAGAAATAACTTAAATTGAACCTATTGAGATTTGTATTTAAAGCAGTACGGACTTTCTTTTTATAGTACATTTGTAGTCCCTTTCCCTACTGCTTCTGGGACATTTCAGAAGGCTGGTCAGGTCATCGAGTAGTTCCTGCCCCAGTCCAGGCGGGGAGTAGATTGAGACCAATCCAAATGTTTCCCCCCAAAGTGTCCCCAGTGCCATTACAAATCGTCCTCGAGGGTCTTGTTGTAGGGCCTGCAGGGCAAACGGGACACGTTTGTGTATAAGAATAATAGTGCCTCTGGATCCCATGGAGTATCCCGCTTGGTAAGCGGTCCTATGATTGGTTCGAAGAAAAAACTTGCATTGTGTCCCAGCAAGGTGAGTTTCAGTAAGCAGGGCTACATCGGGAGAGTGCCTGGAGAGTAGTTGCTTGACCAGGCGCCTTTTAATCGTGGAGCCCAGCCCGTTCACATTCCAGGTGAGGACCTTAAGGGATTTGGGGCGTGTGGTCATTGGTGGATGAGACTGGTCAGTTGGCATCTGACAGGGCTGTCGGAGGGGAGGGGAGGGGAGGGCAGGCGGTGCGTGCGGTGCATGGCGGTATGGTGCAAGATATACAAGGATTGGCGGTTGAGGTGCTGCTTGTGTGTGGTGTGGTGCCAACTGGCCAGGATCCAAACCATCCCTTGATAAGTACCGGGGAAGGCTGAACCCGTGGTAACTAATACATTCTCCCCAATAAACCCCTCCCACCCCCACCTAGGTACCTGTCACCCAAACATCGCTGACAATCAAAAGAGGCAGAGCGTCAGCGTTGACTTCCCTTGTTAAAGTTCAACTATGAAAACTTGAGAGGGGGGGGGGGGGGGAGTTAGAGGATTTGTTGTCTTCTTCCCCCTTAAAAGCACCGATGGGAGAGTAGCATCCTCCCGCTTACCGCATTTTAAATATATGAGCCGCTTCTGGTGGCGCCACAAGTCCCAGCTACGGTATCTGCCATAAGAGGGTTACACGCCTGCCAGGAGGTTGATCCCCCGGACAGAAGTCACGGTGGGAGTTCGTCTCCCCCGTTCATTGGTGGGTCCGCTAGCGGTGGTTGGTCCAGCCTGCGGCGACGGTCCGATGGCGGCTTGGGGTTTCCATTCTATTGCTTCGGGGTGTGGACCAGTCTCCCTCGATGTGCTGCTCCGCCCAGCGCCGTGCCTCACTGGGGTCATCAAAGTGGATCGTTGTCCCTTTATGGTAAATTTTCAGTTGGGTGGGAAAGAGCAGCCCGTATTTGACTCCAAGTGACTGCAGTTGCTTTTTAAGCTTCCCAAAGGATTGTCTCGCCTTCTGTACCTCCTTCGTATAGTAGGGAAAGAAGGCCAGTCTGGACCCATTAAAGTTTATCGTGCCCTTGGTTCTGGCGAGCTGTAGCAGGCCATCTCGATCCCGATAGTTCAGAAATCTCGCTATTACAGTGCGTGGAGGGGCGCCGGGCGTTGGCCTGCCTGCAGGCATGCGGTGTGCCCTCTCAATGGAGAAGAATTTCGAGAAAGACTGTAGGTCGAACAGGTCTGTCAGTAGTTGTTCAAGGAAGAGTTCCATGGAGGGTCCCTCTTCTTTCTCAGGGATACCAAGAATGCGGACGTTGTTCCGCCTGGACCTTCCTTCGCTCTCCTCTGCCCTGGCTTCCAGGACCTTGAGTGTAGCCGTGACTCCGTGGAGTTGGTGTTGCACATTGCGGAGGCCGTCCTCCGTTGTTGAAATGCGCTGCTCCGCTTCCCCAGTGCGTGCGGACAATTTCTGCAGATCGTGTCTGAGAAGGGAGACATCTAGACTTATTCGGTCTATCTTTTGCTCCATGGATGAGCGGGAGTCCGCAATGGCGGCCATAACATCCTTGAGGGAGAGCGTGTGTTCAGTGTCCGTGTCCTCGAAGTGTTGCAGTGGAGGATCCACAATCTGTGACGAAGGAACAGTGTATTGCTCAATCCTGTTCTGCATAGTGGACTTCCTCGTCTTTTCTTTGCCCATGGTCGCCGCCCGGCCTGGCAGCCGTGGTTCTATGGCTGTATTCCTGTTGGGATCTCGGAGGGTGCAGGCAGATAATGAGGGTGTTGTGGCCCCTTTACTCCCTTCAGAGGGGGGTAGGTTGTGACTACCAGTCTGGCACGGCGCACGAGTTGCGAGGCGCCCTGGGTCAGGCAGTTCCCAGCAGGTCGACGTCTCTTCGGAAGGGATTTGGAGCTACGCGGGGAGTCCTTGGTGGGTCTGCACTGTTGTTTCAGCTATTGCAGGGCGTCGCCGGTTTCCGAGTCCCGCTGTGCCGCGGCAGTGCCCCGGACCTCGGAGGGCGCCTTTTCCGTATGAGGCCTCAAGCCCGGGCCAGCACCGGCGCCGCCAGTGGCGGTGGTTGAGGCCCTTCGGTCGAGGGCCGCTTGTATCACTGGCAGAGGAAGGATGGATGGGGGGGGGGGGGGGGGGGGAGTCCCTCACCTCAGTTTCTCCCGTGTCGGTCAATGCTAGTGCACAGCCCCGGGGCGGGATCCCGCTTGCGAGGCGACGGCCACTCCGAGTCACACGAGTCCTCTCGCTCACTCCTTCGCTTCGGGTCTCAGGCCAGCGGCCGATCGGAGCAGCCCTCGGTGGAAGAAACGTTCCTCTGTGTAGGATTCAGAGGGGGCTCAGTGAGGGTCGAGACAGCGCCACACCAGACCGTCGCTGCACCCAGGCGGCCATTTCGGCCACGCGCCAAACTTCTCCCGGGCTTTGCTTCGCACTCGTCAGCCGATTTCTTCCGTTCAACGGTCCAGATGGACACGGTGATATCCGCTGTAAGTAGGGGTTATTTTTACACGCCGTAGTTGGCGGCAACAGGCGGTTTTGACAGGATTACCGCGGCGGTTGCGGGAGCGACGGAGACCTACGTCTTTACCATCGCGCTGTTGGCCACACCCCCCCCAACCCCCCCCCCCTCCCACAAGTCTGTACGCGTTGGATGAGAAATCTGCAAACACTAACTTTCCTGCATCTTTGCCTATCCTGACTTGGCCACTGGACCACCATGTCCCCCTTCTGCCTCCTGAGATCACTCGTGGCCTTCGAATAGGGAAGGACTTTTAAAGTATAAGACTTCTGACTAGAAAATAGAACAAGTGTTGCAAAGTACTTGCTTGCTAAATGTTTTAGTGCTGTAACTGATTATCTCTGAAATAGAATACATTACAAAGTTCTTACTTTTCTGTGAATTGATTACTGCCATTCTGAAAAGTATACAAGGTGATTAACTTGCCTATGAATTTTGTGTTTCACTATTCTAGAAAGTAACGGAGTTGGAATTACTGTATTATTCCGGAAACTGAATAAGTGTAACCGTGTTTTACCAGTAGGGTTTTACTCACCTTGAATGGCATACTGCCATTCTAAATGTGTAATGCTACATTTTTACCTTTCTTGGAAGTGCATATAACCATTCTGAAAAGTGATTCATATGTTATTTCTTACCTTTTGAATTGTGTTCCACTATTCTAAATTCTCCACACAAAGTCAGAGTATTAAGATTCATTCTGAAGCACTGGAATAGTCTGACTAATGATGATCGGACTAAGAACCTTTTTCCCAACCCCCGATATTTTCTCATAAAAGCAGTGAGAGTTTACGAGATATGCAAAGGGCAGTGACGCTTAGTGGTGTACTGCAGTAATGCTGTGCGGGTAGTGGTGGAGTTTCTGTCCAGGGCGGCTGATCTTGTTCAGGGTATCCCCTTTCCTTTTATTTATTGCGAAGTTTCTCAAATTCAGCCTTGCACTGTTCTGGGTCACTCAAAATGCATTTGATCCTAAGCATTTGACCATAGGGTACATTCTTTAAGGTGTTATGCGGGTGGAAGCTTAACCGGTGAAGTAAATTGTGCCAGTCAGTTTCTTTTATGTATAAAGTGGTTGAGATGGTGTTGTCTTGTACTAGAATCTGTAGATTAAGGGAATGCACACTGGGTGCTCCAATATCAGCTGCTAAATTGGAGCCAATGGCATTGCTAAATCTTAGTAATACAGTGTCATGTAATGCAGTGCGAGGGCTGTTCCCTACTGCAACAATATGGTCTATGTAACACACCCACACTTCGGTATTTGTACCAAACGATGCTGTAGGATATGGGTGGTCTCATATCTAGGCATAACGCAGTGTGTGTATGCAGTGTCTATGGTGGCCCCCATGGACATCCCAGATGTTTGCAAAAAGTGTTGATGGAGTAGAAATTTTGTGAAATGTAAGTTCAAGAGAATCATAATTAACTTCTTAGCTGCTCCAATGGAGTTGGCCTGTAACAATATCCACTCAATTGCCTTCTGCCTGAGGCCATGCAGGATGCTGGTGTAGGGTGTAGATGTTACTGACATCAACGGTGAATAAAATGTCCTCATCGGTAAGGGTGAGAGTTTGCAAAAAGTGGGTGGTCTCTTTCAGAAATGTAGATGTCTTTTGAATGATTGGTTGCAGAAAGTGATCAATATATCTCCCAATGGGTTGTGAGATGCTGCCGGTGGCTGCAACAATAGGTCTACGTGGGGGTGTTGACCAGACTTTTGCGGATCTTTAGGAGCAGGTAAAAGGTAGGAACTCTGGGATGTAAGCTATACATCTGTGATTTGGTTTTCTCACAAATCCATTCCATCACTAGGGTCTTTTTTAGAATCTCTTCAAGATCTCTGCTTATTTCTGCCGTTGGTTCATGATCTAATGGGAGTATACACTGGTGTGCTCTAGTTGTCTACTATGTTCTTTCTTATCGTCCACCTTGTTGAGTATGACTAGTGCTCTGCCTTTTTCTGCTGGGTGAATAGTGATGGTTGTGAGTATATGGTCCTAATCTGTGACAACTCAACACTTTTGAGGTTGGTGTGCTTGGGTTTACCAAAGTGAAGCTTCCTAAGATCAACCAGTACCCTTTTCTGGAAAATATCTGTGGATGAAACTGTTACAGGATGAATGTGGGTAGCTTTTACATTAAACTCTGTGTAGTCCTCATAGTATCTGCGTACTCCTGCAGAGTAAGTTCATTGAAGAACACTTTCTGACCAATCTAAAAAGGTCGATTTTTGGTGTTGAACATAATGGTGCTGTATGTTGGCACACATTTGAGCCCTTTTTGTAAGGTCTGAAGTTATGTTGTGGTGTTTTGCATTTATATAGCGCCTTACATACCATTGGTATGGTCTGAAGGCGCTGGTAGGTTGAACGCCCTTGGGAACCGAAGTTCAGGTCAGTAGAGAGAGTTAAAGGTGCGTGTGAGCACCGGATATGTGTGCAGCTTATGTGGTATTTGTATAATAGCTGCTTCTTAGCGGTAGGTTTGGTGGTTGAGATATCAGGAGTGTGTGTTCGTTCTGGCAGGATTTATCCAGACCGATTGTGGCTGCGTTAGGCCTGAGGAGAACTCCTGGCTGGGGGTGTGTAACCAGCAGTGTTTAGATAGGGTGATGGGGAGTATGCGGCAGATGTTGGTTTGAGAACAGTTATACCGAATGGTGTCATAGTATCTCTGTGTTCTAGCTGAGTGGTGGTGTAAGGAAGAGAGTAAGCGTGGTGATGGAGTTTCCCCAACCCTTTTGATTTGAAATAAGTCTATAGCCAAAACTATGAGTCCTCTGTGTCTCATTCCTGGCTCATCACAGCAGAAAAACAAATCTACTCTACCTGCCGGTCTGCAGGTCTAGCAGGATTTTAAAGATTCTTTTCGAGGCCTGAAAGATGTCTTTGACTTTGTAGTTTGCTGTGTTGGATTCTTTCCCAAAGCAGCTTTCAGTTTGTCATGGAAACAAAACACGGTCTGCTTTTCGTCTTTTTTATGTAACTTTATGGGGTTCATTGTGATTTATTGTATTTGTTTATAATAATCGCAGGGAAAGGAATACATATGAAATGTACGATTGATAACCTAGTGGATAAACATGGGTACTTTACATTAGAGAGTGTGCGATTGTGACATTAAGACAAAATGCTGCAGGGGAAGGTGGAAACCTAAACCAGGGACGAGAACAGGACAGAATGACATTGGAATGGGATGGTAGAGGAAGTGCTAAATTAAGGATGGAGGGGTGACCGAAAAGTTCTGTAGGGCTGCCTGTGAAGGGTTGGGAGCAGTGGGCGGGAGCGGTTGGCGGAGATGGTACTACTACTTTTTAAAATGTTCAAGTTTTACTGATCCTATACTTTTTATTTAAAAAAGAAACCATTATGGAATGGTTTCATTTTAAGATAAAGAAGTTGAAACGTGCACTCTGAACATTCCCTTAAACAGCAGGCTCATGTGTTTGGGAGTTTGTATTGTTCGTGGGAGGGGGGGCGTGATGATGGGGTTGGTAGGGAGCCGGGGCAGGCCAGTAGGGAACATAGTTCCATTAGTTATTTTTGTACACTTCGACCACTTGTTGGGAGAGAGAAAAACAGGGTTATGCAGTAACCTAGTGTGCTAGGAAACCGGTTCTTCAGAAAGGAAGGCTTTTAGATTGCTTTTAAGTAGTCGTAGACTTGGAGTAGTATGGAGAGTGAGGGGATGAGCATATCAGAGTAGGGGAGCCGGAGATATCAGAAACACAGGGGGCTCGAGTGGTGGCAAGGAGGTGAGTCAAAGATGAGTCCTGAGGACGGTAGTGCGATGAGCAGATCGAGGGGGTGCGGGGGGGGGCGGAGTCCATGGATGGTTTTGTAGATACATTTATACTAATCACTTTGTTTCATACATAGCCAACCAATCTGGTGACTTGCAGAGGTAGAGGTAAAGCGAGAAAGGTTGAAGTGTGTGTGGACCGTGACGTTGAGGACTTTGTTCAGAGGTGAAAAAGCATGGTTGGGAAGGCCTTGGAGGAGACTGGCATAGTAGTCTGATCCAGAAAGGACTAAGGAGGAGATTACTTTTTTAGTAATATTGAAAAGAGGACCGATTTCTCTGATATTGAGGAGGTTTAGTCTGGCTGCAGTGGCAGATTTGGAGATGAAGAGCGAGAAGTTGTATGATGGGTCAAAGATGACACCAAGGTTACACACTGAAGCAGAGTAAGCAACATAGTCTGGACAGAAGAAGAGAGTAAGTGCTTGTTTGGCTGGGAAGTAGAGAGCTGCAATCTTGGTGAAATTGAGCATGAGTGAGATGCCATCCAATATTTGACAGCAGCCCGTCGGATAAGGAGTGAAAGGAGAAAATGATCTGAGTGTCGTCAGTGAACATATGCTATGAGAAGCCACAAGAGGAGATCAGGGTGCCAAAAGCCGAAGTATAGAGTCAAGAGAAGTGAGCCAAGGACAGACCCTGGGGGAACTCAGAACAGTAAGGGTGGGAGGTGAGGAGGTAAGGTTGTTCAAGGACACCTGAAGTGTCTGAGCGGACAGGTATGAAACTGTCTTGTTGCATGGAACATTTTAATGGAGCTGAGAATCGCTGCAGGCATGCGCTATGAGGATACTGGCACAGTTATTCTCTCCTTTTACAGGGCTTCTCTGTGCAGCAAGATTAGATGTACATCAGTCATTGAATCAGACTGTCTCAGCGCCATGATGCCCTTGGGAAAACGTGCGCTAAACAAACACAGTTAACATAACAGACTGTAAAGCATAGTAACAATTCAGAGCTGATACTGAGCACTTGTACTGCCACACACTACATGGTTAGTTCTGTGCATTAAAGGGAGTGCAAAAGGATGTGCCTGTGCACTGCACTCTGCATGCAAACTCCCTGTTCAGTGCATCGTTTGTGAAGGGATGTTGTGGGCAATGCACAATGTATGTAGATACTATGCATAGTACAAAGAGCACAGGGACCATATTGTTTGCAGCATTACACAATTTGCTGAGAAGCACAGTTCTGAATGGAAAGATGATATGGCTGCTTCATAGTGTGGGCATATCTTGTACAGTGGAGTGAAAATGGGGGTTCAGAGGGGTGGCGGGGGGGGGGCATACATGTCGCATTGCATGGATAGGTCTGTGGAAAAATGGAGGGATGAATGTTTGCATGAGCTCCAGGTCTGCATGGAGAGTACCTCCACAGGGCAAATGGGATAAGTATTGGCTTCTTAGGAATTGTCCTATTCAGTAAGTTGTGCTGCATGTTAAGGGGGCGATATGTATGTATTTAGCGTACACACTTTCAAGAGACTGAGCCTCTCTATTTCACCATGGTTGACATTAATAGGTATGGCAATATCTTTTAAAATGAAAAGGGCAATCCTTTGAGAGTTGGTGACCGTTGCCATAGGCATGGTTTTCAATTCCTAGGGAAATGGCAGATGTGACAGTTTCGGCAAGCTAACATTCACCTCACCATTTAGTACAGGCATGTTTTTTATTTTGTTTAGCAACACAGGGTGCTATGCTGGGTCCTCCCGAGCATGCTTGCCTCTGCGTCCCTTTATTTTCCCACTAGAACTGGTTGTGGAACGACGCATACAATTTGGGGATCAGGGTACCTGGGTTCTAATTCCAGCTTCCCCATCACCAAAATGTGTTAAAACCTGGCCAAAATATCTTTTCGCTCGATCTCTTAACTTACTTTGCAAAATTGCAAAGAGTATACAAAAGTTGAACCTAAAATTGCAGTTTAAACAAAATCCAGGTTTTGCTCCCTTTTATTGGATTGGAATGAAAATATTATGCGGAGATGGGACAATGCATTTGATGTTAAAGTTCCATCAACTTCATTAGATGGTGGTCACAGAATAAAATGACCAAGTTGGACATTTGGTTCGCGTAGGAGTAAAAAGGAACTGTCCATTTAAACTTCATTGGATGCAGGAAGAGTATGCATAGAGTGCAGTCCTTGGACTGTTCGAATATCTGGCATTTTGCGATGTTCCGCATGACTGGGAATTTTTTTTCAAACTTACTGGCTCTCTCTTTAAGATTTGCCGCTCATTTTGTAAATACTTTACGTGTAACAGTGTTGTTTGAGTAATGTAACTCGCGGACTGTTTTCTTGTCTTTATTTGGAAGGCTTATGGGTGCTGCAGCTATTTCTCATCAGCAAACAAAGGCCTATTCCCTGTAGAGCCCCAACAAAATGACGACCGGAGTGTAGAAATCTGTGAGTCTCCATGACGAGGCTGTGTTTACGTGGCAAGAGTAGAAACCAGTATGTGCCATATATGATCATGGCTTTCTTTAGAATTCAAGTTTGGATTGCTGGGCAGCCAGGACATTATCTGGGCAGATGTATGAATGGGTTCCTGTGGGTCACTTCTTGAATCAACATCCTGAGTTTGTTGCATAGAATCTGGTAAGGATTGAAAATGGCGACCATCCCTGATTGGGTGGCTGCCAACAGAATGGTGAGGTTTGCCGGATTAGAGGATAGATTTGAATCCTATTCATTGTATACAAATGGGAGTATCTGTATAGTACCATTTGTCAAGCTGCGGCTCGTCATGAAGCAGCTGAAAGAGGGGCCAGGGAAGATGAAGGCTCTGCTCCTGACATCTGCAATCACTGTTGAGCTGTATGCCCATAGGCTTCTCTCCACAACCAGATGGAACCCCAGCGGTCCTCCTTTCTCTTGCCTCTGCAGGCACAGTTTAGTTGCCTACAACAGGCCTCAGCGTTCCATTGCATAGCACTTGCTAGCTGCTGAACATTCTTATCCTCTGTCTTGGGCCCTGGCTGTTGTGAAAAGGCCCAATTGACAGTCCTGCACCCTGCTACTGCCAAAAATGCTGCTTTGAACAGCGACGCTTCCACCTGTAATGTCAGCTGCCACAATAGCTGCACCAGTACGCAGCATCCGGTTCTTCCTTCTTGGTTTCAACAATGTCATCCAGGGTCGTTCCGGTGGACCTCCCTGGCTGTGCGGCTGCCATAGGCCATATCCTGGACCCAGCATAACAGATGCATGTGTCAGCCACTTTGGTTCACTCCCTTTAAAACAAATAAATACTCCCAGTTAAAAAATGGAAAACAAGACACATAAGAACACAATCCATGCTTTCATGTAGACCACTTCATTGGTAAGTTTGAAACTCTGGTACCTGCAGATTAGTGCCACACAAGGCTCTAATTATTTGATTGCCTTATGTGACGCACTTTAAAGTGAAAAGCCATGCTAAAGTTTGCATGAATGGCAAAGTATGGGTACCAAAAAGATACCAGTTAAAATAGATGTTTACTTGCCTAAAATACCCCTATTGGGGCTATGCATTTTGTCTCTACTCCCTAAAGAAGGGTGGCTTCTTGTATCAAAGGTGCAAGGCCAAGAGGAAGACCATCATGGCAGTGACCTTTCTGGATGATGATTGGCAAGAGGGCCTGGCCCTCATGAAGAACCATTCAACAACTCCAGCCAAGCTGGATAGGCTGTAGAAGAAATATAGGGTGCCGAACTCCACACCCAATTGCTTGAGGTCGCAACCATCGGTGGATTCGGTGGCCGTGTGGAAACTATCGGCTAACCCGTCCTTGTCTTCAGTCCCTCGGACTGCGAGGGGCTGGAGGAGGATGTGAAAGGTTATTTACACCAGTGTCCACTATCCAGGCGGCCAACGCACTAGCGATCCTGGCCAGGTACAATTCTGGTACAAGCTAGACCCGATCCTGGAGTTCCTCCCAGATGATAAGAAGATGGAAGCCCTCGCTCTCTTCCAAGAAGGGGAAGTGGCATTGAATGTTGACGACACAGGGTTCTGGCAAATGGGGAACAGTGTCTGCCTTCGTCGACAGGGTTGGATGAAAGCCACTAATTTCCGTCAGGAGGTCTAAGCAAAGGTCCTAGACCTGCCCTTTGACGGTGAAAATCTGTTTGGGAAGGCCGTCGATGAGTCCCTTCAGGCCATCAAGACCGATACAGAGACGGCCCGTTCCCTGGGCACTCACCAGCAGCACCACTTGTTGTTTTGTCGCTCCTCCAGGGGAAAGTCCAGCAGGTCTGCAAAAGGGTTCTCCACATCCTACAAATAGACTTCCAGATCCTCAACGCAGGAAGTCTACAGAGGCCGTTCCCAGGCCTACAGTAGCTGAGGACAGTGTTGCCTGCAGGGCAGGATGCCGGCGCTGTAGCAAACCTGAACTGACCGGGACGTCGGGTCCCCACTCGTGCACACTGGTGGGAGGCTGGCTGACTAGGTTCATCAGCAAGTGGAGAAAGAGTACCACTGACAGATGGGTGCTGGACACTCCCGCCCAAGGACCCACCCTAGAGTTCCAACGCAGGTGTCCGCGGATCCCTCCGGTTCCCTGTCAGGAGCAGCACATCCCTCAGCTTCTGGAAGAGGTGCGAGCCATGCTGCGAAAAGGGGTGATGGAGATGGTTCCCCAGCGGCTCCAGGGCTCCATTGTCTATTCCAGATACTTTCTAGTTGGAAAGAAGATGTTGGGGCTGGAGGCCCATCCTGGATCTACGACGTATGAACAAATACCTAAAGTCCCAAAAGTTCAGGATGGTCCTGTTGCAACACGTGCTCGGCCAACTGGAAAAAGTAAACTTCTTGATATCGTTGGACCCGGAGGACGTCTATTCACATCCCCATTCACAAACATTGGAATTTTCTGTGTTTCATGGTGCAGGGCCAGCACTAGCAGTTCATGGCCCTACCTTTCAGCTTGAAGTCGGCCGGCAGGGTGTTCATGAAATGCCTGGCACCAGTGGCGGCCCATCTGTGTCTACAGGGTATACCTATACCTGGACGACTGGCTGATATACGTCCGCTCCCGGGATCTGCCCGACGGACATACGGAGACGACCGTCGGCTGGCTATTGACGGATCTGGGATTCTCCATTAACTATCCGAAGTCCTGCTTAACGCCATTGTAGAATGCGCTGTTCCTAGACTCGGTGCGGTGTATTGCCTGGCGTCGCCCTCGCAGGAACCGCTAGCAGCCATTCAAGGAAAGGTGCAATGAGTGTCGTTGACGAAGACAGCCACGGTGTGGGCCATCAAGTTGTTACTGGGCATTACCTCGTCCGTCTCTGCAGGTTGCAGATGCGACCCCTACAGGAATTCCTGGATGCCAGCTGAATACAGGTGTCGGTAAACTCCACAGGCACGATCCCTCAACAAAGAGTTCCGACGGGCGATAGTGGTGGGGCATCCGCTCCAACATCGCCCAAGGCACGGGATTTCACCCCCCTCCCCTACCAGGAGACGGTCACCACGGACGCCTCCCTAGAAGGGTGGGGGGCGCACACTGGACATCTGCACTCCAGAGACCTGTGGCTGCCAGAGAAGGATCTACATATCAACATCCTGGTGCTCCGTGCCATGTTCTGGGCTCTCAAGTCGTTCCTACCATCTCTGAAAGGCAAGGTGGTGAGGATCTTCATCGGCACCACCACCATGGTCTACATCAGACAGTAGGGGGGCACTCTATCCCTGGCGCTCTCCAAGGAACTGCAGGACTTGTGGCACTGGGATGTCGGGCAGGGGATGTTACTCGTCTGTCTCCACCTGACGGGAGTCAAGAAAACCATCATGGACTCCCTCAGCAGGGAACTGCGCTCCTGCCACGAGCGGGAGCTTTCAGGATCAGGTGGACCGCCTGTTCATCAAATGGGGCAGACCCCAGATCGATCTGTTTGCGACGGCTGCAAACTCCAAATGGCAGATGTTTGCCAGCAGATTCCACCAGCCGAGAAACCTGGGGATGCTTTCTCCTTACCGTGGCAAGGGCTGTTTCTGTACGTTTCCTTTCATTTCCTGCTACGAGTCATCAACACACACAGTGTCAATGCAAGATGGCAGATTTGGTATCCGGACCTTCTCGGCCTGTAGCATCGCCTCCAGTCAAGTTACTGGTGGTTCCGGCTCTTCTTATCAGAGAGGGAGGAGCAATCCTTCATCACAACAGAGGATCGCTGAACCTGAGTGCTTGGCTCCTGCAGCCTTAGAGGTTGACGGTTATGAGATGCCAGCGGACTGCAGGGAGGTCCTCAACAAGGCCAGGGCATCGTCGACCTTGAAGTGCTGCGAGCGGAAGCATTTGCTACATGGTGCCGGTAGCAGAGGATTACCCCTCTGAGGGTCACGGCTCCACGGATCCTTCCATACCTTGCTATCCTTGGCAAAGGCTGGTCTGGCGCACGCCTCAAAGGTGCATCTGGCGTCTATCTCCCACTACACCAGCCTCCCAGGAAAATCCTTGCTGTGGTTCCACAGACTCGTCAAGGAGTTTATCAAAGGACTTTTCCGATATTTCCCGCCGGTGAAGGGTCCTGCGTGGGAACTCAGCGTGGTTGTGACGAGGCTCATTGGGGTGGGCGGGGGGTCCCTTCAAGCCTATGCATCCGGCCCCTCTCGTTTCTCTTGTGGAAGGCAGTATTCCTTGTGGCCATCGCCTCACCCAGACACGTAGGTGAGCTCCATGCCCTATCCTGCAAGAAACCGTATTTAACTTTCCATTAATCAAGGGTGGTACTGCGTACGCAACCCTCTTTCATGCCGAAGGTTCTGTCGGAATTCCACCTCCACAATCCTCTGTTACCGGTTTTCTTCCCAAAATCTTTGTTGCTGGTGGATAGGGCCTTGCACTCGGGGGACGTTGCTCTGGGCCTGAAGTTCCACGTGGCGAGCCCAGAGTTTTTGGAAGACTTCACAACTGTTCGTGAACTTTGGTCCTATGTACCATGGGAAGGCCTTGTCCAAGGCTTCCATTTCAAGGTGTCTCTCCGGCAGCATCATGCACTGTCATCAGTTGGCAAGCCGACCGCTGTCCGGCCGTCTGAGAGTCCACTCCACCAGAGCGAATGTTGCGACGACAGCGTTCCTGTTACCCTGCTGGACATCTGCAGGGCTGCAATGTGGAGGTCCACACAGACCTTCACAAAGTTCTACTGCGTTGACAGGTATTCCAGGGAGGAGTGCAGAGTCGGCCAAGCGGTGCTACGCAACCTGTTTGCTTGAGGCGAGTCTGTTCCAGAGGTCAGAGTAATTGCTTCTGTTGAGCCTTGCCACCTCCCGTGGTTGTGTAATGTTGTACTACTATGTATTATTTATTCATGAGCATGTGAATCCAGACCCCATGCAGGAGAAGGTTTAAGTTAC
The DNA here is from genome assembly GCF_040938575.1 of Ambystoma mexicanum. Classification (NCBI taxonomy): domain Eukaryota; kingdom Metazoa; phylum Chordata; class Amphibia; order Caudata; family Ambystomatidae; genus Ambystoma; species Ambystoma mexicanum. The sequence goes on from NC_090939.1 coordinate 827,422,156, forward strand.
TTACCTGTAACTATTGTTCTCCAGCATGGGTCTGGCATGGATTCACATGCAAACCCTCCCTTCAGCCCCTCTGCGGCTCTTCTTGGTCGTACTGCCACTTTACATTCTTACAAAATCTGAAGATGGCTGCAAGAGGAGGGGCTTAGGGAGAGGACTGTCATTGGATGGGGGCAGTATGATCCAGAGGACAGTAATTGGTTTAAATAAGAAATACAGTTTTTAAGTGAAAGTGAAACCGTTTCTTCTTTGCCCAAGGATTCCCAGCCTGAAGGGGAATATTCATGAGAATGTGAATCCATGCCAGACCCATGCTTGAGAACAATAGTTACAGGTAAGTAACTTGCACCTTACTCACAAAATGTGTGGAAATGTCCTTATTCGTTAGTACACAGTGGGGGGCAAAGGGTGGGTTGGCAGCCTCCTAGCCAATCGGGAGGCTTGGAACAAGGGCTTTACCACATGGTTAAAACCCTGTTGTGAGCATGCTTGGAAGCGGGAGCCCACCATCTTCCCCATCGGGAATCTGGTAAGTGCGCCCCTGGACCTCCTTTCCCTTCATTCCCCCATGCCCCAAACCCCAATTTCCACCTCTCCCGCACCCTCCTCACTTAGCTTGTGCTCCTTTGTCACTCACTGGTGTCGGGAATGCTGTGTTCCCGGTGCACCTTGGTTGCAGCAATGGCTGCCATGGAAAGGGGAAAAGGTGCTACATAGTTTCCGTCTCCCAAATGGCAAACACGCTGTTTCTCAATTTGGAAAAAAAACTATTAGCATCCCGGGACAACGTGCCGGAAGACTAATGGCAATAACCCCTCTGGGCAGGGGCCTTACCAGTGCAGGTAATGCCTCGCTTTGCATGTGCTCCTAACTTGCCTGGGTCAATAACTGGCCCGGGAAAGCCCCCTCCCCTCAGGGTTTATTGCTTAATTATGTTACCTTGTTTAACTATTCAAAGTGAAGCCTTGCCTGCGGCGTTACCCCTTGGGGAGAGTCGGGCATATACAGAGAAGTCCTGCGTTCTTTGTGTGGATTGAGCTTTCGAATCTTAACTTTCGGATCTAGAAACAAAAAGATTTCTGACAGCTATATATCCATTTGCTTGGCTATGCCCATTTCGTGAACCTTTTAGGAGGAAGCTCTAGCAACCCCCTGCCTTTTTCGTCCCAATTAAAGCACTGATTGGAAGTGTGTATTTGGGTACTTGTTGGGCTACAGGGCACTTAATGTTTTGAAGAAATGTTCTCAGCTCTCATGAGGATATGCTGTGCCACCGCCTTAGCTAATTGATAGTTTCCAGGCGTATTGGGAGTTGGACTGGATCTAGTTTGTATATGGATTTTTTTTTTTTTTTTTTTATGATTGGCCAAACATGCTTGTAGAATTCACTTCAGGGAACATGTTTTTAGAGGGGCATTATGAAAGATAGAAACCAAGTTGAATAAAGTGTAGCAATATAGGGAGATTAAGCAGACCTAGGAAGCTGGAGGTTGAGGGAGACACAACGGGCAGAACCTAAATGCAAATCTTTCAAATGTACTTCAATTGAGTTTGTTTCATTAGCTGGGTATATACCATGTACCTTTTCTACATCTTGGCTATTATTACATTATTTATTATGCACAGACAAACGGGCCCAGAGTCATACGGGTGCAAGCACTGACCCAAGCACTTTCAATTTATAGAGAAGTGACCCAAACATCATTTAAAAAGGTGAGTCTTGAGTTTATTTTTAAACTCCTTGATCGTCCTGCAATTTCTTATGGAAATTGGTAATGCATTCCATTTAATGGGGGCACTGGACCAGAACGCACCCCTTCTCACTAATTCCAGCAAGGTTTTGGGAACCTGTAAGTTCCTTTCTCCATTCGAACAAAGTGAGGTGACGCCTGTTTAATTTTTAGTCTGTTCGCAACGCAAGGTGGAGATTCACTAGAGAGTGCTTTGTAGGTAATGGTGAGCAACCTAAACTCAAATCTTTCCTCAATTGGCAGCCAATGTAGCTTCCTTCTTACTTCAGACACACGTGTGAATTTACATAGGCCCACAATGGCTCTTAATGCGCTATTCTGCGCCACTTGATGTTTTTTTTTAGTTCAGCCTTATTCACTCCAATAAAGAGTGATCCGCAGTAGTACATTTTTGCAGAAACAATGCCTCTTGCATTTTGAGACAAAAAAGGTTGTACATCTGCAAGGAGTCTAATGTAATGGGCCGATGCTGCCACCAAATTATTAACATGAGCTGACATGCTCAGGGATTGACCAAATGTTGTTCCAAGAATTTTGATTTTCTTCCTTAATCGGAATATCATGATCTGCAATGCAAATTGATTGGTATTCTGAAGTCTGTTTGTTGAGTCTGTTTACAGCCAACCAACATGAGCTCTATTTTCCCATGATTAAGGGCCATGCCATTGGCATCCATTCGCAAATGAAGTCTTATATTTCTGCCACCATAATGGCGTCCTGCTCATAATTCCCTGTAAGTGTAATAAGGCACCTAGAATCGTCAGCATAATTAAAAAAAATAAATGTTCTTTTTTTTTTTAAAAAAATGTTTTTAGTGCATTCAAGAAAGGAACTGTGAATAGATTGTATAAGATTGAGGACAGTGCTGCTCCCTGCGGCATGCCATAACTCACTGCTACTGGGTCTGCCTCAGCTTGTTTGCTGCATACACGCATTGTCCTTGAGCCTAGAAATGATTGCATCCAATTTCTTGCAGCGTCAATAAAATTGGTTCTATTCTCCAGCCTATCCAGGAGGAGCGGGTGTTCCACCAAATCGTATGCCGCCGAAAGCTCCAGGGGCAACCGTAACATAGTGGATCCTTCGTTGATTTTTTTCGTCATATTTGATTTAAGTTCCAAAAGGGCTGACTCTGGACTGTAAACCGGATGTAAAACTGATTGGCCATTATTCAAAATTGGGTGTTCCTTGATATGGGCCGCCAATTGTTCATATGCCACTCTATCCATCATTTTAAAAAATAAATGGTGAATTGGTGATTGGCAGATAGGTTTTTAGCCTCTAAGATTTTTTTTTTTTTTTTTAAAGGGGGGAGGGGTAATCCAAGAGCCCTTCAGCTTAGTTGGGACTTTACCCTCTTTGAATGATGTATTCACAATCTTGGTTAAAGAACCGATGAGCAGTTCCGAGCAAGCTTTAATGGCTGTGGCTGGGAATTGGTCGCCTTTGCAAGTGGATGGCTTCAGTTTAACTAAAATAGCCCGAAGTTCATATTCTGATATATTCTTAAAACTGAACTTGGGTACAGCTTTTGATATTGATATTTTATTTCTATTGCGCTCGTACACAAGTGTTTCAGAGCGCGACAAGGCAAGGGAGGGGAACAGGGGAGAACAAAACAGCGATCTTACTAAGCCCAGTGACATTGAGAACGCGCAAGTGCATGGGGGAGGGGAAAAGTGCATAACAATATATAAATAATAAAGGCAACAAACAGTGGTAGTGCAGCCAGCAATTTGCAAGTCCTAGGTTTAAGGCAGCAGACAGGCTAGGTTTGATAAGTGCAGGAAGAAAAAGGGGGGAGCTGTTTGGGTACAGATACAGACCCCAGTGCAAGGGATGCCCAGAGGCAGTCCTGGAGGGTGGCAGGGTGAGCAGGTACCTGGGCCCGGAGGACAGAGGGTGGCCAGGAGCACAGCGCCAAGAGAGAACAGATCAGTAGGGTAGAGGGGGAGTGAAGGCAGAAGAAAAGAGGAAGGTCTTGAGGTGCTTCCGGAACTGGAGATGGTTCTCCAAGTTTTACAGTGGCAGGGAGGCTGTTCTAGAGGGAGGCCCCAGCCGAAGACGGAGATCTACCCCCAGCTTGTTTCTTTGAAAAAAGACTGACCCTGGGGGAGTCGGAGGTAGAGGAGCGAAGAGGTCGAGAGGGGAGGTATTTGAAGAGGGATAGCTGAAGGTATTTTGGACCGAGGCCCCAGAAAGCCTTGTGGACAATGCAGAGGGTTTTGAATTTAATCCTTGCATCCACTTGGAGCCAATGGAGAGATTTCAGAGCTGGATAGATATGATCCCAGGGCTTGAGGCCAAGAACAAGTCTTGTAGTCCTGTTCTGGATTAGTTGCAGAGGGCGGAGAGTAGAGGCAGGTAGATTCAGAAAGAGGCTGTTAACAATGCTCCAAGCTAGAGAGAACCAGAGCTTGGGATACCATGAGCTTCTGGGGGAAGGAGAGGAAAGGCAGAGTACCTCTTAGGAGGTGCAGTAGGAAATTTGACTTTTTGGAGACTTCAGAGATGTGGGCGGAGAAGGAAAGGGAGTCGAAGATGACCCTGAGGTTCTTAACCTTGCAGGTGGGGGTAGGAGGAGGGCCAAGGGAGGCCGGCCAGAGAGTGAGGGGAAAGGATGGTGAAGGTGTGCCGATGAGGAGGATCTCCGTCTTGCTGGCATTCAGACAAAGATCATTGGCGGCACACCAATCTTGAGTGGCAGTTGGGCAATGAGAGAGGGAGAGGAGGTGGCAGAGGGCAGCCTGAAAATGAGTTGTCATCAGCGTAGCACTGGAAATTTGAGCAGAAAGTGGCAATGCAGTAGGCGAGATTAGTGGATCATGTGCAAATTCAGAAGGATCTACGGGACCTATTTTTCTTGTTTCATCAATGCTTGCTTTTATTTTCGTGGTCTTCTCAATCATTGCTTGTTGATGTGTGCACCATTCCTGGTTTTTGTCAGGTTCTACTTGGTGGACAACATCTGGCTTCTCCAATTTCCTTAGGATTGTATAGATTTCTTTGGTATCATATTGAGCTTCCTGAATACGAGCCTCGTAAGATTGCTTCTTCGCATTTATAACTGCCCTTTTAAAAGTATTAGCACCTGTGTAAGTTAGTCTATCCTCTTCCTATTGAGTGTTTTTCCATTTATAAAATGCTTTCCTCTTTAATATTCTCAATTGTTTGAGGTCCTCCATGAACCAAGTGTTTTTTGTGTGGTTCAAAATCTTATGATTTTTTTTTAAGGGAGCTATCGCATCGATAGCATTGGCTAATATGTTCAGAAGAATGTCAGTCAATTCTTCCACATTTGCTGTCGGTGATACCTCCTTCTTGCAGTGTGGGAGTTATCCACTCCCTCGTAGCTTCCTGTGTCACCCTCTTCATATTTCTTGAAGAGGTCCACTTTGGGTTACTGGCCTTGGATTTTATTTGGGCTCCGAATTCAATAAAGGTGTGATCCGACCATGGGCAGTCTGATTTATATTGGGGGTACTCATTTTCACATTAATTGAAAAAACCCAATCTAATGTGTGGCCCTTGGCATGCGTAGGTGCTTCAATATGTTGTATGAAGCCTATAGCCTTGGTGAACCCATCTAATTCCCTGGCCATTGGATCGTCCTTCCAGAGATTCAAGTCTCCCATTATGATCTATTTGCTGTGCCCCTTCACCTGCGAGAGAACCGGACTATTGAGCTGTACTATAAAGTCTGGCATGTTATCCGGTGGGCGATACAACAGCAGGACGTTCAGTGTATTAACAGCAGTAATTGCGACATAGTCCATACGTTTCAGAATAGGGTTAAGTGTTGTGCCATTGTTGGTGCACAGGCAATTGCTTTGAAAGCGAATTTGTGAGTGAGACAACTTTTCCTCAAAGGGCCCACAGGGGATGCAAAACATTGCTTTTGTTGGAATTCAGCTGCAGGCAGCACTTGCCTCCTACCCTGTATATCTGTTAGTAACGAATTAGGACTACTCATGCTAGCAACTCTGTTCCTCCACACCTCCAACAGCGGTAAATGATTTTATCGGTTATCGGTTACTTGTTCTGACTCTGGTGTCAGAATCAATTAAGGTCGATGGCCTTTGATCTCCCCACAGTTTACCTCTATTGGGCAAATCTTCTGGTCACGCGGAATAACTGTCTTGGTATTGAATGGGAGACCTAAACGCTGGATAACGGCTAAAGACAATTTTGGCTTTTTCTAGCAGCTTCTCCACACAGTAGGTCTATTATTTGTTCACAATTTTATACCTAAACGAAATGGCAACAAATCTGTTTTGTTGGATAGAGAAGTTTGGAGTTTTGTGGCTCACCTCTTGGAGTCGATCCATTTCTCTTGCTAGAACGGAGAGTAGCCATTATAGGACAGAATTCCAACCAGGACGTTTGTGATATTTATAATGAAAGCTTGCCTAGAGCTATGAGAGTTAAGAATTCCTTGGCTACCTTTACTACACCCATTGAGGTTTCTTTTCCTAAAATATGAGACAACCCGTGCTTGAACTGTGAAAACAATAGTAGGTCTTAATTTATTGTGTGAAGGTGAAAGCTGTTGTGATCTGCCTTTTTGAAAAAATTATTGTATTGTCCGGTCCCATGTTTATATGATCTTTTTGTCATTAATTGTAATGAATAAAATGCCCTGGAAGCAGAACCAATTAAAGAAAGCCCCACTTCACCCAACTACTTCAGGAATTCACTGGGATTTGCACTAGTTCTTTCTTTCTCGATCGAAAATGCTTTCTATGGGTTGCAATATTTCCATAAAATCCACATTTTCATATTTGCTTGATGCTAGAAACTGCTAGATTGTGTAATTTTAAATTGTGGTTATCTAATTCTAAGTGCTTTTAATGTGTTGCAATCTCTAAGTGCGAACAACATAAGCGTAGTTCCTGCATCTTTTATAAGGGACGTATGCACGCAAGTCTGGGAATCTGTGCATTTGATGTGTGAATTTTGGGTTACAATAATTGCAACATGTAATCTGCGGAGTTTTTGGCACAGTTAATTTCATGTCTGACTATATTCCATGTTGATAAATTTGTGTCTTTCTTTCCTACGTTAATAGGTCGAAAAGGAGGTTGTGCCAAAGGAAAAGGAGGCTCGATGCACATGTATGCAAATCATTTTTACGGCGGCAATGGCATTGTGGGAGCTCAGGTACAGTTCACGTGGAGGAAAGCGAGCACATATGTTAAAACATTTTTATAAAGATACTAAAGAAATAACGAACTCGTCATGAACATGTGACTTATCATATATGCAAATAACAAATGTGTTGCTATGCATATACAAACGTCTGCAACCAGACTTTGCTGCTAGCCCCTCTATGCCCTGCCATATAGCTAAACTCTATAATTCCAGAAAGGGCCGCTCTGTCATACTGATGTCTTACAAATCCAACATGGGATACAATAACACAAGTCACCTTCCACTGGAAATCTCTCCCATGTTGTATCACTAGTTGAAGCCCATCCCTAATTAAGTTTAGACGAGCTTTGTAGACGTAATTGTTCCTCGCTACGTATTGATTTTATAATAGTTGCCGTCTTGCTCTCTTCTCCACCTCCTCCTCTTTCATGACCTTTTTGTTGGGAATGACCCCTTTACCTGCTGACACTGTTTTGCGTGTCTTTAATTGCATATAGATATGGTCCAAACAGGTTAAAACTACTTGCTGACATCCGAGCTAGAACAGATATTTCTAAGTGGTTGTTGGGACAGAATTCCATTATGGCATTTTTGGGAAGCCTGATACATTTTGCTTTTTCATCTGCTGGCTTTTCCTCAATTTTTGACTTTTTGTATGAACAGAGCACTTCTGTAAGTATGCTCTCGTATGGACGCCCAGGTGGCTTCTTTTTTTTTAATGTTTTTTTAAATGTATTTATTATTTTATTAAAGCATCTCATGTTGGTTCCTAGGTGATTTGATCACCCTAAAAATATTTTGTGAAGTAGGTCTTCAAGAGCGGTCTTCTCTGGTGCTCCGTGAGGTTGGTTGCATCATTGGCTGCATCTCAGGGTAAACTCCTGCAAAGTGACTAAAAATGGTTACCTGCCTGACTTGTAGGGTTCCCTTGGGTCCCCAGAGTTTCTCAGCAAAGACTTAATTTGTAGTACTAACCTTCTTTTACAATAATAATTCACTGCCCTCCTATCCACAGGGTTGTATTGGAATACTATGTATAAACTTGCTTATTTTGTTTCCAGCTATTTCTAGGAGTGCACTCTGAGTATTTAGTATAAAAAGTTCAGTTAGAAAGATTCTCCTTGAATCCTATGGCCAGAGTCTTTAGTTACGTCTTCCGAACTTGGAGAAAACCAGAGGTGATGGCTGGGAGCTTTAGAATGAATCATAACCTCTGGCAATTGGTCTGGGCAACCTTTCAGACCATTGTTCTTCAGCCTACAAAAGCATTACAGAAAGGGGAAAGACCATATGCAAATCGAGCATGGACCGACCCTGAAAGGGCCAGTCCAGCCTGCACTAATTGGTTATCTCTTCTGCACAAGACCACAAGCAACCCCAGACATGTTTCGGCCTCATTGGGCATTATCAGTGAGGTGTAGCGTGGGTATCTAGGCCCACTAGGCTAGTCATGTGACCCTACAGGTCTTTGAGGTCAATAAAGACCACTTCTGTTTTATGAAATGGAGGAGGGGCTAAAAAAAGGACCCAGTCAGGTAAAATGGTTTCCACTCAGTACAGCCATTTTACACAAGTCAAACCATAACCACCAGACTAGCCACATGTCTAACAGAGATTGGGTATGCTCTCTGGAACACTACGGGTTACCCACTGCCTTAGAAGTCATAAGAACGTTTAAGGCAGAGCACATACAAACAGTGGCAGACTCAATCAGGCTTGGGTTTAAGCCTTGATGATTGAACAAAGCATGCCAAAAATCAAGGATTTTCAGTATATCTGTGTAGTGTCCCTGTTTGATCTATTGGGACTAACTGTACATGTCTGCCAGTTTCTGCCCTCAATTATGTGAACCCAGTATATTAGGGATATTTTTCGAAAACTCTCTGATGCAGTATAGTGTGGTGACCGTCAAGCCACTCTCAGTGAATAATACAAGTTGTCAGATTGGTAAAAAATACAATTCATTGCATACACATGCACAATGAAGATTATCGCTGCTATTTGCGCAGGGAGTCTTTATTCTATTAAAGACTAGGAGGCGAGAATTATGCTTCAACTTCTATTTATTTACTCCTCAGCAGTTTCAACAAAAACATAAGAAAACTGAAAATGATCCTCTTCATCCTTTCTCTTTCCTTATAAACTACAAATCTCAATGTCGCTGTAGTCCCATCACCTTCAGTCCAGTTTATGACGCCCTTCCTGTTCCTTAACTCCTCTTCTTGACATGCTCTGAACTGCATACCTTGAACTCTCGCACAATGTCCAACCAACTGAACGAACAGAACCAACTTTCGTAGACTCAACGTTGCTGCTTCATGCTTGTCCTACTCAGCTTCTCCCCGGCCTCGCTGCCTCCGATCCCTCAATCTCAATTCTTCTTCTGGTCTTCTCCTAAGGATCATACAAACAACAATATCGGGGTGGGGTCCTTGTACTGTCGTTCAACCATCACCAAATGCATGAAAGGGTGGGAATGTAATGCTCGCCTCATCGTCTTTAATAGACTGAATACTCCCTGCGCAAATAGGACCGGAAATATTAATTCTGTCAAGACTGGAGGTGAGCATTATGCTTGTTCAAAGCTTCCCCAATACAGTCGTAACCAACCATTCAATTGACTTGAAATTAAACTCTTTAAAAGTATTATCGCTAGCCCAATCTGCTGCTTGCATAATATCCTGCAGAGATACTCCTGCTGTGAACGCTCTGGATGCCATTGCCCCTCTGACTGAATGTGCCCCATACTCTCAAGACTATGCCTGCGAGCTGCATCACTTCTCACCCACCTCGCTATGGTGGCTGTCGCTACTGCTTGAAAAGGCTTCCTTCGTGCTATCAACAGCTGTGTAGTACCGGCAGCTCTACACTCTTCTGTCCTGTTCTCGTATTATTCAATACAACTTTCTACTCACCATTTGGTGGTGTTCGGGAAGTAGGGATAATGCACTATAGTGGAACCTGTCTTTGTCCCTCTTACTATTGAAAAGGTCACTCCGTCTGGAATGTAAGTCTACCTGTGTACTGCCAGAGCCCTGACGTCTGCTACTCGCTTGCAAGAGACTAAACATAGCAGAATCGCCAATTTGCCAGACAGCTGCTTAGGTGCCAGGCGCCTGGTGCCTGTCTGCCGGCCAACTCGCCAGTAATCGCAGCACTACTGTAACATCCCATACTTGATTGTATTTTGGTTCTGGTGGTGCTTTATAACGGGCTACTTTTATGAGTTTGGTTACTGCTGTATGTGCCTCTGCTGGGACTCCTTCGATCGGATGGTGGCCCGTTTAAATGGCTGACCTATACACCCTGATGGTACGAAAAGCTTTCCCATCTTGTAAAAGGTGTGCTAGAAAATTCAAGATTGCCACTACGGGGCTGACATGGGATGAAATGGTTTCCCTCTACACCAGCTTGACCACTTGGCCCAAACTGTGTCGTAGCTCCTCCTAGTGAATGGCGCCCAAGACTCCGCAATGAGCTCTTCAGCTTGCATCGAAATGCCTGACTAGGCCCAGATTCTCCTGATATTCTGCACGCTATTAGTGGGAGACTCCCTCTCGCTCTTGTAGGATGAAATGACCCAGCTGGGTCCTTGAGCAGTCGCTCTCCGGCTGGGAGGACTCGCGGAATGTCTGTCCGACACATCGCTAGGGCTCTGCTCAACATCATGAATGGAGGAACGTGTAATGCAGCTCTCCTGCCCAACTTTGGAGGAATGCTCAGTGCCCCGAGCGGACGGATCCAATCTCCGGCTGAAGTAGTTCTGTGTATGTGCATTGAGGCGCGACGCAAATAGATCCTGTGTGGACTGGGCCCCACAGTTGGTTCAGTCGCTGGAAGACTTCCGTGCTCAGTCTCCAGTCGCTGGAGTCCGTTAGATACCACGAATTCCAGTTGGCTACTACATTGAGTGCCCCTGGCAGATACTCCGCCGTCACTGATGTCCCTGACTGTACACCAAAAGTCCTTTGCTAGCTCTGCTAGCAACCTGGATCTTGTTCCCCCTAGATGGTTTATGTACCTGACCGCTGATATATTGTCCATCTTGGTATATAATTATCAGAATACCCTTCTTCCGGATCGCTGCTGCTACTGGTCTCAGCTTGGTAAAAGCCCAAGGTGCCGAGGCTAGCCCAAAGGGCATTGTTTTGAATTGCCATAGATGGCCGTTCCATTGAAAAGCAAGGAAGGTCCTGAACTCTTCTTGCACCGGCACTGTCAGGTATGCGTCCTTCAAGTCTAGTCTTGTTAGCCAGTCTCCCTCTCTCGGGGAGTCTCTCAGCTGGTGTATCCCTTCCATCTTGAAGTGGCGGCATACAATCCAGCCGTTTAATTCCTGCAGGTTTGACTGGTTGCACTCTTGGGGTCGATTTACATCTCTTTATGGCTCCTTTCTATTCTAACTGGCGCAGTTTGCAGTTTAGACTCTCCTGCTCCGCTTGCGCTAGGTGAGCTCGCTGGGGCCAACATGCTTGTACAGGTTCTTGTACAAATTCCAGATTCAGACCTCTGGCGGATTACAAACCCCATGCATCACAGGAATGTGCACGCCAGTTTTCCCAGAACATACCGGTTCTCCCTCCTTCCTCAAGGATACTTCGTGGTTCTCACCTGGGGTAAAGCTTTGGCCTCAGCCGGCTCCTCTTCCTCTGCGACCTCATGGAAAACATCCTCTGGCTGGAAACAATGAGTCTTGTTGCTTATTTTCCCAGTACTGGGCTCTGGAATTCTGGGGTCTTGTGCATCCCTGGAAGCGACCTTCCGCTCGAGCCCCGATTGCAACCGGTCCCGGAAAAAAAACTGCCTGGGGAAAACTTTGCGTATTGATGCTTGGGCCTTCTCCATAGATCTGTAGGTACCAACAAACCTGCCCATTCTTTGCCAAAAGTCTTCCCAAAGAGGAGACCTTGCGCTGCTTCGTAGGAATCTAGATCCCTTAGCTTGGGGTCTATTTTAAACATTAGGCCTCTACTCCTCTCCTGTGGATCGACTTCCTCTCCGGTGTCTCTGGCTCTTTCTGTTAGATCCATTATCTTAGCTAGCGGTGCAGATATATCCAGTACCTTTTCCTGGCAGCTCCTTCAGGATCTGTCAATCCCCTTACGCGGGTCCTTGCTAGTCTTCAAGATGAAGGCTAGCATCTTTGGGTCCTGTTCCGGCATCTCCGCCACTTTGCCGGGAAGGTGTGGCTGTGGGCATTATGCACCTAAGCACAGTATCACCCCCTTGTCTATGGCCTTCCTGAGCCTTAGGGCCATGTACCTTGTCACTCAGGGGAGTGCTGCCAATCAGAGGATCTAGGGTTCCTAATACTGTCATCCAGATGCTTCTCTTTGCAGGCTTTCTTTCCCCTGATGGGTTTTTCCCATTCTTATGCTTTCTCCTCTTCCTCCTGTCAGGACAGATCTCCCTCTGCTGGCTCCTCTTCCGAGCCTGGGTCATCTTTGCCCAAATTCCCTTCCCCTGGGAGGGGGGTCGTGAGGCTTGGCACTGACGACCTTTCCATGTAGGCCGTTCTTGGCTTGGCAAAAGCGTTGTGCCTTTTCTTCTACCCCGTAAGGTCGACCCAGGAGGGTTTCCTCTTGTGGGTCTCATTACTCCCCTTCAGTCCCTTACTTGAGGGCTCCATGGGCGTGCTGTCTGTCTCCTTGGTGCTTTCTTGGGGCTGGCTTAACACAGACTCTAGAGTCTGCAGCCTGTCTTGTAAGGGTTTAACCCCTTGCGCCACTGCATCGATCAACAAGCTTTCCCAGCACTTCTTTGAAGCTGGAGGCGAGGTCCAGCGATTGCTCCTCCTCGCTCCATTCAAACTCAGACATGATCCTGAGTGCTGTGTGCCTGATACCTGTGATAGGTGCCTCGCGCATACACCCACTGCTACATTGACTCCGATGTATTACATCGGCCAATATCTATTGCTTTCTTGTATTCTTGTATGCTGTACTGACAAAGCAATGTCTTAAATATTTCCCCCTTTTTTTTTATTTTAATTTATTATTATTTTTTTATGTGGTAAGCACCTTAATGAGCTCTTCCTAGCTCTGCTCACCCTGTTCTCAGGCTTTCTGGGGGCGTGTTAAGCCGAGAATAGCTTCCTTTGTAATTTGCGGGCTTCTGGGCCGCTTCTCGCTCAATCGAGTGACTGGATTCTGTGATCCTTCTTATTTACAACCTGCTGCTGCAGATGAGCACAAACGCTCGTGATGAACGAGTGCGCCGGCTGCGCGAGGTAGACTAACAATCACCGCCGAGCCCGGCTTTCATAACACTTCGTATTGATGTTGCGTACTATTTGCGACGGACCGCATTGGTGCTCCGGCTCCACCTCTGTTGGAGAGGGCCGTAGCGCTCCTCTGTTCCTGACTCTGCCCCCGCAAAGATGGGGGCCGCTCAACCAGTAACGGCTGTGCGGAAGGGCGAACCCCCTCGGGCTGCTCTCCGCTTCAAGATAATTAATATCTTGACTGTGCGCACTAACACGCTTCCCAGAAGCACACCAACCTGTCGTCTATACACAACTACGTCGTACAAACCTATAATCACATTAACTTATCACATCCTCAATCTTGCTGCTTGCGTTCCAATACTATTTCCCCTTCTGCTTACTCTACAAAAATCTGTAAATTGCATTTGAGAAACATACATTGCTCGTAGTAGAGACAAAAAAGGGGTACTTGTCTGCTGAAGAGCAGTGAAAGAGGAGGAGGAGTAGTAGTTCAGCAACAGGAAGGGTGTCATTAGCTCGACTGAAGGAGATAGGACTACAGAGACATTGGGATTTGTAGTTTATAAGGAAAGACAAAGGGTGAAGAGGATCCTTTTCAGTTTTCTTATGTTGTTGTTGAAACTGCTGAGGAGTAAGTAAATAGAAGTTGAAGCATAATGCTAACCTCCAGTCTTGACATAGAATCAAATAACCACACAATATATTGTAAAAATATAATATGTGTATTGGTGTTGCATTATGGTTAAACTCACTGGACTGGGCAATAAATGCTTGGGACATGCACCGCTGTGCAGTGGCATGTAGGAAAAAACTATGGAAATTGTAAAGCATCAATTCCACAAATCTGCAGGACAAAGTAATTGCAGTCTGACCTATTGGCTATAGAGGGCTTGCAGTCAAAGTCCTGGCAAGGAACAGAGAAAGGGATTAATGCTATTAGAAAACAAGCCAGTGGACACTAGAATTGCGCAACTGGTGAGGTTCCAGATTATTCCTAGAAATTGGAAGATACAAAGTATCCTTAAGTGGAAATTGTTACACCAGCAATCCTTAGTGAAGAGCGAATTCTAGTGGTTTATATAATACAATATATAATAAATCACTCTGATTTTTGAAAATTCCAGTGTTTGCTCTTAAAAACTCCAGGAACCTACCAAAAAGGATGCAGTTCAATACCTTCACAGGTCACTCAGGAGTTTGTAGAGTTGCTGAAACTTCTCCCTTTGGAAACAATGTAGCGAAATCCCATAGGCCTGACACTATTAGGGTGATTTAAGGTGAGTTCTCCTTCTCTACAGTTGCAGCAGACTGAGGAACCAGCCAGAGGGGAGCACCAAGAACAGTTCCAGGCCTGGGTTCAAGAACTAGCAGGTCAGGAAGAGCGGGGTGCAGAGAGACGAGGCCTTTTTCAGTCAATGGAACACCATGTGGAGGGGGACTCAAACCTTCAATCAGCAAGGTCCCAGATGACCCAAGAATCAATGACGCCGATATCTGAAAACAGTCCACTGGGCAGAAGCTGCAGCAGCGATGAGAACGACACCAGGAGGACTGTGGAACCTGATCAAGGGTTCAGGTAATTGTGGGACAAGATGCAGCAGCCAGCCAGCAAGAGTATGGTCCCACAGAAGTGGTAATGGCGGGAAGCAACCCGGGATGGCCCAAAACAGAGCTGAGGTGGAGTAGCAGCAAACCATCACTGGGCCAGGTCAGGAAGACTCCCCACACCAAGGTGTTTACAGGGAGCGAAACCCCAAAGGCTTGGAAAAGTCACACCAGAGCAGAGCCACCCCTGCCAGCTAGGAGGAAGTTTGGGAAGCAGAGTAAACTACTAGCAAAGGTGGATGGAGGGACGAAAGGACCCAGAAAGTCTGGCCAGATCGGGACCTTCAGGTTGCAGCCCATTGACCTCAGCAGGGTTTAAATGTTTATATAGAGAGCGAGAAGGGGACAAGGTTTCCCACTCTTGCCAGCCCATCAACCACATCCAGGGAAGCACAGGCACGTTGCAGCCTGACATTAGTATTGACCCTAAAACGCACTGGCCAACCCACACAGGATCTAGATTGGTGGTGTCTGGGGGCAGTAAATAAGCTAAAACCACACATGCACTGTGCAGAGCACTCCACAGAAGTGGGCTGAAGGTGTGCCCACAACAACCATTGCAGGCCTTATTTGAGGTGCCCAGAAACAAAGGAATGGTGAAAAGTGAAATGCTGGGTGCAGGACTTGGAAATTGTGTACACCAATGGCTCCTGTTAGGAGTGATTGTCAGGTTCTGAGAGTTCAATCAAGTGGATGAGCAAGAGTTTTTCACACTTAGTCCAACCAATCTATCTCTGGATATCGTAAGCCTTATAGGTAAGGCTTAGATGTAAGAGATCTAGGGTTTAGTGTGCATGTACAAGGACTGTAATTATTCAAGGTCCACACACATTTTTAAATGTATTCTGTTTTATGCCAAAACGTATGCAAGTAAAAAGCAAGGATACTAGAAAACACACACACAAAATTATCTGCATATATACACAATAGGTAGCCCTAAAGGGGCGCTGCACACCAAATTATGCGTTACAAGAGTTCTGGAAACTGTGTTGTACTGTTTTTAAGTAAAGTGAGTGTGTGTGATTTTATTATTTTTTTTTTTTATTTATATATTTTTTTTAAGCAAACCTCTGGTGAGGACTGTATAATTATCGGCCCTAACCTTAGAATATTCTATCGCCCAGAAGCAAAGACCAGACTCTCCAATGGCAGCTATAGTAGAGGAGTATGGCTTAACTTCAGGAGGGAGGAAGGCTGGCAGGGGGGTACAGGTATTCCCAATAATTGGCACAAATGAAGACGCCACACTGGTATACTGAAAAAATACACACTTTTATTACAAAGTCATATAGATCTGAGATGAAATGGAGTACTTTGGTGAAATTGACAGTGTAGTTCTAAAAACAGTAAGCGGTCTATAAAGACCATACCTGTTACGGACCCTAGAATGCAAGCCCAATACTTGGTGGCAGACCCAATCCAAATAGACTTTAAGCGACAGCCAGATAAGGGAAACCTAGACTACTATACACATGCATTCATGGCATCCTATTCAGGATCAAAGATGCCACAAACGGAAATAGTCAAATGTTCCCTTTAACACCCTAATACACGGGTAATATGCATATGCAAAACACAACAGTAATATATCTCTTATAGATAGGCGAGATGAGTGCACTATGACCCACACAACCTGGAGGGCTACCAAGTTCAGGATGCCCTTTAGGTTCACGCTGTCCAGGCCCAAAAGGGCATACTCCATTCTAAAGGAGGAAATGGAAGTAGCAAGGAATGATGCAATGTAAATGCAGAGGCATGGGTGTAATACGCACATTTAAGTAGATGTAATAAATCGACAGTAGTTGCTAAAAATCCCAGTCTTGGTGGAAAACTTCAGGGACTCAGGAAAATAATCTTGGTTTAAGCGAAGTATCTTAGAATGCCATTTCTAGTCGTTATTGGTGTTGAAGGAAGTGCCCCAGAGGAAACAGTCTATAGGCAGACCCACAGTTTAATGAAAACCCATTGAAGACCCAGTTCTCCCCAATTTGTGCGGATTGGGTGGCAAAGGAAAACATAAATAGGAGCTCCCCACAGGCAGATTTGAGAACATGCAGCCCCAAGAGAAGGTTTAGCACAGCAGTGTCTGCCCCGATGGAAGTCGATTGGTGGGGGGGGGGGGAGAAATGTGGTTATGACCCACCTGCAAAAAGTCCTTACCACGGACCATGTGGGACCCCCAAGGGCAAGTCTGGCATTTATTCTACCAATGCCCATAAGGAGGCATGTATTGGCACGGTTCCCAAAGAGCCCATTGAGGAGACACAAATTAACCTGGTGAGCACAATGCTTCTTTTCTTACTGTGGTTTACATGATCTGAGCAGCCAAGGATTTGAGCTCAGACCAACGACAGCCCAGATAGCAGATATGAACCAACAGCCTCCCCCCGAAGTATGACCCACTAGCCAGGAGTGAATTAAGTGGCAAGGATGGCCCATGAAAGGTGTAGAAGCCCAACCACTTACATCCCAGCAGCTTGAAGTGTGAGATTGGGAAGCCAACTAGTATATGACCAACACCCGGTGGGGGCGACCCATGGTGGTACAGATAAACGATAGATGTGTGTAGTAATATTCCAAGACTCTTCTGGATGACTGCAGTTTTCTACACCAAGGTGGTAGACTAGCCCATCAGATGTGGAAGACTACTGTGAGGATGATGGCAGCCCAGGGAGTTTGTCTAGCAGCCAAAAATCCAAACCAGCAGGTATGGCAAGATCTGGTTCTTAAATGACAGAAATGCCTCAAATGGTAGGAATCTTGTAGCATGTATGTAAACCTGCACAACCGTACCGAACTCCCCAATAAATCCAGCAGAACTGAGGCAGGATTAGTATTTCCCCTGTAGAAACTCTAATGGGCTTGTCCAAGCCAGGCCTTCAATCGGACACCAGGAACCAAAACAACGTTTTTTTTGGGTGTCGGCCACGTGAGTTGTACAGCCAAAGGTTCGGGTATACTCCCACATGATGCATAATGGTATTCTTTGGACTGGGGACTGCATTTAACCAGTCTAAAACTAAACCACTATAGATACAGATCTGAGATCGCAAAGGGCTGAGTGAATGTGTGCAGAACTCAATTTTTTAGCTCTGCCTCGTAGTTGCCCATAACAAACCAAGACTATAGACACAAAATGGAGAGCAGGACTTAAAAAAACACATTGTTAGCAATTGGAGTACTAAAGGTGCATTGGGCTAATCCAGTGGCAAATCACCTTGCACCCTTCGGTGAAGCCAAAACGAAATTGTTGCTTCAATCAGCCTGCTTCCTAAAACCAATATAGTGTTAGTCACCATAGGGTCACCATGGGGGACCTAATGGCACCCCTGTTACAGGAGCCATATGAGCTACCATAAGACTATAAACTGAACCAGCTTCCTTCTCAAACAAAATGGCCACCAAATCAATCGGAAAACTGTGACTAAACTAGGGTATTCGTCCCTTCTCCACAGGGGGAGCCACCCCCTTTAAGGCTAGGGAGGTGAGCAAGCTCAGCAAGACCCTCCCGGAGGGTCTGGGCAAGTGGGACCTCACTAGGAGTGACTCCCCTCTGCGGGACATGGGCTCCCATTCCCACGAGGAACCTCCATATGCAAACAACATCTGCTTATATGGGACTGCCTTCAACCACCAGTACCATGCTTTCCTTTCAATTGGCTTCAGATAATGCTGGACAGAACACGACACCTGAAGAGAAACGTTATGCCCCTTTGAACGTAAACCAGTATGTAAAAGGGATGAACAGATGGTGTAAGGAGAGGTAGAGAGACATACAGGGAAAGCCCTCTGATGTAGGTATGTCTTCGAGGGGTGAAGCAGTGTGGAGCCGCAGAGCCCACGAGAGCCCATGAGAGAGGACGCCTGAGGCCCAGCATAGCAACAGTGGGGAAGCCGCTGTAAAGATGGAGACCCGTAAGCCGTCCATCTTGGTGGCATGGCCTTGGGAAAGCCGTGTCAGGCCTGAGGCCCGATCAACGTTGAAACCAGAAATACAGGGAGGAACGAAACCTCCCATCAGCAGACCTATGCCCAGCGCACATGGATAACGGGAGCCAAGTGCAACGCCACATCAGAGGTGAGAAAGTAGACCGAGAACAAACGAAAGAGGCACGTCCCGGCACCAAACCCGGTGAATCTGCCACGTCAAGTGAAGGTACCAGGGTGGATCAGGAAAGGGGGAGGCAATGGGGACTAAGTGAACTATGTTAAAGAAACTGTAATATTGATTGTGGGACATTGAGAAAGCATGAACATATGTCTTGGGAGACACCAAGAGGGTTGTCAAGTGTAATTATTGAGCACCGGCCTTCCTTTGTAATTTGAAACTCGTTGAGTTAAGCCTGAGTGCCAAATACAGAAATCGATGGAACTTGAGGGGGCAGCCTGTGGAGAGGCCCCAGGAGCTGTGGAATCCAGCCATTGAAAAGGGTATAGATTGCCCCATCAGAGACGATCGAGTCTGAAGAACCCAAATTGAAAGCTAGGCGACTAAAAATCACTGCCAAAATGAGATTCACTGGTCTCACAAACTACTAGAGACCAAAACTCTACCTATACGACAAACTACAGAAGCTCATAAGGGTATAAGAAAACTTGGCTAAATATCCTGTACTGACTTTCTTTTCCATTTACTGCAGTGAACAGAACTTTGAACGTTTGGAAAACCCTGAGATATAGCTAATGGAGAAGATGCCAGAAATTGTAGAGTCCGGTAGCATTTAGTTATTAATTCTAGTGGTAGGGCCAGGAAAGAGTAGGTTTTGGACAGCAAACATTTTATTTGGACTTTTAATGACGGACGAGCACCCTTAGTTAGTTTAGTTAGGTTGGGAATAACCCTGCAGCAAAAGGGCGAGCTAGGCATTTCTGTTATTTAAATGAAGACCTTGAAAATGTCCACTGTGCGTCCGACTTCTTCTGGTCTGCCACAAAACCTACAAACCAAATGGAAGGGACGAGGGGGAAGCAAAGCGAGTAGGGGTACCATAAAACCCTCCCTTTCCCCAAATGGAATTCAGCGTGATCGGGTGAGAGAAGAAAAATGGTTGGCCGAAAGAAAACCATATACGAATAATTGGAAGTCACTTGCATCCTTTTCTGGACCCGGTAATTCAAATCGGTAAAAGAATAATTCACAGAAGGCTTAGCAAGTCCAAACATCCCCCAACAACAAGACTTTGCTAAAACCAACAGATACATTTGCTAATGGGCAAAGAACACTTTCAGTGGAAAATGGGTTTCCCAAAGGGAAGGAGGCAACTTCCATTTCCAGCTTGCTGATGGGTGCCATGGAAGGAATTCCCAACTAGGACACCACCACCCGTTGCCAAGGAAAGGGGTTAAAGGGATTTGACTGTACACCCATTGAATCCCTATGGCATGAGAGAGTCACCAGAAGTGGTAAATACTCGGCCCTCGACCTCCGATTCATGAACATAGCACCCCAGATAAGTCAGAATCCCTGGTGCTTCGTAGTCATGCCTTTGGTCAGGGTGCAGGTGGTCCCAGGGTTGAGGGGTTCTAATGTTCCGAAGAGGGCACAGTTTCAGAGGCTAACCAAATGGTCTGGAAAACACTACCATGAAAGATGAAAACTGACTTCCCTGATGAAGGCTAACCTTTAGGACTCTGCAGGCATGTTGATTTAGTGAGGTGACCTGGTCGAGCACTTGCAGGCTCGGATCTTGCTGGTGTTGAAACACAAGCTCCATGCAATCCCCTCTTCCTAGTGGGGAGCAGCTGTTGCAGGTGACAAGGTTCCTAGGTCACATAGAAGATTTGCAGTGTGTCAGGAAACTAGGTGAGACTGTATCCATTGCATTGGCAAAGATCCTCCGGTGGATGGTCAGACCCCAAGATGCTCCAGGGTCACATCAGAAGACCACTAGCAGAACAGCTGTTTTGGTCACGAAACCGATTAGGCCCACTATTCTAGGGGAGGAAGGTTCTGACTACCTCTAGTTGTAGAAGAACAAAATGTTCACCAGTGGCTGACTTGGTCAATGCACGCTCCTTTTGCAGCAGTCACCTGATCTCTGCATTCTTTGGACACCAGCAGGGAAGCTAAAGAATGGCCCCAGTCCAGAAATTGCAAGTATCTGCACCATTCAAGCATGAAGTGGCTGTCCAATCATGGACCACGAGCTGCCTCGTATGTGCCCTCTAACAGACCTCCCCTGGCTGGAATGTTGACTGGGACCAGATAGTCCATTTCTCAATTCCAGAGGAAATGGCATGCTTCTGGTACATCCTCTGACAAACTGGCCAGCAATACCGGCTCTCTGTCCTCACCAAGAAGAGAGCTTGCATCCAAGCCTGCGTCTCTGTGGCATCTAACAACTCGGCTGAACTCTTTCAAATCTGCAAGGAACTGGCCAATCCTGCCACAGTCTTTACCTCTCCGGTCCCTCCCAGGCCCTCTGCATGGCGCTGGCCTCTCATTTCATCTCTAAAACTCAGGACATCCTGTCCTCTCTCTCCCCCCTCCTCTCCCCTTCCTCCCTCTATTCCCCGCTCTTCTCTGGTCCTTCTTCGGCCACCTCTCCTCCCTCCTTTTCTTCCTTTCCCCTGTTCTCCCCAGACAAGTTTTCTAGACCAGTCCGATCTATGAAAGTCTCATCAAAACAGGTTCATCCTGTTTCTCCAAAACCATTAAGGACCACATTGACGCTCTGGCCGACTTCTGCAACCACTCCTTTGCCACTGGAGTCTTCCCTTCCCCCTGAAGCACTCCCTTGTGCACCCTCTTCTTAAGAAACCCTCTGCTGACCCGTCCTGCCCGGCTAACTATCGCCCAATTTCCATCACTCCTTTCCTGGGCAAACTCTTGGAAAGTCGGCCATCTCCACACTGAAGCTGTTGGTTGTCTCCATGATCAGTCTGGCTTCCATGCTGCCAGAAGCATGGAAACTGCTCTCCTGAACACCCGTGAAGACCTGCTCTCCAACCTTGATTCCAACACCCCCTGTGTCCGCATCTTACTTGATCTCTCCTCTGCCTTTGACACAGTCAACCATGCCATCCTGCTCAACCGTCTCCGTGATAACATGGGCATCACCGGTCAGGTCCTGGCGTGGCTGACTTCTTTCCTCTCTGATCGACCCTCCCAGGTTCAACCTGGGTCCTTCCTCATCTCTACCTGTGGTGTTCTCCAGGGGTCTAACATCTTCCCTGGCTGTGCAACCAATACCTGGCACTTCTTGCCCACCTCATTGCTGCGCTCTGCCCCAACTTCCAGTGCTATGCAGATAACTGCCAGCTCCTTTTCAGGCTACCCTCCGCCACCTCTTCTCCCTCTCTCATCTCAGACTGTCTGTCCGCATTCCAGGAGTGGTGTGCCACCAAGGATCTCGGCCTTAATGCCAGTAAGACCAAGATTCTCTTCATCAGCACACCCACTCCATCATTTCCTGTCACTCTCTGGCCGGCCTCTCTTGGCCCTCTACCTGCTCCCACCTGTGTGGCTAAAAACCTTGGGGTCATCTTTGACTCCACACTCTCCTTCTCTCCTCCCATCTCTGATGTCTCAGTATCACTACCAGCTACACCTCCTCAGAGGTATTCTTCCTTTCCTTTCCTTTCCTCTCCTTCCCCCAGAAGCTCACTGTCTCTAGAGCTCTGGTTCTCTCTAGGCTGGACTATTGCAACAGCCTCTTTGTAAATCTGCCTACTTCTACTCTCCGCCATATGCAACTCCTCCAGAACAGGACTGCAAGACTTGTCCTTCGCCTCAAGCCCAGGGATCATATCTATCCAGGACTGAAATCTCTGCACTGGCTCCCAGTGGCTGCGAGAATAAAGTTCAAAACCCTCTGCATTGTCTACAAGGCCTTCTGGGACCTGGGGCCTCAATACTTTCAACTCTCTCTTCCTAAATATCTTCCTTCTCGAGCTCTTCGCTCATCGCCTCCAACTCCATCAGGGTCAGTTGCTTCTCCAAGCAACGAGCTGGTGGTAGATCGCTTTCTTCGGCTGGGGCTTCCCTCTGGAACAGCCTCCCTCCCTCCCTCCCTCCCTGAAACCTGAGGAGAATCATCTATGCTTCCGGAAGCACCTCAAAACCTTTCTCTTTGCTTCTGCTTTTTCTCCTCCTCTCCCCTGCTGACTTCCTGACTGAAACTGAATCTGCACTGGTTACCTGGCCACCCTCTCGGGCCCATGTCCCCTCCTGCCCAAGTCGCACACCTTCACTGCCTTCCTGGCAACCTCCGCACTTAGGACTGTTTCTGTATCCCTATAGTCCCAATAGCAGCACTTGCACCTGATGTCTGCACTTACAGCTGCTCTCGCCACCAGCTGGCTGTACCTTACTTATTTATTCTATCATCCTATGTACTGCACTGTCCCTTCCCCCTTCCCATGCACTTGTGCGATCTGAATGACACCTGGCCTAGTAAGATCGCTGTCTGTCTTCACTCTGTTCCCCCTCTCTTGCCTCGTCGCGCCTTGAAACACTTGTGTATAGGTGTGTTATAAATGTCATATCATATTCTATCAGTCACACACAGCACTGACTGGTATTCAAAGGCTGGTTCCTGCAAAAGTTCCTTACCATATGTAAGGTTGCTTTCACTCTGGCCTTCTTCCATGGGATCTCCTCCTGCTCCCTCTCCTTCCCCCAGAGACTCAATGTTACACGTGCTCTCGTTCTCACTAGGCTTGACTATTGCAGTAGCTTCCTCGTTAATTTACCTTCGTCCCCTCTGCAACCCTGCCAGCTAATCCAGAGTAGGGCAGCAAGACTTATCGGCCTCCAGCCCAGGCACCGCATCTCTTCTGCCCTACAAGTCTTCACTGCCTCCCAATCGCAGCACAGATTAAATTAAAATCCCTCTGCATCACCACAAGTCTGTCTAGGGATGGGGACCACTCTATCTGCAACTATCCGACCAAATACTCCCCCTCTAGACACATGCGTTCCTCTGGCACCAACTTCTTGCGTGTGATGTGGTTTGCTAAACCGAGTAGGTGGTCGATCGCTTTCCTCAGCGGGGTCTCTTCTTTAGAACAGCCTCCCTCTTTGTCTTGAGCAGGTCCTCCTTAAATTCCGGAAAAGCCTCAAGACCTTCCTCTTTACCTCTTCCTTCGCTCCCTCTCTCTGCTGCTAATCGCACTGTAGCTTGACTGGTCTGTAGGGCCCTAATGCATGCTCGGGCCCTTACCCCCCACATCTTATCATCCCAGCTGCTGTCTATTCTCTGCACTTGCTTCGGCTCACCCTCCACCACTGAAGGCTGCACTTGCCTTCCTTCATAGCACTTTACCTGCTGCTCTCTGTGAGCACCTCAGCACCTATCCCTTACACCTCTCCCCTCTGCACTTGCACGTTCTAAACACTCGCAGGGCATAGTAGGTTTGTCTTCCCCTCCCCCTTGTCTCTTCTTACTTTGTTGCATTTAATTATTTAACATTGTTGATATTACATTGTATATCATCCCCTGACCCCTTCCCGTTGCCCTGTGGGTGTTTTGAAACCGTATTCACTTCCTGTATAAGAGCATAGGCGCAAGTGAACAATAAACATGTGACTGTGTTCAGCCTCAGAGTGTAGAAAGACTGACAAAAATTCAAGATGGCACAGAAGACGGGCCTTGAACTAAGAGGGGAAAGCCATCTTGAGTCTCTGGTATTGAGACTGGCATTATTGCCGTAAAAAGATGGTGCATGCTAGTGCACAGGGAAAAAATGTTAAACGCGATTCATGTGGCTAACATTTAAACGCCACAATACGATTGGATAACTCCCTTTTTAAAAGCCCGATTCTAATTTCCAAAGGCACACTCTAGGGTTTCCTTTTACCCCACTCATCATTGCTCTGGCAATGGAACTATTGGTCCAATTTCTTTGAGGCAAATATAGGGTACTGTGTATTTTAATGCCAACTTCATCCTACAAAGTGGGCTTGTATGTGGATCATGGTCTTCTTCCTGAGCGATCCTCGGAGGTCCTTGTCTGAGGCTATAATGATGTGTTATTTATATAGCGCCTTAATCGAAAGCGCTTTACAGAGAACATATTTACATACAATATCACCCAACCGAAATTGGTACTATATTGGTATCAAAGAAAGTATCCAATTTCGAGAGGCCTCTGTATTTACAATAAATAAAGTATTGAACAGCTTGAAAACGGCTCAGGTTATTGCCGGGCTATACATGGCTTCCAGTGCTAATAGGAGGGGGAACATCTCGACTGGCTATGTAGCGAACATTTGTGTCTGAAACATTGTAGAGGGCTAGTATCGTTCCCTATGGAAATCCTTTGAGAAGGATGTTGCCACATACCACTGCTCAATAAATCTCATGTGACGGCTGTCAAGATGACCCATCTTCCCTGAGTTTTATAAATATTTGTCTCACTGACATTGCAGATCGTGATAGCCATACTGACACACCTTCAATGGAGAATCTTTTATTTTGTGAAATAAAAGGTCCAGGGTTGGCCATAACCTACTTTTCTCAGGCTATAAGTTGGTGATCTGGGAATCCCCTCTTTACAGAGAAATCTAGGCTTCTTATCCAGCAAAGCCAGATCGATGAGCCTGCCCTATTGTCAGTGAATGCCTCTTCCATTGGTGTTGCTGGATTACTGACCACCAGTAATTGGAAATACTTACTTACTTCTTTCCATAGATGTCTAGGTGAGACTGGCTGGCATAAGAATACATCAATATGGGACATCTTCTGCAACGACGATGAGCCACTAAGGTTCTCTAAAGCAAGACCAAATTTCAGCTGGGGGAATATTAGCGCTTCCATTACAATTGCAACATTGGCTCTCGAATGGCCTCTATTTCCTCACGATCCTAGCTATTTTTTTTATCTTGTTTGGGTTCTAAAATGGCTTTGTCCTTTGTATGCGGGATGGATACTGAAGACTTAAGTTGGAGAAAAAAAACCTGTTCCACTGATATGCTGAGAATGTGTTTTTCTAGATACGGCAAAGGAAAGGGCTGAGTCCGACATGGAACAGGTTCCCTTGCAGATGTCGGGGAAGCCTGTGGGGCGCAGGGCTTTTAAAGCGCTAGAAGGGTTTGGATTGGAACGAGTGTGCCAACAGACCATTTCCACAGATGCTGGTGAGGCTGAAGTTGTCAGTGAAGTGCCATAGAAAATTATTATTAAAAATAATCTGGTCTAGCTGTGATCGCGGGTTCTCGATGGGTGGAAAGAGTGGGATAGTGGCTCATTAAAGTCACAATGTCTGTTCTCAAAGTTCCCAGAGGACTACTGGGGTGCTCCTGTTCCATGTCTGACTCTACTCTTTTCTTTATCCGATGTAGAGAAATACTCTCAATGTGGCATTAAACCCCATCCCTTTCAAAGCACCCATCACAACTCAATCAATCCTGGAAATGTAACCAACTGCTTGATTCATTTTCGAAATGCAATTGTCCAACGTGATTGTTGCTATCCCCAGCTTAAACATAAATGGGCATGGTGGGCTACAGGCTCAGTTAAGATGTACACACGACTGACTCGCCTAAATCCTACCATCGTTATGTAGGTTTGAACATGCCATGACTGACACAGAGCCATCCCTTCTGAGAGCAGCCCAACAGTATTTCTTTCTCTTTCCTGCTTGCATAAATCTTGCTGTGTCCCGGTGAAATATTCAGTCTGCAGAGCTTGTAGAAAACGTCTGGAGTGGCATGGCTCTTGGTGAAAGAACCGCAAATTAGAGATACAGATAAGGATTTTTAGCAGTGGATGCCTAATCTCTTGTTTCTACAAGCGCTTCATTCTTTGCCTGATGAAGTGACCTGAATATTATGAAGGCTTGCAAATAAAATACTGTTAGCCTAAGTAAGATATTGACCTGTTGCCTATATTGCCTTTGGCCAAGGTAGTACAAGCAAACTGAACTATATATTAACCCCAAAGTGAGATTACTCAACACTTTACACTACAAACAGTAAATATCAATTTAAGAATAGCGTTACAAAACTATACTAACTAAAGTGGGAGAGAAAGGGGTTAAAGCATACATTATACCCCTCTATTATACTTATAAGGCAGGCACCTAAATATGAGAAGTCCTTCCCTAACGAGTAAATGGTTCCAGAGTCTCAAAGGAGTTCAAGTCACATGTAAGAATGAGTTTTAAAGTTCCCCTGCACACGTTTTGGCTTCATGCAATAGGTAGGTACAATGCAATTTAAAATCATACTTTTTAGGAAAACTGTTTTAATTGTGATTGGTTATTTATAATGTGCCTAATACCCAGAGATTTCTAAGCACGGACTCAGGGGATCAAACCTGTGTTGCTCCGTTTTGTCTTGCTTCCAAGACGAGCGTGTTGCCCCTGAGAGATCCTCCAGAGACAAAATTAGTAGTACACTTCCAATTCCACCTTTCAAGGGGCTAACGGAGGGGGGGAACCCTGGGCTAGAATCAGAGTTCAGGCTAGAACATCAGTGGATTGAAAGGGTCATTTAGGGATTGGGCTTTGTGTCTATGAAATCCCTATGGGGAAAGGAGTGGGCTGTACAGTTGCATACCAAACCTGAGTTTTCCATGTAAAACCCCTTGAATACCTAGAATTGAAGGGGCCCTTACATCTGTCGTTGGTCCCTTGGGTGGAGGTTTAGAGTTTGCAGGTGCAGTGGCTCCAGTTGGTTGGGTTTTAGGTCTGGTGAGGTGGTGGGTCCAATCTCCAGTGCAGAGAGGGTTTCCACAGACACAGGCATGGGCCAGCCGGCCTAGGACCACTTCCGCACCAAGGATGGACCCACAGGACACACCAAAAGAGATCAAAGAGCAGGAGGCTATTCTCGATTGGTATGCAGAAAACGGCCTTTAGGCAGCCACCTCTTCCTGATGAAGAGCAACAAATGTAGGCAATGATAATCCTGCATCACCAGGTGAAGACCTGCAGAGCTCCAGTTAGGAGTGTCTGTTGCAGCAGAGGCCATGACAGTGAATGTTCTGGACACTTCGGAAATACAGACGACAGGATAGTTGTACAGTATAAAGGACTGGATGATCCCACCAGTCCATGGGCGATCAGAACAGATTATGGTCGTTCGTGGTTGCAGGAGAGGTTCCATGTATGTTTCTTGAGCATTGCTGGTTTTCTTCTGCTGCAGTCCTCTGGGTTTTCAGTGCAGTCTTCTTTTCATTGGGTTCTGGCAAGGTGGCCAAAGGATGGGGCTTAAACCACAAGGGGAAGGAATGTTACCAATATGGTATTCAAAATGGCATTATCACAGTAAACAGTGAATATGGTAGTGCAGCAGAAACCTTTGTGAACCCAAGTTCCCTGCCAGTAGCATGCCTGTCCCGAGCACAATACAAAGGCATAGAAAATATTGGCATGAAAATGCGATACCAAGACCCCAGTAACACTCCATTTAGGGTGGTGTGTTTTACATAATAAAAATACTGAAAAACATACATTTGAGAAATTCTCCCTGTAGTGGTAACCATGTGATTTACAAAAAAGGGCACCTGGTTGATGCATTACTCTGCCCAGGTGGGTAACATTGTGAGTAGAACAAAATTGAGTAAGGACATGGGAGTCTTACTTCTGAAGACCAGATGAACCCACTCCTAAATAAAAACCACCTATGAGTGGTGATATTGAACTAGTATCAATAGTTGTGGCAAATATTTGACAAAACAGTTATGTGGGCTGCAATAGCGTTTTAATTAGATTGCAGCAGGTGTTTTCAATACACGTAAATCTGGGTTAAAAGATACAACAGCCAGTGTACATTTTCAAGGTTGAGTAACCAGTTTGTAGGGTACAAATGCTAAATATTTGTGGTATCAATCTGGACTATCACATCACTAAGTCCGCTGGTCTCCTTCCCAAGGATACCCTAGTGAACATGGAAGCAACAGATTGATACCACAAATATTTAGCATTTGTACCCTACAAACTGGTTACTCAACCTTGAAAATGTACACTGGCTGTTGTAACTTTTAACCCAGATTTTGAAAACTCCCGCTGCAATCTAATTAAAACGCTTTTGCAGCCCACATAACTGTTTTGCCAAATATTTGCCACAACTATTGATACTAGTTCAATATCACCACTCGTAGGTGGTTTTTATTTAGGAGTGGGTGCATCTGGTCTTCAGCAGTAAGACTCCAATGTCCTTACTCAATTTTGTTCTACTCACAGTGGTAGCCATGTGGACTGACAAGTGCCTTTTTCAAATGGAATGTGTTGAACAGGTATGTTGCGCTGAAATTTAATATATATGTACAGCCACATGTTTGACTTTCCGTTACTTCTAATTCAAAGTTCTTTTTTGAAATAATAGTTGCTTGACATTTTTAAAATAAGTGTATGTTTCAGTTTACCTCTGTGGTTTTAGTCTCTTGGGGTGCCTATTTGGGACTACATATACCTCTATTCACCACCTTTCCTTCCTCACTTGAGTGAAGCGTGACTGGTCTGCCACGGGTACCAATAAAGAGCGTCTGGTATTTTGTTTGGTACCCTTAGTATGGACAGTTTCACACCTTCACTAGAGGACGGTGAAAAACATCTCCCTAAGAGTAGCCAAAACTAAAACATAACTTCTGCCATTCTAGACCAGAGCACAATGTGTCACTGGGTTATCTGAGGCCACAATGGGATGCTTACAAAGAGAACCATAAGGGCTACCAGGCACCACATAACAAAGAGTTGCAGTGAAGCAGGGATTTCAGTACAAGTCCCTCGACACACAAATAAAGTACAAAATCCAAGGAGTCAGGTAAAAAGTGGGCGATGACGCCCCTATATGCCCCACCAAAAAATGGCGCTCTGCCCTGACAGTGTGTTTTGGATGGAGCTTCCTCTAAAGTGGGCTGAAGGCTGTTCGATATGCAGCTGCTGCCACTGGAGAAATCAAACGGTTGAAGCCGTGGCAAGATCTAGTTCACGTGATCTATGCATTCTGGAGACCGAATTGAGTGAAGAACCTCTGTGGTAAAGCCTCGAGTTATGACTGGTGTTTTCTTTACTGAAGGTGCTTCATTCTGGAAATCAAGCTCTCTCCAACCGTGAGCCAAATAGCCTTGTTTTGGCCATGCATTATCTGAATCCAAAACCACTTGCGTGTGGTTATCATTGCCTTTGTAAATGAAGCTCCATTCACACCTGGAGGTGCGAAAGCTGACCACTTGCATTACGTCATACAGCCACGGCGGCAGATCTGTTAATGCAAAAAACAGAGGATTCCTGTGTACGTTTCTGAAGTCCCAAAGGCAGCTGGGAGTTCTGGCTGTCGCATCCAGTTTGCTGGAAGACATCATCACATTATGCTAAGGCTACATTCTCTGTACTGCCCAAAAGGTAATGCCATTATACGTCTGGAAGTGAACCTCCAAACCAAAGACAAAGGACAGAGCTATAACTAGAGCTGGTGCCCGATGAGCGTTGCGTTCACCCGCTCTAGCCCCTTACTTGGAGCCATTTCCTGTAGAGCTAGCTGCTGCCATACCAATGCACCACTCTCCAGGCGCATTAATTGCATGCCGAGTGTACTAGATCGTTTGAATTGTTAATGTCACATAGATTATGCTGCCCTTATTTTTTTTGAAAATGCACGCAAACCTTTGTGTGAACGTAGTTACATTTCTGGAGTATGTGACCGCTGCAGACTGAATCACGTCCTGCCCCATTTTCAACCTAAATTAGGCTTTTGTGGTTTATTTGTAGGTACCTCTTGGAGCCGGTATTGCTTTGGCCTGCAAGTATTTCGGGAAAGATGAAATATGTTTGAGCTTATATGGTGATGGTGCAGCCAATCAGGTACGTTTCCATTGTGTTCAAGACCGCCACCTGAACAGGCTCTACTAGTTCACCTGGCGCTCGCCCAATTGAAATATATTTCTGGCTTCCAAGTCCAAAAAATGCAAATGAAATGTGAAGTAAAAGTTGAACATTGCGTGCTCCTAAGAAGACCACAGTGTTTATTGCCATCAAATTATTAAAGTTGGATTGATTGCATTGCAAATGCTAAGTGTGTTCCTGGCCTTTCCAAAAACCGCCCCAGAAGGCGACAACCCTGTCCCTCATCAATATTTACAACATGGAAGTCTAGTAAATGAAACCTGTAGGTGTCTTCCCACACATTTCTGTATTTTAGCCACTCTGTCCGGTTATTAGTGAATGGCAGTGGGGAAGTGGATGTCAGCTTCATTGTTAGTGCAGTGGTTAAGGAGCCTGTCCCCTCACTTGCCGACTAATAAACTGGCATGCATCCAAACCACGCCCTTGCGTTTTGGGTGCGCAATAGTTGGGCCTTTTGAATCCACTTTGCCACTTCATGCTAGCAGGGAAAGAATGTCTCTCCATCAAAGGCTTCAACACTGTTTATGAAGGCTGTTACTGCTCGTATTGCCAAAGAAACACGTAGCTTACGCCCATGAATCCACTTTCCTCTGCACCCAATGAGATGCACACATTTTGGGTATGAATATTACATTCTCGAGTCTTGACCCCATGATTGAATCTCCTTTCTGTCCATGGTACATTTTGCAGTTTATGCAAAGGACTGAAAGTAGGTTTTCAGACAGGTGATTGGTAAAAACACATGGTAAAACAGTAATTGAGGTATTGCTAAGCTAACCCTTATCAACTGGGAATTCCTGTGGGGGTAGCGTTGTATTTATTTTTCTAGTTTTCAAACTGAAATCCTCCTATCTTAACAATTAGTTTGCAAACACTGTTTAACAGAACTACTTTCAATGGAACCACCATGCACACTGGACGTTCATTGACTTTAAGAAAACCATAATGAATAAAGAACATGTGGTTAACATTTTTCTAATAAATGACACCTGATTCTTGACATTGAATTAATGCTTATGCAATGGGGCTTTCAGAGCCAGTGACCATAGTAGCCGAGGCAGAACGGTACAGGAAAGTCCACCATCTTAGAATGTGCAGGTTCCTTATAAATGCATCTTAATGGCTACTATTCTACGGAATTTAAGGATTGGTCCTCATCCTTTTCTCAGGTTCCTTTATTTCCATAAACCAAGAATGAGATGTAGAATCTTTTGCGAAGTCGATCGAAGTGCCAAGATTTCTTATTGTGTTTTTCAGGGCCAGATCTTTGAAACCTACAACATGGCTGCATTGTGGAAATTACCATGCATATTTATTTGTGAAAATAACCGATATGGAATGGGCACCTCTGTTGAGAGGGCCGCAGCCAGCACAGACTATTACAAGAGAGGCGACTACATTCCAGGTCTAAGAGTAAGTAGAACTATAGAGAATAGTGATATTTTCCAACCATGGACAGGCTGTTTTTTGTATGCGCTCTAAACCACCTTGCTGGGTTTACTAAGAAGGCATATGTTGGTTATTACCTTGTTTTGTCGAACTTCTAGCAAAATCAGTGGTTGAACTCGAATAATTGGTGCCAAGGATGAGCGAACTGAAAACATTAACTGATGGAAAATATTCTTTCAAAGTTGTTAAATTAAACCATTTACTATTATTTGTTTATTTATTCTCTTCACCTAGTGCCACCAGCATTGTCTATGTAAGGCTGCATGTAGAATTAAGAATCTATTTTCTGTGCTTTAAAACCCCTACCTTTTATTTTGCAGCTGTTGCTTGCGTTTAGTTTTTTAAAAACCTGTTGGTATTCAGATTTGCAACATAAAACAGACATACAATAAGCACTCAGAAGTGTGGGGCTTAGCAAGACCTACCCCACAGCCCCCTCATAATACTAATTCTGCCATTCATGGAACCCCTCAAGCAATGGCATGGCAGCTTTTACAAAAATATGATTTAATAAGACAATAAACTGGGCCCAACTGGTAACTGCTATTTAAGCCTTCGCACCAGGGAGGGCAGCAATTCTCAGTCATTGGATGCCTGAAAGCCCTACTTAACATCCCAAATAAAGCAAGGGCATTAAGGAGGTCTTCGGGAACCTACTGACTGGGAATTCCTACATGCCGCCACACTCTCTCCCCCCTCCCTGCACCCTCCCAAACCTCCCACCACGGGTGCTAGGTTTTTAACAACCATACCCAGTATTTTCACCACTAATATTCAAAACATGTTTCTGATGTTTGTCAATCTGCTTAGAATCACATGCTGTGCATAGTCCGACATCCAGTGGTAACCGCAGAGTATTGCATCTTGTATTTCGAGAATCGAATGGGGACGTTGACATGGGCGTGCCTGTAACACTATCCCTACGTGACGTATAGTGTACCCAAGATCCCTCACGTATCGGTCCCTCAGGTTGTTTTTTTCCACCCAGATAACTTGTCGCCCTTGTGCAGAGTTCGTAAAGTACATTGCTATTGTCCAACGACCTTTGGTCGAATTATTCTATAAAGATATTTAATATCACCCCTTCCGTCCCTTGTCTCTGCGGCTGTTCCAGTTTCCGCCAAAGACCTGTGAGATTTGACGGAAGGTGATCCTGTCGGCGTTGCCGACCACGCGGCTGGGCCTTCCGCCGGCCTATATAGTAGGGAGAGTGGGGTCGGTCACTCTGTGTAATCTCAGCTATGGAGAGGACTCCATTTAGATTTTTCCCTATTTGTAAGAGCAAATTCCCATGGAAGGATAAGCACAGGCGGTGTAACCGGTGCCTGCCGATCGATCATAAAGAGGAAGGGTGTGCAGCCTGTAAGCTCTTCCGCCCCAAGACTTTGAAGGAGCGTAGAGGAAAACGGTGGGCGGCCTACGGTATGTCCATGGTCGGGACTTCTCCCACTGCCGCTACCACCGAATGTGACGACGGCGAGAGTGACTATCAGGCCTCCGAACCAGAGGTTGTTGACCTTTCGACGGAACGCTTGCGTTCCGCATCGTCTGTCCCCGGCCCTGATAGCACAGCGTAAGCTCTGCTATGGGGAAGTCCCACCCCGGCGACAAAGACACACGTGCATGACACTTAGCACACAACCCCTAGCTTTACTGTGACTATGTCGAAAAAGACTGGCACCAATGGGTGCACCGGTAATTCCGGTGATACCCACCAAATGACTAGATTGGCAGCCCTCCTCGCAGCCGCATGCGCGCCTAGCGACTGGGCAATCTAAAACAAAGGGCGCTACCCCAAAAACACATAGTTCCGTCGACACGCATCACATGAAAGCCTACGGCAACGACAAAGGACTCAAAACAAGTCCTTACCACCGCCGAAAGTTACGGCACTACCAGAAAAGGATTAGGGCAAGGCCCCCGATTCCGCCGAAACAGACTCCCTTACAATCGTCAGATATACCTACGCACCTCCTGACTGGTGAGGACGTCGAGGTCAGCCTGGCAAGAATTGTGGCCACCGATTCCCATAAACAGGCTAAGGACTCTCCGAAAGACCCAGAGATCCGCTGAGATCTAAGGATAGTGTTCAAAAGTCGAGAGAAGGGCACAGAGATAACCCACCTTCATCGGTCCCGCCAGTGGACTTCTCTGAGGGAGACGAAGGACTTTCTTTGACGTTAAGGCACAGATCTCTAAGTTTTCGACAGAAGAGAGTGCTAGAGACACTTTTTCGATGGAAGACTATGAGAGAGACGCCTTTCCACCCCTAGACCATTCTAGATCGTCAGTCTGGACTGGGGAGAAGTTTGAGGACTGCATGGAAAGGCTGGACAAGTTTGTTTCACGTGCAAAACAACCTACACCAAGAAGGCCAAGGGAGGAAAGCCCTGCTAACCCTAGATCAAAATTCCCAAGGCTTTTTGACCCCTCTTTAGAAGAGGACATATATAATTATGACCTTACCGAAGAAGACATTCTACCAGTGAAGGTACAGGAGAATCCTTTCTATAACGAGGAGGAACATGAGCCCATTGAAGATGAGCCCATTTAAGATGAACCTATTGAAGGCGGGGTGGGGGGACCCAGATGTGGGTGACCCTCAACCATGGCAGCCCCCAGAGCCACAAGACCCAGACCCAGATATTCTGGCTTTGGACTCTCCTCAGAAGACCCCTACAAGAAATCCCTCTCCTATTGATGTTCAGTTAACATTTAATGTAATGTTACGTAAAGCAGCTGATCACTTTAAAATTGCCACTGAAGAGGCAGCACCTGAAGCCGACTTTGTTGATGTACTCAAGGAGAAGCCGCCAACTAGCCAAGCCACCCCTCTACTCAATTTGCTCCATCTTTGTCTACACTGGCTCTTACGAGAGGTGTAAACCCTAGAATGGAAAAACTCTTCTGCCCTTCTCCATCAGACCCTCTGTATATTAGAGGTCATTCCACCCCAGATTCTTTGGTGGTTACTACCACAAGAAAAAGAACAGGGGTTCCTTTATCAACATGCGAGGCTCCCCCTGACAAAGAAGGGAAAAGGCTTTATTCCCTGGGTAAGAGGGTTACCGCAGCGTACTCTACGCATATCGCCAATAATACCGCTCTATTGGCCAGTTACACAGATGCGCAATGGGCTTTAATACAAGAAGGTCTACAAGAGGCTCCAGAACCTCTACGGATCCGCCTACTTACCGCAGTCTCTGAAGGTAGGCAAGTTAACCAAAGCATCTTAAAGAACACTTTGGATTCTGCTGAGAGAGCCAGCCAAGGCCTCGCTCAGGGCATTCTCCTCAAAAGACGCACGTGCCTTCGAAATTCAGGGTTTAAACCTGAAACGCAAGTGTCTCTTATAAACAAATTAGTAAGAAATCTGTGGAGGAATCCAACTTTTTTGGAAAGGAAGTCGATGAGGCCTTAGAGACAGCGAAAAAAGAATATGAAACCCTAAAGAGTTTGGACCAAATTATTCAAAGACCTTCCACAAGGCGAGGATTTGGAAACTGAAGTTTTATTTCGTGGCCAACGCTCCACTCATCAACAATACCCTTCCGGAAACAACTGGAACTCTCCACAAGGAACCAATACTTACAATACCCCGTACCCCCAAAAGGGACAGCAGCGTGGTAAGGGAAGAGGCAGGAACCCGACCCCCAGAGGTTCTCCCGCCTGAGGCTCCAAATGACTCGAAGATTTGGGTCCCCTCCCATGCCTCTCTGGTCGGGGGCTGGTTGACATCATTCCTGAAAGCATGGGAGGGAATAAACACGGACCAATGGGTGCTAAAAACCATAGCCCACGGGTACTGTGTAGAGTTCAACCAATCCCCAAAATACAGACCTCCACGCCAACGAAGACTAACACCAGAACATCTTTGCATACTTCTTCAAGAAGTCGAGATACTGGAACAAAAAGGAGCCATAGAGATCATACCTCTATCACAGGTAAAGGAGGGTATTTATTCAGTGTACTTCTTTGTACCCAAAAGGGATCTAACCATGCGTCCTGTTCTAGATCTGCGCGCAGCGAACAAGTTTGTAAAACCACAAAAATTTTGCATGGTCACCCTGCAGGAAGTAATTCCTCTGCTCACACAGGGGGATTACATGGCAACTCTGGATATGAAAAATGCATACTTTCACATTTCGATGTTGCCAGCGCACAGTAAGTACCTCAGGTTTATGATAGAAAACAAACCTTATTAGTTCAAGGTACTACCCTTTGGCATAGCATCTGCACCAAGGGTATTTACAAAGGTACTAGCAGTAGCGGCAGCACACCTGCGCAGGCAATCCATTCCAGTTTATCCTTACCTCGACGACTGGCTCATAACAGGGGACTCCTACGAACATGTCTGTCAAATACCCAAAAGACGAAAGATCTTATTCAGCTTGGGGTTCTCTATCAACGAGAAAAAATCCAGCTTAGACCCCAGTCAAGTCAAACAATTCCTAGACGCTTTAATTCGAACACAGCCTCGTCTTCCCCTCCAATGAGAGGGTTCAAAACATGTTATTTCAAATCCCTCACTATGTAGCCAGTCGAGAGGTAACAGTACGCAAGGCTATGCGTCTACTAGGAATGATGGCGTCATGTATCTACTTGGTTCCTCACGCGCGCCCAATGCAAGAGTGGCTAAGCAACCAGTGGTGTCAGGCCAACGGACAGTGGAACGATTTAGTAGTGGTCTTGCTGGCCCTAGTTCTCTCGCTGCTGCGGTGGTGGTAGTGGGGAAACCTCTTGAAAGGGAAACCCTTCACCACCCCCGCAGTGGAAGCCACTCTAACTACGGATGCTTCCCTTACAGGGTGGGGAGTACACCTGCTGGGTGGGGAGCCCACCTGCTCCAGCAGACAGCAAGCCGAGTTTGGTCACCAGACATGGCGTCCAACCACATACACCTGCTGGCAGTGTTCAAAGCACTGAAAGCGTTCAAACTACAACTACAGAGAAAGACCATCCTAATCCTTACAGACAGCACCATGGCCATGTACTATCTGAACAAACAGGGAGGCACTCATTTTCCAGGGCTGTCCAAACTGTCTCAGAACATTTTGAAGTGGGCTCTGAAATGCAACATGTTCCTTTTATCACATGTGCCAGGGGAACTCAATCTTCTGGCAGACCTACTCAGCTGCGACTTTCAGTTGCCCAGGGAGTATGAATGGCGATTACACGGAGACATCATCTCCAATGTTTTCGCACAATGGGGTTTTCCAGAGATCGATCTGTTTGTGACCCTGGAAAACACCCAATGCCAAGATTGGGCCTCCAGGTACCCCCAGAACCATTCCAAGGGGAAGGGACTCTGGATAACATGGTCAGTGAAATTTGTCTATTCCCGCCCCCCCCCCCAAACCCCCGACTCCCATTCTCAACAAGATCGTGCAGAAGATGCACCAGGAACCAGTCACAATGATATTGGTGGCCCCATGTGGGCCCGCCAACCCTGGTTCGCTCATCTGATGGAGATGTCCCTATCTTCTCCAGTCAAACTACCTTGCCCGTACAACATGTCGCAAGACAAAGAGGAGACGTTTCACCCATGCCCGCAGACACTGAACTTGGCGGCCTGGCTCCTGAGGTCATAGAGTTCGGACACCTGCAGCTCCCTCAAAGATGTATGGACATCCTCAGGGAGGCAAGGAAACCGAACACTAGATCTTGTTATTCTAGTAAATGGAAACGGTTTGTCATCTGGTGTAAATCAGAGTATCAACCCAGTCGACTGCTCTCCCACTCACATTGTCCTATACCTAACTCACTGATTTGATTCGGGCCTAGTCTTCAACTCAATAAAGCACCTAGCGGCACTTTCAGCATATACAACATCACAACAGAAGGTGTCATGGTGGAAGATTCCATTGATTAAGGCCTTCATGGAAGGAGTAAAAAGAATTGACCCTCCCATTTCTAACCCAGCTCCCGGATGGGACCTAAACGTGGTGTTAACTAGGCGTATTGTAGCTCCTTTCGAGCCCATGCACAAAGTAAGGCTTAAGAACCTCACCCTCAAGACTGCTTTTTTAATAGCAATCACCTCCATTAGAAGAGTAAGTGAACTGCAGGCACTCTCTATTCTAGATCCTTTTGTAACCGTTCACAAAGACAAGGTGGTTTTGCGCACTCGCCCTATAGCTGCACCCAAATTCATTTCCAATTTGCCATGTGAACCATTCAATAGACCTACCAACGTTTTTTCAAAAGCCCTCCAGCCTCGGGGGGGGGGGGGGGGGGGGGAACCCAGCACACACTGGATGTACGCAGAGCTGTCATGTTCTATATGGAAAGAACTCGTCACTAAGAAAGACTTTTCGTGTCTGTGGCCACAGGAAAAGGAGATGCAGTCTCCAAATCCACTATTTCTAGATGGATTGCCAATTGCATTACACTCTGCTACGATTTTGCTAAGAGAGAACTGCTCTTCAAGCCTAGAGCACATTCCACTCAAGGCACTGGGGCGCCCATAGCATTCATTGCAAATGTTCCCCTTGAGTCCATTTGCAAAGCGGCAACCTGGAGTTCCGTACACACCTTTACAAAACACTATTGCCCAGACACTCATTCTAGGTCTGATTCTCAGGTGGGACTGGCAGAACCAAGACCTCATTTCACTACTGTTCCTTCTCACAACCCACCTCCAACTCCGGGTACTGCTCGCTAGTCTATGCACAGCATGTGATTCTAAGCAGATTGACAAACATCAGAAGACATGCATTACTTACCGTAAAAGCATTTCTGATGGTTGTATCTGCT
Source organism: Ambystoma mexicanum (assembly GCF_040938575.1). Classification (NCBI taxonomy): domain Eukaryota; kingdom Metazoa; phylum Chordata; class Amphibia; order Caudata; family Ambystomatidae; genus Ambystoma; species Ambystoma mexicanum. The sequence continues at coordinate 827,460,883 of NC_090939.1, forward strand.
TAGATTCACATGCGCCCACCCTTCCTCTCCGCTCGGATGGAAGGAACATAGACCTCTTACTACTTTCTCTTTTCTGTACTCACTCATGATAGTCACAAGGCTCCCTCTTGGCAGAAAAAATGCAATCGGAGGGACCTCGACGCGTGAGGGATCTTGGGTACACTACACGTCACATAGGGATAGTGTTACAGGCACGCCCATGTCGACGTCACCTTTCGATTCTTGAAAGACAAGATGCAATACTCTGCAGTTATCACTGGATGTCGGACTATGCACAACATGTGAATCTAAGCCGATGCAACCATCAGAAATGCTTTTACGGTAAGTAATGCATGTCATTCAGGACAGCAACCTACATGAAGAGCATTTGGCTTGGATAGCAGTGGTCAAGGCTTATTGAGATGGATTTCTAGAATCTTGCCCAGTGAACAGATTTTAGGAGGCCACCCTAGGTATGATGACCAGGGAGCACTGAGAGGTTTGCCAAAACCCAATCAACCTAGCAATGGTGAGCAGTCGATGCTTATTCCCAGGAGAGTGAGAGTGAGGTCAGGGGCCCCCCAATGAGTCCTTAAAGTATGGCGCACACAATTCAATTTAGACAGTCTGGTATAGCCATACAATGATTTTATTATAGGCCTTAAAAACATACTGGAAAAATCAGGTTGTATTATTGCACAGCAGTATGATAAAAATATACAGTCACCATAGGTTAAAATATACATCTGATAACTTAATCAGCAAAGCAGGTAAGTATTTTAAATGATGGGAACCAGATAACAAGGCCCTATCCTAGCTTAAGAAGTACAAACCCTAAGTCGAATGGGGGCTTGTGCCCAAAGAGTTGCAGGAGCACACAATGTTTCCCACAGCACGTTGTCTCTGTAGGGAGAATTCAGTAGGATTGTGTTGGTGGTAGTTTTAAAGTTCTGCAACAATTTAACCAGAGGTAAGTATGTATTCTCCTTTCATCCAGGCCCAAGATACCCGGCCCAGGTTTGACAATCAAACCAAAAGGTGAGCAGAATTGAGATGGGAGACAAAGTGGTTAGGTCCCAATGTTATCCTATGGAGGTTAGGGGTGGGGGGGTTGCACAGTGATACTTAACCCCCTTACTCAAGTTTTCCCAGATGACTTTGTGGATCGTCTGGAGGTTGCTGGGGGCTTGATCTTCTGACGTTTGTTCCACTGAGATGTGCCCAGGAGTTGCAGGTTCAAGGATTGTTCCAATTGAATGGAAATGCAAGATGAAACCCTTTTTGGAGAATAGAGAGCAGAATCCAACAATTCAGACCCCTTCAGGACAATTCACAGGTGGAAGGAAGGGGCGTTCCAGGTATGGTCTCCGCACAAAGGTGGTGACCGGGATCCTTTCAGTCACGCCAGCTGCTCCAGGACCGGTTCCCTTGACAGTGGAAAGCTGGAATTCGGTGAGACGGCTACTTGTAGCACAAGCTGGCGACCAACAAAGTTCCAGACTTAAATTTGGAATGGTTACAATTCTGGTGAGAGAGCCCACGAGGGCTGGGCTGTCCACTGGGCAGTCCAGGGACACCTATGAATTCTCAAAAGGGCATGATCCTCGTAGGTTTTGAGACGAAGGGCAAAGTATTGCTCGGGGTCTTCAGCGATCAGGCAGTGGAGCAGGGCTTCACTAGACTGGCTACTGGAAGGAATGCTGGCCCACTTCGGGGGTGGGGAGGGCTAGTATTGCAGTACTGTACAAGAAGTTATATGTAAACACAAGCCTGTCCCAAAAACAAGCCAGTGCGTTTTAACAACCTGCCATGATTTAACATGGTCTGAGTGGCTCTACAACATGGGCCATGCAACCTGCGGCTCTACAGTTGTTTTGGACTAAACTCCCAGGACTCCTGTGGCTGATGGAGTTGTAGTCCAAAACATCTGTAGAGCCATGCTTCAGCTTTTGATGATTGAGTGTAAGTCACGATCTTTAAGGCTTTTGACCGAGCATTGCTGCCTGTGCGATTCTTCCCCACAAAGTCTGCATTTTGTGACCCAAACTTATTTTTATTTTATCAGCATTGGTGTTTGCAGTGTGCATATTTATTTAGACCAGATTTAAGATGTGCATTCTTGTTGGCTGTCAACCTTCAAAAAGAAAGGATCATGGGAGTTTCTAATGGGGCTTACATTATACGATGATCTGGTGGTTCTATCGGACGTGGAATGCTTCTTTTTCAATTTATGTGGAAGGATTTGAGGTATAAGGTTACTAGGGTGAACAGCAAAGTCTTGTCCCCTCTTGAAAACGTCCATGGGAGTAGACGAAAAAAATGGCCATTTAAAGTGTGCTGCTTTAGAATGTTGAAAGTTATGGTTGTGGCTGTTGAAGAGTATATTAGAAGACAGGTTCACAGGAGACTCTCTCTGTTGTCTTTGTGAGAATGACTGTGCCGCTAAGCTGTTGGACATTTTCAGTGCACTGCATCTTCCCTGGATAAAGAGGGTGGTGCAGTTGATCTACAAGGCCTTGAAGTTTTCATATGAGGAGATGTCAAGTGGCACAGCGAGTAGAGCGCTCGCTTTGACATCCGTGCAGCGCCTGCTGATGCAGGTTCGAATCCCGGCGGGGCCAAACTCAGGTTTTCATTCTTCCGAGGTCGATAAATGAGCAGTGGAAGCTGCAGCGTATTAGTTTGGTTTTCGAAACTCGAAAATGGGCGTCAACATAGGGCGTGCCAGTAATACTATACCTAATGTGACGTCCACTGTACCCATAATCCCTCACGCATGTAGGACCCTCAGATTGTTTTTTCCGCCATTTTGCTAAAAATCATAATTATATTTCCCCGTTCTTTCACTCCCACGTCGAGATCTGAAGATCGACTCTGGTCCGAAGAACAAACATCCGTCGAGACTGCGCGACGGACTTGGCCCTCGGAAGGCCTCTGGCCTCGGCCCCGAAACAAGTGGGGAGAGTGCAGGGGTGGAAACATACTCACACTCACTAATATTTCCTACATACTCTAGCTCGCTGCCTTTAGGTGACATATGGAGAGTACTCCATTTAAATTTTGCCCCAAGTGCAACCGCAAGTACCCTTGGGGTTGATAAACACGCCACCTGTAATCTCTGCTTGCCTAGGGACCACCCCGAAGCTCACTGCAGAGCGTGTAGCCTTTTTAAGGCTAAAACACTAAAGGACCGCTCCACTAAACGTTGGGCCCACCACGCCAGGCAGCTCGAGGCCATGGAAGCGGTGGGTGCCTTCAGTGACGGCAGCGACGCCGCCCTTCCGGACGACGAGGCCACAGGGGCGTCGAAAGACGCCCAAGTGCTAGTCCCTGACCCCAGAGGATTGTCCGGCAGGGCAGTTATGGGGACCACACCTGGCGACATGGGCGCTACCCCTACTACTACTACTACACATAAACACACTAATCCCAACCGGGGCTCGACACGTGTGTCGAGTTCTCGGAAAAAGGAGGCACATAGAGAGCGGTCCACGGAATCGGTGTCCGCTGGGCGTTCCAGGTCGAGATTGCCCCACGACACAAGCCAACTGTCCACAGTTGCGAAAAGTGCCTCGCTCCCCAAAGTGATGGAGGTACGATCGTCAGATGACGAGTCCGACCTCCACCCCCAAGCTGCACGCTTACCATCGGCCCGGCAGCCCGTTCGGCGCCTACCTCCGAAGGTCGACGTGCACACTCGAAAGATTCAGACAGTAGTCTACACACCCCCTAATCTCGACGCCAGGCGTCAAAGTGCAGAGAAGGTGAAAACATCAGGAAAACGCTCTTCTACTCGAGGGGAAGGGGACAAACAGCAGAAAGTCATCACTCTACGTCTGCACCCCAGACACAAAAGGACATTCACAGGTCTTCAGATAAGATACTTCCAAGACCCCTGTCCCTGTCACTAAACCTAAAATTATCCCTCCCACTCCAAAGGATATGGGAATAGGAGAGGAGCCTCAGCAGGAGGTGGTCATCCCCAGCTCCAGGGAATGGAGCTCTCAGGACATCGACAGGATGAGGAGAAGAATGTCTTTCATGGCTGACTTCTACGAAAAAAAAACCTGATTATTTTCGTAGTCATCAAAATGCCCCTGACAACTCTACTCCTTCAGGATCCAGAGACTCCCAGCCTCCTAATAAGAGACCTCAGTTTGAGACTAACTTGGGGCCTGATTTCAGACCCTTACGACATCCAACCTTACCAGCATTATGGTGAGAAACCAGACATAGAGATGTTGAACGACCAAACAGGAGCCGATTTATTATGGAGATGACGAGGGCCAAGAGGAGGAGGAGGAGGAGGAGGAGGAGGAGGAGGAGGAGGCGGCGGCGGCAGATGAGGCAGAAGTCTACAATATAAACTCTCCTGTTCATAAAGAACCACAAGTTGGCGACTCCCCAGTAGAACCAGCCCCTTCTAAATGAGGTCTTAGCTAGAGCTGCAGAGCACTTTCACATAGATACTCGAGGGGCACAAGAAGAGAGGGACTTTGCAGAGGAGCTCATGGGGGACAAGAAACCCATTGCCCAAGCCATTCCTATTCTAAAATCGATCCAATTTAGAATAGATCCTTCCCTCCTCACCACCCCTAATCTCACCAGGGCTGTAAACCCCAGAATTGAGAAGATGTTCAGAGCCGCCCAGTCAGACCCACTTTACATAAGGGGTCAATTTAAGGCCAACTCGCTAGTAGTCACTAACACCAGGAAGAGGGCGGGGACACCTCTGTCAGCATCTGAAGCTTCCCCAGACAAGGAGAGCAAGAGAATTTATGGGTTAGGAAGGAAAGTGGCCTCCACTTCCGCTTACCAAGCAAGAATCGCCAATACCACCACTCTGGTGGCAAGTTATAATTCCCACCAGCGGGAGCAGGTAGCTGCTCTCATTGACTCTGCACCAGAACCACTGAAGGGCCAGTTAGCCCAGATCGCGTCGGAGGGTAGAGCCGTGTCCGGATGCATTCTAAAGACAACCATTGACGCTGCAGATAATGCAGGCCGACTCATAGCAGAGAGCACCGCCATTAAGAGGCACGCTTGGCTTAGACAATCTGGGTTCAAGCCCGAGACCCAAGCTACCCTTATCGACATGCCGGTTGAACCGAATGTCTCATTTGGCAAAGCAGTTGAGGACACACTCAAAACTGCCAAAGACGAGTACGATACCCTTAAATCCCTGGGACAATTGACGAATAAGCCCACAAATCAAAGAGGTAATAGTAATTTTCGTCGCTCACGCGGCCAAAATTCCCAGAGGGGCTCCAATTACGCACAGGGACAGGGTACTTCGTGGGGTGGAAACCAACAGACTACCCAGAGTTATGACGGAGGTAATAAAAGGAGCTGTGGTAGAGGCAGCCCAGTCAGAGGCGGGACACCTGCTGGAAAACAGTGATGTTCCGCTCGGGGTCCCTTCCCATGCGTCCCCATTAGGGGGGTGCATTTCCATCTTAACCCAAGCCTGGGAAGGATCACATCGGACAGATGGGTGCTGTCCACAGTGTCCGCAGGATACTGCATCAAACTTCTGAAACACCCCCCGCAACCACCCTCCGCGACATAAAATTCACTCCCTGGACCACAAGAAGATCCTCCTCGAGGAAATCGTCAATCTTGTCACAAAGGACAAGATAGAACTCGTCCCGGGCAACCAGGTAAACAAGGGTATTTATTCAACTTCCTTGTACCAAAAAAAGATTTAACAATGCGCCCAGTATTAGACATACACCTTGCAAACAAGTATGTCCAACCCCAAAAATTTCGCATGACTACACTTGAAGAGGTAATCCCCCTCCTAAAAAAGGGAGATTACATGGCAACATTGGACATGAAATATGCCTATTTTCATATTTTCATGTTCCCATGTTCCCAGCGCACAGAAGATTCTTGCGCTTCAAGGTGGACAGTCAGCACTACCAGTTCAAGGTGCTGTCCTTCGGTATAGCCTCGGCTCCAAGGGTATTCACCAAGATACTGGCGGTGGTGGCGGCACACCTACGCAGGTAGGCTATCCCTTACCTGGACGACTGGCTCATCACGGGGGAAACCCCAGTAATTTGCAGATCCAACATCCAAAGAATGATCGACCTACTCTTCGAATTGGGTTTCTCAGTGAACGAGAATAAAATCAAGCCTGGTGCCAAGCACCTCCAAACAGTTCCTAGGAGCTATTTTAAACACCCAAGAGGGGTTGGCCTTTCCATCAGAGGAAAGAATTCGGAACTTACTACTGCAAATTCCTCAGGATCAGTCCGGTCGCCAGATGAGGATGCGCAAAGCGATGTTTGCTGGGCATGATGGCATCATGTATTTACCTGGTTCCCCACGCGCGCCTGCGCATGCGACCCATGCAGGAATGGTTGGCGAAACAGTGGTCTCAGGCAAGTGGTCAGTGGGACGATCTAGTGGTCGTTTCGCCAACACTAGTATAGAGTCTTCACTGGTGGTCAAGAGAGAACCTGTCAAAGGGGAAACCCTCTTACGACCCGGATATACAGGCTGTAGTCACTACAGGCGCGTCCCTGTTGGGGTGGGGAGCACACCTCCTTCACCACACAGCTCAGGGTCTCTGGTCTCACACAGTGGCCAAGAATCACATAAATCTGCTAGAGATTCTGGCAGTCTTCAGAGCGCTACAAACGTTCGAACCCCACCTGTCGAACCTGTCGGTGCACATCTTAACAGACAGCACGACAGCTATGTTTTACATAAACAAACAGGGAGGGACTCGTTCGCCAAATCTGTCAAGCTTGCCCAGAAAATTTGGAAATGGGCACTCAGACGGAACATTTACCTGTCATCTTAACATGTTCCAGGGGATCTCAATTCACTAGCGGACGCCTTGAGCAGAGATCCCCTCCCAGAAGAACACGAATGGTGTCTACACGAGGAAGTCGTAGGAGACCTCTTCTCACAATGGGGTTTCCCCACTATAGACCTATTCGCCACAAGCGAAAACAGACAATACCCAGACTTCGCATCCAGGTTCCCCCAACCAGGCTCCAAGGGGAATGCTCTGTGGATGAACTGGTCAGGGATGTTTGCCTACGCTTTTCCACCCACTCCTCTGATGAGGAAGCTGCTCAACAAGATGCACAGGAAATCGACACCGCTTATCCTAGTTGCTCCCATGTGGGCGAGACAACCGTGGTTCCCGTACTTGTGCAGACTGGCAGTGTGCGAACCAATCAAACTCCCGTGCTGGCACAACCTACTATCCCACCACCAAGGACAAACGGTGCACCCTCAACCCAGTTCAATGAACTTGGCTGCATGGCTCCTGAAGTCAGAGTTTGGCCATCTCAATCTTCCTCTGAGATGCATGGATATCCTAAAGGAATCCAGGAAACCTAACACAAGACACTGTTACTTTGATAAATGGAAGAGATTCGTTATTTGGTGCCAGAATAAACACATCAACCCAGTTGATTGTACTCCTTCCAATATTGTCACCCACATGCTCCACCAGCTGGCCGCAGGGTTGGTATTTAATTCACTCAAGGTACACCTAGCGGCGCTGTCAGCCTACACCACCTCCTATAACAAGGTGTTGTGGTGGAAAGTACCAGTGGTTAAAGCCTTCATGGAAGGGGTAAAGAGACTCCACCCTCCAATTTCAAACCCACTACCAGGTTGGGACCTTAATGTGGTGCTTGCTAAACTCATGGGCCCACCCTTTGAACCCATGCATAAGGCTAGTCTCAAACACCTGACCTATAAAACAGCCTTCTTAGTAGCCATTACATCCATAAGCAGAGTCAGTGAAATTCAGGCTCTGTCAGTGCAGGGTCCTTTCATTACGATTCATAAGGATAAACTGGTTCTGCAAACGCACCCTAGGTTCTCACCTAAATTCATTTCTAAATTCCACGTAAACCAGTCCATTGAGCTACCGCCCTTCTTCCAAGAACCCTAAAGCTCTGCTGAGGTGAAACTTCACACTCTACATGTGAGAAGAGTGGTCCTCTACTATGAAGACAAGACCAGACCACTAAGAAAGACAGACCAACTGTTTTATCTCCGTAGCTACAGGCAGAGAGGGAGATTGCGTCTCTAAAGGCGCTATCTCTAAATGGAGAGTAAACTGTATCCAGTTGTGCTACTCCCTTTCTGAGAAAACTCTGCCGTTTACGCCAAGAACCCACTCTACAAGAGGCATTGGGGCCACTCTGGCTTTTATTGCAAACGTACCCCTTGACAGCATTTGCAAAGTAGCTACATGGAGCTCTAGTCACACTTTTACTCAGCACTACTGCATTGACACTCTGTGCAAGACAGGTACTCAAGTGGGACAAGCGGTTCTAAGACATCTGTTCGCTCATGACACACGACACATCCCACCTCCTTCTACCACTGCTTGCTAATCTATGCACAGCATGTGATCTAAGCAGATTCAACAAGCCTCTGAAGAGATACATTACTCACCGTAAACGTATTTCTGATGCTTGTATCTGCTTAGATTCAAATGCGCCCGCCCTTCCTCCCCTCTGAGAGAAGGCGCATGGATGCTTGTAGTCTTATCTATCTGCTTGGATAATCTGTACTCGCGCTACTCCTTGTGCTACCTCATGTCAGAAAAAATACAATCTGAGGGTCCTACATGCGTGAGGGATCATGGGTACAGTGGACGTCACACCACGGATAGTATTACTGGCACGCCCTATGTCGACGCCCATTTTCGAGTTTCAAAAAACAAACAAGATTCCACTAGATGTCGGCCTATGCACAGCATGTGAATCTAAGCCGATACAAGCATCAGAAATACGATCACGGTGAGTAATGTATCTGATATATATTTTTTAAGAAAGTTCTTATGTAAACTTTTGAGCAAATGAGGCTCAAAGTCGCACATTGCAAGCACTAGGAGGCATCCATTTTGTGAAATGGATGAGCCTCCTGTGCTTCTGTTAAGCTCTGCTATTGCGGCACTAATAAAGCAAAAGCCAGCCAGCTGTAATAAACAGAAGCTACCACTGGGTGGCTTTTGCTTCATTTTTGCCGGAGAGCAGAGAATGCAGGCAGGAAGGTAGCATGCAGGTAAGAAAACGTAAAATATATTTGTTTGCAGTGGCTTCTGTTTTGAGTCTTCTGGGCTCCCCCGTGTCGGGAGAGCCCAGGAAACTCCAAGCTGAAGCCACCGCAAACACGGTTGTATTTATAAATGCTGTAGTTTTCTTTTCTAAGTTTCCCGGGCTACGCCTCATCAACTTCCTTTCTTCTCCGGCTGTCCCCTCCTCTCATTCCTTGGCTACCTTGCCCACTCTTCCCTCCTCTGCCCATCTTCTAGCTACCTCCACAACTCCGCAGGGTGTACCTCTGATTTGTACCCCTCCCCGGAAGGTCCTTAAGGCCGGCAACCTTCTTCATCTTGCCACTCTCAACTCTCGCTTTGCTGTCAAACACTCCTCTGACATCTGCCACCTCCTTGAAGAACTTGACCTTGATGTTCTTGGTCGTTCACGGCCAGCTCTGTCACAAGCTTTGACACTCTCCTCCCTGGGTGTAGCCTTGATCTTTCCTGAGTGGATTCCTCCCACTATAATTCACACCTACTCCTCTTTCGAATGCCTCGTCTACAGGCTCTCAATCTCTCCTAGCCACTCTCTTACTGTTGCCACTCTCTACCGGCCCCCTGGTCATATCACCTCTTTTCTCTCTTAGTGGGCTGACCTCCTCTCCTCTCTCCTGGCCTCAACCACTCGACTCCTCCTCCTTGGTGACCTCAACATTCACCTTGATTCTCCCTGTCCCTCAACATTGCTCTTTCGCGACCTCTGCGATTCTCTCTCCCTCTCTATCTTCCCCTCTGGCCCAACACACTCTGCAGGGCACACACTTGATGTCTTGATCTCCTCTAGACTCCCCCTATCTATCCCTCTCTCCACTCCCCTCTGCTGGAGTGACCACTACCTCCTCTCCTCTCTCTCTCTTCCCCCCAAGCCAAGCCTACCCCAACACTGCCACCTACCTTCCTGGACATCCGGCCCATGAAGCGTGTGGCAGTCGAGGCTTTTACTTCCACCTTCTCCCCACCCCCTCTTCCTCTGGCTGACTCACACCCTGACACAGCCCTGTCTTCTCTCTATTCTTCTATTTCTGATACTCTTGATGTTCTTGCCCCTGTCATGAGGATCTGCCTGAAGTCCAAAGCCAAGTGCAATTCCTGATATGACTCTGACCTAGCTACACTTAAACGTAGGTGTAGGGAGGCTGAGAGCAAATGGAGGGATTCCTGCTGATCCTCTGACAAACTGGCCTGTCGCCATCTCCACAGGCAATACCGTCTCTCTGTCCGTACCAAGAAGAGAGTCCACATTCAAGCTTGTGTCTCTGCGGCATCTAACAGCTCGGCCGAACTCTTTAAAATTTGTAAGGAGCTGGCCAACCCTGTTGCAGTCTCTACCCCTCCCCTTGCCTCTCAGGCTCTTTGCAATGCCCTATCCTCACACTTTATCTCAAAAACCCAGGACATCCCGTCGACACTCTCCTCCACCCCCTCACCTCCCCTCTCCGTCGGTACTCACTGACTCTCCTCCAGCCACCCCCCACTCTCCTTATCTTCCTTTCCTCTCTTCTCTCCTGATGAGGTCGCTAGACAAGTCCGATCTATGAAAGCCTCGTCAAAACAGGTTCATCCCTGTTCCTCTAAAACTCTCAAGGACCACATTGATCCCTTCGCTCCAGCCCTTGCCGACTTCTGCAACCACTCCTTTCCCTCAGGATACTTCCCCTCCCCTCCCCTCTTAAGCATTCCCTTGTGCATCCTCTCCTCTAGAAACCCACAGCGGATCCCTCTTGTCCGGCCAACTATCGCCCAATTTCCACTACCCCCCCCTTTCTTAGGCAAACTCCTTGAAAAGCTGGCCATCTCTCAGCTAAACCTTCATTCTGATTCTGTTGGCTGTCTCCATGACCATCAATCTGGCTTCAGATCTGGCAGAAGCATGGAACTGCTCTCCTGAACATCCGTGAAGATCTGCTTTCCAACCTTGACTCTAGCATTCTCATCCTACTTGATCTCTCCTCTGCCTTTCGACACGGTCAACCATACCATCCTGCTCAACCATCTCCGGGATAACTTGGGCATCACCGATCAGGCTCTGGCCTGGCTGACCTCTTTCCTCTCTGATCGACCCTCCCAGGTCCAACTTGGGTCCTTCCTATCATCTGTCTTCCTCTCCACCTGTGGTGTTCCCCAGGGATCTAACCTCTTGCCCTGGCTTTTCAACCAATACCTGTCAACTCTCGCCTTCTGTATTGTCTTTTTCTGCTCAAACTTCCAGTGCTACGCAGACAACACTCAACTCATTTTCAGGCTGCCCTCGGCCACCTCTTCCACCTCTCTCATCGCTGATTGCCTAACTGCCATCCAAGATTGGTGTGCCGCCAACGATCTTTGTCTTAATGCCAGCAAGACAGAGATCTTCCTCATTGGCACACCATCGCCTTCCTTTCCCCTCACTCTCTGGCCGGCCTCCCTTGGCCCTCCTCCTATCCCCACCTGTGAGGCCAAGAACCTTGGTGTCACCTTTGTTTTCACACTCTCCTTCTCCGCCCACATCGCTGATGTATCAAAGTCAAACCTCCTCAGAGGTATTCTTCCTTTCCTCTCATTCCCCCAGAAGCTCACTGTCTCCCAAGCTCTGGTTCTCTCTAAGTTGGACTATTGCAACAGCCTTTCTTAATCTACCTGCCTCTACTCTCCGCCCTTTACACCTTATCCAGAACAGGACTGCAAGACTTGTCCTTGGCCTCAAGCCCTGGGATCGTATCTCTCCAGCTCTGAAATCTCTCCATTGGCTCCCATTGGATGCCAGGATTAAATGCAAAACCCTCTGCATTGTCCGCAAGGCTTTCTGGGGCCTGGGTCCAACATACCTTCAGCTATCCCTCCGCAAATACCTCCCATCTCGAGCACTCCGGTTCTCTACCTCTAACTCCCTCAGGGTCAGTCGTTTCTCAAAGAAACGAGCTGGGGGTAGATCTGTCTTCAGCTGGGGCCTCCCTCTGGAACAGCCTCCGTACCACTCTCAAACTTGAGGAGAACCATCTCTGGTTCCCGGAAGCACCTCAAAACCTTCCTCTTTGCTTCTGCCTTCTCCTCCCCTCTCCCCTGTTGATTCTACTCTCCCTCGGCACCATGCACCTGGCCACCCTCTGTCCTCTAGGCCCAGGTACCTGCTCATCTTGCCACCCTCACACACTGCCTCTGGGCCACCCCATGCACTGGGGTCTGTATCTGTACCCATACAGCCCCCTTCCCTTTTCTTCCTGCACTTTCAGACCTACATGGCCTGCTGCCATGAACCCAGCAATTGCCACTTGCTGGCTGCACTCCCATTGTTTGTTGCCTTTTTAGTTATTATTTTTGCTTTTTCCTTCTTGCTCCGCACTCTCCTTTTGTTCCCCCTTCCATGCACTTCTCCCCCTTCTCCCTCTACCCTGCACTTGCACGTTCTCAATGTCACTGGGCCTAGTAAGATCGTTTTTTTTTCTCCCCTGTTCCCTTTCCCTTGCCTTGTCGCGCTCTGAAACACTTGTGTATGAGCGCAGTAGAAATAAAATATCAATCAATCAAACCGCGTTTTATTTATGACTGCAGCAGCTTTAATTTGTCGCCTCGGCTCTCCCGACCCAGGGGAGCCCAGGAGACTCAAAGCCAAAGTCACCGGAAACATAAATACAACATTATTTGTGATTTCTGTGGCTTTCTAACCACAGCAATCGTAAATAGAACAATATTGTATTTATAATTGCAGTGCCTTTGCTTGTAGGCAAGTGCAGGCAATTATAAATAGTTTGCCGGCATCCGGCAGAGTTTTCATAATTACAGCGACTTTCTTTTCTAGTTTCCCGCACGGAAAACTAGAAAGGAAAGTGGTAGCAATTATGAAAACGCAGCCGGCAAAGCTCTGCCTTTCATTTTACATTTTCTGTGCTTCCCTGGGCTTGGGGAGCACTGAAAATGTAAAATGAAAGTGAAGGCAGCCTCCTTCATGTTAAGCTCTGCTCTGGGTGCAGTAAGCAAAACCTCCCATTAGGGGGCTTTTGCTGCTTGATTAGTGCCGCCAGGGCAGAGCTTAACATGAACGCAGGAGGCTGTTTCAAATGACAAAATGGATGCTCCCATGTAAACACTCCGGGCCTCGTTTGCTCAAAAGCTTACAAAGGACCTTTCTTTAAGAAGATGTTTAATATGTCTTTATTGCCCATCTTTTGGGACAATACAATTTTTGAGTGAACTATTCCTTTAATTCTAAACCTGGTGGTAGAACTGAAGCCTATTAATAATTGGTGGCAGCGTTAAGTTTAAAATAAGCTGTTTCTTCCAAAAGACTGATAACAGGTTATAAAAGTGTGCCGAACTTATTGACAGCTTATTTTAGCATTACACTTTGGTTGAACAGATGAAAGGAACATCTGCTGAACTGTCCTTTTCATCTGAACATAAAACAGCTGTCCCAAGGGGATGCCTTGCGACTCAATAGGCAAATGTTCCCAAATAAGACAATTGGGGAGTACAAGTACTCCCAACAAAAGTTACAAAACAGACCTAGGACCCTGTCCCTCTGTTTTCATCCACACAGCTCCAGGGATAAGAACCACATGAAGAAACTCTACTTTTCCAGCCTGAACTAAAGAGGTAGAAATGTGTGTAAAATGCACACAAGTAACTACGTGTAAAGAAATATTTCTAACAAAAACGTTTGATTTAGAGTTAAAATGTACTTTTACTCACTTGTAAAATACTCATATTGGGAATGGGGACATACTTTTTTAACGTTAGGAGTAAAAAAAAAAAATAGGGTGTAAAATACTGCCACTTCAAAATATTATCTGGAGCACTGATCTTTACACCTCAGCAACATGGAGAGGGTTGTCTTTCTCCTGGGGGGTCTGTTTCAAAGGAAACTGCTAAACTTGGGGTGGGAGGCGCTGATTTAGAGGACGCTGTTTCAGAGGAGAGTCTTTAATCTGTCGCAGGTAATTGGAACATGTCTATTTTGGTTCCAATTTTTTAAAAAAGTTTTAGGGAGTCTCCGATTAGCTATCGAACCAGTTCGTTATTGGATGTATACTCCAAAATGTTGGCAGCATTAGTCCTAAAGGATTTAACACAGTGGGCTGGGTCAACAAACAGGTTTTATCCGTTACAAACTGGGTTCAGAAAAGGCATTGGGACCAGTGGTATGAAGCTTGCTTCTTGTATGGCAAAAGTCGTAGGAGGCACTGGGAGAGCTCTGTATGTCGCAGGGGTGGATTTTTCCTCGGCATTCGATAACGTTGACTTGGGAAGGTTATAGAAAACTGAATCTGTGGTGGATCGACTCAGGGCTGCTAAAGATGCTTAAATTGCTATATTCGAATAACTAGGCAAGGGTAAAGTTCAATACTGAAGGGGATCTTTCTAGGTGTATTCCTCTGTGTAAACGAGTGAGACATGGATGCGCAATAGCTCCCACACTATTTTACCTTTATGTGGTGGATTTGTGGGAAGCAAGTAACGGCTGGGGGGAGGGGAAGGTTAGCCACAAAGATGTGCAGGTTAAGAACAACCTGCATCGCCTAAGCAGATGATTTGATATTATTAGACTTTACCCCGGCGCTATGAATGGTATGACAGCTTATCTAAGCATTAATAAACTAGAGCTAAACCAGGTAGTCCTTTGTAGCAACGATTAGTAATAAAAAATTAGGGAAATGCTGTGTGTGGTCTATTAACAAAATTTGAGTGGCAGAAGTCAAGATCTTCAAGTACCGGTGCTTTTCGTTTCCCATTACAGATCTACTGAAAGTGCAAAAAGAGACTATGGAGATCAAGGTGTGAACATGTACAACCTTACTCAAGGTTATAAAAAGTAGAATGTGTGCATTTTCTTTGTTCCTCTAACAGAATTCGATCATCTTAAAGTGACCGCTATGGTGCTCTACGCATCTGAATTGTTACATTTCACCAGTAGGAAATACTTGGATATCTTGGAGGGTAGGATCTTCAAAGATGTGTTGGGCCTGCCTAGATCTACATCTATAAGTGTAACACGCTCCGAATTAGGTCTTCAGTTGTGGTGGGCACAATATCTAAAACGATGCATTAATGTAATAAGGTGGCCAACATGGAAAGACACAGTTTGGGGGTATATTTGGGATAAATGATGGATGGCGGGGCCAGTGTCTGTATTCTGAACTATTTGAAGCACTGGACCAATTTCATGGAAGGGTTGGGTATTTTGCATACAGACTCACAATTAGTTATGAAAGTAAAATCAAACTATGGGACATGATTAAAGATCTGGAAGACCCTGACGGAATCAATATTTATTGCAATAATGCTTTTTATCATAATTCGAGGAAGGACATTAGACTCTACCTGAGAAAGTTCCCTGCACATATGTTTTGCAGATGGTATTTAAAATTTTGATTAATTGTTTACCCACATGGGAAAGGATTGGTCCTAGTTTGGGTATCCGAAAGGAATTGCGGAAATGTCGATTGTGTCAAACAGAGGGTGTCGAGTCCTTGAAACATGTGGTCATGAAATCTCCTTCGACTACATTTGGATCGAACATTATTTCTTCGGACCTTTGTGCACTCTCCCTCAGTGGTTGTTTCTGTGGACTTTTGGAACCGACTAATGACCACGTCCTAAGTATTGCTTATTTTAGCCTTAGTGACATTTTTGATAATGTTTAACAATCTACAGCAAGTGATTACTGGTGGCGAAGATATTCTTTTGAGTTTAGCTATCTGATAATTGACAACGTGGGTTTTAGTGACATTTTAAGATTAGTATGGGTTTTATTGTTTGTTATGTAAGAAATATATTAAATTTTGTATCTGTTTATGAATACATTGTGTAAAGTTGTATGCTAAAAACACAAATAAAAAAATAATCTGTAGCAGAGATGTTACTGGTAGGGGGAAGTATTGAGTAGGGTGAAGGAAAGTTCCCCAGAGAAGCATCTTCCTATCTTGGGAAACGCTATTTGCATCACTTCCTTTTTAATCAACATTTCTTGCATATTGTGCACTCTGGGTATGACACAGCAGTGAGGGTACACTTGTTAGTGACTCTGGCGGCCACATTACAGAAGGCTAGAAAATAGACCAATTCCCTGTTGCAATTCAGCTATTTAAGGACTGAGCACCACTCATTTTATTTAAACCCTTTGGAACTGCAAAGTTCAAATGGCTCTTTCCTAGCGTTGGGGAGATATTCTAGAAGGGCAGGTAACTCTTTTCTCACCTACCTCAGAGGGACTGAAGGAAAAAAGCCATGCCTGCTGCCAAGGACTGGTGCCCAGAAAGGCCACCAAATATTTGCTCTTAAGCCTACTTAAAGTCACTTTGGTTTTCTTGCCGCACTTGGGAATAGCAGAGGGCCCAATGCTTCAAAGGGAATGATACAAATTACCCAGTTTTATTGTTTTAAAAGAATAGTATGTTATTCACCTGGCACAGTTAAATCCCAGGGTCAAGTTTTACTTCGTGTTTTTTCTGATAGATATTATTCATTTGGCACAATATTTCTGAATGGTCGTTATTTCGGATGGCAGTTTTGAGAATAGTATTTCTTATGTGAATAGTCTCCTAGCACAATATTGTTAATCGAGGACGTCATTTGGGGTCACCAGGAGTAGTGACTGCTCCCCTCTGCAACCCCTAGACCTGTCCTTGCGACACGTGGACTATTGGACAAAGAGGCAGTGTCAAGAGCAGCTATGTGTTGCACCTGAAAAAGGCAGTTGCAAATGCAGCTAAATGTGCCACAGCGTTTTCCACCTGGAATCTAGATCTCGTTAGCTGGAGAGATGACCGGGATGCAGGTAAAACCATGAAGCCGCCAATACCAACAGGTTGGCAGTCCATTAGTGAAGAATACCTGAATGGTTGGTTTCAGAGGCAGGGCTGTCTGTGCCACTCATACCCAGTAGTGTAGCAACATGAAGGGTATGGGGGCTAGGTCTAGCCAGTTGGGAAGGGGTAAGATCCGCCTGCAGTACTCGGTGATGGCACAGCATGAACGCAAATCTCATCAGTTTTTCTTGTCTGCTTTGCACATCCTGTGAGCCACTGGGCCTATGATGAGGTGTGCCGCCAGTGGCTTCTGCCACTAATCCTGCCTGGGCACTGTGACTTCACCAAGATCTGCCAGACCTGCATCACAGGCACAGTGTAGATGGACGCAAGGTGAGAATTCATTTACATGAAGTTGCCCTCCGCCTTTGACGTAAACCATCTGTTGCTTCCTCAAGCAAAACATATTTGGAAGGATTGCTCAGGGGAAACACACTTGCTTTGGGAACAAGAAGATGCAGTGCAACATGGGTTCAGTTCCTGTTCCAGTGCTTAGAAGCTGGAGGAGGCTGGCATTAAGCAAGATATAAAGGACCAAAGGAAATAATAACATTGACGTTGGAGCTGCTGTTTACATTTTAAAAAAAAAAATAAAATGCGATTACTGAGACCTGCAACACATCCTTCCCTTCTACCTCCCAAAAAAAAAACCTGTGGGTTACTTACCAAATAAGTAAAACAGAAAGGTGATGGCTGGAAGGTTTCACATCATTCGTAACCACTGGCACAGCTCTGGGCAACTGTGAGCAGTCCGTAATGCGAGGCGGACCTCCGAGTTACCAACATTTGCCATTTTATTAAGTAAAATGATGTGCAAACATGTCTCGCTATCCCTACTTTTCTGAGGGTTCCCCTGCCTAACTAAAGCTAAGGGAACCCACTCAGCTGTGGCCCTCACACAAAACAGATACATAAAGAAAATATATGGCAATGTAGCACTATATGAAGAACTTTCACAGACTCTGAATAACCTTGTAATTTCCTGGGTGATTTCCCTTCCCCAGGATTCAAAGTCAGATCTATTGGTGTTCAACCAAAGAAAGAAATGTCTCAAATCAGTTCTTTATCATTCAAAGTCAAAGGAAAGGTTTGTTAACCAAAGTTCCAATTATGGCAAATCTCTCCACTTCTCCAAATAGCACTAATGGTCATCCCAGCCACAATGCTTTGTCACCTTCCTCAAGAAGACTTACTACAGTTCAGAAATTTATGCAATATCCACCAACATCAGTGCTATACAGTTCTTGGTTAAGTTTGTGTTCTCTTGGTTACAGATTTGAACTTCACAGTGGTATATTTGTCAGGATGACTTAATAGTACTGCTGCTTCAACTTTTAACCACTTTACTTCTACTCTCTATTTACAATGAGAACAGTCACCTTTGCCTCAGCGTACTCCTTGGTTTGGACTACTTAACACTGCATCCACTGACAATCGGATATACCACTACTGCTTCAGCTTATTGGACTACTAGCACAGCTTCAGGGATTTATAGTTTAAGACAATCTTCAACAAGATCTACTTCAAAGTACTGCAACAACTTCAAGTAGGCAAGGCACTCTCCCTCTGAACAACTCTCTTGAAAGGGGCAGCCTCTGTGCCGCTCTTGTATCTCCCGCAACAATAACAACCTGGGTTTGCCTTGGAGACTCACTTCTCTCTGGCTTCCACAGTCTCTGGCACTACAGGTTGTGTCAACTTCAAAATTGTCTTTACAAGCAGCCAGTCCCCGTTCCCCAACTTTATCTGGGCATTTCTGCCAGTGATTAGCCCAATTAATTACCCAGAAGCCCTGGTGCCACTCTCTTAGCTTCAGGTAATACGTTCACACTTGTATCTTGGCCCAATACACTGTTAACTTCACAGTACAGTTAGATTTATCTCAACTCTGGGAAAGGTTGGTTTCAGTGTGAATATGGGGAGATTCTTGGCTTGGGCAATGCTGGGCTTCAATTGTTATACGCTAAGGTATGCTGTTTTATAATAAATAATAGAATGCAGTCTTTCTTTGAATTTCAGAATTAGGCACACGTGACTACTTCTTGATACAGTTTTTGGTGTTTAACGATTGGTATTTACTTGTATTCCTGTTTGAAAGCAAAGGATTGAGTTAGTGTCTTCTGGGAATCACAATTGGGCACACACGACCATTCTCTGATGTAGTTTTCGCAAGTTAAATACTGTTTCGAGGGGATTGGGTCCTCCGACGTATTCCATATCTTTGACGCTAATCACCACAGCTATGCTGCTTCAAAAAATGTTCTGTGTCCTGCGTTGATGGCGTCGATGCGCCGTCCCCGAGTACCTCCTCCAACGGCCGACATCACCCGATGTGATAATTAGGACGCCCCTAGCCTCAGTTCCATTTTTTCCATGAACGTGTTCGCTTCGTGAATCTCAGTACACCTCGACTCTTTGGAGTTTCTGTTGTATTCTTCTCGGTTATTTGAACCTGTTTGGTTTTTGTGAAAAAGCCTGTTCGTGACAATGTCTACCTCATCTTCAACCCCGTGTCCGGGCTTCAAGAAATGTGGGGACTGTGGGTCCAAGATGTCGGTAACGGACTCGCATGACGCCTGCCTCTGGTGCCTCGGGGAGGCCCATGACACGGACGACTGTGTCGACTGCTAGTCGCTCACGGCCAAGGCCTTGCAGGAGCGCAAGAAGTTGTCGGTAGGTAGGGTGTCTAAGCCACGGAAGACGAGGTCTGCAGGGCTTTCGACGGATGATTCGAGAGGCGACTCTCCGCATCATCGTCGGAGGTCCAGTGGGTCTCCTTCCAGGAGTCGGTCTCGCCACTCCTCTGCCTCTTCGAGGCATTCCCGGAAGCGCCGGCATCGGTCGCCTTCCCCGTCCTCTTCCGAGGACTCCGCCCGTTGGCGGGTCGCTTATCCCACCATGCAAGCAATACCGGAGGAATGGGCTTCCTTCGGGAAGAAGTTGTTAGTTATTCTCGAATCGCAGGGCACCGGTCCATCTGCGCCTCAGAGTGGGGTCGGTCGTGATCGGTCGGGCTCGGGTGGTCGGCACGGTTCGCGGGAGAGGTCCCGCTCGGACAAGGGTAACCGTTCTCGCCATGACCGTTCCCGGTCCTCGACGCGCTCGAGGCCGCGTGAACCTGTGCAGTCTTTGAGGAAGACGTTGACGCCTGTGGCGCCGAGGTCGTCGACGACCTCTCTCGAGGCTCCGCCTCCGAGGGGGTCGTCGACGCTGTCGGCGCCTAGGTTGTCGAAGGACACGCTCGGAGCTCTGGCTTCGAGGCCTGTATCGCCGCTGATGCTGGCGGCGCTGCGGCTGACGTCGGCGCAGATTCGCTCGGCGCCGACTCGTTCGCCTTTCGAGGCGGTGGTGTCGGAGGGGCCCCGTGGCACGGGGGTAGCCCCTAGAAAGGTTCTGGCTAAGGTCAGGCATAGCTTTGGTCCCCAGGTGTCTTCCTCTCACCGCCTGGAGTACATTTCAGAGGGTGATGAGGGCTCTGAGGGCTTGTTTCCGGTTACGGTGCCAGATGAGCTTCTCTCGGGCCATAGCCAATTTGATGACCTAAGACAGTCACTGCATGATGCCAGTGGACTGGACACCTCTCCAGAGGTGGAGTTTTGTAGGCCTGAGCCTGGCACTCATGTCGATTCTTCGTACCGGCGCCTTATGTCTCGGGTCACCAAGTACTTGGGATGGTTACTTGGAGTTTGTTCAGGATGATCTCAGACATCCTCGATCCTGGTCCCCCCCACTGACCCGGTACTGCTATTTCATATGGCTCTGCAGAGAAGGGTGGCGGCGGCTTGGACTGCTCCGCAGTGTCTTCCGGCAGTGGGCAAGTCTTTGTCGCAAAAATACAGTCCAGCCAGTAGCGACCCCTGCTACTTGTCCAGGCACCCCATTCCGGAGAGTTTGGTGGTGCAGGCGGCTACGGCCCCGGCAAAGCAGGCGTCGTATCCTACCGTCCCTCCGGATAGGGACAACAAACGTTTTGATGGCTGGGCGAAGAAAGTGTTTTCTTCAGGGGGTATGGCGCTTCAGGCGGCCAACTCTGTATGTGCCTTGCCTCGTTTCACACACACTCTGTGTTGCATTAGCCGCTGAACATATTCCCAATGGGGACGAACGGGATGGTTTCCTTGCTATGGTTCAGGATGGCAAGGATGCCATGTGTGAGGCCGTTCAGTCGGGTTTGGACATGGCAGATTGTGTCAGCCGGTCCATGGCGGCGAGCACCGTAATACGCAGGTTTGCGTGGTTGCAGAAGTCTGGGTTCGCTCCTGATGCGCAGTCCCGGCTCCTCAACATGCCCTTTGACGGTGAACATCTTTTTGGCAGCAAGGCTGACGAGAGCCTTGAGAGGTTGCAGACCTCCAAAGCTGCAGCGAAGTCGTTGGGCGCTGCAGTTCGACAACCTCCGCCTTTTCGTCCTAGGGGACAACAACGGAGGGGAGGTTCCTTTCGCTATTACTCGTCCTTCAGTAAAGCAAAAGGAGCTGTCAGTCAAAGAGGCCACCTTAAGAGTGCCAGAGGTGGAAAACAGGGTACTCGAGGTGCCAAGGCCGCTCGGGCAGTTGCCTCTTTGCCCTCAGGCAACGCCGCAGCCGCTACCACTCAGTCATGAGGCCAGGTCCCATGGTTCGCCGGTTGGGGGAAGGCTGGCGCAGCATCTTGTAGAGTGGCGTGCCATTACTTCAGATGTGTGGGTTCTGGAGATCATAACCCACGGCTACTGTCTTCCCTTTCGGCAGAGGCCTCACGATAATCCACCTGGGAACCTCTCTTTGAAGAGTCCGGATCCGCTCCTTGCGCAGGGAATTCAAGCCCTGCTTGAGAAAGGCGCCATAGAACTGGTGCCTGTAGCGGAGAGGAACAAGGGGTGGTATTCCCCTTATTTTTTGATTTCGAAGAAAGACTGGGGATTGAGACCCATCATGGACTTGCGCGGTTTGAACAAACTCCTCCGGAAGGACAAGTTCAAGATGGTCACTCACTCTCAAATCCTCCAGGCCCTTCAACTTCAGGACTTGTTGGTGTCTCTCGACCTCAAGGACGCTTACTTCCATGTGCCGATCCATCCCAAACAGAAGAAGTACCTGAGGTTCGCGGCTGGTGACTCGCACTTTCAGTTTCGGGTCCTGCCGTTCGGATTGACCTCCGCCCGAGGGTTTTCACCAAGCTCATGGTGGTGGTGGCAGCGCATCTCAGGAAAGGGGGGATTCACGTCTACCCCTACCTGGACGATTGGTTGATCAGGGGGAGCTCTCCCGAGCAAGTCCTGGATCATCTGTCCGTCATCTGCCACTGCCTTCACGAGCTGGGCTTCTTCCTCAATTTAAAGAAGTCCCATTTGACGCCAACACAGCGGCTCCAGTACATCGGAGCATTGCTCAACACATTCCTGGGACTGTGTTTTTTCCTCCCCAGATGAGGGCTCTTTACATTCAGCAGATGGTGCACAAGTTTCAACTTGCCCAGATGCTCCCGGCATTCGAGTTCTTGAGGTTGCTCGGCCTCATGGCATCCTGCATTCTTCTGGTGCCAGAGGCTCGTCTGCAGATGAGATCTTTGCAGTCGGCACTCAAGATGCAGTGGTCGCACTCTTCCGGCAGGATGTCGGACCCTGTTCAGGTGCCGCCCTCGGTCGCCCAGGACCTTCTGTGGTGGGCTGGTGGGCTGTCAAAGGCAATCTGATGAAGGGGGCCCCATTTTGTCTACCCTGGCCGGAGGTGACGATCGTGACGGATGCATCCCTCACGGGATGGGGAGGTCATGCCAACAAGTCGACAGTCAGCGGTTGTTGGTCTCCGTCGGAGTCCAGACTCCATATCTATCGGTTGGAGCTGAGGGCCGTCAGGCTAGCCCTGAAGGCTTTTCTGCCGACTGTGCGAGGAAAGTGTCCCCTGATTCCAACAGACAACACGTTGGCCATGCACTACCTCAACAAAAAGGGGGGGGGGCAGGGTCACTTCCTCTGTGCAGGGAGGCGATGCAGCTCGAGTTCTGGGCCATCCAGCAGGAAGTTTCGATCTCGGCTGTTCATCTGGCCGGAGACGACAAAGAGACGGCGGACGCTCTGAGCAGGCAGAGCACGATCTCTCACGAGTGGGAGCTGGCTCAGGAGATTCTCCTGGAGATCTTCGCCCTTTGGGGGACCTCTCAAGTGGATCTGTTCGCCTCCAGTGTCAACCGGAAGTGCGACAGGTTCTGCTTGCAGGAATTTCCTCCAAAAGGAGCCTTCATTCGTGGTGGAGTGGTCATTCCCACTGCTGTACGCGTTTCCTCAAATCCACGTCATCCCGCAAATACTGCAGAGGTTACGGAGGTTCGGTTCCCGGATGATCCTCATTGCTCCGGCGTGGGCCCGGAGGACGTGGTACCCGGACCTTCTCGACTTGTCCATCTGCCCTCCACGTCGTCTTCCCTACCGAGATGATCTGCTCCCACGGGAGGTGGGGTCAGGTTCTCCATCCAGAGGTCAGATCCCTCAACCTTCACGCTTGGCTTCTGAAAGGTTGAGATATAAGGATTGGGACCTCCCTGAAGACGTATTGGAAGTGTTGCTCTCGGCCAGACGGCCGGCAACAAAGTCTCTGTGCCGTTGCCGTTGGTGTAAATTCTGCGACTGGTGCAGAGTTAAGAATGTGGATCCTTTTGAGTGACATTCCCATGGTTCTGTCTTTTTTGCTTTCCTTGGCCCACAGGGGCTTGCAAGTGGGTACCATTAAAGGTTACCTGGCAGCGCTGTCCATATTTAAGCGTTCGTCTGAAGAATGTTCCTATTTTAGGATTCCTTTAATTTCTCAGTTTTTGAAAGAGCTCACTAATGTGTTCCCCCTCTCACCTTTTCTGGTGCCCGGTTGGGATTTGAACCTTGTTCTTAAGTTTCGTATGGGTGCTCCGTTTGAGCCTTTGCATTCTTGCCCTTTGAGACTGTTGACTCTTAAAACTGTGTTTGGTTGCGGTTACTTCCGCTCGCAGAGTGAGTGAGTTACAGGCACTTTCAGTTAAGCCACCCTTCACTGTGTTTCATAAGGACAGGGTGGTCCTTCGAGTTTGTCCTTCCTTTCTTCCGAAGCTGGTTTCGGAATTTCATTTGGGCCAGAAGGTTGTTCTTCTGGCATTCTATCCTCCGCATCCTGGTAAGGAAGAGGAGAGGCTCCATAGGCTTGAACCTAGGAGAACGTTGAGCTTTTAGATTTCACGCATGTCCCGGGTCAGAGTGGATGTTCAACTCTTCATTGGTTACGCTGGAAAGCGTTTGGGACAAGCTGTGACGAAACAGACTTTGTCTCGTTGGATTATTTTGGCTATCCCCGAGTGTTACCGCTTGGCAGGTAAGGACCCACCGGCTGGCTTGCGGGCTCATTCTACCAGGGGTATGGCTGCATCTGCTGCCCTACAGAGGGGTGTTCCTTTTCGTAACATCTGTAATGCAGCCACCTGGGCTTCAGTACATACTTTTGTACGTCACTACTCCCTCGAATCCATCCGAGGACAGGATCTGGCCTTTGGCAAGGCAGTCCTTTATTCCGCAATTTGATTGGGCATGCTACAT
The DNA here is from genome assembly GCF_040938575.1 of Ambystoma mexicanum. Taxonomy (NCBI): domain Eukaryota; kingdom Metazoa; phylum Chordata; class Amphibia; order Caudata; family Ambystomatidae; genus Ambystoma; species Ambystoma mexicanum. The sequence continues at coordinate 827,485,259 of NC_090939.1, forward strand.
TTGTGTTCTAAATTCTTTTCCCACCTCCTTGCTTTGGTACTGCTTTGGGAGTCTGTCAAAGATATGGAATACGTCGGAGGACCCAATCCCCTCGAAGAACAAGTTACTCTCTTACCTGGTAACGTTCTTTCGATGGGATGGTCAGACTACGTATTCCATATCGCTCCCTCCTTACCTTCCCCACTGCAGAATTTCTTATACGATTGCAGCTTACATTTCCGCAAGGCCTAGTGTGTCTGACTGGCAGAAGACTGGTGTCAGACGTTCTGGGGGAAAAAAACTACAACTGAGGCTACGGGCGTCGTGCATCCTACTTATCACATCGGTTGACGTCGGCCGTCGGAGGAGGTCCTCGGGGACGCCGCATCGATGTCAGCGACGCAGGACGCAGATGCTAAAAATTTTCCAAAGCAGCACAGCTGTGGTGTTTACTGTCAAAGATATGGAATACGTCGTCGGCCCATCCCATCGAAAGAATGTTAACAGGTAAGAGAGTAACTTGTTCAACTCTTGTATTGTTAATGTAAGGTATTCGGTAATGGTCCCAGCAGCGTCCCCTCTCCTTAATTAGGGGCACGCGACCACTCCTTCAAACCAGAACAGTCGTGAGAATAGCAGAACAATCAATTTCAGTCACTTTAGCTTATCACGCGAGTAAAGAGTTTACCGTTAGACGCAAGTGCTACATCCTCATTGTTCAGTGTATTTTAGAAGCCACTAACAACTTCTCACTTAAAGTCTTGCACAAGTTCACAGGGAGCTGGATACTGTTACCGGCAAGGCTTGCACAAGGTGTTAAAACACTGTGCTTCACTCACCGGCTCTTAGACACTTGCTCTGTGGGTTGCACTGCTTTCCAGACTCCTGCCACAACTTCTTCTTCTGGCTCTCTGGGGACAACCACCCTTCTCCTGAAAGGTGTCTCCGGTCCGGCCACTGTTTGGGAGCTCCTTTTACTCCTGAGACCGACGGCTGGATAATTACTTCTTGCCTCAGTCTCTTGCACTTCTGCAGCTCGGCAACCACAGCAATCAGGCTCACATGTGAAAAGACTTCTCTCGTGCATGTCTTCCATTGCACAGTCTCTGCGCTTCAGAGTTTGGGGGAGCCAGACTCTCTGGGAACAAGCATGTGAAATCTGCTGTTTTTGTATCCTGGCATCCCTCTTGATCTCCCACTTCTGCTTGCCAGCCTTGTGCCTTATTTCTTCTGCTTCTACTGCTCGCCTTCCAGTCAGTTCCAGTTCCCTACACTCCTTCTAATTACCTGCACCTGAGGGGGGGGGCGCTTCTACGCCTCCCAGGTTCCTTCTGTTGTAGGCTGTTGGGCTTAATTGCCTGATTGCTGCAACTGCATGCCTCTTCAGTTCTCTTCCACGTCCCAGTACTTCTAGGATTATGGGAGTAGAGTCCATTTCAACAGAGTTAGTTTTTTCAACAATTGAGCTAATTTTAAGGGTACATTTAATTCCCTTAAACTCAGTAAAAGAGGGATAGCTGTTACAGAGGAGTACATTGGAATCAAGCCGTTTCTCTAGATCCTTTTTAATACCTTGGGGTGTAAGGAGGGTATTTATTCCTACAAGTTATTTCGATTGACAAGGTTTGCTCAGATTTAATAGACTTTGTACCTGGGTCATAGATCTTATGTGTGTCGGGGACATTATAATGGCAATATGCCATGACCCGTTTTGGCAACCCAGAAAGGCACCTCCTTTCAGAAGACAAATACTGCGTCTCATCCCGCAGGATCTCTTCACCACCCTGGGCCCTGTCTCCTCCCAGGTGGTCCTCCCAGAGTACACCACCCCCAAGCTCCGGATCAGGGAGCATCTGCTTTTCCCTGGCCACCTGGGCAGAGACTTTAGACAGGGTTTCAGTGAGGGAGTCATAGGATTCTTCACAGCTACCGCCCAGACCACTTTTGTTCAGCCTGCCAAGCCACTACAGAAGGAGAAAGAATGTATGAAAATCATGCTTGGTCCCACTCCAAAAGGGGCAGTCCAGCCTGAACTATTACGTCACAATAACATTATGATTCATAATGTAATTGCTTCAAACGTTATATTTTGTTTTATGTATTATGTTGTTCCATTGTACAGCGCTTTGGTGTAAGGGGCTTTATAAATCAATAAATACAAATACATCCCTTCTGCACGAGACTACAAGCATCCCTAGACGGTATAGTGTGTGTGTCAGTGTATGTTTCTGTTGAAACTTGTGACGGGGGTGGGGGCGGGTACTGAAGTGAACGGTGGGGAGCAAAGGGAGAGGTTTGGGGGTGAAACCCCACGAAACAAAGAATAAAGGAGTGGGATAGGTGGGGGAATTGGGATGAAAAAAGGGAAATTGTGCAATATTGAGGGTCACACCTCGTATGGAAAAAATTATATTTTTCATGTGCAACTTGAAACACACCCCCCACCAGACATGATTCATCCTCAATGGGCATCAGTGAGGAGTAGCCTAGGATGCTGAAAGATCTCAAATCATTCTTAACCACTGGCAAAGCTCTGGGCAGCCCTCCAGACCATCGTTTTTCTGGTTGGACTTGTCTCAGTTGCGGTTTCCAGTCAGTGGCCAGTCACTTGGCAGGCACTGGATATCTGCGCTTTCGGGTTTAGGCCTCTTTGATATGCTCTGTCTGTTTACAGTTTAACCTGAGAGATGTACAATAGTCCAGGTTGTTGTTGGATGTCTGCTTAGATTCACAGTAATTTGGTAATATGGGCCTATACACTGATATTAACTCTACATATGGTGACCCATTATTGTCTGAAATGTAAATCCTATTACAGCGATATCGTAACCATATTTTACCTAGGATACTGAGGAACAATGCTATGTGATGCCACTTGTCAAGGGGTGAAATATGTCCAGTCACTTCCTGTGATGTCACTTGGGGGCACGGTCAAATGACTAATTCCTGTCGTCAGAGGTCAATGGTCATGTGATATCACTTCCGCTACCCCTGGCATTTTGGTGAAATGACGTTCCTGTTAATGGATTTAATTTATTGTTGCAAAGTTACACCACCTGATTGGTAAAACCTAAAATGTCCCAGTTGCCATGAGTTAAATTCTCAAAGCATTACATCTAAAATGTAACACCCCAGGTGCCCCAATCTGATAAAATGTGTTTTCTTGGACGAACGGCATTGTCCTAGGATATCAAGGTTAATTTACAGTTATATTTGAATATTTTTTTGTTTCATTTATGCTGCACCTTTAGTGCCGAGCGTGTCTGGTGTCGTCTTTATAGCTAGCCCATTGACCGTATTGTTCCTGGCTGGTTTACTGAAGAGGCTTTTACAAAATCGACACATTAAATGGGAAAACTCGGAAAGTCAATTCTTTTTACAAACTTGACCTCTTTGTGTTCCAATAGTTAATACAATTCCATTTGAAATTTCAGAAAATTTATAAAATGTAAAAATCGTGTTGGTTGTAAGTGGGGCGGTTGGATTGCACCTCGCAGTTAATGCCATAATCTTCCTTGTGGATGACAAACTCATCCTGCTATTTGGAAGTCAGTCAAATGCTGCCTTTTTGGTTAATCCCCATTCGAATTCTTCTTCTTATCAGGGTTCATACATGGAGCGGCATATCCCTGTGCAAAGGCCAAAGCTATTGGGGACGTCGTTTAGAGTTTGGCAGTATTTGATTTGAAAATACTGGCAAACTCCATGCCATTCATCCGCATTTAGTAATCTGAAGTGTCCGCATGATTTATTCATGCAACCTTTCCATCAGACCCCATTTTGGAGTTTTATGAACCCTATGGGTTTTAGGGGGATGGCCCGTTACCAGTAATGCTTTTGTGTGGATGAAATTAGCTCCACACAAAACCAGTTGATTTTGACCAAGTTTTTATTTGAATTTGGTGGTGCAGTAAAAGTAGAGGTAATCCCGTTATTGCCACTATTTTACTGCACTGCCAAACACTAAATTAGGCCCTTATTGGTTTTGCCAAATTTACCTTTTTTCAAATGTTACTGTATCTGCCATTACTCACTCCCGTGACAGTTGCTGTGTCAATTAATTCTTAATCCTTAGAAAATTCCAGTTCTGTTGAAAGCACCTGCAGCAAATAATTATGTTAATGTTACATGATTCTTTTAATGTTACTTACATGATTCTTTTCAAGTGTACTGCAGAAGAGAATGCATTGTTCTTTAAGAACACATGGCATTTTTAAAAATGGTGTATATGGCTCTACTCAAACCTTCTCGTGACCCACCTTCCTCACATGCTTTTAATTTTGTTCTTGGCCCCCCGCGGGAAAGCGGAATCTACCCTTTAAGTTGATAGAAATGTGCCTAAAAAGCTCTTCCTGGAGCAACAGGAGTGTGCTGCGACAGCTTCCAACTGCCCATCGCAATACACATGAACAGAGAATGGATCAGCAACATATCAGTCAAGTCACTGACCTCACTTTCTGCATCTGCTCCTGTGTACATTTAATAAGAAGGAGGCAAGCATTTGAAACGTACTGCGGAACCGGTCCTTATGCAACCCTCATAAAGAAGGGCAGTGAGAGGTTGAACCTAGCGAGTGCTCTTTGACGACCACCGTAAGCAGATGACGGGCAACTTCAAAGGTAAAATTACTACATCAGTGATTGTTTGTCTCAGATGGCCTTAATGTGCGGACTCCCAAGAAAGTTTCAAGCATTTTATTGAAATACACCATAAATTCTTTGACATTTCTGGTCAGAGTATATTCTCCAGGACAGGCAGGCAGATGGTCCAATCAAAAGCACTGGTTGGAGAAAGCTCACCTAACTCTGCATCAATAAATGCTTGCTCTTTTCACAGAGGCTGGATTAGACTGTTTAGAAGTTTTAAAAAAACACTAAGATGTTCCCCTTTTCCAGCATGGATCTGAAAACAGCCTCTTGTGCGGGATAGTAGCCAGATGCTCATCTCAGGCAACTTGTTCTTCTGGTGGCTTTCCTCTGATGTTGGTGAGTATTTTGGGTTTGGGATGGTTCCTGTGTCTCCCCTGGCGTCCTACTGGCTTTCCTCACTCCCAGCTCAGTTTCTGCAGGGTCCCATTGGCCTGGGGTCTGTCTGGGAAGGTCAGGGCGGGTGCTGGATGTCGCGTGCGTATTCAGCAAGAAGGTTATTAGTTCATTCTCTGATGTAGTTCGATCCCGCTCTCCTGGTTCTAGTCTGGGTTGCTGCCAGTGGGATTATGGGAGTGACGTGGCCAGATACAACTTCTCCTTTTCTCTAGTGCATTTGCAGATGGGTCCTTGCATCTTGGCAGGGTCCATTTCTATGAATTGGTTCTGTCGGGCTCTGTTTAAAATGTACACTGTCTCTGTAGTAGTGGCACTTCACCACTATGAATCTGTTTTCCGGGGGCACTCGTCCTAACTCCCCTCTATGCAGTTTGTCAACAGCAATCATCCTCTCTACTGCTCCCTTGTACAGGGTCTTTACCACTATTTCGACCTTCATTTCTAGCTCTTCAGTTGATTCTCCATCTCTTTATGGTACCCCCCAAATGCAGGGATTATTCCTTTGTTCCCTGTTTTCTGCATCAAGTTTCAAAGCAAATTCTTTCTTTCTTCTCCAATTCTTTAATACGTGATTTCAGTCCTAACTCGGACCCGGTTCTCCACTCCAATCTGCTGTGAGCATGGGAATGCCATTTCGGGTGTCATCCCCCTTCCTACACTGCTCAGCGGCTATCGCTCTCCGCCCCCTGCTTTTTCATTTGGGTAATCTGGGGTATACTTTCATCTGTAGCGGTGTGCAGCTGCTTCCCCCGCTCTCAGATTTGCACAGTTTGCCTTGTTGGTTTTGCAAGGTTTGTCGTTTGCACAGCAGTATTTGCCCTCTTTGTCCTTCCAACTGCATTTGCTGCTCCAGTGGCTCTCTTCCTATTCTTTCTTCTTTGGGTCTTCCATGCCATTGTTGTGGTGAGCCAATCGTTCCCTCCACACCGGCAACCCACATCACCCCCAGGGCACGCTCGCTGCTTCAGTGGGTGCCCCCCACCCCACCTTCATTCAAAGATGTGAGTTGATGAATGGCAGCAGCTCTTTCCTACTCTGTTCTTGCGTGACCTCACCATGTGCAATCATCCACGCCAGTTTTGCAGAGAAGATACCTCTTTGCTTGCTGGATACAGTCGTCTCCCTTTGGTACTCACCCCTGCCACAGTGGTTTTCTTGGCTCAAATGCACAAGCCACTTCTCTGCCATCTTTCAAGGACCTTGTTGCGGGATTGTATGATCGGACCGAAAAAAAGGTCTGACCGTACAAAAGTCAGAAAAATACTACCACCAAAGGTTCGAACACCAAAAGTTTTAGCCTTTGGTGGTAGCATTGTAGGGAAGTATAAAAAAAGACTGCGGGTATGTCCCCCGCAACACCCTGCTCACTATACTCTGTGGTAGAGTGAGTGGGGGCTGCGGGGGACGCACCCCTGCAGCTCCCCAAAAAAAAAAAAAGGACCCTGCAGTGATCACAGAAGTGAAAGGGAACTGGCGCTGCAGGGACTCGTCGTGTAAAAAAGGTAAGTAGGGTTTGTTTATGTTGGCCGTGTGTGTGGGGGGGGTGGTGTGGGTATGTAGGGGTTTTGAATGCGTGTTTGTATGGGAAATGTGTGAACCTTCTTGTGTGGTTCACACATTTCTCATACAATGTTTTCCATCGCAGACTTTTCCACGACGGAAAAATCGCGCAGATCCCTTGTGGTGCCCAATCCTCCACGCCGGTTTGATTCTCGGCATGACACTCTTCTACTGTCTTTGGAGAGGCCTCCTTGGTTCTTTTCCCTAGGGCTCAAAAGCCCAGGGACCGGTGATGCCTCACTCGATCCCTCGGTTCCTTGTGCTTTCTTTCTCGTTAATTTCCACTTCTTTGCCGCTCCCAGTGGTGGGGGCGTTGGAGGGGTCAGGGGGATGTGCTTGCTCTTAATCCTTTTAGGGTCTGGGGAGTCGGGAGTTCATGGCGTCATTTTTCTGAAGAATTGTAACAAATTTTGCATGCTGATGAGGTAGGGCTTATTTCACCCAAATTATGTTCCAGAGGCAACGACTAGGGCACATAACAAATGTTAGAAATTATGACACATGTGTTATCCCTCTCTTCTGGACTGGAATGTCATTATATTACGGCTAAATAGCAAACTGCCCCAGAGCTATCGGGAGGATAGCTCAGGGGCAATGTGCTCGCCTTGGAAGCAAGACGACACGGAGCAACACAGGTTCGATCCCCAGGTCCGTGCTTAGAAACCTCTGGGTATTAAGCACGTTATAAATAACCAATCAAAACAAACACATGTTAGAAACAAAAGAAAGCTGTTGTAGATGCTCAGAACCTTGCACTGAGCATTGTTCAAGCAGAATGTTGGCTAAGCCACGGAGCATTGAGGGTGGAGTCTTGGTAGAGAAATATCAAGAATTGGAACCCTGGTTAAGGCCCTCTTGTGACCCATTGTTCACAATGTCCACATTATAATAGTGCCTTTATGGGCTAAACCATGTGGTCGCTTGGGCCTTGAACAAGGGCCCCGGGATGTTATCCCCTGTAGAACCTGTACTTAACACCATTCGCACCCGTTCCAAGGCTGTCCTATTCATGGAAAGAAAATGATCCACAAAGATGGCCTCCATGGATTGGGCATGCGGGGCCGCGTACGGAGGCCCTCTTTCATTTCCATGGCGGCATCTTTAAGCAGAGGGGAGCAGAAGCAGCAGCACCTGTGGTGGTGGCGGCATTCGCCGCTGCTGCAGTAATGGAGTAAGTGGGGAGGAGAGTTTGTTTAAAAGTGGACGGACTGTGGGGGGAAGATGGTGGGCAGGGGGAACTGGCTATCAGGCGGCTTGGAACGTGCGCTAGATTGGCAGTATCGGCCCATGTTCCTAGCCTCCTGATTGGGTGGCATACCCACCAAGGATGCTAATATGACTTTAACATGTGCATTTTCGGGTGGGCCTGGCCAGGAACTGGCTGCCAGGCCGAGCCAAAGTAGTGCGAGGACCTCGCAAGGCCTGTTAATGGCTAACTCTGCCTGCAAACACTGGCGTGAATGCCTTTTGCACCTCCCAGGGAACCGACGGCATGTATGTGCATTTTTTTTAATTAAAAAAAGTAGTAGTAAAATGTTTTCCCTTTTGGGGGTGAGGTGGAAAGGGGAATCGCGTGCGTTCTTAAGATTTCTCCAATTCAATATGGCCACGATAGACTTGACAAGCACTAGGGGATCAAGTGCCTAGTCCCAGTCTATGGTGGACAGGCATGATGAGGAGGATTAAGGTTGCATGGTGGGGAAGGAGACTGCAGTGGGAGAGGGGTGCAGTCAGTTATAAATGTTCTCTTTTCTTTTATCCACTTTATTTGCTGTTTTAAAATGAACATACAAAGAACAATACAACAACACAATCTCAATATCGTAACATTACATCTAGATTGTAAAATTCACAGATCCACCAATCATCATACAGCACTATTCTTAAATTCGTGAAATAGAGAAACTAATAACAATCACAAAGCACTATTTTACAATCAATTTATAGATTATTGGCGTACAACAATCAAGACAGCATTGATGCGCACAACAGACCACTATATTAATGTAGTCGGACGATGATACACATGGAACATGACTTAACTAAACAATTCATTAAAAGGTCCCTAAATATGAGAATAATAACCCTCTATTCCTTGTTTTAACAGCATAACCTTTTCATTGTTTGATAAGGTTTGAACATCCAACAACCATTCATCCACATTTGGTTTCTTTCTTGACTACCAAACTCGTAGTTTTTGCTTTGCCGCCATTACCAAAGCACTATTAATCTAATCCGTTCTTACTCTGGCCTTATCCCCTCTTCCTCTGTTGGACAAAAATAGTCGAGTAGAAAGTATGTGGAAGATGTTCCTCCAGCACAATGTTCAGTCTATCTAGTACTTCAGACCAAAAGCTAGACACTCTAGAGCATACCCGCAGCATATGCATTAAAGTACCTCTGTCACATCCACAACAGGTATCAGCTTGCAAAAGTCCCAACCTAGCCATCCTAGATGGTGTCCAATATAATCTGTAAAGGATCCTTTGCCTAATGTATCTAAGCCCCAAATCCATTTTTGCTTGCACCCCTTTGTGAAGCAGATATTCCCATTCCTCCATAGGAATATCCATGTTAAGATCCTCCATCCAAGCCTGATGAAGTTTATCCCATGCCTCTACCTTTGTTCTTTCCATTGGCATCAGCTTCATGTTCTTTTAAAACGTGCTTAATACCTGAAATCGGTTTGCGTTGTCTTGCTTCCAAGAGAACGTGTTGCCCCCGAGCCATCCTCCATGCAGAATAAGAGAAAACTGGAGGGCATGCTGAGAGTGGAGGTGATGGGCCACGAAAGACAGTGGCGGCCGTAGAGCGGAGGGCCCAGCAGCTACATCCGAACGTGAACTTTCATTGTCGTTTGATGCCCTTTAGCGGGCTCCCTCACAATCATTTTTTTTTTTTTAGCAGGCTACGCATCAATGAACAGTTCTTTCATATCATATTTAATGTTATCGATGTGTAAATGGTAATTCCTTGTTAAAGGCACTGCATTGGTCAATTTCATTGCATTTGAATGTGGACTTATTTTCTGCTTTGAATTGTTTTGGCAGGTTGATGGTATGGACATTTTGTGTGTCAGGGAGGCCACAAAGTTTGCTGCAGAGCACTGCAGGTCTGGAAAGGTAAGCTACTTGTAAAATGTGCTTGTTTTCATAGAGCTGTGATATGTATTAAACTTTGATCAGCAACTTGCTGCTCAACTGCGGGTTGTGCCTGGGTCACCTGGTTCAAATTAGAATGTATGTAGGTCAACTGTGTTTCACCAGACCAGATTATCCATTGGTGGTCTTTCTTCAGTAATGATTAATTTATCTACACACTGCAATTCCCTTTTGACGTACCTTGATGGCTGTGCTAGTAAAGTGTTTTTTTTTCTTTTTTTTTTTTTATGATAGATTCCCCATTTGATAGATTCCCCATTGCCTTCATGAAATCCCTAGCATTTCGGTAATTGATTAGCATCACTCACTTACCAAATTACCTATCCAATGAGATACACTGGTTAGTTGATGAGGGTGAACGTGCAGGGAGAGCTGCTCCCGTTTTCTTTCACTTTTGTTTGGACGTGGCAGCTCAGTCTAGCTTAAGTTAAGTACCCTAGTCTCCTCTTAACTTTTCTCCAAGTTGAGTTTTGGTTACTTTGTTGTGTACACTTGCGTTTAGGCAGTTTCTGCACTACCCTTGATGGATCTAAAACCCCTGACCTTAATGGGGTATAACAGACCTGAAAAGAAAGGGAAGCTAAACCTCTCTTACGTAAGTAACGTGGACGAAGCAACAAGGCTAAACTCTCAGGTAAACTTAGCAGGCTGACACAAACCTACAATTGGGCCACAAACCTATCTCTCGAAAATACACCACACAGATATACTAACAAATGTATACTTTAATTATATCACACATCTAGATCTTTCCAGACATAATTATTTTTGTTTTTTTTTATTATTGAATGTTTTAGTTTAAAAATAAACTTTTTCATTATTCTAATTCCAAATTTTATGGTAAAATAATTTAAAACTAAAGATTTTTTTCCTTTTTTTATCATGAAAGGCAATAAAACATAGACAAAGTTCACTGTTCTTTTCTTTAATGCTTACATTTATTATTATCTTAATATCTTCTTTGTATTTGTATTGCTGATCTGAAGTATGATCTTTTAATTGATGTTCATATTGCATGAATGAAGGATCCATCATGATTGTTTCCCAAAATTTTACAACTGCAATAAGTTTTTGTTCATTCCCTGCCAAGATTGTCGTCCATCTTTGCTGTGGATGTAACGTAACGCTTGTAGTTATCCGTTTGTCTCTAATCGGGTTTCTTTTATCAGTTAGCATAGGACAATCCATGATTAGATGATATAAAGTTTGTTATGGATTGGTCTTTACAAAAGTGACAATATGCTTTCTTTTCTGGTAATTGATTTATCATGGCTAGTCTCTGTCTTGTAGGTAGTAAGTTGAGACGTAGTCTTAAAAATGTATTTCTGATTTTCATATCTGGAAATTTCCTCAGATATTCCGGAAGATGGAGTGACCTAGTCTCGATATTGCTTGTTAGAGACAATTTATAAGTTGCATTTATTGTCAGTGTTTTGATCCAATCATTTCTCTGCAATCTTAATTTAGCCTTCTGAGAGCGATTCAGTAGCATCTCAAGCTGTATATCTTCGCGATATAGCAAGTTTTTACATGCTCGTTTCCATTGGTTTAGTGCCGTGGAGTTTGTTGCAAGGTATTGTCTTTTATGGTGTTTATTGCTGGTATGGTCTCTGTAACTTGTGTTTTCCTAAACAACATAACGGAATTCCAATTCCGTACTGCCTTGAGGGATTGCAGACCTAATTCATGCCGAATACGAGGTACCGGAAATGAAGATGGCACACCAATAATTTTCCACCATATGCAGCCCTCTAATTGATTACAAATATCTTGTGGAGAATTCATTAGGGTCTCTGCACCATAGGTTAGAATTGCCGTGATTATTTTGACAATAGAATGTTATAACTGGTTGTAAAGAGTATATGCCATTATTTTCCATGTAACATCTTGCCTTGTCGTGCCAGGCAAATAATTGCTTAGAACATAATGCACATCATAAAAAAAAATGCATAACATAGTATAAAAACAGTAATTGTCTAAAAGAAATTCCTCACCGCACTGCCTAGATGTGGGGCCAGTTTCTCATATAGGCACTCCACATACATTAGAAGTGGGGGCAGAGGGGACAGTGAAAACACACAACCTAGCAAGCAGCTAAAATCCCTTATCGGCCTGCACAATCGAGTACAGTGTCCTAAGGCACAACCCACCCCTGGTATATGTGGAGGTCATAGACTGTTAGTCTGCACTAACCCATGCAGCAAGCCCTGGGAGAAAAGCGGAAGTAGATGTTTTAACCAGCAGGAAAAATGGCCTAAGAATGCTTTAGGCCAACACTGACACCACATTAATGTTGACCTATCTAGACCATAGTATTGAAAATGATAACCTACACACACATAGTAATTTAACATAGTAATAGAAGATGGGAAACATTGCAAAATCATAGCCAAAGGCCTCAAAGAATTACAGATACGTTTTTTGAACAGTTAACCTTTGCAACACTACAGTGCAATAATAGGCGTCATGAGATAAATGCATAGCAGGAATTTACATTTCATTAAAAATCGGAGGAATGTCCTATAATTCTAGTTATCTTGGGGGTACAGGAAAAAATGATCAGGGTGATTTAAGTATCGTCAGTGTTACTGTAGGAGAGTACCAGAAAAGGTTGAAAATTTCCTAGTAATCAATGGGATAAAGTCAATGGACCAACCACTTCAATGAAGGCAAGTCTGTTCTAAGCGACATCTGTGCGTTCAGTGCCAAACAACCTGAGGGTGGGCCCAGAGGCGAACCCATTAAAGCGATAGAGGTCAGTGGATAATAATCATTTAATTAATAATTTAAATAATATGATGAATCAGAAGTCCTCAAGGAAGATGGAACAGAGCATGAGGACCCCCAGTGTAGGTCAATTGGAAATGCGGTGGAGTCTGCCCTCCTCCAAAGACTCTCGACCCCAGACCAGATGGCCCCCTGAGGGCAAGTATATTTAATATGATCTGGCATTTATAACGCGCCTGCACCCCAAGGTTTCATCAAATATGCTCTAGTATGGCGAAACAGCCCAGCTAAGTACAGGCTTCTTAACTAGGTGCAGTTTATGGGATCTGGTGCCAAGACACTCGCACCCTGAGCCAGCGACAACACACACGACCCTTCAAAGGAACATACAGCCTTTTCATAACATCTACCTTGACGACTGGAGTGAACAATCAGACGATGAAGACTAGGGAACTAGCAAAGATGGATTATGGCGGCTTGGTGCACAAATAAAGGGGGTCGCAGCTCAGCAGAATATGATCACAGGATGGAGATAACTGCTGATGACATCCCAAGCAGCAGGTCATGAAGTTTGTTGGTGTCCCAGCACCCTTCTAGGTGATGAGTGACCTTCAGCCAAGCAGAAGATTCTGGCAGTAAAAGGTGGACGCAGCAGTAAAGCAGCCCGAAAACGATTCCAGCATGGAAGGCTGGAACCAGCAGATTGGGGGCTGGTGGGTAGCAATAGCATTCAGGAAGCCTGGACTGGACCTCCAGAGGCAGAATACCCAAACAGGGATATGCCCACACCACTGTATCAGCTAGTATGGCCGGGTAAGGGTTGAGGGAAGTGGTAATCTGCAGAAAAACTCCTTCAACAAGTAAGCAGAATGAAAGTTTGGTGGTCAGGGGGGTGTGGGGTGAGTTCTGATGACTTTAGCTGGTCAGATGACCAAATACACTGGTTACTCAATAGAATTGCCCCTCAGCCTAGCCACCCCCCCTTACATCTTCTCCGACAGGAAGTGAGAGGGATAGCTCGGGGCCCTACACTGACCTTAACCCGTTTAAATCAATATGGAGGCTGCCATGTGGGCTCACAAATTGCCCATGTGGTGAGAGGCCATTTTAAGATAACCTTGTGGTTTGACTGAACAAAGGGAGCCCTAAAATCCATAATGGATGAGAGCTGGATGTAAAAAAGTGTTGGTGCCCCACTTGCTACCAAAAAGGCACAGTGGCCTATCAGTGGGTAAAATAGTTTCCACCCCCAGTAAAGCCAAAATTAAAGTATAGCTGCCACCAACCTACTGAAAGCAGGCCACGTCTGGTGGGAGGGAGCACCTCCCACCGCAGCAACCAAACCGGTGCCCGAATGCAGCCAGACCCCATTCCGCCCCCTACTTACCTGCATGATGGTGTCTGGGCCAGGGAGCACCCCACTGTAATGAGGACAGCTGTCGGAGCGAGAGACTCTGCAGCAGGGGGTGTCGCAAACATGACACCGGCTGGCAATAACCTACTAGGCACCAGGGGGTTCCGCGTCGACATCTGCGCGACTCCGCCAGACTGCATCTGTTGGAGTCCATGCAAATTAGCACCACTATGCCACCAGGGAATTTGTCTCCCACAAAGGCCTTTACTCATTACACCACCAGGGATATAATTATTATATTAAAAGGCCCCATGGAGGCCTTCCATCCAACATCATGAACCAAGTTGGAAAGGGGCGGTGCACTCAAGCCCTCTTGTGCCCTCCCATGGCCTTCCCCTGTGACTCCCCTCTCAGCCAGGTCAGTGATTGGCTATGTTAAGTGGCCAATCCTGGAAGGGAGTGGTTTATGTAAAGAGGTGTGTGAGTGAGTAAGTGTGGGTTAGTTGAGTGAGGACAGCAGGTGAAGGACATCCAAGAGACCAGACGAGGCGAGAGCGGAAGGAGTGTGGGGGTCTAGTATAAGGAGGGGGGCTGTGGCGTGTTTGTGGGAGAGTGTGAGAGGTAGAGTAGGAGTAGTGGTAGTGGTAGTAGGGGCAGAGTTTGTAGTAGTAGTTGGGAGTACAGACAGTAGGTAGCAGGAGTAGCGAGTGAGAAAAAACAGACAGTAGAATAGCCGTTGGTAGTAAAGGGCAATAGTGTACACTAGTGAGTATAAACATAAATAGACTGACAGTAGTAGTAGGAAGTAAAGGTAGTAAAGGGATGGGTTTAGTAGCGGAGTAAGAACAGTAGTGGAGGGAGGATAGTAAGAGAGACAGCGAGTGCGAGAATAGGAGTGGCTACTGGTAAGAGTAGGGTGGGACGGAGAATGGCCAGAAGAATAGAGAGAAGCAAGGAAGTACAGTGGGAGAAAGGAGGGAAGAGAAGACAGAGGTAGAGGGGTAGTTGGAGGTAAGATCAATATTAAAACAGGAGTAACAAAAGAAGCAAGAACAAAAGTTGGAGGTGGCAAGGCAGAGTGAGATCAGAGGGATTGTGATGAGGTGGGAGGAGAACATCTGAAGAGACCAGTTTAGTGAAGGGTCCAGTATGAGCGGGTGTGAGAGAAATGCGTGACACTGGGTGGAAGAAGGCACCACCCGAACTCCCTAGCCCACTAAGTGGGCTAGCAGAGGCAGAGTTGGAACCCCCTAGGGAATTGGGTTGCCAACACCTTAGGCAAGCCACACTTGACCCCTACTGTATATTGTTCTTCCTGGGGCTAACTGGCTGTAGCACTAACACCATTATGGATGCCTGGGCTGTGGAGGTGGTGGCAAGGCCGGGGTAGACGAGCTTGACGGCCTTAGCTCCAAAATACCAAGCCCCGCTGAGCCCCAGATACCTTTGCCCAGGAGATGAGGCTATCCTGCCTCAGCCTTGGAACCTCTTCCAGTCTCCAGCGGGGTTATTTGTGGTGGGCCACCTGTCGCACATCCCTAAAGGCAATTTAGAGTGATATCACCATAGGGCATGAATGGGGGTCCCGGAGGTACCCCCGGGGACAGGGCGCCTTGGGGGCAACACAGCATATATCTTACGTAACATAAAAGGGGTTGCAATGGCAGGGTAATTTCAAGAGCAGTCACTCTGCCAAATGTTGAGGACCCCTAACAAGACAACCTAGAATCCCCAAAAATAAGAATTCCGTCTTGGGTAGTTATTTACCGTACCTTTTTACTAACCTAAGGGTATTTTCTTGCTGAATCTGATTTCAAGGGGCGAGTCTGCATACCTGTTTTGGTATGCATCGTAGGTATTAATAGGATGTAAAGTCCGCTCCCAGAGGCTTCCCTTAGCAAACTGTAGATGTTAGGAGCCTTGTTCAAGGATACTCTGCTCAATGTGTAGGAATTATGAGCTGCAACTTCCCTTGAGGGGAGAATCCATGTTTCTACTAATTGTGTTTTCACTATACAGAAATGCATCTATTGTATTGAACCTTCTACTAGTAAATGGGGTACTTTTCAAATAGTTGTAACCCCTACAAAAGTACTTAAATCCAAAGGTACTTAATTGGGACCTTGTTTCCTTTGCTTCTAGAGTAGGGAAAACCTTAAACATACCTTTTGGTGCTGCCTTATCGATATAAGGTGTTAGGGAAGTGTCTATACAGAATGGTTTTAGTTTAACACCTGACTGAAATGGTCTCCTTACACTCAAGGAAATACATGCATACAAACGAACTAGAAGTTACACGTTATAGCCATATAGGTTTCCACAGGCAGGAGGGTAATGGAAGGATTTAAAAATAGATAGCAAATCAGTGTGTTAGAAAATTCTGTTCTTTCGTATAGAACTTCAGGAACTGAAGTGCGATCCAGGAAAATGCTAATATACAGTCATTTTGTATGAGTTCAGGAATTTCAGACAAATTCCCCATAGGATTAAACGGGACAAATTCCTTAAGCGGAGCCCTGTTTTGGGATGAAGGCAGGTAAGTCTGTGTTCTGTACAATGGGTGCGGGTAAAGGTGCAAGCAACCACAGAGAGCATCAGAGGAGGCCACCTCCAATTTCAGGTTCTAGACAAAGGAAGGAAGAAGTTTAGTTTTCGGGCCAGTGGATTTCAATGGCGAACCATGGTGGATGGGGTCTGCAGCACTCAATGACCCAGGGGACCCCTGATGATAAATCTGAAGAGTAGCTGAGAAGCCGTGGGCCCAGGGTCAAGTACTCATGGTTTCAGGTTCATAGGACTTGGCTCTGGAACGCCAGAGCAACCCAGTGAGTACAGAGCTTCTTTTACAGGGTGAGTTATAGGATCCATTAGCCAGGGTTTTACACCCCGGGCAGGTGAGGGCCCAGACAACACAAAAAAAGAATAATCTGCCTTACTAGGAGGAACTTCCGGAGGTAGAAGCGACTAGGAAAGCACCTGACCAAGTGCATCTGGATGGGTTGAGGAGCAAAAATGTGCAACCAGCCAGCAGAAAACAGTGAGATGGCAGGGGAAATTAGAGGTTACCCGGTATTGCTCAGCAAAGACCAGAAGTGGAGAACTGGTGACTCAACATTATTTTGGACGGCAGAGTCCAGGAGAGAAACATGGGGCGGTAACGCAAGAATGATCCAGAAACCACATGGGACATCCAGTATAACTGGCAAGGAGCACCAGGATGACCGAGGAGCAGCTCAGGAAGGACATCCAGCACCCAAAAGAAGAAACCCGAGGTAAGACCAAGGATCCAAAGCCCAGCCAATGTGGCCAAAAGTAGTCCTAAAAACAGCAGCCCATTCCATGGCAAATCCTCCTGCAACTCAGGCAAGATTTAGCCGACGCAAGGAATTCTCTGGGTCTCCACTTGATATGCACATTCACTCCTGGCTTGGCATAAACCAGCCATCCACAGTCGCACCCCAGTGTTTTGGTAGCCAGCCAATAAGGCTGGCATGAAAACCTCTCAGGCCACCCCTACACTGGATGTATACTGGGGTTGTGTTGGGCTGCAAACCAACCTAGGCTAGTTTAAACCTCTCTAGAGGGTGCAGTGCTGGGCTCAAGGTAAGCAAATGTTTGCCCAGTGGCTTTTGTATGACTGCCTCATGGTCCCCAAAGAGAAAGGGATGGCCGGAAAAAACACATCTGCGAGTAGGCCTTTAAATAAATGCATTAGTTATCAATGGATATCACACTGATACACTGATAAATTGGGCCTCTAATGAAGTAACAGTGGTTACAGCCCAGGTGTAGCTGAAACTAAATTACTGCTGCCATCAGCCTACTCGGTACACACTTTAAGGATCAGTTCCCTGGGACCAAAAGCGGGTGCTTAAAAATCTCCCATACCCTGGTAGCTGTATGGGTTACTAAGAGTAGCACACCAGAAAGTGTTGCACTGGCTGAGGGACTTCAGTAGCCATAAATGAAAATTTGAGAAACCATGCAAAGCAACAAAACGTTCGGAAGACCCAGAATGTTGGTGAGCCAGAACCCCCTCAAATTAAATTCTGCCCTTGCACTTCCTTTATGGAAATTCATTTATTCAATGTGATAACTCTCACCCTGTATCTTGATAAACCTACTTCAGTCATGACCGCTTGCCCTTGATTGCTTGACGGATGCTCACAATGTGTGAAGCAAGGAAAGCCAAGGAGTACCGTTTTGTTAACCTATTGAGACTACAGTTTCTGATGCTTGTTAATCTGCTTAGAATCACATGCTGTGCATATGGTCCGACATCCAGTGGTAACCGCAGAGTATTGCATCTTGTCTTTCGGGGGACTGAAAGGGGACGTCGGCATAGGCGTGTCTGAAACACTATCCCTATCGTGACGTGTGTAGTACCCAAAATCCCTCACGCGCCGAGGTCCCTCAGATTGTTTTTTTCCGCCCAGATAACTGGTCGCCCTATAGCGGAGCTCTTCATGAGACATTGTTTATCTTACCGAATTGTCGGTTTAATCCCTGTTAAGTCACTTCGTCTATCAAGAACATCTTCGACGAAGACTACGGGGGAACCATCTACGGCTGTGGATTCCGGCACTTAAGATCCGGCGTTCGGACCTCCACGTGGTTGGACGATCTGGCCGGCCTACACAGTAGGGAGATTGGGCTCGGGGTTTGCCATACTGCTATGATGTCTTTCCTTTTCCACTTTTTTCCTTTTTGGTCTGGTCACCCTTCCCTTCTGCTATGGAAAGGACTCCATTTAGATTCTGCCCTCTGTGTAGGGTCAGATATCTGTGGAAAGACGAGCACACTTCGTGTACACTTGTCTCCCCCTAGAGCACTAAAGCAGTGTTCAGCGTATAAACTCCTAGTCCCTTAAGGAGCGCCGGGCCGCGTACGGTATGTCACGCGTGGAGCCTCCCTCCCCTGCCGCGACACCAGCCGAGAGTGACGGGGGTACTACATCGGATGACCAAACGTCCAATGCGGACGTTGTAGACCTTGAGGCGGATGATTCTAGAGCCACCACGCCCGTCCCCGACCCTTCCAGGCTCGACTCTGGTCTTGCTACAGGGACCACACCCGATGACAGGGGTGTACAATCGCACCGCACAAAACACACAACCCAAGCGCCCTCCTCAACGATCTCGTCGAAGAAGACGCAAGCGCCATCGGATCGATCTGACCTGAAGCCTTCCCTGCATCCGCAGCAGCGCATGACGACTGGGCTTAATAAACGTAACAAAGACGCTACTCCCCAAACTACACATGCCGAAGTTTCTGAACAAGAAACTTTGACGAGTTTCAAGGTTTCCAAGGCCTGTGCAGGCCCGAAAACTACGAGTAGGCCTCTAACTACGAGTAGGCCTCTACCCAAGAAACCATCATCTGAGGCGTTGTCCCCCGAAGATTCGGTAACTATCAGGAGTATCAATAGGATTGCTACGGCGGTGGGCCTAGTACCGGTTTCGCCCACAGTTATGGGCCAGTCCGCTGAAAGGTTTTCCACGGTTTTGGAAGACGATCCTGAGGAATCTTACGAAGAGAACCCGGTACCCCTCTCAAGCACCCTCAGGAGATCCTCTGAACGCCTTAGGGCAGAGGACCCGGTTCCTGCTCAGCTGGGTTCATTTGGGACATCCAAGTGGACCACGGAGCAATTTGAGGGGTATATGGATCGGCTGGAGCAGGTTTTCGGGACTTCTGATCAACCTCCGCCGAAAAAAGCTTGGGTAGACCCTAACCCTCATACACAAGTTGCCCAACACCTAGATGTTCAACACTATGTTGATTATCAAGAAGATGTCCAGAAGGACACGTATAGAGACATCTATACAGAAGAAGAGACTTCTTGTCTGGACAATTATGGTGAAGATCAAGGCGCAATTGACAACTGGGAGGACACCTAGCAGGACAATCACAATTCTGCTATCGTTTGCGTCGACTCTCCCCCATCCACACTGGTTCGGCAAGCTCCCCCGGTGGATGATCAAATGGCTTTCAACAACACGTTGAAAAAAGCAGCGGAATTCTTTAAAATTGCCAAGCTTGAGGCATTGCCTGAACAAGATTTTGCGGAAAACATTATTGACAAGCCTCCGGCAAGACAGTCTATCCCTCTTGAGCTCTGTAAAGAGACGGCTGGCCCCTTCTTTACTCACACCCGCTCAAACTAGGGCTGTGAACCCAAGGGTCAAAACTCTTTTGGCCCTCCCCCACCGACCCGCTTTATACCAAAGGGCACGCAATCCCAGACTCGCTGGTGGTGACCAACAATCGCAAGAGAGCAGGGGTTCCCCTTGCCACGGGAGAGTCACCCCCAGACAAGGAATCCAAACGGTTGTATTCCTTAGGCAAACGGGTCACGTCGGCTGCTGCTTATACCGTCCGGATTGCCAATAACACAACGTTACTGGCAAGCTACGTCGACGCCCAATTGAACCTACTCCAGGAAGGCCTTCAGGAGGTTCCGGAACCAACCAGAGCCAAGCTTCTGGCCATTGTCTCGGGAGGGCAAACTTGCCAATCAAAATGTTGTAAAGAATACCCTGGACTCCGCAGAGACAGCAGGCAGGTCTCTCGCACAGGGTACTCTCCTAAAGAGACACGCGTGGCTGTGATTTCCCAAAAACCCTCTTCTCAGAGGGGCAGCAATTCTCGGCGGGCCTTTCGAGGACAAGCCCGCGCCGCTCAAAATAATTTCGGCACGGGCAACTTCAACTCAACCGGCTGCAAGCCCCACTTACTACCCCAGAGGGGTCAGAAGCGCGGAAAGAATAGAGGCAGAGGCTCCAATTCCAGAGGTGCGTCAACCTCTGGTCAGAAACGACCACCAAGTTCAGGTCTGCTCCCATGTCTCCCCGGTCGGGGGGGAGGGGGACGATTAACATCTTTTCTCAAGGGAGGAGTTAACTTCAGACCAGTGGGTATTAAAGACGGTCGCCCACGGTTACTGCGTGGAATTCGCCCGACCCCCACAGTACAGACCGCCGAAACATCAACGCCTTTCACCGGAACATTTGCAGATCCTGGTCCAAGAGGTGGAGGCGCTGCTGGGAAAGGACGCCATAGAAGCCGTCCCGATTCTTCAGGTAAACAAGGGTATTTATTCAATATACTTCCTTGTACCCAAAAAGGATCTCGCCATGCGTCCTGTTCTAGACCTGCGCCCAGCGAACAAGTTCATAAAGCCCCAGAAGTTTTGCATGGTAACACTTCAAGAGTTGATCCCATTGCTAAAACAAGGGGACTTCATGACAACATTGGATATGAAAGATGCATACTTTCATATTTCAATGCTGCCAGCGCACAAATAATTCCTAAGGTTTGTGATTCAGGACAAACACTACCAGTTCAAGGAACTCCGCTTCGACATAGCCTCGGCGCCACAGGTGCTTATGGCAACCAAGGCTGGCAATGGCAGCAGCACACCTGAGCAGACTTTCAGTTCCAGTTTACCCTTACCTCGACGATTGGCTCATCACGGGGGACTCGTTCGACGTTTGTTTTTCAAACACCCAAAGGACAGTAGACCTACTGTTCAGCCTGGGATTTTCTATCAACGAAAAGAAATCCAGCTTAGTCCCCAGCCAAGTAACAGTTCCTGGGGGCTCTAATTCGCATGGAAGACGATTTAGTCTTCCCTTCCAGCCAGAGGGTTCAGAACCTGCTCTCTCAAGTTCCTCAGTATGTAGCCAGTCGGGAGGTGACGGTACGCAAAGCTATGCGTTTGCTAGGGATGATGGCGTCATGCATATACTTGGTCCCCCACGCGCGGCTGCGCATGCGTCCCATGCAAGAGTGGCTCAACAGCCAGTGGTGTCAGGCCAGCGGACAATGGGAAGATCTGTTAGTTGTCTCGCCAGCCCTCGTTCTCTCTCTGCAGTGGTGATCGAGGGAGAACCTCTTGAAGGGGAAAACCTTCACCACCCCTGCAGTGGAAGCCACTCTTATGACACTCATCTCTCACAGGGTGGGGGGGGGGGGGGGGGGGGGGGCTCACCTGCTTCAACAGACAGCGCACGGAGTGTGGTCCCCTCAGGTAGCGTCCAACCAAATAAACCTACTGGAGCTACCAGCCGTGTTCAAAGCATTGAAAGCCTTTCAGGAGCAACTGCAAGGGAAGACAGTGCTGGTCCTAACCGACAGCACAACAGCAATGTATTATCTGAACAAGCCGGGGGGCCCCTCTCTCTCCAGGGCTATCCAAGCTGTCCCAAAACATCTGGATATGGGCTCTCAAACACAAGATGTTCCTGATATCCCAACATGCTCCAGGGGAACTCAATCTTCTGGCAGACGTACTCAGCAGAGATTTTCCTCTGCCAGAAGAATACGAATGGCGTTTGCACGAAGTCATTGTATCCAACGTCTTTGCAGAATGGGTTTCCCATAGATCGACTTGTTTGCTACTCAGGAGAACGCCCAATGCCCAGATTACGCCTCCTGGTACCCCCAGAACTGATACAAGGGGAACGGTCTCTGGATAACTTGGTCGGGGAAATTTGTTTACGCTTTGCCCACCCCCCCTTCCTCCTCCCGACTCCCCTTCTGAACAAGATAGTGCACAAGATGCACCATGAACCAGTCACCATGATTCTGGTGGCTCCCATGTGGGCCCGCCAACCCTAGTTCGCGCACCTTATGGAAATGTCCCTCTTCCCCACCAGTCAAGCTGCCCTGCCTGTACAACATGTTGTCTCAGGACAGGGGGGAGACTCTGCACCCATGCCCACAAACTCTGAACTTAGCAGCCTGGCTCCTGAAGTCATAGTTTGGACATCTGCAACTCCCTCAAAGATGCATGGACACACTGAGGGAGGCAAGAAAGCCTAACACACGTTATTGCTATGCCAGCAAATGGAAACGTTTTGTCATTTGGTGCAGTTCCAAAGGCGTCAATCCCTCTGATTGCTCGCCTTCACACATTGTGTTATATCTAACCCTTCTGTTGGACTCTGGGTTAGTCTTCAATTCCTTAAATGTTCACCTAGCGGCGTTGTCCGCCTACACCACGTCACAGCAAAAGGGGTCGTGGTGGAAAATGCCTGTGATTAAAGCCTTTATGGAAGGGGTTAAAAGAATTTATCCCACCATCACTCACCCACCCCTGGGTGGGATCTAAATGTGGTTTTAACTAGGCTCATGGGACCCCCTTTTGAGCCTATGCATAAAGCTAGTGTGAAAGACCGGACTACAAGACAACCTTTCTAGTAGCTATCACTTCTATCAGAAGAGTTAGCGAACTACAGGCCTTCTCGGTCTTGGACCACAAAGTCCACAAAGATAAAGTAGTTCTGCGCACTCATCCCAGATTTGCTCCGAAATTTATTTCGAAGTTCCATGTGAACCAGTCAATCGAACTACCCACGTTCTTCCAGAGACCTACTAACATGGCCGAAAGAAGCCTTCACACACTAGATGTGCGCAGGGCAGTCATATTCTACATGGATAGAACTAAACCACTGAGGAAAACTAAACAATTCTTTGTTTCAGTGGCAGCTGGTAGAGAAGGGGACCCTGTCTCTAAATCAGCAATATCAAGGTGGATTGTCAAATGCATCACACTGTTACACTCTTGCAAAGAGAGAACTGCCCTTCAAGCCTAGAGCACATTCTACTCGCGGCACTGCGGCATCCATAGCATTCATTGCAAATGTACCCCTAGAGTCTATTTGCAAAGCGGCAACCTGGAGTTCTGTACACACTTTTACAAAACACTATTGCCTAGACGCGTGTCTAGGCAATAGAGTTTTGTAAAAGTGGTCTGATTCTCAGGTGAGACAAGCAGTACTAAGACATCTTTTTTCTACTGTTCCTTCTCGCAACCCACCTCCAACTCCGGGTACTGCTCGCTAGTCTATGCACAGCATGTGATTCTAAGCAGATTAACAAGCATCAGAAGACATGCATTACTTACCGTAAAAGCATTTCTGACGATTGTATCTGCTTAGATTCACATGCGCCCTCCCTGGCTCCCCGCTCGGGGTGGAAGGAACATAGACTTCTTACCACTTTCTCTCTTCATGTACTCACTCACTATAGCCTTGGGCTCTCTCATGGCAGAAAAGGGATTTGGGTGCTACACACGTCACGATAGGGATAGTGTTTCAGACACGCCTATGCTGACGTCCCCTTTCGGTCCCCCGAAAGACAAGATGCAATACTCCGCAGTTACCACTGGATGTCCGACCATATGCCCAGCATGTGAATCTAAGCAGATACAATCATCAGAAATGCTTTTACGGTAAGTAATGTGTTATGAGTGTGGCATATAGGAACCACCTTTATTTAATTAAGAGAGGGAGGAGTGTTATAATGAGTGTCTTCCCTCTGTGTCTTCCTTGCAGGGTGAGGTGATGTCAGTGGAATGTGGTGAGGTCACTGTGCTCAGAATGTTGTCATCTGAATAGTGTTCCATGGGGGACAGTTGGAGATAGAGAGCTGGCTGGCTAGGATGTGCCGGTGCTTTCCTGCTGTACTTATGAACTAATAAACCCATATAACTTACCTGCTGGCTCAGCTGCTGTCCCCTCCACGACAGGATCCCATCCTCGTCGCCAGTGTAACAATGCGGACTCGTCAACAACACACCTGAGCCAGCAGGTAAGTTATATGGGTTTATTAGTTCATAAGTACAGCAGGAAAGCACCGGCACATCCTAGCCAGCCAGCTCTCTCTCTCCAACTGTCCCCCATGGAACACTATTCAGATGACAACATCCTGAGCACAGTGACCTCACCACATTCCACTGACATCACCTCACCCTGCAAGGAAGACACAGAGGGAAGCACACCCCTGTATTGGAGCGTGTGGGAAGAACTGCAGGAATCGCCCTGGAATGCTCTGTGGATTGTGAGTCGGTGTGTGCATTCCTGATGGAGCAAGAGGAAGGGTTCTCAATTTTTCAGGAGCGGAGGAGTTTCTACCTGGGCTCTACAATTGTGTTACTGTGTTCCCGGGGTCAAGGAGGAGTTTGGCGTGGGTCTTCGGTGCCCGGTGTCAAGGAGGAGGTTCCCTGTTATGGCGGAACATATCTTCAATCAATTAGGACCTAATCGTGTCAGGCCAGTATGTGTGATGTTATGTGTAGTGTTGTGGCCTGTCTGTGCTCTCTCCGTTATAGGTGTTACGGGCCTGTGTGCAGGAGTATGTGTGTTCGTGTCGTGGCCCGCTGTGTCATTGGTAAATATAGTATTGATGAGTTTATTTCCTTGTTTTGTGCTGCTCAATGTGTTTTCCTTTTAGGTGGGGTCGTGACTTGGCGGACATGGACTTGTGGGTGGGACATGGACTCACGGGTGGTCGGGGCTCATGTTGGATTGTGAAGCTCGTGTCGCTAAGTGGAAACATGGATGTTTGTGTGGTATTACAGGATACTATTCCCTAATGAACTGCGATGGAATAACATAGTTCTAGTGTGCATCGTTGTACCATTGCAGCAATTACACCTTTCAGGAAGATAAGTTACTTTGTACCAATTTTGGTTTTATTTTGCCATGCTGTCAGAATTTACTTCTGTGAGTCCTCTGTCTCGTGGCAGTTTGTGAAATGGGAGTGTGACCTTTGTGGTAGCCTGGTTGGTGCTGGGGGTCCCACATTATGAAGGTGGTGTGTGCGTGTGTCAATGACCACCATGGTAGCCTGGCTGGTGCTGGGGGTCCCACATTAGGGGTTGTGTGTTGTTTCTGGCAGGGATGGGGCATGTAGAGGTGTGTCGTTTTGGCAGGGACTAAGGGTCCCACTGGTGTAGCGGTGTTTTGGCAGGGACTAGGGGTCCCAGGGTGTAGAGGTGTTTTGGCAGGGACTAGGGGTCCCAGGGTGTAGCAGTGTTTTGGCAGGGACTAGGGGTCCCAGGGTGTAGAGGTGTTTTGGCAGGGACTAGGGGTCCCAGGTTGTAGAGGTGTTTGTTGGCAGGGACTAGGGGGTCCCATGGGTGTAGCGGTGTTTCGGTAGGAACTAGGCTCCCTGTGTGCTAGGTGTGTGCTCACAGGGACTTTGTGTATGTTATCTTGAGGTTGGATTGTGTGTGGAGGTAAAGCTGTTTTCTATATTTTAGGGTGTTGGAACTGATGTTGTCAGTTGTGCTTGTTGTTGCTCATTAGAGTTGGGTAGTGCCTCTTTTGAGTTGGGTTAGTGCCCGGCGGTGGCAGCCCTGGTACCCTGGGGTGGCGGACCAGGGTGGAAGGTTGTAGGTGCACTGAGGGGTTTCGGTTGTCAGTGGTATATCCGTTTTAAGGGACGCTGGGGTGTGCAGGCCCTAGGCCTCAAGGGGCAGCTTAAGGCAGGTGGAGTTCTTGTTTTTGTTTTGTTCCTCGATATGTATTCCAGTTCATTTGAGGGGAGGTGCAGCCCTTATCCATGTCGGTGGGTTCCTCTTTGATGAGTTATTGGTGGATAGAAGGTAGGTGAGGTGTTGTAGGTTCTGTGTTCGTTTGAGTGGTAATCACCTTGCAAGGTAATGTTTCCACTAGTTTAGTGCCTTGGGTTTTATTAGTGGGAGATAGTTTCAATGGTCTCAGTGCGCTTTTACCTTTATGGAGGGTGGAGTGTTTGTGCTCCGTTGTTGGCCTTGGAGTGTGAATGGACTCGTGTGGACCGTTTCCTGGGGTTTGGGTAGCGTGTTCATATTAGTTTGGGTGTTGATGGGCAGATACATGGTGGCCACGCGTATTTGTATTGTTTCGTTTAGGATGGTACTTGCGTTAGGAATCACCTTTTTGTTAAATTAAGAGAGGGAGGAGTGTTATAATGAGTGTCTTCCCTCTGTGTCTTCCTTGCAGGGTGAGGTGATGTCAGTGGAATGTGGTGAGGTCACTGTGCTCAGAATGTTGTCATCTGAATAGTGTTCCATGGGGGACAGTTGGAGATAGAGAGCTGGCTGGCTAGGATGTGCCGGTGCTTTCCTGCTGTACAAATGAACTTATAAACCCATATAACTTACCTGCTGGCTCAGGTGTGTTGATGACGAGTCCGCATTGTTACATAATGCATGTCTTATTTGGCCATGGTAAAACCTCTGATATTCACTTGTCACAGACCCGGTTTGACATTGCACAACAATCAACTTTAGAACTGTTCCTTGGTTTTTGGCACTGAGGATTGGTGCTGACCGATCAAAAGAATATTTTGATGTTCCCCATTGTAACTTTTGCAGAGCTGCCTCTGTGAGGCTGGTTTCTTAACTAAGAAAATGGTCCTCCCTGTTGCATATTGTTAGGGAAATGGTTCATTATTATGCCAAATCCCCTCTACCCGCGAGAACCCCAGCACTTTTTGCTGGACTTCTGGGCCTTTGTCTTCTCCTGAATGTGTAGTCTTTTCCCCCCTCATTCGTTCTTTTTGCTCTGAACCTGGGAACCGTGTTCATTGTTTTTTTACTTTGTTTTATGGAGTCATGCTTTCTGCCATACTTTTCAAAGGCATCTGTAATTTACTTTTGCAGCACACAGCACCCTTTGTGCAGTGTTGCTGAGAGCCTTTTGGGCTTTCCTTTTTATATTCCTTTATATTCCTTAAGAACTACTGTTCTCCAGCATGGTGTCTGGCGTGGATTCACATGCTCATGAATATTCTCTGTCGTCAGGTCAGGAATCCTCGTTGGGAAAAGAAAAGCAGTATTGCTTTAAAAGCTTGAATATTTCCTTTCACCTATTATCCAATCACTGAAGACTGGGTCATGATGCACCCATCCAATGACGATCATCTACCTGAGTCCCCGCCGGCCATCTTAAGATTAGAAGCACGTGAGGCGCCAGTCTGAACCCAGAAGAGCCACAGTGGAGACGAGGGAGGGTTTGCATATGAATCCATGCCAGACCCATGCTGGAGAACAACAGTTAAAGGTAAGTAACTTATTCCTTCTCCAACATGGGGTCTGGCATGGATTCACATGCTCATGAATAAGATTATACAGCAGTAACACAACCACAGGAGGTGGCAAGGGTCAACAGAAGTGCACCTTCAAATTTTTACTGCACATTTCAGTGCAGGGAGTCCTCGAGTTTTGCTTATGTTTTTTTTCGGTGGAAAATTCAGTTTTTTGGACAAAATTTCAGACTGCTGATGACTAGTCCTCTCCGGTAACTGGGCTCCATTGCCGGTTAAGTTTCGAAGATTTACACGACGTGCCAAGTGGAAAGGCCTACTTCGCGCCTCGCCTTGTCGGAGGAAGGCGGGAGAAGTCTCTTCAGGCTCTACTCCCAGTGTGGCTTGCGTAACATCTATGTGGAGAACAAGTACACTAGACGTCTCTGTCTGCATCCCGACCATGAAGGGGACCAATGCAACATCTGCTGGGAGTTTTTCGGCCAAAGCGAGGAGGCACTGCTGCTACTGACGGTTGGCGACATGGTTGAAAGAGGGCGGAGGTCCTGGCGTGGCCTCCGGGCACGCTTGCGTGAAGCCCAGATCGGGCCTCACCCCAGAGCGCTCTCCACCAGGTACGAGATCCAGATTGGCTGAGGAGGTACGCCTGGAGGGCTCCAGTAAAGCCAAGCGCCAGTCAGTTGCTTCGGCTAGAGACACCGCTGTTGCGGGTCCTGGTACAGGGCACATGTATTCTCAGTCACTTTGCCAGTCTACGATGAGCTTGCCGGTGGCCAGCACAAAGTTCTCGAAGCATAGTAGTTCGTCATGGGAGAAACCGAACAAGCACTCCAGAAGGAACCCTCTTCAAAGCCCTCGGTGATGCCCACTTCTACGGCTTCAATGACTACAAGACTGTCTACGGCCGCGACTACGTTGACCAGATCCTAGTCAATGGTTACTTCGTCATCGGCTGCAGTGAGCTCATCTTTGGCAAAGGTGTCGACGGCCACCTCATTGGTGGCTGCTTTTGTTGACAGCCACCTAGTCGTCTGCTTTGTCAACGGCCACCTTGTTGGCGACTGCTTCATCGGTGGCTGCTTCGTCGACAGCCACCTGGGCCATGAGTAAGGAAAAGCTGCTGGCAATGCCTGCAGCAAGGGTTTCGTTGCTGCCAAGACCCACGACTACTGCTTAATTGACCGGCACTACCCAGTCAATGGCACTGGTCAGGTCTATAGCCCTAATGGAGTGGCTAGACCAGGAGACAAGTACGCAGAGAGCGCAGTTGGTCCTTCGGCTCCAACGACAACACACGGCATGAGTGCTTGGATGCAGGTGGCTGCAGCCCTATAGGCGTCGATTCGCCAAAGCATACAAGCCCGTTGAGGCACACCAGCATTCCTCCGGCGGGCCCAGGGGCCCCTCCACAAGTTTCAAGGGATATGTCCCAGGACATCCTCAGTGCTCAGTTCTCTGGTCTCGGAGATACTGCAGTGGCTACCATCCATAATGGGCCATTCAGGGAACAACCCCAAGTACAGCCCTCCATGGCCTCCACACAAGCATCGCTTGGCTACGCCGAGGCGACCACCATCACCACCGCCTGTTCCAACACTGCCAGGCGATGCTCTGTACCCTGATACAGCAACAAATACGGACGCTGGCACAACAGACAAACATGAATTCAATGACTGTCGCAGCTGAAGGGGAGCCGGCAGGTGCGGATGATGACCCCAGACTTCACCTCCAGATTAAGTCGGGCCATTCCATAGTGGCGAGAGCATCTGCCCTATTTAATCTGGTGCCAGAGGAGAAGAGGAAGGAGGGTTTCCTCTAACAGAGACTTACCTTAACGAGGAAAAAAGTTATCCGTTCCGTTACTGGACCAGATATGGGAAGAGCCCTGGCCTTAATGAAGCTCCCCAGCTCTGCATCGGTGCAGCAGGACCGGCTGAAGAAAAAATACAGGGCACCGGACTCGGGGGGCCTCCCCCCCCCCCCCCCAAACGTCTCAGTTCGCACCCATCCATGGTTTCAGTGGTTTCGGCTGCAGCGTGCAAATGGCCGGCGAATCCATCCTCCCAAATCTATGGTCCCGCCGGACCAGGAGGGGAACAAGCTGGATGCATCAGGAAAGCGCATTCTGTATACTGCGTCAACCATCGAGGCTACCAACACTCTAGCAATCCTGGCCCGGTATGATCAGGAGTTGTGGTTTAATCTGGGCCCACTCCTGGAATTCTTGACGAACAAGAGGACTGAAGCGTTGCCACTATTTCAAGACGGGGAGGTGGCCTCTGATCATGTCATCACTGTGGCTATGGATGTCATGGATTCTGGCTTCAGCCAAATGGGAAATGGCATACCTCTCAGGCGTCCAGGTTGGCTGAAGGCTACCAATTTTCGGCCGGATGTTCCGGCCAAAGTAGTGGATATGCCTTCCCACAGCGATAATCTCTTAGGAAACGCAGTAGATGAAACAGGCCATCAAAACAGACACAGAGATGGCAAGGTCCCTAGGAACCCCGCAACAGCACTGTTCTTCTTCCTTTCGGTCCTCCCGGAGCACGTTTGGAAGATCCTCAAACGGATATGCTGCCACTTCCTATCGTCGGCCTTCCCGCTCCACAGTTCAGGAATCATACAGAGGTCAGTTACAGGCCTTTGGTGGAGGCTCGTAGTGCCGTCGGTGCTCGCAGTGAAAGCCTAAAGCAACCAAGCCGGCCTGATCTGACCTGGCCCAGGGCCCAGGCCCCCTACTTCTGCACACCAGTGGGAGGTCTGTCAAATTTCTTTGCTGCCTGGAGAAACATCACCACAATTCGAATGCAAGTGCCCTTGTATTCCACCTGTAACGAGGAAGGAACATACTGCCCTGCTGCTGCGATAGGTACAATCCATGCTAGCAAAGGGCTCAATAAAACCTGTCCCACTGCGACTCTGGGGCTCGATCGCATACTCCAGATACTTTTTAGTCTGAAAGAAGGCAGTGTGGTGGCATCCAATTCTGGATTTACGATGCCTCAACAAATACCTAAGGTCCCAAAAGTTCAGGGTGGTCATGTTGCAACAAGTGCTCGGCCAACTGGAGGAAGGGGAACTACATGACAACTCTCAATCTAGAAGATGCCTAGTTTCATGTCCCCATTCATACAAAACATTGAAAGTTCCTTTGCTTCGTGGTTCTGGGGAATCGCTACCAGCGCATGTAGGTTTCAAGGGCGTACGCTTAGATGTCTACGTGGACCTAGACGAGTGGCTCATCCGGTCACGTTCTCAGAGCCTGGCAGTGCAACACACACAGGAGACATATACCCGCTAACTGAGCTCGGATTATCTGTCAATTATCCAAAATCATGCATAGCCGCATCAGAGGAAGTTCGGTTTCTGGTGGGCATGTCTAAACATAGTGATGGACATCCCTAGCTTTCCCTCGGAAGAGCGGGATCTGGCTATCCTTGTCAAGGTGCATCATCTGTCGGCCATCAAATCAGCAACCATCCTGGCCAAGCTATGCTGGGCATGATATCCTCCTGCATAAATCTGATCCTGTTCTGCAGGCTGCGGTTGAGGCCACTCCGGGAGTTTCTGGACTGCAGGTGGCACCAGGCCATGGGCAATTGGTCAGACAAGTTGAAGCTCAACCTGGAATTGAGGCAAGCCACCCAATGGTCGGGGGGGGGGGGGAGCTTGCAGGCTCATTTTACGCAGGATTCCCCATTCCAGACCCTCCATTTTAGGCAACAGCCACCACGGATGCCCTCACTGGATGGATGGGGGGCCCACACCGGGGAGGAGGAGGATCTGCACACCAATATGCTGGAGCTTCGGGCTTCCGCCCTCAAGTCCTTCTTGCCGCTGCTGAAAGTACAAGTGGTGAGGATTTTCAGACCCCACCGCCACGATTTCCTCGGCCAGGCGGATCAGGTAAATTCAGGCTCTTTCCTGCAAAGACCCAAAACCCCCTGCTTATTGTTGCAACCTACTAGGGTGATGCTCTGCACTCGCCCCTCCTTCATGCCGAAAGTCCCGTCCCGTCCTGCGTTTCACCTCAACAAACCTTTTCCCCAATCCGCTTTCGGCTGCTAAACAGTCACTGCATACGCTGGGCGTTGCTCATGCATTGAAGTTCTAGGTGTCCCGTTCCAAGGTTTTTCCGGAAGACTTCTCCGCTCTTTGTGATCTTTGGTCCTGTGAATCTGGGAAGGCTCTGTCCAAGGCCGCCTCATCCTTGTGGCTCTACGGTGCATCATGCACTCATCATCTGGCTGACAGACCCCTTCCAGGCAGGCCGAGGGCCCACTCCACCAGTGCCATCGCTGCTATGACAGCGTTTCTCTCTGGGCTTCCCCTGCTGGACATTTGCAGGGCTGTTATATGGAGGTCGACACACAACTTCACGAAATTCTCGTGTCGACAAGATTCCAGTGAGAAGTCAAGAGTCGGCCAAGCAGTGCTGCGCAATCTGTCTGCTTGAAGTGAGTCGGTTCCAGTGTTAAGTGTTGCACTTTTGTTGACCCTTGCCTCCTTCCGTGGTTGTGTATGTTACTGCTGTATAATCCTATTCATGAGCAGGTGAATCCATGCCAGACCCCATGCTGGAGAAGGAACAAGTTACTTACCTGTAACTCTTGTTCTCCAGCATGGGTCTGGCATGGATTCACATGCAAACCCTCCCTCCATCCCCGCTGTGGCTCTCCTGCGTTCATACTGGCACCTCACGTGCCTCTAATCTGAAGATGGCCACTGGGGGCAGACACCCAGGGAGACCGTTATTGGATGGGTGCAGTGATTGAATAACGGGTGAAAGGCAGTATTCGAGCTTTTAAAGCAATAATGCTTTTGTTTTCTTACTGAGGATTCCCAGCCTGACGACTGGGAATATTCATGAGCATGTGAATCCATGCCAGACCCATGTCTGAGAACAGTGACAGGTAAGTAACTTGTTCCTGCTCCAGGTTAGTATACTTTCCCTTTGTGAGATCAGCCTACGCCACTCTGTGTAGAGTTCTGAGGGGTATACCTAGTGCTCACAGGCTGTCTTTACAGCTGCGGCTATGCACAGAAGGGTTACCATTGACCCAAAATGGAGTTTGTTCTTTTTCTTGTGTGGTTGTCCTTTCTTAGTCCTACTGTCCTGGGTGTGGGAGGTCCTGGTTTGAGTTTAGTATTCGGCGGGAACACTTTGTGTAGCCTGCCGAGACTTGAGCGTGTCTGCGAGGACGGGAAGCATGGGAGGATCCCAAAACTCCACTATCATTGAGCTTTTGGGATACCAACCGCCCAAACTGCAGGGAGAGTTTGCAGAGGATGTGTGAAAGCCTGATAAAAGGCGACGATCCTGAGGCAGAAGACAGTTGACCACTGGAACAGAAAGAACCGAAGAAGACTACCAGAGACACCTGCAGCCCCTTCGAGCAACCACAAAGAGACCACTGCTGCCCTGACCCTGTTTTTTTCTAATTGAAAGAGGAGCTCCTTTGGCTGGTAGGACCATCTAGCCATAAAATGACCTGCAAACGAGCCATCCCCCGACATGCTGTGATCTTCCTGGACTGCAAACCGCCAATACCCGAGGACCTCTGACCATATTGCAGTGCATCTTCCTCCCGTGAACAATCCTCCCAGAAATTTGGTGACCTCCAGTTGGAACTCCAGAGACAAGATCCCCCCCCTCCTCAAAGTCCCATCAACAGAGTGCAGGACTGAAGAAGCTAGGTGGATTGACCAGGTGGTCCACATTCATCCTTGGAGCCTGTGAAAAGGCACCAAAACTGCAGACTATTGGAGCACAAAGAATCCTTTGCCTGAAGCCCTTTCTCTTAACTGCTGCTGCAGCATTCCTTCCAGAGTCCCTCCTTTCATCATCACGACCAAGGAACAGGATGCCGGGACCACTGCTGCTGCACCATGAGAGAATACAGCTGCATCTTCTTCACAACTCCTCAGGTACTGTGGGACTCGTAGTGCATACCTGAAGTTGTTCTGGCGCTCCTATGCTGCTGAAGGGCTAATTCTGGCGTTTGGGTATTCGTCCATACTGCTCACCCAGGTCCAAAGCACCCATAGGGAGCCTTTCTCAAGGTCCCTGACACCTTTTTGACCCACAAAAGCAGTTTACCTGTATTAGATGAATCCTTTGGAACTTTGCCTTTTCGGCTGCTGTGTCTTACCTGCTTTACCTCCAATCTGACTTTGAAGAACTCATACCTAGATGGGGATGGACTGCTAAAGCCTTAAGGCCTCTGAAAAGTATAACAAGTATTTTAAAGTATTGAACTGCTATTGTATGTGTTGAATAACCCTATTTATTCCTACATCAGAACATTTTCTGAGTTGCGATTTTACTTACCATTGAACTGTTAATGATCTGAATAATTCCCTACTATTGGCTTACTTACCTGAAGTATTACTTATGTTTTCTATTGTGTTGATTTGCTAAAATAGTCCTTAACCTGAATATATAAAGTAAATATCTATTTTACTATAACTACAAGTGTTTAAGAGTTTCTTTGGGCCTAGTTATTTACTGAGCTCATTGTACTTCCCTACAGCTCACATCCTCCCCATAAGATCAGTCTGGCTGCTCTGCTATTCTACCAAACCTTTGAAATAGAACAGACCTATACTAGACGTTGAGGCCTGTACACCAAGGGATAGTTTTATAAAGTCTTGCCACAGGTGGACTTAAGAAAACTTCCCTAACACATATACCAACACATTACTATATTATTGAGCATATATTTATAAACTGGCCTGCTAACTGCCATACATAATTTGATGTGTTGGAATTTATATGTTAGTGCGCAGTACAAATGTCCTTTAACATTATCACCACCTAAGTGGTCCCCTGGCACTCTGGCGGCTCTAAAAAAGGGAAGGAGAGGGGGTGGATTAGTGGGAATAAGCTGGAAAAGTGCACGAGAGGTGTGATGTGCTGTTGGCAGCCTCAGCCCGGTGGTTCTGTTGGCTGGGCTTGGGGTGTTTTACGGTCCGTAGTCGTCGTGTGCTGTTCAAGTTTGTCGTGTTTGTTTTGTTGTTGCATTGTTGTGAAGTTTGTGCGGATTGCTGCGTTTTAGGCTTGCGGTGGTTGTGTTTGGTTAGAGTTTGAGAGGTGTATGCAGAGGGATGGAATTGTTAGTTGGTTATTTGGCATTGCTGTCCTTGCAATTGTGGGATTCCATCTAGGTGCGGTACATGCTGACATTCACATTTCTATCTAGATGCGATGCAAGCTAAAGTTAAGAATTCCGTACGAGTGTGGCACATTCTAACCATTATATTTGTATCTAGATGCGGCGCAAGCTAGAGTTGAGAATTCTAAGTGTGGCGCATGTTATAGCAGAATATGTATTTAATGAAAGACAGTTAAGCAAGTGTTTCACACTTTCAAATTGTTTATCCAAATTTAATCACATTTCTGATTGCCTACACTTCCATTGCTAATTGTTGCAAAAATGTTTGTAAAGTAAGAAGTGATATTTAATACCTAAACTGCTGTTTATTATGAATGAAACCTTGCTTAATAATTAGCATGTCTGATTCTAAAGTACTGTACTTCATAATGTATGAAGATTAATACAGTATTTGTTTTTTTTACAAAATATGCAGGACAACCAATTTCTTTATTTAGAAATGCGTTCTGTTAACCCAGTTGTTTCCACACAAGGTTGTAACCCCAAATTATTGATCAGTGAGGATGCTTGCAAGGCCTCTGGCACAGCCTCATTAAGGCCTCCTTTGGTATTTGCACAGGTGGAGGCTGCTGCAAGGTCTCTTCGTGTCTCTTGATACTTTACAGAATTAGTTATTGGAGAAGCCTCCGAGGTGGTCCCTTTTTGGCTCCCTTCTCGGGTATTGAGTGAGGGTGGCAAGGCTGTAAAGCAGATACCAGAACCATAGTACCAATGTGCGTTGCACAGCCTTCTGCCTAAACGTTTCAGAGGAGCTCTTCTAAATGTTCATGTGGCCCTTTTATCGTTTCCCATTTGAAAATAAAAAGGAAACTTGGAGGAAACGCAAGCAAATCTGTCTAGACATTGTCACAGACAGATTTCCTTGGGCATTAACGTTACTGGGCCCTTTGCAGGTATCTAGCTCTTACGAAGACATTTTTGTGTGGGGGAAAGTTTGGAATTGAACATTGTATGTACTCCCCCAGCATACTGCTGCATCATTTTGAGTAGGCACTGCAAAACTGCCATGTTTAAACACTGTTTTCTGCTTGTGTGAGGTGAGGCTGTAGGCTTTACTGCACATGTCTTTGCGACAAAGGCTCTTCATCTAGTGTGTAGTTATGCTCGCCTTCACATCTCTCGCTCTGATGCTCTGCCCTTTTGTCATATGTAAGTGTGTCTTATGCTCCCGCTTTCATAGGAAAAGCACCTTTAGCAAATGTAATTCATACTGGAAGCATGCTCGCTTGCCTCAGACTGTGTGTGAAACTTTGAGGCATATATTCAGCTCAACTAAATGTATCCCGTTATGCTGTCCTCCCCGATAACACTGTCCAACATGTAAGAACACAGCTGGTATCAAAAACTTGTATAGTGGAACTTTATTCCCTGCTTGTAACATTGTTTCAGAATGATTGTGTCCTGTCTGGACCTCCCCCTTCCATTGACTTGCATGTGTTCCTTTGGGTATAAGAGAATGCTGCACGGAGGGGGGGTCACTTGTGTCGCAGTCTTGTACTGTCGTTGGTTTGTTTTTTTGGTATGCTGCTTTCTTTTTACTAATAAATTGTTCACCAATCGACCAGAATAATCAGTAGTCATTTGCCACGACAGTTGTAACGTTAAGTGGGCATTGTGTCATAGGTGGCATTACTTTCTGCTCTCCTTAATGGTCTAATAACCTTTTTACTGACTCGATGGCAAATCTACAAATTGCTGGCTCTGACTCCATCCTCAAAGGTATCCCATATTTCAGGCATGACCTTTCCACTGTGCTGCTTCATTGGCACTTCAGAATCTATCACTGTGATGCTGTACCCAAATCTGGGATAGTTTATCCTCCTTGACCCCTTCAGCAGTAATGCCCACAGCCACCTCAACCTTCTCTCGTTTCTTAGGTGGTGGACTCTACAGAGTTTGAAAACATCTGCCGATAGGGTTTGCCTGGCATCGACTGTCATAGACCACTTTTCCTGCTGTGCTCATGGATGATTTAGTTGGTGCTCTCCATTCTCGGGTGGCACCTCTGTGCCTGGCACATCAGCCATATGTGTTCTTTTCTAGCCCACAGTAAACACCATTTTCTTAAAGTATTCTTGAGGCTAGTTGCAAAGCATCAAAGATTAGCCTCTACAACCTGAATTCCTATTGTTCATTTTGTTTAATTAGTCAAAGCATCACAAGGACTATCAGGTGCAATCATTGGTATATGACTGTGGAGAGGGGCTTTGCCTCAAAGCAACAGACCTCTTCCCACACACACATCCCTATTGTTCTTGCTGATTAACATCTCCCCAGGAACAATGTATGGTTGGCACCATGCATTCCGGAAAAAAGGATGTTGCTTCTAATACAGTGTGCTGTCTCCTTTCCAGAATGCATAAACCGTGAAAGGGGACTGGATAGGACAGGACAGGCTGGGCTGGTGGAGGATGTGAGTTGGGTATGGTATGGTATGGTATCTGCGTTGATTGGGGGCAAGGTAGGAGGGGAGCAAGGGATCATGGAGTGTCGGTCGGTTTAGGGAATCTGTGAGGAATGTTGAAGAAATGGGTGGGTGTTCTGCTGGATGTGCCCTAAAGAGGTACGGGAGGGACCGGTAGATGGGCGGGGGCCATTGAGCAAACAATCTGGTTTGCAACTCCGATTGCCTGATCACCTCAACGCAATAGGAGAAACTAAACTGATTAATTTTACAAATAATACATGAGCGTATGTCTACCAATGGTAATTCGTAGGACCCAACACCATTTTGCTAACTTTGGTAGTCCCCTTGACTTCTTGTTGGCTTTTCAGAGTCCTGGCGTGTTTTGTCTGTCATGGAGATGCCCCAGATCTACTGAAAGCACCAGCAGTATTTTGATGATCTTCCACAAGTAATCCATATCGGGGCAAGGGTACTGTAAACTACCACATTGTGTTCCTTGGTGAATTTACTAACCCAGAAAGTATATTGGTCTTTTATGG
This sequence comes from Ambystoma mexicanum, assembly GCF_040938575.1. Taxonomy (NCBI): domain Eukaryota; kingdom Metazoa; phylum Chordata; class Amphibia; order Caudata; family Ambystomatidae; genus Ambystoma; species Ambystoma mexicanum. Next base: position 827,523,027 of record NC_090939.1, read on the forward strand.
AGGTTTTTCTGAAGTTCTCTAGTGAGTGGTTCAAAAAAAACAACCTCTATGAGGATTTTTAACTTGTTGGTACCAGCGCTCAATGTTGACATGACTGAGCAGCCAGGCTTCACTCTTCATCTTTAGAGCATAGATGGCTGGTAGAAAACGTAACTAGTTTGACGGGTGCACAATAAAGGTAAAGCACAGATGTGTATTTACTAAAAAGAAATATATTTAAGAAGCTAATTGTTGGGGAGTTTTACACATATTACTGTCTGTGACAGAACTTAGAAAAGCCAAGTGTTTGGCCTGAATCACACAAAGGTTTGGTAGAATGGCTGATCAGCCAGGCTTCGCCTAGGAGGGCTGTAGGAAGGCACAAGGAACTCTGACAATATACTAATTCAGGGAAACACTGATCAACTTTAATTTATATAAAAATTGTCCTTTATTATATACATTAAGGCACACTGTTAAATATCATCAAGGTAAGTACTAAACACAGTAACACACGTAGAACACAATCGTAAGATTTTTAAGGTAATACACCAGTCTAGTAACTTTCAGAATAATGTATACAGTAACAAATTGCTTAGTAAAACTATCTGAAAATGTGTGCAAACCTTTCCAACTTATAACTTTGAATAATGTCGAGCCTGTTTTAGAGTCCAACCCTATCTTAGGAGAGTCTCAGAATATTCTGAGGAGCAATAGACCACCAGAAGTTATGAGTTGAGCAGGATACTGTGTTCAATGTTCAAAAGGGGCAGAGTCTAGCAAGAGCTTTTCTTGGTGTGTAGGCAGGTAAAGGTGGGTTTTTTCAAGTCAAGGAAGCCTAGAACGACTCCCTTTGAACACTAAGGTTGATTGGTCAGTGAAAGACTAGGGGTCGGGCAGCCATCAAGTTAGGGAAACCACCATCAGTCTTGGAAAGACTACAGACAGTTGGGTTATTAAAGTTGCCGAGCACAAACATCCCTGAAGAGGACGCCTGGGCTAGTGAGGATGTAAAGGCTGGGAAAGTGGAGCCAGAGAGGAACGGCCCTCATGCCCAAATTCCCTACATCTGAGAACCACAGAGATTATGAAGATTCGGCATCTAACCTGTCTGTAAATCCTGAAATAAACACACTTGGACTTGCTATCCAAGTGAGCGGTTATTGGTGGTGGGCCACCCGGTCAGTGTTTATATTCATATTATGCTTTTGGGGATTTACTTGCCTATAATTTTTGATTGATAAGAATGGTCCAAGCCTAACTGATCCGATCACCACTCTTGCACCCTCCTAAGTTGAAGCCTTACTGCTCAGTCACACTACCTTGATACGTTAGACATTATAGTCTTTCCCTTTTCACCAGAATAAGAGGGCCTCTCTGAATATGGCCACAGTGCTGATTCTGTAAATCGATCTGAACTACCTTTTGGGAAAGATTTCTTTGCAACTTTCCCTTGATATTTTATGTGCCCACAAACGTTTTGCTTTTGGTTTTGTACCTGTCCCGATGTTTTACAGGGAAGTGAAGACTTCAACTTCACTCCCCTGGCCCTGTGCTAATTTTGTCATGGGAAAACTGATCAGTCCTTCAGACTATCAATACTGGGAAACTGTTTGCCTTTTGTCTTACTTTTTTGATAACTTTTTAACAGTGCACACAGTATTTTACCATGCAGTGGGGATACTTTTTGTATCACCGAAGTACTTTACACTTGGGATTTTTGGTTACTTTTGTTTGTGCCCAGAGACAAGCTGGTGGCAGCAGTTACCTTTTTTTTACAAATTTTGCAGTGTACATTTGCATTTACGGGTGTGGCTACTAAACTTGGCTAGTTCCATACAGTGGGTGTGCCACGGGATTTTCACTTGTCTAACCATATTGTTAGGCCTTCTCCCTGCCTTCTCAGGTCAGGAAACCCATATAAGGTCATGCACTTGCCTGGGAAAGCAGGGATTGGACTTGCTTGCAGCGAGTATTTAGCATTAGAGGACTCCTCCTTCAGCCATTTAATCAAATCGGCATTGGAGCCAAGTATCCTGTGCAGATGAGCAGCTGACTGAAGATCTGTGGACGACTCCCGAAGAGGTAGGCTGGCATCCCTTCCTGCATTTGGCCCAGTGAAGCCCTGCTGGACTACCTGATCTGCGAAGGCCCTCTGCGGTGGTGCTTCAACCCTTGGATTGGTGGGAACAACCAGTCTCGAGGATCCAACTGTCCTGAGCCTTTGGAAGTGTCCCTGAACCACCCGGTGTACTGCCCAGCTCACCAATGGGCTACCTCGGTAGAATCGTCACTGTTCCGCATTAATCGCCGGATCTTCAGTGGTAGCCAGCTTGTGGGATAAGTCACCTTGCTGTCGAATTTCAGCATCAAGGGATCCTGCTCTAGCTCTTGAACTGTGACTGGAGAGGTGCCTGCTGTCGCCTGTGTGCGGTAGCCATCACTGGAAGTTTCCTTTCCCAGTATAGTTGAGTGTCTTGTGGAGGTCTGCATTTCTTCTAAGCGAAGGGTTGCACTCTACACCTGAAACCGACCAGAAGAATCCTTGCGCACGCAGCTCCTGGCCACCTCTCACTGGAACAAACAGCGGGAACACACCTCAAGCGGTCATCTGGGAAAATCTAAGTCCGGGGTAAGTAATTGCAACACATTCACATTCCCCTGTTCTCCTTGGAATAAACTTCGGCTATTTCATTGCATCACTTTATGATCATTGGATCCAAAAGCTTGTATCTAAAAGATAGGAATACAATTTTACTGACCTGTAACATTGTTGAAATCTTCTGGAACATTTTCACCACCAAAATACTGTTCCTACATTAGTCTGCTCTCCTAAGAAGCTTTGTGACTTTTGGGCACAAGCCCCCATACATCATAGGCTTGGACTTGTAAAGTTAGGATATCGTTCTTGTGAACTGGTTTCATTCTACTGCCTCATTACTTCCCTTAGTTATTGTATGCATTCATACAAACCTAAAAAGTGACATGTTTCATAATTGAGTATTGTGTGATATTACTACCTGCTTATTTCATTTCCTGGTGTGTTTCTGGGCCTATAATAAAGTATTTTTGTACTTGTCTAAATGGAATTGTTTTCTTCACTTTGTGGACCCCTGACCCCACTCACTTTCTCCTGAGACTAAGCCTTGACCACACTCCAGGCTTACCTTGATTGGGTTTGGATTGGGGTCAGACTGACCCAGCTCACATCCTGCCTGCAAACGCACAAAGCCCTCCAGTAGCCCGCCAAAAGCTCCTACTTTCCCGGGCACTGGAAGTCCTTATAAGGATCTTTCAGACCTCTGAGGCCAGGAAGAAGGCTAAACAAAAAGATGCAAAAAGAATGGGTGAAAAACCTCGTGGCGTGGCCATGTTTGACCAGTAGCCACAGTAAGAAGCCAAACGCGGTAAACGCGGTTAAGCTAACATTTTCCCAAAAAGTGGGGAAAAGTCACTGCTGCCACCAGCCCATCTTTTAAGCACCTCGGAATAACCAAACAATCCTTTGAGTGTTAGTCTAGGGCAAAACAAAAATGAACCCCATTGCACTGCAGTGTAAGCTGCTGTGTGCAATAATAAAAGGTTACCACATGTGATACAAAAGTAACCACAAGTAGCAACATAGTCACAAGACTAAGGGAAACACTGTTTCCCAGTACTGATAGCCTAAAGGACATATCAGTTTCTCCATAAAATGTGAGCAGAGGCCATACAGTGAAGCTTAAGGCTTCACTGTACTGCAAAAAGTACAGGTCAGATTGAAAAATAAAAGCAAAAAGTTAGGGGTTCCATAAAAATGGAAGGAAAGGTGCAGTAAAGAGAATCTTTCCTAACACTCACCCATTAATGGTGGCACCCATTGGGAGGCACTTCAGCACCCCTTCCACTCCTCCAAAGTCATCATTAATGTCTACCTTACAGGCACCGTCATGGTCCAAGAGCCTCAGGCCAACCTTCTCCTCTTTGATCTTGATGGACGCTTCCCACGCCTCATCAATTTCCTTTCTTCTCCTGCTGTCCCGTCTCTCCCTTCAGCTTCCTTGCCTCCCTCGCTCTGCCTCCTCCTCGGCTACCTTGCCCTCTCCTACTTCCTCTTCTGCCCTCACCTCACCCCATGCTCCTTCTACACCTCTGAAGGACATACCTCTGATTTGTACCCCTTCCCCGGAAGTCCTTCAAGGATGGCAACCATAACTCCTGCTCAGCTGTAAAACACTATTCTGGCATCTGCCGCCTGCTGGAAGAACTTGATGTCCTCAGTCTCACCGAGACATGGTTCAAGGCCAGCTCTGTCACAAGCTTTGACACTCTCCTCCCTGTTGGCCACAAGATCCTCTCCCCACCCAGACACAACCGTTCCGGTGGTGGTGTAGCCCTGATCTTTCTGAATTGGATTCCTGACTGTCATTCTTACGCAGGCCTACTCTTTTGAATGCCTTGTCTGTAGGCATTCTCTCTCTCTCCTGGCCACTCTCTCACCGTGGCTGCTATCTATCGGCCACCTGGTCCGATCTCATCCTTCCTCTGAGTGGGCGGACCTCTCCTCCCTCCTGACCTTGACCACTCAACTCCTCCTCCTTGGAGACTTCAACATCCATCTGGATCCTTCCTGTCCCTCATCTGGACTCTTTCGCAACCTCTGCAACTTTCTCTTTCTCTCTTTGTCTTTCTCTTTTTCTCTTTCTCTCTTCTCCCCTCTGGCCCGACTCACTCTGCAGGACACACTCTGAATGCTCTGATCTCTTCAGACCTCCCCCTCTCTAGCCCTCTGACCACTCCGCTCTCCTGGAGCGATCACTCTCTCCTTTCCACCAATCTCACCCTCGCTACCCCTCAGGCCAAGCGAACTCCAATACTTCCACCTACCTTCTCGGTCATCCGACCCATGAAGTGTGTGTGGCAGTTGAGGCTTTCGCTACCACTTTCTCTCCTGCTCCTCGGGCTGACTCACATCCTGACACAGCCCTTTCCACGCTCTACTCTATCTCTGATACTCTTGCCCCTGTCATGAGGATCCGCATGAAGCCCAAAGCAAAGTGCAACTCTTGGTACAACTCTGACCTAGTTACCCTTAAATGCAAGTGTAGGGTGGCTGAGAGGTAATGGCAGGCTTCTTGTGCATCCTTTGACAAACTGGCCTGCCGACTGCTGCAAAGGCAATGCCAACTCCTTGTCCTCACTAAGAAGAGTAACCTTATCTAAGCCCTTGTCTCTGCGGCATCTAACTCAGCTGAATTCTTTAAAATCTGCAAGGAGCTGGCCAACCCTGCTGCAGTCTCTACCTCTCCTGTCGCCTCCCAGGCCCTTTGCACAGCCCTGGCCTCTCATTTGATCTAAAAAAAAAGGAATCCGGACATCCTGTCCACCCACTTGTCTCCTCATCCCCTCCTACCCCCTTCTCTCTCTGATACCTCTGGCCCCCTTCAGCCACATCTCCTCCCCCCTTTATATCTTTTCCTCTTTTCTCCCCCGATGAGATTTCTAGACAAGTCCACTCTATGTAAGTCTCGTCAAAATCGATTCTTCCCTGTTCATCCGAAACCACCAGGGACTATATTGACACCCTTGCTCCGGCCGACTTCTGTAACCATTCCTTCGCGACCAGAGCCTTACCTCACCTCCTGAAGCACTCTCTTGTGCACCGTCTTCTCAGAAAACCCACAGCTGAGCCATCCTGCCCAGCTAAATATCGCCCAATTTCTATCACTTTTTTCCTGGGCAAACCCTTGGAAAAGCTGGCCATCTCCCATATTAATCTTCACACTGACTCTGTTGGTTGTCTCATGACCATCAGTCTGGCTTCAGAGCTGCCAGAAGCATGGAAACCTCTCTCCTGAACATCCGCAAAGACCTGCTCTCCAACCTTGACTCTAACATCCCTTCTGTCCTCCTCCTACTCGATCTCTTTTGCCTTTGACACGGTAAACCATGCCATCCTGCTCAACCGTCTCTGTGATAACCTGAGTATCACCAGCCCTGGCTTGGCTGACCTCTTTCCTCTCTGATCGACCCTCCCAGGTCCAACCTGGGTCCTTCCTTTCCTCCATCTCGCACTCTAGGTGTGGTGTTCCCCAGGGGTCTATCTTCTCTCCCTGGCTTTTCAGCCAATACCTGGCACCCCTTGCCCACCATATTGCCGCTCTCTGCTCCAACTTTCAGTGCTGTGCAGATGACACTCAGCTCATTTTCAGGCTTCCCTCTGCCACCGCTTCTCCCTCCCTCATTTCTGACTGCCATCCAGGATTAGTTACGTAGTTGCCATGGCTTAGTCGCATTTGTGGACAATTAAAAAATGTTTGTCTGCAGAAAGCAATCTTATCTGACTACGCGACCTTGGCTACTCGTGGGTTTGCGAGGAGTATTGGTGAAGGCATCTGCAGCTAGTGTTCAGTGAGAGAAATTAACTTGGCTGTAATTTTCCTGAAACATGGCTTTACACTGTGCAGTTAGTTCATGTTAATTACTATAGGCATCTGCAGCCTTTAAACAGGGGTTCTTGTATTTTGTAGATTATGGTATTGCTGCATTGATTCTAATGTAGCATGGAAGTTGCAAATTTGGTGGAGTGGGTGTCTTTCAGCATGTTTGTCACCCATGTGTGCGCTGGTGCCTGGTTCAAATGATAAGTGCGCTCCTTGTTCTTCTGTATATGCGCCTGGGGTGAGGGGGCAGGGGTTTGATCTCGATTTTCCCTCTTCAGTGTGCCACTAATGATCTCTGCCCTAATGCAGTAAAACAGAGATTCTCCTTATCGGCACACCTGCACCCTCTTTTCCGGTCACTCTCTGGCCGGCCCCCCTTGACCCTCTTCCTGCTCCCACTTGTGAGGCTAAGAACCTCAGGGTCATCTTCGACTCCACACTTTTTCTCCTCATATCTCTGAAGTCTCTAAGAAATCAAACTACCAACTGCACCTCCTCAGAGGTATTCTTCCTTTCCTCTCCTTCCCCAGAAGCTCATTGTCTTTAGAGCTCTGGTTCTCTCTAGGCTAGACTACTGCAACAGTCTCCTTCTAAATCTGCCTGCTTCTACCCTCTGCAACTCATCCAGAATAGGACTGCAAGACTTGTCCTTGGCCTCAAGCCCTGGGATCGTATCTCTCCAGCCCTGAAATCTCTTATTTGGCTCCCAATGGTTGCAAGGGTTAAATTCAAGACCCTCTGCACTGTCCACAAGGCATTCTGGGGCCTGGGTCCAAAATACCTTCAACTCCCCCTCTGTAAATGCCTTCACACTCGAGCGCTTTGCTCCTTCACCTCCAACTCCCTCAGGGTCAGTTGCTTCTCCAAGCAACGAGTTGGGGGTAGATCTCTTTCCTCGGCTGGGTCCTCCCTCTGGAACAGCCTCCGTGCCACTCTGAAACTTGAGAACCATCTCCGGTTCGGGAAGCACCTCAAGACCTTCCTCTGTGCTTCTGCCATCGCTCTTCATCTCCCCTGCTGATCTGTCTGCTTTGGCTCTGTGCACCTGGCTGCCCTCTGATTTCAGGGCCAGGTCCCTGCCCACCCAGCCACACACCCGCACTGCATTCTGCAACCCTTGCACCTGGCTCTGTATCTGTAACCCTACAGTCTCCTTACGTGCACTTATCAGATACTCCTTGTCTGTGCTTTAAACCTCGCACTTGCCACCTTGCTGGCTGCAATATCAGTAGTTGTGTTTATCCCTTGTTCAGCACCTTCCAGCTCTACCCTCTCCCTTGCACTTGCCACCTTCCTTCTCTGCACTTGCACGTTCTAATGTTACTAGGCCTAGTAAGATCGTTGTTTTGTCCTCCCTTCTTACCCTCTTGCCTGGTCGCGCTTTGAAACACGTGTTTGAGCGCGATACAAATAAAATATCGTATCAGTAGGATGTTCATAAGGTACGATTTCTCAGGACATCCACTGGCTCATGCTTCTCATTTATGATTTATGTTATGTAGATGATTTGCAATTATTTTAGGTTGTTGGCAGCATTTTCATGGGTTTGGTGTGTAATAGTGCAGACTTGAAGCTCGTGAGTCTCTTTGGTGGTACTCGTGTTAAGTTCTTTGTATTTGATGGGTGTTTTTTTGCAGGGCCCCATTTTGATGGAACTACAGACCTATCGATACCATGGACACAGCATGAGTGACCCTGGAGTCAGGTGAGCGATTTATTTTAGATCGAGGATATATGGAACATGTTGTTATTCCTAAAGACTTGGCACATATTGGAAACCACTGTATTGTTCTTGGTATAGATTGCCGTCACCTTTTGTACGGGTGCTGCCACATCATGTTACTTCTTCCAGTGCGTATGCTGTAAGAAACTGCTTGAAATGTTCAATTAAAATGTGTAAAGAAAATAATCAAAAGGGGAAAAAAATTAAATCCCTGCTGTGTCCCCCACCCCCCTTTTTTTCACCTTGAAATCTAGCACAAATCAGCAAAAGAAAAATCAAAAGAATATCTGCCTGCTGATCTGCTCTTTGGGGTTGTGAGCATTGATGGAGGGGCTAGTAACACATTTTTAAACGCAGAGGGGACCAAGTACAAAATTACTTTGTGTAAGAGAGCACTAACAATATGATGGGGAAGCGAAGTTGGGGGCTGGAACTTGTTGTTCTAAATGTTGTAGGAAGAAACTGCCTTCCCCAAAAAAGCATTATGCATTTAAATATTCAGCATCAATGTATTTATAATATTTTTATAAATATACCAGTCTTAAAGTGTTTTGAACACTTGTTCGATGAACTGGCTTCATGGTATATTATCTTTTTTGTTCAATCCTTTCCTTATTGTAAAGAGCTTACTTAACAATTAGTCAATTGAGTTCACTGCTTTGTGAAATGGTGTAAACTGTCAAGTTTGTGTTTCCTTCTTTCCTAAGCTATCGTACCAGAGAAGAAATTCAGGAAGTGAGGAGTAAAAGTGACCCCATAACGCTGCTTAAAGATCGAATGCTGAACAACAACCTTGCCAGCATGGAAGAATTAAAGGTATCACTGTCAATTGTTTATTTTAAGGGTGCTACTACCATGGATTGATTTTTCAAAAAAGCTTAGTACCTGTAATCTGCAACCTTCTTGTAGTAGGGAAAAGAAAATCAGTTGCAAGTAAATATTCTAATAAATTGTCGGCATGCGTTTGGATGTTGGATTTAGATGTTCGATAGTTAGCATGTCTCAATCTTCACACTGTTTCAGCCATACAATGGCAAACCTTAATTTTCTTGTACCCTCCCCGACCCCGCGCCCGCCTGTAATTTGCATTGACTGCCTTTTGAAAGCCTCTCTGTATGTAAGTATTTGATCCGCTGCATACCTCACAGTCCGTCCCATATTTGTGCAGTCACTTCATGCTATGAGGTCTGGCCTTGGAGCACTGTTCAACAAGATTGCCGTTTCTGACTACCCAAAGGACTGCACTTAATTCATCCCATGTTACTAGCTGTTTACAGGTTGTCAAGTTCTCTTTCGAAGGCTTTTGTAAGTTCTTAAACAACTTTTTCCTTCCTCTGTGCATATTATGTTCTTATTATTGCTGATGTAGGACGGCACCACAAATGAACATTGTACTAATTTGATCAGCACTGAATATAAGGTGGGCCTTTAAGCATATACATGCTCTCATGATTTCAATGCTGAATCAAGGGCAAATCTTTTTTTAGAAAAATGTTCTGGACACTACAGATTGGGACAGGGGAGGAAGACGTCCCCAACCCCCCCACCCTCCAGCACCACGTATGCTTAAGAGATGCAGGTCTTTTCTTGGGCATGACCAGCACTTGTTTCTTGAATACTGCTTCAGAGATTGGGCCCACAGTTGTGCAAAATCCATGACATTTGTGCATGACTTTAGAATAGCTTGTCCTTCTCAGTTACCAATCAGTTAAACATGACGGAACCTCAAAATACTTCTCGGGTGACCCGTTGCCGCATTGGGGTGAAAAATTAAGTTTGCAAGCCTCTTGTGATTGCGAGCTACATTCAAAACATGCTTTACTCCCATCCTCGCCCACCATAGAATGTAAAGTACACCAAACATAAGGATATTTTACACTTGAGGTGGGAAAACCAATCTCCCTCCTTCCAAATCGCATGATCCCTGAATCACCCAAGATTGTGCTGCCTTTGGGCATCCCACAGGTGTTCAGAGAGTCCAAGCACACAAATGGCACAGAAAATATTTGTAAAAGCTAGTTTGCCAGAATCCTGTTTTTCTTATGTAACTTGCACATTGGCTCACTATTCCCATATGCACTCTGGTATTAGGCCGCCCATGCAGCAAAGCTTCTATGCTGCATAATACATGCACCCTATGCCCAGATGTTGACAGCCCAAAAGCATATTAAACACCAAGGCCTTTCATTATCAGACCCCAGTAAGGGTAATGGGGTGGGGGGGGGGGGTATTGCAGGGTGGATGCAGGTACCATGTAGCAGCAAGTCCTACAGATCTTGAAACACGGTTATTGGTTGCATTTTCCTGGTGCCTCTCCCCTTGCAATATCATCCTTACCATTTCTGTACAAGAGCTGTAGCCCTATTAATAAGAGTGGTACAAAGGGTACCCCCTTCCACTGTGAATGTTTTCTTGCTACTTCTGATACATCGCTTTCCAAGATAGGGAAGGTCTGCAACCCATTTTAGCCCTCTAATTATTTAACAAATGTCTTGGCAAAGACAATTTCTAAATGATGGCGTTACCCCAAACGTCTGTGTGGACATTGGCTAGTCTTATGGACAATTCACTAATATTCCTGGGTTTACAATGCACATTTTCACAAAACGAAACACTTCAAACATCCCAGGTTTGTGCAGGCAGGGGAGCATCATTTTCAATTCAAGATTTATTTGGCCTTTCCTTAAGGGATTTTGGCAATGGTTGCAGCCACATTGAGGACCGATCAATTTCTCCTACTTGTACAACTTGATGACTGCTTTGTCATTTGGGGAGATGTACAAGGATTTCGAAGTGGTAGGCCAGCTTCAATGTTTGGGGATTTCTGTCGACCTCAAATCTCCATTCCTGATATGCAATCAATTTTGCATCAATAACAGCTCCGATTAAATGGAGTCTTAAGGCTTTTTTTTGTCAATGCTTATTTGCTATCACCTCAGCTATGAGAGTGGGGGAAGTAAATGCCACCATTTCTGACAGGTAATTTCAGAGTCTTATCTGCACCAGAAGATTGCATTAGCCTTGTTAGTCCCTCCTCTTCTGACATTGAACGCAGGAAATGATGGTTGCATGCCTATTGGACCTGAGGGATTTGAGTTTTTGTTTATCTTGGATTTCAGAAATAATTGCAACTCTTTGGTTAACTTGTGCCAAGAACGGGTTTACAGTTAACAAGAGAAAGCTCTCTAGATTTTTACTTCTTTGCAACCCCAAGTAAAATGAGTTGGCAAACAAATCTGTCCGAGAAGGACTTGCTAGGACGATACGAGAGTGCACATGGCTTTCATCCGAGGTCTGCTGTGTTTTTTTGTTTGTTTTTTTTTTGGGGGTGGGGTGAGGGGAGAAAGGATGATCTACCCTGCATTCTGAGGGTAACTATTGTGGGAAAGAAATTTGAATAACAAAATACGGCCAGTTAAAATTCGATTAAAACACAAAAGATCCACCAAAAGTATGATGTCGAAGGTGTTCAATTGAAGGGTTCCTTGTATGCTTCCTCAGCCCCCTCCCATTTTACCACATGTGTTCGTGCTGGGAGTCCTTGGAGTTTGCCCATCGAAAAGCTCCAATTTCTTTTATTTTTGTGGCAATTCTTCACTTTTTTTTCATCTTCGGTCCCTCTGATGACCATTGGCAGTTGGCAACCACTGCTGGTTGAGATCCACTCCATTGTCGGATCTTTTTTCTCCATGGATCTTGGGCCTTCACCACGCGGCATTGGTGGAGGCCAGCAAGAACCACCTCTTCAGGGCCTGCTCCATGTGCCACCTGAAGAACTTCTTTGTGGATGATTGGCATGACAAGTGCCTCTACTGCTTGCACCGGACCACGATCGGGGCAACTGGTCCATCTGCAAGTCCTTGTCCTCCAAGACTCAGCAGGATCATCAAAGAAGGTTGGTGACTTGGCTAGAGGAGGGTGCCAAGGCCTCTGACATGGCTTCTGTGCATAGTCCTGCCTCTGCCCAGATCACCAGATCCATTGAGTGTACTCCCTCTTCTAAGAGGTTGGGGTCTGTTATGGACACTTCCTGGAGAAGAAACCTAAAAAGGACAAAGTCCCATACTCGAACCTTATCTCAGACGGTGCCCAAGGCTTTGTCTATGATGACAGGGTCCACTGCCACGACTCCGGGGCCTCATCGTCAGCAAAAAAAAACACATTGATGACTCTGCCAACGAGCCGCTTATCGATGGGCGGGGCACCGTCCACTAGCAGCCACCCCAAGGGTCGCGTCCATGATCGTATCCCCTCATCGAAACTCAAGTCTCAGCTGCAGTTCACAACCAAGTCATTGTCACCGGTCCCGCAACCAAAATCTTCCTCTTCCACTTTGTCTATGACTACATCTACAAATGCTTCGCCCACGACCACATCAACTACCTTGTTGATGACTATGGTAACCCACCACAAGGTTGCTCTAGCTCCACAGCCACCCTCATCCATCCCGTCATCAGCTCTATTGACGTCACCATCACCAGCTCTGTTCTCCCAAGGCACAACCGCTCTTAACTCGTTTGCCAGTGGGGTCTCCAGGAGTGTTGCCTCCTGCTGAGTTGAAGCATGGAGGCACTCTCTCCGATGACAAGCCTCCAGGGTCTTTCTCCTCTGATCTGAAAGAGGTCAATGATTCTCCTGACCATGTTCTTCCTAGATTTGCTCTCCAAAGCCACAACCACCTCATCATTCTCAGCAGCTACATCCAATGCTGCCAACTGTGCCCTTGCCCATTGCTCCTCAACTAGCCTTACCAGCTGTGCCTTTGCCCACAGTCGCCATGGGCACAGCTCTTAGAGACTTGTCCTTGGGCACCATGTCTACTCTGCACACGTTGGTTTCCGAGCTGCAACAGCATCTCCCTCCAACAGCTTCTAAGGCTGCCTTGCCTAGGAGTCCACCATTGCCCTTGGGGCTGAGGCCATAATCAGTGTTAGGGGTTTTCCGTCCCTGTGGCTGCCCTCACTGACACGGATACTGATCCCTCACAAGGTACTCTAGGTACAGATGAGTTTGAAGACCTGATTCCGATTTATGGTGAGTCCTCTGATGTGGATCTACTCTCCACTGGATGAGTTTGGCTCAGTTCATGCTCTGTTGAACCGTGCAGCAAAATTATTCAACCTGGTCCCCGTAGAGAAGGAAGGTTTCCTATTCCAAAGGGGATAGTCCTCTTGGAAATCAGGTGTGTTAATCCCACTGCTTGATGACCTATGAAAAAAATTGCTTATTGCTCATGAAAACTCCTTTCTCTGCTGCTCTAAGGATTGCCTAGAGAAGAAGTACAGAATCACATATTCTGCCTCGAAGTGCCTTCATTCCAGCCTTCTCCCGACTGTGGTTTCTGCTGCAGCGAGGAAAAGGGCTGCTAACCCTCCTCTCCATGCATGGTTCCACTGGACCAAGAGGGTAAGCAGTTGGACGTATTTGGGAAAACACATCACCACTGCTGCCTGCACCACTAAGGCAGCTAACGCTTTAGCCGTACTCTCCAGATACAATAGGGAGCTATGGTATAATCTGGGATCCATCTTAGACTTCCTCCCAGAGGACAGGAAGAAAGAGGCTTTGGCATTGTTTCAAGAGGGTGAGGTTGCCTCTGATCACGTGATTAGTGGCTCTGTACATTGCGGATTCAGGTTTCTGCCTGGTGGATAACTTTGCAGTGCTCCGCAGGCAGGGCTGGTTGAAGGCCACTTATTTTTGCCCCGAGGTCAAGGCAAAAGTAATTGATATGCCTTTTTGAAGGCGTGGACCTTTTCGGTAAGTCGGTTAATCGGACCCTACAGTCCATAAAGATCGGACACAGATACAGCACGCTCGCTGGCTACTCTTCATCAACGAAGACAGTCCTTTCGTTCATCCAAGGGCTGTTTCTCCAGGTCCACAAAAGTGTCCAGGCCAGCATACCGTCAACCTTCACGCTCCATGCAAGAGGTGTACATCGAACATTCACAGTCCTACAGAAGGGGAACACAGCGTCGACATGTAACATCCACCCGGACACAGATGACCAAACCGGCCTAACCAAGTGGTCCAAGGTCAGTCCTCCGCTTCAGCACCCCATTGGGAGGCCGTCTAGCACAGTTTGTCAATGAGTGCCGCAACATCTCCACCGACAAGTATTGTGCAAGACGGTAAGAAAAAAGCTTGTTGGTTGGTGGCCCATCCTCGAGCAACTCAAGTTTCTCAAGTCCCAAAAGTTGCAGATGGTCACTTTGCAGCACGTGCTCGAACAACTGGAGCATGGAGACCTTCCTAGACCTAGAGGATGCGTACTTTCACATCCCCATTCACCGCAGGCGCTGATGTTTCCTCAGGTTTGTCGTAAACGGCAAACATTACCGATTCAAGGCTCTTCCCTCCGGCCTCAAGTCAGCTCCAAGGTTCTTCACCAAGTGTCTGGCTCCACTGGAGGCCCATCTAGGGATCTACCTCTATCCCTTCCTAGACGACTGGCTGATCCGCGCCTGCTCTTGTCCGCTGACCTTACAAAACACTGAAGAGTCCATCAGGTGCTTAACTTCACTGGGATTCTTGATCAACTTTCCGAAATCATGTGGCGCCATTGCAGAATGCTCTTTCTGACACACTGGCGTGTTTGGCTTCTCCTTCGGAGGAGAGGGTCGAGGCCATCTTGAGCAAAGTATGACAGCTCTCAACTGTCCACTCCATCAAATCTGTTAGGAATGAGCTCTTCATGCCTCCCTCTAGTCCGTCATTGCAGAGTGCACATGAGACTCCTACAACGGTTCCTGGATGCCAGGTGGCAACAGATATCCAGCTCCCCGAATGACAAGATGACCAACATTCCAGTGTTCAGGAGGACCCTGCAATGGTGGTCCATTTGTCAGCATCTCACGCAAGGTGCTCCCTCTTGCGCATCAGGCCACAGTGACCACCGATGCCTCCTGAAAGGATTGGGGGGGGGGCACACAGTCAGCTTATCGCCAGGGGCTTATGGCAACCAAAGGAGAACGAGTTGCACATAAACGTCTTTGAGCAACAAGCAGTGTTCTGGACTCTCAAGTCATTCCAGCCCATACTCCAGGGCAAGGTAGTCTGCATCTTCACAGACAACACCAGCATCATCTTCTACATCAGAAAGCTGGAGGGGAGGTGAGGGGGAATCCCACCCCCCATTCTGTCAAAGGAAGCACAAGCGATGTGGACATGGGCGATAGATCAGAAAATGTTTCTCATTCCATTCCATCTGGCAGGAATTCACAATCCCATCACAGATTCACTCAGTCTGAGCTTCATCAGACTCAAGTTATACTACTCTTATCCTGGTGGGGCCGCTCTCCGATAGACCTATTCGCCACAGCAGCAAATGCAAAGTGGCCCAAGTTTGCCAGCCAGTACCTGCAACCTTGTTGCCCTGGGAGAGTGAATTTCTCTGTGCTCCTGCCAATTTCCATGATTCTGTGAGCAATAAGGGCACACTAACAGACCCATTGCAAGATGATACTCCATTGCCCCAGTGTGACCCAGGCAGATCTGGTACTAAGACCATCTCCACCTCTCAGTGGCCCCTTGCATCAAACTGCCTCATCTTCCAGACCTGCTCTCCAGAGAGAGAGGGTCTGTCATCCACCAAGACCCAGCGTCCTTTAAACTGGTGGCTTGTCTCCTGCAAACCTAGAGTTTGGCCATTACTCCTTGCCCACATAACGTAAATATATCTGGCTAAAGGTAGAGCACCATCTATCCTTGCATGCTACAAGCACAAATTGAGTGTGGTTAATTTGCAAGGGCTGTCTCCCCTTCGCATAAAAAAGCTCCTCAAATGACGTACCTGCTCTCTCTAGCAAAGTCAGACCTTGCTCATGCTTATATCAAGATATACCCAGCAGCTATCTCCCAATACACTTGAACCACTGGCAGGCCTTCATTGTGGTCTCAGACTAGTTAAAGAATTCCTGAAGGGTCTGTTAAGAAAATTCCCCCCTGTGAAGGCTGCAGCCCTTGAATGGGAGCTCGATGTTCTGTCACAATTGTTGAGCCCTCCATTTGAACTTCTTCACAGTGTTTCTCTGAAGTGTTTGTTTTGGGTAAATACATTTTCTGGTGCCTATCGCTTCGGACTGAAGTATTGAAGAGTTACAGGCTCTCTTGCAAACCACCTTATTTATCTTTCCATGAGTCCAAGGTGGTGCGCATTAAACTAAAACGCATGAGATTACTTGTAGATACTTCTCAAAGGCCACTGCTTAGTTTGTATTTGCTTGCGGTTACAATTGTTACAACTTTTAATACTGACAATTGTACAGTATTATCGGTAACAACGCACACTCGCGCACACACAGATATACGGTAATTGTATTTTTGTATAGTTAGCGAAACCACATAAGATGCATTCTCTTTGGAAGGGAAACAGTTTAGTCATGCTATAGCAGAGCAGAGCTTATGGTTCTAGTGGCAGTTTCAGCGCAAGTTAACACTTTTAAAGTCCAATTCGCAATCCTAGCTAAAAGGCAGTTTGAAGAGAGCTCAGTCTTTTGAAGCAGCAGAACAGCAAAGGTTCCTGTGGATACTTTAATCTCTAGGTAAGGATACTAGAAGAATGACACCACGGTGGAGACCCTAATAAAGGACTTGCAAAAGGGACACAAGCAGTAGCTTGGGTCTGAGGTAAGAGTGGACACCATGGACACCTCTATATACACTCAAGCGCTCTAGAGCGACTTCCCGGATTAAGGTAAGCAATACCCTTTCTCCCCACATTACCTTTCGTTTGAAGAATTGTTTGTGACAGAATTCGCCTTGTGGTGGCAGCACTGGGTCTGACCCCCAGAATCCTTGGTCTGGTGACGAAATGCATTACAATGGACGGGATCTCTCAGCAGTGGTCTTGATGGGAGACCTCTGGCATGGATTTCTTCAGCTTCTTTGGCCAGCCTGAGGTTTTGGCATCTTTTCTGCAACAACAAAAGACACGATTCGTCCAGTCAATCCTCTTTGATTCCTGGATTCTTGCACTCTGGTGAGGGAACCTGAATGAGTTGGATTGTGTCTCTGGAGGTTCACCTGGAGCTCAGCAAAGACTTGCACAAATTTGGCCTTGGCAAGACGATTTACTATGATTGGGTCGGAGGTCTCCTGGTAATCGCAGCCTGCAACTCTAGAGCGACACAGCACCTTGGGAGATGGCTCATATTGTAGTTATTCTCGGGGCTGGTTGGTCCCACCAGCCAAAGGCAAGGAGTCGGCCTCTGCCATATAGAAAACTGGGTCAGGACAGTAGTGGTCTCTTCACTGTTTTTTAAAGGGTTTGCAGGCGTCTCTGGGCATTTTCTTCGGTCCAGCGGTCAGCTTCCCTTTCACCTCAAGAACCTCACCTTTTATTCACTTTCAGCGCACACTGCTCTGCAGTTTACAAAGAGGGATGGTTGGCTATCCAATCGGGACAGCCAGACCCCCAGTGGGAGCTGGTTCCATTCAGGCACTCGGGCAGACAGATGGCAGGGGAGTGAAAAACACCTCCCCCCACTTCCTGCCTACCAGATACATGGGAGCCTAGGTGGGGATACCCAAGGGTTCCCGCCAAGGGGGCGGACCACAGACACACACAGACACGTCCAAATGTAAAGTTTTAGGAGAGATGCAAATGATCTATCTTTAAGAACAATAAAAAGTAAGGATGAAGAAAGCATCTCAAAGGAGAACACCAAGGGTTCCTAGCAACACTGCCGATAAGGAGCTGTGTGCTCCAATAGTAATATAGATGCCTTAAAAGAGATATGGAGGAAAATGGACCTCGTAGTACAGGTAAAACACAGAGAACCTAGTTCCAAAAGGGAAAAGGCCCAACTCATTCAGAATTTAAAGAAAAAGGTCCAGATGTCCAGCAAAAAGTGCTGGGGTCTCACTAGGTGAGGGGATATTCTTGCAATTGATGGGGGATTTCAGTAAGCCCTAGATAGCCATAGTGTCCCTTTTTAGCATCATGCAGACAAGCCGCTGAGCTCAGAAAAGGACTTTGATCTGAAGGTGGCTGCAGAGTTACAGATTCAGAAGTATTCAAAGACATTGCAATTTTGCAGCAGAGGCTCTCGTGCATCTGAAAGGATGCACAGGGCTCACCACTACCCCGCCAGCCTATTAAGTAGACCTGCCAAAAGCCTGCCTTTTGCACCCCCACCCCATTTTCCTAATATGCTCAAATGGTAATGAAGGCTGCCTTCACCACCAGAAGTGGCAGTGCATAAATCATGCATCCACCCACAGACTGCAACTACCAAAAATTCCCTTTTCTTCTTCGGGAGTATGCATCCCAATAGGTCAAAAAGTCATTAATCGATTTCACCTTCTCAGTAAAATGTAGTGCCGTGAGTATGTGAAGACTTTATTTGAAGTCTTTATCTTGAGGTGACACATCAGCCTCCACTTTCTGCACATGCTCTGGCCATCATCATGGAGATATCGAACAGTGCCTGCTCACACAACTAAATGAGCATACAGTAACTGGTTCTGGTATTGTGATTATGGCCAGAAAACGATGGCTGAGGCCAGGATTCACAGCTGGTCAAACTCTAAACAAGGAAAGAATGAGATGATTCAAAGGGAGATATGTACAACCTCAGCCATGGTGCTCAGAGTAGGGAATTGCACTTAATATTGCCCAGTTATGACACAAGAATTTGTGTCGAGATGGAGAACATAATAAAATTCCTTCCAATAAGTAGTGAAAAAGTATTTCTTAAGGTAAAGCCCTCCATCAAGGCCTCCCTCTGCAGTTGATTGATGTATTTGTCATGGTTATTTTTAAGCTTGAATGCAGTTTAGCAAAGGAGAAACTAAAGGCAGTTTGAGGATTACAGCCCAGCACATCTTTTCAAAGGCAGGATGCAAATGTTTGTTTAAAGGCACTAGCCGCACTAGTCTCGTGGCCCCATTTGTGAACGAAAGGTAGTACATGACTCGAGCAAATGCTCACCTAATTTTACCACAGGTCTAGCTCACTGAGCAGAAACCCTGACCTGTATATATTTTAAATTGCTGTTCAGACAAGAACATGAGATGTTACATCCTGTCCTCAGTTTAAACAGAGAAAGTTATGTCAATCCTTTTTAAATGACTGCACAATTAATATATATTGGAGATAGAGCTGGTTTTGAGTTTTGCTTTTTCTGGCTGTGGCAACACATTTCTTTGTGGCTTACTGATCTGAGAGGTTTAGAATGTGGGACTCATGTTCCCCTCATGGTTCAAGTCTCTGGTTCCTCATCACCAAAATGGTTTGATCCTGGTCTCATCACCTCTTTTGTGCCTCGGTCCACCTTTGTGCTAAAACAAAATTGTAGAACAGTGATATGAGGTCTCCTGACTAACTTTAACGCCACAATTTAGGACCCCTGCCAGAAGCTCACAAAGCAATGTGCAGGGTTACCAGGAGTGATGTGCAAAGGCTAGCTGCCTTCGAGTCTGCTGCAATCCACACCCCTCGAGAATGCTTGTGAATGTTGAGTGGTAGCCAGCATTTGTCGGAAGGCGCCACAAGTTTGAATGGTGCATGATTGGTGGTTTATGGTTACCCTTTACCCTCCAGTTCAGCATAAAGGCTGAAACATTGCCCCAGGAACTTTTAAAAAATATTATTTTATTTTTTATAAATGATGTTGATGCCCTTTTTGTACATATTCTACAGTGCCCAGATACCCATGGGTGAGGTTGTACTTTTTGCATTTTAGAAGTAAAATCTGCTGGGTTTCGATCCTGAAGCATCCAAGAGAAAAGTGTGAACCGAGACCAACAGTGAGAGCTATGCACTAGCCTCCTTGGAATTTGAAAATTCAACAGTGAAGCTCTGCCGGTCTACAGACTAGGAGGAACTGTGTCCAGTGCTCCTCTCCTCATATCCAGTGGGGTAAAATTAATCATTTAAGGAGGCATGTTTATGTCTCTTCCCTTCCCAGGACTAGTCCTCCTGGCTGTCTCCTTTGTTGGACCCCTTTTTCATAGAAGTATCTTTGTATTGGGACTTTGGTACCATTTCTCCAAGCGTGGGGACTTCCAGTGGCGTGTCCTGTTGCACATCATCGGAACCATGACAGAGGATATTTTAGCCAAACGAGCATCACGGCTGGATCTTTAATCTACTGTTTGGGAGTTGCTGTTTAACTTCCTGTACGTCTAAAATTCTTCATGGGGTCACGCAAACCTCAGCTTGGTCTCTAGGTTTGCCCTCATAGTATTGGGGGCCATCTTCTGACCTTGATCCCTGGCTTTAAAACCGTAACTGGCCTTTCCGCCACTCAAGAGGGCTCCACTCTGCAGGCTCTTCAATAGAAAATCAGCTTGTTTTCCTTAATTTCTTCTATTGGGGATCCTCTGACTTAACTGAACATTTGGTTCTGTTGATGGGTTAGCTCTGCATGGGAGCACTACAGTCCAGGATAAATGGAACAAACTGCATCCTTCCCTGCTGGTGACGCCACTGTTCACCTCTTGCACTCAACAAGCCCTTCGGCAAGAGGATGTACGTTTGTGCTGGACTGCCACTGCTAAGTCCTCTAATCGCTCTTGAAGCCTTCTTTGGGTCCGAACTTCCTTCCGGGCCCCATGTGCATAGAGGTTCTGTTGGGACTTAGGGGAAGGAGTAATTGTGTTTGTGAGGGTTATTAGTCTTATAAACAGTCCAGTTGGACTTTGTTTGAAGTAAGTGTTAGGTTATATTTTCATTTTAATGCGAAGTCTCCCTCACCTGTGTGAGAAACCAGAGGGTCTCGCACCTGCTAGTCCCCGGGTATCTCGCCCTCAGGTGGCTAGGACAGGGCCATTGTCTTTGGATCTAGACCCTGGGGGACCTGTGCAGGACGATCACCTGGGTGAGGTGGTCTTTGGGGAGTGAGGGTGAGAAAGCCGATGGCGAGACTCAGTATTCACCCTTGTTTTGTTTATCAAACCCATCCTATGTTTTAGGCTACTCTGAGATCCCAACTCCCCCCGCCCCCATTTCTTTACAAAAACACTGGGTCAAGGAAGAGGATGACTCAAATAACACTGACTTGCATACATCGTACTGGCCATGTCCTGCTAATCGGGTCAGGCAAAGTCAGGCACTTAATCCTAAATGCATACACCTGATACCAATTACCTCTCCTCACACGAATAAAAGGCAGAAACCAAAGACACACTCTAAGCCAGGTCAAACATGAAAACAAGCAGAACTTCCAGGACAAAGGCACACCTACTGGAGCAGAGCAACAGACTTAGGGACGAGAGCAGCGAGCCGAAAACCCCACGGCTTCCCTATTAGAGGTTGTTGCCTCAGACAGGCAGAAAGACGCGTGGAGAAGGCCATATCCCACAAGTGAAGATTGTATTGTTTCAAGGACGCCAGCGACCCTCGCGGGTGAAAGGCAGAGTTAGGCAGGTGAGGTCAAGCCTGTGGTATGAACTTTAATGTAAAGAATAGCTGGGAAATGAGCAATATTATTTAACAGAGTGGTCCGGTGAAAGGAAGTCACCTACTCGCAAGTCTCTGTGAAAATTACTTTGTTTAAAGCGAGAAAGCAAATGAACAGTTAAAGTAAAAGGAAGAAGATTAATTCCTAGAGAAGGGAAGAGTGAAAGTAACACAGTGAAATTTGAGTCGAAGTGGTCCTGCAGTGGTCTGACAAGCCACACACATTTGAACATAGCGACATCGGAAAAGGGTCCGAGCCCAACAGAGGAAGACCCAGTGAAATGAGCTTGGTGAAGGAAGCCCCTCCCCCCCTTGCAACTTGTGGTGCACTTTATCATAGGCGATCTGAGCTCGACAGAGGGAGATCTGAAGAACTGTGTAGTTAAAGGTCAGAGCCTGGCAGAGAGGGTTATTTTGGGAACGTTTTTAGATGACATTATTTTGGAAGAAAGAGAAATGGTCTCGACCGTCGAAGGCCAGGTGGGCTCAATCCACAGCTTTTTGACCAATATATATTGTGTTAAAAACAGAGCCAGAGTGTATCGTCCTGCCTACAAGGATTGCCTTACTCCGTGAGGCCTAAAGTGGTGAGGAGAGCTGGTTCAACCACATTATCATTTGAACACTGATTTTTCCTTTTGTAGGCCTTTTTCCCTTTTCACGCTTTTTGTACAAGAGATGGGGCAGGTATTAGGTTTTTGTTACCATAGGCCATTTTGATTTGATATACTCCAATAAGAGTTTTATTTATTATTTGATGGTCCAGACTACTCCCATCTTGATTCTAGGGCAGAATAGGAGTTTCTCCAGCATTGGATCTTTCATGGATTCACATGCTTAGAATATTCCCCGTCGTCAGACTGGGAACCCTCGGTACACATATATAGTCGTTTCCTATAGGAAAAAACTTCCGACACTTGTGTGTCCTATCCACATCTACGTCCTCTCTGGGGCCGTTCACGCATGCTCCGTAGGATGTAGCGGTATAAAAGCCCCGCCCCCGCGGGTCCCGTCAGATTTCAACTGTCTCCAAAGATAGTGGGATCTCGTCGCGTAGTCTCTACTTTCTAGGTTATTGTTGAAATTACTCGTTTTTGATCGAAAGGTTATTGGTCTTACCAGGATGTCGGGCAAACCGCTCTTCCGCCCGTGCGCCACGTGCGGATTGAAAAAGGTTTACGAGGGGGACGGCCATCTAGATTGTATATATTGCCTCCACCCTCGCCATTCGGCAGACAAGTGCGAAATATGTAAAGGTTTTTCCCAGAAAACCCTGAAAGATCGGAGTCGGCGACTGGTGTCGTGGTTAAATGACGGGGCGGGAGCATATCCTCAGTCGGAGGTTGGCTCCGTGCGCAGCGTGGCCTCGACGAAAACATCGGGGGCCCCGCGCCGTTCAGCCTCGTCGGAACCACCGGCAAAGAAAACTCGACCGGCGGAAAAGGATGTTCCACGAAGCCACTCTTCCAAAGACTCTTCAAAAGAATCTTCAAAAAAGTCTTCATCGTCGAAAAAACATGGAAAGGAAAGGCCAAAATCCTCCTCGGGCAATCCTCATAGATCTGCCACGAGTAGAGAGTCGGAAAAGCGCAGGGAGAGCTCTGTGAAGGCGGGACCGCCTAAGCCACCTGCAGTCCCACCGTCGACGACGACGAACCAGTCAGTGTCCTCACTGCCGCTAACGCAGTTGGTTTCCCCCGACATCAACCCGCTGACGACGACGGCGACGATGTCCTCGTCGACCGAAGTTCAGGCCTGGAGACCAGAGGTTTTTGATCTGGTGTTGCCGGACACGTTGCTGCAGGAACAAGCAGCGTCGATTTCCTCGAAGGAAGACGACGGCTTCAGGATTGCGGGCCCGGAAGATCTTGGGCTCCGAGCCAAGTCACCATCAGGAGCAACCTGTTCTCGGGTGTTTACCCAGTTTTCAAACTCACAATCGGCCCTGTCCATGGAGGTCCTGTCCTCATTGCACTCGCTGCTGAAATCGTTGGATGAAAGGCTTCCACCAGTGAACCCGTCAACGCCTCCCGTCGACGAGCCAGGCCCGTCACATCGTCCAACCCAAACGACCAGAGTTCCGTTGACTCCAGTGGTCCACGAGGAGGGTGAGCTGTCGGACTCTGTATCTGACCGAGGATCGGTATCGGATATCTCCCTGTCTCCATCTAGGGATCCATCCTGGGTGTCGGATGTTGAATTGGAAACACCAAAGATCCCCACTCACCCGTCTCCACCAGACGATATTGGCGCTTTTCATTCAATGATGGAAAAGGCATGCAAGGAATTTGGCTTGGTCCAGCAGGAGGAGAAAAAGGACTGTTTTCTGTTCGACCATATGGGTAAGAATAGACGTTCAGTATTCTCAATACCCATTTTAGATCATGTCTGGAAAGAGGGTGTTCAAACCATGCGTCACCCGTTTTCTGAAACGGCCGTCAAAGGCTGCATTGAAAAGAAGTTTAAAGTGCCAGACTCTACCCCGAAATGTCTTTCGTCCCAACCTACACCTGACTCAGTGGTGTCGGCAGCAGCGACAAGGAAAGCGAGGGCCCAACACAAGTGCTCTACCCCTCCGGATAATGAGGCAAGGCGCCAAGATGTGTTTGGTAAGAAGGTACTATCCGTGGGTGCTACAACTGTGAAAGCAGCCAACTCTTTGGCTATTGTCGCCAGGTACGACAGGGAAATGTGGCACAGACTAGCCCCTATACTGGAGCACCTTCCGGAGGAACATCGAAAAACGGCTATGTCTCTGGTACGAGAGGGCGAAGAAGCGTCGAATCATGCAATTAACATAGCGGTGGACCTGGCGGAGTCGGGCTTTAAACAAGTAAACAACAGGGTTGTTCTTAGACGCCAGGCTTGGCTTAAGTGCACCAACTTCAGGCCCGAGGTGCAGTATAAAGTATTGGACATGCCCTTCGAAGGTGACCTTCTTTTTGGAGAAAAGGTGGATGAGGCCCTGAAGGGCATGAAGGAGGACTCGGATACGGCACGCTCGTTGGGTGCCCTTCAAAGTGGAACATTTTTTCGATCTTTTCGTCCCTTTAAAGGGGCATCGGGCAATTCAAGATTCTCTGCATCCAGGGATAGATCCTTTGGAAGATCAGCATACCCTTCCCAGGGATATAGACGCGCCTCTCAAAACTCAAGCCGGCGCAGAAATTTCCAGTCACCCAAGAGACGACCGGCCTATCCCTCGTCGACGAACAAACAAAAAGACCAGCAATGACGGGAAGCGCACCGTTCTGGGAGGAAGAGTGTCAAGCTGCGTCAAAGAATGGGAGGACATCACAACAGATCAGTGGGTGTTGGACACAGTGAGGTACGGACATTCGCTACTATTCAAATGCAAACCTCCAAAATGTCCACCGGTATTCCTACCCCAACCACATCTGAGCGTTTTGCTGCAGGAAGTAGCACTTATGTTACAGAAAGGTGCCATAGAAGTGGTTCCTGCATCGCAGAAAGGCCAAGGGGTATACTCACGGTGTTTTGTGGTAAAAAAGCCAAACGTAAAGTGGCGTCCCATTCTCGACCTGCGCGACCTCAACAAGACCTTACAGAGCCAAAAATTCAAAATGCTCAACCAGCAGGAAGTAATCAGGTCAATTGAAGTGGGAGATTTTTTGGCGTCGCTGGATCTACAGGACGCGTACTTCCACATACCTATGTGTCAAAAACACAAAGTTTCTGAGGTTCATGGTAGGTCGGACACACTACCAATTCGCAGTGCTTCCGTTTGGTCTCAAATCCTCCCCAAGAACGTTCACAAAATGTTTGGCACCCGTGGCAGCCTGGCTGAGAAAGAAAGGGCATCATGTATACCCGTACCTCGACGACTGGCTTGTGAGGGGATCCTCCTCGGCGTCGACCAACGACAGCGTACAGGCTACCTTACAGCTTCTGCAACGACTGGGGTTCGCAGTGAACTTCGAAAAGTCCTCTCTAAGGCCATCAAAGAACTTAAAGTTCTTGGGAGCTCAATTCGAAACCCAGTCGGGAATAGTGAAACCTTCCCTAGACAGAATGTCAAAGATCAATCGACTGACGAGTCAACTACGTTTACATGGCACACTCTCAGTGAGAAAGTATGTGGCGATCCTAGGTTCCATGGCTTCCTGCATCCATCTAGTAGCCAATTGTCGATTGTTCATGAGGCCACTTCAGGAATTCCTAGCGGACAGATGGAAGCAGGCCACGGGTCGGTGGTCAGACAGGGTAACCGTCGACGACGTCGAAATCATCCGAGCCCTCCAATGGTGGAAAAGCGTTCACAACCTGGACAGAGGGGTACCTCTACAAGAACCAGAATTTCAGCGAACCATCATCACGGACGCATCCCTGACAGGCTGGGGAGCACACATGGACAACTACCAAACCCAGGGCAGATGGTCCCCTACCGAATCACTCCTACATATCAATGTACTGGAACTGAGGGCAGTGAGATGGACCTTGAGGTCATTCCTCCCACATATCAAGGGGTTGAGAGTAAGAGTGTTGACAGACAACACGGCAGCCATGTTCTACTTGATAAAACAAGGTGGCACGAGGTCCAGGACCCTGTCCGGGGAGGCTCAAAAGGTATGGCATTGGGCTTTGAAACACAACATATCTATAGTGGCTCATCTTCCAGGAGTGAAGAACGTACAAGCGGATTCCCTAAGCAGAAGCATGGCCCAGATACACGAGTGGGAGATGGACACCATTCAGCTGCAGAAAATCTTCAAAAGATGGGGTCACCCCTCAGTGGATCTCTTCGCAACGGAGGAAAACAAGAAATGCGAGCAGTTCGCGAGCAGATGGCCTCAGAAAGGATCCCTAGGGGAAGCGTTCTCATTTCCATGGACAGACCAGTTCCTGTACGCCTTCCCTCCGTTTCCCCTTATACGGAGAACTGTACAGTGGATACGCAGATACAAATGCCGGGTCATTCTAGTGGCACCGTATTGGTCGAGACAACCTTGGTTTTCCGACCGGCTGCATCTGTCGTTGGAACAACCGATAACATTCCAGAAGGTTCCGAATCTCCTGTCCAGGGACAAGGGAATGGTGTGGCATCACAATCCGGGCAGCCTCAACCTGACGGCCTGGCTCCTGACTTTTCGGAATTTGGCACTTTGAAAGTTTCGTCGGATTGCCGGAGAATTCTACAGGCGGCTAGGGCTCCTTCCACCAACAAGTCATACATCTGCAAGTGGCGAAGGTTCTGTATGTGGTGTCAAACGCAACATGAAATACGGCCTTTAGAAGTAACTCCAGAACAAGTTTTACCGTATCTTCTTCACCTGGCGGAGAGTGGGTTATCCTCGTCCATAAAGGTGCACCTGGCGGCCATCTCAAGGTTCACGAGGAGGAGACAGTCCTCTCCGTTATTCAGCGACAGACTGGTGAAACATTTAATGAGGGGTCTTTTTCGAACTTTTCCCCCAACGAAGCGGTTCCCACCAATATGGAGTCTAAATGTGGTGTTGGCGGCCTTAATGAAGCCACCTTTCGAGCCAATGTCCTCTTCATCCATGCAGTTCCTGTCATGGAAGCTGGCTTTCTTAATTGCCATGACATCAGCTAGAAGAGTATTGGAGCTACAGGCATTGGTCATAGACCCTCCATATATGAGATTCTTTAAGGACAAAGTGGTGCTATCAACTAATCCTACTTTCGTCCCGAAAGTTCCGACGGTCTATCACAAACACTCGACCATTGTTCTCCCTACTTTCCTTGCGACCCCGTCATCGACGGCGGAAAAGGCTCTTCATACTCTAGATGTGAAAAGGGCGTTGACATTTTATTTGCAAAGAACACAAGAACTCAGAACTACCAGACAGCTGTTCATCGCATACAGTCCGTCGACGAGAGGAAAGGCAATTTCCAAGCAAGGACTGGCTCGATGGGTCTCGTCGGCGATTGCTTTTAGTCACTCCAAGGCCGGGAGACCCCCTACAAGGGCACCCTAGAGCCCATTCCACAAGATCGACAGCCTCTTCCACGGCGCTGTAGGCAGGAATTCCTCTGACAGACATCTGCCAGGCGGCGGCATGGTCAGTCCCACACACGTTCACACGCCATTACTGCCTGGAAAGGCAGCATGCGGATGAAGTACAGATGGGAAGGGCAGTTCTGCTGCTTACGTGCCTATATATTAGGTTTTGGGGTGTTTTTGTGGTGTATGTTACATTGCATTCTCACCTCCTTCTTTTAGGATACTGCTATACAATCTATTCTAAGCATGTGAATCCATGAAAGATCCAATGCTGGAGAAGGGAGTAGTTTCTTACCTGTAACTCCATTTCTCCAGCGTTGGTATCTTTCATGGATTCACATGCGCCCACCAGCCTCCCCGGAATGCAATGTGCAAGATATGTGCATAAGCAGGTTCTCCTTTCTACTTTGGAGGGGCCGAAATCTGACGGGACCCGCGGGGGGGGGGGCTTTTATACCGCTACGTCTTACGGGGCATGCGTGAACGGCCCCAGAGAGGACGTAGATGTGGATAGGACACACAAGTGTCGGAAGTTTTTTCCTATAGGAAACGACTATATATGTGTACCAAGGGTTCCCAGTCTGACGACTGGGAATATTCTAAGCATGTGAATCCATGAAAGATACCAACGCTGGAGAAATGGAGTTACAGGTAAGAAACTACTCCCTTCTCCAATCCCAACCATTTAAATAAAGTTTTTTCTGATGCTTGTTAATCTGCTTAGAATCACATGCTGTGCATATGGTCCGACATCCAGTGGTAACCGCAGAGTATTGCATCTTGTCTTTCAGGGGACCGAAAGGGGACGTCGGCATAGGTGTGTCTGAAACACTATCCCTATCGTGACGTGTGTAGTACCCAAAATCCCTCACGCACCGAGGTCCCCCAGATTGTTTTTTTCCGTCCAGATAACTGGTCACCCTATAGTGGAGCTCTTCATGAGACATTTATCTTACCGAATTGTCGGTTATTCCCCGTTAAGTCACTTCGCCCATCAAGAACATCTTCGACGAAGACTACAGGGGGAATCATCTATGGCTGTGGGTTCCGGCGCCTAAGATCTGGCGTTCGGACTTCCACGTGGTCGGGCCTTCTGGCCGGCCTACACAGTAGGGAGAGTGGCCTCAGGGTTTGCTATATTGTTATTATGTCTTTCCTCTTTTCCACTGCTTTCCTTTTTGGTCTGGTCACCCTTCCCTTCTGCTATGGAAAGGACTCCATTTAGATTCTGCCCTGTGTGTAGGGTTAGATATCCGTGGAAAGACGAGCACACATCGTTTAACGGCTGTTTCCCCCTAGAGCACGACGAGAAGCGGTGTTCGGCGTGTAAACTCCTTAAACCTAAAACCCTTAAGGAGCGCCGGTTGAAGTGGTGGGCCGCGTACGGAATGTCAAGCGTGGAGCCTCCCTCACCTGCCGCGACACCAGCCAAAAGTGACAGGCGTACATCGGATGACCAAATGCGTTGTAGACCTTGAGGCGGACTATTCTAGGGCCGCCACGCCCATCACCGACCCTTCCAGGCTCGACTCCAGTCTTGCTACAGGGACCACACCTGGTGACGGGGGTATACAATTGCACCGCACAAAGCACACACCCCAAGCGCCCTCCTCGACGACTTCGTTGAAGAAGGCGAAAGGTCCACCGGAGACTTCGGCGGCACCCCCGGATCGGTCTGATCCGAGGCCTTCCCCGCATCCGAAGCAGCGCATCACGACTGGGCATAAGAAACATAACAAGGGCGCTACTCCCCAAACTACACGCGCCGAAGTTTCAGAACAAGAAACTTCGACGGATTCCAAGGTTTCCAAGGCCCGTACAGGCACGAAAACTACGAGTAGGCCTCTACCCGAGAAGCCATCCGCTGGCCCTTCTGGAGCCGCGGAAGACATTTTCACTGCCGACACATCATCGGAGGCGATGTCTCCTGAAGATTCGGTGACTATCCGTAAGAGCATCAATAGGATTGCTACGGCGGTGGGCCTAGTACCGGTTCCGCCCACAGTTATGGGCAATCCGCCGAAAAGTTTTCCACTGATTGGGAAGACGTCCCGAAGACTCTTACGAAGAAAGCCAGTTACCCTTCTCAAGCACCCTCAACGCCTTAGGACGGAGAACACGGTTCCTACTCAGCTAGGTCCATTTGGGTCATCCAAGTGGACCACGGAGCAATTCGAGGGGTGTATGGATCGGCTGGAGCAGTTTTTCAGGGCTTCTGATCAACCTCCGCCGAAAAAAGCTCTGGTAGACCCTAACCCTCAAACACAAGATGTCCAACGCCTAGATGTCCAACACCAAGTTGACTATCAAGAAGATGTCCAGATGGACACGTATAGAGACATCTATACAGAAGGAGTCGTCTTTTCTGGACAACTATGGGGAAGATCAAGGGGCAACGGACAACTGGGAGGACTCCCAGCAGAACGATCACAACTCTGATATCGTTTGCCTCGACTCTTCCCCCATCCACCCCGATTCGACAAGCTTCCCCGGTGGATGATCAAATGGCTTTCAACAACATGTTGAAAAAAGCAGCAGAATTCTTTAAAATTGCCATGCTCTAAGCCTTGCCCGAACGAGATTTCGCGGAGGACATTATTAATGAAAAGCCTCCGGCAAGCCAGTCTATCCCTCTCTTGAGCTCTGTAAAGAGTCGGCTGGCCCCTTCCTTACTCACACCCGCTCAGACTAGGGCTGTGAACCCAAGGGTCAAAACTTTTCCGACCCTCCCCCACCGACCCGCTTTATATCAAAGGACACGCAATTCCAGACTCGCTGGTGGTGACCAACACTCACAAGAGAGCAGGGGTTCCCCTTGCCACGGGAGAGTCACCCCCGGACAAGGAGTCCAAAAGGTTGTATGCCTTAGGCAAACGGGTTATGTCGGCGGCGGCCTATACCGTCCGGATTGCCAATAACACAATGTTACTGGCAAGCTACGTCGACGCCCAATGGAACCTACTCCAGGAAGGCCTTCAAGAGGTTTCCGGAACCAACCAGAGCCAAGCTTCTCGCCATTGTCTCGGAGGGCAAACTTGCCAATCAGAATGTTGTAAAAAATACCCTGGACACTGCAGAGACAGCTGGCAGGTCTCTCGCACAGGGTACTCTCCTAAAGAGGCACGCGTGGCTGCGCACGTCGGGCTTCAGGCCCGAGACCCAGGCATCCATTATCAACAAACCCATCGAAGAGGCCAACCTCTTCGGGAAGGCGGTATATGATGCGTTGGAGACAGCCAAGAAGGAGCACAAGACTATTAAGTCACTGCACCAAATTTCCCAGAAACCCTCTTCACAGAGGGGCAGTAATTCTCGGCGGTCCTTTCGAGGACAAGCCCGCGCCGCTCAAAACAATTTCGGCACGGGCAACTTCAACTCAAGTCAACCTGTTGCAAGTCCCACTTACTACCCCTAGAGGTGTCAGAAGCACGGTGAGAATAGAGGTAGAAGCTCCAATTCCAGAGGAGCATCAACTTCGGGTCAGAAATGACAACCAAGTCCAGGTCCCCTCCCATGTCTCCCCGGTCGGGGGGGGGGGGGGGCGATTAACATCTTTCCTCAAGGCATGTGAGGGGATAACTTCAGACCAGTGGGTCTTAAAGACGGTCGCCCACGGTTACTGCGTGGAATTCGCCCGACCTCCACAGTTCAGACCGCCGAAACATTGACGCCTTTCACCGGAAGATCTGCAGATCCCGATCCAAGCGGTGAAAGAGCTGCTGGAAAAGGACGCCATAGAAGCCGTCCCGATTCTTCAGGTAAACAAGGGTATTTATTCAATATAGTTCCTTGTACCCAAAAAGCATCTCACCATGCGTCCTGTTCTAGACCTGCGCCCAGCGAACAAGTTCATGAAGCCCCAGAAGTTTCGCATGGTAACACTGCAAGAGGTGATCCCATTGCTAAAACAGGGGGACTTCATGACATTGGATATGAAAGATGCATAGGCAGCGGCACACCTGCGCAGACTTTCAGTTCCAGTTTACCCTTACCTCGACGATTGGCTCATCACGGGGGACTCGTTCGACGTTTGTTTTTCGAACTCCCAAAAAACAGTAGACCTACTGTTCAGCCTGGGATTTTCTATCAACGAAAAGAAATCCAGCTTAGTCCCCAGCCAAGTAAAACCGTTCCTGGGGGGCTCTAATTCGTACGGAAGACGGTCTAGTCTTCCCTTCCAGCGAGAGGGTTCAGAACATGCTCTCTCAGGTTCCTCAGTATGTAGCCAGTCGAGAGATGACGGTACGCAAAGCTATGCGTTTGCTAGGGATGATGGCGTCGGGCATATACTTGGTTCCCCACGCGCGGCTGCGCATGCGTCCCATGCATGAGTGGCTCAACAGCCAGTGGTGTCAGGCCGGCGGACAATGGGAAAATCTGTTAGTTGTCTCGCCAGCCCTCGTTCTGTCTCTGCAGTGGTGGTCGAGGGACAACCCCTTGAAGGGGAAAACCTTCATCACCCCTGCAGTGGAAGCCACTCTCACGACAGACTCATCTCTCACGGGGTGGGGGGCTCACCTGCTTCAACAGACAGCCTACGGAGTGTGGTCCCCTCAGGTAGCATCCAACCCTATAAACCTACTGGAGCTACTAGCAGTGTTCAAAGCAATGAAAGCCTTTCAGGAGCAACTGCAAGGGAAGACAGTGCTGGTCCTAATGGACGGCACAACAGCAATGTATTACTTGAACAAACAGGGGGGCACTCGCTCTCCAGGGCTATCCAAGCTGTCCCAAAATACCTGGATATGGGCTCTCAAACACAAGATGTTCCTGATATCCCAACATGTTCCAGGGGAACTCAATCTTCTGGCAGACGTACTCCGCAGAGAATTTCCTGTGCCAGAAGAGTACGAATGGCGACTGCACGAAGACATTTTATCCAATGTCTTTGCAGAATGGGGGTTTCCAGAGATCGACCTGTTCGCTATTCAGGAGTACGCCCAATGCCAAGACTACGCCTTCAGGTACCCCCAGAACCGATCCAAAGGGAACAGTCACTGGATAACTTGGTCGGGGAAATTTGTGTACACTTTTCCCCTGACTCCCCTTCTGTACAAGATAGTACACAAGATGCACCAGGAACCAGTCACCATGATTCTGGTGGCTCCCATGTGGGCCCGCCAACCTTGGTTCGTGCACCTGATGGAAAAGTCCCTCTCCCCACCAGTCAAGCTGCCCTGCCCGTACAACATGTTGTCTCAGGACAGGGGGGAGACTCTGCACCCATGCCCACAAACTCTGAATTTAGCAGCCTGGCTCCTGAGGTCTTAGAGTTTGGACATCTGGAATTCCCTCAAAGATGCATGGACATACTGAGGGAGGCAAGAAAGCCTAACGCACGTTATTGCTATGCCAGCAAATGGAAACGTTTTGTCATCTGGTGCAGTTCCAAAGGCGTCAATCCCACTGATTGCTCGCCTTCACACATTGTGTTATATCTAACCCATCTGTTGGTTAGTCTTCAATTCCTTGTAGGTTGACAACGCCGCTAGGTGAACCTTTAACGTGTCACAGCAGAAGGTGTCATGGTGGAAAATACCTGTGATTAAAGCCTTTATGGAAGGGATTAAAAGAATGTATCTCCCCCCCCCCCCCAATCACTGACCCAGCCCCTGGGTAGGACCTAAATGTGGTTTTAACTAGGCTCATGGGGACCCCCTTTTGAGCCTAGGCATAAAGCTAGTCTGAAAGACCTGACCTACAAGACAGCCTTTCTGGTAGCTATCACTTCTATCGGAAGAGTTAGCGAACTACAGGCCCTCTCGGTTTTGGACCCCTTTGTTACAGTCCACAAAGATAAGGTAGTTCTGCGCACTCATCCCAGATTTGCGCTGAAATTTATTTTGAAGTTCCATGTGAACCAGTCAATCGAACTACCCACGTTCTTCCAGAGACCTACTAATATGGCCGAAGGAAGCCTTCACACACTAGATGTGTGCAGGGCAGTTATGTTCTACATGGATAGAACTAAACCACTGAGGAAAACTAAACAATTCTTTGTTTCAGTGGCAGCTGGTAGAGAAGGGGACCCTGTCTCTAAATCAGCAATATCAAGGTGGATTGTCAAATGCATCACACTATGTTGCACTCTTGCAAAGAGAGACCTGCCCTTCAAGCCTAGAGCACATTCTACTCGGGCACTGGGCATCCATAGCATTCATTGCAAATGTTCCCCTAGAGTCCATTTGCAAAGCAGCAACCTGGCGTTCCGTACACAACTTTACAAAACACTATTGCCTAGACACTCTTTCTAGGTCTGATTCTCAGGTGGGACAAGCAGTACCAAGACATCTTTTTTCTACTGTTCCTTCTCACAACCCACCTCCAACTCCGGGTACTGCTCGCTAGTCTATGCACAGCATGTGATTCTAAGCAGATTAATAAGCATCAGAAGACATGCATTACTTACTGTAAAAGCATTTCTGATGATTGTATCTGCTTAGATTCACATACGCCCTCCCTGCCTCCCCGCTTGGGGTGGAAGGAACATATACTTCTTACTACTTTCTCTCTTCATGTACTCACTCACTATAGCCTTGGGCTCCCTCATGGCAGAAAAAATACAATCGGAGGAACCTCGGCGCGTGAGGGATTTTGGGTACTACACATGTCAGAATAGGGATAGAGTTTCAGACACGCCTATGCCGACGTCCCCTTTCGGTCCCCCGAAAGACAAGATGCAATACTCCACGGTTACCACTGGATGTCGGACCATATGCACAGCATGTGAATCTAAGCAGATACAATCATCCGAAATGCTTTTACGGTAAGTAATGCATGTCTTACAAATTGTACCCATTGTGTCAGTTCCTGCTTGTGATACCATGCCTCCCTACACCTGTGAGACCCCCCCCCCCCCCAACACATTTTGCTGGGCTCTTGGATTTTGTTCTATTCCTGAGTGAGTGGGAATCTTTCCCCACTCATACAAATATCGGAGAGGTGGGCACCACTAGTTTCTCTTTTATTATCTTTACTTAAATTGCATCTATAAGTTTCACCTTCGGTGTCAGGTAAGAGTCATTTTTTGACCTGGAGCTGCCAGTTTAAATTTGATCCTATAGCACAAGGATCACACTGATCTGAAATTGGAGAAACAAGGCAAATCTGCCTTATTATAACTGGCGCATCTCAGTTGGCCCTACTATGGGGCTGCTAATTTTCAAAAGATATTTTTCAAAAAAATTCATGAAAAAATTCAAATTCAAAAAATCTTCTTCTAAATCTTATTTCAATCAATTTTTACGAAAGTTTTTAATCAAGAATGTTTATTAATATTCTTCTTTATTGTTTCACATAGTGCTATGTTGGGCGATCAGATTTTGCCTTCTATATAAATTTTGCCAATGCATTTCGGTATAAACCTTCGTCAGGGCTATATAGAGGCACTTGATTGCATCATCAAGCTCGTAATGATTTTATCTTCATTAGTTTCAATACACTTTATGATTTCAATACAGAGTTTTAACATATTAACATAATCACACATACCGTTTGGAATGTCCCACGTATAAGCAATAGTTCCGCCAAATGAAAGATAAACAACCAGAGAAAGCCATTTAGTTTCAGCGTTACCAGTTCTGTTTACATTGATTTCTTGCCAAAAACAAGTCCTACCTGATCGCTCTCTATGCGTTTTTCTCTCGCAGCCGTGTGTGTTTGAATGCGTTACGAGTCATAAATTTCCATCGTCTCTCTGTTGAAGAGATAGGCGGTTAGGGCGGCCATTCTCAACTTCTTTTATCTAAAGCGCGGCGAGTGTTCACCGGTGCTTACCTCAAGTACTAACGTTGTCCTGTTGTCTGTAGAGAGATGTGCGCGCGCAGGCGTCTATGTGTGTCATTTATACGTAGTCATGGAGACGGAGGCGGGGCGCCGTGGTCCAACCCTGTTGCCGGAGCACGTACGCCTCGCGCCCCACTCCCGGGTGGTAACCCAGGAGCGGGGAAGTCTCCATGGCAACCTATGTTCCGCTAAGTTCGGTAAATCGAGCTTGCAATGTCTAACACGTATACTCTACTTTAAATTCCGATGGTTAGATATACTAATAGTTAAATGCTATATGTGTGATTTTACGTGAGTTCCTACAGTACCTTACGTATATTATGTGTGTGCTGTGTTATCTTTCATCTACGAGTTCAAGCAGCAGACATTTCCCCAAATCGACTTTTATACAATTAAAGCATGCAATGATTATTCAGCATAACTTAATTATTAATATACATCTTAAAGTTAACCCGTTACGTGTTCCGATGCCTGAAGTGCATCTTTAGTTGTCCAGCATCTGTGAATATACATATACAATCGACAATACTAGGTTACAAGAAACACATATAGTTAATCTCTTCGTTCATTCCTTTAGGCATCAGAGAGCTCAATCGGTCAATCCAAAAGGTTTCTCGTTGGTCCATAGTTTTCTGGAAATTTTCATGTGGATCTCTCTTCTCCACTAACTCCAGAATTGCAAATCGTATTTGTGCCAAGTTGTGTCTCTTCTCTTGCCAGTGTCTTGCCACAGCCGAGGTTATGTTTTTATTGCGTATGCAAGATCTGTGTTCGTTCCATCTTGTTTTGGCTGTTCTCATGGTTTGTCCAACATAATGTAATCCACAGGGACATTTAATTGTGTATATCACATTTACAGAGTCGCATGTCCCGAAACTCCTTAATTTAATGGTTTCTCCTGTGTACGGATGTTTCAAAGTATCCCCTTTCATTATGTAGCCGCAGTTGTTACAATTCAGACAGGGAAAGGTGCCACATCTTTTCGTAGTTTTCTTTTTTTGTGCTGGTCTGGTTTTTACTAGTTTATCCTTAAGATTATGGCTTCGTTGGTATGCGAATACCGGAACTTCTTTGAAGAGGTGTTCAACTCGGTGGTCGCAGGTCATTGTGTTCCAATGTTTTTTGATGATTGTCTTGATTCGGTTACTCTGTCTTGAATATTTTGTCACAAAGACTAAGGGAGATTCATCTTTCTTTTTAGTTTTTGTTTTCAATAAGTCTCCCCTTACCTGTGTTGCTATGCGTGTTTCTGCTGCCAACACAGCTTTTTTAGAAAAAGGCAGAGGCGAACAAGAAGGGGGAAGAGAAAGACAAAGAGGGAAACCGAGCACAAGATTACAACAAAAGAAAATATCGTGATAAACCTGTCAACAAGGATATTGACGACCCAAGAACTACAGACACTACAAAAAGGTTTAAGTTTTGTACCAACATATGATAGTACTTTATTTGAATCCAAAATTGAACTATATAAACTAATCAGAAAGATGAAGCTGAAAGTATTTTTCGAAGAATTGGAGACTGAAAGCATAAGGGAAAAAGAAGACCTTAAAGAGTTCAGAAGTAAAAGTACCTTTATCCCTCCAATTAGTGTCCCATCAATAGATATTTTCCAAAAACAAGTAACGAGAGATTTTGAAAAGATACATTACAAGTCTAAAAGTAGACGAAATATGAAACCACATGAACTAAAACTAATACAAGATCTATATGGTGATGCCAATATTACAATAAGAGCGGCAGACAAAGGAGGGAGTCTAGTACTGTTGAATACGACCGACTACAATGAGGAATGTGAAAGACAACTCAGAGACAGTAACACCTACGCAAGACTAGTGAATGATCCGACAGCAGAGATCAGACAGAACTTGGAGACCCTTTTGAATAAAGCAGAGGAACTCGCGTGGATCAATCAGCACACAAAGAAATTCTTAATAAACTCATATCCTCGGATACCACATTTCTACACTCTCCCAAAGGTACACAAGGATCCAGTGAAACCACCAGGCAGACCTATTGTTGCAGGAATAAACAGCATCCTAGAACCCCTAGGTAAATATGTGGACTACTTCTTACAACCCCTTATACAAAAAACAAGTACATACATCAGAGATTCCACCCATTTCTTGCAACATCTGAATTCAACACCATTCGACCCTGGAAACATTTGCTTCACAATCGATGTTAAAAGCTTATACACGTCAATTCCACACGATCTAGGAAATGAAGCAGTGGAGTGGATACTCCTTAAAGCGGATGAAATAGGAGCACAAAAAGAATTCATAATGGCACTCCTCGAGTTCATTAGTAACAACTCGTACTTCAGATACGAAGAACATTATTACCTACAGGTAGCTGGCACAGCCATGGGAGCAACCATGGCACCGTCCTACGCTAACTCATTCATGCACAAATTCGAAACTGAAAATATCCTACTAAACCAACGGTGGCAACAACAGCTAGGGATCTGGATAAGATACATTGATGATATATTCGGAATATGGAAAGGCAGTGAATTGGAACTACTTGAATTCTTTGATTATCTCAACAGTATAGACACGCGAATACAGTTCACACATGAGCACTCTCGCGAAAGCATACATTTCTTGGATGTACAAATCAAAATAACAAATACAGGATATCAAACAAGTATTTTTCGTAAATCCACGGATCGAAATAATTTACTACATCGATTAAGCTTTCACCAACCAAGCCTCATTAAAAATTTACCATACAGTCAGATGCTCCGTGTGAAAAGATTAGTGAGCGATCCAATAGAGTACGAAAGGGAGGTTAAAGAAATGGGAAAGAAATTCTTTGACCGCGGTTACAAGCAAGAAGAAGTGTTGGCAGCAGAAACACGCATAGCAACACAGGTAAGGGGAGACTTATTGAAAACAAAAACTAAAAAGAAAGATGAATCTCCCTTAGTCTTTGTGACAAAATATTCAAGACAGAGTAACCGAATCAAGACAATCATCAAAAAACATTGGAACACAATGACCTGCGACCACCGAGTTGAACACCTCTTCAAAGAAGTTCCGGTATTCGCATACCAACGAAGCCATAATCTTAAGGATAAACTAGTAAAAACCAGACCAGCACAAAAAAGAAAACTACGAAAAGATGTGGCACCTTTCCCTGTCTGAATTGTAACAACTGCGGCTACATAATGAAAGGGGATACTTTGAAACATCCGTACACAGGAGAAACCATTAAATTAAGGAGTTTCGGGACATGCGACTCTGTAAATGTGATATACACAATTAAATGTCCCTGTGGATTACATTATGTTGGACAAACCATGAGAACAGCCAAAACAAGATGGAACGAACACAGATCTTGCATACGCAATAAAAACATAACCTCGGCTGTGGCAAGACACTGGCAAGAGAAGAGACACAACTTGGCACAAATACGATTTGCAATTCTGGAGTTAGTGGAGAAGAGAGATCCACATGAAAATTTCCAGAAAACTATGGACCAACGAGAAACCTTTTGGATTCACCGATTGAGCTCTCTGATGCCTAAAGGAATGAACGAAGAGATTAACTATATGTGTTTCTTGTAACCTAGTATTGTCGATTGTATATGTATATTCACAGATGCTGGACAACTAAAGATGCACTTCAGGCATCGGAACACGTAACGGGTTAACTTTAAGATGTATATTAATAATGAAGTTATGCTGAATAATCATTGCATGCTTTAATTGTATAAAAGTCGATTTGGGGAAATGTCTGCTGCTTGAACTCGTAGATGAAAGATAACACAGCACACACATAATATACGTAAGGTACTGTAGGAACTCACGTAAAATCACACATATAGCATTTAACTATTAGTATATCTAACCATCGGAATTTAAAGTAGAGTATACGTGTTAGACATTGCAAGCTCGATTTACCGAACTTAGCGGAACATAGGTTGCCATGGAGACTTCCCCGCTCCTGGGTT
Organism: Ambystoma mexicanum; assembly: GCF_040938575.1. Lineage (NCBI taxonomy): Eukaryota > Metazoa > Chordata > Amphibia > Caudata > Ambystomatidae > Ambystoma > Ambystoma mexicanum. Next base: position 827,562,287 of record NC_090939.1, read on the forward strand.
ACCACCCGGGAGTGGGGCGCGAGGCGTACGTGCTCCGGCAACAGGGTTGGACCACGGCGCCCCGCCTCCGTCTCCATGACTACGTATAAATGACACACATAGACGCCTGCGCGCGCACATCTCTCTACAGACAACAGGACCACGTTAGTACTTGAGGTAAGCACCGGTGAACACTCGCCGCGCTTTAGATAAAAGAAGTTGAGAATGGCCGCCCTAACCGCCTATCTCTTCAACAGAGAGACGATGGAAATTTATGACTCGTAACGCATTCAAACACACACGGCTGCGAGAGAAAAACGCATACAGAGCGATCAGGTAGGACTTGTTTTTGGCAAGAAATCAATGTAAACAGAACTGGTAACGCTGAAACTAAATGGCTTTCTCTGGTTGTTTATCTTTCATTTGGCGGAACTATTGCTTATACGTGGGACATTCCAAACGGTATGTGTGATTATGTTAATATGTTAAAACTCTGTATTGAAATCATAAAGTGTATTGAAACTAATGAAGATAAAATCATTACGAGCTTGATGATGCAATCAAGTGCCTCTATATAGCCCTGACGAAGGTTTATACCGAAATGCATTGGCAAAATTTATATAGAAGGCAAAATCTGATCGCCCAACATAGCACTATGTGAAACAATAAAGAAGAATATTAATAAACATTCTTGATTAAAAACTTTCGTAAAAATTGATTGAAATAAGATTTAGAAGAAGATTTTTTGAATTTGAATTTTTTCGTGAATCTTTCCCCACTCAACCTTTTTTTAACTCTCTATGGGTGTCCTTTTTTTTGGCTGGGTTCCTAGATAAATGGCCTGGATGTCGAAGCTGAATACAAGTTGACCACTGGCGCTGAATCCGATGAAGAATAAAAGATAAGACAGCTGTAGCCGATTCCAGCGACCGGAAATGCCTGCTGTGTAACTGCTACCTGTGCTGTGCCCTTCTTCCATGCAGCAGAGAAGTCCCGAAGAAGATTCCGACCCATAGGCTGGTGGGACCAACCACTCTCAAGAAGACCTGAATTTCGAGGCTTCCCGCGACAAGTTGACACCTTCCTGGGCTGCAAACCTCCAGTAACCTGGGACCTCGAGGCTGAGTGCTGTGCAATGTCTTCCCGTGAACGAATCTCGCTGAAAGTTCGTTGGACTCCTGCTAGACCTCCAGAAGCAAAACTCAACTCCTTGGAGTCCCCTCACCAGAGTGTGGGACAGGATAGCAAGGCAAATCAATCAGATCACAACCGTTTCACATGTGGTAACTTGAAAAGCACGCCAAATCCACAGAGCTGCAGGAAGCGCTGAAGAATCCTTTTGTTGGGAGCCTTTTCTGTTGACTGTTGCTACAAGTTCACATCCAGTGTCCTTTCGTCACCATGACCAAGAATCCAGAGACCAGGTCCTGTGCTGCAGCATTGTGAAGGTGTCCGTCTGCAAGCGATTCTTCACTGCTAAGTTACTGTGTGGCTGAGGGTAATACTTACCTTAAGTCTTGGGTCGCTCCTGTGTGGCTAGGGTGGTGATTCGTGTAGTTGGGATTTCATACTGTTCGCCCAGGCCCAACACATTACTGCATATAGGGAGCCTTCTACGAAGTCCCTGAAAACGTTCTACTAACTCTAAAGTCTGTACTTGTTGGACGAGAAATTCTCTGGAACTCTGACTTGCCTGCATCTGTACCTTACTGACTACTCTTGGCCACTGGATTACCAGTGTCCCCCCTTATAAAGTATGAGTGATCTCATATTCAGGAGTCCTTCCCTATTCTAAGGCAAAAGTCCTCAGACTAAAAAATAAAACAAGTGTTGCAAGGTACTTACTTGCTGTGTGGTAGTACTGTACCTGGTTATCTCTGAAATAGAATACGTTTAGCTGACCTTGAACTGCTTACAGCCTTTATGAAAAGTCTTTGGGTGTTTGCTTCCCTTAGAATTGTGTTTCACTATTCTGAAAAGTAACATTTGTATAACTACATATTCCTGAAAATAAGTGTAGGAGTTTATTACCAATAGGGTTTTACTCAGCTTGAATAGCTTACTGCCATCCTAAATGTGTTAAACTGAGTTCTTATCTCTGAAGTTCATACTGCCACTCTGAAAAGTATTTTCTGATGTTTGTTAATCTGCTTAGAATCACATGCTGCGCATATGGTCGGACATCCAGTGGTAACCGCAGAGTATTGCATCTTGTCTTTTGGGGACCGAAAGGGGACATCTGCATAGGCGTGTCTGTAACACTATCCCTATCGTGTCGTGTGTAGTACCCAAAATCCCTCACGCGCTGAGGTCCCTCAGATTGTTTTTTTTCCACCCAGATAACTGGTCGCCCTATAGCGGAGCTCTTACTAGAGACCTTGTTTATCTTTACCGAATTGTCGGTTTATTCCCCTTTAAGACCTTCGCCCAACAAGAACATCTTCGACGAAGACTAAGGGGGAATCGTCTACGGCTGTGGATTTCGGCGCCTAAGATCCGGCGGCCGGATTTCCACGTGGTCGGGCCATCTGGCCGACCTTTACAGTAGAGAGTGGGGTCGGGGTGGCCATATTGTTTAGTATGTCTTTCCTCATTTCCCCTCTTTTTCCTGTTGGTCTGGTCATCCTTCCCTTTGGCTATGGAAAGGACTACTTTTAGATTCTGCCCTAAGTGTAGGGTCAGATATCCTTGGAAGGAAGAACAAGGACGTGTAATGCCTGTCTTCCCCCTAGAGCACGACGAGAAGCGGTATCTTCGGCCTAAAACCCTTAAGCGCTGTGTAAAGCGGTGGGCTGCGTACGGTATGTCACGCGTGGAGCCCCCTTCCCCCACGCCAGCTGAAAGTGACGGGGGGGGTACTTCGGATGACCAAACATCCGTTTTGGATGTTATAGACCTTGAGGCGGATGCTTCTAGGTCCGCCACGCCCGTCCCCAACTCTTTAAGGCTCATCTCTGGTCTTGCTACAGGGACTACACCCGGCGACAGGGGCGTACAAGTGCATCACACTAAGCACATAACTCCTATGCCAATTTCGACGCCTTGGCGAAAGTGCCAATGGGGCCGCCGAAAACTTCGCCGGTTGTCTCGGATCGTTCAGATCCAAAGCCTTCCCCCGCATCCGCAGCAGCGTTTTGCGACTGGGCAATCTAAACAAACTAAGGGCGCTACTACAAAACCTACATGCGTTGAAACGCGGGAGCCAGATGCGTCGACAGTCGCTAAGGCCTCAGTAGGTGTGAAAACTACAGCTAGGCCTCTACCCGGAAAACCGACCGCTAGGCGCTCTAGCGCCGCGGAAGGTACTACACCTGCCGATAAATCATCAGAGCCTTTGTCTCCTGACGATTCGGCGACTATCGAGAGCAGCATCGGAAGAATTACGGCGGCGGTGGCCCTTACTCCAGTTCCACCTAAGGTTATGGGACAAGCCGCGGAGAGACTCCTTTCGATGCCGCAGTGCGGGGAACGTTGTTTCTCCTCACGAAGGCCTGTTTGGGTCCTCTAAATGGACTACTGAAAAATTCAAAGGGTGTATGGATCGGCTGGAGCAGATTATCAGTTCTTCTGATCATCCTCCTCCGACAAGGGCTGGGGTAGGCCCTAACCTCCAAATTCAGGAAGATCAGTCTCATGCTTTCCAACAGGAAGACGTGGTCCAGATGGATACATTTAGAGACATCTATATTGAAGAAGCTTCTTGTCTGCAAAACTATGAGGAGCACCAACAGGATACTACGGACAACTGGGAGGAAACCCAGCAGGAAGGTCAGGACCCATGGACACGGCAAGATCAGGAATCTGATGTTTTGTGCCTAGACTCTCCTCCGTCCACCCCGGCTCGCCAGGCCTCTCCTGTAGATGACGAAATGGCATTCAACTCCATGTTGAAAAAAGCAGCTGAATACTTTAAAATTGCCACTCAAGAGGTGGTACCTGAGCAGGATTTCGTGGAGGATATCATTAAGGAAAAACCTCCGGAGAGTCAATCCATCCCCCTCCTTAACTCGGTTAAGAGACAGGTAGCTCCCTCATTGGTGTCACTTCTCAAACACTGGCAGTGAACCCGAGAGTCAAAAAATAATTTCGACCTTCTCCTTCCGACCCTCTATACATCAAAGGGCACGCCATCCCAGATTCACTGGTAGTGACTACCACTCGAAAAAGGGCAGGGGTACCCCTTGCCACGGGACAATCGCCACCGGACAAGGAGTCTAAGCGGCTGTATGCCATGGGCAAACGTCACGTCAGCAGCTGCATACACTATACGGGTTGCTAATACTATAGCAAGTTATGCTGATGCCCAATGGAATTTGCTCCACGAAGGCCTCCAAGAGGCCAAATCAAAGCTTCTCGCCATTGTAACGGAGGGAAGACTAGTTAACCAGAATGTGGTGAAGACCCTGGACACTGCGGAAACTGCAGGCAGGTCTCTTGCTTAAGGGACCCTACTGAAAAGACACGCTTGGCTGCGTACATCAGGACCTGAAACTCGGGCCTCCCTCATTAATAAACCCATTGAGGAAACTAACTTCGTCGGGAAAGCAGTGGATGAGGCTTTGGAGACAGCCAAGAAGGAGCATTAGACTATAAGGTCTCTGCATCAAATTACACAGAAACCCTCCTCCCAGAGGGGTAATAATTCTCGGCGGTCCTTTTGAGGGCAGGCCCGTTTTGGTCAAAATAACTACGGCAGGGGTAACTTCAACACAAATCAAACAACTGGAAGCCCCACTTACTACCCATCAAGGGGTCATAAACGAGGCAAAGGTAGAGGTAGAGGCCCCAATCCCAGAGGAGCCACAGCCTCTGGTCAGAAATGACCACCAAGTCCAAGTCCCCTCCCATGTCACCCCGGTCGGGGGGCGATTAACATCTTTCCTCAGAGCATGGGAAGGGATAACTTCCGACCAGTGGGTCTTAAAGACAGTCGCCCACGGTTACTGCATGGAATTCGCCCAACCTCCACAGTTCAGACCGCCACGCTCACGGCGCCTTTCACCGGACCATCTGGAGATCCTGATCCAAGAGGTGGAAGCACTGCTAAGAAAGGACGCCATAGAAGCCGTCCCTATTCTTCAGGTAAAAAAGGGTATTATTCAGTGTATTTGTACCCAAAAAGGATCTCACCATGCGCCCTGTTCTAGACCTGTGCCCAGCGAATAAGTTTATAAAACCCCAGAAGTTTCGCATGGTAACACTGCAGGGGGTGATCCCATTGCTGAAACAAGGGGACTTCTTGGCAACATTGGACATGAAAGATGCATACTTTCATATTTCAATGTTGACAGCGCATAGGAAATATCTAAGGTTCATGATCCAGGACAGACATTACCAATTCAAGGTACTCCCCTTCAGCATCGCCTCGGCGCCAAGGGTGTTTACCAAAGTCCTGGCAGTGGCAGCTGCACACCTGCGCAGACTATCGGTCCCAGTTTACCCTTACCTCGACAACTGGCTCATCACGGGGGACTAGTTCGACATTTGTTTTTCGAAAACCCAAAAAACAGTAGATCTCCTCTCCAGCCTGGGTTTCTCAATCAACGAAAAGAAATCCAGATTAGTCCCCAGCCAAGTTAAACAATTTCTGGGGGCTCTAATTCAGACGGAAGACTGTCTCGTCTTCCCCTCCAGCGAGAGGATTCAGAACATGCTTTCTCAGATCCCTCAATATGTAGCCAGTCGGGAGGTGAAGGTAAGTAAAGCCATGCATTTGCTAGGGATGATGGCGTCATGCATATACTTTATTCCCCATGCGCGGCTACGCATGCGTCCCATGCAAGAGTGGCTCAACAGCCAGTGGTGTCAGGTCAGCCGGACAATGGGAAGATCTGTTAGTTGTCTCGCCAGCCCTCGTTCTCTCTCTCTGCAGTGGTCAAGAGAAAACCTCTTGAAGGGGAAGACCTTCACCACCCCTTCAGTGGAAGCCACTCTCACGACAGACGCATCTCTCATGGGGTGGGGGGCTCACCTGCTTCAGCAGACAGCGCATGGAGTGTGGACAGGGGGGCACTCACTCTCCAGGGCTATCCAAGCTGTCCCAAAACATTTGGATATGGGCTCTCAAACACATGTTTTTGTTGTCCCAACATATTCCAGGGGAACTCAATCTTCTGGCAGACGTACTCGGCAAAGATTTTCCTCTGCCAGAAGAATACGAATGGCGACTGCACGAAGACATGGTGTCCAACGTCTTCGCAGAATGGGGTTTCCCAGAGATCGACTTGTTCGCTACTCAGGAGAACGCCCAATGCCAAGACTATACCTCCAGGTACCCCCAGAACCGATCCAAGGGGAACGGTCTCTCTGGATAACTTGGTCGGGGAAATTTGTATACTCCCCGCCCCGTTCGTCCATCCCCCCCCCCCCCCAACTCCCCTTCTCAACAAGATGCACCAGAAACCAGTTACCATGATACTGGTGGCCCACATGTGGGCCCGACAACCCTGGTTTGTTCACCTGATGGAAATGTCCCTCTCCCCAGCAGTCTGTCATGACCCTTACCCCTGGCCCTCACTGGCAAGTCAGCCTTCCAGTTAGGGCAAGGTCAAAGGCCTTAAAACCTCATCCAAGACTCTCTTGGAGTCAGTCCTTGCACCTTTGGCGCCAGGCTCATAACCATCATGAAGACCAACATTAGAAATGGACTATTTACTTGGGATTTTTTAACTTTGGGGGGGGAGGCAGGGGGGTGGGCGGAGAGTTCAGCCAACATGGAGGCACACACATAGCTCCGTTACAAGGAACTGAGCTATGCAGTTTAGTCTTTTGGGTGTGGCAGGCCTGGGACTACTTTACCCAGACTACTTTGGGTGTGGCAGGCCTGGGACTATTTTACCTAGACTACTTTACCTGAGACTATTTAAACAGCACCCAAACAGCAGAACAGTATCCTGTCTTCAATCCATCGCTGTCTTCAGTTCCACTCACCTGAAGGTACGAACTCCATCATCCGGCACCGCATGCATCCTGGAATACCATAACCTGGAAAGAGGAGAAAGAAAGACCGCATTAGTAAGCGTTTACTCACGTTTCCTCCCGTTTGAAGAAAGCCACACAATTCTTACCTGGGTAGTCATCTGCTGGTCAGTATCATCGCTGGAACATTACGGCGCTCGGCGAGGAAAATCGCGACCTGCAAGGAGATAGAAGACACAGCTTAGCAATATAAAAGGCGAAACAGCACTGCACATCGCGCATTACTCACCGGACAGCATCACGCACACCGTGCTTTCGCCTTCCGGCCCATGCTCATCTTCAAACTGCATGGCAACACCAAAATACCTTTCCATACCTAAAAGGAAAGAAGCAAGACATTATTATTTGAACTAAGAGGAACATAAGAACTGCATATAAAGACTGTAAAGCAGCAAACCTACGGAGTCGCAGCAGGCCTGGATTCCCACAGGGGGGCTTGCACCAGTGAAGTAACTTGGTCACTGCTCGCCCCCCCACATCTACGCGCCCGTGCCACGAGGAGCAGGACGGAGAATCCACCATTTATAATATTAAGGTGAGAAGGCCCAAGTGGGAGGAAGGAGTTGAGGCCAAGGGAGGTGGGGAAAAACAAAGACAATCTGGTATTGAATCCAGCTCTCCTATATTGCAGACCCATCTTTAACCAGAGGCCTTACCAAGGGACCGGGAGAGGGTTTGAGAGTGCAAATCATCCAAACAGGGCTGGGTGGCGACCCTGTGGATACCAGGTGAGCGTAACGCAGTCAGGCTGCCCTGTCCGTACAACATGTTGTCTCCAGACAGGGGGAAGGCCCGACACCCATGCCCACAAACTCTGAATTTAGCAGCCTGGCTCCTGAAATCATACAGTTTGGACACCTGCAACTCCCTGAGAGGTGCATGGACATACTCAGGGAAGTGAGAAAACTTAATATACGTTATTGCTATGCCAGCAAATGGAAACGTTTTGTAATCTGGTGCAATTCCAAGGGCGTCAATCCCATAGATTGCTCACCCTCACACATTGTGCTGTATCTAACCCACCTGTTGGACTCTGGGTTAGTCTTCAATTCCCTGAAGGTTCATCTGGCTGCTTTGTCAGCCTACACCACATCACAACAAAGGGTGTTGTGGTGGACAATACCAGTGATTAAAGCCTTTATGGAAGGGGTTAAGAGGATTTATCCTCCCATTTCTCACCCAGCCCCTGGATGGGATCTGAATGTGGTTTTGACCAGGCTCATGGGAGCTCTGTTTCAGCCTATGCATAAAGCTGGTCTGAAAGACCTGACTTATAAGACAGCCTTCTTAGTGGCTATCACTTCTATCAGAAGGATTGGCGAACTACAGGCTTTCTGTTCTAGACCCCTTTGTTACAGTCCACAAAGATAAGGTAGTTCTGCGCACGCATCCCAGGTTTGCGCCTAAATTCATCTCAAAGTTCCATGTGAACCATTCAATCGAACTACCCGCTTTCTTCCAGAACCCTACTAACATGGCCGAAAGAAGCCTTCACACACTAGACGTGCGCAGGGCAGTCATGTTTACCTGGAAAGAACTAAACCACTAAGGAAGACTAAACAATTCTTCATTTCAGTGGCAGCTGGTAGAGAAGGGATGGGGGGGGGAGGGGATCCTGTCTTTAAATCAGCGATCTCAAGGTGGATTGTCAAATGCATCATACTATGTTACTCTTGCTAAGAGAGAACTGCCCTTCAAGCTTAGAGCGCACTCTACTCGAGTCACTGGGGCATCCATAGCATTCATTGCAAATGTTCCCCTTGAGTCCATTTGCAAAGCGGCAACCTGGAGTTCTGTACACACCTTTACAAAACACTATTGCCTAGACACTCATTCTAGGTCTGATTCTCAGGTGGGACAGGCAGTACTAAGACATCTTTTCTCTACTGTTCCTTCTCACAACCCACCTCCAACACCAGGTACTGCTCGCTAGTCTATGCACAGCATGTGATTCTAAGCAGATTAACAAGCATCAGAAGACATGCATTACTTACCGTAATAGCATTTCTGATGATTGTATCTGCTTGGATCCACATGCGCCCTCCCTACCTCCCCGCTCAGAGTGGAAGGAACATAGACGTCTTACTATTTTCTCTTTATGTACTCGCTCACTTTAGCCTTGAGCTCCCTCATGGCAGAAAAAATACAATCGGAGGGACCTCGGCACGTGAGGGATTTTGGGTACTACACACGATGGGGATAGTGTAAACAGACACACCTATGCCGACGTCCCCTTTCGGTCCCCGAAAGACAAGATGCAGTACTCCGCGGTTACCACTGGATGTCAGACCATATGCACAGCATGTGAATCATCATAAATGCTATTACGGTAAGTAATGCATGTCTTATGTTATTACATATCTTTGAACTTGTGTTCCACTATTCTAGAAAATAATGTTAGTGTAACTGCATAATCGTGAAACGGAATACGTTACTTAGTATTGTAAAGTACTTACTTGGAACAGGGTGGGTATAGCTATTATTTTTCTAACTGAATAAGTAACATAGTTAACTACCAATAGGGTCTGCTTTTCTAAACGTCTACTAATGTGGTTTTACTCCCCTTGAATAGCATACTGCCATTCTACATGTGTAACACTAGGTTTTACTCAACTTGAACTGTATGCTTTGGTTTACATACCATAAGTATTGTGTTGGTTTTTATAATTGTGTTTATGACTTAAAATACTTGGCTTTCTAAAGAATTAGCTTTGCCTATGTATATACAAAATAAACAGTGTTTACAATACATTAGCCCTCTCTACTTCCTAAAATAAGCCTGGTTGCTCTGTCATTGCTACCCTAATATCCGCTCATTCAGCCTTAAACTAAGAATTGGAGTTTCTGTATTGGCCATGGCATCGTTTTACAAAGTCCTCTTTGGATGGACTTTAAATAAACTGTCCTAACAATGTGAACATTGTATGATTTATTGAGGCAATTTCTATTATTTTCATGATCTGCAAATTAATTTCAAGTGTACTTACCTCTATATTTTGAAGGTAAATCCTTTGCACAACTTTATTGTATAAAGTATCTATTTTTACAGATACGTTGTGTGGACCTTCTCTTATTGTGTGGATACCAGTTCACTCCTTCTGAAGAGTTGCATTGTCTGCTCAGGCCATCCATCAACTGGAGAGCCCAGAACCCAAAAGTTAACGCCATTTAAGCAAGTAGAGTGATATTTCTGTGACCTAGAGAGCATAAGAAAATAAGAATAATTTCACTAACATAACAGTTGCTGACTTTCAAACTGATGAGCTCGAAAACCTGTTACTACTTTTCACCACATCTGTTATCCTGGGCAAATTCCTTAATGCAACTAAGCCTTGTTGTCCCTATGTGTTCATCTAGGTTAAAGTCTTTTGACTTGCATGAAGGGCATTACATCTTAGGGCATCCCCACAGAGGCACATACATTTTTCAGCCCCCTTGAAGTATAACTGCTCAGGCACTAAAGAGAAATTATACTTGGTCCCATTGTAAACCGAAAGAAACAACTTTGATAGGAAGATGGAACATACAGAGATCTACAATTAAGTCAGTGGTTGTAAGATCATTAACAGAGGGTGGTTCAAAACCTGCCCTAACAATGGTCACTGTTGTCTGGTGGATAGGCCAATCTAGTGGTGGTGTCACATATGGTGGTAAATGCTCTTCATTGATGGATAAAAATGCTAAGGGGCGGACCTTTCAACAACTTGCTCTGCAATTTCGGTGGATTCTACAATGAACAAACTCTGAATAAGATGGGGTACCACTGAATTACCACACTATCAAATACATTTAGTGCCTGATATTGTCACTTCAGATATAATTGACTCTATGTAGGGTTACAATGTTATTATGAGGATTACACCCAGCAAGAATGTGTTTTCAGGATGTGGCTTTACAAAATACTCCACATATTTTGATAGGGGTTTCGAAGGGGAACCTTGCCCTGGGGAATTTGTAATGATACAATATAGTTCCTCACTGTTGGTTTCTGTGCATCAAAACTGCAAACCTCAACTTTATTGTGAATAAACATGTGTGCCATAATCCACACCTAATGATGTGTGACTGATGCCTACCCATAACTCTGAAATGTGTGTGGTACACATTTTCTAGGAAGATTGTTTGAATGTATCTTTGTTTGAATGTAGCATAGTAAAGCATTCTTCGTTCTCAAATTCCTGTATTGTGTGAAGCTAATTTAATGTTGTAGATGAGGACACATTTATTTTTCCCAAGAACGCGTTACAATATTCTGGCATTTTCGGTATTTTGAGGTTTTGGGGGCAGGTAATCCTAAACTCGCAACAAAGGGGTTCTACTTTTTTGTAATGGTTTATTTTGTTTTATTTTTTTTTACACAAAGATTCCTTTGATTTGTTATAAACATTGTATTGGTTGATTTTACATCCAGTGCCTGGTGACCTGCCTCAATGAATGCCTAAAACGGTGCACGAATCTCAGACAAACTTTGTAACAGGGCTGCTTTTAACTCAAAAACATTTGCGGACACTATTTAATTTACTTATGTAATGTCTTTTTAAAACAAATCTTTTCACTATTTTCACAGTAATTTTCATTCTGTATATACACCCCAGAGCTGCTCTTAATATGATATACTTTTGAAATGTTTTTTAGGCACCACCTTTTCCAAAAGCACATTTTTTTTTTAAAATGTTCATGGTTACAGGGGGAAACATTTTTGGTCACATCATTTAAATTAAAGTGTCTTTCTATGGTTTGACAGACTGCTGGTGGAGTTAATGGGCTCTAAAAACTGTTGGCACTAAACGATTAAAACATGCTTTAAAAAAATTATATTTCAGGAAATTGATGTCGAAGTAAGGAAAGAGATTGAAGAGGCTGCACAGTTTGCTACCACAGACCCAGAACCACCTCTAGAAGAGCTGGGCAACCATATCTTTGCCAACGAACCACCCTTTGATGTGCGCGGCTCAAACCTTTGGCTAAAGTACAAATCTGTCAGCTAAATGCCTTGCATTTTCAACCACATGGGTCTGTTACAAGATTGCCTTGATTATAGGAATTCTACATCTGTTCAGTAACTCCTAAGGACTTATTCTCATAGTTAAAGTATTTTTAATGTCAAGTTTAAGAACTGAATGCCTTTATTTGGTGCTGCAAAGTCCAAGATTGTGTTGTTCAGTGCTTAATTATCTTAGAATATATACAAAGAAATTGAGGTGCATGTGAAAGAAGAGTACTGTCACTAGTCTGGTTTTAATTGATTCCTCGGCTAACAAAGCCTTTTGGGGACGTCAGTATTTATTGAAAAGCAAATAGCCCTGTTGGCTAACCTTTTATATTGTTTTCATTGGTTACAAATCATGTCATGTACTTTAAACTAAAATCATTACATTTTGATGGACGAGCAATTTTCTTTTCATTATTTTAAAAACTGTGCCACTATTGATGTCTGATAACTGTTTGAAGGAATTAAAGATAATGTTTCAATGCCTTAAAAGTGGTTATAAGTATCCATTGTAGTAAAATAAGTGTTGTTTGTTTGATTCAGTGATTTAACTCTTGTAATAGCTTCTTTCTAGTGTGCCTTACCTCAGATTAAAGACATTATACACCATTTAAAAAGTAGTTCTATTTTTATTTCCTGTGCAACACGATTATCTCATTGGAATCACTAATTTATTTAAAAAAAATAGTAAAAATGTCAACTAATTCACCACTGAGAGATTTGAACAGATCTATTGCCCAAAAGCATTGCCTTCTCCAGGGGTTGTGCCTACTGTACTGCCGGTATTGGTGGCAAGCATGCAGAAACAGCTGCTCCTGAACTACATTTGCACCTTTACTGCTTCACTAGGAGCCTGGCCTGGAGCCCATTGGGGATTGCGAGAGTAGCTGCCTATATTGTATTTTTGTAAAAAGGCATCTTGTAGGTTCTGGCATGCTCTCACTATGGTAATGCTGGGTAAAGCCATAGCTCTCAATGGTCTTTGACAGTCACCTTTCATGTGTAGGTTGGGGGCATCAGGAGTGCTTTTTGGTTCCTGGAGGTGGTATGTGGGTGTCTATGGGGACAGCGAGTGGTTTTCAGGCAGCAGCAGTAAAATGGCGCTTGATTAAGGAATGACACATGGCACGAGTGTGTGGCTCACACTAATGATGCACCGTGGAGCAGAAAAGCAATGCTCAACCCTCTTGATTTGCATTCCATACGTCCGTGCAGGCTTAAGACGGTGGGGAAATTGGGGGGGGGGGGCTTGCAAGTAAATGGATAGAGTAGTGATCAGCACTCTGCATTAGAGATGCAGGCAGATAGACTACAGAGAGTGTGGCTACCCTGATAGGTTGCAAAATCTCAACATGGCAGCAGCCCCAAGACCCCTGCAGGGATTGAAATAAGTATTTGACTAGCAGGAGCTGAAAGCAGGATCTGGGTGTTAGTTATCACTCATTCAGCAGAAGCTACGACTGGGCAACCTGGAGCTGTTAGAGCATACTTCAAATGTAACTTCTAATATGCAAACTGTAGCTTTGTCATTTATATATGAACAGGTCTGCTTTAAATATCTTCTACAAATGTCCCAATGCTAATTTATACACATTCCTAAACACACAGATTTAATGTGACACAGATCTGTTTATAGGGCACCAGTTGGCCTGGGGAGCCCCTGATAGCTGTTCTGTTCAGCGAACAAGGCTCTCCTAAACTATAGCAAAGAGCTAAATAGTTCTCAGCAATTTCAAACCCTTCCCTGGTCATGGCTCACCCACCCAATCAAGTGATAAGTGAACACAGAAATGAGGGAACGCCAATCCATGCGAGTACAATAAGTAGAGGTGAAACACATTGGGTGGAGGAGGTGGAACCAGAGAGCCTCGACTGGTAGTATACACCAGGGCTAATGACCCAGTCCATTGCTGGAATTATTTGGTTAGTTGGGATTGTTGAAACTTTATAAGGGAAGACTAGAGGCAGACAATGTGAGTAAGATGGGGATTAGAAGAGTGGTACAGTTGGTGAGCGAACTGCAAAGATCAGTAACCTGCTCCACTTGCTTTATCCCTGACAAGCTAGTGGGTGAGAAACTTCAATCTGAAAAACTGGTGGGGGTGCATAAATGCCTGCTGATGATTGTTTTGGGTATCGCAGAAATCAAGAGAATACTAAATCTTGCTGGTAGGTGTGTGCATTATCTACATGCCTAGAGCCTCAGAAGCCGACCACTGCCAGGTGGTCGTATCTGAGCCCAGAAGTAATCCGAGAAGAAGTCAGAGTGCTTGGCACTATAAAATCCTGAGACTGTGCGAAATGAAGACAGCCAGCAACTGGAACAGTTTCAGAGATGAGGAAATTGTACTTAGACCCATGCTCTTGTCAGGATGTGGGTACAACAAAACGCCACTAGATAAGGTTTCCTTCTTGAGCATTGTTCCATCCCTAGGCATAAGCATTTATCCAATTTATCCCGTGCTACCAATACGATTTGAACTTCACTCCTTGTTATGTTTGCTACGTTACGTTAATCTTTCATATTTCTCACATGACCACCATTGTGGTCTTGCTGCACTGAGTCTTGTCAGGAAAGAAGCATATTGTGCCCACTCCACACAAGGTAATCCGACCTTGTTCTATGGAGTTAATGGACAAGGGAAATGGTGAAGGAGGGGGGGCTGAAGGTGGAGTAAGGGTAGAAAACATAGACCCAAAATGTGAGGATATCAAGTCAAGTGTTTATTCAAATCAAAATGATACATAAAACACACACACAATACCTAATACAATAACATTCTACTCATCCATACATAAAATATATTTCCCAACATAGGCCCCAATCACAATACAACTTCAATAAAATCGCATAAAAGCAAAAGAGAACAAAGGATCATAGGGATAATAAATTCCAGTCCATAGTTCGGCCAATAAGATTCCTCCCTATAGACGCACAATTATTGGATCAGGCGAATTTACCACTAAGAGCTCCATTTCATTTGAAAGAGGACTCCTGCCCAATATTTGCAAAAAAAAATTAAAAAAAATCTTTTCGGGGCAATTACATAGATGGCCCCTTTCTTAGATACATGGTTAATTTAAAAAAGGATAGCAATACCCAAGCTCTCAGGACAAAATCTACAGAAAAAAGGAATAAAACTGCCAGCCTCTATGTGCGGATGTTTACTGACCTAAGCACTGGCAATAAAGTGGAACGCCTGATGTTGATATACGCCGGGCAAAACAATAAAAGATGGGCCAAGGAC
This sequence comes from Ambystoma mexicanum, assembly GCF_040938575.1. Taxonomy (NCBI): domain Eukaryota; kingdom Metazoa; phylum Chordata; class Amphibia; order Caudata; family Ambystomatidae; genus Ambystoma; species Ambystoma mexicanum. The sequence goes on from NC_090939.1 coordinate 827,577,482, forward strand.
TCTCTCCTGGCACCACACACTAGGCAACCCGCCTCATCTGATTACCCCCTCCATTTGGCTGAAGTGCCCCTCAACTGCATACAATCAAATCTGGCGCAAGTACGCAGCCAACAATCTTTCCTGGTGGAGCCCCAGATTAAATAGGGCTGGATCTCATCCACCCTATTGATCACTGCATGTGCTTGATCTGAGATGATAGCAAACTACATGAGTTCCCTTTTCCTCTTGGAGGCTTCACCCAGGCTACGTTTGAATGATCTCAGTTGACTTTTAGACAGCAAAATTGCTGGGGGTAAGAGCGCCTCCATGTTTAGACCGGACAAAACTGTATCAATATAACAAAGCCAGGGAATTTTCCTCTATTTGTCCCTACTCATTAGTAACTTAATGATAAAATGACACAAAGATGCATGTTCATTGCCCAAAACTCAGCACCCAATTCTTTATGTATAGAGTTGCAGGGGGAAGAACCCGGTAGTCAGAGTAGCCGTCTGAAAAACATATTTTCCTTCACCTGGATTTCAGGTGCAGACTGGCGCTCCATACAAAGTTACTGCTTTTGCCTCGTCCCTATACATTTTTAAAACCACATCCAATGGTTGTCCCTGGCAGCGGGACAAAAAACGGATAATCCCTCCCACTTTTTGACTATACTTGACTGATTGCTTTTTGATGTGCGCAGTACCTGTGAGCGTCTGAGAATCTGACCACAAAGTAGTCTAATTCCTTCACTCTAGGTATTATTTCTCCATTACAACGTATTGGAAGCATTTTGGGTGACCTCCTTCGTCCCATGCATCCCATTAGTGCGGATTTCCCAGTGTTCATTTTGATCCCCAGATTTTCCATAAAGGCTGCGTAGCTGAAAATCGACCCCTGCAGGGCCCTAGGAGTTCTTGCAATAAGCATGGTGTTGTCTGCATAAACCAGAACTGGAAAAGCACTGCCCCCTGTTACGACTTCAGTGTCGTGTAGACCGTTGATACCTCCGTCCCCAGGTGACGCACAGGGGAATCTGAAGAACACCCTGCGCGACCTTTGGGGCCACAGGTGGGAGATGTCGCTTCCCGGATCCACGGAACCTCAAGAACACTGATGCTGCTGCAAAAAGAACGAGGTTAAGTACCAGGCAATGACAGTATAACATGAATCACAAAGTCTGGAAAAGCTTACCTATCCGGTGGTAGGGAAACACGGGAGACCTAGGTGCAGGAGGTTCGAGACTCAGATGAAAGGTAGCCCCCAGATCAATGGGGACCAGAGTCGCACGTGAAAGCAGGTCGGCCCACCTGAGCCAAGGACTGGATGCGGAGCGTGAGTCCCAAGAGACAAGGACGTAGAGGAAACGCACAAAGTTCCAAAGGGTAAATCCAAATGCAAGTGAAGGACAGTCCAAGGTTCAGCGACGAGTAAGCAGTTCCAAGCAGAAAGACAAAAGGGTAATCCGAGGGAGTCCAGGTGAGTAATCCGAAGTCAAGGTAAACCAACAAAAGCAAAGTCCAAACGTAGCGCCAAACAGGGTCCGCAAGACAGCTGAGAAGCGGTGACTGCTTTGCGCATCAAGCGTTTTGTAATGGGCGCTTCTTGGTCACGTGACATGCTCTGTCATCATGTGACGGACGCCGCCATGGGTCACGTGAGCGGGCAGCTGCGCGATGCGGAAGCGTTCTGCCGATCCTTCTGGCGTGTGCTCTCCATGGTAACTGCCAGTGCAGGAAAGGCTGCAACCGAGTTCGAACATTACACCTGGTACGGCGCAATCAGTCCTGCGGGGCAACCAAATCACGTGAGTCTCGTAACCTGGGAGTAGTGTGCGAACAGGAGGGAGGTGTTGTGGGAATGCTAGTTGTGTTCTGATGTTCGTGTGGATGCCTGAGGGAATGTCTTAACAACCTCTCCCTCCCATTCCCCCCCCGTTCGCCCCCAGGTATGGATAATCCGCCCTTGTTGCCACTGCGCACGCTTGCCTCATTTTCCCTATGCAAAGCTTTTAATACTTCCAAAATGTCTACTGGGCAGCCCATAGAGCTGAGCACGGACCACAACCTGGAACGGTCCACTTTGTCAAAGGCTGTGCTCAGATCCATGAAGGCAAGATATACTCCTTCCCCTCTACAAAAAACTCAATTTGCAGCAAGCAAATGGAGGTTCAGGCTCTGTTCCATCGTTCCCACCCCAGGATGAAAGTCAAACTCTGTCAGAGAGAACACACTCTCCCACAAACAGGACTTGATGTACCCCAGCAAGATCCTCCCCAAAATGTTAAGTGTCCAGTAATGAAATGGCTCTGTAGGAGGTAAGGTTTGCAGGATCCACTTTTTTAAAGATGGGGAAGATGGCTGCTTTCCACGAGGGTGGATACACGCTTGCATCCATACATGCATTAAAAACCTTTGTTAGAAGTGGAGCCCAAAGTTCCAAATGATCCTGGAATAGATCTGATGGAATCGCATCAGGGCCTGGAGCTCAGTTGTGGGCCTGTAGCATAATGGCCGAGACACTTCCTTAAGCCTAAACTGTAATGGAGGGTCACTTCTCCCACAACCAACAACCTGGGACCCACCACTGAACAGTTTACCAAAGTGCCCCACCCTTGCTACATCTTCCACATACGTACCACCAAGCCTCTGCTCATTCCGCCTCGAAGCCTACTGAAAGCCCTCCCACAGTTCTACTTCTATTTCATTCTTCCTTCTCTTGATTCCCCCCCCCCCCGATAGTGCACTCTAGCTTGGGCAATCTCCCTTCTTCTACTTAATGGGGCTTTCAGCACCCCTAGAAGTCGTTGCTTGGCATCTTTACATGCCTGATCAAACCACCCTCTTTTAGGTTGAATCTCTTTCCTCATGAAGGTGACCAAGTAACCCGTGGCCAAAGTCCCCTGTGGCTCCGCAAATTGTTCTACTATATGCACAGGTGTTGCAGTACTATCCAGGATGTCCAAAATAAGGGGTTGATTTTCTGACCGAATGTGCAAATGTAAGTTAGCGTCTCGTATTTTGTCCCATTTAATTCTCCTAGACGTAACAGATTGGATTAATGTGGCACACAGGGGTGGTTTGATGTCCTAACCACCCTCCACGCCCTTCAATTGTAGGCAGATTGGATAATGGTCACCACTAACTTCCATCAACACTTCAAAATCCACAACTCTATCCCACAATTCTACAAAGATTGAAAAGTAGTCGATTGTCGATACAACCTGATGGTTGTTAAAAGTAAAAGCCAGGAACACATTTGAAGAACCTTGGCACACAACCGCTCATCTTTCATCTTCAGCAGTGGGATATTTTGTGCCCAATCCTTCAATGATCTAAAAGGTCCTCTGGGAGACCTGTATCAATTTTGAGATTAAAATCTCCTCCCCAAATACAATGCTCCTTAGACTTCCTATCAAGGAGTAGATCATCCACAAATTGTATAACCCTGGCCAATCTATTGGTCTCAGCCTTATGTGGGCTATTCTGCAAATTAAAAATAATTATCACATCCCCCTCTGTTAGTAAAATACAAATTGCTTGTGAATAGTCCATATTAGTATCCATTACCCTGACCTTGCAGGATAACTAAGCCTTAATCGGGATAGCCAAATTCCCATAACATCTTCCTCTAGCATTTTATCCAGCCGGAATCCCATATCAGAAACCATCTAAAAGCGGAGTCTCTAAGGCCCAAGTCGTTTGGAGAAGGATAACATTGTGGGTCTTCAAGAACTCCACGATGGTCTGCCCCAAATTTCCCCCTAGCACCGCTATATTGCAGGATATCCAACTGGTCACACAGGATACTGGTATCGTTAACACTTGGACCCACCCCCCCCATCTCTGTACTCCGCCCCACCCCCCCCCCCAATCCCACTACAGTCCTCTAGGACAACTTGGCTAGACCGCTTAGCACGTGTCAATCCAGTTATTCACATGAGGTTAAAGCTCCATATCGGTTGTCTAGCTCAACCACATTAGTAGTGTCCACTTTGCTCTTTGAACGTTCAACCTTCCCAAATTGGAATTAGACGACTCCCCTAGCAACCTCCTATGGCCAAGCGGATGACTCCTCAACCCCCATGCGGGAGCATCATTTCGTACCTCCTTACCCATGGCCATGTTACCCACAGTATTCCCTAGACCAGCCTCCTCTCATGATCCCAGCAAAGGAATACAGATCCCAGTTAGAAACACTAGGGAGGCAACGAACTTCATGTCAATCAGTGGGTCCGCATTGGCTTCAAGCCTGGCGCAAAAGGCATTTGCCTCACTCTTAGCATTGCACCCTTAGGCTCATTGCACTTACATTGCCTTCCCTATGCTCAATATGGCTGCCGCTAAGTCCATAGTTAAATCGCAGTACATGCTACACCAGTTGCAACGGGAGCTACTTAAGCCCTGCCTCCGCTGGATCGCTCGCTTCGCGTCTTCTCCTCTGATTGCGGGTAACGCTTCAGCGATCTCATGACAGAACCTGTCAATAGAAGAAAACTACTTCAAAGATATTAATTTCCACAGCAAATCAACAGAATACCAATAGAATTGTAAAGACTTATCAAACCAAAGTTTTTTCCAAGTTTACCTCAGTCCGCTGTTATATTCGTAGTCTCTGTATCTTGTGTCAGAAGATATGTCGCAGCCACCGCATTTCTTCTCTCAGCAGCCTTCAGTCACCGTCGCAGTGCCTTCTTCCAAATGTTTTCCTCCGCAGCCTCTGCATCGTCGGACGGTATTTTCATCCACAGTTTCTCCGAAAACCTGCCAAACAAAGGTATTTAGTGAATGAATTGACTTGTAAAAGGAAAGAAAGAAGTTACATATGCGCTTACCTGAAGTCTAAGCAAGGCTGTTCTTTGCTTTATTCTTACCGCACTTCTCTCCGAAGGCAGTTATTACTCCGTTTCCGACGAACTGACGTAATTTAATGTTTCCTCCAAAACGAGTAGTGTTGCAGCCATACCGCAGCATCTGCCCCTTTTTAGGAACCAAAAACCTGCAAATATTGAGAATTTTAGTAAGAAAGATCTCTCCAATGTAGGGCCTGATGAACTGTAGATAATTATATTTTCACCAAAAGACTTACCCAAGATACCTCTAGAAGAGGTTTGGACATCATTCAGTTGAGAATCTGCCAACACCATGGCCCCCTCAGATTAAAGGTTACCTACCCAACGCGCCCCTGTAGAATACAGGATGGAGAGCTCCACAAAACGTAAGCACAGGTGAGAAGGGAGGTTTTATTCAAAGGTACACTAAATCAGTTTGTTTGCGAATGGGGATTACAATAGTTGTGGTGTTATAATTGTTGTTTCCACAGAATCAAACCCCAGATAACAGGTCCCCTTACTGAAACAGCATTACGCTCCCGCGGGGACCTAAGGTAAGCATTACACCTTGTTAAGCATTTCAATCAGACCCACACCCAGCTCTCGCCTAGCATGTAGTGCGCAAATGAAATACTTATTTTTTTGTGTCTATGTTCAATGTTCTGAATGATATACCACTCCTATCACACCTGTCTCAAAATACCCCCAGGTCACACTGGACCAGGAATCAGGCTAGTTGGTAAAAGTAAAAATGTATTTATTTAATATTCAAATCACACAAGTGTGTGTGTGTGTGTGTGTATGTATGTATGTATATATATTTCTGAGGCTTGTGGAATCTGCTTAGATCACATGCTGTGCGTAGATCACATGCTGTGCATAGGCCGACATCTAGTGGAAGCTGCGGAGTATTACAGTTTGTTTTTCGAAGTCGAAAAATGGGCGTCGACACAGGGCGTGCCAGTAATACTATCCCTAGTGTGACGTCCCCTGTACCCATGATCCCTCACGCGTCTAGGATCCCCAGATTGTTTTTTTCCGCCATTCTGGTCGGAAGCACTTCATCGGAGTTCCCTGGCTTTGCCATATTTTCACTCTAAACTAATTCTAATTTGCCCCGTTTGACCAACCTTTCGTCGATCAACATCTCGACGCCGAACCGGGGAGGAGATCAACGTCGAATACCCGACGGATTGGGCCTTGAGGCTTCCGCCTCGGCTCGGGCCTGGGCCGCTGGCCTCGGCCCTACAAGTAGGGAGAGTGGGGGTGGTACACTTCCACACTCGACACCTTATTACCTACACACACTTGCCCGCTGCCCACAGGCGCGTATGGAGGGTACGCCCTTTCAGTTTTGCCCCAAGTGTAATAAGAAATACCCTTGGGTAGATAAGCACGCTACGTGCAACCTTTGCCTACCCAGAGACCACCCCGAGACGGGTTGCAGGGCCTGTAGTAGGTTTAAGGCCAAAACTCTTAAGGACCGCTCCACCAAGCGTTGGGCCCACCACGCCAAGCTAGCAGCTATGGAGGCGGAGGGTACCTTCAGCGACGGCAGCGACGCCGAACTTTCGGACGGCGAGGGCACCAAGGCGTCGAAAGACAGCCGAACGCACGTCCCCGGCCTCGGAAGGTCGTCCGTCCCGGCGACTATGGGGAAGTCCCCCGGCGACAAAAGCGTTACACATACACACGCTAAACACAAAAAATCCACCCGAGATTCGACGTCGTCGAAACCTCGGAAAGAGGCACAGAAGGAGCGGTCCGAAAGGACGTCCTCTGGGCGGTCCCGGTCGAGGTCGCCGCACGACGTCAGGCAAGCCTCCACACTTGCACAGAGTGCCTCGACCATTAATATCCCGGAAGATCATTCGTCCGGAGACGAACACGACTTCCACCCCCAGCCTGCACCCCAGGAAAAGAGTACATCACTTGAAAGTAAAGAGGGCCCAGTTTCGAAGGCTAGTTCGAAAGACAGGGATTCCACCTCCGATCCTCGACGCCAGGCGTCGAAAGATAAGGGAAAGGGGAAACACACTTCCACCCACGGGGAAGGGGGTAAACAGCAAAGGAAACAACCCTTGCAGTCCTCCACTACAAAAGAACTGACCAAGTCTTCTCAGGGTCAATCCATAGAAAGTCCCAGCAAGGTCACCCCAAGCTCAAAACTCTGGTCATGCGAGGACATTGACAGAGTAATGTCAAGGATGTCTTCCTTGGCGAATTTTTTCGAAAGACACCCTGAACAACTCATAGCTTTAAACCCTCAGGAAGATTCTCCCTCAGGGTCAAGGGACCCTATCCCCTCAAATAAAAGACCCCGGGTCGAGACACCATTTAGGCCTTTAGACCCCATCGAGGTCCAACCCTATTCTTACCTCTTCCCTACAGACCAAGGAAACTCTTCCCTTATAGAAGGTCAGGAAATTGACACGCCAGAAGATCCTGCAGGATCAGATTATTACGGCGAAGACGAAGACGAGGATGAGCCAGAAAATAGCCCAGATATTTTCAGAATGGACTCACCAGTCGAAAGGGAAGCCCCAGTGTCTGATTCCCCGATAGATAATCAGCCCCTCCGGCCAAAATTCCAATAGAGGAAATAGCTACTCCCACACCCAGGGTACTACCCAGGCGTATGGTAGGGGTAGTAAAAGAGGACGTGGTAGAGGCAGAGGCAGCCCCAGTAAAGGAGGAGGCACGCCTCCACCAAAGCAGTGACGCTCAGTTCAGGGTCCCTTCCCATGCAACCCCAGTAGGGGGACGAATATCAAGTTTCACCCAGGCATGGGAAGGGATAACATCCGACAGATGGGTGCTGTCAACAGTATCCAATGGGTACTGCATAGAACTACTGCAACGTCCCCTAAACCATCCTCCAAGACAAAAAGTCCACTCTTTACAACATCAGAAGATCCTCCTCGAGGAGATCGCCATTCTGCTAGAAAAGGACGCGATAGAACTCGTCCCGGGACACCAGGTAAACAAGGGTATCTATTCAACTTACTTCCTTGTGACAAAGAAAGATTTAACAATGCGCCCAGTTTTGGACTTACGGCCTGCCAACAAGTATGTCAAGCCCCAAAAATTCCGTATGACCACACTACAAGAGGTAATCCCACTCCTAAAAAAGGGGGATTACATGGCAACCTTGGATATGAAAGATGCCTATTTTCATATTTCCATGCTCCCGGCGCACAGGAAATACTTGCGCTTCAAGGTGGACAGTCGCCACTACCAATTCAAGGTACTGCCCTTCGGGATAGCTTCAGCACCAAGGGTATTCACCAAGGTACTGGCGGTGGCGGCTGCACACCTACGCAGGGAGGCAATCCCAGTGTACCCTTATCTGGACGACTGGCTCATAACGGGGGAAACCCCAGGAATCTGCAGGTCAAACATTCAGAGGACCATCGACCTCCTCCACGAATTAGGCTTCTCCATCAACGAGAAAAAGTCAAGTCTGGTGCCAAGCACCTCAAAACAGTTTCTAGGAGCTTTCCTAGATACTCAGAAAGGGTTAACCTTCCCTTCGGAAGAAAGAATTCGGAACATACTTCTGCAAATTCCGCATTATCAGTCAGGTCAACAGATAACAGTACGCAAAGCTATGCGGTTACTGGGCATGATGGCGTCATGCATTTACCTGGTCCCCCACGCGCGTCTGCGCATGCGTCCCATGCAGGAATGGTTGGCGAAACAGTGGTCTCAGGCAAGTGGTCAGTGGGACGATCTAGTCGTCGTTTCGCCAACACTCGTACAGAACCTACTCTGGTGGACAAGAGAAAATCTCGCAAAGGGGAAACCCTTTTACGATCCCGAAGTACAGGCAGTGGTGACTACAGATGCATGCCTGACGGGGTGGGGAGCTCACCATCTCCACCACACAGCTCAGGGTCTCTGGTCTCACTCAGTAGCCAAGAACCACATCAATCTGCTAGAGCTTCTGGCAGTATTCCGAGCGCTGCAGGCGTTCGAGCCCCATCTACTAAACTTGTCGGTGCAGATCAGGACGGACAGCACGACAGCCATGTTCTATCTGAACAAGCAAGGAGGGACTCGTTCGCCAAATCTGTCCAAGCTTGCCCAGAAAATATGGATATGGGCACTCAGACGGAACATCTTCCTGTCATCGCAACATGTTCCAGGGGAGCTCAATTCCCTAGCGGATGCTCTAAGCAGAGACTCCCTCCCAGAAGAACACGAATGGGTCCTTCACAAAGACGTAGTAGAAGATCTCTTCTCTCAGTGGGGTTTCCCCACTATAGACCTATTCGCCACAAGCGAAAACAAACAATGCCCAGGATTTGCATCCAGGTTCCCACAACCGGACTCCCAGGGGAATGCCCTGTGGATGAACTGGTCAGGGATGTTTGCGTACGCTTTCCCACCAACTCCTCTCATCAGGAAAGTGGTGTACAAGATGAACAAGGAATCGATGACGCTCATCCTAGTTGCTCCCATGTGGGCGAGACAACCATGGTTTCCACACCTACGCAGGATGGCGGTATGCGAGCCCATCAGACTCCCAGCCTGGTACAACCTTCTGTCCCAGCAACAAGGTCAAACAGTGCATCAGGAACCCAACTCTATGAACCTAGCAGCATGGCTCCTGAAGTCATAGAGTTTGGACATCTCAAATTACCACAGAGGTGTATGGACATTCTAAAAGAGTCCAGGAAACCAAATACAAGGCACTGTTACTTTGACAAGTGGAAAAGATTCGTTATCTGGTGCCAGAGTAAACAAATCAACCCGGTTGATTGCACTCCTTCCAACGTTGTAACATACATGCTCCACCTGCTGGATGCAGGGTTGGTTTTTAACTCTCTGAAAGTACACCTGGCAGCCCTCTCAGCCTACACCACATCCCATAACAAGGTTTCGTGGTGGAAAGTACCAGTGGTTAAAGCCTTCATGGAAGGAGTAAAGAGACTTCACCCTCCTATATCGAACCCACCGCCAGGATGGGATCTCAACGTGGTGCTATCTAAGCTCATGGGGCCCCCTTTCGAACCCATGCATAAAAGTAGTCTCAAACACCTGACTTATAAAACGGCCTTCTTAGTAGCCATTACCTCCATAAGAAGGGTCAGTGAAATTCAGGCTCTGTCAGTGCAAGATCCTTTCTTTACTATCCACAAGGACAAACTGGTTTTACGCACACACCCTAGATTCTCAACAAAATTCATATCCAAGTTCCATGTAAACCAGTCCATCGAGCTTCCGGCTTTCTTCCAAAACCCGCAAAGCTCAGCTGAGGTGAAACTACACACCCTAGATGTGCGTAGGGCGGTCTTATACTATGTAAATAAAACCAGACCGCTAAGGAAAACAGATCAACTGTTTGTCTCCGTAGCTACAGGCAGAGAGGGGGATCGCGTCTCTAAGGGCGCTATCTCAAAGTGGATTATCAACTGTATACAGCTGTGTTACTCTCTTTCTGAAAAGACTCTGCTTTTTACGCCAAGGGCCCACTCTACCAGAGGCATTGGGGCCACTCTGGCTTTCATTGCAAACGTTCCCCTTGACACCATTTGCAAAGCAGCTACTTGGAGCTCTATTCACACTTTTACTCAGCATTACTGCATTGACACTCATTCCAAGGCAGATACACAAGTGGGACAAGCGGTTCTAAGACACCTGTTTGCTCATGACCCTTCTCACATCCCACCTCCTTCTTCTGGTACTGCTCGCTAATCTATGCACAGCATGTGATCTAAGCAGATTCCACAAGCCTCAGAAGGGATACATTACTCACCGTAATCGTATTTCTGATGCTTGTATCTGCTTAGATTCACATGCGACCCACCCTTCCTCCCCTCCGAGAGAAGGCGCATGGTTGCTTGTAGTCTTACCTTTCTGTCTATCTGCTTGGACTATCTGTACTCACGCTACTCCTCATGCTACCTCATGTCAGGAAAAACACAATCTGGGGATCCTAGACGCGTGAGGGATCATGGGTACAGGGGACGTCACACTAGGGATAGTATTACTGGCATGCCCTGTGTCGACGCCCATTTTTCGACTTCGAAAAACAAACTGTAATACTCCGCAGCTTCCACTAGATGTCGGCCTATGCACAGCATGTGATCTACGCACAGCATGTGAATCTAAGCAGATACAAGCATCAGAAATACGATTACGGTGAGTAATGTATCCCATATATATATATATATATATATATATATATATGCAATCACCAAACGATAACAATACTATTCAAAATAAGTAAAGCAATTAAATTCACTTATAATAATGCAGAATAGAAAACACAGGAAAAAGAACAGTTTTGGTTTGTGAACAGATAGTGTTTAGGTTAATATTTCCCCCTGTGATGTTTTTGAGGCACAAATGAGCAATCCTACACAGAGGTAAGTAAGCAGCAGGTATTCAGTAATGAAAGAATGTCTTGCGTTTGAATGCCTATCCTCCCTGCCCAAACAAGAGAACCCCTTGTTTTAACACTTTTAAACTGACAGGTTAAAATTTCTTTGTGAAACAATGCAAAAGGGTGCAAAAAATGTTTAAATTGATACAAATTCATGAAAGCAACACAAAACGGGTCCTAACACACATGATCTACAAGAGAAACAACAGTACACACTTTAGATCAGGATGGCAGTGTAGAAATGTAGAAAAGGACTTTGAATGGGAAAAAGACACGTGGGAAACTTTGGAAAACTGTAAATTCGCTGCAAAATTTCACTACGCGATGTTTGATCAAAACGGGTCAAATACACTGTTCCGCAATGCGGTTTTTGGTTGTGGATGTAGAGAAGGGTCTTATCAGTGAGAGTTGGTTTCTATCTATAAAATTGAAGAAGTTATAGAAGTTTTAGTAAGGGGTGTTTTTGGAAAAATAGGCGCAGAGAAAAGCAGAAATTTGGTTTTAAAAATGACAGATTGGTTTTATTGCACTTTATGACTATGGAAAAGAGAATGCCATGCATGAATCAGTTACTCACGGCCGCTCGTAACTCTTCACGTGTGATACTCTAGTTTCCGTTCTGCATGGGAATTACTTTATTTCATCCAAATCATTAATGGGTTATGGTTTAATGAAACAGATGAGAGAAAAATCAGCGCAAGAATGGCTCTGACAATATTAGGGTTCTGAAGTTAAAGATGGGATGGGTTTAGATTAGGATAAAACAAGGCACTATACTATGGGTCACTGTTATTCCTGTTGATACTTACAGTCCATTGTAATTAAGATTGGACTGTCAGATTTATGGTCATCGGGTAGGGTCTACTGGCAGCAGGGCACTTCCGGAGGGGTCATGTAACGCTCACCTGATTCCCGTAGAGGCGCTGGTCTTGACTGGGCATATACCGTATCTGCAAGGGTGATGTGTAACACACGGCTGGCTCTTTGGGCTGGACCTCTGTGCACTGTATGTCTGACTTGAAGGGTAAGATGTCTGCAGATAGAAAATATGGGATTAAGGAACTGGGTTATTGAATGTCTCTCTCTTCTTCCCTTTCTCTTCTCCTGTAGAACCCCAAAGGTTAACGCTCTCACCTTAGGTAAGTGAACGCCGTGCTCTCCATCTGCCTCGGGGCAGGGTGCTGTAACCAGTTTCTTCACTGGATAAGGGGAGCAGGCCTCTTGACTTCAGAGGACTGCTGTCCGTCGTTTACTGCACGAACGGTAAGTTTCGAGTAATTCTAATGTCTTTAAAGTCTTTAGTAATGATGTGTCTTGTTTTGCAGGGTTCCGCCGATGGCGGATGACGGGCTGAAGTGAGTTGAAGATGGAGCCCGTGTGATGAATAGAAGCGCCTGGAAGGACGTAAGTAAGCGCTTGTTGCCTGCTTCACGATGCGCTCTAACTGTCTTTTTATTTTGCAGGTACAAGTTCGGAGCGGCTGCAGGGTGCCGGAATACCCACTTGGTTAGATGTGGAAAGGAGTAATGGCACGTGAGTATTAAAGTTCCCCAATGTCTTTAAACGCACCTTGTTTTGTCTTTCAGATGCGGGATGCAGCGCCGAAGGCCCCCGGAGTTTGCGAAGAGTTGGTAAGCTTTTGTCTTTCAGATGCCGGAATGCAGTGTGAAGACCTCCGGAGCGCACGAAGAGTAGGTAAGCCTTTGTCTTTCAGATGCCGGAATGCAGCGCGAGGCGTTGGTGACAGCCGATGGACCAGGTAAGTGAAGCGCTGTCACTGAAGACCGTAATGCTAACCTGTTCTTTCTTGTCTTTATAGGTGTTGCTGAAGACTGGATTCAGGATGGTAAGCCTTTTTCCTTAGGCCCAGGATCAGATGCAGAAGACACGATGAGCGTTCTGCTGCAGAGGATGCAGAATAACGCAAAGCAAGATTCATCCATCGGGTGTGGTTTAAATAGCCTCCTGTAGTGCTTAGGTGTCTCCTTCCACAGCCACGCCTAGGTAAGAAAAGAGTTCCTGCTTTCCAGAAGAGTTCCAGTGTTCTGAATCTAGGGAGTGGCTCCTGCCCCACCCAACAGGAAAAGTAGTTCCAAACAGAAGCGGATCAGAGGCTCAACTGGCAGGCAAGTAAGCAGCATGGTCTGCTGCAGGTAAGTCCACCCAAGCATTATGAGCCCGGCGCTTCCAGCGCTGGGACTGGGCATATTTATGAGCCTGGTGCCACTGGCGCCAGGACTGGGTCCAAAAGGTCCCAATTGGGACTGGTTGGCACTCGGAACCTGGGTTATGGATCTGCTTCCAAGGGAGTTGGGAAAACCCTGACCTTTTGGAAGCAGAGATCATGACAGTACCCCCCCCCCCCCCCCCAGGCCCCTCCCAAACCGGGCTTCTCCGGGGGTTTTGGCTTGTCAGGAAATGTTTGGTGAAATCTTTTGATTAGGCGAGGAGCGTGGACATATTCAGCGGGTTCCCAGGATCTCTATTGGGGGCCGTAGCCTTTCCAGTCAATTAGGTAAAATAGTTTAGATTTGGAGATCTTGGATTCCAGAATGCTTTTGACTTCAAACTCGAGTTCTCCATCAACTAGGATAGGTTTTGGAGATGTAGTTAGTCGGGTTTGAGGTTGCACGGGTTTTAATAGAGAGACGTGGAAGACCGGATGTATCTTCATGTGCGGGGGCAAGTCCAACTTGACCGCTACTGGGTTTACTATGGTAGTGATGGAATAGGGACCAAGGTATCTTGGGTTGAATGTGCGTGGCCCTTTTAGAGGTAGATATTTGGTGGATAACCAGACTTGATCCCCTACTTGATATTTAGGGGCTTCCTTCCGATGTTGATCTGCTCCTTTCTTGTATTGTTCTATAGCCCTTTGAAGGTGAGAAACAGCTTCCTTAAAGGCTTGGGTGATTGTAGAATGCAGGTAGTCTACTGCTGGTGTTTCAAGATCTTGGAGGGGATCCAACTCCGGGGTTCGAGGGTGACTGCCGTACAAAAGAAAAAACTGGGTTTTCCCAGTTCCCGAATGGACAGAGTTATTGTAGGCATATTCGGCTATCCAAAGGATGTCTTTCCAGGTTTTTTCAGTTTGTTGCAGCATGCAGCGTAAATACTGTTCCAGAGTTTGATTGGTCCTCTCGGTTTGTCCGTCGGTCTGAGGGTGGTGACTGGTCGATAGTCTCACATCAATTTGAGCCGACCGACAGCAACTTCGCCAAAAATGAGAATAAATTGACTACCTCGATCCGAAATTAGAACCGAAGGAAAACCGTGCAGTCGGACGATGTTTTCGAGAAATTCTCGGGCCAGAGTTGCTGCTGTTGGCAAGCCTTTGAGCGGAATGAAATGCGCCATCTTGGAGAATAAGTCCACGATTACTAGAATCGTATTGTATCCGGAGCATGGAGGTAGATGGGTGATGAAGTCCATAGAAAGCGTATGCCAAGGGCGAGGTGGGATGTCAATAGGGCGTAAGAGGCCTGCTGGTCTTTCCTTTTGACTCTTGTTTTGGGCGCATACTCCACAGGACATTATAAAGTCTCTGATATCTTTTTTCCAAGACGGCCACCAGAAGTAGCGCTTGATCTTTTCTGAGGTCTTGGCCATACCGGGATGTCCTTCCATTAAAGAATCGTGATAACAAGAGATTACTTTTTTCTGTAAATCTGTGCTGGGTAGGTATATTCTTCTTGGAAATACAATAAGTTGTCCTTTACTGCAAAGTCCTTTCCCTGCAGATGCCAATTCGGTATGTATGCGGGAGTTACAAGTTGCCTGGCTTTATCCTTAACTTCCTCTATGGATTCTGTGGCGATTACACCCAGAATTCTTTGTTCGGGAATGATTGGTACAGGTTTAGGGTTGATCAAGTGTTCTTCCACTCCCATCCGAGAAAGGGCATCAGCTTTCCCGTTCTTTGTACCAGGTCGATAGGTAATTATGAAGTCAAACTCGGCAAAGAATAATGCCCAACGGAGTTGTCTAGAGGATTGGGCTTTTGTGGTTTTCAAATATTGCAGGTTTTGGTGATCCGTAATCACAGTAACGGTGTGTCGGGCCCCCAGCAGATAATGCCGCCAAGCCTTAAAGGCAGACTTGATAGCCAGAAGTTCCTTGTCAGTAATCGTGTAATTGATTTCAGGAGGCGAGAATTTGCGGGACCAAAATGCCACGGGATGCAACTGATTGGTTACCGGGTCCTTTTGTGATAGAACTGCCCCCATGGCAAGGCTTGAAGCATCAGTTTCCACGATGTAGGGGAGTTCGGGGCGAGGGTGTTTTAAGATTGGTGCAGAGATAAATTTAGTCTTCAAATCCTGGAAAGCTTGTTCCGCCTCGGTAGACCATTCAAAACGTTTGTTTTTCTTTAACAAGGCAGTGATGGGCTGGACTATTCGAGAGAATTTGGGGATAAACCTGCGGTAAAAGTTAGCAAAGCCTAACATGCTTTGCACACCTTTCACGGAGGATGGTGATGGCCATTTGAGAACTGCATCGACCTTCTTTGAATCCATACGCACTCCGCCAGGTGATAATATGAATCCCAAGAATTCAACTTCAGTCACGTTGAAAACACATTTTTCCAACTTAGCGAAAAGTTTGTGTTGACGCAATCTTTCGAGGACCATTTTCACGTGTTTCCGATGTTCAGATTCCGATGAAGAATAAACGAGGATGTCGTCAATGTAAACAACAACACACACATCTATGAGCTCTCTGAGGACATCGTTCATAAAATATTGAAAGGCGGCCGGGGCATTGCAAAGTCCGAAGGGCATGACCTGATATTCAAATAGCCCATAATTGGTGCGGAAGGCCGTCTTCCATTCATCGCCCTCTTTTACTCGTACCAAGTGGTAAGCTCCTCTAAGATCCAGCTTTGTATATATGCATGCTTTTCTGACTTGGTCCAGGAGTTCAGGGATCAAAGGTAACGGATATCTATTCTTAACAGTGATCTGGTTCAGGGAGCGATAATCTATACAAGTTCTAAGGTCTCCTTCCTTTTTTGGAACGAAGAACAAAGCTGAAGAAGCAGGGGACTTAGAAGGACGAATAAACCCATTTGCCAGGTATTGATCCAGGTATTGTCGAAGGTGAAGGTTCTCGGGCTCGGTGAGGGCATAAATTCTACTACAAGGAGGAGTAGATCCAGGTATCAGGTCTATCTGGCAGTCATAAGACCTATGAGGAGGTAGAGAGTTAGCCTGATCCTTCCGGAAAACATCTTGGTATTCTAGGTATTCGGGAGGTAACTGGGGAGTCTCTGAAGAAATTGCTGGCAGTGCAACACCAGGTGGAGGGTGACAAGTAGAGACACATTCTGGAAACTGGACCGTTCTTGCTCGCCAATCGATCAGAGGATTGTGTTTCTCTAACCAAGGTATTCCTAGAATAATCTGAAACTGAGGTGCCTTGATCACATCAAACACGATCTTCTCATGGTGTCCATCTTGACTTACTAGCGTCACCTCTTGAGTGGTATGCGTTACTGGCCCGGAGGCTATCTGCGTACCATCCACCGTAGTAATGACGTCCTTTACAGCCTTGGGACAAAGAGTTAGATTCATCCTCAACACCATTTCATGATCCACATAATTGCCGATGGCACCGCTGTCGACGTAAGCTTCAATTGCATGTAATCGATCCGGATTATCAGGGCTAATGAGGACCATAGGTATCACGAAATGCGAGGTCACGGAACTCGTTTTCACGCTCGGCAAGAGGACCTCTATTCTTGTCGGGCGAGGTCGTTTCCCTGCTCAGAGTTTGTAACTTTGGTAACTGCAGCTCCTACTGCCTTCTTGGCAGGTTTCACCGGGCAGCCTCGAAGAAAGTGCCCTGGGTTTCCGCAATAGAGGCATAATTGCAACTGTTTTCTCCTTTCCCGCTCCTTTTGTGTTAGAGGACCTTTCAGACCCCCTATTTGCATGGGTTCCCCGGAGTCTACTCCTTTGGAAGGAGTTGGCGGTTTGGAAAATACTCGAGCTTCAAACTTGGAACGATCGGCCTTCCTGTTCTGCAGTCTGTGATCTATTTGAACGACTAAGTCTATATAGTCCGAACAATCTTGTGCGGGATTCACTACTTGGTCTAACACATCTTTGAGCTCTCCACGTAGACCTCTATAAAACAGCGTAATCCTTTTGTCCTCAGGCCATTGAGTTTCCACTATCAGTCTGTTGAAAGACGCAATATAAGCCAAAAGGTCTTGATTACCTTGTCGCAACGAAAGGAGCTCATTGTCCAAGGCCTGCCCCTGTGAATGTCTTGCGAACAGCTTTTCCATACTGAGCTGAAAAGCTTGGAAATCATGGAGGACCGGATCATCTTGATTTACTAGAGGGATCGACCAGTCTGCCGCATTGCCACTAAGGTACGAAAGCTACTTTAGCTTGATCAGTTGGAAAGGCTGCTGGCCGGCATAAGAAATGCAACCGGCACTGATTGATAAATACTGCAAACCTCTTTGGGTCACCAGAAAATCGTTCGGGCGGAGCCAGAGGTACATTCCCAGGTAGGTTGATCTGCACTGGATTCATAGAGGATGTAGAAGGAGGATTTCCCCCAGATGCGGGTAACGGGGTCTGTCCGGCTTGTGACTGTAGCAGTTGTCTAGCGAGATCATCTGTTCGCTCCTTGGAAATAATCAGTTCCCTTCTTAGAGCGTTCGTTTCCTGACGGGCTGCATGCACTTCTGCCCTTAGTTCCCCAAGTAACTGGGCTAGCTGGTCGGTATCCGAGGTTTCCATAGCGCCTGGATGGGAGTTTTGTGGTAGGCTTTGCGTTCTGTAACGCTCACCTGATTCCCGTAGAGGCGCCGGCCTTGACTGGGCGTATACCGTATCTTCAAAGGTGATGTGTAACACACGGCTGGCTCTTTGGGCTGGACCTCTGTGCACTGTATGTCTGACACGAAGGGTAAGATGTCTGCAGATAGAAAATATGGGATTAAGGAACTGGGTTATTGAATGTCTCTCTCTTCCTCCCTTTCTCTTCTCCTGTAGAACCCCAAAGGTTAACGCTCTCACCTTAGGTAAGTGAACGCCGTGCTCTCCATCTGCCTCGGGGCAGGGTGCTGTAACCAGTTTCTTCACTGGATAAGGGGAGCAGGCCTCTTGACTTCAGAGGACTGCTGTCCGTCGTTTACTGCACGAATGGTAAGTTTCGAGTAATTCTAATGTCTTTAAAGTCTTTAGTAGTGATGTTTCTTGTTTTGCAGGGTTCCGGCGATGGCGGATGACGGGCTGAAGTGAGTTGAAGATGGAGCCCGTGTGATGAATAGAAGCGCCTGGAAGCACGTAAGTAAGCGCTTGTTGCCTGCTTCACGATGCACTCTAACTGTCTTTTTATTTTGCAGGTACAAGTTCGGAGCGGCTGCAGGGTGCCGGAATACCCACTGGGTTAGATGTGGAAAGGAGTAATGGCATGTGAGTATTAAAGTTCCCCAATGTCTTTAAACGCACCTTGTTTTGTTTTTCAGATGCGGGAAGCAGCGCCGAAGGCCTCCGGAGCGTGCGAAGAGTTGGTGAGCTTTTGTTTTTCAGATGCCGGAATGCAGCACGAGGCGTTGGTGACAGCCGATGGACCAGGTAAGTGAAGAGCTGTCACTGAAGACCGTAATGCTAACCTGTTCTTTCTTGTCTTTATAGGTGTTGCTGAAGACTGGATTCAGGATGGTAAGCCTTTTTCCTTAGGCCCAGGATCAGATGCAGAAGACCCGATGAGCGTTCTGCTGCAGAGGATGCAGAATAACGCAAAGCGAGATTCATCCATCGGGTGTGGTTTAAATAGCCTCCTGTAGTGCTTAGGTGTCTCCTTCCACAGCCACGCCTAGATAAGAAAAGAGTTCCTGCTTTCCAGAAGAGTTCCAGTGTTCTGAATCTAGGGAGTGGCTCCTGCCCCACCCAACAGGAAAAGTAGTTCCAAACAGAAGAGGATCAGAGGCTCAACTGGCAGGCAAGTAAGCAGCATGGTCTGCTGCAGGTAAATCCACCCAAGCATTATGAGCCCGGTGCTTCCAGCGCTGGGACTGGGCATATTTATGAGCCTGGTGCCACTGGCGCCAGGACTGGGTCCAAAAGGTCCCAATTGGGACTGGTTGGCACTCGGAACCTGGATTATGGATCTGCTTCCAAGGGAGTTGGGAAAACCCTGACCTTTTGGAAGCAGAGATCATGACAGGTTTTTTCCTGTACCTTTGGTTCCTTAGGTGGTACAGGGTTCATTAATGTCTTCAAAGCATTGGCCTAAAATTAGGTTAACATCTACCAATTTTTAGATTTATCCTCCTTCAGGTTGCACAGTTAGAGTTTCAAACGTAATCACAAACAAGGATTTAAACACCAAAAAGTTCCGGGCAGTTTTTTGTGTGTAACTTCCCTTTCACAGGCACAGCTGTCACATTCCTTTGATCAGGGAGGTGTGTCCTCTACCTTGAGGGAGGCTCTCCTGTAGAGATCAATAGGCAGCCTGCCATTGTCCTGGGCTCAGCTAGAGACTTATGTCTAATGAGGTCATTGTCTAAATGTGCGGGAACCTCAAATACCCATTAAGGCTTCCTGCAGCAAGGTAGTGGCAATTGAAGTGCAATCTTTCCCAGGCTGGGCTCTGTCAGGTCAGAATTAAGTATTTACTTAACTCCAAAACTGGGTTACTTTAAAATGCACTTTAAGGTCTTTCCTTTAACACATATAAAAATAAGCACAGTTTATAAGGGATTTGGATATTTAAAATAATTAAGCCCTTCACAAACATGCTTTAAATAGGTGAATTTTGCAATTTCTTCAGGAAAAAGAAACGCTTTAAACTGGGTTTTTACATCTTATTTCCTTATGCAGCACACACATTCAACTCAGCATTATTCTGTCTTTGAGTGCTGGAAATTGTCTGCAATCTGGAAGGAAGTATTCAGCTTATGCTTGGAGCCTTCTATGCACAGCTGAAATTGATAAGTTGCCATTTTTATCTGTATTTTTCCAGTGTAACTGAAAACAATTTGTTGCTGGGTGTTTCATAAAGACATTTCTTAGCTCCTGTCAGTCAGTGGGGCCCGGTATTCTCTGACTGCGCTGGATGATCTGTGGTTTCAGCACACTTTTCATTTCAATAGTTCACTTGGAAAATGACTGAATTTAGTGCCAAAACAGCACTTAGAAGGTTGCAATTGATTGGGAAGATTGGATTTTAAAGGCATTTTTGGATTTTAGCCCACTTGTGTGGCCTTGCTTCAGGTGACGAGTAACGGCACCCACCGGCATTCTCCTGCAGGGAGTTCTGTTTTGACCTCAACTTTGACTGCGTGTGGCAGGGTGGTGCAGCCTTTTTGTGATTTATGAAGTATGCGCAGTTTTGCAGATTTGGTGAGCACAGGGGTTAATGCATCCATTTTTGGCTGTTTCTTTCCCCCATTGGCAAAGGGGTGCAGTGGGATGCATTGGTAAAAATATCCCACAACCTCCCTCCTTGCACATGAATAAAAATGATCCAGAGATACCAATTTACTCAGATTTTTGCCATTTGGCTTTAAACCTCTGGACAGGTTGATCAAATAACTGACCATCGTAGGATCGGAAAAGGAAACCACTATACAGTCCCCATAAATACATTTTGGTGTGGGCTCCACCCATCCAACCATTCTTGACATTAGGCTTGGATTGATGCTTGGACCCATCAAATTACTATTAATCCAGTGGGTTGTTTTATTCATGAGAGAAATGGTGGATTCGTACCCACCCTTTTGGAGCCCCGGGACACCCGTGATAGACCCCTTGAAAAGGGATTGCTACGGGTGGTTGATTCATGATATTTCTATCCTGAACCAGCAACATCCCCAATGAACTGTCAATTGGCCAGGACCTGGGGTGGGCATCCAGGGCCCCCTCCTTGCACCCCCCCCCCCGATGTTGTCAAGTCAATTTCCACTGACCCTACCCCCACTCCTACTTTCTATCCCCAGTACTGTATCCTTTTTAGATAGATGTCTAATTGAATCATCCAGGATGGCCAATGTGTGCATAACCCCAGACTTAAAGGCCTGCAAAGACTCCAAAATAGTCTGGAGGGGCTTAGGCTTCGCATCCAAAAGAGATTCCAGCCATAGCTTATACTCTTCCCCCAAACGAGGAGTTTAAATCCTGTCTACCTTCTCTGTAGACTCCCATCCCTAGGAGTGCTTGCCGATGAAGCTCTGGCTGACACCCCCCTCCCTTCCACCCTAGATGCAAAAGAATATGTGATTGCTGTAGTGGAAAGATTTATAAACGTTGGAACTAAAGAGGTCTGATGACTGTTAAAATGCAATTACAGATGTTTCACTATGGATTTGTATGTGTAATCCTGGTCAGTGAATCAGATGGAATTCTGATCAGTAAAAGGGGATCATAAACTCTTTAACTTTTAAGATGGATTTCCAATGTCAGCCCGGGGAAGGTTTTTGGGAGGCCACTCTATTGTGGAGAACAGGGAAGACACGGAGATCAGCCAAACCAAATGAAGGTAATGTAGCAGATGGCAAGGCTTAGTCTCCAGAAGATGTGATTTAGGGATACAATGAACCCACACAGAGCAACAGCAGCAATTCTAGTTATACAGGTAAGAATACAAATAGTTATGTATTAGGCCTTCCGATTACACACTAGGCAGATAAAATGTCTAGTCCAGTATTGTTGCACAAAACCATTTTCCACCATTAGGAGAAATTGAATAGCAATGATCAGTGACACAGATAATTCAGATGCATAGAAATACAAAGACTCCTTATAATAATCCCGGAACAGCTCTTCTAGCTCTTATAAAGTCCATCCGTGAGATGGTTGGGGGCCTCGTGCCCAAAAGTCACTGGTTCCGAAGTAGATAATTTTCAGGTAGGTTACACACTAGGTTATGCATAGAGAGGGATCCTTGACCCAGGTTCCACCACCAAAGGCCAGGTAAGCGTGAGTTAGGGTCAGGACTTTAGGCCCCTGTGACCCTCTGGGAGACTAAGGGTGGGCAGCAACAGGTATGTAGACTTAGCCGCTTTGCTTAGAGTTCTCCAGAGACCAATTATGGAAGTTCCAGAATCTGTTACTGGCTCGTTCTTCTGTCTTTGGTCGTTTCGTGAGAGTCATCTAGAATGCAGGGATTACTTTTGGCGGTGGGATTTGGTTTTGTTTATTCAGTACTTGGGAATCTGTTCCAGACCGCTTCCAGTAGAACACCCAAACGAGAAAATAAGAAGACTTCTGCAGGACAGACAGCCACAGGACACCTCTGGGCCACGAAGATTACCTATTTCAACAGAGGTCACTGCGGTCAAGTGGCATCAGGTGATTTCCCAGAGGCAAACACGTGAGCAGGCCCAGCACAGGTTCACTTGGTGGGAGATGCAGGAGCAAGCAACTTCTAGCACATGCTTAAGGTCTGCAAAGTTCCAAGGCTTTGCTTGGAATGGTGACGGCTGCTCTGCGGTAGCCAAGCAGAGAGTGGTCAGTCCACCGGTTGGTCCAAGGACTCGTTCGAAGGCTCAGCAGGCACGGATCCTCGAGCAGTGGTTGAGACTGTTGGGGTCGAAGCAACAGCAAAGGCCTTAAGATCAGGACAGAGGAGCAGGGCTTCACTGGGGCAGCAGTGGAGTCAATGCCGGTCAGCTTTGGAAGTCGTTGGTGGGCTGCACTTCATGATCTGATGAACAGTTGGAAGAGCCCTCCTTTTATCTAAGATTCAGGCTGGGTGCATGACCAAGCCCACCAATGGTAAGGATCTGAACAATTCAAACTGGCAGTGGCTATCCAATCATGGCTAGCCACTGGCCACAACATCTGCCCAGTAACAGACATTCAGGCACCATGGATGTGGATTTGGATTATGCCATCCTCATCCCAGCCACATCTCTGCCCACACACAGTAACCTACCCTTGGCTGCAAAAGCCAAAACTTTCCCTAGGAAAGGGAATGCCATATAAACCATTTCCTCGCCTAAGAACAAAACGGCCAAAGTACAAGCAAAATTCTAAGTGTGACGGCCATCTTAGGGTGCTGACCACCTTTTAGTAGCCATTTGCAGTAAATGCAAAAGTGCAGAAGTAAAATGTTATGAAAACAGTAAAAATATCACATTTGCCACCAGCTTGTCTTCGGCACACTTTAAAAATAACCAAAAAGCGAGTATATAAAAAGAAATAAGGATACAAAGCATCCTAACTGCACTGTAAGGTGTTGTGTGAATTTGTAACCATGCAAGAATTCACAAAGAAACATGCTCTAAGTACTGATGGTCTTGGGGACTAGTCAGTTCCCCATAGGAATGAGCAAAATAAGCAAGGGACATAAAGTAGAAAGCTTTACTTAACTGTAAAAAGTCAGGACAAGGTTCAAAACAAGGAAAAAGAAAGTGGGTCCCATAGAAATCTATGGATGCGGGGGAGTTCAAAAAGAATCATTCCCAACGATAACAAGCATTTTGCATGGATTGCAGCTTCTAGTATTTTGAGAGGGAGTGGTACTAGAATTACTCCGAGCATGGCTGTGTGATGGCCTCACAATGTGCTCAGGCTAGCGGGCTAGCCCATGATGCGCGGTGTCTTGATTGATGGAGCCAAAAGGCTGTGTAAAAGAGAATGAAGAGATCACAGAAAGAGGAGACGGTGAGCATGCTGCACAAGAACCATACTTGTGACTTATCAGTGATGGCAGGTTCACTAAAGAGAATAGTCTGTAGGGGCATGAGGGAACTAGGTGGAGATAGCACCCTGTGGTGGTAATTAACTATCTCTGAGAATTGAGGTTTTCCATATCCAATATTATGAATGAGATGGGTCAGATGTACCTAGAATAGTTTCCGATTCAGAGCCGAGGTGCAGGAAATGATACAATTATCTATTTGTAACCTTTAGGCAACGCTGTCATAGGCTTCGTTTATGTAGCCCTCTGGCACGGCGAGTGGGACCTCCTAAAATGGCACGATACAAACATACAGTACCTGCACTGCTGCCACAATGTACAATGAAAGCCTGGCCACCCTGAACATGAACCTCCTAAAGCATTGAACAATATCAGTGATATGGCTGAATAGTTTATCATCTCCCAACATATAGAGGAATAATAAAATGGGAGAGCTCATCGCAGAAGCGACAGCTGTGGGCAAAGTTACAGGGAGGATAATTTAGGCAAAAGAAAAGTAGTCCACACTAAACAAGATAGTGTAGTTTAAACAAGTTAAATCACTGTAATTTTATACTAGGTCCAATGAAGGTCACAATTAACCATATAGGAGGTCAAACAAATGTAAACCTGCAGTCGTGGAAAATAATTGACAAATATTTAATGCAAATCAAAAAATTGTGGCATTATATCCGAGTGATGTGTAGTTCATTAAACAACTCATCAATAATACACTATGTCCCTTTCATATCACAACACTATTGTGCAATCTAAAAAAACACATCACACTTGAATTCAATATACAAATTAAAGGCTAGATGGTTTAACAGAAGACTAACTAGCTCCAGCGCTTCCCCAAACATTTTTCATCAGGGTCACAAAAGATGCATTTACCTTAAAATAAAATATAAACCATAAAAGAGATGGCATATGCGAGCTATGGAAAATAAATATCAATCACCTAGTGAAAAGTGTAAAATAAAAGGTAATCACCATGGATAGAGAGAAATAAGTATTAAAAAGGCAGGCAAACAATTTCCAATGTCTGAGGCTGACACATGAGCAAGATATTGTGTTGGGCAATAAAACCTGACATGGAGGACAGTAAATTCCTCATTGTTGTATTGTATGTCTTGTGCTGTCACTGGCCTGGAGTGCTTGCTATCAGAATGTTGATATATGAACAAGCAGCTCAGGAGAATGTTGAGTGGATCTGAGTGTGAATGTTCCAAGAGTTGGGGGCCTGAGCTGGTATGATAGGCTGGCCGGTGGGTCTGCTCTTCTGTATGTAGTGTAACTACCAACCCCTGTTCTTGTCCTGTCTGATGTACTGCTGTAAATACCTCAAGAGTAACTGGTTTGATGTACTTATGCATAATAAAGCTCTACCTGGTCCAATCAAATGCCTCCACAGCTGGTCTGTGTTTGAGTGCTGAGCTTACTTCAATGAAAACAGTGAGACTTTATAACATTGGCGACGAGGATAACTGGAAATGAAAGAAGAAGGACAGAACAGAGCGAAGATGCAGCAACAGTAAAGACAGTAAGGAGAGCTTGGGTGGTGGGGAGCGCAGCTGTTAGGGAGCTCAGCTGTTAGGGACCTACCGTCCCCCCATGACCTTAATTGAATCATCCTGCTCAGCAAAAGGTGGAATTAATGACAGTGGATGCTCTGGGAGGGAGACCCCACCAACAGAGAAGTCCCCAGACAAGGCACTAAGGGTCCTGCCGCCTATAATTTAATGGAGATACTGGCAGGCGTAGCCTATCAAACAGGAATGGCAAACAAGACTGAAAATAGAGCATGTGTGTATTAGACTGTGCTGATAACGTTTGAGAGACTCGCTGATGAGGAGCCGCAAGGGGCATCAAGGTCAGTTATTAGGGTGTTCCTTTTGACATTGGGGTGTGCTTCCAGTGTAATAAGTGCTCCAAACTGCCAGCGTAAAAATAAAAAAAGGAAAATGTCCTGCGTACCACGGCAGCGACCTGATTGTGAAGGTTAAAATGGGAAACGTTCAGTGCGCCGCGGTGTTAGTAATCAGCGCCCAGGGAATTCATAAGGGCGTCCCCGCAGTAAGCGTTAATGTGAACTCTGCCGGCAAGTGGGTTTCATCCTGTGCCTTGTGGCAACCAGGATGGGAGCAATTTGGAGGGGCTCGCCGGCATCACAGTGCGCGGTTGGTGTCGCAAGGATGTTGCGATCAGTCTTTCCCAACGCCCTAATGCAAATGATGACGTATACAGAACGCCATGGGAGCATGGTGAAGGCAAGCCTTACGGGAAGCGGCGGTTGGAACGTTATCTCTTATAGTGAATAAGATTTCCTTTTAGAGTAAAGAACCTGCTATGCAAGGACGTTGTAACGCTTAGCTGAACTCTGCGGGGACACACACTCACAACTGCTTATCTTGTACTACTTCCCAGCTAGCGATGCTTCTATTCTCCTTCTACACAGCTATACTTTTTCCTAGAGGACACACAGAAAAAAATTCTTAGGCTAATCTCCAAACCCAATTCTTCCTTTCTCAACTCCCAATACATTCTTATGATATTCCCACACCTTAGTTACCTCATGTTTTTCTGGGTTGAGCACTCCATCCTGCTTCTGAGCAGGGGCTCTAGTTCTGAAGAGGGACCTTACTGGAAAATGACTCCTTAGCAAAGACTTGAGGGGTAAACTGCTCTTGGTGACTTTTATTTAATCAGGAAATGAATCTGGGGAAGTACTAAAACGCTGCAGTGAAAAATTATTTCATAGAGAAACAATGAGGGGATGAATTCTGTGGTGCGTAGAAACATTGGTGCTAATTACCCCCAGAAAACAATGAATGGAATCCCAAGGGCAGTGGAAGAATTCAATGGTATACTTGCCTACCTAACATCAAATGTGTCACAAAAGCACACAAACAACCTTCAGGGAAAATGTGACTAAAATGATGCTTTTTTTCCTCAGAGACTTGCTCAGGAGTGAATGAATATCCACAACAAGATACCGGACTTCACTGGGAGGATTACACAATTCTAAACTGCAGCTAGTAACAGATAAACTTGTGTGTGTGAAAAGCAGAACTCTTTGTGGGAATTACCCGGATGGTGCGAGTCCAAAAAGTCAAAGATCACGACACACATTTAATAAACAATTCACCGCGCTACGAGCGATGTACAGTTACGCTCTTGAACTCAGCGCCGTAACAAAAGTGCGTACCAATTAAAGGAAGCGCAACGCGCACATCACAATGCAAATTAATCAAGCTCCAAAGTCACTCCGAACAATTTCTTATTTACAGTGCAAAACTACATACCTAAGTAAGTCGAAAACGTAAGGAATACGTTTTGCTAAATGAATGATACTTGCTGTGACAGCCTGAGGGAACGGAGGGAGAAAACCTCGACGTGACTGGAAAACTAAAGTTGCCCAAAAACGAATTCAGGGACAGGACAGGGACTCTATAGCACGGAGGATTCACATGGGAAACGCTGCTGGATAAAACTTTAGAATTTCTAAGATAATATAACTAGCTGTGACAGGACAGTGGTAAGCGTCACACTGCTATGCAGAAATCGACACGAAGCGCGGAGCGCTCGAGGGGAGGGGCTTAAGTAGAAACAGTGCTAGGACACTTAAACCTCCACAGCAACTTTCATGAAGCCAACTAGGCGGCCATATTGTGTAATGAGGAAGTCACCCTTAAACCCTTCTTACAAAACAGCGTTGCTTGCCCACCTACCAGGAATAATAGGCTGATGGCCTGATTCTTTTGGGGGATATTTTTGGCATCTTCTTTGTGATCATGACAGTATTCCCCCCTCCCCCCCAAGGGCCCTCCGAAGTGAGACCCCTTCCCACCAGGCTTGTTAGGATTATTCTGATGGAAGACTCTTATCAATTTAGGGGCATGAATATTCACCAAGGGTTCACAAGTTCGATCCGGTGGCCCATAACCTTTCCAATCCACTAAATAGTACAACTTCCTACGAACCATCTTCGAGTCCAGGATGGCCTTGACCCCAAATTCAGGTTGATCATCTTCCACCATGACTGGAGCTGGGGCCTCTTGGAATGGGGTTTCTGAACAGACAGTCTTCAACAAAGAAACATGGAATACAGGATGGATTTTCATATTCCTAGGAAGTGTCAATTTCATGGCCATTGGGTTGATGACCTTCTCTATGGTGAAGGGTCCCAAAAACCTTGGAAGGAATTTCCAAGCTCCCCTCAAGGCCAGATTCTTAGTAGCTAACCACACAGAGTCTCCTACCTTGTACTCTGGAGAGTCTCTTTGCTTGCGATCAGCAAACTTCTTCTGAGAATCCTTGGCAAAAGTCAACTGTTCTTTAGCTTTGACTATGGCGGTAGCAATGTTATCATCTAAAGTCTTTATTGCTGGCATTTCCAATGATTCAGGCGGATCATAGACTGAGCTTCGAGGATGCCGACCATATAAGGTGAAAAATGGACTTAATCGAGTGGATGAATACACAGAATTATTGTAGGCGTATTCGGCTACTCACATAAGGTTGCACCAGGTATCTTCGGTTTGGTGGAGCATGCACCTGAGATATTGCTCTAGAGTCTGATTTGTGCGTTCCGTTTGCCCATCCATTTGAGGATGATGGCTGGTGGACAAACGAACATCAATCTTAGCCATCTTGCAACATTTTTTCCAAAACTTGGAGGCGAATTGACTTCCCCGGTCAGACACCACAATTGACGGAAAACCATGTAACTTTACAATATTCTCCAGGAAGGTCTTCGCTAGAACTGATACTGAAGGCAAACCTTTTAAGGCCATGAAGTGTGCCATTTTACAAAAAAGATCCACCACTACTAAAATGGTATCAAATCCATCACATTTTGGCAAGTCGGTAATGAAATCCAAGGAGAGAGTAGGCCAAGGAGTGGGTGGAACATCCAAAGGTTGGAGGAAGCCGTCAGGTTTCATTTTCTGGGATTTATTTTGAGCACAATTTCCACAGGTTTTGATGAATCGTACGACATCCTTTCGCCAAGTAGGCCACCAATAGGATCTCTTCACTTTTTCCAAGGTTTTGGTGACTCCCGGATGACCTTCCATCATAGTACCATGGTAATCTGCTATTACTTGTTCTTGTAACTCGTGCGTGGGCAAAAACAATCGTCCTTGATAAAATGGCAACCCATCCAGGACCTGACATTGTTCCTTTTCGGTCTCCCATTTCTTCAATCAGCCGTGCTCATGCTGGCCTTGACCTTGTTTCTCAATTCCTCAAACAAGGAATTAGTGGCACTCACTACTCCAAGCATCTTTTCCCCAGAAATGATTTCCACTGGGGTGGGAGCTACAAATGCCTCGTCCTCTTTTCCAATTCTAGAAAGGGCATTAGCCTTTCCATTTCGAATTCCTGGCCGAAAGGTGATAATGAAATCATATTCAGCAAAAAAGATAGCCCATCTCGATTGTCTTGATGACTGTGCCTTAGCAGAGCGCAAATACTGCAAATTTCTATGGTCGATGAAAATGGTTACATTGTGTCTTGCTCCCAATAAATGATGTCTTCATTCCTTCAAGGCACATTTTATCGCCAACAATTCTTTGTCAGTGATTGTGTAGTTTAGCTCTGCCGCAGAGAATTTCTTCGACCAAAAGGTCACTGGGTGTAACTCCTGAGATTCCGGGTTGCGCTGGGACAGTACCGCCCCCATGGCCACGTTGGACGCATCAGTTTCAACCACAAAGGGTAGATCTGGTCTCGGATGTTGCAGGACCGGGGCTACTGTAAATCTTTCCTTGAGTTTTTGAAAGGCTTCATCAGCCTCTTTTGTCCAGATAAAGGTCTTGTTCTTTCGAAGTAAAGTCGTGATGGGATGAACCAGCCGGGAGAAGTCTGACACAAACCACTGATAGAAATTGGCGAAACCCAAGAAACTTTGAACTCCTTTTACCGATGCAGGTGCTGGCCAAGACAGGATTGTCTCGACCTTCCTGTTGTACATCTTCACTTCTTTGGGATGACAATATGAAACCCAAAAATTCAACCTCCGGAACATGAAAATGACATTTCTCCAACTTCACGTAGAGAGAGTTTTCTCTGAGTATTTTTAGTACAGATGTCACATGCTCAACATGCTGTAAGGGATTGGCTGAAAAAATAAGAATGTCATCCACATTAACCACCACACAGATGTCAAGTAGTTCACGGAATGTCATTCATGAAACACTGGAAGGCTGTTGGTGCATTACACAACCCAAAGGGCATGACTTGGTATTCAAAAAGTCCATAACGTGTGCGAAAGGCCGTCTTCCATTCATCTCCCTCTTTGATGCGAATCAGATGATAAGCACCACGAAGGACAAGCTTAGTGAAGATTTGTGCCCTTTTAACTTGATCCAACAGGGTTGATATGAGGGGAAGAGGATAACGGTTTTTCACAGTGATCATTCAAAGCTCGATAATCAATGCAAATTCTTAATTCTCCTCCTTTCTTTGGCATGAAGAACAAGGGCGATGCAGCTGGAGACTTAGACGGTCTGATGAACCCATTTGCCAGGTACTGGTCAAGGTATGTCTTCAGATGGGTGTTTTCTTTTTCAGTTAGTGCATATATTCGATTGCAAGGTAGCTGAGCACCAGGAACAAGATCTATCTGGCAGTCATAGGGTGTGTGAGGGGGTAACATTTCTGCTTGTTTCTCCTCCTGGAAAACTTCCTGGAATCCTTTATATTCAGAGGGTAATGAAACAATAAG
Source organism: Ambystoma mexicanum (assembly GCF_040938575.1). Classification (NCBI taxonomy): domain Eukaryota; kingdom Metazoa; phylum Chordata; class Amphibia; order Caudata; family Ambystomatidae; genus Ambystoma; species Ambystoma mexicanum. The sequence continues at coordinate 827,608,058 of NC_090939.1, forward strand.
CCCTAGAGTGGTTTCTGTTTTTTGCTTGGGCTGCTCTCTTTCCACAAAACCTTCCACATTACTGCATGTCCTTTCACATTCCACAGCAAAGGTCAAGGTTCGGGAACGCCAGTCGATGATAGGATTGTGTTTTTCCAACCAAGGCACTCCTAGAATGATCTGAAACTGTGGTGCTCGAACAAGGTCAAAGGTGATCTCTTGCGTGTGTCCCTCCTGGCAAAGCATAATTAGATTGTTGGTGCACTGTGTTACAGGGCCTGGCACTAATGGCGTGCCATCCACCCCGGAAACATTCTCGGCATCCAACTTTTCCAGCAAAGGAAATTCCAACTTGCTAGCCAGGTGTTCATCCATATAGTTGCCAATAGCCCCACAATCAATGTAAGCATTCAAAGCAAATTTTTTAGTGGGATGCTCAGGACTAAATAGAATAATTGGAAACACAAAGTGTGAGGTCACGGAAACCTTCTTCACGCTCGACAAGCTGACCTCTACACCTGGCTGGCACTTGAGTTTTCCGGAACCTGGTCCTTCTTGTCCTGGTTGACACTTCCCAATGGTCTCCTGGAAGGCTTCACTGGACAATCCTTCAGAAAATGGCCTGCCTTGCCACAGTAAAGACATAACTGTTGTTGACGTCTTTTGTCCCGTTCCGCCTGAGAGATTGGACCTCGTATACCTCCAAGCTGCATGGGTTCAGGATGAGTCTCCATTGCCGATCTTCCTATGGATTCTTTTGGGCGAACAAAATATGTTCTACTCTCAGGACGAGCACGGTCGGTTCTACGATCCTGTAGACGATGGTCTAACTGAATGGTTAGGTCAAGGAATTCCGAGATCCCCTCTGGCGGGTTCACCACCTGTGCTAAGATGTCCTTCAACTCACTTCGCAACCCTCGATAAAATAAGGTTGTTCGCTTCTCAGATGGCCAATTGGTTTCTGCTACCAACCTGTTAAAAGTGGCCACATAAGCCAACAGTTCTTGATTTCCTTGCCTAAGTGACAACAACTCATTATCTAAAGCTTGTCCTTGAGTGTGGCAAGCAAAAATCTTTTCCAATTCTCGCTGAAATTCCTGAAAATTCCTCAGCACTGGATCGTCTCTATTGACAAGGGGTTTGGACCAGTCTGCGGCATAACCACCCAGATAAGATAATACAAAGGCCACCTTGGATTGGTCATTTGGAAACACTCCAGGTCTGCACAAAAAATGGAGTCTACATTGATTTAAAAACACTGCAAACTTTTTTTGGATCTCCAGTAAATCTCTCCGGAGGAGCTAAGGGGATTCTCCCAGGAACAACCACTTGGACCGGAACAGTTGGTACTGCAGGGGCCGATTCCTGTGAATTACTTGTAGGGAAAGGAATCTGACCAGCTTGGGCCTGTAGAAGCTGGCAAGCTATTTCCTCCGTCCTATCTCTATTAACCACCAACTCCCTTCTCAGGGCACTGGTCTTTGATCTAGCTGCATGGACCTCAGCTCTAAGTTCTCCCAACAATTGAGCTAGCTGATCTACCTCATGGGTACCCATGGTGTCCAGGCAGAGTGTTTTCATCGTGGCTTCGCGTTCTGTAACGCTTACCTGAACTCTGCGGGGACACGCACTCACAACTACTCATCTTGTACTTCTTCTCAGCTAGCGATGATTCTATTTTCCTTCTACACAGCTATACTTTTTCCTAGAGGACACACAGAAAAGATTCTTAGGCTAATCTCCAAACCCAATTCTTCCTTTCTCAACTCCCAATAAATTCTTATGCTATTCCCACACCTTAGTTACCTCATGTTTTTCTGGGGTGAGCACTCCATCCTGCTTCTGAGCAGGGGCTCTAGTTCTGAAGAGGTACCTTACTGGAAATTGACTCCTTAGCAAAGACTTGAGGGGTAAACTGCTCTTGGTGACTTTTATTTAATCAGGAAATGAATCTGGGGAAGTACTAAAACGCTGCAGTGAAAAATGATTTAATAGAGAAACAATGAGGGGATGAATTCTGTGGTGCGTAGAAACATTGGTGCTAATTTCTCCCAGAAAACAATGAATGGAATCCCAAGGGCAGTGGAAGAATTCAATGGGATACTTGCCTACCTAACATCAAATGTGTCACAAAAGCACACAAACAACCTTCAGGGAAAATGTGACTAAAATGATGAATTTTTCCTCGGAGACTGGCTCAAGAGTGAACGTCTGAATATCCACAACAAGATACCCGACTTCACTGGGAGGATTACACAATTCTAAACTGCAGCTAGTAACAAATAAACATGTGTGTGTGTGAAAAGCAGAACTCTGTGTGGGAATTACCCGGATGGTACGAGTCCAAAAAGGAAGAGCACGACACACATTTAATAAACAATTCACCGCGCTACGAGCGATGTACAGTTACGCTCTTGAACTCAGTGCCGTAACAAAAGTGCGTACCAATTAAAGGAAGCACAACGCGTACATCACAATGCAAATTAAACAAGCTCCAAAGTCACTCCGAACAACTTATTTACACTGCAAAACTACAAACCTAAGTAAGTAGAAAACATAAGGAATATGTTTTGCTAAATGAATGATACTTGCTGTGACAGCCTTGACAGTCTGAGGGAACGGAGGGAGAAAACCTCGACGTGACTGGAAAACTTAGTTGCCCAAAAACGAATTCAGCGACAGGACAGGGACTCTATAGCACGGAGGATTCACATGGGAAACGCCGCTGGATAAAACTTGAGAATTTCTAAGATAATATAACTAGCTGTGACAGGACAGTGGTAAGCATCACACTGCTATGCAGAAAATGACGCGAAGCACAAAGCGCTCAAGGGGAGGGGCTTAAGTAGAAACAGTGCTAGGACACCTAGACCTGCACAGCAACTTTCATGAAGCCAACTAGGCGGCCATATTGTGTAATGAGGAAGTCACCCTTAAACCCTTCTTACAAAACAGCGTTGCTTGCCCACCAACCATGAATGATAGGCTGGTGGCCTGATTCTTTTAGGGGCTATTTTTGGCATCTTCTTTGTGATCATGACAGACGTTGCCGTCTTATCGTACACACTAGGAAATAGTTAAAGAAATGTGCGTAGCTTGGCTGCGGAAAAAAGAATTATCCATGTGTCTATTTAACGGAGCATTGAAACATATACTGGAAGAATGAAAACCCTATTAATGACCAAACCCCTCTCATAAAAAAAATGATGCCTATGTTTCAAACATTCCTTCTTTGAATCAACCTTATTCAGTTTCCATATTTTCACATTATTACTTGATTCGTTCGTATTCTTATTAAGAGCGCTGCATTCACACAAAAAAAGAAAAATCCTTCCATGTGCATGCCAGCTTGATCAGGGCCAGCAGCATACCATAAATGTAAAATCCAAAAGCAGCCTCAAGTCCTCCTAAAATGAGAAAACATCAGTACAATACCTGTAACAAAAATATTATTAAACACCATAAATGCTTTTGTGCCAATATCCATCATTATCTATTCACCACAATGCGCACTGCATCAGTTTCCTCAGTATTAAACTTTCATATACAAACTGTCGGTCACCAATGTAGCACTGTGTACATTACATGTAATTCCTTATGTTCCTTTCAAAACCACCATTTTAAGTTCACAAGTCTCACTACGTGATGGCTGAACTCAGGTTTTCTCATTGCGTAATCTATTCATGAGGAACACAATTTCTTTTGGGTCTCTCCTCCTTTGTATGTAGTGTTATTACCCACCCCTGTTCCTGTCCAGTCTTATATGTCACTGTAAATATCTCAAGAGGAACAGGTCTATTTACATGCTGTACATAAGTATAATAAAGCTACCACCTGGACAATAAAGGGCTCCACAACTGGTCTGTCTGAATGCTGAGCCACTTGAATGCAAGGTAGTGTTAAGTTTCGAAGGAAGGCTCTTGTGCCATTTGATTTACATTTCTTCGTGGTAAATTGGTTTTTAGTTTTCTTTTTAGACATAGTCTGGGTCTCGGGAGGATAGCTCAGGGGCACGTGCTTGCCTTGGAAGTAAGACGACACGAAGCAACACAGGTTCAAGCCCCGGGTCCACGCTAGAAACCTCTGTGTATTAAGCACGTTATAAATAACATATCATATCATTGCAGAAATGTGTGCTTTATCAAACCAGGCAAAGGTCTTTAGTTTCATATCTTGGGATTTACTGCACCGATCGTTTATAGGCTTGGTGACTAGTATCACTCATGGGTCAGCAAGAGCTGCTCAATGTATTTGTGATTTGGCATTTGAATTGAAATGCGAGTCGCAATTCATGGCAGGGGTAGCGAAAGACCTTGCTGATTAAGAATATTGTTGCCATTTGTCTCTTTCACCAGAGTGGAATTCTGCATCCCAGAGGGCCTTCTGTCGGCAGGCATCTGGTCAGACCCAGGCCTCATAGGTTCATTGGTTCTGGTTGAGGGAACATTTATAGAGAAAGTGGGTTTAGAGGAAGGTTTTTCAGTTGCAAGTGAGGCAGCCGATTCTCTTGTTTTGCACTAATATCACAACCATTTTTAGGTTCTCCAAAATAGCGGTCATTAGTGTTTTATCGACTTAGTCGCCTCTGCCTAAATCGAATAATCTAGATTGCCATTGTGCTGACAGTTCGGCTTCCTTTTCGAGTTGAAATTCTACCAAATTCGGGAAGGACGCTTAGAATATCAACTTGGAGTGTGCCATGGCCAATAGGGTGGCTTGATCTCTCATTGTTTCGTTTAGGTTTTTATACAGGTTCATGAAGGGATTAAGCCCCACCACCAGGGATGCTGCTATCATGTTCTGTAAACATGCATAGTCTACTGGTTATACTGGCAAAGTTTGATGATCTCTCTTTGAGAAACTTCTCGCGTTGAAGTCTAGTCGTGAATTAGCTGAGGACACTGATGAAGTTTGTGCTTTCTCGTCTCGAACGTCGCTGTCAACCAAAGTTGGTGGGTTAAGCATGACTGTTGACTTTGTATTGAGAGATACAATAGTTTCCTGAGTGGCTAGAAGTCTGGATCCATTTGAGTTTGCTCTTAGGTCAATTTCTGACCATTTAACAGTTGTTTCTTTTCCTGACAAGATTTCATTCATCCACGGCATTGAATAGTCGGAAGGGCCATAATCGCTGGCTTTTCTTCCTCACCATGGTGGCGTTAAGATCAGCTATATCTTGTGCCAGGCGAGCAGTAAGTGAAAGATGTTGATTTTCAAAAGAGTGGACGGGCTGACGATTAGCCAAAGGACATGGTGGAGATTGTAATCTTGCAGAATTAGGATTTTCTGGCACAAGACGAAGAGGCATACTCAGGAGATTCAGGGCAAGTAAACACTTCTTTGAGATATGCATAGTCACACTCAAAATCAATGTAATCAGAGATTCCGCCAGTTCGAAACTCATTACAGCTAGACGAGTCTCTCATTGTAGGTGAAGAGGTGATTTAGGTGTAGGCAGGATGGCAGTCAGTCCCCTGCAAGGGCAACATTTTTAGTGACCTGTTGGTAGAGGCATTGGGCAGATATAAGTCTTTGACAGAGCTGTGTTCAATCTGGGTGTCGGAAGCAAAGGTATGATGCCGAGTTGAAGATTGGAAAGAAGATCCTAAACACCCTCCTCTGCCCATGTCTAAATCTTGTTGTTTCAGTGGAATGACTGAACGTTAAAGACACAGCTTTCTTGGTGTGAGAGCCATCCATGAGTTCCGTGAGATCCTCGGAGGGTGGAGCTAATGATTTATTCATGCTCTCTGATAATAAGACAGTCATTTGAGTTACTTTTGATTTGGTGGGAACAAAAGGAATTTGAAAGAAGGAGCTGGGAATTGGGTACCAGCTCTAGGCGCTTTGTCCCATTCCCCCGGGGTACAGGGACCAGTACTCATTGTCACAGGGTTGTATGTCTTAAATTCTTGTACATGCACTACAAACCATGCACAGCACAGAGTCTGAGGAGCGCGGCTTGGCTTAGGAGGTGGGAGGGACGTGTGGAAGGGATAGAGAAATGCAAGTATCTCAGAGTTGCGTAATATGACAAGTGAATGAAAGTGATTGACCTAGTCAACAACATCATCAAGTATAATAATAAAAATAGTATGCTATACCATAAAGATCAACAACTATTGTTACTACCATCAATATTCTCACTAGACCATAATCTATCCAAACATTACTCCCTTATCAATGCACTGTTATCATTTTTTCAATGCCTTTTTTGTTTTTTTTTGTGCCAGCAGGCTCAACATAGTGTAAGTGAATGTACATGTCAAAGAGTTCTTGCATCTATCGACAATTATCCACCTAAGACCTAGTGTCTCCATACTCTCCTTTGAAGACCCAGTCCCTCCAATCAACATATCTTTGTGTCCTTTGACAAGGTGCCGGGCATATTGCGCTCTCTTCATCCTTATCCATGCCTCTCTTGTATCAAAGGCAGTTCTCACCTGGGTCCATTCGATCGCAGCGATTCTGGGTCGATGGGAACGCACAAGGTGCCGAATAACATGTACAGCTCAAAGGGGGTTAGCCTCTAGGGACCATTGACCAAATGGCAACCCCAGACTGGTGTTTCCATGCTCCCTTTTGAAGACCCCAAACCTGCAATCAACATATCTGTGTTCTGTGACTAGGTTCCATGCATATTGCACTCGCTCCATCCCCCTCCTGTATGTGCTCGCAAAGGGTTGGGTGGGTGGAACGCACAAGGTACCGAATACCATGTACAACTCAAAGGTGTCTTGCCTCTAGAGATTATTTAACACATGGCCACCCCAGACACAGGGCCTCATTCCATGTTTGCAGGTCCGGTCACAACGGTACTGGTAAGCTTGCCAGTACCGTTGTTACCAGAATGGCAAATGAGTTCGGCTCGCGTGTGCCTTCCCGCCCCCCAGGTCTGACCTGGCGGGTGTACTGGCACCCGCGAGCAGACTATGTCAGATGCACCGGCACCATTCACGATTGGTGCTGGTGCGTTTGGCTTCCCCATTCCCATTGAGCTCTATGGGGCTCGAATGGGGAGCATTTTTTCCATTCCATTCCGGTGTCCCGGAAAAATTCACAAGTTCAGTGGCAGCCTGCCGGTTTTACCGGCAAGGCTACCGCCGAACTTGTAATGAGGCCCACAGTGTCTCATTACTCCCCTTTGAAGACCAGATCTCTGCAACCAAGATATGTATGTGACCATTCAGGAGGCCCTAGCCTCTTCCGCTTGCTTCATCCTTGTACACCCCCCACCCTTATCAAAGGTAGTTCTCACTTGGGACCATGCGCTCAGAATAGTTGTTCATAGGTACCCACATTCTTTGAAATGTGTTATCAATCCTTCACCTCCATCACTCTATACACACACCCAAATATAGCTAAGGAATGATACGCCCCTAAAAAAACAACCAACAAATTTAAGGGGCAGTCCCTCCACATGACAAATTCACACCGACTTTTTAAAGTTTTTATAAACAAATTCAAATCCTTTGCAAGAAAACATCTCTGCAGTCTACTACGGATATCATCATTGAACCACTTGTTATCTTCATTGCTGAATGGTCTTGTAGATTTTCCCTATTACAGGTAATTGAACTCTTGGTTATTACAGTGTTCTTGTTTTCAGCTTGTTACAATTATAGTGTGTTTAACTCAATTTAAATCTACATTTTATTTTCTTATATCTAAATGACTTCACGATTATCAACCTTTCTATGTATTATTATATCTTGAATTCCTACATCACATGAGAGGATCTTTTTTTGAATATGTAATGTTTTTGTCATCCCTCTTATGCCAGTGGCACAATGGATGATCAATGTAACAATAATAAATGTCTTCGTGTGGCAGACCGTTGACATAAAAGTTGGTGGTTAGCCTAGCGGGTCAGACTAGCTTACAGGGCTGTTGCCAAACTCTAAAGCGCTTTGTCCTAGCAAGGTTTTTATTGGTGAATTAATCACTGCCATACTTTAATAATTTTATATATTTTACATTTTTTTTTTACTGGATCTTAGATCCTCCGGGACATTGCGGCATGAAATATTTTGCGGCACAAAATTGCATGTATCGCAGCATTTTTGCCTGATTAAGAGGCCCTGAAAAAATGACGCAATAAATGCAATTTTGTGCTGCAAAACCTTCATGTATTCTTTTTGGGTGCCCTAATATCACCCATGATATAACTCCTGGTACTGTTATGCATATTTTCCCTCCCAAGGATATGTCATTGATACAAACCTGGTTGGCGGATTGTGTATTTCCAGTATCTGAAATTGACAGCAGAGCCATGGATGTCTTGGAGGACGTGAGGGGCAATTGATTCTGCGTCTGCAGCATGCACTTCTCAGAAGATATGTACAAACAATGTTCACAAAAGAGTCGCCTCCAGACTCACTCGCAAATTACTTCCCATTGCTGTTTTAACTGTAATTCAACACACACTGAGTCAGGTGAGTAGTGAACATGAATGATTAATGTACGTTTATATAAACACTTTTGTGTGTGTGTATGTGTATATATATATATATATATATATATATATATATATGAAAAAAGATCACACAATTTATTGAACTTGTGTGCCAATAGGTAATGTGATGAAAGGATTGGAGCTTTTGTGTTATATTGGAATGGATATTTTATTGCCAATTTTTCTATTATTTTACAATTTACACATGTATCTAAATTTCAGACTTTGTCCTTGAATAAATACCTACTTTTTGGATACACAAACATTTCACTGCAATGTGAGCCTTTATAAAAACTTGAATATCAGTATCTGTAAACTGGTTATTTTTCAAATGTAATGATTACAATGTCTGTCATTACGTAGACCACACCGATGGAAGTACACACCATTGCCTTTAAGGAAACGCCAGACACCTCTAATATCTAAATGGTGAGCCCTACTGCCATGCATGTAAACTGATTTATAGTGTATTAAATTGTCTATTTTTTAATAATATATTTTTTCTTTTGACCATTGTTTCAAATATATAAATTGAATAAGGGAGCAAGCTTCATCATCGACAACTATTCGGTAATCACCATAAAGCTCACTTCCCTTTGAAGTAATATATTTTTTTCAATTCTAAATTCATATCTGGGACTATACTACAGAGGTATACGGTCAAGTTCAACTTTTAAAAAAATTGAGAATTGTTATGGATTATATTTCTTATTGATACATTAGAATGTTGAATCCTGCCACAGTATCTATTCTCGTTTGAATTTAAATTGCTAAACTTCTCTTCTAACATAATTGTAAAAAAAACTATATACAGGAGGATGAAGGTACTTTGACAACATACTCTTATATTGCAACCGGTTAGGCGGATGAGGTTTGACACGTGATACTTTATTGAATGATTATTTTAAAATGTTTGTATTGGCATTTATAGAGTGCATTTGTACAGTAAGACTTGTGCATCCATCTACATAATATGCATTTGGATTCTTTTAGGTTATAAAAACAAAACACAGTTAACAAACAAACTGTCTTCACTTTACAACTCTGCATACTATGGCTTGGGTCTCTTTACTTTCACAGTTGCTTGGGGGTTGTTTCACCACCCTCACTGGTCACAAATGGGGGAAAGCCTCCCAGGCTTCAACACTCTCGCATGGTTCTAAAAAATGGACAATTTCCTATTCTGGTATGTCTTTTTTGTGATCAGGGGGTTTATCATCAGACGGGTGAAACATGCCCAGATTAACACTTTCCAGGCTTCGTACATGTCGTCCACACTCTCCTCCGATCTGGATATCCCCTCGCACCACACCCTGGTTTCTGCCTCGGCCCAGCATTCAAATTCATTGTGTCATCTCACGTATTGCGGGCCCCTGGCTGATTTCCATGCCATTGCGATAATTCTCTTTGCCTATATGCACACCATGTCCATATATTTGAGCCCATGTCTGAATTTGCCTATCCTGGGGTAAGCACCCAACAGGCACTCTTTTGGCGTCCATTCGTACCTCACCAACCCAGCTTTCTTGTAGGCCTGTTCTATTTGTACCCAGAACTGTTGCACCCGCACACATTTCCAAAACCTGTGTAGCATCCCCGCGTCCCCCGTATTGCACCAAGGGCACAGTGGTTTTGTTTAGCTATCTTGTTTGGTGTCATGTACGTGCAGTATAATACATTTAGTTGGATCTGCTTGAATCTGGCGTTTCTAGACACTTCTCGGGTATACATCATTATTCTCTCCCACTCTTTATCCATTATGTCCTTACCCAGATCAATTTCCAATCATGTCTTTAGTGTTGCACTTTTAGGGTTGGGCTTATCCATCAGTTGGCTGTACAGCCTAGACACTGGCTTCCAGCCATCACCCAGGGTGTGCATTAGGGTTAGCAAGGGGTCTGGTGTCGGTTCCTCTGGACATTTCTCCCATTTCTCTTTTGCCACCTGTCGGGCCCTGTGGTACCATAGGAACTGTCCTGTAGGTAACCCCTCTTTCTCTTGCAGGGATTCAAACTCTCTGAAGACACAGTCTTTGTGTACATCTCCCCAGGTATAGATAACCATCTTTCCCAGTGTTTGACCACCTTCATACTTTATTGAATGATATGAATAATTGTTGACTAATGATATTTTGTTTCCAAGTAATGGCATAAATGATGATTTGTTTAACAGTAATAACATTGTCAAAAAATCTGAAGGCATGCAATCAATGTAGTAGTGTCATTCACCTTCCGACATGCAACATTGACAATAAACCATTCCAAAAACTCTGTGGAACTGTTTCTCTTGTCGCTGAACATATTCCTGAGGAGGAAGAAAGGGATGGGTTCCTTGCTCTCGTGCAAGGATGCCATGTGTGAATCCCTTCAATCGGGTTTGGACATGGTAGACCGTGTTAGCTGGTCCATGGCTGCGAGCACCATTATAAGCAGATTTGCGTGGTTGCGGAAGTCTGGTTTTGCGCTGGATGTGCAAGCCCATCTTTTGAACATGCCCTTTGATGGAGCACATTTGTTTGGCAGCAAGGCTGACGAGAGCCTTGAGAGGTTGCAGACCTCAAAAGCTGCAGCGAAATCTTTAAGCACAGCTGTGCGTCAACCTCCACCTTTTCGTCCTAGGGGACAGCAGTGGAGCGGTGATTCTTTTTGTTACTACTCCTTTGGTAGAACAAGAGGAGCCGCCAGTCAAAGGGGTAAGAGTAAAAGTACCCATGGCGGTTGGGGGAAAAAGAGGTGCCAAATCCGCTCAGGTAGTTGCCTCTTTGCCTTCAGGCACTGCAGCAGCTGCTTAAAAACACTCATGAGGCCATGTCCCATGGTTCGCTGGTTGGGGGCAGACTTTCTCAGCATCTCGAAGAATGGCAAGCTATTACTTAGGATGCGTGGGTTCTGGAAACAATAGCTCACGGCTACTGCCTTCCCTTCCTAAAGCATCCTCACAACAATCCACTGGGGAATCTCTTTGAAGCTTTCAGATCTGCTCCTTGAGCAGGAAATCTTGACCCTGCTAGAGAAAGGCGCGATAGAACTGGTGCCTGTAGCGGAGAGGAACAAGGGATGCTATTCCCCATATTTTTTGGTTCCAAAGAAAGACTGGGGATTGAGACCCATCCTGGACTTGCGCTGGTTGAACAAACTTCTCAGGAATGACAAGTTCAAGATGGTCACTCTTTCTCAAGTCCTCCAGTCCCTTCAACTTCAGGATTGGTTGGTGTCTCTGGACCTGCAGGATGCTTACCTTCATGTGCCGATTCATCCCAAGCACAGAAAGTACCTGAGGTTTGCGACTGGCGACTCGCACTTTCATTTTCGAGTCCTTCCATTCGGATTGACCTCTGAGGGTCTTCACCAAGCAAGTGGTGGTGGTGGCAGCGTATCTCAGTCGAGGGGGGGCTTCACGTCTACCCCTACCTGGACGACTGGTTGATCTGTGCGCGTTCATCTGGACAAGCGTTGGATCACCTCGGTCTCACCTGCCACTTCCTCGACAGGCTGTGTTCTCCCTCAATTTCAAGAAGTCGCATCTGGCACCTTCCCAACAGCTCCAGTACATTGGGGATGTGTTGGACACGTCCTTGGGGAAGTGCTCGCCTCCCAAGGTAAGGGCTCATCACATTGTGCAGATGGTGGACTTAGTTACAACATGCCCAGAGTCTCCTGGCTTTCAAATTCTTAAGGTTGCTAGGCCTCATGGCCTCCTGCATTTTTCTTGTGCCAGAGACCAGACTGAGGATGAGATCCCTGCAATGGGTCCTCAAGATGCAGTGGTCGCAGTTCTCAGGCAAAATGTTGCATCCCGTTTAGATTTCACTCTCGGCCTCCCAGGATCTTCTGTGGTGGCCAATGAAGGGAACCTGATGAAGGGGGAGCAGTTTTAACAACCATGGCCAGAGATGATGGACGCTTCCCTCACAGGATGGGGAGCTCCTGCCTATGACTTGACCGCCAGCGGTCGTTGGTCTCAGTCGGAGTCCAAACTCCACATCAACCAGTTAGAGGTGAGGGCCATCGGGCTGGCCCTGAAGGTTTTTCTGCCATCCATGCGGGGGAAGAGTGTCCTGATCATGACGGAGAAAAACAGTGGCAATGCATTACCTCAACAAAGAAGGGGGGAGGTAGGGTCACTCCTGTTGTGCAGAGAGGCAATGCAGCTCTGGTTCTGGGCAATCCAGCTGGTAATTTTGCTCTCTGCAGTTCATCTGGCCAGAGAGGAGAATGCGGCGGCGGACGCTCTGAGCAGGCAGAACACAATCTTTCACGAGTGGGAGTTGGCTTAGGAAGTCCTTCCGGAGATCTTCAGCCTTTGGGGAACCCCACAAGTGGATCTCTTCGCCACTAGTGCCAACCAGAAGTGCGAGAGATTCTGCTCAAGGGAATTTCCTCCGAGAGGAGCCTTAGGAGATGCATTCTTAGTGTATTGGTCATTCCCACTGCTGTACGCGTTTCCTCCAGTCCCTGTCATTCCTCAAGTGTTAAGGAGGTTGCGGAGGTTCGGATCCCACATGATCCTCATGGTTCCAGATTGGGCCAGGAGAGTGTTACCCAGAACTTCTAGAAATGCCCATCTGCCCTCCACGCTGTCTTCCCTACCGAGAGGATCTGCTCTTGCGGGCGGGCAGGAGGGAGGGAGAGAGGGATGTTGGTGGTGGTGGTTTCAGGTTCTCCATCCAGAGGTCAGGACTCTCAACCTTCACGCTTGGTATCTGAAAGGTTGAGGTATAAGGATTGGGACCTCCGGGATGACTTGATAGAGGTGTTGCTTTCGGCCAGGAGGCCAGCAACAAAATACCTGTACCATTGGCGTAAGTGTTGTGACTGGTGCAGAGGACAAAATGTTGATCCTTTTCAGTGTTCCATTGTCCTTCTTGCTTTCTTTGGCCCACAGTGGCCTTCAAGTGGGTACCATTAAAGGTTACCTGGCGGCGCTGTCCATCTTCAAGCGCTCGTCTGAGGAATGTTCTTACTTTAAGATTCCTTTGATTTCGCAATTTCTTAAAGGACTTACTAATGTGTTCCCTGCCCCCCTGCCCCTTTCCAGGTGCCAGTTTGGGATCTGAATTTGCTTTTGAAATTCCTCATGGGTGCTCCGTTTGAACCTTTGCACTCTTGTCGTTTGAGATTGTCCTTCAAGACCGTGTTCTTGGTTGTGGTTACTTCCGCTCGCAGAGCGAGTGAATTGCAGGCACTTTCATGTAAGCCGCCCTTTGTGTTCCACAAGGATAGAGTTGTACTGAGGGCACATCCTTCCTTTCTACCTAAGGTAGTGTCTGTATTTCATTTGAGCCAGAAAGTGGTTCTTCCTTCTTCCTTCTTTCTATCCTCCTCCTCATCCTGGTAAGGAAGAGGAGCATCTCCATAGGCTGGATCCTAGGAGACCTCTCAGCTTTTATTTTTCTAGGATTTCCAGGGTCAGAGTGGAAGATCAACTCTTTGTGGGGTATGCTGGTCACCGATTGGGGCAGGCTGTTATAAAACAGACCTTGTCCAGGTGGATTATCCTCACCATTACTGAATGTTACTGTTTGGCGGGCAAGGATCCTCCTGAAGGGTTGTGAGCTCATTCCACTAGGGATGTGGCTACTTCCACAGCCCTGCAGCGGGTAGTTCCTATTAGGAATATTTGTAATGCAGCCACATGGGCTTCTATCCACACCTTTTGTTAAACATTACTCCCTGGATACAATCCATGATCGAGATGTGGTCTTTGGTAAGGCGGTTCTTTATTCTGCCATCTGATTGGGTACTCTAAATTCTTTTCCTGCTTCCATTTTCTGGTACTGCTTTGGGAGTCTGTCAAAGATGTGGAATACGTTGGAGGACACAATCCATTCAAAGAATAAGTTACTTACCAGCTGGTAATGTTCTTTCGATTGGATGGTCCTCCAACGTATTCCCCATCGCCCTCCCAGCCTCCTCTCTGGAGAATTTCCTATGCTTTTGCAGCTTATGTTTCCACAAGGCTATGTGCAGTCAAGCAGGCATTGGATATGTGCATGTCACACGTTATGGAGGAAAAAAAACTGAGGCTATGGGCACTGCGCGTCCTAGTTATAACATCCGGTGACGTCGCCCTCGAAGGAGGCCTTTGAGGGACATCGAGCAACGACGTTGATGCAGGACGCCCTCTGCCGAAAAAGCTCCGACATACACAGCTGTGGACATTACATGCCAAAGATGTGGAATACGTTGGAGGAACATCCTATCGAAAGAACGTTACCAGTTAGTAAGTAACTTTTCCTTCTCCAGATGGTGTATGTATGTATTAATATACTGGTGCTAGACATCTAAAGTGCAAGAAATGAAAATCAACATAATACAGCATATTTATTTTGTCAATGTATTCTCTTTATTTTTGAAGGATGACATTATAGTGTCAACTCTAACGCCAAGTCCCTTGACACCAGTGAAGCGCCATAGGTACATTTCAAAATCAATTATTGTTTTAGTTTTAGTTAGTTACAATGGCCGACTTTCTCTTTATAACAAATACATGTTTTTTCAATTATAAAAATAGTGTTTCCTTTTCAAAATATTTATCATGTATTTGGTGTTTGGATAACTTGTTGAAATTCGACAATCATACAAGTTAACTTATAAAGATGTAATCTTTGTTATTAAAGAAGTTAACATTACACTGTCTAATTAGTATCTCATGTTTATTGCTTGCGTTATAAACAAGGAGTCTACTACTGAAGTGGTCGAGATGGAAGAGATATGGACCATAGGTTTACAAATAATACTGATGGTCATCATTTATCTTCCATTGGACTTTTAATGTACTGTTCATTGTGTGTAAAGTGTTTTTCAAAGTGAATAGTGTACTTGTTGTAATTATATTTGTTTATTGCCATGGAAGAGATTTACAGTGCTTTACAACTTTTTGTGAATGTTCTGTTACAGTTAGAGACATACTAGGCACATAAAGATTGACAGCATCAAAACGCACTCTGTTTTTTAATGCTTTGGATGCATAGGAAGAAGACAAACAGGAAGACTCAAACCACGCCACTAACAAAGGATGTTGCTTGCCAAACCAATGTCACTTGGGAGCAACTAATGTTCGAGTTTGTGGCTGCTAGTCCCAAGGTTCAAAATCGGGATGCTGATGTGCAGTGGCTGGAATTTAAATTGAATGCCACCAGCGAGCTGAAGAGGGAAAAATCGAGATCAAACTCCTGCCCCTCACCCCAGGCACATCGACAGACAAAACAGCAGGAATAATAAGGAGCGCACCTATCATTTGAACCAGGCCCCAGAGCACCCATGGGTGACAAATATGCTGAAAGACACCCACTCCACCAACATTGCAACCTACATGCTACATTAGCCTAAATGCAGCGGTACCAGAATCTACAAAACACAATAATCCCTGTTTAAAGGCTGCAGATGCCTATATGAATTAACCTGATCTAATTGCACAGGGTAAAGCCATGTTTTAAGAAAATTACAGCCAAGTAGCCAAGTGCATTTATCTCACTGAACACCAGCCGCAGTGGGGATTCGTGCTGACTTCAGCAATGCTCCTCGCAAACCCAGTAGCAGGCAAGGTCGCACAGTAAGATAAGATTACTTTCTTTGAACGACAGTGAACCCTGGCAGACAAACATTTTTAATTCTTCACAAATATGAGTAAGCCACGGCAGCACATCCAGAGCCCAGTGTTTTTTCCTCACACACCATTTGAAACATAATTGTAACAAGAATGGCTCAGCTCTGGCCAATGAACACAGAGCCCAGGGGCGAAAAGCCTGTTTCAGCTAAAAGTGATGGGAACAGATTCATACTGCAACAATTTCAGAGTTAGGTAATGGGGGCGGCGCAGCTAAACCAACCCACTGACGCAAAAGTCCAATGTCCAATTATCAGGCTTCCTATAAAGGCTACATAGGTAACTGTGAATGAGGGACAGGCAGCCAGGAGTGGAACTTAAGTAAAACCTTTATTCAGGATCCAGAAATTCAACAAAAAGTTCATGAATGCTTCTTCTTCTTCTTGGAATATGGATGTGGCTTCTCGACCTTGCAGCTAGTCCTCGTAAACCCACAGCATCTCGGGCACATCTCTCTCTCTCTCTCTCTCTCTCTCTCTCTCTCTCTCTCTCTCTCTCTCTCTCTCTCTCTCTCTCTCTCTCTCTCTCTCTCTCTCTCTCTCTCTCTCTCTCTCTCTCTCTCTCTCTCTCCTAGAAGAGAATGGCAAAGAGACACACCATCCATCATTTGTTTTTACCCTATATAGGGGTTGGGGTCTAGTTAGCCAATCAGCACAGACTTGGCTTGGTTCTCTATAAATATCCCCGTAAGCCCCGCCCCCTTTCTCTTGGTTTGAAGGAGGGTTGCCTGCCTGGCCAGCCAAGTCTAGGGTCCCGCGAGGAACCCCCATCTTGAAGAGGTCTGGTACCCTCGAGGTTTCTGTGACGCTTTCTGAAGGTGAGTGTTGGCGGTGAACTCGGAAGCGGGTCTCTGCCTTCCGTGTCACTGGGTACGGCCTCAACCGTGTTGTGAAAGTAACCACGTGGGAAACCGGCTTCTGCCTGTGAAGGCGTTCGGCTTGCCATGGTCCATGCTGCACTCCGAGCGGACCCCCGCCCCGGTAAGCCAGCGGTTGTCCAGGAAGGACGGCCCAATCGCCTCCGTTCTGGTGTTTCTGTTCGCTGGAACAACCTCTTTCCACGTATCCTATACTCATGTAAGCGGTGTCAGCCGTAGTCCTTTCGTCCACGTCTCTCTTAATGCTGTCTTCCGGGGTCCCAAGACTGTTAATTATCTGGACTGGGCTCTCCCGACCTCGCAGTTTGCCTGGTTGGTACCCCCTCTCAGGTGGTCTTCCTTCGACCGGGTGCTCTCTCATGTGTGGTCCCTCCTTTTGCCTCTTTCCTTTCATGCCGTCAACATCCCTCCGATCACAGTAACCTATCACTTAGCAGCCAATAGCAGGACGAGATAAGTTTATGGGAGCTGGTCCAATTCTGTGAGGTCAGCCTGCAGTGTGTCACAAAGCTGGCTTGCAAGCCAGCGCCGGGGGAGGTGGTGCTGGGACTTTCGCTGTGCATGAAGCTCTCTCTGTGTTTTTCTTTTTTTGCTGCCCAGAAATAAACGAAGTTTACAACATGTTGCTGCCTGCTTGGGACTCTGCTGCATTTCTTTGGCCAAAATGGGAGGTGTTGGGGTCTCCCATAGCTCGGACCCCCAGAATCCCGGGTGGGGGTCCAACTTCTCCCTAACAAGTTGGTGCCCTCTGTGAGGCTCATTGCTCATTGTAAAACATGGGTGAATGGGCACTGCCTGCACAAGCCCTGCATTGAACTGCACTCCCTGCTGCCGACTCAAGGAAGCTGTGGGACCCTCGCCTGCACCTGAAGACCACCGGAAAACGCGTAACCGTCTAAAGGCACCGGGGGCCACTTGGAAATACCCCGCTTGAGGGCAGGTCAGAGCCCTGCAGGAGAAGGGGTCCGGTGAAGCGCCTTGATGGGGGGTAGCAGAGCAAGTGCAAGTACAGCATAGGAAATGTAAGTACAGGTTCAAGCAACCAGCAACATGGGCTTTGAGGGAGGGGTGTGATTGTATGGGGTAACAATGGGCAAATGTTTCAAGTATTATGATGTATTGTTGATCAGTATGTTGCAGAAATTTTAAGTTGTTTTGTTTGGGTAGAAACTGGGGGGAGGTATTGTACGTTGGGTGGTGGGAGATTGTACATTGTCGCAAAAAGTCGGCGTATTGGTGTTGATCGGCACATGAATTGTAGTTGGGACTGCAGCGGTTGCATTGGTCCCTTATTGTGTTTATGAGGATATTGGGTGGCGTAGTGACTCCCCACGTATAGGACGAGTGCCGTGCTGGTTGGTCTAGATGGCGATTACATGTACAGGGGTGTGGCTTTCCTATGAATTGACGTTGTAGATCAATGAGTAGATGAGGTTCCCTGCTAATTGAGCGTTTTAGTTCGGTGAGTGGATGATGTTTCCCCGGAGGAGGTAGATAGATTGTTCCCGAGTGCGGAAGATAATTGGCTGGTTAAGCGCCCCTGGTTAGGGGGCGTTATCACACGCGAGGCGACGCAGCGTGTGCAGTCCGATTATAAGAGTTTATTGTGGTTTACCTTGTTCCAGTTGAAGCAGGAAGACAGCTACGGGGATTGTGGGGTTTTATTTTGGGATTTTTGTGGGGTTGGAAGAAATGGGTTATTGTTCTGTGTATGCACATTTGTCTGTTCATTTGTACTGTGTTTTTAGTTGGTGACGTCACCTTCAGATTGATGCATAGGACACAGAGTTTTGATGGTGAGGAGATAGTGGTGTGGATTTGGAGAGGAAGAAGAGGTGACCCAGAGGCAATGTGTAAAAGACACATGCGCAAGATTGTGGGGGTGTGCCAGAGGACGCAATGGTTTGGTGAAGATGGGCTGCACGTGGAGTGCACTGGCTAAGGTGCAGAGCCAAGAAGGCTTATAGAAATTTAAGAAAAAAAAAAGAGAAGAGAAATGTTACACTATTTTCTAACTTTTGCTCCCTGAACAGCGGACTATCGATATTTTCAAATTGAAGTGAGGTAAAAGGTATCACACAATAGAGAACTGACTCCCCTTCACCTGTTATGTAGCACACAGCTTCCATGCCAATATAAGTTAGTAAAACATAGTGTGCAAATATTCAAAAGTACTGAAGGAAAATAAAAAATACCATGGCTGCCATAGGCGGCTTCTCCAGAGCATCAATTGCTACTGACACACAACACAGCACTTACACGGGAAGAGGCTTAAAAGCACATGGCTAAAGTTGAACTATGCGCATGAAGGAAAGGGAAGATGCGAGGTGTCAGCAGATGCTGAATTAGCACGAGCCGAAGGAAGAGGGGTCTCACCCTCTGTACCTCCGGGAGTGTAATATTTGAGGACACAGTTGGTAAGAAAGGAATGCATTCTATGGGAGAATTTAAAGCAGCAGAAGGACATTTAAACACCACACACACAAACAATCACAATACACTAAAGAGAACAAACGGGAAGGTGCAGAACAACCCACTAGCAGCACCAGAGCGAGCAATGGAGGGCTGCAGTGCATGAACGCAGATTTGAAGGCACAGGTACAGAGGAATTAAATTTAAAGGGAAGATAACGGGGGAGGTGCAAGGAGTAACAATAGCAACAGAGAGTGGGGAGAAGGAGCACAACAATCTTGACTGGGCAGTGCAAATGGAGGGAGAAGAGAGACGGGAGAGGAACCATGAAAAGAAAGTGCAGTGCGAGGAGAGAGACAGGAAGAGAGCGGGGGAACTGGAAAAGGAAGAAAGGGAATGGAGGAGGATGGATGAGAGGGAGCTTATGGGAAAAGAGCGTGGAGAAGGGATAGATGGCACGGGAATGGGTACAAAAGCAAGAGGATGAACGAGCCATACGAGTGGTAAGTGAGTGGGTTGCACTGGAATGGGAAGGAAGAGATGGGAGGAGGAGAGAAGGAATGAATAAGACATAATAGCAAAATATGATAGAGGTTCGTTAGGGGGTGGTGCAGCATGCATGGGGTTATGGAAGGGAGGCAGGAAGTATAGCGCGCTAGAAATTGACTGTGCGCATTGTAGATTGTGGCAAGAGAAGACGGTTAAACAAACGGCTGAGGCAGATGAAGCCAAGTAAGCAGAAAATAAATTATTAAAGTATGCAATTGAAGGGGCACTTAAAATCAGCCCCGACTCACATGCACAAGCATCACAATAGCAGTATATAGCAGTATCAACAACCACCACAATATGCACCGCCCATGTGACGAGGATACATGGGGCAGGACGGGATCATATCAGCAGACACCACAAGCACCAACACAGGCACTGTCACCACTACATGTACAGACACAACAAATGACAGCACCACTACCCCAAGGCTCACAAGCATCACAACCCAGGGGCACTGCACAGCAGCCAGCACCCATACAGAACACTGACACAATAGCAACAGTACCGTTTACATGAGTGGGAGGGGTCTTCTTGATGGGGAACAAACCTTTCTAAGGACATAGATTGACATTATACCCTTAATAGGACAGCCCAAGACAAACTTGATTTGTCTCACTCTGCCACACACGCTCCTGCTCCACCTCCCCGACAGAGCGGGCGAGACGCACTCCGACACACACACTCACGCACACTCAATACTGCAGAGGACAATTGCATAGGGATGGTGATTGGTAACAAAACATTTTCTTTTCTGGGTGACAGTGGGGCGACTAGGCCATGCACTAGGGAAGAGACATTTGTGACTTCATGAGCAGAGTGGATATGACCACCTTATTAACAGAGAAAACACCAGGCATACACATGTTGGAAGTAAGGAAGATTGTTTAGGTATGTTGGGGGTGCACGGTGTAGAGGGGGGTGCATAAAGATAGTGCATTTCAAGAGAGTAAATTCAGCTACATTCTGAGCACACATAGTTACATAGTTAACCTATCACTTAGCAGCCAATAGCAGGACGAGATAGGTTTCTGGGAGCTGGTCCAATTCTGTGAGGTCAGCCTGCAGTGTGTTACAAAGCTGGCTTGCAAGCCAGCCCCGGGGGAGCCGGTGCTGGGACTTTCGCTGTGCACACAGCTCTCTGTGTGTTTTTCTTTTTTTGCTGCCCAGAAATAAACACAGTTTGGAACATGTTGCTGCCTGCTTGGGACTCTGCTGCATTACTTTGGGCAAAATGGGAGGTGTTGGGGTCTCCCATAGATCGGACCCCCAGAATCCTGGGTGGGGGTCCAACTTCTCCCGAACATAGCCATGGAAAGTAACAATGGATCATTGTTACAGCACACAACCTCCACTGGAACTGACCGACAATGCAGAAGTTGCTTCATCATTACTTGCCGATCCTCTGACCAAATGATAGCCTTTGAAATGATTTTTTCCAAAGAAAGACATGATGGTCTCTGTTTCCCAAATACATTCTGAAAATCCAGAAATCAAAGCGGCATCTTTGGAATTAATCGATAACTATGCGCATGACCTGACTTCACCGGGGATAGTGCAGAAGACTTATCCACCACCATAGATTCTCAAACCACTATATTGCAGGATGATTGGCTATTGAAGGATCCAAAATACATTGTATTTGACAGCTGCCTGCTACAGATTATACAAATGATTACATGCTACTATAGAATACATAGGAGCATTTGTGGGGAGTCATTGATGAGGTTTACTCGCATAATCAAAGTCACCAACCTGAAGATCAATGGGAGCTGTGTGCACAACCATTACACTTTGTCTGCACCACCCATTCTTGGAAAAATAGCAGATGGAAATGTACTTTGTTTTTCTGCTCTGCTGTTCAGTGGTTCAACATTTAGCAAGATATCAGGTTTCTGTAAATGTGTAGAACTTTAGTTCCTTGCTAAAACTAAATACTGCAAAAATCAGGCAGTTTTTGTTCCCCGCCATTAGTCAGGCCTGGAATCTCGAACAGTTATCCATAGACAATGCTCTTGCGGGAAAAAGGATCAGGATTGCTGGTGATGGACAGTGTGACAGTCCTGGATTTTTGGCCAACTACTACACTTAGACTTCCAGGACATGGACACAGATAATAGCGAGTTCTGATGTGGTGCAAGTGTCAGAATGTGCATCCTCTTTTGCCATGGAGAAATATGGTTTAATTAAATCCATTGAACATCTGCAATCAAGGGGATTGCAAACAGAATTGCATGCCACCAACAAGCACGCTGGAATAGCAGGGTCATGCAAAAGCAGTTCCTCCACATAAAGCATCAATTTGATGTATGGCTTGTCGCAAAATCAATATTAAAATAAATTAAAATAAATCACAGCTGCTGTACAAAAAGGGGGTCAGACAACATTTTAAAAGGGTCACATTCCATCACCAACCATAGTAGGTGGTGTTCAAAGACTTGAGGGTTCCCCGTCCAGATTCTGGTTGAAAAGTGGCTCCATCATAGTTCCAACACACACTCATGGGGGAATAACTAGCATGCTCATGAATGTACACATGGACCTCTGAGTGAAGCGTACAAATTTAAGAAAGTGGTTGGTGCAAAGGTTCACTCATCACATAGCCCCACAAATGAGTGTACCCAACAAAATGCTTACCAGAGATTTGAAGGGCCGAAACATAATTTTGTCACACTGGTGATGTGGAGGTTTTCCATAATATGTGCCTAAAGTACAAACCTAAAAGGTTGCATTGCAGCGTAGATGGTAATGGACGCTAGAACGAGGCTGGCAGTACTTGCTCACAATGAGAGCACCAGGGGAACAAGCAAAGAGAGGAGGTACTTTTGGCATGCTTTGTTACACCATTGCTTTTACACAAAGATAAAAGCAATGGATGGTTAAGCCAATATTAGCGCAGATGGAATTTCACTTTGTGAAAGATCTGACTGATTGTGCTGGCCATGCAAACACACAGAACAACATGTGTTTCCCAGGGCTAGTCGATGCCACAGAAAACTGCAAATGTGGTTCATCCTTCAGAAGTTGAAATTGGTGGAAAGTTGACTTGAAGATTCAAATGAAGTGGTGTGGTCTTTAAATATACAACCTAGGAGCAGAAAGCCGAGTAATATAAAATAAATTAAACGTGTGGGGATGAGGAGTCCAGGCATACTCTGGGTATTGGGAAACAAATAGTAGGGTAACAGGACCAGGCAGTACCAAATACAAGGAAACAAATACTAGTTTAAATAACAAAGATTGAAAAAGTAAAATAGGCAGCCAAAAGATGAATTTACAGGCAGAAAGGCAAATTAAATCCCTTGTGCAATAAAGCAATAGTCTGGGTGAAAGCAGGTGGTGTCTAGACAAATTTCTAATTCAATGGAAAAAACTACTTGGTCAAAACAGGACCCAGAAATCCAAATAAAATGTATCAAAACATGTGGCAGTGGGTTGAATCCAGGCATACACTAAGTACATGTAAAGTTATATTATAGTAAAAA
This sequence comes from Ambystoma mexicanum, assembly GCF_040938575.1. Taxonomy (NCBI): domain Eukaryota; kingdom Metazoa; phylum Chordata; class Amphibia; order Caudata; family Ambystomatidae; genus Ambystoma; species Ambystoma mexicanum. The sequence continues at coordinate 827,631,423 of NC_090939.1, forward strand.
TTAGTCCAGACAATCCCTAATTCCAAGAAACATATAGAAGTTAAAATTCCAGGCAAAGAGAAATTCAAATAACAAATTAGCTGAATGGTCAAATAGCAAACAGAAAATAGAATTGCTAATTCAGGAACTAAAATAGAGTAGACTGGGCAAAGAATTTCAAAACTATGCTGCAGCTTTTTCTTGTGTACAGTACAGTGGGAGAAGGTGGTGTCCAGGCACACCCAATTACAAGGAAAGAACAATAGAGCAAAAACGGGACAGGCAATACCAAAGACAAGGAAACACATTCCAGTTATAGAACCAGATCATAAGAAATGAAATAACAAATAAATGAAAAGATCAATTGTGAAAAGAAACCTTAAAATTAAAGTTGAATAGGCAATGCAAAATAAAGCAGCCAGCTGCAGCATGTTTTTGTGTAAAATAAAGTAAATTAACCTTGTGGGAGATGGTGGATTCCAGGCAAACTCCAAGTACAAGGAAAGAAACAGTTGGCAAAACAGCTAGCTGTGTCATTTCCCTGTACAGTGTTGAAATATATATGTGTATATATATATATATACATATATATCTATCTTTGTGGCTCTGATTCAAATCAGGCAAGGCGAGTGGCACTCTCCACAACCAGTAGGTGAAAAAACATCCGGATACAAAATGTTTGTTTTAAGAAAATGTTTTCTTTATTTAAACGAACAGCTCGGCAAACAAAGTTTAAAAGCCATCAGAATGTGGCACTCCCATAATGCAGCAAAACTCGCTGCTTGTTCATATATATGCCCAATGGGGAGGTAACACGTATGATATGGCATTTATTACGCACCTATAAACAAGTGTTTCAAGGTGCGAAAGTAACCGCCGAAAGGCACTAAAGTACTGATACTCCACTGGGTATCACTCTATCTTGAAAAGTCAAAGGATACAACCTAAGCTCAGAGAGCAGAGAAACATAAAATAAATAAAACGGTTGGGAATCAGGAGTCAAGGCATACTCCAAGTACAAGGAAAGGAACGGTACGGTAAAACAGGACCCGGCAATACCCAATACAAGGAAACCAACCCCAGTTCAAATAACAAAGATTGAGAAAGTAAAATAGGCAGCCAAAAATGAAACCACAGGCAGAAAGACAAATTAAATATTACACTTACGCAGTTAGCTGCAAAATTCCCTTGTGTAATAAAGCAATAATACAGGCGAAAGCAGGTGGAGTCCATGCAAATTACAAATTCAATGACAAAAAACAAGGTCAAAACAGGACCCATAAATTCAAATAAAGCGATAAAACATGTGGGAGTGGTTTGATTTCAGGCATACGCTAAGTACAAGAAAATAAATATCACAGTAAAAATGGGTCCAGCCAATCCCTAATACAGGGAAACATTCCAAAGTTAAAATACCAGGCAATCAGAAATTAAAATAGCAAATCAACTAAAGATCAATTATTAAACGGAAAGGAAATCAAAATGAATTTGAATAGACAGGGCATTTCAAAATAAAGCATCTATATACAGTATGTTCTTGTGTAAAATAAAGTAAATAAACCTTGTGGGGTATTTTGGAGTCCAGGCAAACTCCAACTGGGTCGGCTGGGAATGCCCTGGGGGGCAGGTAGCTTTCCACTCTGGCGGAGAGTGTTATAGCCCACTGGCTGCCGTTACGCCATGTCCACGGGCTGAGGGAGATTGGCAACTATACCGGCCCGTCTCAGGTGCCACTGAGGAAGAGATGGTGATGGGGGCCCTGCACCTGTCAACCTGGGGTGGACTGTCCTCAGTGTGCCCCAACCGTGTTGCACCGCCAGATGGGCTGGCCCACGAAGGGTGCCAGGGATCTGCTGTGATGTTGGTTACCCACTCAACCCATCTTGAAACACAGACCAAGGAGTCTATCACTTGCGGAAGTCGGAGAGTGAAACAAAAACATGTGGCACAAGCTGAGGATTGGCGGACGCCAGCTGAGGTGGGATCCTGTTGCGCTGTGCATACCACTGGCGCCTATCGCCTGTCTGTCTGGGAGGTGGAGCATGAGCGTGTGGGATAGGATTTGAAAGATTGCAAACTATGCCTGGGCAGGGTAAAGCCAGAGGGAACTCCGATGGATGTGTGTAGCGGTCCTGACATGCGAATCGGTCATCTGACCTGGGTGTAGGGGCTGTGATAAATCCTGCAGTATCCTCACAGAAGCCCTGCCTAAAGTCTCCTCTCAGGCGGCCAGAGGGAGACCGACACTGCCTGATCCTAACCCTGGGGGTGGTATTAGCCGGGTGGATCACCTGGCATGATAAGACCCCCAAGGGAACAAGAGGATTCTGCTAGGAGAGAAGCGGTACTCATCTTTGAAGGATGAGATAGCATTGATAGCAGAATATCTAATGGTTTGTTCTCTGAGTCAACCTCCCTTTCCTAAATGTATCCAAAATGTTGATAATGAAAGCCATTATGGTCAGTGTAATAACCCTCCCTTCTGAGAAATGTGATCTTTCCCTTGGTTCAAACTGTGAAAACAAGAAACAACTATTACAATCTTTAAAACCCTCATCCAGAGGTATATTTTACAAACGGAGTGAGTGAAGAAAAACCAAAACCGACATATATGATAAAGAGAAGAATCAGAATGTTAGGGACTTCAATTTCCATCATGCCATAGGTACTAGCACGGGGAAGAGGAGCTCAGAGGCACAGAAGAGAAATATGCAGTCTAATGTTCTGAGCAATTCACACCTGAGTGGGAATTTTGACCATTGACATCCCCTTCAGGTGCTGATGAGAAGGAGTGGCAATAGTAGTAGAAGTTATCTGTGGCCGTGTATGCATCAGGGGCAGAATGAAGATGCCAGGACCACCGCCGTGCCTTTGGTGGTTAATGGTACTTGAAGAGTCATGAGCCAGAGAAGTCCAAGTTGCAGAGGTCGCGCAGTGATAAGCGCTGCTGTTGCAGGTTACCCCACGGCAGAGAGGCGCTCTCCGTACTTTGCGTCCGTCTGCCTCTGGTGGCTGGCAAGCACCAGGACACGAGAGGAGTAACAAGGACTCCTGCTCACAAAAATGCGAGTCACAGGACTGCAACTGAACTCTCAGAAGCTCCTAACCCGATGAGCAGAGCAGAAGCAGCAGCGGAAGTGAGAGATATGGAAACGCAGGGACAACCCGGGAGTTATCATCATCTGAAAGGTGGCTCCGGGGCACTCTTGTTGAATACCGAAATAATGAAAAGAAGCATTTTGGCCTAAAGATAATGTGCAAAGGAAACAAAAGAAGTGTTTAACTATCACTACCCAAATTCAAGAAGAGCAATATACGAGAAAGGCTGTGATTACTATTGCTCAAGGACAGAGAGGGGTCAATAATAAAACCACCATTGGCAAAGCAGGGGCAATATCAAACCAGAACTGTAATCCGCATTGCCATGGTAAATAGGAGGCAATCGATAAGGCAGATAAACACCAGCATTGCGTAAGCCAAAAACGGGTAATTGGAAGAAAGGGGGAAGACAGCTTTCTTGGAGATAGAAACTTGAATAAAAGACATTTGCAAACAGTTTCCAGGTGCGATAGTGAAAACCTAGAGATGGCTGGAAAGTGGCCCTCCTTGTGAAGAGTGGAAAGTGAAGAGGAAAATAACCTTCAGTATATGTGGCCAATTAGACTGTGGAATATACAACATCAGTGGGTGCTGCATCCTTATGGAAGAAGTTGTGAATCTTATTGATGTTGAAAGTTAAAAAAACTTTACACAAATGTTTTGAAGTAATCCCTCACCACAGAGTACTTATATGAGTGTTAGGAGATTCATCCTGGCAGGAGAGTACACCAGGATATGGATTGTCAGTGGTAGTCCTGGCAGGTTAGTGAACCAGGTAAAAGACATTAAAGTACTTCATTGTGGTGAAAGGTTGTAGTGGAAAGTGGCAATGCCACTGATATGTTTGATTTACTGTGGTAAAACCATCCTGATGAGAACATTGTGTATAAAGAAGAAGTGTGTAGTAGTTGTCGTTCACAAGAAAAGAGAAATCCTATTCTTTGGAAGAATGATGAACTTAATTGCTAAAATAATCACAATGCTAAGTGAAACCGTCCAGACGTGAAGGAACTTGGTGTTGAAAATAAGAACTCGGCTAATAGGAGAAAACCTTTGTGTATATTACCTTTTGAAGTGGAAATTGATTATTGGAGAACTTTATTCATTGGATCTTTCATTTGGAAATTCTACCTTCATCCTGGGGAAGGGGATCCAACCCTAGTTTCAAGATTATTTGGTTCTAATTATAATTTCGTTGAAATTGAACAGCCATATGAATACTTGAAATGCTTTTGTTTTATGTATAAGTGGGAGGGACATATATCCTTGTGTATTCAAGTGTTTATCTTTAGTTTTATAGCCAGGGAAACCCACGTTAGGTTACGGAAAGCGAGGTGTTTATCACACGCTTTTAAGTTAATAAAATGGCTTCTTGTGAAAAACATTAATCATGTCTTCTGCTGTGCATTTCTGACCCCTCACAGGGCGGTAGACTAATCAAACCATCTAGTAGCTTGTTCCCTCTAAAGTTTCCCTCAGGATCGCTGGCACTTGTATACCTCAGTTTTATCTAGTAAAGCAAATGATTAGCGGTCTTGAGGCCAAAATGATCTAAAGCTTTTCTCAACTTTATATGGGTGAGGTGCCTGTCTGGCTGGCATGAAGCCGGGCATTGAATGCTAGTTGCCAGTGTGGCACTTTTGGTACACTGAGCTGGTGCTGCAGGATGAACTGAATATCAGGTTAAGGCATATGATGCTGATGCTCATCAGACCCCAGAAAAGGTGTTCATTGATATAGACAGCAGAACAGTGGCCATGGAAGTGAGAATCTGCTAAGGAGTTTGTACAAACTCACCTGCCAAATCAACTAGCCATTGCAATAGATGGTGCTGGAGCATCACGCCCATACCCAGCTGCTGCCGGCGCTGAGAGCTGGAGGGACTAAGCCATTATGAGTAGGAGGGCTGCTGCGGTGTGCACAGTACCCTGGGGGGAGTGCTGGGTAAAGCCGCCACAGGTGTAGATCTTTGTGCCAGTAGGAAATATTCAAACAAGAACTTTGAAGGCCGTAGTGGAGGAGGGTACCATGTTAGCGCATCCTTCCTAAGAGATGGGTGAGCACCATTTGGAAGGGTCAGGCCATGGCCTTTGTTGCCCTCAGCTGATCAAAAGGGAGTCAGTTTCAGATCCACAAATGCAGGGTGGCTTAGATGGGCACCCACCTGGCATCCATTGCAGTAATGCAAAAGTTCCCAGAGAATCCGGCGTGTACCCTGGGGAGAGTTCCATTTTCTTTGTGAAGGGCAGGGCACACTGGAATGGGTTTACCCTGAAAAAGGCACCCGAGCATTGGAAAGCATTGTGGTTCCGGCGGCGTACAGTGAGCTCTCGCTGGTCCTTGTTAATCTAGAGGAGAGGGTGTAAATGTCAGTCAGGGCTGTACCCATATCCACAGCACGGCTCCAAGGAGAAGAGCCTATGGCGTGTTGGAACAATGTAGGTAAGGGAAGTCAGCAAGTCAGATCTGTAACTTCGGGATAAGAATTGGCTCTAAGGGCTGAGTGGGTCAGGCTGGTGCATGTAGCGGGGCTGGTCGTGCACCACTGCTGGATGAGGCATTTCCACCCCCAGGGGCCCTGCTAACTCTGGACGCGAGCCAGCCCTTTCTGTGGATCACGCCAGATCCAAGGTTCAGGGCTGGTGTTCTGTCTCCGCCTATACCTAGCAGCTGACTTACAACTGGTGCAGACCAGGGCAACACCACCAACACAACAAGAGATGGAGAGAGAGGAGAACCACAAGTAACCAACCCTCAAGAAGGTCAACAACCTTTAGTGAACAACATTAGGGTTAATCGGGCATCAATAATCCTTTTCCCAATGGTAACACTAGGACAAAGCAAAGGCTGGTTTATAGGGAACTGCCTCCTATTTCATTTAATTATCAGGCAGTATCAACAGACTTAAAAAAATGCAATTTTATTCATATACAAGTTAGACATATGTACTCAAATAAATATGAATACACAATTTATGTAGTTCTGTCAGACAAATAATCTAAAAAATTATGAGTGCAAGGCAATGTGGCTTTGTAACATTACACTGTGATTTTCCTGTATTGCCGCTCAACCATCAAACAAACCGTGTAAAGGTAAAACAGACAGCAGTCTAGTAGGTGTAGGGGCTCAGAATTGTAACATCCCTCTCAAGTCTGTGGTGTCTACAGAAAGTGTAGTATGCTGTGCAAATAGGCAAATTTTTAAAAACAAAATTTTACATACAACATTTCACTCTCTCACTCCAAAACACTACATGCACACCCTTCTCAACACAACTCATCCAATGTGTTTCTTTCCAACAAACAAAAAAGTGTAAACCAAGTGTAGGGAAATTCGTCAGGGAACAGTCCGGGGTAGTCAAGTCAATATAAAAAAATTAAACACTGTATCACAACTAAAGCACTATAAGCATCTGCTTTAGGAAAACAATCAAGCCCCTCTAATGACTGCTTTGAATTCTATAGTTTCAGCAATGCAATACACACAATAGCGCAAACAAGTAGCTAATAGTATTTATACTAATAATGCATCCATGATGAAACACCTTGTTAGTCCACGTGTTACCTAAAGAGAACAGGAAAAGAGAAAGGACAATCGGAAACCTTGTCCAAATGTCAAGTCAAACAATGCTTTGTAATTAATTACCAGCTCCGAGTTTCTTACTAATCTGGCATGGCTTAAGAAAAAAGTTAGTATTAATGAATAAACACTGGGGGCTAGCTAGGGGGCCGCAAAAGGACCAAAAAAAGACAACTTAAAAAAACACAACTCAAAAACTCCTAAATAGAAACCTGATACCGATAAGAGGCTAAATTCTCCCAACTGTATGTAGTTTTAGCAACTACCCACGTCATCTCAGTTCTATGAATAGGGATAACTTACCATCTAATTGATGGTCTATGTACATGAATCCTGCATTACAGCGGGGGACGCTCTATGGAGGATTTCTCCGTCGCTGGTTGGTTCTTCCCGGCTCAACACTACAAGGCAGGGCAGAATCCAATGTAGGGTCGGTTGTAGTGCTGACTGAATTCGAGAAAGAAAAGCACACACGAAAGGGGTGCTGTTAATCATGCCTTCCACCATTTTATTTTGGACATTAGCTGTGCCTTGTAGCGGGGAAGGAGATAACTGAATACCGAGAAAGGTCAGTAGGCCATAAAGAGCAAAGGGTAACTCTTCTGAACAGTCCAGAAATCGCTGATTACCTCGGTTTCAGTATGCCAATGTCGCGGTGTGGGCATCACTGTATTTATGCCATACAGGCTCCACTAAATAGCGGGGAGCCGCAACTTCAGTGCAGCCGCAGACTCGACAACAAGTGTTAAGTTGGTCGGGTTCGGGTATACACGGCAGTCAATGTATGACAAATCATTGATGCCGCAGAGGAAATATAAAGGCAAACCGGCCTAGCCCTCAGTATTTTATTAAATACAGCAAGGCAGTATGCCATAAACGGGCTGTAGTACCGCCGAAGTGCTGAGATCTAGCTTGTTCCTACCTGTGGTCGTAATCCCTCGTACCACTCTGTGTACTCCTCCGAGCCAGCTGGTCACTGCCAGAGATTAGCCCGGGCGATCTCCAGACTCATCGTCTTGCCGGCACAAGATGTTGTGTCAGTACGATGGTATGTAATTACCCATGGAGATACACTTTATGCATGTGTAACCACATCGTGTCATAACTCCACACCTAGGCCCACTCCTGCAATTAGTTCTTATTCAGAAGTTAAATGCATATTTGTGGCAGTATCAAAGCATGGAGATGGGCATTCTGTCTGGTGTTTCTTTTGCAGTAAGACCAGGGCAATCCAATGGTTTCATTGAAACAAGGCATCACAAAGGCCTGCGGCGGGTGTTGACACAATATGATTTCTTCCCAGTGCTCTGAATGTCAAAGTGAAGAAATAAAATGAAGTGCAGCCAAATGCCACATCATCTCATTAGTGGCATGCATGAATGGATAAACGGGTTTCCCACTGCCCCTACCTACTATCTAGTAAACCATAGCCGGGGGAATGGGCTTGGCAGAATCGTCTGGGATAGGAGACCCTGTTGAACGTTACTTCAAGTCTGGAACTGTGAGGAGACATGAGAGGTGTAGGCTAGGTGGGAGGCCCTCAGGCCAGCAGTGAAATACCACTACTGTCATAATTCTTTCATTTACCTAGTGAGGCGGCGGGACAAGCCTATGGGACTATCACTTCTGGTTCCATGCACCTGTCTTCTGCCAGGTCTGACCCACTCCGGGGACATTGGCAGGTGGGGAGCTTGACTGCGGCAGTACACCTGTTCTAAGATAACACAGTTGTCCTAAGAAAAGCTCAGGGAGGACCTTCAACCAGCAGAGCCGGATGGCAAAAGCTTGCTGGATCTCTATTTTCTGTATGGAGAAAGACTGCATGAGCGGGGGCCTCACAACCCTTCTGACTTTTTCTTTTTCCAGCAGGAGGTGTCAGAAAATGACCACAGGGATAACTGTCTTGTGGCGATCAAGTATCCATCTCAATGTCAGCTCTTCCTATAATGAAGCAGAATTCAGCAAATGTTGGATTGTTTACCCACTAATAGGGAATGTGAGCTGGGTTTAGACCGTTGTGTGAAGGGTTAGTTTTACCCTACCGATGTTGTGTTGTTGCAATAGTAATCTTGCTCAGTACAAGAGGAACTGCATGTTCAGGCGTTTGGTGTATGTGCTTGGCTGAGGAGCCAATCGGGCGAAGCTGATATCTGTGGGATTATGACTAAATGCCTCCAAGTTCGAATCCCCCCTAAACTGTAAAGGTAATGCAGCACTGTGGAGCCTCGGTTGCCCTAGGCCAGCCGGCCTCTGAGCCGGTGCATAGAGCTGCTTGCCTCAGGACTCGAGTGTGGACAGAAGGGAATAGTCTTTCATGGATTCACATGCTTAGAATATTCCCCATCGTCAGGCTGGGAATCCTCTGTAAATTATATAGACCTTTTCCATAGGAAAAATTTCGACACTTGTGTCCTATCTACGTCGTTTTGGGCCGTGTACGCCTGCGCCACTAGGACGTAGAGGTATAAGTAGCCCCGCCCCCCTCAGATTTCGACCCCCAAAGTAGTATGGGGGGACATCTGGTTTGCATGCCAGGGGAGGCCGGCGGGCGCATGCGAATCCATGAAAAATCCAGCATTGGATCTTTCATGGATTCACATGCTTAGAATAGATTGTACAGCAGTATCCCCCATAGTTGGTGTGTATGCAAACCAATAACACTAACCATGAATGCATATTCGCCATGGCTAAACTTCAAATCATAGTACATGAACAGCTAAAATACAACACTTTAAAGTACATTAGCCGAAGTATATACCCCCTTTATTGGGGCCTTCTTTATTGAAACAGGTGCCGTAGGACTGCACAACCCATCTGTGTATCCTCAGCATGTTGTTCGAGGCAATAATGCCGGGTAAACGTATGTGGTACCGACCAGGAAGCCGCCTGACAAATCTCCCAGTGGAATCCCGGACCACAATGCCGCCGACGACAAAGCAGATCTCGTCGAATGGGCTTGTGGACGTCTTTCCAGCGGTTTCCCAGCTTTTGAGTGGCAAAAGGAAATGGTAGATGACACCCAGCGGGAAAGGCCTTGTTTTGAGATTGCTTTACCTTTAGCCGAAGGGCCATAGGCCACAAATAGCTGTCTTGTGTCCCTGAGATTTTGAGTGCGATGGAGGTAAAATTTCAGAGCTCTTCTCACGTCCAACGTATGGAGAGTCCTCTTCGCAGCAGACGAAGGTGTTGGAAAAAACGTCAGTAGCACCATAGAAGAGTGCTTATGGAGCATGGTAGGGACTTTAGGAATGAAATGAGGATTAGTAGCCAACACAACTTTATTTTTGAAAAACCTCAAATATCGTGGATCGATCACCAACGCTTGTATTTCTGACAGACGTCTAGCCGAAGTAACAGCCACCAGAAAAGCCAGTTTCCATGATAGGAATTTCATTGACGACGATGACATCGGCTCAGAAGGAGCCTTCATTAGTGCTGCTAGAACCAGGTTAAGACTCCAGATCGGAGGAAACTTCTTCGTTGGAGGAAAAGTTCGGAACAATCCTTTCATGAAATGTTTAATCAACCGGTCACTAAATAATGGAGATGAATGTCTCTTCCGAGTTAATCTTGAAATGGCCGCCAGATGCACTTTTATTGTTGAAAAAGACAAACCTTTTTGAGCCAGGAGTAGCAAGTATGGTAGAAGCTGCTCCGGTGTGATGTGAAGTGAACGTAAACCTGGCTGATCCCCGCACCAAATACAGAATCTCTTCCATTTGTATGTATACGAAGCATTTGTGGACGGCCCCCTTGCAGCCTGCAAAATGCGACGACAGTCTGGTGGAATTGCTAACGTACCAAACTCGGAGAAATCAGGAGCCAGGCTGTCAGACTGTGGCTGTCTGGGTCGTGGTGCCAAACCGCCCCTTTGTCCTGAGACAGAAGGTTTGGGATCCTCTAGAACCTCATGGGCTCTGCTGCTGAAAGATGGAGTAGATCGGAGAACCACACTTGTCTCGCCCAGTACGGGGCCACCAGGATCACCCAACATAGATATCTGTGAATCCATTGCAGCGCCCGACGTATGAGTGGAAACGGGGGGAACGCATACAAAAACTTGTCCGTCCACGGGAAGGAGAACGCTTCCCCCAGTGAGTCTTGCTGTGGCCACCTGCTTGCGTATTGTAAGCACTTCCTGTTCTCTCTCGTCGCGAACAGATCTAGAGCCGGACGACCCCACTTTTCGAAGACATGGTGTAGTTGTTGGTCGTTCAATTCCCATTCGTGTAGTCGATTCATCTCTCTGCTGAGAGAGTCTGCTTGCACATTTTGACTCCTGGTAAGTGGAACGCCAATCGATATATCCTGTGGCGGAGGGCCCAATGCCAGATTTCTTGGGCCTCGGTCGACAGAGTCCTGGAGTGAGTACCCCCCTGTTTTCTCAGGTAAAACATTGTTGTCGTGTTGTCTGTCATTATCCGTACAACGGATCCCTTTAGTCGTGGCAGAAAGGACTTCAGGGCCCAACGCACTGCCCTTAACTCCAGCATGTTAATGTGAAGGCTGGACTCCTCCAATGACCACCGACCTTGAACTTGAAGGGAATTCAGATGTGCTCCCCATCCAGTCAGAGAATCGTCTGTCACCACAGTCATCTGGAACACAGGTTCCAGTAAGGGCACTCCTCTTGTTAGATTTTTGGAGATTCTCCACCACTGAAGTGCCTGCACGAGCTTGCTGTTGATGGTCAATTTGTCCGACCAACGACCTTGACTCTGTGCCTATCGATCCATCAAGAATTCCTGAATGGGCCTCATGAAGAGACGACAATTGTTGATCAAGGGTATACAGGATGCCATGGTCCCCAGCAGGGACATGTACCTTCTCACCGACACTATGGTGTCGACTATCCATTCCGATGCCTTGAGTCGTAGTTTCAGAACTCTTTCGACGGATGGTTTTACCAATCCTCACTGCGTCTGGAACTCCGCCCCCAGAAAGACCAAGGTCCTTGATGGCGTTAAGGAGGACTTTTTGAAGTTTATTGCGAAACCCAAGCGCTGTAGGAGGGACATGGTGGCATTCAGACTTTCCTGTGCCCTTTCCGGAGATAATCCCCTTACTAACCAATCATCCAGATATGGGTACACATAATGACCTTCCTTCCCTAACCAGGCTGCCGTTGGTGCCAAACATTTCATGAAAGTCCTGGGAGACGATTTTAGGCCGAATGGGAGGACCTTGAACTGATAGTGGGTTCGCCCAACGACGAACCGCAGAAATCTTTTGTGTCGTCGACGCATCGGGATATGAAAGTATGCGTCTTGAAGGTCTAGCGACAACAAAAAATCTCCCGGTTGTATCGACCGGATAACCTCCTGCAGAGTAAGCATTTTGAACTTTAGATTCTTTAGCAGCTTGTTCATAGCCCGTAGATCTAGAATGGGACACAATTTTCCATTGGGTTTCTTGACCACGAAGTAACGGGAGTACACTCCCTTTCCTCTTTTGGCCACCGCGACCAGTTCTATAGCCCCTTTCTGCAGCATAATCGTCACGTCCTGCACCAGTATCTGAAGATGGGATTGTGGCGAGAACACTGGCGGAATGTGTGGTGGCTTGTTCTTGAACTGTAGGGAGTGACCCAGACGTATCGTGTCCAAAACCCGTTGGTCCGTTGTTATGCGTTCCCACTCGTCGACGCGACAAGACACTCTGCCCCCCAGGACGTCTCGAAACATGTCATTGCTGGGTTTTCGCCTGTCGATCCTTTACCGACGATGAGTAGGAGCCTCTCCTTCTTGAGGACTGGTAATCTCTGCCTCTACGAGTAGCTTGGGCTGCTCGTCTGTAGCCTTGGGAAGAGTAGGAGGGCCGACTGAAACCTCGGTCTCTAGGTGATCCAAACCAGGAGTTTCCGGAAGCGCCTCTGAAAGGACGAAAGGAACTAACATTTCTGCCACTTTGGAGGGCTGCGAGTGACCGAGCGCTGTCCGAGTCTTCTTTCATGCCCTTCAAGGCTTCATCCACGTTCTCGCCAAACAGTTGTTCCCTTTCGCACGGCATGTCCAACACTTGGTATTGCACCTCTGGTCTAAAGGTCATGCACTTAAGCCAGGCTTGCCTCCTTAACACTACGCCGTTATTGATTTGTTTAAAACCGGCCTCCGCCAGGTCGACAGCGATATTTATGAAGTGATTGAAAGCCTCTTCCCCTTCACGTACAAGTAGCATAGCAGACTTCCTGTGTTCCTCTGGCAGATGGTCTAAGATAGGAGCCAAACGATGCCACATCTCTCTGTCATACCGTGCCATAATGGCCAGGGAGTTTGCTGCTTTCACCGTAGTTGCACCGACTGACAATACCTTCTTTCCAAACGCATCTTGTCTCCTGGCATCGTTGTCCGGCGGGGTCGTGCATTTGTGTTGCGACCTCGCTTTTCTGGCCGCAGCAGCAGACACCACCGAATCCGGCGAAGGTTGAGACGTCAAGCATTTGGGGGTTGACTCCGGAGCCTTGAATTTCTTTTCTAATCGACCTTTTATCGCCGGTTCTGAGAAAGGATGATGCATTGTCCTCAACCCTTCTTGCCAGACATGGTCAAAATGGGGATAGCAAACATCGATTTTCTTCTCTTGCCCATATGATCGAAGAGAAAGCAATCTTTCTTCACCTCTTCCGGCGCCAGGCCAAATTCCGCACACGCTTTTCCCATCATTGCATGGAAGGCCCCAATGTCATCCGGCGGTGATGGTTGTGCAGGGCTCTTAGGAGTTTCCATCTCCGCATCCGACTCCCATGTGGGGTCCCTTGAAGGGGACAATGAGATGTCTGAAAGGGACCATTCACGCTCGGACTCCGGCAGTTCTCCCTTCTCCGAGTGTGGGCGAGAACAATCCTCCTCCACCGGGCAAGTTGCAGGTATTCTGGTCGTCGAGCGAGGAGCCGGGTCTGGTTCGGCAACGACCGGCGTAGCCTGCGGTACCGTCAGGACACCAGTGTGAGGCAACTGCGTGTCCAGGCGCTGTAATAGCTTCTGTAACGTGTCAACACCTCCAGGGACAATAGAGACTGGGGATTCAGCAAGGAAGAGGCGGTTGGGATGGCACTCCCACTCGGGGGTTCCCCAGAACTGACTGCACATAACCCCAGATCAGTTGGCTGTACGATCAGACTACGGTCATCCTCCGCCGACGAGATGGAAAGGGCCTCTTCAGGCTGCAACAAGACCTCAGGCAAGATCGGGTCGAAAAATTCCGGCAGCCAACCCACCGAAGGTGCCACTGTCGACGATGCCATCTTCTCCATAACCGCTGTTTGACCTGCCGAAGTGATCGCAGGAAGAGCAGGCACAGATGGCAAAGAAGACGTTGACGATCTGACCGTCGTTGACGACAAAGGTTTTGGCGCAGAGCCTTGTGGCGCACTCGCCGTTTTTGAACTCGGCTTGTGGGCCGACGACACTCGACTCGAGGTAGAGCCATGGCAGTGTCCCGAGGAGGATTTCAATTTCTTCTCCTTTTTTGATGAGGAGGAAGAAGAGGACGTTTTCTTTGACAAAGAGTCCCTCGCAGGATGTTTATCAGAGGGGGGGTTTTCCAATGACCGTGGTTACTTCCCAGGGGGCTCTGCCGACACATAGTGACGAGGGGGCACCAGAGATTTAGATCTCGAGGTAGTAGAGCCTACCTCCGATGCAGGGTACGCACCCGCCCCGTCATTGAGCCAAGTCACCAGGCGTCTGTTGCGGTCCTTCAGAGTCTTCTGGGAGAAGCCTTGACAGATCTCACACCTGTCAGCCGAATGATGAGGGTGAAGACAGTAAATACAGTCCATATGCCCATCACCTTCATACACTTTCTTAAGACTGCATGTAGCACATGGACAAAACAACGCCTTTCCAGACATTTTCGAAGGAAGTCGAAGAAAAAGAACGCACAACCTAGAAAAAATAGCAGATACTCGAGGTAATCCCACTACTTTGGAAGACGGTTGAAATCTGAGGGAGCCACGGGGTGGGGCTACTTATACCTCTATGTCCTAGTGGTGCAGGCGTACACGGCCCAAAACGACGTAGATAGGACACAAAAGTGTCGACATTTTTCTTATGGAAAAGGTCTATATAATTTACAGAGGATTCCCAGCCTGACGACGGGGAATATTCTAAGCATGTGAATCCATGAAAGGTCCAATGCTAGAGAAAGGGGCAACACCTTTCACACGCAGTGCCCCATATGTTTGTGGGGCATGTGGTGCAAAATCATTTGTATAGGACTTGATTCTCGGTCAGGGTTTCGTAAGTAGCAGGCAGGAGAAACCTTTGTTGCAGTTGGCGCATGCCACTCAGGGAAGCACATGGTATGGTGACATTGTGCCTGGGGATGTCTTCGCTCTGTTATGAGATTTGACCTGTGTTGGGTGGCGGTGAACAGGTTTAATATCAATGGTGCAGAGGGAAACACCATGAAGATGGCAGTTAAGTGAGGCCTTTATTGCAGTTAGTGCATGCCACTCAGGGGAGCACATGGTGTGGTGACATTGTGCCTGGGGATGGCTTGTGTGTTTGTGTAAAATAAAATAAACTTTGTGGGGTTGGTGGTGTCCAGGCAAACTCAAAGCACAGGGGCAAAGACTGTAGCAGCAAGCAGCAGCATTCCCCTGTACGATGCTGGCATACACTGTTGAAAGGCAAAAAGAAGGAAACAGACTACCCCTCCCTTGAACGCATTCAATTGTTCGTGACAACTTCAACAAACCGTTTATAATCAATATCTGCTAGTGTACCATCTCTGTTAAAAAACAATTTACTGAATCACTTTTAGTGATTTACTGAATCATAAATCACAGAACTTAAAATACAGCATTTTACACTTTCTATTGGTACACTGCAGTGGTTTGTGTAGCATACAATGTGAAAAATCAGTGCTCACAAACAAAGGGGTTAGTACACTGTGCCATTTGTGTAAGTACTATTTGAAAGGTATTTCAAAGTATGAATATTAACAAGCGAGGAACATGATGGTCACCCTTTTTTTTACCTTACATGCACATAGCTAAAGTGTGTTAGGAAATGGAGACTCGAGAAGGACAGAAGACAATAAGCTAATTGTCTGGATAATAAGCTAATTGGAAAACTTCCCACAAAAGAGAGTTGTAATTCGAACTGTCAAAACTGGGTGACTTGTTGCTCAGGGATTTTATCCCTTCAAAAAATTACTGGGAAGGATGAAATATCTAATCAAGAACAGGGTGACAGTGTTTCGGCCCCACAATTCGGCTATGTCCATCCTGAGATGTTCTTCGCAATATTGAAAGAGGGCCTTCTTTAGGACATGTCAGTTCTTTAAGGATGTAATGAATCTAGCAACTGGCGTTTTTCCTTTAAATATTTTTTTCTTTTTTTTAACTAGTAGTAAGCGCCTATTTATCCATGGCACAGCCAAACATACCCAAAAGTGTGTATTTTACTAAAAGTCGTGATATATCTCTTATTAGGTCTTTGATGATTCTTGTCTTCTTGATATAATTAAGAAGGGCTTGGGTCTTCCGCTTAGTAAAAAGAAAGAAGCCTATAATTATATTGCCAGGTTAATTGCTCTCAAAATGTATGTGAACATATCACATGATTATACAAAGGACGTTAGATTTTACTGACCTTAGTCTTATTCAGCATTGCTCTTCGCTCTTAACAAGGCGTGCTCTCGGCCTATAAACAATTACATGTTTGTGATAATGACTGCACAGCAAATGTCCCGATATGCAAAGCAGTTAAATCCTACTGTAATTAGTAGAAGACGCGTATATGTGTCATAGGTAGCTACAGAAAGGTTATAGCTAGTGAAAGGAAACAGTCAAAGACTCACTGAAGTCATGTATCTCACAGCGACCACATTAAAAAACAACTAAAGATGAGGTGGACAAATCTAGAATTGCCACTGGGGAGAACAATTTAACGCCGAGCAGGGACAGCGTAAGCAATTCAAAGTGTACGCATGGATACAGGCCTGTCATGCTTCATTTATTGGTTTTCGCTGTTTGGAAATATTTTGAAATTTATACAGAGCAATGGGCATGGAACACAGCGGCCACAGGAGTACTGTGATCGCTACAACCAACGATTGGGGTGCACAATGCTTTTTAATCTAGTGTGGTCACTGGATCGAGACTGGACGCAAAACGTAGTCTAACAGGCAAAGTCCTGTACATGTCAACTTTCTAGCAACATGATGCTCAGAATGGGATGCCTAAATGCAGACCTTGACTGTCTGACACGTACCTCGTTGAAGAAAAAGGAGAAGTCGACCAAGTGCTTCACCGTGTCTCGAGAATGCACAGAGAACTCGGATGTTTAAATTGTATGGTGTCAGGTATAAACACCACGCTGATACATACATATGACGCTTAGCAACTATGATTAGTGAGCCATGGCGGCTATCTTGGTGTAGACATTAAGAACAGTGAAAATGAAAACTCAAACCATTAATTTGCTATCTAGCGAAGTGAAAACGGCATTTAGAGGCTTACATTGCAACTATTTGATGTAGGCAACAGGCTGAGATGAGATGAAAGCAGTGTTCAGGCATGTCTGTGTCACTGATATAGATACTTGTTATAGCTGTCAAAGGTCCACAAGAATAATGCAGTGAGAAAAAAATCATGCAGTGGCAGAAGAATTAATGCATAAGCAAGCCCCACTCGATAGTCTTATTGCAGCCCTTTCTGACAGAATCCAATTTGTGGATCCATTTTTATTTAGTTTTGCGCAACACAATGTCTCTGTCACCTCCCCTAGGAAGTTCATTGACAGTTTGAATAATAAACCAGAACATATCAGTTGGTTTATGGTTCTTTTCAACATAGTGGGCAACAAGTGGTTTGACCGCTACTCTCTTTTTGAGGCAAGACTTGTGCTTGCAAATTCTTTGTCTGGTTACCCCTTTTGTTTTTAAATGAGTCCACAGGGACACTATCCCCTATATGGCCCACTCTGTTCTGCAGTTGGTAAATGTCTTAAATTTCCAGTTCATGCTGTACAGGACGATGTTTTTCATATCTTTTGTGTAAGGACAGACTGACCAACAATCACATTTGTAGTGGTACATGGTAGTAAGGGAAGCGGGTGCCGGTCTCCAGTGTTCATATGTGTGGACCAAGGTCTGTCTCAAATTACTGCTGGATTAAAGTCAGGAGTTTTTACTATATTCAAGTTTTTTAGGATAGTTCTCCTGAGTGCGTTACTTATGGGGCTGAATGTTGTCACGCACCTGATTTTCTCTACCTTCGTTCTGTGCTGTTTGGTGAGACATCTCTCTCTATTAATGTTACCTAAACCCTTCTTAGCATCACAGATCACTCTTCTGGGATAACCTGTTTGTTTGGGTCTTGCTGTGAACTCTTCGCTGTGTGGTTCTAAGTCTTTCTTGGTCATAAAGTTTCTACCTAGTCTTAAAAACTGGCTGAAAAGGAGGTTGTCTTTTAAACTCAAAGGATGGAAGCTTTTATAGTGGAGCAATGGGTTTTTGTCTGCGGGTTTGTGGTAGAGTGTGGTTTCACTCAAACCGTCACGCGCTTTCAAAACACTGAGGTCCAAGAACTGTGTAGAGTTTATTTTAAATCAGAGGACATAGTGAACGTAATATAGTTGTCTTATAGGTTCAACCAGTTAAGGAGCTCAGCGAGTCAGACCTTGGTGCCCTTCCAAGCCATAAAGACATCATTGATGTATCAATGCCAACTGGTAATGTTGTTGATAAACAGATTATCAGCGTAAATGGCCAGGGACTCAAAATGGTCCATGTAAAGATTTTCTATAGCTCCCGTATAGTTGTTTTTGTATGTGGGTGCTGTGAGATACAGGACTTCAGTGAGTCTTTTTGACTAAGTTTCCTTGTACTAGCTATAACCTTTTTGTAGCTACCTAGGACAGATATATGTGTCTACTACTAATTAGAGGAGAATTTAACTGCTTTGGATATCGCAACATTTGCTGTGCAGTCGTTATCACTGAAAAATATAATTGTTTATAGGACAAGAGCATGCCTTGTTAAAGAGCAAGAGCAATGCTGAATAAGGCTAAGGTCAGTAGAATTTAACATTCTCTGTGATATGTTTACACACATTTTGAGAGCAATTAACCTCATAATATAATTATAGGCTTATTTCTTTTTACTAAGAGGAAGACCCAAGCCCTTCTGAATTAATTCAACAAGACAAGAATCAACAAAGCCCTAATAAGCGACATATCACGACTTTTAGTAAAACACACACTTTCTGGTATTTTTGGCTGTACCATGGATCAATAAGCGCTTATTACTAGTTTAAAAAAAAGAAAAGAAAATATTTAAGGAAACACAGGGTTTGCCAGATTAATTACATCTCTAAAGAAATTGCATGTCCTTATGAAGGCCTTCTTTCAATCTTGCGAAGAACGTCTCAGGATGGACGGATCTGAATTGTGGGGCTGGAACACTGTGTCAACCTGTTCTTGATTAGATATTACATCCTTGCCAGTCATTTTCTGGAGGGACAAAATCCCTGAGCAACGAGTCACCCAGTTTTTACAGTTAGAATTACAACTCTCTTTTTTGGAAGTTTTCCAATTAGCTTTTTATCCTGGGACAGTCTTCTGTCCTACTCGAGTCTCCATTTCCTAACATACTTTAGCTATGTGCATCTAAGGTAGAACAGGGTGACCATCGTGTTACTCACTTGTTAATATTCATACTTTATAATACCTTTCAAATTAAACTTGAACAAACAACACGGTGTACTAACCTCTTTGTTTGAGAGCATTGGTTTTTCTCATTGTATGCTTCACAAACTGCTGTAACAGAATAAAGCAATAGAGAGTGCCAAATGCTGTTTGTTCTTTGTGATTTGTGATATTTTTCTATATATGTTGTAAAAGTGGATCAATACATTGGTTTTTAGAAGAGAATATGGCACACTAGCAGATATTGATTATAAACTGCTTGTTGAAGTCATGACTGTAATAATTGAACGCGTTCAAGGGCGAGGTAGTCTGTTAACAAAAAAGGCAGGAAGTACCAATACTGATATCTATACACTGCTGAAATACACACATATGGCAAATTGGAGACATAGCAAGTAACCACCAAAAGGCAAAAAAGGAGTGATACTTTGCTGGGTAGCCTTCCATCTTGAAAAGCCAGAGGATACAGCGTAAGAGCAGGAACCAGAGCAACATAAACCCAATTAAACAGGTGGGGTTGAGGAGTCCAAGATAACTCCAAGTTCAAGGAAAGAAATGGTTAGGTGACACAGGACCAGGCAATACCAAAAACAAGGAAACAAATGGAAATTAAAATAACAAAGAATGAGAAAACAAAATAGGCAGCCAAAAGATGAAACTACAGCTAGAAAGAAATTAAAATAACAAAACAGCTGGAAGCTGCACCGTCCCCTTGTGCAATAAAGCAATAATACACTTGAAAGCATGTGGGGTCCAGGCAAATTCAAAATTCAATGAAAAGAACAACTGGCTAAAAACAAGACGCAGTAATCCAATTAAAAGGGATAAAACATGGGAAACATGTTGAGTCCATCCAAGCATACACAAAGTACAAGAAAAGGAAAATAAAAGTAGAAATGAGTCCAGGCAGTCCCTAATACAGGGAAACATATAGAAGTTGAAATACCAAGCAAAGAGAAATCAAAATAATACATTAATTGATCAAATAACAAATAGAAAAGAAAATTGGTAATTAAGGAACTAAAATAGAGTAGACTAGACAAGGAGTTTGTTTCAAAACTAAGATTCCAGCTGCAGCTTTTTCTAGTGTACAGTACATTATAACAGGTGAGAGAAGGTGGATTCCAGGCACACCCCAATTACAAGGAAAGAACAAAAGGGCAAAGGTGGACCAGGCAATACCAAATGCAAAGAAACAAATGCAAGTTATGAAAAGACAATGACAAATTAAAATATTAAATCAACTAAAAGATCAGTTAGGAAAAGGAAATGAAATCTTAAAATTAAAGTAGAATAGGCAATGCTTTTCAAAATAAAGCAGCATGTTTTTGTGTAAAATAAAGTGAATAAACCATGTGGAGGAGGATGGAGTCCAAGCAAACCCCAGTACAAGGAAAGAAACAGCTGCGAAATCAGCTAGCTGCGACATTCCCCTGTACAATGCTGACATAAACTGTTGAAATACACATATAGTCACATAACCACCAAAAGGCACTAAATGATGATGCTCTGCTTGGTAGCCCTACATCTTGAAAAGACAAAACATTCAGCCTAAGAGCAGGAAGCAGAGCAACATAAAATGAATTAAACAGGTGTGGATGAGAAGTCCAGGCATACAAGTACAAGGAAAAAAACGGTAGGGTAAAGGACAAGACAGTGACAAATAAACAGAAACAAATACAAGTTAAAATAAAAAAGAATGAGAAAATAAAATAGATAGCCCAAGATGAAAATACACACAATAAGGCAAATAACACTAAAGATGCAAAGTTCCCTAACACAATAATACAGGGGAAAGCAGATGGAGACCAGGCAAATTCCAAATTCAATGAAAAAAACAACTAGGTAGAAGCAGGACCCAAAAATCCAAATGAAGGGATAAATCATCCTGGACCTGGTCAGGTAGTGGGAGAATTACCTGATATCACCCACGATGTGCTCACAGGCTGACACACCTCTGGTCAAAGTGCTATCAGCCTTCCACTTCCTGGCCGCTGGAACATTCCAGCATACTACAGTCATTGTTGGGGGTATATCACAGTCCACACAATGAAGGTAACTCCACCAGGTCTTGCTCAGCTTTCTAGCATATGTGCATAATCACACTTATGTGCCACGCACACTGCAAGCAAGGTAGAGAGTGTGCCATGAATTCTATACAGTTTCACTGTCATTCCATCAATGTGCAGGTGATCTGTGATGGCAAGGCACACATCATTCATGTGAATTCCAATTACCCAGGATGCACGCAAGATAGCTACATTTTCCAGCATTCCCCCATATACCAGACCCTTGCATCAGGAACCTTTGGAAACATCTGGCTTGTGGGTGAGTATCAACTATCACGCACACACAAGCAGTCACATGACACCAAAGAAATGACAATACATGCAATTAATAATCATTACTCCTTTACAGAGGACAGTGCATACCTGCTCTCACCATTCCTGTAGACACTGATCAGGTGTGGCATGCTACAATGTAGCACACATAGCCACTAGGCGTATAGTGGAGCGCACATTTGAGTGCTCAAGTCACGCTTCCGCTCCCTTGACGTCAAGTGGCATATTTCTATATGCACCCCATGTAGTATGCAAAATCATCTTGGCATGTTGTCTTCTGCATAATATTGCCACACGTCATGGCATAGCAGTAGAGCCACAGGCACCACCCATTTCCTTAGCAGGCCAAAGGGAGTAAAGCCAGGACACATGCCACCAGGAAGTACAAACATACTTCACAAGAATTTCAACCTCTGTGAAAAACACAGTAAAGCCTCATCCATGATGGCCTTCAATGATGCAATCGGGCCAATCCAGCTTGCCCATGACAACACCCTCAGAATGTGTGTCTGGGATTGATAAACAGCGTGCGCCCCATAATATAAGAAGTACAATGCCACCCCATCGAGATCCATCACAGAAAGTGCACACACCACCACAGTCATTTCAAGTGGAAATAAAGGTTTACATGTCAGAGGCCCAAAAATCCAAATATAGCAATGTGAACAATGTCTCCATATCATGTGCTCCACTGATTCACATGCATCTCGGGGGGGATAGCTCAGCGGCAACGTGCTCGCCTTGGAAGCAAGACGACACAGAGCAACACAGGTTTCATACCCCCGGTCTGCGCCTAGAAACCTCTGGGTATTAAGCACGTTATAAATAAGCAATCATATCATCATGTGCAAAAAAATGGCTCACCTGACTACCATCTTGAGGACGGGTATCTCTGCACCATTGATGCCATTTCAGCTCACCTCCACTTCCCAGTGCCATGTATGTGCTCTTGCAATGGGGAAACTCAATAGCTGCCCACTGCGAGGGATCAGAAATGAGAGATGGACACAAAGTTGTTATATTTTCAGCATTAGACATTGTATTAAAATGAAAGGGTTTGGATAAAGGTCTTTCTGTCCCTATCCTAAAAAGAGTTTCCCTGCCTATAAAACCAAAACTAAAGATCAGTCTGTGTCTCATCGTTAAAAGTAGGCAAACTGTCCCGGTGTCCAAAACATATCTGACCCTCACACAAAAAATTAACAACAAAATGTGCAAGGCAAATGTCTCTGCTTTAAATTCAGTAAAAAGTGTGCAAAAACCAAAGATGTAAATCCAACCAAACAATCCTTGTATCCAGGGAATGATTCCTTTCCCTTGAACTGTTTAAGGTAGAATATTGAAAGTGTTCAGTTCAAGCAATAGATCTTTAAGAGTGGTAGAAATGTCTCTCTCGCATAACACTTCTTAAGATGACAAAAAGTGTCTTTTTCCAAGCAATGGCATTTTAAGCATGGCAAAGTATCTCTTGGCAATTTAAGAAATTATGTTTTAACACTTTCTTAGGGATGATGAGAAAATTGTCTTTTCCAAACAATGGCTCCCCAAGAGTAGTAGAAATGTCTCTCTTGCACAACACCTTAATAATGACAAAGATGATATTTTCAAAGTAATGGCCATTTTTTTTTATAAGAATGGCAAAAAGTGTCTCTTCTACTCAGCACTTTATTAAAGAACGTCTCCTGATATACTCTCTGGCCAAGAACCCTTTTCACAATGTCTTTTCCTTTCAAACAACGTATATAGATGGGTTCCTGGTATACCCCTTTTACAATGTGAAGGGTGTTGTACCTCGATGCCAAGATACATACCAATTAGGTTTTAAGAGGGAGGTTAGCGTTTCTTTAAACTCTCTAATTATATCTCTTTTGACTACTCAAGCTCAATTGGCAAAAACACACATTTATGTGGCCTTTCTTGGTATAACAAAGGCCTTTGATAGTGTGGAACGATCTGTGCTGTGGGTGAAATTAGGTATACAGGGGTGCCCTACTCTTTTGGTTGACATGTTGAAAGCCTTAATGTGGGAACAAGACTAAAAGTAAGGTTAGATGGGAGAGGTGGCTGCTCAGATTGGATAAAGAGTGATCGCGGCCTTCGCCAAGGTTGCATTTTGGCACCTTTCTACTTTAGTGTATATATATCCTATCTGGGGAGCTGTCTTGAGCATTTGAATATGCATCCTCCAAAGTTGGGAAATGTGCCAATACAGTACTTGTCATATGCTGATGATTTGGTGCCATTTGATTTTCCCCATATCGACATATGATATATGGAGACTTGTGTAAATTCAGTCTTTCTATGTCTCTTGTTTGATATCGAAATGTAATTCCCAATTGTTCATGCGCCCGTCAGTATGCCCCGGGCGACCAATAATCTTGGGCAGACTCACCAGTGTTTGCTGGCATGTCTGACCCACGGCGTATGGCGGCAGTGATGTCCATGCTTTGGGAAAGCATTCACCACTTTGCATACCCTCTCACTGTTCTCCTGGAGACTTCGCCGTCATCCACCGGTGGGACTTCTGCCTTTCACCCTGTCCGCGTCCTTGACAGCCTCTCCACTGCATCTGGCTTGCCACGGCTCTTCTGCGGCACTCGCTCTGCTTCTCCCGGTCTCTCTCCGTCCCAGTAGAAAGCGCCTGCTTTCCTCCAGAGTTCGCTCACATGTCTGCCTTCGGTTCTGCTTCCATCTGCGCCCGCTCTGCAGCGCTCTTCTCCTCCTTCACTACTGCCATGAAAAGGCACACCATTTTTAAATGTCCCACACAGCTGGTGGGCATTATAACAACTAGCCTGCACATTGGTATTTCCTCTGCTCCACATTAACTCCTTTCTCTGTTTCGTCATCCCAGTACTGAAAGATTTATGGGAGTTGGAGTCCAGATGAATTTCTGACCTCTTAAAGCTACTTTGCTTTAGGTTTTTGGTCACATCAAAACCAACATTAACAGGAGATGCTAAGTGGACACTATGTACATATGAAGTTGGAATGGTATCCTGCCTAGGGTGTTTAGCAAGAAGGGGTTGTAGGATTTTACCACTGGAAGGATTTGTATAATGACAACATGCCATCAGGAATTTAGGTATCATACGGTCACCTTCAAAATTAATGGAAGAATACCACTTTGCTTCTGATGGTGTCATCACATCTCCCCGACAGCCATCTCCTTCTATGTGATCCTCCCTCATAATACCACCTCCAGGGTCAGGATCAGGTAACAGCTGCCGTCCCCCGGCAACACAGGAGGGGACTTTAGGCTAGGGTTCAGTGATGACTCCACAGGATTCATCACGCCACCCACCTCATGCATGTCTTCGATACCCCCAACACGTCCCTTTTGCAATCATGAAGAGGCCACCCAAATTTCCCAGAAAACAAAGTAGCCACTCACAGAATACACACACAGAACAGAATCACGTAAGGTCACTCACCCTTCACCATCAACAGTTCATAATCACATCAATGAGAACACAGCAGCAACATCATGTATGCCTCATGAGAAAGACATTTTGACCTCCCACACCCGCAACTCACGAGCGATGCACTGCATATTCCTTACCTCATCCACATGCATACTTGTCACCTGGATCATCCACTTACGTGGATTATGAGAGTCTGGTGTGTTGCATGCTCATGCATCATGGACCAGGGTGCACTGGAAACCAAAAGAGGCCCTGAAAATAATACTCAAAGTGGTCCCATATCACACTATCAACAAGGCCAACCCGTCCCCTATGAGTAAATGTTGAAATTCCACAGACAAGGCCCAGGGTGCAGTTGACTTCCTGGACATTTCCTGAGTTCCCCTTAGGAAAGTCCACCCATGATCATGTAGTGGGCTTGACATGGCAACAGCCAGTAGATGGCATGCAAGGCTCACTTGAGAGAGTGGAGGGATGCACAGCCCAGCGCCGCACAGCGCAGGATACACAGATGGGCGGGGGGTCACATAGAAGGAGCAGACAGGTGACGCGCAACTGAAGAAATGGTACCCCCCACTAGGGAGATCCCTGTGTCCTCTCAGTAAGTGTGGGAACTGGATGAGGCAAGACACCTGAAATGACATTGGACATTTGTTTGAACCAGCTAAAGGAGTCTGTCTGAGATACTGCACTCATACACACCAATATTGAATGGGATGCTCACCTGTATTTGGGAGGCTGTAGCAGACTACAATACCACCTCAGTTGACTCCACGGAACATGGCCACATGTCCAGTCCCCCAGGTCGACTTTGTGCCCAGTAGTATGAGCAGTTGAGTCACTGTCCTCTAGAGCACAAGGGCCCTGACAGGAGGATAACAAAAATACTGTCCACCATGGACGAGTGCCAAAAATAATAAGATGATAAATTACTCATGTTACCTCCAGGGGCTAATGGACATCATGGTGAATGAAGAAGGGGTGGTGGTGACACCAATGGCATCACCTGCATAGTTCAGTTGGAACCCACATCCTGTGGTGGATCCTGGCATGGTGCACTCTGACCACACAATGCCAAAGCCAGGTCCTCATTGGCTATGGCAACACATGAGACGGATGCGTGCATAAGGGCCCCAATTGCAACAATGTCCTGATGATGGCTATCACGAGTGGTGAGAGTCGGCATGCATGGTGACCCTTGATGTCTCCACTGCATGCTGAGAGTTTCCCGCAAGGTAGACATCTCTTGGTGGGAGAGGGCCCTTGAAGCCAACACTCCTCATGCAGAGATTGACTCAGGGAATCCAGGTCTTGACTGCAGAATTCTCTTGAGGCCAACATCTCCTCATGCAGAGTTTGCCTCAAGGAATCTGTGCCTGCACTGCGGAATTCCCCTGAGGCCAATATCTACACATGCAGAGTTTGTCTCAAGTACATTGGCTTTGTCTTGAGGCCAACAGCTCTGAATGCTGGGTTTGCCTCCGGCTGGACATCTCTTGCCACATGACTTCCCTTGAAGCCACAAACTGAGCACACAGGGATTGCCTATTGGTAGTACCCTCCTCGCGAGTTGCCTTGCTCTGGTGTTGTGTGTCCTCTCTTGCTTCAAGAGGCATAGTTGAGCAGTGAGTGCGGCATTGGAGGAGATGACATTTTCCACCAGGCGATGGATGTCCCTTGCCATCTCTTGCAGGACCTCACCGCATTGGGCACTTGCAAGCAGCAACCCCTCCAAGTGTCCAGCAAGCACACGTCCAGCACATGTGCATGGCCTACCAAGCTGGGATGCCAGACACCGGGTCCATCGCAGTGAGTGCACTATCATAGACTGGTGGTCCACAACCCTCCCATGGGCATCAGCCTCCGCTGCTGACTCCATGATGGTAGGAGGCAAACTTGCAGACACAGAATCCACCATTAAACAAGGCCTCTTTAGTGTCTCCTGGCTCTCCTCCTCAGACTTAGTGCCCTTAGAACTCAAGGAGCCATGGCATCCAAACTACTCATTACTGGCCCCCCACCATGTCCATAAATATGCCTTCCACATCTGATTCGGCAGCATCTTTGGAAGATGAGTCGGCCAGCCTACTGATGATGATGGCCTCCAACAGGGGGAGACTCTCACCAGACACAGAACCCTGTGCTGCACTGGTGGATGGTTGTGCTTTATCCTCTGCCTCCTCCTCATCTGCTGCGTCATCACATGCACAAAGTCATGCAACAAGATTCAGAGGCCTACATATCCACTTGAACATGCATATGCACATCAAATTCATACAGACTTAAAAAGGGCCTGGCCCACATGCATAATACATTGTAACTGGGCATCATATAATGTGGGATGCATGGGTGGGCGACAATCAATGATCTGAGCAGTCAGGTCGGAGCACATTGGGTCATGTATTAAACCACAGATTGGAGGATTAGGCAACCAAACATACATGTATGACAGTGGAAGGTCTAACAGTAGACAAATGGAGTCCTGTGCTAAAATGCTGGGCCCCCCATGACCTCTATGCCTAGTATATGCCTAATTGCAACACGTGGAAGTCTCACATTGTCTCATGCCTCCAAAACATGCGTGCCAGAAATTATGTTGCTAAAGTCCCCATCACACCTTAGCTACATTTGTCACACCTGGACGAGTAAATAGTATCATGGGTGCAGTACAGACCCGTAACAGGCAGCTATATGCTTCCAAAGCCTAGCTCAGGCCCTCCATATATTATTCAAGGAGGCTCATTCTTCCTTGTTGCAGGCAAACCCCCAGGGGCACAGAAACACGCGGAAACTACATCTCCCAGCAGGCCGTGTGCTCCACGGGTCTGCCGGCAAGGGAATAACCACGCCCAACAAAATGCGGACCTGCTTCCTATTCCGGCTTTTGGAGAAGGCAGACGTCTCCAGCCGAGCTCCTGAGAGTCACGCCTAGGCGGGCGAGAACCCATCTGATTGTATCCCAGGCCCGGCGCAACCATACAGATAAGTGGGACGGGTCATGCTACGAGGGAAACACAGTACACTAACTGTTTGACGACCGTATGGGGGCATGATTAGAATGCGGTAAAGACCGCAATGAGTGGCAGAGACAAACCCGCATGTCAGCTCGCATCTTGAATGTGACTGAACGTAGAGAACTCTAATAAGATTCGGCCATGAGTGAAGGCAACCTAGGGCCGTGTGGTCCCCGTGAGAGCAACGGGACACCACGTTGGTTAACAAACGAGTTACGGATTCGGGGTGAATCAACTCCGGCCGTGTGTATTCCGAGAGTGCTATCGGAAGAACGCATGTAAAGAGAGCAGTGTTACATTATTCAGCTGTAGCTCCGCCTTAGATTTGTTTTGGTATCTTTCAGCAGAGCACGTCTTGAACAATAAGAACTACCAGACCGCCCACGGGGAGCATTGGACAGCAAACCACAACAAAGTGTATTTCAATTGTTTACAGCGCACTACTGCAGAGTGTGTATGTTTAGTTTTTACGTATAGCTAGTCATAGCTAAAATTTTGTTGTGCATGTCAGTCCTCATTAGTGTTTCCATGCAAATGTGTCGTATGTAAAAGGTATTAAGGAGAGCTGTAGGTCTCCGTTTGAGCTTGTGGTGAACGCTCTAAGCAGAGTAAGTCCTCATGGTCAAGAGCCAGGTAAAGGCTCCTGTTGGTTAGAAGCTCCAATACAAAGGCTTCAGTAAGGCTGGGCTCACACTGTTTGCTTGCTTGTGATGCGTGCATGGAGTGACAGGGCAGAAAGAGATACCACGCACAAGAAGGCAACAACAGGAGCTGAGGCGCATGTTACCCCAATTTCCCCCAGCCTATCCACAACCTCTCCCTAACCCTCTTTCCGGTTATCCTGCATCCCTCTACCCCCCAATCCACAGACCCGAACCCTCTTTCCCCGGCGGGTTGCGGTTCATATCACTCCAGGTGCCCAGACCCAACGCAGAGGCAGGTGTTTGTGCTGCCTCTGCACCAGTCAAGATTGCCAGCGGATCCGACAACATTGGCCATGGCCTGATTAGTGGTTACCCACGCCCACATGCATCTTGACCATGTGTGAGGAGAGTGCAACATGGATATGATTAGTGTGCATCTTTTTTGCCAACCATTGTAACCCCAGACTGCTACACACCCTCATGTGTCTTCCCACTGGCATTGTTGCTCATCCATGTCCACTGGCTGCCAGGTCAAGGCAATGGATGACTGACATCAGCCATTGCCCATTGTTATTCTATGTGAGTCACCGCAAACATGGTACACACATCCAGCTTCCAGGATGCACAACATGGAATGAAGTGTCCATGCATGCATTACCATAGTACTCCTGGATGGGGGAGAGGGACCACAACCAATTCTACTACTACATGTAATAGTATAGCATGTGTTGAGGTAAGCAAACACATCATGCACACATGACACTGACCTGATATGGCTGCATACGGATCCACACATCCCATCCCAACCTTCTGCTCACGGCTGATGAGGCCACTGGTGACTTCTTCAAATGGAGTCAGCTTATCCACTTGTGGTGATCCACCTCTAGTAGCCAGGGCAGAGGCTCATGAGGTTACCCACCCTCTTGTGGACCTCTTCCCCCATGCATCTCTCCACACCACAGGCATTGCCGAGATCTGTGACCTCCTGCCACATCCTCCACCGCTGGCTCACAAGAAAGGTACTGGCATCCCAGGGGTACAGGTCTGCATGATGTTCACCAGTGTAATCAGTGAAGTTTGTTAGCTCCTCAGCTGTGAAATGCCTTTTTGTTGGTGGTCCATTCTTCACCTGTGTCTGCTCTGCAGGCTGGGCACTCTTACCCTTAGTGATCCTTGGTGGCACTGGGGCACCCGTATGCTCACCACCACATTTAGCAGTTGGACCCTTCTGTCCATGTACCTGTCCTCATCCTCTATGTTGCAATCGGCATTCACAGAAAGGTAAACACAAATATTGCTGCCTCCAGATCCACGTGGTACCTCCTAAATAACTCCATCTCCATGCATGGCAGGTAATCCACATGCTACACCAAAACTCTCTCCACCACCAAATCTGCCTGCTACACCCTAACTCTTGGTGCCTCCAAATCTGCATGCTACACCCAAACTCTTGTTGCCTCCAAATCTGCATGCTACACCCAAACTCTTGCCGCATCCGCACAAAGAAGGTAAGGCACATGTAGGTTGGAGGTGCTCATGAGCATGTTGTTTACAGAGTCACGTGCATATGTGTGCAGTGAGTCATTTACGAGCATAGGACCCTTCCTCTGATTCTATTACTGCTGCCTCATGCATGAAAAGTAGACATTTGTGCCTTGCTGTAGCTCCTGCCTTGTGCAATGTCTTGCCTCCTCCACCCTTATTTTGCCTCCATACCTCAACATCTCCTGTTGCCCAATAGTGTGTTGCTTACTGGTAACCACTAGCACTGCCTTGGAGTGTCTGCTATTTCCCCACAGCCTGTTCTTGTGTGCGTCAGACACTGTCCCCTCCTTATCTGCCATATAAGGACTTCCACCTCTCTATACCACCACCACAGCTCTACAGTACACTTAGTCAGGGCCCAGCTTCACCCCACCAGCTTTAGGTGCACCATATCTGCAACATCAACCAGCTCCCCCAAGACGAGGCTGAGGGCTGTCAACCTCTCAGCTGGAGATTTTGGCATCCTGGGTGATCAGGTCTTGGCAAATGATGCCCTCTTCGTTCTACAGAAGCAGCTTGGAACGCGTAGCCATCAACAGATCTGAGTGGACATCACAGCTGCCATCAACGCAGAGGGGGTGGCAGCCTGAACAGTGGACCATGCAAAGAAGTGCTGGTACGACCTTGGGATCGGGAACCGGGCAAAGGTGGCGCTTGGGGCAGGTGCCTCCATGGAAGTGCACTATGAGGCCACCATTGGGTGTCACTGCTTCACCTCCTGATCCTGGAGAGGATCAACCCAATGGTTCATGCCTAGTTTCTTGACCTTCAGGCACATATTCAGGCTACTGGTGAGTACGGACAGGGTATACATTTCCATAGATTTGGTATGTCTTGCATGGGAATGTATGACTTGACCAAATCAGCCTCTGGTGACAAAGTAACGTCTTGCGGACGCACTGTGAGATGCTGACAGCAAGGCCTCTTGCAGGAACAGTTGCCAAATTGAGACATTTTGGGCATGTGAGGTACATTCATGCACACTCCTCTATGGGTTGTTCTATCGTGTATGATGATGACATCTCCACTCAGCAGCTGAGAATGACGTGTATGGATGTGTGGTTATGGCTATTTCTTGCATTTGGCTTTCCGGATTTACATTGGGACCTGACAGGCCACTGAATGAGGGGGCATACATGGTGTGTCATTATGACATTTGTTTGTGTTGGGAGCATGTTGGACTGTCAGGGGTGCATGTTGGTAGATGTGGTTGGGGGATGTGTATGTAGTGCTACGGACACAGATTACCAGGTGCCCTTTCCATCACCTGTCTGGAGGATACACTTGTGTCATTGCTTCATTGTGATGTGAAATTAGTAGTTGTCATGTGTATGTGGCCAGGCATCAGTGTGCTATGTTCACATGTGCATGTCTCATTGTGACTTGTCCTTTGCCTTCAGTTGTGAGACTGGAATCTGAATTTACGAGCATGGGCCTGTGTGTGTGAGGCAGTTGCTTGTTGACATATGCTGACAGCATGCTACTGATGCATTATGGGGGGAGTACACATGAATTGGCACTTATGATTAATCCTTATGCTTTTTGTTCCCTTTTCCACAGTTGCAGCAGCTGGAGAAGACGGTACTGCATCCCAAGGGCAGGCCTCCATATGCAGGAGAAGACCCCAGGCATGCCCAGTTGTACCCACATCCTCTGAGGGTGATGTGCCTGGGGGAGCATTACATTTCTATGGCAGTGCTGCTGAGGAGGCAGCCCAGGATTCCATCATCATTGTGGGCACCTTAGCAGCAGAGGGACAGGGTGGTGGTGGTGCCATTTCCACACAGGAGCCCTAAGTCATGGAGACCTTATTGGTAGTGTCTCGGTTGATGGAGGAGGAGGCCATTGCAGGCCTGCCCACAGTGTAAGGTGGGGGTACGGAGGGGAATGTGCAGGCTGTACACGTGGCTCTGAGACAGGAGGCTGTGCAGTCCACCATGGAGGGGTCAGAACAAGCACCTGTCCCAGGGCCATGGGCTGCAGCACTACCCACCTTCACCAATGCCTCCACCCCGACAGAGCCTGCACTTCCGGCCGATGTGGCCATCTGGGATGCAGTGCTGCCACTGTTGATCGGTGGCTTGAAGCAGCAGGAGTCTATTTGTGATGTTGTGCAAGCAACTCCTGAGCTGTTTCTAGGGCATCCTGGGCAGATGGGCTGTATCTTGTGGAGGCAAAACACCATTCCAGTGGACACTTTGGAAAGGCCATAGCAATGGCCTCCTCGTTATCTGTGCCACAGTCAACTGAGGCCTCCATGCCAGCTTCCCCCATGGCCTCCTGTGCCCCTGTCCCTCCATTGGCCAGTCTGGATGTTCCCTGGTGGAGGAAGAGTTCCATACTGTGGCAGATGAGGTGGTCACTGAGCATGCCCAGCAACATACAAGGGAATAGGCTGTGGAGGAACAGCAAGCACTTCCTAGCAGTGCAGGTTCTGTACTCCCCCCGATGCAGACCGTCATCCAGTTGGAAGGAGTACCTGCACTGAAGACACATTGCCAGGGAGCAGGAGAAGTTGTCGGTGAGGAGGGAAATCCTGGAAGGCATTGCAAGCAGGAGGATGCAGGAGATGCCCACATGGTGCTCGTGAGGCAGGCGGTACAATGGCGCTTGCAGGCACTGGTGTCATCAAAGGTGGAATTCATGAGGCAGCAGTACCAAGAGATGCAGCAGGCATACAAGGCAGCAATTGCCAGGGCCAAGATTGAGGAGAGGTTGGCTCAGATGTGGGCTTCGATCCTAGAGGATTCTTGCCGTGTAGGAGATTGAGTCTCAGATAAGTAAAGCCCTTGGATACAGAGGCCATTCTACAAGAGGCGGAGGCAGATGTAGAATTGGCCTTGGCCGCGGCATTGTCTGAGAGAAGCAAAACCTATCCCACTGACTCATCTATATAGTTCACCAATTTAGGTTTTCTTTGGATTTATTTATTTATTCAAGGACATCTTTTCTGTTACTATCATTGTACATAGTTTGGTATCAATACATCTATATTTTATTTTTCAACAGCATAGATTGCAGTCTTTGTGCAATGTGCAGCATGTCTTGGCTTGAAGGTCTATGCATGCTTTTGCGCTTCTTTCTACATACATGTGCTCATTTTTGTTTGAACATGATCTCCAACTAAGTATGTCCTATGGCTGTCTTGTGTGTTTGACCACACTCTGTGGGTCATATTGATACTGGCCTATTTGCTGTTGGACATGTGTGAATGCTTCATGTGAATGTGATGTTTAGTGGGATGCCTTCACGGCCAATATATATATGTGGGGAGATCACACGTTTGGCGTTTCACATCTTTTTCTGACACATCTGCTGCTTGGCATCTTCCGAGCTTTGCAGTACAGGCAGGTTTGTCATGAATGAACATGGGCATGTCAACCATGTATGCTGTGGTTGGCATGGCACTTCCTATGTACATGTGTTCATGGGTGTTGAGTTATGTTGGGGGTTATAATTGTTCTTTTATAACGCGCTTAATACCAGAGATTGGTTTCTAAGCACAGGAACGGGATTCGAACCTGTGCTGTGCTGTGTTGTCTTGCTTTCAAGACAAACGCATTGCCCCGGAGCTTTCCTGCCTCACCCAGGGTAGGCATGGTGTAATTTCTTTGATTGACTTGCCCATGTGGACATCTGTTTCACAAGTAAGCAAGGGGCCATCACAAGGGTGGGGGTAGAAGGGGATGGTTGCCTGATGCCATTCCTTGTGCAAGAGCATCGCATGTTTGCTGTTTAAAAAATAAATGTTGGCTCAGTAGGTTTTGGATTGTGTGTATGATGGTGGCAAGACATTTGGAGAGACATATTTCACAATGCTGTTTTGTGTCCCTTGTTAAGGATGGGTACACCTTTGTTTAGGTGTGTGCTCAGATGTTCCACAGAGCAGGGATGTTTGGGGTATCTGTTGGCAGCTCATTCACCTCAAGTTTTAATATTGTTCCTTCATACTACCACAGCTGTTGAGGTATCCCCTTTGGTACTTGTTTGTCCATGTGGATGTGCTCACGCTTCCTTAATAGGTATAGCTTATTGGCATTAGGGATGTGGCCTCACTCCAACTGGGCTAAGCACCTCACATGTGGACAATGTCAAACATCAATGGACCAAAGTAAAGCTACTGTGACAATATGGTTGGCTGTTGTTGGGCAGCTGTGTGTGCTCCAAGGGGAAGCCATAGGTGCCTGCCCTGGATTCACCAGCACTGCTTCCCAGTGATCATGTTGGAGGAGGAAATCTGCTATGTGTACTTCATGGGAGACACAGGCCAGAGAAGATGAGGTAAGTTAGTGCTCCAAAGTGAACTGGGCCATGGTTGTTCAGGATGCATGGCTGGCAAGTGTTGTTGCAGTTACAACCATTGTAAGTCTAACACCACCATCATCATCATACAGAACAAGGTCTGCACGCCTGTGTCGTCTTGTAGGGAAAGTGAAGGGGAAAAGGGCGGGTATCAAATGCTGTTGGGTATGTGACGGTACCCTTTTCTTGAGTGTGTCTGTTTTGTTTGTTCAGCAGGCAATGGGATATGTATATCTGTAGGAGTCCAATAGTAGTGTGCCTACATGCAAGGGGTAGGGGGAGACATCCAGAGAGATGTTGTCAGGCAAGTGTTGGGGCCAAATAACATGGGAATATATGTGGCCTACTTAGGTGGAATGGGCATTCATTATGGACCTCTGCAAGTAAGATGGTTCATTGGTTATGCAGTCAGACATTCCATCTACCTCCTGGCGTTACTACTGTGCACTGTAAGAGTGGGGGTTGGGGTGATGTGCATTTGGGGTAAATTCTTGTGATGTGGCACCTTGTGGGGCAAGTACTGTGTGGGAGAGGAGTGGGCGTAGAGTAATGCAGATTGTGGGGCGCAGATTAGGGGGTATTGTGATGAGGGAAGACTTGTAGGTGCTGCCTTAATATAGGGGGCTGAGGTGCAGGTTAGCGGGGTGTAATGGGACGAGGGCAGCCTTGTGGGTGCTGCAATAATGTAGGGGCCTGGGCACAGGTTAGTAGGGGTACTGGGACGAGGGCAGACTTGTGGGTACTACCTTAATGTAGGGGGCTGGGGTGCAGATTAGTGGGGGGTACTGAGACGAGGGCGGGCTTGTGGGTTCTGCCTTATTATAGGGGGCTGGGGTACATGTTAGTGGGCATACTAGGATGAGGACCTGCAGTCGCAGGAGAAGAGCGGAAGCAATGGTGATTAGTGGTAAGTAATCCTTGATATTTTTTTCCATGCGTCCGGCGAAAAGGTTGTTGGACAGCACTATGTTCTGTTTTCCATGGGGGCATGTTTTGGGCTTTGCGGGCATACAAGTTTCTCTGCACTGCAGGTTTCTGCACACATTTAATTCAATAAATCAGCTCTCAATGCTGTACATTTGGTCCGTGCAATGTTCTTGCTTGCGCCATCTACTTAGCACAGATACTTGTTTTCTAAATTAGGCCCAGAGAATTTAAAATACCAGGCAATAAGTTATTAAAATAATAATTGGCTGAATGGTCAAATAGCAATCAGAAAAGAAAAAATTGGTAATTAAGGAACTAAAAGACAGTAGACTAGGAGTTTAAAAACGAAGCATCCAACTGCAGTTTTTCCTAGTGTACAGTGCATCTTACAGGTGGGAGAAAGTGAAATCCGTCACATCCCAACAACAAGTAAAGAACAGTAGGGCAAACGTGGGACCAGGCAATACTAAATTCAAGGAAGCAAATACAAATCATAAAAAACAGAGAATGAGAAATTAAAATAACAAATCAACTAGCCCACGCAATCCCTAATACGGGGAACCATAAAGAAGTTGGAAAACCAGGCGAGAACTTCAAATAACCAATTAGCTGAATAATCAAATAGCAAACAAAAAATAAAATGTTGTTAATTAAGAAACTAAAATAGAGTAGACAGGAGTTTAAAAACAAAGGGCCTAATTTTCCAAATATATAGCGCAGCGCAAAGTCACATTCCGTGGTAAAAGTACACTTTGTGCCGTGCTAAAAACTAATTTCCGATGTATGGATCAGACTTTGCCCCAATCCTTCCTACTTTGAGCTGTGCTGGAGCGCTTTGCACGAGACAAAGCATGGGAGGGGACAGCACAAACAAATAAGGGGCGCAACATGCAAAAATCCCCATTCCATACGTGAAATGAAGAACATGGACATGGGGAAGGACGCAGCGTGCAAACAACAAACACGCCCGATTACATTTTTTTTAATGTCTTTATTAGTTTTTTCCATGAAACAAACATTATGAAAATATTTGCTGATTTTCGAGTTCGTAATCATTATACTGAACATTCTTCTGCCATTTATCAGTATACAATCCAACACTACCATCCATTCAATATCAAAATCTCCACCTGGCTATAACATTACATTAGTAGGGTACCAATCACACTATTCCCCATCCTCCCACTACTTCCCGATAAGCTCCCCAGTCTTATTTGCTCATCAGCTGCCATGTTCAGGGTGGACGAAGGTCCGGTGTCATCAACTTGTTATCTGTCCCCTGTTTAGTGCTCCTCCTCCTCCCCCCGGCCCTCTGTGCTCTCGAAATCTCCTCTTCTGCCATCCCCCAGCGTTGTACACCCTCCCCCCGTCCCCCATGGTAGCAGCACCAGTGGACCCCTAGGGCACTTTCATGATATGGCGATCCGTCGTTTGGCCAATATTAAAATAAATCGCACCATTTTCCTCTTCCTTTGTTTCCCCCCTGGTATCAGCCCCCACAGGCATATCTCTGGGGTGCAGTAATATGTGCTTTGTGTCCATGCATTTAGCTTTGCCAGAAGCTCTGTTCAGTACATATGAATGACTGGGTAGTCCCAGACCATATGCCAGAATCCTGCCAATGTACCACATCTAGGGCGACAATGAGAGATCGGAGGTTGGAGCCCTGATGGGGTCATGTAGACTATGTAAGAAATGACATTGGATTAAACAAAATCTCACATTCCGAGAGGTTTCCTGGACCTGTTCCCAAATTCGAATCCACTTCTCGTCCAATATCTCATACCCCATATCTCTCTCTCATTTCACCCTGATCCCCAACTCAGGACTTTGCTCACTAATTTCCCTATATAATTTTGATATCACGCCCCTGCTCCTGCCCAATTCCAACACCTGTTGCAGCAGAGGGTTCGTCTCTGGTTCAACTGGGATCTCTACAAAACCAAAGAGGTGATGGCTGGAAGGTTTAGACTGAATCTTAACCACTGGCATTGCTCGGGGCAACCCTCCAGACCATCGTTCTTCGCCTGCCAAGCCATTACAGAAGGGGAAAGACCATATGCAAATCAGGCTTGGCCCCACCCCAAAAGGGGAAGTCCAGCCTGAACTGCTAGGTCACATCCCTTCTGCACGAGACCACAAGCATCCCCAAACATGTTTCACCCTTGTTGGGGCTCATCAGTGAGGAGTAGCTTGGGTCTCTAGGCCCAGCAGGCACGGGACCCACGTCTGGGCATACCCGTCCCACTCGGGGTGACAAAGCAAAAACAAAGAGGTGATGGCTGGAAGGTTTAGACTGAATCTTAACCACTGGCATTGCTCGGGGCAACCCTCCAGACCATCGTTCTTCGCCTGCCAAGCCATTACAGAAGGGGAAAGACCATATGCAAATCAGGCTTGGCCCCACCCCAAAAGGGGAAGTCCAGCCTGAACTGCTAGGTCACATCCCTTCTGCACGAGACCACAAGCATCCCCAAACATGTTTCACCCTTGTTGGGGCTCATCAGTGAGGAGTAGCTTGGGTCTCTAGGCCCAGCAGGCACGGGACCCACGTCTGGGCATACCCGTCCCACTCGGGGTGACAAAGCAAAAACAAAGAGGTGATGGCTGGAAGGTTTGGACTGAATCTTAACCACTGGCATTGCTCGGGGCAACCCTCCAGATCATCGTTCTTCGCCTGCCAAGCCATTACAGAAGGGGAAAGACCATATGCAAATCAGGCTTGGCCCCACCCCAAAAGGGGAAGTCCAGCCTGAACTGCTAGGTCACATCCCTTCTGCACGAGACCACAAGCATCCCCAAACATGTTTCACCCTTGTTGGGGCTCATCAGTGAGGAGTAGCTTGGGTCTCTAGGCCCAGCAGGCACGGGACCCACGTCTGGGCATACCCGTCCCACTCGGGGTGACAAAGCAAAAACAAAGAGGTGATGGCTGGAAGGTTTAGACTGAATCTTAACCACTGGCATTGCTCGGGGCAACCCTCCAGACCATCGTTCTTCGCCTGCCAAGCCATTACAGAAGGGGAAAGACCATATGCAAATCAGGCTTGGCCTCACCCCAAAAGGGGAAGTCCAGCCTGAACTGCTAGGTCACATCCCTTCTGCACGAGACCACAAGCATCCCCAAACATGTTTCACCCTTGTTGGGGCTCATCAGTGAGGAGTAGCTTGGGTCTTTAGGCCCAGCAGGCACGGGACCCACGTCTGGGCATACCCGTCCCACTCGGGGTGACAAAGCAAAAACAAAGAGGTGATGGCTGGAAGGTTTAGACTGAATCTTAACCACTGGCATTGCTCGGGGCAACCCTCCAGACCATCGTTCTTCGCCTGCCAAGCCATTACAGAAGGGGAAAGACCATATGCAAATCAGGCTTGGCCCCACCCCAAAAGGGGGTGCTTGTGGTCTCGTGCAGAAGGGATGTGACCTAGCAGTTCGGGCTGGACTACCCCTTTGGGGGTGGGACCAAGCCTGATTTTCATATGGTCTTTCCCCTTTTGTAATGGCTTGGCAGGTGAAGAACGATGGTCTGGAGGGTTGCCCAGAGCGATGCCAGAGGTTAAGATTCATTCTAAACCTTCCAGCCATCACCTCTTTTGTTCAACTGGGATCTCTTCCATTAGATATGCCACCAACCATGCATATCCCTTAGGAACGAATCCTTTGACATGTCATAAGTCTGTCTCCCCTGTTCAAATGGCAAAAACTTTCCATCCAGATATAGATCCCCTATCCTGGTACAAGACTTTATTGCATAGTTTACCTGCGTCTAAGGTGTACAGTATATCAGGTATCTTCAGATCAAACCTAAGTGGCACATTCGAGCTATTCATTCTTGATCTATGTGGTCCCCCCTGAGAGATTACTTCAAATCGCCCATGGAACCGTGTAGATTTGACCTTCTCCCACCACGTCCAATAATAATTCAATCCCCTCCCTTTTCCTTGGGAATCCGCGAAGAAGCCTCATCTGATTCCCCCTCTGATGAATCATTCCAATAGACTACTCAGCAGTTGAGCTGCCATGAAATATGCTTAAAAGTCTGGAAGTGTTAGTCCTGTTAGATTAGGGTGGCGTAACGTGTCTAACACTACCTGTCTACAACCTGACCCCCACAGCAGTTCCCCTATTTTTGCATCCAACATTTAAAACAAATCCTTTTTATGTTACATGGTATATTAGAAAAATAATATAACAGTCTTGGCAATATCACCATTTTGCACAAAGCGATCCTTCCCCTCAAGGAGTATGGTAAAACTTTCCAAAAGTCTACAGTCTCCCCTATTCTGGACAATGCCCGGCTCGTATTGCAAACAAACATATCTTCCATTTATGGAAGAATGTGATTCCCAAGTAACAGAAGGATTCTACCTCCCATCAGATCTCTCAGTGAGGAAGAGTTTACCTCGGTTGTCCCCGTAAGGCCGCCAGCAGGAATAGTAAAGATTTTTCCTTATTTACTAGAAAGCCTGAAAGCTGCCTAAAGTTACTTAACACTTCCAGAATTATCGGGACATTCTCCCTTGGGTTACTAACATACCCCTTTCCAGTGTCCACTGTGAAAAGATCCCGCCTCCGGTTTTAACTTGCACACTGGGGCTCTATAAAGCAGACAAATCCATTGCTGTATGTTAGGGCCCAGCCCAAAAGCTTGTAATACCCGTACAAGGCAGGGCCACTGTACAGAATCAAAAGCCTTAGTTGCGTCTAGGGCCATTATTGCCAATTTTTCCTTCGATCCCTGTACCTGCTCCATTATGTAATGTATCCTCCTAATATTCATGGAAGTATCCCTCCCAACCACAAATCCACATTGATCTGGGTGTATAAACCCGGGACCACATTGAATGATCTGGATACCAGCACTTTCCCCAACATCTTGGCCTCCACATAAATAAGGGAGATCGGTCTATACGATTCACAGTAATTTCGGTCTTTTTGGAGTTTCAACAACACTGTAAACAGTGCCTACCGCATTGTATCAGGAAGGGTGCCCTTCTCAAATACCCCCTCATACACCCATTTCAACTGGGGGGTCAATATATCTGTATAGGCCATATAGAATTCCGCAGGTAATCCATATGTACTGGGGGTTTTACCCCTTTGCATAGACCAAAGAACTCTTCCAATTTCTTCCTCCTGTATGGGTGCGTCCAGTACCTCTTTATGTTGTAGTGACAGCTGGGTTATCTGTGCAATGTCTAACAGATCCGCCACTTCCTCCTCTGTGTATGTGCCTTCCCTTGTATAATGTTTTTTATAGTATGCCTGGAATACCTCGTTCATTTTTTGTTGTGTAACTACTTGTGTCCCCGGTGCATCACAATGTGATAGCCCCTCTCAGAGAATCCTTCTGTATCAGCCAGGCTAATAGGCACAGTGCCTTGTACCCCCTCACTGTGTATCCTCTTTGTGTATTGGCCCTTGTCAAACCTGAACAATTCCTCTCGACTTTCCTGCTCGATAAGCAATGCTTTCGGCAAATTCCCCCTCCCCACCCTGTGTCCATCACCCATGTTATTCTCCAGATGTCAGACTTGCTTTTCAGATTCCTTCAACGTGTCTGACAATATCCTCTGCACCCCCACCACAGACCCCTCCGATTGAAACTTTTAGGGCTTCCCAGATGGTTCCCACCTCTGGCACCGTCCCTTCATTAGTCTCCAAGAAGGCAGTTATCTCCTCCCATAGAGTGGTTCAAAATGCAACATCTTCCAAGGAGCCCACCCTTAATTTTCATGTCGGTATTGCCATTCGACTAGTGATTCCCATGAACTTCGTCACTAGTGGAGCATGGTCTGACAAAACCGCCCCCAAGCATTGTGTGTTCAAATCTCGGTGCATATCCCCTACTTACAAATAGATGATCTAAACTGTAGTAGGATCTGTGCACTGGTGAGTAATAGGAGTATTCCCTATCGTCTCCATGTGAGCCCCTCCATAATTTCACCAGGTCCATCTCAAACACCACTTTACTCGGTGACCTTGTTGACTTCAGCCTAGGGGCTGCATTCGTACTTGACCCATCTTTAGTCAGACACCAGATAACAGTTAAAGTCCCTGCCCCAAATATCTCTCTCCCCCCGCACCCCTCCCACTAAGGCCAGTACCGACTGGTAGTATTCCTCATTGTTCGTATTAGGTGCATAAGAGTTCACTATACAGAGATTGTGCCCCTCCAATTCCTTCGTTTATTATGAGGGTCCATCCCTCCGAGTCCCCCCTGGTCGATTCGATATGTAGCAGGACCTTACCCTCTATCCAGACCAGAACCCCTCTCGCGTATGATGAATAATTAGTCCCACCAATACCCCCGACCCCCAATTTTCTACAAATCTCTTCCAGGTCTGTTCCCATTAAATAGGTTCCTGCAACAGTGTCCAGTCAAAGGGCCGAATTCAAAAGGGTCAAATACAATACGTTAGACTCAAAAGGATCGAACAAAAATGATGGCATGACTTTTTTTTTAAATGTATTTTTTTTGTTTTGGCCTTGGTATAGGTTAAATGTGTGGTTTTTGCCCCAGCCAGAAATGACGGTTTGGGGGGGGGGGACTTTGTATTCAACCCTTTCACCATAAACCACCTGCAACAATGCTACGTAGACACTGTCATTGCAGGAAATTCCATTCCTTAGATCGTTTGTTTTGGTTGCCCAGGCCCCAGACATTCCATGTCCCTATCTTAATCATCATCAACTCTCCATAGGACATATGCTGTGTTCTAAACCCATCTTAGTGTTGTTTAATGCCACCCTACACCCTCCCCAAAATCGATGTGCCTGTACTGCGTGTGAACACAACCTATCCCGCTGCTTAGTCTAGTTGTTGTACGAACTCCTACCTAAAATCTTCTCTTCCTCCCAAGTTCCCCCCACAGCCTTCCAGTTTTAAATGCTCAACAAGAACTTTAACAATACTCCCCACTCCCTCCAGTTCCCAACTCCACTGAGAACATCTATTGCATAAACCATTCTCTTTCAGTTGCATGTCTGTGCTGCAGGACTTCCTTGAAATGTACAATGTGACAACTCAGTCAATCCACCCCGCCAGCTACTGGCCTCAAGGGCTGATAGAACTATGGTCAGGGGGTGTAACCATGCTATTGGCTCGGCCTTCAATACACTCACACTTCCTTGTCCTTTTCATTGCCACTATCCGCACTCCTATTAAGGATCCAATTCCATTCCCCAGCCAACACCTCGACCTGGGGCCAGCACCCTTCTGTTCTTTTTGTTTTGTTGAGCCTTCTTCTGTTCTCTTGTCTACCGAACCTTCGTCGTCTCCCCCTAGATTCCAGCCAAGACTAGGCTTGCAATGTAGAGAGAGAAAAGTGTGCGTTTCCAACATCAGCACCTTCAGCTTTGCCGGAAAAAATGCACTTTAAGTTATGTTCATGAATCCTCTGTTTTACTGCATCGAAGGATCTCCATTGCTTCTGCACCTCTTGTGTGAAGTCAGGGAAAACAAGGATCCTCGCATTGCCCTGATGGATACTGCCGACTCGTTTTGCCGCCTGCAAGATCAAATCCCGGTCATGAAAGTTAAGCAGTTTGGCCACAATTGCTCTGGGGGTGCTCCCGGTGGTCATGGCTGCCCCATCACACTGTGTGCTCGTTCCATGGTGAAAAGGCCCCTAAGGCACAAGGTTTCCAACACCAATTTTTCCACATATAATTCTGTGCAATTATTCTCCTCCCTCTCAGGCACCACCACCAGTCGAATATTACATCTTCGGGAGCTGCCTTATGCATCCTCCGCTCTATCTTTGAGCACCCTCCGCTCCCACCAAACCTTTAACCTGGTTCTGCAGTTGTGTCAGCGCGTCTTCTAGGTCACTGATCCGTTGTGATCCCTCCGAAACCCTGTCGTGGACCTTCTTCAAATTTGCACTTACCACGGACACATCCATTGCCACCTCCTGAATTTTACTTTCCAACGCCTTTCTCAAGTCCGGTTTCTTTGCCATCAGACTTTCCATCGTAACCACTGTTGGCACTGTCCCTGTATTATCTTCCAACTGATCCATGGTCTGCTTAGGCAGTTTAGATTTCGCCCCCACATTTGCTTCCATCTTTTGTTGCCCCTTCACCATCTCTTTTACTCAGGGATTTAACTCCACTATCAGCTTCCAATTCTTGGGGTCCCTTACCCACTCCTTTGATACTTCTATCTGTTCTAACCTGGCTGTACAGGGCCTATCTTGTTTGATGTTCTGAGGTCTCCTTCTGTGGTAATATTCCTACCAGCTGTTCATCCACATGAGCCGGTCTATCCCTCCTGGGATTCTATGCTAGCTGTGGTGCCTTCTCACCCTTGACTTATGGTTGCCCTCTCTGAAGCACTGTCTCTCCCGATACCCCACAGATATTAGGCAGGGGGGCCCTTAGTTTCTGGATGATTGCTAACCACAGTCTTCCCCCTCCACTAACCATAATGGAAGCTCAGCTGTTGGGTAGTCTTTCTACCCAGATATGCTTAATGGGAGC
Source organism: Ambystoma mexicanum (assembly GCF_040938575.1). Classification (NCBI taxonomy): domain Eukaryota; kingdom Metazoa; phylum Chordata; class Amphibia; order Caudata; family Ambystomatidae; genus Ambystoma; species Ambystoma mexicanum. Next base: position 827,675,420 of record NC_090939.1, read on the forward strand.
AGAGTCTCTCTGCAGCACCCTGATCGAGCCCAGGGCCCCCTCTGTGTACCTTCTTTGCGGCTGCAGGCCGTGCTGTATCCAGGGTCTGAGCATAATTCCTCTCCGTGGCTGCGCTGTATCCAGTGTCTTTGAGTAATTTCCCCACCTTGCCACCAGCTACACAACTGGAGTTCTCAATACGTCTGGAGTAGGTAGGCCTGCTCATTCACTGGCCCGCTCTCCAGTGCTGCCCGCGTTCCTCTCTGGCTGTGTGCGGGCAATTGCCTGCCCCACGAGCACCTCCACTGACTGTCGCTGCAAGCACCTTCGGCACCTCTTTGCACGATGGCTGACACCTCAGAGGAGGCCTTCAATAATACTGGTTCCTCCTTGCTCTGCCGCATCAGTCTTGTAGGTTCACAGCAGCAATCTGGTTCGTTTTCACTGCGGCTTCATTTGTTTCCAAAAAATGTGCTGTTCAGATAGGATTTCTGTAGGATATTACAAGGCTGGCCGTGGATCTCTGTGGGCTCACATCCTCGTAGCTCTGCTGCTGCGTATGCCTCCAAACACACCCTATTAAACACAAAGGAGACCCTATTCACAGAAGCCATTGTACAATTGCCTGCAGTCCAAAGAAGAATGCACATCTCGCGATCTTACCGCTACCTGATACAAGTCACAAAATGCAATGAAAGCTCAGGTATAAAAAGTGCAAAGCAACACCATTGAACATAGGACTTCCATAATGTCAGGCCCTACTTTACTAGCATGGATCCTACTACATGGAAGGAGGGCCAGAATCTTACATTCATGAACCACATTTTATGGGGGATGCCAGATGAGGTGTATGGAAGATACAGATTACCTCCCCATGACCTCCTAGCGAGGTCAGCGAGTGGGAGAAGGACCTCGCATCACCCACCATGTGCTCACAGACACCGCTGGTGAAAGTATTATCAGCCTTACACTTCCTGGAAACTGGATCCTTCCAGTAAACCACAGGATGTGTTTGGGGCATATCACAGCCCACACAATCCCAGTGCCTCCACCAGCTATTGCGCTGCATCCTAGCACATGTGAATAGGCAAATATACATGCCACACACACTGTAGACAAGCCAGTGTGTGCCAGGAAGTCTACTCAATTGCACACTTTCCACAGGTCCTGTGAGCCATCGACTGTACACATGTAGCCCCCCCGCCCCCTGCCACAGAGACTGAGCACATCTATCACAACAGGAAACATTGGTATTCCATGAATGTGCAGGTGATATGTGATGCCAAGCGACACATCATGCATGTCAATTACATGGGATGAATGCATTATTATTATTTTATTTTACGTATTTTATTGGCATTTGTGTTGGATGCATACAAATACAAGGGAATAGTTTCTTACCTGTAACTCCATTTCTCCAGCATTGGTATCTTTCATGGATTCACATGCTTAGAATATTCCCCGTCGTCAGACTGGGACCCCTCGGTACACATATATAGCCTTTTCCAATAGAAATATTGAACATCGATCTTGTAGAATGGGCTCTAGGATGTCCTTGCAGTGGCCTTCCGGCCTTAGAGTGACAAAACGCAATCGTCGATGAGACCCATCAAGCCAATCCTTGTTTAGAGATTGCTTTTCCTCCCGTCGACGGACCATATGCAACGAACAGTTGTCTAGTAGACCTGAATTCCTGTGTACGATGTAGGTAAAATTTCAGAGCCCTCTTAACATCCAGGGTATGAAGAGCTTTTTCTGCTGCCGATGATGGTGTGGTGAAGAAAGTAGGGAGAACAGTGGACGAGTGTTTGTGATACACTGTCGGAACTTTTGGGACGAACATAGGATTAGTTGCCAAGACTACTTTGTCCTTAAAGAATCTTAGGTATGGCGGGTCTACGACCAGCGTTTGCAGTTCCGAGATTCTTCTAGCTGATGTGATAGCAATCAAGAATGCCAACTTCCACTAAATTAATTTTATGTCGGACGTGGCCATAGGCTCAAAAGGCGGTTTCATTAAGCCTGCCAACACTGTGTTGAGACTTCAAGTCGGGGGGAAACGTTTTTCCCGGGGGAAAAGCTCGAAATAAACCCCTCATGAAGTGTTTTACAAGTCTGTCGCTAAATAGAGGAGACGACTGCCTTTTCCTTGTGAACCTCGAGATGGCCGCCAGGTGCACCTTTATGGATGTGAAGGATAATCCCCTCTCCGCCAAGAGGAGCAGGTAAGGTAGAACTTGTTCCGGCGTCACCGACAACGGTTGTAGGCCCTGTTGTCCCCTACACCATTCACAGAACCTCCGCCACTTATAGGAGTAGGATTTGTTTGTAGAAGGGGCTCTAGCCGCCTGCAGAATTTTTTGACAATCCTCCGAAACGTCTAAAGCACCGAACTCCGAAAAGTCAGGAGCCAGGCTGTAAGGTTGAGACTGTCCGGGTCGTGATGCCACACCGTGCCTTTGTCCCGGGATAGTAGGTTCGGGACTTTCGGAAACCCTATGGGATGTTCCAGCGACAGGTGAAGCAGGTCGGAGAACCACGGTTGCCTTGGCCAGTATGGTGTCACTAGAATTACCCGGCAATTGTATCTGCGTATCCACTGTATTGTCCTCCGCATGAGGGGGAACGGGGGAAAAGCATAGAGGAACATGTCCGTCCATGGGAAGGAGAATGCCTCCCCCCTGGAGCCCTCATGAGGCTATCTGCTTGCGAATTGCTCACATTTCTTGTTGTCTTTGGTCGCGAAGGCGTCCAGAGGGGGGTGACCCCATTTCTCGAACACTTTCATCAGGTGAACTGTGTCCATTTCCCACTCGTGTATCTGGGCCATGCTTCTGCTGAGGGAGTCTGCTTGGGAGTTCCTCACTCCTGGAGAGTGATGAGCCACGATGGAAATTTCGTGCTTTAATGCCCAATGCCATGTTTTCTGGGCTTCTATGGAAAGAGTTCTTGATCGCGTCCCTCCTTGTTTCCTCAGATAAAACATGGCCGTTGTATTGTCGGTCAGTATTCGTACTCGCGAGCCCTCTATGTGTGGTAGGAATGCCTTCAAGGCCCATCGTACTGCTCTGAGCTCTAACACGTTTATGAGTAGGAGTGACTCCGTTGGAGACCAACGACCTTGCGTTTGGAGAGCACCCATGTGAGCTCCCCATCCGGTTAGGGACGCATCCGTGACTATGGTTCGCTGAAACTCCGGCTCCTGTAGGGGTACGCCGTTGTTCAGATTGTGGAAACTCTGCCACCACTGAAGGGTCCGAAGCAGCTTGTCGTCGTCGTCGATGGTTATCTTGTCTGACCACGATCCTTGAGCCTGCGTCCATCGGTCCGCGAGGAATTCCTGGACTGGCCTCATGAATAGGCGACAGTTTTCCACCAGATGGATGCAGAATGCCATGGCCCCTAGGACCGAAACGTATTTTCTCACTGAGATCTTGGTGTTTCGCCGTAGTCGGCATGCTTGTTGATTGAGTCTTGAGGTTCTGTCGAGAGAAGGTTTCACTAGCCCTAACTGGGTCTCGAACTGTGCCCCCAGGAATACCAGCAATCTCGATGGCAGCAGAGAGGATTTTTCGAAGTTTATGGCGAATCCCAGCTGTTGTAGAAGCTGCATGGTGGCTTGTAAACTTGTGTTGGTCGACGCTGGGGAGGATCCCCTTACCAGCCAGTCGTCGAGGTATGGGTATACATGGTGGCCTTGCTTCCTTAGCCAGGCCGCTACTGGAGCCAGGCATTTCGTGAACGTTCTGGGGGAGGTCTTGAGCCCAAAAGGAAGAACCGTGAATTGGTAGTGAGTCCGCCCTATTACAAATCTTAGGAATTTCCTGCGTTTCCGAAACATTGGAATATGGAAATACGCGTCCTGTAAATCCAGGGACGCTAGAAAATCCCCCTCTTGAACGGCGCGGATCACTTCCTGCAGAGTGAGCATCTTGAATTTTAGGCTCTTTAAAGACTTGTTGAGATCGCGTAAGTCTAAAATGGGACGCCATTTGCCGTTCGGCTTTTTTACGACAAAATATCTTGAGTAGACTCCTTGACCTCTCTGTGATGTTGGAACTAATTCTATCACGCCCTTTGCTAACATGAGTGTTACCTCTTGTTGCAGTATCTTCAGATGGGAATGAGCGGTGAACGCAGGTGGAATTTGCGGAGGGCTGTGTTTGAATTGTAGAGAGTGTCCGTTTCTTATAGTATCCAGCACCCATTGATCCGTCGTTATTCGTTCCCATTCGTCGACATATGCTGAAACTCTTCCCCCCAGAACGGTGTGTTGTATGTCACTGCTGATCTTTATTTTGCTTGTCTCTCGACGACGACGGATATGATGGTCTTTTCCTGGAAGTCTGGAAGTTCCGGCGACGGTTTGCCGTTTGGGAGGCACGTCTGTATCCCTGGGAGGGGTAAGCTGATCTGCCAAAGGATCTGTCTCCAGATGCAGAGAATCTTGAATTACCTGAAGCCCCTCTAAAGGGACGAAAAGACTTGTAGTTTCTGCCACTCTGGAGGGCACCCAATGAACGTGCCGTGTCCGAGTCCTCTTTCATTCCCTTTAGGGCTTCGTCCACCTTCTCACCGAAAAGAAGGTCTCCCTCAAAGGGCATATCTAAAACTTTGTATTGTACTTCTGGACTGAAGTAGGTACCCTTACGCCATGACTGTCGATGTAATACGACCCCATTATTGACTTGCTTGAAGCCTGAATCAGCGAGGTCCACTGCGATGTTTATTGCGTGATTTGAGGCTTCCTCACCTTCTCGGACGAGTAACATCGCTGCCTTCCTATGCTCTTCCGGAAGATGATCAAGCAACGGAGCTAGCCTGTGCCACATCTCCCTATCGTATCTGGCAACAATTGCCAGAGAGTTTGCGGCCTTTACTGTGGTCGCTCCCACGAATAGCACTTTTTTGCCAAAGGCATCTTGGCGTCTCGCTTTGTTCTCAGGAGGAGTCGTGCACTTGTGCTGGGCCTTCGCCTTCCTCGCCGCTGCCGCCGACACCACCGAGTCTGGCGTTGGTTGGGTGGATAAACACTTGGGGGGTAGACTCTGGAGCCTTAAACTTTTTTTCCAGGCGTCCTTTCACTGCCAGCTCTGAAAACGGGTGACGCATTGTCTGCAACCCCTCCTTCCATACATGGTCTAGTATTGGTATCGAGAACACAGACCTCCTTCTCTTACCCATGTGGTCGAACAAAAAACAGTCCTTTTTCTGTTCTTCCTGGGACAAACCAAATTCTTTGCATGCCTTCTCCATCATAGAATGGAATGACGCAATGTCGTCCGGAGGGGAGGGGTGAGCTGGGCTTCTATGGGTTTCCAACTCCACCTCTGACTCCCAGGTTGGATCCCTGGAGGGGGATGATGAGATATCCGACATGGCTCCCGTGTCAGACTCCGAATCTGGCAGCTCATCTTCCTCTTGTGCCAGTGCTGAGATTGGCGTGCGTAGGTGCGTCGGTTGACGGGACGGGCCGGCTCGTCGACGGGTGACTGTGGCAGGTTTGCCTGAGGTAGTCTCTGGTCCAACGACTAACAACGACTGAAGCGTGGACAGAATTTCCAACGACAAAACAGATTGAGGATTGAGAAGAGGGGCAGATACCGGTATAACGGATCCCCTCGTCGACGACTTATTAGCCACTCGTAGCCCTAGGTCTGCTGGGCCAGCTATTCTCTCATTCTCGTCCTCCGAGGACAGCAACACAGCCTGTTCTTGTAGTAAAGTATCCGGGGGGATCGGATCAAAAACTTCAGGCCTCCAGGCCTCCTGTAGTACCCCCGTCGACGAGGCCATCGTCGACGTCGTTGTCGGTGGGACGGTGGATGCCACCTGCGTAAGTGGCAGGGTGGAGGCCGATGACTGGGCCGCCGTCGACAACGCCTTAGCGCCTTTTCCACACTTGGCTTGCTTTTACTCGACTCTCGGTCGATCTATGATGATCGCCCGAGGAGGATTTCCTTTCCTTTTCATGCTTTTTTGATGAAGATGATTTCTTTGACGAGGAGTCTCTAGTTGAGTGACTTCCAGACGACTCTTTTTCCGTCGGTTGAGATTTCTTTGCCGGTGGTTCCGACGAGGTAGCGCGGCGTGATGTTTTTGCCGATTGTGTGGAGCCTACCTCCGAAGGGGGGTATGCCCCCGCTCCATCATTCAGCCATGCCACCAGTCGTCGACTGGGGTTTTTTGAGAAAACCCTTTGCATATGTCGGAGTTATCCGCCGAATGATGAGGGTGGAGGCAATATATACAATCCATATGTCCGTCCCCCTCGTAAACTTTTTTCAAGCCGCACGTCGCGCATGGGCGGAACAGCGCTTTTCCTGACACGGAGGACATTTTCTGTACTCAAATTCCAGTAATGCAACGATGTACAAAATAGTAAGACAACGCGAGGAGATCCCACTACTTTGGAGACGGTTGAAATCTGAAGGGGAACCGCGGGGGCGGGCCTCTTATAAGGGGACGGCCTACGGAGCATGCGTAGGCGGGTCCTAAAAGGACGTAGATAGGACACAAAAGTGTCGGAGGTTTTCCTATTGGAAAAGGCTATATATGTGTACCGAGGGGTCCCAGTCTGACGACGGGGAATATTCTAAGCATGTGAATCCATGAAAGATCCAATGCCGGAGAAGAAAATTAACTAAAACAATAAACATAAACAACAACAGTCTTCATGGGAAACAGTTCCTCTTACTTAGGTGGGCATGGGTGCAAATGGGGGTTCCGACGTCTCGGGAAGTGGGAGGGATCTCGGTCAGGAGGGTCACCATATCCAGGGGAGTGCGAGGGATCAGTTATGGCAAAGTGGTGGGGTTTCTCAGGGGGGTTTGTGGTCTGCACTGAAGGGTATATCTCTCAGAAGGGCCTTCCAAGAGTCCAGAGAGCCACTCGCAATGTCTCCGTTAGAGGTGATTCCATCTTGCCAGGCTCTGGTTTTGGCTGCAGTCCATCTCTCTAATTCTTTCTTCCAGCGTTCATGTCTAGGGCCCCCGGTGTCTTCCATGCCATGGTTATAGTTCTTTTTGCAAGGATACATGAAATGTCCATCAACTTAACAACATGTTTGTATTTGCTTGGTCTGGGGTAGACCCCTAATAAACATTCTCCGGGTGTCCATTCATATCTGCTTATCCCAGCGTCAGTGCAGGTTTGTTTGACTTTGGACCACAGCGCCATTGTCTTGGTGCAAGTCCAGAACATGTGGATCAGATCAGCTTGGTCATTCCCACACCATGGGCAAGCCGGGGAGGCCCGTTCGTTGAAGGAGGCCACACTGTGTGGGGTCATATACGTCCGATACAGGACATTTAGTTGTATCTGACTGAATCCGGAGTTTTGACACCTTCTTGAGGTATAATAGCGTTCTTTCCCATTCCTTGTCCGTAAGCGTAGTTTCAAGATCGGTCTCCCATTTCGCCTTCAGTGTCTCTCTTTTGGGGTTGGGTTTGTCGATGAGCCTCTTATGGAGTCGAGAGACTGGTTTCCAGCCATCTGTGAGGTTGTGCATCTCTTGTAACAGTGGGTCTGGGGTGGGTTCCTCCGGCCAGGTGCACCAGATCTTCTTGGCGGTTTGCTTGAGCCGATGATACCAGAGGAACTGGCCGCTTGATAGCCCTTCGTTAGCCTGCAGCGATTCAAAATCCCCGAATTCACCCTCCTCAAACATATCACCCCATGTGTAAATTCTGGAGTCCTCCCACCTCCTAGCTGTGGAGAGATCCGATTCTGTTCTGCACACGTCAACCAGGATGGGGTTGTCTGGGGTGTAAGGGTGGACCAGAACATAGCAGGTTCTGGTCCAAATCTGTCTGCCAAGTTCAATGATCAGGGGGGCATCTGGGGATTGTCGTAGGGGGTTCCAAAGAGTTTCCCTAGGGAATATTCTGGAGGAAGATTGTCTCAATAGCCCCAGCTCGGCAGATGGTTCGTCCGAGAGCCACTTTGTCACGTGGCTAAGCTGTGCCACAAGATAATACAACTGGAGGTCTGGGAGTTGTATTCCCCCTTCCTTGTATGGGAGGGATAGAGTGGCCAAAGTCAATTTATGCCTGGTAGGTCCCCATAGGAAGTCCTTGAGAAGTGCCTCCAATTTCTTAAAGAAGGGCGGTCTGACGTAGTGGCATATGTTGACGAAGAAATAAAGAAATCGGGGGAGGACTATCATCTTAACGATTGCTGCTCTGCCCACCATTGCCAGTGGGAGTCTAGACCAAAATTCCATGGATCTGCGAAGGCTGGTTATTGCTACTTCCATGTTGTACTCGTGTGTGAGCATCAGGGTGTGGCTCACATTAATTCCTAGGTACCGGAACGTGTCAAGTTGCCACTTTATCCCAATGTTCGGGAGGTCGGTTTCTTCTAAGCCTCTCAGGCTAGCCAAGGGAAAGGCAGAGGATTTCAGTCTACTGAATTTGATCCCAGAGTATTTCGCATAGTTATCTAGCACATCCAATGTGATTGGTGCGTTGACCTGGGGATCTTTCAAGTATAAAAGGACATCATCCGGGTATAGGGATATTATGTTATGTTCGTTGCCCACTTTGATGCCAGCGTCAAAGAACTGATTCCTAAAATATATGGCAATCGGCTCCAGGCCCAATATGTATAGCATGGGCGACAGTGGGCACCCTTGTCTGGTGCCCCTTTGTATTTTCCAGGAATCAGACACTGTTCTGCCGGTTTTTACTCTTGCCATAAGTGAATTATAGAGTACTGTGATCCATCTGACAAAGCCTTCGCCAAACCCGAACCCCCTCAGTACCTCGACGAGCCATTCCCAGAAGATAGAATCAAAGGCCTTGATGGCATCGAGTGATAGTACTGCTAGGTCTTCTTCCTTCTCATAGGTTTCGGCCATAATGTGTTGGAGCCTTGGTGTTGCGTCCTGGGACAAAGCCATTCTGGTCTTCGTGGACTAGGGACCCTACCACCCTAGCGAGTCTCCTGGCCAGTATAGTGGTGAGAATCTTACTGTCATAATTTAACAAGGCCAAAGGGCGATAAGAGTCACAGTCGGTGGGTGGTTTGAGCATGGGAATAATTATGGTCTCTTTCATAGTGTTAGGTAAGACCCCGTTTTCGTAGGCCTCTAGGTAGACCTCATGGAGGATTGGGGCGAGGATGGGTTCATACGTTTTGTAAAATTCAGGCGGGAGGCCATCACTTCCGGGAGCCTTACAGGTGGCCAGCGATCTGATTGCATCTGTCACATCTTCTGCTGTGATTTCCATTTCCAGTGCCTCTCTCTGTTCGCTGGACAATTTGGGGAGGCCTATCTCAACTAGTGTTTCTTTGATTTCGTCTCTATCTACTTGTGTTTCGTGGGAGTACAATCTGGAGTAGAACTTGGCAAACGCTTCATTGATTCCTAGTTGTGTCTTGTGGCGTGCCCCGTTTTCGTCCAGTATCTCCGTTGGGAGGTGCCTGGGGCGTTCACGCTTATATAGCCAGGCCAGCAATCTGCTGGGTTTGTCAGATTCCTTATGAGACCTGGTAGTGTATGTCGCAAAGTCAAACTTCTCCAATGTGTCCCAGGAAGATTGGCATTTCTCGCGGGCTTCCTTCAACTTCATTTCAACCTCTGGAGTAATGTTTGAGGTGGATTCTAGGCGGGAGATCTCTTTTTCTTGTGCTTCGAGCTCAGACCTCAATTGCTTATGAGTGCCTCCAGCTTTTGATATTATTTCTCCTGTTGCCACCACCTTCATGGCTTCCCACAATGTGCTCCAGGTAGATACTGAGCCTTTATTAATGTCGATGTATTCTTCTAGTTTTTCAGCGAGGTCCTCCCTGAACTCCGGGTCGGCGAACGTGCTGTGGGCATCCTCCACATGGGGATTGGTGGTCTAGGCCCCGTTAATCACCATTGCATGATCAGTGGGGAGTGGTCTGAGATTGATCTTCCTAAGTATGCCGTGGATTCTGCCAATGTACTTGTTCTCTGTCGATGACCAGATAGTCGATCCTCGTGTGGATCTTACGCGGGGCTGAATAATAGGAATAGATCTTTTCAACAGGATGTTGTTCCCTCCAAATATCCACCAAATCGAGTTGTTGCAGTGTTTCTGTCAGGGCACATGTTGCAGGGTTGCTTGGATGGGGGGGGGGGGGGGTGCTGAGCTGTCCATAGAGCCATCAATGATGCAGTTGAAGTCCCCCCCCATATAAAGGTCCTATTTCGGTGGCATGCTATCCTTGAGCTTATTGCTCTGAGGTGTGATGGTATTCCGTGTTGCGTTAAGTACGAGTTGACTAGGCAAATTGGAGTCTGTTCGATAGTGCCCCACATTTTCACATACCTTCCCTCTTTATCGGACTCGAATCCTTGCAATTGGAAGGGCACATTTGAGTTCACCCATGTGAACACCCCCCCCCCCTTGAGTATTTGAGTAGGGGGATCCTCTCCCGGTCCCAGCCCATAGATATATTAATTTGGACACGGCGTCTTCTCTAAGATGCGTCTCTTGCAACATTGCAATCGAGACCTTTTTCCTGTGAAGATACGATTGTATTCGATTTCGTCTCAAGTATGAGCTCATACCCCTCACATTCCACGTCATGACCTTGAGTTGTGACGCCATCGGGTCGACGTTTTGAGGCCGGCTGGCAGCTCCTCTTCTGGAGCCTGTAGTAATGCCAAACTGAGGTTATGAGACTGTAGACGGGAATAATCAAGTTCTTCTCCCCCCCCAAGTTGTAGAGTGCACCCATCCAGTGCTTCTTCAGCGGTAGTGGTGTGACGACTGTATAACTAACAAAACTATTAACAAAACTCAAACTGGTGTGCCCAGCGACTATATCTTCGTTGTGGTGCTTGGACGCTCTCGAGCCGTCCTGACCCATCCGGGTATCGGGCACGAGCTGGGTCGGGCAGGTGGCTGTCCGGACCCGGATTGTCTACGGGGGATAGGGCTGGTGTCTGGCGGAGAGGCCGTCGATCTTAGAGTCTATGTGTGTCCTCAATGAAGCAATAGCCTCCAATATTTGGGAGTGGTTTTCCGTGGATTCCCCCTTTCGTGTGGGTAATCTCTGGGGCACAAGAGCGAGCCTGTATGGGGGTTTTTGGCTTGGCGGATACAAATGAGTCCATGGTGGCTGCTTTCGCTTTGTTCCTGGCGGCCATTTTGGAGTCTCGGTGATGCTGCCCCTGGGACACTGTAGATGAGTTACCGGTGGGGATATCAGCGGTCTCCCCGTAGAGTACGGTGTCAAGAGTCAATGAATCCGAATCTGCAGGGGAGTAGAGGTGCCGCCACTATATCTGTGAAGTCGCCGTCGGTGCCCTTACCTCTGAACGTCCGACTAGCCGGGGTAGGGAGATCTGGGGGCGCCGTAGTCACGCTCTGCAGCTGGTTCTCGCTGTCCTGTGCCTGGGGGGGGGCCACGCTGGGGAGGAACGGCTGAGCCTGCGTAGTGTACCTCGGGTGTGCAGGTGCCGCTGTGGCGGGCCTCGCCCAGCGGTGAAATGCAGGGCGAGGGCTCTCCCTTTCGATGTTCTGCATGCGATCGTGCTCCGTCGTGTTGTCTCTGCTCGATTTGGCCACCTTAGTCCCCGGATGTCGTTTGATGGCGGCTCCCTTCTCGGAGTTTCCGCTAAGTGGCGCAGGGCGCCATCTTGGATGCGTATGGAAGCGGGGGAGGGAGTATGATTCGAGGACAATTTCGCCAACCAGCGGGTCCGATTTTCCCAGTTGGTCAAGCAGGTTGTGTCGGGGTCAGCTTCTCCCACCTCTGCATCAGCTTTTCGCGGTCGTAGGCACTTCTTGTACCGGCAAAAAGGATCAAGAAACTGTGTCTCGGCCGGAGCTCGGCTATTCAGCCTCTGTACTCCATCGGCTCCAGGCCACGCCCCCAGGATGAATGCATAACTACATCTACCACCATTCCCCCATATCGCAAGGCTTGGTGGGCGAGTATCAATTATCCTACACATGCAAGCAGACACATAACACAAACACAAGGAATGACAATCAATACCAACAACCATTTCCCCCTTTGCAGTGGACAGTGCCTACCCACTCCCACCATTCCTGATGACGCCCATCAGGAATCCTGCCACCCCAGGTGAGGCACACTACAACATAGCACACAGCCACTAGGGGCATAGAGGAGCTCAGATGCAGGGTGCTCAAGTTCCGCTTCTGCTCCCTTGTCCGGTGGCATATTGCTATGTGCACCCCCTGTAGTATGCAAGATCCTGGCATGTTGGGTCCTGCACAATATTGATACACATACTGGCACAGCAGTAGAGCTGCAGGAGGGGCACCACCCTCATCCACAAGCACCACCCATTCCCTTAGTAGACACAAGTCACAGAGGAAGGACACACAATCTTGACCTGAACTGCAACCCCTGTGGAACATACAGCGAAGCCACATCCCATCCCTGATGCCTTTCAATGATGCAATCGGACAAATCCAGCTTGCCCATAACACCCTGAGAATGTGCGTCTGTGAGAGGCAAACTGTGTGCCCCATACACAATAACGACATTGCTGCCCCATAACACAATAACGACATTGCCGCCCCATCCACATCAAATGCACACAACACCTACACAGTCATAGCAAGTGGAAATAACAGGATCTTTGTCACAGGCACAAAAATCATAAACAGTGAAGCCATCCCAAGGCTCAATGGCAACATGCCATGTGCTCCCCTGGGTGGAATGCACCAACTGCAACAAATACCTACCCTGACTGCCATTTTCATCAGGGCTTGCAAAATCTCATCTGCTTGCATTGACATGCAGTGCGTGAAAGCAAACAAAATAGGACTAGCTCTAGGTGTCCTGCATGGATCAGGGAAACTTGACAGCTATGGTCTACCCAGTGCCACCCATGGCTTGGAGGCGCCCCCTGGCTGTCAGGGGATCTGCCCTCAATACCTTAGAGCTTTGCCCTCCAGAGAGGACCAGGGCCCCCATGCACACTGCCGCAGTGTTAGTGGGCCAGCACATTGCATTGGAGGTTGGCACACAAACGCCGGAGCACCCCTGGATGCCCAGGAATCTGGCTGAGATACCTTTGAGCTTTGATTTCCAGAAACAGGCAGGGTCCCCAACCAACTCGCTGAGCCAGAGTAGCACTTCCCTAGGTCCCAGTTGGGCCGACTAAGCCATGACTCAGGCCATCAGGTCCAACCATTCCAGCCAGTTGGGCCCAGCCGAAGGACCAGATGGCCTGGAATGGTCCACCCTGACCACATGGCTGTACGGACATGAGATTGTTCCTACCATAAGGACACCGTCCAGGGCCTGGAGCTTAAGCTGCTACCTCTGCACCACAGGTCCAAAGTTCAAGCTGACATTTCTGTGCCCCGGGGACAGGCCTTCAGCCGTCATTTGCAACAGAGGCCCAGCATCTCTTCCCTGCCTCCCACGGGCTGGGTCCTGCCACTCTGCTGTCAGCCAGGCCAAGGCCATCTGGTCTGCTATACTGACCAGAAGGGGAGAAGAGCATGCCCCTCATCCAGTACACACTCCCCCAGGTGCACCCAGGATGGATGGGTGTTTCCCATGTGCCCCATGGTGCAGCAGGAGGGAGGTTGGAGACCCCTTGTGGCAGTGGCACCACAGCAGCGCCTTTGACAAAACCTTGACTCAATGGAGGACTTCCAATAGATTGCAGCTATGTAGCTGCTTTGCTACTTAAGAAACCCTGACCCATAATCAGATAGTCTGCAAATAATGTTGCACCACAAACTATGGGGCAAGAGATTGCCCACTACTGGTCCACACTCGTCCTGAGGTGGCTTGATTCACTGGCTCAGAGCCCGGCTAGCTTATGGCAACTGAGGCTACAATGTGCTGCAGTACGATTAGGATTTCGCTCTTCCTCTCCCCTGCTGATGCACCCGACTTCTCCATGCACTGGTCACCCTCTGAACTTGGGCCAAGGCTCCTACATGGCCAGTTGCCCCCATAATCCCCATCACTTAAGGGGTCTGTATCTGCAACCCGAGAGTCCAGTCTCTCTGCACTTATGAGCCACCCGCTGGCTGCACTTGAGTTAACTGCACTTCCCCCCTCCCCTACACTTGCACAATCTTAATGACACAAGGCCTAGTAAGATGGTAGTTTTGTCCTCCCTTGTTTCTCTACCACCCCTACTCCCCTACTTGTCTTGTCGCACCTAGAAATACTTGTGTCCAGGTTCGTTATAAATGCCATATAAGATCATGCTGAAGGCACACACAAAACGTACTTGTTACTTTAAAACAGTGCATGTAGATTTTGGAAAGACTTGCATTTATAGACCAATTCAGTTTTCTAATCAGATGGGAAACGCCAGAGATATCCTCTTGAACACCCATTTCATGGCATCTAGCAAGCAGTCACTGGTTTATCATTTGCCACAGCTTGCTGGTCTTTTATGACGGTACTAGTGGAAAAGCCAGTGGACACAGGCTAATGTGCATAAAGGAAGACATATCCAGAGCATAAACCTGTGTTATATTTTAGCATAACTTATGTTAATTGGAAAAAATGTAAAGGATCTTGCTCCTTTTACGTGGAGTATTAACCTCAATAATATCACAGAATCCATTGAAAGATCAACATAGTACATGCAGCCAACTGATTCACAGGGCGCATGATTCAAAGTAGACATGAGATCATAAAATAAATTGAAGTCAAACGAAGTTTAAAACATTAATGAAGGCTAGTATTAATATAATACATACCAAGACATTTTACAATGAATCATTAAATACATAAGTACATTGAAAAAAAATTAAATGTTAGAGAAATGGTGCTTAATCAAAAGATTTTTTTAAATGATATATTTTCATAGTGTATGCAACTTGAAGCATGGTGTTAAAGTGGTACACAATACGCATTTTGTTTGCCTGGAAGATGAACTTGAAGTTTTATTGTATGTGTAAGCCAACAGCTCCATCTAGCAGTGATAACAGGCAAATCAGACATGACAGCTTCAGACAAACATGCATCTGGCCTTTTATTTTAGTATGATGGTCTTGGTGCAAAGTACCATTCTCTTAAATTATGGATGTTTTGGAACCATCTTTTTTCTTAGTAATGTCATTGTTTCAGTTGCTTTGAGTGTTTATTTAGGCACCAACTTCTATCAATCCAGTTCATGTGGACTGAAGAAATAAATAGGCATGCAATCAATCGTTTTTCTAACCGGATGTGCGTTTGTTCTGTTGCATCGTAATAAACATTTGTCTGAATAAGTGCTGCATGTGCCCCACGTGTGTTTAGGTCACTATGACCCAATCAATTACATGTTGGCATTTTATTTACAGAGCAGCAATTTAAAAACAATGGCATATTCTCACTTAATAAGGTAGCCAATGTTGTCACACCAACCATTTGTAATTGTGGCCTCTGTGCAGACGTCTCTCACTACCAGGTGTTACGGAGGGCATGCAAGATCGGTGCAGAATTACTGCTTTGAGTTCATCTGGTATATGTAAAATAGACTATTTTTCAATACTAAGTGTGAAGTATTAATCCCCTTTTAATTTCAGGATTCCCACCCCGAATACTCAAGTGCGGCTTTATATGGCATTGCAGTGTATATTTAATTATTGTAAGAATTAAAATAAAGGTCTGCGTTTCAATCAAAAGGAATCAATTTTGCATGGATTTGTAAAGTTGATATTACATGGAACTGGATGTTTTCCAGATTGTGACTTCACACAAGAGAACACATGTCTGCAGTGATGTACTTTTTAACCACCGACCGTGTGAGGGGTCAGAAACGTGAAGCAGACAACTTTGAAGATTTCTCAACAAATGCCGTTTTACTATAAGATCAGGCTGGATGAACGCCTCACTATTGGTACCCTGACAAGTATTTCCCCACCTAAAATAAACTATAGGAAACACTAACAAATGAGATCTGCCCCTCACACATATACATTAAACAAATAAACAAGGTAAAACAGCAATTTTCAGCAAACAATGATTGAATTTGTAATGCCACCGCAGTCTTTGTAACGTGGGAAAATTCCCCTTCCAAGTTCAAACGGGATTCTGTTTCACAGTTCAAGGAAAGAGATCTAGGCATTCCTGATTTGCAAGAATGTTAAATCACAGTTCGTTTCCACTTGAACTCATAAACGTAAGTTCCAACTTGACAGAAAGTTCCAGCTCAGAAAATAGAAGGTTCCTTCCCTTTCTTGAACTATTCCTCAATAGCAATAATAATGGTCTTAGTTGGGATGATTTTTGCCACAAATGTCTGTGGCATCATCTTCAATTGTATTCATCAGTATGCCTTTTAAACACTTTCCACCTGGCTTGTCCCCATGCCAGGCCCGCTCCTCTAGCAGTTCAGGTATACTCCCTTGCCCAAACAATAATTCACAAGCGCTTTTGGTGTTAAATATCATTAGATTTCACCACAATGTCATTATTCAACAAATCACAGCTTCCAAACTTCCAACTCTTCATCAAAAACAAGATTTTTTATTAGTGCGCGTCACACTAACGCTCCTCTCACTCTGGGCCTCTTTTCCCAGAAGAGCAGCCTTTGTGACACTCTGGTTTCCTCACTACACAAGTAATGGATGACCAATATGGAAATGGACTTTTAATTCTGTATGTGCTACAGTTGTCTATGTTTATGAATCTTCCAATAGCCCCCTGCAACTGTTGGCAATGTCTGCTAGTCTGCAACTGCCTTGATTTGTCTCTTGGTTTAGGCAATGCTTGTAGGTGTTCCCTTTTAACAATGTTGGTTGGCATTTCTGTAGTCTCATATTCATAACATTACAGTTTGTTGGCTTTCATATAATGTGGTGTCGCTGCTTTTTATGACTTCAGAATTCAAAAGTGCTTTTTCAAGTCACTTTCAATCACACAGGAGTGTCTCTCACTCGCCAAACAGCTGTCTAGCATATGCAAGCAGCAAAGTGGTGCTGGGGGGGGGGGGGGGGGGGGACACACATGCAGTGAACTCAGGTAAGACCGCTCTTCTCCCTTGTTTTGGCGTCGCACAATGTGGCAAGCCTATTCTATCAGTTCATCGCCTGTGTCACCTGATCCTGGCGACCAAGTTGCTCTTGAGGGTCTCTGGGGCATGTCAGACTCCAGAAACTTAGATGCCCTCGGTTGCACGCCAGCCACCTGAAATGGGAAGGGGCACTTCCCTCATCTTCACTTCCAGCTGCACAACCTTCACATATTAGGTCACCAGAGGGTAATGTTCGATCTCAAATGTTTCCTGCTGCACAACACTGCAATTCAGGATTAGAGAGGCCCAGACCCTCGGGACAGAGTTGCTCTATGCCACACAATTGTCCTGGCTTCTTTCCTGCTTTGGCCTTCTGCTTCTTTATCCTATTCTCCTGGCCTTGCTCCTAAGGGGAGCCTTTCAAGTCTCTCTGAGGTGTGGGTCATTTGCATTAATGAACTGACCACTCCAATACTGCATTCAATCATTTTTCTCCTCAGAGTTCTTCCAGGATTATGAAGTCACCAATGACAAAGTTAGGGTTTCTTAGTAAAGCTTCGTAACTAGGTAGTTTCCCATTCCTCCTGACCCACTTTCCCCTAATGTGATCCTCCCACAGAACACCACCCCTGGGTCAGGGTCAGACAGTATCTGCCTTGCCAGATGAGGTTTTCAGGGAGGGGGGGGCGGGGCAATCATTGCCGATTCATCACAGAAGGTACACAAAGAAATTTACCTATGCTGAGTTATCTTTTTAGTCACTCTTTTGCAAACTGGATACCACATCTGGTACACATTAGCCAGTTTGTTTCAAATGTCTGGTTATACCAGGAAGATGTATTTTTTTTAAAAAAAACTTGCTCTTCATTTCCCAGACTTAATTTTCGCTTTGAGGACAGGGGTTATCCCACCTTTTGTCATTTCTGGGATGTCTTCGAGACCCAAACAGAATATATTCAGTCTTGGGACAGAAACAAAAAAGGTTGGCTTTTCTTGTTCAGTTCTATGTGCAATTCATTTCCAATGTGTACATTGAGTTATAGCTAACAAAAATGTCCATCTCTCCCCCCCCCAATCATCATCTCTCTTGGTCTCATAGTTAGATGCATTACTCACTGTTGCAGTAGTGTAGTTGATTTTCAAACATGTTCTACACATTGCTTATGCACTTGCATGGTTGCAAGGCTTACATGATCCGTTTTCTCAACCATATAGCCAACATCGGTTTATAGGTAACTGCACAGCAGCTCTATAGTCAAATACATCAATGGTTTAAATGATTACAGCGACTTTTAGCAAGTTTAAGTGTTATTCTGTGTCAACTAATCTAAATTACCAGTCGTACCTTCAATTCTCCCTACAGAACCAATTACTTCAAATCAAAAACTGTTAAATACCCTTTCCCACAGAGAACAGTGTCAGGGTTTGAAAATTGCTCTGCGATGTTACATGCCTCTTAGCTAGGTTAACCTCAGAAATAGTTTGGCTGGCATACAATTGTGGCCCTAAAACAGCCAGGATATTGCCAATGAGTTTTACACAAGTTGGTTCTTATATTTACCTTGAGGCTACCTGTAGCTTTTCTGGATAGCTGCACAGTCTTTATTATAGCCTCAATCCAAATTTGTACATTTGCTAGTATATTTGCATTTTTAAGAATCCTACAAACCTCCCTCTTACAGCCCAAACTTTGACACAAATCTCACCAACACCATTGTCAACCTCTCCACATACCATGACACCAGTCGTTTGGGTGGGGGCAGGCGCATCACCTTCCGGGGCACCAATGGTCCAGGTATAAACACAGATTTCTAAACCAACAATCAACCCCACACCTCTAGTATACCAGAAGGGATCCAAACTGATTGGAATACAAGTGAATTTAAGACCTCCTTGTCTAATTTTGGTAATGTGGATGAAACAGCAGGCTCATCTCTGCAAGGTCATGGATCAGTTGCAAGACCGCGAAAATACAATTACTACAAAATGATACAAGGGACTGTCCAGTCAAGGTTGTATAAAATATCTACTACAACAGACAGTTGTAATAAAGGCTGGACGGAAGTCTGCAGGCTGTCCAGCACAGCAGCTCAGGGCCAAGAATCATGTCTGTGCTGGTTGGCAGATCTGGAATGCTGGTCGAGGCAGCCCAGACTGCTCTGGCAACTGCAGCATGATAACAGTCAGCAGTGCAGCCCAATGCAGTGCGAGGACTTTTGTCCAAAAGAGGCTTGTGTGGCACTCCTAGCTTCTTTGCAGGGCTTGTGTCCTTTCAAGGTGGACAACCAAAGCTCGAGGGTGTTAGCAGGCAACAACCTTGTCCTTTGTCCAGAGACTCTCCAGCACTTCCCACCTAGGAAGCGTGTTGTCAGAACCTAGCAGGGCAAGCTCTGTGCTGGCTGGGTACTGGTTCTGTAGCTGCTGGCTTGGTCCTCGTCTCCCCCAGTTCCCTGGGAGATGTTTCAGGGAGGATTCTTGCTCCCCCGCCCCCTCCCTTGGAACTCCTGGCCTTACTTCACTGGCAAAAGATAAGGTAGACTACCTTCAGCTCAGGTCCAAAGGAGTCATCCTTCTCGCGAAATGTTCAGATGATCTGCTCAGCCCTCTTAAAGTCAAAAGTGGCCAAGGTATTGTTTAGGCCTAACCTAAGTGAGCCAATCCTGGGTCTCTGCCAACAATCTCAGTGATGCTTGAGGTCGCTTGGCAACAGACAGGGGAAGGAGGACAACATATACTTCCAAGTCCCACCCATCTTCCTGTCTGCTGTGCATTAAAGTGTCTCCCAAAGTAACGGAGCCCTATGCAGCACTTGATCACAACATGGGCCTCCTTTGAAGTAGGGGGTTGCAGGCAGACTACAATTCACATACTACCCTGCTTAAAAGTAGTGCCCACAGCCAAATGATTTTGATGTACCAACGGCTGTCGTGTCAGCTACACATGACAGGTGAGGGTGACGCTGATAAACTGCATCCTCCCAGAGTACATGACTATTATTCTGCTGTGCAGGGAGTGTGGAAAATGTGCAGGAATGGCCCCACATCAGAGGTGGCTCTCCCATCATTCATTCTTTTAAATAAACTTTAAAAAAATCCCAGGCAAATACACTCTTCCCGTGCAGATGGTCGCCTCCTCAGGGGGACTTCACATTTGTTTGAGACCACAGCAAAGTCACTCAGCGTCCTACTGGAAGTCCTCCACTTCAAACAGTCCCACCCATAGTGCTGTACCCACTTTAGCCACAATCTTCTGCAGATGGACTCTTGACCACCACCCCACCGGTACCAATCATAAGGATCGACCACCATATGATCCCCTTCAGTCAAAATCCCAAGCCACATGATGCCCACCAACACAAAACTTCCAGTGACAAACAAAATAAAGCAGGCAGGCCTTGACCGGCAAACACTAGCAGATAAATAGACCGACGCCAGACTCTGGACACCTGGATCACAGAAACTCCAAGATCAATTAGCACCTGCAAAACTCTTCAAACCCACCCCAAAGAAAAATGCAGCAAGATGGCTCACAGAAGAAAAACTGGAGAACACTACAACCAACTGGACACAAACTAATAGATGACAAATACAAATTTACAAATCAGCACTCCCAAGAGCCAAAAGAAGCACACTAAGAATCCATCAGCAACAAACCCAAAAAAATATGTTCAAAGCAAGGAAACTGAATACCCACTTACAACAAATCCATCATACCATCACAATCCCCATGTGGCATCACAACCCGACAGAAAACAAAAAATTGAAGCAATACAAAAGGCAAGCAATGCAGGCTGCACTACTACAAACACCCACTTACTCCCTGTCCCCAAAACCAGTGTTCCATCAACCACAATACTCCAATTCTAACAAAAAATGGTACCTCACATGACACTCATTGACCCATGCCCACTGGGCCTCTATCAACAAAAACCCCAATAATAGTACCCAAATCTTTCAAATCAGCATACATCAAGCCCCTAAAACACAAGAAATGTAGTAGACCCTACCTTAACCAGCAAAGCTCCTTGAGCACCAGATTGACAAAACTACTAAATCATATAGAAAACAGAATACTCTACCAATCTCAAAGTTGACTTGACCCGAGAGGCACTGAATCAACACTCCACAACTACAACAGCACCCAATCCTCCCTCATACTACTGGGCATATCATCCGCCTTTGACAGACACAATGCTAATGAACAATGAGGCATAAAAACTGCACTACAATGGCTGAAATCTTTCCTCACCAATCAAGCAGAAAGCACACCTAGGGCCATATATCAAAGTCTAAATCAACTGAGGCGAATCACAAATATCAAGCCTCTCCCCACTTCTCAACATCTGAATGCCACCCCTAATGAAACTCATTGAAAATCCATTGACTGGCCGCCCAAAACTACGCAGATGACCCCAACTCATCTTCAAGATAACCTCCAAACACCCTCAATAAATGCCTCACTGCAACGACAAAACAGACATTGAGCTGGCCACCATGCATTGGAACCCAACCAGAGTCAGTGATGAAACTGGGAATCACTAACAACCGACTCTAGAACCACAAGTCACCACATCAAAAATGTTTGCATCTCCTGCAACTAATAAGAGGTATACACTCCCATACCACAACTTTCCACAGAAGCGCCATACAATGATCTCCTTGGTGCTCTCAAGACCATGCAAACAGCCTCTACCTTAGAACGCCAGAACACCTCAGAAAAAGCTACATGCATGCAAAATACGACAGCAAGACTACTCCTGAGACTAAATTGAAGACACATCACACCAGCCCTAAGAAGTCTGCACTGGTCAACCGTCATAAACCCTCTGCATTGCCCACAGATACTACACAGACAAGGAGCCACATTTCTCCAATCTAAAGTCAGTTACCAACCAGGACTAACATACAAACTACTACAACAAAAAGGAAATTCAGAGAAATGCACTTTCCCATTTGATAGCCGAACTATAGAACTCAATACAGAAGGAAAAAAGGATTAGACAACCCAACATTCAAATACTAAAAAAAAAACTAGCTAGTCAATTCAGAGACCAGCATAAACACGCACACCCACAAACCACACTCAGAACCGAAGCAAACCAGGGACAATATAGATTGAAGATCAATAAAGTCACCCAGAGCCCACCATAAACCAACTAACCACCTTCTTTTCCACACCTTTTTACAACTCACTACACATGCACAAAAGAGCCAGTGAAACTACCCAAAAATAAAAACACCTCCATCACTAATCCAGCTACAAAACCAAATCGTATCAACCACTGGAATGCTACCCTTCTGGAGACCAGTGCACACAAAGCACACCCAGAAAGCATACGCAGACACCAGTTTCTCCAGGTTATGCCAGCACAACCTCCATCCTATCCCTCACTAAACAACCCCACCCACTTTTTGTACAGAGTCACGCGAGTGACTCGAGACCATGCAAATGGCAGCAGCACACAGTAAAAATCATAAAATAACTGCAGGAATGCCCAATTTAATGATTACCATCCGACAAATTACCCATCCAATGTGGGTGTGCAGCGTCAGACTAGAATGGCAGCTTAAAGGATAGTTCCAGGACTTTTTTTTTTATTGTCCCTACGGTTCGGCCATGTGTTTTTAAGCATAAATCGGTAGATCGTAGAAAACTTTCCTATGGACCTTACCCGACTTTTCGTCCATTAACGCACTCAAAATCAGCTGCCATTTTCTGATAATCCTATCATTTCCCCCCATCGCCCTGGCTCACCTGCTTTTGCGGCACTAAATCAAATCCCCCGCCCCTGAAACAGACTTTATCAAAACATTCATATTCCCCGCCTCTATCCGTGACGTGACTGTGCTGCGTAGGCAAACGCGCCCAGGCTTCTTCTACGCGACTACACACAGAACCCGGAAACCAACACAGATTAGCTCACAACACAGCGCGCCACAATTCGGAATATGAAACTGTACTTTTAAATCAAACCGCAAGATTGTAAATTTGGTAAAGTACATTTATTTGACATCAAATGTTTAGAGAATATTCAGCGATTTGGATTTTTATTTGCTCACGTTCCAAAATAGTTCGTCTTGAGGCAAGCGATGTTCGTGTGCAGTACATAGGGTGTTGGTTTACGATAAAATAAGCTCTTCGGTCGCACTGATAATCGCATGGCTGTTCCAACAACGAGGCACTAGGCCACCACAACGGTCTGTATGTTGCATCTAGCCGTTAGTACCGCGTAAGGGCATACTTGTACTTGGCGATCGTCCCATAAAATGGTCAGGGTGGTAACGTTGTTCACGCGGAGAAGCAACTCGCGGTTATAAAAGCCATCCGCCGGTGTTTGGTACTCGTGACACAATAATGAAGGATGTACCCGTTTTAAAAACATAAAAAATGAAAGTAGTCTCACCATCAGATCTTTATTAAAATTATTCATTTTATATATTAGGTCGGGAAATTATTTCATAGCTAGGACAGTGCAACTGGGTATTATACTTCAAGGGGGGGGGGGGGGATGTAGGATACTGAGACAGTCCCCCAGTGCAGGGGTTGACAGGGAGGCAGTGCAGGTGGAGAGTGGAAGGGCCCAGGACCGAGGTCGCAGACAGTGGACCAGTTGTAGCAGGGGAGAGGGAAAGCAGAAGCAAAGAGGAAGGTTTTGAGGTGCTTCCGTAAAAGGAGATGGTTCTCCTCAAGATAGTGCGCGGTACAAAACAATATGCCACATAGAACGAACAAGTACAATTTAACCCGTCTTTAAAGCTACTGTATAGTAATTAAATTGCGGTATAAACTCATCTAAAGAGTTACTTACATTATATTTGCATTTTCCATTGTGTCTGTGCGTAGGGCAGCCCCGAAATACCACTCCTTCTATGCCGACGTTATTTCTTCTAATGAACGAACATTAAATGGCTTTAGTTTCTGAAATTATATTCATTATCGTTTCTTACGTTATTGCCCCACACCCCCAAAAATAAGTCTTTCGGGATGGTCCCGGCCTGTCAAGGTCAAATAACAATAGAACCTTATACTGAGTCGTGGGCCATTCCGGCACCCGAGCAAAAAATCAAAGCAGCTGACCTTCACTTTGAACGAGCACACATTCCTAGTTAACTACATTCAGTGTAAGGCCATCTCACAGGACTTGAAATTTACACTCCATCTTTGCATTTTGTCTGCGTGCATTTGCAGCCCCAGAGAACCATAAATACGGAGACATTCTATATTTTTTGAAAAATGATTTATATTACTGTTTGGTTTAATTTAATGCGCAAATGAACAAGGTTGGCTAGACACATTGCAGGTACACTGAGCAATCACTTTTATTTACACAATACATAGATACACATATTCAATGGGCCTGCGACATGAGGAGACTCGAGAGAACAGACAATCAAATTACAATCATTTAAACCGTGATGTGCATTTCTCAATGAGCTCTTCTTTAGGTGGACATGGAACAGAGGCAATGTTGGGTGGCATTGCAGTTGTCCCCTGCACAGGTTCGTTCACAACTCCATGTATGTGCCTATCTAGGACATCAACAATAAGTCTCTCAATAAACTCATATTGCATATCCTGAAACACTGGTTTGATCACCCATTGTTTACTTCTTTTAGTGAAGGCCTTATTGTAGCGAAGCGTCCTTAAAGTTCCGGTCATCCTACTTTGTTGACGGCCAACATTATGGTTATGTGCCAAGACTGCTAGAAGAGTCCGATTTATCATGCCCTCCATGCCAAAATGCAATCGTTTTGGCCTGTACTTTAGGCACATATTGTGGAACACCTCCAAATCTCCTGTGTGGCAGAATTCCGTGAGTCCCCTCAAATCTCTTGTTATAGTTTTATCAAATACAATCTTTTCAATGGCTTTGTGAGTGGGTGATGAAGGAATCAACCACTTCTTCTTCCGTGCCTCCTCTGTGGACAAATGGCCATGTTCACAATTGTGGAAATGTTGGTTTGTGGTCCAGCGGTGAACGTTGCTACAGTGTAGCATTACTGACCGCCATTTTTCCAGTAGAATTTCCAACGACCCTCCACATGTTTTTGAGCTCCACCAAAGATGGTTGCTGATTGACTTGGACCACTGTGAAATACCTTGCATATCTTTTTTTTTTACCTGCAGCCGACATTTTTTTTATTGATTGTTTTTGCAAGATGCCAAACGTCAAATTGGTGATTTATATTTTTGTACTGTTCTCTCATTGTCTTGGCAATTGAAACGTGTCTGTCCGTGGCTATCAGGTCGATCACCATTCCCCGCGATTGTAGTTCTTGCAATGATGCTACAAAGCCAACTTTCTCCATGGCCACTGAGGATGTACTTTGTGACACCTGCACGACCACCGAACTCACAATTTTCTTACTTTCCATGTCCTGAAAGTGGTAGGTGCAGTACTTGGCTGAAAATCCTGGGCTGTCGCACTGTCCATCACCGGCTAGCCTGAACCGTTTGCCCGCGAATGTACTATCAATAGACATTTTTTCCATTCTCCAAGCTTCGCTAATGGCTGGAAATAGATAATCGGTTTGGTATTTGTAGAACTGAGTTTTCGCAATGAAATGGATTCCCACAAACTGAAAGAAAGACTAACTTTTTAAAACTTGAACCACTAAAAAGTGCAGCCGCTGCACAAAGTAGATTGCCTGCTGGCAGTTGCCCCAGCATGGGTTGTGCAGACCATGAGAAAGGATGATATTTTGTACAGGTGGCATGAATTTTAAGGTTAGTGCCTCGAATTGCACGAGTCACATTAATCAATGGCTCCCCACATACTTCCCCACCAACCGAATGCCCACATTTCATCCGAATAATAATATCAAACAACTATCGAATACAATGAATTTGGCCTCTTTCCTTATACTGTCACTCTGCATCCCAGCTGGTTCGGCCTGTAACGTTGAGGACATGTCACTCACATGAAAGGTAGAATCTCTGATATCGTCTTCCGCTATGTTCAGTGATATTGATGGTGTTTCATTGTCGTCCACTTCATTCTCTTCCATTGCAACATCTGTTCCTTCTCCGGCGATGGGTGAATAAAACAATTTCTTCAACTTTCTCGCGGTCTTAGTTTTTGCGGGTGTGTATTCTGTGAATTGATCTCCGACTGCATCCGAACTACCAGGAGGACATTCACTATCAATGGCTGGATGTGGTATAGCTCCATTGTCAATCACTTCATATTCTTCCCATTGGCACGATGCATCTCTAGTCTCAAGTCCCTGCCAAAAGGTTTGACAAGCAACATCTCTCGTTCGCTTCACTGTCTGTGTAGATCTAGTTTGTACACCCACTCGCAACTAGAGGACAGATTGGAAAAGGGATGTTCAGTTTAAACACAACTTACAGTATTGAACTATTAACAGTGAAAAACAACATAATATGGTGACCAGGACACTAACCTTCTTTTGCTTTCTTTTCTTTGAAACTTTCTTGCCTCGAACTTCAACATCGGGACGCTGTTGCTCCGACTCGTGTGTGTGCATGTCTCCACTTCCTCTTGCGCTGCAACGACTATATTTTGATAAGCACATCCATCACGCACTGACGCTCCATCGACTCCCTGAAACATAGAACTTTCATTAGTATGTATAATAATATTGAAAACACAAAATGTACTTGGGGACCAATACCCACATACATCTCAATAGCAAAACACGAATGAACGCTTTGTGTAGAACATTCAAACGACAATTATTCACGCATTGTTCATCTAGTTAGATGGAACTGTCAAGATCCATACCTCGGGCTCCGCATAGACTTCCATTGATGATATTATTGAAGATGATGCTTCAGTAACTCCCTGAAACACAGTAATTGCATTAGTATGGTTTTCTATTTTGTTAAAAAGAACGTGCAGGCGTCAACGGCTCATCTAAATAGACATGCACAAATGATCAGTTGTCTAAAATAATGGATATTTAAATATGATTCGATTTGCTCGATCGTTGGAAGTGTCACCACCCAGAGATCTGCATCAACTACTAGGGGTGATGTTCTTGTAGAAGAAGCTCCGTCATCTCCCTGAAACATAGTACTTGCGTTAATAAAGAAGGAAGTTTAGCGGATGCAATCGGATGCAATCACGTCATATGATTTCGCTTGATCGAACTGTCAGTATCCATACCTCGAAATGCATAAGAACATCAAGGGGCGATGTAACTGCGGTGCACACTTCTGCAAGCTGTTGCGCCGACCCGTAACTGCATGCTCACCCTTCTTCTTGGACTAATGCTCCATCGACTCCCTGAAACATAGGACTTTCATTAGTAATGAACACTATTGAAAAAAGAAGACACATAGGAGGGCGACGACAGAAGGACATATCAATGGCTAAAAACGAAAGAAACATTGTCAGTAACAATCACGCTACAAGAATGCAAGATCTGATGATCTCCATCGATGGAACTGTCCGGAAACGTACCTCGAGCATCTGAGTGACATCAACGGTTGTCGTCAATGCGTTGGACTCCTCAGCATCTCCCTGAAAGACTGTACTTGCATTATTTTGGATAACAATAATTATAACTGAAAACAAAGACTAGAGGATGAGTACAAGGGTGTACCACTAGGTAAAATAATCACACGATAAATTAAAACTATTGATTTACATGCCTAAAACAAGTCAGTGGCAGAATAGCTAAGTAAGATTACCCGATAGGCGCTTGAAGTGGCTGATGACTGCAATAACGACACGGATGGAGAATCTTCCGCCTTCATATTGAGTGGATACATAAATGGGGAAATTATTGTTAGCTAATGCTACACACTACTGCAAGGCCGAGAGATAAATACGTAAACTTGACTCACCAGTGGAGGGATGTGGACGAATAGAGTGGGAATAGCGGTTGAGAGCAATTTTCGCTTCGCTCGCGGTGTGTTCTTCTTTATTAGCAATGATGTGGAGTACATGTCAGAGGTAAAGTGCCTGCTGCAGATGCGGTATCGATCACCCCTCTTGTCCGCAAAGACTTCTAGGACTCTACTTTCAAGCTCAGACGGTGGATATCCGCAATATCGGACCCATTCTCTTATCTGATCTATTGTCTTAGGGAAAACATGCATTATAGTACCTTCAGATTTACTATGAGTCTTCGAAGGGCAACCGCCAATGGAACAGGCAGGCATTGTGGAAAGTTCTGAAAAGTAAAGATCAACAATTCTCTATGAATACCAATGTGTTAGAAATAAAATGACACATAAAAGGTTCAATGCAAGGTTTGTTTTGGTTCTTGGAACTATACACGTTATTCACATGCGGATAAGTATTTGAATAACTTTAAAAAAATAGAAAAATAATTTCACTAAACTCAGAACATGTGACTAGTTCCTTGCATGTACTGTCTTGAACGAAAAGAAATTGGACGCAAAATGATTATGGTACATGGCCTTACCTTGACGAACAAACAGTTAGATGCAGGGATCAGAGTAGTTTCTTGTCGTAGAACAGGGAGCAGTTCACAGGTTGCAAACTGACGAGTTTCCTCGAAGTGGTCACGGAAGTTCACAGAGACGAAGAGCAGATAACCAGCACCTTCACGGGTTGACTAGCAAAGCGCAAAGAAGTTCTCATTAGAAATATGAAGTGGGTTATAAAGAATTCGAAACAGGGGTGTGTTTGTGAATGAATGACGTGTATATGTCGTGGCATTATGCGGTTTGCAGGGGGGCGTCCAGCGTGAGGGGGGATGCTTGGCAGGAGACACAGGGTCTGGAGGTAGACATGGGAACAACAACCCATGCTCTATAGACCACTTTGAAGTGTACATGCTATTTGGCACCTCTTGGCCTTTATCGCTCCCTGACAGCTCCACTTGCCAGCACAAGTACCCCGGTGCGAACTGCCTTTGATAGGGCGGGGGGTGGATTGGGGCGGTGGTCGTGCAGACAAGACTCGTTTGCCGCAGGGCCTCACCAAGGAGAGGCCATCTAACTGCATGTAGGAGGCAGGCTGCAGGATCTAGTACATGGAAGGCAGGGGGGGGCGAGTTTATAAATACCTCAGCCTCCCAGGAGAATATATGGGTGCAGTTCACCCTGGAGACCCTGGATGCCTAGGCAATTAGTCAGCAGCAGGCTGGCCTGTGGTGGCAAGGCGGCACGGGCCAGAGGGGGTCATCTCTGTACCCGGTGCCCAAAAGGATGATTTATTATGATCAACCATATTGATTATTTTTACAAAGGTAGCGGGCGCCCCTCTCCTGATCCCCAACAAGGGTGAAACACGTGTATGGGGTTGCTGGTGGTACTCTCGTTCAGATTGGAGTTGCCATTGTATTTCGGTGCTGGACTGCCCCTGGGCAGGACAAAGACTGATATGCAAATGGATATTTCCCATCTGTGAAAGGCACAGTGAGTAAAAGCAGTGGCTGCGAACTCTCAAGTGGTTAATAACCACTGAACAGGTTATCATGTCTGTTCTTGCGAGAGGGGGGCGCCCGCTACCTTTGTAAAACATATTGATTATTTACCTATAACCATGTTTTGTATCAATAAAATCCAACGGCCTTTTATTGCCAACGCTTGAACAAAGTGGTGTGGTAAGTATTTTTGGGGGAGGAGGCAAGGCCGGGAGGCTTGATGCCAACCCGCAAAATAACTTATGTATGTCTGCTGCATATGGGTTCAACGGTTATGTGGATTGAAGGTGGGCGGCCAGCGTGAGGGAGGATGCTGGCCGGAGACATGTGGTGTGACAAGACAAGGCACAGGAAGACTATTCAATGGAGACACACTAGATTCATTTAAAAAATCAAAACAACCATTGTTAAAATATATGTTGGGTTTTATTTTAGATCTTAATTTCAATTGAACATAAATAATAAACATTACACATTGTAAAGTTCCGGTTGCAGCACATCCAGGGAAAATCTGCGGTATTGTCCACTGTCGCTGGGGAAATGTTGTCTAATGGCAAGTACCGCACAGGCAGGTATTACTCTCCGAACGTGGTGTCCGAGCCTCCCGTGAAGCCACCAAGTGAAGCAACGATAGGCCACCAGCCTGTACCACCTGTGAAAATGAAAGATGCAAACTGTATTAAAATAAAAAACTCTTATCACGGTTGATTCAGGTAAAAAATGTCATTCTGCTTTGAAAAAAATTCTATCTAGAAAATGCACAATATGGAACCAATTTACATGCATTCGAATGATATGTAGATGTAATTTTATATGTGGGAGACGACCATGAAATAGTAGTGGCATCACAACCAGAGTATACTTACTCGTTACTCGGATTACGCGGACGAACAGTGCCGCGAAGTTCGTGCATAAGCACAATCATCATCAACACGGTCCGTGAGAGGCAGGCTTCCCTGAACTCTGGCAGCTCGGTGATGCATTGCGGACTTGGCTCGCCTTCCGAAATGTAGGCCAAGCACCCAGAATTTTCACGGCAGCAGCAGTTCTCCTCAGTTGGCATTAGCTCGCACCGATTGCACGTGCACCAGGTGGAGACGCCGTCCATGCGACATGGTCCAGGCTCTTCATCCGTTGACTGGTCCTCCCAACTGCCGTCCGAATCCCCATCGCTTCCGCGTGCTTGCCTTTCCAGTAGTTCTTCCTCGGTGTACTCGGGCTCGTACATATACGGCATTATTGTAGCCATTGTGTGGTAAAGAAAGTAATATAATTTACAGAGATGGTACAGGTGTTCACAAGGCCTAGAAGCGGCGAAGGTAGCTGACCAGAGCACAGAAACGAGTCACAGAATACTCAAACACAGAGAAAAATGGAATCGAAAATCTGCTGCTGTGTGTTGTGAAACGGTGTGTTTATACTTATTGAGGAAAGAGGCGTCCTGCCATTTCCATGGCGACACGTCATTAGCTGAGGCGCAGCGATTGTTGACACGAAATGTGCTTTGGCCTTGGGAAATGGGCGGTACGCATCTGCTGATGTCAGGCTCAGGGGCGGGGGATTTGATTTAGTGCCGCAAAAGCAGGTGAGCCAGGGCGATGGGGGGAAACGATAGGATTATCAGAAAATGGCGGCTGATTTCGAGTGCGTTAATGGACGAAAAGTCGGGTAAGGTCCATAGGAAAGTTTCCTACGATCTACCGATTTATGCTTAAAAACACATGGCCGAACCGTAGGGACAATAAAAAAAAAAGTCCCGGAACTATCCTTTAATGCATTTCATACGATAAGCTTCAGATGCTGTAGGGTACGGTGTGGATTGCGAGAGCTCTTAACAGATGCACCTGTTGGTTAATCCGGTTTCAGTAATTATTTCCCTCAGCTACCATTCTTTTGACTGGCCGAGTCGTCTTTTTTACAGCTTCACGTCCTACAGGTTAAACATTCTATTTGCCAGCCCTTTATTTATACTAAAAAAACACATTACAATTTGGACCAGCTCCGGCCAGTAAATCAGGTCCGCCTAGAATCCTTGGCTTTATAAAATTGTATTCATGATAGAGTGTCATTTTGGGAAGCGTACTGAGCCATTTTGAGGATTAGTCATAACTAGCTTATGGCATGCATACAAAAAGCTGCATATTCTATTTTTTCAGCATTATGGTAGAGTAACTATCTTTTCCAGTAGTTTTATTTACGCTGCCCCTTTTCGAACTTGGAATATAAAGGAAGTTTATATTTAATGCCGAGCCCTATTGTATCCATGTTATTTACATTGTTCTAATAGGCACCACCCTTTATAAAGTATGGCAAGACTCCCATTCAGGTGGTTTCATATATTTAATCTTTGCAGTGTTCCATTCCCACAACCAGTGCCCTTTTGTGTTTTATGCCCATTCTTTGTGCGTGCACCACACCCGCTTAAACGTACCTTTTAATAGATTTCCTGCAATAAACCGAATAGCTTTCCCCAGGTTAGCTCATTACCAACTGGTTAGATTACTGCCATAGAGCAGCGTTATAGCATATATCGTTTGTTTTGAATTGTACTGAATATCTGAGATAGCCACTACTTTAAATTTCAACTGGACATTTCAACTAGCCACTGCTAGAAGGTAACAAGGTATTAAATCTAGATGACTGAGTGCAAGGCCAATGCATTATGCTAGGTGCATTCTAGATAGCAAATGTGTAGAATCTATCCAGCACTTTAAACTCTACCCTTCTAAATTCAGCTGCATCTACACAAGCAAGAAACAAGCCAGAACACAGGTACTCACCACACTCCATGCTTATGGAAACTAACTGAACACATGTGCCCCGTCCGCACATATCTGCCATCATCCACAGTAGTGTCCAAGACAATTGGCCACTCCTAACTTGCTATTGGCTAAAAATGCACACATTCTACACTCCTGATGAGTTTCCCATACCTGGACTTGGTCAGAGGCTATTCAACCAACAGCAAGTTGAGACCATACCAATGGTGAAAGGCGCTATAGAACATGACATTATGCACTGCCAATGGCAATTGCTGTGATTTAATAATCTAGCATGAATACTGTATTTTTTCTTAATCCATTTTATTTGACCCGTTCAGATACCGCATCTGAAAAACGACTTGGTCTACAACTTGTAGGACTGAATACTCAGTGCACATTACAAAATGAGTCTAGACCCTACACAGTAGACCAATTCACAATTTAAATGAGGACTATTATGCTGCTTGTGATATTTAGCCACTTTCTGTACGTGAGTGTTTCCCCTTGTACATGGCCAAGCAAGGCAGTAATAGGATTCATAATATTTCTCAGGTTTAACCATATACACAGCATTTAACATGCACGTGCCATTAAATGTCCACAAATTATTTACGGGAGATATATCCTTATGGCTGTCTTTTATAGACAGCTTCAAGAAATCGTTCAACAATATAACCCCATATCAAGGGGGGGGGGGGGGGGGGTGGAACCAGACATGGCCAGTAGTTGCCTGCTAGCCTGAGCCTAGGCAGGCCAGAGCAAAGCAAGTTCCTCAGTGAGGGCTGTTACTGGCCATGTCTGACCCCAGACAAGAAGTTGATCATTATGCACTCCAGGGTTCAATCAGGGTGAGCTGGTTCAGAGAGAGAAGAAAGAAAAAACAAACACCAATTTCTGCCATTGGTCATGGGCAGGAGCAGCACCAGGTCCAGAGCACAAAGCTCCTGGCCAGCAGGGCGGCGATGGGAGCTAGGTACGCCCTTAGAAACGCTTCAAGCAAGGAGCAGAAATATTCCCCACCAAGGAAATCCTGTCTGAGGCACTGAGTTTTAGGACCACCAGACACAGAGATCTATAGGTTATGTCCAGGTGCTACCTAGCCAAGTTAGTTATGGCCTAGCTTTGTGCTCAGCACAGTAACATTAGTCTAGCTCTAAGTCTATCTACAATCGCCAAAATTATAAAGCCAACAATTGCACAACTGAAAATCCTGTTGGACATTCATGTAAAAAGCCACAAGACCCTTCAGAAACATGGCAATAGTTTAATTGTATAGATATGTTGGCAACTTCTATGCAACCTTGCACATCAGCACTCTGCTACACATGTCTAATCTCCATTTCCTCCAATTGGATGGCTATTTTCAATTTTTTTTAATTTATTTTTTTAGCTGCCCTTATGTTCAACCACCTAACGTCAATACACTTATCAGGAAAACCCACTTCAAAGTGACCACTGCGGTTTTTTGGCTGCTGGCCAACTAGCCCCTCCCTCAACGCCTGCCCAAGTAATCCCAAAGTAAGCAATGCTTTCCCCAATAAGTCTTTAAACCAGTGCCCCAAGCGTGCTGCAGTACTAGGGCAATATATTCCTACATTTACGCAGATGCACCAGTGGGATGTGTGGCACATAGCCTCACAAGACTTCTTGTGCAGCATGCACAAAGCATGGCCGACTGAGCTCAGAGCAAGACAAAGGGCAGACACTCACCACAGGGCTCCTGCAGAAAGCCCCATCAAGTCAGACCCATTCTCACCACCCAAGTGAGATACTCCACAGCAGTGATCCCTGCAGACGCAATATTGAATTGCACTTACCGCTGCATATTGTACCTGGGTCACCAGACAGGTATACTTCCTACCTGCACACGTGCAGTGTTTCATTAACTGCCACTAAATATTTGGTGATGGTGTGATCAGGAACATGCCCAACTGGATCCACCCTACAAGGAACGACACCACCATTCCTACAATCCCCGGTAGGCCAGCAATCCCCATGGCCGCAATGGGAACCTTTGTTCATTACATAAGCGGTGGGCGGTTTAGGCTGCGTAGCTGGCAGGAAGAAGGCAATGCTATTTAACGTGATGGGAGTTGAAGGGCAAAGGACTCACATGCAAGGGGGTGGAGGAGGAATAATGAAATTCAAAGAGGCCAAGCACAGAATAGGAAAAAGGTTAGCCAGCAGAGAAACGAATTCTCTACAAGGAAACAGGAAAGTACAGAACTGGTCTTCAACTACATTACTCGCATGTTTGAGCTGGCTGCCGTTGGTCGACAACACCAAAGACATTTGCAACATGCTGGTTGTCCACACCAATTGCAGAAAGGTACAAGACAAGGTCATATAAAAATAACTAAACTGGACAAACCTCTTCAAAGTGCCAGGACAGAAGACGAAACAGTCAGGCACAGACAGCAGGCGTCTCTGCAACTGCCGATATACACACATTACAATGAGGGACAACAGAGGGAGTAGGAAAGAGCCCTTGAAGTGTCACACGTGCACAAGCACACTAAGCCAATGACTGAGAATGCCCATGCAAGGAGTGAGTGCTGAAACTGCAGAAAGTATGAGGATATCACAATAGCTTGCAGATGGAAGGGAAAGAAAATTGCCTACATTGAGGGGGAGGGAAGATGATGCAAAGATGAAGCAGTCGATAGACAAACAGTCATAATGGTTAACATCCCAAGAGGGAGCACAGAGAAGCCAAGTATACAAAGCTACTGCCATGAAACTCGTGGTAGATTCAGGGTCTGATCACCATAGTACCACTTCAGACTTACAAAGACATGTTAAGCGCTGAGAAATTAAGGGCCAAACAGAGGCCCACAGTATTTGGCATCAGTAGATCCATTGTGATACAAATTCAAGGGACAGTGTACCAGTGTTCATTTCTACAAACAGATGGCAGTATTGTGCTGGGACGACCAGGACAAACGATTCGACCCAAGCACAGAGGGAAGATCAGGTGCTATCAATCTTAAGAGGCAAGTCCGCCCTGAGAGATGCATTCCACACATGTTGAATCTCCAGGGAAGATAAGCAAACGCCATCCCAGGCAAGACTAAAGTGAAGCCTATGCTAGAAAGAGGAACGTTACAGAATCAAGACTTACAGAATCAATTGACCAAGATTATCAAAGAAGGGCCCATCGAGTACCGAATCCTCAGCCCTGTGGTTTTGATAAAGAGCAGCAACGATATAATTGTGAGTCGACCTGTGCAGCTTAAATCTTGGTGTTACCAACAGTCAACCCCTGCCCAGCAAAAACTAGCCAATCCTGATGAAGGAAGCCAAATATTTTTCAAAGTTAGACACGTGGGATGCACCAAATCAGCCTCCAGTCTCACAACCCCAACAGCATCCATTACACCACCTACCAGTACACTTGGATGCAGAATGGTCACCAGCAGCCTCAGCTTTCCAGAGGATAATGGACTATACTGCAAGGAGTGGGAATGTGTCATACTTCCAAGATGACAATCATATATGCCAGAGACACATGACAGAACACAGAGGTCAGCCTTGGAGAAACTTTCACAAGCCAGTGTACACCTATGAGAAGTGCATCATAGGGGCTGAAGTAGAATACATGTGGTACAAAAGGATGGAGTCAGCCCTAAAAAGAAACTTCAGGCAATACAAACCCCCACCCCAAGAGATGAACTACTCATTCCTCAGCCTAGCAGAGGAATATGCAAAGTTAATCGCTCCACTACGAGGATTTCTAAGGAACGGTGTAGAGTATGAGTTGGGCCCAGAGCAGAAGCCAGCATTCGACAAGGTTAAGGAAGGATCATGAACATGCCCGAGTCACTTATCACCAACGGGACACCTACATAACGACAGACACGACACGTGCATACAGCTTAGGCGTCACATTAATGAAGAAAAGAAATAAGAAAACACCAGTTTTCACGCCTTGAAACACTTGTGTATAGGTGCGTTACAAATGCCATATCATATCAAGTTTTTGCTTTTGGATCCAAGGCCCTCTCAGAAAAAAAAAAAACTACTCTACAGTAGAGAAGGTAGGCGATTCTTGCCTTGGTGGTGACACATTTCCGGTCATACATTATGGGGGAACGATGTTTGTACTGGTCACTGACTGCAATCCCTAATTCACATGCTTTGCCCAGGCAGCACCAGACTTCCACTCTGAGCTTGGCCAGGATAGCAACCAGTATGCATACTAAATAAACCAGGGTTGAGTAATGCACACGCGGACTGCTGTCACACCTATTGAAGCGTGCAGAACCAACTATGAATATGTGTCAGTAAATGACCTGAGAAGCACTTCCTAGAGAGGAAAGTGCCATTGAAGAGAAGAATAAGCTGATAAAGAAAATTGAATTGAGACAGAGAAAGCTGTCCCAGTGAAAGAACCTGACCTGTTTGAAAGAGTGAGGACACAGAAGAGATCAGATCCTACCCCTTTTGGAAAGCACAAGTTAATTCTGTTCAGAGCGCATGCAGGCCACCTCAGCAGCAACATGACCAATTACAAGAATTGCACTGGTGTCCGTGCATGGACCAGGACATAAGGCCAATGGTAAAAAGTGCTTGCACAGCAACAAAAGGCTCAAAACCTGATAAAGCACCATTGATTCCCCAGAGACTCCGGATGGCGTCTGGCACAAGTGGGAGTTGATTTTATAGGACTGTTGGATGTCATGTTACTCGTTCACAAGTACGGCATAGTAGTGTTAGACTACCTATCCAACTGGTGAAGTGGAATTTGTACCCAACATTACAACCTCAGCTGTAAAGTTGCTGGCATTTTCAAAGAGAAGGCCTGGTCACTAGATGGTGTTCAGAGGGATGAGTCATTACTCCAAAAATTACAATATCAAGCAGCTCAAGGAGAGCCTTTACCATCCACAAGCCAACGGACTCATGAGATTATGTTATCAAGGGACGCTGCAATTGGCAGCAGCTTCAGAAATTGACCCATAGAGGACAGCCAGAGGGGCACATTGACTGACCCCGAACACAGTAACCAATGTTTCACTGTCAGATGCGGGGGGGGGGGGGGGGGGTAATACTGCATCCATACATCCCTCTGTGGCCATCAAGTGTTAGGCAAGACAACAATTCAAAGAGTTGGCGTGGAGGATTCACAGAACAAAGATGAAGGCCCAGAGGATGCCTGCGAACAGAACTTGACGAAGGGAAGCTGCCCTACAAGGATCAGTGACGGGATCCAAATACAGTCCACCAGGAACCAACCACATATGACCCAGAGATTGAAGAAACTCGAATGTAGAAAGTTGCCTATTCAGAAGGCAGCCTCTTTGGTTCAAAAGAATGGTCTGAGGCGGTAGCCAATTGAAGAGAACCAAATACAGTCCACAAACAGGAATTTAAAGGAGAAGCCACACTAGTGACAAATAAATCTTGTTGTAAAGAACTCATGTCAAGAGGGAACTGAATCAGTCATGCCACAAGCCCAGGGCAAAAGTAACCGAGACCATGCTGCTCTTTACACTGCTGGATGAGAGGCACCCTCAACACGAGGGAAAGACCTGCGCAATATGAGTAGAACCATGCTCTGGAGCTGTAGATCTGCAAGATCTCGCAAGACTTCATGCATAGCGTGCAGCAGCAGACCGAGCCCAGAGCAAGGTAAAGCACAGCCACTCTACAGAGCTTCTGCAGAAAGCCCCAGTTAAGACTGGCACCCATTCTCACCACCCCAGTAAGATTAGTTCAGAGAAGCAATCCCCTGCATTGGCGTTGATGCCATTATTGAGTTGTGCTCACTTTTTGTAGCCGCTTATCTGACAGATGAAATACTTCCTACCTCCACATGCGCTCTCTCATTGAGCGCCACTCCAGGATGAAGTAATACTTCTTGTTCTGCCCATTTTGTCCCAATGGGCAATTGGCACACAAATGCGTTGTTCATTCTAAGAACAACTTTTGAATGTCTGGTATAGCATACCCTTTTTCTAAATCTCTTCTGAAACCGAGTTTGCAGAACTGCAACTCATGTAGCAGACATCAAGGTCGGACTGGGACATGAAATGGATTCAGGCAACAATGAAAAAGTGTCCCATCGTTGCAAATGGAAAGGATTCCTTTTGCATTAACGCAGGTACGTTTTTGGGTTACTAGTGTCGAACAGTGTGCCTAACATTTGAGTAACACCATCAAAACTACTAGCTGCACAGTGAAATGATACGTGTCACACTTTTGCCCTATGGGCCAAACTATAAAGACATCTTTTTATAGTCTATAAAATGCTCATCTGCTTGGTGGGGTGGCAGGGTATGCGTTTCATGTATCTCGTATTCTGTTTTAAGGTTTTAATTTTGGGAAAGGTTTATGTAAGACACAAGAGGGGCCCATTCCCTGATGAAATGCCCTCATTATTTGGAGGGGCACTTATCAGGCTTTAGGGGCAGCTCTTCACTAAGCAGGAGGAGTACTAGACTATAAAGGTTAACTTCAGAGAACCGGCGATCCAGTGCAGCAGAGATAAAAGTGTTGGCTAGAAAGGAGGTACTGAGCCAGATCTCCTATAATGTCTAGATGGCAGCCAATAGCCTGGAGCAAGGTCAGTGCCGAGTCATTTAAAAATATATGCGTTTATATAGCCTTTGGGTGCTCTACTCATGGAGACTATTCTGGAGCATGCAGTCCTGTTGCAATGTCATACTACTTGCATGCCAGTTTGTATATGGATAGGTGTGCATCCATCTGCGCAGAAACATCCTGTGACATGTAGTCAGGCGGTCCAACAGGAACGCAAAGATTAGTAAGGTAGAGATGCGGTGGGGGCGGTGTGGGTCTGGATGTGTTCCTACAGAAACCGCCTTCTGGGCCAGACATCCAGTGGGCCTTTTTCTAAAGTTGGGAAACATCTTTTCAGGCCATTGAGGAGAGGGGGGGGGGGGAGAAGGAGAGAGAAAAAAAAAAAAAAAAAAAAAAAAAACAAAGTCTTCAGACTGCTGTAGTAGGTGACTGGGGCCCTGCACACAGATCCCCCACCTGATCAGCCACTTACTTGGCTCCCCTAATAGCAGTCCACCACACTGCAGCAAGTCTTATTACGGGTGTGCAGAAATAGAACCAAATCACCCCAGTCCTAAAATGTACTCTCCAGGCCAGGATGAGACTTGCAGGCAATATCTACAACGATGTAACGAGTGGAACACCAGCAGACCCGGCTCCAAAACTCTGCAAATCTGGTGGAACATATTCCTCGGGGGTCGGGGGGGTGCCTCCAATTACAAATCGGCACCAAGATGATCCACAAAGAGTCTCGTCAAAAGGTAGGAATGCCTTCAGAATTCTCAAACCGTGCACCCACACCGGACCAAGGACCAATTCCAATGTATGCACACTCCCAGTACTGTTAAGAGGCCAGCCCAGACACTGGCCGACACCCTGTACAGTGCTGCTCTTCTGCTACAATCTAAACCTTGCACTTCCCCAACCCTTCTACCATGCTTCCCCCCCCCCCCCCCCCCACTCGATGAATCTGTCCCCCTGCCCGTTACAATTACTTATGGGCGGTGGTCATGGGGGACTGGAATAGGTTTGCACACACCAATATGAACTTTCCAATGTCTTCACCCATGTAAGGGAGCTATATACATGTGTTCAACGAGACAGTGGAGAGACATATGGGTTGACAAATACCCAGATGATCATGAACATCTACCCAGTATACAAATTACAACTGAGTGAAACTAGGTTTGTATAACCATTTCAATTGGTGTTTAAAAGACAATCTACACGTGTATATGCGCCCTAGGATTACACGTGTTGATCTGGTATGAATGTGGCATCCTCTGTTACCCAGCTATGTAGCGTCCCCTATACTCCTGTAGCACCTCCAAAACAAGCCCAATAGTCTTAGTGTCCTAGCTGGCATTTGTATTAATGTTACCTGTACATAATCCCTCATAATGGGCAAAGGAACCACCTACTACACTTTTTTGAACAGGCAATCCACCCTCCCTGTCGAAGGCACTGTACAAGTCAGTGAAGAAAGAACAAAAACTTTATTAGTGCAATTAAAATAGTTCTTGAACAAGCCACTAAAACTCCTGTGACAGGACATCTTTCCCTTCTTCTGCAGCACCCTTTAAAGTCCTTTTGGGCAGGAGCTGGGCCTGTATATTGGGCAATACGCCACCTTGAGCAATGGTCACTCCAGAGAAGAGTTTATTCAGTTCCTCATCATTCCTGACCGCCAGCTGTAGATGCCTTGGCACAATGCGAGATTTCTTGTTGTCACGGGCAGCATTTCCTGCCAGCTCAAGCACTTCTGCAGTCAGGTATTCCAGGACAGCAGCCAGGTAAACTGATGCACCAGAGCCAATCCTATCTGTATAGTGACCCTTCTTCAGGAGCCGATGGATGCGCCCAACTGGAAACTGCAGACCAGCTCTGGAAGACCTGCTCTTCTTGCCTACTTTAGCCTTGGCAGTCTTCTTGCCTCGTCCAGACATGGTCTAATCTAAAAGAAAAAAAAAAGAATAAGCTGTGATTAGAAGTTACAAGATCAGCCAGTTAGCAGGTCATCCGTTAAAGCAATTGCAATCAACTGCCTCTTCAAACCCTCATTGAGGGCCAATTTAGGCTGAACGCACAAACACAGAAAACAGAATATGACAAGAGCTGCTGTGTCTCCTTCTGGCCATGTGATCGGCCTTTGCCAAAGAAATACACGCAGGGTACATTTGGAAAAACCACGTGATCAAAGAAGCAGCTATTAACGAGGACATCCCGAGCATTTTCTCCTCTCCAGCCCCATCCTCCTGCCACATATCCCCCTCTGACTTGATGAGCACCGAGCCTCCTCCATACAGGTTCACCCTTTTCTTCTAGGCCCATAGAGGACATATCAGCCCTCTTGTCCCCACCACCTGCTACCGGGTCTCTTCCCTCAAGCACTCGTGCACCCCTCCTGGAAAAACCTTCCAGACCCCTCTTGCTCAGCCAATTACCACCCCATCTCCATCACTCTCTTCGTTCCACGACCAACTGACCCATGAACGGGTCGGTTGCCTACACGACCATCATTATGGATTCAGAGCATCCAGAGGCATGGAACTGTTCTCCTGAACACATGTGAACTGCTAGCATCTCTTGATTCTAACTCCAGTTCCCATTCTACTATCTCTCCTCATCATTTGATACAGTCAACTACTCCATCCTCAAAACTGCTTCGATACCCTTAGTATCTCGGAGCCGGCACTGGATGGGCTGACCTTTCTCAATGACCAGAACTCCCAGGTTATTCTGGCCTCTTCCCACCTGTGGAGTTCCCAGAATACAGAATGGGTGGAAGTTCCGTGAGGGCAGCAGCTTGCCATTTTTTAAATTTGCGATCAGCAAAAGACATTTGACCGGTTTGTCAGAGCATGGCTTAAAGGCAGGGACAGTTGGCGAGGGTGCTATCAGAGGAAAAACGATTTGGCAGCTTGCGATTTGAAACAGCAGGGGGGAAAAATCCTTTATCGGCACGCTATGCATGGATCTCAGCAGCTGGATATCAGATCAGTGGTTGAGGGAGGAGCAGGCAGTTTATGACGGGGCAGAATTGAACTATGAAGACCACAATGGAGGAGCAAATTGAAGAGAGATTAAATGAAGAATGAGTTAGAGTGAATTGGTTCCAAGGATGCATAGGAAGAACTTGGGCAGGCCAATTAAAGCCAAACTGCATAACTAAAGTTTAGCTTGTAAAACAGGTGCAGCGATTGAGTCTAAGACAAATACAAAAGCTATGATTATGGCAGGGGTGAAATGGCATGTGGTGATCATTTAATCCAGACTTTTAACCAAGGGGGTGAGATGCTCAGGTCCACAGCAATAGTAATTGTCCAACAGAAACAGTAATATGGACAAAGAAAAGCCAACTGTCCAGGCAAACCAAACCCAAAGACAGGTCCAAGGGAAGTAAGAGGCACAGAAAAGGAGCTGGGTTTTTGCCCAAACATGCAGCACATTTTTTAGGGACTTGTACTGCTGCCAATTTTTCATGGTCTCCAGATGCTCAGATTTGGAAAGTTGCTGGATTTTAGCATTAGCTAATAAGGCCGTTTTTCTCCTGTATGCTTCACCCAGAACGAAGCATGGCCAAGGAACAGAAAGCAGAGTGTTTTGAAGATTTGTTTATTTGACTGGCAACGTACTAAGCACTAATCCAGTGTGTTTTACACCCATGCTGGACTTCCCAGACATAAATCACTCGTCATTCTTGTATGCAAAGTGGCCAGCATTCAGGGCACCCCACAGCCAGCTCAGGCCTCCCCAGATTACCCCCCCCCCCCCCTCTCACACACACACACGCGCGCGCCAGTGTGTGCACAGTAA
Organism: Ambystoma mexicanum; assembly: GCF_040938575.1. NCBI lineage: Eukaryota > Metazoa > Chordata > Amphibia > Caudata > Ambystomatidae > Ambystoma > Ambystoma mexicanum. The sequence continues at coordinate 827,717,788 of NC_090939.1, forward strand.
ATTGTCGAGTGTCCACATGCACTACTGCTCCTCCCAAAATATACCTTTAGACTAGCTCCATCTCGTGCTGCATAGGACTTGCTAGTTGGCTTGGTTGACCTTTGGATGAGGAAAATTAATGTGCCTTCGAAGTGTCCTTGCATTGAAGTCCTGCCAAACACAGAAGTCATTTTGCCAGGCACAGACATGCCTAGCTACTCGCCATTTCTCAGCATTTTATGGTCAATTAGTCTTAGGTTACTGCATGACAAATGTCCATCCCATGCCTACAAAAGTCAACTCGTTTCTCATATGCCCCCAATAGTAGAGGGCCGCTCACCCCGCCTTTCCTCCGCTAAGCAGAAACATCACATGTGCTCAATGACATTATGGGTAACGTGCGTGCTAGAACCTGGGGTCAATTCCTGGTCGCAGCACAAGGGCAACAACCCCACCACGGCTGTCAATTGGGGAGCAAGCTCAAACCCCCCCCCCCCCCCCCAACCTCTCGTAAACGGCCCGACTCACTATAAAGGACACTCTTGATGCCATCTTTAGCTCCCACAACCGGATACATCTAAACACCGCCCCCCCCCCCTATCATCTGGTCCAATCACTTCATGATTTCTTTCTCCATTCGCTCACCTGACCTGCTTCCCGTACTCAAACCTGAACCCCCGAATTGACGCAAATGCTGGAAAAAGCTAATAATTGTCCCTGACCTAGCCGACGCACTCCTCCACCTACCTGCCAACTGAAACAACAACTAACCCGACGCCTTTGACTCCTGGCTCAACACCTCACTAATACGGCTCACACCCTCTTGCAAACCATCAGCCCACCGTGGCCCGTTCCCTAGATGGTTTACTCCCGAGTTGAAGACCAATAAGTATATAAATACCTAGAAAGCAAATGGCATGGCAGAAAGACAAAACACAAGAGAGCAGAGCCACATTGGCCCGTCACCTTCATCAGTACAAGGCCGAAATCCGGAAAGCAAAAAAAGCCCACTACAACTCCCGAATCCTAAACTGCAAAAACCCCAGCAAAGAACTTCACAATATCATCACCGAATTCACCAAACCGGCATGCACTACCACCCTCCCGACCCCCTCACAATCACTGTGCAACCTCTCCACTTTCACGCCACGGCTTTTGAAAGAACAAGTGCGTTAGCCACCAAACTGGCTCTTACATCCACCAGGCAACCCTCCCCCCATACCGGCCAACCCACCGCCTGCGACCACTTTACAACCAACGTTCGACTAACTAGTCCAATATCACCCGACCAATTTCTCAAACTTCTCTGCCCGCAAACCATCCGGCTTCCAGCTAGACCCTTGCCCGGCCACAACCCTCAAAGAAATGTTCCCTTCTACCTGCGCAGGAGAACACGCAAGAGCCAAGTAAACTACACCCTTTCCTCAGGTATTTTTCCTGAAGCATTCAAAACGGTTCATGTCAAACCTCGAATAAGAAAACCTTCCCTCCACCCTTCGAGCCCAAAAACTACCGCCCATCTCAAACATCAGGTTCCTTGCCAAACTCATTGACCGAACCGCCTACTCCCAACTAAATGCTTTTGTCGAAGCCAACAATCTCCTAGACCCCGCACAATCTGGTTTCAGAGTCTGACACGGAACTGAAACAACCCTAACCTTAATCTGGGATGAGCTTAAAATCACGGCAGACTCTGCAGGATGCGCCGCATTAATCCTTCTGGACCTATCCGCCGCTGACACAATCACTCAATCCTCCTGGAGCGCCTCCACTCCCTAGGGATCCGTGGATCTGCCCTCAATGGATAGCTTCACAGGTACCAAATAACGCTACTCTCCACCTATTCATCCAAGCCCGACCACTCGACACAGGAGTTCCACAAGGAGCATGCCCATCCACCCTCCTGTTCAATCTCTACTTGATCACCCTCCCACCAATAATTTGTTCACACAACATCCTGTGTTACAACTGCGCTGAACTCCTGAACTCAAAACCCAACTGCCGACCTGACCTTGCCTCCTGGACAGAGTTCTGGATGACCCAAAGCCACCTCTTGTTAAACCCCTCCAAAACTGAAATAATGGTATGTGGCAACTCCAAACTTCTTCCACACCCACTACCCTGGCCAACCTGCCATGGGCAACTCACCGACTCCCTCTAAATCAGTAAAAACCTTGGATGCACCCTTGACTCTGATCCAACACTCTCGCGCCAAGTCAACACAAGTCCTGCCACTACCACCTTAAAATTCTCAGGCGCATCTTTCCATATCTCTCCTTTCCCAACAGACTGCGGTCCAATCAATTGTTATATCAAGACTGGACTACGCTAACCCCCTCTACCTCGGAGTCCATGCTTACCAACTGAATAAACTTCAAAGAGCACGAAACAGCACAGCCAAACTGCTACTAGCGCTCGGCCCGAGAGACCACATCTCCCCAGCACACTCTGCACTGGCTTCCAGTGGCCGGTAGGGTGACTTTCAAAACCTTATGCATTTCTCATAGAGCATTGCATAAAACCAGACCTCAATATCTTCAAGACAAGCTAAAACCCTATCACCCTCCACGTACTCTAATATCAAGCTCAGTCGGCCTCCTAGTCATACCTAAAACAAACTCAGTCAGATCATTCTCAGCGTTGGCCCCATGCTGTGGAACACACTTCCACCCCACATCCGCCTAACTGAAGATCTAATGTCTTTCCGAAAACTTGGCTCTTCCCCAGAAACCAACCCGTACGCAAACTAACCCAAACTGAATAACACCATCTCAATGACACCAACCCAATAACCTACTTGATGCTGAACAATATGACAAACAATACAATATCAAGATGCATGCGAGAAATCCACTAATAAAGGCTAATGTAAACTAAAATGAAACAGAATAGAACGAGTAAAGTAGATCAAAGCAGTGAAGTGGATAAAAAGAATAAATTGTACGAAAACAGTAATAAGGTTTAAATTAATGAAAAAAGATGGACAAAATGAGCGAAATGAATAAAGAGAAGAGGATGGAAAATGAATACAAGAGACTGAAGAGTACACAGACAGATGACACCGACTGTATGAGTGCATGGCATAAATGGAAAGTACAGAATAGACGATTCAAGTGCGTAGAGCGGACTGGAGTGCATAGAATTACGCAACCTTCATGGAATGGTGTGGAATGCATGGAATGTTTGAAAGAGCATGTAACCGATCACATCACCACACTTACTCTTCTTTACACCAACAACTAGAACCCAGAGATACTATGACACCATTCGGTATAACTGTTCTCATACCAACATCTGCCTCATACTTCCCATCACTCTAAACACTGCTGGTTACACACCCCCAGCCAGGCGTTCTCCTCAGGCCTAACAGCCACAATCGGTCTGGATAAATTCTGCCAGAACGAACACATACTCTTGATCTCTCAACCACCACACCTACTGCTAAGAAGCAGCTATTTCACGAATGCCACAGCGGCTGCACACATATCCTGTGCTCACATGCACCTTTGATTCGCTCTTCTCTCTCTACTGACTTGAGCTCAGTTCCCAAGGGCGTTCAACCTACCAGCGCCTTCAGACCATACCAATGTTACATAAGGCGCTACATAAATGCAAAAACTAACTGATACTAATCTTCCAAGTATCACATGGACTCATGGCAAATCAGCCACGATCGACTACATATATATATCAGCCGACCTTCATAAAGAAAAGAAATAAAACAGCCAAAAGTGATCACAGGATCCTGACGACACGAGATACTGATGATTGGATTAAATGATCAAATATTACTTCCAGAACTGAATACCACGACATGCATTAGAAAAACTTCCAGAACTCTGATGCGAACGATCTTGAGAATAAAGAGAAATTGAACTACGATTTGCTCTTGCAACCATACAGAGCAATGACAACAGCATCTCAAGCCGCCAGCAAATCCCATCAACACGCCTACAATGAGGATATAAGGAGGAAAAAACTGGAGTTACGAAGAACTATTAAGCAACTAAAAAAAAATGTATCAAGTCATGAACAACTCAAAGATACAGAAATTGAATAGAGCAATTCAAGATCAGAATGATGCAGAAGCAATGATATAGGAACACTCGAAACCTATGGAATTTGTTGAATCCAACTGTAACACCCCAGAAGATGCTAACTGACGTCTCTGAAGACGCATGGACTAGGCATATAACTGACTTATACCAGACCATGGGGAAAAAAAAAAACGCCCATCATAAAGCTCAGGCCATCAAGAGCGCCCAGACCAGATGGACTCACCATACAATTAAGATCATCGCAAAAATGTCCAGAACTGTTCAAATTAATTTCTAAAACCAATAAGATCCCACGCTCTTGGCAATTAGCAGTCTTGATACCGATATTCAAACAGGGTGATCCAAAGAACCCCGTAATTACAGACAGATTGCCCCGTTAGGAAAGATATTTGCAACAATATTGCTAGAACAAATTCAATCATGGGCAAAAGTAGCAAACATCAATGCGACGAGACAAACTGGGTTAAATACAATAGCAACCTTTTTGCTAAATCTTGTAAAGCAAGAAGCGATCAGAACCTACTGGCTATTTGTTGATTTACAACAGGCGTTCGATCTTGTGAACAGAAAACTACTATGGGAAAAGTTACAAACTTGGGGTTGTCCCGTGTATGTAGTAAAACCTAGGCAACTCTAATACATCCATGAGAGTAAGGATGTCCAAGTCAGGAATGATGAGATTCTAGATCTACCTGGAATGGCCTAAAACAGGGCTGCCCTTTGGCAGCAGAAATCCAGAAAGAATGTCCACAGAGCAAAACAGTGTTGCTTACAAAAATGTATCCATTTTTATTAACCATGATACAAAAATTCACAAAATGGTCAATGACAATGCTTTAAAGACCATATTATTACATATCACAACAGCATGGGTAAACATAATGCATGGCTAAAATTATTCCATCCTCAAATCCATTCATAGTGCAGCATTCAGACCATACAACATTCAAAGTGACATTCATCCAAACAATAGCTAAAAAAAAAAAAAAAGGACAATTGATTAGCGATCAGGAGAGAGTACAATCCCCACATCCCCGTCTAGTTATTTTAATATTTAGAAGTTGAAAAACATACAATAGAAATAATTAAAACAATCTATCGGAAGGGTGGATCTAGGAGTGAAAATGTTGTGTAGATCACATCCCTGGAGGAAAAACTCAACCGGTTGCGACGTAGTAGGTGTATTGCACAACGTCTTCATCAGGAGATATGGGACGAAAGACTGCAAGAGAAGAGCATTACTGCATAAATATGCGGCAATGCCTCATCTCATAGTACAAACCCAACTAATTGAAAATGCATTGTGTACCCACCATGTGCCACCTATTAAAAACCATTAGAGAAAAAGTGGACTAAAAATCAAGCAGAGTCAAGAACACATCCCAGTAGCGGAGAAACATTTAGAAAGACCAGACGCAGAGGTGCCTGCCTCGTGGAGTGTGCAAATGAGCAAAACATTTTTTTTGGTTGGAGACCAAAAAGGAGACATACACACCAGACCAGTTAGGGTGACAGACCAAAAATATATAGAATCCAAGTAGGAGAGTAGGCTGGTTAATAAGCCAACTGACCTCAAATGATGAGCCAATCACATACATGATGAATGAGAAAGTCTATACTGGAATCTGTACCCACAAGGGGCTGCAGCTATTCAAGAACTGGAAAACAGTTCAGCCACAAGTGAGACCAAATTGTTATACATTACACAAAAGAGGCTTACTGTGAAAGATACGGTTGTTACCTTGCCAGTGCAGGAGGACTGTCCCTAGTGATGCCCAGCATTAGTGACTATGATGAGATGACCTCCTGGGTTATAGATACAGTGGAAGCGATCGTATCAGCAGAGAATTACCAGACAAGCAGTGGAGCAAATGGTAGTATGGGTATTAGCTCAAACCATATCCACAAAAATGAGGCAAACAGCATTATACTGTGACCATGGGTAATTAAAACATAGGGAATGAAGAAGCCTTCCCGAAATAAATGCCAAGTGCCCTTGTTGTGGGCTGAAAAACAAACGTCTATGTGCTAGGACAAAACACTGCCGTGACCATATGAAGTGCCACGGAGGATGGAAAAGCCTCGGGACCGACCTACATAAGGCAACGAAGCGGGTAAATTTACTATGTCAAAATGCTGGCATATACGTTATGGGCGCCCGCCCGTAGTATAAACAGTTAAGCGCCCCATGGCTATCACACGGACACAGACTTAATTGATACGTGGACAAAAGAGGCGGGCAGCTGCAGTAAATACAGACAGCCCGCTCACGAAGCACAGCAAAATCACTGCACTGCGTAGTAGACGGTCAATCCACTAGATGGGTCTCAGCCCGTGGCATAAATAACGTGAAAAAGACATCACATAGCCATACTTGACAAAGTGGGAGTGAACGGCCCACGCACGGACAGGCCCGCCCAGCATGAAAAGAGAAGAAAGGAGACTAGTGTAGAGCTCCAGGTGCCCCAATGGTGAAATAAACCCACAGCACACTGCAATTGTAGGCAATTGTCTGAATGTCTGGTACAATTGCTAAATTGCAAAAACTAAAATTGCAAGTGCAGATATTCCAAAGGATTGGAACAGAATGGCCTCAGCATGTAATTGGGGGGTGGAAAACCCCATAGCAGAAAAGGTGTCGCCAAGCACTAATTGATTAAAATGTGCCGCCACAGTATAAACAATTGCTGATGGACTGCCAAAATCGGTACAAACAGCTCATATCAGCCAGGTATATATAGATAAAATTGTGAACCTGGTAGTGGCAACCCACACCTAAAGCTAGAAATGTCGGCTGCATGGAATGGCACTGGTGTATATTAGCCGTGGAGCAAAATAAAGTCCAGCCACAAAATTATGGACTGGTGCTGAATGTACCCATGTAGCATAAAGCGTTTACTGTGAAAGTGGACCGACTATCCCACATTGGACTCCCATGTTTCCATTGAGTTAAGCCCTTTGGCAGCAACTATCTTTTTACATCCGACTTCAAAAAAAGAACAAATACCTGAAAACCAACCCTGAGATTAAATACCGCTATCCTGCGTAACCTATGCAGACGATATTGTCTTACTCGCAAAACAAGGACTACAAACTGCCTTGACAATCCTTGAAACTTATATGGAACTGTAACACTCACCTGATTCCCACGGAGGCGCAGGTCTGGATTCGAGTGCTGATGCTTCTTCAATGGTGAAGCGCAGGACTCTGAAGATGGACAGGAAGGGCCCTCTACTCTGGCTTCTCCGGCTCGCAGGAATATTCCCCTGTGCGTGAAAAGGGAGTATTACCTACTGACTGAGTTATGCTCAAGCCTCCCACTCTTCCAACCCTCCACGATACCCTTCCACGATTCCCCGTGACGTCTCACCTTAGGGTCTGAAAGGACGAGCTCTCCATCCTGCTTCTGACGCAGGGGCGCGTTGAACCCAGTTACTTCACTGGATTGAGGTTGGATGGGAGTTCAGGTAAGCTTGATTATACTGGTAAGGCGCTGTAAAAGTTCTGTTGCAAGTTCAAAAGTTCAAGCTTTAAATAATAATGTTAATTGTCTTTTTTCAGGTGATGAATGAAGAGTCGTGGAGGCTTCTTGCAACAAAGCGCTGATGTTGATGTCTTTTCCCCATAGGGGCCGGGCTTCGGAATGCTGGCGATATGGCGCCGACCCGAAGTGAAACGTGCAGTTCCAGTAAAGATCTGGTAAATCCTAGATGAGCGCTCAGGTAATGTTTTTGCATTCGCTCATCTAATGTCTTTGTCTTTTTTCCCCATAGGGGCCGGGGTCCTGCTTGGAAGCAGCAAGACCCGAAATGAAATGGGAATGACCCAACAGGTAAGTCTTAGAAGGAAACTGAGCTTTTCCTATTCCCTTCCTTCTCTCACCTCTTATTCTTGTCTTTTTCTCTAGGCTCTGGGAAGTGGCTGTGTATCCGGATGATTGCTGCTGAAGATGGAGGAACCCAGGAAAGGTGAGTGAAATGCAGCGCTGCAGCGATCGTAACGAAATGCTTTTAAAAATGATGTCTTCCCTTTCAGGATCGTCGGTGATGTCTCCGTGGTGCAGATTAGCTGGTAGGTCTCTTGTCGCCCTTTGCAGGTGACCCAGGATGCTGACAGGCGTGGCTGAAGTCCAGATGCAGGAGCTGACACGGTGAGCGTCCAGCTGCGAGGAGCAGAACAACGCGAAGCGTGAGTTGCTGATCGGGTGTGGTTTAAATAGCTTTGGAAGAAGTTCCAAGTGTGTATCCTTCCCCAACCACACCCGGGTGGAAAGTAGTCCCACAGGTAAAGTAGTTCCTATTCAGGCCTCAAGGGGGCCTGGATGTGGCAGCATGGTCTGCATCAGGTAAGTGCACATTAAAACACTTGAACACATGTCTAGCTTTATGAGCCTGGCACCCAAGGCGCCAGGACAGAGGTCCAACATGAGCCTGGCGCCTAAGGCGCCAGGACTGAGTCCAAAGGGCCCCAGCTTGGGCCCGCTGGCACTCCCCTGGGGGAAATGATGCCTGCCTCTGGGGTTGCTGGGTCGGACCTGGCTCCTTGGAGGTAGACATCATGACAGGAACTGAATAAACTGAAAGTCAACGTCCATAAAACTAAAGTAATGAATTTGACATCTAAAGTCTGTTAAATATCTAGGAATCTGGATGAACCAATCAACAGAAAATGCATGGATGTTCCTAAGAAACAAAGCCCTCTCTTGCACGACAAGGCCGAATTCTGCATTGGAAATATGGGAAATTTTCGATGAAACCAATCGTAACCTTCTATCGTCAAAAGGTAACAGCTATATTGACATATGGAGGCGAGACATGTTGAATCTAAATCTGGATACCTGGCATAAACTGGAAGGGATCTTCTGGAGGAAAGTTCTGTCCCTCCCAAATACACTACCTATAGCAAGTATACGATTTGAGCTAGCCCTACAACCAATGCAATCACTTATAACATGGAAGAAATTGTACCTATTCAGAAAAATAAATTGAGCAAAGAATTTGCTACGGATATTCAACACAGAATCTACCAATTCCAATGCAACTGTATTTGAAATATGGAAAAGTCACATCGAAACAATCCAACTTGAAGCGGATATCTCAAAGGATATGCTACTAAGAAGACCTCAAAAAGCTTAGAAGAAACCAATCAGCAACGACTGGATTGAAACAAACAAGTGTCTAATCAGGCAAACTAAACTGCAATTCCGTCAACAGACGGAATATTTTACCAAAATTTGCTAATGTTTCCAGACAGGTAAGGGACACCTATTTAAGGCTTTGTTTAAATATTCTCCCGAAGAGAGAATATATGGCAAAGAGGAAATTAATACCCAGCGATTTGAACTTCTGCTGTTTTTGCAAAGAAAAGACTTGTGGAAACAGAACATTTTTATGCAATGCCCAGCTCTAGCAGGAAAAGATCTACTTACAGAACATTTCCTATGAAAACTTTAAACACAACTATCGCCTGAAGACAGATGGGCAAAATTTCTTTTGGGCGATTTGCACATTGTGAAATTTTGGGAAAGTATTGCTGACTTGAAGTAATCCTCTTTAAGCAAGATGAAAGGTTTTGGAAACAAAACCAAATAAAAAATAAACGGCCTCATCAATTCCGATCTCGGTCATGCAGAGTCTCTGGTTGGATGTAGGTTCCATCGGAATCTCAAATTCCCTTTCCCTACCAGCTGGATATGGAAAGAAAAAGGAGCTAAAACACCCAGCGCCTTACGCTCTCCTGCTAAATGAGTTAACGAAGAATTAAGGTTTTTATTATGGGCATGGTGACCCCGCTTTTCTGTTTTAATCCAGTCCCATGATCCCAAGCTCCTTTTAGTACTTCTGGTCTACACAGGAGGTCCTCCTGACTGAACCCAGTAACTTGTAGCATAATCACATACAGAAGGATTTTAGCACACTTAGAGCCACCATTCTGCTGACTGATATTTAGGTCACCATAGAGTATCAGGTTCAGCATTCCTTTAATTCCACATCCCTACTTCAATACCCAATATATTACTGCACCAGGCAGCAGGTTTTAACACTAGTGCCACAATGCAGGTAAAATTCAGAAGAGATCTTGTATCTCCTTTAGAGCTGGTAATGGAAAAATTGCCATCCACCTTACTAATCTGGTTTGTCAAGTCATGTCTTTGATAACATAACCGCACTGGACAACTGATTCTGTTCTAACTCAAGTTCTCAAATTGGCTGCTGATGTACTGGCTCTGCTTAAATAGTTGTGGGTTGTCCTTTTGCAGCCCTGGTTCAACAATGAATTGAAGTGACAGCACTCATATTCCTCACATAATAAAGTCTTTGATCTGGGTAATTCCACCCCACACCCAGAGGGTTGAAAAACTCCCTCAATGGAACTGCATGCCATAATACAGTGTGGGTAAAGTAGCCTCTGAGGAACAGCCCTCATGTCAGTTGTAGCCTCATCCTAGGTAAGGTACTAAAGGTGCCAATTCAGCACCAGATACAACGCACACCTTTGAGAGTAGAGATGAGGGTGGGGGGACAACAACCAAGCCAAAGTCACTCAGTAAAATACCTCAATGGCAAGGGCAGGGGTAGTGAAGCATCACAAGCGTAGTCAGCCCAAGGGCTGACCACAATACAGGGAAAAATATATCTTGGTAAACACATCTAAGTCTAAGAGGGGAAACCTTGGGGGCGGGCACAAACCAGGAAAACCCAATCAACATGGGGCCAGGGACACTGAGCACAAACTGCTCATCACAGGCAGAATCGAAGCAGCTAAAAGAGCACTACAGGGTGGTCTGCCAATCCAGCAGTCAGAGTAGAGAGGAAGGTTCCATGTCATTTCATCGTGGAATGATTTTTTTGCTTGAGTTTTTAACTGCAATTTTTACAGAAAAACCCAAATTATTTTGGGGGATTCCCCCCGAACCCCCCCATTTTTTTCCCCCATTTGTATTTATTTTCCCAAACACCCACACCCCATATATAATTTACCACCCCCCCCCCCCCGCTGTATTGCTCGCCAATAGTGCATGGACAGTAATTTATCACCAGTACAGCCGCAGAGCCAATACTTTGAACGCAGGTAGACAACGCAATGACTTACAACCACACGCACACTTAAGAGTGCAAGTAGCACTTATACGGCTATACATTCATAGTTAGGCATATATACAATACAAGCATAGATCAGATAGTAAATTAGCAAGAATACATCACCATGGGCGTAACTTGACAAAACCTCATCTCGCCAGAAGCGGCTGAAAGACCCCGATAACAGCCAGGCCGAGAGCACAACAGCCCACAGGTATGTCGGACCAGAGCGTCCCCCGTCCGACTGAGGTCTTTGTGCTTATCCAGTCTGACCGTTGAGGGTTTCCGCATATATGCCCTCCTCAACAAGGGGTGGCAACTTCTCGAACCTTCTGGCAATGCGCTTGCGCATTGATGGGTGACCGTTGGTTGCCAGCTGGGTCAACCAACAGTAACCTCAAGGAGCAAAGCGCTTCCCTCTCCTAAATGCCCCGAAAAAGTCCATAACTCATCTCAAAACCTTGGCGCAAGCATAGCAAACCAAAACAAACCTCGTTATCAGGTACAAGCCGGCACCTGCGAATCTTAGCTTTCCCAGCACCGTGTCCTTGGCTGAGAAGGCCTGCATTCCAAACCCATCAGCCAATAACGTTGAAAACATGTTTCGCAAAGCAAAGTGCAGCTTTCCACTGAGGCATGGATAAATATCCATTATGGCTCTGAGTTCCCCCAGAATGCACTGCGCACCAGCGCCATGTTTTAGCTCGAGCACCACAATCCACCCTTTATTTACCTTCCATAGCCCAGTGGCAAAGGAGGCGGTCTTTGAAACCGCCGAAATATTAGAACCAAGTTGGGAATACATTGAATAAACAAGCTATTATAATAGCTAATATAATACAAATGCAAGCAAAAGCATAACGCAGTGTACCTCCAATATCAGGAATCCATGAAAATAACCAATCCCACCAATTTCCAGTATGATCCTGGGATACTTGAGAGATGAGATCTCTCAAACCTCGAATATGACTTTCAATGGATCGTGAATGGAAACACATCCCTTCAACTGCTTTACAACCTAAATTATGTTTCAGCAATAGATAAAACGGCAGCCCTGTTTTTCAAAGTCGCTTTTCTAATAACTTTGCTGTCAAGGAGTAACTCTTCTAAAGCTTGAGAAGTATGATTGAGTCCTTTTACTACTAAACATGCTAATTTGATCAAAGACTTATACCCCCCCAGCAGCTAAACCCCAAAATGCTAGAACCTCAGCTTCTGATAGCAAATGCACATGCACATGTGAATCACAATCGGGAGATAGACCCACATATTCGAAAGTTGATCTTTTGCTTCGAGATATTGCTGGGTGTAAAGGGAACATCATTAGTCCTGATCGAGTTAAGGCACATGGACCTCCAGAGATGTTAGCTGGAATGTAGTGTATGTGATGTTGCCACATGAAAAGAGCCATCCTGTTGGAAGTTTCACATGATTCAGATGACTGGCAGCTATCACGGTATGATTGCAAGACATAGTATTATTCACACTGGTACATGTGCTTGGAACTCGTGAACACAATCGTTTCTCGAACAGTTTGATTTTTGTGTTTGGCAAATCCCAACAGCTAAATTTAACCAATTTCTTTAGCATTGCAGGTCATAAATCAGCACACATAGCCTTGAGTTATATTGTAGGTTATAATACGTGTCAAGTTTCTCCATTTGCGATCCGTTTCCTGGCAAAACCAGCAGTATTCATAGACGGAAAAGGATTGTCTGATGTCGGAATCTTTAACTAACAAATCATTGTGCGTGACGCCAAAAATGTGCTTTAGAACCGGAACTGGCGTCGGCACTGCAACTAAACACGTAGTCAGTAAAGCTTCAGCATTGGGCACATCAGTTAAGCAAAAGTGCGTAATGTTGAGTACCTGTTGTGCCAGGTATGTCCACATATTCTCCGTTTGGGTAATCATCGGGGAATATATTCGCCGTCCTAAAGACGCCTCTTACATAGCTGGCATCAACGTTGTTTGCACTTGCACCTGACGTGTTCGTCGCCTTCCATGAATTCATGTTGTTGGTCTGGCTGGCTTTTCGGCATCGAGCTGCTTTCGGACATCATTGCTCCTCATCAGCGGTCTCCCATGGATCATTGGCACAGATATGACATTTTTCATCCGGCGCATCATGTCGTTTGACTCTCCCAAATGGAGTCCATTTAGTTCCACAATCACACCAGCCAGACACAGGATCTACAAGGCAAACCCAGAAAAGAGATATCAGTGTTGAAAATCACTCCCTTAGGTAACATTTGTCTGCGGGCACATACTGCCATTTGTCTTTACCAGGTTCCATTACTAAGACTACCTGGTCTTTGCCTGATGCAATAACATCTGCGGGCACTGGTGGACCACTTGGCCTTTCGACCCACACCTCTGCACCCAGTATCATGCTGTCTGAAGAGCCAAAACCACGATCCCCACGGGTAGTTAACACTGTGGGAGGCTCCCCCTTTTTAATCATGGACAATTTAACGGGGATGATAATTAGTTGAGCCACTCTATCACCCTTATGAATCGGTAACACTTGGTCCCCACTATTCATCAAGATGACTTTGATCTCACCTTGGTAATCAGCGTCAATGAACCCTCCTAACACTTCGACTCCCTTTAATGCTAGTTCAGATCTAGGGGCAATCCATCCCATATGCTCTGGAGGAATTTGTACCCCAATCCCTGTTTCAATCACAACAATCCCTCTTGGGTCCAATCTGATTTCTTCATGAGAATGCAAGTCTACCCCTGCTGACTCGGGAGTCACCCGATAGGGAGCTAAAGAGCCCGGGGTAATTTCCCAGTACAATAGAGTCTCTCTAACTAGGTTAGGTTGAATCTGTAAAGCAGGAGTCAGTCGCAACAATGGAGTCTCATGATTGTTCACCGGTCTATTATTCATTGCACGGCATCAAACACACGATCACGCCAACCTGCCAAACTGCCATCTCCAGATTTGCGTAGCTGTTCTTTCAACAACCTATTCATTCTTTCAATTAACCCCGATGCTTCCGGGTGATAGGGCACGTGGTAGAGCCACTCTATACTCTTCTCCTGGCAATAGTCCTGAATTAATTTGCCTTTGAAGTGTGACCCGTTGTCACTTTGAATTTGCAAAGGCACTCCGTAATGCAACGTGATCTGATCTAGCATCTTAAGTTGTGTGGCACGCTTGCATGGCAAAACCATCATGTATCCCGAGTATGTATCCACAATGGTGCATGCATACTGACAACCTTTGCTGATTGGCAGAGGATATAATCGATCTGCCAAATTTGACCTGGTAACTTTCCTCTTCGCAACGTGCCGTGAACAAACTGAGGGATAGGCCTGTGCTGTTGGTGTTGGCACACCAGACATTGCAAGATGACTGTTTTCACCACCTCTAAAGGAATACTAATTCCTCGATAGTAGCCTTTTCTCCAAGGTGCCCACATTTCTGGTGAGCCCACTTGGCCAAACACTCCAAATCGTCTTCCTGAGCCTCCGCATCCACAGATGAAATCTTGGTGTGTTCATCTGCAACAGAATTAAACCAACGTTCTAATGAATCTGTAGCACAATGCACATTCACATGTTACACCGTGACTTCACTTTGTGATAACATTTCCGCAACATCTTGCCACAATGCTTTTCCCCACAACCCTTTTGAATGAATCTTCCACCCATTCTTCTGCCAGGTTGGCAGCCATACCGCCAACCCATTCGCCTCCGACCATGAATCTGTGTACAAATGACATCGACCAGGGGTCTCTAGTTTCAATGCTTGGTAAACTGCGTAAAGCTCTGCAAACTGACTGCTCTTCCCTTTCCCTGACGTTGTCAAAATCTTTTTTTGTTTTGGGATTATATGACACCGCTTTCCAGTATCGCTCTGTTCCCACATATCGGGCTGAGCCATCTGTAAACCAGGCATGCTCTGTCTGCTCTACGGTCAAATCGCCGTATGGTACTCCCCATTTCACAGGAGACTTGCGTTTCTCGGACACTTCCGGTGGTATGTAATCTGAGGGCGGTATGTTTGCTACTTGCTCATGTAATTTTGCAACCCCATCCTTTCCTGATTTGGCTCTGTCTTGAATGTACCATTTCCATTTAATTATGCTGGCTTCCTGGGCATGTCCTATTCTGTGTGTTTTAGGAGAACTCAACACCCATTGCATAATCGGTATTTCTGGCCTCATCAATACATCATGGCCCACCATCATTTGCTCAGTATCAACCAGGGCCCAATAACATGCCAGCAACTGCTTCTCGAACGGAGTGTATGAGTTACCAGCATCGGGAAACTTACGACTCCAAAACCCCAATGGCACACGTTTCCTGTCTTGCTTCTGCCACACACTCGGGTTAGCATAATTGTCTTGTACAGACACATTCAATTCCACTTCTCCTTCCTTTAATGGCCATAGATCGAGCACCTGCTGCACGGTGTCTTTCGCCAACTCAAATGCTTTCTGCTGCTCTTCCCCCCCACTGAAACTCATATTTCTTTCGTGTCACTTTGTAAAGGGGGGGGGGGGGCAGTATTTGCCCTAAATGGGGAATGTGCTGTCTCCAGAACCCAAACAGCCCTATGAACTGCTGAGCTTGCTTTTTGTTCATTGGAGTGGTAAACAAAGTATTTTCTGTCAGGCCCTCGGCACCATTTCTTTGCCCATTATGCCACTGAATCCCTAGGAATATCACTGTCTCAGCTGGGCCTTGAATCTTGTTCGGGTTAATCTCCTACCCTTCCTTCTTCAATCCCTCCATAATGACTTCTAACTGGTTTTGCACACTGCGCTCATCCTTGCCCTGAATCAAAATATCAATGTAGTGAGAGATTTGTATGTCAGGTTTACACGGTATCTTGTCTAAGTGCTCTGCCACCAGCCGGTGACAGATAGTCGGGCTATGTATATACCCCATAGGTAACCTTGTGAAGGTGTATTGATGCCCGCTCCAAGAAAATGCAAACTGCTCTTGACACTCTTCAGCAATTGGCACAGAGAAAAATGCATTGGCTAAATCTACCACTGCATACCAAGTCCCCTCAAACTTTTGGACATTTTCAATCAAGGTAATGGCATCTGGGACTGCGGGCACTAAGGGAGCAGTGAGTTTATTCAACTCGCAGTAATCCACCGTCATCCTCCAAGACCCTTCCCATTTTTTGACAGGCCAGGGGGGGGGGGGGGTTGTTCCATGCGGTAGTGATAGGTCGTAACACACCAGCCTCTACATACTCTTTGATGGTGTCTGAAATTTCCTTGTGCCCCCCAGGAATGCGGTATTGCTTCATTGCTACCCGCTTGGTCGCCACAGGCACCCATACTGGGGGCATCTTCAATTTGCCTACGGTAATGGGTGTGTATGTTTTACCTCCAAGTCCCAAAGTCAACCCTTCCAGAATGTCAAAGCCAATTATGTACTCCGGTATCGGGACAAACACTTGGTATTTTTGCCTAGCCAAACTGCCTATTTTCATTTCCACTTCAGTTTGTACTGCGGGGGTCTCCTTCCCCCCATAGACCTGTAATAGTAAAGTGTCTGCCTTTGAATCGTGTCGGATTTCCGTGAATCAGAGAGGCCTTCGCCCCGGTGTCTATCAATGCTCGCATCCCTTGCGTATTTCCTGGTACCCAAACATTAACATGGGGCCGCCTATCCACTTTTATGCGAGCAGACGCTGCCGGAGCTTGGCCATAACCCTAGTCAAATTTTGACTGAGTGTAACCCGACTCTGCCTCTAGCATCGCACTCACCAACTTCCTCAAATCAGCATGTGTCGGTTGGTACGGGGAAGGTGTCCCCATAGACCCCTCTTCCTGTTCTTCCTCAAATCAGCATATGTCGGTTGGTACGGGGAAGGTGTCCCCATAGACCCCTCTTCCTGTTCTTCCTCAGGAGGGGCAGAAGGTGTGGTGTCCCTCTGTGGTTTAGTCACCACCGGTTTAACCTGTTTGTAGCGCTCCTTGGCTGCAAGCCCTCTTTTTGTATAGTTCGTACATGACCCTGGTTTCAATGCCATCAATTTCTTCCCGTGGCACACCATCTTTTAACAGGGCCAAAAACATGTCTTTTCTGGACACTCGGGAGTCTCTACTATCTTGCCCCCTGCCTTCAGTTCTTCTCTCACTACGCCCCCGTCTCCCGTGGCTTGTTATCACTCTTATCATACTACCCTAAATTTGCCAGTTGCTGAATGGCATCCACTACTTCATCTGTGGGTTCGCCCGTCATACCTACGAGCAAAGTCATAATGACACTTTTGTATGCGGGCGGTGCAGTTCTGATCACCATATTTGTAGTCGAAACTGAGAACGACACGGCCCCCCCCTCCCCCCATGTGTCCTGGAGCATCTATATGAATTGCCTCTTTCATAGCATGCTCTCTGACCTTTTGAATCGCCTCTTTCAAAGTATACCACTTTGTTTCCTCGCTAGGCCAATCTGTGGTAATGGGGTACTTGCGGTTACATGCTTGGGCTGCTAAGTTCAACAAAGACATTTGTGAAAGTTGACCATTCTCATCAGGGGGCGGCCCTGCCCTTAAGACCTCCTGTACATTAGGGTCATTGGACAAAGGCAAAAAGCGTGGTTGAGTCTGCAGCATCTACGAACAACCCTGCGGCTCCCCCGTCTAGCAACCTCACCATCCATGTCAATAAAGGTTCCCCTGACTTTTGCCTCAAACGAGTAATGATTTCTCCAACCTCCTGTTGAGTGTAATCTTCCAGCGTGGTTAAGTCCACATCCCCGCCTTCAGGGTCCTGCGGGTGGGGCCCAGCACGGCGTCTTCTGACCGGCTTGGCTGCCACTGCCTTTTGATTAATTTCTGCTTTGGAATCTGACTCATTTGCCGAGCTACTCTGGGCTTGTTGAGTCAAAGATGTCTCCATCCCATTTATCGGGATCCCAATTTACATCTGCGGTAGCGATTACCGCTGCCACTTTTCTTTGGTTGACCCCTCCCCGTCTTTTTCTATACTTATATCGGGCTACTCTGACTGCTGCCCTTTCAGCCACAGCCTGATATTTGTCAGCTCTCTTTGAAAAGTTTCATCTGAATCCGCTGCATTAACGCAATCTGTTTCTCAGCAGCTAACTTTTTCCAGTCGCAAAATATTATCCTTCATTTCCACATTTTTCTGGTATCTTTCGGTAGGCATGCAGGAGAACGCAACCCCGCCTGCCTAGCGCGGCGCATTCCTTTCCCCCTCTACTGAAATCTGTTGTGAACAAGACATTACTTCTGACGGATCAGCATCTCCCACTCCATCATCCCATGTTTCACACAGCCCTGCACCGCATGCCCATAACAGCCAATCATATGGGCTTTTCGCCCACCCTGGAATCACCACATCGGGACATTCACCGCCAGCAGGAACTCCCTTTTTCCTGAACAAACTATTCATCATTGCAATAATGTACAAAATTATATATATATATATATATATATATACACACATATTTCTTCCTACACCGCAGTCACTTGCGCAGACACGCACAAAACAGATTAACAATCCAGCACTCTCTGCCAAATGAAAACAACCTTTTGCTCGTAATGTAAGCAAAGCCTATCTGCGTTCAAACAGATTCTTTAATATTTGGAGCAATTCATCACAAATATCCCATCCGCGTCGCCAAAAATGGTTTGCTGACCAATAGTGCACAGACAGTAATTTATCACCAGTACAGCCGCAGAGCCAATACTTTGAACACAGGTAGACAACGCAATGACTTACAACCACACGCACACTTAGAGTGTAAGTAGCACTTATACGGCTATTTATTCATAGTTAGGCATATATACAATACAAGCATATATCAGATAAATCATAGGAAAGACAGTAAATTAGCAAGAATACATCACCATGGGTGTAACTTGACGAAACCTCATCTCGCCAGAAGCGGCTGAAAGACCCCGATAACAGCCAGGCTGAGAGCACAACAGCCCACAGGTATGTCGGACCGGAGCGTCCCCCATCCGACTGAAATCTTTGTGCTTATCCCGTCTGACCGTTGAGGGTTTCCGCATATATGCCCTCCTCAACAAGGGGTGGCAACTTCGCGAACCTTCTGGCAATGCGCATTGATGGGTGACCGTTGGTTGCCAGCTGGGTCAAAGGAGCAAAATGCTTCCCTCTCCTAAACGCCCCAGAAAAGAAGTCCATAACTCATCTCAAAACCTGGGCGCAAGCATAGCAAACCAAAACTCGTTATCAGGTACCAGCCGGCACCTGCGGATCTTAGCTTTCCCAGCGCCGTGTCCTTGGCTGAGAAGGCCTGCATTCCAAACCCATCAGCCAATAACGTTGAAAACATGTTTCGCAAAGCAAAGTGCAGCTTTCCACTGAGGCATGGATAAATATCCATTATGGCTCTGAGTTCCCCCAGAATGCACTGCGCACCAGCGCCATGTTTTAGCTCGAACACCAGACCCGCCCAAAAAAAAGGTTTTTTCAACAAAAACTAATTGCGGTAAGACATCCTGTGATGAAAGGACGTGTACCAGTCACATGGCCACCTGTGCCCATCAGAAGGTGGCTATGGGAAAAGGGACACTGGTAATCAGATGTTAAGTAACTGTGCTCCAAGGAGGTGGCAGAGTATCCACCACAGGGCTTGCGAAGGTCACGATCCAGCAGGTTTCATGTGAACGTCAAAGCAGGGTGTCCCGTTCAATGGTGCTGACTAATGGCAGTGTATCAAGTTGTGGGGGTCAGCACAAATGTACGTTGCCAACTGTTCTGGGGAGGACCAACAATTGATGTGGTGCCACATGGTGATGTGTTGGGATATTGTTGAACTGTTTTCTCCAATCACACTTCACTAATATACGTAGCACCAAGGATATGACATACACTAGCCAATGAAATGTTTGGAAACATCAAAAATGTGATCAAACCAGTGTTACAACCATTGGGTTTTATGGTATAACTAAGTCAACTGTTAATCTCTCAAGCAGATCTATTCCACTACTGTTTGATTTGTGCTTGCCCAGCTGTAATGTTGCTGCTTCTTGCCTGGTGTGTGCGCCTTACGCGTTTGAGGTTTGATCATATGATCAATGGACCCAGTCGCTGCCTTCTTATGCCAAAAGCATCCTCAAGTATATAGTAATGCGAGTTAATGCTGTGTACCTGGTATGGGATTAAGTCGGAGGAATAGCCAACTGAACAAACCCCCCCCCCCCCAAACACTGTAGTAAGTAACAAAGAAGCCTTCATTTCTTTTTTACCACAGAGACATCAGGTTTAGAGTCAATATCCATCAAATTTTAATCCGAAACCAACGGCAACACATGACCTAAACTCGATCCGTACATGGTGAATCAGGAAGACCAAAAGGCTCACCCAACTGGCGCTGGCCATACATTCCTTAGCTATATGCAGAGTGGCAGATAGCCTTTTGAGTAGACCTGGCTATGTTTCACACCTGCAGACCACAAATACCAGCAATGAGCACAGCATGTAATGCATTGGCTCTGGTGGTTACACGTCTTATTAACAACACTAATACTGTCTAATGTTGATGTCCACATTACGGACCACTCACATATTCACAAAGGCAAGTCTGAAGAGTATGATGACTCAGAAAAACTGGATTTCCAAAATAAAGCGGGTTCCAAGAACCCTAGGACGGTCTGGGGTGTACACCACCCCACCCAAATAAAGGTTTCATTAGGTTCAAATGGTGCATTATACAGTACATTCTGAAGAATTGGTTAAAAGGTAGACGCAAGTCACCAACAGTGCACAGGACGGTATTCCCATACAAGTAATGCCAGTAATTATATAAGAAAACGTGTCTACATACTGGGATTTACTTGGTTGGCCTTGCCATTATAAGAATAACAATAACTTTGTTTGAACTGGCTGCTCCAATGCAGGCCAGCCCAAACACTCACTTCATCATAGATCAATACAAAAAAACAAAAATAAGACGTAGTAAGATGATAGCGAGACTGGAGGCATCAAAATGCCAGTATTTTCATGTAATAATGCATATACTTGTTTTATCATAGATGCCCAGAATAAAAATATTTATGTCACAATAAGAAATGTCAAGACTTAGCAGATAGAGTATAACATTGTCACAATTTATGGTAGAATAGGTCAAACCGATCCAATAACTGAGTGGGAGGCCATGAATATGAGCTCCCAAAACCCTCATCAGGGCGTGGACTCAGCCATTATTAAATCCCAAGTGGCACCTGCCAGGACACAGTTTAGGATCTGAAGAGAACGCAAGCCAGACCGAGCAGATTGTGACTAATATGCAGGATCCGTAGATATCCCGACAATTTGACTCCAGAAGATTTAAGCCATAGGATCTCATCTGGGATAGGAGCTAAGGCAACCCGTTAAGGTCTCACGCCTTAAATCAGATGCCACATTTCAGACCAGAGAGATGTTTTCGACCCAAGTCATTACCAATGTCCCGTCACCATCAGGACCTGAACCCAGGGATGCTCTGGCTTGGTTGTGACAAAACTGGACCTGAATTGTTAGAAACTGCGAGGACAAAGGTTAAATGATGGTGCACTCAAGCTAATATGGATTGTATGATTACTGGATGTGGTGGCACCAATATTCCTAGTTTATTTAGTTGCAATCTTTATAAATAGGTCTACTGAAATGGGGATCGTTTATTTCCATAGTGGGTTTGGTTTCTGTTTATTTTGCCTTTATATTAAAATAGTCTTTATTTGTATGGTTTTTATGTGCACCGAGGCATACTGCACTATACAAGAAATAATAAAAATGGCATTCTAGCCATGTAATAACCTTCATGCATGCTTCCGCTTTCAAAGCAAGCACGATACGCGTTAGAACGTGCCTAGACTGACTTGGTGCAAGTCTAGCCATTTCTTACTGTGGCATGACTTACTTGGCATATAGGATACTGTATCAGAAATTCAATAGATCACTCAACATTTCCAAATTAGCCTTCCAGGCTGGCACAAACACACCCACATTTAAACAATCTCAAAAAGTATTCACAGAGCGTTTACTCGCTCATTCAAACACATTCAAATAGCACACTCGCTCACTCAAACAGCATTTACACCGCACATACCCCTTCAGATGCATACAAAATTACCACTGGTGACCCCCCAAATGAAGTCTAAATTGCAACGGAGCAGTGGGCCAGCGAGGCCCACTGGGGAAAAAATAAAATCAGGGGGGGGTGGTGGAGGGAGACTGCGGCAAAGATACTGAGAAGGAAGGACCGAGTATGGTCTGAGTTGGGGGCCCAGTTGGGAGTGGCAGGGACTGCGGCACAATCGGCAGGTGGGGAGCAGGTGCAAGTGGATCTAGGTCACCTGGCCTAAGCCCCCACCCACCTGGTGCCTTCCTGCTTGTCGCTCTTTTTGCCCCCACTTTAGGAGCCCTCCAGATCTACTCTTGACTGCTAACTGTTCTCTCCTCCCATTTCCCCCATCTCCTCCCCTTACTTTCTTCTATGCACTTGCTTTTTGTCCCTGGACCTAGTATGATAGGAACCTAGGCTGTCTCCTCCCCTTACTGTTTCTTTCCTCCAGCGCTATCTGAAATGTCATCAGGCCTAGTATGATAGTTGCTTGTTTTGTTCCTCCCCTACCTTTCTGAACCCCTTTCTCTCGCCGGCTCTACCAGAAATTTCGTTAGGCCTAGTATGTAGTCGCCTGTCTGTTTCCATTTCCTTCCCACTCTACCCCTTCGTTCCTTATCTACGTGTTAGCTGTTGCACTATCTGAAATGTTGTCGGGCCGAGTACGATAGTTAATTTCACATCCTTACTGTTCATGGCCTGTAAGAATGTCATTGTATTTCCCCTTGTGCCCTCTCTTGCCTTGAAGCGCTATGAAACACGTTGTGTATAGGCGCTATATAAATAAACTATCATATCAATGCTAGTGAGTAGTTGCATGACTAACAATAAGTAGCAATTGAAAATGGAGCTGTGTTGGTGACTGGGGGGGGAAGAGATGAACATTAAGATAGGATGAAATCTACAGCTTCTTAATGTATAAGCCATTGAGCTGATCACAGCTCCAGTAGCATTAAACCAGAACGATGCCATTTAGAGGACATTGAAAAAACCCAAAACAATATTGAACAGATAACCTTAGTAATATGTAGGTCATGCGCTTCAGAGTATTACAACATGCATGTCAACTGGAGTCAAATGTATTGGTACCAGGCCAGTTAATGAACATTCACCAAAATCTGTCCTGAAAAAGACAGTGGTCAAATAGTTCTTGGAATTTGCGTCAGAACTATGAGAATAAAAGGCTTCATGTATAATACAGAGTATAGGATCAGATCACAATTTTACTATAAAACAGGTAGTCAGAATATGTTCAAAGAATTATTGGCAAGATATGAGCAGGAGTACACATTGCATGTATTGAGAAAGCTGTGTGTCATACCCCAAGGGACTAAATGCCTCAGTGTAGTATTGGTCCAATGTTAATTAGATCCAATAGTACCGTTTCATTCATGCTATCGGGAACATTACATTTAGCCCAATACAGGTGGCCATTTTGAAGTAGATTTCTCCAACACTCAGATATGTTCTTATCAGGCTTAGAAATCCAGTCATAAGTCAAATATTTAATGTACATGGCTGTTAACATCTTGTGCATTTCAAAATGGCCACCTGCATTAGACTAGATGAGATTTTCCTCTAATAGCCTAATGTGACGGACACGGTTTAGTGCCATCAGTTCAAATCACTATACGATTGCCCTGGGGCATTAAGTCTCCTTAGGGGAGGACACAATCTCATGATCTAGTTAATGTCCTTGAGATACAAGATGGCTGCCACTATGTGCCTCGAACTGTGAGCATCAGTGCATCACAGGTCTAGTAATTAGTTTAAAATATAGAGTGCTGGCCAGGACACTAGTTTTCCAACTTGATGTGCCCATGGATCATCTATAATATAACCCAAGATCACAGCAAAGGCTTATGTAAGGTTAGATGTCCCTTACCTTTTTGTGAACAGAATCGTCCAAAGTGACTGAGTTCAAAAGCCTGAATGTACGATTTGGCTGAATTTCAGCTGTCGCAAATCATGCATTCGATAATGGGGGCCCCAAAAGTTAAAAAAAAGGACCCTGTGGCGCCAGTTCAAGATCACGGAAGTGAAAGGGAACAGGAGGTGCAGGGACACAGCGAGTAGGAGGCTGGGGTGTATTTTGGAATCTGTCTTTCCTCCCGCAAACATTTCTAGCTCAGGCTTTCAACCCTGATCCATTGTGAACATAGTACGTACACTGTCGTTCCTCGAACAAGGGTTGCTAAGAGTACTACTAAGCGTGCAAGTGTAACTCATGCTTGTGTCATTAGATCTCTACTGAAAAGTAGAAAACTCTTGTACACGAGTCGGAAGTTCAAGTCTCTTCAATGATTAATTACAATTTTAATGGATACTCATTATTGGTTTCGATGTGCTTTCTTTATATGCCAGATACCCTAGAAGATTCGGGTTAGTTTCGTATATCTCGTTTGAATGAGAAAGTAACTTAAGGGTTAAATGGTTAATTTAGAATTGTAGGAAGGCAGCTCCCTGAAGGATAGTATGCATATCCAAAAAGTAGTGAATACCGAAGATTGGTCATGTCTAACTAATGGAATTCGTCTGAATTCCATTGTGAAATAATTATATTTGCTGCTGCATTTTTTTTATTGAGTGGAGTATGTTCAGTGCTAGTATGCAGGAGAGAGTGCAACTGGAAACGTAACCAATTTGCAAATCTGCAAGATGACAACCACGAGTGGGGCTTTTTTTTTGGGAGAGAGTACACTTCCAACTGCATCCCTTCTATGGGCACATTTTTGGCAGGTATGGCACAGTGAGATGAAAGGGTTTGATCCTGGTTAATTCATTCATGTGGCGAGGCCAGAATTTGAGACTGGTCTGAAATGTGGGTCCTGGACCAAGCATCTTCACAGCTGAATGTGGTAGCAAACCTAAAACACCACTATTATTTACAGATGCCTTAAAGTGATCAAGTCAGATTGGAAAAAAACATGTGGATCAAAGTGCATGGAGCAATTTGGCATACTAAATGCACAAAAGGGGACCACTTCGATTTACACTTTTGGGCAAAAGGGCCCTTTATCAATTATAATGGTTTTCACCACATTTAGTAACAGTTGAAACCGCCCCACTACGTGCCAGGAAAACTAAAAGGTATGACTTTGGAAGCCATCGACAATAGATTTTTGTAATCTGCTCGCTTTTACCAGGTGCAAAAGTAAAGGGGATTCCATAAGCATCTTCGCTTTTCCGACAGCATATGAAAACATGCAGCATATGAAAACATGCTGGTTGAAAATAAAGCAAGTTTGGCAGAGGGACCTGGAAGAGCAGGCGAACATGTGAAGCTTGCTCTGCAACAACATACCAAATTGTACAAAATCCCTTGGGCCTAGTGTGGCAGTAAACGCCTTTACTGGCAGTTGACTGAGAAACTGGTCCCTATGTTTACCCCTACTCCAAATCTTCTATAGAAAGTGAAAGGCATGACAAGGTCATTATTTCACACAGCTTATGCCACCCCCATCATTTCTAATCATCCATCAATCACACAAGTTGCTTTGCTTATTAAAACATTACATAACTAAGAAAAACTACCAGGAATGGTCACTGCGATTTACCTGTACCATCACTAATCAATTACCCATGTAAATGTTCAAATGGTGAGGCACGTTAAAAAGAGAAGGCCTCACAGGAAGGCCACGTGCTGCCTTGGCTGCTGGCCTTTGATGGGTCCCTTGCCTAACCGATCTATCCACCTCTGGCGCAGTTCCAATACAGGAGCATTTACATCTGACATGCTATGTTCCTTTCGACACCTTGACAAACAAAAGAATACCATGTTTTAACGCACTATTAGAACAAGTGTACAACTTGTTGGTGGCAAATAATGGGGGAGGATGTGTACATGCAAGCCCATACTGAAAATTGGCACCCATACATCTACTCCCAGCCAATCAAGGAACCTTGCAGTTACCCATTGGCAGAAAGCAGAGGGAGCAGGGCGCCTCTTTCTAATTAAGTTTGACTACTACTATAGTTCCAGAATGGTTTAATTTCAAAATTCAAGTGTAAGATTACATACACATACATAAGTGTACATACAGCTGCATGATGGGGGCGGGGGCACAATGAATAAAGGTTATTGGGTTGTTTAACATGCATTTTTCGAGTGGTGGAGAGGAGGAAAGGCGTTACTCGGTTATGAGGTTTGTGTTGTGGTCAGGGGCAGCAGGTAAAATAGTTACACTACTAGTTTGGACACTTCCACCACTGGCAGAAAGCAGATCGCAACCCAGTCTACCTTCAGGTCACCTACCTACCTTATAATACGGAGAATCATTTTAGGTTTGGTCACTAAACCATGCAAGCATTTTTCTAAGACTGCGTATTAAGCAACTGCATGCATATAGACTGCACGTGCGTTTTTATTCTAGTTCTAGCGCCCAATAATGATTTGAACGTCATTGCCAGCGGTTATCCATTGGCAAAGTATTTCCACAGAAGGAGCAGATCGAACGCATATTAAGCCGATACTTGCAAATAAAAGTCAGAGGCCAGCAGGCTTGGCCTGGCCTATAGGGCAATAGGCCCATGGCCGCACCAAACAAAACAAAAATGCTGGTGTGGGCCACTTTGACGAGTCACTTCACTCTGCAGCTAGTAGTTTTGACCAATGTGGCTGAATAAATATTCTTTAAAAATGCGCAATTTGCATCACAAAACCTCCCCATTGGGTACTATTCTAACAGTGTCACAAAAGGAGTGAATTCCCATTTGCAACTGAGGGCCACTTTTTCATTGGTGGCCGACACCGTGAACTAGTACTAGCTAGACATCTCCGGTGATAGCTCTAGCTGAGGATATATTCAAAACAAACGGCCACGAAACTAAAGCGTGCAGGCACATACAATCCTCCACAAACACTGACTGACACGCCCACGCAGTCGTAATGCCGGATTCCTAAAACAAACACTAACGGACTAAAGTCTACAGACACTTTAAATATCCCGCGCCTCCCCCCGTCAGACCCGAACTTGGTAGTTCAGGGAAGACCAAAATGTGTGTTTTACCTGTTCCGCTTCAGCTAACTGCAACAACCTCAGCTGGAAATCCAATACTTTGCATGTGAAAGAGGGTCCTTTTAAACACTCGGCTGAAGCTTTCCCCCACTACCCCGCTCCTTCCCCGTTGTTAACTGCGGAAGGATATTCAACCATCCACTCAAGGGGCCAATTACTTTCTAATACCAAACACGTGGACCTGTAGCGCGAGAGCGCGGGGGTGGAATGGCGTGGTAAAGTAAACGCAGGTGACAATAGTTATTTCTCCGGGCCTGGCTTTTTTTTAGCCTTCTGCATGTTGGAATTTGTAGTTTTTGAATCTACGCCACACTAAAGACACTCATTTTAACGAAGTGCGACAAAAGCTCCTCTTGACGTACTAATTTCAGACAAAATTGCCTGTTTTTTTTATTTTATTCCTTGGCAAACTCTTATTTTTGCATGAATCCCCTATCCATTTATTTTCCCTTGCACTTATTTTAAAATGTGTTTTACATCCCTTCCCTGTGACCCCTTCTGTTAATTGTCAAAAATGCCCTTCGTCAAAACATTATTTGCCCGTTTTTTCATCAAACCAACTGAACATGATATTGTATCTTTTCCATTATAAATACAGCCATCCATGTGCCAGCATAAAGTCTGAATGCTCCACCTGGCAACCCTGTACTCTTTTTTTAAATGTCCGCCCCTTTAAAGCCGGACAAACAGTGTGTGGTGATTGGTACATGCAATAGAATCTGCACCTGAGCGAGTACCTCGAGTACTGTTTGCTGTCCGGACCTGCCGTCTGTTTCACTCCCTGCTGCGTGTTAGAAATTCAGCTCGATTTTCATCAGGAGGACGTCTCTCGAGGCAACACCTTGCCTGCCTGACCTCCCATCCAGGAAAGCAAAAAAGGTGACTGTTGTGGCACGTTGTGCCTGGACTGTGTATTGTACATACTCGTTCTGTGCCTCCTGCACATTGTGCTTGAATGGGTGTTTAGTAAAAGCACGTTCCGTGCCTCCTGCACGTAGCGCCAAGTGGGCGAATGAGGATAATACATCACTGTGTCCAACTGTTCTCCTCTTACCCCTTTTTTTTGTGTGTATTACTTTTTAGGACTACAGTCCAGCGATCCCTCCCCAGTGGTGGCCTCGCCCCCTCCCGCCTCCTTATTTCCAATGGCTTTAGCGTACCCGCGCTGCGCACCTGAGCGAGTACCTCGAGTACTGTTTGCTGTCCGGACCTGCCGTCTGTTTCACTCCCTGCTGCGTGTTAGAAATTCGGCTCGATTTTCATCAGGAGGACGTCTCTCGAGGCAACATCTTGCCTGCCTGACCTCCCACCCAGGAAAGCAAAAAAGGAGCGAGTACCTCAAGTACTGTTTGCTGTTTGCTGTGCGAGGTGCGCGAGGCGGGGGCCTGATACAAACTCTTTGTCACCATTTTCTGAAATTGGAATGTGCTCACATTATCCACATAACAACAATTTACGCAAGTATTGTGGTTCACGCACTCACTAAAGAGAGCCCCAGCGGCACTTGCCACGCATTCAATTACAGTTTGGTGATCTTTGTCTTGTGACTATTGTTTGTTCAATTATAAATATGGCTTATAGGCTTACGACAAATATGCCACCACATATCCCAAGTTTATATGGCATATCAACAAGTCATTTGACTCAAGCCACCCAAGACGAGGTGGGGCTCAACCACAAAACTTTTATTCCGCCCACTCCTGTATCCCAACAGGTACCTCGTTATCTACAAAACCAAAGTTTACCTTTGAAAATAACATAGACAAATCTATTGTGTCTATCTCTTCAATGTCAATTTCCCATTTAGGGAATACTAAGCAACTTAAGCATTCCAATATCCAGGAAATATCCACCTCATTAAAAACTCCATGTGTGAGAGTAAACCTGCAACCTTTATCTGACATCACAATGTTAGCCTCCACACATAATTGCCCGCGCCTCTCTTCTTCTCGCATTGCTATTTCTCCGATTACTTTTCCTTCATTAGTACAGGATCAAACTGGCTTATCTATTCATGCCAGTCAAAGTGAGTCTCCTATCCCATGGAGCACTACTTATTACCCTGCTGCTGTCCCTTCGTACAGCAAAACAACCATGTCTGATCAATCTTCAACAAAGTCTGATCATTCTATGCTACATTCCTTTGTCTTACCCACACCAAGAACATCTAAAAAAAATTATTCTGAAATAGTTTTACAACACACAACCATGATTCAACCAGCATTGACAGCCATCAACACAACTATCATGAGTCTGTGCAAATTGTTTGAATCGTTGGACAAAAAAGTGTCACATCAATCCAAGCAGTTTGATGATTTAATGAAGTGGTTGCTGGCTCATAATAATTCCTCTTTCTAAAAATGTTTCTCTGACCTCTAGGCTAAGGATGACAAAAGACACTAGTGGGGGAGGTAGAATGGAAATCATCGACGTCCAAGGTTCCCTTCTACAGTGTTGCTGAGGCGTCCAGTTTGGAGGCATGTGCATTGCCTCTGATCACTGATATCATTCGACCAATTGATCAAATACCCCACATCCAAACATCTATGAAAGGGCTTGCACCCACAGTTCAACCATCTCAAAAACTTGAGCCTGAAGCGACACGGCCACGACCGGAGCCGACTTGTGCACGAAAAAGTGGACAGGGACTAAGCCATCTAGATGCCCTGAAAGTAAGAAATCCAAAAGTCGTATAAAAAAAGCCTCTTGCATTAAAAAAAGCAAAGAACATGGCAAATCTTAAGCAAACTAAAAAGACTTTGAACTCTTTCTTTAAGGCCCTGGGTAAATCAACTGCCTTAAAAGACAAAGCAACCATTCCTCCTGAACAAGATGATGTCCCTCTGCCCCTTTATTTGCCATCATCAGTGTCGGCTGGCCTGCCCTCGATTGATCCTACATCAGCGGTGGCTTATCCAGGTTTTCTACCTCCTCCTTCCTCATCACTTTTCCTGCCTTCATTAGTCTTGGCTGACATGACAAGGGCTATCCCGGCACAAGACCCGTCCCAATCAGTCCTTTCAAAATTACTTGTTGGGCCCTCTTTCATGCCCTCGAGAATAACCAAACAGGATACTGATACACAAGCTCGTGCCCCTTTGTCTCCACTGTTGCAGCTAGTCTCATCTATAGATCGTAACATTGAGGCAGATAAACAACTGGCTGCTTTAAAAGCACAAAATGCTGCACATATGAGGGTTCTTTCGAACGCTCATACTTCTGTTTCAATGGGCCCTCTACTGTCCAATACTACACCTAACCGAGTAGCAGCAGGTGCCCATCTTGACAAATTTCCAACTCCCGTTGTTGTGGTCTCTGCCAAAATATCCAGTCCCCAGAGTCAGCAGAATTCGCCAGATACTATTGATGCTCCTTCAACCACGACTCAACTTGAGAATTTCAGAGAAAAAATAGATGAATATCTGGCGATCAGCTTAGCAAAAGCACAAAATTCCCTTGCTCCAGCTGCCTCTGGTGCCCAACCTACTCAGAAATTAATCTATGCACGGCAAGTGGAACAAGAGGCAGGTTTCCACACTCAAGTCAGTACAAATAGCGATACCCCTTACTTGCAATGGGCTCCAGAGAAAGCTCATACTCAGGCAGTCTCACGTCATTTAAACCCCCGACGTGGGCAGTTTTTCACTCTCATTTTAAAATGTAGAGAGGGAAAGTTCACATGTTATGATTTGAATCGACAAAATGTCCTAAACATATTCAGAGATATTGCTGACTTAAGAAATCTGGAATCTAATGACATAGAGCAAATTGAATTTATCTCAGAATGTACATGCTCAGTTGTCAGATTGTGGATCCCTTCTGGTCTAGTCTGAGATTCTATTTGGCAATGCAGAATGCAATTGTTCAGCATGGGCTTTCTCATAGCAGAGGAACCTGAGAAAGTGCCTCCAAAAATTCATTTACTCGGAAATCTAACATCTATCACGGAGTACAGAGGCAGTCCGGTGAGGCACAAAGTGAACCCTCCTATCATCAGTAACCATTAACAGTATGTGCTAAAGACTCTATTCTGTTTTTAAGTTGGAACACAAGGGGTCATTCTCATTTGCATTCCTCTATTGCCAATTTTGCCTACGTTCATCACCTGATAGCCTTACAAGAAACTTGGCTCATTACGTGTCCGGTCTGGGATGGTTATGAGATCTCCCTTCTCCCTGCAATCCCAAGTAGTGGCCGCCCCTCCTCGGGCCTTTTAGTGGGTGTGCATAGAGCCAGTGGCTTTTCCATTACACCCTGGGCTTCGGTAGGAGCCCAGATTCAGCTAGTTCTTATCTTGGGACATTCGCAAGAACTGGCACTGATAAATGTCTATCGCAACACTACCACCATGGCCGATGACGTTTTTTATGATGGTCTGAATGAGATCTTAGACCTTATAATTTCCAGACACTCCATCACCCATACTATTATTGCAGGAGATCTCAGCATGGACTGTCGAGACAAAGCTGATTTCTCTCGGTCCGCACAGAAATGGACAAGCATCATGTTTGATCGCAATCTACACAGGCTAAATGGTTCTGTTATGGGTGATGTTCCTTCAAACTACACGTGGCACCGTGGGTCCAGCACGAGCACTCTGGATTATATCTATATGAGTCCAAATCTGTTCCAAAACGTCCAACATCTTTCCATCAGTGCTCACCCTAATAGTGATCACTGTCTGTTAGTTGCACAGATCACATGGAATTTCGAGCATGCCCATAGTAGTCGAGTCTTACACGCTGTGGCAACAGTAAACACCGCAAGAAATCGTCTCAGATCGAATGTTGGCAACATTCAATCTCTTGCAAACATCCTAGTAGCCAATGAGTGGCATTATAATGATGCACAATATCCAGACCTTTTAAAACCCTTCACGTAAAATATCACCATCTTGCAGCATAATCGTGTTTGCCATTCACAGACCTTTGATCCTGAAATTAAGTGTATGAAAGCCGAATATAGGAAACTCAGGAAACAATTACTCTCCCTGAATGATCCATCATGCTGGCAACTCCTAAAAACTGCTAAATGCCGTTATAAATCGGAACAGTTCCAGCGTGATAGTATATCTATGCAAGCTGCCATGTCTAACAAAAATTCAGCACTTATGTGGCAGTTACTAAACAATCAAAAGTTCAATCTACAGGGTGACGCACAAATTAATGGCATCTCGGAAGCTGATTGGATCATGCATTTTTCTTCCTTATATGCTGACCTAGCTTTTGATGATTTTAAGTATATCCCCTCAACTGATTCTCCTTGGCAATTACAGCATTCCGAAACATCAATTCGGACCATCATTATGCAAATCAGCTCATCAAGAGCGCAAGGTCCCGATGGGCTTTCCAACTATATGTTTAAAGCACATCCGGACGAATGGGCACACATCCTTTACCTTATCTTCAAGGACATCATACTTACCTGCACCATTTCCAGTTCCTGGAAGACATCCATTATAATCCCGATTTTCAAGAAGGGCAATCGCTGCCTCCCAGCCAACTATCGGCCGATCGCCCTTCTCGATGCTCCGGGGAAAGTATTTGCCAAAATGATTCTAGCAGAATTTAATGACTGGACTTTGCACTCACACTTTCGTGACCCCCATCAAACGGGCTTCGTTGCAGGCATGGGTATATCAATCAATTTATTCGCATTAAATTCAATCAAGCTCCAATGCAATCTGCAGAAACAACAAGTATTTTACGCATTCATTGACCTAAACGCTGCATTTGATTCAGTGAGCCGTGTTCTCCTATTAGCAAAACTATAGAGAGATCAATGTCCTGCAACATTACTTGATGTGATATATGCTTTACATTCTAAAACATCAATCAAAGTTCGCCTGACATTAGATGGCATGTTGTCAAAACAGATTCACACATCACGAGGCCTCAAACAAGGTTGTCTCTTGGCTTCAGCGATCTTTAATTACTTCATTCAAGATGTTAGACATGACCTGTCTACTGTGATTTCAGACTCCCCAAAATTGAACGGTCATCCAATTCAAACCCTCTTATATGCCGATGATTTGGTACTTATTTCTAAAACACAAGTGGGTTTACAACGTCTGTTGAACGCCTTTTTTATTTACACCCAGACTAATGAATTGAAAATAAATCTGTCCAAAACTCAAATTGTAGTCTATTCTCCCAAAAGGCGATGCTCGCTTTCCTATGTGTGGCCCTAAACCAAACCCCTATAAATAGGGTGCCCTATTACAATTATCTCGGCATTGTTTTTGAGAGTCTAATTCATCCAACAGGCCATTTTATGCATCTTGAAATAAGGTTAACATCATTCATACCACAAGCCAGTATTTTAATGCACAAATATGGCAAATTCTCGATATTGCCAGCTTGGCATTTCTGGACCACGAAAACCATTCCACCTTTATTATATGGGATGGAAACTTTTCAATAAATTCCTTTCTCACAATTGGCAAAATGGGAGGCAAAATTTTGGCGCCGAACATTACATCTGCCGAATTTTATCCCAGTTGCCTGGATAAGGTATGAACTCAGTTTAGTCTCAGTGCAGGCAATTCACAACTGGCGCCTATGCTCCTTTTTTAGAAAATGTTTGCTGTCAACAACATCCCAAGTTTTGCTAAAACATGTTTCATCATATATTTTTTCATCAAAACAGTTGTTTATTAAATGCTGGTTGACAAGTGTCTATCGCGTGCTAATCTTGGCAGATGTCTCACTAGATTTACTACTGCAAAATCCAGACAAAGCCAAATTGAAAATATATCATACAGACTGGATTCTTACCCGAAATGTATGTCTTGCAAATCAAGATGCCGATGAATTTCGATTGCCACATAAAAAAATGCACACATTACCAGCTTACTTAATTCGCTGTCCATCACACAAATATCAGAATAACATTTTAAGATTACGGTTTAATTTATGGATTACCAGAGAGGTACAAGTTAAAAGGAGACTGCTGAGTAATTAGATTAATTTTTGCCGCTATTGCATCTCGATGGACACTGGTGAAACCTTGGTGCACCTTATCA
The DNA here is from genome assembly GCF_040938575.1 of Ambystoma mexicanum. Classification (NCBI taxonomy): domain Eukaryota; kingdom Metazoa; phylum Chordata; class Amphibia; order Caudata; family Ambystomatidae; genus Ambystoma; species Ambystoma mexicanum. The sequence continues at coordinate 827,752,023 of NC_090939.1, forward strand.
CGGAATGTAAAGTCCTTCGACCCCTGCGAGAAATTCATTTTGCGAGACATTGTAACTATTTATGTATCGCTTCCCAAGACTTGATCTGGCCTCTAATACTAGGCTCTGGATACTTACCATTACAGATTGCTACTGTAAATTTTCTATCAAGTTTAAATTTAGAGACTAATTGAAATCATCCATCATCCCTGAACTTCGCCGAAAGCTGAAGCCTAAGATTCACAATTTTTTGTGTTTTTTCTCTGATTGTTCTTTATTACTGGTTTTAAATTTCATAAAGTTTTTTATATGTATATGTATTTTGTATTTGCATTTGAAATGTTGATTTATTTCAACTAAATCAAATAATTTTTTTTTAAAAAAACAATAAAAATAGAATCTGTAGCTACTACCGACATGGGTGGTTTAAAGGGATTCTGGGATCCTCACGTAACACAGGTCACCAAGGAGCCTCGCATTCAACTTTTTAGTATCTAGTTTTAGAAACACAAGGCCTCATTACAAGTCTGTCAGCACGGCCACAAAATGGCGATCATTCCTTCACTGCCAATTTTTCAGTTAGTAACGGAATTCTATGGCAAGACAGGAGGCTCATATTATGCATTCACAATCTTTACTCCGAACCACAGCAAAGAAGTATAACTTTGTGAAAAAACGAAATTTTTGTAAACAAAACAACGTTGTCTGAACAATGCACAAGGGAAACATCCCAGTCCAACATGGTGGGCAGGTCATGTCCTGGAGGTAGCCAATGGGCTGCGAGCCAGCCCCATATAGGTCCATTCCTCTAGCACCACCTTCTCATTCTTTGCTGCTGTCCCACAGCTAAGTCACACCTCCAGTTTTGCTTACCGTGTACACTGTAACATTGTAGCATTGCTTAATATCATTGCTTAATATCTTTGTTATACTATTAGCAGCGTTTGCTTGAGAGCGTGTTTCCCTCGAATTGCTTATTTGCATATTTTCTTTCCTCATGCGAGCGTGACGTTACTTTATTTGGGCCCGCTTCGCTTCTGGTATTATTGCGTGCCGCCTGAGGGTGTCGCGTTTCCTCATATGTTTTGAAGTGTTTCTGGCAATATTGTTGCGAACGCTTTCAGCATTCCATTCAGACTCGCGTCCCTGTGCAGGGCCGCAGCGTTCTCATTTGTTTGTTGCGCGCATCGGCCAGTGTCAGGAAGTTTACCTTCTGACTGGCTGCGCGCGTCTTCACACGGAGCTCTCTGGCACACGCAGTAAGCGTGCCGTTTGCTCTGTATAAGGTTAGAGGTTTGAGCCTGCTATCCACTGTCATGACCGCAGCCTCCAAGGAGTCAGGTTTAGCCCAACTGCCTCGGAAGCTGGGTCACAACTTCATTTCCAGGCACCCATCGGCTCCCATAGGGGCCTTATGGACCTTGTCCTGGCGCCAGTGGCGCCAGGCTCATAAGGGGACTCAGTCCCGGCACAAGACGTGCCGGGCTTATGATGTAAGGAATGGTGCTTGGGTGGACCTACCTGCTGCAGACCATGCTGCTCACTCACCTGCAGGATGAAATCCTCATCCATCCATGGCTGGAACTACTTTACCTTCTGGGTGTGGCCAGCACCACTCCCTGGGACTGGATACTGGAACTATTCTGGAAGCTGGGACTTCTTACCTGGGCGAGGCTGCTGTGGAAGGAGGCACCTAAGCACTCCAGTAAGCTATTTAAACCACGCCCGATCAAAGCAACGTGCTTCGCGTTATCCTGCAATAGCAGCAGGACGCTCACCGTGTCAGCTCCAGAGAATCTTCAACTTCTGCATCTGGGGAAGAGAAATCCGCAATCTTACCTTCCGAAATACCATCTTCGTCTTCAGCAGCATCTGAAAAGGGAAAAGAACACCAGGTTAGCACGAGATAAAAACCAGCGCAGCACTTACCCAGTCCATCGGTGCATCTCAAGCCACGGGCTGCAGCTTTCCATTTTTTTTCCGGCACCCTGTGGAAGCAAAGACATTGGTTAGTAAACCTCCGTGAAACTTTCCTTACCTGCGCTGCAATCTTCTCGCCTCCGCCGACGCTGCTACTCGCATCTGCAAAACAAAAGGACATCATTAAGAAATACAAAACTCCATCTATACGAACGTGTTTTGGGCAGCGCTCATCTTTCTCACTCCTCGGTGCATTCCTCGACATCCATTTTTCGACCCAGCTGCTTCTGCGACCTGAAAAAGGAAAAGAGACATTAAGAAGTGCTTTTAACTTCGAATTGACATTTTCTACTTACTTGCCTGCAATACCTTCGCCATTCCATCGCTCTCCAGACCTCCATATTCAAGCAACCGCCGTTCGTGCTGCTAACAACGGCCTTGCTCCAAATCTTCATCCTCTGCAACCAAGAGGCTGGACAATTAACCAGTGAAGTAACTGGCTTCGGCGCCCCTGCACAGACGCAGGATGGAGAGCTCCGCTTTCACCTACATTAGGTGAGCACCTTTAGCCGACGAACTACTTGGGAGTACCAGGAAGGGGAGGCAGTTTACCCAGTCAGGCTTATATATCCATATTAACCCCTTGCTCTCATAATTGCAGACACCTCACCCTTCAGATCAAGACCTCAGTGAGGAAAGGGCCTTTCCAGGGTGGCATTCGAGGCCTGCGCGTGACCCTAGAAGACTCCGAGAACCACCAGCCCAGACCTGCGCCTCCGAGGGATTCAGGTGAGCGTTACAGAACGCTAAGCCTACCGCAATTTTGCCACCCAGGCGCAATGGAAACCTCGGACACAGATCAACTGGCTCAATTGCTTGGGGAACTAAGAGCAGAAGTACACGCATCTCGCCAAGAAACAAATGCTTTACGAAGGGAGTTGATCATTGCCAAGGAACGGACGGATGATCTGGCCAGACAGTTGCTACAGGCTCAAGCGGGACAGACGCCACTGCCTCCCTATGGAGGGGGCGGCACTCCTACAACCTCAAGTAATCCGGTGCAAATTAATCTGCCAGGGAATGTGCCTTTGGCCCCGCCCGAACGTTTTTCCGGTGATCCAAAGCGATATGCAGTATTCATCAATCAATGCCGCTTGCACTTTCTGTGTAGACCCGCCGCATTCCCAACGGACCAAGCCAAGGTAGCGTTTGTACTTTCCTATTTTAGCGGTAGTGCTGCAGATTGGTCCATTCCTCTCGTGACACAGGATGACCCGCTCCTCTATAACTTTCAAGACTTTCAGACCAGTATGGAAAAGTTGTTCGCAAGACATTCACAGGGGCAGGCCTTGGACAATGAACTTTTGTCACTCAGACAAGGTAATCAGGATCTCCTGGCTTACATAGCGTCCTTTAATAGACTGGTGGTTGAGACCAGGTGGCCTGAAGATAAGAGAATCACGCTCTTCTACAGAGGTCTACGTGGGGAACTTAAAGACGTTTTAGCACAGGTGGTTAATCCGCCGCAAGACTGTTCAGATTATATCGACCTAGTAGTCCAATTAGATCATCGGCTACAGAACAGGAAGACCGATCGATCCAGATTTGAAACCCGGGTACTTTCAAGACCTCAGAGCTCCGCTAAAGGGAATGACTCCGTGGAACCAATGCAAATAGGAGTAGTAAAAGGACCATTAACTCAGAAAGAACGGGAAAGAAGAAGGCAATTACAGCTGTGCCTATACTGTGGGAATTCTGGACATTTCCTTCGTGATTGCTCAGTGAAACCGGTCAAGAAGACCGTAGGAGTTTCTGATAAAAATGCGGAGAAACAGGAATCGGGAAACGACCTTGCCCGACAAGCGTAGAGGTCCGCTTGCCGAGCGTTAAAACCAGTTCCTTGACCTCGCATTTGGTAATGCCTATGGTCCTCATAAGTCCAAATAGACCAGATCGCATGCATGCTATCAAAGTATACATTGATAGCGGAGCAATCGGTAATTATGTGGACCAAGACTTGGCTATCAGGATGGATCTTCCCCTACGTCCCAAGATGGTAAAGGACGTAATCACTACAGTGGATGGTACTGAAATAGCTTCCGGACCAGTTTCTCATACCACCATGGAGGTAACCTTGTTATGTCAAGACGGACATCGGGAGAAGATCGTGTTTGATGTAATCAAGGCCCCGCAGTTTCAGGTGATTCTGGGAATGCCTTGGTTGGAAAAGCACAATCCTCAGATAGACTGGCCAGCCAAGGTAATTCGGTTTCCAGAATGCGCTTCAATCTGTTATCCTCAGCCTGAAATCAAGCTAGCAGCCATCACTTCCGAGGACCCCCGATTACCTCTGGAATACCAAGAGTTCAGCGACGTCTTTCAGAAAGATCAAGCCAACACCCTGCCTCCGCATCGGTCATACGACTGCCAGATAGACCTAATACCTGGTTCCACCCATCCATGCAGTAGAATATATGCCCTCACTGAACCAGAAAACCTCCATCTCAGGCAATACTTGGACCAGTACTTGGCTAACGGATTCATCCGTCCCTCGAAATCCCCGGCTTCCTCAGCTTTGTTCTTCGTCCCGAAAAAGGAAGGTGACCTAAGAACTTGTATCGATTATCGCGCCCTGAACCAGATTACAGTTAAAAACCGATACCCCTTGCCCTTGATTCCTGAATTATTGGACCAGGTAAAAGGCGCCTGCATATACACAAAGTTAGACCTCAGAGGAGCTTACCATTTGGTACGCATTAAGGAGGGCGACGAATGGAAGACGGCCTTTCGCACTAAATATGGATTATTTGAGTATCAAGTAATGCCCTTCGGACTATGTAACGCACCGGCCGCTTTCCAGTTTTTCATGAATGATGTCCTCAGAGAACTTATTGATGTGTGCGTAGTCGTTTATATTGACGACATCCTGGTATACTCAGCCTCAGAAACTGATCATCGTAGACACGTCACAGCGGTTTTACAGAGACTTCGCCAACACCGCTTGTTTGCTAAACTGGAGAAGTGCACCTTTCACGCAAAGGAAGTGGAATTTTTAGGGTTCATCTTGTCACCCAACGGAGTTCACATGGACTCAAGAAAAGTGGATGCTATCACCAAATGGCCTTCCCCAACTTCTGTGAAAGGAGTACAGAGCATGCTGGGCTTCGCTAATTTTTACCGAAGGTTCATTCCTGAATTCTCTCGGGTAGTCCAACCTATCACGGCTCTTCTGAAAAAGAATAAAACATTCGAGTGGACTCCAGAAGCCGAACAAGCCTTCCTAGAATTAAAAGCCAAATTTATCTCTGCTCCAGTCTTAAAGCATCCCCGTCCAGAACTTCCCTACATCGTCGAGACAGACGCTTCCAGTCTTGCAATGGGGGCGGTGCTGTCACAAAGAGACCCCGAAACGCACCAGTTACACCCTGCAGCCTTTTGGTCTCGCAAATTTTCGGCTCCTGAGATCAACTACACAATTACGGACAAAGAACTCTTGGCAATTAAGTCCGCCTTTAAGGCCTGGCAGCATTATCTTTTGGGAGCCCGGCACACAGTAACTGTAATCACGGATCACCGTAACCTCCAGTACCTATTGTATTTCCAAGGAAGACTATTCTTACCCTGCGTTGACTTACAAAAACAGGTCATCACCTGCTACCATGATTCTCTAATGGAAGGACATCCTGGAGTTGCCAAAACCTCAGAGAAAATTAAAAGGCATTTTTGGTGGCCATCTTGGAGGAAAGATGTTAAAGAGTTTGTGGCTTCTTGTGGTATCTGCGCACAAAACAAGAGTCAGAAGGAAAAACCAGCAGGATTGCTACGTCCAATAGACATTCCACCAGGCCCTTGGCACACGCTCACAATGGATTTTATCACGGATTTACCCCCTTGCTCCGGATACAACACAATTCTAGTGATCGTGGACCTTTTTTCAAAAATGGCTCATTTTATCCCACTGAAGGGTTTACCTACAGATTCCATTCTAGCCCGAGAATTTCTTGAAAACATTGTCCGGTTGCACGGTTTCCCGTCAGTACTAATCTCTGACCGAGGGAGCCAATTTATTTCCCATTTTTGGCGGAGTTGTTGTCGTTTAGCACAAATTGATGTACGACTTTCCACCAGCCATCACCCTCAAACCGACGGGCAGACTGAGAGAACTAACCAAACTTTAGAACAATATCTGCGCTGCATGTTGCATCAATCCGAGGGTACTTGGAAGGATGTCCTTTGGATTGCTGAATACGCTTACAATAATTCAATCCATTCTGGGACGGGAAAAACCCCTTTTTTCCTGCTGTATGGAAGTCATCCTCGAACCTCAAATCTGGACCCACCTCACGCTCTCGGAACACCTGCTGTTGACCATCTGCATTCGACGATAACTCAAGCATTTAAAGAAGCCACAGCTCATCTTCAACGAGCTAAAGAATCATACAAAAAAGGAGCAGACCAACATCGAAAAGAGGCTCCTCAATATCAAAAAGGAGATCAAGTCTGGCTGTCCACTAAACATTTATCTTTAAAAGGGCCACGCACCTTCAACCCAAGATATTTAGGACCCTACTCGATCACGGCCGTGATTAACCCAGTGGCTGTCAAACTAGAATTACCTACTCGAATGAAGATACATCCTGTCTTCCATGTTTCTCTCCTGAAACCTGTGCAACCCGGAACCCGTTTGACTAAACCTCCTGAGCCAATCCAAGTTGACGGGGAATCCGAATTTGAAATTCGAGACATCTTGGACTCCAAAATTTCCAAATCAAAACTATACTACCTGATTGATTGGAAGGGATATGGACCCCAGGAGAGATCTTGGGAACCCTCAGAATATGTACATGCACCTCGTCTAGTCCGAAAATTTCATCGGGCTTTTCCCAATAAGCCAAAACCTCCGGAAAAGACAAGCTTGGGAGGGGCCTTGAGGGGGGGTGCTGTCATGACCGCAGCCTCCAAGGAGTCAGGTTTAGCCCAACTGCCTCGGAAGCTGGGTCACAACTTCATTTCCAGGCACCCATCGGCTCCCATAGGGGCCTTATGGACCTTGTCCTGGCGCCAGTGGCGCCAGGCTCATAAGGGCACTCAGTCCCGGCACAGGACGTGCCGGGCTCATGATGTAAGGAATGGTGCTTGGGTGGACCTACCTGCTGCAGACCATGCTGCTCACTCACCTGCAGGATGAAATCCTCATCCATCCATGGCTGGAACTACTTTACCTTCTGGGTGTGGCCAGCACCACTCCCTGGGACTGGATACTGGAACTATTCTGGAAGCTGGGACTTCTTACCTGGGCGAGGCTGCTGTGGAAGGAGACACCTAAGCACTCCAGTAAGCTATTTAAACCACGCCCGATCAAAGCAACGTGCTTCGTGTTATTCTGCAATAGCAGCAGGACGCTCACCGTGTCAGCTCCAGAGAATCTTCAACTTCTGCATCTGGGGAAGAGAAATCCGCAATCTTACCTTCCGAAATACCATCTTCGTCTTCAGCAGCATCTGAAAAGGGAAAAGAACACCAGGTTAGCACGAGATAAAAACCAGCGCAGCACTTACCCAGTCCATCGGTGCATCTCAAGCCACGGGCTGCAGCTTTCCATTTTTTTTCCGGCACCCTGTGGAAGCAAAGACATTGGTTAGTAAACCTCCGTGAAACTTTCCTTACCTGCGCTGCATTCTTCTCGCCTCCGCCGACGCTGCTACTCGCATCTGCAAAACAAAAGGACATCATTAAGAAATACAAAACTCCATCTATACGCACGTGTTTTGGGCAGCGCTCATCTTTCTCACTCCTCGGTGCATTCCTCGACATCCATTTTTCGACCCAGCTGCTTCTGCGACCTGAAAAAGGAAAAGAGACATTAAGAAGTGCTTTTAACTTCGAATTGACATTTTCTACTTACTTGCCTGCAATACCTTCGCCATTCCATCGCTCTCCGGACCTCCATATTCAAGCAACCGCCGTTCGTGCTGCTAACAACGGCCTTGCTCCAAATCTTCATCCTCTGCAACCAAGAGGCTGGACAATTAACCAGTGAAGTAACTGGCTTCGGCGCCCCTGCACAGACGCAGGATGGAGAGCTCCGCTTTCACCTACATAAGGTGAGCACCTTTAGCCGACAAACTACTTGGGAGTACCAGGAAGGGGAGGCAGCTTACCCAGTCAGGCTTATATATCCATATTAACCCCTTGCTCTCATAATTGCAGACACCTCACCCTTCAGATCAAGACCTCAGTGAGGAAAGGGCCTTTCCAGGGTGGCATTCGAGGCCTGCGCGTGACCCTAGAAGACTCCGAGAACCACCAGCCCAGACCTGCGCCTCCGAGGGATTCAGGTGAGCGTTACATCCACCTTGTGAATTTATGTGTGGACATTAATTATTTTCATTATGTTATAAATAATTACAATTGTATTTTGTTGTAACAAGGGTTTTTCATATTTGTCCTCTCACGCTGCTCGCATGATTTTGTATGCCAGACTACAGGCATTGCCTGTGTACTGCCTAGGTGGCCCTTCCCTGAAAGCTTTGCACCCTGTTGGATTGAGGGGTATCAGCCTGCTTGGCTTTGAGTGGTACAGCAACTGAACCGGCTGTTTATTGATATATAATATATATATATATATATATATATATATATATATATATATATATATATATATATATATTTACCCAGGGAAATATTGTTTCATTGCTGTCATGGATAAGGGGATGCTTCTCTCCTCTGCAGATGCGGGCACTCAAGTACGTACTGCCAAAAAAAAGTGATAGGTTGGGAGACAATATGGGGGATATGGGGGATCAATCCTGTCATGCCCAGCCTTCAGTGGCGCAAGCTATTCAGACCTCTTTGGACACACCCTTAACAGGTTTAAATAACACCTTGGCGTCAGCTTTTGACAGATTAATTACCTGCATTGCGGATTTTCATCCCTCCCAAGATGCTGACCCATCTGTTGCAGTCCAGGCCCCTAAAAAGTGCACGGCCAAAACTAAACATATCCAGGGACAACTCAGTCCCCCCCATTGCCATATCACCTATTTCTTCCCCTAGGAGAAACCTAAAGCGCGGGTGGGAAGAGCCCCGTCAACCTATATCTTCCACCCCATGGCCAGTCCCCGTGCCTTTCGCGCTTGTGGAACCCCCTATTGCTGTCACATCCTCAGAGAGTTCAGATGATTCTGATTCGCCCCCAAATAGGTGGAAAAGGAAGGTGACCTCAGTTGCCCCTCCGGAGGGTCCCCTTCTTGATGTTAGTGGGGTCCCATTCTTTGATCCTGCTCTGATACAACACCCCAGGTCAGCTGAGTGGCAGCCCTCTGAGGAGGTTTCCTCTTTCCTTAAGTTCTGGATCAGACGCCCTATGCCCAGAGAGGAACATAATAAGTTAAGGTCAGAATGTCCCAGACCTATGCTCGCCGACAAGGTGGCTTTAACGCCAGAAATAGACCAATCTATGGCGGCTTTTCTTTCCCAGAAGGGGAAAGACCCAAAGAAGGGGGTCGACCAAGCGTGGCGTAGCTGTCAAGACTGTTGGACATCCTAGGTCCAGTTACACAGATTTTTGAAATGGTAGAAGAGGCGGCGTCCTCTAATACCCCGGTGGATGTTAACGTATTGAGGGGGTGGATCCAACACACGGTTTGCCTGCTCGGCAACGCTAATGCCGCCATATCTAAAGAGAGGGGAAAATCATGGTTAATGAGGTTGGATTCAAAACTGGCGAACATGTCAGAGAGGGAAGGGGGCCCTTCGGCTCAAGGTAATTTATTTGGGGATACTTTCCTCAAGCATCTATCGGCATATGTGCATACATTTACAGCGCTGGACAAAGCGCAAACTAATATAAAAAAGGTATTTGCCCCAAAGGTTTTTAACAAGGCTGGACGAGGTAGGGCCCGCTCCTCCGGCTGCTTTACCCAGGGCCCCTCCCGCCCCCGCCAGTTTGCGCCTCGGGCGCATACAATCCCTCCTCTGCTCGAGGAGCACACAACCACTTTTACCCTCAACAGAACTCGAGTTGGAGAGGACGTGCCGGCAGAGACGCCGGAAGATCAAGAGGGGCATCAGGTACTTTCTCAGGTGTTAAAAGTTTTTTCCCTCAAAAGTCTGGGGGGCAGACTAGCCAGATTTCTTCCACAGTGGGAGGCACTCACTTCGGATCCATGGGTGTTACAAACTGTTCAAGGTTATCGGATAGAATTTTACGCCCCTCCTTGCTAGTTGTCTTATCCCCTTCCTTTGGTGTTCGACGGGGTCAAACAATCCCTCATAGATGTGGAAGTCAGGGATCTCATCTCCAAGGGGGCGGTAGTCCCGGCCTCTTACAGGGCCTCTCAGTTTCTGAGTACCATTTTCCTAGTCCCGAAGCCAGACCAGGGGTTTCGCCCGGTAATCAATCTAAAATCCCTCAACTCTTTTGTGGTATACCACCACTTCAAGATGGAAGGGATTCATTTGCCCAGTGACACCCTTCTCCCGGCGGACTGGATGGTCAAATTAGACCTCAAGGACACTTACCCAGTGGTTCCCGTGTTTCCCCCGCATCAGGAGTTTCTTCAGTTTCAATGGAGGGGTCGAGTATGGCAGTTTGCATCCCTTCCTTTTCGTCTGTCCTCTGCCCCATGGTGTTTCACCAAGCTCATGAGACCTGTGATGGCTCTCCTCAGATCTAGAGGGATTCGGATCATAATTCATCGGGACGACATGCTTCTCCTAGCCCAGAATTATCAAACTCTGTGCTCTCATCTGAAATTCACTGTGACCCTTTTACAGGGTCTAGGTTTTTTGATAAATGTCAAAAAATCCATATTGAAGCCTACGCAATGTATCCAGTTTCTGGGCTTCAATATAGATTCAAAGCTTTGCATCCTTCTTCTCCCGGACAGCAGACTTTCCAAGATAAAGAAGAAGATTTGTCTGGTCCTCAGGAGAGGGAGGATCTCTCTCAGGCAGTTAGCCAGGGTTGTGGGAATGCTGTCGGCAGCCATTCAAGCTATCTTTCCTGCTTCCCTACATTACAGAGCGCCAAAGCGTCTGAAGGCCAAGCATTCGCGCAAGTGTCTCTCTTACTCGCAGATGGTGGCCAGGTTGGAACTCCTGTGGTGGCTCAGGCACATGGAAGCCTGGAATGGCAAAGCAATGTTCGGTCCATCTCCGGACGTCATTCTGGAGTCAGATGCAAGCAGAGCGGGTTGGGGAGCCAGATTGGGTCAGGTTTCCACAGGGGGGAAGTGGTCGGAGTCAGAGAAACAACTACATATCAATTGTCTACAGTTGTTAGCGGGGTCCTTTGCTGTTCAAAGTCTCCTCAAGGATCAGGGAAATTGTTGTGTTCTCCTCCGCATGGACAACATCTCTGCAGTGATGTACATCAATCATCTGGGGGGCACCAGGTCCAAAGCCCTGGCGGATTTGGCAAGAGAGTTTTGGCACTTTTGCCTCGACAGGGATATTCTTTTGAAAGCGGAATATCTCCCGGGAGTCAGCAATGAGGTTGCAGATTGGAACTCCAGGTGTGAAAACAGAAATAAAATATCGAGGCTGAGTACCCCAAAAGGAAATACACCAAACACGGGTTACAAAGGAACATACGAAGTACTTTATTCTCTACTGAATTAGATTACAAAAACAGTGCAAAATCAGATAGCTATCGGTCCTCAGTACAAAACAACGACCTCCAGCGTGGTTAAGTGTGTTCAGTGAGAGACTGTACATTAGAATGCATTCGTTTTTTATACATTTTGTGGGCACTATGTCCATCCCCACTTCGGGTTAATATTCTACTTTATACATCACCAATTCTAGGGTTCGTGCCAAGTCTCAAATAACCGCATATAACTGGTTTGCCTTTAATACATGTATCAACAAGCGTATGCATTAACTGTGTATTCTAAAGTTTCGCAAGCAGGCCTTCTTAAACATAAATACAATGTAGTAAGACAGATGTTCTTCGTTCAGTATGCAAACACATTATCTTCAATATATACTCGTGGATTAGTTTCATCGCGCGAGTGACCCTATTACACATAGGTCAACGAAGGACGAGGTCTCAGTTCATGACCTCAACAAGTGGCCTGCAGGCAGATTACACATTAGCTATGTACAGAGGTCAAGACGGCCATGTTGTATTTTGCAATGACATCGTCCACCATTTTAGCTCACAGGGTGACTTTTCCACAACGAATCCTAAAATGGCAGTTTGACCTAAAATGGCAGCCTACATAGATTAAAGGTCAGGACCTTGTAACACAGATCTCACAAGTGACTTTCGAGCAGCTTGGCGTAGGCCAATATGAATATATTTATTACAATAGGAGGCACGATATACTTTCTATTCCGACAAACCCTCCTTTTGGCCTATGCCAAGTGCCAAAAATTACTTTGGGTCTCCTTGCAAATAACTCCATGCATCATTATCCACGTACCCTGAATCACTATTTGAAATATCTATTGCCATCAGGTCTTTTGCTAAAATATCTTTCAATACGTACTCTTTGGCAGTCTTATCTGGGGCATACATTTTATTCCCTATCGAACCTATCACTTGCGCGCAACATCCCCCTAGCATCGAACACACACCAGGCAGACACTGAATACAGCAACAAAGAAACAACAGAATTCCCAAAATAATTAATAAGACCGAAAGTACCTTCCAGCTCCAAGATCGCAAGAAGTCCCAGAACCAAGCACTGAGATCCCAGTTTCCCTCGGGAACATGCACTTCAGAACTAAGGACATGCAGATTTTGTATTGCCTTGAAAATAGCTGGGGAGGAATCTGGTACGAAAACACAGCAAGCTGACCCCACTAATTTGCATACTCCACCACGCTCAGCTAGAATGACATCTAATGCCATTCGATTTTGGAGTGCTACTAATCTTATTGCTGTCTGCTCTAATGTCATATTGTAGAGTATATCCGTGGTCCGGTTGATGGTTCTCTCCAGTACTCTTGCTAGTTTTCTAATATCTTCTGAATTCGCTATCTGCCCCCAAAATGGCACAACTGATTTTGCTATGTCTCCCAATACTTGTGCCGGGGAATCACCATTCTCATCCCGTCGTGGATGAGCCTTCGAAACTTCTTTTGTACTAGCTATAAACACCCCAGGTAACAGGATCCCTAAATAACAGGTTCCCTGCCAATCCCTGGGCAACCACGGAAATGCTACATTACCGCAATGAAATAGACAGGTTCGCCTACATACAACGGTCTGTCTTCCCCAGTCAAATTTGCAACATTGGCACAACCTTTAAAATCTCCCATTGACCGAGTGCCATTCCTCTGTATGCATAAAGAAACTGAATCGGGGCTATGGTTTATTTTTTTTAATTTTTTTTTAGGGGGTACAGTCCCTCCCGAACAACCTGTGTTCAGGGGTCTCTTCATCGGAGAGCCACTTAGGCACATATTGCAGTTGCGCCGCTACATAGTAGGCCTCAAAATTAGGCAGTTTAATACCGCCTTTTTCATAAAAGTTCTGCAGCTTCCATAATGCAACTCTGTTCCGGGTACCGTGCCACAAAAATTCCCTGCACATACTGTGCAGTTTAACAAAAAACTTCTTAGGTATCATGTATGGGATATTGTTGAAGTAATGCAAAAGCCTAGGTAATACCACCATTTTAAGCATAGCACATCGGCCCATCATCGCTAAGGGCAACCTCTCCCAGAACCTCATGCATTTCCTGATTTTCCCAATGGCTATTTCAGTATTGCGCCTATGTTCTTCCTCCGTAGTGTGATACACATATATTCCAAGGTAGCGGAAAGAGCTCACTGCCCACGGAATCTGCAACACCGGCAACCTCTCTACAGGAGTTCCCACATAGCTACCCAGCGGGAATAGGGCAGATTTCTGGGGGTTCACCGCTATACCGGACAGCCTGGCATACCTCCCCATCACCTCCAAAACATACCGCAGATTTTCTTCCGGGTATTTCAGATATAGTAACAAGTCATCTGCATACAAGGATATAAGGTGACGCTTCCCTCCCACCTCAATACCGATCGGGTCATATTGTTGCCTGAGGTATATTGCTAAGGGCTCCAGGTCCAGTATGTACAGAATTGGAGACCAGGGGCACCCCTGCCTAGTGCCTCTGCCCAGCTGCCATCTTTCAGACACCACTGCACCCGTACGGACCCTGACCAGCGGTTCACTATATAACATCTCAGCCCATTTAATATAACCTGGCCCCACTCCATACCCTCCTAGGGCCGCCAACAACCACGGCCACTTCACAGAGTCGAACGCTTTAACTGCGTCCAATGCCACAATCGCCATTTCGTCGTCATTACTGCACCCCCATTCGACCACTCGGTGGAGTCGTCTATGATTGTGAGTGATGTTCCTGCTCGGGACATAGCCTGTTTGGTCTGGGTGAATTAACTTGCCGATTACTCTCCGCATTCTGTTGGCCAGGACAGCTGTCAGTATCTTGCTGTCCTGGTTCAGCATCGACAAGGGCCTGTAGGAACCGCAACTGTGTCCCGGTTTATTGGGCTTGGGGAGCGGTATTATGATCGCCTCCCTGAGTGACTCCGGCAACCGTCCCACCTCAAATGCCTCATTAAGCATTTCTAGCATGTGTGGGAGCACCTCCTCCCCATACACTTTATAAAATTCACTAGGGAACCCGTCTGCACCTGGAGCCTTGCTGGTGGGTTAACTGCCTTACAATCTCTTTCAGTTCCTCCAAAGTGATCGGAGCATCCAGCTCCTCCCTCTCCTCGTCACTGACCTTGGGCAGGCCTATATCTTCCAGTACCTCATCTATCTCCTCCTGGCTGCTCCCCTCATCATCTTCAGATAATGCCTTATAGTATTCCGCAAATGCCCTATTTACACCTTCCTGGGTGTCCACCGTCTCGCCCTCTTCATTGGTTACAATTCGAATCGGGGATCTCGGGGTTTCGCTCTTGTACAACCACGCTAGAAGTCGGCCCGTTTTATCTCCTCCTGCATGCTGTCTCTCTATATACTTTTTATAATTTAAGTTACAGAGCCTATCCCAGTATTCCGCACACTTCTGCTGTAATTTGAAGACTACCTCTGTATCAGCCCCGCCACCTTCCAACTCTCCTTCCAGCTCGATCTCAGCTCTATGTAGATAAGCTAGAACTCCACCCAACAATCCCTTCGACTTCGCAATGGCGATCCCCCGCATCACAACCTTAAAAGCCTCCCATAAAGTACCAGCCGACTTTACACTACCAGTATTCACCTCGAAGTAAGCAATAATCTCATCCCTTATGTCCTCTCTGAAGACTGGATCTTTGAGCTCCTCCGCCCGGAGGCGCCATGTTGGTATGCGCGCCATTGGGGGGCAATACTGCCACCTCAGGACCAGGGGCGAGTGATCAGAGAGAACTCTTGCTTTGTAATCTATATGGTTACTCTCAGCAACTTCGTCCAGAGTGGCATAGATATAATCAAGCCTCGTATGTAGTTGATGCGGAGCCGAATAGTGCGAGTATTGCCTCTCGTCAGGGTGTTTCTCTCTCCGCACATCTACCAAGCCAAAGTCCGCCAGCAGCGTGTGCAATACTTTAGCCGCTGGGTTGGGCTTGGGCGTCTTATCATCCGACCTGTCTACCCTAGGATTCAATACACAATTAAAATCCCCACCCCAAATCACTGCACCCCCCACACACGCACTGAGCTTGGTACACAGCGTCCTAAAGTATGCCGCCGTGTTTTGGTTGGGGGCGTATGTATTTACAATGCATACTTCTTTGTTCTCTATCAGCCCCCTCACTATAACCAACCTCCCATCCGCCTCCACAACTTCTTCAGTCAATTTAAATGGGACATGTGGCGCCACCCAGACAAGTACTCCTCTTGCATAGGCAGAGTACGATGAACCCACCGCTGTCCCTTTCCATTTCCTCCCCACCGACTCCATTTTCTCTCGCGTCAGATGCGTCTCCTGTAGCAAGGCGACGTCTATCTTCTGTCGCTTCAGATACAGCATAACCTTGTTCCGCTTCAAATAACTGTTGAGCCCTCTAACATTCCACGTTAATATCCTAAGGTCCCCCATGGTTCATCAATAGCTCCCCTTGCCCCTTCCAAGCAGCCCCCCCCACACCAAACAGATTACTGATTTTAGTTCTTCCCCCAAGGCTCATTTTTAAACTTAAACACCCCAAAACCCCAACCAACTGCCCAGCTCCATCCCTGGATCTCAGGCATCCCTGTGTTTGGTTCTCCCTTGGAAGCCCAATTTGAGAACCCGGCAGGGTGTCACCTCACTATCAGTGACCAAACTAAACTCTAAATGGGGATATAAAGATTGGCCCCAGGAGGCTCCTTCCTCTCGCAGCAGTCTCCATGCTCACGGACCATGTTTCCTACCAACTAGCGCGTACCTGCTCTCCAACTGCATCAATGACTATAATCAAGTCCCACAGTCCGCGGCCCCACCAGGCCCGCAGCTTTACTTATCTCGTCCTGCTCCGTCTTCCTTCTGAATAACTGGCTCTTGAGGGCAGCTCTGCATATCCAGCCACCCCATAGCATCTTCCGGAGTGTCGAAGAACAGCGTCTTGTTCTTATAAAAAACCTTTAGCTTGGCCGGGTAGAGTAGCATGTATTTGTACCCAGCTTCCCGCAATCTCCTCTTGACCGATCCAAAGTTCATACGGCTTTGCTGTACCTGCAGGGTATAATCAGGGTAGGCAGTTATGCTCGCCGCTCCTCTTTGTATTGTTCCCCCTTTGCGGAAGTGTTCAAGGATTCTTTCCCGGTCCCGGTAGTTGAGGATCTTGGCGATCATTGGCCTGGGCGGATTTCCCGGCGGCGGCTTTCTCGTTAAGGCCCTGTGCGCTCTTTCCACTGCAAATCCCTGAGACAGGGTTCCCCCAGTGATCTCCTGCAGCAACATATTTTCCACGAACTCCATAGGGTTGTGACCCTCAGCTCCCTCTGGCAGTCCAACAATTCAAATGTTGTTCCTCCGGGCACATCCTTCCGCCTCCTCCGCCCTACTCTCCAGGTTGCCCACACGTTGCACCAGGGCATGGAGCTCTCGCTTGTGCGCAGCGCAGTCTGCCGCAGTAGGGCCCATCTCCTTCTCCAGAGTCTCTGTGCGCTCCGCCGGAGTCCTCACGTCCTGCCTGAGGAGGTTCACGTCTTCCTGCACCACCCCAACCTGGAGTTCCATTGCCGTCTTCAATTCCGTCACAGCCAACTGGAGCTTGGTCTCCCAGGCCACCTTCAGATCCGCGATCGCAGCAAGGACCTCCTGATTCGTGCCCCCCCACGGCCATTCCCCCTGCTGGGGGTTTGTCTTTACTTATGGCTCCGTCCGGGCCAGTCGGTGTCCTGGCGTATTCGTCCAGCGTGGGCTGTTTACCCTTTGCTCTCAGGGGCTTATTAGACATTTCTCCCTTCAGGGGCAGCCTCCTGTCCACGCTTGGATTTGCAGCAAGGTGTCCCAGTGCACTTCTTTGCTTTCCCTTCGCTACCGTTGCATTTCTGTCACGAAGCAACCAAGCTCCTTTGTTCCCTGGCCCCTCTGGCCATTCTATCTTCTTTCTCCAACTCTCACAGTCCAATAATGGGTGGAACTGCGCTTCTCCTTCTTCAAAGGATTTGAAAACTTCTGAGGGCACTCCCAGCACTTTCAGAAGTGCCCATGTGTGTTTTCAGCAACCTCTGGGATCTTTAACTGCACTTTTTACCCTCGCCTGCCAACAGTTCCACAATCCAATATTGTATTGCAGGCTCTCACCTCCTGTCAAGCCCTGCCTTCACCTCATTTGGCCTCAGCTGTACGCCTATTGAAAGCCCCGGCGCTTGGGCTACAAATGTCAGGGGCCTCACTCCATGTTCGGAGTGCTCGCTACATTTGTAGCCTTCCAGGAAGACATCTGTGTTGATATCAGGGCTCAATGCCCCAGCCGTCCACTGGCCGCACTGCTGCTCCCGCAGCCGATCCTCCGTAACACGAGATACAACGTATCTCCAACCAGGCCCGGCTTCCCTTCAGTTACCTGCTGTTCCTCGCAGCAGTGAATCGGGCTTTGAAGCTGCCGCGCCCCGGAGCCGCTCGCTCGTGCAGGCTGCACACCTCCCGATCCTGATGCTCCTGCACCAGGCTGCTTCAGCGACTCCCGGGCCTCGGGGCCGCGTCGCATGGAGCCGCTTCACTACAGAGGCTGCACACCTCGCGGGCCTCGGACTGGGTGTCGGGTGCCGTTAATGTTTGTAGCACACCCGATCCATGCTACTCCAATGCCGCGCACCTCTGCTGCAATCGCGCGGGCAGACAAGTCGCCAGGCGCCCAGGCTAGCCTCTCCTTTGTTCCTTGACTATGCGGTGGCGGCCATCTTCTTCTTCGTTACGCTCTCACCTCGAGATTTTCCCCCAGCCTCTGGCAGCGCTCTTACAGTACGGGTCCGTGCCACAATGTATCCACACATGCACCCAAGCTTCGTATACACGATCCTCCTTGTCACGGCATAATTGCATCAGTCCTTGCACGGTTTTCAGTCGGATAATGTACGGATCTGCAGGAGCTCCCGTATGGACACGTCTTCTTACATGGCTTCCTGGCCACGCCCCCGAATCGGGGCTATGGTTAACAGTGTAGGAAGGAGGCATGGCATCCTTATTGCCTATTTTAAAGGAAATCAAAGATTGGAAAGGACGAGACAGTTTATCAGAAGGCCTAATAGAAGCAACATTCGGTTTACTCCTATTTGCAAAAAGGGAGCATCCCAGGGGAGTTAAAACACGTTTCTCAAAACTATTCAAATTGGTGCCAACAAAGTTCCCTGAGATGCTATCATTCCATCGGCCAAAGAATAGTGCTCTAAGAGAAGCATAGCAAGCAGTTGTCAGTGGTAAAGGATGAATATACCAACCTAGCCCCTTATCCCCGTGTTGCGGTAAATGCGAACAGACCCGGCAATTGGATTTATTAAAAATGGCATGTGTAGCATTCATGATAAGTAATAGGGTATTATTATGGTACCTTTGTCTGTGCTGGGAATCTCGTGGGGATAAAGTGTGCAAATGTACAAAGGGAGTAGGGACAATGGGTGCGTTTTCAGTAGGCAACAAAAGTTCTAAGGAATGAGTTTCCTCAAGGTATCATAGTCCTAAGGCAGTGACTATAAGAAACCCAAATATTATTACAAAAATACAGCAATACGTTTTCGGGGCCCAGCCATTTTGTCCATTGTCCCAGTTGGTCACCCCATTATTTACAAGTCCAATACAAGTGGCGGCGGTAGCGGGATTGCAGTTCTTCCGATGGAAACCCCAATGTTCGTTGCTGGCGACCCCCCGGTTGCGCGATTTCTTAGTCCTTCCACAACCCTAGCCAACAGAATCTCCTTTCTCAAATTTGGGCAAAAGCAAGCCCTTGATGACTCTTTTCCTTCCTTGAATGCACAGCCGAACCGTGCCGTATGTCTATTTTCTCCAATGTAGGTGGTACCTGGCTGTTCCAGGTACTGATTGATCCGGAAACAATGTGTCGTCACTTCCCGTTGGAACTAACGTGTCAGAGGCAAATGTGGAGGCTGAATTTGAAACAGCCGTTTCTGGGTGCAAAATTTGCGGAGAGTGTGGAGACAAAATGGCAGCTTCCCCAAGCCTCCTGGTCTTAGAGATATTCTCCGACACACTCTCAGTGCTGCTCACTGCTTTGGGATCATTAGTTGCAGTATCAGCGAGGGGTTCTGCTTCCTCTGTAGCGTGTGGCACAGGGTGAGGAAGTTTCTTGATGTGTGACGCATGGATCCAGTTCTTTCGCCCAGCTACCCGCACCGCTGTCTGGGTGACCAACAGGACCTGGAATGGCCCACGACAGCGAGGCGCGAGGCAGGAGGTGCGCTCAAATGATTTGACGAGCACCCAGCTCCCCGG
Organism: Ambystoma mexicanum; assembly: GCF_040938575.1. Lineage (NCBI taxonomy): Eukaryota > Metazoa > Chordata > Amphibia > Caudata > Ambystomatidae > Ambystoma > Ambystoma mexicanum. Next base: position 827,771,810 of record NC_090939.1, read on the forward strand.
TCGTATGCCGTGGCCCGGCCCTTCGTATCGCACAGGTAAGGCCTCTCGTACCTAGTGGTAAATCAAATACAGGTTTTTAGTCAATTGGCTACAATAATCTGAAAGTAGTACATTTTCAACATTCTTCAAATTTCGACATTTTGGAAGATTCCAGATGTTGGCAGGTCTCCCCATTACCACCTCAGATGGAGAGAGCCCAGTCTTAGTTTGAGGGGTTGTACGCATGGCTAGTAACACGATCGGTAAGGCGTACGGCCATTTTAATTAGGTGCCAGCACACGTCTTAGCGAGCTTGTCCTTGATGATACCGTTGTGTCTTTCTACTAGTCCGGCACTCTGAGGATGTCTGGCCGAATGGAACCGTTTGTCAATTCGTAATGCTGTACATATCTGTAGGATTACAGCGGCGACAAAATGTGGACCATTGTCCGACCAGATAACTCTCGGCAGACCGAATCGGGGAAAGTACTCCTTTAACATGGTTTTCGGAGTGGTCATGGCTGTAGCATCTTTAACAGGGAAAGCCTCAACCCACTTACTAAAGGCACAAATGACCACAAGGACATATTTTAGATTGTTGCATCGTTTCATTTCAATAAAATCAACGTGGATTACTTCAAATGGGTTACCTCAAAAACGGTAATCTCCCTCAATTTTTGTTTATGGGGGGGGTCAAAGTCTCGGAACGGGAGAACGCCTTTCAATACACTATACAAAAATAGAGACTATTGACTACCCCCTCATTATCGAACCAGGATTGGGCTAGTGATATGTACTCTCATCTTAATTAATAACTTCCCATTTACCTGGTCTGATCACACGTATCTAACCAGCATTATTGTTTTGGAATTACTCAGTACCATAAATTACCACATGCTGTTTGTGCACCACAGAAACCATCACTTATACATACTTAAACACATACTACAAAACACTCTTCATCAATGAGTCCGATATGAATTTATTGTTTAGACATATTTAGAAAAAGATTTTGTGAAAAACTTTAGAAAAGATAAAAACATGGAACATACAAATATCAATTACAATTCATCACTGCATGGTCAACTTAATCCATTTCTAAAAACAGAATCTTCTGTGCGGGGTTAATTGGATAAATCAACTGACTTCATTTACTTAAGCAGTATAACGATATCCGACTTCAATTTCTAAAGAGTCGTTTGTCAATTGTCGACATGTTTCGGCCCTTCTGGAGATTAAGGCACTATCTCTAGTGTCTCTACACCCAATAATTTCTCGGCCTTCTTCAGGACAGACAATTTCTTTTTAAGCAGATGGAAACCTCTTTCATATACCCCAACAGATTAGCACAATATCCCGGATGGACAGGAGCTTCAGAAACCGGCTACGTCTTAGCCGTGTCAAGTCTTATTTTCTTTTCTTATTTCTTTGTGCCAGGTATTCGCAGGTCACAGCACCCTGCCTCTATTAGGGGCTTCAGTCTAAGTTCTGAGAATTGTTATCCAATGTTCTTAGTTGAACATCCAATGGTGCATGCAAATAAACTTCAGCCCGCCACGTTTATTCACATCACGCGTTAAACTCGTGGCCCATCGCCTCATAAATGCCGAATCCGAGCCAAAACGAAAAACGACGTCCGAACGGTCGCGTTTCCGAATGGGACAGAGGGTGGCCCAAAACTTCCCCTTGGGGTTGCTGTCCCCTTTCCCACATTATGTTGTAGGCAAATCATACAGTTCTGGATGTAATGCTGAGCAATTTTTGAAATTTTGTTGTTTACCCAAGCCTTTTCTAACATTTTCGTCATCTGTTGGGCACACACATGCGTAGGACCGTGTGCCATTACAACCATCATCATCACATAAGCATCAGGAAGTAGCCATTTTCCATCAACCGTGTCCACCCAACACCCATCATCATCAAGTTTTCCCAAGCCTTCAGCCCACCTCTTGGATACTTCTGATGTGGCATTGGCTTGGATATCCCGTATAGACCCAACGCCCTCATCCATTACATAGTCATTTTCAGCCTCCCTTGACACATACATCTGCGTAAAGAGATCAGTGGCAGTTTGTCTAGCTATTTGATCAGCGAAAGCATTCCCTTTTCCAATATTATCTACAATCTTTCGATGTGCTGCACATTTTACAACTGCTAACTGAGTAGGGAGTGCAAGCGCTGAGAGTAGTTGCACTATTAGGGAGCCATGTTGAATGTTAGTGCCATGCGAGGTTAGGAACCCTCTTTCTGACCAAAGTCTCCCAAAGTTGTGAACCACCCCAAAGGTATACTGACTATCAGTATATATATATTTACTACAAGCCCTTCGGAAATTTCACAAGCTCGGGTTAATGCTATAATCTCTGCGGCCTGCGCAGAATTATGCGTAATTCTCTTAGTTTCCACAACCGTGCCCAATGTAGTGATTGCATAAGTGGCTGTGGATGTACCATCCGGAAGTTTTAAGCAGGAGCCGTCACAAAACAGCTCTCCTTGCGGATTATCCAAAGGGGTATCTTTCAAATCAATTCTGCCCTTTGTTTCTTGTTCAGTCGTATACAAACAATCATGTGATTCTCCATCGCCGCAAGTAGTATCTTGCGGAAAAAGTAGGAGTTCAGCCGGATTAAGGACACAACACCTCCTAATTTGAATGTGAGGGGCAAACAAGATCAATTCATATCTCGTCAATCGTGCGGAAGTGAGGTGTTGCATTTGAGTTCGGTTCAATAGAACATCTACAGAGTGAGGCACCATCAGGATCAGATCATGGCCTAGGACCATTCCCTCACTCTGTTTTACTGACGCAGCAGCAGCAGTGACAGCGTGCAAACATCTTGGCAAAGCGCATGCTACAGGATCAAGGGCGGAGGAATAGTAACCGCATGGCCTATTCTTCCCTCCATGCTCCTGCGTTAATACAGCCAAAGCACATCCATCACATTCATGCACAAACAATACAAAGGCCTTTTCATAGTTTGGTGTGCCCAAAACTGGTGCAGAGCATAATGCAGTCTTAAGCAAGTCAAACAATTGCTGGTGTTACGGGGTCCATGGCAACGGCGAAGAAATGCCCTTCTTCGTCAAGGCCAGCATCGGTTTTATCACTAGTGAAAAATTTGGGATCCACAACCTACAGTAAGAAGCCATACCTATCAAGGCCCTAACTTCCTTCTGCGTATTTGGGACAGACATGCCAGAAATGTGTTTTATTCTTTCAGGTGTCAATCTTCTTCCCTCCTTTGACAGGAGATAGCCTAAATAGGCGACCTCCTGACAACAATATTGACATTTTTTAAGTGAAGCTTTCTGACCATGCTTAGCTAGATGAATAAGTAATAACACAGTGCCCTCCTTACAGGCACTCTCAGAGTCAGCAGCCAGAAGCAAATTGTCAACGTACTGAAGCAAAGTACAAGGAGAGGGAAATTCAAGGGTATCAAGCTGTTCTTTCAAAGCCCTACTATAAATACTAGGACTCTCTGTGTACCCTTGAGGTGCACGAGTAAATGTAAACGAGCATCCCCCTAAGGTGAACACGAACAAATATCTACTATCTTTGTGTATAGGAATACTAAAGAACGCATTCTTTAAATCCACAACACTAAAGTAAGTAGCTATAGCTGGAATCATGGTTAGGATTGCCATCACGTCAGGCACAATTTGAAATTGCGGTGCCACAACTTTATTAATGGCACGTAAATCAATTACAAAACGGAATGGGATTACATTATCGCCTTTCTTGTACACGGGTAAAATCAGAGTATTACACAAACTCCCTGAAATTTCTTGAATCACACCGCGATGCAAAAAATCGGAAACAATACATTTCAAAGCTTGCTCGCCCTCAACCGAAATCTTATATTGGGGAATGCGTGGCAGCTCAATTCCATGTTTCAAAACTATCTTAACAGGCTCAATCTGTAAAACAACGACAGCATTGTCGTCGACAGCCCACAAGCTCTCTGGTACATCAATGAATTCTGGAGGCAAAGGTCTACTCAAAAATTGCGAGGCAGAAGATTGCTGTGGTGAAATCGTCAGGCGCACTCCATCAGAAGAACAATAAATCATTGCATTTAATTCTTTTAACAAATTCACCCCAGCAAGTTCTCCCCGCAATCCGAGGTCAACAGAAAAGGACATTGGTCTGTAAAGGGACCCAAAGAAATAGGTACCGGCATAGAAACTGGACAAACAACTGGTGTACCGGAAAACCCCACAGAAACATTGGTTTGCCCTGACAGTGGAACGTTTGGAACCCGTGAATGATCAATGGAACACTTCTGTGCTCCAGTGTCTATCAAAAACTGATGTTTCCTATTTCCCACCATCATTTCAACGTAGGGACCTTTCTGATTGATGGAAATAGGTGTAGGTTCCAAACCCTGCTTAGGGCAATCCTAACGAAACAGAATATTATCAAAAGGAAGCTCTTCAGATAAATATGCAGCGGAAGGATGATCAAATATATTCCTAGTGTCCGCACTCTGAGTCTGATTATCCTGTGAAAAAGGTTGTTGAGGGTCCTGTGAAAACTGACCTCTACCAGGGCCCTCTACGCCCGGCCGAACTCTGGATCGCCTACCCATATTACCAAATGTATTATTTGACCTTTGTTGAAGGACGGGGCATTGTGCTCGCCAATGACCCTCTCGATGAAAATGAGCACATTGATTAATATTCGCAGGACCCAAGGGCACATTCCCCTGTGGGACATACTGACCTCTAACCTGAGAGTTACCCCCTCTGGGGCCCCTAACAATTTGCTGCAATAGCACCTTAGTTTTTAAATCACCTTTCCATTTTTCAATTCTATCCTTTTCATTATTGACACGGTTCTCATAGTACTGAGCCATGTGCAGTACTTCTGATTGTGATTTCGCCTGCCAAGGGCTCTCAGAAGACATAATCTGTGACTGGATGTCAGGCAGTAATCCACGTACAAATTTGTCCACAAATAATCTTTTCCCAGACTCTGTGCCTAAGTCTTGTCCACTGAAATCCGAGAATACCTGTTCGAACCGATTAAAGAACTCGGTAGCACCTTCAGATTTTCCTTGGACACAGGCCATAAGTTTGTCCCAAATAATTCTTTTCCCGGGAATTATGGTTTTTAATTTAGCAATGATTCTATCAGGCAGAGTTAATATCACCTGTTGTGGTTTTTTGCCAGCTGCCCTCTCCCCATCAAGTCTAGTTATATTCTCCCAACCCGGGTACATCGTCAATAGTTCTAACTTGTTTCCATAAATCTACGGGCAGGAGTACAGGAAACAACAAATCAATGTCACCTAAGGTGAACACTGAGGATTGCAAAACAGATTCCATCTCTTTATAAAATCCTGTCGGGTTTTTCCTAATATCAGGAATTGACTGTCTAATGGTGTTCACTTCCTGTCGTGAAAACGGGACGTGAACAAACCGTGATACATAATGTGCAGGAATGTTCACAGTGACTATACCCTGTGCAGCATCGGCCGCAACCTCAACCTTCGGGACAAATGTCGGAGGAACCTCTCTCATAGGCAACTGAGATGTAGGCAACTCCGAACGCTTACTAAGCAACAGAACCAAGTCGAGCGCAAAAGCAGTCGAAGAAGTGTCAAGTGAAAAAGCTCTTTTATAAATGTTCAATAACTCTGTGGGACAACTAATCTTCCTTTTTACACATTCATCCTGCAGGTACTCTACCTGTATCACTTTCCTCTGCATTTCCAACGAATTTATTGACGATATGTGTCATACACCTCAACTGGAGTTATCGATATTTCTCAAATCTATCTAAACGCACCTTTCTTACAAATTCGCATTTCCTCCGATATCGGTTTACGACACGGAAGGAACCGTTTCTGTACATACATATTTCCATCTTCATCATCCTCATTCTGTATCCTTTCTAACGCCTTCCTATACTCAAATAACCTCTCGACATGCTCATTTACCTTCTCCACAGTGTCTCTGGAAAGTGCTAAAGTATTTAGATCCCTTAACCCTTGCAGAACATCCGCATTATTTAATCTTCCCCACATTATACATAACTGAATCCCTAAACCTTCAATAAAAACATTTTTCTCAGGAAAATTATCCGTATTAAAAAGTGTAGAAAAAACGCTAGCTTGATCATCCTTCTCCGTACAATGCTTAGCCCATGCAATTAACTCACGTTTCTTCTCCGGTGGTACAGTACTGCGAGTGACAACCTTTGACCCTGCACCACGGTCGATTACAAGCGGCCCAGAACCACTTGGAAGAGAGGGAGCAGGCAAATTCAATGGAGGTGCTATAACTGGTGCAATAAAAAGAGGCAGAGGAGCAGGTGGAGGGACAAAAACCAGAGGAGTAGGAACAGCAGGTTGAGTAGGAAGGGCAGGAATAACAGCAGGAAGAGGTACAGCAGCGGGAAGAGGAACATACGGGGGTGGTGCAGAGGCACCAGGCCTTCGTTCATTTAATATTTTATCAATAAACTCATCAGAAACATGAAGGTCTTTGGAAGGATAGATTTTCTGAATATCTTGTGAAAAAGCCCTTTCCATATTTTTAGCCGACTCAGACTGTTTATCCTGGTCATATAACAACGCTTTTCCGGCATTCGTTTTATGACGGCGCACATGTTTCTCTCTACTCTTAAGCTGTTGTAACGCTTCTTTTTACCAATTTTGCAAAACATCAAATGCTGCAGGTCTAGCCTTTTTCTTCAACAAGACTGACTCCAAATATTGAATGCGAGGGATCTCAAAACTACCATTGATTGGCCACTGAAGCTCGGAGGCATGTATAGTTTGTCTGTGCCAAATATCATTAAATACTATACTTCCACTGCCATGCTTATAGTACATAGTACATGCCAGCGACCCCTCCTGTGGTGCGGGACGGCTAAATTCCAATGGTTGTCTATCACTGCGGAATAATGCCCTAAAGCAGGTAGACAATTTCCCAGGCATATCTCAAATTCTTGGTGTTACCTGGTCAATAATTGTGTCTGCAGATACAATGCGCCAAAATTCAAATTGTCAGGGTTCAATTAAGAACCGGGTCATGACTCACCTGACCAAACCTAAGGAGGACCGATCGGTACTTCTAAGAATCTTACCTCGTGTATGGTGATTTCGACAAATCTGCCCGCCTCGATAAGTGGACCCTCGTCAAGATGCCGTCTCAGACCATAGGCTAATCGTCCAGGGATCGGGTCGTGCAGCGCTGCTGAGGTGTCGCATCTCATCCAGGGGCCCCTTTCTTTTTGTCACACCGTCCGATCCCAGTCCGATAGCATGTGTCAACCTTCAACAATCCGGCATCAATCTTGAGGGTCCCTATTCGGGTGCCAACTGTGAAAACAGAAATAAAATATTGAGGCTGAGTACCCCAAAATCTTACAACCTCTGTGATCCGACGGGGTACTCACGGCTCTTCGGGTTCTGACAGATGTGAAGAGGTAAGAGGCGTCCCCCCAGAGGTTCAGAGGCCAGACAATCTGTGCTCTGTGCTCCCCAGGGGGCCGCCCTCTGGAAAACCCTCTTGGGGAAGAAAACCCAGATCCTGCAGGTCTTGAGGAGGATGGAACTCCCAGTTCGTGGTGGCAGGTAGAAGGACGGAGAATTCCCCGATAGAAGCAATAGGGGAAGAGGATCTGTAATAGCAGTCGAAAACGTTTAGGAAGTACCAAGGGGTAAGGAGAGAGGAGAAGAAAGAGAATGAAGGAGAGAAAGAGCGGAGGACCGCCGGGACCAGGAAAAAGAGGAGAGGTAAGTAAAGGCTAGGAAGAGTGAAATGAAAGCATAGCAAAAGCCGCGAGTAGCTGCAAGTATCAGAAGCTGCTGGCTTAGGCAGACCGAAGCCGGAAGGAAAGAAAGGCCGAGGACGGCAGAGAAGGTAAGCACAAGAAGAAGCCGCGAACGGCAGAAAATAAATAAAGCCGCGGATGCGGATAAAGAAGGTAGAAAAAAAATAAGGAAGCCAAGGAAAGTGCCGAGTAACGGCTAACGAGCGACTGACCCCGAGCGGGGAAGCCAGAGGCAGAGAGGAAGAAACCAAAGGCGGTTATGCTCAAGAGAGGAAAAAAGAAGGAGGGAGCGAGGGAGGGCTCCAGAGGAGAAAAACTAGCGGAGGCAAGTTTTACGAGCGAGCAGCTACAAGGGAAAAAGCTGAAGAGCAGAGTAGCAACGCAGTTTACCTGTAAGTTTGCGGGGAATAAGTACAAACAAACGGCAGAAAGAGAAGAAGGACCAAGTGGAAGAAAAAGACTAGACCTGCATTGTTTAGTTGATAGAAACATTATCAAGGAGCCACCATCTTGGATTCCACTGAGTGTATCGTGGTTGATGTAACTTCCATTGTCTCCATAGGTTCCTATGCGTTCTTGTAACAGTATGCCCTCCCCGTGGGGGGGAAGGACCGGGCTTCCAGGGATGGCATTGATGGAATCTCCTCACCAATGCAGGTGCATGCACTGCAGATGCCGGTTCCCAAGTTCTGTCGGATGGGCTGTACCCCTTCCAATCAACCAAGTATTGTAGGGTTCCTCGGTGATACCTGGAGTCAGCTATGGCGGAAACCTCGTATTCAGGCCCTGCTGGTGTATCAATAGGAGGAGGTGATATCACTCCTTGTCTGCAGAACCTGTCAGATACATGAGTTTTTAGTTGGGAGACATGGAATACATTGTGTATCCGTGACCAAGAAGGCGGTAGTTGTACCTGATATGATACCTTTCCAATCTCCTTGAGAACCTGAAAAGGACCAAAGAATTTTGGAGAGAGTTTGGAAGGTATCAATCTTTTGGGGAGATAGCGGGACGATGACCAAACTAAATCCCCCGGTTTATACGTGGGTTCTTGAGATCTTATTTTATCAGCTTGGAATTTGGTTCTTTGTTGAGTGTCTTTCAGGATGGCACGGGCAATGTTATGTCCTGATTGAATGTGTGCCACCCACTCCTCTACTGAAGGGGGGTTAGTTATTCGAGTGGCTGTGATGGGTAAAATTTCAGGATGAAACCCATAGTTACAGTAGAAAGGTGACATCTTGATGGCGGAATGTTGCGCATTGTTGTAAGCTATTTCGGCATATGGTAACAACTCAGTCCAGTTATCCTGTGTAGCGGAAACAAAACATCTGAGGTATTGTTCCAATGATTGATTTAATCTTTCGGTTTGGCCATTGGCCTGTGGATGGTAACCTGAGGTAAGATTCCGGTGTATGCCTAAGGCTTGGCATAGATTCTTCCAAAAGACTGAAATGTATTGTGGCCCTCTGTCAGAGATAATGTTCTTAGGTAAACCATGTAAGCGGAAAATAGTATGTAGGAAGCAGGATGCCATTTGAGCAGCCGTAGGAAGTTTCACCATGGATATGAAATGTGCCATTTTAGTTAACAAATCAATGGTCACCATAATCGTGGTGTTGCGGTTGGAAGGAGGCAACTCCACTATAAAGTCGGTCGAAATCCTTTCCCAAGGTTGATTAGGAAGGGGAGGTTGAACTAGCTTCCCAATCGGTAGTCTTCTTGGTGCTTTTTCCTGAAGACAAACAGGACATGCAGTGACGTAGTCTCTGAAGTCTGAAGCAACAGAAGGCCACCAGAAGTGGCGATTGACCAATTCGAGGGTGTTGGCGATTCCCCTATGTCCTGCAGTCTTATGGTCATGACACATGTACAACACTTGTTTCCTGAGGGGTTCGGTAGGCACATATAGCTCTGTGTTGTGGTAGAACAAACCTTGTTCTTCCTGGAGTTGGTATTTTTGGATGTCTATTTCATTGATTCCAGAGAGCTGTTTGCGAATGTCCTGAAGAAAGGTGGATACCAAAAAGATGAATGTAGCTTGAGACAATATCTTCTGCTGAATGCGAGTTTCTTCTGTTTGTAGACTCCGGGATAAAGCGTCCGCCAATTCATTGTAGGTGCCAGGGATGTGAGTGATTATGAAGTCAAAGGAGGAAAAGAAATAGGCCCAGCGGGCTTGGTGACTGTTTTGACATTCATAATTTTGGAGTACTTTCAGGTTACTATGGTCAGTTCGGATGGTGATAGGATGTCTTGTTCCTATCAGCAAATGTCTCATTTCTTGGCATGCCTTCTTTATGGCGAGTAGTTCCTTCTCAAGGTCTGTGTAGTTTTGTTCCGAAGGAAGCAAAGTCTTTGACATGTAGGCTATGGGGTGTTCGACGCCTGACAAGGATGCTTGTTTTAGTACACCTCCAATTGCCGAATGTGAGGCATCTGTTTCGAGAATGAATGGTCTTGTTTGATCCGGTAGTCTAAGGATAGGTGCAGTGGAAAAAGCAGTCTTGAGTTTGTCAAAGGCTTGTTGTGTTTCGGTAGTCCATGCATACCTTTTACCTTTTTGAAGAAGAGTGGTCAAAGGTTTGATGGTCTTTGAGAAGTTAGGGATATATCTTCGGTAAAATTTTGAGAATCCCAAAAACCTTTGGACCTCTTTTACCCCTTGAGGAGCTTTCCATTGCTGTATGGCTGTTACCTTTCGTGGATCCATGGAAGCCCCTTCGGCAGAAAGGATAAAGCCCAAATAGGGGATACTCGTTTGGTGAAATGAGCATTTCTCCAGTTTGGCAAACAAGTGGTTGTCTTGAAGACGGTGGAGGACTTCGGAAACATGGCCCATGTGTTCTTGTAGATTTTTTGAGAATATCAATATGTCGTCTAAATAGACGATTAACGAATGGAGGAGTAGATCAGAGAACAAATGATCAACAAACCTCTGAAAGACAGAAGGAGCGTTCGCCAATCCAAATGGCATCACCCGATATTCGTAGTGGCCGAATGGCATGCAGAAAGCAGTTTTCCACTCGTCTCCGCTTTTTATCCGAATCAAATGGTATGCACCACGTAAGTCTAGTTTCGAAAAGATTGAAGCACCTCTGACTGCTTCGAGAATGTCTTGAATAAGAGGCAAGGGGTATCTGTCTCTATAGGGTAACCTTGTTTAATCCCCTGTAGTCAATACAGGGTCGGAGTTCTTTACAATCCTTCTTTGGTATAAAGAATAATGAAGCTCCAGCTGGACTTTTGGATTCGGTAATCAATCCGTTACGTACATTGGTTTGTAGATATTCACGTAAAGCTTCCTTTTCTGGGTTAGAAAAAGTATACATCCTTCCAAAAGGGATCTGGGCATCTGGTAATAGATCAATGGCGCAGTCCTCTTGTCTGTGGGGAGGCAACTCCTTAAATTCCTCGTTGGAAAACACTTGATGGTATTCATGATAGATCTCCGGTAGCAGGTTTAGATTCAATACTACAGAAGAGGAATTCTGCGGTGCTACTTGAGTTTGGGAGATGTGTACACCATTGTCAGAGTTAGGTAAGCACGTAGCAGTGCAGTCTTCAGATCCTAAAAACATAGTCCCGGCCTTCCAGTTTATGTAGGGGTTATGTTTAGACAACCAAGGGATTCCTAGGATAGTGTGCAGCTTTGATAAGGTCAAAGATCACCTCTTCTTTATGTGTGTTTATCTTCATGGTAAGGACCGATGTATTTTCCTTGATGAACCCTGAGGACAGTGGTTCTCCATCAACTCCTTCGACAGGTATAGCGGTGGTCTTAGATAGATGGGGGATCTTATGTTTGTATGCCCAATCAATGTCCATAAAAAGACCCGCCGCTCCACAATCCACCAGAGCCGGTACCCTTTCGATCACAGAGTCCTGGAATTGGATGGTTAATGGTACCACTACCATTTGCGGGGCGTTTGTGACGCAGTTGAGGGAACTTTTCAAAATGGACCCATTCACAGTTCCCTTTATGAACGGGTGGCGGCGTTTACCGAGCGCCGTGGAGGAACCAGGTTACAGTCCTTAAGCACATGTTTGTTGGATCCGCAGTACATGCACAATCCCAGAGTACGTCTCCTGTTCCTTTCCTCAATGGTGAGAGGGCCTCGAGTGGTGCCTACTTGCATAGGTTCATCTTCAGCGACACGGGATGTCTTAATTGTTTCACTTCTAAAGGAAGTTGGTATCCCCTTTGCCTTTCCTTTCCTCTTTTCCCAATTTCGTTCTTTGATGCGATAATCCATTTGGAGAACAAGGGTGATCATCTCTGCAAGATTATGTGGGCGGGGAACACGAGATAACTCGTCCTTCAATTCCTCATTGACATTCCTTCTGAATATGGTCAAAAGGGCATCATCGGACCATGCTGTCTCATTAGCCAAGTGTTTAAATTGTGTTATAAAAGACATCAATTCCATGGTTCCTTGCTTGAAATCAAGAAGGTTCTCCTGGGCGGTAACCACTAACTCCCTGCGACCAAACATGGCCTGCAGACTATTAAGGAACCCAGCCAAAGTGTCTAAGAGTTGATTGTTAGTGGTCACTAATGGAGTAGCCCAGGCCAGTGCACTGCATGAGAGGTTAGATATGATGAAACTAACCTTGGACCGTTCAGTAGGGAAAAACACTGGTTTGAGCGTAAACTGTACGATACAAGAATCTATGAATTCTTTAAGCTTCCTAGGGTTACTTTCGTACTTCCCCATAGGTAAGGGTCCTGGCGGTAATTCAGTCCTAGAGTGCACCATTTGGCGAAGCAGGGTGTTTTCGTTTCATAATCCCTGTACTTCAGTATTCAAAGTCTGCACGGCATCCATCAGCTGCTGGACTTGTTGATCCATGCTTCCTTTTTTCGGGCGTTGCTATCTCTTACAACCTCTGTGATCCGACGGGGTTCTCACGGCTCTTTGGGTTCTGACAGATGTGAAGAGGTAAGAGGCGTCCCCCCAGAGGTTCAGAGGCCAGACAATCTGTGCTCTGTGCTCCCCAGGGGGCCGCCCCCTGGGAAACCCTCTTGGGGAAGAAAACCCAGATCCTGCAGGTCTTGAGGAGGATGGAACTCCCAGTTCGTGGTGGCAGGTAGAAGGACGGAGAATTCCCCGATAGAAGCAATAGGGGAAGAGGATCTGTAATAGCAGTCAAAAACGTTTAGGAAGTACCAAGGGGTAAGGAGAGAGGAGAAGAAGGAGAATGAAGGAGAGAAAGAGCGTAGGACCGCCGGGACCAGGAAAAAGAGGAGAGGTAAGTAAAGGCTAGGAAGAGTGAAATGAAAGCGTAGCAAAAGCCGTGAGCGGCTGCAAGTATCAGAAGCTGCCGGCTTAGGCAGACCGAAGCCGGAAGGAAAGAAAGGCCGAGGACGGCAGAGAAGGTAAGCACAAGAAGAAGCTGCGAACGGCAGAAAATAAATAAAGCCGTGGATGCGGATAAAGAAGGTAGAAAAAAAATAAGGAAGCCAAGGAAAGTGCCGAGTAATGGCTAACGAGCGACTGACCCCGAGCGGGGAAGCCGAGGCGGAGAGGAAGAAACCAAAGGCGGTTATGCTCAAGAAAGGAAAAAAGAAGGAGGGAGCGAGGGAGAGCTCCAGAGGAGAAAAACTGGCAGAGGCAAGTTTTACGAGCAAGCAGCTACAAGGGAAAAAGCTGAAGAGCAGAGTAGCAACGCAGTTTACCTGTAAGTTCGCGGGGAATAAGTACGAACAAACGGTAGAAAGAGAAGAAGGACCAAGTGGAAGAAAAAGACTAGACCTGCATTGTTTAGTTGATAGAAACATTATCAAGGAGCCGCCATCTTGGATTCCACTGAGTGTATCGTGGTTGATGTAACTTCCATTGTCTCCATAGGTTTCTACGCGTTCTTGTAACACAAAAGGAAATACACCAAACACGGGTTACAAAGGAACATACGAAGTACTTTATTCTCTACTGAATTCAATTACAAAAACAGCGCAAAGTTAGATAGCTATCGGCCCTCAGTACAACACAATGACCTCCAGCATGGTTCAGTGTGTTCAGTGAGAGACTGTACATTAGAATGCATTTGTTTTTTATACATTTTGTGGGCACTATGTCCAGCCCCACTTTGGGTTAATATTCTACTTTATACATCACCAATTCTAGGGTTCGTGCCAAGTCTCAAATAACTGCTTATAACTGGTTTTCCTTTAATACATGTATCAACAAGCGTATGCATTAACTGTGTATTCTAAAGTTTCACATGCAGGCCTTCTTAAACATAAATACAATGTAGTAAGTCAGATGTTCTTCGTTCAGTATGCAAACACATTATCTTCAATATATACTCGTGGATTAGTTTCATCGGCCGAGTGACCCTATTACACATAGGTCAACGAAGGACGAGGTCTCAGTTCATGACCTCAACCAGTGGCCTGCAGGTAGATTACACATTAGCTATGTACAGAGGTCAAGACGGCCATGTTGTATTTTGCAATGACATTGTCCACTATTTTAGCTCACAGGGTGACCTTTCCACAACGAATCCTAAAATGGTGGTTTGACCTAAAATGGCAGCCTACATAGATTAAAGGTCAGGACCTTGTAACACAGATCTCGCAAGTGACTTTCGAGCAGCTTGGTGTAGGCCAATATAAATATATTTATTACTATAGGAGGCACAATATACTTTCTATTCTGACACAGGCACCTGCAAGACAGGACTCTTTGCCCGCATAGCGTCCCTCTGGGGTCCCTTTGCGATAGACCTGTTTGCCTCAAGACTAAATTGTCAGGTTCCCAGGTTTTACAGTTGGAGACCAGATCCGTTGGCTCTGGCCATCAACGCTTTCTTGTAGGATTGGTTGGGTCAGTTGGGGTATGCCGTCCCTCCTTTTGCCATGATAGCTCGGGTTCTGGTTCTGGTTCAGGTTCGCAGACAAGCGGTGTCTCTGGTTCTGTTAACCCCCTTTTGGCCTTCTCAGGTTTGGTTCCCGGCTCTTCTGGAATTGGCGGTAGATGTTCCCCGTCTTCACCCTCTCAATCCCCAGTTGCTGGTGGATCCAGGGGGTCTCCCTCATGAGTTGGTCCTGCAGGGACACCTTACCCTTATGGCTTGGAAGATTTCAGCTCTTCCTGGTGCTTCAGAGGACTTTCGCAAGACTGTATGTCAGTCATCAGGGACTCCTGGGCTCCCTCTACTAAGTCTGGGTATTCCTCAGCATGGAACCGCTGGGTTAGCTGGTGTGTGGCTAGGCACCTCCATCCCGTTTCCGCCTCTCCTGTAGAAGTGGTTAATTTTCTAGTGGAGTTGTTTAAGGAAGGGAAAGCCTACAGGACTGTTAATGGTTTTAGGTCAGCTATTTCAGCGGGTCACCTTTTGGTTAAAGGAGAGCCGGTGGGTAGGCACGTTTTGGTGCGTAGGGCCCTCAAATCTATTCCACCAAAACCAAAGTATTCGGTTCTTTGGGACGTTAATATGGTACTTCAGCTCTTCAGGTCCTGGCCTCCTAATGGAGATCTGTCCTTGCTACAGTTATTTTCCAAACTAGCTATGTTGCTATGGCTGGTGTCTATTAAGAGGGTGTCTGATATTAGGGCTCTGGATGTGGATAATAAGATGTTCACCCCTCAAGGGGTTACTTTCTTTATCTCCCGAAGGACTAAATGCTTGACTTCCTCAATATCCTATCCAGCTTTTCCAGAAGATTGTTAATTATGTGTGGTCAACTGTTTGAAATGCTTTGAGTTTAAAACTGAAGGTTTTAGGCCTCAGAGTACCTCTTAGCTGCTGATTTCCTACAGGAAACACCATAAGCCAGTCTCCCCTTCTACTTTGGCCAGATGGATCAAGTGGGGTATGCGGGAAGCGGGAGTTGACACATCCTCTTTTTGTCCCCATTCAGTCCGAGGCGCTATGGCCTCTAAAGCAGCCTTCCTTGGGGGTAGTTTGGAGAAGATTCTTAAAGCAGCTGACTGGTCAAGGGAGTCAACTTTCAAAACGTTTTATCATAAACGTATTGCTCATGTTGCTGTGAATGTAATGCAAGGGCTTTGAACTTGCATAATTTGAGCCTCATGTCTTGCCATAGAATACTTAATCCCCCACACTAGCGTGAGAAGGGGGTTTAGATTCTATAAAAGACAAGGAGGCGATTAATATTATTATTGATCTTGAAGTGGAGGATTTACCATCCAGCATCATAGTGGCGGTAAATCCACCTCTTTTAGATAAAAAATGGGTGGGATTATTATTATTATTTTTTACTTATTTGCATTTTTTTAAAGCGCTCACACAGCCCGGGGGCATTGAGGCGCTGTTACAGGAATATGTCTTAGTTGCGTATTTAAAACATGCTTAATACCCAGAGGTTTCTGAGCCCGGGGATCAAACCTGTGTTGCTTCGTGTTATCTTGTTTCCAAGGCGAGCACATTGCCGCTGAGCAGAGGAATTACTGCTTTTGCAAATTCTGCCCATATCTCAATGGAGTCCTGTAGACTCCAAAAATGGGCTTTATGCCCTTCCAGCACTTGTAATCCTGTGGTAAACCCATGGGATCAAGTGGCGTTAACGGTAAAGGAGTTTGGCAGTAATTTGGCATATTTACCACCAAAAACATAATGTACACAGTTCTCGTTGCCAATAAATGCCCATTGCTGAGTAGCAGAACAAAATGACTAGTACAGATAAATGACTGAAATGGAAATACCTGGTTTTCTTAACCTTGATTGGCATCGTTATATCAGTGGGGAGGTAGACACATTACCAAGAAGATCCATATTCTTAAATTGTATGTACAGACACAGTGTTTCCTATTATTCATAAGGGTTTTGTATCTACTCTTCCAACTGCAAAGAGGAACACATTTTCAAAATACATTTTAAACAGTTTAAACTCTTTAATGAGCTGAGATCATGACCTCAATAACAGCCAATAACAAAAGGTCCTAGAACATGCAAAGCAGTGTAATAGGTCCCCCTTCCTCTGCTTTGCTGCTTGTCACAGTAGGTAAGTACTCTGCATGTACATCCATTCAGATTGCTCATAAAAGTATGCTACGTTTTCCGTCATGTCTTTCAGTTATCCTATCCTATATATACTTGCAATCCAGCTGCTTAATAAAGCAGATGACCCTGGAAACGTTGGGATTGTATGTGTTTATGAACACGTGAAAGCAGGCTCCATCATCATGTATGTCAGAACATACATGTATATTCAAGGAAAAAACTTTAGTTGCAGGGACCTTAAGGTGAGCAATACATTGTAACAAAACCCTTAAAATTCAAGGAAAACACTTTAGTTCCAGGGACATTAAGGTGAGAACTTAATGCAACGAAACCCCTGAAACTCAGCTAAAGCCACCCTGTTGCGCAGCCTCTGACCATTATGATGACATCACAGATGACATTACTAATTACATTACAACAGTAACTAGCACTAAGCATGGCCTTCAGCCATGATCAGTGTGCATGGCCAAGTATATTTTAACACTTTAATGGGCCACTAGTCATGACCTTCGTCCATGGAAACTGGCCACAGCCTTCAGCCGTGCCCACTGTATATTTTAAAACAGTAACAGGTGTGAGGAGTCAGAAATGTGAGGCGGACAAGTAGGTAGAGTTTTCTCAGAAGTAGCCATTTTATTAAATAATATGGGTGAGAAAATGTGCCTCACTTTCCCTAACCTAACAAGGATTTCCCTACCTGTCAAACTAAGACTAAAGGAAAACACTCTAAAAAAATGTTTATGTCCCTCACACATATATATAACAAAATCATGCAGGTATAATATGGCCAATCAAATTCAACAAACTAACAGTTATATTCAAACACAAACGTTGTTAACATGTTTCCTTGTAACCTGGGTCAGCTTCCTTTCCCCAGGATTAATGAAGGGTTTTCCAGACCAAAGTTCCAATCAAGAAAGTTATTTTCAATATTCAAGTTCTGATCCAAATGCAATACAAAGTCATCTTCACTTCATAAGTCTTTCACTTGGCACTTGGATTTGCTAAGCAAGATTTATCACTCTTGAAAATAAGACTGTTCAATGTTTCCACAAACTCTTGATTAATAAATCAAAAATACGTTGGGCCTCATTACGTGTCTGGCGGTAACCGTGCCAGTGATACCGGCGGGTTGCCACTGGACCCCTTATGATTTACCAGCACTTGACTTCCCGGTGCCACCGGGGGATTACAACCCCGGCAGCCCAGAAAGTCAGGCGCTGGTGAATTGTTCCCATTCCCACCGAGTCCCATAGAACAGCAGGATGTGAATGTGCAAACATCCTGAACCCGGAGGTCCTTTAAGATGAGGTAACAGTAGGTGAGAGGAATGGGGATGCAGATCTTACTCATACATCAATAATCAGGCCGACTCAGGGAGTTGGCAAAATTACAACTGTTTTATTTGCAATAGTCTAAAACAGGGAGTACAATGGGCATCAACAGACACCGAACAATCATAAATCTCTCTGTTCTTTTTATGACAAAACAAACATTTATACTAAAAACTCATCATGAGTGATGTCATACTACGTGGCAAAATAAGAAAACCTACTAGGGGATGTGATAGGCTTAAGGGGAACATCTAAGTAAACTATCTATGGGGGACTTGTTAGGCAGACACCTGTGCAGTTCCCTCTGGGACCACTGCAAAAGATTTAAGACTACAGGTGTTTGGCAGTAAACCCACTTGGTAGCAGTCTATACCACACAGATTCACTTGGTAGCTGTGGCTGAGCAGTCAGACTTCCCTCAAGAAGAGTTAGGCAGTATACAGAGCATTCACAATAGGTCAAAAGAACACAGTAGAACAAGAAAACACTGACCAGAGCTTGGTGTAAAAGAGATATAATTATTTATTTAAAACCACAGCTAATAAAACACACAGGCACTAATATTAAGCAGTTCAAAAACACGGTCACTAAAAGATATACACTCCCTTGAAAGAATATTAGACAAGTCTTAAGTAAAGCCCCACTTATTTTCAGACAGCGGTGAGCGCCTAATGCAGATGGCACTCTTATAATTCGTTTTAAAAGGGAGAGAGAAGCAGAGTATACATTGAAACAGATCCCAACACTTTCACAAGAACACAACAAGAGAGGAAGGCAGAGTCAAACCGTGAAGTTAGAGTTCAGAAGAACGAAATGTGTCCAAGGTCACACGGTTGAAAAGTGCACAAAAGTCTCGAAAAGGTTCAGAAAGAGTTGGACCAAAAGAAAGGAACCAGTTAGATGGTCAAGGCGGCCAGTCCAGTCCAGAAGGTTAAGGGATTATTATTACCTTGTAGCAATCTTTAGAAAGGGAGTCCTGGCGGACACGGTACCTTAAAGTGGTGAGAATACTCCAGCAGGGGCAGTTGTTCCTGGCAGCGGATGCAAGTCGGTACTTCGTCCGGGGGAAGAGAGGATCTCGTCGGGGAGGAAGACAGGAGTCTGTTGCAGTGCCAGGGAAGAAACCAGCCGCGGAGTTCTCAGTTAAAAAGAAGCGGTCCTTTAGTTCGCGGTCCAGTGGTAAGTGGCTATCCGGTTGCCGGGGTGCTTGGCACGGGCAATTCGACCACAAGACGTCCTGGGATGCGAGAAAAAGAAGGTAAACTGGTTGTGCCCACCAGTCAGGGGAAGAAGACTCTCAAGCAGGGAGATCTTCTCTATCGTCAGGAAGTGGTGAGTCAGTTCCGCAGGGCTCCACCGGTGGTGTCATCGTAGCAGGTCGGCTCAACTTCTCCCTCGTCGGATTCTCAGGTCCTGTGGCGACTTCTGAAGTTCCAGTCCCCAAAGCCCTGCTTTTATGCAGAAAACCCACATTCACTCAGCCTAGCTGTCACTCAAACATGCTAAGTGGTGAGCCGGCCGGCACACCACTTGGGCCAATCACACAAGAGTGCGACTTGAGTTACCAAGGTAACTCAGTCCAGGGTGCCTAAACCCCCTCCCACACCCCCTGTGGTACCCAGATAGAGTGGCACCACTTTTGGAGGCTTCTGTGGATGGAGAAGCCCGCCAAAAAGTGTAACAAAGGGCTCGACTTGGGTTGGAGTCACAGAAGAGAACACAAACGCCATTTTAAAATCGAGTCGGGGCAAAAAATACCAACCGGAAAATTAATATTAATTAAATAAACCGGCGGTATGTTCGAGGCTATGAGAATTAAATAATTAAAGTTGGTAGCCTCGAACAATTGGAAAAATCCCATAGGGAAATATTCGCGGTCGAATATAAAAAGTAGTTTCCACTGCCACCAGCCAAAACTCGATCAGGGGGGACGGAGACGTGCCCCCTCGACTAACAGACCCCGGGGCAATCGAATTCCCCTGACCAGTACGTCCACAATATGATGGTTTGTACTGGTTTCTGTTAATAATTTGGGACTAGTAAAGCCAATGGTGGCTTTACATGCCCTGGGAGACAGTAGTCAGTCCCAGGGTATGGAATCTATGGTGGGGTGTCACTATGACACCCCTGCGTTACTGCACGGAGGGTGCTGTGTAACACACATAGTTAAAACACATGAGACCCTATGGAGTAAAGGACCCCATAGCCCATAACACACATTACCAATCAAAGGAATACCATTAATCATGTCCAAGAGTGGGAGAAAAAGAGTCTCACTCTTGGCAGGAGGAAAAAAAAAACAAACTCCAGAAATCCAGCAAAGCTGCTGGGGGACTCACTAGGTTAGGAAATTCAGCCTTAAGAGAGAATTCTCCCTAACAGGACTGGACTGTGAATGGATCGCTAAGGTCAGGTGGACAGCTAAGCCCACCTCTAGTGCAAGCCATCTTCTCTGTCATACTAATACAGAACGTTATATTGGCTTCTCCAACTATAGAACTCTTTGCTACCTGGCCCTCTACGATTGGTTGGCACGCTTGAACCCTTCTGGAATATTCCACTTGCTAGCAGCACGCAAGCTGGTACCCCAGGTGCTGGAGGGTTGGCTTGGCCATGCCTCCTCACCCAATTAGCCGAACATCCATCATCACTCCTGCGGTCTGCCATTCAATTAGCTTCTTTGAACTCGGCCTTGCAAAGGATCACTATGCCTGAGAACAAAAGGGACTGTGAGCAAGGCCTTATCTTCTGGTCTCTGCGTAGCTTGCCCAAAGTCTATTTTCATCTGACCATGTGACAGGAGACCACATTTTGAGCTCCTTTGTTGTATTTAATACTATTAAATAAATAAGATCTGGCACTTCTAGAGTTTTTCCATTACACCTCAAATAGGGTCTCGGCTCGCTTCTCATGTTCATTGTATCTTCTCAAGTAGATAACCAGTTTCTTGGCTGCTTTGACACTTGACACTGGGCCAGGGAAGCCTTCTCGAATCAACCTTCACCGTCAGCTGTTTTATTGTACTGCGCCACACTTTCAGCCCTTTTATTCACAGGGTCCAAGTTTTGCTAAAATGCATCATGGAACATCCCAATTCTATACACACTTATATATATATATTGGCGGCCTCGCCTGCAGTCTATTCACTACGTATAGCCAGCCTTATGATTACTTAATCTACTTGCGTTACTGCATCTGTAAAATTTTAAAACGACAGGATCTGTAATAGCAGTCAAAAACGTTTAGGAAGTACCAAGGGGTAAGGAGAGAGGAGAAGAAGGAGAATGAAGGAGAGAAAGAGCGTAGGACCGCCGGGACCAGGAAAAAGAGGAGAGGTAAGTAAAGGCTAGGAAGAGTGAAATGAAAGCGTAGCAAAAGCCGTGAGCGGCTGCAAGTATCAGAAGCTGCCGGCTTAGGCAGACCGAAGCCGGAAGGAAAGAAAGGCCGAGGACGGCAGAGAAGGTAAGCACAAGAAGAAGCTGCGAACGGCAGAAAATAAATAAAGCCGTGGATGCGGATAAAGAAGGTAGAAAAAAAATAAGGAAGCCAAGGAAAGTGCCGAGTAATGGCTAACGAGCGACTGACCCCGAGCGGGGAAGCCGAGGCGGAGAGGAAGAAACCAAAGGCGGTTATGCTCAAGAAAGGAAAAAAGAAGGAGGGAGCGAGGGAGAGCTCCAGAGGAGAAAAACTGGCAGAGGCAAGTTTTACGAGCAAGCAGCTACAAGGGAAAAAGCTGAAGAGCAGAGTAGCAACGCAGTTTACCTGTAAGTTCGCGGGGAATAAGTACGAACAAACGGTAGAAAGAGAAGAAGGACCAAGTGGAAGAAAAAGACTAGACCTGCATTGTTTAGTTGATAGAAACATTATCAAGGAGCCGCCATCTTGGATTCCACTGAGTGTATCGTGGTTGATGTAACTTCCATTGTCTCCATAGGTTTCTACGCGTTCTTGTAACACAAAAGGAAATACACCAAACACGGGTTACAAAGGAACATACGAAGTACTTTATTCTCTACTGAATTCAATTACAAAAACAGCGCAAAGTTAGATAGCTATCGGCCCTCAGTACAACACAATGACCTCCAGCATGGTTCAGTGTGTTCAGTGAGAGACTGTACATTAGAATGCATTTGTTTTTTATACATTTTGTGGGCACTATGTCCAGCCCCACTTTGGGTTAATATTCTACTTTATACATCACCAATTCTAGGGTTCGTGCCAAGTCTCAAATAACTGCTTATAACTGGTTTTCCTTTAATACATGTATCAACAAGCGTATGCATTAACTGTGTATTCTAAAGTTTCACATGCAGGCCTTCTTAAACATAAATACAATGTAGTAAGTCAGATGTTCTTCGTTCAGTATGCAAACACATTATCTTCAATATATACTCGTGGATTAGTTTCATCGGCCGAGTGACCCTATTACACATAGGTCAACGAAGGACGAGGTCTCAGTTCATGACCTCAACCAGTGGCCTGCAGGTAGATTACACATTAGCTATGTACAGAGGTCAAGACGGCCATGTTGTATTTTGCAATGACATTGTCCACTATTTTAGCTCACAGGGTGACCTTTCCACAACGAATCCTAAAATGGTGGTTTGACCTAAAATGGCAGCCTACATAGATTAAAGGTCAGGACCTTGTAACACAGATCTCGCAAGTGACTTTCGAGCAGCTTGGTGTAGGCCAATATAAATATATTTATTACTATAGGAGGCACAATATACTTTCTATTCTGACACAGGCACCTGCAAGACAGGACTCTTTGCCCGCATAGCGTCCCTCTGGGGTCCCTTTGCGATAGACCTGTTTGCCTCAAGACTAAATTGTCAGGTTCCCAGGTTTTACAGTTGGAGACCAGATCCGTTGGCTCTGGCCATCAACGCTTTCTTGTAGGATTGGTTGGGTCAGTTGGGGTATGCCGTCCCTCCTTTTGCCATGATAGCTCGGGTTCTGGTTCTGGTTCAGGTTCGCAGACAAGCGGTGTCTCTGGTTCTGTTAACCCCCTTTTGGCCTTCTCAGGTTTGGTTCCCGGCTCTTCTGGAATTGGCGGTAGATGTTCCCCGTCTTCACCCTCTCAATCCCCAGTTGCTGGTGGATCCAGGGGGTCTCCCTCATGAGTTGGTCCTGCAGGGACACCTTACCCTTATGGCTTGGAAGATTTCAGCTCTTCCTGGTGCTTCAGAGGACTTTCGCAAGACTGTATGTCAGTCATCAGGGACTCCTGGGCTCCCTCTACTAAGTCTGGGTATTCCTCAGCATGGAACCGCTGGGTTAGCTGGTGTGTGGCTAGGCACCTCCATCCCGTTTCCGCCTCTCCTGTAGAAGTGGTTAATTTTCTAGTGGAGTTGTTTAAGGAAGGGAAAGCCTACAGGACTGTTAATGGTTTTAGGTCAGCTATTTCAGCGGGTCACCTTTTGGTTAAAGGAGAGCCGGTGGGTAGGCACGTTTTGGTGCGTAGGGCCCTCAAATCTATTCCACCAAAACCAAAGTATTCGGTTCTTTGGGACGTTAATATGGTACTTCAGCTCTTCAGGTCCTGGCCTCCTAATGGAGATCTGTCCTTGCTACAGTTATTTTCCAAACTAGCTATGTTGCTATGGCTGGTGTCTATTAAGAGGGTGTCTGATATTAGGGCTCTGGATGTGGATAATAAGATGTTCACCCCTCAAGGGGTTACTTTCTTTATCTCCCGAAGGACTAAATGCTTGACTTCCTCAATATCCTATCCAGCTTTTCCAGAAGATTGTTAATTATGTGTGGTCAACTGTTTGAAATGCTTTGAGTTTAAAACTGAAGGTTTTAGGCCTCAGAGTACCTCTTAGCTGCTGATTTCCTACAGGAAACACCATAAGCCAGTCTCCCCTTCTACTTTGGCCAGATGGATCAAGTGGGGTATGCGGGAAGCGGGAGTTGACACATCCTCTTTTTGTCCCCATTCAGTCCGAGGCGCTATGGCCTCTAAAGCAGCCTTCCTTGGGGGTAGTTTGGAGAAGATTCTTAAAGCAGCTGACTGGTCAAGGGAGTCAACTTTCAAAACGTTTTATCATAAACGTATTGCTCATGTTGCTGTGAATGTAATGCAAGGGCTTTGAACTTGCATAATTTGAGCCTCATGTCTTGCCATAGAATACTTAATCCCCCACACTAGCGTGAGAAGGGGGTTTAGATTCTATAAAAGACAAGGAGGCGATTAATATTATTATTGATCTTGAAGTGGAGGATTTACCATCCAGCATCATAGTGGCGGTAAATCCACCTCTTTTAGATAAAAAATGGGTGGGATTATTATTATTATTTTTTACTTATTTGCATTTTTTTAAAGCGCTCACACAGCCCGGGGGCATTGAGGCGCTGTTACAGGAATATGTCTTAGTTGCGTATTTAAAACATGCTTAATACCCAGAGGTTTCTGAGCCCGGGGATCAAACCTGTGTTGCTTCGTGTTATCTTGTTTCCAAGGCGAGCACATTGCCGCTGAGCAGAGGAATTACTGCTTTTGCAAATTCTGCCCATATCTCAATGGAGTCCTGTAGACTCCAAAAATGGGCTTTATGCCCTTCCAGCACTTGTAATCCTGTGGTAAACCCATGGGATCAAGTGGCGTTAACGGTAAAGGAGTTTGGCAGTAATTTGGCATATTTACCACCAAAAACATAATGTACACAGTTCTCGTTGCCAATAAATGCCCATTGCTGAGTAGCAGAACAAAATGACTAGTACAGATAAATGACTGAAATGGAAATACCTGGTTTTCTTAACCTTGATTGGCATCGTTATATCAGTGGGGAGGTAGACACATTACCAAGAAGATCCATATTCTTAAATTGTATGTACAGACACAGTGTTTCCTATTATTCATAAGGGTTTTGTATCTACTCTTCCAACTGCAAAGAGGAACACATTTTCAAAATACATTTTAAACAGTTTAAACTCTTTAATGAGCTGAGATCATGACCTCAATAACAGCCAATAACAAAAGGTCCTAGAACATGCAAAGCAGTGTAATAGGTCCCCCTTCCTCTGCTTTGCTGCTTGTCACAGTAGGTAAGTACTCTGCATGTACATCCATTCAGATTGCTCATAAAAGTATGCTACGTTTTCCGTCATGTCTTTCAGTTATCCTATCCTATATATACTTGCAATCCAGCTGCTTAATAAAGCAGATGACCCTGGAAACGTTGGGATTGTATGTGTTTATGAACACGTGAAAGCAGGCTCCATCATCATGTATGTCAGAACATACATGTATATTCAAGGAAAAAACTTTAGTTGCAGGGACCTTAAGGTGAGCAATACATTGTAACAAAACCCTTAAAATTCAAGGAAAACACTTTAGTTCCAGGGACATTAAGGTGAGAACTTAATGCAACGAAACCCCTGAAACTCAGCTAAAGCCACCCTGTTGCGCAGCCTCTGACCATTATGATGACATCACAGATGACATTACTAATTACATTACAACAGTAACTAGCACTAAGCATGGCCTTCAGCCATGATCAGTGTGCATGGCCAAGTATATTTTAACACTTTAATGGGCCACTAGTCATGACCTTCGTCCATGGAAACTGGCCACAGCCTTCAGCCGTGCCCACTGTATATTTTAAAACAGTAACAGGTGTGAGGAGTCAGAAATGTGAGGCGGACAAGTAGGTAGAGTTTTCTCAGAAGTAGCCATTTTATTAAATAATATGGGTGAGAAAATGTGCCTCACTTTCCCTAACCTAACAAGGATTTCCCTACCTGTCAAACTAAGACTAAAGGAAAACACTCTAAAAAAATGTTTATGTCCCTCACACATATATATAACAAAATCATGCAGGTATAATATGGCCAATCAAATTCAACAAACTAACAGTTATATTCAAACACAAACGTTGTTAACATGTTTCCTTGTAACCTGGGTCAGCTTCCTTTCCCCAGGATTAATGAAGGGTTTTCCAGACCAAAGTTCCAATCAAGAAAGTTATTTTCAATATTCAAGTTCTGATCCAAATGCAATACAAAGTCATCTTCACTTCATAAGTCTTTCACTTGGCACTTGGATTTGCTAAGCAAGATTTATCACTCTTGAAAATAAGACTGTTCAATGTTTCCACAAACTCTTGATTAATAAATCAAAAATACGTTGGGCCTCATTACGTGTCTGGCGGTAACCGTGCCAGTGATACCGGCGGGTTGCCACTGGACCCCTTATGATTTACCAGCACTTGACTTCCCGGTGCCACCGGGGGATTACAACCCCGGCAGCCCAGAAAGTCAGGCGCTGGTGAATTGTTCCCATTCCCACCGAGTCCCATAGAACAGCAGGATGTGAATGTGCAAACATCCTGAACCCGGAGGTCCTTTAAGATGAGGTAACAGTAGGTGAGAGGAATGGGGATGCAGATCTTACTCATACATCAATAATCAGGCCGACTCAGGGAGTTGGCAAAATTACAACTGTTTTATTTGCAATAGTCTAAAACAGGGAGTACAATGGGCATCAACAGACACCGAACAATCATAAATCTCTCTGTTCTTTTTATGACAAAACAAACATTTATACTAAAAACTCATCATGAGTGATGTCATACTACGTGGCAAAATAAGAAAACCTACTAGGGGATGTGATAGGCTTAAGGGGAACATCTAAGTAAACTATCTATGGGGGACTTGTTAGGCAGACACCTGTGCAGTTCCCTCTGGGACCACTGCAAAAGATTTAAGACTACAGGTGTTTGGCAGTAAACCCACTTGGTAGCAGTCTATACCACACAGATTCACTTGGTAGCTGTGGCTGAGCAGTCAGACTTCCCTCAAGAAGAGTTAGGCAGTATACAGAGCATTCACAATAGGTCAAAAGAACACAGTAGAACAAGAAAACACTGACCAGAGCTTGGTGTAAAAGAGATATAATTATTTATTTAAAACCACAGCTAATAAAACACACAGGCACTAATATTAAGCAGTTCAAAAACACGGTCACTAAAAGATATACACTCCCTTGAAAGAATATTAGACAAGTCTTAAGTAAAGCCCCACTTATTTTCAGACAGCGGTGAGCGCCTAATGCAGATGGCACTCTTATAATTCGTTTTAAAAGGGAGAGAGAAGCAGAGTATACATTGAAACAGATCCCAACACTTTCACAAGAACACAACAAGAGAGGAAGGCAGAGTCAAACCGTGAAGTTAGAGTTCAGAAGAACGAAATGTGTCCAAGGTCACACGGTTGAAAAGTGCACAAAAGTCTCGAAAAGGTTCAGAAAGAGTTGGACCAAAAGAAAGGAACCAGTTAGATGGTCAAGGCGGCCAGTCCAGTCCAGAAGGTTAAGGGATTATTATTACCTTGTAGCAATCTTTAGAAAGGGAGTCCTGGCGGACACGGTACCTTAAAGTGGTGAGAATACTCCAGCAGGGGCAGTTGTTCCTGGCAGCGGATGCAAGTCGGTACTTCGTCCGGGGGAAGAGAGGATCTCGTCGGGGAGGAAGACAGGAGTCTGTTGCAGTGCCAGGGAAGAAACCAGCCGCGGAGTTCTCAGTTAAAAAGAAGCGGTCCTTTAGTTCGCGGTCCAGTGGTAAGTGGCTATCCGGTTGCCGGGGTGCTTGGCACGGGCAATTCGACCACAAGACGTCCTGGGATGCGAGAAAAAGAAGGTAAACTGGTTGTGCCCACCAGTCAGGGGAAGAAGACTCTCAAGCAGGGAGATCTTCTCTATCGTCAGGAAGTGGTGAGTCAGTTCCGCAGGGCTCCACCGGTGGTGTCATCGTAGCAGGTCGGCTCAACTTCTCCCTCGTCGGATTCTCAGGTCCTGTGGCGACTTCTGAAGTTCCAGTCCCCAAAGCCCTGCTTTTATGCAGAAAACCCACATTCACTCAGCCTAGCTGTCACTCAAACATGCTAAGTGGTGAGCCGGCCGGCACACCACTTGGGCCAATCACACAAGAGTGCGACTTGAGTTACCAAGGTAACTCAGTCCAGGGTGCCTAAACCCCCTCCCACACCCCCTGTGGTACCCAGATAGAGTGGCACCACTTTTGGAGGCTTCTGTGGATGGAGAAGCCCGCCAAAAAGTGTAACAAAGGGCTCGACTTGGGTTGGAGTCACAGAAGAGAACACAAACGCCATTTTAAAATCGAGTCGGGGCAAAAAATACCAACCGGAAAATTAATATTAATTAAATAAACCGGCGGTATGTTCGAGGCTATGAGAATTAAATAATTAAAGTTGGTAGCCTCGAACAATTGGAAAAATCCCATAGGGAAATATTCGCGGTCGAATATAAAAAGTAGTTTCCACTGCCACCAGCCAAAACTCGATCAGGGGGGACGGAGACGTGCCCCCTCGACTAACAGACCCCGGGGCAATCGAATTCCCCTGACCAGTACGTCCACAATATGATGGTTTGTACTGGTTTCTGTTAATAATTTGGGACTAGTAAAGCCAATGGTGGCTTTACATGCCCTGGGAGACAGTAGTCAGTCCCAGGGTATGGAATCTATGGTGGGGTGTCACTATGACACCCCTGCGTTACTGCACGGAGGGTGCTGTGTAACACACATAGTTAAAACACATGAGACCCTATGGAGTAAAGGACCCCATAGCCCATAACACACATTACCAATCAAAGGAATACCATTAATCATGTCCAAGAGTGGGAGAAAAAGAGTCTCACTCTTGGCAGGAGGAAAAAAAAAACAAACTCCAGAAATCCAGCAAAGCTGCTGGGGGACTCACTAGGTTAGGAAATTCAGCCTTAAGAGAGAATTCTCCCTAACAGGACTGGACTGTGAATGGATCGCTAAGGTCAGGTGGACAGCTAAGCCCACCTCTAGTGCAAGCCATCTTCTCTGTCATACTAATACAGAACGTTATATTGGCTTCTCCAACTATAGAACTCTTTGCTACCTGGCCCTCTACGATTGGTTGGCACGCTTGAACCCTTCTGGAATATTCCACTTGCTAGCAGCACGCAAGCTGGTACCCCAGGTGCTGGAGGGTTGGCTTGGCCATGCCTCCTCACCCAATTAGCCGAACATCCATCATCACTCCTGCGGTCTGCCATTCAATTAGCTTCTTTGAACTCGGCCTTGCAAAGGATCACTATGCCTGAGAACAAAAGGGACTGTGAGCAAGGCCTTATCTTCTGGTCTCTGCGTAGCTTGCCCAAAGTCTATTTTCATCTGACCATGTGACAGGAGACCACATTTTGAGCTCCTTTGTTGTATTTAATACTATTAAATAAATAAGATCTGGCACTTCTAGAGTTTTTCCATTACACCTCAAATAGGGTCTCGGCTCGCTTCTCATGTTCATTGTATCTTCTCAAGTAGATAACCAGTTTCTTGGCTGCTTTGACACTTGACACTGGGCCAGGGAAGCCTTCTCGAATCAACCTTCACCGTCAGCTGTTTTATTGTACTGCGCCACACTTTCAGCCCTTTTATTCACAGGGTCCAAGTTTTGCTAAAATGCATCATGGAACATCCCAATTCTATACACACTTATATATATATATTGGCGGCCTCGCCTGCAGTCTATTCACTACGTATAGCCAGCCTTATGATTACTTAATCTACTTGCGTTACTGCATCTGTAAAATTTTAAAACGACATTGCATTTTCTTCAGTGCTCTTCTGCATGCGCAATCTTCATTTTGCTTGTGAAATCTTACTCAATTCTTTACTTCGCCATCAGATCCTATAAGGTCTATCCACCTTCTTCATTGATATCTCTTCTGGGTGTGTCATCTCTGCTCCATGTGATGTCACCAGTCTTCTCTTTCACTCATCTTCACACTTCTTCTGGAATTTCCTTCAGAAGACTATCATTCCTTTGCGGATACATCATGTAGGGTTTTCTCAATGGATACCTTGTTTCAAGGACTTTTCTCGGTATAGGTAGCATTATTGGCTTGGCACATGCTGCAATTTCTGGTTGCCAACATATAGGCAAAATGGGGGCGGGATTTCCGGTAGAGGCACTTGGCTCGCCCTCTACAATCCCCCCACTGGTGATTTATCGACCACTCTCCCAACCGACTTCACATCTAGACATCCTCGTTTGAAAAAGTGCTTCTTTGGAGTCTATATCTTCATTACTCCTTTCAGAGATCCTGCTGATTTTACATGCTCATCAATATTCCAGGTCATAAGACCTGGAATTCGGGCTGCAGCAGATCCATCTTCCCACACACTTCTTGTGGTTTCTTGGATACAGGAACTTTGTTCCCTCAGGTGAATGGATACTGGCTTCTATATACTTTTTGATCTCTTCATCTGTCAGCTATTTGGGTCAAAACTCTGATTCGACACCAATCATGATCTTCATTCCTGTTGCTTTCTTAGCTGTCTTCTTGCACTATGTGATTATTATTCTGATCACACAGAATATGACCATGATCATCACCAACTAGGCTCCAAGGAACTTGAAGATATTTTCGCCATCCATTGTGGAACGCATGGGAAAATTGCTGCAAACCAGCTGTCATCAGCAATATCTTCTACTTCATCTTCCATCTTGAAGTGCAATTTCGTCAGCATCATTTTGACCTCTGTCAAGATCCCATTCTCTTCATCGTGAGACGGTATGAATGTGCAACATGATTCTCCGATTTTGGCACCAACCCCCCCATTCATAGCTGTAATCATGTCCAGGACATATCTATTCTGGAGAGTCATCAGTCAAATGGCTCTCAGCTCTTCCTTGATAACATTAAATGCCTTCATGGTAGTGTTGATCGTCTGCAGGAGCTCCCATCTGGTTATCTGTAACAATTTGGCATTTGCCATCGTCTGGATCTGTCACGTCCCCGGTCACACACCGCACTACCACCATGTCCCCATGTAATTCCCGACGGTGGTTGGACTACAGCTCATGTTGGCATAGCAAACGACTCAAGAGAAACTCCTTTCCGACACGAGCCCCTTACCTCCAGTGGCGGTTACCATGGAGACTGTCCACGCCACTTCATGGTCTTCCGATTGGTTTTGGGCCACGTCGCGTTAAGCGACACGTGATCAGGAAGTGACAGGCTCGATTGGTTACACGAGGTGAGAAGCACGCATCATGTGATCAGGAAGGAAGCATCGGAAGCATCTGCCTTCAAGCAACGCTTGACACGCTCACATGAGACGGAGCGTAACACATGACGCGCTCATCTGACCTTTTTTTGCCTTTCAAAAGATTCGAGCGAATGCTCACACGTCGCTTCACAGCTGCTTACGGCAAGTTTTGTAGAGCGCTTTCCCTGCTTCTGTTCCTTGGAATCCTTGATCCCGGACTGCCTTCACGGATCCGCTCGGCTTCTCCTCGGTACCTTTGCTTTGGCGATCTTTCCCGGATCAAAATACGAACTTGGTTTTTCCCTCGGACTTGCTTTTGGATCCTCCATTGTTATTGTCGTGACCGGCTGGTTTCTGACCACGGACTACATCTTGGACTGATTATGGATTTCCCATCAGAGTACTTTGCTCACGTTTCTTGGCAAAATCAGGTGTTTCATTCCATCAAGAGTGCCACATTACCATCTGCTGCCTGCCGCCGTCGACCATAATAGAATCCTGCCCAGTACTTCACCCAGGGTATCTGACCACTGGCATTGGGGTAAGAAAGAGTGTGACTTGTCCTTGTAACCATTCACTGTCTTGCCTTGATTTCTCTAACCTCGTTGCTTGCCTTACAGTGGTCAGGGGGTTCACTTCTGGCGTTTCTGGTTCCAGGCTGACGGTACTCCACACCTGTGGCCCCAAAGATTGCACAGGCAGTTATATTCTATACTTGCCCGTGTGGTACTTAGGGACGGAGGTTTCATCATCTACATGACCATCAAGTTTTAACAGGATCCCTTGTATGAAGATTGTCGTGAATATCGCTGAAGTCTGGCTCAACAACCTATGTTTGAATGGAATGTCATTGAAAGCGTCTATCGATTTAGCTGAGAAGTAGTTCTACCTCTTTGTTTGATTGAGGAATCCAAATGCTCTCCTCTCCCTCAGTTGAGAATCTGCTTTTGGAAACTCTCCAATGTTTAGGTCCCTCTTCAGAATCACCAATGCTGGAACATGGATGATCACCATAGAACACAGCCCTCCTCAGTCCTTGGGCAACTTCATATATGCTCTGGATCCACAGGCCCAGTAGTGGTCCATTATCACTATTGTTCCATCATTCATTCCTGGGACCTCAAAGATTCAACCACAGTGCTGATTCTCTCTGACTTTTGTTGTGCCATTGTTTCTGAAGCATAGCTCTGCACTAGCCAGAGGCACTATCTGCAACAGGCCTCCTTTGTCTTCAACCCATGTCAGCAGCTTTGCAAGCTTCAGCCAGAGATGTTTGCATCCCTTCTCCACACAATCTATAACTGGTTTGTGATGTCCTGTTACTGCCACAGCTCTGCATACGACTATGCCTTCTTCCCATCCATCTGGAGAAAGTACTGTTCGCCAGATTTGCATCTGTCCTCCCTCCTTGCATCTTCGTATTTCTTCATCATTCTTTCCTTGGCAATTGATCTTTTTATTTATTTCCAATCTGATTCCTGCTCCCTTCATTCCAGGCTGTTCATATCTTATCCCATGATCTCTGATGTGTGCTCTTGCTCTTGTCTTCAAATCCTGAACATAATCATCTTCTTCTGGAGCTGACCATTCAGTCGCCCATACCAAGGATGCTGCTTGACCCTGGAACTGACCTTTTGTATGGCAGAGTGCAAGGTAAATCGGGCAATGAGCTGTCTGGAAATCTATTTCTATAGCTATGAATATCTTGGACTTCCCCATAGCATAAGGTAGGAGAGCACAAACATAGCAACTATCCTCAGAGGTACTTTTTCCCACCTCCTTCATGTGCTTGATACCACATCTTATTCCCCAAATGTGCTGTACTGTCTAGATAATTATTTAACTCATAATCATCTTCCCTTGCACTTCTCTTTCTTGCAAGACAAGTCTGCACATAATGATCATTTAATATATCAAACATGGACCTTCTTTCACAGGGAATCATAGGAACATTTGTCCGAGAACTGGGTGACTTCACATATGTCACTGGTGTAGGGATAATCACATAAGGCCTTGGTCTCTTTGCAACAGCTAATTCTGCATAAGCCAGTGGAGTGGGAAGAATCAAGGGGACTCCTACCTTTTTGGGACCAACGAAGTAAACAGTGTGGATTAGCAAAAACAGAAAAACAATGATAAATGTTGAGCACGCATACATTATGCACCAATACATGAGATCCCACCATTGGCGTCTCTCCACACGTCATTGAGTTTTCTCACTTTCTGGAACTGCATTATTCTCAACAATCCACATTGTGGCTGTGTATTACTTTTAAGGAAGGAAAAAACCTTTTTAATCAGGAAGCCTTGTTAAATGCTCAGGTAGTTGCCGAATGTGCTCAATTAGCTCCATAAGTAACCGTCTAATTGCAGGGCGATTCTTAGGATCTTGCAGAAGCACACAAATGTTAGTATTGCGCCGAACAAGAGCAGGATAGGTGTGGAGCATGTATAAAAAGAAAGCGATAAGTTGTCTATGGGCATCGACATTAGAGAGAACCATGAGTCTAACCAAAGAGAAACCCAGTGAGGAATGAATCAGGGAACTGCTCCCTTTTACAGTCGTCATATTCAAAATCCAGATCTGGCATTTTTTAGCACATCAACACTTTCTAAAGTCCAATTCAAACATCCCTGCAGCTCGAGAATGTTAGCTTTTTGCACTCCTGCTAAAATATCTATAAAGAGCGTACGAGGTGAGCCACAGTCCAAATGCACACATGCATTTATTTAATCAGCAATCTTAGCGTCCTTCTTTCTCGTCATCGATCGAGTCTGCACGTGCTGAACTTCTTCTTCTTGTATTGCTTCTGAATCAACGGGTGGGGGTGAATTGGTCTCACCAGCATACAGTTTCACGTCACCCAGGAGTATCTAGGCGCGTCTTCATTGAACTTTTACTGCGGAGGGAGTGACATTCTCAACAACAAAAGGTCCACTAAAACGGGGCTTGTGCCACTTTCTTGTGAAGTTGCTCCCTGATACTGGGTCTCCAGCAAATAATTTGGGCAAAGGTAGTACTTTTTGCAGTCTGGTTGCTGTATGGTCTTCATCTGGGTCCTGAGACCGACACCCTTTATGCCTAATTTAATCTGAAATGACAGAGATACTAGTGGTCATACATGTCAAATACGTACGTAACTCATTTCCTAACAATTCTGCAGTCGTCTTGGCAACGCTCCTGCTCCTCGATGGAGGAGACGGGGGAATTCTCATTCACCTCCTGTTACTATCTCGTGGGGTGTGAGGTGGTTGTGCGACCCAGGCTGATTCCTTAATGCGCATAATGCAAGGGGCAGGCAATGCAGCCATCCCTTCAGTGACAATTTGAGTTTAGCGATTTTTTTCCTTGAGAAAACTCTTGAGTCTCTCAGATAACCTGTTCGCTTGTGGGTGATAAGCAGAAGAAAACTTGTGTTTTATGCTAAGCAATAAGCTGATCTGTTCAAATACTTCATTAACAAAATGGGGCCCATTGTCGAATCTCAGCACCTCACATAATCCCCATCTAGGAAAGACTTCTCTGACTAAAAACTTCACAGCGCAAGTGGCATCAGGGTGTGTACATGGACCTGCTTCGATCCATCTCGAAAAGGGGCACACCACCACTATGATATACCTATATCCACTACATACTTGCAACATATCAACATAGTTGATATGTAAATGCTGAATAGGATGTCAGGAGTAGGGGAAGGAGAAGGTTTATTAAGACATGAACTACATTACCCAGCAGTCATGGGACCGTTGGTAGTTCTTGCTGTGCGTGCGTGTGGCCAGCTGACACTCATTAGCACAGCTTATCCAGGGCCAACGGCGCACGGCAGGTGTGGCTTATTCTATTTACTGGGGCGAAGCCATGCCGGAGGACTTAGGGAGACTGGTGGTGCCTGTATTGATTCTCTCATAAACGTGCACCGTGAACTTGCAGTATCAACCGACGGAGAGATTCAAGGTCGGTGTTCATGTGCGAGGAGCAGGCACGGGACATGCAGCAGTGAAGAAAAACACGCGCGTCTTCTACGGCTACTCAAGATTGCGTCCGGGAAGACTTTCGAGCTTCCCGGACGGAAAGATAAGTGCTCCATTGAGTTTTGAACGCTCGTATTATACAAGCTATGTTGGATGTTTGCTTGTAGGGTATAGCATGGACCTTTTATAAGGAATTGCTTAAGAGAGTGTAATGTGGCAGTCCCCATCTATTGGGTTGGAGGGATACACAATGCTCTCCCCACATGGTTCTCGTTATGTTGTTTGTGCTATCATTTAACGGGCATTAGCTCTGAGAAGTGGCACTGGTGGTATTTGAGTACCAGTGCTGTAACAGTAACCATAGGATATTCTCGGACAACATCAATGTGGTGATGTCAGTTTCATGTCCATGCCAAGTTATGTTCCATGTTTATATGTGTGCTAATGCTTGCCCGTAGGGCCATGTGTTACGTTCTTCATGCTGGGAAAACCTCCCAATGTGTATGTTCCATTTTGTGCTTGCTTATATGTTTGTCAGCCAAGTGTATGACCACCATTGCCTGTAACAAGCGGTACTAGATAAGAAGTGATCCATTGCCTGTAACAAGAGGTACTAGATAAGAAGTGATCAAGAGAAGGGTACCAGGAACCATATTAAGGGGTTTTGCTGAACCTTGAATTGTATTGATGTTATATGGTATATCAAAGGTATTAGGTAGTGTAGGGCTTTTTCCCTGTTTCTTCCCCAATCCTATCGAAACTAGGTTTTCCCTAACCCTCTATCCGGTGTTCCTAATATTCCCCTTCCCATCCACAACCTCTTCCTAATCCTCTTCCCCCCACTGGCTGCCACGTGGTATCCTGTAATTTGCAAATCAGGTATCTGTACCAACCACGGGTGGACGGTCGACTTCATTCGGCTTCTGTGGTTCGGGGGAGAGTGTCGACATATCTCACCCCATTATTGTGTTCTGGTTTTCTGACATAGGACCATTCAGTCGAGGAATCACACCTCTGATTGTTCGCAGTGTATGCCCAGTGGTAAACTTTTGACATACAATGCAATTTACCACATAAAAAGCAACGTGTTCTAGCAGGTTCGGTACAAACCAGTCCTTCGCAATAGCTGCTGTGAGGCTTTCCCTAGTTACATGCCCAGGGTAGTGCAGCTGTTCAAGCTCTACCCTTAATAAGGCTACAGGCATCAACGGCTTTCGAGTGCTGTCCTGTCGCCACAATGCTTCAGAGGGAGATAAAGAATACCACCTCCATTTAAAAATGTCTTTCTCTTCCTGTGGAGCACTGCATTGAACCTCCACAAACTGCGTTCTGGACAAATGATTAAACCCTTCATTTACAATCATAATTGTGACTACTTTTTCTTTTACATTTGGAGTATCAAAACTTGAAATATCTTGTGAATATGCAACCCTTTTGGCCTCTTCGTCTGGGGCTTAGTTCCCGCGTGAGATCAAATCAGTTCTCTTAGTATGTGCTGTGCACTTAACTATTGCGATGGCTACTGGGAGTTGTAGTGCCTTAATAAGCCTGTCCAATAATGCAGCGTGTTACACTGGAGTGCCGTCCGCTCTGAGGTAGACCCTCCTTTTCAAACATGCTAGCCCTCCGTGCACGGTTGACGTCACATAGGCGGAGTCACTGTACACCGTCACTTCCTGCCCTTTGTGTTTCTCGAGCGCGACAATAAGAGCCATCAATTCTGCTGCTTGTACCGTAAAGTGACATGCTAGTCTTGCACTTTCTACCACTTCAAATTGCCCATTATCTCTGAGCCTTACCGCAGCTGAACCTGAATGCCTTTCCCCATTAGTTTGATCAATTTTGGAAGACCTATCAATAAAGAGAACCTCCCACCATGCTAGAGCATTCTCCTTTACTCTTGGAATCTCACCATAGAACTCCTCATAATTCGAGCAATCATGCACTTGCTCACCCTCTGTCACAGACTCGGCTACAAACGTGGCAGGGTTAACTTTTTTACGCCTGACTATTTTAATTGCTGGATTCGATATAACTACCTCATATGCAGAAGCCCTCTGAGATGACAAGATACCCTTAGGTTTCTCCAAAACGGCAAACAATGCATGCTCAAAAAACAACGTCATAGAACACCCCATCACAATGCTGGTAGCCTTCTCAATGGCGAATGCGGCTGCTGCCAGCGATTGATCGCAAGGAAAGTGTCCTCTCATAACTGGATCTAAAATCCCAATGTAATATGCCAGAGGTTTGTACCCTAGTGTAGTCCTCTGTGTAAGCACTTCTGTCATAGTTATCCCATTTGTGTGCGAAAACAAGAAAAACTCCTCAGAATAATTGGGAATTCCTACAACTGGAGCTGTACAAATTGCTTTCTTTAATTTTTCAAACCCTCCCTCCATTTCCTCAGTCCATTCTATTTTTTCCTTGTTCACTTGGGCTTTCTTCAGAGCATGCAAATGAGGTCTTGTGTATGAACTATAATCAAATACCCATGCTCTAACATAGTTGAACAATCTCCAAAACTGCTGCATTTGCTTTATCGTGTGTGGTTTTGCTGTTTTCATGATCGCCTCAGCTCTTTCAGGTGTGACTTTCTTCCCCTCATGTGAGATTAACTGACCTATTTACAACACCTCTTCTTGACAATATTGCAATTTCTCCTTGTCTACTTTATATCCCTTGTCTGCTAGGATAATCATTATCTGAATCAAGTCTTTCATGCACTCATCTCCTGTCATGCTTAAAACTAAAATGTCATCTACGTACTGCAGCACAACACTTTTCAAATCAATATTGCTTAGGTCCATCTCGAAAGATCGATGGAGATTCACAGTACCCTTGGGGCAAACAAGTGCTCTTTAGCTTAGTCTGACAAAACGTGAAGGACGTAAGGTCTTGGGAGGCCTTATGCAACAGGATTGAGAAAAACACATTTTCAAGTCAATCACCGTGAAATATCGTGCGTCTGCTTGGATATTACATAGTATCGTCGCAGGATTCGGAACTAAAGGAAACTCTGCCTCTACAATCTCGTTAATTGGCCTCATGTCCTGAATCAATCTCCGCAACCCCCTTTCGATTTTTTCACAGGGCACACAGAAGTATTACACAGTGACTCTGACGTAACTAAGATACCCTGTTCCATCATGGCTGATATAGGGGGGCATTACGAGGTTGGTGTTCAGGGGTTAACGGCGCCGGTAATGGTGCTGGCGCCATTAACCCCTTACCGCCCTATTATGAGTCTGCTCGCGGGACCCACAATGGGCGCCTGGTAAAACCAGGTGCCCTTAGTGGGTCCCGCTAGCAGACCAGGGAGCTAACAATGGGCACCGTTATTAACGGGCCCGTTGTTAGCTCCCTCCCCATTCCCATTGAGCCCTATGGGGGCTCGAATGGGAATGGGGATGTACCGGGTCCGCGTTCCTCGAATGAGGAATTACTGGGTCCTCCAAGGTTGGAATGGCCCGGTAAATCCTCATTTGAGGAACCCGGACCCGGTACCCGTTAAGGAGGTAACCATGCTGCAAATTGCGGCATGGTTACCTCCAACCTCGTAATGACCCCCATAGTCTTAAAAATACTCTCATCCACCTCTCCAGTCATTGGGTACTGCCTTGCTTGAGGTAAAATTGCTCCTGGCTTCAGCTTAATCTTGAGCTCCCCTAACCCCTTCAGCAGGCCTACATCATAGGGGCCTGTAGTCCATAAAGAGGTTGGCACTTTTTCCAAATCCTCATCAAGAAATGCTGGGTGCTGCTGCATTATCATCATTCACTGTGGAACCTCTCTTTTCTCTATTCTGATCCCATATGTAGTACTCATTTTGAATATTACTTCATCAGCTGCCGGATCATCTCTAAACATGTCTTCATCTGTGACGTCAGTCAATCTATGCCCCTCCCCACTGGCAATCACTGTTCTCCATGGCCTGCCCTCGTCATTGGTTCCTTCGAGCATGGCCAATTTCCCTCGCACTATGGCTACATCTAACCCCAGGTGAATAATCTGTCCCCCCTCTTTGTCCATAGGTACATGTGGTCTGACAGGAACTCATCAGGTATTCTCATAATCTTTCCCACTAAACAAGCATCCACGTCAACGAAATGAGTACCTCATAAAGAAAGACTTCCGGCTCTAACGGCACTCCTCGCAGAGCCCTTTGCCCTGCAAACGTATATATAAATTTGCCCACATTTAGATAATATATCCCTGGAGTGGAACACACTATGCCTTCATCAGTAAAAGAAATCGTCATATTTAGCTTCGTCATTAAATCTCGACCCAAAATATTAACCAGTGTCTGCCTTGAATACAATAATGGAACAGACATGTCACACTCTCCTATAGAGATTGGTAATTCATTAGTAAAAGGAACTCTGCATGTAGCTCCAGGGAAGCCTTGAGCATTCATGGCATTTCCCGATAATGGATATTTTCCCTCTCGTATACTTGAGCGAGTTTCACCCGTGTCTACTAAAAAAGAAAAAGATGTGCCTCCTATGGTAACATCAACCATTGGTTCCTTTTGGGGGTCTGGTGTTACTGATAGTGCTGAACGCATCAAGTCACCCTGTGAGCTGTCCTATTGTGGATACATGCTTATCCCCTTACCTGTAAAAGGACTTCCCCCCACTACAGTGACACCCCTTACTCTAGGTGTCAGTAACTGTCCCGTGTTTGCATACTGCTGTATCTGCATGGGTGCATGCTGTGACTGCCCTTGTGGTGTATTCAATGGTGCTTGCTTTGGTTGCAATGCCTTTTGCATTTGCGGCTCTTGTGCTTGATACACTGTCTGATCTTGGGCAAACCCATTCCTATTTTGTGAGCTTCATGCTTGAAGATAAACTGTCCCCCCACTTGAGAATTGCCCATTATGTACATGCCCATGTACATACCCTGTACATACCCAGATGTTCGCATGATGTGCCCTGTCATGCCCCATGTTTAACATGGGGCATGACAGGGCACATGTTGGACTATCTCAGGAGGATAGCTCAGTGGCAAGATGCTCGCCTTGGAAGCAAGACAACAGGGAGCAACACAGGTTCAATGCCCGGTCCGCGCTTAGAAACCTCTGGGTATTAAGCGCCTTACAAATAACCTATCATATCATATAGGAGGAGCTCCTCTCATCAGCCCCCTTTGATTAAAACTCCTTGCACATTTTGGTTATCATTTTGCATATTCTGAAACCCGCCTTGGTTATTTTGAAAACCACCCAGATTATTCTGGACACCACCTCTTCCTCTGAAACCCATTCCTCTGCCTCTCAGCGTGAACCCATTCCCTCCTTGGTCCATCTGACGTTGATTATTCGCATGTGATACACCCACTGCTTGTTGCGTTCCCGACCCTTCTCCACTCATCAGTACCTCCCCTTCTATGGCGTACTTTGACAATTTTCTCTGAACTAACTTGGCTTCCTCAAGTTTCCTAGCATCTTCCTTTTTCTTATTTTTCTCTTTTAACAGGTGGCAATGATGCATGATAGTCAACTGTATCTCTGCCCATGGTTAAGCCTCAATTCCCACTAATTTCTTGAGCTGTCTCTGTACATGTTCTGGCAAACTGTCAAAATATCACTTGTAAGGGAAGAGTTTTCGACACTCTCCACCGAACCACAGAAGCCGAATGGAATCGACCCTCACACCTTGGTTGGCACAGGCACCTGAAAACACAGGTAACCATGTGGCAGCCAGTGGGGGGAAAAGGGGTTAGGGAGAGGTTGTGGATAGGGTGGGGAAGTTAGGAAAACCGGAAAGAGGGAAAGGGAAAAACCTAATTGGGTCAGGTATGGGGGAAGCACATGGTAAAACCTAACCTGACTGAACGTAACCATACAGACTCTTCTCCTCCAACACCTGCCTGTCTACACACTCTAACCTCCTAAAGCATATAATCACCATCACATACTTTCCTCCTACTTAGACTATTGTTAAACACAACATATCACATGTAACATAGAAACATGAATGCATGTGGGCATTTTGCAGCAAGCTGAATGAAACAAACAAAGGGAAGCTTCCCAAATGAAGTGACAATACACATGGCCCCTTGGGCATGCATGAGCAAACATATAGAGCGGTGGGGGAAAACATAACGTCACTTCTTAGCAAGAAACATTCTTTGTGCGCATAGCTTGCTGAGCCAGAATTACACGTGTTGTCTCATCACACGTGGCCCCACTGTAGCGGAGTACTTGCCTCCCCGCTTCTCGTAATCACTGCCCCTGATTCTTAAAGTTCTGTGTTGGTAATCTTAAGCACACTCTCCCCACTTGTCAGAAGACATGCATTTCACAAAACCTCATGCAGTAGTTCTAACAGTAACGTAGAAAACACTGGGTAGACAATATAACATGACATCAATCAATGTGCTTTAACCTCCCTGGTTTTTGCAGTCGGTATGCCGACTGTGCAACTCGTAAGATTTTCGCATAAGGCGCACAAGTACTTATCTTTTGTTCAGGAGCCCCACTGGACTGCCCGGACGGAAGAAGTAGCACGTAATTAGAAACCCCTGCTGGTTCTTCTTCCCTCTTGCCTGCCAAGTACCGCATTCGGAGCGGCGTGCTGAGAACTCCTTCCTCCTCCGTCAGACCCACCCTTAGCAACAAAATAATCTGCACCTGCTCTGTGCCGCTGCCTGCTGATAAACTGTTCCAAATCAAGATCAGCTGGCGATGCGTGCAAAGCGTGAAACTACATTTAGTACCAGGAACTGCTGGGAGTTGGAGTTCTTAAGCTATTCTTTGCTCCAAGTTAGCCTGTAATCCTTGCCAGCCCAATTTAGCGAACAAATTGCAGTACCCCACATCTGCCCCATCCCCTATTCCTGACACAAACCCTAACACAGAATGTGGTAAAATACTGGCACTGATTTCCCCCACGGCTCTCTCATTTCCAAAGTCCAGCATTCCTGAATACTTTGAATATAAGCAAGCAGAACTTCGTCATCTTACGTGCCATAATTGCACCATATCTGACGTATCAGGGTACTGTACCCTGAGTGCCCTCCACACGTCTGCTCTACAATTATTGAATGGCGCTCCGGCATGAGGTGTGTTCGATGCTGTGACACTTGAGTAACCTGCTTGTGTCCAAATATCATCAGCCCTTTCCCCAAGGATGGCTGCTAGGAGACCCTTAATGTCCCCTATAGCCAGCGTATTTCCTCCTGTCATCTTTTCTAGCTCATAAATCCATTTCCCCGGCCCAACCGTTAAACTAGAGAGTTTGCATTTTAAATTATCCTTATCCATCTGTGGCCAAGGAATATACTGTGTTCTGGCCCCTCCTTTCTCCAATAAGGGAAATTGCGTGAACCCAAATCCGCAATCGGCTCCCATCGTCTGCCTACCCATAGTAGGGACAATGGTTCCTGATCACCTCCTTTCTGGCAATGACCATAACCTGTTCACATATGGTGATGTCTCCCCCTTCGCACTATGCGATTACCCTTTAGGGTGCTCCGGATACACTATGGGGTCTGGCGTCCTATCTTTAGGTTGCTCTAAATCAGACCATCTTACGTCCTCGTCTGTCTGCAGACATCCCTCGGGACTGCATTCACTTTCTCCCTCCTCTCCTCTCCACAGAAGGTTTCTCTCTTCTCGTCTGACATATCTAGTCCCCAACTAGTATGGCTTTCATCTCTTTAATCCCTATTTAAGGTCAGCCTGACAAGGCTCTATGCTCGAGACTAAACAGACTTCCTTCTTCATCTTGTGATTGGGAAACTAT
This sequence comes from Ambystoma mexicanum, assembly GCF_040938575.1. Taxonomy (NCBI): domain Eukaryota; kingdom Metazoa; phylum Chordata; class Amphibia; order Caudata; family Ambystomatidae; genus Ambystoma; species Ambystoma mexicanum. The sequence goes on from NC_090939.1 coordinate 827,814,654, forward strand.
AGATCAATCTCCTTTTCCCCTGCTTCCCGATTCAACTCTTGTTCTCAAATCTTGATAGGCAGTATCGGGGATAGGATCGATAGAGCCTATCTCGAAATTCTCATCTAATGTTACTTTAGATGGCCCTGGCATTGCTCCCTGTGACGGGAGGAACTCCTCTAGATTTATCCTAAGTGGTCTTGTCCTTGCTTCCTGCGACGGGAGAAACTTCTCTATATAACTCCATGATATTACTGGACTTGATTCTATTAACTCCTGATGAATGCGATCAATATCGCATTCCCTTTGTCTCCTTTTTTGCTCCCTTTCTTCATCTAATTCTCTTTGCTTTCTCGCTTCTTGCCTAACCCTTTCCTCTTCTTGTCTTTTCTCTTCCCTTCTTTTATTTGCTCTACGCACGTCTTCCCTTTGTCTTTGCATCCTTTTATCCCATAATCTGTGCTTCCTCCAATTCTCTCTTCTTTTCCTGCCTAACTCGTTCTTCGATTGCTCTTTGCTTGTTGTCATACTTCCTTTGTTCCTTGTTGTAATGTAGTCCCGGATATCCACTTTGTTACATTCCTCTGCCCTTTCTTCATTCTTTTGCTGCTCCTCTTGATACATCTGTTCTCACCTTTGCAACTCTGCCCTTTTGCAACTCATCCAGAACAGGACTGCGAGACTTGTCCTTGGCCTCAAGCCCAGGGACCGTATCTCTCCAGGACTGAAATCACTACACTGGCTCCCAGTGACTGTGAGGATCAAGTTCAAAACCCTCTGCATTGTCCACAAGGCCTTCTGGGGCCTTGGGCCAAAATACCTTCAACTCTCTCTTCCTAAATATCTTCCTTCTCGAGCTCTTTGCTCATCCGCCTCCAACTCCCTCAGGGTCAGCCGCTTCTCCAAACAACGAGTTGGGGGCAGATCTCTCTCCGCTGCAGGGGCCTCCCTCTGGAACAGCCTTCCTGCCTCCCTGAAACTCGAGGAGAACCATCTCCGGTTCCGGAAGCACCTCAAAACCTTCCTCTTTGCCTTCTCTCCCACTCTTTCCTGCTAAACTTACTGAAACTGCACTGAATCTGCAACTGGGCCACTCACCGCTCTCGGTCCTTGGCCCAGCCACTCTCCCCTACACTGCCTCCCTGTCAAACCCCTGCACCACGGGACTGTGTCTGTATCCCTACAGCCCCCCTTCCCAGCACTTTCTGCACTTATCTTGCACCGCTGGACTGTGTCTGTATCCCTACAGCCCCCCTTCCCAGCACTTTTCTGCACTTATCTCGCACTTGCCACTAGCTGGCCCTTGTTATTTATCCTGTATGCTCTTAACCCTGTACTGCACTCTCCCCTTTCCACTTCCCCTTTGCACTTTTCCCCTCCCCTCTACCCTTGCACTTGCGCAATCTGAATGACACCTGGCCTAGTAGGATCGTTGTCTGTCTCCCCTTGTTCCCCCCCACCTCTTCGCGCCTTGAAACACTTGTGTATAGGCGCGTTACAAATGCCATATCATATCATATCATATCATACCTTGTCTATTCTTTCTCTTATATTCATCCTCCTTCAGTCGATTCTCTCATTCCCTATCTTTTCTATCTTGTTCGTCTTGATCTTCCTTTTGCCTAACTTCCTCCATACTTTTCCCATCGAGCTTGAGCAATATCTGTCCACCCATCCATTCGTTCTGTACGAGGGTTACTTAATCAGCTTTATCCTTTTCTTCTTTCCATCTCTTAATCTCTCGTTCTATTTCTGCAGTCATATTTGGTTGTTCACTTTTCTCCACTTTATCTTGCAAGACCTTAAAGATCCCCTCCTTCGCTTTAGTCTCCTTTGGACTATCGTCACTGCTATAAGCAGGCGGTTCAGATATCGGATTACTGTATCCCGTCGCCGCCTTTAGTTCCCTTGCCGGATACAATCCTTCATCTTTGGTATTATCACCATTTATCTCGGGCGAGGTAAGTGCAGCAAAAGGCTCAGCACCTTCCCCCCTACACTGGTTAAGCATCCAATCCTCAGGAGGCGGATACTCCCGTTCCTCCTGGTATATCCTCCAGATTTCTAAAATAGCGAACCTTTTTTCCAGTTTCTTCCCTGTGTACGCAGCGTGCAAGTATGTGGTCATGTGTTGCAAAACCTCCTTTGACAGTGATCCCCCTTGTGGCCATGGCATGAACATTCTGTCTGCTGTACCCTTGACCCATTCCGCACTATACTGTTTGAGCTTGGGTGCATGTTTTGGCAGTTTCTTGCAGATGTGCATCAGTGGAGTAACATCCGCCATTGTGACAAGTCTCAATTTTCTGTCGATACCATTGATTTACACAGAATAAGTTTCAGAAAAATAAGAAATATGAGCCTGCACCACCCTCGCCACTGAAAGCCTCTACTTCTCAATTACTCCAATCTACTTGTTCAGTCAGCGCCGACAATGACTAAAAAGATAGATAACTTTTTACTCTTCCTTAACCTCAGAATTTACTGTTGTCGTTTCTTGACACTTCTTTTCAATTTCAAAATACACAAACAGACAGACTAGTCGACTTTACATATATCTCATCATAATATTCCTTTTCTTTCAGCCCCTAAAAATACTCCGATTGGAGTTTGAATCATTCCCCATCATAAACCTTGTTTATGTGCCGCCTAAGTACCCACTTGTGTTTTGAAATGACTTCTTCTAAAGCTCCTTGAGCTCGGGCACTGGGCTCTTTGACGCTCCTCGCCATATATCAATCAACCCCCATTATTTTCTTTTTACCACAATCTCCACTCCTTTATTTTGCCAGTTCCCTCAATCTACTCACCATTTGCCTTTCAACTCAAGATCCTCGGGATCGTCCCCTCTTCCAATCAGCCACTGTCGCCTTCGGTCCACTCAACGCCTGTGGAAACCAGGAGGGATTTCGTGAAAGGGGGACCCGTCCCACCTATATCAATTTTCTTGCAAGTATTCTATATCGGCCGCTCTCCATAGGAAACTTTGTGGTCCTCCGGCTAAATGGCAAAAGAGTCAGATTTTCTGAAACTCTAAAAGCCTACTAACCGACGGACCCAAACTATCCTCTTTTTGCTGCCAAGTGAACCTGTAGGTCCTTTAAGACGAGGTAACAGTAGCTGAGATGGATGGGGATGCAGATCTTACTCATACATCAATAATCAGGCCAACTCAGGAAGTTGACAAAAACACGACTGTTTTATTTGCAATTGTCTAAAACAGGGAGTACAACAGGTATCAACAGACACCGAACAATCATAAGTCTCTCTGCGATTTGTATGAAAAAACTAACATTTATATTAAATACCCATCATGAGTGACGTCATACTATGTGGTAAAATAAGAAAGCCTACTAGAGGATGTGATAGGCTTAGGGGGAACATCTAAGTTTACATTCTATGAGGGACTGGACTGTGATTGGATCTCTAAGGTCAGGTGGACAGCTAAGCCCATCCCTAGTGCAAGTAATCTTCTGTGTCATACTAATACACAACGTTCTATTGGCTTCTCAAACTATAGGGCTCTTTGCTACGTGGTCCTCTACAATTGGTTGGCATGCTTGTACCCTTCTGGAATATTCCACTTGCTAGCAGCACACAAGCTGGTACCCCAGGTGCTGGAGGGTTGGCTTGGTCATGCCTCCCCACCCAATTAGCCCAACATCCATCACCACTCCTGCGGTCTGCCATTCCATTAGCTTCTTTCTTTTTTTTTTTCTTTTTTTTTTAATTTGTTTATTTATAAAGTTTACATGTAGATAATCAATCAAACAATCAGAGCAATTAATACTCAGCAAAAATATACAGAATAACAGAATATTATATATACATAACTTGCAATAAATCAATAAATATTCAGAAAGTCATCCCACACCTTTCGGTGTAAACTCAATTTCCCTTGCCTCTTGAAAACCATCCTTTCCATGGATGCAAGGGCAGACATCCCCTCAACCCAATCATCAAATATAGGCGCAATCTGTGACTTCCAGCCCCTCAGGACCAACTTTTTGCCCAGACAAGCTCCACGGAGTAAAACATTTTTCCGTGACACAGAGAGATCCTCCAGCAATTCTCCACCTCCCAAAATCATTGTCACAAAATCCAAATCAACATCCAAATTCAAAACACGCAGACAGGCACCACAAACATCATGCCAAAAACCCCGTACACGCACACATTCCCACAGTAGATGTTCTAGACTTCCCAGTCCATTCCCACAACACCAGCAATCATCCGAATCCATCAACCCCCTCTTAAAAATTTGTTCCGGGCTCCAAAACACTCTATTGAGGATCTTTATCTGTCTAGACCGTTCCACCAGATCAATTGCACAAAGTTTAATGTTCGCACACATATCCAACCACATCTCGGGTGAAATCTCACACCCCAATCTCTTTCCCCATTCATCTCTCAAATCAGAATTCTCCTTATAAGCAGACACAATGCAATTGTATATATCCTGCTAGCAATCGAGCCACCACCTGGCTCCCTTTCTCCAAGAAAGAGATTAACCATTGAGCTTCCTTGTTCCACCACGTCACCTATGCATCTTTTTAATTTTCTGAAGTCTTCAGAATGGAAATTATCAATGTGAAATTTTGCACGCAACTCACGCTCACCAATCCACTCACCATCCACCAACACATCATCAATCCAATGGACTCCACCTAGAAACCAATCAGGCCAGATGTCATGATCACTGCTTCCAAGGAGCCAGGACCAGCCCAACGTCCTTGGAAGCAGGCCCCTAACCCTGATCCTAGGCACCAGCCGGTCCCCACAGGGACCTTTTGGACCTTGTCCTGGCGCCGGTGGCACCAGGCTTATCAGAAGCATCGGTCCCGGCACTGGAAGCGCCGGGCTCATCATTGGTGTGAAGGTGCTTGGGTGGACCTACCTGCGGCAGACCATGCTGCTTACTTGCCAGACTCTTAGAAGTCCTCGGTGAACTGGGACTACTTTCTTACCTGGGTGGGGCAGCTCCACTCCCTGGATACAGCACTGGAACTCTTCTGGAAGCAGGAACTCTTTTCTTACTTAGGCGGGGCCGTGGAAGGAGACACCTCATCACTCCAAGGCTATTTACACCACACCCGATTGATGAAACGTGCTTCGCGTTATTCTGCATCTGCAGCAGAACGCTCACCGAGTCTGTTCCAGCATTTCTTCTTGGGATCCTGAACCTGCAAGAATTATACTTACCATTCCTGTACCTGAGCAACATCAGCACCTGCAAAAGACCAGAAACAACAGGTTAGCAGAACGAACTTTCACACGCAGTGCTTGCTTACCGGCGCCATCGGCAGCGGCCGTGTCTAACGCTGCACCTCCGCCGGCAAAGATAAACAGTATTATTATACTTGCTGGCACGCGGTGCACTCCGGATTCTTCACGCTGCATCTGCACCTGCAAAGATAAACGGTATTATTATACTTACTGGCATGCTGTGCACTCCAGATTCTTCACGCTGCATCTGCACCTGCAAAGATAAACAGCATTATTCTACTTACTGGCACGCAGTGCATTCCGGATTCTTCACGCCGCATCTTCTCCTGCAAAGACAACAGCAGTGTCACACTTACCGGCACGTGGCGAATTCCGGATTTCTTCATTCTGCATCGTCTCCTGCAAAGACAAAGAAAGAGACAGTAAGAGCGCTGCCATACTTACGCAACTCCAGGCGCTTCAGTGCCATGCATAAAAGACTATAAAGACTAAAGGTGTCCAGAAACTTACCGGTCGTGCAGTCAACGACGGTACCCATCCTCTGAAGTCAAGAGGCCCACGTTTCACCAGTGAAGGAACTGGCAACGGCACCCTGCACTAGACGCAGATGGAGAGCCCAGCATTCACCTATCTAAGGTGAGCACGTTGACCTGGGAGGGGGGTTCAACGGTCAAGCTGGGAGGAGAGAGATAGGGACATTCAGCAACCCAGACCTTTAATCCCCATATTGTTTCACCTGCAGAAACCTCACCCTTCGAGTTCGACACTCAGTGCGGAGAGGGTCGACCCCAGAAGCCAACCGAATCCTGCACATCACGTTTCGTGTTACAGACACCTTCCTGCAAAGACCCGCGCCTCCGTGGGAATCAGGTGAGCGTTACAGAACGCGAAGCCCACCACTAAACTCCTACCCAGGCGCAATGGAAACTTCAGATACTGATCAACTAGCCCAGTTGCTTGGGGAATTAAGAGCAGAAGTACATGCAGCTCGCCAGGAAACGAGCTCTCTAAGAAGAGAACTGATAATTTCTAAGGAGCGAACAGAGGACCTTGCTAGGCAGTTGTTACAAACGCAGGCAGGACAGACACCTTTGCCCGTTCCAGGAGGAAGTTACCCTTCTGCCTCAGCTTCAAATCCATTGCAAATCAATCTGCCCGGTAATATGCCCTTGGCTCCGCCCGAACGCTTTGCTGGTGATCCAAAGAAATTCGCAGTGTTCATCAACCAGTGCCGCCTGCACTTCTTATGTCGACCAGCTGCATTCCCAACTGACCAGGCCAAGGTGGCTTTCGTGCTTTCTTATCTCAGTGGCAGCGCTACAGATTGGTCGATCCCTTTAGTCACCCAGGATGATCCGGTTTTACACGATTTTCAAGCCTTCCAGGCCAGCATGGAGAAACTGTTCGCAAGACATGCACAAGGGCAGGCCTTGGACAATGAACTTCTCTCATTACGACAGGGTAACCAAGACCTCTTGACTTATATAGCCTCTTTCAATAGACTCATAGTGGAAACACAATGGCCCGAGGACAAGAGAATAACGCTTTTCTACAGAGGTCTGCGTGGAGAGCTCAAGGATGTGCTAGCGCAGGTTGTGAATCCTCCACAAGAATGTTCAGACTATATTGACTTAGTTGTTCAACTAGACCATAGACTACAGAACAGGAAGGCAGATCGCTCCAGATTTGATACCCGAGTGTTTTCCAAACCACAGACCTCGAATAAGGGAGCTGACACTGCGGAACCCATGCAAATAGGGGGCATGAGAGGACCTTTAACCCAGAAAGAGCGGGAAAGAAGAAGGCAGCTGCAATTATGCCTCTATTGCGGTAATTCAGGACACTTTCTTCGGGACTGTCCCGTGAAACCGGCTAGGAAGACTGTAGGAGCCGCGGATACCTGTACCACAAATTCTGAGCAGGGAAACGACCTCGCCCGACAAGAGTAGAGGTCCTCTTGCCGAGCGTTAAGATCTGTCCCGTGACCTCGCATTTCGTGATACCCATGGTCCTCATTAGTCCTGAACGTCCGGATCGTTTGCACGCAATTGAAGCTTACATTGACAGCGGAGCAATCGGTAACTATGTGGACCGTGAAATGGTGTCAAGGATGAATCTACCCCTTGTCCCTAAGGCAGTAAAAGACGTCATCACTACTGTGGATGGCACGGAGATAGCCTCCGGACCAGTAACGCATGCCACCCAAGAAGTGACGCTGTTGAGTCATTATGGACACTGGGAGAGAATAGTGTTCGATGTAATCAAGGCCCCTCAGTTCCAGATCATTCTGGGAATCCCTTGGTTGGAGAAGCACAATCCTCAGATTGATTGGCGAGCAAAGACGGTTCAGTTTCCAGAGTGTTCTACCACGTGTTATCCTCGACCTGATGTTTCACTGGCAGCGATCTCTTCTGAGGAGATTCTCAAATTACCTCCCGAATACCAGGAGTTCCAAGACGTCTTCCAGAAGGATCAAGCCAACACCCTACCCCCTCATAGGTCTTACGACTGTCAAATAGATCTGATACCTGGAACAACTCCTCCTTGCAGCAGGATCTATGCCCTCACCGAGCCAGAGAACCTTCACCTCAGACAGTACCTGGACCAATACCTAGCTAACGGGTTTATCCGTCCTTCCAAATCTCCAGCATCATCGGCTTTGTTCTTCGTTCCGAAAAAGGAAGGAGACCTTAGAACTTGCATAGATTACCGCGCCCTGAATCAGATCACTGTTAAAAACAGATACCCGTTACCTTTGATCCCTGAACTCCTGGACCAAGTCAAAGACGCCCGTATATACACAAAGCTGGATCTCAGAGGAGCCTACCACTTGGTAAGGATCAAAGAGGGCGATGAATGGAAAACGGCCTTCCGCACCAAGTACGGGCTATTCGAATATCAAGTGATGCCCTTTGGACTGTGTAATGCTCCTGCTGCTTTCCAATATTTTATGAACGATGTCCTTAGGGAACTCATTGACGTGTGTGTAGTTGTCTACATTGACGACATCCTCGTCTATTCATCATCGGAAGAAGAACATCAGAGACATGTTAAAAAGGTTCTCGAGAGATTGCGTCAACATAGTCTTTTTGCTAAACTTGAGAAATGCGTCTTCAACGCAGCAGAAGTCGAGTTCCTGGGATTCATATTGTCACCTAACGGAGTCCATATGGATTCAAAGAAGGTTGATGCAATTATCAAGTGGCCATCACCAACCTCTGTAAAAGGAGTTCAAAGCATGTTAGGATTCGCTAACTTTTACCGCAGATTCATTCCTGAATTTTCCCGGATAGTCCAGCCCATCACCGCTCTGTTGAAAAAGAACAAACGTTTTGAGTGGTCTTCTGAAGCGGAACAAGCTTTTCAAGACTTAAAAGCTAAATTCATTTCTGCACCTGTTTTAAAACATCCTCGCCCAGAACTTCCTTACATCATGGAAACGGATGCTTCTAGTCTTGCTATGGGAGCAGTGTTATCACAAAGAGATTCGGTCACAAACCAACTACATCCGGTTGCCTTTTGGTCCCGCAAGTTTTCGCCTCCTGAGATCAACTATTCAATTACGGACAAGGAACTTTTGGCCATCAGATCGGCCTTTAAAGCCTGGCGGCATTATCTTCTAGGAGCCAGACACACAGTCACCATAATGACTGACCACCGCAATCTACAATACCTAAAGACAGCCAAAGCTCAGTCTTCCAGACAACTTCGCTGGGCCCTGTTCCTGGCAGAATTTGACTTTATAATTACTTATCGACCAGGTAGTAAGAACGGAAAGGCGGATGCCCTCTCCCGAATGGGAGTAGATGAACAGTTGATCAATCCAGATCCAATACCCATAATCCCAGAACAAAGGATTTTGGGTTTGGTCAGCACTCAATCTTTTGAAGACATCAAGAACACGGTAAAATCGCTCCTAACTCCGACCGATTTGCAGGACTGGCAATTAAAGGGAAAAGAGTTCTCAGTAGATCAAGACCTACCATATTTCCGAGGACGATTGCACTTGCCCTGTGAGAGACTACAAAAACAAGTAATCTCCGGTTATCATGATTCTCTAATGGAGGGGCACCCTGGCATTACCAAAACCATGGAAAAGATTAAAAGAAATTTCTGGTGGCCATCGTGGAAAAAGGATATTAGAGACTTTGTAGTCTCCTGTGGTGTGTGTGCCCAGAATAAAAGTCAAAAGCAAAAACCAGCCGGCCTATTACAGCCACTTGACATCCCTCCCTGTCCATGGCATACCCTGGCCATGGATTTTATCACGGACTTACCTCCATGCTTGGGATATACTACCATCTTAGTAGTCGTGGATCTATTCTCGAAAATGGCGCACTTCATACCCTTGAAGGGTCTGCCTTCAGCCTCAGTATTGGCCCGGGAATTCTTGGCGAACATCGTTCGCTTACACGGTTTTCCTTCGGTTTTAGTCTCCGATAGGGGAAGTCAATTCATCTCCCACTTCTGGCGCAGTTGCTGTCGTCTAGCCCAAGTCGATGTAAGACTTTCAACCAGCCACCATCCCTAAACGGACGGACAAACCGAAAGGACAAACCAGACACTAGAACAATATCTACGCTGCATGCTCCAACAAACAGAAAACCCCTGGAAGGACATTCTTTGGATCGCGGAATACGCGTACAACAATTCGACTCATTCTGGAACCGGGAAGACTCCTTTTTTCCTATTATATGGACACCATCCTAGAACCTCCAACCTGGATCCTCCCCAAGAAACTGAAGCACCTGCTGTGGATCACTTGCATTCGGAGATTACCTGTGCTTTTAAGGAAGCCACTGCCCATCTGCAAAGAGCTAAAGCTCAATTCAAAAAGGCAGCCGATCGGCACCGTAAAGAGGCCCCTCACTACGCTGTAGGAGATCAAGTCTGGTTATTCACGAAGCACCTGCCTTTAAAAGGACCCCGCACTTTCATTCCGAGATACCTTGGGCCCTACCTCATATCTGCCATAATCAATCCGGTGGCTGCCAAATTGGAATTACCTACGCATATGAAAATACATCCAGTATTCCATGTCTCCTTATTAAAACCAGTACAACCAGAAACCCGATTGACTGAACTCCCAGAGCCCGTTTTGGTAGACGGAGAACTCGAATTTGAAGTGAAGAACATCCTACACTCCAAGATTTCCAGGTCTAAATTATACTATCTGGTTGATTGGAAAGGATACGGTCCCCAAGAAAGGTCGTGGGAACCCTCAGAACACGTCCACGCACCTCGTCTGGTCAAGAGATTCCATCTGAATCACCCCGACAAGCCAAAGCCCCCGGAGAAGACACACTTAGGAGGGGCCTTGAGGGGGGATACTGTCATGATCACTGCTTCCAAGGAGCCAGGACCAGCCCAACGTCCTTGGAAGCAGGCCCCTAACCCTGATCCTAGGCACCAGCCGGTCCCCACAGGGACCTTTTGGACCTTGTCCTGGCGCCGGTGGCACCAGGCTCATCAGAAGCATCGGTCCCGGCACTGGAAGCGCCGGGCTCATCATTGGTGTGAAGGTGCTTGGGTGGACCTACCTGCGGCAGACCATGCTGCTTACTTGCCAGACTCTTAGAAGTCCTCGGTGAACTGGGACTACTTTCTTACCTGGGTGGGGCAGCTCCACTCCCTGGATACAGCACTGGAACTCTTCTGGAAGCAGGAACTCTTTTCTTACTTAGGCGGGGCCGTGGAAGGAGACGCCTCATCACTCCAAGGCTATTTACACCACACCCGATTGATGAAACGTGCTTCGCGTTATTCTGCATCTGCAGCAGAACGCTCACCGAGTCTGTTCCAGCATTTCTTCTTGGGATCCTGAACCTGCAAGAATTATACTTACCATTCCTGTACCTGAGCAACATCAGCACCTGCAAAAGACCAGAAACAACAGGTTAGCAGAACGAACTTTCACATGCAGTGCTTGCTTACCTGAGCCATCGGCAGCGGCCGTGTCTAACGCTGCACCTCCGCCGGCAAAGATAAACAGTATTATTATACTTGCTGGCACGCGGTGCACTCCGGATTCTTCACGCTGCATCTGCACCTGCAAAGATAAACAGTATTATTATACTTACTGGCACGCTGTGCACTCCAGATTCTTCACGCTGCATCTGCACCTGCAAAGATAAACAGCATTATTCTACTTACTGGCACGCAGTGCATTCCGGATTCTTCACGCCGCATCTTCTCCTGCAAAGACAACAGCAGTGTCACACTTACCGGCACGTGGCGAATTCCGGATTTCTTCATTCTGCATCGTCTCCTGCAAAGACAAAGAAAGAGACAGTAAGAGCGCTGCCATACTTACGCAACTCCAGGCGCTTCAGTGCCATGCATAAAAGACTATAAAGACTAAAGGTGTCCAGAAACTTACCGGTCGTGCAGTCAACGACGGTACCCATCCTCTGAAGTCAAGAGGCCCACGTTTCACCAGTGAAGGAACTGGCAACGGCACCCTGCACTAGACGCAGATGGAGAGCCCAGCATTCACCTATCTAAGGTGAGCACGTTGACCTGGGAGGGGGGTTCAACGGTCAAGCTGGGAGGAGAGAGATAGGGACATTCAGCAACCCAGACCTTTAATCCCCATATTGTTTCACCTGCAGAAACCTCACCCTTCGAGTTTGACACTCAGTGCGGAGAGGGTCGACCCCAGAAGCCAACCGAATCCTGCACATCACGTTTCGTGTTACAGACACCTTCCTGCCAAGACCCGCGCCTCCGTGGGAATCAGGTGAGCGTTACACCAGAATAAAGATTTACCTCCAACAGAAATCTGCGGGTTCAACCAAATGGAAGCATGAATAGTCTTAGAAGCGACCGATCCCAATAATTCATGAACCTGTCTCCACGTATCTCTCAGAAAGACTGCCGTGAGAATCGCCCTTGGGGGGAGTGGGCCCAACAAACTTGCCTCTGCAATTACCCAATTATCAGGCTGTTCCATCAGAAAGGGCACAATGAAATGACTTGAAAAAGCTAGATGATATGCCCTGAAATTCGGCACCCCCAAACCTCCCTTTTCCACTGGCAGCTGAAGTTTCCATAACTTTAACCGCGGCGGCTTGTCATCCCATAAAAACGACTGCAACAAACCATCAATTTTCTTCCAAAAATGATTGCCAATTTTCATCGGAAGCATACCTAGTACATAGTTAATTTTCGGGGCTGCATTCATTTTTATAGCATTCACTTTGCCCCATAGGGACAAGTGAAGTAAAGACCACCTCAAAATACTCATTTTCAATTCTCTACAAATCTCAGCCATGTTTACCACAACCATCTCATCCACCAGTGGGGTCAGCCATATACCCAGATATTTTAATTTTCTGTCAAACCACCGAAACCCAAATCCAGAAACCAAGTTCCTATCACAACATCCAGAAACAGGTAAAACCTCAGACTTAGTCCAGTTGACTTTAAATCCAGCCACCGCATGAAATCTGTCCAGAACATCCAACAAGGCCGGGAGGGACACCGTTAAATTCCGTAACAACAATAACAGATCATCCCCATAATACCACAGCTTTTGATTGGCCCCATGAAAACTCAGACCCTGTATCCCTACATCACACCTCAATGCAATCGCCAGTGGTTCCATGGCCAAAACAAATATCATGGGGGATAAAGGGCATCCCTGCCTTGTACCCCTCTGCAGTACAAAAGAGTCTGATAACTGCCCATTAGTTCTGACGGCAGCAGTCAGACAAGCATAAAGTAAGGCAATCCATGAAATAAATTCCTCACCTAAATTCATAGCACGCAATACCGAAAGAAGATAGTTCCAATCAACCCGATCAAACGCTTTCTCCGCGTCTAAGGAAAGCACTGCAACATCATCTTCCATATCCTGTGCATGTGTCATCAACAACAATAGGTTCCTAATATTGCTAGATGTTCTCCGACCATGAACAAAGCCTGACTGATCGGTGTGCACTAACTTCACAAGAAGATTCTGCAAACGAAGGGCCAATAATTTCGCAAGAATCTTATTATCAGTATTAATCAAACTGATCGGACGGTAGTTTGAAGTCAAGCAGCCATCCTTATCCTTTTTTAGAAATACCGATATAATGGCATGACTAGTAGAAGCAGGAAGCAAACCTCCCACCCTGGATTCCATGAACATATCCCGCATAAGTTCTACCACCGAATCAGGTAAGATTTTATAAAATTCAGCAGGCAGACCATCCGGACCCAGAGACTTGCCCGAGTTCAACTTCCCAATCGCAGTTTTCATTTCATCCACAGTCAAAGCCTCACCCAGCATAGCTTTCTCCAAATCATTCACTCTAGGTATCTCTAGTCCATTAAAAAAGGAATCATCCAATCCATTGACACCCAACTCACTTTGATAGAGCTCCGTATAATATTCCTTAAAAGTCTCATTAATCAGTTTCGGATCACAAGTCACCTGACCATTCTCATTTTTGATAGAAGTGATAGATCTTTCTGAACAAATCCTTCTCAGACCTTATTTTCAAAGTCTAATTCAATTCTCTCTGTAGCTCTCTGTAGCTCCCTCAATCTTCTCTTTTTCTCCATGTTCACAGAGTCATTTATCAACTCCTTTGAAAGTTCTTAATACTTTGTTCTAAATCCATACTTTTGTTCACCATACATTTCCTCCTGCTGCTGGACAAACCCAGAAATTAAGCCCCGCATTGTACATTTAAATGCCTCCCATACTGTCCCAACAGCAATACCATCTGTCCTGTTTTCCACAACAAAATGATCAGCCTCAGATCTGATTTTTTCCACAATCCTTTCATCTTGAAGAATTGAGGTGTTCATTCTCCAACAAAATGATCTAGGAGTACTAAACTGTAAATCTACATTCATAAACACAGGTGCATGGTCAGTGACAGCAATACAACCAATCTCACAGCTTTTCAAATTCAGGGTTGCTGAACCAGCAGTGAAAAACATATCTATACGAGAATGTGAACCATGAGAGCTAGAATAAAACGTATATTCTCTCAAATCATCATGAAGCAATCTCCAACAGTCTTCTAATGCAAATTCAGAAATAAGTGAGTTAAAGGAACAAAAAGTCAGATCTCTCCTGAAAGCAGTATTAGGTCCACTGCGATCTTTGACATTATCAATAACCAAATTAAAGTCACCTCCCAGAATAACATTCTGACATGCCAAATCCTGTAACATTTGAGCAACTGTTCCAAAAAATGTGCCGTCATCCACTGAAGGGGCATAAACATTGCAAAAAACATTCTGAACTCCCTGAACTTCCACCAAGAGCGCGATGACCCTACCCTCTTTATCAGTGCGAGATTTCAAGACCTTAATCAGGGAATTCTTCCGAATCAAAATAGCAACCCCCCTACTCCTGGAAGAATAGCACGAGACAAAAAATTCCCAAATCCAACCTTTGCGCAGCATATTGGCATCCTCTAACAGTAAATGGGTCTCTTGGAGAAAATACACATCACTGTGCATATCTTTCAAACAATTAAAAATCATTTGCCTTTTGAGCGGATTATTTAGACCATTGATATTCCACGAGGAAACAGACAATTGGTCACTCCTCTCAGACGGCATTGCAAGGAAAAAGAGAAGACAACAAAAAACCAAACAAATCTGTACTTATAATAATCAAAAACCCACCCCCACCCCCACCTACAGAAGTGTGAATCCAACGTCAACAAGAACTAACAAACCCCAAGCCACGCCCGATACCCCTCCCAATCACATATAGATATCCCAACCCGAAAACACCAAAGGCAATAGAGCCAAATAGACACCAAGGAACCTAACAGCAACACAAAACCTTAATCCCAATTAACAGCATCGCAAACATCAAAGCAACAGGTAAAAAAGGATTACCAGCCCCCACTAAAATAAAAAGCAAGAAAAAGAAAAGATGTACGAAAACAGTGACCTAATAAAATAGTAAAACAAGGTATAATACAGCAAAACTTATAACTTAAAATCATCTTACAATCTAGATTCCAATCAAAGTCTAGTTAAAAGTACACTAGAAATCCATCCTGTCCCTACAGCATGAATTGCGAACCACCAGGATGGACTAAACATTGGTTACAAGGATATCCATGTGACGCTGTCTCAAATTCTTTAATGTGTCCAATACCTTCTCCGGGAAGAATGCCGATGACAGTGCGCAGAAAATGTCAGTATCAATTTTAGGCCATAGCAGAAGTATGCCAGATCCATGGCATTTTAAAGATCCACAAATTCTGACCAGATGAATGTGAAAAGGGACATGCTGAGTAAACTGGTGAAAAAGGCAACAGCACTTAATTCCACTTAAGAATGAGTATTTTCAAACAAATGACAAAAGTCAACTGCACCATATGAAGAATGTCTGTTGTAGTTCTGTGTGTGTCACAAAACCTTCGGTCGGCATCAAGGCACAGTACCATAGTACTGCTCACCAGTATACATCCCAAAGTCACATTACTGCAGAATCAGGAACACACACGAGTCACTTAAAGAACCTTTTGCAAAAGTTACAAATGTATTTGCAAAAAGAGACGTTCTTAAGTGACTGAGTTTGCCATAAGTTAGCTAGGAGAACATTGAATCATATTTGCATCTCCCCATAGAAATGTATAATTGTCCTTTAATCCAAGTTGTAAAGCGGTGAGATTACATTGATGTGTCGTATGAACACACTCTTCCGAGAGCCTGTGTGTAAGCCTCTAATGCCTGGACGGGGAAGTGGCAACAGAGACCCAGTAGCCTTCCATCCCCCATTCAGAGGTGGGAGGTATGGGAGACTGGCTGTAAGACCTGGCAAGTCTGAAAGGCTGTCCATATGACGGGAGAAAGGCGAGTAATCACGCCACAGGAGGACGCTATTAAGCCTTCTGGTCTTGGCGAAGCTTGCCCAAATTCTATTTTCATCTGACCATGTGACAGGAGACATGCTTTGAGCGCCTTCATTGTATTTAATACTATTAAATGAATAAGACCTGGTACTTCTATTGTTTTTCCAGTACACCTCAAACAGGACCTCGGCTCGCTTCTCACGTTCATTGTATCTTCTCAAGTAGATGACCAGTTTTTTGGCTGCTTCAACCCTTGGCACTGGGCCAGACAAGCCTTCTTGAATCTACCTTCGCCGTCAGCTGTTTTATTCTACTGCACCACACTTTCAGCCCTTCTATTCACGGGGTCCAAGTTTTGCTAAAATGCGTTGTGGAACATCCAGATTCTATACACATATATATATATATATATTGGCGGCATCTCCTGCAGTCTATTCACTACGTATAGCCAGCCTTATGATTACTTAATTTACTTGCATTACTGCATCTGTGCAATATAAAACGGCATTGCATTTTCTTCAGTGCTCTTCCGCACGTGCAACCTTCATTTTGCTTGTGAAATGTTACTCAATTCTTTACTTCGTCATCAGATTCTATAAGGTCTATCCACCTTCTTCATTGGCACCTCTTCTGGGTGCGTCATCTCTGCTTCATGTGACGTCACCAGTCTTGTCTTTCACTCATCTTCACACTTCTTCCAGAATTTCCTTCAGAAGACTATCATTCCTTCACGGATACACTGATGTAGGGTTTTCCCAATGGATACCTTGTTTCAAGGACTTTTCTCGGTATAGGTACCATTATTGGTTTCGCGCATGTCGCAATTTCTGGTTGCCAACATATAGGCAAAATGAGGGCGGGACTTCCGGTAGAGGCACTTGGCTCCTCCTGTAAACTCCTGCCCATTTCCTGCACAATTACTGTGGTGCAAATTCACTGAAAACACCCCATAGAGTCCTATGCATAAATCGGGATTTACCGCCTGACTGCAACTTGGGATCTGGCGTTAATCGCACCGGACCAAGTTGCACTAACGGACCAAGTTGCGGTAACACTGTTTGCATTGGGCGGTACCCCAGACGTTTTACAGCTGGGATACCGCCCAACTCACGATGAGGCCCAAAAAGTCTTATTTTGCATGCCTTAATGCAAAAAAGGTAGCAGGTGCCACTCTCTAGAAAGAACATGGCATGATAACCTGTTCAGTGTTTTTAACCCGCTTTGAGAGTCCCCAGCCATCGCTTTTTGTTCACTGTACTTTTCACAAAGGAGGAATATCCAGGCCTTATTCAAGAATTTTCTGCATCTAAAATCTTGATCTTTTAAGTCAGGTTGCTTATCTGCAATAATCACTCCCAAATAGGGGTACATGTTTGCCATTTCAAATTCAATATCTCGAAATATATACTGGTCAGCTTTGTAAGCCCGCCCTTTAACGAAGACCTTGCATTTAGTTTTTCTTGGTTTAACTGATAGATTATTTGCCTTAGAGTTAGAAATGACCACACGTCGTCCACACTGCTAGGGCAGGAGCCCCATCGCCTCTGGACTCACGCCCTGCATTTGGGCTGTGTCTGGCACAACTAGGATCGGAGGGCCATGCTTTTCCCACCTGCAGCCATCTGCAAGCACTGCCTTCTTCCGAGATTACCCGCGCCTACATCCTGAAATCATGCTCTGCAAGCGTTTCACCTCTATCTACACGCCCGCATCCCGACCATTCCAAAATGGCTGGCATATTCGCCTGATTCATCTGGAATCGGCGTGCCTACGAATCGAGCTGCTGATTGGCTTGTCTTGTCTACATTATTTACTAACACCCTCCAAACCGGAGGCGGTAGTCGGGCGCATCATCCAAGGGCCGCATTTTTAAGGGCCTCTCTGCGGCTGAGGCCACCATTTCGTCGTCCACACTGCTAGGGCAGGAGCCCCATCGCCGCAGGACTCACGCCCTGCATTTGGGCTGTGTCTGGCATAACTAGGATCGACGGGTCACGCTTTGCCCACCTGCAGCCTCCTGCAAGCACTTCCTTCTTCCGAGCTTACCCGCGCCTACATCCTGAAATCACGCTCTGCAAGCGTTTCACCTCTATCTACACACCCGCATCCCGACCATTCCAAAATGGCCGGCATATTCGCCTGATTCATCTGGAATCGGCGTGCCTACGAATCAAGCTGCTGATTGGCTCGTCTACATTATTTACTAACACCCTCCAAACCGGAGGTGGAAGCCAGCTGCATCATCCAAGGGCCGCGTTTTTGAGGGCCTGTCTGTGACTGAGGCCACCATTTCGTCATCCACACTGCTAGGGCAGGAGCCCCATCGCCGCTGGACTCACGCCCTGCATTTGGGCTGTGTCTGGCATAACTAGGATCGAAGGGCCACGCTTTGCCCACCTGCAGCCATCTGCAAGCACTGCCTTCTTCCAAGCTTACCCGCGCCTACATCCTGAAATCACGCTCTGCAAGCGTTTCACCTCTATCTACACGCCTGCATCCCGACCATTCCGAAATGGCCGGCATATTCGCCTGATTCATCTGGAATCGGCGTGCCTACGAATCGAGCTGCTGATTGGCTTGTCTACATTATTTACTAACACCCTCCAAACCGGAGGTGGAAGCCGGCCGCATCAACCAAGGGCTGCGTTTTTAAGGGCCTGTCTGCGGCTGTCAGCAAGGAGCTGAGCTGCCTGTCCTTCTTGTAAGTACTCCTCGGTACTATACTGCCTCATTACTGAAACTACTTGCACTAACCCTGTCCCAGCCGTTTAATATACGGTCGACAACATCATCTACTCTGTACCGCGTGTTGTACAAGTATGTCAACAGGCACCTGTTGATACGTACTGCTATACCCATGATTGCCCGCATCTTGCCGCATGTCTCACTTGGGATGAACTGTAATGAACTCTTATACATCATTCCAAGAAACCACGCATTGTACTGTATCACGTCGCTCATACGCCTCTCATGACATACTGTCAGAACACACACAAGCGCAATCTTACTCATTAGCCCTCATTGTACCTATCTGCACAAATGTTATTGCCTTGATTTGCCTGCATGCGATTCATACCTTAACCCTTTAGAGTTGCAAAAGATCCTACCTCTCTGCATAGAGCGTTTTTAGCCCTTATCTTGACTTTCACATTTAGATGGACCGTGCTGTTGTTATATAAAGTACCTCCTAGCCTCTGTCTGTGCTCCCGCTGCCCGCCTCCAAAATATTGTGCTCCATACCTACCGCCTTCTACCCCTGTGTAGACTCTTCAGTATTGTATGCTCTGCCCAATAACTGCCTTCAGCTCCTAATGGACTGCCTCCAAACGCTCTTCTAATATTTTTATGTACTTCTGTTAAAAAGGTCCACGAACACACTACTTGCATATGTCTGCGACCGTGCCTCTTGCACATTGTGTAGCTGCTCCTTTCATGGACCTGCATAGTGCATTGACCCATCTCTGCGCCTCCGCTGCCATTACCTATTAATATCACTGGTCATTGTATGACACATGTACCTAATGTGCCCCAAGCTCACTGTGCAACTGATTCCACGGTTTTTGCTATGCATTTGTACACTTTGACCCGCTCAGGTCATTATGTTGTTTGTTGATATTTAAACTATGCTAGACACTTGCTTTCATCATGTCATTTTGGTCACTATATGGCTAATGCTATTTAGTCAACTTTAGGCATTTGTTTTCATTGTGCTGCTTTGGTCACTGCTACCACAGTCCCATTTAATGAGACCCAATTTTGACCCAGTGTGAACAATTTCGAAGGTATCTTACCCAGGCATCTAGTACTACCAACATGCACGTCAGTGTGCTTCTTCTACTATACTATACTCTAGCCCTATGTGCGGCCCCAGTCACTCAGTTACCCACTGCAACAACCCTCCCCCTCTGGGCCAAACCTGCTCAGCTACCTAATAGTCTGGCCCGTCTGAACTTACACCACCAAGCACTGTCCACTATGACTGTGACTTCTATAATGAGCCTTGCAGCAACCACCGTAGGTTCACATTACTCCAGTAACCATACTAACCAATACCTTAATAACCCAGCTTTGTGGCTGGAACACTTCGCCAGGAAACCCACACCTTACCAACCCTGCCCTCTCTTTCTTAGAAACAAGAGACTAGGCACTAGGCTCCGCCTACGACACTCCCGCAACAACATCACCAAGCAAACCTCACACACACTACCAGGCTCACCCTCATCTACTGCTACATGCAAATCCACTACCACTGGGGCTAAACTCTCTGTGTTCAAGGGCGCACTTATCAACGCTAGATCTCTCCCAGTACACGCGCTAGACATTGCTGACCTCATCACCACCTCTGACCTTGACTTCATCGCTATATCCGAAACTTGGCTACATGCCGCATCTGGCCCCTCACTATCCTTGGCTTTACCGCCTGACTTCGGCATCACACGATGTGACCGCACCACTGCCCAATCCAGAGGCGGTGGCGTGGCCTTCATCCATAAAAACTCTCTTGATCTAAGAGTGGTACCCGACTCCAAACTCGAATCTGCTGAGTCACTGTCAGTGAAACTATCACTAACGTCTAACCAAACAGCCACCCTCCATCTTATTTATAGGCCCCCAGGTCCGGCACTGACCTTTGTCGGTGAAATATCCAATCTCCTCCTTGACAAAACTAAAACTAACTCACAATCATCCTAGGCGACCTTAGTGACCCAAAAGTTCCGTGGCACTAGGTCTGGAGAATGCTCTAACTGACCTCGGCCTCACCTTGTATATCCAAGATCCTACCCATATCAAAGGCAGGACCCTTGACTGGTTAGCCGGCTCTAACTGCAATATCAATGTTCTCGACAACAACCCTTGCTTATGGTCTGACCATCACATCATAACTTTAAACATCGAAGCAACCCCGCGAGCCCCGACCTCGATAGCCCCAGCCCTTCCCACTAGAAGTAAAAAGGACATAACTAAGGAGAAACTCCTCCCACTGTTACTCCCATCCCTCAATGCAGCCACAAACACTTGCTCTGATCCCACCTCCCTAGCAGACACCTACAACCAAACCATGCTTACTGATATAGACTCTATAACACCCATCAAACTTAGGAAGGCCAAACCACAAGCACATCTTAACTCATGGTTCACCCCACAATTAAGAGCGCTCCGGAAAGCTAAACGCTGTGCAGAAAATCGTTGGAAAAGCCACCCTTATGACAAGCATAAAGATGGCTTCCTTCTTGCCTCACTCACCTACAAAGATGCTATCATCTCTGCTAAAAAAGAGTCTCTTAATAACCGGATTCTGCAAGCTAATTCGAATACAAGAGAACTCTTCAGGATCCTAAAAGAGCTAGAAACTCCTACCTCCCCCCAGACACCTGCATTAAAGACAGTAAATGGTGTGCTAACATTCAAGCAGCCTTACTGAATAAAATCTCTACGCTACAATCTAAAATTAAAGACAAGCAGGACAGTCTGAAGCTCAACAACCGCTCACTCTCCCC
This sequence comes from Ambystoma mexicanum, assembly GCF_040938575.1. NCBI lineage: Eukaryota > Metazoa > Chordata > Amphibia > Caudata > Ambystomatidae > Ambystoma > Ambystoma mexicanum. The sequence continues at coordinate 827,836,171 of NC_090939.1, forward strand.
TGAGAGGGCCCTCCCTCTAGACACTGCTAAAACCAAACCATTTGCCTTCTCACCGCTCACTGTCACTGAGGTAGAAAATATCATCCTGAGAATTAAACCATCCAACTGCCAAGGTGACCCTTGCCCAGCTCCCATTATCAAGGACTCTGCACATGATCTAGCCCCATTCACTACGGCCTTCATCAACTCCTCCTTTAAAACAGGTATTGTCCCAGACAACATTAAGGACGCTTAGGTGATCCCATTCCTCAAAAAACCATCCTTAGACCCTAACATACCTACTAACCTTTTATTTTTTTAATTATTTTTATTAACTTATTCACACAACAAAACAGTACAAACCAAACAAGCAGTGCAACCTTCAACCACTTCATTATACATCTATAATTTCTAGTCGCTGCTTTCCTTTCCCTCCCCCCTTTACGAGTCTATTTCTTTTAACCTTCCGTTTCTGCATCCTGTGGTACGGTCTCTCCTTCTATAGCGTCTGCCAGGTCTTCAATTGACCCAAACAGCTCGGATATCAAAAGTTTCCAGGCCATCAGGGACTCAGTGTCCTCCTCCCCCCAGCGTTACTAGCCTCTTGCCACACCATGGTTTCTGCCTCGGCCCATTTTTGTAAATCTCTCCACCACACCTCCACATTTGGCATATGGCAGGTCTTCCAACCCATGGCAATTCTCCTTTTTGCAAGCACATAAGCCAGGTCCTTCAATTTACTCACATGCTTGAGCTTCCGTGATCTTGGGAACCCCCCCAACAAACAGGCCCACACTGTGTCCACTACGATCTTAACCCCTTTCTTCTCCAGTTTCTCTTTTACTGCACTCCAGAAACGTTCAATCACCGGGCATGACCAGAACATATGAACCATGCCCACATTCTCCTCATCACATTTGGGGCATGCCTGCCGTCCTGCATTCTCAAACCTCGATATCCTCCAAGGTGTAATGTATGCCCAATGCGTAACATATAGTTTTAACTGTTTCAGTCTCACATTCCTAGACACCTTCTTATGATACCCCTGCACCCGTTCCCACATCCGATCCTCCATCGGGGCACCAACGTCTATTTCCCAGTCCATCCTCAACTGCGTGACTTCCTTCCCCACTTTAGACATCAACATTTCATATATTCTGGAAATATCATGACCCCCTTCTGCTATGTCATATATCGTATCTATGGTGGCATCTGGTTCCTCCTCCAGCACTGTCTCAGGCCATATTCTCTTAATTCACTGCACCATTCTGTAATATGTAATGTACTGGGCCCTCGTGCAACCCAGTTTCTTCTTGCAGCTCCTTGAAAGTAATACTAGAACCCTCGCGCCAGATGTCCCCCATTGTTGCCACCCCAATCGGTTCCCAGTTGCTCCTGATTGTCATTCTTAGCTGCACATCTGCCCCTGTTAATACAACCAGTGGCACCTGCGGAGAGCATGGGGACGGGTTCTCCATCATCTGGCATGCCCTGCGCCATATCTTCCACCCTAATAGCAGCATTTTAGGGAGCCCCATAATTTCCGCCCTGGGTGCCCACATCATTTCTTTCAAGTAAAATGGAGCACAATCTCGCCCAAACAGCCTAGATTCCGAGGTTTCCTCATCAGAAAGCCATTTGGCGACGTATTGCAATTGGCTTGCCACATAATACACCTTATAATTGGGCAGTTTTATCCCACCCTTGTCATGGAAATTCTGTAGCTTCCATAACGCCACTCTATTTCGCGTGCCATGCCACAAAAATCCCTACACATGCTATTCCGTTTGGTGAAGAACTTCTTAGGGATCAGGTACGGTATATTCCCAAAATAGTGCAAAAGCCTTGGCAGAACCACCATCTTTAGCATTGCTCCCCGGCCCATCATTGCTAAGGGTAACTTGGCCCAGAATTGCATGCACTTCTCAATTTTTGTAATAGTTACTTCAGTGTTGCACCTATGCTCCTCTTCTACATTATGGTATATGTTGATCCCCAGATACCGAAATGTAATGACCGCCCATGGTACCTGCAATACAGGCAATCGCTCCGCTGGGATCCCTATGTACCTCCCCAATGGGAACATGCTGGACTTCTGGGGGTTCACCGCTACACTGGACAACCCAGCAAATCTCTCCATCACTTCCAAAATGTACTGGAGATTTTCTTCTGGGTATCGCAAGTACAGCAACATGTCATCAGCATACTGGGAAATCAGATGTCTCTCCCCCTTTACCTCAATGCCTATGATGTCATATTGCTGTCTCAAGTATATTGCAAGAGGTTCCAGGGCCAATATGTAGAGCATTGGGGACCACGGACATCCCTGCCTGGTGCCCCTGCTGAGCTGCCATCTTCCGGATATCACAGATCCTGTCTTAACCCTAGCCAGTGGTTCGCTATACAATATCTTTGCCCACCTTACATGTCCAGGCCCTAACCCATAACACTCCAGGGCTGCAAGCATCCATGGCCATTTAACTGAATCAAAGGCCTTTATTGCATCCAAACAAAGAGACAATCGCCATATCCTCATCATTTTCGCCACCACTCTCAACAATTCTATGGAGCCGTCGATGATTATTGGTAATATTTCTGTTTGGGACATAGCCCGTCTGATCTGGGTGTATTAGTTTGCTAATGACCTTCTTCAGCTGTCAATATCTTGCTGTCTTGATTCAGCATCGACAAGGGTCTGTAGGAGCCACAGCTGTGCCCAGGCTTGTTGGGCTTGGGGAGCGGTATTATGACGGCCTCTCTCAATGATTCAGGCAAGCATTCCGTCTCAAATGCTTCGTTTAGCATTTCTAGCAATGGGGGAAGGACCTCTTCTATGTACACTTTATAAAACTCACTTGGGAGTCCATCGGTCCCCGGGGTCTTGCTAGTAGGCAGCTGCCTCACCACCTCCCCTAGCTCTTCTAAGGTAATTGGTGCATCTAGTTCCTCTCTCTCTTCCTCACTTATCTTTGGCAATCCTATGTCCTCCAACGCTTCTCTCATCATAGCGCTACTACTTCCGCCGTCATCTCCATATAATACCCTATAATAGCCCATAAATGCTTGATTGACTCCCTCTTGGGTGTCTGCTACGCTACCGTCCTCTCTCTCTATTGTCCTGATTGTGACTCTGGGAGTTTCGCTCTTATATAACCACGCCAAAAGTCTCCCCGGCTTATCACCACCCGCATGCTGTCTCTCTACATATTTTTTATAATTGAGGCTACATTATCTGTCCCAGTATTCTACACATTTTTGCTGTAGCTTGAGTGTCAATTCCACCTTCTCTGCTGTATCATCCCCACCCCTCAAAGCCTCCTCCAGTTTCTCCTCCGTCTCCCATAGGTCAGCTAGAATCCCACCTTGTAGGCTCCTGTATTTTGCTATGGCTACTCCCCTCATCACTACTTTAAAGGCCTCCCATAGTGTTCCCGCCGAGTCCACACTCCCAGTGTTTGTTTCAAAATAATTCACAATCTCCTCCCTCAAGTCCTCCCTAAAGAAGGGGTCTCTCAGCGCTTCCGCTCGTAGACGCCATGTTGGGATCCTCGCTCTCGGGGGGCAGTATTACCATTCAAGAATCAAAGGCGAGTGGTCCGAAAGGGCCCTAGCCTTGTACTCTATTTGCGTGATCTCTGCTATCATTTCAGGCGAGGTAAAGTCATAGGGCCTCATTACACGGTAGGCGGTAAGGGTTTACCGGTACCGGTATTTTACCGGTCAATACGTACGCCCCGAACCAGAACACAGCGGCGTTATGACCGCTGGAGATTGTTGTGTTTTGGCGAATGCTTCCATCGTGGATTGCTTATTCTTGTTTTTACTCACAGCCCCTCGACCCGTTATCTTGCAGCCTCAGTTATGCACCCGAGGTTGACTGGCCTCAGATGTGCAATCCTGCTTTTCTATATAAGCTCGGCACCAGTGTACCTCCCCGGGTATGGGGCAGCCGTCCTAGAGGAGCCCTGGCGTTAGCTTATGTATGCTGAGCTCCAAGTTCAGAGTGGGTTGTGCCCTCCCACGTATCAAACGTCTCACTGCGTCCTAGAGACCACGCCAACCCTTGGTGTAGTCACCCAGCCTCCAGGCTCCTTACGTGCAACGCACCACCGACTATGTCCCCGGCCGCTTGAGCCCACTTTGCATGCCTTGCTTTGCTTGGTGACGACCACTGTTCACTTCTTGTGCTTCTCATAGGCCCACTGGTCATCCCAGCCCTCCATAGTACGAACGGCTCCCATTATTCGTCCCTCATTGTTACCAGAGGCGCAATGGCGCTTCCATTGGGGCCTGTTCATTCAGTTCACTGGTTATGGCGCATGAAATTGTTTTTCGGATAGATTGTGTCCTCCCACGTTTTATTTTCACATACAACTTTTAGTGGCACATGTTCCTATTAACTCCTCCTTCTGTGGTCATGTTGCCTGGGCACATGTAACATGAGCAGAGTTGGGTGGCACTCCAAAGTTATGGTAAGTAGACTCACTTATTGCCTGTTGGTTTTCCTTATGTAGCCACCTTGTACAACATTAGGGCGTATAATATTACTTTGCTTCACAGGTCGCCTGCAGCCTCCTAGGTTGGTCCCTGTAATTATTATATTATGCGCACGTCGGATTTTTGTTCACAGTCACTTGCTATGCGCTTTATGTACCTTCCAGCTTGCTCATATATTAATGAGCACTCACGGGCCTGTTTCTGAGCTGATCGTGCAACGGCAGCCCTCCTTGTGTAAGTTGGCTCAGCGGGGCCTGATCACGGTGTCCTTGGCAGGCGACGCCCACCCAGGCGCTTCCTACCAGCGCCGCGGGTCATAGTGCATGTTCGCCGTAAGAACATCTTAACGTGTTGCAGGGCACGGTTACTCTTGCACACACGCCTGGTGTGCTCCTGCCGAGACTGGGGCCTTTAGCTGCACCAGCAAGGGGCAAACCGCTCCCGTACGCGCCTTTCCTTTAGTTCGTGTGTTGGATTTGGTACCACCCACTGTTTTCCTTCATTTCGGGAGACCGCGTTGTGTGCCTCATGCCAATGCAGTCGGCTGACATCAGCTGCACTCAGGGTTTCACTGCCCACAGACTCCCACAGCTCTCAGTCAATGTACCACTGCCGCTGCCCGATCCTATCGTTACAAACTTTCAGGCCTGCAGCCTTCACGAGCGGCTGGGAACCGCGGTTGCATTCCACGCCCACAGTTATTATTTCCATTCGCTCGTGATACATGTATCACATCTCAGGAGCGAGATCTCGTCGTTTCGGCATTTAGGGATAATCTTGATGCTGGCCGCTGGCGGCCGGCATCTTCTCACTTCTTTCGATACGGCGGGATCCAGCTGCTCATGTACACGGTCGAGAGCTGCCTCGGGTTCCGGAGCTTGTTTATTATCTCTGTAGCAATCTCCAACCGCTACAATTATTCAGACCCGGGAGCGCTGATCTACCAGCACGGTTCCACGCAGGAGGGCAATGTTTAATCCTTGGCAGCCATCTGCATCCCGCTCCGTGCAGTCGAAGGTTTTGTTTCACTCTCAGACTGCGCAAACCCTTCCTTTGTTCTCCGCCATCCTGGCAACAAAATATCCAAACGGCTGTTCCCACCAAAGTTTGTTTATCTTTCAATCCGCTGGCATGAATGACTCACTCTTCAGGATTTCTGTAGTGCATATGTTCTGACGCTTGTCTTTTCAATTTCCAGGCACTTGTGTCAGTTTTCAAGCATAATTCGTCGGATAGATGTCGGATCCACAGGAGCTCAGCACAAAGCACTTCCTAGTCCATGGCTAGTTAGCCACGCCCCTACCTACTAACTTCCGACCTATCACCACAGTACTGTTTTTGCTTAAGATATTAGACCGTGCTGCATACCTTCAGATCCAAGACTACTTGGAATCTAACAATTTGCTAGGTCTACGACAATCGGGATTTTGTCCCAGACACAGGACGGAAACTGCTTTAATAGACCTAAAAACCCAAATTGAGGTATTGAAGGATAAGGATAAACTAGCAATGCTACTTCTCATCGACCTCTCTGCCGCATTTGATCTGGTCAACCACCAGATCCTATGCAGGCACCTCCACTAGCAGCCAACTTCTCATCCTCTGATGCTGCCTGGATCAAATCCTTTTTGAGCAATAGATCTATGAGGGTCTTTGTCCCATCTGCAGCCGCAGACCCCTCCCCAATTCATTGCAGCGTACCTCAGGGATCTTGCGTGTCACCTACACTTTATAACATTTTCACGAAACCACTCTTTGATGTGCTTGACTATCTGGGTGTCTCCTACACCAACTATGCGGACGACACCCAGATACTCATTCCCATCACAGGTGATTATCTTGCTGACACCAAGGCCCTCAACGACGTCTACTTGGTCATCCAAGCCTGGATGGCCCAACACCAGTTATGCCTAAAGGACGATAAGCCGGAGCTCCTTATCTTGGGTACCTCGCAACGCCTGAGCAAATTAGAGCCATCCTATCAGTCATTCACCATAGACGGTAATACCATACGAGTCTCGAAAGACACCAAAACGTTAGGTTTTTACCTTGACGCCACCTTATCCCTATCTCGAAAAATAAATACAGGCAGATCTGTATCTGCATACACATGCAAACTTATTGCAGCTTGCAGACTGTTTCTTACCACCCCTAACAGTGTCACACTAGCGAGAACTCTCATTATGGCCAAAATTGATTATTGTAGTGCTCTTTACCTAGGTACCAGCCAAGAGAACTTGAACAAACTTCAAACAACCCAGAACAATGCCATTCAAGCTGCCCTAAACATCCCCCGTAACCATCACATCTCAGAATCGAGAACTAACCTAAAATGGCTACCTGTCAAGCAGAGAATCTCACTAAAAACACTTGCCCTCACGCACAAATGATTTGCTAACAAGGCCCACATCTACCACTGCAGTCGGCTATCTCGCCACTCGACCTCCCGACCTCTGAGAACTGCCCAGACCCATTGCCTTTCGATCCCTAGGTTTAAAATTCAAAAAGCGGGTGGCACTAGTTTGCCTGTCCTAGCCTCTAAGCCATGGAACTCCCTCCCCACAACAATCAGATCTGAAGACTCATTCAACACATTCAAGAACAAAACCAAATACTGACTCTTCCACCAGCACTAAAACATGTTCTGCGCCCTTGCCCTACATACTTGGCCCGCTGACCTCCTTACTATTCTCTGCACACCCTAGGAGTATATCCACTGTCAAGCCTTTAGCGGCACTGTAATTTTATGTATATAGAAACTTTTCTGGTAATCTGTTAATGTAATTTTTATGTCTGTATATTTGCATTATTGTAACCTTTTACAAATTGCACCCTGATGCCTCCAGGCCTGATGGTATGCACGTTATAAATAAACAAATACAAAATACAAATACACCTCAAGCCAAGCTTCATTCCCACACTAGTGTGATCTAATAGTATAATGTTATCTGCATAGCCCAACTATGGGATATGCCGACCAGCTATCTTAGTGGGAAAGATGCATACCTGTGATAATTCACTGGGCATATCAGCTACATTTTAGTTAAACAACAAGAGTGCAAGAACAAACTCCTGCTTCAAACCCACATTAGTAGTTATAGATTCTGATAGGTTCCCAGGGCTATCTAAATGCATTTGCACAGTGGTGTTATTATTAAATAAGTATACCAGTTTAAGTAATCCTGTAGGAATTCCCCACTTTATTAATTTACTCCAAAGGTGAGATATGCCAACCTTGTCGATAGCTAAGCTATAGTCAACAAAGGTGACAAACAAGGGGGGATTATTCCCTAGGTTTGACTTAGCAATTAGAGATGTCCATAAATTACACGGCCCGCGGTAGCAGCCGTGTAGTTATGGTTAAGTTGCTAAACTCATAGAAAGACCACTTTTTCGGCAACTTATAACTTCGCTCCCCTGGACGAATCCTCACCAAACTATGCAAAAAAAGTACATGGCCCGCTCTGAATTTTTTCGGCAAGTTTGGTGAGGTTTCGTGCAGGGGGGACAAGTTATACGGGGGGTCCCAATTTTCTTTTTTTTTCCATAGACTGAATGGCAAAAAACTTTGCGCACAGCTACAGGGAGAATGGCTGGACGGATTTTCAAAAATTTTGCAATAGGGGAGGTGTCTTGGGTCAGAAAGCGTGCTTTTGTGTGTTTCGTGGAAATCTGACCAATACTTTTGTTCCAAAGAACTGAAATGTACGTCTCAAAAAATTAGAGATATCTGGGTCTGCTGTGCGGACCCATTTCCCTGTTTGCTCTGCGGACAGAAGTCTCATTGGCTTGCAGTACGCTGTGATGTCGGTGAACATTGGACACGGCCGGTGGTTGTCTGGAGGGAACCGTGCTGTGCGTCAAACTTTTTGGGAAACGCTGCCATGGTGTATTGAAGGATAGTGTTGTGGTGTGTGTGCCAAGCCCCTAAGGCATTGTGTGCATGGCTGGGCCTCTTGTATGTAACAGTGTGGCCACTAAAATTAGTAATATCTGGCTCTGCTCCGGCATCCCATTTACCTGTTCCCTGCACGGTCAAAATTTTGCTTGCACTGCAGTGTGCGGTGACGTGATGTGCGTCAATAGTTTTCGATAACGGTGGAATGTTGTATCCGAGGACAATGTGGTGGCGAAAGCGTCTGCAAAACATAGTTTACGGCATCTGGTGGTGGGAAGAAGGGATGGAAAGGGTGGGGGAGTGAGGAGTGCTTCATGTGATATATCTCATTAGAAGAAGACCGTGGTGTACCAGCGGTATCCATGGATACTACGCCAATTCACAACTATCTCATCAGGCACATCCTTGTGAGGTGATTGCGGGCAGCCTTCGTTATGGCATGACAGCTCCAGTGGCGATCTCTTTCTGTGATGAGTGGTGGCAGGCTGAAATGCAGAAGGGAAGTGCTTTCCACATGACATGAACATTTAAACATAGCGTGTACTATGGTGTGTTGTGTGTGGTAAGTCCATAGCCCCTTCCATGCATGGCTGGAGCCCTTGCACCGAAAAATATGTCCAATGGTTGAAAAGGTATGTCCACTGGTTGCAATTAGGTGCCACATTGTTGCTTTGTGTGTGTGGTTTGCCTGCATTGCACACATTGTTGGCTGCATGGGTGTCAGTATGCACACAATAATGGAGGAGAGGAATCGACACTCTCCCCCGAACCACAGATGCCGAATGAATTCGACCCTCCACCCGTGGTTGGCACAGGCGCCTGATTATAGACACAGGACACCACGTGGCAGCCAATGGGGGGAAGAGGAGTTAGGAAGAGGTTGTGGATAGGGTAGGGAAGTAGGAACACCGGATAGAGGGTTAGGGAACTCCTAAGGTGGATAGGACAAGGGGAAGCACAGGGAAAAAACCTCCTTATCTAGTTCTTTTACTAAACCAAACACATAGGGTATGCGCTATTAATCTTGCCTCCAGCCTACCTCTAAATCGTATAAACACACCTTAATACGTGTGAACATGTAACAAGATAAACATATAGCAAGCATAAATGAACACCAACAATGGAATTAGATTCCATACATGAAATACATGACAAATGGCCCGTTGGGCAAGCGGAAGCAACACTGAACACATATAGCCATAATGTACATGCCCAGACAGGGACACAGATCACTGTTGTGCCTAAACAGCCCCTAACCCTGAATGTCCTGTACTGTATGTTGCTGATTTAGCAACCCTAAACATGGTCCGCACTCTGCCGTGTGCCTTTAAACACACAAGTATTAAGCATCGCAGTCCTTAACAAGGATTTACTGAAAACACCCACTTTGCTGTAACTCGTAATGTGCCCAGTACTTATCTGAGCTCCGAGCGGCCCCAGGGGACCACTCGGAGTTTGAAGAAAATGCCGTAACCAATGTCAGCCAGCCCGCCCGCATTCCTCCTGCTCCCAGTATTTACCAGCGTAATGTACCCATTACTTATCTGAGCTCCGAGCGGCCCCACGGAGTCACTCAGAGTCTGAAGAAAACGCTGTACAAACTGCCAGCCAGTCCGCCCGTTTCATCTTGCTCCAAAGTCTTACGGGCTGTAAGGAAAGCTTTGCTCACGTCTCGCTCTGACCGCACCCATCCAGGAACACAAAATAAGCCACACCTGCAGTTGCGAGCGTGTTGGCTTTATGCTGCCCTTCATTACTTGCAGCTGGCAACGCGCGGCAACTTGCGCTGAACTAAAGGCCCTCCACGGAATGCTGGGAAATGTAGTTCTCTTTACAAGTGCTTTAATAAGCAAACTTAGTTACTCCCCGGCGGCACCAGCCCTTATTCCTGACATTGGGTGTGGTGATTGTTAGTACATCCTACAGTTGTCCGTGTATGGGTGGAGATGCTGCAGTGAGCAGTTGTGCAGTGTGTCCACTGGGTGCACTATTGGAAGTCTACATATAGAAGAGGTTACGGTTAAACTGGTTCTTATATGTGCTTTGGTAGTCTGCATTGCGTACATTAGTAAGTGTTGCAGTGCACTATGCAGTATTGCTTCTATGCCCGTACTCCCACGTGTTGAAAGCAGGACCAATGTGTGAAGATTGTGTTGTTTGGTTGGCATTATTACAATGCTTTCTGAATGGAAGTGGGTAGCGGTGCCAAACACTGTGGTATGTTTGTGCATTATGGTAAGTGGAACATGTGTGCTTGCATCCCTGCTTTATGGCGCAGCGGTTGCTTAGAAGTGCTGGTGCCTATGTTGCCTTTCTGAATTCTGGCACATGCCTACATGTCTGCCTGCATGGCTCTGTTATGTTGCGGTGGGTGTGGTCATGGCCTATACTGTTGCACCCAACAGCCTAGGCCTTCGTCACAGCCACCACAACGTAATGCAGCCAAGCAGTTGTCAATCTGCATGCATTTGAAGTTGGTAACTTCTACACAATGGTTGTGGAGGACATTGTAGACTTGGTAGAACAGCAGAAGTGAGCTGCTCTGCGTACATTAGCATATGGTGTACATAATTGCCCCTATTCCACAATAGGGAGCCACATGTCACCATTTCCGTTTGGTATGGTTAGGCCCTTATAAGACCCTTGCTTTAGGAAGTGCTTTAAGATATTGCTGCATGAAAGGACGTGCTCATCAGCACACATGTAAAATATAGCCAATGTACACATCCTCCTACATACCGTTCAGCACACCCAACGCAACGTTAGGCAGCCATGCGTGCAAATATGTGGCCAGGGTGAAAGCTGGCAGGCTGAATTGCAGATGGGGAGTGCAGTGCACATGATATGAGCATTTAAACATAGCGTGTACTATGGTGTGTTCCCTGTGGTGAGGGCCATACGCCTTGCATGCGTGGCTGGAGTGGAAAGGGGAAAAGGATTGTCTCTGCTTCACTGGGGGCGGCCCTCACTGTAGCTGGGAAAGCGCACATGCCATATCCAGCCCTTTTAAGGATGGTGGGCATGGACATGGAACTGTCGGATTTACCCATTCAGGTGTCGAGGATGTGGTTGACAGGAAGGGGTGGTGATATTATTCCCAAAAACTCGATGCAGTGAGGTTGGTAGAGATGGAGAGACGCAGAGTGTTGATCGTAGGTGATACCTTTGTGCAAGATCTGCACAGGTATGCCGTGGAAAGAGGCTTTGCTGCTAACTTTCAGTTGGAAGGAGTGGAGGCTTTTTGGGTCCCAGTCTATGAGTGGGGTTTCGGTGCCATGGTTTTCCTTTGTACATGTGTGGCCTCTGTCGGTACTGTTGATATTGTAGTCGTGTATTATGGAGCACTACATTTGGGGTACATGTCGTGCTCACGGTTCCTCTGTCACCTCAAGAAGTTGATGACAGCAGTGATGCAGATTTTTCCCACTGCCAAGATGATTTTCTCAGCCATACCACCAAGAGGAGCATGGGACCATGCCAGTGTAATTTGTCCACAGCCAGAGGTCAAGAGGTGTTTCATAAATAGAAGCATGTGTGACTTTATGTGCAATGCTGGGATGTTCTGCACTGACTATGACAGCATTAACAAGCAAGATTTCCAGTGGTTCCAAGGAAATGACATTTTTGTGACCTCCATTGACAATGCTGTTTTGTTTGCCACTGTGCACAAAGCGTTGCAAAGAATCCTCTAGAAATGTAAAAGAAGTGTTCACCTTCAGTCGGTAGAAATGTCAGGAGGAGAAGCAAATAGAAACTCATCGAAAGAGATAAAAAAAAATGTATGCAAGCACGTTGTCACGCCTCCTCCCTGCCACACCATTGCCAGACAGCGTTCCAAACTCACTGTCATGATGCCTACTCCCGGGAAGCCAGTTCAGGACCAGTGTCCCCGAAAGCAGACATCATGTCCCCAGGGAGGGACCCAGCAACCCCTTATAGGGGCTCTTTGGACATTGTCCTGGCGCCTTTGGCGCCAGGCTCATAGAAGGCATCAGTCCTGGCACCATAGGCGCCAGGCTCATTATGGGAGCGCTTGGATGGACTTACCTGATGCAGACCATGCTGCCGGATCCAGACCTCCTTTTGGTCTGAAAGGGACTATTTTACCTATGGGACTATTTTACCACTCGGGCGTGGCTGGGGAAGAATACTTACCTGGAACTACTTTGAGGGGGCTATTTAAACCACGTCCAGACAGCAGCGCACGCTTCGCGTTGTTCTGCATCTAGCAGCTGGACGCTCACCGTGTCTGCTCCTGCATCCTGGCTCCAGCCACGCCCGCCTGCAACCTGGAACACCTGAAAAGGAAGGAAAGGAGAGAAAGGTGAATAATTGAACTTTACCTACCTCCATCCGGAGTCCGGAACCATCACTCCGACAATCCTGAGAAAAGACGTTATTTTTAGAAGCGCATCGCATCGCTCGCTGCAGCGCCGCGTTCCACTCACCTTCACGAGGCGCCCTCGGGCTCTTCAGCGACCATTGGCACCATCCGTCGCCTTTCAGCGCCTAAGGAGAAAAAGAGACAAAACAAAGGTGAGCGAAGGAATAGATTGAGGAAAGGCCTGATTCTTCCACCTTAAGACTTACCTGATTATTGTTGGGACAATCTTTCCTCACCTCGGGTCGGTGCCGCTTCTTTGGCACTTCCATACCCCGGCCCCTAAGGGGAAAAAGACACACGCATTAGTGGGTGAAATCAAGATCACTAAGGGAACCATCCATCAAAAAGACTCACCAGAGTTTACCTTCGGCGAATCCATTCCTCAACGCGGATTCTTCATCCTGCATCTGAAATAGAGAAAAGGACACGGACAATTAAGGCTTGAACTTTTGCAACTGAATACTACGGCCTCATATCGGAAAACTCACCAAACCCGAGATCCAGTGAAGTAACTGGAAATTAACACGCCCCTGCATCGGAAGCAGGATGGAGAGCTCGTCCTTTCAGACTCTAAGGTGAGCCTCTACAGGGAATCGCGGAGGGGGTTCGAGGGGGAAGGGGGGAATCCGACACATTATCCAGCAGACAGTTAATCCCCTTTTCCATCTACAGAAGGATTCTTCTACGGGCCAGACAGGCGAGGTTTGGGGGTCCAGTCCAGTCCGTCTTCCGAGTCCTGCGCATCACCTTAGAAGAGGCCAAAACAGTCCAGAACAGGTCGGCGCCTCCGTGGGAATCAGGTGAGCGTTACACTCACATCCGCCACCCCTAACCCTGCACGCTTCATCCGGCATGTTCCCCATGACTCTCACCGCACTCAGCAACTGAATTACCAGGGACGGCTACGACCTTTCCTTCATTGGAATCTGCCATGGCGCTTCTCTCCGGGACGGCGCTCGTCCACGGGTGCCTGGAGACTACGATCTAATGCACTGATTGCTTCCGATCAGGTGACCAAACGCCGGCAAAAGGCGGCCAATCGCCGGCAGACTCCCCGTGTAGCGTCGAGGGTCACGTGACGCGGCTCCGCGTTTCCCTTGTGACTGCATCACGTGCTCAATTCAATGCAGTCAAAAGGACAGGGGAAACGCGGAACAAACGCTTCACAGCTGCTTTTTGGAGTGCTGCATGGTGTTTTTGGATCTCGCTAAGGATTCTGATTTCTTCGACCACGGAACGTTGTACGGGTTGCTTTTGGTTTCTTCCTACAGCTCAGGCGAACTTTGATCTCTAAGGATTCTGATTTCTTCGACCACGGAACGTTGTACGGATTGCTTTTGGTTTCTTCCTCCAGCTCAGGCGAACTTTGATCTCCAGGCATCACAACCTTTGGCTTTGCACAAACTTTTTGAACTTTGGATATTGGACCTTGGCAATTGTTTTCTTGGCTTTCGACCCTGGACTGTTAACGGATTGTTTACGGATCATCCACTGGCTACCTGACCTACAGGTGTTCTCCATCAAGAGTGCCCACAAGGACCCTTCTGTTTTCCCCTACCCCTTTGAGGCATCCTGACCAGCACATTTGGGTAAGCCCTTTAACTTCTTCCATCATATTGTATTGTGATCATTGTGACTGTCTGCCCTAATCATTCATTGCCTTACAGTGGTCAGGGGGTCCTTCCGGTGTTCCTGGTTCCAGCTTGACGGCACTCCACACCTGTGGCCTCAAGAATTGCATTGATAGTGATATTGTTCTTACCAGTGTGGTACTTGGGGACAGAGGTATCTTCTCTACACGACCATCAATATCACAACAGATTGTGAAGCCTTTTGGTCGTCCAGATGGATACTTCTGCCGGGGACCCAGTGACCGCTTTAATGCAAGCAGTCGCAGCCCTTAGGACTGATATGGCCACAGCTACCACCGCGATTCACCATAGATTGGACGCCTTACACAGCGTCCAACATCCTTTGCCCGCTGATGCCGAATTTGGGGACGCTGCCCCCCAGAACCCTGTTCCTCCCGCAGCTCCTCGTGCTCCTCCCTAGCCCCATTCCCCTGGCAGCCCCGGAAAGGTTCAATGGAGACCCTAGGAAATATCGCACTTTCTTAAATCAGTGCAAACTCCATTTCTTGTGCCGGCCCTTGGCATTTCCTGATTCCGCCACTAAGGCAGCTTTTCTACTCTCGCATCTGTCAGGAGTGGCAGCCACGTGGGTGAACCCTTTGTTAGAGAGCGACCATCCTGCCCTATACAATTTCGACCTCTTGGTTAATGAAATGGCAAAAGTCTTCGACACCAGATATAGGGCGCAATCCCAGGACTTGGAGCTTTTGGACCTCACTCAGGGCAGACAAACGCTTACAGAGTATATAACCCGCTTTAACCAGCTGTCTGCGGAGACGTCTTGGCCTGAAAACAAAAAGGCGGTTGTATTCTATAGAGGTCTGAGTAGCACCATGAAGGATGCCCTCTCAGTCGTGCCATCCCTTCCTGCTACCTATTCAGACCTAGTTGATCTGGCCCTACAGGTGGATGCCCGAAGGACTGAGCGGAGGGCAGAAGCAGGTCTTTCCGGTCATCACCCTTCCCCCTCAACCGACCAAACCCCAGAACCCATGCAAGTAGGCGGGATCCGTAGCCCCATTACCCATACTGAACGGGAACGTAGACGTGCTGACAATGCTTGCTTCTACTGCGGCATCAGCGGCCACTACATAAAAGAATGTCCTCGCCGACCCAAGAACAAAAATCCGGGTTTTCAGAAGGCTCGCCCTTGAGATCGGGGGTACAGGCGATCATTCCACTAACCCCCTCTGATATCGCTTTTGGTCCCATTAAACTAGTGGTGGTCCAGGCTATGCTGATCCCATCCCGGGAACGCATGCATTCGGTTCACATTGTTATCGATTCAGGTGCCACTGGCTGTTTTATTGACATCACACTGGCCCAGCAACTCAACCTACCATTGATCACCAAAAAGCGTCCTGAACCAGTACAGGCCGTAGACGGTACTTCCCTCGCTTCCGGCCCCATCAAGCAACAGACTGCTCCTTTGGAAGTCGTAATCCAAGGTACCCACAGAGAAACATTAACCTTTGATCTGATCACTACCCCTCAGTTCGGGATCATCCTTGGGATACCGTGGCTGAAACAACACAACCCTCTGATTAACTGGAGTACCGGACATATGTTCTGCGAATCCAAGGTCTGTCAGCATTTTTGCCTGGTGGAGTCGGAATCTTTGTCCAGTCCCGCAAGCGTTCTAGGAGCCGTGGCTTCTCTAATCTTGGAAGATGGTGGCCCACAACCACTGCCACTTTATCACATACGGTTGGGGCTGTCACAGCCGGGATACCCTCAGTATACCAGGACTTCCACATGGTGTTTGATAAAGCCTCAGCAGAGGGCCTACCGCCTCACAGGCCGTATGACTGCCCCATCGACTTAATACAGGGAGCTCTGGTACCGAGGGGCCGCATATATTCACTGTCCCAATCAGAAGAACAGGCCCTGAAGGATTACATCCAACAGGCCTTACGGTTAGGTCACATCCGCCCCTCCTCTTCCCCAGCAGCAAGCCCGATTTTCTTTGTTCCGAAGTAAGAGGGTGACCTACGCCCTTGCGTCGATTATCGGCGGCAAAATTCCATCACCATTAAGAAAAGATACCCCAACCCGCTCATTTCTACGTTACTGGACAGATTGTCTCACGCATCTGTCTACACAAAACTAGACTTAGATGGGGCTTACAATCTGATCCGTATGCGAGAAGGGGACGAGTGGAAGACGGCGTTCTGCTCCCGACAAGGATTATATGAATATACGGTGATGCCGTTTGGGCTTTGCAAAGCCCCAGCCACCTTCCAACATTTCATAAACGACGTGTTCAGTGATATTCTAGATGTATATGTGGTGGTCTATCTAGACGATATCCTGATCTTCTCCCCCACTCTGGAAGAGCATGTCATTCACGTCAGAGAAGTCCTGTCCCGCCTCAAAAAGAATGCACTCTTTGCTAAACCAGAAAAATGCCTGTTTCACACCACCGAAGTTGAGTTCCTAGGATTCCATATAACACCCGGGGGTCTCTCCATGAACCAATCTAAGGTCCGCACTATCACAGACTGGCCCGTCCCAGTTACACTCAAACAGCTGCAGTCTTTCCTTGGTTTCGCGAATTTCTACCGGCGTTTTATCACTGGTTTCTCCTCCATTGTTGCCCTGTTGACTGCACTAACCAGCCCTCTGGTCCATTATCACTGGACACTGGAACATCAAATGGCGTTTGATACCTTGAAGGCGAGATTCACCACTGCTCCTGTTCTTCAGCATCCCGATCCTGAACGCCCTTTTGTTTTGGAAGCAGATGCTTCATTGTTTGCATTAGGTGCAGTTCTCTCTCAAACCTGCCCTACCACGGGTCGACTGCACCCTGTGGCCTTCCATTCACGGAAGTTCACTTCATCCGAAGTGCACTATACCGTGACGGAGAAGGAACTATTGGCCATTAAGGACGCTATGCAGACATGGCGGCATCATCTTCTAGGGACTAAGCACCAAATCACCGTTTATTCAGACCACAAGAATCTACAAGATCTGGCTTCCCTGAAATGCATGAATAGCCGCCAAGTACACTGGCATCTGTTTTTTGTTGCATACGATTTTGTAATCAAGCATCGACCAGGGGTGGTTCATGGTAAAGCAGATGCTCTGTCCCGCTCCCCAGGGGGGGAATCCCTTCCTTTGTTCCCAGATACCTTGCTAGAAGAAGGCCATGTTATCTGTGCCTGCACACCCTCACCGTCCATGCTAACCACCATACGCCACTGGGTTGTTCACAATAGTCATGCAGTCAGTGAATGGGACCTTATAGTTCAGGTCGGTTTGCCGTTTATACATGGGAAACTATTCTTGCCCACAAGTGACACGCGCACCCAGGCTCTGAACTGGTCGCATGATGCTGCGATCAATGGTCATCCGGGACAACGCCGTACTCTGGATCTATTGAAACGGTGGTGTTGGTGGCCATCGATGAGACGGGATGTAGAGAGTTACGTGAATACCTGCTCAGTTTGTGCCCAATGTAAATCCCGCAGGGGTCGCCCTCTAGGTCTACTTCAGCCACTACCCAAACCCCCGAAGCCATGGCACACGGTTTCGATGGACCTGATTACGGACTTACCCCGCGTACAGGGGTACGACACCATTTGGGTGGTGGTGGACTCTTATACCAAGATGGCCCTTTTCATGCCCTGCACGGGGATTCCCACGGCACCAGCACTGGCCCGGTTGTTTTTCAAATCCATCTTCTGTCTCTTTGGCTCTCCACAGGTCATAGTGTCTGAGCAGGGTACCCATTTCACTTCTCGTTTTTGGCGGGCTTTGACCAAGTTGCTGGGCATTGATGTGCATTTCTCTTCCGCTTACCACCCAGAGAGTGATGGTCAGACAGAAAGGGTGAACCAATCCCTAGAACAGTACTTACGATGCCTTACCCTCCAATATCAGGACACATGGCTAAATCTCTTGCACATGGCGGAATTCGCCTATAACAACGCTCTACATCCTTCAACTGGCTTCTCCGCTTTCTATTCCCTTTATGGCCAGCATCCTCGTGCCCTTCCTCTCCCGGATTTCACACCTACGGCCACCCCTGCTGCTAATGCTTGTGCCCGCGATCTAGTCGCTGTTCACGCCCAAACCCTTGTCCATTTGCGGGAATCTCAAGTCTCCATGAAGAAAGCGGCCGACAAGAAACGGTTGGTTGCTCCGGAGTATCGGGTGTGGGATCGGGTGTGGTTGTCTTCCCGGAATTTACATATTCCTGGTTCCCGTAAGCTGCTCCCTCGCTTTGTCGGTCCTTACCGGATCTCCAAAGTCATTAACCCGGTGGCTTTTTGCCTCTCCGTTCCCGCCTCGTGGTGGATCCACCCAGTGTTTCACTCTTCCTTGCTCAAACCCTGCCCTGCTCCTTCCCGCATCATTACCCCGCCTGCTCCTGTTTCGGTGTCATCCCCTGACGTGTTTGAGGTCAGTGCCATCTTGGGTTCCCGTCTCTGTAGGGGTCGGTTACAGTACCTGGTGGACTGGCTGGGGTATGGTCCTGAGGATCGCTCTTGGGTTTCATCAGGACCATCCTTTCAGCCCAGGGGGGTCATGGGCCGTTGGGGGGGGACTCTGTCACGCCTCCTCCCTCCCACACCATTGCCAGACAGCCTTCCAAACTCTCATCCGCCACCCCTAACCCTGCACGCTTCATCCGCCGTGTTCCCCATGACTCTCACTGCACTCAGCAACTGAATTACCAGGGACAGCTACGACCTTTCCTGCATTGGAATCTGCCATGGCGCTTCTCTCCGGGACGGCGCCCGTCCACGGGCGCCCAGAGACTACGATCCAACGCACAAAGTGCTTCCGATCAGGTGACCAAACGCCGGCAACAGGTGGCCAATCGCCGGCAGACTCCCCGTGCAGCGTCGAGGGTCACGTGACGCGGCTCCGCGTTTCCCTCATGACTGCATCACGTGCTCAATTCCACGCAGTCAAAAGGACAGGGGAAACGCGGAACAAACGCTTCACAGCTGCTTTTCGGAGTGCTGCATGGCGTTTTTGGATCTTGCTAAGGATTCTGATTTCTTCGACCACGGAACGTTGTACGGATTGCTTTTGGTTTCTTCCTACAGCTCAGGCGAACTTTGATCTCTAAGGATTCTTATTTCTTCGACCACGGAACGTTGTACGGATTGCTTTTGGTTTCTTCCTCCAGCTCAGGCGAACTTTAATCTCCAGGCATCACGACCTTTGGCTTTGCACAAACTTTTTGAACTTTGGATATTGGACCTTGGCAATTGTTTTCTTGGCTTTCGACCCTGGACTGTTAACGGATTGTTTACAGATCATCCACTGGCTACCTGACCTACAGGTGTTCTCCATCAAGAGTGCCCACAAGGACCCTTCTGTTTTCCCCTACCCCTTTGAGGCATCCTGACCAGCACATTTGGTTAAGCCCTTTAGCTTCTTCCGACATATTGTATTGTGATCATTGTGACTGTCTGCCCTAATCATTCATTGCCTTACAGTGGTCAGGGGGTCCTTCCGGTGTTCCTGGTTCCAGCTTGATGGCACTCCACACCTGTGGCCTCAAGAATTGCATTGGTAGTGATATTATTCTTACCAGTGTGGTACTTGGAGACAGAGGTATCTTCATCTACACGACCATCAAGATCACAACACACATGCATACCAAAAACAGAACATAAAAATAAAATAAAAATATATATCTTTTCAGAAACAGCATTAAATACCCAAACCCGTACCCTGTTTCACACTAACCCCCCTCCCCTTCCTAGCAGAAAAACCTAGTGGATTCTGCGGTAGATTCAGGATTACACATGCCACATCCGGCCATTTTCAGGATGGGAGCATTGGAATGGGATTGTAGAGGCAAAGGCATTGCTCAATAAGGTTTGTGGTTGTGGTGTTTAAGCAAAAACTGGGGCAGAAGGTCTCTTTGTACAAAGAAGTGCAGAATCCTATGGTGGAAGTGTGCAAGGTAAGGGGAGGGCATCCTGTATGTACTTGTTTGAAGTTGGTAACATGCATTCAGTGGTGCTTTTGTGCGATCATTTTTGAAATGTTTGTCGTAAGTGGGGTAGTGCGAAAAAAAACACATATGAAGTGTACAAGGTAAGTACCAGACATCCTGTTGTTATGAATGCAATGTGTGTACGATATGATATGCTGTGGAATTGTATGATATGGCATTTGTAATGCGCCTATACACTAGTTTTGCAAGGTGCACCGAGGCAAAGGAAGGGGGAACAGAGGAGAGACAGACAAAGAACCTACTAGGCCAGGTGGCACTCTGATCGCCCAAGTGCATGGGGAGGCGGAGGAGAAAGTGCAGTACACGGGAAGAAGAAAAAATTACAAGAAGTAAAAATACGGCCCGATGGTGGCAAATACAAGGATAAGTGCAGACATCAGGAGGTGGTAGAACTGTTAGGGATACAGCAAAAAGTCCCCAAGTGAGGGGTTTGTCAGAAAAGCAATGCAGGAGTGCAACTGCTGGGGGGAAGTGGCCTTGGGCCGTGATCAGAGGGTGGCCAGGTAACCACTGCAGAATCAGTTTCAGGCAGTAACTCAGCATGGGAGAGGAAGAGCAAAAGCAGAGGCAACGAGAAAGATTTTGAGTTGCTTCCGGAACCAGCGATTGTTCTCCTCAAGTTTCAGGGAGGCAGGGAGGCTATTGCAGAGGAAGGCCCCAGCCAAAGAAAGAGATCCTCCACCAAGTTGTTGCTTGCAGAAGCGAGTGACCCTGAGGGAGTTGGAGGCAGATGAGGGAAGAGCTCTAGCATGGACATATTTAGGAAGTGACAGTTCCAGGTATTGAAGCCCCAGGGCCCAGAAGGCCTTGTGCATAACGAAGAGGGTTTTCACCTTAGTCCTCGCAGGTACTGGGAGCTAGTGCAGACATTTCAGTCCCGGAGAGATATAATTCCTGGGCTTGAGGCCAAGGACGAGGTGCACAGTCCTCTTCTGAAGGAGTTGCAGAGGGCGGAGAGTAGAAGCAGGCAAATTTAGACTGGGGCTGTTGCAATAGTGCAGCCTAGAGATACCCACAGCTGTGGAGACAATGAACTTTTTGGACTTTGCTTTACGTTGCTAATATACATTCAGTGCTGGTTTTGGTGCCACATGTTTACGATTTCTGTAGGACATGGGTTAGTGAGAAAACAAAAATTGTACTATTGTCGGAAGGAAAGAAGAGAGTTCCTGTTTCGATATTATAATGGGTGATATGGGTAAATGGAAACATTGCAAGCATATACAATTGAAGTCTCACTCCATGGCAGTGGATGGGAGAAAAAACTGTAATAATTTTGCGAATGTAACGGATGCTCAGTGGCACATACGGTGCGCACAGCAACTTATAACGGAGTTGAACACATTCCGCAGAAATAATATTCATACCTCCACTTTGTGGTGATGGGTGCTCATGTGGATGAATGTGGTTGCACACATCTTGCATGCTTTCACTCAACTTTCTACTGGACGTGCTTTCCAATGACATGTCACTTGGAGGTTGATTGTGTAACGGTACTTATGAAGCATTGTACAGAAGTGACAGTGTTGTAAGGTAAAGTCTTGGATGCCATTGGTGGATGCGTGTGTAACTATTTAACAGTACCCGATGAGCTAGTGATGGACAAAAATGTGTGGAAAGCGAAGAAGGACTGCTCCTGCTTTAATGGGGTGCGGCCCTTGCGGTACTTGGGGAAGCGCACGTGCCACATTCTGCACTTCTCATCATGCTGGCCAATGGAAATGGGACTGTGGGGATTGTCCAATCAGGTGCTCAGGGTGGGCGTCACAGGAAAGGGCGGCAATAGTATTTTTCATTACTTTGTGCAGTGCGGCTGGCAGACATGGGAAGATGCACAGTTTTCAAAGTAGGTGATACCTTTGTGGAAGATCTGTTCCTGTATGGCCTCCAAAAAGGCTTTTGTGGCAATTTCGATTTGGAGGGAGTGGAGGCTATGTGGTGCAGTGTCAATGCGTGCTGTTTCATTGGTGTGCTTGCAGAATGTCGACGCGTGGCCACTTCTTCAACTGAACATTGTTTTTGGGTTCCAGGCCTTGTTCACATGTGTACATTCAACTGAAGAAGTTGATGAAAGCAGTGAAGCACATTTTTCCCACTGCCACAGTGCTTTTCTCATGTATACCACCAAGAATAGTATGGGGCTATTCCAATTAATGTTGTCACCAGCCAGAGGTCAGAAGGGGTCATATCAACAGAAGCATGTGTGACTTCTTGAGTGCTGCTGGGATGTTCTCCTGTGAGAATAACAACATTGGTTCTCAATATATACACCTTTGCAAGGCAAATGGCATGTCTTTGTCAACCAGTGGCAATGATATTTTGCTTTCCAATCTACAGGCTTCACTGAAGACCCTATTGTAAGAATGTGAGCTGAACTACAAAACACAAAAATACTTATAAACCCCCCCCACCCAAAAAGTTGTTTCTATGGAAGCACCTTTACAAAAAAAAGGCTCCTTTCAGAGCCACCTCTACTAACGAAGTCCCCTACCCTGGTTGCTATTTATTCCCCCACTCCCGTGTGCGCACAACACGAAATGTCCGCAGACATCTTGAGAGTTGCAGGGTTGCACATACGTACCTTTTGCAGATAGCGCGAAAGGAAATGGGCCTGTGGAGGCTATGGGATTGCTTAATAAGGTTTCTGGGTGTGGTTTGTACGCACAGACTGTGTATTTGTCGATAGAAATGCAGAAGGTGCGGTTATGTCTGTGTGTTTCAGGAGCCACCGCGTATGCTTTTTGGGGGAGTTCTGAATATATTGCTTGAAAGTGAACGGAAAACACTGTGCAGTGGTTGCTCATTTTGCATTGTATCATGTGGATTTGTACTGTTATGGAGTACCTACAATGAAGTGACTGATTTTGGTTTATCTTTGTGAGACTTTGGTGACGCGTAATGATGTTGACATTACTGTTTTTCATTGTGGAGGGAAAATTACACACCATGGTACACGACTTTCAGTGCCGTTTGGGATGAAGGACGCAATTGTCCAGGTCATGCGTCTGTTTCCGATCTCCTGCATAATTGTTTATCGCATTTCGCAGAGACAGATGTGCCAGCATTATTTTTCATTTCTCCAGAAATGCAGAAAGCCCTGTACATTGTGAAGAAGTCTATTTCTGCCTTTTTGCGCCATGTGCCAATGTCGTACTTCACAAATTGGTATTATGACGTTTCACAGCACGAACAGATTTTCCCAGAAATAACGTTTCTCTTACTTTTCCTGCCCTTCCGATTTCTGCACGCACTATCCAAAAGGCCTTGCTGCCCTGCTTGGAAGTACAGGAAGAATTTTTGTACTAGGTCTTGCGCACTTAAACTTTTCAAAACGCACTGCAACACGTAAAAACACCTCTTTTTACAGTGAGCCCTTTCTACCCAATTCCACTACAATGTTTTCCACAGTGCCACACCTCCCATTATTTAGCGTACATTCTGTGGAGCGTATACGGTGCGGGGCGCCCTACATCCATCCATTGCCAATTCCATTGGTGAACTCTGAAAGGAGCTTTCTTTACTTACCTTTTCTCCTTTTCCAGTTGATTACTATTTATTTTGGTCTTGTAAGACACGACAGAGAACACAGATAGAAGTCAAGGGCTGGTACGGAAGGGGCAGCACCTACAGGCATAACATAGGGGATGTGCACTTAGAGGTAAATGTTGGAAGGCCCTCACTTAAATGGGCGGCAGTCATTGTCATGCTCCTGGACCGATCCTTCCCAAGCAGTTCCAAGTCCCTTCCCTCTGTACAATAGCGCGTCGCAATACATGCACAATACAATGCCCTTTGTCCGGTAGGGGTACGTAGCACAGCATATGGTCTGCAAAGATGTTGTAAGGATCCGCTGCCCTACAGCAGTGTCCCTGTTGTTGGCCGCAGCAGATGTGGAGAATGCTGTACAAGAAATTACCCTCCTGCATTGTTGGAAGGGCAGTACCCTGCCCACTGGTCCCTTGTGTTTCGATTTCAGTTCTCCTTACATGCAGTATGGACAATTCATGGTACAGTATCACCCGTTGGAATAGCACTCACAGAGATTAATACATTCTGAAATACAAGAATGCTTACAACAATGAGAAAAGCAGCTTCATTACGTGTAGCAGGAAGATCATTATTCTGCGAGACCTATGAGGCTACACTACTTTTCCAACCACCACTGATATTCTTTGCGCCTGAAGAATCTGCTGTTTCCTTACTTCTCTTTACATGCACAAGTATCTGAGTGCCCAAGCCGCACCACCTTTGCCATTTTGCAGACTCACTAAAACTGTGACACCTGCAGTGAAACGTTTTCTCCAACTCTATGACCCACAGGTGAACCCTTGACACTTTCTGTCACAGTGCTCTGTGCAAGGACAGTGTGTCTGTTTCACGGGACATGTAAAGGCTAGCAGCAGATCAAATTAATGCGACATTTAACACGCCCACTGCATACTGGAGGTTGCTGTCTCTTGTTTTCCAGTGGGCGTCATACAGCCTGGCGTGCTGAAGCCATATATTGATAGGTTTGCACAGCAACTCACGTAGTCGCCAGGACTACTTCAAATGTGGTAGCCTACTGTATGAATCCGTACGGCTGGCAACAGTGGCAGTGTTACCAGCACATAGAGGATTCCCTATGCATGCGCATAGCTGTGCAATAGGCAGACGTGTGCTACCACACCTAATTAAAAGTGCATTAGAAGATTCGGCCATGCGGCCAGGACTGAAGTCCTACGGATACCAGCATTGTGATTGAACACACGCCAGCCAGATGCAGTTTCCCTACAAAACCTCCATATTGCTTACCTGCGGTAATCTCGGACAGTAATGTGCGGCACAGACTCAGACTCACCATGCATTGTTACCACAAAAAGAGAAACCACTCACACACTCACCAACACTTTATATGTACACCTTCAATTTCTAAGATACACCGACACTATTAGGAAAGGGAAGGGGTAGCACAAATGGATACATACACAGGAGAATTTGGCCTTTCACCAAGTTCGTTAGGAGGGCAGCCAAGCAATCCGTGATAAAACTTTGTTAACGGGACGTTATGTTTCAGTTGTGGTACCAAAAACATATCACCTTTACACAAAACACTATGCTAAAGCAACTTTCCGGTTACGGTACCCTACTAAAAACCTATGAAAATTCACTAACAAAAAACATTGTTAAATGGATGTTATGGTTAAATTGCACTATTAAAAACCTATCACCTTTACTGAAAACACTATGCTAAAGCAACGTTCCGGTTACAGTGCCCTACTAAAAACCTATGAAAGTCACTAAAAAAATACATGGTTAAAGGGACGTTATGGTGGGACGTTATGGTTAAGTTGCGCTACTAAAAACCTATCTCCTTTACTCAAAAAACTATGCTATAGGAAGGGTCTGGTTACAGTGCCCCACTAAAAACCTATCAAATGCAGTGGAAAGTCTTAGCCAAACGGACGTTATGCTTCAGTTGTCCCAAGAACAACCTAGCAAATTCAGTGCAAAAACATTTGTTATAGGGACGTTACAGTTACTTTGCACTAAGAACACCCTTTCCACACTATTGTTACAGGTAAAACCGAATAACCGCAGAAATTCTCCAGTTATTGTAAGCTACGCAACCATAAATCGCGCCACCACTGTGCACTGCTAAGACTAACGCCCATGGAATCAAAGATGTCATCACAAATGTCATTGATGACATCACTGATGACATCACATGTGCATTTACTTTTCATGAAAAGCCTCCACAAGGGATGGTTAATATAATGTTGGCAGAAAACTATCAGATGTAATTGGGAGAAATATCATGAGATACATATTCCATTACACAATCCATTGCTATAAACACCACTGCAGTACACACTTCTTTCCAGTATAGGCACCAACTCATGAAGAAATGTAGGCATTGTCTCCAGCATGCACCATAGAGGTGCAATAATCACATTTCTGCCATGTTGGATAGTAAAATGATGGATGCTTTAGTTTCAGAGTTTTGCGTACTGTGAAACATGTAATGAGTAGCTAATGCCGCCTCACTTACTACATATTTGTACTACTGCACACAAAACATAAAGAGACCACAACGCACACAAATTTGCCCATATACAGGGAAAGTAAAGTAAGCAAACAAAAAAGCGGCAGTATTATCAGAAAGTGTTCATACCCTAACACATTATCTTCATGGACTGAAACGATTGCTGTGTTTCAGGCCTGCTTCTTCCCCTATGTACATGTATTATAAGATGTGACTGAGCCCTTAGGAAAGTAGTGTATGGCTGGTGGAATATCCTTTGCAAAAACCTGTCTGCAAGAAATGTAAATGACTATTAGTATTAGTCCAAATATAAAGTTCCTCGTAAATCAAAGAATCCAAGATTTTACTTGATTTTACTTGAGATGTTTGACAATGCTAGTAATTGGTAATTATTGGGATCTAATTTGTCTCCTTTTTTGTGCACTGGAATCGGGATAGACTTATTCTAGGATGTGAATGCAACTCCGTCTGGCAAAATAATTTCAAATAATGTATGCAAGATGAGCAACCATTCATCCTGGTTGGCCTACAGAACTGCATTTGACAGGCCATCTGGGCCAGGAGCTCTCGAATTTTTCAATTTCTTAATTCAAGACTCGATTTTTACTACAGAGATATCCGATCATATGACTCAGTATTGGCAAATCTAAGAACTGTGGAGAAGTCTCAAGAAAGCCAGGCAAAAGAACCACATTTGCAACAAGCAGCTGATAACCTGAGCTGGAAGTCGTCCTTCTGGGGAATCTTGATGAGAAGCCTGCTTCCTTTCCAGTGAATGATTGAATTGGGGAGGCACGATAAATCTACAAGCAAAGGAACCTTGAACTCAGACATGTGAACAATATTAAAACACAGCCGTTGAGTTAACAAAAGAGAAGAACAAAGGCCTGGGTGTTTTTGCTTGAAAGTAACTGCATCAAGACAAGGTTGTGTGTAATACGGCAACAATGAGTAAAGAAAGATCAACACTTTAAAGAGACAGTGTAATACAATGTACAAAGAGTGGTCCTGCTGTTGGATAAAGCACAGTTGAAAGTCTCTGTAGTAATATGACTGGCGATTCAAAGTCCCAAGGCAAAAGGGATTGTTCGAAAAAGAAAAAAACATTGATTGAAGCTTGCACCCGATCGAGGGGAGATTGTGTGAGCTGGAGAAATGCATTTAAAGCCTGAGCTCGCCTGAGGGAGGCTTCTGTGAACTGTGGAAAATGTATTGAAGGCCTGAGCCTGACTGAGGGAGGCTGATGTGAAAGATACGAGGTCTGAGCCCGACTGAGGGAAACCAGTAATATTATGAGTGTTTCGAGCCCAATGGAGAGAAGCCCGTAATCTTGCAACTACAAGTACTAGAAAGCATTCGGAGAAAGTGAAGGTAATGGTTGTCGAAGTGGTCAGGCATAGCCAGAAGCCAAATCTATGCCGTCTGGAAAGTCTTCAGCCAAGAAAGCTTGGGAAGGGTATCCATGTGACCTTTATGAAAGATTGTGACTATTAACGTTTTTGTTTCAAGATGAAGAAGTCCATTTGTGGAAAAGATTGGTAACTTTTGTGTTTGGAAAGTCCAAACTAACATTTCATTATGAAAGAAGCCTGAACATTCTGTTGACTCGCCCCAGTAAGCCAGAGTGTGCCTCACTGGGAAAAACTGTGCTGCCTAAGTAGCCATGCCCGTGAATCCCATTGTCTCAAGGTGACATCGTCGGGAAGGGATTTATCATTGTTTCAAACCCCTTGCCATCCTGATCCTTTTGTTGAGAATACTATCCTTTTCATTTTGTGTACATTTCCCTTGCACCTTTTTGTATTAGAATTAGGGCAAACATTAGGTTTAGAACCTTTTATTTTGACTGTACGGACTAGGACTGTTTCACTTTTACTTTATTGTCGAGTTTACTCCCACTTTTTAGGGCCAGTTAGGAAGTCTCCAACCCCTTGCAAAGTTATAAATAAAGCTGTTGAACTTGCATCTCTTATTTGTGACTCCTCTTTTGATACCATGAGTTCCTCACAAAGCCAGTGCCAGTAATGTCCTTCATTAACATCAACATCAGATTCAGGACTCACATTGGAATTAGAAGATTCAACCTTCCTCCCTCTATCTCAACATATTACT
Organism: Ambystoma mexicanum; assembly: GCF_040938575.1. Classification (NCBI taxonomy): domain Eukaryota; kingdom Metazoa; phylum Chordata; class Amphibia; order Caudata; family Ambystomatidae; genus Ambystoma; species Ambystoma mexicanum. The sequence goes on from NC_090939.1 coordinate 827,864,680, forward strand.
TGGATGTTAGAAATGTTTTTACATCAAATAATGATTGTGAATTTGTGGTGACAAGGTTTACACCTACGTAGGTCTTGAACAGGTAAATGCGGACATAACCCATACCCTGGGCGCAGAAAAAAGGAAGCTAATGTAAGAATGTAATCAACTACATGAGAGGTATAACAATGCACCCTAGTGATACATTTAGTGTTAGTTTCAACAAATTCAATATAATCTATATCCTTAGTTGAGATAGCTCTTGATGGGGGATGTTCACCTAATAAGGATACAATATGAGCTTGGTTGAGATGATCAGTGCACAACAGAGAGAAGACCGCCGGTACATCAAAATATTTAGATACAATAATACCTTTTTTTGTTTTAACCATTTGGTTATCAAATCCACATAGGTCATTACCTACAGAGGTTAAAATAGACTGAATATTTAATTGTTTTACTAAGTTATTGTTAGTCTGACTCAGAGGTGTGTGATGATCCAATACTGTGCCGGCCACAAGAGAGACATAATTTATTGAGTAATTTTGTGGCATTGCTTTCTTGGTAAATAGAAAGGTCAGGATTGCCATTCGTGTCTGAAGGCTTTGTAGGTTCCTTTATGATCCAGCTGTCAAGATTTGTCTTTTCCTCTTTTATCTTTGGCGCTTACCCCGTGCATTACTATCCCCTGGAGTAATAACTTCATACATCACCGGATTTTCAATAAGAATGTAAATGGTATTGGCACGGGCACTGTTATTATTAGCTAACAGTTTTTTTTAATCAAACTTAGCATTTATATGGTTCTTATTATCTTTTCCAGTCTTGTTTTGTATATATATAAATTCAATTACTGATGAACCTCTTGCCAACAGAACAACTCACCAAGGATGGGGAATGATCGACTGCCCACACTGCTTTGTGCGAATGTCGCGGCCCTTCTGTCAATGAGCCAATGGGACTGCCTCCTGCCCTTTCACTCTTTTCGGAGAAATGTTGCGAGCTGGGTCTGGAGATTGATACCTACCTTTTTCACCAGGAAATCAGGGCATAGAGCCCTGAATTTAGAGGTGGGTGGCCGAAGACTGGAAGAGGTGGAATGGTATGATTACCTGAGAATCTGATTTTCCAGTGGGGGAAATTGGGCAGGCCAACTCCTCAAAGCAAATATCACACTGCAGAAAAATAGCGGGTCCTAAAAAGCTACCACACAAGGCATGGTGGGGATAGGACTGGCCCTCACATTGTACCAGGCCCAGACAAGGGCAGCAGTAATGTATGCTGCTGAAGTTTGGGGTTATAGAGATGCTGTGTCCCTGACTGTGATGGAAAATACATTTCTGAAAAGCACTTTGTTGTTGCCTCAAATCACGCCCAGTGTGACAGTCTGCATGGAATGCGACTTGCCCCCACTCAGAGAAGAAGTTGGGATTAGACCGGTCTATTACTGGCTACGGGTGTAGGGAAGACAGGAGCTGGGGAAAAATCGAGAGGCTCTAAAACATGTAATGACACTGGGGGGCTGACAAAAGATGTGTTGGTTCGCCCACATAAAAGAGTGGCTCTTCCCGTTGGGCTTGGCTGCTTTTTTGGGTAATCCAAATATTATGGAAAGAGATGCAAAGGCAAATGTGAAAGCTGCTTTTGTGAGATGCAAGCGAAACAGGGCGTTAATTATGTGCCTTGCTCTGGCTAGCGGACCAGACTATCTTAATATGAAACAAACCACGGGCTACGAAGAATACTTGGATGCAATAGCTCCAGCATATGCTCGCGTGTTGTATCTGAGATTTTGATTGGGCTGTCTCCCAGTGCGGGACTACACTAGCCACTGGGGCAAGAACCGCAGCACTAACTGTCCGCTCTGAGGGGCAAATATGGAAACTGCTCTGCACTTCATGTTAGTATTTGAAGGTCTACTAGACCTTAGGGCCAGACATCTGAAGCCTTTGTTCCGGCTCCTTAGCATCTCGTCAACTAGTGATGCTATACAGCTTTGCAGATCCTCTGACAAACTGAACACAGCCCATTTTGTTGCAAAGTATATCCATGGGGCCTGATTGAGAAGGGCCAAAGTAATGTTAAGTGAGGGGTGAAACCTGTTTGTGAGTGTTATGTTATAATGTGTCTGCATTCCGCCCCTGTAGGGAGGTTTGACTGACTAGACACATTTCCACACTACGGCAGGGCACTGTGTGCTTCACGTGAAGCCCCTCATCATTGTTTGCATGAAGCATGAATTTTCATATATGTGTAACATCACAACTGCTCCATTGCCATGCGTTCATGTCTGTCCCCTGTGGTTCGCCAATGCTCATTTTATGAACCCACCGTGGAACTTCAGGATCGTGACTTGTGTAGAGACAGACAGAGATTGTAGTAAATATTTCATATGAATTGATGTTTTCTTGCCATGTGGCCTCCACTTGAATTCAGGGTAATTTGATATGGATGTATTATTGTTTTACATTTTCAATTTGTAATGTTTTATGCTTTTATGGCATTCGCAGAATAAAGCTATCCAACATTCAATTAGTTTTTCCTTTGCCAGTTTGTGCCTTAGCTTTAACTTTTTGTTTCTGTTTCTTCTTCAAGGGCCTTCAATTAGTTTCATAAACATGACTTGTTTCTATTGCAGGCAAGCCAATCCCATCAGCTACAGGTACACAGTCAATAGTATGGAAACTAACAGAAACCATGCCAGATGCCAAACCTTGCAGATTATAAAGGGATGAAACAACCACAATGTTATCAATTTGGCCGTTTTGGATATCAGTGCTGATTGTAGCAACATCAATCAATACTTCACTATTTGGTGTGGCACCCATTAATGCGACATTACAAATGTTTTAAGCAATAGAGTCAAGTAATTAACATTGTTCCAACTGAGAGCCAGAATTAGAATGACGCAACTGTATTCGGGTGTGTAAAGCCAAGGTTACCGCATTGTAGCGGTTGAAGTGGCCTGGGTATTCATCATAGCATTACTTATATGTAAGTTTGGTGAGACACACAGGTCTGGTTGGGTCGAGCTAATATGCATGATAGTTAAAGGAGTATTCTGAGTCTGACATGCACATAACAACTCTGACACAGAAGCGATCAATGGATTATGAGTGAGGCTCTGACCTACACGCTGCAAACTACAGCAAAGGCTTAATAAAGAATTATTGTTGTCTACAGCAGTAGGTCCAGGACTTGAGCAGCCAGTCTGTAATAGGCAGGGTGACTCAGCAACAGTCAAGATCGGTGTGGTAACAACAGGGTAGTAGTTGGTGATTTTCCTCTTCGCCGTATCACATGATATATGCTTGCCACGAGGCAAGGTACCACTTTCAGCCAATCTTGGAGGCTTACTTCGTAAATTTGTAACGTTGTAAGCTGTACGCCATTTTATGGATAGAAACGTTCTACTCACAGCAGCAGTTACACAGATTTATCTTACACTGTATCAAACAACTGCCCTGCCAACAACTGCTAAAACTGCACTACCAGTGTACTCTCAATTCAATATTTAAAGGCACTCAGAAAAAGCGATCGCATCAAAGCACGAACTCCAACTCACAAAGGCCAGGCTGCTACAACTGCAGGCTGGGGATGTGACATTTGACTTTGCAATGCACTATTTCCGGCGTATAATAATGGCTTTATATAGCGCCTCATGCCAGTATGGCTTTTATGGAACGGGAAATCCTGTTGGGGTAAAGGTTTGTGAAGAGTGACAGAAAACTCAATTGTATGTAATAATTCAAACTCGGTTTGGGCCAGAGGCAGTGGAATTGTTTTCCCTTACCAAATTCGGAGGTGTAGCCATGATGTGAGGGGGCTCACAGCTTCCAAAGCAGCTGTTCTGGGCACATATTTGCAATAGTTACCTTGCCCTGGCTATAGATACCTTAGTTTAAATGTGGGGTGGGGGTTCACTGGGCTATGCATCTGGGGCCCTCGGTGGTTACATATGGGAAACGTAGGAGTCCCTGGGCTATGCATCTGGGGCCCTCGGTGGTTACATATGTGAAACGTAGGAGTACTTAACACAGCACCTTATAACAGTATGTCCAGCGATACACAAGAGTTTGGCCAACATTACTTCCTTGTGTCCGAAATCCACCTGCCCTCTCCTACCAAAAAATGAATACACATAGAAGGAATTCCGGCTGCCGAAGTCATGGGTCATAAGGTTTCTGTGTCAAAAACAAGCAAGTCACCCTTAAGGCAGGGCTTAAATTAGGTGACAGTGGAAACTCAGTGGTCGCAAGAGAGACACTTGACGTGAGGGCGAAGGACAGGGCCGGTGCTCTTCGACACACCGCCGGACACGTCCGGAGGGTCCCTTTCAAATGCATTAATGTCAGGTTGCGAGTGAATGCGTGCACTCCGCCGGAAACGCTAGGAGGGCCTTCAAATGTTTTTAAGGTTGGGATGAGTGTGAATGCGAGCAGGTAAGCAGAAGTTATGGCGAAGTCCCTATCCCCAGGGCGAGCCACGGCCTTGTGTCTGGGGGGAACTCTCTGCCGCCGGTAACCAGCAGAGAGTCATGGCAGAGTCAGAAGTCGAACCACTAGAAAGCACTGGCAGATCCCAAGGGGACTGCGCAGCCAATAGCTTAGAATTAACGGCACCCACGGGTACTAGGCTCAGGGGAGGCCCCTGGAAAAGGGGGAGGGGTTGGGGGCTTGGAAGTCATTCCAACCCCAAATGCGGGGGGGAGGGGAGGGTGGGGAAGGGAAGGAGAATGAAAAAATGGAAAGAAGGGAAGTCGTGGGGAATGAAAAGAAGGTATCACAGTAAGGTTTGGGAAAGAAAGAAGTAGGGGAATGGATAACGAAAGACAATAAGGAAGGGAAAGTACCTAGGGGAAAGGGAAGAGTGGGGACTGGAAGGGATCTGCGGGGTGCGGGGTTAGGTTGGCAGGGCAGGGAAAGGATTAAGTGGTTTGGGGAAATAACTTGCTGGGGGATGATGACTAGAACCGGGGGGTAGGGGAAGGGGCAGGCAACTCAGGGAATAGATAGAACAGAATATGGAGGCATGGGGTGCGGGAAAATGGAAGGAAACTAAAGGGGGAGGAAGAGACTTGGGAACAAAGGGTGGGGGGGAGAAGGATAGGTTCGGAATTAGATCGGATGTAAGATCAATGAAGACGGGTAGGATGGGAAATCAAGAACAGGGAATTGAATTAGAAGAGTAGTGTAGTAGACCGAACAAGGGAATAGTATATAGAAGGGTAGTAGTGAACACTAAGTGCTAGACTTAGAATGGTAGACGAGTAGAACAAGGGAATAGAAATTAGAATGAAAGAAGGTATGTGAAATTCGGAATGGAAGTGAAGAGTAGAAGACAATGTGTACTGTGAATAAAGGCACCGAAAAAAGTGTCTGGGAAATGTGTACTGTGAATAAAGGCACCGAAAAAAGTGTCTGGGAAATGTGTACTGTGAATAAAGGCACCGAAAAAAGTGTCTGGGAAATGTGTACTGTGAATAAAGGCTCAAATAAAAGGGCCTGGGGAAAGTGTACTGTGAAACAAACCAAAGTGATCGCCATGGGTAGAGCGGGAAATGTGTATGGAGGGCCGGGCTTAACTGGCAGGGTCCTCAGGACACTGAAGGTGGGGGAGGCAGGAGGTCCTTAAGAAGCCACACCCAGCGTAGAATATCCCAGGGTGCGGTGGAGAAACAGATTGCCTATAAGATAACTCCTTGACTTTATGCAAATAAAGCTTGCTGTGGCATTGTGATTTTCACCTTGAAAACTGGTCTTGCCTCTTTATTCAGGGAATCTCCTGGAGGTCTTGTTGGAGGTGGGGGGGTATGAATGAGGTAAGCGCGCCAGTGTGTTCGGGCAGGTGCAGCTGTGGGATGTCCCCGCTAAGAAAAAGCGATCACGTCAAAACGTGAACTCCAACTCACAAGGACCAGGCTGCTACAAATGCACTCCGGGTGCTCCAAGCAGCGCTCAGTAAAAACGGCCAACTCTAAACATGAGCTCCAACGCACAGGGACCAGGATGCTACAAATGCACTCCGGGTGCTCCAAGCAGCGCTCAGTAAAAACGGCCAACTCTAAACATGAGCTCCAGCTCACAGGGACCAGGCTGCTAGAACTGCACTCTGGGTGCTCCAAGCAGTGCTCAGTAAAATCGTCCAACTATAAACATGAGCTCCAACGCACAGGGACCAGGATGCTACGAATGCACTCCGGGTGCTCCAAGCAGCGCTCAGTAAAAACGGCCAACTCTAAACATGAGCTCCAGCTCACAGGGACCAGGCTGCTAGAACTGCACTCTGGGTGCTCCAAGCAGTGTTCAGTAAAAACGTCCAACTTTAAACATGAGTTCCAACGCACAGGGACCAGGATGCTACAACTGCACTCCGGGTGCTCCAAGCAGCGCTCAGTAAAAACGGCCAACTCTAAACATGAGCTCCAGCTCACAGGGACCAGGCTGCTACGACTGCACTCCGTGCCTTGATGCAATATCTAAAGGCGCTCAGTGAAAAGGCATCCAACTCGAAGCATGAAGCACAAAGAATAGGCTTGCACAAATATGTAGGGGGAATATTGGCAAAAAAGAACACTCTCAGCAGCGGTACTTCTACCACGAGCTGCCACCGACTGCAGACTGGAAGGCTGGAGGGCCGTAAAAGATACACTGCATATAGTGCGAAGACAGGCACCTCATCCAACCCAGACCTTTAGAGTCTCAGGATTGCCATCAAAGCCGCCACCATTTGGATTTATCAGGCAAGGCGGGGTGTTGACTGATTAAAAAGTGGGGTTATGTTATCGCACACCGCCACTCATACAATACCCTCCCCCGAACAAACCAACAGGGACACTCAAGGAGAGCTTTAGAAGCAATCTGGCAGAGCGGCGTGACACTCAGCAGAACACTGCTCCCAATGCCAGGCACGCCAAACAGGTAAGATCGGTTCTGCTGGGTCTGCTGAAACACAGGAGATGCACCACGGTGTAGCCAGTGCTCACCGGTGCTTGTGGAGGTTGCATAGGTTCAGAGGCAGGAGCTCATCACAAGGAAAGGACCTTAGAACGTAGAAGCCATCAAACCACATTGGTTCCACCAGCCGCTTCCGACAACTCTCACATCCATCCGGATACCCTACCCCTGCACTCTCTAACTGAACCCTACCCTACCCCCACTCTCTCTAACATCACCCACTCACACTACCCCCACTCTATCTACCCCAACTCACCCTACCCCATCTCTCTACCCCAACCCACCCTACCTCCACTCTCTCTACCCCACTTACCCACCATACCTCCATTTTCTCTACCCCATCCAACCACACTACCTCAACTCTCACTACCCCATCCACCTTACCTTCACTCTCTCTACCCTCTCGCACCCACCATGCCTCCACTCTCTCTACTCCCACCCACCCTACTTACACTCTCTCTACCCCAAATGCACACCCTTGCCCATTCTCTCTACTGCCACCCACCCACCAAATGCCTACTTTCTATACACCCACCATACCCCACTGTCCTTAACCCCACTCTCTACCCCAACCCACCCACTCTAACACCATTCTCCCTACCACAACCCACCGACCAAACCCCCACTATATATACGACCACACACCTAATTCCCTCCCTCTCTACCCAACTCACCCACCCTACTTCCACTCACTCTACCCCCATGAACCCACACTACCCTCACTCTCTATACCCCTAGCCAACCTACCACCACTCTCTCTACCTCCACTCTCTCTACGCCCAAACACTCACCCTTCCCCCACTCTCTCTACCCACCACCCACCAACCCGACCCCCACTCTCTATACCCCAACCCACCCTTCCCCCTGTCAGGTTTCCTACCTGGATTGCTGGGGGATCTCCTGTCCTGGCAACTGGTAATTTCCAGGGTCCTCAATCTAGCTTCTCTAACAGGATCCTTATTCTTGTAGAGATAGAGTCTTCCTCTGTGGGAGGCAAGTCTGGGGCTGAATAGAAATCAGACCCACAATGGACCTACCCCAGATGACAGCCTAGTTAATAGGGGGAAACTCTTTCAGGGAAGAAAACCCCAAAGCAGTCTAGTCTCTCGTAGAGTAGACGAAGGTGATGTAATTCCAATCCAAGGCACAAGAAGAATTTCCAGAATTCCAGGATGAAGAACAGAGGGGGGTCTGGGAAACACTCTACTAGCACGAACAAAGCCCATTGACTTGTTCTTGGGTGGATGGCCCCTGGGAGAGTCTCAACCAAGTCTTTAGCTCACTGTTCTTTTCATAGAGAAGAAATGTCCCCGCATATCAGTCTTTGTCCTGCCCAGGGGCAGTCCAGCACCGAAATGCTAGGCAATTCTCCTCTGAATAAGAGTACCACAGCAACCCCATACACGTGTTTCAGCCTAGTTGGGCATCATCAGTGAGGTGAAGCAGTGCCTCTCTAAGAGCAGTGTGCAAGGGGTCCACTTCTGGATTCCCCTGGTATCTTAGGGTGAGACCCAAAGTTACTTGGTATGCAAAAAAGAGGGGGGTCTGGGAAACTCTACCAGCACAAACACAGCCCATTGACTTGTTCATGGGTCGATGGCCCCTGGGAGAGCCTCAACCAAGTCTTTAGCTCACTGTTCTTTTCACAGAGAAGAAATGTCTCCACATATCAGTCTTTGTCGTGTCCAGGGGCAGTCCAGCACCGAAATGCTAGGCAATTCTCCTCTGACCTCAACCTTCCTCGCTCATATTTCCTCTTGCTCATCATCAATGACACCCTCTCTCTATTGTTTCCTCCCTTGCTCTATTCTCCTTCCTTCTCATTCTCTTGCACACCTCCGTCCCTTATCGCATCCTGCTTTGAAACGTTGCACTCTCCTACCCAATCCCAACTCTTTCTACTCCACCCTAACCACACTCTCACTATCCCCAAATATCCATCCTACAAATCCCCCTACCCACCCACCCTACCATCACCTTCTCTACCCTCACCTAACCCCACTCTCTCTCCCCACTCACCAACCCACTCCTTACTCATTCTAACCCCACATACCCCGAACACCCAACCGACCCTGACCACCAAACTTACCCCACTCTGTCTACCCCCACCCACCAAACCTGTACTCTTTCCACACCGACCATACCACCACTCTCTCTCCCTACTCACCAACCCAATCCTTACTCACTCTACCCCCGCCCACCCTACTACCCTGATCACCCAACCTACCCTGAACCCCAAACTTACCCCACTCTGTCTACCCCACCCACCCAACCTCTACTCTTTCTACACCCACCATACCACCACTCGCTCTACCCCCACCCACCCTATCTCCACTCTCTCTACTCCCACCCACCCAACCCCACTCTCTCTACCCCCACCAACTCTACCCCACCCATTCTACCCCCACCCAGCCACCACACCCCACTCTCTCTACCCCCACTCTAAGGGAGGCATGGTATCACAAGTGAAGACAGACACACATGATTCAATATTCAAGGGTGTTTATTGAACAATGAGGATTGCATAATTGCCTATCTGGCCCTATCCCTAAGGATGGGAGCATGCTCGACCATCAAATAATAAATAATGCAGTCCTAGTAGTGTCCGGCAACAGAAAATGGCCTATACTAACAAAACCCATTGCCTGCCCTTACGCTATAATAACAAGTGTGTGCAGGAAAAAAGTACATGTAAAGAAAACAGTGTTCAGAAATTATATATCAAGATAGCTGAGCAACAAGTGTCCCTTCCCCACGTTTTCAGCATGGGACAAGGTGACACATTCGGGCTTTAGAACATATGGACTTCTTTGGCACGAGGATGCAGCTCAGGACACAATCCAGGCCTTCCCACGTCTCTTTCTTGCAGGGTGCCTTGGATGTGTACAAAAAATAAGTTCCTTTAAAAGTTCAACCACACTCTTTTTTCTTCTTTCTGGATTCACAATTCACCATCACTTTTAGGATTCACGGTTCACAAAACTCAAGATTCATAGTTCATCAAATAAAATGTACACCGGTCACCCTCTGTCAGGCTCAGACCTCTTCAATTCACATTTCCTTCCACTTCACCACAGTTCTCCCTCTGCCAGACTCGGACCTTAATTCTTTCTACTTCAATACAGGTCTCTGCCGGGCTCGGACCTTAACTCTTTCGAATTTACTATAGGTCTCCCTCTGCCGGGTTTAGACCTAATTCTTTGGACTTCACCACAGGTCTCCCTCTGCCGGGCTCAGACCTTAATTGTTTACAATTTTCCCTATTGAAGACTTTCGACTGTGCAAGGGTTTTGCAAATACCTCTGCAGGACTACTTCGATTTATAGTTCACATTATCTCCCAGAATGCCTAAACTAAGTTAAACAGCCTTTGAGCAACTGTTGGCGAGTCCCTTTTGTGAGCCTTTGAGCAACTGTTGGCGAGTCCCTTTTGTGATTAAATTGTAAATATCTAGTTATTTTCAATTTTGTAGGCTGCAGGAACTGGATACTCTGATATTGAGGCTGCCCAATATGATGAATGAATATGTAAAAAAGAAAACACGAGTATCCTTGGTTTTGCGCCACACTTTACTATGTTGTGTTTCTTATTCAAATTGTTTGTCAATTTCAAAATGTTTCCCTCAATTGTTTCCCTCTTATTCAAATTGTTTCTCAATTTCAAAATGTTTCCCTCAATTGTTTCCTTCGTTTTAGCTCTGGCATTACATTTACCTGTCTTCCAAAGCGGTTTCCCATGGCTATATTGTACCTCACGGCATGATAACCGCGTTGTAAACAATATGGCCGTTATTCATAATGAACGTGAAGATGTGGTCACATTCCTGATTACACGCTTGCATCATCACGCTATCCGCCATCTTGCTTTGGGTCTTAATATTGAATGTAACTAGTGCGCTCACTTTTAAGTGACGCGATCGTGACTCCTGGCCTGTGGCCATATAATTGCTTATATTTACAAATGTTGCAATAGTAATTTTCAGTAACACTTCCAGTTATGCATATTTTCCAATGCACTCTTGTTATAGGCTATTAGTAGAATGACTAAACAAGTTAAGATAATATTTGTTATTTCATAATGATAATGGCTGAACTGAATGCGATTTTTGATGTTATATTTACAGAATCACCTGAACAAATAATAATAACAAGATTACTTTAAAATATTTACAATAAATAACTCATTTCCATATCAAAGGTGAGCCCTGAGATACAGATGTCCATTTACACATATCCATAATGCTTCTCTGTGTCTCAGTATTCTCTTCCTGTTTCCTCCTCTGGGTGGCATCCAAAATGTTTTTATGCCAAAATACTTTATGTCATCGATTTCTATTTTGGACATGTTCTTTTTGAAAATGGTACGCCAAGGGGTACCGTAAGTCTTTGTTTCTGATTGAACGTAAGTGTTCCGCAATTCTATTTTTTACAGGACGAATTGTGCTGCCAATGTATAGTTTGGAACAGATGCATTTTATCCCATAAATAACAAACTTTGTGTTACAATTTATAAATTCTGCAATTTGACGTGTAGTTCCATTCGGCATCATGATTGTTTTTTCCCCATTTTCTGAGTGTCGGCATTGATTGCACTTTCCACATTTATAGTTTCCTGTAAGAGTTATTTGTTGCCACATCATAGGTGGGTTAAATAAACCTACAAGCATTTTTCTCTCATCATTTCTCCCTAACTGTACTCCAATGCATTAGTATCGGCTTATAGGTGGCACTAAAGCACCACCTTATAGCCAAAACTAAAAAAGGCCAACAATGCTCCCTTATATTTATGGGAACTCAAATGCTTTCCATTGAATGACTACTGGCAGCTCTTTAAACAATGCTAATTATTAACTTAAATGGCACATAGAAAACAAAAATAATGAATACTTCACAGTATTTGAATTCTCTGTAGGGAAATAACCAATTTAATGCAAGGGTCCTCAGCTGTACATGATGGATTATAAATAAAATTCAAATATTCCCAAATTACTGAGGATATACCACCTCATGTTCGACAGTAAGACAGTCTATTGATCACATATATAAGGTCTGGCATTTCAAATTCACAGGTAGTAAGTAAGGTCCCATTGCTCAAGGTGATACGCTGCCAATATCTCTTGCTGAAGGAGTTCTCAATATGCCCCCACCACTTCTGAATGGTTTTATTTTATCTAGGACGATCACCTGCATCTGAGCCACTCTCTGACGCGCTTGAATGAAGTGCTGGGAAAGTGGAGATTCCTCCAACTTAGTCCTAATATTCGACTTGTGCTCTGTCCAACATGTCCTGGCTTTACATGTGGCAAATCCCACATAAAAGATGCCACAGGGGCACCTTATCCCATAGATCACATTGGCAGAGTGACACGTCGGAGTGTTTAACAGGTGGCAACACCCCACTGGAGTATCAAACACTGTAAGTGTTTCAGTCTATTAGGAAAGCATCTATACTTTTTTGTAGAACCATTATTCATGCCCTATATGTCATACCAATTCAACACAAATGAAAATCAGCATAGACAACAGTATAGCGCTTTATATATAAAAAAAAAAAAAACACCTCAAGCAATTACCAGCAGCAGTTCTTTTTTAAACTACTTGTTAGAGGGATCACAGTATTCCAGAGGTCTTGGGATTGCTACGAGCTCACCCGTTCAGCTCCCAAGGGCCCAATAACCCTTTTCCCAGGACAAACAGAGGACTCAGCCAAGGGCAAGTTAGAACTGTCATTTATTACAAAAACCGACAGGACATTCCAAAGATCTCCAGATTCTCCAATCCAACAAGCATGTCACCCGGTTTTGATACAGAATGGCGTCAGCACCTGGGCCCTCCCCCAAAAACCTATTGCACATGTTAATTGGGTGCTAGGAGTGGTACGCAGTATGGATCGCCTATATACAATTTACTCTATTAGACCTTCCATGTCTGGTGGCTGGTCTGCCCCTACATAATGAAACTATATTACATTGTTGCAGGATTTCCATTGGCCCTTCCTCCCTGCTATCCACCCAGGGATTTCTGTCCCCTTATCGGCTGGAACCGGTCTCCTCAGGCCTGGGACCCAGTTCGGTTCTCAGCCCTCTGTGCACCTCTTCAAGGTGATGTGAAATGACTGGGTTCCCAATGTATCTGTTAGCAATACCACTTTTGCCTATCAGAGTGCTCTCCTCGTTGCAAAATTGTTAACTTGTCTGTGTGTCGCTTCTCTCCTGGGTGGCTGAGAACGGTTCATCTTCCCAGCACAGGTGAATTCCCATTATCTAGCTCGGCTGCATCACGTGGTTAAAGATCACAAAACCAAGCTCTTCTCATCTGCAATTATGAGGATTTATTCTGGTTTTCTGCAGATGGCTCCTTGTCATCTTAAGTTTGGAATGTGCGGTTTATCTCCGACCTTGGCTGTGAGCTCTGGACATCCCGCTTTGTGCAGCCTGATTCTGCTCCCCTTTGTGCCCTGTCCTGTGGCGTGAGAACTTATGTGATTTTCATGAGGCGTATAATATGATTTCTAAACACTTATATTGTGCTATATTTCTTATAAGTTAGTTGCACTTGGTCCTACCAGGCTCCTTATGTACTCCTGTAGTTCCATAGGGATAGTTGCCATAAGCATCTGCAAGCTTGCTCTGCATCTCTTTGTTGCCTTGTGTTCAGCATTTCTGCAATTGGCTAATGAGAAAATAATAAAAGCTTTGATAGTATGTATATCCTCTATCTACAGAAATGTGTAAGCATGTTCTTCGTGTATACAAGTGTGTGCTTGTGTAAAGCTCTGTATGATTGCGAGTGTACTTCGTGACTAACGCGGATACGTTGTGGTGTCACTTAGTGACGTCAGCACTTTGGGTTCTCTGCATTTTTAGTCAACGTCATTCATCATGGCATTTGGATCTACAACCACTGTTGAGGCACCTGTATCCATAAAGACATTTACTGGATAAGGTTGGAATGGCTGTCTGAGGGAATACCTCTGTGCAAACGTGTTAGTCACTGGTGCTCCAGGGGGTTCTCCGAATAATGAGTGGCTATGTGCGTTTTTGACTCTTCGGGCAGTCATGTTCATGGGGACGAGAGGGGCATTCCTGTGACCATCTCTTCAGTCCACCCTTCTGGTCGACCCATCGACCAATCCTCCATACTTTGTCACTTTTGCTGCTGGTACCCATATCTTTGTTACTCCTCCAAAATGTCTATTGTAATTTGCATGATCATCACAACTCCAGGTCATATAGCTGCATTCTTCTTCTGGGTCTCACCATACCCATTTCCCCCGTACCTATTGTTATCGAATGGGTTGTTGAATGTTATCATCTCAGTCGGGAAAATTCCTTTATTTTTGTCCTCAGGTGATCTCTTTCTTCTATCTTGTCCTTTTATTTCTCCATACTCGTGTCCACGATCACCTTCATCCCTATTGTCTTCTCAGTAGTTTTGCGGCATTGTGTAATGCAGATCTTCACCACACACAGTCCCACTAGTACTAATATTAGGGCTCCTAGTGATACTTTCAGTCTGTCTGCTAGCCATGACGGCATCCAGGACCATAAGTATGAGAACCAGCTCTGGTCGTTTACAGTACCCTTGGCGTCTTCCTACATCTTGGCATGCATCTTCGATAATCTTGTCACTACTTCTGTCAGTGTGCCATTCTCTCCATCATTTGCTAGTACGAATGTGCAACAGGAAACTCCCAATCTTGGTGCAAACTCCTCCTTCCATTGCTGTGAGAAGGTCTAGAGCATATCTATTTTGGAGTGCTGTTAACCTTACTACCCAGAGCTCTTCTTTTATTGCTTTGAAGCAATTTACTGTAGAGTTTATTGTTTGCATCAGCTCCCATCTGGTTATATGCAACCTTTTTTTTATTATTTATTTGTTTATGGCTTTCCTAAGAAAACCTTTACAAAGTCAACTGAAAAAAAGAACATTAGAAACTTTAAAAACATAAGCCTTGGAGGTCGGTCGAGAAAAGCTCACCCGCTATACGGCATTTGAGGTGTACTTTGTGAGAATCAAGAAATTTTCTAAGACCTTTACAATAGCCGTGGTGAGCATAACTTCTTGACCGGAAATTAGTCTATAATTTCATGTTTGTATATGACTGGACAGCTGGAACCACTGATGCAGAAAACATCTCTGTCTCGCTGAATAACCGATATTCAGGTGGTTCTTCGTCTAGTGATGCTTCTGATTATGAGTAGTTATCTCTTTTCACTCTACTCACTTCCACTGACATGTTCTTTCTTCCCTTTTCTTCTACTTCTACTGACCTCTTCTTTATCTTGTTATTGCCCATTTTAGGGAAGTCGTCTATTTTTTTTTGTCTTTCTGGGGCACTACCAGTGCATGCCTATTGATGTGAACCAATGAACAAACTCCTCCCCAGTTGAGTGGCAGCTTCTCATTTGCCTTGAACCCGGTTTATGGTCTTTCCATCGAATCCCAACTATCAAAAAGCAAATCCATAAAAAAAAATACAACGAAAATAAATGCATCGAAACGCTATCTTTTACATTTAAAAGTACATTTCCATCGAAACTTGTCCATCAAATATAGGAATGGACAAGTTTCGATGGATATGTATTTTTAAATGTAAAAGATATAATTTCAATGCATTTATTTTTAACGTAAAAATGTTACATGGAGCTGTCAAGTCCTGAAAACTTTAAAGTATTTCGGTACTGGCCAGCTTCATGTAACATTTTCTTTATTGGGGGGGTCCCCCCCAAACCCCACTCAACCCCCAAGGGCACACCCCAAAACCCTAACCCCAACCCTAACCCTAACTGAAATCCAACAAAATATATTTCAATGAATACATTTAGTTGGATTTCAATTCGATTAATCAATTTTCGATGGGTAGTCCAGATACCCTTGAACCCACGTGACCAATAGTGGTCCATTAATACTGCTCTCCCGACCTTCATTTCTGGATGTTTCTCTGTGTACCTACACTCTGTTATCTGCAACCTTTACAGCACCTTATTTCTGATGACAGAATGCTGGCTTCTTCAGTGGTATTATGGGCCAAATGACAAATGCAAAAACACCACTTGGAAATAAGAGACAAGGCAAGATGAGCATGTTTCTAATAACCCCTTAAATTTTACCTGTGCTCCTTGGATCCTTATGCAGCTTGAAGATATCAGTTGCCTGCCTGAAATGCGCAACAATGAGCCTCATTGTTTTAGTATTGTATTAGTTCAAGACCTGTTAATCATGTAATCAGTCATGGCAAAAATGAATAGTTGTTTCCATACAGTCCAAATTCTAGGGTCTCTGAGGATTGCAAGAACGGATGGGTTTCCTTGATCGAGCTGTGGATAAGCTTCGGCTGAAAAAGCTATGAAGACGTAATGATACACATTAGGTGGACATGCTCGGAATCTGTTGGACCTTCTAATAAGTTGGACAAATTGACTTTGGAAAACATCAGGCTAATGATCAAACGGGCAGTATGGGAAAAATGCAATAAAAATGATGAATGTGTGCGGGAAGAAAAATAGCACAGTGTACCTTCACTCTGGATGTGTGGGAAGTCCTTGTCCTAACTCTGCTGCCCGTGAGCGAGTAACCATTGGGTGTCCTCTGCTCAGCAGTGCTGCTGCCAAAATGTGTCTTGGCTCTGGTTGTCGAGGATCGCTGGCCCTATCGATATCGTTGCCAGGTGAGACCACAGCTTTGTAGGACTTGATGTCGCAGATAGGGTTCCAGGCACTCTTTCCAACAACTGTTACTGCTCTCTTAGTCACCGCCTCTATGCTGTGGGGACCCGTGAATCTGGATGCATCCCAACGTCTAGAGAAATTGCAAAGGAGAACCTTGTCTCCTGGGTATACAGGTGGCTGCTTACATAAATCATCTGGGCGGTTGACGCTGTTGCTTTCCTTGCTGACTTCAGGCCCCCCCCCACCGGTGTCGTATCTGGTGAGAGATAAAAGAGGCACTAGCAATCAAGGAAGTCACATATTCATACATTTCCTGGCCCAATACATTTGCTGCACTTTCTGCATCCTTCACTACCCTATTATGAGGAGCAAGGGGAAGTTGCATGCAACGTTCTGTTACCAACTTGTGTGGGGTTAAATGATGGTTGGACCCAGGCTTGTTGTGCAATGCAAACAGGGCCAAGGGCAGGCAATGCAACCAATTTTTGTTGAGTCTTGGCTATGGCTTCTTTAACCAGGCCATTGAGGCGTTCAAACACCACATTTGCTTGTGAGCGATGAGCACAGGAAAGTGTGTGTTGGATGCACAGCAAGATTGTAATATGTTGAAACATCTCATTGGCAAAGTGAGGGCCATTGTCAGACTGCAGGTCCTCACATACACCCCATCGTGGGAATACTTCCCAGGCCAGGAATTTCACCCCTCTAAGGGCGTCAGGATGAGAACAAGGACCAGCCTCGATCCAACAGGAAAAAGAACACACAACCACTCTCATGTAGCATAACCCTTGACAGACTTGGATCATGTGAACATAGTCGACGTGGAGATGCTAGAATGGACCAACTGGGCAAGGAACAGCTCCTCTCACTACCCTCAATGTATGCCCTGCAGTAAACTGCTTACATGTCAATTACTCATGAACTCAGCAACGTGTTCCGCCAAATTAGGACAGAAGCATGTTTCTCCAATATGGGCAGCAAGCACCTCCTTCCCCGTATGTGTTGGATAATGTAATTGTGTCAGTGCTGTGTGCAATAACGCGAGTGGCATAATTACTTTCCCTGTATAGGTTTGTCACCATAGGGCATAGGGCATCTGTTGGAGATATTGTACATCCCCTCTTAAGCATTCCCTTTCACTACTGGGTGCAGCTCCTTGATTTTTCTTGCTGGTAATACATTGTACCCCTCTTTGAGTATCATTGTTCTTGCATAATCCCTTGCAAAGCCTCCATTTCCAAAAGGTCCCCAAAATATGTGGCACATTTTGCTTCTGTGCCTGCTGCTTCGTTTCCCCTTGAGATAGGATCTTCCCCTTTTGTGTGTGCTTGGCATTTCCCAATTGCTAGTTGCTCAGGGAAATGTATGACGTCCACCAATCTGCCCAATAGGAGGGTGTGCTGTACTGGTGACCCATCAGCATGTCTGAAGCCACTCCTCATCCATCGTGACAGCCCAGCATGCACTGTGGATGTCACACAGAATCTGAATAAATTGTCACTTCCTTTCCCCTGCTACGCTCCAATGCCAATATTAAGGCCACTAATTCTGCTGTTTGTGCTGATAAATGTGATGGCAATCGTATCACTAGCTCACTTGTCCCTTCCTCCCTCAGTCTCACTACTGCTGTCCCAGAATGTCTTACCCCATCTGTCTGGTCAATTGTCAAAGACCCATCAAGATAGAGCACACCTTCCCCCTCAAGTGCATCCTCCTGTACCTTGCGAGTGTCACTGAATTCTTCTAGGTTTGCTGTGCAGTCATGTGCGTAGTCACCCTCTTCTAGAATGTCAATGATAAACATCGCCGGATTCACAAGTCTGCATCTCACTACCTTGAGAGCTGAATTGGACAGTAACACCTCGTAGCCTGATGCTCTTTGTGTTGTCAGTTTGCTCTTTGGTTGCTGACTTACTGCGAAAGCGGCTACAGTAAAGCTTGTTTGCACAGATAATGTCCTCTCATTGCTGGGTCTATCTTCCCACTCTAGTAGGCTAGTGGGTTGTGCCTCAAGCTAGTTTTCTGTTTCAGTACTGCCGTCATCACTACTCCATCGGAGTGTGAGAACAAAAATAATTCCTTTTGGTAGTCTGGGATCCCTAACACTGGAGCTGTGCATATCGCTTCCTTCAGCTCATGAAATGCCTCAGTCATTTCTGTTGTCCATTGTATTATCTTCTCCCCTTTCTGTGCTTCCTTCAATGCACTCAATAGAGACCTGATGTAGGTGCTGTAATCAAAGACCCATGCCCTGCAGTAATTACATAATCCCAAGAACTGCTGCCATTCTCTGACTGTTGTGGGTTCTGCTGTTTTATGTATTGTCTCTGCCCTCTCTGGCGTCACCCATTGGCCATTTTGGGAGATCATCTGCCCAATGTATAGCAATATTGTACTTTGGCCTGGTCTACTTTGTATCCCTTGTTAGCTAACACTGTCAGCATGTGTACTGAGTAATTTCTACACATTCTGTCTTGCTGCAGATCAGTGTGTTAGCTACATACTGTATGACCATGCTCATTGGATAGGTTCATCTGAAGAACCCTATTGAATATGGAAGATTATTTACAGTACCCTTGAGAAAGTTTGCATGCTTCCACTTCATATTTCTACATAGAAATATAGTCAAGTCTTGCGAGTCTGGATGTAGTGGTATAGAGAAGAAAGCTTTCTTCAAATCTATGAACATGAAGCAGGTGGCTTCCGCTGGAATTCTGCACAAAATTCATCTTGTGGTATGATCTGTTGTCTCTGAATAGTTCTTCGTCTGTAACTGGTCAACCTGTACCCTTCAGCTATGACGATAACTGCTCACCACGGTCGCCCTGTATTATCTGTCCATTGCACTGCTATCCACTCGTCTCCCATGATCACTGCCTCTAGTTCTAGTGGCACTATCGTCCCTTCCTCCTCATCTAATGGTATCTCTGGCCTGAATAAGTACTCATTTGGAAGGCACCGCATCTTCCCCTGAATCCCTGGGAGCCATGCTATTACAATCTCAGTCCCATATTGGAACACCTCCTCGTTCACTGGCATACCCCTCTGTACCCTTTGTCCACAACATGCTTGAATGATTTCCCTCACATTAAGGTGTATCCCAGGTTTGGAGCACACTAACCCTTTGTCAGTGAATGTGATGGTCATGTTGAGTTTGCTCATAATGTCTCTCCCCAGTACATTTACAGGTGTGTGTCGGAGGAGTAAAGTAGGGGCAAGGATAGATCATGCTCCCCTATAGAACGTAAGTGCAATATTGTCTGTAAAAGGAACCACTTCCATCAACCCAGAGAGTCCTTGAGCATTCAATCGCCTGAGAAACTACATTTCCCCTCCCGGATGCAGGATTTAGTCGCCCTGTGTCTACAAGAAAGGAGAATGTTTTGCCACCTATCGTCACCCCTATGCGTAGTTCCTCCGCAGGGTTGGGTGTAATCAATAGGATGGAACACACCAGGTCCGTCTGTGGGCTGTCCTATCAAGGATATAGGTACATCCCATTCCCTAGGAATGGATTTTCCCCCTACTAAAGTGATCCCCCTCGGTTCGTAATGGGAGTCATGGAGTCCATGCGTGCCACTGTCCTGTCATTCGGTTGTGTGCTATTCTGTATCTGCGGTATCTGCCAGGCTGTGTATGCATGCTGTGCGCTACCCTGCATCTGTGGTGCCTGTGAATACTGCTGCACAGGTGCTTGTGTTTGTGGTGCATGCACCATGGGCAGGTGTGTCTGCGGGCATACGTTTGTTGCCTGTCCCTGTTGTGGTGTCTGGTCCAGTGCATAATATTAAGGGGGTAATTCATAGAATTCAGCGCACAAGTGGCGCGCGCGGCTGGCTCCCAGTGTGCGCGTGCGAATCCCTGCGCCAACCGCGTGTGCTAAAATCCATTTCCGCGCACAGGGTATTCATGGATTCCAGCTACCAAAACCAGCCGTGGCGCACAGTGGCACAGCGACCCTGCAGCAGCGCCATTTACGCCCCCAAGAATGCCTCTCGCGCAGGGAAAAGCCATCAAAATCCCCAATCCAGCGCAAAGGGCTGCACTAACCCTGTACCAGCACGGCAAGCGGGCTACGTGTATCACTGGGGTGCGCGGGAAGTACCTCACGTCATTTCAGCTGGGTACGTGTATTTCAGGGGTGCGCTGGAAGTTCCACACGCAATTCCATCAGGGTACGTGTATATCAGGGGTGCGCGGGAAGTTTCACACGTGAATTCAGCATGGTACGTGTATATCAGGGGTGCGCGGGAATTTCCACACGCGAATGTCCTGGCTACGTGTATTACGGGGTGCGCGGGAAGTTTCACACGCGATATCAGCAGGGTACGTGTATTCCAGGGGTGCGCTGGAAGTTCCACACGCGAATGTCCTGGCTACGTGTATCTCGGGGTGCGCGGGAAGTTTCACACGCGATATCAGCAGGGTACGTGTATTCCAGGGGTGCGCTGGAAGTTCCAAACACGAATGTCCTGGCTACGTGTATTTCGGGGTGCGCGGGAAGTATCACACGCAAAATCAGCAGGGTACGTGTATTTCAGGGGTGCGCGGAAAGTATCACACGCGATTCCATCAGGGTACGTGTATTACAGGGGTGCGCGGGGAGCACCACACGTGAATTCCACGTGTGGGTCCTCCCAGGTGTTCCCTCTACACCCTCCACGGCCCCTGCAGGTGGCCCACACCACAGGGGCCTACCCTGCACATGTCCTGCAGGCACCCCATCAACCATGGCCATGCCCCCCAGCCAACCCACATGTCACCTTGCACTACTGCCCACCAACGCATGTCCCCCTGCACCCCCAGCCACCAGGGGCAGCCTCCACCAGGCCCCCACTCATGTCTCCCACCACCCCCACCCCCCAGCAGTGCAGGGGCAGGCTCCACCAGGCCCCCACCCATGTCTCCCACCACTCCCACCCCCCAGCAGTGCAGGGGCACCCTCCAGCAGGCCCCCACCCATGTCTCCCACCACCCCCACTCCCCAGCCACCAGGGGCACCCTCCAGCAGACCCCCACCCATGTCTCCCACCACCCCACCCCCCAGCAGTGCAGGGGCAGCCTCCACCAGGCCCCCACCCATGTCTCCCACTACCCCCACCCCCCAGCAGGGGCAGCCTCCACCAGGCCCCCACTCATGTCCCTTATCACCCCCACCCCGCAGCCACCAGGGGGAGCCTCCACCAGGCCCCCACCCATGTCTCCCACCACCCCCACCCCCCAGCAGTGCAGGGGCAGCCTCCACGAGGCCCCCACCCATGTCTCCCACCACCCCCACCCCCCAGCAGTGCAGGGGCAGCCTCCACCAGGCCCCCACTCATGTCCCCTATCACCCCCAACCCCCAGCCATCAGGGGCAGCCTCCACCAGGCCCCCACCCATGTCTCCCACCACCCCCACCCCCCAGCAGTGCAGGGGCACCCTCCACCAGGCCCCCACTCATGTCCCCTATCACCCCCACCCCCCAGCAGTGCAGGGGCACCCTCCAGCAGGCCCCCACCCATGTCTCTCACCACCCCCACCCCCCAGCCACCTGGGACACCCTCCAGCAGGCCCCCACCCATGTCTCCCACCACCCCCACCCCCCAGCAGTGCAGGGGCAGCCTCCACCAGGCCCCCACCCATGTCTCCCACCACCCCCACCCCCCAGCAGTGCAGGGGCAGCCTCCACCAGGCCCCCACTCATGTCCCCTATCACCCCCACCCCCCAGCAGTGCAGGGGCAGCCTCCACCAGGCCCCCACTCATGTCCCCTATCACCCCCAACCCCCAGCCATCAGGGGCAGCCTCCACCAGGCCCCCACCCATGTCTCCCACCACCCCCACCCCCCAGCAGTGCAGGGGCACCCTCCACCAGGCCCCCACTCATGTCCCCTATCACCCCCACCCCCCAGCAGTGCAGGGGCACCCTCCAGCAGGCCCCCACCCATGTCTCTCACCACCCCCACCCCCCAGCCACCTGGGACACCCTCCAGCAGGCCCCCACCCATGTCTCCCACCACCCCCACCCCCCAGCAGTGCAGGGGCAGCCTCCACCAGGCCCCCACCCATGTCTCCCACCACCCCCACCCCCCAGCAGTGCAGGGGCGGCCTCCACCAGGCCCCCACTCATGTCCCCTATCACCCCCACCCCCCAGCAGTGCAGGGGCAGCCTCCACCAGGCCCCCACTCATGTCTCCCATCACCCCCACCCCCAGCCACCAGGGGCACCCTCCACCAGGCCCCCACCCATGTCCAACCCATGTTCCCCTGCACCCACACCCCCCAGCAGTGCTGGGGCAGCCTCCACCAGGCCCCCACTCATGTCTCCCACCACCCCCACCCCCCAGCAGTGCAGGGGCACCCTCCAGCAGGCCCCCACCCATGTCTCCCACCCCCCCAGCCACCAGGGGCACCCTCCAGCAGGCCCCCACCCATGTCTCCCACCACCCCCACCCCCAGCAGTGCAGGGACAGCCTCCATCAGGCCCCCACCCATGTCTCCCAACCCCCCACCCCCCAGCAGTGCAGGGGCAGCCTCCACCAGGCCCCCACTCATGTCCCCTATCACCCCCACCCCCCAGCCACCAGGGGCAGCCTCCACCAGGCCCCCACCCATGTCTCCCACCACCCCACCCCCCAGCAGTGCAGGGGCAGCCTCCACCAGGCCCCCACTCATGTCCCCTATCACCCCCGCCCCCCAGCCACCAGGGGCAGCCTCCACCAGGCCCCCACCCATGTCTCCCACCACCCCCACCCCCCAGCAGTGTAGGGGCAGCCTCCACCAGGCCCCCACCCATGTCTCCCACCACCCCCACCCCCCAGCAGTGCAGGGACAGCCTCCACCAGGCCCCCACTCACGTCCCCTATCACCCCCACCCCCCAGCCACCAGGGGCACCCTCCACTAGGCCCCACTCATGTCCCCTATCACCCCCACCCCCCAGCAGTGCAGGGGCACCCTCCAGCAGGCCCCCACCCATGTCTCCCACCACCCCCACCCCCAGAGGCACCCTCCAGCAGGCCCCCACCCATGTCTCCCACCACCCCCACCACCAGCAGTGCAGGGGCAGCCTCCACCAGGCTCCCACCCATGTCTCCCACCACCCCCACCCCCCAGCAGTGCAGGGGCAGCCTCCACCAGGCCCACATCCATGTCTCCCACCACCCCACCCCCCAGAAGTGCAGGGGCAGCCTCCACCATACCCCCACTCATGTTCCCTATCACCCCCACCCCCCATCAGTGCAGGGGCAGCCTCTACCAGGCTCCCACTCATGTCTCCCATCACCCCCACCCCCCAGCCACCAGGGGCAGCCTCCACCAGGCCCCCACCCATGTCTCCCACCACCCCCACCCCCCAGCAGCGCAGGGGCAGCCTCCACCAGGCCCCCACCCATGTCTCCCACCACCCCCACCCCCGAGCAGGGGCAGCCTCCACCAGGCCCCCACTCATGTCCCTTATCACCCCCACCCCGCAGCCACCAGGGGCAGCCTCCACCAGGCCCCCACCCATGTATCACACCACCCCCACGAGTGCAGGGGCAGCCTCCGCCAGGCCCCCACCCATGTCTCCCACCACCCCCACCTCCCAGCAGTGCAGGGGCAGCCTCCACCAGGCCCCCACTCATGTCCCCTATCACCCCCACCCACCAGGGGCAGCCTCTACCTGGCCCCCACCCATGTCTCCCACCACCCCCACCCCCCAGCAGTGCAGGGGCACCCTCCACCAGGCCCCCACTCATGTCCCCTATCACCCCCACCCCCCAGCAGTGCAGGGGCACCCTCCAGCAGGCCCCCACCCATGTCTCCCACCACCCCCACCCCCCAGCCACCAGGGGCACCCTCCAGCAGGCCCCCACCCATGTCTCCCACCACCCCCACCCCCCAGCAGTGCAGGGGCAGCCTCCACCAGGCCCCCACCCATGTCTCCCACCACCCCCACCCCCCAGCAGTGCAGGGGCAGCCTCCACCAGGCCCCCACTCATGTCCCCTATCACCCCCACCAACCAGCAGTGCAGGGGCAGCCTCCACCAGGCCCCCACTCATGTCTCCCATCACCCCCACCCCCCAGCCACCAGGGGCACCCTCCACCAGGCCCCCACCCATGTCCAACTCATGTTCCCCTGCACCCCCACCCCCGGCAGTGCAGGGGCAGCCTCCACCAGGCCCCCACTCATGTCTCCCACCACCCCCACCCCCCAGCAGTGCAGGGGCAGCCTCCACCAGGCCCCCACCCATGTCTCCCACCACCCCCACCCCCCAGCAGTGCAGGGGCACCCTCCAGCAGGCCCCCACCCATGTCTCCCACCCCCCCAGCCACCAGGGGCACCCTCCAGCAGGCCCCCACCCATGTCTCCCACCACCCCCACCCCCAGCAGTGCAGGGGCAGCCTCCACCAGGCCCCCACCCATGTCTCCCACCCCCACGCCCCCCAGCAGTGCAGGGGCAGCCTCCACCAGGCCCCCACTCATGTCCCCTATCACCCCCACCCCCCAGCCACCAGGGGCAGCCTCCACCAGGCCCCCACCCATGACTCCCACCACCCCACCCGGCAGCAGTGCAGGGGCAGCCTCCACCAGGCCCCCACTCATGTCCCCTATCACCCCCACCCCCCAGCCACCAGGGGCAGCCTCCACCAGGCCCCCACCCATATCTCCCACCACCCCCACCCCCCAGCAGTGCAGGGGCAGCCTCCACCAGGCCCCCACCCATGTCCCCTATCACCCCCACCCCCCAGCAGTGCAGGGGCACCCTCCAGCAGGCCCCCACTCATGTCTCCCACCACCCCCACCCCCCAGGGGCACCCTCCAGCATGTCCCCAACCATGTCCCCCACCACCCCCACCCCCCAGCAGTGCAGTGGCAGCCTCCACCAGGCCCCCACCCATGTCTCCCACCACCCCCACCCCCCAGCAGTGCAGGGGCAGCCTCCACCAGGCCCCTACCCATGTCTCCCACCACCCCACCCCCCAGCAGTGCAGGGGCAGCCTCCACCAGACCCCCACTCATGTCCCCTATCACCCCCACCCCCCAGCAGTGCAGGGGCAGCCTCCACCAGGCCCCCACTCATGTCTCCCATCACCCCCAGCCACCAGGGGCAGCCTCCACCAGGCCCCCACCCATGTCTCCCACCACCCCCACCCCCCAGCAGTGCAGGGGCAGTCTCCACCAGGCCCCCACCCATGTCCCCTATCACCCCCACCCCCCAGCCAACAGGGGCAGCCTCCACCAGGCCCCCAACCATGTATCCCACCACCCCCACCCCCCAGCAGTGCAGGGGCAGCCTCCACCAGGCCCCCACCCATGTCTCCCACCACCCCCCAGCAGTGCAGGGACAGCCTCCACCAGGCCCCCACTCATGTCCCCTATCACCCCCACCCCCTAGCCACCAGGGGCAGCCTCCACCAGGCCCCCACTCATGTCCCCTATCACCCCCACACCCCAGCCACCAGGGGCAGCCTCCAGCAGGCCCCCACCCATGTCTCCCACCACCCCCACCCCCCCGCCACCAGGGGCACCCTCCAGCAGGCCCCCACCCATGTCTCCCACCACTCCCACCCCCCAGCAGTGCAGGGGAAGCCTCCACCAGGCCCCCACTCATGTCCCCTATCACCCCACCCCCAGCCACCAGGGGCAGCCTCCACCAGGCCCCCACCCATGTCTCCCACCACCCCCACCCCCCGGCAGTGCAGGGGCACCCTCCACCAGGCCCCCACTCATGTCCCCTATCACCCCCACCCCCCAGCAGTGCAGGGGCACCCTCCAGCAGGCCCCCACCCATGTCTCCCACCACCCCCACCCCCCAGCCACCAGGGGCACCCTCCAGCAGGCCCCCACCCATGTCTCCCACCACCCCCAACCCCCAGCAGTGCAGGGGCAGCCTCCACCAGGCCCCCACCCATGTCTCCCACCACCCCCACCCCAAGCAGTGCAGGGGCAGCCTCCACCAGGCCCCCACCCATGTCTCCCACCACCCCCACCCCCCAGCAGTGCAGGGGCACCCTCCACCAGGCCCCCACCCATGTCCCCTATCACCCCCAGCCACCAGGGGCAGCCTCCACCAGGCCCCCACCCATGTCTCCCACCACCCCCACCCCCTAGCAGTGCAGGGGCAGCCTCCACCAGGCCCCCACTCATGTCCAACTCATGTTCCCCTGCACCCCCACCCCCAGCACTGTGGGGCACCTGCCAGCAGGCCCCCACTCATGTCCAACTCATGTTCCCCTGAACCCCCACCCCCAGCACTGTGGGGCACATGCCAGCAGGCCCCCACTCATGTCCAACTCATGTTCCCCTACACCCCCACCCCCCAGCACTGTGGGGCACCTGCCAGCAGGCCCCCACTCATGTCCAACTCATGTTCCCCTGCACCCCCGCCCCCCAGAACTGTGGGGCACCTGCCAGCAGGCCCCAACTCATGTTCCCAGCCACCATGTCATCACAATCTAGATCCCTGGTCCCTATGGTCAGCCTCCAAATGCAAAACACCCACCCGAGTATTGCATCCACCCACTTAGAAATGGCAATAACATGATAGAACACCAATTGCAAGTTTGGAAACAAACACATGTCCCTCACATACACCCAATGGGTGTCAGTGAATCTCAAAACCCATATCATGATATGCATGAAACCAATGAGATGATACTACACATTGAAGTTTGATAAAAAAAATATGTATTAAAGGAAACATAAATTGAATCAAAAATAAACAAACAGAAATGGGAATGTAAAAAAATGAAAAGAAGCATGTCCGTGAAAAAAAACAAAACCAAAAATCATAATCCAAAGGAATGGTGTCCAAAGTCACAGTCCACAAAAGAAAATCCAATGGAAAATTATGATTGAAAGCCATTGCTCCATGGGTAAATTGTAAAAGAAAAAGAAAATCCAACAGTGAACTATGTACAGATGAACAAGCCAGGGTCCATTATCCCAACAAAAGAAATGAAACCTATCTAACAACACTAACTAATAAAAAAAACTATATACAAAAATGTGGCCCATTGTCCAAAAGGTCCAAAAAAAATCAAAAACAAAGGAAACCTAACACTAACTACATAACTATGTACAAGGGCAGCGGGCTAGTCTGACGGCTCACTTTTGGATGTCCCGGGCCAGGGCATCATCAAACTCCTGCTCAATGTCCCGGAGGCGGTCCTCCTCCATGGCACCGAGGGTCCGCAGGGCCATCGACGTGTCCACCTCCAACCCCCTGCGGATTGCCTCGAGGTACTCGGCCCGCCTCAGGGCCCTCGCATGGAGTTCTCCGCCCTGACCATCGTGAGCCATGCCTCTTCCGCCCGCTGCCGCTCCGCATCTATGGCGTGGCCCAACCGCTGCCACACAGAAGACACTTTCTGTCGTGGGTCCTCCTGCCCTCCGGCTGATGCCTGCCCCTCCGATGTTGAAGGCCCCGAGCCTTCATGGCTCCCACCACGTTGCTGCTGCTGCTGTGCCTCTGCCCGTGCACTGCCTCCTGCTGCCTGCACATCCTCCGCTGGCTGGGGTGCAGTCGTTGATGTGGCCACCCCTGCTGGACGTCCGACTGCCGGCTGTGGCAGGGATGCCTCCTCCACCAGCCTGGCCGCACCGTCAGAGGCAGCTCCACAGGGCACCCAGGTGACTGATGGGTGGGAAGATGGCACGGAGGACGACTGGCGCATAGGGGGTTCAGTTGAGGAGGGGGTCGCAGCAAGCCCCATCAAACGGAGGAATCCGGCCTGGGTGACCTGTCCCAGTAGGCCGACGCGGTCAACGAGCCATTCGAGATGACGTGCAGTCTCCTCATGAAAAGACTGCAGGTCACCTCGCATGGCCCGTTGACGCAACGCCACACCAGTCAGGACAGGCTCAACCCGGACCCGGATAGCCACGTCCGCAGGCAGAGGAAGGCCAGTTGTCGTGAGCTCATCCCCTGCCTGAAAACGGGTCTGGACGTAGGCATCCCTGCTGGTGCAAGATGATGCAGGGACAGGATCAGGGACAGGATTGCACACAGGCACCTCTGCAGCGGCCTGTGCTGCCTCCTGTCCCTGGTCCTGCACTGCACCACTAGCACCAGTGGGATCCCCACCTCCAGACCCCGTCTCTGTTGCTTGCACGGCCTCCTCCTCCACCAAACCCCCCACCAACCTGGATGACTCCGTGCCATCTTCCCCCGTTGGGCCCTGTGGGGTCCCAGCTGCCCCTTCTGCTGCCGAGGAGTCCAACTCCAACCTCCGCCTCTTGGACCTCCCCCCGGCAGCTGCGGCCTGGGATGCGGCACCGGACTCCTCACTCCCCGACGAGATCACAACATGGGAGGGGAGCCGGGCCTTGCGTCTCCGGCTGGCGGTGGGATCCCCGCCGCTGTGCTCCACAGCACCTTCTCCGCCATCTTCATCAGTTGATGCTGCAGACAGGGAGAAATAAAACACAGGCATCAGGGTACTGTACAATGGACGCATACATCCATGACAGTTGTACATGAGTGGCATTGGCAAACCTCAGACATGCCATCACAATCCCCAACACACATGTCATTTCAACTCGTACACATGAGCCATACCACAGCCATATCGCAACTGCCAGCACCATCCATACACATACAACAGCATGAGCAGGCAAAGCTGAGCCAGACATCACATGCAACACTGGAAGTGCACTACACATGTACACACACCACCACACTTGCATGCATGTGTACACCTCTGCCAAGTGTCGCAGTGTTCAGATGGGCATCCATGTCACATCTGCCAATCAGGCTTCCACATCCCGCTGTCACATGCATCCATGTTGCATCACTGTTGCACCCTTGTCAAATACACACAAATGCACATGTACACAGTGCTGATACATGCAGCTGAAAACAACATACATGCGTGACATCACGAACATGTCTACTTACATACACATTCATCCAAACATGTGTGCCCACACAACTGCATTTGGCATGCAAGCCTACACACCAAGCACCATCCATGTCTCACACATTATAGCCCTCGCATGTGTTAGCCTCACGGCCCTGTACACCCCCACCCACACTCGACCCCATATAAACAGATGTGCAACCTGCACACTACTGAAACATCACCACACGCACAGCTCACAATCATGTTGCATGTACACTTACCGCTCGACTCCAGACGGGTCTGCCTCTCAAGGACCTGGACGTGGAGCGCTGGAGATATGCGTTCCAGGACCCTCATCTGATCTTCCGACACGTGGCCCGGGCGCCCCTTAGCATCCGCTGCCTTCAAGAGGCGCTGGGCCTTGTTCAGGGTCCTGGACCTGAAGTCCTCCCAGCGCTTCTTGACATGTTGTAAGTCGCGGACTGCCACCCCCTCTGCGTTGATGGCAGTCACTATGTCAGTCCAGATCTGAGTCCGTCCTTCCTTGTCGGCGCGGGAACTTCTGAAGAGGGCATCATACTGCCCCAGGACTTGCTCCACCAGGACACCAACTTCCCTGGCACTGAAGCTGGTGCCCCTCTGCCTCTCTGGCCGGGGGTTGTCAGTGGTGCCAGATGTTGCAGTGCCCGACATGACAACCCCAGAGGCAGGAGTGGGTGGGCAACTGGGTCCTGGGGCTGGGCTGTGGAGCGATGGAATCCCAGTCGGGAGTCTTCGGTTCCAGCAGGGGTGATCACAGCAACAGCACCCCTGGCTGATGTGCAGGCAGCAAATGGCAGGGCACGTGGGCAGCAGGCAGTCAGGCAGCAGCAGATGGCAGGTGGGAGCGTGCTCGGGGCTCTGGGGGGCAGCAATTCGGCCTTCTGGGCAGGAGCGTGGTCTTCCGTGTGCTTACGCGTGGCCAGCTTGATACGGAGTGATTTGGCACGTGAAAATTCTGCACGTCAGGGTGTAATTCGAGGAAAGGCCCTTAGCGCGTAAGCGCGCCAGCACGCATACGCAATTCATTGGACAGAAGGCCCCTCAAGCGCAAGCGCCCCTGTGACGTGACGCGCAGAGGCGTGCATGGGCATTTCAGCGTGCGTGAAAAACTGCACGTCCGCGTGTAATCCGAGGAAAGGGCCCATGCGCGTAAGTGACGTGACGCGCGCGGGCGTTTCCCTCAGCACGGGTTAAAGGTGAGCAGGCCCAGCAGTTCGCTGTACGTGCCTTTCGTGGAGACCGACGTGTGTTGCTGCTTCCTGTTGTTTCGCGCGCCATCACAACTTCACAGCTATCAAGGACGTATCTCTTCTTTTGGCGGGGGTATTGGCTATGTGTGTTTTTCTGCATCGCGCTAGTCAGACGGTGAGTCGCACACGCTCTTTTTCCCACTGCGGGTGCCCCTGTGTATCGCACCCATTTTCGATGTCATAGTAGCCTGCGTGTCCCACGCGTACGCATTCGTGTTACTGGGTGCCACCGCGTACTGCGGGAGGTTGAATCCACACAGGTAGGCTGCAGGGTTGCGTGCACGGTTTTACTGCAGTTTTGGGGTGCCTGAGCATTGCGTGACCCGTCACTACATCACCAGGGTCACATACAGCCTTGCAGGTGCAGGGGGGCTGTTAACATCTTGCTTCCCACCCCCTTCACCCCAATTGCCCAGGTCAATTGTGGTGTACACCTCCCATTGGCACCACTCCATTTGTGCCGGCACTACTACATCTGTGCCATGGTTGGGAGGCCACCAAAGGTGAGGGGCGCCTCAGCTGGGCGTCCTCCTCGTGGCCGGCGTGGTCGGGGACGTGGCCATGGTGACCAGGGAGTAGGGGGACTCCAGGGTGTCCAGGGCGGCCACAGAGGGGGAAGAGGCAGGGGTGCGCCACTTGAGTACAATGTTGTGCCATGTGTCGGTGCAGTCATGCCACCACCCCCTGTGGTTCCGGGGGATGCAGCTTCTGCATCTGGCACTGGCGCCCGTGTGACCCGGCAGTCCGTTCCATTGACTGCCATGGGCCCAAGGGTAGTGGTAGCTGCAGGTGCAGCTGTGGACACCGCCACCCAGGCTCAGGGTCTGCCAGCGAAGGCTGCGTTGGCACTTGAGGAGCCCTTGGTAGATCTCCAACAGGTCAGGAGGGAAACCATAGGGGCAGGCCGGGCTGCTCAGACCAAGACACCTGTCCCTGGGGCAGTCATGTGATCTGCTGCCCCGAACAGCCGGGTGTTGGCAAGTGCAGGGGCAGATGCACCCAACAGCACCCCGGTTGTGAGTCTGCCAACCAGGACCGTTGCGGTCAATGACCCTGCCACAGCTGATGTTGTTGCGCAGGGTCCATTAGTGGGCACCCAGCTTCCACTGACACAAGTCAGGCCTTTGGTCATCCCTCCACCTGCCACTCCCTTGGCTCAATCCACCGAACCCACTGGCCATACTGGTCAGGGCGGCATTAGCCAGCCAGGGTCTGCGCCACAGTCCAAGAGGAGGAAGGTTGCACCTGCAGCACAGGCTGGGACCCCACACACAGCCACGACCTCCTGCACGTCGAGGAAGAAGCCTTTCTGCAAGCAGGAACTGGACTTCCTCGTGGACTACGTGCGGGGCCACAGCCGTGACATGCTAGTGGGTGCCAATAGTCAGACTACGGCTGCCCAACGTGACACCCACTGGAAGCATGTTGCGGAACATGTCAGTTCATTCGGCCATGAGGTGCGCACGGCGCAAGAGTGCAAAAAGCATTGGAATGACATCAAACGCAGCAATAAGGCTAAGCGTGCCTCTAATTACAACTTGACTCTGGTGACTGGCGGTGGGCCTGCACCAGAGGAGGAAGAGCTCACTCCGCATGAGGCACTCGTTGCGGAGTTCATACCACCTGAATTGGCCGAAGGAGTGGGAGAGATGCTGGACTTTGATGCCAAGTCCAGCGAGTGTTGATGCGTGTTTGTTGAGGACGTGTGTGTTTCACTTGTGGGATGTGTTCTGCATGATTGCCACTACATGTGACGTGTACATGGTTCTGATGTGTAAGTAATGCAATGCTTCCGTCATGCATGTCTCCTCTGCCTGCATGCGGGGACCCCATGTAGGCATGCTCCCTTGCCCCTCCTCCGCCACTCTGCACCCCAGTTCCACCTTTGCACTGGTGTTCTTCAATCTTGCCAATGTGTACTTTCTTGTTCATGCGTCCTGTGTAGATGCTAACTTCCAGCGTGGAATCTGCCAGACATATGCCGTGTGGTACAGCCTTAGTACTTGATGCAGGGTATCTCACTTTTACTGTGCATAGGTCAGATGTCCCGCAGGGACATGAGTGCCCATTCATGCTCCATGTGCATTGCACGCATGCCCCTATGTGTCCTTGACTGGATGATCACTGTAATACAAGTCCTTGGTTACATACATTGCCTGCCATCTCATCAGCCTTCACATGTCAACTGTGGCTCAGTCTTGCGTTGCACACATGTTTAGGGTCTGACAATCTGTGTGGCTCACAGGCCTCAGCCTGTTCAATGGCCAATGACTCTGTCCAACTGTTGTTGTGTCTTCTTCACACATGGGCGGAATCCAGAGTTTTCATCATGTGTCCTGCTTACTGTCCCAGCATAATTTGCAGTGTTGTCACTTGAATCACATTAAGCTGTTGATGCCAGTCAACACTGCCTGTCAATACACAGGTGTATGGTCAACCGTTTGATACCATGCTAGGCATCCCTGCTTTGGTACTGGGATGGAGGGGTGCTTGGCTTCTAGATATGGTACACATTGAATGCACAATGCACGTGATGTCTGAATTTGACATTGCACTGCCTTCACATTTCCTGGCACACACCATGGAGTCCTTGTACATGTAGGTAGTGAGTGGCGTACACATTTTCTGCACTGCATAGACCCACTTCCATGTAAACTGCCACCTTTCAACAGCTCTGATCACAGAAGCAATTCAAAGTTGACCCAGCATGCATGCCAGGTTATATGTTGTGTGTCACATGTCTGCCTGATGCGTTTGCTGTCGGTGTGTGTGTGTGTGTTGTGTGCTTCTGACATGTGTAGTGACCTTTTTTCTCTCTATTTTTCAGGTGACGACACAATGGAGGCAGAGGATGGTATTGTCATGCCAGACACAGGGTTGTTACCACTACATCAACCCGGCACTAGTGGGGGTCGTGGTAGGCCACGAAAACCCCCAAGTGCTACAGTCCATCTTGCCTCTGGCTGCCTATGAGTCCAGCCTTAATGACGACTCTGACGACTCTGACGTCCATGTTGAGTTGGATGAGCATCAAGTCCATGTGTCAGGGGTGAGTGATTCTGATGTGGACACTCCTCTGTCTGCGACACCTGCACTGAGGGATCAGACAGTCTTGGTTCCTCCGCCCGTGGTGGATCGGGACGCAGGGTCACCCTCCACACCAGTCACTGATGTGCCTGGTACATCACGTCGACGGGGGCATGTAGTCGTGCAGCCGTGGGCGGTGCCAACACAGCGAGGACCCCCGGTCCTTGGGTCCCGCAGGGGTCAAGCCCGGCAACGCGGTCGCCGCGCGCAACCGCAGTATACTGAGTGGGAGCAAGACATGACTGCCAATTCAGAACGGCAGGGGGCAGCAATGGAGAACATCGTTGAGAGCATGGAGCGTGTGGCCCGATCTGTGCTCCCCCCTGCTAGGCAGGTGCTTCTCCAGCAGCAGGCGGCACGGTCCACGGCCCGCTCGCTCAGGCTGGGCATGGCGACCTCAGACAGGGCACGCCAGGCTGAAATGTCGTCTCTGCGTCAAGCAATTGCTGCTCATGCAGAGGCTCACATGGATGCCCTGAAGGAGGAGTATGCTTCCCTCAGATCGACTCTGGGTGTCCTTATGATGTCCCAGAGGCAGCAGGCAGAGGAGAGGTTTGCACAGCTTGAGCGTACCATCTCTGCTGAGCTATAGGCTTGCCGGGAGGTGCAGCGGTTGTCCAGCCAGGCCTTGCAGGAGGAACTCCGTGCTACCTTGCAAGAGGAAGCACGTGTATCACGTGAGGTTCTGCATGCAGACCTACGTCACATCGCCACACAGAACCAGGCTCACCCGTCCGGCAGACTTGCTGCCGACGAGGGGCAAGCTGCGGCTAGGCGTGGCCAGGCTACCTGTGTGCACAAGCAGAGGCACAGGGATTGCAGACCTACATCCTAGAACTGCTGACGTGTTCCAAGGAACTCCAGGCAAGGTGAGCAGCACAGGGGGGCCACAACACAGCAAAGCTTGTACCAGGCGAGTTGCACATGCAGGCTTAGTCACAGCACTGAGGGTGAGCTTGGATGAATATTGGTGTTGAAGCACACAGCGCAGCTCAGATGTGTTGGTGGACTGATGGCTGTTGATTGTAAGGTTGTCTGGGACACCTGCAGGGGCAATGGCACATACCCTCCGGTACACCAAGGTCCATCGAGGCACTTGTATCAACCATGTAGCCTTCCGAGACATGGAAAGGGGCAGCTCACAGGGACATACAGCAAGGGACATACTCGGGTGCAGTGCATTTCATTTCCATGTACATTATGATAAATGCACTGCCAACTTTGTTTCGGTCATGGTGGTACACAACTTGCTCTGAAGTCATGGCTTGCTATATGGGTATGTCTACTTACCCAGGGAACATTGCATGTTGTGTGAATTGTGACACATTGGTGTCCCATTTGCCACGCACCCACCGGCGGCTGACTTACTGCATTGACTGTGTGTGACCCATCACAGGGGTGATGTTATATATGGGTACGTAGCAGCTACACCAGATTGTCTGTTTGTAGAGTAGTTTGTTGCTATGGGGCATGTATGGTGGTGTGTTTTTGTGTGATTGGCACGTACAGGTTGTTGACTGTGGCTCTCTTTGCAGCATTGCAGTGCTCCTGTAACCGGACCTGAGAGTGCGCAGGCAGGAGGCCAGCACTCAAAATCAGAGCTAAGTGTCTTGTTGTTTTTCTTTCAAACTGCACTGCATAGGCTTGCTGGGGGGTGCACTAATGCATGGATGTATGTGTAATTCAATTTTGTATGTTTTCTCCCCCCTAATCACCCGGAATCCTA
Source organism: Ambystoma mexicanum (assembly GCF_040938575.1). Classification (NCBI taxonomy): domain Eukaryota; kingdom Metazoa; phylum Chordata; class Amphibia; order Caudata; family Ambystomatidae; genus Ambystoma; species Ambystoma mexicanum. Next base: position 827,900,197 of record NC_090939.1, read on the forward strand.
TGCAATTTTGAACCCTGTACCCTCTACTCTGTGTTCCTGCTTCCCGTACCTATCCAAGCAACGTTCCCTAACCCTCTTTCCCCGCTGGGGTTGCGGATGCCTGTGTAAGCCCCAAACTTGCAGGCGCCAAAACCCTAGAGGGGGTGGTTGGTTCATGCCACTCCTAAGCCTGGACTACAGAAGGCCATGACAATGATGTACAAGTTTGTTTGGATTGTGTATGTGTTCATGCAGGTAGTACATTTTCGTGCATTCCCTACTTTCATGTGTCATTCCTCCTCCCCTCTCCTGCCACTCATTCCAGTTATCCAGTGTGCCAACACCTGTCCCGACTGCATATCCCTGAACCTCCTTCCCCACCAGGGTCTCAGGGGCCTGTGTGAGTTTGACCTTGCAGGCAGGGGGGACACGGTGGGGGTGGTTGTTTCGTGACACTCTCGCGCCTGTACACGGGACCTGTGACGGTACACATCCGTTCATGGTGCATCATTCTATGTTATGTACCACACATGGTTCACATCCTGTTGTGACGTTGTTTTACTGTGCTACCTTGGTTGTTGCATCATTGTGGTAGTACTTGGCCTTTGTGAGGTACTGCTACGTCAAGTCATCTACTGGAGGGTGTTCTGGTTCGTTTTTATGCCTTGGATTTTGTGATTTTGGAAACGAGTGTGGATTCTGAGGGTGCAGGCACCTTTTTACACACAAGGTGGGAGATGGTGACGAAGGGTAAAGGTGATCCTGTGGCCAGGTGGAATTGAGGGTTGAAGGCTCAATGACCCAGGTGCAGTTGTTCAGTGGGTCATGGTCATTTGTGAGGGAGAGGGGGGGTTGTTGTTGATAGTTGCCTTGCCCTCCAGTGTGATGGGAACCCTGACATTGTAATGGTGGTATCCTATGTACATGTTATGTTCTGCTGATCAATGCCTGTTCATGTGTTGTGTTTACCTTTTGTGGTTTGACATGCTGGGGTGTACACATGGTGAATGTTCACATGTGATGTGTAGAGAACACTGATGGTCACTTGATTGCACATGCATATGTTGAGTGCATGTCCTTGCTGACCCACACACTTGCACTCTGATGCACTACATGTACTACCACCCTTGCATATCCACGTGTACACTGATTGCCTTCTGGTGCCCACTGTGTCCCTGCAGCACATGTTCTGTGACAAATTATGGATCCTGTACATGCCTAATTTGCTTTTTGATGTGGTCTGTCACTTAGATGTGATGCTCAGGGTGTGCATCACACACAATGGCTGTTCACTGTGCTGTGCGCTGAGCAGTGTGTTGCAGGAGTAGGACACAGCACACAGAAGCTGCAGTGTTGATTTTGCAATGCACAGTGTGCATGTAGACAGGCATTCATTGTTATGTTACGTCTACAACTCTTGTAATGCATTTGGAAATGACTTATTTTGGGTGGGAGATTGTTGGTCAGTCATTTCATCTGATTCCAGGTCAGGCATCATTGTCTGATGCCACTATACATTTTGGACATGGCAATGTGTACCTTATTGTTACTGTGTTGGTGTATGGGTATTGCTTGCCATGTCATGTTGTGGTTTGGGAGGGTTTGAGTGACATAAGAGTGATGGCCATGGCCTGTTTTGCAGGTGTGTGTGATTCACACCTTGCATGTCAGGGTCATCCGCTTCTCAAAGCAACTAGCTGGGGGTAGATCTCTCTCCACGGCAGGGCCCTCCCTCTGAAACAGCCTTCCTGCCTCACTGGAACTTGAGGAGAACCATCTCCAGTTCGGGAAGCACCTCAAGACCTTCCTCTTTGCTTCTGCTTTCTCTCTGCCTCTCCCTTGCAAAATTCTTCACTGGAACTGCACTGGATCTGCAACTGGGCCACTCTTACTGACCTCGGTCCCTGGCCCAGCCACTCTCCACTTGCACTGCCTCCCTGGCAACCCCTGCACTGCGGTACTGTCTCTCTATCCCTACATCCCCCCCTTCCCAGCACTTGTCTGCACTTACCTTTGCAGTTGCCACCAGCTGGCCTATGTATTTGTTTTTGGGTCTACTTACCCTTTACTGCACTCCCCACCTCCCCTTCCCCTTGCACTTTTCCCTTCCCCATACCCCTGCACTTGCACAATCTAAATGACACCTGGCCTAGTAGTACCGTTGTCTGTCTTCCCTTGTTCCATCGATTGTTCCATCGATTGTCACCTGGTATGTGCCAGGCCTGTGTGCACTCCGCAGGGGTGGGAGTTTAGGTGAAAAATGTGGCCACAAGCTGGGTCCGGGCTTCCTCGCCACGTGCCCTGTCCCCTCCCATGGGCAGCGCCTGTGCCTGTGGTTGGGGATGTGGGGGCACCACCATGTCCACCGGGACGCCCTGCCGTGTTGCAACATTGTGCAGAACACATGCTGCCACAATGATCCTGCACACTACTTGTGGTGCATAGAGTAGCTGCCCGCCAGAGCAGTCAAGGGAGCGGAAACGTGACTTGAGCACTCCGAATGTGCGCTCCACTATGGCCCTGGTTGCAATATGGGCGGCGTTGTATCTTACCTGGGGTAGTGTGGTGGGGTTCCGGATTGGCGTCATCATGTGGTTGCTCAGAGGGTAGGCACTGTCCCCTGGGGAGGTGTAAATGGTTGTGATTATTGGGGTTTGTTTATTTGAGTGTGTGTGTGTGACATGCATGCATGTGCAAGGGCATTTGTACTCACCTAGGAGCCATGTGTCGCCATGCTGCCTAGCTTCCAGGGCCCGGCGGACATTCTGTATATGAAACTGTCATGGGTGGAGCCAGGGTAGTTTGCATAGACAGAGGTGATGATTCCCTTTGCATCGCATACCACCTGTACATTGATGGAATGCCAGTGCTTGCGGTTTCGGTAGATGTGCTCAGTGGCCCTAGGTGGACGTAGGGCCACATGGGTGCAATCTATGGCACCGAGCACTTTGGGAAAGTGTGCCACCCTGAAAAAGATCCAGGACAACAGCCTGCCTTTCTGCGGGTGTTCTGGGCATGTATATGTGCCTGCGGACTGAGGGGCGCGCTGTCATGATTGCCAGTACCTGGTGTAGGCAGCGTGACTGCGTGGCCTGTGTGACCCCCCCCCCACTATGGCAGTAGTCCGCTGAAATGACCCAGTGGCCAAAAAATGCAGGACATTGAGCAGCTTCTCCAAGGGGCTCAATGCTTGGGAGCAAAGGGTGGGGGATGTAAGGTCATCTTCCCACTCCCTGACCAGGTCTAGGATGATGTGGGGTGGAAACCTATACCTGCCATAGACCTGGTCGTCAGGCATCCCAAAAAGGCTTGTCCGTGGTGCGAAAATGCGTGCCCTGGCTATTCTCCTCCTCCTGCGGTGTCCCACGATCAGTGCTGCGACAAATGGGGCATTCATCGTAGCTGTATATACGTGTTTGTTGTTTGCGCGCACTTTTATACTGTGCACGGGGACGCTTCCGCCTGCCTTCGTGTGGCAGACGCATTGACGCCTGTGTGCGTCGTTTGCCGTGCGCGGGTTTCCCGTATTCGGATCCATGAATACGGGTTGTTCGCGTGTGTGTGGGCGTTCCGTGTAGTTCCCTGCAGTACTTCCCCAGTTACGCCTTCTTTTTCACGCGTTATTGCCCATTCCGCGTGTTACGCCCACTGTTCCGCCCACTTTGGTTGTGTGCGCCGCGCTATGTGCGCTTTTGCTGTGCGCGTAGCGCACGCCGTGTATGCCTGCATGCGCCATGGCTGGATTGGGCGCACGGACAGCGGGAAACACGCGCAGCGACTTCCTTGAATCGCACACGTGCGCTGCGTTTCTCGTGCCTGCGAAACCTTGCGCCTGCTTGCGCATGGATTTTCGGTGCACGTTTGTTCCATGAATCGCCCCTAAGTCTGTTCCCCTTGGTATGCTGGCTGATATTGCATTCCCCCATTCTGTGGCATTCCCCTGCTCTGCACACTCCCAAGATGTGTCCTATCCGTCTGCATACCCACTATTGGGGTGGCTCTCTCACCTGTCCTTGCAACCCCCCCATAAAATCCCTCTGGGCCCTTCTGCATCTGTTGCCCATATCCTGGAGACCCCCTGGAAATCCCCCTTGGTTGACATGTATCTGAGGCTCGTACCGGCATCCTCTAGGTGGCCCCCCTCTTTCTCGAAACCCGTGCTGCGCATTCCCCACCCTATGAATCCTCCCCCCCATGGGCAGCGGTGGTACTACGCCTGGTGTCCCTTGTCCTCTCGTGCTCGTCAGTACTGCCCCTTCAATGGCATATTTAGATTGCGTTCTCTGTACTAACTACGTTTCCTCTTGCTTCCTTTCCTCACACTTTTTCCTTGTGTTTTCTTGCAGTAACCTACAATGGTGTTCTATCGTGAGCTGTATTTCTGGCCAAGGCTTTGCATTTATTCCCACTAATTTCTTGAGTTGCTTTTGCACCAGCTCTAGTAACCTTTGGCATAATATATGGTAGAATAATGCTACTGCTCTATCTCTAGCCATCCCCACAGGTTACACAATACTTAGAAAAGACCGAACGCACCAGAGAGGTGGTGGTGTCACCCTCATTGCAAGGGCATCCCTCTCTATCAGGGAGGCTGAAGGTCAAATCAGTCACAGTTGTGACTACCTCCTTCTCAAAATTAACGCTTCTCACAACTGCACCTTCTCTATGCACATTATATATCGCCCCCCAGGCCCATTGCCGACTTCCAGGAAAACCTTATCCTTTCATTGTCTGACAACATCAAAAGGACCTCCCAAGTCCTGCTCCTGGGCGATCTCAACCTAGGGATTAACGACCCAAAGGATTCCCATGCTAATACCGTGAACAAAGCCCTGATCACTTTGGGCTTCTCCGAGATCATCCATGAACCCGCACACATTAATGGACGCACCCTAGATTGGATTGCTCAGCATAACTGATCTATCCAAGTAATTGCCAACACGCCCCCCCATGGTCTGACCACCATTATATTCAATTCAACCTCCTATCCAAAAAAGGCTCCTCAAAGCCTTCCACTCCCTGCCCAGCTGCCTTCGCTACAAGCTCAGGGCAGCTCAATGCAGAAAACATTGCACCTTTCTTATTGGTTCCCGCACTACAAGCCCCGTTCTCCAAAAACCCTGACACTCTCGCAAGCACCTTCAAAGACATCATCACGCAAGCTGTCGACTCTATAGCCCCCCTCTCCCTCAAAAAAGCTAAAAAAGCCAGACACTCAAATACCTGGTTCTCAAAGGACTTACTTGACGAACGAGCCAAAAAAAGGATAGCACCCTCTGCTTGGAAAGCCAGCCCCTTGGAGGCCCCATGAGTGCCTTTAAAGCCATCTCTAAAAACTAAAAAACAAACATTATCCAAGCTAAAGCTGTCTTGTTTAACTCTAGGATCAACTATGCCAAATCAGGATCCAAAGAAATATTCACTATCTTCCGCAAGCTTGAGAAGACTTCCACTACTCCTCCCACTCTCCTCAAGTATGAAAATTGGTGTAACAACATTCAGTCAGCTATGCTGGACAAACTGAATATCCTCCAAACCAAAATCTGAGGCCATCAAAAAGCCCTTAGCCTTCTCATAGCAGATTTGCATGACAACTCGCCTGCAGTCTCCAATTCTAACCCGTCCACCCCTTTTGACTTCAAAGAAATGACAGAACTGGAAGTCATTGCCCTGCTCAAAACCATCAAACCCTCCAATTGTAAGGGCGATGCCTGCCCGGCACAACTCATTAAAGACTCTACACACCTCCTCGCCCCTTTCATAACTGCCTTTATTAACTCCATTTAAAACTGGCCTTGTCCCCAAGGACCTCAAGGAAGCCTGGGTTCGCCCGCTCCTTAAAAAACCGTCCCTGGACTCAACTGTTCCAGGAAACTATAGGCCCATTACCACCGTCCCTTTCCTCCTAAAAATCTTGGACAAAGCAGCCTACCTGTAACGCTCACCTGATTCCCGTAGAGGCGCCGGTCTTGACTGAGCGTATACCGTATCTTCAAAGGTGATGTGTAACACACGGCTGGCTCTTTGGGCTGGACCTCTGTGCACTGTATGTTTGACTCGAAGGGTAAGATGTCTGCAGATAGAAAATATGGGATTAATGAACTGGGTTATTGAATGTCTCTCTCTTCTTCCCTTTCTCTTCTCCTGTAGAACCCCGAAGGTTAACGCTCTCACCTTAGGTAAGTGAACGCCGTGCTCTCCATCTGCCTCGGGGCAGGGTGCTGTAACCAGTTTCTTCACTGGATAAGGGGAGCAGGCCTCTTGACTTCAGAGGACTGCTGTCCGTCGTTTACTGCACGAACGGTAAGTTTCGAGTAATTCTAATGTCTTTAAAGTCTTTAGTAATGATGTCTCTTGTTTTGCAGGGTTCCGGCGATGGTGGATGACGGGCTGAAGTGAGTTGAAGATGGAGCCCGTGTGATGAATAGAAGCGCCTGGAAGCACGTAAGTAAGCGCTTGTTGCCTGCTTCACGATGCGCTCTAACTGTCTTTTTATTTTGCAGGTACAAGTTCGGAGCGGCTGCAGGGTGCCGGAATACCCACTGGGTTAGATGTGGAAAGGAGTAATGGCACGTGAGTATTAAAGTTCCCCAATGTCTATAAACGCACCTTGTTTTGTCTTTCAGATGCGGGATGCAGCGCCGAAGGCCTCCGGAGCGTGCGAAGAGTTGGTAAGCTTTTGTCTTTCAGATGCCGGAATGCAGTGTGAAGACCTCCGGAGCGCACGAAGAGTAGGTAAGCCTTTGTCTTTCAGAATGCAGCGCGAGGCGTTGGTGACAGCCGATGGCCCAGGTAAGTGAAGAGCTGTCACTGAAGACCGTAATGCTAACCTGTTCTTTCTTGTCTTTATAGGTGTTGCTGAAGACTGGATTCAGGATGGTAAGCCTTTTTCCTTAGGCCCAGGATCAGATGCAGAAGACACGATGAGCGTTCTGCTGCAGAGGATGCAGAATAATGCAAAGCAAGATTCATCCATCGGGTGTGGTTTAAATAGCCTCCTGTAGTGCTTAGGTGTCTCCTTCCACAGCCACGCCTAGGTAAGAAAAGAGTTCCTGCTTTCCAGAAGAGTTCCAGTGTTCTGAACCTAGGGAGTGGCTCCTGCCCCACCCAACAGGAAAAGTAGTTCCAAACAGAAGAGGATCAGAGGCTCAACTGGCAGGCAAGTAAGCAGCATGGTCTGCTGCAGGTAAGTCCACCCAAGCATTATGAGCCCGGCGCTTCCAGCGCTGGGACTGGGCATATTTATGAGCCTGGTGCCACTGGTGCCAGGACTGGGTCCAAAAGGTCCCAATTGGGACTGGTTGGCACTCGGAACCTGGGTTATGAATCTGCTTCCAAGGGAGTTGGGAAAACCCTGACCTTTTGGAAGCAGAGATCATGACACTACCTGCAAGTTCAGAAATTTCTCAAAGAAAACCGTCTCCTAGGCCTGCAACAATCTGGCTTCCACCCAAGACATGGCACTGAAACGGCCCTTATAGACCTAAAGAATCAAATGGACGATCATAGAGACTCAGGCAAAACTGTGCTCCTATTGCTCCTTGACTTATCAGCGGCTTTTGATTTGGTAGAGCATAACACCCTTTGCCGCCATCTTGCCACTGCAGCCAGCTTCTCCCCCAAAGCCTGTGCCTGGATCACCTCCTTTCTCCAATAAAGGGCTATGAAAGTCTTCTCAGACTCAGCCTCTGCCACCCCCAGCATCATCAAATGTGGAGTCCTGCAAGGCTCCTACATTGCGCCCACCCTCTACAACCTCTTCACTAAGCCTCTATTCAGCATCCTGGACTCTCTTTGCATCTCGTACACCATCTCGTACACCATCTCGTAGACCAATTACGCGGATGACACACAGGTGCTTATTCCACTCACTGGTGATTACAAAGAGGACATGATTACCCTCACCACCATATACTCCACAATCCAGTCATGGATGGTGGAAAATTGGCTCTGCCTTAATAGTGAGAAAGCAGAAATCCTCTTAATTGGCTCCCCCACTACTCTGGGCAATTTGGATCAGCAGCACTTGTCCTTTACTATTGACAACATCCCCATCAAGGTATTCAACAATGTTAAGACACTTGGTGTTTACCTTGACTCGGACCTGACCATGGAAAGACAGGTTAATGCCATGGCCTACTCATCTGCCTATTATTCCAAAGTTCTCAATGCATCAAGGCCTTTCTTATCCCGTCAGAACTGTCTTACTATCGCTAGGGCAATAATTGGATCAAGGTTGGATTACTTCAATGCCCTCCTCATAGGGACCTCCTGCAAGAACCTTGCTAAACTCCAACTCGTGCAAAATAACACCGTCAGAGCGGCCACGGGCACATTAAGGAAAGACCATATCTCTGAGGTATGGAGACAGGCCCACTGGCTCCCAGTCAAAGAACAAATCATCTTTAAGACTCTATCGCTCACACATAAATACCTTCATGATCTGGCACCACCCTACCTTGCCCAAAGAATCATTAAGCACACCTCCACAAGGCCCCTCAGAAAGGGCTATGTCAACACTATCATCACTCCTAAATCGCTCAAAGTTCGTGCTGGGGGGGTCTAGCTTTCCCACACTGGCTGCTTCTCACTGGAACGCTATTCCCTTTCACCTAAGGATGATAGAGTCCCACCAAGCTTTCCGTAAAGCCATCAAAACCAAGCTTTTTGTATAACTGTATTGCCTACTCCGTTGCTGTAATTTCTGATGTATTTCTGATTGCGTGCCCACTTGATTATGTTTTCAAGTCACCTATCTTTCATGTATTAAGTCACTGATTTCTATGCACTTGTACCCAAGAGACCAATTCGGTCACCTGTAACCTACTCAATTACACTCATGCAAGATTTCATGTAACAGCGCCTCGATGCCCTAGGGCTGTAAGTGTGCTATACAAATGCAAATAAATAAATAAATACTGTTCTGTCCCACGGTTCTCTTGTTTCAAGGCGCCAAAGCTCTTGAATCGTTCCTCTTCCCCCATTTTGCGTGCCATAATCACACTAATGTCTGACATGTGTGAGTATTGTGTCCTTAGAGCTTGCCATATGCCCGCTTGGCAGTTTGTAAATGGCGAACCATTGTACGCTGTGTCCTGGGTGGTTATTCCTGGGTACCCCACCCTTCTCCATATATCATCAGCGGCTTCCCTGAGGATTACCACTAGTAGTCCCTTTACATGCCACATAGCAAATTTCTGTCCAGATGTCGTCCTTTCCATTTCGTATATCCATTTCCCCGCACCTGCGGTTAACGAGGGTAGCCTACACCTCAGGTTTTCCTACACTCTGGTCTTCCTTATCCATGTGTTTCTATGGTATATATAGAGGTTGCCCCCTCCCTTTTCCAGCAGGGGCAGTTGTGTGAACCCAATTTCTCCATTCGTTCCTCGTGTCAATTGGATCTGCTCATCTGATCCTCCATCGTCTTTAATGTCAGTGCATACTATGGCCGTCTCTCTCTTCTTCCGTCCTGGGAGATCCCCAAGTCTCTGCATGTATGGGAGCAAGTAATCAAAACTGTGTGATGAATCTCTGGTCCGTGGTGATCATCATATTTGTCACCTTTAGATCCCCTGTATCTTTCCTGCTTCCCATGCCACCTTTTCTCAGCGCTCTTCCCCGTCGACCTGTGCTTGGGTCACCCTGTTCCCTCATCCTCTCTTCCCTCTAGGTCCCCTTCTTAGTCAGTGTCTATATCACTGCAAACATTGTCCACAAGGCTCAGTCTCTTAGAGATTGTATCTTTGCTGGGCTTCCCTCTGAATTCTGTCAAGTCCTGACTGCCTCTTCCCCCACAAGACCCTATGTCTGTCCTGTCTGATAAAGTGGCAGTCCTGTGTGGTTGTGCTGCCTAGCTCCATGCGCCTACCTCCTACCATTTGGTCATCTCCCGTGCCCATTTCCCAGTTTGTCCTTATGTCTCTAATCACGTGCCTCCTTGTGGTTGTGCTCTCTCATGACTTGCTCTTGTTGCCACGTTCTCTGTTCCCACTTCCCTAAAACTTGCTTTGCCTTCTCGTCCTTTTATTTGTCTTTCAATCTCTTCTAGCTCCCTCCTCTCTTGCTGCTCCACGCTCTTTTTTCTCTTCCTCCTTTTGCTTGTCTCTACGCTCTCAACCACATCTCCCCTCAGCTTCCTTTTTGCTTCCATCTACTTCTTCCATTATTTCCCCCCAGTCCCTCACTTCAGGGTTACCTTAAGGCCCTCCTTTTCTTTGACTGCCCCCACTGTTTCCCCCATTGCCTTCCCATCTAGCTTCAGGACGATCTTCCCTCCTACTGCCCTATAGCCCCTCCTTTGAGCTATTCTGTGCCCCGTCGCACGCTCCCTTTCCTCTGTTCGTCTGTCCAACCCCTTTCTGCCCTTCCTCCTTGGTGTATGATGGAGGTCGAAAGAGTATGTTTGAGTACCCCTCCACTGCCTTGAGCTCCTGTAGTGGATATAGCCCTTGCTAGTCTTCTGTATCTTCTTCCTTTTTGCTTGCAGGAGAAGGTGGGGGAGATGAGGGTGGGATGCTGGTGTCTCCTGTTGCCTCAGCACCCATTAATGCCTTGCTACTGCCCCCCTCGTCCTCCTGCAACAGTCTGCTATTGCCATACGGTTGGCTAATTTCTTCCCCTTAAAAGTGTCCTGTAAGTGTGTCAGTAGTGGTTGCTGCACAATTTGAGAAACTTCTGCATTGTGGCCATAGCTTAATCAATTTACCCTCTGTGCTTCTCATCCATTCCGCAGTAGATTTATAAATATTGTCCTTATAGGGTGGAAGGGTTTTACACAAGTGCTGTAAGGGCGTGTCCCCCCGCACTTCCCTTGGTACATTGCTCTTATACTTACTTGACCTCAAGTGGAGGCTTTCAATACTCCGCTGTTACACAAGCACAACTAGATACAGTTTAATAAATATTTTCGAGCCTCTCTGGCTCCAAAACAACCTATCACACGTGCTCCACGCACTGCCATTCTGCAACTATCTGCCTCCTCAGGCTCGGCCTCCAATCTTGCACATGCTCCTTCCGAACACCGCCACTGCACTACCTCCTCTGTCAATCTTAAATTTCTCAACACCATTTCTACAATACCTCGTGCTCTCTGAGTCCTATGTAGAGACCTAAACAAGGTAGTGCTAAATATCACTTACAGTGCGCACAATGCTAGAATCCCGCTGCACAAAAATATACACAACCCCAACATGAACCCACAGTTGTCTTCCTGCCTCATAACAGGGATACCAATATTTCTTGTGTTCAATCTGTACCTACAGCGTCGCCTTGTAGATAAAACGTCTCTGCAAGACTTAACCAGGCGAACACAATGTAGGTCGGCTCCCTTTGCTAAACCTTAAATGGGGATACCATTATCTATGTCCCAAGCTAAAACACCCAACCCACAGGAAGTCCACTATTCACATAACTTCTGTTATCCGTGCCCTTAAGTCAATAGTCTAGGTTATTTACCAAAACCTTTTACCTCAATACCAAATGTGCCCTTACCACAAAAATGACATCTACCTCCGCTCCATTCCCTATGCTTTACAATACCCAACACTACTAGACAATACTCCAAAGATAATCAGCAATACCGAGTATCACCCTCGTACCCCCCCGTTACTTTCCCACTCCCCTTAGTTGCCATGTGGCTGAGTCAATACTTACACTCTGTGATCTGCTGACGTTGTTCAGCTACTAGGTCTCCCAAAGCTGCCATGGCACTCATCTGGTCTTCTGGACTCCTAATGGTTCACAGGCAGGATATTTCAAGCAGGTTCCTGAAACCCATTGCATGGGGTGCGCTTTCCCTGTCCCGCAGGTTGCCCTGCAGCCCTCTGGGTGCTGCTGTGGGAGAGGTAGTTTTGTGCCAAACAGGCATAGCCAAACTTCCTCTGCTACCAACTTGTTGGAGGAGCGACAGTATGCCCGAGTCTAGGTATTGCTACGAGCTCACCCGTTCTAAGGGCCCAACAACCCTTTCCCCAGAACAAATGGAGGACTCCGGCAAGTTAGAACTTTCGTTCATTACAAAAATCGACAGGGATCATAAAGGACTTTCAAAAGATCTCCAGATTCTCCAATCCAATAAGCATGTCACACGGTTTGACACAGAATTGCATCAGCACCTGGGCTCTCCTCCCAAAAACCTATTGCCTGTGTTAATTGGGTGCTCGCAGTGGTATGCAGTATGGATCACCCATTTACATCTTACTCTATTGGGCCTTCCATGTCAGGTGGCTGGTCGGCTCCTACTATTACATTGTCGCAGGGACGCAGGATTACCATTGGCCCTTGCCATCCACCCCTGTATTTCTGTCCCCCGATTGGCTAGAACCTGTCTCTTCAGGCCTGGGACCCAGTTCGGTTTTCAGCACTCTGCACCTCTTCAAGATGATGTGAAAGGACTAGGTGTTCCCAATGTATCTGTTAGCAATACCACTTTTGCCTATCAGAGTTCCCTCCTCGTTGCAAAATTGTTAACTTGTCCATGTGTCGCTTCTCGTCTGGGTGGCTGAGAACAGTTCATCTTTCCAGCATGAGTGACTACCCATTGCCTAACTCGGCTGCATCAGGTTGTTGAGGACCACAACATTGAGCTCTCATCTGCAATAATGAGGATTTATTCTGTTCTTCTGCGGGTGACTCCTTGTCTTAAGTTTGGAATGTACGGTTTATCTCTTACCTTGGCTGGGAGCTCTGGCCTTCCCGCTCTGTGCAGCCTGGTTCTGCTCCCCTTCGTCCCTGTCCTGTGGCTTGAGGCCTTATGTGATTTTCATTAGACTTATATGATTTCTACCCACTTACACTGTGCCATATTTCCTATAGGTTAATCACACTTGGTCCTTCCCGGCTACTTTTGTTGTACTCCTGCAGTTCCATAGGGTTAGTTAGCATAAGCATCTGCAAGCTTGCTCTGCAGCTCTTCATTGCATTGCGTTCAGCGTTTCTGCAATTGGCTAATGAAAAAATTAAAGCTTTGATAGTATGTAAATGGATCTGTCCTCTATCTGCAGAACTGTGCAAACATGTTCTTCGTGTATACGAGTGTGTGTTTGTGTAAAGCCATGTATGGTTGAGAGTGTACTTCATGACTAACGCAGGTGCGTCGTGGCATCACTTAGTGACATCAGCACCGTGGTTTCTCAGCATTTTTAGTCAACGTCATTCATCATGGCATTTGGGTCTATGACCACCGTTGAGGCACCTGTAGCTATAAAGACATGTACTGGATAAGGGTGGAATGGCTGTCTGAGGGAATGCCTCTCTGCATACGTGTTAGTCACTGGTGCTCCTGGGGGTTGTCCGAACAATGAGTGGCATTGTGCGTTCTTGACTCTTCAGGCAGTCATGGTCATGTAATTCCAATTGGTTATTTATAACGTGCTTAATACCAGAGGTTTCTAAGCGCGGACCCAAGGATCTGTTGCTCTGCGTCGTCTTGCTTCCAATGCAAGCGCGTTGCCCATGAGCTATCCTCCCAGCCCAATGGGATGATGAGCAGCATTCCTGGACCCCCTCTTCACAATCTTTAATGGCTTTCATAAGAGTACACACCAAGCAGGTCAGTGAACCTCAGTGAATCAATTTCAGTACCTGTACATAATGAGTTTATAAGTAGTTTGAATGACATTTTTGTTATTGTTTTAGGAAGACCATATATTCACCTGATGAAGGGAGAAGCTAAATCTCGAAACTTGTAGTACTAGCAGGAATGTCAATCACACACTTTGGCCGATAGCCAAGTGAAACACTTCTGCAGAGATTACATATTGTCAGAGGCTAAATCACAAGAATGGTAAATGGGTTTGTAGAAATTCTCATGTAACAAACAAAGTTTGTATAATAATTTGACTAGAAATGCTTGTGTGGATTTATGGTCTTTCTTGCGAATTATAAATCTGCAAATACCAATTTCACTTCCCATTAAAGAAAGTATTGTTGAATTCGATTTGGGATTTATCCCTAGGAGTGCTCAGGTATTTTTTTTTTGCATTGGCGCCAATTCATGTTCCTAATACTAGTTTCTACCCAGCTAGGGACATTTACTTGGAGCACCTGAAAATGTAACATAGTCAAGCTACTACACGACACTGAAAGTTGTGCGTCCCTAGAGGCATTGCAATAAAACCACCCACAGAGCAGCCCAGTCAGATACAAAAAATGGTTTAAAACATAAGGTACTTGGAGGAGCAGTACAAGCCACCCCCAAAACGGAAACAGCAGCAGGTTAGCTGAGCCCATTGCCCATAATCAACTTCGAAAGTTCCACTGGTCGAAGTGCACGAAAGAATTAGTGGAACTATATTGCCCGCTTGCCTGTCCCTGCTCCCCAAAAACCCCTTTGACACGCACCAGACAAACCCCTAAACAAATGTGCCTGCGTTTAAGGCAACATTCAGTCTAGTCCCAAGTTCCAAATTCTTCCTACACTTATATTGTTTTAAACGAAACCGTTCCAGACCGGTTTCTCAAATGTATAGGACGGTAAAACTATTTTAAAAAAAAAAAGTAGAGGAGCACTGCTCCCACCCACTGCGACCACTGGAAAGATCCTGCAGAAGGCAGATTCCCCAGCACCACCAACCTCTTCAGCCTTGCGTATGCCAAAACAGCACTCTGGGTACTTCCCTTCAGGTCTGAACTTCTGGCCTTTGCTGAACATCCAAAAGCTGAAGCCCACAAATGCCTGCGAGATTAGCCAAAAGAGTTGAATAACTCTTCCAGAATATGAAATCAAAGGGCAAAAAAGACGTTGAAAGCAGCCATTACCCACAAACCTAGCAACTGCACCTCCGGGGAAGAAGAATTTGGGTCCCAGTCAGCATTCCTGTAGAAGCATCCAGCAGCCTTCTGTAGCCTGGTACCAATGATGCCAGTATTGCAGACAGCAAAGCCCGCTTACTTTTGTTTTGCCCAATTGTTTCACACACTCTTCAGGCACCTTGTAGGCAGGGAAAGATTTTAGGGTATGCATAGGTGAGAACTTCCTTGCATTCAGGAACTCCAAATGCACCAAGTAAGGTGCATGGACTGCCTTACAGTCTGAGACTGTCCAAAATATTAAAGAATTTAGACTGTAAATAAAGCAAGCAGTTGAAGCGTACGGCAATATTGTTTATTGCTTTAATCATTTTAAGTTTATGCCCGGTATCATCTTCTACACTGCATCACAGATGGTTTGCCATCTTGATGGGTGTGAAAGCCTTTTTTTATTAATAAAAGGTAATTTAGGGAGGCTTTCTAATCCAACTCACTTCATAACATGATCTTTTGGTGTGTGAGTGACATCTAGAGCAACTGCTCTGGAGTGGCAGCTGGGCAAGATCACATGTGTATTTCCCAACAGGCAGAGATGCCTTTAATCTTCTGCACCCCTCATGCCAAGCATGTGAACCTAATCAGCCTGATGGCACATTAAACTAAATAAACCAGGTCAATGACTTGTTGGCTACAGGGGGTGGGGTCGTCACACAAAGCCACAGCAATTTCATATAGTAATGTTATCTTGGTTGAGTGCTCAAGTATGACAGGGATTTGAATTAGTGACCTGGTCGGGGTGACTCCACAAATGCCATGTGGAAAATGATCAAGAAGCTACCTTTTAATCCTCCAGGTGGAAGAATAGCACCTTTTTCCCAGGGTGCATAAACCCTCCTTAGGAGGTCCATGGGGAACCAGTGCTTCAAATGCAGCACTGACCATAACAGACCCACTGGAGCTCTTTGTCAGCAGATACACGGGGGAATATTTAGAGTAGCCAGATGAAAGGTAGACTAAGAGAAGGATTGTACCATTTTGGTTACAGCTAGGGCTCTACACCCTCCCACACCATTACCTACAGATAAAGCTCTCTGTGTAGAATGTCAGAAGGCAAGTAACACTGCAAGGCTTAGACCACCTTCCAGCAGGCTTGCTCTGGAAAACGGCCCCTAGCGCAACCTTTTTGCATTCATAAAAAAAGAAGTATTTGTTATATGGTTCATTCCATAGCCCTCGGCCATAGAGGTAAGGCAGATAGTTTCAAGGCACATGCCAACTTTGCTCTTAATCATCCACAGTGAACAATAGGGTGGCTGTTAGACAAAGGCCTCTGCTGGGTATGCACTGGAACGAGTATCCTTTTCGGTGAAGGGCCCCCTGTAGTGCTAGACACCTTTCGGTGTGCAGCATGAAGGACTCGCGCAGCAACCCCAGACCCAAGGAGGTAACCCCTGGTTTTCCCCTACACTCCCAAACTCCCTTGACAATGCTTTGGGCACCTTAAAGCATCACCCAAACTGTTGCAACCACCAAAGTCCTCTCGAACCTCAACCACCACATCTCCCCAAGTGTCACTCAAAACCAAAGCTCCGCGAGTCACCAAGGCTAAATTTCTCAACTCTACACCACTATCAATCACCAGAGTGCCAAGCTGTTGCAGTACCCACAACACCATGTTCAGCCAGCAGAGCCCCACTCTACACTGAATGCCAGTTCCCACAACTAAAACTATTCCAGCACCACTTAGCCATCACTGACAGTCCAAGCATCTGCAACACACAAGCCATCAAGGCTGCTCAACAGCATGCATCATTGGACCCAGCGCCATCACCCCCTCCCCCACCCTAAACTAGCTCACCAGCAAAAGCACCCATTCGCCACTGAAAAGTCTCACTCAGCACCGTTAAACTGAGACAACCTAAGGTACTTGAAGCAGCCCAGTCTCTGGTCTGCCTTAAATAACCTTTACTTTACTCCATTTGTAGTGCGCAGCCATAAACCCGTAGGTGTGAGGGCGCAGACAAGAGACTAGACAAACATTCAAGGTCCTGTAAAGGCAGGTGATGGAGATCTCCACCAAGACCAAAGGTCCAAGGAAAAACGTCTAATAGAATAGCAAGGTCTTGAGCTCTTTTTTTTTTAAAGGTGCTTAGGGACAGGGAGCTTCTCAAAGAAAACGGCGAGGTGTTCCACAGTGTCATTCTGATATAAAAATGCTCCTGCCTGGATTTTGTTTTACCCTAGTGACTTGAGCCCCCTTAGACAAAGCCTTGAACATCGACAGTTTTGCCCGAACATAACCCTTCTCATCGATGCCCCCTTCTCATGATAGCCCCTGGGAAGAGGTTGCTAAAATCAAATGCCGGCAATTTGCATGTCAAGGAAGCGTCTTACACAAGAAGTACGGCAAATTTTCTATAAAGCCAGTAAGGAACTTCTATTGCCAAAAGGTAGTGCCCACACTGATATTCGGCACAGAAAATGCATTTGGATGCTCCTCTGATGTTTGGTCTACCTTAGAAAATATCTTCTGGGTACGAGTCCTGCATTTACCGAAGGGAACTTCAACTGCTTGCATTAGATATGAACTAAATCTAATATTTATGAACGCATGAGTCCGTTGGAATATGCTGAGCCTATTTCGGAAAGTGACCATGAAAGAAGTGGCCCTGCAGTTTGAGATACTCCACAATCCAAGCAAGGGAAACCCTGAGTGCCTCCTGTCTTTATGGAACAAAGGTTGCGAGGAAATCTTGGCTTTTTACGACAGACAAAAACTCTACATGACAACCCGAATCTAGCAAAAAGTAAGGTCTGGCGCTTAGATTGGATTCTGACTGGGGATCTAAGGATTTTGAATAAGCTAATGAAAGATGTCCCGTATGAAGCCAGAAATTTAAATACGCTGCTGAATCACGTTGAACTGTATCCGGATAACGGTATCAGACATCTGTATATACAGTTTCGACTAAACGCCTTTAAAACCAAAGAGTGGTTAAGAGAGCTATGCAAAACTGAAGACACTAATGTAGAGTGTAGATTCTGCAATCAGAGGGAAGAAACCTTAAAACACCTGACCCTATTCTGCAAGGGATTGCAGCGGCAAAGATCGTTGACATTGGGGCCACAGCTAATGAAATATTAAACCCCAAGTGCAGATGCATGGTGGTAAGCCCTGTTTGATAGCCGGGAGAAGCCACTGAACTATGCCTTAATCCGCTTCTTGACACTGTTGGAAAAACTGCTGATGTAACAAATAAATGAAGGAAAAGTATCGACAGGGCACAGAAGAAGGCGATAGCGGATGAAGGATAGACCTTGGATTGCGAGCTATTGATAAGACCAGGATGACGGAGGGACATATGAAGAACATATGAGGGAAATATGGATAACTGCAATGTTGTACTTGTCTTTTTTTAAAGGCTAATTTGTTGCCAATAACATTTCTTTTAAAAAATAACCCTTCTCATCAACCCACAGTGCCCTGTTCTTATCACAGGGGGGGGGGGGTTCTTTACACAGAGGAAGCATTAAAAACACTAAAAGAATCTATTTGTCTAGAACTTTCCCTTGCTTTTATTTTAGGATCATCATACTGTATGCTGTAACTATCAGCTCGCATCCCACCCGATTACAGCTACCGACGAAGGGGGTATACTGTTAGGTTGCGTCTCTTCACCTTTAGGATTGGGATCCCTATATCAGTGTGAGGCCAGATAAGCCACCACTCATACCTGCAATACTGGAGCTGAAGCCATTTCATCAGAACATAATACAGGGATAGTTACTGGTCACATGATTAAGTCCATTTAATACGATATATAGAATCATTCCTGGCACTGTGCGTTTACTTAAATTGTCTTGGCATAGGCTCTAGCCCCATTTTACAGAGTGGCATTCAGGAGTCTCAAGAGCCACTCAGTATTGCAAATATTATTTTGAATACAATTAGGGGGTATTGCAGTCCATTTCAGTGTAATATGCATTGGTGAACGGAGGATAGCACAGGGTCAACTTGCTGGTCTTGGAAGCAAGACCACACAGAGCAACAAAGGTTTGAATCCAGGATCCGCGATTGGAAACCAAACTCAGGTATAGCATTAGACAAGTAAAAAAAACACTATTAATGTTGCCTGTATCCCACATTGACTAGGGGGTTTTGCCTGCAAACCACTCCATATGGCGACACAAGTGCCCCCTCCCTAAAATCAACCCTGGGGCAACACCTCCAGAACACTGAGCAGTGTAACATGTGTCAACATTTCACATCCCAGGTCACCATCCTATGGGAACTCCATTTAAGGGTGAGCACTCCCATTCTACTGCAGGTTACCGAACCCCACACCAGAGAATACCACTCACCACCCCCACCCCAAACACACCAAGAATACTGCACTAAAGAACCAATTGTTGCACTTACCCACAAGTGGTCCCAACCCCTGGTTTACTTTTATAGACCAACTAAGGACTACCAGAAGGTTTTCGGGAGCTCATATTTAGTCATTTTTCTCTCCTCACCCTCAAAAGCATATAATTCCACCATCATACAGCCATTGTGATGCGGCCATTTTGTAGCCACCACACCCATGGACGTTCGTGGCATATTTCTTTTGAGACTGACTTCTTGTCCTCACTAATGCAACTGTCATACACCCACCAGTCTTCTACACCATGTTGCTCCTGCTTTTGTATCAATGTGGCAGGTTTGTCCTGATACTATACCGCCTAGCAATCACCCTCCCATGCTAGGCCCCAGATCCTTCACCATGACTTAGCCTGAGGCCTCTTGCTACACCCGGCTCTCCAGTCATGGCCATACCCCGCCTTGGCTCAGCAGGACACGACCCAACACTGCCCTCGGGACCTGTGAGACACCAGCTCCCAGTACCATTCCATAGCTATGTACTTTATAAGGAGTATTAAGTTGTGTACACCAAAGTTGCGTACTGATCTTGCTACACAATCTACCCTGCATCTAACCGCAAAGCTTCTTCACAAATGTCTGCTTCCTAGGATTACCAAAGGTCTACAAACGTCATGGAAACTTGCCATGCTGTATAAGAAATGCTCTGACCCAACACGGGGAGAGCTCTCCGTCTGAAAGCAGATTGCACCTGTCATTCTGTATTACTGCATTTTGCGGTTTGTTCTTCCCTAACTTAGTTTGCCTCTAAGCTGTGTCCTGACTTCATTGCTGTAGGGTTTCCCCCTGCCTTAGGGATTTCCTTATCAAATGCTGCCTTGACTGGTTCCATCCTGCTCGTCTCCTGGGATGTATGCGGACCACTGAGGATTTGCACACAGATATTGATGATCTGTAGGCATACTAGGTGCCGTGGTACAAATGTAAGGAACAATTGCATTCCTCCAACCTCTGCTTATGGGTAATCCAGTCTGTTTTATTTCTATATTTGCACTGTCTCAATGCCATTTTATCTCACCATTTGCAGTATTCACATGCTGTAGTTTTGTTAATGTCCATCTGGATGTCTTGGTACCCCTCTCACCACATGTTTTGTATTGTAATGCATGCGCCAGTCTATGAAATAATATTGTCTGTTATGTTGGTTTCAGTATGTGCCTAAATGTTGCTCACTGCAGCCACCAGTTTCATACTTTGCATTGTCTTGTTGCGCAATTGTGATTTGCTGGGTTTCCTGGATTCAGTGCAGCGACTGCACTCTGGTTATTAGCTTTCACAGGCTTATCCTGTATGAAACTGAATAGTGCCCCATTCAAGAGACCAGTAGGGTGCAGAGTAAATGCTGGATGATCCACGGGTAATGTTCATGGATTACCAGGAACAAAATTTCAATAGTAAAATATCTACAATGCAGCTCTTATAAAGCGCCTAGAGGTGCTTTCCAAGAGACTGCACCACAGCCACTTCTTTTTCCTCTGTGAGGCCTTGCAGAGCAGGGCATTGGCTAGTTCCTCTTTTCCACTCTACAGTTCAACTAGTAGCTGCCAGCACCGGCACATACTTCTTTCGCTGTGTTTATAATGCACATTGTTGGCACATAAATGTCACAGCTCCAATATTTTTGTTGTTCATCACCTGCCTCACATCAAATTGTCATTACATGTACAGTACTGCATCTGTTCATTTGGTGTCATGTGTCAAAGTAAAGCACTGAATGTAGAGCACTGCATTTTTGTACTGCATTTATCACAGCATTTGTCATCTGGTTGTGTGATCTTGTGCATTGCAGCCAGTGGCCCGTGGGTGCCATCCCAGGGCCCATGTCTTGGTTTCAGTGTTAAAAGGAGTCATGCCTATGCACCTAGCTGCAGGGTGCGCCCTGGATGTGGTTCTGTGTAAACATTACAATTGATTGTAACATCGGTTTTTGGATGCAGTCTCAGGAACAGAGGTTACAGTGTTTCTCAGTCGCTGGGGAGAGCCTGTGCTTTGTCATATGGCCCCCAAGCTTGCTAAAAGACTTGCTTTTGTCCATCGCCTTATCAGGACACTGCTTTTGTAGAATTGTTGCACATCATTTGGGCTGTCAGTTTTTTTGGTTGCTTGTGAAGTTGTGGTTTTAACTGTGGCTTGTCATTGCTTCTCTCTCTCTCTCTCCGAGGTAAGTGGTATGCTATTACCACAGGCTGCCTCCGTTCACGCCAGACACCTCTTGATTTTTGCCAGCATGCTCACCTTAATTGGGAATAAAGATTGCCCCATTGATCACCTCTCTCGCTTGGTGCACATAGTGTTTTCATATGTGGCCGCTGTGTTTTAAAGCACATTGCGCTGGATTGTATTAGAACTGTGGTATATGCCAAATCTGGCCTCAATATAGTTTCATTGCCTCCCTCGTTTGCTACAATCACACTAGAATCCCTATATGGCTACACACTTTGCATACCACAGGCATGAGGGTTCAATCATTTCACTTGCCCTACTCACCACCCAGGACTCACTCCCATTCCAGTAACTTCCCACCTCAAATTAAATTCACTCCCCTGCTCCCACAATGGGCGCATGTCTAACTCAATCTTTAAAAAAAAGAAGATGTTGATGGCTTTATGTTGGATAATGAAGGCCTCACCTCATTAGAAGGGACATTGACTTGGCACACTATTGCCTTACTGACCCACCCTTTCCTACTCGCTATTGTAAACTGTCATTTACGCACAATACTGTAGCGCTTAGAAAAGCTCCTGGAGCAGCCTGCAAATGTTAGAAGTCAGGCTTACCGCCTGCACCATGGCTAGTTCCCTTTTCTGCTGTGTGCAGCCTTTCAGTGCCTGGCATTGGCCACTTCCCCATTTTCACGCTGAACACACTATCTGAGATGGCCAGCCCCAGCTCCCACTTCCAATATATCACACCATGCTCCAGTTCAGCTGTAGGCAGCGTTTACCAGCAATGCAAGACACAGACGGGATAACATTGAGACAATGAATAGTAGCCTTTTGGATTGTTTTTTATGTATTGGGATGCCGCTGTGTATTTTTTATTGTGTTGTATCTAAAGCGCTGCAGCTATTTTTGTTTTCTGTGGCTCTGGTGCATCAGGTCTCCGTTTGCCTTTACGGGTACTGTACCCAGTCTGTTGGAATTACTTGTGTGCCGACTACCAACCCCTCATGCCATTGAGTGAGGGTAAGTGGCAGTGCTAGTTCTGCAGGGAAGGTTCATGCCGATGTCCTGTGCCTGCTATTGAAGATTAGGAGTGTCTAGTTAATTGCATTGCAGTGGGGAACTGCTTATCGTTTTTTGGCTTGCAGTTTTGTCTCATCAAGTGCATTGAAACATCGGTTGTCTATGCCAGCTGTTTTCTCTTACAGGTTCTGCATCTGTATGCAGTCAAGGTGCTATCATGAGGCATAGTGTTTATGTAGATTTGTTGAAAGATGCCATCATGGTTTACTCTCTTGAAGTGGGTATGTGGTTAACATCATGGTTTGCCATTGCCACTGTCTCCCACACATAGTTGTGGTATGCCATTACCACTGAACGTCTCATTTACGCCAGAGCTCTTAATTTGACTGCAGGCTTGCCTAGGGGAGATTCCAGTTGCTACCCAATACCCATCAAGCATTCCTGGTATACCTAGTTCTTTTCTTGCGGTTGTGCCCTAGGTATTTGTACTGTGTTTATTTGCCACATCTCCATGTAGTGGATGGCCAGATGGGTTTACTCCCTCTTCGTCCCTTCCAGTGGACTTCCTTGATGAAATTCTGCCACCCTATTCTCCTCCAATGCCCGTGGTCCCACCACATCCAGCGCCCACTCCCACCCTACCCCTCCTAGTGACAGTGCAATATTTGACAACTCCCTCCCTCTTGACCACCCACACTTCCTTCACCTCAGCTGACGCATCGCCATCCACCTCTTCCTCCGTCACTTTCCCCTGGCAGCTGTCCACCCATGCACTATTTGCCTCACTTTACAAACGGAGCTGCCAAACAGCCCCCACTGGTTTCCTCAATGACAAATGCTGCCTCCACTTATCAGAGATGGCACAGCCCAGAACCCCAGTGGTCACCTGCCTTTACACACATTGTGCCACAACAAATCCAGGGTCATCCCTTGCCAATGCTGCCATGTGTCTCCTTACTAAAGACATTCAACTTTCACTCTTCCATGGACGAGGGACCCACCCCCCCCTCACTTCACACCATGTGTCGGCTGCTGCCCAAGGAGACACTGCCCTTTTACCCATGCGCACCTACCCTCCATCGGATGTCTCTAATCCTGCTATTTGAATACACACGCCATGGCACTCTACTTTGTATCATAGCACAGTAATTCCCCACCGACAACCCTGCTACATTTATGGAACATTTGACTACCAATTGCCTAGTATGATCCCATGGTTGGGCATCTCAAGCAGTGTCTCCGAGCAGTACAAACAGATTATGGACAAACTCCAATGGCCTAACACGCCCTGCTGCCACTGCCATTACTGCTAGTGTGGAGGCGCTCACCACCCTCAAATGCCCTATCAAAGCAGACGGGAGCAAAATTGCAGCATGTAAACGCTAAACAGTCTGAATACCTCACTGCCTGTCTAGACTCACATACTGGTTTACTAAATATTCTGGCATTGTTTATTATGGTGAACTGGCTGAACCTGCCCTTGTATTGAATTATTTAACAGCCTTTTTCTGGAAATCGCCAAGAACATTCAAAATGTACAAATTGGGTGGCAAGCTCAATACATTGAAAAAGCAATACAAGCTGCCCAACACTTCTGTCAAACTCAAATGTCAAGAGTAATATGGGATCTCCCGCCTAATGACCTTCCAGCATGCTCAAACTGCCTTTGACAACCGGGATGCCCAGATTTCTCACACCAGCAATGCAATCAACAACCCCCTCCTTTTGCCCAGGCCTAGCTGCCTCCACGGGATTGTGCACATCTATTTTTGCCCACCCAGCAACTTGAACAGAGGCAGAAATTGTGCAGATATTGCAAGCAGACCGGCCTCCTCATCCAACAATGCCCAATCAAACCCCTAGACCATGGCAATATGGTCCCACTGCTCCCAGAAATTATTTAATCATTACCCCTGGCAATTCCAATGTTAATCCAGCGCCCCCTCTGCCAAATGGGGTTACCAGGATATGCTGATCTCCTACAGACCACAAAGACTTTGCCAGAGGGGCCTTCTGTGCTGGCTGCTACTTTGCTCCCACTGGACCAAGCCAGTCCCATCTCCAATGTAACATTCAGGGACAAAAAGTACACTTGTTTGGTTGATGCTTTTGCCTGCTGCCCTACACCAAGGACAGTGGATTCCCTCAGGTCAGTGTCTGATCAAATTATTAATGCTGTTGGAATTTCTGGGACAATGATCCCACAGCCAGTGCCAATCTGTTTCAATTGGTCCCATTTCTAACCAACATGCTCGTCTCCTTTCGCCCATGTTCCACCTGCTAGCTTGTTGGATATGGATTTATTGTGCAAAAGGAATTGTATAATTTATTGTTCCATGGAGGGTATTTACCTTGAGGTTCCACAGTCTAAAAAGGCTGAATGTTTATTCCTTCTGCAGTCTTCGCTCCCACCTCTCCAGAGTGGACGGTCTCCCTCACCCATACAAGCAACACCTCCTGGACTCACTCCCCATCTCATGGAGGTCACCAGTACAAGTCACCTTGAATCCTGAGGTTCCTCAGCCACAACCCCAAGCAGATGACAGCATCAAGCCTGTCATTCAATCACTCCTTGACCAAGGTATTTTATATTATGGCACAAGCCTGTGCAAATACCCGCTCTGGCCAATACCTCCCGTGTTGCATGCATCCTTCAATGCCCCATCCCTGCCACCAATAGACTGCTCTGCTCCTTTTTTGGGAATGAGCAATTTTTGCCGCCCTTGGATTCTTGATTATGCCTCCATTGTTGCGCCAATACAAAAGAAGCTTTGAGATGCATTGCCTGATAAACTAGCTCTCCAGAGACCACCACCACTCGCCAAAATTAAAACTGGCCTCCCCATCGCCCCTGCCCTGGCCCTAAATCCTTCACCATGTTCTGTGAAGAGAAGGGCTATGCAGGTGTACTCACCTGCATGGGGACCGAGAATGGCCAGTTGCCTATGGCTGCTCAGTTAGACCTGGTAGCCTCTGCCTAAAGGCAGTGACTGCTGCTGCACTGCTCTCCAAATGTGGCAGTGGCACACTCTGTATTGGCCCCATTCCACAGAGATACAACACCCACCTTACCAAGTATAAAAAATAACACCTCTTTGCCACCAATATGACCCACATCAGATGTGCCCCTCTTAATCCTCCCTCCATTTTACCCACGCCTCATGAGTCACCTGCAGGATTTGCTGTGGTTGACAGTTTCTTCTCCAAGACCCAAAGACCCAACCTCAAAGATGTCAACCCTCCCCAATGCAAACCTAGAACTTTGACTGCTCGTGTAGAGATACCACAGGAATTGGACAGACAGTATTTTCAGTCTTTACAACCTTGAGCCCACAGAAGCTTCCCAGCTTCCATCAGTAAGATCAGCACAGGGTGCTGAACTTCTTTCCCTCACCAGGGCCTGCACCCTCGCTACACAATGCACAGCCACTATAAAACCAGATTCCCGCTATGCCTTGGTTTCCAGAGGGTTCATGATCATGTGAGATGCCAGAGAGGTTACCTCACTGCTCAAGGTACACCTACCCTTAATGCACTGTATGTTGAAGCACCATTTTGCTACCCACCAAGCTGACCATCATGAAATGTAAGGCCCATACTAAGTGCTCACAGCATTCTGCAGGGAAATGCATTGGCAGACCATCATGCTATAAATTGTAAACCTCTATGGCCCTCAGGCTCCCGATTGTGCCACTATCTCCCCCCCCTAATTTGAGGACCCTGGAGCATCCCTTTCTGCACCTCCAAGAGGCGGTCCCCAAAATGAGAAACCGATCTGGAAAACTAAAAGTTGTGTGTTGCTCTGATCGCCTAGGGAGTGATAACACAGGCCAGATAGTGGCCCCCAGCCGTATTGCTGCCATACTTGCCACGTGTTACTCACATTCAAGTAAAGGGAAAAGTACCACAAAGTTCCAAAAGATACTGGTTTGCTCCCAAGTTCCCCTCCATGGCACAGACGTACTGTGCCCACTGCACCGCTTGTCTTGCATACAACCTGGGAAAGCCTGTCAAAACAACTTGCCAAGCATAATTTCACAGGACAGACTGTCCAAAACATTTGCAAGACCCTACATATTCTTCAAATGTTCCACTGCTCGAAATGGGCACCTGAAAAACTGCCTTGCCAAGGTGTGCCATGTAACATGCCTAAGCTGGCCAGATGCACTCCCTCATTTTGAGAGGGATTAGAACTACTGGGAGCAGAACATCTGGCCTTGCAACACAAGATTCCAATAGGCAGACCCATGAGTGTGCCAGTGACTGGCCCCCTGGCTCCAGAACTATAATATTCATGATGAATATGTATCATAGTGGAAAATGCTTGTCAAATACAAGAACTTCCTCGTCCACCTGAAGCACTGTGCCACAGCCTCCTGCTAGGAGACCGGTTGGTCCTGACGGTTCATCTGCAAAAGTCTTCCTACCAGGTCTTTCTTACAAACTACACTGCGTAGGCCTCCACGCTCACTCAGCCACTGGCCAAATAGCCACAGCCAAAAGACAAGGACAACACCACCAGACAGCAGCCCAGCTGCCACCTCCAGTGATCCAGGACAAATTCACCCCGCTGCAGCTGCCCACCAGGGCCACAGAGGACAGGCTCTGGAGTACCCCATCCTGCACTTCCAATACCAGTCCATAGGATTTCGGCCACCAGGAGGTAAAGTGCACCGAATCCTGCTACACCTGCCTTCTGCAGGTCACCCAACGCTCTTAAAATGTGTTTCTTCATGTAGACAAAAGTTGCACACCTGGAGTACAGGCACCAGGGCCCACCAGTATAAGACGTCAGGTGGGAGGGGCCTGGGGTCTAGTGAGCCTAGCACCTCAATTGCCTTTGTTCCTTCTCCCATGTCTGTATACCTGCTCATCACATCCTCTGCCTTAAGACTATTCTCCTGCAGAGTTGCCAGCCCACAAACATTTTCAGCACACCGCTCTACCTTTCTGCTCCACACCTGACCAAGCATCTACCCTACTGCTTCCTGAAGCTTCCCAGGTCCAGATATCACCGAAATTGCTTGGATAAGGCCCCATTCTGCGTAGAGCTGGACAGCACAAGTTAGGTATTATTGCCACTGCATTACTGATGTTCTGCAAACGATTACTGCTCACTTTTCATGTTCACAGGCTACCCAAGCAAGCATCCCGTGGACAAGGTACTGCCTGGTGGGCCGGGCCAGATGTGCATGTTTCTTGCACAGTGTCAGTGATTAAGTATTGGACCAGGTCCTGTCTTGCGCTACTCCCTTTCCACAACAGTATTTCTGTACACTGCCATGATATACACATGACCAAGTTGGGGAGTGCCTGGTATCCCAACACATCAGAAATGCTACCCGTGCTGACTTTCTGGATTACTGCCCAGCACTTGTATTCATGTCCCCAAATACCAATACGTTCCTCAAATTTCTCAAGGACATGCCAATCTAATGGATGCCTCAGATGGTTATGCCTGGCCACACACCTAAACACACTAGTGGATTCATACCTTCACAGCAGTGTTATTACCTGAATTTCACTGGCCTTAGTTGTCCCCCATCACAGTATGCACTGCAAAGATACAGTGCTACACCTTCTCCAGTACCATCCCTCCCAAAAGGCCAACCTGCGCTCTGTGGTCTTTACCCAGTCACAGGGATGCCCAAATTGGGGTAGGCGGTTATGTGGCAGGATTGTCCCGATACTACCCCCTAGAAATCACCCTCCCTCCCCGGTTAGGCCCCAGATCCTACACCATGGCTTAGCCTGAGCCCCCTTGCTACACCCAACTCTCCGGTCATGCCCACACCCCGCCTTTGCAGGCCACAACCTAATACTGCCCTCAGGACCCATGACAGTTCCCAGTACCTTTCCATAGCTTTGCACCTTATAAGGAGTATCGAGTTGTGTACTGATCTTGCTACACTGTACCCTGGCTGCTTCACAAAGGTTGGCTTCCCAAAGGTCTGCTCCCTAGTACTACCAAATGTCTACAAGCATCATGGAAACTTGCCATGCTATATAAGAAAAGCTCTGACCCAACACAGCGAGAGATCCCCATTATTCTGCTGTTTGTCTTGCTCCAATAACTTGGTTTGCCCCTCAGCTGTGTCCCGACTCTTCATTGCTGTAGTGTTCACCCATGCCTTGGGGATTTCCTCATCACTCAGGACCAGGGTCAGACTGGCGCCATCGGTCGTTCAGCTGCTGGCCGAACGACCTTGAGGACTGGTTTTCATAAGCCACCCCTTGGCTGTTTTTTTGTTTCCATGCCTGCCGTGATGTGATTGGGCTTGGCTGGCCCGTTCACTGCAGCATAAAAGCAAGGTAACAACGTGTGTGTTTTTACATGTTGTTACCTTGCTTTGAATTATTTCGCAAATTTCATGCATGCAGCATCATAGGGGCCGGGTCGCCACTGCCTGGGCCCCCATGCGGTGCTCCGTGCTCGCCTCACCTGCTGCAGGCCCACAGCCGTGTGGCCTGCATCCAGGGCCTGGACCGGCACTCGGCCAGTCAGCCGTGTGAGCAGAGAGACTATGGGTAGCACCTTATCACGGGGGCAGGCTGGCTGCTGGGCATAACAATTAGGTTTGTATAATAAAAGAAAAGGTGGTCAGACTCGGAAAGAAGGTCAAGGGAGGGGTTAAGGACAGAGGGAAGAGGTGAGAGACAACTAGTACTTCTTGTTTTTAACTGCAGGCAGTAACCACATGTGTTGCACTTTCATACAAAGGTGAAAGCAACTTGTGCCTGGGGTCCACTGGGGAAGGGAACCAATGAAATGCAGGCAGCGCCCACCACAGACCGATTCTGCAGCGCCAGGAGGAGGGTTAATTCTGTGACAGGTAATGCCAGGTGTCAACGAGGAAACCCAAAATGGAGGAGGCACCCCCAATAACCTGTGCGTTGTCCTCCTCCGAAAGCGCCCTCCCCCCCTCCTTAGAGGAGGGGAGGCAGAGCGCGGCAAAATCAAGGAAAGCCCGCGAAGGGAGGAGCGCGGCAAAAGGAAGAGAAAGCCCGCGAAAGCAGGACAATGGAAAAGGGAGGAGTTACCCCTTTAAAGCAGGCGGGTCCCCTCTGCAGAAATCATTCACCCCTGGCAGTGGGACCCGCCTGCCGCCGAGGAACTTGTTTTCCACCCACCCACCCTACAAACAAGGACAAGCAGGAGGCCTGGTCGTCGACGTCGCAGGACGACAGGCGGTGTGGCGGTGTTTGGGCAACCAAACACAAGAGACAGACTCCGGAAGAGCGAGGAGAAAGCGGGAAGGGTCTTCGCCCTTTCCAGACCCAGCGCCCCTTGGGAGCCTAACACGGCAGGGGTGTCTGGGGGGGGGGGGGGGGGGGACAACAAGGGCTCAGCTTCCCCCAAAGAAACGGCACTCTTCCCCGCCCAAGGTTACTTGCAGGGGCAGGCGAGGCTCAGGCAAAAAGGGCTGGGAGAGTAAACACAAGAGACAGACTCCGGAAGAGCCAGGAGAAAGCGGGAAGGGTCTTCGCCCTTTCCAGACCCAGCGCCCCTTGGGAGCCTAACACGGCAGGGGCTTCTGGGGGGGAACAACAAGGGCTCAGCTTCCCCCAAAGAAACGGCACTCTCCCCGCCCAAGGTTACCTGCAGGGGCAGGCGAGGCTCAGGCAAAAAGGGCTGGGAGAGTTGGGCCTATGAGGACTTTTGGAAAGCAAGGGGGAAGCAGGTTTCGGACACGGAGCAGTCGCCCCATCTTCCAAAGTATCTCCACTAATGTGTGCAGTGTGTTTTATGATCTATGGAGAATAAATCTGCGGCCTTTTTATGCCAAAAACCAAGCAAGGCTCATGTACCACTTTTCTGGGGGGAAAAATGGGGTGCGAGTATTGGTAAATAATGGGTCCAAAATGGACGGATGCACGGGTTATGTGTGAGTCGAGGATATGGGCCTCTTACTACTGCCTGCTGAGCATGCACAGAGAGTCAAGTCAGAGCCAGTCACAGTGAAGCAGCTCTGCAGCAGTAGGCAGTCTGTGTGCATGCACAGCACCGCCAAGTTATTGCTTCTTCTTGGTGTTGGACACTATCTGCCCGGCAGCAGCAGGCACTGGCACTGCAGTCAGCAGCACTGGCTGTCCACACCTGCCAACCACCTGTCCTTGAGCAAGGGCACCTGCTGCATGTGATCTTCAGATTCTTTCCAGATTCTGGACCAGGGAACCACACAAGTTTAGGTCAGAGGCCGGGACCAAGGGAGTGTGTCGGACCATTATTTTCAGAAATCCATTTTTTTTAACTTATTTCCGAAACCAAATCATGTTAATGTGTCTGAACTGTCTGTCTTGCACTATTGGCCATGGCTGCTGCCCTCAGTTTCCCCTCATAGGGGAGGGGGCACTTGATGACCAAGGTTACAGGTTTACAGAACGCCACCCCAATCTCTACCTGGCTTCCTCACATCAGTGCTCATATTTACACCTCCAACTACCCAAAACACCTCCCGATTACAGAAAAACAGACGGGCGACCTATGCTTACTTCTGAAGCTTTGATCCACCTGAAGATGTAGTGTATCTAGCAAGTGAAGTGTACACTTGCAGGCAGCTATACATACAGGGATTGAGAAAGTGGGCGAGAGAGAAGAGTAGCGAGACATACAACACAAGGTAAAAGGCATGGAAGAAAATCATAGAAGGGGAACCAGACTTATCCAAGGGTTAACTTCCACTGCAGTTCAAGGCGGGTTTAGTTTGGACAGCTGTTCCTCGAGTGTGTGGAGTTGCTGTGCACGCTCAGTCCCTGCCCCCAGAAGTGAGCTCTCTCATTTCAGCCACATACAGATTTCATTTGGTGGTAGTTGGCATCAATGTGACAACCACAAGTCAAGCTTAGGGTTGGTAATTTTTTTGCAAGCTTCTCAGCACAGTGGTCCCAACACAAAAGGAGACCAAGTATTATGTTACAAACACATTTTATTATAGAACTCTAAAAATAACAAGTGCATTATGGGAAATAAAAACAGCAATCCACTAAAATTCCACAGACTGGGCCGGTGTTGCTTCTGCTGGGCCCTTTGCAGTCCTCTTGGGCAGGAGCTGGGCCTGTATATTGGGCAATACGCCACCTTGAGCAATGGTAACTCCAGAGAAGAGTTTATTCAGTTCCTCATCATTCCTGACCGCCAGCTGCAGATGCCTTGGCACAATGCGGGATTTCTTGTTGTCACGGGCAGCATTTCCCGCCAGCTCAAGCACTTCTGCAGTCAGGTATTCCAGCACAGCCGCCAGGTAAACTGAAGCACCAGAGCCAATCCTATCGGTATAGTGCCCCTTCTTCAGGAGACGATGGATGCGCCCAACTGGAAACTGGAGGCCAGCTCTGGAAGACCGGGTCTTCTTGCCCACTTTACCCTTGGCAGCCTTCTTGCCTCGTCCAGACATGGTCTAACATAAAGAGAAAAATGAATGTGGTTAGAGGATCGTTAGAAAATATACAACTACATAGCTATGAAACTGCCATTCTAAAGCATTACATTTTAGGACCCATCTACTGACTAACGTGAAGAAAAAAAAATGGAAAAAAAAGGCACTGCCCATTTTCGATTCAGGCCACGTTGTGATGCACCAAAGGTCCCCTATTTCTGCTAAGAATTAGGAAAATTACTAGCGCATGCACCAGTATATACACCAAGTGATGGAAGCACAGGAAAAGGAGTCACGCCAAAACATTAGGATTGTAAAAATGCATGAACCCCTATGTTGCAACGTTAACAATCCATGCCCATTCCGCAATTCGGGTGGCGGGGCGGGGGGGGGGGGTTCATGTCATAGGCATTTCATTTCCACAAACTCATACACTGCCCACTTCTGACACTGGGCGAGGAGGCACTAGAAGATGAAACATGGACTATTTTCCAAGAGAAAAATCCTTAAGCCCTATATGCAATTTTAGATGTTAGGGTAGCCTTGTGTCCACCAATTGCCCCCTTGAAAAAAACAAATGGAATTTCTGCCAATTAGCTCAAACGTGCCGCTTTTACAGCAGTAAAAAGACTTACCGATATAGCAACCATCAAACTCTAGAAAAACAGTTTATGGATCAGCCAATAGTCATTAACCTAGCCATCTACTGACATATCCACTACAGCACTCGAGTCCAAAAAACCCAACCCGTTACACCACCCCCTCCCCAAAAACGTTGCATGCAGTACAGAAGCTTAGTACTGTGTGGTCTGTACCCGAGGCCATGCGTGTGGTGACATGGTGCATTTGCCTGGGGAAAACAGTATGCACGCTTGGTGGACAGATACATTTGATGGATGTAGGGACAGTGGTCGAAGTGAGCGGGAGCAGTCGGGAGTGGTGCGCCTCTACTTTTAAATTACCTTTTACAGTTTCTACACTTTTATTTTAAAAACTTGTTGGGAATGGTTTAGTTTCAAAATAAAAGTGTAGGAAGTCGTCGCAGCTGATAGTGTTGCACTTTCAGTGCACTGCACTGCACTGAACGTTCTCTTAAACAGCAGGTGCAAGTGTTTGGGGGTTTGTATTGTGTGTGGGAGAGGGCGTGGGGATGGGGGTTTGTGGGGAGTGAGTGCAGGCCAGCACTCACTGCTGGCCTGCACTCACTGCCAGGGAGGCATGGCATAGTTTGCTTATAATGCATTTAGGAGTGATTAAGTGCACAATTCATAATGTGAGAACCCACACATCAGTGTCTTCAGCCTGTTTGCAGAGCTTGAAGCTGTAGCTAACTTGCTATTTGGGCACATCACGTGTGATTACTAAAACGACGTACTGCTCTAAAAAACACATTCCCTGGCATATAGTACCTGGGTTGTGCTTCAGTACCCAACACCTAGTACATTGCACGGTCTTATTGCAGAGTGGGCCTTGGCAAACTATGCCTGCGGCAACCCCACTGTTGTGGCCGTATAAACTGAGCAGGAGATTGCAACTTTGCTTAACCCATACATTATCTCAGCACGCAGTGCAGTAATTAGTAGCATTTTCAATTTGGGTCTTGCTGTCTGTCCATTTATGGTAGTGTGAGGGCCCTTGATCAGGAGGTTGCATGGGAGACCGTTGGGCAGCTTGCCTCAGCTCCTCATGCCATGAGCGGGAAGCTCCGTTGCAATCTTGTGGTTGGTCCCGCGAGACTTCCCAGGGGACTTTGTGAGGGTCCTTTACACTACACGCACCCCTTCAAAACCGCCAGTCGCACAGTAGGCAACTGACTCCATGTTCAGACATCGTAAGGAATGTGGGTCTAAAGCAGACGGTTTCTAATGGGTGCACAAAAAGACATAACATTCTGTGACCGAGAAGATGTAGTATTTTTCAGGTTTCAAACGTAATAATTCCCGTAACAACGACATCACAGGAAAATACAAACCACACATTGTTGGCACCATTTCAGCATTCTAAAATACACAACCACTCAAATAGTACAACATGGAAAGATGTTGAAATGTTAAAAATGCATAATTCTGAATGGTAACACCAAATTTAATTACCCAACTTCACAGAAGGTAATCACACAGAGCTGGTAGGCAACGTTTGCCACTGCTCTGTAGCAGCAGCCCAGGCAGTACATATTTATTTCAAGTTGAACACTGAATGACATGGTGGCTGATACACACCCCCCCCACCCCCCGATAGGCAGATGCTGTGCAATGGTGGTACGCTCTGCCACCTTCCTTCACTATTGGTTCACCTAAGGGTTGTCCCAGCCAGAGTGCAGGACAGAGTCAAGTAGCTGTCAGGTCAGTGAGTGGCTGAGCCCAATCAAAGTAATCACCTACCAGCCCACTGTATAGATGTGTTGCACACTTTGTCCTGGAGCCTGCCTTAAAAATCACATACATTACCTGCCACTGTAAATAAAAAGCAGTGGGATCTGTCACTAAAATCTGTAGGCGGTAGGACTGCTTAAAAAGCAGTAGCCTACTGCCTAAATCGGTAGGGTTGCCAAGTATGAAAAGAGTGCCCCCTCGTGGGCGGGGCCTGGTCCATTCAGGATTCTTCCTGGAGCCTCCACGAAATTAAAAGATTAAAAAGAGGGGTAAACTGGTGGATGCAATATTTTCTGTGCACACCTTGCTAACGCGGTGGCGGTAGTGGGCAGATATAAATCGTCAATGTGCAAACGTTGAAGGATGGCAGTCAGATCTTAGTAAAAAAATGCATTTCAGAATACATTGCAAGCTAGATGCTAAACTACAGACCAGAAGCTTACTCTAGACATGCGAGCGATGATATACAGTAGTTACAGTTGTAAAGAAATACTGCACAGGAAGAATAAATGCAGACTATACATTAAGGTAACTGAAACCTATGAAATGGATGTTAAAGACATACAATACCGTAATTGTATAGCACAGCATTTTCAAACCAGTCACTATATAAAACAATTACATAGCATCAGCTTCAATATATTCATGCATTGAAGAGAAGCTATGTTGGTGACCAATAGCACTTGGGCCTTCAGGATTAAATGTACCCAAGGGGGGCAGGAGGAAATGGAGTGAACTACGTGTCAAGTCAAGGGATACATTTTCAACCAGGGGAGCGGATGAAGGGAATGTCTTTCCTACAGTGCAAGGAAGGAAGTTATTGAAGCCCCCCAGCCCCACACTCAGGTCTCTGGTCACTGTAGCCAGAAATTCGAAGTGCAACCGAGGCAAGCATCCTTACAGTTACTGGGGCTGGATGGCCCTGGTTCATCTTTTCCTGCACTACTTGGTTCAGTCTCTTGAGCTGGAGCAGCTCCGACAGTTTGAGGTGGGCCACAGCTCAGTAGGGGAGTCCGACAGCAGAAGTGTAGGATAACGAGCAACACAGCCTCAGGGCCAAGTCTAGCAAAATAAAAAGTCAGGGTGCAGTAAGAGGGTCAAGCATGGGGTGATGCAGCAAGATAGGAATGCCAACCTAGGTATGGCTCATAGTGAGGGGTTCGGAACCCACCAAAGGACAGGTCAGAGTGGGGGAAGGAAGCACCAAGACAAACACTGGGTGAGGGTGCAATCAAACATTTCATAACAAGCAGGTGAATGCATGCAAGTTAAACATGCAGTGACATCCACGCAGGCCAGGTGCGCCTCCAGGGCAGGGCATCCCGCCCCAGGTGCCAGAAAAACTTGCAACATTAGGGGTTCCGTTTAATCTGACAAATGGAACGCAAAGTTAGAGGCCAAGGTGACATGGTGGCTCAGAGGTGTCTCAGTTGAGTAGAGAAAAGTCCCAGCTCTGCAGAGTCAAGTACCTACATGTTGCTTCTACTGACCTCAAATTTACTTGTTGCTCTTAAGACAGGCCTTTTACTAGCACACAGTAGTACGACCGGTCCGGGGGAATGCCTTGGTTAAAACACTGTTCGTAACACCTGTAATTCAGTGGGCTACACTCCACTGCCCTGGAACAATTACCTCCCCTTGGTTACAAATGGTAATTGATCCCTAACAAACTCGGTTAACCTAAAATGTGGAAAAGGGAGAGCTAGTCAAAAGTGAATTTATGGGCAAATGCAGTGCTGCAATTCAGACCTTACATTGGGAATTGTGCCACATCAACATGCACCAAACCATTGTCAAAGGCTTCTAGGACCAACCACCTCAAGCATAGATTTGGCAGCTGGAAGTAATACTCAACTAGGAATTCCTAAACCAAAATCTTACGAGGATCCAGTTTACAAAACCCCATATGCATCCAACACGCTTTGTGTATGCAGCCAAAAGAAAGCTAACATTTAATGATGCTCGGAACAGGTAGTGACGGGCCACAAGAAGGTGGTCCGTAAATTATGGAGTGGGAAGTCAATCATGGAATGTAGTCTAATGACGGAAATGTGTTCTAGTGATGGGCAATACACAAAACAAAACCCTTACCAAAATAATTAACCCGACACCTAAAGCCCTCACCCAAGTCAGAAGCAAAAGAAATGTACCTTCGCGGAATGTTGGACATCTGGAAGGTTACTCCAACATGCACCTGTCCCACCTGAAGGATATTTCTAGTGAAGGACTGACAAACCTGGGGCACCCAAGTATCTCAACCCACACAAGTGCCCTGACAGACAATTGACAAGTAGCTTAATCTACTGACCACCTTATGGTCAGAGCCCCTAGTTGTGCCCCCGGCCTGTGTATTTCAGTAACTGTCATAAGGACTCTAATATCAGCAGTGCAGGTCTAGAACATTTCCTTAAGGACTATTTAGAATGTCTGGATAACACGTGGTGGTCATCAGGAGGGCCATCACTGGAACATGCCAGTTGACGTTCTAAGGACTAAACAGATTTGTGAATATGTATCATAATGTGGGCTTGAAAAAACATTCTGATAGGGTTACCCATGCTGGAGGAAGTAGACTCCAAACCTTGGTGCTCTAACAAAATACAGCATACAGAATCACCTGTAATTAGCAGCAGCTATAGCTCAAATATTACCGGAGGACCCTCCCTCCCCCCCACAGACCCGATTTGCAAGCTTGTAACTTATTGAAATCACTATTGTAGGGGGACCCAGCTCCGATTTATTCTAGCTTCAACTGCTAACCATGCAAGTAACACCTCCATTAAAACAGCTTACCCGCCCCCTAGAGTGCAAACTTGTTGATGCATTACCATTCACAAGTGTACACCGCCCAAGGCTCTCTAAATCTGGAGAGCCTCCACCTGTGTGGAGGGACAGCAGGAATTACTCATGCATGCCAAAACTGAATAGTTATGGTAACCAATCTCAAACTTCTCCATGTAGTCTGATCCTGTTGGGGTAAAGCAACAGGATATGCAATACCACCACAGTGCTTCCCTCCTGGGAGCGAGCAAGTCCCTCCTGCCCCACCCCCAAACATCTGCACAATTCAAGAGACACGTGCTTTGCTCAGGGTTTGGATCCAAGCAGTCATTGCTGACCACAAAGCATGATCAATACGAAGCTGCGATCTACTACATCCAAGTACTGCAAACAAATAGAACCATTTCTTCTCACGCACCCTTCGTATATGGCAGGGGGCTGTCACTTCAGTGAACTACGGCCAGACTCATCCAGCCTCTTGTCCACTCCAGCATGACAAACGTGCTCAGGGACCTTTAAGTGCCTGTGGTTAATTCCAGTCTATGCCAAGTTCTGGACAGCACAGCCTTATGGTTGGTATAGATTCAACCTCAGAGCATCTGCTAGACAGCAGTGTTCAACTCCAGGCCTGGGCCCATAGGTTTTCTGGAGATCCCGGATTAATATTCTAAATGGATGCAATTTCTCCTTCATGAATATTATTATAGTATATCCTGAAACTCTTCAGGATCCCGGCCCTCGCGGCCTGGAGTTGGACAACCCTGCGGCTAGAGCCATTCCTGAATGAAAGAATAAGCTCTAGCCACATGCATACAGAAGTGCCTCACCACACTCAGCTGGAAACCATTCCAGAGATTAACGCAAGGGGTGCAAGAAGGATAGTTGGTGGGCATGGGAATGACAATCACCAGTTACCATGTCCTCCGTCTCAAACTATGGGTCCACTTATCACCAAGCCACAGCACTCCCTTTAACCTATGCCACACCTCACCTAGAAGTGTCCAAGGCATCAGTTTGCTGGCTGCTACCAACCGCAAGGCAGGTATTGACTACTGGGCCAAGGGGTGACCCAAGTAATGATTAACAGAGCCAACTGTAAATTACATACAGTGTTTCCCCATCTCTACACCAATCTTCCCTTCACGAGGACATAGCCCCAACAATGATCGCCACACATTTGGCGACTACACTAGACACGGTTTAGGAGACCTGCACATCAATTTTAGTGGAGAGTAGAAGCTGAAGCCGAGGTAGCTGCCCGACAACCATATCCCCAAAGCTGAAGCCCAAAATGCAACCCAGGGAGAAGGTGTGGTGGGGAAACGCTTTATAGCAGCCCCTGCATCCCCCCCCCCCCCCCCCATGAGCCACAAAAACAATCCCACTTATGAGCTAGTACAGCCAAGGAAGACATAAAACAAACAATCACTCTGCGGCCTCTGCTGGCCATGCCAAAAGTATTACTTCAGGTTTAAAGAAAATCCTGAAAATTAAAACCCTAGGTTAGGATGAATAATCAAAGCTTTTAGCAACACCTGGAAGCATACTGTTGTGATGTGACAAAGTGACACGGTTGATAAATTAGACAAACGCAAGGGCTCTACAAGTCCTTGTCCTGCTTGGGTTAGGAAGCTAGGACCCTATCCTGAACTGTGCCCACCACCCAGGCTGGCACCTTACAACTGCCATGGGGGAACCTTCAGCACACAAGATGCTATGGAAAACAATTGCTATAGGGTAGACAACTACCCCGGGCCCTCAATGAACCCCTAGGGTCTCATTAATCTACCACAAAGGTGGCACACCCTCAGCTGTTACTACAGAAAACGGCTCAGATAATGCCTCAAGGTTGACCAATCTATATCCCCAACTGCAAAAACCACTGGGACTACAGTCGTCACCACTATAAGGGGCACAGATAGTGGTCATCGCATCGACCTAGACACTTAGTATCCTAGACCCAACTGATCCCGACAGCTACATCGAGCTCGCCAACAAATGCTACCCAGTATCAGACATTTTACCAAGTCTGCTGCACTACCGGTTACGACATTACTCAACATGGCAAAAGGAGTATTTGATCTGTGCTGCCACAGAGAGTCGTACACAAAACCCATTACTCTCACCTAAAAATATTGCCAGGTCTATATACCAAGCCGCAGACATCCCATATGTTATCTACCACTTCCTGGATATATGCTTCACCAATTACCCTTCTCTAGTAAAGAGATTATACACATCTATCGCTCTCATTATGATGCGCAAACACAAATGCACATGATTTCTCCACCCCCGGTAATAGACTAGACCACACACCCCTCTAACAAACAGCAACCACTAAGCTACCCATTAAGATAGGAACTCGAAAGCCAATGAACAGGAA
Organism: Ambystoma mexicanum; assembly: GCF_040938575.1. Classification (NCBI taxonomy): domain Eukaryota; kingdom Metazoa; phylum Chordata; class Amphibia; order Caudata; family Ambystomatidae; genus Ambystoma; species Ambystoma mexicanum. The sequence continues at coordinate 827,939,448 of NC_090939.1, forward strand.
CAGAAGGTCACTTGTAAGTAATATTAGTAGGTGCTTGCAACATTGCCATCACACAGAAGGAAAAAAAAAACTAAACTTACCATTAATAACATACGTCACTGCCAATTATTTTCCTTTTTGACAGAACTATTCAACCATTAAGCTCACTACATGTTCACCCCCGCTATTCTCCGTTAGCCGAGAGTGAAACATTACAACAATTCCTATTAATACATCCCTTGCAGTTGGACATTTTACATGGACATATGCTGAAAAATCACCCGGGTACATCAACACCACAGAACTATCATGTGGCCAATAAAACAGCAACCAACTTACTTTATATCCAACTAACTCGTGAAGTAGATCGATGCATTAGGTTAGAATTTTTAACATATGCAATCATACAACAGTTACATTCTTTAAAGAAATTAATTAGATAAAGATCCTGTAGAACTAAAGATATTAGTTTCCCTTCACATTGACTAATCCACAAATTAAGCAAAACTCTGGAACCGTTGCCAACTTCTCTTCCTCTGAGCAAGAGGAACCAATACTGCAACTCACAATCCCTCCATGCACTGCTTCCAACTCCCCCACAGTAATTCCGATCCTCGTCCAACTCCTGGACAGTCCTTCAAATGTACACAGCACTTTGGGTTTCTACTCGCACAATCCATCTCGTCAGACACCTTGCAACGTTTAACCTCACGTCGTCCCCTGCTTTGCCACATGACACTACGTGGTTTCTTATGACGCACGTCCATGGGCCAGCTTCAACGCTACCGACTCCTTCTCCAGTCGCCCATTCAATGAGTAACCACTCCATACATGCTCGCCCTACGGTGCATCACCACAACCTTCCTGGGCTCAGAGGCAGCAGGAGCTAAAACTTATCAGAGCTCTTAGCCCAACCGTCATTGGGACACGTAAATCCGCCAGATCCGTCCAAAACCAAATTCAGACAAAGCAAAATGGCAGATACTACATAACAGTCTTGGAGCCCTCGTGCTGCCCCCATATTATGCTGCTACGATGATGGTGCTAGATAAGCCAGCAGCCAATACTTGCCCCCTGGGTGGTGGGGTCCATCTTGGGGTGGCGGCCAGTACCTCATGTGCATCCTCCTCAGCAGTCACAACTTAATAAACCCATCCTTATCGCCAATGTTGTGGTGCATCAGAAGTGAGCCTGTCAAGGATCAGGTAGACCACGTTGACAGGCAACCATTTCACAGGTCTTTGGGTCCCACTTCCACTCAAGTGTACAGAACTAAGACCCTCTCCTGACCATCAGTGCCCACCACCAGGCTGTCACCTTCAGTGGTGTTTCTAGGTTAGGACAAGGGCAGCACCCGAGACCACTACAATATGGTGCCCCCTCCCAGGCCAGTTTCTTGGCCCAGGCGCAATAGCCCCGGGGGCGCGCAATGGCCCCGCTCCCTGGAGGGGATCAAATTCCCCAGTTTGTGCGGCGGCGCATGTGCGTGGAGAAGTTCCGCGGGTCAGGTGCTGCCCTGACATTACATGAGTCAGAGGCTCACTCTGACCACTTTCGTGGGGGGGGGGGTGGTTGTGTATTGGTTACAGCAGCATAACAATGAAAACACTTGATGTCCCCCTGCAGTGAAGACCAGCCCCTCCCAAACGATGCTGGCAGGAAACTGCTAATGGTAGTGGGCAATTAATCACTGATGGTTTCTTACTGGCATCGTGATGGGAGGGGAGGTGCAGTGGACTGTGGGGAGTGGTCATGCCTTGCTGGGACGTACTATAGGCCCGACATGGTACAAACGGAGACCCGTTTCGGCCCATGGTGGGTCCCTGGAAGCTGGCAAAAATAGTATAAAGCGGCGCCATTTCTTACATGCTGCTTCTTTGCCAAACTATATATCAATTAGACTTTAAACCACTTCCATGGCACTGGTGATGAGTTACTTCATTATGGTGATAATAGTTTTGACCAGTGTTGCTGAGTAAACATGCTTCAAGCCATGACCCGGTTTATTTATTTATGCAATGTTTGTCGGGTACCTGCATCTGACAAACCTTGCATAAATAAATAATCCGGGTCCATGTATCCTTATAAGAAGCCAGACTTTACTGTATCAAAGCATACACTTGATTCCCATTCAAAGAATTTTAAAGTGATTGTTTATTGGGTTCAGGTGTCTCCTTGTCATTGCCCTTTTGGCTTAGGTTGCCTCCAAACCCCCTTCAGCATCTTGTGTTCTTTGTTGGTTGTATATACTGCATCCTGTGCCATATTCATGGTCTCTTGGTGTGCCCAGTCCTCATGATCTGCAGCCTAAGTGGGACTGGGGCATACAATTGTCTTGGGCACGAATGAAAGTGGCCCACTGTAACAAATGGAAATTCATTGTTTGTGTGATGACTGATTGACTTTGGGTAGGACTTGCTAAACGGTGTAGTTTGGGAGTGGCACGTGGGGTGCGGTGGGAGTGGTGCGAGAGGGGCGGTGGGAGGGGACGCATTCCTAGTGTTCGCCCTGGGCACCAAATGGACTAGAAACTGCCATGCCCTCTCCCCAGGAGGCAGGTGTGAGTTCTGGTTGCTGTGCTTATTGCCACCCAATGGAGAAAGCCAGCATAGAACAGAAGAATGCCCTCATTCAGGCATACCAACATGGGCTCCTGCTCTAGCTGTTGGGAGTTTATCTCTGGTTGTGGAGCGACAAATTATGTCAGGTTCAGGGCTTGGTGGTGGGGTCCATGATGCCAGATATGGGTCTTGCAATCTCTGGGTGGTGGGCAGGATACAGAGTGGTGGGGGGTACCAGCATGCTCTATGATGCCTTGTGCTCTGGGTGGCACAGAAGGCCAGGTATGGTGCAGTATATCAGGAATGGGGCTTAGGCTCTGGATTGTGGCACTAAAATACACGGTGACCTTACCACCATAATGCTGCTTTATTGGGACATTGCGAATTGCATGGCTAAATCTTTCAGATGTGCTGAAAAGGCATGTGATGAATTGATGGATTGGAGGGTGCATCAGAACATGTCATACAGGGGCAGGCTTGGGCAAGGCGTACACGGCACGGCTAGCTCAACCCATCTCCCTTGTAATAGAGCAACAAGGGTGATGCTGCGTTGACAGCCCCCCCACAGCATTTGAACAACACTTAAGGTGTACTTTAAAGCAACGTGGCATTTTGTTGATACCACCTTGCAGTTAATTTGGTTATATTATGGCACTCCCAAACCGAACGCTATACACTGCATGGCACCATATTAAAACGGATGTCATTCGTACTGACCTGTGATGCATAATTGGTAGTGTGCTTACAGTCGATGCCCTGGCATCACAAGTTTGCTTGTAAATGCCTTTTTTTTAAAATTGTGCATTGGCGCTTACATCAAGTGAATTACGTTTCAATTCACAATACAATAAAGAAATGCACCTTTTTACCTCCCCAGGTTCACGTTGGGCTACTTCGCCCATTTCAGTTTGGGAAAACCGTTCACATAGTCCCATTTTTTTGGTGGAACCCCCGTACCCCGCCCACTCTTGCCTGTGATCACCCCTCTGCCCTTCCTGGAGACACCACCTCACCTTCAACTGCCACCGGTGGAACAGTCAGCCTTCATCACGCAAGATACCATGAACATGCCATCAATGACACTCTTCCAACTACACAAACTAGCCCCAATACAGGGCAGTCTCTAAGAAGTTACCACCATCACAAAAAAACTAAGTCTCTTGATAACTCTAAGTTCAGCCTTGTCCAAAGACTCAAACGGATGAAGCTGAGGAACGCGACTAGTAGGGTAAGGATTGGGTGTTTCACTGAATGGGTGCCAAGTGTTGAGCACACAACCACGTGACATGCGCCTACTTGTGTGCCAAAGCTCACTATTCGCCCAGGACCCCGAGTCGAGTATTCAGGAGTATACGCCGGGCACCCACCCCCTACATAGAAGCTCAATATTCGCCTAGGACCCGAGTCGAGTATTCAGGAGTATACGCCGTGCACCCACCCCTCTGCATAGAAGCTCAATATTCGCCCAGGATCCCGAGTCGAGTATTCAGGAGTATACGCCGTGCACCCACCCCCCTACATAGAAGCTCGATATTCGCCCAGGACCCCGAGTCGAGTATTCAGGAGTATACGCCGTGCACCCACCCCTCTGCATAGAAGCTCAATATTCGCCCAGGATCCCGAGTCGAGTATTCAGGAGTATACGCCGGGCACCCACCCCCTACATAGAAGCTCGATATTCGCCCAGGACCCCGAGTCGAGTATTCAGGAGTATACGCCGTGCACCCACCCCTCTGCATAGAAGCTCAATATTCGCCCAGGATCCCGAGTCGAGTATTCAGGATTATACGCCGGGCACCCACCCCCCTGCATAGTTGCCTCTAAATGCACACTCGAAGGGTGGGCAATTTAAATGAAAACATGTACCTTTCCCGTTTGATACACGATCAGACACCTCTCAACAGGAAAACGAACCCACACATTTAAAAACGTCTCCTTTTAAAGCATCATCCAGAGCGTCGCCCAATAACCTGCCCCGCCCCCTCAGTAACTATTGTCACCTGCGTCTACTTCCCACCCCCATTCCACGCCCAGCTCTCTACAGGGAACCGAGACTGTGAACCCAGACGTGTTGTCATTTATTAGTGCCAGGAGGTTGTTTGCAGCATAGACTTATTTCTTGAGAAACACACATTTTATCAGCAGTATCCTGAAATAACTTCTAATAAAAATCTTAATTTCCATAATATTTGACATGAAAAAAAGCATTTTCAGATGGGTTAGGAAATGAAAATGACAGCAATGAGCGAAGCATGGGAGGTTGGAGAGGGGGGCGGGGCTTAGGGCGATGGAATGTGAATGTGGTCTCCGAATTATTCTCGACAGGTGCCCACTGGTCTCTTGTAACCAGAGTAGCGTTTGCCAGTCCCTCAATGTTAAGCCAGCATCGCGTTGCAAGCCGGGCCTTAACGTTTTTGCGGTTCTTTATCAAAATTACGACGTATGTGGTAATTACCTCCCTTTTGACGCCTACATTTTAATTTTAAGAATGGGGTTTTGGGGAGGGTTACCCCAACCCTACCCTCATCCCTATTCCTTACCCAACCCTAACTTTTCTTTTCTTTTTTAAACCGTTATGTACGGTCAGCTTGCAACGAGATGCTTTTTTAAAAACCCTTTCTTCTTATTTTTCTTTTTTCTGATTTGAAAGGATTTTACTTGGATTCACCTTATCTCAGCTGCTTATGTCGTCTGTACAATTCGCCCAAAAATTGATTTAGTCGTTTTTTCATCAATCTGACTGAACACACATTTTCAGTTTTTCCTATAAGGTGGGACTTTTGCGCCACCTGTACGCATATGCTGGAATAATGCATTAGATCAGTGTGCCAGCACCACGTTTGGCGCAGGCCATTTTGTCACGCCTCTGTGGCTGCAGAGCCTCTTTGGGCTAAGCTGCACAAAATACCCAGACTCGCCATTAATGCGACAGACAACAGTTTACAAACTTCGCTAACGGCCCCGCTTCCTTACAAACTAACCAAACCGTTAAACATGTGGTTAACCCCCCCCCATTCCCTCCCTTCAAATATTCCTTCCCCCAGGCAGCTGAGAGGAATTCAAATAATACAATTTCACCACTTTGCACTGGGACGAAAAAGATGTCTGCAAAGTGTTGTGAAGGTCAGGTATGTCCCTTAATCATGGTCAGGCAAGCCTAATTGAGAGAGCACACCTGCAACCTGTTAAAGGATTACAGGTGTATAAAATGAGGAGAAAGCAACACAAAGAGAAGCAGCAGGGAGGCCTGTGGGATCAGCAGGGAACCATGTTTGAGGAGAGGCGAGCTGTTGGAGGAAACTGCTAGGGGTCGGTCTGCCATGTGTAGCATGCTGAGATGCTGGGAAATACAGAGAGACATGAAGGAAGGAAGTGTGGTGTGGGAGCTGAAGCTCCATTGTATCGGACTGAGGGCAGAGAAGGGAGCCGTGTGGCGAGGCTGTCTGTCAGGAAACAGCGTACCCAAAATCGTGGGAGTGCTTGTGAGCTTGTAGTGCTGTGTTCATCACCCAGGGCCCTGAATCTGTACAAACCATTGGCGTCTCTCGCCCGGTCACCAAGACTGTCAACATTACGGGAAAGGACACCGTTCTTTACTCGTTGGCTATTGCCATGACAATGGGTGAAGCCTTTCATTGCACGCCACCATGTGAGAGCAAGCGCACGTTACCGAATCACGTGACGCTTTGACGCGGAAACCATGGAAATAAAGTCTGCCCTCTGTGAACACTCTGTGCTTCTAATTGAAGTTCCTGGACCTTCGTGATCTTGCTAACATCTGTGTTTACCGGTGCCTCTTGACCTCTGCTACGTTTTCTGGACCTGCTTTGCGCTATGTTTTGCCTAGTTACCCGTTCGACATTAACGACCCTGCCTGCAATACAGACTTTCTTGCCCAAAGCTTTGTCACTTTTACTGCCCGCCTGTTACTGAACCCGGCTTGTCTAACAGACTTCTCTGCTCTGTGATTAGGAATTTTTGTCTGCCTCTGGCCAACATTGTTTAGTTTAGTTTAGTTTATTATTTATATAGCGCCGCCTGACCCTGGGGCATCCAGGCGCTTGACAAAGGTTACAAGTGACATGGTTACAAGTTGCAAGTTACAAAGGTTGCATGGTTACAAGTTGTGAAAGTGTTGGAGGCATGGTAAGAATAGATAAGCATTACATAGAAAGAAGACATTATATACAGTTGCTGGTAAAGTCCGAGTGATAACGCAGTTAAAGAAAATATAAAGGTTATGACGTATTTACAAGGTTAGGGAGTGTTCAGTTTATATGATATATACAGTACAGTTGTAATAGGTCGGTGTTTAAGCTTCTTTGGCCAAGAGCCAGGTTTTGGTGCTATGTCTGAAGTGGTGAAAGGAAGGATCAGATCTGAGGTCGGTAGGTAGAAAGTTCCAAAGTTTGGCTGCAAGCACTGGGAAACTTGTGCCACCAGCTTTTTGGAGCTTAAATCTGGGGATATTTAGGCAGCGAGTTTGGGCTGAGCTGGTTGGACGAGATGGTGTATGTTGCGTGAAGTTGTCTGAGAGGTATCTGGGTGCTTGGTTGGAAAGGCATTTGTGTGTGAGGGAGAGTGTTTTATAGTCAATTCTCTGGGGTATAGATAGCCAGTGACAGGCGCGTCTGGTATCAGAGATGTGCTCGTGTTTGGGTATGTTCATGGCTGCTCTTAGTGCGTTATTTTGGATAACTTGAAGCTTGTCAATGTTTTTAGGCTGGTACCTAGGTAGCGAGCGTTACAATAGTCGACTTTGGATAGTACTAGTGCTCTGGCCAGGGTGGTGCAGTCGGAGGTAGAGAGTTAAGGTCTACTGGCATTGATGTGCTTACATGTGTAAGCGGAGGCAGATGATATAGCGTTGATTTGTCTTGTCAATGTGAGGGTGGAGTCAAGGTAAATACCAAGAGTTTTGACGCTATTGGAGACAGAAATGTTATTACCATCAATGTTGAATGTCTGATAAAGTTTGTGGAGTTTATTAAGTCTGTGTTGAGAGCCTAAGAGAAGAAGCTCAGTTTTGTCGTCGTTGAGGCATAGTACGTGTTTGGCCATCCATTCTTGGATAATGGAATAAATGTTGTTGAGTACTGAGTTATCAGTGGCGTAATCACCTGATCCTCAAACAGATACATTGCCTTACCCTCATCGGAAACTGCAAATTTCACCTTCTGGCGGATTCTGCTTCGCACTTGGACACCGCGTGCTGGGACTCCATACAACCATAGAGCACACGGACTAGAGACGCTTACTGTTGTGTGCTGTTACTATCTAGGCGTCCTCGTGCGGTCAGGGTAAGTCCTTGTACTGGACTTGGATACCAACATTTCTGTTGTTCCAAGGATTACTTAGGCGTCCTCGTGCCATCGGGCTAGTTCTTGGTGTCTTGCTGGAATTCCCGGATTCTTGATCCCATGTGGACCATACTCTGATAAGTCTTGTTTTTCTTGGTTTGATCTGAGTTAGTTGCTCTCTTCTGCTCCTCTTCGTCAGTGCTGGACTGTCCCACCGGGACAGCAGGACTTTCCCTGGTAGGCCTCGGGCCATAGGGCCTCTTTTCTTGCTTCGGCTCTTGGGCGGAAGGATACATGAATTATTAACATTGCAGGTACACCAAGGACAGCCTGGGTGGTTCGCTATCACCCTGGCTGCTGCATTTCTCTTTTCTTCCTGGGGCTGAAGGGCCGGGCTTGTGCCTGCACATTTGTAAGGGGCTCAGCCCGGGGAACCGCACATGCCCTGCAGCCTTACTGTCTGCTGTGCTCACATCACATGATACATAGATTGCGCAGGTTCAGCGCAGCCCAGGTGACGTCAATGCTGCTGACTCTGCTGGTGCTGTGTGCTTCGAGTATGAGGCGAGCAGGGCAGTGTGTTTAGGCCTAGGCCCACTGGCGCTATCACTGCTTCACTGATTTCAGGTGCGATGCAAAACGATTGTTACTAAATACATGGTTTTATTTTTTGGGCTATGTTTGTTTTGCCCGTGACATCTCAAGCAACTCCAAGAAAGCCACAAAATTACCCAGCGCTATTACAGTTATGTTAATAGCGCTGTCAACACAAAGCACAATTACAGCCATATCACAAATTCGTGTACGGCAGTATTAGCACTGAAAACCGGTACTTATACACCCGAGATTTACCTCCAGCTTTTAGGTGGAGGTAAATAAAGACAGGTGCCAGCAATTAAGCTACAGGTGCCCCCAATGCACTCCAGAGGGCTACGTAAGGCACACCCCTACCCTAAACATTGTTTGCAACACCATGCTGCCATTACTTGCTGCAAGCTGGGACAGGCTATGCCTGGAAGTAGAGATGGTGGTCAACCAGGCCAGGGCACAGGGAGTACAGGTGGTGGTAGGGAGAAGGAGGGGATGAGGAGAGCCCAAGCAAGGCGTGCACCCATCCCAATGGTCAGGCCCTCACCCTGTGCACTTCACTGATACCCAGTTGGTGACTCTGTACCGCCTCAACAGGAAGACCATAACTGAGCTGATCAGCACAATGCAGGACGATCTAGGGAACAGGATAAACATCAGAACTGCCGGGCCCCCACTGATGAAGCTGGTGTCCGTATTCCAATTCTTAGCTACTGGCACTTTCCAGCACTCTGTGGCCACAATGCACAGCATGGCGTAGCCCACATTCTGTGCAGTATTGGACCAGGTGCTGCACGTCCTACTGCGGCATGTGCTTCAGCACATTGCACTGCCCACCACCTGAGTCCAGGTAAATGCCATGAAGGCAAAGTTCTATGGCATAGCCCAACTGCCAAATGTATTAGCAGCCCTGGACTGCACCCATGTTGCATTGGTGACCCCCAAGGCCCACAAAGCATTCTACAGGAATCAGAAGCACTAGCACTCCCTCAATGTGCAGGACACCTGTGACCCCAACCTCATAATCACCTACTCTGTGCCTGCTACCCAGGTTCCACCCACGACTCCATGGTCCTACAGAATAGCACACTTCCAGGATACATGGAGAGGCACAGGGGACAATGGACGTGGACAGTGGGTGAGTAAATCTGTCTGCACACTTCACTGTGAAGCAACTGACCAAATTGGGGGTCGTGGGGTGTGATGAATGACACAAAGCACGTTGTGAAAAGCAAATGCAATTGCATTACTCTGGCGGCCCTAGCACCAAAGTCAGGGTACAGTCCAAGGTGCATGTACATGTTGGCCACACCTTGACGGATGTGCTGTTCAACACACAAATGACTACTGGTACCACAATGCATCATGCATGATCCTAAACAATACTAAACAAATGCCAACATTGCCTTGCCCAACTGCAGACCTGCCAGTGCCACAGCCATGTACACATGTACACCCACCCTGCAATGTTTCCCAACTGCCCCAAGATCAGCCGATGGGAAACCCTGAATGCCACAAGCAAGAGAGCAATATACAGGCACAAGGCCGCCTACAGGAAAACATTTCACCAATATATACATTACCCAGCAGCTACAGCAATGTCACAGAGTGCATGTGAAGGTCGAAGAATGCATGATATCAGTGACACAGCATGCCAAGATTTTGTAGAGGCACATGCCATGTGATGTGTTCCCATATGCATGCACATGATGTCCATTGCCCCAATACAATATGTTAGTCCACCATCACACATGTCAGTTACTGATGTATGTGCCTCTTCTCATAAAAGTGACTCTGGATATCCGCAGCTGGCCTGGCTGATGACCCCTGTGAGTGATTCACGAACATCCCACGACATGGCATATAACCAGGCACACATAAGGACCTGTGTGTGCATTGAGCAGACCTTTGGACTCCTCAAGGCAGGATTTTACTTCCTAGACCGCACAGCGGAGCCCTAATGTACGCTCCTGAAAAAGGAGGCAAGATCGTGCTTGCATGTGCTATGTTGCACAACATTTGTGTAAAGCGTAATGTACCTCTACCCACTGACGTGGACATGCCACCCCCAGAGGATCATGACGCAGTGCCTGAGGCAGGTGCCAGAACCAGCAACATCAGAGATGACGTGAGGGAAGGGAGACTGGCTCTCCAGGCACTGATTAACAATTTGTGACTGTCACATTTGTAAATAAACTCCAAAATTACACAATCAGGAATGATCTCACATTGATGTAGTTCAACTGTTTTATTCTAACCATGTGCCCTAACTATCCCCCTCCCACTCCCCCTCCCACCACCAACTCCCCAGAACACTCTCCCCCCTCCACTCTCCCACCACCAACTCCCCAGCACATTATACCCCGTCCCACCACCAACTCCCCAGCACACTATCCCACCTCCTGCCTCCCACCACCAACTCCACGGCATGGCCACTCAGGGCGATTGATATCAGAACATTATTTCCGTGGCCTCCCCCACCCCCCTCTCAGCAACTATTGATCTGGATCGCAGATGGCGCAGGGGCTGCCTCCTTGGTTTTCTATGATGGGAGTCCTCTGTTGGTGTGGTGGTTCTAGAAGGAATGGACCCATGCTCCAGGAGCTGTTGGTGTACCAATTCACTGCTTTGGCGGATGTCCTCAGCAAGTGTTGAGACGCATTCCGTCATCTCACGGACCTTCTGGCCAAATGTCGTCAGTGCGGCCGTACTGGTAGTTATCACTCTCTGTGTCTTTGCATTGTCCCACACAATCCTGCGTGTAGCCCCCTGGATGCTGTCGTGTATGGCCTGCATGTGCCCTGTGTGGATGCGCCCAATGGCCTACATCTCCCTCTGTCTCTGTTCCATGTTCCCCAGACCTCGCAGCACCATGCCAAGGGTGGCTGAAGGCTGCATTGGAGAAGGTCTGCGCTGTGGGGGTCTGCGGTTGACGGGGGAGCCATTTGACACAGTCTCAGTGTCTGCATCAGGTGTATGAATTCTGCAGTAGCGGGGTGGGCTCTCAGGTGTGATGGAGGGCTGCAAGCGAAGACTGCAACCAGGGATTGTTGGCACTTCTGCCTGTGATGTTACTGGGCTGCTGTCCCCCTGTGTCTCCACAGTCACTCTGGTAGGTGGTGTATTTTCTGTGGCGTTACGCACAGCTGCAGGTGTGGTGCAGCTGCCATAGTCGTGCTCCTGGTGGGCTGGGGGTGTGTGGTCCTGGTCCTACTGTGAGGCAGCGTGACACTGCATGACATCAGCCCTGGCGTGGCCTGTGTGCCACTTTACAGGATGGTGGTGGTGGCAGTGGTACTGGTGGGTCATGATGGCTGGAACGTCCCACTCCCAGATGTGCCTGACACCTTGTCGTCTTCAGATGCTTCTGGCGTAGCTTGAGTGCCTGCAGGGGACATGGGAGATGTTGCCACGTTTCATTCCCCCATTTGTATTTGCATGCAAGACATTAATTACATTAATTGGGCTGATGTGCATGGTTGGTCAGAGGTGTTTGCATGTGGATTCACAATGACAAATGATTGGGACGATGCAGATATGGATGTGTGTTGTACATGGCCAGTTGGTCTTTGCTCTATGTGTGAGGATGGCAAGGCCTCTGTGATGGGGCAGCTGTTGTATGGCATGCATGCTTTGGGTCCCCATGCACACACATCCCCTCCAGCGGTCCCACTCTGATGGGGGCATGGCTTGCTACATTACACTGGCTGATCCTTATGGGGCACTGCTGTGATGCCACTAGGATGGGTCCCTTTCCTCCCCTCCTACTGTTGTGATGCACAGGGGTGGCCTTGGTGCACTGGCACATGGCTCCTGTGGTTGTTGGCTGATGTGGCACCCACTCAGTGCACCATCTCGCCATTCTCAGCTCTGGGGTATGGCCACTGGGGAGTCTTCTGCTAGCCTGTCATTGATACATGCACATGTGCTGGGGGGGGTCTGACTCACCTCCTGCCTCCAGGCTGCTGGCACACGCCTCCACACCTCCAACTCCCTCGATAGCGTCCATGTCCAGCACCGTTCTGCACCTGTCCTCCCATGCAGTGAGGACCTGTGGCTCCACAGTACATACACTGATTGCAGTGCTCTTCCACAGTCCGCACACCCTGACCCTCAGGCCATTCCATCGGTTCTTGCAGTCCTCCCGATCACAGGGACACTAGCCACCGCTATCACCTTCTGGCTTCTGGAATGCCAGATGGATGTCCTCCGCTGGCCTGATACTTTCCACTGCCTGGCACCATAGAGTTCATCATTTTATGCTACCACCACCAGCGGCCCTCCCCCCCATCCCAGAATTTGGGTTTCCTTAGGCGATCTTGGGCAGCCTTGCCTCTGACCCTCTCCTGGGACATTCTGTCTTGTTTCCAGGTCAGGATAGCTACAGGAAGTGGAGTTATTTAATGGACTGTGTTTTTCAAAATGGCTGCTGTGATACTTCCCATTCCAGCGGTGACGCAAATTTCGCCGGCGCTTCCGCTACTGCCACCACCGTAGTCGGGGGCGCGGTCACGCCATGTTGTGATCCGGTGCTAATAACACTGCACGACCCGGCGGAAATAGCCCCAGTTTACCAACCAACTCATTATGATATCCTTTGTATCTGATTTGTCGCGTGCCTTAAGAAGAACTTTTTCGAAAGTCTCTGATTGCTGGCCATTTCACTTAAAGTAAAACAAATTAATCTTGAACATCGGGCTGAATGGGAATTGAATCTCAAGCCAAACCAATTTCCATTGAATAAAGAACTGAAGAAAACTTTATAATGAAGCAAAACTACTGCATGTTGAATTCTGAAGTAAACAGAACTTTAAAATTAAGCAAAAGTGCTGCATGCTGAATTCCGAATTGTATGGAACTTTAAAATTTAAGCTAAACAAAGATACATTGAATACTGAATTAAATGGAACTTTAAAATGTTGCCAAAGAAAGGCGTATTGAATATAGAATTGAGTAAAAGCTTCAAATTGCAGGAATTTACATTGAAAGCAATATAAAGCAGAATTAATTGAAACCCTGAAGTTAAACCCTATACAGCCAAGATACCCACATGAAAACAGATTATGGAAAAGGGGTGCAAGTGTAACAGAGAGTCATAAGAAGATAAGGAAACTTGTGATGATGAAATTAAAGTCTTGGCGAAGACTGAGACTTTAGGAACTACATTTGTTGACTTGAGGACGGAGCCTCAATGTTCTTTGTTGTTTGAACTGTGTTACCTAGAACTTGGGGAAGGGAATGCCAGGGGATTGTTTAAAACTGTATCACTGTCACAGCGCTTTCCATCTGGTGCCTATGGAAAAGATGGATATTCTGCCTTTAGCGTTCTGTTACGTTTCCATCAGAATGTGCAATAGCGCTTTAGTCTTTTCCAAGATGGCCACCGACCAACTGGTTTTCCTCCGCTTCCCAACATAGTGTCATGATGCCTACCTCCAAGGAGCCAGGTCCGACCCAGCAACCCCAGAGGCAGGCATCATTTCCCCCAGGGGAGTGCCAGCGGGCCCAAGCTGGGGCCGTTTGGACTCAGTCCTGGCGCCTTAGGCGCCAGGCTCATGTTGGACCTCTGTCCTGGCGCCTTAGGCGCCAGGCTCATAAAGCTAGACATGTGTTCAAGAGTTTTAATGTGCACTTACCTGATGCAGACCATGCTGCCACATCCAGGCCCTCTTGAGGCCTGAATAGGAACTACTTTACCTGTGGGACTACTTTCCACCCGGGTGTGGTCGGGGAAGGATACATACCTGATCGGAGGACGGATACACACTTGGAACTTCTTCCAAAGCTATTTAAACCACACCCGATCAGCAACTCACGCTTCGCGTTGTTCTGCTCCTCGCAGCTGGACGCTCACCGTGTCAGCTCCTGCATCTGGACTTCAGCCACGCCTGTCAGCATCCTGGGTAACCTGCAAAGGGAGACAAGAGACCTACCAGCTAATCTGCACCACGGAGACATCACTGACGATCCTGAAAAGGAAGACATCATTTTTAAAAGCATTTCGTTACGATCGCTGCAGCGCTGCATTTCACTCACCTTTCCTGGGTTCCTCCATCTTCAGCAGCGATCATCCGGATACACAGCCACTTCCCAGAGCCTAGAGAAAAAGACAAGAATAAGAGGTGAGAGAAGGAAGGGAATAGGAAAAGCTCAGTTTCCTTCTAAGACTTACCTGTTGGGTCATTCCCATTTCATTTCGGGTCTTGCTGCTTCCGAGCAGGACCCCGGCCCCTATGGGGAAAAAAGACAAAGACATTAGATGAGCGAATGCAAAAACATTACCTGAGCGCTCATCTAGGACTTACCAGATCTTTACTGGAACTGCACGTTTCACTTCGGGTCGGCGCCATATCTCCGGCATTCCGAACCCTGGCCCCTATGGGGAAAAGACATCAACATCAGCGCTTTGTTGCAAGAAGTCTCCAAAGGAATCTTCATTCATCACCTGAAAAAAGACAATGAACATTATTATTTAAAGCTTGAACTTTTGAACTTGCAACAAAACTTTTACAGCGCATTACCAGTATAATCAAGCTTACCTGAACTCCCATCCAACCTCAATCCAGTGAAGTAACTGGGTTCAACGCGCCCCTGCGTCAGAAGCAGGATGGAGAGCTCGTCCTTTCAGACCCTAAGGTGAGACTTCACGGGAAATCGTGGAAGGGTATCGTGGAGGGTTGGAAGAGAGTGGGAGGCTTGAGCATAACTCAGTCAGTAGGTAATACTCCCTTTTCACGCACAGGGGAATATTCCTGCGAGCCGGAGAAGCCAGAGTAGAGGGCCCTTCCTGTCCATCTTCAGAGTCCTGCGCTTCACCATTAAAGAAGCATCAGCACTCGAAGCCAGACCTGCGCCTCCCTGGGAATCAGGTGAGCGTTACAGAACGCGAAGCCTACCCACAATTTCCCACCCGGGCGCTATGGAGACTTCCGAGACTGACCAGCTGGCCCAGCTTTTGGGGGAATTACGGGCAGAGGTGCACTCAGCCCGCCAGGAGACTAACGCTCTCAAAAGAGAACTGATCTTATCTAAGGAAAGAACTGATGACCTAGCCAAAAGGTTATTACAGGCCCAGGCAGGGCACACTCCTTTACCTAATTCCGGAGACATTTCCACATCAATGGGTTTGAGTAACCCGGTACAAATTAATCTACCTGGACACATGCCTTTGGCCCCGCCTGAACATTTTGCGGGGGATCCCAAGAAATATGCCGTCTTTATGAACCAATGTCGTTTACACTTTCTATGCTGACCCGGAGCCTTCCCTAACGACCAGACCAAGGTAGCCTTTATACTATCTTACCTCAGTGGCAGTGCTGCTGATTGGTCTATTCCATTGGTAAATCAGGATGATCCCATTCTCCAGAATTTTCAGGGCTTCCAGGCCAGCATGGAAAGATTGTTCGCTCGACACTCTCAAGGACAGGCCCTTGATAACGAACTGCTATCCTTACGACAAGGTAATCAGGATCTTCTGTCCTACAAAGCCACCTTTAACAGACTGGTTGTGGAAACTGGATGGCCAGAAAGCAAAAGGATCACATTGTTTCATCGAGGCCTGCGCGGAGAGCTTAAGGATGTTCTAGCTCAGATAGTAAACCCACCCCAGGTCTGCGCAGACTACATTGACTTGGTGGTTCAACTTGATCACAGACTGAAAATAGAAAAGCAGATCGGTTCAAGTATGAAAACCGAGCACCGATCAAAACCCACGCTACCTCCAAGAATACCGACGTATCTGAACCTGTGCAAATCGATGGTGTTAAAGGACCTTTAACGCAGAAAGAACGAGAGAGAAGGCGGCAAATGCAACTTTGTCTGTATTGCGGGACTTCCGGTCACTTTCTTCGAAATTGTCCAGTTAAACCACTTAAGAAGGTGGTTGGAGCTACTGATAATGAATTAGAGACACCTGATTCGGGAAACGACCTAGCCCGGCAAGCGTAGGGGTCCGCTTGCCGAGCTTGAAAACTAACTCTTTGACCTCGCATTTCATCATGCCAATGGTGCTCGTGGACCCAAAACAGCCTCAGCAGTTGCATGCTATAAAAGCATACATCGACAGTGGAGCTATTGGAAATTACATAGACCGTGAATTGGCTTCCAGGATTAAGCTTCCTCTCCGCCCGAAAGTAACCCAAGATGTCATTACTACAGTAGATGGAAACGAAATAGCCTCAGGGCCTGTAACGCATTCCACTGTTGAAGTGACTCTGGTGGGTCAGGATGGACATATGGAAGCAATCGTGTTTGATGTGATCAAGGCCCCACAATTTCAAGTAATTCTTGGAATTCCTTGGTTAGAAACACATAATCCCATAATTGACTGGCGAGCAAAGAAGATAAGTTTTCCTGATTGTGAACCAACTTGTTATCCAAGAAATCCAGCTATGGGTCTAGCCACAGCAACTTCCACCCCTGTACAGCTACCGTCAGAATACCAAGAATTCCAAGACGTTTTTCAGAAAGAACAGGCTAACACGTTACCTCCCCATCGGTCTTATGATTGCCAGATCGATCTGGTACCCAATGCTCAACTACTTTGTAGTAGGATTTATGCTCTTACGGAACCTGAGAACCTGCATTTGCGTCAGTATTTAGATCAGTACCTAGCCAATTGTTTCATTCGCCCATCCAAGTCTCCTGTCTCTTCAGCTCTGTTCTTCGTGCCAAAAAAAGAAGGCGACCTTAGAACGTGTATAGACTATCGCGCCCTAAATCAAATAACGATTAAGAATCGTTATCCTCTGCCCTTGATCCCTGAGCTTATCGACCAGGTGAAAGACGCTTGTGTGTACACCAAGTTAGATCTCCGAGGAGCTTATCACCTGGTGCGCATAAAAGAAGGCGACGAATGGAAGACTGCATTCCGCACCAAATTTGGGCTCTTCGAATATCAGGTGATGCCCTTCGGTTTGTGCAATGCACCTGCCGCCTTTCAGTACTTTATGAATGATGTTCTTCGGGAACTTATCGATGTCTGCGTCATTGTTCACATTGACGACATCCTGGTGTACTATTCTTCAGAATCTGATCACAGAAAACATGTTAGGGCAGTTCTTGAGAAACTGCGCCAGCACAGACTATTTGCAAAACACGAAAAAAGCATTTTTCATACCACAGTAGTTGAGTTTCTCGGATTCATCCTGATACCTCAAGGAGTCCGAATGGACTCGCGAAAGGTGGACGCCATCCTCAAATGGCCATCTCCAAGCTCGGTGAAGGGAGTTCAGAGCATGCTCGGCTTTGCCAATTTCTATCGAAGATTCATCCCGGAATTTTCCCGAACAGTCCAACCCATCACCGCTCTCCTAAAGAAAAACAAACGCTTTGAATGGACTCTTGAGGCCGAACAAGCCTTTCAGGACCTGAAAACCAAATTCACCTCTGCACCTGTATTGAAGCACCCGCACCCAGATCTCCCGTACATAGTGGAAACCGATGCTTCCAGTTCGGCCATGGGAGCTGTCCTGTCGCAAAGAGACCCAAAAACTAACCAACTACACCCAGTGGCCTTTTGGTCCAGAAAATGTTCTCCTCCTGAAATCAACTACGCAATTACCGATAAAGAGTTACTGGCCATCAAATCTGCTTTCAAGGCTTGGCGTCACTACCTTCTCGGGGCAAGACACACCATCACCGTAATTACGGACCACAGAAACTTACAGTATTTAAAGACGGCCAAAGCTCAATCTTCACGACAACTCCGATGGGCTCTATTCTTTGCAGAATTTGATTTTGTAATTACCTATCGCCCTGGCTGCAAGAATGGAAAAGCAGACGCCTTATCCCGGATTGGCATGGAAGAAACTAATTCGAGCTTAGAACCTGTGCCCATCATACCTGAGCAAAGAATCCTAGGCTTAACTTCATTGCAATCTATTGAGGATATCCAAACGCAAGTAAAACAACTTCCAGACTCTTCAACCTTACTGGAATGGAGTCAAAAGGGTCCTCATTACACCGTTAAGGATGACTTACCCTACTTCCAGAAGCGGTTGTTTCTGCCAAGTAAAGAATTGCAAGAACTTGTTATTGCCCATCATCATGAATCTTTAATGGAAGGACACCCTGGTATCGCTAAAACAGAGGAAAAAATCAAACGCCACTTCTGGTGGCCTTCCTGGAGAAAAGACATAAAGTCTTTTGTACTGTCTTGTGGAATTTGCGCCCAAAACAAGGCTCAAAAGAAAAGGCCAGCCGGTCTACTTCAACCCTTGGATATTCCACCGGCACCATGGCACACCCTGTCAATGGACTTTATAACAGATCTGCCTCCTTGTGCTGGTTACAACACAATCCTTGTAATTGTGGACCTATTCTCCAAAATGGCCCACTTTATCCCTTAAAAGGTTTTGCCTTCAGCTTCCACCTTGGCCAAGGAATTCCTGGAGAATATAGTTCGCATACATGGTTTCCCTTCCATTTTAGTCTCGTATCGTGGAAGTCAATTTATCTCACATTTTTGGAAGAAGTGTTGCCAACTAGCACAAATAGATGTGCGGTTATCCACCAGCCACCACCCCCAGGCCGACGGACAAACCGAGAGAACCAATCAGACTCTCGAGCAATATCTTCGGTGCATGTTACACCAATCCGAGTTAAATTGGAAAGACATCCTTTGGATCGCAGAATATGCATACAACAATTCAGTGCATTCTGGAACCGGACAAACCCCCTTTTATACTTTGTATGGTCACCATCCTCGGACCTCTGATCTAGATCCACCTCTGACCCTGGAAATGCCCGCAGTAAATCATCTGCATTCCACAATAACCCGAGCCTTCAAAGAAGCTGCAACTCATTTACAGCAAGCCAAGAAAAAGTATAAAGAAAACGCTGATTTGCACCGAAGTAAAACTCCTCCTTACCAAGTAGGAGACCAGGTATGGCTAGCAACTAAACATTTACCCCTCAAGGGCCCGCGAACCTTCAATCCCAGATTCATAGGACCTTATCCCATCAAAGCTATAATCAACCCAGTGGCCTTTAAACTGGATCTACCGTCCAACATGAGTATTCATCCAGTTTTTCATGCATCACTTTTGAAGCCAGTACAACCAGGAACCCGATTGTCCAAGCCTCCAGATCCAGTTCAAATTGAAGGGGAATTAGAATTCGAAGTTAAAGACATTTTAGACTCCAAGGTGGTAAAGTCGAAACTCTTCTATCTTGTTGACTGGAAGGGATATGGACCTCAGGAGAGATCGTGGGAGCCTAGTAACCATGTCCACGCACCTCGATTAGTACAAAGGTTTCACCGGAGATTTCTGAACAAGCCCAAACCCCCGGAGGGAAGAACCTTGGGAGGGGCCTTGAGGGGGGGTACTGTCATGATGCCTACCTCCAAGGAGCCAGGTCCGACCCAGCAACCCCAGAGGCAGGCATCATTTCCCCCAGGGGAGTGCCAGCGGGCCCAAGCTGGGGCCCTTTTGACTCAGTCCTGGCGCCTTAGGCGCCAGGCTCATGTTGGACCTCTGTCCTGGCGCCTTAGGCACCAGGCTCATAAAGCTAGACATGTGTTCAAGTGTTTTAATGTGCACTTACCTGATGCAGACCATGCTGCCACATCCAGGCCCACTTGAGGCCTGAATAGGAACTACTTTACCTGTGGGACTACTTTCCACCCGGGTGTGGTTGTGGAAGGATACATACCTGATCGGAGGAAGGATACACACTTGGAACTTCTTCCAAAGCTATTTAAACCACACCCGAACAGCAACTCATGCTTCGCGTTGTTCTGCTCCTCGCAGCTGGACGCTCACCGTGTCAGCTCCTGCATCTGGACTTCAGCCACGCCTGTCAGCATCCTGGGTCACCTGCAAAGGGAGACAAGAGACCTACCAGCTAATCTGCACCACGGAGACATCACCGACGATCCTGAAAGGGAAGACATCATTTTTAAAAGCATTTCGTTACGATCGCTGCAGCGCTGCATTTCACTCACCTTTCCTGGGTTCCTCCATCTTCAGCAGCGATCATCCGGATACACAGCCACCTCCCAGAGCCTAGAGAAAAAGACAAGAATAAGAGGTGAGAGAAGGAAGGGAATAGGAAAAGCTCAGTTTCCTTCTAAGACTTACCTGTTGGGTCATTCCCATTTCATTTCGGGTCTTGCTGCTTCCAAGCAGGACCCCGGCCCCTATGGGGAAAAAAGACAAAGACATTAGATGAGCGAATGCAAAAACATTACCTGAGCGCTCATCTAGGACTTACCAGATCTTTACTGGAACTGCACGTTTCACTTCGGGTCGGCGCCATATCTCCGGCATTCCGAACCTCAGCCCCTATGGGGAAAAGACATCAACATCAGCGCTTTGTTGCAAGAAGTCTCCAAAGGAATCTTCATTCATCACCTGAAAAAAGACAATGAACATTATTATTTAAAGCTTGAACTTTTGAACTTGCAACAGAACTTTTACAGCGCCTTACCAGTATAATCAAGCTTACCTGAACTCCCATCCAACCTCAATCCAGTGAAGTAACTGGGTTCAACACGCCCCTGCGTCAGAAGCAGGATGGAGAGCTCGTCCTTTCAGACCCTAAGGTGAGACTTCACGGGGAATCGTGGAAGGGTATCGTGGAAGGTTGGAAGAGAGTGGGAGGCTTGAGCATAACTCAGTCAGTAGGTAATACTCCCTTTTCACGCACAGGGGAATATTCCTGCGAGCCGGAGAAGCCAGAGTAGAGGGCCCTTCCTGTCCATCTTCAGAGTCCTGCGCTTCACCATTGAAGAAGCATCAGCACTCGAAGCCAGACCTGCGCCTCCGTGGGAATCAGGTGAGCGTTACACATAGCACAGTGCGTTGCAACCCTAGTCATTCTATTAAGGGTAAGACGCTAGTGTTAGACTTTCTTCATGGCTCCTCGAGCCGCTTACCAGTCTGTGTTTTCTCCTCCCTCTCTCTCACCTGTTCTTGCTATCCTCCTTCGTGGTTCCTATCAGCTCCTGGTTCTTCGGTCTGCTGCTCCTCTGCACTCCGACTCGTTCATTTCTCGCTCTCCATCTCCCTACCTGCTGCTGCTTCGGGTCCCTGTTCAGGTATCCTGCCTGGGCCTTTCTGGACATACCTGTGACACGAGGTATGTCTCACCATTACCAAACTTTAGGAAACTTCACGACACTCCCGAGGTTTTTTGCCTTCAGTGGCCTTTTCCCCAACTCGGTTGTACTGGGGAAGGAGCCTCTTGTCCGCCTGTCTCACCAGTCGGGCATAGTGGCTTCCCTCAATGACAGACCATATCTCTTTAAAGAACGAAAGACCTCCAGGAAGAAGAAAAAAGGAAAGAAGGAATCAAGGAAGGGATCCCCCCGTCTAGCGAGGAAGGATCAGGTGAGGATCAAGGGGATTACTTCGACAGTTGTTACTGCTTGCAATGCCAAGAAGAAGAAATAGTCACCGCTAAACAAGTGTAGGAGTTGGTCGCTGCAGTCCAGGGACTCACCCTATAGGTCCAGAACCTGAAGACCGAAAACACTGTGTTGAGACAGCTGGTCACTGCCAGAGAACACCACCCTACTAATCTCCGTACCATGGATTTAGCCTCAGATATATATGACGGATCCCCAAAGAAGCTATAGGAGCTCATTGAGGCTTGCGTAGTGCAGTTTACCTTCCGTACCAGAACCTATGCATCAGACCATGCCAGAGTGGGGTTCATGATATCTATTATGGTCGGCAATGCCCTAGCTTGGGCTACCCCTCTGGCTACCTCTGCTAGCCCCGTTTTTCAGGACTATGAGGCATTTCTCAATCTACTCAAAAAACCCTTTTTCAATGACCTGAAGTGGTCTACTTTGCCTGCGAAGACCGATTGGATATTCGTCAAGGTGCTTTGAATTTATTGTCCTACATCACTACCTTCAAACGTACTGCTGCCGAAGCTGGATGGCCAAAGTCGGCACAATACACCATATTCAGAAAGAGTTTACGAGAGGACATCAAGGATGAACTAGCCCGTTCTCATGGTCCCAATACATTGGTCGACTTACTCTCCCTGGTTCTCCAAATAGACTATCGTCTAACTGAACCAAGAACAGAAGGAAAAAAGACCAAAGGGACCTTTCCGGTTACCCCAGACACAACAACGACTTTTGTTACTACATCCAGCAGAGCTCCAAGGGATGAACGTATGCATTATCCTATGTACTGCACTGCCCCCTCTTCCCTTCCCTCCCCACTTTTCCCCCTTCCCCCCTCCCCTGCACTTGCATAATCTCAATGTCACCTGGCCTAGTAGGATCGCCGTTTCTGGCTTCCCTCTGTTTCCCCTCCCTTGCCACGTCGCTCCTTGAAAAGCTTGTGTATGGGCACGTTATAAATGCCATATCATATATCATATCAGATAGGATCAACACAAGCACCTCTAATCCCAGAAGAAAGGAAGCGCAGACGGGAGAAGGGGTTATGTATGTATTGCGGATCTAATACCCACCTGTTACGTGACTGTCCTGAAGTTCCACCCCAGCCGGTGGGAAATGACAGACCTCAGTCCTAGAAGGGACCATGGTCACAGTTCCAGTCCCTCTCGCACCCTCTCTGTTACCTCCCCACAAGAGGATAACAGATTAATGGTCGTAATTATTCAGATCACAGTAGATCTGAGGAAGATTGAAACTTTGGCACTCATTGATGTTGGAGCAGCCAGTAATTTCGTTGACACAGTTTTGGCTGATAAGGAGAGGATCACCAGGCTCGACAGATGGGAGGATCAAGCTGTCAAGGGAGTAGATGGGAGACCTCTCAGTTCAAGTCTGATAACACAGACCACCGAGGTACTGGAGGTATCCATGTTCCAACACTTTGAAACTCTACTGAAATCATCTGTGCTGCCCATGTCCCTGTCATATTAGGGATTCCCTGCTTAAGGCGACACAATCTCACTATTGATTGGGCCAAGAATCTTTTGCAGTTCAATTCTGAATATTGGGTCAAATAGTGCCTGGAAGATTCCCTGAAGAAATATGTAATGGCCAGTCCCACTGTACATGCCAATGTGGTCGGTGTACTTTGTATTCCACCTGAACTCAAGGAATGTATGGATGTGTTTCAAGACAAGGTTCTTCCACCTCATCATCCAAAGGATTGTGCGATTGATCTCACTCCGGAGGCTTTGGTTCCATTTGGTCGTATGTATCCACTATCTCTTCCAGAGTAGCAGGTATACCTGGAGTATTTGGATTCCAACCTTCAAAGCGGCCTCATTCGACCCTCTCATTCTCCTGCTGGGGCATCATTGTTTTTCATTCTGAAAAAAGACACACATGAGTTAAGACCATGCATCGATTATAGGGGTCTCAACAGGGTTACGGTCTGTGATTGCTACCATATGCCTCTTATCAGAGACATATTGGAGGCGGTATAAGAGGCTGTGTTTGTTTCCAAACTAGACCTACGTGGGGCTTACCATATTCTACATATAAAGGCCGGATTCAAATGGCAGACCACATTTCGGACTCCTTTTGGACATTTCGAGTACCAAGTAATGCCGTTCAGCCTGGTCAACGCCCCAGCCATCTTTGAACACTTTTATGTACAGGCTCTTTCGGACATGTTATTCCACTCAGTCATCATTTATCTCAATGACATTCTGATTTTCTCTTCTTCACAGCATGTACATCAGATGCAACTCAGAAAAGTTTTGGTTCGACTACAGAAGAAGCAAATCTTGGTTAAACCAGAGAAATGCTTATTTGAAGTCACCACTTTGCCCTATTTAGGATATATCTTGTCCGAGCAAGGTATTGAGATGGACCACCGTAAAGTGACAGCTATAACCAAATGGCCCACTCCTGCTTCTGTGAAGGACGTCCAGCGGTTCTTAGGTCTTGCAAATGTTTACCGCAAGTTCATCCCTGGCTTCTCTGAAATTGTCCTCCTTATCACTTCTCTCCTTAAGAAGGACACTCTATTCTGGTGGGATGAATTGGCAGAGTCAGCTTGCCAACACTTCAAGTCTTGGTTCTGCTTTCCAAAACTTTATTATAAGCATTAGAGCTGTACGTAATATTATTACTCCTACCAGGAATTTTAATCCGTCTGACAGCCATGAGGGCATCCACGACCAAAGGAAGGAGAACCAGGTGTCGTCCTTTTTTACTCCTTTACTTTCTTCTTCCATTCTGGAGTGCATCAGGGCAAGTTGTGATACTGCTTCAGTAAGTGTTCCATTGTCTGCATCATTAGCTGCATTGAATGTACAGCATGATTGTCCAATTTTTGCGCAAACCCCTCCTTCCATCGCTGTGAGGAGGTCCAGCACATACCTATTTTGTAGCGCCACCATTCTTACTGCTAGCAGTTCTTCCCTTATTGCGTTAAACCCATTGACAGTCGAATTTATCATCATAATCAGCTCCCACCTAGTTATCTGGAGCCACTTGGCATTTGCGTATGCTTGCAATCCTGGATGTATTATTGATGAGAAGAACATCCCTGCTCTACTAAATAATCTGTGCTCCGGTGGAATGGAAGTGAATGCTGTTTCTGAGCGTCCCCACAGATAATTCCCTGTAAGCACCTCCCCCTGTCTTTTTGCTCTTGACAAGACATTATTATTGTTGTTCTCATCACCTACTGTCATCTTCAATGATCTCTTCCTTCTCTTGTTGCCTTCGTCCATCTTGGGGAAGTTGGCTAGGTTGACGTGTTTTCGTGGCACAACTAGTGACGGGATGTTAATGTGTACCATAGTACATATTCCATTCCAAGAGGAAGGCAGTGTATGATATGCTTTATCACCGCAGGCCCAATAGTGATCCATTATCACCGCAGTTCCAGCACCCCCCTCAGGTAACTCCACTATGTCTTTACAGTTGGCATTGTATCCTACATCCACATTTCCTCTGTGTTGGTAGCATAATGTGGGCACAGATAGTGGTATTATTCTTACTGGGTCTTCATCCTTCTCAATCCACGTTAACAGTGGTACATACATACCCCATGTAGTCCAACATTTATCATGTGCCTTTATGGTGGTGGTGTTTTCTCTTGTTACCATATTGCTTCCAACATCTCCTATTTGCCATTCATCGTTCATGTACACTTTCCCAGTTATCACTATAAGGGGCCTTTCCCAGCATCCTTGTTCTCCAGGTATTACAATTGCATACCAGTCGCATGGCAGGTAGTCCAACGTAACCTTCTTTGTTTCTCCTTTGTCGGGACCATCGGTGATGTATCTAAATGCTTCAGCGTGTAGGCTTCTCTTGTATGTTTTTAGGAAGTTATTTTCGTACGGATACTTGTCCCTCGTTTTGCATTCAATTCTCACCACCGTTCCTTGGAATCGCCCTCTAGTCTGGAATAGTGTTAAATATACCAAGCATGACATTGTGTTAGCTGGTACTTCTGTAGGAACAAAAGTTCCTGATGCACTCATGGTATAGGGTATTAACGAGCAAATGTAGCAGCTGTCCTCCGTTGTCTGCTTACCAATTTTGGTCATGTGCTTGTACCACATGTTGTTTGAGACATGTGCTGAATCTGTAAGATATGTGTTAATTCCCTTTTCTTCTGCATATGTGTCACGTTTAACTCTACTACACTCACCTCTAGTATTACTTATACCACCTGATGCTGTACCTGTTGCAGCCGTGGGAGGGGATAAGTAAATTTTCTTTTTTGTCATTTTTTTAGTTTAATTAAACTTTTTATTACAATCTTTTTACAAAACAGAACACAAAACAGAATGCAAAACAGAGCGCAAAACAGAATGCAAAACAGAACGCAGCAATGAGATCCATAAAAAAATGAAAACAGCAACCACGGTAGAAGTCAAACCAGCCACAATTCCTTCCAGTTTCGGTGACTTTTCACAACATTTCATCATTTGGAAGAATTTTATCCAAAAAAATTAATCACTGCACACGTTAACTGGACATTAATGCTTGATAGTATCTTAAACCACCATTCCACAGAATTTCCATTGAGAGGAGCATATTTGCCTAAAAACAAAGAACTCTCATTTACTAGCTCCTCACATTCAGTTATTAGATGTTTCAGTCTCTTCGGTGATCAGGCAGAATCTACAGATATTATCCGTTGTGTTAATGTCATGTCTGGTCCAAAGCACATCTTTGATGTGGTAGGCATTTAAGCGTAATCTCAAGAATTTGTTACAATGGTATCTGGACGGAAATTGCTTTAGATATTTAGGTAGATTATTTAAGCTGTTTGCCGCTAACCCTAAATCCAATGAAGTATTCATCTCAGCTCGGTTTGCTGCGTTCTGTATCCAACTCCACTGGCGTAGTTTTTTTTTTGCTACTTGTGGTGTAGCCATCACCAATTCCCACTTGATGTCAGCTGCTTGTACAATTGTTTTAATTTTGTTGACCCAACTTTCGAGTAGACCTTCATGCGGTCGTTGCGTGGTTGTTGACAAGATTCTATAGGCAGGCGCCAGATCATTCAGATGTATTTTTCTAACGGTTGAAATTGATCTCCATAGCACCGTAGCATATAAGGAATCAAGACCAAGTTCGTGTCTAATAGCTTTTATTGAGACATATGACGGGAGCTTGAGGACACGTCTCCAAAACCTCCCCTGAAGGGTGTCCCAGCAAAGCAAACTTAGGTTCCAACCTGCTTCAACGCCGAAGGTAATTGCTGGGACGACTTTCTGTTTATAGAATGTCAACACAGGTATTGATGTAAATTTGCCATACTCCATGTGTATGCGAGTTCCCTGTAGACAAAAGCCGTCCATCCCATTTTTTAGATCGATCAACAAATCTATTTCTCTTATTGAGTTGTTAAAGAGAATTCCTAAATATCGAATCAAAGTAACAATTCCTGTATTCTCGTGACCAATAGACCACTTAAATGAACAATCTTTCTTGGTTAGTACCTTGCCAGTTGTTAGAATCTTTGTTTTTTTTTCATTTATTGTTAGATCATTATCATCACAGTACGCTTGAAATCGAACCAGGAGCCTTTGTAGGCCAAGTTGTGTAAGGTCCACTAACACAATGTCGTCAGCGTAGATTTCCCAACTCAGATGTTGCCCATTCACCTTTGACTGAAAACATAAGACATCCTTGAGTGCTGTTGAAATGTCGGAGATGTATAATTTAAACAGTAAGGCTGCCAATGGGCAGCCCTGTTTAACGCCTCTATTTGTAGATATTTCATTTGTTAACTCGCCTAGAGCATTCATGCGTACTCGCATTGTGGTATTTGAGTGTAAGGCTATCACTAGCTGTAATAATGATTCTATGTCAAGACGGAGGCGAGCATTAAGCTTTCTCTTCTCTTTAATTCACTCTCCAGCAGTTTCAACAAACATCATATTTTGTGAAAAACATTAAGTATATATGTATTTTTTTTTTTTTTTTAGAAAAACTTCATATCCCATCATTCTCTGTAGTCCTGTCCTCTAGCCTCTGTGCCTTAGTCCTTCCTGTTCCTGTGTTCCTCCTCTTCTTTTCCTGCTCTCCAGATAAGTAACATCGTTTCAGTAGAGCTCCGTAAAGTTTGTGTTGTATATGCATAGATGGCGTGAACTAATGTTAGCTGTAGCAGTGTTTAGTATTAAGCTTTATTTGCTCTATTTGTATAACCAAAGCGCAGCACGAACGCTGTAGTTTAGAGGTGGAAGGACTCGGCAGCCCCGTGCCGCATTACTCGGCTCGTTAGGGGCCTGCCGAGCCTTCCCTTTCGTCAGTCAGCCCGCGGCGCTCGCTAGGGCGATCGGGGCTCGCGGCCCCCATCTTTGGAGGGGCGGGGCCAAATACGCGAGCAGAAAGTTTTTCTTCCCGCTCGCGCTACGAAACTAGTAAAGCCCCACCCTCGCGGAGGGAGGTGAGTCCTCCCCCTCCTGGGAGATTACACGATCACGTGAGCCCACAGACCCATTGGAGCGTAGCGCTCAGCTCCTCGGAGCCCCCCACCCTTGGGGGGGAGGAGCTAATCACACGGAGCATCGGAGGCCGACTTTGAGAGAATTTTCACCGAGTTCCGCGCCACGGAGCA
Organism: Ambystoma mexicanum; assembly: GCF_040938575.1. Lineage (NCBI taxonomy): Eukaryota > Metazoa > Chordata > Amphibia > Caudata > Ambystomatidae > Ambystoma > Ambystoma mexicanum. The sequence goes on from NC_090939.1 coordinate 827,967,852, forward strand.
CAGATAAGTCCCAGAGACTAAAGGGAAAGGCACAGTTACCTTAAAAATTTCGGGCAAATAGCCTTATTGAGAAACACTGCACGCAGTACAAAACAATCAGGTGCAGCCTCACAGAGCGGAGCAGTGGACGTGCGCCTACACCTGACAAGGTATTGAGAGGCACCTATACAGCACAACAATGTCTAACTTCGAATGGAGTGACGAGGAGGAGGCTACCTACCCAGAGGATTTAGCCTACAGCTTTAAAGAAGTGCTGGGAGACTCGCTCATTGAGGCAGTAGCGCAGGGGGTGAGACCCCTGCAAGACAGGCTACATACTATTGAGTTATATCTGAGTACTCAAAATATATGCACCAAAGACAGCACGTCCACCAAGGTCACGATAAAGGACCCCAAGGGGTGTAGCAAGGCCCGGAAGAGCAAAGACTCTTCTGACCCCCCGGGCCACTCAGAGGGGGCAATTACTGAGGCCCCGGAGGCTGTAGAAGCTTTTAGTAAGCTCAGAGAAGCGTTCATAAAAAGAACACAGGTGCCAAGCCTCGAGACCCCCTACCCAGGGGATGACAATATGGGCAACATGGAAGGAGGTTTTCCCGAGGAGGAGACCCCAGGATCCCCTACCTCCTCGCAAGAAGAGGCGGATAACGAAGAGGACGAGAACGGCCAACCTCCGCCGAGGAAGAGGCTCAGGAAGCTCAATAACCTAGAGGAGGATGAGACATTCGATATGTTTAACCCCGAGGAAATCAGAAATCCGAGATCATCCGAATGGGTGCCATCACCTAGAGTGACAAAATATATGTCGCAGAGACTACGTAAAGCCCTGGAAAAAGAGGTCAGACAAAGAATGAGAGCAGAATGCCCGAAACCAGATTTACCAGGCAGGGTAGCAGAGGCTCCGGAGCTGGACCCGAAAATGTTGTCTTTTGTCTCGAAAGCGAACAAAGACCCAAGAAAAGGTATTGACCACTCTTGGAAAAGCTGCCAGGAGAAGCTTCTGGACATAGCAGGACCATTGGCAAAGATCATGGACCTGGCCGAACGTGCTAAGGACACAGGAGAGGAGGTAGACCCAGGAGCTCTGGCAAACTGGGCCCAGAGAGCAGTATGCCTGTTAGGCAACGCAAACTGCGAAATTTCTTCTGAACGCAGGAAAGGGCTCCTGTTAAAGATTGACCAGAAATTAGGAGATCTGTCATCTTACGAAGCGGGCGAAGCAGCACAGGGCTTGCTATTTGGGGAAACCTTCGGGAAAGAAATGGGAAGGTTCGTGGGGACATACACGTCCCTGGAAAAGGCACAGGCGTCCATGAAAAAGATCTTTCCAACGCAAATTTGTGGAGGGACCGGTCGCTCTAGAGGCCGTTCGGCCGGTCGCTACCAATCATTCAGGATGCCTCAAGGAAACAGGAATAACTACTGGGATAGCAGACAACCGGATACCTTCTTCCCTCCGAGGGGTCGCACCCCGAGAGGAAGACGTGGCAGAGGACAAGGAAGAGGCCAAAACTTCCCCGCAGGTAAGAGTCACAGACTATCCTCCGGTTGGGGGGAGGACAGCTATTTTCTGGGAAAACTGGCAAGCGCTTTCCAGCGATGCATGGGTGCTGCAGACAGTAAAAGGCATGCTCATAGATTTCATAGAATTTCCCACTCAGAAACAGACACCTCGCCCCCTAGCGAAATCTCAAAAAGAGATAGACCTCCTGCATACAGAACTGCTGCAGTTAGCGAGAAAACAGGCGATAGAGCCTTGCAAGGGCCCGCCCAAGTTTGTGAGCAACATGTTTTTGGTCCACCGGAAGGACAAGGTGCGACCCGTGATAAATCTAAAAGACATGAACAGATGGGTGACTTACAACCATTTCAAAATGGAAGGAACTCATCACCTCAGAGATACACTTCGGCAAGACGATTGGTTAGTGAGGATAGATCTCAAGGACGCCTATCTAACGATACCCGTCCGAGCAGACTTCCGTCCATTCCTAGCGTTTTATTGGGGCGAGCGATTATGGCAGTTTGCCACCATGCCATTCGGCCTAGCATCAGCACCTTGGGCCTTCACAAAAATTATGAAACCAGTAGCGGCAGCGATCAGGGAGAAAGGGATTTGCCTGATTATCTATCTGGACGATATCCTTCTGATGGCCAATTGCTGGGAAACCCTCCACTATCAGACCGACTGGGTAGTGAATCTACTGACATCACTAGGGTTCCTAGTGAATCGAGAAAAATCCGAGATGAAGCCAGTCAGGAGAATAGAGTTTCTAGGTTTCGTAGTAGACACCAGATCAGCAACACTAGAACTTCCAAACAAGAAAATACGAGACATAAAAAGAGAGATAAAGACATGTCTCAGCAGTACAGTTATATCACTGCGTGCTCTAGCGCGAGTAGTAGGGCTCCTGGCGGCCTCCATACAAGCCATATTTCCAGGTCCCCTACACTATCGGGCCCTTCAGAGACTAAAGATAAGGCACCTTCAGCGAGGGCTACAATATCATCAGCTTGTGCACATCGACCAGGAAGCCAGAACAGAGCTAGAATGGTGGTTAGCGAATATGGAAGCGTGGAACGGGAGAGCCATTTTTGGCGACCGGCCGGACCTGATAATAGAGTCAGACGCCAGCAGAGCAGGCTGGGGAGCCCGCTGCGGAAATCTGCAGACAGGAGGGAGGTGGAGTTCGGAAGAGCTCAAGCTTCACATCAATTGCCTAGAATTACTGGCAGGGTCTTTTGCGATCAAGGCGTTTACGAAAGAAAAAGTGAATTCTTGTATTCTGTTGAAAATGGACAACATTTCAGCAGTGAAATATATCAATCATTTAGGAGGAACGAGATCCAGGCTCCTAGCGGAGATAGCCAAAGATTTCTGGCACTCCTGCCTAGAATCTGGGATTTCGGTAGTGGCAGAATATCTGCCAGGAGCGCAAAATGTGATAGCGGACTGGAACTCCAGATACCTCTCGGATTCCAGCGACTGGAAGCTGGACAAAGTAGTGTTCCGACAGCTGGAGGAGCGCTGGGGGCCGATTTATACAGATCTGTTTGCGTCCAGACTGAACGCACAGACAAAGAGGTTCTTTAGTTGGAGGTTAGACCCAGCAGCAGCACGAGTAGACGCGTTCCTACAAGACTGGAGAGAACAGATCCTTTACGCCTTCCCTCCATTCTTGATGTTGAGCAGAGTGCTAGCGAAAGCGCGCAGGGAAACGGCGAATCTGATACTGATAGCCTCTATATGGAAATCACAAGTCTGGTTTCCAGCACTCATGGAAATGCTAGTAGACTATCCAAGAATGTTACCGCGAAGAGTGGACCTGCTCACGGACCCAGTTGGGTCATTTCACCCTCTGAGAGTGAGGGGGATGCTGCCATTGATGGCGTGCAGGATAGCAGGAGACGCTGGAACCTCCCACGTATTTCGGCGCAAGCTGCAAGTCTCATCGCCGAATCTTGGGCTCCCTCGACCAGAAGGAGCTACGACGCAGCTTGGAATAAGTGGTCAGCATGGTGCAGAAGGAGAGATCTTCATCCCGTTTCTGCACCTTTAGTCGAGATATTGAATTTTCTGGCAGAACTTCTACAAGATGGCAAAGCGTATAGAACCATTGGAGTCTACAGATCTGCAATTTCGGCAGGGCATGTACCGCTAGACGGCACACCAGTAGGGGAGAATACTGCGGTGATTAGACTTTTGAAAGGAATAAGATTTAGACAACCGCCGCAACCTAAGTACAAAGTACTTTGGGACGTATCCATAGTGCTGAAACTGCTATCAGACTGGCCCGGCAACAGATATCTGTCTTTAGAACAATTGTCAGGGAAACTGGCCATGTTACTGTGTATGGTGTCGTGCAGGAGAGTAGCAGACGTGAAGGCGCTAGAATTGGATAGGAAAACATACGGCCCGGAAGGAGTAACCTTTTATCTGGCAGAAAGAACTAAAACAGACTCAGCTACAATCTCATACCCATACATGCAGGACTATCCGAAATGGTGCGTGGCATCATGCATTAAGGAATATGAGAATAGGACAGCAGAAATGAGACCGGTAGGAACTACACAGCTACTTATAGCGCGCAGAAAGCCGCACAAAGGCGTGGCAGCAACCACGATAGCTAGATGGGTCAGAGGTATCATGAGTCTAGCAGGTATTGATGTGTCAGCATTCGGGGCACACTCAGTTAGAGGAGCGATGGCATCTAAAGCAATAGGACAAGGCGCGAAATTACAAGATATCATGAAAGCAGAAGATTGGTCTAATGATAAGACCTTTAGGACGTTTTACTTTAGACCAATCAGCACGGTAGCAAGTGCAGTAGCAAGAAGCTTTGAACAAGCTTAATGCTCGCCTCCGTCTTGACATAGAATGAAGATTCCCCCTGCTAATAGCGCAGGGAGCTCTTGATTCTATTAAAGACAAGGAGGCGAGCATTAAATTCCCGACCCAAATACACAGAAAACGGGAAGAATATTGTAATGAAAGATATATGAATTGTGCATAATCATGAGGTCCGTTTTTTTCTCCTGAAAATAGGGAGTGTATTTCCCAGCCCTAACATATTCCTTTTGTTTTCATTTCTGACACTAGGAGATGACCAAAAGAACGGATGAAAGCTAGTGAAGTAACGAATGGTTCCGATCAGATTGCGAGTTCCGAAGCTAGAGGTCGAAGTCTGCAGGAAGCAGAGATAGTGAACTGGTTGAGCCCATTGGCTAGTTAAGGTTACAAAGGTTTACAGTTAAGCAGTCAAAGAAGAGGAGGAACACAGGAACAGGAAGGACTAAGGCACAGAGGCTAGAGGACAGGACTACAGAGAATGATGGGATATGAAGTTTTTCTAAAAAAAAAAAATACCTATATACTTAATGTTTTTCACAAAATATGATGTTTGTTGAAACTGCTGGAGAGTGAATTAAAGAGAAGAGAAAGCTTAATGCTCGCCTCCTTGTCTTTAATAGAATCAAGAGCTCCCTGCGCTATTAGCAGGGGGAATCTTCATTATGGACATTTCCACTTATCCAGCTTTCCCCATAGTTTGGCTCGGTTTATTGAGTCAAATGCTTGACGCATGTCGATAAATGCAAGAAAAAGCTTTGACTTTTTCTTTAGCGTCTCCAATTTTAGCAGATTTAATATTAAGAGGTTCACCTCAGTCCCCACACCTTTGGTGAAACCTGTTTGTCTGCAGTCCAACAAATTCATACCATTGGCCCATCTAGTTAATTTAAGCTGTAGACAAGTTGCAAAGATTTTGCCAATAGTGTCCAGGAGGGCAATCGGGCGATAATTTGCAGGATCGTCCCGACTGCCCTTCTTAAACACCAGTACTACAACCGCTGTTCTCCATGAATCAGGAAATTTTTTTACTGTTGCAATTAGTTCAAACAGGTAGGCGATGAAGCAGGACCAATTTTCTTTTTTTTTCCTTTAGCATGATGTTTGTTATGCCATCAGGCCCAGCCGCTCTTGAGTTTTTTAGGTGTTGAATTAGGACAGCGATGTCATCAATGTTCTCTATGACGTCCCAGGAATCACTGCATACCGCTAACTGCAAAGGTGCGCCTGCTGGTGTTGATCCGAATACATTGGAAAAGTGATCTTCCCATTTCATTCTCGAAATTCCATTTGACTGCATCGAGTCTTGAGTTTCTCTTGAGTTATGACTTAGGATCAGCTTTAACATCTGTTCTCCTCTTTCCTGATCCCTCAAGAAAACAAAGGATTTTAACCAGTTTCTGTATCTCAACTTCCTTTTTTTAATTTGAGATTCTATATTAGGTCCTTGTTGACGCATGAGCAGTCTAAGGTCTTTACGCAGAAGCTTTTATTCGTTGTGCACTGTGCGGCTCAAGACATGTTTCTGTTCTTTAGTCGAAGTTGCTTTTATTTTGTTTTTGATACGAAATTCTGATAGCAATGGCGCAAAGTTTATTTTGCTTCTTGGGGACAGGTTTCCCATCCTAAAATTTCGGAAGAATTTGGTTAATTGAGATGCATTAATACTAAGTCTATTCCCACTGTGATTAATTGTGACTGCGGTATTGTATGTTCTTTCAGGCATATATTTGTCACACTTCCAAGATAAATGCAGGGGATCGTGGTCACTAGTCGTGCACATTTTAATTTCAAGATCTTCAATGTGGGGCCACACATTGTTTGAGATCCATATGTAGTCTAAGGTTTTGTGCATAGGACCACAATACCGAGTCGACTTTGGTGGATTGTCATTTTTGGTCATCCCATTTATCATTTCACAGTCGCGGGTATAACATAGCCCCCTGCCATTGCGATCTTCTCTCCCCATTAGTGTCAAGCAGATCTTCTGTGAACCCATTTGCCTGCTGACTACCATCAAACCATGAGCAGTTAAATCGCCACATATGATTATCTGTAGTTTATGACAGTTCAGCAGACAGTCATCTATGACAGATGTAATTGCTTCCAAGTAGTCACTAGTTGAAATCATCTTTGGATTCCAATAGGTATTAATCAAGAGTAATTCTTTTGGCTCCACAAAGATTGTTGGCTTGAATTCCATCAGAATTCCTTGGACAAATAAGTTTGGCATTTATGTTTTACTTGTTTCCCATCCATATGAATTGTTGAGCATTATTAATAGCCCCGAGAAAGGGCGGCCAAACTGGTTTTTCCCTGCAGGATTTAATAGTCTGGAGTAACCATCTCTTGCTGGTGGAACACGCAACCATGTTTCTTGAAGGCATAGTGCAAAGTTGTTATCCAGGCAGAAGGGTAGATCTTGAAACAGATGGCTAAAGCCTTGTGTGTTCCATGAGTCTATCTCACAAATCACTTTTCCATTCTGCAGGTCTAGTTACTTCCGTCGCTGCGTATCCATTTTTACTCCCACTTTAGCTGAAGGGACATTTTCCATCACTGTAGGCTGGATTTTAAATACCTCCTTTAAAATATCTCTCCGCTTTTCATTCGTTGTACAGAGGTCTTCGACCGAGGATGTGCTCTCTGTCCTCTGTTTGCTGTAATCTTCTTTTTGGCGTGAAACCTTGAATCCATAGGAGAGGAGTTCATCTTTCGCAGAAATCAGTGTTTTTTCTACTGCTTGTGAACGGATATGTAGTAGTACCTGATTAGAACAGGTCTCTGAAAGGTATTCTACTATTCGGATGTCTTCAGACGTGATTGTGCGCAGTGATGGAATTACATGAAGTAAGCGCATCACGTTACTTCTATTTAAATTTACGTAATTTTCGTCGGGAAAGATATTTTCAATCCGCACTTTTCCAGTCAAATTTTTTTCCATGTTATTTTTTTCAGAGCGCACTTTAGGATCTTGATCAGCTTGTTTAGACCTTTGCGCTTGGGTTGATTTTGGATTCAGCGTTTTATTTGACTGGTTTCTTCTAGGAGATTCGCCCTTTGGCTGAGTGTTTAAAATTCTTGGTTCAGTTCTTGAGCCTGATGTCTGATCCACTCCTTCATCGGTGGTTTGTTTCATTTTATTGTTTTTTTTCACTCTGCAACCGCAAGGCGATCGGTTTGCTGATTCAGGCACAGGAGATACTACTCGCGAGGATGCACCTCGGTCACCATCAATTTCCGCTCTTGAGCAATCCTCGTCAGCATCGATCGAATACGTTGACAAGTCGCACAGATCTATTGACTCTTTTATCGGATCTGCTGTTTTCGATTCAGAGTCTAACTTTAAACGTTTTTTTGGGTTTATTTCTTGTTGAACAATAGGCCGTTTGTCTTTTATCGGCTCTTCCTGTTGGTTGGCTTTATCGCCTGTGGATGCTTGGATCTTTGCAGTGGGCACTCGCTGAAAGAGGCCTAGTTTGTGTGGTGTTGACAAGTTTCGTATAAACTGCTTAGTCTTTGCGGGATTTTGCTTTCGTCGACATTTGTTGGCCGCTACCTTGGGCTTGTTGTTTGTGTCAATTGTTTTCACAGATAGATCTAAAGTCTTTGCAGTTCCCATAAAGATGCCAAAGGTATTGCAATGGTTTTCTTTTGAGATTTTTACTGCATTCGCTGGCGGTGGCACTGGAGTAGTACCAATCTCCACTATCACACTAGAGAGAGTTAGATCCTGAGGTTTTTCTTTCATCTTATCAGGAGCTTCAGATATCGCCACTGTAACTGCAGACTTCGCCACAACAGCTTGAGCAGACGAAGATGCCAGCGGAACAGTGGCACTCATCTGTTCTTGTTGGGTGTGTTACTCTGTGCCCAATCTGAGACAAAACCCGTTGTGCAGTTTCACTAACCTGGGTAGCGGGCAGACTTCGCATCAGCAACAATGCAGAAAGTGAAAGCTTCCCGGGAAGCCCTGCTTCCTCCCAGCCGTTAGTTACTTCAGCTGCAGAGGAACCACGGTCCCCAGGGGAAACCCTCCGGGGAAGAAAAACCCTGTGTCGCTGTGACGGTAAACTGTGGACTCTCGGGACGAATCTGCCAGGCTTCCTTCAAGGAGTCAGGTGTGGTCGAGGCTGATCCTGGGCGAGAGAAAGGAGAGGTGAGTCTTGTCCACCTTCGGTAGTCTGGAGTCTTGGTAGAAAAGTTATGACTAACTTACTGCGGGTACGGAGTCGAGGGGCTCGGGAATGCTGTGTGAAGTCTTCAAGAAGGGGATGAGTCCTATAGAGAGAGTAAGTGTGTTTCCGGAAACCAGAAGCAGAGGTTAGTGTAATGGCTAAGAGTAGGGGTGACAAAAAAGGGAATTATAGACCCCCGGGGACTCACTGTTCAGGCTGACTTCGAAACCTATCGGAGAGGTGACAAGTGGACTGACGAGAGGAAAGAGTCTAAGGGATAAAAAGGGCAGATAGAACAGGATATTTTAGTTTCAGAAAGCTGAAGATAGGAGGACGGGATATGAACCACTTTCCCTAGGAACGAACTTACGAAGCGCCGATCTGGAGAGTAGCGACGCATCTGCTGAACTTCCTGGTTGGAATATATGGAGTCACATGATCGTCGCGGCGTGAAAGTACAGAACGTGCAACCTCTGCTCCGTGGCCCGCACAAACGGATTCAGAGGCGTCGGCCATCTTGGGTGAGTAAGGCGGCATCGTATTATACACACGATGTTGTCGCCAGAGCGACCATCGGTGCAAAGGTGTAACAGTATGCCCCCTCCTACAGGGGGAATAACCCGGTTTACCCGGGTGCAGTCTGAAAAAGCGTCGAACCAATGAGGGAGCATGAACTCCTGATGCCAATTCCCATGTCCGTTCGGCAGGAGAATAACCCTTCCAGTCCACTAGGAATTGCAAGCGACCCCGGTGATATCTGGAGTCGCAAATCCCTGCCACTTCATATTCCGGACCAGTATCGGTCATTATTGGAGGGGGACGAACTGCAAAGGTGCGTTGAAATCGATCCTTAATGGATAATTTGATCTGGGAGACATGAAAGACCGGATGAAGACGGGCCCAAGAAGGAGGCAACTCCAATCGGACTGCTACCGGACCGACCAATGCTATAACTTGAAATGGTCCAAAATATTTGGGCGACAGTTTGGACGGCACCAAATGTCTCGGGAGAAACCGGGCCGATAACCAGACGGCGTCCCCGACTTGAATGGAGGGCAGATCTTGTCGATGGCGGTCTGCTACCCTCTTGGCTCGATCTTGGGCAGCTAGCAGTGCTATTCGAGCGAGCTGTTGTCCCTTCTGAATGCCATCGATTAGACTGTCAATTCCAGGACATCTGGAGGAGGACTTTGAGATAGAAGGTTCAAAGGATGGATGGTAACCATACAAACAGTAAAAAGGACTGGTCTTTGGCGCCGAATGGCTGGCATTATTGTAAGCATATTCTGCCAAGGGTAGGAGTTCTCCCCAATTATCTTGTGCTGCAGAAACAAAACAACGTAAATAAGTTTCTAATGTTTGGTTAAGGCGCTCAGTCTGCCCGTTGGTTTGAGGATGATATCCTGAGCTGAGGGCTCTATCGATCCCTAATGCTTGACATATACCCTTCCAAAATTGCGAGATATATTGGGGACCCCGGTCAGACACAATTGTGTTAGGAAGACCATGTCTGGAGAAGATTTCTGATATAAAGATCTTTGACATTAGAGGAGCCCCTGGGAGTTTCTGCAGAGGGGTGAAGTGGGCCATCTTTGTGAAATAGTCGATAGTCACCATAATGGTGGTGTAGCCAGAGGACAAAGGAAGATCGACAATGAAGTCAGTAGAAATGACTTGCCAGGGTTTGTCCGGAATAGGCATGCAGGTGAGTAAACCAAAAGGTGGACACCTTGGAGTCTTAGACTGCAGACAAATAGTACAAGCTGATATATAATCTTGAACATCCTTAGTTAGACCAGGCCACCAGAAATGACGAGTAATTAGCTCAAGGGTGTTTTGATATCCACGATGCCCTGCTGCTTTGGAGTCATGGCACATGAACAGGACTTCTCTCCGAAGGGTTGGGGTCGGAATGAACACTTGATTCTTGAAAAAGTAGTATCCTTTCTCCTGGGTAAGCGAATGAGTCTTTTGTAAGTTCCTGCAGATCGGATCCAGACGTGCAGTTTCCTGTTTGACTGTATGTAGAAAATCAGTCACTGTTGCCAGAAATTTAGCTTTAGGAAAGAAAGGCTCTGGGTGGAACCTTTTAATTGGAGGGTCCTTTCGTGAAAGTGCGTCGGCTCGAAGATTTTGGTCTCCCGGAAGGAAAGTAAATTCTATCCGAAATGGTAGAAAAAAGTGAGCCCAGCGAGCCTGTCTACTGTTCGTGGTGTGGGCTTGTTGCAACACTTTGAGGTTGTGATGGTCGGTTCGAACTTCGACCTGGTGGGCCGAGCCCAGCAAAAGATGTCTCCACTCCTCAAATGCTCGCTTAACTGCCAGCAATTCTTTCTCGAGGACCGAATAATTTATTTCCGAGGAGGAGAAGGTTTTGGAGAGATAAGCAACTGGTCTTTCTTCTCCTGACCCGTCTTCTTGCAAAAGAACTGCCCCTAGAGCATGGTGAGACGCATCAGTCTCAACAATGAATGGTCGAGACTGGTCCGGGGTGAGCAAGATGGAAGCGGACATGAAAAGGCTCTTCAGGTCCGAAAAAGCTTTCTGCGCAGAGTCATCCCAAACGAAAGTCTTCCCCTTCTTCAGAAGACTGGTGATGGGAAGCACGGTTTTGGAGAATCCTGGGATGAACTTTCTGTAAAAGTTTGCGAATCCCAAAAATCGTTGGATCTCTTTGACGTTTGATGGTGACGGCCAATCTAAAACAGCCAAGATCTTCCGAGGGTCCATGGAAATCCCCTGGGCAGACAACACGAACCCTAGATATGTCACCTGGTTCTTGTGGAATTCACATTTTGCTAGTTTGCAGTATAGCTGGTTGGCCTTAAGTCGGTCTAACACTAAATTGACATGACCGATGTGTTCCTCTATACTCTGTGAAAAAACTAGAATATCATCTAAGTAGACGATTACATAGTGAAGGAGTACATCAGCGAATAGATGGTCCATAAAACGCTGAAAAACAGCGGGAGCATTAGCTAATCCAAACGGCATCACCCTATCCTCATAATGACCGAATGGGGTCCGAAAGGCAGTCTTCCACTCGTCGCCAGGAGCGATGCGAATCAAATGATATGCCCCTCGTAAATCCAACTTGGTATAGAGAGAAGCCCCTTGGACGGCTTCAAGAATGTCAGGGATAAGCGGCATGGGATACTTATCCGGGATGGTAACCTTGTTAAGCCCTCGATAGTCTATGCACGGCCGTAGTTCTTCTGTATCCCTCTTGGGAATAAAGAACAAAGAGGCTCCGGCTGGTGATTTGGACTCAGTTATAAGACCGTTTTGAAGATTAGTCTGAAGATAGTCTTTGAGAGCCTTTTTCTCCGGCTGTGATAAAATGTACATTCGGCCGAAAGGTATCGGTCGATCCGGGAACAAATCCAAATGACAGTCATCCCGACGATGAGGAGGTAGTTTAGGGAATTCTGGCTGAGAAAATACGGACTGGAACAGTTGATGACACCTCGGGATCTCACTGACCATCCCAATCGATGGGCCTTCACTCGGTTCAACCATCATGGAAGGAGCTTGAATCCCAACAGAGGAATGAGCAAGACAATGGGAGACACAATATTCGGAACCCAAAAACAAAGTTCCCGCTGCCCAATTTATGAAGGGATTATGGGTTCGCAACCATGGTAACCCCAATATAATGGGAAAATGAGCAGTCTTGATCAAGTCGAAGACTAACGTCTCCTTGTGGGCGGCAATCTGGCAAGTAAGAGGGGTTGTCTGTTCTCTAATTGGTCCGGAACTGAGGGGGCACCCGTCCACCCCCTGAATGGGGGTTATACAGGTCTTGGCGGATCTAATGATTCCATACTTTGCAGCCCACTGGTCGTCTATAAAGTTGCCAGCTACTCCACTATCGATTAATGCTGGGACTCCTTGCAGCTCCAAGTCTGGTAATCTCAAGAGCAGGGGAAGTACTAACATAGTGTGTTCCGTCATCTCCTCTTTAAGAGAAGTACCAAGTCTTTTTGGGGAACTCCGTTCAGGGCCTCCTGCCGTGGTTCCCCTTACGACAGGGTCTTGGCGTTTCCCTGCATCGGATTCCTGGTCCGACGAGGAGGAACGATGGGACAATCCCTTAACACGTGAGATGAAGCCCCACAGTACATGCATAGGCCCTGACTCTTCCGTCTTTCTTTTTCTCCATCTGACAAGGGGCCTCTGGCCAATCCTATTTGCATAGGTTCGTCAGGAATCTGTGATCGAGACAAAGGGGAAGGAGAACCGGAGAAGGGTCTAGAGGGTTTCCCTTTCTTCTTCTCCTGGAAGCGCTCATGGAGACGGTAGTCTATCTGCATTGTGAGCGCAATCATCTCGGCTAGATTGGCGGGACGAGGAACCTTTGAGACTTCGTCCTTCAGTTCCTCGGAAAGACCTCTGCGAAACAGCGTGAGGAGACCATCATCCGGCCACTCTGTTTCGGCCGATAGCTGTTTGAATTGAGTCACGTAACTCATGAGATCCTTATTGCCCTGCTTCAAATCTAGTAATTTTTCCTGAGTAGAAACTGAAATTTCCTGCCTACTAAACATAGATCGTAGACTATTAGTAAAGGCTGTGTATGAGTCTAGAATGGCATTTCCCGAGGTGACTAGGGGAGTCGCCCAAGCCAATGCAGGGCCTGTCAAGTGGGATATCAGATAACCTACTTTGTCCTTATCGGACGGGAAAAAACGGGTTTGAAAGGTAAACTGAATCAAACAACTATCAAGGAACTCCTTGAGTTTGTGAGGATCCCCGTCATATTTATCGGTATGCAAGGCATAAGGGGGAGTCTCCGAAAAAGCTCGAGCGACTTGTTGTCTTAACTGAGCATTGTCTTGTTTCAGAGATTGCATCTCCAAAGACATAGACTGCATGGCTGCCATTAATTGCTGCATCTGTTGCTCCATCAGAAGTCTACCGTCTACCCAGGAGCCTTGAATCGAATACTCTCCTTATTTGGCGTCGCTAACTGTTACACTGTGCCCAATCTGAGACAAAACCCGTTGTGCAGTTTCACTAACCTGGGTAGCGGGCAGACTTCGCATCAGCAACAATGCAGAAAGTGAAAGCTTCCCGGGAAGCCCTGCTTCCTCCCAGCCGTTAGTTACTTCAGCTGCAGAGGAACCACGGTCCCCAGGGAAAACCCTCCGGGGAAGAAAAACCCTGTGTCGCTGTGACGGTAAACTGTGGACTCTCGGGACGAATCTGCCAGGCTTCCTTCAAAGAGTCAGGTATGGTCGAGGCTGATCCTGGGCGAGAGAAAGGAGAGGTGAGTCTTGTCCACCTTCGGTAGTCTGGAGTCTTGGTAGAAAAGTTATGACTAACTTACTCCGGGTACGGAGTCGAGGGGCTCGGGAATGCTGTGTGAAGTCTTCAAGAAGGGGATGAGTCCTATAGAGAGAGTAAGTGTGTTTCCGGAAACCAGAAGCAGAGGTTAGTGTAATGGCTAAGAGTAGGGGTGACAAAAAAGGGAATTATAGACCCCCGGGGACTCACTGTTCAGGCTGACTTCAAAACCTATCGGAGAGGTGACAAGTGGACTGACGAGAGGAAAGAATCTAAGGGATAAAAAGGGCAGATAGAACAGGATATTTTAGTTTCAGAAAGCTGAAGATAGGAGGACGGGATATGAACCACTTTCCCTAGGAACGAACTTACGAGGCGCCGATCTGGAGAGTAGCGACGCATCTGCTGAACTTCCTGGTTGGAATATATGGAGTCACATGATCGTCGCAGCGTGAAAGTACAGAACGTGCAACCTCTGCACCGTGGCCCGCACAAACGGATTCAGAGGCGTCGGCCATCTTGGGTGAGTAAGGCGGCATCGTATTATACACACGATGTTGTCGCCAGAGCGACCATCGGTGCAAAGGTGTAACAGGGTGGCTGTTTTAGCAGATCCAAGTGGATTGGAATAAGGAGCAGGAATTGTCAGCCGATTAGAATCCAGATGGCGAAACCATTTCATACATTCAAGAATAGCATATATGAGGTGAGCAGAGTTTGTATGATCTTTCATTGCTAGGTCGCTTAATCTATGTTGCCATTGCAATGATAGATTTGCCTCCATTTCGCTCTTTTGTTGTAATAATTCAAAACTGTGTATTAGGTCAGACAATTTATTGTCCAGGTTAGTCATCAGTGCTCCTTGATCTCTTATTGAATCACTTAATTGTTCATACAGTTTTACAAAGGGTAGCAAGGCCACAGACGTAGCACCTAACACTTTGTTGTGTATCTGGATTGAGGCTGCCACTGATATGTTGGCCTTCATTTCATTTAGCTGGTCTTGCACATTTGGTGATTGAACATTTTGTGGTTGGGATAGAGGGTCTTCATTGGAGACTACTGAGTCGTCCCCAATGTTTTGTGACTTCTCAGATGATAGATCATCGCAATGTTGGTTCACAGACAGATTCGCTGCACCTCTGGCGCCATGAATATTTACAATTGTTCTCTTGTTGTTTAGATGCGGGGTGCTTGTTCTTTCTTTATTGTTTATAGGGCCACGAGCCTCAGCAGTGCTCACACTTTTTAACAGTGGGTTTGACTCCACGTGGTCCTTACCAAATTTTCTTTTGTCTGGATGCGAAAAGCTTTTAACCAGTTTGTCTTTTATTTGTAAATAATGTTCAGTTAATCGTTTAGACAAACGAGCTTCTCGCTCAACAACATCAAAACTCAATTTTAGTTGGTCAGACGAACTTGATTGAGTGGCATCAAGAACTTTACAGTTGGCAATCCGTGCGTCAATTTTAGGGCGATAAGGTACCTCTGTGTTAGGTATAGTAGTACTGGCTCTATGTAGGCCAACAGTTCCGTGATTCACAGACTTTTGAAAATCATCCATTGCACTGTTTGAGCTGACTTCAGCATTAGAATTGACAGCTGTGTGATTAATTGAGCCAGCGTCATCTCGGCCAAATGGGAAAGCAAAAGCCGTTTCTTTAAACTGCAATGGCGAATGTTTTCTCACGCATGTGCAGAGCAACTTTGGAGTTGCTGATTGAACCGCTATGCCGTGGTCAGCCGACTCCAATCTGATCGCTAAATGAGCTCCAACCACTGGTTCCATCGACAAATGCAAACAAGGCACTTCCAAGCCCATAGTGCACTTCATCTGATTGTCTTTCAACTGGGGATCAAACGACACGTCCCTTTGCTCGAAGGAGCTTGCTGGAACTTGTATTTCCATTAGTTCGATGTCTGTAACATCAAATGGAGATTGGAATGGCGTGGGGTCAATAATTATTTTGTGTGGAAACCCATGACGCAAAGCCCTCTCATTATCGTACAGAATAGAAGAGAGAAGGGTTCATGGGTTCTGCTTGCAGATCTTGGTCCAGTTAGAGTTTCGGGTACATTAACCTGTAACGATTGTAGCGATTGCAGAGTCAAGGGTTCCTGAGCCTGTGTTACAGTCAAGATTTCCGATATCCTATGTAGGTGCGCTGAGGCAAGTGTCTGTAAGGTAGGCACAGCTAGCTGAATGCAAGATGGTAATGACAGTTCAACGCTTACCTCTCCATTTGTCTTAGACGATGGCGCGGGATCAAATATTTTCTGCATTTTCCACTGCCGGCGCTCAAACAGCGTCTTTAGCCGTGTTTGGGGGCCCGGCACAGCCATTTTTCCACTGCTAGCACTTTTCTTCATTTTCACCAGACCTCTAGCCATCTTGAAGCGGGCTTGAGGCGGACTGGGCAGACTTGGACTCTACGGGACTCCGCGCGGCGCTCCGCACCAGCAACACCTTTTTAAAGGTGGAGTCAACCAGTTTAAAGGGCCAGTCAAGTTAATGAAAAGCAAAGCACACAGTAGCAGCAGCTCCTCTCAGCAGAAAATCCTGGGCAGACTGGGACTCTACGCGACTCCTTAAAGACAATACGTTTGGCAAGAGAGAAATCCAGGTGGAAGAGTCATGAACAAGAGGGTCTGGGACACGCTCAAAGAGTGGAAGGAGATTTGCCAACAGCAGTCCCGCCTTCTCGAACAGTCTTCTCCTCGGTTGATATATGGGTGAACGCAGAGATGATCTAATGCTCTATTTGTACAAGACAAAACCTGTTAGCGGGATCCCTCAAGTTAATTTTGAGTGCAGCCACAATACCCAAAGCATAGATGTTCTGCCAGACAGTGGCAGCCAATAGGCCAGTGATTGTCAATAGTCCTAATAATTTCATTACAATCACTAATCTCACTGGCATTTTTGCTCTTACCTTTGCTGCGGTCCTGCAGCCTATACTTGCCCCGTTAAAGTTGCCCGCCTGAAAATTCTGAAGGTATGCGTTATTAGAGTAAGTAGTGTTATTTAAGCACTCCCTATCAGGTAGTCGTTCATTGCCCAGGTGAAAAGCTGTTCCCACAGTAATTTTAGGGACCTGTCTCTTAGAGCTGGTAGATGTTCATGAAGATGGGGAAACAATCATTCTATGGCCAAAAGGAAGGCTGTGTAGTACACACGTACCCTCCTTCTTTTCATATATTTTGGTCTCCTTATGTAATATACAAATTGATGTGATAGGGCTTCAGGGTTGTTATCTTCCACAGGCAGTATTTACTCCTGGGCAGAACACTACGTTAGTTATTACACCTACTAAACAACAGTGATATACGGTACCTGCATGTACGAGAGAAAAGAGAAAGACAATATACAAGTGTTTACAATGGTGTGTGTAACATTCAACATAATCATTTCAATGCTCTTTACTTAATTGTTGATGGGCGGGGTTGGGCGGTTGGGATATTAACTAAGAAATATTTCCTTTTGTTTGGGACCTTGTGACCATGGGATGGGCTAGGGGTGACTTTTCGTATTTGGTTAGTACGTTCGTTGCTGGTGATGGATCGGGGGCAATGTCACAATTGTCCTTGGTGGTTGCTGCTGTGTATTCGTTCGGTGACAGTGCTGCTGGTGATGTTGTGTCTACAGTGGCCCTATTATCAACGTGAGGGCGGGTCTTGTAGATATAGGGCTTAACGTCGTGAAGGTGAGTCCAAGTACTCTTATTTGCTAGCTTTACTGCTCAAAGAGCAACTTCCTCTACCAAGTGTGGCCCCGCAAAGCGGGGTTCATTCCACCTACGATTAAAGTTCTGGAGGAGGACGCTGTCGCCCTTCGCAATTTTACATAGTCCTTGCTGTTCCTTTTCTTCAGCTGATTCTTCGTGCTGCGTATTCTTCGACCCGCCCCGCGTGCATTCGAGCTGTTGAGAGATAAAGGCGATACTAGTAATAAAAGAAGACACATATTGATGCATTTTATCACCAAAAACATTTGCAGAACTCTCATTGTCAGTGAGTGCCCTTGATGCTGGCATTAAGGGAAGACGCATGTGACGACCTGTAACCACCTCGTGTGGGGTGAGGTGGTGGTCGGAACCTGGTCTATTTCTCAACTCAAATAATGCTAGGGGTAGGCAGTACAACCAGCTCTTTTTGGTTGTCTGCTGGATCTTCGCGATCTCTTCCTTTAGGAGGCCATGCAGGCGTTCACATACGCTGTTTGCTTGTGGATGATATGCACATGCAAATTTGTGCTTTATGCCCAGAAGGGCGGTGATGTGCTGGAATAGTTCATTTGCGAAGTGCGGGCCGTTATCTGACCGTAGCACATCACATACACCCCATCTAGGGAAGACCTCTCGTAATAAAAACCTTGCGGCCCTGAAAGCGTCTGCATGCGTGCAGGGTCTAGCCTCTATCCATCTGGAGAATGGGCATACTACAACTATCATGTACCTATGTCCTTGACAAACGTTGATCATGTCAACGTAGTCAATGTGAAGGTGTAGGAAGGGTCCTTCTGGCCAGGGTATAGTACCTTTTATCACCTGCAGTGTGTGACCGGCTGTAAATTGTTGGCATGTTAGGCGTCTGCTTATGAAGTTGGCAACATGGCAATTCAAATCGGGACAAAACCAGTTTTCCTTAATTTGTGCTGCAATCATCTCTTTTCCTTTGTGTGCTGGATAATGTATCTGTGTAAGCGCGGTTTTTAACAGTGTCAAGGGCATAACTACCCTTCATGTTTTATTTTGTCGCCATAATGCATCTGTGGGGGACATTGTGCATCCTCTTTTTACCCACAGCTCCTTTTCTGCCATTGGCGCAGACGCCTGCAGCTCCATAATCTGTGTTGCAGGGAGATGTGTGTACCCTTCCTTCATTAACATTTGTCTCGCCTTCAGTCTCCCTCTCCCTCTCTCTGATTCTGGGGGAGACCACAATTCACCAAAATATGCAGCATGTTTTGCATGTGCATCTGCTACTTCATTTCCTATCGAGATCTAGTCGTCACCATTGGTGTGTGCTTGGCACTTAACCAATCCCACTTCTTGGGGGTCGTTTATTGCTTCTATTAGTTCGGCTAGTAAGAGGGCATGTTGTACTGGGGTACCATCTGCTCTCCTAAATCCTCTTCTCTGCCATTTAATTAATCCCGAGTGCACTGTTGATGTTACATGTGCACTATCGGATTATATGGTAACCTTTTTGTCGAAACCTTCTCTTAGTGCTAAAATCAGTGCCACTAATTCTGCTGCTTGGGCTGAATAATGCTGTGGTAATTGGACGCATTTGATCGGGACATACAACAAGTCCTCTGTCATTTGTACTACTGCTGCTCCCGTTCGTCTCACACCTCTGTCTGATCAATAGTTGAGGACCCGTCAATATACATGATCTCACTCTCTGCTAGTGCATCCTCTTCGACCTTCCTTGTGCAAGAATACATTTCATTTGTTTGCGTACAATCATGAGCGTAATCACCTTCTTCAATCACTTCTGCCAGAAACTTGGCGGGGTTCACTATGCTTCATCTAACAATAGTCAATTCTGGTCTAGAAAAAATAATCTCATACCCTGATGCCCTTTGCGTGGTCAGTGTGGATTTAGGCTTGTTCAAAATTGCAAACAGTGCATGCTCAACAAATAATGTAGTAGGGTACCCTATTGTTATTGATGAAGATTTTCCCACCGCAAATACGGCTGCTGCAAGACCTTGTTCGCACGGGAAATGACCTAACATTAAGGGTTCCAAATGACCACTGTAAAACGCAATTAGCTTGTGCCCCATGCTCGTTTTCTGAGTCAGTACCGCTTTCATTACTGCCGAATCGCAATGTGAGAAAATGAAAAACTGATGTTCATAGTTTGGGGTGGCTAGCACTGGTGCAGATGATATGGCAGTCTTCAATTCATCAAATGCCTCTACCATTTCCCTTGTCCATTTCAATTTCCGGTCCCCCTGCTGTGCTTCCCTCAAGGCTTCAAGTATAGGTCCTATGTATGAGCTGTAATCGAAAACCCATGCTTTGCAGTAATTACATAATCCTAGGAACTGTTGCAATTCTTGCACTGTTCCTGGCTGTGGTGTGTTCTTTATCGCCTGCGCCCTTTGCGGAGCTATGTGCCTTCCATGCTGAGAGATTAGTAGGCCAATATATAGTACCTGTTCCTGACAGTACTGTTACTTTTCCGTGTCTACCTTGTACCCCCTTTCAGCTAATACTGTAAGCATTTTTATTGAGTCTTCCTTGCACCTCTCCTCAGTGGTGCTGCAAATCATTATATCATCTACATACTGCAGCACTGTGCTTTCCATTTCTATGTTTCCTAGGTCCATGTGCATTACTCTATTGAATATTGAAGGTGATTCACAGTATCCTTGGGGCAATCTTGTATGTTTCCACTTTGTGTTCCTGTAGGTGAAACTCATGAGGTCCTGTGAGTCGGAGGCAGAGGTATGGAGAAGGAGGCATTTTTAAGGTCAATTACTGTAAATCGCGATGCCTCAGCTGGTATTCCACATAGTATAGTGGCCGGATTTGCTGCTACGGGGTACTCTGCCTCTACTATATGGTTCAAGGGCCTAAGGTCCTGGATGAAACACCATGAACCTCCCTTTGCCTTACGCACTGGGTAGACAGCCATGTTGCAAGTTGACTCTGATGGTACCAATATGCCATTTTTTATTAGAGCTGATATCGTCTCATATATTCCCTCATCTGCCTCTTTCGACAATGGATACTGTTTAACCTGGGGTAAAATTCCACCTTTCTTTAATTTTATTTTTACTCCCCCAATGCTCTTTATACAACCCACATCGTATGGACTGGTGGTCCACAAGGATGCTGGAACTTTTGCCATGTCTTCCTCATAGAATGGTATTGGGGTAAATGCGGGCGCTTCAAGTGCCATTGCCATTTTTAGTGCCACTTTCTTGTATGTCACTTTTAACCAAATGTCAATACTCATCATGAACACCATCACCCCTTCTGCCCTGTCGTCTGAGAAAAGCTCTTCATCGGAAACCTGCATGAGTCTACACCCCTCAGTCAAGGCTATTACTGCTCTCCATGCCCTGCCCTCCCTGTCTTGGGCATGGACTGCGATTTAGTCTGGGGTTGCTATTATGCTCTCAATGTTCACTGAGATCACCTTTCCCTCGAGTTCGTCTGCCGGTGTCTCTGGTCTAAATAAGTATGCTGCTGGTCTCCTCCAGATCTTGCCCTCAATCCCCGGCATCCATGCAAATGCCATATCTGTACCATACTGGAACATTTCCCCATCAACGGGTTCAGCTCAGGCAACTTTTTTACCGCAGTACGCTTGCAATATTTGTCGTGCTGTGAGCATGTTTATTCCTGGCGTGGAGCAAATTATACCATCCTCCGTAAAGGATATGGTCATATTCAATCTGCTCATGATATCCCTCCCAAGTATGTTAACTGGTGACTCCCTCGAATATAGGAGTGGGACGGACATTTCGTTATCTCCTATGGATAGGGAGATGTTATCAGTAAAAGGAACCAACCCTCGAGCCCCAGAGAATCCTTGAGTGTGCATGGCTTCACCTGACATCTTAAATTTACCCTCCCTTATGCATGATCTGGTTGCCCCAGTGTCAACAAGGAAGGAAAACTTTTTGTCACCTATCGTTACCTGTATGCGTGGTTCTTCCGCACTATTGGGTGTTACCGACAGGATGGGACATGTCAAGGACGTCTGTGGGCTGTCCTATTCTGGGTACAATGACATACCACCCCCGGTGTAGGGGTTATGTCCTAATATTGTCACCTTCCCCAACTGTGTTTGTGGTAGTTGCGTATCAGTGGTTGATATCTTGCTGTCCAATATTGGTGCTTGTTGTTGTGCTGGTGGCACCTGGGGTTTTTGTGCCAATACCATCTGTTGCTGTGGTGATGCGTGGCCCTGTGTCTGTGATTGCGGTGTAAGATAATGCTCTTGTTGTTGTTGCTGTGTGGCATTCTGTTGTACCTCTTGTTGATACATCTGTGGTTCCCCCACATACCCTTGTTGCCTCTGTTCTCCCCATGATGTGGGCCTTACTCTGCATGTGCGTGACATTTGTCCTACCGTTCCACAAACCCAACATACTGGGGGTTCCCTAGCCTGCCACGGAAAATTGCCAGTGTTGTCTTGGTATACTGGTTGCCCGTTGGGGTAACGACCTTGGAGCCCTCCTACTTGCTGCTATGTGGGCTGGGTATACCCCCTGCCCCTCACCATTCCGCCCCATCCCCGAAATGTGTTGTAATAACCATACCCTTGCTGCATATATCCTCCCCCAGCTGCGGCTGCATATGGTGGGGGTTGAGACACTCGCTGAGGTATTATTTCTGTTTGTTGTGGTACTTGTGCCATTTGTTGCTGTCTTGCGTCTGGTGTTATTACCACTTGCGTGGGTGTCTGTGTGACTGTAACGCTCACCTGATTCTCGCAGAGGTGCCGGTCTTGACTGGGCGACTACCGTATCTTCAAAGGTGATGTGTAGCACCCGGTTGGCTCTTTGGGCTGGACCTCTGTGCACTGTATGCCTGACGTGTAGAGTAAGATGTCTGCAGATAGAAAATATGGGGTTAATGAACTGGGGTTATTGGGGTGTCCCTATCTCTTTCCTCTTCTCCTCTCCTGTAGACCCCAAAGGTTAACGCTCTCACCTTAGGTAAGTGAATGCCGAGCTCTCCATCTGCCTCGGGGCAGGGTGCTGTAGCCAGTTTCTTCACTGGATAGGTAGCGCAGGCCTCTTGACTTCAGAGGACTGCTGTCCGTCGTTTACTGCACGAACGGTAAGTTTCGAGTCATTCAAATGTCTTTTTAAAGTCTTTAGTAATGATGTCTCTTGTTTTGCAGGGTTCCGGCGATGGCGGATGACGGGCTGAAGTGAGTTGAAGATGGAGCCCGTGTGATGAATAGAAGCGCCTGGAAGCACGTGAGTAAGCGCTTGTTGCCTGCTTCACGATGCGCTCTAACTGTCTTTTTATTTTGCAGGTACGAGTTCGGAGCGGCTGCAGGGTGCCGGAATACCCACTGAATTAGATGTGGAAAGGAGTAATGGCACGTGAGTATTAAAGTTCCCCAATGTCTTTAAACGCACCTTGTTTTGTCTTTCAGATGCGGATGCAGCGCCGAAGGCCTCCGGAGCGTGCGAAGAGTTGGTAAGCTTTTGTCTTTCAGATGCCGGAATGCAGTATGAAGACCTCCGGAGCGCACGAAGAGTAGGTAAGCCTTTGCCTTTCCGATGCCGGAATGCTAACCTGTTCTTTCTTGTCTTTATAGGTGTTGCTGAAGACTGGATTCAGGATGGTAAGCCTTTGCCTTTCAGATGCCGGAATGCTAACCTGTTCTTTCTTGTCTTTATAGGTGTTGCTGAAGACTGGATTCAGGATGGTAAGCCTTTTTCCTTAGGCCCAGGACTGGATGCAGAAGACATGATGAGCGTCCTGCTGCAGAGGGTGCAGAATAACGCAAAGCAAGATTCATCCACCGGGTGTGGTTTAAATAGCCTCCTGTAGTGCTTAGGTATCTCCTTCCACAGCCACGCCTAAGTAAGAAAAGAGTTCCTGGTAAGAAAAGAGTTCCTGCCTTCCAGAAGAGTTCCAGTGTTCTAAATCTAGGGAGTGGCTCCAGCCCCACCCAACAGGAAAAGTAGTTCCAAACAGAAGAGGATCAGAGGCTCAACTGGCAGGCAAGTAAGCAGCATGGTCTGCTGCAGGTAAGTCCACCCAAGCATTATGAGCCCGGCGCTTCCAGCGCTGGGACTGGGCATATTTATGAGCCTGGTGCCACTGGCGCCAGGACTGGGTCCAAAAGGTCCCAATTGGGACTGGTTGGCACTCGGAACCTGGGTTATGGATCTGCTTCCAAGGGAGTTGGGAAAACCCTGACCTTTTGGAAGCAGAGATCATGACAGTACCCCCCCTCAAGGCCCCTCCCAAACCGGGCTTCTCCGGGGGTTTTGGCTTGTCAGGAAATGTTCGGTGAAATCTTTTGATTAGGCGAGGAGCGTGGACATATTCAGCAGGTTCCCAGGATCTCTCTTGGGGGCCGTAGCCTTTCCAGTCAATTAGGTAGAATAGTTTAGATTTGGAGATCTTGGAGTCCAGAATGCTTTTGACTTCAAACTCGAGTTCTCCATCCACTAGGATAGGTTTTGGAGATTTGGTTAGTCGGGTTTGAGGTTGCACGGGTTTTAATAGAGAGACGTGGAAGACCGGATGTATCTTCATGTGCGGGGGCAAGTCCAACTTGACCGCTACTGGGTTTACTATGGTAGTGATGGAATAGGGACCAAGGTATCTTGGGTTGAATGTGCGTGGCCCTTTTAGAGATAGATATTTGGTGGATAACCAGACTTGATCCCCTACTTGATAGTGAGGGGCTTCCTTCCGATGTTGATCTGCTCCTTTCTTGTATTGTTCTTTAGCCCTTTGAAGGTGAGAAACAGCTTCCTTAAAGGCTTGGGTGATTGTAGAATGCAGGTAGTCTACTGCTGGTGTTTCAAAATCTTGGAGGGGATCCAACTCCGAGGTTCGAGGGTGACTGCCGTACAAAAGAAAAAACGGGGTTTTCCCAGTTCCCGAGTGGACAGAGTTATTGTAGGCATACTCGGCTATCCAAAGGATATCTTTCCAAGTTTTTTCAGTTTGTTGCAGCATGCAGCGTAAATACTGTTCCAGAGTTTGATTGGTCCTCTCGGTTTGTCCGTCGGTCTGAGGGTGGTGACTGGTCGATAGTCTCACATCAATTTGAGCCGACCGACAGCAACTTCGCCAAAAATGAGAAATAAATTGACTACCTCGATCCGAAATTAGAACTGAAGGAAAACCGTGCAGTCGGACGATGTTTTCGAGAAATTCTCGGGCCAGAGTTGCTGCTGTTGGCAAGCCTTTGAGCGGAATGAAATGCGCCATCTTGGAGAATAAGTCCACGATTACTAGAATCGTATTGTATCCGGAGCATGGAGGTAGATCGGTGATGAAGTCCATAGAAAGCGTATGCCAAGGGCGAGGTGGGATGTCAATAGGGCGTAAGAGGCCTGCTGGTCTTTCCTTTTGACTCTTGTTTTGGGCGCATACTCCACAGGACATTATAAAGTCTCTGATATCTTTTTTCCAAGACGGCCACCAGAAGTAGCGCTTGATCTTTTCTGAGGTCTTGGCTATACCGGGATGACCTTCCATTAAAGAGTCGTGATAACAAGAGATTACTTTTTTCTGTAAATCTGTGCTGGGTAGGTATAATCGTTCTTGGAAATACAATAAGTTGTCCTTTACTGCAAAGTCCTTTCCCTGCAGATGCCAATTCTGTATATCTGCTGGAGTTACAAGTTGCCTGGCTTTAATCTTAACTTCCTCTATGGATTCTGTGGCGATTACACCCAGAATTCTTTGTTCGGGAATGATTGGTAGAGGTTTAGGGTTGATCAAGTGTTCGTCCACTCCCATCCGAGAAAGGGCATCGGCTTTACCGTTCTTTGTACCCGGTCGATAGGTAATTATGAAGTCAAACTCGGCAAAGAATAATGCCCAACGGAGTTGTCTAGAGGATTGGGCTTTTGCGGTTTTCAAATATTGCAGATTTCGGTGATCCGTAATCACAGTAACGGTGTGTCGGGCCCCCAGCAGATAATGCCGCCAAGCCTTAAAGGCAGACTTGATAGCCAGAAGTTCCTTGTCAGTAATCGTGTAATTGACTTCAGGAGGCGAGAATTTGCGGGACCAAAATGCCACGGGATGCAACTGATTGGTTACCGGGTCCTTTTGTGATAGAACTGCCCCCATGGCAAGGCTTGAAGCATCAGTTTCCACGATGTAGGGGAGTTCGGGGCGAGGGTGTTTTAAGATTGGTGCAGAGATAAATTTAGTCTTCAAATCCTGGAAAGCTTGTTCCGCCTCGGTAGACCATTCAAAACGTTTGTTTTTCTTTAACAAGGCAGTGATGGGCTGGACTATTCGAGAGAACTCGGGGATAAACCTGCGGTAAAAGTTAGCGAAGCCTAACATGCTTTGCACACCTTTTACGGAGGATGGTGATGGCCATTTGAGAACTGCATCGACCTTCTTTGAATCCATACGCACCCCGCCAGGTGATAATATGAATCCCAAGAATTCAACTTCAGTCACGTTGAAAACACATTTTTCCAACTTAGCGAAAAGTTTGTGTTGACGCAATCTTTCGAGGACCATTTTCACGTGTTTCCGATGTTCAGATTCCGATGAAGAATAAACGAGGATGTCGTCAATGTAAACAACAACACATACATCTATGAGCTCTCTGAGGACATCGTTCATAAAATATTGAAAGGCGGCCGGGGCATTGCAAAGTCCGAAGGGCATGACCTGATATTCAAATAGCCCATACTTGGTGCGGAAGGCCGTCTTCCATTCATCGCCCTCTTTTACTCGTACCAAGTGGTAAGCTCCTCTAAGATCCAGCTTTGTATATATGCATGCTTTTCTGACTTGGTCCAGGAGTTCAGGGATCAAAGGTAACGGATATCTATTCTTAACGGTGATCTGGTTCAGGGAGCGATAATCGATACAAGTTCTAAGGTCTCCTTCCTTTTTTGGAACGAAGAACAAAGCTGAAGAAGCAGGGGACTTGGAAGGACGAATAAACCCATTTGCCAGGTATTGATCCAGGTATTGTCGAAGGTGAAGGTTCTCAGGCTCGGTGAGGGCATAAATTCTACTACAAGGAGGAGTAGATCCAGGTATCAGGTCTATCTGGCAGTCATAAGACCTATGAGGAGGTAGAGAGTTAGCCTGATCCTTCCGGAAAACATCTTGGTATTCTAGGTATTCGGGAGGTAACTGGGGAGTCTCTGAAGAAATTGCGGCCAGTGCAACACCAGGTGGAGGGTGACAAGTAGAGACACATTCTGGAAACTGGACCGTTCTTGCTCGCCAATCGATCAGAGGATTGTGTTTCTCTAACCAAGGTATTCCTAGAATAATCTGAAACTGAGGGGCCTTGATCACATCGAACACGATCTTCTCATGATGTCCATCTTGACTTACTAGCGTCACTTCTTGAGTGGTATGCGTTTCTGGCCCGGAGGCTATCTCCGTACCATCCACCGTAGTAATGACGTCCTTTACAGCCTTGGGACAAAGAGTTAGATTCATCCTCAAAACCATTTCATGATCCACATAATTGCCGATGGCACCGCTGTCGACGTAAGCTTCAATTGCATGTAATCGATCCGGATTATCAGGGCTAATGAGGACCATAGGTATCACGAAATGCGAGGTCACAGAACTGGTTTTTACGCTCGGCAAGAGGACCTCTATTCTTGTCGGGCGAGGTCGTTTCCCTGCTCAGAGTTTGTAACTTTGGTAACTGCAGCTCCTACTGCCTTCTTGGCAGGTTTCACCGGACAGTCTCGAAGAAAGTGCCCTGAGTTTCCACAATATAGGCATAATTGCAACTGTTTCCTCCTTTCCCGCTCCCGTTGTGTTAGAGGACCTTTCAGACCCCCTATTTGCATGGATTCCCCGGAGTCTACTCCTTTGGAAGGAGTTGGCGGTTTGGAAAATAGTCGAGCATCAAACTTGGAACGATCGGCCTTCCTGTTCTGCAGCCTGTGATCTATTTGAACAACCAAGTCTATGTAATCCGAACAGTCTTGTGGGGGATTCACTACTTGGGCTAAAACGTCTTTGAGCTCTCCACGTAGACCTCTATAAAACAGCGTAATCCTTTTGTCCTCAGGCCATTGAGTTTCCACTATTAGTCTATTGAAAGATGCAATATAAGCCAAAAGGTCTTGATTACCCTGTCGCAACGAAAGAAGCTCATTGTCCAAGGCCTGTCCCTGTGAATGTCTTGCGAACAGTTTTTCCATACTAAGCTGAAAGGCTTGAAAATCATGGAGAACTGGATCATCTCGATGAACTAGAGGGATCGACCAGTCTGCCGCATTGCCACTAAGGTACGAAAGTACAAAAGCTACTTTAGCTTGATCAGTTGGAAAGGCTGCTGGCCGGCATAAGAAGTGCAACCGGCACTGATTGATAAATACTGCAAACATCTTTGGGTCACCAGAAAATCGCTCGGGCGGAGCCAGAGGTACATTCCCAGGTAGGTTGATCTGCACTGGATTCATAGAGGATGTTGAAGGAAGATTTGCCCCTGATGCGGGTAACGGGGTCTGTCCGGCTTGTGACTGTAGCACTTGTCTAGCAAGATTGTCTGTTCTCTCCTTGGAAATAATTAGTTCCCTTCTTAGAGCATTCGTTTCCTGACGAGTTGCATGCACTTCTGCCCTTAGTTCCCCAAGTAACCGGGCTAGGGGGTCAGTATCCGAGGTTTCCATAGCGCCTGGGCGAGAGTTTTGCGGTAGTCTTTGCGTTCTGTAACGCTCACCTGATTCTCGCAGAGGCGCCGGTCTTGACTGGGCGACTACCGTATCTTCAAAGGTGATGTGTAGCACCCGGTTGGCTCTTTGGGCTGGACCTCTGTGCACTGTATGCCTGACGTGTAGAGTAAGATGTCTGCAGATAGAAAATATGGGGTTAATGAACTGGGGTTATTGGGGTGTCCCTATCTCTTTCCTCTTCTCCTCTCCTGTAGACCCCAAAGGTTAACGCTCTCACCTTAGGTAAGTGAATGCCGAGCTCTCCATCTGCCTCGGGGCAGGGTGCTGTAGCCAGTTTCTTCACTGGATAGGTAGCGCAGGCCTCTTGACTTCAGAGGACTGCTGTCCGTCGTTTACTGCACGAACGGTAAGTTTCGAGTCATTCAAATGTCTTTTTAAAGTCTTTAGTAATGATGTCTCTTGTTTTGCAGGGTTCCGGCGATGGCGGATGACGGGCTGAAGTGAGTTGAAGATGGAGCCCGTGTGATGAATAGAAGCGCCTGGAAGCACGTGAGTAAGCGCTTGTTGCCTGCTTCACGATGCGCTCTAACTGTCTTTTTATTTTGCAGGTATGAGTTCGGAGCGGCTGCAGGGTGCCGGAATACCCACTGAGTTAGATGTGGAAAGGAGTAATGGCACGTGAGTATTAAAGTTCCCCAATGTCTTTAAACGCACCTTGTTTTGTCTTTCAGATGCGGATGCAGCGCCGAAGGCCTCCGGAGCGTGCGAAGAGTTGGTAAGCTTTTGTCTTTCAGATGCCGGAATGCAGTATGAAGACCTCCGGAGCGCACGAAGAGTAGGTAAGCCTTTGCCTTTCCGATGCCGGAATGCTAACCTGTTCTTAATTGTCTTTATAGGTGTTGCTGAAGACTGGATTCAGGATGGTAAGCCTTTGCCTTTCAGATGCCGGAATGCTAACCTGTTCTTTCTTGTCTTTATAGGTGTTGCTGAAGACTGGATTCAGGATGGTAAGCCTTTTTCCTTAGGCCCAGGACTGGATGCAGAAGACACGATGAGCGTCCTGCTGCAGAGGGTGCAGAATAACGCAAAGCAAGATTCATCCACCGGGTGTGGTTTAAATAGCCTCCTGTAGTGCTTAGGTATCTCCTTCCACAGCCACGCCTAAGTAAGAAAAGAGTTCCTGGTAAGAAAAGAGTTCCTGCCTTCCAGAAGAGTTCCAGTGTTCTAAATCTAGGGAGTGGCTCCAGCCCCACCCAACAGGAAAAGTAGTTCCAAACAGAAGAGGATCAGAGGCTCAACTGGCAGGCAAGTAAGCAGCATGGTCTGCTGCAGGTAAGTCCACCCAAGCATTATGAGCCCGGCGCTTCCAGCGCTGGGACTGGGCATATTTATGAGCCTGGTGCCACTGGCGCCAGGACTGGGTCCAAAAGGTCCCAATTGGGACTGGTTGGCACTCGGAACCTGGGTTATGGATCTGCTTCCAAGGGAGTTGGGAAAACCCTGACCTTTTGGAAGCAGAGATCATGACAGTGACTGGAACTGGTGTTGTAATTAAGGCGCCTTCCATTGAGTATTTGGTTAGTTTTTTCTGCACTAATTTAGCTTCCTCTGCCTTCCTGTCTTCTTCCTTTTGCTTCATCTTTTCTTGCCATATCCTAAAGTGATGTATTATTGTCAGTTGTATTTCCGGCCATGGCTTTGCTTCTATCCCCACTACTTTCTTCAATTGCCTGTGTACTGCCCCAGGGAGCCCCTGTACAAGAATGTGGTAGAAAATAGCCAGTGTTTTATCCCACTGCTCCTGAGTTTCTGAGCGCCACTTCTCCTGAATCTCCTGGATGTATTCAACAGGATCCTCATTCTCACGCATTTTGCGTGAGTTAATTGCTCCTATGTCTGATGTGTCTGGGTACTGAACCCCCAAGGCCTGCCATAATGCATGCCTGCAGTTGGCAAATGGTGCTCCGTCATGTGACGTATCGGTAGTAATGACTCCGGGGAAGCCCGCCCTTTTCCAGATATCATCTGCTGCATCTCCCAGTATTGATTTTAATAGCCCCTTTACATCACCCACCACTATTTTCTGCCCCGCTGTGTGTTTCTCCAT
Organism: Ambystoma mexicanum; assembly: GCF_040938575.1. Classification (NCBI taxonomy): domain Eukaryota; kingdom Metazoa; phylum Chordata; class Amphibia; order Caudata; family Ambystomatidae; genus Ambystoma; species Ambystoma mexicanum. Next base: position 827,998,106 of record NC_090939.1, read on the forward strand.
TTCATATATCCACTTCCCCGCTCCCCCGCTTAATGATGGAAGCCTACATTTTATGTTCTCCTTATCAGCATGCTTCCAGGGGTCATATTGCGGTCTTACCCCTCTCCGTTCCAAAAGAGGCATTAAATTGTAATCCCTCTGTCCCTCCCGGGACTGTGAGGCATCATCAGTGTACTCATCTTCATTCTCTGTATCTGGAAACTCTGTTACCATATCCATTTTGTGAGCGTTTGTCATGTCCTCTTCTTCACCCTTTCTCCCCTTCCTATTACTGTCGTGTTTCACCACGGGTGTATGTGATTGTTCCTCCTGTCTACGTCGAGGGAGGTCCCTGAGTCTGCCGATGTATGGCGATTGTTCGGGCGTAGGTGTTAGTGGGCGTGGTGGACGCGTTGCTGCAGGTGTCGCTCTCCCTGCTATCTCTCTTACCTGTTCGTCCCTTGTCTTTTCCCCTTCCCTTTTTCTGCATATCCATGGCGATTCGCCGTTTGCACGTGTGAGGTACAATTTATATAAACTTTCCCTACTGCCGCTGCTCCCTCTTTTCCCAATACCTTCATCTTCCTCACTACAGAACCTGTCTAGCAGCGACAATCCCCACTCTGTTCTTTTCCTTCCTACTGTCACCGTTTTCAAATCTATTAAATCTGTTCCTCCCTCTTATCCCTGCGTCAATGTCGTGGGCGCCTCCAAATCTTTGCAGATATATCTTCTCACTCCGCGCCCCACCTTCTTACCTCTACTCCTGTCATCCTCTCTTTTTGTTATCTCTCCCCCAATTTCCTCTCTCCTCCTTTTTAGTTCCTCCATTACCTCACTACTTACCCTTGCTAATATCTGCTCCTCCTCGCCCTTTCTCTCCCGTTTTTCCCGTTCCCGTCGTAATATGCTCTCTATCACTTTACCCTCTTTGTAATTTCCTCATACTTTCAGATATTATCTTCTTCTACCACTTCTCCATTTCCTTTTCCCTCTCTTCTTCCCTTGTTTTCATATCACGATGCTCCGCACGGGGCGTCCTTTCTGCTACTGCCTTCATTCTCTCCACCTCCTTCTTCACTTCCTCCGCACGTTCTCTCATCTTCTTCCACTCGTCCCTAGCTTCCTTCTTCTCTTTCCTCCTTCCCCACGTCTCCTGCTCGAACTGCCTAATCAGTGCACTCCGCACATCTCTCAACTCTGCCAACCGGCCCTCCAACATTTCCTCCTCCTCTTTCGACAGTTCCCTGTCCTTCTCTTCACTCACCTTGTCCACTACCTGTTCATCTTCCTCACCATCCTTGTACGTTTTTCTTACTGTACTGACCTCCTCTTCCGTTAGTGATCCCCGCAACTTTAAAAGCACCTGCGCCGCTACCCATTCGTTAGCTCCTATGTTCGCGATGTGCTTCTCACTTTTCCCTTCTCCTTGCCTGCCCGATCCTGTGGTATCCGAGCCCACCGTGCTTGTTACATCCCCCCTCTGGTAATTACCTGTGACGGTATATGGTGGAGGGCTATAAGTGGGGTTTGAATACCCTTCGGCTGCCGTCAGCTGCGGCCTCGCTGATTCTCGTAACTCTGTCACTGGATATAACCCACCTTCCTCCTTCTTCACCTCGCTCGCTAAAGGCATTTCTTCTGCCTTCTCCTTTTTCACCTCCACGTCATGTGCAGTGCTAGACCCTTCGCTCCCCCCTTTATTCTTCCCACTCCCCTGAGTACTATTGACCGCCGCACCCACACTCCTTACTTCTTCCTTAACTCCTTTGCTGTCCTCGGCTTCCTTGCTCCCCTTCTCCTCTGCGGTCCCTCCCACGGTAAACATACCTGTTGGTCCTGGCCTAGACCCCTGGAACATCCTCCACAAGTTAAACATTTCCACATGATTAGCTAACTTCTTCCCCTTGTATGTATTGTGTATGTGTGTTAATAGAATATTCTATTCTAAACAAATGGGTTGAAACTGCCGTTAGGCGGCCACGGTGTCGTCATTTTGTTGTCTGTTCATTTTGTCCAAGCAATACTATACTTAATAAGTTTCTCTGTATGAGGCGATAACGTCTTACAGATATGTTGGAGTGGGGTTGTTAGAGTGTTCCTCCACCCTGTGGACCCTGACTCGTAAAACATGGTTGTACTTTATATTAACGTTTTCAATTGCAACCTTCTTTACCTGGCCCCATAATTTGGGGACTTCCGATCGTCCGCTGAAAAGCAATTAAGTTCACAAAGATACAATTCTTTCTCTCCTTCCCTTTGATATCACTTCTACGCCTCCCTCTGGCCGCGGTACACGAAGGCCACTGCGGCTGCGTGCCTGGGTGACGTGCTTGTACAGCCACCCCAACTTCACTCTCTACCTTCTACCACAGCGCTCAACGTTACCGGCGTTCTCTGTGTGCGGCCATTCCTCTCCCTGCTGTTTAACCCTTGGTCACCTCACGGGCGACCCGAGCAAAACACCAGGCAGTCGCAGAGTCCTATGATATCCTACGGGTGACGTCACCAACCTCGTCAATCTAATAACGTAAGAAATTTAACATCAAAATCACACAATGTACTTTAACTTTTGATCCCGTCAACCTCACAGCTGTCTTCTCGTTACCTTAAGAACAAGGAAACCAGCACTACACCTCATATAATCGAACTGCACACACGGCGTCACCTCGCGTGTGATACGCCCCTCACCTGGGGAGCTTAACCAGTCAATTATCTTCTGCACTTGGCAACAATCTAGCTACCTCCTCTGGGGAATCATCATCTATCTAACGAGTTTCAACACTCAATTAGTAGGAATCCACATCTACTCATTGACCTAAAATGCCAATTCCCAGGAAATCCACACCCCCTCTTTACATGTGCGCTCGATCCAAATAAATCAGGGCCTTCTAATGGTCACGCGTGGGCCTTCCGGCTCCACCCACCTTCCTCCGTGACGCAGTGGAAGACAGCCCTCGTGCCTGCCTTCACCACCGCTCGCTCACCTGCCGTCACCCGGTATTCAAATCCTTAGCACACACGGTAAACACCTCCCGCCACCCTTTTTCACAAATCCTCCCTTCTCCCTTACAACATTACGTTGCTTGTTGGGTGTGCCATACTCACCAAGTTCCCTTGGCGCGGGGCCACCCGACCGCGTGCACGCCTCCAAGCGGCTCGCCACTTACCCTCGTCTGGACTAGTCCAGACACTCGCCAACCGCAGGCGGGATACTTCTCAATCAGCTCCCGAGGGCCAATTTCCGTATTGCGCCGTCCGGTCTTCTCGCAGTTCTGCGATGATCCTGTAGTCCTCAAAAGGGGGCAGCGGCAGAGGGGGCCGCGCTGCCGGGCCGCCTCGCAACGGGAGACCTTGGAATAAAAAATACAAAGGTCTAGCCCTCAACACATCTTAGCAGTGCCTCCAATTTGTCGGGGTGATTGTCCCGGGGCTGGCAGAGCCGTCCGCGGACCTCCGGGCTGGGAGGCCCCAACTCCTCTCGTGTCCCCAAAAATGAGTGCGAGGCACACACAAGAAGCAAGGCTGAGACTGCAGTTTATACAACGGCAGGAACAGTTTCTCGTAGGCATACGAGAAAGTATAAAAAGTGACCAAAAGAACTGGGATCCAATCGGCGCTCTCAGAGGGCTCGAAGGCCCTTTTAACCACGGTATGATGTGCTTCCTGCGTCACTTGAGAAAGTTAGGGCAAAACCTATTGCCACTCAGGATTGGCTCTCCGAGTGGTAGAGTTAGTATAGCTATGGTCTAGAGAAAGTGGTGATTGGAAGTGACAAGATCAGGTGGTATACTTGGGCTGTCCCTAACATTTGCTACTTCAAAATTGCAACAAGGAGACCCTTGGTGATTGGTTATGACTAATGGCATCGGTAGCGAGTCCCCCTGTGTTCTGATTGGTTCTCCCGTGAGCCCCCAAGCCTGGGACCATCATCGTTCCCAGCTCACGGTGTACCTGTCGTTAGCCCCAATGTGCAACTATGTGTTTATGTGCAAACAACGGGCAGGTCTGCTCGTAGGCTCCTAAGCGAGTCGTTCCCACCATTGCAGGTGTCCATCTTGCGCTTCGTTGTTGCAACTTGTGAGACCCTGGCTGCTTCTCTATCTAGTAGACTCGGCTCTCTGTTAGTTCGGCTTGGTCACATGTGGAAAAACCATGGCTGGAGCAGATTATGAGCATTTGATTTTAGTATTCCGTGTCTGGGGGTTTAGCATTTGCAGGTGTAACCTTTGCATTGGGGCCTTCGGAATGCGAGTTGCAACATCGTGGCCTTGGCTGTGAGCCCTCGCTGGGGGATTTGTTCTGCTTGGTCTGGAAGGGTTTTCGTCTGCAAGGCTCCGACCTGGGGACTCTTGCTCGCGGCCTACTCGGGCCTAGTTCATGGGTGGCGGTACATAATCCATAGTAGTTTTGTCGTAAAGTGGCAATTCACCACATGCAGCATTAAGTATGCATAGAAGCGTCTTATAGGAATAGGTGGCAACGAAGCATCGGCAAGCATATACACGATCTCTTCACGCGTCTTGCATTTCTGCGGTGCTGTAAAAGGCCTATGTGAAAAATAAAAACGATGCACGTAGGTGAGTGTGACAGACCGATACGTCATAGTACTGAGTATGCTCTTCGTGTAGATTGGTGTGTGAGTGACCAGTGTGTTTTTGTCCGTGGGCTATGTCGTCATGGCATCTCTAACGATGTGGATATTCGTAATCGTTGCTCTAGTCGAGTTCATCCATGCCGCAAGTATCATCTCGGGCCATGGGGGCTGGTGTTGATCGTACCAGTGGGCATAGTCCTCTTATGTGTAAGTTCTTGAACCAAGGTATTTTGCCATCAGGTAAGTAGGCAACCTCATCTCATGGAGGGTGTCTGGGTCGTGATCTCCTGTGCCATGCTCTGGATGAGATTGGGGGAGGGTGTCATCCCATTCTCCCTCTTCACCAGGCAGCCAAAACATCTTAGCAGATGCATTGTCTCGAAGTCCGAATCAGGTCAGCACCCAGGGTCTCCCACAGCAGTATGCCTTTTGAAGTTTCAGTGTCCTCTTTCTTATAAAAAGTTAAGGAAGCCTCAATCACGTTACCTCCAGACTTGAACGAGAACAAGAAGTTTAACCTTGAAAAGAAGGAGGGCTTGATGTTTCACAAGCATCAGTTGTATATACCTGATACTTCCATATAAGGTTTAGGCCTATCTTGGGGTCACAAAGGCAGGATTGGTGGCCATCAGGGATTTTCCAGTGTGCTAGAACTCACACAACACAACATTTGGGTGCCAACTATTCATTTGGATGTCAAGACCTTTACACAGGCTTGTCCTGTTTGCACTCAAAAGAAGTACTGCACCAAGAAACCCATTGGCTATTTGGAACAAAATCCCGTTGCCATAAGAACATGGAGTCATCTCTCCACCAATTTTGTGGTTGATCTACCACCTTCTCAAGAATGTTTAGCTATCATGGTTACTGTCAACTCCTTCAACAAGGTGGCTCACTTCATCCCACTTCCAGGCTTACCCACCACCTCGGAGATGGCTAAAGTGTTTTTCCGTCAGATATTCGATCTTCACGGCCTACCTGAATGCATAGTTTCCAGCCGTGGGCCTCAATACACTTCAGTGTTTTGGGGACCCTTATGCAAGATCTTTGGCATCAGAAGAGCTTTGTCATCTAGATATCAGCCACAGACCAATGGGAAAACGGAGATGCTTAACAGCACCATGGAACAGTATCTTAGGTGTTTCATTAATGCACAACAGAACAGCTGGGTGGACCTTCTCCCAACAGCTGAGTTCTTCTATAACAATTTGGTACACGCCTCCACCAAACTAAGCCACTTCTACTATACTTACAGCATACATCCACACATTCTGCCAACCTCGTTGTACCCTGCATCTAAGAGCCCTTCAATTGACTCTTTGTTGTCACACATCTCCAGTACCCACAATACTGCCTATAAGAGCTTGTAAGAAAGCAAGAAGAGACATAAGTATCAATCTGATAAGCATCAGAGTGAGGTTCCTGGATGGGATGTGGTGTCTAGAGTATGCCTGTCCACCAGATATTTGCCAAGATGGGTCCATCCATCCAAACTCTCTCCCTGGTATATTGGAACCTATGAAATCATAGCCAAGATCAATCCTGTGGCTTTTAAACCAAGGCTTCCCAGTTCTTTGAGCCGCTTACACCCGGTGTTTCATTCTTCCCTTCTTTGCTCTTGGGTACCTGATCCTTATCCTCGATGGAAGCCAGAGCCACGTATCCCTATCTCCTCTTACCCTAAGGAGTATGAAGTTTCCCATTTCTGTGACTCACAATATCACAAAGGGAGAATCCAATATCTGGTGCAATGGAAGGGTTTCCCATCCTACGAAAATTCTTGGGAACCCAACTCTTATATTCAAGCTCCTCTGTTGATTCAGTTCCATCAGATGCCCCCAAGCAAACCTGGCACCTCCAGGCATAAGAGGGGGCATACCGTCCCTGCGCTTTCCCCCGGCACCTATGGAAAAGATGGACATTCCGCCATTAGTGTTCTGTCACGTTTCCAGCAGAACATGCGGTAGCGCTCTATTCTTTTCCAAGATGGCCACCATCCGACTGTATTTCCTCCACTTCCCAACACAGAGCAGTGCGTTACAAAACCAGTCATTCTATTACGGGTAAGCTGCTAGTGTTTGACTTTCTTCACAGCTCCTCGTGCTGCTTGCCAGTTCTCCTCTCTCTTTCTCACCTGTTCTTGCTATCCTCCTTCGTGGTTCCTGTCCTGGTTCTTCAGACTGCTGCTCCTCTGAATTCCAACTCGTTCATTCCTCACTCTTCATCTCCCTACCTGCTGCTGCTTTGGAGTCTCTGTTCAGGTATCCTTCTTGGGCCTTCCTGGACATACCTGGGACACAAAGATTGGTTCGAACCACCATTACCGAACTTCAGGAAACTTTACGACACTCCCAGGGTTTTTTGCCTTCATTGGCCTTTTTCCCATTTCGGTTGGACCAGGAAAGGAGCCTCTTGTCCTCCTGTCTCACCAGTCGGGCATAGTGGCTTCCCTCTGTGACAGACCATATCTCTTTAAAGAAAGAAAGACCTCCAGGAAGAAGAAAAAAGGAAAGAAGGAATTGAGGAAATGATCCCCCTCGTCTAGCAAGGAAGGATCAGGTGAGGAACAAGGGGATTACTTCGACAGTTGTGACAATCACCTTAAAAAGGTAATTTTTAGACTTTTTGTGCAACTGCTTTACACCTGGGGAAGGGAGCTGAAAGGAAGCTGCAGGCTTGAAGAAGCTCTGAACTTTGTGTTGAACCCTGTTTCTTTTGGTTGCTGACATCCCTACACATTGTATAGATTTAGTTGTGAGGGCAAGTATAGGTTTTGGACACAGACAGACTTTTAAGTGGAACTCTTTTGCTCAGACTTTCCTCAGTTTCATTTAGGTTGGGAAATCCCACCTTAGCATCGGGCAAGTTAGGCTATTTTGTATCCTGACATTCAAGATAATAAAGTATTTTATTTTGAACTTTGAATCGGTTTTCTGTGCCTTACTTTATGAGGTCTTCACACCATGCACTCAAATCCGCACCCCACTACCTCATATAGAACCTCTGCAACCCTCATCCACACGGGATGTCACCCTGTGCGCTGTCTGCCCTAGTCCCCCAACGTTCCGCTCCCCCACCAATGCCTCCTTTGTTACCAACCGAGATACCACATCCCTTGTCCCTTCAACCTTTGCTGCAGTGGTAGCCCCCACAGAATTCTGCCATTTCCCCCCACGGGCTGACATGCAAGACGCTCCAAAAGACAGATGCACTCCCTACCCCAGTGCACCAAGCGACCATCCCATGACCTCTCTCCATGGACTTCCCTTGCGCTCCCAGGTACCTCTTGTTATGTAACCATGATGCCACCACTCCTGCCCCTTATCCTGCTTTAGGTGCCATTCTGTGCACCTTCTGCATCTGCACCCCTGTTTGAGCACCCTACTTTCCCTCCTAAACTTCACCTAGTCATCCACATTTTTCTTCCACTTCCAGGGTGTCATCCTGCGCACCCCTTTCGAACACACTTCCTTGCAGCATGACCGCCTTCCTTAGGGCCAGCCCATCCTCTTATCAACCCGTGCCCAATTGCACACCCTTTAAATCGATGGTTTATAAAAAAACAATTTTCTCACCAGTGCCAAAGCCTCTCACTTCACAAAATCCTTCACCCCGCCCCCATCTCCTTCCTTGGTGAGAGCTCCTCTGCCCGCCTGTTCTGTGGTCCCTACTTTCCCCTCCCTTGGGTACTTCTCTAAAATGCTTGTCCCCTTCCATTTACCTTAACGTCTCCCTAAATAATGAATTCCCAATTAAATGTTTTCACCACCCCGAAACCATGTTTCTCCCCATGAATTTGAATGGTTTTGTTGATCTGTATTGTTCATCCTAATTGTCTTCCAATCAACGTTTTCCATTAAAGACAATACATCCATCCAATACAGAGATGATAAAGAATGTATTACCTTAGTGCCATTAATCACATCCACCCAACTTTGTTGCACAATATATATTTTCAAGCAATTTATTCACATTTCAAAAACAATACACAAATTGTCATTATAACATCGCAATAGCTAACATCAATAAAAGCGGAAAAAAACCCTTTGAAATAATTTATTTAAAAAAAGATTAAATAATAAATACAGCATATGACTTAAGACATCCAACAAATATCAGATTGCAATGTGTAAACAATATAATTACAATAGCTATGTAAAATGCAGACTAATCTTAATTTCTTGGAGTGGTCTCTCGTCTAATTCATATTCTAAAATAGTCATTTTTAAACCATATTTAAGGAGAGGGCGCTAGAGGGCCATCCAAGATGTCCACATTGGTCTAAGCTCCCGTTCGGCCCCGCACTAATACTGTAAAATCCTGCTGTGCTCGGTCCAACAAAGCTTTCTTTCGCCCAGATCTCAGCTCCCCACCTACCCAGCTGCTACCTCACGAAAACTGGGAGCGAATCGTCCCCCCCTGGACTCCCATACGAGCCTGCCAGCCCCGAGGCCAGGAAACCCAGGAGGGCCTCTGCGCGCCGCCAGGCCACACGAGACAACCCCCACTGAGAGCGGGCCCCAGACACTCTGAGACGCGTCGCTGCTCCGGCTTGGCGGGAGCTGGCGACACACAATCGCGGGCAACGACCCTGCAGAGATCTCCCTCCCAGCCCTTCATCAAGCGGCGAACTGCATCTCACCCACAGCGGCATTACTACACACCCCGCACTATGGAGACGGGCAAGGGGCGAAGCAGCCGGCGGGCAGCCCCCCCGGTGACCCTTGCAACTGCAGCCCTGAATCCCCACCCACCAACGCCGGAGCTGCGGGGAGCTGAGACCGCCGCTGTAACATCAGCCTCAGGAGCTCCTGAGCGCAGAAGAACCCAGTGAATCCTGACGGAGGCGTCGGCTGCGAAGCTGTGCCCGACCCGCATTTCTAAAGGTACGGAGGGAAAAGGGGGGGAGCGCGGTTCAGGACATTATTATTACACGCTAGGTCCCCCCACCCCAACGATCGGACAACCCCGAACGGACCTCCGGATGCGCGCCTCTCCTCACCCGTGGAACGGGCAGTGAGCGGCCTTCGCACTCCAGCAAATCCCATCCGAACCTCTGTCCCACAGGAGAAGACCTCCCCGCAATAACTACATGCTGGGGGCTAACAAACCATCCACCCCACCAGCTCCTCCTGTCTGCTACCACAGACACCCTAAGCAGCACTACAAGCCCTCAGGCACTCTGCAATACTACCAGGTGATCAGAAAGGGGGTAAAATAAATAAATAATATAAAAATGAAACTCCCCCAAGGGGACCGTTCTCCAGGGCGGTAAGTGGTGAAAACAGAGTGCAACGGCAGTGGCTTCGCCAAACCTTTTCATGCCACACACTATGGGACAGCCAGCCCAGCTCACAACTCCCTCCCATCCTCTACTGACCCGCTCAGCTACCCCTGCCCTCTGAAAATCTGGAGAAACCCTCAAGAAGCTGCAAAATACAAACATCATCTTTGAGCCATCTTTGAACCCATAGTCGCCATGGGGAATCAGACAAGTCGCAAAGAAATTTAATTTCGAAGATGGCAACACCCTGAAAGCCCCCAGGCAACAAGAAAACTCAGAGCCCACACCTGGTTGTTCCCACCAAATGGAAGCAGAAGGCAACCCATCTGAAATCAAAGTTCTCCTCCTAGATCTCAAAGAAGGCATAGGCAGCCTAAACAATAAAATGGATGGCCTTTCATTTAAGGTGGACCTCCTACAACACCGTATGCACACCCAATCAGAACGGCTAAACGAAGTAGAACAACGAGTATCCAACCTGGACGACGGCGCATCTACCCTATCGGGCAAGGAATCCCAACTAGAAACCAATTTGAAAGTGACTATAGCCAAGTGTGAAGATTTAGAGGGCCACTCGAGAAGAAATAATATCCGGATTATCAGAGTAAGGGAACACCAGTCGCAGACAAAAATGGTAGACTATGTGGAGTCACTCTGCACAACCCTCTTCAGCCATGAAGCCCTGTCCCACCTATTCATAGTAGAGAGAGCACACAGAATCCCATCCTCCAGACCTGCACCAGGCGCACCGCCCAGGCCAATAATTGCCAAACTACTCAACTATAGGGACCGCAAAACCATCCTCCCATTGGCCAGGGAGAGGGGAGAGCTCCTCCATGAAGGTGACAAAATTCACTTTTACTCAGACTTTTCCCCTGCAGTCCAAATGCAGAGAAGAACCTTCACCAATGTTAGACAACGGCTTAGAGACAATCACCCGGCATACTCAATGCTCTTCCCGGCACGCCTAAGAATACAGCATGATGGAAAAGTCCACTTCTTCCAGTCGCCAGAGGAGGCGAGCGCCTTCCTAGACCGGGCGGGCTATCCAGACCAGAATCCCATTCAGGCTCGACCACAGAGGGAAAGAAACCACAGAAACCCACCTTAGATACCAGAAACCAGAGGTGAATAACACAGCGATTAATCATAACAAACTCACCAAAGCAAACACTAAATATAACATCATGGGGTCGGGATACTTGGAGAGCCCCGAGTGCCCCTAGCACAGCATCGTTTCGTTCAACAGCTTTGTTCATAGGAGGGACACCAGGTGACGGCCTGGCCACTCCAGAGGCCGACACCGGTTCTAGTTCACATACGGGCGAGTGGGGGGTTGCCCGTGAAAGAAAGGAAACAGGAAGAAAGGGTGGGAAATGCGCCACTACTTCAACATCCCCCACTAGCCTCCCGAGCCACCATCCTCCACCACCTCCCCTACATAGACCACCAGAGATCCCTCCAAACATCGACTGAAAATCTGAGCCGAGACACGCTTTGATCCACCCGATTGAAACATGCACGCGCGGGGTAACTTTCCAGCCAAACAACAGGAGAAAATTCACAGCAAATACACTGATCAGACTGTCCAATTCAAAGTTGCAACATGGACTATAAGAGGAGGCAACCTCCCGGCTAAAACCAGGAAGATCGTACAGTATCTGCAAAGACATGAGGTCGACGTAGCAAAGATTCAAGAGACACACCTGCTTCCTGGAAGAGAACATCCCTGGGCTCGGAGCTGGGGTTGCCACAGATATTTCTCATCTTACTTGTCCTACTCCAGAGGGGTCGCAATCCTAATTAACAAAGAACCAACTTCCCACTAGTCCATACAGATAAAGACTCAGAGGGAAGAGCACTCCTGATGTGCGGCATTATAGCGGGCCAGAAATTTACCTTCATCAACTCCTACGGGCCCAACGTCGACGGCACCAACAATTTTGACTGGGTACAGACCCACCTTTCTACTCAAGACCCAATGAATATAGTCTGGGGAGTCGACATGAACACGGTACTCGACCCTTCGAGGGATAGGTCGCAAACCACACCCCAACCGCATTCCAAAGCTAGCCTTCAAATAAGGGAAATCTGCAAAGCCCTGGACCTCAAAGATGCATGGCGAAAGGCAAACGGCGAACAGCGTGCTTACACCTTCCATTCCGCAGTGCATAACACGAGCTCCAGGATTGACAACTTATTCACCTCAGCGAACAGCCGGATAACATGGGGCCCCTGCCACATCTTACCAAAAACCCTGTCCGACCAATCTCGAGTGATCCTCAGCTGCAGGCCTCCCAGCTTTAAACCACTGCTACAAAACTGGCAATTCAAGGCAGGATCCATGCACGACCAGGTCTTTGCAGCAGAAATAAGAGAAGAGATCTCCACATTCCTTGACTCAAAAATCAGATCGGTTGCTTCAATGAGGACAATATGGGAAACATTGAAAGGCTTCACCAGAGGAATCTGCTTAGCCAAAGAAAACGGCATCCCTAAATTAATTAGGCGAGAACTAGCCAGCAGTGAGGAGCGGCTTCGATCCCTCAAACATAAATGCACAGACAGGTCTGACCCAGCCTCTCAAGCAGTCCTAAAGGAAGAGCTACGGAAATTCAACACCACGACAGACCGTGAAATAAAATTCCTCAACCGCAATAGGCAAGTCCGGCAATACGGCAAAGGCCAAAAACCTGGAGCCCTCCTAGCCAATCTGATAAAAGCTGACAGGAAACTAACACAGATAGAAGGAATACGCTCCAAACATGGTGCGCTAATACACACTGACGAGGGAATCGCAGAGGAATTCAGACTCTTTTACCAAGAGTTATACAGCTCCAAACACAACACGAACTCAAACGCACTGCGAGAGTACCTTGAAAACACAGAACTGTACTGGGTGGAAGAACAGCTACGAGAACCCCTCAATGATATGATATGGCATTTGTAATGCGCCTATACACAAGCGTTTCAAGGGTTTCAAGGCGCGACGAGGCAGGGAGGGGGAAACGGGGGAAGACAGACAACGATCCTACTAGGCCACGTGTCATTCAGATCGCGCAAGTGCAGGGGAAGGGGGAAGGGACAAAGCGCAAGGGGGGGGAAGGGGCAAGTGCAGTACAAGGTAAGTATATATAATAAAATGAATAGGGCCAGCTGGTGGCAAGTGCAAGGTAAGTGCAGACAAGTGCTGGGAACGGGGGCTATAGGGATACAGAGACAGTCCCGCAGAGCAGGGGTTGCCAGCGAGGCAGTGCAAGTGCAGAGTGGCTGGGCCCAGGACCGAGGTCGGCGAGAGTGGCCCAGTTGCAGATTCGGTGCAGATTCAGCGAAGAATTAGCAGGGGAGAGGGAGAGAGAAAGCAGAAGCAAAGAGGAAGGTTTTGAGGTGCTTCCGGAACCGTAGATGGTTCTCCTCAAGTTTCAGGAAGGCAGGAAGGCTGTTCCAGAGGGAGGCCACTGCCGCGGAGAGAGATCTACCCCCAGCTCGTTGCTTCGAGAAGCGGCTGACCCAGAGGGAGAAGGAGACGGATGAGCGAAGGGCTCGGGAAGGAAGATATTTAGGAAGAGAGAGTTGAAGGTATTTAGGCCCCAGGCCCCAGAAGGCCTTGTGGACAATGCAGAGGGTTTTGAACTTTATCCTCGCAGCCACTGGGAGCCAGTGTAGAGACTTCAGTCCTGGAGAGATATGGTCCCTGGGCTTAAGGCCAAGGACAAGTCTCGCAGTTCTGTTCTGGATGAGTTGCAGAGGGCGGAGAGTGGAGGCAGGCAGATTAAGATAGAGGCTGTTACAGTAGTCCAGCTTTGAGAGAACCAGGGCTCGTGAGACAGTGAGCTTCTGGGGGAAGGAGAGGAAGGGAAGAATACCTCTGAGGAGGTGCAGCTGGTAGTGTGACTTCTTAGAGACGTCAGATATATGAGGAGAGAAGGAGAGTGTGGAGTCGAAGATAACCCTGAGGTTTTTTGCCGTGCAGGTAGGTACAGGAAGAGGGCCAAGAGAGGCCGACCAGAGAGCTGCAGGGAAGGAGGGAGTGGGTGTGCCGATGAGTAGAATCTCAGTCTTACTGGCATTAAGGCAGAGGTCATTGGCGGCACACCATTCCTGGATAGCCGACAGACAGTCAGAGATGAGGGAAGGAGAGGAGGAGGCCGAGGATAGCCTGAAAAAGAGCTGGGTATCGTCCGCATAGCACTGAAAGTTGGGGCAGAGAGCGGCAATGCGGTGGGCAAGGAGTGCCAGGTACTGGTTGAAAAGCCAGGGGGAGAGATTTGATCCCTGGGGGACACCACAGGTGGAGAAAAAGATGTCAGAGAGGAAGGACCCCATTTGGACCTGGGAGGGTTGATTGGAGAGGAAAGAGGTCAGCCACGCCAGAGCCTGACCAGTGATACCCAGGTTATCACGAAGACGGTTGAGCAGGATGGCATGGTTGACAGTGTCAAAGGCAGAAGAGAGATCGAGCAGAATGAGAACACACGGAGTGTTGGAGTCAAGGTTCAAGAGTAGGTCCTCACGGATGTTCAGGAGAGCAGTTTCCGTGCTTCTGCAGCTCTGAAGCCAGATTGATGGTCATGAAGACTGCCAACAGATTCAGCATTGAGGTTAAGCTGGGAGATGGCCAGTTTCTCCAGATGCTTGCCCAGGAAGGGAGTGATGGAGATTGGGCGATAGTTAGCCGGGCAGGAGGGGTCAGAAGAGGGTTTCTTAAGAAGAGGGTGCACAAGGGAGTGCTTAAGGGGGGATGGGAAGACTCCAGAGGCGAAGGAGTGGTTGCAAAAGTCAGCCAGGGCAGGAGCCAGGGCGTCGATGTGGTCCTTGATAGTTTTGGAGGAACAGGGGTGAACCTGTTTGGATGAGACTGTTACAGAATTCTCGAGTCTAAGTCTAGGTTCAATGGATCTTTAAGAACCCCCGATAAATAGGTCTGGAGGTCTTACCTGAGCAGACTGATATGTTCAACGGGAAGCAAATGCTGAACTCAAGAATCTCCCCGACCCATGCGTCAACCTCTCAACTGGTAGGGAAACCCAGAGTAAGAGGTACGCACCAGTCAGGGAAACCCTCTGGGGAAGAAAACCCTGGTCGAGCGCCGGATCCGAAGATTGGAGCGTGGTTTGCAGGCTGATGACGCCTATTCGATCGTGGTGTAGCGTATTGGAAGACTGCTTCTGGAGAGGGAAGAAATGAGAAGCGAAGTAAGGAATAGCAGAGCTATAGGAAGAGGATAAAAAACAGGAAAGAGACTAATTCCCCTGACCTCTTAACCAGCCGGATTGTAAATACCAGAAGAGAAGCTGAGAATATGAGGAACGGAGAGGGCGACTGGAACACAAGTCTGTCAGAAGAAAGTAAAGGTGAGTAAGCACGTAAAGGCAATTCCTACAATACCTGAAGACAGATTCAGAAAGGGACTGGGACGGGAGTATTTAATGTTACCCAGAATGTAGTGACTCGAGAACTCAAAGGCAGCGTTTCCGAATGAGACGCGAGATGAATCCGGGGGATTTGTGTAAACAAAGAATGCTGAAAGGAGAATCTGGAATATTAAGAGGAGAGGGGTTAGTATTGATCAGAGGTAAGAGAATTATGCTGAAGATTTGAGATTGCCTGGTTGCGAACTCACGGAGCATCCACTAGTACAGTAGCGACGCGAAGAGCTGGAAGTCTCTGTGTCCTATGAAGAGTCACGTGAGCGGTACGCCGTACCTCTGGCGAACGTGAGAGGACTGGAACGGTGATAGCGGAATCGTCCGTGCTGCGATCCACCATCTTGAAGGTACTATTCCGAATGGAGCCACAGAGCCGGCTTCTAGACCAAAGGGACCAGCGCTTCGTGAGTGTAACAGAGACTTTCATAGATCGGACTTGTCTGGAAACCTCATCAGCAGAGAAAAGGGGAAATGCAGAGAAGGAGGGAGGAGGGGTGGCTGTAGAAGGACCAGAGGAAGAGCCAGGAAGAGAGGGAGGGAGGTGATAGGAGGAGAGTGAGGACAGGATGTCCTGAGTTTTAGAGATGAAGTGAGAGGCAAGTGCAGTGCAGAGGGCCTGGGAGGGGACAGGAGAGGTACAGACTGCAGCAGGGTTGGCAAGCTCCTTGCAGATTTTAAAGAGTTTGGCCGAGTTGTTAGATGCCGCAGAGATGCAGGCTTGGATAAGGGCTCTCTTCTTGGAGAGAACGAGAGACGGTATTGCCTTTGGAGCAGGTGGCAGGCCAGTTTGTCAGAGGATGAACATGAAGCACGCCATTTCCTCTCTGCCACACTGCACTTGCGTTTAAGGGTAACGAGCTCCGAGTCATACCAGGAGTTACATTTGGCTTTAGGCTTCAGGCGGATTCTCATGACAGGGGCAAGGATATCAAGAGTATCAGATATAGCAGAGTGGAGCATGGAGAGGGCAGTGTCAGGGTGGGAGTCAGCAGAATGGGGAGGGGAGGGTGCGAAGGTGGCAGCGAAGGCCTCAACTGACACGCGCTTCATGGGTCGGATGACCGAGAAGGTGGGTGGCAGTGGTGAGGGTGGCTTTGTCAGTGGGGTAGAGAGGGTGATGTGGGAGGATAGGAGAAAGTGATCACTCCAGGAGAGAGGAGTGGAGAGAGGGACGGAGAGGGGAAGGTCGGAAGAGATCAGAGCATCAAGAGTGTGCCCTGCAGAATGAGTAGGCCCAGACGGGAGAATAGAGAGTGAGAGAGAGTCGCAGAGGTCACGAAAGAGTCCCGTGGGGGGACAGGAGACATCCAAGTGGATGTTGAAGTCACCAAGAAAGAGGAGTTGAGTGGTTGAGGACAGGAGTGAGGAGGAGAGGTCAGCCCACTCGGAGAGGAAGGAGGAGATTTGACCAGGTGGCCGATAGATAGTAGCCACGGTAAGGGAATGGCTAGGAGAGAGAGAGAGACGGCAGACAAGGCATTCAAAAGAGGAGTATGACTGCGTAGGAGTGACAGTGGCAGGAATCCACTCAGGGAAGATAAGGGCTACACCCCCCCCTGCACGGTTGGGCCTGGGCACGGAGAGGATCTTGTAGCCGTCAGGTAGGAGTGTGTCAATGCAGGTGACAGAGCAGGCCGTGAACCATGTCTCAGTGAGACCGAGGACGTCAAGGTCCAGTTCCTCAAGAAGGTGACAGATATCAGAAGAATGCTTGATTGCAGAGCGAGAGTTAAGAGTGGCAATGTGGAGAAGGTTGCCATCCTTGAAGGACTTCCGGGGAGGGGTACAGATCAGAGGTACGCCCTGTGGAGGTGTAGAAGAAGGAGCAAGAGAGGGGGCAGGGAGGGAGGGTAGAGGCAAGGTAGCCGAGGACAGAGGAGGGGAGACAGCAGGAGAGGAAAGGAAGTTAATGAGGCATGGGAAGCGTCTGTCAAAGAGGTGAAGGTTGGCCTGAGGGCCTTGGACCAAGACGGTCCCGTTAGCGTAGACATTAATGATGGCCTTAGAGGAGTGGAAGGAGGCCAAGAGGACATCCCAACGGTGCCACCATTAATGGGAGAAGAGGAGAAAGGAGAGAGCACAGAGACCGTATGAAGGGTCCATAGGTCAGGCGAAGGCACAAAAAAGAGGATGTCAGTGAGAGTTTCCTTGGAGCAGGCACTAGTGTAGGTGTCAGCGATAGGGACACCTGGGTTGGAGACCAGGATGTCCTTTTTAAACTTTTTCCTACCAGATTTAGTGAGGAGAGCAGGGTAGTCAATAGAGAAGCAGTTAGAGAAGATAGGCGAGATAGAGAGCACCATGGAGTAGGAGGGAGTGGGGGAGGAGGACAGACGAAACGAGAGCACGCAGGCAGTGAGAGAGCAGCCAGCCCTAGTTTACCACATTACAGAACAGTGCACCACCAGTGCATGAGTGCGTATTAGGTACAGAGGCCACCTAAGTTTGAGAATCCTGCGGGGGGTGAAAAACCCTGATTACCACAATTCAGAACAGTGAGAGCGTATTAGGTACAATGAACTTATTACACCTGAAGAGATCACCAAGGTAATCAAAAACCTCCCTGGCGCAAAAGCCCCTGGCCCAGATGGCCTAGCAGGAGAATTCTACAAAGCATTTGCAGATACCCTTGCCCCCCTCCTAGCCGAAGTTTACCAAGAAGCTCTGGAAGTGGGATGTCTCCCACAGTCCACCTGCAAAGCCAACGTAGTTCTCTTACACGAGCCGGGCAAACCACCAGAAGAATGTGCTTACTTAACCTCGACAACAAAATCCTGGCCAAGGTACTCACAAATAGGCTGATGCCACTAATGCCCGCTTTGGTGCTCGCAGTACAAGCAGGTTTCATACCCGGTCGCAACACATCCTTTGGTATTAGAAGACTATTTGGCATCATCGAGGCACTAGACCCCTCCCAAAAGGCAATTGCTGTCCTACTCGACGCTGAAAAGGCATTCGATTTGGTGGAATGGCCATTTCTGTTCGCAGTGCTCACCAGGATGGGACTAGGAGCCCGTTTCATTAAGTTGTTAGCGCTACTATACACCAAACCTCGAGCCAGCATTGTCACAGGAGCAGCAAAATCAGTCCCATTGGAACTACAACGCGGCACCAGACAGGGTTGCCCGCTCTCGGCCCTAATATTCGCCCTGATAATGGAACCGTTAGCCTCCAATCTGTGCGAGCAACGGACCCTTAGAGGCCTCAACATAGGCCCATACAAACTAATTATATCACTATATGCAGACGGCGTCGCCTTGTTCATACGCGATCCTGAAGAAAACTTGAATCCAGTCATGAGGGAAGTGATCAAGTTCGGAGCAGTATCCGTTCTAAAAATCAATCAAACAAAATCCATCATATTTCCGTTAACTCCAACCACTCAACCGTTCGCTGACGACTTCCAATTCACTTGGCAAACATCCCGAGTTCTCTACCTAGGGATCATGATGGCACTAAATTACCAGGACGTATTTCATGACAACTACGAAGAAGTGGCGAAAGTACTACAAGAAAAAGTTTCACGTTGGAAGACGCTGCCTCTAACCCTCTGGGGAAAGGCCTCTCTAGTAAAGATGGTGATTCTACCAAAGCTCCTGTACTTGTTCACCAACATCCCTATCCTATTACCACAACCCTTCCTGAAGAAACTAAAAAGTATGGTCCTGGAGCTGCTATGGGCAGACAAACCTGTCAGAGTCGCCTACTCAACACTGACCCTACCAGTGGCCAGTGGGGGGCTATCCCTCCCAGACCTAGAGAAATTCTTCTGGGTGTCACAAGCACAGTTTCTTAGCCACTGGTATGCCGAGCAGTTTGTCAGACCCCGCGTTCAAATGGAGTGAGCCCTCGCGACACCCAATGTGCTGAGTGCAGTTATCCACAGCCAGATTGAAGTTCCCAATAATACAATGAACATCGTGCTCTCAACCTACAAAGTCTGGAAGAAGATTGCCCAAAAGTACGGAGTACAGACTCGATACTTGCCCCTTCTTCCTGTCAAATTCATACCAGGTATACAACTGACATTAGAGACAGTCTTTCATCGATGGGTCGAGAAATTAAACATAAACACATTGGGTGATCTCTTCATCGAAGACAGTTTTATGACCCCCTAGCAAGCAAAGCAAAAAGGAGGTGACATCGCCCTTGATACATTCATCTACTTCAGAACGCGTTATACCCTACAAACAATCTGGCCCACCTTTCCACGTCAACCTCCAACCTGGCAACTTTTCCATAACGTAATCAAGGCACAGGGAGAGGGCAGACTGGTATCGCAAATATACAAATCCATCATGACCGATACAGCCCCCATCAATAACTGCATCAAAGCAAAATGGGAGCGGTCCCTGCAATTAACCATCCCAGAAGAAGACGGGACATTCATACTGCGAAAAACACAAAAAATAGCTCATAACTCACGCCTCAAGTTGATTCATTTTAACTATCTCCATCAAACCTACTATACTCCAATGAAAGCGAACAAACACCACTCCTAGTCCTCCTCCAACTGCAAAAGATGTGGAACCCCCGGGGCTGACTTTTACCACCTTGCATGGGACTGCCCTAAGCTAACCACTTTTTGGAACCAAGTTCTGGAGACAACAGCGAAAATCATAGGAGTAGAGATACAACCCACCAAGACTGCAGCCCAAGTGGGGATGACACGACTCCTCTCACATCTGATAAGAAAACTTACTGGGTTACTACTGACACTTGCCCACAGGAGAGTCACCATGTCCTGGGGCCATGGGTCCCTCCCCTCTGTCTCCAACTGGCGCAAGGACATCCTCTATTCTCAAGATGTGTTAACAGACTTTATTAAACTACTGCCCCAGCACGCACGTCCACCAGACATTTGGGGCCCAGTGGTGCTATTCTTGATCTCTGAAGCTGAAGAAACATATGCCTCTCCCTCAAATTCCCAATGACCCCAGGGCACGAACTGTCGACCAACTTAAGCCAATGGCTCGGCTTGTAGAAAGAGGTGATCAGAACACTGGGACACAAATCCGTGGAGGCGTGGAACGACGAGGCCAGGGGGAGCGGAGGGTTGTGGGAGGGGGGAAGAAGTGAAGGAATGGCGCAAAGTTGAAACCACCCTAATGCGGGTGTGAATGTTGTAGTTAATGTTCTTTTTTTTGACATAAAAACCCAAAAATAAAGGTTTAAAAAAAAACATATTTAAGAAGCCGCTCTAGAGTCTATCAAACAAGTTTTCCAGGTTCACAGCAGACATTAATTTCCTGTACTCTCTATATCGACAACTTCTCATGTCAAATTTTGCCTTTAATCCTTGAAATGATAGCCATGAACTTTTTTCAAATAGGTTATCTATTTTCTCAATCCCTGCCATAAACCAGTCAGGCCAGAATATAGTATTATTGTTGATTTTGATCGCATGATTAAACCAAATTGACGAAGAGCCGATCAATCCCAGCGACATATTAAGGGAGGAGGCTATTCCATGCCAGGTTAATCTCAAGAAGTCAATCAATGTAAACTTCCTGCCCCAACCTATACTAGTTTTGTACAGGAGAGCTGATGGGTGTAACAGGCCAGCCAAACCAGTCTCAGCGACAGCCATTCATCTAATTTTTCTACGATGAATGGTAGGAAATGTCTTGCCGTGAAGGCCTGATGATATCTTTGAAAATACTAAATATTCAAACCTCATTTCTCATTCTGGAATTGCAATTCCATTTGCTTCAATCTTGGCTTTTTATACTCCCAAAGGAAGGATTGGATCATACCAGTCAATCTCTTTTAACAAAGTCTTCTGAATTGAAAGCAGAAACATGCTCACGCGATACATTATTTTAGGTGCCGCTGACATCTTGGTTGCATTTACCCTTCCTCCCATTGACATGTTTAGGGAAGCCCACCGTTGGAAATCTGAGGCCAGTTTATCCAATGACAACCTCAGTTTCACCTTCAGCATATCATCCAGGACATTTGTAATCCATATACCGCAAACATTTCATTTTTTCTTTGCACCACTCGAAACCCAGATCTTTCAGCAAAGAACCATTACATAAATCTGAGCATGGCAAGGCTTCTAACTTAGACCAATTAATTTTGTAGTTTGAGATCTCTCGGAATTCCTCAATAAGTTTAATTAAGACAGGAATGGATGTTGATAAATCATGTACCACCAGTAGAAGGTAATCTGCATAAAGCCACAGTTCCTGTATAATTCCTTTAAAATTGACTCCTGCAATCCTCTCTTTGGATCTAATGGCCACTGCCAGCGGTTCTAAGGAGATCACAAAAGGGAAGGGTGACAATGGACAACCTTGTCTTAAGCCACGATGTAATTCGAATTTGGATGAAATCTGACCATTAGTTGTCACCTCTGCCGATGGGCTCGAGCAGATCAATTTCACCCAATTCATGAATTCAGGACCAAAATTCATTCTTTCCATTGTCTTAAATAGAAACTCACATCTTACTTGATCAAATTCCTTTTCCGCATCCATATACAGGGCCTCCTATTCCATCCTCTGTTTTTTTAGATTCTGATATTGTCAATAAGAGTTTCCTCATGTTTGTTGCTGAGATTCTGCCATTTATAAACACAGCTTGATTTGGGTGAATTAGCTTTGTCAATAGACTCTCTATCCAGTATGCCAGGATCTTTGAAAGAATTTTA
Organism: Ambystoma mexicanum; assembly: GCF_040938575.1. NCBI lineage: Eukaryota > Metazoa > Chordata > Amphibia > Caudata > Ambystomatidae > Ambystoma > Ambystoma mexicanum. Next base: position 828,020,050 of record NC_090939.1, read on the forward strand.
CAATCTGAATTAATCAGACTGATTGGTCTATAGCTGCCCGGATTCAGGAAGGGTCTTACAGGCTTCAAAAGTAATGAAATTGTAGCATGTGGAACACTATAGACCTGCCATTCAATATTCTTGCTGCATTTGGTGCGATTTTGTCAAGTTCACAATGGCCCCTCCTGCTGAAAAAAACCGATAGCAAGCTTTTGATGGCTGCCCTTTGTCTCCTGTCTCTCCCAGCCTTGTATAGGATGGGGTGACCATTAACTGGGCCTGAAAGGCACTGGCCAGCCACCTGCTGAATGCATTATTCACTGAGCGTTTAGACCATAAAGGCCATAGGAGTCATGAATATGTTGCTTGCCCCATGCAGTCAGCCCTGCCTATTTCCCCCCATATAATGCTCACTCCTCTCCTGCACCTACTCCCCAGTCTTCCTTGTACCTCACCCCTGACCCACCCGCTGCCGTTCACCAATAACTCTTTGCCAACGACTGTGTCTTTAACTATGTCTCTATTACCCTCCTGGTATTACCCATGGTAACACACACCCATAACCTAAACAAGGTTCAAAACTGTACGGTCATCCACCTTCCTGCTCCCCCACCCCCTTCTCACTCTCCTCCCCTTCATCCATTTCATATACCTCCTTGGCACTCCAGAGCTCCACATTGCCCTTCTCTTTCGTTTTCTCCTGCTGCCAACCTTACTTTCGTAATCAACCTGACCGCATACTGGGCTTCCTCTCCCCCTTTACCCAAGCCTTCCCCAACTTAAAATATATATATTTGTTTTATTATTTGTTGTCTGCAGAGTACTGCTCTGCCATCTCCCTCATTAAAACCAAAAACCCCAGCGTTCCCTTTCCCCAACCACCAATAGGCCTTCCCTTCCATTCCATGCTCACCTAATCGCCCACTGAAGCACCATTCCATCCGTTCCTTCCGAGCCGCTCATCGTCATACCGTCTTTCTCCATCTAACACTTCACTCCTATGAAAGAAATTAAAGACCTGCTCCCTTCTCTCCGTCGGAGCGTGGGGCGTACACCCCATCGCTGCTGAAGTCGCTGCTGGGGAGAGCCGTCCAAACTCCCTTCCAAATACTCTGCGGGTGAAGGTTCCCCAACAAAGTCTCCTAGACATTACCTCCGGCGCAAGGAATGTCCTGTTCCCCTTCCACCAAAGCTCTCGGGGTGGACCGCCTTTTTCCTTTAAGAACTGCTGTTCGCTGTAGGTGATGGCATCCCACTAACTACCCTCATTCTTATAGACCAATTTGGGGCCGTACTGAGCCCTCTGCTACCCTGCCGCCATCCGAGCAAACCTCTACACCCCCCCCCACGTACCACTTGGATGGTGCCTACTCCTCACAACCAGCCTGCCCTGCTGAACTCCCCACCCCACCACCCTACCTCCACTCGCCCCCATTGCCCCTGCTTCCCCCCTGTCCCCCAATCTACTCGGTTCTCTGCCTAGCCGCCTAGGATCTTACAATAATTCCCTTAGGGTCCAGACATATCATAAGAAACATATACATAGGGGAAGACACAAGCCTGAAAGACAGCAATCCTTTCTATGCATTAAAATAATCAGTAGAGTTGTCAGCACTTTCTGATAGTTCTGTTGTTTTTTATTACTGTACTTTCCCTGTATATGTTCCTATTTTTATATCTTGTATTCCCACTACTTTCCTTAGAGTCCAGGCACATCATGCGATATATATCTATACATAGGGTAAGTAGCATGTTTGAAACAGAGCAATCATTTCTTTGCATAAAGGTAATCTGTTAGGTTATTAACACTTTTTGCTACTACTGCTGTTTTTTTTCTTACTTCAATTTCCTTGTATATACTCATATTTGTATGTGGTGTTGTCTCTTTGTGTTTTGTCTATAATAATGCAATTATGTAGTAAGTGGGTTTTATTATCTACTTATCACATGTTTCACAGTATGCAAAAGTCTAATAAGAAAACAGTTATCATTTCACTATTCAACATGGCAAGTTTATGAATATTGCACCTCCATCATGTATGCTGCACACAATGCCTATGTTTCTACATGAGCACCTTAGTATACTGGATGGACGAATTAGCACTTGATATTTATTCCAATGATCCTTGACACTTTTTTTAAATTAAAATTACAATAAGAAACCCTTATACAGACTTTTCATGAAAGATAAATGCACATGTGATGTCATCAGTGATGTCATCAATCACATTTGTGATGTCATCTTTGATGTCCTGGGTGTTAGTCTTAGCAGTGCACGGTGGTGGCGCGAGTTATGGTTGCTTAGCTTACCATACCTGGCGAATTTCAAGGGTTTTTCGGTTTTACTTGGAACCATAATGTTCCTTTAACAAGGTTTTTTCACTGAATTTCATTAGTAGCAAAACTTAACCATAACGTCCCTTTAACAAAGTTTTTTCACTGAATTTCATAGGTTTTTAGTAGCGCAACGTAACCATAACGTCCCTTTAACAAAGTTTTTTCACTGAATTTCATAGGTTTTTAGTAGCACAACTTAACCATAACATCCCTTTAACAAAGTTTTTTAACCGAATTTCATAGGTTTTTAGTAGCAAAGCTTAACAATAGTAACTTTGACTTTATGTACATATAATATGGAACATACTGAACCACTTCTACTGAATGTAATGTCCGTGAACATTTTTGATGTCCGCGGACATATTCGGACAACAGTACCACTACCTAAAAAGTCTGGGGGGGGGAGCATGTTTCATTGTTATATTACAACATGATAACATTTTAAAAATTCATAAAGTAGTACACATACATATTATATGTATTAATACATAAGAAATGTAACCCATATATATACCACACTAACCATTCATTTAAATACAATATATTCTAAAATGGAATATACCAAGAGAAGATAAATAGGCTTCCAACATAATAACCTGACAGACACTCCACAACTAAGACCAAGACCAGACCTACAGACTACTCAGAACAAATTTTACCTGAAATAGTAAGTGTACATCATTTTACTCATATCTTTATAAACTTTCTGTATTAGATTTTAAAAAAAATATTATTTTTTTTTTTTTCTCACAGAAATGTCTAGTAATCTGGAATGGCTAGAGCAGCACTTCCCGCATGACGAAATGCCAGAAAATAGTGAAGCTAATGGTACACACTTTACAATATAAACCATTTAAGTGTTGTTATTTTTTATATATTTAACATATATATTTATTTTTGTACAGAGCATACCAAAATAGAAAACATGTCTGAAGAAACTGTTATGGAAAACACGCTTGACAGCTTAAAAGAAAAAATGGATTTATTATTGAGCAATTTTAATAATTTGAAAACTTTTGTTGAGGATCATTTTAAAACAAAAACCTCATACCTTTTTCCCACATGTACTTGTCTCCTCACCATATCCCAGTCAATTATCCCCAAACCCTCTCCATAATCCAAAACGTTTTGATGAGACTTCCATTCCTTCTTCACCTGATATCAATCATGGTGAAACCCCTAATTCTCCTGTTTATGTTTCTGTTTCTGCCTCACCTTCTGTCATAAATTATTAATATATGTGAAATAAAGTTACATTTTTATATTGTGTTGTAATTACTTCCCTTTTTTTATTTTTTTAAAAACAATATAGATGTCCGCAGACAGCACGGGTGTTCTGAAATGTTCGTAAATAAACGAAAATGGAGGTGTCCTAATAAAGAACACTATACCTGTCCGTACTGTTCGCTACCAAGTTGAAACTGTTCTAAGAACCCAGTTGGTGTCCTGAAATGTTTGTAAATAAACGAAAATGGAGGTGTCCTGAAGAACACTATACCTGTCCGTATTGTTCGCTAGCAAGTTGAAACTGTTCTAAGAACCCAATTGGTGTCCTAAAATGTTCATAATTAAACGAAAATGGAGGTGTCCTAATAAAGAACACTATACCTGTCCGTACTGTTCGCTACCAAGTTGAAGCTGTTCTGAGAACCCAGTTGGTGTCCTGAAATGTTCGTAAATAAACGAAAATGGAGGTGTCCTGAAGAACACTATAACTGTCCGTATTGTTCGCTAGCAAGTTGAAACTGTTCTAAGAACCCAATTGGTGTCCTAAAATGTTCATAATTAAACGAAAAATGGAGGTGTCCTAATAAAGAACACTATACCTGTCCGTACTGTTCGCTACCAAGTTGAAACTGTTCTAAGAACCCAGTTGGTGTCCTGAAATGTTCGTAATTAAACGAAAATGGAGGTGTCCTAAAGAACGCTATACCTGTCCGTAATGTTCGCTAGCAAGTTAAATGTTCTAAGAATACAATTGATGTCCTAAAAAGTTCATAATCAAACGAAAATGGAAGCATCCTGAAGAACACTATACCTGTCTGTATTGTTCGCTAGCAAGTTGAAACTGTTCTAAGAACCCAATTGGTGTCCTGAAATGTTCGTAATAAACGAAAATGGAGGTGTCCTAATAAAGAACACTATACCTGTCCGTACTGTTCGCTACCAAGTTGAAACTGTTCAAAGAACACAAGCGGTGTCCTGAAATGTTTGTAATTAAACGAAAATGGAGGTGTCCTAATGAACACTATACATGTCCGTACTGTTCGCTAGCAAGTTGAAACTGTTCTAAGAACACAAGCGGTGTCCTGAAATGTTCGTAATTAAACAAAATTGGAGGTGTCCTGAAGAACACTATACTTGTCCGTACTGTTCGCTAGAAACTTCAAACTGTTCTAAGAACCCAGTTGGTGTCCTGAAATGTTCGTAATTAAATGAAAATGGAGGTGTCCTAAAGAACACTATACCCGTCCGTAATGTTCGCTAGCAAGTTAAATGTTCTAAGAATACAATTGATGTCCTAAAAAGTTCGTAATCAAACGAAAATGGAAGTGTCCTAAAGAACACTATATCTGTCCGTAGTGTTCGCTAGCAAGTTTAAACTGCTCTAGAACATACGCGATGTCCAGAAGTGTTCTTTTGATGTGTGACGCACTTTTAATTAATTCAGGACCCGAAAACTGTCCGTAGAACATCAACGTGCATGTGCAAACCAATGTCCATGCATTTGGTGTCCTGCGGACAGGAGCTTCCTTCGCGGACCTGTTCGCAAAGGGATCATGTGACCGCGCCCATGCTGATCGCGTGTTCTAAATGCGGACACTGTTTGTGTCCCCGAACAATTTAAAAGTACATTTTCGAGTAATCCACAATATTTTTCCATAAAAACTCATCATGGCACAAGTCCCACATAGTAATACTGAGTGTCTACATTTCTTTTGAAACTTTTTGAACCCTTTTTTGTGTTCGATATGTCCGCGAACCGCGTACAAGCACCCCTATAAAAGACCATGCCCCAGAGCTTATTCTCATTGTGTTTCTGGCTATTCTTCAGAGCACAGCTAATTCTCCAGCAACTTGCTGATTCCACCATCGAGATGGCATCCCTGGCTGCAGAACTACCACCTGGTGCTGCACCTGCTTCAGCACCACCCCCACCCCCTCCACCACCACTACCTTCCCAAGGGCCTGAAGAGGGGAACAGGAGTGAGGATGCAGAGGAGGAAGAAGAGGATGATGAGAATGAGGTAGAGGAAATCCCTACTACTCACACTAGACGTGAGTCTTGGGTGTGGCGGTTATTTTCCATTTATGGGAATGGTCCTAAGGCTCGTGCGAACTGTGTTATCTGCAATGAGTGCAAAATGATACTCAGTCGCGCGAAGCACGGTTTGTACAGCTTTGGGACCACGACCATGAAGCGACACCTGAGGTCATTTCACTCTGGGGCTATTCGCAAGGTTGTACCTTGCGAAGAACGTAGTGGGTTGATTTCCTCTACTTCATCCTCTGTTTCTGATCCTGTCACCACAAGGACCAACTCTGTGGGACAGCGTCTTCCTCAAGCTGCCTCACAGGCCATACAGAATTCTGATGACCCTTACCTTTCGAGGGTCACAGTTGTATGTATGTACTGTGACACAGTACTCTGCAGGGGGGAGGGACTTTGGAGTGCTTTTGAGACTATCGTCTCAGAGCACGAGAAGACCTGCTCACTACCCAAATAAAACCCACTCTACATCTTCCTCTCTCAGCTCACCCTTTCTTATCCCTGTGGTTGGTGTCCCCCCTTTACCCTCCTTTCCCCTCCTCTCCTAGTGTGTTGTGTCTAAAAAACTGAAAAAATATATAAAATTACAAAAATCACTAAAAAATAAGGCTCTTTTCAGAGCCGCCTTTCACAGTTAAAAAATAGAAGTGAAGATAAATAAAGCAGGGCCCTTTGTATTTCTTAAAAGTCCGCGGACAGTTCGCGAACATTAAAATAATTGGGGTGCTACCCTATTGTTACCATTGTATTTTTCTCTGGGAGGAAGTGGTGGCTCTGAAAAGAGCCTTTGGGAGTTGTTTGTATGTCAAAAATGAAAAATACTTAACACCTTCAATATGGATGCTGTATTTCTAAAAAAGGTCGCAGTGCATTTTGTACATTTCTCAGAAAAATCTGATTGCCAGCATAAGTAAGATGGACTCCATCTCTGCGAAAAATGTATGTACTACGAAACATAATATTTTCATTGTGAAAAGAGGACATGCCAAAATCTCTTAGAAATGCACAAACAGCCTTATTAACATTGCGCCTTGCTTTTTACATTTGTGGATCAAATGAAGAAGAACGAAGCCACATTTGTCTCTGCGCAATCTGTGAAAATATTATTTGAGAATTAGGAAACATGTCCATGACTTTCCCAAGTCCTCCTTTCATAGCAAATTGCAAAGAAATTCCAGACACATGTCCTAAACTATTCCCTCCACAATGAATTACAATTATGTCTGGATGTTGCTTTGTTTCCAATGTAGCACAGAGAGGCAGCAAGTCCAACCATTTCATTCCACGTACTCCATGCCAGTGTACTTCCACATGTGGAAATCCAAGATCCACAGCTACTCCATAGCTTTGTGCATGCACCGTCAACCAATGTATCCACGAATCTCCAAAAATCCAAACAATCTGTTTTCTGAAACAGACAGCCATAGCTATCTGTTGTTCTCTCAGCAAAGAGAGTATCTGAGAAACTCTCTCCTGGCACAACACACCCACTAAACTTTCCTGACCAATCCCTTTCACTGCTCATTCTCATTTGCATGACTTCTGAACCCAAAAATCCCCAGATGTAACTCCCGATGTCCGCAAACTACCGCCATGTCCGCGAACATATCGTAACATGAACAGCCCTTCTACCATTTCCACTTCACTCTCTGTGCCATTCCCTCAGTGGATGTAGCTAAGAAATCACATGACCATGCACCAATCACATTCAAGACCTCTACATCTAACTGCATAATCATAAATCAGCACTGCAAATGTACTGTGAATCGCTCTGAGTACAAGTGTCATATCATTGGCAAGCACCATCTGCAAGAAATACTGTACAAGTCTCCAAGATTTCTACTTGCAGCTCCATGCATATCCATATGCATGAACACAAACTACAGGTATGCATATTTTCTGTACAGTACATGAACACATTTTCAAACTGACTTTTAGCTTGTGTAATCTGTAAAATGAATCTACTGTCTTTTTTCCAATTTCCTAAAATCAACTATCACTTACAAACCTTTATACTATTTACTTTCTTAATACACACACTATCTAATCATGTTAAACTAACATGTTTTAAATGAAATTTATAGACTACATATATTGAAACAAAATTGCATGCATGCACACTCTATGTTCCAATCTCAAAAAATAATACTTATACAATTACATTTATTTATTTATTTGATTACTTTAATTTAAGCATGACATTAAGGCACTATTACCTAGAACAGCTTAGTTATAGAAATGGTGGTATTCAGTGGTACATTATGAATTTCTCAACATACTAAAGATATGTTGTTTGTTACAGTTACTCATTGCAATACAATTTGTTCATTAAGAACATATCATATGTATTGAACTGGTGCGACATATCTCATGTGATTAAGATAGTTTTAATGGTTTTAAGGAAGGTGCTGAGGATTTCAATTAAAAAAATCAATATCTAAATGAAAAACAATGCTATATACAAACAAAATTACTAATTTGTTTCTTTTACAATTGCAGTGAAGACCATTCTCCTGAAAAGAAGCAGCTGAATTTCAAGAACAAAGAAGAACTAAGAATTAAACTGCTCATTTTAGATAAAAAGTAAGTAGAATATCACCTGAATATTTGTATTATTACTCAAACATACTGTAAAGTTAATTCATGCTATTTCTGTACCTAAAAATAGACATTGTGCACCATTCTGTCCAAAAATCCCCATGTCTTAAACAGCGATTTACAGCCAGAATGGCGCACAAATTCCTACTTTTGGACACACAAATTACCCAACTCAACCGCTAGAATTTTCATATTATAGAACAAACAACTGTTTTTATTGTATACATTAGATTTACTATTTGTACTTCTCCACACCACTAGCTTATTTTTTTCTGTCATCTGAACCTGAGTTTAGTAACATATTAATTGAAGAATACACATCCCTACTAGTTGTAGTTCCCAATGCACAATCAGACACCATTACATACATGATCTTACTCAAACACTCATGCACACAGCACACATACATTGCAGAACACCCCAGCCCATACCTTCTTTATTTTTTTCAACAGACCCTAAAGAATGCCTACCAAAAGTCAAGTCCTTAGAAAGCAACGCAGAAGTAGAGCAAATGAAAATAAAAGTGTCCAACATAAGCATCCATCTCTAGCAGAATTTGTAAAAAAAAGTTCAAACAAAACAGCTAATACAGTCATTTAGTGAAACACGAGAAGTTTCAAGTACAAAAACTTTGCCTTCTCTATCCAAATGTAAAACAAACCAAAAAACAATTAACAAAAAATCAGCTATCACTACAGATAAAACTACTTCTTTAAATTTTAATATAGTGCAAAGTAAGCATACCAAGAAAAGTATTTTAGCCAAAATGTTCCGTCACAAAGTCCTTCAAAATCTTATAAAAACAGGAGAGAAATCAGGTTCAATGCTTAAAACCTATCGTAGGAAATTAATTTTAGAAGCGTTGATATTCTTCTCAAACGAAAGTTATTTATTTTAGTGTTAAACAAAATGAAACCACTAACAAAACTAATGACTAAATTACAAAAAAGACTTCTCAATAAACAAAATGTCAAACAGAAAGAACTTCTTAAGTATCTACAGAGTTGAATGGAGTCACACTACAAGCACAGAACCATACTTTAATGAAGAAGCATACAAACAAAGCAAACAACTACAAATGCCATACATAGCAGTGGTCGAGGTTATGAAAAAGTTAATAATACCATAATGGAACAAGAAGTACTCCTTACAAAATATGCCCTGAAAACTTAGAATTACCCCTCCATTCAACTGACTCAGAACGTCTAGTGTACAAAACCACTGTGCACGTCAATGTGTAACATTCCCAAAAAAAATTCAAGTCTTTACGCCAATTCCTCAATCAATATGTGAAAGGCAAAGACAAAATCAACATTAAACTACTGCAAAATATGGATACCTGTCCAGTGCGCAAGTACACAGGACTACAAGGACATTCATTGGCCTGCATTACAGGACCTACTTGCAAACCACCTTCCATGATATCAAAAGGATATCAACACATCATTCAACTATAAGAAATCTCGTTTATAAACTGTACTATGCTAAAAGTCCTGCTTTAGCACTAGCAAATTTAAATAACATTCTTCTACATGGTACAGCAAAAGACCTACTTGAAGAAATCGACTATATCCAGAAAAAATATTTTGGAAGTGAAAGCCACTTACAGAATGAAATAGCTGTAAACCAAATTAGCAACAATTCTACACATGGCAACCTTTTACTACACACATACAAAAAAGAAATACTAAAATTTAAAAGTTCATCGGCTGAAGTACCAAACCATGTGTGTGTATGTTGCCGCAGAACTTTTTATAAAAGTAACACAAAAACTGTAGACCTATCATAAAAAATAGAAGACAATGAAGATTCTAAATGGTTTGAATTAGCTCTCTACCTTATAGCAGAAAACAAATACGAAATAACTGACCCCTTAATACTTTGCAGTTACTGCAATACAAAACTTGACAACAACCAAACTCCTTCACGTGCTATCACAAATAATTTGGAATTATAGCCACTACCAAAACCCCTACAACAACTTAATTTATTTGAGAGCAACATAATTCAAACAGTGCACCCGTTTCAAGCAATAATACGCCTTCGACCAAAAACAGCAAAATTACCTCCCTCTGAATTAGTGAAAGGTATTCGTGGAAAAGTAGTGTATTTACCATTAGATCTAAAAGAAAATGTGCACACTCTAGGAGTGCAACGTCCAATGCAGCAATCTTTAATTATCTTAGTAAATGGAGTACCTACAAAAGACAAAAAAATTTGGCAACAGCTGGTAGATTTACATAAAGTTAGACAAGCCTTGCAATATCTTAAAGAGAATAATGAATATTACAAAGAAATTAATATTGAAGAAAACTTGAAGGATACATCTGAAATAATTCAAGAGACACAAGAAGGTGGTCAGTTTGAGCTCCTGGATCCTGTTACAATATTAAATACTTTAGACCATTATACAATTCATCCATTTCACGCTAATGACGGCATAGAAGGTGCACTGGAAACGTACCAAATGCGTCAAACAAAAGGATCACCAATCAGCATATGGGAAAAAAGTATAGAAGCACATGCTTTTCCTCTACTCTTTCCTACTGGCAAAGGAGGAAGGTACGATGATAGACCTATTCAAATATCAGCATCAGAATACCGCCCATTACGGATGTATTCTGAAGATCCCAGATTTAGACAAAATGTTTAAAACATATTCCACCTACTCTTTTAAAGTGAACTAGCAACTTTCTGTTACGGGGTTGCACACACATTAAAATCAGGATCCCGCTTTCAAAATATGACAGCTACACAATTATTACAAAAAGTGCAACAAAAAGATGAGGTTTTACAATCAAATATTACAAATCTATTAGCAAATATGTGTGGTACTAAAGAGTACTGGTTTCGACATCATGGAGATGTACGTTGTATGATCAGAAACCTTGGCCCACCCACTTGGTTTGTTACATTAAGTTGTGCAGAATATGCATGGCAAGATTTACATGATTTCCTACGCATATCAAACAAAAACAAAACAAAGATATACTAACACCTGGAGAACTTTGTTCTATGGATCCTGTTAATGTTTCCATATATTTTCACCATCGCTTCATTGCTATGCTACATTTTATTTGTAATAAAACTGTTCTTCCCCTTGGAGAAGTGCAACACTTCTTTTGGAGAAAAGAATACCAAGCCAGAGGAGCACCACATATCCACATGCTTTTATGGATTAAAGATGCTCCTAAATTTGGTCAAGACAGTGATGCCACTGTTTTACAGTTTATTGAAAAATATGTCACTTGTGAAATTCCATCAGAATCCACAAATAGTGATCTTCATGCACAAATTTTACAATTTCAAAGACACAAATGTGGCAAATATTGTCATCGCAAATACAAAAACAAAGGGAAATACTACACCAAATGACGATTTGGTTTCCCTAGACTAGTTACAAATACAGGTCAAGGGAACAACCTCATGTCTTCAGTTAGACATAGTGTTAAAGGTAAGTCACCTAAAAATACATATTACATAAAAAGAACAGAAGAAGAAAAATATATCAATGATTACAATGCAATCATGGCCCACTTATGGAATGCAAACATAGATGTGCAGTACATTGCAGACAATTCTACTGCAGTTGCACGATATATCACAGCATACTTAACCAAAGCAGAAAAGACAGAGCTCCAAGACCTCTGGAATGACCTGTCATCAGAGAAAACAGTGTCTCAGAAATTATACAGCTTGGGCATAAAAATGCTCTCCCATAGAATGTGGATCCTATGAAGCAGCTGATCGTTTAACTGGTACTGTATTGTATGGTAAATCTGAAAATTTAGTATGGCTAAGTCTTGGTCCAGCTAAATCTAGAAAAAGAGTTCTAAAATCATACAAAGATATAGAAACAATAGCCAAACATGATCCCAACAGCCAAGACATTTTAAAAAAACAATTTATTGGACACATACTACCCAAAAAAGAAGTAATACTTGGAAACCATGTGTCTATACCACATAGCCCAAAACTACACATACAAAAATAATATAAAACCTGATGAAAAAAAAAGTAAATACAGAGTGACAAACTGTGAAGACAGCTTAGTAAAACTCACAAAACCAAATTTAATTAATCATATCAAATTGTCATTAAAGACTCCTCAACATAAAGAAGTATATTACATGTCCCTGCTACAACTCTTTAAACCATGGAGAAAAGAAGAAGAAATACTAGATAACTATGACTCATATGAAGACGCTTTCAAAGCAAATGAAAGCACTATAACTGATGTAAACTTTACACAGTACAAAACAATGTTGCACAATGAACAGCAACACGAAAAAGAACTCCAGGCCCAACTAGATAAGAACACTCCTGACAGTAGTCAACCTTCTGTAACAGGAAGCCAAGAACCACTGGGAGAACCATTAATAACAAATGAGGCAGAATTAGCTATGATAGAAGTAGAAAACACCATGTGTCAGTATGAAGATAAAGAAGACTTAACTATACTACAATCAAAACTAAACAATGAGCAACGTAGCATTTTTCAAGAAGTAACAAAATAAATTGCACATGGTGTACAGCACGAAAACAAAGAATGCACCTGCCAAAATTAGAAACCTATACTACTGTACATCAGTGGTGAAGCTGGTTATGGCAAAACATTCTTAATCAAAATCATCAGTAAGTTCCTTCAACAACTGACAAACAACAAACTGTCAGCTGTTGTCACTGCCCCACAGGTTTAGCTGCCTACAACATAGGTTGTGTCACTTTACACCGATTACTACTCCTGCCAGTAGAACACCAAAACAAATTAGACTATTACAAACTTTCTACAGAAGCTGCAATGGAACTATGCAGAGTATTAAAACAAATGAAAATGCTACTAATAGATGAAGAGAGCATGGTGTCCAACCTAATGTTGGCTTTGATTCACCTCAGATTACAAGAAGTACTCAAAACAAACTACGAAGAGCTCTTTGCAGGAAAACACATTATTGTTTTCGGAGATCTTCTTCAATTGACACCAGTAAAAGGTGAGCCTATTTTTAAAACATTAGGACACAAACTCTGCCGTAAAACTGTTGGCAGCATTGGAAATGTCAACCTTTGGCAACATTTCCAATACAGAGAATTAACAGAAAACATGCGGCAATCTGCAGATCTCACTTATGCGAACATCTTAAAAAGTATCAGAGTTGGTATACTTTCTAAAGAAGCAGAAGCAATATTGAAAACCCAGCACAATTATGCACTTTATGGCGATAATGCATGTGCTACAGATGTTATGGAACAATAAGCCCATAAAAATGTCAATTGTATGGCCTTAATGCCAACTTTTGCAAGCTGTTTCAAATTCAATGAAATAATGTTAAGTAAAGAAATGCAACCAATAATGGAAATTAGCGCCACAGACAAACTAAATGTACATGTATGACACTACCCATGTATGAGCAAGCCACAACAAGACTAAATAGTTTAGAAAATTCAATCTCAAACACAGCTGGCATGGAAAAGATATTAAAATTATCCTTAAATTGCAGAGTAATGCTTAAATGTAACCTTGACGCAGACCTAGGACTAGTTAATGGAGCACTGGGTACAGTTGGTGGCTTTCAAACATACCCACGTGACAACAAAATTCAGTTTGTCAATATTCTCTTTGACAAACTTTCAGAAGTAAAAAGGATAGGACGCTCAACATCTCGATTCCTTCTCTTCAAAGACATGTATGTATGCAGAGAACAATTTTCTCTATCTCTTGCATACACAATCACCATTCTTAAATCACAAGGTCTTACCCTAGACAAAGCAATGATAGACATTGGTAACACAATATTTAAAGAAGGCATGAGCTACGTAGCACTATCACGCTTACGTACACTTGACGGTCTATTTCTAATGAACTTTAATGCAAGTAAAGTAAACGCTGATATTCCTTGCATTTTAGAATACAATAGACTTCGCTCACTATACACCCCCCATCTAAACACATATTCTGTACCACAAAAAGTAAAATGTTGTAAAAGAAAACTAAATAAAACAGAAATGCAAGAGGATGTCACTGCAAATCCTCAAAAGAGAGTAAAAGAAACTAAAACTTCATCAAGTACCACAAACATAAAAGAACCCATTAGGGAAAGTAAACCAGGTACTTCGTCAAAGAAGGAAGACAAACTAAAAAAAATCAATCAGATACAGAACTACCTAGTCCATTTAAACTCTCAAATATAGTTGGAGTAAGTTGCTACGCAAATGTAGCAATGAATATTCTATTTCAATTACCACCAATAGTTGACAACATTGACTTACAGCGTACAGACCAATTGTGTTTGCAAACGTTAGTACTTCACAGAAATGCAACAAACAATCCTGATAACACGTATAGTGTTTATGGAATAAGACAACAGTTGGACTACTGTGCTGGAATGTTGAAATTCAGTATAAACTCACAGGAAGATCCACAAGAATTTCTAATGTACTTACTACAAGTACTGGAAAATAAAAACACACCTATAAATGAAATCTTCCAGATTTTATACTTGTGGAAACATACATGCACTATCTGCAACAATGTGACACAAGAACAAATCCCCAATGAACGCTTCGTATATATATCAATACCTAATTGTGAATCCATTCCATTTCAGCATCTTGTACAAAATGCAAACCATGGAAGATTATGTACTACCTGCAACTCGGATAATCACTCCACCTTACTAATGCAAACACATAGTAAATACGTAATACTAATGCTTCTACGTTACAATGCAGATGGTACCAAAAACAACTGCAAGCTGACTGGATTCTCACATGGTCAAGAATCACTTGGTAAGAAAACCTTCACAACAATAGGTATAATCTACCACGCAGGAGCCACTACCAATTCAGGTCACTACCCTGCATATATAAAAAAGAAATGTGGATGGTTTGAATGTAATGATAGCACCACTACTCTAAAGCAGAGATTACCAGCAAATCTTTCAAACGCTTATTTAATGTTCTTAAAACCAAAATGTATTAACTAAACTGTACTTAAACCTTAAGTAAATTTGTAGTAAAAAAATATAAACTGTTAGAATATTCCAAAAGGTATCTAACTGCCCAAAGATTCTACAACAACTAATCAGATAAATCAATACCACTAAATTAGAGCAAAAAAAAGATAGTTAGAATACGCCTACTGGTATCTAACTGCTCCAAAGTTTTACATTATTGTTCTACTCAATTTATGCTTACTTCAAAATGGCGCAGGAGCATGATGCATTCTGGGAGTGCTCACAGCCATGTTGGATATTTACTTCACTCCGCAGTGAAAGGCTGCACACATTTTGCTGGAGTGTTAGATTCACAGTGCGGAGACAAACATGTTTTTTTCCAAACTTGGTATGCAGTCAAGGCCATTTCTGCTGGGAAAAGCTAACGTTGTTATGACTTGCTACTGTTCTCCGTGGAGCATATTTTTTCTGAGTTTTAGAGCAGGGAGGCCCTGCATTCCTTGGGGGGGTGCTCTCGATTGACCCAGCTGACAACCGACAGCTGTCCCTCAACTGTGCAGGTGCAATTACAGAATATTCGAGAATTAACTCCTTTTTTTGGGAGTGCCTATATAGGCGGAAGATCTAGGGGGGGCAGGTGAGACTTCAGCCAGAGAAGGACGCTCCGTCTGGCCTTCCCGTGAGCTGTAGCACTCTCTTCCTGGCCGTCCCCCCGGAGTCTTCCAGCCGATTCTGGACGAGATGAGGACAACATTTACACTCATGGTGATGTATTTGTTTTGATTTTCTTTACTTATGGCCATGTTAGTTTTATGAGTTATTTCTATGCACCTGTAAGCTTTGAATAAATAGCCGTAAAGAGCTGATTATCTTCTAAAGGGTGGGTGGCTGCGAATTATTGTGTCTGTCTGTTTTTGGGTCGAAGTATTTGCTCTAATTGCATTGGTGATTTATGGTAGTTCCGTGCACTTTTCAGAGGAGAGCAATACAAATATCCAAACAAATAAATGATATGTTACTGCTCCAAAAAACTGCAACAAGCCAATATATACAGCATTAGCCAGAAACAACAAGTGAACACTGAAAACAAACAAATAAACTGTAGCATAACAGAAAAAGGTTTTTCTTTTAATCCAACATGGATTTTTTTTCTCCCACAGACCCAATGATTTTAGCAACAAACACAGAAACTGAGCAAAATGCCCAGTACTCTGGTTTGTAATCTACTAAATATGAGGGTAAAAAAAAAAATCTTGATTATTCAATGTAATAAGTCGTTACAAAATACCAATACTAACATGATATTTTCTTTCATCACAGAAATTAACAAGAAATACATGTACTCCAGTTACTAAACCAAACAGTAAGTATATTATAATAAGTACAACCATCGCAGCATATCACACCCATAGAGGATTATAACTTTGCTCCTTATAAATATGTTTTTGGATCCCAAAGTTATAAGCCACTATGAGTGTGATATGCTGCGGTGGGTGTGGCCAGGGAATAGAGTCTTGGGTGCATGGCCACACCCGTAGAGTCAAACATTTTAACTATGGCTTATGGGAACTTTTGTCCGCAGACATAATGAGTGTTCTTAGAACACTTTCAACTTGCCAGCGAACAATACGGACAGCGTCCTCAGGACACCTCCATTTTGTTTAATTGCAAACATTTCAGGACACTGCGAGTGTTCTTAGAACACATTCAACTTGCCAGCGAACACTACAGACACCGTCCTCAGGACACCCCCATTTTGTTTATTTACGAACATTTCCGGACACCGCAAGTGTTCTTAGAACACATTCAACTTGCCAGAGAACAATACGGACAGCGTCCTCAGGACACCCCCATTTTGTTTATTTACGAACATTTCAGGACACTGCGAGTGTTCTTAGAACACATTCAACTTGCCAGCGAACAATACGGACAGCGTCCTCAGGACACCTCCATTTTGTTTATTTGCAAACATTTCAGGACACCGCGAGTGTTCTTAGAACACATTCAACTTGCCAGCGAACACTACAGACACCGTCCTCAGGACACCCCCATTTTGTTTATTTACGAACATTTCCGGACACCGCAAGTGTTCTTAGAACACATGCAACTTGCCAGAGAACAATACGGACAGCGTCCTCAGGACACCCCCATTTTGTTTATTTACAAACATTTCAGGACACCGTGAGTGTTCTTAGAACACATTCAACTTGCCAGCAAACAATACGGAAAGCGTTCTCAGAACACCCTCATTTTGTTTATTTACGAACATTTCAGGACACCGCAAGTGTTCTTAGAACAGTTTCAGCTTGCTTGTGAATAACACAGACACATATTGCGTCCTCAGAACACCCCCCATTTAGTTTATTTAGAACATTTCAGAACAGCCGTGTTGTCCGCAGACAAATCGAACACAACAAGAGGTTCTACCACATAAAAAAATACAACATTTAACCTATCTCATACTCTCCCACCCTCCCCAAAAACTCACCAACACACTCTACTAAATACAATTTTTAAACCAAGTTTCACTGCGCTGTCCTCGGACGTCCGCGAATCCAAGATGGCGGGCGCTACCGAAAATCTGACGCGCTTCACGCTCTACGCTGTCCAATCAGAGAACACGTTGCATGTCCGCGGACATGACGCAAGCCGATTGGCCAATCAGAACACTGTCCGCGGAGCAAACAGGGAAGTGTGTCCGCGGACCGAACACAGATATCACTAATTTTTTATGACCTACTTTTTGGTCATTTTAAAAAATACTACTGGACGGATTTTCACCAAATCTGCAAAAGCACACTTTCGGGACCAAGCTGCTCCTCCTGGTCCAAATTTGGTGAAAATCCGTCCAGCGGTTTGGGCTGTAGGTGCAAGCAAAGTTTTTTCCCCCTTCAGTCTATGGGAAAAAAAAAAAGTTTTGGGACCCCCCTTTTAACTTTGCACCCCCTGGACGAATCCTCACCAAACTTTGCAAAAGAATTCATAGTGAGCCATATACTGGTTTTGCAAAGTTTGGTGTGGATTCGTCCAGGGAGAGCGAAGTTATAAGCCGCCCAAAAAGTGCTCTTCCTATGGAAACAGCAACTTAACCATAACTACCGTGGCCATGTAATGTGTATATATATATATATTCAATGAAAAAGCATTGTTAAAGCAATGTTATGGTTAAGTTGCACTAATAAAAAGCTATGAAATTAAATGAAAAAACGTTGCTAAAGGGTTGCCATGGTTACAAGTAAAACTGAAAAACATAGAACTCGCACCACCACTGTGCATTGCTAAGCCAAACACCCAGTACATGAAAGATGACATCACAATATGGCCCCACCCCTTCTGAATGGTTTTATTTCATCTAGGATGATCACCTGTATCTATGCCACTCTACGATGTGTGTGAATGAAGTGCTGTGAAAGTGGGGATTTCTTCAACTTAGTCCTAATATTCGATTTGTGCACTGTCCAACATGTCTTGGCTTTACATGTGGTAAATCCAACACAAAAGGTACCACAGGAGCACCTTATCCCATAGATCACGTTGGCAGAGTGACACATATGAGTGTTTAGCATGATTTTGTGTCCTGCGTATGGAAGCTTTACAGAGTTCCCTTTAGGTATATTGTGGAAGAGCTGGCAGTTGTTACATGGGGACAGGACTGTGGTTTGAATGTTCCTAGAGCAACAAAAATAAATCATGCTGAAACACTCTCTCACATGGGACTCTGCATGGAACACCCTCAAAGCTCTTCACCCTGAAAAATAAGAGTAAAGAGTAACATTCGACCAGGTAGTAGTCAATTAAAGAATAACTGCACGCTCAACCATAGGTATATTTTCGGGAGGACATCGTCATGGGATCTCCCATCTAATTCAACCAGGGCAGTGGCATTTTAAAAAAAAAGAGTCCAATAGAGCACTACAGGGGTCTCCTGTCGTCAAGTTATTATTAAGCTTGGGAATCCCCCAGGCGGATTCTAAGAGGAGCCTATCATCAAGCGGTATACCGTTGATTCACCGCAGGAATTTTCATGGCAGGTTTTTCCATCGCCATTTTTGTTTTGAAAAAAACTCACTGATATTTTTTTTGGGGGGGGGGTTAAAACATTTAATAAATGGTTGTGGGTGTAAGGGAATAAAAATAATTAAAAGGGGGGTTTGGGGCGGTAAGCCCCCCCAAAACAATAAAAAAATTAAAAAGCAATGAGTTTTTTTGAGAAAACAAAACGGCGATGAAAAAACCTGCGATGAAAAATCACGCAGCAAAACAACATAGAACCCATCAAGCGCCCCCCTTGTCTGAGAGTTTGCCATTAAAATCACCCATAACGACTATACCAGATCCACTTTCACACATTAAAAAGTCTGTCAGCCATCCATTTGGGATAAGAAATTCTTTAAATCCTCCTTTGGATGGAGGTAAATATTCCCAATAAGGAGCCTATCGTCCCCCTTATTTCCCTGTGTGATAGATATCATAAGAATTTGATCCGATGGTGTAGAAATATATAGAGGTTCCCAATCCCCAGTCCTAGGTACCAAAGTGGCAAGTTCCTTACATGGTCTGCCTACCCCCTCCCTTATAGATCAAGTTATTATGCAGTAGTCGGGGAAAATGCTTTGTCAGCAGAGAGTCATCAAGCAACCATATCTCCTGGATGCATAATACATCAAGTATCTTATCCAATTCAGCCAATCACAGTCATCTATTTTATTGGCCACCCCCACCAGATTCCAGCTCAAAAGTCATACACCAAGTGTAGGAGAGCTAGCCAAATCAATCTCCTTGCTACAACTGTTCCAGTTTCTCATACTTATATTAACACCAGGCCCAATATAGTAATGTCCGGCCCGAGTAGCCGGGCTAGGAGCCAATTTAAGCCCAGTTAAAGTGACCCCATCTGCCTGGACTGTTGCGCAAAGCTATAAACTATCTCCTTCACCTAGTTTGAGATGTTGATCTTTAAAGGCGGTGGCCGAGAGAGTCCAAGCTCCAATTCCTACATAGTCTGGTCAATAATAAGTCAATTCGAGGAAACGGGAAGAGGTAAAATGCCAGCTTTTACCGAAGTAGTGTTTACAAGAACATAGCCAAGACTGTTACCGGTGTACCAGGAATCATGAAAGTGGCAGACTAGAGGACTTACATCTGTGAGGAACTCATGGTGACAACAAGACAGACAGACACAAGTGATCACAGTTCAAGGGTGTTTATTGAACAATGAATGATGTATGCAGGTTGGAAAAATGCTTATTCTAAATCTAAGATGGGAGCAAGCTTCGACCAACAAATGAAAAATAAGGCAGTCCTAGTGGCGTTGTGTCAAATAAAAAGGGCTTATACTAAGACCCCTATTGTCAAACCTTACAACTAATACAAAAAGGGTGTGGGATAGGTCTCAAGAAAAGAAAAGTGTTCTCAAATAATATGTCAGGATGTGATAGCCTGCGTCTCCCTTCCCCACGTTTTGAGCATGGGGTAAGGTGGGATCTTGGAGCACAGTACAGTCTCGGGCTTCTCCAGCACAAAATGACAGTTCTAATGGCAGCTCTCAGGACACACTCCTAAGCTTTTCTAGCATGTGATGACAGTTCAGCTTTTTAACTCTCAAGCTTTCAGCTATCATGGCCGTCGATGGCCAAGTCTCGTTTCACTTGACAGTTTCTTGCCTTCGAGGACCTGATGTGTTCATATAACAAATCAAAAGTTCCTTTAACAAAATAAAAGTGTGTTTCCAATGTGTTCGCTGGGTGAAAGCTTCACCCCTGGGTCCCCCTCTTCTGGGCACTGACCCTTCTCAATGGCTTATCACCGTTTCACATAGGGTGATAGTTTCACCCCTGGGTACCCCTCTTCTGGGTGCTGACCTTTCTCAATTGTTTATCACAATTTCACGTTTTGTGATGGCTTCACCCCTGGGTTCCCCTCTTCTGGGCGCTGACCCTTCTTACATATCTCACTCCACAAATTATATGACAGTTCCTTTTCAATGAACTTTCGGGGTGAAAGCTTCACCCCTGGTTCTCCCTCGGTCAGCTCGGACCCCTCTTTACTGCCAATTTATGGGTGCTGGTTTCACCCCTGGATCTCCCTCCGTCGGTTTCGGACCCATACCATCTTCACATTTGCTTTACCAACTACACATTTGCTTCTATTTGTGGAATTCTGAAGGTACGCATGCATATGTAATGCTGTGCTCACACTTGGAGTTTGTACTAATCACCATATGCGTTAAAAGAATGTACCCTTTTGTTAAAAGAAGAGGCATTCTCTTTATACAGCGGCGTTTAAGACCTGCTAACCTGGCAAGAACTTGTTTTTAACAGAAGAATTGTGTTTGGTCACTGTATGTCGAAGCATGCTGAGCCTGCTAAAACTATCTGCAGATTACGGGTGGGGGAAGGAATGAGTAAGCATGGCCTTGAGCACAGAGATACGGGCACAAAGGGGCACGAAAGAATGTGAAGACCGGGATAACAGGAAACCACGATAAACCACGATAGCAAATGTGCAATGGTTGTTCGTTAAACTCCAACTGGATACTTCAGATAAACTCCAACTGGAGATCCGCCCTGGGGTGGACGTGTTCTATGTGCAAGGCAATGTAAACAGAAAAGTATAAAAGAGCATGGTGTGTAGAGGAAGGCGCGGCACTTCGACGACTTGCTTTGCGAGACGTTTGAACTTGCAGCCCATTCGCGAATGCTTGTGCATTAATAAAGTAATGTTTAGTTGGCTCTTTTCTGTCTGAGTTATTGCAGGGTCCCTCATTGTACTGGTTATGGTGACGGCGAGAAATCGCACCCACAATTTTGGTGTCAGAAGTGGGACGCGAAGGAGCGACAGTCCGTCACTGGGTGAGGAACGCCGCGGCGGAACCGGAGAAGGAATTGATCACGGGGCCCCAACAACTGAATCCGCACCTTTGATTGCAACCAACGCGTCATCCTTGTTTTTCCGGCTCCGTCGGCGGTGGAACAGCAGGCTGTCGCCCTTCGGGTCCGGAACACTCTGGCGGGACCCTTAAGGTAAGTGGTATGGATGGATGCATGATGGAATAAGGAAATAACAATTTAGGGTTTATGAAGAGGACAGTGGTATGTCCGTCTATGGAATAATAATGATGAAACAGTGATGTATTGATATTGGTATGGCGATATATGTCAGGAGGATGTACTGTTAATGTTAGCCTATTAATGCACATTTGGGAAAGGTGAGTGTTTTTAGGCAATTGTGGTATACCAACAAAATGGGTCAAGCGGCTTCCAGCAAGAGTGGTATAGGCAAGAGACACTATGCCCCTCTTAAAGGAACCCCTGCATTTGATATGTTGATTAAACATGGATTGAATTCAACATTGTTCTTAAGAGAATGGTCTGAATATACAAAAGATTCGATTGAGCATAAATGGCCAGACACTGGGTCCTTTGATGTGGACCGCATATCCAAAGTAGAAATAGAATTAGTAAAAAGACGGGTCAGACCCGCACAGTTTGAGGCTATACGACTATGGAGGGTAGAAGCAATGCGCAGGCGCAATGCTCAGAACAAACAAAAGGCAAAGGGGCAGAAGAGAACAGTAAATCAAAAATTACGTGACCTAGAGATAAAAGAGAAGGATGAGAAACTAGACCAGTTGGATAGACGTATTATGATTAAGAATAGCGGGGGTATGTATCCTGCCTTGCCAGCGCCTCGTGTATGAAGATGTGATAGGACTAGAAGCAGAACAAACAACGACTGAATTGTTATTTCCAGGGGCTACGGCTCCTTCGAGAGAAGGTGAGGGTGAGAGGGCGGAATTCCCAATGAAGTATGGAGACCCAGATAGGTTGATAGACCATAGGAGAACGACTACTGTAGAAAAGGATAGAGATGGAGACTTGCAAATCCTTATGACCGGGCTGTATGGCACACCCCTCAATGACAGCCTACGGGACCAATTGGGGCGTTTGACACCTTTGGAATTTAGGACAGTGGCCACTAAACTATATACCTTTTATGAGGGTAACTGTAAATTGAGAGGACAGAGTACTGCGGATCTGCCCTCAGCATATCAGGATGCTGTCGCGTTACTACCAGTGACTGCGTCCAGTGTTCAGTTATGGGGATGTATGTCCGACATAATAGCGGAAGTCATAAGGGGCGGTGTTGAATGGGAGAAGGAAAAGAGGGCATGGGAAAGAGAGGTGAGGGAAAGAGAGGCTAAACTCAAAGATGCAGACCAGGCGGGCCAAAACGTAGCTAATCGTATGATAGCATCCATACACTCGCAGTCCATGTCCACCCTGGTGAGTCTGATGGAGCCTTGGCTGGCCTTGGCTGGCCTATACAAGTAAACGTAATTAAATATCTTCTTATTAGGGTGGAGGATATAGAAGAGGAAAAGGAGCCTAGATATGTGTCCCAGTGGAATAGGATTAAGACAGAATTGGATAAGAAACTGCTATCTAATATAAGAGTGGATGATTCTGGGGCCAAAGAATGGAGAATGGCTAAGGTGGAGAAACTGTTAAAAGATTATAAAAAAATAAAAGAGAAAAACCTTAGTCACCAGTCCTCTGCTTCATCACCAGTGCAGGCCCTTGTAAGTGAACAAACAAACATGGAAAAGTTACTATCAATGCCAATGAGAGAGTGTCAACCCACCATAGATGCAGTTACTGGTAACATGATGCGCACCTACGTGTATGTCCCCTTATCTCGAATAGAATTGATGCATATCACCAAGTCCATCCCCGACCCCCGTATAGACCCGGCAGGATTCTACAAAGAAGTAGGAAAGCTATTCAGACCCGGGTTATTTACTGTAGAGGATGTAGATAACATATTGTTAGCTATTGTCCCAGAGGAGATATGGACCCCCTTTCGTGCCAAAGACAATGATACAATAAAATGGAAAGATGTAATGGAGGCGAGTAAAAATAGGAAACTGCATGAGGAATATCCCGAACACCTAAGGGGGCATGGCATGGCAGTCCTGAGGGCTCTAGAAAAGGTATTACCCCCATTTGATGTGAATGTGGAGAAACTGTCTGCTGTGATACAGGGTGCAAGTGAGGAAGTAGCACAGTACTTCCTGCGTTACAAAGCAGCATTTAAAGCACACAGTGGGCTAGAGATAGGGTCTGAGACGGGCCAACGGTACTTTGCCACAAACTTTATAGAAGGGCTCCACGGGCCAATCCAGGAGAACATTAGGAAGGCAGAAAGTACGTGGATGACTAGAAACCCCCGGGATCTCCTCGAAATGGCCAGGTATTATGAAAGAGGAGAAAGAGTAAAGGGACAACAAAAGGCACGACAAGAGAAGGATCTAAAAACCAAAGTGTTGATGCAACAGTTGCATCAAGGGCCCCAAGGCAGGTATAACTACAATAATAATGGCCCGTCACAGGGCTATAGTAGCAACATGATAGGGGGCCAAGGGACAGGTAGAGGTACAGTGCAAGGAGGTGCGCTATATGCGAGGAGGGATGGGCTACCCCAAGATGTATGTGCCTTCTGCAAGAGACCGGAGACTGGAAATCCCAGTGTCCCCAGAGTGGTGGGAGAGGAAGGGGCGTACGGCCCCCTTTACAGACAACATTTGCCCCAGGAAATAGGACTGGTGGGTACAGCAATCAAGACAACAGAATGTTTAAACCCCCTCAACCCAATGCCTTTGACGGACAAGCAAGAGGGGATGTTCCCTGGCCGGCTCCGCCTCCCCCCAACCTACTGTATCAGCCACAACAAACAACACAAATACAAGTTGTATGCCAGGGTGAAGGATGTGGGGAAGGGGTATACTATAATGACGACTTCCAGGATAACACAAGTGATATGTCCTGAGGAGGCCGAAATGAGACAGCGGGAGTGGTACAAGTACCTATAGATCAGAGGGGGCCTTATGCCTCCATTAGGATCGGCCCCCACCGAAACATGAGATGTCTGGTAGACACGGGAGCTGGAAACAGTTCCGTGAATATCAGAGCCGTCCCCGCTGTCCCATTATCAGATAAAAGCAAGGTATCAGTTGGATTTGGGGGAAATCCAATAAAGACTCCTGTAAGTGAAATAGTAGAGGCGGAACTTCATGGGGTAAAATGGGAGAATGGGTGGCTATTGACCAATCACTGCCCAGAAAACTTGTTAGGTATTGATGCATTAAAGACACTAGGGGCCACAATATATTGCTCCCCTCAGGGGGTGAGAATGACTATAAGCAAACCTGTGGGTATGATAGGAGTAACGCAAACCCTGCCCCCGGAACTCCAAGACATCCCGAATGAACTATGGGCCACTCATGGGAATCATGTAGGGATGTTGGATGTTTCCCCAGTAGTAATCAAACTAAAGCCCGGTGCCAGGTTTCCCAGGATAAAACAATATCGCATATCACACGAGGGAGAGCAGGCACTATATCAAATAGTACAGGATATGATACGGTTAGGGGTGGTAGAGCCAACAAATGATAGCCCTTGTAACTCTCCGATCCTTCCAGTACACAAGAAAGGTGATGAAGCGGTACCCTATCGTTTCATTATTGATTTGAGGGAGATAAACAAAATAGTAGAACCCAGATATCCAGTTGTCCCTAATATTGCAAGTGTACTCACTTTAATTCCCAAAACAGCGAAAATGGTTTACGGTAATTGATTTGAAAAATGCCTTCTTCAGCATTCCTATTGCCGAAGAAAGCAGGTACCTGTTTAGTTTCACTCTTCGAGATAGACAGTACCAATTTACTAGAGCCCCGCAGGGATATACAGAAAGTCCCGCTATATTCAGCCAAGCACTAAAAACACAGATGGATAACCTAGCCCTACCCGCTAACACTGCTCTGATACAATATGTTGATGATTTGCTATTATGTGCAGCCACCGAAGAGGAATGCCATTATGTGACCAGATTGGTGCTAATGCACTTAGCAGAAAATAAGCACAAGGTAGCCCTATCCAAAATGCAGTATGTAAAACAAAAGGTCCATTATTTAGGCTTTGAGTTGTCCGAAGAGGGGCGAACTCGGTCTACTGATCGCATTGCTTTGATACAGTCCATAAAAGGCCCCGACACGGCAAAAGGTCTCCGAAGGATAATTGGTGTTTTATCCTATTGTAGGCACTGGATTCCTGAATTCTCTGTATTGATCCAGCCCATGTTAAAAGCCTTAAAAGAAGTACAAGAAAACGGACCATTAGAATGGACACCTGAGATGGAAAAAGCCCTGACAGCTATGAAAGATGTTCTATGCCACGCACCGGCCTTAGGCACACCTGATTATACCAGGAGATTTTGCCTTTTCGTTGATGAACAGGAAGGTTGTGCTGTGTCAGTCTTAACGCAGGAACAAGGGGGTAAACAGAGACCATGTGCATATTTCTCCAGTGCTCTGGACTCAGTAGCTCGAGGCCTACCCCCATGCATGAGAGCAGTGGCCACAGCAGCGACAGCCCTAAAACAAAGTGCAGGTATCATCCTAGGGAGCGGAGTGACAGTAAAAGTCCCACATGCGGTGGACGTTCTCCTGAATAGAGTGCATACACAGCATTTGACCACAGCTAGACTCACACAGTATGAGATGATTCTGTCTGCCAGTAATGTAAAAATCGAACGATGTAACACTTTGAATCCAGCGACACTGCTTCCTTTGCCCGTCTCACCTAATGACATTAGGCATGATTGTGTGATTCAAATGGAAGAACACACTAAGGGTAGAGCAGACCTGCAAGACACCCTGCTGGTTGATAATGAGGGTATATTATTCTGTGATGGTTCCTGTTTCAAACTGCCAAATGGGGAGACAACAGCAGGGTATGCTGTAACCACAGGGGAGCGGTTGATTGAGAGTGGGAAAGTGTGTGAAAAATCGGCCCAGGCAGCAGAATTAATTGCGCTAACGAGAGCATTAGTGTTAAGCAGCGGTATGAAAGTGACAATTTATACTGATTCAGCCTACGCTCATGGGGTGGTTTCCAGTTTTGGTAAACTCTGGGGAGAGCGTGGGTTTTTAACCTCCCTAGGTGATACTATTAAACATGCCCAATTGATTGCTGAATTATTACAAGCCCTTACGTTGCCCAAGATGGTGGCCATAGTGAAATGCCCAGCGCATAAAAGGACTCTAGATTATGTCACGCAAGGAAACTCCTTAGCCGACCAGATGGCTAAACTAGCTGCCACAAGGATACACGGTGGGAGGCCCGGCAACTCATAGTGGGGAGGGATGTGACTATGGAAGGGACGAAGGAGCGCGTAACGGAAATCCAAGCAGATGCAACCGTTGAAGAAAGACTATCTTGGCACAAGGATGATCAATACGAGGAGACGGTAGATGGGCTATGGGCACATACCAATACGAATACTTGGGTACTACCTGATGCATACTTACCTGTGATAGTGAGTGTGGCTCATGGTCCAACTCACGTTAACGCAAAGACTATGGAAGAAGTTTTGAGTGCTGTGTGGTACAACAAAAGATTGGGAATGTATTGTCGTCAATGGGCAAAACAATGTGAAATATGTGTTCTATACAATGTGGAGAAAGGTGTACCAGCCCCGGCGGGCCACAGTAAGTTACCCACCTGCCCTTTTGAGGTGGTGTATATGGACTTTATACAGCTGGAGCCTGTAAATAAACATTCCTACTGTTTGGTGATGAGATGTGGGTTCTCAGGATGGGTGGAAGCATATCCCCTGCGGGACAATAGTGCCACCTCCACAGCACAATGCATATTGAAACACTGGGTGCCCTTGTATACGGTCCCCAGATATCTATGGTCTGACAATGGGACTCATTTTACTGGTGAAGTAGTACGCAAAGTTTGCAAGGCCCTTGGTATTGATCAACGCTTCCACGCAGTTTTTCATCCTCAATCAGCTGGGATTATAGAGGGCACAAATAAGGTACTGAAGAACAAACTGGCAAAAGCTTGTGCTGAAACGGGACTGAAATGGCCGGATGCATTGCCTATTGCATTATTGAGTATGCGTACTATGCCTAAGCGTACACATGGTTTATCTCCTTTCGAAATTGTTATGGGGCGTCCACCAAGTATTGGGACCCCCATATCACCTAAGAGATTGTCTGAGCAAGCATGGCCTGCATTACAACAGTATTGTATTGGGTTAACTAATAGACTGATTTCTATTAATGCACAGGTGAACGCAGTAGCTCCATCTCCTCTGATAGGAGAAGGTCACGACGTGCAGTCCGGTGACTGGGTTGTTATAAATGCCTTCGATCGCACCAGCGGACTGCAACCCAGATGGAGGGGCCCGTTTCAGGTGCTCCTCGCAAAACACAAACTGCAGTAAAAGTTGTTGGCAAATCACACTGGTACCACGTGAATCACGTCAAGAAGACGCTTCCATTACCGATTCCTCCAGAAAAGGGAACCAACCAACCCCAGGTTGCAACAGTACTGCCAGACGCCATTAGTAGGTGTGCCCATCGCCTCCGATTCCGTGACGTGTATGTGCCAAACAACATGTAAGGACACTGTTTTGAACTTTGATCATTAGGGAGATGAACATTTGGACTCTCTTGTTGGTTTTAGCAGGATTGTGCCTTACTGAAGACAACGGGCTTGTAGCCTGAAGGGCCTCCGGCGTTCCCCTCGTGGGACAGGCACTACGAGACGTGGGACAGATCGGATGAAGGTTTTCAGTGAGACCTACCACTATTAGAGTAATAAGGACACTGGTGCTTTAAATAGGGGATACAGCTATATCGCTAGGTTGCATCTGATACGCATACGTACCTATAATTGAGCCACATACTGAATTATGTCTGCACCCGTATATGCTGGTTTAATCCCTGAGCAGATAAATGTATGCTCCCCAAACACAGAAGGTAAGAGAAAAACACCACTTTGCACCACAAGGAACAAAATCTTATTTTTTGTATGCTCAATAGTAGTATTAATAGCGTTCGCCATATTATTCTGGTATTTGGAACATCCATCTAGATATGAATTAAAGAACTTGTTACCCATGTCAAACGGAACAGGGAGAATAGATCGGGTCAAGAGCAAGAATCGAGATGCCTATGACCAACACGACCCGGAAGACTATGCTAAAAATGAATACGTGAAGATAATAAACACAACATATGGGGTAGTAAATAAAACTGATTGCTAGATCTGCACCCACATGCCCCGACATAGCAGTGAAGGCATCCCAGTGTACGCGTCTCCAGTTACTGAGGATGCCGGGTGTACATTAATTTACATGAGAATAGTGTCAGCACAGCAATACATGATACCGAATACCGCTTGTTATGTTAGAGGAGAGAACAAAACCCTTCTAAAGGAAAAGATACGCTATAAAATCAAAACTGAGGGAATCGGGCTTGCACCTGCTATGGTACAGATAGTAAGAGAACCTCCTCCCCCTATCACCATCACACAAGAGTTTAGGCCAAAGAATATATGTTTTAAGAGAAACGCAAGAGGTAATCAAAGAATGATTTCGGGGTGCAGTCAAATGGTGAATCTAAATAACTACACGAAGGGATTGTTACAGATAGAGGGACATGCCTACGTCTGTAACAAGAGGGCTTATTTGTGGTTAGCGAGAGATTTTGTTGGGGTATGTTACATAGCCAGAATAATGCCGGCTGTGATGGTATATGCCCCGTCTACTCTGCATAAAGAAATACACAGCAGAAATAAACGAGCAGTAAACCCAAAAATTCCTACGTATCAACCTACAGGATGGGAAACGTTTATAGATCTGATGGGGGCCCTGGTTTCTCCAGCGGGCATCTTTATGAACAGTCAAGAAATCCAAAAGCTAAGCAGGGCCCTTGAGTTCGTAATCGAAGAATCCGCAGACCTAATGGAAAACATCACTTATGAAATGAAAGCAATTCGGCTAGTGGCTCTCCAGAATAGGTATGTCTTAGACATACTCACTGCAGAAAGGGGCGGGGTCTGTTTCATGGTGGGGTCCCAATGTTGTGTTTACATACCAGAAGAAAGTACAGGAATCTTAGATGGAATAAACAAACTACATAAAATAGCGGATAGTATCCACCAGGAGGAAGGGTCAGGAGATAGCTGGTGGATGAAGCTCCTAAAAGAAATCGGGTGGCAGCTCCTTACGCCCATACTGGTTCTAGCGGCAATAGTTGTAGGAATTTGTCTCTGCATCCAATGCTTCCCGGTATGTGTGTCGTGCTGTGTTTCCATGTGTTCTTCCAGCATAACGCGCCTAAATCCAATGGATAAAAGCCATGTACAACAGGAATTTTTTGACATGGGAGGCCTGGAGAAGATTATGGTACAGACAGTATGTAATGATGCTGCTTTCCTGCCATCTGCTTATACTAGGACTGTTTAGATTGATGCTCAAGTGTGAGCAAAGGGTGGATTGAAGGTACGCATGCATATGTAATGTTGTGCTCACACTTGGAGTTTGTACTAATCACCATATGCGTTAAAAGAATGTACCCTTTTGTTAAAAGAAGAGGCATTCTCTTTATACAGCGGCGTTTAAGACCTGCTGACCTGGCAAGAACTTGTTTTTAACAGAAGAATTGTGTTTGGTCACTGTATGTCGAAGCATGCAGAGCCTGCTAAAACTATCTGCAGATTACGGGTGGGGGAAGGAATGAGTAAGCATGGCCTTGAGCACAGAGATACGGGCACAAAGGGGCACGAAAGAATGTGAAGACCGGGATAACAGGAAACCACGATAAACCACGATAGCAAATGTGCAATGGTTGTTCGTTAAACTCCAACTGGATACTTCAGATAAACTCCAACTGGAGATCCGCCCTGGGGTGGACGTGTTCTATGTGCAAGGCAATGTAAACAGAAAAGTATAAAAGAGCATGGTGTGTAGAGGAAGGCGCGGCACTTCGACGACTTGCTTTGCGAGACGTTTGAACTTGCAGCCCATTCGCGAATGCTTGTGCATTAATAAAGTAATGTTTACTTGGCTCTTTTCTGTCTGAGTTATTGCAGGGTCCCTCATTGTACTGGTTATGGTGATGGCGAGAAATCGCACCCACATTCACTTCCCTTGCTTTCTCATATGGTGGGTGTTAGGGAGACTTCTCTTATAAGGCTAATGTCCCAAACCTAGTAAGTCCCCCAGCAGCTTTGCTGGATTTTTGGGGTTTGTTTTTTTCTCCTGCTAAGAGGAGACTCTTTTCCTCCCACTCTTAGGCATGATTTCAGGTATGTCTCTGACTTAGCATGTGTTCATGGGCTATGGGGTAGCCTTTTTACTCCATAGGGTATCATCTGTTTTGTGTGTGTGTGTGTTACACACCACCCTCAGTACAGTAACACAGGGGTGTCATAGTGACCCCCAAACATAGACTCCATACCCTGGGACTGACTACCGTCTCCCAGGGCATGTAAAGTCACCATTGACTTTACTAGTCCAAAATTGTGAACCGAACCAGTGCAAACCATCTTATTGTGGAAGTACTGGAAGGGGGTAATTCGATTGCCCCTTGGTTTGTTTTCAAGGGGGCACTCTCCAGTCCTCCCTTGTCGAGTTTCTGGCTGGTGGCAGTGGTTACCACGCAAAATATTCCACCGGAATATTCTCTATGGGATTTTCCTATTGATTTTAAACGCACCACTTTTTGGTGCAATCTTAAAGATGTCGCCGGTTTATTTATTTAATATTAAATCACCGGTTAGGTCTTTTTGCCAGAACTCGGTTCTAAAATGGGTTTCGTGTCCGTCTCTGTAACTCTGACCAAGGTCCAGCCCTTTGTTCCGCTTTTTGGCGGGCTTCTCCACAGAAGCCCTCCAATGGTGCCACTCTCTCTGGGTTCCACAGGATGGGTGGGGAGGGGAATTGGCACCCTCGACTGCGTTGCCTTGGCAACTCAAGTTGCACTATGTTCTGATTGGCCCAGTGGTGGGCCGCCCGGCTCACTACTTAACATGTGTGAGTGACAGCTAGGCTGTTGATTGGGGGGTTTTCTGCATAAAAGCAGGGCGTTTGGGACTGGAACTTGAGAAGTTGCCACAGGACCTAAGAATTGAACGAGAGTCGAAGCTGAGCTATCTGCAACGATGACCCCCCGGTGGAGCCCTGCTGCAACAAACTCACCACTTTCCCAACGACAAGAGAAGATATTCTGCTGGACGAGTCTTCTTCCTCTGAGCTGGTGGGATCAACCAGTTCACCCCTTTCGCCGTCCAAAGATGTCTCTTGGTCGAATTGCCCGTGCCAAGCACCCCGGCGGCCCGATAGCCAAACTTCACCACTTTGATCACGGATAAAAGGAACAGACCTTTTAACCGACAAACTCTGCGGCTGGTTTCATCCCTGTGCAGTGCATCAACTCCACATTTTCTCCTCGAAGTGATCCTCTCTTCCCCTGGTCGGAACAATGAACTGCAACCACTGCCAGGAACAACTGCCACCGCTGGAGCTTCCTCTCTCTTTAAGGTACTGTGTTCCACCTAGCCTCCCTTTCTTCGGATTGCTAAAGGTGACCCTTAAATACTTGGCTTTCCAACTGGGTTGGCCCCAGACCTTCCAATGTTGTCTTTTGAACCACCCCAACCTCTTTTGCTGTGGGCTAATGACACCGAAGAACTGTATATAGACTCAGTTGTGACCCCCTCTAGACCCAGAAATATATGGACACGGTACAAACTGTATCTAGCAGAGCTACCACCCCCAGAGAATGTTAATGTAATGTGAAATTGGCCAATACATGTATTATGATCACTGTAATTGAATGTTCCAAATGTAACTGCATAATCTGTGTGCAAAGTTAAATAAAGTTGTAAAAAAAAAAAAAAGCAAGCCGACGCCCCACACTAAAATATTGTTCTATCTGTGGTTGAGAAAAAAAATCAGTCACCTCTGTTACTAACTCTTCACTGGTTTTCTAATGAAATGTATCTCCATTCAAAGAAGTGGAGTTTTTTGTCTTCTCCAAACGCAATAGAGAATTAACCTTGCCAAGGGTTTTGGACCTTTTATTGGTTCTGGTCAGTGATTTACACAAACGGGATATATAGAACCATCTGTGATGCATGTGTAGAGCTGTTTATACACAACTGGTGTAGTAGGAGATACGGTAGCTAGTGGTGAAAGTGTTTGCTTTGTTCACTTAAACATATCCACAATATGTCAACTTTCTAAAGTTATAGTCTGTGGCTCAAGAAATGAGTTTGCACTACTGCTATATTATCTATAAACAGCATCCGGTAGAACCACAGTCCAAGTGCAAATCTGCACTCATAGTATGTTTTGTTAATCATCCTTCCTTGTCATCGATCGAGTCTGCACAGGCTGAAATTCCTCTTCTGGTCTTGCTTTTGAATCATTCATTAGGGGTGCATCAGCCTCTCCAATATAGACCTTATCACTGAGGTGAATCCATGCTCTTCTACCTTGGGCTTTTACTGCATAGGGAGTAATGTCTTCCACAACAAACGGGACAAGAAATCTAGGTTCACACAACTTTTGGGTAAAGTTCAGGGAACAGAACCATATCACCAATGAACAATTTAGGTGCTGATAAGTTTGAAACTCCTGCTGCTGAATGGTCTTCATCTGTGTTCTGAGACCAACCCCCCTGGCACTTGAGTTGGTATGAAATGACAGTGATACTGTCATACATGTTAAGTCCTCATTTAATTTATTTCCTAACAGTTTTGCAGAACTCTGGGCATCACGTTTGCTCCTCGATGAAGGAGTCAATGGCATTCTCATTTGTCTCCCTGTTACTAGTTCATGGGGTGTGAGGTGATGGCCCAAACCAGGCTGATTCCCTAGGGCATACAGCACTAAGGACAGGCAATATAGCCATCCCTTTTTCAGTGTCAATTTCAATTTGGCAAATCTCTCCTTTAGGAGGCCATTGAGTCTCTCACATATCCAGTTTGCTTGCAGGAGATGAGCAGAAGAAAACCTGTGTTTAATATCCAATAATAAATCCTATGTATTCAAATACTTCTTTAATAAAATGTGGCCCATTATCAGATCTCAGCAGTTCACACACTCCCCATCTTGGAAAGACTTCAGTATTTAAAACTTCACTGCATTAGTGAGTGGCATCAGGGTTTGTACAAGGACCTGCTTCGATCCACCTGGAAAAGGGACACACCACCACTATCAAATACCTATGTTCACTACACAATTGCAACATGTCAACATAATCAATAGGTATATGCTGAAAAAGACCATTCGGTCAAGGAATCATGCCTAATCGTTCACAGTGTATGACCAGCTGTAAACTTTTGACATACAATGCAATTTATTACATAAAATGCAACGTGTTCTAACAGGTTCAGTATGAACCAGACTTCTGCAATAGATGCAGAAAAACTCTCCCTAGTTACATGCACTGGGTAGTGCCACTGTTCAATCGCCACCTTTAATAATGCTACTGGCATCACCAGCTTTCAGGTACTGTCCTGCCACCATAATGCTTCTGTGAGGGATAAAGAACACCCCCTTCGCTTCCACAATTCTTGCTCTTCCTGTGGTGCACTGCCTTGAGTTTCATTAACTGAGCTCTTGGTAAATGGTTAAACCCTTCGTTCGCCACC
This sequence comes from Ambystoma mexicanum, assembly GCF_040938575.1. Lineage (NCBI taxonomy): Eukaryota > Metazoa > Chordata > Amphibia > Caudata > Ambystomatidae > Ambystoma > Ambystoma mexicanum. The sequence continues at coordinate 828,054,702 of NC_090939.1, forward strand.
ATCATTTATTTAGAGCATCAAAACTTGAACTGACACATATGCAATTTCTTTCACTTATGCGTCTGCGGCTTCGTTCTGCAAGCAATAAAGTCAGATTGCTTACTGTGTGCTGTACATGTAACGATCGCTATGGCTACTGGGAGTCGTAATGCCTTAATAAGCCTATCCAATAAGGATACGTGTTGCACTGGAGTGCCGTCCGCTCTGAGGTTACCCCTCCTCTTCCAACACGCTAGCCCTGCGTGTACAGTCGATGTCACATAGGCACAGTCACTGTATATCATTACTTCCTGTCTGTGTTTTTCAAGCGCTGCAATAAGCGCTTCCAATTGTGCTGAAAAGTGAGAACGTAGTCTTGCACTTGCTACAACCTCAAATTCACCATTTGCTCTATGGCTCACTACAGCTGCGCCAGAATGCCTTTCCCCACTTGTCTGACACATTTTTGAAGAACTGTCTATAAAGAGACTCTCCCCTCCTGACAGTGCCTGGTACGTTATCATAGAACTCCTCGAAATTCACGCAATCATGCACATGGTCACCCTCCTTCACTGGTTCGGCTACAAATGTGGCACGGTTTACCACTGTACATCAAACAATTTTAATTGCGGGATTAGATATATTCACTTTGTAGACTGAAGCCCTCTGTGATGTCAATGTTCCCTTAGGTTTCTCCAAAATAGCAAACGAAGCACGCTCTACAAAAGGTGTCATAACACAACCCATTACAATGTTTGCAGACTTCTCAATTGCAAATGCGGCGGCTGCCAATGACTGTTCACATGGGAAATGCCCTTTCATAACTGGGTCTAAAATCCCACTTTAATATGCCAGAGGTTTGTACCCTAGGTCTCTGTAGCACTGCTGTCATAAATGTCCCATCAGCGTGGAAAATAAAAAGAATGCCTCATCATAGTTGGGAATTCCTAAAATGGGAGCTATACAAATTGCTTTTTTTAACTCATCAAATCCTTCCTCTCTCAGTTCATTCTATCTTTTCCTTATTCACTTGTGCCTGCAGAAGGGGTATTGTGTACGAGCTGTAGTCAAATACCCATGCTTTTACATAATTGCATGATCCCAAGAATCATTATATCTGCTTTATTGTTTCCGCTTTGACAGTTTTCATGATCGCTTCAGCCCTTTCAGGCGTCACCTTTTTACCCTCATGTGAGATCAACTGACCCATGTACAACACTTCTTGACAATACTGCAAATCTTATCTACTTTGTATCCCTTGTCTGCTAGGATAGTAATTAGTTGAATTTGAATCTCAGAATGTCATCTACCTATTGTATCAAAGTGCTTTTCAAATCGATATTACCAAGGTCCATCTGCAGGACTCTAATAAAGATCGATGGGGACGCACAGTACACCTGGGGCAGCCTAGTATGTTTCAGTCGAATTTAGCGAAATGTAAAGGAAGTTAAGTCTTGCAAGTCTTTGTGCAACAGAATTGAGAAAAACGCATTTTTCAAATCCCTCACCGTAAAATATTGTGCTACTACTGACATACTGCATAGTATTGTCACCAGTTTTGGAACTGAAGGAAACAGCCTCTACAATCTGGTTAAATTGGATTCATATCTTGTATAAATCTCCATGACCCTCCCTTTTTCACAGGGTACACCGCAGTGTTACACAATGACACTGACGGTACCAAAATACCTTGCTTCATTAATGCTGAAATAGTTTAAAAAATGCCCTCTGCCTCTCGAGACATTGGATATTGACTCATTCAATGTAAGATTGCTCCTGGTTTCAGCTTTATTTTGTCCACTCCTTTAAAAAGGCCTACATCATAGGGGCCTGTAGTCCATAAACCACTTGCCACTTTCTCCAAGTCTTCATCAAAAAATGCTGGACACTGTCGCATTATTGCCATGCACTGTGGGATCTCAATTCTTTCTATATTATTCCAATATGTAATACTCATCTCGACTAGTACATCATCATCTGCTGGATCATCTCTAAATGTCATTGTTAGTCAACCTGCACTCCACTCTAGTGATAATTACTGTTCTCCATGCTCTACCCTCATCTATACCTGCGAGCATTGCCATGTCCCCTCGTTCTATGGCTGCATTTAATTCTAAGGGAATTGTCTTGTCTACAACCCCCCCCCCCCTTCGTCCATAGATACAGGAATTCATTAGTTATCCTCATAGCCCTACCCACCAAACCAGTTAGCCATGTTAACAAAATGTTCTTCCCATAAAGGAAAATGTCTGGTTCTATCGGTACATTCCGCAGAGCCATCTGCCCCGTCAATGCCAATATAAATTCACCCACATTCATATAGTGTATCCCAGGAGTGGAACACACTATACCTTCATCAGTAAAATAAATCATTAAGTTTTGCCATTAAGTCTCTTCCCAGAATATTAACTGGTGTCTGGGATGAAGACAATAATGGTACAGACATATCACATGCTCCTATAAAGACTGGCAATTTATTGGTAAAAGGAAATAGACTTGTAGCTCCGGAGAATACCTGAGCATTCATGGCATTTCTCGACATTGGGCATTTTCTCTCGTGTACATGAATGTGTAGCCCCAGTGTCAACTAAAAATGAAAAGGATTTGCCTCCTATAGTCACATCAACCCTTGGTTCCTTTTGAGGGTGCGGTCTCACAGATAGTACTGAACACATCAAGTCAACCTTGAGCTGTCCTGTTGTGGACACATACGTACCACTGGACCTGTAAAAGGATTCCCTCCTACCACTGTGAAACCCCCTATTCTAGGTGTCAATTACCCGGTGTTTGTGTTCCGCTGTATCTGCATGGAAGTGTGCTGCGACTGCCCTTGTAGTGGGTTCAAAGGTGCTTGCTGCAGTTGCTGTATCTGTTGTACTCGTGGTGCTTGTGCCTGCTACACTGTCTGATCTTGGGTGAATCTGAATCTATCCCTAACCTGTGAGTTATATGCTGGAGGAGGAGCTGTCCCCCCCACCCCACTCTTGAATACAGACCATTTTGCATATACCCTTGGCTCCCACATGTGCGCACACAATGTGCCCCGCCATTCCACACATCCAACATACAGGAGGGTTTTGTCGAACTAGCTCTTCCTGATTAAATCCTCCTTGCATATTTTGATTCTCATTCTGCCCACTTTGACAACCACCTTGAGTATTCTGTAATCCACCCCTTCCTCTGCAACTCAGACCTGTACCTCATGGTATAAACCCACTTCCTCCTTGATTCATTGGGCGTGGATTATTCACCTGCCCCCAAGTGGTCGCCATGTGGTGCTGTTTGGCTGGTTATCCTGTTCCGCCTCCATGCAGAGGCAGAGTGGCAGTCGCGAGAGGAAGGCACGGGCAGTGTCAGCGGCGAAACGCTCACGAGGACTGTTGGACTAAAAGTGGAAAAACAAAATGTATTATTTTTTTTCCCCCTGCTGGCCCCTCCCCTGCCCTCACGCTCCATACCCGTAGCGGGCACGGGCACCCAAGTGGTCACCAAATGGTCTGTTTGGCTGTTCGGCAGGTGCGTTGAGCCTGTGTTCCTATTTACTTGTTGGCAGTGGGTGGAGCATTGGATTGCGACCTTTACAGGGTTCACCATGTTAGTACGGCATCTTGTACAGGCTGCCAAGTCCATTGGTATTCTTTCTGCACCAGTATGTACGCTTTTCTTTATGTACCTTGAAAGTGTGTGCGGTACCATTATAGACAGCCGTCAGTATTTGTGGGAGTGTGCTACGGAGAGTTGCAGGTCCGCATATATAGCGTAACATCCAGGACTGCTCCGGGCTAATATAAGAGAGGGAGAAGTATTTCCGGACCAATCCGGTAGGGTGGCGGGTTTTATCGAATCTTCAACATTGTACAGGGGTAGTGAATCACCTTGCTATGCAGTAAAATTGTGTTGCTGCTTAAATATAATAGGCTACGACAACAAGTGATTGTTCAGAAAGCATATCAATTGCGGCCATGTCACGCCGTCAAAATAGCATAGAATATGTTTATTCCCGGGCCAATACTGCAGGTCCAGCCACTAGGAGCTCAACAGTTCTGGGGACAGGATTATATGATGAGATTCTGTCTGCACCATTGATATTTACACCTGTAAAAGACACGCCAAGGATGGCAATGAACATGCCCTTGCCTCCCTCGCCTCCGGATCCTAGTGATTCCCTCCTGTTGGATGCCGAGGCAATGGCCCACTCCTCTATGTTATCACTGAGTGGCAATGTGCAGGTCTGAAGGGAAGAAGTCTCTAGACCCAGTGTACTTGGAGGTCTACCCAAGGGGGCTGTTTCCGTTCTCCCGGAGACGTCCTTTTTGGATACTCCTCCAGATTTTTTCACTGCAGATGCGGATTTGCAATTTGTCCCAACATCTGCATGATTTACCTGGTTTCCCGTCCACTCAGCATCGTGGCCAGAATTTCGAAATTGGTGCCCTTCTTTCCTCAATACTACAAGAGTTAAACAATTCACTCCACAGGATTTATGGAAATTAGAATACTTATGGAGAGACAACCCTCCCAAGCTAAAACTTTTATTGAGGTAATGGATCTCTTACCTACACCTACAAAAATAGTGACCAGAATGCTCGCCTTGGGAATTCCAATCACAAATGAACTGGATGGAAAACCGGTGTCAAAAGAACCCGTCCCAAATCCTTTGACTACTTCAACTACAAAACCAAGTGTCGTTGACGCTCTGGCCACAAAGAAAAATCTGCCGTTTAAAAAGGTGGCGTTGGATAAAAAAACCCAAAAATAACCAAAAAAATAAGTAAAATAGGAAGGGCGGGACTTTACCGTTTCTTAAACAAAGGAATCAACTCCCTAAGCATACCTGGAGACATTTATCAGAGAAGAAAAGGATTTATTATCTGATGCGGAGGTAGAAATAATTGAGCCAGCCGATTTTATTGGTGATGTCGAGGGGGGTGAGTATAGCCTCCCCGTGAACTCTTTATCGGAGGAAATGAATCATAAAACATCCCATATCAAAACGACGGTAGCCAGTTTTAATGTCAAAAATAAAATGTCCAAAAAAAGAATCTCGAAAAAAAAATGTCGAACAAATAATTAGCATGTGTTTTTTTTATTTGTATGTTATTTTTGGGTTTAGCTAGTAAATAAAATGGGGGTTGGGGGGAACCAGCCCATTAAAAAAAAATAACACATTCAAAATGTTTTTTTTTCTGAGATTATTTTTTCGACATTTTTAAATTCGACATTCACTATAAACCAAAAACGACTATTGCCCCTGAAAATAAACAATCAGAAAGGAACAAAACGAATTTTGGTCTAAAAGATAAACAACTGGGAAAGAACAAAATGGGCCGCATGGCGAATTCAGAGAGAGCTATGGACTGTTTCTCAAGTCTGCAGCATCTAATTTTGGGAAAGTATCTAGCGCAGAGAGTCAGTTAAGTGTGGCCCAGATAGAACCCAAATTGGTGGTGTTTGTTGAACCGCATTTGGGGCTCTCACTGGTGGAAGGCACACCAAAGATAACTGACTCATTGGGAGATAAAGTTAATGAGGGTGAATCATTGACCAGGCTGCAAGACATAGTTCCAGTGAGTAATAATGATGTGGCCCTTATGATCTACACAGCAGTGGAATAGGCCTTGAAGGACAGATTCCCGCTGGTGGATAAAAGCTCAGGCCAGACATTAAAGCTTCCAGACCCTATGACATTTAAAGAACGACAGGCAATGGCAGGTATAACAGCTGAGCATAGTATTTTGAACAGTGTTCTGCCACCACTCTTGGAGGTAATGGATAAAAACTGTCATGAGAATACGCTTTCTCCTGATAAGCCCAGTTTGGAAGCAGTAGATAAAATTGATTTTGTAAATAGGCATACCTTTGACAAACCCACTTTGCCTCCTCCGAGATTATCTGTGGGAGGAACCGACAAAAGGCTTGCCACAAACTATCTGGACACAGAATTCAAGCATATTCCATGGAGAAATCCATGCTCATTAGACTTTCCAAGCATCTTATTGTATCCATCATTTGATTGTGGGATGCAATCACCAATGAATAGATACAGGTCACTACAACTTTTTAATGACATCTCCTCCCTGGCAAATCTGGCTTCAGCGGATATCAAAAGAGTGGATTTTATCCACCCTCATTTTTTGATCATGTGAGAATAGTTTTTCATTCTCAACTGGTCTTTCAAAACATTTTAGCAGAGTTAGATCAGTTTAATATGAGGGGTTTTGATATATTGATTTTTGGAGATGGCCCGCAACAGCAAGAGGGATACTCTCATCATGAATTAAGGGGTGAGATATACAGGGGTGGACAGAACCAAAAAAATAAGAATCAGTGAGCCTCCAGGACCAGGATTCAAGCTGGAGATGGCTTGCCCTGAGCCTTCAAAACTATCTCCCATTTACAAAATCTAAAACAAATATAGTCCAGGAGAGTATTTTCTATACTCTCCTGGAATTTGAGGGAATTTTCACGTCTTCTCATCTGTAGAAATTTGCTCCTTATTATGCACTAAAAATATCATGTGTATTCAGGAAACATGGATGACTTCTCATGCACAGTTGGATGGATTTGAGTGTCATCATCTTCTGGCCACCAAGGGTTGGTTAGGCCAGCCAAAGGGCGGTTTAGCATTCAGGCTTCGAGAAGATATAACCCTGTTGGAACATTTTACAATTCCTCCTCACGTTTGGGGGGTTTGGTAAAGGTGGACAAGATCTCATTAATTTGGAACATCTATTGGTCACCAGGATCGAATATATATGAGGTGATTATAAAAATGGAGGAGATCATAGAGAAGTGTTTTCTTAATATGCTGGGTTGCAAATATTATTGATGGGGGGGCTTGAATACTAATATGAACGACATAACGGCGAACAAAGGGATCACATATGTTGCTCCCATGAATGTTATGAGGGAGATGGCAGGGAATCTGGAAAATCAATCGTTGAGTATGTCATACAAAAAGTGTGATCTATTGGGCTGGAATATGCTGTGTAAGACTTGGGGTCTCAAATTAGTACATTAATTCTTGCAACCAGAGGAGCCATACATCACCTGGTCACTAGGAGGCAGAGTTTCAGCAATTGATTTTATCTTTGCCTCCGCCGAAATTTTTAATCTGGTAGAGAACTTCACAGTGTCCTACGCAGATGAGCGATCACAGGATGCTTGCGCTGTATTTGTGTTTTAAAAGTCTTAAGGTGTTAGCATATGCCCAGTGATTTGATACTGAATAGGGGAAATAATAGGTTCACTTGGCATCCGGGTAACGTTCAATTGTGCAATAATCTCTTCTGTAAAGATCATGAGGATTCTACTTTTGAAGAAAGGAAAGTCAGGTTCTCTCATGAGCATTTTGGCTCATATGTCAAAAACTTGATTGAAAGTTCTGTAAAGACAATTTGGAAAAAAACAGGTCATTAACAAGCACCTACATCATTATGATTACTGTGCGAGCTAGTAAGGCCCTTTTTTTTTTTACGTAGAGCTTTAAGGCAACTCAAATTATTGAAAATATCAGAATTTTCAGGAGTGAGGGGGCCAAACATCTGAAACAAACCCATAATAATTGGCTTAAAAGTTATAAACACAAGATGTTTCAAATGGATAATGAGGAAATGTAGCGCTGAAAACCCATTCAATAAGACAATTTTGGCTACTCATAAACAGAGAATCGAAACTTGAAGTAGAACCGAATCTTAACCCTATTGGGCAAAAGACGTGTGAGGGACATTACAAAAATTGTACACAAGAAGTGAGAAGTTGGAGAAACCATTTTTGAGTGTAGTCACGCAGTGGAAATGCAATTTTTCAATTGAGTCAATCAGAGAGAATCATTAAGGCCAGCTCCTCTAGAGCGGCTGGGCCAAATGGGCTGTCTAATGTTCTTTTTAAGGGCAACCCTGAACAGTGGTCAAAGGTTTTATTCCTTCTATTCCAAGATGTTAACAGCACCAAGACCATCCCTAGTTCATGGAATATGAGTTACATAATCCCCATTTATAAGAAGGGGGATCGCTCCCTGCCTTCAAATTACCGTCCTATTGCATTAATGGACTCTTGATTCGAAAATATATGCAAGTCTTGTTCTCCAACAGATTGAGCAATGGGCTACCAACAATCTGATTTGATTACCCTTCCAATTTGGCTTTAGAAAGGGTGTTGGCACTACGGCAGGAGGGCTTTTGATTTCCATATTGCAAGAATTGGGATGGAAAAAGGTGGCAAATCCAGTCTATCTAGCGAGTATGGATCTCTCCATTGCTTTTGACTTGGGGAATTGTTCTATTCTGTGGAAGAAATTGTATTCATTGGGCCTATCTCACGACCTTTTGCACATCGATACTTTCATGAGGGTTCAATGATACAAATTAGACTAAATAATGAAGGCCTGTTATCTATACCAATAAAGTACTTTAATGGCCTCAGACAAGGGTGCATCTTAGCTCCAACAATGTATAATCTGTATACAGCAGACATTGGTCCAACATTATCGAATGCCTCCCTTATTCAACCTAAGGTGGAAGGAAAAAAATGTGTTTATGCGGATGACTTTTTACTGTTTGACATGTCCCCAGTGGGGCTCCAGCACTTGTTAACAGCATTTGGTACTTACATGTCACATAATGGTTTAGCAGTAAATCCCTCAAAATCGCATACAGTGGGAAAAGAAAAGTCTCTAGGATAGTTTGTTTCTGAATAAGATCAAATTGGGAACTAAAAACTCAATGATTTATTTAGGATTCTTTGTGAGTGCCAAAATAAATACGGTCCAAGTGCAGAATCATTTTATGTCAAAAGGAAAAACATGTACAACACAAAAGCAAATAGTGGACTGCAAATTTGGTGGATTCTCCTATACTCCTTATCTGAGTTTTTATAAACTAAAAACCATTCCAAAAATCCTCTATCTAGCGAAATTCAATTTATTATGGGTAAATTGGACGTGCACAAATTGGAGGTGCAGATTCTCAGAGATACGATTTTTTGCTTGCCAAAATGTGTCCCTCTAGTCGCTATCCGATATGAATTTGGTTTACAATCCCTCAAGAGTATAGTGGAGTGGAAATGTTTATTGTTATTTCGCAATTTGATCTCTCAAACTGAAAATTTGTATAATGAATTGTCCAATTTGTTGAAAAGAGGCACCCCCAAATCGACATTGCTGATGAATTTATAGAAAATTTGCAAGACTATGCTGAGCTCTGTTGGAGCATCATTGACTACACTCATTTTTAATGGCAAAAAATTGAAACAGCTACTGCAAAATAATGATTAGTCTGCTACTACTCAGAAATTGTCTCAATATAGGTTGTATCATCACATGGTGTCTTATTACAAATACATGGGCAATATGGAACCCTATCTATATGTATTTCCTAACAGAGTGGAGAAATTATATATGAGGTTCAGATATAAGGTTTTACTTACTGGGGAAATATTGGCCGTGAGAGCAACATCTCCGGCACCATGTATATTATGTAGATTTGGCAGGTTCCAGAAGCAAAGTAACATTGAGACATTTGGTTTTAGAGTGTTCGGCCCTGAGAATAAGGAGTTCATTATTTTTCACTCTTTGTCCCCGATGTAGCAAAGGTGGATTTGGATCAGGTGTGGAAATGTATGTTATTTGATAAAAAGACCTCAATACAATTTGCGATTGTGAGATTTCTTAAGATAGAGTGTGGCCTTTTTTAGTCCCCGCCATATAGGTAATTGTTAGTTAAATGGAAATTTCCTCTTGTAGTTTCATGACCTTGTGACAAATAGGCTGCCACATTCATATGAATTGAAGTATTAGGAGGATATTCATTGAATATTGTAGCTTTTGTTGATCTTTAACTTGTTTTTAGCGTAACTTTTTAATGAAATATTTTGAATTTTAGATGTGATTTTGTATTTTTTCCTAAATTCGGTGAAAATTGTTTATCATTTGTCAAATTTGAGATGCGAAAATTTGTATTAAGTTTTATTGCATTAACCTATGAAATTGTTTAGTAATCTTTGTAATTTTGTAGTTTTTTTAACCATATACAAATAAATATATTAATTATTATTATTCACCTGCAGTGTATTGACCACTTGCTGTACCTCTAGCCCTTCTCCACTTGCCAACACCGCTCCTTCTATGGTGTATTTTGACAACTTGTTCTGGACCAGCTTGGCTTCCTCCATTTTTCTAGCGTCTCTTTTTATTCCTCTCTCGTACAGTCAACAGTGATGCACTATAGTCAACTGTATCTCAGCCCATGGTGTTGCTTCCATCCCCACCAACTACTAGAGTTGCCTTTGCACTGGCTCCAGCAGTGCCAGACACAAAATGTGGTAAAATACTGCCACTGTTTTACTCCATTACTCATTCATTTACATTGACCAGCATTCTTTAATGTAAACAAGTGGATCTTTATCTTCTGCGTCATAATTGCACACATATCTGATCCATCACGATATTGTACTCCAATGGCTCTACAGACATCTGCCCTACAGTTATGAAATGGTGCTCCATAATGCAGTGTTTTGTGCCATGACACTTGAATAACCTGCTCGTCCAAAGGTCACCTGCTCTTGCCCAAAAAATACCTGCTAAAATACCCTTGACATCCCCTATTGCTAAAGTGCTTCTTCTGGTCATTTTCTCCAACTCATAAATCCATTTTCCCGCACCCACCATTAAGCTGGGGAGTTTGCAGCTTAAATTATCAGTGTCCATCTATGGCCATGGAATATACTGTGGTCTCACCCCGCCCTTCTCCAATAGAGGAAACTGCATAAACCCTATTCCGCAATTCGCTCCCATAGTTTGTCTATCCATGGTAGGCACAATAGTTCCTGATCGCCTTCTTCCTGGCAGAGACTTTACCGATTTACAAAAGGTGGCAATATTCCCCTTTCACTATATGATCGCCCTTTAGAGTGCTCTGGCATGCAATAGGATCTGGCATCCTATCCTTAAGTTGTTCTAAATCAGACCATCTTACTCTCTTGTCCGTCTGCAGACATCCCTCAGGGCTACATGCACCTCTTCCTCACGGAAGGTTTCCCCTCCGTCAGACATATCTAGCCCCCAGCTAGTATAGCTCTCCTCTCTTACCTTTATCCAAAGTCAGCCTAAGGACAAAGCTCTATGCTCAAGACTAAATGGGTCTCTTTCTTTGCTTCATGATTGGAAGGCCAGGTATCGATCACCCTTCCCCAAGCTTCCTGTTTGCCACTCGCTCTTAAATCCTGATAGTATCCTTTCTCCAATGCTCCATATATATATAAATCCTCCTCATCTAATATAACCTTAGATGGCCCCGACGTTGCTCGCTGTAACAGAAGGAACTCCTCTATATCGCTCCATGCATCACTGGACTTGGCTCCATTAATTCACTCTGAATGTGATTAATCTGGCGTTCTCGCTGTCTCCGTTTTCATTCTAATTCTTAGTTTTCCTCCCTCTGCCTCCTTGCTTCCCATCTAATTATTTCCTGTTTCCTTCTCATTTCTTTTCCTCCCCTCTCCTCTCTTCCCCTTTTCATCTCTGCATCCTTTTATCTCTTAATTTCTGCACTTCCTCCTCTTCCTTCTGTCCTGTCTATCCCGTTCTTCTATTGCCCTTGTCATACTTCCCTTTTTTCTTTCCTCTGCTGCAGCTGTTCTGTCAGTTTTTCCTTTTTTGCTCTTTGTAATCTCTTTCCTCATTCCATGTCTTTATCTTGCTCATCTTGATATTCCTTTTGCTTCACTTTTGATGCTCTGCCCACATCTAGTTTAAGCAATACCTGTCCTCCCATCCGTTCGTTCTGAGCGTTACCTTTATCCTTTTCTCCTTTCCATCTCTTAATGTCTCGTTCTCTATTGATATATTTGATTGCTCACTTTTTTCCTCCATTTTGGAAGGCCTTAAAGGTCTCTTTCCTCTTAGTCTCCTCTAGACTATTGTCACTGTTATAAGCAAACAGTTTGTATATCTGATTACTATACCCAGTCACCACTTTCAATTCTTTCAATGGATACAATCCTTCACCTTCTGTACTGACTCCATCTTCGGCGAGGCAAGGGGAGCAGAAGACAACACCTTCCTCCTTGCATGGATTAAGCATCCAATCCTCAGGTGGTGGTTCCCCCCCTTTTCTCGGTACATCTTCCAAAACTCTAAAATAGCTAACCTCTTCTCCAATTTCTTTCCTGTGTACACAGCATGCAAGTATGTGGCCATGCGTTGCAATGCCGCCTTTGCCAAAGATCCCCTTGTGCCCATGGCATGAACATCTCATCTGCCGTGCCTTTCACCCATTCAGCACTATACAGTTTGAGTTTGGGAATATGTTTTGGTAATGTTTTGCACAAATGCATCAAAGGAGTAACATCTTCCATTGTGACAAATCTCAATTGACTGCTTACCGATGCTTTTACAAGAAATACATTAACAACAAATATGAGCACGCTCCAACAATCCAATGCTCATAGCCTGTAAATACTCAATATCCTCAGCCTAGCTATAAGTCTGTATCACCAACTTTTCTAGATAGACAATATCTCCTTGACTTTTTCAACTCTACATAATAGTCACTCTTCCACACCTCAAAACATACAGACAGGACGACTCTTCAGATTAATCCTCAGCACTCTATTCCTTATTTCTGCCCCTAAATATACCTGATAGGTGTTTAAGTTATTATCCTACAGGGATCTATCCTCTGCGTCACATAGTTTACTTCAATAGAAGTGTTTAACGACTTCTGTAATGCTCCTGAACCAGTACTCATAGGCCTATCTTATCTATATACACAAAGAATGTCACTCATTACTGTTGATCCACTATTTTCTAAATCCCCCCATTACTTTTAAAAACTTTACCACAATCCCATTTCCTTAATGTGCCATTCCGCTTAGTCTGACCATTTGCTTTTTTTTAGCTCCAGGCCTTCGGTATCAACTCCCCAATCCAATCAACCACTTGCTTTCCATCCGCTCAGCACCTGAGAAACCAGGAGGGATTTCGTGAGAGGGGCCCATCCCACCTGTATCGATTTCCTTGCAAGAAATTCTATATAAGCCGCTCTCCACAGGAAAGCTCACAATATTCAAGCTAGATGGAGAAGGGCACTAGATCATCCGAAGCACTAGAGGTTACTAGGTCAATGGGTCTTTGGAACCATCCATCATGCTACCACATGACCCAATAAGCCCTTTTACTCAAGGTAACATGTCATACTATGGATGGGACAGAGAAACACTTCTCAAACTATGCAAAAAGACTGATTCAGGAAGTCAGCAAATAACGTTTTAACAAAATCTAAAACAGGAAGTACAACAGACATCAACGGATGTCGCAAAGCATAATCTCGAAGCTTTTCATTAAAAACATTTTTATACTAAAAGTTTGTCATAAGTGACATACTACGTGGCAAATTAAGAACCCTATGGGTTTCTGTAGGGGATTGGGTTGCGATTGGGTCTCTATAGTCAGATGGACAATTTATGCCCCCCCGCCCCCTTGTGCAGTTCACCCTCAACATTAGATACATGACACCCCATTGCCTTTTCAAACTATAGGGCTCTTCTTTCTACGGCCCTCTAATTGGTTGGCACACTTGTACCGTTCTGGAACATTCAATGCTCTAGCAGCACGTAAGCTGGTACCCCACATACTGGTGGGTGGACTTGACCTCATCTTCTCACCCAATTAGCCTGCCATCTCTAATCACTCATGCCATCTGTCATTCACATTGTCTTTGAACTTGCAATAGCTCCTCATCTCTGGGAATATATGGAGTATGAGCACTTGCTAGTCCGATGCACCATGCTCTTCATCCATTTTCATCCTCAGCTCACATGATCAGAGACCAGTAATTTACTCATGTTATAGAATTTATTTGTCTTTAATGAGGAAACTTGGCACTCATGAGGTTGCTTCTTTGGAATTTTAACAAGTGATGCCTTGGCTTCTCACGTGTACTGTTCTTCGCACGCTGATAACCAATTCTTGGCTACTTCTAGTCTTTAACAGCAAGCCAGAGCGTTCTGATCTTGATTCAAATTCAAGCCTTGTCTTTGCTGCAACACACATAGCTTCAACTGCATCTTCCTTCATGAAGACTTGCTTACTAAAATGTCATTGAATGTTCAGAAATCTATATACATATGTGGGCAGCACAGTCTGCAGTCTATATACTACCTATAGCCAGCCTTATGAATAAATTACTTGCATTAGTGTCTGTACAGTTTTAGGACAGCTTTCATTATCTTCAGAGTTCTTCACACATATGCAATCTTCATTCTGCACAAGAAAGTCTTCTCAATTCTTTATTTCACAATCAGATTCTATATCCCCTTTTCTGTTAAACATTTCAGTGCATCGTTCTTGTTCTTCTTGATGTCACCAGATCCTCCTCCCATCTTCAGGTGCTTTTCTCAAGAGATCACCCGTCATTCGGGGATACTTCACATAGGGCTTCCTTAATGGAAGCCTCATTTTAAAGACTTTGTGGTATAGGTATCATTACTGGTGTTGCACATGTCGCAATTTCTGGTTTCCAACATATAGGCAGGACTTCTAGTAGAGGCATTCAGCTGCTCCTCTACAGAGCAATGAGCGGCTTTGTGCATTGACTCTTCGGGCTGTCATGCGCATGGGGATGAGAGGGGGCATTCCTCAGACACTCTTCACACTCTTTAATGGCTTTCATAAGATTACACACCCAGCAGATCATTGCACCTCAGTGATCATTTTCAGTACCTGTACGTAATGAGTTTCTAAGTAGCAAGAATGAAGGTAGACCATAGATACACCTGATGAAGGGACAAGCTAAATCTCGAAACGTGTAGTGCTAGCAGGAATGTCAATCACACACTTGGCAGCCAAAAAACATTAATTTCTGCAGAGACTACATACTGTCAAAGGCTAAATCACAAGATGCTAATGTAACAATACCTTGTTTGGACATACATTCTTATATACCTGAAGGAAGTATTGTTGAATTCTATTTGGGTTTATCCCTAGGAGTGCTCAGGTATTTTTTTGCATTGGCGCCAACTCATTTTCCTAGCACTCATGTCCACCCAGCTAGGGACATTTACCTGGAGCACCCGATGAGTTGTGCATCGCCACAGACATTGTAATGAACCCAAATCACCCACAGACCAGCCCCATCAGCTAAGAAAGAAAAAAAACCACTAACGGTACAAGCCATCCCAGAAACACCAGCAGGTTAGCTGTGCCCATTCAGGCTCAAAGACATTCCAGCTTTAGCCATAATCCAGATCTAGTGGTCTAGGTATACGAGAGAGGTAGTGGAACTATGGTCCTGCTGGCTTGTTCCCGTTCCTCACAGACTTGCCACGCACCATACAAACCCCTTAACACATGTGCCTGATGTTTGTTTACATTACACTCATTGTTTAAAAGAAACCATGCAACGGTTTTGTTTATAAAGGATAGGACCAGTACACCTTATTTTGTCAGGCATCTTTTAGGCAGGGAAAGATTTTAGGATCCGAGTGAATTTCATTGCATTCAGGTACTTCAAATGCACCCGGTAAGGTGGGAATGTGAAAACCCAATGCTTTGTAGGAGAGGGTTACATAGCTAATCAAGATACCATTATGTGCATCCAGCTGTCGAGGTAAATTAAATTATGATAACAAGGCAGACAATTTCAAGTCTATGGGACGTACTAAACATCCTAGGAAATTCATAAGTAGTTCATAGATTATGTGATCAGCTAGGCATACAGAGAAACGCGATGAGACTAAAAAGACAAGTAATTACTGCACACGTGGTGAAAGCAGAATGATTCCTAATAGTTATTCATAAATGTGTCAAGACCAGGATGGCGAAGTTGCGAAATAGGTCTGAGACATCATGGTGGGGACAATATGGGCTGCCTTCTTGTAGATGGCAACAAACTTCCCATCTACATAAAACAGGTCATGCAGCCAGTTCATGGAGTGTGTGACTGCATGCTAACCTATGAGCACGTCTTCACTGAGGAAGTAATTTAGAGCCTAATTTAAGCATGATGTGGCAGCACATTTTATGTGATGTTTACGGGTGGGATCTTAAGTAAGATTTGTCCAATCTCTACTTGTGGACATATAGAATTATATGTAGCTTGTAGAGGGAGTCAATGGCCAGGAGCGATTAGTATGCCTATAAAAGCTGCAGTTTCCTGTTAAGATGTGAGTGAGAGCTTGGCTGTAATCTTGCTTCCCCTCCCCCCTTGCCAGTTTATATTGCAATTAAAACTGGGTTACCTTGCATTTGGCATACGACAATCACTCTGTATTGACTCTTCTATGGCAAATACCAGATAGAGGGTTATTTGGCTTTTGACCTCTGGTTATCACATCATGAGCATTGGTGCGAGCCATTTAGAGCAGCTGGGCATGCTAAAGGTCACGTGCATTTCCCAAAAGGCAGTGATGCCTTTCCGCCACACTCCTCATGCCAAGCCTGTGAACCCTAATCAGCCTGATGCAATATATACGCCTGGGTTGGCTACTGGGGGCACACAAAGCCACAGCTATGTCATATAGCAATGTTATCTTGTTCAGCATTTAAAGTAGGACAGGGATTTGACTTTGTGATCTGGTCGTGGTGACTACACAAATGCCATGTTGCGACTTACCAAGAAGCTACCTTTAATCCTTCTGGTAGAAGGATCACACCTTCCCAGGGTGCAGAAACCGTCCTTGGTAGGTCCCCTGGGAACCAGTGCTTCAAATGCAGCACTGATAGATATGAGGGAATAATTAGAGTGGCCAGATGAAGACAAGAGAAGTACCATTTTGGTTACTGCTAGTGCTCTCCTACCTCCCATTCACCGACAAATCTCTGTAGGAATGTCAAAAGGCAAGTAACACTGCAAGGCAGCTTAAACCACGTTGCAGCAGGCTTGCTCTGGAAAAGCCCACGCATTTCTGCGTTCATAAAACTAACTTGCGGTTTATTCCATAGAGGTAAAGCCAGAGCTCTGCTCTTAATCATCCGCAGTGAACAGTGGGCTCTGCTGGGTATACACTACAACGAGTATCCTGTTCGTAGTGCTAGACACCTTTCGGTTATGGAAGTGCAGCATGGAGGCTGCACCTAGTCCCTGGACTGGATCACACAGCAACCAAGGAAGCACCACCTGCACTCCCTTTGGGCACCTTAATGTGCCACCCAAACTGTTGCAACCACCAAAGTCCTCTCAAACCTCAACCACCACATCTCCCCAAGTGTCACACGAAACCAGTCACCAAGGCTCATACTTTCTCAAGCTCCAAGCTGTTGCAATACCCACACCACCATGTTCAGCCAGCAGAGCCCACTTTCCACTGCACCACAGCAGTCACTAGCATCTGCAACCCACAAGCCATCAAGGCTGCCCAACAGCATGCGTCATTGGACTCAGTTCCGTCAGCCTCCCCCCACCCCCCAGCACCCAGCGCAACTCTGAAAATCTCACTCACTGTTCAGCCAAGATAAGGTATTTGAAGGCAGGCCAGGCTGCCTTCAAAAAGCCTAGTGACTCGAGCCTCCTTCCACATATCCTTGAACATTGACATTACCGACTTCACCCCTGCATATCAACCCATAGTGCCCTTTTCTTATGAACAGTCTATCACTCACAGGGGTGGTTCTTTAGACAAAGCAAGCCTTCAAAGCACCAAACGCTATGGTTTTAGAGCTTTGCCTTATTTTCGGATCATACTGTTTGTTGCACCCATCAGCTCACATCCCTCCCGATTACATAACCTTCCTTAAGGGGTTATACTGGTTAGGTCGTGCCTCTTTCACCTTTACCGTATCATTAGCGTGGGCCAGATAAGCCACTACTCATCCCTGCAATACTGGAGCCAAAGCCATCCCATAACAAGTTATAAGTGGATAGGTATTGGTCATACGAGGTCTATCTAAACCCATGTAATCATTCCAGGCACCGAGTTTACTTAAGGGTGACTTGTTGGCATAGGCTGTAGCCCCATTTTATAGAGTTGTGCTAACAAGCAGCAGGTGCCACAAGAGCCACTCAGTATTGCAAAGATGCTTTTTTGAATACAATTAGGGGTTGCTACAGTCCATTTCTGGAATACAAATGGAGTGTTTTGTTGCCGCCAGCATCTCACGTTGCTTCAGCGGGGTCGGAGAGGGAGGTTTGCCTGCAAACCACTCCATATGGTGACTGCCCCCTCACAAATGCCCCCACCCCCTAAAATCACCCGTGGGACAACCAGAACACTGAGCAGTGCTCCATGTATTTGTCAACATTCCACTTCCAAGGTGGCCACCCTATTGAAGCTCCATATAGGGGTGATGACTACATTCCATTGCAGGTTACCAATCTCCCCCCCCCCCCCGCCCCAGCCCCTGCACGACCTCCCCCCGCCCCCGAACCAATTGTTGCACTTACAAATAAGTGGTCCCGGCACCTGGTTTACAGGCTGATTTGGAGCCACATTTAATAAATCCTCACCACCCCACCCTCAAATGCATAATCAATCGACCATCATGCAGCCATTTTGTAGCCACTGCACCCATGAACGTTTGTGGCACATTCTCTTTGAGATAGGCTTCTTGATCATCCAGCACGCTTCTACACTACTTTGCTCCTACTTTTGTAGTGCACCCTACTCAGGACTGCCCCATTGACCGATACGTGCAAGTGTGTCCAGGCAAATCACCTTTAGCTTCAAGAAAAACATAAATCACATCCTTGGCCAGGTTGTCCAGCGGTGGAACATGTACAGACCAATGTAGGCGTCTGGGAAAGTCGGCAGTCGCAAGATCATAATGTCATACAACCTTGTTCCCACTGCTGCCCAACGAGACCAAATGCATGTTGGAACACTCAGTCCTGTGGATAGTTTCTTGGCATTGCTTCTTGGCCAAAAGCAGCATGTGCAAATGCACAGATGCAGCCATACATGACAGCCCCATGAAGCCATCCAATGAGGCAAGCAGTCTGGCCAATAAGTTTAGTGGCAAATTGCTTGGCACCCTTGCATCCCATTATGGGCCTGGCCATGCCATCTCAAATGGCATGTTTACCAAGTAGTACGGTTTGTCCCCATGCACCCCAACAAAAACCGCACCATACCCCCTTTGAAAGGCTGCACATCGGATGTCATGCAAAAAAAAGGAAACAAATGATAAATTGTGAAAGTACCTTTGGAACATTGAAGGTTTACAACCAACCTGCACACTAGTATGTAACACTTTCCCTGCATGGCCTGGAATGGGGTTGTAGTGGCTTTGTGAGGTCATCGGCAAAAGAAACCAGAAGGCACCATAACTCTTTCAAATATGCTGAGCTGCTCAGTAACCAGACAATGTGATGTACTTTTAGAAAAGTACAGGTCTACACGGGGCCTGAAGGCTGCAGATCTTGCTGGTGGGTGTACAATGTGCTGTGGTGAGCGGGCCACAATTCCATTTGATGATAGTTCGCATAAATGTGACACCCACAAGTTAAGCTTTGGGGTTTGTATTGTTTGCAAGCTTTTCAGCACAGGGGTCTCAACACAAAAGGAGATCAAGTACTGGAACGAAAGCTACACATTTTATTATACAATTCTAAAATCATGACATTAACAAGTGCATTATGGGAAATAAAAACAGCAAGCCACTAAAATTCCACAGACTGGGCCGGTGTTGCTTCTAAAGGACCCTTTGCAGTCCTCTTGGGCAGGAGCTGGGCCTGTATATTGGGCAATACGCCACCTTGAGCAATGGTCACTCCAGAGAAGAGTTTATTCAGTTCCTCATCATTCCTGACCGCCAGCTGCAGATGCCTTGGCACAATGCGGGATTTCTTGTTGTCACGGGCAGCATTTCCCGCCAGCTCAAGCACTTCTGCAGTCAGGTATTCCAGCACAGCCGCCAGGTAAACTGAAGCACCAGAGCCAATCCTATCCGTATAGTGACCCTTCTTCAGGAGACGATGGATGCGCCCAACTGGAAACTGCAGCCCAGCTCTGGAAGACCGGGTCTTCTTGCCCACTTTACCCTTGGCAGCCTTCTTGCCTCGTCCAGACATTATCTGATCTAAAGAGAAAAATAAGTTGGTTAGAGGATCATGACAAAACAGTATAGGAAACTGACTTTAGGACATGTCTACTCGTGACAAAAGCTCATGCCAATTGCTGCCCATTTTCGATTCAGGCCACGTTGTGATGCACCAAAGGTCCCCTATTTCTGCAAAGAAGCACAACTCATGCACCAGTATATACACTAAGTGATGGAAGCAGTGGCTTTTGGGTGGTGGAATGAATTGCAGCAAGTTGAGGAGAGTCGCACCAAAATGCAGCCCTTAATGCATGAAACCCCATACTGACAAAAAATATCTAAACAAAAGTTTTTGCCTCCCAAATAGTTTCATACACTGCCTGCTTCCGACACATTGGGCGGGGAGTCTATAGATAAGGTAACACTGCAGATCACACATTGACTTTCCAAGACAAACAAATGCAGCCCATATGCAATTTCATAGTCTTGAGTTATGAGACAAACGAAAACAAAGGATTTTTCCCCTATTGCCCCCTTAAAGAAAACAAATAATTTCTGCCAATTAGCTCACATGTGCCACTTCAGTCCCTCACACAGCAGTGCAAACACTTACCGATATAGCACAAAACCACCCAACGCCCCAGAAAGCCAATTTGTGGATCGGCCAATAGTAGTTAACCTTACCTCTCCCCCACCCCCTTACTGTCAGATCCACTAGAGCACCGGAGATCAAAAATCCCAACCCGTTACCCCTCCCCCCCAAAAAAAGCTGCATGCAGTACAGAAAAGGCTGGGTACTGTGTTCTGTACCCGAGCCAAAGGAATGTGTACAGGTGGTAGTCTCATGTGTGGTGCCATGGAGCATTTTTGCCTGGGGCAAACGGTGTGCACGCCTGGAGGACTGATACATTTGATGGCTGTAGGGAGGCATTTTAAATCTGGGTGGAGTGGCACAGTTTGCTTATAGTGCATTTGGGAGTGATTGAAGTGCACAATGCGGAATAACACCCCTACTAGTGTCTTTGCAGAGCTAAAGGGGCAAATCAAAAAACCTGACCCATCCACAAGGAGCAAACTTGCTATTTGGGCACATCATGCGCGATTACCAACAACGTACTGCTCCAAGTACATAAACATTCCCTGGCACATAGTACCTGGGTTCTTCAGCACCCAACACCTAGTACATTGCAGTGTCTTATTGCACAGTGGGCCTTGGCAAACTATGGCTCCGGCAAACCCACCCCTTCAAAACCGCTAGTGGCACAGTAGACCACTGACTCCATGTGAACAGACATTGTTGAGCTGTAAGGAATGTGGGTCTAAAGCAGACGGATTCTAATGGGTCCACAAAAAGAGCGCCCCCTCGTGGGCGGCGCCTGGTCCAGCCAGGATCCCTAGTGCCTCCACGAAGTTATTACAATGGGGGTAACCTGGTATGGATGGAATATTTACTGTGCAAACCTTGCTAACGGGGTGGCGGAGGTGGGCAGGTGAACTCAGTAACTTTACAATCGTCAATGTGCAAACGTAGAAACACATTGAAGAGCGACGTAATGCACACTCCAGGCAAGGGCTTCTGAAGGAAGCCAGTCAGATCTTAGGTTTAGTAAAAAATGAATTTCAGAATACAATGCAAGAACTACAGACCAGCAGACACGCGAGAGGATATGAAAGTATGCAAAACTGCACAGAAGAATACATGCAGACGATAAAGTAAGGTTAACTGGAACCTGTGAAATGCGGGTTTAAGACATAACATACAATACCATTCTTGCAATGCACAGCGTTTCCAAACCAGTCACTAAACAATTAAGTGTAAATCGGCTTCAATATATTCATGCATTGAAGCGAATGTTGGCGACCGGATTAAAAAATAAATGTAAAAAAACTGAAAGCAAATAACCCCACATCTTTAACATAGCTCAGCACTTCGGCCTAGGATTAAATGTACCCAAAGGGGGGACTGGGGTGAAATAGGCGTCAGGGCAAGGGATACGTTACTCCTATTTTTCAACCAGGGGAGAGGATGAAGGGCATGCGTTTCCTGCAAAACACACACCTCGTCACCGTAACCAGCAATTTGAAGTGCAAACAAGGCAAGCATCCCTACAGTTACTGGGGCTGGATGGCCCTGGTTCTTTTCCTGCACTACTTGGTTCAGGCTCTTGAGCTGGAGAGGTGGGCCACAGCTCAGTAGTGGAGTCTCACAGCAGAAGTGCAGGATAACGAGCAACACAGCCTCAGGGCCAAGTGTAGCTCAAAAAACAGTGTGCAGTAAGAGGGTTAAGCATGGGGTCACGCAGCTAGGTTGGCATGCCAACCTAGGTACGGCTCAGATAGCTTGAGGGGTTAGGAACATACCATAAGGACAGGTCAGGGTGGGGGGGGGCGGAAGGAAACACCAAGTCAAACACTAGGTGAGAGTGCAATCAATCATTTCATAACAAGCTGGTGAAAGCAGGCAAGTTAAAACATGCAGAGTGACAGACATCCATGCAGGCCAGGTGCACCTCCAGGGCAGGGCATCCTACACAAGCTGACAGAAAGCTGTGCAAGATTAAGGTTCCGTTTAATCTGACAAATGGAATGCAAAGTTGGAGGCCATGGTGGCTCAGAGGGGTCTCAGTTGAGTAGAGAAAAGTCCCAGCTCTGCAGAGTCAAGTACCTACATGTTGCTTCTACTGACCTCAAATTTCCTTTGTCAGTTGCTCTTAGACAGGGCTTGCCCAAATGGAGTTGGACTCATTACTAGTACACAGTAGTATGGCCGGTCTGGGGACTGCCTTGGTTAAAACACTAACACCTGCAAGTCAGTGGGCTACACTCACTGCCCTGGAACAATTACCTCCCCTTGGTTACAAATGGTAATTAATCCCCAACAAACGCGGTTAACCTAAAACTTGGAATTGGGAGAGCCAGCTATTGAGCACTAAAAGTGAGTTTATGGGCAAATGCAGTGCTGCAATTCAGACCTTACATTGGGAATTGTGCCACATCAACATGCACCAAACCATTGTCAAAGGCTTCTAGGACCAACCACCTCAAGCATAGATTTGGCAGCTGGAAGTAATACTCAACTAGGAATTCCTAAACCAAAAGCTTACGAGGATCCAGTTTACAAAACCCCATATGCATCCAACACGCTTTGTGTATGCAGCCAAAAAAAAAGCTAACATTTAATGATCTCGGAACAGGTAGTGACGGGCCAGAGTCGAGAAGGTGGTCCATAGTCAATTATGGAATGTAGTCTAATGACTGAAATGCGTTCTAGTGATGGGTAACAAACAAACCAAATTCAAACAAAAACCCTTACCAAAATAATTAACCCGACACCCAGAGCCCCCACCCAAGTCAGAGGCAAAAAACGTGCCTTGTCGTAGTGTAGGACATCTGGGATGTTACTACAACATGCACCTGTCCCACCTGAAGGATATTTCTAGCGAAGGACTGACAAACCTGGGGCACCCAAGTATCTCAACCCACACAAGTCCCTTGACAGCCGATTGACAAGTCGCTTAAGCTTTGCTCAGGGTTTGGATCCAAGCAGTCAATGCGGACCACAAATGACTGATAAATATGAAGTTGCGATCTACTACATCCAAGTACTGCAAACAAATACCTTGCTACTGTAAATGGATATCGCCCAAACAGGCGACTTGCTTATATTGCCACTCTTCGAGCCATTTCTTCTCATGGACCCTTAGTACATGAGAGGGGGCTGTCACTTGTTCAGGTCACTACAGATACTCACTCATCCAGCCTCTTGTCCACTCCAGCATGACAAGTGTGCTCATGGACCTTGGTTGTAGATAAGTGCCTGTGGTTAATTCCAGTCGATGCCAAGTTCTGGACAGCAAAGTCTTATGGTGATTCAACCTCAGAGTATCTGCTAGACAGCAGTGTTCAACTCAGGGCCTGGAGGTTTTTTTGGAGATCCCTCATGAATATTCTAAATGGATGCAATCTATCTTCAGGACCCTGGCCCTCACGGCCTGGAGTTGGACAACCCTGCGGCTAGAGCCATTCCACAATGACAGAATAATCTCTAGCCACGTGCATGTACATGGATAGTCAGACCCTGGTGGCATGCAGCAGTGCCTCACCACACTCAGCGGGAAACTATTCCAGAGATTAACGCAAGGGGTGCAAGAAGGATAGTTGGTGGGCATGGGAATGACAGCACCAGTCACCATGTCCTCCATCTCAAAATATGGGACCACTTAACACCAAGTCACAGCACTCCCTTTAACCTAGGTCACACCTTACCTGGCTTACGTGTGTCCAAGTTATCAGTGCTGGCTTCTACTAACCGCAAGGCAAGTATTGACTACTGGGATAATGGGTGACCCCCCAAGTAATGATTAACAGAGCAAATTGTAAATTACAAACAGTGTTTCCCCATCTCTACACCAATCTTCCCTTCACGAGGACATAGCCCCATGATCGCCACACATTTTTACGTCTACGCCAGACAAGGTTTAGGACACCCGCACATCAATTTTAGTGGGGATTAGAAGCTGAAGTAGCTGCCCTGTAACCATATCCCCAAAGGCCAAGATGCAACCCGGAGAGAAGGTGTGGTGCGGACACACTGCATTTGAAACACATGGTGATGAGTACAACGTGGCAACCAAAGGTTTTATAGCATCCCCACACCCCCCCCCCTTACATGAGCTACAACAAAAAAAAAATAATACCACTAAGTTCCTTATGAGGTAGTACAGCCAAGGAGACATAAAACATCACTCTGCAGCCTCTGCTGGCCATGCCAAAAGTATTACTTCAGGTTTAAAGAAAAAAACAAATTAAAACCCTAGGTTAGGATGAATAATCAAAGCTTTTGGCAACACCTGGAAGCATACTGGCGGTGTGACAGAAGTGACACTGTTGATAATCAGACAAACTGAACGCAATGTTCTACAAGTCCTTTTTGTCCTACTTCCACTCAAGAGTAGGAAGCTCAGACCCTCTCCTGAACAGTATCCAGCACCCAGGCCGGCATCTTCAACTGCCATTGGTGAAACCTTCAGCACACAAGATGCTATTGAAAACAATCGCTAAATGACAGACAAACTGCCCCGGGCCCTCAGTGAGCCCCTAGGGTCTCATGTACCGCAAAGATGGCACATCCTCAGCTGTCACTACAGAAGACGCTCAGATAATGCCTCATGGTTTGACCATCAATATCCCCAACTGCAAAAACCACTGGGACTACAGTCGTCACCACTATAAGGGGCACAGATAGTGGTCATCACATCGACCTAGATACTTAGTATCCTAAACCCAACTGATCCTCAAAACTACATAGAGTTCTCCAACAAATGCTAACCAGCATCGGACATTTTACCAAGTCTGCTGTACTACCGGTTACGACATCACTCAACATGGCAAAATAAGAATTTGCTCTGTGCTGCCACAGTCGTACACAAATTACACAAATAATCCGTTATCTCACCAGGAATAAACTAGCTGTGCTACTACCAAGCCGCAGACATCCCATATGCATCTACCACTTCTTGGATATTTGCTTCACAAACTCCCCATATCTAGTAAAGAATATATATTATTATAATGCGCAAAAACAAATGCACATGCTTTCTCCATCCCCAGTAATAGACTAGACCACACACCTCTAACAAACTAACAGCATCCACTGAGCTACCCATCAAGATAATACACAGGAACTCGAAAGCCAATGAACAGGAACAGACGGTCACTTGGCGCTTGCAACATTGCCATCACATCACACAGAAGGAAATTTAACTAAACTCACCCACCATTAAAACATTGCATAAGTCATTGCCAATTATTTTCCTTTTTGACATAACTATTCAACCATGAAGCTCACCACATATTCACCCAATCTCTTCTCTGTTAGCCGAGAGTGAAACATTTCATGACAGATTCGAACAATTCCTATTAATACATCCCTTGCAGTTGGACATTTTACATGGACATATGCTGAAAAATCACCTGCATGCATCACCAACATTACAGAACTAACATTTGGCAAATAAAACAGCAACTAGCTTACTTTATCCAACTAACTTGGGCACTAGATCAATGCATTAGGTTAGAATTGCTAACAGATGATATCATACAACAGTTACATTCTTTAAAGAAATTAGATCAAGATCCTTTAGAACTTTCGCATTGACTTCTCCACAAATTAAGCAAAATATCTAGAACAGTTGCCAACTTCTCAGCTTACCTCCATGCACCGCTTCCAACTCCACTACAGTAATAAAATCCTCGTCCAACTCATGAGTCCTTAAAATGTACACAGCACTGGGTTCCTATTCGCACAATCCATCTCGTCACTCGTTGCAACGTTTAACCCCACGTTGTCCCCTGCTTTGCCACACACTGGTTTCTTCTGACGCACGTCCATGGGCCATCTTAAACGCTACCAACTCATACTCCACTCGCCCCTTCAGTGAGTGAAGTACAACTCCCTACATGGCATCACCACAACCTTCCTGGGCTCTGAGGCAGCAGGAGCTGCAACAGTTATCAGAGTTCTTAGCCCAACCGTCATTCGGACACCAGTCAATCCACCAGATCAGTCCAAAACCAAATTCAGACCTCAGAAAAACAGCAGATACTACATTAACAATCTTTGGAGCACTCCTGCTGCCCCCATACTCCTGCTGCTACGATGATGGCGCTAGATAAGCCAGAAGCTAATACTTGACCGCTGGGTGGTGGGGTCAATCTTGGGGTGAAGGCCAGTACCTCATGTGCACCTTCCCCCCACCCCCCTCCTCAGCAGTCAACTTAATAAACCCATCCTTGTTGCCAATGTTGTGGTGCATCAGAAGTGATCCTGTCGAGGATCAGGTAGACCACGTTGACAGGTAAGCATTTTACAGGTCTTTGGGTCCTACTTCCACTCAGTGTACAGAAGTAAGATCCTCTCCTGACCATCAGTGCCCACCACCAGGCTGTCACCTTCAGTGGCGTTTCTAGGTTAGGGCCAGGGGAGCATCCGAGACCACTTGTGGGATGCATTGTCCCAGTGCTATACTATGCGGCCTCACTCTGCCATCTATGGTGCGAGAAACAGAAAAATGGCAGCAAAACCCTTGTGCGTGCCTAAACATCCCAAACCGCATTTTGAAACACACAAAGATGGCTGCGCAACCTGCCACCCATGGTGCATGTGTGGTGAACAGAGCACACGCTGCAGAAAAAGTGTAAACATGGAGTACAGAGGGAGCAGCAGCGCTTTGCAAGAGAAACTCAAAAATGTGCCTGTAAATGACATTTACTTTGCTGCTTAAACTTCAAAATTGTCTGTACATAACACTTTCCAACACTCAAATCTTGCTTGGTGCTAAATGCCATTTAATCTAATGAAGCACTGAATTGACAAGGTCCTGAAATGTTAAGAGCAAAACATTCTCAGCCAAACTGGATTGCCTGTAATGACAGTTCCTGTCAAAAAATCTGTGTGCAGCCACGGCTACAAGTGAGTGACAGCCCGTTTCAAATGGGCTCTCCCGTTTAAACTTTAAAGTTGTCTAAAACTAAAGATCTGCCGGATTAGCAAATATAAAAAGGACTTGCTGAAAGGAACACTGATCTCAGTTGTTTTTATACCACAGGTTTAAGTCTAATGTAATTTTTCTATGTCATCTGATGCAACAAGTTTGTTTTATGCTGGATTTCAAGTCAAGAAATTAGACTGCTGGGCCTGCAAGAAGTTGAAAAACAGGTTTCCACCCAAGGGGAGGGCATTCCTCTCAGCAGAATCTCACTGACATAAGATAATTGTGGGGTAGGACAGACTTGTCTGCTACCAAGAACTGAACAATGGCAGATTCTCCAGGCTAGGAAATGGACGTGTGAAAGGTCGAAAACTAGGCCTGCAGAAGGAAATCCCAAAGGTGGGGGGCTGCTCCTTGCCTCCAGAGACAGACAAAGGCTGACCATTTGCTGCATACAATATCTAATGAACAATGTTTAGAGACTTATAACTCGCCATCATAAGTGGTGAAAAATATAAAAAGGGCAGATTTGTTACTCAAATGTTTGGCCATACATTTCAAAACGTGGTAGAACTGTACCATATTCTGAACAGGAATGGCAATATAAGTTGTTTTATAGGAACTGTATTTATGCTAGAATTGTTAACTTTGCACACACATTCCCATGGTTAACACATTTATGGAAATTTGTAGAAAGTTCAGAAAATGCTTTCATGGTGAAATGGACAAAATGCTGCAAAAAGGCAAAACAAGGTCTTGCAGCTGCGGGAATTGAGGAACAGATAGTCCATAAAATATGTGATCCTTGTACGTGATTTTCATAGAGGTTACAAATGTATAAATATGTATTTAGGATTTTGATACTAGTGGCTAGAGGAGGTTTCTAAGGATTGTAAAAACTATACCATAAACTTCACATCATCTATCTTTGATCCAATCAGTGTCGGATGCAAGGCGGAGATGAGGCCCTGATCCAATCCCAGTTCACAGGGGTGAGTTTAGTTAAGCAGGCCCATACATCCATTTTTGTGATGATATTGTAAAGGATAAATAGAGAGACAGCTGACAACACAGACACTCTTCTGATTCCAGTGAAGCACTCTGATCCAGCATTCAACATCCAGCCTTTATCATTGCAGATCCAGATGCCAATCACCAGGCCAAGCAGTAGCTGAACCATTTTCAGCTAGGCCTCAATCCTCAACTAATCCTTACAACCAGGTGAAGCGCTGTGGGGTGAGAAAGTATCCTGAAACTATCTGGCTTGCTACCATAATGCCTGATGAACTCACCATCCCGCTGATCTGAAATATCCAGAAGCAAGAAGGGCAGATCCCGTGCAGTTCCGGTGACCGGCCTAACTGATCCTTTCCTGAGAGTGATGTGCTGTCCTTCCCCGATAGATCCAATCCATTGACCAGAATTTTGACGTCCAAAAATCTTAAATCCCATTGGATTGTGAGTATTAACAGGACGCTAGAGAACTATTGTATACCTGGTCTTCTCTTGTTCCCTCCTAATCTCTGAACTATACTTACTTTCATAACCAGTAAAAATCTTTAGTGCTATCATATCCTGTCTATTTGCTGTCATTTTTATTAGTGCAACTCTTATCCATAAATCCCACTTCAAGTGTTTGGACTGGTCCCGCCTGGTAAGGCGATGGGGATCCGTTACTGAAGTCATGAATCAGTCTCAGAGCTTACTTCATCCCAACCTGGTTGTCTAGCCTGCATGCTCTAGTCTTGAGTAAAAGCATAATCCCTACTTTCTGATTTTAAACTGAAGCGATTGTTGAAAATAATGACCCGAATTTGGACAAACACCTCAAACTAAAACCTCTATAATTCCCTCCGTTTTAAAGATAGAAACGAAATTTCAATTCCCACTGATACCCAACATCCTCAGCTATCAACAACGTATCTTTGACTTGTTTATCAAAAATCACATAAGTAAAAGTTTGCCGCAAATATACATTTTGCAAATGTTTTACACGTGTGAATTGTCTTTGAATTATTTCCCACTTTGCCTTTCAGATTCCAATTGCTTTCTTTTGATTAAGTCATTGCATCGAATTTAGGTGCCCCACTGCCTGTGCACCCTGCTAGCGACACAGGCGTTTATCTGCCTGCGCTGGACTATTGTACCCAGCCCATGTGCATACATAGCTCAACAAACCATATCTCCGACTACTCAGCCCCCACCAATGTAATGCTGGCGCTCCTTACCATCATCATGTTCCCTTATTGTATAGTCCCCAATGCTACACCTTGCACAAGAGGTCATTTCATCAAGGTTGGCGAAGGACTAGCTAGACCAGGCTGTCCACACCACTTCCCCATCCCCTGCCCCAACCCTTTCCTCCCCACACACCCCCCTTTCCCCATACCATCTCCTCAGTCCCACATTACACCCACCACCATCAAAAATGGAGCAACCTCAGACCTCCTGTGTCTCAGTCCCAACCCGTCCTTATACAGTCACACCATACCTATCAGCATTAATGGTACGACCACACCCATCCTGGGTATTGAAAGACTCAGACTCATGTCTATAACTAATATGTCCCTACTAGCTACCCCACTTACCACCACACCCAATACCCCGACCAAACTAAACACCACGCCCATTAAACTCCAACACAAAAGTCTCCACAACGCACCACTCAAACACCTAACCAATAACAAAACCACGGACTCTTCCACCACTTTAGACAACACACCACCCACTGCCCCTACCTCCACCCTCAAAAGTGCACTCATCAATGCCCGTTCACTAGGTGCCCATGCCATAGACATCCATGACCTTATTGAAGACCAACACCTTGACATGCTGGTGGTCACTGAAACCTGACTTCACCCAGCAGCAGGACCATCTCTAGCCCTTGCCATTCCCCAGGATTCAGTATCTTTAGAACAGACAGGACAAATACCCAAGGAGGTGGAGTTGCCATAATAGCCAAAACTACTCTGGAAATTAGAGCTAGCCCAATAGAACAGATACAAGGTTACAAACTCCTTCTAGTGAAGTACACCTCCAACCCCAAAACCTCTACTAATTTACTAGTGGTATACAGATCACCCAACAAAAATACCCACCCTGACTTGGACATAACGTTACTCCTAACACCCCTCATCAAACCTAACTAAATGCATAGTCCTCGGTGACTTTAACCTAGGATACAATGACCCCCTGGACTCTGAAGAATCTACATTCTATACAGCCATGTCAGAAATGCAATTGGTACAACTGATAGATAAACCCACTCAAAGGGAAGAACCCTAGACGGGCTTCTCACTCAACTCTAATAGCCATTGACTCCATCCTCCCAGTCAATTGGTCAGACCACTATGTAATTAACTTCACCATAGACAATGCCAGTACAGAGCACATCACCCCTAAAAAAAACAAACATTTGAAACTAGAAATATCAAAAAACTCTGCCGACAAACTCACGCCAGCCCAGAGTGCTGCCCTTGCGGTTCCAGGCACCAACAACCCCTCCTATCTAGCAGAATACCAACAATGCCTTACCCAAACTATTGACCTACTTGCTCCCATCACCACTAAAACCCGTAGACCTGACAAACGCTCCTGTTTTTGGTTTAATGAGGAACTTGTAGCCTTAAGACGCACAAAAAGATCACTCGAACACCTCAACAAGAAAAATACCCCAGAATCGGCACTAGCTTTTCGCTGAGGCCAACAAAACATAAATCAGCAATAATCACCCAAAAAGCCAATGCCTTCAACATCTGCATCACTAATGCGTCCTCTGACAGCAAAGAATTGTTTACCATCCTTAGAGAGCTCGAAAACCCCTGTCAAACTTCAGGACCTTCTAACGCTAGCAAAGACTGGTGCAACACCATACAAAACGCACTCATCTAAAATTCTCCTACTGCAAAATAAAATAGATAAAAAAACCCTCCTAGCCGACAAAACGCCACCCACCATATCAACGACCATACCAAATGTCACTATTGGCCCCCCCATTTCAATTTACACCAGTGTCTAACAAAGAAGTATTTGACACCATAATGAACCTCAAAGCTTCCAACTGTAAAGAAGACCAATTCCCCTCCCATCTAGTGAAACTCTCTGCCCCCACTCTCACACCCATAATCACTGAATTCATCAATGCCTCTTTCCTCACAAACAGTCCCCACCAGTATCAAAAAAGCCTGGGTGACACCACTCCTAAAAAAGCCATCCCTGAACCCATCAATACCCACCAATTACCGACCTATTACAACAGTCCCATTTCTCCTAAAAATAATTGACAAAATAGCCTACTGCCAAATTCAGAACCATTTGGAACAACATCAACTACTAGGAGACCGTCAGTCAGGATTCCGTCCCAACCATAGTACAGAGACAGCCCTCCTTGATCTGAAGATCCAAATGGACGCCACTAAAGAAGCAGGTAAACTGTCTGCTGATGCTCCTGGACCTCTCAGCGGCCTTCGATCTGGTTGACCATGACAAACTCTGCAACACTAGCAAACAATTTCAACCTAGCTCAGAGCGCTACCAACTGGATCAAATCATTCTTGGCTGATAAGAATCAGTAGACCCAATGCCTGTCCCAGCAGGTGTGCCGCAAGGTTCTTGCCCATCCCCCACCCTGTATAATGCCTATACTAAGCTATTTGCAGCATTGGATACCATGGGTGTCATCTATACTAACTTTGTTGATGTCACCCAAATCCTCATTCCTCTCAGGCAATCATGATCAAGACTCCCTCCTGGTTAACCAAATCTACTCACTCATCCAAAACTGGATGGCTAATAACAGCCTCTGTCTCAACGACGACAAAACAGAGCTCCTCATACTAGGCTCCTCCAGCAAAAGCAACACCCTTGAGCCAGCCTTCAAATCATTCACCATTGATGGAACCACAATCCCTGTTCTTAAACAAGTCAAGACCCTTGGCGTCTACTTAGACGCAACACTATCCATGTCTAAACAAGTAAACACATTAGCCTCGTCCACTTCCTACACCTCCAAATTCATCTCCCTCAGCCGTAAATTCCTCTCAGCCAAAAACTGTTACTCTAGCCAGAGCACTCATACTGTCTAAGGTAGACTATTGTAATATCCTCTTCCTGGGCACTTCCAAAGCCAACATAGCCAAACTCCAACTCATGCAGAACAAAGCCCTCGGAGCAGCTTTGGGCATCAAAAAATCTGATCATATCTCTAACACCAGAAGAAACCACCACTGGCTCCCCATCTAAGCCAGAATTCTATTTAAAACCCTGAGCATCACCCACAAATGCAGGGCTAACAAAGCTCCCAAATTCCTCAACAACAGTCACGATGAAGTCCCAGACCAGACTTCTCAGGTCCAACAAAAACGCATACCTTGAAACCCCCAGATACAAAAGAGAAAGCAGGGGGCAGTAGCTTCAAAACACTGGCACCTAGACACTGGAACGCGCTATCTACCCACATTATGAACAAAACCTCCTTCCCTAAATTCAAAAGCATCCTGAAGACTTGGCTCTTCAATAAGTTCTAACTGAACTAGAGCACTAATCCGCTCCAATTAACTGTACATATCTGACTGCTTCGCATATTATTGACTGCCTTGCATATTATTGTATATTATTGACTGCTTTTCCTGTGTGCCTTTGTGTACTTTCTAAGATTGCATTCTCCCATTGTCTAACTACGCTGTGTTACTCCCATGTCTGGCCGTAAAATAAATTGCTTGCATCTGTTCAAAGCAGCTCCTGTGGAAATTATAAGCATTTGGGACCACATTTAGTGTTTTTGCTCAGCAGATCAAAGCCATCCTGACAGTTGAAAAGTAAAATCCGTTTTTTGTGTTAAGGGGGTGTGAGGGAGGTGGGAGTAATATGCTCTTCTGAATTATTACCTAATACCTGCTCTCTCCCCACATCTATTTAAATTGCCTATTGG
Organism: Ambystoma mexicanum; assembly: GCF_040938575.1. Classification (NCBI taxonomy): domain Eukaryota; kingdom Metazoa; phylum Chordata; class Amphibia; order Caudata; family Ambystomatidae; genus Ambystoma; species Ambystoma mexicanum. The sequence continues at coordinate 828,088,072 of NC_090939.1, forward strand.
TGGGTTGTCGGGTGTTGCAGGGGGAACCTCTAACCATAGCGTTATCTGTTCCAAACCAACCCAAAAGTATTCATTTCTTTGCTGCTTTCTTTGTGTTCATTACCCGATTCCCAGTGCATTAAACATATCATTCATTGTTCTGGTCATCCCTTGGTGATTGTTGGTACCTATTAAAATATATTGTGTTTTAAATTCTAACTAAATAAATATTTACCTTTGCAAACTAACCTGATTCCTGGTTCAGTGTGACCGGGGGTGGGTATTTTGAGAAGGGTGTGATATGAGTGGTATATCATTCAGAATATTGAACTTATAGACAAAAATAAATAAGGGTTTCATTTGCGCACTTTATGCTGGGCAAGACTTGGGTGTGGGCCTGATTGAAATCTCTTACACACTACAATGTGGTGCTGTGCTTACTGCCACCCGATGGAGAAAGCCAGCAGGGAACAGAATGCTCTTGGGCTGATGCCTCAGGTCCAAAATGGGCTCCTGCTCTAGTTGTTGGGAGCTTGTGCTCTGGGTGTGGAGGGACAAAGGATGCCAGGTTCAGGGCTTGCAATCCTGGTGGTGGGGTCCATGATGCCAGGTATGGGGCTTGCAATCTCTGGGTGGAGGGCAGGATGCAGAGTATGAGACTTCTCTGGGGGGGGCACAGAATGGCAGGTAATGTTTTTGCACTGGTTAGTGGGGGACAGGATACCCGGCAGAGGCGTTGCTGGGGGGGGGGGGCGCGTGGGGATTGTAGCCCCGGATAGAAACTCAGGAGCTACAACCAAAAGGCTAGCTAGCCCAGAGCCCTGAAAGTCCCAACATTAGTGTAGCCCCAGATCTTTCCCAGACATAGCAACAACCCCGATGCCCGGCATGCAGCTTGCAATCTTGGTGGTGGGGCTACCAGCATGCTCTGTATGTGGCTGGAGCGGCGCTCTGGGTGGCAGCAAGGCAGGTATGGATGGTGGCAGAATGCCAGGTATGGGGCAGGATATCAATAATGGGTTTAGGCTCTGGGGCACTAAGATACATATCGTGACATTACCACCATAAAACTGCTTTATTGGGGCATTGCAAGCTGCACGTGCAGGGCTAAATATTGCATATTTGCTGACCAGGCAGATTATCAATTATTGATGGATTGGAGGGTGCATCAGAACAGGTCATACAGAGGCAGGCTTGGGCAAGGCTTACATGGCACGGTTATGCTCAACTGGCAGATTGCAACTCCCTTGGAATATAACAAAAAGGGTCACCCTGCGTTGACAGCCCTCTGCAGCATTTGAGGGCCACCAGGGTATATTTTAAAGCAACGTGGCATTTTGTTGATACCACCTTGTAATTAATTTGGTTATATTCTGGCACTCCCAAACCGACCGCTATACACTGCATGGCAACATATTAAAACGGATGTCATTTGTACTGACCTGTGACGCATAATTGGTGTTGTGCTTACAGTTAAAGCCCTAGCATCACAAGTTTGATTGTAAATGCCTTTTTTAATCACATTGTGCATTGGCGCTTACATCAAGCGACTTGCATTTCAATGCACAATAACTTTTTTTTTTTTTTTAAGCACCTTTTTACCTCCCCGGTTTCACGTTGGGCTACTTCGCCCATTTCAGTTAACCCCGTACCGCACAACCCCCCACCCCACTCCCTACTCTTGCCTGTGCTCCCCTCTGTGCCCTTCCTGGAGACACCACCTCACCTTCATCTGCCACCGGTGGAAGTGTCAGCCTTCAGCACGCAAGATACTATGAACATGCCATCAATGACACTCTTCCAACTACACATACATAGATAGCCCCAATACAGGCCGTCTCTAAGTTACCACCATCACAAAAAAACGAAGAGTCTCTTGATAACTCTAATTTCAGCCTTGTCCAAAGACTCAAAAGGATGAAGCTGAGGAACGCGACTAGTAGGGTAAGGATCGGTTGTTTCACTGATGGGTGCCAAGTGTTGAGCACACAACCACGTGACATGCGCCTACTTGTGTGCCAAAGCTCACTATTCACCCAGGACACCGAGTCCAGTGTTCACTAGTATATGCCGTGCACCCACCCCCCCTGCAGAGTTGACTCTAAATGGACACAGTGAGGGTGGGCGGCTTTTAAAAAAAAAACCTGTACCTTTCCTGTTTGCCGCTCGATATACGATCAAAAACTTCTCAGCAGGAAAACGAACCCACACATTCAAAACGTCTCCTTTTAAAGCATCATCCAGAGCGTCGACCAATAACCTGCCCCGCCCCCTCAGTAACGATTGTCACCTGTGTCTACTTGCCACCCCCATTCCACGCCCAGCTCTCTACAGGGAACCGAGACTGTGAACGCACACGTGTTGTCATTTATTAGTGTCAGGGGGTTGTTTGCAGCATAGACTTATTTCTTGAGGAAACACACGTTATCATCAGTAGCCTGAAATACCTTGTGATAAAAATCTTAATTTCCATCATAGTTGACATAAAAAAAAGCATTTTCAGATGGGTTGGGAAATGAAAATGAAAGCAATGAGCGAAGCATGGGAGGTTCGAGAGGGGGGAGGGCGGGGCTTAGGGCGATGGAATGTGAATGTGGTCTCCGAATTATTCTCGACAGGTGCCCACTGGTCTCTTTTAACCAGAGTAACGTTTGCCAGTCCCTCAGTGTTAAGACAGCATCTCGCTGCATACCGGGCCTTAACGTTTTTGAGGTTCTCTATCAAAATTACGACGTATGTGGTAATGACCTCCCTTTTGACGGCCTACATTTTAACTTTAAGAATGGGGGCTTAGGGGAGGGTTACCCCAGCCCTACCCTCATCCCTATCCCTTACCCAACCCTTACTTTTCTTTTCTTTTTTAAACCGTTATGTACGGTCAGCTTGCAACGAGATGCTTTTTTAAAAACCCTTTCTTCTTATTTTTCCTTTTTCTGATTTGAAAGGGTTTTACTTGGGTTCACCTTATCTCACCTGCTTATGTCGTCTGTACAATTCGGCCATAAATTGATTTAGTCGTTTTTTCATCAATCTGACTGAACACACATTTTCAGTTTTTCCTATAAGGTGGCACTTTTGCGCCACCTATACGCAGATGCTGAAATAATGCATTAGAGCAGTGTGCCAGCGCCACGTTTCGGCACGGGCCATTTTGCCGCACCTCTGTGGCTGCAGAGCCTCTTTAGGCTAAGCTGCACAAAATACCCAGACCTGCCATTAGTGGAAAAGTTTGCTTTAATGTGACAGACAACAGTTTACAAACTTCCCTAACGGCCCCTCGGCCTTACAGACTAACCAAACTGTTAAACATGTGGTTAAAGCCCCTCCTCCTCCCCATACCCTCCCTTCAAATATTCCTTCCCCCAGGCAGCTGAGAGGAATGAAAATAATACAATTTCACCACTTTTCACTGGGACGAAAAAGATGCCTGCAAAGTGTTGTGAAGGTCAGGCATGTCTCTTAATCATGGTCAGGCAAGCCTAATTGAGAGAGCACACCTGCAACCTGTTAAAGGATTACAGGTGTATAAAATGAGGAGAAAGCAACACAAAGAGAAGCAGCAGGGAGGCCTGTGGGATCAGCAGGGAACCTTGTTTGAGGAGAGGCGAGCTGTTGGAGGAAACTGCTAAAGGTCGGTCTGCCATGAGTAGCATGCTGAGATGCTGGGAAAAACGGAGACATGTAGGAAGGAAGGGTTATAGGTTAAAAAATATAATAAAAAAAAAAAAATTGAACCTCTTGTTTTCAAACCTATTGACCCGATCCTATTGCATTCAAACCTTTTGTATTTGCACCTTTAACTGGACACCGGAAGGAAGTGTGGCGTGGGAGCAGGAGCTCCATTGTATAGGACTGAGGGCAGAGAAGGGAGCCGTGTGGCGAGACTTTCTGTCAGGAAACAGCGTACCCGGAATCGTGGGAGTGCTTCTGAGTTTGTAGCGCCGGATACATCACCCAGGGCCCTGAATCTGTCCAAACGATTGGCGTCTCGCACCCCGTCACCAAGACTGTCAACATTACGATAAAGGACACCGTTCCTTGCTCGTTGGCTATTGCCATGGTGATGGGTGAAGTCTTTCATTTCACGTCACCATGTGAGAGCAAGCTTCTAATTGCAGTTCCTGGACCTTCGTGATCTTGCTAACACCTGTGTTTACCAGTGCCTCTTGACCTTTGCTACGTTTTCTGGACCTGCTTTGCGCTATGTTTTGCCTAGTTACCCATCCAACATTAATAACCCTGCCTGTAATACAGACTTTCTTGCCCAAAGCTTTGTCACTTTTACTGCCCGCCTGTTACTGAACCCGGCTTGTCTAACAGACTTCTCTGCTCTGTGATTAGGAATTTTTGTCTGCCGCTGGCCAACATTGTTCGATCCTCGAACAGATACATTGCCTTACCCTCATCAGAAACTGCGAATTTCACCTTCCATCGGATTCTGCTTCGCACTTGGACACTGCGTGCTTGGACTCCATACAACCATACCGCACATGGACTCGAGACGCTTACTGTTTTGTGCTGTTACTCTCGAGGCATCCTCGTGCAGTCAGGGTAAGTCCTTGTACTGGACTTGGATTCCGTACTTTCTGTTTTTCCAAGGATTACTTAGGCGTCCTGGTGCCGTCGGGGTGGTTCTTGGTGCCTTGCGGAATTCCAGGACTTCTTGCTCCCATGTGGACCATACTCTGATAATACTTGTTTCTCTTGGTTTGATCTGAGTTAGTTGCCCTCTTCTGCTCCTCTTCGTCAGTGCTGGACTGGCCCACCGGGACAGCAGGACTTTCCCTGGTAGGGCCTCTTTTCTTGCTTTGGCTCTTGGGCGGAAGGATACATGAATTATTAACATTGCAGGAATACCGAGACCAGCCTGGGTGGTTTGCTATCACCCTTGCTGCTGCATTTCTCTTTTCTGCCTGGGGCCAAAAGTCCGGGCTTGTGCCTGCACATTTGTGAGGGGGCACAGCCCGGGGAACCGCACGTTCCCTGCAGCCTTACTGTCTGCTGTGCTCACATCACATGATACAGTTTGCGCAGGTTCAGCGTAGCCCAGGCAACACCAATGCTGCTGACTCTGATGCTGCTGAGTGCTTCGAGTACGAGGTGAGCAGGGCAGTGTGTTCAGGCCGAGGCCCACTGGCGCTACCACTGCTTCACTGAATTCAGTGGCGATACAAAACGATTGTTACTAAATGCATGGTTGTATTTTTTGGGCTATGGTTGCTTTGCCCGTGACATCTCGAGCAACTCCAAGAAATCCACAAAATTACCCACCGCTATTACAGTTACGTTAATAGCACTGTCAACACAAAGCACAATTACAGCCATATCACAAGTTCATATACGGCGGTATTAGCACTGAAAACCGGTACTTATGCACCCGAGATTTACCTCCAGCTTTTAGCTGGAGGTAAATGAAGACAGGTGCCAGCAATGAAGCTACAGGTGCCCCCAATGCACTCCTGAGGGCTACATAAGGCACACCCCTACCCTAAACACTATTTGCAACACCATGCTGCCATTACTTGCTGCAAGCTGGGACAGGCTACGCCTCGAAGTAGAGATGCTGGTCAACCGGGCCACGGCACAGGTAGTACAGGTGGTGGTAGGGAGAAGGAGGGGGTGAGGAGAGCCCAAGCAAGGCGTGCATCCATCCCAATGGTCAGGCCCTCACCCTGTGCACTTCACTGATACCCAGTTGGTGACTGTACCGCCTCAACAGGCAGAGGGAACAGGATAAACATCAGAACTGCCAGACCCCCACTGATGAAGCTGGTGTCCGTACTCCAATTATTAGCTACTGGCACTTTCCAGCACTCTGTGGCCATGATGCACGACATGGCGCAGCCCACATTCTGTGCAGTGTTGGACCAGGTGCTGAACGTCCTACTGCGGCATGTGCTTCAGCACATTACACTGCCCGAGTCCAGCTAAATGCTATGAAGGCAAAGTTCTATGGCATAGCCCAACTGCCAAATGTATTAGCAGCCCTGGACTGCACCCATGTTGCGTTGGTGACCCTCAAGGCCCGCAAAGAAGTCTACAGGAATCAGAAGCACTAGCACTCCCTCAATATGCAGGACACCTGTGACCCCAACCTCATAATCAGCTACTGCTGTGCCCGCTACCCAGGTTCCACCCACGACTCCATGGTCCTACAGAATAGCACACTTCCTGGATACATGAAGAGTCACAGGGGACAATGGACGTGTGGGTGGGTAAATCTTCCTGCACACATGCACTGTGAAGCACCTGACCAAATTGGGGGTTGTGGGGTGTGATGAATGACACAAAGCACGTCCTGAAGCAAATGCAATTGCATTACTTTGGCGGCCCTAGCACCAAAGTCAGAGTACAGACAAGGTGCATGTACATGTTGGCCACATCTTGATGGACGTGCTGTTCAACACATACAGCATCATTGTAAACCACACAAACGACTACGGGTTCCACAATGCATCATGCATGGTCCTAAGCAATACTAAACAAATGCCAAAATTGCCTTGCCCAACTGCAGACCTGCCATTGCCACAGCCATGTACACATGTACACCCACCCTGCAATGTTTCCCAACTGCCCCAAGATCAGCCGAAGGGAAACCCTGAATACCACAAGCAAGAGAGCAATATACAGACACAAGGCTGCTTACAGGAACACATTTCACCAATATACACATTACCCAGCAGCTACAGCAATGTCACAGAGTGCATGTGAAGGTCAAAGAATGCAAGATATCAGTGACACAGCCTGCCAAGATTTTTAGAGGCACATGACATGTGATGTGTTCCCACATGCATGCACATGATGTCCATTGCCCCAATACAATATGTTAGTCCACCATCACACATTTCACAGTTACTGATGTGTGTGCCTCTTCCCATGCAAGTGACTCTGGATATCCGCAGCTGGCCTGGCTGATGACCCCTGTGAGTGATCCACGAACATCCCACGACATGGCATATAACCAGGCACACATAAGGACCTGTGTGTGCATTGAGCAGACGTTTGGACTCCTGAAGGCAGGATTTTACTGCCTAGACCGCACAGCGGAGCCCTAATGTACGCTCCTGAAAAAGTATACAAGATCGTGCTTGCGTGTGCTATGTTGCACAACATTTGTGTAAGGCGTAATGTACCTCTACCCCTTGACGTGGACATACCACCCCAGAGGATGATGGCGCAGTGTCTGAGGCAGGTGCCAGAATCGGCAACATCAGAGATGATGTAAGGGAAGGGAGACTGGCTCTCCAGGCACTGATTAACAATTTGTGACTGTCACATTTGTAAATAAACTCCAAAATTACACAATCAGGAATGTCCTCACATTGATGTAGTTCAACTGTTTTATTCTAACCATGTGCCCTAACTATCCCCCTCCCACTCTCCCTTCCACCACCAACTCCCCACAACACTCTCCCTCCTCCACTCTCCCACCACCAACTCCCCAGCACATTATACCCCGTCCCACCACCAACTCCCCAGCACACTATCCCACCTCCTGCCTCCCATCACCAACTCCACGGCATGGCCACTCAGGGCGATTGATATCAGAACATTATTTCCGTGGCCTCCCCCACTCCACTTTCAGCAACTATTGATCTGGATCGCAGATGGTGGAGGGGCTGACTCCTTGGTGTTCTATGATGGGAGTCCTCTGTTTGTGTGGTGGTTCTAGAAGGAATGGACCCATGCTCCAGGAGCTGTTGGCGTACAAACTCACTGCTTTGGCGGATGTCCTCTGCAAGTGTTGAGACGCATTCCGTCATCTCACGGACCTTCTGGCCAAATATCCTCAGTGCTGCCGTATCGGCAGTTATCACTCTCTGTGTCCTTGCATTGTCCCACACAATCCTGCGTGTAGCCCCCTGGATGCTGTCATGTATGGCCTGCATGTGCCCTGCGTGGATGCGCCCAATGGCCTCCACCTCCCTCTGTCTCTGTTCCATGTCCCCCAGACCTCGCAGCACCATGCCAAAGGTGGCTGAAGGCTGCATTGGAGAGGGTCTGCGCTGTGGGGGTGTGCTGTTGACAGGGGAGCCATTTGATACGATGTCCGTGTCTGCATCAAGCGTATGAATTCTCCAGTGGCGGGGTGGGCTCTCAGGTGTGGTGGAGGGCTGCAGGCGGAGACTGCAACCAGGGATTGTTGGCACTTCCGCCTGTGATTTTACTGGGCTGCTGTCCCCCTGTGTCTCCACAGTCACTCTGGTAGGTGGTGTATTTTCTTGGCGTTACGCACAGCTGCGGGTGTGGATGCAGCTGCCACAGTCGTGCTCCTGGTGGGCTGGGGGTGTGTGGTCCTGGTCCTGCTGTGAAGCAGCGTGACACTGCATGACATCAGCCCTGGCGTGGCCATGTGTGCCACTTTGCAGGGTGGTGGTGGTGGCAGTGGTACTGGTGGGTCATGATGGCTGGGACGTCCCACTCCCAGATGGGCCTGACACCTTGTCGTCTTCAGATGCCTCTGGCGTAGCTTGAGTGCCTGTAGGGGACATGGGAGATGTTGTCAGGTTTCATTCCCCATGTGTATTGGCATGCAAGCCATTAATTACATGGTGCTGAGTGTGATCTACAGGCAATTGGGCTGATGTGCATGGTTGGTCAGAGGTGTTTGCATGTGGATTCACAATGACAAATGGTTGGGACGGATGCAGATATGGATGTGTGTTACATGGCCAGTTGGTCTTTGCTCTGTGTGTGGGGATGGCAAGGCCTCTGTGATGGGGCAGCTGTTGTATGGCATGCATGCTTTGGGTCCCCATGCACACACATCCCCTCCAGGGGTCCCACTCTGATGGGGGCATGGCTTGCTTCATTACACTGGCTGCTCCTTATGGGGCATTGCTGTGCTGCCAGCATGGGTGTGCAGTGCAGGGCACTTGGATGGGTCCCTTTCCTCCCCTCCCACTGTTGTGACTCACAGGGGTGGCCTTGGTGCACGGGCACATGGCTCCTGTGGTTGTTGGCTGATGTGTCACCCACTCAATGCACCATCTCGCCATGCTCAGCTCTGGGGTATGGCCACTGGGGCGTCTTCTGCTAGCCTGTCATTGATGCATGCACATGTGCTGGGGGGGGTCTGACTCACCTCCTGCCTCCAGGCTGCTGGCACCCACCTCCACACCTGCAAATCCCTCGATGGCGTCCATGTCCAGCACCGTGTTGCACCTGCCCTCCCATGCAATGAGGACCAGTGGCTCCACAGTACATACTCTGGTTGCAATGCTCTCCCACAGTCCGCACACCCTGACCCTCAGGTCATTCCATCGGTTCTTGTAGCCCTCCCCATCACAGGGACACTAGCCACCGCTATCACCTTCTGGCTTCTGGAATGCCAGATGGCTGTTCCCCGCTGGCCTGATGTTTTCCACTGCCTGGCACCATAGAGTTAATCATTTTATGCTAGCACCACCAGCGCCGCCCCCCCACCCCAGAATTTGGGTTTTCTTAGGCGATCTTGGGCACCCTTGCCTCTGACCCTCTCCTGGGACATTCTGTCTTGTTTCCAGGTCAGGATAGCTACAGAAAGGGGAGTTATTTAATGGACTGTGTTTTTCAAAATGGCTGGTTTGATACTTCCCATTCCAGCGGTGACGCAATTTCCGCCGGCGCTTCCGCTACTGCCACCGCCGTAGTCGGGGGCGCCGTCACGCCATGTTGTGATCCGGTGCTAATAACGCTGCACGACCCGGCGGGATTTGCCCCGGTTTACCAACCAACTAATTATGATGCCCTTTGTATCTAATTTGTCGCGTGTCTTAAGAAGAACTTTTTCGAAAGTCTCTGATTGCTGGGCATTTCACTTAAAGTAAAACAAATGAATCTTGAACATCGGGCTGCATGGAAATTGAATCTCAAGCCAAACCAATTTCCATTGAATAATGAACTGAATAAGAACTTTATAATGAAGCAAAACTACTGCATGTTGAATTCTGAAGTGAACAGAACTTTAAAATTAAGCAAAAGTACTGCATGCTGAATTCCAAATTGTATGGAACTTTCAAATTTAAGCTAAACAAAGATACATTGAATAATGAATTAAATTGAACTTTAAAATGTTTCCAAAGAAAGGCGTATTGAATATCGAATTGGATAAAAGCTTCAAACTGCATGAATATACATTGAAAGCAATATAAAGCAGAATTAACTGAAACCCTGAAGTTAAACCTTATATAGCCAAGATACCCACATGAAAACAGATTATGGAAAAGGGGTGCAAATGTAAAAGAGAGTCATAAGAAGATAAGGAAACTTGTGATGATGAAATTTAAGTCTTGGCGAAGACTGAGACTTGAGGAACTACATTTGTTGACTTGAGGACGGAGTCTCAATGTTTTTTTATGTTTGAACTGTGTTACTTGGAACTTGGGGAAGGGAACCCCAGAGGATTGTTTAAAACTGTATCACTGTCACAGCGCTTTCCACCTGGTGCCTATGGAAAAGATGGATATTCCACCATTAGCGTTCCGTTACGTTTCCATCAGAATGTGCAATAGCGCTCTAGTCTTTTCCAAGATGGTCGCCGTCAGACTGGTTTTCCACCAGTTCCCAAAACAGTGCAGTGCGTTGAAACCCTAGTCATTCTATTACGGGTAAGACGCTAGTGTTAGACTTTCTTCACGGCTCCTCGAGCTGCTTACCAGTCTACCCCTGTATTTTCTCCTCCCTCTCTCTCACCTGTTCTTGCTATCCTCCTTTGTGGTTCCTGTCAGCTCCTGGTTCTTCGGACTGCTGCTCCTCTGCACTCAGACTCGTTCATTTCTCGCTCTCCATCTCCCTACCTGCTGCTGCTTCGGGTCTCTGTTCAGGTATCCTGCCTGGGCCTTTCTGGACATACCTGTGACACGAGGTATGTCCCACTATTACCAAACTTGAGGAAACTTCATGACAATCCCGAGGTTTTTTGCCTTCAGTGGCCTTTTCCCCAACTCGGTTGTACCGGGGAAGGAGCCTCTTGTCCGCCTGTCTCACCAGTCGGGCATAGTGGCTTCCCTCAGTGACAGACCATATCTCTTTAAAGAACGAAAGACCTCCAGGAAGAAGAAAAAAGGAAAGAAGGAATCAATGAAAGGATCCCCCCGTCTAGCGAGGAAGGATCAGGTGAGGATCTAGGGGATTACTCTGACAGTTGTGACTGCTTGCAACGCCAAGAAGAAGACAAAGTCACCCCTGAACAAGTGTAGGAGTTGGTCGCTGCAGTTCAGGGACTCACCCTAGAGGTCCAGAACCTGAAGACCGAAAACACTGTGTTGAGACAGCTGGTCACTGCCAGAGAACACCACCCTACTAATCTCCCTACCATGTATTTGGCCTCAGGTAAATATGACGGATCCCCAAAGAAGCTATAGGAGCTCATTGAGGCTTGCATAGTCCACTTTACCTTCCGTACCAGAACCTATGCATCAGACCATGCCTGAGTGGGGTTCATGATATCTGTTATGGTCGGCAATGCCCTAGCTTGGGCTACCCCTCTGGCTACCTCTGCTAGCCCCGTTTTGCAGGACTATGAGGAGGTGCTTTGAATTTATTGTCCTACATCACTACCTTCAAACGTACTGCTGCCGAAGCTGGATGGCCATAGTTGGCACAATACACCATATTCAGAAGGAGCTCACGAGAGGACATCAAGGATGAACTAGCCCGTACTCATCGTCCCAATACATTGGTCGACTTACTCTCCCTGGTTCTCCAAATAGACTATCGTCTAACTGAACCAAGAACAGAAGGAAAAAAGACCAAAGTGACCTTTCCGGTTACCCCAGACACAACAACGACCTTTGTTACTACATCCAGCAGAGCTCCAAGGGATGAACCTATGCATTATACTATGTACTGCACTGCCCCCTCCTCTCCCCTCCCCACTTTTCCCCCTTGCCCCCTCCCCTGCACTTGCATGATCTCAATGTCACCTGGCCTAGTAGGATCGCTGTTTCTGGCTTCCCTCTGTTTCCCCTCCCTTGCCACGTCGCTCCTTGAAACACTTGTGTATGGGCATGTTATAAATGCCATATCATATCATATCAGATAGGATCGACACAAGCACCTCTAACCCCAGAAGAAAGGAAGCAGAGACGGGAGAAGGGGTTATGTATGTATTGCTGATCTAATACCCACCTGTTACGTGACTGTCCTGAAGTTCCACCCCAGCGGGCGGGAAATGACAGACCTCAGTCCTAGAAGGGACCATGGTCACAGTTCCAGTCCCTCTCGCACCCTCTCTGTTACCTCCCGACAAGAGGATAACAGATTAATGGTCGTAAGTATTCAGATCACAGTAGATCTGAGGAAGATTGAAACTTTGGAACTCATTGATGGTGGAGCAGCCAGTAATTTCGTTGACACAGTCTGGGCTGATAAGTAGAGGATCCCCAGCCCCGACAGATGGGAGGATCAAGCTGTCAAGGGAGTAGATGGGAGACCTCTCAGTTCAAGTCTGATAACACAGAACACCAAGGTACTGGAGGTATCCGTGTTCCAACACTGTGAAACTCTACTGAAATCATCTGTGCTGCCCATGTCCCTGTCATATTAGGGATTCCCTGCTTAAGGTGACACAATCTCAATATTGATTGGGCCAAGAATCTTTTGCAGTTCGATTCTGAATATTGGGTCAAATAGTGCCTGGAAGAATCCCTGAAGAAATATGTAATAGCCAGTCCCACTGTACATGCCAATGTGGTCGGTGTACACTGTATTCCTCCTGAACTCAAGGAATGCAAGGATGTGTTTCAAGACAAGGTCCCTAAATATCCTCCACCTCATCGTCCAAAGGATTGTGCGATTGATCTCACTCCGGAGGCTTTGGTTCCATTTGCTCGTATGTATCCACTATCTCTTCCAGAGTAGCAGGTATGCAGGGAGTATTTGGATTCCAACCTTCAAAGCAGCCTCATTTGACCCTCTCATTCTCCTGCTGGGGCATAATTTGTTTTTCATTCTGAAAAAAGACACGCATGAGTTAAGACCATGCATCGATTATAGGGGCCTCAATAGGGTTACGGTCTGTGTTTGCTACCCTATGCCTCTTATCGGACACATATTGGATGCGGTATAAGGGGCTATGGTCCATTCCAAACTAGACCCACGTGAGGCTTACCATATTATACATATAAAGGCCGGATTCAAATGGCAGACCACATTTCGGACTCCTTTTGGACATTTTGAGTACCAACTAATGCTGTTCGGCCTGGTCAACGCCCCAGTCATCTTTCAACACTTTATGTACAGGCTCTCTTCGGACATGTTATTCCACACAGTCATCATTTATCTCAATGACATTCTGATTTTCTCATCTTCACAGCATGTACATCAGATGCAACTCAGAAAAGTTTTGGTTCAACTACGGAAGAAGCAACTCTTGGTTAAACCAGAGAAATGCTTCAATGAATTCACCACTTTGCCCTATTTAGGATATATCTTGTCCGAGTAAGGTATTGAGATGGACCACCGTAAAGTGACGGCTATAACCAAATGGCCTACTCCTGCTTCTGTGAAGGACGTACAGTGGGTCTTAGGTCTTGCAATTGTTTACCGCAAATTCATCCCTGGCTTCTCTGAAATTGTCCTCCCTATCACTTCTCTCCTTAAGAAGCACACTCTATTGTGGTGGGCTGAATTGGCAGAGTCAGCCTGCCAACACTTCAAGTCTTTGTTCTGCTTTGCTCCTATCTTACGGCAACCCAATCAGACTTTCCCTTTATAATTGAGTCCGACACCTCTGCTGCATTAGTAGGAGCTGTTCTCATACAAGAGTTGGAAGGTCGAGAACATCCCATTGCTTACCTTTCGAGGACCCTGTCTCAGAGTGTAGTCAACTAGTCAGTGATTGAAAAAGCGCTACTTGCCATGGAACTAGCTTGCAAAGAATGGCTCCACCTGTTACAATGGGCATCCCAGTCCTTTTGAAATACGTACCGACCGTCGGAATCTACAGATTTAGCAGCAGATGGAATGTCTCAACCCCAGACACACTCGGTGGGCTCATTACTTCGCCTAATTTGTTTTCTCTATTATCTACATACCAGGCAGCCAAAACATCTTAGCAGATGCATTGTCTCGAAGTCAGGACCAGGTCAGCACCCAGGGTCTCCCACAGCAGTATGCCTTTTGAAGTTTCAGTGTCCTCTTTCTTATAAAATGTTAAGAAAGCCTCAATCACGTTACCTCCAGACTTGAACGAGAACAAGAAGTTTAACCTTGAAATGGAGGAGGGCTTGATATTTCACAAGCATCAGTTGTATATACCTGATACTTCCATACAAGGCTTAGGCCTATCTTGGGATCACAAAGGCAGGATTGGTGGCCATCAGGGATTTTCCAGTGTGCTAGAATTCACACAACACAACATTTGGGGGCCAACTATTCATTTGGATGTCAAGACCTTTACACAAGCTTGTCCTGTTTGCACTCAAAAGAAGTACTGCACCAAGAAACCCATTGGCTATTTGGAACAAAACCCCGTTCCCTTAAGAACATGGAGTCATCTCTCCACCAATTTTGTGGTTGATCGACCACCTTCTCAAGAATGTACAGCTATCATGGTTACTGTCGACTCCTTCAACAAGGTGGCTCACTTCATCCCACTTCCAGGCTTACCCACCACCTCAGAGATGGCTAAAGTGTTTTTCCGTCAGATATTCCATCTTCACGGCCTACCTGAATGCATAGTTCCCAGCCGTGGACCTCAATACACTTCAGTGTTTTGGGGAACCTTATGCAAGATTTTTGGCATCAGAAGAGCTTTGTCATCTGGATATCAGCCACAGACCAATGGGAAAACTGAGAGGCTTATCAGCACCATGGAACAGTATTTTAGGTGTTTCATTAATGCACAACAGAACAGCTGGGAGGACCTTCTCCCTAAAGCTGAGTTCTTCTATAACAATTCAGTACAGGCCTCCACCAAACTAAGCCACTTTTACTGTACTTCTGGTATATATCCACGCATTCTGCCAACCTCGTTGTTCCCTGCATCTAAGATCCCTTCAATTGACTCTTTGTTGTCACACATCTCCAGTTCCCACAATACCGCCCATAAGAGGTTGTAAGAAAGCAAGAAGAGACATAAGTAACAATCTGATAAGCATCAGAGTGAGGTTCCTGGATGGGATGTCGTGTCTAGAGTTTGGCTGTCCACCAGATATTTGCCAAGATGGGTCCATCCAACCAAACTCTCTCCCTGGTATACGGAACCTATGAAATCATAGCCAAGATCAATCCTGTGGCTTTCAAACCAAGGCTTCCCAGTTCTTTGAGCCGCTTACACCCGGTGTTTCATTCATCCCTTCTTTGCTCTTGGGTAACTGATCCCTTGATGGAAGTCAGAGCCAAATATCCCTATCTACTCTTACCCTAAGGAGTATGAAGATTCCCATTTCTGTGACTCACGATATCACAAAGGGAGAATCCAATATCAGGTGCAGTGGAAGGGTTTTCCATCCTCCGAAAATTCTTGGGAACCCAACTCTTATATTCAAGCTCCTCTGTTGATTCAGTTCCATCAGAAACCCCCAAGCAAACCTGGCACCTCCAGGTATAAGAGGGGGCATACCGTCCCTGCGCTTCCCCCGGCACCTATGGAAAAGATGGACATTCGGCCATTAGTGTTCCATCACATTTCCATCAGAAAATGCGGTAGCGCTCTAGTCTTTTCCAAGATGGCCACCATCCGACTGTATTTCCTCCACTTCCCAACACAGGGCAGTGCGTTGCAACCCCAGTCATTCTATTACGGGGTAAGCTGCTAGTGTTTGACTCTCTTCACGGCTCCTTGTGCTTCTTGCCAGTTCTCCTCCCTCTCTCTCACCTGTTCTTGCTATACTCCTTCGTGGTTCCTGTCAGCTCCTGGTTCTTCAGACTGCTGCTCCTCTGTACTCCAACTCGTTCATTCCTCACTCTTCATCTCCCTACCTGCTGCTGCTTTGGAGTCTCTGTTCAGGTATCCTGCTTGGGCCTTCCTGGACATACCTGGGACACAAAGATTGGTTCGAACCACCATTACCAAACTTCAGGAAACTTCACGACACTCCCAGGGTTTTTTGCCTTCATTGGCTTTTTCCCCATTTTGGTTGGACCAGGAAAGGAGCCTCTAGTCCACCCGTCTCACCAGTCGGGCATAGTGGCTTCCCTCTGTGACAGACCATATCTCTTTAAAGAAAGAAAGACCTCCAGGAAGAAGAAAAAAGGAAAGAAGGAATTGAGGAAAGGATCCCCCTCGTCTAGCAAGGAAAGATCAGGTGAGGAACAAGGGGATTGCTTCGACAGTTGTGACAATCACCTTAAAAAGGACATTTTGAGACTTTTTGTGCAACTGCTTTACACCTGGGGAAGGGAGCTGAAAGGAAGCTGCATGTCAGGAAAATGGTTGGTTGGGGCAAAAAACGGCGCTTTACAGCCAGGAAATAGGCTGTCTTTGGAATAAACTACATTTCCCAGCATGCCTAAGGGAATTCAGTAGTCCGGGGTTTCACGCGATACAACAGCTGGTAATTAGGAAGGGGATAAATCTCCAACCGCCCGTGCCTCTGTGCAGATAACTAATGATTATGTGCAAGGGCGGCAGGGTGGAGAGTGTGTGAAGCCAGGCCATCTGTTCGGACGCCGGAGGACTGATGGGCGTCAGCACGGATTCCAGAAACCAGATAAGCATGCATTCCGGGCCGCGGCAGTGATTTACGAGCGGCTTGGACGAGCTTTGAAAGCAGCAGTCATCAGGGCTCAGGTGTCCTTGTGAGGCGCCCGGGCCATCAGCTAAGTGCCTTTTCCATTGTGTTATATTTGTGCCTACAAACTTTTAGAGCCAATTAGTTATGTGCGTGTGTGAAGTAACGCACATCCACGTTAATTAATAAACAGGCTGAATTACTTTGTCAGGCCTGCCAACAGTGTTTCACTGAAAAAAACGGAATTAGTGCCAAGGCATATGAGATTAAGGACACTGTGTATCTTTTGGCATGCATTCAATCTGCATCATTTGTTTGTTGCTTCAGTGTGCCCATTGTGCCATGAGTCTAATGTGCAAAGGTCTGTTTGAGCATAATTGCTCCCAAATGTGAGTGTTCATTATGTCTGAATTTCTAACACTATCTACATTGTGTTTCAAGTCATGTTATAAGTGTTTTCCCTATGAAAAAATGCTAAGTGTATGCATATGCATTTAAATAGTTTCAGATACCATTTTGGAGGTCAGGTTAGGACAGGTCAGGTGTAGGAGGTATTCTCTATATATCCGTGTATTAAGTTGGATTTTGCTATATTTGCATGTTATGTTTCCCCCTCCTTCCCTTTGTCATTCCACCCCCTTTCCCTAACTCCGTCTTCCCCCCATTGGCTGCCACGTGGCTCCCTATGTTACTAAGTCAGGCGCCCGTGCTAACCAAGGTGGGAGGGTCGAATCTATTTGGTTTCTGCTGTTCGGGAGAGGGGGTCGAGACCCCTATCCCTTTGTTGGCATTGACAGAATTATCTGCCCCCGATTTCGGGGTAATTGAACCACCCAGGCCAAATGGAGACGAATCCTCCTTCTTTAGCAAAAGTGCTGAAAGCACTACAAGATATTCAAATGGAGTTAGTACAAGCCAGACAAGAATCAAACACGTTGAAGGTTCAGGTGCAGGGTTTGGTCACACAGGGCACCCAGTTGGATAGGGCTGGATCATCTACAGGTGATTCAACAAGTAGAGTCCCAGCAACAGTGATAGTGCAACCCCCGAGTAGTGTGCCTTTAGCAGCCCCCGAAAGATTCACAGGGGATCCCAGGAAATATATGACCTTCTTAACCCAGTGCCGCTTACATTTCTTATGTAAACCCACAGCCTTTGAGACCACACTGGCTAGAACAGCTTAAGTCATTTCATATTTAACGGGAGATGCGGCAGCATGGGCAATGCCTCTGGTACAGAAGAATGATCCGTTATTGTATAACTGCGATGGTTTCTTGGGGGAATCTGGAAGATTGTTTGACCATAGAGAAGTTTCTCTGGCTCCAGATAAAGAATTGCTGGCATTAAGACAAGGAATGATTGAAACAGACTGGCTCAAAAATAAACAGACTGTGTTATTTTATCAAGGGTTAAAGGAAGAATTGAAGGATGCGATTGCGCAAGTCGAACCCCAACCGACTACTTGTACTGCCATGATTGATTTAGCGTTAAGACTAGATCATCGGATCAATGAGCGCAAGGGAGACAAGAAAAGAGCTGAGGTAGCGCCCTTTGCCCGACTGGATCGGGGAAGAGGCAGTAGGAATATAGAAGAACCCATGCAGATTGGTGGAGTGAGAGGACCCTTGTCGACAGCAGAAAAGGAACAACGCAAGGCGAACAATTTGTGTTTGTACTGTGGACAACCAGGGCATTATATTAGAACCTGCCCAAACACTCCCAAGAAAGGAGGCAGCGGTGACCAAAGTAAAGGGGAGACGGGAAAAGGATTGGGCCGGCCTTAGGGGGAACAAAGGTGACAGGCCCGAAGGAGACTAGGTTCCCCAATTGGATAGCTAATACGACAGGAAATAGGAAGTCCCATTTGTGTATATTTTGGTGACTTTATTCTTTGCCTTTACTAAACAGATAGTATCAGCCATGGTTGATTTAGGAGCCACTGGGAATTTCATCAATATTGGGTTGGCCAAGAGGTTAGGTTTACCTTTAAGAGAAAAATCACATTTGGAGGGCGTGCAATCAGTAGATGGTTCTCCATTAATTTCTGGACCCATTTGCCAGCAGACTCAGCTCATTAAAATGAAGTGTGGGTCTGGGCATATGGAGGAGATTGTGTTTGATTTGATAGCGGCACCTCAGTTTGGACTCATTTTGGGCATGCCTTGGCTAATGCAGCACAATCCTAGGATTGATTGGGTTAAGCGTGAGTTGTATTTTGAAGATTCAGGGTGTGAGAGCCACATGGAGGAGGAGATGGGCCCCGCATTGTTGTTGGCAGAACAAGTGGCAGAACCCCAAATGGTCAGAG
The DNA here is from genome assembly GCF_040938575.1 of Ambystoma mexicanum. Lineage (NCBI taxonomy): Eukaryota > Metazoa > Chordata > Amphibia > Caudata > Ambystomatidae > Ambystoma > Ambystoma mexicanum. The sequence goes on from NC_090939.1 coordinate 828,107,017, forward strand.
CAGTGGTGGGGAATATTCCGGCCCAGTACCAAGATTTGTCGAAAGTATTTGATAAAGGGGGAGCGGACAGGCCCCATAGATCTTATGATTGTGTAATTGAATTGGAGCCAGGGGCTAAGTTACCTTGTAGTAGAATCTATGCTCTGACTGAAACAGAAAACCAGTATTTACGGGAATATCTGGATGAAATGTTGAATAAGGGGTTTATCCGACACTCTACCTCACCTGTCTCATCTCCTTTATTCTTCGTTCCCAAGAAAGAGGGTACGCTTAGGACATGTATTGATTACAGAGCATTGAATAAGGTACAGTAAAGAACAGATATCCTTTACCTTTGAATTCTGTGTTGTTAGATCAGGTTAAAACAGCAGTGGTGTACACGAAACTAGACCTGAGAGGAGCCTACCATTTAATCCGAGTGAAAAAGGGAGACAAGTGGAAAACGGCCTTCAGAACTAAGTTTGGTTTGTTTGAGTACCTGGTCATGCCTTTCAGGCTCTGTGATGCCCCTGCAGCATTTCAATACTTTATGCAGGAGGTGTTGAGTGAGTTTCTAGATGTGTTTGTCATTGTATGTATAGATGACATTCTAATTTACTCAGCTACTGAAGAGCAGCACATTGGGCATGTTAGAGCAGTGTTGAAAAGATTACAATACTATCAGTTGTATATCAAACTGGAAAAATGTGCCTTTCATACCACTCAGGTAGAATTCCTTGGTTTCATTTTGACCCCTTCTGGTATAGTGATGGACAAGAAAAAAGTTCAAGCAGTCACTGAATGGCCAGCGCCTCAATGTATCAAGGACATTCAGTCTTTTTTGGGTTTTGCTAACTTTTATAGACGGTTTATTTCTGATTTTTCCCAAATTGTTACACCCATCACGCAATTATTAAAGAAGGCCACTAGGTTTTGTTGGAATTCTGAGGCAGAAAGAGCGTTCCAAGAACTGAAGAAGGCATTTACATCAGCTCCGGTACTGAGACATCCAAATCCGGAGAATCCGTTCCAAGTGGAAACAGATGCATCCAATGTGGCAGTTGGGGCAGTGTTGTCGCAACGGGATGAAGAAGGGGTGTGGCATCCAGTAGCTTTCTATTCTCATAAGCATACTAGTTGTGAACAAAACTATTCCATTACTGACAAAGAACTATTGGCAATTCGAGCAGCCTTTTGGGAATGGCGACATTACTTGCTAGGGGCCAAACATCAAGTGGTGGTTGTCACCGATCATAAGAACTTACAGTATTTCAAGACTGCCAATACTCTGAGTCCCAGGCAATTACGGTGGTCACAGTACTTTAATTAATTTGATTTCCTGGTAACTTTCAGACCAGGAACAAGGAATGGGAAAGCGGATGCTTTGTCCAGGCAGCAAAATCTGGAAAATACTATAACCGAAACTAAAACTATCATTCCATTGGAAAGAGTGGTGGGAGCGGTTAAGACACAGTTATTGAGACAAGTAAAACAGGAGATGCGAAAACCAGAAAAAGTACAATGGGGAAAGGAGAATCCATTAGAAACTCTTCGCAATGGTCTTCCGTATTATGCTGGTAGATTGTATTTACCCACGCCTACTTTACAAAAGAAAGCGCTACAGTGGTGTCAAGATTCCCCTTTGGCAGGGCATTCAGGGAGTAAAAAGACACAAAGTATGTTAGAAAAATATTTTTGGTGGCCAGGATTGAGACAGGACACTATAAAATATATCCAAGAGTGTGAAACCTGTGTACGCGGTAAGGCAGATTATACAAAGAAAGCGGGGTCGCTCCAACCTTTACCAACACCTGAGAAAGTGTGGACACATATATCCATGGATTTCATTACTGACTTACCTCCAGATGATCAGTATGATACTATATGGGTGGTGGTGGATTATTTATCAAAGCAAGTTCATTTTGTGCCTTGTAGAGGCATTCCAGGAGCGGGTAAATTGGCTGAATTGTTCCTGCAACATGTGGTCAGGTTACATGGTTTACCTAGGAGAATTGTATCGGACAGAGGTCCTCAATTTACTTCTAAATTTTGGCGTGCATTCTTTCTGATGCTAGGAATTGATTGTGCCTTGTCCACCAGCTATCACCCACAGACGGATGGACAAACTGAGAGAGTCAATCAAACACTGGAGCAATATTTGCGCTGTTATTTACATGATGGTCATGATTCCTGGGTCCAGTCATTATGGTTGGCGGAATTTACGTATAATAATACTGAACACGCATCATTGGGCATGGTGCCGAATGAATGTTTGTATGGCCAAGTAAAAGATATGATACCTGAAGATTTACCTGATGTTGAGACTATTCCCACGCTACAGGAAAGAAAACAGTTACTTCTGAACATCAGACAGAAGGCCAAAGCCAATTTAGAACAGGCTAAAGAACAGTATAAAAAACATGCAGACAAGAAAAGGAGAGAGGTTCCACAATACAAGGTGGGGGATAAGGTATGTTTGTCTACTCACTATCTGCTTTTAAGAGGACCTCGAAAATTTTCACCTAAGTTTATTGGACCATATTAGGTGATTAAATGTATATCTAAGGTGGCGGTTAAATTACATTTGTCGCAATCATTGAAGATACATCCAGTATTCCATGTGTCTTTGCTTAAACCCGCAGCTCCCGGAACACGAGCACAGAGACCTCCAGCAATCATCAAGGATGGGCAAACAGACTACGAGGTGCAGAAAATATTGGACTACCGGCGCAGACAGAAGAAATTATGGCACCTCATTCAATGGGTGGGATATGGACCTGAGGATTGTTCATGGGAACCGGCTACTGCAGTTCATGCACCTCGCTTGGTGCGCCAATTTCATCTGCGCCACCCGGAGAAGTCAAGACTTGGAAAGGGCCCTGAGAGAGGAGGTACTGTCAGGAAAATGGTTGGTTGGGGCAAAAAACGGCGCTTTACAGCCAGGAAATAGGCTGTCTTTGGAATAAACTACATTTCCAAGCATGCCTAAGGGAATTCAGTAGTCCGGGGTTTCGCGCGATACAACAGCTGGTAATTAGGAAGGGGATAAATCTCCAACCGCCCGTGCCTCTTTGCAGATAATTAATGATTTTGTGCACGGGCGGCAGCGTGGCGAGTTTTTGAAGCCAGGCCATCTGTTCGGACGCCGGAGGACTGATGGACGTCAGCACGGATTCCAGAAACCAGATAAGCATGCATTCCGGGCTGCGGCAGTGATTTACGAGCAGCTTGGACGAGCTTTGAAAGCAGCAGTCATCAGGGCTCGGGTGTCCTTGTGAGGCGCCCGGGCCATCAGCTAAGTGCCTTTTCCATTGTGTTATATTTGTGCCTACAAACTTTTAAAGCCAATTAATTATGTGCGTGTGTGAAGTAACACGTGTCCACGTTAATACATAAACAGGCTGAATTACTTTGTCAGGCCTGCCAACAGTGTTTCACTGAAAAAACCTGAATTAGTGCCAAGGCATATCAGATTAAGGACACTGTGTTTCTTTTGGCATGCATTCAATCTGCATCATTTGTTTGTTGCTTCATTGTGCCCATTGTGCCATGAGTCTAATGTGCTTCATCCCAGTTTGTGCCATCATGCTTTATGTGCAAAGGTCTGTTTGAGCATAATTGCTCCCAAATGTGCGTGTTCATTATGTCTGAGTTTCTAACACTATCTACATTGTGTTTCAAGTCATGTTATAATGAAAAAATGCAAAGTGTATGCATATGCATTTAAATAGTTTCAGATACCATTTTGGAGGTCCGGTTAGGTCAGATTAGGATAGGTCAGGTGTAGGAGGTATTCTCTAGTTATCTGTGTATTAAGTTGGATTTTGCTATATTTGCATGTTATGTTTCCCCCTCCTTCCCTTTGTCATTCCACCCCCTTTCCCTAACTCCGTCTTCCCCCCATTGGCTGCACGTGGCTCCCTGTGTTACTAAGTCAGGCGCCCGTGCTAACCAAGGGGGAGGGTCGAATCTATTCGGCTTCTTTGGTTCGGGAGAGGGGGTCGAGACCCATATCCCTTTGTTGGCATTGACACTGCAGGCTTGAAGAAGCTCTGAACTTTGTGTTGAGCCCTGTTTCTTTTGGTTGCTGACATCACTACACATTGTATAGATTTAGTTGTGAGGGCAAGTATAGGTTTTGGACACAGACAGACTTGTAAGTGGAACTCTTTCACTCAGACTTTCCTCATTTTCATTTAGGTTGGGAAATCCCACCTTAGCATAGGGCAAGTTAGGCCTTTTTGTATCCTGACATTCAAGTTAATAAAGTATTTTATTTTTGAACTTTTAATCGGTTTTCTGTGCCTTACTTTATGATGTCTTCACACCATGCACTTAAATCCACACCCCACTACCTCATATAGCACCTCTGCATCCCTCATCCACACGGGATGTCACCCTGTGCGCTGTCTGCCCTAGTCCCCCAACGTTCCGCTCCCCCACCAATGCCTCTCTTGTTACCAACCGAGATACCACATCCCTTGCCCCTTCAACTGTTGCTGCAGTGGTAGCCCCCACCTAATTCTGCCATTTCCCCCCACGGGCTGACATGCAAGATGCTTCAAAAGACAGATGCACTCCCTACGCCAGTGCACCAAGCGACCATCCCATGACCTCTCTCAATGGACTTCCCTTGTGCTCCCAGGTACCTCTTGTTATGTAACCATGATGCCACCACTCCTGCCCCTTATCCTGCTTTAGGTGCCATTCTGTGCACCTTCTGCATCTGGGCCCCTGTTTGAGCACTCTACTTTCCCTCCTAAACTTCACCTAGTCACCCACATTTCCCTTCCACTTCCATGGTGTCATCCCGCGCACCCATTTCGAACACACTTCCTTGCAGCATGACTGCCTTCCTTAGGGCCAGCCCATCCTCTTATAATAATAATAATAATTTAGCATTTATATAGCTCTACGAACCCTTAGGTATCTGTGCGCTGCTTATTATTACCCATGGTGTGTAGTGCTTATCAAACCGTGCCCAATTGCACACCCTTTAAATCCATGGTTTATAAAAAATCAATTTTCTCACCAGTGCCAAAGCCTCTCACTTCACAAAATCCTTCACCCCGTCCCCATCTCCTTCCTTGGTGAGAGCTCCTCTGCCCGCCTGTCCTGTGGTCCCTACTCTCCCCTCCCTTGGGTACTTCTCTAAAATGCTTGTCCCCTTCCATTTACCTTAACGGCTCCCTAAATAATGAATTCCCAATTAAATTAAATGTTTTGACCACCCCGAAACCATGGTTCTCCCCATGAATTTGAATGGTTTTGTTGATCTGTATTGTTCATCTTAATTGTCTTCCAATCAACGTTTTCCATTGAAGACAATACATGCATCCAATACAGGGACGACAAAGAATGCATTACTTTAGTGCCATTCATCACATCCACCCAACTTTGTTGCATAATATATTTTTTCAACCAATTTATTCACATTTCAAAAACAATACACAAATTGTCATTATAACATCGCAATAGCTAACATCAATGAAAGCGGAAAAAAACCCTTTGAAATAATTTATTTTAAAAAAGATTAAATAATAAATACAGCATATGACTTAAGACATCCAACAAATACCAAAGATTGCAATGTATAAACAATACATTTACAATAGCTACATAAAATGCAGACTAATCTTAATTTCTTGGAGTGGTCTCTCGTCTAATTCATATTCTAAAATAGTCATTTTTAAACCATATTTAAGAAGCCGCTCTAGAATATATCAAACAACTTTCTTTTTTTTGCATGTTCAACATAACTCTTTCAACATTGCAGATTGAGTACATTTCTGACATCCACAAGTCTTTTGTTGGTGCCTCAGTCAATTTCCAGCTACGCAGGATTAACTTTTTTGCTGTCAACGATGCCTTCAAAATCCACTTGATGATATGGCAGATCTTGCAGATCTGTATCTTCTCCCAGAATAATTGTTTCAAAACTAAATTCTCTTTTGTCGTACAGTACCTCGTTCATCACTTCCGTGATCCCAGACCAAAATGATCCTACTCTGTGGCATTCCCAGAGCATATGTTCAAGAGTACCTCTCGAGTGACTACAACCCCAGCATACATCAGTTAAATTCAGCCCTTGACTCTATAAGCGACCTGGAGTTCAGAAAACTCTGTTAAAAATGCTAACTTGTCTTGTTTTTTCACCAATGTTCATAGACATTCTTGGAATATTTTTAGATAATGGTTCCCATTGTTGGGGTGTCATCTTTTCCTCCAGACACCTGTCATTCCCTTTTGAGGATACATGTAGTAAATTATACACCTTTGAAGCCAAATGATCTTCACCTCCCATGGATTTCATAAAGTTCAACAGATCAGATGAATCAAGTTTTTCCAGGTTCACAGCAGCCATGAATTCCCTGTAATCTCTATATCAACAACTTCTCATGTCAAAATTTGCCTTTAATCCTTGAAATGATAGCCATGAACTTTTTTCAAATAGGTTATCTATTTTCTAACCTGCCATAAACCAGTCAGGCCAGAATATAGTTTTATTGTCGATTTTGATCGCATGATTAAACGAAATTGACGAACAGCCCATCAATCCCGGCGACATATTGAGGAGGAGGCTATTCCATGCTAGGTTAATCTCAAGAAGTCAATCAATGTAAACTTCTTGCCCCAACCTTTACTAATTTTGTATAGGGGAGCTGATGGGTGTAACAGGCCAGCCAAACCAGTCTCAGCGACAGCCATTCATCTAATTTTTCTACGCTGAATGGTAGGAAATGTCTTGCCATGAAGGCCTGATGATATCTTTCAAAATACTGAATATTCAAACGTCATTTCTCATTCTGGAGTTGCAATTCCCATTGCTTAAATCTTGGCTTTTTATACTCCCAAAGGAAGAATTGGATCATACAGTCAAGCTCTTTTAACAAAGTCTTCTGAATTGGAAGCAGAAACATGCTCATGACATACATTATTTTAGGTGCCCCTGTCATCGTGATTGCATTTACCCTTCCTCCCATTGACATATTTAGGGAATCCCACCGTTGGAAATCTGAGGCCAGTTTATCCAATGACAACCTGAGGTTCACCTTCATCATATCATCCAGGACATTTGTAATCCATATACTGCAAGTATTTAATTTTCTCTTTGCACCACTTGAAACCCAGGTCTTTCAGCAAAGAACCACTACATAAATCTGAGCATGGCAAGGCTTCTACAATGACCAATTAATTTTGTAGTTTGAGAACTCTCGGAATTCCTCAATAAGTTTCATTAAGACAGGAATGCATATTGATAAATCATGTACAAGTAGAAGGTAATCTGCATAAATGCACAGTTTCTGTGTAATTCCTTTAAAATGGACTCCTGCAATCCTCTCTTCTGATCTAATGGCCAGTGCCAGCGGTTCCAAGGAGATCACAAAAGGTAAGGGTGACAATGGACAACCTTGTCTTGTTCCACGATGTAATTCGAATTTGGATGAAATCTTACCATTAGTTGTCACCTCTGCCGATGGGCTCGAGCAGAGTAATTTCACCCAATTCATGAATTCAGGACCAAAATTCATTCTTTCCATTGTCTTAAATAGAAACTCCCATCTTACTTGATCAAATTCCTTTTCTGCATCCATAGACAGGGCCTCCTATTCCATCCCCTGTTTTTTTTGGATTCAGATATTGTCAATAAGAGTTTCCTCATGTTTGTTGCTGAGATTCTGCCATTTATAAACACAGCCTGATTTGGGTGAATTAGCTTTGTCAATACACTCTCTATCCAGTATGCCAGGATCTTTGAAATAATTTTACAATCTGCATTAATCAGACTGATTGGTCTATAGCTGCCCAGATTCAGGAGGGGTCTTACAGGCTTCAAAAGTAATGAAATTGTAGCATGTGGCACAATATAGACCTGCCATTCAATATTCTTGCTGCATTTGGTGTGATTTCGTCAAGTTCACAATGGCCCCTCCTGCTGAAAAAAATCGTCAGCAAGCTTTTGATGGCTGCCCTTTGTCTTCTGTCTCCCCCAGCCTCGTACTGTATGGGGTGACCATTAACTAGGCCAGAAAGGCCCAGGCCACCCACCTGCTGAATGCATTATTCACTGAGCGTTTAGACCATAAAGACCATAGGAGTCATGAAAATGTTGCTTGCGCCATACAGTCATGCCTGCCTATTTCCCCCTATATAATGCTCGCTCCTCTCCTGTCACTCCCCAGTCTTCCTTGTACCTCACCCCTGACCCATCCACAGCCATTCACCAATTACTCTTTGCCAATGACTGGGTCTTTAACTATGTCTCTATTACCCTCCTGGTATTACCCATGGTAACACACACCAATAACCTAAACAAGGTTGAAATCTGTACGGTCATCCACCTTCGTGCTCCGCACCCCCTTCTCACACTCCTCCCCTTCATCCATTTCATATACCTCCTTGGCACTCCAGAGCTCCACAATGCCCTTCTCTTTCGTTTTCTCCTGCTGCCAACCTTACTTGCGTAATCAACCTCACCGCATACTGAGCTTCCTCTCTCCCTTTACCCAAGCCTTCCCCAACTTAAAATACATATATTTGTTTTATTATTTGTTATCTGCAGCGTACTGCTCTGCCATCTCCCTCATTAAACTCGAAAACCCAAGTGTTCCCTTTCCCCAACCACCAATAGACCTTCCCTTCCATTCTATGCTCACCTAATCGCCCACTGGAGCACCATTCCATCCGTTCCTTCCAAGCCGCTCATCCTCATTCCATCTTTCTCCATCTAACACTTCACTCCTATGAAAGAAATTAAAGACCTGCTCCCTTCTCTCCGTCAGAGCATGGGGCGTACATCCCATCGCTGTTGAAGTCGCTGCTGGGGAGAGCCGTCCAAACTCCCTTCCAAATACTCTGCGGGTGAAGGTGCCCCAACCAAGTCTCCTAGACATTACCTCCAGCGCAAGGAATGTCCTGTTCCCCTTCCGCCAACGCTCTCGGGGTGGACCGCCTTATTCCTTTAAGAACTGGTGTTCGCTTTAGGTGATGGAATCCCACTAACTACCCTTATTCTTATAGACCAACTTGGGGCCGTACTGAGCCCTCTGCTACCCTGCCGCCATCCGAGCAAACCTCTACAACCACCCTCCCCCCCCCCCAAGGTACCACTTGGATGGTGCCTGCTCCTCGCAACCAGCCTGCCCTGCTCAATTCCCCACCCCACTACCCTACCTCCACTCGCCCCCATTGCCCCCTGCTTCGCCTCTGGCCCCCAATCTACTTGGTTCTCTGCCTAGCTGCCTAGGCCACCAACCCCCCCCCCCACCAACCCGGATCGCAGGAGGGGGCAGGGTGTCCATGCCCCCTTCTTATCAATGCAGGCAAATTCCCCCTTGGCCACCTCATATTTTTGCAGTGTAATGAAAATGAAAGGACCACGGATGGCATACCTAAATTCTAATATATATATATATATATATTCAATGAAAAAACATTGTTAAAGCAATGTTATGGTTAAGTTGGACTAATAAAAAGCTATGAAATTCAATGAAAAAACATTGGTAAAGGGATGCCATGTTACAAGTAAAACTGAAAAATCCAGAACTCGCACCACCACTGTGCATTGCTAAGACAAACACCCAGTACATGAAAGATGACATCACAATATGCCCCCACCCCTTCTGAATGGTTTTATTTCATCTAGGATGATCACCTGTATCTATGCCACTTTACGATGTGTGTGAATGAAGTGCTGTGAAAGTGGGGATTTCTTCAACTTAGTCCTAATATTCGACCTGTGCTCTGTCCAACATGTCTTGGCTTTACATGTGGTAAATCCGCCATAAAAGATACCACAGGAGCACCTTATTCCATAGATCACGTTGGCAGAGTGACACATCTGAGTGTTTAGCTTGATTTTGTGTCCTGTGTATGGAAGCTTTACAGAGTTCCCTTTAGGTACATTGTGGCAGCGCTGGCAGTTGTTACATGGGGACAGGACTGTGGTTTGAATGATCCTAGAACAACAAAAATAAATCATGCTCAAACACTCTCTCACATGGGACTCTGCGTGGAACACCCTCAAAGCTCTTCACCCTGAAAAAAAAGAGTAACAGTCGACCAGGTAGTAGTCAATTAAAGAATAACTGCACGCTCAACCATAGGTATATTTTCGGGGGGACATCGTCATGGGATCTCCCATCTAATTCAACCAGGGCAGTGGCATTTAAAAAAAAAAAGAGAGTCCAATAGAGCACCACAGGGGTCTCCTATCGTCAAGTTATTATTAAGCTTGGGAATCCCCAAGGCGGATTCTAAAGGCAGCCTATCATCAAGTGCCCCCCATGTCTGAGAGTTTGCCATTAAAATCACCCATAATGACTATACCAGATCCACTTTCACACAATAAAAAGTCTGTCAGCCATCCATTTGGGATAAGATATTCTTTATGTCCTCCTTTGGATGAGGTAAATATTCCCAATAAGGAGCCTATCGTCCCCCTTATTTCCCTGTGTAATAGATATTATAAGAATTTAATCCGATGGTGTAGAAATATGTAGAGGTTCCCAATCCCCAGACCTAGGTACCAAAGGGCTAAGTCCCTTACATGGCCTGCCAACCCCATCCCTTATAAATGGGCAAGTTATTATCCAGTAGTCAGGAAAATGCTTTGTCAGCAGAGAGTCATCAAGCAATCATCTCTCCTGGATATTGTATCCAATTCAGCCAATCACGGTCATCTATTTTATTGGCCACCCCCACCAGATTCCAGCTCAAAAGTCATACAACAAGTGTAGGAGAGCTAGCCAAATCAATCACCTTGTTACAACTGTTCCAGTTGCTCATACTTATATTAACACCAGGCCCAATATAGTAATGTCCGGCCTGAGTAGCCGGGGTAGGAGCCAATGTAAGCCCAGTTAAAGTGACCCCACCTGCCTGGACTGTTGCGCAAAGCTATAAACTATCTTCACCGAGCCAGTCCAAGCTCCAATTCCTACATAGTCTGGTCAATAATAAGTCCATTCGAGGAAACGGGAAGAGGTAAAATGCCAGCTTTTACAGAAGTAGTGTTTACAAGAACATAGCCAAGACTGTTACCGGTGTACCAGGAATCATGAAAGTGGCAGACTAGAGGACTTACATCTGTGAGGAACTCATGGTGACAAGTAAGACAGACACAAGTGATCACAGTTCAAGGGTGTTTATTGAACAATGAATGACGTATGCAGGTTGGAAAAATGCCTATTCTAAATCTAAGATGGGAGCAAGCTTCAACCATCAAATGAAAAATAAGGCAGTCCTAGTGGCGTTGTGTCAAATAAAAAGGGCCTATACTAAGACCCCTATTGTCAAACCTTACAACCAATACAAAAGGGTATGGGACAGTTCTCAAGAAAAGAAAAGTGTTCTCAAATAATATGTCAGGATGTGATAGCCTGGGTCTCCTTTCCCCACGTTTTGGGCACGGGGTAAGGTGGGATCTTGGAGCACAGTACAGTCTCGGGCTTCTCCAGCACGAAATGACAGTTCTAATGGCAGCTCTCAGGACACACTCCCAAGCTTTTCTAGCACGTGATGACAGTTCAGCTTTTTAACTCTCAAGCTTTCAGCTATCAGGGCTGTCGATGGCCAAGTCTCGTTTCACTTGAAAGTTTCTTGCCTTCGAGGACCTGATGTGTTCATATAACAATTCAAAAGTTCCTTTAACAAAACATAAGTGTGTTTCCAATGTTCGCTGGGTGAAAGCTTCACCCCTGGGTCCCCCTCTTCTGGGCGCTGACCCTTCTCAATGGCTTATCACCGTTTCACGTACGGTGATGGTTTCACCGTTGGGTACCCCTCTTCTGGGTGCTGACCCTTCTCAATTGTTTATCACAGTTTCATGTAAGGTGATGGCTTCACCCCTGGGTCCCCCTCTTCTGGGCGCAGACCCTTCTCAATTGTTTATCTGTTCTAACTCGATGGGTCCGACTTGATGGTCGTGCAGTTATGTAATGCCTCCGTCCCCAAGTACCGCTCAAGCAGAATGTAAACACTGCCCTAGCAATCCTTGAGGCCACAGGTGTGGAGTGTCGTCGTCAGCCTGGTACCGGGAACGCCGGAAGGACCCCTGAGTGCTTTAAGGCAAAGGGTTATAATCAAGGAAACACCCAAAAGGCAATTGGCAGAGGGAGCAAACAAGATACAGTGACATCAGTTTACCTAAAGGGGTGGAGCATAGGTAAGAGACCTATACAGACAGCAGGGGAACCCACAGCAGGCTGAGATGATGTACTTGGCACTCCTGAAAACACCTGGTGGAGCAAGAACTTGATCCGTGGCAAACTTGAAGCAATACGAGGTTTGCAGAAACATTAGGGTAATCCAAAGGCAAGTCCAGAGTACAAACAGGTGTCAGGTGTCCGGGAGATCAGAGAGCAGGTCCAAGTGAAACGTTCCAAGGTCGAGGTAAGGAGAGTAACAGGAAGCAAAAGGTAACGCCTGGCAGTCCTCCGGAGAAGTAGCTGTGAAGCAAAGTGTTGCGTTTGCCGGCTTCTTTTGAAGCGGCGAGCGGTGTCACGTGACGCATCACGTGACCACTCGCACGCATTACGTGGAGTGCAACGCGGCCAGCGATTGGTGCTGCCGGTACTTCCTGGCATATTGGCGTCGCCTGCTGTGCAGGAGGTGCCATGGCAACCGCCAACGCGGAAAAGGGCAAAAAGAGGCGGGTCCGCCCAACATGGTATCCCGCCTGCCGTGCTTCCCCTGCTGATGTGAATGGAGAACACGACGGCGAGAAGCGCCTGGTGGGAGAGACAGGTGTGAGGGGGGGAAGTGGGAGATGGGGTGTGTGTGGAGGCGTGACATTATCATAGTTTCACATAGGGTGATGGCTTCACCCATGGGTTCCCCTCTTCTGGGCGCTGACCCTTCTTACATATCTCACTCCACAAAGTATATGACAGTTCCTTTTCAATGAACTTTCAGGGTGAAAGCTTCACCCCTGGATCTCCCTCGGTCGACTCGGACCCCTCTTAACTGCCATTTTTTTGGGTGCTGGCTTCACCCCTGGATCTCCTTCCATCTGTTTCGGACCCATACCAACTTCACATTTGCTTTACCAACTACACATTTGCTTGTATTTATGGGATTCACTTCCCTTGCTTTCTCATATGGTGGGCTTCACTTCCTTTGTTTCCTCTCACTGCGGGATTGACTTCCATCGCTTTCACACAGTTTATAGATTAAAGTCTTTCGATTGTACACAGATTTTGCTTGACCCTCAGTACCAGTTTTGAACAAAATGTTTTGACACCTTATGTGAAAACATCGTGTCATATCTCATTTAGACTCCTTATGTGAAAATATCATGTTACATTTGATTCAAGCAGGCTGACGTCCCACACTAAAACATTGTTCTATCTGTGGTTGAGAAAAAAAATCAGTCCCCTCTGTTACTAACTCTTTGCTGGTGTTTATCTCCATTCAAAGAAGTGGAGTTTTTTTGTATTCTCCAAACGCAATTGAGAATTAACCTTGCCAAGGGTTTTGTACTTTTTATTGGTTATGGTCAGTGATTTACACAAACGGGATATATAGAACCATATGTGATGCATGTGTAGAGCTGTTTATACACAACCGGTGTAGTAGGAGATAGGGTAGCTAGTGGTGAAAGTGTTTGCTTTGTTCACTTAAACATATCCACAATATGTCAACTTTCTAAAGTTATAGTCTGTGGCTCAAGAAATGAGTTTGCACTACTGCTATATCATCTATAAACAGCATCCGGTAGAACCACAGTCCAAGTGCAAATCTGCACTCATCGATTAGTATGTTTTTTTAATTATCCTTCCTTGTCATCGATCGAGTCTGCACAGGCTGAAATTCTTCTTCTGGTCTTGCTTCTGAATCAATCATTAGGGGTGCGTCAGCCTTTCCAATGTAGACCTTATCACGGAGGTGAATCCATGCTCTTCTACCTTGGACTTTTACTGCATAGGGAGTAATGTCTTCCACAACAAATGGGACAAGAAATCTAGGTTCACACAACTTTTGGGTAAAGTTCAGGGAACAGAACCATATCACCAATGAACAATTTAGGTGCGGATAAGTTTGAAACTCCGGCTGCTGAATGGTCTTCATCTGTGTTCTGAGACCAACCCCCCCTGGCACTTGAGTTGGTATGAAATGCCAGCGATACTGTCACACATGTTAAGTCCTCATTTAATTTATTTTCTAACAGTTTTGCAGAACTCTGGGCATCACTTTTGCTCCTCGATGAAGGAGTCAAAGGAATTTTCATTTGTCTCCCTGTTACTAGTTCATGGGGTGTGAGGTGATGGCCCAAACCAGGCTGATTCCTTAGGGCATACAGCACTAAGGGAAGGCAATATAGCCATCCCTTTTTCAGTGTCAATTTCAATTTAGCAAATCTCTCCTTTAGGAGGCCGTTGAATCTCTCACATATCCAGTTTGCTTGCAGGTGATGAGCATAAGAAAACTTGTGTTTAATATCCAATAATAAATCCTACTTGTTCAAATACATATTTAATAAAATGTGGCCCATTATCAGATCTCACCACTTCACACACTCCCCATCTTGGAAAGACTTCAGTATTAAAAACTTCACTGCATTAGTGGCACCAGGGTGTGTACAAGGACCTGCTTCGATCCACCTGGAAAAGGGACACACCACCACCATGAAATACCTATATCCACTCCATAATTGCAACATGTCAACATAATCGATATGTAAATGCTGAAAAAGACCATTCGGTCAAGGAATCACACCTAATCGTTCACAGTGTATGACCAGCTATAAACTTTTGACATACGATGCCATTTTTTTTACATAAAATGCAACGTGTTCCAACAGGTTCAGTACAAACCAGTCTTCTGCAATAGCTGCAGAAAAACTCTCCCTAGTTACATGCGCTGGGTAGTGCAGCTGTTCAAGTGCTATCTTTAATAATGCTACTGGCATCACCAACTTTCAGGTACTGTCCTGCCACCATAATGATTCTGCGAGGGATAAAGAACACCCCCTTCGCTTCCACAATTCTTGCTCTTCCTGTGGTGCACTGCCTTGAGTTTCATTAACTGAACTCTTGGTAAATGGTTAAACCCTTCGTTCGGCACCATCATTTTAACCACCTTTTCTTTAATATTTAGAGCATCAAAACTTTAACTGACACATATGCAACTTTTTTCACTTATCTGTCTGTGGCTTCGTTCCTGCAAGCAATAAAGTCAGATTGCTTAGTGTGCACTGCACATGTAACGATCGCTATGGCTACTGGGAGTTGTAGTGCCTTAATAAGCCTATCCAATAAGGATACATGTTGCACAGGAGTGCCGTCCTCTCTGAGGTAACCCCTCCTCTTCCAACACGCTAGCCCTGCGTGTACAGTCGATGTCACATAGGCAGAGTCATTGTATATCATTACTTCCTTTCTGTGTTTTTCAAGCGCTGCAATAAGCGCTACCAATTGTGCTGAAAAATGAGACCGTAGTCTTGCACTTGCTACAACCTCAAATTCACCATTTGCTCTATGGCTCACTACAGCTGCACCCGAATGCATTTCCCCACTTGTCTGATACATTTTTGAAGAACTGTCTATAAAGAGACTCTCCCCTCATGACAGTGCGTGGTACGTTATCATAGAACTCCTCGAAATTCACGCAATCATGCACATGTTCACCCTCCTTCACTAGTTCGGCTACAAATGTGGCACGGTTTACCACTGTACAACCAACAATTTTAATTGTGGGATTAGATATATTAACTTTGTAGACTGAAGCCCTCTGCGATGGCAATGTACCCTTAGGTTTCTCCAAAATAGCAAACAAAGCACGCTCTACAAAAGGTGTCATAAGACAACCCATTACAATGTTTGCAGACTTCTCAATTGCAAATGCGGCGGCTGCCAATGACTGTACGCATGGGAAATGCCCCTTCATAAATGGGTCTAAAAACCCACTTTAATATGCCAGAGGTTTGTACCCTAGGTCTCTGTTAGCACTGCTGTCATAAATGTCCCACCAGCGTGGAAAATAAAAAGAATGCATCATAGTTGGGAATTCCTAAAATGGTATCTGTACAAATTGCTTTTTTTAACTCATCAAATCCTTCCTCTCTCAGTCCATTCTTTCTTTTCCTTATTCACTTGTGCTTTCTTCAAAGCCTGCAAAAGGGGTATTGTGTAGTCAAATACCCACGCTTTTACATAATTGCATGATCCAAGAATCATTATATCTGCTTTATTGTTTCCACTTTGACAGTTTTCATTATCCCTTCAGCCCTTTCAGGCGTCACCTTTTTACCCTCATGTGAGATCAACTGGCCCATGTACAACATTTCTTGACAATACTGCAAATCTTATCCACTTTGTATCGCTTGTCTGCTAGGATAAGTCTTTAGTTGAATTTGAATCGAATCTTGTCTACACATCTTCTTTCATGCTACAACTCAGAATGACTTCTACATACTGCATCAAAGTGAAGTGCTTTTCAAATCAATATCGCCAAGGTCCATCTGCAGGACTCTATTAAAAATCGATGGGGACTCTCAGTACACCTGGGGCACCATAGTATGTTTCAGTCGAATTTGGCGAAATTTAAAGGAAGTTAAGTCTTGCAAGTCGTTTTGCAACAGAATTGAGAAAAACGCATTTTTCAAATCCATCACCGTAAAATATTGTGCTTCTACTGACATACTACATAGTATTGTCACCAGTTTTGGAATTGAAGGAAACTCAGCCTCTACAATCTGGTTAAATCGGTTTAATATCTTGTATAAATCTCCATGACCCTCCCTTTTTCACAGGTTACACCGCAGTGTTACACGACACTGACTGTACCAAAATACCTTGCTTCATTAATGCTGAAATAGTTTAAAAAATGCCCTCTGCCTCTCGAGACATTGGATATTGACTCATTCAATGTAAGATTGCTCCTGGTTTCAGCTTTATTTTGACCTCTCCTTTAAAAAGGCCTACATCATAGGGGCTTATAGACCATAACCACTTGGCACTTTCTCCAAGTCTTCATCAAAAAATGCTGGATGCTGTCGCATTATTGCCATGCACTGTGGGATCTCAATTTTTTCTATCTTAGTCCAATATGTAATACTCATCTCGACCAGTACATCATCATCTGCTGGATCATCTCTAAATGTCATTGTTAGTGAACCTGCACTCCACTCCAGTGGCAATTACTGTTCTCCATGCTCTACCCTCATCTATACCTGCAAGCATTGCCATGTCCCCTCGTACTATGGCTGCATTTAATTCTAAGGGAATTGTCTTGTCTACCCTCCACCCCTTCGTCCATAGATACAGGAATTCATTAGGTATCCTCATAGTCCTTCCCACCAAACCAGGTAGCCATGTTGACAAAATGCTCTTCCCATAAAGGAAAATGTCTGGTTCTATTGGTACATCCCGCAGAGCCATCTGCCCCGTCAATGCCAATATAAATTCACCCACATTCATATAGTGTATCCCAGGAGTGGAACACACTATACCTACATCAGTAAAAGAAATCATTAAGTTTTGCCATTAAGTCTCTTTCGAGAATATTAACTGGTGTCTGGGACGAAGACAATAATGGTACAGACATATCACATTCTCCTATGAAGACTGGCAATTTATTGGTAAAATGAAATCGACTTGTAGCTCCGGAGAATACCTGAGCATTCATGGCATTTCTCGAAATTGGGTATTTTCTCTCTTGTGTACATGAAAGAGTAGCCCCAGAGTCAACTAAAAATGAAAAGGATTTGCCTCCTATAGTCACATCAACCCTTGGTTCCTTTTGAGGGTGCGGTCTCACAGATAGTGCTGAACACATCAAGTCAAACTGTGAGCTGTCCTGTTCTGGACACATACATACCACTGGACCTGTAAAAGGAACCCCCTATTCTAGGTGTCAATTACCCAGTGTTTGCGTTCTGCTGTATCTGCATGGACGTGTGCTGCAACTGCCCTTGCAGTGGGTTCAAAGGTGCTTGCTGCAGTTGCTGTATCTGTTTTACTTGTGGTGCTTGTGCCTGATACACTGTCTGATCTTGGGTGAATCCATCCCTAACCTGTGAGTTATATGCTGGAGGATGAGCTGTCCCCCCACTCTTGACTACAGACCATTTTGCACATACCCTTGCCTCCCACATGTGCGCGCGCAATGTGCCCTGCCATTCCACACGTCCAACATACAGGAGGATTTTGTCTAACTAGCCCTTCCTGATTAAATCCTCCTTGCATATTTTGATTCTCATTCTGCCCACTTTGACACCCACCTTGAGTATTCTGTAATCCACCCCTTCAACTCAGACCTGTACCTCATGGTATAAAGCCACTTCCTCCTTGATTCATTGGGCGTGGATTATTCACCTGCACCCAAGTGGTCGCCTTGTGGTGCTGTTTGGCTGGTTATCCTGTTCCGCCTCCATGCAGAGGCAGAGTGGCAGTTGCGAGAGGAATGCACAGGCAGTGTCAGCGGCGAACCGCACATGAGGACTGTTGAACTAAAAGTGGAGAAAAAAAAATGTATTATTTTTTCCCCCTGCTGGCTCCTCCCCTGCCCTCATGCTCCATATCCGTAGCGGGCTCGCGTACCCGCACGCGCGCACCCAAGTGGTTGCCAAATGGTGGTGTGCGGCAGGTGCGTTGAGCCTGTGTTCTTATTTACTTGTTGGCAGTGGTGGAGCATTGGATTCCGCCCTTTACAGGGTTCACCGTGTTAGTAGGCATCTTGTACAGGCTGCCAAGTCCATCGGTTTTCTTTCTGCACCAGTAGCTAGGCTTTTCTTTATGTACCTTGAAAGTGTGTGCGGTACCATTATAGACAGCCATCAGTATTGGTGGGAGTGTGCTACGGAGTGTTGCAGATCCGCATATATAGCGTAACATCCAGGACTGCTCCCGGCTAATTTAAGAGAGGGAGAAGTATTTCCAGACCAATCCAGTAGGGTAGGGTGGCGGGTTATATCGAATCTTCAACATTGTACAGGGGTGGTGAATCACCTTGCTATGCAGTAAAATTGTGTTGCTGCTTAAATATAATAGGCTACGACAAGTGATTGTTCAGAAATCATATCAATTGCGGCCATGTTGCGCCGTCTAAATAGCATAGAATACGTTTATTCCCGGGCCAATACTGCAGGTCCAGCCACTAGGAGCTCAACAGTTCTGGGGACAAGATTATATGATGATATTCTGTCTGCACCGTTGATATTTACACCTGTAAAAAACACGCCAAGAATGCAATGAACATGCCCTTGCCGCCGGATCCTAGTGATTCCCTCCTGCTGGATGCCGAAGCAATGGCCCACTCGTCTATGTTATCACTGAGTGGCAATGTGCAGGTCTGAAGGGAGGAAGTCTCTAGACCCAGTGTACTTTGAGGTCTACCCAAGGGGGCCGTTTCCATTCTCCCGGAGACGTCCTTTTTGGATAATCCTCCAGATCTTTTCACTGCAGATGTGGATTTGCAAGATTTGTCCCAACATCTGCATGATTTACCTGGTTTCCCGTCCACTCCGCATCCTGGCCAGAATTTCGAAATTGGTGGCCTTCTTTACTCAATACTACATGAGTTAAAAATTCACTCCACAGGATTTATGGAAATTAGAATACATAGAGAGACAACTCTCCCAAGCTAAAACCTTTATTGAGGTAATGGATCTCTTACCTACAAAAATAGTGACCAGAATGCTCACCTTGGGAATTCCAATCACAAATGAACTGGATGGAAAACAGGTTTCAAAAGAACCCGTCCTGAATCCTTCGACTACTTCAACTACAAAACCAAGTGTCGTTGACGCTCTGGCCACAAAGAAAAATCTGCCGTTAAAAAAGGTGGCGTTGGATCAAAAAAACAAAAATAACCAAAAAATAAGAAAAATAGAAAGGGCGGGACTTTAATGTTTCTTAAACAAAGGAATCAACTCCCTAAGCATACCTGGAGACATTATCAGAAAAGAAAAGGAATTATCTGATGCAGAGGTAGAAATAATTGAGCCAGCCGATTTAATTGGTGATGTTGAGGGGGGCGAGTATAGCCTCCCCGCGAACTCTTTATCGGAAGAAATGACTCATAAAACATCCCATATCAAAACGACTATTGCCCCTGAAGATAAACAATCAGAAAGGAACAAAACGAATATTGGTCCAAAAGATAAACAACTGGGAAAGAACAAAATGGGCCCGGATGGCGAATTCAGAGAGAGCTATGGACTGTTTCTCAAGTCTGCGGCATCTAATTTTGGGAAAGTATCTAGCACGGAGAGTCAATTGTTAAGTGTGCCCCAGATAGAACCCAAATTGGCAGTGTTTGATAAACCACATTTGGGGCTCTCACTGGTGGAAGGCACACCAAAGATAACTGACTCGTTGGGAGATACATTTAATGAGGATGAATCATTGACCGGACTGCAAGACATAGCTCCAGTGAGTAATAATGATGTGGCCCTTATGATCCGCACAGCAGTGAAATAGGCCTTGAAGGACAGACTCTCGCTGGCAGATAAAAGCTCAGGCCAGCCCTTAAAGCTTCCAGACCCTCTGACATTTAAAGAACGGCAGGCGATGGCAGGTATAACAGCTGAGCATAGTATTTTGAACAGTGTTCCGCCACCACCGTTGGAAGCAATGGATAACTGTCATAAGAATAAACTTTCACCTGATAAACCCATTTTGGAAGCAGTAGATAAAATTGATTTAGTAAATAGGCATACCTTTGACAAACCCACTTTGCCTCCTCCGAGATTATCTGTGGGAGGAACCGACAAAAGGCTTCCCACAAACTATGTGTACACAGAATTCAAGCATATTCCACGGAGGAATCCATGCTCATTAGACTTTCCTAGCATCTTATTGTATCCATTATTTGATTGTGGGATACAACCACCAATAAATAGATACAGGTCACAAACTTTTTAATGATATCTCCTCTCTGGAAAATCTGACTTCAGCTGATATCAAAAGAGTGGATTTTATCCACCCTCATTGTTTTGATCATGTGAGAATAGTTTTTCATGCTCAACTGGTCTTTCAAAACGTTTTATCAGAGTTAGATCAGTTTAATAAGAGGGGTTTTGATATACTGATTTTTGGAGATGGCCCGCAACAGCATTCATCATGAATTAAGGGGTGCGGGATACAGGAGTGGACAGAACCAAAAGAATCAGCGAGTCTCCAGGACCAGGGTTCAAGCTGGAGATGGCTTGCCCCGAGCATTCGAGACCATCTCCCAGTTACAAAATCTAAAACAACAGATATAGTCCAGGAGAGTGCATTTGCTATACTCTCCTGGAATTCAAGGTAATTTTCACCTGTTCTCATCTGTAGACCTTTGCTCCTTATTATGCACTAAAAACATCATGTGCATTCGGGAAACATGGAGGCCTTCTAATGCACAGTTGGATGGATTTGAGTGTCATCTTCTGGCCACCCAGGGTCGGTTAGGCCAGCCAAAGGGCGGTTTATTGATAGCATTCAGGCTTGGAGAAGATATAACCCTGTTGTAAAATTTTACAATTCCTCCTCACGTTTTGGGGGTTTTGGTAAAGGTGGACAAGATCTCATTCATTTGGAACATCTATTGGTCACCAGGATCAAATCTATATGAGGTGATTATAAAAATGGAGGAGATCATAGAGAATTGTTTTCTTAAATATGCAGGGTTGGAAATATTGATTGGGGGCTTGAATACTAATATGAAAGACATAACGGCGAACAAAGGGATCGCATATGTTGCTCCCATGAATGTTATGGGGGAGAGGCCAGGGAATCTGGACAATCAATCGTTGAGTATGTCATACAAAAAGTGTGATCTATTGGGCTGGAATATGTTGTGTAAGACTTGGGGTCTCAAATCAGTACATTAATTCTTGCAACCAGAGGAGCCGTATATCACCTGGTCACTGGGAAACAGAGTTTCAGCAATTGATTATATCTTTGCTTCCGCCCATATTCTTAATCTGGTAGAGAGCTTCACAGTGCGTCCTACGCAGATGAGCAATCACAGGATGTTTGAGCTGTACTTGTGTATTAAAAGTCTTAAGGTGTTTTCAGAGCATATGCCCAGTGATTTGGTACTGAATAGGGAAAATAGGTTCACTTGGCATCCGGGTAACATTCAATTGTGCAATATCTCTTCTGTAAAGATCATGAGGATTCTACTTTTGAAGAAAAGAAAATCAGGTTCTCTCATGAGCATTTTGGCTCATATGTTAAAAACTTGATTGAAAGTTATGTAAAGACAATTGGGGAAAAAAAAGGCCAATACCAAGCACCTACATAAATATGACTACTGTGCGAGCTAGTAAAGCCCTTTTACGTAGAGCTTTAAGGCAACTCAAATTATTGAAAATAGTGAAATTTCCAGGAGTGAGGGGGCCAAACATCTGAAACAAACCCATAAAAATTGGCTTAAAAGTTATAAACACAAGATGTTTCAAACGGATAATGAGGAAATGTTGTGCTTGCTGAAAACCCATTCATTAAGACAATTTTGGCTACTCATAAACAGAGCATCGAAACTTGAAGTAGAACGGAATCAACCCTATTGGGGAACAGACATGGGAGGGACATTACAAAAAAGTTGTACGCAAGAAGTGAGAAGTTGGAGAAACTATTTTTGAATGCAGTCACGTAGTGGAAATGCAATTTTTCAATTGAGTCAATCAGATAGAATCATTAAGGCCAGCTCTTCTGGAGAGGCTGGGCCGAATGGGCTTTCGAATGTTCTTTTTAAGGGCAACCCTGAACAGTGGTCAAAGGTTTTATTCCTTCTATTCCAAGATATTAAGAGCACCAAGACCATCCCTAGTTCATGCAATATGAGTTACATAATTCCCATTTATAAGAAGGGGGATCGCTCCCTGCCTTCAAATTACCGTCCTATTGCATTAATGGACTGATTCGAAACTATATGCAAGTCTTGTTCTCCAACAAATTGAGCAATGGGCTACCAACAATCAGATTTGATCACCCTTCCAATTTGGCTTTAGAAAGGGTGTTGCCACTACGGCAGGAGGGCTTTTGATTTCCATATTGCAAGAATTGGGATGGAAAAAGGGGGCATATCCGGTCTATCTAGCGAGTATGGATCCCTCCATTGCTTTTGACTTGGCAAATCATTCTATTCTGTGGAAGAAATTGTATTCATTGGGCCCATCTCACGACCTTTTGGACATGGACATCCTGATACACTTACATGAGGGTTCAATGATACAAATTAGACTAAATAATGAAGGCCTGTTATCTATACCAATAAAGTCCTTTAATGGCCTCAGACAAGGGTGCATCTTTGCTCCAACACTGTATAATCTGTATACAGCAGACATTGGTCCAACATTATAGAATGCCTCCCTTATTCAACCTAAGGTGGATGGAAAAAAAAATGTGTTGCTGTTCCTATGCGGATGACTTTTTACTGTGACATGTCCCTAGTGGGGCTCCAGCACTTGTTAACAGCATTTGGTACCTACATGTCACAATAGTTTAGCAGTAAATCCCTCTTAATCACATATTTTTATTTTCAGTGGGAAAAGAAAAGTCTCTATGAAAAGTTTGTTTCTGAATAAGATCAAATTGGGAACTAAAAACTCAATGATTTATTTAGGATTCTTTGTGAGTGCCAAACTAAATACGGTCCAAGTGCAGAATCATTTTATGTCAAAAGGAAAAACATGTGCAACACAAATGCGAATAGTGGACTGCAAATTTGGTGGATTCTCCTATACTCCTTATCTGAGATTTTATAAACTAAAAACCATTCCAAAAATCCTCTATGGTAGCGAAAATCCATTTATTATGGGTAAATTGGACGTGCACAAATTGGAGGTGCAGATTCTCAGAGACGATTTTTTGCTTGCCAAAATGTGTCCCTCTAGTTGCTATCTGATATGACTTTGGTTTACAATCCCTCAAGAGCATAGTGGAGTGGAAATGTTTGTTATTTCGCAATTTGATCTCTCAAACTGAATAATTTGTATTCAGAATTGTCCAATTTGTTGAAGAGGCACTCCCAAATCGTCATTGCTGATGAATTTATTGAAAATGTGTAAGACTATGCTGAGCCTTGTTGGAGCATCATTGACTACACATATTTTTAATGGCAAAAATTGAAACAGCTGCTGCGAAATAATGATTGGTCTGCTACTACTCAGAAATTGTCTCAATATAGGTTGTATCATCACATGTTGTCTTATTCCAAATACATGGGCAATATAGAACCTTATCTATATGTATTTCCTAACAGGGTGGAGAAATGATATATCAGGTTCAGATTTAATGTTTTACTTACTGGGGAAATATTGGCCTCGAGAGCAACATCTCCGGCACCATGTATATTACGTAGATTTTGTCAGGTTCCAGAAGCAAAGTAACATTGAGACATTTGGTTTTAGAGTGTTCGGCCCTGAGAATAAAGAGACTTCATTATTTTTCACGCTTTGTCCCCGACGTAGCAAAGGTGGATTTGGATCAGGTGTGGAAATGTATGTTATTTGATAAAAAGACCTCAATGCAATTTGCGATTGTGTGATTTCTTAAGATAGAGTGTGGCCTTTAGTCCCCACCATATAGTTCCGCCATATAGTTAATTGTTAGTTAAATGGAAATTTCCTCTCATAGTTTCATTACCTTGTGCCAAATAGGCTGCCACATTCATATGAAGTATTAGGAGGATATTCATTGTAGATTGTAGCTTTTGTTGATTTTTAACTTGTTCTTAGAGTAGTAACATTTTAATGAAATGATGTTGAATTTTAGATGTGATTTTGTATTTCCTTAATTCGATGAAAATTGTTTATCATTTGTCAAATTTTAGATGCGAAAATTTGTATTAAGTTTTATGGCATTAACCTATGAAATTGTTTAGTAATCTTTGTAATTTTGTACAATTTTGTAAAGGTTTTTTTAGCCATATACAAATATAATAATTATTTTTAACCTGCAATGTATTGACCACTTGCTGTACCTCTACCCCTTCTCCACTTGCCAATACCGCTCCTTCTATGGTGTATTTTGACAACTTGTTCTGGACTAGCTTGGCTTTCCTACATTTTACTAGCATCTTGCTTTTTATTCTTCTCTTGTACAGTCAACAGTGATGCACTATAGTCAACTGCATCTCTGCCCATGGTGTTGCTTCCATCCCCACCAACTACTCGAGTTGCCTTTGCACTGGCTCCGGCAGTGCCAGACACAAAATGTGGTGAAATACTGCCACTGTTTTACTCCATAGCTCATTCATTTACAGAGACCAGCATTCTTTAATGTAAACAAATGGATCTTCATCGTCATAATTGCACCCATATCTGATCCATCAGGATAGTGTACTCCAAGGGCTCTACAGACATCTGCCCTACAGTTATTAAATGGTGCTCCATAAATCAGTGTTTTGTGCCATGACACTTGAATAACCTGCTCGTCAAAAGGTCAGCTGCTCTTTCCCCCCCCCCCCCAAGAACAGCTGCTAAAATACCCTTAATATCCCCTATTGCTAAAGTGCTTCTTCTGGTCATTTTCTCCAACGCACAAATCCATTTTCCCGCACCCACCATTAAGCTGGGAGTTTGCACCTTAAATTATCAGTGTCCGTCTATGGCCGTGGAATATACTGTGGTCTCACCCGCCCTTCTCCAATAGAGGAAACTGCATAAACCCTATTCCGCAATCCGCTCCCATAATTGGTCTATCCATGGTAGGCACAATCGTTCCTGATCGCCTTCTTCCTGCAGAGACCTTTCCGATTCACATAAGGTGGCAATCTTCCCTTTCACTATATGATAGTCCTTTAGAGTGCTCTGGCATGCTATAGGATCTGGCATCCTATCCTTAAGTTGTTCAAAATCAGACCATCTTACTCTCTTGTCTGTCTGCAGACATCCCTCAGCGCTGCATGCACCTCTTCCTCACGGAAGGTTTCCCTCTCTATGTCAGACATATCTAACCCCCAGCTAGTATGGCTCTCCTCTCTTTCACCTTTATCCAAAGTCAGCCTAAGGACACAGCTCCATGCTAAAGGCTAAATGGGTCCCTTTCTTTGCTTCATGTTTGGAAGACCAGGGATCAATCTCCCTTCCAAGCTTACCGGTTTGCCACTCGCTCTTAAATCCTGATGGTATCCTTTCTCAAATGCTCCATATATCTAAATCCTCATCTAATGTAACCTTAGATGGCCCAGACGTTGCTCCCTGTAACAGAAGGAACTCCTCTACATTGCTCCATGCATCACTGGACTTGGCTCCATTAATTCACTCTGAATGTGATTAATCTGGCGTTCTCGCTGTTCTAATTCTTAGTTTTCCTCCCTCTGCCTCCTTGCTTCCCATCTAATTATTTCCCCTTTCCTTCGCATTTCTTTTCCTTTCCTCCGCTCTGCTCTTCCTTTAATTTCAGCACTTCCTCCCCTTCCTTCTGTCCTATCCCTTATGAATAATCTACTTGCATTAGTGTCTGTACAGTTTTAGGACAGCTTGCATTTTCGTCAAAGTTCTTCACACATATGCAATCTTCATTCTGCACAAGAAAGTCTTCTCAATTCTCTATTTCACAATCAGATTCTATATCTTTTCTGTTAATCCATTTCAGTGCATCATTCTTCTTGATGTCACCAGCTCCTCACATCTTCAGGTGCTTTTCTTAAGAGATCACGAATCTTTCGGGGCTACTTCACATAGAGCCTCATCTTAAAGACTCTTTGCGGTACAGTTTCATTACTGGCGTTGCACATGACGCAATTTCTGGTTTCCAACATATAGGCAGGACTTCTAGTAGAGGCATCCAGCTGCTCCTCTACAGAACAATGAGTCGCTTTGTGCATGGGGATGAGGTAGGGCATTCCTCAGATGCTCTCTTCACACTCTTTTAATGTCTTTCATAAGATTACACACCCAGCAGATCAGTGCACCTCAGTGATCAATTTCAGTACCTGTACGTAATGCGTTTCTAAGTAGCAAGAATGAAGGTAGACCATAGATACACCTGATGAAGGGAGAAGCTAAATCTCGAAACGTGTAGTGCTAGCAGGAACGTCACACACTTGGTAGCCCATTAATTTCTGCAGAGATTACATACTGTCAAAGGCTAAATCACAAGATGCTCATGTAACAATACCTTCGTTTGGACATACATTCTCATAAATACGCGAATACCTGAAGAAAATATTGTTGAATTCTATTTGGGTTTATCCCTAGGAGTGCTCAGGTATTTTTTTGCATTGGCGCCAACTCATTTTCCTAGCACTCATGTCCACCCAGCTAGGGACATTTACCTGGTGCACCTGATACTACATGACAGCTGTGCATCGCCACAGACATTGTAATGAAAACCACCCATATCACCCACAGACCATCCCCATCAGCTAAGAAAAAAAAAGCTAACAGTACAAGCCATCCCAGAAACACCAGCAGGTTAGCTGTGCCCATTCAGGCTCAAAGACATTCCAGCTTTAGCCATAATCCAGATCTAGTGGTGCAAGTATAAGAGAAGTAGTGGAACTATGGTCCTCCTGGCTTGTCCCCGTTCCTCACAGACTTGCCACGCACCATACAAACCCCCTAACACATGTGCCTGATGTTTGTTTACTTTACACTCATTTTTTAAAAGAAACCATGCAACGGTTTTGTTTATAAAGGATAGGACCAGTGCACCTCATTTTGTCAGGCATCTTGTAGGCAGGGTAAGATTTTAGGATCTGAGTGAATTTCATTGCATTCAGGTACTTCAAATGCACCCGGTAAGGTGGGAATGTGAAAACCCAATGCTTTGTAGGGGAGGGTTACATAGCTAATCAAGATACCATTATGTGCATCCAGCTGTCGTGGTAAATTAGATTATGATAACAAGGCAGACAATTTCAAGTCTATGGGACGTACTAAACATCCTAGGAAATTCATAAGTAGTTCATAGATTATGTGATCAGCTAGGCATACAGAGAAAGGCAATGAGACTAAAAAGACAAGTAATTACTGCACACGTGGTGAAAGCAGAATGATTCCTAATAGTTATTCATAAATGTGTCAAGACCAGGATGGCGAAGTTGCAAAATAGGTCTGAGACATCATGGTGGGGACAATATGGGCTGCCTTCTTGTAGATGGCAACAAACTTCCCATCTACATAAAACAGGTCATGCAGCCAGTTCATGGTGTGTGACTGCATGCTAACCTATGAGCACATGTCTTCACTGTAGAAGTAATTTAGAGCCTAATTTAAGCATGATGTGGCAGCACATTTTATGTGATATTTACGGGTGGGATCTTAAGTAAGATTTGTCCAATCTCTACTTGTGGACATATAGAATTATATTTAGCTTGTAAGGGGGAGTCAATGGCCAGGAGCGATTAGTATGCCTATAAAAGCTGCAGTTTCCTGTTAAGATGTGAGAGCTTGGCTGTAATCTTGCTTCCCCTCCCCCCTCGCCAGTTTATATTGCAATTAAAACTGGGCTACCTTGCATTTGGCATACGACAATCACTCTGTATTGTCTCTTCTATGGCAAATATCAGATAGAGGGTTATTTGGCTTTTGACCTCTGGTTATCAACATTTTGAGCCTTGGTGCGAGCCATTTAGAGCAGCTGGGCATGCTAAAGGTCACATGTGCATTTCCCAACAGGCAGTGATGCCTTTCCGTCACACTCCTCATGCCAAGCATGTGAACCCTAATCAGCCTGATGCAATATATACGCCAGGGCTATGACTTGTTGGCTACTGGGGGGCGCACACAAATACACAGCAATGTTACGAGTACTTAAGTAGGAGAGGGATTTGAATTTGTGATCTGGTCAGGGTGACTACACAAATGCCATGTGGCGACTTACCAAGAAGCTACCTTTAATCCTCCTGGTAGAAGGATCACACCTTCTTCCCAGGGTGCAGAAACCCTCCTTGGTAGGTCCCCTGGGAACCAGTGCTTCAAATGCAGCACTGATGAGCGAATTAGAGTGGCCAGATGAAGGTAGACCAAGAGTGTACCATTTTGGTTACCGCTAGGGCTCTACTACCTCCCATCCACCGATAAATCTCTGTATGGAATGTCAGGAGGCAAGTAACACTGCAAGGCTTAGCCCCCGTTCCAGCAGACTTGCTCTGGAAAATGGCCCTAGAAGTAACTTCCGGTTTATTCCATAGAGGTAAAGCCAGAGCTCTGCTCTTAATCGTGAACAGTGGCCTCTGCTGGGTATGCACTACAACGAGTATCCTGTTAGTAGTGCTAGACACCCTTCGGTTATGGAAGTGCAGCATGGAGGACTCACCTAGTCCCTGGACCGCATCACACAGCAACCAAGGAAGCAATACATGCACTCCCTTCTGGCACCTTAACGCGCCACCCAAACTGTTGCAACCACTAAAGTCCTCAAACCTCAACATCTCCCCAAATGTCACACGAAACCAGTTACCAAGGCTCATCATTTCTCAAGCTCCAAGTTGTGGAACCTCCAAGTTGTTGCAATACCCACACCACCATGTTCAGCCAGCAGAACCCACTTTCCACTGAATGCTAGTTCCCACAACTAAGGCTACATAATCGTCCTGCACCACTTAGCCATCACCTGCAGTCACTAGCATCTGCAACCCACAAGCCATCAAGGCTGCCCAACAGCATGCATCATTGGCACAGCTCCGTCCCCCCACCCCCAAAGCACCCAGTGCAACACTGAAAATCTCACTCACTCCAGATAAGGAGTTTGAAGCAGCCTAGTCTGGTCTGCCTTAAAAAAACCCTAGTGACTCGAGCATGCTTCCACATATCCTTTGACATTACCGACTTGTTTACATCCCTGCTAATCACTCACATGGGTGAGCTTTAGACAAAGCAAGTCTTTAAAGCACTAAAAGCTATGTTTGTAGACCTTTGGTATTTTTAGCATCATACTGTTTGTTGCAACCATCAGCTCGCATCCCTCCCGATTACATAAACTTGGTTAAGGGGGCATACTGGTTAAGTAGTGTCTTCACCTTCACGATTGGTCTCACTGCCGTTTCATTAGCATGGGCCCAGATAAGCCGCTACTCATCCCTGCAATACTGGAGCCGAAGCAATTCCATCACAAGTTAAGTGGATAGTTATTGTCACACGAGGTCTATATAAATCCATATAATCATTCCTGGCACCGAGTTTGTCTTGGCATAGGCTCTAGCCCCATTTTATAGAGTTGTTTAATCAAAAGGCATGTCAGCAGGTGCCACAAGAGACAGTATTGCAAAGATACTTTAGAATAAAATTAGGGGTGCCACAGTCCATTTCTGGAATGCAAATGGAGCGTTATGTTGCCGCCTGCATCTCACATTGCTTCAGGGGGTCGGAGGGGGAGGCTTGCCTGCAAACCACTCAGTTGGAACAGGAGGGTGGCGTTCAACCACAAAGGTTTGTGTAACTTTACATTCACATTTAACATGCTTATATCAGTGGAGCTGTATACTACACATTTAAATGTGCTCAAACTACTCATAAATGAAAATTTGAGTAGTTTGAACACGGTGTTCTTTTGCTGCCTCTTGTTTTGCTAATATGTCTGCCAAATAACAGGCAGGCATTGCCCAAAAAAACTAAATACTATGCTGAGCTAAATCCGCACTCACTTGATTTTGGCTAAAGCTAAAACTCTCTACATGTGTTTTTTGCTCCCTTCTCAATTGAGCTAAAGTATACAGCTCCACTGATACCAAGCATGTTAAATGTGAAAATCTTTGCAGAAAAAGTGTATGTAAAGTAACAAACCTTTGTTGTAGGACGCCACCCTCCTGTTCCTATAGTTAATAGCTCTGAAGTCCTTCCACAATCCTTGAGCAGTCCCTTTGTTACCCCTGCAAACCACTCAGTGACTGCCCCCTTCGCAAATGACCCCCCCTACCCCAACATAACACGTGGGGCAACCAGAACAATGAGTAGTGCTACATTCATTTATTCCACTTCCAAGGTTGCCATCCTAGGGACACTCTAGAAAGGGGCGAGGACTACATTTTATTGCAGGTTACGAAAACACAAACACACACTCACCACCCCCACCGTCAAAATGCATAATCAGACCATCATGCAGCCATTTTGTAGTCACTGCACCCATGAACGTTCATGGCACATTCCTTTCGAAACTGACTTCTTGTCCTCTCACTTGTATCATCCACCAGTCTTCTACACTACGTTGCTCCTACTTTGGAGTGCACCTTACTCAGGACTGCCCCATTGACTGATAAACGTGCAAGTGTGTCCGTCCAGGCAATCACTTAGCTTCAAGGAAAACACAAATCTCATCCTTGGCCAGGTTGTCCAGTGGTGGAAAAGTCTGTACAGACCAATGTAGGCGTCTGGGAAAAGTCGGCAGGAGCAAGATCATATTGTCATACAACCTTGTTCTCACTTGGACACTCAGCCCTGTGGATAGTTTCTTTGCTTGGCTTCTTGGCCAAAAGCAGCATGTGCACCTGCACAGATGCAGCCATACATGACAGCCCCATGAAGCCATCCAATGAGGCAAGTCTGGCCCATGGGTTATTTAGAGGAGATTTAGTGGACAATTGCTTGGCACCCTTGCATCCCATTATGGGCCAGGCTATGCCATCTCAAATGGCATGTTTACCATCAAGTAGTATGGGTTCTCCCCCACCCGCCCCCAACAAAATACCCTTTGAAAGACTGCACATCCGAGGTCATGCAAAAAAGTAAACAAATAAATTGTCAAAGTATCTTTGGAACAATGAAGGTTTACAACCAACCTGCACACTAGTGTATAACAAATTTCCCCGCCGGCCTCCGCATGGCCTAGAATGGGGTTATAGTGCCTTCGTGAGGTCTTCGGCAAAAGAAGACAGTAAGCACCAGAACAACTGTTCCAAATATGCTGAGCTGCTCAGTAACCAGACAATGTGATGTACTTTTAGAAAAGTACAGGTCTACACGGGGCCTGAAGGCTGCAGATCTTGCTGGTGGGTGTACAATGCGCGGTGGTGAGCGGGCCACATACCGATTTCATTTGGTGGTAGTTCGCATAAATGTGACACCCACAAGTTGAGCTTTGTGGTTTGTATGGTTTGCAAGCTTTTCAGCACAGTGGTCTCAACACTAAGGAGACTAAGTACTAGAACGAAAGTTACACATTTTATTTTGGAATTCTAAAATCAAAGACATTAACAAGTGCATTATGGGAACAAAAACCAGCAAGGACCTAAAATTCCAGAGACTGGGCCGGTGTTTCTTCTAAAGGACCCTTTGCAGTCCTCTTGGGCAGGAGCTGGGCCTGTATGTTGGGCAATACACCACCTTGAGCAATGGTCACTCCAGAGAAGAGTTTATTCAGTTCCTCATCATTCCTGACCGCCAGCTGCAGATGCCTTGGCACAATGCGGGATTTCTTGTTGTCACGGGCAGCATTTCCCGCCAGCTCAAGCACTTCTGCAGTCAGGTATTCCAGCACAGCCGCCAGGTAAACTGAAGCACCAGAGCCAATCCTATCCGTATAGTGACCCTTCTTCAGGAGCCGATGGATGCGCCCAACTGGAAACTGCAGCCCAGCTCTGGAAGACCGGGTCTTCTTGCCCGGTTTACCCTTGGCAGCCTTCTTGCCTCGTCCAGACATTATCTGATCTAAAGAGAAAAATAAGTTGGTTAGAGGATCATGACAAAACAGTATAGGAAACTTACATTCTAACCATTACATTTTAGGACATGTCTACTCGTGACAAAAGCTCATACGAAGTGCTGCCCATTTTCGATTCAGGCCACGTTGTGATGCACCAAAGGTCCCCTATTTCTGCAAAGAAGCACAACGCATGCACCAGTATATACACTGAGTGATGGAAGCAGTGGCTTTTGGGTGGTGGAATGAATTGCAGCAAGTTGAGGAGAGTCGCGCCAAAATGCAGCCCTTAATGCATAAACCCCCATACTGGCAAAAAAAAAAATTTAATATCTAAACATTTTAGAAGGTTGAGCAAGCCTTGCCTATTCAACTCGG
Organism: Ambystoma mexicanum; assembly: GCF_040938575.1. Classification (NCBI taxonomy): domain Eukaryota; kingdom Metazoa; phylum Chordata; class Amphibia; order Caudata; family Ambystomatidae; genus Ambystoma; species Ambystoma mexicanum. Next base: position 828,139,887 of record NC_090939.1, read on the forward strand.
GTTGTGGGACATTCAAGAGTTTTTGCCTCCCAAATAGTTTCATGCACTGCCTGCTTCCGACACATTGGGCGAGGAGTCTATAGAAGATGAACACTGCAGATCACGCATTGACTTTCCAAGACAGGGAATTAATTCAAATGCAGCCCATCTGCAATTTCAGAGTCTTGAGTTATGAGAGAATCGAAAATCTAGGATGTTTCCCCTATTGCCCCCTTAAAGAAAACAAATAATTTCTGCCAATTAGCTCATATGTGCCACAGTCCCTCACACAGCAGTACCAACACTTAGCGATATAGCACAAAACTACCCAACTCCCCAGAAAGCCAATTTGTGGATCGGCCAATAGTAGTTAACCTTACCTCTCCCCCACCCCCTTACTGTCAGATCCACTAGAGCACCGGAGATCAAAATCCCAACCTGTTACCCCTCCCCAAAAAAGCTGGGTACTGTGTTCTGTACCCGAGCCAAAGGAATGTGTACAGGTGGGAGTCTCATGTGTGGTGCCATGGAGCATTTTGCCTGCGTCAAACGGTATGCACGCCTGGAGGACTGATACATTTGATGGCTGTAGGGAGGCATTTTAAATCTGGGTGGAGTGGCATAGTTTGCTTATAGTGCATTTAGGAGAGATTGAAGTGCACAATGCGGAATAACAGCCCTACTAGTGTCTTTGCCGGTTTGCAGAGCTAAAGGTGCAAATCAAAAAACCTGACCCATCCACAAGGAGCAAACTTGCTATTTGGGCACATCATGCGCGATTACCAACAACGTACTGCTCCAAGTACACAAACATTCCCTGGCACATAGTACCTGGGTTCTTCAGCACCCAACACCTAGTACATTGCAGTGTCTTATTGCACAGTGGGCCTTGGCAAACTATGGCTCCGGCAAACCCACCCCTTCAAAACCGCTAGTGGCACAGTAGACCACTGACTCCATGTTAACAGACATTGTTGAGCTGTAAGGAATGTTTTCTAGGTGCACAAAAAATAAGGGCCTGGTGTAGCCAGGATTCTGCCTAGTGCCTCAACGAAATTTACACAGATTAAAAACGAGGGGTAACCTGGCATGGATGGAATATTTACTGTGCCAATGGGGTGGCGGAATTGGGCAGGTGAACTCACTAATTTTAATTACAATCGAATTTGCAAAGGTAAAAAACACATTAAATAGCTAAAATGGGAGACGCAATGCACACTCCAGGCAAGGGCAACCGAAGGATGGCAGTCAGATCTTAGTTTTAGTAAAAATGAATTTCGGAATACAATGAAATTTAGATGCAAAGTTACAGTCAAGACAGAACAGCAGCTTACTCCGACATGCGAGAGATTATATGAAAGTAGTTACAGTTCTAAAGCAGTTTGAATATTGCACAGGAAGAATAAATGCAGACTAGGTAACTGAAACCTATGGTTTGCCTTTACATACAATACCATTCTTGTAATGCACAGCATTTTCAAACCAGTCACTATATTAAACAATGGAAATCAGCTTCAATATTTATTGGCATTTTTAAAGCGCCCACACAGCCCAGGTGCATCGAGGCGCTGTTACAGGAATAGATCTTAGTTGTGTATTTATAACGCAACTAATACTGAGGTTTCTAAGCGCGGACCCGGATCGAACCTGTGTTGCTTTGTGTTGTCTTGTTTCCAAGGCAAGCATGTTACAGCTGAGATATTCATGCATTGGAGAAGCTATGTTGGCAACCCAATTAACATTGGTGCTCAGTACTTGGGCAAACAGATTTAAATGTACCCAAAAGGGGGGCTGGGGGGGGGAAATAGGAAATAGGCGTCAGGTCAAGGGATACACTACTCTGAATTTTCAACCTAGGGAGCAGATGAAAGGCATGTAGAACCGTTCCCCCCTAATTCCCCCCACCACCAGGTCTCTGGTCACCGTAGCCAACAATTTGAAATGCAACCAAGACAAGAATCCTTACAGTTACTGGGGCTGGATGGCCCCGGTTCACATGTCATCTTCCTGCACTTGGTTCAGGCTCTTGAGCTGGAGAGGTGAGCCACAGCTCAGTAGTGGAGTCTCACAGCAGAAGTATAGGATAACGAGCAACACAGCCTCAGGGCCAAGTGTAGCTCAAAAAACAGTGTGCAGTAAGAGGGTTAAGCATGGGGTGATGCAGCTAGGTTGGCATGCCAACCTAGGTACGGCTCAGATAGATTGAGGGGTTAGAACATATCATGGACAGGTCAGGGTGGGGGAAGGAAGCACCAAGTCAAACTCTGGGTGAGGGTGCAAACATTTCATAACAATCAGGTGAAAGCGTGCAAGGAAAACATGCAGAGCGACAGACATCCATGCAGGCCAGGGAATCCTGCCCCAGGTGCCAGAAAAATGTGCAAGATTAGGGTTCTGTTTAATCTGACAAATGGAATGCAAAATTGGAGGCCAAGGTGACATGGTAGTTGTTAGGGAGAATTCTCAAAAGGTGCCAATTTCCCTTACCTCTCAGACCCCCCCCAACAACTTTGCTGGATTTCTAGGATTTGATTTTTTACCCAATGAGTGCCTCCCCCCCCCCCCCCCCCCCACTCCATGCATTTTGATGTGTGTTTTACATTTGTGTTCTTTGGTTATGGATTTTAAAACTCCTAGGCATCATCTTTCTGTGTCACACAGCACCTTCAGTGCAGTGGCACAGTGATGTCTTTCAGACTGCCCGAGGTTTAAATACCTTCTCTGGGACTGACTACCTAGAGCATGTAAAGTTAAATTGATATTAGTAGTTCCAGCGCACACACACTATCTTCCTATAGAGTGCTGGAGGGGTTGCCCATTGCCCCCCCCACCTCCGAGTCAAAACACTCAAATGTTACCCTTTCCTACTAATGGCTGGTGGCAGTGGTTTGGATCAAACTACCATGATTTTTCCCCGACCGTGAACAGTAGCTAAAAAACGGGTCATCCATGTTTTGAATATGGTGCTCAAGATACATCTTGAAAAACACAGACTCTGGTAATCTTTTTGACATTTCTTTCAGGAAAAGCCCTTCTTGCGTTTGTCTCTGCGTGCCAAACCAGGTTTGGACCCTTTGTTCATTAGCCTTTGGCGGGCTTCAGTGCTGAAGCCCACTCTGGCGACCGAGTGTCTTGGATGGACAGGATGTGAGGCAGGTGCCCGAAACTCAGTCTCCTAGGAGACATGAATTCACTCTGGCATGATTGGCCTTCTGGCTGTCCGGCAAGGACAGCCACCCTGCTGTGTGAGTGACAGCCAGGATGGAATGAATGAGGGAACAGTTTAAAAGCACGTCTCTGGGAATTAAAGCAGAGTTGAACACGGAACGAAAAAAAACGAAGACGAGCTGAAGGAAGAGGACTGCTGCCACTCCTGGATGACAGGTGAAGCCCTGCTGCAGGTCCGAATTCAGAGAAGCCCTTCAAGGTTAACTTCCCACCAAACTCAAGGGAAGAACTACCAACTCGCAAGCCACCTGGACACCGTCCCCATCTTGGTCGATTTTTCTGAGTGCTGTTGAAAACCGTATAGCCAGAGGGAAGGAAACCAGCTTGTGGACTCAAGGAACTCACACACAAAAAAATAAATAAATAAAAACACGTTTTGCCAAGCTTGTGGCCTCATCCCTGGGCAGTGCAGGAAAATCCTGACGTCCTTTTCCCCATGACTGAAGCTCAGGAACAGTAAGATCTGCTCGAACTGCCAGAAACACATGCCTCAGCTACATCTCTTCACTTTAAGGTACTATGCAAATACGGTCCGTAATCTGCCCCGGGCCCTCAATGAGCCCCTAGGGTCTCAATCTACCACAAAGATCGCACACCCTCAGCTGTCACTAGAGAAAACGCTCAGATAATGCCTCAAGGTTTGACCATATATATCCCCCAACTGCAAAAACCAATGGGACTTGGTAGCATTCAATAGATATTGAACAGTCATCACCACTATAAGGGGCACAGATGGCATCGGCCTAGATGCTTAGTATCCTAGACCCAACTGATCCCGACAGCTACATCGAGCTCTCCAATAAATGCTACCCAGCATTGGACATTTTACCAAGTCTGCTGTACTACCGGTTACGACATCACTCAACATGGCAAAATGATCTGTGCTGCCACAGAGTTGTACACAAATAATCCATTAATCTCGCCAGGTATATAATACCAAACCTCAGACATCCATTATGTCATCTACCACTTCCTGGATATATGCTTTACCAACTCCGCAATATAGATATATATAATTATGATGCTTAAAAAGAAATGCACATGCTTTCTCCATCCCCGGTAATAGACTAGACACAGCATCCACTTAGCTACCCATCAAGATAATACAATACATAGGAACTTGAAAGTCAATGAACAGTAACCGAAGGTCACTTGTAAGTAATATTAGTAGGTGCTTGCAACCTTGCCACCACAGAAGGAAATTCAACTAAACTCACCCACATTAACACATTAGCATAAGTCTCTGCCATTTTTTTTCCTTTTTGACATAACTATTCAACCATGAAGCTCACCACATGTTCACCCACGCTATTCTATGTTAGCCGAGAGTGAAACATTTCATAACAGTTTCGAAAAATTCCTATTGATACATCCCTTGCAGTTGGACATTTTACATGGACATATGCTGAAAAATCACCTGCGTGCATCACCAACACTACGGAACTAACATTTGGCCAATAAAACAGCAACTAACTTACTTTATCCAACTAACTCAGGCAGTAGATCGATGCATTAGGTTAGAATTGCTAATAGATGTAATCATACAAGTTACATTCTTTAAAGAAATTAGATAAAGATCCTGTAGAACTAAAAGATTCGTTTCCTTTTGCATTGACTTCTCCACAAATTGAGCAAAATATCTAGAACAGTTGCCAACTTCCCTTCCTCTGAGCAAGGAGTAATCAATAGAGCAGCTCACAATCCCTCCATGCACCACTTCCAACTCCACTACAGTAATTCTGATCCTCGTCCAACTCATGGACAGTCCTTCAAATGTACACAGCACTTTGGGTTCCTACTTCTACGATCCATCTTGTCAGACTTTAACCTCACGTTGTCCCCTGCTTCACCACACGACACTACGCGGTTTCTTCTGAAGCACGTCCATGGGCCATCTTCAATGCTACCGACTCCTCAACTCGCCCCTTCGGTGAGTGACACAACTCCCTACGTGGCATCAACACAACCTTCCTGGGCTCTGAGGCAGAGGATGCCAGGTATGGGGCTTGCAATCTCTGGGTGGAGGGCAGGATGCAGAGTACGAGACTTCTCTGGGGGGCAGAGAATGGCAGGTAATGTTTTTGCACCAGGCATATTATCAATTATTGATGGATTGGAGGGTGCATCAGAACAGGTCATACAGAGGCAGGCTTGGGCAAGGCCTAAATGGCACGGTTATGCTCAACTGGCAGATGGAAACGCCCGTGGAATAAACCAAAAAGGGTCATCCTGCGTTGACAGCCAACGGCAGCATTTGATCAACACCAATGTATACTTTAAAGCAACGTGGGATTTTGTTGATACCACCTTGCAATTCATTTGGTTATATTATGGCATTCCCAAACCGAACGCTATACACTGCATGGCACCATATTAAAACGGATGTCATTCGTACGGACCTGTGATGCATAATTGGTATTGTGCGTACAGTCGATGCCCTGGCATCACAAGTTTGATTGTAAATGCCTTTTTTTAATCACATTGTGCATTGGCGCTTACATCAAGTGAATTGCGTTCAATGCACACAAAAAACCCCAAAAAAAATCATTTAAAAAAAAAAGCACCTTTTTACCTCCCCAGTTTCACGTTGGGCTACTTTGCCCATTTCTGTTGGGTAAAACGTTCACATAGTCCCATTTTTTTGGTGGAACCCCCGTACCCCGCCCGCTCTTGCCTGTGATCACCCCTCTGCCCTTCCTGGAGACACCACCTCACCTTCAACTGCCATGGTGGAAGTGTCAGCCTTCATCACCATGAACACGCCATCAATGACACTCTTCCAACTACACATACACAGCCCCAATACAGGTCACTCTCTAAATTGCCACCATCACAAAAAAACGTGGGGGTTCGATTTAAATAAAAACATGTACCTTTTCCGTTTGATACACGATCAGACACCTCTCGACAGGAAAATTAACCCACACATTCAAAACGTCTCCTTTTAAAGCAACATCCAGAGCGTCGCCCAATAACCTGCCCCACCCCCTCAGTAACTATTGTCACCTGCGTTTACTTCCCACCCCCATTCCACGCCCAGCTCTCTACAGGGAACCGAGCCTGTGAAGAAGAAGAACCCACACGTGTTTTCATTTATTAGTGCCAGGAGGTTGTTTGCAGCATAGACTTATTTCTTGAGGAAACACATTTTGTCAGCAGTAGCCTGAAATACTTTGTGATCAAAATCTTAATTTCTGTCATATTTGACATGAAAAAAAGCATTTTCAGATGGGTTAGGAAATGAAAATGAAAGCAATGAGCGAAGCATGGGAAGTTCGAGAGGGGGGAGGGCGGGGCTTAGGGCGTTGGAATGTGAATGTGGTCTTCGAATTATTCTCGACAGGTGCCCACTGGTCTCTTGTAACCATAGTAGCGTTTGCCAGTCTCTCAATGTTAAGCCAGCATCGCGTTGCATACCGGGCCTTAACGTTTTTGAGGTTCTCTATCAAAATTACGACGTATGTGGTAATTACCTCCCTTTTGCCCGCCTACATTTTAATTTTCTGAATGGGGGTCTAGGTTACCCCAGCCCCACCCTAATCCCTATCCCTTACTTTTCTTTTCTTTTTTAAACCGTTATGTACGGTTATCTTGCAAGGAGATGCTTTTTTTTTTTTTTAAAAAAAACGTATTTTTCTTTTTTCTGATTTGAAAGGATTTTACTTGGGTTCACTTTGTCTCAGCTGCTTATGTCGTCTGTACAATTCGCCCAAAAATTGATTTAGTCATTTTTTCATCAATCTGACTGAACACACATTTTCAGTTTTTCCTATAAGGTGGCACTTTTGCACCACCTATACGCATATGCTGAAATAATGCATTAGAGCAGTGTGCCAGTGTCACGTTTCAGCACGGTCCATTTTGTCGCGCCTCTGTGGCTGCAGAGCCTCTTTGGGATAAGCTGCACAAAATATCCAGACCCATTAGTGGAAAAGGTTGCTTTAATGTGACAGACAACAGTTTACAAACTTCACTAACGGCCCATCGGCCTTACAGACTAACCAAACCGTTAAACGTGTGGTTAAAACTCCTCCTCCTCCCCATTCCTTCCCTTCAAATATTCCTTCCCCCAGGCAGTTGAGAGGAATGAAAATGATACAATTTCACCACTTTGCACTGGGACGAAAAAGATGCCTGCAAAGTGTTGTGAAGATCAGGCATGTCCCTTAATCATGGTCAGGCAGGCCTAATTGAGAGAGCACACCTGCAACCTGTTAAAGGATTACAGGTGTATAAAATGAGGAGAAAGCAACACAAAGAGAAGCAGCAGGGAGGCCTGTGGGATCAGCAGGGAACCTTGTTTGAGGAGAGGCGAGCTGTTGGAGGAAACTGTTACGGGTCGGCCTGCTTTGTGTGGCATGCTGAGATGCTCGGAAATAAAGAGAGACATGTAGCAGGAATTGTGGCGTGGGAGCTGGAGCTCCATTGTATCAGACTGAGGGCAGAGAAGGGAGCCGTGTGGCGACGCTGTCTGTCAGGAAACAGCGTACTCAGAATCGTGGGAGTGCTTCTGAGCTTGTAGGGCTGGGTTTATAACCCAGAGCCCTGAATCTGTCCAAACCATTGACGTCTCACGCTCGGTCACCAAGACTATTAACATTACGGGTTGGCTATTGCCATGGCGATGGTTGAAGCTTTCATTGCATGCCACCATGTGAGAGCGAAGTGCATGTTACCGAATCACGTGATGCTTCGACGCGTAAACCATGGAAATAAAGTCCGCCCTCTGTGAACACTCAGTGCTTCTAATTGAAGTTCTTGGACCTTAGTGATCTTGCTTACGTCTGTGTTTACCTGTGGTGCCTCTTCACATCTGCTACGTTTTCTAGACCTGCTTTGCGCTATGTTTTGCCTAGTTATCCGTCCAACCTTAACGACCCTGCCTGTAATACAGACTTTCTTGCCCAAAGCTTTGTCACTTTTACTGCCCGCCTGTTACTGAACCCGGCTTGTCTAACAGACATCTCTGCTCTGTGATTAGGAATTTTCGTCTGCCGCTGGCCAACATTGTTAGATGTTAGATCTCGAACAGATACATTGCCTTACCCTCATCAGAAACTGCGAATTTCACCTTCCGGCGGATTCTGCTTCGCACTTGGACAGCGCGTGCCGGGACTCCATACAACCATACCGCACACAGTCTAGAGACGCTTGCTGTTTTGTACTGTGAGCACATGGACTAGAGACGCTTGCCGTTTTGTGCTGTGACTATCTAGCCATCCTCGTGCCGTCAGGGTAGGTCCTTGTACTGGACTTGGATTCAGCACTTTCTGTTGTTCCAAGGATTACATAGGCGTCCTCGTGACGTTGGGGTAGTTCTTGGTGCCTTGCTGGAATTCCAGGACTTCTTGCTCCCATGTGGACCATACTCTAGTAAGACTTGTTTCTTTTGGTTTGATCTGAGTTAGTTGCCCTCTTCTGCTCCTCTTCGTCAGTGCTGAACTGGCCCACCGGGACAGCGGGACTTTCCCCGGTAGGCCTTGGAGCATAGGGCCTCTTTTCTTGCTTCGGCTCTTGGGCGGAAGGATACATGAATCATTAACGTTGGAGGAACACCAAGGCCATCCTGGGTGGTTCGCTATCACACTGGCTGCTGCATTTCTCTTTTCCGCCTGGGGCTGAAGGGCTGGCCTTGTGCCTCCACATTTGTGAGGGGCACAGCCCGGGGAACCGCACGTGCCCTGCAGCCTTACTGTCTGCTGTGCTCACATCACATGATACACAGATTGCGCAGGTTCAGTGCAGCCAGGTGACGTCAATGCTGCTGACTCTGCTGCTGCTGTGTGCTCTGAGTAGGAGACGAGCAGGGCAGTGTGTTCAGGCCGAGGCCCACTGGCACTACCACTTGATTTCAGGTGCATTGCGGAATGATTGTTACTAAATACATGGTTGTATTTTTTGGGCTATGTTTGTTTTGCCCGTGACTTCTCGAGCAACTCCAAGAAAGCCACAAAATTAACCAGCGCTATTACAGTTATGTTAATAGCGCTGTCAAAACAAAGCACAATTACAGCCATATCACAAGTTCATGTGCGGCGGTATCAGCACTGAAAACCGATACTTATGCACCCGAGATTTACCTCCAGCTTTCAGCTGGAGGTAAATGACGATAGGTGCCAGCAATTAAGCTACAGCTGCACCCAATACACTCCAGAGGGCTATATAAGGCACACCCCTACCATAAACACTGTTTGCAACACCATGCTGCCATTACTTTCTGCAAGCTGGGACAGGCTACGCCTGGAAGCAGAGATGCTGGTCAACCAGACCAGGGCACAGGGAGTACAGGTGGTGGTAGGGAGGAGGATGGGGTGAGGAGAGCCCAAGCAAGGCGTGCAGCCCTCCCAATGGTCAGGCCCTCACCCTGTGCACTTCACTGATACCCAGTTGGTGACTCTGTACCGCCTCAACAGGCAGACCTGAGCTGATCAGCACAATAAGGACAATCTAGGGAACAGGATAAACATCAGAACTGCCGGGCCCCCACTGCTGACGCTGGTGTCCGTACTCCAATTCTTAGCTACTGGCACCTTACAGCACTCTGTGGCCATTATGCACAGCATGGCATAGCGCACATTCTGTGCAATTTTGGACCAGGTGCTGCACGTCCTACTGCGGCATGTGCTTCAGCACATTGCACTGCCCGCCACCCGAGTCCAGGTAAATGCCATGAAGGCATAGTTCTATGGCATAGCCCAACTGCCAAATGTATTAGCAGCCCTGGACTGCACCCATGTTGCGTTGGTGACCCCCAAGGCCCACAAAGCAGTCTACTGGAATCCGAAGCACTAGCACTGCCTCAATGTGCAGGACACCTGTGACCCCAACCTCATAATCACCTACTGCTGTGCCTGCTACCCAGGTTCCACCCACGACTCCATGGTCCTACAGAATAGCTCTAGGATACATGGGGAGGCACAGGGGACAATGGACGTGGACAGTGGGTGATTAAATCTGCCTGCATGCATGCACTGTGAAGCACCTGACCAAATTGGGGGTCGTGAAGTGTGACGAATGACACAAAGCACGTCCTGAAAAGCAAATGCAATTGTATTACTTTGGCGGCCCTAGCACCAAAGTCAGAGTACAGTCCAAGGTGCATGTACATATTGGCCACACCTTGACGAATGTGCTGTTCAACACAAACAGCATCAATGTAAACCACACAAATGACTACTGGTCCCACAATTCATCATACATGATCCTAAGCAATACCAAACAAATGCCAACATTGCCTTGCCCAACTGCAGACCTGCCAGTGCCACTGCCATGTACACATGTACACCCACCCTGCAATGTTTCCCAACTGCCCCAAGATTAGCTGATGGGAAACCCTGAATGCCACAAGCAAGAGAGCAATATACAGGCACAAGGCCGCCTACAGGAACACATTTCACCAACAGACACATTACCCAGCAGCTACAGCAATGTCACAGAGTACATGTGATGGTCAAAGAATGCAAGATATCAGTGACACAGCATGCCAAGATAGTGTAGAGGCACATGCCATGTGATGTGTTCACATATGCATGCACATGATGTCCATTGCCCCAATACAAAATGATAGTCCACCATCACACATTTCACAGTTACTGATGTGTGTGCCTCTTCCCATGCGAGTGTACACTGGGACCCCCAACTGGCCCATAGAACTAGGGTTTGCCCAATAGTACTTGAAGATAAGATAGCAGCACCCGTGAGATGGATGGGGGTGCAGATTAATACTCCAACAACAAATCAATAATGACAACTCAACGGTTTGGCAGAGGGAGTCCGTTTAATGACTAGTACAAAAAACGGGGAGTCTCATGAATATCAGCGGATGCGTGATCTTCTCTCTCGCTTCCCAACTCCAACGAACTTAATAGAAAACATAACATTTATACTGAAAACCCGTAATCATTGACGTTTAACACTTAGAAGTTGGCATGCAATTCTATTGGCTCTAGAAAGGTAACTTTAATATAGGTACTATATCTGTATTTGGTAACGGAGTAAGGGGATTGAATAAACACTGTCAGGTGGGGCATGTAAGCCCTTCCTTCAAAATGGCTACTGTAGACGTCACTAAAAGTGTGACGTTCCATTGGTTCTACTAACTATAGGACCCTAGATTACTTGGTCCATTATGATTGGGTTGGCACCAACCCCACTCATACTTTTTCACTTTGCTTAGCAGCACGCAGAATGTTCGGCCACGTGCAGGGTGCCCTCCAGTTCCCCCCGGCCTTCCTCCAATTATTGTTATAATCAGTCTTCACTTTAGTGGCCATGTGTCAATTATTTCACTGTGGTTGGCCTTGAGATTGCATCTCCTGTCTGGAAAAGTTCTGATATCTTCGCCTGGCCCACTGACATGCATAGGTGTGACAGTCTCACTTCTTCTCACTCGGCTGGTCACGTGATTCAGACACCGTGAATTTGCCTCTTCTTCATGTAATTAGTGTATTTGTTTTTCGTTTCACCCACCACCTGTCTTCGGTTTTTTATCTCGACCTTTCAGAGCAGGATATTCTGTTCTTTGCTTCAATTAATTGTAGCTACTGTTCGCCCATTTTAACTGATACAACCTTGGTTTTCCTGGCACGATTTGCCTCTGCTGAGTTTCGTATCTGACGCTTATTCTTGATTTTATTCTTGATTTTGCTAAATATGAAGCTCCCCTCGTATGGCCTTTAATAACCTTTGGGTTGATTCTGCTTCTTGTGCAAAGTGGAAGTATACTTATGTAATGTGCTTCTTTTGAGGTAGATATGTATAGGTGGCTCTCTGCTGGTTTATTTGCTCATCATACGTCACAATTTACTCCCATTCTCTCTATCCCACCCCATGTCCACTTTTTAAACCCTACCTACTCTGTTAATTACTCATTTAGTCTAGTATTTTATTACTCCACTACTGTAATTACTGTTACATTTAAACAATATATTTCTCCCCCCAATATCTGCTCTCAAATGTTAATACAACCATTATTCTCCTGTTCGTGCAGCAATGACCTCTTTCCCTATGTGTGTTGGCTAATGCATTTGTGACAGTGCTGTGTTCAAAAGCGCTAGTGGCATTACTACTTGCACTGTGTTATTTAGTCGCCAAATTGAGTCTGTTGGGAACATTGATCATCCACCCTTTACCTCTATTTCTCTCCTCCCGTGGTGAACTGTCAATGAAATGTACGCCCCCCCTCAAATGCACCTTCCTCCACCTTGTGTTTCTCATTTAATTGTTCTGTGTTATTCGTGTATTCATGAGCCCAGTCTCCTCGCTGAAAGATGTGTGCTCAAAATGTAGCTAAATGTACTCTCTTGTGATGCGCTATCATTATGCACCCCCCTCTGTACTGTGCACCCCCATTATGCTTAAACAATCTTCCTTACTTTCAACATGTGTATGCCTGGTGTTTAACAAGTTATGTATTTCTCTGTTAATAAGGTGGTCATATCCACATCGCTCATGATGTCACAAATGTCTCTTCCCTAATGCATGGCCTAGTCGCCCCAATGTCACCCAGAAAAGAAAATGTTTTGATACCTATCACCACCCCTATGCAACTGTCCTCTGCATTATTCAGTGTGAGTGTGTGTGTCGGCATGCGTCTCACCCCTTCTGTCGGGGAGGTGGAGCATGAGTGTGTGTGGCAGAGTAAGTCAAATCAAGTTTGTCTTGGGCTGTCCTATTAGGTGTATAATGTCAATCTATGTCCTTTGAAAGGTTTGTTCCACATCAGGAAGACCCCTCCCAGTCATGTAACCGGTACCGTTGCTATTGTGTCAGTGTTCTGTATGGGTGCTTACTGCAGTGCCGTGCCCCTGGGTTGTTATTCTTGTCGTTCCTGGTGTAGTGGTGCTGTCATTTGTTGTGTCTGTACATGTAGTGGTGACAGTGCCTGCGTTGGTGCTTGTGGTGTCTGCTGAAATGATCCCGTCCTGCCCCATGTATCCTCCCCACATGGGTGGTGCATATTGTGGTGGTTGTTGACACTGCTATTGTGATGCTTGTGCGTGTGTGTTGAGGCTGTTTTTAACTGCCCCTCCCATTGCATACTTTAACAATTTATTTTGTGCCTGCTTGTCCTCATCTGCCTTTCTCTGCCTCCGCTGTTCCCTTGCCACAATCTACAATGCATACAGTCAATGTCTAGCGCGCTATCCTTCCTTCCTCCCTTCCATAACCCCATTCATGCTGCACCACCCCTTACTGATCCTCTATCATGTTTGGCTGTGCTGTCTCGTTCAGTCCTTCTCTCCTCCTCCAATCCCTTTCTTCCCTTTCCAGTTCCCCCTCTCTGTTGCTAATGTTACTCCCTGCACCTCCCCGTTTATCTTCCGTTTAAATTTAATTCCTCTTCGTTCATGGCTCAGTACTTTTTAATCTTTGCACACTATGTTTTACCAACTTATTTTGTCATGGAAGCTGTGTGCTACACAACATGTGAAGGGGAGTCATTTCTGTATTGTGTGATACATTTTACCTCTATTCAATTTGAAAATTACGATAGTCCGCTGTTCAGGGAGCAAAAGTTAGAAGATAATTGAACATTTTTCAACTTCTGTGAGCCTTCTTGGCTCCGCACCTTAGCCAGTGCACTCCACGTGCAGCCCATCTTCACCAAACCATTGCCTTCTCCAGCACACCCCCACAATCTTGCGCATGTGTCTTCCACACACCGCCTCTGGGTCATCTATTCTCCAAATCCAAAACCACACCACTATCTCCTCACCATCAAAACTCTGTGTCATATGCATCCTTCTGAAGGTGACGTCACCAAACTAAAAACACAGTGCAAATGAACAGACAAATGTGCATACACAGAACAATAACCCATTTCTCCCAACCCCACAAAAATCCCAAAATAAAACCCCACAATCCCCACAGCTGTCTTCCTGTCTCAACTGGAACAAGGTAAACCACAATAAAAACTCTTATAATTGGACTGCGCACGCTGCGTCGCCTCACGTGTGACACGCCCCTCACCAGGGGAGCTTAACCAGTCAATTATCTTCCGCACTCGGGAACAATCTAGCTACCTCCTGCAGGGAAACATCATCCACTCACTGACCTAAAATGCTCAATTAGCAGGGAACCTCATCTACTCATTGATCTACAACGTCAATTCATAGGAAATCCACACCCCCGTACATGAAATCGCCATCCGAACCAACCAGCGCGGCTCTCCTTTCTATATGCGGGGAGTCACTACCCCACCCAATATCCTCATAAACACAAGAAGGGACAACTGCCACCGCTCCAGTCCCAACAATTCACGTGCCGATCACCACCAATGCGCCGAATTTTGCGCCAATGTACAATCACCCACCACCCAATTTACAATGCCTCCCCCAGTTTCTACCCAAAAAAAAGGACTTAACATTTCTGCAACATACTGATCAACAATGCATCATAATACTTTAAACATTTCCCCCCCTCAAAGCCCATGTTGCTGGTTGACTTACATTTCCTATACTGCACTGGCACTTGCTCTGCTGCTGGACACCCCCTCAAGGCGCTTCACCGGACCCCTTCTCCTGCAGGGCTCTCACCTGCCCTCAAGCGGGGTATTTCCAAGTGGCCCCTGATGCCTTTAGCCAGTTACCGTTTTCCGGTGGTCTTCAGGTGCAGGCGAGGGTCCCACAGCTTCCTTGAGTCGGCGGCAGGGAGTGCAGTTCAATGCAGGGCTTGCGCAGGCAGTGCTCATTCACCCATGTTACAATGAGCAATGAGCCTCACAGAGGGCACCAACTTGTTGGGGAGAAGCTGGACCCCCACCATGGCAATGGGGGGGCCTGCAGCCATACCCTCACCATCTATGGGAGCCCCAACACCTCCCATATGGCCCCCAGAAATGCAACAGAGACCCCAGCAGGCAGCCACATGTTCCAAACTGCGTTTATTCCTGGACAGCAAAAAAGAAAAAAAACACGCAGAGCATCGTGCACATCGAGAGTTCTGGCACCGTCTCCCCCGGGGCTGGCTTGCAAGCCAGCTTTGTAATCACACTGCAGGCTGACCTCATAGAATTGGATCAGCTCCCAGAAACCTATCTCCTCCTGCTATTGGCTGCTAAGTGATAGGTTACCTATGTAGCCCTTATAGAGAGCCTGACAATTGGATGTTAGCCTTTTGCGTCAGTGGGTTGGTTTAGCTGTGCCGGCCCCACATTACCTAATTCTAACTTGTTGCATTATGACTTTGTTCCCATAACTTTTTAGCTGAAGCAAGCATTTCACACCTGAGCTCTGAGCGCTCATTGGCTGGGCTGAGCCATTCTTGTTACAATTATGTTTCAAATGTTGTGCGAGTCTTTGCGAAAATGTCTTTCTTTCCCAGAAAGAAAAGAAAAAAACACACTGGGTTGCCGTGGCTTACTCGCATTTGTGGAGAATTAAAAATGTTTGTCTGCAGAAAGCAATCTTATCTTGAATGCGTGACCTTGGCTGCTCGTGGGTTTTGCGAGGAGCATTGCTGAAGGTTTCTGCAGCCAGTGTTCAGAGAGAGAAATGAACTTGGCTGTAATTTTCCTGAAACATGGCTTTACACTGTGCAATTAGACCATGTTAATTCATATAGGCATTTGCAAGCCTTTAAACAGGGATTTTTGTGTTTGTAGATTCTGATATTGCAGCATTGATTCTAATGTAGCATGGAAGTTGCACTGTTGGTGAAGTGGGTGTTTTTCAGCATATTTGTCACCCATGGGTGCGCTGGGGCCTGGTTCAAATGATAAGTGCGCTCCTTGTTCTTCCTGCTGTTCTTCTGTATATGCGCCTGGGTTGAGGGGGCATGGGTTTGATCTCGATTTTCCCTCTTCAATATATTTCGGCGTTAACATTCCTGGTACTTCAAAATGGACGGTTGGAGTGCAGGCTGTACTTGAGACCTCCTCTACACTCCCCCTTCTGGGCGATTCATCAACCACTTTCATCTTTTCTTTGGTTTCCTTCGTATTCCCCTTTACTTCATTACTTGGGTCCATTCTTTCTTTATCTTCTGGGTCTATACATGATGGTCTGAAGAAATGTCTCTTTGGGGTCCATATTTTTATGACTCCTTTTAAACTTCCTGCTGTTCTCACGTGTTCGTCCTTGTTCCATGTCATTAGTTGACACTGTCCATTTGGGCTGCAATAAACCCATCTTCCCACATACTTTCTATGCTTCCTGGGATATAGAAACTTTGTTCCTTCTGGTGCGAATGCTGGCCTTCGCAAAGTCTCTAATTTCCTAATCAGTCAGGTCTTTGGGCTTCCATCCCATCAATCATCATCTCAACATCAATCATGATCTTCATCCCTATGGCTTTTGTTGCAGTTTTCTGGCACTGAGAGATTATTATCTTGATAACACAGAATCCTAGCTATATCATCACTAGCAGGGCTCCTAGGAATTTAAATGCATCTGCCATCCATTATGGAACCCATGAAAATAGTGATACAAACCAACTGTCGTCATCTACTTCGTCAGTTTCATCAATCATTTGATTCTGTAGTTTCGTCAGCATACCTATGGCTTCTCTTAAGGTTCCATTTTCTTTGTCACAAGATGCTATAAATGTGCAACATGATTCTCCGATTTTTGCACAAACACTTCCATCCATAGGTGTGATTATGTCAAGTAAATATCTGTTCTGGAGAGGCATCAGTCAGATTGCCCTTAACTCTTCTTTAATTGCGTTGAATCCTTTTATGGTCGTGTTGATGGTTTGCAGTAACTCCCATCTGGTTATCTGCAACATTTAGTATTTGCTCCAACCTGAAATCTTGGCATGAAGATTGTCGTGAACACTGATGAAGTGAGGCTGAACAGCCTGTGTTCATATGGGATTGCATGAAAAGCTTCTTCTGATTTGGCAGAAAAGTAATTCTCTCTCTTCATTCGATTCAGCAGTTCCACAGATCTCTTCTTTCTCAGGTGAGCATCTGCTTTCAGGAAACTGTCAATGTTCAGGTCACTTTTTGGGATCACCAACGCTGGAACGTGGACATTCACTATTGTGAATGGTTTTTGAGCTTCCATCTGGCTCTACATCAATCCTGACCTTCATCCCTATGGCTTCTTGCACAGTTTTCTGGCTTTAAGAGATTATTATCTTGATAACACAGAATCCTAGCAATATCATCACTAGCAGGGCTCTTAGGAATTTAAATGCATCTGCCATGCAATGCGCCTGGTTGCCCTTGGGACTGGTTTGCGCTATATAAATAAAACAAATACAAATACAAATCCATTGTGGAACCCATGAAAATAGTGATCCAAACCAACTGTTGTCGTCTACTTCATCAGTTTCATCAATCATTTGATTCTGTAGTTTTGTCAGCAAACCTATGGCTTCTGTTAAGGTTCCATTTTCTTCGTTGTGAGATGGTATAAATGTGCAACATGATTCTCCGATTTTTGCACAAACACCTCCATCCATAGCTGTGATCATGTCAAGTAAATCTCTCTTCTGGAGAGTCATCAGTCTGATTGCCCTTAACTCTTCTTTAATTGCGTTGAATACTTTTATGGTCGTGTTGATGGTTTGCTGTAACTCTCATCTGGTTATCTGCAACCATTTAGTATTTGCTCCAACCTGAAATGTTGTCAGGAAGATTGTTGTGAACACTGATGAAGTGAGGCTGAACAGCCTGTGTTCACATGGGATTGCATGAAAAGCTTCTTCTGATTTGGCAGAAAAGTAATTCTCTCTCTTCCATCGATTCAGCAGTTCCACAGATCTCTTCTTCCACAGGTGAGAATTTGCTTTCGGGAAACTGTCAATGTTCAGGTCACTTTTCGGGATTACAAACGCTGGAACATGGACATTCACTATTGTGCATATACCTCCCCAGTTTCTCGGCAGCCTGATGTATGCTTTGGATCCACATGCCCAATAATGATCCATAATTACTGCTGTTCCATGTACCATTCATGGAGCATCAAAAACCTGTCCACAGTTCTGATTCTCTCCCATCTTTCTAGTGCCATTATTGCAGAAGCAGATCTTTGGGCTTTCCAGTGGCACTATCTGCAAGGGTCCTCCTTTGTCTTCGACCCATGTCAGCAGTTTTGCAAGCTTTGGCCATAATGACTTGCATCCATTTCGCTCTATGTTGATGGTAGGCTCGTATTGACCAAGGACCATCCATGCTCTGCAAATCACTTCTCCTTTCTCCCGTCTGGTGAAAGCACTGTTCCCCAAATCTGCATTTGTCCTCTGTTTTTCAAACTTCGAGCCTCTTCTGGAGTTTTTCCTTGGATATTTTGCTTCTGGTTTGCTTCTTTTCTGATTTCTGCCCCTTTAACTCCAGGATTCTCATATCTGATCACAATGTGTTTTGTCTTTCCATTGTTTCCTGTTTTTATGTCCTGGACATAATCGTCTTCATTTGGATTGGTTGCTTCAGTTGCCCATTTCAGTGAAGCATCACCTCCCATGAACTGGCCTATAGTCTTGCACATTGCCACGTGCCGCAGACAGTGTGCTGTCTGGACATCAATTTCTACAGCTACAAAGATGTTTGACTTCCCCATGCTGTAAGGTAGGAGTGCACAAACAAAGCATTCCCCCTCTGAACTTCGTCTTTCAACTTCTTTCATGTTCTGGTACATGATGTTGTTTCTCAAATGTGGTATGCTATCCAAGTATTTGTTTAGTTCACTGTCATCTCCTTGCATGCTTCTCTTTACTCTTAAGGTTTTCATGTAGTTTGCTATAACTACATCCTTGAATGCATCTGTATGGCTTCTTCATGCTGGAGGATTATCAAGTATCCTAGTCCATGGTGTAGGAGGTATCTTCATCTGCACTAGTGGAGTAGGCAAAAGTCTGGCAATTCTTTCCTTCTCCTCTTGCATCTTTTTTCTTCTGGTTAGAAATGTCCATATCACTCTGCCATTGGTCCAGTATATGGCTGCATTGTAGAACTTGTACTTGTCCCCTTCATTGGATCAAGTCTGCCTGTCAATGTTGTCTCTGATATTTTATTGCAACTCCTCTTGTCTCTTCAGGAGCTCAGCTTCGTTCATGTGACTCTTAACTTCGCTACACGTAGAGCTTCTCATTGTTGGTACTCCAACCTTCCCCTCTTCTTTGACCAGTGGTTCTGCAGTTATTGACACTAGGCCTGGTGTGTGTGCATTCAGTGTTTGCATGCGTGTGGTTGTCAGTAACTTTTTTACATTCATACTCTGCCTTCCCTGTCTCCGGCTTTTTGATTTGCTTGTTATCACAAGTGTGTGCGTCATTGCTAACCACATCCCTCTCAAGTTCATTCATTCCACCATCAGACCTCCTACGGACTGGAAGACTATGTAAGTTATGGGTGCCTTCGTAGGTTTCATGCCTGCATCATTAGGTGGGTGCACTGGAATTGGAATGCTTTGTGCACCAATAAAAAATGCAGTTCTAATCATCAGTGACTGTAAAACAATGATGAATATAATGCATAAGTACATAATACCCCTGTAGGTTAATCTGCAGCATTTAGTTCCAGAAAAATACGAACATCTCTCCTCCTGAGGGAGGACGAGGTTGCTGCTTTGAATCCCCACCTCGATCATCCGTTGAAAGATGCTAACTTTTAATACACTCTTAAAAAATATTACTTATGGATTCTGCTGGTTCTGTTTGTGTATTGTAGGTACTTAAAACAGTTGTCCCCCTTTGTCTGAACAATGGATTGTCTAATATTTCTGGACACAGCTCTCTTGCTAGTCAATGGGAAGTGTCAAAATCAGGCAATAATTCAGCAAGTCTCTTTAATGTGCATGTACAAAATATATGAGTTCCCAATCGGTGCTTCTGATTTGCTTCATTCCCGAAGACAAGTTGTGTCCTTGTCAATATAACAAAAGTAAAGTCTTTTGCACTACTTTCTCGATCTGTCCCTCGGCGGAAAGTTAAAATCTTCTAAGATAGTTCTGTTGATGGTTAGAAAGTTCAACTTGCATCACAATACCATGCAAGAGCATGCTCATCTGTGTAGGATTAGCTGGGTTTCTGATGAATGTGAGGACATCAACCCCGACAGGTCTCCCCACAAGTTCTGGAAAATCCTTGATTGGGCGAAAAAATACGTTATACGCCAATCTTCTATCTTCTGGTGACAGGGACATCTGTCCTGCCTTTGTTGAAGTTTGGACTGTTTAGCCCTCACTCACTGTGAACAGTTTCTGGTGTGCGTGAAGAGCAACTTGGATAACTATTCCATTCAGGATTATGCTTAAATGTTCTATGTTTGCTGGATCTCAAAGACATGTCAAAACGTCTGTAGTTCTTCCGACAAGATCTGGACAGTCTTCAATTAAACGAAAGAACAGTACATTGATAAGCCTATTCGCTTCTTCCTCCACTTGGGACATTTGGTTTTTCCTCGCTGTATTCCGGAAGTGGGAGGAACTGCTTGGTAATTACAGTGAGCAGCCTCCTTAGAGTCTTTTCGTTTTCAGGATCTTGAAGGAAGTCAGTGATACTGGTGAGCCTCCCCACCAGTGACGGGTATGATATCAGTACTAGATCTAAATATGTTAACTCGTCCTTGGTGATGTCGCTACTGTGGGACACCATAAGTGATTCCGAACAAAGTCTCTGTGTTGAAAGAATCAGGATACTGTATGTTCTACCAATTTATGTGTCCTCGATCAAAATTTGGCATATTCTTTTCTAATCAAGGCTTCAGTGTGCCTCAGTCCAAAGTTCAAAGTCAACAGACTATGTTGTGGCTTAAACATGCAATTTTCATCTTCACCCTGCAACTAGGATGCACAGAGTGTCCGTTTTTATGTCCTTATCCCCTTTTTTGCTCAGAAGAATGTCCAAAATGAAGCCACAAATTTTGCATAAAAGTTCCTTGTCTTTACTTTGCTGCTGGTCATGCGTCCTTCTTCCTCGTCATGGATCTCGTCTGCACGTGCTGTGGTTCTTCTCTGTCGTCTGTAGTCTCCTCGCGGTGGGGTGCAGGCAGGGGGCTTTCTCCGATGTATGGCTTGATGTCACCCAAAAAGATCCAGGCTCTTCTTCCTTGTAGCTTCACTGCAGAGGGAGTGCAGTCTTCCACTGTAAAGGGACTGTTAAACCTTGGCTCATGCCACTTTTTCCTCATGTGGTTCTTCACCAGGACGTTGTCTCCAGGGAAGATTGATGGAATACGTAGTTCCTGAGCTGTGCCTGCAGTATTATCTCCTTCTGTGTTCTGTGCTGCCCTGCACCTTTTTCGTCATCACTGCAGCTGGCCTGAAATTACAGTAAGACAAGAGGTCATGCAATTCAAGTAAATTTGCATTACAGACCCTAAGATTTCTCTTGTTGGCTGGGCATCACATCTAGCTCTGTCTCGGGGTGTCAGGAGAGTGTGCATCCTTCTCCCTGTTGCTATTTTGTGTGGTGTAAGATGATGGTCAGAACCAGGTTGGTTTCTGAGTGCATACAGTGCCAAAGAAAGGCCGTGTAAGCACCTGTTCTGACTTGAGTGTCGTGTAGACCGATGAGACCTCCGTCCCCAAGTGACGCACAGGGGAACAAATAGAAACCCGCTGTGCGACCCTTGAGGCCACAGGTGAGAGATGTCTTCCCAGATCCACGGAGCCTCTGGAACACCGATGCTGCTGTCAAGAAGGAATGAGGTTAAGCACCAGGCAATCACAATACAGGCAGGTAAACAAAATAATCTAAAGTGTCTTACCTATCTGGTGTAAGGGAGACCCAGGTAACCTAGTAGGGAGGTTCGAGGCTCAAAAAGATACAGCGGTCCCTGGAGTGGTAGAACCGCAGGTAAGCGTGGATACGGGTAGGCCACCTGTAAGGTAGGGCTTGACTTGGGCGTAGAAGTACAGCAAGATACTCAGGGATGATCCAAAGACAAGTCGATGTGCAGTCCAAAAATCCAGCAACAGGTAAACAGTTCCAAGCAAAGGTACAAAGGGGTGTCCAAGAGAGTCCAAGATAGAGTTCCGTGGTCGAGGTAGCAAGGAGCAAGTAGTAACGCCAAACAGGGTCCGAAGCCAGCTGAGAAGCAATGATCGTCCTGCCTCTCAGTTCTTTATACTGTGTGTCCCTGGGTCATGTGACGTCTCTGGGCCATGTGACGTCCACCAAGATCACGTGAGGAACGCCACACTGTATCACGTGACCGACGTGATGACGTAACGCCGCCCCTTCTGCGATATATCCTCCAAGGCAGTTGCCAATGCAGGAAAGGTTGTAATCGAGCCCGTACACCAAAGAAGGTACGGTGTTTTCGGTTCTGTGGGTTCACCGAATCCCTTGAGCCTCGAAGCTGGGTTGGAGATGTTGGGGGAATGTGAGCAGTGTTCTGATGTGGGAAGGCCTGATGTGCTGAGGATCGCCTAACATAGCCCCTCCCCAACGGCCCACGACCCCGTGGGCAGGATGGATGGTCTAAATGGAAACGGGCTACCAAGCGAGGGGCGTTCAGGTCAGAGGCGGAAACCCATGAACGTTCCTCCGGGCCGTAACCCTTCCAATCCACCAGATACTGGATCCTACCCCTAAACCATCTGGAGCCCAAAATGGCCGACACCTCGAAAACATCAGGAGAGGTCAAGGACACCGGCGCAACAGGGGTACGAAGACGGACAGAGTCGGGACAAGGTTTGAGGAGGGAGACATGAAACACAGGATGGATGCGCCAAGAGCTGGGAAGCACTAGACGGAAAGCCACCGGGTTCACAACCTTTGAAATCACATAAGGACCGACAAAGCGAGGTATCAACTTCCGACAACCCACTAGGCGAAGATGACGTGAAGACAACCAGACCCTGGAACCCACCACCAGAGGGGGAGCAGCCCGACGTTTGCCATCCACACGGGCCTTCATAGCAGCCTTTGCTTCAGTGAGATGAACCACTGTACTAGCGTGTAAGGCAGAAAGATCCCTAAGACATGTCGTGGCCGCAGGGTTCGCAGAACCAGAAGCATCAGGGACCGGCAAGACCTTGGGATGTTGGCCATAGAGGGCGTAAAAAGGAGAATAACCAGTGGCTGAATGAGCCGCATTATTATATGCGAACTCCGCAAGCCGTAAAGCGGCCAACCAAGAGGTCTGATGTTGCAATATAAGGCAATGAAGGTATTGTTCCATAGATTGATTCGTCCTTTCGGTCTGTCCATCGGTCTCAGGATGATAGGCCGAAGAATACCTGGTATCAATGCCCAATAGCTTCGTCAGGGATCTCCAAAACCGAGAGGTGAACTGTGACCCTCGATCAGATATAATGACCGAAGGAAGGCCGAATAGCATGAACACATGTTCAAAAAACAATTCCGCTAATACAGGAGCCGAAGGGATACCTTTGCAAGGAACAAAACGGGCCATTTTAGTGAACGTGTCCACCACCACCCAGATGGAGTCAAAGCCCTTCGACTTGGGGAGATCAGTAACGAAATCCATCGTCAACGTATGCCAGGGCCTGGGAGGTACCGGAAGCGGAAGCAACAACCCAATCGGTCGACCCCTTTGATGTTTAGCCTGAGCACATACTGCGCATGATCTAACATAACATTCTACATCACGCTTCATAGAAGGCCACCAACACCAACGCTTGAGAAGATCTAAAGTGCGCTCTTGTCCGGGGTGAGCGTTAAAGGGAGCGTCATGAGACCACTCAAGGGCCAGATTACGTGTGTCAGGTGTGGGAAGGAACAGGCGTTCATGTACGAACGGTAATCCATCAGAATACACTGGGTCCCATTCTCGCAACTGGTCAGAATGATTGCTAGTCCAGGATCGAACCGAGTCTATCAGTGACAATGAGGGAGTACAGAGACAAATCACATGACTCTTTCCGAGAACAGTGTCGGGGAATGTAGGCAATTGGACCCCCCCCGGGGAACGTGACAAGGAATCCGCCTTCCCATGTGCCGTTCCAGGACGGTGCATAATACGGAAGTCAAAAGAGGAAAAGAAGAGATGCCATCGGACCTGTCTGCTATTAATGCATTTCAGAGAGGCCAAATCCTGTAGATTCCGGTGATCGGAGTATACTGTGATGGGATGTTTAGCCCCCAGAAGATGATGACGCCAAACACGGAAAGCGTCCATGACACCCAAGAGTTCTTTCTCCGTAACGGTATAATGAGACTCAGTACTGGAAAACTTACGGGAGTGGTATGCCACTGGATGTAATTTGCCTGTATTAGGACATGTTTGTGACAGTACCGCCCCGAGGGCAAAGGAAGAGGCATCTGTCTCGACTATGAACGGAAGATCAGGATTGGGATGTTGGAGCACCGGTGCGGTAGTAAAGGCGGTTTTCAAAGTCTCAAAAGCCTCCTGCTGTTCTCTCTGCCACTGATATGGTACCCGAGGACTAGTCAGGGCCGTGAGTGGGGCTACAATCGTAGAAAAGGAAGAAATGAAACGCCTATAAAAGTTGGTGAATCCTAAAAAAGCCTGCAAGGACTTGAGTGCTTGAGGTACTGGCCAATCTAAGACTGCTTTGACCTTAGACTCGTTCATGGATAACGCCCCAGGGGTGATGTGGAAACCCAAAAACTCAACAGAGGTCTTATGGAACTGACATTTCTCAGGTTTGGCAAATAAGGAATGTTTTCTTAAACGGGTTAATACTTCTCGGACGTGTTTTACATGGTCATCAAGATCACGAGAGAAGATCAGGATGTCATCCAAATACACAACCATGTACACATCCAGAATATCCCTGAAAATGTAATTCATGAATCGTTGGAACGTGGCCGGGGCGTTACATAAGCCAAAGGGCATGACAAGATATTCGTACAAGCCGTAGCGAGTACAGAAAGCAGTTTTCCACTCGTCTCCCTCGCGAACGCGTACTAAATTGTATGCGCCGCGTAGATCAAGTTTGGTAAAAATGGAAGCATGTGTTAAATGATCTAAGAGTGGAGTAATTAACGGGATGGGATATCTATCCTTCTTGGTGATCGCGTTAAGACGCCGATAATCCACACAAGGACGTAAATCCCCCTCCTTCTTGGGTACAAAGAAGATAGGACTTGCCGCTGGTGAAGTGGAGGGGCGGATGTGTCCTAAACGCAGGGCGTTCTGTACATATTCTTTTAACACCAGTTCCTCCGAAGGAGACAAAGAGTAGATCCTGCCCGAAGGAACAGTGGAATCAGGAAGCAATTCGATTGGGCAGTCATAAGTTCTATGTGGAGGAAGTACCTCAGATGAGCCTCGATCGAAAACTGATTCGAAAGCCCGATATTCTGGCGGAATCCCAGACATCAACCCCCCAACAGTATGGGACTGTATGACTTCTGGATCGTCAACGGTCAGTGTGAGTTGTGCTAAGGCTCCCAAGACCCGAGAGGGTGTGTCAGGGGCTTGATGGACCGGGAGACAATAATTCTGACAAATATCGGACTCAAAGAGTACAGTGCCTGCTTGCCAATTAATCAGTGGATTATGTTCACGTAACCAGGGAATCCCTAGTATGATACCGAATTGAGGTGCGGTGATCAAATCAAAACTTAAGGTTTCTGTGTGTATGTCTTGTATGTTCAACAAGAGGGGTGCAGTTTGATGTCTAACAGGACCAGAAACCAATGCGGAGCCGTCTACGGCTTGGACATGTTCCGGTCGTGTCTTTACCACTAAGGGTAGATTGAGGGAATGGGCCAAATCAATATCTATGTAATTACCAGTGGCACCGGAATCAATAATGATATTGACTGCATGAAGAAGGCCAGTAGAGGGACATAGAGTAGCCTTTACGGAGATGGGTTGAACACGAGCAAAGGCAAGAGGGGTAACCGGAGAAGATGATGGGACACTCGACCTGTTCTCCGGTTCTAAGGTCGAGCCATCCGAAAAACCTGACTCTTCTTGGGACGTCGAGGACACTCTTTCACGAAATGTCCAGTGGTGCCACAATAAAAGCATGCATTATCTACCCTTCTACGTTCCCTCTCAGATGTTGTAATAGGACTGCGTAACCCTCCCACTTGCATAGGTTCTTCAGTACTGGAAGCGGGAGTACTAACAAGAGTAGGAGAGGAAGAGGCCCCCAATTCAGCTCTACGCTCCGATCGTCGTGCATCTACCTGCAGGACGAGATCAACCAATTCCTGATACTGAGTAGGCATAGAAGGGATCACTGCTAAAGCGTCTTTCATGGTGTTACTTAACCCCCTATAAAAGACCACCGCCCGCTTGTTTTCTGGCCATGATGTTTCCGCAACTAGCTGATTGAACCGGGTGATGTAATCTATCAGAGTCCTTTTGCCCTGAGTCAATTCCAACAACTCCAAATCCCTAGACTGTGCCTTGTGTCGGGTATCGAATACTCGGGACATTTCTAGGACCAACAAATCAAAGTCATAAAGAACTGGGCTATTGTTCTCTAACAGGGGATTAGCCCAAGCGGCAGCTGTTCCAGCTAAATGGGAAAGGGCGAAGGCGGCCTTAGCAGTGGACGTGGGAAAAGCCAAAGGCCTGCATAAGAAATGTAACTTGCACTGGTTAACAAAGGTTCTGAATTTCTTGGGATCGCCTTGGTAGCGTTCAGGAGCAGCCAGGGGGGAAGGAGTTGGGAGGATTATTGGAGTCGGGACTGTAGAAGTAGCCAAGGGATGGGGTGTAGTGGAGGAGCTGCCATCTCCAAACTCAGGGTCTGCTGGAAGGGAATGCTGAACGCTCTGTATGGTATCCAACCTTTGATGGATCACTGTGTTCGCGGCGGCCATATCTGCCCTTATTATTGTAATTGCCTGAACTAAAGCAGTTATGGGTTCGTCCGTGGATCCCTGCATCGTCTAACACGACTATACGGCTTCTCAGTCTGCTCTGACTTGAGTGTCGTGTAGACCGATGAGACCTCCGTCCCCAAGTGATGCACAGGGGAACAAATAGAAACCCGCTGTGCGACCCTTGAGGCCACAGGTGAGAGATGTCTTCCCAGATCCACGGAGCCTCTGGAACACCGATGCTGCTGTCAAGAAGGAATGAGGTTAAGCACCAGGCAATCACAATACAGGCAGGTAAACAAAAGAATCTAAAGTGTCTTACCTATCTGGTGTAAGGGAGACCCAGGTAACCTAGTAGGGAGGTTCGAGGCTCAAAAAGATACAGCGGTCCCTGGAGTGGTAGAACTGCAGGTAAGCGTGGATACGGGTAGGCCACCTGTAAGGTAGGGCTTGACTTGGGCGTAGAAGTACAGCAAGATACTCAGGGATGATCCAAAGACAAGTCGATGTGCAGTCCAAAAATCCGGCAACAGGTAAACAGTTCCAAGCAAAGGTACAAAGGGGTGTCCAAGAGAGTCCAAGATAGAGTTCCGTGGTCGAGGTAGCAAGGAGCAAGTAGTAACGCCAAACAGGGTCCGAAGCCAGCTGAGAAGCAATGATCGTCCTGCCTCTCAGTTCTTTATACTGTGTGTCCCTGGGTCATGTGACGTCTCTGGGCCATGTGACGTCCACCAAGATCACGTGAGGAACGCCACACTGTATCACGTGACCGACGTGATGACGTAACGCCGCCCCTTCTGCGATATATCCTCCAAGGCAGTTGCCAATGCAGGAAAGGTTGTAATCGAGCCCGTACACCAAAGAAGGTACGGTGTTTTCGGTTCTGTGGGTTCACCGAATCCCTTGAGCCTCGAAGCTGGGGTGGAGATGTTGGGGGAATGTGAGCAGTGTTCTGATGTGGGGAGGCCTGATGTGCTGAGGATCGCCTAACAGCACCCCTTTCTTAAAGTAAGCTTCATCGTGGCTATTCTTTCCTTTAACAAGCTGTTGAGCTTCTCACATATCCTGTTACCTTGCGGGTGATACGCCGACGAGAACTTGTGCTTTATACCAAGCAACAAGCTAATCTGTTCAAAAACTTAATTGACAAAGAGAGTCCCATTATCTGATCTTATGACTTCACATACCTCGCTCACTAGAAATTTGGCCGCACAGGTAGAGTCTGGGTGTGTACAAGGACCTGCTTCTATCCATCTAGAGAATGGACACACCACAATAATTAGATACCTGTACCTGTTACATACTTGAATCATATCAACGTAATCGACATGCAAGTGCTGAAAAGGTCTGTTAGGCCTTGGGATGACTCTTCTAATTACCTTTAGTGTGTACCCGACCGTGAACTGTTGGAAAATTATACAGTTCACCGTATAAAATGCTTTTCTCTTTTGTCATGTGTGCTGGATAGTGTAACTGTTCCAATGCTAATTTTAACAGGGCTATAGGCATTACTGGTTTACCAGTGATGTCATGTCGCCACAAGCTTTCGGAGGGGTTTAAAGAACACCCTCGCTGCTTCCAAAGATTTTTCTCCTCCTGTGGTGCCTCCCCTTGGAGTTCCATTAACTGCATTTGTCCCATTTTATTGTAGCTTTCGGGTTCACTCCATGCGACAATCATTTTTTCATTTAAACTAGTGACTTCCACATTTCACGACCGCTAAGCCCACTGGGAGCTGTAGTGCCTTAATCAGTCTGTCCAATAGGGCTGTGTGCTGTACTGGTGTGCCATCCGCTCGGAGGTAGCCCCTCCTCTTCCAGCGCGCTAGGCCTGCGTGCACTGTTGATGTCACATAGGCGGAGTCACTGTACACCGTTACTTCCTGGTCTGCGTGATTCTCAATCGCGAGTATCAACGCCAATAATTCTGATGAATAATGAGATGGTAATCGTGCACTAAGAAGCACTCAAAACTCTCCATTTGCTGTGTGCTTAATCACAGCAGCGTCTGTATATCTTTGGCCATTGTTTTGGTTGATTCTCGAGGAACCGTCAACAAAGACAATTTCTCCTTCTGCTAATGCATTTTCTTTTACTCTTGGAATTTCATCATATAATTCTTCATACTGTGCATAGTCATGTAGTGGCTCTCCTTCAGTGACTGGTTCTACTATGAACATAGATGGGTTCACTATCTTGCATCAAACTATTTTAATCGATGGATTCGATATGATCACTTCATAGGCAGAAGCTCTGTGAGATGTCAATGTGCCCTTCAGTTTCTCTAGAATGGCAAATAGCGAGTGCTCGACGTACAACGTCATGTAGCATCCCATCACGATGGTTGGAGCCTTCCCTATGGCGAAATGACGTCTCATCACTGGGTCGAAATTCCCACTATAATATGCCAGCAGCTTGTACCCCAATGTGGTTCTCTGTGTGAGCACTGCCGTCATAACGCTGCCATTTGTGTGTGAAAACAGGTAGAATTCCTCTGCATAATTGGGAATCCCTAAAACTGGTGCCGTGCAAATGGCTCTCTTGAGTTCAGCAAACCTGTTTTTCCATGGTCCCAGGCCATTCAATTTTTTCTTTCGCCACCCGTGCCTTCTTCTGGGCCCGTAGCAAGGGCTTGGTATATGAGCTGTAGTCGAAGACCCATGCTCTGACATAATTGCAAAGACCTAAAAAGCTCTGCATCTGCTTTATCGTGTGTGGCTTCACAGTGTTCAGTATGGCTTCAGCCCTTTCTGGGGTAGCCCTTTTCCCCTCATGTGAGATCAGCTGACCTCTGTATAGCACTTCTCGTTGACAATATTTTAACTTCTCTTTGTCAACTTTATATCCTTTCTCAGCCAATATGGTCAATAGCTGAATAGAATCATGTCTACATCTCGCCTCTGTCGTGCTGCAAATTATGATTTCATCCACATATTATAATACAACACTTTCTAATGCAATATTGCTTAGGTCCATCTGCAGAACTCTGTTAAAAATAGGAGACTCACAGTACCCATGGCGTAGACTCGTGCTTTTCAGACGCATTTGTCTGAATGTGAATGACGTCAGATCTTGTGAGTCTCAGTACAATGGGATTGAGAAAAAGGCATTTTTCAAGTCAATCACCGTGAAATATTTTGCCTCAACAGATATATTGGATCGGATTGTAGCCGGGTTATGGACTAAAGGGAACTCGGCCTCAACAATATCATTTATTGGGCATAAATCCTGAATTAAACGCCAAGACCCTCCCTTTGATTTTTTGATAGGGTAAACTGCAGTATTGCATGACAACTCTGATGTCACTAAGATGCCCTGCTCCACCATAGCCAAAATTTCATCTGCCTCCCTGGACATGGGATATTGTTGTGCTTTTGATAGTATGGCTCCTACATTCAGTTTAATTTTCACTTCTTCTACTCCTTTCAATAAGCCTACATTATAGGGGCCTGTGGTCCACACTGAGACAGGCACCTGGGCCACGTCGTCCTCGAAATATTCATGACGGTTCTGTGCCAACATCATTCTCTGAGGCACTTCTTTTTTGATAATTTTCAACCAAAAAGTGAGATTTACCTCAACTGTTGTTCCTCCCCTATCTGCTTGCTCATCAAACAGATCGTCATCAGTGACGTCAGTCAATCTGTACCCTTCTTCAATGGTGATTACTGTGCACCATTGTCGGCCTTCATCATCACAACCATCAATCAAAGCCATTTTCCCTCGTATCGCGGCTGTGTGTATCATCAGGGGAAATACTTGCCCCTTTTACCCGTGCATAGGTATTCTTGGCCTACATGGAAATTCATCTGGGGTCCTCATGGTTTTCTCAGCAAGGCCTGGCAGCCCTGCCATTAGCATGCGTACTCCATACGCAAATATTTTGGGCTCTGATGGTACAGCCCTCATAGCTATGTGTCCTGCGTGTGCTCTAATCATTTTGCATACGTTCAAATAGTGCATTCCTGGAGTTGAACATACTATGCCATCCTCCGTGAACGAGATTGTCATGTTTAACTTCATCATTAGATCTCGACCCAAGATGTTTAATGGGGTTTGTTGTGAATATAATAGAGGGACATTCATATCACATTCTCCTATAGAAACTGGATAGTGCATCTGTAAAAGGAATACGACTTGTAGCTCCTGTGAAACTCTGAGTATTTATAGCATCGCCGGACAAGGAAAACTTGCCTTCACGTATACACGAACGTGTTGCACCAGTGTCGACTAAGAAGGATTAATCTTTATCCCCTATAATGACATCCACCCTTGGTTCCTGGTGAGGGTCTGGTGTCACTGATAGGATAGAACACATCAGGGTTCCCAGTGAGCTGTCCTAGTCCATATATAATTTTGTCCTGCCTTGTGCGAATGGACTTCCCCATCACCAGTGTTACTCCTCATTCCGGGGTTCACAGCTTGACCCGTACTTACTGTCTGTGACAGTTGCATCAGTGACTATTGAGACTGTCCTTGTGGAAAACTCATTTAATTCTGAGGTTGCACGCTTTGCTGTGCTCCTGGCGTTTGTTGTTGCACTGTGTGATTCTGTGCAACTCCACTTCCTCCCTGCTGTAAAAACACAGGTGGATTCACCATGCTTGCTCTTGTTCCTTGGTCATTTTGCATAATGCCATTACTTCTGCATGTGCGTGCTAGATGTCCTGTCATCCCACACAACCAACATACTGGCGGTGGTCTGGTTATTTGCCCCTTTGACATATCTTGATTGCCACTTTGCATGTTTTGAAAGCCTCCTTGATTATTCTGAAAACCTCCCTGATTACTCTAGCATCCCCTTCCTCTAAATCCTCTTCCCCTGGGATAAAACCCAGTATTGCCCTGATTATTCTGTTGTGGATTATTGATTTGCTGCATGCTCGACCCGTCTGTGCTAGTTATCATTGCCCCTTCAATGACATATTTTGACGATTTCTTCTGCACTAATTTTGCCTCTTCACCCTTGTGTGTATCCTCTTTTTTGTGATTCCTTTTTTGCAGCAGCCTGTAATAGTGTGCTATGGTCAACTGTATTTCAGACCATGGTTTGGCCTCGATTCCTACCAATTTCTTGAGCTGTTTCTGTACCTGATCTGGCAGCCCTTGGCATAAAATATGGTAAAACACGGGTATAGATTTCCCCCAAGATTCCAGAGTCTCGAGTACCCACGCATCTTGGAAATTCTGGATGTAAAGCAAAGGGTCCTCCAACTCCTTCATCTTACGTTTCATTTTAGCTCCCATGTCGGAAGTATCTGGATATAGCAATTGTAATGCTTCCATACCGTGGCTCTGCAATTGTTGAACGGTGTTGGGTCATGAGCAGTATTAACTGTGGTCACACCAGGGTATCCTGCCCGTGACCACAAATTGTCTGCTCTATCACCGAGTATGGCAATTAAGAGACCTTTGATATCCCCTATAGCTATAGCTATGTGTTCCCGCCTGTCATTTTAATCTAACTCGTGTATCCATTTTCCGGCTCCTGATGTCAACATTGGAAGCTTATTTTTCAGGTTTTTCCCGATCCATGTGTGGCCATGGAATATACTGTGGTCTCGTTCCACCTTTATAGAGCAACGGAAATTGGGACACATAGCCCTCTCGCTCTTCTTTCATTGTTCTTCTGTCTATTGCAGGAGTAATAGTCCCGCATTGCAGCCTACCTGGCAATGTCCTTAGCCGGCTCACATAGGGTGGTGGAGACATCCCCCTCTGACCGTGAGATACTTCTTCGTGTTCGGCTGACTGTGGGGCTGATTCTGATGCCCTTGATGCAGACCCATTAGAATCTAACCATTTTATCCCTTTCCCTCCTGAGAATCGTTATTCGCATCTCCTCTCTTCCTCCTTTTTCTCATGTTCCTCTCTTTCGGTGTCTGACATTGTCTGTGCCCAACTCATGCAATTTATCGCATCCTCTTTGTTCCTACTGATTTCCAACCTATCTAGGGACAGCTCTCTACTTCTACTACTTCAGGAGATGTCCACAGCATCGTACAGCTGAGTGCTCTCCAGGTGCTAGTCTTCCCCCTCCCCTTGGGGTACTTGTTCTAGTCCCATTTCATCATATATTCTATCGATCGTCTCTCCGATGCTTCTGGTGTCGAAGTCATCTTCCATATTTGCTCTAGATGTACTGAATCGTACTCCGGAAAAAATTGTTCTAGGTCTTCCCAATCTACTACTAGCTCAGGTTTTTTAACCTCCCTTTCCAGATATTCAAGATCACGTGCTCTCTGTCTTCGCTTACGTTCTACATTGTCATCGAATTCTCTGCGCTTCTTTGCTTCTTCTCTGACCCTATCTTCTTCCTCTTTCTTTGCATCTCTACGTTCATTTGCCCTTTGGATTTCCTCATCCCTACGTCTCTTTATTCTTTTCTCCCGTATCGTTTGCTCTTCTTCTATCCTTCGCTGCTCCTGTCTGTCCTGATCATTGGCTGCTCTCATGTGCTGTAGGCTGCTCTCTGTTTACGATCGTGTAACATTTCTTGCTCTTCGTGATTTAACTGTTCTCGTTTCTGCCTATCTTTTTTCCTTATTCTTTCATCTCTCAATCCTTTTTCTTTCTCTTTTCTCTGTAAATCATCCAGCTTCTCCTTTTGTTTCATGTCATCTATGCCTTTACCATTGAGTTTCAATCAAATCTGACCTCCCATCCATTTGTTCCGTGTGACTGCTATCTCATCAGTTCTATCCTCACTTCCTTTCCATCTTTTGCCTACTCTCTCTGTGTCGAGAGATGTATTTGCTTGTGTCTGGTATTTTCTCTCGTTCTCGCGCTTCTCCTTGTCCCTTGGGACTTTGGAGGTGATATCTCACTTTATCCTTGTCTAGGTTTTCATCACTACTTTTTGCGTAGGTGATTCATATGCCGGATTGTTATACCCTGTAGCTGTAGCAAGTTTCTTCTAGCTGCTATATCAAAGCGTAGGAATTAGGTGCATCCTCTCTCTTCTCGGGTGTCCTCCCCGGTATCCTCTCTCTTCTCAAGTGTCTTCCTCGGTCTCCTCTCTCTTCTCTGGTGTCTTCCCTGGTGTCCTCTTTTGCTACTTAGTCACCCTCTGAGTCACTATTTCCTTCCCATATATATATATATATATATATATATATATATATATATATATATATATATATATATATATATATATATATATACACACATTCTACTCTACTTCTTCTTCTTACTATATTTTGTTTTCCCGCCTCCCTCCGTTACCTTTCCCTTACTTGTTCTAAGGCATGCACTTTTTGCCAAAGCATTTAGTCTTTTTCACTCACCGTTCGCATGTTTCCTCTCTGGATGCTTGGGATCACCGCCTTCGTCACCGCCTCTCCTACCGTTCACCCGCTCAGCTGCCCGTAGGAGTGGGAAGGGATTACTTGGGGAAACAAAGGTCCCTTCAGACCTCTGCCTGCAGGTTCTGCTTTTTTATTCTAACCACTGTCTAAGGGGAGCTTCACAGTCTACTGAGCCGGATGGCAAAGGACTCGTGATATTGCCAAGGACCTAAAGTTACTTTATGTTGACGGTCAATGGGTGTCTTAGCTAATTGATAATCGATAAACCATCCGCTCTCTGCTACCAAGTGTACACTGGAACCCCCAACCAGCCCATAGAGCTAGGTTTAGCCCAATAATACTTTAAGATAAGAAAGCAGCACCCGTGAGATGGATGGGGGTGGAGATTAATACTCCAACACCAAATCAATAATGACAACTCACCAGTTTGGCAAAGGGAGTCCGTTTAATGACAAGTACAAAAAAACGGGAGTCTCATGAATATCAGCAGACGCGTGATCTTCTCTCTCGCTTCACAACTCCAATGAACTTCATAAAAAATAGAACATTTATTCTGACAACTCGTCATCATTGACTTTTAATGCTTAGAAGTTGGCATGCGATTCTATTGGTTCTAGAAAGGTAACTTTAATATAGGTACTATATCAGTATATGGTAACGGAGTAAGGGGATTGAATAAACACTGTCAGGTGGGGCATTAAAGCCCTTCCTTCAAAATGGCTACTCTAGACGTCACTAAAAGTACAACGTCCCATTGGTTCTACTAACTATAGGACCCTAGATTACTTGGTCCATTATGATTAGGTTGGCACCAACCCCACTCACACTTTTTCACTTTGCTTAGCAGCATGCAGAATGGGCGGCCAGGTGCAGGGTGGCCCCCAGATGCCCCTGACCTTCCTCCAGTTAATGTTACAATCAATCATCACTTTAGTGGCCATGTGTCAATTATTTCACTGTGGTTGGCCTCAAGAACGCATCTCCTGTCTGGAAAAGTTCTGATATCTTCGCCTGGCCCACTGCCATGCGTAGGTGTGAAAGTCTCACTTCTTTTCGCTCGGCTGGTCACGTGATTCAGACACCGTGAATTTGCCTCTTCTTCATGTAATTTGTGTATTTGATTTTCGTTTCACCCAACACCTGCCTTCGGTTTCTTACCTCGACCTTTCAGAGCAGGATATTCTGTTCTTTGCTTCAATTAATTGTAGCTACTGTTCGTCAATTTTAACTGATACAACCTTGGTTTTCCTTTGACTCTGCTGAGTTTAATTTCTGACGCTTATTCTTAATTTAGCTAAATATGAAGGTCTCCTCGTGTGGCTTTTAGTAACCTTTGGGTTGATTCTGCTTCTTGTGCAAAGTGGAAGTATACTTATATAACGTGCTTCTTTTGAGGTACATATGTATAGGTGGCGCTTGCTGCAGTCTGCCTTCTACTAAGCATAACAAGCTGCACGATTTTCTTAGCTTTCTTGCGGTTCCAAGAATATGTACATGCGTAAACTGGTTCAATATCTTGGTCATGCTTACAGCATTTTTGATATCGTCCTTTCACTTTAGGTCTACGATCTCCCTTGTTCATGGCGTTTCCGTCTCTTTACGTCATTCTCTGGTCATCTTCTTTTCTATATGTGAGTCAGTCTGGGTTCTTGTGTCGTCACCATTCGTCTTCCATTAAGACCTTTTTGATTTCTTCAGGGACTGTACTTGGACGATCTTCGTTTTGTTTCATTTGTTGATATGGTTTTCTCAGTGGGTACCTTACTGTCCATGGTTTCTTACGTATAGGTACTTCAATAGGTGCTGTTCTTCTGATAGCTACTGGACAGAGCTCCACTGCGGCTCTCTGCTGGTTTATTTGCTCATCATACGTCACATATTTTGGCGTGAACATTCCTGGTACTTCAAAATGGACTGTTTGAGTGCGGGCTGTACTTGGGACCTCCTCTACACAAGTGACTGGATATCCGCAGCTGGCCTGGCTTATGACCCCTGTGAGTGATCCCCGAACATCCCATGACATCGCATGTAACCAGGCACACATAAGGACCTGTGTGTGCATTGAGCAGACCTTTGGATTCCTGTAGGCAGGATTTTACTGCCTAGACCGCACAGCAGAGCCCTAATGTACGCTCCTGAAAAAGTAGGCAAGATCGTGCTTGCGTGTGCTATGTTGCACACCATTTGTGTAAGGCGTAATGTACCTCTACCCCTTGACGTGGACATGCTACCCCCAGAGGATGATGATGCAGTGCCTGAGGCAGAGATGACGTGAGGGAAGGGAGAATGGCTCTCCAGGCACTGATTAACAATTTGTGACTGTCACATTTGTAAATAAACCCCAAAATTACTCAATCAGGAATGTCCTCGCATTGATGTATTTCAACTGTTTTATTCTAACCATGTGCCCTAACTACCGCTCTCCCGCCCACCACCAACTCCCCAGAACACTCTCCCACCACCAACTCCCCAGCACACTATACCCTGTCCCACCACCAACTCCCCAGCACACTATCCCCCCTCCTGCCTCCCACCGCCAACTCCAGGGCATGGCCACTCGGGGAGATTGATATCACAGCATTATTTCCGTGGCCTCCCCCACTTCCCTTTCAGCAACCATTGATCTGGATTGCAGATGGCGCAGGGGTGGCCTCCTTGGTGTTCTAGGATGGGAGTTCCTTGTTGGTGTGGTGGTTCTAGAAGGAATGGACCCATGCTCCAGGAGCTGTGGCGTACCAACTCACCGCTTATGCGGATGGCCTCAGCAAGTGTTGAGACACCTTCCGTCATCTCACTGACCTTCTGGCCAAATGTCGTCAGTGCTGCCATTCTGGCAGTTATCACTCTCTGTGTCCTTGCATTGTCCCACGCAATCCTGCGTGAAGCCCCCTGGATGCTGTCGTGTATGGCATGCATGTGCCCTGCGTGGATGCGCCCAATGGCCTCCATCTCCCTCTGTCTCTGTTCCATGTCACCCAGACCTCGCAGCACCATGCCAAGGGTGGCTGAAGGCTGCATCGGAGAGGGTCTGCGCTGTGGGGGTGTGCTGTTGAGAGGGGAGAAAGATTGGACCAGTTCAGAACAGAAAGTTAAGAAAGCTTGGAGGCGACCCAATGGAGAGGCGAGGATTAAGACACCTCACTCTATCCGGCAGAAAGGGAAGCCAGGCGGACACGGTACCTGTTTGTGGAGAGACAGCTCCGGCGGGGGCAGTTGTTCCTGGTGGTGGATGCACGTCGGGTCTTTGGCAAGAGAAGAGATGATCTCGTAGTCGAAGGAAAGTTGAAGATCGTTGCACCACCAGGGAAGAGACCAGCCGCGGAGTGCTCCGTCACAAGGCACCACCTTTTGGTCGCGGTACAGGGGTAGTGGCTATCCGGTTGCAGGGGTGCTCTGCACGGGCAATTCGACCACTGCGTCCTAGAGCGAAGAAAAAGCAAAGGGGACTGGTTGTTCCACCAGACAGGGGAAGAGACTCTCCGGCTGGGCGATCTCCTCTGTCGTCGGGAAGTGGTGAGTCGGTTCAGCAGGGCTCCACCGGAGGTGTCGTCGTTGCAGGTCGGCTCAGCTTTACCCTCATCGGATTCTTAGGTCCTATGGCGACTTCTGAAGATCCAGTCCCAAAAGCCCTGCTTTTATGCAGAAAAGCCCCATTCATTCAGCCTAGCTGTCAATCAAAACACGCTAAGTGGTGAGCAGGGTGGCTCACCACTTGGGCCAATCATACCAGGGTGCGACTGGAGTTGGCAAGGCAATTCAGTCCAGGGTGCCTAAACCCCCTCCCACACCTCTGTGGTACCCAGACAGAATGGCACCACTTTGGAGGGCCTCGGTGTAGAGGCCCGCCAAAAGTGGAACAAAGGGCTCAACCTTTGGTTTAGGAGTCACAGAGACGAACACAGACGCCATTTTAAAAAACCGAGTTCTGGCAGAAAATACCACCCGATAGACTTATTGAAGATAAGTAAACCGGTGGTATTTTAGAGATTAACGAGAATAAGTATCAACCTCCAACAATGGGAAGAATCCCATAGGGTTATATTCAGGGTCGAATATAACAAGTAGTTTCCACTGCCACCAGCCAAAACTCGTCGAGGGGGGACGGGACAGTGCCCCCTCGAATAACAGACCCAGGAGTAATCGAATTACCCCTACTAGTACGTCCACAATAGGATGGTTTGTACTATTTCTGTTAGTAAATTTAGATCTAGTAAAGCCAATGGTGACTTTACATGCCCGGGGAGACAGTAGTCAGTCCCCGGGTATGGAGTCTATGATGGAGGTCCGCTAGGACGCCCCAGTGCTACGGCACGGAGGGTGCGGTGTAACACACATAGAAAAACATATGAGACCCTATGGAGTAAAATACCCCATAGCCCATCGAACACATTGACATTCAAAGGAATTACACACATTCATGTCCAAGAGTGGGAGAAAAAGAGTCTCACTCTTGGCAGAATGGAAAAAAACAAACTCCAGAAATCCAGCAAAGCTGCTGGGGGACTCACTAGGTTAGGAAATTCAGCCTAAACAGAGAATTCTCCCTAACACTCGCCCCCCCAGACTAAGGGACAGGAGGACTTAATCCACTCCTGGATGAATCTCATACCTCTAGTCAATGACATACATCCTAGAGAGACCATCAGCATTTTGGTGGTGACACCCTGACTTGTGCTCAATGGTGAAATCAAACCCTTGCAGGCAGATCGACCATCTCAATAGTTTTGGGTTTTCCCCTTTCATTTGCATTAACCATCTCAAGGGTTGGTGGTCAGTCTGAATGACAAAAGTAGAACCATACAAGTATGGCCTAAACTTCTTCAGAGCCCACACCATAGCAAAGCACTCTCTTTCGATTGTTGCCCACCTTGTTTCAGGATCCTTCAGCTTGCGGCTGATGAAGCAAACAGGGTGCTCCCCACCTTTCCCATCCAGTTGACTGAGTACGGCACCTATTCCTACATTTGAAGCATCTGTCTGCACAATGAAAGTTTGGCGGTAATCAGGAGCTCTCAGTACTGGGGCTTGGCAAAGAGCCTTTTTCAGGTTTTCAAACGCCTGATTGCACTCCTCGTTCCATCTAACCTTTTTAGGAAATTTGGCCGAGGAGATGACATTCAGTGGAGAAGCTATGGTCCCATAGTTCTCGATGAAATTCCTGTAATACCCAGTGAGGCCTAGGAAGGCTCTCACTTGGGTTTGAGTAGTAGGTGTTGTCCAATTTTGCACAGCTTCAATCTTACTGAGCAAAGACCTTATTTCTCCACCTCCTATCTCATGTCCAAGATAGACTACCTTACTCTGTCCAATTTGGCATTTACTCGCCTTTATGGTCAGATTGGCTCGTCCAAGAGCCTGCAAAACATCTCTCAGGTAGGTTACATGTTCTTTTCAGGAATTGCTGAACACTGCTATGTCATCCAAGTATGCCATGCAGAAGTCCTCCATCCCATTCAGAACCTGGTTTAGCATCCGTTGAAATGTAGCAAGTGCATTCTTCAGTCCGAAAGGCATTACCTTAAACTGGTATAAGCCAACGGGGGTAGAAAATGCAGTTTTCTCCTTGGCATGGTCTGTCAGGGCTATTTGCCAATAGCCTGACGTCAAGTCAAATGTGCTGAGGAACTTGGCTGCGCCAAGTTTGTCCACCAACTCATCTGTTCTTGGCAAAGGGTGGGCATCAGTCTTGGTGACTGCATTAAGAGCTCTATAATCCACGCAGAATCTAAGCTCTTTAGATCCGGCTTTTGGTACTAACACAACTGGGCTAGACCATGGACTACTAGAGGGCTCTATTACCCCGAGTTCAAGCATCTTGTTGACCTCACCTTTGATGTGGGTTCGTACATTTTCTGACATTCGGTATCCTCTGCTTTTGACTGGCAGACAGTCACCAGTGAGTATGTCATGCTGGTCCCAAGGGGTCAAGCCTAGTGAAAGCGAGAACAGAGAGGCAAACTGGTTCAACATAGATTTGCACTCTTCTTGTTGCTCGGGTGTCAGATTTGAAGAGAGATTTACTCCTTCAACTTTTTCGTCCAAAGGTAAGCCTCTGAGGAGATCCGGAAGAGCTTCACTCTCTTCTTCTTCCTCGGATGACGCTAGAAGCAACACTCCTACATCAGGTCTTGAGACATACGCTTTGAGTCGGTTGGTGTGGAAGACTGTCGGAGCCTCCTTGGGATTGCCCAAGTCTACCAGATAGTTGACCTCTCCGAGTTTACCCACAACTCTGAAGGGTCCCATCCATTTGTCTTGCAAGGCCCTCTGCCTTGTTGGGATCATAACGAGAACAAGCTGGTCTTGAGCGAACTCAACCATGTTAGCCTTTTGATCGTGCCAGTGCTTGACCAATGCTTGTCCAGCTTTCAAGTTATCGCTTGCTTCTGTCATCATGTGCGACATTCTCCTCCGGAGACCTATCACGTAGTCAGTCACTCTGACTGGCTTGGGGGAAGGAGCACTCTCCAACCCCTCCTTAATCAGGGCCAATGGACCTCTGACAGGATGACCATAGAGAAGCTCGAAGGGAGAATAACCTACTCCCTCCTAAGGGACTTCTCTATAAGCAAAGAGAAGGCATGGCAGTAGGAGGTCCCACTTACGCTTAAGGGGTTCCTCTAAAGCACCTATCATGCTCTTCATGGTTCAGTTGAACCGTTCTACCAACCCATTAGTTTGTTGGTGGTAAGCCGTTGAGAACTTGTAAGTAACTCCACAGGTTTTCCACATGGCTTTCATGTAGTGGGACATAAAGTTTGACCTCCTGTCAGAGATTACTTCCTTAGGAAACCCGACCCTGGTAAAAATACCAAGGAGGGCCTTAGCCACAGCTGGAGCTGTAACAGTCCTCATAGGAATGGCCTCAGGATACCTAGTAGCATGGTCTACTACAAAAGGTATAAACCTGTTGCCTGAGGAGGTTGGAGGATCAAGGGGACCAACAATGTCAATCCCTACTCTCTCAAATGGGACTCCCACAACTGGGAGAGGCATTAAAGGTGCCACATTCTTGGAGCCAACCTTACCAGAGGTCTGGCAGGTGTGGCAGCTCCTGCAGTGTTTTTCCACTTCGGCCCCTATCTTTGGCCAATAGAAGTAGAGAGAGAGCCTTTCCTTAGTCTTCTTGAAACTCAAGTGACCAGCCAAAGGAATCTCGTGGGCTAACTGCAAGAACTGTGGTCTGTTCTCTTGGGGTACTACAAGTCATTTGTAGTCTCCAGGTGCAGACTTGGTCGGTTCACTGTAGAAGAGGCCATCTTCCCAGTGCAACCTGTATTTCCCAGGCTCTTGCCCTTCAGCCTGAGCTTCTGCCTGGTGGCGAAGACCTTCCAGAGTTGGACATTCTCTCTGTCCCTTACTGAAGTCTGCCCTGCTGGGTCCACCTTCTGCCAGTAAAGACTGCAGCTCAGGATGGTCAACAGGATCCAGATCTCCAATGAGTTCCCGGCCTTCCATTAGCTCTTCCTCAGAGTCTAATTCTACCACACAGGGTTGTACCTCCCTCTCAGCCTCAGCTGGAGTTACGGGTGTAACTTTGGACAACCGCGGGGAAGTCCTTGTTGGCTGCACTGAAATGCTGGCTGCTGGTTTCGGGGTAGAAGTCTTAGGTTTCCCTTTCGCTTCTGATTTCTTCGAGACAGCGACTGACAATTCCAGTGGAGCAGGAGTGATTTATTTCTTCATCATCTCCTGGAGAGTACCGCGCATGGTCCTCTCTCTTGCAGGTCTGGTTAGCTCCTGTAACCGTTTACTAGGAGGTCTGGGTGTGTGTGATACAACTCTGAGAGTTTTCAAATCGTTACCCAACAGAACGCGTCCTGGTACCTCACTCTGTATGCTGACAGGGATCTTCACAGTGATGTTGTTACACTGGATGAGAACTGGTAATTGGGGAAGCATCTGCACAGGCCCTCCAGCTAACTTGGTGAGGCGTTTGGGTGCCTTAGCAACATCCTCAGCCTGAAAAAACGATTTATCCACCACAGTTATGCTGGCCCCAGTGTCCCTAATGGCAGGAGTCTCCTGACCATTCACCTGGACACTCTCCTTATAATGCTCTTTAGTATTATCGGGGATAGAATTATAGACATCTAAATTCTGTTGTTCCCACAACCCCAGAGACACTAAAGAAATGCTGGCTGAGACTCCAATGGGTTCATCAGATAGCAGTAGAAAGTTTCCACTTGCCATTTGTACTTCCTCCTCTGGAGCGAAGGCTAAGGAGACAAGCTGGACCCCTGAAGGTTTAATTTACATCTGGGATCTCCTTTCATGTGGTCAGTCGAGCCACAAACAAAGCATTTACCGAATGCTTTCTGGAATGGTGGCTTGTTCTGGCCTCCTTCCGGTTTGGCACCAGAAGACACACTATTCTGCTGATGTTTTCCTTGTGGCTTACCCTTCTGGTTTTGTTTGGGGCCCTCTTTGGAATTTGAGTTATTTGAATTCTCTTTTGAGTCTTTCTTAGGTTGTTTTCCAGAAGGGACACTATTCTGTTGTGGTTTTCCGTGGGGTCTACCCTGGTTATTTTGTTGTTTGGGGCCCTCTTTGGGTTGGGAGGTATTAGAATTCTCTTTTGAGTCTTTCTTAGGCTGTTTTCCCTCATCCTTTTTCTGAGTTGCCCCAGAATCCTTATGAGTAGCCATGTTGGCAACCCATAAGTCAGCAGCCTTAGCTAGCTTCTGGGAATCCAATTCCTTCGAATCAGCCAAGTGCTGTCTGAGCGCAGGAGAACAGGCATCATAAATAGACTCCAACATAAAAAGATTCTTCATACCCTCATAAGTGTTCACTTTGTAACCCTTAATCCATCCCTCTAAGTTTTTCAACCCTTCACTTACCCAGGTACCCCAAGGGGTACCATCATGCTTTTTGAGGGTTCTAAACCTCTTAAGATACTGGGAAGGGGTCTTCCCGAATCTAGCTATCAAAGCTAGTTTAACACTTTCGTAATCCGTCTTATCCGCCTCCCCCAACTCCATTACCACATCAGTCGCAACAGGGGGGAGCCTAGAGAACAACCAGGGAAGTAAATCATTCCCGGTGATGTCCTGGAGCCCATGATTGTACTCAGGCAAAACAGAAAGGTGATGGTTGGAAGGTTTTGAATAAATCATAACCACTGGCAAAGCTCTGGGCAACCCTCCAGACCATCGTTTTTCAGCCTGCCAAGCCATTACAGAAGGGGAAAAACCATATGCAAATCAGGCTTGGTCCTACCCCAAAAGGGGCAGTCCAGCCCGAACTGCTAGGTCACATCCCTTCTGCACGAGACCACAAGCATCCCCAGACATGTTTCAGCCTTGTTGGGCGTCATCAGTGAGGAGTAGCTTGGGTCTCTAGGCCCGGCAGACTCGGGACCCACGTCTGGGCATACCCGTCCCACTCGGGGTGACTTTAGCAAAACAGAAAGGTGATGGTTGGAAGGTTTTGAATAAATCATAACCACTGGCAAAACTCTGGGCAACCCTCCAGACCATCGTTTTTCAGCCTGCCAAGCCATTACAGAAGGGGAAAAACCATATGCAAATCAGGCTTGGTCCTACCCCAAAAGGGGCAGTCCAGCCCGAACTGCTAGGTCACATCCCTTCTGCACGAGACCACAAGCATCCCTAGACATGTTTCACCCTTGTTGTTCGTCATCATTCAGGAGTAGCTTGGGTTTCTAGGCCCGGCAGACTCGGGACCCACGTCTGGGCATACCCGTCCCACTCGGGGTGACTTTAGCAAAACAGGCGAAGAACGATGGTCTGGAGGGTTGCCCCGAGCAATGCCAGTGGTTAAGATTCAGTCTAAACCTTCCAGCCATCACCTCTTTGTATTTGCTTTGTCACCCCGAGTGGGACGGGTATGCCCAGACGTGGGTCCCGTGCCTGCTGGGCCTAGAGACCCAAGCTACTCCTCACTGATGAGCCCCAACAAGGGCGAAACATGTTTGGGGATGCTTGTGGTCTCGTGCAGAAGGGATGTGACCTAGCAGTTCAGGCTGGACTGCCCCTTTTGGGGTGGGGCCAAGCCTGATTTGCATATGGTCTTTCCCCTTCTGTAATGGCTTGGCAGGTGAAGAATGATGGTCTGGAGGGTTGCCCCGAGCTATGCCAGTGGTTAAGATTCAGTCTAAACCTTCCAGCCATCACCTCTTTGTTTTTGCTTTGTCACCCAGAGTGGGACGGGTATGCCCAGACGTGGGTCCCGTGCCTGCTGGGCCTAGAGACCCAAGCTACTCCTCACTGATGAGCCACAACAAGGGCGAAACATGTTTGGGGATGCTT
Source organism: Ambystoma mexicanum (assembly GCF_040938575.1). NCBI lineage: Eukaryota > Metazoa > Chordata > Amphibia > Caudata > Ambystomatidae > Ambystoma > Ambystoma mexicanum. The sequence continues at coordinate 828,184,335 of NC_090939.1, forward strand.
GTGGTCTCGTGCAGAAGGGATGTGACCTAGCAGTTCAGGCTGGACTGCCCCTTTTGGGGTGGGGCCAAGCCTGATTTGCATATGGTCTTTCCCCTTCTGTAATGGCTTGGCAGGCGAAGAACGATGGTCTGGAGGGTTGCCCCGAGCAATGCCAGTGGTTAAGATTCAGTCTAAACCTTCCAGCCATCACCTCTTTGTTTTTGCTTTGTCACCCCGAGTGGGACGGTTATGCCCAGAAGTGGGTCCCGTGCCTGCTGGGCCTAGAGACCCAAGCTACTCCTCACTGATGAGCCCCAACAAGGGCGAAACATGTTTGGGGATGCTTGTGGTCTCGTGCAGAAGGGATGTGACCTAGCAGTTCAGGCTGGACTGCCCCTTTTGGGGTGGGGCCAAGCCTGATTTGCATATGGTCTTTCCCCTTCTGTAATGGCTTGGCAGGCGAAGAACGATGGTCTGGAGGGTTGCCCCGAGCAATGCCAGTGGTTAAGATTCAGTCTAAACCTTCCAGCCATCACCTCTTTGTTTTTGCATGATTGTACTCAAACAGCTTTAACCAATCCAACACATCCAATCCCGGTTCATACATACCCACTAATTCCTTCGGCATCTGGGGTCTTTTGGGACTGGAGCTTCTAGAGGAACCAGAGGAGAGAGAAGCATTTTCCACAGACAACTTTTTCATCTCTAACTCGTGATTAAGTTCTATTTCTCTGAGCCTTAACTCAACTTGCTTCTGCTCAGCCTGGGCATTCATCCGTCTGAACTCGAGCTCTTGGTTTCTTTCAGATTGAGCCAAGAACTGTTTGTATTCTAATTCGAGCTTCATTTTTTCAAGTTCAAAATAAGCAGGGTTACATGTGGGACCTGGTATGGGCCCCGTAGGTACAGCTGGTAAGGCAGGTAGAGGAGCAGGGGAGTCAGTTTCGTTAGCCTCTCCTTCCTCTTCAGCCTCTTCATCACTATCATCACTTTAATTTAGATCAACACCATTACTGTTATCTACATTTGCTGGAGAAGTTGGTTCCTCTGAACCAGTATCCAGACTTTGGTTCGCCAGCAATCTCGCTATCAGTTCTACTTTCTTGCCTTTTACAGAAAGGTTCTCTTGTCTACAGAGGGCTCGTAAACTCTCAGTATTTTCACCTGACAAGGATTCTTGACTGTAAACGTCCATAGTAGACATGTTTTTGAAAGTTGCTTTTTAGTGCTTAGCTTTGTGGTTAGTTATCCTAAAGTGTCGAAAAGCACTCTAAACTGTATACTCGATACAAATCCCACCGCTGTACACCAGTGTTAGGAGGAAACCTGTGCAGTTCCCTCTGGGACTACTGCAAAAGATTTAGGACTACAGGTGTTTGGCAGTAAACCCACTTGGTAGCAGTCTGTACCACACAGATTCACTTGGTAGCTGTGGCTGAGCAGTCAGACTTCCCTCAAGAAGAGTTAGGCAGTATGTGGAGTATACAAAATAGGGCAATCTACTCAGTATAACAAGCAAACACGGACCAAGGCTTCGGTGTACAGATATAAAGGTATTTATTTATAACAACACATCTATGAAAAACACTCTGGCACTAATACGGCAAACAACTTCAATCACAATTACTATAAGAGAAAGATCAATCCCCCTAACAATAGTTCAACAAGTCTAGGTTCAACGGCACCACTTATTTGCAGACAGAGGTGAATGCTTTAACCTAGATGGCACTCTAGTATTCGTTAGGACGGGAGAGAAAAGGCAGGTTATGAAATCACTCGGTACCAACACTTTTACGAACAAATGCAAGGCAAGTAAGGCAGGGTCTACTGCAGATCACAAAGTTCAGAGGCCAGGCCCACTCGGAGAGAGGCAAGGCGATATGTCCCAAAAAGTGTCTCAGTGGAAATGCGCTTCGAGTTTTATCGCAAATTGTTATAGAAAGATTGGACCAGTTCAGAACAGAAAGTTAAGAAAGCTTGGAGGCGACCCAATGGAGAGGTGAGGATTAAGACACCTCACTCTATCCAGCAGAAAGGGAAGCCAGGCGGACACGGTACCTTGTTTGTGGAAGACAGCTCCGGCGGGGGCAGTTGTTCCTGGTGGTGGATGCACGTCTGGTCTTTGCCAAGAGAAGAGATGATCTCATTGTCGAAGGAAAGTTGAAGATCGTTGCACCACCAGGGAAGAGACCAGCCGCGGAGTGCTCCGTCACAAGGCACCACCTTTTGGTCGCGGTACAGGGGTAGTGGCTATCCGGTTGCCGGGGTGCTCTGCACGGGCAATTCGACCACTGCGTCCTGGAGCGAAGAAAAAGCAAAGGGGACTGGTTGTTCCCACCAGTCAGGGGAAGAGACTCTCCGGCGGGGAGATCTCCTCTGTAGTCGGGAAGTGGTGAGTTGGTTCAGCAGGGCTCCACCGGAGGTGTCGTCGTTGCAGGTCGGCTCAGCTTTACCCTCGTCGGATTCTTAGGTCCTGTGGCGACTTCTGAAGATCCAGTCCCAAAAGCCCTGCTTTTATGCAGAAAACCCCCATTCATTCAGCCTAGCTGTCAATCAAAACACACTAAGTGGTGAGCGGGGTGGCTCACCACTTGGGCCAATAATACCAGAGTGCAACTGGAGTTGGCAAGGCAACTCAGTCCAGGGTGCCTAAACCCCCTCCCACACCCCCTGTGGTACCCAGACAGAATGGCACCACTTTGGAGGGCCTCTGTGTAGAGTCCCGCCAAAAGTGGAACAAAGGGCTCAACCTTTGGTTTAGGCGTCACAGAGACGAACACAGACGCCATTTTAAAAACCGAGTTCTGGCAGAAAATACCACCCGATAGACTTATTTAAGATAAGTAAACCGGTGGTATGTTAGAGATTAACGAGAAAAAGTATTAATCTCCAACAATGGGACGAATCCCATAGGGTTATATTCAGGGCCGAATATAACAAGTAGTTTCCAATGCCACCAGCCAAAACTCGACGAGGGGGGACGGGACAGTGCCCCCTCGAATAACAGACCCAGGAGTAATCGAATTACCCCTACTAGTACGTCCACAATAGGATGGTTTGTACTAGTTCTGTTAGTAAATTTAGGTCTAGTAAAGCCAATGGTGACTTTACATGCCCGGGGAGACAGTAGTCAGTCCCCGGGCATGGAGTCTATGATGGAGGTCCGCTAGGACGCCCCAGTGCTACGGCACGGAGGGTGCGGTGTAACACACATAGAAAAACATATGAGACCCTATGGAGTAAAAGACCCCATAGCCCATCGAACACATTGACATTCAAAGGAATTACACACATTCATGCCCAAGAGTGGGAGAAAAAGAGTCTCACTCTTGGCAGGATGGAAAAAAACAAACTCCAGAAATCCAGCAAAGCTGCTGGGGGACTCACTAGGTTAGGAAATTCAGCCTAAACAGAGAATTCTCCCTAACACCCATGCACACACATCCCCTCCACGGGTCCCACTCTGATGGGGGCATGGCTTGCTAGATTACACTGGCTGCTCCTTACAGGGCACTGCTGTGCTGCCAGCATGGGTGTGCAGTGCAGGGCACTTGGATGGGTCCCTTTCCTCCCCTGCCACTGTTGTGACCCATAGGGGTGGCCTTGGTTCACTGGCACATGGTTGCTGTGGTGGTTGGCTGATGTGGCACCCACTCAGTACACCATATCACCGTGCTCAGCTCTGGGGTATGGCCACTGGGGCGTCTTCTGCTAGCCTGTCATTGATGCATGCACATGTGCTGGGGGATGGTCTGACTCACCTCCTGCCTCCTAGGCTGCTGGCACCTGCCTCCACACCTCCAACTCCCTCGATAGCGACCATGTCAGTCACCGTGCTGCACCTGTCCTCCCCTACAGTGAGAACCAGTGGCTCCCCAGTACATTCACTGGTTGCAATACTCTCCCGCCAGTGTTGGGCCAGCAGTCCGCACACCCTGAGCCTCCAGTCATTCCATCGGTTCCTGCAGTCTTCCCCATCACAGGGACACTGGCCACCGCTGTTACCTTCTGGAATGCCAGATGGCTGCCCTCCGTTTGCCTGATGTTTTCCACTGCCTGGCACCATAGAGTTCATCATTGTGTGCTAGAACCACCAGCGCCCCCTCATCTCAGAATTTGGGTTTCCTTAGGCGATCTTGGGCACCCTTGCCTCTGACCCGCTCCTGGGAAATTCTGTCTTGTTTCCAGGTCAGGATAGCTACAGGAAGTGGAGTTATTTGATGGACTGTCTTTTTCAAAATGGCTGCTTTGATACTTCCCATTCCAGAGGTAACGCAATTTCCGCCAGCGCTTCCGCTACCGCCGGAGTCGGGGGCGCGGCCATGCCAGGTTGTGATCCGGCACTAATAACACTGCACGACCCGGCGGAAATAGCCCCGGTTTACCAACCAACTCATTATGATGACCTTTGTATCTGAGTGGTCGCGTGTCTTAAGAAGAACGTTTTCGAAAGTCTCAGATTGCTGGGCATTTCACTTAAAGTAAAACAAATGAATCTTGAACATCGGGCTGAATGGAAATTGAATCTCAAGCCAAACCAATTTCCATTGAATAAAGAACTGAATAAAAACTTTATAATGAAGCAAATTTACTGCATGTTAAATTCCGAAGCGAATGGAGCTTTGAAATTAAGCAAAACTACTGCATGTTGAATTCTGAAGTGAACAGAACTTTAAAATTTAGCAGACTACTGCATGCTGAATTCCGAATTATATGCAACTTTAAAATTTAAGCTAAACAAAGATACATTGAATAATGAATTAAATGGAACTTTAAAAATTTTGCCAAAGAAAGGCGTATTGAATATCGAATTGAGTAAAAGCTTCAAACTGCATGAATAATCATTGAAAGCAATATAAAGCAGACTTAAATTAAACCCTATACAGCCAAGGTATGGAAAAGGGGTGCAAGTGTAACAGAGAGTACTAAGAAGATAAGGACATTTGTGATGATGAAATTAAAGTCTTGATGAAGACTGAGACTTGAGGAACTACATTTGTTGAGCCTAAATGTTCTTTTGTGTTTGAACTGTTTTACTTGGAACTTGGGGAAGGGAACCCCAGAGGATTGTTTAAAACTGTATCACTGTCACAGCGCTTTCCACCTGGTGCCTATGGAAAAGATGGATATTCCGCCTTTAGCATTCCATCATGTTTCCATCAGAATGTGCAATAGCGCTCTAGTCTTTTCCAACATGGCCGCCGTCGGACTGGATTTCCTTCGCTTCCCAACACAACTCAGTGCGTTGCAACCCCATTCATTCTATTACGGGTAAGCTGCTAGTGTTTGAGCTTCTTCACGGCTCCTCGTGCTGCTTGCCAGTTTTCCTCCCTCTCGCTCACCTGTTCTTGCTAGTCTCCTTCATGATTCCTGTCAGCTCCTGGTTCTTCAGACTGCTGCTCCTCTGCACTCCAACTCATTCATTCCTCACTCTTCATCTCCCTACCTGCGGCAACTTTTTTGCTGTCAACGAAGCCTTCAAAATCCAAGATACTTGATGATATGGCAGATCTTGAAGATCTGTATCTTTTCCCAGAATAATTGTTTCAAAACGAAATTCTCTTTTGTCATACAATACCTTGTTCATCACTTCCGTGATCCCAGACCGAAATTATCTTACTCTGTAGCATTCCCAGAGCATATGTTCAATAGTACCTCTCGAGTGACTACAACCCCAGCATACATCAGTTGAATTCAGCCCTTGACTTTATAAGCGACCTGGAGTCCATAAAACTCTGTTAAAAATGCTAACTTGGCTTGTTTTTTCACCAATGTTCACAGACATTCTTGGAATATTTTTGGATAATGGTTCCATCGTTGAGGTGTAATCTTTTCCTCCGGCCACAACGACCAGGATTGCAACACCCTGTCATTCCCTTTTGAGGATACATGTAGTAAAATATACACCTTTTGAAGCCAAATGATTGTCACCTCCCATGGATTTCATAAAGTTCAACAGATCAGATGAATAAAGTTTTTCCAGGTTCACAGCAGACCTGAGTTTCCTGTAGTCTCTATATCGACAACTTCTCAGGTCAAATTTTGCCTTTAATCCTTGAAATGATAGCCATGAACCTTTTTCAAATAGGTTATCTATTGTCTCAATCCCTGCCTTAAACCAGTCAGGCCAGAATATATATCTATTGTCGATTTTGATCTCATGATTAAACCAAATTGACGAAGAGCCCATCAATCCTGGCGACATATTGAGGGAGGAGGGTATTCCATGGCAGGTTAATCTCAAGAAGACAGTCAATGTTAAATTCCTGCCCCAACCTTTGCTAGTTGTGTACAGGAGAGCTGATGGGTGTAACAGGTTAGCCAAACCAGTCTCCGTGACAGCCATTTATCAAATTCTTCTATGATGAATGGTAGGAAATGTCTTGCAATGAAGGCCTGATGATATATTTGAAAATTTTGAATATTCAAACCTCCTTTCTCATTCTGGAGTTGTACTTTCTTTAGGTTCAATTTTGGCTTTGTTATATTCCCAAAGGAAGGATTGGATCATACAGTCAAGCTCTTTTTACAAAGTCTTCTGAATTGGAAGCAGAAAACGATTCATGACATAAATTATTCTAGGTGCCGCTGTCATCTTGATTGCATTTACCCTTCTTCCCATTGACAAGCTTAGGGAATCCCACCATTGGAAATCTGAGGCCAGTTCATGCAATGACAACCTCAGGTTCACCTTTATCACATCATTCAGGTCTTTTGTAATCCATATACTGAAGTATTTAATTTTCTCTGTGCACCACTTGAATCCCAGGTCTTTCAGCGAAGAACCATTACATAAATCTGAGCATGGCAAGGCTTCGAACTTAAACCAATTAATGTTGTCATTTGAGATCTCTCTGAATTCCTCAATAAGTTTCATTAAGACAGGAGTGGATGTTGATAAATCATGTACCACAAGTAGAAGGTCATCTGCATAAAGCCAATGTTTCTGTGTAATTCCACTAAAATTAACTCCTACATTCCTCTCTTCGGATCAAAAGGAGATAAAAAAAAGTAATTGTGACAATGGACAACCTTTTATTGTTCCATAATGTCGTTCGAATTTGGATGGAATCTTACCATTAGTTGTCACCTCTACCAATGGGCTTGAGCAGAGCAATTTCACCCAGTTCATGAATTCAGGACCAAAGTTAATTCTTTCCATTGTCTTAAATAGAAACTCCCATTTTACTCGATCAAAGGCCTTTTCTGCATCCAAAGAAATGGCCACTGATTCCATTTCCTGTTCTTTAGATTCTTATATTGTCCTTAAGAGTGTCCTCATGTTTGTTGCGGAGATTCTGCCTTTTATAAATCCAGCTTAATTTGGGTGAATTTGCTTTGTCCAATACACTCTCTATCCGGTATGCCAGGATGTTTGGAAGAATTTTACAATCTGAATTAATCAGACAGATTGGTCTACAGATGCCTGGATTCAGGAGGGGTCTTCCAGGCTTCAAAAGTAATGAAATTGTAGCATGTCTAAGTGTGGCACAATATAGACCTGCGCTTCAATATTCTTGCTGCATTTGGTGCGATTTCGTCAAGTTCACAATCGCCACTCCTGCTTAAAAAACACTCATCAAGCTGTTGATGGCTGCCCTTTGCCTCCTGTCTCCCCAGCCTCATCTATGATGGGGCGACCATTAACTTGCCCAGAAAAGCATGGGCCAGCCACCTGCCGTATGCATTATTCACTGAGCGCTCAGATCATAGAGAAAAAAAAGCTGCTTGCCGCATGCCGGACTACGGCCCAATGCATATGCCCCAAAACTAGAAGCAGGCATCCCGCCTATTTACCCCTATATAATTCTCCCTCCTCTCCTGCAACTACTCCCCAGTCTTCCTTGTACTTCACCCCTGACCCATCCGCTGCCATTCACCAATTACTCTTTGCCAACAACTGTGTCTTTAACTATATCTGTACTACCCTTCTGGTATTACCCATGGTGGTACACACCCATAACCTAAATAAGGCTCAAAACTGTACGGTCACCCACCTTCCTGCCCCCCCCACCCTCTTCTCACTCTCCCTCCTTTATCCATTTCATATACCTCATTGGCACTCGAGAGTGCTACAATGCCATTCTCTTCCATTTTCTCCTTCTGCCAACCTTACTTGCATAATCGACCTGACTGCAAACTGGGCTTCCTCTCCCCCTGTAGCCAAGCCTTCCCCAACTTAAAATATATATATATATATATATATATATATATATCTTTTTTTTTGTATTTGTTAATCCGCAGAGTACTGCTCTGCCATCAACCTAATTAAAAACGAAGACCCCAGTGTTTCCTTTCCCCAACCACCAATAAACGGTCCCTTCCATTCCATGCCCACCTCATCGCCCACTGGAGCACCATTCCATCCGTTCTTTCCGAGCCACTCATCCTCATACCATCTTTCTCCGTCTAACACCTCACTCCTAAGAAATAAAGAAAAGACCTGCTCCCTTCACTCTGTCAGAGCGTGGGGCGTACACCCCATCACTGTTGAAGTCGCTGCTGGGGAGAGCCATCCAAACTCCCTTCCAAATACTTTGCGGGTGAAGGTCCCCAACCAAGTCCCTAGACATTACCTCCAGCCCAAGGAACGTCCTGTTCCCATTCCGCCAGAGCTCTTGGGGTGGACCGCCTTAGTCCTTTAAAAACTGCTGTTTACTGTAGGTGATGGCATCCCACCAACTACCCTCATTCTTATATGCTACCTTGGGGCCATTCTGAGCCCTTTGCTACCCTGATGCCATCCGGGCAAACCTCTACCCCCGCCACCTGAAGTACCGCTTGGAGGGTGCCTGCTCCCTGCAACCAGCCTGCCCTGCCCAACTCCCCACCACACTACCCTACCTCTGCTCTCCCCAATTGCCCCCTACTTCCCCTCTGGCCCCCAATCTCCTCAGTTCTCTGCCTAGCCTGCCAACCCCCCCATCCCTACCCCAGTCGCAGAGGGAGTGGGCTGCCCAAATGCCCTGCTTACCAATCCAGGCAAATTCATCCTTGGCCACCTCATACTTTTGCCAGGTCCTGAAAGGACCATGGATGGCATGCCTACATTCTAATATATATATATATATATATATTACACGGCCACAGTAGTGGCCGTGTAGTTATGGTTAAGTTGCTGTTTCTATAGGAAGAGCACTTTTTTTTGGGCGGCTTATAACTTAGCTCCCCCTGGACGAATCATCACCAATCTTTGCAAAATAAGTATACGGGCCACTCTAAATTTGTTTGCAAAGTTTGGAGATGTTTGGTCCAGGGGGGCAAAAGTTATAGGGGGGTCCCAAAAAGTATTTTTTTCCCATAGACTGAATGGGGGAAAAACTTTGCGCACGGCTACAGATCAAACCGCTGGACGGATTTTCACGAAATCTGCAGCAGGTACAGGGGCTTGGTCCAGAAAGCGTGCTTTTGTAAATTTGGTGACCTTCCGTGCAGTACTTTTCTTTAAAATTATCAAAAAGTAGGTCTGAAAAAATTAGTGATATCTATGTCCGCTTCGCGGCCACACTTCCCGGTTTGGTCCATGGACAAGATACTGATTGGCTAAGGGGCTGGCGTCATGACCGCGGACACGCGACATTTCTGCCCATTGGCTGCTGCGAGACGTGTTCTGCGTCAGATTATTTGGATGCGCCCGACATCTTGGATCCGCCGAAAGCAGAGCAACAACCAGCATACATATGCTCTATTTATAAAACTCTTTTGCTGTGTCACAGAGCGTTGGGAAAGGTTCAGACAGTAAGACATGGGTGATCAATGCATTTGTTCTGGGGTCGGTCTTCATGATGTACTTTCCATGGACAGCTTGTGCACACAGAAAATGAGGGGTGTAATAACGATAGCACTTCAGTCCATGCAGTGGACAGGAAATTTCTAACTGTTGAAAGCACACGCGTAGTGGTAGCCAACATTGAAACTGACAACATGCCGTGATTGCATTACTTTTCCTGATGGCTAGTATTATATTCATTAGTACGCCGCCATGGATGTCACATGCTACAGTGGTTGTGGCCAGGGCCAAGATTCTTGGATGCATGGCCGTCGGCCGAAGGCCTTACTTCCAAGACTGTAGGCCCTGGCCACAACCACCGCGGCATGTGACACCCATGGATACACCCGTAGTATTGCGTTTCGATTGGCAAGTTGTGGGGAGTGCGTGCAGTCTTTTTTCAGTTATAAGTACTAGACGTGGAAGCCACTGCACACCCATCCCATGTAAGATCTATGGACATACAGCTAGGAGTGAAGCCTCTGGCCAGAAGCACTGAAGGATACTGTTAGGGAGAATTCTCTGTTTAGGCTGAATTTCCTAACCTAGTGAGTCCCCCAGCAGCTTTGCTGGATTTCTGGAGTTTGTTTTTTTCCATCCTGCCAAGAGTGGGACTCTTTTCTCCCGCTCTTGGACATGTATGTGTGTAATTCCTTTGAATGTCTATGGCCCTCATTACGACCCTGGCGGAAATCGAAAAACGATGGCGGAAATGTAATACCGCCATCGAATACCGCTCGGTGCGATTATGACCCGTCACCGTAAAGTACGATGCCATTAGCGACAACGTAGTGAACGCCAACGCTAACTGCACCAAGTACGCGCACGCGCGCCATGCAAAACCGTAATTACCACCATGGCGCAACGGTACGCGAATTCTGACCCTAGCGGACATTTACTTAACGCCATCAAGCATGGCGGAAAGAACCATTCCGCCATGGTGAGAATTACGGCATCGTGAACCAACTGTAAATGGCCCTACTGAGTGCCTGTACACCACTCCCTGCCCACATTGCACAACTCCTCGTAGGTGCAATGAAGCTACACAATGCAACCAGTGAAATGTACAAGTCACCCATGCATGCCAACAAACAAATGAATGTAGGGGCTCCAAGTGCCTTGTGAGTGGCCATCCATATTTGGCATGTCACCATTGCCGTACTGATGCAGCACAGGCATGTGAAGGTTCAAGTACAGCAATATGAACTGAAATATGAGACAAAACAACAACAGGCCCCCATCGCTTGACACCAGTGTAAGGCAACATTCAAAGCAGTATCCTGAGGGAGACTGCACCAGCCCTGTACTCTTGCCAGTAAACAAACCAACCATCAGCATAAGCATGTACCACACAAGTTGGCAGAGTGACTGAGCAGCCAGGCTCATCTCAAGAGGGGCCAATGGGAGCTGCAGGGCACAGATGGCACGAATACAGAAGCTATTCCAATGGACATGACCTCAGTCTCCCTCCAAGAAACGCACGCAAACACAGGCACCTGTGACCAGCCATTTTCTGATAATCACATCATTCCACCAATCCACCTGGCTGACCGGCATCTGTTACACAAAAGCTAATCCCCCGCCCCTGAGCATGACATCATCAAAACAGTCATAATGGCAGCCCCTATCCCTGACCTTACTGGGCTTCGTAGGCAAACGCGGCCAGTACAGTACCACGCAACTATACTCAGAAGCCGGAACCCAATGCAGATCTTCTCACAATACATCGCTCCACAAATAGGAATATGCTACATTACTTGCAAAGAATAATGCTACACGGTTAATATCAGAATAAAAATTTAATGCACATCAAATTCACCAAGCCCATACAGCTATTAGGTCATAAACTCCAAAATATTTTTCATTACTGTGGGTTGCATCCGCAATAAATGACCAGCTTCTTCTTGTGTGACGCCCTGTTCCTTCATGGTACACAGGGGCTACATTCACGTTCAAAAAGGCAACATGGAAGCGCATAGAACCGCAGGGCCGTCCCATTAGGTAGGCACTAGTCCAGCTGAAAGGTTGATATGTTGCTCCTAGCCACTAGTACTGCGTAAGGGCATGTGGCCCATTGGCGATCATCCCATAAGATCGTAATGGTGCTCCACTGATTAACTCGAAGCAGCAGGTGTCGGGAGTAAAAGCCATCTGCAGGAGTGGCATACAGATGGCAGCGGCAAAAGGGGAGGAGATACCTGTCACCCAAATGAAATGAAAAAGAATAGTATGGGCATCAGAACTTCATTTGTATTACTCACTTCAATGATCACACTAAATCTACAGCCATATGCATGCTAGCCCACTCAAAAGGATTATTTCCACCCAAAAATCACTTGCGAATCATAACTATATAAATCGAGGTGAAAACACTATTACAAACGAGTGTTTGTGTGCATGCGTCTGTTAAAACAGAATCCATTAGATGGGATTAGTAACGTGCATAGACACAAGTGTTTGAAGGCGCGTCGAGACAGGGAGGGTTCAACAAGGGCAGATAGACGATGGTCCCACTATGGCAGCTCTGCATCACATAGCGCAGGGGAAGGGGATAGATTCCAAAAAGCCATGTACATGGCAAACTCTCAATTAAATCATCTGTCCATGCATCCATACATCATTCCCTCATCCCGGTATAAAAACGCCTGATTATTTACTCACATAACATTTGAAATTTCCATTGAGTCTGTGCGTAATGCAGTCTGCAAAATCCACTGTGCTCCAGCCCGGAATTCTAGTGTTGTGAAGTAACATGTATTTGGGAACGTCCTGCCTTATCGTCCACTACGCTATTGCGCATCCCATACTATTCATATCAATCATTGCATTCTCGCCATGGCCCCTGTCCCAAGGACATTAAACAATAGAACGTTATATTTGCAGTCAGACCTGTGGGCGTCTCCTCACCGCTAGCTGAAAACCGAAAGCGCTGTCCTTCGAATTCCTCATTTGCAACATCACGTCGAAAAGGCATCTGTGACCGCTTGAAATCACAAATTCATCCATGTAGTGCGGCAGTGTGTGAAAATGGCAACTGGCTTCACTCACAAATGGGACGCCCCGCCCGTCGGTGAACCTCGGTACAGTGCTGCATGAGGGTCCACCGTTAATCGAGTACTACATTCCACTGACCCTTCACAAGTTTGTTCGCGACTGCAAAGATAGTATGTGAAACAATGGGACCATAGCAGAATGAACATATAAACCAATATTTCACTGCCATCGGGATTAAATACATGATTGTAATAGCAAGATGCCATGCGTCAAATTGCAGCGTTGTGTGCGGGACGTGCTCGCCCAAAGGGGATTGCAGCTGGCACAGGTGGAATGAATCACCACAGGTGGAGGCTATACAGCCTGAAAACACATAAATTGCACTCCCAACCCCCTCCCACAACCACACCCACTCCAAAATGCTACCGGCAGGACTAGCGATGTTGGCCCTGGGGGACCTGATAGCACTGCAAGTACTCCAACTTCAAGAAGAAGACGAACACCAACTACTACAACAACCGGCCGCACAGAGGAGACGCAGGAGGAGGAGGAGGGCAAGGCAGGGCCAGCAAGGCCCACCAGCACAGCCACTACCACCACGCAGGCAGCCCGCAATCCCACGCCTCCGAGCTCATCCGTTCAACCTCACTGCTGAGCAGATCCACACCCTCTACCGTTTGGACCGGGACACCATAACCGCCATTGTGAACATGACACACGCTGACCTTGTCAGCATGATAGATAGCCCAACCGCCATCCCACCCCTACTGAAGGTGGTGTCTGTACTCCACTTCCTGGCCACAGGCACCTACCAGCACACAGTCGGACAGTTGCATGGCATTTCACAGCCACTGTTGTCACGGACACTATTGCAAGTGCTCGATGCCCTCCTGAAGCACGCAGACGACTACATCTCTTTACCACGCTCGGAGCAGGAGATTACAAACACAAAAGTGGGATTCCATGCACTTGCCGGCATACCGGGTTGCATTGGTGCCATCGACTGCACCCATGTGGAATTGGTTGTCCCACATGCCATGGGGTCCAGTACCGCAACCGGAAACAATATCATTCTCTTAATGTACAAATGGTGTGTGACTCCAACAGGATCTTTACACATTGTTGTGCCCGATTTCCTGGATCAACCCATGATTCTATGGTCTTGAGGAACTCTACAATACCACGCTACATGGAGCGACACGCAGGGAACAGATCCTGGCTACTCGGTGAGTCTCATTTCATGCATGATAATGTGGGGTATGTGATGCGGCAATGACCTGGCAGGAAGGGGGGGGGGATGCGTACGTAGCAATGTCATTCCACAAACATCCTTTATTGTCCACATACAGGTGATGCCGGGTATCCACTGAAGAGATGGCTCCTTACACCACTCCGGAACCCACAGAACCAGCATGAGGAGGACTACAACCATGCCCACTCACGTACCCGTGTAGTCATAGAACAGGCATTCGGCCTACTGAAGGCTCGTTTCCGCTGTCTCAGCAGGTCTGGCGGGGCACTCCTGTACCGCCATGAGAAGGTTGCAAAGATGGTCATGGCATGTGTCATGCTACACAACATGTGCGTACGTAGAAATGTGCCCATGCCCCCTGACGCAGAACTGCAAGCACCTGAAGATGGTCATGATGAGGGTGGGGATGTGGCAGCACCTCAAGGAGTCCTTGAGGCACAGGAGGCCCGTGAAATTCATCAGAATATCATAGATTCATGCTTCTAGCACTCACGCCTGGTGGCTGATACATGGACACGGGACTTGTGGCACTGTGTGTGTCTGGAACATGCACAATGTGGACTGTACGCCTATAAAGGCCTCGTACACAAAGATCAATGTCCACACATCTCATTGGATGATTATGAAATGTTTATAGCATATGTGAAATTATATTACACACCCCATCGACCCGCCACCCAAGAAAGCCCAACACCCCTCCTCCACCCTCCTACCTCCCCCCCGAACACCAGTGTCCAAAGATGCTCATTGTCAGTGGGCAGACGCTATTGCAAGCCCCCTCTCCGGGTATCAGGGGCACCCCTGCCTGTGGAGCGCAGGTTCCTCCCAGATCTACGTTGGGGGCTGCCATGGACGGAACTTGCAACGGATGATGTCTCTGCCTGCTCACGTCCATGCATGTCCCTAAGGGTTTGTGAGAGCTCAGTGAGCACACGGCGCACAGCGGCAAGTTCACCACATACGTCTTTGGACGTCGCATGCAGTTCCCCCCTCAGGCTCTCGGTGCTTCTCTCCATTTGTACCCTTAGTGTCTCTGTACTTCTCTCCATTTGTACCCTTAGTGTCTCTGTACTTCTCTCCATTTGTACCCTTAGTGTCTCTGTACTTCGCTCCATTTGTGCCCTAAGTGTCTCAGTAGAAGTTTCTATGGCTGCCTTAGAACCCCCACATACATCAGCATGCTCCTTGAGGAGCGTGGCCAGTTGCTGCTGTTGCACGATCACCTGGCCGAGGGACTGTTGCCTCTGCTGGGCCATGCCCATTTGCGGTGGTGTCACAGAGGGGCTGATCACCTCATGTTGCCTTGCCACAGGGCTTGTGGGGGATGGCCAGTCGTCGTCTTGTGGGTGCCCCTGCGTGGTATCCTCGTGGTGTACGAGATGAAACAAACAGGGGGATTGAGACAGGTCATGGATGGGTCCTACATCGACAGCACCGTTTTCTGTGTCGGAGCATGCTGGCATTAATGCAGTGTCACCTATGGTGCTGCTGCCACCAGAAGCAGTGCCTCCTGTGGCATCCATTGGGGGGACCTGTGGTGCTGCTGTTGTGGGCATGCTGGCTGCGGGGGTGCCTGTTGAAGTCCCCTCCTGTGTGCTGCCACTTGATTTGTGCTGCTGCCGTGTCTTGATCCGTGCAGCTGAGGTGGAGGGTCTTTGGCCGTTGGTCTTGGCCCTCTTTGCAGGTGTGCTGGTAGGGGTGTCCTGAAGCTCGTCGTTTGAATCGGACCCTGTGGTGGAGTAAAGGAGGGCGAGCGTTATTTATGGGTCTGTGGAAATTGGAATGGCAATGTATCACATGCATTGGGGTGGTACCTGAGGGTGATTTGGGTCAGGGCCTTGGAGGTGGTTTCATTTTTGTGTGGATTGAGGATGCAGTTGTTTTGCAGCCTGCAGTTAGGGTGTGCATGCTGCACGTGTAGAGGGTGTTTTTAGGATTTTTAATTATTTATGTATTTAATGTGACTTTTAAAGTGCGCTATCAGGCCAATGTATGTGGACGTTCTCCTGGACATGTGTTTCTGTTGCACTATGTGGACACATGGTACTTCACATGATTGGACATTGTGGATTTAGCATTGTTTTATTTGGCCCACCTACCTGATTCTTCGGATGTCTGCACTCCTTTCTCCATCCCTCCGACTCCCTCTATACTCTCCATTCCAATGGTGGAGGCACAGATTTCTTCCCAGGGGGTCAACTTGATGGGTGATTCCGATCCTCCCCCGGTAGCTGTGGCAATGTTACGGTTGGCTGATAGTATGCTCCGTACGCGTATCCGCAAGTCGTCCCATCGCTTTCTGCATTGCTGTGGGTTGCGGGGTGCGGTCCCCACCGCACTTACCCGCTGTGCCACCAGGGCCCATATGGCCTTCTTGTTCGCAAGTGCCGTCCTGGTCATTTGCGTCGAGAAGACGACGGCAGCATTCTCCTGGAGGGTCTCTGTGAGCACGGTGAGTTCCTCATGGGAGAAGTGGACCTGCCGCTTGCGGTCGCACGCTTTTTTAGCAACTTTTCCCATTTTGATTGTTTTAACTAGGGTGGCTAACGGGTTGGGATGTGTCTCAGGGTCGCATTTTTAATGGTTGTGTTGGGATTCTGATTTTATAGGTGTACGGCGTGCTGTTTCCCGTTCCGGCCCCATGTTTTTACTTCTGTTTCCGTATATTTACGGTCACCGTATTTTGCGATTACCGCTCATTACGGTGACCGCTATAATGGGTGGCGGAATTGCACCTAGGGCGCCGTACGACGCCGGTGAGGGGCGTTTTGGGGACATTTCCGCCATCGCAGACTTTGCACTTCTGCCATGGCGTAATGCTCGTGCCCGATGGGTCAGAATTAGCCGCACTTTACTCCATCGTGCAATGGCGGAAACGCTATTTACGCTATGGCGGCCAGGTCAGTTACTTTCCGCCAGGGTCGTAATGAGGGCCTATGTGTTCTATGGGCTATGGGGTCTTTTACTCCATAGGGTCTCATATGTTTTTCTATGTGTGTTACACCGCACCCTACGTGCCGTAGCACTGGGGCATCCTAGCAGACCCCCACCATAGACTCCATACTACTGACTGGGACTGACTACTGTCTCCCTGGGCATGTAAAGTCACCATTGGCTTTACTAGACCTAAAATTACTAACAGAACTAGTACAAACCATCTTATTGTGGACGTACTAGTAGGGATAATTCGATTACTCCTGGATCTGTTATTCGAGGGGGCACTGTCCCGTCCCCCCTCGTTGAGTTTTGGCTGGTGGCAGTGGAAACTACTTGTTATGTCCGACCCCGAACATAACCCTATGGGATATTTCCCATTGTTGGAGATTGATACTTTTCCTCGTTAATCTCTAACATACCACCGGTCTACTTATCTTAAATAAGTTTATCGGATGGTATTTTCTGCCAGAACTCGGTTTTTAAAATGGCGTCTGTGTTCGTCTCTGTGACTCCTAAACCAAAGGTTGAGCCCTTTGTTCCACTTTTGGCGGGCCTCTGTACAGAGACCCTCCAAAGTGGTGCCATTCTGTCTGGGTTACCACAGGGAGGTGGGAGGGGGTTTAGGCACCCTGGACCGAGTTGCCTTGCCAACTCCGGTCGCACTCTGGAGTGATTGGCCCAAGTGGTGAGCCTTCCCGCTCACCACTTAGCATGTGTTGATTGACAGCTAGGCTGAATGAATGAGGGTTTTTCTGCATAAAAGCAGGGCTTTTGGGACTGGATCTTCAGAAGTCGCCACAGGACCTAAGAATCCGACGAGGGTACCGCTGAGCCGACCTGCACGACGACACCTCCGGTGGCAGAACCGACTCACCTCTTCCCGACCACAGAGGAGATCTCCCTGCCAGAGAGTCTCTTCCCCTGACTGGTGGGAACAACCAGTCCCCTTTGCTTTTTATTCGCCTCAGGACGCAGTGGTCGAATTGCCCGTGCAGAGCACCTCGGCAACCGGATAACCACTACCCCTGTACCGCGACCAAAAGGTGGTGCCTTGTGACGGAGCACTCCGCGGCTGGTCTCTTCCCTGGTGGTGCACCGGACTTCACTTTTCTTCGACGACGAGATCATCTCTACTCTTGGCAAAGACCCGACGTGCATCCACCACCAGGAACAACTGCCCCCGCCGGAGCTGCCCTCCACAACAAGGTACCGTGTCCGCCTGGCTTCCCTTTCGATCGGTTCGAGTGAGGTGTCTTAATCCTCTCCTTTCCATTGGGTCGCCTCCAAGCTTTTCTCATTTATTGTTCTGAACTGGTTCAATCCGCCGATAACAATTTGCTACAAAGACTTGAAGGCCTCTCCACTAGAGACTTTTTGGGACATATCGCCTTGCCTCTCTCCGAGTGGGCTTGGCCTCTGAACTTTACGCTCTATCGTGATTCCTGCCTTCCTGCCTTGCATTTTTATCCGTGAAGTATTGAACGGTGTTGATTTCGTAACCTGCCTATCGTTTTCTCTCCCGTCCTAACTAATATTAGAGTGCTATCTAGGTTGAGGTACACACCTCTGTCTGTAAATAAGTGGTGCCGGTAGAACCTAGACTTGTCGAAATATTACTAGGGGGATTGATCGTTTCGTCTTCGTAGAGTAACTGTGTTTGATTTGTTTGCCGTGAAAGTGCCATAGTGTTTCTGATAGATGTTTCGTTATAAATAAATACCTTAATATCTTTACACTAAGCCTTGTCGCGTGTTTGCTTGTCTTGCTGGGAAGAATTGCCCTATTTTGTATACTCCACATACTGCTCAACTCTTCTTGAGGGAAGTCTGACTGCTCAGCCACAGCTACCAAGTGAATCTGTGTGGTACAGACTGCTACCAAGTGGGTTCACCGCCAAACACCTGTAGTCCTAAATCTTTTGCAGTGGTCCCAGAGGGAACTGCACAGGTTTCCGCCTAACAGATACCACACCTATAGAAAACCCCCCACTATCACAAATCACTGAGGTGGTTGTGGGGGTTGTGGGGAGACTCTGTAGTCTTGGGTGCAATAACACACTTATACCTTCTTCCTGATTTATTTTCTATGGCCTCCTTGTACGCACAGAAAATGAGGGGTCCAATAAGGGCAGTATTTCAGTCTGTGCAGTGCACGGGGAACTTGTAACAGTTGTAAGGACACGCGTGGTGTTAGGGAACATTGAAATTGACACCATGCCGTAATTGCAATACTTTTTCCTATGGTTATTGTATTCATCAGTACGCCGCCATGGGTGGCACATGCTACGGTGGTTGTGGCCAGGGCCTAGAGTCTTAGATGCATGGCCATCTGCCGAAGGCCTTACTTCCAAAACTCTAGGCCCTGGCCACCAACACTTCAGTATGTCACACCCATGGATACCCCCTTACTAATGCGTATCGATTGCCTGGTTGTGGGGAGTGTGTGTACTCTTGGGTGCAAGGCTGAAGGCCATGCTCCCAACAACAAAGCTATAACCTCTTCACTTACAAGCCCACATGGGTTTCATGTAGTGCTGTGGTTGTGGACAAGATGTGTACTTTTGGGTGCATGGTTGCAAGCAGTATGCCATACACCCAAGCATGCACCCAACAGGAAACTTGTAAGCACTGGAGTTATAAGACACTTCACTACCATATATTGAAATGTATGGCCATACACCAAAAATTGTAGGCCCTTCGCACAAACAGTGTAGCATTTCAGAGCTACAGAGACACCCCTAGTATTGAACATCAGTCAGGTGGCTGTGGGGAGAGTCTGCAGTCACCCAACAGCACAGTTATATGTAGTGTACTTACAAGGCACAACGGGTACGATATGGTGTGGTAGTGGATCACTCTGGCGGCTGTGGGGAGGGGCTGCAATCATGGGTGCATGGCCAAAGGCCATGCCCCCAAAAGTACATTTGTTCGTAGTGTACTTATATGCCACAATGGATGTCATATGGTGTGGTAGTAGTGGACAGGATGCAGCGTATTTGAACAAAGTAATAAGCACTGCAGTTGTAAGTAACTATGCATTTTAAATACTGTATACTGATACATTCATAATGCTATGGCCTCAAAATCACCTCTGTAGCCTGCGGCTACAAACTACAGCACCATATCACAGATATTTTGTACATAGTAAAATTACAAGGCACAATGATTCTGATATGCTGTGGTGTTTCTAGCCAGGACCCAGACTCTTAACTGCATGCCCAAAGGCCATGCACCCAAGATTGAAGTCATAAGCAGCAGAGTTACAAGTGAATATGGGTGTGGTGTAATGCGCTAGTTGTGTGGACGCCCTAGTGTCTTGCCTGCATGGCTGCAGACGATGGTCCGAAAAGTACATTTATAAGTAGCTAATTTACAAGGACCATGGTTTTGATATGCAGCGATGGTTGTGGCAAGGACCTATACTCCTTGTACCTTGGTCGTAAGGCGTAGATGGTAGTTTACACACCAAAGATGCAAGGGCCAGCCTAGAGGCACTGCAGCATATTAGTACCATAGATTAGATGTGTAGATTCGCATGTGTAGAAAATGACTGCCAATATACTTACTCCTTACTTTGTTCAGAATCCACATACAATTTTTAAATGGCTATCGTACTTGGTGGAAGTATCCCTTTTTCCATTTCTGTGATAAAAGAAACAGGTATGTTAGTCTTTGCATTTTATGAACATTTACTACATTGCTTAATGGACAGCTTACCTTTTTTTTCCCCTCATATTTAGTTTACAAACCAGTGTACTGTGCATTGCACTCAGTTTCTGTGTTTGCTTTTCTAATCCTTGGGTCTGGGGAAAAAAATCCTTGTCGGATTAAAAAAACCTTCATTTACTATGGTACTAACTACTTCCTTGTTTCCTTTGAGTGTTTCCTTCATCTTTCTGATTAATGTTATGTTGGTTGCCTTCCTGCCAATTTTTACCAACAGTTAGATACCTGTAGGCGTATTCTAATGGTGCATTTGTTCCTACAGCTTTGTGATATTCATTCATTTGTGTAATTATATCCTGTTTCCTTCATCTTTCCCATTAATGTTATGTTTGTTGCCTTCCTGACGATTTTTAACAACAGTTAACCTGTAGGTGTATTCTACCTGTGCACTTGTTCCCAACGATCTGTGATATTCATTTATTTGTGTCATTCTTACATCCTCTTGGGTAGTTAGAAACCTGTTGGCGTATTCTAACTGTTTGTAGTCTTTCACATAATATTTTTTTTAAATCTTGAAATACACATTATTTCGTAAATTTTGGCTTTAAGAACATTAAATATGCATTTGTAAGATTAGCTGGAAATCTCTGATTTAGAGTAATGGTGCTATCATTACATTCGAACCATCCACAATTCTTTTTAATGTATGCAGTGTAGTGACCTGCATTGGATGTAGCTCCTGCATGGTAGATTATAACTACTGTTGTAAAGGTTTTCTTTCCAAGTGACACTTTACCGTGTGTGAATCCAGTCAGTTTGCAGTTGTTTTTGGTGCCATCTTCATTATAACGTAGAAGCATAAGTATTATGTAGGTACTATGTGATTGTATCAGTAAGTTGGAGCATTTGTCTGAATTGCAAATAGTACATAATCTGCCATGGTTTGCATTTTGTACAAGTTGCTGAAATGGAATGCTCTCACAATTTGGTATGGAAACATACACAAATCGCTCATTTGAGATTTCTTCTTGTATCACTTTGCTACAGAGAGTGCATGTATGTTTCCACATGTACGAAATCTGGCAGATTTCATTTACAGGTATGCTTTTGTTTTCCAATACTAATAGTATGTACATTAGAAATTCTTGTGGATCTTCTTGTGAGTTCATAGAGAATCTCACCATTCCAGCACAGTCGTCCAATTGCCTTACTCCATGAACACTGTATGTGTTGTCAGGATTGCGTGTTGCATTTCTATGCAGCACTAACATTTGCAAACACAATTGGTCTGTACTGTGCAGGTAAATATTGTTAACAATTTGTGGCAATTGAAATAGAATATTCATTGCTACATTTGCATAGCAACTTACCCCACTTTCATTTGCAAATTTGAATGGTCCAGCAAGTTCTGTATCTGAGTGCATTTTTCGGAATTTCTGTTGCTTCTTTGCCGACGTCCCTGGTTTACATTCCCTAATAGGTTCTTCTATGTTTGCGGTAATTGATGAAACTTTAGCTTCTTTTTTTTTCTTTCCGGAATTTACTGTTGGATTCTGTTGCATTTCTGTTTCATTTAGTTTTCTTTTACCACGTTTTACTTTATCTGGAACAGGGTATTGTTTCAGATGAGGGGTGTACAGTGAACGCAATCTATTGTATTCTAGAATACAAGGAATATCATCTTAGACTTTACTTGCATCAAAGTTCATTAGCAATAGACCGTCAAGTGTACGTAAGCGTGATAATGCTACGTAGCTCATGCCTTCCCTAAAGACTGTGTTTCCTATATCTATCAATGCTTTGTCTAGGGTAAGACATTGGGATTTATGAATGGTAACTGCATATGCAAGAGTTGAGAAAATTGCTCTCTACGAACATACATGTCTTTGAAGAGAAGGAATCGAGCAATTGAGCGCCCTATCCTTTTCACTTCTAAAACTTTATCAAAGTGAATATTGACAAACTGAATGTTGCTATCACGTGGTTATGATTGAAAGCCAACAACTGTGCCCAGTGCTCCATTAACTAGCCCTTGCGCTACGTCAAGGTTACGTTCAAGCATTACTCTACAATTTAAGGATAATTTCAATATTTTTTCCAACCCAGCTGTGTTGGAGATTGAATTTTCTAAACTATTTAGTCTTGTTGTGGCTTGCTCACACATGGGTACTGTCATAGCATGTACGTCTAGTTTGTCTGTGGCACTGATTTCCTGTATTGGTTGCATTTCTTTATTTAACATTGTTTCATTGAGTTTGAAACAGCTTGCAAGAGTTGGCATTAAGGCCATACAATTGACATTTCTGTGCGCTATTTGTTCCATAACATCAGTTGCACATGCATTGTCGCCATAAAGAGCATGTATGTGCCGGTTTTTCAATACAACTTGCGCTTCTTGCGATAATACACCAACTCCAATACTTTTTAAGATATTGGCATAAGTGATATCTGCAGATTGCCGCATGTTCTCAGTTAATCCTCTATATTGGGAATGTTGCCAAAGGTTAACATTAACTATGCTACCAAAAGTTTTCCGGCAGAGTTTGTGGCCTAAGGTTTTAAAAATCGGTTCACCTTTCACTGGTGTCAATTGTAGAAGATCTCTGAAAACGATAATGTGTTTCCCTGCAAAGAGTTCTTCATTTTTACTTTTAAGTACTTCTTGCAATCTGAGATTAATCAAAGCCGACATTAGGTTGGAGACCATGCTCACTTCATCTATTAGTAGCATTTTCATTTGTTTCAGTACTCTGCCTAATTCCATTGCAGCTTCTGCAGAAAGTTTGTAGTAGTCTAATTTATTTTGATGCTCTACTGGAAGCAGTAGTAATCGGTGTAAAGTGACACCGGCTATGTTGTAGGCAGCTAAACCTGTGGGGGCCGTTACAACAGCTGACAGTTTGTTGTTTATCAATTGTTGAAGGAACTTGCTGATGATTTTGATTAAGAATGTTTTCCCTGATCCAGCTTCACCACTGACGTACAGCAGTATAGGTTTGTAATGTTGGCACGTACATTCTTTATTTTCGTGTTGTACACCATGTACAATTAGTTTTGTTACGTCTTCAAAAATGGTGCGCTGATCGTTGTTAAGTTTTGCTTGTTGTACAGTTAAGTCTTCTGTATCTTCTTGATACTGATACATGGTGTTTTCCACTTCTGCCATAGCTACTTCAGCCTCATTTACTATTAATGGTTGTCCTAGTGGTTCTTGGCTTCCTGTTACAGAAGGTTGACTACTGTCGGAAGAGTCCTTATCTAGTTGGGCCTGAAGTTCTTCTTCCTGTTGCTGCTCATTGTGTAACATTGTTTTGTACTGCGTAAAGTTGACATCGGTGATAGCGCTTTCATTTGCTTTGAAAGCATCTTCATAGCAGTCATAGTTATCTAGTATGTCTTCCTCTTTTCTCCATGGTTTGAAAAGTTGTAACAGAGACATGTAATATCGTTTTTTCTGTTGAGGAGTTTTTGATGACAATTTTACATGATTAATTAAGCTTCGCTTGGTAAGTTTCACTAAGCTCCCTTCACAATCGGTCACTCTATATCTACGTTTGCTTTCATCAGGTTTTACATTATTTTTGTATGCAAAGTTTTGAGGTATGTGGTAAGGACACATGCTTTCCAGAGTGCTACTCCTGTTCGGATAGTATGTGTCCAGTAAATTGTTTTTTAGAATGTCTTGGCTGTTGGGATCATTTCTGGATGTCCTCATATGATTTTAGCACTCTTTCTAGATTTCGCAGGACCAAGACTGAACCATACTATTTTGTCTGATTTTCCATACAAAGCACTACTGGTTAAACGATCTGCTGCTTCATAGGCACCACATTCTCTATTAGAGAGCATTTTTATGCCTAGGCTGTACAATTTCTGTGATAATGTGTTGTCTGAGGCTAGGTCATCCCAGAGGTCTTAAAGCTCTGTTTTTTCTGCTTTTGTTAAGTAGGCTGTAACATATTGTGCAACAGCAGTTGAATTGTCTGCAATGTACTGCACATCTCTGTTTGCATTCCATAAGAGGGCAATGATTGCATTGTAATCATTGATATATTTAGATTCTTCCCTTCTTTTTATGTAATACGTGTTCTTAGGTGATTTACCTTTAACACTATGTCGAACTGAAGACATGAAGTTGTTTACTTCACCTGTTTCTGTAACTGGTCTAGGGAAACCAAAGCGGCATTTGGTGTAGTATTTACCTTTGTTTTTGTATTTGCGGCGACAACATTTGCCACATTTGGGTCTTTGAAATTGTAAATCTGCCCATGCAGCTCATTATGTGTCTGATGAGAAGGTATTTCACAAGTGACATATTTTTGGATAAACTGCAAAACAGTGCTGTCACTGTCGTCACCAAATTTCGGTGCACCTTTGATCCATAACAGCATGTGAATATGTGGTGCTCCTCTCGCTTGATATTCTTTTCTCCAAATGAAGTGTTGCACTTCTCCAAGGGGAGGAACAGTTTTATTGCAAATGAAGTGTAGCATGGCAATGAAATGATGATGGAAATATCTTGACACATTAACTGGATCTAGAGAGCAAAGTTCTCCAGGTGTTAATATATCTATGTTGTTTTTGTTGTTGTTTGCTATGTGTAGGAACTTAGGTAAATCTTCCCATGCATATTCGGCACAACCTAGCGTAACAAACCAAGTCGGTGGTCCAAGGTTTCTGATCATACAACGCACGTCTCCGTGCCGTCTAACCAGTATTCCTTTGTACCACGCATGTTTGCAAACAAATTTGTTATACTAGATTGTAAAACCTCATCTTTTTCCTGTACTTTTTGTATTAACTGCGTAGCTGACATATTTTGAAAGTGGCTACCAGATATAAGAATCTGTGCAACTCCGTAACATAGTGTTGCTAATTCACTTTCATAGAGTAGGTGGAATATGTATTCCACATTTTGTCTAAATCTGGGATCTTGCGAAAACATTCGTAATGAACGGTATTCTGATGCCCCAATTTGATTGGAACTATCATCGTATTTTCCACCTTTGCCAGTAGGAAATAGCAGTGGAAAAGCATGTGCTTCTATACTTTTTTCCCATATACTCATTGGTGACCTTTTGGTTTGTCGCATTTGGTAACTTTCTAGTGCATCATCTATGCTTTCATTGGAATGCAATGGATGAATTGTGTAATGGTCCAAAAGAGTTGATACTGTAGCAGGATCCAGAAGTTCGAATTGTCCAGTTTCTGATGGCTCTTGAATTATTTCAGTTGTTTCCCTTAAGCTTTCATCAATATTTATTTCCTTGTAGTACTCATTATTGTCTTTTAGATATTGCAATGCTTGTCTAACTTTGTGTAAGTACACTAATTGTTGCCAAATATTTTGCCCTTTGTTGGTGCTCCATTTACCAAGACTATTAAAGAATGCTCCATTGAACGTTCCACTCCTAGAGTGTGTACATTTTCCGTTAGATCTAATGGCAAATAAACTACTTTGCCATGAATGCCTTTCACCAATTCAGAGGAAGGTAATTTTGCTGTTTTTGGATGAAGGCGAATAATTGCTTGAAATGGGTGAACTGTTTGAATTATTATGCTCTCATACAAATTGAGCTGTTGCAGGATTTTTGGTAATGGAAACAATTCCAAATGATTTGTAATAGCACATGAAAGAGTGTGGTTGTTGTGTAATTTTGTAGTACAGTAACTGCAACATATTCAGGCCGATTCATGGAATTAATGTGCGCCGAAAATTTCAGCGCAAGCGTGCGAAAACCTGCGATTCGCAGTGAAAGAGCGTAAATCGCAGTGCAAGTGCGAAAATCGCAGGGAAACCAGCGCACATCGATTCCTGGAAGTCTGTGCGCGAGAAAAATATTGGATGTGTGCTGAAAAAGTGCACGGCGCACGCCGGCGCACAGGTCATCTAACGGCGTGCGCCACGGCCACAGCGAATTCGCATAGTGCGGCGCACATAACAAAAGTAGGCGGAACACAGGGCGTAACACTCTGAATGGGGAACAACGCGTGAAAATATGGGCGTCACAGGGGGAAGTACAGGAGGTAAGTGCGCGGAACGCCCACACGCTCGCCTACAACACGTATTCATGGAATCGAATAGGGCAAACCAGCGCACGGGCAAAGACGCGCACAGGCCCAAACACGTCCGCCACAACAATGCAGGCGGTAGCGTCCCTGCACCTGAAATAAATGTGCGCCAAAATGTGCGCTAACAAAAAGCACCTATATACAGCTATGATGAATATCCCATACAGTGGGCTTCTAGGACAAATGACGTGCAAAGGGTTACGCGACAAACACAGACACCCGCTGCGTGAAAAATTGTGTGTGCATGCATTTCGGGGTGCGCGGGAAGTACCACACGCGATTGGTCTGTGTACGTGTATTTCGGGGTGCGCGTGAAGTGTCACACGCGAATGCAGCAGGGTACGTGTATCTCAAGGTGCGCGTGAAGTGTCACACGCGAATGCAGCAGGGTACGTGTATTTCAAGGTGCCCGGGAAGTTCCACATGCGAATTCAGCAGGGTATGTGTATTTCGTGGTGCGTGTGAAGTTCCACACGCGATCACAGCAGGGTACGTGTACTTCAGGGTACGTGGGAAGTTTCACACGCGAATTCAGCAGGGTACGTGTATTTCGTGGTGCACGGGAAGTTCCACACGCAAATACAGCAGGCTACATGTATTCCGGGGTGCGCGGGAAGTTCCACACGCGATTTCAGCAGGGTATGTGTATTCCAGGGTGCGCAGGAAGTTCCACATGCGATTTCAGCAGGGTACGTGTATTCCGGGGTGCGCAGGAAGTTCCACACGCGAATACAGCAGGCTACATGTATTCCGGGGTGCACGGGAAGTTCCACACGCGATCACAGCAGGGTACGTGTACTTCAGGGTGCGCGGGAAGTTCCACTCGCAAATTCAGCAGGGTACGTGTATTTCGTGGTGCGCGGGAAGTTCCACACGCGAATACAGCAGGCTGCGTGCATTCCGGGGTGCGCGGGAAGTTCCACACGTGATTTCAGCAGGGTACGTGTATTCCGGGGTGCGCAGGAAGTTCCACACGCGAATACAGCAGGCTACATGTATTCCGGGGTGCACGGGAAGTTCCACACGCGATCACAGCAGGGTACGTGTACTTCAGGGTGCGCGGGAAGTTCCACTCGCAAATTCAGCAGGGTACGTGTATTCCGGGGTGTGCGGGGAGTTCCACATGCAAATACAGCAGGCTACGTGTATTCCGGGGTGCGTGGGAAGTTCCACACGCGATCACAGCAGGGTACGTGTACTTCGGGGTGCGCGGGAAGTTCCACACATGATTTCAGCAGGGTACGTGTATTTCGGGGGTGCCGGGGAGTACTACACGTGAATTGGCCATGTGGGTCCTCCCAGGTGTTCCCTCTACACCCTCCACGGCCCCTGCAGGCAGCCACACCACAGGGGACTACCCTGCACCTCTGGTCATGTCCCGTAGGCATCAAATCCACCATGGCCATGCCCCCCAGCCAACCCACATGTCACCTTGCACTACTGATCACCAACGCATGTCTCCCAGCACCCCCACCCCCCAGCATCCGGGGGCACCCTCCACCAGGCCCCCACTCATGTCCCACACATGTCCCCCTGCACCCCCACCCCCCAGCAGTGCAGGGTACCCTCCACCAGGCCCCCACTCATGTCCCACCCATGTCTCCCAGCACCCCCACCCCCCAGCAGTGCAGGGCACCAACCAACAGGCCCCCACTCATGTCCCCCTGCACCCCCATCCCCCCAGCAGTCAGGGGCACCCTCCACCAGGCCCCCACTCATGTCCCACACATTTCTCCCAGCACCCCACCCCCCAGCAGTGCAGGGCACCTGCCAGCAGGCCCCCACTCATGTCCTCCTGCACCCCCATCCCCCAGCAGTCAGGGGCACCCTCTACCAGGCCCCCACTCATGTCCCCCTGCACCCTAACCCCCCAGCAGTCAGGGGCACCCTCCACCAGGCCCCCACTCATGTCCCACACATGTCCCCCTGCACCCCCACCCCCAGCAGTGCAGGGCACCTGCCAGCAGGCCCCCACTCATGTCCCACACATGTCCCCTTGCACCCCCACCCCCCCAGCAGTGCAGGGCACCTGCCAGCAGGCCCCCACTCATGTCCCACACATGTCCCCCTGCACCCCCACCCCCAGCAGTGCAGGGCACCTGCCAACAGGCCCCCACTCATGTCCCCCTGCACCCCCACCCCCCAGCAGAGCAGGGCACCTGCCAGCAGGCCCCCACTCATGTCCCCCTGCACCCCCACCGCACAGCAGTGCAGGGCACCTGCCAGCAGGCCCCCACTCATGTCCCACACATTTCTCCCAGCACCCCACCCCCCAGCAGTGCAGGGCACCTGCCAGCAGGCCCCCACTCATGTCCTCCTGCACCCCCATCCCCCAGCAGTCAGGGGCACCCTCTACCAGGCCCCCACTCATGTCCCCCTGCACCCTAACCCCCCAGCAGTCAGGGGCACCCTCCACCAGGCCCCCACTCATGTCCCACACATGTCCCCCTGCACCCCCACCCCCAGCAGTGCAGGGCACCTGCCAGCAGGCCCCCACTCATGTCCCACACATGTCCCCTTGCACCCCCACCCCCCCAGCAGTGCAGGGCACCTGCCAGCAGGCCCCCACTCATGTCCCACACATGTCCCCCTGCACCCCCACCCCCCAGCAGTGCAGGGCACCTGCCAGCAGGCCCCCACTCATGTCCCACACATGTCCCCTTGCACCCCCACCCCCCCAGCAGTGCAGGGCACCTGCCAGCAGGCCCCCACTCATGTCCCACACATGTCCCCCTGCACCCCCACCCCCCAGCAGTGCAGGGCACCTGCCAGCAGGCCCCCACACATGTCCCCCCAACACCTCATGACGATCCACAATCATGGTCCCCATGCCCCCTCAATACACCCCCCACGCCACCCCAGTCCGAACACACCACCAGGTATGACATCCACCCCACCAAGAAATCACCACCACATGATGCATCCCAAATGGCTAGTCTGCACATCCACATATATCCGTCAAACCCACAAAATGAGAGCATGTGAATGATAAAACACAAATTGTGACATGCATGAAACCAAAGAGAGAATACCACACATTGAAGTACCAAATGATAATGTATTAAAGAGAAAAACAAGGGAATGAAATGGAACAGAAGAAAATGGAAATAAGAAATGAAATCCTGCATGTCCAATAAATGAAAAAGATGCATGAAATCCAAATGAAAAGCAATCCAAAAGCAAGTCTCCAAAGTAAATAAATTCAAGGTGCAAAAATAAAAAACCATTGATCCATGGAAAAAAAAAATAATAATCCAAATCCATTGTCAAACTATTTACAAAGTGAACATCCAGTGTCCATGTGCCCAATCCTTAAAATGAAACCTTTGAAATAAAACCATACTTAATGAAGAACTATATACAAGAAGTTTGGGCATTGTCCAACCGCCCCAAAAAAAAACCAAAAGGAAACTTAACCCTAAAGAACTATTTACAAGGGCAGCGGTGTCGGGTTCTCTTTTTGGTCCTCAGCGCAGAAGCAGCACGAACACCTACCTCCCCCAGGCGGTCTTGGCGTCTGGTTTATACGAAGCACAGGCCTCCGCGACCCCCTGAGGGAAAGAGGGTTAGGGTCCTTGGACTAGATAGGTTTCGGGAGAAGAGGATCACCGGATAGAGGATTAGGAATTTGGTTAGGGACAGGTAGGGGGAGTTAAGGGAAACATGCTCCAGGGCTCTTGTCCTGAGAGCCTTGTTACAACTCTTACACTTACAAAATCACTCTTTTTTTTGGCTGAGGTTCTTGCACTCAGTTGAGCATCTGCACTGAGTTTACCCCTTGCCAATTAGTTATACTGTACAATGTTCACACCTGTAACCTCTGAGGGACTGCTCCCAGTTGTAGACAGCACTGAGTTGCCCCTTCACAGTCCATACATATAAGTGCAATATCAGTATTCACACCCACTAAATCATAGCATGAAAATAACTGTTGGATTGTGTTGCACAAAATTAAAACATAAATCACATAAAACAGAATGGTACACTTATTTTGGTATTGGTGTCCAAATGGTTAATGGCAATGTTCGGAGGTCGGGGCTCGCAGCTTCGGGGCGCCAGAAGCGGCGTTAATGCCTGCCAAGAAGAAGATAATTAGTATGGCCTTTCTACCATGCTGCTATCCAAGCACACGACTTTCACATTAGTACCAGTGCACGAGAAACGTGCTGCGCCACATGTGGTTAGTGTTTTATAGCACCAGGTATCATGCAAGAACTTCCTCGGATCTCCCAACGTGTCATGCGGGGTAACCGGGGTCCCTCCCACTCTGGTCCATGCACTGCGGGGTCCGATTGACGGATATCGGTAGAGGTTTACTTATCTCTTGTCTCGCGGGGCCGCAACAGGAATGCAGGCGAGGTCTGGCCCCGCGTAAGATGCTGTGTCCGGAGGTCATCGGAGATGCGTCCGCCCGGAGGAAAGTACGAGCGCGAACAAATTCGGAATGTTCGCACATGCGTTGGAGTTCCTGTGCGCATGCGCGTAAATCTGGGCGTCGGCTCCAGCCTCGACAGGCCCCGTGTGCCTGTTTCTTGGAGCAGAGGTTTCTGGGCTGCCGGGGCTGTAGTTCTGGAGGCTGAGCATGCTGGGAAGTGTGGTTTCTTCCTGTCTCGGCTTTCTCCTGACTTTCTTTTCCGTGTGCAGCACTAGTGACACCTGCAATGGGGACAAACATGACATCTGGTGCTCAAAGTGGCTCCCACCACCCCAATTACCTTTCCTTGCCCACGCTTTCTGGCAGTACATCCCCTCCCTGAAGGGCCGGGTTTCGTGGGATAATTTGAGTGGAACTGGCGCAAGAGCTGAGGAGCATATATATTGCTAGCAGGTTCCCAATACCGGTCCTCCGGACCGAAACCCACCCAATCAACCAGGTAGTGAAGCAGACCCCCCCCTCATGCGCGAATTCAATATAGCCCGAACCTCATACTCAGGAAACCCCTTTACTATAACGGGTGGTGGTCTCTTCATCCGAATGTGGGGAGCAGCTGGTTTTAAAAGAGCCACTTGAAAGACTGGATGGATTTTCATATGCTGTGGTAACTGCAGTTTCATCGCCACAGGATTTACAATTTTCAGGATACGAAATGGTCCTAGGAACCGTGGTTTTAACTTTTGTGACCCTGGTATTTGTAAGTGTCGAGTCGACAGCCACACTTTATCACCTGTTTTGTAGTTTGGGCTGGGTCTGCGTTTCTTATCTGCGTATCTTTTGCTGGAGTCTTTAGCAGTTAATAAATTCTGATGTGCCTGTTTCCATGTTTGTGCTATCAGTTCCACCCTAGCTTGGACAGAGGGCAAGACATCGGGGACACGAGCGACTGTGGGCTGAATGCGTGGGTTGTAGCCGTATGTTATGTAAAATGGGGAATGACCAGTGGAGACATGCTTTGAATTGTTATATGCGAGTTCTGCCAACCAAAGAGTTTTGACCCAAGTTCCTTCTGTACTATGGGCAAAACAACGCAGGTATTGCTCAAGAGTCTGATTCAAGCGTTCCGTTTGCCCGTCTGTTTCGGGATGGTAGCTACTGGACATTTGTAAACTGATGCCTATTTTCTTACAGAATAAACGCCAGAACCTAGACGTAAACTGGGAGCCTCGGTCCGACACTATGTGTTGTGGTACACCATGCAGATGGACAATATGTTGCAAAAAGAGATCCGCAAACTCACTAGCGGTCGGTATCCCTTTACTTGGGACAAAATGAGCTAACTTGGAAAAAGAGTCAATGACTACCAAGATTGTAGTGTATCCTTGATCTGGAGGTAACTCAACAACAAAATCCAATGAGATCGTATGCCAGGGTTGCGTTGGAGTGGGTAAAGGCCTAAGTAGCCCCATTGGCTTTTGGTGGTCTGTCTTGTTACGAGAGTACACTTCGCAGTTCTTAATGTACTCTTGGACTTCCTTGTGGAGATTTGGCCACCAGTAGTGTCGCTGGATCAAGTCTTGAGTTTTGTTCACTCCCGGATGCCCGGCCAATGGGGAATCATGGCACCATTCGAGTACCTTAGTGCGCAGGTTGCGGGTTGGTATGTACACCATGGTCTCTTGGTATGGTAAGCCATCCAGTATTCGGCATTCCTTCCTTGGATCTTCCTAACCTAACAAATCTTGTGAGGTTATGCCGTTCCTTATTTGTTTAAACAAAGTGTTAGTCACACTCCCTATGATTTTTTCTGGTGATACAATGGGAGTAGTTTCCGTGTTGACGAGAGCTGGTGGGTCTGGATATCTGGATAGTATATCGGCTTTCTTGTTCTCTTGCCCCGGCCAATATGTGACCACAAAATCAAAATCCGCAAAGTACATTGCCCATCGCAACTGGCGCGGGGTGAGGGCACGTGCTGACTTTAAAAACTGCAGATTTCGGTGATCAGTTAACACTGTTACCGTATGTCGTGCTCCTAGGAGGTAATGCCTCCACTCGGCAAAGGCGGCCCTGATGGCTAACAACTCGCGGTCTGCGATGGTGTAATTTTGTTCTGCTGGGTTTAGTTTTCTGGAATAGTATGCCACCGGGTGTAGCTGACCAGATCGATCTCGTTGGGAGAGGACAGCTCCCAGCGCATAACTGGAAGCGTCTGTTTCCACCAGGAATGGTTGCGTTGGATCCGGGTGCAGGAGGACTGGTGCCGAGGTGAAGGCCTCCTTTAACTGCTTGAAACTTTTCTCGGCTTCCACACCCCAAAAGTGTTCCTTTTCTGAGGAGTCGTGTTATGGCTAACACCTTTTGAGCAAATCCTTGAATAAACCTCCTATAGAAGTTTGCGAATCCTAATACAGATTGCACTTCTTTGATATTCCTTGGGGCTGGCCAATCCAGGATAGCTTGAACCTTGCGTATGTCCATTTTGACTCCGTCTGGAGACAAGATAAATCCGAGAAACTCTACCGTGGTACAATGGAATGAACACTTCTCTATTTTTGCGTACAGGTGGTGTTCTCGCAGTCGCTGTAGAACAGATTTTACGTGCTGCACGTGTTCTTCCATGTTCTGGGAGTATATCAGAATATCGTCGATGTAGACGATAACGAAAATGTCCAAATAGCCACGAAGGACTTCATCCAAGAAATGTTGAAAGGCAGCGGGTGCGTTGCAGAGACCGAATGGCATGACTTGATACTCGTATAATCCAAACTTCGTTCTGAAGGCAGTCTTCCATTTGTCTCCTTCATGCACCCGCACCAGATGGTAGGCCCCTCTCAGGTCCAACTTGGTGTAGACAGTGGCTCCACGAACTTGGTCCAACAGCATGGGTATGAGGGGTAGAGGATAACGATTTTTCACGGTAATGCGGTTTATAGCGCGGTAATCAATACACGTCCGGAGCTCTCCGGTCTTCTTTGGCACGAAAAACAATGGTGAGGAAACCGGTGACGTGAAATGGCAAATAAACCCGTTTTGCAGATGGGATTCTATATAGTCTTTCAGGTGTTGATTTTCTGCTTCCGTTAGAGCATATATCCTTTTGCACGGTAGTGTAGCCCCAGGCTCCAAATCAATTCTGCAATCGAAGGACCGATGAGGGGGTAGTGTCTCTGCCGCAGATTTGGTGAAGACGTCTTGGTATTCCTGATACTCAGCAGGCAAGCCTTCCAAGCTTCCCTTTTGAGTGGCCCCCAGGACTCTAATTGTGCATCCTTTTTCTTTGATGCAATGGCTGTTACAGAAGCCAGAAGAAAATTGTACTTTACCGCAAGTCCAGTTGATAGCTGGGTTATGAGTGGCGAACCATGGAAGACCTAATATCAGCCCAAACTGAGGGGCGGCTATGACATCGAACCGTATACATTCTGTGTGCCCTTGAATGTCCAACACCATCTCCCCAGTATGCTGCGTCACTGGCCCGGATTTCAATGGTGCCCCATCTACAGAACATACCGCTTCATGACTCTTGTTTGCACTCACGGGTAAACCTAACTTCTGTGCATACAACTTGTCCACAAAATTTCCCGTAGCTCCGGAGTCCACCATCAGGGTTACTGGATGATCCTTCTGAGACGTGCGTAGAATTGCAGTCACAGTGTTGTGAGTTTCCAGTATGTGTGTGACGTTGGCTAGCATATGTGGGGCGTTAAAGGTGTTTCGGCTCGACAGATCCGCCCCTCTCACTGGTGAGCACCGGCGTTTCCCTGCGGCGGAGCTCCTTTCGGCTTGGCCTCACACTCTTTCACAAAGTGTCCTGACTTACCACAGTACATACATAATTTTTCTCGTCGACGTTTCTCCCTCTCTTCCTTAGTGATGGGTCCTCGAACTGTCCCTATCTGCATGGGTTCGGAGTCTGGAACCCTATCTCCTTTTCCCGTGGTCACCGCGGGCTTGTGGTAGTCGAATCTCAGTCGACCTGGCTTAGTTTCCCACTTCTTTTTATCTTGCCTCCTCTCAGCCTGACGGTGATCCAGGCGTAAGGCTAGATCGATCATTTGAGTACAGGTGTCTGGTTGTGGATCGACCTGAGCAATGAGATCTTTTAGCTCTTCTCGGAGCCTCTGATAGAAGAGTGCCAACCTCTTTTCATTCGGCCAATCAGCCTCAACCACCAGATGGTTGAAGGCTGTAACATAAGTAATCAAGTCTTTATTATCCTGCCGAAGGGTAAGCAACTCACGGTCCCTGATTAGCGAAGCTGCCCTTCAATTGAATATTTTTCCAAATTCTTCCTGAAAACCTCTCCAATCGTATAGAACCGCGTCGTCTTTTTGCACTAGGGGGGTAGCCCAAGCTGCAGCATCCCCCGTGAGGTAAGAAATAACAAAGGCTGTGCGTGATTGGTCGGAGCGGAATATTGTGGGTTTTGTGAGGAAGTGCAGTTGACACTGTGTCAGGAACACTGAGTATTTCTGTGGATCGCCGCCATACCTTTCTGGGTTGGCTATGGGCATAGGGGGTTCGGTGGTTACCTGTACCTGAACCGGAGTGGAACTTCTGGGAGGCAGCGGGCTCCCCTGGGCTGTTAACACCTGGACATGAGTAGCCAACGTGGCATAGTCCTGCCTAGTAGCAGCTAACTCGGCCTTTAGTTCATGCAGAACTCGGGCAATTTCCTCCATTGCGGCGTATTCGTGCTGCTTAGGCGCTGTACAATACGTGGGTTCGCGCTACTGTCAGGTTCTCTTTTTGGTCCTCAGCACAGAAGCAGCACGAACACCTACCTCCCCCAGGCGGTCTTGGCGCCTGGTTTATACGAAGCACAGGCCTCCGCGACCCCCTGAGGGAAAGAGGGTTAGGGTCCTTGGACTGGATAGGTTTCGGGAGAAGAGGATCACCGGATAGAGGATTAGGAATTTGGTTAGGGACAGGTAAGGGGAGTTAAGGGAAACATGCTCCAGGGCTCTTGTCCTGAGAGCCTTGTTACAACTCTTACACTTACAAAATCACTATTTTTTTTGGCTGAGGTTCTTGCACTCAGTTGAGCATCTGCACTGAGTTTACCCCTTGCCAATTAGTTATACTGTACAATGTTCACACCTGTAACCTCTGAGGGACTGCTCCCAGTTGTAGACAGCACTGAGTTGCCCCTTCACAGTTCGTACATATAAGTGCAATATCAGTATTCACACCCACTAAATCATAGCATGAAAATAACTGTTGGATTGTGTTGCACAAAATTAAAACATAAATCACATAAAACAGAATGGTACACTTAGCTTGGTGTTCGTGTCCAAATGGTTAATGGCAATGTTCGGAGGTCAGGGCTCGCAGCCTGGGGGCGCCAGAAGCGGCGTTAATGCCTGCCAAGAAGAAGATAATTAGTATGGCCTTTCTACCATGCTGCTATCCAAGCACACGACTTTCACATTAGTACCAATGCACGAGAAACGTTCTGCGCCACATGCGGTTAGTGTTTTATAGCACCGGGTATCATGCGAGAACTCCCTCGGATCCCAACGTGTCATGCGGGGTAACCGGGGTCCCTCCCACTCTGGTCCATGCACTGCGGGGTCTGATTGACGGATATCGGTAGAGGTTTACTTATCTCTTGTCTCGCGGGGCCGCAACAGGAATGCATGCGAGGTCTGGCCCCGCGTAAGATGCTGTGTCCTGAGGAAAGTACGAGCGCGAACAGATCCGGAATGTTCGCGCATGCGCTGGAGTTCCTGCGCGCATGCGCGTAAGTCTGGGCGTCGGCTCCAGCCTCGACAGGCCCTGTGTGCCTGTTTCTTGGAGCAGAGGTTTCTGGGCTGCCGGGGCTGTAGTTCTGGAGGCTGAGCATGCTGGGAAGTGTGGTTTCTTCCTGTCTCGGCTTTCTCCTGACTTTCTTTTCCGTGTGCAGCACCAGTGACACCTGCAATGGGGACAAACATGACATCTGGTGCTCAAAGTGGCTCCAACCACCCCAATTACCTTTCCTTGCCCACGCTTTCTGACAAGCGGGCTAGTCCGAC
Organism: Ambystoma mexicanum; assembly: GCF_040938575.1. Lineage (NCBI taxonomy): Eukaryota > Metazoa > Chordata > Amphibia > Caudata > Ambystomatidae > Ambystoma > Ambystoma mexicanum. The sequence goes on from NC_090939.1 coordinate 828,221,398, forward strand.
GGCTCACTTCTGGATGTTCCGGGCCAGGGTATCATCGAACTCCTGCTCAATGTCCCGGAGGCGGTCTTCTTCCATGGCCCTGAGGGTCAGCAGGGACGACGACATGTTCTCCTCAGGGCCCTCCGCATGGAGTTCTCTGCCCTGACCATCGTGAGCCATGCCTCTTCCGCCCGCTGCCGCTCCGCATCTATGGCGTGGCCCAACTGCTGCCACATGGAAGACACTTCCCGTCCTGGGTCCTCCTGCCCTCCGGCCGATGCCTGCCCCTCCGATGTCAAAGGCCCTGAGCCATCATGACTCCCACCTCGTTGCTGCTGCTGCTGTGCCTGTGCCCGTGCCCGTGCTCCTGCTGCCTGCACATCCGCCTCCGGCTGGGGTGCAGTCAAGGATGTGGCCACCCCTGCTTGACGTCCGACTCCCGACTGTGGCTGGGTTGTGTCCTCCACCAGCCTGGCCGCACGGTCAGAGGCAGCTCCACAGGGCACCCAGGTGACAAATGGGTGGAAAGACGGAGGACGACTGGCGCATAGGGGGTTCAGTTGAGGAGGGGGTCGGAACAAGCTCCAGCAAACGGAGGAATCCGGCCTGGGTGACCCGTCCCAGTAGGCCAACGCGGTCAATGAGCCATTCGAGATGACGTGCAGTCTCCTCACGAAAAGACTGCAGGTCACCTTGCATGGCCCATTGACGCAACGCCACACCAGTCAGGACAGGCTCAACCCGTACCTGGATAGCCATGTCCGCAGACAGAGGAAGGCCAGTTGTTGTAAGCTCATCCCCTGCCTGAAAACAGGTCTGGACGTAGGCATCCCTGCTGGTGCAAGATGATGCAGTGACAGGATCAGGGACAGGATTGCACACAGGCACCTCCGCGGCAGCCTGTGCTGCCTCCTGTCCCTGGTCCTGCACTGCATCACTAGCACCAGTGGAATCCCCACCTCCAGACCCCGTCTCTGTCGCTTGCATGGCCTCCTCCTCCACCAAACCCCCCACCAACCTGGATGACTCCGTGCCATCTTCCCCGTCGGGCCCTGTGGGGTCCCAGCTGCCCCTTCTGCTGCCGAGGAGTCCAACTCCGACCTCCGCCTCTTGGACCTCCCCTCGGCAGCTGCGGCCTGGGACACGGCACCGGACTCCTCACTCCCCGACGAGATGACAACCTGGGAGGGGAGCCAGGCCTTGCGTCTCCGGCTGGCGGTGCGATCCCTGCCGCTGTGCTCCACAGCACCTTCTCCGCCCTCTTCATCAGTTGATGCTGCAGACAGGGAGAAATAAAACACAGGCAACAGGGCACTGTACAATGGACTCATACACACATGACAGTAGTACATGAGTGGCATTGGCAAACCTCAGACATGGCATCACAATCACCAACACACATGTCATTTCAACTCGCACACATGAGCTATACCACAGCCATATCACAACAGTCAGCACCATCCATATACATACAACAGCATGAGCAGGCAAAGGTGAGCCAGGCATCACATGCAACACAGGGAGTGGAATACACATGCACACACACCACCACACTTGCATGCATGTATACACCTCCGCCAACTGTCGCAGTGTTGCGATCAGCATCCATGTCACATCTGCCAATCAGTCTTCCACAACCCGGTGTCACATGCATCCATGTTGCATCACTGTTGCACCTTTGTCAAATACACACACATGCACATGTACACGGTGTAGATACATGCAGCTGAAACCAACATCCATGTGTGACATCACGACCATGCCTACTTACATACACATTCATTCAAACATGTGTGCACACACATCTGCATTTGGCATGCAAGCCTACACACACAAGCACCATCCATGTCTCACACATGAGATCCCTTGCATGTGTTAGCCTCACCGCCCTGTACACACACCCCCATACTTGGCCCCATAAAACCACATGTGTAACCTGCACACTACTGGCACACCACCACATGCACAGCTTACAATCAGTATGCATGTACACTTACCGCTTGACTCCAGACGGGTCTGCCTCTCAAGGACCTGGACGTGGAGCGCTGGGGATATGCGTTGCAGGACCTGCATCTGATCTTCCGACAAGTGGCCCCGGTGCCCCTTAGCATCCGCTGCCTTCAAGAGGCGCCGGGCCTTGTGCAGGGTCCTGGACCTGAAGTCCTCCCAGCGCTTCTTGACATGATGGAATTGTCGGACTGCCACCCACTCTGCGTTGATGGCAGTCACGATGTCCGTCCAGATCCGAGTCCGTCCTTCCTTGCTGACGTGCAAACTTCCGAAAAGGGCATCATACTGCCCCAGGACTAGCTCCACCAGGACACCAACTTCGGTGGCAGTGAAGCTGGTGCCCCTCTGCCTCTCTGGCTGGGGGTTGCCAGTGGTGCCAGACATGGCTACCCCAGAGGCAGGAGTGGGTGGGCAACTGGGTCCTGGGGCTGGGCTGTGGAGTGATGGAATCCCAGTCAGGAGTCTTCGGTTCCAGCAGGGGTGGTCACAGCAACAGCATTCCTGGCTGAGGCAGTCAGGCAGCAGCAGATGGCAGGTGGGAGCGTGCTCGCGGTTCTGGGGGGCAGTGATTCGGCCTTCTGGGCAGGAACGTGGTCTTCCGTGTGCTTACGCGTGGCCAGCTTGATACAGAGTGATTTGGCACGTGAAAATCAGCACGTCTGCGTGTAATTCGAGGAAAGGCCCTTAGCACGTAAGCGCTTCAGCACACGTACGCGAATTCATTGGCCCAAAGGCCCCCAGCGTGTAGGCGCGTCTATGACATTACGCGCACGGTCGTTTTCCATGGCGTGCGGAAAAAATAAGCATGTCCGAGTGTCAAAGCGTGTAATTGGTGGAAAGGGCCTCAGCGTGTATGCGCGTCTGTGACGTGCGTGCACGGGCGTTACCCTGTACACGGATGCATGTTACACGTCCAATGACTGCACGCCAGAGTGTCAGCTCGTGTAATTGGAGGATAGGGCCTTAGCGCGTACACGCGGAAGTGACGCTGGACGTGTGGGCATGTTTAAAAGGCACGTGTAGGACGCTATTTCCTTGTACGTGCTTTTCGTGGAGAGCGAGTGGGTGAAATTTGTACTTCTTGGCGGTTCACACGAGATTTACTTCACAACGTTTCAAGTTCGTACTCCCCGTTACCTCTGACAGCTTTTTCTATTTTTGTCTTCTTTCTGGGCCTGTTTCCTCAAACAGCGTACACTTCTTCTGTTGTCCTGTCTCCTCAGACAGCGTACAATTCTTCTTTTGGCAGGGGTGTTGCCAGCGTGCACACACGTGTCTTTTTCACACTATTTTTCCAGGCAGACGGTGAGTCGCGCACGTATTTAACATCTGTGCTTTCCCCGTGTGTCGCGTACCCCTTCAGAGGTCATTCTAGGCTGCGTGTGACACGCATACGTTCATTTTTGTGTTTCTGGGTGCCACAGCGTAGTGCAGGTTTATTTTTCCATGCACGTGGTCTAGGAGGGGTTGCGTGCACGTTATCTCCCTATTTTGGGGTGCCTGTGCGTTGCGTGACCCGTCATATTTCCCCAGGGGTCACATACAGCCTTGCTAGAGCACTGGGGTACGAATTCCATCTAGTACCCTACCCCTTTGACCCCCAAATGCCCAGGACAATAGTTTACTGCAACTCCCATACGCACAGCAACATCAGTGCCATGGTTGGGAGGCGAGCATGCGGTAAGGGTGGCAAAGGTGGCCGAGCCTCAAGAGGTGGGCGTGGTGGATACGGTAGGGGACGTGGCCGGGACTTGCAGGGTGCCCCTAGCCCCCCATGTGTGGAGGACCAGTCAGGGACACCCATGCCCCCCCCCTGGTTGAAGGTAACGTGGCTGACACCATCCCTGTTCAGCCCTTTTTGGACCAGCCCATTGTGGCACCAGACCTGGCACAGGGTGACTCCCAGGTCAGCAGGTCTAGGCCACGTGTGGCGGTGCACGTTGGTGTCACCAGGCCACGTGGATCAGGTGCAGCTATGTCATCTGCTGCCCCGAGTAGGCAGGGTGGGGAGGCTGTAGGGGCAGCTGCGGCTCCATCCACCCCAGCTCTCACTCACCCAGCCAGTACAGTGTCGGTCCCAGTCCATCCTGCTGACGTTCCCCCTGACTACATCACACTTCAGCTAATGCCTGCACCAAGTCTCATGCTCAGTGTTCATTCCCACACTCCTAGTACACAGTCCACCGGGGCTCCTGCTCCTGGTGTCCAGAGCGGCGTAGGACACTCAGGATCCGCACCACCTTCCAAGCGGAAGAGGAAGAGTGCTCGTCCAGTACGGGCTGATGCCCCAGACACGGCTACACAGTCCGGCACCTCGAGGAAGCCTAGCTTCAGTGAGGCCGAACGTGATGCACTTGTGGAGTATGTTTCCGCACATGACCGGGAAATGTTGATTACTGAAGTGTGCAAGACGACACCTGCTCAACGTCAGGCACACTGGCAGACGATCGCGGACATCATAAGTGCCCTTGGAATCGTGAGGTGCACAGCTTATGATTGCTACAAGCGCTGGAATGACCTGAAGTGCAGGGCAAAGAAAAAGCTGGCCTCAAGTAATGCCGCTACTCTAGTGACTGTAGGTGGGTCTCCAGCAGAGGACATTGAACTCACTTCACATGAGTATGTTGCTGGGACCTACGTCACGGAGGAACAGATCCAAGGTGTGGGAGACCTGCCAGATTACGAGGCATTGTCCGGTGAGTGCACATGCATGTGTGTGTCATCCATGTGCATGGTGTGTGTGTGTGAGGGCTTCTGATTGAGTGCCAGGTGAGGGTGTGTGTGCCTGAGTGGTTTGGGTCACCCATGTGCTTCATCCAATACATTCTGCGCACCAGGATTTGGGTATTGCAGTATCCCTTCTGGCAACAGTAGACATTTAGCCCAACATCACGCCAGTTGCCGTTGAAGTGTCATCTTGCCACAACATTGTTGCATATGTTTCTGTGTTGATTCAGGCTGATTGTTTGCATTCCACCACTTTCACTAGGCATTTCTCAGGCCTATTGTCACATGTGTGACATGGCTATGGTACATGCCATCTGTGTGATGGCTTGTGTCATGTATGTGTATTGGACATGCCAATCACAGGCCAATGTGTGATGGCACTGCTAGCCAGCATGCAGCAAATGTGTTGATCTTCCATCTTGGTGTCATCAATGTGTGCCATTTGCCTCCCCTTCATACGTAGTGACGGTGCATGCATGAGAGGGTTATAGTCATATGGGACATGTGTCAATGAAGTACTGGTTCTGTTGCTTCTCAGCCCTAATTGTGTGCCGTGGTGCTAATGCCTGTTCCCATTTCTTTTCTTTCATGTCTTTGCAGGGGATGACGCACTTGATACTGCTGGGGTTGTGGAGATGGTGCAGACCCAGGAGGGGTCTCAGGGCCGACCGGGCACCAGTGAGGGACGTGGTGTGGTGGTGGGTGAGAACCCACACTTGCTGCAGACCATTCTCTCAAGGGGTGACTCTGGGTGCACCTCCCCCGAGCTCTATTCAGGTGTCGATTCAGATGATGAGACCTATGTGCGGTCGCAGGTAAGTGTTACTGTGAGGGATTCTGTTCTGTCTGACCCACCTGCACCAGGGGTAGAACCCTCAATGGGGATGTTAGTGTTGGTAGGTCCGCCTTTGGTGGTTACAGATGCAGGATCACACTCCACAACATCTGATCCTGTTCCTGGGCCAGCAGATCAGAGGGGGTATGCAGTCCTGCAGCCTCAGGCAGTGCCGGCACAGCAAGGCGCAGTTCGCCTTGCCCCAGACAGGTGTGGTGCCCGCCAACGCGGTTGCGGTAAGCCATTTGGCAATACCGCAGGGGAGCAATCCATATACGGTATGGCAAACCAACAGGCAGCATCAGCTGAGATGATGGCACAGGCCATGGATAGGGTGGCCACTTCCATTGTCCCCCAAGAAAGGCTGATCGAGCAACTACAGCAGGCAACAGACTCCATTTGCCAGTCACACAGGGAGGACATGTTGGCGTCCAACAGGGACAGACGGGCGGCACTGGAGACTCTGCAGGAAGCCATTTCTATAGAGTCCCAGGGCCACAGGGAAGCCCTGAGGGTGGAACTCCGTAACTTCAGGGTGACTCTTGTTGAGCTTAAGGCTTCAACTGACACAAGGACAGAACAGCAGCTGGGGCGTCTCACATGTACGCTCTCAGCTGAGATGCAGGCAACTCGGGAGGAGGTCCGGGCATCCCGTGAGTTGTTGCATGGGGACCTCCGCATGATTACCTCCAGAACCAAACCTTCCACACCCGCATGCTTACTGCCATGGAGGACCAGACTAGGGCTTTGCGTGGGCTGCCTCCCATAGTGCCACCACCTCCTGATGCAGCTACAGAGGGTGGGGAGAGCGACAGCAGCGATTCTCCCACAATAGGGTAGCCGTGCAGGCCATGAGCCCATGGAGGTGTTTTTTTTTCCCCAAAATCCACACAGGTGGGTTTTGGTATGCACCCTGTCCTCGGACCTCCTGGGTGCCCCCCCCCCGGCCCATACATAGCCATTTTTGATTTTTGAATTTTTTTTCAGTGTGTTGCCTTGTGTGGCTCCCATGGGCATCTGCTGTATTCTGGCTGGGCACATGCAGGCTTGTTCTGAATTTGGGTTAGATGCTTGGGTTTGTGAGACACACACCCCTCCTGCTTCCCGTTTCCATGGGCTTGCAAAGGGTTTCCAAGTGACATTGACTTACACAGTGACGTTGCACTGCCATGTGCTGTGTGGTCAGTCTGTAGTCAATACTGTGTATACATTCCTAGTGCATATTGTTGTTGTATTGTACACTGCATGGTGTATTGATATGTGCCTCTGCATCCATCTCATCCTCCTGATTTGCAGGTCCATTCCTCATTTCTTCACAAGGCCGTCTACTTTGGAGATGGAGTCCATGTTGTAAGCAGTGCACCTACACTTTTGCGTGGCGCCAACACTGTACAGTTGGAAGAGGTCGAAGTGCGTGCATTATCAGGTAGTGAGACTACAAATTTTTTGAAATTCGTACTGTCATGTTTATGGTAGGCTTGAGGTTGTGTAGCTGATTTGTATTATTGCTAAATGTTTGCTCATGTGTGTTGTTGGTCCTGCATTACTGTGAGCATTTCATGTGTGGCCAGTTTCCATTAGGGACACTGAACTTTCTGACACTTGTGTCATGTTGTGGGGATTACTTTGTTTGATCTCACATTGCATGACATGCCATGGTGTGTTGTGTGGCAATGCCAGGGAGGGGTTGGGCGACATGGCACTGTTCTCATGTTGTATTTTGCAAGTGGGTATTCATTTTTGCTGCATAGAAGTGTGTCTTTTGATGACACTGCATTGGTGGTGTTTGTGTAGGTAGACATGCACACATTGTAACACTTCCAGGTGAACAATCTCAGGCTGCTATGGTTGTGGCAGTTGACTGTCCCTTCATACATCATCATTGTCTGATTGAGGCATCATTGATTGTCAGATGGTATGTGCCAGGGCTGTGTGCACTCCACAGGGGTGTGATTTCTATGTGAAGTAATTAGCCACCAGCTGCGTACGGGCTGCCTCACCCCGTGCCCTTTCCCCTATCATGCGCAGCGGGCGTGCATGTGGTTGGGGATGTGGGGGCACCACCATGTCCACAGCCAGGCCCCAGCGTGTTGCAACATTGTGCAGGACACATGATGCCACTATGATCCTGCACACTACTGGGGGAGCGTATAACAGCTGCCCGCCAGAATGGTCAAGGGAGCGAAAGCGTGACTTGAGCACTCGGAATGTGCGCTCCACTATGCCCCAGGTTGCAATATGGGCTGTGTTGTATCTTACCTCGGGAGGCGTGATGGGGTTCCGAATTGGCGTCATCATGGGGGTGCTCAGAGGGTAGGCACTGTCCCCTGGGGAGGTGGTGATGGGTATCATTAGTGGGGTAGTGACATTACTCTGTATCTGACATGCATGCATGTGCAGTGGCATTTATACTCACCAAGCAGCCATGTATCACCATAATAATAATTAGGCACTTATATAGCGCTACGAACCCTCAGGTATCTGAGCGCTGCTTATTATTACCCACGGTGTGTGGTGCTCATTTATCGACCTCGGAAGGATGAAAGGCTGAGTTTGGCCCGCCGGGATTCGAACCTGCGTTAACAGGCTCTGCACAGATGTCAAAGCGAGCGCTCTACTCGCTATGCCACTTGACATGCCGCCTAGCTTCCATGTCCCGGTTTAGGGTTGACATTCTGTAAATGAAGCTGTCGTGGGTGGACCCTGGATAGTTGGCATATACTGAGGTGATGATTCCCTTGGCATCACATACTTCCTGGATGTTGATGGAATGCCAGTGCTTGCGGTTTCTATAGATGTGCTCAGATGCCGTGGGGGGACGTAAAGCCACATGGGTGCAATCAATGGCACCTAGCACTTTGGGGAATTGTGCCACCCCATAGAAATCCTGGGCGGCAGCCTGCCTTTCTGCAGGTGTTCTGGGCAGGTATATGTGCCTGCGGACTGATGGGCGTGCAGTGATGATGGCCAACACCTGGTGTAGGCACTGTGACTGCATGGCCTGTGGCACCCCCCCCACTATGGCACTTGTCCGCTGAAATGATCCGGTAGCCAAGAAGTGCAGTACATTGAGGACCTTCTCCAGGGGGGTGAGTGCTTGGGAGCAGAGGGTGGGTGATGTGAGGTCATCCTCCCACTCACCTACCAGGTCGAGTATTATGTGAGATGGAAACCTGTACCTCCCATACACCTGGTCATCAGGCATCCCAAAAAGGCTGGTTCTGGGTGTGAAGATTCTGGCCCTGACTATCCTCCTCCTCCTCCTGCGGTTATCCCACAGCCACTGATGCTAGGAACGGTATATTCATCCTGGCGTATGAGCTTGTTTGTTGTTTGCGTGCACTTTTATGCTGCGCGTGTCGACGTATGCCTGCTTCCTGAAAGTCGACGTACGCCGGCTTCATGCTGGCGTACGTGTTTCCTGATTGGATCGTCTTTTTTGGTGCGTTGTAGGCGACCGTGTAAATCTTCCCGCCCACCACAGGAATACACGTAGCCCGCTCTCCCAGGCCCAGTCTCGTGTGAAACTTCCTGCGCACCCCTGAAATACACATACCCAGCTCAATCGCGTGTGAAACTTCCAGCGCACCCCTGAAATACATGTACCCTGCTGGAATCACGTGTGGCACTTCCCGCGCACCCCTGAAATACACGTACCCAGCCCAATCGCATGTGAAACGTCCCGAAAACCACTGAAATACACGTACCCGGCACAATCGCGTGTGAAACTTCCCATGCACCCCTGAAATACACGTACCCGGCACAATCGCGTGTGGCACTTCCCGCGCACCCCAAAATGCACGTACCCTGCTGAAATTGTGTGTGGCACTTCCCGCACACCCCTGAAATACACGTACCCAGCACAATCGCGTGTGAAACTTCCCGCGCACCCCTGAAATACACATACCCGGGACAATCGCGTGTGGAACTTCCCACGCACCCCTGAAATACACGTACCCAGCCCAATCGCGTGTGGAACTTCCTGCACACCCCGAAATGCACGTACCCAGCACAATCGCGTGTGAAACTTCCCGCGCACCCCTGAAATACACATAGCCGGCACAATCGCGTGTGAAACTTCCCGCGCACCCCTGAAATACACGTAGCCGGCACAATCGCGTGTGAAACTTCCCGCGCACCCCTGAAATACACGTAGCCGGCACAATCGCGTGTGGAACTTCCCGCGCACCCTGAAATGCACGTACCCTGCTGAAATCACGTGTGGCACTTCCCGCGCACCCCTGAAATACACGTACCCAGCACAATCGCGTGTGAAACTTCCCGCGCACCCCTGAAATACACATACCCAGCACAATCGCGTGTGAAACTTAGCGTGCACCCCTGAAATACACGTACCCAGCACAATTGCGTGTGAAACTTCCCGCTCACCCCAGAAATACACATACCCAGCTCAATTGCGTGTGAAACTTCCAGCGCACCCCTGAAATACATGTACCCTGCTGGAATCGCGTGTGGCACTTCCCGCGCACCCCTGAAATACACGTACCCAGCCCAATCGCATGTGAAACGTCCCAAAAACCCCTGAAATACACGTACCCGGCACAATCGCGTGTGAAACTTCCCATGCACCCCTGAAATACACGTACCCGGCACAATCGCGTGTGGCACTTCCCGCGCACCCCGAAATGCACGTACCCTGCTGAAATCGTGTGTGGCACTTCCCGCACACCCCTGAAATACATGTACCCAGCACAATCGCGTGTGAAACTTCCCGCGCACCCCTGAAATACACATACCCGGGACAATCGCGTGTGGAACTTCCCACGCACCCCTGAAATACACGTACCGAGCCCAATCGCGTGTGGAACTTCCTGCGCACCCCGAAATGCACGTACCCTGCTGAAATCGCGTGTGGCACTTCCTGCGCACCCCTGAAATACACGTACCCAGCACAATCGCGTGTGAAACTTCCCGCGCACCCCTGAAATACACGTAGCCCGCACAATCGCGTGTGAAACTTCCCGCGCACCCCTGAAATACACGTAGCCGGCACAATCGCGTGTGGAACTTCCCGCGCACCCCAAAATGCACGTACCCTGCTGAAATCGCGTGTGGCACTTCCTGCGCACCCCTGAAATACACGTACCCAGCACAATCGCGTGTGAAACTTCCCGCGCACCCCTGAAATACACATACCCAGCACAATCGCGTGTGAAACTTAGCGTGCACCCCTGAAATACACGTACCCAGCACAATTGCGTGTGAAACTTCCCGCTCACCCCAGAAATACACGTACCCAGCCCAATCACGTGTGGAACTTCCCGCGCACCACGAAATGCATGTGCCCTGCTGAAATCGCGTGTGCCACTTCCTGCACACCCCTGAAATACACGTACCCAGCACATTCGCGTGTGAGACATCCCACGCACCCATGAAATACACGTACCCGGCACAGTCGTGTGTGAAACTTCCCGTGCACCCCTGAAATACACGTAACCAGCACAATCGCGTGTGGAACTTCCCGCGCAACCCTGAAATACGCGTTGCCCGCTTGGCGTTTGATGTTTGGCAGCCCTGTAAACTCGTCCAGGGTTAGCGCAAACCCTTTCCACTGCATTGGGACTTTTGATGGATTTTCATTGCGTGAGGGCGTTCTTGGGGGCGTAACTGGCGCTGCTGCAGGGTCGCTGCGCCACGGCTGGTTTTGGAGGCTAAAATCCATGAATACGCTGTGCGATTAAATGGATTTTATCGCACGCGGCTGGCGCAGTCTATCGCACGGGAACACTGTGCGCCAGCCGCGTGCGCCACTTTTGTGCAAAATTCCATGAATTACCCCCATTAGGTGTTCAGTTAGTTCATATTTGTTTTCTGCTAAAAGGTAGAGAGCTCCATCCACCCCAGCTCTCACTCACCCAGCCAGTACAGTGTCGGTCCCAGTCCATCCTGCTGACGTTCCCCCTGACTACATCACACTTCAGCTAATGCCTGCACCAAGTCTCATGCTCAGTGTTCATTCCCACACTCCTAGTACACAGTCCACCGGGGCTCCTGCTCCTGGTGTCCAGAGCGGCATAGGACACTCAGGATCCGCACCACCTTCCAAGCGGAAGAGGAAGAGTGCTCGTCCAGTACGGGCTGATGCCCCAGACACGGCTACACAGTCCGGCACCTCGAGGAAGCCTAGCTTCAGTGAGGCCGAACGTGATGCACTTGTGGAGTATGTGTCCGCACATGACCGGGAAATGTTGATTACTGAAGTGTGCAAGACGACACCTGCTCAACGTCAGGCACACTGGCAGACGATCGCGGACATCATAAGTGCCCTTGGAATCGTGAGGTGCACAGCTTATGATTGCTACAAGCGCTGGAATGACCTGAAGTGCAGGGCAAAGAAAAAGCTGGCCTCAAGTAATGCCGCTACTCTAGTGACTGTAGGTGGGTCTCCAGCAGAGGACATTGAACTCACTTCACATGAGTATGTTGCTGGGACCTACGTCACGGAGGAACAGATCCAAGGTGTGGGAGACCTGCCAGATTACGAGGCATTGTCCGGTGAGTGCACATGCATGTGTGTGTCATCCATGTGCATGGTGTGTGTGTGTGAGGGCTTCTGATTGTGTGCCAGGTGAGGGTGTGTGTGCCTGAGTGGTTTGGGTCACCCATGTGCTTCATCCAATACATTCTGCGCACCAGGATTTGGGTATTGCAGTATCCCTTCTGGCAGCAGTAGACATTTAGCCCAACATCACGTCAGTTGCCCTTGAAGTGTCATCTTGCCACAACATTGTTGCATATGTTTCTGTGTTGATTCAGGCTGATTGTTTGCATTCCACCACTTTCACTAGGCATTTCTCAGGCCTATTGTCACATGTGTGACATGGCTATGGTACATGCCATCTGTGTGATGGCATGTGTCATGTATGTGTATTGGACATCCCAATCACAGGCCAATGTGTGATGGCACTGCTAGCCAGCATGCAGCAAATGTGTTGATCTTCCATCTTGGTGTCATCAATGTGTGCCATTTGCCTCCCCTTCATACGCAGTGACGGTGCATGCATGAGAGGGTTATAGTCATATGGGACATGTGTCAATGAAGTACTGGTTCTGTTGCTTCTCAGCCCTAATTGTGTGCCATGGTGCTAATGCCTGTTCCCATTTCTTTTCTTTCATGTCTTTGCAGGGGATGACGCACTTGATACTGCTGGGGTTGTGGAGATGGTGCAGACCCAGGAGGGGTCTCAGGGCCGACCGGGCACCAGTGAGGGACGTGGTGTGGTTGTGGGTGAGAACCCACACTTGCTGCAGACCATTCTCTCAAGGGGTGACTCTGGGTGCACCTGCCCCGAGCTCTATTCAGGTGTCGATTCAGATGATGAGACCTATGTGCGGTCACAGGTAAGTGTTTCTGTGAGGGATTCTGTTCTGTCCGACCCACCTGCACCAGGGGTAGAACCCTCAATGGGGATGTTAGTATTGGTAGGTCCGCCTTTGGTGGCTACAGATGCAGGATCACACTCCACAACATCTGATCCTGTTCCTGGGCCAGCAGATCAGAGGGGGAATGCAGTCCTGCAACCTCAGGCAGTGCCGGCACAGCAAGGCGCAGTTCGCCTTGCCCCACACAGATGTGGTGCCCGCCAACGCAGTGGCCGTACGCCACTTGGCAATACCGCAGGGGAGCAATCCATATACGGTATGGCAAACCAACAGGCAGCATCAGCTGAGATGATGGCACAGGCCATGGATAGGGTGGCCACTTCCATTGTCCCCCAAGAAAGGCTGATGGAGCAACTACAGCAGGCAACAGACTCCATTTGCCAGTCACACAGGGAGGACATGTTGGCGTCCACCAGGGACAGACGGGCGGCACTGGAGACTCTGCAGGAAGCCATTTCTATAGAGTCCCAGGGCCACAGGGAAGCCCTGAGGGTGGAACTCCGTAACCTCAGGGTGACTCTCTTGTTGAGTTTGAGGCTTCAACTGACATGAGGACAGAACAGCAGCTGGGGCGTCTCACGTGTACGCTCTCAGCTGAGATGCAGGCAACTCGGGTGGAGGTCCGGGCATCCCGTGAGTTGTTGCAAGGGGACCTCCGCATGATTACCTCCAGAACCAGACCTTCCACACCCGCATGCTTACTGCCATGGAGGACCAGACTAGGGCTTTGCGTGGGCTGCCTCCCTTAGTGCCATCACCTCCTGATGCAGCTACAGAGGGTGGGGAGAGCGACTGCAGCGATTCTCCCACAATAGGGTAGCCGTGCAGGCCATGAGCCCATGGAGGTGTTTTTTTTTCCCCAAATTCCACACAGGTGGGTTTTGGTGTGCACCCTGTCCTCGGACCTCCTGGGTGCCCCCCCCCCCCTGGCCCATACATAGCCATTTTTGATTTTTGAATTTTGTTTCAGTGTGTTGCCTTGTGTGGCTCCCATGGGCATCCGCTGTATTGTGGCTGGGCACATGCAGGCTTGTTCTGAATTTGGGTTAGATGCTTGGGTTTGTGAGACACACACCCCTCCTGCTTCTCGTTTCCATGGGCTTGCAAAGGGTTTCCCAAGTGACATTGACTTGCACAGTGACGTTGCACTGCCATGTGCTGTGTGGTCAGTCTGTAGTCAATACTGTGTATACATTCCTAGTGCATATTGTTGTTTTATTGTGCACTGCATGGTGTATTGATATGTGCCTCTGCATCCATCTCATCCTCCTGATTTGCAGGTCCATTCCTCATTTCTTCACAAGGCCATCTACTTTGGAGATGGAGTCCATGTTGTAAGCAGTGCACCTACACTTTTGCGTGGCGCCAACACTGTACAGTTGGAAGAGGTCAAAGTGCGTGCATTATCAGGTAGTGAGACTACAAATTTTTTGAAATTCGTACTGTCATGTTTATGGTAGGCTTGAGGTTGTGTAGCTGATTTGTATTATTGCTAAATATTTGCTCATGTGTGTTGTTGGTCCTGCATTACTGTGAGCATTTCATGTGTGGCCAGTTTCCATTAGGGACACTGAACTTTCTAACACTTGTGTCATGTTGTGGGGATTACTTTGTTTGATCTCACATTGCATGACATGCCATGGTGTGTTGTGTGGCAGTGCCAGGGAGGGGTTGGGTGACATGGCACTGTTCTCATGTTGTATTTTGCAAGTGGGTATTCATTTTTGCTGCATAGAAGTGTGTCTTTTGATGACACTGCATTGGTGGTGTTTGTGTAGGTAGAGATGCACACATTGTAACACTTCCAGGTGAACAATCTCAGGCTGCTATGGTTGTGACAGTTGACTGTCCCTTCATACATCATCATTGTCTGATTGAGGCATCATTGATTGTCAGATGGTATGTGCCAGGGCTGTGTGCACTCCACAGGGGTGTGATTTCTATGTGAAGTAATTAGCCACCAGCTGCGTACGGGCTGCCTCACCCCGTGCCCTTTCCCCTCCCATGTGCAGCGGGCGTGCATGTGGTTGGGGATGTGGGGGCACCACCATGTCCACAGCCAGGCCCCAGCGTGTTGCAACATTGTGCAGGACACATGATGCCACTATGATCCTGCACACTACTGGGGGAGCGTATATCAGCTGCCCGCCAGAACAGTCAAGGGAGCGAAAGCGTGACTTGGGCACTCCGAATGTGCGCTCCACTATGCCCCAGGTTGCAATATGGGCTGTGTTGTATCTTACCTCGGGAGGCGTGATGGGGTTCCGAATTGGCGTCATCATGGGGGTGCTCAGAGGGTAGGCACTGTCCCCTGGGGAGGTGGTGATGGGTATCATTAGTGGGGTAGTGACATTACTCTGTATCTGACATGCATGCATGTGCAGTGGCATTTATACTCACCAAGCAGCCATGTATCACCATAATAATAATTAGGCACTTATATAGCGCTACGAACCCTCAGGTATCTGAGCGCTGCTTATTATTACCCACGGTGTGTGGTGCTCATTTATCGACCTCGGAAGGATGAAAGGCTGAATTTGGCCCGCCGGGATTCGAACCTGCGTTAGCAGGCTCTGCACAGATGTCAAAGCGAGCGCTCTACTCGCTGTGCCACGTGACCATGCCGCCCAGCTTCCATGTCCCGGTTTAGGGTTGACATTCTGTAAATGAAGCTGTCGTGGGTGGACCCTAGATAGTTGGCATATACTGAGGTGATGATTCCCTTGGCATCACATACTACCTGGACATTGATGGAATGCCAGTGCTTGCGGTTTCTATAGATGTGCTCAGATGCCGTGGGGGGACGTAAAGCCACATGGGTGCAATCAATGGCACCTAGCACTTTGGGGAATTGTACCACCCCTTAGAAATCCTGGGCGGCAGCCTGCCTTTCTGCAGGTGTTCTGGGCAGGTATATGTGCCTGCGGACTGATGAGCGTGCAGTGATGATGGCCAACACCTGGTGTAGGCACCGTGTCTGCGTGGCCTGTGGCACCCCCCCACTATGGCACTTGTCCGGTGAAATGATCCGGTAGCCAAGAAGTGCAGTACATTGAGGACCTTCTGCAGGGGGGTGAGTGCTTGGGAGCAGAGGGTGGGTGATGTGAGGTCATCCTCCCACTTACTGACCAGGTCGAGTATTATGTGAGATGGAAACCTGTACCTCCCATACACCTGGTCATGAGGCATCCCAAAAAGGCTGGTTCTGGGTGTGAAGATTCTGGCCCTGACTATCCTCCTCCTCCTCCTGCGGTTATCCCACAGCCACTGATGCTAGGAACGGTATATTCATCCTGGCGTATGAGCTTGTTTGTTGTTTGCGCGCACTTTTATGCTGCGCGTGTCGACGTATGCCTGCTTCCTGCGAGTCGACGTACGCCGGCTTCATGCTGGCGTACGTGTTTCCGGATTGGATCGTCTTTTTTGGCGCGTTGTAGGCGACCGTGTAAATCTTCCCGCCCACTAGAGGAATACACGTAGCCCGCTCTCCCAGGCCCAGTTGCGTGTGAAACTTCCCGCGCACCCCTGAAATACACGTACCCAGCTCAATCGCGTGTGAAACTTACAGCGCACCACTGAAATACACGTACCCTGCCCAATCACATGTGAAACTTCCCGAAAACCTCTGAAATACACGTACCCGGCACAATCACGTTTGAAACTTCCTGCGCACCCCTGAAATACACGTACCCGGCACAATCGCGTGTGGCACTTCCCGCGCACCCCGAAATGCACGTACCCTGCTGAAATCGTGTGTGGCACTTCCCGCACACCCCTGAAATACACGTACCCAGCGCAATCGCGTGTGAAACTTCCCGCGCACCCCTGAAATACACATACCCGGCACAATCGCGTGTGAAACTTCCCGCGCACCCCTGAAATACACGTAGCCGGCACAATCGCGTGTGAAACTTCCCGCGCACCCCTGAAATTCACGTACCCAGCCCAATCGCGTGTGAAACTTCCCGCTCACCCCAGAAATACACGTACCCAGCCCAATCGCGTGTGGAACTTCCCGCGCACCCCGAAATGCACGTACCCTGCTGAAATCGCGTGTGGCACTTCCCGCGCACCCCTGAAATACACGTACCCAGCACAATCGCGTGTGAAACTTCCCGCACACGCCTGAAATACATGTACCCAGCACAATCGCGTGTGAAACTTAGCGCGCACCCCTGAAATACACGTACCCAGCCCAATTGCGTGTGAAACTTCCCGCTCACCCCAGAAATACACGTACCCAGCCCAATCACGTGTGGAACTTCCCACGCACCACGAAATGCATGTGCCCTGCTGAAATCGCGTGTGCCACTTCCCGCGCACCCCTGAAATATATGTACCCAGCACATTCGCGTGTGAAACTTCCTGCGCACCCATGAAATACACGTACCCGGCACAGTCGCGTGTGAAACTTCCCGTGCACCCCTGAAATACACGTAACCCGCACAATCGTGTGTGGAACTTCCCGCGCACCCCTGAAATACGCGTTCCCCGTTTGGCGTTTGATGTTTGGCAGCCCTGTAAACTCGTCCAGGGTTAGCGCAGCCCTTTGCGCTGAATTGGGACTTTTGATGGATTTTCATTGCGTGAGGGCGTTCTTGGGGGCGTAACTGGCGCTGCTGCAGGGTCGCTGCGCCACGGCTGGTTTTGGAGGCTAAAATCCATGAATACGCTGTGCGATGAAATGGATTTTATCGCACGCGGCTGGCGCAGTCTATCGCACGGGAACACTGTGCGCCAGCCGCGTGCGCCACTTTTGTTCAAAATTCCATGAATTACCCCCATTAGGCGTTCAGTTAGTTCATATTTGTTTTCTGCTAAAAGGTAGAGAGCTAATTCAAACCATTTAGAATCTTCATTGTCTTCCAATTTGTATGCTATGTCCACATTTATTGTGTTCCTTTAATAAAACGCTCTGCGGCAACACACACACACATGGTTTGGTACTTCAGCCGATGACCTTTTAAATCTTTCTATTGCCTTTCTGTATGTGTCTAAGGGCAGAATTGTTTCTACTATGTTCTAAAACTGTGCATTTTGTAAGTGGCTCTCACTTCCAAAATACTTTCTCTGAAGAAAGTCAATTTCTTCTTGTAAGTATTTAGGTGTACCATGCAGAAGAGTGGTATTTAAGTTGCCTAATTCTCAAGCTGGACTTTTTGCATAGTATACTTTATACACTAAATTTCTTACATTGGAATGATGTATTGATATCTTTTTGATATCATGGAAGGTGCTTTTGCAAATCGGCCCAGAAATGCAGGCTAATGAATGTCCTTTTAGTCCTGTGTATTTCCGCACTGGACAAATATCCATATTTTGCAGCACTTTCATTTTACTTTTGTCTTTACCTTTTACATATTTATTGAGGAACTGATGTAAAGATTTGAACGCTTTGTTTGGAATGGTACACATTGATGTGCACGGCCATTTGTATACTGAACAGTGAGGTTCTGCTGAATCGAAAGGTAATTCTGAGTTTTCAGGGAATACATTTGTAAGCAGTGTTTCCCTTTCCATGATGGTAGCATTGATTTTCTCATACCCTCGTCCACTGCTATGGATGGCAATTGTGTTTGTTTGATTTTGTTTGTATGCTTCTTCATTAAAACATGGTTCTGTGGTTGTTGTGTGACTGCATTCACCACCACAAACATGTAAGAAATTATTTTTGTTCACATTCCGTTTATTGCTGAGTTTCTTTTGTAGTTTAGTACTTAGTTTTGTTAGTGCTTTCATCCTATTTAACAATAATATAAACGACTTCCTTTTCAGAAGGATTGCACTGTCCACGAGAGCTTGTAGGATTAACTTTCTACGGTGGGTTTTAAGGGTTGAGGATGATTTTGCTCCTCTATGCGTTCTTGTTACACTATCAGGATTATTAGGAGCATTGTTAGCTGTACTTGTAGTCATTTTTTTGACAACATTTTTGTGTTTTGTGACACATTTTGATGGAGGAGGTAAAGTTCCGGTAGTTGAGACTTCCTATGTTTTGCTAACCAACTGCATTAGCTGGTTTTTCCAACCTTCTCTACAAACTCTACAACAGGTGGATGCCTACATTGGGCACTTTTATTTTTATTTGATCTACTTTTGCGTTCCTTTCTACGGTGTTGCTTTTTGGTAGGCATTCTTTGGTGTCTGTTGAAAAAAAAGGTATACTTTGGTCTGTTGTCCAATGTCTGTGTGCGTGTGTGCATGAGTCTGATGGGGAAGCTCTTTGTCATGGTGTGTCGATGTGCATTGGACTATTGCAATGATTTGGTAAGGCTACATTGTTTGTATACTACTAAAATGTGCTTCACATGAGAGTACAAAGTGGGCTACTTGTGACGAGAACCATTATTAATAAACAAAATGCCATAAACTTGCAACAGCAACTTCTTTTCTAAATCTAACCTTCTAAGGATTACGCATGTTATTTGAGTTCCAAACACATAGGGATTTGTGAGCCATTCTGCCCGTTATTCTTTGTTCAATAAATGGATATTTGTAGGTAGAATGGTTTATAAATCAATGTTTGTTTTGGCGCCCAAAATAAACAAATAACCCACACAGCCTCTTTGAGGAGTACTTACAATATAAAGGTAGTACTGTACTTACTTTTCTTTGCAAAATAACCAGGTTTCTTTGGATATGTCTGCAGTGTAGATGCTGTTGATTCTCAGGAGAGTAGTCTTCACTGCGGTGCAAAAAAACAAAATCAATTACTTTGTGTGTTTACAGCAGTGATGATACTGCACACATTAATTGTGCTTCTTTCGTCACAGCATTCTACTTTCATATTTCAACCCAGTGCATGTGTGTATTTCACTTCACACTGTGCAGTCTTTGCATGGTCTTTGAAATATGGTACTTGAAAGTCCTTCAAAATTGCTAACAATTTTAAGTTTATGGAAATGCCTTGTTTTTACACAGTGTACTATGTATGGGAGAGAGGCTTGTAAGCGATAGGGCACAGTAGTAGATGGGGAAAAATGTTCTACTTGCAAATTAAAAGCACGATGCCAAGAAATCAGGAGACCCTCAGAGGGAGATTTCACCACAGCAATCGGGAGCGCTTAATTTTCTCATACGATTACATTGCAAGTAGCATTACTGTAGCCCGTACACAGTACACAACTCCGACATTTTCACATACAAAATTGAGTTCTGCCCTAAACAGGCATGCTTGCAACGTATGCATAGGTTATGCGGAAGACAGTAAGCAGTCGTACGGTTTTTCAATGATAAATAGGACGTCTTGCACTTAAAAGGGGGAGCGTTGGTATGTATTGCCTATGCACATTTAGCAGCATTAATTTGTCTAAATTAAATCATAAGGGTTGCACATGTTCTCTGATTACAATATACATACCTGTTTTCTATACTCCTGCATGTGCGCATGCATGGAGATGTACGTAGAAATTCGCAATACTTGCACAGTAGCTTGTGAAGTTGGTACTTTGCAATGATATGCGACTTCCATTCAGAATCATCGACAGTATTTGTGAAGTGCGCAATGTTGATGATGGAGTTAGAATTAGCGATGTTCAATCTGATTGGTGGATGGTTGTGTGACTGCTTAGTTGTCTCCAATGAGGGACTCGACTTGCTACCGCTGTGGAAAGGGTGGAAGGACTGGATAAGAGTTACATGCCGCACGTAGGCAACGCTTGTCCGCAGGTAAGGCGTGTCACATACGGGTTTCTACAGCAAATTCTGCATGGAAAGGGGACTGTAGGCATCAGCCAATCAGATGTTCACATTACTCTTTTGTGTCGAAAGACGGTGCGTGCACTGAAGATGGCAGAGGTGGAGAGGGTCAGGGTTTTGGTGCTTAGAGACATTTTTATGCATGGCTTACAACACTATGCCGAGAGTAGGCATGTGGCACACCATTTCGATGTGAGAGGAGTGGAGGTGGTGTGGAGCGCTGACACTGATGCCAATGCTGCGGCAATTCTTCAAGTTTGCAGAGACATGCGTACAATGACCACTCCTCGTGTGGTAATTTTGCACTACGGTGCTTCCCATTTGGGATACGTGAGTTCACGTACTTTGTTGGCAGATTTGGCACAGTTGGTTGAAGCACTCATGACCATCTTCCCAACAACGGAAGTCATTTTTTCTGCTTTACTCCCTAGAGTAAAATGGGACAACAATTCTGTTTTCTGTCCAGATCAAACTATTGGGAGGTGTATCATCAATCGCGGCATGCGTGCATTCATGTTACGAGCTGGTATGTTTTTCTGCAGCCACGATAACATTGCTTCAAGCAATGTGGATTATCTTGAAGCAGATGGTGTTGCGCTATCTTCTTTGGGAAATGCGATGTTCTTTTGGAACGTAAGGCTTGCTTTAGCGAAGGTTCTGTATTGGTTGTAGGAGTAAAGCAAGGACAAAAAATACAAAAAAATAACAGATGTCTGTACGGTATCTGGCCAAAAATAAAAAAAAACAGCTCTTTTCAGAGTCTACCTTAAAGGGGAAAAAGGGGAATAACACTTTAATGTACCGTCGTCACGCTCTTATCCTATACATGTCTGCGAACATGGCGGTACTTTGCAGCCAGCACATTTCACCAACGGGGATTTAGGGGTGGAGATGCATGCAAATGAGATTGAGCAGAGCTAGGCATTGGTCCATAAAGTTCAGTAGGTGTGTTCTCAATGGCACACATTAGTAAGACCGTCTTCTCCCTGACAGGAGACAACACAGCCATGGCTTTCCATGCTTGAAAACAGATTATCTGGATTTTGGGAGACTCATGGATACATTGGTTGAAGGTGCATTAACTGTAATGGAGGACGCCATTTCCAACGGTTCCACAGTCGCCAGGTACCAAAAGGTGTGACATTATTACAGAAGAACATATCAGCTCTAAGCATGAAAACACACATGCCTCGGTTGATTGCACACCTTGCAATGTTTTGCTGAGGACAAAAAACAGAAATATTGTCTCATATTGCCCTAGGTACTAATCCAGAAAAAATAACTTTGGCATTTGGAAGGATGAACATTACTGCTTGAACCAAGTGTTCCAAATCTGCCAACAAAGTAGGGGCACTAACATAGCCCAAATGCAAAGCACCACAGTGCAAAACTACCACATGGCGACTGTCCATCCTGCCCATATCTCAATTCCCTGTACATTGGAATCATGCACAGTGCTCCACACCACCTCCACTCTTTTAACATCAAAATTGTTTGCCACATGCCTGCATTGAGCACACTGCTGTAAACCATGCACAAACATATCTCCAAGCACCAACACCCTGACTTTCTCCACCTCTGCCATCTTCACTACACACAGCCTCTTTCAACACAAATCCACAACCTCAACACCTGATTGGCTAATCCCTACAGTCCCCTTTCCATGCTGGATTTGCTGGAAAACCCTGGATGTGGTACGCCCTGTCCGCGGACAGCCACGGTATCCACAGAGCACGTAACTCTTAGACAGCCCTTCTACCCTTTTCTCTTCACTCTGCCCCATTCCCTAATTGCATACAGCTAAGCAGTCACACAACCATCCACCAATCACATCCAAGACCTATACATCTAACTCCATCATCAGAGTTTAGCACTTCAAATATACTGTTGATCACTCTGAGTACTCATATCATTGGAAAGCACCTACTACAAAAACTACTGTACAAATCTCCAAGATTTCCACTTGCAGCTGCATGCATATCCACATGCATGAATACAAACTACAGGTATGCATATTTTATTCGGAGTACATGTACATCTCTTATAAATGCATATAAACAGACTAACTGCCACTTAACCTGTATAACCTATAAAATGAACTTACTATTATTTTTCCTATCTGCTATAATGAACTGTCACTTCCAAACCTGTCTTCTATCTAAATTCTTTTTTTACACACACAACTATCTAAAAAATTACAATATTAAAAGATGGGAGAAATAACAGTATAATTGTAGAAAAACACTTAGTAGCGTATTATAAAATTACACACAGCCAGGATAAGTTCAAACAGATATACACCATCATTGAAAGGCTCCCAGCTGAAATAACACCACTGCCTGTACATCACATCCTTCTGCTTTATTACCCACACCTTCACAAATGGTTACATTTGATGCGTTTCTATACAGTTTCTACCATTTACCTTAGAAAAATGTCAAAACAAGTATACCATTATTTCTGCTATCTCCTAACATCCAATAACACAGCCTTAAGAAACCAAGTGAGTTTCATACACTTAGTGTTCTACTCATTTGCAAAGCATGTTGAACTAACATATCGTAAGTAAAATATAAAGGCTGCACATGGTTATAGGAAACTGCATGCACATAGTTATCAAACAACAATACTACCACAAAAACATGAAAAGCAACGTCTAAATTAACATCAGTGGTATAAACACACAAAATTATTAACTTCTTTCTTTTACAATTGCAGTGAAGACCACTCTCCTGAAAATCAGCAGCATTTGAAGTACAAACAACTCAGAAGAAACCTGCTCATTCCAAACAAGAAAAGTAAGTACAATACTGCCATAATATTCTTACTGTTACTCAAACACACTGTGGGGTTGATTCATGGAAATTGTGTGCCGAAAAAACAGCCATTTGTGCACCATTCTGCCCACAAATCCGCATTTATTAAACAGGGATTTGCAGGCAGAATGACACCCAAATCGCCGTTTTTCGGCACACAAATTCCATAAATCAGCCCCTAGAATGTTAGTATTGCAGAACAAAGAACTGTTTTAATTCTATACCATTCGATTTACTATCAGTGCTTCTCCTCACCACTAGCTTACTTTCTACTGTCATCTGAACCCCAGTATAGTAACACACAAATACAAGAATAGCCTTCCCATCTAGTTGTAGCTGCCCAATGCACAATCACACACCACCTCATACATCCTTACCATCATACTCAGACACTCATGCACACAGCACACATACATTGCAGAACAGCCCAACCCATACCTTCTTTTTTTTCAACAGACCCCAAAGAATGCCTACCAAAAAGTAAGTCCGTAGAAAGCAATGCAGAAGTAGAGCAAATGAAAATAAAAGTGTCCAAAATAAGCATCCACATCTAGCAGAATTTGTACAAAAAGTTCCAAAAAAAGAAGATCTAATAGAGTCATTAAGCGAAACAAAACAAGCTTCCAGTACAAAAGCGTTGCCTCCTCTTTAAAAATGTAAAACTAAACAGTAGTGGCAAGTAACCAAACCAAAAAAAGTATTTTACAAAAACATTTCCGCCACAGAGTCCTTCAGAATCTTATAAAAACGGGAGAGAAATCATGCACAACCCTTAAAACCTACCGTAGAAAATTAATCTTAGAAGCTCTCATTGACAGTGAAATCCTTCTCAAAAGGAAGTTATTTATTTTAGTGTTAAACAGAATGAAACCACTAACAAAACTAACTACTAAATTACAAAAAAGACTTCTCAATAAGTAGAATGTCAACAAAAATAACTTTTTAAATATCTGTGGAGGTAAATGGAGTCACACCACAAGCACAGCACCATATTTCAATGAACAAGCATACAAATAAAGGCAAACAAACACAATTGCCATACATAGCAGTGGACGAGGATATGAAAAACTTAATAATACCATAATGAAACAAGAAACACTGCTTACAAAAATATCCCCAGAAAACTCAGGATCACCTCTCCATCAGACTGAATCAAAACGTCCAGTGCACAAATGGCCGTGCACGTCAATGTGTAACATTGACGAAAAATCTTTCAAATCTTTATGCCAGTTTCTCAATCAATATGTGAAAGGCAAAGACAAATTCAAAATGAAACTTCTACAAAATATGGATACCTGTCCAGTGTGCAAACACACAGGACTACAAGGACATTCATTAGCCTGCATTTCAGGACCTAATTGCAAAAGCACCTTCCATCATATCAAAATGATATCAACACATCATTCAACTATAAGAAATCTAGTCCATAAACTGTACTATGCTAAAAGTCCAGCTTTAGCATTAGGCAATTTAAATAACAATCTTCTACTTGGTACAGACAAAGGCCTACTCGTAGAAATAGAGCATATCCCAAATAAATATTTTGGAAGTGAAAGCCACATACAACATGCAATAGCTTTACAACAGACTAGGAACAATTCTACAATTGGCAACCTTCTACTACACACATACAAAAAAGAAACACTAACATTTAAAAGTACATCTGCTGAAGTACCAAACCATGTGTGTGTGTTGCCGCAGAACTTTTTATAAAAGTAGTACAAAAACTGTAGACCTAACATACAAAATAGAAGACAATTAAGATTCCAAATGGTTTGAATTAGCTCTCTACCTTATAGCAGAAAACAAATATGAAATAAATGACCCCTTAATACTTTGCAATTACTGCACTGCAAAACTTGACCACAACCAAACTCCTTCACGTGCTATCACAAATAACTTGGAATTATTCCCACTACCAAAACCCTTGCAACAACTCAATTTATATGAGAGCATCATAATTCAAACAGTGCATCCATTTCAAGCAATAATACGCCTTCAACCAAAAACAGCAAAATTACCTCCCTCAGAATTAGTGAAAAGCTTTTGAGGCAAAGTAGTTTATTTACCATTAGATCTGAAAGAAAATGTACACCCTCTAGGAGTGCAATGTCCAATAGAACAGTCTTTAATTGTCTTAGTAAATGGTGTACATACACAAGACAAAATTTGGCAACAACTCGTGGACTTACATAAAGTTAGACAAGCCTTGCAATATCTAAAAGACAATAATGAATACTAAAAAGAAATTAATATTGAAGAAAACCTGAGGGAAACCACTGAAACAATTCAAGAGTCACCAGAAACTGGTCAATTTGAACTTCTAGATCCTGCTACAGTATCCAATATTTTAGACCATTATACAATTCATCCATTACACTCCAAAGACACAATAGATGATGCACTAGAAACATACCAAATGCGACAAACCAAAGGATCACCAATCAGCATATGGGAAAAACTATAGAAGCACATGCTTTTCCTCTACTCTTTCTTACTGGGAAAGGAGGAAGGTACGATGATAGACCCACTCAGATAACAGCATCAGAGTACCGCTCATTACAAATGTATTCTGAAGATTACTAGACACATACTACCCAAACAGGAGTACCACTTTGGAAACCATGTGTCTATACCACATAGCCCAAAACTTCACATACAAAAAATAATATAAGAACAGATGAAGGTAGATACAAAGTGACAAACCGTGAAGGCAGCTTAGTGAAACTTACCAAACGAAGCTTAATTAATGATATCAAATTGTCATTAAAAACTCCTCAACATAAAGAACTATATTACATGACCCTGCTACAACTTTTTAAACTATGGGGAAAAGAAGAAGAGTTACTAGATATCTATGACTCCTATGAAGACACTTTCAAAGCAAATGAAAGCACTATAACCAATGTAAACTTTACACAGTACAAAACAATGTTGCACAATGAACAGCAACACGAAGAAGAACTCCAGGCCCAACTAGATAAGGACACTCCCGACAGTAGTCAACCTTCTGTAACAGGAAGCCAAGAACCACTGTGACAGCCACTAATAGCCAATGAGGCAGAATTAGCTATGACAGAAGTAGAAAACACCATGTGTCACTGTGAAGAATATACAGAAGACTTAACTGTACTGCAATCAAAACTGAACAATGAGCAGCTTATAATTTTTCAAGAAGTAACAAAAGAAATTGCACACGGTATACTACACGAAAATAAAGAATGTACCTGCCAAAATTACAAACCTATACTACTATACGTCAGTGGTCAAGCTGGTTCAGGCAAAACATTCTTAATCAAAATCATTAGCAAGTTACTTCAACAATTGACAAACAACAAACTGTCAGCTGTTGTAACTGCCCCCACATGTTTAGCTACCTACAACATAGGCAGTGTCACTTTACACCGAATACTACTCCTTCCAGTAGAAAACCAAAACAAATTCGAATATTACAAACTTTCTACAGACGCTGCAATGGAACTACGCAGAGTGTTAAAACAAATGAAAATGCTACTAATAGAAGTGAGCATGGTCTCCAACCTAATGTTGGCTTTGATTCACCTCACATTACAAGAAGTACTCAAAACAAACTACTAAGAGCTCTTTGGAGGAACACACATTATTGTTTTCGGAGATCTTCAATTGACACCAGTGAAAAGTGAACTATTTTTAAAACCTTAGGACACAAACTCGGCCATAAAACTGTTGGCAGCACAGGAAATGTCAACCTTTGGCAACCAATACAGAGAATTAACAGAAAACATGCGCAAGTCTGCAGACCTCACATAGCCAACATTTTAAAAAGTATTAGAGTTGGTGTACTACCTCAAGAAGAGCAATCAATATTAAAAACCTGGCACATCCTTCACTGTATTGCCATAACTCATGTGCTACTGATGTCATGGAAAAATTAGCACACATAAATGTCAATTGTATGTCCTTGATGACAACTCTTGCAAGCTGTTCAAAATTCAATGAAACAATGTTGAAGAAAGAAATGCAACCAATAATTGAAATTTGCTCCACAGACAAACTGGACGTACATGGTATGACACTACCCATGTGTCAACAAGCCACAACAAGACTAAATACCTTATAAAACTCTATCTCCAACACAGCTGGTTTGGAGAAAATATAAAAATTATCTTTAAACTGTAGAGTAAAGCTTAAACGTAACCTTGACATGGAGCAAGGACTAGTTAATGGAACACTTGGTACAGTTGTTGGCTTTCAAACATACCCACGTGACAACAACATTCAGTTTGTTAATATTCTCTTTGACAAACTATCAGAAGTAAAAAGGATAGGACGCTCAACAGCTCGATTCCTTCTTTTCAAAGACATGTATGAATGCAGAGAGCAATTTTCTCTAACTCTAGCATACACAGTCACCATTCACAAATCACAAGGTCTTACCCTAGATAAAGCATTGATAGATATTGGGAACACAGTCTTTAAAGAAAGCATGAGCTACGTAGCACTATCACGTTTACGTACTCTTGACGGTCTATTTCTAATCAACTTGAATGCAAGTAAAGTAAACGCTGATATTCCTTACATTTTATAATACAATAGACTACGTTCACTATACACCCCCCATCTAAAAACCTATTCTGTTCCACAAAGAGCAAAACATTGTAAAAGAAAACTACTTCAAACATAATTGCAACAGGATCTCACTGCAAATCCTCTAAAGAGAGTAAAAGAAGGTACTACTTCATCGATTACTACAACCAAAGAAGAATCTACTACTCAAAGTAATTCAGGTACTTCTTCAAAGAAGCAACACACACCCAGAAGAAATGACTTGGACACAGAACTATCTGGTCCATTCAAATTTTCAAATATAACCGGTGTAAATTGCTACGCAAATGTAGCAATAAATATTCTATTCCAATTGCCACCAATTGTTGACAACATTTACTTACACAATACAGACCAATTGTGTTTGCAAATGTTAGTCCTTCATAGAAATGCAAGCAACAATCCTGACAACACATACAGTGTTCATGGAATAAGACAAGAATTGGACTACTGTGCTGGAATGGTGAAATGCACTATAAACTCACAAGAAGATCCTCAAGAATTTCTAATTTACTTACTACAAGTACTGGAAAACAAAAACATACCTATACATGAAATCCTCCAGATTCATACATGTGGAAACATACATGCACTCTCTGCAACAATGTGGCACAGGAACAAATCCCTGATGAACGCTTCGTGTATGTATCCATACCTAACTGTGAATCCGTTCCATTTCAGCAACTTGTACAAAATGCAAACCATGGCAGATTATGTACTACCTGCAATTCAGATAATCGCTCCACCTTACAAATACAAACGCATAGTAAATACGTAATACTAATGCTTCTACGTTACAATGCAGATGGTACCAAAAACAACTGCAAGCTGACTGGATTCACACATGGTCAAGTATCTCTTGGTAAGAAAACCTTCACAACAATAGGTATAACCTACCACACAGGAGCCACAACCAATGCAGGTCACTACACTGCATATATAAAAAAGAATTGTGGATGGTTCGAATGTAATGATAGTACCATTACTCTAAAGCAGACATTACCAGCAAATCTTATAAACGCTTATTTAATATTCTTACAACCAAAATTTAATAACTAATCTGTGCATAAATATTAATGAAACTTCAATTCGAAAACTATAAACAGTTAGAATACCCCAACAGGTATCTAACTGCCCCAAGATTCTGAAATACCCATACAGCTAAATCTGTACCACTAAATTATAAGAAGAAATAAACAGTTAGAACACACCAACAGGTATCTAACTGCCCCAAGATTTTGCAACAACCAAACAGATAAATCAATACCACTAAAATATAAGAGGAAATAAACAGTTAGAATACGCCAACAGGTATCTAACTGCCCCAAAAATCTGCAACAACCCAACAGATAGATGAATAACTTGAAAATATAAATAAAAAATTATAACCAGTTAGAATACGCCAACAGGTATCTAACAATCTGCAACAAGCCAACAGATAGAACATTAGCCAGAAACAACAAATAAACACTGAAAACAAAGAAAGAAATGTATTGTACTATAACAAAAAAAGCTTTTTTTAATCCAACATGGATTTTTTTCCCCACAGACCCAATGATTTAAGAAGCAAACACAGAAACTGAGCAAATTGCACAGTACACTGGTTTGTAAACTACTAAATATGAGGGTCGAAATAATGCAGAAATGTCTATTATGCAATGCAATATCTCTTTATAAACTACCTACACTAACGTGATCTTTTCTTTTATCACAGAAATTGAAAAAGAATATCTGCTCCAGTTACCCAAGTCATGAAAAAAATATATCCAATCACAAAAAATCAAACAGTAAGTATATTATAATACAACTCACCAATACTGCTCCATAACACAACCATTGAAGCAAACATCTAACCATACACAACAATCCAAAATGTTTACTTCCATGGCTATGTTATACTGCAGTGCTTGTTACCAAACTTTACAGTCTTAATTACATGACGTAGCCAAAACCTCACATACAAACTGTACAAATCAAACAGTACACAAACCGTAGATTTGTGGATATTTGATCGATGTTTGATTCTACAGCCTACGGCCTTCGTCCATGCACCCAAGACTCTAGGCCCTGGCCACAACCACTGCAGCATAACACACCCATAGAATCAAACATGTGCTATATTGGCTACTTATTCAGGATATTAAATATAATCAACACTTAATAACAACCCAAAACCAATATCATACTAAAGTAAAATAGTCAGAAGTGCATTTTTTTATGTCCGCAGACAGCCGCAGTGACCGCGGACATGACGAACATATCAGGGGCGCCTGCCACCTAAACAAATACAGCATTTCACCCATCGCTTACTCCCCCACCATCCCCAAGCATTCTTACACACTAACACACTCCCCAAAGTTGTATTTTTAGCCCGTTCCGTGGATCCAAGATGGCGGGCGCATCAAAACAATACGACACACCTCGTGCTTCATCCCAGCCAATCAGTGAACATGTCGTATGTCAGCGGACATGACGCAAGCCGATTAGCCAATCGGTGTCCTGTCTGCGGAGCGAACAAGGAATTGTGTCCGCGGAGCGGAAATAGATATCACAAATTTTTTGACACCTACGTTTTGGTCATTTTAAAAAAACTACTGGACGGATTTTTGGGGCAAATCCTTCCAGCGGTTTGAGGTGTAGGTGTGAGCAAAGTTTCTTCCCCATTCACTCTATGGGAAAAAAAGACATTTTGGGACCCCCCTTATAACTTTGCCTCCCCCTACACCAAACCTCACTAAACTTTGCAGAAGAATTCAGAGTGGGCCATATACATTTTTTGCAAAGTTTGGTGAGGATTCGTCCAGGGGGATCAAAGTTATAAGCCACCCAAAAAGTGTTCTTCGTATGGGATTAGCAACTTAACCATAACTACACAGCCACTAACATGGGCCGTGTAATATATATATATATATATATATATATATATATATATATATATATATATATATATATATATATATATATATATATATATATATATATATATATATATTCAATTAGAAAACAGTTAATGTAATGTTATGGTTAAGTGCACTAATAAAAAGCTATGAAATCCAATGAAAAAGCGTTAAAGGGACGCTATGGTTACAAGTAAAACTGAAAACCCCCCAGAAATTCACCAGTTCGGGTAAACTAAGCAAACTTGACTCGCGCCACCACTGTGCACTGCTAAGACAAACACCCACTACATGAAAGATGATATCACGATATGCCCCCAACCCTTCAGAATGGTTGAATGAGGTGCTGTGAAAGTGGGGATTTCTCCAGCTTAGTCCTAATATTCGACTTGTGCTCTGTCGAACATGTCTTGGCTTTACATGTGGTAAATCCAACATAAAAGATACCACGGGGGCACCTTATCCCATAGATCACGTTGGCAGAGTGACAAATCTGAGTGTTTAGCATGATTTTTTGTCCTGTGTGTGGAAGCTTTGCAGAGTTCCCTTTAAGTACATTGTGGCAGTGCTGGCAGTGGTACATGTGGACAGGACTGTGGTTTGAATGTTCCTAGAGCAACACACATAAATCATGCTCAAACACCCCTCAACGCTCTTCACCCTGAAAAAAAGAGTAACAGTCGACCAGGCAGTAGTCAATTAAATAATAAATGCCCGCTCAACCACAAGTATATTTTCGGGGGGACATCGTCATGGGACCTTGCATTTAATTCAACCAGGGCAGTGGCATTTAAGAATCGAATAGAGCACCACAGGGGTCTCCTGTCGTCAAGTTGTTAATACGCTTGGAAATCCCCCAGGTGGCTTCTAATATGTTAATGTTAATGTTAAAGGTCATTTGTACCGCGCACTATCACCACCGAAGTGGTCCCCTGGCGCTCTGGCGGCTCTGAAAAGGGGAGGAGAGGGGGTGGGTTAGTAGGAATAAGCTGGAAAAGTGCAAGAGAGCAGTGATGTGCTGTTGGCAGCCTCAGCCCGGTGGTTCCGTCGGCTGGGCTTGGGGTGTTTTATGGTCCGTAGTCGTCGTGTGCTGTTGTGCAAGTCTATGTGTGGTTTGTTTTGTTGTTGCATTGTTGTGAAGTTTGTGCGGATTGCTGCGTTTAAGGCTTGTGGTTGTGTTTGGTTATAGTTTGAGAGGTGTATGCAGATGGATGGAATTGTTAGCTGGTTGGTTAGTTGGCATTGCTGTCCTTGCAATTGTGGGATTCCATCTAGGTCCGGTACATGCTAACAGTCACATTTCTATCTAGATGCCGCGCAGGCCAGGTTTATAATTCTAAGTGAGGTGCATGCTAAGAGTCACATATGCTAACAATCACATTTCTGAAATTCCATCTAGGTGTGGTATTTGCTAACAATCATATTTCTATCTAGATGCAACGCGGGCTAAGTTTGAGAATTCCGTCTAAGTGTGGCACATGCCAACAATCATATTACTGCCTAGATTTTGCGCAAACCTAGCTTGAGAATTCCATCTAGGTGTGGCAAATGCTAACAGTCACATTTCTGAAATTCCATCTAGGTGTGGTACATGCTAACAGTCACATTTCTATCTAGATGCCGCGCAAGCCAGGTTTATAATTCTAAGTGAGGTGCATGTTAAGAGTCACATATGCTAACAATCACATTTCTGAAATTCCATCTAGGTGCGGTATTTGCTAACAATCATATTTCTATCTAGATGCAACGCGGGCTAAGTTTTGAGAATTCCGTCTAAGTGTGGCACATGCCAACAATCATATTACTGCCTAGATTTTGCGCAAACCTAGTTTAGGAGCCTATCAGCAGGTGCCCCCCATGTCTGAGAGCTTGGCATTAAAATCATCCATAATGACTATACCAGATCCACATTTACACATTAAAAAGTCTGCCAGCCATCCATTTGGGGATACGCTATTCTTTAAGTCCTCCTTTGGATGGAGGTAAATATTCCCAATAAGTAGCCTATCATATCCTTTATTTCCTTGTGTGATAGAAATCATAAGAATTTGATCCGAAGGTGTGGAAATATGTAGAGGTTCCCAGTCCCCAGACCTACGTACCAAAGTGGCAAGTTCCTTATGTGGCCTGCCAAGACCCTCCTGTATAGACGGGCAAGTTATTATCCAGTAGTCAGGAAAATGCTTTGTCAGCAGGAAGTCATCAAGCAACCATGTCTCCTGGAGGCATAATGCATCAAAATATCTTATCCACTTCAACCAATTGCTGTCATCTAATTTATTGGTAACCCCCACCAGATTCCAGCTCAAGAGTCATACAACAAGTGAAGGAGAGCTATCCAAATCCATCTCCTTGCTACAACTGTTCCAGTTCCTCATACTTATATTAACACCAGGCACAATATAATGATGTTCGGCCCGAGTAGCCGGGGTAGGAACCAATTTAAGCCCAGTTAAAGTGACCCAATCTGCCTGGACTATTGCTATAAACTATCTCCTTCGACTGGTTTGATATTTTGATCTTTAAGGGCGGTGGCCGAGCCAGTCAAGCTCCAATTTCTCTATAGTCATGTCAATAATAAGACCATTTGAGGAAACGGGAAGAGGTAAAATTACAGCTTTTACAAAGGTAGTGTTTACAATACCATTAGCAAGACTGTTGTTGGTGTACCAGGAGTCGGGAAGGTGGCAGAATAGAGCACTTACAACTGCGAGGAACTCTGGTGACAACAAGTAAGACAGACAAAAGTGATCACAGTTCAAGGGTGTTTTTATGATCAATGAATGCTGTATGTGTCAAGGAGTTCCCCCTTCTCACCTGGGTCCGGTGTTTGCCGGTGTCTTCGATCGCTGCTTTCTTGCGAACGCTCCTGGTCTTGAACAGCGCTGCTCGAGTCTTGTCTGGTTCCAGGTTGCGTTTAGTTCCGGGATCGCGGAGTCCAGGAATCCGGGAGACTGGAAAGGCTTAGAAATGCTCGGAACCAGGAAGGGGGAAAGGGACAGGAGTGGGTAATAGCACTGGGACAACGGAAACAATACCGCAAGCTACAAACACACGTCTGGGCTACTCTGCAATAGCATTGAGACGCGCAGAGCCGGGGAAGGCGTGGTCTATAAATAGATCACGCCGCGTTCAGCGCATGGAGCGAGCAAGGGCTTCAGCTCTGGACGGCCATGTTGGAAGTAGTACGGAATGTAAGCCCCGTTGAGACAAGGACCAGGAGGTCCAAAAGGGGCGTGATCTGAAGTTCATGACAGTATGCAGGTTGGAAAATCCACTATTCTAAACCTAAATCCTAGATAGGAGCAAGCTTTGACCATCAAATGAAAAATATGGCAGTCCTAGTGGCGTTGTGTCAAATAAAAAGGGCCTATACTGAGAAACCTATTGTCAAACCTTACAACTAATACAAAAAGGGTGTGGGATAGTTCTCAAGAAAAGAAAGAAGTGTTCTCAAATAATATGTCAGGATGTGATGGCCTGTGTCTCCCTTCCCCACGTTTTGAGCATGGGGTAAGGTTGGATCTTGGAGCACAGTACAGTCTCAGGCTTCTCCAGCACGAAACGACAGTTCTAATGGAAGCTCTGAGGACACAATCTTAAGCTTTTCTAGCACAAGATGACAGTTCCGCTTTTTAACTCTCAAGCTTTCAGCTATCAGGGCCGTTGATGGCCAAGTCTCGTTTCACTTGAAAGTTTCTTGCCTTTGAGGACCTGATGTGTTCATATAACAAAGCAAAAGTTCCTTTAACAAAATAAAAGTGTGTTTCCAATGTTCGCTGGGTGATATCTTCACCCCTGGGTCCTCCTCTTCTGGGCGCTGACCCATTTCAATTGCTTATCACCGTTTCACAGAGGGTGATGGCTTCACCCCGGGGTTCCCCTCTTCTGGGTGTTGACCCTTCTCAATTGTTTATCACAGTGTCACGTAAGGTGATAACTTCACCCCTGGATCCCCCTCTTCTGGGTGCTGACCCTTCTCAATTGTTTATCACAGTTTCACATAGGGTGATGGCTTCACCCCGGGGTTCCCCTCTTCTGGGCACTGACCCTTTTTACATATCTCACTCCACAAATTATATGACAGTTCCTTTTCAATTAACTTTTGGGGTGAAAACTTCACCCAAGATCTCCCTCGGTCGGCTCGGACCCCTCTTAACTGACAGTTTTTGGGTACTGGCTTCACCCCTGGATCTCCCTCTGTCGGCTCGGACCCTTACCAACTTCACATTTGCTTTACCAACAACACATTTGCTTGTATTTGTGGGATTCACTTCCCTTGCTTTCTCATATGCTGGGATTCACTTCCCTTGTTTCCTCTTACTGCGGGATTCACTTCCCTTGCTTTCACACAGGTTATAGATCAAAGTCTTTCGATTGTACAGGGATTTTGCTTGACCTTCAGTATGACCACTTTGACATATTCCATTGGCTCTCCTATATCCTTTTGTTATTTGTAGTTTCTCTCATATGGGGCTCGACCTGAGTCTCTCGAGTTAGCACCCAGGGGGTGCTGGTTTCCCCTCCGCAGCTGATCTCCCCTTACCACTTTTTATAGTTCTATATACAGTTCATTAAACTTGGTTCAACTTTGCGATTCTCTCACTCAACAGAGCCCGGTTCTTATTGATTCTCCCCTCAACACACCGGCTGTGATGAACCATTTGGATTTTGGCTTTTGGTGGAGTCAAGGCCGGTACCATTGGCGCGGGAGCGTCCCTTGCTCCTGCTTATCAGCCTAAACTTGCCACGTGTACCATTGACATCTGCTGCAAGACACTTGTGCTATGGTTCATGGTCTTAGGCTCTCCTCAACAAAGGTTCTGCGGGTCTGGAATGTAAAGGGCAAGGTCACTTTTCTCCTGGCCACCCCCTAGTTTCCTGCAGCCTTTCTCCTTCTCTTGAACTGCTGCACCAGCGTAGCTGTACCCTTGTTCTGTCTTTCGTGCTCGCCTGGCTCGTCCTGTGCTCTCTTACTCCTCTTTTTATCCCTGTGGGGAAAGGAAAGGGCCATCAGATGTGTATGATTCAGGTTAATTTCCTGACGCCGGGGTTGGGTCATGCCAAGTAAGGGTTTACATTAGTCCGTTCTCTTGGGTGTGTAAAGGTGTTCATGTCAGAATTGGGGGAGTAGGGTTTGGAGTGTCAAAGTATCCTACAGGGTTGGAAGGGTGAAAGGTGTCACATGGGATTATGGCTTTCGTATTTGGATTTGGGGTGATCTCGGAAGGGTAGTGTTTGGAGGGTTTTCGAGACAAACGAGAATGACCAGAGTTCATATCGTGACCTGAATATGGAGGACTGTGGGAATGGTAGTGAGCTGTCAAAGCAGCCTGGGAGCTCGGAAAGGGACAATCAGAGGGAGGGGATTGATAAGGTTCTTGAAGCAGATGGGATAACTAGGATTGTGAAATAAACCAGGGGGATTATGGGAATGGTAGTGTCTAATCCATGTAGAGTGGGTGTTCAGGACAGAATAACTAGAGGAGTGTGGTAAAGAATGTCCAGGAGTATCCGGATAAGAACCAAGGTAAGCTGGAGTCTGGGAGTTGTGGCTCATAGCAAGTTTACCAGATGTCAATGGGTTGTTGACTTTAGCATTGGGTAAGGAAGATTCAATGGGTGGAAGAAATGATGAGCGGGAATAGCTTATAAAAGCTTCAGAGACTTCCTTCGCCTCACCATCCTCCCCATGATGGTACGGCGTCTCACCTGGGGTATTCCCTCAAGCATAACCCTGGGATCCCCTACCCATGTGATCTTTCCCCACTGGTCCACCCACAGGAACTGGATCCAACAGCGATGGCTGTGTCCTGGCCACCTGAATAAGGGATTCTCGAGGACTTACTGAGAGAATACCCTCAGGTTTCTCACACATCCTTGTAAACCTCAATAACTTTATCTGGCAACCCCTCCCGACCATTCAGAATACATGAACGAAGGTGAGTATCTGTAAAAGAAAAATGAAAATTCCAACCCTTACAATACATGCAGTTGGAAAGAATTCGTACAGCTTGAAAGAAACATCATTAACACTTAATACTTTGGAGAGAACTCAAACCAGCATTCTCTTTAAGAATTTGTATTTCTGTGGGTTAGGCCCTTGAAGTAGAGGATTGGATTATTCTCCCTCCAAGCCATCAAGGGATCAGCCATAGGGTGTGAGCCACCAGCATTCTGTGCCTGAGATCGAGACACTGTGGGCATCCCAGTGCTTCCACTCCTCACGGTGTTCATCGGACCTGCAGGCAGCCAAGAACAAGAGGAGGGAGCAACAGGAGACCTCACATAACCTACAAGGCCCTGTTTGTGGCCCTGCTCCTGAGGCATATCTGACTTTGAGCCCAAAGGATGGCCACGGCATGCAACTGGAACTGGAGGGACTGCCTCTGAACTTGGTTTGGACACAGCGAGGGCCTCTACAATACTAAAATCCAACACAGAGTGTATCTTGGAAACAAGCAGCCTATAAAGGCCTTCCATCAAGTTTGTCAGAAAGTCAATTATGTCCAAACATTTGTCCATATAAGCTGCATCCTTTACTCTCTGTTCAGCCAAATAGCGTAGAGAAAGCTTCATCTCATTGTAATCGTTCGTTACATGGTTCACACAGTAAACTAAGAAGCTAGAATTGCGCAATATTCTATCTGGACCGCTGACATCTGCCGAATCCGACAGCTCATTGTGCACCTCCTGTGCTAATAGCATAAAATGATCCTATGGCATATCCACACTCGAATCCTGGTCATCCACTGCAGCTAAACAACATCCCCTCCCATCGCACCCCGTACAGCCGCCATGTAAGGGATGAGTAACAGCAGGTACCCCATGCACACCATTGTGGATAGCCATGGGCAATTTCAAAAAGTGGTCCACTATAATATTAGGGAGGTTTGGAATTGATCAAAAAGATATTCCCACTGAGACAGGATCAGGAGTAGGGTGAGGAGAGTGCACAGGGGCCATAAAGCTCAGAGGTTATAGTCGGGCCATCAGCCGTAGCCAGAGTTGAACAATCAATATGGTCCGTCCCACTACTGTCTACATCATTCCTCAAAATACCTGTCAAGAACCAAGGGATGAGAGGGTATCAGCCCCCTCTTCTGAACCACAGAAGCCGAATAGATCGACCCTCCCACCGTGGTTGGCATGGGCGCCTGGATTTTTAGTTAAGCAGGTAACCATGTGGCAGCCAATGTGGGGAGGCTGGATTAGGGAGAGGTTGTAGATAGGTAGGAGGAGTGAGTGAAACCGGAAAGGGGGTAAGGGTAGCATAGTTGGATAGGTATGGGGGAATTTTAGGGAAAACCATCATACACATTTACCAATACTCCTGACCTACTCTCACCAGACCATACATGTAAATCGTACTATACCCTAACTAGTATTCTTCAACCTGTACCTTAAGACACACTGCAACAGCGTGGCATTCCCACAACAGGGAACATGAATACACCATGAAGTACAAAGCATAGAAGCACATGGCATATAACTTAGTGCAACATGAAAGCACATAACATGGAAGTTATACAACATGGAGAAACATTGAATAGGACTTAATGTAGCGTAGCAACACAAAACATTAAATGGTTTGCAGCATGTGGTACACAGAGATTGACACAAAGCAAGTGGAATGGCATGCACAAGGGTTTTCCCCTCCATGAAAGAACAAATGCATGGCCCTTTTGGCATGCCGCGAAAAGCAAACTGGACAGTTCATCACATTCCATGGTTTCCCCTATCTCCTCATGCACTACGGTACACTCCAAATAGCACCTCATGTCAAACTCTTAGACGTGCTTTCCGCATTTTACCCATGGTTGATAATGTCTCATACAGATACACAAAATGCACGCCCCATGAATGTTCTACCCAGCCTTTTCACCGAGACGCTGTTGGTAGTGCAAAATATAGCCCTTATTCCCATAGAAACACATGTGCGCAGAGCGCACATTCAGTATATGCCATGATAACAGTATTCACCACAAGCAGGCACGTATCTGAGTGTCTGAGGCCCTGTGAGGCAACCCTGACCTGAAGATGTAGGGCACAGCACTTGCCAGACCATCTCTAGTCGGCTGCGGCCAGGTCTGAAGATACTCCTGCATTCCTTTGGTGTCCCTCCCGGCTCCAGGTTGCCTCAAACAAACCGCTGTGACGGCCCGTGCTGGAGAACATTAATAATCCGCATCCGAGCATGGGCGGCCGGCGTTTTAAATAGTCTGTGCCTCATCAAGCACAGCTGCTCAGACGCATGAAGTCCAGAACTGCAGCACTGGCCAGGGCTGCTGGGAAATGTAGTGTATTGCTACCAACCTATCTTTTTACATGAACGTGTTTTCCTGACCCAGCCCCAAATCCTGACAATTCCAGACTGTCTGCGCACACAGTACTCATCGTGATCATCAATTGAGGCTTCCAACCCCTCTAGACTGGCACTATCAGACGGACAAATAAAGTGGCAATGGTGAGACTGCCAAAGAAGTTGAAACAGATGGGAGATTTAGGATTGCACTTCCAGATAAGACGCTTTGACGGCCAATTCCACCCCACCCCCGATAACTCTGGCTACACCCTCCTGCATCATGTTGGACCCCATCTCCACCTGAGAGCAGAGAAAGATAAAGAGGTAGATGTAAGGATTCAGGGGGGTAAGGAAGATTGGCCCAACCACAGCCTCATAGATTAAAGGCAGCGCGACAGGCACATCAGCGGAGCTTCTTGCGCACAGCGTTGGACAAAGACACTCAGAGGCCTGGGCTACACCACTACATAAAGCCCATTTGATTGTGGACTTCTTTGAAAGCTCATTGCATTTGCCTTTCTGATTAGAGAAACTCCTAGCACGTCTAGGGCATTTTTGGCTCCTGCTTAGCAATACAACTTTTTTTAAGAGCTTCATTTGTGGCACTTGATTTAACCATCATGCAGGCCTTGGGTGTGAACAGTATAGCTCTAACATTCGACTGACTCCACTGGCTCACAAGCCCAACAGTATTTTACCACCTTCAGGATAAGAGACAAGAGCTAGGTGTGTCAGAGATGCAGTTGCTTATTGCAATTGCCTATAGCAAAAGCC
Organism: Ambystoma mexicanum; assembly: GCF_040938575.1. NCBI lineage: Eukaryota > Metazoa > Chordata > Amphibia > Caudata > Ambystomatidae > Ambystoma > Ambystoma mexicanum. Next base: position 828,261,427 of record NC_090939.1, read on the forward strand.
ATACACGCTTTCATGCACCAGAGACCTGACTGAAACTGGAAGCTCAAAGCTGGCAGTCAGCACCTATACCAGGATCTCGGGTCCAATGATACAGAGATCAGGCAATAAACAGCAGGCAGCAATGGTAAAATTTGAGGTCAGCAGTCGATCAGGTTTTCACGTGAGCGACCCTAATCCTGGCACCGCCCACACACCGTCAGTAGAGATGCAAGCCAGTAAAGCCAATAACTAGGGTGGCTCTTAAAAGGAGAAGAAAAGGGGGATTTGCATGAGCCTAAGGATCAATGGGCTCTGGAGACTGCAATTTCTCTGCAATTGATCTCAGTCTGACACCACTTCCAGCGTCTACCTCCCTCCCTGGACGATACGTCACTCACTCTCTCGGTCCCTCAATCTCTCGTCTGAGTCTCATAGAATCCGTGGAACAAGTGAGTAGCAGCCACCACTCTTCGGACCCTGATCACTGTGAGAGTGACTAGATGAAAGAACCTAGGAGCAAGGTGAGAGCGTCAAGCCACACTGAAAGTTGACTGCTTCCGACACCCTGAGCTCCAAAGCTCTATAAACGAGGCTATGTACTGTGACATTGGATCAACATGAGTGGGCGTCAAGTTATCACTTTCTGCAGCAGTAATTGAGTATCTTTTCACAAAATGAGGGAGCAAATATTAATCGAACATTAGTTACTTAAAATACAGACACACTAGAAAATACACATGAGATCCACGGAAACATGAATTCTAGTCCTTCCATTTCTTGTCACCGGTAAACAGTATCCATATACTGATACGAAGTGCAAGGGATTTACAAATAACAGGACTTTCACATAATCATTGCTTTATTTCTCTTACGTTGCACTATCTTCCCGTCATGGCACCGGTTGAAGAACTCAACTGAAACATTAAGTATAAAGCCAGGTGCGAGGCTGCTTCCAAGCTACTACCCATCCCGCGCTCAGTTTATGCATAGTTTTTGTGAGGGTAAGCGGACAACAGCTGCAATCAGTTTTTTTTGTTAATCTTGACTCCTTTGAAATCTAATTGTAATTCTGGAATTCCTGTTAGTGAAAATATACTCTGGTCTCGCCATAGGAGAGTATCAGAGAGCACAATCCAAACACAGTTGGCAACAACCCCACTGGAGTATCAACCACTGTAAGTGTTTCGGTTATTTTACATATAAACAAAAACTTAGGAAATCATCTGTACTTTTTTGTAGAACTATTATTTATGCATGGATTTCTGTCCCCCGATCGGCTGGAACCGGTTTTCTCAGGCCTCAGACCCAGTTCGGTTCTCAGCCCTCTGTGCACCTCTTCAATGTGATGTGAAATGACTATGTGTCCCCAATGTATCTGGTAGCAATACCACTTTTGCCTATGAGAGTACTCTCCTTGTTGCAATATTGTTAACTCGTCCGTGTGTCGCTTCCCGTCTGAGAACGGTTCATCTTTCCACCGCAGGTGAATATCCATTGTCTAGCTCGGCTGCATCACGTGGTTGAGGACCACAAAATCAAGCTCTTCTCATTTTCAATTATGAGGCTTTTTTTGTCGTCTTAAGTTTGGAATGTGCTGTTTATCTCCGACCTTGGCTTTGAGCTCTGGCCTTCCTGCTCTGCGCAGCCTTGTTCTGCTCCCCTTCATCCCCTGTCCTTTGGCTTGAAGCCTTATGTGATTTTCATTAGACTTATAATATGATTTCTACACACTTATATTGTGCTATATTTCCTGTAGGTTAGTTGCAGTTGGTCTTACCAGGTTCCTTTGTACTCCTGTAGTTCCATTTGGCAATTAACCCTATGCATCTGCAAGCTTGCTCGTATCTCTTCGTGCCCTTGCGTTCAGCATTTCTGCACTTGGCTAATGAGAAAATAAAAGCTCTGACAGTATGTTAATGTATCTGTCCTTTATCTACAGAATTGTGTAAGCATGTTCTTTGTGTATACGAGTTTGTGTTTGTGTAAAGCGGTTTATGGTTGCGGTTGTACTTTATGACTTACGCAGCTACGTTGTGGTGTCATTTAGTGACATTAGCACCATGGTTTCTCAACATTTTTAGTCAATGTCATTCATCATGGCATTTGGGTCTACAATCACTGTTGAGGCACCTATATCCAGAAAGGCATTTAATGGATAAGGTTGGAATGGCTGTCTGAGGGAATACCTCTCTGCATACTTGTTAGTCACTGGTGCTCCTGGGGGTTGTATGAACAATGAGTGGCTTCATGCGTTCTTGACTCTTCATTATGTCATGTTCATGGGGATGAGGTTGGGGCATTCTTGGAGCCCTCTCTTCAGTACCTCCTGTGGACGACCGGTCGACTAATTCTCCATACTTCGTCACATTTGCTCTTGGTAGCCATATCTTTGTTACTCCACCAAGATGTCCATAGTATTTTGCATGATCGTCAAAACTGCACGTCATATAGCTGCATTCTCCTTCTGGGTTGCACCATACCCATTTCCCCTCGTACCCATCGTTATTGAATAGGAAGTCGAATTTTATAATCTCACCTGGAAACAGTGAACATTCCTTTATTCTTGTCCTCAGGTGATGTCTTTCTTCTACTATCTTGTCCTTTTCTTTCTCCATACTCATATCCACCATCACCTTCATCCCTATAGTCTTTTCAGTAGTTTTGCGGCATTGTGTAATGCAGATCTTCACCACACATAGTCTCACTAGTACTAATATAAGTGCTCCTAGTAATACTGTCAATTTATCTGCTAGCCATGATGGCATCCAGGACCATAAGTATGACAACTAGCTTTGGTCCTTTCCAGTACCCTTGGCTTCTTCCTCCATCTTGGCATGCATTTTTGAGAATGTTGTCACTGCTCCTGTCGGTGTACCATTCTCTTCATCATTTTCTGTTACTAGTGTGCAACAGGAACTCCCGATCTTGGTGCAAACTCCTCCTTCCATGACTGTGAGAAGGTCTAGAACATATCTGTTTTGGAGTGCCATTAATCTTACTGCTCAGAGCTCTTCTTTTATTGCATTGAATCCATTTACTGGTGAGTTAATTGGCTGCATCAGCTCAAATCTGGTTATCTGCAACCTTTTCGCATTTGTATATGTCTGGACAGCTAGAACCACCGATGCGAAAAACATCTCTGTCCTGCTGAATAACCAATGTTCAGGTGGCACATCGTCTAGTGATGCTTCTGGTTATCTCTTTTCACTCTACTCACTTCTACTGACCGTTTCTTTCTTCCCTTTTCTTCTACTTCAACTGACCTCTTCTTTCTCTTGTTATTGTTGATTTTAGGGAGGTCGTCTATCTGTACGTCTTTCTGGACACTACCAGTGCGGGCATATTGATGTGAACCAGTGAGCCAACTCCTCCCCAGTTGGGTGACAGTTTCTCGTATGCCTTGGATCCACAAGCCCAATAGCGGTACATTAATACTGCTGTGCCGACTTCCATTGCCGGATGTTGCTCTGTGTACCTACACTCTGTTATCTCCAAACTTTACAGCACCTTCATTCTGGTAACACAATACTGGTTTCTTCAGTTGTATTATGGGCACTGGTCCAGCTTCATTGTCAACAAAGGTAAGCAATTTAGTGCTCACATTCTTTCAGGCACTGTCGTTTTCTCCCTGGACTGTGCTCACTGGTGCTAGTAGTAGGGTGTATGCTTTGCTTTCTACTACTTCATCTTTCCATCCTTCTGCTGTATATACTTGGCCATCCATGAGCATCTGTGGCCTTTCCTAGCATCCTGGTACTCCTCCAATTTCTTTCACCCTGTCCTCTTCGGGCAGGGTAGTTTCTTCAGTGTTATTGTTTTTGTCTCTCCTTTCGGGCCATCAGTTACGTATTGTATAGCTTGGTCTAACTACCAGTAATTGTTCATCATGTCAAGAGTCTTTATGTAACAGTTGTCATAGGGGAAGGTTGTCTGGGACATTCATCTCAATGTTGCTGGATTCCCTTGGAATCTTCCTCAGGTTGTAACCATGGATAGGTGCATAGGGCATTGTGCCTTGCTGCAGGTATTTCATTTGCTATACACGTTCTGGAGGCACTCATGGCATAGGGGATTAGTGAGCAGACATAGCAGCTCTCTCCAGTGGTTTCTTTACCTACATTGGTCATGGGTTTGTCATGGGTTTGTACCACATATTATTAGACATTTGAGCAGTGTCAGTGAGATATAGGTCCACCTTTCCCATGTCTGTGTCAGCACTGCACTTACCTCTCTTACCGTGCTTACAGTGCACCCCTGTTCACTTGACATAGTTGTTCCACCTGCTCGAGTTGGGGTAATGTTAGTAGAGGATACAGTGGTATCACTAGACACAAGAGATATTCGCCAAAAGAGAAATGCAAAAAGGCCACTTGGAAATAAGAGACAAGACAAGAGAAGCATGCTTTTACTAACCCCTTCCATTTTACCTGTGATGCTTGCATCCTTATACAGCTTGAAGATATCAGTTGCCTGCCTGAAATGCGTAAAAATTAGCATTATGGTTTTAGTGTTGTATTAGTTCAAGCCTTGTTAATCATGTAATCTGTCATGGCAAAAACGAATAGTTCTTCCCATACAGTCCTAATTCTAGGGTCTCTGAGGATTGCAAGGACAGATGGGTTTCTGTGATCGAGTTGTGGATAAGCTTGGGCCAAATATGCTATGAACACGCGATGATACACATTAGGAGGACATGCTCGGAATTTGTTGGACATTCTAATAAGTTGGACAAATTGGCTTTGGAAAACATCAGGCTGATGATCAGAAGGAAGTATGGGAAAAATGCAATAAAAACAGTCACACTTTCACGATGAATGTGTGCAGAAAGAAAAATAACAGTGTACCCTCACTCAGGATGTGTAGGTAGTCCTTGCTCTAACTCTGCTGCCCATGTGCGAGTAACCATTAGGTGTCCTCTGCTCGGCAGTGCAGCTGCCAAATTGCCTCTTTGCTCTGGTTGTCGAGGATCGTTCGCCCTGTCGATATCATTGCGTCACGGGCACGTCCGAAAACTTGTCCCGCGGCCATTAGAGGCACCCCATGTGGTTCTGGGACTCGTAGGCGCCGCATGCAGACACCCCAAGATGAGCCGTGCCCGTGCAATGATGTCATCGCGTGCCGTTTGGTGCGCGATGACGTCATGACGTCACGTTTTCAAGCCGTTTTTACCCGCGAATATCGCGGGACGCCAGATCCTAGCAGGAACACAGGATTGGTGCCACTACGGTTTTGGTGGTCAAGAAAAAGGATGCACAAGTTAGTGAAGGCAGGATTTTTTTGAAAAACTCCATGGTGGAGGTGGCATTTTTTTGAACAATTAGGACTATAGGAATCTGAATGGGGGATCTATTTCTTACAGATACTTGACCCTATAAGGGGAGTGGAGTCTGGTACTCACCAGTACATAGGAAGAATCCTTATAGAACACTTGGGATCAAGATGTTCAGCCATACTGTAGCATAACCCTGCATTGATATAGGTAAGACTTTTCACCTATTTTTTAGCCTGGGAAGTTAATAAATATGGGAGGTTTTGTTAAATCCCCTATTATTTCTGCCCTATTTGCACACTACTAGAGAGAAGGGAGAGATAAGGAAACGCTAGAATACCTGAAGAAATCGGGAATCTGCAACATACAACTGAAAAAGCCCAAGATTCATTATTGGGAAGAGAGGTATGTAATTTAAGACATATCCTTTACCCTTTGAGGGATGAGGGTATACATGTTTTATATAAATAGAGATTGATACTTAGTTACTAGATACTAATAGGGTGTTCATTTTTTTGACCAACAGAGTTCTCCCCTAGGAAAGAAGATTTTTTAAATTCCGGCACAAGACAATTTCCCCTGAAGAATGTCCTACATCACTGTATCTTAAGGACAGAAACTTGTACAAGTCGGGTTGTTTGTATTACACCAATAGGAAATAGGCCATTAGTAGTGTGACATAGGAATCAGAGTGTGAGTTGTACACACATTGTAAGATCCTTATAGAACATCTGTAAACTTGACTCACTTATGGTATTTCTACTTGTGTGGTTTTAAGCATAATGTATATGTTTTATGTACGATGATCATTTTTATGATTGTTTTATGAAATTTAGAATCTTAATACAATTTTGAGATAATTGATACCACTTTTGCTGTGGGAAGAGTGTTTAGTGACACCTAAGTAAATATCGGACTGTCTTTTTGTTTATAAACACTGTACTGGTGACCCATCAGCATGTCTGAAGCCCCTCCTCATCCATTGTAATAGCCCAGAATGCACTGTGGATGTCACATAAGCAGAATCTGAATGAATAATCATTTATTTTCTTCTGCTATGCTCCAATGCCAATATTAAGGCCACTAATTCTGCTGCTTGTGCTGAGTAACCTGATGGCAATCGTGTGCTTATCACTACCTCACTTGTCCCGTCCTCCCTCAGTCTACCTACTGCTGTCCCAGTATGCCTTACCCCATCTGTCTGGTCAATTGTCAAAGACCCATCAATATAGAGTATGCCTCCCCCCTCCTGTACCTTGCAAGTGTCACTGAATTCTTCTATGTTTGCTGTGCAGTCATGTGCGTAGGCACCCTCTTCTAGAATGTCAGCGATAAACGTCGATGGGTTGACAAGTCTGCATCTCTCTACCTTGATAGCTGAATTGGATAACACCTTGTAACCTGATGTTCTTTGTGTTATCAGTGTGCTCTTTGATCTTTCCAGTATTGCAAAGAGAGCATGCTCCACGTAAAGAATGGTGCTGCATCTCATGATAACACTTGTTGACTTCTCCACTGCGAACTCTGCTGAAGCCAAAGCTTTTTCACATGGATGTCCTCTCATTACTGGGTCTAACTTCTCACTGTAGATGGCTTGGAGTGTGAGAACAAAAATAATTCCTTTTGGTAATCTGGTATCCCAACAATGGAGCTGAACATATCGCTTCCTTCAGCTCATTAAAATCCTCAATCATTTCTGATTTCTGATCTCCATTGTATTATCTTCTCCCCTTTCTGTGCTTCCTTCAATGCCCTGATAGAGGCCTGGTGTAGGTGCTGTAATCAAAGACCTATGCCCTGCAGTAATTGCATAACCCCAAGAACTTCTGCATTTCTCGGACTGTTGTGGGTTCTGCCGTCTTACATATTGTTTCTGGCGTCACCCGTCTGCCATTTTGGGGGATAATCTGCTCAATGTATGGCACTTCTGTCTGGACTTGTCCACTTTGTATCCCTTGTCGGCTAACACTGTCAGCATGTGTATGTAGTCATTTCTACACTGTTCTGTCTTTCTGCAGATCAGTATGTCATGTACATACTGTATGACCGTGCTCTCCATTCTGTACGCTCCCTAGGTCCATCTGGAGGACCCTATTGAATAAGGAAGATGATTTAAAGTACCACTGAGGAAGTCTTGTATGTTTCCATTTATTATTTCTATATAGAAATGAAGTCACATCTTGTGAGTGGTATAGAGAAGAAAGCATTCTTCAAATCTATGACCGTGAAGCAGACGGCCTCTGTTGGAATGCTGCACAAAATTGTCACTGGATTCAGAACTAAAGGATACTTGTTTTTACAATATGGCGCGGAGTGAGGCAGTAGAGTGTTGCAGACAGCTCAGACCTTGAGACTTTGAGGCTGTGGACAGTCTTTCTACACCCTCCATTCCGGTTTACTGCTGCTACACTACTTAACCACCGGGCGGCCGCAGAGCAGGCCGCGGTTTGAGGCAGCAGAGTGTTGCAGTCAGCGCAGACCTTGAGACTTTGAGGCTGAGGACAGTCTTTCTACACTCTCCATTCCAGGTTACTGCTGCTACACTACTTAACCACCGGCCTGCCGCAGAGCAGGCCACGGAGTGAGGCAGGAGAGTGTTGCAGACAGCGCAGACCTTGAGACTTTGAGGCTGAGGTCAGTCTTTCTACACCTTCCATTCCGGTTTACTGCTGCTACACTACTTAACCACCGGGCGGCCACGGAGTGGACCGCGGGGTGAGGCAACAGAGTGTTGCAGACAGCGCAGGATCACGCGGTATGCAGTTGGCAAAGGCTGTCCTTGTTACCGAGAGAAGCTTGAAGGAACCCATGAAGGCGAAAGTGGAGAGACAGCAAGATGCCAGCAAAGGTAAGCATGTGGATGAGTACTTGCTGGCCCCCCCTGTCTGTCTCCTGGGTGACCAGGAACTAAAGACTAGGGAGGTGTCTAAGATCTCCTAAAGACTTAAAAAGCCTAACACAGCCCAGAGTACAGGCAAAATTAAAATGGCCGATTACTAAGAGATTGGCAAACTCGCAAGCAACAACACCAGCTATAACACCAGCTACAATGAGCCTGCTGGACCAGGCGGGGAAAACCGCTAACGTGAGGGGAAACACAGCGGAGCCATTAACAGTAAAGTTAACACAGCCCACGGAACATAGGAAAAGTTCCACTAAGACGAGGACTCGAGCATTGGGATGCTCTGACACGGACACGGAAGTAGACACATATGACTACTTAGAATACAAAATAATAACTGAGGAGGCCCTGTCAAAAGAACGACCCCTACCTGAGGCGGGTGGTCAGCGACGCTCAGGAACCTTGCCGGGATCCAAGGCGGGTACACCGGCTGCCAGCGTGGAGGCCGGCGGGTCTCTTCCCCTTCCCCTTGTGGATGGGGACGTAGGCAGGGGGTCGCGGACGCCTGTGGAGCCTGCCGATTTGGAGTGTTCGTGCGAGGTGGTCAGTGCTGCCGGACCGCCTGGGGCGGGCCGCTTGGGTGCCGCGGGTGCGCCGGACAGGGAACTGCTCTATGCCTCGGATGGGTTGGAGAGGGGCGGGGCCTCGCCGCTGAGGCTGGCGCGAGCGCCGTCTCTCGGTCGCGGAGATCCACTGGTTTGTGGATCCTGATGCTATCCCCGACCTTGCTGAATGGAGCGGGCCCGATGGGGTTGGCTCCATGAATGGCGTAGACTCCTCAGAGAGTGGTGACGGTGTAGAGCTCTCCCAGTGGCAAGAAGCAGATGAGGACCCTTGAGGAAATAATAAACAACACTTTTGATCGCAATGTAAACCAGAAAAAAAAATGGCAAAGGGCTATGAGAAGTTGAAAATAACAGCGAACACTGGCCAAAATGCAAAGTCAAATAGAACGTTGCTGGTCAAAGTGACTAAAAGTCGGAGTATAAAAACAAAAGTCATACAAAAACAAAAGAAACAAAAAATAAAGAGAGATACTACTAACACAGCCTGGACTAAAGCAAACTTAGTGAAAACTTTATTTCGTGTGAAGAATGGAGAAGTAAATCATTCTTTAAAGGAAATATCAGACACAGAACTGTTGGACAGCCTGTTGCAAAACGAGATCGCCCTCGATGGACGTAAACACGACAGAGACGGGTGCTCACAAGCCCATCTATACTCCAGGTAGTGAAAAAGAAATCAGTTCGACTCCCACATGATGGCATTACAGACAAACCAATAAACATACGAATTAACTGCTGGGAGACCACCAGCTGTTGAACAGAGAGGTATCAAGTAAAAAAACTATGGCAGTTGGCTGTCCCGAGACATGGAATGACTGGCAAAAAACTGCGTCAACTGGGAAAGCCACTGACGCACAGGAAAAAAACGACATTGAGCAGAGAAATGAGGACCGGATTAAGAAACCTACTGTAAATCCATTGACAACACAGACAACATCTGTGGAAACACAATGGGAATCACAATTAATTGGTCAGTCAGTGGCCCACGAAACACAATTATCACCCCGGAGGGTGGCGGGTAAAACTAAAGACGGGGGGACAGAAAAGAGCGTCCCTCGACTCACTGGCAAAACAGTTCTAAGATACAACAAATAGAACTTCAATCAAGTTTTAACACCTCAGGACGCTTAAAACTATTAAATGAACCTATTTCATCAGCCTCAACAGAAACCCTGTCGAAAAAGAAACTAGATCAAATGACCATCATGTCTAATGTGACCATTGCTTTGGCGCCGTTCAATAAACTATATGAAGCTTTGAATGATACAATGTGGGACCAAACTTCCTTTATTACTCTGATGCATAGAAAAATGACATATCTGGAGGGCTATATATTAGTCAAAGAAGTAAACCAACATAAGCCTGCTGGAAGTGCAATAGAAGGAAGGTCGATCACTACCCATCAGGATAACGAAAGAATCGATCAACAGAAGAATGCATTTACCCAGACAAAACAGGTCCCAGAATCAAGGACGGTGGGCTCACAAACTCAGATGAATCAACGTACGAAAGTATTACAAAAAGTAAAGGCCACACTTCCGACTGCATCTAAAGACAAAGAGAGACAAGGCAAAAGCAACAACTTTTTTACATTTGGGATCTGTAACCACCAGAAATCAATTATGGACAAAAAGACTAGATCTCCCAAAATGTCTGGCTTGATCAAGGATCCTAAACCCGCATCATTTTCAAACTTGAAACAGAATCAAAAATCAGATTATACCAAAGTGAACCCATGTATTCAAGTCTCATCAGACTCTATAGAATACAAGGACGACGTAGACGAATGGAGTATATATACGGTTGATGAACTAGAAATTTCAAATAGTTCAAATCAAAGAAAGTCTGTAGTCCTGGATTTAACAAGTTCAGGGCTGGAACCTAAGAAGAAAAAGCGAACGCTGGAAGGTAAACCAAACCAAGAGTGCCAGCCTCAAGATAGAAAGGAGAAAGAACAGGAACTTTATAGTAACAAAAGAGGGGTAAAGAATCCCAGTGATCCACACCCAGGAAACTTAGAAGAACAAGTAATAGAGGAAGAAAGAGCGGCCAGCAAAAAAAGGAAGTCACCAGGAACCCACAGGAGTGGGGGATGGGCAGAGTAAGAGCAGAAAGGAACCTCTTAGAGTGTCTCCGGCAAGAACTCGTAGAATTTTGGCAATAAAGAAGCAAGATTCCAGCCCGCAAACGAAGGAAGTGAAAAAAGTGTATTTACCAAGGATTAAAAGTGCTTATACCTTCAGATTGAAACGTATCATGAGGGTGAGTGACAGCCTGATTCTTAACAGAAAGACAATCAGAAAAATATTCAATCAGGTTCTAAGTCTTCGCCAACTGTAGATTAGCGATTTATGGATAGTGGAGCCATGTGAATCAGGGAAGACAGACGTCTCATATCTACACATCAGGTCTCAGGTAATTAACGCGATATTATGGAAAGAAAAAGGTAGTTTGGAGACACTGGGCTATGAACCTGCAGTTTTACAGCTGACAAACGAGAGACTACCGAGAAATCACCGGCAAGATCAAAGAAGCCCGTGCAGATCGGAAAGAAGTGGTCATAATAGAACTAGGAGTTCCGACGGTGAGGCCAGAAAATCCAAGCTACAATGAAGCACAATCAAGAAGATGGAGCCCAGGGACCTAGGAGGGAAAAGAACAGAATTATACAGGGACCAGGTCCACCGGTCACATCGCCGTCAGGAAAATTTTAATGGGATGAAAAGATCTATGGCTTATTACAAACACTAGATTGAGTACAGACAAAGAACTAAATCTCCCTCAGAATCCAAAGGGACCTTTTGCCCAGGGCAACAGCGAACAGAGATTGTGTGCAATTTTATATAACCAGGAAAAAAAATCATGACACAAGGAAGGGACTTAACCATCAAATCCCCAGAACGATGGACATGGCACTCAACGGCTCAGTACATAAAACCTCGTAATTAGCAACACCACCAGCTTTGGCCGGAAATGCCGCAGGATACTGTACCCAAAGGTCTCTCTAACCGCACTACTTTCAAGAACTACATCGACATGGCATCCTGGAACACCAGATGCTTTGGGCACTTAACAGCAAGATCTGATGTAAATCTGGGCCACTGGGACATCCTATGTCTGCAAGAGACCTGGCAGATTAACAAACCTGAGATGGATGGCTACATGATTTTTAATATACCAGCTAAAAAAGGATTAATGGGTCGTCCTACAGCTGGTTTACTGACAGCAATTCGATCAGGATGTGGCTTGAAAGTGACAGATCAGATAAATTCATCACATTTAATCCAAGCACTAATCGTCACTTGGAGACGTGTAGATTCAACAAATTGCAAGGAAAAAGAAGAAACTATACTGTTGGTCAATGTATATTGGAACCCGGAAGCAATTACGGATGACGTCTTTTGTGAGTCAATTGAGTGCATCGTGGAAGAGGCATCTGATACTCACAGACACAATCATACAAATATAACAGGGGATTTTAATGCAATATGTCCAGAGATTGGGAACCCACGAGTACCCCTATCAAACACTTCCCCAATTCTGGAAAGAGGGAGGAAATTAGAAAAAATGTTTACAGCCAGAGATCTTCATAATCTGCACTGGATACGCACAGAAACCAACAAAAGGATCTCATCATGGCAAAGGGAATCCCAATCGGGGACAATTGACCACACATATGTGTCGAAAGAACTGTTAGGTTTAATTACACGCTTTGCAGTAGTGAAGACTGATAACAGTGACCACAACTTACTATCTACAAGGTGGATAACATTAAAGAAACAGCAGTTGGGTCTTGAACACAAGCTAGAAGTAAATACAGGGGGAATCCACCTAAAACTACCAGAACAGGCACTTAAAGAAATTTCTGAAAGTTGTACAGTACTATCGGCAAGATACATCATTAACCCAGAGGACAAGGTTGAAGCTGTGGATTATATTCCCCTGTTAAAAAAGTCTACAAAACCTGCATACAAATCTAAGCATCCGCCTGCCAATTACCAACATATATACAATGCTGAAGTTGCCAGCAAGCGACGCTTAGTAAACAAACAAAAAAGATTGGCAAGGGCATCGGGATTGCTGACACATGTAGAAAGTTGGAAAACAGCCAAGCAGGAATATAAAACATGGATACTGCAAAAAAAAGACATCAATTATATCAGGCAGATGCTGAATTGATGTTGAATACAATATGTGGAAAGAAGTCTAGTGAATTCTGGTCTCTGATAAGAGGAACTGCAAAGGCAAATAACAACGCCCTACAAAACAGCGTAGGAGAGGAAGCCTGGTTGACTCATTTTTCTGACCTGTATATTCAAACGAGGGGACAGAGAAAATCCAAACCATTACCGGCCAATTTCACTTTTGGATGCGATTGGAAACATTTTTGCAGGCTTCGCTCTGGAGGCATTCCAAGAATGGCTGGTCTCAGCAAAGTACAGCGATCCCTTCCAGACGGGCTTCGTCAAGAATTGAGGAACTGCCGTTAACATCATAACGCTGGGTACAATCAAGGCAAAGGGTTTTAAAGACGGACAAGCCACCTATTTGGCTTTTATTGACCTGGTCCAGGCTTTTGACCAGGTCAATAGGGCCCTCTTACGACAAAAGCTGAAACACATTGGATGCCCAGAGAACATCATAGCACCGATTCAATAACTTTATAGGGAAACTTCAAAGCCCGTAAAACTGAGCCAACAAGGCCTCTTGTCAAAAACTATTTCCACTCAGAGAGGTGTAAAACAGGGGTGCCCATTGGCTCCAGCACTATACAACGCATATATGGCTGACATACAGTCAGAATGTTCCCGCCGAAACTAGGTGGAATGGAAATTTCCCGTCTTATATGCGGCCAACATTATTCTTCTAGATAGGATCCCGGTAGGGCTCCAGAGGCAGTTGCCGAACCTGAGTGAATATCTTAAGGCAAACAACTTACAACTCAACTCCTCAAAAACGAAGGTAATGGCATGGGAACCCCCTGGCAGCAAGAAATATCCGCAGGCCAATTGGTTTGCTGAAGGTCAGAAACTGGAAAAGGTTAGCTCCTTTAAATACCTAGGAGTCATGATAAGCCAGTCAATGAAAGAAACAGAAATGCAAGACATGCTCTGGTCTAAAATAAAGATCTTAGCAAACCAAGCTAAAGCAGTGGACCGAAAATATGGAAGATTTACAGCAGTGGCAATTCTCAACTTTTACAAAGTGAAGGCAGTTCCAGCAGTGTTATACGGGACAGACACTTTGCTCTCACTTCCAGACAAATTGTGGACTGATCTGGATAGCTTTTTCTGGAAAGAAAGTACTATGCCTGGCACAATCAACTCCAATATCGCTTATCAAACAGGAACTATGCCTGAATTTGATGAAGGCTATTCAAGAGAGAAATACATTGAATCTATACCGAAAAAACCTCTTGGACGTTAAACCGAAAGCATTGGATCTGGTTAGCAAAGAAATGGAAGGAGGAAATATTCCTGCTCTAGAACTCTGGAAAAATCATAACATGAAAATTCTAGAAGCTATAAATACACTAGTCGAATTACTTTTGACAAACCCTGATAAAGTGTTGAAGAAACACTTTGAGGCTGATTGGATTCATACGGGAGAGATTGCAAATGACTATAAGTTGACAAAAACCTTTCGAACTACCCAGATGAAGAGAAATGCGGTAAGAAGCTACTTGGAACTGTTCCCAAACAAATATCTAAGTAGGCTCTTCATGCGCTTCCGTTTCAACCAACTAAAAACAAATTAGATATTGTTCATGCGAAAACTTTCTTCGACAAATAAGTGCAGATACTGCAATATGTAAAATGTGACAGAAACAAGCAGGCATCTTCTCCTTGAGTGCAAATGGACTAATAGCGCATGGGTAGCTGCATTGGGGAAAATTTTGAATTCTTTTTCCACGTTAACAGAAGACGACTGGTGGTCAATCTTAACGAGCGGCGATGCTACCCATTGTGTGATTGGAGTAGCCAAATGTTTCGGATATATTGACTTGGAGAACCGTGGGTTTGACATAGCAGAAGATATGGGGAGGGATGAGTTGAGTACAAAGCAATAGTATTAGATGCCGGATGGAGTAAAAAGTTTACACGTCTGAATATCGCATGGCTACCGCTATGATGAACTTTTTAAGTGATTGCCATTTTGTAAAAATTGTTTTTCAATTTAAATCAAAATAAAAAAAATAAAAAAATATATGTGTTAGGAAAGATTTCTTAATTGTGGGTAATTTTCCTTCCATGTGGCAACCCCTAAACTTTTTGCTGTTGTTTTCACCATGATCTAGACTTTGCCAGAGAAGTGCAGCCTTCTGCCGCACTCCTCTGGGCTTTCGCTCCATTCTTACGGGGAAACTGACATGCCCTTAAGACAGTCAGTACCGGGAAACGCTGTTTTCCGTAGGTTCTTTATCATGTTGCAGCTTTCGTGCAACATGACACAAGAGGGCACTGTAAGCTAAGTTACTGCTCTCTTGGGTCTCTAGTCTTCTACAGGCCCTAGATACTCTGTTTGGATTGTAAATGATCGGTGCAAGTGAATCACGGACGGGAATGGTGGCAGCGATAGTTTCTTGTGTTTTTGAGCTCCTTTTGGCGTTTTAAGCGCGTTTCTCGCGCTTAGCCCAAAATGGTGTCCTGGCTCCCAAAATGGCCAGACCACGAGGCTCCTTTGTCCTGTCCGCTGACCGTCTTGCCCCCTTCACCTTCCCCAGGTCGAGCCGACCCGGGGCCTTCCTGATTTGGGCATGTACTTTCCCACGAAACACAGATGCTTTCGTAGGCTTCTACAGGCCTTGTGTGTGCCTCCAGGATGTGGGCTGGCTGGGATGTCTGGTCCCAATACACATCCTGGGTGCCAGAGAGTCTAGTGTGGTGTGAATGCCTGGGACCACCGTGGTCCGTGATAGGTCCACGTATGGTGTGTGTGTTTTATGAGCGGATCTCCCATTGGGTCCCCTCCGTTTTGGCGTGAAGGGAACCGTGGATAAGAGGGGGCTGGAAACGCCACTACCATGTCGATCTCCTGAGTTCTCATGAACAAAGGAATACAGGAGCCAAGTATCCTGCAACCACGGGGCTGAACCGAGGAATCGCTGGTGACCCGCTGAAGGACTGCTCCTCTGCACTGCTGTCGCTTAGTGAAACCCTTTCTACCTCTGATCGAACCAGAAGGCCTGTATTGGTACTACGACCCTTGGAATAGCGGGGACAGCTATTCTCGACATCTTCACCATCTCCTGCACGTAAGCCTTCGGAAGTGTCTCTGGGCCATCCAGCAGACTGACCAGCCTACCCAGGAGTCTTGCTCTGTAACCGCCGCCAGGTTGTGTTGTATTTCGAGTCCTTGTCACTCTCACACGATTCGTACACTTGGCATTCCCAGGTCTGAAGTTAGTAGTGTACATTTGGCTGGGATACACACGGCCGCTCCGTTGCCCTGCTGTGGTAACAAACTGTGCGGGTTCACTTCTTTTGGGACATCTTTAACTCCACTCTGCTGCGGCAGAATCTACACGACAACGAGACGTCCCCTGCTCCCCTGAACCTGCCAGCACTGAAACTGAAGCGGAGAAGCCTGGGTCTGCTTGCATCGGGGACTGGTGAGTAGCATAGCTAGGAACTGGTCGCCCTCCTGAGGGAGCCCATAGCTTTTCCCCGCTGTGTCAAACAGCACGCCGTTCCGTACTCGCGCTCTGCTTCTGCCCGCAGTAGAGGCTGCGCTTGAGTCGCGGAACTCTGTTCTTCTTCATTTGTGCACCAAACTGAACTGCCTGATTCCCTCGGAGGGACTCCCCTTTTTGCCCGTTGGCACCAGCGTGTGCAGGTACTTTTGAGCACAAGGCTCCACTCTTCGGAGGGCTTGGACTTCCTTCTAGTTAGGTGCCTCTGAAGGCGGACGGGGTCTAATCATTATTTCGCACTGCATGTTTTCCTCCCCTTCTAGGTGGACTACACATTTCGTGCATCTAACACTTTAGACTCGTTTGTATTTGTATATATATTGTATTGGTTTGGTGTGTGTTGGTTTACTAGAGTTTTATCGTGATTTCTCGCTACGGTCATTGTTGCAAAGGCCTTGGAATAAATGTGAATATATTTTTAACATAACACCTGTTTGGAGTAGTTTGTAAGTGTCCTTGCTTTGTGTGCTCATTGCGGGCTTTCAGTCACCCTCACCCCTCTTGAGACCTAGTCTTGACCGCCGCGACCGCTACCCTGATTGGTCTGGCTTGTCCAGAGGTTACCCTGTTCCAAGTAATTAGGTTGGCCTTCTGAACTTCTGCGCCGCAAGGACAGAGTTCAGAAATCCGTCTTAACAATATGGGTAAAAGGGCTCAAGTCCTGTAAAATATCAAAACCCCTGTCGCCTTTTTGACTGGGTACACTGCCGTGTTGTATGGTGATAGTGATAGCACTAGGATGCCTTGCTTTTCTAGTGCTGCAATGTTTTCATAGATGCCCTCATCTGACTCCCTTGAGACTGGGTATTGTTTAACTCGTGGTAAAATGTCTCCTGACTTTAGTTTTATCTTCACAGCTCCTATCCCTTTCAGATGCCCCATATCATAGGGACTTGTAGTCCATAGAATGATGGGTACCTTTGCCAGATCCTCCTCAACAAAAGTCGGCAGGGCCATCAGCATCATCACCATTCTCAGTGGAACCACTCTAATGTATTTTCACCCAATGATCTGCCGTCTCTGAATAGTTCTTTGCCTGTGACTGGTCAACCAGTCCCCTTCAGCTAAGGCGATCACTCCTTACCATAATCACCCAGTGTCATCTGTCCCATGCACTGCTATCCACTCGTCTCCCACGATCACTGCCTCTAGTTCGAGTGGTACTATCGTCCCTTCCTCCTAGTCTAATGGTATCTCTGGCCTGAATAAGTACTCATTTGGAAGGTGCCACATCTTCCCCTGAATCTCTGGGAGCCATGCTATTGCAATCCCAGTCCCATATTGGAACAGATCCTCAGCCACTGGAACCCCCCTCAGTACCCTTTGTCCACAATATGATTGAATGTTTTCCCTCACATTAAGGTGTATCCCTGGAGTGCAGCACACTATCCCCTTCAGTGAATGAGATGGTCATGTTGAGTCTGCTCATTTCTCTCCCCGGTATATTTACAGATGTGTGTTGGGAGTAAAATAGGGACAAGGATAGATCATGCTCCTCTATACAAAGTGCAATATTGTCTGTAAAAGGAACCACTTTCATTGGCTCAGAGAATCTTTGAGCATTCCTGGCATCACCTGTGGAAACACATGCAGATTTAGTCGCCCATGCATCTACAAGAAAGGAGAAAGTTTTGTCACCTATCGTCACCCCTATGCGTAATTCCTCTGTAGGGTTGGGGAATCAATAGGATGGAACATATCAAGTCTGTCTGTGGGCAGTCCTATTGAGAGTATAGGGACATCCCATTCCCTAGGAATGGATTTCATCCACAACAGTGACCTCCCCCCAGGTTCCTAATGGGAGTCGTCATGGAGTCTGTGCATGCTACTGTCCCGTCATTCGGTTGTGTGTTATTCTGTTTTCTGGGGGACTGTGTGTTACCCTGAATCTGTGGTGCCTGTGAATACTTCTGCAGAGGTGCTTGCTTTTGTGGTGCCTGCGCCATTGGCTGGTGTGTCTGCGCGTATGCATTTGTTGCCTCTCCCTGTTGTGGTTTCTGGTCCTTTATAATACTCACCCTTTTTGCCTTGGTATGCTGGCTGATATTGCATTCCCCCATCCCCCGGCATTTCCCTGCTTCTGCACACTCTTGAGATGTGTCCTATCTGTCCACATAACTAGCATCGGGGTGGCTCGCTCCCCTGTCCTTGGAACCCCCAGAAAATCTCACTGGGTCCTGCTGCATCTGTTGCCCGTATCCTGGAGACCCCCCATGGAAATCCCCCTTGGTTGTGCTGCATCTGAGGCACACACCCACATCCTCTAGGTGGCCCTCCTCTTCCTCAAAAGGAAGAGGGGGCATTTCCCCATCCCTGACTCCTCCCTTCTCGGGCAGCAGTGCATACTGCGTCTGTGGTGTCCCTTGTCCTCCTGTGCTCGTAGGTACTGCCTCTTCCATGGCGTATTTAGATTGGTTTCTCTATACTAAGTTTGCTTCCTTTCCTCATGTTTTCTCACAGTAGCCTACAATGGTGTACTATCGTGAGATATATTTCTGGCCAAGGCTTTGCCTCCATTCACACTAATGTCTTCAGTTGCTTTTGCACTAACTCTGGTAACCGTTGGCATAATTTATGGTAGAATAATGCTACCTTTTGTCCCAAAGTTATCGTGTTTCAAGGTGCCAAAGCTCTTGAATCGTCTGAATGTAGTGTAAGGGGTATTCGCCTTCCCCCATTTTGTGTGCCATAATCATACTAATGTCTGACGTGTCTAGCAATTGTGTCCTTAGAGCTTGCCATACAGCCTCTCTGCAGTTTGCAAATGGCAAACCATCGTGTGATGTGTCCTGGGTGGTTACTCCTGCATACCCCGCCCAGTTCCATACATCATCAGCAGCTTCCCCAAGGATTGCCACTAGTAGTCTCTTTACATCCCCCATGGCCATTTTCCGTCCCACTGTCATCCTTTCCATTTCATATATCCATTTCCCTGCACCCGAGGTTAACTAGGGTAGCCTACACCTCAAGTTTTTCTTGTCTATGTGTATCCATGGTCTATATTGAGGTCATCCCATTCCTTTTCCAGTCGGGGCATTTGTGTGAATCTGGTCTCCCCATTCGCTCCTTGTGTCAATTGTATCTGCCTAACTAAATAGTGCTGAGACAGAGCGCATGGTATTTGGATCTAGTTAGGCCAAATAAAAGCTGGACCTAGCCTATACAAGCTTTACGATTGACTTCTGTACCATCAAGGTAGTTGAAAAGATAAAAACTTTAGGCACAATATTCGAGGCCTCCCTAAATGCGGTCTCACAGGTCGACTATGTGACAAAGAACACACATTACCATCTTAAAGTCCTGAGACAGATTTATCCTTTGGTGTCACACAAATATTGTGAAACAATTCGATCTATAATTATGCCTCGGCTGGACTACTGTAACACTGTATTATGTGGAGCAAGTAAAAAGAACATCCAAAGGCTGCAGTCAATCCAAAATGATGCTGTTAAAATAATTTCAATATTACTAGGAAGAAACACATTTCACACTATAGAAGGGAGCTACATTGGTTGCCCATAGAAAAACAAAAATAACTACTGGAAGTAAACCTCCAAACAGGTCCTTGCAATTAAGTGCCATACCTTTTGACTATTCCTCATGCCCAAAGAGCTTGAGGATCAGGAACATCCTTTCCCCTTAAAGTGGCAAGTAACTGGAATAAACTGCTCGTATCTATGCGAGAAGAGTAAAGTTACACTCTATTCAGAAAAAATCTGAATACCACCCTGTTAGAATAAATCAGCCACTGTTCTTTTAGTTCATGTCATCTGTTTTTCACCCTGATGCCTGCGGGTTATGGCACGGTACAAATAAATAAAATAAATAAATCTGATCCCCCAGCATCTCGAATGTCAGTGCAGGCTATGGCAGTCTCCCCCTTCTTCCATCCTGGGAGATCCCCAAGTCTCTGCACATATGGGAGCAAGTTGTCAAAACTGTGAGGAGTCTCTGGTGATCGATCATCTTTGTCACCCTAGGATCCCCCTGTATCTTTCCCTGCTTCCCCTGCCACACTTTTCTCGGTGCTCTTCCCAGTCGACCTGTGATTGGGTCGCCCCAATCCTCACTTCCCTCTGTGTGTCCCCTTCTGAGTCGGTGTCCACATCACTGCAAAAATCAACATGAATCTCAGCCTCCTATAGGTCATGTCTTTGCCGGGCTTCCCTCCGAAGTCAAGTCCCGACTGCTTCTTCCCCCACAGGACCCCATGCCTGCCCAGTCTGATAAAGTGGCAGTACAGTCCTGTGTCGTCGTGCTGTCTGGCTCGGTTTGCCTGCCTCATACCATTTTGTTATCTCTAGTGCCCATTGCCCACTTTACCCTTGTGTCTCTAATCGTGCGCAACTTGCGGTTGAGCCATGTGAGTCACTCTAGTTGCCACTTTCTCTGTTCCCTCTTCACTACAACTTGCTTTGCCTTCTCGTCCTCTTCTCTCATCTTTCGATCTTTTCTAGCTCCCTCCTCCTCTCGCTGTTCCCGCTCTCTCTTCCTCCTTTTGCTTGTCTACACACTCTTGTGTCTCTCCTTTGCTTGCTTTTCCCTTATGCCTACTTTTTCGATTACCTCCGCCCAGTCTCTCGCTTCACTGTTCCCCTTTAGGCCCTCCATTTCTTTGATCACCATCACTGTTTCTCCCATTGCCTTCCCATCTAGCTTCAGTAGGATGTGCCTTCCTACCCATTCATTTGAGGCTATGCCCTCTAACCCCTCCTTGGTGCTATTCTATACCACGATGCCTGCTCCATTTCCGCCGTCTGCCTGTCCAACCCCTTTCTGCCCCTCCTCCTTGGTATATAATGGAGGTCAAAATACTGGGCATGTGTATCCCTCCACTGCCTTTAGCTCCCGTAGTGGGTATAGCCCCTGCTAGTCTTCTGTATCCTCTTCCTTTTCTCTTGCAGAGAAAGGTAGAGGAGCAGAGGTCAGGGACGCTGGCCCTGGTGTCTCCTGTTGGCTCTGCATCCATGGACGCCTCGCTAGTTCCCGCTCGCCCTCCTGGAACATTCCCCAAAGCTCAATTATCGTCATACGGTTTGCTAATTTCTTCCTGAAAAGTTTCCTGTAAGTGTGTCAGTAGATGTAGCTGCACATTTTTGGAGAAACATCTGCATTGTGGCCATGGCTTAGTCAATTTACCATCTGTGCTTTTCATCCATTCTGTGCTGTATTTACAAATCTTGTCCTTATAGGGTGGAAGGGTTTTACACAAGCGCTGTAGAGGCATGTCCCCCCTCACTTCTCTTGCTGCATTTCTCTTATACTTGACCTCAAGTGGAGGCTTTTGATACTCTGCTGTTACAAAAGCACAATGAAATAATAGTTTAACAATTCTCGAGCCTCTCTGGCCCCAAAACAACCTGTCGAGTGTGCTCCACGCACCGCCCTTCAGCAACTCCCTGCCTCCTCAGGCATGGCCAACAATCTTGTGCAAGAACTTTCTGTGCATCACCACTGGACAACCTCCTCTCTCAATCTTAAGTTTCTCAACACTTTTACACAACACCTCATGCTCTCCGAGTCCTATGCACAGACCTAATGGGTAACGTCACCAACTCATAAAACAAGGTAGGGCTAAAGATTACTTACAGTGTACACAATGCTAGAATTCTGTTGAGTAAAAATATACACAACCCCAACATGAACCCAGAGCTGTCTTCCTGCTTTCTAATAGGGAAACCAATATTTCTTGTGTTCAATCTGTACCTACAATGTCACCTTGTAGATAAAACATCTCTGCGAGACTTAACCAGATGAACACCTTCCGCAATCTAGGCCAGCTCTCTGTGCTAAACTATAAACAGAAACAGGGATACCATCATCTTTGACCCAAGCTAAAATGCCCAACCCACAGGAAATCCGCTATTCACAACTTCTGTCATCTGTGCCGTTTAGTCAATAGTTAGTTATTAACCAAAACCTTTTACCTCAAGACCAAATGTGACCTAACCACAAAAATGACACCTATCTCTGATTTGTTCCCTGGTATGCTTTACAATACTCAACACTACTAGACAATACTCCAAAGAGATACTCATCAATACTCCGTACCACCTTCACACCCCCCGTTACTTTCCAACTCCCGTTAGTTGCTGTGTGGCTGAGTCAATACTTACACTCCGTGATCTGATGCTGTTCAGCTACTGGGTTTCTCAAAGCTGCCAAGCCACCCTTCTGGTCTGCTGGACTCACAGTTCACAGCAGGATATTTCCAAGCTGGATCCTGACTGCCTTTGCACAAGATGTGGTTTCCCATTCTTCATGGGTCCTGCAGCCCACAGGATGCTGCGGTGGGAGAGGCAGCTTCATGCTGAACGTGGATAGCCAACCATCCTGTGCTACCAACTTGTTGGAGGATGGGTCAGAGTATGCCAGAGGTCTGGGGATTGCTACAAGTTCACCCGTTCCGCTCCTATGGGCCTAACAATTCTTTCCCCAGGACTTGCGGAGGGCAAGTAAGAATTTTTGTTTATTACAAAAACCAACAGGGATCATACTGGACATTCAAAAGATCTCCAGATTCTCCAATCCAACAAGCAGGATACCCGGTTTTGATACACAATGGGGTCAACACCTGGGTCCTCCCCCAAAAACCTATTGCCCATTTTAATTGGGTGCTCAGAGTGGTAGGCAGTATGAATGACCTATATACATCTTACTGTATTGGACCTTCCATGTCAGGTGGCTGGCCTGCCCCTATCCCATGAAACTATTACATTGACGCAGGGTCACAGGATTACCATTGGCCCTTGCCCCCTTCCATCTCCCCTAGATTTCTGCCCCACGATTAACTGGAACTGGTCTTCTCAGGCCTCAGTGCACATCTTCAAGGGGATGTGAGCTGTTCATCTTCCCACCAGGGCGAATACCCATTGTCTAGCTTGACTGCATCGCATGGTTGAAGACCGCAAAATTTAGCTCTTCTCATCTGCAATTATGAGGATTTGCTCTGCAGTTGGCTCCTTGTTGTCTTAAGTTTAGATTGTGCGGTTTGTCTCAGACCTTGACTGTGACCTCTGGCCTTCCCGCTCGGTGCAGCCTGGTTCTGTTCACCCTTGCCCCCTGTCTGTGGCTTGAGGCATTATGTGATTTTCTTTAGACTTCTATGATTTCTACACACTTATATTGTGCAATTTCTCCTATAGGTTAGTCCACCTTGGTCCTACCAGGCTCCTTATGTACTCCTATAGTTCCATATGGCAACTAACCCTAAGCATCTGCATGCTTTCTCTGCATTTCTTCATGCCCTTGCGTCCAGCATTTCTGCACTTGGCTAATGAGAAAATAATAAAAGCTTTGACAATATGTATATGTATCTGCCCTCCCTCTACATAACTGTGTAAGCATGTTCTTTGTGTATACAAGTGTGCGTTCATGTAAAGCTGTGTATGGTTGCGAGTGTACTTCATAACTAATGCGGCTACGTCGTGTTGTCACTTAGTGACATCAGCACTGTGGTTACTCAGCATTTTTTTTCAACAACATTCATCATGCCATTTGGATCTATGACCACTGTTGAGGCACCTGTATCCATAAAGACATTTACTGGATAAGGTTGGAATGGCTGTCTGAGGGAATACCTCTCTGCAGTGGTGTCACTGGCGCTCCTGGGGGTTGTCCGAACTGAACCCTTTGGCCCTTTTTTGAAAAGGTAACCATGTAGTCCTATGGATGGGACAGAGAATAACTTCGCAAAATGACTGTCTTGAAAAGTTAGCAAATAAAATTGTTTTATTAACAATAATCTAAAACAGGGAGTACAACGAAAATCACAAAGCATAATCGCGAAGCTTTTCATAAAAAAAAACATGTCTATACTAAAAGTTAATTATAAGTGAAGTCATACTACGTGGCAAATTAAGAAACCTATAGGAGATTGTGGTTATCTAAAGGAGAACATCTAGGTATACTTTCTGTATGGGATTGGGTTGTGATTGTGTCTCTATAGTCGAGTGGACAATTTATACCCACCCCTTGTGCAAGTCAACCTCAATATTTGTTAGATACATGACACCCCATTGGCTATCAAACTATAGGGCTCTTCGTATAAGGCCCTCTATAATTGGTTGGCACGCTTGTACTCTTCTGGAACATTCCATGCTCTAGCAGCATGTAAGATGGTACCCCCTTGTGATTTCTTGGATGCAGGAACTTTGTTCCATCTGGTGCTAAGCTACTGGCCTTTCGGTAGTCTCTAATTTCTCTAGAAACGAAAAGTTGTGTTCCTTCCATATCATAGGATATGAGTGAGCAGACATAGCAACTCTCCTTAGAGTTTTTCTCACCTATGTTTTTCATGTTTTGATACCACATGTTGTTACCCCAAATGTGCTTGGTCAATCCCATCATCATCTTCTGCATTTCTCTTACTTCTCACTATTAGCAAGTCAATGCTCAATAAATAATCACATAGTTCATCATAAACAGTTCTTTCTCTGGGTAGAACCATAGGTATCTCCACCTTAACAGAAGTGAGTACATCAAGAGCAGTACTTGCAGTTGGAGGAATCACAGAAGGCCCTACCTCCATGGGAACTTTAATAAAATAAGGAATGCTAAACAGAAGATCCTGAAAGACACTGTATAGTGGCACATGCGTATATCACAAACCAACATATCAATTTCCACCATTTGCAACATTCTGGATTTAGTTGGGCTTGCCCATCTTCAGAAATTGTACCATTTCAAGTTTAAAAGGAAGGAAAAACCCTTTTTAATCAGGCAATTCGGGTATATCAGGTAACTGCAGAATCAGTTAAATTATGGCTTTGACCACACTCCTTATGGCAGGGCCATTTTTTGGATCATGCTGAAAAAAAAGGTATGCTAATGCTACACCACAAAACAACATAAGCTCATAGTATATAACAAAAACAGCAAGTAAGATCCTATGGGCATCCTCATTTCTCAAAAACAGGTAGTCAACCAAATAATTTTGTTGTACAAAAAGAATCAGCGTACTGGTCATGCTTCCAATTCCTTATTAGGTGCTGGCACTTCATATCCACAATATATCAACTTTCTAAAGTTATATTCTGTGGCTCAAGAAATGAGTTTGCACTACTGCTATATTATCTATAAACAGCATCTGGAAGTACCACAGTCCAAGTGCAAATCTGCTGCACTCATCGATTAATATGTTTTTTTAATCATCCTTCCTCATCATCATCGATCGAGTCTGCACAGGCTGAAATTATTCTTCTGGTCTTGCTTCTGAATCAATCATTAGGGGTGCTTCAGCCTCTCCAATGTAGACATTATCACTGAGCTGAATCCATGCTCTTCTACCTTGGACGTTTACTGCATAGGGAGTAATGTCTTCCACAACAAACGGGATAAGAAATCTAGGTTCACACAACTTTTGAGTCCAGTTCAGGGAACAGAAATATCACAACAGATAAACTTCTGTGCTGATAAGTTTGGAACTCCGGCTGCTGAATGGTCTTCATCGGTGTTCTGAGACCAACCCCCCTGGCACTTGAGTTGATATGAAATGACAGCGATACTGTCATACATGTTAAGTCCTCATTTAATTTATTTCCTAAAAGTTCTGGAGAACTCTGGGCATCACTTTTGCTCCTCAATGAAGAAGTCAAAGACATTCTCATTCGTCTCCGTTACTAGTTCATAGGGTGTGAGGTGATGGTCCAAACCAGGCTGATTCCTTAGAGCATACAGCACTAAGGACAGGCAATATAGCCATCCCTTTTTCAGTGTCCATTTCAATTTGGCAAATCTCTCCTTTAGGAGGCCGTTGTGTCTCTCACATATCCAGTTTGCTTGCAGGTGATGAGCAGAAGAAAACTTGTGTTTAATATTCAATAATAAATCCTACTTGTTCAAAAACTTCTTTAACAAAATGTGGCCCATTATCAGATCTCAGCACTTCACACACTCCGCATCTTGGAAAGACTTCAGTACTAAAAACTTCACTGCACTAGTGGCATCAGGGTGTGTACAAGGACCTGCTTCGATCCACCTGGAAAAGTGACACACCACCACTATCAAATACCTATATCAACTACATGCTTGCAACATTTCAACATAATCAATATGTAAATGCTGAAAAAGACCATTCGGTCAAGGAATCACTCCTAATCGTTCACAGTGTATGACCAGCTGTAAACTTTTGACATGCGATGCAATTTATTACATAAAATGCAACGTGTTCTAACAGGTTCAGTACAAACCAGTCTTCTGCAATAGCTGCAGAAAAACTCTCCCTATTTACATGCGCTGGGTAGTGCAGCTGTTCAAGCGCTACCTTTAATAATGATACTGGCATCACCAGCTTTCAGGTACTGTCCTGCCACCATAATGCTTCTGTGAGGGATAAAGAACACCCCATTCGCTTCCGCAATTCTTGCTCTTCCTGTGGTGCACTGCCTTGAGTTTCCATTAACTGAGCTCTTGGTAAATGGTTAAACCCTTTGTTTGACACCATCATTTTAACCACCTTTTCTTTAACATTTGGAGCATCAAAACTTGAACTGACGCATACGCAATTTTTTTCGCTTATGCATCTGCGGCTTCGTTCCCACGAGCAATACAGTCAGATTGCTTAGTGTGCGCTGCACCTGTAACGATCACTATGGCTACTGGGAGTTGTAGTCCCCTAATAAGCCTATCCAATAAGGATGTGTGTGTCATGATCTCTGCTTCCAAAAGGTCAGGGTTTTCCCAACTCCCTTGGAAGCAGATCCATAACCCAGGTTCCGAGTGCCAACCAGTCCCAATTGGGACCTTTTGGACCCAGTCCTGGCGCCAGTGGCACCAGGCTCATAAATATGCCCAGTCCCAGCGCTGGAAGCGCCGGGCTCATAATGCTTGGGTGGACTTACCTTCAGCAGACCATGCTGCTTACTTGCCTGCCAGTTGAGCCTCTGATCCTCTTCTGTTTGGAACTACTTTTCCTGTTGGGTGGGGCTGGAGCCACTCCCTAGATTCAGAACACTGGAACTCTTCTGGAAGGCAGGAACTCTTTTCTTACCAGGAACTCTTTTCTTACTTAGGCGTGGCTGTGGAAGGAGACACCTAAGCACTACAGGAGGCTATTTAAACCACACCCGGTGGATGAATCTTGCTTTGCGTTATTCTGCAACCTCTGCAGCAGAACGCTCATCGTGTCTTCTGCATCCGGTCCTGGGCCTAAGGAAAAAGGCTTACCATCCTGAATCCAGTCTTCAGCAACACCTATAAAGACAAGAAAGAACAGGTTAGCATTCCGGCATCTGAAAGGCAAAGGCTTACCATCCTGAATCCAGTCTTCAGCAACACCTATAAAGACAAGAAAGAACAGGTTAGCATTCCGGCATCTGAAAGGCAAAGGCTTACCTACTCTTCGTGCGCTCCGGAGGTCTTCACACTGCATTCCGGCATCTGAAAGACAAAAGTTTACCAACTCTTCGCACGCTCCGGAGGCCTTCGGCGCTGCATCCCGCATCTGAAAGACAAAACAAGGTGCGTTTAAAGACATTGGGGAACTTTAATACTCACGTGCCATTACTCCTTTCCACATCTAATCCAGTGGGTATTCCGGCACCCTGCAGCCGCTCCGAACTCGTACCTGCAAAATAAAAAGACAGTTAGAGCGCATAGTGAAGCAGGCAACAAGCGCTTACTTACGTGCTTCCAGGCGCTTCTATTCATCACACGGGCTCCATCTTCAACTCACTTCAGCCCGTCATCCGCCATCGCCGGAACCCTGCAAAACAAGAGACATCATTACTAAAGACTTTAAAGACATTTGAATGACTCGAAACTTACCGTTCGTGCAGTAAACGACGGACAGCAGTCCTCTGAAGTCAAGAGGCCTGAGCTACCTATCCAGTGAAGAAACTGGTTACAGCACCCTGCCCCGAGGCAGATGGAGAGCTCGGCATTCACTTACCTAAGGTGAGAGCGTTAACCTTTGGGGGTGTACAGGAGAGGAGAAGAGGAAGAGATAGGGACACCCCAATAACCCCAGTTCATTAACCCCATATTTTCTATCTGCAGACATCTTACTCTACACGTCAGGCATACAGTGCACAGAGGTCCAGCCCAAAGAGCCAACCGGGTGCTACACATCACCTTTGAAGATACGGTAGTCGCCCAGTCAAGACCGGCGCCTCTGCGAGAATCAGGTGAGCGTTACAGAACGCAAAGCCTACCGCAAAACTCTCGCCCAGGCGCTATGGAAACCTCGGATACTGACCCCCTAGCCCGGTTACTTGGGGAACTAAGGGCAGAAGTGCATGCAGCTCGTCAGGAAACGAATGCTCTAAGAAGGGAACTAATTATTTCCAAGGAGAGAACAGACAATCTTGCTAGGCAAGTGCTACAGTCACGAGCCGGACAGACCCCGTTACCCGCATCAGGGGCAAATCTTCCTTCAACATCCTCTATGAATCCAGTGCAGATCAACCTACCTGGGAATGTACCTCTGGCTCCGCCCGAACGATTTTCTGGTGACCCAAAGAGGTTTGCAGTATTTATCAATCAGTGCCGGTTGCACTTCTTATGCTGGCCAGCAGCCTTTCCAACCGATCAAGCAAAAGTAGCTTTTGTACTTTCGTACCTTAGTGGCAATGCGGCAGACTGGTCGATCCCTCTAGTTAATCAAGATGATCCGGTTCTCCATGATTTTCAAGCCTTTCAGCTTAGTATGGAAAAACTGTTCGCAAGACATTCACAGGGGCAGGCCTTGGACAATGAGCTTCTTTCGTTGCGACAGGGTAATCAAGACCTTTTGGCTTATATTGCATCTTTCAATAGACTAATAGTGGAAACTCAATGGCCTGAGGACAAAAGGATTACGCTGTTTTATAGAGGTCTACGTGGAGAGCTCAAAGACGTTTTAGCCCAAGTAGTGAATCCCCCACAAGACTGTTCGGATTATATAGACTTGGTCGTTCAAATAGATCACAGGCTGCAGAACAGGAAGGCCGATCGTTCCAAGTTTGATGCTCGAGTATTTTCCAAACCGCCAACTCCTTCCAAAGGAGTAGACTCCGGGGAACCCATGCAAATAGGGGGTCTGAAAGGTCCTCTAACACAAAGGGAGTGGGAAAGGAGGAAACAGTTGCAATTATGCCTATATTGCGGAAACTCAGGGCACTTTCTTCGAGACTGTCCGGTGAAACCTGCCAAGAAGGCAGTAGGAGCTGCAGTTACCAAAGTTACAAACTCTGAGCAGGGAAACGACCTCGCCCGACAAGAATAGAGGTCCTCTTGCCGAGCGTGAAAACCAGTTCCGTGACCTCGCATTTCGTGATACCTACAGGAGAGGAGAAGAGGAAGAGATAGGGACACCCCAATAACCCCAGTTCATTAACCCCATATTTTCTATCTGCAGACATCTTACTCTACACGTCAGGCATACAGTGCACAGAGGTCCAGCCCAAAGAGCCAACCGGGTGCTACACATCACCTTTGAAGATACGGTAGTCGCCCAGTCAAGACCGGCGCCTCTGCGAGAATCAGGTGAGCGTTACAGAGTGTTGCACTGGAGTGCCATCCGCTCTGCGGTAACCTCTCCTCTTCCAACCCACTGGCCCTGCATGTACAGTCGATGTCACATAGGCAGAGTCACTGTATATCATTAATTCCTGTCTGTGTTTTTCAAGCGCTGCAATAAGCGCTACCAATTGTGCTGAAACGTGAGACCATAGTCTTGCAATTGCTACAACCTCAAATTCACCATTTGCTCTATGCCTCACTACAGCTGCGCCAGAATGCCTTCCCCCACTTGTCTGATACATTTTTGAAGAACTGGCTATAAAGAGAATCTCCCCTCCTGACAGTGTATGGCACGCTATCATAGAACTCCTCGAAACTCACAACCATGCACATGTTCACCCTCCATCACTAGTTCGGCTACAAGTGTGGCAGGGTTTACCACTGTACATCTAACAATTTTAATTCCAGGATTAGATATATTAACTTTGTACACTGAAGCCCTCTGCTATGTCAATGTACCCTTGGGTTTCTCCAAAATAGCAAACGAAGCATGCTCTACAAAAGGTGTCATAAAACAACCCATTACAATGTTTGCAGACTTCTCAATAGCAAATCCAGCGGCTGCCAATGACTGTTGGAAATGCCCCTTCCTAACTGGGTCTAAATTCCCACTGTAATATGCCAGAGGTTTTTACCCTAGGTCTCTGTGTTAGCACTGCTGTCATAAATGTCCCATCAGTGTGGGAAAATAAAAAGAATGCCTCATAGTTGGGAATTCCTAAAATGGGAGCTGTACAAATTGCTTTTTTTTTAACTCGTCAAATCTTTCCTCTCTCTCAGTCCATTCTATCTTTTCGTTATTCACTTGTGCTTTCTTCAAAGCCTGCAGAAGGGGTATTGTGTACGAGCTGTAGTCAAATACCCACGCTCTTACATAACTGCATGATCCCAAGAATCATTACATCTGCTTTATTGTTTCCGGTTTGACAGTTTTCATGATCGCTTCAGCCCTTTCAAGCGTCACCTTTTTACCCTCATGTGAGAACAACTGACCCATGTGCAACACTTCTTGACAATACTGCAAATCTTATCTACTTTGTATCCCTTGTCTGCTAGGATAGTCATTAGTTGAATTTGAATCGAATCTTGTCTACACTCATCTTCTGTCATGCTACAAATCAGAATGTCATCTACATACTGTATCAAAGTGCTTTTCAAATCGATATTGCCAAGGTCCATCTGCAGGACTCTATTAAAGCTCGATGGGGATGCACAGTACCCCGGGTGTACCCTAGTATGTTTCAGTCGAATTTGGCTAAATGTAAAGGAAGTGAAGTCTTGCAAGTCTTTGTGCAACAGAATTGAGAAAAACGCATTTTTTAAGTCCATCACCGTAAAATATTGTGCTACTACTGAGATACTGCGTAGTATTGTCGCCAGGTTTGGAAGTGAAGGAAACTCGGCCTCTACAATCTGGTTAAATCCGTTGCATATCTTGTGTGAACCTCCATGGTCCTCCCTTTAATTTTTTCACAGGGTACACGGCAGTGTTACACAATGACACTGACAGTACCAAAATACCTTGCTTCATTAATGCTGAAATAGTTTCAAAAATGCCCTCCGCCTCTCGACATTGGATATCGACTCATTCAAGGTAAGATTGCTCGTGGTTTCAGCTTTATTTTGACCTCTCCTTTAAAAAGGCTTACATCATAGGGGCCTGTAGTCCATAAACCACTTGGCACTTTCTCCAAGTCTTCATCAAAAAATGCTGGCAGCTGTCGCATTATTGCCATGCACTGTGGGATCTCAATTTTTTCTATTTTACTCCAATATGTAATACTCATCTCGACTAGTACTACATCATCTGCTGGATCATCTCTAAACATCATCGTTAGTCAACCTGCACTCCACTCCAATGGTAATTATTGTTGTCCATGCTCTACCCTCATCTATACCTGCGAGCATTGCCATGTCCCCTCGTACTATGGCTTTATTTAATTCTAAGGGAATTGTCTGGTCTACCACCCCCCCTTCGTCCATAGGTACATGAATTCATTAGGTATCATCATAGTCCTTCCATCCAAACCAGGTAGCCATGTCAACAAAATGCTCTTCCCATAAAGGAAAACGTCTGGTTCTATTGGCACATCCCACAGAACCCTCTCCCCTGTCAATGCCAATCTAACTTCACCCACATTCATATAGCACATCCCAGGAGTGGACCACACTATACCTTCATCAGTAAAAGAAATCATTAAATTTTGCCATTAAGTCTCTTCCCAGAATATTAACTGGTGTCTGCCGTGAAGAGAATCATGGTACAGATATATCACATTCTCCTATGGAGACTGGCAATTCATTGGTAAAAGGAAATCTACTTGTAGCTCCAAAGAATACCTGAGCATTCATGGCATTTCTCGACATTGGGTATTTTCTCTTGTGTACATGAACGAGTAGCCCCAGTGTCAACTAAAAATGAAAAGGATTTGCCTTCTATAGTCACATCAACCCTTGGTTCCTTTTGAGGGTGCGGTCTCACAGATAGTACTGAACACATCAAGTCACCCTGTAAACTGTCCTGTTGTGGACACATACATACCACTGGACCTGTAAAAGGAATCCCTTGTACCACTGTGAACCCCCCTATTCTAACTGTCAATTACCTGATGTTTATATTCTGCTGTATCTGCATGGAAGCATGCTGCGACTGCCCTTGCAGTGGGTTCAAAAGGTGCTTGCTGCAGTTGGTGCATCTGTTGTACTTGTGCCTGATGCAGTGTCCGATCTTGGGTGAATCTATCCCTAACCTGTGAGCTATATGCTGGAGGATGAGCTGCCCCCCTACTCCTGAATACAAACCATTTTGCATATACACTTGGCTCCCACATGTGCCCTGCCATTCCACACGTCCAACATACAGGAGGGTTTTGTCTAACTAGCCCTTCCTGATTAAATCCTCCTTGCATATCTGATTCTCATTCTGCCTACTTTGACACCCACCTTGAGTATTCTGAAATCCACCTCTTCCTCTGCAACTCAGACCTCTACCTCATTCTACCTCATGGTATAAACCCACTTCCTCCTCGATTCATTGGTCGTGAATTATTCACCTGCAACGTATTGACTACTTGCTGTACTTCTATCCCTTCTCCACTTGCCGATACCACTCCTTCTGTGGTGTATTTTGACAACTTGTTCTGAACTAGCTTGGCTTCCTCAATTTTTCTAGCATCTTTCTTTTTATTCTTCTCTTGAACAGTCAACAGTGATGCACTATAGTCAACTGTATCTCAGGCCATGGTGTTGCTTCCATCCTCACAATCTACTCGAGTTGCCTTTGCAATGTCTCCGGCAGTGACAGACATGAAATGTGGTAAAATACTGCCACTCATTTACTCCATGGCTCATGCATTTAAAGAGACCAGCATTCTTTAATGTAAACAAGTGGATCATCATCTTTTGCGTCATAATTGCACCCAGATCTGATACATCAGGATATTGTACTACAAGGGCTCACCAGACATCTTCCCCACAGTTATTAAATGGTGTTCCATCGTGCACAGTGTTTTTTGACATGACACTTGAATAACGTGCTCATCCAAATGTCATCTGCTCTTTCCCAAAGAATAGCTGCTAAAATATCCTTAATATCCCCTATTGCTAAAGTGCTTCTTCTGGTCATTTTCTCCAACTCATAAATCCATTTACCCGCACCCACTGTTAAGCTGGGGAGTTTGCACCTTAAATTATCTTTGTCCATCTGTGGCCATGGAATATACTGTGGTCTCACCCCGCCCTTCTCCAATAGAGGAAACTGCATAAACCCTATTCCGCAATTTGCTCCCATAGTTTGTCTATCCATGGTAGGCACAATAGTCCCTGGTCACCTTCTTCCTGGCAGAGACCTTAACCGATTTACATAAGGTAGCAATCTTCCCCTTTCACTATATGATCGCCCTTTAGAGTGCTCTGGCATCCTATCCTTCGGTTGTTCTAAATCAGACCGTCTTACTCTCATCTGTCTGCAGACATCCCTTGGGGCCGCATGCACCTCTTCCTCACAGAAGGTGTCCCTCTCTATGTGATATATATCTAGCCCCCAGCTAGTATGGCTCTCCTCTCTTTCACCTTTATCCAAAGTCAGCCTAAGGACAAAGCTCTATGGTCAAGACTAAATGGGTCTCTTTCTTTGCTTCATGATTGTTAGACCAGGGATCGATCTCCCTTCCCCCAAGTTACCCAGTTTGCCACTCTCTTAAATCCTGATAGGAACTTTTCTCCAATGCTCCCTATAGCTAAATCCTCCTCATCTAATGTAACCTTAGCTGGCCCCGACGTTGCTCCCTGTAACAGGAGGCACTCCTCTATATCGCTCCATTGCATCACTGGACTTGGCTCCATTCATTCACTCTGAATGGGATTAATCTGGCATTCTCGCTGTCTCTGTTTTCGTTCTAATTCTTAGTCTTCCTCTCTCCACCTCCTTGCTTCCCATCTAATTAATTCCTCTTTCCTTCTCATTTCCTCCGCTCTTCTTTCTTCCACTTTTCTTCTCTGCTTCCTTTTATCTCTTAGTTTCTGCACTTCTCCCTCTTCCTTCTGTCCTGTCTATCGCGTTCTTCTATTGCCCTTGTCTGTCGTTCTTCCCTTTCTTCATACCTCTGCTGCAGCTGTTCTGTCAGATTTTCCTTTTTTGCTCTTGTAATCTTTCCCCATTCCTTGTCTTCATCTTGATATTCCATTTGCCTCACTTTTGATGCCCCTCCTCCCCCATCTAGTTTAAGCAATATCTGTCCTCCCATCCGTTCATTCCGAGCATTACCCTTCTCCTTTTCTCCCTTCCAGCTCTTAATTTCTTGTTCTCTGTTGATATTCAATTGCTCACTTTTCTCCTCTGTTTTGGAAGACCTTAAAGGTCTCTTTCCTCTTAGTCTCCTCTGGACTATCGTCAGTGTTATAAGCAACAGTTTGTATATCGAATTACTATACCCAGTCGCCTCTTTCAATGGATACAATCCTTCACCTTCTGTACTGACTCTTTTCTTCAATGAGGCAAGGGCAGCAGAAGACAACACCTTCCTCCTTGCACTGATTAAGCATCCAATCCTCAGGTGGCGGATCCTCTTTTCTCGGTACATCTTCCAAAGCTCAAAAAAAGCTATTCTCTTCTCCAATTTCTTACCTGTGTACGAAGCGTGCAAGTATGTGTTCATGCATTGTAATACCGCCTTTGCCAAAGATCCCCTTGTGGCCATGGCATGAACATCTTATCTGCCGTGCCTTTCACCCATTCCACACTATACAGTTTTAGTTTGGGCATATGTTTTGGTATGGTTTTGTACAAATGCATCAAAGGAGTAACATCTTCCATTGTGACAAGTCTAAACGGACTGCTTAGCGACGCTTTTACAAGAAATACGTTTATAATAACAAATGAGCACGCTCCAACAGTCCACCGCTCAAAACCTCTAAATACTCAATATCCTCAGCCTAGCTATAAGCAGGTATCGACAACTTTTCTAGATAGATGAGCTCCTTGACTTTTTCAACTCTACATAATCATCACTCTTCCACACTTCAAAAATAAAAATATACAGACAGGTCGACTCTTCAGATTAATCCTCAGCACTTCCTTATTCCTGCCCCTAAATATATCAGATGGGGGTTTAAGTTATCCTACAGGGATCCATCCTCTGCGTCACCTAGTTTACTTCAACTGAAGTGCATTAACGACTTCTGTAATGCTCCTGAACCAGTACTCATAGGCGTATCTCTTACCTATATACCAAAGAATCACTGTTGCGCCACTATTTTCTAAATCCCCCGTTAGTTTTTAAAACCTTACTCTGCTCACCATTTGCTTGGTTTAGCTCCAGGTCTTCCATATGAACTCCCCAATCGACCACTTTCGCTTTCCAACTGCCCAGCGCCAGGGGAAACCAGGGGGGGGATTTCATGAAAGAGGGTCCCATCCCAATTTTCTCGCAAGAAATTCTATAGCAGCCACTCTCCACAGGAAAGCTTGCAATTTTCCAGCTAGATGGAGACGGGCACTTGATCATTGCATTTTCTTTTGAGTTCTTCACACATATGCAATCTTCGTACCACACAAGAAAGTCTTCTCAATTCTTTATTTCACCATCAGATTCTATATCCCCTTTCCTGTTAATCCACTTCAGTGCATCATTCTTGTTCTTCTTGATGTCACCAGCTCCTCACATCTTCAGGTGCTTTTCTCAAGATATCACCAGTCTTTCGGGGCTACTTCACATAGGGCTTCCTTAATGGAAGCCTCATTTTAAAGACTCTTTGCAGTATAGGTATCATTACTGGCGTTGCACATGTTGCAATTTCTAGTTTCCAACATATAGGCAGGACTTCCCGTAGAGGCATTCAGCTGCTCCTCCACAGAACAGAGAGTGGCTTTGTGCGTTGACTCTTCAGGCCGTCATGTACATGGGAGTGAGGGGGTCATTCCTCAGATGCTCTTTCATACGATTACACACCCAGCAGATCAGTGCCCCTCAGTGATCAATTTCACTACCTGTACGTAATGAGTAGCAAGAATGACATTTTGTTATTGTTTTAGGTAGATCATAGATACACCTGATGAAGGGAGAAGCTAAATCTCAAACCGTGTAGCGCTAGCAGGAATGTTAATCACACACTTGGCAGCTAAAAACATTCATTTCTGCAGAGACTACATACTGTCAAAGGCTAAATCACAAGATGCTCATGTAACAATAATACCTTATGTCCAAATACCTTCGATTTGGGTTTATACCTAGGAATGCTCAGGTATTTTTTTACATTGGCGCTAACTTTTTCCTAGTACTCGTGCCCACCCAGCTAGGGACATTTACCTGGAGCACCTGATTACATGACAGAGTTGTGCATCACCACAGACATTGTAATGCAAACCACCAATATCACCCACAGACCAGCCCCATCAGGTAAGAGAAAAAAAAAGTTTACGGTACAAGCCATCCCAGAAACACCAGCAGGTTAGCTGTGCCCATTCAGGCTCAAAGACATTCCAGCTTTAGCCATAATCAATATCTAGGGGTCGAGGTATACGAGAGACGTAGTGGAACTATGTTCCTGCTGGCTTGTCCCGTTCCACAGACTTGCCACGTACCATACAAACCCCTTAACACATGTGCCTGCTGTTTGTGTACTTCTTACTACACTCATTGTTTATAAACAAAACAGTTGCAGAAAAGTTTCTTTTAAAGGATAGGACCAGTACACCTTATTTTAAAAAGTAGACAGCACCGCTCCCATCCACACTGCAGAAGGCAGATTCCCAGCACCACCAACCTCTTCCTCCTTGACTATGCCAAACCAGCACTGCGCATACTTCCCCTTCAGGTATCTAAATAAACTTCTGGCCTTCGCTGAACATCAAAGCCTGAAGCCCACATATGCCTGAGATGAGAACCAAAAGAGTTATAGCTCTTCCAGCCTAGGAGCATCAAAGGGCTCCTCTAGTAACCCCCCCCCCCCACCAAAAAAAAGTGATAAATTTAAGAAAGCAGCCATTACCCACAAACCCAGCAACTACACATTCAAGGAAGAATCTGGGTCCCAGCCAGCATTCCTGTAGCAGCATCCAGCAGCCTTCTGTACTTTGTTTCATACACACATCAGGCATCTTGTAGGCAGGGAAAGATTTTAGGGTTATTTATAGGATCTTGAGTGAACTTCATTGCATTCAGGTGGTTCAATTGCACCTGGTAAGGTGCATGGATTGCCTTACAGGCTGAGACAGTCCAAAATATTAATTTTGGAATTTAAGCAAGCAGTAAACGTATGGCAAGATGTTTATTGCTTTAATCAAGTTCATGCCGGGTATCTCATCTTCTACACTGCATCATCATGGATGGTTCGCCATCTTGAAGGGTGTGAAAGCCTTTAGGTAATTTAGGAAGGCTGATCCAACTCAATTCATAATGCAGTGGGGCTATAGCATAGAATCGAGCTCTGCAGATTTAAGAAAAAGCTGTGAGTTAAGCACACTTGAACAAATACATTTAATTGAGGGAAAATTCTGTGGTAGCTGGACATAGCTGCTTCCAGGAATGTGAAAACCCAATGCTTTGTAGGGGAGTGTTACATAGCTGATCAAGATACCCTTATGTGCACCCAGCTGTCAAGGTAAATTAAGATAAAACGGCAGGCAATTTCAAGTTTATGGGACATACTAAACATACTAGGAAGTTCCTAAGTAGTTGGCAGATTATGCAATCAGCTCGGCGTACAGAGAAACAGAATGAGACTAAAAAGACAAGTAATACTGCACACGTGGTGAAAGCAGAATGATTCCTAATAGTTATTCATAAATGTGTCAAGACCAGGATGGCGAAGTTGCAAAATAGATCCAAGACATCATGGCGGGGGACAATATGGGCTGCCTCTCTGTAGACTTCCCATCTACATAAAACATGTCATGCAGCCAGTTCATGGAGTGTGACGCATGCTAACCAATGAGCACATGTCTTTTCACTGTAGAAATAATTTAGAGCCTCATTTAAGAATGATGCAGCAGCACATTTTATGGGATGTTTATGGGTGGGATCTTAAGTTAGATTTGTCCAATCACTACTTGTGGACATATAGAATTATATGTAGCTTGTAGAGGGAGTCAATGGCCAGGAGCGATTAGTATGCCTATAAAAGCTGCAGTTTCCTGTTAAGATGTGCGAGTGAGAGCTTGGCTGTAATCTTGCTCTGTTGGCTACTGGTGGGGGGGAGGGGCAACACAAAGCCACAGCAATGTCATCTTGCTGAGTACTTAAGTAGGACAGGGATTTGAATTTGTGATCTGGTCGGGTTGACAACACAAATGCCATGTGGCAACTTACCAAGAAGCTACCTTTAATCCTCCTGGTAGAAGGATCACACCTTCTTCCCAGGGTGCAGAAACCCTCCTTGGTACGTCCCCTGGAAACCAGTGCTTCAAATGCAGCACTGACTTATGGAGTTCTTTTAATGTCAGTAGATATTGGGGAATAATTAGAGCAGCCAGATGAGGTAGACCAAGAGAAGTACCATTTTGGTTACCGCTAGGGCTCTACAACCTCCCACCCACCCCATTACCTACTGATCTCTGCATAGAATGTCAGAAGGCAAGTAGCACTGCAAGGCGGCTTAGAACACGTTCCAGCAGGCTTGCTCTGGAAAAGCCCTTCACGCATTTCTGTGTTCATAAAAGTAACTTATGGTTTGTTCTAGAGGTAAAGCCAGAGCTCTGATCTTCATCAGCAGTGAACAGTGGGCTCTGCTGGGTATACACAACGATGAGCCTGTTCCTAGTGCTAGACACCTTTCGGTTATGGAAATGCAGCATGAAGGACTCACCTGGTCCCTGGACTGGATCACACAGCAACCAAGGAAGCAACGCCTGCAGTCCCTTTGGGCACCTTACTGCGCCATCCAAACTGTTGCAACCACCAAAGTCCTCTCAAACCTCAACCACCACATCTCCCCAAGTGTCACACGAAACCAGTCACCAAGGCTCATCATTTCTCAAGTTCCAAGTTCTTGCAGTACCCACAACACCATGTTCAGCCACCAAAGCACACTTTCCACTGCATGCCAGTTCCCACAATTAAGGCTACATAATCTTTCTGCACCACTTAGCCATCACCTGCAGTCACTAGCATCTGCAACCCACAAGCTATCAAGGCTGCCCAACAGCATGGCCCAGCTCCATCCCCCTGCCCCCAAAGCACCCAGTGCAACACTGAAAATCTCACTCACTGTTCAGCCAAGTCTCTGGTCTGCCTTCAAAAACCCTAGTGAGTCGAGCCTCCTTACACATATCCTTGAACATTGACATTACCCCTGCTCATCAACCCATAGTGCCCTTTTCTTATAAAGTCTCACTCACAGGGGTAGTTTTTTTTTTTTTTAGACAAGGCAAGCCTTTAAAGCACTAAAAGCTAGTTTTGCCTCGCTTTCATTTTAGGATCATCATACTGTTTGTTGCAACCATCAGCTCGCATCCCTCCCGATTACGTAACCTTGGTTAAGGGGGTATACTGGTTAGGTCGTGTCACTTCACCTTTACAATTGGTCTCACTGCCGTTTCATTAGCATGGGCCCAGATAAGCCACTACTCATCCCGGCAATACTGGAGCCGAAGCCATTCCATCACAAGTTTTAAGTGGATAGGTCACACAATGTCTATATAAATAATCATTCCTGGCACTGAGTTTAAGGATTTTGTCTTGGCATAGGCTGTAGCCCCACTTTAGAGTTGTGTTAACAATCAAAAGCGCAGCAGGTACCACAAGATCCACTCAGTATTGCAAAGATACTTTTTCAAATAAAATTAGGGGTGCCACAGTCCATTTCTGGCATGCAAATATGTTGCCGCCGGCATCTCACGTTGCTTCGGGGGGGGGGGGGGGGAGGATTGCCAGCAAACCACTCCAGATGGTGACTGCCCCCTCACAAATGCCCCCTCCCCCTCTAAAATAACCTGTGGGGCAACCGAACAATGAGCAGTGCATTTGTCAACATTTCCCTTCCAAGGTTGCCATCCTATGGAAACTACATATAGGGACAATGACTACATTTTATTGCAGGTTACCAAAACACACACACACTCCTCACCTCCCCATCAAATGCATAATCATTTGACCATCAGCCATTTTGTAGCCACCGCACCCATGAAAGTTCGTGGCACATTCGTTTCGAGACTGGCTTCTTGTCCTCAGGTGTTGATCATCCACCAGTCTTCTACACTAGTTGCTCCTACTTTGGAGTGCACCTTACTCAGGAGTGCCCCATTGAAAGATAACGTGCAAGTGTATCCGTCCAGGCAAATTACTTTTAGCTTCAAGGAAAACACAAATCTCATCCTTGGCCAGATTGTCCAGTGGTGGAAAAGTCTGTACAGACCCATGTAGGCGTCTGGGACAGTCGGCAGGACTAAGACCATATATATCATACAACCTTGCTCTTACATCCACCCAATGATACCAAATGCATGTTGGGACACTCAGCCCTGTGGATAGTTTCTTTGCCAAAAGCAGCATGTGCACCTGCACAGATGCAGCCATACATGACAGCCCCATGAAGCCATCCAATGAGGCAAGTCTGGCCCATAGGTTATTTAGTGGACAATTGCTTGGCACCCTTGCATCCCATTATTGGATGGGCCATGCCATCTCAAATGGCATGTTTACCATCAAGTAGTATGGGTTCTCCCCCACCCGCCCCCAACAAAATACCCTTTGAAAGGCTGCACATCCGAGGTCATGCAAAAAAGTAAACAAAAATTGTCAAAGTATCTTTGGAACAATGAAGGTTTACAACCAACCTGCACACTAGTAACAACTTTCCCCGCCAGCCTCCACATGGCCTGGAATGGGGTTATAGTGCCTGTGAGGTCTTTGGCAAAAGAAACCAGTAGGCACCATAAGAAATGTTTCAAATATGCTGAGCTGCTCAGTAACCAGACAATGTGATGTACTTTTAGAAAAGTACAGGTCTACACGGGGCCTGAAGGCTGCAGATCTTGCTGGTGGGTGTGCAATGTGCTGTGGTGAGCGGGCTACATACCGATTTCATTTGATGATAGTTCGCATAAATGTGACACCCACAAGTTGAGCTTTGGGGTTTGCATTGTTTGCAAGCTTATCAGCAAAG
The DNA here is from genome assembly GCF_040938575.1 of Ambystoma mexicanum. Taxonomy (NCBI): domain Eukaryota; kingdom Metazoa; phylum Chordata; class Amphibia; order Caudata; family Ambystomatidae; genus Ambystoma; species Ambystoma mexicanum. The sequence continues at coordinate 828,302,937 of NC_090939.1, forward strand.
GGGTCTCAACACAAAAGGAGACCAAGTACTTGAACGAAAAGCTACACATTTTATTAAATAATTCTAAAATCAATGACATTAACAAGTGCATTATGTTGCCTAAAACCAGCAAGGAACTAAAATTCCAGAGACTGGGCCGGTGTTTCTTCTAAAGGACCCTTTGCAGTCCTCTTGGGCAGGAGCTGGGCCTGTATGTTGGGCAATACACCACCTTGAGCAATGGTCACTCCAGAGAAGAGTTTATTCAGTTCATCATCATTCCTGACCGCCAGCTGCAGATGCCTTGGCACAATGCGGGATTTCTTGTTGTCACGGGCAGCATTTCCCGCCAGCTCAAGCACTTCTGCAGTCAGGTATTCCAGCACAGCCGCCAGGTAAACTGAAGCACCAGAGCCAATCCTATCCGTATAGTGACCCTTCTTCAGGAGCCGATGGATGCGCCCAACTGGAAACTGCAGACCAGCTCTGGAAGACCGGGTCTTCTTGCCCGGTTTACCCTTGGCAGCCTTCTTGCCTCGTCCAGACATTATCTGATCTAAAGAGAAAAATAAGTTGGTTAGAGGATCATGACAAAACAGTATAGGAAACTTACATTCTAACCATTACATTTTAGGACATGTCTACTCGTGACAAAAGCTCATACGAAGTGGTGCCCATTTTCGATTCAGGCCACGTTGTGATGCACCAAAGGTCCCCTATTTCTGCAAAGAAGCACAACGCATGCACCAGTATATACACTGAGTGATGGAAGCAGTGGCTTTTGGGTGGTGGAATGAATTGCAGCAAGTTGAGGAGAGTCGCGCCAAAATGCAGCCCTTAATGCATAAACCCCCATACTGGCAAAAAAAATTTAATATCTAAACATTTTAGAAGGTTGAGCAAGCCTTGCCTATTCAACTCGGGTTGTGGGACATTCAAGAGTTTTTGCCTCCCAAATAGTTTCATGCACTGCCTGCTTCCGACACATTGGGCGAGCAGTCTATAGTGGGCAAGGAGTCTATAGAAGATGAACACTGCAGATCACGCATTGACTTTCCAAGACAGGGAATTAATTCAAATGCAGCCCATCTGCAATTTCAGAGTCTTGAGTTATGAGAGAATCGAAAATCTAGGATGTTTCCCCTATTGCCCCCTTAAAGAAAACAAATAATTTCTGCCAATTAGCTCACATGTGCCACAGTCCCTCACACAGCAGTACCAACACTTAGCGATATAGCACAAAAACTACCCAACTCCCCAGAAAGCCAATTTGTGGATCGGCCAATAGTAGTTAACCTTACCTCTCCCCCACCCCCTTACTGTCAGATCCACTAGAGCACCGGAGATCAAAATCCCAACCGGTTACCCCTCCCCAAAAAAGCTGGGTACTGTGTTCTGTACCCGAGCCAAAGGAATGTGTACAGGTTGGAGTCTCATGTGTGGTGCCATGGAGCATTTTTGCCTGGGGCAAACGCTATGCACGCTTGAACGACTGATACATTTGATGGCTGTAGGGAGGCATTTTAAATCTGGGTGGAGTGGCATAGTTTGCTTATAGTGCATTTAGGAGCCATTGAAGTGCATAATGCGGAATAACACCCCTACTAGTGTCTTCAGCCGGTTTGCAGATCTAAAGGTGCAAATCAAAAAACCTGAACCATCCACAAGGAGCAAACTTGCTATTTGGGCACATCATGCCCGATTACCGACAACGTACTGCTCCAAGTACATAAACATTCCCTGGCACATAGTACCTGGGTTCTTCAGCACCCAACACCTAGTACATTGCACGTTTTATATGGCAGAGTGGGCCTTGACAAACTATGCCTGCGGCAACCCCATCCCTTCAAAACCGCTAGTGGCACAGTAGACCACTGACTCCATGTTAACAGACATTGTTGAGCTGTAAGGAATGTTTACTAGGTGCACAAAAAATAAGGGCCTGGTGTAGCCAGGATTCTTCCTAGTGCCTCAACGAAATTTACACAGATTAAAAACGAGGGGTAACCTGGCATGGATGGAATATTTACTGTGCCAATGGGGTGGGGGAATTGGGCAGGTGAACTCACTAATTTTAATTACAATCGAATTTGCAAAGGTAAAAAACACATTAAAGAGCTAAAATGGGAGACGCAATGCACACTCCAGGCAAGGGCAACCGAAGGATGGCAGTCAGATCTTAGTGTCAGTAAAAATTAATTTCAGAATACAATGAAATTTAGATGCAAAATTACAGTCAAGACAGAACAGCAGCTTACTCTGACATGCGAGAGATTATATGAAAGTAGCTACAGTTCTAAAGCAGTTTGAATATTGCACAGGAAGAATAAATGCAGACTAGGTAACTGAAACCTATGGTTTGCCTTTACATACAATACCATTCTTGTAATGCACACCAGTCACTATATTAAACAATGGAAATCAGCTTCAATATTTATTGGCATTTTTAAAGCGCCCACACAGCCCAGGTGCATCGAGGCGCTGTTACAGGAATAGATCTTAGTTGTGTATTTATAACGCAACTAATACTGAGGTTTCTAAGCGCGGACCCGGATCGAACCTGTGTTGCTTTGTGTTGTCTTGTTTCCAAGGCAAGCATGTTACAGCTGAGCTATTCATGCATTGGAGAAGCTATGTTGGCAACCCAATTAACATTGGTGCTCAGTACTTGGGCCAACAGATTTAAATGTACCCAAAAGGGGGTGGGGGGGGAAATGGGGTGAAATGGGGTGAAATAGGCGTCAGGTCAAGGGATACACAACTCCGAATTTTCAACCTAGGGAGCAGATGAAAGGCATGTCTTTCCTGCAGAGCAAGGAAAGACATTATAGAACCGTTCCCCCCTAATCCCCCCACCCCCAGGTCTCTGGTCACCGTAGCCAACAATTTGAAGTGCAACCAAGACAAGAATCCTTACAGTTACTGGGGCTGGATGGCCCCGGTTCACATATCTTTTCCTGCACTTGGTTCAGGCTCTTGAGCTGGAGAGGTGGGCCACAGCTCAGTAGTGGAGTCTCACAGCAGAAGTATAGGATAACGAGCAACACAGCCTCAGGGCCAAGTGTAGCTCAAAAAACAGTGTGCAGTAAGAGGGTTAAGCATGGGGTGATGCAGCTAGGTTGGCATGCCAACCTAGGTACTGCTCAGATAGATTGAGGGGTTAGAACATATCAAGGACAGGTCAGGGTGGGGGAAGGAAGCACCAAGTCAAACTCTGGGTGAGGGTGCAAACATTTCATAACAATCAGGTGAAAGCATGCAAGGAAAACATGCAGAGCGACAGACATCCATGCAGGCCAGGGAATCCTGCCCCAGGTGCCAGAAAAATGTGCAAGATTAGGGTTCTGTTTAATCTGACAAATGGAATGCAAAATTGGAGGCCAAGGTGACTGTAGAATTCTCAAAAGGTGCCAATTTCCCTTACCTCTGAGACCCCCCAACAACTTTGCTGGATTTCTAGGATTTGATTTTTTACCCAATGAGTGCCCCCCCCCCCCCCCTCCCCCCCCCCCTCCATGCATTTTGATGTGTGTTTTACATTTGTGTTCTTTGATTATGGATTTTAAAACTCCTAGGCATCATCTTTGTGTCACACAGCACCTTCAGTGCAGTGGCACAGTGATGTCTTTCAGACTGCCCGAGGTTTAAATACCTTCTCTGGGACTGACTACCTAGAGCATGTAAAGTTAAATTGATATTAGTAGTTCCAGCGCGCACACCATCTTCCTATAGAGTGCTGGAGGGGTTGCCCATTGCCCCCCCACCTCCGAGTCAAAACACTCAAATGTTACCCTTTCCTACTAATGGCTGGTGGCAGTGGTTTAGATCAAACTACCAGGATTTTTCCCGACCGTGAAGAGTAGCTAAAAAATGGGTCATCCATGTTTTGAATATGGTGCTCAAGATGCATCTTGAAAAACACAGACTCTGGTCATCTTTGACATTTCTTTCAGGAAAAGCCCTTCTTGCGTTCGTCTCTGCGTGCCAAACCAGGTTCGGACCCTTTGTTCATTAGCCTTTGGCGGGCTTCAGTGCTGAAGCCCACTCTGGCGACCGAGTGTCTTGGATGGACAGGATGTGAGGGAGGTGCCCGAAACTCAGTCTCCTAGGAGACATGAATGCACTCTGGCATGATTGGCCTGCTGGCTGTCCGGCAAGGACAGCCACCCTGCTGTGTGAGTGACAGCCAGGATGGAATGAATGAGGGAAAACAGTTTAAAAGCACGTCTCTGGGAATTAAAGCAGAGTCGATCACGGAACGAAAAAAAACGAAGACGAGCTGAAGGTAGAGAACTGCTGCCACTCCTGGATGACAGGTGAAGCCCTGCTGCAGGTCCGAATTCAGAGAAGCCCTTCAAGGTTAACTTCCCACCAAACTCAAGGGAAGAACTACCAACTCGCAAGCCACCTGGACACCGTCCCCATCTTGGTCGATTTTTCTGAGTGCTGTTGAAAACCGTATAGCCAGAGGGAAGGAAACCAGCTTGTGGACTCAAGGAACTCACAAAAAAAAAAAAAAAAAAAAAAAAAACACACGTTTTGCCAAGCTTGTGGCCTCATCCCTGGGCAGTGCAGGAAAATCCTGACATCCTTGTCCCCATGACTGAAGCTCAGGAACAGTAAGATCTGCTCGAACTGCCAGAAACACATGCCTCAGCTACATCTCTTCACTTTAAGGTACTATGCAAATACGGTCCGTAATCTGCCCCGGGCCCTCAATGAGCCCCTAGGGTCACAATCTACCACAAAGATCGCACACCCTCAGCTGTCACTAGAGAAAACACTCAGATAATGCCTCAAGGTTTGACCATATATATCCCCCAACTGCAAAAACCACTGGGACTTGGTAGCATTCAATAGATATTGAACAGTCATCACCACTATAAGGGGCACAGATGGCATCGGCCTAGATGCTTAGTATCCTAGACCCAACTGATCCCGACAGCTACATCGAGCTCTCCAATAAATGCTACCCAGCATCGGACATTTTACCAAGTCTGCTGTACAACCGGTTACGACATCACTCAACATGGCAAAATGATCTGTGCTGCCACAGAGTTGTACACAAATAATCCATTAATCTCACCTAAAAATATTGCCAGGTATATAATACCAAACCTCAGACATCCATTATGTCATCTACCACTTCCTGGATATATGCTTTACCAACTCTGCGATAGATATATATACAATTATGATGCGTAAAAACAAATGCACATGCTTTCTCCATCCCCGGTAATAGACTAGACAGCATCCACTGAGCTACCCATCAAGATAATACAATACATAGGAACTTGTAAGTCAATGAACAGGAACCGAAGGTCACTTGTAAGTAATATTAGTAGGTGCTTGCAACCTTGCCACCACAGAAGGAAATTCAACTAAACTCACCCACATTAACACATTAGCATAAGTCACTGCCATTTTTTTTTCCTTTTTGACATAACTATTCAACCATGAAGCTCACCACATGTTCACCCACGCTATTCTATGTTAGCCGAGAGTGAAACATTTTATAACAGTTTCAAACAATTCCTATTAATACATCCCTTGCAGTTGGACATTTTACATGGACATATGCTGAAAAATCACCTGTGTGCATCACCAACACTACAGAACTAACATTTGGCCAATAAAACAGCAACTAACTTACTTTATCCAACTAACTCAGGCAGTAGATCGATGCATTAGGTTAGAATTGCTAATAGATGTAATCGTACAATAGTTACATTACATTCTTTAAAGAAATTAGATAAAGATCCTGTAGAACTAAAAGATTCGTTTCCTTTTGCATTGACTTCTCCACAAATTGAGCAAATTATCTAGGACAGTTGCCAACTTCCCTTCCTCTGAGCAAGGAGTAATCAATAGAGCAGCTCACAATCCCTCCATGCACCACTTCCAACTCCACTACAGTAATTCTGATCCTCGTCCAACTCATGGACAGTCCTTCAAATGTACACAGCACTTTGGGTTCTTATTTGTACGATCCATCTTGTCAGACTTTAACCTCACGTTGTCCCCTGCTTCACTTCACGACACTACGCGGTTTCTTCTGAAGCACGTCCATGGGCCATCTTCAATGCTACCGACTCCTCAACTCGCCGCTTCGGTGAGTGACAACTCCCTACGTGGCATCACCACAACCTTCCTGGGCTCTGAGGCAAAGGATGCCAGGTTCAGGGCTTGAAATCCTGGTGATGGGGTCAATGATGCCAGGTATGGGGCTTGCAATCTCTGGGTGGAGGGCAGGATGCAGAGTACGAGACTTCTCTGGGGAGTGGGGGGGGGGGCACAGGATGGCAGGTAATGTTTATGCACTGGTTAGTGGGGGACAGGATACCCGGCAGAGGCGTTGCTGGGGGGTAAGGGGATTGTAGCCCTGGATAGAAACTCAGGAGCTACAACCAAAAGGCTAGCTAGCCCAGAGCCCTGAAAGTCCCAACATTGGTGTAGCCCCAGATCTTTCCCAGACATAGCAACAACCCCGATGCCCGGCATGCAGCTTGCAATCTTGGTGGTGGGGCTACCAGCATGCTCTGTATGTGGCTTGTGCGGCGCTCTGGGTGGCAGCAAGGCAAGTATGGGTGGTGGCAGAATGCCAGGTATGGGGCAGGAGATCAGGAATGGGTTTAGGCTCTGGGGCAGTAAGATACATATGGTGACATTACCACCATAAAACGGCTGTATTGGGGCATTGCAAGCTGCACGTGCAAGGCTAAATATTGCCTATGTGCCATAAAACGGCTGTATTGGGGCATTGCAAGCTGCACGTGCAAGGCTAAATATTGCATATGTGCTGACCAGGCATATTATCAATTATTGATGGATTGGAGGGTGCATCAGAACAGGTCCTACAGAGGCAGGCTTGGGCAAGGCCTAAATGGCACGGTTATGCTCAACTGGCAGATGGAAACGCCCGTGGAATAAACCAAAAAGGGTCATCCTGCGTTGACAGCCAACGGCAGCATTTGATCAACACCAATGTATACTTTAAAGCAACGTGGGATTTTGTTGATACCACCTTGCAATTCATTTGGTTATATTATGGCATTCCCAAACCGAACGCTATACACTGCATGGCACCATATTAAAACGGATGTCATTCGTACGGACCTGTGATGCATAATTGGTATTGTGCGTACAGTCGATGCCCTGGCATCACAAGTTTGATTGTAAATGCCTTTTTTAATCACATTGTGCATTGGCGCTTACATCAAGTGAATTGCGTTCAATGCACACAAAAAACCCCCAAAAAAATCATTTAAAAAAAAAAAAAAAAAAGCACCTTTTTACCTCCCCAGTTTCACGTTGGGCTACTTTGCCCATTTCTGTTGGGTACAACGTTCACATAGTCCCATTTTTTTGGTGGAACCCCCGTACCCCGCCCGCTCTTGCCTGTGATCACCCCTCTGCCCTTCCTGGAGACACCACCTCACCTTCAACTGCCATGGTGGAAGTGTCAGCCTTCATCACCATGAACACGCCATCAATGACACTCTTCCAACTACACATACACAGCCCCAATACAGGTCACTCTCTAAATTGCCACCATCACAAAAAAACGTGGGGGTTCGATTTAAATAAAAAACATATACCTTTTCCGTTTGATACACGATCAGACACCTGTCGGCAGGAAAATTAACCCACACATTCAAAACGTCTCCTTTTAAAGCAACATCCAGAGCGTCGCCCAATAACCTGCCCCACCCCCTCAGTAACTATTGTCACCTGCGTTTACTTCCCACCCCCATTCCACGCCCAGCTCTCTACAGGGAACCGAGCCTGTGAAGAAGAAGAACCCACACGTGTTTTCATTTATTAGTGCCAGGAGATTGTTTGCAGCATAGACTTATTTCTTGAGGAAACACATTTTGTCAGCAGTAGCCTGAAATACTTTGTGATCAAAATCTTAATTTCTGTCATATTTGACATGAAAAAAAGCATTTTCAGATGGGTTAGGAAATGAAAATGAAAGCAATGAGCGAAGCATGGGAAGTTCGAGAGGGGGGAGGGCGGGGCTTAGGGCGTTGGAATGTGAATGTGGTCTTCGAATTATTCTCGACAGGTGCCCACTGGTCTCTTGTAACCATAGTAGCGTTTGCCAGTCTCTCAATGTTAAGCCAGCATCGCGTTGCATACCGGGCCTTAACGTTTTTGAGGTTCTCTATCAAAATTACGACGTATGTGGTAATTACCTCCCTTTTGCCCGCCTACATTTTAATTTTCTGAATGGGGGTCTAGGTTACCCCAGCCCCACCCTAATCCCTATCCCTTACTTTTCTTTTCTTTTTTAAACCGTTATGTACGGTTATCTTGCAAGGAGATGCTTTTTTTTAAAAAAAAAAAAACGTATTTTTCTATTTTCTGATTTGAAAGGATTTTACTTGGGTTCACTTTGTCTCAGCTGCTTATGTCGTCTGTACAATTCGCCCAAAAATTGATTTAGTCATTTTTTCATCAATCTGACTGAACACACATTTTCAGTTTTTCCTATAAGGTGGCACTTTTGCACCACCTATACGCATATGCTGAAATAATGCATTGGAGCAGTGTGCCAGTGTCACGTTTCAGCACGGTCCATTTTGTCGCGCTTCTGTGGCTGCAGAGCCTCTTTGGGATAAGCTGCACAAAATAGCCAGACCCATTAGTGGAAAAGGTTGCTTTAATGTGACAGACAACAGTTTACAAACTTCGCTAACGGCCCTCGGCCTTACAGACTAACCAAACCGTTAAACATGTGGTTAAAACCCCTCCTCCTCCCCATTCCCTCCCTTCAAATATTCCTTCCTCCAGGCAGCTGAGAGGAATGAAAATAATACAATTTCACCACTTTGCACTGGGACGAAAAAGATGCCTGCAAAGTGTTGTGAAGGTCAGGCATGTCCCTTTATCATGGTCAGGCAAGGCTAATTGAGAGAGCACACCTGCAACCTGTTAAAGGATTACAGGTGTATAAAATGAGGAGAAAGCAACACAAAGAAAAGCAGCAGGGAGGGCTGTGGGATCAGCAGGGAACCTTGTTTGAGGAGAGGCGAGCTGTTGGAGGAAAGTGCTACGGGTCGGTCTGCCATGTGTAGCATGCCGAGATGGTGAGAAATACAGAGGGACATGCAGCAGGAAGTGTGGTGTGGGAGCTGGAGTCTGTACAATTTCCCCAAAGATTGATTTAGTCATTTTTTCATCAATCTGACTGAACACACATTTTCAGTTTTTCCTACAAGGTGGCACTTTTGCGCCACGTATACACATATGCTGAAATAATGCATTAGAGCAGTGTGCCAGCGCCATGTTTCGACGCAGGCCATTTTGTCGTGCCTCTGTGGCTGCAGAGCCTCTTTGGGCTAAGCTGCACAAAATACCCAGAACCGCCATTAGTGGAAAAGGTTGCTTTAATGTGACAGACAACAGTTTACAAACTTCACTAACGGCCCATCGGCCTTACAGACTAACCAAACCGTTAAACGTGTGGTTAAAACTCCTCCTCCTCCCCATTCCTTCCCTTCAAATATTCCTTCCCCCAGGCAGTTGAGAGGAATGAAAATGATACAATTTCACCACTTTGCACTGGGACGAAAAAGATGCCTGCAAAGTGTTGTGAAGATCAGGCATGTCCCTTAATCATGGCAGGCAGGCCTAATTGAGAGAGCACGCCTGCAACCTGTTAAAGGATTACAGGTTTATAAAATGAGGAGAAAGCAACACAAAGAGAAGCAGCAGTGAGGCCTGTGGGATCATCAGGGAACCTTGTTTGAGGAGAGGCGAGCTGTTGGAGGAAACTGTTACGGGTCGGCCTGCTTTGTGTGGCATGCTGAGATGCTCGGAAATAAAGAGAGACATGTAGCAGGAAGTGTGGCGTGGGAGCTGGAGCTCCATTGTATCAGACTGAGGGCAGAGAAGGGAGCCGTGTGGCGACGCTGTCTGTCAGGAAACAGCATACTCAGAATTGTGGGAGTGCTTCTGAGCTTGTAGTGCCGGGTTTATCACCCAGAGCCCTGAATCTGTCCAAACCATTGACGTCTCAGGCCCGGTCACCAGGACTATTAACATTACGGGTTGGCTATTGCCATGGCGATGGTTGAAGCTTTCATTGCATGCCACCATGTGAGAGCGAAGTGCACGTTACCGAATCACGTGATGCTTCGACGCGTAAAACATGGAAATAAAGTCCGCCCTCTGTGAACACTCAGTGCTTCTAATTGAAGTTCTTGGACCTTAGTGATCTTGCTTACGTCTGTGTTTACCTGTGGTGCCTCTTCACATCTGCTACGTTTTCTAGACCTGCTTTGCGCTATGTTTTGCCTAGTTATCCGTCCAACCTTAACGACCCTGCCTGTAATGCAGACTTTCTTGCCCAAAGCTTTGTCACTTTTACTGCCCGCCTGTTACTGAACCCGGCTTGTCTAACAGACATCTCTGCTCTGTGATTAGGAATTTTCGTCTGCCGCTGGCCAACATTGTTAGATCCTCTCGAACAGATACATTGCCTTACCCTCATCAGAAACTGCGAATTTCACCTTCCGGCGGATTCTGCTTCGCACTTGGACAGCGCGTGCCGGGACTCCATACAACCATACCGCACACAGTCTAGAGACGCTTGCTGTTTTGTACTGTGAGCACATGGACTAGAGACGCTTGCCGTTTTGTGCTGTGACTATCTAGCCATCCTCGTGCCGTCAGGGTAGGTCCTTGTACTGGACTTGGATTCAGCACTTTCTGTTGTTCCAAGGATTACATAGGCGTCCTCGTGACGTTGGGGTAGTTCTTGGTGCCTTGCTGGAATTCCAGGACTTCTTGCTCCCATGTGGACCATACTCTAGTAAGACTTGTTTCTTTTGGTTTGATCTGAGTTAGTTGCCCTCTTCTGCTCCTCTTCGTCAGTGCTGGACTGGCCCACCGGGACAGCGGGACTTTCCCCGGTAGGCCTCGGGGCATAGGGCCTCTTTTCTTGCTTCGGCTCTTGGGCGGAAGGATACATGAATCATTAACGTTGGAGGAACACCAAGGCCATCCTGGGTGGTTCGCTATCACACTGGCTGCTGCATTTCTCTTTTCCGCCTGGGGCTGAAGGGCTGGCCTTGTGCCTCCACATTTGTGAGGGGCACAGCCCGGGGAACCGCACGTGCCCTGCAGCCTTACTGTCTGCTGTGCTCACATCACATGATACACAGATTGCGCAGGTTCAGTGCAGCCAGGTGACGTCAATGCTGCTGACTCTGCTGCTGCTGTGTGCTTCGAGTAGGAGGCGAGCAGGGCAGTGTGTTCAGGCCGAGGCCCACTGGCACTACCACTTGATTTCAGGTGCATTGCGGAATGATTGTTACTAAATACATGGTTGTATTTTTTGTGCTATGTTTGTTTTGCCCGTGACTTCTCGAGCAAAACTCCAAGAAAGCCACAAAATTAACCAGCGCTATTACAGTTATGTTAATAGCGCTGTCAAAACAAAGCACAATTACAGCCATATCACAAGTTCATGTGCGGCGGTATCAGCACTGAAAACCGATACTTATGCACCCGAGATTTACCTCCAGCTTTTAGCTGGAGGTAAATGACGATAGGTGCCAGCAATTAAGCTACAGCTGCACCCAATACACTCCAGAGGGCTATATAAGGCACACCCCTACCATAAACACTGTTTGCAACACCATGCTGCCATTACTTTCTGCAAGCTGGGACAGGCTACGCCTGGAAGCAGAGATGCTGGTCAACCAGACCAGGGCACAGGGAGTACAGGTGGTGGTAGGGAGGAGGATGAGGTGAGGAGAGCCCAAGCAAGGCGTGCAGCCCTCCCAATGGTCAGGCCCTCACCCTGTGCACTTCACTGATACCCAGTTGGTGACTCTGTACCGCCTCAACAGGCAGACCTGAGCTGATCAGCACAATACAGGACAATCTAGGGAACAGGATAAACATCAGAACTGCCGGGCCCCCACTGCTGAAGCTGGTGTCCGTACTCCAATTCTTAGCTACTGGCACCTTACAGCACTCTGTGGCCATTATGCACGGCATGGCATAGCGCACATTCTGTGCACTTTTGGACCAGGTGCTGCACGTCCTACTGCGGCATGTGCTTCAGCACATTGCACTGCCCGCCACCCGAGTCCAGGTAAATGCCATGAAGGCATAGTTCTATGGCATAGCCCAACTGCCAAATGTATTAGCAGCCCTGGACTGCACCCATGTTGCGTTGGTGACCCCCAAGGCCCACAAAGCAGTCTACTGGAATCCGAAGCACTAGCACTGCCTCAGTGTGCAGGACACCTGTGACCCCAACCTCATAATCACCTACTGCTGTGCCTGCTACCCAGGTTCCACCCACGACTCCATGGTCCTACAGAATAGCACTAGGATACCTGGGGAGGCACAGGGGACAATGGACGTGGACAGTGGGTGATTAAATCTGCCTGCATGCATGCACTGTGAAGCACCTGACCAAATTGGGGGTCGTGAAGTGTGACGAATGACACAAAGCACGTCCTGAAAAGCAAATGCAATTGTATTACTTTGGCGGCCCTAGCACCAAAGTCAGAGTACAGTCCAAGGTGCATGTACATGTTGGCCACACCTTGACGAATGTGCTGTTCAACACAAACAGCATCAATGTAAACCACACAAATGACTACTGGTACCACAATTCATCATACATGATCCTAAGCAATACCAAACAAATGCCAACATTGCCTTGCCCAACTGCAGACCTGCCAGTGCCACTGCCATGTACACATGTACACCCACCCTGCAATGTTTCCCAACTGCCCCAAGATTAGCTGATGGGAAACCCTGAATGCCACAAGCAAGAGAGCAATATACAGGCACAAGGCCGCCTACAGGAACACATTTCACCAACAGACACATTACCCAGCAGCTACAGCAATGTCACAGAGTGCATGTGATGGTCAAAGAATGCAAGATATCAGTGACACAGCATGCCAAGATTGTGTAGAGGCACATGCCATGTGATGTGTTCACATATGCATGCACATGATGTCCATTGCCCCAATACAAAATGATAGTCCACCATCACACATTTCACAGTTACTGATGTGTGTGCCTCTTCCCATGCGAGTGTACACTGGGACCCCCAACCGGCCCATAGAACTAGGGTTTGCCCAATAGTACTTGAAGATAAGATAGCAGCACCCGTGAGATGGATGGGGGTGCAGATTAATACTCCAACACCAAATCAATAATGACAACTCAACGGTTTGGCAGAGGGAGTCCGTTTAATGACTAGTACAAAAAACGGGGAGTCTCATGAATATCAGCGGATGCGTGATCTTCTCTCTCGCTTCCCAACTCCAATGAACTCAATAGAAAACATAACATTTATACTGAAAACCCGTAATCATTGACGTTTAACACTTAGAAGTTGGCATGCAATTCTATTGGTTCTAGAAAGGTAACTTTAATATAGGTACTATATCTGTATTTGGTAACGGAGTAAGGGGATTGAATAAACACTGTCAGGTGGGGCATGGTAACCCTTCCTTCAAAATGGCTACTGTAGACGTCACTAAAAGTATGACGTTCCATTGGTTCTACTAACTATAGGACCCTAAATTACTTGGTCCATTATGATTGGGTTGGCACCAACCCCACTCATACTTTTTCACTTTGCTTAGCAGCACGCAGAATGTTCGGCCACGTGCAGGGTGCCCTCCAGTTCACCCCGGCCTTCCTCCAATTATTGTTACAATCAGTCTTCACTTTAGTGGCCATGTGTCAATTATTTCACTGTGGTTGGCCTCGAGACTGCATCTCCTGTCTGGAAAAGTTCTGATATCTTCGCCTGGCCCACTGACATGCGTAGGTGTGACAGTCTCACTTCTTCTCACTCGGCTGGTCACGTGATTCAGACACCGTGAATTTGCCTCTTCTTCATGTAATTAGTGTATTTGATTTTCGTTTCACCCACCACCTGTCTTCGGTTTTTTATCTCGACCTTTCAGAGCAGGATATTCTGTTCTTTGCTTCAATTAATTGTAGCTACTGTTCGCCCATTTTAACTGATACAACCTTGGTTTTCCTGGCACGATTTGCCTCTGCTGAGTTTCGTATCTGACGCTTATTCTTGATTTTATTCTTGATTTTGCTAAATATGAAGCTCCCCTCGTATGGCCTTTAATAACCTTTGGGTTGATTCTGCTTCTTGTGCAAAGTGGAAGTATACTTATATAATGTGCTTCTTTTGAGGTGGCTCTCTGCTGGTTTATTTGCTCATCATACGTCACAATTTACTCCCATTCTCTCTATCCCACCCCATGTCCACTTTTAAAACCCTACCTTCTCTGTTAATTACTCATTTAGTCTAGTATTTTATTACTCCACTACTGTAATTACTGTTACATTTAAACAATATATTTCTCCCCCCAATATCTGCTCTCAAATTTTAATACAACCATTATTCTCCTGTTCGTGCAGCAATGACCTCTTTCCCTATGTGTGTTGGCTAATGCATTTGTGACAGTGCTGTGTTCAAAAGCGCTAGTGGCATTACTACTTGCACTGTGTTATTTAGTCGCCAAATTGAGTCTGTTGGGAACATTGATCATCCACCCTTTACCTCTATTTCTTTCCTCCCGTGGTGAACTGTCAATGAAATGTACGCCCCCCCTCAAGTGCACCTTCCTCCACCTTGTGTGTCTCATTTAATTGTTCTGTGTTATTCGTGTATTCATGAGCCCAGTCTCCTCGCTGAAAGATGTGTGCTCAAAATGTAGCTAAATGTACTCTCTTGTGATGCGCTATCATTATGCACCCCCCTCTGTACTGTGCACCCCCATTATGCTTAAACAATCTTCCTTACTTTCAACATGTGTATGCCTGGTGTTTAACAAGTTATGTATTTCTCTGTTAATAAGGTGGTCATATCCACATCGCTCATGATGTCACAAATGTCTCTTCCCTAATGCATGGCCTAGTCGCCCCACTGTCACCCAGAAAAGAAAATGTTTTGATACCTATCACCACCCCTATGCAACTGTCCTCTGCATTATTCAGTGTGAGTGTGTGTGTCGGCGTGCGTCTCACCCCCTCTGTCGGGGAGGTGGAGCATGAGTGTGTCTGGCAGAGTAAGTCAAATCAAGTTTGTCTTGGGCTGTCCTATTAGGTGTATAATGTCAATCTATGTCCTTTGAAAGGTTTGTTCCCCATCAGGAAGACCCCTCCCAGTTATGTAACCGGTACCGTTGCTATTGTGTCAGTGTTCTGTATGGGTGCTTACTGCTGTGCCGTGCCCCTGGGTTCTTATTCTTGTCAGTCCTGGTGTAGTGGTGCTGTCATTTGTTGTCTGTACATGTAGTGGTGACAGTGCCTGCGTTGGTGCTTGTGGTGTCTGCTGAAATGATCCCGTCCTGCCCCATGTATCCTCCCCACATGGGTGGTGCATATTGTGGTGGTTGTTGACACTGCTATTGTGATGCTTGTGCGTGTGTGTTGAGGCTGTTTTTAACTGCTCCTCCCATTGCATACTTTAACAATTTATTTTGTGCCTGCTTGTCCTCATCTGCCTTTCTCTGCCTCCGCTGTTCTCTTGCCACAATCTACAATGCATACAGTCAATGTCTAGCGCGCTAACCTTCCTTCCTCCCTTCCATAACCCCATTCATGCTGCACCACCCCTTACTGATCCTCTATCATGTTTGGCTGTGCTGTCTCGTTCAGTCCTTCTCTCCTCCTCCAATCCCTTTCTTCCCTTTCCAGTTCCCCCTCTCTGTTGCTAATGTTACTCCTTGCACCTCCCCCGTTATCTTCCGTTTAAATTTAATTCCTCTTCGTTCATGGCTCAGTACTTTTTAATCTTTGCACACTATGTTTTACCAACTTATTTTGTCATGGAAGCTGTGTGCTACACAACATGTGAAGGGGAGTCATTTCTGTATTGTGTGATACATTTTACCTCTATTCAATTTGAAAATTACGATAGTCCGCTGTTCAGGGAGCAAAAGTTAGAAGATAATTGAACACTTTTCAACTTCTGTGAACCTTCTTGGCTCCGCACCTTAGCCAGTGCACTCCACGTGCAGCCCATCTTCACCAAACCATTGCCTTCTCCGGCACCCCCCCACAATCTTGCGCATGTGTCTTCCACACACCGCCTCTGGGTCATCTATTCTCCAAATCCAAAACCACACCACTATCTCCTCACCATCAAAACTCTGTGTCATATGCATCAATCTGAAGGTGACGTCACCAAACTAAAAACACAGTGCAAATGAACAGACAAATGTGCATACACAGAACAATAACCCATTTCTCCCAACCCCACAAAAATCCCAAAATAAAACCCCACAATCCCCACAGCTGTCTTCCTGTCTCAACTGGAACAAGGTAAACCACAATAAAAACTCTTATAATTGGACTGCGCACACTGCGTCGCCTCACGTGACACGCCCCTCACCAGGGGAGCTTAACCAGTCAATTATCTTCCGCACTCGGGAACAATCTAGCTAACTCCTGCAGGGAAACATCATCCACTCACTGAACTAAAATGCTCAATTAGCAGGGAACCTCATCTACTCATTGATCTACAACGTCAATTCATAGGAAATCCACACCCCCGGACATGAAATCGCCATCCGAACCAACCAGCGCGGCTCTCCTTTCTATATGTGGGGAGTCACTACCCCACCCAATATCCTCAGAAACACAAGAAGGGACAACTGCCACCGCTCCAGTCCCAACAATTCACGTGCCGATCACCACCAATGCGCCGAATTTTGCGCCAATGTACAATCACCCACCACCCAATTTACAATGCCTCCCCCAGTTTCTACCCAAACAAAAGGACTTAACATTTCTGCAACATACTGATCAACAATGCATCATAATACTTTAAACATTTCCCCCCCTCAAAGCCCATGTTGCTGGTTGACTTACATTTCCTATGCTGCACTGGCACTTGCACTGCTGCTGGACACCCCCTCAAGGCGCTTCACCGGACCCCTTCTCCTGCAGGGCTCTCACCTGCCCTCAAGCGGGGTATTTCCAAGTGGCCCCCGATGCCTTTAGCCAGTTACGCGTTTTCCGGTGGTCTTCAGGTGCAGGCGAGGGTCCCACAGCTTCCTTGAGTCGGCGGCAGGGAGTGCAGTTCAATGCAGGGCTTGCGCAGGCAGTGCTCATTCACCCATGTTACAATGAGCAATGAGCCTCATAGAGGGCACCAACTTGTTGGGGAGAAGCTGGACCCCCACCATGGCAATGGGGGGCCAGCAGCCATACCCTCACCATCTATGGGAGACCCCAACACCTCCCATATGGCCCCCAGAAATGCAACAGAGACCCCAGCAGGCAGCCACATGTTCCAAACTGCGTTTATTCCTGGGCAGCAAAAAAGAAAAAAAACACGCAGAGCATCGTGCACATCGAGAGTTCTGGCGCCGTCTCCCCCGGGGCTGGCTTGCAAGCCATCTTTGTAATCACACTGCAGGCTGACCTCATAGAATTGGATCAGCTCCCTATCTCCTCCTGCTATTGGCTGCTAAGTGATAGGTTACCTATGTAGCCCTTATAGAGAGCCTGACAATTGGATGTTAGCCTTTTGCGTCAGTGGGTTGGTTTAGCTGTGCCAGCCCCCATTACCTAATTCTAACTTGTTGCATTATGACTTTGTTCCCATAACTTTTTAGCTGAAGCAAGCATTTCACACCTGAGCTCTGAGCGCTCATTGGCTGGGCTGAGCCATTCTTGTTACAATTATGTTTCAAATGTTGTGCGAGTCTTTGCGAAAATGTCTTTCTTTCCCAGAAAGAAAAGAAAAAAACACACTGGGTTGCCGTGGCTTACTCGCATTTGTGGAGAATTAAAAATGTTTGTCTGCAGAAAGCAATCTTATCTTGAATGCGCGACCTTGGCTGCTTGTGGGTTTTGCGAGGAGCATTGCTGAAGGTTTCTGCAGCCAGTGTTCAGTGAGAGAAATGAACTTGGCTGTAATTTTCCTGAAACATGGCTTTACACTGTGCAATTAGACCATGTTAATTCATATAGGCATTTGCAAGCCTTTAAACAGGGATTTTTGTGTTTGTAGATTCTGATATTGCAGCATTGATTTTAATGTAGCATGGAAGTTGCACTGTTGGTGAAGTGGGTGTTTTTCAGCATATTTGTCACCCATGGGTGCGCTGGGGCCTGGTTGAAATGATAAGTGCGCTCCTTGTTCTTCCTGCTGTTCTTCTGTCTATGCGCCTGGGTTGAGGGGGCATGGGTTTGATCTCGATTTTCCCTCTTCAATATATTTCGGCGTTAACATTCCTGGTACTTCAAAATGGACGGTTCGAGTGCAGGCTGTACTTGAGACCTCCTCTACACTCCCCCTTCTGGGCGATTCATCAACCACTTTCATCTTTTCTTTGGTTTCCTTCGTATTCCCCTTTACTTCATTACTTGGGTCCATTCTTTCTTTATCTTCTGGGTCTATACATGATGGTCTGAAGAAATGTCTCTTTGGGGTCCATATTTTTATGACGCCTTTTAAACTTCCTGCTGTTCTCACGTGTTCGTCCTTGTTCCATGTCATTAGTTGACACTGTCCATTTGGCTGCAATAAACCCATCTTCCCACATACTTTCTATGCTTCCTGGGATATAGAAACTTTGTTCCTTCTGGTGCGAATGCTGGCCTTCGCAAAGTCTCTAATTTCCTAATCAGTCAGGTCTTTGGGCTTCCATCCCGGCTCGACATCAATCATGATCTTCATCCCTATGGCTTTTGTTGCAGTTTTCTGGCACTGAGAGATTATTATCTTGATAACACAGAATCCTAGCAATATCATCACTAGCAGGGCTCCTAGGAATTTAAATGCATCTGCCATCCATTGTGGAACCCATGAAAATAGTGATACAAACCAACTGTCGTCGTCTACTTCGTCAGTTTCATCAATCATTTGATTCTGTAGTTTCGTCAGCATACCTATGGCTTCTGTTAAGGTTCCATTTTCTTTGTCACACGATGCTATAAATGTGCAACATGATTCTCCGATTTTTGCACAAACACTTCCATCCATAGGTGTGATTATGTCAAGTAAATATCTGTTCTGGAGAGGCATCAGTCAGATTGCCCTTAACTCTTCTTTAATTGCGTTGAATCCTTTTATGGTCGTGTTGATGGTTTGCAGTAACTCCCATCTGGTTATCTGCAACATTTAGTATTTGCTCCAACCTGAAATCTTGGCATGAAGATTGTCGTGAACACTGATGAAGTGAGGCTGAACAGCCTGTGTTCATATGGGATTGCATGAAAAGCTTCTTCTGATTTGGCAGAAAAGTAATTCTCTCTCTTCATTCGATTCAGCAGTTCCACAGATCGCTTCTTTCTCAGGTGAACATCTGCTTTCAGGAAACTGTCAATGTTCAGGTCACTTTTTGGGATCACCAACGCTGGAACGTGGACATTCACTATTGTGAATGGTTTTTGAGCTTCCATCTGGCTCGACATCAATCCTGACCTTCATCCCTATGGCTTGTTGCACAGTTTTCTGGCTTTAAGAGATTATTATCTTGATAACACAGAATCCTAGCAATATCATCACTAGCAGGGCTCCTAGGAATTTAAATGCATCTGCCATGCAATGCGCCTGGTTGCCCTTGGGCCTGGTTTGCGCTATATAAATAAAACAAATACAAATACAAATCCATTGTGGAACCCATGAAAATAGTGATCCAAACCAACTGTTGTCGTCTACTTCATCAGTTTCATCAATCATTTGATTCTGTAGTTTTGTCAGCAAACCTATGGCTTCTGTTAAGGTTCCATTTTCTTCGTCGTGAGATGGTATAAATGTGCAACATGATTCTCCGATTTTTGCACAAACACCTCCATCCATAGCTGTGATCATGTCAAGTAAATCTCTCTTCTGGAGAGTCATCAGTCTGATTGCCCTTAACTCTTCTTTAATTGCGTTGAATACTTTTATGGTCGTGTTGATGGTTTGCTGTAACTCTCATCTGGTTATCTGCAACCATTTAGTATTTGCTCCAACCTGAAATGTTGTCAGGAAGATTGTTGTGAACACTGATGAAGTGAGGCTGAACAGCCTGTGTTCACATGGGATTGCATGAAAAGCTTCTTCTGATTTGGCAGAAAAGTAATTCTCTCTCTTCCATCGATTCAGCAGTTCCACAGATCTCTTCTTCCACAGGTGAGAATTTGCTTTCGGGAAACTGTCAATGTTCAGGTCACTTTTCGGGATTACAAACGCTGGAACATGGACATTCACTATTGTGCATATACCTCCCCAGTTTCTCGGCAGCCTGATGTATGCTTTGGATCCACATGCCAATAATGATCCATAATTACTGCTGTTCCATGTACCATTCCTGGAGCATCAAAAACCTGTCCACAGTTCTGATTCTCTCCCATCTTTCTAGTGCCATTATTGCAGAAGCAGATTTTTGGGCTTTCCAGTGGCACTATCTGCAAGGGTCCTCCTTTGTCTTCGACCCATGTCAGCAGTTTTGCAAGCTTTGGCCATAATGACTTGCATCCATTTTGCTCTATGTTGATGGTAGGCTCGTATTGACCAAGGACCATCCATGCTCTGCAAATCACTACTCCTTTCTCCCGTCTGGTGAAAGCACTGTTCCCCAAATCTGCATTTGTCCTCTGTTTTTCAAACTTCGAGCCTCTTCTGGAGTTTTTCCTTGGATATTTTGCTTCTGGTTTGCTTCTTTTCTGATTTCTGCCCCTTTAACTCCAGGATTCTCATATCTGATCACAATGTGTTTTGTCTTTCCATTGTTTCCTGTTTTTATGTCCTGGACATAATCGTCTTCATTTGGATCGGTTGCTTCAGTTGCCCATTTCAGTGAAGCATCACTTCCCATGAACTGGCCTATAGTCTTGCACATTGCCACGTGCCACAGACAGTGTGCTGTCTGGACATCAATTTCTACAGCTACAAAGATTTTTGACTTCCCCATGCTGTAAGGTAGGAGTGCACAAACAAAGCATTCCCCCTCTGAACTTCGTCTTCCAACTTCTTTCATGTGCTGGTACATGATGTTGTTTCTCAAATGTGGTATGCTATCCAAGTATTTGTTTAGTTCACTGTCATCTCCTTGCATGCTTCTCTTTACTCTTAAGGTTTTCATGTAGTTTGCTATAACTACATCCTTGAATGCATCTGTATGGCTTCTTCATGCTGGAGGATTATCAAGTATCCTGGTCCATGGTGTAGGAGGCATCTTCATCTGCACTAGTGGAGTAGGCAAAAGTCTGGCAATTCTTTCCTTCTCCTCTTGCATCTTTTTTCTTCTGGTTAGAAATGTCCATATCACTCTGCCATTGGTCCAGTATATGGCTGCATTGTAGAACTTGTACTTGTCCCCTTCATTGGATCAAGGCTGCCTGTCAACGTTGTCTCTGATATTTTATTGCAACTCCTCTTGTCTCTTCAGGAGCTCAGCTTCGTTCATGTGACTCTTAACTTCGCTACTCGTAGAGCTTCTCATTGTTGGTACTCCAACCTTCCCCTCTTCTTTGACAAGTGGTTCTGCAGTTATTGACACTAGGCCTGGTGTGTGTGCATTCAGTGTTTGCATGCGTGTGGTTGTCAGTAACTTTTTTACATTCATACTCTGCCTTCCCTGTCTCCGGCTTTTTGATTTGCTTGTTATCACAAGTGTGTGCGTCATTGCTAACCACATCCCTCTCAAGTTCATTCATTCCACCATTAGACCTCCTACGGACTGGAATGACTATGTAAGGTATGGGTGCCTTCGTAGGTTTCATGCCTGCATCATTAGGTGGGTGCACTGGAATTGGAATGCTTTGTGCACCAATAAAAAATGCAGTTCTAATCATCAGTGACTGTAAAACAATGATGAATATAATGCAGAAGTACATAATACCCCTGTAGGTTAATCTGCAGCATTTAGTTCCAGAAAAATACGAACATCTCTCCTCCTGAGGGAGGATGAGGTTGCTGCTTTGAATCCCCACCTCGATCATCCGTTGAAAGATGCTAACTTTTAATACACTCTTAAAAAATATTATTTATGGATTCTGCTGGTTCTGTTTGTGTATTGTAGGTACTTAAAACAATTGTCCCCCTTTGTCTGAACAATGGATTGTCTAATATTTCTGGACACAGCTCTCTTGCTAGTCAATGGGAAGTGTCAAAATCAGGCAATAATTCAGCAAGTCTCTTTAATGTGCATGTACAAAATATATGAGTTCCCAATCGGTGCTTCTCATTTGCTTCATTCCCGAAGACATGTTGTGTCCTTGTCAATATAACAAAAGTAAAGTCTTTTGCACTACTTTCTTGATCTGTCCCTCGGCGGAAAGTTAAAATCTTCTAAGATAGTTCTTTTGATGGTTAGAAAGTTCAACTTGCATCACAATACCATGCAAGAGCATGCTCATCTGTGTAGGATTAGCTGGGTTTCTGATGAATGTGAGGACATCAACCCCGACAGGTCTCCCCACAAGTTCTGGAAAATCCTTGATTAGGCGAAAAAATACATTATACGCCAATCTTCTATCTTCTGGTGACAGGGACATCTGTCCTGCCTTTGTTGAAGTTTGGACTGTTTAGCCCTCACTCACTGTGAACAGTTTCTGCCATTCTGGTGTGCGTGAAGAGCAACTTGGATAACTATTCCATTCAGGATTATGCTTAAATGTTCTATGTTTGCTGGATCTCAAAGACATGTCAAAACGTCTGTAGTTCTTCCGACAAGATCTGGACAGTCTTCAATTAAACGAAAGAACAGTACATTGATAAGCCTATTCGCTTCTTCCTCCACTTGGGACATTTGGTTTTTCCTCGCTGTATTCCGGAAGTAGGAGGAACTGCTTGGTAATTACAGTGAGCAGCCTCCTTAGAGTCTTTTCGTTTTCAGGATCTTGAAGGAAGTCAGTGATACTGGTGAGCCTCCCCACCAGTGACGGGTATGATATCAGTACTAGATCTAAATATGTTAACTCGTCCTTGGTGATGTCGCTACTGTGGGACACCATAAGTGATTCCGAACAAAGTCTCTGTGTTGAAAGAATCAGGATACTGTATTTTCTACCAATTTATGTGTCCTCGATCAAAATTTGGCATATTCTTTTCTAATCAAGGCTTCAGTGTGCCTCAGTCCAAAGTTCAAAGTCAACAGACTATGTTGTGGCTTAAACATGCAATTTTCATCTTCACCCTGCAACTAGGATGCACCGAGTGTCCGTTTTTATGTCCTTATCCCCTTTTTTGCTCAGAAGAATGTCCAAAATGAAGCCACAAATTTTGCATAAAAGTTCCTTGTCTTTACTTTGCTGCTGGTCATGCGTCCTTCTTCCTCGTCATGGATCTCGTCTGCACGTGCTGTGGTTCTTCCCTGTCGTCTGTAGTCTCCTCGCGGTGGGGTGCAGGCAGGGGGCTTTCTCCGATGTATGGCTTGATGTCACCCAAAAAGATCCAGGCTCTTCTTCCTTGTAGCTTCACTGCAGAGGGAGTGCAGTCTTCCACTGTAAAGGGACCGTTAAACCATGCCACTTTTTCCTCATGTGGTTCTTCACCAGGACGTTGTCTCCAGGGAAGATTGATGGAATACGTAGTTCCTGAGCTGTGCCTGCAGTATTATCTCCTTCTGTGTTCTGTGCTGCCCTGCACCTTTTTCGTCATCACTGCAGCTGGCCTGAAATTACAGTAAGACAAGAGGTCATGCAATTCAAGTAAATTTGCATTACAGACCCTAAGATTTCTCTTGTTGGCTGGGCATCACATCTAGCTCTATCTCGGGGTGTCAGGAGAGTGTGCATCCTTCTCCCTGTTGCTATTTTGTGTGGTGTAAGATGATGGTCAGAACCAGGTTGGTTTCTGAGTGCATACAGTGCCAAAGAAAGGCCGTGTAAGCACCCCTTTCTTAAAGTAAGCTTCATCGTGGCTATTCTTTCCTTTAACAAGCTGTTGAGCTTCTCACATATCCTGTTACCTTGCGGGTGATACGCCGACGAGAACTTGTGCTTTATACCAAGCAACAAGCTAATCTGTTCAAAAACTTAATTAGCAAAGTGAGTCCCATTATCTGATCTTATGACTTCACATACCTCGCTCACTAGAAATTTGGCCGCACAGGTAGAGTCTGGGTGTGTACATGGACCTGCTTCTATCCATCTAGAGAATGGACACACCACAATAATTAGATACCTGTACCTGTTACATACTTGAATCATATCAACGTAATCGACATGCAAGTGCTGAAAAGGTCTGTTAGGCCTTGGGATGACTCTTCTAATTACCTTTAGTGTGTACCCAACCGTGAACTGTTGGCAAATTATACAGTTCACCATATAAAATGCTTTTCTCTTTTGTCATGTGTGCTGGATAGTGTAACTGTTCCAATGCTAATTTTAACAGGGCTATAGGCATTACTGGTTTACCAGTGATGTCTTGTCGCCACAAGCTTTCGGAGGGGTTTAAAGAACACCCTCGCTGCTTCCAAAGATTTTTCTCCTCCTGTGGTGCCTCGCCTTGGAGTTCCATTAACTGCATTTGTCCCATTTTATTGTAGCTTTCGGGTTCACTCCATGCGACAATAATTTTTTC
Source organism: Ambystoma mexicanum (assembly GCF_040938575.1). NCBI lineage: Eukaryota > Metazoa > Chordata > Amphibia > Caudata > Ambystomatidae > Ambystoma > Ambystoma mexicanum. The sequence continues at coordinate 828,327,448 of NC_090939.1, forward strand.
ATTTAAACTAGTGACTTCCACATTTCACGACCGCTAAGCCCACTGGGAGCTGTAGTGCCTTAATCAGTCTGTCCAATAGGGCTGTGTGCTGTACTGGTGTGCCATCCGCTCGGAGGTAGCCCCTCCTCTTCCAGCGCGCTAGGCCTGCGTGCACTGTTGATGTCACATAGGCGGAGTCACTGTACACCGTTACTTCATGGTCTGCGTGATTCTCAATCGCGAGTATCAACGCCAATAATTCTGATGAAAATGAGATGGTAATCGTGCACTAAGAAGCACTCAAAACTCTCCATTTGCTGTGTGCTTAATCACAGCAGCGCCTGTATATCTTTGGCCATTGTTTTGGTTGATTCTCGAGGAACCGTCAACAAAGACAATTTCTCCTTCTGCTAATGCATTTTCTTTTACTCTTGGAATTTCATCATATAATTCTTCATACTGTGCATAGTCATGTAGTGGCTCTCCTTCAGTGACTGGTTCTACTATGAACATAGATGGGTTCACTATTTTGCATCAGACTATTTTAATCGATGGATTCGATATGATCACTTCATAGGCAGAAGCTCTGTGAGATGTCAATGTGCCCTTCAGTTTCTCTAGAATGGCAAATAGCGAGTGCTCGAGGTACAACGTCATGTAGCATCCCATCACGATGGTTGGAGCCTTCCCTATGGCGAAATGACCTCTCATCATTGGGTCCAAATTCCCACTATAATATGCCAGGAGCTTGTACCCCAATGTGGTTCTCTGTGTGAGCACTGCCATCATAACGCTGCCATTTGTGTGTGAAAACAGGTAGAATTCCTCTGCATAATTGGGAATCCCTAAAACTGGTGCCGTGCAAATGGCTCTCTTGAGTTCAGCAAACCTGTTTTTCCATGGTCTCAGGCCATTCAAATTTTTCTTTCGCCACCCGTGCCTTCTTCTGGGCCTGTAGTAAGGGCTTGGTATATGAGCTGTAGTCGAAGACCCATGCTCTGACATAATTGCAAAGACCTAAAAAGCTCTGCATCTGCTTTATCGTGTGTGGCTTGACTGTGTTCAGTATGGCTTCAGCCCTTTCTGGGGTAGCCCTTTTCCCCTCATGTGAGATCAGCTGACCTCTGTATAGCACTTCTCGTTGACAATATTTTAACTTCTCTTTGTCAACTTTATATCCTTTCTCAGCCAATATGGTCAATAGCTGAATAGAATCATGTCTACATCTCGCCTCTGTCGTGCTGCAAATTAAGATTTCATCCACTTATTATAATACAACACTTTCTAATGCAATATTGCTTAGGTCCATCTGCAGAACTCTGTTAAAAATAGGAGACTCACAGTACCCATGGCGTAGACTCGTGCTTTTCAGACGCATTTGTCTGAATGTGAATGACGTCAGATCTTGTGAGTCTCAGTGCAATGGGATTGAGAAAAAGGCATTTTTCAAGTCAATCACCGTGAAATATTTTGCCTCAACAGATATATTGGATAGGATTGTAGCCGGGTTATGGACTAAAGGGAACTCGGCCTCAACAATATCATTTATTGGGCATAAATCCTGAATTAAACGCCAAGACCCTCCCTTTGATTTTTTGATAGGGTAAACTGCAGTATTGCATGACAACTCTGATGTCACTAAGATGCCCTGCTCCACCATAGCCAAAATTTCATCTGCCTCCCTGGACATGGGATATTGTCGTGCTTTTGATAGTATGGCTCCTAGCTTCAGTTTAATTTTCACTTCTTCTACTCCTTTCAATAAGCCTACATTATAGGGGCCTGTGGTCCACACTGAGACAGGCACCTGGGCCACGTCGTCCTCGAAATATTCATGACGGTTCTGTGCCAACATCATTCTCTGAGGCACTTCTCTTTTGATAATTTTCAACCAAAAAGTGAGATTTACCTCAACTGTTGTTTCTCCCCTATCTGCTTGCTCATCAAACAGATCGTCATCAGTGACGTCAGTCAATCTGTACCCTTCTTCAATGGTGACTACTGTGCACCATTGTCGGCCTTCATCATCACAACCATCAATCAAAGCCATTTTCCCTCGTATCGCGGCTGTGTGTATCATCAGGGGAAATACTTGTCCCTTTTACCCGTGCATAGGTATTCTTGGCCTACATGGAAATTCATCTGGGGTCCTCATGGTTTTCTCAGCAAGGCCTAGCAGCCCTGCCATTAGCATGCGTACTCCATACGCAAATCTTTTGGGCTCTGATGGTACAGCCCTCATAGCTATGTGTCCTGCGTGTGCTCTAATCATTTTGCATACGTTCAAATAGTGCATTCTTGGAGTTGAACATACTATGCCATCCTCCGTGAACGAGATTGTCATGCTTAACTTCATCATTAGATCTCGACCCAAGATGTTTAATGGGGTTTGTTGTGAATATAATAGAGGGACATTCATATCACATTCTCCTATAGAAACTGGATAGTGCGTCTGTAAAAGGAATACGACTTGTAGCTCCTGTGAAACTCTGAGTATTTATAGCATCGCCGGACAAGGAAAACTTGCCTTCACGTATACACGAACGTGTTGCACTCGTGTCAACTAAGAAGGATTAATCTTTATCCCCTATAACGACATCCACCCTTGGTTCCTGGTGAGGGTCTGGTGTCACTGATAGGATAGAACACATCAGGGTTCCCAGTGAGCTGTCCTAGTCCATATATAATTTTGTCCCGCCTTGTGCGAATGGACTGTAACGCTCACCTGATTCCCGCAGAGGCGCCGGTCTTGACTGGGTGAATGCCGTATCTTCAAAGTTGATGTGCAACACACGGTTGGCTCTTTGGGCTGGACCTCTGTGCACTGTATGTCTGACTCGAAGAGTAAGATGTCTGCAGATAGAAAATATGGGATTAATGAACTGGGGTTATTGGGTGCCTCTCTCCTCTTCCCTTTCTCTTCTCCTGCAGAACCCCAAAGGTTAACGCCCTCACATTAGGTAAGTGAACGCCGAGCTCTCCATCTGCCTCGGGGCAGGGTGCCGTAACCAGTTTCTTCACTGGATAAGGGTGCAGGCCTCTTGACCTCAGAGGACTGCTGTCCGTCGTTAACTGCACGAACGGTAAGTTCTGGGCACTTCAAATGTCTTAAAAGTCTTTTGTAATGATATCTCTTGTTTTGCAGGGTTCCGGTGATGGAGGATGGCGGGCTGATGAGAGTTGCGGATCGAACCCGCGTGAGGAATAGAAGCGCCTGGAAGCACGTAAGTAAGCGCTTGTAGCCTGCTTCACGATGCGCACTAACTGTCCCTTTTATCTTGCAGGTACAAGTTCGGAGCTTTAGAGAAGCTGAAGGGTGCTGGAATACCCACTGGATTCGGCGTGGGAAGGAGGAATGGCACGTGAGTAATAAAGTTGCCCAATGTCTTTAAACGCACCTTCTTTTGTCTTTCAGATGCGGGATGCAGCGCCGAAGGCCTCCGGAGCGTGCGAAGAGCTGGTAAGCTTTTGTCTTTCAGATGCCGGAATGCAGTGCGAAGACCTCCGGAGCATGCAAAGAGTAGGTAAGCCTTTGTCTTTCAGATGCCGGAATGCAGCGCGAGGCGTTGGTGACAGCCGATGGACCAGGTAAGAGATGTGCTGCCACTGAAGACCGTAGTGCTAACCTGTTCTTTCTTTGTCTTTACAGGTGCTGCTGAAGACTGGATTCCAGGATGGTAAGCCTTTGTTCCCTTAGGCCCAGGATCAGAAGCAGAAGACACGATGAGCATTCTGCTGCAGAGAATGCAGAATAACACAAAGCAAGATTCATCCATCGGGTGTGGTTTAAATAGCCTCCTGTAGTGCTTAGGTGTCTCCTTCCACAGCCACGCCTAGGTAAGAAAAGAGTTCCTGCTTTCCAGAAGAGTTCCAGTGTTCTGAACCTAGGGAGTGGCTCCTGCCCCACCCAACAGGAAAAGTAGTCCCAAACAGAAGAGGATCAGGGGTTCAACTGGCAGGTAAGTAAGCAGCATGGTCTGCTGCAGGTAAGTCCACCCAAGCATTATGAGCCCGGCGCTTCCAGCGCTGGGACTGGGTATCTTTATGAGCCTGGTGCCACTGGCGCCAGGACAGGGTCCAAAAGGTCCCAATTGGGACTGGCTGGCACTCGGAACCGGGGTTATGGGTCTGCCTCCAAGGGAGTCGGGCAAGTCCTGATCTTTTGGAAGCAGAGATCATGACAGCGACTTCCCCATCACCAGTGTTACTCCTCATTCCGGGGTTCACAGCTTGACCCGTACTTACTGTCTGTGACAGTTGCATCAGTGACTATTGAGACTGTCCTTGTGGAAAACTCATTGAATTCTGAGGTTGCACGCTTTGCTGTGCTCCTGGCGTTTGTTGTTGCACTGTGTGATTCTGTGCAACTCCACTTCCTCCCTGCTGTAAAAACACAGGTGGATTCACCATGCTTGCTCTTGTTCCTTGGTCATTTTGCATAATGCCATTACTTCTGCATGTGCGTGCTAGATGTCCTGTCATCCCACACAACCAACATACTGGCGGTGGTCTGATTATTTGCCCCTTTGACATATCTTGATTGCCACTTTGCATGTTTTGAAAGCCTCCTTGATTATTCTGAAAACCTCCCTGATTACTCTAGCATCCCCTTCCTCTAAATCCTCTTCCCCTGGGATAAAACCCAGTATTGCCCTGATTATTCTGTTGTGGATTATTGATTTGCTGCATGCTCGACCCGTCTGTGCTAGTTATCATTGCCCCTTCAATGACATATTTTGACGATTTCTTCTGCACTAATTTTGCCTCTTCACCCTTTTGTGTATCCTCTTTTTTGTGATTCCTTTTTTGCAGCAGCCTGTAATAGTGTGCTATGGTCAACTGTATTTCAGACCATGGTTTGGCCTCGATTCCTACCAATTTCTTGAGCTGTTTCTGTACCTGATCTGGCAGCCCTTGGCATAAAATATGGTAAAACACGGGTATAGATTTCCCCCAAGATTCCAGAGTCTCGAGTACCCACGTATCTTGGAAATTCTGGATGTAAAGCAAAGGGTCCTCCGACTCCTTCATCTTACGTTTCATTTTAGCTCCCATGTCGGAAGTATCTGGATATAGCAATTGTAATGCTTCCATACCGTGGCTCTGCAATTGTTGAACGGTGTTCTGTCATGCGCAGTATTAACTGTGGTCACACCAGGGTATCCTGCCCGTGACCACAAATCGTCTGCTCTATCGCCGAGTATGGCAATTAAGAGACCTTTGATATCCCCTATAGCTATAGCTATGTGTTCCCGCCTGTCATTTTAATCTAACTCGTGTATCCATTTTCCGGCTCCTGATGTCAACATTGGAAGCTTATTTTTCAGGTTTTTCCCGATCCATGTGTGGCCATGGAATATACTGTGGTCTCGTTCCACCTTTATCGAGCAACGGAAATTGGGACACATAACCCCCTCTCTCTTCTTTCATTGTTCTTCTGTCTATTGCAGGAGTAATAGTCCCGCATTGCAGCCTACCTGGCAATGTCCTTAGCCGGCTCACATAGGGTGGTGGAGACATCCCCCTCTGACCGTGAGATACTTCTTCGTGTTCGGCTGACTGTGGGGCTGATTCTGATGCCCTCGATGCAGACCCATTAGAATCTAACCATCTTATCCCTTTCCCTCCTGAGAATCGTTATTCGCATCTCCTCTCTTCCTCCTTTTCCTCATGTTCCTCTCTTTCGGTGTCTGACATTGTCTGTGCCCAACTCATGCAATTTATCGCATCCTCTTTGTTCCTACTGATTTCCAACCTATCTAGGGACAGCTCTCTACTTCTACTACTTCAGGAGATGTCCACAGCATCGTACAGCTGAGTGCTCTCCAGGTGCTAGTCTTCCCCCTCCCCTTGGGGTACTTGTTCTAGTCCCATTTCATCATATATTCTATCGATCGTCTCTCCGATGCTTCTGGTGTCGAAGTCATCTTCCATATTTGCCCTAGATGTACTGAATCGTACTCCGGAAAAAATTGTTCTAGGTCTTCCCAATCTACTACTAGCTCAGGTTTTTTAACCTCCCTTTCCAGATATTCAAGATCATGTGCTCTCTGTCTTCGCTTACATTCTACATTGTCATCGAATTCTCTGCGCTTCCTTGCTTCTTCTCTGACCCTATCTTCGTCCTCTTTCTTTGCATCTCTACGTTCATTTGCCCTTTGGATTTCCTCATCCCTACGTCTCTTTATTCTTTTCTCCCGTATCGTTTGCTCTTCTTCTATCCTTCGCTGCTCCTGTCTGTCCTGATCATTGGCTGCTCTCATGTGCTGTAGGCTGCTCTCTGTTTACGATCGTGTAACATTTCTTGCTCTTCGTGATTTAACTGTTCTCGTTTCTGCCTATCTTTTTTCCTTATTCTTTCATCTCTCAATCCTTTTTCTTTCTCTTTTCTCTGTAAATCATCCAGCTTCTCCTTTTGTTTCATGTCATCTATGCCTTTACCATTGAGTTTCAATCAAATCTGACCTCCCATCCATTTGTTCTGTGTGACTGCTATCTCATCAGTTCTATCCTCACTTCCTTTCCATCTTTTGCCTACTCTCTCTGTGTCGAGAGATGTATTTGCTTGTGTCTGGTATTTTCTCTCGTTCTCGCGCTTCTCCTTGTCCCTTGGGACTTTGGAGGTGATATCTCACTTTATCCTTGTCTAGGTTTTCATCACTACTTTTTGCGTAGGTGATTCATATGCCGGATTGTTATACCCTGTAGCTGTAGCAAGTTTCTTCTAGCTGCTATATCAAAGCGTAGGAATTAGGCGCATCCTCTCTCTTCTCGGGTGTCCTCCCCGGTATCCTCTCTCTTCTCAAGTGTCTTCCTCGGTCTCCTCTCTCTTCTCTGGTGTCTTCCCTGGTGTCCTCTTTTGCTACTTAGTCACCCTCTGAGTCACTATTTCCTTCCCATATATATATATATATATATATATATATATACACACATTCTACTCTACTTCTTCTTCTTACTATATTTTGTTTTCCGGCCTCCCTCCGTTACCTTTCCCTTACTTGTTCTAAGGCATGCACTTTTTGCCAAAGCATTTAGTTTTTTTCACTCACCGTTCGCATGTTTCCTCTCTGGATGCTTGGGATCACCGCCTTCGTCACCGCCTCTCCTACCGTTCACCCGCTCAGCTGCCCGTAGGAGTGGGAAGGGATTACTTGGGGAAACAAAGGTCCCTTCAGACCTCTGCCTGCAGGTTCTGCTTTTTTATTCTAACCACTGTCTAAGGGGAGCTTCACAGTCTACTGAGCCGGATGGCAAAGGACTCGTGATATTGCCAAGGACCTAAAGTTACTTTATGTTGACGGTCAATGGGTGTCTTAGCTAATTGATAATCGATAAACCATCCGCTCTCTGCTACCAAGTGTACACTGGAACCCCCAACCAGCCCATAGAGCTAGGCTTAGCCCAATAATACTTTAAGATAAGAAAGCAGCACCCGTGAGATGGATGGGGGTGCAGATTAATACTCCAACACCAAATCAATAATGACAACTCACCAGTTTGGCAAAGGGAGTCAGTTTAATGACAAGTACAAAAAAACGGGAGTCTCATGAATATCAGCGGATGCGTGATCTTCTCTCTCGCTTCACAACTCCAATGAACTTCATAAAAAATAGAACATTTATTCTGACAACTCGTCATCATTGACTTTTAATGCTTAGAAGTTGGCATGCAATTCTATTGGTTCTAGAAAGGTAACTTTAATATAGGTACTATATCTGTATATGGTAACGGAGTAAGGGGATTGAATAAACACTGTCAGGTGGGGCATTAAAGCCCTTCCTTCAAAATGGCTACTCTAGACGTCACTAAAAGTACAACGTCCCATTGGTTCTACTAACTATAGGACCCTAGATTACTTGGTCCATTATGATTAGGTTGGCACCAACCCCACTCACACTTTTTCACTTTGCTTAGCAGCATGCAGAATGGGCGGCCAGGTGCAGGGTGGCCCCCAGATGCCCCTGACCTTCCTCCAGTTATTGTTACAATCAATCATCACTTTAGTGGCCATGTGTCAATTATTTCACTGTGGTTGGCCTCAAGAACGCATCTCCTGTCTGGAAAAGTTCTGATATCTTCGCCTGGCCCACTGCCATGCGTAGGTGTGAAAGTCTCACTTCTTTTCGCTCGGCTGGTCACGTGATTCAGACACCGTGAATTTGCCTCTTCTTCATGTAATTTGTGTATTTGGTTTTCGTTTCACCCACCACCTGCCTTCGGTTTCTTACCTCGACCTTTCAGAGCAGGATATTCTGTTCTTTGCTTCAATTAATTGTAGCTACTGTTCATCAATTTTAACTGATACAACCTTGGTTTTCCTTTGACTCTGCTGAGTTTAATTTCTGACGCTTATTCTTAATTTAGCTAAATATGAAGGTCTCCTCGTGTGGCTTTTAGTAACCTTTGGGTTGATTCTGCTTCTTGTGCAAAGTGGAAGTATACTTATATAACGTGCTTCTTTTGAGGTACATATGTATAGGTGGCGCTTGCTGCAGTCTGCCTTCTACTAAGCATAACAAGCTGCACGATTTTCTTAGCTTTCTTGCGGTACCAAGAATATGTACATGCGTAAACTGGTTCAATATCTTGGTCATGCTTACAGCATTTTTGATATCGTCCTTTCACTTTAGGTCTACGATCTCCCTTGTTCATGGCGTTTCCGTCTCTTTACGTCATTCTCTGGTCGTCTTCTTTTCTATATGTGAGTCAGTCTGGGTTCTTGTGTCGTCACCATTCGTCTTCCATTAAGACCTTTTTGATTTCTTCAGGGACTGTACTTGGACGATCTTCGTTTTGTTTCATTTGTTGATATGGTTTTCTCAGTGGGTACCTTACTGTCCATGGTTTCTTAGTTATAGGTACTTCAATAGGTGCTGTTCTTCTGATAGCTACTGGACAGAGCTCCACTGCGGCTCTCTGCTGGTTTATTTGCTCATCATACGTCACATATTTTGGCGTGAACATTCCTGGTACTTCAAAATGGACTGTTTGAGTGCGGGCTGTACTTGGGACCTCCTCTACACAAGTGACTGGATATCCGCAGCTGGCCTGGCTTATGACCCCTGTGAGTGATCCCCGAACATCCCATGACATCGCATATAACCAGGCACACATAAGGACCTGTGTGTGCATTGAGCAGACCTTTGGATTCCTGTAGGCAGGATTTTACTGCCTAGACCGCACAGCAGAGCCCTAATGTACGCTCCTGAAAAAGTAGGCAAGATCGTGCTTGCGTGTGCTATGTTGCACACCATTTGTGTAAGGCGTAATGTACCTCTACCCCTTGACGTGGACATGCTACCCCCAAAGGATGATGACGCAGTGCCTGAGGCAGAGATGACGTGAGGGAAGGGAGAATGGCTCTCCAGGCACTGATTAACAATTTGTGACTGTCACATTTGTAAATAAACCCCAAAATTACTCAATCAGGAATGTCCTCGCATTGATGTAGTTCAACTGTTTTATTCTAACCATGTGCCCTAACTACCCCCCTCCCGCTCTCCCGCCCACCACCAACTCCCCAGAACACTCTCCCACCACCAACTCCCCAGCACACTATACCCTGTCCCACCACCAACTCCCCAGCACACTATCCCCCCTCCTGCCTCCCACCACCAACTCCACGGCATGGCCACTCGTGGAGATTGATATCACAGCATTATTTCCGTGGCCTCCCCCACTTCCCTTTCAGCAACCATTGATCTGGATTGCAGATGGCGCAGGGGTGGCCTCCTTGGTGTTCTAGGATGGGAGTCCCTTGTTGGTGTGGTGGTTCTAGAAGGAATGGACCCATGCTCCAGGAGCTGTTGGCGTACCAACTCACCGCTTATGCGGATGGCCTCAGCAAGTGTTGAGACACCTTCCGTCATCTCACTGACCTTCTGGCCAAATGTCGTCAGTGCTGCCATACTGGCAGTTATCACTCTCTGTGTCCTTGCATTGTCCCACGCAATCCTGCGTGAAGCCCCCTGGATGCTGTCGTGTATGGCATGCATGTGCCCTGCGTGGATGCGCCCAATGGCCTCCATCTCCCTCTGTCTCTGTTCCATGTCACCCAGACCTCGCAGCACCATGCCAAGGGTGGCTGAAGGCTGCATCGGAGAGGGTCTGCGCTGTGGGAGTGTGCTGTTGAGAGGGGAGCCATTTGACAAGGTGTCAGTGTCTGCATCAGGTGAATGAATTCTGCAGTGGTTTGGTGGGCTCTCAGGTGTGGTGGAGGGCTGCAGGTGGAGACTGCAACCAGGGGTTGTTGGCACTTCCACCTGTGATGTTACTGAGCTGCTTTCCCCCTGTGTCTCCACAGTCACTCTGGTAGGTGGTGTATTTTCTGTGGCGGTACGCACAGCTCCAGGTGTGGGTGCAGCTGCCATAGTTGTGCTCCTGGTGGACTGGGGGTGTGTGGTTCTGGTCCTGCTGTGAGGCGGCGTGACACTGCATGACATTAGCATTGGTGTGGCCTGTGTGCTACTTTGCAGGGTGGTGGTCGTGGCCATGGTACTGGCGGGTCATGATGGCTGGGACATCCCACTCCCAGATGGCCCTGACACCGTGGCATCCTCAGATGCCTCTGGTGTAGCTTGAGTGCCTGTAATGGACATGGGAGATTTTGTCAGGTTTCATTCCCCCATGTTATTGGCATGCATGGCATTAATTACATGGTGCCGAGTGGGATCCACAGGCAATTGGGCTGATGTGTATGGTTGGTCAGAGGTGTTTGCATGTGGGTTCATAATGATGGGGACAGATGCGGATATTGATGTGTGTTACATGGCCAGTTGGTCTGCGTGTGGGGATGACAAGGCCTCTGTGATGGGGCAGCTGTTGTATGGCATGCATGCTTTGGGTCCTCATTGTTAGGCGGAAACTTGTGCAGTTCCCTCTGGGACCACTGCAAAAGATTTAGGACTACAGGTGTTTGGCAGTAAACCCACTTGGTAGCAGTCTGTACCACACAGATTCACTTGGTAGCTGTGGCTGAGCAGTCAGACCTCCCTCAAGAAGAGTTAGGCAGTATGTGGAGTATACAAAATAGGGCAATCTACACAGTAGAACAAGCAAACATGGAACAAGGCTTCGGTGTACAGATATAAAGGTATTTATTTATAACAACACATCTATGAAAAACACTCTGGCACTAATACGGCAAACAACTTCAATCACAATTACTATAATAGAAAGATCAATCCCCCTAACAATAGTTCGACAAGTCTAGGTTCAACGGCACCACTTATTTGCAGACAGAGGTGAATGCTTTAACCTAGATGGCACTCTAGTATTCGTTAGGACGGGAGAGAAAAGGCAGGTTATGAAATCACTCAGTACCAACACTTTTACGAACAAATGCAAGGCAAGTAAGGCAGGGTCTACTGCAGATCACAAAGTTCAGAGGCCAGGCCCACTCAGAGAGAGGCAAGGCGATATGTCCCAAAAAGTGTCTCAGTGGAAATGCGCTTCGAGTCTTTATCGCAAATTGTTAAAGAAATATTGGACCAGTTCAGAACAGAAAGTTAAGAAAGCTTGGAGGCGACCCAATGGAGAGGCGAGGATTAAGACACCTCACTCTATCCGGCAGAAAGGGAAGCCAGGCGGACACGGTACCTGTTTGTGGAGAGACAGCTCCGGCGGGGGCAGTTGTTCCTGGTGGTGGATGCACGTCGGGTCTTTGGCAAGAGAAGAGATGATCTCGTAGTCGAAGGAAAGTTGAAGATGGTTGCACCACCAGGGAAGAGACCAGCCGCGGAGTGCTCCGTCACAAGGCACCACCTTTTGGTCGCGGTACAGGGGTAGTGGCTATCCGGTTGCAGGGGTGCTCTGCACGGGCAATTCGACCACTGCGTCCTAGAGCGAAGAAAAAGCAAAGGGGACTGGTTGTTCCCACCAGTCAGGGGAAGAGACTCTCCGGCGGGGAGATCGCCTCTGTCGTCGGGAAGTGGTGAGTCGGTTCAGCAGGGCTCCACCGGAGGTGTCGTCGTTGCAGGTCGGCTCAGCTTTACCCTCGTCGGATTCTTAGGTCCTATGGCGACTTCTGAAGATCCAGTCCCAAAAGCCCTGCTTTTATGCAGAAAAGCCCCATTCATTCAGCCTAGCTGTCAATCAAAACACGCTAAGTGGTGAGCAGGGTGGCTCACCACTTGGGCCAATCATACCAGGGTGCGACTGGAGTTGGCAAGGCAACTCAGTCCAGGGTGCCTAAACCCCCTCCCACACCTCTGTGGTACCCAGACAGAATGGCACCACTTTGGAGGGCCTCTGTGTAGAGGCCCGCCAAAAGTGGAACAAAGGGCTCAACCTTTGGTTTAGGAGTCACATAGACGAACACAGACGCCATTTTAAAAAACCGAGTTCTGGCAGAAAATACCACCCGATAGACTTATTTAAGATAAGTAAACCGGTGGTATTTTAGAGATTAACGAGAAAAAGTATCAACCTCCAACAATGGGAAGAATCCCATAGGGTTACATTCGGGGTCGAATATAACAAGTAGTTTCCACTGCCACCAGCCAAAACTCGTCGAGGGGGGACGGGACAGTGCCCCCTCGAATAACAGACCCAGGAGTAATCGAATTACCCCTACTAGTACGTCCACAATAGGATGGTTTGTACTAGTTCTGTTAGTAAATTTAGATCTAGTAAAGCCAATGGTGACTTTACATGCCCGGGGAGACAGTAGTCAGTCCCCGGGTATGGAGTCTATGATGGAGGTCCGCTAGGACGCCCCAGTGCTACGGCACGGAGGGTGCGGTGTAACACACATAGAAAAACATATGAGACCCTATGGAGTAAAATACCCCATAGCCCATCGAACACATTGACATTCAAAGGAATTACACACATTCATGTCCAAGAGTGGGAGAAAAAGAGTCTCACTCTTGGCAGGATGGAAAAAAACAAACTCCAGAAATCCAGCAAAGCTGCTGGGGGACTCACTAGGTTAGGAAATTCAGCCTAAACAGAGAATTCTCCCTAACACTCGCCCCCCCCCCCCAGACTAAGGGACAGGAGGACTTAATCCACTCCTGGATGAATCTCATACCTCTAGTCAATGACATACATCCTAGAGAGACCATCAGCATTTTGGTGGTGACACCCTGACTTGTGCTCAATGGTGAAATCAAACTCTTGCAGGCAGATCGACCATCTCAATAGTTTTGGGTTTTCCCCTTTCATTTGCATTAACCATCTCAAGGGTTGGTGGTCAGTCTGAATGACAAAAGTAGAACCATACAAGTATGGCCTAAACTTCTTCAGAGCCCACACGATAGCAAAGCACTCTCTTTCGATTGTTGCCCACCTTGTTTCAGGAACCTTCAGCTTGCGGCTGATGAAGCAAACGGGGTGCTCCCTACCTTTCCCATCCAGTTGACTGAGTACGGCACCTATTCCTACATTTGAAGCATCTGTCTGCACAATGAAAGTTTGGCGGTAATCAGGAGCTCTGAGTACTGGGGCTTGGCAAAGAGCCTTTTTCAGGTTTTCAAACGCCTGATTGCACTCCTCGTTCCATCTAACCTTTTTAGGAAATTTGGGCGAGGAGATGACATTCAGTGGAGAAGCTATGGTCCCATAGTTCTCGATGAAATTCCTGTAATACCCAGTGAGGCCTAGGAAGGCTCTCACTTGGGTTTGAGTAGTAGGTGTTGTCCAATTTTGCACAGCTTCAATCTTACTGAGCAAAGACCTTATTTCTCCACCTCCTACCTCATGTCCAAGATAGACTACCTTACTCTGTCCAATTTGGCATTTACTCGCCTTTATGGTCAGATTGGCTCGTCCAAGAGCCTGCAAAACATCTCTCAGGTAGGTTACATGTTCTTTTCAGGAATTGCTGAACACTGCTATGTCATCCAAGTATGCCATGCAGAAGTCCTCCATCCCTTTCAGAACCTGGTTTAGCATCCGTTGAAATGTAGCAGGTGCATTCTTCAGTCCGAAAGGCATTACCTTAAACTGGTATAAGCCAACGGGAGTAGAAAATGCAGTTTTCTCCTTGGCATGGTCTGTCAGGGCTATTTGCCAATAGCCTGACGTCAAGTCAAATGTGCTGAGGAACTTGGCTGCGCCAAGTTTGTCCACCAACTCATCTGTTCTTGGCAAAGGGTGGGCATCAGTCTTGGTGACTGCATTAAGAGCTCTATAATCCACGCAGAACCTAAGCTCTTTAGATCCGGCTTTTGGTACTAACACAACTGGGCTAGACCATGGACTACTAGAGGGCTCTATTACCCCGAGTTCAAGCATCTTGTTGACCTCACCTTTGATGTGGGTTCGTACATTTTCTGACATTCGGTATCCTCTGCTTTTGACTGGCAGACAGTCACCAGTGAGTATGTCATGCTGGCCCCAAGGGGTCAAGCCTGGTGAAAGCGAGAACAGAGAGGCAAACTGGTTCAACATAGATTTGCACTCTTCTTGTTGCTCGGGTGTCAGATTTGAAGAGAGATTTACTCCTTCAACTTTTTCGTCCAAAGGTAAGCCTCTGAGGAGATCCGGAAGAGCTTCACTCTCTTCTTCTTCCTCGGATGACGCTAGAAGCAACACTCCTACATCAGGTCTTGAGACATACGCTTTGAGTCGGTTGGTGTGGAAGACTGTCGGAGCCTCCTTGGGATTGCCCAAGTCTACCAGATAGTTGACCTCTCCGAGTTTACCCACAACTCTGAAGGGTCCCATCCATTTGTCTTGCAAGGCCCTCTGCCTTGTTGGGATCATAACGAGAACGAGCTGGTCTTGAGCGAACTCAACCATGTTAACCTTTTGATCGTGCCAGTGCTTGACCAATGCTTGTCCAGCTTTCAAGTTATCGCTTGCTTCTGTCATCATGTGCGACATTCTCCTCCGGAGACCTATCACGTAGTCAGTCACTCTGACTGGCTTGGGGGAAGGAGCACTCTCCAACCCCTCCTTAATCAGGGCCAATGGACCTCTGACGGGATGACCATAGAGAAGCTCGAAGGGAGAATAACCTACTCCCTCCTGAGGGACTTCTCTATAAGCAAAGAGAAGGCATGGCAGTAGAAAGTCCCACTTACGCTTAAAGGGTTCCTCTAAAGCACCTATCATGCTCTTCATGGTTCGGTTGAACCGTTCTACCAACCCATTAGTTTGTTGGTGGTAAGCCGTTGAGAACTTGTAAGTAACTCCACAGGTTTTCCACATGGCTTTCATGTAGTGGGACATAAAGTTTGACCTCCTGTCAGAGATTACTTCCTTAGGAAACCCGACCCTGGTAAAAATACCAAGGAGGGCCTTAGCCACAGCTGGAGCTGTAACAGTCCTCATAGGAATGGCCTCAGGATACCTAGTAGCATGGTCTACTACAAAAGGTATAAACCTGTTGCCTGAGGAGGTTGGAGGATCAAGGGGACCAACAATGTCAATCCCTACTCTCTCAAATGGGACTCCCACAACTGGGAGAGGCATTAAAGGTGCCACATTCTTGGAGCCAACCTTACCAGAGGTCTGGCAGGTGTGGCAGCTCCTGCAGTGTTTTTCCACTTCGGCCCCCATCTTTGGCCAATAGAAGTAGAGAGAGAGCCTTTCCTTAGTCTTGTTGAAACTCAAGTGACCAGCCAAAGGAATCTCGTGGGCTAACTGCAAGAACTGTGGTCTGTTCTCTTGGGGTACTACAAGTCATTTGTAGTCTCCAGGTGCAGACTTGGTCGGTTCACTGTAGAAGAGGCCATCTTCCCAGTGCAACCTGTATTTCCCAGGCTCTTGCCCTTCAGCCTGAGCTTCTGCCTGGTGGCGAAGACCTTCCAGAGTTGGACATTCTCTCTGTCCCTTACTGAAGTCTGCCCTGCTGGGTCCACCTTCTGCCAGTAAAGTCTGCAGCTCAGGATGGTCAACAGGATCCAGATCTCCAATGAGTTCCCGGCCTTCCATTAGCTCTTCCTCAGAGTCTAATTCTACCACACAGGGTTGTACCTCCCTCTCAGCCTCAGCTGGAGTTACGGGTGTAACTTTGGACAACCGCGGGGAAGTCCTTGTTGGCTGCACTGAAATGCTGGCTGCTGGTTTCGGGGTAGAAGTCTTAGGTTTCCCTTTCGCTTCTGATTTCTTCGAGACAGCGGCTGACAATTCCAGTGGAGCAGGAGTGATTTCTTTCTTCATCATCTCCTGGAGAGTACCGCGCATGGTCCTCTCTCTTGCAGGTCTGGTTAGCTCCTGTAACCGTTTACTAGGAGGTCTGGGTGTGTGTGATACAACTCTGAGAGTTTTCAAATCGTTACCCAACAGAACGCGTCCTGGTACCTCACTCTGTATGCTGACAGGGATCTTCGCAGTCATGTTGTTACACTGGATGAGAACTGGTAATTGGGGAAGCATCTGCACAGGCCCTCCAGCTAACTTGGTGAGGCGTTTGGGTGCCTTAGCAACATCCTCAGCCTGAAAAAACGATTTATCCACCACAGTTATGCTGGCCCCAGTGTCCCTAATGGCAGGAGTCTCCTGACCATTCACCTGGACACTCTCCTTATAATGCTCTTTAGTATTATCGGGGATAGAATTATAGACATCTAAATTCTGTTGTTCCCACAACCCCAGAGACACTAAAGAAATGCTGGCTGAGACTCCAATGGGTTCATCAGCTAGCAGTAGAAAGTTTCCACTTGCCATTTGTACTTCCTCCTCTGGAGCGAAGGCTAAGGAGACAAGCTGGACCCCTGAAGGTTTACTCTTACATCTGGGATCTCCTTTCACGTGGTCAGTCGAGCCACAAACAAAGCATTTACCGAATGCTTTCTGGAATGGTGGCTTGTTCTGGCCTCCTTCCGGTTTGGCACCAGAAGACACACTATTCTGCTGAGGTATTCCTTGTGGCTTACCCTTCTGGTTTTGTTTGGGGCCCTCTTTGGAATTTGAGTTATTTGAATTCTCTTTTGAGTCTTTCTTAGGTTGTTTTCCCTCATCCTTTTTCTGAGTTGCCCCAGAATCCTTATGAGTAGCCCTGTTGGCAACCCATAAGTCAGCAGCCTTAGCTAGCTTCTGGGAATCCAATTCCTTCGAATCAGCCAAGTGCTGTCTGAGCGCAGGAGAACAGGCATCATAAATAGACTCCAACATAAACAGATTCTTCATACCCTCATAAGTGTAACCCTTAATCCATCCCTCTAAGTTTTTCAACCCTTCACTTACCCAGGTACCCCAAGGGGTACAATCATGCTTTTTGAGGGTTCTAAACCTCTTAAGATACTGGGAAGGGGTCTTCCCGAATCTAGCTATCAAAGCTAGTTTAACACTTTCGTAATCCGTCTTATCCGCCTCCCCGAACTCCATTACCACATCAGTCGCAACAGGGGGGAGCCTAGAGAACAACCAGGGAAGTAAATCATTCCCGGTGATGTCCTGGAGCCCATGATTGTACTCAAACAGCTTTAACCAATCCAACACATCCAATCTCGGTTCATACATACCCACAAATTCCTTCGGCATCTGGGGTCTTTTGGGACTGGAGCTTCTAGAGGAACCAGAGGAGAGAGAAGCATTTTCCACAGACAACTTTTTCATCTCTAACTCGTGATTAAGTTCTATTTCTCTGAGCCTTAACTCAACTTGCTTCTGCTCAGCCTGGGCATTCATCCGTCTGAACTCGAGCTCTTGGTTTCTTTCCGATTGAGCCAAGAACCGTTTGTATTCTAATTCGAGCTTCATTTTTTCAAGTTCAAAATAAGCAGGGTTACATGTGGGACCTGGTATGGGCCCCGTAGGTACAGCTGGTAAGGCAGGTAGAGGAGCAGGGGAGTCAGTTTCGTTAGCCTCTCCTTCCTCTTCAGCCTCTTCATCACTATCATCACTTTGATTTAGATCAACACCATTACTGTTATCTACATTTGCTGGAGAAGTTGGTTCCTCTGAACCACTATCCAGACTTTGGTTCGCCAGCAATCTCGCTATCAGTTCTACTTTCTTGCCTTTTACAGAAAGGTTCTCTTGTCTACAGAGGGCTCGTAAACTCTCAGTATTTTCACCTGACAAGGATTCTTGACTGTAAACGTCCATAGTAGACATGTTTTTGAAAGTTGCTTTTTAGTGCTAAGCTTTGTGGTTAGTTATCCTAAAGTGTCGAAAAGCACTCTAAACTGTATACTCGATACAAATCCCAGCGCTGTACACCAGTGTTAGGAGGAAACCTGTGCAGTTCCCTCTGGGACTACTGCAAAAGATTTAGGACTACAGGTGTTTGACAGTAAACCCACTTGGTAGCAGTCTGTACCACACAGATTCACTTGGTAGCTGTGGCTGAGCAGTCAGACTTCCCTCAAGAAGAGTTAGGCAGTATGTGGAGTATACAAAATAGGGCAATCTACACAGTAGAACAAGCAAACACGGACCAAGGCTTCAGTGTACAGATATAAAGGTATTTATTTATAACAACACATCTATGAAAAACACTCTGGCACTAATACGGCAAACAACTTCAATAACAATTACTATAAGAGAAAGATCAATCCCCCTAACAATAGTTCAACAAGTCTAGGTTCAACGGCACCACTTATTTGCAGACAGAGGTGAATGCTTTAACCTAGATGGCACTCTAGTATTCGTTAGGACGGGAGAGAAAAGGCAGGTTATGAAATCACTCGGTACCAAAACTTTTACGAACAAATGCAAGGCAAGTAAGGCAGGGTCTACTGCAGATCACAGAGTTCAGAGGCCAGGCCCACTCGGAGAGAGGCAAGGCGATATGTCCCAAAAAGTGTCTCAGTGGAAATGCGCTTCGAGTCTTTATCGCAAATTGTTATAGAAAGATTGGACCAGTTCAGAACAGAAAGTTAAGAAAGCTTGGAGGCGACCCAATGGAGAGGCGAGGATTAAGACACCTCACTCTATCCGGCAGAAAGGGAAGCCAGGCGGACACGGTACCTTGTTTGTGGAGAGACAGCTCCGGCGGGGGCAGTTGTTCCTGGTGGTGGATGCACGTCTGGTCTTTGCCAAGAGAAGAGATGATCTCGTTGTCGAAGGAAAGTTGAAGATCGTTGCACCACCAGGGAAGAGACCAGCCGCGGAGTGCTCCGTCACAAGGCACCACCTTTTGGTCGCGGTACAGGGGTAGTGGCTATCCGGTTGCCGGGGTGCTCTGCACGGGCAATTCGACCACTGCGTCCTGGAGCGAAGAAAAAGCAAAGGGGACTGGTTGTTCCCACCAGTCAGGGGAAGAGACTCTCCGGCGGGGAGATCTCCTCTGTAGTCGGGAAGTGGTGAGTCGGTTCAGCAGGGCTCCACCGGAGGTGTCGTCGTTGCAGGTCGGCTCAGCTTTACCCTTGTCGGATTCTTAGGTCCTGTGGCGACTTCTGAAGATCCAGTCCCAAAAGCCCTGCTTTTATGCAGAAAACCCCCATTCATTCAGCCTAGCTGTCAATCAAAACACAATAAGTGGTGAGCGGGGTGGCTCACCACTTGGGCCAATAATACCAGAGTGCAACTGGAGTTGGCAAGGCAACTCAGTCCAGGGTGCCTAAACCCCCTCCCACGCCCCCTGTGGTACCCAGACAGAATGGCACCACTTTGGAGGGCCTCTGTGTAGAGTCCCGCCAAAAGTGGAACAAAGGGCTCAACCTTTGGTTTAGGAGTCACAGAGACGAACACAGATGCCATTTTAAAAACTGAGTTCTGGCAGAAAATACCACCCGATAGACTTATTTAAGATAAGTAAACCGGTGGTATGTTAGAGATTAACGAGAAAAAGTATTAATCTCCAACAATGGGACGAATCCCATAGGGTTATATTCGGGGTCGAATATAACAAGTAGTTTCCAATGCCACCAGCCAAAACTCGACGAGGGGGGACGGGACAGTGCCCCCTCGAATAACAGACCCAGGAGTAATCGAATTACCCCTACTAGTACGTCCACAATAGGATGGTTTGTACTAGTTCTGTTAGTAAATTTAGGTCTAGTAAAGCCAATGGTAACTTTACATGCCCGGGGAGACAGTAGTCAGTCCCCGGGTATGGAGTCTATGATGGAGGTCTGCTAGGACGCCCCAGTGCTACGGCACGGAGGGTGCGGTGTAACACACATAGAAAAACATATGAGACCCTATGGAGTAAAAGACCCCATAGCCCATCGAACACATTGGCCGTCATTACGACCCTGGCGGAAAGTAACTGACATGACCGCCATAGCCCAAACAGCGTTTCCGCCACTGCACGAAGGAGTAAAGTGCGGCTGATTCCGACCCATCGGGCACGAGCATCACGCCATGGCGGAAGTGCAAAGTCCGTGACGGCGGAAATGACCCCAAAACGCCCCTTACCGCCGTCGTACGCCGCCCTAGGTGCAATACCGCCACCCATCTCAGCGGTCACCGGAATGAGCGGCCGGCGCAAACTACGGTCACCGTAAATATACGGAAACGGAAGCAAATACATGGGGCCGGAACGGGAAACAGCACACCGTACACCCATAAAACAGAACCCCCACACAACCATTAAAACTCTGACCCTGAGACACATCCCAACCCGTCAGCCAGCCCAGATTAAAAAACAAATATGGGAAAAGTAGCTAAAAAAGCGTGCGACCGCAAGCGGCAGGTCCACTTCTCCCATGAGGAACTCACCGTGCTCACGGAGACCCTCCAGGAGCATGCTGCCGTTGTCTTCTCGACGCAAATGACGAGGACGGCACTTGCGAACAAGAAGGCCATATGGGCCCTGGTGGCACAGCGGGTAAGTGCGGTGGGGACCGCACCCCGCAACCCACAGCAATGCAGAAAGCGATGGGACGACCTACGGATACGCGTCCGGAGCATACTCTCTGCCAACCGGAACATTGCCACAGCCACCGGGGGAGGATCGGAATCACCCATCAAGTTGACCCCCTGGGAAGAAATCTGTGCCTCCACCATTGGAATGGAGAGCATAGAGGGAGTCGGAGGGATGGAGAAAGGAGTGCAGACATCCGAAGAATCAGGTAGGTGGCCCAAATAAAACTATGCTAAATCCACAATTACCAACCATGTGAATTACCTGTGTCCCCATAGTGCAATAGGAACACATGTCCAGGAGAACGACCACATACATCGCCATGACAGCGCCCTTTAAAAGTCAGAATAAATACATAAATAATTAAAAACCCCAAAAACACACTCTACATGTGCAGCATGCACACCCTAACTGCAGACTGCAAAATAACTGCATCCCCAATCCACACTAAAATGAGACCACCTCCAAGGCCCTGACCCAAATAACCCTCAGGTACCACCCCAATGCATGTGATACAATGCCATTACAATTACCACAGACCCATGAATAACGCTCGCCCTCCTCTACTCCACCACAGGGTCCGATTCAAACGACGAGCTCCAGGATACCCCTACCAGCACACCTGCAAAGAGGGCCAAGACCAACGGCCAAAGACCCTCCAATTCAGCTGCACGGATCAAGACACGGCAGCAGCACAAATCAAGTGGCAGCACACTGGAGGGGACTCCAACAGGCACCCCAGCAGCCAGCATGTCCACAACAGCAGCACCACAGGTCCCCCCAACGGATGCCACAGAAGGCACTGCCTCTGGTGGCAGCAGCACCATAGGTGACACTGCATTCATGCCAGCATGCTCCGACACAGAAAACGGTGCTGTCGACGTAGGACCCATCCATGACCTGTCACAATCCCCCTGTTTGTATCATCCCGTACACCATGAGGAAACCACGCAGGGGCACCCACAAGACGACGACTGGCAAACCCCCACAAGGCCTGTGGCAAGGCAACATGAGGCGTCCAGCCCCTCTGTGACACCACCGCAAATGGGCATGGCCCAGCAGAGGCAACAGTCCCTCGAGCACATGATCGTGCAACAGCAGCAACTGGCCACGCTCCTCAAGGAGCATGCTGCTGAATGTGGGGGTTCTAAGGCAGCCATTGAAACATCTACTGAGACACTCAGGGCAGAAATGGAGCGAAGTACCGAGGGCCTGAGGGAACAGATGGAGAGAAGCACCGAGAGCCTGAGGGGACAAATAGAGAGAAGCACCGAGAGCCTGAGGGGACAAATGGAGAGAAGCACCGAGAGCCTGAGGGGGGAACTGCATGCGACGTCCAAAGACGTATGTGGTGAACTTGCCGCTGTGCGCCGTGTGCTCACTGAGCTCTCACAAACCCTTAGGGACATGCATGGACGTGAGCAGGCAGAGACATCATCCGTTGCAAGTTCCGTCCAGGGCAGCCCCCAACGTAGATCTGGGAGGACCCGGCGCTCTACAGGCAGGGGTGCTCCTGATACCCGGAGAGGGGGCTTGCAATAGCGTCTGCCCACTGACAATGAGCATCTTTGGACACTGGTGTTCGGGGGGAGGTGGGAGGGTGTAGGGGGTGTGTTGGGCTTCATTGGGTGGCGGTCGATTGGGTGTGTAATGTCATTTCACATATGCAATACAATTCTTCACAATCATCCAATGAGATGTGTGGACATTGATCTTTGTGTACGAGGCCTATCTTTGCGTACAGTCCACAATGTGCATGTCCCAGACACACACAGTGCCACAAGTCCCGTGTCCATGTAACAGCCACCAGGCGTGAGTGCTAGAAGCATGCATCTATGATACTCTGACGAATCTCACGGGCCTCCTGTGCCTCGCGGCCTCCTTGAGGTGCTGCCACATCCCCGCCCTCATCATGACCATCTTCAGGTGCTTGCAGTTCTGCGTCGGGGGGCATGGCCACATTCCTACGTACGCACATGTTGTGTAGCATGACACATGCCATGACCATCTTTGCAACCTTCTCATGGCGGTACAGGAGTGCCCCGCCAGACCTGCTGAGGCAGCGGAAACGAGCCTTCAGTAGGCCGAATGCCTGTTCTATGACCACACGGGTACGTGAGTGGGCACGGTTGTAGTCCTCCTCATGCTGGTTCTGTGGGTTCCGGATTGGTGTAAGGAGCCATCTCTTCAGTGGATACCCGGCATCACCTGTATGTGGACAACAAAGGATGTTTGTGGAATGTCATTGCTACGTACGCATCCCCCCCCTTCCTGCCAGGTCATTCACGCATCACCTACCCCACATTCTCATGCATTGAATGAGACTCACTGAGTAGCCAGGATCGGTGCCCTGCGTGTCGCTCCATGTAGCGTGGTATCCTAGAGTTCCGCAAGACCATAGAATCATGGGTTGATCCTGGAAATCGTGCACAACAATGTGTAAAGATCCTGTTGGAGTCACACACCATTTGTACATTGATAGAATGATATTGTTTCCGGTTGCGGTACTGGACCTCCATGGCATGTGGGACAACCAATTCCACATGGGTGCAGTCGATGGCACCAATGCAACCCGATATGCCGCCAAGTGCATGGAATCCCACTTTGGCGTTTGTAATCTCCTGCTCCGAGCGTGGTAAAGTGATGTAGTCGTCTGAGTGCTTCAGGAGGGCATCAAGCACTTGGAATAGTGTCCGTGAAAATAGTGGCTGTGAAATGCCATGCAACTGTCCGACTGTGTGCTGGTAGGTGCCTGTGGCCAGGAAGTGGAGTACAGACACCACCTTCAGTAGGGGTGGGATGGCGGTTGGGCTATCTATCATGCTGACAAGGTCGGCGTGTGTCATGTTGACAATGGCGGCTATGGTGTCCCGGTCCAAGCGGTAGAGGGTGTGGATCTGCTCAGCTGTGAGGTTGAACGGATTAGCTCGGAGGCCTGGGATTGCGGGCTGCCTGCGTGGTGGTGGCTGTGCTGGTGGGGCTTGCTGGCCCTGCCTTGCCCTCCTCCGCCTCCTCCTCCTCCTGCGTCTCCTCTGTGCGGCCGGTTGTTGGAGTAGTTGGCGTTCGTCTTCTTCCTGCAGTTGGAGTACTTGCAGTGCAATCAGGTCCCCCAGGCCCAACATCGCTAGTCCTGCCGGTAGCATTCTGGAGTGGGTGTGGTTGGGGGAGGGGGTTGGGTGTGCAATGTATGTGTGTTCAGGCTGTATAGCCTTCACCTGTGGTGATTCATTCCACCTGTGTCAGCTGCGATGCCTTTCGTGCGAGCACGTCCCGCACACAACGCTGCAATCCGACGCATGGCATCTTGCATTTACATTCATGTTTTCAATCCAGATGGCAGTGGCATATTGGTTTATTTGTTGATTCTGCTATGGTCCCATTGTTCCACATACTATATTAGCATTCGCGAGCAGACTTGTGAAGGGTCAGTGGAATGTAGTACTCGATCAACGGTGGACCCTCATGCAGCACTGTACCGACGTTCACCGACGGGAGGGGAGTCCCATTACTGATTGAGGCCAGTTGCCATTTTCACACACAGCCGCACTACATAGATGAATTTGTGAATATAAGCGTACACAGATGCCTTATCAACGTGATGTTGCAAATTAGGAATTCGAAGGACAACGCTTTCGGGTTTCAACTAGCGGCGTGGAGACGCCCACAGGTCTGACTGGGAATATAACGTTCTATTGTTGAATGTCCTTGGGACAGGGCCCATGACGGGTATGCAATGATTGATATGAATTGTATGGGATGCGCAATAGCGTAGTGGACGATTAGGCAGGACGTTCCCAAATACATGTAACTTCACTACACTGGGAATCCGGGCAGGAGCACAGTGGATTTTGCAGGCTGCATTACGCACAGACTCAATGGAAATTTCTAATGTCATGTGAGTAGATATTCTGGCGTTTTCATACCGGGATGAGGGAATGATGGATGGATGGATGCATGGACAGATGATTTAATTGGGAGTCTGCCATGTACATGGCTATTTGGAATCTGTCCCCTTCCCCTGCGCTATGTGATGCAAAGCTGCCATAGTGGGACCATCGTCTGCCTGCCCTTGTTGAACCCTCCCTGTCTCGACGCCCCTTCAATCACTTGTGTCTATGCACGTTGATAATCCCATCTGATGGATCCTGTTCTGACAGGCGCATGCACACAGACACTCGTTTGTGATAGTGTATTCACCTCGATTAATGTCGTTATGATTCGCAAGTGATTTTCGGGTGGAATTGGTCCTTTTGGGTGGGCTAGCATGCATATGGTTGTATGTTTAGTGTGTTGCATGTAGTGAGTTATTCGTATGGAGTTCGGATGCCCATGCCATTTTCTTTTTCATTCGGGTGACAGGTATCTCCTCCCCTTCTGCCGCTGCCATCTGTACGCCACTCCTGCAGATGGCTTCTTCAGTCGACACCTGCAGCTTCGGGTTAATCAGTGGAGCTCCATTACGGTCTTATGGGACGATCGCCAATGGGCCACATGTCCTTACGCAGTACTAGTGGCTAGGAGCAGCATACCTACCTTCCAGCTGGACTAGTGCCTACTTCATGGGACGGCCCTGCGGTCCTGGGCGCTTCCATGTTGCCTTTTTGGACGTTGATGTAGCCCCTGTGTGCCATGAGGGTACCTGGCGTCACACAAGGGGCAGCTGTTCATTTATTGCGGATGCAGCCCACAGTAATGATAATCAGTTGGGAGTTTATGTTCGAATGGCTGTATGGGCTTGGTGATTTTGATGTGCATTAAATTTATATTTAGATATTGCCCGTGTGGCGTTATTCTTTGCTGGTAATGTGGCATATCCCGATTTGTGGGGCGATGTATTGTGAGGTGATCTGCATTGGGTTCCGGCTTCTGAGTACAGTTGTGTGGTACGTGCTTGTGCTGATGGTTGGTTTGGCAACTGGCAAGTGTACAGGGCTGGTGCGGTCTCCCTCAGGTTACTGCTTTGCATGATGATTTACACTGGTGGCATGCGATGGGGGACTTGTTCATTTCACTGGTTGCATGGTGTGACTACATTGCGCCTACGGGGAGTTGTGCTATGTGGCCAGGTAGTGGAGTACAGGCACTCAGTAGGGCCATTTACGGTTGGTTCGCGATGCCGTAGTTCTCGCCATGGCGGAATGGTACTTTCCGCCATGCTTGATGGCGTTATGTGGATGTCCGCTGGGGTCGGCATTCGCGTACCGTTGCGCCATGGCGGAATTTACGGTTTTGCAGGGCGCGCGTGCGCGTACTTGGTGCAGTTAGCGTTGGCGTTCACTACGGTGTCGCTGATGGCATCGTACTTTACGGTGACGGGTCATAATCGCAACGGGCGGTATTCGATGGCGGGATTGCATTTCCGCCATCGTTTTTCGGATTCCGCCAGGGTCGTAATGAGGGCCATTGACATTCAAAGGAATTACACACATTCATGTCCAAGAGTGGGAGAAAAAGAGTCTCACTCTTGGCAGGATGGAAAAAAACAAACTCCAGAAATCCAGCAAAGCTGCTGGGGGACTCACTAGGTTAGGAAATTCAGCCTAAACAGAGAATTCTCCCTAACACCCATGCACACACATCCCCTCCACGGGTCCCACTCTGATGGGGGCATGGCTTGCTAGATTACACTGGCTGCTCCTTACAGGGCACTGCTGTGCTGCCAGCATGGGTGTGCAGTGCAGGGCACTTGGATGGGTCCCTTTCCTCCCCTGCCACTGTTGTGACCCATAGGGGTGGCCTTGGTTCACTGGCACATGGTTGCTGTGGTGGTTGGCTGATGTGGCACCCACTCAGTACACCATATCACTGTGCTCAGCTCTGGGGTATGGCCACTGGGGCGTCTTCTGCTAGCCTGTCATTGATGCATGCACATGTGCTGGGGGATGGTCTGACTCACCTCCTGCCTCCTAGGCTGCTGGCACCTGCCTCCACACCTCCAACTCCCTCGATAGCGTCCATGTCAGTCACCGTGCTGCACCTGTCCTCCCCTACAGTGAGAACCAGTGGCTCCCCAGTACATTCACTGGTTGCAATACTCTCCCGCCAGTGTTGAGCCAGCAGTCCGCACACCCTGAGCCTCCAGTCATTCCATCGGTTCCTGCAGTCCTCCCCATCACAGGGACACTGGCCACCGCTGTTACCTTCTGGCTTCTGGAATGCCAGATGGCTGCCCTCCGTTTGCCTGATGTTTTCCACTGCCTGGCACCATAGAGTTCATCATTGTGTGCTAGAACCACCAGCGCCCCCTCATCTCAGAATTTGGGTTTCCTTAGGCGATCTTGGGCACCCTTGCCTCTGACCCGCTCCTGGGAAATTCTGTCTTGTTTCCAGGTCAGGATAGCTACAGGAAGTGGAGTTATTTGATGGACTGTCTTTTTCAAAATGGCTGCTTTGATACTTCCCATTCCAGCGGTAACGCAATTTCCACCAGCGCTTCCGCTACCGCCGGAGTCGGGGGCGCGGCCATGCCAGGTTGTGATCCGGCACTAATAACACTGCACGACCCGGCGGAAATAGCCCCGGTTTACCAACCAACTCATTATGATGACCTTTGTATCTGAGTGGTCGCGTGTCTTAAGAAGAACGTTTTCGAAAGTCTCAGATTGCTGGGCATTTCACTTAAAGTAAAACAAATGAATCTTGAACATCGGGCTGAATGGAAATTGAATCTCAAGCCAAACCAATTTCCATTGAATAAAGAACTGAATAAAAACTTTATAATGAAGCAAATTTACTGCATGTTAAATTCCGAAGCGAATGGAGCTTTGAAATTAAGCAAAACCACTGCATGTTGAATTCTGAAGTGAACAGAACTTTAAAATTAAGCAGACTACTGCATGCTGAATTCCGAATTATATGCAACTTTAAAATTTAAGCTAAACAAAGATACATTGAATAATGAATTAAATGGAACTTTAAAATTTTGCCAAAGAAAGGCGTATTGAATATCGAATTGTGTAAAAGCTTCAAACTGCATGAATAAACATTGAAAGCAATATAAAGCAGACTTAAATTAAACCCTATACAGCCAAGATATGGAAAAGGGGTGCAAGTGTAACAGAGAGTACTAAGAAGATAAGGACATTTGTGATGATGAAATTAAAGTCTTGATGAAGACTGAGACTTGAGGAACTACATTTGTTGAGCCTAAATGTTCTTTTGTGTTTGAACTGTTTTACTTGGAACTTGGGGAAGGGAACCCCAGAGGATTGTTTAAAACTGTATCACTGTCACAGCGCTTTCCACCTGGTGCCTATGGAAAAGATGGATATTCCGCCTTTAGCATTCCATCATGTTTCCATCAGAATGTGCAATAGCGCTCTAGTCTTTTCCAAGATGGCCGCCGTCGGACTGGATTTCCTCCGCTTCCCAACACAACGCAGTGCGTTGCAACCCCATTCATTCTATTACGGGTAAGCTGCTAGTGTTTGAGCTTCTTCATGGCTCCTCGTGCTGCTTGCCAGTTTTCCTCCCTCTCGCTCACCTGTTCTTGCTAGTCTCCTTCATGATTCCTGTCAGCTCCTGGTTCTTCAGACTGCTGCTCCTCTGCACTCCAACTCATTCATTCCTCACTCTTCATCTCCCTACCTGCTGCTGCTTTGGAGTCTCTGTTCAGGTATCCTGCCTGGGCCGTCCTGGACATACATGGGACACGAAGATTGGTTTGAACCACCATTACCGGACTTTTGAGGAAAATTCACGACACTCCCAGGGTTATTTGCCTTCATTGGCCTTTTCCCTATTTCGGTTGGACCAGGATAGGGGCCTCTTGTCCGCCTGTCTCACCAGTTGGGCATAGTGGCTTCCCTCTGTGACAGACCATATCTCTTTAAAGAAAGAAAGACCTCCAGGAAGAAGAAAAAAAGAAAGAAAGAATTGAGGAAAGGACCCCTTCGTCTAGCAAGGAAGGATCAGGTGAGGAACAAGGGGATTACTCCGACAGTTGTGACAATCACCTTGAACTTAAAAAGGTAATGTTGAGTCTTTTTGTGCAACTGCTTTACGCTTGGGGAAGGGAGCTGAAAGGAAGCTGCAAGCTTGATGAAGCTCTGGACTTTGTGTTGAACCCTTTTTCTTTTGGTTGCTGACATCCCGACACATTGTATAGATTTAGTTTTGAGGGTAAGTATAGGTTTTGGACACACAGACTTTTAAGTGGAACTCTTTCACTCAGACTTTCCTCAGTTTCATTTAGGTTAGGAAATCCCACTTAGCATAGGGCAAGTTAGACCTTTTTCTATCCTGACATTCAAGTTAATAAAGTATTTTATTTTGAACGTTGAATCGGTTTTCTGTGCCTTACTTTATGATGCCTTCACACCAGGCACTAAAATCCGCACCCCACTATCTCATATAGCACCTCTGCATCCCTCATCCACACGGGATATTACCCTGTGCGCTGCGTGCCCTCGTCCCCCAACATTCCGCTCCCCCACCAATGACTCTCTTGTTACCAACCGAGATACCACATCCCTTGCCCCTTCAATGCCTTATGTGCCATCAGGCACATCTTCCTTATCTGCTTCCTATGAACCTAAACCACACTTCCCTTATTAATAATCCCTAAACCTCATTGTCATTTTTTTTTAAGCCTGTACATTCAACAGAATATCAAGAAATGTACAACTCCATGTATTTCTGCGTCTATCTGCATCTGTTGCTGTAGTGGTAGCCCATCACCTAATTCTGCCATTTCCCCCCATGGGGTGACATGCAAGACGCCCCAAAACACAGATGCACCCCCTACCCGAGTGCACCAAGCGACCATCACATGACCTCTCTCCATGGACTTCCCTTGCGCTGCAAGGTACCTCTTGTTATGTAACCATGATGCCACCACTCCTGCCCCTTATCCTGCTTTAGGTGCCATTCCGTCCACCTTCTGCATCTGCGCCCCTGTTTGAGCACCCTACTTTCCCTCCTAAACTTCACCTAGTCACCCACATTTTCTTTCCACTTCCAGGATGTCATCCCGCGCGCCCCTTTCAAACACACTTCCTTGCAGCATGACCTCTTTCCTTTGGGCCAGCCCATCCTCTTATCAAACCATGCCCAATTGCACACCCTTTAAATCCTTGGTTTATAAAAATCAATTCTCTCACCAGTGCCGAAGCCTCTCACTTCACAAAATCCTTCACCCCGCCCCCATCTCCTTCCTTGGTGAGAGCTCCTCTGCCCACCTGTTCTGTGGCCCCTACTCTCCCCTCCCTTGGGTACTTCTCTAAAATGCTTGTCCCCTTCGATTCACCTTAACGTCTCCCTAAATAATGATTTCCCAATTAAATTAAATGTTTTTACCAACCGAAACCATGGTTCTCCCATGAATTGGAATGGTTTTATTGATCTGTATTGTTTATCTTAATTGTCTTCCAAACAACGTTTTCCATTAAAGATAACACATGCATCCAAAACAGGGACGACAAAGAATGCATTACTTTAGTGCCATTCATCACATCCACCAAATTTTGTGGCACAATATATTTTTTCAACCAATTTATTCACATTTCAAAAACAATACACAAATTGTCATTATAACATCGCAATAGCTAACATCAATGAAAGTGGAAAAAAGCACTTTAAAATAATTTATTTAAAAAAGATTTAATAATAAATACAGCATATAACTTAAGAATACCAAGGATTGCTATGTATAAACAATATAATTACAATAGCTATATAAAATGCAGACTAATCTTAATTTCTTGGAGTGGTCTCTCATCTAATTCATCTTCTAAAATAGTTGTTTTTAAACCATATTGAAGAAGCCGCTCCAGAGTCTATCTAACAACATTCTTTTATTTTTGCATGTTCAACATAACTCTTTCAACATTGCAGATTGAGTACATTTCTGACATCCACAAGTCTTTTGTTGGTGCCTCAGTCAATTTCCAGCTATGCAGGATTAACTTTTTTTCTGTCAAAGATGCCTTCAAAATCCAAGATACTTGATGATATGGCAGATCTTGCAGATCTGTATCTTTTCCCAGAATAATTGTTTCAAAACGAAATTCTCTTTTGTCATACAATACCTTGTTCATCACTTTCGTGATCCCAGACCGAAATGATCTTACTCTGTAGCATTCCCAGAGCATATGTTCAAGAGTACCTCTCGAGTGACTACAACCTCAGCATACATCAGTTGAATTCAGCCCTTGACTTTATAAGCGACCTGGAGTCCATAAAACTCTGTTAAAAATGCTAACTTGGCTTGTTTTTTCACCAATGTTCACAGACATTCTTGGAATATTTTTGGATAATGGTTCCATCGTTGAGGCGTAATCTTTTCCTCCGGACACAACGACCAGGATTGCAACACCCTGTCATTCCCTTTTGAGGATACATGTAGTAAAATATACACCTTTTGAAGCCAAATGATTGTCACCTCCCATGGATTTCATAAAGTTCAACAGATCAGATGAATAAAGTTTTTCCAGGTTCACAGCAGACCTGAGTTTCCTGTAGTCTCTATATCGACAACTTCTCACGTCAAATTTTGCCTTTAATCCTTGAAATGATAGCCATGAACCTTTTTCAAATAGGTTATCTATTGTCTCAATCCCTACCTTAAACCAGTCAGGCCAGAATATAGATCTATTGTCGATTTTGATCTCATGATTAAACCAAATTGACGAAGAGCCCATCAATCCTGGCGACATATTGGAGGGAGGAGGCTATTCCATGGCAGGTTAATCTCAAGAAGACAGTCAATGTTAAATTCCTGCCCCAACCTTTACTAGTTGTGTACAGGAGAGCTGATGGGTGTAACAGGTTAGCCAAACCAGTCTCCGTGACAACCATTTATCAAATTCTTCTATGAGGAATGGTAGGAAATGTCTTGCAATGAAGGCCTGATGATACCTTTCAAAATTCTGAATATTCAAACCTCCTTTCTCGTTCTGGAGTTGTACTTTCTTTAGGTTCAATTTTGGCTTTGTTATACTCCCAAAGGAAGCTCTTTTTACAAAGTCTTCTGAATTGGAAGCAGAAAACGATTCATGACATAAATTATTTTAGGTGCCGCTGTCATCTTGATTGCATTTACCCTTCTTCCCATTGACAAGCTTAGGGAATCCCACCGTTGGAAATCTGAGGCCAGTTCATGCAATGACAACCTCAGGTTCACCTTTATCACATCATTAAGGTCTTTTGTAATCCATATACCAAAGTATTTAATTTTCTCTGTGCACCACTTGAATCCCAGGTCTTTCAGCGAAGAACCATTACATAAATCTGAGCATGGCAAGGCTTCTAACTTAAACCAATTAATGTTGTAGTTTGAGATCTCTCTGAATTCCTCAATAAGTTTCATTAAGACAGGAGTGGATGTTGATAAATCATGTACCACAAGTAGAAGTTAATCTGCATAAAGCCAATGTTTCTGTGTAATTCCACTAAAATTAACTCCTACATTCCTCTCTTCGGATCAAAAGGAGATCAAAAAAAGTAAGTGTGACAATGGACAACCTTTTATTGTTCCATAATGTCGTTCGAATTTGGGTGGAATCTTACCATTAGTTGTCACCTCTACCAATGGGCTTGAGCAGAGCAATTTCACCCAGTTCATGAATTCAGGACCAAAGTTCATTCTTTCCATTGTCTTAAATAGAAACTCCCATTTTACTCGATCAAAGGCCTTTTCTGCATCCAAAGAAATGGCCACTGATTCCATTTCCTGTTTTTTAGATTCTGATATTGTCCTTAAGAGTGTCCTCATGTTTGTTGCTGAGATTCTGCCTTTTATAAATCCAGCTTAATTTGGGTGAATTTGCTTTGTCCAATACACTCTCTATCCGGTATGCCAGGATGTTTGGAAGAATTTTACAATCTGAATTAATCAGACAGATTGGTCTACAGATGCCTGGATTCAGGAGGGGTCTTCCAGGCTTCAAAAGTAATGAAATTGTAGCATGTCTAAGTGTGGCACAATATAGACCTGCGCTTCAATATTCTTGCTGCATTTGGTGCGATTTCGTCAAGTTCACAATCGCCCCTCCTACTGAAAAAACACTCATCAAGCTGTTGATGGCTGCCCTTTGCCTCCTGTCTCCCCCAGCCTCGTCTATGATGGGGTGACCATTAACTGGCCCAGAAAAGCATGGGCCAGCCACCTGCCGTATGCATTATTCACTGAGCGCTCAGACCATAGAGAAAAAAAAGCTGCTTGCCGCATGCCGGACTACAGCCCAATGCATATGCCCCAAAACTAGAAGCAGGCATCCCGCCTATTTACCCCTATATAATTCTCCCTCCTCTCCTGGAACTACTCCCCAGTCTTCCTTGTACTTCACCCCTGACCCATCCGCTGCCATTCACCAATTACTCTTTGCCAACAACTGTGTCTTTAACTATATCTGTACTACCCTCCTGGTATTACCCATGGTAGTACACACCCATAACCTAAATAAGGCTCAAAACTCTACGGTCACCCACCTTCCTGTCCCCCCCACCCTCTTCTCACTCTCCCTCCTTTATCCATTTCATATACCTCCTTGGCACTCGAGAGTGCTACAATGCCATTGTCTTCCATTTTCTCCTTCTGCCAACCTTACTTGCATAATCGACCTGACTGCATACTGGGCTTCCTCTCCCCCTTTAGCCAAGCCTTCCCCAACTTAATATACATATATATATATATATATATATTTTTTTTTTTTTTTGTATTTGTTAATCCGCAGAGTACTGCTCTGCCATCAACCTAATTAAAAACGAAGACCCCAGTGTTTCCTTTCCCCAACCACCAATAAACGGTCCCTTCCATTCCATGCTCACCTCATTGCCCACTGGAGCACCATTCCATCCGTTCTTTCCGAGCCACTCATCCTCATACCATCTTTCTCCGTCTAACACCTCACTCCTAAGAAATAAAGAAAAGACCTGCTCCCTTCACTCTGTCAGAGCGTGGGGCGTACACCCCATCACTGTTGAAGTCGCTGCTGGGGAGAGCCATCCAAACTCCCTTCCAAATACTTTGCGGGTGAAGGTCCCCAACCAAGTCCCTAGACATTACCTCCAGCCCAAGGAACGTCCTGTTCCCATTCCGCCAGAGCTCTTGGGGTGGACCGCCTTAGTCCTTTAAAAACTGCTGTTTACTGTAGGTGATGGCATCCCACCAACTACCCTCATTCTTATATGCCACCTTGGGGCCATGCTGAGCCCTTTGCTACCCTGATGCCATCCGGGCAAACCTCTACCCCCGCCCCCTGAAGTACCGCTTGGAGGGTGCCTGCTCCCTGCAACCAGCCTGCCCTGCCCAACTCCCCACCACACTACCCTACCTCTGCTCTCCCCAATTGCCCCCTGCTTCCCCTCTGGCCCCCAATCTCCTCAGTTCTCTGCCTAGCCTGCCAACCCCCCATCCCTACCCCAGTCGCAGAGGGAGTGGGCTGCCCAAATGCCCTGCTTACCAATCCAGGCAAATTCATCCTTGGCCACCTCATACTTTTCCCAGGTCCTGAATGGACCATGGATGGCATGCCTAAATTCTAATATACATATATATTACACGGCCACAGTAGTGGCCGTGTAGTTATGGTTAAGTTGCTGTTTCTATAGGAAGAGCACTTTTTTTTGGGCGGCTTATAACTTAGCTCCCCCTGGACGAATCATCACCAATCTTTGCAAAATAAGTATACGGGCCACTCTAAATTTGTTTGCAAAGTTTGGAGATGTTTGTTCAGGGGGGCAAAAGTTATAGGGGGGTCCCAAAACGTATTTTTTTCCCATAGACTGAATGGGGGGAAAAACTTTGCACACGGCTACAGATCAAACCGCTGGATGGATTTTCACAAAATCTGCAGCAGGTACAGGGGCTTGGTAAAGAAAGCGTGCTTTTGTAAATTTGGTGACTTTCCGTGCAGTACTTTTCTGCTGTGATCGCGTGTGGAACTTCCCGCGCACCCCGGAATACACGTACCCTGCTGAAATCGCGTGTGGAACTTCCCGCGCACCCCGGAATACACATACCCTGCTGAAATCGCGTGTGGAACTTCCCGCGCACCCCGGAATACACGTAGCCTGCTGTATTCGCGTTTGGAACTTCCCATGCACCACGAAATACACGTACCCTGCTGAATTCTGGCTTGGTCCAGAAAACGTGCATTTGTAAATTTGGTGACCTTCCGTGCATTACTTTTCTTTAAAATTATCAAAAAGTAGGTCTGAAAAAATTAGTGATATCTATGTCCGCTTCGCGGCCACACTTCCCTGTTTGGTCCACGGACAAGATACTGATTGGCTAAGGGGCTGGCGTCATGACCGCGGACACGCGACATCTCTGCCCATTGGCTGCTGCGAGACGTGTTCTGCGTCAGATTGTTTGGATGCGCCCGACATCTTGGATCCGCCGAAAGCAGAGCAACAACCAGCATACATATGCTCTATTTATAAAACTCTTTTGCTGTGTCACAGACCGTTGGGAAAGGTTCAGACAGTAAGACATGGGTGATCAATGCATTTGTTCTGGTGGTCGGTCTTCATGATGTACTTTCCATGGACAGCTTGTGCACACATAAAATGAGGGGTGTAATAACAATAGCACTTCAGTCCATGCAGTGGACAGGAAATTTCTAACTGTTGAAAGCACATGCGTAGTGGTATCCAACATTGAAACTGACAACATGCCGTGATTGCATTACTTTTCCCGATGGCTAGTATTATATTCATTAGTACGCCGCCATGGATGTCACATGCTACAGTGGTTGTGGCCAGGGCCAAGATTCTTGGATGCATGGCCGTTGGCCGAAGGCCTTACTTCCAAGACTGTAGGCCCTGGCCACAACCACCGCGGCATGTGACACCCATGGATACACCCGTAGTATTGCGTTTCGATTGGCAAGTTGTGGGGAGTGCGCGCAGTCTTTTTTTCAGTTATAAGTACTAGACGTGGAAGCCACTGCACACCCATCCCATGTAAGATCTATGGACATACAGCTAGGAGTGAAGCCTCTGGCCAGAAGCACTGAAGGATACCACACCTATAGAAAAAACCCCACTACCACACATCACTGAGGTGGTTGTGGGGGTTGTGGGGGGACTCTGTAGTCTTGGGTGCAATAACACACTTATACCTTCTTCATGATTTATTTTCTATGGCCTCCTTGTACGCACAGAAAATGAGGGGTCCAATAAGGGCAGTATTTCAGTCCGTGCAGTGCACGGGGAACTTGTAACAGTTGTAAGGACACGTGTGGTGTTAGGGAACATTGAAATTGACACCATGCCGTAATTGCAATACTTTTTCCTATGGTTATTGTATTCATCACTACGCCGCCATGTGTGGCGCATGCTATGGTGGTTGTGGCCAGGGCCTAGAGTCTTAGATGCATGGCCATCTGCCGAAGGCCTTACTTCCAAAACTCTAGACCCTGGCCACCAACACTTCAGCATGTCACACCCATGGATACCCCCTTACTAATGCGTATCGATTGCCTGGTTGTGGGGAGTGTGTGTACTCTTGGGTGCAAGGCTGAAGGCCATGCCCCCAACAACAAAGCTATAACCTCTTCACTTACAAGCCCACATGGGTTTCATGTAGTGCTGTGGTTGTGGACAAGATGTGTACTTTTGGGTGCATGGGTGCAAGCTGTATGCCATACACCCAAGCATGCACCCAACAGGAAACTTGTAAGCACTGGAGTTATAAGACACTTCACAACCATATATTGAAATGTATGGCCATACACCAAAAATTGTAGGCCCTTCGCACAAACAGTGCAGCATTTCAGAGCTACAGAGACACCCCTAGTATTGAACATCAGTCAGGTGGCTGTGGGGAGAGTCTGCAGTCACCCAACAGCACAGGTATATGTAGTGTACTTACAAGGCACAACGGGTACGATATGGTGTGGTAGTGGATCACTCTGGCGGCTGTGGGGAGGGGCTGCAATCATGGGTGCATGGCCGAAGGCCATGCCCCCAAAAGTACATTTGTTCGTAGTGTACTTATATGCCACAATGGATGTCATATGGTGTGGTAGTAGTGGACAGGATGCAGCGTATTTGAACAAAGTAATAAGCACTGCAGTTGTAAGTAACTATGCATTTTAAATACTGTATACCCATACATTCATAATGCTATGGCCTCAAAATCACCTCTGTAGCCTGCGGCTACAAACTACTGCACCATATCACAGATATTTTGTACATAGTAAAATGACAAGGCACAATGGTTCCGATATGCTGTGGTGTTTCTAGCCAGGACCCAGACTCTTAACTGCATGCCCAAAGGCCATGCACCCAAGATTGAAGTCATAAGCAGCAGAGTTACAAGTGAATATGGGTGTGGTGTAATGCGCTAGTTGTGTGGACGCCCTAGTGTCTTGCCTGCATGGCTGCAGACGATGGTCCGAAAAGTAAATTTATAAGTAGCTAATTTACAAGGACCATGGTTTTGATATGCAGCGATGGTTGTGGCAAGGACCTATACTCCTTGTACCTTGGTCGTAAGGCGTAGATGGTAGGTTACACACCGAAGATGCAAGGGCCAGCCTAGAGGCACTGCAGCATATTAGTACCATAGATTAGATGTGTAGATTCGCATGTGTAGAAAATGACTGCCAATATACTTACTCCTTACTTTGTTCAGAATCCACATACAATTTTTAAATGGCTATCGTACTTGGTGGAAGTATCCCTTTTTCCATGTCTGTGATAAAAGAAACAGGTATGTTAGTCTTTGCATTTTTTGAAAATTTACTACATTGCTTAATAGACAGCTTACCTTTTTTTCCCCTCATATTTAGTTTACAAACCAGTGTACTGTGCATTGCGCTCAGTTTCTGTGTTTGCTTTTCTAATCCTTGGGGTCTGGGGAAAAAAAATCCTTGTCGGATTAAAAAAAACCTTCATTTACTATGGTACTAACTACTTCCTTGTTTCCTTTGAGTGTTTCCTTCATCTTTCTGATTAATGTTATGTTTGTTGCCTTCCTGCCAATTTTTACCAACAGTTAGATACCTGTAGGCGTATTCTAATGGTGCATTTGTTCCTACAGCTTTGTGATATTCATTCATTTGTGTCATTATATCCCGTTTCCTTCATCTTTCCCATTAATGTTATGTTTGTTGCCTTCCTGCCAATTTTTAACAACAGTTAGATACCTGTAGGTGTATTCTACCTGTGCACTTGTTCCCAACGATCTGTGATATTCATTTATTTGTGTCATTCTTACATCCTCTTGGGTAGTTAAAAACCTGTTGGCGTATTCTAACTGTTTGTAGTATTTCACATAATATTTTTTTTTAATCTTGAAATACACATTATTTCGTAAATTTTGGCTTTAAGAACATTAAATATGCATTTGTAAGATTAGCTGGAAATCTCTGATTTAGAGTAATGGTGCTATCATTACATTCGAACCATCCACAATTCTTTTTAATGTATGCCGTGTAGTGACCTGCATTGGATGTAGCTCCTGCATGGTAGATTATACCTACTGTTGTAAAGGTTTTCTTTCCAAGTGACACTTTACCGTGTGTGACTTTACAGTCAGTTTGCAGTTGTTTTTGGTGCCATCTTCATTATAACGTAGAAGCATCAGTATGTTGTAGGTACTATGTGATTGTATCAGTAAGTTGGAGCGATTGTCTGAATTGCAAATAGTACATAATCTGCCATGGTTTGCATTTTGTACAAGTTGCTGAAATGGAATGCTCTCACAATTTGGTATGGAAACATACACAAATCGCTCATTTGGGATTTCTTCTTGTACCACTTTGCTACAGAGAGTGCATGTATGTTTCCACATGTACGAAATCTGGAAGATTTCATTTACAGGTATGCTTTTGTTTTCCAATACTAATAGTATGTACATTAGAAATTCTTGTGGATCTTCTTGTGAGTTCATAGAGAATCTCACCATTCCAGCACAGTCGTCCAATTGCCTTACTCCATGAACACTGTATGTGTTGTCAGGATTGCGTGTTGCATTTCTATGCAGCACTAACATTTGCAAACACAATTGGTCTGTACTGTGCAGGTAAATATTGTTAACAATTGGTGGCAATTGAAATAGAATATTCATTGCTACATTTGCATAGCAACTTACCCCACTTTCATTTGCAAATTTGAATGGTCCAGCAAGTTCTGTATCTGAGTGCATTTTTCGGAATTTCTGTTGCTTCTTTACCGACGTCCCTGGTTTACATTCCGTAATAGGTTCTTCTATGTTTGCGGTAATTGATGAAACTTTAGCTTCTTTTTTTTTCTTTCCGGAATTTACTGTTGGATTCTGTTGCATTTCAGTTTCATTTAGTTTTCTTTTACCACGTTTTACTTTATCTGGAACAGGGTATTGTCAGATGAGGGGTGTACAGTGAACGCAATCTATTGTATTCTAGAATACAAGGAATATCAGCTTTGACTTTACTTGCATCAAAGTTCTTTAGCAATAGACCGTCAAGTGTACGTAAGCGTGATAATGCTACGTAGCTCATGCCTTCCCTAAAGACTGTGTTTCCTATATCTATCAATGCTTTGTCTAGGGTAAGACATTGGGATTTATGAATGGATTTAATGACAATTTTACATGATTAATTAAGCTTCGCTTGGTAAGTTTCACTAAGCTCCCTTCACAATCGGTCACTCTATATCTACGTTTGCTTTCATCGGGTTTTACATTATTTTTGTATGCAAAGTTTTGAGGTATGTGGTATAGACACATGCTTTCCAGAGTGCTACTCCTGTTCGGATAGTATGTGTCCAGTAAATTGTTTTTTAGAATGTCTTGGCTGTTGGGATCATTTCTGGA
Organism: Ambystoma mexicanum; assembly: GCF_040938575.1. NCBI lineage: Eukaryota > Metazoa > Chordata > Amphibia > Caudata > Ambystomatidae > Ambystoma > Ambystoma mexicanum. The sequence continues at coordinate 828,366,879 of NC_090939.1, forward strand.
TGTCCTCATATGATTTAAGCACTCTTTCTAGATTTTACAGGACCAAGACTGAACCATACTATGTTGTCTGATTTTCCATACAAAGCACTACCGGTTAAACGATCTGCTGCTTCATAGGCACCACATTCTCTATTAGAGAGCATTTTTATGCCTAGGCTGTACAATTTCTGTGATAATGTGTTGTCTGAGGCTAGGTCATCCCAGAGGTCTTGAAGCTCTGTTTTTTCTGCTTTTGTTAAGTAGGCTGTAACATATCGTGCAACAGCAGTTGAATTGTCTGCAATGTACTGCACATCTATGTTTGCATTCCATAAGAGGGCAATGATTGCATTGTAATCATTGATATATTTAGATTCTTCCCTTCTTTTTATGTAATACGTTTTCTTAGGTGATTTACCTTTAACACTATGTCGAACTGAAGACATGAAGTTGTTTACTTCACCTGTTTCTGTAACTGGTCTAGGGAAACCAAAGCAGCATTTGGTGTAGTATTTACCTTTGTTTTTGTATTTGCGGCGACAACATTTGCCGCATTTGGGTCTTTGAAATTGTAAAATCTGCCCATGCGGCTCATTATGTGTCTGATGAGAAGGTATTTCACAAGTGACATATTTTTGGATAAACTGCAAAACAGTGCTGTCACTGTCGTGACCAAATTTCGGTGCACCTTTGATCCATAACAGCATGTGAATATGTGGTGCTCCTCTCGCTTGATATTCTTTTCTCCAAAAGAAGTATTGCACTTCTCCAAGGGGAGGAACAGTTTTATTGCAAATGAAGTGTAGCATGGCAATGAAACGATGATGGAAATATCTTGACACATTAACTGGATCTAGAGAGCAAAGTTCTCCAGGTGTTAATATATCTATGTTGTTTTTGTTGCTGTTTGCTATGTGTAGGAACTCAGGTAAATCTTCCCATGCATATTCAGCACAACCTAGCGTAACAAACCAAGTCGGTGGTCCAAGGTTTCTGATCATACAACGCACGTATCCGTGCCGTCTTACCAGTATTCCTTTGTAACACGCATGTTTGCAAACAGATTTGTTATACTAGATTGTAAACCTCATCTTTTTCCTGTACTTTTTGTATTAGCTGCGTAGCTGACATATTTTGAAAGTGGCTACCAGATTTAAGAATGTGTGCAACTCCGTAACATAGTGTTGCTAATTCACTTTCATAGAGTAGGTGGAATATGTATTCCACATTTTGTCTAAATCTGGATCTTGCGAAAATATTCGTAATGAACGGTATTCTGATGCCCCAATTTGATTGGAACTATCATCGTATCTTCCACCTTTGCCAGTAGGAAATAGCAGTGGAAAAGCATGTGCTTCTATACTTTTTTCCCATATACTTATTGGTGACCTTTTGGTTTGTCGCATTTGGTAAGTTTCTAGTGCATCATCTATGCTTTCATTGGAATGCAATGGATGAATTGTGTAATGGTCCAAAAGAGTGGATACTGTAGCAGGATCCAGAAGTTCGAGTTGTCCAATTTCTGATGGCTCTTGAATTATTTCAGTTGTTTCCCTTAAGCTTTCATCAATATTTATTTCCTTGTAGTACTCATTATTGTCTTTTAGATATTGCAATGTTTGTCTTACTTTGTGTAAGTACACTAATTTTTGCCAAATGTTTTGTCCTTTGTTGGTGCTCCATTTACCAAGACTATTAAAGAATGCTCTATTGAACATTCCACTCCTAGAGTGTGTACATTTTCCGTTAGATCTAATGGCAAATAAACTACTTTGCCATGAATGCCTTTCACCAATTCAGAGGAAGGTAATTTTGCTGTTTTTGGATGAAGGCGAATAATTGCTTGAAATGGGTGAACTGTTTGAATTATTATGCTCTCATACAAATTGAGCTGTTGCAGGGTTTTTGGTAATGGAAACAATTCCAAATTATTTGTAATAGCACGTGAAGGAGTGTGGTTGTTGTGTAATTTTGTAGTACAGTAACTGCAACATATTCAGGCCGATTCATGGAATTAAAGTGCGCCGAAAATTTCAGCGCAAGCATGCGAAAACGTGCGATTCGCAGTGAAAGAGCGTAAATCGCAGTGCAAGTGCGAAAATCGCAGGGAACCAGCGCACATCGATTCATGGAAGTCCGTGCGCGAGAAAAATATTGGATGTGTGCTGAAAAAGTGCGCGGCGCACGCCGGCACACAGGTCATCTAACGGCGTGCGCCACGGCCACAGCGAAATCGCACATAGTGCGGCGCACATAACAAAAGTAGGCGGAACACAGGGCGTAACACTCGGAATGGGGAACAACGCGTGAAAATATGGGCGTCACGGGGGAGGTATAGGAGGTAAGTGCGCAGAACGCCCACATGCTCGCCTACAACGCGTATTCATGGAATCGAATAGGGCAAACCAGCGCACGGGCAAAGACGCGCACAGGCCCAAACACGTCCGCCACAAGAATGCAGGCGGTAGCGTCCCTGCGCCTGAAATAAATGTGCGCCAAAATGTGCGCTAACAAAAAGCACCTATATACAGCTATGATGAATGTCCCATAGAGTGGGCTTCTAGGACAAATGACGTGCAAAGGTGTACGCGACAAACACGGACACCCGCTGCGTGAAAAATTGCGTGTGCGTGCATTTCGGGGTGCGCGGGAAGTACCACATGCGATTGGCCTGGGTACGTGTATTTCGGGGTGCGCGTGAAGTGTCACACGCGAATGCAGCAGGGTATGTGTGTCTCAAGGTGCGCGTGAAGTGTCACACGCGAATGCAGCAGGGTACGTGTATTTCAAGGTGCACGGGAAGTTCCACATGCAAATTCAGCATGGTACGTGCATTTCGTGGTGCGCGTGAAGTTCCACACGCGATCACAGCAGGGTACGTGTACTTCGGGGTGCGCGGGAAGTTCCACACTCGAATTCAGCAGGGTACGCGTATTCCGGGGTGCGCGGGAAGTTCCACACGCGATTTCAGCAGGGTATGTGTATTCTGGGGTGCGCAGGAAGTTCCACACGCGATTTCAGCAGGGTACGTGTATTCTGGGGTGCGCAGGAAGCTCCACATGCGATCACAGCAGGGTACGTGTACTTCAGGGTGTGCGGGAAGTTCCACACGCGAATTCAGCAGGGTACGTGTATTTCGTGGTGCACGGGAAGTTCCACACGTGAATACAGCAGGCTGCATGTATTCCGGGGTGCACGGGAAGTTCCACATGCGATTTCAGCAGGGTATGTGTATTCCGGGGTGCGCGGGAAGTTCCACACGCGAATACAGCAGGCTACGTGTATTCCGGGGTGTGCGGGAAGTTCCACACGCGGTCACAGCAGGGTACGTGTACTTCGGGTGCGCGGGAAGTTCCACACATGATTTCAGCAGGGTACGTGTATTTCGGGGGTGCCGGGGAGTACTACACGTGAATTGGCCATGTGGATCCTCCCAGGTGTTCCCTCTACACCCTCCACGGCCCCTGCAGGCAGCCCACACCACAGGGGACTAACCTGCACCACTCGTCATGTCCCGCAGGCATCAAATCCACCATGGCCATGCCCCACAGCCAACCCACATGTCACCTTGCACTACTGATCACCAACACATGTCTCCCAGCACCCCCACTCTCCACCAGGCCCCCACTCATGTCCCACACATGTTCCCCTGCACCCTCACCCCCCAGCAGTGCAGGGTACCCTCCACCAGGCCCCCACGCATGTCCCATACATGTCTCCCAGCACCCCCACCCCCCAGCAGTGCAGGGCACCTGCCAGCAGGCCCCCACTCATGTCCCCCTGCACCCCCACCACCCAGCAGTCAGGGGCACCCTCCACCGGCCCCCACTCATGTCCCACACATGTCCCCCTGCACCCCCACCCCCCAGCAGTGCAGGGCACCTGCCAGCAGGCCCCCACTCATGTCCCCCTGCACCCCCACCCCCCAGCAGTGCAGGGCACCTGCCAGCAGGCCCCCACTCATGTCCCACACATGTCCCCTTGCACCCCCACCCCCCAGCAGTGCAGGGCACCTGCCAGCAGGCCCCCACTCATGTCCCACACATGTCCTCCTGCAGCCCCACCCCAAGCAGTGCAGGGCACCTGTCAGCAGGCCCCCACTCATGTCCCACACATGTCCCCTTGCACCCCACCCCCCAGCAGTGCAGGGCACCTGCCAGCAGGCCCCCACACATGTCCCCCCAACACCTCATGATGATCCACAATCATGGTCCCCATGCCCCCTCAATACATCCCCCACGCCACCCCAGTCCGAACACACCACCAGGTATGACATCCACCCCACCAAGAAATCACCACCACATGATGCATCCCAAATGCCTAGTCTGCACATCCGCATATATCCGTCAAACCCACACAATGAGAGCATGTGAATGATAAAACACACATTGTGACATGCATAAAACCAAAGAGAGAATACCACACATTGAAGTACCAAATGATAATGTATTAAACAGAAAAACAAGGGAATGAAATGGAACAGAAGAAAATGGAAATAAGAAATGAAATCCTGCATGTCCAATAAATGAAAAAGATGCATGAAATCCAAATGAAAAGCAATCCAAAGGCAAGTCTCCAAAGTGTTAGTCTGAGTAAATAAATGCAAGGTGCAAAAATAATAAAAAACCATTGATCGATGGAAAAAAAAAATTAATAATCCAAATCCATTGTCAAACTATTTACAAAGTGAACATCCAGTGTCCATGTGCACAATCCTTAAAATGAAACCTATAAAATAAAACCCTACCTAATGAAGAACTATATACAAGAAGTTTGGGCATTGTCCAACCGCCCCAAAAAAAAAAAAAAGGAAACTTAACCCTAAAGAACTATTTACAAGGGCAGCGGGCTAGTCCGACGGCTCACTTCTGGATGTTCCGGGCCAGGGCATCATCAAGCTCCTGCTCAATGTCCCGGAGGCGGTCTTCTTCCATGGCCCTGAGGGTCTGCAGGGACGACGACATGTTCTCCTCCAACTCCCTGCGGATTGCCTCGAGGCACTCAGCCCGCCTCAGGGCCCTCCGCATGGAGTTCTCCGCCCTGACCATCGTGAGCCGTGCCTCTTCTGCCTGCTGCCACTCCGCATCTATGGCGTGGCCCAACCGCTGCCACATGGAAGACACTTCCCGTCCTGGGTCCTCCTGCCCTCCGGCCGATGCCTGCCCCTCCGATGTCGAAGGCCCCGAGCCATCATGGCTCCCACCTCGTTGCTGCTGCTGCTGTGCCTGTGCCCGTGCCCGTGCTCCTGCTGCCTGCACATCCTCCTCCGGCTGGGGTGCAGTCAATGATGTGGCCACCCCTGCTTGACGTCCGACTCCCGACTGTGGCTGGGATGTGTCCTCCACCAGCCTGGCCGCATGGTCAGAGGCAGCTCCACAGGGCACCCAGGTGACAAATGGGTGGAAAGATGGCACGGAGGACGACTGGCGCATAGGGTGTTCAGTTGAGGAGGGGGTCGGAACAAGCTCCAGCAAACGGAGGAATCCGGCCTGGGTGACCCGTCCCAGTAGGCCAACGCGGTCAACGAGCCATTCGAGATGACATGCAGTCTCCTCACGAAAAGACTGCAGGTCACCTTGCATGGCCCGTTGACGCAACGCCACACCAGTCAGTACAGGCTCAACCCGTACCTGGATAGCCACGTCCGCAGGCAGAGGAAGGCCAGTTGTTGTAAGCTCATCCTCTGCCTGAAAACGGGTCTGGACGTAGGCATCCCTGCTGGTGCAAGATGATGCAGTGACAGGATCAGGGACAGGATTGCACACAGGCACCTCCGCGGCAGCCTGTGCTGCCTCCTGTCCCTGGTCCTGCACTGCACCACTAGCACCAGTGGAATCCCCACCTCCAGACCCCGTCTCTGTCGCTTGCATGGCCTCCTCCTCCACCAAACCCCCCACCAACCTGGATGACTTCATGCCATCTTCCCTGTCGGGCCCTGTGGGGTCCCAGCTGCCCCTTCTGCTGCCGAGGAGTCCAACTCTGACCTCCGCCTCTTGGACCTCCCCTCGGCAGCTGCGGCCTGGGACGTGGCACCGGACTCCTCACTCCCCGACGAGATGACAACCTGGGAGGGGAGCCAGGCCTTGCGTCTCCGGCTGGCAGTGCGATCCCTGCCGCTGTGCTCTACAGCACCTTCTCCGCCCTCTTCATCAGTTGACGCTGCAGACAGGGAGAAATAAAACACAGGCATCAGGGCACTGTACAATGGACTCATACACACATGACAGTGGTACATGAGTGGCATTGGCAAACCTCAGACATGGCATCACAATCACCAACACACATGTCATTTCAACTCGCACACATGAGCTATACCACAGCTTTATCACAACAGTCAGCACCATCCATACACATACAACAGCATGAGCAGGCAAAGGTGAGCCAGACATCACATGCAACACAGGGAGTGGAATACACATGCACAAACACCACCACACTTGCATGCATGTGTACACCTCCGCCAACTGTCGCAGTGTTGCGATCGGTATCCATGTCACATCTGCCAATCAGTCTTCCACATCCCGGTGTCACATGCATCCATGTTGCATCATTGTTGCACCCTTGACAAATACACACACATGCACATGTACACGGTGTAGAAACATGCAGCTGAAACCAACATCCATGTGTGACATCACGACCATGCCTACTTACATACACATTCATTCAAACATGTGTGCACACACATCTGCATTTGGCATGCAAGCCTACACACACACAAGCACCATCCATGTCTCACACATGAGAGCCCTCGCATGTGTTAGCCTCACGGCCCTGTACACACACCCCCATACTTGGCCCCATAAAACCACATGTGCAACCTGCACACTACTGGCACACCACCACACGCACAGCTTACAATCAGTATGCATGTACACTTACCGCTCGACTCCAGACGGGTCTGCCTCTCAAGGTCCTGGACGTGGAGCGCTGGGGATATGCGTTCCAGGACCGTCATCTGATCTTCCGACAAGTGGCCCCGGTGCCCCTTAGCATCCGCTGCCTTCAAGAGGCGCCAGGCCTTGTTCAGGGTCCTGGACCTGAAGTCCTCCCAGCGCTTCTTGACATGATGGAATTGTCGGACTGCCACCCCCTCCGCGTTGATGGCAGTCACGATGTCCGTCCAGATCTGAGTCCGTCCTTCCTTGTCGGCGTGCAAACTTCCGAAGAGGGCATCATACTGCCCCAGGACTAGCTCCACCAGGACACCAACTTCGGTGGCAGTGAAGCTGGTGCCCCTCTGCCTCTCTGGCTGGGGGTTGCCAGTGGTGCCAGATGGTGTAGTGCCCGACATGGCAACCCCAGAGGCAGGAGTGTGTGGGCAACTGGGTCCTGGGGCTGGGCTGTGGAGCGATGGAATCCCAGTCGGGAGTCTTCGGTTTCAGCAGGGGTGGTCACAGCAACAGCACCCCTGGCTGATGTGCAGGCAGCAAATGGCAGGGCACGTGGGCAGCAGGCAGTCAGGCAGCAGCAGATGGCAGGTGGGAGCGTGCTCGGGGCTCTGGGGGGCAGTGATTCGGCCTTCTGGGCAGGAGCGTGGTCTTCCGTGTGCTTACGCGTGGCCAGCTTGATACGGAGTGATTTGGCACGTGAAAATCCAGCATGTCTGCGTGTAATTCGAGGAAAGGCCCTTAGCGCGTAAGCACGTCAGCACACGTATGCAAATTCATTGGCCCAAAGGCCCCCAGCGTGTAGGCGCGTCTATGACGTTACGCGCACGGGCGTTTTCCATGGCGTGTGGAAAAAATAAGCACTTCCGAGTGTCAAAGCGTGTAATTGGTGGAAAGGGCCTCAGCGCGTATGCACGTCTGTGACGTGCGTGCACGGACGTTACCCTGTACATGGGTGCATGTTACACGTCCAATGACTGCACATCAGAGTGTCAGCTCGTGTAATTGGAGGATAGGGTCTTAGCGCGACGTGTGGGCATGTTTAAAAGGCACGTGTAGGACGCCATTTCCTTGTACGTGCTTTTCGTGGAGAGCGAGTGGGTGAAATTTGTACTTCTTGTCGGTTCACACGCGATTTACTTCAAGGCGTTTCAAGTTCGTACTCCCCGTTACCTCTGACAGCTTTTTCTATTTTTTTTTTTTTCTGGGCCTGTTTCCTCAAACAGCGTACACTTCTTCTGTTGTCCTGTCTCCTCACACAGCGTACAATTCTTCTTTTGGCGGGGGTGTTGCCAGCACGCACACGCGTGTCTTTTTCACGCTATTTTTCCAGGCAGACGGTGAGTTGCGCACGTATTTAACATCTGTACTTGCCCCGTGTGTCGCGTACCCCTTCAGAGGTCATTCTAGGCTGCGTGTGACACGCATACGTTCATTTTTGTGTTTCTGGGTGCCACAGCGTAGTGCAGGTTTATTTTTCCATGCACATGGTCTAGGAGGGGTTGCGTGCACGTTATCTCCTTATTTTGGGGTGCCTGTGCATTGCGTGACCCGTCATCTTTCCCCAGGGGTCACATACAGCCTTGCTAGAGCACTGGGGTATGAATTCTATCTAGTACCCTACCCCTTTGACCCCCAATTGCCCAGCACAATAGTTTACTGCAACACCCATACGCACAGCAACATCAGTGCCATGGTTGGGAGGCGAGCACGCGGTAAGGGTGGCAAAGGTGGCCGAGCCTCAAGAGGTGGGCGTGGTGGATACGGTAGGGGACGTGGCCGGGACTTGCAGGGTGCCCCTAGCCCCCCATGTGTGGAGGACTAGTCAGGGACACCCATGCCCTCCCCCACCTGGTTGAGGGTAACGTGGCTGACACCATCCCTGCTCAGCCCTTTTTGGACCAGCCCATTGTGGCACCAGACCTGGCACAGGGTGACTCCCAGGCTGACTTCCAGGTCAGCAGGTCTAGGCCACGTGTGGCGGTGCACGTTGGTGTCAACAGGCCACGTGGATCAGGGGCAGCTATGTCATCTGCTGCCCCGAGTAGGCAGGGTGGGGAGGCTGCAGGGGCAGCTGCGGCTCCATCCACCCCAGCTCTCACTAACCCAGCCAGTACAGTGTCGGTCCCAGTCCATCCTGCTGACGTTCCCCCTGACTACATCACACTTCAGCTAATGCCTGCACCAAGTCTCATGCTCAGTGTTCATTCCCACACTCCTAGTACACAGTCCACCGGGGCACCTGCCCCTAGTGTCCAGAGCGGTGTAGGACACTCAGGCTCCGCACCACCTTCCAAGCGGAAGAGGAAGAGTGCTCGTCCAGTACGGGCTGATGCCCCAGACACGGCTACACAGTCCGGCACCTCGAGGAAGCCTAGCTTCAGTGAGGCCAAACGTGATGCACTTGTGGAGTATGTGTCCGCACATGACTGGGAAATGTTGATTACTGAAGGGTGCAAGACGACACCTGCTCAACGTCAGGCACACTGGCAGACGATCGCGGACATCATAAGTGCCCTTGGAATCGTGAGGCGCACAGCTAATGATTGCTACAAGCGCTGGAATGACCTGAAGTGCAGGGCAAAGAAAAAGCTGGCCTCAAGTAATGCCGCTACTCTAGTGACTGGAGGTGGGTTTCCAGCAGAGGACATTGAACTCACTTCACATGAGTATGTTGCTGGGACCTACGTCACGGAGGAACAGATCCAAGGCGTGGGAGACCTGCCAGATTACGAGGCATTGTCCGGTGAGTGCACATGCATGTGTGTGTCATCCATGTGCATGGTGTGTGTGTGTGTGAGGGCTTCTGATTGAGTACCAGGTGAGGGTGTGTGTGCCTGAGTGGTTTGGGTCACCCATGTGCTTCATCCAATACATTCTGCGCACCAGGATTTGGGTATTGCAGTATCCCTTCTTGCAACAGTAGACATTTAGCCCAACATCACGCCAGTTGCCCTTGAAGTGTCATCTTGCCACAACATTGTTGCATATTTTTCTGTGTTGATTCAGGCTGATTGTTTGCATTCCACCACTTTCACTATGCATTTCTCAGGCCTATTGTCACATGTGTGACATGGCTATGGTACATGCTATCTGTGTGATGGCATGTGTCATGTATGTGTATTGGACATGCCAATCACAGGCCAATGTGTGATGGCACTGCTAGCCAGCATGCAGCGAATGTGTTGATCTTCCATCTTGGTGTCATCAATGTGTGCCATTTGCCTGCCCTTCATACACAGTGACGGTGCATGCATGGGAGGGTTATAGTCATGTGGGACATGTGCCAATGAAGTACTGGTTCTGTTGCTTCTCAGCCCTAATTGTGTGCCGTGGTGCTAATGCCTGTTCCCATTTCTTTTCTTTCATGTCTTTGCAGGGGATGGTGCACTTGATACTGCTGGGGTTGTGGAGATGGTGCAGACCCAGGAGGGGTCTCAGGGCCGACCGGGCACCAGTGAGGGACGTGGTGTGGTGGTGGGTGAGAACCCACACTTGCTGCAGACCATTCTCTCAAGGGGTGACTCTGGGTGCACCTCCCCCGAGCTCTATTCAGGTGTCGATTCAGATGATGAGACCTATGTGCGGTCGCAGGTAAGTGTTTCTGTGAGGGATTCTGTTCTGTCCGACCCACCTGCACCAGGGGTAGAACCCTCAATGGGGATGTCAGTGTTGGTAGGTCCGCCTTTGGTGGTTACAGATGTAGGATCACACTCCGCAACATCTGATCCTGTTCCTGGGCCAGCAGATCAGAGGGGGAATGCAGTCCTGCAGCCTCAGGCAGTGCCGGCACAGCAAGGCACAGTTCGCCTTGCCCCAGACAGGTGTGGTGCCCGCCGACGCGGTGGCCGTACGCCACCTGGCAATACCGCAGGGGAGCAATCCATATACAGTATGGCAAACCAACAGGCAGCATCAGCTGAGATGATGGCACAGGCCATGGATAGGGTGGCCACTTCCATTGTCCCCCAAGAAATGCTGATGGAGCAACTACAGCAGGCAACAGACTCCATTTGCCAGTCACACGGGGAGGACATGTTGGCGTCCAACAGGGACAGACGGGCGGCACTGGAGACTCAGCGGGAAGCCATTTCTATAGAGTCCCAAGGCCACAGGGAAGCCCTGAGGGTGGAACTCCGTAACCTCAGGGTGACTCTTGTTGAGCTTGAGGCATCAACTGACACGAGGACAGAACAGCAGCTGGGGCATCTCACACGTACGCTCTCAGCTGAGATGCAGGCAACTCGGGAGGAGGTCCGGGCATCCCGTGAGTTGTTGCATGGGGACCTCCGCACGATTATCCTCCAGAACCAGACCTTCCACACCAGCATGCTTGCTGCCATGGAGGACCAGACTAGGGCGTTGCGTGGGCTGCCTCCCATAGTGCCACCACCTCCTGATGCAGCTGCAGAGGGTGGGGAGAGCGACAGCAGCGATTCTCCCACAATAGGGTAGCCGTGCAGGCCATGAGCCCATGGAGGTGTTTTTTTTCCCCAAAATCCACACAGGTGGGTTTTGGTGTGCACCCTGTCCTCGGACCTCCTGGGTGCCCCCCTCCCCCTGGCCCATACATAGCCATTTTTGAATTGTTTTTTCAGTGTGTTGCCTTGTGTGGCTCCCGTGGGCATACGCTGTATTGTGGCTGGGCACATGCAGTCTTGTCCTGAATTTGGGTTAGATGCTTGGGTTTGTGAGACACACACCCCTCCTGCTTCCTGTTTCCATGGGCTTGCAAAGGGTGTGCCCAAGTGACATTGACTTACAGTGACGTTGGACTGCCATGTGCTGTGTGGTCAGTCTGTAGTCAATACTGTGTATACATTCCTAGTGCATATTGTTGTTGTATTGTACACTGCATTGTGTATTGATATGTGCCTCTGCATCCATCTCATCCTCCTGATTTGCAGGTCCATTCCTCATTTCTTCACAAGGCCGTCTACTTTGGAGATGGAGTCCATGTTGTAAGCAGTGCAGCTACACTTTTGCTTGGCGCCAACACTGTACATTTGGAAGTGGTCGAAGTGCGTGCATTATCAGGTAGTGAGACTACACATTTTTTGAAATTCGTACTGCCATGTTTATGGTAGGCTTGAGGTTGTGTAGCTGATTTGTATTATTGCTAAATATTTGCTCATGTGTGTTGTTGGTCCTGCATTACTGTGAGCATTTCATGTGTGGCCAGTTTCCATTAGGGACACTGAACTTTCTGACACTTGTGTCATGTTGTGGGGATTACTTTGTTTGATCTCACATTGCATGACATGCCATGGTGTGTTGTGTGGCAGTGCCAGGGAGAGGTTGGGTGACATGGCACTGTTCTCATGATGTATTTTGCAAGTGGGTATTCATTTTTGCTGCATAGAAGTGTGTCTTTTGATGACACTGCATTGGTGGTGTTTGTGTAAGTAGGGATGCACACATTGTAACACTTCCAGGTGAACAATCTCAGGCTGCTATGGTTGTGACAGTTGACTGTCCCTTCATACATCATCATTGTCTGATTGAGGCATCATTGATTGTCTGATGGTATGTGCCAGGGCTGTGTGCACTCCACAGGGGTGTGATTTCTATGTGAATTAATTAGCCACCAGCTGCGTACGGGCTGCCTCACCCCGTGTCCTTTCCCCTCCCATGTGCAGCGGGCGTGCATGTGGTTGGGGATGTGGGGGCACCACCATGTCCACAGCCAGGCCCCAGCGTGTTGCAACATTGTGCAGGACACATGCTGCCACTATGATCCTGCACACTACTGGGGGAGCGTATAACAGCTGCCCGCCAGAACGGTCAAGGGAGCGAAAGCGTGACTTGAGCACTCCGAATGTGCGCTCCACTATGCCCCGGGTTGCAATATGGGCTGTGTTGTATCTTACCTCGGGAGGCGTGATGGGGTTCCGAATTGGCGCCATCATGGGGGTGCTCAGAGGGTAGGCACTGTCCCCTGGGGAGGTGGTGATGGGTATCATTAGTGGGGTGGTGACATTACTCTGTATCTGACATGCACGCATGTGCAGTGGCATTTATACTCACCAAGCAGCCATGCATCACCATGCCGCCCAGCTTCCATGTCCCGGTTTAGGGTTGACATTCTGTAAATGAAGCTGTCGTGGGTGGACCCTGGATAGTTGGCATATACTGAGGTGATGATTCCCTTGGCATCACATACTACCTGGACGTTGATGGAATGCCAGTGCTTGCGGTTTCTATAGATGTGCTCAGATGCCCTGGGGGGACGTAGAGCCACATGGGTGCAATCAATGGCACCTAGCACTTTGGGGAATTGTGCCACCCCATAGAAATCCTGGGTGCCAGCCTGCCTTTCTGCAGGTGTTCTGGGTAGGTATATGTGCCTGCGGACTGATGGGCGTGCAGTGATGATGGCCAACACCTGGTGTAGGCACCATGACTGCGTGGGCTGTGGCACCCCCCGCACTTGTCCGCTGAAATGATCCGGTAGCCAAGAAGTGCAGTACATTGAGGACCTTCTCCAGGGGGGTGAGTGCTTGGGAGCAGAGGGTGGGTGATGTGAGGTCATCCTCCCACTCACTGACCAGGTCGAGTATTATGTGAGGTGGAAACCTTTACCTCCCATACACCTGGTCATCAGGCATCCCAAAAAGGCTGGTTCTGGGTGTGAAGATTCTGGCCCTGACTATCCTCCTCCTCCTCCTGCAGTTATCCCACAGCCACTGATGCTAGGAACGGTATATTCATCCTGGCGTATGAGCTTGTTTGTTGTTTGCGTGCACTTTTATGCTGCGCGTGTCGACGTACGCCTGCTTCCTGCGAGTCGTCGTACGCCGGCTTCATGCTGGCGTACGTGTTTCCGGATTGGACCGTCTTTTTTGGCGCGTTGTAGGCGACTGTGTAAATCTTCCCGCCCACCACAGGAATACACGTAGCCCGCTCTCCCAGGCCCAGTCGCGTGTGAAACTTCCCGCGCACCCCTGAAATACACGTACCCAGCTCAATCCCGTGTGAAACTTCCCACGCACCCCTGAAATACACGTACCCAGCTCAATCGCGTGTGAAACTTCCCACGCACCCCTGAAATATACGTACCCAGCTCAATCGCATGTGGAACTTCCTGCGCACCCCGAAATGCACGTACCCTGCTGAAATCGCGTGTGGCACTTCCCGCGCACCCCTGAAATACACGTACCCAGCACAATCGCGTGTGAAACTTCCTGCGCACCCCTGAAATACACGTACCTGGCACAATTGCGTGTGAAACTTCCCGCGCACCCCTGAAATACACGTACCCAGCCCAATCGCGTGTGGAACTTCCCGCACACCCCGAAATGCACGTAGCCTGCTGAAATCGTGTGTGGCACTTCCCGCGCACCCCTGAAATACACGTACCCAGCACAATCGCGTGAAATTCCCGCGCACCCCTGAAATACACGTACCCAGCACAATCGCGTGTGAAACTTCCCGCGCACCCCTGAAATACACGTACCCAGCACAATCGCGTGTGAAACTTCCCGCGCACCCCTGAAATACACGTACCCAGCACAATCGCGTGTGAAACTTCCCGCTCACCCCAGAAATACACGTACCCAGCCCAATCGCGTGTGGAACTTCCCGCGCACCACGAAATGCACGTGCCCTGCTGAACTCGCGTGTGCAACTTCCCGCGCACCACGAAATGCACATGCCCTGCTGAAATTGCATGTGCCACTTCCCGCGCACCCCTGAAATACACGTACCCAGCACATTCGCGTGTGAAACTTCCCGCGCACCCATGAAATACACGTACCCGGCACAGTCGCATGTGAAACTTCCCGTGCACCCCTGAAATACACGGAACCAGCACAATCGCGTGTGGAACTTCCCGCGCACCCCTGAAATACGCGTTCCCCGCTTGGCGTTTGCTGTTTGGCAGCCCTGTAAACTCATCCAGGGTTAGCGCAGCCCTTTGTGCTGAATTGGGACTTTTGCTGGATTTTCATTGCGCGAGGGCGTTCTTGGGGGCGTAACTGGCGCTGCTGCAGGGTCGCTGCGCCACGGCTGGTTTTGGAGGCTAAAATCCATGAATATGCTGTGCGATGAAATGGATTTTATCGCATGTGGCTGGCGCAGTGTATCGCACGGGAACACTGTGTGCCAGCCGCGTGCGCCACTTTTGTGCGAAATTCCATGAATTACCCCCATTAGGCGTTCAGTTAGTTCATATTTGTTTTCTGCTAAAAGGTAGAGAGCTAATTCAAACCATTTAGAATCTTCATTGTCTTCTATTTTGTATGCTATCTCCACATTTTTTGTGTTCCTTTAATAAAACGCTCTGCGGCAACACACACACACATGGTTTGGTACTTCAGCCGATGACCTTTTAAATCTTACTATTTCTTTTCTGTATGTGTGTAATAGAAGGTTGCTAAGTGCAGAATTGTTGCTACTATGTTCTAAAACTGTTGCATTTTGTAAGTGGCTCTCACTTCCAAAATACTTTCTCTGAATAAAGTCAATTTCTTCTTGTAAGTATTTGGGTGTACCATGCAGAAGAGTGGTATTTAAGTTGCCTAATTCTCAAGCTGGACTTTTTGCATAGTATACTTTATACACTAGATTTCTTACATTGGAATGATGTATTGATATCCTTTTGATATTATGGAAGGTGCTTTTGCAAATCGGCCCAGAAATGCAGGCTAATGAATGTCCTTTTAGTCCTGTGTATTTCCGCACTGGACAAATATCCATATTTTGCAGCACTTTCATTTTACTTTTGTCTTTACCTTTTACATATTGATTGAGGAACTGATGTAAAGATTTGAACGCTTTGTTTGGAATGGTACACATTGATGTGCACGGCCATTTGTATACTGGACAGTGTGGTTCTGCTGAATCGAAAGGTAATTCTGAGTTTTCAGGGAATACATTTGTAAGCAGTGTTTCCCTTTCCATGATGGTAGCATTGATTTTCTCATACCCTCGTCCACTGCTATGGTTGGCAATTGTGTTTGTTTGATTTTGTTTGTATGCTTCTTCATTAAAACATGGTTCTGTGGTTGTTGTGTGACTCCATTCACCACCACAAACATGTAAGAAATTATTTTTGTTCACATTCCGTTTATTGCTGAGTTTCTTTTGTAGTTTAGTACTTAGTTTTGTTAGTGCTTTCATCCTATTTAACAATAATATAAACAACTTCCTTTTGAGAAGGATTGCACTGTCCACGAGAGCTTGTAGGATTAACTTTCTACGGTAGGTTTTAAGGGGCGAGGGTGATTTTGGTCCTCTTCTTAGTAAATTCTGAAGGACTCTGACGAAACATTTTTGATAAAATACTTTTTTTACTATGCGTTCTTGTTACACTATCAGGATTATGAGGAGCATTGTTAGCTGTACTTGTAGTCATTTTTTTGACAACATTTTTGTGTTTTGTGACACATTTTCATTGAGGAGGTAAAGTTTCGGTAGTTGAGACTTCTTATGTTTTGCTAACCAACTGCATTAGCTGGTTTTTCCAACATTCTCTACAAACTCTACAACAGGTGGATGCCTACATTGGGCACTTTTATTTTTATTTGATCTACGTTTGCGTTCCTTTCTACGGAGTTGCTTTTTGGTAGGCATTCTTTGGTATCTGTTGAAAAAAAAGGTATACTTTGGTCTGTTGTCCAATGTCTGTGTGCATGAGTCTGATGGGGAAGCTCTTTGTCATGTTGTGTCGATGTGCATTGGACTATTGCAATGATTTGGTAAGGCTACATTGTTTGTATACTACTACAATGTGCTTCACATGAGAGTACAAAGCGGGCTACTTGTGACAAGAACCATTATTAATAAACGAAATGCCATAAACCTGCAACAGCAACTTCTTTTCTAAATCTAACCTTCTAAGGATTACGCATGTTATTTGAGTCCCAAACACATAGGGATTTGTGAGCCATTCTGCCCATTATTCTTTGTTCAATAAATGGATATTTGTAGGTAGAATGGTTTATAAATCAATGTTTGTTTTGGCACCCAAAATAAACAAATAATCCACACAGCCTCTTTGAGGAGTACTTACAATATAAAGGTAGTACTGTACTTACTTTGTTTTGCAAAATAACCAGGTTTCTTTGGATATGTCGTCTGCAGTGTAGATGCTGTTGATTCTCAGGAGAGTAGTCTTCCCTGCGGTGTAAAAAAACAAAATCAATTACTTTGTGTGTTTACACCAGTGATGATACTGCACACATTAATTGTGCTTCTTTCGTCACAGCATTCTACTTGCATATTTCAACCCAGTGCATGTGTACATTTCACTTCACACTGTGCAGTCTTTGCATGGTCTTTGAAATATGGTACTTGAAAGTCCTTCAAAATTGCTAACAATTTTAAGTTTATGGAAATGCCTTGTTTTTACACAGTGTAGTATGTATGGGAGAGAGGCTTGTAAGCGATAGGGCACAGTAGTAGATGGGGAAAAATGTTCTACTTGCAAATTAAAAGCACGATGCCAAGAATCGGGAGACCCTCAGGGGGAGATTTCACCACAGCAATCGGGAGCGCTTACTTTTCTCATACGATTACATTGCAAGTAGCATTACTGTAGCCCATACACAGTACACAACTCCGACATTTTCACATACAAAATTGAGTTCTGCCCTAAATAGGCATGCTTGCAACGTATGTATAGGTTATGCAGAAGACAGTAAGCAGTCGTACGGTTTTTCAATGATAAATAGGACATCTTGCACTTAAAAGGGGGAGCGTTGTTATGTATTGCCTATGCACATTTAGCAGCATTAATTTGTCTAAATTAAATCATAAGGGTTGCCCATGTTCTCTGATTACAATATACATACCTGTTTTCTATACTAATGCATGTGCACATGCATGGAGATGTACGTAGAAATTCGCAATACTTGCACAGTAGCTTGTGAAGTTGGTACTTTGCAATGATATGTGACTTCCATTCAAAATCATCGACAGTAATTGTGAAGTGTGCAATGTTGATGACGGAGTTAGAATTAGCGATGTTCAATGTGATTGGTGGATGGTTGTGTGACTGCTTAGTTGTGTCCAATGAGGGACTCGACTTGCTACTGCTGTGGAAAGGGTGGAAGGACTGGATAAGAGTTATGTGCCGCATGTAGGCAACGCTTGTCCGCAGGTAGGGCGTGTCACATAGAGGTTTCTACAGCAAATTCTGCATGGAAAGGGGACTGTAGGCATCAGCCAATCAGATGTTCACATTACTCTTTTGTGTCGAAAGACGGTGCGTGCACTGAAGATGGCAGAGGTGGAGAGGGTCAGGGTTTTGGTGCTTAGAGACATTTTTGTGCATGGCTTACAACACTATGCTGAGAGTAGGCATGTGGCACACCATTTCGATGTGAGAGGAGTGGAGGTGGTGTGGAGCGCTGACACTGATGCCAATGCTGCGGCAATTCTTCAAGTTTGCAGAGACATGCGTACAATGACCACTCCTCGTGTGGTAATTTTGCACTACGGTGCTTCCCATTTGGGATACGTGAGTTCACGTACTTTGTTGGCAGATTTGGCACAGTTGGTTGAAGCACTCATGACCATCTTCCGAACAACGGAAGTAATTTTTTCTGCTTTACTCCCTAGAGTAAAATGGGACAACAATTCTGTTTTCTGTCCAGATCAAACTATTGGGAGGTGTATCATCAATCGCGGCATGCGTGCATTCATGTTACGAGCTGGTATGTTTTTCTGCAGCCACGATAACATTGCTTCAAGCAATGTGGATTATCTTGAAGCAGATGGTGTTGCGCTATCTTCTTTGGGAAATGCGATGTTCTTTTGGAACGTAAGGCTTGCTTTAGCGAAGGTTCTGTATTGGTTGTAGGAGTAAAGCAAGGACAAAAAATACAAAAAAATAAATAAAATAACAGATGTCTGTACGGTATCTGGCCAAAAATAAAAAAAAGCTCTTTTTAGAGTACCCCTTAAAGGGGAAAAAGTAGAATAACACTTTAATGTACCGTCGTCACGCTCTTATCCTATACATGTCCGCGAACATGGCGGTACTTTGCAGCCAGCACATTTCACCAACGGGGATTTAGGGGTGGAGATGCATGCAAATGAGATTGAGCAGAGCTAGGCATTGGTCCATAAAGTTCAGTAGGTGTGTTCTCAATGGCACACATTAGTAAGACCGTCTTCTCCCTGACAGGAGACAACACAGCCATGGCTTTCCCTGCTTGAAAACAGATTATCTGGATTTTGGGAGACTCATGGATACATTGGTTGAAGGTGCATGCAGAAAGCTGCAGTTTATCTGCAGATCTCGGATTTCCTCATGTGGAAGTGCACTGGCATGGCGTGCGTGGCATGAGGTGGCTGGACTTGGTACCTCTCTTTGTTACTTTACTGACAAAGCGTCCTCCAGATATACTTATTCATTGCAGAGGAAACAGTTTAGGCCATGTCTCTGGAATTTCTTTCAATTTGCAATGAAGGAAGGACTTGCGAAGCTCATGGACATGTTTCCAAATTGTCAAATACTTTTTCCCCGAATTGCACAGAGACAAATATGGCTGCGTTCTTCTACTTTTGGTCCACAAATGGAGAAAGCAAGATGCAATGTGAATAAGGCCGTTTGCGCCTTTTTAAGAGATGTTGGCATGTCCTCCTTCCACAATGAAAACATTTTGTTTCGCAGCTCTTTCATTTTCTGCAGAGATGGAGTCCACCTCACATATGCTGGCAATCAGATTTTTCTGCACAATGTACAAAATGCATTGCGACCTCTTTTGAATTCACCCTAACCTATCTGACAATCTGTTTCCTCCAATTCACAGTTTTTGACCCACACAGCACACCACTGAAAGGCTCTTTTCAGAGCCACCACTTACTCCCAGCGTACACTTCATTGTGTTTGCTCCGCTTGCACGCTCCTTTTTTTCCCCTACGACTGTCCGCAGACTTTTCCACCCCTTCGCGAGGGTCTACGACCGTCACTTCATAGTTCTATCTTTAAACTGAGAAAGGCGGCTCTGAAAAGAGCCTTTTCTGTAATTTTTGTTGTTTTCATGTTTATTGCTTCACAGCACACAACACACTAGGAGAAGAGGCCAAAGGAGGGTAAGGAAGGGACACCAGCCACAGGGATAAGAAAGGGCAAGTGAACAGAGAAAGATATAGGGTGAGCTTTATTTAGGTAAGGAACAGATCTTCTGGTGCTCTGTGACCGTAGCCTCAAAAGCACTTCGAAAACTCTCCCCCCTGCAGAGTACTGCGTCACAATACTTACACACTATTGTCACCTTTGAAAGGTAAGGGTCAACAGCATTGTGAATGGCTTGTGAGGCAGCTGGAGGGAGGCGCTCCCCCAAAGGAGTGTCTCTTGCGGTGGGAGGATCGGACACGGAGGATTCTGTGGAGGAACTCAATCGACTACGCTCTTCACATGGCAACACCTTGCGAATGTCCGCAGTGTGGAACAAAGTGAGGTGTCGCTTCATGGTTGTCGTACCAAAGCTGTACGAACCAAGTCTCCCATGACTCAGCACCATATCGCACTGGTTACACTTCACCAGGTTCGCATGTGCTTTTGGTATGTTCCCATAAACGGAAAACAACCGCCACACCCACGACTCCCGGCGAGTGCTCCTAGTACCGAGTACCTCCACTTCATTCTCTTCCTCCTCTTCTTCCTCACTCTCTACATCCTCACCCATATATTTCTCTGCAGACCCTTGGGGAGATGGTAGTGGTGGCGGGTTTGGGGGTGGTGCACATGCAAATGAACCAACAGCAGCCATGGAAGCCATACCGATTAGTTTCCTTTTGGTCACTACAGCAGTAAAGGCAGTACACCTCAATCTGCTACAGCTAGAAGGACAATGAAGATGTGCTCGGGGGTGTGACCATTTGTAGGGGTGGAGGGGTGTGCCTCTTGACTGTCTTCATCACTGCAAAGCGGTACAAACATTTTACACACCAAGTCCTCAGGTCAGCTATTGTCTGGGATATGTGAAATTATATTTTTACAGTCTACAAGTTCTTTTGGACTGTTGCGGAAGCACACAAACTGCGCAAATTAGTCCACATGCTCAGCGTGGGTGCGGTCACATGATGACGTCCTGAACACATCCGCACCAGAAATGGGAGTCCGCTGGACAGCAAATGCAGAGTGCCAAACGTGCGCATGCGCGCAAGTGTCCTACGGACAGTGTTCGGGTTCTCAAACTAATTCAAAGTGCGACACAAGTGAGGCGGACAGTTAAGTACACGCACGATGTTCGCTATACTTACGGTTGTACTGCGCATGTGCATACATGATATGTTCACTGTACGGACAGTTCCAGTGTCCTTAGGACAACTCCATTTTGTTTGCCTAGGAAGTTGCCGGCCACCGCGCCTGTTCTACGGATGGCACCATTTTGCCTGCGCCCGATACGGACAGGTATACTGTCCACACACTCCCATTTTGCTCATTTACAGCAATCCCGGACATCTGGTGTGTTCTACGAACATTTTACATCTCTTTTACAAGCGGTACGGCGAGGTATAATGTCCTTAGGAGGCCCCTTTCTGTCTATGTACGCACAACTTCAACAGATGGTGTGGTCAAACATCAAGTCCATCTTACTTGACATTAGTAAGGGTAGCTGTACTGCCTTTACAGCAACCACATTCCATTCCTTACAGATAGGTTGAACAGGGCGCTGTTCGCAAACATTTGACGTCTTTTAAAAAAAACATTTTTTCACTCACACTCTTTCACTACAACTACTGTACAAAAACATTCCACACACACACACTTCACTCCAAAGAAATAGCGGGGGAAGCGGACACTGACACAAATATGGGGGAATTAGGATTCAACACGGGCTGGTTATGAGGAGAAGATTTGTGAGGGGAAGAAGGGATGGATATTTTGTCAAAATGTCTATTTTCCTCTTGAAGGTTTGGGGATGGTTCACTACAGAATGGAGAAGCCATTTGAAGAATGTTGACCCCTGACATCTTGCTCCCAACATAATAGAAAACACCCCTTGTAGGTAGGGACTTTTCATTAACATTCTTTTCACATGTAATGTCATCAGTGATGTCATCAATGATGTTTGTGATGTCATCTTTGATGTCCTGGGAGTTAGTCTTAGCAATGCGCGTAGATGGTGCGAGTTATGGTTGCTTAGCTTACCATAATGGGTGAATGAGCAGTGTTTTTTGGTTTCGTGTGAAGTATAACATTCCTTTAACAAAGTTTTTTGAATGAATGTACATATATATATATATATATATATGGCAGGGAACGAAAAAAAAGGACTAAACATGTGATGTCGTCAGTGATGTCATCAGTGACATTTGAGATGACATCTTTTATGGTCTGGGTGTTAGTGTTAGCAGTGCACAGGGGCGGTGGCAGGTTTGGGGGCTTAGGTTACCATAACTGTCGAATTTCAGGGGTTTTTCGGTTTTCATTTGAAAGGGGAGGTTGAAATTATTTTTTTAGTGAACTGCACAGGTTTTTGGTAGGGCAACTTAACCATAACGTCCCCTCAACAAAGTTTTTTTTGTAGTATATATATATTCAATGAGAAAAAATTGTTAATGCAATGTTATGGTTAAGTTGCACCAATAAAAAGCTATGAAATTCAATGAAAAAACGTTAAAGGGGACGCTATGGTTACAAATTCGCTAGTTATGGTAAGCTAAGCAACCATAACTCGCGCCACCACCGTGCATTGCTAAGACCAACTGTCATGCACCAACCCTGGAAGTTCGTGCATCATTGGAAGTACTACTAACATGGTTCAGGCTGTTCCATGTTGACCGTCTAGTCCATTTCCAATATGGCTGCCGGAACAAATAAACAACAAACCAACCTGGCGCTCTGCGTGTTGTATCATCGTTTGTTATATGCGCTGCTAGTCTCTTTCACTAAAGTGACTCTCCCTACAGAGCCTTGCTCTGTGTCTCATTACTTCCTTCCTACCTAAGTTCTATCTTACTATATTCCGTCACTTTCAGTGTTTCAGGTTCAGGTAAAATAACGGTTATTTCTTTCTGCTATTCTTTCACGCACGTCGTGTTAACCATCTTAGTGGTTAACGCTACTTCCATGTTTGTGGCTGCTTCGACTATTCTCAATTAGTTTTTCTCGCTCTGTTTCTTTACCGTCTTCCTCGGTATCGTGAGTCTTTTTACCCTGTTTGTTTCCTTCTTCGCTCGCTTATTCTATATATATTCATTCTATCCTGTAATTCATCTTCTATATTCCAATCTCCTTTCCTGGTACTGACTTGGGAACGCCTCATCTACATTCTGTACATATTCTTACCTCCTTCTCTCCTTACCGGGAATCCGCTACTTGCTGCATTAGGAGACTGCCTGGAATCCGTTGGTCTTCGAGGATCGGGAAATCCAGTCATTTACCATGGGGTTAGGATGGACACTTACTTGTAACCCTTTCTATAGGATTCTATGGGTTGCTGCCTGCAGACGGAATCTTCAGCCATCTATTCTTAAATAGGAAGTGCATCTTTTGGAAATCCAACCATACAACTCACCATATTTGAAGAAGGACCATAACACCAATCTGGGTTTTTTCTGCCTTTGGGCTTTTTCCCCGCACTAAGGGCGTGCTCCTCGGGTATCCCCAAGATCTGTATTCAATCCAGATCAAGATGGCCACAGAGGGAGCGTGTCCCTATTTACGTCAGAAAAAGGAAAAAAAGCCAATAGAAACCACTAGGACTAAGAAGAAAAAGGAAGCAGCCAAGTTGGAGGAGACATTAGAAGAAAGAGGTGAGGAGGAGTTTGGGGAAGGGGAGCCAAGTCGTGACACTAACACCCAGGACATCAAAGATGACATCACAAATGTCATTGATGACATCACATGTCTGGCTCCCTCTTTTTTTCCTTTAGTGACATATCTTAGCCAGTAATACTTAGGAACAAAAAAATCAAAAAGTACTATATTTGTAGACTTATACTTCAAATATGTTCTTACAGTAATTCATTTGGGGTTCACTCACAGCATATGAAACATATACATAAGGAGAATACACACTTGAAGATAGCAATGCTTTCTGTGTATGAAGACAATCAGTAAGGTTATCAACACTTTCTTATTGTTCTGCTGTTTTTTTTTTATTACTGTACTTTCTCTGGATATGCTCATATTTATATTCGCATGACTATCTTTAGGGTGCAGTCACATTATGTGATAGTTATTCATGGGGAAGTAGTAGGTTTGAAGCACAACAATCATTTCTGTGCATAAAGATTATCAGGTAGGTTATGAACAGTTCCGGGTTCTACTGCTGCTTTTTTGCGTACTTCACTTTCCCTGTATATACTTATATTTGTATGTGTTGTTGTGTCTTTGTGTTTTGTATGTAATAATGAAATTATATAGGAAGTGGTTTTCATTAGCTACTTATTACATGTTGCACAGTACACAGAATTCTAATAAGAAAGCATTTATCATTTCACTATTCAACATGGGAAGATTATGAATATTGCACCTCCATCATGTATGCTGCACACAATGCTTCTGTTTATACATGAGTAGATAATTATACTGTAAATAACTTCATAATAGAATGCTATTTATATCAATGCATTGCTTAATGCACTACATAGCTTATGACATCTATTCCAATGATCCTTGACACTTTTTTTGTCAACATTATAATAAGAATCCCTTGTACAGACGTTTCATGAAAATACATGCACATGTGATGTCATCAGTGATGTCATCAATGACATTTGTGATGTCATCTTTGAAGTCCTGAGTGTTAGTCTTAGCAATGCACGGTGGTGTCGCGAGGTATGGTTGCTTAGCTTACCATAACTAGTGAATTTCAGGGGGTTTTCGGTTTTACTTGGAACCATATTGTCCCTTTAACAACTTTTTTTTACTGAATTCCATAGGTTTTTAGTAGCGCAACTTAACCCTAACCTCCCTTTAGCAAAGTTTTTTTTTTTACTGAATATACTTCATAGTGTGAATTTGATAGATGTTTGCTAGGATTCCCTTACTTTATATACATGTAACATAGAATATACTGAACCCCCTGCTAGTAATTTGATGTCCGCAGACTGTGCGGATGTCCGCGGACAGACGCGGACAACATCAACACTACCCAAATAACTCAGGGGGTATCTTAAATTGTTCTATCATGCTATATAAACACTGAACAAGTTCAAAAAGCAGCACATAAACACATTGGGCCTCATTACACGTTGTGCGCTAAAAACCGCAAATTAGCGGCATGGCGCTATTAACGTGTCCGCCCTCGCAAGAGGGCACTAATGGCGTACCATTACGAGTACGCGGACACAAGCATAGCCCCATGCAGTTAATGACCCTACCGCCATGCCGCTAAAGTCCCCAAAAAGACATTTACCGCCTTCCGCGAAAGTGCAGATAGCACCTCCGCCCTCGCGCCATTAGCGGTCACCGCCATTAGCGGTCACCGCTATTAGCGGTGACTGTTAAATTGCGGAACCGGAAATAGCGTCATCACACAGGAACGGGAAAGAGCACGGCGGCCATCTTTAAAAACACAATCCATTGCCATCCTCTGCACCCTGGACCTGTTTTGAGTTGGGAGCTGTGCAAATTCATCTGGGACACCTGCATCATGCCCAAGGCTTTGAAGAAAACCAGTGACAGGCAGCGCAAGGAAAAATATACCAATGAGGAATTGGTCATGTTAACACAGACCCTTGCAGAGCATGCAGAGGTAGTCTTCGCAAATGACATGCGCCGGCCAACCTTGCTGAAGAAAATAGCCATCTGGGAGGCGGTAGCCCGCAAAGTCAGTGCTGTGGGCAGCAGCATGCGCACCGTGCGCGAATGCAAGAAGAGGTGGGACGACCTCAGGCTGCGGGTGAGGGGCATCCTGGCTGAGAACCACTGCATTGCCAGTGCCGGTGGAGATGGCTCACCAATCCGGATGAAGGAATGGGAGGAGACATGCGCAAACATGATTGCCGTTGAATCCATTGAGGGAGTGGGCAGCATGGTGATCGGCGTGGCTACAACTTCAGATGGAGGTGAGTGTACACATGACAGGATGCGGTGTGAATGTACTGTTACCCCCATATGTGAGCACAGACTCCTCTCATGCATGGACACACATCCACACATGCATCCATCCCTCACCATGTCAGTGTCAGACCCAAACACACACACATGCACACATCACCAGAGACAAGTCCCAAACACAACCATGCATGGATGAGGCACTGAACTGGCACATCACCTGCATCCACAACCACTGAGTCCCAATGGCCACAACTGCATCATTCATGTAATCTTCATTAAGTAAATTGAATCGCAACCAATGATATCCCCCTTCTCGTCCCTGACAGGCTCACATACAGATGGGGAGGATGCCGCTGATGCGTCAAAGGCACCAGCTACATGCAAGAGGCCAAGGGCACAGGAGCCGGAGGATACCCCAACAACATCTGGGGGCAAGGGGGGGGGAAGGGCACACCTGACGAGTAGGAAACATCGTCATAGTGCCACTGCCAGGGCAGTAGTAGCTGCACCACCAACTGCGGCCCCACCACCGGAGGTGAACCCACTGGCACCAATGCCAGCCACCGAGGGCCCACCATCAGCTGCGGCTAGCTCCGCTGGTGAGGCAGCCACCACTGCCCCCCTATCCGATCCGGAGGACACCCTAGGCCAGCACATGGAGATGCACACCCCAAACCCCCCTGGAACCCCAGCGCCTGTGCCATTCCAGACCCCTGGGTCTGATGGGACTGTTGAGGACACCAACCCTGCAATCATGTCCCCCATGTTACCATCACCTGCTGCAGTGGATGTGGATGCATCGGAGGGCACAGCATCCAGTGCACGGTCACCCAGCACTGCCCCCCAACTCACCACCATCCTGCAGCGCCAAAACGAGCTGACTGTGCTGCTTGTTGAGGAGGCTGCCAATCTCAGAGAGAATATTGTCGAGGCTGCGAGGCACTGCACTGAGCGGATGGACGCCAACACCGACAGGCTATGCAATGAGATAGCGAGGCTCAGGGAGGTCCTTGTCCGCATGGCTGACACTATGGACCGCCACTTTTCCCAACAAGGCCAGTCTGCCCTGTCCTCATCTTCCGGGTCGAGACAAACAAGCCCCCTCCGGTGCTCATCGCGCACCACCAGGCACATGTCTGGCAACCCTCAAGATCCTTTCAAGGACAATGGAAAATAGGGGGTTGATGGAGATTCCTCTGTATGCATTGTCCAGGGAATACATGGCAGAGACATGAGGGAGGGGGGTGGTGGGAAGGATGTTATGGGTCTGTTGTGGGGGGTGGTGGGAAGGGTGTTATGGGTCTGTTGTGGGGGGGTGGGAAGGGTGTTATGGGCCTGTTGGGGGGGGTGGGTGTGAAGGGTGTTATGGGTCTGTTGGGGGGGGGTGGGTGGGAAGGTTGTTATGGGTCTGTTGGGGGGGTGGGAAGGGTGTCATGGGTCTGTTGTGGGGGGGTGGGAAGGGTGGTGGGATGTTTTGGGGCTTGCACTTCTACACCTTTATGTCACTCAATACACTGGTTTCTGATCAAAACACAGGCTTGGACATCTTCATTGTGTGTGTGTACTTTATTGGCGACAGGGTCCATTGCGTGCTTCAAAACATACACCAGTGCATTACCCCCCATATCCATGTGACAGTACGGAAACATGTCCCTCAGAATATTTGGTTGATCAGATGCTGTCTCACAGCACGTCCCTCCTGGCCATCCCCTCTTGCAACACCTGCAACACCTGCATCCCCTTCACCTCCGTCCTCATCACCATCCTCATCCTCATCAGGTGCTTCTATTTCAACGTCAGGGGGCAGTGGCACATTCCGTCTGATACACATATTGTGCAGCATGACACATGCCATGGTGATCTTGCCCACCTTCTCATGTCCATACAGGAGAGCACCACCAGACCTGCTAATGCACCTAAAACGTGACTTCAAAAGTCCAAAAGTCTGCTCGATCACGATGCGGGTACGGGTATGTGCACAATTGTATTCCTCCTCGTGCCTGTTCTGTGGGTTCCGTACAGGTGTGAGGAGCCAGGTCTTCAGGGGATAGCCCGCATCACCTGTGTGGGGGAATGAACGGGGTCCTGTTACTGTTCACCTCAAGATCGGCCTGTTCACATCACACAAATTGACATTGCAATGTGATTCAAGTACTGAATTGACAGCATACATGCAGATGGTCTGTGTGACAGCAACGTGCAAGGGGGAGGTCGACCCTGCAAGTAGAAATGCCACATTGATGCCTCCAACAGTAATTGACATGTCCTGGGTGAGGCCAGGTCTTAGGTGTCCCTGGCACATCCAAATTTGGTACCACACTGCTAGTGTACTGACATCCTGACACCGATGTTGCCATGCTGTGAAGCATCACTTCAGTGGTGTCATAGGTGTGTGGTTCAGTGCTATGTCTAGGAGTGATCCCTTTGCATACATTCAAGGGCGCATTGCTGGATTGATGTTGTGCTGCACTGATTCTGTATTACTGTCTTGACGCCATGTTGCTGATTTGTGTAATATGTGGCGTGGCATGATGTGCAATGTGGATGGATGTGTAATACTTCGCAACCTGCATTGTTCTCAATGTTGTGCACCTTCAATTTGCATGTGGGTTCTTCTCAAGTACATCGTGGCCTTCCCTGAAGGACATTGGCGTACATCTGTATGTCCATTTTCCCTACAGATGCCAGTCAACACCCAGTTGGAGTATGGATCTCTCCCCCCCCATTCACACCCAATTGGAGTATGTATCTCTTCCCCCCCATTCACACCCAGTTGGAGTATGGATCTCCCCCCCCCCAAAATCACGCTACCATGTGCTTTCCCTGCTACTCACCAAGTAGCCACGGACGTTGTCCAGTGTGTCGCTCCATGTAGCGTGGGATAGTTGAGTTCCTCAGAACCATGGAATCATGTGTTGATCCTGGGAATCTGGCACAGCAATGTGTGATTATCTTGTTGGCGTCACATACCATTTGGACATTGAAAGAGTGGAATTGCTTCCTGTTTCGGTACACTACTTCATTGTGATGTGGGACCACCAATTCCACATGGGTACAGTCGATGGCCCCGATGCAACTTGGAATGCCTGCCAGTGAATAGAAGCCAACTTTTGTGTTTGCAATCTCCTGGGCAGTCTGTGGCATGGATATGTGTTCAGGTGCATGCTTCAGGAGTGCTTCGAGTACCTGGTTCAGCGTGCGTGAGAATACTGGTTGTGAGATGCCATGCATCTGTCCCACTGTATGCTGATAGGTGCCTGTGGCCAGGAAGTGGAGCACACTCACCACCTTCAGTAGCGGGGGGATGGCAGTTCTGATGTCTATGAGGCTCACAATGTCGCCGTGGATCATGTCCACGATGCTGGTGATGGTAACCCTGTCCAGACGGTACAGGGTGTGTATCTGCTCAGGGGTCAGGTTGAATGGACTGGCTCTGATCCTGGGTATTGGCATAGCTCTCAACCAGTTGTGTTGCAAAGGCGGGTGAAATCACCCGATTTTGTTTTTGGCGGGTGAGACGCCCATTGAAATGAATGGGAGTGCTGGAGGCTTGGCGGGTGAGTCAGCCTTTTACAAGGCGGGTGACACCCGCCAAAAGCATGTGAGTTGAGAGCTATGGTATTGGTGGGTGCCTCTGTGGTATGATTAGGTGCCGTTGTGGTGCTTGCTGTGCCTGTCTTGCCCTCCTCCTCCTCCTCCTGCCTCTCCTTTGTGCTGCCTGTTGTTGTAGCAGCTGCGCTGCAATGAGGTCCTCCAGGCCATGTAATGCTGCCAGTATTGGAACCATCTTGGTGTGGGAAGGGGTGTAGGAAGGGGTGTGGTGTGCTCCTTTTGAGCTGCCACAGTCTCCATTGCCTCCACCTGTGCTGATTTGGTCCACCTGTGGCAGGTGGGAACACTGCTCATTTCCCTTAACGGGTGGTCCGCGATGCCGGTATTAGCACCATGGCGGTAAGGGGTTTGGGGGGATTTACCATGTCGCTATTAGCATGTGCACTGGCCTTGTGATGCTGTGCTAATAGCGGCATAGCGTAATTAACGGAATGGAGGGTCACGCGCACGCGGCCTGCCCGCTATTAGTGGCACCGTTATTAGCGGTGCCGCTAATAGCGGTGTGCTGGCTTGTGATCCACATGGGGATTTAACGTTACCGGTAATACATTACCGGTAACGTTAAATCCCTAACGCCATCCGTGTAATGAGGCCCATTATATGTAATAATAAATAAGAAGAGGAACCTATATATGTAACACATCAACCGTCCATGTAAATAGCTTATGTACTAAAATGGAATATACCAAAACAAAAAAGATATGCCTCCAACATAATTACCTCACAGAAACTGCACAGCAAGAAGCAACAGCAGACCTACACAACAGTAACAACAAAACTTACCAGAAACTAGTAAGTAAACTTCATTTTTCTTATATATTTCTAAACTTTCTGTATTAGGTACAGTAAAAGTTATATATATTTTTTTACACAGAAATGTCCAGTACTTTGGAATGGCTTGAAGAAAATTTCTCACATGAGGATATGACTGAAGACAGTGATACTAATGGTAGACACTTCTCTATATAAGCCAATTAATACCCTTTACTTTATGTGTACTTAACACATTTTTTTTAACAGACCATAAAAACAGTGAAAATAATATAACAAAAGAGACATTAGAAAATGCTCTACAGCGAATGGAACAAAAAATGGATATGCTAATGGAAAATTTCAATCTTTTAAAACATTTTGTGGAGGACCACATAAAAGAAAAGATTAAATATCATTGTCCCACATGTACATGTTCCCCCTCTGCATGTCCCAGTCAACTATCCCCAAACCCTCACCACCACGAAAAACGTTATGATGAGACTTCCATCTTTTCATCCCCTCCCATCCATCCTCTCCAAACCCCTAATTCCACTGTATTTGTGTCAGTTTCTGCTTCCGCCTCACTTTCATAAATGTTATATTTGTATATAATAATAAAATATTATATGTGTTGTTACTTCATTCCTTTGTGTCTAATTGTTTTAAAAAAAAGGCGGTTAGGGTGTCCGCGGACAGCGCGGGTGTCCGGAATGTCCGCAATTAGCAAAACGGAGGTGTCCTAAGGACACTATACCTGTCCGTACTGTCCGCAAGCAAGATGGAACTGTTCTTGGAATACACTCTTTGTCCGGAATGTCTGCAATTAACCAAAATGGAGGTGTCCTAAGGACACTATACGTGCCTGTACAGTCCGTAAAACATCTACGCACATGCGCACCACACCCATAGGTCCTATGAACATCACGTCTGTCCGTAACTGTCCGTCTCACATGTCACTCTTTTAATTATTTTGAGGACCCGAACACTGTCCGTAGAAAACCTGCACGCATGCACATGACCGTTTCTGCTCATTTGGTGTCCTGCGGACACCCGTCCCATTCGCGGACGTGTTCATAACGTTATCATGTGACCACACCCACGCTGAGCCTGTGTCCTGATTTGCAGACACTGTCCGGGTCCCCAAACATTTTAAAAGTACTTTTTTGGACAATCCAAAGTATTTTACAGTAAAAATTCACCATTGCACATGTTCCAGACAATCTCCCTGGCGTTCTACATACTTTTTGGAACTTTTTTAGCCTTTTTGAGGTGTTCGATCTGTCCAAGGACAGCGCGGCTGTTTGCAGAGCGTGCACCTGCACCCCTATAAAAGGCCACACCCTAGAGCTCTTCTTCATTCTGTCTTTCTACTATTGAAGATTAAACCTGCTTTTGCTGCCTTTGCTGCTCTTGCTGCAATTGCTACATCAAACCTGATGGCATCCATGGCTGCTGCTGTTCCAGCTGGTGCTACTTCTGCCTCAGCACCACCCCCACCCCCTCCACCACCACCACCCCCAAGGGCCTGCAGAGGGGACAGGCATGAGGATGTAGTGGAGGAGGATGAAGAGGATGAGGTAGTGGAAGTCCCTACTAGCAGCACTCTGGGTGTGGCGGTTGTTTACCCCTCTTGGTGGAGTGCCAAAAGCATGTGCGAATAAGGTCACCTGCAACCAGTGCAAAATGGTGCTGAGTCGTGGGAGGCCTGGTTCGTACAGCTTTGGTACGACATCAATGAAGCAACACCTAAGGTCGTTCCACGGTGGGGCTATTTGCAAGGTTGTACCTTGTGATAAACGTAGTAGGTCGAGTTCCTCTACAACATCCTCCGTTTCCGCTCCTGTCACCACAAGAGACACTCCTGTTGGACAGCGCATCCTTCCAGCTGTCTTACAGGCCATTCATGATGCTGTCGACCCTTACCTTTCGGGGGTCACAATATTGTGTATGTACTGCGACACAGTACTCTACAGGGGGGTAGAATCTTCAGAGTGCTTTTGAGATTGCGGTCACAGAGCACGAGAAGGTCTGCCCACTACCTGAATAAGGCCCACCCTACATCTTCCTCTCTTCAACTGCCCTTTCTTATCCCCGTGGTTGATGCCCCTTCCTTACCCTCCTTTCCCCTCTTTTCCTTGTGTTTCGTGTTAAAAAAAACAAAAAAAATATAAAACAACAAAAACCAAAAAAAGGAAGGTTCTTTTCCGAGCCGCCTTTCACAGTTTAAAAATAGAAGTGACAGATAAATAGTGCAGGGCCCTGTCCATTTTTTTGAAGTCTGTTGACAGTTTGCGGACATTTCTTTTTTTAGGTGCTGCCCTATCATAACCTTTGTACTTTTCTATGGGAGGAAGTGGTGGCTCTGAAAAGAGCCTTTTGGTGGTGTTTTTTTTGAGTTTGGAAAGCTTCAAATGGTCAGCACCTACTGCAAAATGGATGACTGTAATTCCAGAAAAAGGTCGCAATGCATTTTGTACATTGCTCAGAAAAATCTGATTGCCAGCATAAGTAAGATGGACTCCATCTCTGCAAAAAAAGTATGTGCTACGAAACATAATATTTTCATTGTGAAAAGAGGACATGCCAACATCTCTTAAAAAGGCACAAAGAGCCTTATTGACATTGCGCCTCACTTTCTCCATTTGTGGACCAAATGAAGAAGAACGCAGCCACATTTGTCTCTGAGCAATACAAGAAAAAATTACTTGGGAATTTGGAAACATGTCCATGACCTTCCCAAGTCCTTCTTTCATTGCAAATTGCAAAGACATTCCAGACACATGTCCTAAACTGTTCCCTCCACAATGAATTATAATTATGGCTGGATGATGCTATGTCTCCAAAGTAGCACAGAGAGGTACCAAGTCCAGCCAATTCATTCCATGCCAGTGCACTTCCACATAAGGGAATAGAAGATCTGTAGCTACTCCACAGCGTTCTGTATGCACCTCCAACCAATGTATCCATGAGTCTCCCAAAATCCAGATAATCTGTTTTCTAAAACACACAGCCATATCTATCTGTTCTTCTCTCAGGAAGAAGACTTTCTGACAAACTCTCTCCTTACACAACACACCCAGTAAACTTTATTGACCAATCCCTTGCTATACTCTCTCATTTGCATGCCTCTCCACCCCAAAATCCCTGTATGTAATACGCACTGTCCACAGACAATCGCCATGTTCGCAGACATATTGAAAATCTGAGCGTGGTGAATTTAAATTTAAATAGTGTGCCCCATTTCCCCTTTGAGGTTGGCTCTGAAAAGAGACAGTTTTTTTGTTTTTTTTCACAGACACCTGTTATTTTGTATTTTATTCTTTTCTTTTTCTTACTTTACTCCTAAAATCTTCACATAACCTTCTCCAAAGCAACCCTTACATTCCAAAACAGCAAGGCATTTCCCATAAAAGATAAAGAAATGCCATCTTCTTTAAAATAAACAACATTACTGGAATCAATGTTCTCATTATTTGTCAGAATGGTCAGTAATATCTTCTTCCTCCACTGAGGATTCTGTTTCTCCCACCTCCCCTTCCACCTCACCTCTGTCTTTCCACCGAAGTGCGGGCCTTTGTCTTCCCTTGGGTCTGGACTTCTCCTTTTTTTTATGTAGATAGGGGCGACCGTGGAAGGACGCCACAGTGTCACCTAAGAGGTAACCTGTGGCTATCCTCCGCGGCTGCCTGAATGTGGGGAAAAAGCCGGTGGCACAAAAAACCCCAATAAAGTACACAAGAAGCTGAGTTGAAAAACGTGATCCAGGAGTTCTAGAAGCAGTTCCGTAAGGTGTAAGTCTCAACGAGGACAGATTCGAGGCAGCACAGGGATGAAGAAAGGCAGTCCGGGTACAGGCGAGGGTCAGCAACTTGGGAGCCAAAACAGGGCACAGGTCGAGAGCAAGCAATCCAAAAGCAGGCAAAGTCGGTACACGGGAATCCATACGAAGAAACAGGAGAAAGGAGGGAGTAAACAAGAAGGCGAAAAGAGCGAACAGAAGGAAACAGGAGACGGGCGGAAAGGGAGGTAGAAGAAGAGAAGGAACAGTATGAGCAGGGATGGGGGCAGAGGAAAAGGCTAAAAAGGAAATGGTCGAGCAGGACCGAAAAAGGAAGCAAAGGAGTGAAAAACTAGGAGCACTGGGAAGTAAGTGAAATGCAGGCTAACACAGACGAACTGGAACACAGGACGTTGCAACGCGCCCGAAAGCCGGAAGTGCTGAAAGAAAACTACCGGCGTCGGACGTGCTGCAACAAAAGACTAGACCGGCACTCTGCGTTGTACAGAACGTGATGGCAACTGTAATGGAGGACGCCGTTTCCAACGGTTCCACAGTCGCCAGGTACCAAAAGGTGTGACATTATTACAGAAGAACATATCAGCTCTAAGCATGAAAACACACATGCCTCGGTTGATTGCACACCTAGCAATGTTTTGCTGAGGACAAAAAACAGAACTATTGTCTCATATTGCCCTAGGTACTAATCCAGAAAAAATAACTTTGGCATTTGGAAGTATGATCAATACTGCTTGAACCAAGTGTTCCAAATCTGCCAACAAAGTAGGGGCACTAACATAGCCCAAATGCAAAGCACCACAGTGCAAAACTACCACATGGTGACTGTCCATCCTGCCCATATCTCAATTCCCTGTACATTGGAATCATGCACAGTGCTCCACACCACCTCCACTCTTTTAACATCAAAATTGTTTGCCACATGCCTGCATTGAGCACACTGCTGTAAACCATGCACAAACATATCTCCAAGCACCAACACCCTGACTTTCTCCACCTCTGCCATCTTCACTACACACAGCCTCTTTCAACACAAATCCACAACCTCAACACCTGATTGGCTAATCCCTACAGTCCCCTTTCCATGCTGGATTTGCTATAAAACCCTGGATGTGGTACGCCCTGTCCGCGGACAGCCACGGTATCCACAGAGCATGTAACTCTTAGACAGCCCTTCTACCCTTTCCTCTTCACTCTGTGTCATTCCCTAATTGCATACAGCTAAGCAGTGTCACAACCATCCACCAATCATATCCAAGACCTATACATCTAACTCCATCATCAGAGTTTAGCACTTCAAACATACTGTTGATCACTCTGAGTACTCATATCATTGGAAAGCACCTACTACAAAAACTACTGTACAAATCTCCAAGATTTCCACTTGCAGATGCATGCATATCCACATGCATGAATACAAACTACAGGTATGCATATTTTATTCGGAGTACATGTACATCTCTTATAGATGCATATAAACAGACTAACTGCCACTTAACCTGTATAACCTATAAAATGAACTTACTATTATTTTTCCCATCTGCTATAATGAACTGTCACTTCCAAACCTGCCTTCTATCTAAATTCTTTTTTTACACACACAACTATCTAAAAAATTATAATATTAAAAGATGGGAGAAATAACAGTATAATTGTAGAAAAACACTTAGTAGTGTATTATAAAATTACACACAGCCAGGATAGGTTCAAACAGATATACACTATCATTGAAAGGCTCCCAGCTGAAATAACACCACTGCCTGTACATCACATCCTTCTGCTTTATTACCCACACCTTCACAAATGGTTACATTCGATGCGTTTCTATACAGTTTCTACCATTTACCTTATAAAAATGTCAAAACAAGTATATCATTATTTCTGCTATATCCTAACATCCAATAACACAGCCTTAAGAAACCAAGTGAGTTTCATACACTTAGTGTTCTACTCATTTGCAAACTAACATATCATAAGTAAAATATAAAGGCTGCACATGGTCATAGGAAACTGCATTCACCCACAGTTATCAAACAACAATACTACCACAAAAAAATGAAAAGCAACGTCTAAATTAACATCAGTGGTATGGACACACAAAATTATTAACTTCTTTCTTTTACAATTGCAGTGAAGACCACTCTCCTGAAAATCAGCAGCATTTGAAGTACAAACAACAACTCAGAAGAAACCTGCTCATTCCAAACAAAAAAAGTAAGTACACTACTGCCATAATATTCTTACTGTTACTCAAACACACTGTGGGGTTGATTCATGGAATTTGTGTGCCGAAAAAACAGGCATTTGTGCACCATTCTGCCCACAAATCCACATTCATTAAACAGGGATTTGCTGGCAGAATGACACCCAAATCGCCGTTTTTCGGCACACAAATTCCATAAATCAGCCCCTAGAATGTTAGTATTGCAGAACAAAGAACTGTTTTAATTCTATATCATTCAATTTAGTATCAGTGCTTCTCCTCACCACTAGCTTACTTTCTACTGTAATCCGAACCCCAGTATAGTAACACACAAATACAAGAATAGCCTTTCCAACTAGTTGTAGCTGCCCAATGCACAATCACACACCACCTCATACATCCTTACCATCATACTCAGACACTCATGCACACAGCACACATACATTGCAGAACAGCCCAACCCATACCTTCTTTTTTTTCAACAGACCCCAAAGAATGCCTACCAAAAAGTAAGTCCGTAGAAAGCAATGCAGAAGTAGAGCAAATGAAAATAAGTGAACAAAATAAGCATCCACATCTAGCAGAATTTGTACAAAAAGTTCCAAAAAAAGATCCAATAGAGTCATTAAGCGAAACAAAACAAGCTTCCAGTACAAAAGCGTTGCCTCCTCTTTCAAAATGTAAAACGAAACATAAAGTGATTAACAAGAATTCAGCTACCACTACTGCAAACACTGCTCCTATAAATCTTGATGTAGTGGCAAGTAACCAAACCAAAAAAAGTATTTTACAAAAAAATTTCCGCCACAGAGTCCTTCAGAATCTTATAAAAACAGGAGAGAAATCATGCACAACCCTTAAAACCCACCGTAGAAAATTAATCTTAGAAGCTCTCATTGACAGTGAAATCCTTCTCAAAAGGAAGTTATTTATTTTAGTGTTAAACAGAATGAAACCACTAACAAATCTAACTACTAAATTACAAAAAAAGACTTCTCAATAAATAGAATGTCAACAAAAATAACTTCTTAAATATCTGTGTAGGTAAATGGAGTCACACCACGAGTACAGAACCATATTTCAATGAAGAAGCATACAAACAAAGGCAAACAAACACAATTGCCATACATAGCAGTGGACGAGGGTATGAAAAACTTAATAATACCATAATGAAACAAGAAACACTGCTTACAAAAATATCCCCAGAAAATTCAGTATCACCTCTCCATCAGACTGAATCAAAACGTCCAGTGTACAAATGGCCCTGGATGTCAATGTGTAACATTGACAAAAAATCTTTCAAATCTTTATGCCAGTTTCTCAATCAATATGTGAAAGGCAAAGACAAATTCAAAATGAAACTTCTACAAAATATGGATACCTGTCCAGTGCGCAAACACACAGGACTACAAGGACATTCATTAGCCTGCATTTCAGGACCTAATTGCAAAAGCACCTTCCATCATATCAAAATGATATCAACACATCATTCAACTATAAGAAATCTAGTCCATAAACTGTACTATGCTAAAAGTCCAGCTTTAGCATTAGGCAATTTAAATAACAATCTTCTACTTGGTACAGACAAAGGCCTACTCGTAGAAATAGAGCATATCCCAAATAAATATTTTGGAAGTGACAGCCACATACAAAATGCAATAGCTTTACAACAGACTAGGAACAATTCTACAAATGGCAACCTTCTACTACACACATACAAAAAAGAAACACTAACATTTAAAAGTACATCTGCTGAAGTAACAAACCATGTGTGTGTGTTGCCGCAGAACTTTTTATAAAAGTAGTACAAAAACTGTAGACCTAACATACAAAATAGAAGACAATGAAGATTCCAAATGGTTTGAATTAGCTCTCTACCTTATAGCAGAAAACAAATATGAAATAAATGACCCCTTAATACTTTGCAATTACTGCACTGCAAAACTTGACCACAACCAAACTCCTTCACATGCTATCACAAATATCTTGGAATTATTCCCACTACCAAAACCCTTGCAACAACTCAATTTATATGAGAGCATCATAATTCAAACAGTGCATCCATTTCAAGCAATAATATGCCTTCAACCAAAAACAGCAAAATTACCTCCCTCAGAATTAGTGAAAGGCTTTTGAGGCAAAGTAGTTTATTTACCATTAGATCTGAAAGAAAATGTACACACTCTAGGAGTGCAACGTCCAATAGAACAATCTTTAATTGTCTTAGTAAATGGTGTACATACAAAAGACAAAATTTGGCAACAACTCGTGGACTTACATAAAGTTAGACAAGCCTTGCAATATCTAAAAGACAATAATGAATACTACAAAGAAATTAATATTGAAGAAAACCTGAGGGAAACCACTGAAACAATTCAAGAGTCACCAGAAACTGGTCAATTTGAACTTCTAGATCCCGCTACAGTATCCAATATTTTAGACCATTATACAATTCATCCATTACACTCCAAAGACACAATAGATGATGCACTAGAAACATACCAGATGCGACAAACCAAAGGATCACCAATCAGCATATGGGAAAAAACTATAGAAGCACGTGCTTTTCCTCTACTCTTTCTTACTGGGAAAGGAGGAAGGTACGATGATAGACCCACTCAGATAACAGCATCAGAATACCGCTCATTACGAATGTATTCTGAAGATCCAAGATTTAGACAAAATGCCGAATACAATTTCCACCTACTCTTTGAAAGTGAACTAGAAACTCTATGCTACAGAGTTGCACACACATTGAAATCAGTTACCCATTTTCAAAATATGTCAGCTAAGCAATTACTACAAAAAGTGCAAGAAAAAGATGAGGTTTTACAATGAAGTATTACAAATCTGTGACAAAACATGTGTGGTACTAAAGAGTACTGGTTCCGACATCACAGAGATGTACGTTGTATGATTAGAAACCTTGGCCCACCCACTTGGTTTGTTACATTAAGTTGTGCAGAATATGCATGGGAAGATTTACATGATTTCCTACGCATATCAAACAAAAACAAAACAAACATAGATATACTAACACCTGGAGAACTTTGTTCTCTAGATCCTGTTAATGTTTCAAGATATTTCCATCATCGCTTCATTGCTATGCTACACTTTATTTGTAATAAAACTGTTCCTCCCCTTGGAGAAGTGCAACACTTCTTTTGGAGAAAAGAATACCAAGCCAGAGGAGCACCACATATTCACATGCTTTAATGCATTAAAGATGCTCCTAAATGTAGTCAAGACAGTGATGCCACTGTTTTACAGTTTATCAAAAAATATGTCACTTGTGAAATTCCTTTAGAAGTAACAAATAGTGATCTTCATGCACAAATTTTACAATTTCAAAGACACAAATGTGGGAAATATTGTTGTTGCAAATACAAAAACAAAGGGAAATACTACACCAAATGCCGCTTTGGTTTCCCTAGACCAGTTACAGCAACAGGTCAAGTAAACAACTTCATGTCTTCAGTTAAACATAGTGTTAAAGGTAAATCACCTCAGAACACATATTACATAAGAAGAACAGACTAAATCAATGATTACAATGCAATCACTGCCCTCTTATGGAATGCAAACATAGATGTGCAGTACATTGCAGACAATTCCACTGCAGTTGCACGATATGTTACAGCTTACTTAACCAACGCTGAAAAAACAGAGCTTCAAGACCTCTGGGATAACCTATCATCAGACAAAACACTGTCTCAGAAATTGTACAGCTCAGGCATAAAAATGTTCTCTCATGTAGAATGTGGCTTCTATGAAGCTGCAGACCGTTTAACCAGTAAAGCTTTATATGGAAAATCTGAAAATATAGTATGGCCAAGTCTTGGTCCTACTAAATCTAGAAAAAGAGTTCTCAAATCATACGATGACATACAAACAATAGCCAAAAATGATTGCAACAGCCAAGACATTTTGAAAAACAATTTACTAGACACATACTACCCAAACAGGAGTACCACTTTGGAAACCATGTGTCTATACCACATAGCCCAAAACTTCACATACAAAAAATAATATAAAAACAGATGAAGGTAGATACAGAGTGACAAACCATGAAGGCAGCTTAGTGAAACTTACCAAACGAAGCTTAATTAATCATATCAAATTGTCATTAAAAACGCCTCAACATAAAGAACTATATTACATGACCCTGCTACAACTTTTTAAACTGGAGAAAAGAAGAAGAGTTACTAGATATCTATGACTCCTATGAAGACGCTTTCAAAGCAAATGAAAGCACTATAACCGATGTAAACTTTACACAGTACAAAACAATGTTGCACAATGAACAGCAACACGAAGAAGAACTCCAGGCCCAACTAGATAAGGACACTCCCGACAGTAGTCAACCTTCTGTAACAGGAAGCCAAGAACCACTGTGACAGCCACTAATAGCAAATGAGGCAGAATTAGCTATGACAGAAGTAGAAAACACCATGTGTCACTATGAAGAATATACAGAAGACTTAACTGTACTGCATTCAAAACTGAACAATTAGCAGCTTATAATTTTTCAAGAAGTAACAAAAGAAATTGCACACGGTGTACTACACGAAAATAAAGAATGTACCTGCCAATATTACAAACCTATACTACTATACGTCAGTGGTCAAGCTGGTTCAGGCAAAACATTCTTAATCAAAATCATTAGCAAGCAACTTCAACAATTGACAAACAACAAACTGTCAGCTGTTGTAACTGCCCCCACATGTTTAGCTGCCTACAACATAGGCGGTGTCACTGTACACCGATTACTACTCCTTCCAGTAGAAAACCAAAACAAATTAGAATATTACAAACTTTCTACAGACGCTGCAATGGAACTACGCAGAGTGTTAAAACAAATGAAAATGCTACTAATAGAAGTGAGCATGGTCTCCAACCTAATGTTGGCTTTGATTCACCTCAGATTACAAGAAGTACTCAAAACAAACTACGAAGAGCTCTTTGGAGGAACACACATTATTGTTTTCGGAGATCTTCAATTGACACCAGTGAAAAGTGAACTATTTTTAAAACCTTAGGACACAAACTCTGCCATAAAACTGTTGGCAGCACAGGAAATGTCAACCTTTGGCAACCAATACAGAGAATTAACAGAAAACATGCGCAAGTCTGCAGACCTCACATAGCCAACATTTTAAAAAGTATTAGAGTTGGTGTACTACCTCAAGAAGCGCAATCAATATTAAAAACCCGGCACATCCATGCACTGTATTGCCATAACTCATGTGCTACTGATGTCATGGAAAAATTAGCACACATAAATGTCAATTGTATGTCCTTGATGACAACTCTTGCAAGCTGTTCAAAATTCAATTAAACAATGTTGAAAAAAGAAATGCAACCAATAATTGAAATTTGCTCCACAGACAAACTGGACGTACATGGTATGACACTACCCAGGTGTCAGCAAGCCACAACAAGACTAAATACCTTATAAAACTCTATCTCCAACACAGCTGGTTTGGAGAAAATATAAAAATTATCTTTAAACTGTAGAGTAAAGCTTAAACGCAACCTTGACATGGAGCAAGGACTAGTTAATGGAACACTTGGTACAGTTGTTGGCTTTCAAACATACCCACCTGACAACAACATTCAGTTTGTTAATATTCTCTTTGACAAACTATCAGAAGTAATAAGGATAGGACGCTCAACAGCTCGATTCCTTCTTTTCAAAGACATGTATGCATGCAGAGAGCAATTTTCTCTAACTCTAGCATACACAGTCACCATTCACAAATCACAAGGTCTTACCCTAGATAAAGCATTGATAGATATTGGGAACGCAGTCTTTAAAGAAAGCATGAGCTACGTAGCACTATCACGTTTACGTACACTTGACGGTCTATTTCTAATCAACTTGGATGCAAGTAAAGTAAACACTGATATTCCTTACATTTTAGAATACAATAGACTACGTTCACTATACACCCCCCATCTAAAAACCTATTCTGTTCCACAAAGAGCAAAACATTGTAAAAGAAAACTACTTCAAACATAAATGCAACAGGATCTCACTGCAAATCCTCTAAAGAGAGTAAAAGAAGGTACTACTTCATCGATTACTACAACCAAAGAAGAATCTACTACTCAAAGTAATTCAGGTACTTCTTCAAAGAAGCAACACACACCCAGAAGAAATTACTTGGACACAGAACTATCTGGTCCATTCAAATTTTCAAATATAACTGGTGTAAATTGCTACGCAAATGTAGCAATAAATATTCTATTCCAATTGCCACCAATTGTTGACAACATTTACTTACACAATACAGACCAATTGTGTTTGCAAATGTTAGTCCTTCATAGAAATGCAAGCAACAATCCTGACAACCATACAGTGTTCATGGAATAAGACAAGAATTGGACTACTGTGCTGGAATGGTGAAATGCACTATAAACTCACAAGAAGATCCACAAGAATTTCTAATTTACTTACTACAAGTACTGGAAAACAAAAACATACCTATAAATGAAATCTTCCAGATTCATACATGTGGAAACATACATGCACTCTCTGCAACAATGTGGCACAGGAACAAATCCCTGATGAACGCTTCGTGTATGTATCCATACCTAACTGTGAATCCGTTCCATTTCAGCAACTTGTACAACTTGTACAAAATGCAAACCATGGCAGATTATGTACTACCTGCAATTCAGATAATCTCTCCACTTTACAAATACAAACACATAGTAAATACGTAATACTAATGCTTCTACGTTACAATGCAGATGGTACCAAAAACAACTGCAAGCTGACTGGATTCACACATGGTCAAGTATCTCTTGGTAAGAAAACCTTCACAACAATAGGTATAACCTACCACACAGGAGCCACAACGAATGCAGGTCTCTACTCTGCATATATAAAAAAGAATTGTGGATGCTTCGAATGTAATGATAGTACCATTACTCTAAAGCAGAGATTTCCAGCAAATCTTATAAACGCTTATTTAATATTCTTAAAACCAAAATTTAATAACTAATCTGTGCATAAATATTAATGAAACTTCAATTAGAAAACTATAAACAATTAGAATACGCCAACAGGTATCTAACTGCCCCAAGATTCTGAAATAACCATACAGATAAATCTATACCACTAAATTATAAGAAGAAATAAACAGTTAGAACACGCCAACAGGTATCTAACTGCCCTAAGATTTTGCAACAATCCAACAGATAGATGAATAACTTGAAAATATAAATAAAAAATTATAACCAGTTAGAATATGCCAACAGGTATCTAACAATCTGCAACAAGCCAACAGATAGAACATTAGCCAGAAACAACAAATAAACACTGAAAACAAAGAAAGAAATGTATTGTACTATAACAAAAAGCTTTTTTTAATCCAACATGGATTTGTTTCACCACAGACCCAATGATTTAAGAAACAAACACAGAAACTGAGCAAATTGCACAGTATGCTGGTTTGTAAACTACTAACTATGAGGTTCGAAATAATGCAGAAATGTCTATTATGCAATTTAATATCTCTTTATAAACTACCTACACTAACATGATCTTTTTTTTTATCACAGAAATTGAAAAAGAATATCTGCTCCAGTTACCCAAGTCATGAAAAAAATATATCCAATCACAAAAAATCAAACAGTAAGTATATTATAATACAACTCACAAATACTGCTCCATAACAACCATTGAAGCAAACATCTAACCATACACAACAATCCAAAACGTTTACTTCCATGGCTATGTTATACTGCAGTGCTTGTTACCAAACTCTACAATCTTAATTACATGACGTAGCCAAAACCTCACATACAAACTGTACAAATCACACAGTACACAAACCGTAGATTTGTGGATATTTGATCGATGTTTGATTCTATAGCCTACGGCCTTCGGCCATGCACCCAAGACTCTAGGCCCTGGCCACAACCACTGCAGCATAACACACCCATAGAATCAAACATGTGCTATATTGGCTACTTATTCAGGATATTAAATACAATCAACACTTAATAACAACCCAAAATCAATATCATACTAAAGTAAAATAGTCAGAAGTGCATTTTTCTATGTCCGCGGACAGCCGCAGTGACTGCGGACATGACGAACATATCAGGGGCGCCTGCCACCTAAACAAATACAGCATCGCTTACTCCCCCACCATCCCCAAGCACTCTTACACACTAACACACTCCCCAAAGTTGTATTTTTAGCCCGTTCCGTGGATCCAAGATGGCGGGCGCATCAAAACAATACGACGCACCTCGCGCTTCATCCCAGCCAATCAGCGAACATGTCGTATGTCAGCGGACATGACGCAAGCCGATTAGCCAATCGGTGTCCTGTCCGCGGAGCGAACAGGGAATTGTGTCTGCGGAGCGGAAATAGACATCAC
This sequence comes from Ambystoma mexicanum, assembly GCF_040938575.1. Lineage (NCBI taxonomy): Eukaryota > Metazoa > Chordata > Amphibia > Caudata > Ambystomatidae > Ambystoma > Ambystoma mexicanum. The sequence goes on from NC_090939.1 coordinate 828,411,472, forward strand.
AAATTTTTTGACACCTACGTTTTGGTGATTTTAAAAAAAACTACTGGACGGATTTTTGGGGCAAATCCTTCCAGCGGTTTGAGGTGTAGGTGTGAGCAAAGTTTCTTCCCCATTCACTCTATGGGGAAAAAAAGACATTTTGGGACCCCCCTTATAACTTTGCCTCCCCCTACACCAAATCTCACTAAACTTTGCAGAAGAATTCAGAGTGGGCCATATACATTTTTTGCAAAGTTTGGTGAGGATTCGTCCAGGGGGATCAAAGTTATAAGCCACCCAAAAAGTGTTCTTCCTATGGGATTAGCAACTTAACCATAACTACACGCCCACTACCGTGGGCCGTGTAATATATATATATATATATATATATATATATATATATATATATATATATATTCAATTAGAAAACATAGTTAATGCAATGTTATGGTTAAGTGCACTAATAAAAAGCTATGAAATTCAATGAAAAAACATTAAAGGGACGCTATGGTTACAAGTAAAACTGAAAAACCCCCAGAAATTCACCAGTTTGGGTAAGCTAAGCAAACTTGAGTCGCGCCACCACTGTGCACTGCTAAGACAAACACCCACTACATGAAAGATGATATCACGATATGCCCCCAACCCTTCAGAATGGTGTAAATTGATCTAGTAGGATCACATTCATCTGAGCTACTCTAAGATGCGCGTGAATGAGGAGCTGTGAAAGTGGGGATTTCTCCAGCTTAGTCCTAATATTCGACTTGTGCTCTGTCCAACATGTCTTGGCTTTACATGTGGTAAATCCAACATAAAAGATACCACAGGGGCACCTTATCCCATAGATCACGTTGGCAGAGTGACACATCTGAGTGTTTAGCATGATTTTTTGGCCTGTGTGTGGAAGCTTTACAGAGTTCCCTTTAATTACATTGTGGCAGTGCTGGCAGTGGTACATGGGGACAGGACTGTGGTTTGAATGTTCCTAGAGCAACACACATAAATCATGCTCAAACACCCCTCAACGCTCTTCACCCTGAAAAAAAGAGTAACAGTCGACCAGGCAGTAGTCAATTAAATAATAAATGCCCGCTCAACCACAAGTATATTTTCGGGGGGGACATCGTCATGGGACCTTGCATTTAACTCAACCAGGGCAGTGGCATTTAAGAATCGAATAGAGCACCACAGGGGTCTCCTGTCGTCAAGTTGTTAATACGTTTGGAAATCCCCCAGGCGGCTTCTAATAGGAGCCTATCAGCAGGCGCCCCCCATGTCTGAGAGCTTGGCATTAAAATCATCCATAATGACTATACCAGATCCACGTTTACACATTAAAAAGTCTGCCAGCCATCCATTTGGGGATACGCTATTCTTTAAGTCCTCCTTTGGATGGAGGTAAAAATTCCCAATAAGTAGCCTATCATATCCTTTATTTCCTTGTGTGATAGAAATCATAAGAATTTGATCCGAAGGTGTGGAAATATGTAGAGGTTCCCAGTCCCCAGACCTACGTACCAAAGTGGCAAGTCCCTTATGTGGCCTGCCAAGATCCTCCTGTATAGACGGGCAAGTTATTATCCAGTAGTCAGGAAAATGCTTTGTCAGCAGCAACCATGTCTCCTGGAGGCATAATACATCAAAATATCTTATCCACTTCAACCAATTGCTGTCATCTAATTTATTGGTAACCCCCACCAGATTCCAGCTCAAGAATCATACAACAAGTGAAGGAGAGCTATCCAAATCCATCTCCTTGCTACAACTGTTCCAGTTGCTCATACTTATATTAACACCAGGCACAATATAATGATGTTTGGCCCGAGTAGCTTTGGTAGGAGCCAATTTAAGCCCAGTTAAAGTGACCCAATCTGCCTGGACTGTTGCTATAAACTATCTCCTTCGACTGGTTTGATATTTTGATCTTTAAGGGCGGTGGCCGAACCAGTCAAGCTCCAACTTCTCTATAGTCATGTCAATAATAAGAAAATTTGAGGAAACGGGAAGAGGTAAAATGACAGCTTTTACAAAGGTAGTGTTTACAATACCATTAGCAAGACTGTTGTTGGTGTACCAGGAGTCGGGAAGGTGGCAGACTAGAGCACTTACAACTGCGAGGAACTCTGGTGACAAGTAAGACAGACAAAAGTGATCACAGTTCAAGGGTGTTTTCATGATCAATGAATGCTCTATGTGTCAAGGAGTTCCCCCTTCTCACCTGGGTCCGGTGTTTGCCGGTGTCTTCGATCGCTGCTCGAGTCTCGTCTGGTTCCAGGTTGCGTTTAGTTCCGGGATCGCGGAGTCCAGGAATCCGGGAGACTGGAAAGGCTTAGAAATGCTCGGAACCAGGAAGGGGGAAAGGGACAGGAGTGGGTAATAGCACTGGGACAACGGAAACAATACTGCGAGCTAAAAACACACGTCTGGGCTACTCTGTAATAGCATTGAGACGCGCAGAGCCGGGGAAGGCGTGGGCTATAAATAGATCACGCCGCATTCAGCGCATGGAGCGAGCAAGGGCTTCAGCTCTGGACGGCCATGTTGGAAGTAGTACGGAATGCAAGCCCCGTTGAGACAAGGACCAGGAGGTCCAAAAGGGGCGTGATCTGAAGTTCATGACAGTATGCAGCTTGGAAAATCGACTATTCTAAACCTAAATCTTAGATAGGAGCAAGCTTTGACCATCAAATGAAAAATATGGCAGTCCTAGTGGCGTTGTGTCAAATAAAAAGGGCCTATACTGAGAAACCTATTGTCAAACCTTACAACTAATACAAAAAGGGTGTGGGATAGTTCTCCAGAAAAGAAAGAAGTGTTATCAAATAATATGTCAGGATGTGATGGCCTGTGTCTCCCTTCCCCACGTTTTGAGCATGGGGTAAGGTTGGATCTTGGAGCTGAGTACAGTCTCTGGCTTCTCCAGCACGAAACGACAGTTCTAATGGAAGCTCTGAGGACACAATCTTAAGCTTTTCTAGTACAAGATGACAGTTCAGCTTTTTAACTCTCAAGCTTTCAGCTATCAGGGCCGTTGATGGCCAAGTCTCGTTTCACTTGAAAGTTTCTTGCCTTTGAGGACCTGATGTGTTCATATAACAAAACAAAAGTTCCTTTAACAAAATAAAAGTGTGTTTCCAATGTTCGCTGGGTGATATCTTCACCCCTGGGTCCTCCTCTTCTGGGTGCTGACCCATTTCAATTGCTTATCACCGTTCCACAGAGGGTGATGGTTTCACCCCGGGGTTCCCCTCTTCTGGGTGTTCACCCTTCTCAATTGTTTATCACAGTGTCACGTAAGGTGATAACTTCACCCCTGGATCCCCCCCTCTTCTGGGTGCTGACCCTTCTCAATTGTTTATCACAGTTTCACTAGGGTGATGGCTTCACCCCGGGGTTCCCCTCTTCTGGGCACTGACCCTTCTTACATATCTCACTCCACAAATTATATGACAGTTCCTTTTCAATGAACTTTTGAGGTGAAAACTTCACCCAAGATCTCCCTCGGTCGGCTCGGACCCCTCTTAACTGACAGTTTTTGAGTGCTGGCTTCACCCCTGGATCTCCCTCTGTCGGCTCAGACCCTTACCAACTTCACATTTGCTTTACCAACAACACATTTGCTTGTATTTGTGGGATTCACTTCTCTTGCTTTCTCATATGGTGGGATTCACTTCCCTTGTTTCCTCTTACTGCGGGATTCACTTCCCTTGCTTTCACACAGTTTATAGATCAAAGTCTTTCGATTGTACAGGGATTTTGCTTGACCTTCAGTATGACCACTTTGACCTATTCCATTGGCTCTCCTATGTCATTTTGTTATCTGTAGTTTCTCTCATATGGGGCTCGACCTGAGTCTCTCGAGTTAGCACCCATGGGGTGCCGGTTTCCCCTCCGCAGCTGATCTCCCCTTACCGCTTTTTATAGTTCTTTATACAGTTCATTAAACTTGGTTCAACTGTGCGATTCTTTCACTCAACAGAGCCCGGTTCTTATTGATTCTCCCCTCAACTCACCGGCTGTGATGAACCATTTGGATTTTGGCTTTTGATGGAGTCAAGGCCGGTACCATTGGCGCGGGAGCATCCCTCGCTCCTGCTTATCAGCGTAAACTTGCCACGTGTCCCATTGACATCTGCTGCAAGACACTTGTGCTATGGTCCATGGTTTTAGGCTGTCCTCAACAAAGGTTCTGCGGGTCTGGAATGTAAAGGGCAAGGTCACTTTTCTCCTGGCCACCCCCTAGATTCCTGCAGCCTTTCTCCTTCTCTTGAACTGCTGCACCAAACGTAGCTGTACCCTTGTGCTGTCTTTCGTGCTCGCCTGGCTCGTCCTGTGCTCTCTTACTCCTCTTTTTATCCCTGTGGGGAAACGAAAGGGCCATCAGATGTGTATGATTCAGGTTAATTTCCTGACACCGGGGTTGGGACATGTCAAGTAAGGGTTTACATTAGTCCGTTCTCTTGGGTGTGTAAAGGTGTTCATGTCAGAAATGGGGGAGTAGGGTTTGGAGTGTCAAATCCTACAGGGTTGGAAGGGTGAAAGGTGTCACATGGGATTATGGCTTTCGTATTTGGATTTGGGGTGATCTCGGAAGGGTAGCGTTTGGAGGGTTTTCGAGACAAACGAGAATGACCAGAGTTCATATCGTGACCTGAATATGGAGGACTGTGGGAATGGTAGTGAGCTGTCAAAGCAGCCTGGGAGCTCGGAAAGGGACAAACAGAGGGAGGGGATTGATAAGGTTCTTGAAGCAGATGGGATAACTAGGATTGTGAAATAAACCAGGGGGATTATGGGAATGGTAGTGTCTTATCCAAGTAGAGTAGGTGTTCAGGACAGAATAACTAGAGGAATGTGGTAAAGAATGTCCAGGAGTATCCGGATAAGAACCAAGGTAAGCTGGCGTCTGGGAGTTGTGGCTCATAGCAAGTTTACCAGATGTCAATGGGTTGTTGACTTTACCATTGGGTAAGGAAGATTCAATGGGTGGAAGAAATGATGAGCGGGAATAGCTTATAAAAGCTTCAGAGACTTCCTTCCCCTCACCATCCTCCCCATGATGATACGGCGTCTCACCTGGGGTATTCCCTCAAGCATAACCCTGGGCTCCCCTACCCAGGTGATCTTTCCCCACTGGTCCACCCACAGGAACTGGATCCAACAGCAATGGCTGTGTCCTGGCCACTTGAATAAGGGATTCTCGAGGACTTACTGAGAGAATACCCTCAGGTTTCTCACACATCCTTGTAAACCTCAATAACTTTATCTGGCAACCCCACCCGACCATTCAGAATACATGAACGAAGGTGAGTATCTGTAAAAGAAAAATGAAAATTCCAACCCTTACAATACATGCAGTTGGAAAGAATTCGTACAGCTTGAAAGAAACATCATTAACACTTAGTACTTTGGAGAGAACTCAAACCAACATTCTCTTTAAGAATTTGTATTTCTGTGGGTTAGGCCCTTGAAGTAGAGGATTGGATTATTCTCCCTCCAAGCCATCAAGGGATCAATCATAGGGTGTGAGCCACCGGCATTCTGTGCCTGAGATCGAGACACTGTGGGCATCCCAGTGCTTCCACTCCTCACGGTGTTCATCGGACCTGCAGGCAGCCAAGAACAAGAGGAGGGAGCAAAAGGAGACCTCACATGACCTACAAGGCCCTGTTCGTAGCCCTGCTCCAGAGGCATATCTGACCTTGAGCCCAAAGGATGGCCACGGCATGCAACTGGAACTGGAGGGACTGCCTCTGAACTTGGTTTGGACACAGCGAGGGCCTCTACAATACTAAAATCCAACACAGAGTGTATCTTGGAAACAAGCAGCCTATAAAGGCCTTCCATCAAGTTTGTCAGAAAGTCAATTATGTCCAAACATTTGTCCATATAAGCTGCTGTTCTGACTTGAGTGTCGTGTAGGCCGTTGAGACCTCCGTCCCCAAGTGACGCACAGGGGAACCAAAATAAACCCGCTGTGCGACCTTTGGGGCCACAGGTGGAAGATGTTACTTCCCGGATCCACTGAACCTCTGGAACACTGATGCTGCTGCAAAAGAATGAGGTTAAGTACCAGGCAATCACAATATATATCACAATAACCAAAGGATCTGAATAGTGTTACCTATCCGGTGTTTGGAAAACCCAGGAAACCTAGGAGGGAGGTTCGAGACTCAGATGAAGCGGTCCCTAAAACGAGAGGACCGCAGTCAAGCGTGGATACAGGATAGGCCACCTGTAGAGCTGAAGGCGTAACTTGAATCCCAGAAAGGAAATGGCGTAGAAGTTCAACAAAGTACCAAGGGATGATCCAAAGACAAGTGAGGGTCGCGTTAGAAATAAAGCAACAGGTAAGCAGTTCCAAGCAAAGGTACAAAAGGATAATCCGAAGGAGTCCAAGTGAGAGTTCCAAGATCAAGGTAAACCAGTAGTATTATCCAAAACGTAGCGCCAAACAGGGTCTGAAGACAGCTGAGAAGCAATGAGTGTTCCGTGCATCAAGCCTTATATACTGTGCGTTTCGGGGTCATGTGAGGTCCACCAAGGTCACGTGGGAAACGCCGCTCTGAATCACGTGAACAAGTGAACGATCGGCGTGGAGGTGTTCCGCCGCCCCTTCTGCTGTATGTTCTCCATGGCAACTGCCAGTGCAGGAAGGGCTGCAATCGAGCCCGTAAATCGTACCTGGTACGGAGCTTTCGGTCCTTTGGGTAAACCGAATCACATGAGCCTCGAACCCTCGAGGGAGTCGTGTGGGAACCCGATGAAGGTGTTGGGGAAATGTGAGCAGTGTTTTGGTGTGCAGTGGATCGGTGTGCAGAGGATCGCCTAACATAGCTCCCCCCCAACAGCCCACGACCCCGTGGGCAGGACGGGTGATCCTTATGGAACCGGGCTACCAACCGAGGAGCGTCAAGATCCAATGCGGAAACCCAAGAACGCTCCTCCGGTCCATAACCCTTCCAATCCACTAAATACTGGAGCCTACCCCTAAACCAACGGGAACCCAAAACGGCTGACACTTCAAAAACATCAGGGGAGGCCAAGGACACCGGGGCTGCTGGGGCCCGAATGCGGGAAGAATCAGGACAAGGCTTGAGGAGGGAGACATGAAAAACAGGATGGATTCGCCAAGAACTCGGGAGAACCAGACAAAAAGCCACTGGATTCACAACCTGAGAGATCACATACGGGCCAACGAAACGAGGCAGCAGTTTCCGACAACCCACCAGGTGAAGGTGACGGGAAGACAACCACACCCTAGAACCCACCACAAGGGGAGGAGCAGCCAGACGCTTGCCGTCAACACGGGACTTCATAGAGGCCTTTTTTTCAGTAAGATGGACCAAAGTACTAGCATGAACAGCAGACAGATCCCTAAAACAAGCCATGGCCGCAGGATTCAAAGAGACAGAGGCGTCAGGGACAGGCAAGACCTTGGGGTGTTGACCATAGAGGGCGTAGAAAGGAGAAAAACCTGTAGCAGAGTGAGCCGCGTTATTGTATGCGAACTCGGCAAGCCGTAAGGCACTCAACCAGGAGGCCTGCTGCTGCAAGATAAGACACCGAAGATACTGCTCCATAGATTGATTCGTCCTTTCAGTCTGCCCATCAGTCTCAGGGTGATAGGCCGAAGAATACCTGGTATCGATGCCAAGTAGTTTAGTCAAAGATCTCCAAAAACGAGAGGTGAACTGTGACCCACGATCGGAAATAATGACAGACGGAAGCCCAAACAACATGAACACAGACTCAAAAAACAACTCCGCCAAGACTGGGGCCGAAGGAATCCCCTTACAAGGAACAAAGCGAGCCATTTTTGTGAATGTGTCTACCACCACCCAGATGGTGTCAAAACCCCGTACCTTTGGAAGATCGGTCACGAAATCCATCGTCAGTGTATGCCAAGGTCTTGGAGGTACCGGAAGCGGGAGCAGCAGGCCAACTGGATGGCCTCTTCGATGTTTGGCCTGAGGGCAAACAGCGCAAGAGTTGACATAGCACTCCACGTCGCGCTTCATAGAGGGCCACCAGCCCCAGCACTTTCAGAGATCCATAGTGCGCTCCTGGCCGGGATGGGCATTAAAGGGAGCATCATGAGACCATTCAAGGGCCAGGTTACGGGTGTCAGGCGTGCGAAGGAACAGACGTTCATGCACGAAAGGCAAACCATCACAATATACGGGATCCCAATCCCGCAGTTGGTCAGAATGATTGCTCGTCCATGCTCGCACAGAATCCAACAGTGACAGAGAGGGAGTGCAAAGACAAATCACATGACTCTTACCAAGAACAGTATCAGGGAAGGTTGGCAACTCGACTCCACCCGGAGAGCGTGACAGGGCGTCCGCTTTTCCATGAGTGTTTCCAGGACGATGAGTAATGTGAAAATCAAAGGCAGAAAAGAAAAGATGCCACCGGACCTGTCTGCTATTGATGCACTTTAAGGAGGCCAGATCCTGTAGATTCCGATGATCTGAATATACAGTGATTGGATGCTTAGCCCCCAAGAGGTGATGGCGCCAGACACGAAAGGCATCCATGACAGCCAGAAGTTCCTTCTCCGTTACAGTATAATGGGTCTCAGTATTGGAAAACTTGCGAAAGTGGTATGCCACCGGGTGCAACTTGCCTGTCGTAGGACATGTTTGAGACAACATCGCACCGAGGGCAAAAGAAGAGGCATCCGCTTCAACTATGAATGGAAGATCGGGATTGGCGTGCTGGAGAATCGGTCCAGTGGTGAAAGCGTTTTTCAAAGCCTCAAAAGATTCCTGATGTTCCTTTTGCCACCGATAGGGTACCTGAGGGCTGGTCAGGGCCGTAAGTGGGGCCACAATTGTGGAAAAGGATGAAATAAAGCGCCTGTAAAAATTGGCGAAACCCAAAAAGGCCTGCAAGGCCTTGAGTGTCTGAGGAACTGGCCAATCTAGGACTGCCTTAACCTTGGATTCGTTCATGGATAGTCCCCCAGGGGTAATGTGGAAGCCCAGAAACTCAACAGACGTTTCATGGAATTGACATTTCTCGGGTTTGGCAAATAGGGAATGTTCCCTCAGACGGGATAAGACCTCCCGGACATGCTTTACATGGTCATCAAGATTCCGTGAAAAGATCAAGATGTCGTCCAAATAAACAACCATGTATACGTCCAGAATGTCCCTGAATATGTCATTCATAAAACGCTGGAATGTTGCCGGGGCGTTGCATAGACCGAAGGGCATGACTAGATATTCATACAAGCCATAACGGGTGCAAAAGGCAGTTTTCCACTCATCGCCCTCGCGAACGCGCACAAGATTATATGCGCCGCGAAGATCCAGCTTGGTGAAAACGGAGGCATGGGATCAGTGGTCCAGAAGAGGTGTGATCCAAGGAATTGGATACCTATCCTTTTTCGTGATGGCGTTAAGACGCCGGTAATCCACACGGAGACGTAAATCCCACTCTTTCTTAAGTACAAAGAAAATGGGACTTGCAGCTGGTGAAGTAGAAGGGCGGATATGTCCTAGTCGTAGGGCGTTCTGTACATACTGTTTCAATGCTTGTTCTTCCGAGGGGGACAGAGAATAAATCCTGCCCGAAGGAATGGTAGAATCCGGGATTAGTTCAATCGGGCAGTCATATGGTCTGTGTGGAGGAAGCACCTCGGAAGAACCGCGATCGAAAACTGATTCGAATGCTTTATGCTCAGATGGAATCCCGGTAACTACCCCTCCGACGGTGTGGGAATTCACAACGTCTGATCCATCATCATTCAGCGTGAGTTGAGCAAGAGCTCCCAAGGCCCGTGAAGGAGTATCTGTTACTTGATGGGTTGGGAGACAGTAGTTCTGACAGATATCAGACTCAAAGAGCACCGTGCCTGTTTGCCAATTAATCAGAGGATTGTGTTCACGTAACCATGGTATTCCTAATATGATACCGAATTGAGGTGTGGTGATCAAGTCAAAACTTAGCGTCTCTGTGTGAATATCTTGTATGGTCAATAACAGAGGAGCAGTTGGGACCAGAGACTAGTGCAGTGCCATCTACGGCCTGAACTGGTTCAGGTCGGGTTTTTACCACTAAAGGTAGATTGAGAGAATGGGCTAAAGCAATGTCTATGTAGTTCCCAGTGGCACCAGAGTCAATGATGATCGTGACTGCATGAGAGATACCCGTAGAGGGACAAAGAGTGGCCTGTACAAAGATGGGTTGGACACGAGCAAAAGCAAGAGTGGTACTCGGAGATGAAGACTGGAAACTCGACCTGGTCTCCGGATCTAAGGTCGAGCTGTCCGAAAAACCTGAGACTTCTTGGGACGTCGAGGGCATTCCTTCACATAATGTCCCGTGGTGCCACAATAAAAGCATGCATTATCCACCCTCCTACGTTCTCTCTCGGATGTCGTGATAGGACTACGTAGACCTCCCACTTGCATAGGTTCCTCAGTGCTAGAAGCAGGGGTACTAACAACTGTAGGATGGGAAGAAAGACCCAACTCAGCTCTGCGCTCTGATCGACGTGCATCTACCTGCAGGGCAAGATCCACTAGTTCCTGATACTGAGTGGGCATGGAAGGGATCACTGCTAATGCATCTTTCATAGCGTTATTCAACCCCCTATAGAATATGACCGCCCGCTTGCTTTCTGGCCATGATGTCTCGGCGACCAATTGGTTGAAATGGGTGATGTAATCTATCAAGGTCCCTCTACCCTGGGTTAGTTCTAACAACTCCAAAACCCTAGACTGTGCTTTGTGTCGGGTATCGAAGACTCGAGACATCTCTAGAACTAACAAATCAAAATCATAGAGAACCGGGCTATTGTTCTCCAGTGAAGGGTTAGCCCAAGCGGAGGCTGTCCCGGCCAGGTGGGAAAGGGCAAAGGCCGCTTTAGCAGTGGAATTAGGAAAGGCCAGAGGTCTACACAGGAAATGTAACTTGCACTGATTGATGAAAGTTCTGAACTTCTTGGGGTCACCTTGATAACGTTCAGGAGTGGCCAAAGGGGAAGGGGTTGGGAGGACCACCGGAGTTGGAGCTGGGGTACTTGCCAACGGAGGAGATGTGGTTGAAGTGGTAGCATCCCCGAATTCAGAATCTGCAGGAAAGGAATGCTGAACACTCTGTATGGAATCTAGCCTTTGGTGAATCACCGTATTAGCAGTGGCCATATCTGCCCTTAATACTGTAATTGCCTGAACTAAAGCAGCTATGGGTTCTTCCGTGGAACCCTGCATTAGCTAACACGACTATACGGCTTCTCAGTCTGTTCTGACTTGAGTGTCGTGTAGGCCGTTGAGACCTCCGTCCCCAAGTGACGCACAGGGGAACCAAAAGAAACCCGCTGTGCGACCTTTGGGGCCACAGGTGGGAGATGTTACTTCCCGTATCCACTGAACCTCTGGAACACCTATGCTGCTGCAAATGAACGAGGTTAAGTACCAGGCAATCACAATATATATCACAATAACCAAAGGATCTGAATAGTCTTACCTATCCGGTGTTTGGAAAACCCAGGAAACCTAGGAGGGAGGTTCGAGACTCAGATGAAGCGGTCCCTAAAACGAGAGGACCGCAGTCAAGCGTGGATACAGGATAGGCCACCTGTAGAGCTGAAGGCGTAACTTGAATCCCAGAAAGGAAATGGCGTAGAAGTTCAACAAAGTACCAAGGGATGGTCCAAAGACAAGTGAGGGTCGCGTTAGAAATCCAGCAACAGGTAAGCAGTTCCTAGCAAAGGTACAAAAGGATAATCCGAAGGAGTCCAAGTGAGAGTTCCAAGATAAAGGTAAACCAGTAGTATTATCCAAAACGTAGCGCCAAACAGGGTCTGAAGACAGCTGAGAAGCAATGAGTGTTCCGTGCATCAAGCCTTATATACTGTGCGTTTCGGGGTCATGTGAGGTCCACCAAGGCCACGTGGGAAACGCCGCTCTGAATCACGTGAACAAGTGAACGATCGGCGTGGAGGTGTGCCGCCGCCCCTTCTGCTGTATGTTCTCCATGGCAACTGCCAGTGCAGGAAGGGCTGCAATCGAGCCCGTAAATCGTACCTGGTACAGAGGTTTCGGTCCTTTGGGTAAACCGAATCACATGAGCCTCGAACCCTGGAGGGAGTCATGTGGGAACCCGATGAAGGTGTTGGGGAAATGTGAGCAGTGTTCTGGTGTGCAGTGGATCGGTGTGCAGAGGATCGCCTAACAGCTGCATCCTTTACTCTCTGTTCAGCCAAATGCCATAGAGAAAGCTTCATCTCATTGTAATCGTTCGTTAGAGGGTTCACACAGTAAACTAAGAAGCTAGAATTGCGCAATATTCTATCTGGACCGCTGACATCTGCCGAATCCGACAGCTCATTGTGCACCTCCTGTGCTAATAGCAGAAAATGATCCTCTGGCTTATCCACACTTGAATCCTGGTCATCCACTGCAGCCAAACAACATCCCCTCCCATCGCACCCCATACAGCCGCCATGTAAGGGATGAGTAACAGCAGGTACCCCATGCACACCATTGTGGATAGCCATGGGCAATTTCAAAAAGTGGTCCACTATAATATTAGGGAGGTTTGGAATTGATCAAAAAGATATTCCCACTGAGACAGGATCAGGAGTAGGGTGAGGTGAGTGCACAGGGGCCATAAAGCTCATAGAGGTTATAGTCGGGCCATCATCCGTAGCCAAAGTTGAACAATCAATATGGTCCGCCCCACTACTGTCTACATCATTCCTCAAAATACCTGTCAAGAACCAAGGGATGAGAGGGTATGAGCCCCCTCTTCTGAACCACAGAAGCTGAATAGATCGACCCTCCCACCGTGGTTGGCATGGGCGCCTGGATTTTTAGTTAAACAGGTAACCAACCATGTGGCAGCCAACGCGGGGAGGCAGGATTAGGGAGAGGTTGTGGATAGGTAGGAGGAGTGAGTGAAACCGGAAAGGGGGTAAGGGTAGCATAGTTGGATAGGTATGGGGGAATTTTAGGGAAAACCATCATACACATTTACCAATACTCCTGACCTACTCTCACCAGACCATACATGTAAATCGTACTATACCCTGACTAGTATTCTTCAACCTTTACCTTATGTCACACTGCAACAGCGTGGCATTCCCACAACAGGGAACATGAATACCCATGAAGTACAAAGCATAGAAGCACATGGCATATAATTTAGTGCAACATGAAAGCACATAACATGGAACTTATACAACATGGAGAAACATTGAATAGGACTTAATGTAGCGTAGCAACACAAAACATTACATGGTTTGCAGCATGTGGTATACAGAGATTGACACAAAAGCAAGTGGAATGGCATGCACAAGGGTTTTCCCCTCCATGAAAGAACAAACGCATGGCCTTTTGGCATGCCGCGAAATGCAAACTGGACAGTTCATCACATTCCAGGGTTTCCCCTATCTCCTCATGCACTGACGGTACACTCCAAATAGCACCTCATGTCAAACTCTTAGACGTGCTTTCCGCATTTTACCCATGGTTGATAATGTCTCATACAGATACACAAAATGCACACCCCCATGAATGTTCTACCCAGCCTTTTCACCGAGACGTTGTTGGTAGTGCAAATATAGCCCTTATTCCCGTAGAAACACATGTGCGCAGAGCGCACATTCAGTATATGCCGTGATAACAGTATTCACCACAAGCAGGCACTTATCTGAGTGTCCGGGGCCGTGTGAGGCAACCCAGACCTGAAGACGTAGGGCACAGAACTTGGCAGACCCTCTCTAGTCGTCATTGCCGCGGTCAGGTCTGAAGATACTCCTGCATTCCTCTGGTATCCCTCCCTGCTCCGGTATCCCTTCCGGCTCCAGGTTGCCTCAAACAAACCGCGGCGACAGCCCGTGCAGGAGAAAGTTAATTCCGCATCTGAGCATGGGCGGCTGGCGTTTTAAATAGTCTGTGCCTCATCAAGCACAGCTGCTCAGACGCATGAAGTCCAGAACTACAGCACTTATTGCTACCAACCTATTTTTTTTACATGAACGTGTTTTCCTGACCCAGCCCCAATTCCTGACAATTCCAGACTGTCTGCGCACACAGTTCTCATAGTGATCATCAATTGAGGCTTCCAACCCCTCTAGACTGGCACTATCAGATGGGACAAATAAAGTCGCAATGTGAGACTGCCAAAGAAGTTGAAACAGATTTAGGATTGCACTTCCAGATAAGCCGCTTTGACGGCCAATTCCACCCCGCCCCGATACCTCTGGCTACGCCCTCCTGCATCATGTTGGACCCCATCTCCACCTGAGAGCAGAGAAAAATAAAGAGGTAGATGTAGGGATTCAGGGGGGTAAGGAAGATCGGCCCAACCACGGCCTCATAGATTAAAGAGAGGAGCTTCTTGCGCACAGCGTCGGACGAAGACACTCAGAGGTCTGGCTACACCACTACGTAAAGCCCATTTGATTGTGGACTTCTTTGAAAGCTCATTGCATTTGCCTTTCTGATTACTGAAATTCCTAGCACGTCTAGGGCATTTTTGGCTCCTGCTTGGCAATACAACTTTTTTAAGAGCTTCATTTGTGGCACTTGATTTAACCATCATGCAGGCCTTGGGTGTGAACAGTATAGCTTTAAAATTCGACTGACTCCCCTCGCTCACAAGCCCAACAGTATTTTACCACCTTCAGGAAAAGAGACAAAAGCTAAGTGTGTCAGAGATGCAGTAGCTTATTGCAATTGCCTATTGCAAAAGTCATACAGGCTTTCATGCACCAGAGACCTGACTGAAACTGGATAGGGTTAGGAACTAAGAGCAGGAAGCTCAAAACTGGTAGTCAGCACCTATACCAGGATCTCTGGTCCAATGATAGAGATCAGGCAATAAACAGCAGGCAGCAATGGTAAAAGTCAAGGTCAGCAGTCGGATCAGGTTTTCACGTGAGCGACCCTAATCCTGGCACCGCCCGCACACCGTCAGTAGAGATACAAACGGGTAAAGCCAATAACGAGGGTGGCTCTTAAAAGGAGAAGAAAAGGGGGATTTGCATGAGCCTAAGGCTCAATGGGCTCTGGAGACTGCAATTTCTCTGCAAATGATCTCAGTCTGACACCACTTCCACCGTCTACCTCCCTCCCTGGATGATACGTCGCTCACACTCTCGGACCCTCAATCTCTCGTCTGAGTCTCATAGAATCTGTGGAACAAGTGAGTAGCAGCCACCACTCTTCGGACACTGATCACTGTGAGAGTGACTAGATGAAAGAACCTAGGAGCAAGGCGAGAGCATCAAGCCACACTGAAAGTCGGCTTCTTCCATCACCCTGAGCTCCAAAGCTCTATAAACGAGGCTATGTACTGTGACATTGGATTAACATGAGTGGGCATCAAGTTATCACTTTCTGCAGCAGTAATTGAGTATCTTTTCACAAAATGAGGGAGCAAATATTAATTGAACATTAGTTACTTAAAATACAGACAAGCTAGAAAATACACGAGATCCACGAAAACATGAATTCTAGTCCTTCCATTTCTTGTCACCGGTAAACAGTATCCATATACTGATATGAAGTGCAAGGGATTCACAAATAACAGGACTTTCACATAATCAGTGCTTTATTTTTCTTACGTTGCGCTATCTTCCCATCATGGCACCGGTTGAAGAACTCAACTGAAACATTAAGTATAAAGCCGGGTGCGAGGCTGCTTCCAAGCTACTACCCGTACCGCGCTCAGTTTATGCATAGTTTTCGTGAAGGTAAGCGGACAACAGCTGCAATCAGTCTTTTTTGTTAATCTTGACTCCTTTGAAATCTAATTGTAATTCTGGAATTCCTGTTAGTGAAAATGTCCTCTGGTCTCGCCATAGGAGAGTATCAGAGCGCACAATCCAAACACAGTTGGCAACAACTCCATTGGAGTATCAACCACTGTAAGTGTTTCGGTCATTTTACATATAAACAAAAACTTAGGAAATCATCTATACTTTTTTGTAGAACGATTATTTATGCATGGATTTCTGTCCCCAATCGGCTGGAACAGGTCTTCTCAGGCCTCAGACCCAGTTCGGTTCTCAGCCCTCTGTGCACCTCTTCAATGTGATGTGAAATGACTATGTGTTCCCAATGTATCTGGTAGCAATACCACTTTTGCCTATGAGAGTACTCTCCTTGTTGCAATATTGTTAACTCGTCCGTGTGTTGCTTCCCGTGGTGGCTGAGAACGGTTCATATTTCCACCACAGGTGAATACCCATTGTCTAGCTCGGCTGCATCATGTGGTTGAGGACCACAAAATCAAGTTCTTCTCATTTGCAATTATGAGGCTTTTTTGTCGTCGTAAGTTTGGAATGTGCTGTTTATCTCTGACCTTGGCTTTGAGCTCTGGCCTTCCTGCTCTGCGCAGCCTTGTTCTGCTCCCCTTCATCCCCTGTCCTTTGGCTTGAAGCCTTATGTGATTTTCATTAGACTTATAATATGATTTCTACACACTTATATTGTGCTATATTTCCTGTAGGTTAGTTGCAGTTGGTCTTACCAGGTTCCTTTGTACTCCTGTAGTTCCATTTGGCAATTAACCCTATGCATCTGCAAGCTTGCTCGTATCTCTTCGTGCCCTTGCGTTCAGCATTTCTGCACTTGGCTAATGAGAAAATAAAAGCTTTGACAGTATGTTAATGTATCTGTCCTTTATCTACAGAATTGTGTAAGCATGTTCTTCGTGTATACGAGTGTGTGTTTGTGTAAAGCGGTTTATGGTTGCGGTTGTACTTTATGACTAACGCAGCTATGTTGTGGTGTCCTTTAGTGACAATAGCACCATAGTTTTCTTCTACTATCTTGTCCTTTTCTTTCTCCATACTCATATCCACCATCACCTTCATATAGTCTTTTCAGTAGTTTTGCGGCATTGTGTAATGCAGATCTACACCACACATAGTTTCACTAGTACTAATATTAGTGCTCCTAGTAATACTGTCAATCTATCTGCTTGCCATGATGGTATCCAGGACCATAAGTATGACAACTAGCTTTGGTCCTTTCCAGTACCCTTGGCTTCTTCCTCCATCTGGCGTGCATTTATGATAATCTTTTCACTGCTCCCGTCGGTGTACCATTCTCTTCATCATTTTCTGTTACTAGTGTGCAACAGGAACTCACGATCTTGGTGCAAACTCCTCCTACCATGACTGTGAAGGGCTAGAACATATCTGTTTTGGGGTGCCATTAATTTTTCTGCTCAGAGCTCTTCATTTATTGCATTGAATCCATTTACTGGTGAGTTTATTGGCTGCATCAGCTCAGATCTGGTTATCTGCAACCTTTTCGCATTTGTATATGTCTGGACAGCTAGAACCACTGACGCGAAAAACATCTCTGTCCTGCTGAATAACCAATGTTCAGGTGGCACATCGTCTAGTGATGCTTCTGGTTATCTCTTTTCACTCTACTCACTTCTACTGACCGTTTCTTTCTTCCCTTTTCTTCTACTTCAACTGACCTCTTCTTTCTGTTGTTATTGTTGATTTTAGGGAAGTCGTCTATCTGTACGTCTTTCTGGACACTACCAGTGCGGGCATATTGATGTGAACCAGTGAGCCAACTCCTCCCCAGTTGGGTGGCAGCTTCTAGTATGCCTTGGATCCAAAAGCCCAATAGCGGTACATTAATACTGCTGTGCCGACTTCCATTGCCGGATGTTGCTCTGTGTACCTACACTCTGTTATCTCCAAACTTTACAGCACCTTCATTCTGGTAACACAATGCTGGTTTCTTCAGTCGCATTATGGGCACTGGTACAGCTTCATTGTCAACAAAGGTAAGCAATTTAGTGCTCACATTCTTTCAGGCACTGTCGTTTTCTCCTTGGACTGTGCTCACTGGTGCTAGTAGTAGGGTGTATGCTTTGCTTTCTACTACTTCATCTTTCCATCCTTCTGCTGTATATAGTTGGCCATCCATGAGCATCTGTGGCCTTTCCTAGCATCCTGGTTCTCCTCCAATTTCTTTCACCCTGTCCTCTTCGGGCAGGTTAGTTTCTTCAGTGTTATTGTTTTTGTCTCCCCTTTCGGGCCATCAGTTACGTATTGTATAGCTTGGTCTAACTACCAGTAATTGTTCATCATGTCAAGAGTCTTTATGTAACAGTCTTCATAGGGGAAGGTTGTCTGGGACATTCATCTCAATGTTGCTGGATTCCCTTGGAATCTTCCTCGGGTAGCCCGGGGAAGTTGCATGCGCTGTCCTATTACCACCTCGTGTGGGGTTGAATGATGGTCGGTCCCAGGCTTGTTGCGCAATGTGAACAGGGCTAGGGGCAGGAAATGTAACCAATTTTTATTGAGACTTTTTTAGTCTTGGCCATGTCTTCATTAAGCAGGCCAGTGAGGCATTCAAACACCCTGTTCGCTTGTGGGTTATGAGCACAGGAACATTTTTGTTGGATGCCCAGCAAGGTTGTAATATGCTGAAACATCTCATTGGCGAAGTGAGGGCCATTGGCAGACTACAGGACCTCACATACGCCCCATCATGAGAATACTTCCCAGACCAGAAATCTCACATCTCTAAGGGTGTCAGGAAGAGAACAAGGACCATCCTCGATCCAATGGGAAAATGGACACACAACCACTATCATTTAGCAGTACCCTTGGCAGACTTGGATCATGTCGACATAGTCAACATGGAGATGTTGGACTGGACCAACTTGACGAGGTACAGCTCCTCTGACTACCCTCTATGTATGCCTCACAGTAAACTGCTTGCATGTCAAGCAATTACTCATGAACTCGGCCATGTGTTCCGCCAAGTTAGTACAGAACCATGTTTCTCCAATATTGGCGGCAAGCACCTCCTTCCCTGTATGTGTTGGATAATGGAAGTATGTTAGTGCTGTCTGCAATAATGCGATTGGCATAACCACTTCCCCTGTGTAGTTTTGTTGTGATAGGGCGTCTGTTGGAGATATTGTACATCCCCTCCTAAGCCACAATTCATTTTGCTCCCTGGTTGAAGCTCCCTTCAATGCCATGATTTTTGTCACTGGTAATATGTTGTACCCCTCCTTGAGTATCATTGTTCTTGCATAATCACATGCAGGTGATGAAGCCTCCATTTCCAAAAGGTCCCCAAAATATGCAGCGCATTTTGTGTCTGCTGCTTTATTTTCCCTTGAGATAGGATCTCCCCTTTTGTGTGTGCTTGGCATTTCACAATTGCTAGTTGCTCTGGGAAATGTATGATGTCCACCAATCTGTCCAATGGGAGTGTGCACTGTACTGGTGACCCATCAGCATGTCTGAAGCTCCTCCTCATCCATTGTGATAGCCCAGAATGCACTGTGGATGTCATGTCACGTAAGCAGTATCTGAATGAATAATCATTTACTTTCCTCTGCTATGCTCCAATGCCAATATTGAGGCCACTAATTCTGCTGCTTGTGCTGAGTAACTTGATGGCAATCGTGTGCTTATCACTACCTCACTTGTCCCGTCCTCCCTCAGTCTACCTACTGCTGTCCCAGTATGCCTTACCCCATCTGTCTGGTCAATTGTCAAAGACCCATCAATATAGAGTATGCCTCCCCCCCTCAAGTACATCCTCCTGTACCTTGCAAGTGTCACTGAATTCTTCTATGTTTGCTGTACAGTCATGTGCGTAGGCACCCTCTTCTAGAACGTCAGCGATAAACGTCGATGGGTTGACAAGTCTGCATCTCCCTACCTTGATAGCTGAATTGGATAACACCTCGTACCCTGATGCTCTTTGTGTTATCAGTGTGCTCTTTGATCTTTCCAGTAATGCAAAGAGAGCATGCTCCACGTAAAGAATGGTGCTGCATCTCATGATAACACTTGTTGACTTCTCCACTGCGAAGGCTGCTGAAGCCAAAGCTTTTTCACATGGATGTCCTCTCATTACTGGGTCTAACTTCCCACTGTAGATGACTTGTGCCCCAAGCTGGTCTCTTGTGAAAGTTAGGCTGTCATCACTACTCCATCAGATTGTGAGAACAAAAATAATTCCTTTTGGTAATCTGGTATCCCAACACTGGAGCTGAACATATTGCTTCCTTCAGCTCATTAAATGCCTCAATCATTTCTGTTCTCCGTTGTATTATCTTCTCCCCTTTCTGTGCTTCCTTCAATGCCCTGAATAGAGGCCTGGTGTAGGTGCTGTAATCAAAGACCCATGCCCTGCAGTAATTGCATAACCCCAAGAACTTCTGCATTTCTCGGACTGTTGTGGGTTCTGCCGTCTTACATATTGTTTCTGGCGTCACCCGTCTGCCATTTTGGGAGATAATCTGCTCAATGTATGGCACTTCTGTCTGGACTTGTCCACTTTGTATCCCTTGTCGGCTAACACTGTCAGCATGTGTATGTAGTCATGTCTACACTGTTCTGTCTTTCTGCAGATCAGTATGTCATCTACGTACTGTATGACCGTGCTGTCCATCTGTACACTGCCTAGGTCCATCTGGAGGACCCTATTGAATAAGGAAGATGATTTAAAGTACCACTGAGGAAGTCTTGTATGTTTCCATTTATTATTTCTATATAGAAATGAAGTCACGTCTTGTGAGTGGTATAGAGAAGAAAGCATTCTTCAAATCTATGACCGTGAAGCAGACGGCTTCTGTTGGAATGCTGCACAAAATTGTCACTGGATTCAGAACTAAAGGATACTTGTTTCTACAATATGGCGCGGAGTGAGGCAGCAGAGTGTTGCAGACAGCTCAGACCTTGAGACTTTGAGGCTGAGGACAGTCTTTCTACACCCTCCATTCCGGGTTACTGCTGCTACACTACTTAACCACCGGGCGGCCACAGAGCGGGCCGCGGAGTGAGGCAGGAGAGTGTTGCAGACAGCTCAGATCTTGAGACTTTGAGGCTGAGGACAGTCTTTCTACACCCTCCATTCCGGTTTACTGCTGCTACACTACTTAACCACCGGGCGGCCACGGAGTGGGCCGCGGGGTGAGGCAGCAGAGTGTTGCAGACAGCGCAGGATCACGCGGAATGCAGTTGGCAGAGGCCGACCTTGTTACCGAGAGGAGCTTGAAGGAACCCATGAAGGCGAAAGTGGAGAGACAGCAAGATGCCAGCAAAGGCAAGCATGTGGACGAGTACCTGCTGGCCCCCCCTGTCTGTCTCCTGGGTGACCAGGAACTAAAGACTAGGGAGGTATCTAAGATCTCCTAAAGTCTTAAAAAGCCTAACACAGCCCAGAGTACAGGCAAAATTAAAATGGCCGATTACTAAGAGATTGGCAAACTCGCAAGCAACAATACCAGCTATAACACCAGCTACAATGAGCCTGCTGGACCAGGCGGGGCAAACCGCTAACGTGAGGGGAAACACAGCGGAGCCATTAACAGTAAAGTTAACACAGCCCACAGAACATAGGAAAAGTTCCATTAAGACGAGGGCTCGAGCATTGGGATGCTCTGACACGGACACGGAAGTAGACACATATGACTTCTTGGAATACAAAATAATAACTGAGGAGGCCCTGTCAAAAGAACGACCCCTACCTGAGGCGGGTGGTCAGCGACGCTCAGGAACCTCCCTGGGATCCAAGGCAGGTACGCCGGCTGCCAGCGTGGAGGCCGGTGGGTCTCTTCCCCTTCCCCTTGTGGATGGGGATGTAGGCAGGGGGTCGCGGACGCCTGTGGAGCCTGCCGATTTGGAGTGTTCGTGTGAGGGGGGGGCCGCCTGGGTGCCGCGTGTGCGTCGGACAGGGAACTGCTCTATGCCTCGGATGGGTTGGAGAGGGGCGGGGCCTTGCTGCTGAGGCTGGCGCGAGCGCCGTCTCTACGGTGGCGGAGATCCACAGGTTTGTGGATCCTGATGCTATCCCCGACCTTGCTGAACGGAGCTGGCCCGATGGGGTTGGCTCCATAAATGGCGTAGACTCCTCAGAGAGTGGTGACAGCGCAGAGCTCTCCCAGTGGCAAGAAGCAGATGAGGACCTTGAGGAAATAATAAACAACACTTTTGATCGCAATGTAAACCAGAAAAAAAAAATGGCAAAGGGCTATGAGAAGTTGAAAATAACAGCGAACACTGGCCAAAATGCAAAGTCAAATAGAACGTTGCTGGTCAAAGTGACTAAAAGTCGGAATATAAAAACAAAAGTCATACAAAAACAAAAGAAACAAAAAATAAAGAGAGATACTACTAACACAGCCTGGACTAAAGCAAACTTAGTGAAAACTTTATTTCGTGTGAAGAATGGAGAAGTAAATCATTCTTTAAAGGAAATATCAGACACAGAACTGTTGGACAGCCTGTTGCAAAACGAGATCGCCCTCGATGGACGTAAACACGACAGAGACGGGTGCTCACAAGCCAATCTATACTCCAGGTAGTGAAAAAGAAATCAGTTCGACTCCCATATGATGGCATTACAGACAACCCAATAAACATACGAATGAACTGCTGGGAGACCACCAGCTGTTGAACAGAGGTATCAAGTAAAAAAACTATGGCAGTTGGCTGTCCTGACACATGGAATAACCGGCAAAAAACTGTGTCAACTGGGAAAGCCACTGATGCACAGGAAAAAAACGACATTGAGCAGAGAAGTGAGGACCGGATTAAGAAACCTACTGTAAATCCATTGACAACACAGACAACATCTGTGGAAACACAATGGGAGTCACAATTAATTGGTCAGTCGGTGGCCCACGAAACACAATTATCACCCCGGAGGGTGGAGGGTAAAACTAAAGACGGGGGGACAGAAAAGAGCGTCCCTCGACTCACTGACAAAATAGTTCTAAAATACAACAAATAGAACTTCAATCAAGTTTTAACACCTCAGGACGCTTAAAAGTATTAAATGAACCTATTTCATCAGCCTCAACAGAAACCCTGTCGAAAAAGAAACCAGATCTAATGACCATTATGTCTACTGTGACCATTGCTTTGGCGCCGTTCAATAAACTATATGAAGCTTTGAATGATACAATGTGGGACCAAACTTCCTTGATTGCTCTGATGCATAGAAAAATGACATATCGATCACTACCCATCAGGATAATCAAAGAATCGATCAACAGAAGAATGCATTTACCCAGACAAAACCGGTCCCAGAATCAAGGACGGTGGGCTCACAAACTCACAAACTCAGATGAATCAACGTACGGAAGTATTACAAAAAGTAAAGGCCACACTTCCGACTGCATCTAAAGACAAAGAGAGCCAAGGCAAAAGCAACAACTTTTTTACATTTGGGATCTTTAACCACCAGAAATCAATCATGGACAAAAAGACTAGATCTCCCAAAATTTCTGGCTTGATCAAGGATCCTAAACCCGCATCTTTTTCAAACTTGAAACAGAATCAAAAATCATATTATACCAAAGTGAACCCATGTATTCAAGTCTCATCAGACTCTATAGAATACAAGGACGACGTAGACTAATGGAGTATATACACGGTTGATGAACTAGAAATTTCAAATAGTTCAAACCAAAGATTTAAAAGAAAGTCTGTAGTCCTGGATTTAACAAGTTCAGGGCTGGAACCTAAGAAGAAAAAGCGAACGCTGGAAGGTAAACCAAACCAAGAGTGCCAGCCGCAAGATAGAAAGGAGAAAGAACAGGAACTTTATAGTAACAAAAGAGGGGTAAAGAATCCCAGTGATCTGCACCCAGGAAACTTAGAAGAACAAGTAATAGAGGAAGAAAGAGCGGCCAGCAAAAAAGGAAGACACCAGGAACCCACAGGAGTGGGGGATGGGCAGAGAAAGGAACCTCTTAGAGTGTCTCCGGCAAGAACTCGTAGAATTTTGGCAATAAGGAAGCAAGATTCCAGCCTGCAAACGAAGGAAGTGAAAAAAGTGTATTTACCAAGGATTAAAAGTGCTTATCCCTTCAGATTGAAACGTATCATGAGGGTGAGTGACAGCCTGATTCTTAACAGACAGACAATCAGAAAAATATTCAATCAGGTTTTAAGTCTTCGCCAACTGGAGAGCAGCGATTTATGGATAGTGGAGCCATGTGAATCAGGGAAGACAGACGTCTCATATCTACACATCAAGTCTCTGGTAATTAACGAGATATTATGGAAAGAAAAAGGTAGTTTGGAGACACTAGGCTATGAACCTCCAGTTTTACAGCTGACAAATGAGAGAGTACCGAGAAATCACAGGCAAGATCAAAGAAGCCCATGCAGATCGGAAAGAAGTGGTCATAATAGAACTAGGAGTTCCGACGGTGAGGCCAGAAAATCCAAGCTACAATGAAGCACAATCAAGAATATGGAGCCCAGGGACCTAGGAGGGAAAAGAACAGAATTATACAGGGACCAGGTCCACCGGTCACATCGCCGTCAGGAAACTTTAAATGGGATGAAAAGATCTATGGCTTATTACAACACTAGATTGAGTACAGACAAAGAACTAAATCTCCCTCAGAATCCAAAGGGACCTTTTGCCCAGAGCAACAGCAAACAGAGATCATGTGCAATTTTAAATAACCAGGAAAAATAAATCATGACACAAGGAAGGGACTTAACCATCAAATCCCCAGAACGATGGACATGGCACTCAATGTCTCAGTACATAAAACCTCGGAATTAGCAACAACACCAGCTTTGGCCGGAAATGCCGCAGGATACTGTACCCAAAGGTCTCTCTAACCACACTACTTTCAAGAACTACATCGACATGACATCCTGGAACACAAGATGCTTTGGGAACTTAACAGCAAGATCTGATGTAAATCTGGGCCACTGGGACATCCTATGTCTGCAAGAGACCTGGCAGATTAACAAACCTGAGATGGATGGCTACATGACTTTTAATATACCAGCTAAAAAAGGATTGATGGATCGTCCTACAGCTGGTTTACTGACAGCAATTCGATCAGGATGTGGCTTGAAAGTGACAGATCAGATAAATTCATCATATTTAATCCAAGCACTAATCGTCACTTGGAGACGTGTAGATTCAACAACTTGCATGGAAAAAGAAGAAACTATACTGTTGGTCAATGTATATTGGAACCCGGAAGCAATTACGGATGACGTCTTTTGTGAGTCAATTGAGAGTATCATGGAAGAGGCATCTGATACTCACGGACACGATCATACAATAATAACGGGGGATTTTAATGCAATATGTCCAGAGATTGGGAACCCACGAGTACACCTATCAAACACTTCCCCATTTCTGGAAAGAGGGAGGAAATTAAGAAAAAATATTTACAGCAAGAGATCTTCATAATCTGCACTGGACACGCACAGAAACCAACAAAAGGATCCCATCATGGCAAAGGGAATCCCAATCGGGGACAATTGACCACACATATGTGTTCGAAAGAACTGTTAGGTTTAATTACACGCTTTGCAGTAGTGAAGACTGATAACAGTGACCACAATTTACTATCTACAAGGTGGATAACATTAAAGAAACAGCAATTGGGTCTTGAACACGAGCTAGAGGTAAATACAGGGGGAACCCACCTAAAACTACCAGAACAGGCACTTAAAGACATTTCTGAAAGTTATACAGTACTATCGGCAAGATACATCATCAACCCAGAGGACAAGGTTAAAGCTGTGGATTATATTCCCCTGTTAAAAAAGTATACAAAACCTGCATACAAATCTAAGCATACGCCTGCCAATTACCAAGATATATACAATGCTGAAGTTGCCAGCAAGCGACGCTTAGTAAACAAACGAAAAAGATTGGCAAGGGCATCGGGATTGCTGACACATGTAGAAAGTTGGAAAACAGCCAAGCAGGAATATAAAACATGAATACTGCAAAACAAAGGCATCAATTATATCAGGCAGATGCTGAATTGATGTTAAAAACAATATGTGGAAAGAAGTCTAGTGAATTCTGGTTTCTGATAAGAGGAACTGCAAAGGCAAATAACAACGCCCTACAAAACAGCGTAGGAGAGGAAGCCTGGTTTGCAGTGGTGCACGAAAATGGAGTCCAGACCGTGATGATACACTGTAAAAACAGAAACGGACAACATGGAAGATTCCATGGGACGAAGAGGTCTTGCGGGACAAGATACTAAAACTGAGCTTGTCAAGGGCACCAGGTCCCGATGGAATCACCAATAAAGACCTGAAACAACAGCCATCATTATGGGCGAGCTTCATTAGCAAAATATTCCAAAATTGCAACCAGGAACAAACGATTCCGCCAACATGGCATACAGCCACAGTAGTCCCGATATTCAAACTAGGGGACAGAGAAAATCCAAACCATTACCGGCCAATTTCACTTTTGGATGCGATTGGAAACATTTTTGCAGGCTTCGCTCTGGAGCATTCCAAGAATGGCTGGTCTCAGCAAAGTACAGCGATCCCTTCCAGACGGGCTTCGTCAAGAATTGAGGAACTGCCATTAACATCATAACGCTGGGTACAATCAAGGCTAAGGGTTTTAAAGACGGACAAGCCATCTATATGGCTTTTATTGACCTGGCCCAGGCTTTTGACCAGGTCAATAGGGCCCTCTTATGGCAAAAGCTGAAACACATTGGATGCCCAGAGAACATCATAGCACTGATTCAAGAACTTTATCGGGAAACTTCAATGACCGTGAGACTGAGCCAACAAGGCCTCTTGTCAAAAACAATTTCCACTCAGAGAGGTGTAAAACAGGGGTGCCCATTGGCTCCAGCACTATACAAAGCCTATATGGCTGACTACGTGGTCACAGAACATACAGTCAGAATGTTCCTGCCGAAACTAGGTGGAATGGAAATTTCCCGTCTCTTATATGCGGCCAACATTATTATTCTAGATAGGACCCCAGTAGGGTTCCAGAGGCAGTTGACGAACCTAAGTGAATATCTTAAGGCAAACAACTTATAACTCAACTCCTCAAAAACGAAGGTAATGGCATGGGAACCCTCTGGCAGCAAGAAATATCCGCAGGCCAATTGGTTTGCTGAAGGTCAGAAACTGGAAAAAGTAAGCTCCTTTAAATACCTAGGAGTCATGATAAGCCAGTCAATGAAATAAACAGAAATGAAAGACATGCTCTGGTTTAAAATAAAGATCTTAGCAAACCAAGCTAAAGCAGTGGACCGAAAATATGGAAGATTTACGGCGGTGCCCGTTCTCAACTTTTACAAAGTGAAGGCAGTTCCAGCAGTGTTATACAGGACAGACACTATGCTCTCACTTCCAGACAAATTGTGGACTGATCTGGAGAGCTTTTTCTGGAAAAAAGTACTATGCCTGGCACAATCAACTCCAATATCGCTTATCAGACAGGAACTATGTCTGAATTCGAGGAAGGTTATCCAAGAGAAAAATACATTGAAACTATACTGAAAAATCCTCTTGGACGTTAAACCGAAAGCATTGGATCTGGTTAGCAAAGAAATGGAAGGAGATAATATTCCTGCTCTAGAACTCTGGAAAAATCGTAACATGAAAATTCTAGAAGCTATAAATACACCAGTCGAATTACTTTTGACAAACCCTGATAAAGTGATGAAGAAACACTTTGAGGCTGATTGGATTCATACGGGAGAGATTGCAAATGACTATAAGTTGACAAAAACCTTTCCAACTACCCAGATGAAGAGAAATGCGGTAAGAAGCTACTTGAAAAAGTTCCCGAACAATAATCTAAGTAGGCTCTTCATGAGCTTCCGTTTCAACCAACTAAAAACAAATGAGATATTGTTCATGCGAAAACTTTCTTCGACAAATAAGTGCAGATACTGCAATATGGAAAATGTGACAGAAACAAGCAGGCATCTTCTCCTTGAGTGCAAAGGGACTAATAGCGCAAGGGTAGCTGCATTGGGGAACATTTTGAATTCTTTTTCCACGTTAACAGAAGACGACTGGTGGTCTATCTTAACGAGCGGCCATGATACCCGTTGTGTGATTGGAGTAGCCACATTTTTTGGATATATTGACTTGGAGAACCGTGGGTTTGACGTAGCAGAAGATATGGGGAGGGATGAGTGGAGTACAAAGCAATAGTATTAGATGCCGGATGGAGTAAAAAGTTTACAAGTCTAAATATTGCATGGCTACCGCTATGATGAACTTTTTAAGTGATTGCCATTTTGTAAAAATTGTTTTTCAATTTAAATCAAAATAAATAAAATATATGGTTAAAAGGGCTCAAGTCCTGTATAAAATACCATAACCCCTGTCGCCTTTTTGACTGGGTACACAGCCGTGTTGCATGGTGATAGTGATGGCACTAGGATGGCCTTGCTTTTCTAGTGCTGCAATGTTTTCATAGATGCCCTCATCTGCCTCCCTTGAGACTGGGTATTGTTTAACTTGTGGTAAAATGTCTCCTGGCTTTAGTTTTATCTTCACAGCTCCTATCCCTTTCAGAAGCCCCATATCACAGGGACTTGTAGTCCATGCCAGATCCTCCTCAACAAAAGACGGCAGGGCCATCAGCATCATCACCATTCTCAGTGGAACCATTCTAATGTATTTTCACCCAATATGTGAATGATCTGCCGTCTCTGAATAATTCTTTGCCTGTGACTGGTCAACCAGTCTCCTTCAGCTAAGGCGATCACTCCTTACCATGATCACCCAGTGTCATCTGTCCCATGCACTGCTATCCACTCGTCTCCCACGATCACTGCCTCTAGTTCGAGTGGTACTATCGTCCCTTCCTCCTAGTCTAATGGTATCTCTGGCCTGAATAAGTACTCATTTGGAAAGTGCCATATCTTCCCCTGAATCTCTGGGAGCCATGCTATTACAATCCCAGTCCTATATTGGAACAGATCCTCATCCACTGGAACCCCCCTCAGTACCCTTTGTCCACAATATGCTTGAATGATTTCCCTCACATTAAGGTGTATCCCTGGAGTGCAGCACACTATCCCCTTCAGTGAATGAGATGGTCATGTTGAGTCTGCTCATTTCTCTCTCCGGTATATTTACAGATGTGTGTTGGGAGTAAAGTAGGGACAAGGATAGATCATGCTCCTCTATAGAAAGTGCAATATTGTCTGTAAAAGAAACCACTTTCATTGGCCCAGAGAATCTTTGAGCATTCCTGGCATCACCTGTGGAAACACATGCAGATTTAGTCGCCCATGTTTCTACAAGAAAGGAGACAGTTTTGTCAGCTATCGTCACCCCTATACGTAATTCCTCTGTAGGGTTGGGGGAATCAATAGGATGGAACACATCAAGTCTGTCTGTGGGCAGTCCTATTGAGGGTATAGGGACATCCCATTCCCTAGGAATGGATTTCACCCACAACAGTGACCTCCCCCAAGGTTCCTAATGGGAGTCGTCATGGAGTCTGTGCGTGCTACTGTCCCGTCATTTGGTTGTGTGTTATTCTGTTATCTGCGGGGCTGTGTGTCACCCTGAAACTGTGGTGCCTGTGAATACTTCTGCGGAGGTGCTTGCTTTTGTGGTGCCTGCGCCATGGGCTGGTGTGTCTGCGCGTATGCATTTGTTGCCTCTCCCTGTTGTGGTGTCTGGTCCTCTATAATACTCACCCTTTTTGCCTTGGTATGCTGGCTGATATTGCATTCTCCCATTCCCCGGCATTACCCTGCTTCTGCACACTCTTGAGATGTGTCCTATCTGTCCACATAACCAGCATCGGGGTGGCTGGCTCCCCTGTCCTTGGAACCCCCCAGAAAATCTCACTGGGTCCTGCTGCATCTGTTGCCCGTATCCTGGAGACCCCCCATGGAAATCCCCCTTGGTTGTGCTGCATCTGAGGCACACACCCACATCCTCTAGATGGCCCTCCTCTTCCTCGAAAGGAAGAGGGGGCATTTCCCCATCCCCGACTCCTCCCTTCTCGGGCAGCAGTGCATACTGCGTCTGTGGTGTCCCTTGTCCTCCTGTGCTTGTCAGTACTGCCTCTTCCATGGCGTATTTAGATTGGTTTCTCTATACTAAGTTTGCTTCCTTTCCTCGTGTTTTCTTACAGTAGCCTACAATGGTGTACTATCATGAGCTATATTTCTGGCCAAGGCTTTGCCTCCATTCACACTAATGTCTTCAGTTGCTTTTGCACTAACTCTGGTAACCATTGGCATAATATATGGTAGAATAATGCTACTTTTTGTCCCAAAGTTATCGTGTTTCAAGGTGCCAAAGCTCTTGAATCGTCTGAATGTAGTGTAAGGGGTCTTCGTCTTCCCCCATTTTGTGTGCCATAATCACACTAATGTCTGACGTGTCTAGCAATTGTGTCCTTGGAGCTTGCCATACAGTCTCTCTGCAGGTTGCAAATGGCGAACCATCGTGTGATGTGTCCTGGGTGGTTACTCCTGCGTACCCCGCCCAGTTCCATACATCATCAGCAGCTTCCCCAAGGATTGCCACTAGTAGTCTCTTTACGTCCCCCAGGGCCATTTTCCGTCCCACTGTCATCCTTTCCATTTCATATATCCATTTCCCTGCACCCGAGGTTTTTCTTGTCTATGTGTATCCATGGTCTATATTGAGGTCATCCCCTTCCTTTTCCAGTCGGGGCATTTATGTGAATCTGGTCTCCCCATTCGCTCCTTGTGTCAATTGTATCTGCCTAACTAAATATTGCTGAGACAGTGCTCATGGTAATTGGATCTAATTAGGCCAAATAAAAGCTGGACCTAGCCTATACAAGCTTTACGATTGACTTCTGTACCATCAAGGTGGTTGAAAAGGTAAAAACCTTAGTCACAATATTCGAGGCCTCCCTAAATGCGGTCTCACAGGTCGACTATGTGACAAAGAACACACATTACCATCTTAAAGTCTTGAGACAGATTTATCTTTTGGTGTCACACAAATATTGTGAAACAATTCGAGCTATAATCATGCCTCGGCTGGACTACTGTAAACCTATTATGTGGAGCAAGTAAAAAGAACATCCAAAGGCTGCAGTCAATCCAAAATGATGCTGTTAAAATAATTCACAATATTACTAGGAAGAAACACATTTCACACTAAAGAAGGGAGCTACATTGGTTACCCATAGAAAAACAAAAATAACTACTGGAAGTAAACCCTAAGAAAATACTCTCCAAACAGGTCCTTGCAATCAAGTACCATGCCTTTTGACTATTCCTCATGCCAAAAGAGCTTGAGGATCAGGAAGATCCTTTCCCCTTAAAGTGGCAAGTAACTGGAATAAACTGCTCGTATCTATGCGAGAAGAGTAAAGTTACACTCTATTCAGAAAAAATCTGAATACCACCATGTTAGAATAAATAAGCCACAGTTCTTTTAGTTCATGTCATTTGTTTTTCACCCTGATGCATGAGGGTTATGTCACGGTACAAATAAATAAAATAAATAAATCTGATCCCCCAGCATCTTGAATGTCAGTGCAGGCTATGGCAGTCTCCTCCTTCTTCCGTCCTGGGAGATCCCCAAGTCTCTGCACATATGGGAGCAAGTCGTCAAAACTGTGAGGAGTCTCTGGTGATCGATCATCTTTGTCACCCTAGTATCCCCCTGTATCTTTCCCTGCTTCCCCTGCCACACTTTTCTCGGTGCTCTTCCCAGTCGACCTGTGATTGGGTCGCCCCCATCCTCACTTCCCTCTGTGTGTCCCCTTCTGAGTCGGTGTCCACATCACTGCAAAAATCACCATGAATCTCAGCCTCCTATAGGTCATGTCTTTGCCGGGCTTCCCTCTGAAGTCAAGTCCCTACTGCTTCTTCCCCCTCAGGACCCCATGCCTGTCCAGTCTGATAAAGTGACAGTACAGTCCTGTGTCGTCGTGCTGTCTGGCTCGGTTTGCCTACCTCATACCATTTTGTTATCTCTAGTGCCCATTGCCCACTTTATCCTTGTGTCTCTAATCGTGCGCTCCTCTTTGCGGTTGCGCCATGTAAGTCACTCTAGTTGCCACTTTCTCTGTTCCCTCTTCACTACAACTTGCTTTGCCTTCTCGTACTCTTCTCTCGTCTTTCGATCTCTTCTAGCTCCCTCCTCCTCTCGCTCCTCCCGCTCTCTCTTCCTCCTTGTGCTTGTCTACACACTTTTGTGTCTCTCCTTTGCTTGCTTTTCCCTTATGCCTACTTTTTCGATTATCTCCGCCTAGTCTCTCGCTTCACTGTTCCCCTTTAGGCCCTCCATTTCTTTGATCACCCTCACTGTTTCTCCCATTGCCTTCCCATCTAGCTTCACTAGGATCTGCCCTCCTACCCATTCATTTGAGGCTATGCCCTCTAACCCCTCCTTGGTGCTATTCTATGCCTCGATGCATGCTCCATTTCCGCCGTCTGCCTGTCCAACCCCTTTCTGCCCCTCCTCCTTGGTATATAAAGGAGGTCAAAATACTGGACATGTGTATCCCTCCACTGCCTTTCGCTCCTGTAGTGGGTATAGCCCCTGCTAGTCTTCTGTATCCTCTTCCTTTTCTCTTGCAGAAAAAGGTAGAGGAGCAGAGGTCAGGGACGCTGGCCCTGGTGTCTCCTGTTGGCTCTGCATCCATGGACGCCTCGCTACTTCCCCCTCGCCCTCCTGGAACATTCCCCAAAGCTCAATTATCAACATACAGTTGGCTAATTTCTTCCTGAAAAGTGTCCTGCAAATGTGTCAGTAGATGTTGCTGCACATTTTTGGAGAAACATCTGCATTGTGGCCATGGCTTAGTCAATTTACCCTCTGTGCTTTTCGTCCATTCTGTGCTGTATTTACAAATCTTGTCCTTATAGGGTGGAAGGGTTTTACACAAGCGCTGTAGAGGCATGTCCCCCCTCACTTCCCTTGGTGCATTTCTCTTATACTTGACCTCAAGTGGAGGCTTTTGATACTCTGCTGTTACAAAAGCACAATGAAATAATAGTTTAACAATTCTCGAGCCTCTCTGGCCCCAAAACAACCTGTCGAGTGTGCTCCACGGACCGCCCTTCGGCAACTCTCTGCCTCCTTAGGCATGGCCACCAATCTTGCGCAAGCGCTTTCTGTGCACCAACACTGGACAACCTCCTCTCTCAATTTTAAGTTTCTCAACACCTCATGCTCTCCGAGTCCTACGCACAGACCTAATGGGTGACATCACCAACTCGTAAAACAAGGTAGGGCTAAAGATTACTTACAGTGTACACAGTGCTAGAATTCCATTGAGTAAAAATATACACAACCCCAACATGAACCCAGAGCTGTCTTCCTGCTTTCTAATAGGGAAACCAATATTTCTTGTGTTCAATCTGTACCTACAATGTCGCCTTGTAGATAAAACATCTCTGCGAGACTTAACCAGATGAACACCTTCCGCAATCTAGGCCAGCTCTCTGTGCTAAACTATAAACAGGTATACCATCATCTTTGACCCAAGCTAAAACGCCCAACCCACAGGAAATCCGCTATTCACTTCTGTCATCCGCGCCCTTTAGTCAATAGTTAGTTATTCACCAAAACCTTTTACCTCAAGACCAAATGTGACCTAACCACAAAAATGACACCTATCTCTGATCCGTTCCCGTGTATGCTTTACAATACTCAACACTACTAGACATTACTCCAAAGAGATACTCATCAATACTCCGTACCACCTTCACACCCCCGTTACTTTCCAACTCCCGTTAGTTGCTGTGTGGCTGAGTCAATACTTCCACTCCGTTATCTGATGCTGTTCAGCTACTGGGTTTCTCAAAGCTGCCAAGCCACCCTTCTGGTCTGCTGGACTCACAGTTCACAGCAGGATATTTCCAAGCTGGATCCTGACTGCCTTTGCACGAGATGTGGTTTCCCATTCTTCATGGGTCCTGCAGCCCACAGGACGCTGCGGTGGGAGAGGCAGCTTCATGCTGAACGGGGATAGCCAACCATCCTGTGCTACCAACTTGTTGGAGGAGGGGTCAGAGTATGCCAGAGGTCTGGGGATTGCTACAAGTTCACCCGTTCCGCTCCTATGGGCCTAACAATTCTTTCCCCAGGACTTGTGGAGGGCAAGTAAGAATTATTGTTTATTACAAAAACCAACAGGGATCATACTGGACATTCAAAAGATCTCCAGATTCTCCAATCCAACAAGCAGGATACCCGGTTTTGTTACACAATGGGGTCAACACCTGGGTCCTCCCCCAAAAACCTATTGCCCATTTTAATTGGGTGCTCAGAGTGGTAGGCAGTATGAATCACCTATATACATCTTACTCTAATCGACCTTCCATGTCAGGTGCCTGGCCTGCCCCTATCCCATGAAACTATTACATTGACGCAGGGTCACATGATTACCATTGGCCCTTGCCACCTTACATCCCCCCTAGATTTCTGTCCCGCGATTAACTGGAACTGGTCTTCTCAGGCCTCAGTGCACATCTTCAAGGGGATGTGAGCTGTTCATCTTCCCACCAGGGTGAATACTCATTGTCTAGCTTTACTGCATCACATGGTTGAAGACCACAAAATTTTGCTCTTCTCATCTGCAATTATGAGGGTTTGCTCTGCAGGTGGCTCCTTGTTGTCTTAAGTTTAGATTGCGCGGTTTGTCTCAGACCTTGACTGTGACCTCTGGCCTTCCCGCTCGGTGCAGCCTGGTTCTGTTCCCCTTTGCCCCCTGTCTGTGGCTTGAGGCCTTATGTGATTTTCTTTAGACTTCTATGATTTCTACACACTTATATTGTGCAATTTTTCCTATAGGTTAGTCCACCTTGGTCCTACCAGGCTCCTTATGTACTCCTATAGTTCCATATGGCAACTAACCCTAAGCATCCGCATGCTTTCTCTGTATTTCTTCATGCCCTTGCGTCCAGCATTTCTGCACTTGGCTAATGAGAAAATAATAAAAGCTTTGACAATATGTATGTGTATCTGCCCTCCCTTTACATAACTGTGTAAGCATGCTCTTTGTACACTTTGCATGTTCTTTATACAAGTGTGCGTTCATGTAAAGCTGTGTATGGTTGCGAGTGTACTTCATAACTAATGCGGCTACGTCGTGTTGTCACTTAGTGACATCAGCACTGTGGTTACTCAGCATTTTTTTTCAACAACATTGATCATGCCATTTGGATCTATGACCACTGTTGAGGCACCTGTATCCATAAAGACATTTACTGGATAAGGTTGGAATGGCTGTCTGAGGGAATACCTCTCTGCAGGGATGTCACTGGTGCTCCTGGGGGTTGTCCGAACTGAACCCTTAGGCCCTTTTTTCACAAGGTAACCATGTCGTCCTATGGATGGGACAGAGAATAACTTCGCAAAATGACAGTCTTGGGAAGTTAGCAAATAAAATTGTTTTATTAACAATTATCTAAAACAGGGAGTACAACGAAAATCACAAAGCATAATCGCCAAGCTTTTCATTAAAAAAAAAATGTCTATACTAAAAGTTAATCCTAAATGAAGTCATACTACGTGGCAAATTAAGAAACCTATAGGAGATTGTGGTTATCTAAAGGAGAGCATCTAGGTATACTTTCTGTATGGGATTGGGTTGTGATTGTGTCTCTATAGTCGGGTGGACAATTTATGCCCACCCCTTGTGCAAGTCAACCTCAATATTTGTTAGATACATGACACCGCATTGGCTATCAAACTATAGGGCTCTTCGTATAAGGCCCTCTATAATTGGTTGGCACGCTTGTACCCTTCTGGAACATTCCATGCTCTAGCAGCATGTAAGCTGGTACCCCTTGTGATTTCTTGGATGCAGGAACTTTGTTCCGTCTGGTGCTAAACTACTGGCCTTTCGGTAGTCTCTGATTGCTTCATCTGTCAATTCCTTACATTAGAACCCTCATTCAACATCAATTATGACCTTCATTCCTATTGCTTTCTTTGTTGTCTTTTTGCATTGTGTAATTATCATCCCGATTACACAGAATTCAAATATTATCACGAATGTAGCTCCCAGGAGCTTGAAGATATTTGCCATCCATTGCAGAACCCAATTAATGCAAACCAACTATCATCTGCAATATCTTCTGTTTCATCATCCATTTTGGTATGCAAGTTTGTCAGCAACATTATAGCCCTTGTCAGGGTCCCATTCTCGTCATCATGAGAAGGTATGAACGTGCAACATGATGGCCCGATTTTGGCACAAACACCTCCATCCATTGTTGTGATCATATCAAGGACATATCTGTCACGCTTACCACTGGTGCCCTGCAGGAGTGCCTGGTCCGGACTGTATTGCAGAGTGGCCCCCTTCACCTGGTCGTATGTCCCAGCCACGCCTTCCCTCAACTGTCGCCTGGAGGAAAAAATCCTCTAGGGGGCAGTGAGGTTGGGAGGGGCCTGGGTGTGTTCGGGACGAGCGTCGCTGGTGTTCTGAGGCGGTGTTGTGGAAACCTAAGGGGCAACCAGAGGGTAAGTCTACTGTTGAAAAATGACTGCAGTGTCCCCCT
Organism: Ambystoma mexicanum; assembly: GCF_040938575.1. Classification (NCBI taxonomy): domain Eukaryota; kingdom Metazoa; phylum Chordata; class Amphibia; order Caudata; family Ambystomatidae; genus Ambystoma; species Ambystoma mexicanum. The sequence goes on from NC_090939.1 coordinate 828,447,700, forward strand.
CTCCTCTCTCTGTCCCCCTTGAAAGGTGAGGCTGGCTGGAGCGCGTGGGATGCCGCTCACCTGCGGCTCTGTGTCTGCAAGCGCAGCTCCGGAGATGGGTCCCGAAAATGGAGCTGAAGTGAATGAGACTCTCTCCTAGGTATAATGACTCTGCTAATTGTCTTATGTTCTTTCTCTCTCCCCAGGTGTTGGACTTCAGCGCAGAACTGGTAGCGGAGCCCTGAAGATGGATTACTAGTTCCTGGATACAGGTAAGTTCCCGAGTTCTTAGACAGGAGTTTGGTTCTGATGGGGGTAGAACAGAAGGCGGCTGCTAACTCCGTTGCATGCTTTCGTACAGGGCAGGAGCTGGAGGCCTGGAAGACCCAGGGCGGGAGCAGTCCGCGCAAGATGCGAGGAGGATGGAGTCTGCTGCCGAGCAGCATTGAACAGGATCCTGAAGGCCGTAGGCCAAGACGAACGACCCAGATACTGAAGGTTGCTGACTGATGCTGAAGAACCGAAGGATGCTGAATGTTCAAAGGATGCTGGAGGACCAAAGGATGCTGAAGGTTCGAAGGATGCTGAAGGTTCGAAGGATGCTGAAAGACTGAAGAATGCTGAGGACCAAAGGATACTGAGGACCAAAGGATGCTGAAGGAGTCCCAACTGGATGCAAAAGAATGCTCTCGACCAAGGGGCTCAATGCAGGAAGATGCTTGAGCACAGTAGCGGTAAGCGAAACACTACTCTTGTTACGAGCAGAAGAAACACTAAGCACAGGGTGCGGTACGGGGCACGGTTTTCTAGTCCTCTGTCACACACTGCCGGAGCTAGATGCGCAAGGGCGTTGGCTTTGTGCACGTGCCAGGTGCTTCTTGGCTTGTGATGGGCGGTGCCCTGGTCTTCAGCTCCTTCTTGTGGGCTGTAGCTAGGCCACGCCCACCCACACACTCGCACCAACCAGCCACCATCCCTGTCCACCTTTTCCCTATTGTATGGGAGGAGGGGGCTCTCTCCCCCTTTTAGCCCGCCACCCCTGAGCCCGTAACGGCATCGTAACAATTTCTGTTCGGGATGATCATCAGCCTTATGGCTCTCAATTCCTCCTTGTTCACAATCAATCCTCTTAATAGTGGTGTTGATCATATGAAGAGTTCCATCTGGTAATCTGTACCCATTTAGCATTTGCCATGGTCTGGATTCCTGGCATAAAGATACTCATGAATATCGAGGCAGTCTTGCTGAACAGTCCATGTTCATACGGAATAGCATTGAAAGTCATCGATTTTGCTGGAAAGTACTTCTCTCTTCTTGTTCGGTTGAGGAATTTGAGTGATCACCTCCTCCTCAAATGGGCATCTGCCTTTGGAAATTCGCTAATATTCAGGTCACTTTTTGGGATCACTAATTCTGGAACATGAATAAGTACCTCTCCAATCCTTGGGCAGATTCATTTAAGCTCTGTATTCATAAGCCCAATATCAGTCCATCAGGACGGTTTATGACATTGATTATAGTCTTACAGACTATTTCTTCCTACATAATTCTTCCCCTTTCTTTGGGAGCACAAAGTTGCATTTATCAATGAACCACTCTCATTGGGCCGATTCATCTTCTACCCATGTCAACAGTATGGTGTGATTGGCCCAGGACTTTAATTAAGCATCATTCACTCTCTATACTTCAGGCAAATATTCTGATTTTAATAGATTAGCTGTGCAGGACATCAAGCCTCCTTCCCATCCTTTTGTAGATTTCACTTGTCCATAAACTAAAACTGGTGTCCGTTACCAACATCCAGGCCATCCTGCTACTTTTGGTTTTAACAGGGCAATTCATGGTCTTCATTTCTGCAACTACCACCTCTTCTTGTTGTCTCACAGCATATGTAAGCATCTAGCTTTTCCACACAGGTTCCTTTTCCATCTGTGTTGTCTCAATATAATCATCCTGGATCAGAAATGACCATTTCGACCTCCATCACAAGGTGACCCAGCTTCCTTGAAATTGGCCTCTTGTCATGCATGCTGCAAGATAAAGACACCTGGCACTGTATACCGGAATTTCTCTAGAAATTAAAAGTTGTGTTCCTTCCATATCATAGGATATGAGCGAGCAGACATAGCAACTCCCCTTAGAGTTTTTCTCACCTATGTTTTTCATGTTTTGATACCACATGTTGTTACCCAAAATGTGCTTGGTCAATCCCATCATCATCTTCTGCATTTCTCTTACTTCTCACTATTAGCAAGTCAATGCTCAATAAGTAATCACATAGTTCATCATAAACAGTTCTTTCTCTTGGTAGAACCATAGGTATCTCCACCTTAACAGAAGCGAGTACATCAAGAGCAGTACTTGCAGTTGGAGGAATCACAGAAGGCCCTACCTCAATGGGAACTTTAATAAAATAAGGAATGCTAAACAGAAGATCCTGAAAGACACTGTATAGTGGCACATGCGTATATCACAAACCAGCATATCAATTTCCACCATTTGCAACATTCTGGATTTAGTTGGGCTTGCCCATCTTCAGAAATTGTACCATTTCAAGTTTAAAAGGAAGGAAAAACCCTTTTTAATCAGGCAATTCGGGTATATCAGGTAACTGCAGAATCAGTTCAATTATGGCTTTGACCACACTCCTTATGGCAGGGCCATTTTTTGGATCATGCTGAAAAAAAAGGTATGCTAATGCTACACCACAAAACAACATGATAAGCTCATAGTATAACACAAAAACAGCAAGTAAGATCCTATGGGCATCCTCATTTCTCAAAACCAGGCAGTCAACCAAATAATTTTGTTGTACAAAAAGAATCAGCGTACTGGTAACACTTCATATCCACAATATGTCAACTTTCTAAAGTTATATTCTGTGGCTCAAGAAATGAGTTTGCACAACTGCTATATTATCTATAAACAGCATCCTGTAGAACCACAGTTCAAGTGCAAATCTGCTGCACTCATCGATTAATATGTTTTTTTAATCATCCTTCCTCATCATCGATCGAGTCTGCACAGGCTGAAATTATTCTTCTGGTCTTGCTTCTGAATCAATCATTAGGGGTTCTTCAGCCTCTCCAATGTAGACCTTATCACTGAGGTGAATCCATGCTCTTCTACCTTGGACGTTTACTGCATAGGGAGTAATGTCTTCCACAACAAACGGGATAAGAAATCTAGGTTCACACAACTTTTGGGTCCAGTTCAGGGAACAGAAATATCACAACAGATAAACTTCTGTGCTGATAAGTTTGGAACTCCGGCTGCTGAATGGTCTTCATCTGTGTTCTGAGACCAACCCCCCTGGCACTTGAGTTGATATGAAATGACAGCGATACTGTCATACATGTTAAGTCCTCATTTAATGTATTTCCTAAAAGTTCTGGAGAACTATGGGTATCACTTTTGCTCCTCAATGAAGGAGTCAAAGACATTCTCATTCGTCTCCCTGTTACTAGTTCATAGGGTGTGAGGTGATGGTCCAAACCAGGCTGATTCCTTAGAGCATACAGCACTAAGGACAGGCAATATAGCCATCCCTTTTTCAGTGTCAATTTCAATCTGGCAAATCTCTCCTTTAGGAAGCCGTTGAGTCTCTCATATATCCAGTTTGCTTGCAGGTGATGAGCAAAAGAAAACTTGTGTTTAATATTCAATAATAAATCCTACTTGTTCAAATACTTCTTTAACACAATGTGGCCCATTATCAGATCTCAGCACTTCACACACTCCCCATCTTGGAAAGACTTCAGTACTAAAAACTTCACTGCACTATTGGCAACAGGGTGTGTACAAGGTCCTGCTTCGATCCACCTGGAAAAGTGACACACCACCACTATCAAATACCTATATCAACTACATGCTTGCAACATTTCAACATAATCAATATGTAAATGCTGAAAAAGACCATTCGGTCAAGGAATCACGCCTAATCGTTCACAGTGTATGACCAGCTGTAAACTTTTGACATGCGATGCAATTTATTACATAAAATGCAATGTGTTCTAACAGGTTCAGTACAAACCAGTCTTCTGCAATAGCTGCAGAAAAACTCTCCCTATTTACATGCGCTGGGTAGTGCAGCTGTTCAAGCGCTACCTTTAATAATGATACTGGCATCACCAGCTTTCAGGTACTGTCCTGCCACCATAATGCTTCTGAGGGATAAAGAACACCCCCTTCGATTCCGCAATTCTTGCTCTTCCTGTGGTGCACTGCCTTGAGTTTCCATTAACTGAGCTCTTGGTAAATGGTTAAACCCTTCGCCACCATCATTTTAACCACCTTTTCTTTAACATTTGGAGCATCAAAACTTGAACTGACGCATACGCAATTTTTTTTGCTTATGCATCTACGGCTTCGTTCCCACGAGCAATACAATCAGATTGCTTAGTGTGCGCTGCACCTGTAACAATCACTATGGCTATTGGGATTTGTAGTCCCCTAATAAGCCTATCCAATAAGGATGCGTGTTGCACTGGAGTGCCATCCGCTCTGAGATAACCCCTCCTCTTCCAACCCACTAGCCCTGCATGTACAGTCGATGTCACATAGGCAGAGTCACTGTATATCATTAATTCCTGTCTGTGTTTTTCAAGCGCTGCAATAAGCGCTACCAATTGTGCTGAAACATGAGACCATAGTCTTGCAATTGCTACAACCTCAAATTCACCATTTTCTCTATGCCTCACTACAGCTGTGCCAGAATGCCTTCCCCCACTTGTCTGATACATTTTTGAAGAACTGGCTATAAAGAGAATCTCCCCTCCTGACAGTGTATGGTACGCTATCATAGAACTCCGCAAAATTCACACAATCATGCACATGTTCACCCTCCATCACTGGTTCGGCTACAAGTGTGGCAGGGTTTACCACTGTACATCTAACAATTTTAATTGCGGGATTAGATATATTAACTTTGTACACTGAAGCCCTCTGCTATGTCAATGTACCCTTAGGTTTCTCCAAAATAGCAAACGAAGCATGCTCTACAAAAGGTGTCATAAAACAACCCATTACAATGTTTGCAGACTTCTCAATAGCAAATGCGGTGGCTGCCAATGACTGTTGGAAATGCCCCTTCATAACTGGGTCTAAAATCCCACTGTAATATGCCAGAGGTTTTTACCCTAGGTCTCTGTGTTAGCACTGCTGTCATAAATGTCCCATCAGTGTGGGAAAATAAAAAGAATGCCTCATTATAGTTGGGAATTCCTAAAATGGGAGCTGTACAAATTGCTTTTTTTAACTTGTCAAATCTTTCCTCTCTCTCAGTCCATTCTATCTTTTCCTTATTCACTTGTGCTTTCTTCAAAGCCTGCAGAAGGGGTATTGTGTACCAGCTGTAGTCAAATACCCACGCTCTTACATAATTGCATGATCCCAAGAATCATTACATCTGCTTTATTGTTTCCGGTTTGACAGTTTTCATGATTGCTTCAGCCCTTTCAGGCGTCACCTTTTTACCCTCATGTGAAATCAACTGACCCATGTACAACACTTCTTGACAATACTGCAAATCTTATCTACTTTGTATCCCTTGTCTGCTAGGATAGTCATTAGTTGAATTTGAATCGAATCTTGTCTACACTCATCTTCTGTCATGCTACAAATCAGAATGTCATCTACATACTGTATCAAAGTGCTTTTCAAATCGATATTGCCAAGGTCCATCTGCAGGACTCTATTAAAGCTTGATGGGGATGCACAGTACCCCGGGGGTACCCTAGTATGTTTCATTCGAATTTGGCTAAATGTAAAGGAAGTGAAGTCTTGCAAGTCTTTGTGCAACAGAATTGAGAAAAACGCATTTTTCAAGTCCATCACCGTAAAATATTGTGCTACTACTGAGATACTGCATAGTATTGTCGCCAGGTTTGGAAGTGAAGGAAACTCGGCATCTACAATCTGGTTAAATCCGTTGCATATCTTGTATGAACCTCCATGGTCCTCCCTTTAATTTTTTCACAGGGTACACCGCAGTGTTACACAATGACACTGACAGTACCAAAATACCTTGCTTCATTAATGCTGAAATAGTTTAAAAAATGCCCTCTGCCTCTCGACATTGGATATCGACTCATTCAAGGTAAGATTGCTCTTGGTTTCAGCTTTATTTTGACCTCTCCTTTAAAAAGGCCTACATCTTAAGGGCCTGTAGTCCATAAACCACTTGGCACTTTCTCCAAGTCGTCATCAAAAAATGCTGGACGCTGTCGCATTATTGCCATGCACTGTGGGATCTCATTTTTTTCTATTTTACTCCAATATGTAATACTCATCTCGACTAGTACTACATCATCTGCTGGATCATCTCTAAACATCATCGTTAGTCAACCTGCACTCCAATGGTAATTATTGTTGTCCATGCTCTACTCTCATCTATACCTGCGAGCATTGCCATGTCCCCTCGTACTATGGCTTTATTCATTTCTAAGGGAATTGTCTGGTCTAACCCCCCCCCCCTCTTCGTCCATAGGTACATGAATTCATTAGGTATCCTCATAGTCCTCCCATCCAAACCAGGTAGCCATGTCAACAAAATGCTCTTCCCATAAAGGAAGACGTCTGGTTCTATTGGCACATCCCGCAGAACCCTCTCCCCTGTCAATGCCAATATAACTTCACCCATATTCATATAGTGTATCCCAGGAGTGGACCACACTATACCTTCATCAGTAAAAGAAATCATTAAGTTTTGCCATTATGTCCATTCCCAGAATATTAACTGGTGTCTGCCATGAAGAGAATCATGGTACAGATATATCACATTCTCCTATGGAGACTGGCAATTCTTTGGTAAAAGGAAATCTACTTGTAGCTCCAGAGAATACCTGAGCATTCATGGCATTTCTCGACATTGGGTATTTTCTCTCTCGTGTACATGAATGTGTAGCCCCAGTGTCAACTAAAAATGAAAAGGATTTGCCTCCTATAGTCACATCAACCCTTGGTTCCTTTTGAGGGTGCGGTCTCACAGATAGTACTGAACACATCAAGTCACCCTGTAAGCTGTCCTGTTGTGGACACATACATACCACTGGACCTGTAAAAGGAATCCCTTGTACCACTGTGAACCCCCCTATTCTAGGTGTCAATTACCTGATGTTTGCATTCTGCTGTATCTGCATGGAAGCGTGCTGCAACTGCCCTTGCAGTGGGTTCAAAGGTGCTTTCTGCAGTTGGTGCATCTGTTGTACTTGTGCCTGATACAGTGTCTGATCTTGGGTGAATCTATCCCTAACTTGTGATCTATATGCTGGAGGATAAGCTGCCCCCCCTACTCCTGAATATGAACCATTTTGCATATACACTTGGCTCCCACATGTGCCCTGCCATTCCACACGTCCAACATACAGGAGGGTTTTGTCTAACTAGCCCTTCCTGATTAAATCCTCCTTGCATATCTGATTCTCATTCTGCCTACTTTGACACCCACCTTGAGTATTCTGAAATCCACCTCTTCCTCTGCAACTCAGACCTCTACCTCATGGTATAAACCCACTTCCTCCTTGATTCACCGATCGTGGATTATTCACCTGCAACGTATTGACTACTTGCTGTACTTCTAGCCCTTCTCCACTTGCCAATACCACTCCTTCTATGGTGTATGTTGACAACTTGTTCTGAACTAGCTTGGCTTCCTCAATTTTTCTAGCATCTTTCTTTTTATTCTTCTCTTGTACAGTCAACAGTGATGCACTATAGTCAACTGTATCTCAGGCCATGGTGTTGCTTCCATCCTCACAATCTACTCTAAGTTGCCTTTGCACTGGCTCCGGCAGTGCCAGACACGAAATGTGGTAAAATACTGCCACTCTTTTACTCCATGGCTCATGCATTTAAAGAGACCAGCATTCTTTAATGTAAACAAGTGGATCTTCATCTTTTGCCTCATAATTGCACCCATATCTGATACATCAGGATATTGTACTCCAAGGGCTCACCAGACATCTGCCCTACAGTTATTAAATGGTGCTCCATCGTGCACAGTGTTTTTTGCCATGACACTTGAATAACGTGCTCGGCCAAATGTCATCTGCTCTTTCCCAAAGAATAGCTGCTAAAATATCCTTAATATCCCCTATTGCTAAAGTGCTTCTTCTTGTCATTTTCTCTAACTCATAAATCCATTTTCCCGCACCCACCATTAAGCTGGGGAGTTTGCACCTTAAATTATCCTTGTCCATCTGTGGCCATGGAATATACTGTGGTCTCACCCCGTCCTTCTCCAATAGAGGAAGCTGCATAAACCCTATTCCGCAATTTGCTCCCATAGCTTGTCTATCCATGGTAGGCACAATAATCCCTGGTCACCTTCTTCCTGGCAGAGACCTTAACCGATTTACACAAGGTTGCAATCTTCCCCTTTCACTATATGATCGCCCTTTAGAGTGCTCTGGCATCCTATCCTTAGGTTGTTCTAAATCAGACCGTCTTACTCTCGTCTGTCTGCAGACATCCCTTGGGGCCGCATGCACCTCTTCCTCACGGAAGGTGTCCCTCTCTGTCAGATAAATCTAGCCCCCAGCTAGTATGGCTCTCCTCTTTTTCACCTTTATCCAAAGTCAGCCTAAGGACAAAGCTCTATGGTCAAGACTAAATGGATCTCTTTCTTTGCTTCATGATTGGAAGACCAGGGATCGATCTCCCTTCCCCCAGCTTCCCAGTTTGCCACTCTTAAATCCTGATAGGAACTTTTCTCCAATGCTACCTATATCTAAATCCTCCTCATCTAATGTAACCTTAGCTGGCCCTGACGTTGCTCCCTGTAACAGGAGGCGCTCCTCTATATCGCTCCATTGCATCACTGGACTTCGCTCCATTCATTCACTATGAATGGGATTCATCTGGCATTCTCGCTGTCTCCGTTTTCGTTCTAATTCTTAGTCTTCCCCTCTCTGCCTCCTTGCTTCCCCTCTAATTAATTCCTCTTTCCTTCTCATTTCTTTTCCTCTGCTCTTTCTTCCCCTTTTCTTCTGCTTCCTTTTATCTTAGTTTCTGCACTTCTCCCTCTTCCTTCTGTCCTGTCTATCCCGTTCTTCTATTGCCCTCTGTCATACTTCCTTTGTTCTTCCCTTTCTTCATTCCTCTGCTGCAGCTGTTCTGTCAGATTTTCCTTTTTTGCTCTTCTTGTAATCTTTCCTCATTCCTTGTCTTCATCTTGATATTCCATTTGCCTCACTTTTGATGCGCCCCACCCCCATCTAGTTTAAGCAATATCTGTCCTCCCATCCGTTCATTCCGAGCGTTACCCTTCTCCTTTTCTCCCTTCCAGCTCTCAATTTCTTGTTCTCTGTTGATATATTCAATTGCTCACTTTTCTCCTCCGTTTTGGAAGACCGTAAAGGTCGCTTTCCTCTTAGTCTCCTTTGGACTATCGTCACTGTTATAAGCAACCAGTTTGTATGTCGGATTACTATACCCAGTCGCCTCTTTCAATGGATACAATCCTTCACCTTCTGTACTGACTCTTTTCTTCAATGAGGCAAGGGCAGCCGAAGACAACACCTTCCTCCTTGCACTGATTAAGCATCCAATCCTCAGGTGGCGGATCCTCTTTTCTCGGTACATCTTCCAAAGCTCTAAAATAGCTAATCTCTTCTCCAATTTCTTACCTGTGTAAGAAGCTTGCAAGTATGTGTTTATGCGTTGTAATACCACCTTTGCCAAAGATCCCCTTGTGGCCATGGCATGAACATCTTATCTGCCGTGCCTTTCACCCATTCTGCATTATACAGTTTTAGTTTGGGCATATGTTTTGGTATGGTTTTGTACAAATGCATCAAAGGAGTAACATTTTCCATTGTGACAAGTCTCAATTGACTGCTTAGCGACGCTTTTACAAGAAATACGTTTATAACAACAAATATGAGCACGCTCCAACAGTCCACCGCTCAAAACCTCTAAATACTCAATATCTCAGGCTAGCTATAAGCAGGTATCGACAACTTTTCTAGATAGATGAGCTCCTTGACTTTTTCAAATATTTAGATAATCGTCACACCTCAAAAACAAAAATATACAGACAGGTCGACTCTTCAGATTAATCCTCAGCACTTCCTTATTCCTGCCCCTAAATATATCAGATAGGGGTTTAAGTTATTATCCTAAAGGGATCTATCCTCTGCGTCACCTAGTTTAACTGAAGTGCATTAACGACTTCTGTAATGCTCCTGAACCAGTACTCATAGGCCTATCTCTTACCTATATACACAAAGAATATCACTGTTGCTCCACTATTTTCTAAATCCCCCGTCTTTTTAAAACTTTACCCATTACCTCAATGTGCCATTCCCCTTACTCTGCTCACCATTTGCTTGGTGTAGCTCCAGGTCTTCCATATCAACTCCCCAATCGACCACTTTCACTTTCCAACTGCCCAGCGCCAGGGGAAATTTCATGAAAGAGGGGCCCATCCCACCTGTATCAATTTTCTTGCAAGAAAGTTTATAGCAGCCACTCTCCACAGGAAAGCTTGCAATTTTCCAGCTAGATGGACTGGCACTCGATCATTGCATTTTCTTGTGAGTTCTTCACACACATGCAATCTTCATTCCACACAAGAAAGTCTTCTCAATTCTTTATTTCACCATCAGATTCTATATCCCCTATATATTCTCTTTTCTGTTAATCCACTTCAGTGCATCATTCTTGTTCCTCTTGATGTCACTAGCTCCTCCTTGCATCTTCAGGTGCTTTTCTCAAGATATCACCAGTCTTTCGGGGCTACTTCACATAGGGTTTCCTTTGGAAGCCTCATTTTAAAGACTCTTTGCGGTATAGGTATCATTACTGGCGTTGCACATGTTGCAATTTCTGGTTTCCAACATATAGGAAAGACTTCCTGTAGAGGCATTCAGCTGCTCCTCCACAGAACAGAGAGTGGCTTTGTGCGTTGACTCTTCAGGCCGTCATGTACATGGGAGTGGGGGGGGGGGGGTCATTCCTCGGACGCTCTTTCATACCCAGCAGATCAGTGCCCCTCAGTGATCAATTTCAGTACCTGTACGTACTGAGTAGCAAGAATGACATTTTGTTATTGTTTTAGGTAGATCATAGATACACCTGATGAAGGGAGAAGCTAAATCTCGAAGCATGTAGTGCTAGCAGGAATGTTAATCACACACGCTTGGCAGCTAAAAACATTAATTTCTGCAGAGACTACATATACTGTCAAAGGTTAAATCACAAGATGCTCATGTAACAATAATGCCTTATGTCCAAATACCTGAAGAAAGTATTGTTGAATTCGATTTGGGTTTATACCTAGGAATGCTCAGGTATTTTTTTGCATTGGCGCTAACATTTTCCTAGTACTCGTGTCCACCCAGCTAGGGACATTTACCTGGAGCACCTGATTACATGACAGAGTTGTGCATCACCACAGACATTGTAATGAAAACCACCAATATCACCCACAGACCAGCCCCATCAGATAAGAAAAAAAAGAAGCCATCCCAGAAACACCAGCAGGTTAGCTGTGCCCATTCAGACTCAAAGACATTCCAGCTTTAGCCATAACCAATATCTAGTGGTCGAGGTATACGAGAGACGTAGTGGAACTATGTTCCTGCTGGCTTGTCCCGTTCCTCACAGACTTGCCACGCACCATACAAACCCCTCAACACATGTGCCTGCTGTTTGTGTACTTCTTACTACACTCATTGTTTATAAACGAACAGTTTCTTTTAAAGGATAGGACCAGTACACCTTATTTTAAAAAGTAGACAGCACCGCTCCCATCCACACTGCAGAAGGCAGATTCCCCAGCACCACCAACCTCTTCCTCCTTGCCTATGCCAAACCAGCACTCCACATACTTCCCTTCAGGTATCTAAATAAACTTCTGGCCTTCGCTGAACATCCAAAGGCTGAAGCCCACACATGCCCGAGATGAGAACCAAAAGAGTTATAGCTCTTCCAGTCTAGGAGCATCAAAGGGCTCCTCTAGTAACGCCCCCCCGCAAATAAAGAGATGCATTTAAGAAAGCAGCCATTACCCACAAACGCAGCAACTACACATTCAAGGAAGAATCTGGGTCCCAGCCAGCATTCCTGTAGCAGCATCCAGCAGCCTTCTGTACTTTGTTTCATACACACATCAGGCATCTTGTAGGCAGGGAAAGATTTTAGGGTTATTTATAGGATCTTGAGTGAACTTCATTGCATTCAGGTGGTTCAATTGCACCTGGTAAGGTGCATGGAATGCCTTACAGGCTGAGACTGTCCAAAATAATAATTTTGGAATTTAAGCAAGCAGTCAACGTATGGCAAGATGTTTATTGCTTTAATCAAGTTCATGCCGGGTATCTCATCTTCTACACTGCATCATCATGGATGGTTTGCCATCTTGAAGGGTGTGAAAGCCTTTAGGTAATTTAGGGAGGCTGATCCAACTCAATTCATAATGCAGTGGGGCTATTGACTAGAGCATGATAGCATAGAATCGAGCTCTGCAGATTTAAGAAAAAGCTGTGCGTTAAGCACACTTGAACAAATACATTTAATTGAGGGAAAATTCTGTGGTAGCTGGACATAGCTGCTTCCAGGAATGTGAAAACCCAATGCTTTGTAGGGGAGCGTTACATAGCTGATCAAGATACCCTTATGTGCATCCAGCTGTCAAGGTAAATTAAGATAACATGGCAGGCAATTTCAAGTCTATGGGACATACTAAACATCCTAGGAAGTTCATAAGTAGTTGGCAGATTATGCAATCGGCTAGGTGTACAGAGAAACAGAATGAGACTAAAAAGACAAGTAATACTGCACACGTGGTGAAAGCAGAATGATTCCTAATAGTTATTCATAAATGTGTCAAGACCAGGATGGCGAAGTTGCAAAATAGGTCCAAGACATCATGGCGGGGACAATATGGGCTGCCTTTATGTAGATGGGAACAAACTTCCCATCTACATAAAACAGGTCATGCAGCCAGTTCATGGAGTGTGTGACGCATGCTAACCGATGAACCCATGTCTTTTCACTGTAGAAGTAATTTAGAGCCTAATTTAAGAATGATGTAGCAGCACATTTTATGGGATGTTTCTGGGCGGGATCTTAAGTTAGATTTGTCCAATCACTACTTGTGGACATATAGAATTATATGTAGCTTGTAGAGGGAGTCAATGGCCAGGAGCGATTGGTATGCCTATAAAAGCTGCAGTTTCCTGTTAAGATGTGCGAGTGAGAGCTTGGCTGTAATCTTGCTCTGTTGGCTACGGGGGGGGGGGCACACAAAGCCACAGCAATGTCATATCAATGTTATCTTGCTGAGTACTTAAGTAGGACAGGGATTTGAATTTGTGATCTGGTCGGGGTGACTAAACAAATGCCATATGGCAATTTACCAAGAAGCTACCTTTAATCCTCCTGGTAGAAGGATCACACCTTCTTCCCATGGTGCAGAAACCCTCCTTGGTAGGTCCCCTGGAAACCAGTGCTTCAAATGCAGCACTGACTTAAGACTTATGGAGTTCTTTTAATGTCAGTAGATATGGGGGAATAATTAGAGTGGCCAGATGAAGGTAGACCAAGAGAAGTACCATTTTGGTTAGCGCTAGGGCTCTACAACCACCCACCCACCCCATTACCTACTGATCTCTCTGCATAGAATGTCAGAAGGCAAGTAGCACTGCAAGGCGGCTTAGATCACGTTCCAGCAGGCTTGCTGTGGAAAAGCCCTTCACGCATTTCTGCGTTCATAAAAGTAACTTATGGTTTGTTCCATGGAGGTAAAGCCAGAACTCTGATCTTAATCTACAGTGGGCTCTGCTGGGTATACACTACAACGATGAGCCTGTTCCTAGTGCTAGATACCTTTCGGTTATGGAAATGCAGCATGAAGGACTCACCTGGTCCCTGGACTGGATCACAGCAACCAAGGACGCAACACCTGCACTCCCTTTGGGCACCTTACTGCGCCATCCAAACTGTTGCAACCACCAAGTCCTCTCAAACCTCAACCACCACATCTCCCCAAGTGTCACACAAAACCAGTCACCAAGGCTCATCATTTCTCAAGTTCCAAGTTGTTGCAATACCCACAACACCATGTTCAGCCACCAGAGCCCACTTTCCACTTCATGCCAGTTCCCACAATTAAGGCTACATAATCTTTCTGCACCACTTAGCCATCACCTGCAGTCACTAGCATCTGCAACCCACAAGCTATCAAGGCTGCCCAACGGCATGCATCATTGGCCCAGCTCCATCCCCCTGCCCCCAAAGCACCCAGTGCAACACTGAAAATCTCACTCACTGTTCAGCCAAGAAGCAGCCTAGTCTCTGGTCTGCCTTCAAAAACCCTAGTGACTCAAGCCTTCTTCCACATATCCTTGAACATTGATATTACCGACTTATTTACACCCCTGCTCATCAACCCATGGTGCCCTTTTCTTATAAAGTCTGTATCACTCACAAGGGTAGTTTTTTTTTTTTTTAGACGCAAGCCTTTACAGCACTAAAAGCTAGTTTTGCCTTGCTTTCATTTTAGGATCATCATACTGTTTGTTGCAACCATCAGCTCGCATCCCTCGCGATTATGTAACCTTGGTTAAGGGGGTATACTGGTTAGGTCGTGTCACTTCACCTTTACAATTGGTCTCACTGCCGTTTCATTAGCATGGGCCCAGATAAGCCACTACTTATCCCGGCAATACTGGAGCCAAAGCCATCCCATCACAAGTTTTAAGTGGATAGGTCACACAATGTCTATATAAATAATCATTCCTGGCACTGAGTTTAAGGATTTTGTCTTGGCATAGGCTCTAGCCCCACTTTAGAGTTGTGTTCAAAGGCGCAGCAGGTACCACAAGAGCCACTCAGTATTGCAAAGATACTTTTTCAAATAAAATATAGGGGTGCCACAGTCCATTTCTGGCGTGCAAATATGTTACCGCCGGCATCTCACGTTGCTTCAGGGGGGGGGGGGGGGGGGGGGGAGGAGGTTTGCCTGCAAACCACTCCAGATGGTGACTGCCCCCTCACAAATGCCCTCTCCCCCCTCTAAAATAACCTGTGGGGCAACCGGAACAATGAGCAGTGCATTTGTCAACATGTCCCTCCCAAGGTCCAAGGTTGCCATCCTATGGAAACTCCATATAGGGACAAGGACTAAATTTTATTGCAGGTTACCAAAACACACTCCTCACCACCCCACCATCAAATGCATAATCATTCTCGACCATCAGCCATTTTGTAGCCACCGCACCCATGAACGTTCGTGGCACATTCCTTTCGAGACTGGCTTCTTGTCCTCTCACTTGTTGATCATCCACCAGTCTTCTACACTACATTGCCCCTACTTATAGAGCGCACCTTACTCAGGACTGCCCCATTGACTGATAACGTGCAAGTGTCCGTCCAGGCAAATCACTTTTAGCTTCAAGGAAAACAAATCTCATCCTTGGCCAGATTGTCCAGTGGTGGAAAAGTCTGTACAGACCCATGTAGGCGTCTGGGAAAGTCGGCAGGAGTAAGATCATATTATCATACAACCTTGCTCTTACATCCACCCAATGATACCAAATGCATGTTGGGACACTCAGCCCTGCGGATAGTTTCTTGGCATGGCTTTTTGGCCAAAAGCAGCATGTGCAAATGCACAGATGCAGCCATACATGACAGCCCCATGAAGCCATCCAATGAGGCAAGTCTGGCCCATGGGTTATTTAGAGGAGATTTAGTGGACCATTGCTTGGCACCCTTGCATCCCATTATCGGATGGGCCATGCCATCTCAAATGGCATGTTTACCATCAAGTAGTATGGGTTCTAACCCCCCCCCCTTCCCGACAAAAACCCCTTTGAAAGGCTGCACATACGATGTCATGCAAAAAAGTAAACAGTAAACAAATATAAATTGTCAAAGTATCTTTGGAACAATGAAGGTTTGCAACCAACCGGCACACTAGTATGTAACACTTTCCCCACCAGTCTCCGCATGGCCTGGAATGGGGTTATGGTACCTGTGAGGTCTTTGACAAAAGAAACCAGAAGGCACCATAACAAATATGCTGAGCTGCTCAGTAACCAGACAATGTGATGTACTTTTAGAAAAGTACAGGTCTACACGGGGCCTGAAGGCTGCAGATCTTGCTGGTGGGTGTACAATGTGCTGTGGTGAGCGGGCCACATACTGATTTCATTTGATGATAGTTCGCATAAATGTGACACCCACAAGTTGAGCTTTGGGGTTTGTATTGTTTGCAAGCTTATCAGCAAAGGGGTCGCAACACAAAAGGAGACCAAGTACTTGAACGAAAAGCTACACATTTTATTAAATAATTCTAAAAATCAATGACATTAACAAGTGCATTATGGGAACTAAAACCAGCAAGGACCTAAAATTCCAGAGACTGGGCCGGCGCTTCTTCTAAAGGACCCTTTGCAGTCCTCTTGGGCAGGAGCTGGGCCTGTATATTGGGCAATACGCCACCTTGAGCAATGGTCACTCCAGAGAAGAGTTTATTCAGTTCCTCATCATTCCTGACCGCCAGCTGCAGATGCCTTGGCACAATGCGGGATTTCTTGTTGTCACAGGCAGCATTTCCCGCCAGCTCAAGCACTTCTGCAGTCAGGTATTCCAGCACAGCCGCCAGGTAAACTGAAGCACCAGAGCCAATCCTATCCGTATAGTGACCCTTCTTCAGGAGCCGATGGATGCGCCCAACCGGAAACTGCAGCCCAGCTCTGGAAGACCTGGTCTTCTTGCCCACTTTACCCTTGGCAGCCTTCTTGCCTCGTCCAGACATTATCTGATCTAAAGAGAAAAATAAGTTGGTTAGAGGATCATGACAAAACAGTATAGGAAACATTTTAACCATTACATTTTAGGACAGGTCTACTCGTGACAAAAGCTCATGCGAAGTGCTGCCCATTTTCGATTCAGGCCACGTTGTGATGCACCAAAGGTCCCCCATTTCTGCAAATAAGCACAACGCATGCACCAGTATATACACTAAGTGATGGAAGCAGTGGATTTTGGGTGGTGGAATGAATTGCAGCAAATTGAGGAGAGTCGCGCCAAAATGCAGCCCTTAATGCATGAACCCCCATGCCGGCAAACATTTTAATATCTAAACATTTTAGAATGTTGAGCAAGCCTTGCCTATTCAACAACTCGGGTTGTGGTTCATTCAAGAGACTTTCTGCCTCCCAAATAGTTTCATGCACTGCCTGCTTCGACACATTGGGCGAGCAGTCTATAGTGGGCAAGGAGTCTATAGAAGATGAACACTGCAGATCACACATTGACTTTCCAAGACAGGGAATTCATTCAAATGCAGCCCATATGCAATTTCATAGTCTTGAGTTATGAGACAAACGAAAACCTAGGATTCTTACCCCTATTGCCCCCTTAAAGAAAACAATTTATGCCAATTAGCTCACATGTGCCACTTCAGTCCCTCACACAGCAGTATAAACAGAAAGCCAATTTGTGGATCGGCCAATAGTAGTTAACCTTACCTCTCCCCCACCTCCTTACTGTCAGATCCACTAGAGCACCGGAGATAAAAATACCAACCCGTTACCCCCTCCCCTAAAAAGCTGCATGCAGTACAGAAAGAGCTGGGTACTGTGTGTTCTGGACCCGAGCCAAAGGAATGTGTACAGGTTGGAGTCTCATGTGTGGTGCCATGGAGCATTTTGCCTGGGGCAAACGCTATGCACGCTTGAACGACTGATACATTTGATGGCTGTAGGGAGGCATTTTAAATCTGGGTGGAGTGGCATAGTTTACTTATAGTGCATTTGGGAGTGATTGAAGTGCACAATGCAGAATAACACCCCTACTAGTGTCTTTGCCGGTTTGCAGAGCTAAAGGTGCAAATCAAAAAACCTGACCCATCCACAAGGAGCAAACTTGCTATTTGGGCACATCATGCGCGATTACCAACAACGTACTGCTCCAAGTACATAAACATTCCCTGGCACATAGTACCTGGGTTCTTCAGCACCCAACACCTAGTACATTGCAGTGTCTTATTGCACAGTGGGCCTTGGCAAACTATGGCTCCGGCAAACCCACCCCTTCAAAACCTTTAGTCGCACAGTAGACCACTGACTCCATGTTAACAGACAATATTGATCTGTAAGGAGACCACTGACTCCATGTTAACAGACAATATTGATCTGTAAGGAATGTTTTCTAGGTGCACAAAAAAAAACAAAAAAAAAATAAAATAAAGCACACCCCCCTCCTGGGCAGGGCCTGGTGTAGCCAGGATTCTTCCTAGTGCCTCCACGAAATTTCCACAGATTAAAAACGAGGGGTAACCTGGTATGGATGGAATATTTACTGTGCTAATGGGGTGGCGGAATTGGGCAGGTGAACTCAATCATTTTAATTACAATCGAATTTGCAAAGGTAAAAACACATTAAAGAGCTAAAATGGGAGACGCAATGCACACTCCAGGCAAGGGCAACCGAAAGATGGCAGTCAGATCTTCGTTTCAGTAAAAATTTATTTCAGAATACAATGAAATTTAGATGCAAAATTACAGTCAAGACAGAACAGCAGCTTACTCTGACATGCGAGAGATTATATGAAAGTAGTTACAGTTCTAAAGCAGTTTGAATATTGCACAGAAGAATAAATGCAGACTAGGTAACTGAAACCTATGGTTTGCCTTTACATACAATACCATTCTTGTAATGCACAGCATTTTCAAACCAGTCACTATATTAAAAAATGGAATTCAGCTTCAATATTTATTGGCATTTTTAAAGCACCCACACAGCCCGGGTGCATCGAGGTGCTGGATCCGGGATCGAACCTGTGTTGCTTCGTGTCGTCTTGTTTCCAAGGCGAGCATGTTACAACTGAACTATCCTTCCGGGAACATATTCATGCATTGGAGAAGCTATGTTGGCGACCCAATTGTTGTATATGGAAAAGGACATGGCCCCTTTAAGAGGACCAAGGCAAGGGGAGCGGGAGGAAAGCGGAAGGGGAGGGAGACAGGAGGAAGGGGGCAGAACATGTGAGAAAGAATAAAGTAGGTTGATAGGACACCAGGCTCCGTGTCTTTAATCAGGTGTATGCATGGGTGATGCGTAGGGCAGGCTTAACACTGGCGATGAAGCCGATGCGAAGACTCGCGTGCCGGCAGCAGTAGCAGGAGGGCGGTGAGCCCAGCAGTTGAGGACCACTGCAGAACTACTCCCTGTTGGGAATGGCAGGATACTGCGCGCGTTACCTCCCAAACTATGCCTCAACAACTGACCCGCTCCGCAACCTCCTAAAGAAAAATACACCATTCACTTGGGACGCACCTTGCCAAGAAGCGTTCATGGCAATAAAGGAAGGCCTCTCCAACAACCGGCAACTGGCATACCATTATTACAGTTGATGCGAGCCCGGTGGGACTAGGAGCCATCCTAGCCCAGACCGACCCCTCGGACAGTACTCATCACGCAATAGTTGCATATGCTAGCCGTGCCCTGTCACACACTGAAAAAGCTTACTCTCAAGCGGAGAGAGAAAGCCTAGCCGCTGTGTGGGCATGCGAAAAGTACCACCATTTCATCATCGGTCGAAATTTCACCCTGGTCACGGACCACCAAGCCCTGCTATCAATCTTTGGAAACCCCAGGACGAAAATGCCGCCGCGCATTGAACGGTGGGGGATAAGACTGCAAGAGTACGATTACTCCATTATCCACAAACCAGGGGGAGGTGCCAATCCAGAGGACCACCTATCCAGGCATCCCCTAAGGGACAAAAAGGACACACTAGAACACAAAGCCACTGAATATATCTCATACCTGTCAGCAAATGCCACGCCACCCACCATCTCCTTAACAACATTTGAGGAAAGAAGCAAAGCAGACCCGACAATCAGAGCCGCTGTCTCCCTCACCCGCTCCAACAAATGGAGAGAGCATCGCACAAGAAAACGGAAATGGAGGAGGTAGACCAGAAAGAACTCGACCGGCTGTCCAAGATACACGATGAACTCATAGCCACAGACCAAGGACTCCTATTGCGGGGGAAGAGACTAGTAGCACCCAGGGACCTGAGAAAGACCCTGGCAACCCTAGCTCATGAAGGCCACAGAGGCATAGAGAACAACAAACGATTCCTCAGGAACTACATCTGGTTCCCATATATGGATGTGATAGTAGAAGACATGCGCAAGCACTGCAGACCCTGCCAACTAGCAGCGCAAGGACCGAACCCAAACCCTCTGCAGCCAACAACGCTCCCGACAAGACCGTGGCAAAGAGTCGCAATGGACTTCTATGGACCCCTAGAAGGGGGTTATCTATTAGATTAGTATTCGAGATTCCCCTTTGTCAAACAAACGATGTCAACATCATTCGAGGAAACCGCACCCATAGTGGACGAACTGTTCAGCGAATGGGGCATCCCCAACGTTGTCAAAACAGACAACGGATCTCCATTCCAAGGAAGGGAATTCGCAAACTTTGCAAGCCACCTAGGATTCCACCACCAAAAGATCACCCCGCTGTGGCCCCAAGCCAACGGGATGGTGGAACGATTTATGGCTACCATCAAACTGACAAGACAAAAGGCAGTGGCAGAGCAGACGCCACATCCGAAAGCCATCTGCAGCATGCTCCGGGGCTATCGGAATACCCAACATGACGCGACAGGAAAACCACCAGCCGAACTCATGGTGAGATACCAACCCAGAACGCGCATTCCCCGATGGGATTATACACCTGAAGACCTAGCCATCAGAGAACGAGACGCCGAAAAGAAGAGGAAAGCAAAGCAATGGGCCGACACGAGAAGGAGAGCGAAAGAACAACAGCTAGAGATCGGACAAACTGTCCTCGTGCGACAAAAGCAGCGCAAGAAAACAGACACCCGGTACAGTCCCGAACCGCGAATCATCACAGCCATCAAGGGACCCATGGTCACATCAACCGGAGACCTAGGAGACATCACCCGCAACTCCTCATTCTTCAAGAAATTATATCTAGAGGAACCCGAGACACAAGAAACACCTACTGAGGACGGTAGTGAGGAAGAAGAAACAGAGCCCCCAGTGGATTCAACTGGCGAGAGCCGCGAATCACCAGGGAGACCCCCTCGGACAATAAGGAAGCCAATGAGACTCATCGAACAGATGTAATTGGACATTCAGGTTAAGCACGGGGGAGGTGTTGTATATGGAAAAGGACATGGCCCCTTTAAGAGGACCAAGGGGAGCGGGAGGAAAGCAGAAGGGGAGGGGGACAGGAGGAAGGGGGCAGAACGTGAGAGAGAGAATAAAGTAGGTTGATAGGACACCAGGCTCTGTGTCTTTAATCAGGTGTATGCATGGGTGATGCGTACGGCAGGCCTAACACCAATTAACATTTAAATGTACCCAAAGGGGGTGGGGGGAATGGGGTGAAAAGGTGTCAGGTCAAGGGATACGCAACTCCGAATTTCAACTAGGGGAGCGGATGAAGGGCATGTCTTTCCTGCAGAGCAAGGAAAGACATTGTAGAACCGTTCCCCCACCTAACTCCCTACCCGACCCCACCCCACCCCCCCCACACACACACACACAGGTCTGGTCACCGTAGCCAACAATTTGAAGTGCAACCAAGGCAAGCATCCTTACAGTTACTGGGGCTGGATGGCCCTGGTTCACGTCATCTTTTCCTGCACTACTTGGTTCAGGCTCTTGAGCTGGAGAGGTGGGCCACAGCTCAGTAGTGGAGTCTCACAGCAGAAGTGCAGGATAACGAGCAACACAGCCTCAGGGCCAAGTGTAGCTCAAAAAAACAGTGTGCAGTAAGAGGGTTAAGCAGGGGGTGATGCAGCTAGGTTGGCATGCCAACCTAGGTACGGCTCAGATAGATTTAGGGGTTAGAACATATCAAAGGACAGGTCAGGGTGGGGGAATGAAGCACCAAGTCAAACACTGGGTGAGGGTGCAAACATTTCATAACAAGCAGGTGAAAGCATTCAAGGAAAACATGCAGAGTGACAGACATCCATGCAGGCCAGGGAATCCTGCCCTAGGTGCCAGAAAAACTTACAAGATTAGGGTTCTGTTTAATCTGAAAAATGGAATGCAAACTTGGAGGCCAAGGTGACATGGTGGCTGTTAGCGAGAATTCTCAAAATGTGCTAATGTCCCTTACCTCTGAGACCCTCAGCAACTTTGCTGGATTTCTAGGATTTGATTTTTTACCCAATGTGTGAACCACTCCATGCATTTTGCTGTGCGTTTTACATTTGTGTTCTTTGGTTATGGATTTTAAAACAACTCCTTGGCATCATCTTTCTGTGCGTCACAGCACCTTCAGTGCAGTGGCACAGTGAGGTCTTTCAGACTTCCCCTAAACCTTGGGACTGACTATCTAGAGCATGTAAAGTTAAATTGACATTAGTAGTCCCAGCCCACATACACTATCTTCCTATAGAGTGCTGGAGGGGTTGCCTATTGCCCCCCACCTCAGAGTCAAAACACCAAAACACTCAAATGTTACCCTTTCCTACTAATGGCTGGTGGCAGTGGTTTAGATCAAACTACCATGATTTTTCCCGACCGTGAATTAGCTAAAAAACGGGTCATCCATGTTTTCAATATGGTGCTCAAGATACATCTGTAAAAACAGAGACTCTGGTCATCTTTTTTCACCATTTCTTTTAGGAAAGGTCCTTGTGTTTGTCTCTGCGTGCCAAACCAGGTTTGGACCCTTTGTTCATTGGCCTTTGGCGGGCTTCAGTGCTGAAGCCCACTCTGGCGACCAAATGTCTTGGATGGACAGGATGTGAGGGAGGTGCCTGAAACTCAGTCTCCTAGGAGACATGAATGCACTCTGGC
Organism: Ambystoma mexicanum; assembly: GCF_040938575.1. Classification (NCBI taxonomy): domain Eukaryota; kingdom Metazoa; phylum Chordata; class Amphibia; order Caudata; family Ambystomatidae; genus Ambystoma; species Ambystoma mexicanum. Next base: position 828,470,487 of record NC_090939.1, read on the forward strand.
ATGATTGGCCTTCTGGCTGTCCGGCAAGGACAGCCACCCTGCTGTGTGAGTGACAGCCAGGATGGAATGAATGAGGGAAACAGTTTAAAAGCAGGTCTCTGGGACTTAAAGCAGAGTCGACCACTGGAACGAAAAAACCGAAGACAAGCTGAAGGAAGAGGACTGCTGCCACTCCTGGATGACAGGTGAAGCCCTGCTGCAGGTCCGAATTGCCTGAAACTCCATCAACAGCAGCCCTTCAAGGTTAACTTCCCACCAAACTCAAGGGAAGAACTACCAACTCGCAAGACACCTGGACACTGTCCCTATCTTGGTCGATTTTTCTGAGTGCTGTTGAAAACCGTATAGCCAGAGGGAAGGAAACCAGCTTGTGGACTCAAGGAACTCAAAAAAAAAAAAAAACGTTTTGCCAAGCTGGTGCCCTCATCCCTGGGCAGGGCAGGAAAATCCTGACATCCGTGTCCCCATGACTGAAGCACAGGAACAGCAAGATCTGCCAAAAACACCTGCCTCAGCTACAGCTCTTCACTTTAAGTTACTGGGCAAATGCGGTCCGGAATCAACCCCGGGCCCTCAATGAGCCCCTAGGGTCTCATTAATCTACCACAAAGATGGCACACCCTCAGCTGTCACTACAGAAAATGCTCAGATAATGCCTCAAGGTTTGACCATCTATATCCCCAACTGCAAAAACCACTGGGACTAGTAGCATTCAATAGATATCACACAGTCATCACCGCTATAAGGGGCACAGATAGCATAGACCTAGATGCTTAGTATCCTAGACCCAACTGATACCGACAGCTACATTGAGCTCTCCAATAAATGCTACCCAGTATCGGACATTTTACCAAGTCTCCTGTACTACCGGTTACGGCATCACTCAACATGGCAAAATGAGTATTTAATCTGTGCTGCCACAGCGTCGTACACAAATAATCCATTAATCTCACTTAAAAATATTGCCAGGTATATAATACCAAGCCTCAGACATCCATTATGTCATCTACCACTTCCTGGATATATGCTTTACCAACTCTGCAATATAGATATATATAATTATGATGCTTAAAAAGAAATGCACATGCTTTCTCCATCCCCAGTAATAGACTAGACACAGCATCCACTGAGCTACCCATCAAGATAATACAATACATAGGAACTTGAAAGTCAATGAACAGGAACAGAAGGTCACTTGTAAGTACTATTAGTAGGTGCTTGCAACCTTGCCACCAGAAAGAAGGAAATTAAACTAAACTCACCCACATTAACACATTAGCATAAGTCACTGCCATTTGTTTTTCCTTTTTGACATAACTATTCAACCATGAAGCTCACCACATGTTCACCCACGCTATTCTGTTACCCGAGAGTGAAACATTTCATAACAGTTTCAAACAATTCCTATTAATACATCCCTTGCAGTTGGACATTTTACATGGACATATGCTGAAAAATCACCTGCATGCATCACCAACATTACAGAACTAACATTTGGCCAATAAAACAGCAACTAACATTTATCCAACCAACTCAGGCAGTAGATCGAGGCATTAGGTTAGAATTGCTAATAGATGCAATCGTACAATAGTTACATTCTTTAAAGAAATTAATTAGGTAAGGATCCTGTAGAACTAAAAGATTAGTTTCCTTTTGCATTGACTTCTCCACAAATTGAGCAAAATATCTAGAACAGTTGCCAACTTCCCTTCCTCTGAGCAAGGAGTAATCAATAGAGCAGCTCAATCCCTCCATGCACCACTTCCAACTCCACTACAGTAATTCTGATCCTCGTCCAACTCATGGACAGTCCTTCAAATGTACACAGCACTTTGGGTTCCTACTTGCATGACCCATCTTGTCAGACTTGTTGCAATGTTTAACCTCACGTTGTCCCCTGCTTCGCCACACGACACTATGCGGTTTCTTCTTATGCATGTCCATGGGCCATCTTCAACGCTACCGACTCCTCAACTCGCCCCTTCAATGAGTGACGTACAACTCCTTACGTGGCATCACCACAACCTTCCTGGGCTCCGAGGCAGCAGGAGCTGCAACAGTTATCAGAGCTCTTAGCCAAACTGTCATTGGGACACAAGTCAATCGCCAGATCAGTCCAAAACCAAATTCAGACCTCAGCAAACAGCAGATACTACATTAACAATCTTTGGAGCAATCGTGCTGCCCCCATACTCCTGCTACGATGATGGCGCTAGATAAGCCAGCAGCTAATACTTGATCCCTGGGTGGTGGGGTCAATCTTGGGGTGACGGCCAGTACCTCATGTGCATCCCCCCTCAGCAGTCAACTTAATAAACCCATCCTTGTCGCCCATGTTGTGGTGCATCAGAAGTGAGCCTGTTGAGTCGAGATCAGGTAGACCACGTTGACAGGTAAGCATTTCACAGGTCTTTGGGTCCTACTTCCACTCAAGTGTACAGAACTAAGACCCTCTCCTGACCATCATCGCCCACCACCAGGCTGTCACCTTCAGTGGTGTTTCTAGGTTAGGGCCAGGGGAGAACCAAAGACCACTTGTGGGATGTATTGACCCACTCTGCTGTACTATGTGGCCTCACTCTACCATCTATGGTGCGAGAAACAGAAAAATGGCAGCAAAACCCTTGTGTGCGCCAAAACCGCATTTGCAACACACAAAGATGGCTGCGTAAATCTGCCACCCATGGTGCATGTGTGGTGGAACAGAGCACATGCTGCAGAATAAGTGCCAGGGGGCTCCATGACAAGTAAACATGGAGCCCAGAGGGTGCAGCAGCGCTTTGCAAGTGAAACTCAAAAATGTGCCTGTAAATGACATTTACTTTGCTGCTGAAACTTCAAAAATGTCTGCACATAACACTTTCCAACACTGAAAATCTTACTTGGCGCTAAGATCCATTTAATCTAATGAAGCACTGAATTTACAAGGTCCTGAAATGTTAAGAGCAACATTTTCTCAGCAAAACTGGATTGCCTGTAAATGACAGTTCCCGTCAAAAATCTGTGTGCACCCACGGCTACCTGTGAGTGACAGCCCCTGTCAAATGGGCTCTCCTGTTTAAACTTTAAAGTTGTCTAAAACTAAAGATCTGCCGGATTAGCAAATATAAAAGGACTGTTGCTGAAAGAAACACTGATCTCAGTTGTTTTGATCCCACAGGTTTAAATCTAAGAATGTAATTTATCTATGTAATCTGATGCAACAAGTTGGTTTTATGCTGGATTTCAAGTCAATAAATTGAAGAATTAACTTGCTGGGCCTGCAAGAAGTTGAAAAACAGGTTTCTAGCCAAGGGGAGGGCATTCCTCTCAGCAGAAGCTCACTGACATGATAATTGTGGGGTAGGACAGACTTGTCTGCTACCAAGGACTGAACAATGGCGGATTCTCCAGGCCAGGAAATGGACGTGTGAAAGGTCGTAAACTAGGCCTGCAGAAGGAAATTCCAAAGGTTGGGGGCTGCTCCTTGCCTCCAGAAACAGACAAAGGCTCACCATTTGCTGCAAAGAATACGTAATGAACAACTTTTAGAGACTTCTAACGCACTATCAGAAGTGGTGAAAAAATATGAAAAAATGTTGGCACTACATTTCAAAACGTGGTAGAACTGTACCATATTCTGAACTGGAAAGGCAATATATGTGGTTTTATAGGAACTGTATTTATGCTCTTATTTGCACACATTCCCATGGTAAACACATTTGTGGAAATTTGTAGAAAGTTCGGAAAATGTTTTCATGGTGAAATGGACAAAATGCTGCAAAAAGGCGAAACAAGGTCTCGCAGCTGTGGGATTTTGAAGAACAGATACTCCATAAAATATGTGATTTTCATAGAGGTTACAAATGTATAAATATGTATTTAGGTTTTTGATACTAGTGGCTAGGGGAGGTTTCTAAGGATTGTAAAAACTAAACCATAAACTTCATCATCCGTCTTTGATCCAAAGAGTCGGATGCAAGGTGGAGATGAGGCTCTGATCCAATCCCAGTTCACAGGGGCGAGTTTAGTTAAGCCGGCCCATACACCCATTTTGTGATGACATTGGAAAGGATAAATAGAGACAACAGACAACACAGACACTCTTCTGATTCCAGCGAAGCACTGATCCAGCATTCAACATCCAGCCTTTAACATCCATCCAGATGCCAGTCAACAGGCCAAGCAGTAGCTGAACCATTTTCAGCTAGGCCTCAATCCTCAACTAATCCTTACAACCCAGTGAAGCGCTGTCGTGTGGGAAAACATCCTGAAGGTACCTGGCTTGCTACCATAATGCCTGATGAACTCACCATCCCGCTGATCTGAAATATCCAGAAGCAAGAAGGGCAGATCCCGTGCAGTTCCAGCGACCAGCCTAGCTGATCCTATCCTGAGACTGATGTGCTGTCCTTGCCTGATAGATCCAATCCATTGACCAAAATTTTGATAGTCCAAAAATCTTTAATCCCATTGGATTGCGAGTATTAACAGGACGCTAGAGAACTATTCTATACCTTTTCTCTTGTTCCCTCCTAATCTCTGAACTATCCTTATTCATAACCTGTAACAGTAAAAATCTTTAGTGCTATCCTATCTTGTCCATTTGCTAAAGTGTCATTTGCATAGCGATTTTTATTTGTGTAACTCTTACCCATAAATTCCACAAGTGTTTGGACTGGTTCCGCTGGGGAAGGCGATGGGGATCCGTTACTGAAGTCATGAATCAGTCTCGCAGCTCACTTCATCCCAACGTGGTCATCTAGCCTGCATGCTCTAGTCTTGAGTAAAAGCATAATCCCTACTTTCTGATTTTAAACTGAAGTGCTTGCCCAAAGTCGGGTCTTTATTTTAAAAAACACCTCACTAAAATCTCTATAACTCCCTCCGTTTTGAAGACCGAAACGAAATTTCAATTCCTACTGATACCCAACATCCTCAGCTATCGCCACAACTCATATCTTTGACCCGTTCATCAAAAAAAATCACATAAGTAAAAGTTTGCTGCAAATTTACACGTGTGAATCGTCTTTAAATTATTTCCCACTTTGCCTTTCAGATTCCAATTGTTTTCTTTTGATTAATTCCTTGCTTGCATCTGTTCAAAGCAGCTCCCGTACAAATTATAATTTAAGCATTTTAGACCACATTTAGTGTTTTTACTCAGCAGTTTCAAAGCCATCCTGACAGTTGAAAAGTCAAATCCATTTTTCTCTTGTGTTTAAGGTGGGAGTGATATTCTGTTTGCTCTATTATTCCTGAGTACCTGCTCTCTCCTCACATCTATTTAAATTACCTCTTGGTGGGTTGAGGGGTGTTGCAGGGGGAACCTCCAACCATAGTGCTATCTGTTCCAAACCAACCCAAAAGTATTTTTCTTTGCTGCATTCTTTTTGTGTTCATTACCTGATTCCCAGTGCATTAAAGATATCATTCATTGTACTTGTCACCCCTTGGTAATTGTTGGTACCTATTAAAATATATTGTGTTTTGAATTGTAACTAAATAAAGCCTCTGCAAACTAGCCCGATTCCTGGTTCAGTGTGACCAGGGGTTTGGGGTTATTTTGAGAAGGGTGTGATATGAGTGGTATATCATTCAGAATATTGAACTTGTAGACAAAAATAAATAAGGGTTTCATTTGTGCACTCACTACATGCTGGGCGAGACTTGGGTGTGGGCCTGATTGAAATCCCTTACACACTACAATGTGGTAAACCTCCTCCCCAGGAGGCAGGTGAGAGTTCTGGTAGCTGTGCTTACTGCCACCCGATGGAGAAAGCCAGCATGGAACAGAATGCTCTTGGGCTGACGCCTCTGGTCCAAAATGGGCTCCTGCTCTAGTTGTTGGGAGCTTGTGCTCTGGGTGTGGACGGACAAAGGATGCCAGGTTCAGGGCTTGCAATCCTGGTGATGGGGTCCATGATGCCAGGTATGGGGCTTGCAATCTCTGGGTGGAGGGCAGGATGCAGAGTACGAGACTTCTCTGGGGAGTGGGGGGGCACAGAATGGCAGGTAATGTTTTTGCACTGGTTAGTGGGGGACAGGATACCCGGCAGAGGCGTTGCTGGGGGGTAAGGGGATTGTAGCCCTGGATAGAAACTCAGGAGCTACAACCAAAAGGCTAGCTAGCCCAGAGCCCTGAAAGTCCCAACATTGGTGTAGCCCCAAATCTTTCCCAGACATAGCAACAACCCCGATGCCCGGCATGCAGCTTGCAATCTTGGGGGTGGGGCTACCAGCATGCTCTGGGGCACTAAGATACACATGGTGACATTACCACCATAAAACGGCGGTATTGGGGCATTGCAAGCTGCACGTGCAAGGCTAAATATTGCCTATGTGCTGACAAGGCATATTATCAATTATTGATGGATTGGAGGGCGCATTAGAACACGTCATACAGAGGCAGGCTTGGGCAAGGCGTACATGGCACGGTTATGCTCAACTGGCAGATTGCAACTCCCTTATAGCATAGCAAAAAGGGTCATCCTGCGTTGCCAGCCATCTGCAGCATTTGAGCAACACCAAGGTATACTTTAAAGCAACGTGGGATTTTGTTGATACCACCTTATAATTAATTTGGTTATATGACAACATATTAAAACGGATGTCATTTGTACTGACCTGTGTCGCATAATTGGTATTGATCTTACAGTTGATGCCCTGGCATCACAAGTTTGCTTGTAAATGCCTTTAGTCACATTGTGCATTGGCGCTTACATCAAGTGAATTGCGTTTCAAATCACAATTAAAAAAATGCTCATTTTTACCTCCCCAGGTTCACGTTGGGCTACTTCGCCCATTTCAGTTAGGGAAAACCGTTCACATAGTCGCCCATTTCAGTTTGGGAAAACCGTTCACATAGTCCCATTTTTTTTGGTCGAACCCCCGTAACCCGCCCGCTCTTGCCTGTGATCACCCCTCTGCCCTTCCTGGAGACACCACCTCACCTTCAACTGCCACCAGTGGAACAGTCAGCCTTCATCACGCAAGATACCATGAACATGCCAACAATGACACTCTTCCAACTACACATACATAGCCCCAATACAGGCCGTCTCTAAGTTACCACCATCACAAAAAAACGAAGAGTCTCTTGATAACTCCAATTTCAGCCTTGTCCAAAGACTCAAACGGATGAAGCTGAGGAACGCGACTAGTAGAGTAAGGATTGGGTGTTTCACTGAATGGGTGCCAAGTGTTGAGCACACAACCACGTGACATGCGCCTACTTGTGTGCCAAAGCTCACTATTCGGCCAGGACACCGAGTCGAGTGTTCAGAAGTATATGCCGTGCACCCACCCCCCTGCATAGAAGCTCGATATTCGCCCAGGACCCCGAGTCGAGTATTCAGGAGTATACGCCGGGCACCCACCCCCCTGCATAGAAGCTCGATATTCGCCCAGGACCCCGAGTCGAGTATTCAGGAGTATACGCCGGGCACCCACCCCCCTGCATAGAAGCTCGATATTCGCCCAGGACCCCGAGTCGAGTATTCAGGAGTATACGCCGTGCACCCACCCCCCTGCATAGAAGCTCAATATTCGCCCAGGATCCCGAGTCGAGTATTCAGGAGTATACGCCGTGCACCCAACCCCCTACATAGTTGCCTCTAAATGCACACTGGAAGGGTGGGCAATTTAAATGAAAACATGTACCTTTCCCGTTTGATACACGATCAGAAACTTCTCAGCAGGAAAACTAACCCACACATTCAAAAACGTCTCCTTTTAAAGCATCATCCAGAGCGTCGCCCAATAACCTGCCCCTCCCCCTCAGTAACTATTGTCACCTGCGTCTACTTCCCACCCCCATTCCACGCCCAGCTCTCTACAGGGAACCGAGACTGCGAACCAAGACGTGTTGTCATTTCTTAGTGCCACGGGGTTGTTTGCAGCATAGACTTATTTCTTGAGGAACACATTTTATCAGCAGTAGCCTGAAATACCTTGTGATCAAAATCTTAATTTCCGTCATATTTGACATGAAAAAAAGCATTTTCAGATGGGTTAGGAAATGAAAATGAAAGCAATGAGCGAAGCGTGGGAGGTTCGAGAGGGGGGAGGGCGGGGCTTAGGGCGTTGGAATGTGAATGTGGTCTTCGAATTATTCTCGACAGGTGCCCACTGGTCTCTTGTAACCAGAGTAGCGTTTGCCAGTCCCTCAATGTTAAGCCAGCAAGCCGGGCCTTAACGTTTTTGCGGTGCTGTATCAAAATTACGACGTATGTGGTAATTGCCTCCCTTTTGACGGCCTACATTTTAATTTTAAGAATGGGGTTTTGGGGAGGGCTACCCCAGCCCTACCCTCATCCCTGTTCCTTACCCAACCCTTACTTTTCTTTTCTTTTTTAAACCGTTATGTACGGTCAACTTGCAACTAGATGTTTTTTAAAAACCCTTTGTTCTTATTTTTCTTTTTCTGATTTGAAAGGATTTTACTTGGGTTAACCTTATCTCAGCTGCTTATGTCGTCTGTACAATTCGCCCAAAAATTGATTTTGTAGTTTTTTCATCAATCTGACTGAACACACATTTTCAGTTTTTCCTATAAGGTGGGACTTTTGCGCCACCTATACGTATAAGCTGAAATAATGCATTAGAGCAGTGTGCCAGCGCCACGTTTGGCGCAGGCCATTTTGTCACGCCTCTATGGCTGCAGAGCCTCTTTGGACTAAGCTGCACAAAATACCCAGACTCGCCATCACTGGAAAAGGTTGCTTTAATGCGACAGCAGGGCTTTAAGTGGGCCGGGGCCTGCCGGGGCTGGGCCCCGGCAGGCTCCGAAATTTCGTTTTGAGGCGGGGCCCTGCCGGGGCCCACTAATCTCCCCTGGCAGCCCCGGCCACTACACGAAAAGGCATTTTTCTCTACAGCCTGAAGCTCTCGCTCGTCTGCGAGAGCTTCAGGCTTCAGAAAAAAATGCCTTTCAGCTATAATGGTGGCGCCGCACCTGCGAGGCATCCCTTTAATCAAGGGATGCCACGTAGGCCGGCGCCACCATTATGGAGAAACGTGAGGCCGCTGGAAGCAGAAGCCTTGCTTTCTAAATACTGAAGCTCCCGCGGATTCGCGGGAGTTTCAGTCTTTAGGAAAAAGGCCTCTGCTTCCAGTGGCCTCACCCTTTCAGCCTTAATGGTGACGCTGCCCCTCCCCAGCTGGCGAGGGGCAGCACCACCATCAAGGCTGAATAGGCGAGGCGCTGTCCCCTGCCAGGCAAGCCTATACAAAATAAATGCAGAGATCAGCACCCTCTCCCCTGTAGGGGAGAGGATGCTAATCTCTACAAAAGGCTGCCTGGCAGGGGTGCCAGTAGCCCATTGAGCCGGGGCTCGTCAAGGAGGCGTGGCCTAACGGCCCATCAAGAGCCTGTTAGGCCACGCCCCCTCGATGGGCCCCGGCTCGATTTGTAGTGCCACTTAAGGCACTGTGCGACAGACAACAGTTTACAAACTTCGCTAACGGCCCCTCGGCCTTACAAACTAACCAAACCGTTATAAATGTGATTAAAACCCCCCTACTTCCCATTCCTTCCCTTCAAATATTCCTTCCCCAAGGCAGCTGAAAGGAATGAAAATAATACAATTTCACCACTTTGCACTGGGACGAAAAAGATGTCTGCAAAGTGTTGTGAAGGTCAGGCATGTCCCTTAATCATGGTCAGGCAAGCCTAATTGAGAGAGCACACCTGCAACCTGTTAAAGGATTACAGGTGTATAAAATGAGGAGAAAGCAACACAAAGAAAAGCAGCAGGCAGGGACGTCATTTCACCATAATGCCAGTGGTAGCAGAAGTGACATCACACAACCCTTGACCCCTGGTGACATCACAGGAAGTGATGTCATTTGTTGACAAAACAGGAAGTGCTCTCACAAAGCATTGTACACTACTAAAAATATGGTTAGATATCGCTATAGTGTGATGTACATTTCATACAAGAATGGATCGCCATATGTATCATTAATATCAGTATATATAGGCCCACATTACCAAATTACTGTGAATGCAAGCAGACGTCCATGACCAAATGATAATGATGTGTTATTATATAGCACTTACGCCTAAGCGCTTTATATAGAAAAAAATATACACCCAATATCCCCCAACCGGTGTTGGTACTCATTTATCGACCTCAGAAGGATGAAAGGCTGAGTTGAGGCATTTAAGAACAGACTAAATCAGTGACTCAGCCCTTGAAGTGTGCCTGAAATAAACCTTTAATGAGTCTAGCAATTATTGTATAGAATTCCAGAAAGACACATTGGGCCTCATTACGAGTCCGGCGGTAACCGCTGCGATAAAACCGCCTGGTTACTGCCGGACTCGTATTACCATTCCGCCTCCGTGACTCCTGGAATTACCAGGGCATTACAGCCCCGGTGTCCCGGGAGTCTCGGAGGCGGAATGGTGTTAATCCCCATTCCCATTGAGCCCCATAGGACTCAATGGGAATGGGGAAGTGGAAACAACGGCACCATCTCGTGATGGTGACCCGCCAGGTCAGACCTGGCAGGAAGATCACCTCCCGCCTGCAGGACTCGGGATCGGGAGGTCCGGAATTAACAGTGGCAGCGGGTTTACCGCCACTGTTAATTTTGGACCGCCCGGCCCGTAATGAGGCCCATTATTTGGTATTCCTATTCCTTCTTATTTAGGGTCAGTGTTGAAAGTGTTAGAAAGCAAGAAAGCCAGCCACTCCAGAACTAAAGAGCCACATGGTGCTGGCCACAGCCCAGGAATTTACATTACAAAAAAAAAACGTTTTGTTTTGTTTTTTTTTTCTAGAGGTCGCAAGGGAGACCTCAGAGGTCGCAGTTGCGACCTCTGGCGACCCCTAAATGACGTCTCTGACCCAGCCTTTTCACCGAGACGCTGTTGGTAGTGCAAATATAGCCCTTATTCCCGTAGAAACACATGTGCGCAGAGCGCACATTCAGTATATGCCATGATAACAGTATTCACCACAAGCAGGCACTTATCCGAGTGTCCGGGGCCCTGTGAGGCAACCCTGACCTGAAGATGTAGGGCACAGCACTTGCCAGACCCTCTCTAGTCGGCAATGCCGCGGCCAGGTCTGAAGATACTCCTGCATTCCTCTGGTGTCCCTCCCGGCTCCAGGTTGCCTCAAACAAACCGCTGTGACGGCCCGTGCTGGAGAACGTTACAAATCCGCATCTGAGCATGGGCAGCCGGCATTTTAAATAGTCTGTGCCTCATCAAGCACAGCTGCTCAGACGCATGAAGTCCAGAACTACAGCACTGCCTAGGGCTGCTGGGAAATGTAGTGTATTGCTACCAACCTATCTTTTTACATGAACGTGTTTTCCTGACAATTCCAGACTGTCTGCGGACACAGTTCTCATAGTGATCATCAATTGAGGCTTCCAACCCCTCTAGACTGGCACTATCAGACTGGACAAATAAAGTGGCAATGGTGAGACTGCCAAAGAAGTTGAAACAGACAGGAGATTTAGGATTGCATTTCCAGATAAGCCGCTTTGACGGCCAATTCCACCCCGCCCCCGATACCTCTGGCTATGCCCTCTTGCATCATCTTGGACCCCATCTCCACCTGAGAGATGAGAAAGATAAAGAGGTAGATGTAGGGATTCAGGGGGGTAAGGAAGATCGGCCCAACCACGGCCTCATAGATTAAAGACAGCGCGACAGGCACATCAGCGGAACTTCTTGCGCACAGCGTCGGACGAAGACACTCAGAGGTCTGGGCTACACCACTACGTAAAGCCCATTTGATTGTGGACTTCTTTGAAATCTCATTGCATTTGCCTTTCTGATTACAGAAATTCCTAGCATGTCTAGGGCATTTTTGGCTCCTGCTTGGCAATACAACTTTTTTAAGAGCTTCATTTGTGGCACTTGATTTAACCATCATGCAGGCCTTGGGTGTGAACAGTATAGCTCTAAAATTCGACTTACTCCCCTGGCTCACAAGCCCAACAGTATTTTACCACCTTCAGGATAAGAGACAAGAGCTATGTGTGTCAGAGATGCAGTTGCTTATTGCAATTGCCTATTGCAAAAGCCATACACGCTTTCATGCACCAGAGACCTGACTGAAACTGGACAGGTTTAGGAACTAAGAGCTGGAAGCTCAAAGCTGGCAGTGAGCACCTATACCAGGATCTCCGGTCCAATGATACAGAGATCAGGCACTAAACAGCAGGCAGCAATGGTAAAAATCAAGGTCAGCAGTTGGATCAGGTTTTCACGTGAGCGACCCTAATCCTGGCACCGCCCACACACTGTCAGTAGAGATGCAAGCCGGTAAAGCCAATAACGAGGGTGGCTCTTAAAAGGAGAAGAAATGGGGATTTACATGAGCCTAAGGCTCAATGGGCTCTGGAGACTGAAATTTCTCTGCAATTGATGTCAGTCTGACACCACTTCCACCGTCGACCTCCCTCACTGGACGATACGTCGCTCACTCTCTCGGTCCCTCAATCTCTCATCTGAGTCTCATAGAATCTGTGGAATAAGTGAGTAGCAGCCACCACTCTTTGGACACTGATCACTGTGAGAGTGAGTAGATGAAAGAACCTAGGAGCAAGGCGAGAGCGTCAAGCCACACTGAAAGTAGGCTTCTACCGACACCCTGAGCTCCAAAGCTCTATAAACGAGGCTATGTACTGTGACATTGGATCAACATGAGTGGGCGTCAAGTTATCACTTTCTACACCAGTAATTGAGTATCTATTCACAAAATGAGGGAGCAAATATTCAGCGAACATTAGTTACTTAAAATACAGACACGCTAGAAAATACACATGAGATCCACGGAAACATGAATTCTAGTCCTTCCATTTCTTGTCACTGGTAAACAGTATCCATATACTGATACGAAGTGCAAGGGATTTACAAATAACAGGACTTTCACATAATCAGTGCTTTATTTTTCTTACGTTGCGCTATCTTCCCGTCATGGCACCGGTTGAAGAACTCAACTGAAACATTAAGTATAAAGCCGGGTGCGAGGCTGCTTCCAAGCTGCTACCCGTCCCGCGCTCAGTTTATGCATAGTCTTCGTGAAGGTAAGCGGACAACAGCTGAAATGAGTCTCTTTTGTTAATCTTGACTTCTTTGAAATCTAATTGGAATTCTGGAATTCCTGTTAGTGAAAATGCCCTCTGGTCTCCCCATAGGAGAGTATCAGAGCGCACAATCCAAACACAGTTGGCAACAACCCCACTGGAGTATCAACTACTATAAGTGTTTCGGTCATTTTACACATAAACAAAAACTTAGCAAAGCATCTATACTGTTTTGTAGAACTATTATTTATGCATGGATTTCTGTCCTACGATCGCCTGGAACCGGTCTTCTCAGGCCTCAGACCCAGTTCGGTTCCCAGCCCTCTGTGCACCTCTTCAATGTGATGTGAAATTACTATGTGTTCCCAATGTATCTGGTAGCAATATCACTTTTGTCTATGAGAGTGCTCTCCACGTTGCAACATTGTTAACTCGTCCGTGTGTTGCTTCCCGTCTGGGTGGCTGAGAACCGTTCACCTTCCCACCGCAGGTGAATACCCATTGTCTCGCTCGGCTGCATCACGTAGTTGAGGACCACAAAATCAAGCTCTTCTCATTTGGAATTATGAGGCTTTATTTGTCGTCTTAAGTTTGGAATGTGCTGTTTATCTCTGACCTTGGCTTTGAGCTCTGGCCTTCCTGCTCTGTGCAGCCTGGTTCTGCTCCCCTTCATCCCCTGTCCTGTGGCTTGAATCCTTATGTGATTTTCATTAGACTTATAATATGATTTCTACACACTTATATTGTGCTATATTTCCTGTAGGTTAGTTGCAGTTGGTCTTACCAGGTTCCTTTGTACTCCTGTAGTTCCATTTGGCAACTAACCCTATGCATCTGCAAGCTTGCTCGTATCTCTTCGTGCCCTTGCGTTCAGCGTTTCTGCACTTGGCTAATGAGAAAATAAAAGCTCTGACAGTATGTTAATGTATCTGTCCTTTATCTACAGAATTGTGTAAGCATGTTCTTCGTGTATACGAGTGTGTGTTTGTGTAAAGCGGTTTATGGTTGCGGTTGTACTTCATGACTAACGCAGCCATGTTGTGGTGTCATTTAGTGACATTAGCACCGTGGTTTCTCAGCATTTTTAGTCAATGTCATTCATCATGGCATTTGGGTCTAAGATCACTGTTGACGCAGCTATATCCAGAAAGGCATTTAATGGATAAGGTTGGAATGGCTGTCTGAGGGAATACCTCTCTGCATACTTGTTAGTCACTGGTGCTCCTGGGGGTTGTATGAACAATGAGTGGCTTCATGCGTTCTTGACTCTTCGTTATGTCATGTTCATGGGGATGAGGTTGGGGCATTCTTGGGACCCTCTCTTCAGTACTTCCTGTGGTCGACCGGTCGATCAATTCTCCATACTTCATCACTTTTGGTCTTGGTAGCCATATCTTTGTTACTCCACCAAGATGTCCATAGTATTTTGCATGATCGCCAAAACTGCACGTCATAAAGCTGCATTCTCCTTCTGGGTTGCACCATACCCATTTCCCCCAGTACCCATCGTTATTGAATGGGTTGTCGAATTTTGTAATCTCAGCTGGGAACAGTGAACATTACTTTATTCTTGTCCTCAGGTGATGTCTTTCTTCTACTATCTTGTCCTTTTCTTTCTCCATTCTCATGTCCACCATCACCTTCATCCCTATTTTCATTTCAGTAGTTTTGCGGCATTGTGTAATGCAGATCTTCACCACACATAGTCTCACTAGTACTAATATTAGTGCTCCTAGTAATATTGTCAATCTATCTGCTAGCCATGATGGCATCCATAAGTATGACAACCAGCTTTGGTCCTTTCCAGTACCCTTAGCTTCTTCCTCCATCTTGGTGTGCATTTCTGATAATCTTGTCACTGCTCCTGTTGGTGTACCATTCTCTTCGTCATTTTCTGTTACTAGTGTGCAACAGGAACTCCCAATCCTGGTGAAAACTCCTCCTTCCATGACTGTGAGAAGGTCTAGAACATATCTGTTTTGGGGTGCCATTAATCTTACTGCTCAGAGCTCTTCTTTTATTGCATTGAAGCCATTTACTGGAGAGTTTATTGTCTGCATCAGCTCACATCTGGTTATCTGCAACCTTTTCGCATTTGCATATGTCTGGACAGCTAGAACCACTGATGCGAAAAACATCACTGTCCTGCTGAATAACCAATGTTCAGGTGGCACATCGTCTAGTGATGCTTCTGGTTATCTCTTTTCACTCTACTCACTTCTACTGACCGTTTCATTCTTCCCTTTTCTTCTACTTCAACTGACCTCTTCTTTCTCTTGTTATTGTTGATTTTAGGGAAGTCGTCTATCTGTACGTCTTTCTGGACACTACCAGTGCGGGCATATTGATGTGAACCAGTGAGGCAACTCCTCCCCAGTTGGGTGGCAGCCTCTCGTATGCCTTAGATCCAAAAGCCCAATAGCGGTACATTAATACTGCTGTGCCGACTTCCATCGTCGGATGTTGCTCTGTGTACCTACACTCTGTTATCTCCAAACTTTACAGCGCCTTCATTCTGGTAACACAATGCTGGTTTCTTCAGTCATATTATGGGCACTGGTCCAGCTTCATTGTCAACAAAGGTAAGCAATTTAGTGGTTACATTCTTTGAGGCACTTGTCGTTTTCTCCTTGGACTGTGCTCACTGGTGCTGGTAGTAGGGTGTATGCTTTGCTTTCTACTACTTCATCTTTCCATCCTTCTGCTGTATATACTTGGCCATCCATGAGCATCTGTGGCCTTTCCTAGAATCCTGGTTCTCCTCCAATTTCTTTCACCCTGTCGTTTTCGGGCAGGGTAGTTTCTTCAGTGTTATTGTTTTTGTCTCTCCTTTCGGCCCATCAGTTACGTATTGTATAGCTTGGTCTAACTACCAGTAATTGTTCATCATGTCAAGAGTATTTATGTAAAAGTCTTCATAGGGGAAGGTTGTCTGGGACATTCATCTCAATGTTGCTGGATTCCCTTGGAATCTTCTTCGGGTTGTAACCATGGATAGGTGCATGGGGCATTGTGCCTTGCTGCAGGTATTTCATTTGCTACACACGTTTTGGAGGCACTCATGGCATAGGGGATTAGTGAGCAGACATAGCAGCTCTCCCCAGTGGTTTCTTTACTTACATTGGTCATGGGTTTGTCATGAGTTCATACCACATATTATTAGACATTCGAGCAGTGTCTGTGAGATATAGGTCCACCCCTCCCAGGACTGCGTCAGCACTGCACTGACCTCTCTTACCGTGCTTACAGTGCTCCCCTGTTCACTTGACATAGTTGTTCCACCTGCTCGAGTTGGGGTAATGTTAGTAGAGGATACAGCGGTATCACTAGACACAAGAGATATTCGCCAAAAGAGAAATGCAAAAAGGCCACTTGGAAATAAGAGACAAGACAAGAGGAGCATGCTTTTAATAACCCCTTCCATTTTGCCTGTGATGCTTGCATCCTTATACAGCTTGAAGATATCAGTTGCCTGCCTGAAATGCATAAAAATTAGCATTTTTGTTTTAGTGTTGTATTAGTTCAAGCCTTGTTAATCATGTAATCTGTCATGGCAAAAATTAATAGTTCTTTCCATACAGTCCAAATCCTAGGGTCTCTGAGGATTGCAAGGACGGATGGGTTTTCGTGATCGAGTTGTGGATAAGCTTGGGCCAAATATGCTATGAACACGCGATGATACACATTAGGAGGACATGCTCAGAATTTGTTGGACATTCTAATAAGTTGGACAAATTGGCTTTGGAAAACATCAGGCTTTTGATCAGAGGGAAGTATGGGAAAAATGCAATAAAAACAGTCACACTTTCACAATGAATGTGTGCAGAAAGAAAAATAACAGTGTACCCTCACTCAGGATGTGTAGGTAGTCCTTGCTCTAACTCTGCTGCCCATGAGTGAGTAACCATTGGGTGTCCTCTGATCGGCAGTGCAGCTGCCAAATTGCCTCTTTGCTCTGGTTGTCGAGGATTGTTCACCCTGTTGATATCATTGCCAGGTGAGGCAACAGCTTTGTAGGGCTTGTTGTCACCAATATGGTTCCAGACACGCTTTCCCACAGGTTTTACTGCTCTCTCAGTCACCGCCTCCATGGTGTGGGGACCCGTGAATCTGGGTGCGCCCACAATCTAAAGAAATTACAAATGAGAACCTTTTCTCCTGGGTATACAGGTGGCTGAGCAGTTGATGCTCTTGCTTTCCTCGCTGTCTTCAGGCCACCCTCTACTGTTGTATCTGGCAAGAGATAAAAGAGGCACTAGCAATCAAAGAAGCCACATATTCATACATTTCCTGACCCAATACATTTGCTGCACTTTCTGCATCCTTCACTACCCTAATAGGAGGAGCCCAGGGAAGTTGCATGCGCTGCCCTGTTACCACCTTGTGTGGGGTTAAATGATGGACGGACCCAGGCTTGTTGCACAATGCGAACAGGGCTAGGGGCAGGAAATGTAACCAATTTATATTGAGACACTTTTTAGTCTTGGCTATGTCTTCTTTAAGCAGGCCAGTGAGGCATTCCAATACCCTGTTTGCTTGTAGGTAATGAGCACAGTAACATTTTTGTTGGATGCCCAGCAAGGTTGTAATATTCTGAAACATCTCATTGGCGAAGGGACGGCCATTGGCAGACTACAGGACCTCACATATGCCCCATCATGAGAATACTTCCCAGACCAGAAATCTCGCAGCTCTAAGGGTGTCAGGCTGAGAACAAGGACCAGCCTCAATCCAATGGGAAAATGGACACACAAACACTATCATTTAGCGGTACCCTTGGCAGACTTGGATCATGACGACATAGTCAACATGGAGCTGTTGGACTGGACCAACTTGACGAAGTACAGCTCCTCTGACTACCCTCAATGTATGCCTGACAGTAAACTGCTTGCATGTCGAACAATTACTCATGAACTCGGCCATGTGTTCCGCCAAGTTGGTACAGAACCATGTTTCTCCAATATGGGCGGCAAGCACCTCCTTCCCTGTATGTGTTGGATAATGGAAGTATGTCAGTGCTGTGTGCAATAATGAAAGTGGCATAACCACTTCCCCAGTGTAGTTTTGTTGTCATAGGCCATCTGTTGGAGATATTGTACATCCCCTGCTAAGTCACAATTCTTTTTTCTCCCTGGTTGAAGCTCCCTTCAGTGCCATGATTTTTGTCACTGGTAATATGTTGTACCCCTCCTTGAGTATCATTGTTCTTGCATAATCACATGCAGGTGACAAAGCCTCCATTTCCAAAAGGTCCCCAAAATATGCAGCACATTTTGTGTCTGCTGCTTCATTTTCCCTTGAGATAGGATCTCCCCTTTTGTGTGTGCTTGGCATTTCACAATTGCTAGTTGCTCTGGGAAATGTATGATGTCCACCAATCTGTCCAATAGGAGTGTGCACTGTACTGGTGACCCATCAGCATGTCTGAAGCCCATCCTCATCTATTGTAATAGCCCAGAATGCACTGTGGATGTCACGTAAGCACAATCTGAATGAATAAGCATTTACTTTCCTCTGCTATGCTCCAATGCCAATATTAAGGCCACTAATTCTGCTGCTTGTGCTGATTAACATGATGGCAATCATGCGCTTATCACTACCTCACTTGTCCCGTCCTCCCACAGTATACCTACTGCTGTCCCAGTATGTCTTACCCCATCTGTCTGGACAATTGTCAAAGACCCGTCAATATAGAGCATGCCTCCCCCTCAAGTGCATCCTCCTGTACCTTGCAAGTGTCACTGAATTCTTCTAGGTTTGCTGTACAGTCATGTGCATAGACACCCTCTTCTAGAACATCAGCGATAAACGCCGCTGGGTTGACAAGTCTGCATATCTCTACCTTGATACCTGAATTGGATAACACCTCGTACCCTGATGCTCTTTGTGTTGTCAGTGTGCTCTTTGATCTTTCCAGTATTGCAAAGAGAGCATGCTCCACGTAAAGAATGGTGCTGCATCCCATGATAATACTTGTCGACCTCTCCACTGCGAATGCGGCTGAAGCCAAAGCTTTTTCACATGGAGGTCCTCTCATTACTGGGTCTAACTTCCCACTGTAGATGGCTTGTGCCCCAAGCTGGTCTTCTGTATCAGTTATGCTGTCATCACTACTCCATCGGAGTGTGAGAACAAAAATAATTCCTTTTGGTAATCTGGTATCCCAACACTGGAGCTGAACATATCACTTCCTTCAGCTCATTGAATGCATCAATCATTTCTGTTGTCCATCGTATTATCTTCTACCCTTTCTGTGCTTCTTTCAATGCCCTGAATAGAGGCCTGGTGTAGGTGCTGTAATCAAAGACCCATGCCCTGCAGTAATTACATAACCCCAAGAACTTTTGCATTTCTCTGACTGTTGTGGGTTCTGCTGTCTTACATATTGTTTCTGGCGTCACCCGTCTTCCATTTTGGGAGATAATCTGCTCAATGTATGGCACTTCTGTCTGGACTTGTCCACTTTGTATCCCTTGTAGGCTAACACTGTCAGCATGTGTATGTAGTCATTTCTACACTGTTCTGTCTTTCTGCAGATCAGTATGTCATCTACGTACTGTATGACCGTGCTCTCCATCTGTATGCTGCCTAGGTCCATCTGGAGGAGCCTATTGAATAAGGAAGATGATTTAAAGTACCACTGAGGAAGTCTTGTATATTTCCATTTATTGTTTCTATATAGAAATGAAGTCAAGTCTTGTGAGTGGTATAGAGAAGAAAGCATTCTTCAAATCTATGACCGTGAAGCAGACGGCTTCTCTTGGAATGCTGCACAAAATTGTTGTTGGATTCAGAACTAAAACATACTTGTTTCTACAATATCGTTAAGAGTGCTCAAGTCCTGTATAAAATACCACAACCCCTGTTGCCTTTTTGACTGGGTACAAAGCCGTGTTGCATGGTGATTCTGATGGAACTAGGATGCCTTGCTTGTCTAGTGCTGCAATGTTTTCATAGATGCCCTTGTATGCCTCCCTTGAGAGTGGGTTTTGTTTAACTCGTGATAAAATGTCTCCTGGCTTTAGTTTTATCTTCACAGCTCCTATCCCTTTCAGAAGCCCCATGTCATAGGGACTTGTAGTCCATAGAATGATGGGTACCTTTGCCAGATCCTCGTCAACAAATGTTGGCAGGGCCGTCAGCGCCATCACCATTCTTAGTGGAACCACTCTAATGTATTTTCTCCCAATATGTGAATGATCTGCCGTCTCTGAATAGTTCTTTGTCTGTGACTGGTCAACCAGTCCCCTTCAGTAAGGCGATGACTCCTTACCATGATCACCCAGTGTCATCTGTCCCATGCACTGCTATCCACTCGTCTCCCACGATCACTGCCTCTAGTTCTAGTGGTACTATCGTCCCTTCCTCCTAGTCTAATGGTATCTCTGGCCTGAATAAGTACTCATTTGGAAGGTGCCACATCTTCCCCATAATCTCTGGGAGCCATGCTATTACAATCCCAGTCCCATATTGGAACAGCTCCTTATCCACTGGCACCCCCTCTGTACCCTTTGTCCACAATATGCTTGCATGATTTCCCTCACATTAAGGTGTATCCCTGGTGTGCAGCACACTATCTCCTTCAGTGAATGAGATGGCCATGTTGAGTCTGCTCATGTCTCTCCCCGGTATATTTACAGATGAGTGTTGGGAGTAAAGTAGGGGCAAGGATAGATCATGCTCCTCTATAGAAAGTGCAATATTGTCTGTAAAAGGAACCATTTTCATTGGCTCAGAGAATCTTTGAGCATTCCTGGCATCACCTAACAAACTATATCCCCCCCTGGATGCAGATTTAGTCGCCCATGCGTCTACAAGAAAGGAGAATGTTTTGTCATCTATCGTCACCCCTATGCGTGATTCCTCTGTAGGGTTGGGGGAATCAATAGGATGGAACACATCAAGTCTGTCTGTGGGCAGTCCTATTGAGGGTATAGGGACATCCCATTCCCTAGGAATGGATTTCCCCCACAACAGTGACCCCCCTCAGGTTCCTAATGGGAGTCGTCATGGAGTCTGTGTGTGCTACTGTCCCGTCATTCGGTTGTGTATTATTCTGTTATCTGTGGGGCTGTGTGCTACCCTGAATCTTTGGTGCCTGTGAATGCTTCTGCAGAGGTGCTTGCGTTTGTGGTGCTTGCACCATGGGCTGGTGTGTCTGTGCTTATGCATTCGTTGCCTCTCCCTGTTGTGGTGTCTGGTCCTTTATAATACTCACCCTTTTTGCCTTGGTATGCTGGCTGGTATTGCATTCCCCCATTCCCTGGCATTACCCTGCTTCTGCACACTCTTGAGATGTGTCCTATATGTCCACATACCCAGCATCGGGGTGGCTCGCTCCCCTGTCCTTGGAACCCCCAGAAAATCCCCCTGGGTCCTGCTGCATCTGTTGCCCATTTCCTCGAGACCCCCATGGAAATCCCCCTTGGTTGTGCTGCACCTGAGGCACACACCCACATCCTCTAGATGGCCCTCCTCTTCCTCGAAAGGAAGAGGGGGCATTTCCCCACCCCTGACTCCTCCCTTCTCGGGCAGCAGTGCATACTGCGTCTTTGGTGTCCCTTGTTCTCCTGTGCTCGTCAGTACTGTCTCTTCCATGGCGTATTTAGTATTTAGATCGTTTTCTCTGTACTAACTTTGCTTCCTTTCCTTGTGTTTTCTTACAGTAGCCTACAACGGTGTACTATCGTGAGCAAGATTTCTGGCTAAGGCTTTGCCTCCATTCACACTAATGTCTTCAGTTGCTTTTGCACCAGCTCTGGTAACCCTTGGTATAATATTTGGTAGAATAATGCTACATTTTGTCTTAAGGTTATCGTGTTTCAAGGTGCCAAAGCTCTTGAATCGTCTGAATGTAGTGTAAGGGGTCTTCGTCTTCCCCCATTTTGCGTGCCATAATCACACTAATGTCTGACGTGTCTAGCTATTGTGTCCTTAGAGCTTGCCATACAGCCTCTCTGCAGTTTGCAAGTGGCGAACCATCGTGTGCTGTGTCTTGGGTGGTTACTCCTTTGTACCCCGCCCATTTCCATACATCATCAGCAGCTTCCCCAAGGATTGCCACTAGTGACTACTGTTAGGAAACTACTACTGTAGTTTCTACTGTTAGATATTGTAGGTAATTTTGCTTCCATGTGGCAACCCCCAAACTTTTTGCTGTTGTTTTACACCCTGATCTAGACTTTGTCAGAGAAGCACAGCCTTCCGCCGCACTCCTCTGGGCTTTCTCTTCATTCTTACGGGGAAACTGACATGCCCTTAAGACAGTCAGTACCGGGAAACGTTGTTTTCCGTAGTTCTTTTCTCATGTTGCAGCTTTCGGGCAACATGGCACAAGAGGGCACTGTAAGCTAAGTTACTGCACTCTTGGGTCTCTAATCATTCTACAGGCCCTAGTAACTCTCGATGGATTTATAATGAACTGTGCAAGTATGTCACGGACGGGACTGGTGGCAGCGATCGTTTCTTTGTGTTTTGAACTCCCTTTTGCCCTGTTAACCGCGCTTCTCGCGTTTGGCCAAAATGGGAGGCCTGGCTTCCAGAATGGCCAGACCACGAGGTTCTTTGTCCTGTCCGCTGACCGTCTTGCCCCTTCACCTTCCCCAGGTCGAGCCGACCCGGGGCCATCCTTATTTGGGCATGTACTTTCCCGTGAAACACAGATGCTTTTGCAGGCTTCTACAGGCCTGTTGTGAGCCTCCAGGATGTGGGCTGGGATGTCTGGTCCCAATACACATCCTGGGTGCCAGAAGACTCTAGTGTGTCTTGAATGCCTGGGACCACCGTGGTCTGTGATAGGTCCACGTATGGTGTGAGTGTTTTGTGAGCAGATCTCCCATTGGACCTCTCCGTTTTGGCGCGAAGGGAACCTTGGATAAGAGGAGGCTGGAAACACCACTACCAGGTCGATCTCCTGAGTTCTCACGAACAAAGGATAAAGGAGCCAAGTATCCTGCAACTAAGAAGCTGAGTCGAGGAATCGCTGGTGACCCGCTGAAGGTTTGGCACCCTGCCCAGCTGTCGTCCTGTGAGACCCCTCTGCCTCTGATTGAATGAGAAGGCCTGTACTGGCGCTTCGACCCTTTAGAATAGTGGGAACAACTATTCTCGGCATCTTCACCAACTCCTGTACGTAAGCCTTTGGAAGCGTCCCTGGGCCATACAGCGGACTGACCAGCCTACACAGGAGCCTTGCACTGTTACCGCCATCTGGCTGCTTCTGAAATCCAAGCCCTCGACACTCTCACATGCTTCGTACACTTGGCGTTGCCAGGTCTGAAGTGAGAAGTGTACATTGGGCCTGCAATACAAGCAGCTGCCGAGTTGCCCTGCTGAGGTAACCATCTGTGCATGTTCGCTGCGTTTGGGACACCCTCGACCCTGACTTCTGCTGCCGCAGAATCTACACGGCACAGAGACGTCCCTCTGATCACATCTGAACCTGCCAGCGAAGAAACTAACTCGGAGAAGCCTGGGTCTGCCTGCATCGGGGACCGGTGAGTAGTCAATACCCTGAACCGGTCTCCCTCCTGCAGAAGCCTGTGGCTTTCCCCTGCTGTTGAAAAGCAGCACCCCTTTCTCCGTACTCGCACCCTGCTTCTGCCCACAAGTGAGGCTACGCTTGAGTAGCGGGGGTCTGTTCGCCATCATTTGTTCACCTCTCTGAACTGCCCGATTTCCCTGAAGAGACACTCCTTGGCCCATTGGCACCCACGTGTGCAGGTACTTTTGAGCACAAGGCTCCACTCTTCGCAGGGCTCGGACTTCCATCTAGTTAGGTGGTCTCTGATGTCAAACTGGGCCTAACGATTACTTGCACTGCCTGTTTTCCTCCCCATCTAGGTGGTCTGCATATTTCGTGCTCCTAACTCGTTAGACCCCTTGGTCTAGTATATATATTGTATTGATTGTGATGTGTTGGTTTACTTGAGTTTTATCGTGATTCTTTACTATGGTCGATGTTACAAAGGCCTTGTAATAAATGTGTCTATATTTTTAATATAACACCTGCCTGGAGTAATTTGTAAGCGTCCTTGCTTTGTGTGCTCATTGCGGGCTTTCAGTCACCCTCACCCCTCTTGAGACCTAGTCTTGACCGCCGCCATCGCTACCCTGATTGGTCAGGCTTGTCCAGAGGTTACCCTTTTCCAAGAAACTAGGCTGGCCTCCTGAACCTCTGCTCCTCCAGGACAGAGTTCAGAAATCCATCTTAACAACTACTAGTCCCCCAGGGCCATTTTCTGTCCCACTGTCATCCTTTCCATTTCATATATCCATTTCCCTGCACCTGTGGTTAACTAGGGTACCTACACGTCAACTTTTCCTTGTCTATGTGTATCTATGGTCTATATTGAGGTTGTTCCCCTTCCTTTTCCAGTTGGGGCATTTGTGTGAATCCTGTCTCCCCATTCGCTCCTCGTGTCAATTGTATCTGCCTATCTAAATAGTGTTGAGACAGAGCTCATGGTATTTGGATCTAGTTAGGCCAAATAAAAGCTGGACCTAGCCTATACAAGCTTTACGATTGACTCCTGTACCATCAAGGTGATTGAAAAGGTAAAAACCTTAGGCACAATATTCGAGGCCTCCCTAAATGCGGTCTCACAGGTCGACTATGTGACAAAGAACACACATTACCATCTTAAAGTCCTGAGACAGATTAATCCTTTGGTGTCACGCAAAAATTGTGAAACAATTCGAGCTATAATCATGCCTCGGCTGGACTACTGTAACACCATATTATGTGGAGCAAGTAAAAAAAACATCCAACGGCTGCAGACAATCCAAAAGGATGTTATTAAAATAATTCACAATGTTACTAGGAAGAAACACATTTCACACTATAGAAGGGAGCTGCATTGGTTGCCCATAGAAAAATGAAAATAACTACTTGAAGTAAACCCTAAGAAAATACTCTCCAAACAGGTCCTTGCAATAAAGTGCCATACCTTTTGACTATTCCTCATGCCAAAAGAGCTTGAGGATCAGGAAAATCCTTCCCCCTTAAAGCGGCAAGTAACTGGAATAAACTGCCTGTATCTATGCGAGAAGAGTAAAGTTACCCTACATTCAGAAAAAAACTGAATACCACCATGTTAGAATAAATCAGCCACTGTTCTTTTAGTTCATGTCGTCCGTTTTTCACCCTGATGCCTGCGGGTTATGGCACGGTACAAATAAATAAAATAAATAAATCTGATCCCCCAGCATCTTGAATGTCAGTGCTGGCTATGGCATTCTCCCCTTCTTCCGTCCTGGGAGATCCCCAAGTCTCTGCACATATGGGAGCAAGTCGTCAAAACTGTGAGGAGTCTCTGGTGATCGATCATATTTGTCACCCTAGGATCCCACTGTATCTTTCCCTGCTTCCCCTGCCACACTTTTCTCGGTGCTCTTCCCAGTCGACCTGTGATTGGGTCGCCCCCATCCTCACTTCCCTCTGTGTGTCCCCTACTGAGTCGGTGTCCACATCACTGCAAAAATCACCATGAATCTCAGTCTCCTATAGGTCATGTCTTTGGCGGGCTTCCCTCCGAAGTCAAGTCCCGACTGCCTCTTCCCCCACAGGACCCCATGCCTGTCCAGTCTGATAAAGTGGCAGTACAGTCCTGTGTCGACGTGCTGTCTGGCTAGGTTTGCCTACCTCATACCATTTTGTTATCTCTAGTGCCCATTGCCCACTTTATCATTGTGTCTCTAATTGTGCGCTCCTCTTTGCGGTTGCGCCATGTGAGTCACTCTAGTTGCCACTTTCTCTGTTCCCTCTTCACTACAACTTGCTTTGCCTTCTCGTCCTCTTCTCTCGTCTTTCGATCTCTTCTAGCTCCCTCCTCCTCTCGCTGCTCCCGCTCTCTCTTCCTCCTTTTGCTTGTCTACACACTCTTGTGTCTCTCCTCTGCTTGCTTTTCCCTTGTGCCTACTTCTTCGATTATCTCCGCCCAGTCTCTCGCTTCACTGTTCCCCTTTAGGCCCTCCATTTCTTTGATCACCCTCGCTGTTTCTCCCATTGCCTTCCCATTTAGCTTCAGTAGGATCTGCCTTCTTACCCATTCATTTGAGGCTATTCCCTCTAACCCCTCCTTGGTGCTATTCTATGCCTTGATGCATGCTCCCTTTCCGCTGTCTGCCTGTCCAACCTCTTTCTACCCCTCCTCCTTGGTATATGATGGAGGCCAAAATACTGGGCATGTGTACCCCTCTACTGCCTTTAGCTCCCGTAGTGGGTATAGCCCCTGCTAGTCTTCTGTATGCCCTTCCTTTTCTCTTGCAGAAAAAAGGTGGAGAAGCAGAGGTCGGGGACGCTGGACCTGGTGTCTCCTGTTGGCTCTGCATCCATGGACGCCTCGCTACTTCCCCCTCGCCCTCCTGGAACATTCCCCAAAGGTCAATTATCATCATACAGTTAGTTAATTTCTTCCTGAAAAGTGTCCTGTAAGTGTGTCAGTAGATGTTGCTACACATTTTTGGAGAAACATCTGCATTGTGCCCATGGCTTAGTCAATTTACCCTCTGTGCTTTTCGTCCATTCTGTGCTGTATTTACAAATCTTGTCCTTATAGGGTGGAAGGGTTTTCCACAAGTGCTGTTGAGGCATGCCCCCCCGCTCTTCCCTTGGTGCATTGCTCTTATACTTGACCTCAAGTGGAGGCTTTCGATACTCTGCTGTTACAAAAGCACAATGAAATAACAGTTTAACAATTCTCGAGCCTCTCTGGCCCCAAAACAACCTGTCGAGTGTGCTCCACGCACCGCCCTTCGGCAACTCTCTGCCTCCTCAGGCATGGCCACCAATCTTGCGCAAGCGCTTTCTGTGCACCACCACTGGACAACCTCCTCTCTCAATCTTAAATTTCTCAACACTTTTACACAACACCTCATGCTCTCCGAGTCCTATGGACAGACCTAATGGGTGACATCACCAACTCATAAAACAAGGTAGGGCTAAAGATTACTTACAGTGTACACAATGCTAGAATTCCGTTGAGTAAACATATACACAACCCTAACATGAACCCAGAGCTGTCTTCCTGCCTTCTAACAGGGATACCAATATGTCTTGTGTTCAATCTGTACCTACAATGTCGCCTTGTAGATAAAACATCTCTGCGAGACTTAACCAGATGAAAACCTTCCGCAATCTAGGCCAGCTCTCTGTGCTAAACTATAAACAGGGGTACCATCATCTATGACCCAAGCTAAAACGCCCAGCCCACAGGAAATCCGCTATTCACAACTTCTGTCATGCGTGCCCTTTAGTCAATAGTTAGTTATTCACCAAAACCTTTTACCTCAAGACCAAATGTGACCCAACCACAAAAATGACACCTATCTCTGATCCGTTCCCTGGTGTGCTTTACAATACTCGACACTAATAGACAATACACCAAAGAGATACTCAACAATACTCCGTACCACCTTCGCACCCCAGTTACTTTCCAACTTGTGTTAGTTGCTGTGTGGCTGAGTCAATACTTACACTCCGTGATCTGATGCTGTTCAGCGACTGGGTTTCCCAAAGCTGCCAAGCCACCCTTCTGGTCTGCTGGACTCACAATTCACGGCAGGATATTTCCAAGCTGGATCCTGACTGCCTTTGCACGAGGTGTGGTTTCCCATTCTTCACGGATCGCGCAGCCCTCAGGACGCTGCGGTGGGAGAGGCAGCTTCAAGGTGAACGGGCATAGCCAACCATCCTGTGCTACTAACTTGTTGGAGGAGGGGTCGAAGTATGCCAGAGGTCTGGGGATTGCTACTAGTTCACCCGTTCCGCTCCTATGGGCCTAACAATCCTTTCCCCAGGTCTTGTGGAGGGCAAGTAAGAATAGTCGTTTATTACAAAAACCAACAGGGATCATACTGGACATTCAAAAGATCTCCAGATTCTCCAATCCAATAAGCATGACACCCAGTTTTGCTACACAATGGGGTCAATACCTGGGTCCTCCCCAAAAACCTATTGCCCATTTTAATTGGGTGCTCAGAGTGGTAGGCAGTATGAATGACCTATATACATTTTACTCTATTGGACCTTCCATGTCAGATGGCTGGTCTGCCCCTATCCCATGAATCTATTACATTGATGCAGGGTCACAGGATTACCATTGGCCCTTGCCCCCTTCCATCCCCCCTGGATTCCTGTCCCGCGATTAGCTGGAACTAGTCTTCTCAGGCCTCAGTGCACATCTTCAAGGGGATATGAGCTGTTCATCTTCCCACCAGGGTGAATACCCATTGTCTAGCTCGACTGCATCGCATGGTTGAAGACCACAAAATATAGCTCTTCTCATCTGCAATTATGAGGATTTGTTCTGCAGGTGGCTCCTTGTTGTCTTAAGTTTAGATTGTGCTGTTTGTCTCAGACCTTGACTGTGACCTCTGGCCTTCCCGCTCGGTGCAGCCTGGTTCTGTTCCCCCTTGCCCCCTGTCCTGTGGCTTGAGGCCTTATGTGATTTTCATTAGACTTCTATGATTTCTACACACTTATATTGTGCTATTTTGCCTATAGGTTAGTCCACCTTGGTCCTACCAGGCTCCTTATGTACTCCTATAGTTCCATATGGCAACTAACCCTAAGCATCCACATGCTTGCTCTGCATCTTTTCATGCCCTTGCATCCAGCATTTCTGCACTTGGCTAATGAGAAAATAATAAAAGCTTTGACAATATGTATATGTATCTGTCCTCCCTCTACATAACTGTGTAAGCATATTCTTCGTGTATACAAGTGTGCGTTCATGTAAAGCTGTGTATGGTTGCAAGTGTACTTCATGACTAATGCGGCTACGTCGTGTTGTCACTTAGTGACGTCAGCACTGTGGTTACTCAGCATTTTTTTCAACTACATTCATCATGGCATTTGGGTCTACGACCACTGTTGAGGCACCTGTATCCATAAAGACATTTACTGGATAAGGTTGGAATGGCTGTCTGAGGGAATACCTCTCTGCATAAGTGTCACTGGTGCTCCTGGGGGTTGTCCGAACTGAACCCTTAGGCCCTTTTTTCACAAGGTAACCATGTCTTACTATGGATGGGACAGAGAATAACTTCGCAAAATGACTGACTTGGGAAGTTAGCAAATAGAATTATTTCATTAACAATTATCTAAAACAGGGAGTACAATGGAAATCACAAAGCATAATCGTGAAGCTTTTCATTAAAAAAACATGTCTATACTAAAAGTTAATCATAAGTGAAGTCATACTACGTGGCAAATTAAGAAACCTACAGGAGATTGTGGTTGTCTAAAGGAGAATATCTAGGTATACTTTCTGTATGGGATTGGGTTGTGATTGGGTCTCTATAGTCGGGTGCACAACTCATGCCCACCCCTTGTGCAAGTCAACCTCAATATTTGTTAGATACATGACACCCCATTGGCTATCAAACTATAGGGCTCTTCGTATAAGGCCCTCTTTAATTGGTTGGCACGCTTGTACCCTTCTGGAACATTCAATGCTCTAGCAGCATGTAAGCTGGTACCCCCTTGTGGTTTCTTGGATGCAGGAACTTTGTTCCCTCTGGTGCTAAAATACTGGCCTTTAGGTAGTCTCTGATTGCTTCATCTGTCGTTTCCTTACATTAGAACCCTCAATCAACATCAATTATGACCTTCATTCCTACTGCTTTCTTTGTTGCGTTTTTGCATTGTGTAATTATCATCCTGATTACACAGAATTCAAACATCATCACAACTGTAGCTCCCAGGAGCTTGAAGATATTCGCCATCCATTGCGGAACCCAATTAAGGCAAACCAACTACCATCTGCAATATCTTCTGTTTCATCATCCATTTTGGTACGCAAGTTTGTCAGCAACATTATAGCCCCTGTCAAGGTCCCATTCTCGACATCATGAGAAGGTATGAACGTGCAACATGATGGCCCCATTTTGGCACAAACACCTCCATCCATTGCTGTGATCATATCAAGGACATATCTGTCACGCTTACCACTGGTGCCCTGCAGGAGTGCCTGGTCCGGACTGTACTGCAGAGTGGCCCCCGTACTGGTCCCCTTCACCCGGTCATATGTCCCAAACACACCTTCCCTCGCCTGGAGGAAAAACCTCTGGGGGGCTGTGAGGTAGGAGGGGCCTGGGTGTGTTCGAGACGAGCGTCGCTGGTGTTCTGAGGCGGTGTTGTGGAAACCTAAGGGGCAAACAGAGGGTGTCTACTGTGGAAAAATGACTGCAGTGTCCCCCCTCTCCTCTCTCTGTCCCCCTTGAAAGGTGAGGCTGGCTGGAGCGCGTGGGATGCCGCTCAACTGGGGTTCTGTGTCTGCAAACGCGGCTCCGGAGACGAGTCCCGAAAATGGAGCTGAAGTGGATGAGAGTCTCTCTCCCAGGGATAATGACTCTGCTAATTGTCTTATGTTCTTTCTCTCTCCCCAGGTGTTGGACTTCAGCGCAGAACCGGTAGCAGAGCCCTGAAGATGGATAATTAGTTCCTGGATACAGGTTAGTTCTCGAGTTCTTAGACAGGGGTTTGGTTCTGATGGGGTTAGAACGGAAGGCGGCTGCTAACCCGGTTGCTTGCTTCTGTACAGGGCAGGAGCTGGAGGCCTGGAAGACCCAGGGCGGGAGCAGTCTGCGAAGAATGTGAGGAGGACGGAGTCTGCGGCCGAGCAGCGTTGAACAGGATCGTGAAGGCCGTAGGCCAAGACTGAAGACCCAGATACTGAAGGTTGCTGAAGGATGCTGAAGAACTGAAGGATGCTGAATGTTGGAAGGATGATGAAGGTTCGAAGGATGATGAAGGACCGAAGGATGCTGAAGGACTGAAGGATGCTGAGGACCGAAGGATACTGAGGACCAAAGGATGCTGAAGGAGTCCCAACTGTATGCAGAAGAATGCTCTCGACCAAGGAGCTCAATGCAGAAGATGCTTGAGCACAGGAGTGGTAAGTGAAACACTACTCTTGTTAGAAGCAGAAGATACGCTAAGCACAGGGTGTGGTCCAGGGCATCACTTTATAGTCCTGTGCAACATCCTGCCAGAGCTAGATGCGTAAGGGCGTTGGCTTCGTGCACATGCTCAGTGCTTCTTGGCTTGTGATAGGCAGTGCCCTGGTCGTCAGCTCGTTCTTGCGGCCTGTAGCTAGGCCACGGCCACCCACACACCCGCGCCAGCCAGCCACCATCCCTGTCCACCTTTTCCCTATTGTATAGGAGGGGGGCTCCGTCCCCCTTTTAGCCCGCCACCCCTGAGCCCGTAACAGTATCTGTTCTGGATGGTCATCAGCCTTATGGCTCTCAATTCCTCCTTGTTCGCAATCAATCCCCTTAATAGTGGTGTTGATCATATGAAGAGTTCCATCTGGTAATCTGGAGCCATTTAGCATTTGCCATAGTGTGGATTCCTGGCATAAAGATAGTCATGAATATCGAGGCAGTCTTACTGAACAATCTATGTTCATACGGAATAGCATCAAAAGCTATCGACTTTGCTGAAAAGTACTTCTCTCTTCTTGTTCGGTTGAGGAATTTGAGTGATCACCTCCTCCTCAAATGGGCATCTGCCTTTGGAAATGTGCTAATATTCAGGTAATTTGTTGGGATCACTAATACTGCAACATGAATAAGTACCTCTCCAATCCTTGGCCAGATTCATTTAAGCTCTGGATTCATAAGCCCAATATCAGTCCATCAGGAAGGTTTATGACATTGATTATAGTCTTACAGACTATTTCTTCCTTCATAATTCTTCCCCTTTCTTTGGAAGCACAAAGTTGCATTTATCAATTGAACCACTCTCATCGGGCCGATTCGTCTTCTACCCATGTCAACAGTTTGGTGTGATTGGCCCAGGATTTTAAACAAGCATCATTCACTCTCTATACTTCAAGCAAATATTCTGATTTTAATAGATTAGCTGTGCAAGACATCAAGCCTCCTTCCCATCCTTTTGTAGATTTCACTTGTCCATAAACTAAAACTGGTGTCAGTTACCAACATCCAGGCCATCCTGCTACTTTTGGTTTTAACAGGCCAATTCATGGTCTTCATTTCTGCAACTACCACCTCTTCTTGTTGTCTCACAGCATATGTACGCATCTAGCTTTTCCACACAGGTTCCTTTCCATCTGTGTAGTCTCAATATAATCATCCTGGATCAGAAATGACCATTTCGACCTCCATCACAAGGTGACCCAGCTTCCTTGAAATTGGCCTCTTGTCATGCATGCTGCAAGATAAAGACACCTGGCACTGTATACCGGAATGTCTCTAGAAATGAACATTTGTGTTCCATCCATATCATATGATATGAGTGAGCAGACATAGCAACTCTCCTTAGAGTTTTTCTCACCTATGTTTTTCATGTTTTGATACCACATGTTGTTACCCCAAATGTGCTGCGTCAATCCCATCATCATCTTCTGCATTTCTCTTACTTCTCACTATTACCAAGTCAATGCTCAATAAGTAATAACATAGTTCATCATAAACAGTTCTTTCTCTCGGTAGAACCATAGGTATCTCCACCTTAACAGAAGCGAGTACATCAAGAGCAGTACTTGCAGTTGGAGGAATCACAGAAGGCCCTACCTCAATGGGAACTTTAATAAAATAAGGAATGCTAAACAGAAGATCCTGAAAGACACTGTATAGTGGCACATGCGTATATCACAACCAACATATCAATTTCCACCATTTGCAACATTCTGGATTTAGTTGGGCTTGCTCATTCTCAGAAATGGTACCATTTTCAAGTTTCCTCATTATGCCTGTGTGCTATTTAAAAGGAAGGAAAAGCCCCTTTTAATCAGGCAATTCGGGTCTATCAGGTAACTGCAGAATCTGTTCAATTATCACTGTGACCAGACTCCTTATTGCATGGCCATTTTTAGGATCATGCCGAAAAATAGGTATGCTAATGTTAAACCCAACAATAATAGGATAAGCTCAAAGTATATAACAAAAACAGCAAGTAAGATCCTATGGGCATCCTCATTTCTCAAAACCAGGTAGTCAACCAAATAATTTCGTTGTACAAAAAGAATCAGCGTACTGGTCACACTTCCAATTCCTTATTAGGCGCTGGCACTTCATATCCACAATAAGTCAACTTTCTAAAGTTATACTCTGTGGCTCAATAAATGAGTTTGCACAACTGCTATATTATCTATAAACAGCATCCTGTAGAACTACAGTCCAAGTGCAAATCTGCTGCACTCATCGATTAATATGTTTTTTTAATCATCCTTCCTCATCATCGATCGAGTCTGCACAGGCTGAAACTCTTGTTCTGGTCTTGCTTCTGAATCAATCATTAGGGGTGCTTCAGCCTCTCCAATGTAGACCTTATCAATGAGGTGAATCCATGCTCTTCTACCTTGGACGTTTACTGCATAGGGAGTAATGACTTCCACAACAAACGGGACAAGAAATCTAGGTTCACACAACTTTTGGGTCCAGTTCAGGGAACAGAAATATCACAACAGACAAACTTCTGTGCTGATAGGTTTGAAACTCCGGCTGCTGAATGGTCTTCATCTGTGTTCCGAGACCAACCCCCTGGCACTTAAGTTGATATGAAATGACAGCGATACTGTCATACATGTTAAGTCCTTACTTCATTTATTTCCAAACAGTTCTGGCGAACTCTGGGAATCACTTTTGCTCCTCGATGAAGGAGCCAAAGACATTCTCATTCGTCTCCCTGTTATTAGTTCATGGGGTGTGAGGTGATGGTCCAAACCAGGCCGATTCATTAGGGCATACAGCACTAAGGACAGGCAATATAGCCATCCCTTTTTCAGTGTCAATTTCAATTTGGCAAATCTCTCTTTTAGGCGGCCGTTGAGTCTCTCACATGTTCAGTTTGCTTGCAGGTGATGAGCAGAAGAAAACGTATACTTGTTCAAATACTTCTTTAACAAAATGTGGCCAATTATCAGATCTCAGCACTTCACACACTCCCCATCTTGGAAAGACTTCAGTACTAAAAACTTCACTGCTCTAGTGGCATCAGGGTGTGTCCAAGGACCTGCTTCGATCCACCTGGAAAAGGGACACACCACCACTATCAAATACCTATATCAGCTACATGCTTGCAACATGTCAACATAATCAATATGTAAATTCTGAAAAAGACCATTCGGTCAAGGAATCCCACCTAATCATTCACAGTGTATGACCAGCTGTAAACGTTTGACATACGATGCAATTTATTACATAAAATGCAACGTGTTCTAACAGTTTCAGTACAAACCAGTCTTCTGCAATAGCTGCAGAAAAACTCTCCCTAGTTACATGCGCTGGGTAGTGCAGCTGTTCAAGCGCTACCTTTAATAATGCTACTGGCATCACCAGCTTTCAGGTACTGTCCTGCCACCATAATGCTTCTGTGAGGGATAAAGAACACCCCCTTTGCTTCCGCAATTCTTGCTCTTCCTGTGGTGCACTGCCTTGAGTTTCCATTAACTGAGCTCTTGGTAAATGGTTAAACCCTTCGCCACCATCATTTAAACCACCTTTTCTTTAACATTTGGAGCATCAAAACTTGAACTGATGCATATGCAATTTTTTTTTGCTTATGCATCTGCGGCTTCGTTCCCGCGAGCAATAAAGTCAGATTGCATAGGGTGCGCTGCACCTGTAACGATCACTATGGCTACTGGGAGTGGTAGTCACCTAATAAGCCTATCCAATAAGGATGCATGTTGCACTGGAGTGCCATCCGCTCTGAGGTAACCCCTCCTCTTCCAACACGCTAGCCCTGCATGTACAGTCGATGTCACATAGGCAGAGTCACTGTATATCATTACTTCATGTCTGTGTTTTTCAAGCACTGCAATAAGCGCTACCAATTGTGCTGAAACGTGAGACCGTAGTCTTGCAATTGCTACAACCTCGTATTCACCATTTGCTCTATGCCTCACTACAGCTGCGACAGAATTCCTTTCCCCACTTGTCTGATACATTTTTGAAGAACGGTCTATGAAAAGAGAATCTCCCTCGCTGACAGTGTATCGTACGCTATCATAGAACTCCTCAAAATTCACGCAATCATGCACATGTTCACCCTCCGTCACTGGTTCGGCTACAAATGTGGCAGGGTTTACCACTGTACAGCTAACAATTATAATCGGGGGATTAGATATATTAACTTTGTACATTGAAGCCCTCTGCGATGTCAATGTACCCTTAGGTTTCTCCAAAATAGCAAACAAGCATGCTCTACAAAAGGTGTCAAGACAACCCATTACAATGTTTGCAGACTTCTCAATAGCAAATGCGGCGACTGCCAATGACTGTTGGAAATGCCCCTTCATAACTGGGTCTAAAATCCCACTGTAATATGGCAGAGGTTTGTACCGTAGGTCTCTGCGTTAGCACTGCTGCCATAAATGTCCCATCAGTGTGGGAAAATAAAAAGAATGCCTCATCATAGTTGGGAATTCCTAAAATGGGAGCTGTACAAATTGCTTTTTTTAACTCGTCAAATCCTTACTCTCTGTCCATTCTTTTCCTTATTCACTTGTGCTTTCTTGAAAGCGTGCAGAAGGGGTATTGTGTACCAGCTGTAGTCAAATACCCACGCTCTTACATAATTGCATGAGCCCAAGAATTATTACATCTGCTTTATTGTTTCCGGTTTGACAGTTTTCATGATCACTTCAGCCCTTTCAGGTGTCACCTTTTTACCCTCATGTTAGATCAACTGACCCATGTCCAACATTCTTGACAATACTGCAAATCTTATCTACTTTGTATCCCTTGTCTGCTAGTCATTAGTTGAATTTGAATCGAATCTTGCCTACACATCTTCTGTCATGCTACAAATCAGAATGTCATCTACATACTGTATCAAAGTGCTTTTCAAAATAGATATTGCCAAGGTCCATCTGCAGGACTCTATTAAAGCTTAATGGGGACTCACAGTACCCCAGGGGCACCCAAGTATGTTTCAGTCAAATTTGGCGAAATGCAAAGGAATTTTAGTCTTGCAAGTCTTTGTGCAACAAAATTGAGAGAAAAACGCATTTTTCAAATCCATCACCGTAAAATAGTGTGCTATTCCAGAGATATTGCATAGTATTGTCGCCAGGTTTGGAACTGAAGGAAACTCGGCCTCTACAATCTGGTTAAATTAGTTTCATATCTTGTATGAACCTCCATGGTCCTCCCTTTAGTTTTTTCACAGGGTACACTGCAGTGTTGCACAATGACACCGACGGTACCAAAATACCTTGCTGCTTTAATGCTGAAATAGTTTCAAAAATTCCCTCTGCGTCTCGACATTGGATATCGACTCATTAAAGATTGCTCCTGGTTTCAGCTTTATTTTGACCTCTCCTTTAAAAAGGCCTACATCATAGGGGCCTGTAGTCCATAAACCACTTACCACTTCTCCAAGTCTTCATCAGAAAATGCTGGACGCGGTCGCATTATTGCCATGCACTGTGGGATCCCAATTTTTTCTATCTTAATCCAATATGTAATACTCATCTCAACAAGTACTACATCATCTGCTGGATCATCTCTAAACATCATCGTTGGTCAACCTGCACTCCACTCCAACGGTAATTACTGTTATCTATGCTCTACCCTCATCTATACCTGCAAGCATTGTCATGTCCCCTCGTACTATGGCTGCATTTAATTCTAAGGGAATTGTCTGGTCTATCCCCCTTCGTCCATAAGTACATGAATTCATTAGGTATCCTCATAGTCCTTCCATCCAAACCAGGTAGCTTGGTCAACAAAATGCTCTTCCCATAAAGGAAAACGTCTGGTTCAATTGGCACATCCCGCAGAGTCATCTGCCCCGTCAATGCCAATATAAATTCACCCACATTCATATATTGTATCCAGGGAGTGGAACACACTACACCTTCATCAATAAAAGAAATCATTAAGTTTTGCCATTAAGTCTCTTCCCAGAATATTAACTGGTGTCTGCCGTGAAGACAATCATGGTACAGACATATCACATTCTCCTATGGAGACTGGCAATTCATTGGTAAAAGGAAATCTACTTGTAGCTCCAGAGAATACCTGAGCATTCATAGCATTTCTCGACATTGGGTATTTTCTCTCTTGTACATGAACGAGTAGCCCCAGTGTCAACTAAAAATGAAAAGGATTTGCCTCCTTTAGTCACATCAACCCTTGGTTCCTTTTGAGAGTGCGGTCTCACAGATAGTACGGAACACATCAAGTCACCCTGTGAGCTGTCCTGTTGTGGACACATACATACCACTGGACCTGTAAAAGGAATCCCTTGTACCACTGTGAACCCCCCTATTCTAGGTGTCAATTACCTGGTGTTTGCGTTCTGCATGGAAGCGTGCTGCAACTGCCCTTGCAGTGGGTTCAAAGGTGCTTGCTGCAGTTGCTGTATCTGTTGTACTTGTGCCTGATACACTGTCTGATCTTGGGTGAATCTATCCCTAACCTGTGCGCTATATGCTGGAGTATGAGCTCCCCCCCCCCACTCTTGAATACGAACCATTTTGCATATACCCTTGGCTCCCACATATGCGCACGCTATTTGCCCTGCCATTCCACATGTCCAACATACAGGAGGGTTTTGCCTAACTAGCCCTTCCTGATTAAATCCTCCTTGCATATCTGATTCTCATTCTGCCCACTTTGACACCCACCTTGAGTATTCTGAAATCCACCTCTTCCTCTGCAACTCAGACCTCTACCTCATGGTATAAACCCACTTCCTCCTTGATTCATTGGTCGTGGATTATTCACCTGCAACGTATTGACTTGCTGAACTTCTAGCCATTCTCCACTTGCCGATACCACTCCCTCTATGGTGTATTTTGATAACTTGTTCTGAACTAGCTTAGCTTCCTCAATTTTTCTAGCCTCTTTCTTTTTATTCTTTTCTTGTACAGTCAACAGTGATGCACTATAGTCAACTGTAGCTCAGGCCATGGTGTTGCTTCCATCCTCACAAACTACTCAAGTTGCCTTTGCACTGGCTCCAGCAGTGCCAGACACGAAATGTGGTAAAATACTGTCACTCTTTTACTCCATGGCTCATGCATTTAAAGAGACCAGCATTCCTTAATGTAAACAAGTGGATCTTCAGCTTTTGCGTCATAATTGCACCCATATCTGATACATCAGGATATTGTACTCCAAGGGCTCACCAGACATCTGCCCTACAGTTATTAAATAGTGCTCCATCATGCACAGTGCTTTTTGCCATGACACTTGAATAACCTGCTCGTCCAAATGTCATCTGCTCTTTCCCAAAGAATAGCTGCTAAAATACCCTTAATATCCCCTATTGCTAAAGTGCTTCTTCTGGTCATTTTCTCCAACTCATAAATCCATTTTCCCACACCCACCATTAAGCTGGGGAGTTTGCACCTTAAATTATCCTTGTCCATCTATGGCCATGGAATATACTGTGGTCTCAACCCACCCTTCTCTAATAGAGGAAACTTCATAAACCCTATTCCGCAATTCGCTCCCATAGTTTGTCCATCCATGGTAGGCACAATAGTCCCTGATCACCTTCCTGACAGAGACCTTAACCGATTTACATAAAGTGGCAATCTTCCCCTTTGACTATATAATCGCCCTTTAGAGTGCTCTGGCATGCTATAGGATCTGGCATCCTATCCTTAGATTGTTCTAAATCAGACTGTCTTACTCTCGTTTGTCTGCAGACATCCCTCGGGCCGCATGCACCTCTTACTCATGGAAGGTGTCCCTCTCTATGTCAGACATATCTAGCCCCCAGCTAGTATTGCTCTCCTCTCTTTCACCTTTATCCAAAGTCAGCCTACAGAAAAAGCTCTATGGTCAAGACTAAATGGGTCTCTTTCTTTGCTTCATGATTGGAAGACCAGGGATCAATCTCCCTTCCCCCAGCTTCCCGGTTTGCCACTCTCTTAAATCCCAATAGGAACTTTTCTCCAATGCTCCCTATATCTAAATCCTCCTCATCTATTGTAACCTTAGATGGCCCGGACGTTGCTCCCTGTAACAGGAGGCACTCCTCTATATCACTCCATTGCATCACTGGACTTGGCTCCATTCATTCAATCTGAATGTGATTAATCTGGCATTCTCGCTGTCTCCGTTTTCGTTCTAATTCTTAGTTTTCCTCTCTCCGCCTCCTTGCTTCCCATCCAATTCCTCTTTCCTTCTCATTTCTTTTCCTTTCCTCCGCTCTTCCCTCTTCCTCTTTTCATCTCTGCTTCCTTTTATCCTTAATTTCTGCACTTCCCACTCTTCCTTCTGTTCAGCCTATCCCGTTCTTCTATTGCCCTCTGTATGTCATACTTCCTTTGTTCTTCTTCCCCTTCTTTCCTCTGCTGCAGCTGTTCTGTCGGATTTTCCTTTTTTGCTCTTCTTGTAATCTTTCCTCATTCCTTGTCTTCATCTTGATATTCCCTTTGCCTCACTTTTGATGTGTCTTCAAGTTTAAGCAATATCTGTCCTCCCATTAATTAATTCATTCATTTCGAGCGTTACCCTTCTCCTTTTCTCCCTTCCATCTCTTAATTTCTTGTTCTGTTGATATATTCGATTGCTCACTTTTCTCCTCCGTTTTGGAAGACCTTAAAGGTCTCTTGCCTCTTAGTCTCCTCTGGACTATCGTCACTGTTATAAGCAAACAGTTTGTATATCGGATTACTATACCCAGTCACCTCTTTCAATGGATACAATCCTTTACGTTCTGTACTGACTCTTTTTTCTTCAATGAGGCAAGGGCAGCAGAAGACAACACCTTCCTCCTTGCACTGATTAAGCATCCAATCCTCAGGTGGCGGATCCTCTCTTTTCTCGGTACATCTTCCAAAGCTCTATAATAGCTAACCTCTTCTCCAATTTCTTTCCTGTGTACAAAGCGTGCAAGTATGTGGTCATGCGTTGCAATACCGCTTTTGCCAAAGATCCCCTTGTGGCCATGGCATGAACATCTTATCTGCCATGCCTTTCACCTATTCTGCACTATACAGTTTTAGTTTGAGAATATGTTTTGGTAAGTTTTTGCACAAATGCATCAAAGGATTAACATCTTCCATTGTGACAAGTCTCAATTGACTGCTTAGCAACACTTTTACAAGAAATATGTTTATAATAAATATGAACGCGCTCCAACAATCCACCTCTCAAAACCTCAGCCTAGCTATAAGTCGGTATCAACAACTTTCCTAGATAGACGAGAGTTCCTTGACTTTTTCCAACTCTTTTTTACATAATTGTCGCTCTTCCACACCTCAAAAACAAACATATACAGACAGGTCAACTCTTCAGATTAATCCTCAGCACTTCCTTATTCCTGCCCCTAAATATACCAGACAGGGGTTTAAGTTATTATCCTACAGGGATCTATCCTCTGCGTCACCTAGTTTACTTCAACTGAAGTGTAGAACGACTTCTGTAATATTCCTGAACCAGTACTCATAGGCCCATCTCTTACCTATATACACAAAGAATGTCACTCATCACTGTTGCTCCACTGTTTTCTAAATCCCGTTACTTTTTAAAACTTTACCACAATCCCATTCCCTCAATGTGCCATTCCCCTTAGTCTGCTCACCATTTTCTTTGTTTAGCTCCAGGCCTTCCGTATCAACTCCCCAATCAACCACTTTTGCTTTCCATCTGCTCAGCGCCTGGGGAAACCAGGGGGATTTCGTGAAAGAGGGGCCCATCCCACCTGTATCGATTTTCTTGCAAGAAATTCTATAGCAGCCACTCTCCACAGGAAAGCTTGCAATTTTCCAGCTAGATGGAGAAGGGCATTCCATCATCCGAAGCACTAGAGGTTACTAGGTCAATGGGTCTTTGGAACCATCCATCATGCTACCACATGAACCAACCCTTTTACTCAAGGTAACATGTCATACTATAGATGGGACAGAGAATAACTTCTCAAACTACGCAAAGACTGGACTCGGGAAGTTATCAAATCACATTTTAACAATTATCTAAAACGGGGAGTACAACAGACATCAACGGACATCGCAAAGCATAATCTCAAAGCTTTTCAATAACATTTTTATACTAAAAGTTTATCGTAAGTGACATACTATGTGGCAAATTAAGAACCTTACAGGTTTCTGTAAGGGATTGGGTTGCAATTGGGTCTCTAGTCAGATGGACAACTTATGCCCTTGTGCAAGTCACCCTCAATATTTATTAGCAACACAACACCCCATTGCCTTTTCAAACTACAGGGCTCTTTGTTCTACAGCCCTCTATAATTGGTTGGCACGCTTGTACCCTTCTGGAACATTCAATGCTCTAGCAGCACATAAACTGGTACCCCAGGTGCTGCTGGATGGACTTGCCCTCATCTTCCCACCAAATCAGCCTGCCATTTCTCATGCCATCGGCCATTCACATGGTTTTTGAACTTGCAGTAGCTCCTCATCTCTGGGAATATATGGAGTATGAGCACTTGCTATCTTCAGTCCGATGCACCATGCTCTTCATCTATTTTCATCCTCAGCTTACATGTGAGAAACCAGGAATTTGCTCATATTATAGAATTTATGTCTTTAATGAGGAAACTTGGCACTCATGGTCCCTTCTTTGCAATTTTAACAAGGGATGCCTTGGGTTCTCACATGTACTGTTCTTCGCACGCTGATATGGCTACATCTAGTGTTTCACTGCAAGCCAGACAGTCTTCTGATCTTGCTTCAAATTCAAGCCTTTTCTTTGCTGCAACACACATAGCTTCAACTGCATCTTCCTTCATGAAGACTTGCTTACTAAAATAGGTAATTAATGTTCAGAAATCTATATATGTGCACAGCGCAGTCTATGTACTACGTATAGCCAGGCTTATGAATACTTTAACTACTGGCATTACAGTGTCTGGACAGTTTTAGAACAGCATGCATTTTCTCCACACATGCATGCAATCTTCATTCCACACAAGAAAGTCAAGTCTTTATTTCACAATCAGATTCCGTTTCCCCTATTTTTCAGTTAATCCACTTCAGTGCATCATTCTTGTTCTTCGTGATGTCACCAGCTCCTCCTCCCCACATCTTCTGGCGCTTTTCTCAAGAGATCACCAGTCTTTCAGGGATACTTCACATAGGGCTTCCTTAATGGAAGCCTCATCTTAAAGACTCTTAGCAGTATAGGTATCATTACTGGCGTTGCACATGTCACAATTTCTGGTTTCCAACATATAGGCAGGCCTTCCCGTAGATGCATTCAGCTGCTTCTCTACAGAACAATGAGTGGCTTTGTGCATCGACTCTTCGGGCCATCATGTGCATGGGGATGGGGGGGGGGGCATTCCTCAGACGCTCTCCACACTCTTTAATGGCTTTCATAAAATTACACACCCAGCAGATCAGTGCACCTCAGTGATCAATTTCAGTACCCGTACATAATGAGTAGCAAGAATGACATTGTTATATTTTAGGTAAACCATAGATACACCTGATGCAGGGAGAAGCTAAACCTCCAAACGTGTAGTGCAAGCAAGAATGTCAATCACACACTTTGGCAGCCAAAAACATTTCTGCAGAGACTACATACTGTCAAAGGCTAAATCACAAGATGCTCATGTAACAAGCAAACTATTGTATAATACCTTGTATGGACATACATGCTTATAAATACACAAATACCTGAAGCAAGTATTGTTGA
Source organism: Ambystoma mexicanum (assembly GCF_040938575.1). Classification (NCBI taxonomy): domain Eukaryota; kingdom Metazoa; phylum Chordata; class Amphibia; order Caudata; family Ambystomatidae; genus Ambystoma; species Ambystoma mexicanum. The sequence continues at coordinate 828,513,114 of NC_090939.1, forward strand.
AATCGATTTGGGTTTATCCCTAGGAGAGCTGAGGTTTTTTGCATTGGCGCCAACTCATTTTCCTAGTACTAGTGTCCACCCAGCTAGGGACATTTACCTGGAGAACCCGATTACTACATGACACAGTTGCACGTCCCCACAGACATTGTAATAAATACCATACATCACCCACAGACCAGCCCCTATAAGGAAAAAAAGTTAAATGGTACAAGCTATCCCAGAAACACCAGCAGGTTAGCTGTGCCCATTCAGGCTCAAAGACATTCCAGCTTTAGCCATAATCAAGATCTAGTGGTCGAAAGACGTAGTGGAACTATGTTCCCTGCTGGCTTATCCCTCCTCAGACTTTCCACGCACCATACAAAACGATGCGCCTGCTGTTTGTACTTCTTCCTACTCTCATGGGTTATTAACAAAACCGTTACCGGCTGAGACTGTCCAAAATATTAGATTGCAAATAAAAAGCAGTAAACATATGGCAAGATGTTTCTTGCTTCAATCAAGTTCTTGCCAGGTATCTCATCTTCTACACTGCATCATGGATTGTTTGCCATCTTGAAGGGTGTGAAAGCCTTTAGGTAATTTAGGGAGGCTTTCTGATCCAACTCAATTCATAATGCAGTGGGGCAATTATCAGGCTCTGCCACCCTCAGAAGAAACAAAAGTGCACTTAAATTCTCCTGAAAACAGCTACACAAGTAGGGGTTAAAGCATTAGCTTGCACAATCCGTTAGTTTTAAAACTAAAATAGATTGGGGACAGGAAGGAAGGCATGTACCCAAGATAGGGGAGAATAACTAGGCAGATAAGGTTGCCGCTAAACATGGGTAGAGATGTGCCATGCATGCACCAGGAACTCTGGATTGCAAGCAAATATGTGTCCTGCAGAGAAACATGTGACAAGCAGCTGTCATTTTAAATAGAGCTCTGCAGCTTTAAGAAAAAGCTGCAAGTTAAGCAAGCTTGGAACAAATACATTTAATTGAGGGAAATTCTGTGGATGCTGGACATAGCCGCTTCGAAGAATGTGAAAACCCAATGCTTCGTAGGGGAGGGTTTCATAGCTGATCAAGATACCATTATGTGCATCCAGCTGTCAAGGTAAATTAAGTTACGGTAACACAGCAGACAATTTCAAGTCTATGGGACCTACTAAACATCTTAGGATAAGTAGTTGGCAGATTATGCATTCAGCTAGGCGTACAGAGAAACGCAATGGTGAAAGCAGAATGATTAATATGTGTCCAGACCAGAAAGGCGAAGTTGCAAAATAGGTCCGAGACATCATGGCAGGGAACAATACAGGCTGCCTTTCAGTAGATGGCAACAAACTTCCCATCTTCATAAAACATGTCATGCAGCCAGTTCATGGAGTGTGACCGCATGCTAACAGATGAGCACTTGTCTTTTCACTGCAGAAGTAATTTCGAGTCCAATTTAGGCGTGATGCGGCAGCACATTTTATGGGAGGGATCTTAAGTAACATGTGTCAAATCACTACTTGTAGACAAAGACTTATATGTAGCTTGTAGAGTGCGTCAATGGCCAGGAGCGATTAGTATGCCTATAAAAGCTGCAGTTTCCTGTTAAGATGTGAGAGCTTGGCTGTAATCTTGCCCCCCCACCCCCAGAGTTTATATTGCAATTAAAACTGGGTTACCTTGCATTTGGCATACCACAATCACTGTGTTGTCTCTTCTATGGCAAATACCAGTTAGAGGGTTATTTGGCTTTTGACCTCTGTTAACAACATGAGCCTTGGTGTGTGACATTTAGAGCAGCTGGGCATGCTAAATGTCACATGTGCATTTCCCAACAGTCAGAGATGCCTTTCCGCCACACTCCTCGTGCCAAGCATGTGAACCCTAATCAGCCTGATGCAATATATACGCCAGGGCTATGACTTGTTGGCTACTGGGGGGCGCACACAAATACACAGCAATGTTACGAGTACTTAAGTAGGAGAGGGATTTGAATTTGTGATCTGGTCAGGGTGACTACACAAGTGCCATGTGGCGACTTACCAAGAAGTTACCTTTATTCCTCCTGGTAGAAGGATCACATCTTCCCAGGGTGCAGAAGCCCTCCTTGGTAGGTCCCTGGGAACCAGTGCTTCAAATGTAGCACTAACATAAGACTTACTGGCGTTCTTTTAAGGTCAGTAGATAGAGGGGCCAGATGAAGGTAGCCCAAGAACAGTACCATTTGGGTTACCACTAGTGCTCTACAACCTCCCACCCAGCCCATCAACTACCGACAAATCTCCATGTCAGAAAGTAAGTAACACTGCAAGGCTTAGCTCACGTTCCAGCAAGCTTGCTCTGGAAAATGGCCCTTCTTGCAAAATGCATGAAGTAACTTCCGGTTTATTCCATAGAGGTAAAGCCAGCGCTCTGCTCTTAATCATCCGCAGTGAACAGTTGGACAAAGGCCTCTGCTGGGTATGCACTACGAGGATCCTGTTCTTAGTGCTAGACTCCCTTCAGATATGCAAGTGCAGCATGAAGGACTCCCCTAGTCCCTGGACTGGATAACACAGCAACCAAGGAAGCAACACCTGCACTCCATTCAGGCACCATAATGCACCACCCAAACTACCCAAACTTTTGCAACCACCAAAGTCCTCTCAAACCTCAACCACCACATCTCCCCAAGTGTTACATGAAACCAAAGCTCATAAGTTCCAAACTGTTGTGCAGTGCCCACACCATGTTCAGCCAGCAGAGCCCCCTTTCCACTGCATGCCAGTTCCCACAGTTAAGGCGACATAATCTTTCTGCACCACTTAGCCATCACCTGCAGTCACTAGCATCTGCAACCCACAAGCCATCGAGGCTGCCCAACAGCATGCATCATTGGACCCAGCTCCGTCACACCCTCCCCCCCCCCCCCCCAAGCACAACACTGAAAATCTCACTCACTGTTCAGCCAAGATAAGGTCTTTGAAGGCAGACCAGGCTGCCTTAAAAACCCTGACTCGAGCCTCCTTCCACATATCCTTGAACATTGACATTACCGACTTGTTTACACCCCTGCTTATCAACCCATAGTGCCCTTTTCTTAGGGGTGGTATACAAGCAAGCCTTTAAAGCACCAAAAGCTAGGTTTGTGGAGCTTCGCCTCGCTTTTATTTTAGGATCATACTGTTTGTTGCAACCATCAGCTCGCATCCCTCCCGATTACATAACCTTGGTTAAGGGGGCATACTGGTTAGGTCGTGTCACTTCACCTTTACGATTGGTCTCACTGCCGTTTCATTAGCATGGGCCCAGATAAGCCACTACTCATCCCTGCAATACTGGAGCAAAAGCAATTCCATCACAAGTTATAAGTGGCTAGGTATTGTCACATGAGGTCTATATAAATCCATATAATCATTCCTGGCACCGAGTTCACTTGTCATTTTATAGACTTGTTTTTGTTTTAACAATCAAGGCACAGCAGCAAGTGCCACAAGAGCCACTCGGTATTGCAAAATTAGGGGTTGCCACAGTCCACACCCATTTCTAGAATGCAAATGGTGTTATGTTGCCAGCAACTCATATTGCTTGGGGGTGAGGTTTGCCTGCAAACCACTCCAGATGGTGGCTGCCCCCACACAAATGCCCCCTAAAATCACACATGGGGCAACCGCAACACTGCGCAGTGCAACATGTCTTTGTCAACATTCCACTTCCAATGTTGCCATCCTATGGAAACTATAGCAGCGAGGACTCCCATTCTATTGCAGGTTACCAGCCCCCTCCCCTCACACACGCAGCACTAAAGAACCAATGTGGCACTTACCCCACAAGTGGTCCCGGAACCTGGTTTGCATAGACTGATTTGGAAGCTCACATTTCGGTCAATCCTCACCACCCCACCCTCAAACACAATCATTCGACCATCATGCAGCCATATTGTAGCCACTGCACCCATGAACGTTAGTGGCACATTCCTTTCGAGACTGGCTTCTTTGTCCTCTCACTGGTTGATGCACATATCAACCATCCACCAGTCTTATACACTACGTTGCTCCTACTTTTGTAGTGCACCTTACTCAGGACTGCTCCATTGACTGAAGTGTGCAGGCAAATCACCTTTAGCTTCAAGAAAAACAAAGCTCATACTTGGCCAGGTTGTCCAGTGGTGGGAAGTCTGTACAGACCAATGTAGGCGTCTGGGAAAGTCGGCAGTAGGCAAGATCATACAACCCCTCATTTCTACCCAATGATACCAAATGCATGTTGGGACACCCAGCCCTGTGGATAGTTTCTTTGCTTGACTTCTTGGACAAAAGCAGCATGTGCAAATGCAGCCATACATGACAGCCCCATCAAGACATCCAATGAGGCAAGCAGTGTGGCCCATAGGTTACCCTCGCATCCCATTGAGGGCATCGTCATGCCATCTCAAATGGCATGTTTACCATCAAGTAGTACAGTTTGTCCCCATCCACCCACATCCCCCCCACCCCATACCGCTTTGAAAGGCTGCACATCCGAGGTCATGCAAAAAAGTAAACAAATATAAAATTGTGAAAGTATCTTGGAACAATGAAGGTTTACAACCAACCTGCACACCAGTATGTAACACTTTCCCTGCCATTCTCTCTGCATGCCCTGGAATGGGGTTATAGTGCCTTGAGGTCTTCAGCAAAAGAAAAGAAACCAGTAGGCACCACAATAACTGTCAAATATGCTGAGCTGCTCAGTAACCAGACAATGTGATGTACTTTTAGAAAAGTACAGGTCTACACGGGGCCTGAAGGCTGCAGATCTTGCTGGTGGGTGTGCAATGTGCTGTGGTGAACGGGCCACATACCGATTTCATTTGATGAGTTTGCATAAATGTGACACCCACAAGTTGAGCTTTGGGATTTGTGTGGTTTGCAAGCTTCGCAGCACAGGGGTCTCAACACAAAGGAGACTAAGTACTAGAACTAAAGTTACACATTTTATTACAGAATTCTAAAATTTGACATTAACAAGTGCATTATGTTGCCTAAAACCAGCAAGGAACTAAAATTCCAGAGACTGGGCCGGCATTTCTTCTGCAGGACCCTTTGAAGTCCTCTTGGGCAGGAGCTGGGCCTGTATATTGGGCAATACACCACCTTGAGCAATGGTCACTCCAGAGAAGAGTTTATTCAGTTCCTCATCATTCCTGACCGCCAGCTGCAGATGCCTTGGCACAATGCGGGATTTCTTGTTGTCACGGGCAGCATTTCCCGCCAGCTCAAGCACTTCTGCAGTCAGGTATTCCAGCACAGCCGCCAGGTAAACTGATGCACCAGACCCAATCCTATCAGTATAGTGCCCCTTCTTCAGGAGCCGATGGATGCGCCCAACTGGAAACTGCAGCCCAGCTCTGGAAGACCGGGTCTTCTTGCCCACTTTACCCTTGGCAGCCTTCTTGCCTCGTCCAGACATTATCTGATCTAAAGAGAAATCAGAAGTTGGTTAGAGGATCGACAAAACAGGAAAGTGACATTTTAAACCATTCCAATCCAGGACATGTCTACTGACTAACGTGAAAAAAGCTCATGCCAAGTGCTGCCCATTTTCGATTCAGGCCACGTTGCGATGCACCAAAGGTCCCCTATTTCTGCAAGTGATGGAAAGTTGCACCAAAAAGCACTCCTTAAAAATGCATGAACCCCTATACTGGCAAGATAATGTTGAGCAAGCCTTGCCTAATTCGGGTTGTGGATCATTCAAAAGTTTTTGCCTTAACTAATTGCATACACTGCCCACTTCCGACACATGGGCGAGGAGTCTATACAAGATCTGATCTCAACATGCAATGAAAAAAAAACGCCATTTTAGAAGAGGAAGACAATTGGCCCTTCTATTACCAACTGAGCTGGTATGGTCCACTTTAAAGAACATCAAGACGAGATACAGAAATTGGAGAAGAGCGCACTGAGCTTCTCTATTTCAATCTGACAGATTCTATGCTAAATTAAATATCCTCCTCTGGAACCTGGGCTTGAATTAATAAAACCAATAAGCACTCACAATGTTGTATGCAAATTAATGATGCCTCGTCGATCCAATCTGGAGCCCCCGATTCAATCTCATCATTGCCCTTTAAACTCGAAGGTCCATTTTTGTATCTTTCTCTGTTGATGATATCCTTTATATTCATAGAGCTAGCTGATCAAGAGCACCTGGCCCAAGCAGTTCCAAATTGTGGCCTCTATTCTCTTTGACCTATTTTCTCAAATCTTATCCACACAAAAGATCCGAAAAGCCTGGTGCTGCAATATTCAAGAAGGGCGATGGCATAATCCATCCAACTACTGGCCTATTGCCCCTTTGATGCACCAGGAAAAATGTTTGCATCCCTGATTTTAAGGGATCTGCATCAATGGATTAAATCAATGGATTAAATCAAAATATGCAGGATATGTTTCAGACCGGCTTTAACTGCCATCAATAATGCCGCCATCAAGGCCCCCTGTTTTCAACAAAAACAGCCGCTATTTATAGCCTTTGTTGATTTTCAGAGGCCTTGGATTCCATTGACCAAGCAGTGATGTTGCATAAACTGACAAAAATGGGCTGTCCCTTTTCCTTGGTCAAAATGATTTTTGCTCCAATACGCATTAGAATTGCACTTGACGGTCATCTTACAACCCCCTCTTGACCTATTGAGGTCTTAAGCAAGGGTGCATTCTGGCGGCCACCATTTGCAATCTTTTCATATTGGACATGGGTGAAAAATGTATGACTCAGATGCCCCCAAATTAAGACTGCATCAAATCCCATGGGTCCTCTATGTGGATTACTTTATCCTACTTTCAAAAACCCAAGTGGTATTACAAATATTAGAGGTCTAGCAGCCCATGTACATGAAAACACCACGAGTATTAATTTAGCAAAAACCCAAGTCATGGAATGCTGCAATTCTAAGCTTAAGACCCGAAAGTTGTTTACATGGACTTTAGACCAATAACGCATCCTTTCCACCTACAGATACTAATGTCACTCCATGTAATTTCTCAGTCAAAGGCTATTCTTTACAGGTTCGGCAAATTACATGTAGTCCTCAACTTTTGTTACTGAAAGTGACACCCATTATCAACCCATTATCACTTACAGTTCTGAATTTTGCATGTCCAAAACCTGTGTCTTCTGGGACCGATTAGAGGGCAAATTTGGCGCTCCATGTTTAATTTGCCTAACTGTATACCCATTGTACAGATTTGTTTTGAATTTGGCATGTTCTCTTTACATAATGTATGCTTGGAAATTGTGCTCACTGTTAAGGAAATGCATAATCAAGGATATTTCAGCTCGATATTTGTTAATTTAGCTACAAACACTCATTGATGCCGATATTACAATGGATCTTTTAATTAATAATCCTGATCGTGCAAAATTAAAACTTTACCAAAGGAATTGAATTCATACGAGACAATTATGCCATCGTTACAAAGCCTGGTATCCATCCCAATATGGACTCCAGAAGTTCAGAACTCCAGAATCCTACCTAATCAAATATCCCTCACATAAATGTAGACAAGATTCCATTTAAATTTGTGGTTAACTAAAGATATACCATGAAGACGGTAGGTTGTCCCCTCTAGGTTCTGTAACCTTTGTCCCCTCATGAGAATTTTTGTAGGTTCTGTAACCTTACCGAACATCCGGAAACCCTTATATTGTACTGCAGTACAAACAACGTTACAAATATTTAGCACATTGGTGCTAGACGAATTTCTAAAAATTGCTACTATTGGCTTTTTACATGAATTGGAACTGAATTAGATATTAAGGTTGAAATTTTATATTTTCCGATTTATGTATGATTTTATGCTTTGTATGTATGATTGATGCAGAATTTGGTTTGTATCCAAGGTTCTTTTTATTGATTGGCTGAAGAACACTGCATACATCACAAGACAGATCACACATTGACTCCTTTCCAAGACAATTCATCGAAATGCAGTCCATATGCAATTTCAGATATTCGGTTAGTCGAGTTGAGAGAAACTGAAACCTAGGAGTTTTCCCGCATTGCCCCCTTAAAGAAACAAAGGCAATTCCTGCCAATTAGCTCACATGTGCCACTTACAGTCCCTCACATAGCAGTACAAACACTTAGCGATATAGCACAACACCACCCAACTCCCCAGAAAGCCAATTTGTGGATTGGCCAATAGTCATTACCTCTCCCCCCCACCCCTTACTGTCAGATCCACTAGAGCAACGGAGATCAAAACCCCAACCCGTTACCCCTCCCCAAAAAAAGCTGCATGCAGTACAGAGGCTGGGTACTGCGTGGTCTGTACTCGAGCCAAAGGAAGTGTACTGGTGGGAGTCATGTGTGGTGCCATGGAGCATTTTTGCCTGGGGCAAACGGTATGCACGCTTGGAGGACTGATGCATTTAAATCTGGGTGCAGCAGCATAGTCGTCTATAAGTGCACAATTCATAATTTGGGGGGCTCCACATCCACGCGTCCTAAGCTGGTTTGCAGAGCTTGAATGTGGTACAAAAGCCCCGAACCCATCCACAAGGAGCTAAAGTTGCTATTTGGGCACATCACGCGTGATTAAGTACAAACATTGTCTTGCAAATAAGGCTTATAGTACATGGACTGTGCTTCAGCACCCAGCACCTACTGCACTGTCTTACATTGCAGAGTTGTGAAACTATGCCTGCGGCACTCCACCCCTTCAAAAAGACTAGTCGCACAGAAAACCGACTTTCCATGTCAGACATCGTTGATCTGTAAGATGTGTGGGTACAAAGCAGACGTTTTATAATGGGTGCACAGTGCTAAAAGCGCCCCCTCAAGGGTGGGAGGGGGGGGGGGGGGGGGGGGGGGGGTCTGGTCCAGCCAGGATTCCTAGTGCCTTCACGAAATTAACAGATTAGGGGTAACCTGTTATGAAAGGGATATTTACTGTGCAACCCTTGCTAACAGGATGGTGGGGATGGCAGAAATACTTGGTTCACCACCGGTAATACAATAGTCAATGTGAAGAGGTAGAAAACCATTGAAGAGCTAAAATGTGAGACGTAATGCACACTCATGGTAAGGGTTAAGGGCTACAGAATGCCAGGAAGATGCAAAACTAGACCACACAGAAACGCAGCATACTCACATGCGAGATGTGAGTGTATGTTAGGGCAAATTCTCTTATAAGGCTAATTTCCCAAACCTAGTGAGTCCCCCAGCAGCTTTGCTGGATTTTTGGGGTTTGTTTTTTTTCTCCTGCTAAGAGAAAGACTTTCTCCCACAGGCATGATTTGAGGTATGTCTTTGACTTATTGTATGCTTATGGGCTATGGGGTCTGTTACACAGCACCCTCAGTGCAGTAACACAGGGGTGTCATAGTGACCCCCAAAACAGACTCCATACCCTGGGACTGACTAGTGTCTCCCAGGGCATGTTAAGTCACCATTGACTTCACTAGTCCAAAATTGTGACCAGAACCAGTACAAACCATCATCTTGTGGAAGTACTGGAAGGAGTTGATTAGATCTGTTTCCAAGGGGGCACTGTCAGTCCCCCCCCACCCCTTGTCAAGTTTCTGGCTGGTGGCAGTGGTTACCATGCGAAATATTCCACCGGAATATTCCCCATTGATTTTAAACGCACCACTTTTAGATGCAATGTTAAAGATACCGCCGGTTTATTTAATATAAAATCACTGGTTGGGTCTTTTCGCCAGAACTCTTTTCTAAAATGGCATTTGTGTCGGTCTGTAACTCCAACCAAGGTCGGGCCCTTTGTTCCACTTTTGGCAGGCTTCTCCACAGAAGCCCGCCAACTGGTGCCACTGCCTGGGTTCCACAGGATGTGGGGGGGAATTGGCACCCTGGACTGTGTTGCCTTAGCAACCCAAGTCGCACTGTTCCGATTGGCCCAGTGGCGAGTGACAGCTAGGCTCTTGAATGAGGGTTTTTCTGCATAAAAGCAGGGCTTTTGGGACTGGAACTTCAGAAGTCGCCACAGGACCTAAGAAATCTGAAGAGGGGAGAAGCTGAGCCATCTGCAATGACGACATGACCGGTAAAGCCCTGCTGCAACAACGTCACCACTTTCCCGACGACAAGAGAAGATCTTCTGCTGAAAGAGTCTTCTTCCTCTGAGCTGGTGGGATCAACCAGTTCGCCATTCCCCTTCCAGGACATCCGTGCCAAGCACCCCAGCGGTCGGATAGGCAAGCTTCACCACTGTGACCGCGAATAAAAGGAACACCTTTTAACCAATGAGCTCTGCGGCTGGTCTCTTCCCTGGGCAGTGCAACAAATCAAGTTTCCTCCTCAACGAGATCTTCTCTTTCCCTGGTCAAAACCATGAACTGCACCCACTGCCAAGAACTGCCACCGCTGGAGCTTCCTCACTAAAGGTACTGTGTTCCACCTGGCCTCCCTTTCTACAGTTTGCTAAAGGTGACCCTTAAATCCTTGGCTTTCCAACTGGGTTGGCCCCCAGGCCTAACTTTACCTTCTGAATCAACCCAACCTCTTTTGAACATTTTTACAAATACTTTAATGCATTTCTAAATTGATCTTGGGCACATTTCACTTTGCCCCCTTTAAAGTGGACCTGGCCTATGAACTTGGCTCTACAGTAGACTCTGCCTTCACTAACTTGATTTGGTCTTAGAAAGTGTTGGGAACTGTTTTTTCATGACCTGCCTTTTTTCCCCCCTTTATTGGAGTGCCATCTAAGTTACGCGCTCGCATCTGTTTTTACAAATAGTGGTGTTTTGACTTAGACTTGTCTTATAATTCTTAAGGGAGGGGTGTATACTTTTCTGATTGTGTTTGAACTTGCTTTGATAGTGCTAGGGTATTTCCTTAAGTGTGTGGTACATAATTATTAACTTGTGATACCAAGCTCTGGTCAGTGTTTGCTTGCTCTGTGTTTTTGGCCCCATTGTGTATCCTCTGTATACTGCCCTACTCTTCTTGAGAGAAGTCTGACTGCTTAGCCACAGCTACCAGGTAAATCTGGGTGGTGCAGACTGCTACCAATTGGGTTTACTGCTTACTCCTGTAGTCTTGCAGTGGTCCCCAAGGGAACTGCACAGAATTCTGCCTACTAAAACAGTTGAATATTGCACAGGAAGAATACATGCAGACTATAAAGTGAGTTAACTGAACCTATGAAAGGTATGTTATAGATTTATGAAGACCATAGCACAGCACTTTCAAACCAGTCATTAAAACATACGTAGCCTGATTCATGGAATTATTTGCGTGAAACGCAAATTTGCACACCTTTCTGCCCGAAAAACCCTGGGGATTTTCGGGCAGAAAGGTGTGCAAATCTGCGTTTCACGCAAATAATTCCATGAATCAGGCTGATGGAAATTAGCATAAATATATTCATGCACTTGGGCCTCATTTGAAATGCTTCGCTTTTTCATTTAGAGACACTTGAGAATTAAATTAACAGTTTGAGGAATCCACACGGGGAGAGTACGCTCACCTGGGCTTTTTATAATGCAAACTGCTCTCCTGAACATCCGTGAAGATCTGCTCTCCAACCTTGACTCAACATTCCCTCTGTCCTCATCCTACTTGATCCTGCTCAACTGTCTCCGTGATAACCTGGGTATCACTGATCAGGCTCTGGCCTGGCTGACTTTTCCTCTCTGATCGACACTCCCAGGTCCATCAATTTTCCTCTCTACCTGTGGCTTTCCCCAGGGGGTCTAACCTCTCGCCCTGGCTTTTCCAATACCTGGCAACCCTCTCCCACTGCATTCCCATTTTCTGCTCCAATTTCTAGTGCTACGCTCAGGCGGCCCTCGGCCACCTCCTCTTCTCTCATCTGAGTGTCCAACTGCCATTCAAGATTGGTGTGCCGCAAATGACCTTGGTCTGAATGCCAGCAAGACAGATCCTCATCGGCACACCTCCACCATCATTTCCCCTCACTGGCCAGCCTCTTGGCCCTCCTCCTACGAGACTAAGAAGCTTGGGAGTCATCTTTGACCCCACACCTGAGGGCACTAAAAAGTCAAACTTCCTACTGCACCTCCTCAGAGGTATGCTGCCTTTCCCCAGAAGCTCACTGTTTCCCAAGCTCTGGTTCTCTCCAGGTTGGACTATTGTAACAGCCTCTACCTAAATCTACCTGCCTCTACTCTCTACCCTCTGAAACTAATCCAGAACAGGACTGCAAGACTTGTCCTTGGCCTCAAACCCTGGGATCATCTCTCCAGCTCTGAAATATCTCAATTGGCTCCCAGTGGATGCAAGGATTAAATTCAAAACCCTCTGCATTGTCCACAAGGCTTTCTGGGGCCTGGGTCCAATATACCTTCAGCTATCCCTCCATAAATACCTCCACTCAAGTTCTTCATTCCTCCAACTCTCTCAGGGTCAGTTTTGCAAAGAAACTAGCTGGGGTAGATCTTCCTCTTTGCTTCTGCCTCTGCTGATCAGCTGATCAGCTGATCAGCTCTTTGCACTGCACCTGGCCACCCTCCTGCACTGCCACCTGGCTACCCCTTGTAATGGTGACTGTACCTGTACCCATACAGTCCCCCCAACCACCCCTTTTCTGCACTACTTACCCAGTCTGCTGCCGTAAACACTGCACTTGACTTGCTGGCTGCACTACCACCGTTTATGGCCTCCATTTGTATTTTTCTCCTCTACTCCGCACTCTCCCCGTCCATGCACTCCCCCCCCCCCCTCCCCACCATGCACTTGCACGTTCTCAATGTCACTGGGCCTAGTAAGATCGTTGTGTGATCCACTGTTCCCCTCCCTTGCTGCACTCTGAAACACTTGTGTATGAGCGCGATACAAATAAAATATACTAACCTCAGGACTGTGAGGCCATTCCACAGTCCATCTGCTTCCCGCATAAAATGCATAGTTGCACGTACAGCCTACAGGCGCAGTCTTCCCCCTTCATTCAGCTGTAATGCGACAGTCCTGGGATCATAGCTTCTCAAAGAGGGGGCATGCACACCTTTCGCTAGCATGGGCAGCCAGATTTAAATATCAAAGGCCCCATGGATCTGCTTTCCATGTCCTCAAGCACGTGGCAGTGCATATTAGAAATTGAAGCAAGCCTGAGGAGGCTTGGTTGCTGGAATAGAAAGGAGAGGCGGGGCTAACACCCCTTTGGTATGCAATGGGTCAACTTAATAGTTCCAGCTCCTCTGTATGCAATGCGTTTCTGGGTCCATTAGTTACTGTTGGCAAACCCTTGCCGAGCTGGCCCCTTTCAGAGGGGAGAAGCACGTGGTTTGGGGAGAAAGAAGTCTGCTCCCAGCACAAACTTAAGGGAACCCTGCAGAGGGCTCAGTTAACGGATATGGGTGGGACTTTGTATATGTGGTTCCCCCCCCCCCTTGTCCTGTTGGAGCACTCTGGTCTTGGCCTCCTGCATAACAGAAGATGGTTGATGGGGACCCAGGATTAGTTCAAGGTGGGCTTATCCTGCACTAATCATTGGGGCAGATTTGGATTTATGAACCCATAACAGATGAAGTACAGTCTACCTTACGTCTTCCGCCAGTGAAGGAAGGTCAGGAGTTGAGGGAATGCAAGATCCTCCCCTAAAAAACTCCCAGGGAACAGAGGGAGAAACCAGACTCCTGAGAACCAGTCCAGCACCTCTAGAAATAGTAGCCACCACATACACAGCATAGTTCTGCTGTCAAGCTTCCTAAGTGGGAAGTGTGGAGAGTGTCTGGACAATTGACAAGGCCATTGTCTGCAATCTGAGCCATCTGCCTTGAAAGGACAATAGCCCTGTGAAGAAGCAAGGAGTGCCACACAAGCATCATCCAGTGTCCATCTTTTAAGGACATTTGAGACAGTTAGTCCTCAAACTGCATCCAGCTGCACCCCCGACATGGTCATGCTGCAGAGACACCTGGCCCCGATTCCAGATGGGCCACCCAGCACAGAAACACCCATTCCCTGACAGCCTGCAGACGTCGGTCCAATCTCACTTCCTGAACTGCCTGCCGCCTGGTAGCAGGCGTCTCAAGGGTTGTGAAGAACCCTGAACCGCCTCTAAACTGTCAGCACCAAAAACATTGTGGTTCTATAAAACCCCCCCTACTCCCCAACGGTCAGTCTCTGAAGGCCACTAGAGACAGTTCTGACCCTTTGCCCCCTTGGTACTGCAATTAGACTGATCAACTACCCTATCCTCCTGTCAATATCCAAAATGTTTCACTTTCCTTCGTTAAACTGTCCTCCATTCTTTTACAGAGCGAGTTGTATTTTGTAGTGTGCTGTTTGTAGTAATGTAGATATTTGTATACAACCTTGACTGGACAGTCCCTCTTCTCATTTGGTAAGAATTGTATTTTCGCTGTGTTGCAACTAACCAACGATCCATGACCTTGTGACGAGGGGTCACACGTTACCAAAACTGCACAAGGAGGTCTTATAATTCACTTGGTATTCTAATCTGTTCGGATCCCTTCTGGTGTACGAGGTGTGCGCCCCCGACACACCTCGTACACCAGATAGATATTCCCTGGACCACTAGTGCCCCGGAAGTTCTTAACACAGTACCCAAGGGAAAAGGGGGTGACATACTGGAGAGGTCAAGGGAGAAGTTCAGAATTTTCAAACCGGGGAGAAAATGAACAGCAGGTCTTTCCTGCAGCGCAAGTAGGGAAATTGCCGCCTCCCTCCTCCTAACCCCTCCCCAAAACGTATTTGGTCACCGCAGTCAGCAATTTGTAGTGCAGCCGAGGCAAGCTTTCGCACAGTTACTGGGTTGGATGGCCCCGATTCACAGGTCAGGCAGCTGTACCAATCTTTTCCTGCACTACTTTGGTTCAGGCTGGAGCAGCTCCCAGTCTGAGGTGGGCCGCAGCTCAGTAGTGGAGTACCACAGCAGTAACCAAGTCTGGGTGAAGGTCAGGATAAAAACGTAGCAACAGACCCAGAGCCACATCTAGCTTTGCACTAAGAGGGTCTGAAAAGCATGAGGTAAAGCTGCATTAGGAGGGTCTGAAAAGCATGGGGTAAAGCTGCAAGATAGGCATGCCAACCTAGGTATGGCACAGATAGATTGAGGGGTTGGGAAGTGGGGTAAGTAAGCACCAAGTCTATCACTGGGTGAGGGTGCAAGCAAACATTTCATAATTACAACTGTCAAGCTGGTGAAAGCATGCCAGTTGAACATGCAGAGTGACAGACATCCATGCAGGCCAGGTGCACCTCCAGGTAAGCCTGGGCATCCTCCCCAGGTGCCAGAAAGACATTACGGGTTCCATTCAATGGACAATGGAACAGTCGAGGTCAAGGTAACATGCTGGCTCATAGGGGTCTCAGTTTTGAGTTGAAGTCCCAGCTCTGCCGAGTCAAACATAGCTACTACGGACCTCAAATTTCCTTAGGCAGGGCTTGCCCAAATAATTTCTAGCACACAGTAGTATGACTTTGGGGTGGGGGGGGGGGGAACTGCCTCAATTGAAACATACTCCTAGCACCTGTACGTCAGTGGGCTACACACCACTGCCCTGAAACAATTACCTTCCATTGGTTACAGATAGTAATGGATCCTTAAGAAAAGGTTAACCTAATACTGGATTATTGGGAGAGCCAGTTATTGATCACTTGACAGTGATTTATGGGCAAATGCAGTGTCGCAACTGGAATTGCGGCACATCAACATGCACCAAACCATGATCAAAGGCTTCTAGGACCGACCACCTAAAGAACAGATTTGGCAGCTGGAAGTCACCTAGGAATTCCTAAACCAAAAGAGCTTCCGAAGATCCAGTTTACAAAACTGGAGGTGTAATCCCATATGCATCTGACCCTGCTTAGAGTAGGCAGCCAAAAGACGGTAACAAAGTAATTATCTAAACAGGTAGTGACAGGCCAAAAGAGTCGAGAAGATGGTCCGTAAATTACAGAGTGGGAAGTCAATTATGGACTTTAGTCTAATGAAATGCGTCATAGTGAAGGGCAACAAACAAAATACAAATGAAAGCAAAACAGCACAATTAAACCGACACAAGGCCCCCACCCAAGTCAGAGGCAAAAGAAACGTACCTTGTGGAGCGTAGGACATCTGGAAGGTTACTCCAACATGCACCTGTCCCACCTGAAGGCCATTTCTAGTGAAGGACCTATGGCACCCAAGTATACCAACCCACACAATTCCCCAACAGCCAATTGAAGTAACTTCAAGTCGCTTGGAATCCAGAGTTTGACCAGCTTGTGGTCAGGTCAGTCCCCTCCCCTCCCGAAAGCCCTCCTAATTGGGCCCCCTGCCTGTGTACTTCAGTAACCATAGGGACCGAGTAACAAGATCAGCAGCGCAAGACATTTCCTTAAGGATTGACTATTTGGAATGTTTGGATAACACTAGTAGTGGTGGTTTTATCAGGAGAGCCATCACTGTTGACTAATTGGATTTGTGAATGATGCAATTTCTCTTCATGCATATTAATGAGGGCTATCCTGAAAACCCTGCAGTATCCTGGCCTGGAGTTAAACCCTGCGGCTAGAGCCATTCCTCAATGAAAGAATAATCTCTAGCCACATGCATGTTAATTGATAAGTCATATCTTGGTGGCATGCAGTGGTGCCTCACCACTCAGCTGGAAGCCATTCCAGAGATTGGGGGCCATGGGAATGACAGCACCAGTTTCACCATATCCTGTCTCAAACTAAGGATCACTCAGCAAATCACAGCACTCCCTTTAATCTAGGCCACACCTTACCTGGCCTAGAAGTTTATCCAAGTATCAGTTTGCTGGCTCCTACCAACCAGAAGGCAAGTATTGACTACTGGGAGGGAAGACCCAGAGCCAATTGTAAATCATTCCCCCCCCCCCCCCCCCCCATCTCTATACCAATCTTCCCTTCATGAGGACATCGCCACACATTTGACGACTACACCAGAGTATGTTTAGAACACCTGCACAATTTTAGTGGGGAGTAGAAGCTGAAGCTGCCCGGTAGACAACCATATCCCCGAAGCCCAAGATCTAACCTAGAGAGAAGGTGTTCTGGGGAAGCCCTGCAATTCAAACACATAGTAATGGTGAGGAGTCCAATGCGGCAGCCAAAGGCTTTACAGCATTCTCTCCCCCCTCGCCTCCCCCTCCCCCCCTAGAGCCACAAAAAGAAGCCAAGCAAGACAACAATCACTCTGAAGGCAAGGCCATAACTTAAATTACTTCATGTGGCAAGGCCACATACGTATTACTTCAACCAAAGTTTAAAAATCGAATAAAGCCTAGGTTAGGATGAATATCGAAGTGTTTACAACACCTGAAAGAATACTGTTGGTGTGACAGATTGCGAACAAGGGGTGGTCCTGGGAGACCCTCCGCCAGACATTACCCCTGGTTATGAGAGCCTTACCCAGAGTCTTTAGCTCACTATCTTTTCACAAAGGTGACACTGTTGAGGATGTGGTACGCAACTTGTCCTACACCCACAAGGGTACAAGCTGGGACACTCTCCTGACCACCCACCTGTGCCGATCACCCAGGCCTGCACCTTCAACTGCCACTGGTGAAACCTTGCACATGAGATGCTATGAAAATTCCATCAATGACATGCTCATGACACTTAGCTACTGCCCACTACACCCCCCCCCTTAAGAACCAGAGGAAGAAGATGCATTACCAGTGATGGATGAATATTAAACTAGGAACACTATAAATATGCACACTAGACATTACCTAGTAGAGACTCCACAATAGACCAGCGAACCTAGCACACAAGTCCCAACATAAGGTATTAACCCGTCACAATTCACAGAAACACCAAGCATGCCGCATACTCATTACAACACCACAAATGTTAACCCCATCCATCTACCTTATGATGGACACAAATCTATCCCTACCCAAGGACAAACTTACCTCCCTTAAATAGGAAAGGGCAACCCATCACTCACTGCCAAAGAATGGCAACACCACATACCAAAGCAGAAGACAACCGCAAAAGAACAGCAAAAGACAATCTATATAGGACAGACAAACTACCCCCAGAGTCTCAATGAGCCCCTGGGGTCTGGGTAAGGTACCACAAAGATGGCACACCCCGAGCTGTCGCTACGGCACACCCTGAGCTGTTGCTACACAAAAACTCAGATAATGCCTCAAGGTTTGACACTTTATATCCCCAACTGTAAAAGCCACTGGGACTTGGCAGCAATCACAGCTGTCACCACTATAAGGGGCATCGATCTAGATACTTAGTATCTAGAACCACTTATCCTGACTCAACATTGAGCTCTCCCAACAACCATAACAAACTGAAATTTGACTTACTACCCAGCATTTGACCAGATCTGCTGCACTACCAGTTGCAGATCTCAGGGCAAAATGCATATTTTATCTATGCTGCCACATACACAAATACAGCCATGTTTCTTACCTACAAACATTGCCGCAGATAAGTCAAGCATATGCATCTACCACTTCCCGGATATTTCACCAACTCCCTTTCTCTAGTAAGAAAGAACTACATCTGTGCTAATCTGCTGCTACTATGACCATGATGCACACAACCACTGACTCCTAGTCCGCGGTAAGAATAAGACTAGACCACACCCCTTTGATGGGTCAGTGGTTGCTGTTTTCTAATATATAGGAACAAATCAGTTAACAGGACCAATATTAGTAGGTGCTTGCAACACACTCACAGAAGGAAAGTAAACTAAAACCGCATTAATATGTAAACGTTTAAAAAACCTGAACGGACTCGCCGCACAAGGGACGTGCTGATGCAGATAGGTATGACCCACCTGTAGGGGGGGGGGGGGATCAGTGTTGTCTGAGGCGATTCCACCTCAGCACAGACTAGAGCTCCCCTGCAGAGGTGGGTGTTGCAAGATTCCCCCGTGGGAATAACCCAGGGAGAGCATGAAAAGGAGTCTCCAGGGAATCCAGCAGCGCCAGTCAGGTGCTCCACAGAGGGATCTCACATAAGGCCTTCCAGGATCCAGGCCGGTCTACCCTACCCAGAATAGAGCGGTTGTGTTTGGTTGTAGACCTGAGGGGGGGGGTCAAGCAGGCTAGTGCTGCCTCAATACTGGCACCACTCTGAGCCACAGAGCCCAGGTCATTCTCCCTTTTTCAGTGCTGGCGCCTCATGGCGAGAGCCTAGCGAGTTCCTTCCCCTGCCGGGTAGGAAGGGAACAGTCTGATGGAGGAGCTGGATATTTCCACCACGTGGTTGCTACAAATTCACAGACGGGCCAAGGTATTGCATGCACGGTTTAGCCTGAGACGGGCACATGGTGGTTGATAGTTTATGCCCCCCCCACCCCTGCAGCATGCAAAGAGTGCCATTCTTGAGTTGGTATATGTCCACTGGGCACAGACAGAAAGCGTGTTAGAGCGGGTCTTGGACCCTGTGTGGGTGCCCCCCCCATCCTCCCCACATCCACTACTACTCACTAGAGGCCAGGTTTGGTTGCTCCCACCAAGGGGCAGGCCCTCATTTACTTCCTATGCCGATGGCAAGGCTTTCTGGGCATTGGCCCCTCACAGTTCAATGTTTGTGAGAGCCAAGTGTGTGCCTCATCTGCGTGGGGTTTAGCCTGCCTGCGTAGTCTGTTCCAAGTGTTGGGAAAGGAGCGCTTGGTGGCACTGAGGGGCGAATTATGAGAGAAGACAACCCTGTAGGCCGGAGGTGCTTAGCCCTGGGTTTACCAGGGTGGCATGACAGGCTGTGCGCCATCTCATGTACTGCACAGGAGTCGGGGCACGGTATGTTCCTTTGGTGATGGCATGCATACATAGTGGTGGTTATGGTCCGCTGCGGATTGTCATAGGGCCAGGGTTAAAGTGCCTGGTAGTTCAGAACAGCTACCATTGGTCCAGGGGTGCATGTGTTGCCTCTTGTCAATATGAAACGGAAAGGAGAATCTTACTCGCTAGCAACACAGCTGTGAGTGAAAGAACTTGTCCCAGGTGACTGCATGGATTATATTTAATCATTTACCAACTATGAAGAACTTGCTCCCAAGAGAACCAACTGGATGCTACTTGTGTAGAGGTGGAGCCAAGTATCCGCCCCATGATGCCTATATGTTGGGAGCCAGAGTGAGGTTCCCATTGAGGATGCCACATATGCACTCACGACAATATGATGGTCATTTGAATGAAATCCTTGAAGTGTGAAAAGCTAGCAAGAAGATGGTGATGTCATGCGAAGCACAGCCAATGCATCGAAAAGAGTCTGAAGACATAAATATTCTATTAGATCTAAGGAGGAGGTGTTAAAGATGGGCAACATTTCGGGCTAGAGATGAAGATGCTCATGCTACAGAAAAGAAAATGCCAACTCCTTTTACAATTGTACATGCACAGGAATGTATAGACTATGGATGTTCCACAATGCACTTTAACAGAGCATGGCCCCAGTAAATAGAAAGGGTTTTTCAGTGTGGCACAGTAGGAAAACTACTTAGGAGGTAAAATTCAAGAGACGCTTGGCTGTCACAGCACCAGGAAGGCAAGGCCACTGCAAGGCTACGGCATGGATGTTCATGCAGTAGCTACAAAACATTTGAAAAGAACAAACTCCTGTCCGGGGTGAGGAGCAAAGAACATTGAAGATGCCAGATGTTCATTTAATAGCATTTCAAATACAGAACGCTCTGAAACATGTTCTAGTCACATGGTCAGATGAAGTTGAGCTACATTGAAACCAAAAGACAAGCCTATACTCCCTTTTATTCACAGGCAGAGAACATTTCCAAGGCCAATATTTGATTGGCA
The DNA here is from genome assembly GCF_040938575.1 of Ambystoma mexicanum. Taxonomy (NCBI): domain Eukaryota; kingdom Metazoa; phylum Chordata; class Amphibia; order Caudata; family Ambystomatidae; genus Ambystoma; species Ambystoma mexicanum. The sequence goes on from NC_090939.1 coordinate 828,533,801, forward strand.
GACAGCAAGAGTGATAGATTGTAGGCTAATTAGGTGGGAAGCTATGGTTATGACTAGCCCAACAGCACATGGGTGATAGCCTGCCACTAGTGTGTGTGGAATATCACAGAGGGGTAGTGTGTGTGGAATATTACAGAGGGGTACAAGAGTGCCAACCAATTGTAGAAGGCCATGTAATAGAGAGCCCTATAGTTTAATCAATAGGACGTTCATAGCGACTTGCACTAGAGGGCTTAGTTGCCCCACCCGATGTTAGAGACCCAATCACTTTATGGAACAAGTATAACATAAACCTAGATGTTCCCTTTAAGCCCATCACTTTCCCCCAGTAGGTTTTTGTAGTTTGCCACAGATTGACGTCAATGACTAGTTTTTGCTATATAACTTTTTTTATGAAACTCGCTGAGTGATAAGATAAGAGTGGATGTTAGTGTTAGTACTCCTGTTGATAATACCAACTTCCTGAGTCAGTGAATATTGATGTATATTCTGCATCCCCCACCCGTCTCAAAGTATTGCTACCTCGTCATTATAAATGCCATACCATTTATGTTTGCCTACTTTATAGCACTTGTTCACATGGTTATGGACCGAGTCCAACAGGAAGCTGGTTTTACCTTGACATAAAAGAAGGCCGCCAGGCTTGTCAAACGAAATAAGGCTGCTACTGCATATTTAGCCAGGTACCCACGAATTGCTGCTGGCCTCAGGGCACCCTGCACATAGAGGTCTGCCATAAACCCTCTTTAGGGGTCTTCAATCTCCTTCTACCCCCCCCCTTATCGGTTTCCAGTCACACAAATATCCCATGTTCAGGACTCCTACAGGTTCCTACCTGATTGTTGCTTACCCAGTCTTTCATCAAGACAGGGAAAAACACCTTACAGATAGAACATGTTTTCTTTTTTGACAGAACTATTAAACCACAAAGTTCACCACACCACCCACGCTATTCTCCGCTGCTGAGAGTGAAACAGTTTTGAACAATTCCTCTAAATACATCCCTTGCAATTCTACATTTTATATGGACTTTTAATTGCTGCGTGCATCACGAATGCTAAAAAAAAGTTATCCTATAAAATAGCAACAAACTTATTTTATCCAACTTAACTACTGCAGTAGATCAAATTAAGCAACCGTTTCCAGCTTCTTCTGAGCAAGAGTAAAATAGAGCAGCTGTCAATCCCTCTGCTTACCGCTTACAACTCCCCCACAGTAATTCTGATCCTTGTCCAACTCCTCGCACGATCCATCTCTTCAGACGCCACCAGTTAACCTCCTGTTGCCCCCTGCTTTGCGACACGCCGCCATTTCTTCCGACGCGCATCCATGGGCCATCTTCAACACCACTGACAGTCGGTCGCCCTTCACAGAGTGATGTACAGCTCCCTACACGCTCAACCATTGGTTTGGGCTACATGGCATCACCACAAACTTCCTGGTCTCCGACGCAGCAGGAGATCCAACAGCTATCAGAGCTCTTAGCCCAACCGTCATGGGACACAGTCAATCAGTCCGAAACCAAATTCAGACCTCAGCAAAACGGCAAACACTCCTCCACAATCTGGAGCGCTTGTTGTGCTGCCCCCATTCTCATGCGACAACGATGGCATTACATAAACCAGCAGCCAATACTTGCCCCCTGGGTGGTGGGCTAAATCTTGGGGTGGGGGCCAGTACCCCATGTTCACCCCCCTCCTCAGTCACAACTTAATAATCCGATCCTTGTCAATTTTGTGGTGCTTCAGAAGTGAGCCTGTCAATGATCAGGTAGGCCAGGTTGACACAGGTAGCATTTCACAGGTCCTACTTCCACGCAAGGACACATAACTGGGACCCTCTTCCAACCATCAGTGCCCACCACCAGGCTGGCATCTTCAGTGGTGTATCTAGGTTAGGGCCAGGGGAGCACCTGCCACCCCTACAATGTGGTGTCCCTCCCCAGGAGGGAGCTCTGGTTGCTTTGCTTACCAGCCACCCAATGGAGAAAGCCAGCATGGAACAGAAAAATGCCCTCGGACTAATGCCTTAGGACTAACAGGATGCTGGGGTGTCAGGGGGGCAGGGCTCCTGCTCAGTTGTTGGGAGCTTGTGCTCTGGGTGTGGCGGGACAAAGGATGCCAGGCTCAGGTTTTGCGATCTTGGTGGTGGGGTCCAGCATGCCAGGTATTGGTTTGTGTTCTGCATGGGGCAGAATAGGATGCCAGGTATGGGGCTCGTGCTCTGGGTGGAGTGGCACAGAATGGCAGGTATTTTTGCCCTCGTTAGTGGGGTGGGGACAGGGTGTCCGGCATGCTGCTTGTAATCTTGGTGGCTCTGTATGTGGCTTGTGCTCTGGGTGGTAGCAAGGCAGTATGCGCTTGTGCTCTAGGTGGTGGGGACACAGAATGACAGGTATGGTGCAGGATATCTGGAATGGGCTTAGGCTCTGGGTCGAGGCAGTGTTGGGGCTTTTTGGACTTCTGGGGCACTAAAATACATATGGTGACCATACCACCAAAAAACAAAATGTATTGGGGCACTGCAAGCTGCCCATGCAAGGCTAAATATTGCATATGTGGCTGACCCGCCATAATACTGAATTATTGGAGGGTGCATCAGAACAGTCCTACGGGGCTGCCTTGTGCCATGCTTACATGGCACGGCTAGCTCAATGCAACTCCCTTGTAATAGAGCAACAAGGGTCATCCTGCGTCAACAGCAGCCACTAGGTAGAATTGGTATTTTGTTGATAACACCTTGTAACTTATTCTGCACTCCCAAACCAGATGCTACACACTGCATGGCACCCTGGCACAATATTAAAACTGGTGTCATGCATAATGGTATTGTGCTTACAGTTGACGCTCATTACACGTTTGCTTGTAAATGCCTTTATCACATGGTGACAATTTACTTGATGTATACCTCCCCATTGGGCTACTTTGCCCATTTCAGCTTGAGAAACATGTTCACATTGTCCATTTTTAGGTACACTCCCCGCCCCTTACCTTATGGTCCCTTGTGTGCCTTCCTGGGGACACCACTGCACCTGCTACCGGTGGAAACTTCAGCCCCCAAGATGCTATGAACAGTCCAATGACTTCACATCCATAGCCCCATGCAGTCCAGCCTCTAAAGTTATAAACACACATTCTCTTTCCTAACAAACGGATTCAGCCTGGTCCAAAGGCTCACACTGATGAAGCAGAGGAATGCGACTTGTAGGGTAAGTATTGATCACACAACCAGGCGACATGCTCCTTGTGTCTCAAATCTCAATATTCGTCCAGGACCCCTAGTCGAGTGTTCAGGAGTATATGCCTTGCACACTCCCCCACCCCTGCTGCATAGTTAAAGGGATGTCCTAGACATTGCCAGACTGGAAATATAACTGCAGGGGGGCTTTTTTTCTGCTATGCAACCATCCAATTCAGATAGGCCGGATGGGACAAGTCTATGCCAATGCCAAGGACCTGAAGAGCCTCCTCAAGCATCTTGACAAACACTGATCCACCCAACCAGACTTCTTCCCCAATCCCCTACTCGTAGCATTAGTACATTATTCCCCCTGCCCCAAAAGTTACTTAGGTCTGCTTTAGAATGCAATTAATTGCATTTCTAATGATTACCTGCTCTGTGCACACCCTTCTCCTCTGGAGTAAGTCACCCATTCTGGTTATGGGATGATGAACTTTCGGACGAGTTCTGTTTGGCACCCACAAGACTGGGAGCAGCTGTTGCACCTGGCTAGGAGGGAGACTACATGGTCCATTTTCATGATGTATGCAACAAAGGAAGCAGTTCAGACCTTTTCTCCTAAAGGAAACGTGCATCTACTAACATGTATGGACAAAGCTAGGGGCTTAACCATCTTCAGAGACGTACACCTCTGCCTGCTTGACAGAGCTAGTAGCCACAAAATCATTGAGAGGCAGGATGAAACAAGGAGCACAAAATCTACTAGCATCAAGTTGGTATATTGAAGTCTAAGTGGCAGCCTTACTCTCTTCAACCCTCCCAATATACAAACATTTGAAACCTGTAGGAAACAGCATCCTCCCAAACCAACACTCCACGCAGGCCTCCAACCACAGCATGCCCCCTCACGAATTCAAGCCACAACCACACCCCCTCACTACCAGAGGCATGGAGGTTGGGCAGGGGGGGGTGGGTTCTAGGCCCAGCAGAGACACCCCAATAACGTATGGAGTGAAGCGTCATGGATATAGCTGTGTCACTCAGCAAGGAGGGGGAAGAAGAAACCATCAGAGATGCAGTAGGGTATGAGCCGTTACTGAGAACCCCCTCTGATGAATCAACTTACGAGGCACCAGTGGTCCAGGGATGTATATTGGTTTCTAAACCACCAATCAACCCCACAACTCTAGTACACCAGATGGGATCTGAACAGATTGGAGTACAAGTAAGACCTTGTCCAATTTTGGTAACGTGGATGGAACAGGCTTACAGTTACCTAATGATGAAAGGGACTGTACAGTCAAGGTTATCTGCTTTATTACTAATACAGACAGTTCTAGCACACTACAATTACAACCCACACAGTAAAGAACTACGGTTACAACCCACACTGAGGAACACAGATGACAGACAGATTCACAAAGCAAAGGGATGCACTCTAGATACTGACAGGAGGGTAGTTGATAAAGTAATCAGTCTTATAGTATTTGGTTTCAACACCAAATGATTGGTCTCTAGGGGCCTTCAGAGAAGGACAAGGGGGCATTTTAGGCAGAATCAGAGAAGGAAAAGGGGGGCATTTTAGGCATAATCACCTGCAGTACCCTTGGGGAATACTACAAGTGTAAGCACAATTCTTCGGTACAAGCCTGTACTAAACAGTAAAGTGGTAGCGATGGCTAAGCAGTCAGACAAGAGTTTGAGTAATCAGTAGAACAAGTTAAACAAAGGACCAACCAATACAGTGATTCAAGTAAACACTCAAGGTTTCTTGGTAAAAGAACATACATTTATGCACAAGTAGCACAATATCACACACTAAGACCACAAAAATCCAATCAGTAAGTAAACGAACAAGTTTAGCTCAAAAATGAAGTGGAGCAAAATGGCACCAGATAGACAGCCCAAATACATTCATAGGCAGGGCAAAGGGTTTCAGTTAAATACAACTAGCAATTCTTCTCAATAGGCCTGGGTCAATGGTTCAGAGTCTTTTGTATAGGATAGCACAGTTCTGGTAAGTAACGGTTAAGTCTTTGCCACAGATTTTTAGAGGATTTGGCTAGGCAAAAAGTTTGACGAATGAAGAGCCTTTTAGTTGAGGAAAGTTTCAGGCACTTCGTTGGCCGAAAAAATTTCTGGACCGCATTTGCACAGTAGCTCGTCAATAAGAAAGTTGTAGCTGAGGCAGTTTGTGCAGATCTCGCTGTTCCTGAGCTTCAGTCGTGGGGACAAGGAAGACATCGGGAGGTTCCTGCATGGCCCAGGGAAGAGGCCAAAAGCTGTAGCAAGACGTCGGTTTAAGGTGCGAGTGCCTTAAAGTCCAAGAGCTGGTTTCCTTCCCTCCGGATATCCTGTTTAACAGGACTCTGATGAAAATTCGACCAGAATAGGACTGTATCCAGGTGGCTTGCAAGTTGGTTGTTCCCACCAAACTTGGATGTTTCGTTCCAGTGGTCGATTCTGCTTTCCAAGTCCCAGAGACCTACTTTTAAACAGTTTCCTCCCCATTCATTCCAGCCTGGCTGTCACTCACAGCAGGGTGGCTGTCCTTGCCAGACAGCGGCCAATCAAGCCAGAGTGCATTTAGGTCTCCTAGGAGACTAAGCACGGAGTTTCAGGCACCTCCCTCACATCATGTCCACCCCAGACACCCTGGCGCCAGAGGAGGGCTTCACCACTGAAGCCCGCCAAAGGCCAATGAACAAAGGGACCAAACCTGGTTTGGCACACAGAGACAAACACAATAAGGACCTTTCCTAAGAAAGTTGACCGGAGTCTGTTTTTACAGATATGTCTCGGGCGCCATATTGAAAAACATGGCTGACCCGATTAGCTACCGTTAGCAGTAGGGAAAAATCATGGTAGTTTGATCTAAACTACTGCCATTTAAAGTAACATGTTACTGTTACGAGTGTTTTGTCTCGGAAGCTAGGAAACCCCTCCAGTACTCTATAGTAAGAGTGTGATGGGTCAGTAATTTAAACTCAATTTAACTTTGCATGCCCTGGGAGACAGCAGTCAGTCCCAGGGAAGGTATTTAAACCTTGGGGAGTCTGAAAGACACCCTTGTGTCACTGCACTTAGGGTGTTGTGTGACAGAAAAAGATGCCCAACTCCATAACCAAAGAACACAAAAGGAAAACACATCAAAATACATGAAAGAGTGGGACAAAGGCTGACACTCTTTCCCAGGTAAAAAAATGAAATCCTAGAAATCCAGCAAAGTTGCTGGGGCTCTCAAAAGGTAAGGGAAATTAGCACAGAGAATTCTGCCTAATAGGGCAGAACCACAATGTACCTGATTCTGAAGAGGTTCTTGATGCTTGACAGCATTGAGGCTGTTCCAGGGTGCGCGGCAGCCTGTTGGACCAAGTTAGGGGCGGGAGACAGCTGCAGGTACCAGTCAGTAGGTAGTTTGGCAAGCAAGGCTGAATGAAAGTCTTCAGGCTGTCTGGCGCGGTGCCAAGAATAGTAGTCTCTGCTGGTTGAGGTGTCTTGGACAGCTCTGGTGACAGTGTGACAACAGTCAGCAGTGGAGCCAGATGCAGTTCAAGTACTCAACTGTCGAAATTGTACTTAAAAAGGATGGATGCTGCTTGTGTGGCACCCTTCGCTTTTTTGCAGGGCTCATGTCCTTTCAATGCCGACGGCCCAAAGCTCAGGAGAGTGTTAGCAAGCAACATCCTTTTACTTTGTCCAGAGACTCTCCGGCACCTCCCACCTAGGAAGCTTGCTGTTTAGGTGGCGGGGTCTTGCTTCCCTCTTGGAACTCCTGGCCTTCCCTCACTTGCGGAAGATGCAAGTGAGACTGTACATTGAGCTCGGGTCCAAATTAGTCCTTACTCCTTGCAAAATCTTCAGCTCTGCCAAGTGAGGGGTTCAGCCCGTTTTTTAAAGCCAAATGGGCCCCAGCACATGGTGTAGGCTAGGCCCACCTTACTGAGCAAAATCCTCAAGTCACCACCAACAATCTTCACTTATGCTTTAAGTCCGCACCAGAGCACTAGGCAACAGACGGGAAGGATGACAACATACTAGTCCCACCCATCTTCCCATCTGCTGTACAAAATGTCTAATTATCTGAGCCCTATGCAGCACTTGACCACAACATGGGCCTCCTTTGGAGTGGGGGTTGCAGGCAGACTCCTACAATTCACATACTTCCCTTCCTGAAAGGAGTGGTTCCTGTGAGGACATTCACTGCCCTTTCATACCAAGTAAGGGTGTTATTACCAAGTTGACACATTGCATTTACAAATAAATTAAAAAAGTGTCTGTCTCCATTGTCACTTCCTGCACCGAGGCCTAACTAACATTATTCAGCATTGGCCGCCACCAGCAAGGTTTCACAATGGAGATGCAAATCCATGGAGCCTTGAAATTCTGATCAGGCTGCCCATGTCCAAAGGTTTTTGATGTACCCACGGCCGTCAGGTGTCAGCTAGACATGACAGGGGAGGGCAGCGCTGGTAAACCGTGTCCTCCCAGAGTACATGACTGTTTCTGCAGTGAGCATGGAAAAAGAGCGTGGGAATGGCCCCATCAGTCATTTTAAAAAAAAATAAAATAAAGCCCTGGTGAGCACACTTCCCATGCAGATGGTCGAATTCCTCACCGCCTCCTAACGCACCATCCTGGATATAGGGGTGGGCATCCCATGGCTGCAGCTAGTTGGGGCAGGGAGAAACAAAGTCATGGAACATGGAATTATTACACATTTCGAATCACATTAGTTTGACAGTTGGTGTCTGGGAGGGCCACGCATATATAGAAAACACTTAATGCTACATTGATTTAAATAGTCATGCATACGAATCATGGAGTTCCTTCAAAAGAACTGGAACCTACATGGACCTAGTTTTGAAGAATTTTATTGGATGTTGCAATTGCATTAATCTTATTTAGTATGTTACAGCCAATTAAGGCTTTTTAATACATGCAATGAAACGTACAATATCTTCAATGTAGAAAATTAAATAAACCTTGTCAATTCGATATTCCTGCCTTTTGTGGTACAAAAACTGACCACATCGGGTAAAGCACACGTTATAAGTGTCCGCAAGCTACTTTCACGGGTCTGCAACTCCCAGGTCAATAAAGCAACCCACTGTTAGAACACTTATGGTATGCAATAGAACTCCCCTTCCACCAATTACAAACGCGTCCTAAAAGCCAAGCCCAGTGGTCGAAGTGTTGCATATATCCTATACTTTTAAAAAGAAACCGTTGTAGAATTGTTTAGTTTTAAAATTCCCCTTTTACAGCAGGTGCGTTTGGGGGTTTGGACGGCGCGTGGGAGGGAGCATGGTGATGCCGTTTGTAGGGAACGAGTGCGGGCCAGCAAGGAACATAGTTCCACTATGTCGTTTCGTACACTTCGACCACTAGCCGAGCCCAGTGCTAAGTTACCTGGCATCATTCAACACCGGAGTCAGCTAAGCTTCCAGGTGTATTGCTAATGTTGGGACTTTATTGCCTAGACTCCGCGGATAGCCCAAGTTTCCCGCTCTAAGTACCCTTATCGTGGTGGGGAGGGGGCGAACAGAACTGAAACGAACCCTGCCAGCACAGCCTGGTGTTGAACTAAATACACACTGTAAGGGGAGAGAATATATATTTTTTTTCTTTAAAAACCATGTACCTTTCCTGTTTGCCGCACGATGCGAAACCTCTCAGCAAGAAAACTCGCTACTAACCAACAAAGTCAAAACGTCCCCTTTTAAAGCATCATCCAGAGCGTCACCAAATAACCTGCCCCTCCCCCTCAGTAACTATTGTCACCTGCGTTTACTTGCCACCTCCATTCCACGCCCAGCTCTCTACAGCGAACCGAGACTGTGAACACACACGTGTTGTCATTTATTAGTGCCAGGGTTTTTTTTGCAGCATATACTTATTTCTTGAGGAAACACATTTTATCAGCAGTATCCTGAAATACCTTGTGATAAAAATCTTAATTTCCGTCATATTTGACATAAAAAAAGCATTTCCAGATGGGTTAGGAAATGAAAATGAAAGCAATGAGCGAAGCATGGGAGGTTCGAGAGGGGGGAGGGCGGGGCTTAGGGCGATGGAATGTGAATGTGGTCTCCGAATTATTCTCCACAGGTGCCCACTGGTCTCTTGTAACCAGAGTAGCGTTTGCCAGTCAATGTTAAGCCAACATCGCGCTGCATACCGGGCCTTAACGTTTTTGAGGTTCTCTATCAAAATTACGACGCATATAGTCATTTTGACAAAGTGCTCATAATTGATTTTTTTAGGACCTCCTTTTTGACGGCCTGCATTTTAATTTTTAGAATGTGCGGTTAGGGTGAGAGTTATCCCGGCCCTACCCTCACTTTTTTTTAAAAACCGTTATGTACTGTCGGCTTCCAACGAGATGCTTTTTTAAAGCTCCTTTCCTCTTATTTGTCTTTTTTTCAGATTTTTAAAGATTTGACTTAGGTTCACTTTACCCCACCTGCTTATGTCGTCTGTACAATTTGCAAAACAATGTATTTATTTTATGTATTATTCATTTGTATAGCGCCTATACACAAGAAGTGTTTCAAAGCGCTCAAGGGAGGGGTGGGGAACAGTTGGGGAAAAAAACAAATGTCATACAGAGCCCTTGACTTTCTGAACGATACAGGCCTGCACAGAGCAGGGCAGTGATAAGTGCAAATAATACATATAAAGGTGAGTGTGGGGGCAGGGTAGAAAAGACAGGCTACTATACAATACTGAGTAGAAGTGGGTCATATCATTATATAGTGGCGCGAACATAGATACAGTGGAGGGGGTTGGGTGGATGAAGAGGGGAGGGAGATAGAGTATAGGAGAGGTAGACTACTGGGCATAATGCTCCGAGTAGTTAGGGTGTTTGCAGGTATAGGTAAATAGGCAAGTAGGGTGGAGGGGAGAGGGGGGTGGGGTGGGGTCGGTTGAAGACAGAGGGGAGACAGTACAACAACAATACAAGGAGGATAGAAGAAGAGGAGGGTGCTAGGGTAGAGTCGGAAGGGGAGGGAAGGAGGAGAAACGCAGCAGGAAGCAGAGGCTTGAGATGGCATAGCAAAATTCAAATTTTGGCAGGACAGAGTGAAACACATGTAGCAACTTGGCACAGCCAAGTTCAAACTTTGGCGGACAGAGTGAAACACAAGTAGCAAATGGGCACAGCCAAGTTCAAACTTTGGCGGACAGAGTAAGACACAAGTGGCAACTGGGCACAGCCAAGTTCAAACTTTGGCGGACAGAGTGAAACACAAGTAGCAACTTGACACAGCTAATTTCGAATTTTGGTGGGCAGAGTGAAACACCCGTGGCAACTGGGCACAGCCAAGTTCGAATTTTGGCAGGCCAGTGTGAAACACAGGTAGATACTTGGCAGAGCAAAGTTCACATTTTGACTGACAGAGTGAAACACAAGTAGCAACTGGACATAGCTAAAATCGAGTTTTGGCAGGAAGGGTGAAACACATTTAGCAACCGGGCAGAGCGAATTAGTGGAAGTTCAGATGAAAAGGAGTGGGAAGTCCCAGGTGTGACAGAAGGAACAATTTAGTTAGTTGTGGGAAACTAACCTACCGAAAAGTCAGATACTCCAATATTGTACAGTGTCAGAGCATGTGAAGACCTCCTTACTCACCATGTTTTCATGGGGTGAAGGGAGCCCCCCAGATTTGACAAGGCAGTGATGGGGCCTTTAGGTGTGGGTAAACCGACTCCTCCTCCCCATTCCCTTCCTTCAAAAATTCATTCCCCCAGGTAGCTGAGAGTAATGATATAAGATTTCACCACTTTGTACTAGGACGAAGAAGATGCCTGCAAAGTGTTGCGAAGGTCAGGCATGTCCCCTTATCATGGTCAGGCAAGCCTAATTGAGAGAACACACCTGCAGCCTGTTAAAGGGTTATAAGTGTATAACATGAGGAGCAACACAAAAAGAAGCAACATGGAGGCTTGTGCGAACAGCAGGGAACCTTTTTTGAGGAGAGGCGAGCCACTGGAGGAAACTGCTACCAGTCGGTCCACCATGTGCAGCACGCTGAGATGCTGGGAAACTACAGAGAGACATGTAGCAGGAAGCATGTCGTGGGAGCTGGGGCTCTGTTGTATCGGACTGAGGGCAGAGAAGGAAGCCGTGTGGAGAGGCTGTCCTTTTCCCTTGTAACAGAAGTGCTCGTCACCCCTGTGTCAAGGAGCCGAGGGGCAGGAGTTCGACAACTGCCAGCAGAAACAGAAGTCTGTGTGTGCCACGCTACTAGGAAAGCTATCAAAGTGACCAGTGAGTTTCTGTCGGATGAGAAACCTTGTTCGCGAATGCATGAACATTTCCATTGTCGAAGAATACTTTGTATCAGAGTGGTCGTGTGTCTCAGAGAGAGAGTATTTTCAAAAGTCTCTGCTTTGAGATCATTTTCCATTGTTGATTGTTGAAACACAAGGAATACTTTGTATCGGAGTGGTCACCAGGGACGTAATTTGGGGGTCGCCAGGGGCCACAACTCCGATACCTGAGGTCTCCCTTGCCACCCCAGTGGTCTCCCTTGCTACCCCTGAAAAAAACAAAATAATGTTTGAAAAATGTTTTAATTGTAAGCTCCTGGGCTGGCTGTGGCCATCGCCATGTGGCTCTTTGTTTCTGGAGTGGCGGTCTGTCACGTCCCAGAAGGGCCGTGAAGCAACTTTCAACAATCATCCACAGAAGATAAAGAAATATCGGGCTTTCCGTCAACATCGTTATGTGGAACGGCCTATTACGGTACGCTTGTGTGTTTCATCAAGAATTCAACTGTGGTTTTTCCTGTTTCTGACTCCTCTTTGCCTGCGGATTCTGCTCTGTCATTGCCTGCACGTTACCTGATCTTTGCCTGTCTTTGGATTGCTTGTATTGCAGAAATCTGTTACCTTGCTTGGAACTCTCTGTAATGTGTCCCAGACTGTTCCTCGTTCTCCTTCTCCTCCGGGTCCTACCTGATTACAGAAACATCCTGACTGAGACACAGAGACCGGTCCTGCTGATTCCCACCTTCTATGCTCCTGCGAGTCACGTCTGGCTCGTCCTCTCTCAAACCACCAACTCATCTGAAAAAGTCCTCAAAAGATTACTTTTCGTCAACCAGGACACTCTGCTGACACGAGTATGAGCACCATCCCGTTTCTAATGCGTCCCTCGTTCCTTTCGGGGTAGCACCCGTACTAACATTCCCTCCTTACCGTTTGGCAATTGGACTTCCTTTGGACTACCTCTAACACAAACTTGGTAAACTCCAGTTTTGTGGGGACTATTTAGTTTGCAACCGTAGTGAAAGGTATATTCCTCCTTTTCTGTTTTCTACATTCCTTCTATAAGGTGGTCTAATCCCAGAAGTGTTGCATGAACGTAATCTACGGAGAAGCACAGGGTCCTGGGCCATAGCCATTTCGGGATTATCCAGTGTATGTGCCCCGTCCAATAAATTGTTCGGTTGGGTGCTGTACTTACCGTTTGGTTCTAATTATCTTTGTTTTTCCCTTTCAGCATGTGTTCCAGCGGTGTGGTTCTCCCGCTCTTTCGTTTGTTTTATCCCTTTGTTTTGTTACTCACTAAAACAGCAAACGGGTGTATCTAAAGGAAGATCTCCCTCATTTCCGAGTGAGGAAGAGACCCCGATCCGGACAGGCCCCGGTCTATCTTCCAGTACCCAGTCTGAAGGACCTGGTGAACAAGATCAGACGGGCGACTGGGTGAATAATTTACACAGGCTTTCTTGTTCAGGACTCTTACATTTTTTTTTTTTTAAACGGGTTGCACAAGTGTTACACTTTGAGCAGTGACCTTAAATAAGAAAGCATATTAATAACAAATAATTTGTCTTTCTGGGATTGTATACAATAATTGCTAGACTCATTAAAGGTTTATTTCAGACACACTTAAGGGGGCGAGTCACTGATTTAGTCTGTTCTTAAACAACTCAACTCAGCCTTTCATTCTTCTGAGGTCGATAAATGCGTACAAGCACAGGTTCGGTGATATTGTATGTGTATTTGTTCTACATAAAGCACTTATGCATAAGTGCTTTATAATAACGTGCATAAAGAGGTCTGGGAGTCCCTCTACCGGCACAAACACAGCCCATTGACCTGTTCTTGGGTAGATGGCCAACTCTCCTCTGAACAACAGTACCAACAGCAATCCCAGACATGTGTTTCAGCCTAGTCGGGCTTCATCAGTGAGGTGGAGCTGGGCCACTCTGAGCTCAGTGAGCAAGGGGTCCACGTCTGGATTACCCTGGTAATTTAGGGTAAGAACCCAAATTACCCAAAAATGTGCATAAAGAGGTCTGGGAGTCCCAATACCGGCACAAACACTGCCCATTGACCTGTTCTTGGGTAGATGGCCCCCGGGATAGTCTCAACCATGCTTTAGCTCACTGTTCTTTTCACAGAGGAGACATTTCCATAGGCATATCAGTCTTTGTCCCACCCGAAGGTAGTCCAGCACCGAAATGCTAGGCAAATCTCCTCTGAACAAGAGTACCAACAGCAACCCCAGACACGTGTTTTGCCCTAGTCGGGCCTCATCAGTGAGGTGGAGCTGTGCCTCTCTGAGCACTGTGAGAAAGGAGTCCACGTCTGGATAACCCTGGTAATTTATGGTGGGAACCCAAAGTACCCAAAAATGTGCATAAAGAGGTCTGGGAGTCCCTCTACCGGCACAAACACAGCCCATTCACCTGTTCTTGGGTAGATGGCCCCTGGGAGAGTGTCAACCACGCTTCAGCTCACTGTGCTTTTCAAAGAGGAGACATTTCCATAGGCATATCAGTCTTTGTCCCACACGAAGGTAGTCCAGCATCGAAATGCTAGGCAAATCTCCTCTGAACAACAGTACCAACAGCATCCCCAGACACGTGTTTCAGCCTAGTCGGGCCTCATCAGTGAGGTGGAGCTGTGCCTCTTGGATCGGGTCCCTAATACACTCAGGCATCCTTTGCTAAAGCCCTCTTGGGGCCAGTCCTGGCGCCTTTGGTGCCAGGCTCATACTTCATAAGGACTTGTGTTTGTTGGAACTACTTTATCTCCAGTATCAGCCAACATGGAGGCATCCCCATAACTTGGTTCCCCTGGAACCAAGCAATGCGGTATAGTGTTTTGGGTGTGGTAGCCTAGGAACTACTTTACCTGGACTACTTTTCTGAAGCTATTTAAACCACACCCGACTTAAATGACATGCTTTGCGTTACTTTGCAATCCTGCAACGTGACGCTCATCGTGTTCTGCTGTACCTGTGAACTTTGGAAGAACAGCATCTGAAAAGAGACAAAAGGTCATCGTTAATAGCAGCAGCTTACCTGTAATTCCATCGCTAGCTGCCCTCAGCTCTTGCTAACAGCATCCAAGATTCAGCGCGTCTCCCGGACCGACGGATCTATAAAAGAGAGAGAAACAAGACATTAGACATTTTATAATCGTGCCGGAAGCTTACCTCACGAGTCGCCCATTGACCAGCATCATCCTTGGGATTTCTTACACCGGGTAAGCACCGCAATCTACGGAAAAGAAAAGGCAACAGGTTAGCAAAGGCAAGGCATCATAGCGCAGCGCATAGCGCCTACTTACCGCATCAAGGCACTCTCAATGCACCATCTTTACCGGCGAGTCCCAATTCAGCCAACGCTTCACAGTGGACGTCCGCGCACCTAAGGAAGAGAACAGACATTATTTAAACCAAAGAAAGGCATACAAGCATAACAGTGATAAGACCTACCTGAAAGACTCAAAATGGGCCGGGATCAGTAAAGTAACTAGATCGCACTTGCCCATAAAGGACAACACGCCCCTGCCAAGAAGGCTGGACGGAGAGCACACCAAAACCCATAACAAGGTGAGGAGAGGTCCGGAGGGGGTTGCGGGCATACGGGGTGTTGGGAGGCTCTTACCCCAGTTGCCCAGTCTTGAACATTGCGCACCTGTATTCTAGGCAGAACTTCCCCGCTGACCACACCTGGGAGCTGCTGAGAAGGATACCAGAGTCCCCACAGCTGGGTGGTGTCCCCGTGGATACCAGGTGAGCGTAACAAGTACCCAAAAATGTGCATAAAGAGGTCTGAGAGTCCCTCTATCGGCACAAACACAGCCCATTGACCTGCTCTTGGGTAGAGGGCCCCCGGGAGGGTCTCAACCACGCTTTAGCTCACTGTGCTTTTCACAGAGGAGACAATTCCATAGGCATATCAGTCTTTGTCCCTCCCGAAGGTAGTCCAGCACCGAAATGCTAGGCAAATCTCCTCTGAACAAGAGTACCAACAGCAACCCCAGACACGTGTTTCAGCTTAGTCAGGCCTCATCAGTGAGGTGGAGCTGTGCTGCTCTGAGCACAGTGAGCAAGGGGTCCACTTCTGGATGACCCTGGTAATTTAAGGTGAGAACCCAAAGTACCCATAAATGTGCATAAAGAGGTCTGGGAGTCCCTCAACTGGCACAAACACAGCCTATTGACCTGTACTTGGGTAGATAGCCCCGGGAAAGTCTCAACCACGCTTTAGCTCACTGCGCTTTTCACAGAGGAGACATTTCCATAGGCATATCAGTCTTTGTCCCACCAGAAGGTAGTCCAGCACCCAAATGCTAGGCAAGTCTCCTCTGAACAAGAGTATTAACAGCAAACCCAGACACGTGTTTCAGCCTAGTTGGGCCTCATCAGTGAGGTGGAGCTGTGCCTCTCTGAGCACAGTGAGCAAGGGGTCCACGGTTGGATTACCCTGGTGTTATGCGCAGATCTCCTTGGCAATTGTGGCCGCAAGTGCTCTTGGGCGGCCATAAGAGTGTTCCATCACGCCACATCCCAGCGCACCGCAGCAGTCTAGTTGTTTAGCCAACGGCCGCTGCTGGAGGTACTTAGCGCCGCCCCTCCAGCAATCAGCACATTGCAACCTTTGAGGTTAGTTTTCTTCAGCCTTTGGTCTGTCACGCTAGTTTTTTCCTTCGTTCCTTGTTGGAACTGCTAAGCAACCATTTTTCTCTGCCGCTCTTGTCTGCGGCTCCCGGGCCTCTCTCGTCCATTCTCTCTTGCTCTCTCCCTCTCTCCCGCATTTCCTCCTTCCTTCGAGTCGTGGCCCTTCTTCCTTCGATGCCCGGTTCCGGCTAAGCCGCCGTCTTTTCAGCTGCTCTTTCGTGGTACTCTCCCGTCTTCCTCTGCATTCACCTTACCATCTCTGCCCGTGTCTCTCTTCTTAGAGGTAGGCGTCATGCCTCCTCTCTTCATCAGGCTCAGTTTCCTTTTTCTGTATCCCTGCTCCTTGGGTTTCAACCTTCCTTCGGTACTCGCTAGTACGTTGTTTCGGCGCAAGTGGAGCCTACCTTCCTGAGGATCCTTCATAGCGGTGCGGCTTCCAGGAGCCTGGTTACCACTCAAGACCTGCATTCTATTGGAGGTTTGTATGCCATAGCGTGGCTTTTTCCCCCAATAGTCGATCCGGGAAGAGGAGTCACAGGTCTGCATTTGGGAAAGCATTCACTGTGGCTTCCTCCCAGGGTAGACCTTTACTTCATAAAAAAAAGAAGGACTACCAATCCCAGCGTCCACTGGTCCAGAGCAGTCCGAATTCCAGTCTCTCAGGTGAGGAGGAGAGTGGGGACTCCGGGGAGGTACAGGCTAAGGGATCTGACACCTGGTAACTTAGGGTGAGAACCCAAAGTACCCACAAATGTGCATACAGAGGTCTGGGAGTCCCTCTATTGGCATTAACACAGCCCATTGACCTGTTCTTCGGTAGATGGCCCCCGCGAGAGTCTCAACCACGCTTTAGCTCACTGTGGTCCACCTCACTGATGAGGCCCAACAAGGCTGAAACACGTGTATGGGGTTGCTGTAGGTACTCTTGTTCAGAAGGGAATTCCCATAGCATTTTGGTGCTGGACTGTCCATCTGAGCGGGACAAAGACTGATATGCAAATGGGTATTTCCTATCTATGAAAGGTACAGTGAGCAAAAAGCGATGGTTGCAAACCCTCAAAGTGGAAAAAAAAACTGAATAGGTTATCATGCCATGTTCTTTCTAGAAAGGGGCGCCTGCCACCTTTTGTAAAGAAAATGTGCAAGGAACTTGGGGTTGGTTACCCTAAGTTACCTGGGGGAACCCAGGCGTGGACCCCCTGCTCACTGTGCTCAGAGAGGCACAGACCCACCTCACTGATGAGGCCCAACAAGGCTTAAACACACGTATGACGTTACTGTAGGGACTCTTGTTCAGAAGGGAATTATCATAGCATTTCGGTGCTGGACTGTCCATGTGGTTGGGACAAAGAGTGATATGCAAATGGTTGTTTCCCATCTGTGAAAGGTACAGTGAGCAAAAAGCGATGGGTGCGAACTCTCAAAGTGGGAAAAAAAACCACAGAACGGGTTATCATGCCACGTTCTTTCTAGAGAGGGGCGCCTGCTACCTTTCTTTAAAAAATGCTTTATAATAACACAATATTATCATTTGGCCTTGGACGTCTGCTTGCAGTCACAGTAATTTGGCAATATGGTCTATACACACTGATATCACAATACATATGGTGATCCATTCTTGTATGAAATGTATATCACATTATAGTGATATCATAACCATATTTTTTGTTGTGTACTTAGGAATAATGCTATGTGATGCCCCTTCCTGTTTTGTCAATGTGTGAAATGTCGTGTTCCATCGCTTCCCGTGATGTCACTTTGGGATGGGTCAAATTGTATCACTTCCTATGATGTCATCAGAGGTCAAGGGCTGTTTGATGTCACTTCCGCTACCCCTGGCATTTTGGTGAAATGACGTCCCTGGTGGTCACGTGTCTTAAGAAGAACGTTTTAAAAAGTCTCAGAGTGCTGGGCATTTCACTTAAAGTAAAACAAATGAATCTTGAACATTGGGCTGAATGGAAATTGAATCTCAAGCCAAACCAATGCCCAGTGAATAACAAACCGAATAAATACTTTATAATTAAGCAAAACCACTTCATGTTGAATTCTGAATTGTATGGAATTTTAAAATTTATGCTAAACAAACATACATTGAAGAATGAATTAAATGGAACTTTAAAATTGTGCCAAAGAAAGGCTTATAGAATACTGAATTCAATGAAAGCTTCAAACAGCATGAATATACATTGAAAGCAAAATAAAGCAGAATTAATTGGAACCCTGAAGATAAAGCCTATACAGCCAATATACCCACATGAAAACAGATTAAGGAAACGGGGTGCAAGTGTAACAGAGAGTCAAAAGAAGACAAGGACACTTGTGCTGATGAAAGTAAAGTCTTGGGAAAGGGAACTCTGTGACTTGAGGAACTACATTTGTTGACTTGAGGACAGAGCCCCAAGGTTGTTTTGTGTTTGAACTGTGTTACTTGGAACTTGGTGAAGGGAATCTGAGGATTGTTTAAAACTTTATCACCTTGAACATAAGAAAGGTGATTTTTAGACTTTTTGTGGAACTGTTTCACACTTGGGGAAGGGCGCCGAAAGGAAGCTGTGAGCTGGAAGAAGCTCAGAACTTTGTGTTGAACCCTGTTTCTTTTGGTTGCTGATATCCCTTCACAATGTAAAGATTTAGTTGTGAGAGCAAATATAGGTTTTGGACACAGACAGTTTTTAAGTTGAACTCTTTGACACAGACTTTCCTTAGTTTCATTTAGGTAGGGAAATCCCACTTCAGCATAGGGCAAGTTAGGCCCTTTTCCAGCCTGATATTTAAGTTAATAAAGTATTTTATTTTGAACTTTGAATCTGTTGTCTGTGTCTTATGTCATGATGCCTTCACAAATGGTATCAGGAGTGGAATGCATCTCAACTGATACAAGTTGGGGGAACCCTAACATTTGAAAAGCTAAGTGCCAGAGCATCAGATTCCTCGGTAGCCTCTAAGGGCTCTACCAGGTTTGATATCTGTAGTAGGAGGGATGAGACAATTCCTCCAGGTGAGAGAAGATTAATTCCCACAGATCTAATACTACCCCCCTCCCCCGATTCATACATTAGACTGCCACCCAAGTCAGGGCTGACATGGAGGTTTGCGATTGATGCTCTAGCAGGAGTAATAGACCCAGACTTTAAAGGTGATGTTAAGGTATTTCTACAAAACCATGGAAAGGACCCATTCCATATTCACCAAGGGGATAAGATTGTTCAAGGAGTGCTTGATAAAGAAATGTTCCCTAGGCTTAAGAATACTTCTGGAAAGGCAAGCACAGACAGAGGGACTCAAGGCTTTGGTGAGGTTGATGAGACAACTAATGACCCTCCCAAACCTGAACCTAAAGAAACTAAAGATGAAGAGCACAAGACCTTTCTAGGTTTAACCTTTGCCCAAATAAATTACCCCTTTTTGGCAGAAGCCTTCTTGAAAGTAGTATCAGGGCTTGAGGGTTGTGAGAAACTGAGCCTTTTTTTCCTTTTGAAACATGGACATCTTTGTAGAGAAGACACCACTTAAGAGGGCTTGGTAAAAACCCAAGTGGTAATCCCTACAAATCGCAAGCAGATGGTCCTAGAGATAGTACATTTACTTCTGGGGCAGTCCAACACACAGAACTATATAAAGGAAACGTGTACAATTTGCCAGAAAACTAGCTCTCATAAACCACCCACCTGTTCTACCCGTGGATTAAAGTCCCAAAAGGCAAAGGCTGACCCATACACCTTTAACAGGTCAAATATACAAAGTGAGAGGCAGAGGGGAAACACCAACTTCCCCAACTAAGTAAACCATCATCTAGGGATCACGTTTCAGGTTCTGAACTCGCAAGCTATTCTCCTGCAGCAGAAAGAACGTAGAGGGGAGCGATTTCCATCTTTTTTGTCCACAAGATTGTCGAGTACCGGGGAGAGATAAGTGTCATGCCTGTGACATTGGCGCACACATTGGCAACCATCATGGACTATTTGGAACTCATTTATTTTCATAACACTCTTTGAACAACCCCTATTCACACTTTGGTCCTTAATTTCTATTTGCACGACTTTGGTACTTTCTTATTTAATTCAGCTAACTACATGTAATATAAAGCACCTCGCTACAGTTATCAATTCCTGGCTATTCCCATTCATCAGTATTGGAACCACAATCCCCAGAAGCCCTAGCGATCAGTGCTGCTTCCACCTTCTCAGGACCAGAGAGGGAGGAGGCAGATTACCTTCAGGTGTGCTGCTCCAGGTAATGCCAATTAGCCTGCCTCGGTACAGGGCAGGGCTGTATTTAAGCAGCTGCCTGCAGGAGCTCGGTCTCTTGCATTAAGAGTTCTCCCAGCAACTTTTTTGCCTTGAGCCACGATTTGAATTCTGTTCCTGTTGCCGTATCATTCTGCTTCTGATTCCAGCGCTCCGCTGGGCTCCCTGCCTTGCAGCCTGCTACACTCCGCTGCCTTCAGCCCTGGTCCTCTGGGCTCCCTGCCTCGCTGCTCTACTCCTCTGGGCTCCCTGCCTTGCAGCCTGCTGCACTCCGCTGCCCTCAGCCCGAATCCTATGGGCTCCCTGCCCTGCAGCCTCCTACACTCCGCTGCCTTCAGCCCTAGTCCTCTGGGATCCCTGCCTCGCTGCCCTGCTCCTCTGGGCTCCCTGCCTTGCAGCCTGCTACACTGCGCTGCCTTCAGCCCTAGTCCTCTGGGCTCCCTGCCTCGCTGCCCTAGTCCTCTGGGCTCCCTGCCTCACTGCCCTGCTCCTCTGGGCTCCCTGCCTTGCAGCCTGCCATACTCCTCTGCCTTCAGCCCTAGTCCTCTGGGCTTCCTGCCTCGCTGCCCTGCTCCTCTGGTCTTGCTCCTTGCTGCCCTGCTTCTCTGGGCTCTCTGTCCGCAGCCTACTACAGCTCTCTGTGCTGCTCCTCTGGACTCCCTGCCTTGCAGCCTACTACAGTCCTCTGCAGTCCTCAACAGTTTGCCTGCACCTTGTGCTATCTGTTACTCCAGCCCTGCTTCCTTGTTTGCAGCCCCCTGTTTCCTGACTACTGCTCCCTTACTCTTTTCCTTGTTTGCAACCCCCTGTTCTTGATCCCTGTCTTTCTCTTCCTTGAGTCTTTTGTCCTCCCTTAGGTTATCCATTTCAGTTATACTGTTTCTGTACAGACACCCACAGCTGTTGTTCCCAGCCTTGAGCATGGTCCACACGTAGTTTATCACGTGACGGACAACACGTCGAATACACTACAGCCTAGACGCCGTTCCGTGTATCAACATCGGACTTGGTCAGAATCTCTAGGGGTGCTCTTCATCCACCGGGAGGTAAGCAACACCTGATACGCAAACGCTGCTCTTGCACGGCTCCCTTTTCCCCTTTCTACCCTAACTAAACACACGTTTTTCTTAAAAAAGACACGTGTTATACGCAGTAAGATCCCAGTATCCACAATCCACAGATGTAAACCGTGCCCTGGGCTGTCTCCGTTTGTTAAATTAGACCATGGGCTGAATGCAAATCCCTACCTCCATCGCCCTAGACGTACTTTTTTACTTTTTTTCTATGTAAAAGGTTGGCTTGGGAAACTACAGTTTATACAATCCCTAATACCGCATGGGCTACAATTAACATAGAATGACCAAATGGGTTGCTTTTTGGCGACGTGACGTGGGGATACCCAACTGGGCCCGTGAGCTCCGCAGGTCAAACTCCTCAGGAGTCGACCTGTAAATTGAAAAAAGCTAGTTTTTGAATGATCTTTTGTTTTAAATGTTCACTGATGCAAACATAGTTATACTTCAAGTTCCATTTTATTTCACCTAAATCTAAAAGAACATATTTCTTCTGTAGGTGAACAAGGAATGTGTGATCATCTCGGATTCGGGAATCTGTAAATAACTTACCTACTCGAATCCAGGACCCTGACATTTGGGAGCAATGGGTAAGATGTATGCAATACGACCTTTGGTGTCTATGAGGCCACTCACAGGATATGTCTCTAATGGCACTCTCCCCTGTTTTTCTCTCTCCCTCCTTGCTCTTCCAAACATAGGGCAATCTCCTATTTTGGAATCAGAGATTCAACACTACCAGCAGAAAAAATCAGACCACACATTAATGGGTGTTGGTCCCTAGCCCTGAAGAAAGTGGTCCTAATAACTCCAATACCACTGAAACCGGTCGGCTCCCATGTGACTTGATTGAAAAATTACGGATCAGCGATATCCTCAAATCAAGCCACACTTCTGATCCCAACACCAATAGGGATCATGAAAATCTCATAAAAACTTTAGGTTCGGCGCTCAAATCAAGAAATGCATCTCCGAATGAAAAGAAATAGGAGTCGTCTTTGACTATTCCTGGTCCATACACTCCAAATGATGTTTTTTATTTAACAAATATGACTTATGAAACAGTTTCATGAGTTCTATCTCTTGATTTATATAATCCCTTCTGCAGCTGAGAGACACCAGATCAACACTTCTAATGTTTCAATAAAGGTTGCATTCCAAAGAAACGAAATAAAGATGTAATGTTTTATTTGGGAAACAACATATTATGTGCAAAACCTTGAAGGGCAAAGTAAAAACAGGAATCCAACAGTGTGGAGTGAACCCCCATAAGAAAAAGCAATACCTGAATAGAATTGACTCAAATCAAATTGTGATATGATGATAGGGATGATTTGAGTTCCAGATCCCCCAACTAGGTTCCAATATTGTGGATACCCAGCCATGAGCATACATAGTGGGCTCCTGTAATAGCAATCTGTGCAGAAGGCTGGAGTTTCCAAAGGTCCGTGGAACACTCTTTCCCATTTCTGCATACACCCCAAGAGAGAATCCAGTTTGTTTGTACCTTTGTATTCTCTGCCCCTTTTTGTTCACAGCTACTGTTACCTATTCTTCTTTCTTGTTGAGCTTCCTGCTGTGTGTGCTTATCTGTCACCTTACATCAGCACAGCCACCCAAAACCCACCTCGGTGCCCGCTGCCACTCTTGACAGAGTGCCATACTTGGCAATAAGATAAGAATTTTTTTAAGTTTACAACATAGTTTTCCCTATGGTGTAGGCATTTCTTTGCTACCACCTAGAGAAAAAGGATTACAAATACCTCCTCTACTCTCCTTGGGAGAGGAATTGAAGTTTGTTCTTTTGAATTTCTCTGAAGACCTCATTGAAATCGAACGGGGCCAATTGCTGGGAAGTTTAAGGTAAGCACATTTATGGGAACCTCTTGTTCATCCACCCTTAAGAGAAAATTATTATGAGAAAGCATATGGCAAAGAGGGCAGTCAAAAAATGTTGTTCAGACATACAGAAAAGGAAAGGCGATTCTCCCTTAAGAAAGATACTGTACCAGAAAGCTCACCCCACCCAGAAAATCTGCAAACCCCTGATATCAAGGTAAACTTTAGGTGGAGTGGGAATGAGAGCCTTTTTTTCTGACCCAGCATCATTAAAGGTTGGAAGTTCCTGTAATTCAGGAGGAGTACACAGTCCCCTAGATAAACCCTGTCCTCTGAATCTTCAAATGCCTTTTAAATATCAGGAGTTGGAGATTATAGACGGATCAGATTCAAACGATCTCATCATAGGGGCTGGGGATGGAAGCCTCCCTTCTTCTTGACCCCTTTCTGCAGTCCAAGACCAGAAATGATTTTCCTGTAAAGGCTCTGGGCATTTTCTGAGACATTGCCCATTAAACATAATCAATCTCCCCACCACCTCATGATTAAGAGAACCCGACCAAGATCAAGTCTGAAAAGAGAGAAGAATCCAGCCTAAGGGATATGCATGGTCTCTTGGACCGTCAATGTTGCTGCTTCACAGCGGAATACTGGAAGAACCAAGAGCAAATATCGTAGACTTTCTCTCCATGTTTCTGTGTGAAACACCCCAGTCCAACCTGCATTGGGGAAGGGTATGTGAGAAACCTGAGGGTTGTCATGAACCATAATTCCTCTTGGTCCTTGTGGCAGAAATGGAAACGCATCGGAGCAAGAGTCCTTCATTCCTCTTCAAACAAGGCACCCGAATGCTCCTCATAGATAAACCCAGAGCAACTGTCTAGTTGTTTTCAAGATGGCCAACAACAAAACTGTAATTGGATCAGAAACACTCTACCTACAAATAGGAATCTTCCTGTCAGCTCTGTTTGTTGCTTCTACCTTGACCCATGCCTTGTGAGGAATCCCTGTATTGCTCCGTTCCCTGGCTACTCTTTACTTGTTTGCTTATTTCACCCTTTGCATCTCTGTAGTGTCTTTTTCTAACTTTCTTTCTTCTGTGATTCTTCAGCTCCTCCTCTTCATTCCGGCATTGTGAATTTTCCCTGGATATACATTTCCACACTTAGAGCAACTCGTTCACAACAGAGTCTACATCGGATTCTACTTTGGATACGGGTGTCATTCCTTTTTGCCTTTACTTGTTCAGCATTCATTTCACTCCTAAAAAGCAGTCCCAACTCTGCGCTGCCATCGCGCGGCTCATTGTGACTCGGTTTCTGCACTGCGAGTTTGTTCACTCTGTTTGACATTACCGGACCAGAATTCTTTATGCAGTCACTACGAGCACCAAAGCGAGCGCTGTCATACTACGTTTGCACGCTTTGCTTTCCCTGCGCCTGTCAGCAGTATGTCACATTTATTTCAGCCACACAACGTGTTCTCCGGTAACAGTCTCTTCCTTTATCACAGAACTTAATGCCCTAATTACAGCTTGCCGGCACCCTGGCATGATTTGTACACTCACAACGGTACTTTCCGTTACCTGCTTCTAGCCTCCATTGTTTGTTACATGCTAGCGCTCCCTGATCGGCCCACACACACCTGCCTTTACTGCTTCTTTGCTTGTTAATATATTCTTCCTAACTGTAGCTACCCTAGTGCCCCATTTTCTCTTGTGCACGCTGTCAATAATGCTTAAGGAGGAGGAGATCAATCCCCTCACCCGAACCACAGAAGCCGAATAGATCGACCCTCCCACCGTGGTTGGCATGGGCGCCTGATGTATACAAGAAAGGAAGCCACGTGGCAGCCAATGGGGGGAAGACGGAGTTAGGGAAAAGAGATGGAATGACAAAGGGAAGGAAGGGAAAAAACATATGCATGCATGGAGGATGAAACCTAAAACACAGCTTATGCCTAACCCAGCAATTCCTGACTTAATACCTCTGACAGTCTACCGTACACCCCTAGATCTTGGCATAATACTTTAACTCGTAGAACATGACGTAACTCCCATGAACTCATAAACACATTACATAACACATGAAACTTAGTATTAGTTACTGAAAATGAAAGCACACCCTCAATAACCAGTTCTGGTTACACGTAACATCAAACATTGCATAAACATATGGCACGGACATAAAATTGGCGGGACATGATGAGGACGGAGACACATGGCCCTAATAGGGCAATCCAAAGAAACAGAACGTGAAACATAACATTGCACAGCCTGGAAACATCCACATGAGGGGAGTATGTGTGTCCCAAACCCTTCAAAAGCTATTCTGCATTGCCCCTCATGAACTAAACTCAGTCATTTGCCGGTCTGACCCCATAGGTGCCTGTCTTGGAAAAGTCTGCAGGCAAACACTCAATTGGGTGCTGAAACAATATTCTAATCCAAAAGACAACCTAGAATGCACTTAACTGCTTTTCCGGACGCCTCCTGAGAACGACCGGACCCAACGATGTGCAGCCGCAAAACGAAATAGAATAGTCGCCTTAATCACCGCCGGGACCTGTGCAGAATCACTTCCCACATCAAATTAACTCAATGAACACTTAACTGGCTGTCCGGGTGCCTCCTGCGGCTGCCCCGGACCCGAAAGACATGAGCGGGAAACGCTTCATCAGTTTCCTCACCGCCTCGAACCGACGTTTACTTCCAACGTTTCCTCCAGCATTCCGTTTTGCCTGTCAGAACTTGTCTTCAGTCTGCTGCCAGCATCGCCGCCACCGCCCGTGCTCTTCTACATTAATCAACAGCATCGAAGCACGGGCGGATGGCCGTTTATACAAGCCTTCCTGATTACTGCCAGCTGGCGAGTGGTGTCATGCCTTCGGGTCGTTCCTCCGGCCATGTCCCGTCACCCAGTCACATGACCACTCTCTCCCATTCACCTGTCTCCCGGGGCTCACGCAGGCAACCCAGTTTGGCTCGCGCGCTGGCAAAACAATCGCCATACACTTTTCAGTTGCGCTTACGGCCGTTTCTCCATTGGCAGTTGCCATGGAGATTAGGCAGCCGCTCGAGCGGTAACACACGCGCTCGTACCGCTGTGGCCCGGTCACGTGACTTGTCTATACGGTCATGTGCCCCAGGTTCCCGGTCACGTGACTCCATTCAATGTCATATGACCAGGAAGTAAAACGGTATTTAAACTGTGCAGTGCCTGTACACCACGCTTCACAGCTGATTTCCTTGGAGACTCTGTCTGGCTGACTTACCCGTGTTACTTACCCGGCTTCCTTGAATCTCGCTCTTGTTTTTGGACTTCTTGTGGATCACGCTTGGCTACGGCGACATCGGCTCCTCTGTTCATCACGGCTTCTGACCCCGGATTGAATCACGGACTTCCTCTGGATCTTGCTCTTTGTTCTTCCATTGATTCGGACGGCTCTTCCTGGCTTCAGACCTTTTTTTTTGCTCAACGGACCTCTCTTGGATCTCCCAGATTGCCTCGCTGCACAGTTGGTCACACTTCCCAAGTGGTGGTTGTCATCTGACTAATTGGGACCCTTTCTCCAATACAACACTCTCCAGGTGGAGACTGGCGAAAGACATTCGGACCTATCCCTTAGGGTGGGTCCCTTGCCTACGTGAGTCCCGGAACCATCCTCCCTTTCAGGTTCAACATCCTTTTCATCAAGTCCCCGGTAAGACTCTGATTGTTCTCTGTTTAAATACATGTAGTACCCTGCCTGCTTGGTTTATAATCATTGCCTTCTTTCACAGCTGCCTTGGGGTTCCTAGTACTTCGGTTCCGGCTTCGGATCTTCTCCACCTGTGGCCTCAAGGGTTGCACAGGGAGTGATAAGTGATTCTCCCTGTGCGGCACTTGGGGACGGAGGTCTCCTATATCTTCACGACTCTCAACGCACAACAAGTGGCGCGCACATGAAACTACACATTGTCCCAATGCCTACTGGGAAATGTAGTTTCCAACCTCATTTCCGCACCAGAAACCTCCTTCTACTCAATCCCTGACCCCTGACAGTACCTCCTCTCCCAGGGCTCTTGATGTTGTAAATGAAACAGTCTTACCAGGCGTTGAGCATTTACCGAACTGGCAGGTTCCAAAGAACAATCTTCCAGTCCATAACCCGCCCATTGAATCAGATACCACAAACCTTGCCGTCTTCTCCTTGAGTCCAAAATTTTCTTCACCTCATACTCTGTCTGACCCTCCTTGTGAATGGCTGGAGGTCTCTGCACACGTGTTCCAGGCACTGCGGGTTTAAGCAAACAAACATGGAATACTGGATGTATCTTTAAAGTTTTAGGCAATTGTAATTTCACAGCAACATCTGACACACAATGCACAATTTCGTAGGGTCCAATAAACTTGAGGGCAAATTTGCGAGATCCAATTAATGGCAAGTTCTGTGTGCACAACCATACTTTATCCCCACCTTGTACTGAGGGGCCTTCCTCCTTTTCCTGTCTGCTATATTTTACATTGTGCCTTTGCCTGTTCGAGATTGTCTCGAGCCTTCTGTCTGATGTTCAGAAGCAATTGTTTTCTGACCTGGAGTACTGGCAGGTTCGTCACTTCAGGTAACTGCTCAGGCAACATCTCCTGTACCTGTCCATACAAACACTCATTAGGAGCCATCCCCAATGATACATTCTCCGTATTGTTGTAAGTGAACTCAGCTAACCATAACGCCTGAACCCATGACTCCATACCTTCATGTAAATAACAGCATATTGTTCAAGCGTCTGGTTGACCCTTTCTGTCTGCCCATCCGTCTGAGGATGGTAGCTAGTGGACAAGTGTCAGGATCCATCCCTGGAAGCTATGACAGAAGTGGAAGTTATCGCCGCGAAGAACCTTCAGTTAGCAGTCCAGTCCTCATCCAACATGGCTGCCTTTGTTATTTAAGCAAGCCCCGCCCACCTCCCGGCGCGTTGTATCTGTGTTATTTCTCCTGTGATACCAGCGCTCGGCTAAAACTCCGTTTTAGCTCCTTCAGTGCCTCCTGCAGTGTTTACCCCTACCCGCTTGCCTTTACTCTCCGCTTAACTTTGTTTTTCTGTCTACCTACTTCCTTAGTCCTTTCACGGCTCTCGACCGTTACGCCTTCCCAGTCTTTTCCTTTGCCTTCGGCACCTTGCCACTCGTACTAGCGGCCCGCCGCCATCCTCGCGTATCTACGTGTTCCTCCCTATGCCTTTCGTGGATCCAACCGTTTCTGGTAAGTAGGGACTTTAACTGCTTCTCCTTCTATTCCTGCCTATCCCACTCTGCTCGGACCGTCTCCCCGTTCCGGGCTCTATCCCTCTTCTCTTTCCTCCCGCATCTCTCCTCTTTGCTACTTACCTTGTAACCTGCCAAGTCTTCACGGATCGGATCCTGCCTTCCTTTCCTCAAGCCATCTTCATATTGGTGGACAGAACGAACTTACCTGATCCACTATTTTCCGGGTTCACTCCGGATCACTCACAACCACATCCGCTATTGGAGAGTCTATTACTCAGTACCATCTCTGGACGGCTACACAGGGTTTTTTACCGTCCATCGGTCTTTTCCCTGTCGCGGGGCCTTGGCTCCTCGGGGCTCCCCAAGACAGGTCCCACTTCCTGACGAGGTGGCCTCCGAGGGAGCCAGGCCCTACTTGCATGACAGGAGGTCCAGAGACAAGCCCACAAAGGAAGATACCAGGACTCCCCGAAGACCCTCCAAGCACTCCAAGGACAAACAAGAGGAAGCCACAGGTGAGGAGAAGGGCGGTGAGGGTGAACTGCCTGACAGAATACATCGCCCAGACAGAATCATGGCTTCCCTTGAACAGTATCAAGAGCTGGTGGCAGCATTACACGGGCTAACCCTAGAAGTCCAATCCCTGAAAACCGAAAATGCCGCCCTGCGCCAACAAGTGGTCCTACATAGGGACGACCAAGGAGACCTACCACCCATGCCTTTATCCTTCGGAAAATATGATGGCTATCCAGGCGGTCTAAAGGAGTACTTAGACGCCTGCCACGTATATTTCGCCTTTCGTCCCCACGCCTTTGAAACCGCCAGAGCTAAGGTGGGGTTCCTCATAGCCAATTTCACCGGAAATGCCTTGGCTTGGGCAATCCCGTTGGTAACAATAAATGATCCTGCACTGGCTAATTATGACTTATTTGTGGACCTTTTCAAGGCCAGATTCGATCGTCCTGAGGTTCTGTACACCTCTTTTGAAGCAATACTAGATTTAGAACAGGGAAACACGGATGTACAGACCTACATATCTCGCTTCCTGAGACTAGCGGCGAAGACAGATTGGCCAGAAACTGCCAAACAGACGCTCTTTCAGAGGGGACTTCAGGATGAGTTGAAGGATGAGTTAGCCTGAGTGGCCCGACCTCCGTCCTTTCAGGATCTCATGTCACTCACTCTACAGTTAGAGTATCGTCTCAACGAACGACGCCAGGAAAGGAGAAGACCTCGTCCCAGCCAGCCCTCATCCAGCCCAGCTCCTCACCCTTCAAAGGAACCGTCCAACCAAGAGGAACCTATGCAGATAGGGGCAGCCCGAGGCCCCCTCACGCCTGCAGAACGCAAAAGACGCAGGGATTCGGGCCTCTGTATGTATTGCGGCTCTTCAAAGCGCCTCCTCAGAGATTGTCCGGAAGTTCCTCCAAGAAGGAAGGAAAACTTCCACCCTTGGTCCTTCGCAAGGGAGGTCTCGGGGAACAAGACACAGTCCTTGCAACCTTACCAGACCAACAGAACTAAAAGAGGATAACAGCCTGATGGTGTTTCGAGTCAAACTCTGGACAACCGGAACTTCATGTGTGGAGGTCTTAGCCATGCTGGACTGCGGTGCTGCAGGGAACTTTATGGATGAAGGTTGGGCTCAAGAACAACAGATCCCCTTTAGGCAGAAGGAAAGGCCTATTCCAGTAGAAGGAGTGGATGTTACCCCCCTGTCCTCAGGCCCAATCCAATCCGAGACGATACCCTTACGTTTGGATTTGGGAGAGCATCAGGAACTGCTGGTATTCGATCTCATTAGAGCAGCCCATTTTCCCTTGGTGATAGGGATACCCTGGCTAAGAAGACACAATCCGCAGATAAACTGGACTACCAACTGTGTGTGTTTTGATTCTTCCTACTGTGAACAGCATTGCCAATCAGCCCTTCAAGTCAAAAAAGAAAACATGGACAAGGGAACCCCTCTCCTCAAGGTGGTCTCATCGGTTCCCCGTCAGTACCAAGAATATGCTGAGGTCTTTGAAGACACTACACCCAAACTCTTACCTCCTCATCGGCCAGAGGATTGTGCCATAGAACTGACCCCGGAGTCTGTTGTCCCATTTGGCAGGATGTTTCCTCTATCTCTTTCCGAAAAACTAGCCTTAAGAAAATATCTGGATGACAACCTGCAGAACGGCCTAGTACAGGAATCAAGGTCTTCAGGGGGGGCTTCACTGTTTTTCATTCCTAAGAAGGACACCACCGAACTACGTCCTTGTATAGACTACAGAGGGTTAAATCGGATCACTATCCGCAATCGCTACCCTATGCCACTCATAAGGGACATCATAGAAGCCGTTAGAGGGGCTTCTTACTTTACCAAATTGGACCTTAGAGGAGCCTACCATCTCCTCAGAGTGAGGAGCGGTGACGAGTGGAAGACCGCATTTCGGACCCCATTCGGATTGTATGAATACAGGGTTATGCCCTTCGGCCTGGTAACTGCCCCTGCGGTCTTTCAGAGGTTTATCGACAAGATTTTCTCCGACATGTTGTTTGTTTCGGTGGTCGTTTATGTAGATGACATATTGATATGTTCTCAAGAGCTATTGGACCATCATGAACAAGTCAAGAGAGTGTTACATCGGCTCTGAGCAAATCACCTCCTGGTCAAACCAGAAAAGTGCCAATTTGAAGTGGCCTCCGTCTCTTATCTAGGTTATGTCCTCTCGAAGGAAGGGATCAAGATGGAACCCGGAAAAATAAAGGCTATCCTGGACTGGAAGGAGCCAAGAAGTGTCAAGGAGGTCCGGTCTTTCCTAGGTCTGGCTAATTTCTATCGCCAATTTATCCCCAACTTCTCTACCGTGATGTTACCCATCACAGGTCTCCTTAAAAAAGGGGTTCAGTACTCCTTTAGACCAGAACAGAAAAGAGTCTTCTTACAGCTCAAGGAGCTGTTTACCTCCGCTCCCATACTGGTGCAACCAGTTCAAGCAAGACCGTTTATAATGGAAACTGATGCCTCGGGTGGAGCAGTGGGAGCCATTCTATTGCAAGAGGCGGAAGACGGTCTCACGCATCCAGTAGCGTATTATTCCAAAACCCTGACCAAGAGCGAACAAAATTACTCCATTTTAGAAAGAGAACTACTGGCCATCAAACTGGCATGCCAAGAGTGGAGGCACTTGTTACAAGGAGCAGCGCACCCATTTCAAGTACGAACTGATCATCGTAACCTCAGAGTGTTACAGCAGATGGAGTGTACTAACGCCTGACATGCTAGATGGGCATATTTCTTCTCTCAATATGACTTTAACATCTCTTATTTACCAGGGTCAGAGAACAGAATGGCAGATGCCTTCTCCAGATGTCAAGCAGAAGAAACCAACCATAATCAAGATCACGATCTCTTGTTTCCCAACCTTAAGATCATGGCAGGTGTCTCTCTCTTTTTGCAAGAACTTACCAACCAGTACGGTTCGCTATCAACCATTCCAACCACTGTCAATCTGGCCAACGATGGTTTGTACTACCACGGTACTGGGTTGTTTCTCCCATCAAAAGGACTTCAGGAACAGATCCTCTCCTGGTGTCATGATGCCCCCCTCGCTGGACACCCCGGTATCAAGAAGACCCAGGATCTCATAAGCCGAAGGTTCTGGTGGCCAGAACTCCACAAGGACGTAGAGAGATACGTTTCGGCCTGCCCGATTTGTGCTACCAACAAATACCAAACAGGCAAACCATTGGGCAAACTGCAGCAACCTACCCTACCCACACAGCTTTGGGAACATGTGTCTACGGATTTTATTGTTGATCTACCGAAATCAGAGGGAATGACCGCAATCATGGTAACTATCGATTCACACAGTAAGCTGGCCCACTTCTCAGCATTAGAAGGTCTTCCGTCAGCTCCAAAGACGGCTTCAATCTTCCTCCGGGATATAGTACGCTTGCATGGCCTGCCTCGAACCATAGTCTCGGATAGAGGTACCCAATTCACCTCCAGGTTCTGGACATCGTTGTGTCAACAGTTGGGGATTCACCGAGCACTGTCGTCCGGCTTTCACCCACAGAGCAACGGTCAGACAGAGAGACTTAATGCCGGACTTGAGCAGTACTTAAGATGTTTTTGCAGAAATAGACAGGAGATCTGGTCTTCCTACCTCGCGCAGGCCGAGTTCTCCTATAACAACAACTACCACACCTCGACTAGAATGAGTCCTTTCTATTGCACTTATGGTTACCATCCTCAGCAGATGCCTTGGTCCGGAATACAACCCACCAACTCTCCTGCCATAGATGACCGGTTATCAGAACTAAAGAAGGTACATAAGTTGGCGAGAGAAGCATTAGAGGACAGCCAACTAGCACAAAAGAAGTGGGCCGACAGAAGCAGAAGACCCAATCCAGATTGAAAGTCCGGACAAAGGGTCTGGTTATCCATGAGGTATCTACCCAAATGGATACATACCGGCAAGTTTGCTCCACGATATCTGGGTCCTTATCCTATTGTGAGACAAATAAACCCAGTGGCCTACAAAATCCGCCTGCCTAAGAACCTCCAGAGAGTTCACCCTGTTTTCCACACATCACTGCTTAAAGAATATAAGGTGGATCCTTTCTCACGAAAGTTTCGGAAAGCCAAGACTCCGACCACAGTAGAACCACAAGTGTATGAAGTGGAATACTTGGTGGATTCTCGATATCACCAAGGCAGTCTCCAGTATCTTGTCCATTGGAAGGGTTTCTCCACTGAAGAAAGAACCTGGGAACCCAGACACCATCTGCATGCTCCAAGGTTACTGAGAGAGTTTCACCAAAGATACCCGGGAAAACCAGGGGGCTTTCGGAGGGAGAAGGGTTATACTGTCAGGATCCATCCCTGGAAGCTATGGCAGAAGTGGAAGTTATCGCCGCGAAGAACCTTCGGTTAGCAGTCCAGTCCTCATCCAACATGGCTGCCTTTGTTATTTAAGCAAGCCCCGCCCACCTCCCGGCGCGTTGTATCTGTGTTATTTCTCCTGTGATACCAGCGCTCGGCTAAAACTCCGTTTTAGCTCCTTCAGTGCCTCCTGCAGTGTTTACCCATACCCGCTTGCCTTTACTCTCCACTTAACTTTGTTTTTCTGTCTACCTACTTCCTTAGTCCTTTCACGGCTCTCGACCGTTAAGCCTTCCCAGTCTTTTCCTTTGCCTTCGGCACCTTGCCACTCGTACTAGCGGCCCGCCGCCATCCTCGCGTATCTACGTGTTCCTCCCTGTGCCTTTCGTGGATCCAACCGTTTCTGGTAAGTAGGGACTTTAACTGCTTCTCCTTCTATTCCTACCTATCCCACTCTGCTCGGACCGTCTCCCCGTTCCGGCTCTATCCCTCTTCTCTTTCCTCCCGCATCTCTCCTCTTTGCTACTTACCTTGTATCAGGCCAAGTCTTCACGGATCGGATCCTGCCTTCCTTTCCTCAAGCCATCTTCATATTGGTGGACAGAACAAACTTACCTGATCCACTATTTTCCGGGTTCACTCCGGATCACTCACAACCACATCCGCTATTGGAGAGTCTATTACTCAGTACCATCTCAGGAAGACTACACAGGGTTTTTTACCGTCCATTGGTCTTTTCCCTGTCGCGGGGCCTTGGCTCCTCGGGGCCCCCCAAGACAGGTCCCACTTCCCACTTGCATGACAGGAGGTCCAGAGACAAGCCCACAAAAGAAGATACCAGGACTCCCCGAAGACCCTCCAAGCACTCCAAGGACAAACAAGAGGAAGGCACAGGTGAGGAAAAGGGCGGTGAGGGTGAACTGCCTGACAACAAGGCACAATTAATTCCTAACATCTGACAGAAGGTGCGCCAAAACTTAGAGGTAAATTGCGGACCCCTATCTGACTCAATACTACGGGGTAAACCGTGTGGCCTGACCACATGTTGCAAAAATAATTCTGCCAACCTTCCTGCTCCTGGAATTCCTCTACAAGACACAAAGTGAGCTTGCTTAGATAGGTAGTCCACCACCACCCATATAGTGTCATATTGATCATCCGGAGGTAAATCTGTGATAAAATCCATGGATATATGCGTCGATACTTTCTCCGGAGTAAGCAATGGTTTAAGTAGCCCTACTTTCTTAGTTTGATCAGCCTTACTTCGTACACATGTTTCACATCTTTGCACATACTTATGTACATCTTGTCTCAAATTGGGGCACCAAAAATATCTCTCTACCAGAGTCTGTGTCTTTTTACTGCCTGAATGACCTGCCAAAGGTGAATTATGGCACCAATGCAATGATTTCTCTTGTAGATCCAAGGTGGTCAAATATAATCATCCATCATAATAGGGAAGCTTATCTCTGATAATTGCCAAAGGCTCATTCACTCCCCTATCCCGATTC
This sequence comes from Ambystoma mexicanum, assembly GCF_040938575.1. Taxonomy (NCBI): domain Eukaryota; kingdom Metazoa; phylum Chordata; class Amphibia; order Caudata; family Ambystomatidae; genus Ambystoma; species Ambystoma mexicanum. The sequence continues at coordinate 828,568,704 of NC_090939.1, forward strand.
CTTGGCTTCTTCATTTCCTGTTTTACTTGATTCAATAACTTGGTCACCACAGCTCCAACCACCCTTTCCGATGGAATTATGGGCTTTACCTCCGTCACCATATTCTGTAGATTTTGCTGGCGGGATAAGGCATCTGCTTTTCCATTTCTTTTTTCCGGCCTGAAGGTGACCACAAAGTTAAACTCATTGAAATATTGTGACCAACGTAATTGCCTGGGACTCAATGTATGGGCTGTCTTGAAATACTGTAAATTTTTATGGTCCGTCACCACCAACACCTGATGCTTTGCTCCCAGTAAATAATGTCTCTGTTCCAAAAAGGCCGCTCTAATAGCGAGTAGTTCTTTATCAGTGATGGAGTCATTCTGCTCACATTGAGTGAGTTTTCTTGCATAATATGCCACTGGAAGCCAAATCCCTTCTTGATCCTTTTGAGATAACACTGTCCCCACCGCCACATTTGACGCATCAGTTTCCACTTGAAACATTTTCTCAGGATCAGGATGCCGTAATACTGGTGCAGATGTGAACGCCGTCTTTAATTCTTGAAAAGACCCTTCAGCTTCTGGATTCCAACAAAAGTTTGTTGCCTTTCTTAATAATTTTGTTATAGGTGCAACAGTCTGGGAGAAATTGGTATTAAACCATCTATAGAAGTTGGCGAAACCCAAAAAAGACTGAATATCTTTAACACATTGAGGTGTGGGCCAATCAAGAACCGCTTGTACCTTACTTTTGTCCATGATTATTCCTTCCGGAGTCAATATGAACCCCAAAAACTCTACCTGTGTGGTGTGAAAGGCACATTTCTCTAACTTTATGTATAACTGATAGTCCTGCAATTTTTTCAGCACAGCCCTCACATGGCTCACATGCAGTTATTTTGAAGTGGAGTAAATCAAAATGTCATCAATATACATAATAACAAAAATGTCCAAAAACTCACTCAATACCTCCTGCCTAAAATACTGAAAAGCCGCAGGACCATTCCATAAACCAAAAGGCATAACCAAATACTCAAATAAACCAAACTTAGTCCGGAATGCAGTTTTCCACTCATCCCCTTCTTTGATACGAATCAAATGATATGCTCCTCGTAAATAAAGTTTTGTATACACCACTGCTGTCTTTACCTGATCCAACAGTCCTGAAATTAAAGGCAGAGGATATCTATTCTTTACCGTCACCTTGTTCAAAGCACGGTAATCAATGCATGTCCTAAGAGTTCCTTCCTTTTTTGGAACGAAAAACAATGGAGATGAGACTGGTGACGTGAAGTGTCGAATAAATCCCTTCTGCAACATCTCATCTAAGTCCTCACGAAGATGTTGATTTTCTGTTTCTGTCAAAGCATATATCCTACTATAAGGCAATTTAGCCCCTGGTTCTAACTCAATGACACAATCATAAGGTCTGTGAGGCGGCAATCTCTCTGCTCCACCTTTATCAAAAACATTCACAAAATCTTGATATTGCTCAGGAACCGTTAATCCCACCGCCAACACAACCTTAGATGCAGATGGCTGGTCTGCCAAAAATAAAGCAGGGCCCAACTACTCTTCCATATGGCCCATACATTCCTGATTCTCAAAAAAGACCTCCCTAGTAACCCAATCAATCCTTGGATTATGCTGTGTTAACAAGGGAATTGTCACGACCCTCACCCAAAACCCCCTCTGGCAAACCCATTGGCCAGGTGGAGTCAGGAATCGGGCCTCTAGAGCCTGGCATCCTCTTCAAAAGCCCTCATGGGGCCAGTCCTGGCACCTATGGCGCCAGTGTTACGCAGCTGTTGGTCGTGCAGAGTATGGGCTATCCCTCTGTTCCCAAGTATCAGACTGACAATCACGGGAATACCGCCAGAGTGATACTTAGGGCCAAAGAAGGTAGTTCGTAGAGCCAGGACTCGGGAACAACCGGAAGAACCCCAGGAGCGCTGCAAAGGAAGGTATAAGGTTATGTAACTGTACAGAATGTAGTAAATTTAGTGAAACATCCAGGGCACTAAATACCTTTGAGTACTGGAGCGTTGTCTCAGGGAATCGAAAGTAGGCGTTAGCCAGGTGTTCAGAAAGGGGCAGCGGGTCCGGGCAGACGTGGCAGCAGAGACGGGCAGGTAACCACCTAAGACAGGACCGGAGTCCTGTTGTAGCACATGAAACATAGAGAGTACCGGAGCAGTCCGAGGGGCTAAACACAAGGCAGTCCGTAAGGCAGAGCGTAGGTCGGCATCAGTGGATCCAAATTCCAAGGTAATAAAGGGCAAGACACAAGCAATCCGTTGGGCAAAAATAGTTCGTCAACAAATAGTCCAAAGTTCCAAAGCAGACAAGGGTTAGCCACTGAGTGATCCGTAGAACAAAGCCGAGGTCAGATGAAACAAGGAGTCATGAAATGAAGTGTAAGCAACACGTGATCCAAAGAGAACAGCTGTGAAGCAACGTTCCCCGTAACCGGACTCCTTTTATCCATGGAAAGGAAACATGTGACCACTGTCACGTGACACGTGTACCCAAGTGTTGAGAATTGCTAGGCAACGAGTCAGGTGCTCCGAGCCGCGCTGGGTCGCACAGTCTTCCGTGCGTTTCTGTGATGAAGCCTCCAGTTCGCTTGCCACAAACATGAAGGGCGATAAACTCCAGCCCTGCCGAGCATGCCACGCCGTGCCCCATAGCGCGACACCTGGTAAGGCAATAAGGTACCCCTGTCGGGACGTGTGTTTGGGTGCTGGTTGAGAAGAGGCTGTGGACGTGGAGGGGCGTGTCTTGGTAGGAAGAGCCGTAGTTTGTGCGGGGAGCGGTGTGACAGAATCCCCCCGCAATGGCCCACGACCCCGTGGGCTAGCCGGGTAATCCCTATGGAACTGAGACACCAGAAGAGGGGCCTGGACGTCATGGGAAGGAACCCAGGATCGGTCCTCGGGACCATAACCCAGCCAGTCCACCAGGTACTGTAGGCGGCCCCTATGGAAGCGGGACCCGAGCATGGCACTGACCTCAAAAACGTCCTGGGAGGACACAGAGACTGAGGCGGGAGGAACAAGGATGCGAGTGGAAGCAAGGAATGGTTTAAGGAGGGAGACATGGAAAACCGGGTGGATCCGCCAAGCACGCGGAACAGACAGATGCAGGGCCACGGGATTTAGTATTCTGACGATCCGATAGGGGGCCACAAAGCGGGGCAACAGTTTGCGACAACCAGGGATTCGCAAGTGTCTGGTCGACAACCACACCCGATCACCCACATGATACACCGGTGCCTCGGCCCGCTTACGATCTGCTTTGCTCTTCATCACCGTCTGAGCCTCGCGGAGGTGGACCAGAGTTTGTGCATGGACACCTGTTAGATCACGCACGCAGGCGTTAGCAGCAGGAGTGGCAGAGGAGAAATCAGGGAGCGGTAGGGCGCGAGGATGTTGTCCATACAGAGAATAGAAAGGGGAGAACCCAGTGGCCGAATGACGAGAATTATTGTATGCAAACTCAGCCAGATAGAGCAGCTACTGAAGGGACAGACAGCGCAGGTACTGTTCTAGGGCTTGGTTAACCCTCTCCGTCTGCCCATCGCTTTCAGGGTGGTACGCCGAAGAGAAGCGTGCATCGATCCTCAGGAGTCTGGTAAGAGCACGCCAGAAGTAGGACGTGAACTGGGATCCCCGGTCCGATATAATGGCATGTGGTAAACCGAAAAGACAGAAAACCGTCTTGAAGAACAGGCGAGCCAGTGTTGGGGCCGATGGTATGCCTGTGCAGGGAATAAAACGGGCCATTTTGGTATATGAGTCGACGATAACCCATATGGTATCGTAACCCTGTCTGCGAGGTAGATCAGTGATGAGGTCCATAGAGATGGTGTGCCACGGCCTGGGAGGAATGGGTAATGGCAAGAGTAACCCCAATGGCCGTCCTCTACGTGTTTTGCATTGTGCGCATATAGAACATGTGTTTACATAGTTTTCTATGTCCTTTCTCATGCATGGCCACCAGCACCAGCGTTGTAACAATTCAAGGGTGCGTTGTTGCCCGGGATGGCCATTTATGGCCGCATCATGTGACCATGCCAGCGCCTGGTTGCGTGCATCGCATGTAGGAAGGAATAGTTTGCCCTGAATGAAAGGTAGCCCATCCTGGAGAGTAATGTCCCATTCCGTGAGTGTATGAGGATGTTGAGAGACCCATTCTCTAATGGCGGTGAGCATGGGTGGCGAGGGCGTACACATGCAAACAACATGGTTTTTCCCTAATAATGTGTCTGGAAATGAAACCAAGGATTCACCACCGGGAGACCGGGACAAAGCGTCAGCCTTGCCATTGATGAGGCCTGGTCTGTGTTTTACAACAAAATCGAAGGCAGCAAAAAACAAGTGCCAGCGTACCTGCCGACTGTTTACGCACTTCAGGGAGGCCAGGTCTTGCAGGTTTTTGTGGTCTGTATAAACCACCATTTGGTGCTTTGCCCCCATGAGATGATGTCGCCATGTCTGGAGGGCGTCCTTGATGGCCAGCAGCTCTTTCTCGGTTACAGTGTAGTGTGTTTCGGCTGTTGAGAACTTCCGAGAATGATAGGCCACCGGATGTAACCGACCCGTGGCTGGACATGGCTGGGACAACACCGCACCTAGTGCAAACGAAGAGGCGTCTGCTTCCAGGACGTAGGGGAGGTCGGGATCGGGGTGTTGTAGGACCGGGGCAGAAGTAAACCTGGACTTGAGTGCCTCGAATGCCGTTTGCTGCGTAGGGGTCCAGGAGTATGGGACAAGAGGACTGGTCAAAGCGGTCAGGAGAGAAACAATGGAAGAGAAACCGGCGATGAACCGTCGGTAGAAATTAGCGAAGCCAAGAAAGGAATGAAGTTGTTTAATGTTAGTCGGAGCCTGCCATTCCATGACAGCACGAACCTTGGACTGGTTCATGGACAGGCCTCCGGAGGAGATGTGGAAACCTAGGAACTCCACTTCCTTTGAATGGAAAGTGCATTTCTCCGGCTTGGCGAACAAGGCGTTCGCCTTAAGGCGAGAGAGGACCTCTCTAACATGACCGGTGTGTTCCTCCAACGAGGGTGAAAAAACCAATATATCGTCCAGGTATACCACCACGTATGTATCCAAGAAGTCAGAGAACACGTCATTGATAAACCGCTGGAAAGTTGCGGGAGCGTTACAAAGCCCAAAGGGCATTACGGTGTACTCAAATAACCCCTGCCGAGAGCAGAAGGCCGTCTTCCACTCATCCCCAAGTCGCATACGGATCAGGTTGTATGCCCCTCTTAGGTCCAACTTGGTGAAAACAGTAGCCCTTGTTAACCTGTCCAGCAATGTGGAGATGAGGGGGAGAGGGTACCTGTTTTTTATGGTAACGGCATTCAACTTCCTGTAGTCCACACATGGACGCAAATCGCCTTCCTTTTTTGGCACGAAAAATATCGGGCAGGCAGCAGGAGAACATGATGGACGGATGTGACCCAATTGCAACGCCTGATGGATGTATTCATTGAGGGCCTGCTCCTCCGATTGGGACAATGAGTAGATCCTCCCCCTGGGTATAGGTGCATCCGGAACCAAATCAATCGGGCAGTCGTATGGTCTATGTGGGGGTAGACCCTCCGCCGTGGCTTTATCGAATACCATGTGGAAATCATGATATTCGATGGGGATATTAGCCAGGATGGCCCCCACAGTATGTGAAGGCCCAGTCTCTGAGGCTACGTCAGTAATGCGAGTAGAGGCCATGGCGCCCAGCATAGTGGCAGGAGAGGAGAGCGTATCGCCATCCACAAGACAAAACTGCTGACACACCTCCGACTCGAACGTGACCTGTCCTGTCCCCCAATTGATCAACGGGTTGTGTTGCCGTAACCAGGGTATACCTAATATGACACCGAATTGTGGTGTAGTGATAAGGTCAAATGACATGATTTCCCTGTGGGTGCTCTGAATCAATACTTCCAAGGGTGCGGTCTGAAACTGAATGGGGCCAGACGACAAGGACTTGCCGTCAACAGCATGTACCGGTTCTGGGTATTCTTTTCTGACCAAGGGTAGGTTGAGACGATGGGCCAAGGCTATATCGATAAAACAACCTGTGGCCCCAGAGTCAATTACAATTTGGACCATATGTGCGACCTCCCTAGTGGGTTTCATAAGGGCCTGGACTATCACTGGTCTGACAGGGCCGAAGACGGGTTCAGAGGTGTTTGAAGACAGGCTCGCCGGTGCCCCCTGTATCATGGGCGAGCCCTCTGAAAACCCGGGGTTTTGTTCTTAGGACGTCGGGGGCATTCCCTTACATAGTGCCCGTTTAACCGGCAATAGAAGCAGGCGTTATCCGCCCTCCGGCGTTCACGCTCGGACGGTGTTATCGGGCTTCGGATACCACCTATTTGCATGGGTTCGGACGGTGTGGTAGAAGAGGCCTGACCGGACTGGCTAGTGAACATTGTTTCTGTCCTTCTCTCGGATCTCCTTGCATCTATCTGTAAAGCGAGATCCACCAGATCCGAAAACACAGAGGGAAGGGCAGGAACTACTGAAAGCGCATCCTTCATGGTGTTACATAAGCCACGGTAGAACACAATCGCCTTTTTCTCCTCCGGCCAGGAAGTCTCGGCGGCGAGCTGGTTATACCGAGCAATGTATTCTATCAACGATAGTTTACCCTATGTTAGGTCCAGGAGTTCCAGATCCCTCGATTGAGCCTTATGGTGTGTATTAAAGACCTTGGCCATTTCCGTTATGAGAAGGTCAAAATCATACAGAGCGGGGTGATCGTTTTCCAACATTGGATTTGCCCAGGTGGCCGCCACCCCAGATAAATGTGACAGAAGAAACGCGGCCTTTGTGACTGAATCGGGGAAAGCCAAGGGTCTGCACAAGAAGTGGAGTTTACATTGTTTAAGGAAGGTACGGTATTTCCGAGGGTCCCCCTGGAAGCGTTCTGGGGCAGCAAGAGGAACGGGTGTCGGAAGCAATATAGGAGTGGATGCAGCGGCCGGGATAGGTGCTGCCTGATCCGAGGGGCCGGAGTCCCCGAATTCGGTGTCTGGGAGTAATGGGTAACGTGTGCTCTGTAAGGCGTCAAGACGGTCATGTATGGCTGTTGTGGCGGCGGCCATGTCGGTCCTGAGGGCCGCTACTGCTTGCATCAAAGCGGTCACTGGGTCCCCGGTGGAGGGATTCATACTCTGGATGACCAAAAAGGCTTCACAGTCTGTTACGCAGCTGTTGGTCGTGCAGAGTATGGGCTATCCCTCTGTTCCCAAGTATCAGACTGACAATCACGGGAATACCGCCAGAGTGATACCTAGGGCCAAAGAAGGTAGTTCGTAGAGCCAGGACTCGGGAACAACCGGAAGAACCCCTGGAGCGCTGCAAAGGAAGGTATAAGGTTATGTAACTGTACAGAATGTAGTAAATTTAGTGAACATCCAGGGCACTAAATACCTGTGAGTACTGGAGCGTTGTCTCAGGGAATCGAAAGTAGGCGTTAGCCAGGTGTTCAGAAAGGGGCAGCGGGTCCGGGCAGACGTGGCAGCAGAGACGGGCAGGTAACCACCTAAGACAGGACCGGAGTCCTGTTGTAGCACATGAAACATAGAGAGTACCGGAGCAGTCCGAGGGGCTAAACACAAGGCAGTCCGTAAGGCAGAGCGTAGGTCGGCATCAGTGGATCCAAATTCCAAGGTAATAAAGGGCAAGACACAAGCAATCCGTTGGGCAAAAATAGTTCGTCAACAAATAGTCCAAAGTTCCAAAGCAGACAAGGGTTAGGCACTGAGTGATCCGTAGAACAAAGCCGAGGTCAGATGAAACAAGGAGTCATGAAACGAAGCGTAAGCAACACGTGATCCAAAGAGAACAGCTGTGAAGCAACGTTCCCCGTAACCGGACTCCTTTTATCCATGGAAAGGAAACATGTGACCACTGTCACGTGACACGTGTACCCAAGTGTTGAGAATTGCTAGGCAACGAGTCACGTGCTCCGAGCCGCGCTGGGTCGCACAGTCTTCCGTGCATTTCTGTGATGAAGCCTCCAGTTCGCTTGCCACAAACATGAAGGGTGATAAACTCCAGCCCTGCCGAGCATGCCACGCCGTGCCCCATAGCGCGACACCTGATAAGGCAATAAGGTACCCCTGTCGGGACGTGTGTGTTTGGGTGCTGGTTGAGAAGAGGCTGTGGAGGGGCGTGTCTTGGTAGGAAGAGCCGTAGTTTGTGCGGGGAGCGGTGTGACAGCCAGGCTCATACACCATGAACAACAATGTGCTTGGGAACTACTTTATTGTATTGTCAGCCAACATGGAGGCATCCACATAGCTTAGTTCCCTAAGAACCAAGCTATGCGGTCTAGTGTTTTGGGTGTGGCAGGCCTGGAACTACTTTCCCTGGTACTACTTTACCTGGGCTATATAATCCACACCCTGACTGCAGAACATGCTTCGTGTTACTTTGCAGCTTGCAACGTGACGCTCACCGTGTCCAGCTATTCCCTCGAACCTCAGAGAAGCAGAACCTGCAAGGAGACAAAAGGAACATCATTAGCAGCAGCATTTTACCTGCAGTCTTCATCTTTAAACACTCGCAGCTACTGAGAACAGCTTCCTCGAATCTGCACGCCTCCCGGACAGAACGACCTGAAAGAGGAAGATCGAGGCAACATTAAAGGACACTGTAGAGACATTTACAAATTACGAATTGCTCAAAAGGCTTACCTGGCTGGTCGCCTCTCGGATGGCACCACTCCGGACATTCCACTCGCGCTGAAGAACACTGCGACCTACAATGAAGGAAAACACTGGTTAGCAATGGCAAGACTTCGCAGCGCTGTGCATAGTGCTTACTTACCGCATCATAGCGCTGTTAATGCGCTATCATTTACCAGCAGGGCTCAACCAAGCCAGTTCGCCGCGCTGAAGTTCCGCATACCTAAGGGAGAAAAAAGAGACATTTTAAACAAAGAAAGGCATGCAGGATAGCAACAAAACTAAATAACAGCAATAAGACCTACCTGAACAATATCAAACGGAACCTTCCCCGCAGACCACATCAGGGCAAAGCTGAGAAGCATACCAGCGAGTAACCCGGCTGGGTGGCGTCCCTGTGGATACCAGGTGAGCGTAACAGAACACGAAGCCTACCATAACAAATCTACCTGGGCACCATGGAGACATCAGAAATGGACCAATTGGCCCAATTACTAGGAGAGCTTCGTTCTGAGGTTCATTCTGCCCGACAAGAGACTAATGACCTCCGGAGAGACCTAATAGTGACCAAAGAACGCACTGAAGAGATTAGCAGGCAATACTTGCAATCACATGCAGGACAGACGCCTCTACCCGGAAGCAATCCAACGATGCAAAAACCTGCCATACTACCCACTCCAGAAAGGTTCTCAGGCGAGCCACGGAAGTATGCAGCATTCATCAATCAGTGCCGCCTTCATTTTATTTGTAGGCCTGGAGCATTTCCAAACGACCAAGCTCGGCTAGCTTTTGTCTTATCATACCTGAGTGGTAGTACAGCAGCTTGGTCGGTGCCGTTGCTAACCCATCACTATCCACTATTACATGACTTTGGGGGGTTCCAGAAAGAAATGGAAAAACTTTTTGCTCGCCATACCCAGGAACAAGCAGTAGACAATGAACTCTTGTCCCTCCGACAGGGAAATCAGGACTTCTTAACGTACATTGCTACCTTCAACAGACTGGTTGACAAAGCTAGGTGGCCAGAAAACAAAAGAACCACGTTATTCCATCGAGGCTTACGAGGCGAATTAAAGGACGTCTTAGCCCAGGTGGTTGATCCACCCAGAGACTGTGCAGAATTCATAAATCTGGTCGTGCAGCTACACCACCGGTTGCAGGACCGAAAGGCAGACCGGTCTAAAACGGACCCTCGGACCGTGTATGTTCGACCAAGGGAAAACACACCCCTGTACCTGAAAATGCTGTAGAACCCATGCAGATTGGAGGGATACGGCTTCCATTAACAAATCAAGAGCGGGACAAAAGAAGACAACAACAGCTTTCTTTGTATTGTTGGAAACCAGGACATTTCCTGAAGGACTGTCCAGTAAAACCCCCAAGAAGAACAGTCGGGGCCGCAGAGAAGGATGAAGCTAAGGAATCGGGAAACTACCAAGCTCGACAAACGTAGAAGTCAGTTTGTCGAGTGAGAAGAAAGAGTTGCTGACCTCGCACTTTGCAATACCAGTGATCTTAATTAACCACCAACAGTCGTCAAGAATGCATGCCGTTGAAGCATACATCGATAGCGGAGCAGTTGGAAATTATATTGATCAAGAACTGGCAGCATAGATGGGGCTTCCTTTGTGTTCTAAGCCAACTATGGACAAGGTAACCACAGTGGATGGAAAAGAAATCGCTTCTGGACCAGTAACCCAGTGCACAGCCAGGGTAACCTTGCTGTGCCAGTATGGACATCGGGAGTTTATTTCATTCGTACTCATCAAGGCACCTCAGTTCAGGCTAATACTAGGGATGCCATGGTTGGTTGCTCACAACCCTTTGATAGACTGGCGGGCACGAAAATTAACCTTCCCCGGTGACTGCTCCCATGCCTGCTATTACCAAGAGGAGAAACCCGACCTCTGTATCCCTATGACTCCCGGAGCGACAGTATCAACCCTGGGAGCAACTAATACCATGCCAAGTGAATACTATGATGTCCAGGATGTTTTCCGAAAAGATCAAGCCAATACATTGTTGCCGCACAGGCCATATGACTGTCAGATCGACCTTGTTCCTGGTGCACAAATCCCTTGCGGCAGGATCTACGCTCTCACAGAACCAGAAAACCTTCATTTGAAATCCTATTTAGACCCGTACCTTGCAAACGGATTTATCCGTCCTTCGAAGTCCCCCGCAGCCAGTCCTTTGTTCTTTGTACCGAAAAAGGAAGGAGACTTGAGAACCTGTATGGACTACCGCGCATTGAACCAGATCACTGTGAAGAACCGCTACCCCTTGCCACTTATCCCTGAGATGCTAGACCAAGTTAAAGGTGCCCAGATTTATACCAAATTGGACCTTCAAGGAGCGTACCACCTGGTCCGAGTCAGAAAAGGAGATGAATGGAAAACCGCCTTCCGTACTAAGTACGGCTTGTTTGAATATCAAGTCATGCCCTTTGGGTTATGCAACGCTCCAGCGGCATTCCAATATTTCATGAATGACGTCTTAAGAGAGTTAATTGATGTGTGCGCCTTAGTGTACATAGACGACATCTTAGTATACTCAGCCTTGGAACAAGATCATGTCAGGCACATTCGTTCAGTCCTCACCAAGCTCCGTCAACATCGCTTGTTTGCAAAGCTTGAAAAATGTTTTTTTTACGTCACCGAAGTAGAATCTCTTGGTTTTATCATTACTCCAGGAGGCATCAGAATGGATGTGCACAAGGTAGATGCCATTCTGAAATGGCCTTCACTGACGTTTCTGAAAGGGGTACAAAGCATGCTGGGCTTTGCGAACCTCTACCGCCAGTTCATCCCAAACTTCTCTCAGGTTGTGCACTCAATCACAGTACTATTAAGAAAAAACAATAAAAAGTTTGCTTGGACCGAAGAAGCAGAAGAAGCCTTACAGGAACTTAAACAAAGGTTTACATCTGCTCCAATCCTGCAACATCCTAGTCCAGACCTCCCTTATGTCGTTGGAAATGATGCGTCCAGTCTCGCAATGGTGGCTGTCCTTTCACAGAGAGACCCGGAAACCAGCCAGCTACATCCTGTGGCCTTCTGGTCGAAAGCGTTCTCACCTCCAGAGATTAATTATGCCATCACAGACAAGGAACTCCTGGCTATCAAATCTGCCTTTAAAGCCTGGAGGCACTACCTTCTGGGGGCCAGACACACCATTACAGTCCTCACAGACCACCGAAACCTGCAATATCTCAAAACAGCCAAGGCCCAGTCCTCGCGTCAATTACGGAGGGCCCTTTTCTTCGCCGAATATGATTATGTAATCACATTTCGACCAGGAGTCAGAAATGGAAAGGCGTATGCCTTATCTCGCATGGGCATAGATGAAATAGTATATCCAACGCCAGACCCAGCACCTATTATACCTGAAGACAAACTCTTGGGTATGACGACAGCTTTAACACAAGCAGAACTACGAAAAGAAATCCAACGGACAATGAATCCTGATGCCTACTTCGCATGGCAAACTCAAGGAGAACAATATACCATCAAGGGCCACCTACCATTTTTTAGGGATCGCCTATATGTACCCAAGAAGGAATTACAACAGCATATTATTTCAAACTATCATGATTCACTGATCGAAGGGCATCCTGGGATCACCAAAACCCTAGCTAAGGTGAAAGAGAACTTTTGGTGGCCTGCTTGGCGTAAGGATATCATTCAGTAAATTCAGTCCTGTGGTGTCTGTGCACAAAATACATCACAGAAACAAAAACCATCTGGTCTCCTACAACTATTGGACATTCTTCCAGTTCCATGGCACACTCTTTCCCTTGACTTTATCACTTATCTACCTCCAAGCCAAGGGTTCAACACCATCCTTGTAGTTGTGGACTTATTCTCAAAGATGGCCCATTTTATTCCTCTCCACGGCCTCACAGATGCAGCCACCTTACCAAAAGTGTTCCTGGAGGGCGTGGTTAAGCTACATGGCTTCCCTTCGGTTCTGGTCTTTGATCGAGGCAGCCAGTTTGTTTCAAACTTCTGGAAAAAATGCTATGCAATGGCGCAGATCGACGTTCGGCTATCTACCAGTCACCATCCCCAAAGGGACGGCCAAACCGAGAGAACGAATCAGACACTCGAGCAATATTTACGGTGCATGCTGCACCACGAACAAAGGAATTGGAAAGACCTTCTATGGATAGCCGAATATGCATATAACAATTCTTTGCATTCAAGCACGGGACAAACGCCCTTCCATACCCTTCGTGGCAGACATCCACATACCTCTGAACTAGACCTTCCAGCCAGCTTGGGAATGCCAGCGATAAAGACTCTACACACAACCATTACTCAGGCTTTCAAAAGGGCAAAGGAGCACCTTATTCATGCCAAAGAAAAACAAAAGAGATTCGCCAACCAACACCGGAAAAAGGCCCCTGATTATCAAGTAGGAGACAAAGTTTGGTTAGCCGCTAAATTCGTACCCATCAAGGGAACCCAAACCTTTCATCCCAGATTCTTAGGACCCTATACCATTAAGGCAATTATCAACCCAACAGCCGTGAAACTGGATTTACCACCTAATCTACACATCCACCCGGTATTCCATGTGTCCCTCCTGAAACCAATGCAACCCGGCACACGGATTGGGACACCACCTAAGCCCATACTTGTTGACGGAGAACCAGAATTCGAAGTCAAAGATATCTTGGACTCTAAATATTCTAGGACCAAGCTATATTATCTCGTCGATTGGAAAGGATTTAGACCACAAGATAGATCCTGGGAGCCCAGTGAGAATATCACGTCTAATCAGGAAATTCCATCGGAACTTCCCAACCAAACCTGGGCCAGACAGAAGGAACACCATGGGAGGGACCTTAGGGGGGCGTGCTGTCACAACCCTCGCCCAAAACCCCCTCTGGCAAACCCATTGGCCAGGTGGAGTCAGGACTCAGGCCTCTAGAGCCTGGCATCCTCTTCAAAAGCCCTTGTGGGGCCAGTCCTGGCGCCTATGGTGCCAGGCTCATACACCATGAACGACAATGTGTTTGGGAACTATTTTATTGTATTGTCAGCCAACATGGAGGCATCAACATAGCTTGGTTCCCTATGCGGTCTAGCGTTTTGGGTGTGGCAGGCCTGTAAATACTTTCCCTGGAACTACTTTACCTCGGCTATATAAACCACACCCTGACTGCAGAACATGCTTCGTGTTACTTTGCAGCTTGCAACGTGACGCTCACCGTGTCCAGCTATTCCCTCGAACCTCGGAGAAGCAGAACCTGCAAGGAGACAAAAGGAACATCATTAGCAGCAGCATCTTACTTGCAGTCTTCATCTTTAAACACTTGCAGCTATTGAGAACAGCTTCCTCGAATCTGCACGCCTCCCGGACAGAACGACCTGAAAGAGGAAGATAGAGGCAACATTAAAGAAAGCTGTAGAGACATTTACAAATTACGAACTGCTCAAAAGGCTTACCTGGCTGGTCGCCTCTCAGCTGGCACCACTGCGGACTTTCCACTCGCGCTGAAGAACACTGCGACCTACAAGGAAGGAAAACACAGGTTAGCAAAGGCAAGACTTTGCAGCGCTGCGCATAGCGCTTAATTACCGCTTCATAGCTCTGTTAATGCGCCATCATTTACCAGCAGGGCTCAACCAAGCCAGTTCGCCGCGCTGAAGCTCTGTATACCTAAGGGAGAAAAAAAGAGACATTTTAAACAAAGAAAGGCATGCAGGATAGCAACAAAACTAAAGAACAGCAATAAGACCTACTTGAACAATATCAAACGGGCGGGCGTCAGTGAAGTAACTGGACCGCACTCGCCCATGAAAGACAACGCGCCCCTGCAAAGAAGGCAGGACGGAGAGCACGCCTAATTCTACCACAAGGCAGAACATTCCCCGCAGACCACATCAGGGCAAAGCTGAGAAGCATACCAGCGAGTAACCCAGCTAGATGGTGTCCCTGTGGATACTAGGTGAGCGTAACAGGAATGCACAAAATAAGACCAAACTGGGGTGCTGCTATCAAATCCAGGACAATCTGCTCCACGTGGCCTCACCCACACTTCATTCTTATAGGTTGAGTTTGCTGACAAATGGGTCCTGAAATTAAAGGGGAACCATCCACCGACTGCACCCCTTCCACCTGCGTTTTTTCTCTCAATGGTACCCCCAAACTTTTAGCTAAACTAATGTCAATGAAATTCCTGGTTGCCCCAGAGTCCACCATAGCTGACACCATCTGTTTTGCACATGAAAAAAACAAAGTTACCAAAATATACTAATGGGAATTACCCTTTCGTGTAGTATTTGCTACCCAAGTGGGGAACCTTCCTACCACTGAGCCTGACACCCGAGTTCCCCCTAAGGCCGGACCAATCCTTTTCCCGACTCCCCCTTGTTCTTTTCTCTGCCAGTAGCCTTCTTTGGTGTGTTTGGACAAGTGTGTATACAATGCCCTGGTTGCCCACAGTATAGACACAAAGTATTAGCCTTTTGCTGCTCCTTTTCTGCTACCGATAGTGGACCTCTAACCCCTCCGATCTGCATTGGTTCTCCTTCTCCATTTCTATTGATTTTTCCTCTATCCAATCTTACAAACTGTACCACCTCTGGTCTTATTCTGTCTCCCTTGCGCTCATTCATCCAATGATCCACCCTTAACGCCAAATCAATCATGGCCGTACAATTACTGGGTTGGGGCTCCACCTGTGCAATGGCATCTTTCAATTCTTCTCTTAAACCTTGATATATAGAACTGTCTGTTTATTTTCTGGCCAATCTGTTTCGATGACCAGCCTATTAAATTGTGTTACATAAGAAACCAAATCTTGTGTACCCTGTTTTAACGCCAATAACTCTTTTTCTTGTGCTAAAGAAACTTCCCTGCGGTCAAACAATCGACCAAATTCCACCCAAAAATTGTCCCAGTGATATAATAACGGGTCATCCTTCTGCACCAATGGCATAGCCCAAGCTGCCGCATCTCCCGACAAATATGATATTAAAAATGCGGTCCGCGCTTGGATAGTCTCAAAGGCTGAAGGTTTACACAAAAAATGTAACCTACACTGTGTCAAAAACATCATAAATTTCTTGGGATCCCCTGAAAATCTTTCAGGGGCTGCCAATGGCACACTACTTGGGGGTTGCACAATTACTGTGGGTGCTCTAGCTGCTACTCTTCCTGTAGATGACCCTGCTTCCTCCAACGGGGTCCCCTGTGCTACTAATCCCTGCACCTGTGTCTTCAATGTGCTAGATTCCTGTCTAACATGTCCTAATTCTACCTGAATGTCTTGTAGTGCTTTTAGCACCTCCGCTAACGAGGGAGGGTTCTCCATTTGGCCTGGGTGGTTCAGTAATCCCGAAATCGGGGGCTGATGATTCTGTCAATAATGCTTAAGGAGGAGGAGATCAATCCCCTCTCCCGAACCACAGAAGCCGAATAGATTGACCCTCCTACCGTGGTTGGCACGGGCGCCTGATGGATGCAAGACAGGAAGCCACGTGCCAGCCAATGGGGGGAAGACAGAGTTAGGGAAAGGGGATGGAATGACAAAGGTAAGGAAGTGAAAAACCATATGCATACATGGAGGATGAAACCTAAAACACAGCTTATGCCTAAACCAGCAATTCCTGACTTAATTCCTCTGACAGTCTACCGTACACCCCTAGATCTTGGCATAACACTTCAACTCGTAGAACATGACGTAACTCCCATGAACTCACAAACACATTGCATAACACATGGAACTTAGTATTAGTTACTGAAAATGAAAGCACACCCTCAATAACCAGTTCTGGTTACACGTAACATCAAACATTGCATAAACATATGGCAGGCACATAAAATTGGCAGGACATGATGAGGACGGAGACACATGGCCCTAATATGGCAATCCAAAGAAACAGAACATGAAACATAACATTGCACAGCCTGGAAACGAACAGATGAGGGGAGTATGTGTGTCCCAAACCCTTCAAAAGCTATTGTGCATTGCCCCTCACGAACTAAACTCAGTCATTTGCCGGTCTGACCCCATAGGTGCCTGTCTTGGAAAAGTCTGCAGGCAAACACTCAATTGGGTGCTGAAACAATATTCTAATCCAAAAGAAAACCTAGAATGCACTCAACTGCTTGTCCGGACGCCTCCTGAGGACGTCCGGACCCAATGATGTGCAGCCGCAAAATGAAATAGAATAGTCACCTTAATCACTGCCGCGACCTGAGCAGAATCACTTCCCACATCAAATAAACTCAATGAACACTTAACTGGCTGTCCGGGTGCTTCCTGCGGCTGCCCTGGACCCGAAAGACATGAGCAGGAAAGGCTTCATCAGTTTCCTCAGCGCCTCGACCCGACGTTTACTTCCAAGGTCTCCTCCAACTTTCTGTTTAGCCTGTCAAAACTTGTCTTCAGTCTGCTGCCAGCCGCCACCGCCCGTGCTCTTCAACATTAATCATCAGCACCGGATCAACATTAATCATCAGCAACCTCATTTATGCACCATAAACCTCCTTCTACTTAATCCCTGACCCCTGACACATGCTTTTATTTCATTTTGCCTTCTCTTGGAATAGGAGGCTATTATGGACCAAAGAAGTTCCAGCTTATGCACAAACAACTTCTCTCTGCTAAGCAGGCCGCAGCACCACAAGTGGGGTTTCTTGCCTAGGAGGGATTCCCACGTTTCCGACTGACCACTGTTCATTAACTATTCAGGAACCAGTGTGGAATGTGGAAGGGAGGATAGCTCTGTGACAACGTGCAGGTCTTGGAAGCAAGACCACACTGAGCGACACAGGTTGGAATCCCGGATCCACGCTTGAAACCAAGCGCGTTATAAATAACCTGCACTTGCATGATCTGAATGTACAAGGCCTGGTAGGACCATTCCACTTTCACCCCCTCCTTCCCTTGTTGCGCCTTGAGACACACATGTGTATAGGCGCACACTAAATGACCTATAAAAAAAGGCTCCCCATATTCTTCATTTCTGAGACAGAGGAAGACAGGTTAGAGTGCATTGTGTTTTGTGTGTAAAGCTTTGTAGTTATAACAAGGGTACCCCCACTCCCAGTCCCCCTGGATTCTCTTAGTGGGCCAGGGAAAGGCCATCGCTCTTGGATCCTGACCCCAGGAGTGGGAAATCGAGGGAGGATCATATGGGTATAGAGTCCTTGGGGATTGGGAGCAGGGTGCACCAGGTAAGACATGGTATCCTCCTTTCCCTGACCTTTATTGGGTTATTGTAAGTTAGCTTCCCTCATTTTCCCTCATGTGACACTTGACAGTACTGAGACGAGGAAGAGGCAGCTGAGAGTAATGAACACTATACCATTTCACCACTTTAGTACTGGGATGAAGAAGATGGCTGCAAAGAGTTGTGAAGGTCAGGCATGTCCCCTTAATCCTTGTCAGGGAAGCCTAATTGAGAGAGCACACCTGCAACCTGCTAAAGGGTTAAAGGCATATAAAATGAAGAGGAGAAAGACACAGAAAGAGAAGCAGCATGGAGGCCTCTGCGATCAGCAGGGAACCTTGTTTGAGGAGAGGCAAACCACTGGAGGAAACTGCAACGGGTCGATCCACCATGTGCAGTATGCCGAGACTCTGGGGACTTCAGAGATAGATGGCCCCAGGAAGCATGGTGTGGGAGCTGGGGCACTGTGGAGTGGACTGAGGGCAGACAAGGTAGCATTGTGGAGAGGCTATACCTTTCACTTGTATCGGAAGTGCTTGTCCCGCTAGATCAAGGAGCTATCACAGGAGTGTCTGAGGGGCAGGAGTTGGACTCCTGACAGCAGAAGCAGATGTCTGTGTGTGCCGTGCTGCCGGGAAAGCTATTAAAGCAACTGGTGAGTTTCGGTCAGATGAGAAACCCGGTGCACAAATGCATGAACATTTACATTGTCGAAAAATACTTTATATCGGAGTGGTCATGTGTTTTAAGAAGAACGATTTCAAAAGTCTCACGGTGCTGGACATTTCACTTAAAGTAAAACAAATGAATCTTGAATATTGGGCTGAATGGAAATTGAATCAGAAGCCAAACCAATGCCCATTGAATACGGAACAGAGTAAAACCTTTTATAATTAAGCAAAACTACTGCATCTTAAATTCCAAAGTCAACAGAACTTTGAAATTAAGCAAAACTAATGCCTGAGGAAGTTTGAATTGAACAGAACTTTAAACATAAGCAAAACCACTGCATGTTGAATTCCGAATTGTATGGAACTTTAGAATTTAAGCTAAACAAAGATAGATTGAAGAATGAATTAAATGGAAGTTTAAAATTGTGCCAAAGAAAGGCGTATTGGGCCTCATCATGGGTTGGGTGGTATTTATTTATTGTTTGTTTGTCAGGCGCTTGTACAGGAAATACATTATGTTTGAAAGCACCCACAGGGCAGCAGGGAAGGAATGTGGGATAGCAGTACAATTAAATACAAAAATACAGAGGGGGAGGGATGGTCGAACCTACTATGCCTTGTGAGTATTCAGAACGTGCAAGTGCATGAAGGAAGAGGGCAGTTGGGTAGGTGCTGTGGTGTCGTGCTCGAGGGTGAGCCACAGATGAAGTGCAAGGTATGGCAAGTGCTATGCGGCCAGGAGCCACGTTGGACAGAAAGTGCGAATCTCTAGTGCAGATGGTGTGTCGAGGCAAGTGCTGAGGAGACAGATGCTGGGGAGATTGGGTGTGAATGGTCAGAGGCCCAGAGGATGCATAAGGGACCACAATACCAATCACAACAACTGTGGGATTAGCAGAGGAAGGAAGAAGGGAAGGAGGAGGAAAATAGGAGAGTCTTGAGGTGCTTTCGGAGCATCACAAGGTCCTGCTCAAGACGCAGAGGGGGAGGGAGGCTGTTCCAGAGGAGTGATCCAGTTGGGAAAAGCGAGCGGCCTCCTGGTACAATGTCCTTTCATCGACAGTCTTTTTTTCGATGGGTTTTTTACGACTATTGTTTTATGAAAAAAAAGAATCAAAAAATATAGGGAGAGGGAAAGTGTATAGAAGGGGTGTGTGGGGTAGTGAATAGTGAAAAAACAATAGGGGTTGCGGGTTGAATGGGGAACCCCCCACAATGATTAAAAATCCATTTTGGTGAGTTTTTTTGTTCACAAAATATTTGTTAAAAAAACCCATCGAAATACTGACTGTCGATGAAATGACATAGAACCGGCGTCCTGCTGCATGTTTAGCAAAACGCTTTATACACAGAGAGCTGGTGCCAGAGGAGCGTAGAGGTCTAGAAGGAGAGTATTTGGCAAAGGAGGATTGCAGATAGTGTGGTCCTCGGCCCCAGACAGCCTTGTGGATGATGCAGAGGGATTTGAATTTGATCCGTGCAGCAAACGGAAGCCAGTGGTGGCTTTTTAGGGCAGGAGGGATGCAGTACCTGGGCTTAAGGCCAAGGATAAGTCTTGATGCTCTATTCTGGATTAGCTGAAGGGGTCGCAGAGTGGAAGAAGGTAGATTGAGGAGGAGGCTGTTGCAATAGTCAAGCCTAGACAAAACCAGGGCTTCTGGGGGAAAGTGAGAAATGGGAGAATTCCTTTGAGAAGGAAGAGTTGGAAGTGGGACTTCCTGGCAATGTCCTGCGTGTGAGGGAGGAAGGATAAAGAGGAGTCAAAGATCACTCCAAGGTTTCTGGCTTCAGAATAAGGAGCAGGAGGAGAGCCCAAGATGGGAGGTCAGAGAGAAGGGAAGAAGGAGGGAGCAGGGGCCCCAATAGGAAGGATCTGACTTTTGCTGCCATTGAGACAGAGATCATTGGAAGAACACCAAGCCTGGATGGCAGACAGGCAGTCAGGGATGAAGGAAGGTGCGATTGAGTCAGCAGGAAGTCTGAAAAGGAGTTGAGTGCCATCTGCATAACACTGGAAGTTGGGGGAGAATGAGGAGATGAGGCGTGCCAGCTGAGCAAGGTATATGTTAAAGAGCCAGGGAGAGGATAGATCCCTGGGGAACACCACAGGTGAAGAAGAAAGTAGAAGGTAATATTATTTCTGCTGCATTTATTTGTGATATGCTGGCCCTATCACAAGTTGGGTGCTAAATGGGCTGTTTTACCTCCAGCTTTTTTCTGGAGGTGAAAATACCATTTAACACCCTGTTTTACCGCCAGCTGTATTAGGGTTCAGTATTAGTGCAGAAAATTCCCCATTGGATCCAATGGACCCAATGGGAAATGGGGATTTACAGTTAACACCCAATCCGTGATCCAACGGTAATACTACTGGATCGGTGGGCGCTAAATCTATTACAGTTGGGTGGTATTTCAGCCGGGATACCGCCCAACTCGTGAAGAGGCCCATTGAATACTAAATTGAATAAAAGCTTCAAATGGCATGAATATTTATTGATAGCAAAATAAAGCAGAATTAATTGAAACACTGAAGTTAAACCCTATGGTCGAAGTGTATGAAAAGAAGTAGTGGAACTATGTTCCTTGCTGGCCTGCACTCACTCCCCACACACCCTATCATCACATCCCCTCCCACACACAATACACACCAACAAACACTTGCAGCTGCTGTTAAAGGGAACGTTCAGTGCAGTGCACTGAAAGGGCAAGTTTCAACTTCTTCCTACACGTTTATTTTAAGACAAAACCGCTCCGGAACGGTTTCTTTTTAAAATAAAAGTATAGGAGCTGCAAAAGGTAATTAAAAAAAGTAGAGGAGCACCGCTCCCGACCGCTCCCGCTCACTTCGACCACTGACCCTATACAGCCAAGATACCCACATGAAAACAGATTATGGAAAAGGGTGCAAGTGTAACAGAGAGTCATACGAAGACAAGGACATTTGTGTTGATGAAATTAAAGTCTTGGGGAAGGGAACTCTGAGACTTAAGGAGCTACATTTGTTGACTTGAGGTTGGGGCCTCAAGGTTTTTTGTGTTTGAACTGTGTTACTTGGAACTTGGAGAAGGGAACCCAGAGGATTGTTTACAACTATATCACCTTGAACTTAAGAAAGGTAATTTTGAGGCTTTTTGTGGAAATGTTTTACACTTGGGGGACTGGAGCTGAAATGAAGCTGCAAGCTAGAAGAAGCCCAGAACTTTGTTTTGAACCCTGTTTGTTTTGGTTGCTGACAGCCCTACACATTGTATGGATTTAGTTGTAAGGGCAAGGATAGGTTTTGGACACAGACATTTAAATTGAACTCTTTGACTCAGACTTTCCTTTATGTAGGGCAATAGCATATGGCAAGTTAGGCCCTTTTTCCATCCTGACATTGATGTTAACAAAGTTTTATTTTGAACTTTTAAACTGTTGTCTGTGTCTTACTTCATGATGCCTTCACAAATGGGGTTGGGAATGTGATGTGGCTCAACCGATACAAGTTGGGGGACCCTAACATTTGAAAAGCTAAGTGCCAAAGCAGCAGATCCTTCAGTAGCCACTAAAGGCTCTACCAGGTTTGATATTTGTAGTAGGAGGGATGAGACAATTCCTCCATGTGAGAGAAGATTAATTCCCACTGACCTAATACTGATTCCAGCCCCTGATACATGCATTAGAATGGCACCCAAGTCAGGGCTGGCATGGAGGTTTGGGATTGATGTTCGAGTGGGAAAAATAGAGCCAGACTTTAAAGGTGATATTAAGGTATTGCTACAAAACCTTGGAAAAGACCCATTTGAAATTCACTAAGGGATAAGATTGCGCAAGGAGTGCTTGATAAAGCAATGTTCCCTAGGCTTAAGAATATTTCTGGGAAGGAAAGCACAGACCGAGGGACTCAAGGCTTTGGGGTGGCTGATGAGACATCTAATGACCCTCCCAAACCTGAACCTAAAGAAACTAAATATGAAGAGCCAGAGACCCTTCTAGATTTAGCCTTGCCCAAAGAAACAACCCCTATTTGGCAGAAACCTTCTTGCAAGTAGTATCAGAGCTTGAGGACCGCGAGAAAGGGAAGCCTTTCTTCTTTTTGAAACATGGACTTCTTTGTAGAGAAGACACCACTTCAGAGGGCTTGGTAAAAACCCAAGGGATAATCCCTACAAATCACAAGAAGATGATCTTAGAGATAGCACATTTACATCTGGGACAGTCCAAAACTCAGAACCATATAAAGGAAAAGTTGTTCTGGCCTGGAATGGACACTGACATTGAAACCTTCATGCAGTCGTGTATAATCTGCCAGAAAACTAACACTCATAAACCACCCACCTGTTCTAGCCGTGGATTAAAGTCCCAAGAGTCAATGGCCAACTCATGTACCTTTAACGGGTCATATATACAAAGTGAGAGGTAGAGGGGAAACACCAATTTCCCCGACCAGGTAAGCCATAATTTAGGGGGGACCTGTCAGGTTCTGAACTCACAAGCTATTCTCCCTGTCAGAAAGAGAATAGAGGGGAATGATTTCCATCTTTTCTTTACACAAGATTGTCGAGTACCAAGGAGAGATTAGACACTAATCTCTTTAGGTTTACAACTGAGTTTTCCCTACGGTGTAGGCATTCATGTGCTACCCCCTGGCGAGAAAAGATTACAAATACTGCCTCTGCGGAGAGGAATTGAACTTTGTTCTTTTGAATTTCTCTAAGGTGTCGCTTGATTCCAGGTTCATCCACTTTAAAATACTAAACAGTGTGCACCTCACTCCAGCTCGTTTGAGGAGAATGTATGCAACAACAACAGGGACATGCCCTAGGTACGGGAGCAAGGAAGCTGCCTTGACACATATGTTGTGGGCATGTGGGAAGCTCTCTGAACACTGGAGTGGGGTTTGCGAGGCACTTCAGTCTATGGTGGAGCCACCTGTAGACTGGGAACAATCTAGGTTCATATTGGGAGGCGTACTTAAAATAAATGCAGTGAAACGCAAGCTTATTAACATTGGACTTCTACTGGCTAAGCGCACCATATTAATGAGGTGGAAGAAGGGGATGCCCTCAACAACAGAGGAAAGGGTGAATGACATGGTATGGGCAAATGACCAAGAAGAAGTATACTCTAGCTTACTTCCCCCCACCAGCAGACCAAGAGATATATGCAAAGGTTTCCGTCAATACCCGAGCAACAGAACTGATGCAGGCAATAGTGAAAACGGAACGTTGTAAATGCTCACTATAACATGTCTGTAAACTGTAAATTGAATACTACCTGCGTAAACACAAATCTACTGTACCAATGTTTTATGGTATCTACTGTACAATTTAAATAAAGGTTTAAAAAAGACAAGAAAGTTATCTTTTTCTTCTGGTACCAAACAGGATAGTATTGTGGCATTGTTTTCCTTCCACTCTTTTAAGAGATTTACGTGATATAGATGGACCTTTGTTTCCTGTCAGGTTGTTCTACCTTATAGGCACAGGTTTCTGTTTGTTCCAGTATTTCATATAGCCCATGCCACCTAGAGACAAGGTTTTTTTTTTAGGTTGGTAAGAGGACAATGCTTTTTATTTTACGGAAAACAATCTTAGATTTACCTTTTTTGTCATAGGTGGACTTTTGTTGGATTTGGGCCTTTTTCATATGAGTATAGACTAGATCTCGAACAAGTCTCATATGCTCTCGTAATCTGGTAGCAGTTTGCGAAAGGGGAATGGGTGCCTCTTCTCTTTCTTCCCAGGTCTCCCGCAGCATGTCCTGGACATCTTTAGGTTTCCTACCATGAAGTAGTTCAAAAGGAGAGCATCCAGTGGATGCCTGAGGGGTTTTCCCTTCTGCAAATAGTGCCCAGGGGGACATACAGTCCCAGTCCTTCTCATCCTTAGCTGCCAACTTTCTTAGGATAATTTTGAGTGTTTTGTTGAATCTTTCTGCCAATCCGTCTGTTTGGGGTGGTAAACTGAGGTTCTTAAGGTGGTGATATGGAGCAGCTCCTTAACTTCACTCATGAGCTGGCTCATGAAATTAGATCCTTGCTCCATCAGGATTTCATTAGGATTTCATTGGGAAAACCAACACTGTAGAAATACAGTAATAGGTAATCTGCTGGACGGTGTTGTTCTGCATAGAAAATGTCTCAGGGTATCTGGTTGCGTAATCGGCAATCACGAGTACATATTTGTTACCCAGTCTAGAGGTTTCCAAAGGTCCAATGATATCCATCCCAATCCTTGAGAAAGGGACTTCTATTATTGGTAAAGGATTCAGAGGGGCAGGCAAGGGAATGTGAGTACTGGATATCCATCCCAATCCTTGAGAAAGGGACTTCTATTATTGGTAAAGGATTCAGAGGGGCAGGCAAGGGAATGTGAGTACTGGTTTTCTTACATATTTCACATGTCTGAATAAAGGTTTTTATATCAACATGGATACCTGGCCAGTAAAACTTCCCACTGATATGTGCCTGGGTCTTAGATTGTCCTAAGTGTCCCCCTGTCAGATAAGAATGTGCAATCTCTAGTACAAGAATCTGGTGGGTTTTGGTGATTACTAACTCAGTTTTACTTAGGCCTTCTATGGATGTTTCCTTTCTCTACAGTAATCCGTATTTTAGGGACAAAAAGACGTCCCTTTCCTACTCCCTCCCCTTTGGGAATGGCTTGTATGAAAGCCTCAATGAGGGCTGGATCATTTCGCTGAGCGAAGGCTAGGTCAGGAAAGATGGTAAGCTCTTCTTCCCTTTTCTCTTCAGTTATAGAAGGTTCATCTGCTCCTCCAAAACCCAAGGTACCTCTCCCAGTATCTTTCGGTTCATTCTCTCTAAAACAAGGAAATAGAGCCTTTTCAAGAATTACCTGTGCAATTTTGTCCCCAATGGCACAGGGTACCCAGGTAGGGTTTGGGTGGCTGTGCTGAAGTAAGGTAGCAGATAAGCACACACAGCAGGAAGTTCAAGAAGAAAGAAGAGTAGGAAACTGTAGCTGTGAGCCAAAAGGGACAAAAGATACAAAGGTACAAACAAACCGGATTCTCTCTTGGGGTGTATGCTGAAATGGGAAAGAGTGTTCCACGAACCTTAGGAAACTCCAGCCTTCTGCACAGATTGCTATAACAGAGGCCCACACTGTATGCTCATGGCTGGGAACAACAGCAGTGGGTGTCTGTAACACTGAACACGCGACAAGGGAAGGGGCAGAGGTTGCCTGCCGGAAACCAACAGGCAAGCTCTGTACAAAGGGATTACATATGACACATGAGAAGACAAGAACAGAAATATCCAGCGAAAAGGAAGTCAATGAGCAATCTAGCAGAAGGAAATGAAGGAAAGGCAGTTAGACTGAAATAGATAACCTAAGGTGGAGTACAGAGGACTCAAGGAAGAGAACAAGGGAGCAGCAGTCAGGAAAACAGAAGGGGTGCAAAGTAGGAAGCAGGTCTGCAGTCAAGAGTGGCACTAGGTGCAGGCAAACTGTAATGGACTGCGGAGGACTGTAGTAGGCTGCAAGGCAGGGAGTCCAGAAGAACAGGACAGAGAGAGATTAGTAGTAGGCGACAGACAGAGAGCCCAAAAGAATAGGGCCGCGAGGTAGGGAGCCCAGAGGAGCAGGGCTGTAGGCAGCTAAATATAAAACAGGCTGTAAGGCAGAGGAGTGTAGCAAGCCACAAGGCAGGGAGCCCAGAGGACAAGGGTTGTAGGCAGTCGAGCGAGACAGGCTGCAAGGAAGGAGCCCAGAGGACAAGGGCTGTGGGCAGCTAAGAGGTGCAGGCTGCAAGGTAGGGAGCCCCGGGAACAAGGGCTTGGAGACAGCAGGGGGTTGCAAGCTGCAAGGTAGGGAGCCCAGAGGACAAGGACTGTAGGCAGCCGGAGTGAGGCAGGCTGCAGGGCAGGGAGCCCAGAGGACAAGGACTGTAGGCAGCCGGAGTGAGGCAGGCTGCAGGGCAGGGAGCCCAGAGGACAAGGACTGTAGGCAGCCGGAGTGAGGCAGGCTGCAAGGCAAGGAGCCCAGAAGAGCAGGGCAGCAAGAAGTGAGCCCAGAGGAGCAGGGCCGCTGACTGTAGAGGGCTGCAGAGGATTGTAGTAGGCTGCAAGGCAGGAAGCCCAGAGTATAAGGGCTGTTGGTAGAAGGCAGCAGAGCATGATCGGCTGCAAGGCCGGGAGCCCGGAAAGGGCACTGGGTCAAAACAGGATAATGCAGCAACAGGAACAGCATACAAAGTAGAGGGTCCAGGCAAACAGGAGCGGGGATATCTCAAGATGCAAGACACTGTGCTCCTGCAGGCAGCTACTTATATACAGCCCTGCCCTGTTCTGAGGCAGGCTAATTGACAGCACCTGGGGCAGCACACCTGAAGACAATCTGCCTCCTCCTTCTCTGGTCCTGAGCAGGTGGAAGCAGCACTGGCTGCTAGGGCTTCTGGGGATTGTGGTCCCAATAACGATGAATGAGAATAGCCAGGAATTGAGGACTGTAGCCAGGTGCATTATGGTAAATGTAGTTAATTGAATAAAATAAGAAAGAACCAAAGTTGAGCAAATGGAAATAAAAGACGAAGGCGTGAAAAGGAGTTGTTCAAGGAGTATTAGGAGGATAAATGAGTACCAAGTAGTCCATGATGGTTGCCAATGCATGCGCCAGCGGCGCGGGCATGACAACGGTGTACTTCAAATGGAATATCAACATGGTTCTGTAAGAGAACCGTTATGACTCCCCGGAAGTCGGAATCTATGATGCCTGCCAGAACATCTAGACTAAGCTTCCAGACCAGGACAGATTTTGGGGCCAACCTTATATAACACCCAGGAGGGGGTATCACAACTAAGTCTGTGGGAATCATTCAACTCTTCCCTCGAAGGATAGTAGCTCCTCTGCTGCTACAGATATTAAAGTCTATTGATTCTTTCGTGGCAACAGAGGTGTCTGAGGCTCTATGACAAAGCTTCTGGAATTTTAGGGTTCCCCTATTTGTTTAAATTGAGTC
Source organism: Ambystoma mexicanum (assembly GCF_040938575.1). NCBI lineage: Eukaryota > Metazoa > Chordata > Amphibia > Caudata > Ambystomatidae > Ambystoma > Ambystoma mexicanum. Next base: position 828,596,224 of record NC_090939.1, read on the forward strand.
ACATCCCATTTCTGACACCACATGTAAGAAATGCGTGGTATCAACAGTAAGACAGACACAAGTGACCACAGTTCAAGGGTGTTTATTGAACTTCAAAAAGGGTTTGAAAAACGCCTGTCTAATCCTAAATCTACAGATGCAAGCAAGTTATAACCATCAAATAATAACAACGCAGTCCTAGTGGTGTCTTGTCAAAATAAAAGAGCCTATACTAATAAACCTATTGCCAATCCTTAATTCTAAATACAAGTAGTGTGGGAAACAGTGTTACGAAAAAGAAAGAAGTGTTCACAAAATTATATGTCAGGATGCTCAGGCTGTTGGCCTCCCTTACCCACATTTTTAGCACGGGGTAAGTCAGTACACTGGAGCTTAGCACAGTCTCTGGCTTCTCTAGTACAAGGCTACAGTTAGAGCATTAGTATCAGGGCCTTTTGTGCCCAAGTCTCTTGGCCTTTCAAAGCCTCTTTATTCAGTGGGGCTGCTGTGACCAAATAAACAATATATTATTTTTTTCTTTCAGATTTTCACGACAACTCAATTTAGGTGATTCGCTATTCACCCCGCCTTAGATCCCTTAAACACAATGTTCGTCACCTTGAAGCCCCCTCATCCGTGCTCAGATCCTCTTTCCCAATGTTCGTAGGATATCGGGTGTCTCACGGTTCACCCCGGAACCTCCTCAGCCGGGCTCAGATCCCTTTTTTACACAATTAGTCTCCCTCGGCCAGGCTCGGACCAATTTCAGTTAACATCAACTATCGAAGAATTTCAAATGTGCACAGGGTTTGGCTTGACCCATTGCAGGAATACTTCAATTTCACAATTCCTTTACTTTTAACATTTGTCACCTTTCAGTTGGATACCTAACAGAGAATTTGGAATGAGCACCCACGTGGTGCCTGATCACTCTGTCTACGGTATCATATCTTAGCTTAAATGTTCAGTCATTCATCTGCTGTTTTAATTATATTTGCTTTGCTTTACACATACGCTTCATACACTGTTCTCTGCAGTATTCTCTATACAATGCTGCCACTTGCAACCTTGGCTTCAACACAGACCGGTCTGGTATCAGCCTCCCCAACTCACCGCTTGTGCTGACTTCACTGGTTTTGCATTGCTGTAGGAGCAAAGGACAGTACCAAGCGGGGAAAGATTCTCCCCGCCTTGACTATCAATGCGGGAGACCCATGGGTATCTCTGACACACAATGCAGGATTATTCAGCTCTGATTCCGGGTCTTACGCTTCCTACTCTCGAAGGCTCATGAAAGTTATGGTCTTTTGGTGAAAAGGTCAAGGGCACTTCCCTCCTTGCAATCGCCTTCGGTCTTGCCATCTTTCGCCTTGTATTAAACTGCCATCTTGAAACTGCTGCTTCCTCGTGTGCTTTGCCTTGCTCAGAGTGTGCTTTTGTGCTCCGCCATTTATCCGTGTGGGGAAGTGTGATGGAAGTCGGGTGTGTGTAATGATCAGTAATTGCCTGACCCTGCTAGACCACTGTATTGGGACACGTCAGGTATACGGCTCGGGTGTTGGTCCGTTTTTGCTCACAGTGAGCTGTCTGTGAGAATGTGTTTGTGTTGGAAAAGGGAGGGGGCTGCGTTCCTAAGCATTCTAACTAGTAGGATGGGGTAAAGGTGTTACAGGGAAGGGGATACCACGTCTCGCCATTCACTGTCCCACTTCCACTCCCCAAAGACCTCTCATCCAGGTGATCCTCGTGCACTGGTCCAACCCCAGGAATTGGATCCAAAAGCGATGTCCGTGTCCTGGCCACCTAGATGACAGATCCCCTGGGACTAGCGCGTGAGACACCTTCAAGTTTATCACATCACATAGGGTTGTGCTCCTTTCCCATAGACTTCTTCTTGCCTCAAATCTATGAACAGTTTATGAGGGTCTGTTATCTGCTTTCACAGTTCTTGTCTCTTACCAGCTTGGCATGCTCTGCTACCAAGCGAAGGATCCCAATGCTGATTCTTTTCTCCTTTCCCCTAGACTTCTTTGATGATAAATCACTTATAGACCTCAGGAGGAACTCTTTCTCAGCTTCATAGTTCCTGTATCCTGTCAGCTTGGCACTCTCTGCTGCTAGGCTTTGGATTCCTTTATTTCCAGTCTTTCTTGACCCTCTTATCCTCAATCTCTCATATGGGTGCGGGTCCCAGACTCACAACACTTTATATGGCTTGTTTGGTTCCCTTATTAAGCATGTGTTTTCTACAGCGTTATCTCGTCTTCTCTCTCTGGATCCCAGACCCTCCTGGCTTTAAACTTTGGGTTCACATATGCGGGTGAGTCCCAGATTTGAAATGTTGCCTTATACCCACATGGTTCACTTCTTACCAAGTGTGCAACTCTTTTTCATTTGATCAGGGTACACAACCCTCTCTCAAATATATAATTGTCTCTTGTTCACTTCAGGGTCTCGGACCCTCTCTTTTATTAGGATTCCAGACCCTCTTTCTTTTGCCTCCAGGTCCCCGACTCACAATGTTGTGTTGCATCTGCTTGTTTTACTCTCCTGCCAAGTCTGCAACTCTCTCCTTTGTTTCAGGGCCCCAGGCCCTCTTGTTTTTGGGTGCGGGTCACAGACTTGCACAGCTCCGTTGTATCCATTTGGTTCACTCTCCTGTCAAGTATACAACTGTCTCTTGTTTGGTGTAGGGTCCCAGGCCCTCTTTCTCCAGCTCCTTAACTCACTCTTATGCTTCCCCGGAGCTCTCAGAGCTCCCAGATGACCCGCCTACCTGTTTGCTTTCTTCTTGGTGGCATCAGTGGTCCCCGGGCAGCGGTCTCCTTCCTGGGGACTCTGGTAGAGTTCAGGCATCCAGCCGGGTCTGCAGCGTCCCTGCAGACTGAGGCTTCTCTCTGGTTGCATGTTCTGTTCCTTCTGCACTTTGTCTTTTATCCGATTCAGGCACGCACTCTACCTCTTAAGGGGACGGCTCTCCCTCTCTGGTGTCTCTCCAATGCTTTTGTTTGAGCCGGAGTTTGAACTCCTTTGGAACTTCTGCATTGGACTGATGTCTTCCTTTGAGTGTATCACTGGTCTTTGGAAACTAGACTGCTTGTTCGGTTGCTCACAAGTGATCTTTGTACTCCTGGTCATCTTCATTGTTACAGTACCATCTTTCAAGCTAGATGCACAATACTTTATATTATCTTGTTTTCCAGTGTTGTTTTGAAGGTCAGTTTGGCTGGTTGCATAATACTTTGTGTTATCTGGGCTTTCAATATCGTCATGTAGGTTGCTTTGGCTACATGCACAATATTTTGCATTATCTAGTCCCTCAGAATTGTCATGTAAGTTAGTTTGGCTACCTTGATAACAGTATATATTAGTTGCATCCTGGAAGGGGGCAGGAGGACTTGGAGTTGTAAAAGGGGTTGGATGTGGCAAAGCAGGGTAATACTGCATTCTCTGGTGATCATTGTCCCCAATCCCATAAGGTAACATCCAAAGCCCCAGTTAAGTGGTCTTTAAAGCCTACCATGTAATGACCAATATTACTCAATCAATATTTATTTAACTGTTTTTCTCCATATTAAGTTAGCAACATTTAAAAACATGTATCATACTTAATAAAATTCGGATAGAGCAAGCACAAAATAAAAAAGCAGCTTAAACATATTCGAACAAGCTATATATAAAACCCTGACCATTACAATTCATTATATTAAACATAGCTCCCATGTATGTTCACGCTTACGCAAAACAGAGAAACAACAAGAAACAGAAAGTGAACCAAAACATAATCGACTCCTACTTTGCAGGCACACTTTGTGCTTCCTCCTGCACACCTTAATGTATTAAAAGGTGGGTAACTTAAACTTACCATTAGCTTCAGCCTCCTGTATTCTGGGGATCTTATTTCACAGATTTCTCATTGCCATCTTATATGTGTATGTAAGACTGTACATAAAGCTAATGAGGGCAGCCTATGTATCTCTCCCCATCAGATAAACTCTTGCTTTAAGAGCTATTTTGAGGTGACTTAATGTGCCAAATTTAATTATATCCCACTCCACATCCAAATAGACAGTGCCTTGCAACCCTGTCCCACAAGTATTTTTATTTACCAGGGGAGGCTGCAATCGCATGTGCACTGAAATTCATTTTATGATTAGCAGAAAATCCCAGATGTGCTTTTAAAAACGAAGTAAAAAATATTAACTGGCCCAACACCTTCAAACTGAACACCCCCAATTCAGCTCATAAGGCGCTATCAGGTGTATCTGCAGGGAGACCTGTTATTTGGCACAGGAATTTATTTTGCAACCACTCCAGGACATGACAGTTTGAACCACCCTAGATTTCGCTGCCATAAAAGTCATGAAACAGAACTTTGCCTTATATACCTTCAGGCACTTGTCCAATCAGAATGCCCCAACCTTGAAATAAAAATGTAAAACGCCCTTTAATTCTTAATGATGCCCTTTCAGCTGTCTTCCGAAAATGATTGACCCAAGCACCGCTCTTTGAGAAGAGTAGGCTCAAATAAAAATGAGACTGCCCCCTCATCTCTACATTCATTTAAAAACTAGCTACACAGTTTCACCCTTTTCCCGAACACCATCATTTTTGTTTTCATCATATTTAATTTCAAACTATAGTTCCCAAAATAGTAATTTGTGTTTAGCAGGCCGTCTTGGAGACCAGCGGAGGTTAAGTCCAAAATAGCTGTGTTTTCAGCATAAGGAAGCATGCTATAAAAAGTACCCTTCGGAGACGGTGGATTAACTTTCCGAAGAGAAGTACTAGAATCATCGTCTTAAATAAATGAATTGGGGTCAACTGACATCCGTGCTTTTTAACTTTATTGGTGGGGACAACAATTTATAATTCCTCGATCTTGTATATTGGACAGACATACATATTATCCACAGTTGGATAATATTTAATAAAACATTAGAGAACCCAATAAAATGTAAATTATGCCACACTGTTTCTATCAACCAAATCAAATGTTTTCTCCAAATCTAAAAAAGTCAAAAATATTCTCCCTCCCTTAACCTTACCGTATTCCTCCATGATGGTGCTCAGAGTGAAGCAGTGGTCCACTGTACTAAGCCCTCCCCTGAAACCAGTTTGGGAGGCCTTCAAGATATTGGGCCTCATTCCGAGTACGGCGCTAACCAATGGCGCTATTAACGCCTTGGTTGACGCCGTACCCGGACCGGCAGCGCCTTGGTGGATGGCGGAATTACCGCCCCATTCCAAGGTTGGCGGGGCGGTAATTCCCCAATCCCCATTTACCCTTCCCCATTCCCATTCTTGCCCCATAGGGCATAATGGGAGTGGGGAAGGCGTTAATTACGCCACCGTAAATTACGGTGGCGTAATTAACATCAAGGTCCCTTAGCGCCATGGTTTTTAACACCTGCTAAAAGCAGGTGTTAAAACCTCCATGGCGCAAAGGGAACTCGGAGTATGGCGGTAAGGGATTACCGCCACCGCTCTCGTTAGCGGTGGCCGCTATCCCTTACCGCCATACTCGGAATGAGGCCCATTGTTACTTTGAGTCCACTCCTGCAGTCTGAGCAACAAACATTTGTAGAATATCCTACGGTCAATGTCCAGTGAGGAAATTCGCCTATTACCGTGGGGGGCTGGTGGCCCAAGCGCTTCTTGTCCAAGGTGATGGCATAATGCCTCTATCGACAACTGTATTAAACATAAAACAATTTGGTGTCCCTCTCAATAAATATATATTTTTTAGTCTTTTGGCAATTTGTATATGCCATTTTGTAACTATAAATCTGACTAGCCATGTACACACCACTCATTAAATCGTGGTTGAATTTTCTTTTCAAGATTCTACATTCTGCAGTGATCCATGGGATATCCCTTTCTATAACTTGCACCTTCTGAACTTGGGGATGCTGTTTGCCAGTAGCTCTGTCCCAGATAGTTTTAACTAAAGACTCAATCTAACAATTTCCTTTGTAGCCTCTGAACTATTTAACCGTTTTAAGGGAATACCTTAATTTCTTTTGATTTAGTCATTCTTTCCAATGCCTCCTTGTCAAGCTTAGGCATCACCAACCAGCCACTCTGGCTGTCGGACATCTTCTTTGTGGTGCCCACCCTGGACATTGGAAAATTAACTCGAGAGGATAGTGTTCTTTGTTCAAAGAAAAATGCAAAATTTCATAACATTCCTGAGGGAAAAACAATCCACAATACAATGCTCGATGACTGCGGAACGGTATTGCTGATTATGTATGCCTAGGAGTGCACCATTTGCCACTAAATATCCCAGAAAATTCACAGTCAGAACCCCAAAGTACACCTGAAAATCAGTGTTCCATTTGTGACCAAGTTTACTGTCTAAACATTTGCACTAGATTTCTTTACAATATTTTGCTCGAGCCCCTGAAACCCCTGTTAATGTTTGTTTACTCTGACTATACTTTTGAACAACTTGACTGGTCCTATTTGTCTAGAAATGTACTACTGGCCACTCAATTTCCTCAACATTTCCTGTAAACAACCACTTAACATCAAATGAAGTTAAAGGCTTTGCAATTTTCTTTACTAGAGTTGCATGTGGTCTAGTAACTATTAAGTACTGCGAATGCACATTTTGCTCATTGTGCACAAAAGGTTGGGGACCCCTGATATCAAGTAATGGGACTTTTTAGAACATGATAAGACCTCTTCTTCTGGAGGGTCAAGCCCACAAAGTGGTTCGCTCAAAACAGATACAGGCCTCGGGGGTGATCCTATTTAGTAAACAAGTGGTCTAGAAAACACAGATACCCCTTTGGAGGTCAGATTAATTAAGTATTTCAAATGTTTATTCAGACCCTCTCAGAGTCTGTTCAAATGAAGTGCTGGGTGGGATTCTAGTCACTTTTGTGACTTTAAGAAAAACGGGACTCTCCCACATAAATTCCAGGAGCCATCAGCATTCTATGGCGTAGCACAGGGGCTTCATATTATGGAGGTTCAAAACTTGAAACCACCACCGAAGCAACAGGAACAATAGTTTTACAATTGAATGTATGAAAAACATGCTTTCAACAGTCAGTCACACTCAGAAAATCCTCCAGCCTGATGCTAGACCAAAAAGCCTGAGAGTCCCTTGCTCTTGTAGCTAAATGGGTGACAACACTGAGATATCAATACCTGCTAGGTACATGACTCACATGTCACACTTAGAAAGTGAAAGGAAAGAAACTGGCTTTGAGATCACATAATCCTTTTAAGCCATACATGTGAACAGTTTCTTTAATATATTTTGCTAAGACCTATCTCGTAGCTATAGTTTACAATGCCTAATTCCTCTCACTAGCATGAGAAGGGGTTTAGATTCTATTAAAAACAAGGAGGTAGTATTATCCCACCCACCCACCCTTGATATGATATGATATGATATGATATGATATGGCTTTAGTTTAGTGAGGGGGATTAGGCATTCTATGGTAAGACAGGGGGCTCATATTATGCAAGTAAGTTTGAAGTCCTTGCATCACATTAATTACAACATGATCAATACAATAGTGACAATACAATAATAATAGGAGAAAAAAGTGTTTTAAATGTTTCTATTTTGATCAATGAACTGATTGCAAAAGGGCATTCCCCCAGGCTAGGCTTCCTCAATAACTGTCCTATAAGGCAAAGCAGTATTAACTGCAAAAAACTATGAAGATGCGCCAAATCTAGCGTTCCTCACCGGCCACCAAAACCAACTGGTTAAAAAGAGGGGGGGGGGGGGGATACTAGACATATTGGCTTAGGTTAGGAAAAAACAAAGAAGTAATAAGCTCCTCTTTTGTCAACATTAAACATTTAAAACACTTAAAGTCATACCATCTTCTGGTAACCTAGAAAGCAAAACGCAAGAAGTTAAATACTTATATCTCCTGGAAATAAAGAAATTACCCCGCCAGGAGTGAAAACTTTGTAGGCTCCATTCCATGTGCTGAAGGAAGACCTCGTATTAGAAACAGGACATATCACGTAACTACCCGGGGAACCGAGTTGGAAAGGCAAATCTCCATAGAAGTCCAAAGCGGGAGCAAAAGGGACATTTATTAACCTGTTATAGGACAACCTACCTTAGGTGGAGCTAACATGCAATAGACTTGGGGTCTTGTGTACCCAGAAATGTCTATTCCAACTCCTGTCCTTAACTACACAATTGTCTCCAGTCAAATGTAACCCCTGTATACCAAGATAGTATATGTCTTCTGGAGGCAGAAGCGGGATGGAAGAGAGGGGCAACAACTGAAACCCAGCAGGTAGCAGCTAAATAACATCCTGACTAAGAAGAGCCCAACCAGAGAACCCTGATGACAAAGAGATATTCCCGAAAAATCCTTGAAAACACCAGGAAGAGTTAAATCCGACAAGACGGAGACCCTCAGACCTCCTGAGCCCTTGAAGAAGGATTCTGCTACGATGACAATAGGAAGGAATTTACTAAAAGAAAACCTGACCCTAAGAGACAGAACTTGGCAAAAAGAAACGTATCTTACATCCAATTGCTCCCATTCTAGTGATGTTTGAATCGCCTTGCTAGATGCGCCAGGTGCTTGGACCTTATCCTCTCCCCCATGGTTGATAAATCCCCTAGAGGGGCATAATCTAACCGAAGGAGGATCCACTAAATGCCATAGGCTTGAGAAAGACTCTAAAGTGCAAAGAAACTGATCACTAAACATTTAATGTGAAGTTTATTACCAGAAGAGAACTAACCTCCATCCTAGTAAATCTGAACTATCTTTGCCCCCACCCCACCAGCACCCTCTGCTGACACTTTATTGCAGAACAATCTTCTGTGAGAACCCAAAAGGTGAACCTGCCATGCAGGCGGCTAAGTGAACCCAGTCATCACTAAATGCCTCCCAGCCCTCGGGCAATCGCACTGACAGACCCCTCCGGGGATGCCTAATGCAGAGGCGTTGGAACGCCCTGTGATAGAAGGATGCAAACCCTGAGGCCCACGCTAAAGCCCCGCTCAGACCTCTAAATTAAATACACTCTTGCACTTATAACTATCCCCACCTGACCGTAGAAGGGAAGAGCCCTCAGCGGCTCCTCTTAACTTATTGAAAAACCAGGAAATTGGTACAAAGCAAAGTACACAGACGGGAGGGAAAAGCCCAGTGTGAGTTCTGCACTGGTAATGACAGAACTCCTGTTAAAGGAAAACCAGAAACCATCAGGTGTTCCTCCTAGAGGTGTAACCTTATGATGCAATCCCCCCCGAAAGGGTAGCGGGAAGGGGAGGGGCGAAGGGAGAAGGGAAGGGGGATGATGCTAGGGATAATCATTGTGACCAGTAATGGAAAGGCTGAGAAGGAAGAATTTGGGACCACAGTCCCTTCAACACTGAGCCTGGACCTCTGTATGCATGCAAGGTTGACTGGCCTCTCCAGAGATCAGGGGATTTTTGTATATCGTATTATGTGAATTCTCTGACAAACATCGACTGAGATTGAGTTTGTCCTACACACACAAATTAGCTGTTTGGCCAAAAAATGTTTGACTCTGTGTGTTGTAAATATATTTTTGTCTGTACTTCCGGTTAATCACTGTGTGATGTCATATCTCTCAAATGTTGATTTCATGTTGATTCATACAACTTTAGACATAAAAAACAAGATTTTTCCATAAACAGAGTATGAAAAAGTGATTCCTTCTTTATATATGCAGAGGGTGACAAGGAGTAGGAGTATATTTGAGCAAAATGTGTTCTGGACCTATTCAATTGTAATTTTTGTTTCTTAAGTAACCCTCCTGGGTAGAATAGGCTCCAAACCATGAGCCCAATTGTTGAATCAAAAATATATAATGAAACATGCATGTAAAACCTGCCGCTCTATCATTGAGCTACCCTGCTTCTGGAGTGCAGCAGAAGCTTTACTTCTATTACTATAATAATGACCATATTCGAAAAACACACTTAAATCAAAGGAGGCATACTTTTAAGATCATATATTTCATGCTCTCAAAATGAACACTGCTGCCAACCTTGCGCATTAAACACGGGTCGCCAGCACTGCAGGCTCTGAACATGTCACTGCACCACTGTAGCACTGCTCTGCTATATGGCAGTTGTTTCTTCTCTACAGCACCTGGTAAACCCAGGAATTAATCAACACTGAGGCCCGCAAGCCCCAAACAAACACAGAGGCCCGTGCGCGCCGGGACTGAAGCGTTATCAGCTTCTTTTAAACCGGCGCACAAGGGCCCAACAACAGGACGGCAAATTAAGAGGCTGCCACGCAGAACCACACCAGGTCAGGCAAGCCCTTTGAAGCACCTGGAACTCCGAGGAGGCCTCTAAATCAAAGAGGCCCGTGCACGCCGGGACTGAAGCAAAAGCTTCCATTAGGCCGGTGCACACGGGGTTAATGAAAACAACACTCTGCTCGCCGGGCTGGAGCCTTCTCCCAGCCCGCGTGTGAAACTTCTAGTCAGCTGTTATTATAGCGCGCTTAAAGGAATAGTGCGCTCAGAAATATTATTTGCAAAAATGATGGCCAATAGTCTAAAACATAGTTTAGACATATTTTGAATAAAAGTTCCTATGTAAACACTTTGAGTAAACAAAGCTCAAAGCGTTTACATTGGAGCATCCATTTTGCGATTTCAGGCAGTCTCCTCAGCTCTGCCCTGGCGGCACTAAACAAGCAGCAAAAGCCCCTTACTGGGAGCTTTTGATACTGCAGCCAGAGCTGAGGCAGCTGCCTTCACTTTCATTTTATGTTTTCGGTGCTCCCCAAGCCCAGGGAAGCACAGAAAACGTAAAATGAAGGCAAAAAGCCAAGGCGCGTAAATTAAAAATACAATGTTGTTGTATTTGTGATTGCCGTGGTTTGAAAACCATGGAAATCATAAATACAACAACGTTGTTATTCTGACTGCGGTGGCTTTCGCATGGAGTCTCCTGTGCTCCCCCAACCCTAAGGGAGTCCAGGAGACTTCAAGTGAAAGGTGCCACATTCAGAATAACAACGTTGTTGTATTTGCAAATACTGCAGCATTTACAAATACAACAATGTTGTATTTCTCACTGCGGCAGCTTTTGCTTGGAGTCTCCTAGACTCCCTCAGAGTTGGGGGAGCCCAGGTGACTCCACGCGAAAGCTGCCACAGTGAGAAGCACTGCAGCATTTCAAAACACACCTGCGTTGTGTTTCTGCCTGCATCTGCTTTCACTTTGGGGCTCCGGGGCTCGCCCCGGAGACCCAAAGTAAAAGCCAAGGCATGCAGAAACACTGCAGTGTTTTTGAAACAGAACTGCGTTGTGTTTCTGCCTGCCGTGACTATCACTTTGGGTCTCGGGGGCTCTGAAACACAACGCGGTTGTGTTTCTAAAACGCTGCGGTTTTTCTTTCTAAGTTTCTCGGGCTCCTCCGGCTCAGAGGAGCGCGAGAAACTTAGAAAGAAACCTGCAGCGTTTTTAAATACAACAAGGTTGTATTTATGTTTGCGGTAGCTTCAGCTTGGTTTATTTCTATGTTTTCGGGGCTCCTCCAGCCCGGAAAACTTAGAAAGAAAACCACAGCTAGTGCTTATTTAAAAAAAAAGAAATTAGCACTTACTGAGATGCAGCTTTCCTGCCTGCAGTCTCTGGTCCCGTCCTCCAGCACCAATGAAGCAAAAGACACACAGTAGTAGGTTTTGTTAACTACAGCTGGCTGGCTTTTAATTCATTAGTTCCGCAAAGGCAAGCACAAGCGGCATCCATTTCACAAACTAGATGCCTCCTAGTGCTTCCCATTTTAAAGTTTGAGCTCCATTTGCTCAATACTTTACATAGGGACTTTTAAAAAATATATTTTTTAGATACTTTTTGGATTATTGTCCATGTTTTTTGCCAATAATATTTCTGAGCGCACTATTCCTTTTGTACCCAGTGCGCGAGTGTTAAAATTGTAGCAAACAACAAAACAACACAGTAAAAAAGTAGCGGCCGCTCTCGGCCTTCCCAGATATAATGTTAATAAAATGTAATTAACAGATACATTTACAATTTACGGCCTTAATGTATTATTAAAGCCTACTACTTCTGACTAACATGCAAGACACTAGTAAAAGGAGTAACTTAGCTGTGGTGTCAGCAGCAAAGAAAGAGGAGTTGGGATTGGAGTAAAGGAATTATCAGAGGACGGTCCCTGCTCATTGGTCTCCTGCAGGGCATGACCTGTCCCCCATGAAGGATTGGGGAGTCCCCTCTTTCATTGACATTGAACTCTATTTAGTTCTTTTTTCAAACTTTTTTGTTTGTAAAAGTTTTTTCTTTGCTGCTGTGGTTTCAGAGTAAAGATTCTATGGCATGACAGGAGGCTTTATATTATGTATTACAATCTTTACTCTGAAACCACAGCAGCAAAGAAAAAACGTTTACAAACAAAAAGGTTTCAATAACAGAACTAAATAGAGTTCAATGTCAATGCAAGGGGGGTCCCCCAATCTATCATGGAGGGCAGGTCCCGCCCTGCAGGAGACCAATGAGCAGGGACCCTCCTCTATATATGTCCTTTACTCTAAACCCAACTCCTCTTTCTTTGCTGCTGACACCACAGCTAAGTCACTCCTTCTAGTTGTGTCTTGCATGCTAGTCAGTAGAGGGCATAATATTTATAATTTATTGTAAAATTATATACATATATGTTATGTTATATTGTGTAGAGTGTAGTGTTTATTTTTAGTTACACTCTTACTTCTACACTTTGGTGTCACTAATTTAGTTATTATGGTGTGTAATCCTCGTGTGTCACCGAGGCTTTCAATGTTGTAAAGTATGTGTGACGGCCGCTTTATTTTTAGTTGTATTTTGTTTTTCATTAGCAGCTCCGCTTTTGACAGAGTTCCTGCTTACTTTCACCTGACGCGCGCGGCCCTGCTGGAAGCTTTAGCTTCAGGCCAAATGTGTGTTGGCTTTCTAGAGCCCACCCACTCCAGGCCTACACGTGCAGGTCTGTCAGGGATTTTCTCCTCAGACCCGACGCCTGTGGGCCTTTATATTTAAAATTCTGCGTCCGTACGCGGCAATCTTTCACCATTCTCTGTGGGTTACGAGGCAGCCCACATCATAGGAAGCGCGCACGGGCCAGGTAGAAGCTTTGCTTCAGGCCCGTCGCGCAAGGATTGGGGCCCAGTAGCTCAACAGATAGAGCTGGGGTACTTCAGTGCAAGCACGCAGAGTTAAAGAATACTCTCAGGGGAGAGTTGTATATATATTTTATACATATATATTTTAAGAAATGTTATGAAATGTTTTATATATTTCGAGCCAGTCTCTGTGACACAGTCAGTAAGGCTTGTACCTGAAAGGTTGGGGGTTCGAGCAATCCTCCAACTTCAAATTTTGAAAGTGTAAAATAATGTCAATTTTAATCACATGTATGGGTCTGGTCCGATAGCAGAGCGAGTAGCGCGCTCGCCTTGACAACTGTGCAGAGCTGCAGGTTCAAATCCCAGCAGGGCCAAACTCAGCCTTTGATCCTTTCGAGGTCGATAAATGAGCCCTATATAAACGCTAAATTATTATTTGATTGTGTTAGGGCTTTGGCAAATGAGCACTGGTGTGCCTCCCACCCCTGCCCCTCCTGTTGCCTTTCAGAAGCTATTGCTTCAGGTTAGGGGGGGGGATTTGCATTCTACTGCGATGTGTGCGTGATCTGCAGGTTCAGATTATAGCAAAGCCATCTCAGCCTTTCATCCTTCTCATGTAAATGAATGAGTACCAACACAGTTTGGGTGATATTGTTTTTATTTTTTAAATCCATGAGAAAAGAGCTTAGGTGTAAACACTATTCCATGATATTCCTGCAGTTTCTTTGGCAGAGCTGATTAGCCTTACTATAGGCGTACCTCGGCCTGCTCGGTTTCAGGCTTTGCCTAAATTATAGTGCGAGGTTCCCTCTTGTGTGCTGCTGGGTGCCACACCCTGCTAGGGTGAGCAGCTTTGATGTGTGCTTGTGCAGTATATTTTTCCTCTGTTACGGTGAAAATAGGAACCGTGTGTTAAAGGGGTTTTAACCCTTACCTGCTCGGTTTGCAGTTTTACTGACTGTAAATGATGACATTTTTTCATTTTTATGTCCTTCCAATAAAAGGGAGAAAGTTGTTAGACACATATGGCAGCCCTACCTGGCTAATCAGCCAATTGTGCCGCAGACAGTCCTATTTAGTGACTGCTAAGTCAAAGCATTATTTCTTCGCAAACTCCCTGTAGGTTACTATTCAATTAGGTACAGGACAACTCAGTCCATTTCCTTTAGTAATACCTCCCCCCCCCAAACCCCTACCCCCCTTCCAGGGTAAAGGGTCAGGAAAGGGAGTTGGACTAGTTCCGACACTCCTGCCCTGTTCCTCTTTAGTCCTAATAGCTGCTCTCCGCAGTCTCTATTTCTTCTTCTGATAACTCAGAAGTCTGGATTTGCCTCCAAAGAGGCGCAAGAGAAACTCTGGTTCCCCATGTTTTTCCTTGGTTCTCGTTGCTAGGTGGGTGCTATACATTGTCGCTCTATCCATGGACGAACCACTTCACGGTACCCTTTTGGTCCCAAACAATGGGACACACCCCATAATATGTGGTTAAGTTCTGGAGGAGTGGTAAAGGCAAGTTATTGGAGGTGTGGGGTCCAGTCTCCAGACTTTTGGAACTGGCTGATGGCCTGCTGATGGGCAAGTCCTGCGGGACAGGTTTTGGGGAACGGTTTGCCTGCTCGGCATCACTAGCGCCTACATTGGTACAGAATGGCGTAAGTCCTTTTTTCATGTAACTTCATTCCAAATTGGCTCTAAGTAAGGTTATGAGGGTACCCCTCAGGGGATAGGGCCTGCTGCTTTGGCGGTTTTTTCTCCCAGAGCTCTACCCATTTCTAACAAGGCGCTTTAAGAGGCGCACAAATTACTCCTCTGCTCGAGAAGTATAAGCACAGTTTTACCCTAAAAGGAGTTTCAGCTCCATTGGAGGGGGGAGTGCCGGCAGGGGTCCTGCTAGACCCTAGGGTACCTTCAGTAATGTCTCATGTGCTAGATCTCCCCCTATGGTCCAATAAGGGCAAGCAGGTTTTTAATGAGTGCTGGGGATCAATGACCTCATCATTGGCAGGACGGTGGTGCCAGTGTCCTCCTCATTTAGTTGGACCTCAAGGATGACTATCAGGTCCCGGGGATGTGTTCCTCCTCATCAGGGGTTTTGTCTTCAGTTCCACTGCGTGGCTCACGCTTTCCAATGTCCTTCCCTTCTGTTTGGCCCAGGGTATTGTCGACGGTGATGTTTCTCTCCAGGTCCTAGGGATTTGGATGATTCTTCTCGAAATAGTTAGCGGTATCCCTGCTACAGTCATGGTTTTTGTAGTATTATTATAAGTGTGAAAGGTTTAAACAGTGAGATTAAATATTCTTCCCCTCCCCATCATAGGGCGTTAACGCCCCAAGACTAATTGTCTTCGCAAGAGTCTGTCTTCCTCGCTGTTAGGGTTTGGTTCCCCGAGGTCAAATTGGAGCTCCTTTAGTGGCTCAGAATCATGGATGCCTAGATTGGCAGAGCGTTTTTCAGTCTCCTCTACGGAGGTCTTTCAGGATTTTGATACCTCCAGACTGGACTAGGTGCCAAGATAGGATAAGTTTATTCAGGCAAGAGTAGTCAATTGAGCTTAGCAGCTGCACTTCAGCCGTTTGGAACTGTTAGCGGGCTCTCTTGCAGTCATGAGTTTCTCTAGGATCAATGACATTTTTGTGCATTTTTTCAGAGGGGCAATGTTTCTGTGATAGATTAATCATCTGGGGGGCTCCAGGGTCCTAGCAGGTTTAACAAGAAGAAAGGGGTTTTGTTCTGTTTACATTGAGAAGTGTTGTTGAAAGTGAAGTATTATCCATGTTACGATATGGTGGTTTTTTTCCAGACTTCTCCGGGACGAGAGCAACTTGATGTTGGTCAGGACTCTCTCTTTGCCAAGATTTGATGTTTTGGGTTCTTTTTCAGTGATTATTTTGCCTCATGACATATTTGCTAAGTTTTTTCCGACTCTTCATTTGGAGTAGGGATCCCTGTGCACTGCCTTCCGATTTTTCCTCCAGGATTGGTTGAGTTTTCCCCCCTTTTTTCGTATGTGTTTCTCCTTTGCCTTGATAGCAAGAGTCCTGTTTTGGGTGTGCAGGCAGTCGGCAACGATATTGTGTTGGCCTTTTTCGAGGGTGTTTTCCCAGCCCCACTGGTACTGACAGTGGATAGTACTCATTTTACCCCTCTCTACCCATGGCCTCTCTCCGTCCCGACAAGTTGTTCTCTTTCAAGCTGACCCTTCAGGATCTTCTCAGTCTTAGTTAAGTGGATTTTTTCATCTCTTCCTGGTGATTTCGGGGCTTTTTCTTCACAGCACTGTGTCGGTGTCATTAAGACTTCAGGGCAACCTCTGATAAATCAGGGTACCCTTTTGCTCGGATCCACTGGGTTAGTTGGTGTATGGCTCACTTTTAGGTTCAGTTTTTCTCCCTTACAGTACAGATAGGTAACTCCTGGTGGAATTGTTTAAGAAGCAACATTACATGTCAATTAATTAATTTCTCTGCCACTATCTCAAAGAAATATGTTGTCACTAGGAGTGGAGTCAGTGGATAAGCAGTCCTTGAAGCGCAAGGTCTCCTAGTACATTGACATTAGGCTCCACACATGCTAGGTGTTTTTTGTCTATGAAGATTAGTCTGTTTTGTCCATTTCTGATAAAGGTTGTCTATGCTATAATGGTTTCCGAGTCACCTACATAGGTTTCGTTCCTGTTAAAATATATTTTTTCTAGTATCAGAGCTTTTACTTGGACCATATAAAGATTCTCGCCTCAGGGGGTCAGTTTCCTTATTGTCAGGAGGTGTATGTGTTTGGTTTCCTCCATCTCTTATCCAAGTTTTCCAGAGATGTTGATATATGAGTAATCAAGTGTGTTTTTTAAAAGATTGTGAATTGAAGTACACAGGTTCTTAACCTCTTAATACCTCTAAGCTGCTTTCCTTGTGGGAACATTATTGTGGGGTGCCTTGCCCCCCGTCCCCATTTGGTCTAGATAGACCTATAAATTATTCGGGAAGAGGGACTTAATTACTCATTTGGTTCTTCAGTTAAGGTACTAGGGTGTTTAGGACATTCTCCTGGGGGTCGCGGGGAAAAAAATTATCAAGCAGCTGATTGGTCTAAGGAATAATCATTTAAAGCATTTTATTTTATCTCAAGTGTATGGTTCATGTTGAGGTTATTGTGATGCAAGGGCTTTGAACTTGCATAATATGAAGCCTCCTGTCATGCCATAGAATGGAAAATCCCCCTCACTAACGTGACAGGGGGTTTAGATTCTATTAAAGACAGGATGCGAGTATTATCCCACCCACTCACCCACCCTTTGTTTTCTGTTTCTTATTCCACCCACCCTGTTCTGTTTCATATTGTTTCAGCTTTCGGGTAAGAGGTCCTATCCAGAAGAGCTTTGTCATAGCTTCAGGCTGCAGAGAGGTTGAGATCCCTCCAGTTTCGCTAGATCCTTTCTCCGTACTACACAATTGGATCGTTACAATGGGCGTCTGGTGCAAGACAGCTGCAGAAAGAGGAGTTGGGTTTAGAGTAAAGGACATATATAGAGGAGGGCCCCTGCTCATTGGTCTCCTCCAGGGCGTGACATGCCCTCCGGATTGGGGGACCCCCCTTGCATTGACATTGAACTCTATTTAGTTCTGTTATTGAAACGTTTTTGTTTGTAAATGTTTTTTCTTTGCTACTGTTGTTTCAGAGTAAAGATTTTAATGCATAATACTCGCCCCCTGTCTTTAATAGAATCTAAACCCCCTGTCACGTTAGTGAGGGGGATTTTCCATTGTAATGCATAATATGAGCCTCCTGTCTTGCCATAGAATTGAAAATAAGCCTGTGTGAACTGTTCATACACTTGTGTCCAATGATTTAAGGTGCAGAGGATAATTACCTAAAGAGTTTCCAATTGGCCAATCGAGCCTTCTCCTCGTTGCATGCTGGAGCCTGAAGGCTGCCTCACACTCATAATGGAAACATCTAAAATACTTGTGCTCTGTCAATTCGTTAAGAACAAAATGTCAAATTCTTTTTTGACGACCTGGTTTTGAGTAGTTGTGCTGACAACCCCAAACCGATTGGTTACAGCGAAGGTAAGTATAACACGTTTTGAAATAAGAAAAAAAGGAAAATAATAGTTTTTTTTATTTTTATTAAGGGATAAGGATGAGGATATGGTGGGTGGAACCAGCTAGTTTTAAAATAGGAAAATAGCAAATCATCAAAGAAGGTGGTTGTCAAATAAGGGCCATTTGTATTGCTTTGCCAAACAACTACGTCATCATTTTGGCACACTGGCTCACTCTACCCCTTCCCACTCCCGCACATACCAGCTCCTCTGATGCCCCTGCAGCCTTCTTGTAGCACCCAGGGGTCTGTTCTGTATGTACAGCGAGCGGGTCTGTGCTTTAAAAACCTGTAAATACCTAGAACATCAAAAACCAATGGAAACAGATGCTTTGCGGATGGCATAATGTGACTGGGGACAAGCGTCCTGCTGGCCACTCCAGTCCAGATCTTAATAATTCAATACTTCAGATCTTACTATAAATCGAGAATTCATATACTGAAACCCCCACTAGAATATGTGCCTCTATTTTTCATTTGATATGAACATGCTTTTTCAGACAGGTGTGGACCTAACCCGTGGGTAATAAAAAATTATCTTCTCAAGAAATGGTGCAGGAAACGTCACTGAAGGCTAGCATGCGCGAGTTAAGCCGCCCACTGCCGGTTCTCCCCTCGCTTACCAATTGCAGGAACCTCTGACGTGCGAGAGCGGAGCTTGGGCCAAAGTAAGCTCAGGTGACGATACTTATTGACGGGGAGGGGCGGTATTCGGTAACGCCCCGAGTGATGGTTTAAGTCAGAGGACCCTCTTGCAATCCGTTAGTCAGTATTGTGCTTTTGCTGTCGAGAAGTCTTGCGTAGTACTGAGTGGCAAACAGGAAAGGTACATGCTTTGATTTTATTTTTGCTTGCACGTTTGGAATTGACACAATGTGAAGAGCGTGTTGTTCGTTGGCTAATCTTTTTCAGCATTTCTTTTTTTTTTCTTCTCCATTTCCCCCCCTTTTTTTTTTTTTTCACCAGTATTTCTTTTAATACGGTTTTACATTTGTTTGTAAGCGCCATTCCGTGTTTTGGGGATAGTAGTTTATAGGCCTAGGTGCTGGTTTTACTTTGTCTGAGTTTGTTTAGCGTGTGCCTTTAGGGCGTACAGTAAAAATAAACTGTCCCTCATGTCTGTTTTTCATTATTTCGTTCAGTTAAGAAAATGGCGGTGGAGTTACTACATGGACCGGACCATAGTTAACCATGAGGCTTCTGGCCACAGAGGTGTAGCTAACAATTGGGGCCTGAAACTAAGGTCGATGGGCCCGTAACAGCTGTGAATGCCCACACCGTGCTGCTGAGTGGGCCTTTACAGGTTTTGGGTGGGTCTTGCCTGCTGAGGGCCTACCCTGTCATGCCTCTTCAGGGCAATCCTATATGGCCCTAGTTATCTACTCGTTCCCTCGGTTACCAGTAGGGAAGGCAGGCTGTGCCAACACCCACATTTCTCTTGGGGGGGGGGGGGTAATAACCTGTTTGGGTTCATTCTTGTGTTCTCCAGAACAAATGGACAGTTACTGTAGTAGACCTAGCCCATGGGCTTTTCAGTGTGGGTTGGCTTTCTGTAGTACAACTCACTGAATATCAAGTGGCCTGCGATGTGTACAAATATTCCAGACTTGACGTTGGCTGCCAGCATATGGTAGTCTGTCCCACGAGGGCTTGTTTGTGTGCAGCAATGAAAAATGTCAGATGCAAAACTTGTTTAGCGTGATGTAAGATCTGTTTCAGCATCTGTGAACAAAGAGGGCATTTGTGCTAGAATTTCCAGCACCATAGACAATGGTGTGCAGGCTACGATTTTGCAGCAAAGGCCATTTACCTACGTATAAGGTTGAAACAATGGACGGCAGTACAGAAAGGAGGAATACAGAGTCGGAGAGGTCAATAAATAGGGTCTACATCAAAAATGAAGGCTATGCAGGTTTCTCTCCAGAATGGGAATCTGGATGCTGGCTAAGGATCTAAAATCACATATGTATGTCTGGGATGTTACGGAATGTCAGAAAAAAAACGCTTTCTTTTACTTCTGCAAAATATTGAGCTCTGAACCAATTATTTTTCATGGATTGATTAAAAAAATCATAATTACTAACACTTCACCACTCGCTTGCATCTTATCATTTTGGATGGACTTCAAAAGGCATGCCCAGGATGTGGCTACCTCCTTGGCCATGTCCTAAATGACAGGAACATAGTCTCTTTCCCCCGAATGGCTGGGCAGTGGTAGTGTACTTCCGTATAGGCCAGGTGTCGTGGAGAGGAAAAGCAATTGGTCATGCAAAAGGGGCTCCTGCCCAAATTTGCAGACTAATCTCCCAAACTTTCAAGGGGCTTCACTCCTCCCTCAGCACTTTTTCCCCCAACCCGATTCCTATTCTTTCAGTTTGGGTGCTCTTGTAACTTTATCTGTAGGTAAATCTTCACAGAAATTATTTGACTTAATAAGTGGCCATTTGTCTCAAAGATCAGTGGTGTAGTTGAAAACGAGGCTGGTCTTTTCACAGCAGGCCACTTGGAAAATAACTTGCACTAGGGCTAGGAGTGTGGGGGGCATGTGGACACATCCTCCAATAAGGAGTGATTTTGGATTACTCATTTGATCTCTATAGAAATAGTTGACGTAAACCTTGCCAAGTAGGAGTTTTTGCCCAAAATCGATATTTGCCTAGGTATTCTAGACCGTTGGAAGATTAGAATATGGTTATGGTGGTCTTGATTACTTGGATTGTATGTATAATGTGAACTTTGTGACTGACTGGGCTCAGGTAAATTGTCAAGGCTGTGTATTGACAGGGTGAACACACTAGTATCCCTTTAGACCTCCTCACGCTATACTCCTTTAGGTTCTCAAACCACCATGCACATTTTCTTTTTTCCTCCTTGAACCCAACAAAGCGGGCAGTGAATGGCACTTGGCTATCTTACTATGGATCGAAACGTCTTCATTCCTCTATGGCCCACACATCCTCTTTCCACCTGCCTTCTCTACCCTTTTCAAGCAACGTTTGTTTTTCATTTACTGCTTTAACCTTTATTTTGCTTTTTTTTTAAAGCGCACACAGCCCGCGGGCATCAAGGCGCTGTTAAAGGAATTGTGTCTTGGTTGCAATTTATAACGCGCTGAAACACTCGGAGGTTTCTAAGCGCGGACCCGGGGATCGAACCTGTGTTGCTTCGTGTCAAGGTGCGCACATTGCCGCTGAGCTATCCTCCCAGGACCTTCTTACAAGTCCACCAAAACCTTGGCTTATCAGTTGCCATGGGCCAGTTTTGTGCCTTCCTTTCAGTGCTTAATTTGTGGGATTTTGCTAGGCCCGAGCACCAGCAACAGGATTTGCGAAAATTTAGAAGTGTAGCATAGCCACATAGTAAGTGTGCACAGGCCATGTGCCTCTGCTTTCTGGGACTTGGAACCGAGAGACCCTGGAAAGAATTTTCAGTGGCCCCATATTACACATTTTCAGCCAGCCCAATGCTTTACCTATGGGAACATTTGGAAATGCCAGGCCTACCTGAATCTCCAGTCTGCCCCTGTGTTCATGAACTTGATGAGCCACGCCTGGGCTAATATGCTAGTTATCCTAGTTTGAAGAAGGTACTTGCACTCTAGTTTCTGCCGAAACAGTCCGATCTACGTGATCGGGGACTGGCGCCGCAGGGTCTTATATATTTTTTTTACTTGCCTACAATGTTACCACCAAAGGTTTGAACCAAGACACCTTATCTTTGTCAATTGCACACCCCATCATTGGCAAACTGGGACTTGATCTGCAACCCCAAAACTGTGCTTTTATAACTAATTTCTCCAGCTCACTCTTCTAGTCCTCTTGATGTTGGTCCACAAACTCACTAAAGCACCACCTAGCTACTAGCCCAGCCCACCATGACTGACCCGTGCTTAACTTCATCATTACTTGTGTAGAGCCAGCCCCTCTGCCCCCCCCCCCCTTTGCCTTTGCATTTTGGCCTGTCCCTGATCTCTAACATCCACTCTGACATCTAATGGCCAGCTGTCCTCTCCCTGCAGTGAAGTGTATGCCTGACTCGGGATTGGCACACTACGTTTAATTGTTTACTGTTCAAGATGAGAAACTTATCCCCAATCAAGAAATGTTGTCATATGTAGTGATTAGCATAGTACATGTTTAGCCCCACCCATTATCAACTGATGGGCACCCGTGGCATTAATTACCACCTCATTCCAGTACTTAACTTTGGGGAGGCTTTGTCACTCAAACCTCTGGCAGGCTTCTTGGCTCTGCCCCTTCAGTTTCTAGTTCCTACCGCAACAAGACTAGATGCCTTGCTGTGCAGGGTGAGACAACATGTGCAACCCTCGCCTGCATGTTCCCCATCTGAGGCTTGCGGATGCCTGTTGGGCCCACCTGGGTCCAACGAATGGGCACTTGATGCAGTGGGCTGTCCTGGCTTCACTTTCAGTGCACCTCTGGGATGATGGTGGGCTTTTAGTCTGGCTCGGCTGTGCTCTTGGAAAATGCGCTCCCAGGGGGTAGGTGAATGGAGACAGTGCTTGAACGGGTGTTGCTTGGCAACATGTAATGTTTTCTTCCACTCCATTGTGGGTTAGCGTGACCGGCACACTGGGTAAGGGATATAATGGCCCATGAGTTGCTTGGTAACCAGTAGCATCCTGGAAGGTTGCATCCTTCAGTTGCAGACTTCTACTCTTGTGGCTAAGAGAAGGAAGTCCTGTAAAGAGGGCTAAAGAGGAGCTGAAGCATCTCCCTCTTCACCTGCATAATACTCTTTCACTGACTGTGATCCCTCCAGGGAGGCAGACTCATGGGCTTCATGGAACAGGATCTGGTGGGGCAGTCCTTGGACCCGAAAGCATAAGCTGTTGGTGTTCACATGGACATATGGGACAAGGTTTTGAGAATGGCCTGGTCGGCTTGCCTAGGTTTATGGCAAAACTATACCTGAAGGGAGGTTCAGATTGCTATTTTCAGTGGAAGTAGATGCGCTTTTGTCAGATGAGCCATGCCTGTGTAAGAGGCAGCAGTAAAGGACGCTGCTTAAGAGGGACTGTAGTGATCCTTTGGGGATCACTAGCACAGTGGGTTATGATCTATGGATTTTATGCTGTGAAGGAAATTACTTGGGGATGCCTTGGATGCTAGAGTTCATTGGGTCTTCAAGGCTGACCAACTTACCGACCACTGCCGATTTATTTATTTTTTTTCCCCAAAACCCCTGCCCCCCTTGAACCCACCACCATGGGATTCGTGCAGAAAGAGTGCCATGTTCTCTGCACTCAGAGCCTGAAAGGAGGGATTGCCACCATGCACAATCGGGGCAAGTATTGTAGTCCAGTATCTTTCTGGTGTCTGTTTCACGTTGATTATACAGCTTAACAAGGAGTCCAGCATGGTTATAGGTCAAAGGATCGATTCAAAAGGATCAAAACTTTTGGGGGGTCCACCAGCCCCCATTTTTTGTGGTAAAACCACTTTCTTTACTATACGAAAACCAAAAAAATATATATAATGAAGAGAAAAAAATTCGACCCTTTGACCTGACACCGTCCAGCATGTTCCTAATAAGACTTTACAGAAGCTTATCCAGGTGAAGGGTGGTGTAAATCTGCTTATAGCCTACCTACATACCCATCCTCTTGTCCACAAGGCTTTCAGTGGGCTCACTCCATTTCAGGGTCCTCAAATCGGCCTTACACTTCTAATACCTACTTCTGGAAGGTGGTGTACAAGTCAATGCAGACACCTGGTAATTGGAGCGAAGAACTGTGTTGCACCTGGGGATTAACGTCCCAGACTCCATGGTCCTTTTGCAAGCCACATCTTCGCCTGGACATGGCTTACAGGCTGAGCCTTATCTGGAATTCTTAACAAGGAGGAGTCATCCCTTGGCTGATCCTGCACCCCAGACCATTACAGCAACACCTTCTGTCCTACTGGGACCCAGAGCTATGATCTCATCCCATTCCCTCTCAGGAAGGTGCTTTCCCTGCTGCACCTCAAGGGTATGGGCCTCGCCCCCCGATCCCGCACACTCTCCTCACGAAAAGGACTACTTGGAACTCACTCGGCAGCCTGAGCTGGGGATAGATGGTACAATCTGTCTGGGGCTATGGTCCATGGCGAAGAGTCCTTCCTCCAATTGGAAGGTACTGGCAGCTGTTGAGGACAGGGAAGGCCTTATGATGATACTATTATGTGGTCATCGGGACTGATGCACCATTGCCATGTACTACATAAATGACTAGGGTGGTACAAGATCTGGGCAGTGGGGAAGCTGGCAGAGGGTTAGTTGCTGGGCGGAAGCTCACCTGCACTCCCTACAAGGCCTCATCTGGGGGTGGACAGACTCGGCAGGGTGTTCCTGGTCTCGGAGTCTGCATCAATTTTTTTTTTTTTTTTTTTTTTTTTTCAGGAACTTCTATCCAGGGGACCCAGAATGTCCTGTTTTGCCCCCCCCTGCAATAGCCTTGTTAATGGGGCATTGGGGGTGGTCATGCCTTGTTTGGTCGCCAGTATGCCTTCCCTCTTCCTTTATACCTAGAGATGGCCATAAGGAATTGGTTCCCAGTGTTGATGGAGCTACAGTTTGACCAACCATTGGTATTGCCTAGGCCCCTTCTCAACCTACCGGAGGGAACTGCATAGTTTTAACAGCCAATACAATGGGTGGTTTGGCAGTTCATTTCTGTCCAGCTGGTGGAAGTCTTCTAGGGGGCTTTGAGATTCTTCACATATGAATCATATGGCCTCCATTGGGCAACATATTGTTGTTTGGTGTGACAGACCATCCTCTGGCTCTGGAATGTGATGTCCCGTCATTCTGCAGTTTTACATGAAGGGGCATTGCAAGCACTGGCTGTGTCCTCACTGTAGGCGGCTGATCTGGGCATTTCAGCCGAATTGGACTCATCCTGGGGGCGAGTCCTCTTGAGAGCATTGTCTAGACCCATGTTGCCTGCTGGGGACCTCACTTAAGACCTCCCATTCTTCCTATGCCACAGAAACCTCCTTTATGAGCCTTTGAGGAACCATCAACCTGAGGTTTTAAATTGGGGGAAACCTTCTTGGATGGCTGTTGTATGTCCAGAGATTGAATCTGTCTTGCGTAGATCCAAACACCACCTCCCCATCTTGAAGAGTCATGCCACTGCCAAGAGCAGTCCTTGAATATCCAGAGTCTATTCAATCCATTAAAAATAACATTGTTATGCTTGGCACTGGGGATGCGGGCATAAGGCTTCAACATCTACTGTAAGTAAGATACAAACTGTCATCACAATGGCCTATAAGAACTAGGACCAACATTTAAGGGAGGTCCACCAGTTGTATGGCCACCTGGGTGAGGAAGAAATGGCTTTTGCAGAATATCTGTATGGCAGCCACCTGAGCTAGTCCCAACACCTTTATTCATCACTGAACATGGAGGGTCCCCGATGAACATGGTTTGGGTTGGGGATGTTGCACTCTGGGTCCATTGGATGGGTTGACTTTTGGTTTGTCGCCATAATAAATGGGTGATGGGCACATGAGCATACTACTTGTGTTTTTTAAGCCTCCTTCCCCTTGGCCTGTGCTTTGTCTCAAAGGCAAGTATCAGGACAAGGAACAGGGATGTCGAAGTAATGCCTGCATTACTTGATATCCTCGTGGTATTGTACGATCGGACCGAAAAAAAACTACAATACGACCAAAAAATGCTACCACCAGAAGTTCTACTCTGGCTCCTGGCTTGGAACTTTGCCTCTTAATTTTCAGCAGGAAAACAACTTCCCTTTCATAAGCAGTTAAACCTTCCAGTTTGAATAGGTCTTCTGCCTATTAGCTGTTTCTCCTTGTTGTCCGGTCCTTGACGTTTTGTCTTGAGTCTCCATGTGCGCCCTGACACCTGCTGGCATTTGGCACATTATGAAAATACGTGGATACCAAGTTTGGGCGATGCTTTAGCGTCACCTAGAAGTCAAAATTGTTGTTGAATTGCATGAGGGGGGTGAAGCTATTCCCCCCCCCCCCTCCCCATTCCTGCACAAACACCTTGTGGCTGTCAGTTTTTTTTTTTTCTCAAAGTAGTTTTTTTGTAAACTCAGTAAGTCTTAACCAGGTCTGCCTTCAGCCACTCTGTTTAGAAACACTACATGCCCTGAACTGATTCCTGTTATACACAAGCCATAACAGTTGGCTTTGTCAATGCTGGTTTAAGCTTTGTCAATGCTGGTTTAAGTATTCTAAATGTGCCAGGCACTATTAGGTGTCCAGGTATTTGCACATGTTAACAGCAGTGTCTTCAAGTGCCTTTCCCATGCTTGCGCAACTCTACTGTTAACATTACCAACACTTCATGCCTATAGTTCGTTCATAATGTGCCCTGGTGCTGCTGTAAGCAAACCCAATTACATTTTAGTAAGATTTTCCATTGGCGTTGTTTGCTTATGAATCTGCAGCATATTTCTCTCAAAGAATGCATGACTAAATGACAATTTCATTACACTACATGGCTTTACCATGTGCCAGCTTCTGGGATGGGAGTGGTTTCAGGGTTGGAGGGATCAGTTCTGGTACTTTGCTGCTCAGTCTTTGAAGCAGCCTCGCCATCCCCAACCATGCTGTTCCTGGAGACCTTAATTGTCCATCTGCAACCACTTGGTGTTGCTAACTCACACTGACTGCACTTCTTGTTTTCTGGGCTACTAAAGTTAGCCATTCCATTGCTTACAATCCTATGAAGCGGGAACAAAGCTTGTCCCCAAGGAAGTGGCCTAGTTCTCTGTGCGTACTAGTTTTCAGTGGTGGAGGCAGTGGGATGCAACACTGCCATCCGTTAGAGGGATGAACCTGGTGCAGTGTCCACTACAGGTGCCACCTAGGGTCTAGTCCCAATAACTTGCAGAGTGATGGCAGAATATTTAACTTTAATTGACTGGTGTGTTCGTGCAGTAACCACATTTTCTGCTATACTATCATGGGATAGTGGTGTGTCTCTAGACTTGTAGTTCTTGCTTGGATCTCAGGAACTACATCTCTTGCTCCCTGTAAGGCAAGTCTTAATACTGTTAATCACCGACCTCTCCTAGTGAGTGGGGAAATGTACTCTTGCAGGACCTAGGTAAGGCTTACTTTGCACTGTCCTGGACTGCATACGAACTGCACCTGAGCATCACCCATGTATTGGTCCAGCCTCACCACATAGTTTTCAAGAGCTTGTCTGGCAAAGACGATTTCTGAATGAGTAGCCCCGATTTCCTGTAGTATCTTGTTGTGAGCAGGGTTAGTAGAGTACATACCTTATTTAATGCCTTTGTAGAGCCAATCCTTGCCTTGATGTGCAGCTTACCTTGGTGTCTCCCACCATTCGTTGTCTCCCTTTGCCTATCATTTATCGGTTTTCTTTGGATGAATGGACCATCTGGACGCTGCCACTCCAGGCATTGACAAACTAAGAAATGGGACTGCTCGCTGACTATGATCCTTAATCGCAATTTCAACTTTGTCTTTTAGGATCATGTCTGGACGAGGCAAGAAGGCTGCCAAGGCTAAAGTGCTTAAAATGTCCATGTCTTCCAGAGCTGGTCTGCAGTTTCCAGTTGGGCGCGTCCATCGGCTCCTGAAGAAGGGTCACTATACGAATAGGATTGGCCCTGGTGCAGCAGTTTACCTGGCAGCTGTCCTGGAATACCTGACTGCGGAAGTGCTTGAGCTGGCGGGAAATGCTGCCCGTGACAACAAGAAAGCCCGCATTGTGCCAAGGCATCTGCAGCTGGCGGTCAGGAATGATGAGGAACTGAATAAAATTTTCTCTGGTGTGACCATCGCTCAAGGTGGCGTATTGCCCAATATAGAGGCCCAGCTCCTGCCCAAGAAGACTTCAAAGGGTCCCACCGGACCGGTTCAGTCTCTGGAGTTTTAGTAGCTTGTCAAGACTGTCTATAATGCACTTGTTCACTTAAGAGTTAATTTAATAAAAATATTTTAGTTGTGATTTCTGTTTAGTACTAACTTGGCGGGGAATGGGGTGATTTCATTTGTCTAAAATTAAGCCATAGGTCAGACACCAGGCGGCCCACCTACTGTCACTGCTCCATTTCCCCTAAATCCCCCTGCAGCACCCCTGCTTTGCAGCCCACCATCCTGTGAACTGTTGCTTACAAATTCAGACCCCCCCCTCATTTGTGGAAAAGTTTATTTCGGGGTCTGCATCAGTCGATGGCAAACCATCTTCTCCCTCAATTTGTATCATTCAGCAGTTCAGTTAACAATGGTCTATCTTTGTCCATGATCCAGGTTTTGCTGCCCCAACCTCCCTGAGCTTCCAGTTTGGGATTGTGTCCCTGGTATCTGGCTGTGGGGAGCAGCGGGGGCTTGAAGCTGAATTGGGAGGTGGGGGTCCGCATGTGCCATGCCAGGCTTTAAACGAGGGTTATTGCTCATGTCTCTTCTGCAGCAAGGTTTTTAACCCTTTGCTGCCCCATCCTGCTGTTTCCTCATTTCGTTTTTATACATGGCCATGCTCATTTGGGCGAGTCCTTCAAATCCAGCAGGAAGAGATCAAGGACCACTGGTGGACCCCGTCCTTATTATAATACCCTGGGACTCTGCATGTATTAGGCTGTCTTGTGGTTGTGAAACCCATGCACATGCAAAATGTTGCCATTATGATCCATGTCTCTTATGATCTTTACAATGCTGCATGCATCCTTCTCATGGGTATCCTCTCGGACCACATCTGCTCACAAAACCTTTTGCTTATTCTCAAAGCACACTTCCTTGACCATGCAGGGTCATTTCCCCCCCCCACCCTCCTCTGCACCGCCCCAGATATTGGGTCTGTCTCTTCCAACTAAGGCTTGTTGTCCCCCCCCCCCCCCCAAAAAACAAATGCAGATCTTGCCTGTGGAACTTGCTTTTCATTGTTGAAGTTGACCCATCCTCCTGCCCTGTTCAGCACCCAACGCTACCTTCCTGGCCGGTATACCAACTTCCTGTCCAGGACTGGTGTCGGGTAAATTCAGACCGTAACCCCCCCCCCCCCCCCAACCATTCCCTCAAGGGTTACACTACAAAATCTCCGTCGTGCAATACCTTGCCGCTGTGGTCGCAGCCTCAATACTGAATGAGTGTTAAATCTGCAGGATTTTCCTCTTACCCTACCCTGACCTCTTCATTTCTGATTATGTGAAAGGCAAGCCATCCTTGTGCACCAGAATTCTTCTGGTCCCCCCTCAGGTCTGCACCTCAAACTTTTCACAATGCACTTGGGGCAGCAACCCTTGCATTTTAGTTGGATCCACTGACTTTACCCTCCTTGTCTTTTGACCTTCTAACCCTACCACTGCACCCATTGCCATGGGCCCCATAATCTCACAGATAATTGACTGTGAGCCGAAGGCCCCAAGGACAAAGCAAATGCTGGCTTGGAACAGCAGCCTCTCATCTGAACAGACCCAAGGTAATGTATCATTTCACCTGATCTCAAACACAATTGGCTGTCTGTGGGCCAGCTGGACTCCTGCCTCCTGCCGCAGCCCTTCATGGATGCGTTTCATTGTGACCTGTGGTTGGCGGGCCCTCCTGCTAGGCATGAAGCTGCCAATGCATTTGATCTTTCAGCTGTGCACGCTTTCTGAGTAACTAACTTCCTTTGCCTCCTATTGACGGCCTGTACCACGCCTACAAAATTGTACTATAAAGCAACATACCTGGTATTCTTTGTCCCCCCCCCCCCCCCCCCCCCAAAGAGACAATCTGGGAAGGTGGGGTCAGCTCCTGGAGTTTCTGCCACTGTGAACAAGACTGCATCAGTAATATTCTTCAAGCCTGTTATATTACTAGCCCTAATCACAGCATTTGACAATGACTTAGCAGCAAGTTAAGAGGGGCCCTGAGCTGAGCCACTAACTACTTGATCACTGCCTGTTTGTCTTTATGGTCTGTCTGTTTACTTCAGTGACCTGGTCATGAGCCCCACACACTGACTGCTGTTGGAAAGCTGCCCTTCCCCTTCTGTAAACAGCTCTGTCTGCTAGGCTTCCAGAATTATTTCCAAACTGATCTCCCATTAAAGCACCTTGGGCACTCCTCCCATATATAGCAAGGGTTGTCTTTCACCCCAGCTCCTGGTAGTTCCACGTTAGGCCTGTCTTTAACGCCAGCCTCATGACTACCTGTGGGAATGGACTTGCACGTCAGTTGAGCTGTCCTACTGTTATGATTCTGTCAAATGCTGTTTTTTTTTATTTTTCATTACCCTCATTATTGCTATTGTCTCCAGCTGGCCAACCTTTTCCTTTGGAAATCTACAAGTCTCTGCCCAGGAGACTCCAGCTCCCTTGTCAGCTACTCAAATTCCTTCAGTGCTGTTTCACTCTTCTTACCACAAATGTCGTCCAGGTAGTGTGGCACTTCAGCTCCCCGTCCCGCTCGAGTGGGCAATAAAAG
This sequence comes from Ambystoma mexicanum, assembly GCF_040938575.1. Lineage (NCBI taxonomy): Eukaryota > Metazoa > Chordata > Amphibia > Caudata > Ambystomatidae > Ambystoma > Ambystoma mexicanum. The sequence continues at coordinate 828,626,826 of NC_090939.1, forward strand.
GGAGCAAAACTGCTTGAATAGTGGCAAGATGCCGAACAACATCATTTATCAAACCATGATTCATGAAATTGGAAACCTAGTAGCACAACTCTGGGTGTACTGGGAGTAGGCAGCCTCACTAGCTATTACCCCCTGCTTTAACCAGGTTGCGGGCTGCATCAAAAGATGTGTAGGCCACTGAACGTTGTTCAGGGTCAATGCCACTGTACATCAATGAGCCTAAACTGGCCTACTGCCTTATTGGGCACCACTCCTGAGACACTAGGAAACATTGCATGGGTAGGGTGCTAAATGGCCCCTCAATTCTCCAGTGCTTTTCTCTATCTTCTGGTCTCAAAGAGCTGCCTTACAAATGGTTGACTTAAAGTTTCTATCCACAGCTGCACTGCGACGAGGGGGAGGGGGAGGGGGAGGGGGGTGGGGATGGGAAACCAAATGTAAAACCTGCCAAATCCTTGCTGCTGCCTTGTGATGAGCTTGCAGGGGCCACCAAACCTCCAGCTTGACTGGTGTTGCTGCCCTGTTGAACAACCTAGTTTCCTGTGTCTTCTGCTTGACTTCCAGTTTCTGTTCAGTGAGCGAGTTGCTGCCACACCTACTCCAAGCGCACTTGTACCTAGTTTGCTACCCCATGTGCAATTCCCTTTGAATTTTCAGGAAGCTGTACTTGTTCCAAATGTACCATTCCACCCTCGACAAGAAACCATGTCTCTTTTCAATGTTGTCTGTGTAGCCCTTCCCACAGAAGCTATGGTATTCCCTAGGATATGGCTCTGGAATGGTTTGGCACCGATCATAATACGCTTAGCTGCATTTTGATCCTGAGTCTTTCAATACTTTAACCATGCTCCCCATACTGCCGATGGTGATACTTTTCTATCTTTATGGCAGTATACCTTCTAAAACTATAGACACACTTATATATTTCTCTCCTCCTGACACACTGCCATCACTAGGCCGAGACTAAGCTGCTTGAGCTCCAGCAGGGAGAAGGTGAAACTAAGAAATCCTTACTCCTGAGTACTCGGTCCAAGCTAGGCCTGCTGCCCTTGGTGTACACCCTGGACTGTTCCTGACCCCCATCCCCCTGCTCACTTGTGCATGTTGCCCCTTGGATGTGCTGCTCCTATCAAATCCCCAAGCATCTTCATTAGTGGTCACTGTAGTTGTAGACCTCCCTTTCACTGCCTTGTGGTAGCCTTCCTGGCTCTCCTTGGTCTCTTGGCTGGCGGTGGGCCCATAGTGACTGGATGCTTTCCTTTTTGCTGTTACCAAAATGCTGAGTGTGGCCCAAATCCGACCTTGTGGGCAGATGCATATATGCATAGTGGTAGTCTCCCCTTCCACCTGTGTTCCTGTGCTGCCCTCTACTGCTATAACTGTGCTATTAGGCAATCGCCACCATTTTTCTGTGTGAGTGATCTGATAGAGCGCTGCCATTTCTGCAGACCCCCTCCATCAGATCCATGTTGTGGGCAATACTGCCCATGACCCTGCTTTAGTGCTTGCAGGGCTGGGGGGTGGGGGATGCCTACGATGGTATGTGCTGACCCCAGAATCTGATGCTGATTGGCCTAAACTATGATCATTGTGTTTGTACTTCATGCTGCCCCTGCAAGTCTGAACCCCAAAAGACTGGACATGCCACTGCAAGTGTACCACCCCCCCACCCCCCGCTGGTGCTCTTGGCATGCCCTGATAGAAGATGGCTGGATGACATTGTACGTGTGTCACCTGTCTGTGTACTGCTTTTGCTCGGCCTTCATGTGTCTGGATCGTATGTTGGCAATGCAGTAGTCTGCAACCCTGCTGCTGGGCATATCCTCACACTTTCAGCTTATTAGATTCTGTGCAGATCACCTGGCCTGCTTACCATATGAGCCTGTTTACCACATGGGTGGGGTGATGATCCATTCCCATGATCTTTCTTGGCATGCATGTGACCAGCCTGGCACCTCTGCTGATAAGTTATGTTCTCCGGTTCCCTAATGTTGGTGGTTAACTTTGTATGCACCTGCATGTCCTTATCTGAGATTTGCTGAGGAAAGCAAATCCGTGCTGCTGATTTAGCAAAGAGGTTGTTTGGGCTTTGCTGTAATTTAAGCCTCCCTGAACTGTACCTGTGATGTCACCACTGGCCAGGTGTGAAGACCCTCCCCTGGCTAATCCCTTGATATTCTTTCTCTGGATATGTTATGCCTCCCCTCCCTTGTCCTTCGTCTGGGTCAATCCCCTGGCCCAGCATCCTCTTCTGGGAGCGCCTTTCAGAATGGTGGCAGTGGCAATTAAGTGAACATTCTACATGGATTGCAGATACTAAAAAATACAACCCCCCAGACAGATGGGGTTTATAAGGGAGGTAGGAAATGATTTTAAATTTGTTTCTTCTAAATGCTCTAAGGGCAGAGCAATGGAAAGGGGTGCACATCTGCATGGCCTTTATAGATCATGTGAATAGACCATTGCTTTGGATGAAAATGAAATCGTGGAACTGTCTGACGCACTTGCTTGCAGTGATGGAGCCCCTAATGGTGAGACTTGACAAGATCTATTTATACACATGAGGTTGAAACGAGGCTGCCCTCTAGCCCCTACGCTCTAATCTATTAGTCAGACTTGCCAATAACGCTAAATGCAGTTAATGCCTTCCCTCTGAAGTTAGACCACAAGATAGGTAGACTTGTTATTTGCTGAGCTTGTCCTTTTTTGCTGCTACAACAGAGCGTAGAGGCGCTACAAGATGTTATAATGGTCTTTGGAGCAGGAGCTAGGAAAGGGTGTCCAACCTTTAAATGGTATTCATTAAGTATCGCCCTTAATGCAACTTCAGTCCTTGGTTTATCTCGGGACATATATGAACAGGAGCGAAGATGGCCTAAGGCTATCGGCCTTGAAGAGAAAAAAAGCAAATGCACTCATGTCACAGGTGATGCTCAATAGAAGATTTGGCTAATTCTCAAAGCCAGTACTGACCTTCTAGGAAGCCAATTTACTCCAGCACTATCTTCAGGCGAGGGATTTCTCTTTAGCTTGTATGAAGTGTGGGCTTCATTGGAGGGTGCTTCATGGAGGAAGGTATTGAGGCTACCAAACTTGATGGTGACTTCTGTGATTGGGTATGAGCTGGGACTGATCTCGATATATGTGAGAATGGTTTGGAAGGTGCTAGCACTGTTTTGGAAATGTATGTTGGACACCCTCTCCGAATTTTGAAATTCTTAGTGCAGCCTTGGGTAAATTGGGTACGGCTATTCTGGGACAGTGGGAGGGTTGCTGTAAGGCAACATTAGAATCTCTAGATGCCAGTCTGGAAATGTTGGTGAGCAACCTGTAAAAGATAAAGAAATCTGGGAGGAGTCCTGGATTTGCACAGTAGAAGATGGGAATACCCATTGATTGCAGTCGGCTCTGAGAAGCTTCGATTTGGTATTGTACACAGTGCCTTAGATTTTGCTGGAGCTTGCACCTGACCAATGAGAGGCGCTACCATAAAACGAATGATTTGGCTTGTAGGTTCTGCCAGTCTGCAACGCTACAGTGCACTGTAGGGGTTTGATGGCAGTTGGAACTATGTTATGAGGCAAGACATTTTGGAATCTGATGGGTGAAGAGTATTTTCCTGCCCTTTTTGTGCTGGTAGTTTTTGAAAGAAATGATTAATTTGTAGCCAGGGAGGGAGTTGTAGTGGAGGGATTTATTAATTGTGGGGTGGGGGGGGGGGCTTGTGGGATGAAAGTTGTATTTGTATGATGTAAGTATGCAACATATCAAGAAGAAAAGTTCAATCTCTGGTTGAAGGGTCCGATAGTACCATGAAAAGTATGGAGATGGATATCGGTGATGCCTAAAGGAATCTATACACCTAGATGCCAGGGTACAATACCTGACATCACACATTTGATGGTGTGGCATTGGATTGTGTGTATCAGAAATTGGGCATGTTTACTTTACTTAAGTGAAGGAGATGGCTAAAACTACTAAATTGCTACCCAGTAAAGCACTGGGTATGGATGGTATCGTGGCTCTGCAGCAGCTACATATGAGTAACTGGAGAGAGGTACTCTTAACAGAAACCACTCGCATCTCTTAATAGTGTTTTCTATCTGTATATGATTGTTGCCAAATGTATAGTGTAAATATGCATGCCCATGTAATAAATGTAAGTGAAAATATAGGCTTAGATAATATTACTGAGATGTCTATTGCTGGCTTTTTTTTTTGGGCAGCACACATTTTGGTTTCCAAAAGAGTTAGGCTGCGATTCATGAAACATTACCCAGAGTCGAGCACACCATGAAATAATGGTTTGTGTCCTTGCCATGTGCAGACAGGTACGCAGTGGTAACAAGGACATGTTTTAATGTGGGAGAGCAGCAGGTTTTGGGAATAGCTTGGGGATGCCAAGATGTCTGGTCACACAGGAGGGAATAGCACTATCTAAATGTTGATATGGTGGGCAGGTCTTGCTCTGCTCACTGACTGTATGTTGGGTTATCTGTGATGGGATGCACTTAGAATTGCCCATATTGTTGCAGCCAATTAAAGTAGGCCAATTTCTGTTGTAATTCGTCTGTATAGGCAGGAGCCAATAGGATCAGTAGAATGTGCTTACACCTGATGTATACAAATGTATTGTAATTCTGTGGGTTTTGCCTTTAAATACTACAGCCTGATGTGGGCAGGTCAAGTTTCCAGTTTTTCAGTCTGTCGAGACTAGCTGACTTCCAGGTTGTTCATTTGTGTTTTGCAGGTTGTCATGTGTCTCTTTATTGCTTCCTGAAATTCATTAAGGGTCTACATCTGGTGACCCCGATGTGATCACCAATGCATCCGAGGGCACTGTGCTCCTCCAGAGAGGATTAGTGCGCCCACTGGACTGAGATGTAGCAGCCACACCTAGGTTATTTTTACCCCAAGAAATGCAACCCGACATAGGAAGGTGTTTAGTTCATCTGGCTCCATGCAGAGTGAGAGACACTCTTCATCCGCACAAGGCTCTGATACAGTGGGTGATGGCAACTATGTAGAGGAGAAAATGATCTGAGTGCACTTATACAAAAGTATTGAAAGAGAGGGCAAGTGATGCCTCAGAAACTGGAAAAGCAGGTTAAGAAGAATGGGTTTTTTTTTAAATGACATCCCTCGAAGCCTATTGTTTGAATGACACTGGGTTGAACAAGTCTGCGGAAATACACGTTATTTACAAACAGGTGATTTCTTCTACAAAGGCAAATGAGTCCCAGGGCTGACTGGATGCAGTGCAGGGGTACTGTTCAGGCTACCCACATATGTGCTTCTAAAAGTAAAATGAATGTGACTTGTTTTGTTACATGAGGCAAATATGTGAAAATGTGTTGTAGCTCCATGATGATGCAGAATGTTTGGGCTTGAATGAGTTCCAGTGAAGCCAGTTAAGAGTGGCTGGAGGAGCTGTGAGTGCGGGGAGCTGGGGGTCATGAATGATCTTGTACAAAAATAAAAGAACAAGAAATCTTACCTGTGGCGTGTGGATGTACTTTATTTCATTGGTGACCAGCTGCTTGTGTCTGCGATCCTTGACATTGCTCCTGCCACGCGTGGAGTGGTCTCTGCCTCCCAGACACCCTTAGGACTGAGGGTTGCCAACTCTGGCTATCGAAGCAACATCTGTCACTAGGCAGGATCCCCGAGGGAAGGGCTACATGAAGGAGGAGAGGACGGACGGATGTCTGTCACCATATTGGAGAGGAGCCAGCGTGAGCTGTGCCAGTGTGGAGCTTCTGTGCATCAGATCCCAAAGAGGTGAGCCGGTGAAAGCTGTGCCGTGTCTGTGCATCAGAGCTCCAGAGGGGTCAAATGAGGAGGTCTGTTTGGCAGTTGAGACTTTGCTGTCTGATGACGGCATAACGTTGCAGCGCTCAGCCTGCTAACATGACCCTAAGCAACTGTGATGATCAGCAAAGCAGATTGCTTAGACTGGCCACATTCCAACATGGCTGCACCAACAGCAACAGTCTAGTTTTCTCCCAAGACACACTGAGGTCACTTCCTCCACAGCATAGCATATCAACAGGGAATGCCAGGAGAGCTACACGTTGCTACTCTCTTAGGAGTATACAAGTGCTATGTGAATCTGTTCATTCAGGTCTTCCTAATCTTTACTTTTACTGTGTAATCCCCTAGTTCTGGATTTATCCTCGTAACCTATCTTGTCTATCTGGTCCTCGTAGAGCACAGCGTTTGTACGGCAAGGAACACCCGAACTCGAGCGGTTCAAGTCACGCCCCTTGAGCACGCGGCTGCAATCGGCTTTCTCTCCCATCCAGCGTTCGGGTTTGTCGGCCACTTGTAGGCAGCCTGATTTCTGATTAGCTTTTCGTCTTTGTTACAGCATTAGGATTCAGGTATTTACCTTGTTATCTTCCGACTTACTTCTGTTTCAGTACAATCACTCGGCCAGGAAGAACCAGGCTCGAAACCAGATATCTGTGAACAGCCTGGGCAGTTTCACTCTAGCTACTGCATGGTAGGGTTCCTTTTTCCAGCTCATCCACTTACCTACTGTAGAACGGTTGGTTCCCCCGGCTATCCTGTATATCCTACCTTACCTATTCTCTCTTATTCCTCAGCCTCTCTTCACAACCTAGGGCGCACCTTGGGACAGCTGGGCAAACAACAACCGGGCAATCCTTACCTACCGCAGCTTGGAGTAAGATATCAAAGTCGTTACAGGAGAGATAACGTTTCATATTAGATAGTCACCCAAAGCTAACCTCTATTCTTTCTTACACCTCTTAATCTGGTCCCAGACCAGATTCTTTAGAAAATTACCATACACCTAAAATGGATCAACATTCCATGCCTGGTCGTCTCATGGAGACAACGCATCCCAGCAGCTCTCCACAGGGATTTTTCCCCCGTGAGGGTTTCCCTGGGGGCCTCCCGGTGATCAAGCCTTAGTGCTGGGCCACGGAGGTGCTCTCAGGGGGATTTCTAAATCCATCCGGGAACCGTACGGATATACCTATCGGGCCGGGTCAGTTTCCAGAATAGCAGTCAGACCCAGAATCTTCCTCTTACTTACCTAATCCAGGTAGGTGGTGCTTTGTTTCTACTCCATTCATTTTGGGGCAAACCAATTTTAGTATAACCGATAGCAACAGCCGAATTTATCGATTTTGTTGACTTGCTCCAAGTGAATTGAGGTGGGATCAAAGAGCCCCTAAATATGGATCAACAACAACAGCAGATCCAGCAGCTGATTGCTGCAGTACAATCATTAACAACCGAGGTCCAACAACTTAAACAGGAGAATGCCACCTTGAGGCAGCACCAACAGCAGGCAGCACAGCAGGCTGCAGCCTCTCGCATACCACATTGCTCTGAGGTTCCACCTCGGCCCCTGCCAGGCGGCCAATTCTATGGAAACCCACATAGGGTTAAGGAATTCCGAGACTCTTGTGCAGTGCAGTTCATGGTCAAGGGGGCCTTTTTTCATACGGACCGAGACCGCGTGGGCTACATGGTCTCACAGATGACAGGGCCAGCACTACCCTGGGCAACACCCTTAATCACTAGTAACAATCCTATTCTAGATTTTCACACAGCCTTTTGCAACAGCATCCGTACTATGTTTGGCCGACAGGAAATCCGGCTAGCCTCACAAGAACGTCTCCTTGAACTCAAACAAGGAAACCTAGACTTACTAGCATACATTACCAAGTTTAAACAGATGGCAAGTGAGACCACCTGGTCTGATGATGCCCAAGTTATAATATTCAGGAGAGGGTTATCTGAGGACCTCAAGGATGAGGAATCCCGAGTACCGTGTCCCACTACATTAACTGAATTCATAGCACTGGTACTGCAGATAGATTACCGGATGAAAGAGCGGTTGACTGAAAGAAGAAGAGGAAGGGTGCCTCGAACCTCTTCTACTCTTCCTTCCTCACCACGGGCACAGGCTGCAGACGAACCTATGAAGTTGGGATCAATGGCCAGAGGTCCCTTAACTCCTGAAGAACAAAGCCGCAGAAGAACCCTAGGCCTGTGTATGTATTGTCACACACACACACACACACACACACACACACACACACACACACACCACCCCCCCCCCCCCCCGACCGTACAGGAATGCCCGCTTGCGTCACCCAGACGCTTGGGAAACGCTAGCGCCCGGCCGTAAGGGGAACCACGGTCCAGGGCCCTATGCTAGAACAGGGTTCCTCACAGACGTTTCATTCATCCACATGTGCCAACCACACCGATACCAACATGTTAGTACTTAAAGTATCTTTCTCCATCGGGGACCGGTTACTACAGGATATCCCACTGCTAATTGATAGCGGAGCCACAGGGAACTTTGTTTAGGACCACTGGGCAGCTTCCCATGGTATCCCACGTTCCTCCAAACCCAAGTCCATCCCAGCGTAAAGTGTGGATGGGAGTCCTTTGATCTCGGGACCCATCAAGGACCAAACCATTCCTCTGTTGATGTCCATCTCACCCCACCAAGAAATCCTCACCCTAAATATCATCCAGGCGGCTCACCATCCTGTCATTCTAGGTTTGCCTTGACTCAAGAAGCACAATCCTTTCATCAACTGGACGGCAGGATCCTTCTTCTTATGGTCTGAATATTGCATAACACATTGCATTGGAGACCAACAGAAGATGTTGGTAGACTCTGCTCCAACTCTTTGGGATTCTCAGAGGATAACTACCCTCAACCAGATCACTGGTCATCCGGAGGTCTATCACTAATACCAAGAGGTTTTTCCATCTCTGAGTACACCCAGTTGCCTCCCCACAGGAGGGACGATTGCGCTATTGAGTTGATACCGGACCAGCCTCTACCGTTTGGTCGTATGTACATCTTGTCGGACAATGAAAAGGAGGTTCTCCGGGAGTATCTTCTGACCAATCTTATGAATGGTCTCATCACCTTACCAGCAGCCACCTCGCTGTTTTTCGTTTCAAAGAAAAACACCTCTGAACTCCGTCCCTGCATTGATTTCCGAGGACTGAACAAAATTACAGTTCCGTACAAATACCCAATGCCCTTGATCCCGGACATTCTGGAAGCTGTAAAAGGGGCCAGCATCTACACTAAATTGGACTTGATAGGAGCCTACCACCTGATACGATTAAGGTCAGGCGTCGAGTGGAAGACGGCATTCAGAACACTGTTTGGCCATTACCAGTAATGCCTTTTGGTCTATCAAACGCTCCCACTATCTTCCAACGATTCATGGACCACCTCTTCGCCGATCTACTCCTTCACAATGTTGTTGTCTATTTGGACGACATTCTGGTCTTCTCTTTCACAGCCCAGGAACATGTAAAACACGTGGAGGAGGTCCTACGACGGCTCAGACAGAATCACTTATACTGCAAGCTGAAAAAGTGCTCTTTTCATCAACCCCAAGTAACTATCTGGGGTACGTGCTGTCCGCTAAGGGGATAGCAATGGATCTGGAAAAAGTGTCCGCTGTTGACAACTGGCCCACTCCCGTCTCCGGTAAAGACATTCAACGTTTTGTGGGATTTGTCAATTTCTACCAGAGATGTATTCCTAATTTCTCCAGGGTAACTCAGCCATTGACAAATCTCCTAAAAAAAAAAAAAAAAAAAAAAAAAAAAAACAAACAAACAAACAAACAAACGGGAGTCCCTTTTGCTTGGACGCCGATCACAGACCAAGCGTTTAAAAGACTCAAGGCGCTTTTTTACCTCAGCACCTGTTTTACTGACTCCTGATCAGAACCGCCGGTTTATAGTGGAGACTGATGCTTCGCAGTAGGTCCTAGGTGCTGTCCTGCTCCAACTGGACAACTTAGATCAGGAACGCCCAGTGGCGTACCTATCCAAGACGCTTACACCTGCTGAGTTAAACTACACTGTGCTAGAAAAGGAATTACTGGCCATCAAATGTGCATTTGAGGAGTGGCACCACCTGCTGCTAGGAGCAAAGTTCCCAGTCGAAGTCTGGACAGATCACCACAATCTCAGGATCCTTCAGTATGCCCAGACCTGTAACAGCCGTCAAGCCCGATGGTAGCATTTTTTTTTCACCATTTCGAATCACCTTTTCATTCATTCCTAGGAGGGACAACCTAAGGGCAAATGCATTGTCTCGTAACAAATATCTTCCCAACGATCTTTTCAAGTCAGAACCCGTCTTTCCTCAGATGGCAATGGGACTACATACAGTTCCAGACTTTTTGACACATCTTAAATCCCAGCTCTATCCCGCAGTGAAATCAGAACTCTCACATTCCGCTCAACTGGCTTTGACCTGGAAGACGGTTGTTATTTCTATGGAGATAGGGCGTTCATCCCTGCCCGATCCCTCCAAGAAGAGATTCTGGGTATGTGCCATGATTCCAAAACGGCTGGACACCGTGGGGTTGCCTCCACTCAAGAATGGGTTTCCCGCTACTTTTGGTGGCCTACATTACAGAAGGACATTAAAGAATACGTAAGGTCATGTCCCACGTGTTTACAAACCAAAATGCCCCGTCAATCTCCCCTAGGGGAATTAGTCAGGATGCCTTTATCTTCTCGCCCATGGCAGATAATCTCCACATATTTTACAGTAGATCTACCACCATCAGGGGGATGCTCTGCCATCATGGTCACCATCAATACTTTTACAAAGATGGCTCACTTTATCCCTCTTGCTGGAGTACCTTCTGCTACCCAGATGGCTCACATTTTCATCAACAATATCTTCACACTTAATGGTCTGCCCGAAACAATCATATGAGACAGAGGATCACAATATACCTCACAGTGCTGGAAACACGTCTGTTGATTCCTTGGGATTTCTCGGGCTCTCAGTTCAGGTTACCATCCCCAGTCCAACCGTCAGACAGAAAGGCTCAACCAAATGTTGGAAGGGTACCTCAGGAGTTACGTCTCCGCAGTCCAAGATGACTGGAAGGACCTGTTTCCTTTAGCTGAATACGCCTACAATAACTCCTACCATTCGGCCATCCGCACATCTCCCTTCCATTGCACTTATGGATTCAATCCCACATCCTTCTCCACGATGAAGAGGTCGGAAACCAAATTCCCGGATGTGGACTACTTAATGGATCAGATCCGTCAAGGTCATCACACTGCGGTGGTCTCTCTGCAACAAACCCAGGGTAGAATGAAGCGTTTTGCGGACCGTCATCGGACTCCAGCCCCTGTAATTAAGCCCGGGGATTGGGTCTGGTTGTCCACACGGCATCTAGTACCATCCAAACTTTCCCCCCGGTTCTTTGGTCCATTCCGGGTAGTCGCTGCCATGGGGGCAGTTGCCTTCAGACTCCGTCTAACAAGTACCTGGGCCGTATCCATCCTGCGTTTCACGTATCTCAACTAAAACCAGACATGCAGAGTTCATTCCACCCGATAATCTCTGCTCGTCCTCTGCCGGTGATGGCTGCATCAGGACCAGAGTTCAAGGTCAAAGAGATATGTGACTCCCGGTATCACTGAGGTTGTCTACAATATTTAGTGGAGTGGAAGATGTATTCTCCTGCTGATCGGACCTGGGAACCGGAATCCGCAGTACATGCACCCGTCTGGTGAAAAGGTTTCATCAAAAGCACCCAAGCAAGCCGGGAGGATGCGGCCTTAAGGGGGGGACATACTGTGATGATCTGCAAAGCAGATTGCTTAGACTGGCCATATTCCACCATGGCCGCACTAGCGTATGGCCGCATCAACAGCAACAGTCTAGTTGTTGTCTCCCAAGACACACTGCGGAACACTGAGGTCACTTCCTCCACAGCATATCAACAGGGAATGCCAGGAGAGCTAAGCGTTGCTACTCTCTTAGGAGTATACAAGCGCTACGTGTGTCTGTTCATTCAGGTCTTCCTAATCTTTACTTTTACTGTGTAATCCCCTACTTCTGGATTTAACCTCATAACCTCTCTTGTCTATCTGGTCCTCATAGAGCACGGCGTTTGTACGGCAAGGAACGCCCGAACTCGAACGGTTCAAGCCACGCCCCTTGAGCGTACGGCTACAATCGGCTTTCTCTCCGATCCAGCGTTCGGGTTTATCATCCACCGGTAGGCAGCCTGCTTTCTGATTAGCTCTTCGTCTTTGTTACAGCATTAGGATTCAGGTATTCACCTTGTTATCTTCCAACTTACTTCCGTTTCAGTACAATCACTCGGCCAGGAAGAACCAGGCTCGAAACCAGCTCATCCGCTTACCTACTGTAGAACGTTGGTTCCCCCGGCTATCCTGTATATCTTACCTTACCTATCCTCTCTTATTCCACAGCCTCTCTTCACAACCTAGGGCGCTCCTTACAGGAGAGATAACGTTTCATATTAGATAGTCACCCAAAGCTAACCTCTATTCTTTCTTACACCTCTTAATCTAGTCCCAGACCAGATTCTTTAGAAAAGTACCAGACACCTAAGAGAGACCAACATCCCACGCCTGATCGTCTTGTGGAGACAACGCACCCCAGCAGCTCTCCACAGGGTTTTACCCACCGTGAGGGTTTCCCTGGGGGCCTTCTGGTGATCAAGCCTTAGTGCCGGGCCAAAGAGGGGCTCTCAAGGGGATTTCTAAATACAGCCGGGAACCGTACAGATCTACCTATCCAGCCGGGTCAGTTTCCGGAATAGCAGTCGGACCCAGAATCTTCCTCTCACTTAATCCAGGTAGTTGGTCCTTTGTTTCTACTCCGTTCATTTTGGGGCAAACCAATTTTAGTATAACAGCAACGCTGTATTCTGTTGCTAGGATACCAGGACACATGTGTGGAATGAGAAGAAGGGAGCTGCTTCCATATGGGATATTGATTGATTTGGCAAGTACTGTGCGGTTAATAAGCAGTTTGGCAACTATTTCTTCTTTTCTTCATATTGTAAAGAGTGCTCTTTTTCAACATGGCCACACATGGCAGGCTGGAACCCTGATTTTTATGCTGTTCCCGGGACCTGTAAAAATTAAATAGAGCCAATGGAAATGGGGATTTGTCACCTTTTATATGAGAAGCATGTGGTAACACAATAGCAACTGATCTCAAAGTGTTGCTACTTATGCATTTTCTGCGATATGACGGCAAGCAAGCTTTTGGGACTTTGCCTGATATACAGGAAGGATTAGAGTCTGGGGAAACAAATGAACTGTAGATTGCGTTTAGCAAACTGGAGGCCCACTTTAATTCCAACACACACACAATACTAGAAAGGTATAATTTTGATATCGGAGTGCATGAAAAAGGGAAAAGTGTAGAGGAGTACGTTTCGGCCCACCGACGCTTAGCTATACTGTACAAGTTTGGCAACAATTTGGATGGACATATAAGAGACCAGTGTACACTGCTCAGACAATCAGATTAGAGAGGAGCTGTGACTAAAAGATGAACCAACCCTGGATGAAGTCATTGCCATAGCAAAACAGGTTGAACATTCTATGGTGTGTGTTGTTACATTGGCCAAAGGAGAAAGCAAAGACCCTAGTGGAGAAATCCTTGAGGTTGCTTCCGAAGGGAAAGAGGAAGCGGAAGGTGGGGCATCTGAGCCCAAGAGGCATTTCTGACTATAAGGGAATGCTGACAAGGCAAAAGGGAGAACAACAACTGTGTTTCTGGTATGCGAGTGCAACCCACTTTACAGGTTCTCCTGTGTGTCCTGGAAGAAAAGTGACATCCTCAAAATAGAAAAGATGGGGCCATTATGCAAACTGCTGTAAGAATTTTCCATGGCTGGTCGGAAGGGGTATTTTGTTAATGATGATGGTCAACGTTGGAAGATGAGGATGAGCAGGCAGATATAACTGCCAATACGGTGTGAGGTTTGGATGAATAAGTGTGTGAGAGTCTCTTTGCCAAGATATTAGTGAATGACAGGAAAGTGAAAATCATGGCCGCTTCAGGCACCACTGTATCTCTAATGTCAAGGCAGGTGTATGAGCGTGATGTGGGTGGTAAGGTTTAAGACCTTATTGCACCGGACATAAGGCCCAGTGGTTATGGCTTGGATAGGGTTGATTTGTTGGGTTACCCCATAGAAAGGTTGAGATTGAAGGGCAGAGCAGCAGATGGAAAGATATATGTCACGAGAAAGGGGGAGATGCTGTTGGGGTGTAAGATGTTGGGTATCAGGTTGGATCTCAATATAGATTTTGTGTGTGGGCCGTTTCAAGGGCGTGTTCACAGATTCGATGGGCCAAATGAAAGGTATGAGGCATAAAATTGTCCATAAGGAAGGGAGTGCTTGTCATGAGCACTGTTTCCAAGGAGTCAGGACAAGCCCAACATCCCCGGAAGCAGGCTCACAACCCCCGCCCCTGGTCCCAACCGACCCCTATCGGGGCCCTCTGGACCATGTCCTGGTGCCGTTGGCGCCAGGCTCATAAGAATCACCAGTCCCGGCGCCAGAGGTGCCGGGCTCATACTTTGGATAAAGGTGCTTGGGTGGTCTTACCTGTAGCAGACCATGCTGCATACTCACCTTCACAAGTCCTGGCAAAAAGAAGCCCCAGCCTTCTGCTGGGTGGGACTATTTTTCAGAATCTGGAACTACTTTCTTACCTGGGTGGGGCTGGCATCACTCCTTGACTCTGGAACACAGGAACTCTTTTTCTCTTGGGCGAGGCTGAGGAGGAAGACACCTAATCACCTCAACACTATTTAAACCACACCCGATTGGAAGAATGTGCTTCGCGTTATTCTGCATCTGCAGCAGGACGCTCACCGAGTCAGCTCCAGTCTTCTAGTGATATCTTCTGCTCCAGCCTGTGAAAACAAGTCAGATCTTCACTTATCATCCAGGGATCCAGTCTCCGGCTGCACCTGCCAGCAAAGGAACATCAGGTTAGCAAAAGGCAACGCTTTAGCAGCCGCGCTTACTTACCTGAAACCACGGCATTTTCCGAATCCCGCGGCCTTTACCTGCAAGACAAAGAACTCCGGTCAACGTTTTAGCAGCCGCGCTTACTTACCTGAACCCACGGCATCTTCCGCATCCTGCAGCCTCTACCTGCAAGACAAAGAACTCTGGTTAGTGCAAAAAAGGGGGAAATTGGACGCAATTATATTTTCACTTACCGGAGCTGTGCGCTCCTCGCCATCTCCTCTTCTGCTGCATCTCCGCACCCGCAAATCAAGAAAAAGACGTTAAGAGGTGCGAATAAACCTGTCAGCAAGCATATTACTTGCGTGCTCCTCCACGTGCACGGACCTTCATACTTACGTGCATCCGTATGCTCAGCATATAGCATTTCGGCACCTAAGAAACAAAGGCAAAGACTTCATTAAAAGGTGCTCTCGAACTTTACAAACCGACCAGCATCCGCTCGTGCAGAAAACGACGGCATCGCTTCTTCAGCAGCTTTAAACCCTCTGAGGCTACAAGAGACTTAAAGCAATCCCAGTGAAGTAACTGGAACCCAGCGCCCCTGCATCAGTCGCAGGATGGAGAGCCCAGCATTTACATATCTAAGGTGAGAGCTCATTCAGACTTTGGGCGGCCTCAGGGAAGAAACGAATAAGGAGGAGAAGCCCAACCAACAACCAGCCATTAATCCCTTTTTCTTCCGCCTGCAGACACCTTACTCTACAAGTCAGACATTCCATAAGAGGAGGTCAGGTCCCGAGAACCATCCGAGTCCTGCGCTTCTCAATTGAAGACACGGTAACTGTCCAGCCAGGATCTGCGCCTCCGTGGGAACCAGGTGAGCGTTGCAGAACGCGAAGCCCTCCATTAACTTCCTACCCAGGCGCAATGGAAACCTCAGACACTGACCAACTAGCCCAGCTACTAGGGGAATTAAGAGCAGAGGTACATGCAGCCCGCCAGGAAACGAATGCCCTGAGAAGAGAATTGATTGTATCGAAAGAACGAACTGATGATCTTGCCAGACAGTTGTTACAATCACAAGCGGGGCAAACCCCTTTGCCTACGGGAGGGAGCTACATTCCTGCAGCCTCGGCCAGTCCGGTACAAATCAACCTACCCGGAAATGTGCCCTTGGCTCCGCCCGAACGCTTCTCTGGTGATTCCAAAAGGTTTGCAGTTTTCATCAACCAGTGCCGATTGCACTTTCTGTGTAGACCAGCTGCTTTTCCGACGGACCAGACTAAGGTAGCCTTTGTGCTTTCATATCTTAGCGGCAGTGCTGCTGATTGGTCGGTTCCTCTAGTTGCACAGGATGATCCGATTCTTCACGATTTTCAAGCATTCCAGACCAGCATGGAAAGACTGTTTGCAAGACATTCCCAGGGCCAGGCCTTGGATAACGAACTCCTTTCCTTACGGCAAGGCAATCAGGATCTCCTGGTTTATATTGCGTCATTTAATAGGCTAGTAGTTGAAACCAGATGGCCCGAGGACAAGAGGATCACGCTGTTCCACAGAGGTCTGCGGGGGGAACTCAAAGATGTTCTAGCTCAGGTAGTGAATCCTCCTCAGGATTGTTCTGAATACATCGATTTAGTGGTCCAATTGGATCACAGATTGCAAAACAGGAAGGCAGACCACTCCAGGTTCGAAACTCGAGTGTTCTCCAAACCACAGAATTTCACCAAGGGAGCTGAAGCCGTAGAACCTATGCAAATAGGGGTCATGAAGGGCCCTTTAACCCAGAAAGAACGCGACAGGAGAAGACAGTTGCAGTTATGCCTCTATTGTGGAAATTCAGGACATTTCCTTCGAGAATGCCCAGTGAAGCCTTCAAAGAAGACAGTGGGAGCTTCTGATAAAAATACCGAAAGGCCGGAGCCGGGAAACGACCTCGCCCGACAAGTGTAGAGGTCCGCTTGCCGAGCGTTAAAACCAGTTCTTTGACCTCGCATTTCATAGTTTCAATGGTCCTCATGAATCCAGAGCAACCGGATCGTTTGCATGCTATTAAAGCATACATTGATAGCGGAGCAATTGGTAATTATGTAGACCACGAAATGGCTTCCAGGATGAACCTACCCCTCTGTCCTAAGGCAATAAAAGATGTTATTACCACAGTGGATGGTACGGAAATAGCTTCTGGACCAGTGACCCATACCACCACGGAAGTGACGTTATTAAGTCAAGATGGACATTGTGAGGTGATCATGTTCGATGTGATCAAGGCTCCTCAATTCCAAGTAATATTGGGGATTCCCTGGTTGGAGAAACACAATCCTCAAATTGATTGGCGAGCAAAGACAATACGGTTTCCAGAGTGTGCCTCCACTTGTTATCCTCGACCCAGTATTGGACTAGCAGCGACAACATCAGAAAGTCCGCAACTGCCTATAGAGTATCAGGAATTCCAAGACGTTTTTCTGAAGGAGCAGGCGAATACTTTACCTCCCCACAGGTCGTACGACTGTCAAATAGACCTGATACCCGGATCCACTCCCCCCCTGTAGTAGAATTTATGCCCTTACCGAGCCTGAAAATCTTCATTTGCGACAGTATCTGGACCAGTACCTAGCCAACGGATTCATCCGTCCTTCAAAGTCTCCAGTATCCTCAGCTCTGAGGAAAAAAGAAGGTGACCTTAGGACCTGTATAGATTATCGTGCCCTGAACCAAATCACGGTAAAGAATAGGTATCCATTACCTCTAATTGCGGAACTCCTTGACCAAGTTAAAAGCGCCTGTATATACACCAACCTAGATCTTCGGGGAGCGTACCACTTGGTACGGATCAAAGAAGGCGACGAATGGAAGACGGCCTTTCGCACCAAGTATGGACTATTTGAATACCAAGTGATGCCCTTTGGTCTTTGCAATGCTCTGGCCGCCTTCCAGTACTTCATGAATGACGTCCTTAGAGAACTTATAGACGTTTGTGTAGTCGTCTACATTGATGACATCCTTGTGTACTCATCTTCTGAAGCAGAGCATCAGAAACACGTCAGAGCTGTTCTTGAAAGGCTTCGCCAACATAAACTTTTTGCCAAGCTTGAAAAGTGTGTTTTTCATGTCACCGAGGTCGAATTTTTAGGTTTCATTTTGACCCCCAACGGGGTCCACATGGACTCGAGGAAAGTTGACGCTATCATCAAGTGGCCATCACCAACTTCCGTGAAAGGAGTACAAAGCATGTTAGGTTTCACCAACTTTTACCGCAGGTTTATCCCGGAATTTTCACGAATAGTTCAGCCCATTACGGCTCTTTTAAAAAAGAATAAACGTTTCGAGTGGACAGCAGAGGCAGAACAGGCCTTTCAGGAGTTAAAAGCCAAGTTTATCTCAGCACCTATATTAAAACACCCGCGCCCGGACCTTCCTTATATCGTTGAGACTGACGCCTCCAGCTTGGCAATGGGGGAGGTTTTATCACAGAGGGATCCAGAAACTAACCAGTTACACCCTGTGGCATTCTGGTCCCGCAAGTTCTCGGCGCCCGAAATCAACTACACCATCACTGATAAAGAACTTCTAGCTATTAAGTCCGCCTTCAAGGCCTGGCGGCACTACCTCCTTGGAGCCAAAC
This sequence comes from Ambystoma mexicanum, assembly GCF_040938575.1. Classification (NCBI taxonomy): domain Eukaryota; kingdom Metazoa; phylum Chordata; class Amphibia; order Caudata; family Ambystomatidae; genus Ambystoma; species Ambystoma mexicanum. The sequence goes on from NC_090939.1 coordinate 828,645,252, forward strand.
ACACAGTCACAGTAATCACCGATCATAGCAACGTACAGTATTTGAAGACTGCTAAAGCTCAATCCTCCAGACAACTTCGCTGGGCTCTGTTTTTTGCCGAATTTGACTTTGTAATCACTTATCGTCCAGGCAACAAGAATGGCAAAGCCAGATGCCCTTTCCCGGATTGGAATGGAGGAACACATGGTCAATCCTGAACCCGTGCCTATAATTCCCGAACAAAGAATCCTGGGCCTGGTCTCCTCGCAATCCCTCGAAGATATCGAAGCAAAGGCCAAACAACTTGTGACTCCTTCAGATCTACAGAACTGGCAACAGAAAGGAAAGGACTTCACCGTGTCTAAGGATTTGCTTTATTTTCAAGGACGACTATACTTACCTGGTACTGATTTACCAAGACAGGTAATCTCTTGCTACCATGATTCTTTAAAGGAAGGACATCCTGGCATTGCCAAAACCTCAGAAAAGATCAAGAGACACTTCTGGTGGCCATCATGGAGAAAGGATATCAAGGACTTTGTAATGTCTTGTGGGGTGTGCGCCCAAAACAAAAGTCAGAAAGAAAAACCAGCCGGCCTATTACACCCACTAGACATCCCGCCACACCTCTGGCATACCCTTTCCATGGACTTCATTACTGATTTACGCTCATGCTCCGGATACAACACCATTTTAGTAATCGTGGATTTGTTTTCTAAAATGGCCCACTTCATCCCACTGAAGGGCTTACCATCAGCTTCAGTCCTGGCCCGAGAATTCCTCGAAAACATTGTTCGGTTACATGGTTTCCCTTTAATTTTAATCTCAGATAGAGGAAGCCAGTTTATATCGCACTTTTGGTGAAATTGCTGTCGTCTAGCTCAAATCGATGTGAGACTTTCAACCAGCCATCACCCCCAGACAGATGGTCAAACCGAGAGGACAAATCAAACTCTGGAACAATATTTACGTTGCATGCTGCAACAGTCGGAAAGTAATTGGAAAGACATCCTTTGGATCGCCGAATACGCCTACAACAATTCGATCCATTCAGGAACCGGAAAAAGTCCCTTTTACCTCTTATACGGGATTCACCGTCGAACCTCCAATCTTGATCCACCTCAGGATCTCGGAACACCTGCCGTAGATCATCTACACACCGCTATCACTCAAGCTTTCAAGGAAGCCACGACCCATCTTCAACTAGCCAAAGAACAGTATAAAAAGGGAGCAGACCGACATCGAAGGGAGGCCCCCCAATACCGGGTTGGAGACCTAGTTTGGTTATCCACTAAACATTTAACTCTTAAAGGGCCTCGCACCTTCAATCCAAAATATCTGGGACCATATCCTGTCACCGCCATAATAAATCCAGTGGTTGTCAAATTAAGCTTGCCGTCCCACATGAAAATACATCCAGTTTTCCACGTATCTCTACTAAAACCAATGCAGCCTGGAACCCGATTGACTAAAGCTCCAGAACCTATTCAAGTTAATGGAGAACTCGAATTTGAGGTTAAAAACATCCTGGACTCCAAAATCATTAAGTCCAAGCTATACTATCTGATTGACTGGAAGGGCTACGGGCCTCAAGAACGATCATGGGAACCCTCTGAATACGTTCATGCACCTCGCCTAATCAAAAGATTCCACCAAACTTTTCCCGACAAACCAAAACCCCCGGGGGAGACAATTTTGGGAGGGGCCTTGAGGGGGGGTGCTGTCATGAGCACTGTTTCCAAGGAGTCAGGACAAGCCCAACATCCCCGGAAGCAGGCTCACAACCCCCGCCCCTGGTCCCAACCGACCCCTATCGGGGCCCTCTGGACCATGTCCTGGTGCCGTTGGCACCAGGCTCATAAGAATCACCAGTCCCGGCGCCAGAGGTGCCGGGCTCATACTTTGGATAAAGGTGCTTGGGTGGACTTACCTGTAGCAGACCATGCTGCATACTCACCTTCACAAGTCCTGGCAAAATGAAGCCCCAGCCTTCTGCTGGGTGGGACTATTTTTCAGAATCTGGAACTACTTTCTTACCTGGGTGGGGCTGGCATCACTCCTTGACTCTGGAACACAGGAACTCTTTTTCTCTTGGGCGAGGCTGAGGAGGAAGACACCTAATCACCTCAACACTATTTAAACCACACCCGATTGGAAGAATGTGCTTCGCGTTATTCTGCATCTGCAGCAGGACGCTCACCGAGTCAGCTCCAGTCTTCTAGTGATATCTTCTGCTCCAGCCTGTGAAAACAAGTCAGATCTTCACTTACCATCCAGGGATCCAGTCTCCGGCTGCACCTGCCAGCAAAGGAACATCAGGTTAGCAAAAGGCAACGCTTTAGCAGCCGCGCTTACTTACCTGAAACCACGGCATTTTCCGAATCCCGCGGCCTTTACCTGCAAGACAAAGAACTCCGGTCAACGTTTTAGCAGCCGCGCTTACTTACCTGAACCCACGGCATCTTCCGCATCCCGCGGCCTCTACCTGCAAGACAAAGAACTCCGGTTAGTGCAAAAAAGGGGGAAATTGGACACAATTATATTTTCACTTACCGGAGCTGTGCGCTCCTCGCCATCTCCTCTTCTGCTGCATCTCCGCACCTGCAAATCAAGAAAAAGATATTAAGAGGTGCGAATAAACCTGTCAGCAAGCATATTACTTACGTGCTCCTCCACGTGCACGGACCTTCATACTTACGTGCATCCGTATGCTCAGCATATAGCATTTCGGCACCTAAGAAACAAATGCAAAGACTTCATTAAAAGGTGCTCTCGAACTTTACAAAGCGACCAGCATCCGCTCGTGCAGAAAATGACGGCATCGCTTCTTCAGCAGCTTTAAACCCTCTGAGGCTACAAGAGACTTAAAGCAATCCGAGTGAAGTAACTGGAACCCAGCGCCCCTTCATCAGTCGCAGGATGGAGAGCCCAGCATTTACATATCTAAGGTGAGAGCTCATTCAGACTTTGGGCGGCCTCAGGGAAGAAACGAATAAGGAGGAGAAGCCCAACCAACAACCAGCCATTAATCCCTTTTTCTTCCCCCTGCAGACACCTTACTCTACAAGTCAGACATTCCATAAGAGGAGGTCCGGTCCCGAGAACCATCCGAGTCCTGCGCTTCTCAATTGAAGACACGGTAACTGTCCAGCCAGGTTCTGCGCCTCCGTGGGAACCAGGTGAGCGTTACAGTGCTCTTGTTGCTGCAAAGCTACACCTGGTACAGTTAGTATTGAGAGGGGGTGTTAGATGCGAGCTGGACCAGTTGAGGAGATCTAAAGTGATAGAACCCGCAGGGAATATCAAATGGATGTTGCCTTTGGTGGTAATGAAAAAGGCTAGTGGAGAATTAAGGCTATCTATAGACCTTTGTGAGCTGAATAAGCGTGTGGTGGTGGAAGCCGCTTCCCAATATGCCAGAAATGTTGGCTGTGAGAGGGAAGGTGATGTTTTTCTCCAATTTAGATATGGTATCAGTTTACCACCAGGTGGAGTTGGAAGAGTAATCAAAGAATTTAATTGTGTTTATCACCCATGAGAGTGTATTTCAGTTGCGCTTGGTGCCGTTTGGTCTAGTGCCAGCATTGTCAGTTTTCCAAAAGGTGCTGGACCAGCTTTTTAAGGATGTTTTTGTCTGTGGCAATACTTTTGAGGAGCATGAAGTGGTGCTTGAGCATGTCCTGACTATATTGGAAAACAGAGGGGTCACATTGAGAAGGTACACGTGCGTGTTAAGGGAATATTTGGTCAAGTATCTGGATCATGAGATCTCTGCGACTGCCATCAAGCCCAAGTCGGACCTGGTTAATGCCATCAAAAAGGTGCTGCCACCCAAGGATCAAGGAGAACTAAAATCCTTTCTGTGAATTTATAGAGTACTATCAGAGGTTTGTGAGGAATGTTTCTGACAAGGTTGTAAAAATTAGATCACTACTCATGAAAGGTGTGTAGTTTATTTGTGATAAGCAATGTGAAGATGAGTTTGACACAGTAAAGGGGTAGATTGACATGACGAAATCTGTAGGTAGATACAATACCTGTAAGACATGTGTGATTACTGTTGATGCTAGTGAAAACAGAATAGGTGCTGTGTTGTCGGATAGCAAGGATAGTAAAGAAGAGAAAATTATAAGTTGTGCGTTAAGGGTACTAAGTGGTTCAGAGAAAAACTATTCAATACACGAGAAGGAAGCCCAGGGCTGTCCTTGGGCTGTTGAGAAATTGAAAACCTTTGTGTGCGGTGTTGAATTTATAATTTGGACAGATCATGAACCCTTAAGGGCAATTTTTGAATCCAAGGGGTTGCCAGGGTATCGAGGAGAGTCGCAAGTTGGGGGGCCAGGGTGCAGATTCATAGATATGTGATGGAGGTCATTGCAGGGCGAGAAAATGTACTTGCAGATCATTCATCATGGTTAAGGGGAAACGAACCGGGGGTGAGCAAGAGTTGACCATCATGGTCTTTTTCACCCATGAAAGGATAGTAAGAAAGGATGAGCGGATGGCGGTCATAAGATCGGCGGAAGTGATGTGCAGGGATTATAGGTTTTGTGAGAGGAGTTTGGCCGTACAAGAGATTGCCAAGTGAGGCAGAGAGGTTGTATTGGGAAGTGCGGTCTGAACTTAGTGTCGAAGGGGGGCTGTTTTACAGGTGGGACCGAGTACTGGTGCCGGGGATCAGTGCAATGGAAATTGATTGAATTTGCTCACAAAGGGCATATTGGTGTTTTAAAGACCAAGAGCATGTTGAAGGTGGAGTGCTGGTGGTCCGGATTTGACTGGGAGATTGAAAGGTGTTTGAGTAAGTGTATTGAGTGTGAAAGGTCTGGAAAAGGGATGGTTGGGATCAAGCATCCTATTATTGAGGCAGACACGCCAGATGCTGTGTGGTGCGATTTGGCGTTAGATGTACTGGCTCCAGTGGAGTTAGGTGGAGGACGAGGAAAATTAATTTTGGTTCCTGTAGACTTGTTGTCTAAGTGGTCTTAATTTGAAACTTTTGCGTGAGATGACTGAGGTAGCGGTGGTGGAATTCTTGCAAACAGTTTTTGAGAGGGAAGGTCTTACTAGCAGTATTTTTGTATTTTTTTGTTTTTTTATTTTTTTTTACTTTGTTTATTGAATGGTCATGTTATCAATTACATATCACAGCATTGGATATGCACAGTGTACAATATTTACAGCAGTTAACATAATCTAGGGACTTTTCAACGTCATGGCATGTGGATTCAAAAGTGGTCATCATCGGATATCATATCACATAGGTAACTTTTAAACGAGGCCCAGATGTCCTTTTGGCAAGATGTCACAGGTACAGATAGCACAAATTGCACTTCACATATGTAAGGCCCTCAGAGAAAATAGTCTATTTTAGGTGAATGTTTAGACTTCCAACACTTTAATATACATTTCTTAACCAGAGCCCATGTAACATTAAAGAGCCTTCTCGTGGTCTCAGCAGATTTACCAATATCTCAAAATAAGTACTTAAGAGTCACAAGTGAGGATGGGATGTGCGTGATACCTTCTATTGATTCAGCCACAGTACCCCAGAAAAAAGCAACCAAGGGACATGCTCAGTACATTTGGAAAGGATCAGCCTGTGGGCTACCGCATTTTAAACATTCACCGTACATCCTTCCATAAATCTGGCCCTTCTAGCAGGGGTATAGTGTAACTGGTTCCAGATTTTAAACTGAATCGGGCGTAACCCAGCATTCAGAGATACGGTTTGTGGTAATTGGCAGTATTTGTGCCATTGCTCATCTCCTAATGTGGTTCCCACGTTTGCCTCCCATGTTGCTTTAATAGTGTTTTGAGGAGGGATATGTGATTGTATTGACACATACAAGTTAGACACCCCTATTTTCGTGCCATCATTGGACACTATAGCTCGTATACATTCATGTGTGTCTGGTTCTTTCAGGAAATGTCGGCCATTTCTTACTGAATGTGGCCCTCATCCGATGATATTGTGACAGTTTCTACTGTCCGCCCCAATAGTGTTTATGAAGTCACCCTGAGTAACGTATTCACCTTCCAGAAAGGAATCTTTGTGTCGTGTACTGAATATAACGGAGCTTAGTTCAGTAGGGGACGCAGCATATCTCTCCAGAGGTATTTGTTTAGCTGTATCTTCTGGGTCATATCAATTTCTAGCAAATTGGGCTTGTGATGCTAAGTGGTAAAGCTCGAAATCGGGTGTGGCCAGACTGCCGCTTGTGTATGGTTCTGCCAATTCATGCCATTTCATCCTTGCAACCCCAGGTCCCCATACGAATGTAGTGACCAAAGATTTAAGCTTATTAAAGAAGACCCTTCCTGACTATAAGGGGATATTGCAAAAGAAATATAACTGCTTTGGAAGGACAACCGTTTTCAATATTGCTATTCCTCTATAGAGTGAGGTTGGAAGCTTTGTCCACAGCTGTAGTTTCACAGATAGGGAATGCCGGTAAGTCTTGTAGTTGTCAACATGTAATGTTTGTTGTTCTCTTGACACAATGATACCCAAATAACGGACACGATTGGGTGCCCATTTGAACCCACTAATGTTTGATGGATGTCTGCTAGTGGGTGTGATAAGGAATAATTTAGATTTAGAATCATTTATTTTGTAGGCAGAATATCTAGCAAATTCATGGATGTCTTTCATAATGAGTTCGAGATTTTGATCTGGGTCTCGGACATGTAGACGAGTGTCATCCGCATACAGGGATATTATTTGTGGAGATCCTTTTATCCTAATCCCCCCTGTGTCCATGTACCTGTCCAACAAAGGCAGCTATAGGCTCAATGGTAAGGGTGAAATGTATTGGGGAGAAGGGATAACCGTGCCTAGTTCCCCTGCCAAGGAGAACTAATGCAGAAAATGTTCGGTTTGTGAGGACTCTCGCTGCCGGGTTAGTATATAGGAGTCGGACACAACTCAGGAAGTACGGGACAATTCCCAAAGCAGCTCAGCGCCATGAATAGATCTTTCCAGGATACTGAGTCGAATGCCTTTTCGGCATCTAAGGCAGCCACTACAGCCTTCGCATCTGGACTGATCTGAGCCACCGCCCCAAAGAGCCGCCGGAGGTTTAGGGCAGTTGATCTAGCCAGAATGAAACCAGACTGATCCGGATGCACTAAATAGGACATGTTGGGGAGAAGCCTTGTTGCCAGAATTTTAGCAAATCTTTTAGCATCTGTATTAATCAAAGATATTGGTCTATAGGAGGCCATATTGTGTGGGGGACGGTGTGGCTTTAATAACACTGTAATAATAGCTTCCCGCATTGACTCTGGGAGTGTGTCACGTTCCTTAGCTTCCTCCCATACACCCAGTAGGATAGGCGCCAATTCCTGATGGTACTCTTTGTATAATTCGATTCCCAGGCCATCTAATCCCAGTGCTTTCCCAGATGTTAGAGCCCTAATGGCACCAACAATCTCTTCCTGTGTTAGAGGTTGTTCTAGAGTGAGCTTAACTTCAGGCGACATCAAAGGGAGACCCAATTTATTTAAGTATTCCGAAAGCTCGTCTGTCATAACCTCATCCCTAATAGAATATAATGTAGAATACAATTGTGTGAATACGTCGTTCATGTCTTTATCCTGGGTCTCCATTGAGCCGTTTACAGCGTTAAATCCCAGCGATGGGATTGCAATAGTTTTCTGCTTTCAACATGTTAGCCAATGACCTACCAGCTTTATTCCCGTCACCATATCTGCAAGCCCTTACTGGGGTAGCCATATATAACACCTCCCTATCTGCTAACTTGTGAAATTCACCTAATAGCTCATTAATGTTTGCTAGAGTCTCCTTTTCATTTGTAGTACTATAATTATTTTCGTGGTCTCTAAGCTGGGATTCAATTTGCCCTAGTTCCTTTCTAATGTTTTTAAGTAATCCAGTGGTTTTGGCAATGAGAATACCCCTAATCCAGACCTTAAAGGTCTCCCAAAGTACTGATTGGGTGCCGACGGATCCGCCGTTAATGGCAAAGAACTCTGCAATTTCTATGTGTAGAGCATCGGTCAGAATGGGGTCTCTGAGGATCACAGAGGGCATCCTCCATCGTAGTACGTGTGGGTGGGAATCCTACAAATCAAGACACAGGAATGGTCGGATAGTGTGCAGACAGGATGTCACAACTCTGTACCATGTTGGCAATTGAGGCCGTTATCAACCAGTAATCTATGCGGGACTCCGAATCATGAACCCTGGAATAGTATGTGTATTCTGTCGTGTGGGTGGAGAGTCCCCCATACATCAACTAGGGCAGTTGCAACAGAATCTGGTGTAAGGTATGAGCTGATTTCATAAGCAGCCAGGGAGCATCAGAAGACCGGTATAATGTGTTCAGGATCACGTTAAGCCCACCCAGATCACCCAGGTCTCGTCTATTGGAAGAAGCATGTCCATAATTTGAAAGTAAAATTCCGGGTCAACGAGGTTGGGCCCGTAAGTGTTCACCAGTATCACTGAATGTCCAGTTATTTCCCCCTATACAAGTACATATCTTCCCAACGGGTCGACCGTGCTTCTTGTAAAATGTGTGCTTCTTGTAAAATGGAAACCCAGTGAGGAATGAACAAGTGGAAGGACTCCTCTCGCCTGCGTAGAGTATTCTGTACAATACCGCAGTGGACCCCAATTAGCGATAAAAGCAGCGTTCACCTTCTTTAAAGCATGTGTTTCCTGCAGCATCAGTATCTGTGGACTGTGTCGCGTCACATACGCACCCACCTTCGTAGTCTAACCTGGATCATTAAGACCCCGGGCATTCCAGGTTAGTAACTTGATTTTTAGCCCTTTACCCATGGGACCCTTAGGTGCCATTTACCCTTACCACGTCTACCAGTTACAGTAAGTGTACACTTGTTTTCCATACCATTCTTCATAACATGACCATTGTTTTCAAAACCTTTAACTTCCCCAACTCCTCTGGTGCCCCTCCCAACACTCCCGGTTCACAACACCCTGCCCTCCCACCCCCAGTCTTTGCCAGCAGCCTTTCTAATGGAGCTGTCGGCGTCATGTCCCCAGGTGGACATAATAAACTGTCTTCGCCCGAAGCATATTCAATTATTAACTTTATAACGCCTAGCCCCCTCGCACCATCAACCCCAACTAGATGATGTTACCCCCCCTTAACTCTTGGAACTTTCCCGGAGTGCGTATGCTGCAGCAGTCATGCCAGCCACAACCGTTCGCCACCGTCCGGGCAAATCTAGCAGCCTTGTATTGGTGCCAGCCACTTACTCCCCTTTTCAATAAGCATAAAGGATATGGAAGTGTACATAATTCAGTCTGCCAGATCTCTCCTGTCGTCATTAGGTCTTGGGCTTCTGTTTTGGTGCAGATTGCGGTTTCTGGGTGGAAGTGGGATAGAGGATTCAACATATTTCATAGCTTCTTTGGGGTTTTCAAAGAAGTGTGGTCTGCCTCCGTGTTGGATCCGCAACTTGTCAGGGAAGATCAATGCATATTGGATTCGGTGCAGACAGAGCTGCCTCTTCACCGAAATATAGGATCTCCACTGGGCCTGCACCCCCGCAGCAAAATCAGGATGTATGTGGATGTTGCTCTTTTTGTACCTCAGCGTTCCCAAGTCTGGAAATTCAAAGGATCAAGTCTCTGTCTCTGTAATTCAACTGTTTGGCTATAACGGTACAGGGAGAGGCCCCCGGTTTGTGTGTCGGTGCCAGAGTGTGATGGGCTCATTATACCAAGAGTTGATCAGAAAGAACGAGTCAGTAGGAAACGGGGACTTCAGGAGTGCTTCCATGAAGATTTCCATTTGGCCCTTGCCTGCGGATTCGGGAACTCCGACTATCCGTACTTTGTTCCTCCTGGACCTTGATTCTAAATCTTCGCACTTGCCTTGCATCTTGGCGAGTCCGTCCTTTAAGTGCGATGTATTGCGATCATGTTGGTCTACCTTATCTTCGGTCACGCTTATTCTGACCTCAGTTTCTGTGATGCGAGCACTCTTTCTCCAGTTTTGCCTTGAGCGACCCAATAGTAGCCACAATGTCATCCAGTTTGACATTCACGGATAGAAAGCCTGTCTGAATAGTGGCTAATAGGTGATCGTCTCTGGGATTCCCTGATGATGTTGATGGGCCATCGCCAGTTTGGGCTGCCGCCACAGTTGCCACCGGTGTCTGGGAGTTTGTGAGCGAATCCATAGGGCCTTTTCTTGTTGCCTGCACCCTTTGTCATTATTGAAGGATTACACAAAGGCTGGTCTACTGTGGATGATCTGGTGTGGACAGCAATTACACAGAGGAGATCGCACAGATTAGGGAGCTTGTTGTCTGTCAGTCCAGTCTCTCCCTCACAACCATAGGCGATAAGCAAGTTCTCTCTCTCTCTTGGTTCAGCAATGGCAATGTTCTCAGCGTAGCCTGTATTATTTGCATCTGTTTTTGTTGTCTTTTGTTAGTTTTTTCCCTTGCTACCAGATCTGGGTAATCAGCCGTTTGCTTCACTCAGCGGATATTGCCTCATTAATCGTCTCACAAGCGCAGGAGCCGTATGTAGGTGGTATTAATTGGCACCCTGTCTTTCATTGCCAATGCACCCTGCACGCGCTTTATGTCGAGGTGGTTGCTGTGAGAGTCGGAGCACATTCTATCGCACCATAAAACAACAGTGTCCCTTGCAAGCACGGATTATGCTGTGTGGGTGTGGTCTGGCTATCTGCAGTAAAATGGGTTCCCTAGGGGGCAGTTGTGGACAGTCCCCGGGGTACAGCAGGCATATAGGACACATGGTCTTATATGCAGAGGAGAGTTGCTAGCCTGTGGCTTATGTATTCAGTAATTATTTTAACGTTTCTGTCCCATCATCCCATGTAGGATGATCTCCCCGCCACCTCTCACCGGTGCTTTATTGGCCCCCTCCTGTAGGTAATAGGGTGGATTGTAGTCTCCCACGTAGAAAGACCACTCCTTTGTATTCAGAAAGCCTGGTGTACGTTCTCCAGCTTCCCGGGCTTGTTTGGCTATTAATTGCGATGACCTCAGGTTGTGGATTGAGGTCTACTCAGGCGCACTGGTGTCCCACCCAGTGCTGTTCTGTAACAAGGCCTGTTGTGGAGCTGTCTCCAGGGTCGCAGAAAATGCCAGGGCCTTTATAGTCTATGCAGTGCCCAAGCGCCAGCCTTTCCCGCGTCCATTCTGTATTTACTATAACAACTATTCAAAGCGTGTCCGGGATAGAATCCAATTGGGTCTGTAGCATACCTGGTGCATATCTGGCCAGTAGGCACTGGTACATGTCAGGGTTGCTTCAGCAGCGCTGCCGGGCTCAGTCAAATCGCTATCAATGAGGGGCCAACCGTTTAATAAGGATATTAAAGTATAGTCAAATCAGCTTTTCCGTGCAGGGCAGGGCTTGCATAATTCTTTTTTTTGGTTATCCCTCACGCGGGTCGCAGGTCCTATTGCGTACCACCGGTAGCCACCTCCTACAACAACGGTATCTCGTTAGAAGTACAGCGCGAAGGGGCTTAGTACCTGGTAGTCGGGTTGAGTGGGAGCTGTTGATCTATCGCGGCTGCCTTCCGTAGCCGCAGTTCTGCAGGGAGCCACCTCACGTGTCTCTGGCAGTGTCACTGCATGTGCCAATTGCGGTCAGTGAGCCCCCAGACTTGGGCCACAGGGTCCTTCACCACGGTCTCTCAGCCGGATCTGGGCAGTCCACCTGTTGCGCAGCAGCTCTCGATGTGGGCAAAGCAGACCCTGTTCCTTGTATGTAGTCCGGTGTCCCCACGGGGGAACTACGGTGCACAAGTCACCAATGGATATTAGGTCTGCTCAAGCAAGGATAAGGGTTGCATTGCCTGAGAGGTTGTATGGACTCAGGATGTCTTCCCATGCTGTCACAGAGTGAGTGCGTTCGAGTTGATGAGGGAGGCCAAGGGGAATGCCAAAGTGACGCCTCTCTGGCTACGGAGAGCAAGGGACACAGATGTTGTTGTGGCAGAGCTGACGAGACAGAAGAAAAAGAAAAGAAGGGCGTGGGTGGAAAAGGAGAAGGAAAGGAAGGGATGCAAAGCTGTTAAGGTCTGCAAGGGTGATTGGATCTGCATGAAAAAGGGGGTTGTCAAAAGAAAGGGAGATCTGTTATTTTTGGATCCTGTGCAGGTGTGTGAGTTATTGAGAGGATCTGTGAGGGTGAGCGGTGGTCAAGTGTGGAATTTAGGGAGAGTGGCTCCTGTGAGGAAGAGGATGTGTGGTTATATATTATTGAGGAGAGGAGATTTGTTGTGTTGTAGCTCCATGTAGACGTGAAACTTGTGGAATGTTTGGGGTTGAATGGGTTCCAGTGAAGCCAGTTTAAAGTAGCTGGTGGAGCCGGTGGGTGCGGGGAGCTGGGGCTCACTTTGAATGATCTTGTACAAGAATAAAAGTACAAGAAATCTTACCTGTGATGTGTGGATGTACTTTATTTCAGTCAAGTCTAACATGGATAAATCAGAATGTACCCCCCTACTAAAGTTATGAAGCACACATAGTTCTTCTTGTGTTTCAGAAGCAACAGCAGCATGTTTGTGGTGGAGAACTGAAATTGTAATGTAACTGTCAATCTTCCTGATATTGAATGGGGGTACCGCTGCTCTCATGGACTTAAACTGGGTATGCAGCGGATTGGCGTACACAGAACTGCCACCGTTCTGCGGAGTTGTTTGTTCCACGGCAACCTTGCAACCTCCCATCCTGGTAGTACCTGATGTCAACATCACAGCAATCTATAAGCATCCAATGACCAAGCCCATGCTCATATTGCATCAGCGGTCTCGCGGATCTCTGAGTCTGTGCCGCCTGCGCTAAGGTAACTATATAACGCAGGAGTCAAGTGACAAGCTGAATGAGATACCACAGCAATACAGATTGATCAGTAGTGCCAAAACATTTTTTGTTTCATTTCTCACTCCTGGGGTGCAAGCAGGAGCAAACGCCAATTGGCTGCAAATTACGAGGTGGGAGCTCATTCAAATGGCCAATGACACAGAAAATGGGTTAAATGCTATTAGGGAGGAACTTCGGCTATAAGACTAACCACCTTGCAGAACCTGCATGTACTCTACATGTTAACTGCCATGGAGCGGCTGGGGTTTCCGCAAAACTGGGCACTTCTTGCTGCATGTTCATACCCTCCAACAATGGGGACAATGGAAGCATCACACAGGCAATACAAGGTTTGCACACTTTGTGCACCACTTTGGAAAAAAAGGTGGGGTGCAAAATGATGACTGGTTCACATCGATTTTTTTTCATGGGTGCCTGTATTGCTCTCCTCTGAAAAGTGCACGGAACTACCATAAATAACCAATGCAATTAGAGCAAATACTTTGTCCAAAAAAACAGACAGACACAATAATTCACAGCCACGCACCCTTTAGAAGTTAATCAGCTCTTTACGGCTATTTATTCGAAGTTTACAGGTACATACAAATAACTCATAAAACTAACATGGCCATAAGTAAAGAAAACCAAAAGAAATACATCACCGTGAGCGTAAATTGTGTCCTCATCTCGTCCAGAATCGGCTGGAAGACTCCAGAGGGACAGCCAGGAAGAGAGTGCTACAGCTCACGGGAAGGCCAGACGGAGCATCCTTCTCTGGCTGAAGTCTCACCTGACCCCCCCAGATGTTCCGCCTATATAGGCACTCCAAAAAAGGAGTTAATTCTCGAATCATCTGGAATTGCACCTGCGCAGTTGAGGGACAGCCGTCGGTTGCCAGCTGGGTCAATCGAGAGCCCCCCCCAAGGAATGCAGGGCCTCCCTGCTCTAAAACTCAGAAAAAATATGCTTCACAGAGAACAGTAGCAAGTCATAACAACGTTAGCTTTTCCCGGCAGAAATGGCCTTGACTGCATACCAAGTTTGAAAAAACATGTTTGTCTCAGCACTGTGAATCTAACACTTCAGCAAAATGTGTGCAGCCTTTCACTGCGGAGTGAAGTAAATATCCAACATGGCTGCGAGCACTCCCAGAATGCATTGTGTTCCTGTGCCATTTTGAACTAAGCATAAATTGAGCAGAACAGTGCCCTCATGGATGAGTAATCTCCTCAAAGTGCTAATGCCTATCGTGTTAGTTAATTATTGTATTTGCCAAGTGGTCCTGGGGCGTTGCAGGAGACTCATGCTTAAATTAACCCCTATCATGTCACTCACAGTACACTCCACTGATCTTACACCACTTGAGAAACACTTCCACACCCAAACTGAACAACCGGACAAGCCTTGCATGATTCGAATCTCACACACAATTGGCCCAGAGGGAACACTGTTCGCACACCCCAATGATCCTGAAAATGACTTTGAAACATATGTTGATCCTACCGGTGATGGGGATTGTTGTTTTTTGCAATGGAGCTCAGTAGAGTATACAGGGGATTTGTGCAATGTGAGGAGTGTTGGTACCTTAAATTCCTTTGGCAAGATGAAAGAGATGGCCAGTGTAGTTGATAAATCAACTAGAGGGGGGGAATCTAAATATGCATTTCCAACGTCCAAAACATAGGAGAAAATACAGGCTTGGAGAATATTACTGAAATGTGTGTGTATTTCTGCCATTTTATTGGATTGGTTTTCATTACTGCTAAATCCTAGAGAATCTTTGGACTATCAAGTACGCAGTGGGGTGGCTGGTTAGCACAAATATGTACGAGTTTATATTAGAATGTGCTTCCGCTTAATGTCTAGAATGCATGGGCGCTTTTGCGCATTGGACAAGATTGCGGCCTCCGTGTGAACTCCACAGAGATGGGGAGATTACCGCGTAAGAATGAGCTCATATCGAAGACTCTCCACATGAAAGTCGAGTTTTTCATTGTGTGAAGGGTGAGAGCACATATGTGGCGAAACACAGGCAGCTGGGAAGTGACGGGAACCACGGCATTGGGGTCTGGCAGGGCGCGTGGCACGCAGCAGTAAACTGAATGGAAATGACCCAGTGTGCTGGCGAGTAACGTTTGATCCCTCTGGCCTGAGTTCCCCCGACTGACAAAGGCACCCAGCGAATGCAGCGAATACCCGCCAAATGAGAGGAAAGAATTGGTGTGACGGTGCATCCTGCCCCAAGGCCGGGGCCTGCAACGCAGCCTGCATCGGGCGCGGCACGGGACCCAGCAGCTCCATGATACGAGTGAGGGGCGCAGCCGGGAAGTACTGAAGACTTCAGACGTGTTATGTGGGTGATCCCACTGTGAGGGATAACTGCGGTGAGTAGAGCCACGTTCCCAGGTCCCTCATAGTGCAACGGTGAATGTGGAGGTTCCCTGCGTGTGAGTAGCGTGACATGTGGCGGATCTGACCTGCTCTGTGCGTACCACATTGGGGCAAATGGAGGCCCCTTACTGCTGGCATGGCGTGGCACGGTGCGTGTGTGAGTAACACATTTGAATGCTGGGCCATCGTGATGCAGGCTTGACCCATGGGCCTCCCGTGCACCTTTGAGAACATTGGGCCACTCGGTACAGGCGTGATTTGGGACCGCCCTGACCTGTGTCCCAGGAAAATATATATACGGGCACGGACTCCTCCGTGGGCGGCTTCAGTGGGGTGTTCTCTGACGATAGCGGCGTGTGGCAAGACTGCCCTGCCGGCATTCTACTTTACTGCGACCTGGTGGCTGACAAGCAACTGTTGAGAAGAGCAGCGCTGTAATTGTCAGAGAAGTGCATGGAAAAGACTTTGTTGATAGTGCCATGCTGTCCATATACCAATTTATAACTTAATGATTATGTAGCTACTGAATAACTGACACTATAACAACCCTGGATATGAGTCATTGTTGGCACTAGCAGACGAAGCACTGCGGTTGGGGGCCCCATAGACTATCTGTTTTTTCCCTTCGGTAACAACACTGAGTGGCACCAGATGACGATGTACTGTGGTCGGAGGCCCCATTGACTAGCTGTTTAAAAAAAAAAAAGTATTTATTTATTTATTTCACCTTTTACAATAACATTGAGCGGCCCGCTACTGGGAACATTAACCCTTTTGTTCCAAGATGCTCAGGAAGTGGTAAGCAGGAGGTGTAGCTGGAGCGGGACTCAGTGATTAGCTCCTTGGTTCTTGGTCAGAGTGTTGCAGTGTCTGCACGCTGGCACATCATGCCTAAGGGTGCAGGCCCTAAGAAAAGTGGCACCATAGACCAGTTTACAAAACCCACACCAAAAGTGGCGGAGAAGGCGAGTGAAAATGCCAGTGACCAGATGCAGATCGAAGGAGCTCAGGCTGCATCGCCTATTGATCTCTAAGGGGTGATAGCCCTGATGCAGCAGGGGTTCGCCTCCATCAATGATAAAAGTGATGGCCTTACAGTCAATTTTATGACAATCCGCGCCCAGTTGAAGAAGGCGACGCAGCGGATCACGGAAGCAGAAATGCGCATCAGCAGCACAGAAGATGCCATCACGGCGCTACAGACCAATGTCACGACTCTTGTTAAAGATTTTGGCAGCATCAAAGCTAAGTGTGAAGATTTGGAGGCGAGGTTGAGATGCAATAACATTCGAATCATAGGAGTGCCTGAGGACGCTTTGAAAGGCGCGAAGGAGACGGCGGTGGAAGAATTATTGAAAGCCCTGTTGGGGGATCTTGGGTGGTCCCCTCTGTAGTTAAGCATGCACACAGGGCTTTAATGGCAAAGCCGAGACCGGGGGGTACCCCAGACCAATGATTGCCTGCCTAATGAACTACAGGGACAGAGATCTTGTGTTGAAAGCCTTGCAAGAGAAGCAGGAGATGAAGATGGGATGGATTTGCATCTTTCCAGACTAAACCTAGCAGTACAGCAAGAAAGATGCACGTTTACTGGTGTGAAGAAGCTCCTGCGGGAGTATGGAATTTCTTACGCTATGCTATACCCCACCAGGCTGCGTCTGCAGTTTAAGAACAAGACGTACTTCTTCACGTTCCCTGAGGAGGCCATGTCTTTTGTGGAGGCCAATATCCTGCTCCCTACGGGGAGGGTGCCAGAGGAAACCTGACATGGAGCTGTAAAGGAATCTCTCACTCACAATAATGCAACAAGGATGTGTTGATAGTAAAGTATATTGGCTATGATATACATGCTACAGATAGGGGGAAAAGGAATGTTGTTAACACGCGGCCCCCCATTTGTGGGTGGGGGAGGGATCTGTTTTGGGAAAGTTGGGATGTAAAAGTTATAAAAGTCACAGAATCAATGCAATACGTTACGAGTTCAGTGAGGTGGGATACAAAATAAAGTCATTTATGGTAAATCGGAATAGAATCCAGGGTTGGGGAAAAACGTAATGATATAACATCGCTTAATTGGAATGTGCCAGGGTTGGGCACCCCTAGGAAGGCAAGAAAGTTGCTTCATACACCAAGAGCTGGGGTTAAACTTTTGTTCTTGCAGGAGACCCACCTGATAGATATTCAAGCATGCAGGTGGTCCCCGGGTGGGGCGATAAACAATACTATACGTCCTACTCTACCAGATCATGAGGGGTTATGATACTGGTGCATCGTTCTCTACCATTTATTTACTTAGGATCCAAAAGTGATGAGCTTGGCAGGTTTGTCTATGTCCATGGGAAATTGGGAAATATGGAAGTTCTCCTGATAAATGTATATGGGCCTAATGTCGACGATCCAGTCTTATGATATGCTATTTCAGGAATGTGCCAGGTATCCCTCTGCAGAGGAGACTTCAATACCATATTAGACACACAGTTGGACTGCACCTCAACGATGCCTAGACAAATGACAATTGCTGCGCGAGCGATACTCGCACACATAGAGGACTTGGGGTTGAAAGACGTGTGGCGTACACTTAATGGCATGCAGCTTGCATATACTTTTTACTCATCTCTGCACAACACGCACTCGCACATCGACCTGTGCCTAGTCTCTCATAAACTGTTGAATTTAGTGGTTGAATGCAAGATACTACCCTGCACTCTATCGGACCACTCCCCAGTATTAATCTCATTAGATATCCTTGGGAACACGACACCCAGGCCTCCTCATTTGAAGACACAGCCTTCTGGGTCAACATGGTGCAACACATTGACTGCTATTTTGCCATGAATGAAGGGTCGGTAAGGACACATGCCATCCTGTGGCAGACGTTTAAAGTATATATTAAGGGCATAGCCATGTCCACAAAGTTCGGCGTGCTGCGAGATATTAGAAGGGAAATAGCAAGGCACGAAGAGGCATTGCCGAATCTGCAGAAGAGATATCTCAATAGTCCATCTCCCCAGATAAACTGCGAGATTAAGGAGGCATTAGATAAATATCGAGATGCTGAGGATAGAGAGCTACAGTATTTTGACAAACCTGCAACGGTACATCGGTATGGGGAGCAGGATCGGCCCAGGAAACTACTGACATGGGCAGCCTGCAATGATCGAGGTAGCTCCTCTATTCCGGGTGTGGCCCGCCCAGGTGGCTCAATAGCCAACATGGTGGATGAGGTGAATTCGGTATTCCATGATTTTTACAGGGATTTGTACTCCCCAAGAGTGTGACCACAGAGCTGGAAATCGATCAATACCTCGTGGGGATCTGGACAACGCTTCTATCCGCAAATACACCTGCTGCACTGGAAGCGCTGATAAGCCTGGTAGAAATGAAGACAGCCATTCGCAATCTTCCGAGTAGGAAAGCTCCCGGCTCGGACGGTCTCAGAGCCAAATTTTACAGGGAATTTGTGGATGTGCTTTATCCTTGGCTACTGTTGGTACGGGTTGAGGCGTTGGCGTTGGGAATTCTCCCAGAGTCCTTGCGTGGCACGTTTCCGGAAGACTGCGCATCGTATCGACCGCTATGCCTAATAAATATAGATGCGAAAGTGTTCGCTAACATTTTTGCAATTAGACTGAACCCTCTGATGCCATATACGGTACATGAGGATCAAGCCAGGTTTGTGCTGGGTAGGTCAACAGCGTCCAATATGCGCCGGGTGTATAACGTGATCGCTCCGATGCTGCAGAGTGCTCAAGGGGTGGCAATATCGCAAGACATGCGTAAGGCATTTGATAAGGTATACTGGCCATTTTTGTTTAGGGTATTGGATAACTATGGGTTCGGGCCAAATTTCCAAAAATGGGTGGAACGACATACTGATGTACATCAGGAACCAAGAGGGTAATATCTGTGGTTCAAGAGTTTGGGGACTGCTCCAGACTCTGCCTAAACAGTAATAAATCTGAGGTGTTCCCATTAACTGATACTACACAAAACCCGGCAACTTGTTCGGACAACGCGGGTGCTGCCTGAGCATAAGGTATCTTGGAGTGGAGATTGCGCACACACCCGCTTTTACCGAATCACTTAACTACGAACCCTTGGTGGCCAGTATTAGCACTAAACTGGAGCGCTGGAAACAGCTTCCTATCTCATTAATGGGGCGAGTGGCATTACTAAAAATGACTATATTACCCACATTTTTCTATCTATTTTGCAATATACTGCTATGGCCGGGTAGACACTATTGCCCAGATGTGTTCTTCATTTGTCTGGCGGTGGCAAAACTGTGTAAAATGGCAGCGGCTTACATTATCATATGAGTTGGGGGGGGCCTGGCCGCGCCAGACTTCGAGCTATATTATTTGGCTGCTCAGACATACTACGCAATATATTGGGTGGATGGGGGTCCGCAGTCATCACATGCATGGTCGGAGAAGCAGGGGGCCACACCATCTTTGCTGATACATACAATCATGGGACACATATATCGTCCTACCCAGCTGGATCCTGTTAGGGCTACACAGGCGGCATGGGCTAGATTGGTCCAAAGCACGGCGCTGTTTAACCGGCCTAGGCCGCTTTGGGATGCACCCTTTTTAGGCCCCACACAGGATAAATTACTGGCGTTGCGATCCACCAGGGGACGCAGAGATGGACTGACGCATCTCCGCTCGTCTCCTCGACAGGGCACAGATCGCGGGACCTGAGCCCCCCCTGACGCCCCAGGAGAGAGGAGCTGACACCACCCAAGCCCGTAGGAAGGTGTCGGGCACCCCTGGCCCAAATTTGAGTCCCGGAGGTGGAACCGATCCAGAGTTCTGAGCACTCAAACCCCCGCGGGTCAGAGGCCCCTCCTCCTCGTGGCGCCGCGGCTCCGCGGAAGACTACGGCGAGGCCGGACCTGAGCGAGGCCTGTAGAGGGCCCCGCCCGGTGGCTCCCTCCCCCTGCCAGTTGCTCTCTGGTGGGGGCGACTCATGATTCGCACCGGGGGCAGACGCGGCTGGCCTGGCCGTTGGAAAGGAAGACGGCAGCACAGTGAAACGGAAGCCCGGGACAAGGCCCGCGCCTAAAGGAACAGGGAGTCGGCGGACCCCGGTGAGCCCCGGCGGAGCACAGGAGGTGGGCCTCTCACAGTCCTGAAGGTGTAACACACGGACTCCCTCAAGTCGAGCGACGCCGAGCGACGCACCTGGGCCTAGGAGGTTGGGAGTACTGGGCCTGGGCTGGGCAAATGATTATCGAGGCTGGAGGCAGGTGAGCCCCCGCCATACGCTTGGGCAACGGGGCACTCATCGAACCGTACAGGCCCCGGTCAAACTGAGGTAGCACACGGAACCCTGCGGAAGGTGAACACCCCTAGCAAGCCGCGTAAAGGGAATCGCAAACAGTACCGCCGATCCGGCGGAGCGGTAGTTGAGCGGCTTGGGAAGCGCGAGGCGGGGGAGGCTACCAGGCATAAGAGGAATCTTCATTTGCAGAGGGGAACTGGTGAAGCCCCGGCCCTCCCGGAGCTGAGTCGCTGCGTTCTGCCCCGGGGCGGACACTGGCCCCACCCCTCCGGCCGCTGTCGGTGGCTCGAGTATGCTGGGGTAGGGCCCTATGAACTGGAGGGAATCCCTGCAGAAGTTTCGTCGCATGCCTCCCGGGCCCCAGACGCCCCCCGAAATGGCGGTCCAGACGCAACAAGAATCGGCGGATGCAAACATAGTCACCAGGGGTATGTCTGCTTTATTGGAAGAAATTAAAGGCTTCAGGGCGGACATTACTTTACGACTGAACTCCTTAGACAAAAAAGTGGACAATATCGACGATAGGGTCCAGGCACTGGAGAACAACACAGCCTCGAGCGACGTCTTCGAGACTCAATTTGACATGCGCCTGTCGGAGCTCGAGAGAAGAGAAGTGCGCCCTAAAAATGGACGATTTGGAGAATCGGGAACGCCGCTGCAACTTACGTTTTCTAGGTTTTCCGGAACATGACGGTGAAACGCAAGCAGACATAATCAGGGCCATCAATGCGGTAATAGGAGTGCTATTTGAGGGGGCTAATACTAACAAACCCACCATTGATAGGGCCCACAGAGCGGGGGCGTCCTCCAGAGGCCCCAGATCGGTGTTAGTCCGCTTTCACTACTTTTCCGAAAAAAACAGAATCCTCGAACTGGCTCGCAAGAGGGGCCCGGTGGAGTGGGAAGGAGCCCGAATCTCGATTTACCAAGACTTGTCGGCCTTTACCCTCGCAAGACGCCACCTCTGTTCTCCGCTGACGAAGATGCTCCACTCCAAGGGAGTCCGGTATAGGTGGGGGTATCCTTTTTCACTCTCCTTCGAGTTCGAGGGTTACAAATACGCCCTGGTCACCGAGGATGACATCCAGAGAGTGTCGGGTGAACTATTAGACAATCCAGGCATGGAGATGGGGGACCAGGACCAAGCGCGAGCCCCGACAGGTCCGAAAGGGAATAAAGCCCCGAAGGAAAGGCGCAGAGTCCGAGGCCAAAGAAAATTTAGGAGAGTGGCTCCAACATCACCGGCCCCCTCGAATGGCTGAGGCGAGTCACTGGTGCACCACGAAGAAAGGGACATTTGAACTTGTGAGCGAAGGGTGATGTAGCAGTTTTTTAATTGCATTGAATCCGGGAATAGGGGGGGGGGCTCGAGTTATGATTCACGAAGAGATAATGAGCCCGGAGGGGGGAGACATCGGTGGCCTGGTTTGGGTTTTTGGTCAATGCCACGAATCAGCCAGGCGTTCAGGGGGGAGGGGGGCGGGACGAGGGGGGTTGGGTGTTGGGGTTACAGTTATAGCGCGCCAAGTTTGCGGGTTACTCGTGCGCCCCGGGGGCTCTTTCGAGCCAACTGTGGGTTGCAAAGGCAAGGTGGGAGCTACAACGCTTGCGTCTTTTGAGAGTGGAGTTATGAGCCTTGACAAGTCCTCTGATGGATGACTCACTCCAATCCTTGACAGTGGGGACTTTGAATGTCCGTGGGCTTAACACACCTACAAAGAGGTCGCTAACTATGAGGGAATTTGCGAGGCAACGTCTACATTTCCTCTTTGTACAAGAGACCCATTGGGTTCGGGGTAAAGAGCCTAAGCTCAAGGCCAAAACCATAGACCAGTTGTTCACGGCCTCCTCACAAACAAAGAAGCGGGGAGTTGCCCTGTTGGTGTCCCCCGGGGCCCACTCGGACCCGGATGTTCGGTATCTCATGGTAAAGGGGGATGTGCGGGGCCGCTTATTCACAATGGTTTGCATATACGCCCCGAACGAAGCGCAGGACACCTTCTGGGAGGGTATGAAAGAGAAGATAATGGCTTTCTCCGAGGGCACTCTTCTGGTGGGGGGGGACTTCAACATGGTACTTTGTCCCGAGCGGGACAGGAAATCTGTAAAACCTTGCCCCAACACCCGTCTCCATAGGAAGCTGGCGATGGCCTTTCAGGAAGTGAATGGGGTATTGGGGTTATGCGACACATATGTCCCTGTGCAGGGCCGGAACCCCGACTACACATTCTACTCTAAGCCACATGATGTTTTTTCGCGCATAGATTACATTCTGGTGGACACCCTATTGCAGGGAGAGGTCACAAGCTCAGGAGTAGTGACCGTCCCCTGGACAGACCATGACATGGTAAAGATAAGGATCGGCCTCCCCCCCGCACCGGCAGCTGAATCCCGGTGGAGGTGCAATGACCTCCTCTTGCAGGACAAGGAGATACGACAATCCCTCCTGGTAGCCATAGAAGATTACTTCACCCTTAATGATAATGGGGAGGTCGGTACCATGGGAGTATGGGAGGCTTTTAAGGCAACTATCAGGGGAACACTTATTGGCATTGGGTCCGGGAGAAAAAGGGAGAGGGAGCGCAAAGAGAAACAGTTGAAAGACAAGATAGTGGCTATCCAACAAGGGGGAAAGCTGAAAACACAGATGTTCCCTGGGCAGTGGGAGGAACTGCAGGGGTTGCGGGCTAAGCTAGCTGACCTTCAAGTGGGACAAACGGAAAGGAAGCTCTCTTTTCTAAAACAAAAGTATATGGAAAAGGGGGAAAAGGCGGACAGGATATTGGCCTGGAGACTTCGGGAACTTAGGAATAGCAGGAGGGTCAATTCGATTCGCACTCCAGAAGGGGACTCTACCACAAGGGACGCCAAGATCGCAGAACAATTTAGGCTGTATTATGAAAAACTGTATTGCTCAGAATATTCGGGGAATGGGAAAGACGTTGATAGATTCTTGGACTCACTCTCCATCCCAGGCCTTCTCCCCGAGAAGGCCGAGGTATTAGAACAACCCATCTCCCCAGAGGAAATAATTGACAGTATCGCCTCCTTAAAGAGCGGCACCGCCCCGGGAGACGATGGCTTCACAGTCAAGTTTTATAAGACCTATAGGACCGCACTTGCCCCATTCATGGCCAAGATGTTCAATGCCGCGTTAGTTCAACGCTCCCTCCCATCCTCGATGATGTCAGCTCTAATTGTAGTCCTACCTAAAGAGGGCAAGGATCCCACACGTTGCCAATCCTACCGCCCTATATCTCTCCTCAATACTGACGTTAAAATTCTGGCTAAGCTCTTAGCGAATAGACTGGCAAGGTTCCTCCCTACCCTGGTGCACGGGGATCAGGTGGGCTTCATCCCGGGGCGCCAGGGGTCCGATAACATTAGAAAAACCCTCGACCTTATGCACGAGGCATCCAGGCAAGGAGTGGAAGGGTATCTCCTTTCTCTCGATTCAGAAAAGGCATTTGACCGTGTCGAGTGGCCTTACATGGGCAGAGTTCTCCGAAAGATGGGCCTAGGAGACAATTTCTGTGGGTGGGTAGCGGCGCTTTATAATGCTCCCTCAGCGAGAGTGTTGGTTAACGGAGGCACTTCAGAGCCCTTTTCCCTTACTAGAGGCACCGGGCAAGGATGCCCCCTGTCGCCCCTATTGTATGCCTTGGCAATGGAACCCCTAGCCATAGCGGTCAGGAACGACCCGGCAATCACGGGAATACGATGCGGAGAGTGCGACTTCAAACTCTCCCTATTTGCAGACAACATATTGAGTTACCTAACCAATATTCAAGAATCCCTGCCCCGTCTGCTCGACCTCATACACACCTTTGGTTCTTTCTCAGGGTTGAAGATAAACACTTCAAAATCAAGCATTATGCCCATGGGTCAGAGCGACCGAGACATCGGGAGCAACTCCGACGTTCTGGGGGTCAGAATTGAAAGAGAAGCCACTAGGTACCTGGGCACCACCATCCCCAGAGAGCTGTCACAGCTATACCAGTGTAATTTCCCGGGGATCCTTGCTCAGATCAGCAGCGACCTCAAAAGATGGGCTCCCCTCACGCTTTCCTGGCTGGGTCGAATGGTCACAGTCAAGATGAATGTTTTGCCGCGCCTCCTTTACCTCTTCGCAGCGCTTCCTACTGTGATTCCCGAAACCTTTTTCGAGGTACTTCAGTCCCGTATCCTCCATTTTATTTGGAGCGGGAAGAGGCCCAGAATCAAAACCTCCACCCTAACCCTCTCGAAGACACACGGTGGTTTTGGACTCCCCGACTTCCGACTCTATTATAAAGCAGCTCAGTTCAGGGTGATGCTGGAGCATATGCGAGACAACATGGGCACATACTGGACATATGTTGAGGACATCCACGCCCACCCGAAAAAAGTTAGAGATTTTTTTTGGGCCTCTCCTAAGGTTCTCCCGCCCCAGCTGCAAGCGCACCCCACTTTGGGAGCCCTGTGGGCGCTATGGAAACCTAGCAAAGCTAATAAACACCTATCCACTTGGCCTTCCCCGCTGTCCTCACTCTGGGGACCCCCCATCGACCTGGACACAAGGGGTTTCCGCGACACGCAAGCCTGGTCAGACTTGGGCTTGGAAAGAGTATCACAGCTGTCACGTGAAGAGGGCTTCATAGAGTATGGTAACCTGATTGAGGCCCTGGTAGATAGACCCCCACGATTTTCGAATACTTACGATTGAAGGGGATATTGTCCCAACCCCGGTGGTCCGAACAGCTGATTCGCCCCCTCACCCCGTTCGAATCTATCCTCGCCAAAAGTACATCACGTAAAGGTGCGTTGTCCAAGTTTTACAGTGTCTTGATAACATCCGATCTGGAGGGTAGACAACCCTTCAAGCACATATGGGAAGAAAGGCTGGGAATGCCATTGGATGACCATACCTGGAGGGCCGTTTTTAAAAGTATCTTCACGGGCTCTCTGTATACGGCCGCCATGGAACATAGTTTTAAAATCCTTCACTCTTGGCATCGCCCCCCGTCCCTGCTGTCTAAAATGTTTCGAGACGTGTCTCCTTACTGCCCCCGGGGTTGCCACCAGAGGGGAACCTGGTTTCACATGTGGTGGAGTTGTCCGGCTATACAGGTTTACTGGTCGGAACTGCTCAGTTGGATCAAAGATATTGAGGGGTTCGGTCCATCCCTGCATCCCTTAGAAATCTTGCTGGGCACCCCCCTGTCGGAGACGGAAACAAATGTATACCCCAAGGTCATTGGTGCCATGCTGCGAGCAGGGAGGTTGGCGCTCGCTCAAAAATGGAAGAGCGGCCTGGCCCCCTCTAAGGAGGAATGGCTCCGCAAGCTCAGGGTGATATTCTCGTACGAAAAACTTACTGCAGTAGCAAATGATACCATGACGAACTTTGTACAAGAATGGGCTGCAGTTCTATTGCACGATGACTGTGTCTCCATGCGCTTGTGGGGGGGGGGCATCGAACTGGCCCTGTACGGGGTAAACCTGAGCTGTTAAGATTTTACTATATTCACCCCACCACACCCTGCAGAGTTCACTATTGTGGCCAATGTTGCTAGTCTCTCACGCCTACGCTGTGTATATGTTTGGAAAGTGATGGGTCAGGTCGTATGCATCAGACCCGCCCTGCGGCCACCTGTAGCCGGAGAAAGTGGGTGAAATGTTGTATTTCTGATCTACAGTTCGATATGCAGCCGAATGTAACTGTGCAGATTTGGCAGGCCTCCTCAAACCCTTCTTAGACCCGGCCTAGCCTTTGCCCAGCTGTCTCTTAGATGGACCCCACTGTCACGTGTGCTAATTTTATTTACCGTATGGCTTGCAAGTGTTCTCCCCGGAACTTTAATACCTTTGCAACACCTCTAAACTTGGCTTGTTAATCGTTCAGGGGGGTGGGGTGGGAGGGGGGAAATGGGAAAGGGTGTTAAGGTAGAAATATCAGAAAATGTTACTGACAATGTGACTCATTGTGATGCTTTTGCAGATCGGGTCGATTGTCCGGCCCGACCTCATTTCTGTTTATTGTCAATAAAAACAAATTTGAAAAAAAAATTACTGGCGTTGCACTGGCGGAAGGCTGGCGTATCATATATGGGTGATTTATTCTGTGAGGGTGTGTTTATCACCTGGGATTTGATGAAGGTGCATGTCGGTGACACACTGCTCCATAGACTTCAATATTTTCGACTGCGGTCAGCCATAGCAGCGGTATGGCCAGGGCTCCCACAGGAACCTGGGACACACCCGCGCCTTAGCTACTTGTTTTCGCCCAATACAGGGAAAAAATCTGTGTTGGCGCTGTATAAATTAGCACAGAGGTCTTGGGGTACACAGACGGTGGACATAAGGGGGAAATGGGAGACAGATCTTGGCGCCAACTTCTCTGACACTCATTGGTCTCAAATATGTATGTTGACGAAGCAGGTGTCATTGAACAGCAGATATAGATTGATTCATTTCAAAATTATAAATAGAACGCACCTGATCCAGGTTCGCTTTAGGAAGATATTCCCCTCCTCGGAGCTGAGATGCGCCAGGTGTAGCGCAATAGAGACGATACTGTGCATATGCTATGGACGTGTCAGGCATTGTCGGGGTACTGGGAGGCAATTTGCCATGCTATAGACGACATTGTGGGCCATCCCCTAGATTGGAAACCTTCAGTATGTTTGCTGGGATATGTCAAAAAGCTGAACCCCCTGAAGCAAAAATGTATTAACCTAAGTCTTATATTGGTGAAATGCGCTGGAAGCGGAAGGAGGTCCCCACGTATGCTAATTGGCCCAACAATATGATTTGGGCAAATGATCAGGAGGAAACGTTTGCTAATCTCCAGTCCCCAACCTGTCACCCACGAGACATCTGGGTTGACCTTCGGGCGATACGTGGAGAGATGTAATACAAACGATGATGGTAAATGAGCATTGTTGTAACTGTGTTGCATGTACTACCAAGTTTATGTTGGCTGTTTACCAATGACAGTTTATGGTTTTGCTTTTCACCCTCATGTGCTGTAACTTGAAATTCTGTGCGCGGAAAATAAAGTTTAAAAAAAAAACCAATGTCTAGACTGCATACAAATGTATTCTAATTCTGTTGTTTTTGCCTTCAGGTACTACAGCCTGATGTGGGGGAGTCTAGTTTTCAGTTTTCCAGTCTTGCAAAACTGGTTGACATCCCGGCCGTTACTTTGCATTTGCATTAAAACTGTGTTTTCTTGCAATTTGTGCATCTTTTTATTATTTCCTAAGTGTCTGCAATAGCTCAGCCGTTACTAGCTCATATTCCTTCACACATACTCGCAGAGTAAGCCGTATTTATCCTTGGGCATTCTACTCAAAATTATCTCTGGCACCTTTTCTGCAATACGTGTAAGAATAACTCCAAAACTCCCATAGGAGCTGCTGGCCTAGATGCTGAAAAGACATTGGGCCTCATTATGAGTTGGGCCGTATTCCAGCAATAAATCCACCGGAATACCACCCAATGGAATTGGCGTTACCGCCACTTGGTCCGGTGGATTTACCGCTGGATTACAAGTGGTGGTGGTGTAAATCCCCATTCATTTGGAGTCCAATCAGACTCCATTGGGGATTTCGTCAGAATTACAACTGGCGGAATTACTGCAGAGGTAATTTTGCAGATTTTTCAGCATAAAGCTAGCAGATTTACCTCCAGCATGATGCTGGAGGTGAATCCCCCACTCAAGGGCCAAACTTGTAGTATGGCGGAGTGGGGAAAGTGGCGGTTATTTATATTGCCGCCACGTTTACCTGCACCGCCATACGCGTAATGAGGCCCATTGAATTCAGTGGAGTGGACTTTTCTTTTGCATTATCAAGACGATTAGGGCTGGGATTACATTTTCTTGAAAGATAAAACTGCTTTATACACACCTCCAAAGATAGGACATAATGAACAACACAAAGACTAGGGAATATACATGAACAAGGGTCCCTCATCCCTACTGCTATTTTTGCTGGATATCAAGCCAATATACTGCCAGCTAAGAGAGAACTTAAGATGAGAAAATCTCTTTTCAACATACTAATTCAAAGTGTGTTTCCCGGTGCACTCTCTTGCCAGGAAACAACAACTGTAATCTCTTGATATCATGGTTTACTCTCCTGCCAGAAATATCCCCCTTTTGGCCCACTAAGATCTCCTTGTGTACTCTCCTGCCAGGTATCTGTCACGCTCACCTGATTCCCACGGAGGCGCAGGTCTGGCTTCGAGTGCTGATGCTTCTTCAATGGTGAAGCGCAGGACTCTGAAGATGGACAGGTAGGGCCCCTCTACTCTGGCTTCTCTGGCTCGTAGGAATATTCCCCTGTGCGTGAAAAGGGAGTATTACCTACTGACTGAATAATGCTCAAGCCTCCCACTCCCTTCCAACCCTCCACGATACCCTTCCACGATTCCCCATGAAGTCTCACCTTAGGGTCTGGAAGGATGAGTTCTCCATCCTGCTTCTGATGCAGGGGCGCTTTGAAACCCAGTTACTTCACTGGATTGAGGTTTGATGGAAGTTCAAATAAGCTTGACTATT
This sequence comes from Ambystoma mexicanum, assembly GCF_040938575.1. Classification (NCBI taxonomy): domain Eukaryota; kingdom Metazoa; phylum Chordata; class Amphibia; order Caudata; family Ambystomatidae; genus Ambystoma; species Ambystoma mexicanum. The sequence goes on from NC_090939.1 coordinate 828,674,302, forward strand.
CAGGTAAGGCGCTGTAAGAGTTCTGTTGCAAGTTCAATAGTTCAAGCTTAATAATAATGTTCACTGTCTTATTGCAGCAAGCGCTAACGCTTATGTCTTTTTCCCCTTAGGGGCCGGGGTTCGGAATGCCGGAGATATGGCGCCGACCCGAAGTGAAAAGTGCAATTCCAAAAAATGACATGTAAGTTCTGGATGAGCGTTCGGGTAATGTCTTTGCATTTGCTCATTCAATGTCTTTGTCTTTTTTCCCCATAGGGGCCGGGGTCCGGAATGCCAGGAAGCGGCGGGACCCGAAATGAAATGGGAATGACCCAACAGGTAAGTCTTAGAAGGAAACTGAGCTTTTCCTATTCCCTTCCTTCTCTCACCTTGTGTTCTTGTCTTTTTCTCTCTAGGCTCTGGGAAGTGGCTGCGGATCCGGATGATCGCTGCTGAAGATGGAGGTGCCCAGGAAAGGTGAGTGAAAAGCAGCGCTGCAGCGATCGAAGCGAAATGCTTTTAAAAATGATGTCTTCCCTTTCAGGATCGTCAGTGTGATGTCTCCGTGATACAGCTTTAGCAGGTAAGGTCTTCTTTCTCTCCAATTCTCTCTTATCTCCCTTTGCAGGTGACCCAGGATGCTGACAGGCGTGGCTGATGTCCAGATGCAGGAGCTGACACGGTGAGCATCCAGCTGCGAGGAGCAGAACAACGCTAAGCGTAAGTTGCTGATCGGGCGTGGTTTAAATAGCTTTGGAAGAAGTTCCAGGTATGTATCCTTCCACCGATCAGGTATGTATCCTTCCCCGACCACACCCAGGTGGAAAGTAGTCCCACAGGTAAAGTAGTTCCATTCAGGCCTCAAGAGGGCCTGGATGTAGCAGCATGGTCTGCATCAGGTAAGTGCACATTAAAACACTTGAACACATGTCTAGCTTTATGAGCCTGGCACCTGAGGCGCCAGGACAGGGGTCCAACATGAGCCTGGCGCCTAAGGCACCAGGACTGTGTCCAAAGGGCCCCAGCTTGGGCCCGCTGGCACTTCCCTGGGGAGAATGATGCCTGCCTCTGGGGTTGCTGGGTGGGACCTGGCTTCTTGGAGGTAGGCATCATGACAGTATCCTTGTCCAACAAGGTTTCACTGCCTGATATCCATATCAGGCTTCTCTGCACATTCACTTTCTCCATAAATGTTACTTGTATCAATTTCCCCCAAACCGTCAATCAATATCTGAGGGTTTCCTTTTTAACATTCTCTCTTGATTCTTGACAATACTTGTTACAAGTATCTCCCAACTGGCCTCTTTAAGTCAGGAGAATTACACCATAGTTCCCCCTTTCGTTCTTTTGGCAATGTCTCTTGGCTTAGGCAATGTGGGTCCCAAGCTTTCCCCACTGACATCTTATGTCAGGGAAATTGCACCACATTTGCCTCTTCCATTCAGTTCTACTAGGTTGATACTCAAAAGTAGTTTTCATATGCTTATGAGCACTTTCACATGTCACAGGGCCCCTGCACTATAGGACTCGCCAGCTCTTTGCGCTGCAGTTGAGAGATACTTGTGAGGGGCTGGCTCCCCTTCAGTGGTAGAGTTCTGCTGGGTATCCATGTCAGCTCTTCCAACCTTCACCGCCAAGACTGGTGCTGCTCTTCAGGACCACTTCTCCACACACTGCTCCGCTGTGCATCCTCTGCTTCTTCTTGACGGAGCTCTGGCATGCTTCTCTCCCCACAACCCATTGTGGGAGTTTGTCTGTCGACAGCCATGCTTCCTGCTCTGGGCACTCTGCAACCTGCCTTCTCTCTCCCTTCACGTTCTTGCCCTTGTCTCCATCTCATTCTTGGCCTCCTCAGCTATGGATGGTTTGGCCATTTATATGTCCTGTGCAGCTGATTAGCTTGTTTACAACTAGACTGCACATTGTTTTCAATGTCACAATTCTTTCACATGAACTCCTTGCTCCTCTTCCCCATCACAGTACTTGAGGATTTCTGGGACTTGGAGTTCAAAGAGGTTTTAATGGATTTTACATCACATATTTGAACAGTTGCACAAACATTACCATTACCATAAACATTCGATGTTTCACAACAATGTGCCATTAAAGATCTCGTACTTTAAGATTTCCTCCTCAACAAAAGGGGGAAAATACTGCATTTCTCCTGTTGGTGCCATCCCCTCTTCCCGGTATTCATCTCCTCCTCCATGATCCTCCCTCCTAACACCACCCCCAGGGTCAGGATCAGGTAGCAGCTGCCTTTTCCTGGCCATGGAGTGGGAGACTGCCACTGGGGAATCGGTAATGATTCCGCAGGATTCACCACATAACTCTCTATCTTGAATAATCTGGCAAGCAGGCAAGAGTAGATGAACACATGATGTTAACAAGTAATCCAGCAACCTCCTCAACCTCTGAGAACATGTTTGCTTTTCCTGGAACAGAAGAGCCAGAAACAAGGCTAGAGATAGAGCCAAGCGCAAGGTCCATCGTAAAGATGAAGATTGTTGACTGTCCAAAATGTACCAAGAACTGTATAATGTTTGTTGGAGCAGTGATCCTGTTCTACACTTTGCTGTGGATAGGTCTTCTCGCCTTTTTTGTCCTTTTGACTACAGGACATTTTTTTATGAACATGTCAACTTCAGCCTTACCACATACAAGACACAAGAGGGAAGTGCAAGCTGCTGATGGGGGTGGTGTCTCGACGCTTAGAGAGTTAGTTAGAGAAATTCTGGACATGCCAGCATAAAACCTACAGGGGGCCTGATATGCAGCTCCAGGTACCTACACTATTCTTTTGCTTTATTGTTTAAAGCGCGGACCTAGCTCGAGAGGAGCAGAGTGCTGTACAGAGTGTGGGTATGATTATTATGATTGGTTATTTATAGCGCGCTTAATACTCAGAGATTTCTAAGCGCGGACACGGGGATCGAACCTGTGTTGTTCCGTGTCATCTTGCTTCCAAGCCGAGCACTGCCCCTGAGCTATCCTCCCGAGACGAGTAGCCTGGATTTGGGCTGCCATCTTTTAATACTAGCGCAGTACTGTGACGTCATTGTGGTGGTATGTGCACCGATTGGAATTAGGCTTTTGTCAGGTGTTGTTGAAAGAGCCATGTTTTGAGAGATTTGCAAAAGTGGAGAAGTATCCCCGAAGATGTATGTCTATGACACCTATAGGAACATGTTGAGGGCCAAAATAGAATCCTTTGCTCAAGGAGCACAGTTAGATCAAAAGAATGATCTAGAAAAGTTAGATGACATGACAGATCATAATTGTTTTGTGAAATATTTTGACACCTTTCTTTTTTTTTTACCAACAGAGACCAGTGCAGTGGCGAAACAAAACCAACCGGGAGCACTGTCCTGTTCCAATACCGAACTCGCCATCGAATTAAAGTCACATTCCCATACGTACACAAACTGTGGGTGAAGGGAGAGTTTGTAGAGCTGAACAGCTATGTATTCCCCTCACCACCTGCCAGTGCTTAATTTGTAAAAAAATAAGTGCCAGTGCCCAAAATATATTGGCCCCATAATGCCGCACGGGGCGCTGCCCACAGTGCGGGCTCGTGGCCTGGGCCAGTTCAGTGCTAGACCTAGATCGGCCCACCACCAGCCCATCACACTGCTGCTGCTCCATGTCACATGTTTGGTGCTGCAGCAACTGCTGGCACAGGCTAGTAGTGGGATGGATTGGGAAGGGCACACATGGGTTGAGAAAGTATAATGCTTTAAAGTTGGAAAACACTTCTTGGTTGTCGGAGAATGAGGCTGTTTTCCTCACCTCCCTGTGCCTTTAAGCCTGAGATAGGGGATGTCTAGGCTGCTCCCCCAACACCCCTTTTGCACGTCCTTGCTCACTCCCTTCTCCTGTTTCCTTCTGCCATCCAGTGTGAGGAGGTCCCCCCACCACTGATCCCCCATTGTGTTGTTGGAGGGGGATGGGGTAGATGGGCCCAGGTGTGTCCGGCTGCGTGTAGCGGCTATGATGGTGTCTGCTACATTCCTCCTTGCGCTCGGCGCATCCCCCTGCTTAGCCGCAACACCCCACACCGGCCTTCCACGGACCCTGCATTTGATTTACCTGGTTTATAAATTCACTTTGGTTTAACCTCCGACCCTCCACACATTTCCTTTTTCCCATAACCTCCCCCAACACCCGCCCCCAGAAATAATACACTGACTCGGGTTGTTGATGTACAGGCCACAGTTGCTTTATTAGCAGGAGATATTTTACAGGTGCTCCCTTACTTGTTACTTGGTAATACAGAATCAGGTTATTCTGCTCTGAGCTGCACACCCTTACACTCCCCACTCGGTGGCGAGCAGCATCCGCTGATCGGAAGTGACGCAGTTACTTTTCCACTTTAATTTGTATAAACTCAAACTTGAAGGTAGGAAAAAGAAAGCCTAGGACACAGTGGGACAAATCTGTAGGTATTGCAAGTGAGACATTTTACTAACAGGGCAAAGTTTCTATGGCAAGGTGGACTTAACATGACAGGACGTTACACACTGCACAATATTTTACTGACCTCCATCACAGCACCCACAGACATATGTTTGACTTGCACGTGCCTTCAAAAATGCAGAGGGGAAGAAGGGGGTAGAATGACACCCTTTGCAGTTGAAGTCAGGGTGAGATTACATTATTTGCCCGGGATCACACACTTATGCTGAACAGCGAAGCAGGGATTTTAACCCAATTTGGGAACACACAGCCACCTTCTTCCATGCTTTGCATGGAACAAATATTTCAGTTTTTGTTGTCAACAAGACCTACAATACTGTCCTATAGTTTACTTGCAAAATACACATATTGCATAAAAGCTTCATGACAACATGTTCATCCTTATAGCAGCATGTTGGGCCAAAATAATATCAGTGTACCTTTATTTTCCACATCCTGGATGGAAGATTATAAGATGCAAAAGGCAAAATATTTATTTACCCACTTTATTATCATCGCTTTAAGACACACAATGAAATAAGTTATGTCATAAACTCACTTAGGTTTGGTCTATACTGATTGCTATGGCTCTCTGGCTACGTGTGCCAAAGAAGACAAAGTCCTCACTGGCGCATACAAGAGCGTTCTTTTTTCAGATCTTGTTCTTGCCATCTTTTCCAGGGTTGGAGGTAGGTATCCATTGTGTACTCCCATCAAGTAAAGGTCCCTTTTCACTGCTGCGTTGCAATCATTGTCCCGGGACTCAGGATAGCTCAGCGGTGATGTGCTCCACTTGGAAGCAAGGCGACACAAAGCAACACAGGTTTGATCCCCGACTCCTCACTTAGAAACCTCTGGGTATTAAGCGCGTTTTAAATACGCAACTAAGACATGCTCCTCCTGTAACTGCGCCTTGATGCCCCCGGGCTGTGTGAGCGCTTTAAAAATGCAAATAAATAAAAAAGCATTCTGTTTCAGTCACTGTTGCACTGTATTTGTCTCTACCCCTTCTGCCCCATTTGACAGTCTGTTAAAGTACACCAAGTATTGTTAATCGGTTACCTCCAGGAAGAGCACCCTCTACTCGCCCTGTTCTTCAGTCACCACATCCAGGTGTTTTGTGTAATCAATTTACTCTCAAGTCCTTATCAGTCATCACATCTCATAAATGCATCCCCCTCACCCTTCCTTCAAGCATGAGCATGGTGTTGTTGGGGCATGTAATTGTCTCGAGTCGGGCACCAATGAAAGAATTGGCCAAAGTTGTAAACGACAATTCATTCCTTTTGTGACAGACTGAGTAGTACCCACGGGGAGGCTTTTTGATAAAATGTGAGGCAAATTGTGCATTTTAAAGAGTATTTTTTCAGTGACACAGGCCCAAACTACTAGCCGAATGGTGAAGTAACTCGTCAAACTGGCCCACATGGGACAAAAAAGTGGCCCACTTGGACCAAAAAAGCTGTCCCACAGTAGCATTTTGTGTTTTTGGTCGGTGCATTATTGCCCTATAGGCCAGTCCAAGCCGGATGCTATCTTTGCCCTATAGGCCAGTCCGAGCCGGTGCTATCTTTTCAATGAAAACGAAACACTCAGCCCCTGCATCGCCCGAATCCTTTACGGTACTCTGCCGGGTGTGCGTTTTGGGGTGAAGGAAGCATTGTAGTATGTTAGTGCAGTGGAGAGAGTTGTAGGTGACAAGACCATGGCTGCTCCTGTCTGCAATTAAAATGGTGTCAAACGAGCAGACGGGGGCCCTAAGGATCGAAATTATGGAAAAGGTAATATGCAAGTGTAAAAACCTGCACATGGCCTTGTGGTGTACCGTGTACCGCGTTGTGAAGGAGGGCTGAATGCACTTCACTTGAGCCAAGGATTTTGGGACCCCCACCAGCCCCTCCAGGATATTGCAGCTCCGCTCAGGTGATGTGGGGCATGGGGCTGGATGGTTAACTGACACAAGCGAAGCTGCACGCGCTGTGCAGTCCTGAGGTGCTGTGCTGTTAACAGTGTCCTGGAGGGCTGTCTGTGCACATGCTGTCGTAGGGGCTGTCCACGTGGTGTCCTGGGGGGCTGTGCATGCAGTGTCCTGGGGGGCTGTGCATTAGTGATCCCCTTGGCTGCCTGTGCACGTAGTGTTCTGGTGGGATGTGCTCACATTGTTTCAGGGGTCTGTGGCTGTGCTCATGGAGTCTAGACGGGGTGGGAGGGCTGTGCTCACAATGTCCCGGGCCTGCCCTCATGGTGACCTGGGGGCTGTGCACATAGTGTCCTTGGGGGCTTTGCACGTGGTATCCTGGGGTGACCCATTGCATGTTCAAAACTCGCAACCTCCCCGAGACACGAGGGCCACCCGGCCACTGCCACCCCAGTCGGACTCTAATACAAAGGGGTCACAGACCCAGCAGGTCTCAACCAGGGACGAGGACCACGCAGCTGCCTGTGCCCGGCCCGATCCTGGCCCTTGCAGCCTGAGCTGCCTCAATCACTTTAGGCTACCTTCCGTGGGGCCGCCTGCCACCCCACCGCGCCCATGCTGACAAAAATAGGTGCGCAGCGGCCCCACGGAGGTGAGATTTTAAAAGAAAAAACATACATTTGGGCGGCTGGGCCCCATCAAAGTGATGGGCCCCAGCGGCCACTCAAAAATACTTATTTCTTTTAAAACCTACCTTCCGTGGGGCAGGGCCCCGGCCACCGGCCCCACGGAAGGTCAGGCTTTAAAAGAAAAAAGTTAAAAACATACTAATTTGGGCACAATCCATGGGCCCGCACCACGGCAGAGTCATCCGACTCAGTCTGCGCCACGGCAGCCCTGCCTGGTGGTCACAGAAATTGGCCTGGGCCTGGCACTGCAGTCAGCAGCACACAGGTCACACAGACAGAAGCCCGGGAGTGGACGGTCCCCTGGGGGGGTCCTGACTCCTGGGCAGTCAGGACACCACCAGAGGACCACAACGCTTCCCCGGCCCCAACCTGGGCTTTCCTTGCCTGATCACTGTGACAGGCTGAGGGTAGGCTGCTGTTTTATGGTCCAGACTTACCTGCTTTGCCGACTGGGACTTGGTCTTCTCTCCTGTCGGGGCTTCAGTGTGGGGGGCGCACACTGGCACAAATGAAAAAGCAGGCAGAAGGGGGCCCCAGGAAGCAACTAAGTGCACCACGCAGTGCAGCAGGGCAGCCTCTCTCTCACATGCCACGCCTAGACACCTTCACTTCACAGTAACTCGTGAAATGAAGGTGGCGCCGCACTGCCTCCTGTAACAACAACACGCCACCATGTAATTTCACTGGCCCAGAAGAACAGCCAATGAAAACTGCACATTCTGTGTTACTATACAGAACGTATCAAATACTGCATAGTAACAACAGAATGGCAGTTTTCATTGGCTGTTGTTTGTAACTTGTTGTTCATTGCTATTGCTGGCCCCACCCAGGCCCAGCCAGCCATGCCCTGCACCTGCAAGCATGAGAGATCACAATGACAAACAAACCCAATGATTTCTAATGAAGCAAAGTGAATTGGAAGAACAAATAAAGCAATTGCACGTGCACTGGCCGCCCCATAATTAGTTCTGGTGCCCAAAAAAGAGTGCTGGTGTTGGGCACCGGCAACCACCCCCACAAATTAAGCACTGGCACCTGCAAATAGCCAGTGTGTGTGGTCTACAGATTCTGCCGTGTATGATAAAACATGGTATGCCACAATGAGAGAGAAAACATGGCAAAAATCAGTCCCTCTAAACATGACATGGGTGGGTGAACCTTGGCAAGCACATGGAACAGACACTCTAGATTTAGCATGTAGAAATCCACATTTAATGTATTTGCTCAATTCCACTCATTTTGCAGTGATGTGTAGTTCATACTATCTACCCATGTATCCAGATTAGAAAGCCAAAGAGGATACATTTTGGAGGTCATCACAGCAGCTTCCCAAAGCAATGCAGGAAAACAGATATGAACATATTACAAATGCATCAGGCATTTCAATAGGCTGGAATCTTGGCACCAATGAGTGTTGTGAAGGGCACAAAGGTATAGGCGTAGTTCTCTATGCAGCTTTTATGTTTCCAAAAACATTTCACAAACCTATGCCATTTCCATAGGAAAAGCATGTCAATTAAGGGCAAAGCAAGCACCTTTAAATTAGGTCATTAACGACACATGGGGAAAGTCAGCTAATTTCTCAGCAATGCTAGACGGGATAGATCACCTAAAAAAGGCTAGGATCAAAAGAGAGATGAAAAGTGCAGAAGCCGTCCTCGAAATTCAAAGACTAGCAGGACAGTCCATAGAGAAGAGTCTTTTTAATGCTGATGTCTACTTCATTGCATTGCATCAGGGAATCCACAAGCTGAGATTTGTGGTAGTGGATATGGTGCATATCATTCAAGAGGACTTGAAAACCCAGCAAGGTGAACAACAAGCAGTTGTCTAACTTTTGAAGATCGCAGACTTCCTGGACACACTGTATACAGGAGTTCCAGATTGGACTACCATCACATGGCCAGAACAACTGGTCGAAATGAATTTATCAAAACAAACACAGCTACAGGCCATTTCAGAGTCCACCTATACTCTATGGTGCATCTTCAAAAGACTTTCTATGGAATATTGGCGTGGGACAAAGACCTAATGTCATGGACACTTTGTTGGATCCTGAACATTCCCGTGCCAGCAAGGTCAATGCTATTGTGTGTGAAATTGCAGTCCTGGGACACCATCATCACGTATAAGGTCAATGGATACAAACCATCTATGAGGTTCCCTAACCCATGCTTGTGTGGCGCATGGGGACTCTACTGTTCATCAGTATTCCCTGAAATATTGTGTGGGAACAGTCCATGTAAAATGCCAGGATATTTCTAAGATCAGCCTAAGTGAGCAGATTTCGGACTCAACCAAATGTATGTTAAGTGCAATTTGAATGGAAACGTTTAGCAGCAAAGCTCTACTACTACCTAATTGGTCCTACATTGTGCAGTCTAATGCTTCATGCAATGGTGTGCCTGTGGGAGTGTCCAGCCTGATCAATGCCTCAAAGGTGGTAAAATGTTGCAACATCATCCTTCATCCAACGATGCAGACTGAATTAATGCTATTAAATTGGCCTGAAGTAAAGCTAACACCCCTGCAGTTCCTGCAGTTAGCATTGAAACTGCCATATCTCCTGAACATGAAGATACACATTACTAGCACCACAGAAACCTTGTGGAAGCATCAAACAGAGCGCTGCACATGGCCAAAGCCCTGCTGGAAAAAACATAAGATTGACCACAAAGGGTTCAAGCCCTACTGGAAAGCTCCTCTCCATCAAATGGGAGCCCCATCCTGGGATCCATTACAGACTGGCTGATGAATTCAGTTTTTTCCCTTCAATTTGTTGTCAAGCATATTGGACTTTTTTGGGAAAATGGGCTCAGGTACTACTGCTATTTTCTATATCCTCACTGCTGGGTTCATCATGATCATCTTTTTATTTCAGGGTGGTGGATTACAGAAAATATGTTTAATGCACCAAAGTTGTAACCTCACAGATGGATGAGAACTGTTTGGAACCTTTCATGTGACGAAAATCCACGCATCTCTAATTCAACAATTATGAATATTTTACATTGGGTTTGCAGTATCTGCCGCAGCCAGCTCTTCTCACACGATATACGTTTTAGCATTATTATATTTCTGAGAACCGGTGAAGATCCTGATTGAACATTTTCAGTCACTGGTATTATGAAGTATATGTTCTTTATGTTCTTTTGTCTGTTCACTTTTATTTCCATGAGACCGAAGATATCTTCACAGCTTGTTCAATTGCTCATAGGAGGGGATGATATGTCATTTTAATTTTAGTCATGCTTAGAGCATGATGATTGAGCGTTATCTCAAGCCGTGTAGCCTTTAGGTGAGTACATAATAAAATGCATTGAAATACATTCAGGCAATGTGCATATATTAACAATTATGTACTGAGTTTCTAGTTCAATTTGAATGTCTGGGTTTTCCACCAGATGTTTCTATTGTTTTGGAACACATGAGTACATTTCAATAGCAATACTTCTAGGCTGCACTGCAATGGTCTGGGACATGTTCCAATTGTACCATTTGTTTTGGTAAATAGTTAAAAATGTTCCCATAAACAATAACAAAGTCCTAAAGACTATAATGGACTACAAAACTTGATGGGGTTTAGCGATAATTTAGCTACTTGCTACGGTCAGATAAAATGGCAACATGCTACCGACTGATAATTAGGCAACTTGCTAAAGAGGGAGGTGACAGCTTAAGTAAACAACACTCCATTGTTATAAAAAGCTGATCTCTGGTGAGGCAGACATACACCGGGAGAGCAAGCTGTTTGTGAGCTGAATGAGGCAGGTAGAAGCTGGAGGACCACCCAGAAGCAGACTGGAACCCAGAAGCAGAATGGAAACATGCTCTCCATGCAAGCCTATGCAAAGGGGAATGTGAAAATCCCTCATTTTTTATGCCTGGATTATGAAGCCTCTGAAATTGCATTTTTGGGCTTCTGAGTCTCAGAAAGACTTTGCATTTTACTATTTTTGAGAAGAACTACTATGTTTGACTGGGCTGCATAGAGGGGAATTTCTATGGCACTCAGCCCTCCACCCATGGACATATTTTATTTCTAATTGGCTGTTGCTTGGACCATGGTCAATATCAATTGACACTCAAGGGGTCATTCCGAGTTGGGCAGTAGCCTTGGTGCTATTAGCACCGTGGCTGCCTCCCAAACCGGGTCCGGTCTGGCAGAATGAGGACTTACCAGGTAATTCCGACCCTGGAGGACCCGGAAAGTCCCCATTCTGTAGACCATTCCCCATTCCCATTTGAGCCCCCATAGGGCTCAATGTGAATGGGGAAGGTGCTAATAACGGTACCACAAATTACGGTACCATTATTAGCTCCAAGGTCCCTTGGCGGGACCCGCTAACGACATGTGGTCAGACCACACGTCCTTTGTGGTTCCCGCTAAGGGACCTCGGAAATTGGAGCGGTAAGGGCTTTCCGGCACCGGCATCATTACCGGTGACCGTCAACCCTTACCACCCAAGTCAGAATGAGGCCCTCAATCTTTTAAAGGTTTTTTTTAACCTATTATGGCTGCTTTTTGCTAAGAGACCATGGTGATTTTGATAGGTAGCTTTTCCAATTGGATTTGATTGTTTAAAAAAAATATTCTTTGATTATGAAGACCACAAGCCTCCAGGTATTCAGCATCCAGCTCTCATCTCTCTACCCTCTCAGGACAGTAGTGAGTATGAAGGCCTGTTTTACCCATATTTAATCTCAGATTGGTAAAGAGAAGAGGTCTAGTGAGAACTAATGAGGTAGTCAGTTGTTTTTGAAGTGGCTTTTTTGTTTCTGAAATGGTTGTCTGGTCTTGAGTAGACATAGAGGCAATGACAATGACAGATGCATATTCATTGAGAAGGTTTTGCATATTAAGTGTTTTATGTTTAGTTACAATATTAGTAGCAATGTTTCTTTACTATTTATTTCTCATAATAAAATTGATTACACTATACAGGAGAATGTAAGAGCATTTCTTGTGTGTTGATTAAAATCAAGTCATAAACATTAGAGCACATATGTGAAGTGCGTGGCATCCATTTTAAGTACTGTATATTGGCATACTGTATATGGTGTATGTTTTAATAAGAAAAGGGTTAGTAGAAGGAAGCTGTGGGCCATCAATAAAATATATGTGACATTAGTAAATCAGTCCTGTATAGATGAGTCAGAGTAGCTACCCACTTCAGGGGTTTGTTGCCTACTCTCTTTACTGATGCACAGTGACAGGTTTCTGCTTTTCTATAACTCTATTGCAACCATAGCTCCTACTCAGGGGTGGCGGGGTAAGGCACTCCCTGAGTGGTGGAGGAAAGACTATGTGAGGTAGTGGTAATACAAATCACATCATAGGAACATCAGCAGGTTGCCTACAATAAACGTGCCATCTTTGAGAAACCAGAGGGTGTCTCACCTGCTAGGTGAGAAACCGTTACTTTAAGAAAAATCCATTGCACAGTCGAAAGTCTTTGAATTTTGATTACAAAAAGAAAGTAAAGAAAGTGAGCTCATAAGGTCCAATCCCGATCGAGGGGGACCCGTGGTCCGAGCCTGATCAAGGGCGACCAATTGTGAACTTGTGTTTAAGGGGGTCCGAGCTCGACTGAGGCTGAAGATGGGGAAGGGAAGCAAACTGCTCAACTATCCTGGCATATTGTTTCTTGAACACTTTTCTTTTGTATACATCGTTTCCCCACACTATTTGTATATATAAGTAAGGATTGTCAATAGGTTTATTAGTATAGGCCCTTTTATTTTGACAGAGACTCCACTACGACTGCGTTATTATTATTTGATGGTCATAGCTTGCTCCCATCCTTATATATAGGGTTAGATAGGCATTCAACCAACCCATTGAAGTTCAATAAACACCCTTGAACTGTGATTACTTGTGTCTTATGTTCACTGTTTGATACCATGCCTTCCTTACATATCCCACATATGTTTTCAGTAGGACAATCAGTCTTGGTTCTTCTGCCTACCTCAGAAAACCAGATGGTTTCCAAATGGTACGGTTCATATTACATCTTGGAAAAGAAAGATCCTCTGAATTATCTTGTCTCCCAACCAGATAGACGACATAAACTCAAATGTATCATGTTAACCTGCTAAATGAGTGGAGTGTAGACCACAGCCAAGATACCACAGTCACTACGCCTGCTCTCCTGACTGATTCTGATAAATAACACACCTTAGTTCCCTCTGACCTGCCACCTTCCCAAAAGACCAACATTACAGATTTATTGGACCAGTTCCCTGAGGTATTCTTCGATCAAACAGGCAGGGTGACCAAACTCTTCCATGTTATCAGAACACCCACTGGGAAGACCGTTAATTTAAAACCCTATAGGATCACTAAGAGTCAGAAGAAAATAATCATACAAGAGGTAGAGGAAATGCTCAAGGTTGATATAATCGAGCCCTCTGAGAGTTCTTGCTCCTCCCATATTGTATTGGTTGCAAAACCAGACCAGTAATGGCGGTTTTGCATTGATTTAAGAATGTTGAACTCAATATCAGTGTTCGACAATTACCCCAGGCCAAGAATAGATGATTTCATTGAATAACTGTGCTTGGCCAAATACATCTCCACTTTAGATCTTACAAATGGGCCCTGGCAGGTCTCATTAAAACCATTTGACCGAGAAAAAAATGCCTTCTCTACGCCACAAGGTTTATTCTACTTTAAAATTCAGCCCTAAGGGTTGCATGGGGCCCTAGCCACTTTTCAGAGGTTAATGGATAAACTGATAAAATCTTATTCAAGCTTCTGTGGGGCGTATTTGGCTGATATTGTAATCCATAGTGATAGTTGGCCAGAATATGTCCGTCATTTGTCTGAGATCACTGGGGCCCTGAGAAATGCTGGTCTTACAGCCAACCTTCAATAATTGCCATCTCGCACAACCTGCTGTGAAATATTGACAGTTTTTCATAGGTAATGGACGGATACAGTCTCAAAAAGAGAAAGTCAAGGCAGTTCAACTACACACGTTCCCAAAACCCAAAACGTTGTGCTTTCCTGGGCCTGATTGGGTATTATAAAAGATTCATTTCTAATTACTGCACAATTGCAGTTAACTGTAAGGGTGCAGAAGGAGTAGACGGACACACAGGTTGCATGGTAATTGCTATAGACTTTTATTAGTCAATAAAATAAAGAGAAACCCTAACTTTCCCTAACTCTAGGAGGGGTTTCCCTCCCTCACCTAAAACACTAAGGGGTGGGTCAGCATGTCAGTGTAAATCATTAGTCCACCACTCTGGGTCAAACACCTACTTTTCTCTCTTACAGTTAAAACTATACTAGAGAGAAAGTAGACCTTCTTTGCCCAGAAGAATGACTCCATTCTTCTGGACTGGTGATAGAAGTTCACTTCTAGGCTTTGACTTCTTATTAGGGGAATGACTACCTTGCTCGGGTCACAATTGTTCTCCAACACAAAAGCCAAAGTCCAAGGACTTTTCTTTGGCAGACCCACTGCCTATCTTTTGACACTCTGTATCCAAAAGTATTTTTAACTTTGGTTACCAGGAGAATGACTCCCTTCTCCTAGTAACTTGAATTAACAGTTCAACACAACCAGGGGTAATGCCTCCCTTCCCCTGTCCTTGGTTACCAGGAGAATCACTCCCTTGTCCTGGTATCTTAGCTTCAGGATGTGATACAACCAGGGGGAATGACTCTCTTTCCTGGTCTCTTTTTACTTGTTTGCATAATTCAACATTGGCAGGGGAAACAACTCCCTTCCCTGGCCTCTCTCTCTCGCTTTGGTTTCACAGTTCACCACCACCAAGGGGAATGACTCCCATCCCCTGGTCTACGTATCACACAGCTTCAAACACACAGTTCTCAAATGTTAGCAGGGTCCACAACCCTGGCTTCACCTTTTATTTGATTGGACTCACTTGGTGTCCTTATCTACCAAGTACTGAGATGAGGAAGATGACTTGTGTTATTTTCTGATTTTGAGTCCCCGACCCTGGTTTTTCTCTCTTTTCGATTTGGTCCACTTGGTTCACTCTCCTGATAAGTATGACCATGAGGAAGATACCTTACTTCTTAATTTGGGTCCCAGATCCTGATTTCTCTCACTCTTCAGTTCAGCTCTCTTAGCTTACTCTCTCGTCAAGTACTGCCATGAGGAAGATGTCTCGCTTCTTGATTTGAGTCCCAGACTCCTCTTAGGTAGTCATGGTTTTCCCATCCCCACCGACTCTCTCAATCTTCAAATTCAAGTCCCAAACCCTTCTCTGGTGGTCAGTGGTTAATATTAGGCCACTGGTCTGAGGAAGTGTTCCTTTGATGCAAGACCATCTCGCCACCTGCCTTGCATCACTACCAGGCCTCCCGAACTTCCCTGTCACTAGGATCAGATAGCACTCCGGTTCTTCATGGACTCAGGCATCTCGGTGGCAGCACCAGTGTTCCTCCTCTCTCGGTCAGTCGGCTGCTTGGGTCTGACCTGGCTTCTCTGCTTCGCATTCTCAACGCTGTCACCAGACGGCACAGTCCACCTGGTCATGGTTGCGCCACTGTACTATTTGTCAGGACTGGTAGGGAGGTTGCTTCTAGCTCAACCTCCTCTGGACTTCCACGGCTGCTCGCCTGCATCTGTTGCTCTGCCTGGTTCTTCTCTGGATGTGATTCGAAACTCTGGGGCTCGTTGTGGGCTGAAGACAAGTAGTCCTTCTGTTTTCTTTTATGGCACAGGCTCAATCCTGGCGCAACTTCAACACCTGTAGCTGTAGTGGTCATGTCAGTTCTTATAACTCATTCGGGCCAACTCATCCCAGTATCATCTTGCACCTTGAAAAACCTGTGTATGGGCGCGCTATAAATAAAATATCATATAATTTCAGTACTTGGGTCAAATAAACCCTCACGGTTCTAAAACATTTTCTTCATCCCAGTACATTTGGTTATGTCAATCTCACATATATTACAGAAGTACATGACCCGGATCTATGTGATCACTGCGCCGCCCATAACTGCGTCGGCCGAAATGCCCACGCCAGTTATGGTGTGGCACAGTGATCACATAGATCACTGTCCCTGCTTCCCCAGCCTGATTTTCCCTTCACACCCCCGTACCCCGAATTTACCTTTCACGGCGGCACACTTCTGTGTGTGCCGCCTGCACCCTGCTATCCCTGCGTCGTCAGTTCCTCCCACTAACGTGGGTTAGAGCTGACGCCGGAGGGTGCTTATCTTTTTTTTCCTTTCGTGTCCCCCGCTTACCAAAATGGTGAGCGGGGGACACCCCCGCAACACCCAACTCCCGTTATGGCGCCCAAGCAGAGCGGGGGAGACCCCTGCAGCCCCCGCTGTGCTCGGGTACAGTAAATGTCACCCTCATTTTATGCGCCCCAAAGTCACAGTAACTGCGGGGGCGCACAAATGAGGGCGACATTTTTGTACGATTCCCATCGGCCTACTCTCACTATAAGAGTTTGTGATGGAAGTGGGGTTTAAGGAGTGACAGGGTGAAATAGGGCATGGAGGGTGGGAATACCGCACGCATTCTCCCGAGATGTTCTCCTTTGTCCCCAGAGGGGAGGTCTCTTTCCATAAGATCCTCCCTCTAAGTACCACCCCCAGGGGGACTGTCGGGTAGCGGCCTCACCATCCTGGCCTCATGGGAAGAGGCTCTCCCCTGGGGAAGATTGACGACATCACCAGATTCCTTACTTACGCTTCCCCTAATGCTGCTGACTTCCTCATCTTCTAAAGGAAAACAGGAGAGGAAATCAATGTTTCCTAGTTTCCTTCCCTTTCTATGTTCGACACTAAAACAGAAGGATTGAAGATCAAGGAACCAGCGCATTATACATGGGTTGTTGTCTTTTTTAAGACTGAGCCATGTAAGGGGTGAATGGCCCGTGATTAAGCTTCCAATTCAATGGTGGCATAATTTTTCTCTTGTCGGAATAGTTTCCTACTCATTTAAAGCACAGGATGTTCCACCCCATCATATTCTTGTGATTAAACCGCCTATACCCACTTTGGAAGCATCTGTTTGAAGCAAATATTCCTTGTTTAAGTTGGGAACTTTTAAGACGATCTTGCTGCATAGAATTCACTTCAGGATATCAAAACGGACCTGATCTTCTTTTTGCCATTGTAATTTCTGATGTTCTGCATTATTTAACTTATCAGTTAAGCAGGAGGTGATGGCGAAATAATTAAGGATGATCCTCCTATAGTAACCAGTAAGTCCTAGGAAAGACCTCAAATCCCTTTTTGTCTTGGGGATGGGTGTTTCTCGAACAGCCTGGACGTTTTCTAACTGTGGCTGAACCAGTCTGTTTCCCGCAAAGAAACCCAAGTACTTAATTGCTGATTGCGCTAAGTGGCATTTAAAGCCGACTCATCTCAGGGCTCTAGTAACTTCATACAGATGGTACATATGTTCTTCGCAGGTTTTGCTATGAATGACAATATCATGAAGATAAGCACCAGAAGAACTGGAACAAGCAGAAAAATCTTGTCCATTCCTCTGGCAAATGGCGGAAGCAACATGGAGCCCAAATAGAAGGACTTTAAAATGAATCAGTCGTCTAGGGGCAGAGAATGCTGTTTTTTCCTTGTCCTCTGTATTTAATGGCCTTTGGTAATATCAATCATCGAGAGATAGACGGCTGTGCCCAGTCGATTAGTAAGGTCGTCAATATTATGATGTATCCCTCCTCCTTTTCATTTACATAAGTTAAGTCCCTGAGCCATTCCTGACATGATAGTGCCATTCTAGATTTCCATTTAAATAAAATACATTTTTGGGCGACAATACAGCCCATATTAAACAATTGACATAATTTTGTAGATACTTTACCTATGTCGCCAATAATATTTAAGAGGCAAGAGCACCGGCCATCAAATTCAACACCCCAGCAACCTCCGGCCAACATGTAACCACCTTCGGGCAATTCCAAAACATGTGAATCAAGTCGGCCCCCTCCCCGCAACAATTCATACATGTATTCACTATGCCTGGAAAAAAATTGCAAAAACCTTGCTGGTGTGTAATGTCGTCTGGTCAACACTTTGAACTGTATAAGCCGTAGGCGTGCATTAAGTGATACCTCTGCCATTTAGTCTCATCTATGTTCATATCCATGTCTCTCTCCCATTTAGCCTTTTCTGTGTTCCGTTGTGCCTGGCCGGTCTGTATTGCCCTGTACGGTCTCGACACTTGTCCCCACTGTGCATCAACAGACGTTATAGTATCTATACAATAACATGATTCTGGTTCCTGTGGGAGTGACGACCATCTCCAATGTGTGGCTGCCCTCATTCGGAAGTATTGTAGTAGCCTAACTGGGCTAGTGCACAAGTTTGCAGTAAATTCCTCCTGCATTATAAACCTCCCCCCTGGGTACAGATCCCCCAGTGCCATTACTTTCCCAGGCTATACCCCTCTTTGCCTTTAGGGAAGTCACAGAGCCAGAAGTTTCCACCATACTCAAAAACATCAAACCCTCAACATGCAAAGGTGACATATGCCCACCCACCATCATTAAAGAGTGCTCTGAAGCCCTCACTCCCATCATTACAGCATTCATCAATGCCTCCTTCTCCTCTGGCTCAGAACCCCAATGCCTAAATGAGGCCTGGGTCCGCCCACTCTTAAAAAAACCATCCCTAGACCCGACTTCCCCTAACAACTATCGCCCCATCACCACCGTCCCCTTCCTCCTCAAAATCCTAGATAAAGCCGCACACAACCAAATACAGCAGTACCTTGAAACCTACGCCATCCTCGGCAAAAGGCAATCGGGGTTCTGCAAAGGACATGGAACTGAAACTGCCCTTCTAGATCTGAAAAATCAAATCACCAAAATAATGGACACAGGTAAACCTGCTCTCCTCCTTCTGCTCGATCTCTCCGCAGCATTCGATCTAGTCGACCACAACATCCTCACATCTCACCTTTCCAATGCAGCCCACTTCTCTCACAAAGCAACCACCTGGATCACCTCATTCCTTGAAGGCAGGGCCATGAAAGTCTACTCGGATCTCGCCAACGCTCCCCCCACCACCATTAGCTCTGGAGTCCCACAAGGCTCCTGCACTGCACTGACCCGCTACAACCTTTTCACTAAACCTCTCTTTGACCTACTGGACGACCTCGGCATAGCCTACACCAACTATGCCGATGACACTCAAGTCCTACTCCCACTTACTGGAGACTATGCCAAAGACTCAGAAGCCCTCCTCAACATCTACTCCACAATCCAGACCTGGATGGCGATCAACGATCTCTGCCTTAACAGCGACAACACTGAGATCATTATCCTGGCACCCAGCAAAACCCTCTCCAGACTCAGCCAAGACTATTCACACATGATCATTGATAACATCAACATACCGGTCTCCACTGCTGTCAAAACCCTAGGAGTCTACCTAGACAACACACTCTCCATGTCAAGACAAGTCAGCACCATCTCCTCTTCATCTGCATTGACCACCAAACTCATCCTTGCCATAAAACCCTACCTCACCACACCCAACTGCCTCGCCATCACTAGAGCAACCATAGGAGCCAAATTAGACTATTGCAACACCCTCCTAGCCGGCACATCTGCAGAAAATCTAAAAAAGCTCCAAATAGTACAAAACAACGCGCTCCGTGCTGCCCTGCACATCCCGAAATCCGACCATGTATCTCAGGCCCGTAGAGAGGCACACTGGCTCCCAGTCAAGGAAAGAATCAATTTCAAAATACTCACCCTCACTCACAAATGTATCAATCATACTGCTCCGTCATACTTATCAGAGACCATAAACAGGAAATCCTCGCTCCGTCGAACAAGAAGCCAATATGACAACCAACTTCAAGTGCCCACCATAAAAAGAGCCAAAGCTGGTGGCATTGGCTTCCCACACATAGCACCCAAGCTCTGGAATGACCTCCCCATCGCCCTTAGAGCCGAACCATCCCTGCTATCCTTCCGCAAATCACTCAAAACCAAGATCTTTACCTAAACAGCGCCTCTACCCCCCACACTCTTGCCCAAGCTGTACCGCAAACGTTCTGCTGTTTGAAATGTAACTAAATACAAATGTAACAAAGCAACAGTACTGTATACATTATGCCCTGTATACAACACCTTATATGCACAGACTGTAAAGCAAAATGCCTGTACCATAATCAACCTTTCTCCTCTATGTAACCAGACAATTGTATTTTTGAACTGTAACAGCGCCACAATGCCCACGGGCTGATTGCGCGCTTTAAAAATCCGAATAAATAAATAAATACAAATAAATAGGGTCCCAGGATGTTTGTACATCAGAATCACACGTTGTGGGCGAGTCCCAGACAATTCCACAGAGGAATTTTGCTATTATAAGGAGTTGTTATTCCCAAACATTTAAATACTCTGGCCCATGAGGTTACTGTTGTGCGCACCGGATCTAATGTACACAAATCTACGTACCGATCTTCCATAATGACTGTTTTAAGATCTGTTGGAGTTGCCCCGTATCGCTCCAGTGCTTGATGCAGTGGACCTTGGGCTGGTACGCACCAATATCCTGCGTATTGTGCTTGGGTCACCTAATAGTATAATTTGAAATCCGGAGCAGCTAGGCCTCCTCGGTCGTAACGTTCCGTCAACCCCTCCCAGCTCATATGGGACACACCGCCTCCCCAAAGAAATTGTACTCCCGTAGAGCTGAGTTGTGTAGAAAAAAGTATGCCCAGGCCATATCGGGATAGTATTAAAATAATACAGTAGATTGGGTACTACCACCATTTTTAGCAGGGATATCCTTTCGTATAGGGTCATGGGGAATCTTGCACATAAGTCCAATTTTACTGCCAATGTGTTCAGGTATGTGTCGCGATTTTCTTCATATAGTGTCTGTTGCATACGGGATACCTTCACCCCCAGGTATTTAAAACTAGTTGGGGCCCATCTGAAGCTCATTAGGTCATCTGGTTTGATAGTACTCTCAGTGAGCGGAAACAACTCGAACTTAGCACTGTTGATTGTATACCCTGAATGTCTTGTAAACCTGGCTAACTCCTCTACGACCGGTTTAATGTTCTCCGCAGGGTTTCGTAGATACAACAATATATCGTCTGCAGATAAAGAAATGATCTGAGGGGGTCCTGCTATATGTATTCCCCTGTGTTCCCTCATCAGTTGGGCGAGTGACTCTATTGTAAGTGTGAACAGTAAGGGGGAAAAAGGGCATCCCTGCTGTGTACCCTGCGCAAGTGCGAATACCCGGGATATGACTCCGTTGGTTTGAATCCTGGCAGTCAGATTGGTAAATAATAGCCTCACATGACCGATGAAGTGGTCTCCTAATCCAAAATGTTTAAGTACACCGAAAAGAAAATTCCATGATACAGAATCAAAGGCTTTTTCAGCATCCAGAGACTCCACTGGTGCCTGGGACTAGGAATTAATTTGCAAAATAATACATAAGAGGCGTTGTAGATTAAGGGCTGTGGACCATGTATGAATAAAGCCAGACTGATCTGGATGCACAAGATATGACATATACGGAAGGACCCTATTTCCTAACACCTTGGCAAAGATCTTGGCATCCGTGTTGATCAGAGGTAGCGGGCGATAAGAAGCCATATCGGCCGGTGGTCCATCTGGTTTCAGAAATACTGTGATGATGGCTTCCGATAGAGTGGGTGGGAGCTGTCTGGTCCCCAATGGTTCCTCGTAGACCCTAAGCAATCGTGGAGCTAGGGTCCCCCTGTAGCTCCTATATAATTCTATTCCCCGCCGTTGGACCCTGGGGTTTTGCAGGTGGCAAGCGAGGCAATCACCTTGGCAATTTCTTCAGTCGTAACAGGTCTATTAAGTGCCTCACGAGACTCTGGAGGGAGAAACGGAAAGGTAATCTCACCCAGGTATTGGTTTACCTCCTCTTCTGTACAGGTATCTGTATTAGCATATAGCGTTGTGTAATAATTCAGGAATTCCCAGTTAATCACCTTAGTGGTTGTCAGAAACTGCCCTGTTGCCCCTTCAATGCCCATGATGCACTGTGGTCCTCTCTCCCCCCTCACCACTCCCAACAGGAAATGTCCTGGGTGGTCTTCCTCCCTATATCTACGGGCTGGGTTAGGTTTAGCCATGTAACGCACCTCTTGACCCCCTAGCTCGCAGAACTTCATTAAGTACCTCTTGATAATCCCTAGGAGTGCTTTGTCATTAGACATGCCATATTTGTTCTCAAGTCTACATATTACCGTTCTACCTCCCCCAATTCCCGGCTGGTGTCTTTTAGTATCCCGGTCGTATTTGAAATCATTGGACCACGTAGCCACACCTTGAACGTCTCCCATATCGTGGTGTACCATGGTACAGTGCCTTCATTTATCTAAAAAAAAAAACAATTTTCTCCTGCAGGGATGTGACAAAGGCCGTATCCAATAGAGCCACCTGCGGCACCCTCCACATGGGAAGGGGTCTCGGCAAGTCACCCAACACCAGGGACATTACTACTGGCGAGTTTTCTGACAGGGTGTGAGGTAAAATCCTGCTGCCTCATAACTGTGGCGCCCATACCGCAGAGAGTAACCATAAGTCGATCCGGGACATTGCATTGTGTACCGTCGAGTAATACCTGTATTAGGCTGCTCTCGGGTCTTCATCCCTCCACACCGCTATCAGCCCAAGCTGGTCCATTATTTGTCTAATCATCTGAGCCGCTCAGGTCAATCCACGTAGTGTGGTGCCTGGCCGGTCCCTGAGTACATCTAGAACGTGTTAAAGTCATCACCCCATATAATGGGGCTACCCGCTGCCTTGATATGATATGATATTTTATTTGTATTATGCTCATACAAAAGTATTTCAGAGTGGGACAAGGTAAGGGAGGGGAACAAGGGAGGAAAAAACAACAATCCTACTAGGCCCAGTGACATTGAGAACACGCAAGTGCAGTGAAGAGGGAAGGGGGAAAGTGCAAGGGAGAGGGGAGAAGTGGAAAGTGCTGGTCAAGGGATAAAAACAAAAACAAATGGTCTTGATCAACATCTCATATATATGGCCATAGAAATCTGGGTCATCTACGTTTGGACCATAAGTGTTTACCCAAATGACATTCTCACCTAATATTTTCCCTTTCACAATGACATATCTCCCTTCAGGGTCGACTTGAACCTCCTCAGCCTGAAAAGATGATGATTGATGCACCAAAGTTAGCGCTCCTCTTGCTTGCGATGAGTAGGATGTGAAGTATCTCTGCCGCCCCCATCGAGATGCAAACCTATCATGTAGTGGCCCTATTGTGTGTGTTTCTTGCAACGTTAAAATTTTAGGGGAAATGCGGTCAATGTATGCTACTATCTTCCTGGCATTAGCAGGGTTATTGAGGCCTCGGACATTCCACAATATCATTACCATTGCTTGACCCATTAGTCAGTTGGAAACAAATACTTTTTCCATGCATATGCTTCTGTAAACCAGCTGTCATGTGATGAAAATTCTGTCCCCAAAACAGCCGTCTGCCAACGATTGTCTTTAAATACCCCAATAGAAAATTAACTACCCCCTAAACCTTCCCTCCAAACTCCCCTTTCCAATCTTGGTGCTCTTCTTGATAACCCTTTCCTGGTCCTTCCCCTGCACAGCACCCCCCCTCCTACTGTGCCCGCCCTTCCCTCCCTCATCATCATCATCACCAACCTGATGACGTGACCCCATAGCACAAGTGGAAATCTCCTGGGGTACACTGTGAACAGCAATAACAACCATTTAACATGGCAGCCAAGTGGCGCCCACCCAGATCTACCTAAACATTAGACCCATGTGCCATTACTTACTTTTCATATTCAATATTACCTGGATATGTAAGTTACCAATTCAGTCCTACGGGTCGCCTGGTATGCCCTCCTCGCCAGGACCAGGGTTACAATCATTCGTACAGCCCTGCGGCGGAAGAGGAATGGATGCCTCCACATATGCAATAGCGTCTGATGGATTCTCAAAGAAGTGCGTGTGACGCCTGTGCTGTATTTGCAGTTTTGCCGGGGACATGAGTGCATATGGGACTTTTCTAGCCCTAAGTAGCCTCTTCACTGGATCATATGATCAATGTTGTATCTGGACCCCAGCTGCAAAGTCTGTGTATACATGCATATTGCTAGCTTCATAACGGAGTGTACCTTGCTCTCCGGATAACTTCAGTATCAAGTCTATGTCCCTGTAGTTACACATTCTTGTGATGATTGTGCATGGAGGGGACCCGGGTTTGGGGACCAGGGCGAGAGTGGGATGGACACATTCCACCAAAAAGTGTTGAGAGAATGTATCTACCCCGAATAGGGTCTGAAGCAGTTTTTCCACAAATTGTTCCATGGATCCTTTGCCCGCCGCTTCAGGCATGCCAACTGTGCGTACATTATTGCACTGAGAGCGTGATTCAAGGTCATCACACTTATTACGAACCTTTGAGAATTCTGACTGTAGATTCACTATGGGTCATCATGTTGGCCCACCTTGTCTTCCACTTCTCCAATCCTGGTCTCTGCCTTGTTGATACGACCGCTTTCTTTTTCCAACTTGGATTTCAGCAAGCCAATAGTCGCCACAATATCGTCCAGTTCGACATTAACAGACATAAAGTCGTTCTGCATGGCTGCCATTAGCTGATCCTCGCGGGTGTCGGTGGTAGTATCCCCAGGCTATCACTTGTCCCGGGGTCCCTTGCCCTCTGGGTCCTCATCGGGTTGTTAGTGAAGGAATCCATGGCGCCCGCTCCTTCCCCGCACCTTTGTCATGACGCCTTCTGGTGTTGATATTTGTTATACAGTAATGTCGATTCCTAGTTGCAAAATTAGGTTAGGCCTCTAGTGGTTACTGCAAGTCAATGCGGCCATGGGTAGCAAGGAAGGTGAGTCCCCTCACAGATGGTCCCAGTAAACAACGGTTATTCCAAGTCACCAGTTAGTAACCTGGGGTGCCTGATTGTGTTAGCTTCTCAGAGACCAGGTGTTCAAAAGGAGCTTCCCTGGCAAGTTGGTGTGTCTCCACCCGCTGCTAGGTGTCCCCCCCTACTGCAAGGGGTGAGCTCTGAAGTCAATAGTCCGGTCCCCGTTCTGGGGTCTAGCATGTGAACCCTAACATCGGGTGACCATTCAAAGGTAGTTACCAAACGGCATCGCTGAGCCCTAGTTGTGCAATACTCCAGTTGCTGCCATGCGCCCCCAGGAGAAGGGAGGTCCTGGATTATGCCAATGTACTGGCCCTCCCCCGCTCCTCTTGCAAACCCACTGCACCAGTGGGACAATTACTCCAGGTAAGTCGGCCCTCCCCCTCAGTCCCAGGCGACGGCAGTGTAGTGCGATGGCAGCCTTCTCGTCCAGTCCTGCAGCACCGGTGTTACAATGCACACAGTGGTCCGGATTAAAAATGGCCCCAATCAGGAGTGTGTGCCCTCAGCCAAGCAACTGTGTGTGTTGGCCCCAGTGGGTCTGGTGTCACCTGGCACTCTTCACCTCCCCTTTCAGGCTTCCACAGACAGCAGGGTCAGTCCTGGCAGTCACCAGTGATTTTCCGCTCCTTACTTGCTGTTTCCGTACACGCCAGATGGTAGCCGGGTACCCAGGCTGTAGGGAGACATCTGAATGCTGCCCCCGGTGGGGGCCACCGATTGCTGCCATCAGTCAATGCAGGGCGGGAGACCAACCTCTCCTGGTCCCGTCTACCTCCCTTGCCATCCGCGTGGACTCCACATCGCCCCACAGCCCATCGGTGCCTTGAGTAGCTGCCAGCAGCCCGCTCCACTGACACAGTATCGTGTCTCTGCCTCATTGCGAGTCACTGCTTTCTGCTGCATGGGATGAACTGTCGGTATGTCCCACACTCTGAATATCACCTCACAAGATCACCAGTCCTTTATTAGGGTGCTGCTGCAGGGGGGCCTGACTATCGGCCTCAAGGGATTTCGGCCCCTCTTTCTCCTCGGCCTATCCCAGCAGCAGTGTAAATTTATTTGGCACCCAGGATCTGACAGAGGTGTCTGTCAGGCGGAGTCCTGTATATCTTCCCGTGGGCCCTCTAGTTCGCTGTAACATCACCAATCGGCTATATTCAAGCTTTGTGTGCCCACAGCCCTCCACCATCGATACGTCCGTTCCCAATGTTTTTGTATTAGTGCATAGAAGGATATTAACTGAATTAGGATGTTGCGGGGTGGGAGCTCCGACTCAGGCCTCCATTACTCCTTGCTGCTCCACAGTGCCCCCCAGGGGACAATATGTTCTAATACTTCATAAGGTCCGTGCCAGTGAGACAGCATTTTGTGTTCAGAGGTAGGAAGTAGTACTAGGACCTTCTGGCCAACAGAAAAAGATCAAGTGACAGCTTTTTTGTCATATTGGACTTTTTAGTGTTCTTGGGTCTTAGCTAGACTATGGGCCTCATTACACGGTAGGCGGTAACCATGGCGCTAATAGCGCCATGGTTGCCACCGGTATTTTACCGTGTCCGCCTTGGTGGATGGCGGAATTACCGCCCTACTCCAAGGTGAGCGGGGCTGGTAATTCCCCATTCACCAAGGCATTTCCCCATTCCCATTTTTGCCCCCATAGGGCTCAATGGGAATGGGGAAGGAGCTAATTACGGTACTGCAAATTGCGGTACCGTAATTAGCACCAAGGTCCCTTTGCGGGCCCGCTCCTTAACGGCTGATAAAACCAGCCGTTAAGGTCGGGTCCCGCAAAGGGACCTCGCAGTAAGGCGGTAAAGGTTCACTGGTACCGGTGCCCTTACCAGTACCGGTAAACCCTTACCGCCTACCGTGTAATAGGGCCCTATATCCCTTACCAAAGCATATGCTCTTTAATCCGCTGTGTGGTTTGGGATGAGGTAAGATAGCCTCCTCCCTTTCTTCCCAAGTTTCCCTTAGCATGTCTGAAACATTCTTGGGATCAGGCCCATAAGGGAGTTCGAAGTTTGAAAAACCAAGGGAAGCTTGGCGAACCTTCCTGATGGCGAATAGGGCCCAAGGGACCATCATGTCCCAATTATTTCCATCAGCTTGTACCAGCTATTAAGGACGCTTTTGAGTGTTTTATTAAAGTGCTCAATCAGGCTGTCTGCCTGTGGATGGTTTACCTAGGTCCTTAAAGTTTTTATTTGAAGGATTTGTTTGACCTCTGCCACAATTTTGCTCGTGAAGGTTGTTCCTGGTCCGTTAATATTTCCTTTGGGAAGCCTACATGTGACAAAAAGGTAATAAGGAGTTTTATAATTTGTTGCGAGGTGTTACTTTGCATAGGAAAGGCCTCAGGGTAACGTATAACTAGGATATACTTCTTCCCAAGTTTTAATGATGCTAAGGCGCCCACAATATCCATCCCTATTCGGGAGAAGGGGACATCTATAATTGGTAGAGGTGGTAAAGGGCCTGGAAGCGGGTTATGTGGGGCCGTCTTTTGACACAACAAGCACATCATGCCAACATTTATAATGTCAGCGTATAGCCCCAGCCAATAGAATCGACTCACTACTTGTCCCTGGATTTTTCCTGTTCTCAAATGTTGAGGTGGTTGTGGGCAATTTCTAAAACAACCCTGCAGTGGCTTCTGGGGAATACTATTTGGGTTCGAGGGGTTCCCTCATTGGTGACATCTCCTCTATATAATAATCCTCGTTTTAAGAAAATAAATTGACCATCTTGCTTTCTGGTCTCCTTCCCAGAGATGACTCTGAGGAAATCTTCAGCCAACACTGGGCCATTGCGTTGTACAAACGTGAAATCTGGGATTATTGGTTTCCCCCTCCTCAATATTCTGTTTGGGTCTGGATCTTGGTCAGCTTCCCCAAAGGCTTTAGCCTCTCTCTCTGTGGAATCTAACTCTGGTACTTCTAGGGGCTTGGGGAATAGTGCACTCTCTAGAATTCCAGAGCAATCTTCCCCTTGGGTTTTACATGACAAGCATGTTTATTGTTATTCTGGAGTAAAATCTTAATATTTCCTCTATGGTCTGGGTCCACTACGGCAGCCATTATCAGCCCATGCTTCCAAGGGAGCCCCAACTTGGAGACCAATCGGATGTAACTACCCTTGGGGGCTGCCAAGACTAAATCAGTAGGTATGAATGTTGCTCTCCGATTTCTATATCATGGCTGCAGGAGAGGTCAAACCGTGTAGACTCTGTAGTAACAATAGATGGGTTAGAGGCTTGGTCACTTGGTTTTTGTGAATTTTAGGGTCCCCCACTTTATGTCAACTAGGTCAGATCCCACCTCTGACACCATAGAAAATGGTGCAGGGAGGAGGAGACTGACACACAGGTGGCGTGGTGATTGCTATGGACTTCTATTAGTCAAGACAATAAAGAGAAAACCTAATTTACCCTAACTCTAAGAGGGGCTACCCTGCCTCAACAAAATTACTAAGAGTTCTGTTAGAAGGTCTGTGTAAATCAATAGTTCACCATCCAGTGTCAACCCCCTACTTCTGTCCCTTACACTTAAAACTAAACCACAGATAAAGTAGACCTTCTTGGTCCAGAAGAATGACTCCTTCCTTCTGCACTGGCGATGGAAATTCACTTCTAGGCTTTGACTTCTTCTTAGGGGAATGACTCCCTTCGCCAGGTTAAATTGTCCTATTTTGTCCTATCTTTTGATACTCTGTATCTGAAAGTCTTTTTAACTTTGATTACTAGGAGAATGACTCCATTCTCCTAGTATCTTGATTTAACAGTTCAACACAACCAGGGGGAATGATTCCCTTGCCCTGGCCTTGGTTACTAGGAGAATCACTCCCTTCTCCTGGTAACTTGGTTTCAGAGTGTGATACAACCAGGGGGAATGACTCCCTTCCTCCGGTCTCTTTTCAGTTGGTTGCATAATTCAACATCACCTGGGGGAATGACTCCCTTCCCCTGGCCTCTTAATCACTCGTTTCACAGTTCACCACCACCAGGGGGAATGACTCTCTTCTCCTGGTCTCACGTACCTTCAAACACACAGTTCTCAAACGTTAGAATGGTGGTCCACGATGCCGGCTTCTCCTCTTCTTTGATTGGACTCACTTGGTATCCCTCTCTACCAAGTACTGCGATGAAGAAGATGACTCGTGTTATTTTCTGATTTTGGGTCCCAGACCCTGGTTTCTCTATCTCTCTTTGGTTGGACCACTGGTTCACTCTCCTGCCAAGTATGACCACAAGGAAGATACCCTGCCTCTTGATTTGGGTCCCAGACCCCCATTTCTTTCACTGTGGTTCGACCCACTTGACTTACTCGCTCGCCAAGTACTACCACAAGGAAGATGTCTCGCTTCTTGATTTGGGTCCCTGCCCCTCTAGGTAGTCAATGGTTTACCCTTCTCCATCGACTCTCTCAATCTTCACATTCAGGTCCCAGACTCTTGTCTGGTGGTCAGTGGTTTTCGTTAGTCCACTGGGCAGAGGACGTGTTCCTCGAATGCAAGGCCCCCTCGGCACCTGCGTCACATCCCTACCAGGCCTCCTGAACTTCCCTGTACCTGTCACTGGTATTGCGTAGCCCTCCAGTTCTTCCTGGGATCAGGCATCTCGATGGCAGCACTGGTGTTCCTCCTCCCTCAGTCTGTCAGCTGCTTGGGTCTGTGCTCAGCTTCTCTGCTTCGCGGTCTTGAAGCTGTCACTAGACAATCTGGTCCACCTGGTCACGGTGGCATCACCGCACTGTTTGTCAGGACTGGCAGGGAGGTTGCTTCAAGTTTGACCTTCTATGGTCCTCTGGACTTCCACGGCTGCTCGCCTGCATCCACCACTCCGTCTGGTTCTTGTCTGGATGTGTTTCGAAACTCCCGGTTTAGTTGCGGGCTGAAGTCAAGTAGTCCTTCTTATTTATTCATCCATTTACCTATTTTAGCATTTATAGCAGCACATCAAACCCTCTGGCATCAGGGTGCTAGTTGCAAAAGTCACTCTTCATAAATCGAGTTCAGATTGGAAAATCACAAACAAGTGGTATTGCATACATAGTAAGACAGGGCCGCGCCTCATGGTACGGGGAGCTACATCCAGTATATATAAGAGCAACAGTCGAATCCAATAGTTATGTAATCTGTCAGAGCCATGCCTCATGGTATGGGGGGCTACCTCCATAAGAGCAACAGTCAATTCCAAAAGGTAGGTAATCTGGCAGGGCCACTCCTCATGGTGCGTGGGGCTACAACAGGTATACATGTTACATGCCGGGTGGCAGGTAGGTATAGAAGGGATAGTAAATGACAGGTGAGATGGCAGGCACCAGTCATACACAGCCCTGCATGGCTGAAGGTCAAGATCCGGTAGAATGAGTGAGGAGCATAGTGCAGAAAGAGTGTAAGAAGCACGATGGCTGCATCAATGCAGGGAGTGCTTAAATTCGAATTTGCACTAAACATAGAGAAACATTTGAACGAGATGACTGCACAGATGAGAGGAGTGCCTAAATTCGATATTGCACGAAACACAGAGAAACGTCATGGCTGCACAGATGAGAGGAGGGCCTAAATTCGATATTGCACCAAACAGAGAAACGTTTGAAACGAGCTGGTTGCACTATATTCGTTTTTTGCACTAAACACAGAAAAACATTTGAAACGAGATGCTCCGACCAGGTAGTAAATAGCATTGGGGAGAAGAGATGTTCTATCTAGGCGTTTTTCATCACGCTTCTTTGATGGCCGCTGCATAGGTATCTAGAGGCAGATGTTTTGGGTGGGCACGAGCAGTGGTCGAAGTGGTAGGAAGAGGTTGGGAGCGATGCTCCTCTACTTTTTTAAATTACGTTTTACCGTTCCTATACTTTTATTTTAAAAAGAAAACGATCTTCAATGGTTTTGTTTTAAAATAAAACTGTAGGAAGAAGTTGAAACTTGTACTTTCACTGCACTGAACTGAACATTCCCTCAAATAGAAAGTGCATGTGTTTGGGGCTTTGTATTGTGCGTGGGAGGGGGTGTGGCGATGGGGTTTGTGGGGAGTAGGGGCAGCCCAGCAGGGAACATAGTTCCACTACTTCTTTTCGTATACTTCGACCACTGGATGGGAGGCGGCCTTCGCGGCCCATACAGGGCCAGACAGCGTTATATCTTACCCTTAGTGTGTGCCCTTCGTGTGTGGCTGGCATCTGGAGTACAACATGAATATAGTCCATTCTTTGCCTTATGTGCAGGGCAGGATCTACATGCCAAAAGCAAGGGCGCGCCAAATGGCATTGCAATGGTGCCACGATTCTAAGTTTGTAGCCCATCCAGGCAAAAGGAAAACTGTCGACCTCTTACGGCGGTGGCGCTGGTGGCCGTCACTGCGCGGTGATGTCACAGAATATATTGCCTCTTGTGCTGTGTGTGCTCAGAGTAAGAGCACCAATGCCAAGCCCGTGGGTCTTTTGCAGCCACGCCCAGCTCCTGAGCATCCACGGACCATGATTTCGATGGATTTTATCATTGAACTACCGTCAGTCCGGGGTTACGATACATATGGGTGGTGATTGACTATTTTACAAAGGTGGCCTTGTTTATCCCTTGTCGGGGGCTTCCGACCGCACCCATTTTAGCTGATCTGTTTTTGAGACATGTATTTAGGTTTTTTGGGCTGCCCAACATCATCATCACGGACCAGGGATCCCAATTTATTTCACATTTTTGAAGGGCTCTCACTCATTATTTTCGTATCGATGATAGATACTCTAGCGCTTATCATCCGCAGACAGACGGTCAAACAGAACGTATGAACACAACCCTTGAACAGTACTTGCGTTGCCTCATCCTCCAACATCAGGACTCCTGGCTTACTGTTCTGGTGGAGTTCGCTTACAATAACTCCCTGCATACCTCCACTGGCTCTTCACCATTCTTTGCCTTCTATGGTCGTCACCCTCGTACTCTCCCCTTACATCCAGTGGTTTCCCCGTTCTTTGGGGGAGGATGCTGTCAGGATTCTGTGTGTTGGCACACCTACGTCACGCCAAATACGCCCTTTTAGTGCACCTACAGTGCAAACAGCCTTATCTCACCACTACGGGGCTATCTGTTGCTGTTCCACGGTGCATGCCATACACCGGCTCTCTCATTGCAAAATCCGGAATGCATTTGGAAGCAGAATACGGTTCGCTGAACGCTGGAGGTTGCCATGGAGACATTGGCATCCCCTACACGTTCGGCATCATGAGTGCCATCCAGGGAATAGCGCCGGGAGCAGTTATGTGATTAAGGGTAGTTAGGCTCCACCCACCGGCCTCTCTGATCTTTCTGATTTCGTGAAGTTTGCTTGGTTTTCTTGCTAGTTTTGACTCTTGGATCGCCTTATTACAGAACCCTTGCCTGTCCCTCGACCTTGCCTTGTCTGGCCCTTTGCTTGCTTCCTTGATACCCGGTTAATAACCTTCTTTTTGATCCTGGATTCCATTGCCCAACGGATTGTATCTTGCAATGGATTTAACGCAGAATCGGAATGCTTCTGGTTTGCCTCGCCTCGCATATCCAACTACAGTCTTCGCCTGCTTGTTGCCAACCCTATTTTCATCTGAATTTCCTCCTTGTGGTGCAGTACAGGAGATTTCACTCATCGTCCACGTTAACCGCAAACGGACTAGAGACTTTCATTTGTGCACCTTCATGGTGCCCTTAGGTGTCCTCGTGCTGGCGGGGTAGGGGGCTCTCCTGGGACTAGAGTGGCTCTCCTGAGACTAGAGACTGCCAGCCACTCCAATGTTTAGGCATACTCGTGCTGTCGGGACAGCCTGTTTGTTGGATTGTTTCATGAGGCATTACGTGCCAAACTAACTCTGGTTCTCTCCCATCCCGGACTCATACATGGTAAGCCTTGATTTCCCTATCACTCCATAGATCCCAACCCTTTGTTCCTGTGCCAGTAATTCCTGACTGTGTGTTGCAGGTACACCAGCTGCATTCAGAAAAGGGATTTCAGAAGGAAGACCTCCTCTCCTAGATTCCTATCGTATAACCCTCACAGGTTAGCCCCTTCACTTGTGTGGATATTGACACCTGCTCATTGTTGTTTTCTGTTCCATTGATTGTGTTCATTTTTCTTCCTCTGCAACCTATGGTGTTTGTGTTGTGTCCTTTATTCCAAGTAATAGATCCCTCTGTATGTAATACATACGATCTAGAGGGGTACATTGTTAGGAAGAACCTGTCACCTACACTACGAGTTCAACTGCTCTGGAAGACCAGTCTCCTCAGGGCAAGGCGAGTTCTGACATGGACACATAGTTCTCATAGTTCTCATGCTTTTGGCTGTAGACTTTTATTCAAATTAAAAGGGGTGGGAAAATGCCACTCGGACCCTATTCTAAGGAGGAGTTTGTCTGTCTTTGCCAGGATGTCATAAATCAAAAAGTCGTCCATGTGTCCAAAACATTCCATCCTGACACTCACACTAACTATCCTGATCCTCACACTAAAACAAAATAACAAAGGGACAACGGAAATGTCTACAACCTGGTATTTACAAAAAGGTGTTCTTAAATAAAAGTAGAATGGCTTAAACGTAAATGTTCTCTAAAATGGAAAAGAGCTTAATTCCAGAGGGTGATTCCCTTACCCTGGATTCTTCACAGGTATCACAATTGTCTTTGGGACTAAGAATTCTTTGTGCCTTTCTTGGCCTCCAACAATCCTGTTATATGAACACAGTTCAGCCTTTTAACACAAACAATGTTCCTGCTTGACACTCCTAGTAGGTCTGCAATTTGCCTGGTATACTCCCCTGCCAGGACATTTTATGCACTTGCAACTGCCTGGTGTACTCTCCTGTCAGGACTTCACTTTGCACTCTCAAAACTATGATTGAAAATAAGGTTTGTGGAGATTTTACTCTTTAGATCAGGAATGGAAGTGTGTCCTAAAGGGTACTGGAAAACGGTTTCCTTACTTTTCCTATAGGGGTAAACAGATGCATGGCACCTGACCATCAGGGTCTTGGGCAACTGGGTGTTTTCCTCATGGGGAATTGGGGGATACAGCGTCTTATCCAATGAAGCCATGGCATCTCCCTTGTTGCTATCCCCTCCCATGTGATCCTCCCTCATATAGCCGCTGTCGGGATCAGGTAGCAGCTGCCGTACCCTGGCCAAATGGGAGCAGGTTACCACTGGGGAATCTGTGATGACTCCAGTAGATTCATCACAGGACCCAGATCTGTATGTGCGAAGTCAGGAATGAAATTCAGACACAAGTTAGACATGGTTTTGGCTAAAGACGTTTATTGATAAATAAAAGTGGTTGGGAAAAGACCTTGCTGTCCCTGCACTATATGTGTTTCCCTACTTAAACTTAAGACTAAGGATCTGTCAGTGTCAGAATGTTGTGAGACAGGCATGGTATCAAGAGAGACACAGACTCAAAGATACATTTTTAAAACCTTTATTTCTAAAAGTTCTTTGGTTGGTGAAATGCCTAACTGGCCCTAACACAAAAGGGTCGATACCCTCAAGTGATGTTTCTAAGGGCCATTGAAGTCTAAAAGTCCAAAATAAAATTCCATCTGTGTCTAAACCTGTGCTTGCCCTCACTCTTTGACAAAAATGTGTTAGGCAGTCTTTCAGGATTGGTTTCAGGTGGTCTTTTTAACAGACGTAGGTTGGTCAGCTTCAAAAGGATGAGTTCAATCAAAAAAGACTGTTCATAAGACCCTCTACATAGTTCACACAATGGTAATGTCTTTAATGCCTTGGCGTTCCCTGCCCCAATCTCCAGTTCCTTCAGTAGCACAAAATAATCAGACAATTGGCTTCATTACACGGATGACGGTAAGGGATTACCGGCACCGGTAAGGGCACAGGTGCCGGTAATCCCCTACCGCCCTACTACGAGGTCCCTCAGCGGGTCCTGTCCTTAATGTGTGGTCAGACCACACGTTAAGGAAGGGACCCGCTGAGGGACTTCAGAGCAAATAACGGTACTGCTAATAGCGGTAGCGTTGTTAGCTCTTTCCCCGTTCCCATTGAGCCCTATGGGGGCTCGAATGGGAATGGGGAATGGTAATTGGCATGGGGACTTACCGGGTCCCCAAGGGTCGGAATGACCCGGTAAGTCCCCATACCGCCTACCCATACCCAGAAGGCGGTAAGGGGTAGCCATGGCGCTAATAGCGCCATGGCTACCGCCTACCGTGTAATGAGGCCCAATGTCTTTAATGTCTTGGGGTTACCTTCACCAAGCTTCAGTTCCTTCAGTAACTCAAAATAATCAAGATTCCACTTTGATAGACATCTTATGGTTCCCTTTCCCAAGCTTAGGCCTCTTCAAAGTTCAAACACAAATACACTTCTTGGGTCTCTCAGGGATTCTCTTCTCCAAGCTCAGGCCTCTTTCAAGTTCAAACACAAGTTCAGCTTTTAGGCCTCTCAGGGTTCCCCTCCCCAAGCTCAAGCCCCTCTTGAGCTTCAAACACAAGTTCAGCTTTTAGGACTCTCAGGGTTCCCTTCCCCAAGCTCAGGCCCCTCTTGAGCTTCAAACACAAGTTCAACTCCTGGGCCTCTCAAGGTTCCTTTCCCCGGGCTTAGGTCCCCTTCTAGTTCAAACACAAAATTCAGGTTTGAAGCCTCTCAGTGTTCCCTTCTTCCAAGCTTAGGCCCCTCTTGAGCTAAAAAGAAAACACAAGTTCAGTTTGTCAGGATGTGCCTTTTTCTTCATGTACAATTCTTTCAAAGGGTTAGCATCAGAGGCTTTCGAAAACACCAGGTGATTTGCACCTCCTAAGCGCGACGATCCAATCTTTAACCCCTCTCTTTTCTTTCCTGTTCTTGACTTTCCTCCAGGGGCTTTCTGCACCCCTTCTTGTTCCCCTCTGTTTTCTTGACTTTCTTTCTTGGGTCTACTGACACCTTTCTTTACTGTTTCGGCAGTTACACTCTCCTCTTCGTGCACACTGCACCTTTCCTTCTCCTGCACACTTGTGCTTTCTTTATCTATCCGTGCCCACTAGCACCTTCCTCCTTGCTTTCCCGTGCACACTTGTTTTTGTATTTATTTGTATTTGGTTTATTTATATTGCGCACCCGACCCAGAGGCATCTGGGTGCATTTCTTGCATAGGTTACAGATACCAACCTCCAATTTACATTTCCTGAGGTACATATAGGAGGGGCATGGTAATGGCAGTATATAAAAGCAGATATTACAATGAACACGCAAGATTTACACATATGAGTACACAAGTTTTACTGAAAGTAGCTAAGGCTGTCCGCATATGAGAGTCTTATCAATGCAGGTACTACCGTAGCGTGACAGGAATTTACAATGTATACATTAGTGGTGGCTGGGTCTTGCTCAGTGAGCCAGGGTTTGGCTTTGTTGTTAAATGCAGGGTAAAGTGGTTCAGTTTGAAGTGAGTTGGGGAGTGTGTTCCAAAGTTTGGAAGCAAGGACTGGGAAGCTGGACCCCCCTGCATTCTGTAGATTGAATCTAGGTATAGCAAGTGAGTGAGCTTGTTCAGATCTTAGTGGTCGTGTAGCTGTGTGTGCAGTGAAGAGGTTGGCCAGGAATTCAGGTGCTTGATTAGCTAACCACTTGTGTGTAAGTGCAAGGGTTTTGTGAGATATTCTGAGTGCAACAGGGAGCCAATGCAGATTCTGTCTGGTGTCAGAGATGTGCGCTTTTCTGGGGATATTGAGAGCAGCTCTAATAGCATTATTTTAAGTTACTTGAAGCTTGTTGATGTTCTTTTGACTTGTCCCTAGATAAAGGGCATTGTAGTAGTCAATTTTGGCCATTACGAGGGTTCTTGCCAAGATGATGCAATTTGGAGTGGTGATGAAAGTTCTGCAAGCTGTCACAAGTTTACAAGTGTATGCTGATGCTGAGACCACCGAGTTGATTTGTCTTGTCAGGGAGAGGGCAGAGTCCAGAAGGAAGCCGAGAGTTTTGGTATCATTGGACACCTTATTGGTGTTTCCGTCGATGATAAAAGCTTTGAGAGCAGGGTCCAGTTTGTTAAGTCGTGGGTGGGAGCCTAGGATAAGTAACTCTGTCTTATCGTCGTTTAAACATAATCCATGATGTGCCATCCAGGCTTGAATGACTGAGTAGACCTCGTTGAGAGCTTTTAAGTCAGTTGTGTAGTCACCAGTGATGGGAATGAGTGGGTGTCATCCGCATAGTTAGTGTAGGTGACACCCTGATAGTCGAGAATATCAAATAGTGGTTTGGTAAACACATTATATAATGTGGGAGATACATAGGACTCTTGCGGGACCCCACATGTGACTGGTAAAGGATCAGTCGAAGCAGATGACGAAAAAACACGCATAGTACTGTTTGCCAGGAAAGATCTGATCCAGGAGGTGGCCTCGTCTGAGAAATGGGAAGTGGTTTTTAGCTGATGGCAGAGAATTTGATGATCGACCAGGTGTAACGTTGCAGAAAGGTCAAGTAGCAGTAATAAAGCTAGCTTGCCTTTGTCTTTAATGTCCTGAATTTGTGTTTTAAGGTCAATGAGGGCTGTCTCAGTGCCATGTTTCGGGCGGAAGCCTGATTGCCGGAGACCAAGGAGTCTATTGGATTCAAGGTATTCCTGAATTTGTAAGTAGGCTGCTCAGTCTAAGATTTTCAGAAGGAAGGGCACCGTAGTAATCGGTCTGTAGTTTGAAGAGTTGTTAGGGTCAAGTGTAGGTTTTTTAATGAGAGGGATGACCCAGGCGTCCTTGAGGTTATCTGGGACCGTGCCTGCTTTGAATGAGCAGTGGTGATTAAGGGGGCTAGGTCATGGGCGGTAACCTTAATGATAGGTGCGGGGCGTGAGTCGCCTTGACCGTTCGATGGTTTAAGTTTTTTAATGATGTTTTCCTCTTCCCAGATAGAGAATGGAGAAAAACTGGAGGGATTGCAGGAGTGATCAGGTGCTAAAGGGTTGAGAACAGGTACAGTAGAGAGCGGGTCTGACAGCAAGCTACATTTTGTGTTGTTAATTTTAGGCTTCAAGGTGGTTATTTTATCCATAAGTGCTTTTTGTATATTAGTACACCAAGCTGTGTTGGTAGTGCATTTGTCTGTAGGGGTTATGGGAGATTCAAGTTCTTTAAGGATCTTGAATAGCTCTTTGGTGTTAGATTCTGCTTGTAGAATATGTTTACTGTAGGTGTACTTGCACTTTATTTACCTTTCTTCTTGCTTTCCTGTGCACACTTGCACTTTCTTTACCTTTCTGCTCTGCCGGTCGCTTGCACCCTTCTCTCTTTTTTTGGGTTTCTCGCGCCCTCTTTAATATAATTATTTTCCTTTGCATCCCTTGTGCAATCTGCTTTCACTCATCTTTGAATCTTCACTAGTTTTCTCTTCTTTCCTCTTTTCCGCTCTGTCCCCCTTTATGCGTTTCCTTTCGCCCCCGCTCCGCTTCAGTCAGTCGCATGCTCCCGAGTTTCTCTGTGTCTTATTTTCACAAGACTCACCCGGACAGCAGCGTGGTGACAAGCGGTCCCTCCTTTTTCTGCAGGCCTGGGGTCAGTGTCCTACTACCTGCCACTCATGCACCCTTGGGGCCGGCACAGGTCCCAAATGAAAGAGCAATCCTCCAACCACCAACAGCAGCCTGCAAGATGCTTTCCTTCGGCTCTATGGAGACACAGCTCACTAGCCATGCTGCAGCCCCTCAGAAACACCGGGCTAGCACTCAGCACACCGTTCTCCTCTGAAGCATCGATCCTGCTGCTCTCTGCTCCTTGGCTTCTCTGGTCCAAACAACATCCCCAACTCGCTCTTTCAGCTGTGCAGAACCACACCTTTTATAGTTGGAAAAGCAGTCAAGTGGAGTGGGTGATAATTAGTGAATGCCTAACTCTGCCTGACTCTATCAATAGGACAACTTACATTCTTTCTACAGTCGGTTTCCCTTACATTCGCCATGTTATTCCTATGGGAAATCTTCACTACTCCCTGTGGCCTCCTCCTCATCCCAGTATTTGTTGGAAATATGGAGTGGGAGATGAAATTGGATTGAACATTATCTTTATGGGTGGAATAATCATAGAATGACTGACAGAGGAAAGAGGGGAATCTTCTGGATCTATTTTTATACCACAGGGGTGATGCCCCTTTTTTGTTAAGTTGTTTCCTACTACTGGTCCCCTGCCATAAAGGTACTGATCTCGACGGCCTGCCCTTGGATCTAAAATGTGGGGAGGTAAATAGGTGTTAGGTTAAAGTCATATTGCTGTTTCTTCTGACCCACCTCCCTACCTACCTTTGTTCCAATATGGTATTTCTGCCTCTTTTGGATCAGGGGTAATGGAGCCTGCATATCACTTGGTAAGATAGCTCAGCGGGTTGAGTGCTCGCTGCTGCGATCCAAGTGTGATCTGCAGGTCCCAGGATCGAATCCCGGCAAGGCCAACTTGGCCTTTCATCCTTCCTAGGTCGATAAATGAGTACCAATTCTGGTTGGGTGATATTGTATGCTAATATGTGCTCTGTGAAGTGCTTTGGATTAAGGCGCTATATAAATAACACATCATTATCATTATATCCCATAAAGGCTTCAAGGACTTCTTCCTCCTTGCCTATTATCCTGTTGGGATACTGCGTCTCACCTGGGGTATTTCCACGATCACAACCCCAGACTCCCCTACCCAGGTTATCCACCCTCACTTGTCCACCCCCAGGGTGGGATCCGAAAGCAACGGCCCTCCCCTGGCCACCTGAATAGAGGATTCCTGAGCTCTACATGGGAGATACCCTTAGGTTTCTCACAATGTCCAAAACAAAACTGACTGTGTCCAAAGTACTATTCTGACCCTCACAACTATTCTGACCCTCACATTCTAAGGAAATAATGTTTGAGTTAAAAGGATAATGTCTTTGGCCTTCAGTGTTTTACAAATGTTCAAATGGGAAAAGCAATAAGTAACTCCAACAAAACGTCTCTCAAGGTTACGGCTCCTTAATCCAGAAGGTGTCTTCCCTTCCCCTGGATCGTCTTTGTGTTTTCTTGAGAATAACAGCTTTTCTCTTGATCGATACCAAAATTATATTCAATTATCTTTGGCATTTGAGTTGTCAGGATCCCTGGTGTACTCTTCTGCCAGGGTTTCTTGTATTCACACACTTGTAATTGCCTGGTATACTCTCCTGCCAGGGATTTTTGTATTCACACACTTGTAATTGCCTGGTATACTCTCCTGCCAGGGATTTTTGTATTCACACTCTTGTAGTTGCCTTTTTCTGCAACTTCACTTTTGATAATTCACCACATTAGCCCTCTCAACTAATTAATTTAGCCCATGGTTTATTGCCTTGTTGTTGTTTTGCTAACACTTCCACTCTTGGCAATTCACCGCCTTAGCCTTATTGGCTAGTTCACTTTGTCCATTATATACGGACTTATTTCTGTTTCGTATATGTGTATTTCGTACATATGGGCAAACTTCTCTGCTTTGCACGGGTCTCTGGTAAGTGTTTTTCGGCCTCTTTCTACTGGCGAATGCCCAGGAGTTCTGCATTCTGGCATTCCCGCTCTGTGGAATCTTCCTCGCACAGCTTTCTGCTTCTCAGCACTTGAGCCAGATGGCTCTACCGTCCTTCTCTCAGCCTTTCGGTCGCACAGAGAGGAGCAGCCCGCTCCCACCAGCAGTCTCTCATGGTTTCTGGCGGTCCTGTGTTAAATGTCCCGGGCACAGATGTGTGCTCCAGCAACTAGAGATTTGCCTGTGCTCTGGGCTTTTCCTGCTCTTCATTCCTCCACTCCTCTTCTTCATTGCAGTGTCAAGGTGAAAAGTGAGACCCAAACGTGGCCATCGTTACACCCATCCCACTCTTAACCCGGTGACAGAGAAACTAGAGATGTACGTTGCTTCTGGGCCCTTCCTCCCCATCATTGATGTATTGCAGGTGTGAGAAGCGCTACTCACTCAGACAACATTCAGACCATACCCGGATGACAGTATTGAAGAGATGCAGCTGTCATCGATTGACCAAGTCGACTAACTGCAACCTCGAAGAACACTGATGATGTCACGACTGACATCATGACATAGATACATTAGACATGATATTAATTGGCATTTATAAAAAGCCTGTACACAATTGTTTCTAGGCGCGACAAGACAAGGAGGGGGAAACAAGGGAGGACAAATAATGATCTAACTAGGTCTTGTGCCATTCAGAACGTGCACGTGTGGAGAAGAGGGAAGGAGAGAAGTGCCAGGAGGGAGAGGGAGGGGGAAGTGCAGTTAACTCACAAGTGCAGCCAGTGGACATGAAGCATATAGACATCCCTGCACAATGTTTTGCAGACACTTAACTTTATTACTGATAGACATGAAGCAAATGATTATGACTCATATAGTTAGAGGACTGACACACGTATACCTTTTGCTACACAGAAACTGCAAGGTGCATAAGAATACATATGAATTGCTTGCTGATGCTTAATCACAACTAACATGGATGCCCATGCGAATAAAGATAGAAGCTGTGGGTACATTGGAAGTGAATGGGAAAAGCAGGATGAACTAAGAACACAGAAAAGGCTGACTGGCTGATCTTGCAGAAGCATACAGACCAGGCTTCCAGCGCGGACACCGTGCACAGCCTCGCCAAGGACATGTAAGGAAGGACATTTTCAAGTTAACAGATGAGATAGGGCACTTACAGAGAACACAAGCTGAAAATCTTCATAATTGCAAGCAAGAGAAATCCATTTAGTGGTCCCTACACACTTGATTTGAACACACATGACAGAGCCTACTCATTCGAACCAGACTGAGATGGCTGTTCCCATCGAAACAAAGGTAGAAGGATACAAGAGATTATACAGGTACAAAGCCGAATGTTCTGTCTCAAGGCCTAGGAGATCAGAGATGGTAACTTATTGGGAACATGCAGCACCTTTGGGGTTGTTACCACTACCTTGAATAGTTGCACTTGGCCTGGTAACTGTCGAAAGCTCCAAGGCTAAGAAGACCCTTTCTGTCCAATCCCTAACCACCTTCCACATTAAGCAAACACCCTCTTGCACCGGCCAATCGCCTTCGCACTAATCTGTAAATTTGTATTCATGACACATAGAGGTGGTCTCGGAGGAGCCTCCAAATATGGCTTACCCAATGATCATACTAATCCCGTATAGAACATATATATAGTTTACCTCATCAACCAATCCCTTCCCCTGTTAGGTTTTTTGGCAAGTAACCTTGTTTTTGTGACATCAGAGGTTGACAAAACCAGACGACAGGTGCCTGGAGAGTGAAAGCACTTGGAAAATGTTGCATTGTTCATGTTGCGATCCCTGTCATTTGAATTGTTAATAAAGAGAGTGAACTTTGTCCTATAGTTGGGGCGTCCATTCTTAGAGCAGGGGATTCCCAGGGCACAGTTCCTCTTGCTCATAAACAGGGAGACTGATAATAGTTCCCTTGCCACTCTATTACAAGTGGTAGCAGAGGACAGTCGCTAAGACCCCTCTGCATTATGGCCGTACTTTTCCCACCGTGTGCCTGAAGGGATGCTTCGCGACCCGCATTGAAAAACCATAAGTGGACACTGAGAAGGTTGTCAGGATCCACCTTGGAGACATTCTGCCCTCTCCCCGTGGGACACAAAGCAGACCAGATGGTAGAGTGGCAGATTGTGAACAGGCGGTGCCCGAGGGTCTTCAGTGGATCCACAGCGTGTAAGGAGAGACTCAGCCATATCACAAATATTGGGGAGGTGGGGGAAAGTGTTGTTTGTCATTTGTTTTTGTGTTTTGGTGAAAGACACCTGTTTCCAGGTGCGTTAGCTAGC
This sequence comes from Ambystoma mexicanum, assembly GCF_040938575.1. NCBI lineage: Eukaryota > Metazoa > Chordata > Amphibia > Caudata > Ambystomatidae > Ambystoma > Ambystoma mexicanum. The sequence goes on from NC_090939.1 coordinate 828,717,037, forward strand.
TTACGGATGAAAAAAGATAATAAAAAAGTATACCTGTTCTCTAGGTGCCAGCTTAGTTTGCGAAAGAAAGAAAAAAGAAAAAGACAATACAAAGTATACCTGTTCTAGCTTAGTTTGTGGATGCGAGAAGAAAAAGACAATAAAAAGGATACCTGTTCTTTGGGCAGGTAGCTTGGTTTACGGATGACATATGTACGGACACTTAGTTTGCCGAAGGTGGTTTTCTGATTCATCATTGAGATTTATTCCTATATGCGGCGGTATAGAAGAAGAGCCACATAATTTTGATATTCCCGGTGAGGTGAGAAGCAGGAAGACGGCTGTGTGTTATGTCCTTTCTGTTGTTGTGTCTTGGGGTGTCGTAATAATTGGGAGTGTATTTGAAGTATTGGGATTTTCCTTTTGAGCTTGCAACGTCACGCATCAGGTGGTTAAATAGGGCATGGTGTGTTTATGTGGGAGCAAAGGCCCATAGTAGAGCACAGATGTGGCGGTGAGAGAATGCACAGGAAAGCTAGTAATTCCTGTAACATTGCTGCAGATTGCATTCACGCCACTGCATTGCCTGTGAGATTGGCATCATGGAAGGAGACACAGACAACATATTCAAAGAATTACAAAAGCTTTTATTCAACGAAATGTCAGGATGGAGTAAGGCCTAACTTGCCCTTCCTAATGAAACTAAGGAAAGTCTGATTCAATAAGTTCAACTGAAAAGTTTTTCTGTGTCCAAAACCTATACTTGCCCTCACAACTAATTTTTTTTTTTTTTTTTTTTTAATTGTAACAATTAGTTTATAAATAAACTTCAATTACAATAAGAAATCCAATTTTCACATAAATATACAACAAAACAGGAAGTAAAAAACAACCATACAACCAAAGCGAAACAGCACATTCTATGAATTCGCAGGAATAGAAGAATAGATGAGTAAATGAATAAATGAATATTGCCAACATATTGCCAACATCTTTCCGTTTAGAGCATGTCCTCAGTCAAAATGTTTTCCACAAACTCACATACTGCACATGTGAGCGAAACATTTGAACCAGATAGGATCCAAAACCACCATCTGTCCATATCTTCATCAGCTGGGGCAAAAGGCCCAAGGTAGCGAGTTCGTTGCTGTGATATGTTGGGGCACTCAATGATCAGATGTTTTACTGATTCAACTGAGTTTCCACAGAACCTACAGAGGTTATTCTCGATATTAGTAGTAGTAGTTCTTCGTCGCCATTGGATCTCCTTAGTTGTAATAACGTTCAACCGTAGTCTCATAAATTGATTGCGATGTTTTCTTGATGGAAATTTTTGGAGATATCTAGGTAATTGATCTAGACGGTTTATTAATGGCCCTAAGTCGATCGATGAAGACAGAAGATTTCTATGTTCTAAGTTTTGGATCCAGTTCCACTTTCTTAGTTTCTGTTTCGCGAGTTGGGGGGTTGCTATTAGTGTTTCCCACTTTATATCTGCAGAGTCTAGAATCTTTTTTAAATCGCTGCACCACGATAACATGATACTGCAAGATTGCTGTTTGGTTGCATTTGCAAAGATTTGATAAGCCGGAGCCTGATCTGTCAAAGACATTTTCCGTAACAAGGCCAGCGATTTCCAAACAACTATGTTGTACATTGATTCGATTCCAAGTTCATGTCTTATAGAAATCATTGAGGTGCCCTTTGGAAGCTTAAGGATGCGTCTCCAAAATAGGCCTTCAAGGGTCAGCCACAGATGATAGTCAAGATTCCAGCCGGCCTCGGCTCCAAAGGTGATTGAAGGGATCACCTTTTGAATATAGAAGGTTAGTACTGGTTTTAGGGTAAATTTCCCATATTCAGCATGAAGCTTAGCCCCTTGTAGCGCGAAGATCAACATACGTTGTTTGAGATCAGACATCCAATCATGTTCTCTGATTGAGGTGTTAAAAATGATGCCTAGATACCGAACAGATGGTACAAGTTGTAGCTGTAATGCGTCGAGTTTCCATCTGAAGTTTTTAATTTGTCTTTTGGAGGAATTTCCAATCGCCAAGATCTTGGTTTTCTCCACATTAATTTGTAGCGAGTTGTCACTCAGATATTTTTCAAGGGCTAATAAGAGTCTCTGAAGACCAATTGGGGTTGCGTCCATTAGGACAATATCGTCTGCATAAATTGTCCAACTGATACTGTTACTGTCGATGTTTGGGGGGAAGCATCGAGTTTGAGAGAATGCTTCAGATATATCAGCTATGAATAGTTTAAATAGTAAGGCAGCAAGGGGGCATCCCTGTTTTACTCCCTTGTTCGTACTTATTCTCTCAGTGAGTTCACCAGCCTCATTGATTCGCACTCGGATTGAGGTTTCATTATGGAGGGCCATAATGGGGTACAATAAATCAAGCGGACACGACCAGGTAATCAGTTTTTTCCACAATTTTGTGCGGTCCAGAGAATCAAACGCTTGTTTCATGTCAATGAATGCAATATACAGGTTTTTGCCTTGTTGAAGTGCTGTTAATTTCAATAGGTTCAGTATGGTTAGATTTACCTCAGTTCCCACGCCCTTTGTAAAACCTGACTGTCTTATATCAGAGTGTCCTGAGCTGATAGCCCACTTTGCCAGCTTCTGTTGTAAGAAGGACGCAAATATCTTACCCAAGATATCTAAGAGAGCAATTGGGCGATAGTTCGCCGGATCGTCTCGGCAGCCCTTTTTAAAAATAGGAACTATGATGGCCGAATTCCAAGTTTCAGGGATTAGCTTTGTGATAGCTATCGCTTGGAATAGATGGTAAATAAAGGTTGTCCAATGCTCATTGTTGGCTTTTAGAGTGACATTGGAAAGGCCATCAGGGCCAGCCGCTCGAGAGTTTTTTAACCTTTTAATTGCAGATGATATGTCCTCTCTTGTTTCGATTACATCCCAAGACTGGACCACTTCACACCTTTCGTCTATGGGCCGATTTGCCGCAGTTCCAAAGACCTTGGCAAAATATATTTCCCAACTGGCCTTGGAAATACCATGATGCGTCTTTGCTTGATGGAATATTGCTTTGTGGTTTATGATGTTCCATAGGTCCTTTGTCTGATGACAGATGATGATCTTCAGGATACGTTCTCCTCGTTCTTGATCTCTCATTGTTTTGAAACATTTCAACCAATTTCGGTACTTCACCTTTAGATGTTTCATTTGCACCATAGCATTGGGATCTAAGGTTTTCTTTAATTTCCTCAATTCACGTTGCAGTTGTTTTTTTTTGAGAGATACCAATGGACTAAATTCATATTTTTTTAAATATGAACAGCTGTTTGAATGATTAAATTTTATTTGATAGTCTACCAACAAGGCAGTGTAATTTAATTTGCCATGTGGAGCTATTTCTTCAGAGGACATCATTTCATTTAGATTTCTCAATTGCTTCGTGTTTATTTTTAGTCGATTTCCTCTTTGATTTACTTCAATCAGTTGAATGAAAAGCTCATCATTTTGTGATGAAAATGCCCTTAGAGTGAATTCGAGCGGATAATGATCGCTCAATTTTGATTTCAAGACCGACAACTGGAAGATGTCATGAGACATGGTGTTTGATGCCCAAACATAGTCAATAATGGTTCCATTTCCACCACGCTGCCATGTAATGTTTGGGGGACAATCTCCTTTTGTATGACCGTTGAGCATATAACAATTCCTAGCATTCATTGCTGACTGAAATTGATAACCTCTACACGAGGTTTGTGGTTGCTGCTTAAATTTAATCGTTTTCAGGGCATCATCAAACCACGAAAAGTTCAAGTCACCGCATACTAGTACTTGTAGATCGGACAGCAATTCCATGGAATCATCAATCAGTTTTGTTATCGATTGAATAAAATGACATGAGGAAATCATTGCTGTGTTCCAATAGATGTTAATGAGCAAAAGATGCTTGAGTGTTACACTTGGTCTACAACTGTTTTGAAGAATTGTTCCCTGGACGAACAAATTTGGAGAAAAAGAATGCAGAATCTCCCATCCGGAGGCGTTATTTATCATGGTCAGGAGCCCAGAGAATGGTCGACCAAACTGGTTTTTCCCAGCTGGATTTAAAACGATGGAATACCCGTCTCTGTGCGGCGACTCCCTCAACCATGTTTCCTGGAGGCATAGTGCAAAACATTTTTCCAAAGATGGTTCAAATTTTTCGAACAAATGACGAAAGCCTCTGGTGTTCCATGATAGAAGGACATTCACATCGTCCTTAATGTTTTGCGATAGCTAAGTCCTGTTCGAGTAATTCTGTGAGGCACGATTGGAGATGGCATTTTGATGTCTGACTGATCTCTGTCTGATATTAAATTGTTGTCGTAAAACTTCACGGCGTTGTTCGTGAGTTTGCTCTCAATCGTGAGGCACATCATTGCCTCTTCTTTCTCTTTGTGGGTTGGCTTCTAATGTCAAGTCGAAGCCATACGACAGTAGCTCGTCTTTTGCTACAAGCAAGGCATTTTCAACTGCCTGAGAGGTGATATGCAGATAGACCATATCCAGAGAGTCCTCATTGATGTATTCCACAATAGTTATATCATTGGACGTTATCGTTCTTAAAGATGGAAAATTATGTAGTAGTCGCATCACATTTCTACGGTTTAGGTTGACCTCGTTTGAGTCTGAGAAAATATTCTCTAGTCTTAATCTCCAAAGTTTTTGTTCCTGTACAGATTTCACAGGTGCAATTACTATTGGATGACGGTGCTTTTGCTTTTCCCATTGTGCAGCTGTCATCTTGGGATTCAGCTTTGTAGTGGATAATTTTTTTTGATGTTGTGTAACAACATTTTCGTGTTCTCGATTTTGGGATTGTGAGGCTGCACCAGAGGTGCTGGCATTTGCACGCGTGGGGGTCTTCTTTGTTTCACCATTTTTAGGTCTGAACGCCTGATGAATTTTTCCCGGACCTTGGGGAGGAGTTAGAACAGGGCGAGAGGTTTCGACTGCCTGTTCTGATTGCATCAATTCGACCGATTTGTCTGAGTATATCGAAAGATCGCATAAGTCAGTGACACTTAGATCGGAATTCTTTGAACCAGAATCAGATTCGCATCTTCGTCTTTTATTTGGATTTGATGGTTCGGCTGCTTTTATTTTAGAGATTTCTTTCGACACAAAATTTCTTGAAAGAACACCATCTCGCTCACCCTGATGGACATTTAATGGATTGCGAGAGAAAAGTCCCAGCTTTTGTGGTGTCGAAAGATTTCTCACAAACTGTTTCGTTTTTGTTCGAGCATTGCTCGTTTTAGTTTGCCGCTTATTTACTATCAGATTGTTGGCAGCGGTTTTTGTGGATTTTGCACAAGATTTGGATGGAATCGAGGGAACAAAGAGTTTTGCGGCTCCAGTGAAGATGTCAAAGGTGTTTACAGGTCCTTTTGAGAGTGGTACAGGAGGGTTTTGTGTAGTTTGAACTTCTTCCACAACATCCGCAGACAGGTTGGAGTTTTGTGGTAATGCGTCTGTATTCGATTGTACTTTATTCGAATGAATACGGTCAAGCTGATCACCCAAAGGGGGTGCCACTTGTGGATCCAACGACACAACAAATTCGATGTTCGCGTTGTCGAGTTGCGGTGTGCCAGGACTCTTGTCCAAGGCGGTACTGGAATTAGGAATGTTATTTGGTCCGCCTTGATCTTCATTTCTTCTTGAGATGGTGTTTGATCTCTCTGCGCGGTGAGGAAGTCTCTCTTTCAATGGATCTTCAAATTCCATATTGTTCCGGGGGCGAGAGTGCCGACACCACTTCATTATTTCTAGGATCGCATCCATTTGGTCATTTTTATCTGTGTGGTCCTTCATTGCGAGGTCTCCTAGTCGGTTTTGCCATTGAAAGGAGATCTCCGCTTCACGTTCCACTCTAGTCATTAGATGAGTGTTATTTTCTTCCAATGATGAGACTTTGTTTAATAGATTATGCAGTAAAGCATTTTGATCTTTTACAGACTCGTTTAATGTTTCAAAAAGTTTGATAAATGGAATCAAGGCTAAAGATGAGGCCGCCAGAACATTATTGTGTATCTGGATCCCGGCTGCAACAGATAGATTTTCTTTGTTGCAAGGAATTGACTCAGATTCAGAAACTGAAGGTTCATCATTTTTGCTGGAGCTCCTTTCATTTCTTGGAGAGTGAGAGGCTGCTTTGGTACTATGGTGAAAACGCAGGTTTTCCATCGGGTCCTTTGAGGAACATGGTGGTGATTTTCTTGTCATAGGGATACCTATGTTATGGATGCTTAGTGCGTCTTTTTGCTGAGGTGTGCTTGTGCAGGATTTAAACATGACATTTGACTTTTGAGCGATCTTCGCGTCTTTCTCACTGTTGATTGGCGACTTTACTTTAGTTGTTGGTATGATTTGCGGAGCCATCGAGAAGCTATGAATTAGTTTGTTTTTTACGGCTTGATAGTCCGCTGTCAGCCGCTCCGTCAGCCGCGCTTCTCGTCCCGCTAAGTCCACTCCTTGACTTTTTTTCTGAGTAGTCATAAGCAGGGGAGGTAAAAGGGGTCGAGGTACTGTGGTTTCTGATGGACGTGAGATTTCACGTCTTTGTAAATCCGATTCGAATGCAGGAGCCGTGGAATCAGTGACAGTTCTACTGACTATAGAGTCACATGAGATATCATTATTTAGAGGCGGAATGAAAGAAAAGTTTGTTTGAATTTCGGGCCCATTTGGTATCTTCAGGGCCAGTAGTTCTGTGTCCGTTACGTCAAACGGTGAAAGAAAGGAAGCAGTATCGATTTCAATCATCACGTTTGACTCAGGAGGATGATGCTCATTTACCATGTTTGACATTGCGAGTGAGTCAGGTTCGGCCAAAACTGTGTGCAGTTTCATGATGTTTTGGCACACGTTGTCTAGCTCGTTAGAGTGAAGAACTTGTGTCGAGTTGTCGGCCAACACGACTTGTTTGATTTTATTAGTTTCATCACCGTATGCTACAGGCGGCAGGTGAGTTTCAATGTCGGAAACAACAACAAGTGGCGCAGTATTTTCAGACCGCGTACTCGCTGTGTTTACCGCGGCGCTTTCAAGAATTAAGGTCTCGTCGTTGGACGTGAAGGTAGATTGAGATTGCGCTATGTGAGTATGTACAACTTTCACGTCGACCGCAGACACTGCAGCATGGTTGACAGAGACGAGGGATGTTTTTGTTTCAAGATTTGCCTCAAGGTCGCTAGTGCTGTCAGCGTGAAGTTGTGTGGAACTGTGGGGAAGGCTTTCAACCACAGCTTGAGCTAGGTAAGGGGGGGACGAAGGAGGTGGAAGAGGAGCACGAGCTGTAATGAGGGGGAGGGAAGAGGAAGACGGGGTGGGTACGGAGGAGGGAGGGAAAGGGAGAGGTGCGGTCGCATTTGTAGAAACACCAGCACCAACAGCTGGCAGCACAGGTTCGGTTGAGTAAGAAAACTCACCACGATTCCAAGCATTTAAAGTTGATTGCCGCGTCTGCGGACGAATGTCAGTTACCATGGTATCTCTTACCGGTGGTTGTCAGTCTCAAATTGCAGCTCGGTGCGTCCTCAGCGATGTAGGCGGACTGGAGGCAGACTGGACTCTGCACCGGACTCCGCGCCGCGCTCCGCGCGCTGGAGGGGTTTTTAAACAGTTAGCCCAGTGAAGAAAGAAAGAGGACTGAACACGTAGTGCAGCTCCTCAATGTAGCACAACACAGCACAGCAAGGACTGGAGGCAGACTGGACTCTGCACCGGACTCCGCGCCGCGCGCCGCGCGCTGGAGGGGTTTTTAAACAGTTAGCCCAGTGAAGAAAGAAAGAGGACTGAACACGTAGTGCAACTCCTCAATGTAGCACAACACAGCACAGCAAGGACTGGAGGCAGACTGGACTCTGCACCGGACTCCGCGCCGCGCTCCGTGCGCTGGAGGGGTTTTTAAACAGTTAGCCCAGTGAAGAAAGAAAGAGGACTGAACACGTAGTGCAGCTCCTCAATGTAGCACAACACAGCACAGCAAGGACTGGAGGCAGACTGGACTCTACACCGGACTCCGCGCTAATACAAAACAATGTGTTGAGATGTCGACCATAAACTAAACAGTGTTCCAAAAGTAAAGTTTGGAGCTATTTCCAACTCAAGCTTACCCTTTAGCTTCATTTCCTCAAATGTCAATAAGTGTATTACAATGTTCAGTTTACCTTCTTTCGGACTTGAAGCAATAAAGTTTCACACTTTTGTAAAGGTCAGGATTCCCTTCCCCAAGTTCAATAAGCAATTTCAGGGCAACATGTCTCAGGGTCCCCTTCCCTAAGGTCAATATTAAAAGGCAACACAAAAAAAGTATCTTGGAGCTTTGATTTCGTACTTCACAATCCTTTACAATTTAGGGCTCCCTTCCCCAAGTCGGGTATAAAGCAATGGTTCGTTTCTTTCTTCTGCAACAGTAAACTTCCTTGTTAGCATATAGGGGTTCTCTGGTCTTGGTGCAGTTTTAGACCACCCAGTCCACCCATTACAGGTCATGCAACCAGGAACTTTGGATTCACTCTTCAACAGTTCTTTATTCCACAGATAGTAGTTATCTGGTCTTGGCACAGTTTTAGACTACACAGTCCACCCATCACAGGTCACACAACCAGGACCTTCTGGGTCTCCATGAGTAATCTAATATTCAGCCAAACAAGTAGTTTCTCCAATGTAGCACTGCAACTTTATTATACAAGTGGTTTCTCAACCTTGACTCCCACTTTGCCTTTAGAGTCTTTCATTCAACTTTGTTTTCTTTTTTTTTTTTTTTTAATTTTCCTCTATCGGTTTTACAAAAACAAAAGACAAAAGCAGGGCAAACAATAATCAAAGAAAGTTGTACATCTTCCAGAGGTACATGTCAGAGAGACAATGCAAAGTAACAGACGCTGTTAGAATCGCTTAGTTCCGTGACAGTTCCATTTGCCTGGATATGTCTCTTACACTGTTCACCCCAACCCACTCCCACGCCCCTCCCCCACTTGGAGTAATGTACATCGTGAGTATAGTCATTTAACATAAACATTGGGAGCACATATTTGGCATAGTGCAACATCTGCCAGCACCATGGCCACTGGGAATGAGTCTCCGATCCTTTGCAGTGTTCTTTTGAGTTTGACATCGTTAAGTTAGGCTTCTGAGGGTTCCTCTGACTGGGAGTCTCTGATAGGTGTGATATATTTATTCTTAAAGTCCGTCCATAGGGTTTCACATTTAGCTGATTTATTGTGCAGGGAGGCTGTGATCGTTTCCATCACGTAAATGCTCGTGGCCAGTTTAATCCATTTGTTTTTTCCTGGGGCTAGAGGAGACTTCCATTTGATCGCTATCAGGGCTCTCGCCGCCAACAGCAGCTGGGGGGCCAGACCTTTCACCTGGAGCCAGTCTTCATCGTCTCTCTCAAGGCCGAACAACACAAGGAATGGGTCGAGCTCCCTTTGGATTCCATCGATCTCCTTAATCCATCCCAGGACCTCGGTCCAATACACTGTGATATGCGGGCAGCTCCACCACATGTGCCAGTAATCAGCAGTTGATCCACAATTCCTCCAGCATCTCGGGCTCAATGACTGGAACATTTTCGAGAGTTTGAGTGGATCATAATGCCACCTATGTAGGAGCTTTATGGCATGGAGCTTGTATTGATTGGACAAGGAGGCTTTGGGTGCAGCTCTACACATTAAGTCCCATTGGTCGGGGAGTATCTCTTCACCAAAGTCTTTTTCCCACCTGGCTCTGAGGGAGTCTGTAGATCCACCCCCCGCTGCTATTAGCGTCTGATACATCACAGATATAAGACCTTTCATTTCCGTTCTGGAGTCTAGTAGTTTCTCGAAGGCGGTAAGGTCTCTTTTCAGTTTCTCTCTCCACTCAGGTTTCGTTAGCACCCCCTTCAATTGGAGAAAGTGGAATGTCGATAAGTTACCTATCCCCAATGCTGTGGTTAGGTCCGGTAGCGTTATGAACGAGTCCTTTCTTTGGAGTTGCCCTACCCTCTCCAGGCCCGCCTCATACCATGACTGAAACCGTTCTAGATTCGGAATGTGGTCGTTTATGCCAGGAGACCACAAGTGACTGAGCGGGGATGGCCAGGTTGTGACTTCTCGCATCTCTTTCCCAGTGCGCCATATGCTCCATATGGTAGTCAGTATGGGGTGGTGTTTGATTCTCCTCTGGACCCTCTGGTAAGGTGACCATAGCCATTCCGCTACAGTGGCGGGGGACATGTAATGATTGTCCATCTGTACCCATTGTAGGTGTTTGTGGTCTCTAAGGTGTGGGATCAGGACACGTAACTGGACGGCTTTGTAGTAAGTAGTTAGATCGGGAAGGCCTACTCCTCCTTTGTCTTTGGGGAGTATGAGTGTGTCATATGCGATCCTTGGTCTTTTCCCCTGCCAAATGAATCGCATCATGATCTTACGGGCCTCTGTGAAGAATTTTTTGGGCATCTCAATAGGAAGCATCTGGAAAGGGTAAAGGAAGCGGGGGAGGCACACCATCTTGACAGCGTTGATATGCCCCAGCCAGGAAATCGTTAATCTACTCCACTTCTCAAGATCCGTCTCGAATCGTCGGAGGAGGAGGGGGAAGTTGGCCTCATATAGGTCGCTTAAGGATCTAGTAATCTGAATACCCAGGTATTGTAGTTTTGTATGCTCCAGATTAAACCCGAGTGATAGGAACTTGGCATTGTTCTCATCAGGGGTGCCTTGGAGGGGGAAGAGTGTGGACTTTGATTTGTTTACTTTAAAGCCGGAGTATTGGCCATATTCTTCTATTAGTTTTAGGGCGTGGGGAATAGAGTTATTGGGTTTGGTTACGTGTAGAAGGATATCATCTGCATACAACGCTGCCTTATATTCCGTCTCTCCCAACCGTATACCCTCTATTAGGGGGTCTTCTCTAAGTTTTTGGGCCAGGGGTTCAAGGGAAAGTGCAAACAGGATCACGGAGAGTGGGCATCCCTGTCTAGTCCCTCGCTGTAGCGCAAACCACCTGGAATACTCCCCGTTCACGAATATCGATGCTTTGGGGGAGGCATATATTGCACGTATCCCATCGCGGAATTTGTGGCCTATCCCTACTTTCTGGAGGACTGCTCCCAGGAAATCCCACTCCACCCTATCAAAGGCCTTTTCTGCGTCAATGGATAAGAGGACCGGGTCCTCTGGTAGAGTGTGTGCTGCGTGAATGAGGTGTAGAGTTTTACGCGTGGTGTCGGCACCTTGCCTCCCAAGAATAAACCCAACCTGGTCGGGGTGGATAAATTTAGGCATTAAGGTTTCCAGTCTTGCGGCCAATACTCGAGCATAGATCTTGGCGTCGAGATTGAGGAGGGAAATGGGGCGGTATGATCCGCATAATTTGGGGTCCCTGCCTTCCTTAGGGATGACTGTTATGAGGGCTTTCTTGAAAGATTCCGGGGCGGCCCCAGTGTCCACTATCTCATTAAAGAGTTCCGTGAGGAAGGGAGAGAGTTGGTCGCTAAAGGTTTTGTAAAAGCCTGCCATGAAACCGTCCTCCCCCGGGGATTTCCCTAGTGTTAATCGTTTGATTGCATCCCGTACCTCATGCTCGAGTATTGGAGTATCGAAGAGCTCGGCCTCTGCGAGTGTTACTGTAGGCATGTTGATTGAGGACAAATAGGAGGATATGTCAGATTGGGCAGTGGTCAGCTCAGAGGTATATAGGTTATGGTAGAAGTTGGCCAAGCACTCGGGTATTGAGCGGGGGGGTCGGCCGGGGGAATAGTGGGCCCTGTTATCTCTCTCACCTTACGTTCCTCCCTCCATTCTCTTAGCCTGGCAGCTAGTAGTGCGCCGGCCTTGTCCCCCTTCTCGTAGTATGTTTGCTTGAGGAATTGTAGTTTTCTCACCACCTGGCCATGTTCTAACAGTCGTAGTTCTTCTCTTTTACGGTGGGCTGTGTCTATTTTGGTGGGGACTACCCCTGCGTTATCTCCTACTTCCGCCTCCAGTTGGTGTATTTCATTACGCAGTTTATTTTCTATGATCTTACGTTCCCTCTTTTTAGAGGAGCCCTCGCGTATCAGTACAACCCTCCAGGTGGCCTTCCCAGCTTCCCAAATCACTTGTTTGGAGACCTCCCCATTGTTGTTTACCTTAAAATATTCTTCGATCTCGGTCTCCATTTCGTTTTTGAACACTACATCAGTCCAAAGGGACTCATTGCAGCGCCAAGATCCCCCAGCGACTGGTAGGTTGGTCCAATTGACATCCGCCAACACCATATCATGATCAGACCATGTTATTGGGACGATTCCAGAGTAGCTTGTGGATTCTGAAAGGTCAGGAGAAAGGAATATGTAATCTATCCGTGTGAATGTGCCATGGGGATGCGAATAAAAGGTGAAGCCACTCTCGTCCGGGTGTAGAGTTCTCCACACGTCACGTAAGTCGCATAGATCCATCATAGTGGCGAATTCAGTACGGTTCCCTTTATGTTGGGTCCTCGGGCCCGGCGTGCCTGGTCTCCAGTCCACGGCGGGGTCTACCCATTGGTTAAAGTCACCACCTAGGATGAGGTGACCCGCAGTTTCTAGTACAATTTTGAGGATCGTCTTTCTAAGGAATGCGGCCTTTCCGCTGTTGGGTGAGTATATTGTAGCAATTGTGACCTGGACTCGTGCAATTCTCCCCACTATTAGAAGGGCTCGACCACTCACATCCGACCAAGTCTTTTCCAATTCAAACCCAACTCCCTTCTTGATGAGGATTCCGACTCCTGCCTTCCTGAGTGCGCCGGAGCCCCAGTATTCCATACCCCCGCGCCTTCCCAGGAGTCTTCGCTCATCCCCCCTTGTAAATTTCGTCTCTTGGATGAGAAGAATGTCTATGTTAGATCTGCGGAATTCTCTGTGGACCAGTGATCTCTTAGTAGGAGAGTTCAGTCCCTTCACATTGACAGTCCCAACTCTCAGGAGACCCTTGCCCTTAGACTTCTCAAGTGATGCCATCGATGATTTGGGTTCGAGGATCGTTCATCTGTTGCGGCCAGATAGGTTTGCCGATTCCCAGTGTCATCTGAACTGTGACATTTTGGAGTGCGCCCAGTGATGTGTATACATTTCCCAAGTGTCTATGACCCCTCTCCCCTCTCCCCCTGTTCCGCCATATCTGGTGGAGCTCCATTGAGCTTGGGAACTGGAGGTGCTGCCTGGGCAGCTGTTGGCGCCGTCCGGTACGGGCCGGATGACATTGTGCGGCCCGTTGGTGGACCATCAGTGGGGACCGTTGCTTCACGGTCCCGGTCGAATATACCGTCACAACTTAAGGGTGAGTCTCCTTCTCAACCCCCCCCAAAACATTGTAAAATGTCAACATTTCAACAATAATGGCAACAAACATATAAAAGTTTAACGTTACGTGCGTTCCCGGGTCCACTCGCAAGAGTTCACATCGTCGCTTAGTCCAGAGGGGTGCCCCGCCAGCGGTGGCACCCCAACGACAGATATTGCCTTTTCGAAGCTCTGCGGGGGCCGGTGTCTCGTTCTTTCCCGGTGGTTGCATTTTAGCTGGGTCGTACACATTTCTAATCCCTTACTCCTTGTCAGGCGTGTTGTTGGGGCGTCTATATTTTCTCGATCCCTTCACCCTCTTGCGCCTGGGGCCCTGGAGCTCCCACTGTGGACCCGGCTGCTCATTGTCACCTCCTTCGTTGCCCTTCGGGCCCGTGCCAAGAAAGTCAGCGATGCAGTCTTTGATTTCGTCTTCAGAGTGTAGAACTATTTTTCTGCTCCCATGCTCAAAAGTGACCTTTTTTGATGTTAAGGCTCTCTACACGAGTATCCCGCAAATGGAATGCATCAACACACTAAAAACCTATCTAGATGCAAGAACAGATCAAACTACACTCACCTCTTTCATTCAAGAGTGTATTCGATTGGCACTCACTGAGAATTATTTCATACACCAGAACCAATTCTACCAACAGATAAGAGGAACCAGCATGGGATAGACTTTTGCACCGGACATTGCTAACCTATACATGGACAACTTAGAAAAGAAGTTTGTCTACAATGACAACAACATGCACAAAGACCACCTGATTCGGTGGGTCAGATATATAGATGACATTTTTACGATCTGGAGAGGTACAACGACACAACTACAGGACTTCAATGTGTGGCTCAACAGTGTTGATACCTGCATTAAATTTACTATGCATTATGACAGAACCAATATAGACTTCTTGGATCTGAACATTACCCGGGCGGAAGACGGCACTATCACCACCACTTTGTACAGCAAACCGACGGATAAGAATACACTTTTGAAATTCACCAGCTTCCATCCACAAGCCCACAAAGAAAACCTGCCATACGGACAGTTCCTTAGAATCAGAAGGAACTGCACCTCATTACCAGAATATGACCATCACGGCAAAGAACTAGAGGAACGCCTAAAAGCCAGAGGCTATCCATCAGCCATCATCAGAAAGGCCCACAAAACAGCCAGAAACACCAATAGAACAGACTGCTTGACTAAACGACCAAGGGAGGAACACAAAGATAAAATGACATGCGTGACAACATTTACCCCAGTAAGCAACGCTATCAGAAAAACGATTATACAGAACTGGAAGTTATTACAAACGGACACTTTCACTCCGGAAACACCCAGATTCGCATTCAAAAGAAGCAAGAATTTAAAAGACCGTCTAGTACATACCTATCCTACAAAGAAAATCGAAGACACAGACCAAACCACGCTATGGCATCTCCCCCCAGTTGTTGGACACTTCAGATGCGGCAAATGTTCAGTCTGCCATCTCACGCAAGATCAAAAAGAGATCTCCCTAAAGGACATGACGTGGAAGTATAAAACCTTCTCAAATTATCGCACCAAATGGAGCATTTACATGATAAAGTGCCCATGCAACCTGATGTACTTTGGAAAGAGCAAACGAGAGGTGCGGCAAAGAATTTTTGAACACAGATCTTGCCTAAAAAACAATGTCGACGACAAGCCAATGGTGGCTCATTTCCTCAAAATGAAACACAAACATACAGGACTAAGGTGGTGCGTCCTTCAAATAGTCAAAGCCAACGGAAGAGAAGGAGATAGAGATTTGGAACTCAGGAAACTCGAGCAGAAATGGATACACCGTTTAGATACGGTAAAAAACGGACTCAATGTTTCAATAGAATGGAACTTATTTTTCTGAAACAACACAGATGCTAAAGCATATTCTACATAAGCCACTACTCACATACATGGGGTGTACAGGCCTGTTCCGTATTAAGTGACAACCCTTTCCAGTTCTACAGTACCACTGTCGTGCCAATATGATATATGCCATGCACACGCTTGTAACCACCCACACACTGCAAGACAACAAGAGTTATTGATCAAAGGATTTGTGCATGTGCCATGAATGATATATGTTCCATCTGCTGATGTAAAGCCACCGGGACAATCATGTTATCCCGAGTTGTGAATCTCCATGAGATGTGTGTGATGTACAATGTCCATGCCCCGCGAGACAGTAATAGGAAGTACGCATTTGGATTTCACAAGCATAACACTCAGCTCCCGAGTTGTTCCCACCCTTTGAGCACCTATTTTTTAAAAGGTACTCATGGCACATCAGACATCATAGAACCACTCCACCCTTTGGGCCGAGTCCACCGCCAAACAACACAGCTCCCTTGGCTCCGAGAGCACTCTGACGACCCGAGAGCACTAGACACACGCGCATGTGCGATATGCTCGGCGGTTACCTAGCTACGCGCCACGCGTCCATTAATATCAAAGACACATGCGCGGGCAAGCACCACTGATCCCGAGCACAGCTACACACTGCAGGAAACACACGCACGTAAGCCCACCACTCTTAACAGAACAGGTGCTGCCCCCAAACCCGACGTTAGAGTCGCGTTCTCAGCAGGAGGCCCACCCCACTTGTTGTGGAATCCCAGGGGGGCTAAAATGGATACCACACATTAAGAAAAGCACAGTATAACTGTTAAATGCACGGCCCCACGGCCATTTGTAAACCGAAGTATCTCGTAAAGTACACGTTACCCGTGCAATTATTGACATGCTGGCTATCCATAAGCAAGGATGGTAAGCCCAGCCAGATATTACTCTAAATAGCCCGCATTAATGCATGCAGCTCCAACAGAACGTATCTAGTCATCTGTTGACAATATTTAAAGGTGATTAATAGCCTCCATTAACTTTACAGTTTCACCACGCGGCCATTGACCAGACCACCTTGATTAGGATCAAGACCCAAAAGGCGCACAACAGGCTCCTTGATAGAAGAACAGAACATTTCTTCCACTGACCTGTGACACTACCAATAACTGGCTCAGGTAGGACGATATCGCAGCACAATATGTAGGTGTGTTGAATCCATACACACAGACACCAACATCTGATTTTAGCTTTCACTTACTCCTGTAGATGTCACACCAAAAGGGTCTGCAAGAGATACCTACACGCTCCCTTGCCAAGTCCTGAAGACGGCACCAGCACAGCCAACCACCTCGCTTGTGCCAGAAACACCAAAAGTGTCGACTAGATAGATGTGTTATGTAGTTTAACCACATCATAAGTCACTTTGGATACTAACCCTCACAAGTTATTAGTACAACAAATTGTTAGTCGTATGAAGATACAATATGATGGCTTTTGTATGTAATTCTCTTTGAAAAAGGAGCTGAATATTGGTGACATAGATACAGCAGCCTGTATAGGCTGGTTTTTAAAAAATCATTAATTGAAAAATAAATTGTCACATATAAGAATTCATAAAAAAGAGGGCCATACACACCCCGTGAGAGTACATACCACAGACAAAGGAGTCACGACGCTGAGCAACAACACGTACTTCAGTGCCGAGTGTATAGAGTTGGGACAACTAAGTGGCCTGATACCGGAGACAGTGACAATATAATATCGGAAGCGCAAATGGCGGCCAAAGGGGGACAACCTAAAGGGAAACGACCAACGACAGAGGATTTTGACAAATCGTCTCTGGCGGGGGAAGTGGTGAAACCTAAGAAACCAGATGCACAAGGGGAAGTAACCCACACGCGTAATGATCAACAGATACTGGATACTATTGCAGAGTTGAAGACGTTGTGGGAGTGTAAGATTGCCACGGCCATAGCGGACTTGAGAACCTCACTTGAATTGAAAATTGATGCTGTGAGCGTGGACGTCAACCTTTTGCGACAAGATGTTAGGAAGCTGGCAAAGCGCACGGGTGTGCTGGAAAACGATGTGAACACCAACACAAACACCTGCACCGCGAACGCAGGGGCGGTTGCTGTACTGCAGCAACGAGTGGGCAACCTGGAGAACAGAGCAGAAGAAGCGAAAGGGCGAGCGCATAGAAAAAACATATGCATCTTGGGGCTCCGGGAAGGAGAGGAAGGCTCGGGCCCGACCAACTATGTCGAGAATATGTTGTTACAGGAGATAAGCGGCGCACTCACTCAAGGATTTACGATGGAGAGGGCGCACAGGGCCCTGACCAGGAGGCCGCAACCAGGAGCACCTCCCCGACCGCTCATAGCGAAAATATTGAACTATAAAGATAGAGAGAAGATTCTGGAACACTTCCACAAGGGGGGGACCATAAGCAGAGGATCGGCGACCATCACGGCATACCCACACTATACCTTTTTGGTACAATGACAGGGTTTGAACTATGTGTCCATCAAAAGAAGGTGACGTGAGGCCGGATACAAATACATGTTGCTGTACCCGGCAAAACTGAAAGTGATACACAACAGTAAGGCACATTTCTTTGACACCCCAGAAGAAATGACGACATGGCTTGACGCACAGAACTGCCGGGCAGGGGCACAGGACCAGAAGGGGAGCAGACCTAAGAAGTGAACGAGTGTGCCGCAGGGAAGTATTGTGACCTGGGCAAGAGGGAAAGTACCCATTGTGATGACACTGACTTTGGACTAGAATATAAATCACAATATGGAGAGCTCAAGGGTGAATTATACGTGTATAAAGCCTAAGTTAACTGTAAGGTTGTAACAGGAGATATTGAAGAAACGCATTAGCACCCCCGGTAGTTAGTTTATTTGGGATACTGGTAGGGCGGTATCCCCCTGCTGAGCCCCGAGTATTGGCTAAGCCTGAGAAAGGGACTAGATGCGGGGTTGCCTGAGATCCAGGGATGGAGCTGTGCAACAGTTTGGGGGAAGGTGGGTGGGGAAGTTGGGGTGTTTTAAGGGGGGGATGGGTGGGGAGTTTGGAGTGTTAGGAGTGGAAGAGCCTACAATCACAAGCCATTGAATGAGAAAGGGAGGGTAAGGTGGGAGTCGGGCGGAGTGGGAAATGGATGAGATGGGAGACCTTAAGATAGTGACTTGGAATCTGAGAGGGTTAAACAATTATATCAAACGGAATACGGTCATGATGTACCTGAAGAGCCAGAAAATAAATATTGCATTGCTACAGGAATCTCATTTGACCAAAGATAAGCAGGAGGTGGTGGTGAGGAAATGGAAAGGGACCACTATAGGAGCAACCTACTCGACGTATGCCAGAGGGGTCATAACGTGGATAGCACCACATTTGCCGTTTAAGCTATTACAGTCTACTATAGAGATAGACGGAAGAATGGTGTTAATAAATTGGTTGGTGGAAAACAAAGAAGTGAATATCATCAACATTTATGCTCCGAATCATGATACCACTGTTTACTTCAGGAACCTGTATGCCAAAATTAGCCCATATATGGATGGGGCAGTTATACTGGCGGGGGGAGATTTCAACTGCACACTGGATCCAAAGCTCGATAGATCAGATGAGAAGGCCAGCAGGCCTACCCCAGTAGTGAAGGCCTTGGGGGCTCTATTAATAGATTTTGGGTTAGTGGATGTGTCGAGAATGCATCATCCACAAAACAGAGAATACTCTCACTACTCTGGCCCACAAAATGTAAACACCCGATCAGATTATATATTTGTCGCAACAGAGTTAATAGGAGAAATAAAGTGAGCAGAATACAAGGCTGTGGTCTTCTCAGACCATGCGCCGTTGGTAATAACGTGGCAGAACTCACCACCTAGGGTGAAGATCCTGACATGAAGGCTCAGGGCCGAGGCACTGAAAGACACAGTGTTCAGAGAAGACCTAAGGAAAGAAATACGGGAATATTTTGAACACAACACTGGCAGCATAAAATCAGCAGGCACATTATGGAAGGCATTTAAGGTGGTGCAATATCTAAATCAAAAGGACTACAAGGCAGCATAATACAAGAACTGCAGGACACAGACAAGAGAATAGATACTGAAATGCGGAAGGAGGGGTGCTCCCCTGGGGAGGATGAGACCATACACCAACTACAACAAGATTGCAGGGACCACTGGGAAAGTCTATGCAACCTAAATTATAAAAAGTATGTAGAGAGGCAGCACGCAGAAGGAGATAAACCGGACAGACTACTAGCCTAGTTATATAAGAACGAGACCCCCAGACAAACAATTAGAGAAATGCAAGGGATGGATGGGCAGACACAGGACACCCAGGAAGGAGTGAACAAATGTTTTTACGAGTACTATCAGAGATTATACACAGATATAACCGCCGAGGAGGACATTGACATGTTGGAAACATTGACTGAGATTAACTTACCCAAACTTGAGGCTGCGGAAAGGGAGAACTTAGAGGCTCCACTTACGCTAGAAGAGTTGGAACGAGTGATTCAGTCAATACCCACTAATAAGGCCGCAGGGGCGGATGGGCTCCCGAGTGAATTCTACAAAACATACAGGTCAGATTTACTCCCCCCGATGCTAGCTATTTTAAATGAGGTGTTTGATAGAGGTGTGTTGCCAGAGTCCCTTAGGGAAGCGATCATCATTCCTTTCCTCAAACCCAATAAACCGAGCACAGACTGCGGATCATAGAGACTGCTGACGATGCTGTGACAGCCAATAGGTTGAGACGAGTTATAAATAAACGTAGACACCCTGACCAGATGGGGTATGTCCGCACAGGAGTATATCCGACAACCTCAATAGACTTCATCATGTTATAGACCAGACGGAAGAGAGCTCCCAAGAGGTGGCAGTAGTCTCACTGGATGCGGTGAAAGCCTTCGACTCAGTCAAATGGACTTGGCTGATGGCAGTTTTAAAGGAATTTGGGATTGGGCCTGCATATTTGAAGTGGGCTCAACTGCTATACAGCAAACCGCTGGCTCGAGTCAGAACAGGAGCGACCATATCAGAACGGTGGATATTGTGCAGAGGTACCAGACAGGGATGCCCATGATCCGATCCCCGATGCTTTTTATCTAAGCACTCAAACCCCTGGCGGTATACTTAAGGCAGCAATACGAGGAGATGGGATCAGCATCTGATATCAATTTACACGGATGATATGTTGCTATACTTGAAATATCCCGAAGAGAACCTACAATACATTTTGGAGGTTATGGAACGGTACGCACTGCTGTCGGGCATAACTGTTAAACCCAAGAAGTCTAGCATATTCCCCCTAGGTAGATATGTTGGAATACCACGACATGAACTACCAGTATTACAGATAAGGTGGACAACTGAAACGTTCAGGTACCTGGGAATAGATGTATACCACAATGTTGAAGTTGAACATGAGCACAACACGGAGAAGGCGGTGTGTAGAATTAAAAACAGCATGATATTTTGGGTCGGGCTACCGTTGACTATGATGGGGAGAGTGGCACTATTGAAGATGGTGGTACTGCCCAGGCTATACATTACTTTGCAAACATTCCATATATGATACCCAAATGGTTCTTCGCCAAAGTTCAGAGTATATGCAGGGGATTCATAAGGCATAACTCTATAGGAATAGAATAGCATTGTGGAAGATACAAACAAACAAGGAGAAATCAGAGTGCCTAATTTTGAAGTGTACTACTTGGCTAGCCAACTTCAATACGTGGCAAGGTGGTTATCGGAAGATCCTACACCACAGTCCAAACTGTTAAGAGCCGAGTGCACTCCCTATTTTCTGAATGAACGGATGTGGTTGTCAAAATTGCAGCAACGAAAATGGACCAGATTGCTGGACCTGGGTGGGAAAATATTGCAGAGAGCCTGCCAGGTAATGGGGAATCCGCCCCTGTGCTCCCCGCAGATGCAGCTAATGAAACTGGAAGGAATGGAAGAGCAAATGAGGAGGACCATCAGAGGGCAATGGGAACAGACAGGCATAGCGACCCTCGGGGATGTATGGCAAGACGGAAAGGTGATAGAGTTTGATACATTGGGGGAGGACACAGGACTACATCGAGGACAATATATCACATACGCTAGGCTGGTGAAAATGATAAAAGGGATGTGGTCAGGGGCAGAGTTGACCCGATAGCCGGACACTGCCATAGGAACTTTTTATGATGTGTCGGATGGAGGCCACGAGGTCTCCCGAATATACGAACTAGTGATGTCTAAAGTTGGGAAGGAGGTGGTTCAGATGAGACGAGATTGGGAGGAGGAGGCTGGGGAACCAATGGGGGATGGGCTGTGGGTCAGGGTATAGGGATACCATAAGAAAGTTTCAAGGAACTTGCGGTTACAACAGATTCACCTATACGTCACCCACAGAGCGTACATGACTCCGAAGAAGATAGCCAAGTTAAAAAATGCCGGAACACAGACATGTCCAAAATGTGGGGAGTTGGATGCGGGAATGGTACATATATTCTGGGCATGCTCTGAAATAAGGAGATTCTGGAGGCGGGAACAGAGATAAATTTGTACATGTACTCTATGTGGGCATGTGTGGTGGGGGGTTCCCCAGGCCACGTAAACTTAAACATGTGAGCAAACTCAAAGACCTTGCATATATATTGGCTAAACGCAGGATAGCAATGTGCTGGAAAGCAAGTAACAGACCGAAAGTTGAGGCTTGGTGGCATGATCTCCGGAAATGGGCAGAGGCAGAAACAGTGGTATGGAATGAAGAAGCAAAGAGAGGTGGGGATGACAAAGTGGATACGTTGGTGGCCTGGTGGCATTTGGTTGTCACACTGTCTGGATCTGAACAGGCAAGCACGGTGGAGGACAGTCCCTCAGGAGAGGAGGAGGGTGGGATGCCCATAAAAGAGGTAGAGGAAGGCTAAGGTGTGTGTTAGGCCCGGAAAGGGGAGTGGGATAGTTGAGGGAGGCGAGAAAATGACATGAAACTGTATATGAGAATTAAAACGCATCCTTGTTGGTACATTGTATGGTGTTCAAGTTGAAATCAATAAAATTGATTTTAAAAAAACATTTAAATCAAAGCATATGGAGCTCTGGAGTGAATGCAACTTCAAAGAATGCAACAAAATAAAGGTATTGAGACTTGGTCACAGTGGAACTTTAAAATTTAAATACCAGAAAGGAACATTGATACCAACTTGTGTGAAAACTACAAAAAGGATATATTTACAAGCAGAAATAAGTGAACTATGGAAATCAAAATTAAGAAGACAAAGATACTTTTCTTTTTGTATTGTGGTGTTCAACAGAATTAACCCTTGGGAAGTGAACATTTTGAGAATTGAGACATTTTGCTAGAGTGAGAACAGAGTCTCAAGGTTCCTTTGTGTTGGAACTATTGTGCTTGAAGCTTAGGGAACGGTAGCCTGAATCTTGATTGAGACTATATTACCTTGAGTCCAGAGAAGGTAACTCTGAGTCGCGTTGTGGAACTGTTTTTTGCCTGGGTAATGGAGCTGAAAGTAATCTGTGAGCTGGAAGAAACTCAGTACTTTAAGTTGAACACTGTTTTTGTTAACTTTGACATTCCTACACATTGTATAGATTTAGTTGTGAGAACAAGTATAGGTTTTGGAAACAGACAAAAAGTTGAAAAATTTGACTCAGACTTTCCTTAGTTTTGTTTAGTTTTGTTTAGGTAGGGGAATCCCACCTCAGTGTAGGGCAAGTTAGGCCTTTTTCCATCCTGACAATTAAGTTAATAAAGTAATTTACTTTGAACTTTGAATCTGTTGTCTATGTTGTTGCGGGGGCCTGTCCCTTTAAGACAGTCCTCCCGAGCAAGCGTCATGGTAGGAAGTGATGCAGAGGGGAAGGGGAGTGAGAGGGAGGAGCAAAGGGAAGTTACAGTTAGTTTGAATGTGATATACGAATAAAGCAGTTGTTAATCCCCACGTTGGTGTCCGTTCATTATTTACAAGGCCTTGCCTGCTAACAACTGGCGACGAGGAACACTCCACCACCCGCGGTCCTCCTTTGCCGCACGCCAGTGATCCCACCGTGCGTCGACCCGTGTGAGACAGCGATCCCGCTGCTCTCCCTCCACCGTGGTCCTCCTTTGTGCAACGAAGGCGTTGCCACTCCTGCCTGTGAACACCAGCGATCCCGCTGTGTCCGCCCTCCAGCTCCACACACAACGACGATCCGGCCGTGTGCCTCCATTTTAAACCGCCCATACCACGCGGCGGTGCCACTCGACCCCGGGCCCATCATCAGCACTCAGCCCACGCACCTGACTGCAACAAATACCCAGGGTCCTGCAGGATCATCCAGCCCGCGTAGATACAAGAAGCATATCTCATTTGCATCTGCAGTGAACCAGCACTACCGCAGTGAAGCTCCTCCACGTACCCAAAGGCAGTGACAAATCACACGCACTGCCCTGCATCAGCACTACTGCAGTGAAGCTCCTCCACGTTCTCAAGGCAGTGACAAATCGTACGTGCCGTAGCACGCCTGGCACGGTGCGCATCCACGCTTGCAAACCACAAAACCAGCCTGCAGCAGAATCACAAGACGAACCAGCGACCACAGCAGGTGGGTGCCGCCCCTCCTCCACCACACCAAATCAGCAAGCCCATCAGCTCGAAGGTGCACAAACACTCTGAGTCCACCATAGCAAGCCGTGCAACCACCCTACACTGAACTGAGGACGCCCACCTATACAACACCTCAGTATCACCATGAGCATGTCCCCTGATCAGGCGGGGCAAGCCCCACAGCCCACTGCAACAGCAACTTCATCCACAGCGACAGCATGGTGCATGCCCCCTCCTTTCTCCATGACCTTGCAAGTAAAGGCCCGAGGTGGGTCGAATGGCTCGAGGACTTCAACAACTTCATAGCCGCTGCAGGCGAAGAGTCTTCCCCACGTCTATGCAGCATGTTTATCAACACGGCTGGCGCAGAAATAAAGACATTAATCAAAACCATCCCGCCAGCAGAACACACTGATTTTGCAGCCTTGATAACAGCCCTGAACAAAGGACTGGTCATAGCACCCAACAGGGACTATGAAAGGTACATGTTTAATCAATGCACCCAACACAGTGATGAAACGGTAGATGAATGTCCTGCTTGATGATGCCTTCACATTGGCACACACTTGTCCCATATTGACTCGAGGTGACACACCTGTCATTGCACTACTCAATAGTGGCAAGTTGTGACTTGTCTGGGAATGATTGTTTTTTGCTGTACCTGCTCAGTATTACTGCAAGAGAGCTTGACGAACACAACAAAAAAGTAGTGATGCATTTTATGGACTCTAGGAACAATATAAAAGTCATCCTGTATTACAGAAAATGGAAGCTCTGACAAGATCTGTTGTGTTTTTTTGCCTTCTGTTGTCTCCACCTCTTTACCCTCTCTTCACTACAAAAGGTTGTATTGTCACATGCACATGCCTTGGTACCTGTTAACACAACCCCCATTCCTGCTCTCACTGATGCCATATCTGGGCGGGTAACCAACACTGCCAGAGAAGTAAAAAGATTCAGGTGAAGCGTAGATATAGACTTTGAACACGTAAATTCATACCTAGCTGATTCGGCCCCATATCTAACAACGTGTGGTATCAGCATGTGACCAGGGTGGGGAGAGAGACAATGAAGGAGAGATGCTATGTGTGCTCTCTCATCACCTATGCCATGAGTACCTCCAGAAGATGTATAGCAATAGAAATACCAACAGCCACAGCACAATGCCTCATGCACCTTTTGCTCTGCACAACCAGAGGCTGGGTCCAAAGCAGATGGGCCACACTAGGATGTATGTCGTAGAAGACATTCCTATATGAATATGAATATAGTTATGTCAAGACTCAACAAATGATAGATGACTATTGGAGCACTGACAAGACAATAGACTAATTTCCTGATGGCCCAAACAAAGGAGAAGCTAGATTAGTGACGCAAAAGGAGTTACAATGTCCAAAGACAGGACAAAGAGAGACGGGAGGAATGCCAGAATGCTGGGAAAGAACCCAGTTACTAGTGTATGGGCAAATATTCATAGAAGGATGGAAGGAAGGGATGGTAGGGGGCAAAGCACATGCACCATTGACAGTTCCAGTGGAATTGGTGCAGAATAAAAATTAGCAGACAGTGCAAAACTGCTCACCTGGGTGGAGAATGAAGCAGGTCCTATGCCAATTACTACTTGAGAATGCTTCCTTGTGTTTCCAGAATGACAGTCCATTTAAGATTGGAGAGAATAAAGGATGCAAATTAATATCGATGATACCAGGCATGAAGGTCAGTACCGCAGTACTGATGGACCACTACTGGACCTGCAGGTCCAAGGCATACATGCAACTACCACCAAACTGGGGAAGGGATATGCTCTCAAGTACAGCTGAACACACAAGCATTAGTAGTGCTCCGAAAAGACATAGAAGTAGATGGATGCCCCAAAATGAACACACACCAAAGGAAGAAGAGATCTGTAGAGCTGACACGAGTAAAGAGAGGAAACTATGTGTCAACATAAATGGAAAACACACTAGACGCAATACCACCAGAACACAGATTATTTAGCAGGACAGAGATAATCTTTGCTTCAGTCGGTCTAGGAGTTCAGGCCAATGTGAACGCCAAGTGGCTCCAGATAACCAGATGGGAACAGTTGCAGATGATAAACTCGACTGTCAAGGGTTTAACAGCATCAAAGAAGAGCTGAGAGCTGTCGGTTTGATGACCTTACAGAACACGTAGGTACAGGATCTTCACACAGCTATCGAAGGCAGCGTTTGCACCAAGATCAGGCTTCTTGCTGTACATACGTGCCTTCCCACGATGGAGAGAATGGAACACTAACAGAGGCAATCATGCAATTATCAGACCTGCATGCTTAAATGGAGGCAGTGATAAACCCAATAGGACATGACGAAGATTGGCTGACATACATCTTTTCCTGGATACAATCATGGATGGCTAGTGAACTGAAGGTGCTGATAGCAGCCTTAGTGCTAGTATTATTTGCCTTCTGTATTATCAGAATAGCTATAGCGCAGTGCAAGAAGACTACTGAAAAGACAATAGGGACAAACATATGACTGGACGTAGAGACAAAGACTGACACAGTGAAACAGACTCTTGGCGTGTGGAAGTCACATTTGACACAGTGTTCTCTGTTCCTGCCAGGTACAATATTCTCCTTTCCCCCAGATCCACGCAACTATTGGGCAAGATGGGCATGGGGTAAACCCAATGGAGATTCCTGCTACATGAACTGGAGCTTAGACGAGCATGTGAAGTACCACAGACATTATGGAGAAGTGGCGAAGGGTGGATTCCAAGACTGCACGTGAACAGAGATGGTCATTTAGGGAGTGTGGTTGACTTGTCGACCAGAGGGGGGATTGAAGAGGGAGACCCAAACGTGGTCCTCATTACACCCATCCCACTCTCAGCCAGGCGACAAAGAAACGAGAGATGTACATCACTTCTGGGCCCTTTCTCCCCATCATTGATGTATCGCAGGTGTGAGAATCGCTACTCACTCAGACAACCATTCAGACCATACCCGGATGACAGTATTGAAGAGATGCAGCTGTCACTGATTGAACAAGTCGACTAACTACAACCTTGAAGAACGCTGATGACATCACGGCTGACATCATGACATAGATACGTTAGACATGAAGCAGATAGACATCCCTGCACAAAGTTACGCAGACACTTAGTTTGTGCTACGCGTAAACCACAAGATGCATAAGAATATATATGAACTGCTTGCTGATGCTTAATCGCAACTAACATGGATGGTCATGTGAATAAAGATGGAAGCTATAAGTACATTGGAAGTGAATGGGAAAAGCAGGACAAACTAAGAACACAGCAAGCACCTGTCACAGAGTTTACAACCTGTTGTCATTTTGGAGGGATTTACCAGTGTTTTTAATGTGATTTCCAATCAGGTTTATGTGCTGGATTGCTTCTATAGGACATTGCCTTTGTGGTCTGTTTCTGTCCTTTTGCCTCTCTCCTCCAATATTCATAGCAATTGACTGAGGTAGTCAGGTGTCCACGTCCTCTGTTTTTGCGGTCCTTTCTTACTGCTTTCCCCAGCATTCCTGTTAATAATACATAGCTATCCTGTACAGCAAGCACCTAGTAAGGTGTTTACAGACTGTTTGGTGTCCTTTTGGAGGGATATAGCTGTGTTTTAATGTGATTTCCAATCTGTTTTTTTGTGCTGGATTGCTTCTAGAGTTCACTGCCTTTGTGTTCTAATCCCTGTCCTCTGTTTCTGGGGTCCTTTCTTACTGCTTTCCCCTGCCTTCCTGTTAGTAATCAATAGCCATCCCGTACAGCAAGCACCTGGGAAGGAGTTTACAGCCTGTTTTGTGTCCTTTTGTAGGGATTTACCTGTGTTTTAGTGTGATTTCCAATCCATTATTTGTGTTTCTAGAGGGCACTGCCTTTGTGGTCTAGTACTTTGTGTCTGTCTTTTTTCCTCTCTCCTCCCATTCTCCATTTCTTAAGCATAGCTCCCAGGGCAGCCTTGTCCGGGCAGACAGCAAAAGGCTCAAGGCTAGGGGCACCTCCCTAAGGCACCACTGTTGCCTGTTTGCCTGTTTCGCCCTGGGGACCCCATCCAGGCTTCTAATGCTGTCTGCAACAACCTCCAGGTAAGTGACAACAACTATTTGGTTGCATAGCCAGTGCAGTGCTTGTGATTTCTTGACACAGCTTTGCATATACCTGAACTAATGTGTTACCACGGTTTTATCTCTTTCCTGCACTTTTGATTTTGCCATTGTGCCACATTTAGCTGCATTTTGTGTACAGCCAATGTGTTGAATCCAGCTGCTTTCTGAGGATAGCCACTGTTCAATATTTTTGAGTATATTAAATGTAACTGCATGTAGAGTACAGCCTTCTGTGTTAAACTTAATATAGCCACTCTGTGGGAGTCTGATACCATTTGAGTATAGCCACTGTGGAGAATCTAGCCTTGCTTAAAACTCACCCACATTTAAACCTAGCTTCATTTGAGTATAGTCACAGTGTTATATTTAGCCAAAATACAAATGCATTTTTGAGTGTAGCCCTGTGTCACATTTTATTGCATTTGTGCAGCCACTGTGTCACATTTAGCTGAATGTTTAAGTATATCCACTGTGTCAAAAAACTCTCCCCCTTGAAAGGTAAACTCAGTCACAGGATAAACTCTCCCCCTTGAATGGGAGACTCTGTAGCAGAATAAACCCTCCCCCTTGAATGGAAAAACACACTCTCCCCCTTGAATGGGAAACTCCATAGCAGAATAAACTCTCCCCTGTGAATGGGAGACTCCATAGAAGAATAATCTCCCCCCCTTGAATGGGAGACTCTGTATCAGAATAAACTCTCTCCTTGATGGGGGAGACATTGTAGCAGAATAAACTCTTCCCCTTGAATGGGAAACTCTGTATAATAATAACCTCTCCCCCTTGAAGGGGGAGACTCTGTATCAGAATACACTGTCCCCCTTGAAGACGAAGCTCTGTAGCCGAATAAACTCTCCTGTTTGTATGGCCGACTCCATAGCAGAATAATCGCTCCCCCTTGAAAGGGAGACTCTGTGCCAGAATAACTCTCCCCCTTGTAGGGGAGACTATATCTGAATGAACTCTCCTCCTTGAAGAGGGAGACCCTGTATCAGAATCAACTCTCCCCCTTGTAGGGGAGACTATATCTGAATGAACACTCCTCCTTGAAGAGGGAGACCCTGCATCAGAATCAACTCACCCGCTTGAAAGGTAAACTCAGTCACAGAATAAAACATCTCCCTTGATGGGGGTGACCCTGTATCAGAATAAGCTCTCTCCCTTGAAAGGGAGACTCTGTATCAGAGTAACCCCCCCCCCCTTGATGGGGAAGACTTTATAGCTGAATAAACTCTCCCCCTTGAATGGGAGACTCTGTAGCAGAATAGTCCCTCACCCTTGAATGGGAGAATACACTCTCCCCCCTTGAATGGGAGACTCCATAGCAGAATAAACCCTCCCCTTTGAATGGGAGACTTCATAGCAGAATAATCTCTCCCCCTTGAAAGGGAGACTCTGTATCAGAATAAACTCTCCCCTTGACAGGGATGACTTTGTAGCAGAATAAACTCTCCCCTTTGAATGGGAGACTCCATAGCAGAATAATCTCTCCCCTTTGAAAGGGAGACTCTGTATCAGAATCACTCTCCCCCTTGTAGGGGAGACTCTATATCTGAATGAACTCTCCTCCTTGAAGAGGGAGACCCTGTATCAGAATCAACTCTCCCCCTTGTAGGGGAGACTCTATATCTGAAGGAACTCTCCTCCTTGAAGAGGGAGACCCTGTATCAGAATAAACTTACCCCCTTGAAAGGTAAACTCAGTCACAGAATAAAACCTCTACCTTGATGGGGGTGACAATGTATCAGAATAGGCTCTCTCCCTTGAAGGGGAGACTCTGTATCAGAGTAAACTCTCCCCCTTGATGGGGGAGACTTTGTAGCTGAATAAACTCTCCCCCTTGAATGGGAGACTCCAATCTCCCCCTTGAATGGGAGACTCCATAGCAGAATAAACTCTCCCCTTTGAATGGGAGATTCCATAGCAGAATAATCTCTACCCCTTGAAAGGGAGACTCTGTATCAGAATAAACTCTCCCCTTGATGGGGGAGACTCTGTAGCAGAATACACTCTCCCCCTTGAATGGGAGACTCTGTATCAGAATAACCTCTCCCCCTTGATGGGGGGAACTCTGTATCAGAATACACTCTCCCCCTTGAAGACGAAGCTCTGTAGCAGAATAAACTCTCCCCTTTGAATGGGAGACTCTGTAGTGGAAAAAGCTCTCCCCCCTACAGGGGGAGACTCTGTATCAGAAGCACATTCTCTGCCCCCGCAAAAACCAACACAACATATACAACCTTATTTCCTCGGAAAGCCCAGACATCCTTTTCATCACAGAAACCTGGTTCACTGATGACTTCCAGCCCATGAGGCATTCCCCCCAGGCTACACACTCATCTTTCACAACAGAACTAGCAGAGTAGACAGGATTGCCATCCTCCACAAATCACACCTTATTTCACACTCCAAGAAACAAACCTGCAATGTAGTTTCAAAAGGTTTGGAGTTTTAGGATCGGGACTAGCGGTCCCCAGCGCACCTTCTATTGGTTGTTAAAGTTTAGCCTGCAGCCTGGCACATGCTTTGTCTGGGGACCAACTCTGGGGTTCCCGAGTAATTTGAAGCTTGTTGGGGTGACAAACCCGTGTTTGGTGTGGGCGCTGGCTGGATCCGTGGGTCCAGTATTAGTAAATCTGCTATTTGTTACTGTTTAAAAATAGTCCAGTCTTTAGGTTGTAGACATGGGGCCTCATTACGAGTCCGGCGGTAACTGAGGCGGTAAAACTGCCTGGTTACCGCCGGACTCGTATTACCATTCCGCCTCCGTGACTCCTGGAAATACCAGGTCATTACGACCCTGGTGTCCCGGGAATTCCGGAGGCGGAATTCGGTAAATCACCATTCCCATAGGACTTATTGGGAATCGAGAAGTGGAAACACCGGCACCACCTTGTGATGGTGCTGGTGTTTCCACGTCCGCCTGCAGGCGGGCGGTGTTAAACTCACCAGGTCAGACCTGGCGGGAACATCACCTCCTGCCTGCAGGAGTCGGGATCAGCCGGTCCGGAATTAACAGTGGCGGCGGGTTTACCGCCACTGTTATTTCCGGACCGCCCGACCTGTGATGAGGCCCACAGTGTTTTATTGGTGTACACTACCATCAAGGTCAATATGGCATTATGAGCCAGAGGTGATGAAACAAAAAGCCGACGCGCGTTTCAACCGAAGTCTTTCTCAAGGCTGTGATTAGTGAGGTGAGCCATGTAAATTATGTGAGTGTGGAACACGGCGCAGTGACATCATGTGGGAATCACAAGATTTTTGTTCACATATTGAAATTTGATTCATCATAATTAACACAGTTTTTCATGAGAGCAAATTATTCCCATAGCAGGTAGAAGCAATAGTAATACATTAGTTTCAGTGTACGTGGTGAAAGGTGAGTTTGTGGTGATTAAGAGTACATACAGCGTTGCATTCGTCATTTAATGTCACAGAGTATAGACATAGTCAGCATCATGAGTTGTGAGATTGATTTGAGAGACACAGTACCAAGGGAGGAAGGGGGGGAGAAAAATTGAAGAATATATTAGAGCCAGTTAGATGGCAAGGCTGAGTGCTGAGGTAGAATAGAGTTAGGGGGGGCAAGAATAGTGGCGCTTACCAGAGGTGATGTGGCAGCAGGCTCGTAGTGGAGCTGGCAGCTGGTCCACCCATGTTAGGGTGCCAGCTGGAGGCTTAGTGGCCTGATCTGTAAGAAGAATCTGGCTAAAACAGCAGGGACATTGACCAGCTGTATTCTTCCAGAAAAATCTAATGAGAGCACTTATTTGAGCAGTAATGAACAAGAATCAGATTCCTCGGTTTACTCCAATGGCGAAACCAACAAATATTCCACTACCCACAGGAAGCATAAAAGGAGGGCCTTGGACGATACCTTCCAGAGGGAAAGGAATGAAGACAATAACTGCTCAACATACAAAATCTGTGTAATTAAAATCTTAAACCAGAAAAAAAGGGACAAATGGTTGACCAGAAGTGAGCTTTCAAACAAGTTGCATTTAATACCCCAGTTACGAGTGATCCGCTCAGAAGACTTTTCTTTTGTGGAACCACTAAGGGTATGCAATCCGAATGTGTCAGCATTGCACTGTAGTGTTTTGGCCACGGCACAACTGATTGCATTCACAAAAACAGTCTAACACTAGTTGGGCTGGGGGTGGACATTGCTAAGGATGAAGAAGACCAGGAACTCCCGAGTCAACCCAGGATATCGGGCAATAAAAGGTTACCTAAACCGGAACTCTCTAAAGGGGATAAAGTCCAGATGAGCGACATCCAAAACACCCTGAAGTGGCTGGCAGATTCCTTACCGATGGTTTTACAGAAGCCCTGAGCCTGCTCCCTGTTGAGCTGGAATACTCGGGGGGGGGGGGGTTTAACCACTTATTGACTACTGAGGGATCTCTGCCACTAATTGATAAGCAAGCATTTTTCCTATTACAAGAAACCTGGTTACTTGCACTAATTGCCATTGATGGCTATACCCTCTATCATACGTCTGCCAAGAAGGGGATTAGGAGGCGTCCATATGGCGGCCTATTGACTGGTGTTTCCGACCTAGTGACAAGTAGGAAGTTAACGACCTTATACTATTATCATATAAATGATGTTGAAGTGAATTTAAGGGTGAATGATAAATTGGTAAAAGTGTTGTTGATCAATGTATATAACCCACGGGTGCTACCCGCAGGGAACAGATCCAGGAGGCACTAGATGAGCTATTGGGCCAATGGAAGTTCAATACTAACAGTTGCTATATTATCTTGGCGGGAGATCTTAATTGGCACATTAAAGGGGGTGGAGGCACCGCCAACAACTCCCAGATACAACAACATAGTCTTATGAAACATAAGGTAGAAGACACAGAGGGTGATTGTTGGCGTGGCTTTTTGGAGGGCTGGGAGCTTGAAATCATTAATGGGCACACCATGAGCGACAGGCCGGACAACTATGCATGGGGTAAGGATCTTTGTCGGAGCACCTTGGATTATATTTATACTAGTCCTGGGGTGGCTTCGACTGTGACTGACATGATTGTATGTGAAAGCCCATGGAGTGACCATGATCCACTTATTATGAATCTAGATATCACTGCTCCCCCTTGTGAGGAAATATGTACAGGAGTGTTAAGCATAAATCATTCTGCCAATCGTATTATTTGGTCTGTAAAGAATATTGAAAAGGCGCTTGAGGCAGCGGGTGAATGGAATCTGAATGATGCCTGTAAGTTTGGATCTATGACATCTGAGGAAATTGAAAATTGGATTTACAGCTTCTTGGGCAAACACGCCACTTGTAGAATTCCTTTAGTGTCCAAGCAAATAGCAACAGCAGCCCCTTTCGATAAAGAGATACGAGATGCCAAGCGAATATTAAGAAGAGCAATGGGGGTGTCCCGGAGGGGGCTATAAAAGGATCAATGGAGAAGGCGGTGGAAGACCTTTTACGTACACTATTGGGAGACCCGAGATGGTCGCCAATGTTCATAGTGGAGAGGGCACACAGATCACTGGCCCGAAGCTGAAACCTGGGGCATATCCAAGGCCCATCATAGCACGCATGATAAACTACAGGGATAGGGACCTGATCCTAAAAACCGCTAGAGAGAAGCAGGAGCTAAAATGGGAAGCAAACATTATACGCATCTTTCTGGACTTCACTCTGGCGGTGCAACAGGAAAGGAAGCTCTTCACAGGAGTCAAGAAAATGCTGCGCGAATGGCAAGTACAATATGCAATGCTCTACCCGGCCAGGCTCAAAATCCAACATCAAAACAAGCCATATTTCTTCACATTCCCTGAAGAGGCAGCAAACTTTATAGAAACACATTCCCCCTAATAATGGACAAATCTAAAATGAGGGTGATCTAAATATTTCTGTGGCCTGATCATTGCCACCACGTTCTAGAAATAAGAAGGAATAGCAATGGCTGAAGCTTCCCTCTTGGAGGCCCACATCTGGGATGTCTAAAAATTCATGTTTCAAGTTACAATGAAAACGTTAACCCAAAGACTTTATAAAGAGTGAGAGCAACAAGCGAGAACCGGACATGACACTCATAACCAATGTTGGCTTGGGCACTGGAGACGCCGCAGCCCCCCCTGTAGCATGTGCTCGACATGCTGATGGGAGGGGAGGGATGGAAACCTAACGGCACAGTTGAAGTTAGGGGAACTGTGAGGGAGGGGGGAGGGACTAACTTGGGAGTCTGGGGGTTTTGTTATCAAAGGGAGGTTGGTAAAGCAAAAAGCACACAGGTCTCAGGTACAAAGGCACTTAAGCATGCAACGGTAAAATATTGGTGTTCACACGAAAGCAAGCGCCCCATAGATAATGGCTAAAACAGGCAAAGACAATATTAATGTGCTCAGCTGGAATGTAAGGGGCCTGGGATCCAGGATCAAGAGAAGGAAGATTCTGGCCTATTTCAACAGACAAGCTGCTACGATAATCTTCCTGCAAGAGACCTATACAGGACCCCGACAAGGTGAACAATTGATGCCTAACTGGGGGACACATCAATACTTCACAACATACTCCAGCCGGGCGAGAGGGTTTGCAATACTGATACATAAAACGTTACCTTTCGAATGTATTAAAACTAAATGTGACCCAGAGGGGAGATATGTCTTGCTTCGTCTTCCTTAACATATATGGACCGAATATTGACCATCCAGACTTCTACTCCGCAGTTGTCGAAAAATTTGCGAGATACCCTACGGCCCGGGTGCTATGCGGTGGGGATTTTAATACAATTCTAGATGTGCAACTTGACCGCACAACAACACAAACTAGAACACTAACCAAAGCAGCACAGGCAATACTTACCCATATGGCAGACCTACACCTAAAAGATGCCTGGAGAAAGTTAAATCCCACCAGGAGAGAATACACTTACTACTCCACGGTCCACGACATGCACTCCAGAATAGATTTATGGCTAATAGATGGAGATAGCATGGCATGGGTAACAGATTCCCATATACACCCTAGGGCTTATACAGACCACTCGCCGATACAACTGACACTGCAAATCCCCGATAGGGTCAACGACAGACCACCATGGAGATTTAAACCTGCAGCCTTAAAAGACCTGGTTTATAAAAATTCGATGGAACAATACATACAAGAATACTTCGATATCAATGAACACTCGGTCTCCAGTCAGGCTGCACTATGGCAGGCATTTAAAGTTTGCGTCAGAGGTCAGTCAATATCCACAGAAGGCGGAATCCTCAAAGACATTAGGGGTAGGTTAACCAGACTGGAAACACAAATAACGTCTCTGAAATCCTAGTATACATCCTCCCCATCACCCCAACTCAGCTCAGAAATAAAGGCCAAACTAGATGAATATGTAGAGACAGCAGATCAAGAGGTCAGATACTTTGATAGACCTGCTGCAGCACACAGATACGGTGAAGGGGAACGTCCGGGGAAATTACTGGCAAGAACGGTACGCGGAGAAAGAGGTCCCACAACTATACCCTGCATACAAATGCCAGACGACACAATGTCCACAGATCAGGATAAACTGAAGGAAACATTCAATGCATTCTATAAAGACCTATACTCCCCTCAGTGTGCCATCACAGATGCAGAGATAGAACATTATCTCTCCCAGATACCAACAACTCTTTTGGCGGACGGTACTAGGGAATCACTGGAGGAACCCATCACTGAGGCCGAAATAATTGAAGCAATAAAAGCACTCCCCAATGGGAAAGCGCCAGGCACAGACGGGCTGGGGGCTGAATTCTATAAGGAATTCTGTAGCAAACTAGCGCCCAGGCTACACGCCGTCCGGATGGAAGCATTAGACACAGGTGAACTCCCCAAAACCACCATAGAAGCAATAATTACACTCCTCCTTAAATCAGGGAAGCCTCCCGGGGAATGTGTGTTGTACCGGCCATTATCCTTAATAAACACTGATGCCAAGATCCTAGCGAAGATACTAGCAACCAGGCTCACACCATTGATGCCATATATGGTACATGAGGACCAGGCGGGGTTTATAACGGGCAGGTCTACAGCAACAAATATAAGACGATGTCACCAAATCATAGCCACGATACCCCCCGAGACCCAAGAAATAGTGATCTCAGTCGACATGCGGAAAACATTCGACACTGTCTCTTGGCCCTTCCTATTCGGGGTGCTACGGAACTACGGGTTTGGCCCAAAATTTATAAAATGGATTCAAATACTATATACACGACCTCATGCGAAGATTAGAATTAATGGGTCCCTCACAGACGTACTAGAACTACTGGGTGGCACCAGACAAGGCTGCCCATTGTCCCCACTACTCTTCGTTATAGTTATAGAACCCCTTGCAGACATTCTCAGATCACGATATAGCACATTTGGGATATGGCTTGAGGGCAAACCACATATTATAACACTATATGCGGACGATATTCTATTTATTCTATTATATCTAAAGAATCCAGACAGCAGAAGTAGAAAAGTTTGGTGAATACTCAGGTCTACACCTTACCCCAATAAGTCGGAGATATTCCCACTCACAGACAACACCACGCAGCCCCACAACCTACATGGTCTTATATGGAGTCCAGCACACATTGTTTACCTGGGCGCTAATGTTGCCAGAACTGCCCAATTATCCCGCACACTGAACTACAGTGTACTGGCAGAAGCATTGTGTGCCAAAATGAAGCGCTGGAATGTCCTGCCCATACCATTGATGGGGAGGATAGCACTGATCAAAATGATAATATTGCCAAAGCTTTTTTATCTTTTTAGTACGGTGCCAGTATGGCCTGGTCGCGCTCTGTTCTCCAAAATCAACAGAGCCTGCAGAGCGTTCGTTTGGGGCGGACATTCTAGACTGAGCTGGAGGGTAATGACTGACACGTATCCGAGGGGCGGGCTGATGGCTCCCGACGTGGAATTGTACTACCTAGCAGCGCAGGCACAATATGCGGCTGGCTGGGCCACATGCTTCCTCTACCCTGGCCCCCCACACCCCTCCTCGGGGGAGAGTGAGGCGACGTTAGCTCAACAAAGGATAACTAGGCCTACCCCTAAACAATACAACATTATAAACCCATCCAAGGTCACTATCACAGCATGGTCCAAAATCGCTGACATATTTGGCGCCAGTAAGTTATACCACCCGAGTATGCCAATATGGGCCGACCCCCATACACCCTTCTCCATAGAGAGTGAAGTGGCGACACATTGGAGTGCTAGAGGCATTACACAATGGGGACAGCTGTTCCTGGAAAAACGCTTTCTTCGGTGGGAAGACACAGTGGGAAACACAAATGCACATAAACAACAATATAATAGGGTAGCAGCCATTACACAGCATATATATCCAACATTTCCGAATGAACCCGAAATAAACATGGGACTAGGATACATATACACAGAAGGGACTTAGAAAATCACGGCCTCCGCTCTCTATAAAGCTGTAATACAAACACGCCCGGCGGTAACACACAAGGCTAGGGGCAGGTGGGAGCAAGATCTGGGGCAACCGATAGAAGACCAAGAATGGTCCCAGATTTGTGCACTGACCAGACTGATATCATGCAATTCGAGATTCAAACTGATCCACTACAAAATAGTTCATAGGACACACTATTCGCCATTAAAGCTCAAGCGACTATACCCTACTCTCTCTGGCACCTGCCCAAGATGTAACTCTGAAAATGCTAATATATTTCATATGTTGTGGGACTGTATAGAACTGAGACACTACTGGTCAGAGGTCTGTGGAGCTCTAGATAAGATGGCACACCAACCGGTGGAATGGTCACCCCGGATATGCATGCTGGGGGCAGTGGGGAAAATGAACCCAACATGGCGAACACTGCTAAATCTAAGCCTATTAATTGCTAAAAGGGTCATATTAATGAGATGGAAGAATGTACAACCGCCAACAAAGGAAGACTGGAACAGGTATATGATGTGGGCTAACGATACCGAAGAACTATACATAGACTCAGTGATGCCCCCCTCTAAACCCAGGAATCTATGGTCACGGTACAAGCAATATTTGGCAGATTTAACTGACCCTGAGAACCCGAACACAGTAGAAAGCTAACCTGTATATGTTGTATGTTCGCTAAATGAGTGTTAGAAATGTATGTGCATAACCTGTGTGCAAAGATAAATAAAGCTGTTAAAAAAAAAAGAAGAGCAGTATGGAAGGTTAGGGGCCATAGAGACCCTTTACTCATATTACAGAATAACATCAGAAAATTAAAGAGTTCATATCGTATTTGGGTTAAAAGATGGGAAAAAAGGGAAAAAACTTGAATGTTCGCAAATAACAGTTAAGATCCTCTGTACCAGAAATTCACGCAATATATGGTCTCTTCTGGGGAAGGCAAAGGGAAACAAGAAGGCTCATATGATAAACCCTATAGGTGCCCAAGCATGGACAACTTTCCTTGAGAAACACAAAGATACAGATACTATCTCTTTGTCTAGGGAGAATGTTCCTAACATTATCACCCTCCCCATTTGTAATCTGCATTGAAGATCTTTTGAGGAAAATTGGTAAATTAAAGGCATCTCGAGCACCGGGTCCTAATGGCCTGTCTAATGCAGTCCTTAAAACTAATCCTCTGTTTTGGGCAAATCTTATGAAAATCTTGTTCGAAAGGGAGTTGACTGAAGGCAGAATCCCTGAATCCTGATAAAAGGCTATACTCATTCCAGTCTTTAAAAAGGGTAATAAATCAGACCCTGCTAACTATCGCTTACTCTCTGTGCTTGATAGTACAGGCAAAATCTTTGCCTCGTTACTATTAAGAGAATTACAATTATGGGCAGACAGAAAAGGAATATTAGATTGTTTCCAGAGTGGCTTTCGGCCCAGCTATTCGACATCCTATAACCTGCTGATAATGGATACTCTAAGGAGTAAAGCTAAGTCACCTAATTGCCCTCCTTTATATGCCCTGTACATCGATTTTAGGGCGGCTTTTGATTCCGTTAATAGAGAGAAATTATGGCAAAAACTTAAAAATCTGTTATGCCCAGAGAGTCTGATTTATTATCTTAAACTCCTTCACACTAACACCTCAGTCCAGCCGAGATTGGACAATCAGGGTCACATGACAAAATCAATCTTACAGACACGAGAGGTAAAGCAGGGGTGCACTACGGCCCCATTGCTTTATAATTTCTTTGTCTCTGATATCCCCGAGTATCTGCAGGGAGTACATAATTGTCCCTCAAAGATCGTCTCATCTCATTGTGTGATTTTGGCTTATGCCGATGATCTGGTGATGCTTGATCATACATTCAGTGGAATAGTCCGATCTGCCCAGAGGCTACGGGAATAAGCAGAAGTTAATGAAATGGTTATCAACCAAAACAAAACTGTGCTGATTCTCTATACAGCTGGCAAGGTTGCACGTCCGAGTATGCATTGGGGAATAGTTGAGATAAAATATACAGACTCCTCTAAATATCTGGGCGTGGAGTTTGAAAGCAAGGGCAGCTATCTTCATTACATTCATGCTCGTAAAACAAGGGCAGCGCAACTAACAACTATGATCCATAAATTCACACGAGATCAAAGTGGGTTCTCCATTTGGGGAGCACGACAACTTTACATTCAATGCTTTGTCCCCATGGTAATCTATGGATTAGAGTCCTTGGTGAATATGAATCTTGACTGGCTACAGGTGCTGGAGGGAAAGTTTTGGAGGCGCCTTTTGGGCCTGGGGCTATGTATTCCTATAGCCATTTTAAGATTAGAACTGGGAATTTCTTCTCTGAAGGCTATGGTGCTCCGGAAGCAAGCGGAATTGTATATTAAAATCCCAAATAATCCCACTAATCCCCTTCTAATGTCCGTAAGGGAAGATATGGGGAAAAATAGCCAGTCCAGACTCGAGACAGACATGAAAGCACTGTTTAAACAGATTTACTGGTCTCCCATATGGGGACAAGATAATTAATATATGTTTTATCATCTACATAAACGCCTATTTATAAGGGATTGGCAGAACAACCATGTACATCTAGCAACTTTAAAAACCTATAAGATGTAACATTTGTACTTTATACTTATAAAAAGGCTCAAATGTACCTGGATCTCTGCCCATGCCCTGCTCTTAGGCATTTTGTGCTGCTGATGCACATTAATCATTTACCAACATTGGAGAACACTGAATTGGGGCAAATTGTGACCAAAGCAGAAACATTTCGTAGGATCTGTGAGAACTGTTCTGAGCTGGAAACGGCAAGACACGTACAAACCCAGTGCCCGAAGATGAGTATTAGTTATAGAAAAAATCTTGGAAAATTTGTACGCTCTTTTGAACATCTAAGAAGTAACGAGTTTTGGTATCAATGTTTGAACACGTTGATCTCTGGTCTGCATTTATCTCATTTTAGAGATTGGAGGGAAGACGAAAAAATATTTACCATGTAGCCTGTGAGCCAAATTTGTTGACGGCTAATGCAGATAAACGGTGGATTACTGAGACATTGGCCTCAGAGAGACGCTCTAGAGGTAATGGTGCACTGAATGGATTAAATTAGCCCTTAATAATAATAATGATGTCTTGCTTACTTACAAATGCACCCTTGGTTACTATTGATTCCTCTAGTGTTGATTTGATTTGTTGATTTGATTTCATTTAATGAATTGATGAACTGTTGAATTGAATTGAATTGAAGAATTGTATATTTATTTTATTTATTTTTATTTATATAGCGCCAAAGCCCGTAGGCATCAAGGCGCATTGCATATAACTTAAAAGAACAAAAACAGACATAGTAGTCACGAGCAACTGATACATACAGAAGCACACTTAACAAAGCCTAGTGGACTAGTCTAACTAAGCAGCGCGGTCTGAGAACAATACCTCTAAGGGATTATGGTACAACTAGGAGAGCAAAGCAAAACTCTAACAGTTAATCACTACTTCAATTCGACTACTTCCATTAGGAGTTTTATGACCAGACTCTTTGAGGGGCTAACAATGCCCAGGAAGGGGGTTTAAAGTATTAATTTACAATTCGACCCACCTCTGGGGATGTATTTACAGCACCTAAGATACGCAGGGAGATTGGTAAGCCCGCATCCAACTAAAACACAGTCACTAGATGGCGCGGAACACCAGTTACTCAGGTCCACCCTTCGTGCAAACTTCAAGTCCAGAGTTCTAACCACTCCAGGTCTAGTTCGCTGACGAAGCCAAGCGATAACCTTGTTACGTAACGAGTCTCCAGTCTCTATACCTTCTGCTTTCCCCACATTGGTTATGACAATGTTCCTCTGGTCCAGTACAAACGCTTTGGTATCATTATTCTCGATGTTGGGCACAAATTGCTTCCTTATGTGCGAGGAGCGAAAATGCATTTGTTTAACAGTCAGCTTGATTGGTTTTTTGAGGTAAGTTGTACCTGGGGTGGGAAGTGGCGATTCAGTAGCAGCCCGTGGAGGTACTACAACCGAAATCGGAATGGGCATAGCTGACTCTTCCTGCCAGGAAGAGCCAGTTGTAGAAAGCAAACCACTGTCTGATTGACAGTGTTCTGTACCCCATGTGTTCTTTTCCTAAAACTCATTTAATTGATTGATATGATGGTTATATATAATGTGTAAAGTTTTTGTTTGTTATTAAAAACTGTATCACATTAAATAAATAATAATAACAACCACTCCTGAACAACCTGGAAGCCCTCAACATCACTCAACTGGTATAAGGCGCCACACACACTGCAGGACATACCCCAAATGCAATATTCAGTTCTTCCAACCTTATCTCCTTGCTCCCCCCAACCACTCATATGGATGGCCCATGCCGCCATCTCCTTGCTTTTGTCTCCCATACCTCCTAGTTGCTTGACTAACACCGAACCGTTCACCCACTTCCCGCTGTGGAATAAGGTCATAGTAACTCCGGACTTGTGTTTGGAAGGAGAGAGTGTCTTCCCACCCCCCTAGGTGATTCCGAATGAGAAACAAACGATAGACTGCACTTCAAGAGAGCAGGAGAGAGGGAGGTGTGCATGCAGGAGAGAGCATGATCATGAAGTGCATGCATTGGGAGCTATATAGTAAACACCATCTTAGTTATTGGCAGCCATTTTGAAATCTAGTCCCAAGCACAGGGAAAGCACCGAACATGTTAGTATTAGGTCTCCATTCTTAGCACAGACATAACCCACACCACGAGTGAGCTTTAGGAAGTTACAAGCCTTTCATTGGGGGTCATTCCGAGATTGGAGGTAGACATGGCGCTATTTGCGCCATGACTGCTCCAATAACGGGACCGAGTCTGGTGTGGTGCAATGGGTACTTACCGGTCTAGTCCGACCCTGGCGGGACTGGTAAGTGCCCATTGCACCAACCATTCCCCATTCCCATTTGAGCCCAATAGGGCTCAAATGGGAATGGGGAGGGCGCAAATAACGGGCTTGTGAATGGCAAGACTGTTATTTGCGCCTTGGTCCCTTACGGTTCCCGCTAAGGGACCTCGGAATTGGGCGGTAAGGGATTACCCGCACCGGTCTCCTTACCGGTGCCCGGTATCCCCTACCGCCCACCTCGGAATTACCCCCAATGTCTCAGAGGCTGTAGGCCTTGCACGCCCGGGGAAGAATGTGCTCTGCAAGGCCACGAGAAGAGGGCAGAGCGCCTCTTGGAAGTTACTATCCCATGATACACATAGCATGGCCCCTCAGCCCCAACACACCCCTATGTCAGAGCTACAGCCCTCCTATGCTTTGATCCCAAACCCCCTACATACCACGGTGCCAGCCAGGCCCAGACAACCAACCATAAAGCTGTAAGACCCCCAATCGATCAAAAAGATCAGAAAGCAAAGCTATCTCACCTTCACATTTGGGTCATGTGATTTTTGCTGCAAGGTGCCGGGGAGGGATGAAATTATAGCCCAAAACGAGGGTGGAAGACCTTGGGAGGTTGCTGGCGCATCTGAGTATGAGTGAAGTATGCAAGTTCATATGACCTCAGCTCTTCCCCTGAGCCCATATCTGTGACTGCTAGGTGCACTGTTACAGTGATAGAGTAGCATTGTTTTCAAAGTCACTAATTGCTTATTAGGCCTTGTACTACTGCAGATGACGAGTCCAGCAGCACTCACATGGATGGAGATGGAGAAGAAGGCTGGGACCAATGGCCTAGCATCCCCTTTGGAGTGGCCCGCCCATGTATAGGGTCTGGCTAACCAGCCTCACAGATTTTCACTGTATGTTATGACGACATAGATGACACCATGCACCCTTTTAGCTTACTGCAAAGCCCTAATTTGGCAGAACGTTCGGTGGCAGCAGAGTTCTTTGCTGATGCACTTCTGTTTTGTAGGAATAAAAACTTGTTATCCTTGCAAGCAGTGTCTTGGGCCTTTTTCCTTCGCGGGTTGTATTTTTTCTGGTGTGAGCGTGCAGGGGTTTGCCTTCATTTGGTGACCCGACATGATCCATGTGACCCTCATGCCGACGGAGGCTTCCAGCAACTTCTCAGAAAGGGCTGCGGCCACCTATAGCGACCAGTCCCAGACACGTCAGTTTCAGAGGTGTGCAGGAGTCGTTTTTACAGAATTCCTGTCTGCCGTTTGTGAGAAACCAGAAGGTGCCTCACTCACTGGTCCCCGGGGATCTGTCATCCAGGTGGCCAGGACACAGCCATCGCTTTTGGATCCATCCTGGGGATGGACCAGTGCAGGAGGATCCCCTGGGCGAGGGGTCTTTGGGGAGTGAGACTCCGGATGGTGAGACACGGTATCCTCTTCCCTGTAACACCTTTACCCCATTCTACAAGGTTGGATATTTAGGAACTCTACCCTCCCACCCTTTTACAACAAGAACACTTTCACACTGACAGCCCGCTATGGGAGAAAACAAACTAACACCCGAGCCGTGTACCTGACATGTTCCAATGCATTGGTCAGGCGAGGTCAGGCAAGCATTTGTCAGGCGAGGTCAGGCAATTACTGACAATTACACAAGAGCACACTCTGAACGAGGCAAAGCACACGAGGAAACAACAGTTTCGAGACAGCAGCTGAAAGAGAGATGAAAGACGGCAAAACAGAAGGGGATCGCAAGGAGGGAAATTCCCCTTGACCTTTTTGACAAGGAACCGTTACTTTCCAGAAACCTCAAGAATTGAAATCGTAACACCAGGAAACCAGGCTGAAGACTCATGCATTGTGTGTCAGAGATACCCGGGGCCCTCCCGCATCAATAACCAAAGCGAGGAGAAGCGATAGCCACTGTGGTACCATCCTTGGCTCCAAGATGAAAGCAGCGTTAGTCAAATC
The DNA here is from genome assembly GCF_040938575.1 of Ambystoma mexicanum. Lineage (NCBI taxonomy): Eukaryota > Metazoa > Chordata > Amphibia > Caudata > Ambystomatidae > Ambystoma > Ambystoma mexicanum. Next base: position 828,761,241 of record NC_090939.1, read on the forward strand.
AACACAGCCCTGGAGTTGGGGAGACTGATGCAAGACTGGTCTGTGTTGAAGCCAAGGTTGCAAGCAGCAACATTGTATTGCAAGCGCTCGAACAAACATTGTTAAAACGCGTGTGATAAGAGTCGCAAATAGAGTTGAACTGCTGATGAGTGATTGAACTTTAAAAGTAAGATACAATACCTTGGACCGAGTGCTCCAGCACTGCGTGGGTGCTCAATCGAAGGTCTCTGTAAGGTATCCAGCTGAGAAGTGGCGAAAGTGAAACTGAGAAAAAGGTTATATCAAGAAGAGAACAAGTAATTGTGAATGGAAGTGGTCCTGCAATGGGTCGAGCAAAATCCTGCGCACAGTCCAAAGGCATCGATTTTGATGAAGTAAAACAGTTGGAAAGTAGATAAATTTGGTCCGAGCCTGGTGGAGGGAGACAAATTTAAGGTTTTGTGTTAAAGTGGGTCTGAGTCTGGCAGAGGGGGGCCGGGTGTGAATAGAAAATCACCTGAGAAGTTGTATATGTGAAATCCTAAGAAGAAAGGAATTTTAATGTTTAGTGTGTTGCATCAGGCCCTCTGAAATAAGACACTTTAAATGGCAAAGAGACTTTGGTACGGAAGGCCCTGATGTTGAGGTTTTGAACTGCATCCTTGTGCTAGAGAAGCCTGAGAGCATGTTAAGATCGAGTGTCTGCCTTGTCCTGTGCTGAAAACATGGGGAAGGGAAATCAACGGCTTGAATATCCTGACATATCCTTTCTTGAACCCTTTCCTTTTGCATAACATTGTTTCCCACACTATTTGTATTTAGAAGTAAGGATTGGCAAAAGGGTTATTAGTATAGGCCCTTTTATTTTGACATACTCTACTAGGACTGCATTTTTATTATTTGATGGTCGCAGCTTGTTCCCATCTTTAGATTTAGGATTAGAGAGGTGTTTTTCAAAGCCAATTGAAGTTCAATAAACACCCTTGAACTATGATCACTTGTGCCTGTCTTACTGTTTGATACCATGCCTTCCTTAAATCTTTGACGTGGGGTGTGGCTTCGGGGAGAGTGCAGGCCATTATTGGGACCCTGTGACAGAGGAGTTCGGGTGAACAGGCATATGTAAGTATACCCTTGCAAGTGATAACAAGTAGGGGAACAGTGTGCGGAGAATGGGGATTGTGGGAATGACGGAAAGGTGTGTTTGATTGTATGGTAAAGGAGAATTTGTTTGCTTTTTAATTATGAATTTTTTGAGAGGAATAATAAGGAAGGAACATGAAGGAGTGTACAGAGACTTCCAGAGTAAGGGGAGATGATGGTACCATTAGATTTGTGACACAGAGTTAAACAAGTTGGAGCTCTGCATAATTAGTGGGTTTGGATATAGTAGTATTTGTTGTTTTAATTTGTTATTTTAGCCTGTTGTTTTAGTGTATTTTAATTTTGAATTTTTAAGGAGTCTAGGCCCAAGGTGGGTCGGTGTTTGTATAGCATTTTAAGTATATTGAGTGAGTGTAGCATGGCATTGAGTGTGTGTGAAGGGAAGGGGAGGGAACTTTGACTGGGGGCGACGGGGAGGATCGGACAACAGTCTGGTTTTGACTTTGACAACTGCAGAATGTGCAAAAGTAAGCTTGGGAGATCTGAGTGCGCTATTTACTAAAATGGGAGAGGGGACTCCTTTTCTTACTTCCGTCTTTATGTGTACACAGAAGAATGACGTCATCAGTTATCATGGTCCGGGGAGGCCCTTCGCTGAAACCCCCGCTGTATAGTGCGCTGCCATTGTACAGGGACAAGATCGAAAAGTACTACAAGCAATGGGTGGTAGAGACACGAGGGGGGATGCCCCGCTCCTGGCCAGAGCAGGTCACCCACAATAGGGGAGTGCTAGAACACACAAGCACATTTTTAGAAACGAAGTGTTGTGGAGCAACCGAATGCCTCTGCAGGAAGTCCCACCACCCTGCTGCCTGTATGCTGGAAGCCTGAAAGAGAACCATGTTTAACACTAGAAATTGTGACTATACTGCGACAAGTGTTCCAGAAAAGCTATCCACTAAGAAAACCATATCTGATGTATCCTCGAAGAGATGATAATCTTTTGGAAGAAGTCCTCGAAGGAATATGAAGACGAAAGAAAAGAAAGCCAGTAACATCATAGAAGATGAGCACGACGCACTGAGAAGATTGGCTGAAGAAGAGGATGTATAGACCTTATGGAATCTGATGACGAAATAAGGAGTCGAGTAAACGTTCATATGCAAAAAGAAGATGCACATGTGTAAAGCACGTCAGAAAATAAAAGCCGTTTAATAACTACAGATGCAGCAATCATAAAGTGAATAGATTGCAGGCGGTGCCGCCTTTATATAAAAACTGGACATCAAAGTCATCAACTTTAGTAAGCTCAAGTTCACGAGAAAGAAGGATCAACAGATGAAGCTGTGTCGCAATAAGAAAAGTAGCTTAGTATTATGGAAGGACTGGGAAGGGCTGTTTGGTCTGAGGTCAAAGGCTGGAACAGCCAAGAACTGGTTATTAGTCCTTGAAGAACAGTGAGCGTGAGACACTGAATCATACCTTGTTAAGTTGCAAAGAAAGAACTCTGTGGTTGCCAAGTTTATTCATTTAATATTATTAAATTCTGAAAAACAGACTGAATTGTGGTCTTCTGTCACGTGAGCAAAGGATTAAAATAGAAGATGCCCATGGAGACCGGAGTCTTGATAAGAGTGTGCACACACTCCTATATATTCCCAGAGAAGAGAAACTACACAAGGCCAAGTTCAAAGACAATTTCATGGCAGAAGGCATGAGTGATGAGAGATATGGGGCTAATTGGGTGGGGAGACATAGCCAAGTCCACCTCTTAGCATCTGGGGTCTGGGCTTACGAACTGCTATTGAATCAAATGTTCACCTCAATCCCAACCCGATTTCCCATAGGTTTTTCTTGTTTGCCACGTAGTATGATGTCACGTATGATGAATTTTTAGTATAAAGAAGTGTTTTCTATGTCCAATGTTTGAGAGAACTTAAGCGAACGTCTATTGATTTCTGTTGTAACTCCCTGTTTTAGACAAATGATAATAAAACTGTTGGATGAGACTTTGCCAACTTCCTGAGTCTGTCTTATTATTTGGTGTAAGAGTTATTCTCCATCCCATCCATTGCATGACTTGCTACTGAATTAAGGATCTTATGTTCACAATGTTGGATGGTTGGAATAAGACCCAACGACCTGTTAACCTCCAGAGTTTCGGACAATCAGGCATCCTTTGCCATTTAGCCAGAAGAGCGCAGGGTTTCCTGTGGAGAGCGGCCGAATAGAAAGCCTGCAAGAAAATCGAGGCAGTGGCAGGGACCCTCTTAGATGAAATCCCTACCTCGTTTCCACAGGCGCTTTGGGGACAGAAGGCAAAAGTGGTCGGATTGGAGGAGGAGATGATAACGAAGGCCTTGAGCCAAGACGATCGAATGGTGAGTAGACTGAGGGGAATGGAAAACTAAGGGGACAGGATTGTGATCATTTAAAAAGTAATGAAAAAGTAACAAAAGTAACGGGAGTAACAGGACATTTTATATAGAGATTAAGAGAGAGATAAGCGCCCGAGAGTCCTAAACCAAGGGGGTTCTAGAAGAGGTTGTCTCACACTCCAGTCGGAGTAAACTCGGCTACGTGCAAGACAGATTTGCATAAGGAGACAACCTAAACTCTGTGATCAGAGTATTGATTAAGGACAGAGAAGAAATAGAGAGTGATCACCATTTTTTAAATGTGAAGAGTCGACTAGTCTGTCTGTTTTTTTATGTGTTTGTATTGAATTAAGGCGTCGAAGAGTGACAACGAGTTGTATAAAAAGTTGAGATAAAGTCACAAAGTTATATTGTCTATCTAGGAAAGTGGTTGGTACCAATCCATAGGTAGACCGAGATCATTGAAAAAAGGTAGATCGCTTGAGTGGTGATTGTTGGAATGAGCTCATATTTGTTGTTTCTGGTGAAGATATTTTTGTAAAACTCTGGTAAGTATTGACAGTCAATTGAGACTCGTCACAATGGGAGATTTCAGTCCTCTGATGCATTTATGTAAAACACTTCCAAAGCACGTGCCCAACTCACACAGTATAGTGCGGAATGGGTGAAAGGCACTGCAGATAAGATGTTTATGCCATAGCCACATGGGGGATCGCTGTCAAAAGTGGTATTGCAACACATGACCACATACTTATACGATGCATACACAGGAAAGACATTAGAGAAAAGGCTAGCTATTTTAGAGCTCTGGAAAATGTATCAGGACAAGAGAGAGGATCCGCCACTTTAGTAGTGGATGCTTAATCAAAGTAAGGAGAAAAGTGTCGAGCCATCAGCTCCCCTTACCTCACCTGAAGTGAAAGGCGCTAGTACAGAAGATGAAGGGGTGTATCCATTAAGGGAACTAAAAGCGGCGGCAGGGTATAGTAATCCGATATATGAACAGCCTGCTTATAGCAGTGATGAAAGTCCAGAGGAGAGTAAGAAAAAAGAGGAGACTTTTAAGATTACACGAGATAAAGAAGAGAAGAGTGTGCGGTCAAGCATATCGACAGAAATAGAAAGGGAGACTAAGAGATGGAAAGGGGAAAATGATAAAAAACTGACGAGATAACGCTTGTACATAATGAATGGATGGGAGGACAGATATTACTCAAGTTAGATGGGAAAAGCATCAAGGAAGTAACGCAAAAGGAGGATAAGGACGAACAGGATAAAAAAGAGAAAAAAGATTGAAGGAAGATGAGTATAAAAGAAACAGTAGACAGCGGAGAGAACAGATGTATCAGGAGGAGCAACAAAAGAAAGAGGAAAGGGCAGAAGAACAAAGAAAGTATGATAATAGACAGAGGGCAATGGAAAACAGAGAAAGAAGAGAAAAGCAGAGAGAGGGGGAAGCAGCGCAGAAATCAAGGGACACAAGGATACAGAGACGAACGGAAGAGGAAGAAAGAAGAGCAGGAATAAGGAGAGAGGAGATAAGAAGAGGAGAGAGTTAGACGGGAAGTAAGAAAGCGAAGAGAATTAGATGAAGAATTAGAATTCAAGAGGAGACAGCAGAAACATGATATTAATCTCATTCAAAAGGAGCTGATGGAACCAAGTCCAGTAATACGATGGGACAGAATGGAAGAGTTCCTTCCGTTGAAGGAAACAGCACCAGGGGCATCAAGAGTAGTACTAGATGAAGAAAACTTTGATATAGGAAGCATCGGAGGTAGGATTGATAAGGCCTATCAGGAATTAAAAGGAGGTAGCAGCAAATCAGGAAGCCGAGGGAAGGGAGAGCAATCCCCAGCATTTCAGTTACAAGGCAAAGGAGAGAATCCATTCAGTCTTTAGCATAGGGCTTTATCCTTAAGCAGACTAACTTTAGATAGGGAAGAAGCAGATGAGAGTCATACTAGTTGGGGACTAGTATAAGGGAAAAAAAGCCAGAAGCCCAAGCAAGGTGGATTGGTAAGTTAAGGAAAAAGGGAATATCAATGTATAATGACACACAAAAATTGGGATCAATGTTTATTTAACATTCCCAACATCACAGTATGTGCACTTGTGAATCACCAAAGACACAAATAGCTTTGTTTAGCTATATTAGCAGATCACCTTTTAAACAAAAACATCTATATTCAGTTACAGAAGGCAAAAACAACTGTGCACAGTTACATTAGGTAAAAACCTACAATAACCCATTGGACAGCGCGTGCCAATGTTTCACCCTACCCGGCTTTTACAAGGTTATCCAACGTTTGCATATTATCTCAAAAACTTGCATAACTTGCATATGTTCTAAACGAGAAGGGGGGGAAAAAGAAAGATAGTGAAAAGTCCCAAGACAGTAAACACATTATACACATGTACTTGTAAAACATTTCCTTTTTGCCTCTCAGTATATTGCAAACTGGTTATTGAAACTTGCATTCCCTTGTTACAAGAATAACTCATATTGAGGATTTCTGAGCTCATACATTATTACACAATACCCCTACCAATGTACACTCTTTAGTCTTATGGAGCGTGTTAGGCAAAAGCCTGGGGCCTATCAAACCCACACGCATGCAGAAGGTGGTACCATCATACCATAAATTGGTGGGCATACACTAAATTACTCAGTGCCAATTGTCCACTAATTTTAAACTTACTAGGTCTATTCTATGTACTTCATCTGACAAATTCAAGCCTTCACATTTAAGGTTGACCTAATAAATACCTCTAAGTTAGGCGTCTTTTCTGATCCTTAACTCAAAAGTGACCTCATTTAATCTAATTGGTTTAGGGACTTGCTGACTTACCTATACCCGGATTACAATGCCTACTTATAGACATAATAGAGATGAGAATACTAAATCATTATTTTTGATACAAGGCAGTGCAAGCAATTCGCTTTCTGATCCCAGTAAGGAAACATTGCGAGAAAAATTCATTAGATTAAAAAGACTCTCTATTAAAGAAGTGAACAAATACTATGAGAAGGCAACTATGATTAACTATTTGGAAAAAGGTGTCATGTCACGCGGGAGACTGGGGTCTGCCGCTCCCATTTCCTCCTGGCGAGTCTACCCGCGCGTTCGCGTCTGGGGACTCGCCGGGAGGGGAGCGACGGGTTACGGGGCCGGCGGCCTTCGGCGCATGCGCAGAGGACCTCTCTCTCAGTTCCGCGCATGCGCCGTGGACTGGGCTCGCCTCATTGGAGGGGCTTGCCTTCCAAGCCTCGTTGTGGGTTCGCCGGCGCCCGGAAACGGAACGGCTTGCGTTCCAGGCCTCTCGGGCGCCGGCGGCCCATAAAAGGGGCCGCGAGTCAAAGCGGGTCGCGTCTCAACGCGGTTCGCTTCACTCGCCTCGTTGTTCCTGCCTCGCTACTTACCTGTGGCCTGTCCTGGGCCAGCCTGCCTCCAGTCCTTACCTGTGGCCTGTCCTGGGCCTGCCTGCCTCCAGTACTTACCTGGGTCCTGCCTTGGGCCTGCCTGCCTCCAGTCCTTACCTGTGGCCTGTCCTGGGCCTGCCTGCCTCCAGTCCTTACCTGGGTCCTGCCTTGGGCCTGCCTGCCTCCAGTCCTTACCTGGGTCCTGCCTTGGGCCAGCCTGCCTCCAGCTCTTACCTGGGTCCTGTCCTGGGCCTGCCTGCCTCCAGTCCTTACCTGGGTCCTGCCCTGGGCCAGCCTGCCTCCAGCTCTTACCTGGGTCCTGTCCTGGGCCTGCCTGCCTCCAGTCCTTACCTGGGTCCTGCCTTGGGCCAGCCTGCCTCCAGCTCTTACCTGGGTCCTGTCCTGGGCCTGTCTGCCTCCAGTCCTTACCTGGGCCCTGTTCTGAGTCATCTACCATCTATTGTGTATATGCGTCATACCCTATGCTAGCCTGCATTCTCCTGTTCCATCCTGGGCACTTGTATACAGTACTTTATTTGGCCAGACAGCAAGCTCCAACTGAACTCACTCTTTCCTGTCTTGCCTAACTCCGAACTTTATCCTGTGTACCATTGGAACCATCAGCACCAACCAAGCTCCTTTTGCCTACTGCGAATACCTTTTCTGCTACACTGGTTTATCTACCAACTGTCGCTGCACTGAGGTTCTTGGAAGATTCATGGTCTTGACTACTAGCTCCACCTGGACTATGGTTCCATCAATCTGAGCCTACCATCCTCTTGTCACGCATATCTGGAGAGTGCCTTTTGTGACATTGGGAGTTGGTCCATCCTTCACCCAGTTTCTCTTTTGGGTGGTGGAGAGGCTGATTCCTCGTGCCGCTATTTCATCAGTTCTCGGACTTCAGACTGGCGACCTCTGCGAGACCAACCACCAAGACTACAGGTACGCGGTCCTCTCGGGCCAATCAGCTTGACAGATTGAGACGCCTGCCTTCTGATTCAGAGATGGATGAATCGCAAGACATGAGGAACGAGTTGCTAGCGCTCAGGGCTGAGATGACCGCCCTGCGTCAGGAGAATCAAACATTACGTCAGATGATAACGCAAGGAGCACCCAGTACCTCTCAAGTAGAGGGATCATTGGCTCATACAACACCCATCAAATTCGACGGAGACCCTAGACGGGTGGCAGAGTTTTGTAACCACTGCAGGATACATTTCCTCTTCAGGTCTACCTACTTTAACAACGATAGGGCCAAGATTGGTTACATCTTGGGGAACCTAACTGGGAACGCATTAGCTTGGGCAACTCCGTTTGTGGTTACGAACAGTCCTATTCTGAATGACTTTGCTGCCTTTGAAAAGGCCTTCCTTGAGGTGTTCCAGACGCCGAACCTGGCCTCCGTTGCACAGAATCAATTGATGGACTACAAACAGGGAAGCACTGACATCATCACCTACATCAGCCGCTTTCGACTTTTGGCTACCGACTCCCAGTGGCCTGAAATTACACAGAAGACACTGTTTCGTCGAGGCCTGAGAGAGGAGTACAAGGATGAGTTACTCCACATCCCTGAACCAGAGAGCCTTCAACTCTTGATTGATCAAGTACTCCGTATTGACCAAAGGATAGCCGAACGAAAGGCCGAGAGACGTCGGCTTGACAGAAGCGGTCCCCGGACGACCAACACACCCGCTGGTTCATTCGGGTCGACCGAGTCCGGACCTGAGCCCATGCAAGTAGGAGCCATGAGAGGACCTTTGACGGAAGAAGAGAAGAAACGAAGGAGGTCTTTGCGTTTGTGTCTTTACTGTGGAGCAGCTGGGCATTATTTGGGTACGTGTCCTTTGCGTCCGCAGAAGAAGAAGTCGGGAAACTAGGAGACCTGTCGTATACGGGAAGGGCAACGACAGGTCCTATCCCTTCCTCAGACCCTTCTGTTATTTGTTCTATTCGTCTGCCCATGCAACCAGCGGTGCTACAGACCCTGAAGGTCCGAATTAAACTACCAGACAAGAACCTGGAAGTATCCGGTCTGCTGGACTGTGGGGCTTCCGGCAATTACATTGACGAAACGTTCGTCTCCAGACATAAGATACCACTCATTTCCAGACACACACCTCTATCGGTGGAACTTATAGATGGTACTCCCTTGTCTTCTGGACCCGTTAGTCAGTTCACAGTTGGACTGGCTCTTCTGATTGCTGACCATTACAAAGAACTTGCCTTTGATGTTATTAAGTCACCGAACTATAAGGTGGTCTTGGGATTACCTTGGTTGCAACACCACAATCCTTTGATAGACTGGAGAACCCAGACCTTGACCTTTTCATCCGAAAGGTGTGCTCAAGAATGCAAGCTACCTGTTCCCACCATGGCCGTTTCGACTTCTCTAGAAACAGACAGCAATGGGGTCCATCTATGTTCCACGTCTCTGGTCCCACAGGAATATTCCGAATTCAAACAGGTTTTTTCTGAACCCGGCAACATACCCCTTCCTCCACACCGTTCCTTTGATTGCTCCATCGACCTGCTGCCGAACCACGTTATTCCCCATGGGAAATTATATGCCTTAACACGTGACGAGAAGCAAGTTCTTCAGGAGTATTTGTCAGAGAGTCTAGAAAAGGGGTACATTGTGCCGTCAAAATCACCTGCAGGATTTCCCCTGTTTTTTGTAAAGAAAAAAGAAGGTACATTGAGACCCTGTGTCGACTACCGGCAGTTGAATGACATAACAGCCAAGGACCGGTATCCTTTACCATTAATTCGCAGTATCCTTGAAACCCTGCATACTGCGCGAATCTTCTCCAAATTGGACCTCCGCGGAGCTTATCATTTGGTTCGCATCAGGAGTGGGGACGAGTGGAAGACAGCTTTCAAGACATCTTTTGGGCATTTTGAATACAGGGTTATGCCTTTCGGCTTATGTAATGCCCCCGCTGTTTTTCAACGATTCATGGACTACATCTTTGGTGATCTGCTAGGGTTATCCGTCTGGGTTTATCTGGACGACATATTGATATTTTCTAAATCCTTAGACGAGCATGTGGAACACGTTCGTGAGGTCCTTCATCGGCTGTCCATCAATAACCTGTTCGCCAAAGCAGAGAAATGCTGCTTTCACCAACCCAGCATTGAGTTCTTGGGATTTGTTATCAATCAAGAAGGTATTGGGATGGATCCCAAGAAGGTGCGAGCCATACAAGAATGGAAACTTCCACACGATATCAAGGCTCTCCAACGCTTTTTGGGATTCGCAAACTTTTACAGGCGCTTTATTCCACAGTACTCGCAGATCTCGGCGCCCCTCACCAGGCTAACCAGCAGCAAGATCGCTTTCGAATGGGATGCCGTGGCTTCTCAGGCTTTCGACGTATTGAAGTCGGCCTTTATGGCTGCCCCGATCCTGCGCCATCCCCAGGAAGAGTTGCCCTACATAGTGGAGGCCGATGCTTTCAGCTTCGCGGTAGGAGCAGTCCTTCTTCAGAAAGATCCAACCACGTTAGTGGAACATCCAGTGGCCTATTATTCTCGCAAGTTGAGTCCCAGCGAACGAAACTACGCGGTGATTGAAAAGGAACTGTTGGCCATCAAGACCGCATTCGAGGAGTGGAGACATTTTCTCCTCGGAGCTCGCTTTTCTGTGGAGGTGCGGACAGATCATCGCAATCTGCAATATCTTCGCTCTCTGCAATGTCGGACTCCTCGTCAAGCCCGGTGGGCCTTCTTCTTCTCTCCGTTTGAGTTCCATGTTACTTATATCCCAGGAACCTCCAATATAAAGGCGGATGCTCTTTCCAGGTCCCTGGAAAACGTAGATGGGACGCCTTGTCCAGATCTGCCACTGATTTCTCCTCGCCATTTTTTGCTGGCCTTGTCCTCTCACCTTAAGTCCATCGCGGAAGCCACTCGGTCGGATCCGGAAAGAACGACCCTTCTTAGTCGGCAATTGGTTTCGGAACGAGATGGACTGTTGTTTTTTCAGAAAAGACTCTACATACCTAGAGGAGCCGTTAGAAGGGGCATTCTACATGGATTCCATGATTCACCCATAGGAGGACATCGCGGGGTCAGAGCCACTCGAGAGTTGATATCCCGACAGTTCTGGTGGCCTGGTTGGGCGACCGAGGTCCAGAGATACATCGACAGCTGTCCAATTTGTGCCCAGTGCAAGGTTCCCAGAAGACGACCATTGGGTTTGTTAATGCCCACTGAAATAGCTCCCTATCCGTGGCATACAATCGCTACCGATTTCATTGTGGATTTGCCTCCATCAGAAGGGTACACCTGTATAATGGTGGTTGTGGACAGCTTCACCAAACTGGCCCATTTCATCCCATTCCAGAAAATCCCTACAGCTACTCAAATGGCTTCAGCATTTCTGCACGACATCTACCGGTTGCACGGCCTACCGGAGAAGATCATATCGGATAGAGGAACCCAGTTCCTTTCATCATTTTGGAGACAGGTGTGTGGTCATCTGGGAATACATAGAGCACTAAGCTCAGGCTACCACCCACAGACCAATGGGCTAACCGAAAGGACCAATCAGACTTTGGAGGGGTACCTCCGCTGTTTTGCCAATGCCACACAGTCTAATTGGAAAGATGGGTTAGATCTGGCTGAAGTATCCTACAACAACACCGTTCATGCTTCCATTGGAGTCAGCCCGTTCTTCTGTTCCACTGGTCTACATCCTCGGTTGATGCCTTTTCAACCAGTTCCATCTAGTACTGTTCCTTCTGCTGATGGCCTGGTCTTACACATCCGGGACCAACAAGAACTGGCACGCAAGATCTTGAGTGAAGCCAAGGATCGAATGAAGAGACAGGCGGACAGGAAGAGGAGTGCAGAACCTAATTTCCAGGAGGGTGACAAGGTGTGGTTGTCCTCAAAGAACTTGCCCCTCCGCAACCTGCCCGTCAAACTGGCCCCTCGTTATTTGGGACCCTTTGTTATCACCAAACGGTTGTCCTCTGTAGCCTTCCGTCTTCGCTTACCCTCTTCTTGGCGTGTACATCCCGTTTTTCACGTGTCCCTGTTGAAGCCCTATGTGGTCGATGATTACGGCCGCACCTCTCCTCGTCCGGCCTCTGTTCTGGTGCAGGGCGTCCCTGAGTTTGAGGTACACGAGATCTGTGATGCCCGTTACCGTAGAGGGGTGCTCCACTATTTGGTTGACTGGAAGGGGTACCCAGCCTGTGATCGTACATGGGAACCGCGCCAGCACGTACATGCTCCCCGGCTGATACGTGAGTTCTACGTACGATTCCCCTGGAAACCTGGGGCCCCGGGTCTTCCTGGGAGGGGGCATAGTGTCATGTCACGCGGGACACTGGGGTCTGCCGCTCCCATTTCCTCCTGGCGAGTCTACCCGCGCGTTCGCGTCTGGGGACTCGCCGGGAGGGGAGCGACGGGTTACGGGGCCGGCGGCCTTCGGCGCATGCGCGGAGGACCTCTCTCTCGGTTCCGCGCATGCGCCGTGGACTGGGCTCGCCTCATTGGAGGGGCTTGCCTTCCAAGCCTCGTTGTGGGTTCGCCGGCGCCCGGAAACGGAACGGCTTGCGTTCCAGGCCTCTCGGGCGCCGGCGGCCCATAAAAGGGGCCGCGAGTCAAAGCGGGTCGCGTCTCAACGCGGTTCGCTTCGCTCGCCTCGTTGTTCCTGCCTCGCTACTTACCTGTGGCCTGTCCTGGGCCAGCCTGCCTCCAGTCCTTACCTGTGGCCTGTCCTGGGCCTGCCTGCCTCCAGTCCTTACCTGTGGCCTGTCCTGGGCCTGCCTGCCTCCAGTCCTTACCTGGGTCCTGCCTTGGGCCTGCCTGCCTCCAGTCCTTACCTGGGTCCTGCCTTGGGCCAGCCTGCCTCCAGCTCTTACCTGGGTCCTGTCCTGGGCCTGCCTGCCTCCAGTCCTTACCTGGGTCCTGCCTTGGGCCAGCCTGCCTCCAGCTCTTACCTGGGTCCTGTCCTGGGCCTGCCTGCCTCCAGTCCTTACCTGGGTCCTGCCTTGGGCCAGCCTGCCTCCAGCTCTTACCTGGGTCCTGTCCTGGGCCTGTCTGCATCCAGTCCTTACCTGGGCCCTGTTCTGAGTCATCTACCATCTATTGTGTATATGGGTCATACCCTATGCTAGCCTGCATTCTCCTGTTCCATCCTGGGCACGTGTATACAGTACTTTATTTGGCCAGACAGCAAGCTCCAACTGAACTCACTCTTTCCTGTCTTGCCTAACTCCGAACTTTATCCTGTGTACCATTGGAACCATCAGCACCAACCAAGCTCCTTTTGCCTACTGCGAATACCTTTTCTGCTACACTGGTTTATCTACCAACTGTCGCTGCACTGAGGTTCTTGGAAGATTCATGGTCTTGACTACTAGCTCCACCTGGACTATGGTTCCATCAATCTGAGCCTACCATCCTCTTGTCACGCATATCTGGAGAGTGCCTTTTGTGACATTGGGAGTTGGTCCATCCTTCACCCAGTTTCTCTTTTGGGTGGTGGAGAGGCTGATTCCTCGTGCCGCTATTTCATCAGTTCTCGGACTTCAGACTGGCGACCTCTGCGAGACCAACCACCAAGACTACAGGTACGCGGTCCTCTCGGGCCAATCAGCTTGACAAAAGGGCATATACCGCGGGGGCTGAGAATTCTCACTTTTCCTAATTTTGACAAATCTGAAGATTCAGATTTGGCAGATTTGTGGAAGACCAACCTCAACAATAATTCCAAAGTAATAATTGAACTGTTAGTAGAGCACTCAGTTAGGGAGCACAAACGGGTTGAAGGGGAGATGGAGGTTTTGGAGAAGGAAATTAAAGAAATGGAAGCTTTAGACGCTAGCAAACAAAAACATTAAAAAAAAATATATGAAATTGTTAAGAAACATTAGGAGGAAGTGAAATTCAGAAAAGCGAGAAAAGTCACACGTGATGATGGGGACTATAGGTTGGACAGGGTTTATACCTTCCAACCAAAGTATGATGAACGTAACCGTTCCTCATCCACCAGTACTAGACCTGGCTCCTCCCCAGTGAGCTCAGATGGTGAAAGTGAGGGGGACACTAGATCAGACAATACCAATGCACTTGAGTATGAGAAATGTTTTTCTAGACAAAATAAGGCGATATTGCAAAGGAAACCGACCCATTACAAAACATGTAAGGTTCCAGACCCCCCTGCATACCAATATTACACCAACAGGTGCCATGCAAGGGGCAAATGTGGTGGGAACAAACGTTCCAGATCCAACAGGAGACAAAGTGGGTGTTTTAACCAGGTCAGAGGCAAAGAAGGACAGAATACCACCGAAATAAGTAGAAATGTAAATTTGGTCCTAAACTTATTGGAACGTCCATTTGATGAATCTTAAATGAGGGTACTTAATCGAGGACTCTCTTTTGCCCCTTCTAACACTCAAGATCACCCTACGATGCAAATTTATGTGTATAAATATGTTAGGAAATTAAAACTTAAGAAGTTTTTCCACGATTCTTCATGGAAAAAGAAAGATAAAATTTTTGTCTAGAACTTAGTGATCTTTCCATTCAGGATGTACAAACCACAATAGTAGCAATGTCTTTATCAGAGAATGCAAATGTTGATCCTATGGTGGTCCTGGATGACTTGAATATCACAAGTACTAATATATTAGAAAGCAAATTGAAGCCCAAATCTAGCATTGTACCACCAACTCAATATAACTGTCTGATTGATACTTTCCACCAAGCCGTCATCAATGACATGTATAAATTATCAGCCAAAAAGCATACGAGAAGGCGCAATTATGGCAGTGATTTAGATACTGAGGAGCAAGCTGCATTACAAAGGATACGCAAGTATGATGATGTGATCATTAAAGAGGTAGACAAAGGGGGAAATTTAGTCATTCTTAATCATAGGGACTACATTAAAATGGCAGAAACCCACCTTACCCAGCCACAGTGTTATGAGAAAATCAATCTTGAATTTGTCACCAAAACCTTCAGTGAGTACAAAGGACTCATTGACAAATGGTTTTCATCACAACTAATCTCTGATGAGGAAAGAAGTTTTTTTAGTTTATGAAACATAGCTCATTCCCACGATTTACTTTCTGCCAAAAGTACATACAAGCTATGTAGACCCACCAGATGGCAGACCAATAGTTAGCAGCAATGGTTTGCTGACAGAGAATATGTCAAAATATATAGACATCCTACTAAGACCAGAAGTTCTGAAATTAAAATTGTATGTGAAGGACACAATGCATGTTCTTGAGATACTAAAAGGGATTAAATGGAGTACACATTTTATTTTGACAACAATGGATGTCAAAGCGTTGTATACCTCGATCGACCATGAATTAGCTCTAGCCACCATTGATTATTTTTTCAATCGCAAGTCAGCCTAATTTATGAAGTCTTTTTTTATGCTGAAAGAGTTTCTTACATTCACGTTACATCATAACATCTTTTTGTTTGACCAGACTCTATACAAACAGACCAAAGGTATGGCCATTGGCGCGTGCTATGCACCATCCTTGGCCAACCTATTTATGTGAGAATTCGAGTACACTCATGTCAAGTCCCATTTTGATGCAGTCAAAAAAGTGCATACCTGGTTAAGGTATATAGATGATATCTTGTTAATTTGGAATGGGACTGAAGATAAACTTATTGAATTTAACAACCATTTGAATAAAAATAGCTTTGGAATTGAACTTACTCTTGTAATGAGCGCACAACAGGTAACGTTTTTGGACCTGTTTATAACAATTGCAGACAATACTCTGAATACTCGAACGTTTAGAAAAGAGACTGAGCTCAATTCAATATTACATTCTGAGAGCTGTCACAAGAAAAGTGTTATTGATAATATTCACAAAGGGGAATTTTTGAGCGCAAATAGAAACTGCAGTAAAACAAGTCAGTATATAGCAGAGAAAATGGTCATAGAGAACAGATTCCTACTAAGAGGGTATAATAAGGAGCTTATCAATAAGGCCAAAACGAAGGCTGACCAAGTAAGGAGAGAATTACTTCTAACACCCAAACCAAAGGTTTTGGAGAAAGACACCAAGATCAGGATGATCACTCAGTTCTCCCTAGACAATGCTAGCATTTATAAAAAATTTAAAAAACATTGGCCGATTTCGCAATTAGACGAAGTACTGTCCAAATATATTGGTATCAAACCAGATTTTGTTTACACAAGAGCACCCAAGCTCAAAACTATTTTGAATCCGAGCTATAAGGCTAGACATATGGAACAGACACAAATAGGTGTATTAAGTGGTAAGCCTGTGAAAGGATTTTTCAAATGTATGGACTGTTCTATGTGTAAATATGCTCTTAATAATGTCAAAAAATATGTGACACCAGACAATCTATCGAAATCAAGGATCTAATTAATTGCAGAACCAAATATGTGATATATATCATTATCTGTGTATGTAACAAAACGTATGCTGGTTCTACCATCAGAGAGCTTCATTTCCGCCTTAGACAGCACTTCAGCATGACCAATACAACAGGGAGGAGTCTAACCCATCAGGAACATTGGGACAAATGCCATCAGATGGATATCAAACAACAAATGAAGTTTATTGGCGTCAAGCATATTCACTCAAGCCACAGACTTGGCGAACGTGAAAGGATCCTCAGACAGGAGGAATGCAGATTGATTTTCAGATTACGCAGCACTACTATTGGATTAAATAAGGACACTGAGATGGAAACTTTTCATTAAAACTTGATTCATTCTCAGATTGTGAGGATAAGGTATAATGTCAAACGGTCGTGTATCCAAATAGTATGTGGGGATTTGTGTTTGGCAGGGCACTGGACTGGTCATGGCTGCACGGAATGCAGATAGTGGGTAGTGACATTAATTTCCTAATCAAATTATTGGCAAAAATTGGCAAAAATTGGCTATTTTCCATGGTTCAAATGGACTTATGTTCCTTTATTAAACTTGTCAGCACAACGTGTAGATAGGTCTTTCCAAGAACCTACTAACACTTAACATCTTATTAGTTTCACCCATCCTGTTTTCAAAAATGACAAATGCTTAGCTACAATAGATTTATAAATGTTATATTACATAGACACAGCATGTTCTTGCAGTCAGGCTATGAAGCGAGTGACGTCACTGCGTTCAAAGCGCTATGATGTCACACACACCATGACGGTGTGACGCGGGTGACATGATGACGTCACGCTGCGTCAAACTGAGCAGCAACAGCACCATTCTTTCAATAAGAAAGAGAAGCTTTTTGTTACAAAAACAAGAATCAGTCAATTTGCTGGCGAAAATGGCAGGATAAGGTAAGCAATAATGCTAGGACTTTTCTCCAGATTTCTGAGACTTACTTTTAGCAACTCCATTACCTATCCAGTATAAAAAAGGTTATAACTACCCTACTGACTGAGATGTGTGTCTCTTCTGTCACAGTCATCCTAATTAGGACTATATTGAAATATCCTACTACTGAAGAATCTGCTAGATTATTTGGAGACGTGGTCAAGAAAATTAGGTAAATACTTATCTTATTTTGTGTTAGGACATTTCAATGTCCTCATTATATATTACAAGTAGTGATGGTTGACGATTTCCTAAATATATAAATGTATTCTTATTGTAAAGATCGTAATGAGGGACGTTTATGTTACGGGGAACGTACTAAGAGAGAAAACAAGTAATCTGTGACGGGCTAAATATGGAAACATTACACCTTAATGGATCACCTTAAGTACATATACGATTAGGTAAACCCACAATTTTTTCAGAAACAGTTCTGGTTAGAGTATGTGCGAGAGTGGTTTGACTGGACTTACTGTACATGTATACAGAATTTGAGGGACTAGGATAGAGTACACATTTCCAAGTATACTATTGACAAAGTTTTGAACTAATGGCTGGTCTGTCTTCTTATTTCTTCTTTAAGTGAATCCTATGGGGATAACTCGTTTTGTGATTGCAAGTAATAGACCCAATGAGGGTGCAGAGATTTGGAGCCACGACAGCAAAATTGTTTTCAAGGATCAGGAGAGATGCCTAACTTAGAGGTATTTATTAGGTCAACCTTAAATGTGAGGGCTTGAATTTGCCAGATGAAGTACATAGAATAGACCTAGTAAGTTTAAGATTAGTGGACAATTGGCACTGAGTAATTTAGTATATGTCTACCAATGTATGGTATGATGGTACCTCCTTCTGCATACGTGTGGGTTTGATAGGCCCCAGGCTTTTGCCTAACATGATCCATAAGAAAAAAAAGTATACATTGTTAGGGGTATTATTGTGTAATAATGTAGCAGCTCAGAAATGTGCAATATGAGTTATTCTTGTAACAAGGGAGCGCAAGTTTCAATAACCAGTTTGCAACTAATTGAGAGGCTAAAGGGAAATGTTTTACAAGTACATGTGTATATTTTGTTTACGGTATAATAGTCTTGGGACAAAATCCCTAAAAATTTCTTTTCTCTATCTCTGTTTTTTCCCCACTTCTCGTTTAGAACATATGCAAGTTATGCATGTTTTGGAGATATGCAAACGTTGGATAACCTTGTAAAAGCCGAGGAGGACAAAACATTGGCACGTGCTGTCCAATGGGTTATTGTAGGTTTTTACCTAATGTAACTGTACACAGTTGTTTTTGCTTTCTGTAACTGAATGTAGATGTTTTTGTTTAAAAGGTGATATGCTAATGTAGCTACACATGTTTGTGTCTTTGGTGATTGACAAGTGCACATACTGTGATGTTTCTTTGGGGATGTTAAATAAATATTGATCCCAACATGTGTGTCATTATACGTCGATATTCCCTTTTTCCTTAATTTACCAATCCACAGCGCTTGGGCTTCTGACTTTTTTTTTCCTTATACTAGTTTTTGACAGTCTGGGTTAAGTGTCCCATTCACCAGACCCTGCCGCTAAAGTGGATGTAAGAGACTTGGATCTTGAGTGTTTAGATCTAAATTCATTAGGAGTGCGCATTGTCCCTTAACTCAACACTTACCTCATTTAATATAGTTGGGGACTAGATATCTCGGATGAGGAGAGATAATCCTTCTGTGGGGAAGAGGGAGGAGGTGCATGTGCCCCTGATGGAAGCCTGCAGATGGACAAGGAGGTAAGATGGATGGATATAGCACAACCTAAGTATAGGACGCTAGATCCCACAACATATTCAGAGTGTCCCAGAGGACAATCGTACAGTGAAAAGGGAGAATCACTGCCACATGTGAGCAGGTTAAGATCACTACCAGGTAGGAGACAATCAGGAACAATTGTTCCTACCATGGATAGGCAGAGGACGGGATCTGACTGTGGGGTAGGGTTTACGCCGTTTCCCTTATTGGAAAAAGGGGGCGCAAGACCGCAGTATATTCCATGACCGCGAATGAATAAGGATAATTTAAGAAGCAAACTCCTGAGTTTGACATCGGGTGCTGGAAATGGATTTATGAATTAGAAAAAATGACAGGAGGAACTACGTTGGCCATAGGGGATATTAAGGGTCTCTTGGCAGCCATCATTGGAGAAAGAGCTGATGACATATGGAGGAGAGCAGGCTATTCAAGTGTGATAGCACAGAACACAGCGCACAATGGAGTAGCATTTAATAATTGCAGAGCAGATGTAGTGGGGCTCTTAGGGTACAGTATCCTGACACATCAGCTATGGGCGCAATTATGACCCATAAAATGAAAGAGGATGAAGATCATATTGCTTACATTCACGACATTCAAGAGCGTTGGACTCTTGAAACGATAGATCTGTGGAAAAAAACGGTGACATTATTTTACCACATTTTGAGGGTAATTCATAGAATTCAGCACACAAGTGGCGCATGTGGCTGGCGCACAGTGTGCACGTGCGAATTTCTGCACCAGCCGCGTGTGATAAAATCCATTTCCGCGCACAGCGTATTCATGGATTTTAGCTTCCAAAACCATCCGAGGCGCAGAGTGGTGCAGCGACCCTGCAGCAGTGACAATTACGCCCCCAACCCTTCCCTGTGCGCCATGCACAGTGCACAAATCCCGTACATGGCGCACAGGCCCCCAACCATGAAAACGCCTGTAAAACTTCTTGCGCACCCCCCTGAATACACGTTCCCCACTGCACGGGGAGTGTTACACGCGATTAGAGTGGGGTACGTGTATAACAGGGGTTCGCGGGAAGTTTCACATGTGAAATGCCTTGTGCGAGTGGGGTACGTGTATTCCTCTGGTGCGTGGGAAGTTTCACACGTGATAGGCCTTGTGCAAGTGGGGTACGTGCATTCCTGGGGTGCGCGGGAAGTTTCACACGCGATTGGAGAGGGGGATGTGTATTTCGGGGGTGCATGGGAAGTTTCACATGTGATAGGCCCTGTGCAAGTGGGGTACGTGTATTCCTGGGGTGCGCAGGAAGTTTCACACGCGATTGGAGCGGGGTACATGTATTCCTGGGGTGCGCAGGAAGTTTCACACGCGATAGGCCCTGTGCGAGTGGGGTATGTGTATTCCTGGGGTGCACTGGAAGTTTCACATGCGATTGGAGAGGGGAACGTGTATTTTGTGGGTGCGCGGGATGTTTCACACGTGATAGTACCTGTGCGAATGGGGTACGTGTATTCCTGGGGTGCGTGGGAAGTTTCACATGCGATTGGAGCGGGGTACATGTATTTTGGGGGTGCGCGGGAAGTTTCACTCGCGATTGGAGCGGGGAATGTGTATTTTGGGGTGCGCGGGAAGTTTCACACGCGATGGGCCCTGTGCGAGTGGGGTATGTGTATTCCTGGGGTGCGTGGGAAGTTTCACACGTGATTGGAGCGGGGTACGTGATTTTTGGGGGTGCGCAGGGAGTCCTACATATGAATTGGCAGTGTGGGTGCTCCCAGGTGTTCCCTCTACACCCTCCACAGCCCCTGCAGGCAGCCCACACTACAGGGGACTACCCTGTAACCCTGGTCATGTGCCACAGGCAGCCCATCCACCATGG
Source organism: Ambystoma mexicanum (assembly GCF_040938575.1). NCBI lineage: Eukaryota > Metazoa > Chordata > Amphibia > Caudata > Ambystomatidae > Ambystoma > Ambystoma mexicanum. The sequence goes on from NC_090939.1 coordinate 828,782,098, forward strand.
TCATGCCCGCCAGCCAAGCCACATGTCACCTTGCACTGGTGATCACCAACTCATGTTCCCCAGCACCCCCACCCCCCAGCAGTCAGGGGCACCTGCCAGCAGGCCCCCACTCATGTCCCACACATTTCCCCCAGCACCCCCATCCCCCAGCAGTCAGGGGCACCTGCCAGCAGGCCCCCACACATGTCCCCCAGCGCCCCCACCCCTCAGCAGTCAGGGGCACCTGCCAGCAGGCCCCCACTCATGTCCCCCAGCACCCCCACCCACCAGCAGTCAGGGGCACCTGCCAGCAGGCCCCCACTCATGTCCCACACATGTCTCCCAGCACCCCCACCCCCCAGCAGTCAGGGGCACCTGCCAGCAGGCCCCCACACATGTCCCCCAGCACCCCCACCCCCCAGCAGTCAGGGGCACCTGCCAGCAGGCCCCCACTCATGTCCCCCAGCACTCTCAACCCCCAGTAGTCAGGGGCACCTGCCAGCAGGCCCCCACTCATGTCCCACTCATGTCCCCCAGCACCCACGTCATGACGATACTCGATCATGGGCCACATGGCCACCCACACCACACCCCACGCCACCCCAGCCCAAACACCCAAACAAGTATTACATCCACCCACAGAGAAATGGCCATTACATGATACAACCCGAATGGCAAGTATGTACATGAACACATGTCCATCACACACACACAATGGGTGCAAGTGAATGTGAAAACCCATATCATGACATGCATGAAACCAATGAGAGAATACCACACATCGAAGTATGAAACAAAAATGTATTGAACACAACATGAATGTAATGAAAAAAAAAATCAATAATGGGAATAAGAATTAAAATGCAGCATGTCCGGAAAAAAATAAAAAATATGAAATCAGAATCCAAAGAAATCCAAATGAAAATTTGTCCAAAGTCTCAGTCCAACAAAGCAAATCCAAGGAAAAAAAATATATGAAATCCATTGCGCCATGGTGAAATTAAAATAAAAACGAGAAACATCCACTGTTCAACTATATACAAATCACCAATCCAGGGTCTATGAGCCCAACAAATGAAATGAAACCTACAAAAAACCCTACCTAATAATGAACTATATACAAAAATGTGGTGCATTGTCCAAGCGGCCCAAAATAAACAATAACAGAAAGGAAACTTAACACTATGTAACTATTTACAATGGCAGCGGGCTAGTCCGACGGCTCACTTTTTGATGTCCCGGGCCAGGGCATCATCGAACTCCCGCTCAATGTCCTGGAGGCGGTCCTCTTCCATGGCCCCGAGGGTTCGCAGGGACGACAACATGATCACCTCCAACTCCCTGTGAATTTCCTCGAGACACTCGGCCCACCTCAGGGCCCTCCGCATGGAGTTCTCCGCCCTGACCATTGTGAGCCGTGCCTCTTCCGCCCGCTGCTGCTCCGCATCTATGGCGTGGCCCAACCGCTGCCACACGGAAGACACTTGAAATCCGGGGTCCTCCTGCCCTATGGCCGATGCCTGCCCCTCCGATGTTTAAGGCCCCGAGCCATTTTTGCTCCCACCATGTTGCTGCTGCTCTGCCTGTGCCTGCGAAAACCAAGAAAAGTTAGTACTGCTACTGGCCAGGTATATTCCCACTTGTTGTCAATGAATGAAACAACTATATCCTAGTAATGGGAATCCTGGTATTGTTGGTACTGATAGGAAAAACCTCTAAGTTTATGCCCCATGAGAACGTCCAGAAAGGAGAAAGGGGTTAAACAAGAAGAATCACATACAACCATAATTGTGAATAAACGTGGTTTGTATTAACGTTAAAAACATTCAGACATGAACAAGAAAACATTTATAGACAATTTGTATGTGAAAAACTCAGATAGTCTGACATAAATGAATAAAAAGATCAAAAATCACAATTTTGCTTCAGTACATAAATCAGTTCGAAGTCCTTGATCATGTAACATGGCATAAATCACTGGTGAAATCATAGGGACTCATAGGGACTATGCTACAGTGCAAGGGTGGGTGTAGGATACTACCCATCCCCCGTATTCAATAAAGCATCTCATCTTTCAGATGCCTGAAGCATCTCATATTACAGGTGCCAACGTGACAGGGGGACCGTAGTGAAATTTCTTAGTAGGCCTGGCAGTAAGTAGTCCATAGACCCCAAAAGTACTTGTTGGTGCAAATGTCCCCCTTGCATAAGGAACACGTTTCGGCGGAGGAAGTATGCGGCTCCAAATGCATCAGCCGGATCAGTAATACTTTACATAAACCGCCTTCATCAGGGCAAATGGGTGGCCCCTGTAGTAAAAAATCAAACACAAGAAAAGAGTAATAAATAGGAGATTCTTGTGTATCAACACCTTAGTTCTTTCTGGACAAAACTAGGTTTAAGTAGTACCCACAACTATGTTGTGTAAAAAGAACCGTGTGTGTGGTTCTGTTTGAAACATTAAATAAAAATAAGGGCACAGAATTGCAGTAACAAGGAAACAAACACATGGTATTAGAGTTTAATGTGGTGGTGGGAAAAATATGCCTGACCCACCACTAAAACCTTGTCATGAATCTTGCTTTTGAGGCAGGCTCCCTGGACAGGTCGAACCAGGCAATCAGCGCTGCTGTGTCACTAAATGTGAGAGGGTTTGGCTGGAACCAGTCTCTGAACTCGAATAGCCAAATGGACGGCTTGCTCTACAATGGAGGCAAACAAGAGGGAGTCAGAGCTGGGCAGGCTCGCACTATATGTGTTAGAAGTCACAGGTGGATACAGTTTGAACTTTAAGGGAACCCCGGGCTATGTTGGGGCCCCCGTTGCTTTGCGTACATGAACAGTGTACCATGTGAACCAGCCTGCTCATGTTTAGGGACAAGGAGAGAATTCCAAAGATGGCGGTTCCCAAATGTACCTGGGCGGAAAAGGTGAATAACTCCTGGGTGCCGGATGCACCGGAATGGAACCAAGCCGTGAGTATGGCCAGAGCAGAGCTCTAGGGGCTGAGCGAAGAACTCCCGTACATCCTAATGTAAAAAGCAGAAGGATTTTTTTAATGTGACAAGGTTTTCCCTGGTTACATCAGCTCGAAAGTGAGCAGATGCATAATGCTGGGCTAGAGGATCGAAAGCCCGCATTACCTGGGATATACTTCAAGAAGCACTGTCATCGTGGTGCTGTCAGAGCCGGTGAGTGTGTTCATAAAGCGCACGTCCGCTGTGCTGTAACACATGTCTGGTGGTCAGCGTCGGCTGCAACCAAGACATATATTATTCTGGAAGGTGTGTGTGCTAGATGGCCAATGAAAGCGCACTACGTGGCAGAGCCTGATTGGTTGCAGACGCGAGAATGCGGAACCAAGTTTATGCGGTGCGTCGCATCAATGCGCCCTGGCTCTTGCTGCCTGCATGTCCTCCTCCGGCTGGGGTGCAGTTGTTGTGGTGGCCACCCCTGCTGGAAGTCCGACTCCCGACTGTGGCAGGGATGTGTCCTCGACCAGCCTGGCTGCTGGGTCAGGGGCAGCTACACAGGGTACCCAGGTAACACCTGGGTGGGAAGATGGCATGGAGGACGACTGGCACGTAGGGGGTTCAGGTGAGGAGGGGGTCGCAAGAGGGTCAGCACACAGAGGAATCCAGCACAGGTGACCCGTCCCAGTAGGTCAACATGGTCAAAGAGGCATGCGAGACGACGTGCAGTCTCTCCACAAAAAGACTGCAGGTCACCTCGCATGCCCCGTTGATGCAACGCTATCCCACTCAGGACAGGCTCAACACAGTCCCGGATAGCCACGTCCGCAGGGGGAGGAAGGCCAGTTGTTGTGCGCTCATCCCCTCCCTGAAAACGGGTTTGGAGGTAGGCATCCCTGCTGGTGCCAGATGATGTAGTGACAGGATCAGGGACAGGATTACACACAGGCACATCCGCGGCTGCCTGTGATGCCTCCTGTCCCTGCCCCTGCACTGCACCACTAGCACCAGTGGAATCCCCACCTCCAGACCCCTTGTGTGTCCCTTCCATAGCCTCCTCCTCCACCAAAACCCCCACCAACCTGGATGACACCGTGCCATCTTCCTCCGTTGGACCCTGTGGGGTCTCAGCTGCCCCTTCTGCTGCCAAGGAGTCCACCTCCAACCTCTGCCTCTTGGACCTACCCTCGGCAGCTGCGGCCTGGGGCACGGCACCAGACTCCTCACTCCCCGACGAGATGACAATCTGGGAGGGGAGCCGGGCCTTGCGTCTCCGGCTGGTGGTGCGATCCCTGCCGCTGTGCTCCACAGCACCCTCTCTGCCCTCTTCATCAGTTGACGCTGCAGAAAGGGAGAGATAAAACACAGACATCAGGGCACTGTACAATGGACTGATACACACATGACAGTTGCACATGAGTGGCAGTGTCAAACTTCAGACATGGCATCACACTCCACGACACACATGTCATTTCAACTCACACACATGAGCATTTCCACAGCAATGTTGCACCAGGCAGCAACATCCATACACATACAACAGCATGAGCAGCCGAAGCTGAGCCTGACATCACATGAAACACAGGGAGTGTACTAGACATGCACACACGCCACCACACTTACATGCATGTCTACATCTCCAACTGTCGCAGTGATGCGATCGCCATACATGTCACATCTGGCATTCAGCCTTCTACATATCAGTGTCACGTGCATCCAAGTTGCATCACAGTTGCACACTTGTCAAATACACACACATGCACATGTACACAGTGCAGATACATGCAGCAGGAACCACCATCTATGTGTGACACCACAACCATGCCAACGTACATACACAGAAATTCAAACATGTGTGCTACCACACCTGCATTTGCACAGCATGCTTACCAACACATACACCATCGATGTGTCTCACACCTAAGAGAACTCACATGTGGCAGCCTCATGCCCCTGTTCATACACATCCCTACATGGCCCTACGAAAACACATGTGCAACCAGCACACTACTGGCACACCACCACACGCACAGCGTCCAATCAGTATGCATGTACACTTACCGCTCAACTCCAGACTGGTCTGCCTCTCAAGGACCCGGACGTGGAGCACTGGGCATATGTGTTCCAGGACCCTCATCTGGTGGTTGGACAGGTGGCCCCGGCGCCCCTTGGCATCCGCTGCCTTCAAGAGGCGCCGGGCCTTGTTGAGGGTCCTGGACGTGAAGTCCTCCCAGTGATTCTTGACATGTTGTAATTCGCGGACTGCCACCCCCTCCGCGTTGATGGCAGTCACGATGTCCATCCAGATCATGGTCCGTCCTTCATTGTCGGCGCGTGAACTTCCAAAGAGGGCATCATACTGCCCCAGGACTTGCTCCACCAGGACACCAACTTCCATGGCACTGAAGCTGGTGGCCCTCTGCCTCTCTGGCTGGGGGTTACCAGTGGTGCCAGATGGTGTTGTGCCTGACATGGCAACCCCAGAGGCAGGAGTGGGTGGGCAAATAGGTCCTGGGGCTGGGCTGTGGAGTGATGGTATGCCAGTCGCGAGTCTTTGGTTCCAGCAGGGGTGGTCACAGCAACTGCACCCCTGGCTGATGTGCAGGCAGCAAATAGCAGGGCACGTGGGTAGCAGGCAGTCAGGCAGCAGCAGAAGGCAGGTGGGAGCGTGCTCAGGGCTCTGGGGGGCAATAATTCAGCCTTCTGGGCAGGAGCGTGGTCTTCCATGTTTTGTTGCGTGGCCAGCTTGATACGGAGTGATTTGGCACGTGAAAATCTTGCACGTCAGCGTGTAATTTGAGGAAAGGCCCTTTGTGCGTAAGCACACGTATGCGGTTTCACTGGACCAAAGGCCCTTAGCGCGTAAGCGCTTCTGTGACGTGATTTGCACAGGCGTTTACCTCGTGATGTGGGCATAGTTGTTCAGCGCGTATGAAAAAACTGCACGACCGCGTGTGGATGCATGTAATCCGAGGAAAGGGCCTACGCGCGTAAGTGATGCGATGCGCGCGGGCGTTTCCATCAACACGGGTGCATGTTCATCGTACATGTCCAAAAACTGCATGTCCGATTGTCAGCTCGTATAATTGGAGGAAAGGGCCGTAGCGTGTACACACGTAAGTGACGCTGTACGTGTGGGCCGCTTTAAAAGATACGTGTAGGACCCCATTCCCTTGTACGTGCTTTTCGTGGAGAGCGAGTGGGTGAATTCTGTACTTCTTGTCGGTTCACACGCGATTACTTCACAGTGTTTCAAGTTCGTACTCCCTGTTACCTCTGACAGCGTTCTTTATTTTTTTTGGGCATGTTTCCTCAAACAGCGTTCACTTCTTCTTTTGTCCTGTCTCCTCAGACAGTGTACAGTTCTTCTTTTGGCGGGGGTGTTGCCTACGCGCACACGCGCATTTTTTTCACATTCTTTTTCTGGGCAGATGGTGAGTCGCGCACGCATTTACCAACTGTGCTTGCCCCGTGTGTCGCGTACCCCTTCAGAGGTAATTGTAGGCTGCGTGTAACACGCGTACGCTTGTCTTTGTGTTTCTGGGTGCCACAGCGTAGTACAGGTTCATTTTTCCACGCACGTGGTCTACGAGGGGTTGCGTGCATGTTACTTTTAGTTTTTGGGGTGCCTGTGCATTGTGTGACCCGTCATCTTCCCCCAGGGGTCACAGACAGCCTTGCTAGAGCACTAGGGTACGAATTCCATCTAGTACCCTACCCCTTTCACCCCCAATTGCCCAGGACAATTGTTTACTGCAACTCCCATACGCACAACAATATCAGTGCCATGGTTGGGAGGCGACCTAGCGGTAAGGGAGGCAAAGGTGGCTGACCTCCAAAAGGTTGGTGTGGTGGACACGGTAGGGGACGTGGCCAGGATTTGCAGGGTGCCCCTAGACCCCCATGTGTGGAGGACCAATCAGGGACACCCATGCCCCCCCCATGGTTGAGGGAAACGTGGCTGACACCATCCCAGCTCAGCCCTTGTTGCACCAGCCCATTGTGGCATCTGAGCCGGCACTGGATGACTCCCAGGCCGACTTCCCGGTCAGCAAGTCTAAGCCACGTGTGTCGGTGCAAGTTGGTGTCACCAGGCCACGTGGATCTGGGGCAGCGATGTCATCTGCTGCCCCAAGTAGGCAAGGTGGGGAGGCTGCAGGGGCAGCTGCAGCTCTATCCACCCCAGCTCTGAGTCTACCAGCCAGGACAGTGTTGGTCCTGGTCCATCAAACTGACGTTGCCCCTGCCAACATCACACTTCAGCCAATGCCTGCACCAAGACCTATGGTCATTGTGCCTTCGCACACTCCCAGTACCCAGTCCACCTGAGCTTTTGCCCCTACTGACCAGAGCGGCGCAAGCCACTCAGGCTCTGCTCCACCTTTGAAGAAGAGGAAGAAGGGTGCTCTGGCACTACAGGCTGAGACCCCAGACATGGCTACACAGTCCAGCATGTCAAGGAAGCCTAGCTTTAATGACCCCGAACTTGATGCACTTGTGAGCTATGTGTCGGAACATAGCCGTGAAATGTTGGTGACTGCAGGGTGCAAGACCACACCTGGTCAACGTAGGGCACACTGGCAGACCATTGCGGACCGCATAAGTGCCCTTGGATTTGTGAGGCGCACAGCTGATGATTGCTACAAGCGGTGGAATGACCTGAAACGCAGAGCAAAGAACAAGCTGGCCTCAAATCATGCCGCTACTCTAGTGACTGGCGGTGGGTCTCCACAAGAGGACAACAAACTCACTGAACATGAGTCTGTTGCTGGGACCTTCGTCACAGAGGAACAGATCCAAGGTGTGGGAGATCTACCTGATTACGAGGCATTGTCCGGTGAGTGCCCATGCGTGTGTGTGTAATCCATGTGTATGTTCTTTGGGTGACGGGTTCTGATGAGTGCCAGGTGAGGGTGTGTACTCCTGAGTGTTATGGGTCACCCATTTGCTTCCTCCCATACATTCACGTGCCTTGGATTCGGGTATGACTGTATCCCTTCTGCCCACAGTTGCCAATTAGGCCTACATTAGTGCACTTTACCTTGAACTGTCATCTTGCAACTACATTGTTTAGATTTTGTAAGTGTTCATTCAGGCTGATTGTTTCCACTCTCCCATTTTTGCTATGCATTTTTCTGCCCTATTGCAACATATGTGATATGCTTCGGTCATTGTTTACAGCCCACACTGGGCCACTATTTTTACCTGGTTACCTTAATGATTACACCATTCAGGCCGATGGAGTATTGGGCTGCAGACATTTTTTGCTAGGGCCTGTTTGCTTGTGGAAGATGACAGATGTTTCCTGTAATGTTAAAGTGACCAAACATTCATCAGCCCACAATGACTGTGTTATTGGACATTGGATGTGTTTCAGTGTGTGGCACACGCATATTTTGCAACACTATTCAGCATCAACCTTCGCATGTGACATGGATGTGTGACAGTACTCATTAACTAACATATTGCTGTAGTTTTGTAATTTACCGTGGCTATGCTACATGACATCTGTGTGGTGGCATGTGTCATGTATGTGTATTGGACATGCCACTCACAGCCTGAAGAGTGATGCCAGTGCTACCCAACATGCTGCAAATGTGCTGCTTTTCCATCTTGCTCTCCCCAGTGTCTGCCTTTTTGACTCCACTTCCATCTCTTTGACAGTGCATGCATGGCAGGGTTATAGTCATGTGGGACATGTGTATATCATGTACTGGATCTCTGGTTTGTCACGGCCTATGTGTGTGCTATGGTGCTCATGCCTGTTTCCATTTGTTGTCTTTCATGTTTTTGCAGGTGATGACGCACTTGGTGCTGTTGAGGTTGAGGAGATGGTGCAGACCCAGGAGGAATCTCAGGCACATCCGGGCACCAGTGGGGGATGTGGTGTGGTGGTGGGTGAAAACCCAATGTTACTGCAGACCATATTGTCCAGGGGTGTCTCTGGGTGCACCTCCCCAGACCTCTATTCAGGTGCTGAGTCGGATGATGAGACTTATGTGCTGTCGCAGGTAAGTGTTTCTGGCAGGGATTCTGTTCTGTCCAACACACCTAGACCAGGGGTAGAACCCTCTATGGGGATGTCAGTGTTGGTAGGTCCGCCTTTGGCGGTTACGGATGCAGGGTCACACTCCACATCATCTGATCCTGTTCCTGGGCCAGCAGATCAGAGGGGGAATGCAGTCCTGCAGCCTCAGGCAGTGCCAGGACAGCAAGGTGCAGATCGCCTTGCCCAAACAGGTGTGGTGCCCATTGACGCGGTGGCCGTACGCCACCAGGCAATACTGTATGGGAAAACTCCATGTACGGTATGGCAACCCAACAGGCAGCATCAGTAGAAATGATGGCTTAGGCAATGGAGAGGGTGGCCACTTCCATTATCCCCCCTGAAAGGCAGATGGAGCAACAACAGCAGGCAACAGACTCCATTTGCCAATCACACAGGGAAGACATGTTGGCGTCCAACAGGGACCGACGGGCAGCACTGGAGACTCTGCACGAATCCATATCAATAGAGTCATAGGGCCACAGGGAAGCCCTGAGGGTGGAACTCCATAGCCTCAGGCAGAGTCTGCTTGAACTTGAGGCTTCCCGAAATGTTATGGCAGAACAGCAGCTAGAGCAGCTCACACGTTCGCTCTCAGCTGAGCTGCATGCAACACGTGAGAAGATCCGGGCATCATGCGAGGCCATGCGTGCAGGAATGCAGGCAACCCGTGATGTGCTGCATGGGGATCTCCGCACTTTAATCCTCCAGAATCAGACCTTCCAGACCTGCATGCTTGCTGCCATGGATGACCATACCAGGGCTTTGCATGGGCTGCCTCCCATAGTGCCACCGCCTCCTGATGCAGCAGCAGAGGATGAGCAGAGCGACAGCAGTTCTCCCACAATGGCATAGCCGTGCAGGCCATGAGCCCAAGGAGGTTTTTTTTTTCCGCAACATCCACGCAGGTGGGTGTTGGTGTGCACCCTGTCCTCGAACCTCCTGGGTGGCCTCCCCACCCCCATGGCCCCCACATGGCCATTTTTTATTTTTTATTTTTTTTTACAGTGTGTTGCCTTGTGTGGCTCCCGTGGGCATCCACTGTATTCCGGCTGGGCACATGCAGGCTTGTCCTGAGTTTGGGTTAGATGCTTGGGTTCGTGAGACACATACCCCTCCTGCTTCCCATTTCCATGGGCTTGCAAAGTGTGTGACCAAGTGACAGTGACTTACACAGTGACGTTGGGCTCCCATGAGCTGTGTGGGCAGTCTGTAGTCAATACTGTGTAGACATCCCTAGTGGATATTGTTGTTGTATTGTACACTGCATGGTGTATTGATATGTGCTTGTGCATCCTTGTCTTCCTCCTAATCTGCAGGTTCCTTCCTCATGTCTTCACAAGGCCTTTTACTTTGCAGATGCAGTTCATGTTGTATGCAGTACACTGAGACATTTGCGTGGCAGCAACACTCCACAGCTGGAAGGGGTCGATGTGCTGTCGTATTCAGGTTGTAAGACTACCACTACTTGAACTTAGTAATGTCATGTTTTTGCATTTTTCCATGGTGTGTTGCAGCATTGTGTTGGTGGTAAGTATTTGGTAATGTATGCTGTTAGTTATACATTACTGGGAGCATATTGTGTGTGGGCAGTTTCCATTAGGTACAGTGTACTTTGTGACACTTGTGTCAGGTCTTGTGCATTGCTTTGTTTGCTTTCACATTGCATGACATGCTATGGTGTGTTTGGTGGTGGAGCTGGGGAGGGGTTGGGTGACATGGCGCTGTTCTCATGCTGTATTTAGCAAGGGGGTAATGGATTTAGCAGCACAGATGTATGTCTTTTGATGACACAGCATTGGTGGTGTTTGGGTAGGTAGGGATGCACATAATGTAACACTTCAAGGTGACCAATCTCAGGATGGTATGGTTGTGACAGTTGAGTGTCCCTTATGTTATCATCATTGATTGTCAGCTGGTATGTGCCAGGGCTGTGTGCACTCCACAGGGGTGTGATTTTATGTGAAGTAATTAGCTACCAGCTGCGTACGGGCTGCCTCACCACATGCTCTTTCCCCTCCCATGCGCAGCAGGTGTGCATGTGGGTGGGGATGTGGGGGCACACCATGTCCACCGGGAGGCCCCGGCGTGTTGCAACGTTGTGCAGGACACATGCTGTCACTATGATCCTGCACACTACTGGGAGAGCATATAACAGCTGCCCACAAGAGCGGTCAAGGGAGCAAAAGCGTGACTTGAGCACTCCGAATGTGCGCTTCACTATGCCCCGGGTTGCAATATGGGCTGTGTTGTATCTTACCTCGGGTGGCGTGGTGGGGTTCCGAATTGGCATCATCATGTGGGTGTTCAGAGGGTAGGCACTGTCCCTGGGGGAGGTGGTGATGGGTATCATTAGTGGGGTTGTGACATTACTCAGTATCTGACATGCATGCATGTGCAGTGGCATTTATACTCACCAAGCAGCCATGTATCACCATGCCACCCAGCTTCTAGGTCCTGGTTTAGGGTTGACATTCTGTAAATGAAACTGTCCTGGGTGGACCCTGGATGGTTGGCATATACTGAGGTGATGATTCCCTTGGCATCACATACTACTTGCACGTTGATGGAATGCCAGTGCTTGCGGTTTCTATAGATGTGCTCAGATGCCCTGGGGGGCGTTGAGCCACATGGGTGCAATCAATGGCACCTAGCACTTTGGGGAATTGTGCCACCCCATAGAAATCCTGGACGGCAGCCTGCCTTTCTGCAGGTGTTCTGGGCAGGTATATGTGCCTGCGGACTGATGGGCGTGCAGTCATGATGGCCAACACCTGGTGTAGGCAGCGTGACTGCGTGGCCTGTGACACCTCCCCCCCCACTATAGCACTTGTCTGCTCAAATTATCCAGTGGCCAAGAAGTGCAGTACTTTGAGGACCTTCTCCAGGGGGCTGAGTGCTTGGGAGCACAGGGTGGGTGATGTGAGGTCATCCTCCCACTCACTCACAAGGTCGAGTATTATGTGAGGTTGAAACCTGTACCTCCCATACACCGGGTCTTCAGGCATCCCAAAAAGGCTGGTTCTGGGTGTAAAAATTCTGGGCCTGATTATCCTCCTCCTCCTCCTGCGGTATCCCATGACCACTGCTGCTAGGAACGGTATATTCATCTTGGCGTCTGAGCTTGTTTGTTGTTTGCGTGCACTTTTATGCTGCGTGGGTGCACGTACGCCTGCTTCCTGCTGGCGTACGTATTTCCGCATTAGCGCGTCTTTTTTGGTGCACGCATTAGCCCCGTTCGATTCCATGAATACGTGTTGTAGACGCGCGTATGGGCGTTCCGTGCATTTGCCTCCTGTACTTCCCCCGTGACGCCCTCATTTTCACGCATTGTTCCCCATTCTGCGTGTTACGCCCCCTGTTACGCCTACTTTTGTTGTGAGCGCTGCGCTATGTGCGCTTTCGCTGTGCGCTCAGCGCACGCTGGTTGGAGACGTGTGCGCCAGCGTGCGCCACGCAGAATTTTAGCGCACATCCAGGGATTTACATGCGCACAGACTTCCATGAATCGCTTTGCGCGGGTTTCGCTGCGATTTTCACACTTGCACTGCGATTCGCACGCTTTCGCACGCTTGCGCCGAAAATTTCAGCGCACATTAATTCCATGAATCGGCCTCTTTATGTCAAGGGTTACCCGAGCAAGTACAGAGGCAGATGAAGAAGCAAGTGGAGATGGAAGCCAAACCGTAGGCTGAGATACAGTTCACAATAGTGCATCACTGCCAGCTATTGCAGGAGAAAAATAAGAAGAAAGATGAGACTAGTAAACTTGAGAAAGCCAAGTTAGTTCAGAGGAAATTGTCAAAGTACGCCATAGAAGGGGCGGTATTGACAAGTGGAGAAGGACTGGGAATACAGCAATCAGTGGGTGTATCGGAGGCGAATAACCAGCACCTGATGGACCAAGGCGGTTATGGGTTCATGCCACAAGGCAGAGGTATGGGTTACAGAGGAAGGGGTGGATTTCAAAACAATCAAGGTGGATTTCAAAATGTGCAGAATGAGAATTAAAATACGTAAGGAGGGTTCAACCAGGGGGATTAATTAGGTGGTCTCCCCCTGTATGTTGGACTTGTGGGATGACAGGGCACATTGCATGCACATGTGGGAGCCAAGTGAATGTACAGAACGGCCAATTTTCAAGAGGGGTGACAGTTTATCCTCCATCATATAGCTCACAAGTTAGGAAAGGGTTTGTCCAAGATCAGACAGTGTATCAGACACAAGCGCCGCAAATGCCACAGGCAAAGCAACCACAGCAAGCGCAAATGAATCCACTGCAAGGGCCGTCTCAACATGCCCCCATGCAAGCACAGCAGTATGCAAACACAGGACATGTGCTGACACCCAGAATAGCGGGTGTCACAGTAGTGGGAGGGAACCCTTTCACTGGTACAGGGGCATGCATGTATCCACAATAGGACAGCTCACAAGGCAACTTGATGTGTTCAGTACTATCAGTGACACCAGACCCCCAAGAGGAACCATGGGTCGATGTGACGATAGGAGGCAAATCTTTTTCTTTTTTAGTACACACTGGGGCTACTCGCTCATGTATACGAGAAGGAAAATATCCAATGTCAGGAAATGCCATGAATGATCAAGGCTTCTCTGGAGCTACAAGTCGAGTTCCTTTTACTGACAAATTACCAGTATCCATAGGAGAGTGTCACATGTCTGTTCCATTGTTGTACTCACGGCAGACACCAGTTAACATTTTGGGAAGAGACATAATGACAAAACTTAAACATGACAAAGGTATTTTATGCTCCACTCCTAGTATACATTATTTAAACATGGGTGAATTTATCTTGCTATTCACAGGGAAGGTGGCGCTGCAAGGTGTTCCAATAGAGCCAGAAGTTCTCCTTTATGGGGTGACTGTTCTATTAACATGGTTACCTGGTTTGGTAGGGAGGGAAGACTATGAGAATACCTGACAAATTCCTGTTCAGACCGCAGATACCTATGGACGAAGAGGGGGGCAGACTATCCCTATAGAATGGGAAGCAGCCATGGTCCGAAGGGAAATGGCAATGCCTGAAGGAACAGATGACGAAGGTAGTCCATGGAGAACAGTGTTAGCCATTGAAGAAGGGTGTAGATTGACTGATATTACTGACGATGACATGTTTAGAGATGACCCAACAGATGATGAAGTAGTGTTTCATGTGAGCATTACATATTGGATTAGAATAGAGAAAAGGGAAGTCCCACAGCGAATGGCGATAATGCGGCAGCGTCCAGCATTTTCTGACAAAGGCTTAGACAAGGTGCCAAGTGTCCTATGAACTACAGGCCCTAATGATGTAGGTTTGTAAAGCTGATGTTAGGAGAAATTTTACCTCAAGCAAAAAAGTACCCCATGTCTCGAGAGCCGATGGGGGCATTTTTAAGACCATTTCAGCACTGATGGAACAAGGTATTCTGGTGCCGTCAGAATCACTGTGTAATACTGCAGTATATCCTGTGAAATAATCAAAGGGAGGGTTGTGGAGATTCATACATGATATGAGACCGATTAACCAGATTGTAGATGCAGAGTGCTACAGATCGATTTAGGCAATATTGATTTGACAAGTTCTGTGATACAGTACGTAGATATTTTAATCTGTAGCATGACAGAAGATGAGTGCAGGCAAGATTTGATTCAGTTGATGACTATTCTAGCAGCCCAATGGATACAAGGTAGACAAGGAAAAATTGCAGTATTGTCAGGTAGAGGTGTTATACATAGGAAAGTTGATTTCACATGAGGGAAAAAAGGTGACACATGAAGGAGTTGAGGCGATTATGAAAACTGCAAAACTGCATACAGTAAAACAGATGCAACTGTTTTTGGGACTATATAATTATGTTTGAGCCTGGGTGTTTGACTATAGTTCATACACAAAACCCCTTTTGCAGGCTTTAAAGAAAGCACAGGTGGATAAGGTCACAATACAATGGACTGAGTAGATGGAGGAAGGGTTTGAAAAGTTGAAAAAAGCAATTAGCACAGATCCTGTTTTGTGGATTCCCAATTATGCTGAGGAGTTTTTTTGTGTTCACATGAATGGGACAGTTATGACAGCAGTGCTTACACAGAGAACCACATTGGGGTATACACCTCTAGCGTATTACAGTGGGATGGTAGACCCAGTTATGAAAGGACACGTTCCTTGCGAACAGTCTTTGGCAGCCACTGCGTTCAAAATTGATAAGTCTACAAGTATTGTGATGGGCTGCTCTATGACTCTTTTCGTGGAGCATGCTTTATTTGACATTTTAGAGAAACCCAAAGGTACATTGACATCTCAGAGAGCTTCTCTGCATATGAAGTAATGATTTTGAACCCAACAATCAAAATTGTCAGAAGTAAAATAGTGAATCCTGCCACATTCGTAGCTAAACTTGTACTAGAGGGTGACCAAGTGCATGATTGTGCAAACTATGTTGAGCTTTATGATTATATCCCTTGTATCAAAGAAAATGCATGGTGAGGAGGAGAATTCTCTTTATTGATGGTTCTTCGAAAATTGATCAAACTAGTGGAGAAAGGCATTCTGGCGCAGCAGTAATAAGGCATAGGGCAAATGGCGAGATTGAGGTAGTATTAAGCGCCAGGCTACCGTCTCATATTTTGGCACAAGCAGCAGAATTGGTTGCACTTATCGTAGCGCTTGAGTAATACAAAGGGGAGGAAGTGACAGTGTACAGCGACTCTGCCTACATGAGATCAACCGTACCCGCAGGGCTAGAGCGTTGGAAAAGGAGGGGCTACCTCTGTGCAGACAGCACTCCAGTGCAGCACGCATCCTTATTGGACAGGCTTATTAAGGCACTTCAACTTCAACTAGCAATAGCAGTTGTTAAATGCGCCGCTCACACTAAGCGAACAGACTTTATTTCTTGTGGAAACAGAGCCACAGATGTAGAGGCCAAAAGGGTTGCATATTCCCCAGATATTTCAAGTTTTATACTCCAAATGTTAAAGAAAATGTAGTCATGATTACGGTAATGAAACAAGGGTTTAATTTTCATTATTGAAAGCCTTCAGCTTGTGCAGCCACAGCAAGCTTATCAGCCCCCTGCACTGCATGGATACCAAAAACGAAGCTCAGAACACCTAGATTTGCTATTGCAAAAACACAAGGTTTTTGCCTTTTAAAAATGGCCGCCACCTTTTCCTCTCACCTACTCTGCCTTGTTGTGAAGCCCCAGTAGCCTGCTGCCCTGTGATTGGTTGTCCGCCACATCTTAACCAATCGGGGTGCACCGGCAGGCGAAGCCGGCCCCCGACGAAGGCAACAGACAAAGGCTACCCCTGACTGAGCCTGGCCGAGCGCAGCCAGGCGCAAGGCGCTGTCCCTATGCCCAAAAATGTATATATCTCATCTGGCCTGTAGCACCCTTCCTGCTACCCCAACCACCTACAACGTAAGGTAATCTACGCTACTTGCACTACCTTTGATGTACTTCAGTGTCTTTGAGATACAGCGCTCTGCCTATCATCTAAAGTGACCGCCTCAGCCTGCAAACAACGTGCTCATCTGCAGCACCGCTTCCTAACACGTGCCATATTGTATATGTTTTCCTGCTATGCTCCCGGATTGCACTTGCCTCTGACTAACATGTGTGCCTCCTGAATTAATCTGCCTATATCCTGCATTGTCCAAACTTGTTGCTCACATATTATGATCTGCTCCACATGTTTTGTCACACTGCTCTTCTGCCTGATAATGCTTCGTCGCACCATGCCTCTTTGATGTCCCATACTCTGGAATGGTTCTCTAGACTGCTCCCTACTTGACCTCGCCTGATGTATACGTAGTGTACTAGCATAACCTATCGATTGCCTCACTACTGTCTGGTACCCCTGCCTTAAAAGTGGCATTGCTCTTTGCCCTGACCTATTTAGACCCTTTGCTCGCTAGCTACTGCACCCTGTGACCTATCTGAGACCCCTTTGGTCGCTCGCCATCGTGCCATTTAAAATTGCCCATAGAATGCCTTCCTAGTAACTATATCTAGATGATTTGAAACGGTCTTGATTTTGGTCATAGCAGTGATCCACACTCATAGTATTCTTGATTCTGCTCAACTGTTTTTACTACTGCACTTAGAGTGCGGGAACTGTCAAATTTAGGTGCACTCTGCTGTATGCATCTTAGTCGCTGCTGGGATTGTCAAATCTAGGTGCTCTTGCTATGCACACTTTTAGTTGCTGCTGGGACTGTCAAATTTAGTAATGTTGATTTTGCATTGCCCTAGCTAATATCGACCCTGCCTATTGTTGATTTTGCATTGCCATAGCTAAATTCAATCCTGCCTAATGTTGATTTTGCATTGCCCCAGCTAAAATCAAACCTGCCTATTGTTGATTTTGCATCGCCCCAGTGGCAATTGCACTTGCCCATAGCTAAGAAGCTTACCCCCTTGGTGTTCATCTACCATGCTCCTTAGGGTGCTCCCCCTTTTACTGTTCCACTCGCCGCCATCTGAAACAACAATCCTCACTCAGCCACGCACATACCTGACACGGCCGATTCACCCTCAGCCACCTGACACTATGTCTCGCCTCAGTCTTGGCCCACAGACCCTGCGTATGGCGACCTCCGCTATGTCACCCACCTCAGGCCTCCAACACCTCACTACCGACCACAATCCCTACCTCAATGACCCAGCCCTTTGGTTGGAACACTTTGCTAGCAAACCTACGCCGAACCAACCGTGCCCTTCATCTCTTAGAAATAAAAGATTAGGCACCAGATTCCGCATACGCCCTACCCGCTGCAACCTCTCCAAACACACACAACACACACTCCCGGGCCCACCCTCGGCCCTCAACAACAGCAAACCCCCCTCTACAGAAGTGAAACTGCCTGTCATCAAAGGCGCCCTTATCAACGCTAGATCCCTCCCAGCTCACGTTTTAGACATAGCAGACCTTATAACATCGTCAGATCTTGATTTCATTGCCATAGCTGAAACCTGGCTACATGCTGCCTCCGGTCCTTCACTGTCCCTTGCTATACCACCTGGCTTTAGCATATTGAGATGTGACCGTACCTCTGCCTCCCACTCTAGAGGTGGGGGCCTTGCCATCATCCATAAAATCACTTTGGACCTAAGAGTAACGACCAATACCAAACTTGAATCAGCTGAGCTATTGTCAGTCAAACTCACGTTAACACCCAACCAAACAGCCACCCTCCACCTAATTTACCGGCCCCCAGGCCCTGCACCCTCCTTTGTCGGCGACATATCCACCCTCCTCCTTGACAACGCTAAAACCAATTCACAAATCATCATCCTGGGCGACCTCAACTTGGGACTAGGTGACCCTAAAGATCCTATTGCACTTGATCTGGAAAACTCCCTCTCCAACTCTGGCTTCACCTTGCACATTCAAGAGCCTACACATTCTAAAGGCAGGACCCTTGACTGGCTAGCCAGCTCTAATTGTAAGATCAATGTACTGGCCATTACCCCCTGCCTCTGGTCAGACCACCACATTATCACCTTTAATATTGAAGCCGCCCGCCGCATCCCAACCGCGATAGCGCCGGCTCTCCCGACCAGAAACAAAAAGGACATAACCAAAGAGAAACTCCTCCCTCTACTACTCCCCTCACTTAAAATAGCTACTGATTCCTGTAACGACCCGACTGCCTTAGCTGACATCTATAACTGCAGCATGCTGACAGCTATAGATTCTCTGGCCCCCATCAAACTGAGGAAGGCCAAACCATGTGCTCACCTGAACTCTTGGTTCACCCCACAGCTAAGAATACTCCGTAAATCCAAACGCTGCGCCGAAAACCGATGGAAAAGCCACCCTTCTGACGTGCATAAAGACAGCTTCCTCCTGGCCTCGCTCACTTACAAAGCAGCCATTATAGAGGCAAAAAAAGAATCCCTCAATAATCGCATTCTGCATGCTGATTCCAACTCCAAGGAACTATTTAAGATTTTAAAAGAGCTTGAAACCCCTGTTACTCCCCCTGACACCTGCATTAAAGACAGCAAATGATGTGCCAACATTCAGGCAGCGTTACTGAATAAAATCACCATGCTTCAATCTAAAATCACAGCCAAACATGCTAGCCTGAAACTGGACAATCGCCCTCCCATCCCAGCATGGGCCCTCCCTCCTGACGTCCCCAACTGCAAACGATTTGCCTTCTCACCGCTCACCATTGCGGAGGTAGAAAACATTATCCTGACGATCAAACCGTCCAACTGCCAGGGCGACCCCTGCCCTTCCCCAATTATTAAGGAGTCCGCCCACGACCTGGCCCCATTTATCACATCCTTCATCAACGCATCCTTCAAAACAGGAACTGTCCCCGACAACCTTAAGGATGCTTGGGTGATCCCCTTGCTCAAAAAACCTTCCCTCGACCCTAGCATACCCACCAACTACCGACCCATCACCACTGTCCCGTTCCTGCTAAAAATCCTAGACCGTGCAGCATACCTGCAAATCCAAGAGCACTTGGAAGCCAACAATCTTCTAGGCCTTAGACAATCTGGTTTCCGACCCAAACACGGAACAGAGACAGCTCTACTTGACTTAAAAACCCAAATCGAAGTATTAAAGGACAATGGCAAACTTGCCTTATTACTCCTACTTGACCTCTCTGCGGCCTTTGACTTGGTCAGTCACCAAATCCTATGCAAGCATCTTCACTCGGCCGCCCATTTCTCACCATCAGCCACGGCCTGGATCAAATCATTCTTGAGTAATAGATCTATGCGGGTCTTCTCTCAATCTGCAGCTGCAGATCCTTCCCCGATTCATTGCGGCGTCCCCCAGGGCTCTTGTGTGTCACCAACGCTCTATAACGTCTTTACAAAACCACTTTTTGATGTACTTGACTATCTGGGTGTCTCCTATACGAACTACGCTGACGACACCCAGATACTCATTCCCATCACTGGTGACTACTTGGCTGACACTAAGGCCTTGAACGAGGTCTACTTGGTTATCCAAGCTTGGATGGCACAACACCAGTTATGCCTCAATGATGACAAGACTGAGCTCCTCATCTTGGGCACTACGCAACGCCTTAGTAAACTTGAGCCATCCTACAAATCATTTGTCATCGATGGCAACACCATCCAAGTCTCGAAAGACACCAAAACCCTAGGTGTCTATCTTGACGCCACCCTATCCCTATCCAGACAAACAAATGCAGTCAGATCCTCTTCAGCATACACCTGCAAACTCATTGCAGCTTGCAGGCCATTCCTGACCACCCCCAATGCAGTCACTCTGGCCAGAACTCTTATCATGGCCAAAATTGACTATGCGAGCGCCCTCTACCTTGGAACGAGCCAAGAGAATATGAACAAACTGCAAATTACCCAGAATAACGCTATCAGAGCAGCCCTAAACATCCCACGAAACCACCACATCTCGGAATCTAGATCTAACTTACACTGGCTACCGGTCAAACAGAGAATTTCACTGAAAGCCTTAGGCCTCACCCACAAATGCCTAGCTAACCAAGCCCCACCATACCTCTGTAGCCGGCTATCCCGACACGCGCCCACCCGTCCACAAAGAACGGCTCAGACCCACTGCCTAACCATCCCGAGGTTCAAACTACAAAAGGCGGGTGGATCTAGCTTCCCCGTCCTAGCCTCTAAGCTTTGGAATGCCCTCCCTCTCACCATCCGATCCGAAGAACGCTTTAGTGCCTTCAAAGCTAAAACCAAATCCTGGCTCTCCAACCAGCCATGATGTCCGGACCAGCCCTGGGAAACTCCTGCGCTAATCTACCTTCTGTAAATATGTATATTGCTGTATGCCTTGTATACTATGTACTGTTCAATGCTTTGAATATATTTAATTGTATGCTTATGTAACCATGTCTAAATTGCGCCCTGATGCCTCCGGGCCGGATGGTGCGCGTTACAAATAAAACAAATACAAATACAAATACAAATACAATCATTTGCTGAAAACACAACTGATTGAGATTCAAGGGAGTGTACCACAGGAAGAGCAGGCGCTATGGAAAGGAAGGGGGTTCTCTTTATCCCCAGAGAAGCATTATGGCGACAGGATAGCTCTGGAAAGCCGGGGATGCGAGTAGCATTGTTGAGGGTAGCGCTTGAACAGCTGCACTACCCAGCCAATGTAAGTAGGGAAAGTCTTGCTGCAAGAATAGCAGAAGACTGTTTTTTTTCCAAATTTGTTAGAGCACGTTGCATTTTATGTAGTAAATTGCATCGTAGGTCAAAAGTTTACCACTGGGCATTTACTCTCAACGATTAGAGGAGTCATTTCTCGACTGAGTGGTCCTTTTCAGCATTTACATATTGACTATGTCGATATGCTGCAAGTGTGTAGTGGATACAGGTATCTGATAGTGCTGGTATGTCCCTTCTCGAGGTGGATCGAGGCACGTCTGTGTACACACCCTGACACTACTTACGCAGCAAAGCTTTTAGTACACAAAGTCTTCTGAGATGGGGTGTGTGTGAAGTGCTGAGATCCGATAGTGGGCCACACTTTGTAAATGAAGTGTTTTCCGCGGAGTTGCGGTGAGTTGCAGTCCTGCAGACAATTCTCAACGTGTGGCTGCTACCTGTTGTTACCTGCTGTGGAACTGT
The DNA here is from genome assembly GCF_040938575.1 of Ambystoma mexicanum. NCBI lineage: Eukaryota > Metazoa > Chordata > Amphibia > Caudata > Ambystomatidae > Ambystoma > Ambystoma mexicanum. The sequence goes on from NC_090939.1 coordinate 828,803,701, forward strand.
GCAGTATTTCTACTGATTCTACTACTTGTGGGCAGACTGTTCAAAAACCCTTTCTGTCTGCAGAGCGGCAGCAGAGTTGCAGTGAGTTGCAGTCCTGCAGTCCCGCAGCCCGCGGTCTCTGGCTCCTGCCAACACAATGGAAGAAGGGCGCCTATTGAGAAGCTCAAGGCGACATGGAGGAGGGAGCGATGTGCATTGGGGACGCCAGTGTGGAAATGGATACTTCGGGTGATCCTGGTGTGCTAAAAGACCTAAGGAGCGTAAGATACTCAAATGCAGGTAAGCTCACTTTGATTAAGCATGCTAGGTTCACGCCGATAGAAACACCCCAAGATACCACCCCATTTAGGGGGCTGGACATAACTACGCATAGAGATGAACGCACGAACGACATGTTTTTAGACAATGACAACTCAGTGTGCACGACCATCAAATTAAACCCGGAACCCAGTTCAGTAATGGAAACAAAAAGGAACTTTCGCATTACTCCATTTCTGTGCAGACAATCGGTGGGGGTGATGAATTTGCTGCCCGCCTCTCGCCGACGAGCCATACCTCGTCTCAACATGAACATTTTCTACAAGAGACGCAAGGCACGGAAGATATGATGGGAAATCCTACCCGTGTCGGTGACCGGGACCCGGTGCCTCCATTGTTGCACAGTGAGCAGGGTCGGGCCCGAACTTCGTGTCGGATATCCACCCCGCAGTTAGTTCAAATGAACTTTGGCTCGGTGGCAGTAACGCCTTGGACGACGTGACGGGGTCGGAGGGGCGGGTTCAAAACCTGCCTTGCAGAGGTTCAGAGAGTGATGGAGGCATGCTGTTCTCTGAGGAAGCTGATCACGGCAAACTTGTTAACCATGTAAAAGACAACAAAAAATAAAGAATAATGGTACTTCTGGAAAAGAGAACCTAGTTCAGATTTTCACAGCTAGGCATTCAGTAATAGCTAAGAAAAAGAAATCTCTGGCCATAAAAAGGAAACACACTTATGTGCGGCCAAAACCTTAATGCTTTGAGACAAAAACTTGCAAAACAGACAAAAAGAAAACAAAACCAAAAAACGTTCAATCCCTGAAAAGGAATGAAAACGCAGAAAAAAAAGAAAATGAGGAAACGCTAGGGGAAATCATAAACATTACCCAGAATGCACAACGCAATAAAGGAACAATAGAAACCCTGCATTCAAGAACTTTCAGGAAAATGACATGCAAAAGACCACTAATCTCTGCAGATTTAGCTAACTTTTTCTTAAAACAGAAAATTCCAAATCAGAACGCAACAGAAATAGAAAAGTTCACAGCGCATGAAATATTGGATGCTGATCTCCTAGAAAGCATGGGGGACAACACAGAACGTGAAGATCCTGCAGGGTTAAAACCTCCTTTTCTGGAAACAACATTGAAGGAAACCCCCCCAGATATGTGTTACAACCTAACATGTACGATAAAACATCAGTGACAGAAAGAATCTTACAACCAAGTATCACAATTGGACCAAATATAAGTAGTCCAAAAATACAAACTGTAATGAAGGACAAACCCAAGCACCCAGCTTTAGTATAAGTCAAGAAAGGACTTCGAACAGACCTTTTCCTCCAATATGGGAAACAAACTCCAAGTCTCCAGGAATCTAAAGAAAGTGAGAAACCCACTGCAGTGGAGACGTCGACCGCTTTGAACATGATCTTGATGACTCCCCTGACCCAGAAGAGAATGCAAGTGGGTTGTTAAAAGCAAACAGGAATAAAGCTCCCCACAAACCATCACTTCCATTACTTTTTGAAACAAGGAACATGATCCATCATTTTGTTGAAAACAGACAAAGAGCAAATAAAGGTCCAGGAGGAGACACCCATGAACCACGTGCACCACTGAGACAAACCGTGCAAGAACTAGGACAATCATCAGGAACTGTTAAGACTATAGAGGAATTAAGTGGGGTAGTCGGAGACAGCTACCTGGAAATTTTGGAACCCTTTCAAAAATCAGGGATGGATTCTGTCAGTAGTAAGAACAACGAAACATCATGCAACACTCCCATAACAAAAAAGAGAACCTCGAGTAAATGTATTGACGAAACAACTACTGACAATTCAAGAAAATCAGATCTTCTCTCAATCATGTCGACAGTCACAATAGCCATAGCTCCGTTTTCTAAACTATACAAGTCAATAAACGAGACGCTAAAGGATCACACCACCATCGTTGCCATGATGCACACCAAACTGGTGTTCTTGGAAGGCTATGTAACAGCTATGGAGAAAAGGAATCTCCATTATCTTCCTCAATTAGATAAGAAAGACACGAGCACCCAAACAACAACAATTTTGGATTCAGTAAGAAAGATAATTGAAAAGGAACAACCACAATTTGAAACCCTCGAACTACTAAACCAAATTGATCTTATGAAAGAAAAGAGCAGTTACCTCAATTAAGTCCAACAACAACATCTAGGACAGTACAAGAAAATAATGGCGAGAAAACCAAAGGTCAAACTTCCCAAATGACTGAACTAACATTGAGGAACAAACATGATAGAATTATCAAAGAATACTTCACCTCTGAGAACCTGAAAACTTGTAATCTAGGAGACTCAACAAACACACTGCTAACACAAGGATCGAAGACAAAAGAGGTGTTGCTAGATAGAGAAATAAAACCTGAAAACACGATTCAAAAACCTCCTCAACCTTGCTCAAGACTTCAAACCTTGAGAACGAGCCAGAATGAGTGCACACTCAAAGGACTAGATAACTAGAACCGACTAGAACTGTAGTTATGATAACGACAGAGAAAAGGAAAACTTCTGTTGACCTAATGGAGTTATCGCAATATTCTTTTGAGAACTCAGAGTCCGAACTCCCCCATCTGGCAAATAAAGATGAATAGTGCGACGAACATATATAAGTCCAGAGGGGGACTACAGAAAAAAAAACACAATAAACAGGACCATGAATACACAGAAGAAAAATTGAAGTTAGACAAAAAATCTTCTGCTTTCTTAACACTATCAGAAAAAAGGGAAAAAATACACAAAAGAAACCAAATGTCTATACCACAAGAACAATCTTTGCCGGTATGGATAGACCATCAAGAGAGGAACCATACCACGAGATTTGAAAAAAAACAATTTGACATGAATGAAGTCCCCATTAGAAAGAAGACCCGGGAGATCCAAGAACAAAGGAATCAAAGATCACACCGAGTATATAGCACTGAAGAAGAGAAGAAAAGAACACTCCCAGGATTAAAGAAAGAGGAAAAAACAAGGAAACACTCAGCTAACAGCAAAAGATTACAGAACCCAAAATTAACCCAACAGAGTAAAAGATCATTGAAATTAGTAAGGATTTTAGGGAAAAAAGAAACATTGATATTAAATAGGAAAGCAATATTGAAATTACTTCACTGCATACCAAACCTACGTTTAATTAATACAGAAGACATACAAATCGTAGAATTTGGTGAGAAACATATCGCGGATAGTGTATACTTACACATTAGATCTCCAGTGGTAAAGGAAATGTTATCAGAGGCAACTGATAACCTTTGTAAACTGGGATTCGATTTGAGTTCTGTAAAACAACCAGAGACGTCCCATTTACATCAGAGAAAGGACAAATCACAAGATCAAGGGCGAGAAGGAAATGAAAAAGAAAATATATATACCACAACAGAAAAAATGCTGGCCGGTGTCATGCCTGCTGGACATATCTCTGGACCAGGAATGACCTCTCCATACAAAATGAAATGGAGGTTGTTCGATGCATTGCCCGGAAAACGACGTCTGCATTTTTCACGTCGTTAAAATTCACGTGACTTAGTTCTGCCACGTGTATCACGGCAGTGGGTACATAAGCAGCGTGGAAACGCCGATCGCTGCTTCTGATTAAGTCAATTTTGGTGTGTTGTAGCTGAACTCCTGACCTGCGTTCTCGCATTCTCTTCAGCAACTTCTTTGCCCTTTTTTGAGCGTGTTTTCCTCCACACGCTAATTCCTGGAGCCGTGTATCCTGTTCGAGTGCCAAATCTCCACGCGAACGCTGTCTGCAAGCGCAGCTGTCTTGAGCTGCGTGTATCCTGTTCGCATGCCAAATCTCCACGCGGACATGCTGTCTCGAAGCGCGGCTGGCCTGGCTGCGTGTACGCTGTCGCGTGCACTCCTGCACGTGGTTTTCTGAACTTCTTTGAACTTTTGGTGCCTGTGACAGTTAACAGGTGAAAATCTAATTTTGTTCTTCGTGGGAAAGAAAGTATTTCATGAACTATTGGAAGGTTATTGTGCACAGTACTTTGGACGCTATCCTGTGGTGCACCAACCCGGTATCTAGCGTGAGCCTCGTGCCGTTCGGGATAAGTCTCCCTTACTAATCTTCCCCTCCTTTATCGTTGTTTCCACTCCTGGGTTTCTTTTTGAGACTTTCGTTGAATTCTTCAGTTTAGCCTTAAGGTTAGTGTTTCGAATTAATGCTAATACCGTGCTATCATAGTGATTTGAGTTTGGGACAGTTTCTTATGATACTTTATCTATCCTAGGCATATATTACGATACAATACCCACTCCCTTTCCAGTGATCCATCTCTCTGCATGTTTTATTCAGTCAGAGAGTTGTATCATTTGGAAGGTCTAATTTGACCTGCCTACAATCAAGTCGTGTGAAAAAGGATACGGAAGAGCCCTACCAATTGTATGCTTTTTTGGTTACCGTATCCTTTTCAATTGATACATTGGTGATTTTTGACAGAATCAGAAGCCATGGAGGGTACGGATCCTTTAACTGTTTTGACTCAGTTAATCACTGACTTGAGAAATGAAATGATTACGGCACAGGACATGCTACGGCATCGAATGGATGTTATGCAAGATGCCATGCATGCCACTCCTCAGGGAGCGCAGGTTCCAGTAGCCACTGCATCTGGATCTGGGACTACGACACCATCATTATCACAGGAAACTCTTAAAGTGGTTATGCCCACACAGTTTCCCTTTGCTCCCCCGGAAAGGTTCACAGGTGATCCTAAAACCTATAGAACTTTTGTTAATCAGTGCCGACTTCATTTCCTTTGCCGGCCTAATTTGTTTCCTGATCTAACTACTAAAGCAGCATTTGTGCTTTCCCATTTGGGGGGTACAGCTGCTGCTTGGGAAAATCCTTTATTGGAATCAAATAGCTCCTTGTTGTACGATTTCGATGATCTTCTGGCTGCCATGAACAAAGTCTTTGATATGTGCTTTGCTACTCAAGCCACAGATTTGGAGTTGCTGAATCTACAACAAGGCACTCAACCTCTGTTGGCTTACATCGCACGATTCAACCAATTAACAGCCGAAACCCAATGGCCGGAAGACAAGAAGACGGCTGTTTTCTACAAGGGTCTTTCAGAAGAACTCAAAGATGCCTTGTCCATGGTCCCAGTGGCTCCTACAGGTTTTTCAGAATTTCTTGATTTAATTTTACAAATTGATGCCCGAAGAAATGCCCGCAAAGGAGAGAGAAAACGTTTCATTCATGCACCGGTTCGTTCTGATACACCGGCAGCTTCTTCGAATGATCCTGAACCATGCAAATTGGTGCGGTGAGAGGCCGGTTGTCTAGAGCAGAAAGAGAGAACCGAAGAAAAAATAATTTGTGTATGTATTGCGGTTCATCTGAGCATTTACTGGCGGCATGTCCTAAAAAACCAAGTAAGCCTTCGGGAAACGCCAAAACTCGACAGTAGCAGGAGTCCCTGTGTCGAGTGATACATCGGACTCCATTACATTTCCAGCGCATGCACCTATAGCTGTTGAGATGACTTTACGTTTCGATGATCAAGAATTGGTTTCCAAGGCTATGGTTGATTCTGGAGCCACTAATCATTACATTGATATCACATATGCCAAGAAATGTTCTATACCTCTTGTAGACAGGAACAAACCTGAAACTGTTAATACTGTGGATGGATCAGTCTTGATTTCCGGTATGGTAACTCAGGAGACTGTACCTATTCAGATGACTTTATTAAATGGTCATTTGGAGGAAATAGTCTTCGATGTCATTGCGGCTCCTCAGTACAAAATATTACTTGGACTTAATTGGTTTATTCTTCATAATCCCGCCATTGACTGGGTTACGGGATTGATCCAATATCCTTCCGTTTTTTGCAATGAACATTGCTTTACCAGTCAGGTGGTGTCAAATAAATCACATATTTTGGCCTCTATGGAGGGAATTTCCACTATTAGTGTGGTACATCAGAGCGGTACACATATACCAAGTGGATATGCAGATTTTGCTGATGTGTTTGACAAAGGTCAGGCAGAACAGCTGCCTCCACATAGGCAGTATGATTGTCCAATTGAACTAATTCCTGGAGCTAAAATCCCTACTGGTCGAGTTTATTCTTTAACTCCCAAAGAAGATGTTGTCTTGAAAGAATACATCGATAAAGCTCTTGATATGGGATTTATACGGCCATATCAATCGCCGGCTGCCCCTCCTTTATTCTTTGTTCCAAAGAAGGAAGGAGATCTAAGGCCTTGCATTGATTACAGGGCTATTAACGACATCACCATAAAGAATCAGTACCCTTTACCACTGATTAATGTTCTGTAAGATCAATTAGGAACTTCCAAGTACTTCTCTAAATTGGACTTGCGCGGTGCTTACAATCTGGTTCGCATTCGCGAAGGAGACGAATGGAAGACCGCTTTTAAGACGCGGTACGGCCTTTATGAATATTTATTGATGCCTTTTGGTCTTTGGAACCCTCCCGCCACATTTCAGTTCTTCATGAACGATATCTTCAGAGATATGATGGACCAATTTGTGGTGATTTACTTGGATGACATTTTGATATATTCATCGTCTTTTCCAGAACATGTTAAACATGTGTTAGCTGTCTTACAAAGACTGAGAGAGAACAAACTTTTTGTTAAAGCTGAGAAATGTGTCTTTCTTACACAAGAAGTGGAATTTCTGGGTTACGACATTACCAATCAATGTGTTCGAATGAGTCGTTCCAAAGTGAAGGCCATATTGAATTGGCCTGTTCTACACAATGTCAAGTCATTACAGTCATTCCTAGGTTTTGCGAATTTTTATCGCAGATTTATTCGTTCTTTCTCCAAAACAGTGGCCCCATTGACAGCTTTAACTAGTTCTAAAGTTCCATTCTGTTGGAACCAGAATGCCCAAGCTTCTTTTGAGAGATTAAAGGAAGCATTTACCACTGCACCCGTACTTCAACATCCTGATCCGGATTGTCAGTTTATCGTTGAAGCAGACACTTCCAGTGTCGCTACAGGAGCTGTACTTTCGTAAGTTTGTGCAGAAACCAAGGAGGAGCATCCAGTTGCTTTTTTCTCACGTAAGCTTACCTCATATGAACAAAACTATACTGTCACTGAGCGTGAATTACTTGCGATCAAGGATGCTTTCCAAGAATGGCGACATCATCTTCTTGGGGCCAAACATCAGGTGCTGGTGTATTCGGATCATAGAAATCTTCAGGCATTCAAAACTATGAAATGTCTTACAGCTAGACAGGCCAGATGGCATGTCTTTTTTGCTCAATACGATTTTCGAATTACTTATCGCCCTGCCAGACAACATGTCAAGTCGGATGCTTTGTCTCGCATCGGTGAAGAGGTGAAGGAAGAATCGGTGCAAAATAATTTGTTGGCAGATCACGTGATATGTAGTTGTTCTGCACAACCTTCCCTAAAAAACGAGTTACAGGAGTGGGTGAAACTAAATCCACAATTGATTCAGGAATTGAATATTGACATATACAATGGTTTGCCTTTCAAACAAGGAGTACTCTATATACCAACTGGTACCACTCGGAACAAGGCCCTCAGTTGGGGTCATGATTCCTTGATTGCCGCCCATCCCGGACAGAAGAAAACCCTAGAGTTGCTGAAAAGATGGTTTTGGTGGCCGTCTATAACACAAGATGTTATAAATTATGTTTCAACGTGTTCTGTACGCAGTCAATGCAAGAACACTCCTGGCAAACCAATGGGTTTACTCCAGTCCCTACCTGTTCCTAAAAAACCATGGGACATGATATCAATGGATTTTGTGGTAGAACTTCCAAGAAATAAAGGCTACGATACCATATGGGTGGTGGTGGACTACTTTACAAAATTGGCGCTTTTTATCCCCTGTATTGGTTTACCAACAGCTGCTGGTCTGGCTGATCTATTCATCCGGCATATATTCCGGTTTTTTGGCTTACCTTCAGTGATAATCACTGACAGGGGCTCACAATTTGCTTCACGTTTTTGGAGAGCACTAAATTCGGCATTACTAATTGATGACAGGTTGTCTAGTGCTTATCACCCTCAAACGGATGGACAGACTGAGAGAGTCAATAGCACTATGGAACAATATCTGCGATGTTTGTGCCTGCAGTTTCAGTCAGATTGGCTCAAAGTTCTGCCGGCAGCGGAGTTCGCCTATAATAATTCCTACCATAGTGCCATAGGTACTTCGCCTTTCTATGCTTTGTATGGGCAACACCCACGATCCATTCCTTTGGATTCCAGTTTGTCTTTGGATACTCCTGCAGCAGGACGTAATATTAGAGATCTAAAGAGTCTACAGACGAAAGTTAAGCAGCAATTGGAGCAAGCTAAAAACCGAGATAAGATCCATGACGATGCTCATAGAATCCCTGCACCTGCCTACAAAGCAGGTATGAAGGTATGGCTGTCCACAAATAACTTGAGGATACCCGGTAAAAAGAAATTGTTGCCTAAATACATCGGGCCATATGAAGTTGCTCCACGTTATAAATCCGGCTGCTGTCCGTCTGGCATTGCCACTACGGTGGCGAGTGCATCCTGTATTCCACATGTCTCTTATCAAACCGTGCTCAGATGCTACTAGATTGCCTATACGGCCTGTTGCTATTTCTGTGAAAGGGTCAGACGAATATGAAGTACAAGACATAATGGACATGAGGCTACGGTCTGGGAAACCGTATTATCTGGTGGATTGGAAAGGTTATGGTCCTGAGGATAGATCCTGGGAACCTCTGTCTAACATTCATGCTCCTGCTTTATTAAGGCGATTCCACTTGAAAAGGGGAGAGGCTGCTCCTTTGGGGGGTGGCACTGTCATGCCTGCTGGACATATCTCTGGGCCTGGAACGACCTCTCCATACAAAATGAGTTACGCCCATAGAACCACTAGACCATTCTACTCGAAATGGAGGTTGTTCGATGCATTGCCCGGAAAGCGACGTCTGCATTTTTCACGTCATTAAAATTCACATGACTTAGTTCCGTCACGTGTATCACAGCAGTGCGTACATAAGCAGCGTGGAAACGCCGATCGCTACTTCTGATTAAGTCAATTTTGGCGTGCTGTAGCTGAACTCCTGACCTGCGTTCTCGCATTCTCTTCAGCAACTTCTTTGCCCTTTTTCGAGCGTGTTTTCCTCCACACGCTAATTCCTGGAGTCGTGTATCCTGTTCGAGTGCCAAATCTCCACGCGGACGCTGTCTGCGAGCGCAGCTGTCCTGATCTGCGTGTATCCTGTTCGCGTGCCAAATCTCCCTGTGGACGCTGTCTGCAAGCGCGGCTGTCCTGAGCTGCGTGTATCCTGTTCGCGTACCAAATCTCCACGCGGACGCTGTCTGCAAGCGCGGCTGTCCTGGGCTGCGTGTATCCTGTTCGCGTGCCAAATATCCACGCGGACGCTGTCTGCACGTGCGGCTGTCCTGAGCTGCGTGTATCCTGTTCGTGTGCCAAATGTCCACGCGGACGCTGTCTGCAAGCGCAGCTGTCCTGGGCTGCGTGTATCCTGTTCGCGTGCCAAATCTCCACGCGGACGTTGTCTGCAAGCGCGGCTGTCCTGAGCTGCGTGTATCCTGTTCGCGTGCCAAATCTCCACACGGACACGCTGTCTCCAAGCGCGGCTGGCCTGGCTGCGTGTACGCTGTCGCGTGCACTCCTGCACGTGGTTTTCTGAACTTCTTTGAACTTTTGGTGCCTGTGACAGTTAACAGGTGAAAATCTAATTTTGTTCTTTGTGGGAAAGAAAGTATTTCATGAACTATTGGAAGGTTATTGTGCACAGTACTTTGGACGCTATCCTGTGGTGCACCAACCCTGTATCTAGCGTGAGCCTCGTGCCGTTCGGGATAAGTCTCCCTTACTAATGTTCCCCTCATTTATCGTTGTTTTCAATCCTGGGTTTCTTCATGAGACTTTCGTTGAATTCTTCAGTTTGGCCTTAAGGTTAGTGTTTCGAATTAATGCTAATACTGTGCTATCATAGTGATTTGAGTTTGGGAGAAGTTCCTTATGATACTTTATCTATCGTAGGCATATCTTACGATACAATACCCACTCCCTTTCCAGTGATCCATCTCTCTGCCTGTTTTATTCAGTCAGAGAGTTGTCTGATTTGGAAGGTCTACTTTGACCTGCCTACAATCATGTCGTGTGAAAAAGGATCCGGAAGAGCCCTACCAATTGTATCCTTTTTTGGTTACCGTATCCTTTTCAATTGATACATTGGTGATTTTTGACAGCCGGTGAGCCACCATACTCAAGTCCCAAAAAGGACAAAAGACAAGAGAGAAGGTGGGATGGAAGTACAAAAGAAACCGTACATATAACATCTGAGCAAAAACTGAGATTGGATAAAGAAAAACCATCGAACACACACAAGGACCAATTGGTCATGAGCAGGATTCCTAAAGGACTAGGTACTTCTTTAACGGTCACCTTTAAAATGGATACAGCTGAAAAACAAAATATGGATATCGATGAACACCAGATGGCTAACCTAGGGGATTATGCAGAAAAGAAATGGAGATGGGTCTCAAAGGCACAACCAAAATCACAGAAAGAATAGCCACCCATGAGAAATATTCTGGAGAACACTATGCTAACACAAGGGACACAGCCAAGTACCAAGGAACTATTCATGGTTTCATGGAACACTAGGGGGTTCAGTCATTGAACGTCCCCCAGTGATGTAAACCTAGGCGATTACGATATAAGTTGTCTCCAGGAGACTTGGCTGAAGAGAAAACCATTCCTAATGGATACAATGTAATGGCATCACCGGCGACAAAAGGTCCTAAAGATCGTCCCACCTCAGGACTGTTCACCGCTGTAAAATCAGTATCAGGAATGTCGGTCATACAAGTACTTTTCACCAATTCACTATTTCTCGCTCTCCTGGTCAACTGGACAACAACGCACTTACTGACCACCACATATAAAATTCAGCAACTGGTTATTTTTAACTGCTATTGGAACCCGGGCGTGACTACAGACTCTAATTTTATGGAGACCATCACACGTATCATCAACGAGGCATTAATCACCACGGACGTGCTACATTTCTTAATCTGTGGATACTTGAACGCTAAATGTCAATTGATGGTCCCATCTGATGTGAATTCAAGACTGTTGGGCCAAAGGGAAATAAGAGGAAAACTATGGTCAACATTCATGACTTCCAGAGATATATTTGCCTTGGAATCAACTAACCCCACCACAAAATCCTCAATCCCAATTGGGAAAGAGGAGATCAATCAGCTGATCTAGACCATGTGTTTGCCTCTAAAGAACTATCACAACATATCAAAAAACATGAAATCATAAGGACACAAAACAGTGATCACAACTTAATACTTGTTATACTGTGGAGTGGAAAGAAACTACCACATCAAGAAATGAGCACAAGTGTAGAAACTGTAGTGGCACTCGCCTTCAACTTAAAAGCAAAGACATCAAGCTCTTAGCTGAATACACCTCTGAGACCAACGAGAAAAGTGATGACCAGGAGAATGTAGCTGAGGAATATAGACCTTTACTAGACTACTTCAGCGTTAGAAAGGTCAGTGGTAAGACAACACAACATACAGCCAGACATGCCTACGATAAATTACTAGTTGACAAACGCAGAGAGGTAATACGTATCAAAAGAATTGCCCTCAAATCCAACTCCTTATACCTGAAACAACAAGCAAAAATTGCTGGTCGTACATACAAAAAATGGATAGCCAGCCACAGGAAAACATTGCTTCAGAATGACTCGGAGAAAATGCTTCGGCACTGAGTAAAAGAAACTCAAGAGACTTTTGGTCATTGATCAAACAAGTTTCTCCGACTATGCCCGATGCTCAACAGAACTATGTTAGCGAATCAACCTGGAAAGACCATTTTCTCATGCTGTTCAAGGGCTCGAACAGGTTACTTTCTCGTCAACATCTATTACACAAAATGGATAGAGATTTGCACTTGAGATCAACGACATTCTAATCAAGATCAAAAATCTTAACGCATCAAGAGCTCCGGGCCCAGATGGACTGACTAACCAAATTTTAAAAGACCATCCTGTCGACTGGGCAACTTTTATACACAAGGTATTCAGAAGGATATCTGAACAGCGACAAATACCAGTATCTTGGAAGACAGTGATGATAGTGCTGATGTTCAAGAAAGGAAATAGAGAAGATCCCAAAAATTATCGGCCTATCGCGCTGTTTGATGTCATAGGAAAAATCTGTAGCTCCTTCTTGCTATCAAAATTCTTGTCCTCGACAAAGGAGAACGACTGGTTAAACATATACATAAACATAAACATATACTTCTGTAGAAATCTTTAAAAAAGGGCTGAAAACTTCTCTCTTTTCGTACGTTGGATTTTCATCTGTGTTTTCTATCTGTATACGAACCCTCTGCTTCTATTTGGGTTTTACCCGCCTGTCCGTTTGTGTATTGTGAATGTTTCTTTTCGAAGCGCCCTTAAGCCCTAGAGTACCCGGTGTGCTATATAAATGTTAAACATAAACATAAACATAAACATAAACCTTTGCAGACAGGGTTTATTAAAATCGTAGGCACATCAGCAAACATCATGATGTTGAGTATCCTAAAAGCCCAAAGTCATCAAACTGGAAAAGGGATATATATTGCCTTTGTTGACCTTGTCCAGGCCTTCGATCGGGTCAATGGAAGAACGACTATGGAAATAGCTTTCTGAGAGAAATTGTCCAGGAGACATCATGGGCCCTTTGGTCTCACTGCACTCTGAAACCACAATAAGACTATGTCTGAATCAGGAAGGCTTATTAACCACCCCTATACCAACTTCAAGAGGGGTAAAACAAGGATGCCAAAACAGGATTGAAGAAGTTGATGTGTAATACCTTGGAGTCAACTTCAACAATAGCTCCATCGAAGCCCCAGCTCAAGAAGTCCTAGTGGCAAAAACAAAATCATTGGCAACTCAAGCAAGATTGATGGACAGGAAATATGGTCATTTTTCTATGGTTGCAGTGATCAATTTCTACAGAGCGAAGGTCGTACCAACCCTGACCTACAGTGCAGAGGCCATGATGCCTATGCCAGCAGAAATATGGCCCAGATTAGAGGGTACCTTTTGGCGGAAAGTCTTACACCTCCCAAAAGCACAGGAACCGCTCAAATCCGTAAAGAATATATCATCTCTTGGTGGAATTGTAGAGTGGAACTCCCTGGCTTTGCTGTGCAAAATACTTCAACCATCCACTCTGTATATATTTGGCATACTGCATGATGAACTATCGAAAGACACAAATACCAACTTAAGAGAGTGGTTACAAAACCGAAAGAACACACTGGACGAAATTGGATGTTCAGAACAAGATCTGGTCACAAATCCAACCAGAGTAAAAAAGCAGCTTTTTGAGAAGGACTGGATAAATAGTTTGGGTTCGGCTGGAAATAGTGAACTATGTATGAACTCAATGGCCAGCGAATCCAAGTTAAATGAACATTGAGGCTAGCTAACTACATTTCCAGACAGATCCTACAGAGACACATTCATGAGAATGCGGCTAAATCTTCTAGAAACAAACAAGGTAAATCAAATCCATGGAAAATCAGATTGTGATGCTTGTCGTTTGTGACAACCAACAGACGAGGTGGAAACCATTAAACACCTTATGATCTATTGTAGTGGGTGGAAAGAGAAAAGAGAAAAAAATGTAGCTCCCTTGATAAAGTCATATAAGAAGATGGACGTTGAAGATTGTTGGAAAGTTTTGATAAGTGGCAAAAAAACAGCCTGTGTCATAGCTGCGGTGTCAATGATGCGAATGATCATCCAGAAACTGGACTTAGCACCAAGCCGCTCAGAAGAAACAGTAATCACGACATTATCATCTATGGGACAGAAAAGGCAAAACTCAAATGCTGTTCGCTTTTCCTTTCCTTCTTCCCTTCCTTTCTCTTTTCTCTGTCTTTGGTTCCTATCCTTGTAACGATGGTGTGGATGGACTTACACACACAAAGACCTGGATGAAAGGACTTTCTTCTTTTAAATTTGATTAAAAAATTGTTAATTCAATTGAATCAATAAAAATGTAAAAATTAAAAAATGAAGTGTTTCGAACAGATAGGCCTACTGTTGAGTATTAAGCACAAGTTTTCTTCTGCTTGTCACCCGTAAGCAAACAGATTTTGTTAGAGACTCAACAGCCTTCTTAAAGAAAGGATTGCCAAACTCAATCTTACTTTGAAAAAGGGATGGCTATATTACCTACCCTTAGCTTTATATGCCCTAAGGAATCAGCCTGGTTCGGACCACCACCTCACACCCCATTACCTCACACCCCATGAACTAGTGACTGGAAGGCAAATGAGAACACCTCTTGCACCTCCATCGAGGAGTATAAGTGATGCCCAGAGTACAGCAGAAATGTTACAAAATGAGTTACGTGCATATTTAACATGTATGACGTCTAGCATCTCTCTCATTTCAGATCAACTCAAGCGCCAGGGGGTCGGTCTCAGAACACAGATGAAAACCATCCAGCAATCGGATTTGCTGAATTATTATCAGCACCTAGACTATTTGTTGGTGACACTGTGCTAATCAGAAACTTCACTAGGAAGTGGCACGAGCCAAGATTTAACAGACCTTTTTAGTAGAAAATGTTAACCTCTCAGCAGTAAAAGTCCAAGGCAGACGAGCGTGGATACCTCTGAATGACGTCAAGCTATACGCCGGTGAGATCGTAGCACACCCAGCCATTGATTCAGAAGCAAGACAAGAAGAAGAATTTCCGCATGTGCAGACTCGATCAATGACAAAGAAGAAGGAGGATAAATTAACTCGTTGACTAAAAATGCAGATTGCATTTGGACTGTGACTCCCCTTGGACACTCTTTATAGATCTTATAGCAGAAGTGCAAATCTCTGCCAAGAGTCACAGGAATCATTTGAAAATGAACTTTAGAAAAACATTGACGTGTCAAGGATATGCCTGATCTGGATTTCAAATTCGATAATTGGAAGCGAGAGCAGTACCCCGATTCATTTTTCACTGCATATTTGTTTGGTTCATTCCATGGTCTTAACTGACAGGGATGCTCATAGACTTATTCTTGCTGTTTTTGTATCTATCCTTCAAGTGTTTCCTGCTCTTATCAGAAGAAATGTTGATATTCATACTTTTTTACAGGATCCTAAGAATGGCCCTGTAATTCGAAGACTGTTAATTGCGATAGTAAAGGAGGTGATGCATCTACAGGAGTAAAAGTGTTTTTCCTTCCTTAAACAATGGGAGTAACAATGAGGAATGGTGAAGCTAATGTGGTTTTGGAGAATGAGCAAGCTCAAGAAATTCCAGAATAGCACAAATGGTGGGGACTAATATGTTGGTTTGTGATATACATATGTACAATTATGCTTTGTGTCTTTCTCTTTCTCTTGATTCACCTTTTCTATGTCATTAATTCAAATCAGGCAGATGTTCCTTTGATCCTCCCTACTCCAGGAACTGCTGTTGTTAAAGGAACTGCTTCCCATTGATAAAGTGCTGAAAGCCTTTGCATTATCACCCCACAGTAAAGCTGTGTCAGAATTGTTTCCATGGGCTGCTAATATTTTGAGAGAGAGATACAGGAGGAATGTGGAGGAAGACAATGGTGAAATAAATACTTATCTGGATAGCGCAGCACATCTGGGTCACAACATGTGGTACCTGCACATGAAAAAGGTGGGAGAAAGAACGTCTAAGGAGAGTTGCTATGTCTGTATTTCCATACCTTATGCCATGAATGATGCCCAAACGTTTAGTCTTAGAGAAATTCCAGAATATGATGCCAGATGTTTCGTGCACCCTGCAGCATGCATGACTCGAGGACAGGTCCAAGGAAATCGGGCCACTCCGCGGTGGAGATCGAAATGGTCGTTTCCATTCCAGGATGATTATATCAAGACTACACAGATGGAAAGGGAGCCTGCATGGAAGAGCAAGATGCTCAAGTATCCTAGAGCAGGATAGGATGAGGTGTTTATAAAGGAAATAAAGAGAATGGACTGTCCTGTTAAGGGCGCCTAGATGCTGGGAACAATCTCAGCTACTAGTATATGGACGAGTAAGAACCAAGAACGGATGGGAAGAAGGATGATGTCCTGTGTAGCTCATTTATTAAAGGCAGAATACTTGCAAGCAGTACAAAAAGGTAATAATGAGTGTTTAAAGTTATGGGCCGAACATGCCAAGCTGCTGAGATGGGTAGAACATGAATTGGGTCCAATGTTTGTGATCCCAGTGGCAAATGTGACATTGTGCTTTCAAAGAGAACGAAAGAATAATGTAGGACAAAATATAGACTGCAAGACTACAGTTGATGTTACTTAAATGGGAGCAGGAACAGCCGTCCTAATGGATCGATATTGGGCATGTGGGTCCAGAGCCTATATGAAGCTACCCAAGGACTGGGGAGGAACGTGTTCCTCGGTGATTATCCATGTTCCAGCTTTAGTGATTGCTCGGAGTGACCTGAACATTGGAGAATTTCCGAAAGCAGATGCCCACTTGAGAAGAAGCAGATCATTCGAATTTCTCAATCGAACAAGGAGAGAGAATTATTTCTCGGCTAAATCAATAGAAGCATATGAGGCTATCCCATATGAGAATAGGCTGTTCAGCAAAACTGTTTCAATCTTCACAACTATCTTTATGCCTGTGATCCAGGTGATGGCCAATGCAAAGTGGTTGCAAATCACTCGCTGGAAGCTACTACAGATGATCAACACCACCATAAAAGGATTCAATGCTATCAGGGAAGAGTTGAGAGCCATACGACTGATGACTCTTCAGAATAGATATGTCCTGGACATGATCACAGCGTTGGAAGGAGGAGTTTGCACCAAAATTGGGCATCATGTTGCACGTTCATACCTTCTCACCATGACGAGAATTGGACCTTGACAGAGGCCATAACGATGCTGACAAGCCTGCATAACAAGATGGAATACGAGGCAGAAGATATTGCAGATGACAGTCGGTTTGCATCTATCATCTCATGGGTTCCACAGTGGATGGCGAACATCTTCAAACTTCTTGGAGCAGTGCTGGTGATGATAATGTATGGATTCTGTGTGGTCAGGATCATGATTGCACAGTGCAACAAGACAGCCAAGAAAGCAGTAGGAATGAAGATCATGATCGATGTCGAGTTAGGTATTGGACCCACGGAATTGACTGATGAAGAAATCAGAGACTACATAAAGACCATCATCGTAGCACCTGAGGTAACGAAGTTCCTGTATCCAAAGAGCCACAAGAAGTATGTGGGATGATGGGTCTATTATAATCCGAATTGACAGTGCTGTTTCATGACCTGAAGTGTGGATGAACATATCAAATTAGTCGGGTCCCTGAAAGGAGTGATGTAGATCTGTACTCCAAAGAAATACTTCTTCAAGAGAAGATGCCAAGATGTGGAAATCGGTGAAGGTGTGGTTGATGAATAAACCAGAGAGGGGAGTGTAGAGGAGTTGCCGGATGCCTCTTCAAGAAGTCCCGCCCCCCTGCTGCCTCTATGCTGGAAGCCTGAAACAGAACAATGTTTAACACCTGTAATTGTGACTATACCACGACAAGTGTTCGAGAAAAGGTATCCACTAAGAAAACCGTATCTGATGTATCCTCTAAGAGATGATAATCTCTGGGAAGAAGTCCCCAAAGGAATATGAAGACGAAAGAAAAGGAAGCCGGTGACATCACAGAAGATGAGATTGGCTGAAGAAGTGGATGTACAGGCCTTATGGAATATGATGACAAAATAAGGAGTTGAGTAAACGTTCATATGCAAAAGAAGATTGCACTTGTAAAAAGCACTTCACAAAATGCAAGCCGTTTAATAACTGTACAGATGCAGCAATGCAAGTAGACTAAATAATCATAAAGGCTGGCTACGCGTAGTGAATAGACTGCAGGCGGTGCCGCCATTATATAAAAACTGGACATCAATGTCACAAACTTTTGTAAGCTCAAGTCCACGAAGAAAGAAGGATCGAAAGATGAAGCTGTGTCGCAGTAAGAAAAGTAGCTAAGAATCATGGAAGGACCAAGAAGGGCTGTTTGGCCTGGTTTCAAAGGCTGGAACAACCAAGAACTGGTTATCAGTCCTTGAAGGACAGTGAGCGTGAGACGCTGAATCAGCCCTTGTTAAGTTGCAAAGAAAAAACACTGTGGTTGCCACGTTTATTCATTTAATATTATTAAATGCTGAAAATCAGACGGAATTGTGGTCTTCTGTCACGTGAGCCAAGGATGAAAAAAGAAGATGGCCATGCAGACGGAGTCTTGATGAGAGTGTGCCCACACTGCCCTTATGTTCCCATAGAAGAGAAACTACTGCAAGGCCAAGTTCATGAGTGATGACAGATATGGGGCTATTTGGGTGGGGAGACATTGTCAAGTCCACCTCCTAGGACCTGGGGTCTGGGCTTACGTGCTGCTAGTGAATCGAATGTTCCAGAAGAGTACAAACGTGCCAACCAATTATAGAAGGCCATATAACAAAGGGCCTTATGGTTTGGAGAGCCAATGGTATACCGTGTATCCTATATAGAACGTATACTTAGATGTTCCCCTCAATCCAATCCTGATTCCTAGTAGGCTTTTCTTGTTTGCCACGTAATATGACATTACGCATGACAAATTTCTAGTATAAAGAAGTGTTTTTTATGTGAAATGTTTGAAAAGAACTTGAGCGAACGTCCGTTGATGTCTGTTGTAACTCCCTGTTTTAGACAATTGATAATAAAACAGTCGGATGAGTCTTTGCCAACTTCCTGAGTCAGTCTTATTATTTGGTGTAAGAGTTATTCTGCATCCCATCCATTGCATGACTTGTTACTGAATTAAGGACCTTATGTTCAGAGGTATAAAGGCAAGCAGCTGCAGAAGAGGAAGGAGATTTCAGATCTTTGGAAGATGATTGAGGACGTGGAGGACCTCGATGAGGGAGGGGCACGGGATACCCCTGGAAAGGCCACCGTAATAGAGGGGGGTGTAACCTCAACAGACCATAAGGGATTAAATCCATTAGCAGCTCATCCAGCAAGGGGATACACTAACCCGACCTATGTGCCCATCCCAGCCCTGCTACCACTGTACATTTCCACCCCAATTACTGCCCCACCTCAAGACTGTAAGGGGCAGAAGGAGTTAGAGGAGGCCCTGGAAGCGGCACGAGTAGAGCTGGCATGATTGAGAACAACACAGAGTGAGGGAAGGGTGAAGGCGACCGCACTAGATGAATGGAGGGCGGGAGACATTCTATTTAGATTGGATGGTATGGCCATAAAGGATGTACACGTTGAGACATCAGAGGGTGAGGGCGAGCAAGGAGGGAGCACGGGATATGGGACAGTGAGGTCCGATAGAGAAACAGACAGAGAGTTGATGGAGGATGAATGGGACATGATAAGGTCGAGGATGATGAAGAGGCGAGACAACAGGCACCAGATATAACACAGCGAGTGTAGAGCTTGTGGGGGCCACTATTGAGGAATAGATATGGCTGAGTGGCAGTTGCAAGGAAAAAAGGAAGTGTTGGACGGAAGGAAGGGAAGAGGATGGGCATGCAGAGGCCACTTCTACACAAAGGTCCGGGGAGAGCACATTACGTGCCCTGGGCAGAAAAGGGTACAAATAATTTAATGAATACTGCCAGTGCTGGGAAATTGATTTAAGTATTCGCAAAACAGATGGAAGGCGTTCCTTTAGCTGTGGGGTATATGAACATTTTCTCGTGGCAATTGTTGGTGATCAGGGCGGGACATATGGGTCAAGGTGGGATATCCGGGAGTGAAATTGGACGACGACGCATACGATGTTGCACCTTTCAACAACATTAGGGCACAAGTGTGGGATGGGCTCTGCAAAAAACATATCCTGACACCCCAGACGTACAGTCTATAATGCAATACACTATGGGAGAGGATGAGACCCCCACGCAGTACATTATCAAAATTCAAGAGATGTGGAGGTCGCAGACGGTGGACCAGTGGGACTAATCAGTTCCTCTTTTTTGTTTCATTATAAAAAAAAGGGGCTTACCTAAGGAGGTGCAGAAGGCACTCGACAAAATAGTGGGCATTGAAGTGAAAGGGTGGGCGGAGATTCAGACGATAATAATACACCATTGCAAGACTAAAGGAGCATGAAAAGGAAGCAGTGCAGAGGATACAGGCAGAAGAAGCAAAACTGGTACAGAAAAGCTAGCTAAAATGGTGGTCGGTCAAAATACCGAAAATAAAATCTCGAACTGCAAAAATCTCGAATACAAAATCCCGAAAAATAAAATATCGAATTATTTATTTATATGTGTTTTTGGGGTCAGGTAAGTAAAAAAAAAGGGTTAAAATAAAAAAGAAATAGAAAAAAAGGGGGGTTGGGGGGGAACCCCCCCATTTCGAGAAAAAAACATCATAAAAAAAATTCGATATTTTTTTTTTTCGGCCTTTTGTTTTCGAGATTTTTGTTTTCGAGATTTTTGTTTTCGGTATTATCACTATAAACCAGCTAAAATAGCTGTAGAAGGGACAGCGGCCTTATCTGCACCAACAGAAATGAAAGGGAGCACACAGGCACCCAAAGACATGAGGATAACTGTGTTTTGGCCAGGAGGAGGAGGAGGCTCATCAACACCCCGGCCTGAGGGGCAGCAAGGAGGTCAGCAGCGGGAAAGAGGTGGGTTCAGAGGTGGGTTCAGAAGGGGAAGGAGGGATTTGGAGGGTTTGGAGATATAGGACCCGAGGTGGTGGTATGGGGCCCTAGCAATGTTGGACCTGCAGGAAATGGGGCCACTTTGCAAAAGAATGTAGGAGCTGGCCGGGGGCGGGATGTACCCCATATAGCAATTATTGTCCACAGCAGCCTCAGCCACAAGGACATCTCCAAATACTAAATTCTATACTGTATGAGATTCTTCAGGCATATACCGAGTGGCCCCCTCAACCCCCAGGTGCACAAATGCAAAACCCACAAATTGCCCAGCTACATATGCCCCGCCCAATGCTTTACATGGCAGACAAATTATGCTGTCCCTAATGTGACCGTTACACCTGGCCAGGGGGCCAGCGCCATGGGAGATTACCCTTTTTCGTTCTCCGGTACAACACCTACCCTGACTAGGACAGCCCACAGAAAGCTCTTGCATGCCCAGTACTATTCATGACAGTCCACCCTGATGAGGAACCCTTGGTGGGTGCTGAGATAGGAAACAACCACTTCATCTTTACGGTTGACACAGGTGCCACTAAATCATACATCAGTGAGGGAAACTTCCTGCTATAAGGTGAAACTCTTGACACGCAGGGCTTCTCTGGGGCTCTGGTCATAGCTCCCTACACTAACGAGTTTGACATTAAAATAGGGGGGAAGGTGGTGCAGGCTCCCCTGTTGTATTCTGAAAATTCCCTCATACACTTGTTGGGCCGCGATCTACTTAGTAAATTGAACATGACTATCTACTTTACAGACAGTGGGATAGCATGTGCCACCCCAGGAATGTGCGCTGTGAGAGCAATGGTTATCATATATGCAAGAGGGGGAGAAGTAGCAGTTTGCAGGATTCCCGTGGACCCAGACATGATCATGTACAGGATTACAGTGCTTTTTGAGACAGTGCCCTAAATTGGCAAAGGTTGCTGGTGAGTGCCAGCTGATTTTATTTTTCACTCTGTGGTGACCACCAAGTTAGTTGCAGGAATGATAGTGTGCCTCAATTTGAAAGGTCTAGTGTTCTCAGCAAAGCAAATTGTTGTTATAGAGACTGACCCTCAAGGGTGCGAGTGGCAGACAGTGCTCTGTATTAATCCTACAGTGCCTCTTAGGGAGGTAACTGATGTAGAGTTGGTTGAAGACAAACCAGACGATGGTGACATTGCATTGGCTATATTTATTCCCAGTGAAAATATGGTACAGTACCGGAAAGTGCAATGTCCCCTCATGGCCCTTGCATCCCTGCCCCACTTAATTGACAGAGACCTAGAACAGGTACCCGAAAGACTTTGGACCACAAATGCCCATGATGTAGGGCTGTTACAAGGAGTGACCCTGGTGCGAATAACACTGAAGCCAGGTGCAGTGCTGCCCAGAGTGAGACAGTACCCTCTACTGAGGGAGGCAGAGGAAGGGATTAGAGACACTATCGCTGCCCTATTGAACCACGGAATAATAGTGCCATCAACCTCCCCAAGCAACATGGCTATCTATCCTATAAAAAAGGCAAAGGGGGGCAGTTGGAGGATGATCTAGTATTTATGCCCCCTAAATGACATTGCAAAGGTCGAATGTCCTGTGGTTCCAAGCCCTGCGATAATCCCTTGTAACATCCCCAAGGGAGCGACCCACTTTACTGTGGTGGATCTCAAAAACGCTTCTTTTCCATTCCACTGCACTCTGACTCGCACTATCTCACTGCGTTTACACTTGGGGGGATAAGATTTGCATACACAAGACTGCCTCAAGCATACTGCGAGTCCCAAATATTTTTAACAGAATTCTCCATGCAGAAATATCCAGGTGCCCAGCATGATCATCCAGTACGTGGATGATCTGCTGGTGTGCAGTGACAGCGAACACCAGTGCAGGAAAGATTTGATGATACTCTTACAGCTCTTGGCCCGCAAGGGGTACAAGGTTGACAAGGCCAAATTACAGTATTGCCTGCAGGAAGTATTGTACTTCGGGCAATTGATATCTGTGAATGGAAAAGGCATAACACCTGATGGCGCTGAATCTGTGCGCGCCACTCCACGGCCCACCACAGTGAAGAAGATGCAAAAATTCCTAGGCTTGTGTAACTATTGTAGGGCCCGGATACTCCACTATGCAGCCTTCACCAGGCCCTTTCTGCAGGGCCTCAAGGAGGCCCAAAAGACTGATAACAAGATTGTATGGACAGAAGATATGCTCACTGTTAGGAAAGATTTCTCTTTACTGCACCTTTCCTTCCATTTTAATGGACCCCCACACTTTTTGCTTTTATTTTTGATCCTGACCTGCACTGTCATGATGCCTACCTCCAAGGAGCCAGGCCCAGCCCAGCAACCCCAGAGGCAGACATCATTTTCCCCAAGGACGTCTCAGCGGGCCCAAGTTGGGGCCTTTTGGATGCAGTCCTGGCGCCTTCGACGCCAGGCTCATTCTGGACCCCAGTCCTGGCGCCTTAGGCGCCAGGCTCATAAAGCAAGACATGTGTGTAAGTGTTTTAATGTGCACTTACCTGAAGCAGACCGTGCTGCTACATCCAGGCCCTCTTGAGGACTGAATGGGACTACTTTATCTTTTGGACTACTTTATCACTCGGGTGTGGCCTGAGGAAGAATACATACCTGAGTGGAAGGATACATACCTGGAACTACTTTACAGGCTATTTAAACCACACCCGAAGAGCAGCACATGCTTCGCGTTGTTCTGCATCTAGCAGCTGGACGCTCACCGTGTTTGCTCCTGCATTCGGACTTCTGCCACGCCTGCCAGCATCCTGATCACCTACAAAGGAAGAGAAAGAGAGAATAGGAGAAGGAAAAGACTTTACCTGCAAGATCTGCATTCCGGAGTCAGCTCGCCGACAATCCTGCAAAGGAAGACACTTAATTTAAAAGCACATCGCATCGACCGCCGCAGCGCCGCATTCCACTCACCTTCACAGGACGCCTCCATGTTCAGCAGCGATCACCCGGATTCGCAGCCACGCTTCCACGCCTAGGGAGAAAAAGACAAGAGCAAAGGTGAGAGAGAGAAGGGAATGAGGAAACCTAAACCTCCATGTTAAGACTTACCTGTTGGGTCATTCCCTCTTCATTTCGGGTCCGCGCCGCATCCAGGTGTTTCCGGACCCCGGCCCCTATGGGGAAAAAGACATTAGCGTCAATGAGTGAATGAAAAGACATTACCCAAAAACGCTCATCAAGACTTACCTGATTTCTACAGGGATTGCATCTCGGGTCGGTGCCTTTTCCCCGGCATTCCGTACCCCGGCCCCTATGGGGAAAAAGACATTGACATTAGCATATTGATGCAAGGACAAAAGGGGAACCTTTCAAGGAACTTACCTGGAAGCCAAGCAAGTTTGGTTCTCATAAAACCAAGAATCCAGTGAAGTAACTGGATACCAACGCGCCCCTGCATCAGAAGCAGGAAGGAGAGCTCGCCCTTCAAGACCCTAAGGTGAGACGCCACGGGAAGCACTGAAGGGTTTCGAGGAGGGTGAGAGGGGAAAGGGGGAGGCTGGTAGCATTCCCCGCAGACAGTTAATCCCTTATTCTCGCCTACAGAAGGATACTTTTGCAAGCCGGACAAGCAGGAGTTGGGAGTCCGGTCCAGTCCATCTTCTGAGCCCCGCGCAACACCTTAGAAGAGGTCACAGCAGCACGATCCTGGCCAGCGCCTCCGTGGGAGTCAGGTGAGCGTAACAGAACGCAAAGCCTACCCACAATTTCCCACCCGGGCGCTATGGAGACTTCTGAGACAGACCAGCTGGCCCAGCTGTTGGGGGAATTAAGGGCAGAGGTACACTCAGCTCGCCAAGAGACTAATGCCCTCAAAACAGAACTCATTCTCTCCAAGGAACAAACTGATGACCTGGCCAAACGATTGCTACAGAGTCAGGCTGGACAAATTCCTTTACCTAGTCCCGGGGGAATTTCCACTTCGTTGGGTTCGAGTAACCCTGTTCAGATCAATCTGCCGGGATCCATGCCTTTAGCACCGCCTGAACGTTTTGCGGGGGACCCAAAGAAATATGCCATTTTTATGAACCAATGTCGCTTACATTTTATATGCAGACCAGGAGCCTTCCCTGATGATGGGACCAAAGTGGCCTTCGTGTTATCGTACCTAAGTGGCTGTGCTGCCGATTGGTCTGTTCCCTTGGTGAACCAGAACGATCCAATTCTCCAGGATTTTCAGGGCTTTCAGGCCAGCATGGAAAGGTTGTTCGCTCGACACTCACAGGGACAGGCCCTTGACAACGAACTGCTATCTCTACAACAAGGTAGTCAAGATCTTTTGTCTTATATAGCCTCCTTTAACAGACTGGTGGTGGAAACCGGATGGCCTGAAAATAAAAGGATCACTTTATTTCACCGGGGTCTGCGCGGAGAGCTAAAAGACATTCTGGCCCAAGTAGTGAATCCACCCCAAGGCTGCACAGAATATATTGACTTTGTGGTACAACTGGATCACAGACTTCAGAATAGGAAAGCAGATCGGTCCAAGTTTGAAACCCGAGTACCGATCAGAACCCTCGTAAACCCCAGGAATACCAAAGCTTCAGAACCTATGCAAATAGGGGGAGTTAAGGGGCCGTTAACTCAGAAGGAATGTGAGAGAAGGCGACAAAAGCAACTATGCCTCTATTGCGGGGCTTCCGGTCACTTTCTTCGTGATTGTCCAGTAAAACCACCTAGGAAGGTGGTTGGTGCCTCTGACAACAACTTAATGGAACCTGTTTCGGGAAACGACCTGGCTCGACAAGCGTAGAGGTCCGCTTGCCGAGCTTGAAAACAAACTCTCTGACCTCACATTTTGTCTTGCCAATGGTGCTCGTGGATCCAAAAAAGCCCCAACGGTTGCATGCCATCAAAGCATACGTCGACAGCGGAGCTATCGGAAACTACGTGGACCACGAATTGGCCTCCAGGATGAACCTTCCTCTCCATCCAAAAATAAACCAGGATGTCATTACTATGGTTGATGGTACCGAAATAGCCTCTGGGCCGGTAACGCATTCCACCACAGAAGTGACACTTGTGAGTCAGGATGGACATCGGGAAGCAATAGTGTTTGATATAATCAAGGCTCCACAATTTCAAGTAATCCTCGGAATTCCTTGGTTAGAAACACACAATCCTCGAATAGACTGGCGAGCAAAGAGAATAACTTTTCCAGATTGTGGTCCCACTTGTTATCCTAGAAATCCAGCTATTGGTTTAGCCACAGTAACCCCCGCCACTGTTCAACTACCGGCAGAATACCTTGAATACCAGGACGTTTTTCAGAAAGAACAGGCTAACACGCTACCCCCTCATCGTTCTTACGATTGCCAGATCGATCTAGTTCCCAATGCTCAACCGCCGTGTAGTAGGATTTACGCTCTCACTGAACCTGAAAACCAGCATTTGCGTCAGTATTTGGATCAGTACCTTGCCAATGGCTTTATTCGCCCATCAAAGTCCCCGGTCTCTTCCGCTTTGTTCTTCGTGCCTAAAAAAGAAGGAGACCTTAGAACTTGTATTGACTACCGCGCTTTAAATCAGATAACGATAAAGAATCGTTATCCCCTGCCTCTGATCCCTGAACTTATTGATCAGGTAAAAGATGCTCGTATATACACCAAGTTAGATCTCCGGGGAGCTTATCACCTAGTGCGAATAAAAGAAGGTGACGAGTGGAAGACAGCTTTCCGCACCAAATACGGGCTCTTCGAATATCAGGTTATGCCCTTCGGTTTGTGCAACGCGCCTGCAGCTTTTCAATTCTTCATGAATGATGTTCTGCGAGAACTTATCGATGTTTGTGTCATCGTATACATCGACGACATCCTGGTGTACTCATCTTCTGAGTCAGATCATCGAAAACATGTTCGAGCAGTTCTAGAGAAATTGCGCCAGCACAAACTATTTGCCAAGCTGGAAAAGTGTGTCTTTCATACCACTGAGGTTGAATTCCTCGGATTTGTTCTGACTCCTAAAGGAATTCGAATGGATTCACGAAAGGTGGACGCCATCCTCAAATGGCCATCTCCCGGTTCAGTGAAAGGGGTTCAGAGTATGCTTGGCTTTGCCAACTTCTATCGAAGATTCATCCCGGAGTTTTCACGAATAGTCCAACCCATTACTGCTCTTTTACGTAAGAATAAACATTTTGAATGGACTCCAGAGGCCGAACAAGCCTTTCAAGACCTAAAGACCAAATTCACTTCCGCACCTGTGTTGAAGCACCCGCGTCCTGATCTCCCGTATATTGTTGAAACTGACACATCCAGTTTAGCCATGGGAGCTGTCCTGTCGCAAAGGGATCCGAAAACTAACCAGCTACACCCTGTAGCCTTTTGGTCCAGGAAATTCTCAGCTCCTGAAATTAATTACGCAATTACCGACAAAGAGTTACTGGCCATTAAATCTGCTTTTAAGGCTTGGCGTCATTACCTCCTCGGTGCAAGACACACCATCACTGTAATTACGGATCACAGAAATTTGCAGTATTTAAAGACGGCCAAAGCCCAATCTTCACGACAACTCCGATGGGCTTTATTCTTTGCAGAATTTGATTTTGTAATTACCTATCGCCCTGGCTGCAAGAATGGCAAAGCGGACGCCTTATCCCGAATTGGCATGGAAGAACCCAATTCGTGTTTAGAACCTATGCCGATAATACCTGAACAAAGAATCTTAGGTTTGACTTCATTGCAAACCATCGAGGACGTTGAAACTCGAGTCAAACTACTTTTTGACCCTTCAGCCTTACTGGAATGGACTCAAAAGGGTCCCCACTTCACCGTTAAGGATAACTTACCGTACTTCCAAGAGCGGTTATTTCTGCCAAGTAAGGAATTGCAAGAACTAGTTATTGCTCATTATCATGAATCGTTAATGGAAGGACACCCTGGTATCGCTAAAACGGAAGAAAAGATCAAACGCCAATTCTGGTGGCCTTCTTGGAGAAAAGCCATAAAGTCTTTTGTGATGTCTTGCGGAGTTTGCGCCCAAAATAAAGGTCAAAGGAACAGGCCAGCCGGCCTACTTCAACCCTTGGAGATTCCACCGGCACCTTGGCACACCTTGTCTATGGACTTCATTACGGACCTGCCTCCGTGTGGTGGTTACAACACTATCCTAGTAATCGTGGATCTGTTCTCCAAAATGGCCCACTTTATCCCTCTAAAAGGATTGCCTTCAGCTTCCATCCCGGCCAAGGAATTCCTGGAGAATATAGTTCGAATACATGGTTTCCCTTCCGTACTAGTCTCAGATCGTGGAAGTCAATTCATTTCCCATTTTTGGAGGAAGTGTTGCCAACTAGCACAAATAGATGTGCGATTATCCACCAGCCACCGCCCCCAGACTGACGGACAAACCGAGAGGACAAATCAGACTCTCGAGCAATATCTTCGGTGCATGTTGCACCAATCCGAGTACAATTGGAAAGACATTCTTTGGATCGCAGAATATGCATACAACAATTCTATGCATTCTGGAACCGGTCAAACTCCTTTTTATACTTTGTATGGTCACCATCCTCGAACCTCTGACCTAGATCCACCTCTGACCCTGGAAATGCCAGCAGTAAATCATCTGCATTCCACAATAACCCGAGCCTTCAAAGAAGCTACAACTCATTTACAGCAAGCCAAGAAAAAGTACAAAGAAAACGCTGATTTGCACCGAAGTAAAACACCTCCTTACCAAGTAGGAGACCAGGTTTGGCTAGCAACTAGACATTTATCTCTCAAGGGCCCACGAACTTTCAATCTTACCCCATCAAAGCCATAATCAACCCAGTAGCCTTTAAACTGGATTTGCCTTCCAACATGCGTATTCATCCAGTTTTTCACGCATCACTTTTGAAACCGGTACAACCAGGAACCCAACTGTCCAAGCCTCCAGATCCTATTCAAATTGATGGGGAATTAGAATTCGAAGTGAAAGACATTTTAGACTCCAAAATGTTAAAGTCAAAACTCTTCTATCTTGTTGACTGGAAGGTTTATGGACCTCATGAGAGATCGTGGGAGCCTAGTCACCATATTCACGCACCTCGATTAATACGAAGGTTCCACCGTAGATTCCCGAACAAGCTAAAACCCCCGGAGGAAACAACCTTGGGAGGGGCCTTGTGGGGGGGTACTGTCATGATGCCTACCTCCAAGGAGCCAGGCCCAGCCCAGCAACCCCAGAGGCAGACATCATTTTCCCCAAGGACATCTCAGCGGGCCCAAGTTGGGGCCTTTTGGACGCAGTCCTGGCGCCTTCGACGCCAGGCTCATTCTGGACCCCAGTCCTGGCGCCTTAGGCGCCAGGCTCATAAAGCAAGACATGTGTGTAAGTGTTTTAATGTGCACTTACCTGAAGCAGACCGTGCTGCTACATCCAGGCCCTCTTGAGGACTGAATGGGACTACTTTATCTTTTGGACTACTTTATCACTCGGGTGTGGCCTGAGGAAGAATACATACCTGAGTGGAAGGATACATACCTGGAACTACTTTACGGGCTATTTAAACCACACCCGAAGAGCAGCACATGCTTCGCGTTGTTCTGCATCTAGCAGCTGGACGCTCACCGTGTTTGCTCCTGCATTCGGACTTCTGACACGCCTGCCAGCATCCTGATCACCTACAAAGGAAGAGAAAGAGAGAATAGGAGAAGGAAAAGACTTTACCTGCAAGATCTGCATTCCGGAGTCAGCTCGCCGACAATCCTGCAAAGGAAGACACTTAATTTAAAAGCACATCGCATCAACCGCCGCAGCGCCGCATTCCACTCACCTTCACAGGACGCCTCCATGTTCAGCAGCGATCACCCGGATTCGCAGCCACGCTTCCACGCCTAGGGAGAAAAAGACAAGAGCAAAGGTGAGAGAGAGAAGGGAATGAGGAAACCTAAACCTCCATGTTAAGACTTACCTGTTGGGTCATTCCCTCTTCATTTCGAGTCCGTGCCGCATCCAGGTGTTTCCGGACCCCGGCCCCTATGGGGAAAAAGACATTAGCGTCAATGAGTGAATGAAAAGACATTACCCAAAAACGCTCATCAAGACTTACCTGATTTCTACAGGGATTGCATCTCGGGTCGGTGCCTTTCCCTGGCATTCCGTACCCCGGCCCCTATGGGGAAAAAGACATTGACATTAGCATATTGATGCAAGGACAAAAGGGGAACCTTTCAAGGAACTTACCTGGAAGCCAAGCAAGTTTGGTTCTCATAAAACCAAGAATCCAGTGAAGTAACTGGATACCAACGCGCCCCTGCATCAGAAGCAGGAAGGAGAGCTCGCCCTTCAAGACCCTAAGGTGAGACGCCACGGGAAGCACTGAAGGGTTTCGAGGAGGGAGAGAGGGGAAAGGGGGAGGCTGGTAGCATTCCCCGCAGACAGTTAATCCCTTATTCTCGCCTACAGAAGGATACTTTTGCAAGCCGGACAAGCAGGAGTTGGGAGTCCGGTCCAGTCCATCTTCTGAGCCCCGCGCAACACCTTAGAAGAGGTCACAGCAGCCCGATCCTGGCCAGCGCCTCCGTGGGAGCCAGGTGAGCGTAACATGCACTTTGTACAGTGCAGTGAAGCCTTAAGCTTCACTGCACTGTCTTTTACTCATCTGTTATGGGGAAACTGACAAGTCCTTCATGCAGTCAGTACTGGGTAAAATTGTTTCCCTTAGTCTTGCGACTTTGTTACTACTATTAGTAACTTGTTATCACTATTGGTAACTTTTATCATGGTTTATAGTCATAAAATCGAGTACAAAAATGTCGAAAGTAATAATGTCGAAAAAAAATTCGAATTTCTTTTTTAATACTTTTTTAATCGGGAATGGGGGGTTCCCGCTAACCCCCCCTTTTTTTGTTTTTTTTTAACCTTTTTTTTTTACATGCGGAACCCCAAAAAAAGATAAATAAAAAAATAAAGAATTCAATTTTTTCTTTCGACATTAAGTTTTCGAATTTATTGTAATTCGACATTTTTTTCTTGATATTATGACTGACCACCTTTTATCATTGTACAAAGCATCTTATAATACAGTACAATGGGGTACACTTTTTGTTTTGCCCTAGACTAACACTCAAAGGAATGTTGGTTACTGTAGGTGTGCTAAATGGACAAGATGGTGGCAGCAGTGACTTTTTAATTTTTTTGGGTGCTTTTCTTTTTACCCTTACCGCGGTTAACGTGTTGGCTGCTAACTGTGGCTAGTGTCAAAACATGGCCTTGCCACATGGTTTTTTCCCTTGTCCTTTGGCCATCTTGTTCTTTAGCCTTCTTCCTGGTGTGTGAGCTCAGGAAAAACCTTATAACGACTTCCAGCGCCCGCGAAAACAGAGGCTGTTGGCAGGTTACTGAAGGGCTATGCGTTTTGCTGGCAGAATGTGGGATGGGACTGTCTGGTACCAATCCACAAACTGGTTTCAGTGTGACTGAGTGGTATGCATGAATGTTCCTGCCAGTGGTCCTGATTGAACCACTGCTGGGGTGTGTGTGTGTGGGGGCTAGTCCTGCTATTGGATAGTGGGAGATTCGGCTCTTACCTGGCTTTTAGGATAAGAAGAGGACCCATGCACCCATTCGTCAGAGATCCTCGAGTAACCTGGAAGAGCCAATTTTATGGGGTATTTGTATCCCCTGTGAAATTATGGTACAGTACCGGAAAGTTCAATGTCCCCTCATGGCCCTTGCAGCCCTGTCCCACTTCATTAACAGAGACCTAGAACAGGTACCTGAAAGACTTTGGACCACAAATGTCCATGATGTAGGGCTGTTACAAGGAGTGACCCCGGTGCAAATACCACTGACGTCAGGTGATGTGCTGCCCCAATTGAGACAGTACCCTCTATCGAGGGAGGCAGAGGAAGGGATTAGGGGCACCATTACTGCCCTGTTAAACCAGGGACATAATTGTGCCATCAACCTCCCCATGCAACATGGCTATCTATCCTATAAAAAAGGCAAAGGGGGGCAGTTGGAGGATGATCTAGGATTTACGCCGCCTAAACGACATTGTACAGGCTGAATTTCTTGTGGTTCCAAGCCCCGCGATATTCCTTTGTAACATCCCCACGGAAGCAACACACTTTACTGTGGAGGATCTCAAAAACGCTTCTTTTTCATTCCACTGCACCCTAACTCACAATATCTCACTGCGTTTACACTTGGCGGGATAAGATGTGAACACACAAGACTGCCTCAAGGGTACTGCGAGTCCGAGAGTTTTTTAAACAGAATTCTCCACGCAAACTTAGAAAATATCCAGGTGCCTAGCATGATCATCCAGCACGTGGATGATCTGCTGGTGTGCAGTGACAGCGAAAACCAGTGCAGGAAAGATTTGATAACACTCTTACAGCTCATGGCCCTCAAGGGGCACAAGGTTGACAAGGCCAAATTACAGTATTGCCTGCAGGAAGTATTGTTCTTCGGGCAATTGATATCTGTGAACGGAAAAAGGATAATACCTGATGGTGCTGAATCTGTGCACCTCACTTCATGCCCACCACAGTGAAGAAGATGCAAAAATGCCTAGGCTTGTGTAACTATTGTAGGGCCTGGATACTCGACTATGCAGCCTACACCAGGCCCTTTCTGCAGGGCCTCAAGGAGGCCCAAAAGACTGTTAACAAGATTGTATGGACAGAATACATGCTCACTGTTAGGAAAGATTCCTCTTTACTGCACATTTCCTTCCATTTTAATGGACCCCCAAACATTTTGCTTTTATTTTTTATCCTGACCTGTACTTTGTACAGTGCAGTGAAGCCTTAAGCTTCACTACACTGTCTTTTGCTCATCTGTTATGGGGAAACTGACATATCCTTCATGCTGTTAGTACTGGGAAACATTGTTTCCCTTAGTCTTGCAACTTTGATACTACTATTAGTAACTTGTTATCACTAGTGGTAACTTTTATCATTGTACAAAGCATCTTATAATGCAGTACAATGAGGTAAACTCTTTGTGTTGCCCTAGACTAACACTCAAAGGATGTGTGGTTACTCTAGATGTGCTAAATGGACAAGCTGGTGGCAGCAGTGACTTTTTACAATTTTTTGGAGCTTTTCATTTTAGCCTTACCGTGGTTACTGCGTTTGGCTACTAACTGTGGCTAGTGTCAAAACATGGCTGTGCCACATGGTTTTTCGCTTGTCCTTTGGCCATCTTGTTTTTTAGCTTTCTTTTTGGTGTGTGAGGTCAGAAAAACCTTATAAGGACTTCCAGTGCCAGGGAAAGCAGAGGCTTTTGGACTGGGACTGTCTGGTCCCAATCCACAAACTGGTTTCAGTGTGTCTGAGTGGTATGCATGAATGCTCCTGCCAGTGGTCCTGATTGGATCACTGCTGGGGTGTGTGTGTGTGAGCTAGTCCTGCTATTGGCAGGTGGGAGTTTTGGCTCTTACCTGTCTTTTAGGATAAGAAGAGGACCCCTGCACCCATTCGTCAGAGATCCTGGAGTAACCTGAAGAAGCCAAGACTCCTGTCCAGCTGTGAGAACGCAAAGAGGCCAGAGACCCATCTAAAGGATGCCTGCCGAACAACTTCTGCTGCTGTCCTGGTGGAGCCCTGTCTTGCTCGTGATCTTCAGCAGTCCAGTGAGGGAGCTGCAACCCTTGGAATGGAGGAAACATCAATTCCTGACATCTGCTCGGTACGCTGCGAAGAAGAGCCTTTTGGAAGTGTCCCGGGACCATCCTGTGGCTGACCAGCAGTGAGTTTGGTCTACCGTGCTGCCAACATCGCTGTTCCAAGTCTTGACCTGGAACTTGGAGGATCCTCAGCTTGTCCTACAAGACTCACGTCAGCGAAATGTCAGCGTCCTAGCTTCAAGTGGACCCAAGATAGGAGGGAAAGTCTGACTGCAAAAAGTGAGGCCCTTTGTGTTGCCGTGCTGCGGAGGCCTCCATCCAAAATCGCTTACCTGACCAGATTCCAGTCCGAAGAGGGGTCCGTCGTCCTTGCACCAGCGAAAGACACCAACCGGAGATCAGCTTGAACCTGCAACCCCTACGAATCGAGGACTGCGACTGATGGTGGAAAAGCAACTTCGGACCCTCTTCCAATGACCTGCAAAATCTGGGGAAGAATCAGAGTACAGATACAAACATTGTTTCCCTTTGTCTTGCGACTGTTTACTACTTTTAGTAACTTGTTATCACTAGTGATAACTTTTATCATTGGACAAAGCATATTATAATGCAGTACAATGGGGTACACATTTTGTTTTGCCCTAGACTAACACTCAAAGGATTTCTGGTTACTCTACGTGTGCTAAATGGACAAGCTGGTGGCAGCAGTGACTTGTTACCATTTTTTAGTACTTTTTGTTTTAGCCTTACCGCGGTTACCGCATTTGGCTACTAACTGTGGCTAGTGTCCAAACATGGCAGTGCCACATGGTTTTTTGCTTGTCCTTTGGCCATGTTATTCTTTAGCCTTCTTCCCGGCCTGTGAGGCCTGGAAAATCTTTATGAGGATTTCCAGTGCCCGGGAAAGCAGAGGCTTTTGATGGGCTACTGGAGGGCATTGTGTGTTTGCTGGCAGGATGTGCACTGGGACTGTCTGGACACAATCCACAAACTGGTTTCAATGTGTGTATTTGGTATGCAGGAATGTTCCCGCCAGTGGTCCTGATTAGACCACTGCTGGGGTATGTGTTTGGGCCAGTCCTGCTATTGGCTAGTGGGAGTTTCGGCTATTACCTGGCTTTTAGGATAAGAGGAGAAACCCTGAACCCATTTTCAGAGATACTGGAGTAACCTGAAGGAGCCAAGACTCCTGTCCAGCTGTGAGACCAGTGAAGAGACCAGAGACCCGTCTGAAGGAGGCCTGGTGACTAACTTCTGCTGCTGTCCTGGTGGAGCCCTGTCTTGCTCATGATCTTCAGCAGTCCTGCGAGGGAGCTGTGAACCTTGGAGTGGAGGGAACATCCATTCCTGACACCTGCTTGGTACCCTGCGAAGAAGAGCCTTCAGATGTGTCCTGGGACTGTCATGTGGCTGACCATCTCTGAGTGTGGGCTATCATGCTTCCGAAGTCATTGTTCTGCGTTTCCACCTGGAACTAGGGGGATCCGCAGCTTGTCCTCCAAGACACACCTCAGCACAATTTTGGCTTCCTAGCTTCGAGGAGACCCGAGATAGGAGGGAAAGTCTGACCACGACAAGTGAGGCCTTTTGCGTCGTCGTGCTGTGGAGACCACCATCCGAAATCGCTTACTTGACCCGAGTCCAGTCCTGTTAGGGGTCCAGCATCCAATTTTGCTGCATTCTTCGTCCGAGAGGCCTTGCATCAGCGAAAGACACCAACCGGAGATCAGCTCAAACCTGCAACCCCTGTGAATCGAGGACTGCGACTGACGGCGGGAAAAGCAACTTCGGACCCTATTCCAATGACTTGCCAAGTCTGGGAAAGTATTGAAGTATGGGGGGTAAGTTACAGTCGTTCTTACCTGCAACTATAGTCCCTTTAAATGTTTTCCTAACTTCGACAAAGCTTTTACTATACTTTAGTTTTACCATAGATTGCTGGCGCAAGCATTCCGGAAGTTCGGGACACTTCTCTTAGGACCCCAGAGACCCTACCTTCACAAACTTTGTCTGAACTTTCCTGAACTTTTGGGCATAAATCCTCAGACAATTTAGGCAAAGACAGTTGAAGTTAGGGTTAACTCTCTGTGGAGTATTGGTGCATAATCTAATCTGTACTTTCTTTTACAGGGGTTTGATTTGTATTATGCCCTCAACCAATAACTGTATATATGTAATCTATAATTAGTGTTGTGTGATATTTCAACCTGATAGTAGTCATTTTTCATAGTGTTGTTTGCCCATAAATAAATAACTGTATGTTTATACATACTGTCTAAGTGTAATCTGTGAGTCCCATTATGTGTACTCATTGTGGACCCTTTACAAGCTCACCACCTCTTGAGACTTAGCCTAGACCCTCGTCATTGCTACCTTGAACTGGTTGACTACAGTTCCCCAGAGTTGTCCCTGTCACAATATAGGCTGGCCTTCTATACATTTGTCCACCAGGCCAGAGTATAGAAAATCAGTCCTAACAAATTGGTGTACAGCTGTGGGAAAGACCCTCTCAATTTAACATCTGGGTGTTTTGTGAAAAGGATGAGTATTGGGTACCTCAGTGTGGTGCACTGGTGGTGTGTCCAGATAATACTTACACAGTACACTGTGATTTTTGATTGCCTAGTAGTTACAGTCATCTACTGATATGCATAACATGGAAACAGTTACTTGTACTACTTTAAGTTCTTCTAAAGTGGATCACTTAAACACGTTATGTGGTGAAAGAGTCTCTGGCACTGAAGCAGAATTTAATGTGAAAATTCTTGATTTTGAGAAAAGTAAATGTGTACCTCCCTTATCGAATGGTACTGGTAGTGGGGCTGGGGATGGACCGAGCAGCAGTAAAGGAGTTGCTGCCACTGCACTTTCTAATGGTGAGGAAGGGGAGGAGGAAAATGAGGCTTCTGATCTTTGTCTGTCACCACTTCAGATGCTGAAGCATTATTTGACCTGAAAAAGAAGAAGCTCAGGCTCAATGAAACAGAGCTTGAGTTCAATATGGCCAGGTTGGACTTTGAGAGAGTTGAAAGACAGAAAGACAGAGATCACCAGATGGAGCTTTCCAAGATTCAGGCTTCACAAGGTTCTTCCAGAGGATCTGGAGATGGCTGTGGGTCCTCTTGACATCCTAGATTCTGAAAAATCTTCTCAGTATATATGAGGATAAGAATGATATAATCGATTGGCTTGTAACTTTTCAGTATGCATGTGAAGCACAAGAAGTGGGTGATGTTGATAGAATTGCATGGTTTCTCAGCAGACTGCCCCATTCTGGCTGCAGTTCCATTATGGAAATGTCTAAGGCTGACAGGCAAGATTTTGCTAAACTTAAGCAAACTCTCATCTTAAAGATTGGGAAGACACCTGTCCAATACACAAGGAGATTTAGAGTACAAAAAGAAAGAATGTATGACTTATGTTACTTTTCTTGCATATTCTTTGAAAAACGTGTGTGGCTGGGTAGAAGGTTATCAGTTAACCACCTTTGAGGGCATGATTCATTTGGTCATGCTTGAGCATATTTTTGCCTCTTGTTCCCCAGAGCTTAAGCAGCATTTGCTGACTCAAAGGAGTTAAAGCCAAAGAGACTATCCATTGTTGCTGACTTATGGGTCTCACATAGAGTGTTCCATAAGGACAAGCCTGCTTCAGGTAAGCAGGAGGGAAAGAAGCAGAAAGTGAAAGAGGGTTGGGGTACTGATAAAACTACGTCCAAGCAGGCCACAAAAACGTTGAATAAGGGGAAGTCACAAGAGTCAGGTCAGGGTAGTGCTACTAATCCTCCCAAGCATGAACGTGGTTTCTCTAAGCCTGCTTATGTGTCAAAATCCAATGGGACCTGTTACACTTGTGGAGCCAGTGACCACAAGAAGGGGGACCCCAAGTGTAAGGGTAAGACATTGGGGGCCCACTCTGCAAGTCTGGAGTTCTCTCAGTATGAGGAAGAAGAGTTTGCATCGGTGTCCTTCCCTTTGGATTGCTTCCCCTCAGGTGAAGAATCTGAAGAAAGACTAGTTTCTGTGGAATATAGTAGTGCTGGAGCTTCTGCTCCCACCCTAGACCTACCCCTTAGTCATGTGTTCTCTGAGGATAGTGTCCAGGAAGTAGATGAACGTACCTCTACCTTTATGAACACTGGGCCCAGTCTAACTCGAGTAGCTTCCTCCATGGTAAACCCACATAGTATTCACAAATGTCCTGTGGGGAAATACTCAGTTGACTGATACGCCCTCTCTCAACGTTCCAGTAGCAACTATCAGTAGAGCTGTGAATAGTGAAATGGTCAGGGCATCTGTCCATGTTAGGAGAGTCGTTCCTAGGAGATTCCTGGGAGAGATTAGTCTTCAAGACATAGGTCCTGATAGGCACCCACCAGATCCTCTAAGCACTTGGTCTCAGAATCAGACTTCCCTAGCCAAGCCTAAGGGAAGGCCTAGGCCTAAGGGGAAACCCATGGCCATAGGAGTCAGAAAAAGAGGCAGAGGGAAAGAGAATATTCCCCCTCTCCTATCTACAACATCTGTTGAGGTAGTTGGCAGAGTCCCTATTCCTGGTTTGGAAGAAAGACTACCACCAAATATTGCATCCTATAGGGCTCCTGAACTACCTAGCATGCTGGTAGAGGAGATCACTAGGAGAGAGATTCTTATGGGCCAACACAGAAAGAAACCATCCAGCATAGGCCTATGGAGAAAGGCCAGCTTCCAGTGGGAGGGTTCCCCTCCAGTGAAACAAAGGATACAAAAGGAAGGGTGGGTTACTGGAAAATAAGCCCACAGAGCCCACCAGAGAAGACCTTGAGAGGTTTGAGGTTTCTCAGGAGGTGAGGCCCTTCCTCCTACAGTTGAGGTGTGACATTCCCCCAGTGGTTCATCCTAGTATCATGATACCACTAGAGAGGTCTAACACACTTTCTTGCTGGCCCATGATGGGAGTCCCAGAAGAATCCCACTGCTGGAGTCTCCCTATCTGTCGCCAGGTTGACAGAAGTGAGACATGAATTCAGTTACCTCAGAGTTCACTTTTAGGAGTGGACTCATTTGTACCAGAGGCAAGGCCTACTTTAGCCCTTTGACCCTGGAGAACTCAGGCAGTACGTTGAAAATGGTGGGTGCTGATCACAACACCATGGGCCTCATTACGACCCAGGCGGTAAGTTCCGTAAATTACCGCCATGGCGTAAATTACGTTAACGCCGAGTAGCGAAGACGTAAATAGCACCTAATACCGACCCATCGGGCACGTGCTTTACGCCATGGCGGTAATGTAAAGTACGCCATGGCGCTAATGGGCCAAAAACGGCCCTTACCGCCATCGCACACCGTCCATGGAGCACTACCGCCAAGCACACCATAGCGGTCACCGTACTTAGCGGTCACCGCAGTTAGCGGTCACCGTAAATAGGCGTAAGCGGAAATAGCGCCATCGCGCAGGAACGGGAAATGGCATGGCGGCCATCTTTAAAAACACAATCCATCGCCATCCTCCACTACCATAACTCATCCGGCCCCCTTAACCATCCACACCCATCACCCACCCCAAAACCACATCCAACATGCCCAAAGTTGTCAAAAAGGCATGTGACAGGCTGCGCCAAGACCGCTTCACCAAGGAGGAACTCAACATGCTGGCAGAGACCCTGCAAGAGAATGCGGAAGTCGTATTCTCGACACAGATGACAAGGGCGGCTATCATGAAGAAGAAGGCGATATGGGCCCTAGTGGCACAGCGAGTGAGTGCAGTGGGGGCCGCACCCCGCACAGCCCAGCAGTGCCGCAAGCGGTGGGATGATCTGAGGCTCCGTGTCCGTAGCATCATTTCGGCTAACCGCAACCTAGCCATGTCAACTGGCGGAGGCTCAGAATCACCTATCAAGCTCCAGGCGTGGGAGGAAATATGCGCATCCACCATAGGGATGGAGAGCATTGAAGGTGTCGGAGCCATAGAGAGAGGAGTGCCGACCCCAGGAGACGCAGGTAGGTGGCCAGAGCTATGCATGCCACACTCAACAAAGCCCCACTGTGCGAAGTACCCAGTTGCCCCATAGTGCACATGCAACACATCGACAGGCGAACGTGCACAGACACATCCCAACACCACCCTGCAAACAAGCAGCATGCACACCCTAACTGCTGGAACACATATAGCACCATGCTACCTCCACACAAAAGCCACCAAACCTGTATGAAATGCGCTGCATGCACCGACTGTATAGATGTCATCCCCTAATGCACGTCCAATGTCCGCGGACCCATCAATAACACATCCCTCCTTTGCTCCACCACAGATTCCGACACAGAGCCCCAGGAAGAGGGCAACACCGCATCCTGTTCCTCCAGAATGGCCAGGCCGCAGGCATCCACCCCAGCCCTCCGGAAGGGAACCCACCGGCAGCCACCAACCCTGCCTGGGGTAGAGGACAGGCAAGTGCCAGCCCCCACTACTGCTGACACAGACACAGCAGCAGCAGCAGACATGCCACTAGTTGTGGCCACTGAGGGGACAGCCTCTGCCGCAAGCAGCACCCTTGGGGAGAGTGCAGCCA
This sequence comes from Ambystoma mexicanum, assembly GCF_040938575.1. Lineage (NCBI taxonomy): Eukaryota > Metazoa > Chordata > Amphibia > Caudata > Ambystomatidae > Ambystoma > Ambystoma mexicanum. The sequence goes on from NC_090939.1 coordinate 828,843,853, forward strand.
TAGCGGCAGACTCTGACAGCGGGCCAGCCAGCATTGAGGACATTGATGCAGAAGGGCCCACTGCCCATCCACATTCCCCCACAATTTCCCTAAGCCCCCTGCAGGCGGATGCCACACAGGGGCAGTCCGACTCCGACGAATGGCCAGCCACCCCATCCCCCCAGCCTGAGGTGGGCATCGCACCGGAGATGCAAATGGCACTGGCCATAGGCCAGCAGAACCAGCAGGCACTACAGGACATTGCAACACGGCAGCAACAACTGTCTGACCTCCTCAATGCACATGTGGCACAGTGTGGTGGGCCAAGGGATGCCATGGAGCGGTCAGCTGACCGTGTCACAGCTGCCATAGAGAACTCCACAAGGAGTATATGCACTGAGCTAGCGGCTGTGCGCAATGTACTCAGTGAACTTGTGCACACCATCAGGGACATGCGACCGGATGTGGGGCGTGGAGCCTCATCAACCACCAGCTCAGCACAGAGCAGCCCCGTCCGTAGATCTGGGCGCACTCTCCGCAGCACGGCCAGGGGTGCCCCAGGGGCCATGGGAGGGGATACACATCCTTGACTTGCCTGTTCAGCAGGACTACTCCGCACCTTGTAGCACGGACACTACTTCACCATTGTTGGGGTGTTCAGGGGGGAGGTGGGAGGGGGGAGGGGGTGTGTTGGGGTGTTCAGGGGGGAGGTGGGAGGGGGGAGGGGGTGTGTTGGGGTGTTCAGGGGGGAGGGGGTGTGTTGGGGTGTTCAGGGGGGAGGTGGGAGGGGGGAGGGGGTGTGTTGGGGTGTTCAGGGGGGAGTGGGAGGGGGGAGGGGGTGTGTCACAAGATTTCACTGTTGCAATACACATTTATCATTACCACAAACCAAATGTGTTGACATCTTTATTGCGTCCATGTGCTACATTGTTGTAGAGTCCACAGTGTGCATGTCCCACACACACACAGTGCGCCGAGTGCCGTCTCCATGTGACACGCAAACGCTGTGTGTGCTAGAAGCATTGGTCAATGAGAGTCTGACGCATGACACGCCCCTCCTGTGCATCGCTGCCTCCTTGAGGTGGTGCCCCATCCCCACCCTCATCATCCTCATCGTCAGGTGGTAGCAAATCTACGTCAGGGGGCAGTGGCACATTTCTTCTGACGCACATATTGTGTAGCATGACACATGCCATGACGACCATTGCAACCTTCTCATGCCGGTACAGGAGTGCCCCGCCAGACCTGCTGATGCAGCGGAAACGTGCCTTCAGTAGGCCAAAAGCTTGCTCGATCACTACACGCGTACGGGAATGGACACGGTTGAAGTCCTCCTCATGCTGGTTCTGTGGGTTTCGGACTGGTGTAAGGAGCCACCTCTTCAGGGGATAGCCTGCATCACCTGTATGTGGGCAAGAATGTATGCGTCAGGGATGAGCTTGAGTGATGTACATGTAATGCCACCATGAATTGCATTGAACATTGATTTTGCAGCAGTTTCTTCTGTGCTACTGGTTTCACACCGTGCAACCGCTATATTGTTATTGTTATTGTTATTTTGCACTTATATAGCGCCTTATATACCATTGGTATGGTCTGAAGGCGCTGGTAGGTTGAACGTCCTTGGGAACCGAAGTTCTGATCAACAGAGAGAGTAGGGAGAGTCAAAAGGTGCGTGTGAGCAGCGGGTATGTGTGCAGCTTGTGCGGTACTTGTGTAATAGCTGCTTCTTAGCGGCACATGTGGTGGTTGAGAGATCAGGATAATGTGTTCGTTCAGGCAGGATTTATCCAGGACGGATGTGGCTGCGTTAGGCCTGAGGAAAACGCCTGGCTGGGGGTGTGAAACCAGCAGTGTTTACATAGATTGATGTGGAGTAAGCGGTGTTAGTATGGGAACAGTTATACCGAATGGTGTCATAGTATCTCTGTGTTCTAGTTGAGTGGTGATGTAAAGGAGAGAGTAAGCGTGGTGGTGTGATTTGATGGGTTATATGCTCTTTCAATGTGCACATTTATTAATGCAACTTTTCCCAGAGAGGGTACCGGGCAAACTACAAAAATCATTTTCCCACGAGAGGCTAATGGGCGGTTTTCTAAATACTATTTTCCATAGAGAGGCTATTGGGCACACTTCTAAATTCAGTTATCTAGAGGCTATTGGGCACATTTCTAGGTGCAACTTTATGGAGCGTCTATTGGATATACCTCTATAATCGACTTTCACAGAGTGTGCCACATGTCTCACATGTGCCGCTTCTGAATTCCAAGGCACGAGGTATGCAGGGGTGACATGTGCCTTGTGAGTGCCGATCCACTGTGTCCGTTCAGGCTGTTTCTGTAGGTGACCTGGCACGTGTCCCGTGAGGGTTGCATTCACATGATAGCGGGAATGCAGTCTGGCTCATCATTACCCCAGTGAACAAGACTGTTGCCCATGGGGACAGACTGTGGGCCTTGCTGTCTGTGTTTTGGTGCATTGTTCTTCCAGTCCATCATGTGCCTCCTTTGGGCACAGTCATGGGGAACAGGCCTTTCTGTAGGAGCTGTTGGTGACGTGCATGGACGTACATTACTTTGGAGTGTATGTGGTCACGGTATGGTCAATGCACTTGTAGGTGGTTGTGTCAGGGTTGGGTGACACCTTCATTGACATGTCAGGTCTTCTTAGGTCAGGCCTCATGTATCCAGGTGTCAGGTGACGTGAGTGCTGCCTCAGGGTGTGTTGTGGCTAATGCTAGTCGCAGCCAGTTGGAGCATGCATCATTCCCCCCCCCCCTTCCCGCCAGTTGGAGCATGCATCATTCCCCCCCCTGCATTGGTATGTCAATTACACACCCACTTCACATTTCAATGCCCATGACATTGGACTCACCGAGTAGCCAGGTTCTGGGCCCTGCCTGTTGCTCCATGTAGCGTGGTAATGTAGAGTTCCTCAGGACAAATGAATCATGGGTTGATCCGGGGAATCGGGCACAACAATGTGTGAAGATACTGTTGGAGTCACAGACCATTTGCACGTTGATTGAGTGAAATTGTTTGCGGTTCCGGTACGGTACCTCCTGGGCACGTGGCACTGTCAATTCCACATGGGTGCAGTCGATGGCACCGATGCAACCAGGTATGCCAGCTAGTGCATGGAAACCCACTTTGGTGTTGGCAATCTCCTGGGCAGTCCGTGGTAGTGAGATGTGGTCATCTGTGTGCTTGAGGAGTGCATCCAGCACTTGCGTCAGTGTACGCGAAAACGATGGTTGTGATATGCCATGCAAGTGCCCTACTGTGTGCTGGTAGGTGCCTGTGGCCAGGAAGTGGAGCACGGACACTACCTTCAGTAGGGGGGAGTGGCGGTGGGTGTTTCAATCATGCTGGCGATGTCGTTGTGTATCATGTCCACGATGGTGGTGATGGTGTCCCGGTCCAGTCGATACAGGGTGTGGATCTGCTCAGCGGTGAGGTTGAATGGGTTGGGTCTGACGCGTGGGATTGGGGGCTGCCTGCGTGGTAGCACTGGCTGTGCTGGTGGGGCATGCTGGGCCTGCCTTGCCCTCCTTCTCCTCCTGCGTCTCCTCTGTGCAGCCTGTTGTTGTTGTTGTAGTTGTTGTTGTTGTTGTTGTAGTTGTTGTTGTTGTTGTTGTAGTTGCTGTTGTAGCACTCGCATTGCTATCAGGTCCTCCAGCCCCAACATTGCTAGTCCTATCGGTAGCATTGTGGTGTGTGACTGGGTGTGGGCAGGGGTGGGGTGTGCTCTTTTTGTGCTTCCTGTGTCTGTATTGCCTTCACCTGTGCTGTTTCTGTGCACCTGTGGCAGCTGCATTCACTTGACTTGTCCCTTTGCGGTTGATTCGCGATGGCGTTGTTAGCGCCATGGCGGTAAGGTACTTTACGGGCTGGGTGATGGCGTAAGGTGCATGTCCGCTTGGGTCGGCATTCGCGTACCTTACCGCCATGGCGCTAGTTACGGTGTGGGAGATCGCGTGCACGCGCCCTTGGCGCAGTTAGCGGCAGCGTTGTCTACGATGCCGCTAGTGGCATCGTAGTTAACGGTCAGGGGTCGTAATCGGCCCTAGCGGAAAACGATGGCGGTAATCGTTTACCGCCATCGTTTTGCGCTTAGCGCCAGGGTCGTAATGAGGCCCCATATGTCTTAATGCCAACCCACAGAATATGACTGCCAAGTCAGTCATTAATGCCATACTGAATGACAGGCCCAGAGGTAGCTCCTCTGCTGTGTTCAGTAGTGGTCGGACCCAGTGGAAGGAGATTGAAGTGACATGTCAAGTGTCACTTAGCTGTCATCCACAGGAAGGTGGTCTGAGAGAGAGAACTGTCAGATCTCTGATAGGTTTGATTGGAGCCCTCAGTGAGTCCCCGAAAAAGAGGTGTGACCTTCTCCTGTCAAACCTAGTTAAATCCCTGAACACCTATGAATGGTCTGGGCCTTGCCATGTTTCCCAACTTGCCATGGTAAACTATTCAAAAGGCCTTGGTGGACCTGTCCAGGTTACCATAATGTTTCCTAAGAATAGTGATGAGGATTCTATTTTGAGAGATAGAATGGGAGCCCTGCTTAGGCTATAGAGAGGGAGCCAGAGAAATATGTGTGTCTCCCTGCCCTGTGCCAAAGCAGCCCTTCTTATGGCTTCAGTGAGGATGACATAGTGTCCGCTCACCTGACCCCGCATCAGCAAGGTGAGCTGGGGGTGTTCCTGACGCAACCTCCCCCCTTGTTGTCACTGCAACCCTTTATAGCAGATTGGTGTAAATCAGACTGTTTTCTGGGAGTAGGTGAACCCACTAAGATTGGGTGTTGTGGTGGTTCAGAACAAACAAGAAGTTCTGACAGTTGGTGAGGGATCCACCCTGTGTTGTAACAAGGAGTGTTTGAGCACTCTAGCTGTCTAGAGTCCAGTTCTGAGGATCTGGAGGGACATACAGGTAAAGCCAGGTTGGGATTCTGTATGGATACTAGAGCTCTGTATTCTGTCCCCATGACAGGGACACATTCTTCAATAAGAGGCAACAACTTAGTGGATCAGCTCTGTACTGAAAAGTACAGTTGCTTTTATGATCTCTCTGCAAGGGTATGGCAACATATTCCATGCAGTCTATGCCGAGAAGGAGACAGCAGTTTCAGCCTTTTCAGATACTTACTTCAATGTATGGACTTCTGGATTGATGGCTGCAACTGACACCTGTCAAATGATCTTAGCCCCTTTTCTGAATGGAAAGATGGATCTCAGCAATACATGTCTGGGTGACATGGCAGATTCAACCCCCAATTGAAAGGAAATGGGAATAACTTGAGAGACTGGGTGCCAGGACCTTCAGCAGGCCAATTTGTTCACAGAGACAACCAAGTGTCAAACAGAACAGGAGCCATTGGCCTTCCTCAAGCATGAAGTTGGTGTATGTGGGGACAAGATGCAACCTCTTGTCAGTGGAGTACTTCATGTACAGAACTGGGCAACCCCCACTACCCAAACCCAAGTGAGGACTTTCCTGGCCATCAATGGGAAACACAGGAGCAATGTGGCAGGCTATAGCAATATATCTGCCCCTCTGACTGCCATCACTACTCATAGGGGACCTAAATAATTCTTATGGACCCATGAGTGTGAGAAGGCCTTCACTAGCCTGAAAGAATCCTTAGGTCAGGCCCCTGGTTTAGGGCACCTGATTGGAAGAGACCTTTCTTAATGCCGACAGACGCCTATGACACTGGGATAGTAGGGAATTTCTCACAGCTGGATGACAAAGGTGAGTGTGAGAAACCTGAGGGTATTCTCCCTGTAAAACCTCGAGAATCCCTTATTCAGGTGGCCAGGACATGGCCATCGCTGTTGGATCCAATTCCTGGGGGTGAACCAGTGGGGGAGGATCACCTGGGTAAGGCAACCCATGATTGGGCTTGGGGAAATACCCCAGGTGAGACGCTGTATGTTACCGGGGAAGAAGACGAGGAGCGAGAGGTCCCTGAGACCTTTATGGGCTGTACCAAAGTTGGCCCCCTTTCTCCTACAAAATCTCCCGCATTAAAATCTACCAAACAAACCCCATCTAGAAAATCCCCTAAGAACACAAACCCCACTAGAGATGAAAACCACATCTCCCAGAAACCCTGCTTCCCACTTTCTACCCAAAAATTCTCAACTATTTTCTTTCACGTCCTTCCGTTTATTCTTTTCTGAATACCCAGTCTACCCTGACAAAACACTACCCATCCCAGAATCCCCTGTGTTCATTCCACGATCCCAGTTATTCCTGTATGCCTCACGAACCACAATAATCCTGTGCCTCTGATTATCATTTTGCAAACTCCCCGTCAAATGTTACCAACAGCTACCAACCCTACACAACCTATCCTTTTGAGAATCCCACAAACCCCAGTACGAGGATTTTTTATCCATGTAACACCTCTTTCCCTTCCAACCCTGTAGGATACCCGGAAACTCTTATTATCTTCTTTTTCCTGACATAACACCAGGACTGTTTACCTGACATGTCCCAATACAAGGGTCAGGCCACGTTAGGCAATTAACCTAGACCACACACACCTAACGGCCCTTCCTTTTCCCCACAGGGATAAAAAGTGGACCCAAAGAGCACAGTACGAGCAATGCAAGCACTGCAGACAGCACGAAGAGACGGCTACCACACAGCAGTTCAAAAGAAGGAGAAAGGTGGCAGGAAGTGAGAGGGTGGCGAGGAGAGAGGTGACCTTGCCCTTTTCGTCCCAGGCCCGTGAAGCCTTCATGGAAAAGAGCCTAAGACCGTGAAAAATAGCACAAGTTTCCTGCAGCAGATGTAAACGGTACATGGGGCAATCCTATGCCGATAAGCAGGAGCGAGGGAAGCTCCCGCGCGCGAGGTACTGACCTTGACTCCAGAGAGGCAACAGCCAATCGGTTCACAACAGCCGGTGAGTTGAGGAAAGAACCGATAAGAACCGGGCTGTGTTAATTAAGAATCGGCAAGTGGCAAATTTTGAACCAAAGCTGATGAACTTTGAATGAATTGTAAAAGGTGTGCAGGGGAGACCAGTGGCAGAGGGAATCTGGTACCACGTAGGTGTTAACTCAAGAGACTCTGGTCGAGCCCCATATGAGAGAAACTACAAGTACCAGAAGGCCGCAGTAAGGCCAGCGACATAGGTCAAAGTGGTCATACAGAGGGTCAAGCAAAATCCCAGTAAAATGGAAAGAGTTTGATCTACAAGCAGTATTGAGAAACCAAGGGAGTTGAATCCTGTTAAAGGCAAGAGGGGTGCAAGCCTGCCCGAGGGAGATCCAGGGGTGAAGCCATCACCCGAGAAGATAAAAAGGCAAGAGGGGTTTGAGCCCAACCGAGAGAGATCCAGGGGTGAAGCCGTCACCCAAGATGATAAAGGGATGAGGGTTCCGAGCCCGACCGAGGGAGATCCAGGGGTGAAGCTATCACCCAACATTGACTGATAAAGGAACTGTGATATATTTTGAAATACGATTGAGAAGGGTCAGCACCCAGAAGCGGAGGACCCAGGGGTGAACCCATCACCCAGCGAACATTGGAAAAGGACTTTAATTTGTTAAAGGGACTTTTGTTTTGTTGTTTGAACACATCAGGTCCTTGAAGACTAGAGACTTTCAAGTGAAACGAGACTTGGCCATCGACGGCCATGATAACTGAAAGCTTGAGGATTAAAAGCTCAACTATCATCTTGTGCTAGAAAAGTCAGAGAGTGGGTCCTGAGAGCTGCCATTGGAACTGTCGTCTCATGCTGGAGAAGCCCGAGACTGTACTGTGCTTGAAGCTCCCATCTTACCCTGTATCCAAACGTGGGGAAGGGAGGCCCAGGCTACTGCATCCTGACATGTTATTTATGAACACTTCTTTCTTTTCTTGAGAACTATCCCACACCCCTTTTTGTATTAGTTGTGAGGTTTAGCAATAGGTTTCTTAATATGGGCCCTTTTTGTTTTGACTCGAAGCCACTAGGACTGCCTTATTTTTCATTTGATGGTTGACGCTTGCTCCCATCTTAGATTTAGGTTTAGATTAGTTGTTTTTCTAATCTGCATACCGAATTCATTGTTCAATAAACACCCTTGAACTGTGATTACTCTTGTCTGTCTTACTTTTTGTCACCATGAGTTCTTCATATATGGTGTAAGAGGTGGGATATGATCCAATTGATAATAGTTGGAGAACACTGTTATCTGTAAATAATCCAAATAGAAATTTCCATGCCCTATCCTCAGAGATTCTGGAAGTACGGAAGAAAATCCAATCAATCTCCTTTTTCCATTGATAGGAAGAGGCCTAGGGACAACATGTTACCACCCTCCCAACTTGTAAATCAGAGAACGGGAGTCCAATTGTTTCCCCTGACCTCTCGTGCCATCCCACCCCTCCGAAAGGATATTAAGGAAAACATATGTCATCTTTTTTGCCCACAGGATTGTTTTCTACGGGGAAGGGACAAGGCTCTAATCTCTTTGCAAATAAAAATAAGGTATCCCTTGGGTTGGTCCTTTTTTATTTTGCTGTGCAAAGAAGGTAAGGTAAAAATGTTATCCCTTTTTTCCCATGAAGATGAATTAACCTTCGTTTTCCTAAACCTGGTGACAAACCCAGTAAAATGTATAGGGGAGACCGAGTAGGGATCTTAGCATATGAAACTCCTTGGAAAACGCCCAGTGAGAGTCTAGTATGTGAGACCTTAAGGGAAGTGTGACCTGAAAAGAACCGCAAGAGGTGACCTAGGGATCCCTTCTAGTGAAAATAAAATTCCGGAACCCCATCTTTACTATTCAAGGGGTACAGTAGAGAATGAATAAGAGAGAGAGAAAGAGGAAAACCCAAGAAAGGAAATGCGAGAAGAACTGTATGTTCACCATGAGGGACAAAACCTAGAGATTCCTAACACCCCAGAATTTATTTCTAGCCCCCTGAATAAGAACAAGGGAGGATCAATATTGACTACATCTCTAAACTCTCTGGCTGAATCAGAAACGTCCCAGATAGCAAAATGCCTGTTTTGTGGTGAGAGGGGCTATGCTATAAAGATCTGCCCTAAAAGGATAGAGGAAGAGCTAAGGGACACCCAAAAGAGGAGAAAGAAATTAGAAAGAGAAAAGGAGGTAAGAGAACTATTTAGATCATCTCTCATGCAAGCCGTGATCAACTGGGAAGGGGTTGAGAGTCCCAATAATAACAATCCCGGTATTATGCTGGACAACCTGGACCAACTATCTAGGTGTTTCATGGTGGAATTCCCACATGAAAACCCCTTGTCCAACCAGAATAAGGGAAGGGCATGTGAGAAACCTGAGGGTATTCTCCCTTTAAAACCTCAAGAATCCATTATTCAGGTGGCCAGGACACGGCCATCACTGTTGGATCCAATTCCTAGGGGTGGACCAGTGGGGGAGGATCACCTGGCTATGGGAACCCAGGGTTGGGTTCGGGCAAATACCCCAGGTGAGTGTCATGAGCACTATTCCCGAGGAGCCAGGACTGGCCCTGCGCCCCCGGAAGCAGACCCTTCTTCCACATCTCCGGACCCAGCAGACCCCTACAGGGGCCCTTTGGACCGTGTCCTGGCACCTTTGGCGCCAGGCTCATAAAGGACTTCAGTCCCGGCGCCTTAGGCGCCGGGCTCATATTGATAAACTGTGTAATAATGCTTGGGAGAACTTACCTGAGGCAGACCATGCTGCATACTTACCCAGAACAATCCAGTCTGGCTGAAGTCCCCAGCCATCAGGGCTGGGAGGAACTATTTCCTCTATTCAGGAACTCTTTTCTTACCTGGGTGGGGCCGGTGGAAGAACACACACCTGAAGCACTTCTCTGCTATTTAAACCACGCCCGATGGAATACACGTGCTTCGTGTTATTCTGCATCAGCAGCAGGACGCTCACCGAGTCGGCTCCTGCATCCTGGCTCCTGACACGCCCGCCAGCACCCGGAACACCTGCAAACAGACAAGAAAAGAGAAGGCGAGCATTAGAGATTATACTTACCGGAATCCGGCCTCAGCAATCCTACCTCTGACGATCCTGCAAAGGAAAGGTACAAGATTAGCAGCGCTCTCAAGCGCTCGCAGCCGCGCCGCCTTGCCTTACCCATCCGTGGCCTCGCCGAACTCCACCGCGGCCACGACGCCGGCAGCATCTCGGCACCTGAAAAACAGAAAAAGACAGTCATTAGAGGTGCCCGCTCTAAAGCGGCCACATTTCTTTCACTTACTTACGTGCCTCATCACGTGCGACAGCGGCTGTGTCGCCGGCAGCATCTCGGCACCTGTAAGCAGAAAAAGATAATCATTAGAAGTAAGCAGTCGCTTTTCTTTCACTTACCTTCCTCCACCACGGCTACAACGCCAGCTACATCCCAGCACCTGCATAAGAGGAATGCATGGTGAGCACTACTAAGCACGGAGAACAAATACTCACCAAGAGACTTACCTGCTTTAGATTTCTGGGCCCCGGCTCCTGTGGAGAAAAGGCACTCATACTTACGGCTACCGCAGGAGAGACGAAAGGACACAGTGTCCGCAACTATTTCTCATCCAGTGACGTAACTGGATTCTACGCACCCCTGCACCTGAAGCAGGATGGAGAGCTCATCTTTACAATACCTAAGGTGAGAGCTCGCAGAAACCAAGTTGGGGGGTCAAGAAGAGTGAGAAACGGGAGATTGGTGGGAACACATATCCACCCCAGCTGGTAATCAATCCCTTTTCTTCCACCTGCAGAAAACTTACTCTACAAGCCAGGCAATCCAAATTCGGAGGCCCCGTCCAGAGCATCTTCCGGGCCCTGCGCCTCACGATAGAAGAAACGGTAGCAGTCCAGTTCGGGTCAGCGTCTCTGTGGGAATCAGGTGAGCGTTACAGAACGCGAAGCCTACCAATAATCTCCTACCCAGGCGCTATGGAAACTTCTGATACAGATCAACTGGCCCAGCTACTGGGGGAATTAAGGGCTGAAGTTCATGCTGCTCGCCAGGAGACGAACGCCCTCAGGAGAGAGTTAATAGTGTCAAAGGAACGAACTGACGACCTTGCCAGACAGTTATTACAGAGCCAAGCGGGGCAAACCCCTCTACCCAATCCAGGGGGGAATTTTACCCCAGTTACTTCAACCAATCCCGTTCAAATCAACCTACCTGGAAATGTGCCACTGGCACCACCTGAACGTTTTGCTGGAGACCCTAAAAGATTTGCAGTGTTCATAAATCAATGCCGATTGCACTTTCTCTACAGGCCTGCGGCCTTCCCGAATGTCCAGACCAAGGTAGCATTTGTACTTTCGTATCTTAGCGGCAGTGCCGCCGATTGGTCAATTCCACTGGTTACACAAGATGATCCAATCCTTCGGAATTTCCAAGTCTTCCAGACGAGTATGGAAAGACTTTTTGCAAGGCATTCCCAGGGGCAGGCCCTGGACAATGAACTCCTTTCCCTACGACAGGGCAACCAGGATCTCTTAGCATACATTGCATCCTTCAATAGGTTAGTTGTGGAAACTGGATGGCCCGAGGAGAAAAGAATCACGCTATTTCACCGAGGTCTACGCGGCGAACTCAAAGACGTCCTGGCCCAGGTCGTAAATCCACCTCAGGACTGTTCGGATTATATTGATTTGGTGGTCCAATTAGATCACAGGCTTCAAAACAGGAAGGCGGATCGATCCAGGTTTGAAACCCGAATCTTCACTAAGACTCAGAGCAACTCCAAAAGTGTCGATGGCACCGAACCTATGCAGATTGGGGTTGTAAAGGGCCCCTTAACCCAGAAAGAGCGTGACAGAAGACGGCAAATGCAACTGTGTCTCTATTGTGGGAATTCGGGACATTTCCTTCGAGACTGCCCTGTAAAACCACCTAAGAAGACCGTAGGAGCTTCCGACAAGAATTCCGAAAAGTCTGAGCCGGGAAAAGACCTTGCCCGACAAGCGTAGAGGTCCGCTTGCCGAGCTTAAAAACCAGTTCTTTGACCTCGCACTTCAGTATGACAATGGTCCTCGTAAATCCGAAGCAGCCAGAAAGATTGCATGCAATTAAGGCATACGTGGACAGTGGAGCTATAGGAAATTACGTGGACCGCGAGTTGGCTTCCAGGATGAACCTACCTCTTTGCCCAAAAGCTATTAAAGATGTCATCACCACTGTGGATGGGACTGAGATCGCCTCCGGGCCGGTAACCCATACCACTACTGAAGTGACATTACTAGGCCAAGACGGGCATCGGGAGGTAATAGTGTTCGACGTGATCAAGGCTCCGCAATTTCAAATAATTCTGGGAATCCCTTGGTTGGAAAAACACAATCCTCAGATTGATTGGCGAGCAAAGACGATAACGTTCCCAGAGTGTGCACAAACCTGCTATCTACGATTAGACATTGGCCTAGCATCAGTAACGGCCGACAGTTTGCAATTACCGCTAGAGTATCGAGAGATTCAAGATGTTTTCCAAAAGGAACAGGCTAACACCTTACCGCCCCACAGGTCATACGATTGCCAGATTGATCTACTACCCGGTGCAACTCCTCCTTGCAGCAGGATCTACGGCCTTACCGAGCCCGAGAACCTTCACCTGCGACAGTACCTGGACCAGTACTTGGCCAATGGTTTTATTCGTCCATCGAAGTCCCCTGCATCCTCGGCTCTGTTTTTCGTGCCAAAAAAAGAAGGTGACCTCAGAACCTGTATAGACTACCGCGCTCTGAATCAGATAACGGTAAAAAACAGATATCCTTTACCTCTGATCCCGGAACTCCTTGACCAGGTGAAGGATGCTTGCATTTATACAAAACTAGACCTACGGGGGCTTATCACTGGGTACGGATCAAGGAAGCCGATGAATGGAAGACGGCGTTTCGCACTAAATATGGGTTATTTGAGTACCAAGTGATGCCTTTCGGACTATGTAATGCACCGGCCGCCTTCCAATATTTTATGAATGATGTCCTCAGGGAGCTCATTGACGTCTGTGTTGTCGTCTACATAGATGACATTCTTGTTTACTCCTCTTCGGAAGCAGATCACCGAAATCATGTTAGAACAGTACTTGAAAAACTTCGCCAACACAAACTAGTTGCCAAACTTGAAAAATGTGTTTTCCATGCCACTGAAGTCGAATTTCTGGGTTTTATCCTGACACCCAAAGGCGTCCACATGGACTCGCGAAAGGTGGACGCTATTCTCAAATGGCCATCATCTACTTCTGTAAAAGGCGTTCAGAGCATGTTAGGCTTTGCCAATTTTTATCGCAGATTCATTCCGGAGTTTTCACGAGTGGTACAATCCATCACGGCTCTCTTAAGAAAGAATAAACGTTTTGAGTGGTCTGAAGAAGCTGAACAAGCCTTCCAAGAACTAAAAGCCAAGTTTACTTCTGCGCCAATACTGAAGCACCCACGCCCAGATCTCCCTTATATCGTCGAAACCGACGCATCCAGCTTAGCAATGGGAGCGGTCCTCTCACAAAGAGACCCAGAGACTAACCAATTACATCCCATGGCGTTCTGGTCTCGAAAATTCTCGGCGCCTGAGGTTAACTACGCCATCACATACAAGGAACTGTTAGCTATTAAATCCGCCTTTAAGGCCTGGCGTCATTATCTCCTTGGGGCCAGACACACCATCACGGTGATCACCAATCATCGGAATTTACAGTATCTGAAAACCGCCAAGGCTCAATCCTCTCGACAGCTCCGCTGGGCCCTGTTCTTTGCCGAATTTGACTTTGTGATCACTTACCGCCCCGGCAGCAAAAATGGCAAAGCAGATGCTCTTTCCCGGATTGGAATGGGAGACCCAGAGCCTGTACCAATAATTCCTGAACAAAGGATCTTGGGCCTGATTTCTTCACAATCCATCGAGGACATTGAGGCAAAAGTTAAACAATTTCTGAACCCAACAGACTTGCAGAACTGGCTACAAAAAGGAATGGATTTCACTTTAAACAATGACTTGCCTTATTTCCGAGGACGATTATTCCTACCACACGCCGATTTGCAAAGGCAAGTAATCTCCTGCTATCACGATTCATTGATAGAGGGCCACCTTGGCATTGCCAAAACAGAAGAGAAAGTGAGAAGACAATTCTGGTGGCCTTCGTGGTGAAAAGACATAAAAGAATTCGTGATGTCCTGTGGTGTGTACGCTCAAAACAAAGGTCAAAAGAAAAGACCGGCTGGTCTTCTCCAACCATTAGACATTCCACCGTCTCCCTGGCACACCCTTTCTATGGATTTTATCACAGACTTACCCTCCTGCTCCGGGTACAACACTATTCTCGTTATTGTGGATTTGTTTTCCAAGATGGCCCACTTCATTGCGTTAAAAGGCTTACCCTCAGCTTCGGTCCTAGCCAGAGAATTCCTTGAAAACATTATCCGGTTACACGGATTCCCATCGGTACTAATCTCAGATAGAGGAAGCCAGTTTATTTCCCATTTTTGGCGTAGTTGCTGTCAATTGGCTCAAATCGATGTAAGACTCTCAACCAGCCATCACCCCCAGACCGATGGTCAAACTGAAAGAACTAACCAGACTCTCGAACAATATTTACGATGCATGCTACAACAGTCAGAGAGCAACTGGAAGGACATCCTTTGGATAGCTGAGTATGCATACAATAATTCCGTTCACTCTGGAACCGGGCAAAGCCCCTTCTACACTTTGTATGGAATTGATCCTCGAACTTCCAACCTCGATCCACCTCAATATCTTGGAACAACTGCCGTGGATCAGTTACACACTGCTATTACTAAAGCCTTCAAAGAAGCTGCTGCACATTTACAACAAGCTAAAGAAAGGTACAAGAGAGGAGCAGATCAACACCGAAGCGAGGCCCCTCAATACCAGATTGGGGACCAGGTCTGGTTGTCCACCAAACACTTATCACTCAAAGGACCTCGCACTTTTAATCCCAAATATCTGGGGCCATATCCAGTTACGGCCATAATAAACCCAGTGGCCGTTAAACTAGGATTGCCAGCTCATATGCAAATACATCCTGTTTTTCACGTATCGCTTTTGAAACCCATGCAATCTGGAACCAGACTAACCAAACCTCCAGAACCAATTCAAGTGAAAGGAGAACCTGAATTCGAGATTAAGAACATTTTGGACTCTAAGATCATCAGATCAAAGCTGTTCTATCTGATTGACTGGAAGGGTTACGGGCCTCAAGAGAGGTCATGGGAACCCTATGACCACGTCCATGCTCCTCGTCTAATCAAGAAATTTCACCGAACCTTTCCGGATAAACCAAAACCCCCGGGGAAGACAATTTTGGGAGGGGCCTTGAGGGGGGGTGCTGTCATGAGCACTACTCCCGAGGAGCCAGGACTGGCCCTGCGCCCCCGGAAGCAGACCCTTCTTCCACATCTCTGGACCCAGCAGACCCCTACAGGGGCCCTTTGGACTGTGTCCTGGCGCCTTTGGCGCCAGGCTCATAAAGGACTTCAGTCCCGGCGCCATAGGCGCCGGGCTCATATTGATAAACTGTGTAATAATGCTTGGGTGGACTTACCTGAGGCAGACCATGCTGCATACTTACCCAGAACAATCCAGTCTGGCTGAAGTCCCCAGCCATCAGGGCTGGGAGGAACTATTTCCTCTATTCAGGAACTCTTTTCTTACCTGGGTGGGGCCGGTGGAAGAACACACACCTGAAGCACTTCTCTGCTATTTAAACCACGCCCGATGGAATACACGTGCTTCGCGTTATTCTGCATCAGCAGCAGGACGCTCACCGAGTCGGCTCCTGCATCCTGGCTCCTGACACGCCCGCCAGCACCCGGAACACTTGCAAACAGACAAGAAAAGAGAAGGCGAGCATTAGAGATTATACTTACCGGAATCCGGCCTCAGCAATCCTACCTCCGACGATCCTGCAAAGGAAAGGTACAAGATTAGCAGCGCTCTCAAACGCTCGCAGCCGCGCCGCCTTGCCTTACCCATCCGTGGCCTCGCCGAACTCCACCGCGGCCACGACGCCGGCAGCATCTCGGCACCTGAAAAACAGAAAAAGACAGTCATTAGAGGTGCCCGCTCTAAAGCGGCCACATTTCTTTCACTTACTTACGTGCCTCATCATGCGCGACAGCGGCTGTGTCGCCGGCAGCATCTCGGCACCTGTAAGCAGAAAAAGACAATCATTAGAAGTAAGCAGTCGCTTTTCTTTCACTTACCTTCCTCCACCGCGGCTACGACGCCAGCTACATCCCAGCACCTGCATAAGAGGAATACATGGTGAGCACTACTAAGCACGGAGAACAAATACTCACCAAGAGACTTACCTGCTTTAGGTTTCTGGGCCCCGGCTCCTGTGGAGAAAAGGCACTCATACTTACGGCTACCGCAGGAGAGACGAAAGGACACAATGTCCGCAACTATTTCCCATCCAGTGACGTAAGTGGATTCTACGCACCCCTGCACCTGAAGCAGGATCGAAAGCTCATCTTTACAATACCTAAGGTGAGAGCTCGCAGAAACCAAATTGGGGGGTCAAGAAGAGTGAGAAACGGGAGATTGGTGGGAACACATATCCACCCCAGCTGGTAATCAATCCCTTTTCTTCCACCTGCAGAAAACTTACTCTACAAGCCAGGTAATCCAAATCCGGAGGCCCCGTCCAGAGCATCTTCCGGGCCC
This sequence comes from Ambystoma mexicanum, assembly GCF_040938575.1. Taxonomy (NCBI): domain Eukaryota; kingdom Metazoa; phylum Chordata; class Amphibia; order Caudata; family Ambystomatidae; genus Ambystoma; species Ambystoma mexicanum. The sequence goes on from NC_090939.1 coordinate 828,860,484, forward strand.
TGCGCCTCATGATAGAAGAAACGGTAGCAGTCCAGTTCGGGTCAGCGTCTCTGTGGGAATCAGGTGAGCGTTATAGTGAGACACTGTATGTTATGGGTGAAGAAGACGAGGAGGGAGAGATCCCTGAGACCTTTCTGGGCTGTACCACAGTTGGCCCCCTTTCTCCTATAAAATCTCCTGCATTCAAATCGACCAAACAAACACCATCTAGAAAGTCCCCTGAGAACACGAACCTCACTAGAGTTGAAAACCACATCTCCAAGAAACTCTGCTTTCTCACTTTCTAGCTGAAAATTCTCAACCATTTTTGGTCATGTCCTTCCAATTATTCTTTTCCGAACACCCAGTCTACCCACACAAAACACTACCGATCCCAGAATCCCCTGTGTTCATTCCACGATCCCAGTTATTACTGTATGCCTCACGAGCCCCAACGATGCTGTCCCTCTGATTATCAATTTGCAAACTCCCTGTCAAATGTTACCAACAGCTACCATTCTCACAAACTCTACACAACCTATCCTTCTGAGATTCCCACAAACCCCAGTACGAGGATTTTATTTCTATGTAACACCTCTTTGCCTTCCGACCCTGTAGGATACATGGAAACTCTGTCACCTTCTTTTTCCTGACATAACACCAGGACCGCTTACTGGACATGTCCCAATACAAGGGTCAGGCTAAGTCAGGCATTTAACCTAGACTACACACACCTGACGGCCCTTCCTTTTCCCCACAGGGATAAAAGGTGGACCCGAAGAGCACAGTACAAGCAAGGCGAGCACAGCTGACAGCACAATGAGACGGCTACCACGCGTCAGTTCACAAAAAGGAGAAAGGCGGCAGAATGCAAGAGGGTGGCGAGGAAAGAGGTGACCTTGCCCTTTTCGTCCCAAGCCCATGGAGCCTTTGTGGAAAAGAGCCTAAGGCTGCGAACAATAGCACAAGTGTCCTGCAGCAGATGTCAATGGTACATGGGGCAATCCTATGCCGATAAGCAGCAGGAACGAGGGACACTCCCGCGCCCGTGGTACCAACTTTGATTCCAGAGAGGCAAAAGCAAAGCGGTTCATCACAGCCGGTGAGACGAGGGGAGAACCGATAAGAATCGGACTGTGTTAAGTAAGAATAGCCAAGTGGCAAGTTTTGAACCAAAGCTAATGAACTCCCCAGCATCCAGGGGCACCCTCCACCAGGCCCCCACTCATGGCCCCTATCACCCCCACCCCCCAGCAGTGCAGGGGCACCCTCCACCAGGCCCCCACTCATGGCCCCTATCACCCCCACCCCCCAGCAGTGCAGGGGCAGCACCACCAGGCCCCCATTCATGTCCAACTCATGTCTCCCACCACCCCCACCCCCCAGCAGTGCAGGGGCACCCTCCACCAGGCCCCCACTCATGTCCCCCTGCACCCCCACCTCCCAGCATCCAGGGGCACCCTCCACCAGGCCCCCACTCATGGCCCCTATCACCCCCACCCCCCAGCCACCATGGGCAGCCCCCACCAGGCCCCCACTCATGTCTCCCACCCACCCCCACCCCCCAGCCACCATGGGCAGCCCCCACCAGGCCCCCACTCATGTCTCCCACCACCCCCCCCCCAGCATCCAGGGGCACCCTCCACCAGGCCCCCACTCATGTCCCCCTGCACCCCCACCCCCCAGCATCCAGGGGCACCCTCCACCAGGCCCCCACTCATGTCCCCCTGCACCCCCACCCCCCAGCATCCAGGGGCACCCTCCACCAGGCCCCCACTCATGTCCCCCTGCACCCCCAACCCCCAGCATCCAGGGGCACCCTCCACCAGGCCCCCACTCATGGCCCCTATCACCCCCACCCCCCAGCAGTGCAGGGGCAGCACCACCAGGCCCCCACTCATGTCCCCCTGCACCCAGGTCCTCACAATCCCCAATCATGTGCGTTATGGTCAGCCTCCACAGCCAAAAGGCCCTACCAAGTAACCCATTCACCCACATGGAAATGGAAATTACATGTTACACCCCCAATGTTCATAAAGCTAATGAACCCATGTCCGTCACACACAATGGTTGCAATTGAATGGGAAAACACCCAACATGACATGCATGAAACCAATGAGATGATACCACACAGTGAAGTATGAAAACAAAATTGTATTAAAAAAAATTGAATGCAAATGAAATGAAACAAACTACAATGGCAATGAAAAAAAGATAAGCTGCATGTCCGTCCAAAAAAATAAAAACTACAAATCCAAATCCAAAAAAATGTTGTCCAAAGTCACATTAAAAATAAAATCAATCCGAGAGAGAAAAATAAATGCAAAGACCATTGCTCCATGGTGAATAAATAAATAATAATAAAAAAAAAACAATCCAATGAAGAACTATGTACAAAACATCCAAGGGTCCATGAGCCCAACTGAACAAAGGAAACCTACAAAAAACCCTAACTAAAATGCAACTATATACAAAAAGTGGAGCAGTGTCCGCCGACTCCAAATCATAAGAAGAAACAAAGGAAACCTAAAACTAAAGAACTATATACAAAGGCGGCGGGCAAGTCCAGCGGCTCACTCCGTGGTGTTCCGGGCCAGGGCATCATCAAACTCCTCGTCTATGTCCCGGAGGCGGTCCTGTTCCATGGCCCCGAGGGTCCGCAGGGACGACGCCATCTGCTCCTCCAACCCACTGCGGATTGCCTCGAGGCACTCGGCCCGCCTCAGGGCCCTCCGCATGGAGTTCTCCGCCCTGACCATCGTGAGCCACGCCGCTTCCGCCCGCTGCCGCTCCGCACCTATCTGCTGGCCCAACCACAACCACACGGAAGACACTTCCTGTCCTGGGTCCTCCTGCCCTCCGGCCGATGCCTGCCCCTCCGATGTTGATGGCCCGAGCCATGATGCCTCCCACGTTGACTCTGCTGCTGCCTCCGACGCAACTGCCTCTGCCAGCACGACGGCATCCAGGCTGATGGAATCCACCGACGCCATCGTGCACGTGCCCTGCCTGATGATGCCGGCACATCCTCCATCTGCTGGGGTACAGTTGCTGTGGTGTCCACCCCTGCTGGACCTCCGACTCCCGACTGTGGCAGGGATGGGATCCCCACCAAGCTGGCTGCATTGGTCAGGGCAGGTCCACAGGGGGGCCTGGTGGCATCTGGGCCGGAAGACGGCAAGGAGAATGACCGGCGTATAGCCTCCACAGAGGAGGAGAGGGCCGCCAGATTGGCCGACACATGCAGGAAACCCCCGAACATGGAAGATCCCAATTGGGCCACGTCGGCACGGTGCTCTTCGTGATGACGTGCGTGCTCCTCCCGGGAAGCACGCACGTCATCACGAATTGCACCCGCGCGCATCGCAACCCCAATCAGGACCTTCTCCATACGGCCACGGGTCCCCTCATCCGCAGGTGGAGGGGAGTCAGGTGACATGGACATCCCCTCTACCTGCGGACGGGCCTGGGACGGGGCATCCCTGCTGGTGCATGGTGGTGCACCCACAGGGTCAGGGACAGCGACATGCACAGGCCCCTCCACGGTGACCTGTGCTTCCTCCTGCCCCTGCCCCTGGACTGCACCACTTGCACCAGCAGGGATGCCCCCACCAGGCCCCATGTGTGCCTCAGTGGCGGCCTCCTCCTCCTCTGTGGAAACCACCAACCTGGATGGCTCCTCACCGTCTTCCGCCGTAGCAGGCCCATGTGGGGGCTCACCCACCCCTTCCGCTGCAGCCGTGGGGGCATCCCCGCCACCTTGCTCCACAGCATCAGGGTACTGTTCAATGGTCCCCTAGACAGGAAGCAATAGCAGATGAGTACCACTGTCAAAGTACACTTCCATCATGTCCCTCCACAACACATGGGTCAGTCCAGGCAAAACACACACAGTAACAGGCATGGTGCATGCCTTGGACATTTCCATACATGTCCAATGGACGCCTGAAACATACAATGATATGGAACTCACATGCAACATGGGTCATGCCTATCACATGCACACATTTCACCTCAGTCACATCCATCTGGCCTCATACACCCTAAACACAGCGGATACAAGGATAACTAGGCTGCATCAGTGAATCTGTGCATTGTCACACACATGTGTCATGCATCCATGGCATTCACAAGTCACAGACACGCAGGTCAGGCACACAGACATGGCTACCATATATGTACCTGGCATCAGCACCCATCCCTCACCCCCACCCATGTCCAGGAACAGAGACTGGCATGCTCTCATGTGTAAAATCTGCATTTGGCTCCCCATGTCGCATTTAAACACATGCAACAACCATGTGGTTCACACATCACTGGTCGCACATGCATTACCATGATGTCCCTGCACACATACATGCATACATGGCCTATGTCACACATACAGGCAAGTATCAGACAACCAGCACACCGCAACATGCCCTGTCTCACACAGCAATGCTTGGCCACTTACCGCTCAACTCCAGATGGGTCTCCCTCTCAAGGATCTGGGCGTGGAGCGCTGGGCGTACGCGTTCCAGGACCCTCATCTGGATGGAACTCATGCGGCCCCGGCCCCCCTCCACGAGGCGCCGGGCCTTCACGAGGGTCCTGGACCTCAAGTCCTCCCAGCGCTTCTTGATCTTCTGGACGTTGCGGGTTGCCACCCCCTCCGCGTTGATGGCAACCACACAGTCGGCCCAGATACTCTCCCGTCCTTCCTTGCTGGCGCGGGATGATCCAAAGAGGGCATCATACTGCCCCAGGACATGCTCCACCAGGACACCAACTTCGGTGGCAGTGAAGCTGGTGCCCCTCTGCCCCTCTGGCCTGGGGTTGCCACTGGTGCCAGATGTGGAAGTGCCCGACATGGCAACCCCAGAGGCAGGAGTGGGTGGGCAACTGGGTCCTGGGGCTGGGCTGTGGAGCGATGTTATCCCAGTCGGGAGTCTTCTGTTCCAGCAGGGGTGGACACAGCAACTGGACCCCTGCAGATGGCTGATGTGCAGGCACCAAATGGCAGGGCACGGTGGCAGCAGGCAGGCAGGCAGGCAGCAGCAGCAGATGGCACGTGGGAGGCTGCTCGGGGCACTGGGGGGCAGTGGTCGTGGTCTTCCGTGTGTTTTCGCGTGGCCAGCTTGATACGGAGTGATTTGGCACGTGAAAATCTTGCACGTCAGCGTGAAATTCGAGGAAAGGCCCTTAGCGCGTAAGCGCGTCAGCACGCATACGCGATTCTATTGGACCAAAGGCCCTCAGCGCGTAAGCGCGTCTGTGACGTGACCAGCATGGGTGTTTCCCTCATAGCACGTGATGACGGAGCACACGTGGAAAGACTGCACATCAGAGTGCCATCACGTGTAATTGGACAAAAGTGCGCATACAAGCGATTGGCCTATGTATGTGTATTTCAGGGGTGCGCGGGCACTTACACACGCGAGTACATCAGCGCACGTGTATTCCGGGGTGCGCGGGAATTTCCACACGCTATTGGCCTGGGTACTGGATTTCAGGGGTGCGCGGGAAGTTTCACACGTGAGTACATCAGCGCACGTGTATTCCGGGGTGCGCGGGAATTTCCACACGCTATTGGCCTGGGTACTGGATTTCAGGGGTGCGCGGGAAGTTTCACACGCTAGCCTACAACACGCGCAAAGAAACACGTACGCCAGTAGGAAGCAGGCATACGTCGACCCGCGACGCATAAATTTGCGCGCAAAAAACTAACAAGCTCAGACGCCAGGATGAATATACCGTTCCTAGCAGCAGTGGCCGTGGGCTACCAAAGGAGGAGGAGGAGGATAGTCAGGGCCAGAATATTCACACCCAGAACCAGCCTTTTCGGGATGCCTGATGACCAGGTGTATGGGAGGTACAGGTTTCCACCACACATAATACTTGACTTGGTGAGTGAGTGGGAGGATGACCTCACATCACCCACCCTGTGCTCCCAAGCACTCAGCCCCCTGGAGAAGGTCCTCAATGTACTGCACTTCTTAGCCACTGGATCATTTCAGCGGACAAGTGCCATAGTGGGTGGGGTGTTACAGGCCACGCAGTCACGCTGCCTACACCAGGTCTTGAACATCATCACTGCACGCCCATCAGTCCGCAGGCACATATACCTGCCCAGAACACCTGCAGAAAGGCATGCTGCCGCCCTGGATTTTTACGGTGTGGCACGATTCCCCAAAGTGCTAGGTGCCATCGACTGCACCCATGTGGCTCTACGTCCCCCCAGGGCATCTGAGCACATCTATAGGAACCGCAAGCACTGGCATTCCATCAACGTGCAGGTAGTATGTAATGCCAAGGGAATCATCACCTCAGTATATGCCAACTATACCGGGTCCACCCACGACAGCTTCATTTACCGAATGTCCACCCTAAGCCGGGACCTAGAAGCTGGGCGGCATGGCGATACATGGCTGCTTGGTGAGTATGAATGCCACTGCACATGCATGCATGTCAGATACTGAGCAAGGTCACAACCCCACCAATGATACCAATCACCACCTCCACAGGGGACAGTGCCTACCCTCTCAGCCCCCACATGATGACGCCAATTCGGAACCCCACCACGCCTTACCTTACCGAGGTAAGATATAACACAGCCCACATTGCAACCCAGGGCATAGTGGAGCGCACATTTGGAGTGCTTAAGTCACGCTTTCGCTCCCTTGACCGTTCTGGCGGGCAGCTGTTATACGCACCCCCAGTAGTGTGCAGGATCATAGTGGCAGCATGTGTCCTGCACAACGTTGCAACATGCCGGGGCCTGGCCGTGGACATGGTGGTGCCCCCACATCCCCAACCACATGCACGCCCGCTGCGCATGGGAGGGGAAAGGGCACGGGGGAGGCAGTCCGTACACAGCTAGTGGCTAATTACTTCACATAGAAATCACACCCCTGTGGAGTGCACACTGCCCTGGCACATACCATCTGACAATCAATGATGACTCAACCTGACACTGATCCTGAATGTCTGGAGAATCAACCGTCAAAACCATATCAGCCTGAGATTGTTCACCTGGAAGTGTTACAATGTGTGCATCCCTACCTACACAGACACCACCAATGCAGTTTCGTGAAAAAACACATTCATGCAGCTAAAATGAATACCCACTTGCAAAATGCAACAAGAGGACAGTGCCATGTCACCCAACCCATCCCCAGCACCGCCACACGACACACCGTGCCATGTCATGCTATGTGCAGGTAAACAAAGTAATCCCCACAACATGACACAAGTGTCACAATGTACAGTGTCCCTAATTGAAACTCGCGACACCTGAAATGCTCACAGTAATGCAGGACCAACAACACACTTGAGCAGGTATTTAGCAATAACACTTATCAGCTACTGACCCTCAAAACTACCATTAACATGACATTACGAATGTAAGGAATAAGTAGTCTCACCACCTGGAAATGCCTGCACTCCCACCACTTCCAACTGTACAGTGTTGCCGCCATGTAGAGTTGTAGGTGCACTGCTGCTAACATGGACCCCATCTCCAAAGTAGAGGGCCTTGTGTAGACATGAGGAAAGGACCTGCAAATTAGGAGGTAGACACGGATGATGAGTTACACATCAATGCAACATGCAGTGTACAACACAACAGCAATATGCACTAGGAATGTATACACAGTATTGACTAGACTACCCACACATGTAGTGGGAGTCCAATGTCACCATGTACGTCAATGTCACTTGGGTACACCCTTTGCAAGCCCATGGAAACGGGAAGCAGGAGGGGTGTGTGTGACAAAAACCCAAGCATCTGAACCAAATACATGACAAGCCTGCATGTGCCCAGCCACAATGCAGCATATGCCCACGGGAGCCACACAAGGCAACACATTGTCCCAAAAAAAAAAAAAAAAAAAAAAAAAATAAAAGAATGGCCATTAATGGGCCCGGGGGGGGGGAGGGGGGGTTGGGGAGGCCACCCAGGAGGTCCGAGGACAGGGTGCACACCAAAACCCACCTGTGTGGATCTTGCGAAAAAAAAAACACCTCCATGGGCTCATGGCCCACACGGCTACCCTATTGTGGGAGTATCACTGCTGTCGCTATTATCACCCTGTGCAGCTGCATCCGGAGGTGGTGGCACTATGGGAGGCAGCCCACGCAAGGCCCTAGTCTATTCCTCCATGGCTGCAAGCATGCGGGTGTGGTAGGTCTCGTTCTGGAGGATGAGTGTGCGGAGGTCCCCATGCAACAACTCACGGGATGCCCGGACCTCTGCCCTAGTTGCCTGCATCTCAGCTGAGAGCGTACAGGTGAGACGCTCCAGATGCTGTTCTGTCCTTCGGTTTGTTGAAGCCTCAAGCTCAACAAGAGTCGTCCTGAGGTGAAGGAGTTCCAGCCTCAGGGCTTACCTGTGGCCCTGGGACTCTATGGAGATGGCTTCCTGCAGAGTCGCCAGTGCCGCCCGCCTGTCCCTGTTGGACGCCAACATGTCCTCCCTGTGTGACTGGCAGATGGAGTCGGTTGCCTGCTGTAGTCGCTCCATCAGCCTTTCGGGGGGGACAATGGAAGTGGCCACCCTATCCATGGCCTGAGCCATCATCTCTGATGATGCTGCCTGTTGGGTTGCCATACCGTAAATGGATTGCTCCCATGCGGTATTGCCAGGTGGCGTACGGCCACCACGTCGGCGGGCACCACACCTGTCTGGGGCAAGGCGAACTGCGCCTTGCTGTGCCGGCACTGCCAGAGGCTGCAGGACTGCATTCCCCCTCTGATCTGCTGGTCCAGGAACAGGATCAGATGTCGCGGAGTGTGACCCTGCATCCGTAACCACCAAAGGCGTAGCTGCCAACACTGACATCCCCATTGAGGGTTCTGACCCTGGTGCAGGTGGGTGGGACAGAACAGAATCCCTCCCAGGAACACTCACCTGCGACGGCACGTAGGTCTCATCATCCGAATCAACACCTGAGTACAGCTCGGGGGAGGTGCAGCCAGAGACACCCCTTGAGAGCACGACCTGCAGCAGTTGTGGGTTCTCACCCACCACCACACCACGTCCCTCACTGGTGGTCGGTCGGCCCTCGGACCCCTCCTGGGTCTGCACCATCTCCACAACCCCAGCAGTATCAGGTGCGTCTTCCCCTGCAAAGACATAAAAGCAAACAAATGGAAACAGGCATTAGCACCATGGCACACAATGAGGGCTGAGAAGCAACAGAACCAGTACTTGATTGACACATGTCCCACATGACTAAAACCCTCCCATGCATGCACCCTCACTGCGTATGAAGGGCAGGCAAATGGCACACACTGATGACACCAAGATGGAAGATGAACACATTTTCTGCATGCTGCCTGGCAGTGGCATCACACATTGGCCTGTGATTGCCAGGTGAAATACACATGCCATCACACAGATGGCATGTACCATTGCTATTGAGTGAAGATGGAGAGGAGGGCAGCACTTATTCATTCAGTCCAGTTCCCTCATGTAATAGCTTTTCTAATTCAAACAGGTCTGATTTTTCACCTGGAGCTGCCAGTCCAAAATGGTCCGATTGCACAGGCACATGTCTAGACAAATGATATCCAGGTAACAAAGTCACTCCACTTTACCATAGCCATGTCAGACATGTGACTAGAGGACTGAGAAATGCCTAGTAAAAGTGGTGGAATGCAAACAATCTGCCTGAATGAACAGAGAAAAATAAGCAACAATGTTGTGGCAAGGTGACACTTCAAGGGCAACTGGCGTGCTGTTGGGCTAGATGTCTACTCTTGGCAGAAGGGATACTGCTATGGCCAAATGCTGCTGCGCAGAATGTATTGCATGAAGCACATGGGTGACCCAAACGACTCAGGCGCACACACCCTCACCTGGCACACAAACAGAAGCCCTCACACACACACCATGCACATGGATGACACACACATGCATGTGCACTCACCGGGCAATGCCTCATAATCAGGCAGATCTCCCACGCCTTGGATCTGTTCCTCCGTGACGTAGGTCCCAGCGACTGACTCATGTGGAGTGAGTTCCATGTCTTCTACTGGAGACCCACCTCCAGTCACTAGAGTTGCGGCATGACTTGAGGCCAGCTTATTCTTTGCCTTGCGCTTTAGGTCATTCCAGCGCTTATAGCAATCATTGGCTGTGCGCCTCACGATTCCAAGGGCACTTACGATGTCCGCAACGGTCTGCCAGTGTGCCTGGCGTTGTGCAGGTGTGGTCTTGGATCCTGCAACAATGACCATCTCGTTATCATGTGCGGACACATACTCGACAAGTGCATTCAGTTCGGCATCCGTGAAGCTGGGCTTCCTCGACGGGCCGGACTGTGTAGCCGTGTCTGGGGCATCAGCCTGTGCCGGACGAGCACTCTTCCTCTTCCGCTTGGAAGGTGGTGGTGATCCTGAGTGTCCTACGTCGCTCTGGACACTAGGGGCAGGAGCCCTGGTGGACTCTGTATCAGGAGTGTGGGATTGCACACTCAGCATGGGAGTTGGTGCAGGCATTGGCTCAAGTGTAATGGTGTCAGGGGAAATGTCAGCAGGATGGACTAGGACCGACACTGTCCTGGTTGGGTGTGTGAGAGCTGGGGTGGATGGAGCCGCAGCTGCCCCTGCAGCCTCTCCACCCTGCCTACTTGGGGCAGTAGATGACCTTGCTGCCCCTGATCCACGTGGCCTGATGACATCAACGTGCACCAGCGCACATGCCATAGGCCTGCTGACCTGGAAGTCAGCCATGGAGTCAGCCAGGTCTGGTGCCACAATGGGCTGGTCCAACAGGGGCTGAGCATGGATGGTGTCAGCCACATCAGCCTCAACCGGCGGGGTGGGGGGGATTATGGGTGCCCTTGACTGGTCCTCCACACATGGGGGGACAGGGTCACCCTGCAAGTAACGACCACGTCCCCTACCGGATCCACCACGGCCACCACTTGTGGCTCGTCCACCTTTGCCACCCTTACGGATTCCTCGCCTCCCAACCATGGCACTGATGTTAATGTGCGTATGGGAGTGGCTGTAAACTATTGTCCTGGGCAATTGGGGGTCAAAGGGGTTGGGTACCAGATGGTAATTGTACCCTAGTGCTCTAGCAAGGCTGAATGTGACCCCTGGGGAAAGATGACGGGTCACTCAACGCACAGGAAGCCCAAAAAAGGGAGATGACGTGCACGCAACCCCTCCTAGACCACGTGTGCGGAAAAAAAAACCTGCACTACGCTGTGGCACCCAGTAACACAAGAATGAACGTATGCGTGTCACACGCAGCCTAGAATGACCTCTGAAGGGGTAGGCTACACACGGGGCAAGCACAGATGTTAGATACGTGCGTGACTCACCGTCTGCCAGGAAAAAGAGCGTGAAAAAGAAGCGCGTTTGCGCGTTGGCAATACCCCCGCCAAAAGAAGAATTGTACGCTGTCTGAGGAGACAGGACAACAGTAGAAGGGAACGCTGTTTGAGGGAACAGGCCCAGGAAAACCAGAAAAAGAGAAAAAAGAGAAAAAGCTGTCAGAGGTAACAGGGAGTACGAACTTGAAACGCTGTGAAGTAAATCGCGTGTGAAACAACAAGAAGTACAGATTTCACCCACTCGCTCTCCACAAAAAGCACGTACAAGGAAATGGTGTTCTACACGTACCTTTTATGCAGGCCCACACGTCCAGCGTCACTTCCGCGTGTACGCGCTAGGGCCATTTCCACCAATTACACGCTTTGTCACTTCCGCGTGTAGGGCCATTTCCACCAATTACACGCTTTGTCACTTCCACGTGTAGGGCCATTTCCACCAATTACACGCTTTGTCACTTCCGCGTGTAGGGCCATTTCCACCAATTACACGCTTTGTCACTTCCGCGTGTAGGGCCATTTCCACCAATTACACGCTTTGACACTCGGACGTGTCTTTCATTTTTTAACACGCAACATTTCAAACGTGTGCCATATTCAACGTGCACGTGACTTCATAGACGCGCATACGCTGGTGGCCTTCGGGCCAATGAATGTACAGACGTGTGCTGACGCGCATACGCGCTAAGGGCCTTTCCTCGAATTACACGCAGACGTGCTGGATTTTCACGTGTAAAATCACTCCGTATCAAGCTGGCCACGCGTTCACACACGGAAGACCACGCTCCTGCCCAGAAGGCTGAATTACTGCCCCCCAGAGCCCTGAGCACGCTCCCACCTGCCATCTGCTGCTGCCTGACTGCCTGCTGCCCACGTGCCCTGCCATTTGCTGCCTGCACATCAGCCAGGGGTGCTGTTGCTGTGACCACCCCTGCTGGAACCGAAGACTCCCGACTGCTTTTCCATCGCCCCACAGCCCAGCCCCAGGACCCAGTTGCCCACCCACTCCTGCCTCTGGGGTTGCCATGTCGGGCACTGCAACATCTGGCACCAGTGGCAACCCCCGGCCAAGGAGGCAGAGGGGCACCAGCTTCACTGCCACCGAAGTTGGTGTCCTGGTGGAGCATGTCCTGGCGCAGTATGATGCCCCATTCGGAAGGTTGCGCGCCGACAAGGAAGGACGGACTCGGATCTGGATGGACATCGTGACTGCCATCAACGTGGAGTAGGTGGCAGTCCGCGACTACGAACGTGTCAGGACGCGCTGGAGGACTTCAGGTCCAGGACCCTCAACAAGGCCCGGCGCCTCCTGAAGGCAGCGGATGCTAAGGGGCGCCGGGGCCACTTGTCGGAAGGTCAGATGAGGGTCCTGGAACGCATATCCCCAGCGCTCCACGTCCAGGTCCTTGAGAGGCAGACCCGTCTGGAGTCGAGCGGTAAGTGTACATGCATAGTGATTGTAAGCTGTGCGTGTGGTGTGCCAGGAGTGTGCAGGTTGAACATGTATTTTTATGTGGGCAAGTAGGGGGGTGTACAGGGCCGTGAGGGTGACACATGCGAGGGGTCTCATGTGTGACACATGGATGGTGCTTGTGTGTGTGGGCTTGCATGGCACAGGATGTGGAGGAATGATTGTCAGGTGTGACATGGATGTCGATCGGAACACTGTGACAGTTGGCGGAGGTGTACACATGCATGCAAGTTTGGTGGTGTGTGTGCATGTGTAGTGTACTCCCTATGTTGCATGTGATGTGTGGATGACCTTTGGCTGCTCATGCTGTTGTATGTGAATGGATGGTGCTGGCTGTTGCAATATGCCTGTGGTATGGCTCATGTGTGCAAGTTGAAATGACATGTGTATTGGGGATTGTGATGCCATGTCTGAGGTTTACCAATGCCACTCATGTATGACTGTCATGTGTGTATGAGTCCATTGGACAGTGCCCTGATGCCTGTGTTTTCTTTCTCCCTGTCTGCAGCGTCAACTGATGAAGAGGGCGGAGAAGGTGCTGTGGAGCACAGCGGCATGGGTCGCACCACCAGCGGGAGACGCAAGGTCCGGATCCCCTCCCAGGTTCTGATCTTGTCGGGGAGTGAGGAGTCCGGTGCCGTGTCCCAGGCCGCAGCTGCCGAGGGGAGGTCCAAGAGGTGGAGGTTGGAGTTGGACTCCTCGGCAGCAGAAGGGGCAGCTGGGACCCCACAGGGCCCAACAGAGGAAGATGGCACGGAGTCATCCAGGTTGGTGGGGGGTTTGGAGGAGGAGGAGGCTGTGCAAGCGACAGAGGCGGGGTCTGGAGGTGGGGATTCCACTGGTGCTAGTGGTGCAGTGCAGGATCTGGGACAGGAGGCAGCACAGGCCGCCGCGGAGGTGCCTGTATGCAATCCTGTCCCTGCTCCTGTCACTGCATCATCTTGCACCAGCGGGGATGCCTACCTCCAGACCCGTTCTCAGGGAGGGGATTGGATTACAACACCTGGCCTTCCTCTCCCTGCGGATGTGGCTATCCAGCACCAGGTTGAGCCTGTCCAGGGTGGGGTGGCGTTGCGTCAACGGGCCATGCGAGCTGACCTGCAGTCTTTTCATGATGAGTCTGCACGTCTTCTTGCATGGCTCGTTGACTGCGTTGACCCTCTGGGACAGCTCGCCAGGGCTGGATTCCTCCGTTTCCTGGACCTTGTTCCGACCCCCTCCTCCACGGAACCCCCTATGCCCCAGTCGTCCTCCATGCCATCTTCCCACCCATGTGTCACCTGGGTGCCCTGTGGAGCTGCCTCCGACCGTGCGGCCAGGCTGGTGGACAACAGATCCCTGCCACAGTCGGGAGTCGGACGTCCAGCAGGGGTGGCCACATCAACGACTGCACCCCAGCTGGAGGAGGATGTGCAGGCACCATCAGACAGGGCACATGGACAGCAGCAGCTGCAGCAGCAGGAGGCTGTAGGTGGGAGCCACGATAGCTCGGGGCCTTCAACATCGGAGGGGCAGGCATCGGCCGGAGGGCAGGAGGACCCTGGACGGGAAGTGTCTTCCGTGTGGCAGCGGTTGGGCCACGCCATAGATGCAGAGCGGCGGCGAGCGGAAGAGGCGCGGCTCACGATGGTCAGGGCAGAGAACTCCATGCGGAGGGCCCTGAGGCGGGCCGAGTGCCTCGAGGCAATCCGCAGGGAGTTGGAGGTGAACATGTCGGCGTCCCTGCGGACCCTCAGGGCCATGGAACAAGACCGCCTCCGGGACATAGACGAGGAGTTCGATGATGCCCTGGCCCGGAACACCACTAAGTGAGCCGCTGGATTGGCCCGCCGCCATTGTATATAGTTATTTAGTGATAGGTTTCCTTTATAGTTTATTTTTATTTGGAGTCGACGGACACTGCTCCACCTTTTGTATATAGTTCCATTTTAGATAGGTTTTTTGGTAGGTTTCATTTCTTCTGTTGGGATGATGGACCCTGAATACTTTGTACATAGTTGGACTTTGGATTTGGACATTTTTTTTACTATGAATATTTTTTCCCATGGAGCAATGTTTTTCTATTTCTTTTTTCCCTTCATTTCCCTTTTATGGACTTGAACTTTAGAAGAAATTTTTTTGGATTATCATTTATTGATTTTAATTTGAAAAGGACAGCCAGCTTAATGTTTTTTTTTTTTTACTTGTGTATTTTGTTTAATTTTGATTGCCATTACTGTTGTTATTAATACGTTATTTGGATTTTTTCATTCTTCAATGTGTGGTTTCATCTCATTGTTTTCATGCATGTCATGATATGGGTTTTCAGGTTCACTTGCAACCATTGTGTGTGTGTGAGACACATGTGTTGATTTACATTGTTTCCATTGGAGTAGTATCATGGGCGCATGTAATACTTGGTTGTGTCTTTGGGCTGTGGTGGCTGGCCATGAGGCCCATGCTTGAGGATTGTCAGGGCCTGTGGGCAGGGGGACATGAGTGGGGGCCTGGTGGAGGCTGCCCATGGTGGCTGGGGGTGGGTGGGAGACATGGGTGGGAGCCTGGTGGGGGCTGCCCATGGTGGCTGGGGGGTGGGGGTGGGTGGGAGACATGAGTGGGGGCCTGGTGGAGGCTGCCCCTGCACTGCTAGGGGGTGGGGGTGATAGGGGACATGAGTGGGGGCCTGGTGGAGGCTGCCCCTGCACTGCTAGGGGGTGGGGGTGATAGGGGACATGAGTGGGGGCCTGGTGGGGGCTGCCCATGGTGGCTGGGGGGTGGGGGTGGTGGGAGACATGGGTGAGGGCCTGGTGGAGGGTGCCCATGGTGGCTGGGGGGTGGGGGTGGTGGGAGACATGAGTGGGGGCCTGGTGGAGGATGCCCATGGTGGCTGGGGGGTGGGGGTGGGTGGGAGACATGAGTGGGGGCCTGGTGGGGGCTGCCCATGGTGGCTGGGGGGTGGGGGTGGGTGGGAGACATGGGTGGGGGCCTGGTGGAAGGTGCCCCACACTGCTGGGGGGTGGGGGTGGTGAGAGACATGAGTGGGGGCCTTGTGGAGGCTGCCCATTGTGGCTGGGGGGTGGGGGTGGTGGGAGACATTGATGGGAGCCTGGTGGGGGCTGCCCATGGTGGCTGGGGGTGGGGGTGGTGGGAGACATGGGTGGGGGCCTGGTGGAGGGTGCCCCACACTGCTGGAGGGGGGGTGGTGGGAGACATGAGTGGGGGGCTGGTGGGGGCTGCCCATGGTGGCTGGGGGGTGGGGGTGGGTGGGAGACATGAGTGGGGGCCTGGTGGGCGCTGCCCATTGTGGCTGGGGGGTGGGGGTGGGTGGGAGACATGAGTGGGGGCCTGGTTGGGGCTGCCCATGGTGGCTGGGGGGTGGGTGGGAGACATGAGTGGGAGACATAAGTGGGGGCCTAGTGGGGGCTGCCCATGGTGGCTGGGGGGTGGGGGTGGGTGAGAGACATGAGTGGGGGCCTGGTGGGGGCTGCTCATGGTGGCTGGGGGGTGGGGGTGGTGGTCGACATGAGTGGGGGCCTGGTGGAGGCTGCCCCTGCACTGCTGGGGGGGTGGGGGTGGGTGGGAGACATGAGTGGGAGCCTGGTGGGGGCTGCCCATGGTGGCTGGGTGGTGGGGGTGGTGGGAGACATGAGTGGGGGCCTGGTGGTGGCTGCCCATGGTGGCTGGGGGGTGGGGGTGGGTGGGAGACATGAGTGGGGGCCTGGTGGAGGCTGCCCCTGCTCTGCTGGGGGGGTGGGGGTGGGTGGGAGACATGAGTGGGAGCCTGGTGGGGGCTGCCCATGGTGGCTGGGTGGTGGGGGTGGTGGGAGACATGAGTGGGGGCCTGGTGGTGGCTGCCCATGGTGGCTGGGGGGTGGGGGTGGGTGGGAGACATGAGTGGGGGCCTGGTGGAGGCTGCCCCTGCACTGCTAGGGGGTGGGGGTGATAGGGGACATGAGTGGGGGCCTGGTGGGGGCTGCCCATGGTGGCTGGGGGGTGGGGGTGGTGGGAGACATGGGTGGGGGCCTGGTGGAGGGTGCCCATGGTGGCTGGGGGGTGGGGGTGGTGGGAGACATGAGTGGGGGCCTGGTGGAGGCTGCCCATGATGGCTGGGGGTGGGGGTGGGTGGGAGACATGAGTGGGGGCCTGGTGGGGGCTGCCCATGGTGGCTGGGGGGTGGGGGTAGGTGGGAGACATGAGTGGGGGCCTAGTGGGGGCTGCCCATGGTGGCTGGGGGGTGGGGGTGGGTGGGAGACATGAGTGGGGGCCTGGTGGGGGCTGCCCATGGTGGCTGGGGGGTGGGGGTGGGTGGGAGACATGAGTGGGGGCCTGGTGGAGGCTGCCCCTGCACTGCTAGGGGGTGGGGGTGATAGGGGACATGAGTGGGGGCCTGGTGGGGGCTGCCCATGGTGGCTGGGGGGTGGGGGTGGTGGGAGACATGGGTGGGGGCCTGGTGGAGGGTGCCCATGGTGGCTGGGGGGTGGGGGTGGTGGGAGACATGAGTGGGGGCCTGGTGGAGGCTGCCCATGATGGCTGGGGGGTGGGGGTGGGTGGGAGACATGAGTGGGGGCCTGGTGGGGGCTGCCCATGGTGGCTGGGGGGTGGGGGTAGGTGGGAGACATGAGTGGGGGCCTAGTGGGGGCTGCCCATGGTGGCTGGGGGGTGGGGGTGGGTGGGAGACATGAGTGGGGGCCTGGTGGGGGCTGCCCATGGTGGCTGGGGGGTGGGGGTGGTGGGAGACATGGGTGGGGGCCTGGTGGAGGGTGCCCCACACTGCTGGGGGGGTGGGGGTGGTGGGAGACATTGTGGGGGCCTGGTGGAGGCTGCCCATGGTGGCTGGGGGGTGGGGGTGGTGGGAGACATGGGTGGGAGCCTGGTGGGGGCTGCCCATGGTGGCTGGGGGGTGGGGGTGGTGGGAGACATGGGTGGGGGCCTGGTGGAGGGTGCCCCACACTGCTGGGGGGGTGGGGGTGGTGGGAGACATGAGTGGGGGCCTGGTGGAGGCTGCCCATGGTGGCTGGGGGTGGGTGGGAGACATGAGTGGGGGCCTGGTGGGGGCTGCCCATGGTGCCTGGGGGGTGGGGGTGGGTGGGAGACATGAGTGGGGGCCTGGTGGGGGCTGCCCCTGGTGGCTGGGGTGGGGGTGGTGGGAGACATGGTGGGGGCCTGGTGGGGGCTGACCATGGTGGCTGGGGGGTGGGGGTGGTGGGAGACATGGGTGGGGGCCTGGTGGGGGCTGCCCATGGTGGCTGGGGGGTGGGGGTGGTGGGAGACATGAGTAGGGGCCTTGTGGAGGTTGCCCCTGCACTGCTGTGGGAGTGGGGTTGGGTGGGAGACATGAGTGGGGGCCTGGTGGGGGCTGCCCATGGTGGCTGGGGGGTGGGGGTGGTGGGAGACATGAGTGGGGGCCTGGTGGGGGCTGCCCATGGTGGCTGGGGGTGGGGGTGGGTGGGAGACATGAGTGGGGGCCTGGTGGGGGCTGCCCATGGTGGCTGGGGGTGGTGGGAGACATGGGTGGGGGCCTGGTGGAGGGTGCCCCACACTGCTGAGGGGAGGAGGGGGGTGGGAGACATGAGCAGGTGTGCAGGGTAGTCCCCTGTTTTGTGGGCTGCCTGCAGGGGCCGTGGAGGGTGTACAGGGTACACCTGTGAGGACCCACCCAGCCTAATCGTGTGTGATTATTCCCGTGCACCGCTGTAATACACGTACCCAGCCAAATCGCGTGTGATAATTCCCGCGCACCCCTGTAATACACGTACCCAGCCAAATCGCGTGTGATTATTCCCGCGCACCTCTGTAATACACGTACCCTGGCTAATCACGTGTAAAACTTCACGCGTACCCCTGTCATACACGTACCCAGCCAAATCGCGTGTGAAAATTCTCGCGTTCCCCTGTAATACACGTACCCTGGCTAATCGCGTGTTTAACTTCACGCGTACCCCTGTCATACACGTACCCTGGCTAATCGCATGTAAAACTTCCCGCGTACCCCTGATATGAACGTTACCCGCTTTGCGTTCCTTGTTTGGCAGCCCTATAAACTGGTCCAGGGTTAGCGCAGCCCTTTGCGAGGATTTAGCGATTTTGATGGCTTCTCCTTGCGCGAGGGCGTTCTTGGGGCCGTTACTGGCGCTGCTGCAGGGTCGCTGCGATACTCTGCGCCACGGCTGGTTTGGGAGCCTAAAATCCATGAATACGCTGTGCGCGGAAATTGGTTTTGGCGCACGCGCCTGGCGCAGACAATCGCACACGGACACTCTGCGCCAGCCGCTTGCGACACTTTTCTGCGAAATTCTATGAATTACCCTGTAAGTCACATCCCTTAACTTTGCTTTTCTCTCAGAGGTTGAATAGCACCTCTTCCAGTTTGGAAATAGGATTTCAGAGAGGCCCCGATATCAAATAGATTGTCATACAATGTATGTAATGCATTCAACCCAAAAAGCCATTTAGCCTGATTCATGGAATTGTTTGCATGAAAAACCCAGATTTGCACGCCTTTCTGCCCGAAAATTCCCATACTTCAAACAGGGATTTTTCGGGCTGAAAGGTGCACAAATCTGCTTTTTTTCACGCAAATAATTCCATGAATCAGGTCGATTATAATTTTCATATTTCTAATATATTTGCTGATTTGGGGCATGATGCCCATTACTAAATTCTGTGTGTGTTTGTGAACAAGTCAACTTCCAGATTTACTTGTCAATCAACCCTTAAACTGCAGAATATTTCCTAACAATTCAGGTAGACACCTTTAAATTCAGAGTTAATTGTCTTCCAGCCAAAGAGGCAAATAAGGTGCATACCCAAACTAACATAAGTGTGACATTCAAGAAGATGCTAGTTTTAGATGGTTGGTCCTTCATCAGATACATTGTTTATGTATGTTAAAATGTGGCTTTTTCAGTCTATAGACACTGCATACAAGTGAAGAGGAACACTTGGAAAGGAGAATATACATCATATTTGTTTTCTTATATAGTGCCAATTTACAGGAGAAACTGTTCCAAAGATCTTGGCAGCATATGTTAAAATGTCCAATTATTGTTACCCACATCGTGGTACTTATTTCTCATTTGAATGGGTAGTGTGGTGAGTCAGGACAAGGAGTTGGACTCACATTGGTCATTTGTTTTATTTTAAATAATAAGAATAATAACTCTCCCTACTGCTAGGGGAATGCTTTATACCTGACCAAACTAACTAAGTGTGCTCATCTGTCATCAAAAGTCCAATGAAAAATGTCCTCAGTTCAAAACCTACTTCTATCTGACCCTAGCACTAAAACTAATAACTAAAGATTGCCAAAATATATGTCTTCTGGCACCTTCCCTTTAGCCGTATGTCTGGGAGCTTTATTTCAGGAGGTTTTCCAATTGCAACAAGTCTGATGTTACCACTAACTGGAAACAAGTTAGTAGAACTATTTATCCTGGTACACAGTGGGCCTCATTATGAGTCACCCGGTATGGAAATAACGGTGGCGGTAAATCCGCCACCACCGTTGTTTCCATACCGGGTAATCTCGAGTACTGCAGGTGTTGGTGTCATTCGCGCCAGGTCTGACCTGGCGGGTTTAACAACACTCGCCTGCAGGCAGACGTGCAAACACTGGCAACCTCACAAGATGGAATTTGGGATTTACCAAATTCCGCCTCCGGAATTCCTGGGTCACCGGGGTCGTAATGCCCCGGTAATTCCGGGAATCACGGAGGCGAAATGGTAATACGAGTCCTGCGGTAACATGCTGGAATTTCAGGCATGGTTACCGCCGGACTCGTAATGAGGCCCAGTGTGTCTTGTATGAGCTACTGTGTTTGTGCCGTATTTTCATAGGTAGGTATTCCCAGAGTATAGAGGATGTAGTCTTTTACATTCCTTCCTCTGTATATTAGACCTTTACTCTTTTTATCCTTGACTCTCTTTCGGTTGGGGTTTGGTATACCCTTAACAATTGTGTGGCACCAACCATCCTCTGGCCTCTCTACTTGTTTACCCTGTTCATGTCTTTGATTTTTTAGATTGATACTTGAGCTTAAATCAGAGTGGTTTTCAAAGTCTCTTAGTAATGGCTCCCATTGTTCATCCCTAACTATACTTGGCAGCTTTCTAGCTTTCGAGTTGTTTCCCAATCAATATATTTCTGCTGTCTTAATGATTCACAGTCAATGTAGGGGGGACCCTCTTTGGTATTTCCTAGCCTGTAGGTTTGTGCTTTCTCATGGACTTATAATCAATATTGGTTACAACTCTCCTTGGTGTCTTCCAATAGGTATGCTCAGGCTTTCTCAAGGCTTCAGATTCAATATTGGTTATAATTCTCCTTGGTATTTTCCAAAATGTATGCTCAGGCTTTTTCAAGGCTTCACATTTAATATTACCAACAACTGTCCTGGGTATCTCCCAATATATCTGCTCAGACTTTCTCCATGCACCGTAATCACTGTTGCAACTTTGGCTACTTCCTCCGCTTTCCCCGCTGTTCTCTATGCCGACTCTCTGGCGTCCTTATCTGGCGTTCTCTCTTTCGCGGGCTGCAGTGGGATTTGTGGCTCCACACTGCTCTGTGCCACCAATATGTTGCTACGTCAGAAGGCTTCCCCAATGTATGGCTCTCTGTCTCTCTTCTCAATCGGTTCGTCCCTGTTACGTAGAAGTTCGCGTTCAAAGTGGAGTTCAGTTTCTCTTCAGGTGTCGTATTTGTTCCAGCATTACTTGAAGCCAAACAAAAGGAAAGCACATTACTTGTAATTGAAGGCAATCCCATATAGGCAGACAGTGTTGCTTCCATAGGGTGTTCCTTGTGTGAATGAGAGTTCTTGTCCCCTTAGGGGGAGTCACTCCCAGTGAGGTCCCACTTGCCTCCCAAGGGAGGGTCTTGCAGAGCGAACTCACGTCCCTAGCCTCAAAGGGGTTTAGTCCCCCCTGGGGAGAAGGGGCAAATACTCTTGATTTGTCACAGTAGCCTGGAGGAAAATCAAACTCCCATCAGTGCACAGCTCCTCCTTAACAGCGTTGTATGGTTCATGCTATCCTTTTCCCCTCAAATGTCACATTTTAGTTTTTCACTAACCTTCTTTTCCGGCTTTTACCTGTGCATGTCTCTCCCCTGCATATGAAAGCAGTGTGGAGCTTATTAGTTCCCCTCCTTGACCTGCAGTATAGCAAGTGGCGGCTCATCCATAATGGGTGAGGGAGTGCTGTAAGGAAGGCATGGGGCCTCATTACGAGTATGGAGGTAGCCATGGTGCTATTAGCGTCATGGCTGCCTCCATACCGGGCTCCAATACCGGGTTACTGCAATGAGGAATTACTGGGTCATTCCGACATTGGAGGACCCAGTGATTCCTCCTTGCAGGAACACATCCCCATTCCCATTTGAGCCCCCATAGGGCTCAATGGGAATGGGGAGGGAACTAATAACGGCACTGTTAATAACAGCCCGTTATTAGCTCCCTCTTCCCCTCGTGGGACCCGCTAAGGACGCCTGGTTTTACCAGGCGTCCTTAGCGGGTCCCGCAAAGGGAACCTCGTAATCGGCACTCCCGTAATGAAGGGTGCCGGTCCCGTACCGGCACCCTTCATTACGGGAGTGCCAGGGTTATAATGAGGCCCATGGTATCAAACAGTAAGACAGACACAAGTGACCACTGTTCAAGGGTGTTTATTGAACTTCAGTTAGGTGAAAAACACTTATCTAAACCTAACTCTAAAGATGGGAGCAAGCTACGACCATCAAATAATAATAACGCAGCCCTAGTCAAGTCAATCAAAATAAAAGGGCCTATACTAATAAATCGATTGCCAATCCTTACTTCTAAATACAAATAGTGTGGGAAACAATGTTATGCAAAATGAAAAGTGTCCAGAAATGATATGTCAGGATATTCAAGCCGTTGTCTTCCCTTCACTGCGTTTTCAGCAAGGGACAAGGCAGCACACTTAATGTTAGCACAGTCTCAGGCTTCTATAACACGAGGATGCAGTTCAAATCTCAGTATCAGGGCCTTCTAGGTCAAAGTCTCTTTGCCATTCAAAGTCTCTTACTTCAGAGGGCCTGATGCGACAAACAAAGATTCAAAAGTTCCTTTCTCCTTAGGATTCTCATGTATAACTTCTTGACTGATTTTTGATTCACCCCAGAACCCCCTCCGCCGGGCTCAGATCCCTTTAACACACAAAACTTTCTCAGGTGATTCACTGTTCACCCCGGATGCCCCTCTTCCGGGTTCAGATCCACTTTAACACAAAGTTTCAATTGATCTCCCTCCGCCGAACTGGGACCAACTTGCTCTTCTTTTTCCAAACTTTCTTTACTTCAGAAATCAAAGACTTTCGATTGTGCGTGGGATTTTGCTCAACCCGTCGCAGGACCACTTCGATTCACAATTATTCACTCTTTTCTCGATGTGCTCTCTTTCTTACTTTCACTTAGCCAATTCTCCGCTGGATATCTTAGAGAGACTTTCGATTGAGCACCCAAGCAGTGCTAGACCACTCTGTCAAAGGTATCTCAAAGTTCAATCATTCATCATCAGTTCAACTTTACTTGCGTTTTTTATCACACACATTTTAACAATGTTCGTTCCAGCGCCCGCAATACAATGATGCTGCTTGCAACCTTGGCTTCAACACAGACCTGTCTTTTATCGGTCTCCCCAACTCATCGGCTGTGTTGATTTTCTGCTTTGAAATTGGAACCAAGGACAGTACCACAGAGGCTTGTGATTCCCCCTGCCTTGATTACTGACACAGGAGGGCGACAGGTATCTTCAACACACAATGCAGGATTCTTCAGCCTGGTTTCCTGGTCTTACGTTTTCTATTTTTGAGGCCTCTGGAAAGTAACGGTTCCTTTTCGAAAAGGTCCAGGGAATTTCCCTCCTTGTGATTACCCTTCAGTCTTGCCGTCTTTCCTCTCATGTTAAACTGCCATCTTAAAACTGCTGTTTACTTGAGTGTTCTGCCTCACTCAGAGTGTGCTCCTGTGCCCCGTCCTTTTTTCCACGTGGGGAAGGGTGATGGAAGTCAGGTGTGTGTGATGATTAGTAATTGCCTGACCTTGCCTGAACATTGTATTGGGAAATGTCAGTTATAATGCTCGGGTGTTAGTGCGTTTTCTCTCATCGAGGGGTTTCCGTGAGAAAGTGTTCGTGTTGTAAAGGGGGAGGGGGCTATAGTTCCTATGTATACTACTTGGTAGGATGGGCAAAAGGTGTTTCAGGGAAGGGGATAGCGTGTCTCAACATCCTGTGTCCCACTCCCACTCGCACTCCCTGAAGACCCCTCATCCAAGTGATCCTCCCACTCTGCTTCACCCCCAGGAACTGGATCCAAAAGCCATGGCAGTGTCCTGGCCACCTGGATGACAGATCCCAGGGACTAGCAGGCAAGACACCATCTGATTTCTCACAGTGCCGACCCACCAGAAGCCTTGCTCATTATGGCGGAACCAACGAGGCAGTCCAGTGTGAGCACCAAGCACTCCCCTAGCTGCTTTATGAAGCCAAGTGAGCGCTCCTGAGCTGTCTTAACTGTCCAAGGGAAATGTGGTTTCTCTTTGACCGTTTTTGTTCCTCAGCCTGCATGTTCAATGTACTATGCAAGTCTATGGGCATTTTGCTTCCCCAGCTTTGCCTGGCCCATTGGGAATTCAAGATGTGGAACTGCATGTGAATGTGAATGGGGGCACGCCCGCAGTACCACACACCTAAGATCATAACTACAATATAGGACAACTACGACCAAAGGCTGTAATACAACCACAACCAACAGATGTCACTCCCCACTTTCACTGTTTTTACTTTCCCACTATGCTGTCCCTCCTCCCAGTCTTGTGCTGTCCCTCCTCCCCACCCCTTGCACAGTTGCTCCTTCTTCCTTGCACTATTACTTCTCCCCCCTTGCGCTCTCCCTCCTCCACCCTTGAACTGTCCCGCCCCCCCAACCCTTGCTCTGTTGCTCCTTCCCCCTGTACTGTCCCTCGTTCCCCTTTGCACTGTCCCTTCTCCCCATCTTGCACTTTCTCTCCTTCCTCCCTTGTGCTATCGCTCCTCTCCACTTGCGCTGTTGCTCCTCTCCCAATGTGCTGTCGTACATCCCACCTTGAGCTGTCGCTCCTCCCACCTTGTACTTCTTCCTTTTCTAGTGCTGTCACTCCGCCCACCTTCACGCTTGCATTCCACTCACCATTGTGATGTTGATCAGCCCCCATTGTGCTGTTGCTCTGCCCCCATTTACCCTGTCACTCCTTGCCCCCATTTGCACAGTCACTCCTTCATTCAAATGTTGTACAATTCTCGTGTGTACTGTTGCTGGCCTGCCTATCAGTTTATGGATTTTTTTAATTCTTTTTTGTGATGTCATTTATTTCTTATTCATCCCCATACAGTGCTTCTCCCCCCACGCCCCCAGCATTGCCCTTCATTCCTTCCATGCTGCCATCTTCTCTGGGCTGTCATTTCTCATTCATTTCCTTCATGCTAAATGGTAATTGCTATAAACAACCACAAATGTCAAAAGATTGGGTTTGTCAATGCTTGTTTTACT
This sequence comes from Ambystoma mexicanum, assembly GCF_040938575.1. NCBI lineage: Eukaryota > Metazoa > Chordata > Amphibia > Caudata > Ambystomatidae > Ambystoma > Ambystoma mexicanum. The sequence continues at coordinate 828,885,783 of NC_090939.1, forward strand.
GGGCTTCTGTGTTATGGCAAGCATTATGTCTTATTACGTGGCTAGATTAGCATTTTGGTGCAGCCAGTCTGGCTATTTATTACCTTGACATGACATTTCTACTGGACATTATGATAAAGCAAGCATGATGTGTTGTTACATGGCAAGACTGGCATGTTGGTGCAAACAGTTTTGACATGTGTTCATATTGTGGCATGGCATTTTTAATGGCTACGCCAAGAGGAGTATGTTCTTACGTGGGAATACTGCTGCTCTATATCGCCAGAACCAGCGTAGACCGATTTTCTTATAGTATCGTTACAGATGTGATGCGCAAAGAAAACATAAATATGTTGATGTATGTGAATAGTGACATATATAAATGTATGGGCACAAATTGGGAAGACCCCCCACAACCCTCCCCTTGATTTTGTTCAGGGTCCCTCCCAAAGCTTACACTGTTGGTTACTTGTATATATTTGTTATTTTTATGAGTTAGCCTACAAAGCCAATTGCAAACTGTCTGCCTTTTCAACCACTTTTCCACTTAAAGTGCGCTGTAAAATGCACCATTTTCACCAACTATTGAAAAAGATGTCTCAGGGGAAGAACCTGCACGACCCTCCTTTTGACTGGTTCAGTGCCCCTCCCAAAGCTCAGTCACGCCTCCGCCACTCTAACAAAATAATTCACCATCCACCACTGAGTATAACACTGCCTTTATGGCACTCTCAAGCAAGAAAATGCAGGCATGCTGTTATTTCACAGCCGTACAGTGCCTGGGGAGAGTTGCCAATGACACCACAAACAGTAATTTGGACAGGCCTGTGCCATGTGCAAAATTGTAAAAGCAAAGGAAACTTAGGCTTTGCGTTACTTTACTGTTAAAATACAGTTGGACTGTTAAACTTGCTCAAATATCCAGTGCGCGGAAATTGTAGTGCACCTTTACTAATTCAATTTGGCATGAAGTTGGGCAATGAGCCCTATGATTTCAGCGCACTGGGTATTTGTGCAAGTATATCAGTCCAAATGTATTTTAAAATGTGCTTGAAGATGGGCCAGTGTTCCGGCGCTATAAAAAACAAAATTTAAATTAAAAAAATCAAAGTGACATCAATAACTCTGTAAAGCCCTTTCCAAAGCCAGATTTATGCTCAATAAAGGCAAATAAATAAATCAAATGAATGCTGGGAGAAGAGCTTTGGAATCATATCAATGGTAAAAGGCGCTATACAAATGCCCAATACCATAACATTTAGCGCTGGACTTTTGTTAATTACAGTATAATGTTAACATAATTTGTTTTCATTGTCTCTATAGTTTTATTAAACTTGTACACAAAACATACAAACGATATTTATCAATATATTACATAAATATTCTTTTTTCCTCTTTTGCTCTTCTTTTCCTTCCATCATAATACATAAATCATGATAATCCCTCAATTAAGAGCTATCTTCATAATATAAACCATGACTCACAGAATCAGAGCAATCCCTTAAATAGCTCACTGGACTCAGCGTGGCCTGATACGCAAGTTCGAATCTGTTATGGGGGACCGGGGTTCCTGTCCCCGCCATTGTAGTGATGCCACTGATAGTGGGATGGCCCGATGGGCCCATCACCCACGAGGAGTGACAACGACACAGGTGTTAGCTGGTATGTAACTGCTGAGCGGAAAATCGCTCAGCCCTTTTATTGATGCAGTCACCCACAAATGTGACCATGCACACGTGACTCAGCGCACACCTTCTGTGGTCGGGTTGAGATCACAACATCCCATGCCAAGGGTAAAGACAAACAAATGATTAACATTTAAGATGGCATGTGGTACAACAATTCCTGCACTTGCACCGACCTCATTAGTCGTTAGAAAACATTGTTCTGCACATATACACATTGGTGGGTGACACACCTTTGGAGCTTGGTTCTCAAAAGCTTTATTAGTCCAATATGGAAAATGGGGGTCGCACCATTGGCCGGAAAATCCGCACCGGGGATACTGGGGCCACATCAGCAGATGGTCAGAGGGCAGTCCTTCTGTGTCGGCTCACCAATGATGGAAATCGCTTCACTAGGGGGCCACATCAGCTTTCTTCTTGCCAGTAGGTCTCTGGTCCGTCTGCTATAGGATGGTCTTCCAGCACGCCTGGGTGGTCTTTGTCCCTTGCAGCAGACCGTAGTCTGGAGTCTTTTGGTCCCCATTTCCCCCATGCAGATGGGGGCAAGAAGAGGACACTCTCCTGGCGTTGCTCAACAGGTTAGGAACTGCTGATCGGCAGAGGGCAGAGCCGTGCCCAGGTTCCCCCTTCAGGCAGGAGTTCTTCCTTGCTACCTCTGTGGCGTCAGTCCCTTCCTGTTGAGGTTCCCTCTGCTTGAGTCGGCACATACAGCACCCAAGGCTGCGCAGTGCTCAGCTCTTCACTCTGGGTCTTACCTTGAACTTCTTTTGATACAGTGGCAGCAACTGCTATGCCGTGGCCAGCCTCCCCCAGTCAGGAGTTCTTCCTGGCTTGCCTTTTGCCTGGCCTCATGAGCACTCGCTTCAGGGCGAGCTGCGGCTTGGCTGAGGCTGTTGTCCACTTGTGGTCTCCACACAGGCAGGAGTTCTGTCTGGCTCGCCTCAAGTGTAGGGCCACTGTGGTGGCGGAGTTTGCTGCACTGCATTTTGGTGTTGGGGGTGGTGGGACGTACCCCGCTGCTTGACCCGCTCCTGGCCTGCTGGCCACAAGAATAGGCAAAGTCACTGTGGTGGCTTGCGTGAAGCCTTGGCGACTTTAGTTGTTGCCGTGCCTTTCATCATTCCCAGGCGGGGGCTGACAGCAGCCTGTTCGTATCCAGATTCTGCCTGACTACATGAGCACTCTCTTTGGGGAGAGCCGCGGTCATGCCAGCGTCATGGCAGGCACCTGTGGTGCTTGGGTGCAGGATGGGCAGTGGTCCATGTCGTGCCATCTGCTGACTCCCTTCCCGGCGGGAGTGTTCCCTCACCGTCATGGGCTCCAAGGTGCAGCCATTGTGGTACCGGTTCTTGCCGTGCCGCTCTTCTCCCGTTGAGTGTTGGGGACATGCCCCAATGCACGACCTGCTCCTGGACCTTTGGCCGCAAGGATAGGCAGGTTCACAGTGGTGGCTACCTTCAAAAGCCACAGCGGCGCCAGGTGTTGCTGAGCCACACTTCTCCCCCCAGGCCTCTTCCCCAGGTAGGAGCTGCTTTAGGCAGTGCATCACCCCCCCGCACCGCTGATGGGAGTGCCTTGTCTGAGGCAGTGCCTCTCTTCCCTGACGGGAGCGCCTGCTTCGAGAGGTGGTGCACCTCGCCCCCTGACGAGAATGCCTGCTTTGAGTGTCCAGTGAGCCAGGGTGATCCTCTGGCTTTTACACCAGGCAGGGGCTTGTAGCGCTGTTGCGGTGTGGGCCACCAGTTCTCCCGCCAGGCAGAAGTACCAAACGTCCTTGTGGCAGCAAGGGCTGCCAGACCTCGCCCAGGCAGGAGTACATAATGTCCTTGTGGCAGCATGGGCTGCCAGTCCTCCCCCAGGCAGGAGTACATAATGTCCCTTTGACAGCATGGGCTACAAGTCCTCGCACGGGCAGGAGTACATAATTGTCCTCCACCAGGCAGAGTGCTCAACAGTCATGTGGTGGCTTGGGCCACTAATCTCCCCCAGGCAGTTTCTTTTTCCACTTTCCTTGGATGGCGGCATGGGCCGCATCCTCTCCAACCACTAGGCGGGAGGTTTATGGATCTTTACCCATGCTGGTGGCAAGTGCGCCGCATTCTCCCTCAAGGTGGGAAAAAGTGTTTTTTTCCCTCTGTTTGCGGCTCAGGGAAAGCCGAGCCATTGGCTCTCCCCCCGGAAGGAGATTTCCAGTTCACTCGCGTTGGCGACGGCTTCAGCGGGCCTCTCGGCATCTCTCCCCCTTGCGGGAGCTAAGCTGATGATGATGGCGGTGTTCCGTGCCACCCCTTCATCTCCCACAGGCGGGATAAGTTAATTGGTTACTGTAGCTCAGTGCTGTGCGGTGGTGAGCTGCTTCACTCCCCAGGGTGGGGACATTTGAAAATTGTTAATTTCTGTTTTTATTTCTCTGCGGCACGGTAGAGGCTGCGCCATGTACTCCTTGTGGCGCTGGCCCTTTAAGAGCGCGCACGTGCCGGGGTGACGTTCACTCCGTCGCATGACCTGTATAAATAAACAGGGCATTCCCCGGTGGCGTCAGAATAACCGTGGAGCCCACACGAGTAACATCTCTGTCTCCATGTCTGTGTGTCATGGGGGGCTCACGGACGGCGGTGTCGGAACACCGCTAACAGTGGCGACGAAGACTGGATCACTCCCTGGGACAGGCGGCGAAATTCGCTCGTTGCGCGGATGATCGTATGTGAGCGCATCGGCGATATCTGACCGCGGCGAGGGGAGAGACACACGTGGCCGGCGGCCATTTTGTTGAATAGGCCTCGGATGATCATAGCCTCATAACGAGACATCCGTGAGCCATCCGGACCCAATTTTTGGATAACTTAGTGGCAAATAGCCACTGGAAGCAGCACGTGTCATTTTCGCGATGACCTATTGACAGTTTCACTGTTTTTCACCGAGTTTGTGGTGTGACCCCTCTGGAAGCCTGCTGGATGCAAGTTGGGGCCTACCCTGCTCAATTATTGGACTCTCCATTGTCTGTCGGCTGGCCAAGGCTGTGCTTCGTGGATCTGCATGTGCCTAGCCACAGTGAAAAAGTGGTGCCATCGGTGTTGGCTGTGTCTGGTGGTGAGTTGCGGTTCCATTATTTGGATACATTTGGGGTGCCTGTGCGCTTACCACCATGAGCCAAGCTGCGGCGGCCGCAGCTGCTGCACAACAACAGGCTACTCCCGCAGCTCAGCCTCCGCTGTCCTGCCGCCAAGACCTCTGCTCTGCTTAAGCCACCTGTTTCCCTACAGCCAATGCCTGAGTTTGATATCTCGGGCACACCTTCAAGTCTGGGACAGAGGTGGAAGATGTGGATGGACAGACTTGAGATGTACTTCAGGGCCACGATGGAGATGAGCGACGACAGTAAGTTGGCCACCCTCCTACATTCTGCTGGCCCGGCAGTGCATGAGATATTTCTGTCCCTGCAACCTGCGGATGGGTCGTTTGCGGCAGCAAAGGATGCGCTCTACAACCATTTTCTACCGATGGCGAATGCAGATTATGAACGTTTCCTTATGGGGACTGCTCCGCAAAAGGATGACGAGACTCTTGATGTCTTCTATGGGTGGCTGCGCAGACTGGCGGCGCCATGTGCGTGGAACGACCCGGACGTTATGATCCGTAACCAACTCATACAAGGGTGTGCCTCTGGCAAACTGCGGCACCAAATACTACGTGAGCCTGGCATCACCCTTCCCCGCATACTGGAACTTGGAAGATGCCATGAGGTGTCCGAGTTGTGGGCAACTAGAATGGAAGCGGGCGTGCGCCCAGGCAAGGTGGAGGAGGTCTGCGCAGTCAGCAGAGACCGTGGATCTAGACGCCCCATGAACACCCAGGGTACACGACCACAAGTAGCGCACTCCTCGTGCCAAAAATGCGGGTACGACCTCCCGCACCCAGCGGAATGCCCAGCCACGGGAGTGAAGTGTGGTCGGTGCGGGGGTGCAGACCATTTTGCCAGGATGTGCAGGACAACAGCTCCGAAGGTAGTTCCCAGGGGGCCTGTCCGGGCCGGTTTCTTCCGCCCCCAGAGGGCGTCAAACGTTGCCCAAGTGGACCAGGGTGATGAAGGGGCCCCTCAAGAGGGTGAAGAGGAAGAAGAGGATGAAGAAAACATTTTCTTCGTGTCAATTGTGAGCATGCTGAGAAATCACTCCAAGAGACAGCCCAGGTGCAACGTGCTGATCAATGGGGACTCGATACCAATGCTAGTAGACACCGGTGCATCAGTAAATGTGATGGCCAGACAGCATTACGATACGATGCAGGCCCCGCCAACACTGACTGCACCGAGGGCACGCATCTTTACTTTTGGAGGCAACCAGCCCATTCCCCTGGATGGTGTGTTTGTGGCAGAAGTTCAGTACGGCGAGTCATTCATCCGTGCTAGATTTTATGTCACACCGGTAAGCAACAACACTCTGCTGTGCGGCTGCAGAAGCCCTTGGCATTGTGACATTCGCTTATTCGGTGTACCTGGACGACATACAGGTGCTCCTTGCCAAGCACATCTCCCTGTTTGAAGGAATTGGACAGTTGGTGGGTGAGCTGGTACGGCTACACATTGATGAATCGATCCAACCAGTGGCGCTGAAGCACCGGCGAGTACCGTTTCATCTCAGGGACCTGGTGGATCAAGAGCTGGACAACCTCGTAGGTTTGGACATTATTGAAAAGGTGGAGGGCCCCACTCCATGGGTCTCACCCATCGTCATCGCACGCAAGCCCAAACAGCCCGATGCCATGAGAATCTGCGTGGACATGCGCCTCCCGAATAAGGCAATAAAGAGAGTGCAGCACTTGACCCCCATGTAACGCTCACCTGATTCCCACGGAGGCGCAGGTCGTGGCAGGAAGGTGTCTGTGACTCGAAAGGTGATGTGCAGGACTCGATGGGCTTCTGGGGTCGAACCTCTTCGCACTGTGTGACGAACTCGTAGGGTGAGGTTTCTGCAGGTGAAAGAATATAGGGGTTAATGGTCTGGGTTGTGTAATGCCTCTCTTCCTCTCTCTCCCCAGCTTCTCCGTAGAGCCCCCTGGTCAACGTGCTCACCTTAGATAGGTGAATGCTGGACTCTCCATCTGCGTCTGATGCAGGGCGCTGTTGCCAGTTCCTTCACTGGTGAAACATAGGCCTCTTGGACTCAGAGGACCGTTACCATCGTTAATAGCACGAGCGGTGAGTTTCCAGACACCTTTTTAGTCTTTATAGTCTTTAGAGTCTTTAGGTGCGAGGCAGGACTTCGTATGATGCTCTTCTCCCCTTTTGCTTGCAGGACTCTTGAGGAAGATGAAATAAAGCGCCTGGAAATGCGTGAGTAAATGCAAGCGCTCTAGCTGTTTTTTCCTTTGCAGCGTAGTTCGTGTTGAAGAGGCACCGGAGTATTTGCAGGCGTTCTATTGTGAAGAGCGCGATGAGCGTAAGTAAATACCTGTCTAAGGTCTCTTCTTTTGTCTTTCAGAAGTTTGTTTGCAGCGCCGGAGTCCGCGGAATGCCCGTAAGTAAATACAATGCTTTTACCTCCGCAGGCGGCGATGCAGCGTGAAGAATTCCAGAGTTCTCGGAGTGCCGGTAAGTAATGACAATGCTTTTGTCTTCACAGGCGAAAATACAGCGTGCCGAAATGACCGCAGCCGATGGATCAGGTGAGTAAGCACTGTAAGTTAAGTCTGCCTTGCTAACCTGCTGTTTCTTGTCTCTGCAGGTGCTGCTGTCGACTGGATACAGGAATGGTGAGTATGATTCTTGCAGATTCAGGATTGAAAGAAGAAAGACTGGAACAGACTCGGTGAGCGTTTTGCTGCAGATGCAGAATGACGCGAAGCACGTTTCTTCTATCGGGTGTGGTTTAAATAGCCTTGGAGTGATGAGGCGTCTTCCTCCACAGCCCCGCCTAGGTAAGAAAAGAGTTCCAGTTCTAGAAGCTTTCCCATGCTGAATCCAGGGAATGGAGCTGCCCCACCCAGGTAAGAAAGTAGTTCCTGTTCACAGAGGACTTCTAAGAGGCTGGTAAGTAAGCAGCATGGTCTGCTGCAGGTAAGTCCACCCAAACATCTGCACACATATTATGAGCCCGGCGCTTCCAGTGCCGGGACCGATGATTCTGATGAGCCTGGTGCCACCGGCGCCAGGACAAGGTCCAAAAGGTCCCCGTGGGGACCGGCTGGTGCCTAGGATTAGGGTTAGGGGCCTGCTTCCAAGGACGTTGGGCTGGTCCTGGCTCCTTGGAAGCAGTGATCATGACAGTACCCCCCCTCAAGGCCCCTCCTAAGCGTGTCTTCTCCGGGGGTTTTGGCTTGTCGGGGTGATTCAGATGGAATCTCTTGACCTGACGAGGTGCGTGGACATATTCTGAGGGTTCCCAAGACCTTTCCTGGGGACCGTATCCCTTCCAATCGACCAGATAGTATAATTTAGATCTGGAGATTTTGGAGTCTAGGATGTTCTTTACTTCGAATTCGAGTTCTCCGTCCACCAAAACGGGTTCTGGGAGTTCAGTCAATCGAGTTTCTGGTTGTACTGGTTTTAATAAGGAGACATGGAATACTGGATGTATTTTCATATGCGTAGGCAATTCCAATTTGACTGCCACCGGATTAACTATGGTAGAGATGGTGTAGGGTCCAAGGTATCTCGGGTTGAAGGTGCGGGATCCTTTTAGAGGCAGGTGCTTAGTGGATAACCAGACCTGGTCTCCTACTGCGTAGTGAGGGGCCTCTTTACGGTGTCGATCTGCTCCTTTTTTGACTTGAGCTTTAGCTCTTTGCAGATGGGCAGTGGCTTCCTTAAAAGCACGGGTAATCTCAGAGTGTAAATGATCCACAGCTGGTGTTTCGAATTCTTGGGGAGGATCCAAATTAGAGGTTCTAGGATGATGTCCATATAATAGGAAGAAGGGAGTCTTCCCGGTTCCAGAATGAGTCGAATTGTTGTAAGCGTATTCAGCGATCCATAGAATATCCTTCCAAGGGTTTTCAGTTTGTTGGAGCATGCAACGCAGATATTGCTCTAGAGTCTGATTAGTCCTCTCGGTTTGTCCGTCAGTTTGGGGATGGTGACTGGTTGAAAGTCTTACATCAATCTGGGCTAGATGACAGCAACTTCGCCAAAAGTGGGAGATGAATTGACTTCCCCTATCGGAGATTAAAACCGAGGGAAAACCGTGTAACCGAATGATGCTTTCTAAGAATTCTCGGGCCAATACCGAAGCCGAAGGTAGGCCCTTCAGGGGAATGAAATGAGCCATCTTGGAGAATAGATCCACGACTACTAAAATGGTATTATACCCTGAGCATGGAGGTAAGTCCGTGATGAAATCCATGGACAGGGTATGCCATGGACAGGGAGGAATATCCAGAGGGTGTAAAAGGCCGGCTGGTTTCTCCTTCTGACTTTTATTCTGGGCACACACACCGCAGGAGATTACAAAGTCTCTAATATCCTTCTTCCATGATGGCCACCAGAAATGTCTTTTGATCTTTTCCATGGTTTTGGTAATGCCAGGGTGACCCTCCATCAGAGAGTCGTGATAAGCGGAGATTACTTGTTTTTGTACTTTCTCACAGGGCAAGTACAATCGTCCTTGGAAATATGGTAGGTCTTGATCCACTGAGAATTCTTTTCCCTTTAATTGCCAGTCCTGCAAATCGGCCGGAGTTAGGAGTGCCTTGACTGCAGTCTTGATGTCTTCAAAGGATTGAGTGCTGACTAACCCCAAAATCCTTTGTTCTGGGATTATGGGTATTGGTTCTGGATTGGTCAAATGTTCATCTACTCCCATCCGAGAGAGGGCATCTGCTTTTCCGTTTTTACTGCCGGGTCGATAAGTGATTATAAAGTCAAACTCAGCCAGAAACAGAGCCCAGCGAAGCTGTCTGGAAGACTGAGCTTTGGCCGTCTTCAGGTATTGTAGATTGCGGTGATCAGTCATTACGGTGACTGTGTGTCTGGCTCCCAAAAGATAATGTCGCCAGGCTTTAAAGGCCGATCTGATAGCTAAAAGTTCCTTGTCTGTAATGGAATAGTTGATCTCGGGAGCCGAGAATTTGCGGGACCAAAAGGCTACAGGATGTAATTGGTGTGTGACTGGATCTCTTTGTGATAAAACTGCCCCCATAGCAAGACTAGAAGCATCCGTTTCCACGATGTAGGGGAGTTCTGGGCGAGGATGTTTCAGAACAGGTGCAGAAATGAATTTTGCTTTTAAGTCCTGAAAAGCTTGTTCTGCTTCAGTAGACCATTCAAAACGTTTGTTCTTTTTTAACAGAGCGGTGATGGGCTGGACTATCCGGGAGAATTCAGGAATGAATCTGCGGTAAAAGTTAGCGAAACCTAACATGCTTTGAACTCCTTTTACCGAGGTTGGTGATGGCCACTTGATGATTGCATCGACCTTCTTCGAATCCATATGAACCCCATTAGGTGACAATATGAATCCCAGGAACTCAACTTCAGTTACGTTGAAAACGCATTTTTCAAGCTTGGCAAAAAGGTTATGTTGACGCAGTCACTCGAGAACCTTTTTAACGTGTCTCTGATGTTCCTCTTCCGATGATGAATAGACAAGGATGTCATCAATGTAGATAACAACACACACATCTATGAGTTCTCTAAGGACATCGTTCATAAAATACTGGAAAGCGGCAGGAGCGTTACAAAGTCCAAAGGACATCACTTGATATTCGAATAACCCATACTTGGTGCGGAAGGCCGTCTTCCATTCATCGCCTTCTTTTATTCGTACCAAGTGGTAGGCTCCTCTGAGATCTAACTTTGTATATATACATGCTTCTTTGACTTGGTCCAGGAGTTCAGGGATCAAAGGTAACGGGTATCTGTTTTTAACGGTGATTTGATTCAGGGCGCGGTAATCTATACAAGTTCTAAGGTCTCCTTCCTTTTTCGGAACGAAGAACAAAGCCGAGGAAGCTGGAGACTTAGAAGGACGGATAAACCCATTAGCTAGGTATTGGTCCAGATATTGTCTGAGGTGAAGATTCTCTGGCTCGGTGAGGGCATAAATCCTACTGCAAGGAGGAGTTGTTCCGGGTATCAAGTCTATTTGACAGTCGTAAGACCTATGAGGAGGCAGGGTGTTAGCTTGATCCTTTCGAAAGACATCTTGGAATTCCTGGTAGTCGGAAGGTAATGTAGGAACCTCAGAAGAAATTGCCGCCACTGAAACTTCAGGCCGAGGATAACAAGTGGTAAAACATTCTGGAAACTGAACCGTCTTTGCTCGCCAGTCGATCTGAGGATTGTGTTTCTCTAACCAAGGGATTCCCAGAATGATCTGGAACTGAGCGGCCTTGATCACATCGAACACAATTTTCTCCCGTTGTCCATCTTGGCTTACTAGCGTCACTTCTTGGGTGGCATGCGTTACTGGTCCGGAGGCTATCTCCGTGCCATCCACGGTAGTAATGACGTCCTTTACTGCCTTAGGGACAAGGGGTAGATTCATCCTTGATGCCATTTCACGGTCCACATAATTGCCGATTGCTCCGCTGTCGATGTAAGCTTCAATTGCATGCAAACGATCCGGACGTGCTGGACTAATGAGGACCATGGGCACCACGAAATGCGAGGTCACGGGACAGATCTTAACGCTCGGCAAGAGGACCTCTACACTTGCCGGGCTAGGTCATTTCCCTGCTCAGAACTTGTGGCACTGGTGTCTGCGGCTCCTACAGCCTTCTTAGCTGGTTTCACTGGACAGTCTCGAAGAAAGTGCCCTGAGTTCCCGCAATAGAGGCATAATTGCAGCTGTCTTCTTCTTTCCCGCTCCTTTTGGCTTAAAGGACCTTTCATCCCCCCTATTTGCATGGGTTCCACAGTGTCCGCTCCCTTAGTAGGAGTCTGTGGTTTAGAAAACACTCGGGTATCAAATTTAGAGCGATCAGCCTTCCTGTTCTGTAATCTGTGGTCCAATTGGACGACCAAGTCAATATAGTCTGAACATTCTTGTGGAGGGTTCACAACTTGAGCTAACACATCCTTGAGCTCTCCACGCAGGCCTCTGTAGAAAAGCATTATTCTCTTGTCCTCGGGCCATTGAGTTTCCACTATGAGTCTGTTGAATGAGGCTATATAGGTCAAGAGGTCTTGATTACCCTGTCGTAATGAAAGAAGTTCATTGTCCAAGGCCTGCCCTTGTGCATGTCTTGCAAACAGTTTCTCCATACTGGACTGGAAGGCCTGGAAATCATGTAGAACCGGATCATCCTGGGTGACTAAAGGGATCGACCAATCTGTGGCGCTGCCACTGAGATAAGAAAGCACGAAAGCCACTTTGGTCTGATCTGTTGGGAATGCAGCTGGTCGACATAAGAAATGTAAGCGGCACTGGTTGATGAACACTGCATATTTCTTTGGGTCACCAGAAAAACGTTCGGGCGGAGCCAAGGGCACATTACCAGGTAGATTGATTTGCACTGGATTTACAGATGGTGCAGAAGGATAACTTCCTCCTGGAGCGGGCAGAGGTGTCTGTCCTGCCTGCGTTTGTAGCAATTGCCTAGCGAGGTCCTCTGTTCGCTCCTTGGAAAGTATTAGTTCTCTTCTTAGAGAGCTTGTTTCCTGACGAGCTGCATGTACTTCTGCTCCTAATTCCCCGAGCAACTGGGCTAAGTGATCAGTGTCTGAGGTTTCCATTGCGCCTGGGTAGGAGTTTTGCGGTGGGCTTCGCGTTCTGTAACGCTCACCTGATTCCCACGGAGGCGCAGGTCGTGGCAGGAAGGTGTCTGTGACTCGAAAGGTGATGTGCAGGACTCGATGGGCTTCTGGGGTCGAACCTCTTCGCACTGTGTGACGAACTCGTAGGGTGAGGTTTCTGCAGGTGAAAGAATATAGGGGTAAATGGTCTGGGTTGTGTAATGCCTCTCTTCCTCTCTCTCCCCAGCTTCTCCGTAGAGCCCCCTGGTCAACGTGCTCACCTTAGATGGGTGAATGCTGGACTCTCCATCTGCGTCTGATGCAGGGCGCTGTTGCCAGTTCCTTCACTGGTGAAACATAGGCCTCTTGGACTCAGAGGACCGTTACCATCGTTAATAGCACGAGCGGTGAGTTTCCAGACACCTTTTTAGTCTTTATAGTCTTTAGAGTCTTTAGGTGCGAGGCAGGACTTCGTATGATGCTTTTCTCCCCTTTTGCTTGCAGGACTCTTGAGGAAGATGAAATAAAGCGCCTGGAAATGCGTGAGTAAATACAAGCGCTCTAGCTGTTTTTTCCCTTGCAGCGTAGTTCGTGTTGAAGAGGCACCGGAGTATTTGCAGGCGTTCTATTGTGAAGAGCGCGATGAGCGTAAGTAAATACCTGTCTAAGGTCTCTTCTTTTGTCTTTCAGAAGTTTGTTTGCAGCGCCGGAGTCCGCGGAATGCCCGTAAGTAAATACAATGCTTTTACCTCCGCAGGCGGCGATGCAGCGTGAAGAATTCCAGAGTTCCCGGAGTGCCGGTAAGTAATGACAATGCTTTTGTCTTCACAGGCAAAAATACAGCGTGCCGAAATGACCGCAGCCGATGGATCAGGTGAGTAAGCACTGCGAGTTAAGACTGCCTTGCTAACCTGCTGTTTCTTGTCTCTGCAGGTGCTGCTGTCGACTGGATACAGGAATGGTGAGTATGATTCTTGCAGATTCAGGATCGAAAGAAGAAAGGCTGGAACAGACTCGGTGAGCGTTCTGCTGCAGATGCAGAATAACGCGAAGCACGTTTCTTCTATCGGGTGTGGTTTAAATAGCCTTGGAGTGATGAGGCATCTTCCTCCACGGCCCCGCCTAGGTAAGAAAAGAGTTCCAGTTCTAGAAGCTTTCCCATGCTGAATCCAGGGAATGGAGCTGCCCCACCCAGGTAAGAAAGTAGTTCCTGTTCACAGAGGACTTCTAAGAGGCTGGTAAGTAAGCAGCATGGTCTGCTGCAGGTAAGTCCACCCAAACATCTGCACACATATTATGAGCCCGGCGCTTCCAGTGCCGGGACCGATGATTCTGATGAGCCTGGTGCCACCGGCGCCAGGACAAGGTCCAAAAGGTCCCCGTGGGGACCGGCTGGTGCCTAGGATTAGGGTTAGGGGCCTGCTTCCAAGGACGTTGGGCTGGTCCTGGCTCCTTGGAAGCAGTGATCATGACACCCCACCATCGATGACATTATAGCGGAATTGCAGGGGGCGAAGTTCTTCTCTAAACTGGACCTAAGAGCAGGGTATCATCAGGTGGTCCTGCACCCTGAGTCCCGCTACATCACAACTTTCACCACTCATCGGGGTCTTTACAGATATAAGAGACTGAGTTTTGGGGTGTCTTCTGCAGCGGAGGTGTTCCAGAACATCATAAGGGGGGCATTGGCGGATCTGGATGGAGTCCTTAACATCAGCGACGACATCCTGGTGTACGCCAAGTCTGAAACGGAACACCTGGCACGCCTGGCCAGGACCTTCGAGCGCCTTCGCTCGCTGGGACTCATCTTGCACAAGGATAAGTGTGAATTCCGCAAAACAACTATTGAGTTTTTCGGGTTTGTCTTTGAGGCGGATGGGGTGTCGCCTGATCCCCGCAAGGTGAAGGACATAAGAGAGGCTCGACCGCCAGAAAATGTCGCAGAGGTGAGGAGTATCCTGGGCATGGTGTCACAGCCTTGTGTAAGACTTGACGTTACCATACGGGTATTGTCCAATTGCTCCGCTTTCCCACCCGATGCACCACTCTCCTCACCTGAGTCTTCAGGGTCTGACGCTCCGACGCCGTGTCGATGGGCAAGGTAATCCTTTTTACTCTTCGTTGTTAGAGCTCTGACACGGAACGAAGCCGTGGTGGAACTCTGAATCGGTTACCACCTCGGCTCCGGTCCCGTATGCAGGCGGGTAAGGGGAAAAAGCCCGAAGGCGGAAAAAAACCCTGTGTCGCGGTAGAACTGCTGGCCGTTGATTGCGATGAGATATGTAGCCGTAGTTGTAGTAGAATTCAATTGCATCGGGAATCCTCGAGGTAAACAATGCGAAGATTCAACCGGAGAAAAAATGACAAGGAGGGAAAGAACACTGGCAGAAAGCAGGTAAGCGCCGAGACGCAAAAACAGAGAGAAACCGGCGGAAGAGGGGGGCCGCCAGGGAGGCAGAGAGGAGGGAGGAAAAGAGGAGGAGGACCCCGAAAGGGGAGAAAAGGAGCGAGCGAGAGAAAAGCACTGGAAGCGTCTCACCGTGAAAACGAAAGGAGATGGTTGCAACGCAAGGAACCATGGGTAGCAGGAAGTAAATAGGCGAGAGGAAAGAACAGAGGAAAACACTAGACCGTAAACAGAGAAACGTGAACAATGTGGTGGCAGTGTTTAATGGCGGCGAAGCCGTAACAACGGCATCCATCGCCAACCGAGAGGGTTCATGACAGTATGCCCCCTCTTACTGCCGACCCCGCCCGGCTTACCAGGATGCATCCGATGAAATTTAGCTACTAGACGGGGCGCCTTGACAAAATGCACAGGTTCCCAGGAATCTTCAGACCTGGGATACCCCTTCCAGGAAATAAGATATTGTAAACGTCCCCGGTAGTAGCGGGAGTCTCGGATTTTAGAAACTTCATAAACCTCCTGGGAGTCTCTGGGTGAAATGTCCTGCAAGGATCTTGACCTAAAGTGTGGTTCAGTTCGTGACTCCTTGAGAAGAGAGGTATGAAACACCGGGTGCACCCGGCGAAGGTAGGAGGGTAGTTGAATCTTGTAGGCTACAGGGTTGATTCTTTCCAGGATGGGAAACGGGCCCAGGAATCGAGGAGACAACTTGGAGGACCAAATCCACCTTGGTAGGTATTTGGTCGAAAGCCATACCTTCGTCCCTTTAGCCCAAGTGAGGGCAGCTTGGCGATGCTGATCAGCAAGAGTCTTGTAGGTTCTACGGCTCCTCGCTAGACTGTCTCTGGCTGTCCGGTGAGCCTCAGAAATTTCCGATAAAGCGGCTTCAGCAGCAGGAGAATTACTGGTATGGGAAGCGATGGGCCAAATGGACTTGGGATGAAGTCCGTAGTTGCAGTAAAACGGAGAGATACCCATGGCGGTGTGTTTAGAGTTGTTGTAAGTGAAGTCTGCTGTGGGGAGGAGTTATACCCAATTATCCTGGAGTCTATTAATGTAGCACCTGAGATATTGTTCCAGAGTGGAATTGAGTCTTTCCGTCTGACCATTAGTCTGGGGATGGTACCCAGAGGAAAGAGCATGATCAATACCTAAACGAGAACACAAAGCCTTCCAGAACTTACAAATATATTGGCTACCACGGTCCGAAGTAATTTTATCGGGCAAGCCATGAAGACGAAATATATCGCTGGCAAAAACTTCGGCCATGCGATTAGCCGTAGGTAAACCCTCCAGTGGAGAGAAATGGGCCATCTTGGTAAATTAATCTACCGTTACCATAATGCAAGAACAGGACTCGGATAAGGGTAAATCCACAATGAAGTCGGTAGACAGGTTTCCCCATGGCCTTTGTGGTAAGTCGGGCTGAGTAAGGAGACCCAATGGTTTGCCTGTTGGATTCTTAGCCATAGCGCAAACTGGGCATGCCTTTATGTAGGACTGGACTTCTTGTTGAAGGTTGGGCCAGTAAAACGAGCGTTTAATGAGTTCAATGGTGTTTGCCTGGCCTCGATGTCCTGCAACTCGGCTGTCGTGGCACCAGTAGAGAATCCTCTTGCAGAGCTGTCCTGAAGGTATGTAAAGTCGGTTCTTGTAGAACCAGAGGCCGTCTTTGGTGCAAAACTGAGATGCCAAGCGTTTATCTCTAATGCAGGGTTCAGAGTCCGAAGCCTCTTTGACCTCCTGTAGGAAGGTATGTAGAGGTGCCACTATGCGAGTAGATGGAAACATAAGTTGGGTTGAGAGGCGACCCGAGTCAGTAACCAACTCTTTGCGAGACAAGGCGTCGGCTAGGACATTCTGAGAGCCTGGTAGATAGGTAATGGTGAAATCGTATTGGGAAAAAAAGTAAGCCCATCGCGCTTGGCGAGAGTTGGCTCATTCAAGGGACTGCAGGACCTTTAGATTCTTATGGTCCGTACGTATGATGAAGGGAATACTGGCACCCAATAGCAGATGTCGCCATTCCTCACAGGCCAATTTCATAGCTAGTAACTCCTTTTCAAGGACGGTATAGTGAAGTTGACTGATGGTCAGAGTGCGAGAGAGGTAAGCCACTGGGTGTTCTATACCTTCGAACTCCTGGAGCAAGGCAGTACCAATGGCGGCGGAAGAGGCATCAGTTTCCACGATAAACTGTTTGGTTTGATCGGCCTGGAGCAATATGGGTGCTGAGCAAAACAAAGTCTTGAGATGTCTGAAGCTAGACTCTGCCGCCGAGGACCACACAAAGGTTCCAGAAGATTTCTTGAGAAGTGTTGTTATGGGTAACACCATCTCGGAGAACCGGGGTATAAATCTTCTGTAAAAGTTTGTCAAACCCAAGAATCTCTGAACCTCCTTGACAGAGGTGGGAGAAGACCACTCCAAAATGGCAGACACCTTGCGAGGGTCCATGGAGATACCCTGGTCAGACAAAATAAACCCCAAATAGGGAATGCTCGAGACCCCGAACTGGCATTTCTCAGGCTTGGCCAGTAAACTGTTCTCCTTAAGTCGAGTAAGTACTGTCCGTACATGCTGTTCGTGTTCTTCCTTGTTGATGGAAAATACAAGAATATCATCTAGATAGATGATCACTGAAACAAATAAGAGATCCGAAAACATGCGGTCCATAAATCTTTGGAAAACTGCGGGAGCGTTAACTAGCCCAAAGGGCATGACTCTATATTCAAACAATCCGAAGGGTGTTCAAAAAGCAGTCTTCCATTCATCACCCTTAGCAATGCGTAATAGATGGTACGCATTGCGAAGATCCAACTTAGTGAAAATGTGAGCATCTTGAACCGCCTCAAGAATGTCTGTGATAAGTGGCATGGGATAGCGGTCTCTGACTGTGACCTTGTTGAGACCTCTATAATCTATGCAAGGTCGTAATTCTTTGGAATCTCTCTTGGAGATGAAGAATAAGGGAGCCCCGGCAGGAGATTTTGACGGTTGGATGAGGCCATTGTGGAGATTCAAGTCCAGGTAAGTTCGTAAGACCTCCTTCTCGGATCTGGACAAGGAAAACATACGACCGAACGGAACCAAGGCGCTAGGCTCAAGATCGATGGAACAGTCCTTAGGACGATGGGGTGGCAAAGGTGCTGGCTTGACTTCTGTGAAAACCTCTCTGAAAGTCTCACCAAGATGTGCCATATTATGGACAGTTGAGGATTCTTGACAAGAAGCTGGGGTGACCTGTAGTTGTAAATAAGAGTGTTGAGGAATACAATGCTTCTTGCAAAACTCAGACTCGAAACGTAGCAAATTAGATACCCAATCTATTTGTGGGTTATGTGTCCTGAGCCAAGTGATCCCCAAAATAACAGGAAAATGGGCAGCTCTAATGATGTCGAATTTTAGACTCTCCACATGCTGGGAAATCCGGACTTCTAGCTCCTTGGTAGTCTGCGTTATAGGTCCTGAAGACAAGGGAGTACCATCTACATCTGTCACGCTCACCTGATTCCCACGGAGGCGCAGGTCTGGCTTCGAGTGCTGATGCTTCTTCAATGGTGAAGCGCAGGACTCTGATGATGGACAGGAAGGGCCCCTCTACTCTGGCTTTTCTGGCTCGCAGGAATATTCCCCTGTGCGTGAAAAGGGAGTATTACCTACTGACGGAATAATGCTCAAGCCTCCCACTCCCTTCCAACCCTCCTCGATACCCTTCCACGATTCCCCGTGAAGTCTCACCTTAGGGTTTGGAAGGATGAGTTCTCCATCCTGCTTCTGATGCAGGGGCGCGTTGAAACCCAGTTACTTCACTGGATTGAGGTTTGATGGGAGTTCCATATAAGCTTGACTATTCAGGTGAGGCGCTGTAAGAGTTCTGTTGCAAGTTCAAAAGTTCAAGCTTAATAATAATGTTCATTGTCTTATTGCAGCAAGCGCTAATGCTTATGTCTTTTTCCCCTTAGGGGCCGGGGTTCGGAATGCAGGAGATATGGCGCCGACCCGAAGTGTAAGTTCTGGATGAGCGTTCAGGTAATGTCTTTGCATTCGATCATTCAATGTCTTTGTCTTTTTTCCCCATTGGGGCAGGGGTCCGGAATGCCTGGAAGCGGCAGGACCCAAAATGAAATGGGAATGACCCAACAGGTAAGTCTTAGAAGGAAACTGAGCTTTTCCTTTTTCCCTTCCTTCTCTCACCTTGTCTTCTTGTTTTTTCTCTCTAGGCTCTGGGAAGTGCGTGCGGATCCGGATGATCGCTGCTGAAGATGGAGGCGCCCATGAAAGGTGAGTGAAATGCAGCGCTGCAGCGATCGAAACGAAATGCTTTTAAAATGATGTCTTCCCTTTCAGGATCGTCGGTGTGATGTCCCCGTGATGCAGTTTTAACAGGTAAGGTCTTCTTTCTCTCCAATTCCCTCTTATCTCCTTTTGCAGGCGACCCAGGATGCTGACAGGCGTGGCTGAAGTCCAGATGCAGGAGCTGACACGGTGAGCGTCCAGCTACGAGGAGCAGAACAACGCGAAGCGTGAGTTGCTGATCGGGCGTGGTTTAAATAGCTTTGGAAGAAGTTCCAGGCATGTACCCTTGCACCGATCAGGTATGTATCCTTCCCCGACCACACCCAGGTGGAAAGTAGTCCCGCAGGTAAAGTAGTTCCATTCAGGCCTCAAGAGGGCCTGGATGTAGCAGCATGGTCTGCATCAGGTAAGTGCACATTAAAACACTTGAACACATGTCTAGCTTTATGAGCCTGGCGCCTAAGGCGCCAGGACAGGGGTCCAACATGAGCCTGGCGCCTAAGGCGCCAGGACTGTGTCCAAAGGGCCCCAGCTTGGGCCCGCTGGCACTTCCCTGGGGGGAATGATGCCTGCCTCTGGGGTTGCTGGGTCGGACCTGGCTCCTTGGAGGTAGGCATCATGACAGTACCCCCCCTCAAGGCCCCTCCCAAGGTTGTTCCCTCCGGGGATTTTGGCTTGTTCGGAAATCTCTGGTGGAACCTTTGTATTAATCGAGGTGAACATGGTTACTAGGTTCCCACGATCTCTCCTGAGGTCCATATCCCTTCCAGTCAACAAGATAGAAGAGTTTTGACTTTAACACCTTGGAGTCTAAAATGTCTCTAACTTCGAATTCTAATTCCCCTTCAATTTGAACTGGGTCTGGAGGCTTGGACAGTCGGGTCCCTGGTTGTACTGGCTTCAAAAGTGATGCATGAAAAACTGGATGAATACGCATGTTAGATGGTAAATCCAGTTTAAAGGCCACGGGATTGATTATAGCCTTGATGGGATAAGGTCCTATGAATCTGGGATTGAAGGTTCGTGGGCCCTTGAGGGGTAAATGTTTCGTTGCTAGCCATACCCGGTCTCCTACTTTGTAAGGAGGAGTTTTACTTCAGTGCAAATCAGCATTTTCTTTATACTTTTTCTTGGCTTGCTGTAAATGAGTTGCAGCTTCTTTGAAGGCTCGGGTTATTGTGGAATGCAGATGATTTACTGCAGGCATTTTCAGGGTCAGAGGTGGATCTAGGTCAGAGGTCCGAGGATGGTGACCATACAAAGTATAAAAAGGAGTTTGTCCGGTTCCAGAATGCACTGAATTGTTGTATGCATATTCTGCGATCCAAAGGATGTCTTTCCAATTTAACTCGGATTGGTGTAACATGCACCGAAGATATTGCTCGAGAGTCTGATTGGTTCTCTCGGTTTGTCCGTCGGTCTGGGGGTGGTGGCTGGTGGATAACCGCACATCTATTTGTGCTAGTTGACAACATTTCTTCCAAAAATGGGAGATAAATTGACTTCCACGATCCGAGACTAATATGGAAGGAAAACCATGTGTGCGAACTATATTCTCCAGAAATTCCTTGGCCAAGGTGGAAGCTGAAGGCAAACCTTTTAAAGGGATAAAGTGGGCCATTTTGGAGAATAGATCAACAATTACAAGGATAGTGTTGTAACCAGCACAAGGAGGCAGGTCAGTTATAAAGTCCATTGACAAGGTGTGCCATGGTGCCGGTGGAATATCCAAGGGTTGAAGTAGGCCGGCTGGCCTTTTCTTTTGACCCTTGTTTTGGGCGCAAATTCCGCAAGACAATACAAAAGACTTTATGTCTTTTCTCCAAGAAGGCCACCAGAAGTGGCGTTTGATTTTTTCCTCCGTTTTAGCGATACCAGGGTGTCCTCTCATTAATGATTCATGATGATGGGCAATAACAAGTTCTTGCAATTCTTTACTTGGCAGAAACAACCGCTCCTGGAAGTAGGGTAAATCATCCTTAACGGTGTAATCAGGACCCTTTTGACCCCATTCCAGTAAGGCTGAAGAGTCTAGAAGTTGTTTTACTTGCGTTTGGATGTCCTCAATAGATTGCAATGAAGTTAGGCCTAAGATTCTTTGTTCAGGTATGATTGGCACAGGTTCTAAACTCGAATTGGGTTCTTCCATGCCAATCCGGGATAAGGCGTCCGCTTTACCATTCTTGCAGCCAAGCCGATAGGTAATTACGAAAACAAATTCCGCAAAGAATAGAGCCCATCGGAGTTGTCGTGAAGATTGAGCTTTGGCCGTCTTTAAATATTGTAAATTTCTGTGGTCCGTAATTACAGTGATGGTGTGTCTTGCCCCGAGAAGGTAGTGAAGGTAGTTCAAGGCCAAGCCTTGAAAGCAGATTTAATAGCCAGTAACTCCTTGTCGGTAACTGCGTAGTTGATTTCAGGAGGAGAAAATTTCCTGGACCAAAAGGCCACAGGGTGTAGTTGGTTAGTTTCTGGGTCTCTTTGCGACAAGACAGCTCCCATGGCCGAACTGGATGCGTCGGTTTCCACAATGTAAGGGAGATCTGGGTGCGGGTGCTTCAATACAGGTGCAGAGGTGAATTTGGTTTTCAGGTCCTGAAAGGCTTGTTCAGCCTCAAGAGTCCATTAAAAGCGTTTGTTTTTCTTTAGGAGAGCTGTGATAGGTTGGACTGTTCGGGAAAATTCCGGAATGATTCTTCAATAGAAATTGGCGAAGCCGAGCATGCTCTGAACTCCCTTCACCGAGTTAGGAGATGGCCATTTGAGGATGGCGTCCACCTTTCGCGAGTCCATTCGGACTCCTTGAGGTGTCAGGATGAATCCGAGAAACTCAACTTCTGTGGTATGAAAGACGCATTTTTCGAGCTTTGCAAATAGTCTGTGCTGGCGCAATTTCTCAAGAACTGCCCTAACATGTTCTCTGTGATCGGATTCTGAAGAAGAGTACACCAGGATGTCGTCAATATAAACAATGACACAGACATCGATAAGTTCCCGAAGAACATCATTCATAAAGTACTGAAAGGCGGCAGGTGCATTGCACAAACCGAAGGGCATCACCTGATATTCGAAGAGCCCAAATTTGGTGCGGAATGCAGTCTTCCATTCGTCGCCTTCTTTTATACGCACCAGGTGATAAGCTCCTCGGAGATCTAACTTGGTGTACACACAAGCGTATTTCACCTGGTCGATAAGCTCAGGGATCAGGGGCAGAGGATAACGATTCTTAATCGTTATCTGATTTAGGGCGCGATAGTCTATACATGTTCTAAGGTCGCCCTCTTTTTTCGGCACGAAGAACAGAGCTGAGGAGACAGGAGACTTGGACGGGCGAATAAAACCATTGGCTAGGTACTGATCTAAATACTGACGCAAATGCAGGTTCTCAGGTTCCGTAAGAGCATAAATTCTACTACAATGCAGTTGAGCATTGGGTACCAGATCGATTTGGCAATCATAAGACCGATGGGGAGGTAACGTGTTAGCCTGTTCCTTCTGAAAAACGTCTTGGAATTCTTGGTATTCTGACGGTAGCTGTACAGGGGTGGAAGTTGCTGAGGCTAGACCCATAACTGGATTTCTTGGATAACAAGTTGGTTCACAATCAGGAAAACTTATCTTCTTTGCTCGCCAGTCGATTCTGGGATTATGTGTTTCTAACCAAGGAATTCCAAGAATTACTTGAAATTGTGGGGCCTTGATCACATCAAACACGATTGCTTCCCGATGTCCATCCTGACCCACCAGTGTCATTTCAACAGTGGAATGCGTTACAGGTCCTGAGGCTATTTCGGTTCCATCTACTGTAGTAATGACATCTTGGGTTACTTTCGGGCCGAGAGGGAGGTTAATCCTGCAAGCCAATTCACAGTCTATGTAGTTTCCAATAGCTCCACTGTCGATGTATGCTTTTACAGCATGCAACTGCTGATGCTGTTTTTGGTCCACGAGCATGACAAAATGCGAGGTCAAAGAGTTTGTTTTCAAGCTCGGCAAGCGGACCCCTAAGCTTGTCGGGCTATGTCTTTTCCCGAATCAGGTGTCAATAAATCGTTATCAGTGGCTCCAACCACCTTCTTAGGTGGTTTAACCGGACAATTTCGAAGAAAGGGACCGGAAGTCCCGCAATACAGACAAAGTTGCATTTGCCGCCTTCTCTCTCGTTCCTTCTGCGTTAATGGTCCTTTAACACTGCCGATTTGCATAGGTTCGGATACATCGGTACTCTTGGAGTTAGCGTGGGTTTTGATCGTTACTCAGGTTTCGTACTTGAACCGATCTGCTTTTCTATTTTGAAGTCTGTGATCAAGTTGAACCACCAAGTCTATGTAGTCTGCGCAGACCTGGGGTGGATCTACTATCTGAGCTAGAACATCCTTAAGCTCTCCGCGCAGGCCTCGATGAAAAAATGTGATCCTTTTGTTTTCTGGCCATCCAGTTTCCACAACCAGTCTATTAAAGGTGGCAACATAGGACAGGAGATCCTGATTACCTTGTCGTAAGGATAGCAGTTCGTTATCAAGGGCCTGTCCTTGAGAGTGTCGAGCAAACAATCTTTCCATGCTGGCCTGGAAGCCCTGAAAATCCTGGAGAATTGGATCATCCGGATTTACCAATGGAATAGACCAATCGGCAGCACTGCCACTGAGGTAAAATAGAATAAAGGCTACCTTGGTCTGGTCGTTAGGGAAGGCCCCGGGTCTGCATAGAAAGTGTAAACGACATTAGTTCATAAAGACGGCATATTTCTTGGGATCCCCCGCAAAACGTTCAGGCGGGGCCAAAGGCATGTGTCCAGGTAGATTGATTTGTACCGGGTTATTCAAACCCATTGATGTGGAAGTACCTCCGGAATTAGATAAAGGAGTGTGCCCTGCCTGGGCCTGCAATAACCTTTTGGCCAGGTCATCAGTTCTCTCCTTGGATAGGATCAGTTCTCTTTTGAGAGCGTTAGTCTCCTGGCGGGCTGAGTGCACTTCTGCCCGTAATTCCCCCAAAAGCTGGGCCAGCTGATCTGTCTCGGAAGTCTCCATAGCGCCCGGGTGGGAGATTGTGGGTAGGCTTCGCGTTCTGTCACGCTCACCTGATTCCCACGGAGGCACAGGTCTGGCTTCGAGTGCTGATGCTTCTTCAATGGTGAAGCGCAGGACTCTGATGATGGACAGGAAGGGCCCCTTTCCTCTGGCTTTTCTGGCTCGCAGGAATATTCCCCTGTGCGTGAAAAGGGAGTATTACCTACTGACGGAATAATGCTCAAGCCTCCCACTCCCTTCCAACCCTCCTCGATACCCTTCCACGATTCCCTGTGAAGTCTCACCTTAGGGTTTGGAAGGATGAGTTCTCCATCCTGCTTCTGATGCAGGGGCGCGTTGAAACCCAGTTACTTCACTGGATTGAGGTTTGATGGGAGTTCCATATAAGCTTGACTATTCAGGTGAGGCGGTGTAAGAGTTCTGTTGCAAGTTCAAAAGTTCAAGCTTAATAATAATGTTCATTGTCTTATTGCAGCAAGCGCTAATGCTTATGTCTTTTTCCCCTTAGGGGCCGGGGTTCGGAATGCCGGAGATATGGCGCCGACCTGAAGTGTAAGTTCTGGATGAGCGTTCAGGTAATGTCTTTGCATTCGCTCATTCAATGTCTTTGTCTTTTTTCCCCATTGGGGCCGGGGTCCGGAATACCTGGAAGCGGCAGGACCCGAAATGAAATGGGAATGACCCAACAGGTAAGTCTTAGAAGGAAACTGAGCTTTTCCTTTTTCCCTTCCTTCTCTCACCTTGTCTTCTTGTCTTTTCTCTCTAGGCTCTGGGAAGTGGGTGCGGATCCAGATGATCGCTGCTGAAGATGGAGGTGCCCAGGAAAGGTGAGTGAAATGCAGCGCTGCAGCGATCGAAAAGAAAGCTTTTAAAATGATGTCTTCCCTTTCAGGATCGTCGGTGTGATGTCCCCGTGATGCAGTTTTAACAGGTAAGGTCTTCTTTCTCTCCAATTCCCTCTTATCTCCTTTTGCAGGCGACCCAGGATTCTGACAGGCGTGGCTGAAGTCCAGATGCAGGAGCTGACACGGTGAGCGTCCAGCTGCGAGGAGCAGAACAATGCGAAGCGTGAGTTGCTGATCGGGCGTGGTTTAAATAGCTTTGGAAGAAGTTCCGGGCATGTACCCTTCCACCGATCAGGTATGTATCCTTCCTCGACCACACCCAGGTGGAAAGTAGTCCCACAGGTAAAGTAGTTCCATTCAGGCCTCAAGAGGGCCTGGATGTAGCAGCATGGTCTGCATCAGGTAAGTGCACATTAAAACACTTGAACACATGTCTAGCTTTATGAGCCTGGCGCCTAAGGCGCCAGGACAGGGGTCCAACATGAGCCTGGCGCCTAAGGCGCCAGGACTGTGTCCAAAGGGCCCCAGCTTGGGCCCGCTGGCACTTCCCTGGGGGGAATGATGCCTGCCTCTGGGGTTGCTGGGTCGGACCTGGCTCCTTGGAGGTAGGCATCATGACAACACCCTCCACCTTCTGATCTTCGAGTCTTGCTAGCCTTTTGAGGCCCACCTTGTCAACCCATAAGGTATCAACAAAGTTACCGGCTGCTCCGCAGTCTAAGAGTGCCAAAGTCTCTATGAGCTGGTCTTGGATCATCACACTGATATTGATAACCATGAGTCTGGAATCTTCTGGAGTCTTCTTTGTGGATACCGCCAATGAAACGTAGGGACTGGAAGATTTAGATAACCACCGGTTTTCTGTCCCTTTTAAAACCGGGGTGATCCGTTTCCCGAACGCCGTTGAGGTAGTTCGGCGCAGTCTTTGAGCAGATGTTTGTCAGACCCACAGTAGGTGCAAAGACCTCTTTCTCTCCGTCTCCTTCTTTCTTCCGCGGTGAGTGGTGCTCGGGTGGTTCCAATCTGCATAGGTTCTTCACTCTGTTTAGAAGATGGAGGAAGAGTGTTGGATGAAGTACCGATGGTAGAGGGATTTTCTCTGTAACG
The DNA here is from genome assembly GCF_040938575.1 of Ambystoma mexicanum. Taxonomy (NCBI): domain Eukaryota; kingdom Metazoa; phylum Chordata; class Amphibia; order Caudata; family Ambystomatidae; genus Ambystoma; species Ambystoma mexicanum. The sequence goes on from NC_090939.1 coordinate 828,911,810, forward strand.
TCTTTTTTCATTACGCCTCTCCTGGAGTCGATGTTCAATCGTTAGGACCGAGGATAAAAGATCAGAAAAAGAGGCAGGTCGGGGAGACCGGGCTAATTCGTCCTTTATCTCTTCTTTAAGACCTCTACGAAAAATGGCAAATTGTGCCTGTTCAGGCCAGCCAGCCCCTGCAGCCAGGGTCTTAAACTTAGTGATGTAAGTGAGGAGGTCTGAGGATCCCTGTTTCACATCCAGGAGATCCTCACAAGCAGTGTAGGTGATCTCATGTCTTTCAAAGGATTCTCTGAGAAGTGCCTTAAAATTCCTGTAATTCTGTAAAACGGGATCCTCTCCTGTCACAAGAGGAGTAGCCCACGCAAGGGCATTGCCCACCATATTCGAAATGAGGAAGCCAACCTTAGCCTGATCAGAAGAAAACATGCGAGGGCGAAAAGTGAAGTAAATAGTGGCAGCTTCCAAAAACTCTTTAAGCTTCTTGGGAGAACCGTCGAACTTCCCCGAAGGTAGGGCCACTGGTGGCAATTCTGGGGGAGGGGGAGGTTCTCTACCTGAAACCAATTGTTTTAATACAACATTTTCTGCCTTAACAGTCTGAAGCTCTTGAGAAAGAGTCTGCACAACTTTCCATAGCTCTTGTATCTGATCCTGCAGCTGTTCTGGAGTAGCCATTGGTATCTTCGGGCATTGCAAACTGTCACAACCTTGTGTAAGACTTGAAGTTACCATAGGGGTATTGTCCAATTGCTCCGCTTTCCCACCCGATGCACCACTCTCCTCACCTGAGTCTTCAGGGTCTGATGCTCCGACGCCGTGTCGGTGGGCAAGGTAATCCTTTTTACTCTTCGTTGTTAGAGCTATGAAACGGAACGAAGCCGTGGTGGAACTCTGAATCGGTTACCACCTCGGCTCCGGTCCCGTATGCAGGCGGGTAAGGGGAAAAAGCCCGAAGGCGGAAAAAACCCCTGTGTCGCGGTAGAACTGCTGGCCGTGGATTGCGATGAGATATGTAGCCGTAGTTGTAATAGAATTCAATTGCATCGGGAATCCTCGAGGTAAACAATGCGAAGATTCAACCGGAGAAAAAATGACAAGGAGGGAAAGAACACTGGCAGAAAGCAGGTAAGCGCCGAGTCGCAAAAACAGAGAGAAACCGGCGGAAGAGGGGGGCCGCCAGGGAGGCAGAGAGGAGGGAGGAAAAGAGGAGGAGGACCCCGAAAGGGGAGAAAAGGAGCGAGCGAGAGAAAAGCACTGGAAGCGTCTCACCGTGAAAACGAAAGGAGACGGTTGCAACGCAAGGAACCATGGGTAGCAGGAAGTAAATAGGCGAGAGGAAAGAACAGAGGAAAACACTAGACCGTAAACAGAGAAACGTGAACAACGTGGTGGCAGTGTTTAATGGCGGCGAAGCCGTAACAACGGCATCCATCGCCAACCGAGAGGGTTCATGACACATGGTCACTTATTGTGGCCGCTTCATCCGGAACTTGGCGTCCCGCTCAGAGCCGTTGAGATCTTTGACAAAGAAGGACACCATTTGGCAGTGGGGGCCCCTTGAGCAAGCGGCATTCGATGACATTAAGAATGCTTTGGCGGCGGAGGACACCATGGCGTTTTTCGATCCGAGCCTGCAGACGGAGATCGTCGTGGATGCCAGCCCCTATGGCCTGGGGGCGGTGCTCACTCAGGTGGGGAGTGACCAGGAGGTTCGCCCCATAGCCTATGCAAGTAAGGCGCTCTCCGATACCGAACAAAGGTATTCTCAGATCGAGAGGGAGGCTTTGGCGGTCTTGTGGGGCTGTAGACACTTTCGCCTGTACATTCTGGGGCAACCTGTGACTGTCGTCACGGACCAGAAACCTCTGTTGCCAATCATGGCTGGCTCTTCCTCCAGGCCACCGTTGAGAATTGAGCGTTGGATGCTCGCATTGCTCGAGTATGGTGTATCCTTAATATATCGTCCCGGGGCCAACAATGCTGCGGACTATCTCTCTCGTCATCCAAGAGGGGACTCTCATGCATCCACGTCAGCAGAAGAGGCTGACGAACACGTTCGCTTGGTCGTAGAAATGGCCACCCCTAACTCCATGCAGGTGGACGAGCTGGAGCTAGCGTCAAAGAACGACGAGTGCTTCGCCGTTCTAAAGGCAGCCATGCAACAGGGTGCCTGGAAAACGGTGTTGGAGGCTTTGGACCCTAGAACGTGTGAGGCCAGAGTGGCTCTGCAGCAACTGTGGCAGGTGCGAGAAGAACTGGCATTCTTGGAGTCGGGGCTCTTACTGAGAGGTGGAAGGATCGTGGTGCCCCAGACCAAAATCCCACAGGTTATCGCCCTGGCACACCAAGGTCATCAAGGAGCCCCCAAGACAAAAGCTCGTCTCCGCCAGAAGGTGTGGTTCCCGGAGCCCGAGCGGCGAGTGGAGGAGTTTGTGGCATCATGCGTGTGGTGGAATCGGATGACACTGGCTATTTTCTATTAAATCACATATTTTAATTTCAAAAAGTTATACAAGTTCATCATAAAATACATCACAAATCATTCTAAACCACTCATGCCTACTTAAGTATTCACATTCATAAAATTCATTCAAACATCGGACCATAAAACACCCTAATGTGAGAATAGCACCAGATTTTGCTATTCAGTACAAATGATTACAGAAATGATTTTGAGTATCGGGTGTCACTTCTTTCTTGGTGTTTTAAATCACCAAAAATTCTCTCATAGAGATCACGTCGATACTATGGACTGGGTCATCATTTAAAATGTTAATATACATGAGAACAAAATCATTTCTGTAATCATGTGTACTGAATAGCAAAATCTGGTGCTATTCTCACATTAGGGTGTATTTTATGATGAACTTGTATAACTTTTTGAAATTAAAATATGTGATTTAAATAGAAAATAGCCAGTGTCATCCGATTCCACTGATCCAACCTTTTCTTGTTTATTGCACACATTACCTGAAGGATCAGTGTTGCAGGTATACCCCTTTATTTCTCTATCATGCGTGTGGTGCCAGGCCACATCACCGGCCCAGAGGGAGCCGTCCATCGAGACAATGCCGAGAGGGACAAGACCATGGGAGGTGGTGCATGCGGACTCTGGATCCACGTCGAGGGGCACTCATTTCCTAGTGGTGGTGGACGAGTGGTCTCGATATCCTGAGGTTGAATTCATAGAGTTGGTGGCGTTTGACAACGTAGTGATAGCCCTGGAGAAAATTTTCACCACTCATGGCCTACCCTCTGTTCTGTGTTCCGACAATGGGGCACCATTCCAAGGTGAGAGCTTCGCTGAACTCATGAGGGACTATGGCATTCAACACAGAAGGGTCACCCCGCTCTGGCCTCGGGCCAACGGAGAGGCAGAGTGCATGATGCGTACACTGAACAAAGTGTTCAGGATCGCCCAAGGGAAGGGCGAGTGCCTACAGAGGGCGCTGTACGTATTTCTGCGGGGATATTGGACCACACACCATTCATCAACTGGTTTGGCACCTGCAGAGGCTCTATTCCAACGATGCCCGAGAGACATCATTCCTGAGGTGGGGGATCGAGAGCTGGCTGTCATTGACAACGAACAGGTGGAGGCGGACAGATGGGCAAGAACGCAGATGGAAAACATCCGAAGAGGGCTGAGACCACCCACTATTGCCCTGTGGGGATGAGGTGCTAGTGAAGAATCGCCACCCACAGGGCAAACTCTCCCTCACGTATGAGCCCGCTCCCCTGGATGTCGTGGCGGTGAAAGGGTCTATGGTGACCGCCTCTGACGGGACTTCATCAGTGACCAGGAATGCCAGCTTCTTCAAGAGGCTGGGTGAGCCAAGAGTGGACAGCACTGACGACCGAGAGGGCGAAGAGGCACTGGACGAGGGTGGGGGTGAGGCCCCCGCCGTGGACTCTCCCGCTCGGGGCGGGCCAGGTCAGGGCACACCAACCAGAGATGTCAGCAGGAGGTACCCCCTGAGAACAGGGCGTGGGAAACCTGCCCGTCTCACTGACTATGTGACCGACTGAGCCGTGGAAAGCACCATTGAGGGATCCAGGGTGGCTGTCAATAAATGGGGGATTATTAGGGTTACATTGTGTGCTGTGAAATGTTTGGTAGTTAGATTCTCTCCTTTTTCAAGTTTTGTTGTCATGGAAAAGGAGGAGTGTGGCGCTGGCCCTTTAAGGGCGCGCACGCGACGGGGTGACGTTCACTCCATCGCGTGCCCTGTATAAATAAACAGGGCGTTCCCCGGTGGCCTCAGAACCACCGTGGAGCCCACACGAGTAACATCTCTGTCTCTGTGTCTGTGTGTCACGGGGGGTGGGGGGCTCACGGACGGCGGTGTCGGAACACCGCTAACACTCCTCAAGGCAGGGCTCTGCTCGCTTTTGTTGCGGCAGGCCATGCCGCTCACTCCCTCCCCATACGGAAGTGAAGCATTGCTGGTGCTGGCGGCCCTCGCAGTCTTCCCCAGGTGGGAAGCACACTCTTCTTTTCATTTGCCACGTGTGCAGCGAAGACCCCGTCACTGACTCCCATTGGCAGGATATTTAAATTTTCATAGCAGTGGGCCTCCGCTGATTGTCTTGGGTGCACCCTATTTCCCCCTACCTGTGGGACCGAAGAAGACGCTAAGGATGACAGCACTGCTGTGGTCCACCTCCCCGGGACGTGCCTTGAGTCCCCTTAGCTGCTCACACGCTGCGCTGGCCACCGCCTTCCAGGGTGGGTTTTTTGCACATCCCGCTACCTCTTTTTTGAAATTTCAATACGCTGGAGGGACCGGGCGCAGTGCGCGGAATCCAGTCCGTGGACCCCCTTGTCACCATTGTAGTGATGCCCCTGATGGTAGGATGGCCTGATGGGCCCATCACATATGCTGCGCAGCGCAGCAAGGAGTGACAAGGACACAGATGTTAGCTGGTATGTAACTGCTGAGCAGGAAACCACTCAGTCCTTTTATTGATGTGGTCACCCGCACACGTGACCATGCGCACGTGACTCAGTGTTGTGGGGCCGGCAGCAGTCACACGGATGGCCTCATCGGTGCTGGGAGGCCCAATACCATGCTGGTTTGCCAGGGTCACCCGGTCTTACAGAGGTGGTGCAGGACAGGGCCCTGAGTGGCAGTGGGGCACAGCCTGGGTGCCGGAGCACCATAGATGCCTGGAGCATCCAGGATGGTGGGTTCCTGGGCTGGACCCAGGGCACCAGGCTGGTCTGGGGGCCCAGACCAGCAATGACCTGCAGGACTGGGTCACACAGCATGGGGCCTGCAGGCCAGGGCCGCAGGACCTGATCACACTGTGTAGGCCTGCAGACCCACAATGAGAGACAGACACAGGTGTTCCATGGTTGGAGTCTGCAGCCATTCTGCTGCACGTCCGGCTCATCTTCTTCTTCTTGCTGATAGATTTTATCCATCAGCAGTGATTTTTGGGTACCAAGGCTTGAGCCTCATTACCCCATCTTCTCGGGTTGACTATGTAGTCGTGGTTTGTATTCTTCTTGGTCTGTGTGGACTTGTCACAGCAGGGCTTGTTTCACAGGGTCTTCGCTGTGATGGTCTGCTGCACGTGCCTGCAGGGGCTCCTTTTATTAGCTTGGCCAATGTTAGGAAAGATTTCGTAATTGTAGGTAATTTTCCTTCCATGTGGCAACCCCTAAACTTTTTGCTGTTGTTTTTCACCATGATCTCGACTTTGCCAGAGAAGTGCAGCCTTCTGCCGCACTCCTCTGGGCTTTCGCTCCATTCTTACAGGGAAACTGACATGCCCTTAAGACAGTCAGTACCGGAAAACGCTGTTTTCCGTAGTTTCTTTTATCATGTTGCGGCTTTCGTGCAACATGACACAAGAGGGCACTGTAAGCTAAGTTACTGCTCTCTTGGGTCTCTAGCCTTCTACAGGCCCTAGATACTCTTTTTGGATTGTAACTGATCAGTGCAAGTGATTCACGGACGGGAATGGTGGCAGCGATCGTTTCTTATGTTTTGAGCTCCTTTTGGCGTTTAACGCGCGTTTCTCGCGCTTAGCCCAAAATGGTGGCCTGGCTCCCAAAATGGCCAGACCACGAGGCTCCTTTGTCCTGTCCGCTGACCGTCTTTCTCCCTTCAGGTCGAGCCGACCCGGGGCCTTCCTTATTTGGGCATGTACTTTCCCGCGAAACACGAATGCTTTCGCGGGCTTCTACAGGCCTGGTGTGTGCCTCCAGGATGTGGGCTGGGATGTCTGGTCCCAATACACATCCTGGGTGCCAGAGAGTCTAGGGTGGTGTGAATGCCTGGGACCACCGTGGTCCGTGATAGGTCCACGTATGGTGTGAGTGTTGATGAGCGGATCTCCCATTGGGTCCCCTCCGTTTTGGCGCGAAGGGAACCGTGGATAAGATGGGGCTGGAAACACCACTACCATGTCGATCTCCTGAGTTCTCACGAATGAAGGAATACAGGAGCCATGTATCCTGCAACCACGAGGCTGAACCGAGGAATCGCTGGTGACCCGCTGAAGGACTGCTCCTCTGCACTGCTGTCGCCTTGTGAAACCCTTTTTACCTCTGATCGAACCAGAAGGCCTGTACTGGTACTTCGACCCTTGGAATAGCGGGGACAGCTATTCTCGGCATCTTCACCATCTCCTGCTTGTAAGCCTTCGGAAGCGTCTCTGGGCCATCCAGCAGACTGACCAGCCTACACAGGAGTCTTGCTCTGTAACCGCCGCCAGGTTGTGTTGTATTTCTAGTCCTTGTCACTCTCACACGATTCGTACACTTGGCGTTCCCAGGTCTGAAGTGAGTAGTGTACATTTGACTGAGATACACACGGCCGCTCCGTTGTCCGGCTGTGGTAACAAACTGTGCGGGTTCACTTCGTTTCGGACATCTTCAACTCAACTCTGCTGCTGCAGACTCAACACGACGACGAGACGTCTCCTGCTCTCCTGATCCTCCCAGCGACTGAAACTGACGCGGAGAAGCCTGGGTCTGCTTGCATCGGGGACCAGTGAGTAGCATAGCTAGGAACTGGTCGCCCTCCTGCAGGAGCCCATAGCTTTTCCCCGCTGTGTCAAAACAGCACGCCTTTCCGTACTCGCGCTCTGCTTCTGCCCACAGTGGAGGCTGCGCTTGAGTCGCGGAACTCTGTTCTTCTTCATTTGTGCACTAAACTGAACTGCCTGATTTCCTCGAAGAGACTCCCCTTTTTGCCCGTTGGCACCAGCGTGTGCAGGTACTTTTGAGCACAAGGCTCCACTCTTCGTAGGGCTCGGACTTCCTTTTAGTTAGGTGCCTCTGAAGGCGGACTGGGTCTAAGCATTATTTCGCACTGCCTGTTTTCCTTCCCTTTTAGGTGGACTACACATTTCGTGCATCTAACGCTTCAGACTTGTTTGTATTTGTATATATATTGTACTGGTATGGTATGTGTTGGTTTACTAGAGTTGTATTGTGATTTCTCGCTACGGTCATTGTTTTAAAGGCCTTGGAATAAATGTGTATATATTTTTAATATAACACCTGTTTGGAGTAGTTTGTAGGTGTCCTTGCTTTGTGTGCTCATTGCGGGCTTTCAGTCACCCTCACCCCTCTTGAGACCTAGTCTTGACCGCCGCGATCGCTACCCTGATTGGTCTGGCTTGTCCAGAGTTTACCCTGTTCCAAGTAATTAGGTTGGCCTTCTGAACTTCTGCGCCGCCAGGACAGAGTTCAGAAATCCGTCTTAACAGCCAAGACACAGCCATGGCCCATCTTAAAGGAGCAATACACGTGGGAGGGACACATCCCTTTAAAGGGGCAATAAAAATGGGAGGATCATACATAACACTCAGCACTCACTTCGTGGTGTCCTGCTGAGATCACAACAGAACCCTGCGTAAGGCATTTAAAAAAATGCATATTTAAATGTATGCATAATTTTAAAAAATCAGGATGGTTAACAAGGACGCAGTGAGTGGAGCGAAAGTATACCTCCCCCGCTTATATTCTATTTCAGAATAAAGGGGGGATCCCGTGCAAGGGCAAATGTGTTTCACAACACCAGCATAATGTGGTTGGTGACGGGGTCCACTGCAGATCTTAATACTTCAGATCTTATTATAAATCGGGAATTCCTTTACTAAAACCACACTAGAATCTTTTCCTCTATTTTTCATTTCATATTAACATGCTACTGAGACAGGTGTGAATGGGCATTAAGATTTCTGATATACCTCTGACATAACCCGATGGGTAATAAAAAAAAGTATCTTCTCAAGGAATGTTGCAGGAAATCTCTGTCATAATTACTGAATGATTGTAATTGTTCTTTTTTTATGTTAAATGTTTTATATAGAAAAGTTGATGTAATCAACTACATTAAAAAAAAAATGACTGAATAAAGATTAGCACCAGGGGTCAAGCCCTAAAAATTAAAGTGGGGGGACTCATCAACAAAGGCAATGGGATGTGATGTCGCAGAAATGAGCATATCAGTGAAACATACACATTTCATTAAATTGGCTTTGCATAACTACCAAAATTGCACATGACGAATGGCATTTGCCTTTCATAAAATCAACACACACACAAAACCCAGAGAGGACATGTTCTTCTAATAATGTTTTGGAAAACATTAAAAGGTGTGCACGTTTTAAACTCCACAACCAATACAAATGTTTTCCCTGGGACTTGCAGTACCGAAACGGGACAATTTGCCTTTAGTTGTTAGTTATTTTTTATCAAAGTATATAGTGCAGTGGTGAAGTGTCCGGCCTACAAATCTGACGATTGTGGTTTATACCCATGGTTGGCTTTGATGCATAAATTCATAGAGGACATTCATTGTGTCTAATTTTATCTGGGGGGGGGACTGAGTCCACCCTCTGAAAAAAGTGGGTGGACTCCGTCCCCCCGTGTACCCTCGACTTGAGCCCGCGCGGGTCAAGCCGCCCACTGTCGGTTCCTGTTCCCTTTGCTTCGCAATGTCAGGAACCTCTGTCGAGAGAGAGCGGGCGTGGAAATGGCTCGTGAAGTAACCTCAGGTGAAGATAATTATTGACGGGGATGGAGGGGCGGTGTATTCGGTGACGCCCCGGATGAGGATTTAAGAGGAGCCGCTTGCAAATCTGTAGTTAGTTTCAGGCTTTTGCTGTCGAGAGTTTCTGCGTAGTCATTGCACTGAGCGGTAAACGGTAAAGGTACATGTTGGGCCTTTCTTCTCCTGCACGATTGAATTTGCCACCCTGTTGCGAGCATTAAGGATTTTTTTTCTCGTAATACGGTTTGTAGTTGTAGGAGCCAGTCAGTGCTTTGGGAGATACAGGTCTAGGTGCTCGTTTTACTTTGCAGTGGTTTGCTTAGTGTGTGCCTTTAGGGCCTACAATACATAAATAAACTAGCCCTTTTGGTTTATCAAAGTCTGCATGGAGTAGTTTTGTTAGAAAATGGTGGAGTGACTAGATGGACCAGACTGAGTTATCCGCCATACATGCAGTGGTGTCAATCCCTTAACTGTAATTGGGGTGTAGTCGGAGGTATTCATATTGTTAACCATGAGGTTTGTAGTTTCATTTATAAACCCCTTCCTTGTTATCAGTCGGGTGGGGGGGTTTCGGCAGGCTGTTACAATGCCCAGCCTTATTGCCCTTGGGACCAACCTGTTGAGGTTTGTGTTTTTGGGTTTATTACATGTGCCCTACTGAACACACTACACGTTTGAGACATCCCACGGGCTCTTCAGTGTGGGTTGGCTTTCTGAAAGTTGCCCAACTCTGAGCAGAATCTCAAGTGGCCCCACGATGTGTAAAATATTCCAGACTCTACTTTTTGTCTCCTAGCAGATCGTAGTCTGTTCCATGAGGGCCTGGTTATAATCTGTGCAGCAATGACGGATCCAAGACTTAAAAAAAAACATGATTTGAGAGCTGTTTTAGCATCATACAAATAAAAAGTGGGCATTCGTGCCTATGTCCAGTTTACAATTGTGTGCAGGCTACGTTTGTGCAGCACAGGTCCATTTCCCTATGGTTGAAGCAATGGGCTGCTGTACACTGAATCTGTTGGCTGTCTCCATGACCACCAGTCTGGCTTCAGATCAGCCAGAGGCATGGACACTTCTCTCTTGAACACCTGTGACTTATCTTTCCTCTGCCTTTACAGAAATTGTGCCACCCTGACCAATGGTCTGTGACACCATTGGCTTCATTGGACTGGTTTTCCACTCTTTGACCTTCCTGGGTTCAATTGGACCATTTTTCTCCCCCAATTCCCCACCTATGGTGTCCCTCAAGGCTCTTATCTTGCTGTGGCTCTTCAACATGCACCCTACCCATCCAATCTTCTCTCCTCACTTCCAGTGTTATGCAGAGGACACACAGGTCTCCTTCAAGCTTCACTCCTCTCATCTCTGACTGCTAGTCATGCATGGTGTGCTGTCGATCTCTGCTTAATGGCAGCAAGACTGAGCTCCTTCTCACTGGGACCACAGCTCCCTTACACTCTGGCTGCTGTCTCTGTGTCTCTGTCTGGGCTACTGCAACAGCCTCTTCCTTTGCCCCCAATAAGTAATCCAGGCTAGGACTGAGGTATCTCTCCACTAGCTCCTATTTCCTGATGGGATCAAGTTCAAGACCCTCTACATCATACACAAGGCATTCTGGGACCCTGCTACTTCCAACTCTCTCCCTAAATAACTCCCTGCTTGAGCCCTTTGATCTTCTAGCTCCAACCCTCTGCTGATTAGATGCTTCTCTAAGCAGAGTGAGGGGGTAGCTCTCTCCTTGACAGCTTACCTCTCGAATGGTTTTCCTGCCCCGCTCCAGCTTGAGCTGGATCTCCCTCTTTTCTTGTTCGTCTCCTTTCCCTCTCCTGCTAATACCCTTTTCTGCCACAGTGACTGGCTGCCTGGTTTCCCTTTGCGTTCTACAGGGCACCAGGCCCCCCATGCAATCTGTGCACTTGCCTAGCCCTGTGGTCCTCTTCTCACCCCTTTGTTTGCACTCTTTCCTCTTGCTCTGCTCTCCCCTTCCCAGCACTTCACGCAAACCGGCACTTACCGCTTGCACTTTCGCAATATGAAATTCACTAGGACTGCTATCTTTTGCCTCTGTCCCCCCCACCCTCTCCCCGATTTGTTGTATAAGAACCTTACAAATATCCAACTAAAAGATGATGGAATAGGAGAGGTCAATTAATGGGATGTCCATCAAACATGGAGGATATGCAAGGTTGTCTCTGAAATTGGAATCTGGATGCCAATTACCTAAGGTGGAGTTGGGGGGGGGAACCTTTCAAGCTAATTATTTTTCAAACTAAAATCAAAATCTGCCTGGGTATATTATGGTTAGATTGTCACACAAAAATAATACTCACTCTTCTAAATATTTAGATATGAATCAGTTTTTTTTTCTTCATGGTTTGCTAACGTACATAACTACTAAAACGGACCCCTCGAACGTCCGTTCACCTACTAACCTTCACAACTTTTATTGTTTCCACCGCAACAGCAACTAAGAATAACCCATTAACATGATAATGCATCGCTGCCCCTCTACATCGGTTGCTTGGATGTGGCAGTCTCCTTTGCCTAAGGAGGGGTTGGGGTTTTGGGGGACACCTGGGCCCAACGGGTGCCTGCTAAAGCAGTTGCCCAAAGCAGTCCACACACCTCTGGGATGATTAGAGTAGCCTGCTGCAGGGCATTCAGTCTGGCTCTCAGGTTTGCTCCTGGAACCTTTGCTCCCAGGAGATTCCGTACACCCAGGAGACTGGGCAAGGGATATAATGGTCCATGAGTTGCTTGGTAACGAGTAGTGTGCTGGAAGGTGGCAGCAACGGGTAAATGCACAATGAAAAGCAATGATTTAGAGCTGTACTTGTGGAACATCTCCCTGCCTTCTACTCCCTCTTCACCTGCAGAATCCTCTTCCACAGCCTCATCTGATCCCTCTGACGGTTATGAAGAAGCCATGGGCAGCGTGGAGGTGAGGGGGGCGGGGGGCTGGAGTACCTTGACAGGAAAGAGGTCAAGATGGTTTTGGCTAATATATGAAACTATGGGCTTCAAGGAATAGGAGTTGGTGGGGCAGCCCTTGAACCCTTAGATCTGGCAATATAAGCATATGCTGTCGTGTCCCTATGGGACTAGATTCTGCGACTGGTCTGACCTGGAGCATATTGGCTTGCCTCGGTTTATGGTAAAACTATAACCCACTGAATTCTGATTGTTGGCTTCAGTGGCTGTAGATGAGATTCTGGCACATCAGCCATGCCTGCGGAAGCGCCAGAAGTAAAGTATGCTGATTCCTATGGGGATCCCTAGCACTGAATGCCAACACCTATGCATCGTATGCGTGGACACAGGGTTGGGAGTTTTCAGGTAGCTGCAACAGTCCCTCTGATTGTGGACAAGTCCTGCTGGCAATGCAGAGACTGGTTGAGCTCCTGTCTCACCTTTTTATGATTGGGTGAGAAACTGCAATGGCTTTTGGCTTTGGGTGCACAACCCAATCACCAGACAGCAATGCGAAAGATTGACAGTTGGGAGGACTCCAAAGAAAAGCTGTGGCCCTAAAGCACCTGTTTTGAAGGCAAGAAATCACTTAAGGATGCCTTGGAGGTCAGAGTTCATAGGGTCTTCGGGCAGTGGAACTGTGGTCCCAGCAAGGGAGAGTAGGTAGTGCAGCATGTGATAAGGTATTGAAGCCGGGCATTGCAATAATAAGTGACTAGTAACTAAGGCTCCTATTACAACTTTACACTTGAACAGGCACATGAATGGACAAATCCTCTATATAGAATGGTGACAAGAAGTAGTGGAGACCGTTCCAGCTCACTTCAGTCACTGTCTTGCGGGCTGACAAACTGCAGATACTCTGGACCACCCTGACACTAGATTCCTGCAGGAAGCGGGCCATGTTTTTACACTTTAGGTACTTGATTGTTGACATGCCCAAAGACCAACCGGTGCAGCGATCTTAATCTAGGATTTTTCTGGTGCTCAAGCCAGGGGATACGTTTCAGGTTGATCATAGAAACAGTATGTGGTCCAGGACGTTCAAAATGGAGACGTTACAAAAGATTCACCCATGTACTGTTCCATCCTCGCCACAGTGGTTGTCAAGAGCCTGTCTGGCCTGCTTAACTGGTTTCTTTGCCAACAAACATTACTGTACCACCTGCCAATTGCTGAATGAGTTGCTCAGGTTTCCTATAATTTTAATGTGTACAAATCTTGATGCGGGCATGGTTGGTGGAGTTACCATAATTACTAGTGCATACCCAGATTTGCTGTTGGACATGCAGAGCCATTCAAATCCTTGCCTTGATGTGCAGCTTCCCTTAGTTTCTCCCACCACTCCTTCACTTCTCCCTCCCCGCACCTTTTGCCTAGCATTTATCCGTTTTCTTTGGGAAAGTATTTTTGTACATGGAATGGACACCTAGGGCCTGTTTCAGAGTAGCTTTCCTATGGGATTGCACCATTGTGAATCTGGCCCAGTCTTGAACCAGATATTATCACCACCGCTGGGCAGGAGGGAGCAACAAAAATGTAAGAAATGGGACTGCTTGCTGACTATGATCCTTAACAGCAATTTCAACTTTGTCTTTTAGCATAATGTCTGGACGAGGCAAGAAGGCTGTCAAGGGTAAAGTGGGCCAGAAGACCAGGTCTTCCAGAGCTGGATTGCAGTTTCCAGTTGGGCGCATCCATCGGCTCCTGAAGAAGGGGCACTATACGGATAGGATTGGCTCTGGTGCATCAGTTTACCTGGCGGCTGTGCTGGAATACCTGACTGCAGAAGTGCTTGAGCTGGCAGGAAATGCTGCCCGTGACAACAAGAAAGCCCGCATTGTGCCAAGGCATCTGCAGCTGGCGGTCAGGAATGATGAGGAACTGAATAAACTCTTCTCTGGAGTGACCATCGCTCAAGGTGGCGTATTGCCCAATATACAGGCCCAGCTCCTGCCCAAGAGGACTTTAAAGGGGGCTGCAGAAGACGGGAAAGATGTCCTGTCACAGGAGTTTTAGTGGCTTGCCTAAACTGTCTGTAATGTACTTGTTCACTTTTAGAGTTAATTTAATAAAATTGTTTTAGATGTTGGTGCAGGGATCGGCTGACTCTTTGTTGGCAAGATTGTGGGAAAATCAAGCTTTAACTGTTGTTTATGCTCGTACACAAATTCAGTAGGTGATATTTTGCCTGTAAAGAATCTATAACCTAGGCAGCCAGGCACTGGGTGGCCCACCTACCGTCATGGCCTCTTGCCCCAACGGGTTCAAATATTTCCACATAGCTGCCGCATCCCTGCTTTGCAGCCCACCATCCTGCACACTTTTTACAAATTCAGACTCACATTTGTGGAAAAATCAATGGCTGCAACTTTTTTTTCATAGGTTTGCAAGCTATCACACGCTTTAACTGTTTACTTGCTACTCTTCCTCTTTGTATCCTTTCAGTCCATAATCTAGGTCTCGCTCCATGAGCCTCCAGTTTGGGATGAATCGTGTCCCCTGGAACTTGCTTTTCCATGAAGTTGGCCTGTCCTCTTGCCCTGGTCACATAGGAATGCCTGATCACCCATGCCACCTTCCTGTCAAGTTCATTTGTCAAAGGGGAGTTTGAGTACACCCCTGCCGATTTCCCCCATCACATTGCACAATACCAGGGGTGCTAGGTCTGGAAAAGATCTGGGGCTTTGCGACTGCTGTGCCTTGGGGCTAGTTGGCCTTTGGTTGTAGCCCCCAAGCTTCTATCCGGAGCTGCAACGAAAGACCTGTGGCTAGCAACTCATCTACACAATGCCTTGATGTCCCTGCTACCTTAGTAGCAGCCACAATTCTGAACGAGTGTTCAAATGTTTTTCTCTACCCTGATCAAGACCCTTTCTATTACTGCATGTAATTGATTGTGGAAAAGCCATCCTCCTGCACCAGGAGGCGTCTGGTCCCCTTGAGCCTGCACCCCAGGAAAACCTTGCGCAAGGGGCAGCACCCCTTGGCTGCGATGCATTGTAGTCGCACTCACTGACCTCTACCCTCCTGGTCCATTTTTTTGACCTAACCCTACCACAGCATCTGCTACCAACAGGCCCCATATGCAGTCTGTTTAATTGCTGGCTGTGACCAGATCGCTTTCTCTGAAGGCCCCAAAGGAAGACAACAAGAATACTGCCTTGAACATCAGTCTCTCATATGCTCCCGAGCAGACCAAATGTAATGTCATTTTCATCAGTTCTCCAAATTGGGTAACGGCTGCTTTTTATTGTTGGAGGCTTGGTTGGGGTCCCTGCCTCCACTTAGCCTGGTGAAGGCCACTGCTACTAGGCATGTAGCTGCCTGTGCTAGGCTTCTTCCCCTCCCCAAATTGAGCCTGCTGACCCACGCTACAAAGTTGTCATTTTGCTAAGTAATCCGTCAACGTACCTGCAGTTTTTTTGCTAAACCCTCCCACCACCAAAGCCAGTCCGGGAAGTTTTGTCTGCGCGTTGGGCCAGCTCACGGAAGTTCTGACACTAAACCAGAGAGCATTGGCAATGTTAAAACTGGTAGATGACAATATTTAACTTCTGGTTGGACTGTAAACCAGTTAGAAATCTGGGCAAGGCAAGCACTGAGCCGAGCCACTTAACCACTGCCTGACTTTCTCACCAAAGCATTATTGCAATAATTTCTTTCCAAATTTGCAAACTCGCAGCAATTGTTCTCAGTCGGCTATGCTTCTTTCCAATGCCCTAGGCAAGAGCCCAGGCACCTTTTTGACTTACTGCACAAAAATCCAGACTCGTTGGAAAAGGTCGCTTTAATGTGACGGGTCAAAGCTTACAAATAACCGCTTACCTGGCTCCCTGGCCTTTCAAACTAACTGTTTTATACAAATCAATTAATACTTTCATTTCCCCAACAAATAAATAAATCCACTTCATCCCTTTGGTTCCCACCATTTTCTTACCACTTCTCAAGGCGTCCCATTTTCTCCCCGGGCCTTGCCCCTTCAGGCTCAATACCTGTTCCCCCGGGGTAGCCCGTTTGTGCAAACAGCACCACCCCCATCCTTTCCCGCACCATTACCCCATTGTGCTTCCCTCCCCCCACATCTAAAGGGGCCATGCCCCCGTCACCAGAAAATGCCTCCACTGAGGTGTTCTTTCTGCCCCACCCCTACCAGTTCTCCTTACTTCCAACTCCTTAACATGTCTCCCACCAACAAGCTCAAATCCGCCAGATAATAACTATTCCCGAACTCCAACAAGTGGACACCATCCTCTCTAAATATCATGAGCCCTTCATAAACTATTTCCTTGTGATCCAAAACCTGTACCACCACGAGGCACAATTTTTACCATCTGTTTATCCCCTTCCTTGCACGCTCTATCGCTCCCTCACTTCTCGCTCCCCTCCAAACTCTCCACGGCAACAACTTAGTCCAAACTACTGATGCTTGAGACCACATTTCTCGTACCCATAACAAATCTCTTCATTTTCCTCAAAAGAGCCTCTCCCGTACCTCTTACCGGGTCATTTTCCCCAGCATGAATAATCACTCCATCTGGAGACCCGAAGCATTCCCTGAACCCTGCCAACATAGGAAGTAACTGATCCCAGCGAAGACCTCGTAAACCGGACAATCTTACCAACACATCTTTATAGCTGGAACCCAATTGTGTGCCAAAAACTCAGCTTCTTTCCCCTCCCACTTAACAATAGAGTGCCCCACGATTCAAATTTGTGCAATCTGCCCCTGCTTCCGAGCAGCATCTGAAAAAGAAAGTACAACATCACTTACAGATCAACAAAATACGAAATGCAACTTTCCTGCTAACTTTTGAAAACTCCATCAAACATCCCCTTTGTCCAAATCCCTGACATAACCTTTGTATCTCCCTGACTTCCAACGCCCCAGACGTTTCACCTTCTACTCTGAATAACCCATCCTACAACCTTCAGATGCTGCCCCATCCTAAATTAATAAGTTCCAAACTCCTCTGCCTTTTCCCCCCACTGCTACCAGAGCTTTTCGTAGTACTCCCAGCACTTGCTGCGCTGATAGTGGCTCCACCTTCTCATGCTGGAAAACCAACCCTGTCCTACCCCCACAACGCTGCTTCCAAATCAAACCTGTCTGAACCGGGAATAACTCCTTACTCCCTCGACCCAGTAAAACCCAAGAGCCCTTTCCTTTTTGATCCGTCTTAGATCTCCTGATCTTCATGTCCAAACCTAACTCTGTAAACTGGACATCCTCCCATTGCAGCCCACCTACCCCATTTCTCCCCCCCCCCGACACAACCTGGGTAACAATTCCTCTGATACCGGTCTCCTTATCTTTTTCCCTCTTGCTTTCCTTTGCCCATCCTTCCAACATCCTGTTTGCCATTTTTCCACTGCTCGGCTGAAAACCCCAAAACCACTTCCCATAGAAAGCAATCCCTGCCAGTTTCCCAGTTATAGTTGACCTAGACTACCCCCTATCAACACATTTCAAGAGGAAATTCGTCCCTTCTCCTTTCTTCTGCGTTCCCCCCCACCCCCCACACCTTTCCAACTACAAGCTCCCCCTCCTATAAAATCCTCCTAAGCCCTCCTGTATGCCTCTTTAGATGCCGGAGCAAGGGAACCCTCCACCATTGCAAGCGCTCAGCCTCATATTTTCCACAGCTCCTCTGGTATCTGCTGATCCGCCTCTGGAGCCAATCCACGGAATCTCTGCCATTGAAAAGAGAGAATGCATCAGCAATGTCATTATCCTTCCCTGGCACATGAGTTGCTTTGAACACCACATTCCATTTCATGCAAAGCAGAACAAACTCATCAACCTCGCCACACTCTCCTTTGCTGACTGCTGATTCACTACATGAACCACACATTCATTGTCAATGTTGAAATTCACTTGTTTTCCAAATCCTTCCCCCACAACTCCAATGCAACCAACAAAGGAAAGAATTCCAGGAATGCAATGCTCCTTCCTCCTTCAACCAAAGCGATGGCCACTTCTCCGCGCACCATTTTCCTCTCCCAAACACTCCAAAACCTCCTGCATCTGAAATAATCTGAACTTCCCAAGACACCGGATCTCCCTGCAACCACATGGACACTCCATTAAAGCTCTCCAAAAAACGCAGCCAGATTCTACAATCTTCCAGCACTGCAACTGATACTCTTATCCGATGATGTGGGTACTTTGCTCCTGCCATAGACCGCGCCATGGTTCTGCAAAAAGTCTGCCCTGGGGCCACCACCTTGCATGCAAAATTCAAATGCCCCACCAAACTCTGCATTTCCACTAGCATAAATTTCTTGGCCCCCGCCACTTACTCCAGCAATCCTACCGATTTGCTCACTTTGTCGTGCGGTAAGCGTGAGGTCATCGCTACTGAATCCAGTTCAATCCTTAGAAATGTCAACCCGACTGCAGGCCCTTCTGTTTTGTCTTCCGCTAGAGGCACACCCAGATCCCCCATCAAATCTTGGAACAACGTTAGCATCTCTGCGCACTTTCTCCTTCCGCCCCGCTGATAAACAGAAAATCTAGGTAATGCAGCACACTTTGACAACCGGAACCGTATGAAAAAACCCACTGTAGGAAGGAACTGAAACACTCAAACAAGGTGCAAGAAATTGCACACCCCATTGGCAAAGCTTTGTTGATGTATATCCTGTCCTCGAATTGCAGACCCAACAGCCAAAAATCCTCCGGGTGCACTGGCAACAACCTGAAAGCCGCCTTACTGTCACACTTGGCCATGAAGGCCCCATACTCTGCATTCGTCACCAAATCCACTGCCTGGTCCACACTTGCATATACAACCCCGCATTCCTCAGGGGCAATTGACATGCCCTCGGGGCATGACAAATGGTGCATCAATCTGAATTCCCCAGGGGCTTTCTTAGGCACAACACCGAGCAGAGATATCACTAAATCACCCGGCAGATCATCAAATGGCCCTACTATAATTCTTGCTGCTATTTACTTGCCCAACTTTTGTCTTACCACCTGCACATTTTCTTTGGCTGACTTCAAATTTTCTGCCTGCCGGCGCACCCTTGGTCCCTGATGACCCAGCCTGAAACCATGACAAAAACCCTCACTCAAAATCTTAGCCCCTTCCCTATCAGGATAAAAATCCAACCACTTCTCCACCACATCCAACTTAACTGGAGTAAAAGCCTTTTCCCACAACCCCTCTGCCGGCTCCTCTTCCCCCTCCCTCTGCCTCCTTGTTGGAAACACTGAGTGAGAGTGTTTCCCCTGCACATTTGCTACATTCATGTCTGAACCTACAGAAATTCCTTGTGCAGCCGTCCTTGTTAAATGCCCAACACGCTGCTGAGGACTGCCCTCTGCCTCCTCCCCCCTCCTGGGCGGGGCGACCAAGAAAGGGCCGGAAAGTCACAGGCAGCCCACTTGCTGTGTGCAGTCGGGCAGGCCTTGTTGGCACCATCCATTGCAGCCATAAATCCATGTCTATCTCCCCCCAAACCGCCTGACTGTCCTCAGCCATTCTTGCTCTGAATTCCTCATCACGCACCCACGCAAAACCTCCGACACTTGTAAATGCCTTCCTGATCACATCCATATATTTTAACAGAGCCACGCACCGCTCCAGAAATTTCTCACAATATACACTTGCATAAATAAACGCTGACGTCCAATTTTCAATTGTTACCGGTACTCTTGGGCGAGAGGCCAACTCTCTCCTCTTCCTTAGAACCCTCCTTTGCTCTCACTTCCCTATGAAGCATCTTAAACACGTCCACAAATTCCCCTGCCTGAATCTTATCCTTCGCCGCTGCCATCAAGTGTGCCCCCAAAGGTTTTGTGATGCCCATGTAAGGTAGCTTTTTCTCCTTTCCCTTCACCTCAGCTGCTTTCTCTTTTGAAACCTGTACCTCGAGCGCCAATGGCTCAACCAGTTTGTCTGTGTATACCTCCACCGAGCAATTTCCCTTGTCACTCACCATGGCTCCAATAGCCTGTACACCAATCTCTCTCCTTGCCCCTTGCAGACCAGACCCTTCATTTCCTGCCCCCGTTCTCATATCCCCCCTCTGTCATGCAGATGACCAATCCCTTTCCCGCTCACCACTTTCCGTCCTGCCATCGCCTGTCTGCAGTCTGGCCTCTACTCCAATGCTCCTCATTTCTTTTCTTACTGGGCTCCTACTGCAGGGACAAAACCTGTCCGCCGTCTCACCCAACCAATTGCTCCCCCGACCTCTTGCTCCCCAAACCCACCTAGAACTCCTCTCATTACTGCTCTATAACCTTCATCCTCCCACTGCCCCACATATTCCTCAATCCCAACTTCATCACCCCTGAAATACCATTGCTGATGCGAGCTCATGCTCGGGTTGCGTGGATCCTTTTCTTGTGAGCCCGGGGCGTCCCCCCCGTCACTCCTTTGACGTCTTCTCAGCAGGGCTGCAGAAACCCCTTCCTGGTCCTCTTCTCTCGGGCGAGGTGTGCTCCCCTCCACCCTGTGATCCTTATCGCTAGGGGCTGTGCTGTGCCCTCTAGGATGTCCTCGCGCTGACCGAGGAGGGGCCATACCTAAACCCTCTCCATATTCATCCCCTCGAACAATTGGGGGCTGAGCAGCGCCCTCCGCTACCAGTCCTACTTTTCCGGTGGGGCCGTTCCGCGCCCCTCCCTAACATCACTTAATGATGGGGACCTCTGTCTCCTCCCACGTACTCTTCTTCAGGTATTTGCCACCCTTGCCCCTCTGTCTGGATGTCCCGCCCTGCGCTCCAACACCCCCACTGACATGGCTCTCTTGTCCTGCCCCTTCTTGGACACTCCTCATATCATCCTCCTCCTGTTCATTATTAACCTCAACCCTAACGGGTTCCTTACCTAGATGCAATTCCCTCCTAGAAGCTCTCCTATCAATCTCCCTCCTCAACTTTCTGCCCCTGGATTCCCATGCCTCCCCTCTGCCAGCCGCAGGGGTGCAAGCCACCACTGCTGCCAGAGCACCATCTGACGCTGCTCTGCGCTATGGTCTACCGCCACCCACCTCTACTTCTCCTGTAACCCCCCCCACCGCCCTCTCCAGTTGGGCTTCAGAGGCCCTGCTAATAATCTCCAGGGCCCCCCTAAGTGCCCTGGCATCAACAAAACCCTTCTTGCTGGCACCCAGGCCCACCATTGTGCACTAAAAAATCTGACCAAGTTCTAAATAATGCCCCTATATAAGTAATAGCTACCCTAAACCCCCGAGCAGCACCTAACTGCGGACAAATGACCCCTGTGAAGAAAAAGAAAAGAATGGAATGAAAAAGATATTAAAGAAAGCGTTAAATAACTCTCAACATTCCCCAATTTAAATTGCCCATAGTTCTTGAATAAAAATTACTAACCCCATTTTTATTTTTATACTCCCCAACCACTGCATTCCTGTAAGGCACAAAACTGGCCAAACATCACATAAAAACAAACACAATAATAATAATTTGGCATTTATATAGCGCTGCTTATTACCCACTGTGTGGTGCTCATTTAACGAGCTCGGAAGGATGAAAGGCTGAGTTTGGCCCCACCATTCGATCCTGCATTAGCCGGCTCTGCACAGATGTCAAAGCGAGCACTCTGCTCGCTGTGCCACTTGACCAGCTATGAACCCGAGATCCAAATTCTGCTAATAAACGTCAGAAAACACACTGCCCCCCAACGTGCGTTTGTAACTTCACTGAAATGCTTTCTAAAAACCAGCGTGCACCAAAGCAGGAGCCCGCAGCCAAATAACACGAGCTCATTGAAAAGGACGGATAAAGGTCCTTAACCCCCTGCACAGATGTACTTAAAAGGAGGGGAGCACACATGGGAGCATAAAATGGCAATTATTTAATAAAATATATATTTAAAAGGCCTAACGAAAACGTGCACCCCCAAGAACGGACACCGCACAAACACCAGTGAAAAACATGGTAAGTGGGGGTACCTTATATACGGTACCCGTCTGTGAAACATTATTATTTTTTTTAATAATATGATAATTCCCCTAACATCTTTTAAATAAAACAAACTAACCTACCTCACCTCCTCTACCACTAGCCACCAATGCCCAACTACCAGGGAAGGCTCGGGAGCATGCGACAGGACTTCTCAAACTTAAGTCCCCAACCGTTGCCTGCTTCCTGAACCTTCCCTGACCCTTAAATACCCCCGGCGGAGACGCTCTGTGCGCAGGCCACCTCGCTGGCCTGTCCAGCGTCAAAATAACCCCAGGAGAAAACGCTATGTGTCCTCCCCCCCTGTCTCCCTCCCATCTGCCATTAAGGAAAGCCTGCCCCTGAAGGCATCTAAAAATCTCCAACTGTCCACTCGACTGCCGAGCATCTTTTCAAACTGATATCCTATTAAAGCACCTTGTGTACTCTTCCCTTATGGCCAGGTCAGCCTTGACCCCCCTGCTTCTGGTCTGTCGTGATGGTTAGTCCAGTCTTACACCAGCCTTGCAAAGACTCTACCTGTGGGAATGACTCACCCGGTGTTGTTGAGCTGGCCTATCAACTTCTAAAATTCTGCCATCTCCCATTTCCTTTCCCCCCTCATTGTTGCCACTGCTTTCTGAAACTGGCTGACTGTCCTTTGGCAACCTAAAACTATTTGTAATCCCAGAAATGTTAGCACTATTAGGCCCAGTCTTAGCCTCTGCCAAGGGGACCCCCAACTTCTTTGCCAGCTGCTCAAAATGTCCTTGGTGCTGCATCACACTCTTCCCACAAATAGTCATCCAGGTAGTGCACCACTTTGGCTCCACGATTGCCCACTTGAGGTGGGAGCGGAACAGCTTGAGTGGGAAGACACTGAGAAACCCATGGGCATGCACTGCGTCAAGATATGCGGAAAATCAAATGTAAATCCTGTAACGAGTTCCTGCTGCTACCTTGTGATAGGAGTTAAGCAGGGTCTGCCAAACCTCCAGCTTGACTGGTGTTGCCACCCTGTTAACACCCCAGTTGCCTCCTCCTTTCTGCTTTGTTTGCTCTCTGCTTAGCTACTAGTTTGTATGGTCCCTGCCACACCGGCTGCAAGCGTGCGTGTACCTGCAGTTTGCCCCTCCCCTGTGCCATTTGTCTTATGGTATGCCCTGGGGTATGGCTGCTCTTTGCCAGACTGGCCCTGGAAGGATTTAGTGGCACTCCTTATGAATGTACCTTGAGACATCCTCTCCCCAATTCATACTGGGTAACATCTGCATTTTGAGCCAGATTCCTCACTACTGTAACTATGCCCCCCCACTCTACTGCTTGTGTATGTACTCATAAGTGATTAAAGACACCGCATTCCCTGGATACTTTCTACCAGTATACCTTCTGAAGATATAGAGCCTGTTCTGACTCTTGCTCTCATCCATTCTCTCTTCCTGAGCTCCAGCATAGAAAACAGATCTATGAAGGCCTTGCTCCAAATGCTTTCCTGGATTGCCACTGGAGCATTCTAAAGCGGGCTCACTGCCTTTGTGGACATTTTACAACATGAGCTGTTCCTGACCTATCCCCCCCCCCGCTTCCACTTCACCGGCCCAAACTTCTCCATCCATGTGTACAACTCTTCATTCAAATAATCATATGTATCCCTTTTGAATTTTCGAATCTTCTTCTGTTCTAATTCTCTTTTGTAGTTTTCAAGTTTATTATTAAGTTCTGCCAATATTAAATCAGCCTTCTTTACCTAAGCTTTCCACTAGTTCTTTTTCTATCTCTGAGATCTCAGTATCCAATGTGGTTAGATTTTTAGATAGTTATTGAATGGTAAGAAGAATTAAATCTAAAGAACATTTGTTCAAAATCACCTCCCACGTCCTTACAAACTCCTTACTTTCTTTGCACAATGTTGGACGTAATTGAATCCTTAGGCCTCTCGGAATTCTTTTATTTTTGAAGTATCTGCCAAGAGTTATGGCATGCAGTTTTCAATTTATTTCTTTTCTTAAGTATTCCAATTGTTTAATTCTTCTAGCTAGATCTTTTGGTTGACTAGTGGGTTTATCGATGGCTGTTTCACTGATCAAGCCCAAGATGGCCGTGGCTTCTTCTGTTGTAAACCCTGGTTTCTGCACATTTATTTGTTAATCCTTCGATGTCTTCAAATGACATATTTTCGAATGATGCTCTTGTGGTAAACAGGAGCAGTGATGGTTGTTTGATTAAAACGTACGCGGTGTGCCTTCGCCGGAAATTGTGTCTCAAAAGGGAATAGACAAAAAAGCCAGGATGGCGGGCACCACCTAATTATTAACTATGTTCATGTGACACTTGTAATTTAATCCAAAAAGGTAAGTTTGAGGTGCAACTTCCCTTTTGAGACACAATTTCAGGTGAAGGCACACCAAGGACTCAAGGTTTTTGATGATTTCTGTCAGGGACCCCATGGATGCGAGAGGCAAGCGGTATTGCTTCACAAATACTAGTCATTCCAGGGTCCGTGGGAATTGTATGAATTTCGGTGCGACCAGTCATATGAGTCCACCGCAAAGAGATCTTGAAAATTTAAGAAAACCTGTTTCAACTTTTGCTTTTACTCTGGAGTCTCACAGGCATCAGCTATGTTGTCCCGCTCTTCAACCATCTGCCTGAAGCCTGGAAAGACTTCCGGTTTTGCTATTTTAGCAGCCTCCTCCAGCTGGGTGGAGAGGTCCCTGGTTAGAGTATTGACCTGGACAGAGGCTTTCATGTAGGAGAGGCTGTCATTGTGGACCTGGAAGATCACCTAATTCTGCCTAATGTCACAGGTCACCTCTTCCTCACCATAAGGGCAGGAAGAGTACACCAGGAACTCCGCCCCCTTGCCGGGGTAAAGATCATGTCTTGTAAGTCATTGTCAAAGCCAAAACAATCATTGGGGACTGGTCCCACCAGTTCATTACCTAGATCCATGGAAAAATGTCTGTCATCAACCGCCATTCCAATTATGGTGCCTGCGCACAGAGTGATACTCCTAGAGTCGGGTGTTGTGTTCTATCTTGACCAATGGTGTTGGGTTTAACCCCAACCCCTGCTGTTGGAGATGGGCATTGAGGTGTAGGTGTGCATCAGGATTTTGCAGTTTCTGTCCTCTTTTAATGTTTAATTCAAGTGGGAATAGTCGGGTCTGTCCTGGGATGGTGACCTCTCCAATTTGAACTTTAACTGCATACGGCAGCAATTGGGCTGACCAAAATGCTTTTTCTGAATCATCAAAGTCCATGGGATTACACACTAGTCGGGACCAGGCTTTGTAATTTATCAAGTCCAAGTTAATGGCAAAACGATTGAGAATGTCACTGCCTAAATAGAATGCAGCAGGGACATCTCGCACAACCCAAAATTATGTACTATGCTTTTGTTTCCTATAGACATTTTGAGCAGGAGATGTTTGGAATTGGGAGTTTCCAGGCACATTTCCCATTTATCGATCAATTTAAATCTGTGAATGGCTGGATATTTTGGGAGCTGCCTGAATGTGGGTTCGCTGATGAAGCTCTTACCGTTGTTCACGCCCCCTCAGGCGAGAACAGATTCCTTCCCCTGATTTAACTGAATAGGGATAAATAACTGTTCTCTAATTTTCTGAATATCAGCTAAACTTTGAGCTGGTT
Organism: Ambystoma mexicanum; assembly: GCF_040938575.1. Classification (NCBI taxonomy): domain Eukaryota; kingdom Metazoa; phylum Chordata; class Amphibia; order Caudata; family Ambystomatidae; genus Ambystoma; species Ambystoma mexicanum. The sequence continues at coordinate 828,937,365 of NC_090939.1, forward strand.
TCTCATCACTTTTGGCTATAGAATTGGATTTTTCAGAATGTGAATTGGTATAAAATTTCAAAGTATTTCTTTCCAGTGTGGAAGGCCACTTAAAACTGGAGGGAAGGTTGATTTTCAGGAATGGAGAAGAGTTCCCATCACCAGTTTGTTGTCCTACAGCAATTACTGTTACGCCAGGTATTTGATTGTTCTGGGAATGAAACTCCATATGATCAGGTTTTTGTGCAACCATGTGGCATGTGCCATTTAAACTAACATGGTTGACACTGTTTCAATGTTATTAGCCTGTTATTCTGAGTCCAGCTGACCTTGTTCGCACAGTCTATTAGGGGGGACAACCGTCGCTGGATGTCATTCCCTAGTAGACAGGGTGTGACCTCTGGAGTCACGACTATGACCGGGTGTTTCACTTTGTGTCGCCCAATTTTTATTTCCAAATCCACAGTCCCCTCAACAGGAATTTCATTCCCATCGAAGTTCTGGAGTTGTCCAGGAAGAGGGGTGAGAGGGATCTGGTATCTCTCCCCCTCTTCCTGAATTTAGCTGCTCAAAGGCCCTTTTTGACAGAGTGGCTTGGGATCCAGTGTCCACCAGCGCCGAAAATGTACATTGCTCTTGCACTTGTACCGGGGCATAACATCTACCCTACTTCTCCTCAAGGGGGCAAAGATAATATGCATTTTGGGCAAGCTGGGTGGTCAATTTCCTTATTTTTGACTCCGACACAAGGATAGTTTGGGCATAATTCTGTGTGGGAGTTTGGGGATCTGAAAGAATATTTTTACATTCGGATATTTGGGGCGTTTCGGGCTCTCCTTTTTCTGATTCTGGGCTGCCCCCCTCCCCCTTTTGAAGGCAGTCAACGGAATTGGTTTGTGAGGTTCGGGATCCCTCTGTTACTATTGGGTTTCCTCGATGTACATTCTGGGGTTCAATGATGGGCGATTCTGACTCAGTTCCCACATCCACCGAGTCTTCATTTAAATCTCTTGGGACCCATTTTTCTTTGGGAGGAGTTCTCCCGTCCCTGAAGGAGAAGATCTTTTTCCCAGAATCCTCTAAGGATTCTTCCCCTTCAAATCGGAGAGAACACTAACTTCCTCCACAAAATGGGCCTTTTTGAGTTCATTTCTCCTACCCACCCTCTGTTCCTTTGGTGACAGATTTTCAGGGGCAGGAGATTTTGGTTCCCATTCCTGGTTATCCAGGGGCTTTTCACGAGTGAGGAAGGAAGCCGTCTCTAGGGCTTTACACCTCTCTTCCCCCTCATGCCTCCTCCTCGGGAACCGGTGAGTTGTCAGGGTTCTTGCCCTGTCATTGTTCTGTGGTACCAGACCCTTGGTTTGTGGGGTTCTGAGCCACCATGTTTATCTGGGGGTCCTGTTGAGCCCTCAACATGCTACCCAGATCTTGGGTAAGGTTTTGGACCTGGCGCTCCAGTTGGGACACCTGTCCGGGCTGGTACAGGGGTCCCTGGTCAACTCTAGGTGGATCATGGGAAGGGTAACTATCCCTTCTCCCTTAGTACCCTTGATCTGGTGAATTTTGGTAACCCTCCACCCTTGGCCTCCCATCTCCCGGATTGGGTTGTCTGGGCTCCTGAAACCGGGGAATGAAAGGAGGATGGTCCTGCAGGTTGGGGTTTTGTGGGTACCTGGGGAAATAAACTTAACCCAGCATTTGGGTAATTCCTGTCCTCCTGGGGGAAGTTAGGAGGGAAGTCTCCTGGAGCGATACCTGATTGGATCCCCCTGTGGGGATGGGGGAGTCCATACATACCCCAAGATTGGCGGGGTGCCCTTGTATCAGGGACTGATAGAATCAGGGAAGTTAGGGGTCCCATTAGTGGGATTACCTCCTTGACTGCCACCTGTTTGTGACTGGCCTGAAGGCCTTCTGGGTCTCTGATTTTGCTGATTTTGTGTAGGTACAGTTTTAGGCTCCCCAATCTCTAGGTCTAAAATGGGGGCAACCTTTACCTTCGCCACCTTAGCAGCAGAAGGGGTGTTGGTTGGTTTGGGGTTCTTGGCCAAATCTTTATTTTCTGCAGGTTTTTGGACCTCATAAATGTGGGTCGCCTGCTCTATGACCCAGTCCAGAGATCTTTTGTCATGAAAATCCCCACCAACTGGGTCATGATATGCTTGGGGAGTGCATGAAAGAATGTGGTTATAAACTCCCTGCTATCTATGCGCACCCTCCTAGTGGTTTGTGCAAAGGCGTGTTTGAGCTCTTGCACAAACTCTCATGGGGCCTGATCTTCCCCGCACTGCAGATTGTAGGCCGCTTTGCGAGCCTCTTAGGGGTTTCTGTGGGTGGAAAAGTGTTTCAAGATGGCCGCCCTGTTGGTGGACCAACTTGAATGGTTCTGGTCCTCCAGTCCGGCAAAGAAGCTGGAGTACTATGGGGTGAAGGCCAATTTTACATACTCTATGCAGTTCTGGTTGTCTTTCATATGAAAAGTGTCCATCATCTGCTCATAGAGTTCCAAGTGTTCCCAAACAGAATATTTTGCATTGTTATGGTATGGGGTTATGAAACTCCTAATGTCTTTAATCTGCCTAATGGGGTCTTCTGTCATAACTCTCGCATTTGTTTGCCTTCTTTGGCTTTGCCACCCATGTCCACTCGCCCTCCAACTCAGAGGCGCTACTACTTGAGGTCCCCTCATGATGATCTAGGCACTCCCTGATTCTGAGAGCTTGAGAGGGGCTCGCAGAATGGTGGGGCCTAGTCTCTCCCCTCCCGTGGTGCTCAGCAGAGTTGTCTTCTGACTCTTCCCTGCTCCCAGGGTTGGCAGAGTATCCCCCCCACTAACCTAATTGGATAGAGGTCTTCAGGATGCTCTTTTTGGGCCTCATTTAATTTGGTTTTTCATCAAATTGAACCAACTGGTCTATTGGAAAGTAGTATTTCTGTGGGTCTAATTCCCTGACTCTCCCCTCATAGGATTCTTCCTTGTCAGAGACATCAGCCTTAATGTTTGAATATCTATACAGTGACGCCCGTTCATCAATTTCTGGGGGGCGCTGATCTGTCAGTTCCATCACGCTTAACTATTGAATTCTGCCGGCCTCATAGTTTCTGGCTCATGTGAACCGGTTGGCATTGTTCACAGTATTAAATGGGTTTGAGTCCCGTAGTACAGAGGTCCTTATACTATGATCAGGGGTTACCCTGTCCCTCTCTACCCATTTGGGGTCCCTCCAGTTAGGATTAAAACTAGCATCCTCTTTCTCTAACCTCGCTAGTTTCTCCTTCTCAGCCCCTGCTTCTTGATAATAAGCACAGATCTGAGCCTTTTGTTCAGCTATCACAGCTTTACTGGCCTCTATGACCCACTCTTGCACTGCCACTTGTTTGTGGAGCCCATCATTCATTTCACAGAGGGCATCATTGTCTCTCTGCGCTTCCTGTATGGTTTGGGAATAATTAGACAATTTTCTGTTGCAGGAGACTCACCTCCTGAGTTTTTGCATCGTTGGTCTGGGTGTTCTCTTCCAGAGCACCTTCTACCTGTCTGGCATGCTCCAGTAGATTCCCATACTCTGTTTTGAGTCCATTTAGTTTCTGGAGGGCTAACTCACTTCCCTGTAACTCTATTTTTAATTTGCTTACTTCCTGGTGTAGGGCGTCCCTCTCCTGACTTAGGGTGCCTCTGTGTTCAGCCAGGTCATCCCTTTGTTTCCTGGTGGTATTGAATTTCTGGCACTCTTCATCATATTCAGTTTGAGAGCGGAGGTGTCTCAAAATTAACTTTCAATTTCTCTATCTGATCTTGTAGAGTAACTATCTCCTCTGCGCAGACCCTGTTATAGGTTAATTGTTGACCCTGTTATAGGTCAATTGTTGAGTGTCAACCTTTTCCTGACACTCTAGTGTTACTGCGTCTAATTGGGCCTCTTGGTCTACATTATTCTATTGTTGACGGACCAAGTCTTCTTTTAATTTTTTTATGTAATGGCCAGATTCTACCTCCAACTCTAGGCTCTTGTGTAATTTGATTTAATAGTTCATTGATCCTGCGCTAGAGTTTCATTTTCCTCCTGCTTTTCCCATATCACTCCCATGTGGAGATATATGTAGGCCGCGATCTTGACTATTTTAATTTGCTCGTCTTAAATTTTTGGGGTCTCATATAATTCACTCAAAGCTTGGTGTAATAGGCCACCGTCCTGCCATGTATCCAGGTTCATGGCGGTGACCTGTTGTGTTATTTCTTGTAGCCAGACTTTTTCATCCTGTTCTGGCCACTCACCTCTGACAAATAGCTTGTGCAGAAGATGCTCCCTAGCCATATTGATTTCTACTACGGTCATGTTTGACATGTTCTTTCTTTATTTTATTTATTTACATAAGGGTAACCTGTATTCTGTTGCTTTTCTGTCTATTTTGGGGTTGATTTTAGTTTTACACACAGGCCTGGTACTTGGAGTATTTGTTTTGGGGAGTAGGTTGTACAGTGTAACCCAGTACTCCCACCACACAAAGTATTACTACCTTGCAGGTTAGTCTGCTGTATAAGGGTGGCAACCAAAACCCAAATCCCGCCTAACGAGCCCCCAAGTTTAAGGATTTCAATCAAGCGACACACAACTTGGTCTCGGCCTAGTATGTAGCGCACAATTGAGATGCTTTTCTCCTTATTTGATGCAGATTCAATTTTGGGATGGTACACCACTCATATCGCACCCCCTTTTCAAATACATAATGAACCAGGCTGGTTGGTAAAATGCAATATTTATTTATTTTAAAATTCAAAAGAAATCATACACTTTAATATGGGGCAGCAATAACTAATGGGGTGATAATTACAATGAGAATGTGAGCAATGCACTGGGTTTAACCTTCTAGTGGAACAGATACACAGCGGAATAGGAGCACTTTTTGGTTTCGGAAAGATAGCAACCAAGTTAGGATTTCCCCCTGCAATGTTCCCTCAACCCACAAATAATCAATTCTGAGTGGATAAACAGAAGCAGCAGGTAATCGGGAATAAGAAACAGGGGCCGGAATCCAAATCTGACCTTCCCTCCATAAATAAGAGAGAAAAACGGATTTTAAACTGTTATGAAATGATACTCGGAAATGGACAAATAAAAACCTTGAAGCAAATATAATTCCTCACTAAAGCAACAATGAAAAGACACTAACAATCACAAAGAATGTATTACCAAAAGCATACAGTTAAAAAATGAGTGGAAAATTTAAAACAGATTACAGCAAAATGACACGTGTAAAAGTTGCATTTTTCAATTCCTGCCTCAACGTATCAAACAAGTTTTGTTTTAAGTAAAAACTGATGAAATACACTGATTTGGAGCTGGGGGATAGAGGTATATCACAGGGATATTCTGGAAGTGAAAGTAAGTCTCTAGCTGGTAAATTGGAGGAGTTATACAAGATGTAAAAAGGTGCACTTTGAGTAAAATGAAGCCGTGAAATAAGAAAGGAAATCAGTTATGACAAGAACAGTTTTACTTTACATTAAAGTATTCAGGCTAGACCACCAAAGATGGACACAGTAAGATCCAGGGATGATTCGTGACTTCAACCCTCTCACCCTAGTGCCCAACCATGGTGGACCCAGTCCGATCACTCGAAATATGACTAATGGCATAGGAATACACAAGACAAAATTGAACAGAGAGATGGCGTTAGCACTAGAATTCAAGGGCAGGGTTGCACAGATAATTCTGACAGTTTTACAGATTATAAGGATAGGATGGCTTAGAGAGTGGGATAAGGACAAAGGCAAGACAAGATATACTATGGATTTCTATGGGGTGGTGATTTATACTCTCAGTCCACTTTTAGTTTGGGAATTTGGACCGTCCACGGTTCTGGTCACTACACGGCAGTGCACCTGGCAAATAGCTGGGCAGTTCTGGTCACCGGATGGCAAGGACTGGAATGGCAATTCTGGTCACTAGATACTAAAGGTCACATGGATGGCAGGATGGCAGTGAGCATGCAGCTAGTGTACAGCAAGCCAGGCTGGTTTAGGATGCAAAAGGTACCACAGCTTTCCCCTTTTTAATGGGAGATTAGTGGGTTTTCAGAATTGAGGCCTTGCTGGGAATGGTATCAGCACTGCTTGGGTTATGCAGTCGGCCCTAGAGTAGGGTCAGCAATGCTTTGGCCTTGTAGTGGGTTCTGGTATCTGGATGATGAATGGAACAGGAACGCAGCGCAGGAACTTCAGAAATAGTGTCTGTCTAGAGTCTTGTCAGGGACATCATTGAAGTATATGGCTGGGGAGGGTCTGCTAAACGCGCCTCTACAAACTGGATTGGGCAATCAATGTTGGCTGCCTGCCCTAGGATGTAACTCAGTTTAGGGGTTGTACTTTTTATGAGGTGAAAAGACTTTCCACAGACCTTTTTGCCAAAAATCAGTCCTAACAGAATTTACACATTTGTACAGTTGTGGCATATTACCCAATGACATGAGCAGGTTACATATTTTATGCAGACCATTCCACTCCAACTCTGAACTCTGTGAGACATTATACATTTTGGTAATTTTGAGTATGAAAGATTCGGCCTAAAATTCCATAACTTTATACACGTGTGGTTTATCATAAGGGATGCAAGTATAATAATTGGCATTGGCATCATGGATACTTTCCTTGTAATCCCTGATTCTTTGCCATTTCTATTCCGAAGGTGTCAGTGACTTTTACAATGGCTCAAATTATTAAACACAATCACTTTTAAACTGCGAGTCTTGCTGCAGAGATAAAAGTCTTTAAAGTTTATTTATAAAATAGTTTTTGGAACAAAAATGGCAGTCCTTTGTCCTGCACTGGACCATTTTTTTCTTTTTCAGCTACCAACTGTCACTTCCCCCAAAGGGAGGATTGGTTTATCCAGTTAGATTGAAGGTTTATTGCCCCTTATCCACTTCACACTTCGATGTCCCAGAATTCCTATTGAAAGAGGCCCCTGTCCAGACTGAAGTCTGATTAGTATGTGAAGTTTCTTTGTCCTGGTCAGTCACAGTTTTCCAACCTAGCAGTTATCACTTTCGTGTCCTGGAAGTTTATGGTGGCTCCCTTCCTTGGGGGAAGTCTTAGCTCTGCCAACTAGAATAACTTGTTTTTGGAAGCTTGCAAAATCTAGCCCACTCTGTTTAAAACCTTTATTTTCTTTTATTTGGTCCTGAATAAAAAAAAACAAGCCTGTGGAATAAAAATAGCCCATATGGTTCTCAGCAGTCAACCCCTTCTCATTGCTAGGCACAGAGAAGCTTTCATTCAACATATTACTTCCTTTAAAACAGGCATTTATTTTTCTTTGATTTGCAAAGCCCATTTTACACATGTGGTGAAAACTGCTAGCATTTCCTTTCAAATTCGATTTTGCCATCTGACTTCCCAATATTGTCTTGCAGCCATAGTTAGTTCCTTTACACAACGGTCTGTACAAGGCAAAGGTCTCCTGGAATGGACATGTGCACAGAGCTATGATTTCTTTTGCAGGGTTCATTCCTTTGCACTTTGTAGCACAAAATAAAGTGTTTACCGTGCACAGCAGAAAGTGAAGTTTCTTGTTGATTTTTCATAGTAGTTTTGACAGGGCCTGTCATTCAGGAATCATGCCTGGTTTTGCTGAAGCACAATGAGATATCCTGGGCATGGCAGGGCCTTATTGATCACGGTGGTTTCAGAAGGAACAGATGGAATTAGCATCAAAGCAGCATTGGGTTTCCTTTTCAATGGGGATTTTGGGGTTTGCAGCAAAGCAACGCTGCTTTTTCACTTTCTTCCTTTTGTATATGTCAGAACACACTGGCACGCTCCTTCAGTGTGTCCCCTGGTTCCATCCTGCCTGATGTGTGCTTGACAGGACGGTGCAGCCATCTTTTTGTTGCTGCAAAATGCAGTTTTGAGGCCATGTCGCTCACAAGAGCCAGCTCAGCCATTTTTCTGTATCTGTGCAAATGCAGCTTGGTGATGTGGAGAAATACTGTTGAGTGGGTCAATATATCCCACAGATTCATTTATCTGACTACTATACCCTGTCGATGCTCTCAATTTCTTTAAAGGATACACCCTGATTTCTTACGTAGTAACACCCTTTGTTCCAGGTGAGGTAAGGGGAGATGGTCCAACGCCTTCCTTCTTATGCTGATTAAGCATCCACTCCTCAGGTTGCTGGTCTTCTCTTCCCTCTTGATACATCTTCCAGATCTCTAAAATTGCTAATCTTTTCTCGAATTTCTTCCCCGTGTACGTAGCGTGCAAGTATGTGGTCATGTGTTGCAATATATCCCCCCACCCCCTTGTGGCCACGGCATTAACATTTTATCTGCCGTGCCTTTTACCCATTCCGCACTGTATTGTTTGGGCATATGCTTTGGCAGTGTCTTGCTTAGGTGCATGAGAGGACTATCCCCCATAATGACAAGTCTCACTTGACTGTCGATACTATAACCCTTAAACTTTGGCTTAAACAACAACTTTTCAATGTTTTTAAAACAACAAATATGAGCAAGCACCATCAATCGCTGCTCAAGCCTCTTATTTCAATCTGTTCTCTTGATTGGCGTATCTATTCGCTTGATTGGCACATCTATTCTCTCGATTGGCACCAATCGCTTTACTATACTCAATCACTGTTACTCCTCAACTTTTAAAAATGTTCCAAATCTCTATCGCTCTTTGATAGTTGTACTCAACAAACACTCAGACTAGTCAAAACATTACACATTATAAACACAGGGATCACCTTTTCTCTCACCTTTACTTTATACCCTATACAGGAATTGAGACATCACCTTACGTAATCCTGGTTAGGTGTTTTATATTTCACTCTACTCCCATTGGAGTGTGATGTCTCCTAACTCCCTTGAGTGAGGGCTTCTAGGCACTACCACTTCTCTTCACAATATATAGTTACTCAAAAAATATCACAATCCCATCCCCTTATTTGCCATTCCCCTTAGTCTACTCACAATTCGTTAATCGACTCTAGGCCTTTGGTATCGACTATTCCTCCAATCTGAACACTTTTCCTTCCCTCTGCAGAGCACCTGTGGAAACCGGGTCAGGATTTCATCAAAGGGGGACCTGCCCACCGTCTTGGTTCTTCTTGCAAGTTTATTTCTATCGGCCGCTCTCCAGAGGAAACCCTGCGATCTTCCAGCTAATGGAGGAGGATACCTGATCGTCCGAAATACTGGAGACAAACTAGTTTGGAACTTTTTGAACCATTCTCTGCTACCATGTGAGTTTATGGCCTTTAAGGAACGTGCATGCAATGGATGGGTTCACAGAATAACTGAGTCAAAATAACCGAACCAACTCAGGAAGATTGCCAAGTATTGTTTTATTAACAATTATCTAAAACAGGGAGTTACAACAAACATCAACGGATGCACGCTCGATTTCTCTGAACGACCTTTTCATAACAAGATTATACATTCAAAATACGTCAGAAGTGGCTACGTAGCAAATAATCCTACTGGGGATCAGGATAGGCTTAAGGGGAACATTTAAGTATACGTTGCATAAGAACTACGATTGTGATTGGCTGCCTATTGTCAGGTGGATAATACATACCTACCTCTAAAACATCAAGTACACGGTTTCTAATTGGACTTCATACTCTAAGGTCCTTTGTTATATGGACCACCACAATTGGTTGGCACGCTTGTGCCATGTCTGGAACATTCGGTTCACTTAGCAGCACGTAAGCCCAGACCCAGGTGCAACGACGTGGGCCTGACTCTATCTCCCCACCCAATTAGCCCAACATCTCTCATTGCCCAGGCCTCCTGCCATAAAGATTGTCTTTGAACTTGGCCTTGCAAAGTATCCTTGTCTCTGGGAATACATGGAAGTGCAGGCACTCACTATCATTGTTCTAGGACTCCATGTTCGACTCTATTTTCATCCTTGGTTCATGTGACAGAGACCATGATTTGGTCCCTTTTGCAGCTTTTAAATGTCTTAAATGAATACATCTTTCTGTTCTTTCTTTGCACGTTAACATGGGATGATTCATCCTTTGTACGTTCGCTCCTTTTCAGAATAGATAGCTGACCTTGGCTGCTTCAGTCTTGACTTCAGGCCAGACAACCTCGCCTTGCAGCTCCATGATTTCAGCTTATTCTTGCTGTGACACAATTCTCCCTTCCTGCTTCTTGGGTCCTGGCTTACAAAAATTCATGATACCGATGTCCAGCTTCTATATAATGGTGGCTTTGCCTGCATTCTATTCACTACATATGGCCATAGCCAACTTCTATAATGAGTCTACCTTGCATTTCAGCATCTGTACAATTGTTTATTCTCTGCAACACTTTGTGCACGTCTATCTTCTTTTTCATATTTAAGTCACTTTATTCTTTACTTTGTCATTAGTTTCTGTAGGATCCATACATCCTCTTCGGTCAGTACCCTGAGACGTTGTTCATACTCTTATGATGGCACAGACTTCTTTACCTGCTCTTTTTATATTGCTTCAGGGGGGTTCCTCCCTCAGATTGTCTCTTCAGGAATACATTCGATAGGGTTGTCTCAATGGGCATCTTCTTTCAAATATACGCTGCAGTATTGGCACAACTGCTGGTGTCAAACATGGCACGATCTCAGGCTTCCAACATATAGGAGGTGGGGGGGGCGGGATTTCCTGCAGAGGCATGCAGCCTCTACAGTAGAATAACAATTCCTGTTTGTACAGACTCACTGGCTCTGTCAGCTTTAGGATCAAGAAAGGCACAGCAGCCCCAGCCTGGAGTTCGTTTGGAGCATCAGCGTGAAGGTGGCAGCGGTGGAGTCTGTCCCTGTCTACAACAAGCGCCTGGTCCTGATGTGGAGCGTGAAGGAAGCACCTGTCCCCACCTCGGTGCTAATCCCTGGTTGCTGCGGCACCCCAGATGGGTGTTATTGTGCAAGTCGGTGCCTGTTTTTGTTTTCGGTGCTGTCCGTGTCAATCCTGAGTGAAGTCTCGTGGGATCACGTGGCTGCCATTTTGTGGTCAGGTGGTCACTGGGACATGTGCATAGGGCAGTGCGGTCTGCCATTTTGAAGTCAGGTGGGATCTTGTGTGGTCAGGCGGCCATTGGGACAGGACTGGAGAACCAATAGTCTGCCATTTTGAGGGCAGGCAATTACAAAACTGCTGGTTACAAGCTTTCAAAGAGGGAGAGCCCACCAGTGAGCCCATACATTTTCTTTGTGGAGACAAACTATATTTTATGAACATTGCGTTACCTGCAAATATGTGTGCAGCCTGCACCTGCTCCAACAATCCTGTATTGAGAATATCACAGGTCCTTATCAAGCACTGTGCAGAAAGATTATTCTGGGCCCAGCTTTGTCTCTAGTCCATCCAGGTGAACCCCCAGTCAAATGGGCAAACTGGAAAGAGGTATTTATGCGCTACCTGCTGGGGGGGTCTACGGAAATAACTTTGCATCTGTTCGAATAGATTCCCTCCTTTATCATTGTTTGGTGCAGGAAGGTCAGACAGTATTCAAGAAATTACTGGACTTGCAGGCACAAGAGGCAGAAGGTTTGACCGCCTTTGAGCAGAGTCTTCTGAAGCTTGACAGACACTTCATTATTAAGGAAAACAGGTTCTTGTCCATGTATCATTTCGCCCTCTGAGATCAACAAAGTGGTGACTCAATTGAAGACTTTGTTACAATACTTTGTGGTTTGGCCATTAAGTGTGACTATAGCCATTGCAGAGATGAACATATTAGGGACAAGCTGATAAGGTATGCTGACAACAAGATCAGGGAAGCACTATGGAGAGAAGGAGCCAGCGGTGCAGATTTTTCCCTGGAAGGGGCAATTGAAATTGCCAAAATGGTAGAGCAAACAGAAGTGCATAAAGGCTTTAGGTACGGAGTCTGACAAAATGTCTTCAGCTAATGCAAATGTTGTCGACCAGGTGAAAGCGTGCAGCAGAATTACAAGGAAGAAGGAAAGCAGATGGAAGGGGGGGAAAGAAAATGGGAGGTCAAGCAAAAGCCAGAGGTGAAGTAGTTTGTCAAAAGATGCTACAGATGTGGGAACCCTGATCATCTAGCAAGTGACAAGTAGTGCTTTGCGCACCACGTTATATGCAGGGACTGTCGCAGGAAGGGTCACATGTCTTGCTGCTACAAACACTGGAATAGACCAGGAAATATAAAAGTGGTCCAGGATGGCACCATGGCAGGATGATGGGAGTGATGGGGAAGAAGTCTGTGAAGTGAATGCAGTTGACACCTTGCCCAAACATGTCAAGCCACATGCTGAAATAACGGTGAATACCTGTGAAGTTGACAGTGGAGCAGATTATACACTAGTGAACTTGGAAACTTGGAGAGAGAAGTTTAAGTCTTGTGGTTTGCAGAAGGCCACTGTGTGTGCGCGCATGCCTATGGGGATGTTCCGATCAATATTGTGGGAGAATTCTGGTCCCAATTCAGTTATCAAGAGAGCAAAGCCCAAGGCATGATGAGTGTGACTTCAAAAGTGGGAAATCTACTATCCTGGGATGCTCGAACTGATCTTGGTTTGAGGCTTGACCCTGATCACCCCTCACAAGTGATAGTTATGCAAAGGGCTGTGGGAAGGATGGAGCTTGTCGAGGCAAAGGAATCTATAGAGGGGCTGGATGTATTAAAGTAGTTTCCAATGTTTTTTCTGAAAATATTGGATGTTTGACAACTTGATTAAAGCCAGAGGCTGTGCCGTTAAGGTCAATAGCACACACCATACCGATGGCTTTCCGAGAGGATGTTGAAAGAAAGTTGGGGCTCATGTTGAATGAGGGGATAATTGAGGAGGCGGATGCTGCTGAATGGATAAGTACAGTGGTAGCTGTACGGAAGCCAAACAGCTCTTTGAGACTTTGTATTGATCTCAGGGGTCTAAAAAAAAGTGTATTGGCCCACCCCCCAAAATTGATGATATGTTGAAGGTTGGTGGGGCTGCCATATTTTCTACCCTCGATTTAAAGGCAGCTTATCATCAAGTCAAACTGCATCCCAATTCCATGGACCTGACTGCTTTTCTAACCACATTTGGATTGTATCATAGTAAGAGGGTCATAAGCAAGCTACTCAAGGGACTTGTAGGATTTTTTTTTTTATCAGGATGACATATTGGTGTGGAGCAAGGATGTTAAGGAGCATGATGAGTGTTTGATGGAGGTGTTGAGTAGAATTGCAGAAGCGGGGTTAACCATATCTATGGAAAATAAATTCAGACTGGAAAAGTGCAGTACTTGGGGCATGAGTTGTCTGCGTAAGGTGTGAAATTCAAGTATGCAACCCCAGAAGCAATTAAGGAAATGAAAGCACCGAAAGATTTAAAAAATCTTGCCTCATATCTGGGGTTGGTTGGATTCTATGGGAAATTTGTGAAAAATCTGCGTGAGAGGACGAAGATGATAACGCTGGTTAAGAAAGACATGAGATTTAATTTTTGTGAGAAATGTGATGGTGAGTTTGAGGACATTAGACATTGTTTAGTTAGTGCACCTGTTTTACAGGGGTTAAAAGATGACTGGGAGGTGCAGTTGTACACTGATCCAAGTGAGAGTGGCCTGGGGTGTGTATTAATGCAGACGTGAGGGGATGAACTGTGCACAGTGGCTTTTGCATTGCGTGTGTTGAAGGTACCGGAGAAGAGGTATTCAGTTATCGAGCAGGAAGCTTTAGCTTGTGTGTTGTGAATCGAAAAATTCAGAAAATTTGTTTGGGGATTGAAGTATGTTGTGGTGACGGATCACAAGCCTTTGGTGGGCATCTCTCCCAGGAAGGGATTGGATGGAATTTCAAGGAGGATTGTCAGATGGATATCCTCCATGCAGGGTTTGGATATGGAAGGGAGGAATGTCAAAGGAGAACTAAATGTTATAGCTGACGCATTGTCATGCAATCCTATAGAGGAAGATAGCGCTGTGAGATGTGAGGAGGAAGGAGAGGTGTTTGATAACTGCAAAGTTGCTGAGGAAGATGAATGGAGAGAGCAATGTGGAAAGGATTTGTCCTATGTGATGATGGCAAAGTTTGTTCAGGAGGGGTGGCTAAGAGATGAAATTGATGAAGAATTGAAGGGATACAAGAAGGTGAGGCAAGAATTGAGTGTGGAAAAGTGATTGTTAGCTCAAGGTGAGCATATGGTTGTGCCAGAGGGCATGAGAAGTGTCGTGTTAAGGATATTAGGGGGATTTTGGTGTTAGCAAGTCAAAGGGACTCCTACGTCAAGATTTCTGGTGGCCAGGGATGGACTTGGACATTGAGGTGTTTTTAAAGGAATGCAAAGTCTGCAAGGTACTAAACACCAGAGTGCCACCCTTGAAAATTGTGGAGCCTCCAAGTTCTGTCTGGGAAAGGTGGCCATGGACATTTTGGGTCCCATATATGTTAGGGGGGCGCAAAGTGCATATGTAATAGTTTTGGTGTATCTGTTATCTAAGGTGGCCAGAGGTGTGTATAGTGAGGGATATTAGTTCTCGCAGAAGTGACACATTTTTGGAGTCGGTATTTTGGAGAGAGAGGTTCCCCAGAAAAATAGTGTCTGACAATGGTCTCCAGTTTGTGGGGAGAGAGATGCAGGATGTTTTGCAGAATAATGGTATACCACATTCAACGACTGCATTGTATAACGCTAAGGGTAATGCCACTGTGGAGAAGTTTAACCGAATGCTGATGGGATGCAATTAGGATTGCCATCGCATCTGGTGGAGATTGGGAACAGGTGGTTATTGTCGTAAATCTCCCCCCGTCTCACCTGTGATCGGGATCTCCCTTGTTCGGCCGCAGGACTCATCCTGTGGATGGTTGGGTCTTGAATAGGCTCGCCCGAGCCTCGTCTGGTTGCAGGACGCGTTCAGAGTTCCGGGAAGTTCGTGGTTCCAGGGTATCCAAGATCAGCGAAGAATGAGTAAGTAGGGGGGGGGAATCCAGGAACAGGATAAAGGCAAGGAACGAAGTAAGAGGATCAAAGGAAATCAATGTAGAGATTAAGCACACGTCGGGTCACTACCGAAGATAGCGTTGAGACGCGCGGACCCGCAGGGGCGTGACCAATTTATAGTACGTGCCACGACGTGAAGCTAGTGCGTAGCACGGAGCTTGGTACGGCCATGTTGTGAGGAAGAAGGAGTACAAGCCCTTCGTGACAATGACCATGAGGTCCAGAAGGGGCTATTTCGCCGGGTCATGACAGCATGCCCCCTCCGAAGACTGGTTCCTCCAGGCTTGCCTGGGTGAATAAGATGGAATCTTCTGAGCAAACGAGGGGTCTTTAAATTAGAAACTGGTTCCCATGTTCTCTCGCTAGGGGGGTAGCCTTTCCACTCGACCAGATATTGTAGTCGACCCCTCCTATACCTGGAATCACATATCCTGGACACCTCATATTCCAACTGGTCGTCCACAACAACAGGTGTGGGTTTGAAGGGTTTTTGAGTAGAACTAACGTAGGGTTTCAACAGGGAAGTATGGAAGACTGGATGTATCTTTTTCCAGGAATCCGGGAGTTTAAGTCGGAAGGAGACAGGATTGATGATTTCCTTTATAGAAAATGGACCATAATAGCGAGGAGCTAATTTGTTTGGTCGTAGATGTCGAGGTAACATTTTCGAGGCTAACCAGACTTGATCGCCAACTGAATAGGAAGGTGATGGTCTTCTCTTAGAGTCCGCATATCTTTTGGTTCGAGTCTGGGCCTGTTCTAACTGATCCTTTGCCTCTCTTTGTAAGTCGATCAGCGTCTGAATCCAAGAGTCAAGGGTAGGTACCGGAGTAGATTCGGGAAGAACTGATGGTAAAACAGACGGGTGATAACCTTGACTGCAATAGAAAGGGCTGATCTTGAGAGCTGAATGATCTGATTTATTGTAGGAGAATTCGGCTAAAGGTATAAGGAGAGACCAATCGTCTTGAACCTTGGTGGCAAAACAACGAAGATATTGTTCCAGGGTTTGATTTACTTGTTCCATTGCCCCATTGGTTTGTGGACGATAGCCTGAAGAAAGGGCACCTTGGATTCCTAGAACACGACAGAGATGTTTCCAGAATTGTAAAATATACTGAGGTCCCCGATCCGAAATAATCTTGTAAGGAAGGCCATGAAGACGAAAAATATGTTCCAGGAAAATTCCAGCAAGTTCTGAGGAAGATGGTAGTTTATACAATGGTGTAAAATGAGCTAGATGAGTGAACAAGTCAATGGTTACCATGATGGTTGTATATCCTCGGGAAGGTGGTAATTCAACAATGAAGTCAGTGGCAATAACTTCCCAGGGTCGGGTTGGCAACGTAGGTTGTAGAAGCAGACCCGCCGGCCTCTGATTATCGTATTTGTTCTGACTACAAATAGCACAGGTCTTGATGTATTGAACTACACTGGACTTCATCCCTGGCCACCAGAACTGTCTTTGTATAAGACAGAAGGTGTTGGTTACTCCTCGACGGCTAGAGTGAAGAGTATCATGGCATAGATTCATTACCTTCTGTTGAAGTTCTTTTGTCGGAATGACCACTGAATTGTTCTTGAATAAATATCCTTCCTTGATTGTCAGACGCCAGGGATTTTTCTTCGATATGTCCTTCCAGAGTTCAGATAATTGAGTCTGTGCTCTGATTTCTTCCAGGAGATTGATCGCTTGAGCTACAAAGATTGTGGGTGGAAACATTTTTGGATAGATCTTATCCTCCAAGGGAACGTAGTCGGGACGCTGAGAAAGGGCATCAGCAATCAAGTTTTGCGATCCAGGAACATGTGAAATTTGAAATTGATATTAAGCAAAGAAGTAGGCTCATCGAGCTTGTCTACTGTTCCAGGACTCCATGGATTGTAGGACCTGAAGATTTCGGTGATCAGTATGGACTTGAACTGGATATTTAGCACCCAGAAGTAAATGTCTCCATTCAGTGAAGGCATGACGAATAGCCAATAACTCCTTCTCCAGAACTGAGTAGTGAGTCTCGCTGGTGGTCAGGGTCCGTGAGAGATAAGCAATGGGATGTTCCAACTTATCATCGGATTCTTGTTTTAAAACTGCTCCTATAGTGTAATTGGAGGCATCAGTTTCCACTAGAAAAGGACGATTTATGTCAGGTTGGGCCAGGATGGGGGCCTGAGTGAATTCTTCTTTCAAGCGTTGGAATGCCTTGTCTTGTGGTATAGACCAGTTAAAAGGAACGTCTTTCTTCAGGAGATTAACAATGGGTTGAACAATCTCAGAAAAGGTGGGAATAAATTTCCGGTAGAAGTTGGCAAGCCCCAGGAAGGATTGTATTTGCTTAACAGATGTTGGGGCGGGCCAAGCCAGTATGGCCTTCACCTTTGAAGGGTCCATACTAATTCCTTCTGAACTGAGGACAAATCCCAGATAGTGAACTGATGTAACATGAAACAAACATTTTTCTGGTTTGGCTAAGAGTTGATTTTCACGGAGACCTTGAAGTACTGCTTTTACATGTTCTTCATGTTTCAAGGAGTCCTTGGAGAAGATCAATATGTCATCCAAGTAGACGATAACATTGAGAAATAACATGTCAGAGAACACCCTATCCATAAAACGCTGGAAGACTGCGGGAGCATTAGTCAGACCAAAGGGCATGACTAGGTATTTAAAGTGACCAAAGGGTGTTCTAAAGGCTGTTTTCCATTCGTCTCCTTCCCGGATACGGATCAAATGGTAAGCACCTTGGAGATCCAGTTTTGTGAATATCACTGCACCTCTCACAGCTTCAAGGATATCCGAGATCAGGGGTAGTGGGTATCTGTCTTTCAGGGTGTATTGATTTAGGCCCCGATAGTCCAGGCAAGGTCTGAGCTCTTTGGTATCCTTTTTTGGAACGAAGAACAAAGAAGCACCAGCTGGTGATTTTGAAGGTCTTATGGTGCCGTTCTCAAGATTAGTGTCTAGGTATTCCCGGAGGGCTCTCTTTTCGGGTTCTGAAAGGATAAACATCCTGCCAAAGGGAATCACTGCTGAGGGTTCAGTATCTATGGCACAGTCTTCGGGCCTATGTGGAGGTAAGGCTTGAACAATGGCAGTAGAGAATACATCAGCATACCCTTGATAGATCTCTGTAACTTGTACAATATTGGAAACCATGAGTGGTGTCTCTGGACACCTTGGTAGACTTATAGGAGCTGTGACTGAGGTATCCAGGTTTAAACAATGGTTCATACAGAACTCCGAGCCCAGGAATAAGGATCCGGCCGTCCAGATAATATATGGATTGTGCCTTTGTTAACCAGGGCATGCCCAGAACCAAGGGGTAATGGGCTGATTTTATAATGTTAAACACAATCCTTTCTTGATGATGATTTATGGAAGGATGGATCTCCCTTGTTTGCAGACATATGGGTCCTGAGGAAAGAGGTCTTCCGTCAATTGCTTCCACTGGCTGTGAAAAACCTCTTGCTTCATATGGAATGTTATGACTTCTGACCCAATCTTGATCAATGAAGACTCCCATTGCTCCGCAATCCACCAAGGCCAGTATGGGGTAGACCTTGTCCTTGGATGGCGATAAAAAGGCCTGTAATATCACCATTTTTTTTTGTCCAGGAGAGTTCAAGGATGGAATTGATGTGGAGCAAACATCGCTCTCCCGAAACCTTGCTCCATTTAGGATCGGGAGCTGGCGTTTCCCGAGCGTCGGGGAGGAGCCAGAGGACACTCTTTAACTAGATGTTTATCTGAGGCACAATACATGCATAAGCCTGTGTGTATCCTTCTTAACCTTTCCTGCGGGGAAATTGGTCCACGAAAGGCTCCAAGTCGCATGGGTTCAGAATCAGTGCTCGGATTCTTGGCAGATTCGGTCCTTGTAGTATTCTCTGGGGAGTTTCTTTGAATTGCAACTTTATTCTTTTTCTTTTTGGCCTTTCTTTCTTGGATTCTGAAGTCTATTTGCATAGACAAGTCCAGGTGGGCCTGGAATGAACTAGGATGTGCCACTCTGGCTAATTCGTCCTTAATCTCTTCATTTAGACCTCTGCGAAACAAGGTAAAACTGGCTTCCAGGGGCCAGTCCGCCTCTTTGGCTAGCTGTTTGAATCTGGTAACATAGGTCAACATGTCTTGGGATCCTTGTTGGAAGTCGAGTAACTTCTCTTGAGCACCGTGGACCAGCTCTGGACGTTCGAACATGGTCTTGAGTTCCGCGATGAACCCTTCATAATCATCCAGGAGAGCATCCCCTGAATTGAGTAAAGGAGTGGCCCATGTAAGGGCATTACCGGAAAGATGCGATATTATGAAGCCCACCTTAGCCCTAGGAGTTGAGAAATAGAGGGCTTGAAGGTAAAATGTACCAAACAAGAATCCAGGAATCCACGTAAGGTCTTTGTTGAACCGTCTTATTTATCAACCACTCCTCCCAATAATACGCTGTCCTTGTTCGCGGAGTCACGTGACAAGACAAGCTGTCTTAGCGCCGCATTCTTGGCTTTTAAATTCTGCATCTCTGTGGAAAGTTCTTGCATTCCGCGCATCAGGTCCTGAATAGCATTCTCCATGGTAGAATCCGTATTGATCGTTTGGCGTCTCAAACTGTCGTAAATCTCCCCCCGTCTCACCTGTGATCGGGATCTCCCTTGTTCAGCCGCAGGACTCTTCCTGTGGATGGTTCGGGTCTTGAATAGGCTCGCCCGAGCCTCGTCAGGTTGCAGGACGCGTTCAGAGTTCCGGGAAGTTCGTGGTTCCAGGGTATCCAGGATTAGCAAAGAACGAGTAAGTAGGGGGGGAAATCCAGGAACAGGATAAAGGCAAGGAAGGAAGTAAGAGGATCAAAGGAAATCAATGTAGAGAGTAAGCACACGTCAGGTCACTACCGAAGATAGCGTTGAGACGCGTGGACCCGCAGGGGCGTGACCAATTTATAGTACGTGCCACGACGTGAAGCTAGTGCGTAGCACAGAGCTTGGTACGGCCATGTTGGGAGGAAGAAGGAGTACAAGCCCTTCGTGACAATGACCATGAGGTCCAGAAGGGGCAATTTCGCCGGGTCATGACAGTTATGGAGCACGTCATGCAGTATAGGATTGCTCCACACCAGGTAACTGGTGTTTCCCCATTCGAGGCATTAAGGAAGAGTACCTAATTCACGATTGCATCCGGGGTGGATGAATAAATTTGTAGGCGTTGGGGAAGATATACGGTGGGGGATATGCAGTTCAGGATAGTAAATGCTCAAAGGCGGATGAAAGAGGTACGGAGTTGCATGAAGGAATGTGGATTAGAGAAGGGTCTGAACATGAGAGTTAAAAAATGGAGGAGAGTGGACAAAGGTCTTACGAAATATTTACATTTGTTGAAGGTAGTGAAGGATTTAGGGAACACTGTGATGTTGCACAATGGAGAGAAATGGAGTAAAGAGAGAAGCGATTGCTAGGCAATAAGCTTAAAGTTTAATGCCCTGAAAGGGAAGGAGGTGTGTACCAACAAATTTAATTTCCTATCCATAATACATGCATGTACAACTGAGTTGGGTATGTATATATAAGTATGCAAGAGGTGATTAATGTGTACATAGTTGATGAGGACTTATATATAGTTATTTCAAATTCAGTGCAGTTGTAGCATTCCAGTATGGAATGAGACCCCTCCGGCAAGAAGAAGAGAATGTTAGCTTTTAAAACTGGTGAACTGTTTGCACTGCTGAAGAGATTTGGGATGCTGTAAAGAGTAGACTAAAAATCCTGTTTGGACAGATTCAGCGGCTCATTGTGCTCTTCCAGCTTCATACTAATCTTTTGTGGATAGGGGCATTCGGTGCACAGCATAATATCCTACTTTAAAATGTGGCATTGTTTATCATCGGGCAGGCACCCATGTTCCCGAGAGCGAATCTAAAACTGTATCTCATGACCAATAGCCCATTTTCAAATCTCCCACATTTTGGTGCTAGCTGCAATAATGTGCTACGCTGTGTTCTATGAATATTGACTAACCTTATTTGGCTCGTTTTAATTTTTAGTGGGGTTTTCAATCTGGTCTCCTGTTAGGTAAGTACAATATTCTGCATTGCATGGTCTAGTCGCAAATGTGCACGTGCAAGATTTTAATTTTCAACTTGACCCTTACCGCAACACTTTGCTACTAACATTTGATGGTTCCGGAAGCCTTGGGCTTGCAAATGTAGTTGCACTAGGTTCTTCCAGGTTTCTTTTTTGAGGCAGCATTGTTTGGGTTTTAACCCAATGTAAACGGTTCTAAAACCCTCAACACCCAGGGTGGTGGTTCAACTCTCGCTTCAATGTCTTCTGTGGAATAGCTGCCAACTTGGAGTATTTTTCAAATTCAGATGGGGTGCATGGCAATCGGTTTCCCTAGTCCTTGCCCCACCCCCAAATATGTTGAAATGCTTTGGAAAGGGGGTGCCCTCAAAAGAGCATGACCTTGGAGTGTTGGCCTTGACTCAAGGGGGGGGATAGAGAAAGATTGTGGGCACCTTACGCATTGGCTGGATGCTGTAAAACCACACATAGCCTGGCAATGTGAGGTCTGGATCCCAATGGCTCAGCACTTGATCATTTCTAATGTCTGTTGTGTGTGGGTCCAGTTCTTCTGCCAGAGAGCGTCATGACGCCTCTGTGATAATAGGGGCTCTGCTGGCATGCAAATGGCAGTGCAGCAGAGCCCCCAGGAAGCGGCAACTTGTGTCTGTTTTGTGGTGGGGCTGATTGCCGCATGATCGCGGCCTGTGCGACCAGCTCTGCCCGGGTGATCCCAGGGCTGAGATCGCTGGGCTTGGGGTGTCCCCAAAGCAATTGGGATTCTGTCCAGTGTTCTGGACATTGCAGGGTGTTCCCTGCTGCCTCCTGCTGGGTGCCCCCTGCGTGGTGGCCCTGTCGGGTGCTCCCGACATCATCAGTGGCCCGCCCCGGAGACCGGAGGCTGGCCCCCACAATGGCGATGAGGCGGTCCGGGCCCTGCACACCCTTGCGGTGTGGAGGCTGCTCGAAGCCCACTGTGTGCAGTAACACATGGTTGCGTGGCGCTGCCTAGAAGGAGGCGGCCGCGTGTGCCTGGGGCGGCGAGGAGCCTCGAGAGGATAATCAGCTGGAATGGGTGTCAGAGGCTGGAGAATACGGCGTGGGTGCTGGAGCGCCCCCCGAACCTGGTAGGCGGGGCCTGCTAGCATGGCCCGTATCGGCCGTGTGGAGTGTCATGACCACAATACAAAGGAGCCGCGGTGTGCTGTGACCCTTAGGGGGCAGCTAGAGGCGGTGACCACCGTGCACTCGACAGCCCAGTGGCCCTTCCTGGCCCTGTCAGGATCCAGGCCGCGTGGGGGGAGTATTCTGCTAGGGCCCAAAAATGGGCAGGGTTTCACGGTGAGGCCCGAAAACAAAGAAAAGGGGTGGAGCAGAGAGATCCGGGCCCGCGGCGGTGAGAATTCGAGGCGTCTCGCCAGAAGCGGAGGACGCGGGTGTGTGCCCCTGGGCAAACCTGGCGCACAGGGAGACAATACAGAAATATACTCTGTCCTCGCCAGCGGCCCAAGAGGGGGCGTGGCTGTCACGGCCCCACGACATGGTGGCAGCCCAACCCTAGAGACAAAGGAAGGGGGCGTGGCTTCCAAGCAAGCTCAGTAGACAACAAAGAAAACAGCTGATCCCATACGGGCTGCGTGTGGGTAGCCCAGCAACATCAGGCCACAGTATTGGTGTGCAGGAACCAAGGACACACAGGAGAATCAAGGAACAGCCTTTGTACCATTTTCACCAACAGAGGGTAGCAGCTCCTCAAGGAGTGCTTGTGCGCCCTCAAGAACATCCATTTGGTCCGGTCAGCCAAGGGGGCTCATCAGCAGCGAGTGCTGGCTGCGCCGCGCCTTGTACCCATCATGGGGGATGACGACAATGAGGGGATATGTCGAGGACAGCTTGCGCCACTGCACCACTTTGACGTGCTGGGCTCGCCCACCAGTTTGGGACCGCGGTGGACAGCCTGAGTGGAAAACCTAGAGCTATACTTCGAGGCGATGGAGATCAAAGATGCAGCGAAATGCCCAACACTCCTGTACTCCGCTGGACTGGCCCTTCAGAGGCTATTCAAGACACTAAGGCCCAGAGATCAGTCATATGGTGCAGCCATCGCAGCCCTGAATGGGTACTTCCGACCCATGCTCAACAGGGACTAAGAACGGTTCAGGATGAAGTGTGTGAGGCAGGGGGAAGGAGAGAGCCTCGACACGTTCCATGGGAAGTTGCGTGGCATTGCACTGTCGTGCGACCTGGGAAACTTCGAGGGAGATGAGATCAAAGCGCAGATCATCTACGGCTGCAGCTCCTCCAAGCTACGCCGACAAGTCCTGAGGGACCCGACGCTCACCCTCGATTAAATAGTAGACCTCGGTCGAGCCCAGGAACTGGCGGAAGTGCGCGCCTCAGTCATGGACTCCTTCAGACACCACCTGATGTTGGAGGCCCCCATGCAGCGAGTAAAGCTCGAGGAGGTGGCAGCTGTCAGCAAGTGGCAAGGAGGAAAGCCGATGAGGAGGAGTGACTGGCCAAGGAGAGACCCCAGTGCCACTATATGCCATCAGTGCGGGTGGGATCACCCACACCCGCAAGACTGGCCTGTGAAAGGACACATCTGTGGAAGGTGCGGGAAAGTGGATCACTTCGCATGGGTGTGCCTCGCCCCAACTCGAGCCAGAATGGTGGGGACATCGGGGGGGGGAGTGAGTCAAAGGGGAGAAAGATCCCCGGAGTGGCGGTGGTCCAGGTGGTAGAGGGTCCCAGAGGAATACATTATGATATGGGAGAGGTGGAAGACGAATAAAATGTATTCTTCTTGTCCTGCAGCAGCGCCAGTGGCCAGTTTGATCCCAGGATCTTCTAAGCTCAGGCAGCCCGCCATCGGGCCCCGGAGTGTGAGGACTGAAACACACCTGTTTGTTTGCAGTGTTAAATGTTGATGTTTCTAGTAGTTATTAGGTGGTGCTCGGACTGGAATGCACCCAATGTTTGCTGTGATGATGAAGGAGCACAGTGGGTGCGCCGACTTGAATGCATCAAGTGTAACCCAATAGAGGGTTCCTGTTTGCAGTGGGGTTGGTTTTGTTTGTTTATAATAAAGGAGGGATGTTGTGTGTGGGTCTAGTTCTTCTGCCAGAGAGCGTCATGACCTCGTCATGACGCCGCTGTAATAAAAGGGGCTCTGCTGGCATGCACATGGCAGTGCAGCAAAGCCCCAGGAAGCGGCAACTCGTGTCTGTTTTGTGGTGGGGCCGATTGCTGTGTGATCGCGGCCTGTGCGACTAGCTCGGCCCGGGTGATCCCCGGGCTGAGATCGCTGGGCTTGGGCTGACCCCCAAGCAACTGGGATTCTGTCCGGTGTTCCGGACATTGCAGGGTGTTCCCTGCCAGCCTCCTGCTGGGTGCCCCCTACGTGGTGGCCCTGTTGGGTGCTCCGGACATCATCAGTGGCCCGCCCCGGAGACCGGAGGCGGGCCCCCACAATGTCTTTCTTAAAATGAAGACTGCACTTGTACAATGCCCATTTCATTGGCTTTCAGTGCACCCTACCAGGAATCTAAAAATAGAAACCCTGTCCCAGTCCCAGCAGCTACATGTGCCTCGCTATCTGTCAAATAGACACACCTAAATGGCAACTCCAAAACCTCCTTTGCAAATTGATTTTTGCGCCAGACCTGCACAGCCACCAGCCGTTCAGGACAAACTCCTCCTCTTTCATTGTTAATCAAGGTCTGGTCCAGGGGTGCATGGCAATCATTGCTTTTGAGAGGCCCATCGTCTTTGTTTTCTCCCCTGTATTACCCCCCCCCCCATCCCTTTACAGTCTTTGGAAAATGATGAGGCCCAATCTAAAGTATCTTTTGATTAGAGTGGAGCTGAAAGGGAGACTAATCTTCCCCCACCTAACCGATGAACAAGCCTATGCCCTGAAGTGCCATGTGCATTGGCTTGGTTGGTGAGGGCCGTATGTGTGCCCTGGCTCACTAGCACTTTGGGGACTGCTGGATCTCGGCTCTAGCCCACTTAAAGACCCGGCAATAGTGTAATCCTTTGTGTTAATTGTGCACAGAGGGTGTATTTTGCCTTTCAAGTTACTATAAAGCTCCATTAGCAAGAGGACCATGTTAGGGTCTGACACATGGTGCAGTCACATGGGTCATGCCAGACCTATGGTCATATTGGCTCTTTGTGTATGTTCAGCTCGATTATTTTGGTTTGTTTCTGCTTTGGTTACTAACACGGATATTTTAGGTGAAAGTATATTTATGTCTAATGCACACTTTGGGAAGCATGACCTAAAGAATGCTGCCGCATATTTCTGTAGAAAGGCTGCTTTATTTCAAGGAGGGTCTGTTAAACATCTAACCTTAATGTCTTTCTTTCTGTTAAACATCTAACCTTCTTGTCTTACTTTCTTTCTGTTAAACATCTAGCCTTTGTGTCTTTCTTTCTTTTAAACATCTAACCTTCATGTCTCTCTTTCTGTTCAGCATCTAACCTTCTTGTCTTACTTTCTTTCTGTTAAACATCTAGCCTTCATGTCTTTCTTTCTTTCCGTCTGTTAAACATCTAACCTTCATGTCTTACTTTCTTTCTGTTAAACATCTAGCCTTCATGTTTTACTTTCTTTCTGTTAAACATCTAACCTTTTTGTCTTACTTTCTTTCTGTTAAACATCTAACCTTCTTGTCTTACTTTCTTTCTGTTAAACATCTAGCCTTCATGTCTTTCTTTCTTTCTGTTAAACATCTAACCTTCTTGTCTTACTTTCTGTTAAACATCTAACCTTCTTGTCTTTCTTTCTGTTAAACATCTAACCTTATTGTCTTACTTTCTGTTAAACATCTAGCCTTCATGTTTTACTTTCTTTCTGTTAAACATCTAACCTTCATGTTTTACTTTCTTTCTGTTAAACATCTAGCCTTCATGTTTTACTTTTTCTGTTAAACATCTAACCTTCTTGTCTTATTTTCTTTCTGTTGAACATCTAGCCTTCATGTTTTACTTTCTTTCTGTTAAACATCTAACCTTTTTGTCTTACTTTCTTTCTGTTAAACATCTAGCCTTCATGTCTGTCTTTCTTTCTGTTAAACATCTAACCTTCATGTCTCTCTTTCTGTTCAGCATCTAACCTTCTTGTCTTACTTTCTTTCTTTAAACATCTAGCCGTCATGTCTTTCTATCTTTCTGTTAAACATCTAACCTTCATGTCTTTCTTTCTGTTCAGCATCTAACCTTCTTGTCTTACTTTCTTTCTGTTAAACATCTAGCCTTCATGTCTTTCTTTCTTTCCTTCTGTTAAACATCTAACCTTCATGTCTTACTTTCTTTCTGTTAAACATCTAGCCTTCATGTTTTACTTTCTTTCTGTTAAACATCTAACCTTTTTGTCTTACTTTCTTTCTATTAAACATCTAACCTTCTTGTCTTACTTTCTTTCTGTTAAACATCTAGCCTTCATGTCTTTCTTTCTTTCTGTTAAACATCTAACCTTCTTGTCTTACTTTCTGTTAAACATCTAACCTTCTTGTCTTTCTTTCTGTTAAACATCTAACCTTATTGTCTTACTTTCTGTTAAACATCTAGCCTTCATGTTTTACTTTCTTTCTGTTAAACATCTAACCTTCATGTTTTACTTTCTTTCTGTTAAACATCTAGCCTTCATGTTTTACTTTTTCTGTTAAACATCTAACCTTCTTGTCTTATTTTCTTTCTGTTGAACATCTAGCCTTCATGTTTTACTTTCTTTCTGTTAAACATCTAACCTTTTTGTCTTACTTTCTTTCTGTTAAACATCTAGCCTTCATGTCTGTCTTTCTTTCTGTTAAACATCTAACCTTCATGTCTTTCTTTCTGTTAAACATCTAACTTTCTTGTCTTACTTTCTTTCTGTTAAACATCTAGCCTTCATGTCTTAGTTTCTTTCTGTTAAACATCTATCCTTCATGTTTAGTCAGTCTTTCAATTTCCCGTTTTTACCCTAAACTGAGGTAGTCCTGGGCTCGTCCTATTACTTAACACTGGTCCTAATGGAAGCAACACAGCCGAATGGCATTCATGTACCCCTAATACATGACTGACTGCCCCTGACGTATAGGAGCTTCCGAGGTCCAGGTTTATTATGTATGTTCTAGCATTACACACCTCAATACTCTGTTAACCTCTGAATGATGGAAATCCGACTGAGGCATGTCTTTGCTTGTCTGTCATGCAATATTTGCTAATATGATCAACTGAATCTCAGATTCAAACCCATGACTTAATTGCCCAGGCCTGCTGTAGGTGCATTAATTGTGTGAGTTCTTACGAAGTAGTTTATTGTGCTATCCTAGTTCACAGATGCCTGAGGTTCCATCCTCTTGCTAAACCCCTCTTTCATAACCCCCCTTACCTGTCTCATTCCCAGAAGCATTTAAGCTACTGTTTCCAACCCAATCTCCAAGAACGAGCCTGTTCAAACGTTGAGGAGATTTGGACAGGCAGAAAAAACACTAATGGCCCCAAAAACCTCTGTCCAAGAATATCCCTGCCAATTTAGCTGGTACAGACCATGTGCAACAACTGACATCCTGTAATACACCACATCCTTCACTGTCAACAGGGACCCTTCTGTCAGTTCAGTGCTGTCATGCAACCATGTCTCAGAGTTTTCTTGGTACCAAGCCCAAACAACCTCTTCCACTGGGAATGGGATATGCATCAGAAATAGTTATGCCTACTGCACACTTTGCATTGAAAGCAAGATTCCATTTCATCAGGCACAATGACTTCCAGCACCCATTTGCCCCATCCATACTAATTAAAGGTTATTGCTTGTTTGCACATTCCAAGTACACCAACAATGGGGGAAAAGCCCAGAAAGGTGTTCGCTAGTTGTACACACCATTTGTAAGGCCATCTTCTGTGCTCCTCGTGTGGTCCCAATAAATCCCCAGCCTGGCTGACCCAACCCCCTCCCGCTTTGGAAAATATCCCCACTCTCCAAGAAAGGGGAACCCTTGTGATCCACATAAGCAGTTACATGATAATAAGAATTCCTTCTGAACCTCTCTGCATATATCCACACTGCAACACTGATACTGTGGTGCATCATCATATTGCCAACTGCCTACAAACTCCCATGCCAGGTGTTGCTGCCCTCCAAACAAAGATAAGGTGACCCAGCAGTTGTTGCACCTTACGTACTTCACATTTCATTGCAGCCTGTCAAAGTCACCAGTCATGGTGCTCCAGCTTGTCCCCATCAGCTGGGATTCAATAGTCTGTGATCCCTAGAAATGTCAACCCCCCTCACCTCCAGGCTCTGTCTTTTCGGGTGCGGAGGGGAGCACAGAGGTCCCCTGCCAGACCCTGAAAAGCTCACAATAGCTCTACACTCGCCTACCACTGTACTCCAACCCAACATATGAAGATTATAGCGCACCATCTGTACCCAACCTGTAAATGCCAATAGAGAAACATGCTAAAGTAGTGAAACTGCATGCATGCCACCAAACAATTGGACAATGCCTGTTCAGACATTTTCCCCACCTGTATGCCAAATAACAGAAAATCATTGGAGTGAACCAGCAACCGGTGAATCGCTGACTTGACATCCCATTTGGCCATCTCAGCTCTCCACCACGCACAAGTGATAATGCCTCAGCCACACTGGACTATCTTCCTACACACATCTGATTTAATCTATTAATTAACTGAGACAACCTCTGGCCTCAATGTGTTGAAACTCCCTGCTCCCCCCTCGAAACATTCTACTGTCAATACAACTAGGTCAGATATAGGAACTTGGCTGAAGGGGTCTACTATCCTGCCCTCCTATCCACCCACCAGGCCTTTATTGGCAACATGAAAACTAGATGTAAAACCTTCCCTCAACAAATTGGCTGCCACCCTCTTCAGGTAGTGGTGCAGCCACTCTAACTTGCCCACCATAACCAGAGTACATGCTCTTTTCCAACACCCCCACACTTGTCCCTCTCTCCCTAGATGTTCCCCCTTATTATAGCGCTACACCAGGGGAGGCCACCCACTGGATTTCGTGAGCTTGTACCTTCAAGTCATAAATGCCAAACAATTCTCTGCTACTATTACATTTGAAGCACCCCCAGACAACCCATTAATCTCTGGGTGGGTCAGCCTTGGAAAGCAGGCCACTTCCATATGCATCATTTCACTCCCAATTGACAGACCGTTTACCTTATTCAATCAAAACGATGTAAATACATTTGCAGCTGCCCATGTATTTAAACAATGAGACGCTGCAGAACACTTTTCTCAGCAATTCCAGCTACACATAGCCTCTGCAGCAATCATGCTGCAACAGTAGCGCCTGCCAGTGTACACCCTGAGTGAGCAAGCAAGTACTTCCATGTCAGCCATTAGTTCTGTTCATATCCACGCAACCCCTGAGTATGAATCTGCTGTTTCTCATTTGCTGCATTCGACAGAAGTTAATGTTGATGAAGTAGATAATGTGGTAACAGTATATGCCCCTTCAACAGCAGGGTATCTTGGGCATTTGTCAAGACACCCCAGTTATTAGGAAAAAACCATAGCAGTTTGCTCAAGATGTGGGCATTGCAAAGCAGTTTTATACAACTATTCATGGGCAGCTATTAACCAACTAATATATCTAATAATGCCAACAGAGTAGCAACAATACTTGGTTCAAGAGCATTGTTGACCTGCACAGGATTCAGGTATAGCGATTGAATCTATAGAGGCAAGGGAGAATGTGTTGGTTAAAATACTTGTGGTATGTCCAAGGACAACAGATTAGCCAAAAATAACCAGCTGTAAGCAAAAAATGAATTTCCAACCAATTACCTAAATCGGTTAACGATCATGTTCAAACAACGTGCAGGGACCAAGAACCAACAAAAACTGTCCAAGAGGCCAAGGCTACAGCATTATTTCAAGGGCTCTTGCGTAGGCTGCTGCAGCAACTTACATTTGTTTGTGCTGGGTTGCAAACAAAACCCTTAAGTGAATTGGTGATGATAGCAAATCACTGTGTTTCATGTTAAGATTGAAAGTCTGAAATAAATGACCAGCAAATAATGATCCTTTGTAGAGCTAGGGGCGCTCCCAATATAAATCCAAAAGTAGGAAAAAAGTAATGTACACCACTCAAAAATGGAGTTCACTGCTTGCAGGAAAGAATGAACTGAACAAAGCCTTCTCAAATTCACCCACAGCGGGCTGAACATTTCATAGCCACAAATCACATGTAACAAAAAATATAATTCTAACAGTGTGATTGGCTAGTCATCACCAGTCCACTAAACACTCCTATGCATTAGGTAAAGAGGGGTTTAAAAGATTCAAATGAAAAACTGAAGGGTGAGATACAGAAGCTGATGAAACAAACAAAAAAGGGTTCCAATTTCTCTGAGCTACTGGTGCCTATTACTTCCCTCTACCTGCAGCAGACCACAGAGTATAGTCCAGGCAACAAAAACCTTTTTTCCTTGGTCCAAACCTTTCCACTCAGCCAGCTTTTCAGGCCACTGCAGTATCACTAGCGCATCCATCACAAAAAAGAACACCACCCACCCAACATGACCTCACCCATCTTGGTTAGCAAAAAATCCACTAATCCCATTTAGAGAATTTATTTTGATAGAAGGCTTAATTCTGATTGGGCCCTGATACATTAGACAACTTGGGCTGCAACGTCCCACTGAGCCTGACCAACAAAAATACAGAAATAAATCTGCAAGGTCAAAACTTAATGCATCCCAACATGGCACACACCTCCTCTATTTCTTTCCAGTTGCCCCGCTCACTATGTTGCTCCTCATCTTGATACCTGTTGCCAATCCTGGAACATCAGCTTCTAGCAACCTCCCTGTGATTCATGGCCTCCAAAAAAAGAGCAAAGTGCCAGGTCCACTGCTGATCTCTGCTCCTGGACCATCATTTCTGCCACTCTGACAAATGACCATTACGTCAGTGCCTGGGTTCTGATGCCCTTTTAGTCTTACTTTCTTTCTGTTAAACATCTAGCCTTCATGGCTTTCAGTGCACCCTACCAGGAATCTAAAAATAAAAACCCTGTCCCACTCCCAGCAGCTACATGTGCCTCGCTATCTGTCAAACGAAGGCAAAACTAAATGGCAACTCCAAAACCTCCTTTGCAAATTGATTTTTGCGCCAGACCTGCACAGCCACCAGCCGTTCAGGACAAACTCCTCCTCTTTCATTGTTTATCAAGGTCTGGTCCAGGGGTGCATGGCAATCATTGCTTTTGAGAGGCCCATCGCCTTTGTTTTCTCCGCTGTATTACCCCCACACCCTCTTACATTCTTTGGAAAATGATGCGGCCCAATCTAAAGTATCTTTTGATTAGAGTGGAGCTGAAAGGGAGACTAATCTTCCCACCCAAACAGATGAACAAGCCTATGCCCTGAAGTGCCATGTGCATTGGCTTGGTTGGTGAGAGCCGTATGTGTGCCCTGGCTCACTAGCACTTTGGGAACTGCTGGATCTCGGCCCTAGCCCACTTAAAGCCCCGGCAATAGTGTAATCCTTCGTGTTAATTGTGCACAGAGGGTGTATTTTGCCTGTTCAAGTTACTATAAAGCTCCATTAGCAAGAGGACCATGTTAGGGTCTGACACATGGTGCAGTCACATGGGTCATGCCAGACCTATGGTCGTATTGGCTCTTTGTGTATGTTCAGCTCGATTATTTTGGTTTGTTTCTGCTTTGGTTACTAACACGCATATTTTAGGTGAAAGTATGTTTATGTCTAATGCACACTTTGGGAAGCATGACCTAAAGAATGCTGCTGCATATTTCTGTAGAAAGGCTGCTTTAATTCAAGGAAGGTCTGTTAAACATCTAACCTTAATGTCTTTCTTTCTTTCTGTTAAACATCTAGCCTTCATGTCTTTCTTTCTTTCTGTTAAACATCTAGCCTTCATGTCTTTCTTTCCGTTAAGCATCTAACCTTCTTGTCTAACTTTCTTTCTGCGACGTAAAGAACAAAGGATTTAGGCTTCCCCACCTGTCTATCACTGGCCTGGTTGTGGACCCAGCACACTTCTTGCAGATCACTGCAAATTGTCTGTACATACGAGAGACACCCAGTATTTTTTTTGAATTACAAATACACTTTTTTATTTACGTGGTTAAAAAATAGCATCACATCGCTATTAACAAAGATGAAAAAAACAACACAAACGTTTTGCTTGTCCGTGATGACCGGGGTTATTAGGTAATGAAGGCATATTAGTTGACCTCATACATTAGTTCTTTACAATCACTGCTTTCTGGTGGGGTTAGTAAACAATAGTGACTTAGAATGGGGTCCGGTTGACCTCACATCTGTCTAGTCGACACTAAAATGGTGTTTCTGGCACTCAGTGGTTAGTGGAATACTGGTGCCGTCTTCAGGACGAGTATAGTGGACTTGAGGCTGTCACTTGAAGTACCGCTGTGTGGGGCATCTAAAGGCAAGTAAAAGACAATATAAAATCAAAAGGCTGGGTGTGTCTCTACAGGGGAAAGATCCTGTGAATAGAGTGCTGGATGATGTCCTACCTGAGCCGTAGCTATTCTGTGTGACAGGTAAGCGTGGAATCTGGTAAAGGTTCCTTGCTTGGAGTGCCTTCCGTGCGCTAGGTATGGTAGAATCCTGATTATTTAGGATGTCGTAATCAGCTCGGTGGCTTTAAAACAAAATATCGAATGTTCAGTATGAGAGGCGTGTAGTTGCGCTTCTCTGTCATGTACACCTAACGCCTATGGGGCCGTGATGGTAACTAATGTAAAATAGCGTGCCATTTCTTGTTGCATTCTTTTGATCGGTGTTTACACTAAGTGCTTGGCACCAAGGTGAAGGGTGAGTCCCTTGGTTTGCCTCTCACCGTGGAGGGTCCGTGTCAGGCTGGGACAGGTGCTCCTTGTGGTTAAAGACTGAGTCATGCTTAGTGTGAGCGGCGAACCACTTCGTGGAAGCATTTTGCCTTACCTGCGTCTGTCGTGGCCACAGCTCACTGAACAAGTCGGCAGTGTCTGTAGTCGCACGCATGCGCAAGATCTATTTGAACTCACATCACTCGTACCTGCGTGCCCGGCAGTCAGGCGCGCATGCGCCAGTGATTAGTGTGTTGATTGTACAGCGTCCTGCTATTTTGAATGCTGTATGTGAGTGCGTGCCTGCTCTGGGTACTATAGACATCACATGAGTATTAACATTTTGTTGCTGTATGGTAGTTGACGTGTATTTAAACAATTGTTACAAATCTGTTTAGTGCTAACTACACGAAAAAGAAGAAACATGACATATGCTACTCCCATCATGGTTACAGTTCTGGTCATTCTGTGACACCAGATGCGTCTTGTCTTTTTTCTTCCACTGTACATCATTTTATAAACGTTTTATCGATCATATTTTACAACATTTGTTGCACACATGTGTAACTGTGTGTGGGAACCTCTTGAGATGACATTACATATTTCAACAGGTAGTCAGCATACATACACAGTGTTTGAAGCCACAGATTAGTGCACCAATATTTTTGGAAAAGGAGTTCTAGAAGAACAGTTTCCATTCTATGGACACGTTTAACCCATTTTTTACTGTGTCTAGACGGTGTATCCATTTTTGCTCGAGTTTTCTTAACTCTAAGTTTCTGTCACCCCCTCTTGCTTTTGCCTCTACGGTTTGGATTATGCACTGTCTTATATCTGTGTGTTTGTGTTGATGTTTCACAAAATGGGCCACCATGCGTTTGTCGTCTATTTTGTTTTTCAGGCAGGACCTGTGCTCACAAATTCTTTGTCGTATTTCACGCTTGCTTTTACCTATGTAATATAGGTTGCACAGGCATATGATTAAATATACACTCCATTTGGTCAGGTAGTTTGAGAAAGTTGTGTGTTTCCATATGGTGCCGTTGAGGGTTATCTCTTTCTGGTCTGTTGTGAGGTGGCATACCGAGCATTTGCCGCAGCGGTAGTATCCAACTACAGGTGGAATCTGAAAGAGGGTAGTTTGAGCTCTGGGTGTGGATTTTTCTATGGGGTACGTGTGTACCAGGTGGTCTTTGATGTTTTTGCTTCTCTTGAAGGCAAAGCGTGGCGTTATCGGGGTAAAACTGTCCATTTGAAGCAGATGCCAGTTAGTAAGGATGGTCTTTCTTAGTGCATTGCTCACTGGCGAGAAAGTTGTTACACATGTCATCTTGTCCTTGTGTTCTGTTCTTATCTCTTTAGTCAAGCACTCTGTCCTGTTTCTGTTTCATGCCGTTTTTCGTGCTTTCCTGATGATGGCCGCTGGGTATCCTATGTTTTTAATCAGTTTTCTAGATCCTTTCCATGGAGGTCGTAATCAGGGAGTGAGGAACAGTTTCTTCTTATCCTCAGGAATTGTCCAAACGGGAGATTTTGTTTGAGAGCCTGTGGGTGGTAACTTTCAAAATTAAGTAATGTGTTCTTGTCTGTAGGTTTGCGGTACAGTGTTGTTGTAATCGTACCGTCCGTTGTTCTCATGATGTCTAAGTCTAGGAATGCCAGGTGGTTGGTGTCGTGGTGCATCGTAAACTTGATGCAGGGGTCCACATTGTTCAGCCATGTGTGGAACTCTTGTAATTCCAAGATACTGCCTTTCCAAATGGTGAAGGTATCATCTATGTATCTTACCCAACATACTAGTTTGTTGTTGTGTGGGTTATGGTCATTGTATATGAAAAGATTTTCTAAGTTGTCCATGTACAGGTTAGCAATGTCTGGCGCAAAGGTGGATCCCATGCTCGTACCTCTGATTTGTTGGTAATACATTCCTTGATGTAAGAAAACATTTTCTGTGAGGAAAAGGCGTATACATTCTTGAATAAAGGAGGTCAGTGTAGAGACATCGCTATGTTTATCTAGATATTCTTTGAGTACGTTTATGCATTCTGTTTGCGGTATGCTGGTATATAAAGCTTCTACATCAAACGTGACCAGTATGTCTTGTGGTGAGGTCGGGATGTTGCTCAGATGGTGAATCATGGCTGTGGTATATTGTATAAAAGATCTCATTTTTCTGACACTAGGTCTGAGGAATATGTCCGTATAAATGGACAAAGGCTCCAAAATTGATCCTATTGCTTAAACTATGGATCTCCCTGGTGGTTTGGTGGTATTTTTATGTATTTTAGGGATGCAGTAGAAGGCCGGTGTGACAGGGTGTTCTTTCGTGAGAAATGCTCTCTCATCTTCGTCGATCCATCCTTGAGTATTGGCATACAGCATGAGACTTTTAATTTCCTCCGCTAGACGTGCTGTGGGGTTGTTGTCCAATTTTTTGTAGAAACGTGTGTCACTGAGTTGTCTGGCTGTTTCTTCCTGGTATAGTTCTTTTCCCCAAAGGACTATGCCGCCTCCCGTGTCTGCGGGTTTTACTAGGAAAAGGTTGTTTGTTTCGAGGTTTCTCAAAGCTTGTCTCTCTGTCTTTTTCAGGTTATCTCTGTAG
Source organism: Ambystoma mexicanum (assembly GCF_040938575.1). Taxonomy (NCBI): domain Eukaryota; kingdom Metazoa; phylum Chordata; class Amphibia; order Caudata; family Ambystomatidae; genus Ambystoma; species Ambystoma mexicanum. Next base: position 828,972,790 of record NC_090939.1, read on the forward strand.
TGGTTTTTGGTTTTGAAGATATTGTCCATTTCTCTTAAGATCCTATTTTTGAAGGCTAATATCTCTGGGCATATCATAGCTGTGAGTGGCGTGAAAGAAGATTTGGGTTTTAACCCTGTTGTAGTGGGGTCTTTGTGGGGTCCTTGTCTTGTTCCTTAGTTGTTCCCTAGTTGATTCTCTGAAGACAACAACACTGTACCGCAAACCTACAGACAAGAACAAATTACTTAATTTTGAAAGTTACCACCCACTTGCTCATAAAGAAAATCTCCTGTTTGGACAATTCCTGAGGATAAGAAGAAACTGTTCCTCACTCCCTGAGTATGACCTCCATGGAAAGGATCTAGAAAACCGATTAAAAACAAGAGGATGAGGTGGCCACCAGGGGGCGCGCGGATGCAGACCCTGTCCGCGTGAGCTCCCGTCACACGGTCCCCTAAATCGGATTGAGCCCCCGTTTCTAGGGACCCCCCCGGACTCAAAGTTGGCGCTGAGGTGTTGGAAGGTCCCCCCCGCAACACAGTGAAATCCCGTCCAAAATCGGACAAGAATTCCGGAAGAAAGAGGCTTAGGCGCTTCGCGCCGAAAACGAAACCAACCCTGCCCAGAACGGGCACCACGCAGCGGTGCCTAGAGACCCCGGCAATTTTCACGCGCTTCGGCCCGCGGCGAGGGGGCAGCGCTCAGACACCCATGCAACCCGCCGTCACAGGAACGACCCACTGGTGGAATCCGTGATCTGCAGCACCCAACGAAGCCAGTCGTGCCCTGCGCTGTGAACACTGGCGAGGACCGCGCGGCGCCGGGAGCGTTGGCCTCCCTTCCCCAGCTGCCGGGCGGCCCTCCTCACGACGCAGCTGCAGCGGACCCCGCCGCGGCACCAAGTAAGTGCGCTCACTAGCACTCCCCGCCTGCTCTCGCCTGACTCCACACGGGCACTTGCAATCCGCCCCCACCACCGAGGAACGAACCAGCCCAATGCTGTGGGTTGGGGCCCCACACGAGGCAGCGTAGACCCCGGGAACCCTGCTGCGCCCGACTCCACCGGAACCCCCAACCACATAGACCTCCACAGGCTTGGCCCTGCTCTCCCAGGCCTACGGGTGGCAGTTTCGCCGCGGGGTACCCGCGGCTTCCCTACGCCGCACGTGGTGGACGGACCGTGGCCCCCGGTGCACCTGGACAACACCGAAGAACACGGCCTCATAGATTGGACACAACCTATCGCGCCTGTTAGGACCCCACTGCCCCGGGCCCCGCGGAAAGCTCTATCCACACACCCAAAGCCAAAGAATATAGGCTCTGACCACAGAGTCACAGAGAGAGGGACCCAGGAAGAGAAGCGGGTAAAGCCCAAACAGTTCACCCACCATCAAGTGCCCCCTGGGAGGTTGGACGGAGTGCGGGTTGCCGAGGGTGCCCCGAAAGGCCCGCACGGTCCGTTGGGACTATCCAAGCACTGCGGGGCCCGCAAGAAGAGGGTGACCCCGAGACACACATGCTGCACAGATCCACTGAACGTTGCGCCTCCAAAGCACTATAGAAGAGGAGTAGAACCCTCAACGCTTCACATTGGGAGTGCTTTCCAGACTCAACTCTCCCCAAACATACTGGAGAACTGCCTTGTCACACACCGCTGGGGGAATGGCCCCCTGACTCACCATTGTCCTCTCGGACACACCAACGATACCAAGAAAGATACAGGGGCGTGTGCCTCCTCAGTGGTGTCCGCAGTCCTAACGAGCGATCTCACCTAGAAGTTTAATACAGATCCTCACAAGCGCATGAACCCCCGACCGAAGCTCGCCATTTACGCCTACAACGCGAATCCCAATCCCAGCGACGACCTGAAGATGGCGTCTCCGATAAACCCGACCCCGGATGGGGACACAGCGGCAACGAAAGGCGATATTGCAGGCTTGCTCGCAGAGATCAGGAACATGGGTGCCAGCATTGGCGGAAAAATTGATAAACTTACACAGCGGATTGACAACATTGAGGACAGGGTCGAAGGTATAGAAAATAACCAGGCCTCAATTGATACTCTTGAAACCCAGCTGACTCTAAGGATAAGCGAGCTAGAGAAGAGGGAACAAGAGTGCAAATTGAAGATGGATGATTTGGAGAATCGGGAAAGAAGAAATAACTTGCGATTTTTCGGCATCCCAGAAAAAGAGGGGGAAACTGAAGAGGACCTGAAAACGACCCTACATGATATCATAAAGCTCCTCGTTGCTGACGACAATATTTATGAACCCAAAACGGAACGCATCCACAGGGCGGGGGGGCCACCCGGGGGACCCCGGTCCGTCATCGCCCGATTCCACCATTACCAGGATAGATCGAGGGTACTAGAAAAGGCGAGGAGCGGATGCACCATCACCCTGAGCGGGGCACAAATAATGATCTATCAGGATCTCTCCTCTTTAACCCTCGCATTGAGGAAAATGTGCAAACCACTCACCACATGGCTTAAATCTCGTGACATAAGATACAGATGGGGATACCCCTTCTCCCTCTCCTTCGATCACGAAGGATCGAGAATCAGACTGAACTCGGAGAGAGAAATTTAGGCCTGCATCCTTGACCTATTAGGTCACCAATCTCAAGAAGAATCGACCGATCATGCACCCCGCTAAGACAGGGAATGGCGAATACGAGGCCCGAAGAGGAGGAAAGTTAAAGGCTCAAGAAAATACCGTAGAGGAAATGGCTCACCAGAAGGATTGAGTTGACCATATCTCCTCGCAGATCTACTCAGCTAATTTACATGCCGAGAAAATAAGATTGAAGGACATCTCACATGTAGGGTGTCTCGACCCTACCCGCGCACAGTTAACATGTACACCTGGAGGGGGGGTCCCAGGGGGCTCTAAAGTTTATATTGATGTATATACTGCAAGGGGACTGTGAAGTAACGGTCTCCACTGGTGGTTCGGTTATGAGCCAGTGCTTTCAACTCGGCTCAATCGAACGCCACCGAACACACGGGGGGAGGAGGAGGGAAGGAAGGGGAAAGGGAATGGTGGCTGACTTCGCGTCAGCGATTTGGATGAATAGCTCATATGGGGAGATGGGCTTGTGGTCCCCCGGTCATCATGGGGAAACAATGGAAAGGTCAGGGCGTCCTTATGACCTAAGACACCACCGTTGTAATGACGGCTGAGGCATGCTCCAAGGGCACCATGAGGGTGGGCACATTGAATGTGAAAGGCCTGAACTCGCCCACGAAAAGGTCCCTTGTCTATAGAGAGTTCCGGAGGTCGAGATTTGATATCCTTCTCCTACAGGAGACTAAATATCTGAGAGGCGAAGAAAGAGTAATCTTGGGGAAGCGGATGGGGCTGGAGTTCTGGGGATCGGGCCCACTGCGCAAAGGTGGGGTGGGGATCCTGGTCAGAAAAGGAATAAACCTGATGGTCACGAAGGTTTGGGCGGACGTAGAGGGCCAAGCGCTACTTGTCACAGGTACCATAGGTAAACTAGCTATCACGGTGGCCACGATTTACTCCCCAAATGTAGGTCAGATCCGATACCTCTCCAAAACAATACCCAAAATCATGCTAGAAGCGACCGGCCATGTAATACTAGGCGGGGACTTCAACATTTGGGCGGACCCCGATATGGATTGGCACCCCGGCAATCCGCAAACAAGGGACAAACCCAATGGGGACTACACCCAATTTAATAGGATGATGGAATTGTATGGCTTGATGGACGTGTGGCGTTGTATGCACCCCACAGATAGGCGGTACACCTTCTTTTCAGCCCCACACAACACACACACCCGCATTGATTACCTCTTCTGCTCGAGAGATCTATGTGATACAGCCTCCTGCTCAGATATCGTTACAATCTCATGGTCAGACCACGATATGGTACGAGCCGATTTGGTATGGGGCTCCCTCCCAATAGGGAGGGGTAGATGGCGGTGTAATGAATCGCTCTGGAAAGATGCAGTTTTTAAACAAGAAATGCAAACCGCAATTGAGGACTACTTCCAACTGAACGATAATGGTGAGGTCTCCAAACAGGGTGTCTGGGAGGCAGCCAAAGCCACATGGAGAGGGGTCTTAATGAGAGAAGGGGCCAGTAAAAAAAGGGAGAGAGCTTTGATTGAAAACAGACTCCGCAGGGAAATTACCCAACTAGAGACGGGAACAATCAAAAGTGGGGTTACTGACTCTGAACAGGTCTTAGAAGCCAGGAAAAAAAGGGAGGAACTCCGTCTCCTAGAACATGACCTAATAGTCCGCAAACTTCTCCTCTTGAAGCAGAAGTTTTACGAGAAAGGGGACAAAGCGGACGCGTTATTGGCAGCCAGACTACGGGCGCAGCAAGCCGACAGAAGGGTTCACAAACTATCTGATTCAGAAAACACCCCGGAAGGGGCCCAAATCACCATCCTTGAAAAATTTGCTGATTTCTTTGAAGCCTTATATACCCCCTTCGGAGAACCCGACACCCCAGGTATCCAAACATATTTAAACGATATTGACATGCCCAAAATTACAGTCACAGAGGCGGAATCCCTGGACAGCCCCATAACGAGTGAGGAGATCCATGAAGCCATAAAGAGACTTACACCAGGTAAATCCCCGGGGGAGGATGGGTATTCGGCAGGATTTTATAAAACATTCGCAACGCAACTCACTCCCTTCCTCACCGATCTCTTCAATCAGATCTTGGAGACAGGGATACCCCCCGATTCATTTACGAAGGCGATCATTGTGGTCATTACAAAAGAAGGGAGAGACCCCGCGAGATGTGGTTCATATCGCCCTATTTCCCTACTAAACTTGGACGCGAAAATATACGCCAGGGTCTTAGCCGCTAGGATCGAATCGTTCCTCCCCCGTCTCATTCACGCTGACCAAGTAGGATTCATATTAGGCCGTCAAGGCGCAGACACTATGCGCAAAACCCTCCACTTGTTACACACCTCCCATACTCTCCACACCAACCCTGCACTGCTTTCTATTGACGCGGAAAAGGCGTTCGATAAGGTAGAGTGGGACTTCCTAATAAAGGTCCTTCAGAAAATAGGACTCGGCCCCAACTTGAGAAAGGGAATACAAGCATTTTATTCAGCTCCCTCGGCATCGGTCCATGTGAATGGAGAATATTCTAGGTGGTTCCGATTAACGCGTGGTACCAGGCAGGGATGCCCCCTCTCAGCCATTTTGTTCGCCCTATCGCTGGAACCAGTGGCATGCAAAATCAGAAAAGACCTTGGTGTAGAGGGCATACGTTTGGGAGGCGTAGAGTACAAGTTAGCGCTATATGCTGAAGACATACTACTACAAGTAGTCAACCCAGAGACCTCCATCCTTCAAGCCATCTTCCTACTCGAGGAATACGGCCGCCTGTCAGGGTTCAAGATCAACCATGCCAAGTCTGTCCTCTTCCCCCTACAAGGTGACCCAACTACGAATGTGGTAAGATACTCCTCCCTGGGGCTAACGATCGAACACCACACATTACAATACCTAGGAATACGAATCACCAAAAATATTTACTCTCTCTACGAAGCAAATTTTCCCCAGCTCCTAACGAAACTCCGATCAGACCTCGCCAGGTGGGATAAACTCACGATTTCGTGGTTGGGCAGGCCCAATACGATAAAAATGACTTGCCTCCCGAGGTTCCTTTACCCATTCCAGATGCTCCCAATCCGGATCCCACAGCGGTACTTCATAGACATCAAGAGGGAAATTCTAAAATTTCTCTGGCAAGGAAAGAAGCCCCGAATAGCATGTACCACCCTCACACTGCCCAAAGATAAGGGAGGGGTAGGACTACCTGACTTGAGAAAATACCATGCAGCCGCCCAGCTCCGTCTACTTGTCCCACACCTACGCAACTACAGTGAACCACAATGGGTAGCAATGGACAACCACTATCTAGCGCCTGCAACACTTGGAGAATGGATGTGGGCACCACGGAAATGGGTGATGAGAAGAACGAGAGACCACCCACTATTTGCAGCCCTGTGGGAAATCTGGAGAGAAGGAACAGAAATGACACACATTACGACGTGGCCGTCCCCACTAAGCCATTTATGGTCACCAGGTATTAACAACCATATCCCCAACGTAGAAAGATTCCGGACCTGGTACGAGGCGGGACTTGAGCGGGTAGGCCAACTTGTACGCACCGACTCCTTCATTACATTGCCAGCCCTAACGGAGACCTTAAATATAGGAACTCTTTCCGCTTTTCACTACCTCCAAATCAAAGGAGTCCTGACGAGAGCAATGTGGAAGGATAAATTGAGCAGAGAACTCACCCCATTTGAAAAAATGCTAGATTCCAAAACTGATAGGAAGGGATTGATCTCTATAATGTATAAGTTGCTGTTGGAGGGCGGTATTGGGTCAACACACACTCTCCGAACACGGTGGGAAAACGATATGGAGATTGAAATTGTAGACGAACTGTGGGACAAAATGGGCACCATGGCCATTCCACCTCAATATCAAGCCAATACAAACTACACTCCATCAAACTCCTCCACCGCTGGCAATACGATCCACATAGACTGTCAAAGATGTATCAATCATCATCCCCCCACTGCTGGCGCGAATGTGGTCAAATAGCTGATTATTGGCATATGTGGTGGGACTGCCCTAAGGTCCAGATTTTTTGGGATGAGGTGCTTGGCTGGATAAGGCACACGGATGGGATCCAGAGAACTCTGACCCCGCAACTGGTGTTGTTTAGTCTTGAGGCGGAGGACGGCGAATGGACGAAGGTCCAAGGAATAGTCCCCCACCTATTACTTGCGGCAAGGGCACTAATAGCGACCAAATGGAAATCATTGTTGACCCCAAATAAGAAAGAATGGATCAATGTCGCCCTAAATCTCTGCACGATGGAAAAGATAACTGCATCACTCCATGGTAGAGCGTCACAATGTGAATTGTTATGGTCCGACTTTCTGAGCGCATATACATCCACTGCAGAACCAACCCAGAGCGAAGATGGGTCTCTGCCCTGAAGAGGGCCGGACCGGAGCACCCCCCCTTCCAGGGCCTAACCTCCCAACATTCTACCATACATCTCCCCCCACACCGCTAGACGAAGCCACCTCAGGCACACAACTACACCCTCCTCATGGGAGTGCCCATAACTGACCTCCATTGACCTAACCCTGATCCACAACTTACACCTTGACCACGACGCCAAAAAATCTCCAAATGACCAGTCTTCCATTCCCGGGGGGAGGGGGGAGGGGTATCAATTCTAAACTTGTTGGGGGAAAAGGGAGGACATAGTTGTTTATATTGTTGGTCTCTCTACGTTCTTCTGATCATGTATGCTCTTTAGTTGTACCTTCCAAACAATAGGAAGAACTTGACCTGAACAGGTACTCGTTGTTATTCCAAACGATAATCTTATTCTGTACTTCCTTGTTCATGTGAATGTTTATTTTGAAAACTCAATAAAAACAAATTTAAAAAAAAAAAACAAGAGGATACCCAGCGGCCATCATCAGGAAAGCACGAAAAACGTCAAGAAACAGAAACAGTACAGAGTGCTTGATTAAACAGATAAGAACAGAACACAAGGACAAGATGACATGTGTAACAAATTTCTCGCCAGTGAGCAATGCACTAAGAAAGACCATCCTTACTAACTGGCATCTGCTTCAAAGGGACAGTTCTACCCCGATAACGCCACGCTTTGCCTTCAAGAGAAGCAAAAACATCAAAGACCACCTGGTACACACGTATCCCATAGAAGAATCCACACCCAGAGCTCAAACTACCCTCTGGCAGTTTCCACCTGTAGTTGGACACTACCGCTGCGGCAAATGCTTGGTATGCCACCTCACAAAAGACCAGAAAGAGATAACGTTCAACGGAACCATCTGGAAACACAAAACTTTCTCGAACTGCCTGACCAAATGGAGCGTATATTTAATCATATGCCCGTGCAACCTATATTACATAGGTAAAAGCAAGCGTGAAATACGACAAAGAATTTGTGAGCACAAGTCCTGCCTGAAAAACAAAATAGACGACAAACCCATGGTAGCCCATTTTGTGAAACATCAGCACAAACACACAGATATAAGATGGTGCGTAATCCAAACCGTAGAGGCAAAAGCAAGAGGGGGTGACAGAGAGTTAGAGTTAAGAAAACTCGAGCAAAAATGGATACACCGTCTAGATACAGTAAAAAATGGGTTAAACATGTCCATAGAATGGAACCTGTTCTTCTAGAACTCATTTTCCAAAAAATATTGGTGCACTAATCTGTGGCTTCAATCACTGTGTATGTATGCTGACAACCTGTTGAAATATGAAATGTCATCCCATGAGGTTCCCATACACAGTTGCACATGTGTGCAACAAATGTTGCAAAATATGATCTTCTAAAACTCTTCTTCAAAAATATTGGTGCACTAATCTGTGGCTTCAAACAAGGTGTATGTATGCTGACTACCTGTTGAAATATGTAATGTCATCTCACGAGGTTCCCACACACAGTTACACATGTGTGCAACAAATTTTGTAAAATATGATCGATAAAACGTTTATAAAATGATGTACAGTGGAAGAAAAAAGACAAGACGCATCTGGCGTCACAGAATGACCAGAACTGTAACCATGATGGGAGTAGCATATGTCACGTTTCTTCTTTTTCGTGTAGATAGCACTAAACAGATGTGTAACAATTGTTTAAATACACGTCAACTACCATACAGCAACAAAACGTTAATACTCATGTGTTGTCGTATAGTACCCAGAGAAGGCACGCACTCACATACAGCATTCAAAATAGCAGGACGTTGTACAATCAACACACTAATCACTGGCGCATGCGCGCCTGACTGCCGGGCGTGCAGGTACGAGTGACGTGAGTTCAAATAGATCTTGCGCATGCGTGCGACTACAGACACCGCCGACTTGTTCAGTGAGTTGTGGCCACGACAGACGCAGGTAAGGCAAAATGCTTTCACGAAGCGTTTCGCCGCTCACACTAAGCATGACCCAGTCTTTAACCACAAGGAGCACCTGTCCCAGCCCGACACGGACCCTCCACGGTGAGAGGCAAACCAAGGGACTCACCCTTCACCTTGGTGCCACGCACTTAGTGTAAACACTGATCACAAGCATGCAACAAGAAATGGAATGCTGTTTTACATTAGTCACCATCACGGCCCCATAGGTGTTAGATGTACATGACAGAGAAGCGCAACTACACGCCTCTCATACTGAATATTCGATATTTTGTTTTACAGCCACCGAGCTGATTACGACATCCTAAATAATCAGGATTCTACCATACCTAGCGCACGGAAGGCGCTCCAAGCAAGGAACCTTGACCAGATTCCACGCTTACCTGTCACACAGAATAGCTACAGCTCAGGTAGGACATCATCCAGCACTCTATTCACAGGATCTTTCCCCTGTAGAGACACACCCAGCCTTTTGTTTTTATATTGTCTTTTACTTGCCTTTAGATGCCCCACACAACGGTACATCAAGTGACAGCCTCAAGTCCACTATACTCGTCCTGAAGGCGGCGCCAGTATTCCACTAACCACTGAGTGCCAGAAACACCATTGTAGTGTCGACTAGACAGATCTGAGGTCAACCGGACCACATTCTAAGTCACTATTGTTTATTAACCCCACCAGAAATTAGGTCAACTAATATGCCTTCATTACCTAATAACCCTGGTCATCACGGGCAATCAAAACGTTTGTGTTGTTTTTCTCATCTTTGTTAATAGCGATGTGATGCTATTTTTTACCACATAAATAAAAAAGTGTATTTGTAATTCAAAAAAAATACTGGGTGTCTCTCGTATGTACAGACAATTTGCAGTGATCTGTAAGAAGTGTGCTGGGTCCACAACCAGGCCAGTGATAGACAGGTGGGAAGCCTAAGTCCTTTTTTCTTTACGTCGCCACAACCCCTCTTGACTCAGGGCCCCCTTATCAAAAAGAGGGTCACATTACCCCCAGATATCACAATTACTTTCTTTCTGTTAAACATCTAGCCTTCATGTTTTAGACAACTGGGGCTGCAACGTCCCACTGAGCCTGACCAACAGAAATACAGAAATAAATCTGCAAGGTCAAAACTTAATGCATCCCAACATGGCACACACCTCTATTTCTTTCCAGTTGCCCCGCTCACTGTATTGCTCCTCATCTTGATACCTGTTGCCAATCCTGGAACATCATCTTCTAGCAACCTCCCTGTGATTCCTGGCCTCCAAAAAAAAGAACAAAGTGCCAGGTCCACTGCTGATCCCTGCTCCTGGGCCATCATTTCTGCCACTGTGACAAATGACCATTCCGTCACTGCCTGGGTTCTGATGCCCTGTTAAAGGACCTTTCTCAGACGATACCTGCGCTCACGTTTGGGCATTGCACCTGCACGCTCCATCCTTTTGTTACACCAGTAACAAACAATTCCTCCCTTTTACATCCTTTCTCCTCCTCCTTCACCCACATCTTGCAAACCCCATTCAAGCTGTGGCCCTCAGCTTCATACTCCTATGGAATACAGGGAATGAAAATGCAGTCCTCTTCCCCAAAGCAATCCACCCAATACATGCCATAGTTGTGAGGATCCGATGGCTCTGAGAAGTGTACCTCTGAAAGATCATTCATTCTTGCTACACCAATTATTTATCTTTTTCTTCCCAATACCCTTGCCACCTTCCTCCACCATCCCATTTTCCTCGTCTGTAGTGAAAACATCCTTCTCCCCTTGCCCCCAAAACCCCTTCCCACTCTCTTCCCTCAGCCCATGCACAATAACCCAATCCTGCTTGGGTGGCACAGAGAATGATGAGCACCACGACGAGGACAGGGACCAACACCTTCAGGAACTAAGCCAACCACATGACTGAAGAAAATAATTTAATAGCTACCCAAAAGTAGGGTTAGCTCAATCCGGAAAGTTGGGTTTATTGATTGAGCCACAAACAGTATGCAGGGGATGCAAGTTTCCCTTTATACAACCCATATGCCAGGGTTGTAGTTTTCTCCTCTGCACCTGAAATACCTAGTGCAAACTAACTCCAAAACTGATAATACCTGCAACCAAAACCTTAGTGAACTAAATCCTTGATATAAGGGAATGCAGGGTATTGCAGGAATATACATTTTTGGACTACCCTATTCTGGGGTGGCATAATCATACCAGCTGCATTAAAAATCCAAAAGAATGTAATTTTCAAAAATCAACTCTTTAACAGATAAATCAGCTACAACATTAGCATTCAGTGAGGAAGAGGCCACAAGAATCTTAGGTCTTATTCCAAGTAAGAATAAATAATCTTCATTAAAAATACAACCCTGAGAAGCTTATATACAAATTGCAAAAATTAATACGTAGAGAAATTTCATCAACATTAGCACAATATTACAAATCCAAAAGAATCCCTCGGGGACTCAGAGTGTACCTGCGCCTGACACTGTGCAAAGAGAACCAAGAATGTGTAAAACGTTGGGAACAAATATTAAACAAATGTTCTCTCGACCTGATATTATTGACAATTGAAGAACTGGCAAAATCTTTATTCTCTATATATTCAGAAATAGAAGAAATCAGTGAGCAATTATCCACATTAAAATCAGGGGAAGAACTTAAAAAGATCTTGGAAGATACCAATCAAAAACTAGATTTCTATAAAAAGGACATAGAATAACGTAAAATTAGAACATTTCGAAGAGACACGCTTGACTACGCCAGAGATATCGTATATACATGGCAGGATTTCTACCATAATTCCAGACAAACACCTTACAATCCAACTAAACCACTGAACAAGACAAACGGTGATAGCAGTGAAGCAACCAGTGGTGAAGGGGATAAGATAAACAACACCAATACTAACATCCAAACCGTAGGTATCATACCAAGAAAAGAAACTTCTCCAGCACAACCAAGCACCTCGATTGCAATAGTCCCAGAACAACAGCCTTTTTAGATCGAAACAGACCCGAAGAGGGTAAAAGAAAGCAAAGACAGAGAAACAAATGAACAATTCCCTAATAATCAACATTTCCAGTAAATCACTATCCAGAACACTAATAATACGACATGTTTTGTGGAAGAGGTAAATCTGGGACTTTGCTTTTTTAATTTATTTATTGTGTTCTAGCCAAAGAACTCGACCTTTCACAAAATTAAAATAGCAGTATGTATTAAATCACATATACCATCACTGTATAAAACAAGAGAAAAGAAGAAAAGAAAACAGATGAAAATTAAGAAAAAGAAAAGCAGTTCACACTACAAAATCCTTCAATTTGGCGTCTCACTTCAGAAGGCTGAGTTCACGTAACAATGTTACCACTTCCTAGGTCAAAAGGCTTTCATGGCCTGAACATAGCTGGTCCCAAAAAGATTGGGTGTCCACCCACCATTGGGCAGGACTGCAGCAGAGGAGGGCGATGTAAAAGAGTAAGAATGGAAAGGTCTATGAGGACGGTGGGAGACTATAAATAATGGCAGTTCGGGGAAAGATAGATTCGCAAACTGGGGGTGTCCGAAAAGCACACGGCCATGAATGTTTTTTTTTTTTTAAAGAGCATTGAAATAGTCACTGTGGCACCTCGGAGAACACAAAACAAGACTTGTAATATTAGTTCACAGAGTCCCAAAAATGAGTTCTCATTTGGCCCCTGGAGGCCATCATCTTTCCTACTGCTTTGGATGAGGCCATGGCAGAGGTAGAGTGAAGTTTGAAAGTACCTAAGCAGTGATCGGGCCTGGGTTGGGGACTAAGTCAAAAGCTGCTAAAAAACGCCAGGCAGCCAATGGGCTGCTCTGCGTGCTAGTTAGACGTGCAAGTCATCTTCCCAACCCATGCCTGCCCGGCCTGCACTGCACCTGGGAGGGGGGCCAGCCAGTGGGCCACTTGACTTACCTTAGTATGGTAGTAGGCTGAGTGAGGTGTCTCAGGAGGTCGAGTCGGAGTGCTAAATGTCCTTCATCAGCTGTAATCCTTTTGGGCGCGGAGAGCGCTCATTAGGGCAGTATCAAGCTCGGACTGGCCTATAGGGAAATAGGGCCATGGCTGACGCAAAATGCTGGTGTGGGCCAGCTTTATGGCTGATATGGGCCAGTTTGATGAATTACTTCACTATGGGCCTCATTACGACCCAGGCGGTAAGGGGTTTACGGGGGCGTAAACAGCGCCGACCCTTACCGCCTGATTCCGAGGTCCCTTAGCGCCATGGAGGATTTAGCACCTGCTTTTAGCAGGTGTTAAAATCCATGGCGCTAAGGGACCTTGTTGTTAATTACGCCACCGTAATTTACGGTGGGTGTAATTAACGCCTTCCCCACTCCCATTATGCCCTATGGGGCAAAAATGGGAATGGGGAAGGGTAAATGGGGATTGGGGACTTACCGCCCCGCCAACCTCGGAATGGGGCGGTAAGTCCGCCAACCACCATGGCGTAAACGTAGTTTACGCCATGGTGGTAAAGGTACGACCCAGGCGGTAACTTACCGCCTGGGTCGTAATGAGGCCCTATGACCAGTGTTGCTGAAGAAATATTCTTTAAATTGCACAATTTGCATCACATTTTATCAAAAAACTCTCCCTTGGTTACTATTCAAACATTGTCAAAAAAGGAATTCATTGCCATTTGCAACTGTGGACCACTTTCCATTGGTGCCAGAGACAGTTGTATAGCTCAGTCCGACCACGGGCAGTGCCTAACCAATGCTGACAAAAAACACGAACAGAGCTAGTTTGGAATCACCTTCAAGTGCACTGCTTCAGAGACCCCTAAGAGCATTGTGCGTCACCACTCTGGCATTGTACACTACTCCTACACTTATTGGGTAACTCGCCCCCTTATTGCATCCCAGCACTCCCACTTTGATGGAGGACTGTCACTTTATCCACCATTGCACAAAGAGACATTAATTTAACACTGAAAAGCAAACACGCTATACATTTTTTTTTTTTAAAGAAAAGGTCGATGGGGGTTCTCTGTAATGGTTACCGCCTGAAAGGTGAGTGACTACAAAATTATTATTGTGTAATGTGCCCCGTCTTTACTAGAGGCTATTTTCCTCGGGATTTGTGCTCAGCACAATGCGGTGCCTTAATAGTAAGGGAGGCTTCCTTTGCCTCATTCCCATTTAAAACAGAGATATGTTATGATATGCAATTTATAACGCGCCTAAACACAAATGTTTCGAGGCGAGATGCAGGCCTCACTGCAGACCACGTGTTCATAAGAAAGGGCTTCCTTTGTCATAGTTACCATGGTGCAAGCCACCTTCTCTGTGCACGCTATGATCGTTCAGCATATGTACGTGGGTCCCTTGGCAATTAGTCCAGGTATAGTGATTTAACCTACATGCTACAAGGTTCAAGCACCTCAAACAGGGGCGTTGCTAGGGGGGGGCTAAGGGGGCTATAGCCCCTGATCTTTTGGTTGTAGCACCGGATAGAATCTCAGGAGCTACAGCCAAAAGACTAGCTAGCCCCCAGTCCCAACAGTTTCCGACATCAGCTTAGCCCCGGGTCTTTTCCAGACTTAGCAACTCCCCTGACCTCAAACCTGGCTTTGGATCCTCCAATTTGTAAACAATGTAGCGTCTTAAGTTATAAAAAAGTTCAACAGTGTTATTTTCTATGGTAATAAAAAACAACGAAGCATCATAATGTGTCTGATTTCTCTGACAATCTTTATAGAGGAAATGATGCAGTTCAGTATCATATCCTTGTCCATAGAGTGTCTACGTATTTGGGAACCTGACTAAAAGCAAGACTTCTTTTTTATTCCCGCATGGGACTCAAAGAGAACTGATGTTGCCTAATTTATGTTAAATTGGTAGTTTAATCCTTCCCATCTCGTAAAAGACCCAGTTGGAGGAAGTGAAATACAGGATGTTGCCTCTTGACACTACCTTAGATATATTTGTTGACGTCCTCATAAGCAAAGAAGGCATTGTGGTTGAGGCTATTGAAAATATTCCCCTCTAGTTTGTATAAACTCAGTGTATAATACCATTTTTGGCCGTCTCCTATGAGTGCACATTCTTCTTCCTATAATGTTGAGACCATTTATTTACCATTTTGCTATGTCACTCCTTCCTTAATCTTGGACACATCATTAAAAGATATCAATGGATAATACTTAGTGTGAAAATCGGCACATTTGTATTGAGTAGCTGCCTCTTTCAAATGTAAAGTTTGATTGTGATTTCTAGGTATAAATACAGTAAAATTCACATATAGTACCTTTCTTTGCAACTGGGATGGTTGACAGCACAATGAAAGATCTTACAGTTTGTTTTCTTTTTAGGTTGTAGCGAAGTGAATATTGTCGAAAAAACACTTCATTTGGCTGAATAGTCCTCAGACTATTAGTCATATCTGTTGTTGATTGCAGCAACAGATCCCCCCTCCGTAGCAGTTAACAGGTCCAAAAACGTACCTGCAGGGTCATCAACTGTACTGCCCGAGGCTCCTCTCATATAGTGCTTAACTGCGTCTCTGTTTCAGTAGCTAGCTGCAACTCCTCCAAGCAAACTTGTTGCTAAAAGAGATGCAAAGAATGTAGCAGTGGAAGAGAACAGTCGGAATACACTCAGGATCTCATGCACCAAATCGAATGATGTCTGAGAGATGTAATTATTGTCGCTTTCCCTTCTCTCCTTACTCACAGTGATTACACCTTTCTTCCTGTGCACCAGCTTAGCATCAGTATCGTTATAATACAAAAATGTGTTGAAAAGATGCCTAGGGTGCGAGAGTTCATTCCTAAAATTTGACAGTTCCTCAATAGCTTGTCCAGGGCACCAGTGTTCGATACTTTCTTTGAGAGACAAGTGTTCTGCATCTGAAAGTCTGACAAAAGCACGTGCATCAAGCAATAGTCCGGCAACAGAGCTTGCATGGATGGGGCGAATGTCTGTGTGGGGCACAACAAGTCCTGGCATATTCAAAGAAACGAGGGAGCAGGAACCGGCCCAACGTGGCAGCAACTGTAGATATATGTTGGGGCCAATGCCCAATAGAAATCCATGATGGTAGAGGTCCTGTCTCTCATAATGGGCAGCTCTACCATCCTGGTGCAATGCTAATTCTCTCATACCTGAATAGTGTCTTGTGATCTGAAACATAGAGAAGGTTATGTGCGTTTTTCTATTGTGACTAGTTTTATGTGGTCAGCAATCCAAGTAAGGGCCTCCAAAGTTCCCTCCCAAGTCTTCAAACAGGATGTGTTAATGGCGACCGTCACTTCATAACCAAACCCTGCCAAACCCCTTGCCCTGCAGCTCATGAAACCCCCCGCCCACTTATCCCTGTAGAAGACCGCCCCCTCCATGTGCATCTCTGGCCTCGTCCCACACCAATGTATCATGTACCCTGCCTAGTTCAAGCACGTAAGTGTGTGGTGCCTCGTAAATGTGAACCCCTCCTCCTCTTGACCCATCCCTCATATAATGCAGCACTATGTCACTGGTGTCGGGATTATCTGCCATCTGTTTTATCTTTATGAAGTTGTCATACACTACCTCACCTTCTTCCACCCACTGCACAGTTACTGTTCATCACTGGTAAAGACCTGTAACTTCACACAATGCAATGTGTAGCTAGCATCGTGCCTTTTGCAGCGGCACCTCCCTTGGAATAAATGTTCTGGATACTCCCGTCGCATCTGGAATAAGAGAGCACACATAACATGTTCCATTAACTCTCTCCCGCCCAAGTGTTGCCATGTGGTTTTACCACATATTACCAGAATTGATGCGAGGCTGGCCCCAAAACAAAGCAGAAGGTGAAACGTCCCTCTTTGCCCTTCCTACACGAGTGGCAGTATTTGGTGGTGCATTATAACTCTCCCTGTACTACATACAAATCCCCCATAACCAACAATTAAAAGAAAGAGAATAGAAAAAAGAAAGAGAAAAAGAAAAGAACATTGCACGTATGCCAACACTTTTTCCCCCTTCTGCTGGAAACACCCAGGAAAATAGTCCACCCCCCTTAAAATGCACAACGAGGAAATACTCAAGTGACAGGCACGCCTCTTTTGTTGGCACCCCTTTCTTCTCCTGCAGGAGGGGCGCTGATTTCGACCTTGCGCACATCTGTCATGTGGATCCATTGGTCACAGCCATGCACTTAAATGGAGCTTGGGTGGGGTAAGTTACGGTGTAGGGTCCCACGAAGCAAGACTGATTCCACTTCTTCCTAGCAAAGTTCCTTATTAACACTCTGCCACCTGAAACAGTTGCACTGAGACCTGTAAATCCTGTTCCTCTTGCAACTACTCTGTTAATGGTGGTGCTGGCCAGGGTCGTCGGGGCCCAGTCTGTAATGATATAAATCTGAGAGATTGGGTAAGTTCCCTAAGGTACACCCTAAGTTCTTCCCCCTAAAATGTCCACCGAGTTATGAGCATCAGAGGCAAAGTGAACATTGCGACCTGGGGCATGCAGTGTTAGCATCTGCCTGCCAGTGACAATCTCATGAGGTGTGGGATGGTGATCGGACCCAGGCTGATTGTGCAAAGCAGAGGCAGCAAGCAATGGAGCCAGCCAGCTGTGTGTGTCACACAGCTTCGCAAGGCGCTCCTTAAGCAGGACGTTGAGATGCTCCACATGCCGTTGGCTTGAGGGTGTTAAACTGAGCAAAGCTTGTGCTAAATGCCCAGTAGTGATGATATTTCCTAAATGATTTGTTTGAGACATGCAGACCATTGTCAGACCTTAAGACCTTGCACCCTCCCCTCTGTGGGAACACCTCGCGTGCAAGGACTTCGGCATCTGATTTGGCATTGGGATGAATGTATGGACCAGCCCCAAACCAAGGCAAAAATGGGCAGGCCTTCACAGCAATAGCTCACGCATTATTGCTGCATATCAATATAATCAATATGCAGATGCAGAAGGGCCCTAATGGGTGGGGCAATGTTACTTTAATTGTCTTTAGGGTGTGCCCTGCTGTAAACCTTTGATGTGTCGCACCATTTGTCACAAATTCAGCCACATGCTCATTCAGATTGGGAACAAACCATTCAGTCTGTAAATCAGAGGCAAGCTTTCCTTCGATGTGTGCACTGGATAGTGTAGCTAAGTAATTCCATTAGCATCACTGGTATGCCTGTGCTATTCTGATGCCATACTAGATCAGTGGGGGACAATCTACACCCCCTCTACTGAAGCGAGGAATCCGAGTCATCTTCAACTGCTCCCATTCCTTCATCCCTCATATTCATATATTGTGGAGAAGTCCCACTTTCAGCTCTTCCTTCTGAAAGGGACTCTACCCTTCCTCACCTTCCTCCAGAGACTCAATGTCAACCGTGCTCTGGTTCTCTCCAGGCTAGACTATTGCAATAGCCGCCTCCTTAATCTTCCTTCCTCCACTCTGCGACCCCATCAGCTAACCCAGAATAGGGCAGCAAGACTTATCCTTGGCCCTAAGCCCAGGGACCACATCTCACCTGCCTTACAAAGCCTTCACTGGCTCCCGGTCTCAGCAGGGATTAAATTCAAATCCCTCTGTATCATCCACAAGGCTATCTGGGGCCGGGACCCCTCTATCTTCAATGCTTTCTGACCAAATACTCCCCTTCTAGACTCCTCCATTCCTCTGGCACCAACGCGTGTTAGGTGCTTTACTAAACAGAGAGCTGGTGGGCGATCACTCTCCTCATCTGGCTCCCTCCTGTGGAGCATCCTCTCTCTCTCCTTTTACGTCTTGAGCATGACCTCCTTAAGTTCCGAAAAAGCCTCAAGACAGTTCTCTTTACCTCTTCCTTCTCCTCCTCTCTTCCCTGCTAATCTTACAGCAGCGTGACTGGTATGCAGGGCCCTTATGTGTCCTCAGGGCCTTGACCCCCATATCTTCATCCCAGCCGCTGTCTTTCCGCTGCACTTAAATGGGCTCACCCTTCCCATGGGTGGCTGCACTTACGTTCTTCTCCTTTTAGCATTGACCCTTAGCACTTCTCCAATAGCATTAAAGCACCTTTCCCTCACCCCTCCCCTCTGCACTTGCACATTCTGAACATTCACAAGGCATAGTAGGCTTGTCTCTCTTTCCCTTAGTCTCATTATTTGTTAGTACTTTTAATTTAATTTATCATTGCTGTAATTTATTGTCTACCTTCCCCTGTCCCCATACTGACTGCACTGTGGGCGCTTTGAAACAGTTTTGCTAATTGTATAAGCACCTAACAAGTAACCAAAAAACAAAGTTATCAATCCCACCAATTCAGCCGCCTGCACGGAATAATGTGTTTGCAACCTTACTTGTGATATCACCTCAACGTCCTCCCCCTCAAGGAGGACAACTACTGCTCCAGTGTCCCCATAGGGTGTATTATGATCAATTATCAAAGAACCATCAATTAAATATATCTCTCCCTGCTCTAGGGCATCCTCTTTCACTCTGTATAAATCCTCCAAGCTTTCTTGGTATGTAGCACAATCATGGACCTCATCCCCATCCTCTACTGGCTGTGCAATGAATGTTGCTGGATTGAAAACATGACAGCGTATGATCCTAATTACTGGGTTTGATAGTATCACCTTGTACCTGGGCACACATTGGGTGGTAAGGGTAGACTTCAATCTTTCTAGGATAGCAAACTTTGCGTGCTCCACATAGTGTCACTGGGCAGCCCATTGTAATGGTAGAATATTATTATATTATTATTATATTTTATATTATAATTGTTTTTTTAAAATAACACGCTTAATACTGAAGAGGTTTCTAAGCACGGACCCGAGATTCAAACCTGTGTTGCTCTGCGTCTTGCTTCCAAAAATTGCATAAACCCAAAAACTGTTGCATCTCTTTTACTGTGCTTGGCTGAAGCGTGTTCTTCACTGCTGCTACCCTTTTCGGGTGTCATCCTCCTCCCTTCTGAGTTCAGGATCTGTCCTAGGTATACCACCTGTTTCTGACAATATTGTAGCTTCTTTCTGTCCACTTTGTACCCCTTGCCTGCCATTAATGTCAAGGCTGTTATTGAATCCTCCCTGCACTGCTCTTCTGGGGTGCTGCACACCAGGAGATCATCTATGTATTGTATCACTGTGCTCTTTGTCTGTAAGCTTCCTAAATCTGCCTGAAGTACCCTATTGAAGATACTTAGGAACACACAGTGCCCCTGTGGGAGCCTGGTGTGTTGGAATCGCTGACTGTGGTAAGTGAATGCAGTGAGGTGCTGGGAATCTGGGTGCAATGGTATAAAACAAAATGCATTCTTAAGGTCAATCCCCGGGAAGTGTGTGACACCCATGGCAAAATTACACAAAATGGTGGTTGGGTTGGGCACCACTGGAAACTCTGCCTCCACAATATCATTCAGTGGTTGGATATCCTGCACCACCCTCCAAGACCCCCCCCTTTGCTTTTTTCATAGGATGCATGGGCATGTTACATGTTGAGTCGAGTGCTGTATTATGCCCTGTTGCCATAATGGTGTCATATATCCTTTCATCCCCCTCCCTGGATAGGGGTTACTGTTTAAGGGTAGTATGGCCCTTTCTTTTAATTTGGTGTGTACCACCACTATACCCTTGAAGAGACCTACATCATGTGGCCCACTGGTGCAAATCTCTGCAGGCACCTTCTGTAAGTCTTCATTCAGGTGTGCCAACGTTGCCCTTGTGAGTAGTACAAGCTGTACAAGCAAGCAACATGGTATACTTCTCTCAAACACCATCTGCCCTATCCCTTTGTAATCGTCAAAAAGTTGTTCATCCATCAGGTCAGTTAAGCACTGGGTGGGGTCAATGCACAAAACAGTGCACCATGCAATACCATCATCATCCACCTCCTACAAAAACACCTTGTCCCTTTTGAGTTATCATCAGATCTAGGTCTATAGTGATGATAGTGCCTGTTGCCACTTCCTTGTGTGCTGCTGATCTGAACAGAAATATGTAGGTAATTGAAAGGTGCAGTTTCTTATCCTAGGAACCCATCCTAACAACACCTGCACCCCATAGATTGCCTTACTATACCAAATGCTCTGATACCCTTGGGTCTGGGCGTTTCAAAAATGTTAAACTATAATAAATGGAGGAACATTGTGGGTGTATCGGGATCCCTCGCAGTGCATTGTGGGTGCAGAGTGTTTGAAGTATTGTGCATGGTTAGGTATAGTATACCCCAGGAGTGGAACACACAATGCCTTTGTCTATGAGTGAAATGGTCATATTTAACTTGCTCTTTATGTCCCTGGCCAGTATGTTGATTGATGTATCTGTGGAATACAGTAGTGGAGCAACTATTTCCTGTGTGCAAATGGTAAGCAGTAAAGCGTCAGTGAAAGGAACCATTACAATGGCCCCAGAGAATCCCTGAGTGTCCATTATTCTGCCTGACAAAGGGAATCTTCCTTCACTAATGCAAGATTTGATAGCCCCAGCATCAGCCAAAAATGAGAACGTCATTCCGCCTATGTGGGCTTTCCTATTGGATGTCTATGGGCCTCATTAGGAGTTAGGCGGTTGTGGAATGAACGGTGCCGGTAAGGGACCTGCACCGTTCATTCCGGGCCGCCCTATTACGAGGTC
The DNA here is from genome assembly GCF_040938575.1 of Ambystoma mexicanum. Taxonomy (NCBI): domain Eukaryota; kingdom Metazoa; phylum Chordata; class Amphibia; order Caudata; family Ambystomatidae; genus Ambystoma; species Ambystoma mexicanum. The sequence goes on from NC_090939.1 coordinate 828,994,329, forward strand.
TGCAGCGGGTCCTGCTCTGGAATGCCTGGTCAGACCAGGCGTCCTTAGCGGGACCCGCTAGCAGACCAGGATGCTAACAAAGGGCCCGTCATTAACAAGCCCATTGTTAGCATCCTCCCCATTCCCATTGAGCCCTATGGGGTCTCAATGGGAATGGGGATGTACCGGGTACGGGTCCCGCGAAAGGGATTTACCAGGCCCTCCAAGGTCAGAATGGCCTGGTAAGTCCCCTTTTGCAGGACCCGGACCTGGTACCTGGTATGGGGGTAGTCATGCCACGAAAAGCGGCATGGCTACCGCCATACTTGTAATGAGGCCCTATGTCTTAAAGGTAGCAAGGGGTTTCCCCCAACACTGCCTCTCCCGTGAAGTGTGGCACCATGACCTGAGGTAACAAGTTGTTGTCCCATTGTGGATTGGCTTTCTGCACCTGTGTCTGTAGCTGAATCTGGTGACTGTTGCTGTGGAGCCATCAGTGTGGTTGGGACAGGTTGGTGCTGCTGTAGGGGCATTGTCTGTGCATTTGGGACAAACAGGGGCTGCTGCTGTCGCATATTCTGAATGTTCCGAGGCATTTTATCGAGGACCTAAGGCCACTTAATCACATTGTAGAAGCAGAGTATCTTTTGATTTGAAACCCAGCGACAATCTTGTGCAACATTCCGGTGGAAGCAGCATGCTTCACGGTCAAAGGCTTAAAATGCATGTTTCTCAGTACCATTGCACCCAGACTCACAAGACTTGACTTGCTTTATGTATAAAAAGTGGAAACATACAAGACTTCCTCAAGGGTACTGTGAGCCACCATCTATCCTTAAAGAGACATCCAGATAGACTTATGCCATGTAAAAATGGAGAGCACAGTCCTACAGTACGTAGATGACATTTTGATTTGCAGTCAGACAGAAGATCAGTGTAGAAAGGACTCAGTACACATGCTGACAGTGTTGGCAGGCAAGGCATATAAGGTGGACAAGGCCAAACTACAGTACTGTCAGAAACAAATGCTATACATTGGACAGACAATCTCCCAAAATGGCTGACAGATCACACCAGAAAGAGCGCAGACTATACGCAAGACAGCCAAGCCCATGACAGTAAAAGAGAAGCAGCAGTTCTTGGGATTGTCCAAGTACTGCCGAGCATGGGTTTTTGACTACAGTACATACACAAGGTTCTTACTGGGCACTCGGAAAGAAGCACAGAAGGGACACAAGACAATAACCTGGACGACAGAAATGACTGAGGCATTTGAGGAGCTGAAGGAAGCCATATGCACCGCTCCAGTGTAGGGATCCCAGACTACAAGAAGGAATTCCTCCTCTTCTCACACACTAATGGAGTAGTGATGAAGGCAGTACTGACACAGAAGATGAGTTTGGGGCACAAGCCAATGGCATATTACAGTGGAAAGCTTGACCCAGTAATGAGAGGACACTATCAGTGCGAATAGGCTTTGGCCGATGCCGCATTTGCGGTGGAGAAATCAGAAACCCTCACCATGGGGTGCACTACCACACTTTACGTGAAGCATGCCCTTTTTGCGATACTGCAGAAGCCAAGGATCACACTGACCACACAGAGAGCATCAGGGAATGAAGTGCTACAATCAAATGCGTCACTAAAGATAGTGAGGTGCACATTTGTCAACCCAGCGATCTTTCTAGCAGACATTTAACAAGAGCAAGACTATGCACATGACTACGCAGAAAACATACAGTAATTCAGTGACACTTGTGAAGTACACAAGGATACATTTGAGGGGGGAGACGTACAAATGACCAGACAGATGGGGTCAGGCATATAGGAACTGTGGTGGTAAGGTTACGGGAATACCGAACGAGTGAGGTATTGGCGAACGCACACCTGCCATCACATTATTCAGCACAAGCAGCAGAGTTAATGGCCTTAATACTAGCTTGGAGCATAGCAAGGTAAAGGAGGTGACAGTGTACTCTGACTCCGCGTACGTGACTTCCACAGTGCATTCAGGATTGTCACAATGGATGATGCGAGGCTTCAGGAGGGGAGATGGGACACCAATACAGCACCCACTTCTATTGGGCAAATTGATTGAGGTTATTCAGTACCCGGCACAGATAGAAATCAGTAAGTGCCAAGCACACACGTGAGGGGAAGATCCTATCTCAAGGGGAAATGAAGCAGCAGACTCAGAAGCAAAAGACGCAGCATATTTTGGGGAGCCACTAGAAATGGAGACAGCATTGAATGCTCGAGATTGTGAAAGGAACATGGTGCTAAAAGAAGGGTACAATGCACTGCCAGAGACACAGTATGGAGTTGCAGGGAGATGCACCCAGAGAGGAGAAGAACTTGTGGCCTAGGAGGGGATGTACAGTATCTCCAATAGATGCCTATGGGGACAAAATAACACAGGGAAAGTGGTAATGTCCCTAGCGTTATTGAACACTGCATTGACACAGCTACACTATCCAACACACACAGGGAAGTAGGTCATTGCTACCCGCATTGGAGAAACATGGTTCTGTCCTAATTTGGCGGAACACGTGGCTGAATTTGTAAGCATCTGTTTGACATGCAAGCAATTTACAGCAGGACATACATTGAGAGTTGTGAGAGGAGCATCTATGTTGAATATGTTGACATGATCCAAGTGTGTCAAGGATACGCTACATGATAGTGGTTGTGTGCCCATTCTTGAGGTCGATTGGGGCAGGTCCTTGTTCACATCCTGACGCTCTAAGAGCGGCAACATCTTGTGTCCGGGAAGTATTGACACATGCAACTCCCATTGGCTCCTCCCACGAGAGCACTGAAAGACTGTGAGAGTAGCGCAGATGTGTTAGATCAGGAAATGTATGATTACATTACTTCTGTGATTGCTAGTGCTTCTTTTATCTCTTGCCTGATATAACGATTCTGGGCAGGCCCAGAAGACAGCAGAGAGAGCAACTGTGACAACAAAATAAAATAATCAGAGATTAAGAGACAGGTTAAGGTTGGGGACTTGGTCCTGCTGCAAAATATTATCCGGAATTGGGACCCACCAAGGTTCAGTGGTCCCCACACTGTGGAGAAGGTGGCAGACCAGGCTATCTAACTCGAGGGGAAGATGGTCTGGAACTACCTCTTGGACATCAAGCCCTACCAAGCAGCGGCCTCGCCTGACAACGAGTTCACAGGGCCAATGATCAGCAGCAAGAGGAGAAACACAACGATTTGGAACTTACACTGCCGAGTGGAGGACACCCAATGGTTCCTCACTCAAGGGCAGCAAAGTTAGGGACTGAACTATTGATCGATTTAGATTGGGGATACACTGTCTGTTTGTTATTTTATTCTCTACATACATTCGTCCAGAAATCCGACTGCAATAATGTATGATTGTCAATTTTACCTGATGACTATCACCACGATACTTTCTTCAACCAGTTTGTCCACAATGTGAGAAGACCCAGTAGTTTCCGAGCACGATCACCCAGAGTGTAATATCTCACCTTTGTAGAATACTTGGCCCAAGTTTACCCACAACTCGAACAAGGTGATCCCCCTATTCTCGCCACAGTAAGAGACCCAGCAGTACAGGCAGTGTAGGAGCAGGTTTTTATTTTTTCCATAAACGACTATTTGGTCCATGGGGCTTAAGGAATTAACTTAATACTAACAATAACACACACCTTTCTGCATTTCAGGCGGGCAACTATATCTTCAGCCTGTGCAAGGATCAGCAGCATAGGTAAAGATGGGTGAAATAATAAATAATGTGGTTATATTGTTGGTTCTCTTTATTCCAAGTGGGGTATTTGCATTTATAGTCTGGAGAATTTCACAAGTTGCTAGTGCTACCGCTGTATCCTCTACAAACATTGCCCCAACCCCAGAAGGGGGAACGACCATGTGAGGTGGACAGGAGAGCACTCCAAGCACGGTACGGAGAGGTAAGTGCAGTGTTAACACAGACATGAAAGGGGTGAACATGTATCTCACCAACACTGCTCGAGTGCCTAACAACATGTGGTACAAACACATGACAAAAGTAGGTAAGGGAACCACCAGTGAGAGCTGTTATGCCTGCTCATTAACCCCCTATGCCATGAGTGCCACCAGAATGTTCATGGCAACTGAAATACCAGCAGCAAGAGCTCAATTCCTGATGTACCTGTCAATGATAACATCTCGAGGAACCTTTCAAGAGAGGACAGCAACCTTGAAATGGATGCTTTGAACAACGTTCCCATTCAAAGACAATTACATAAAAAACTAGACATGATGAACAATTATTGGCAGTTAGACGAAGCAATACAATATATCACTGATGGGCCTGAGAAGGGAGAGACCACGACTATAACACTGAAAAAATGTCCATGTCCATTGACCAGAGTGAAGGAAACAGGAGCAGAACATCGGTGTTGGAAAGGCCACAGATACTCGTGTATAGTCAAGTATACACAGAGGATGGATGGAAGGATGGAGTGGTGGGGAGCAAAGCGCACACTCTAGCACAATTACCAGTGAACAAAGTGCAAGAAGAAATGACAAGTACCTGAAGAAGTGGGATGCGAACGCAAAGCTGCTCACATGGGTGGAGAATGAAGTGGGACCAACAATACCAATGAAGACGCCAGCGCTCTGCTACCAGAATGATGGTGAAGTGGAAGTTGGCGAAAACGTAGGGTGCAGGAGTATAGAAAAGCTTACAGCGATGAAGACGGGTATTGCAGTACTAAAGGACCATTACTGGGCGTTCAGCTCCAAGGCATATGAAAAGCTACCAACAAACTGGGGAGGAGTTTGCTTGTTGGTACACGTTAACATGGCGTCATTGGTCGTGCCACAAAAAGATGTGAAGCTCGATGGTTACCCGAAAATGGACACCAACAAAAGGAAGAAGAGGTCTTTGAAGGAGGAATGGATAAGCAAGAACAAGAAGTCTGCTGATTGAGTAGAGCGAAGAGAGGCAGCAACTACTTCTGTGAAGCATCAGAAACAGCACTGGACGAAGTATCAGCAGAACACAGGCTGTTCAGCAGAACACAAATGTTCTTCGCATCACTGATTCCAGCCATACAGGCCTATACGAACGCTAAATGGCTGCAGATTACCCATTGGGAGCTGATGGTAACAATACACTACACAGTGAATGCATTCAACGCAATAAAGGAAGAGCGTGAGCAGTAAGGTTGGTGGCGCTACAGAATAGATATGTTCTGGATCTGCTCACAGTAATGGAAGGGGGAGGTGCGCAAAAATAGGGAGTTCCTGTTGCATGTTGAATCCTGCCAATGACAATGATAATGGTACACTAACAGAAACCGTAACACAGCTATCTCAGATGCATGCCAAAATGGAGGAGGAAGCCAAGGGGACTGGAAAGGAGCAGAGCTGGATAGCATACACATGGTCATGGATGCCATCAAGGCTATCAGACGGGCAGAATGTGATAATGGGAGCACTGGTATTGGCAGGAGTGACAATGTGTGCGGTATAGATTTGCCTCACTCAGTGTCGGAAGACAGCGGAAGAAACAGTTGGAATGAAGGTCCTGATGGATGTGCACATCAGAGGAGCAAGGGATACAATAGTGGAGGAACGATACAAGCTGAGTGAGAGAATAGCGAACTGCCCAGCAATTACACTCAAGGTGATGAAGTTGGACAGTCCATTCAACATGAAGTACTACAAAGGAAAATGGGTGTGGTGCAACCTGGAAGGCGTGTGCAGTTATATGGAATGGACCTTCAACTATAATGTGAATTATTATGGGCACCTCAGGGGAATTACGAAGATATGGCAACCAAGAGCTAAGGGTTTGACTTATTTGATGTGGTCGACAGGTTGACCAGAGTGGGGACTGAAGTGGGAGTCCCAGGGGTCCTGAGACCACCCCTCCACCCCCTGAAGTTCATGATGGGACGAAAGGCTAGAAACGCTCACAGTCACACATCTTATTTTGGACGGATCCCGAGTGCACCAATGATTGACAAATACACGGAAAAGTATCCTCTCAGTCAGCCATACAGACCAAATCCTATACATATCTTCACGGGTATAGGAGAAGAGACAGAGATCTTGGACAGAAATACCCTCATGGACTGTCTCGACTAAGCATCAAGAAGCAATGGTACTGACGTCATTAGTGACATCACTACATAGCAGCGTTAGATATTAAGCACACTTGCAGTCCGCACTGGACCACATAAACACACACTCCAATACACAAAGAACATGAGTGCACAGTTCTATAGATAGAGGACAGATAAATATACATACTGTCAATGCTTTTATTATTTTGTCATTAGCCAAATGCAGTAACGCAGAACCGCAAGGCAGAAGAGATCCTGAGAAAGCGTGCTGATGCTTAAAGCCAACAGTCGTGTGGACATACAGGAGTGTATATGGAACCTGATGGAGCCATGTATAGCTAACCCATAAGGAATGTAGCACAACATGGACAATGTAGAAACCACCATATAAAGTTTAGGAAAAGTACAGCGGGCCCCAGGCCACTGAATGAGAGGCGAACTGAGCTGATTCAGGAAACACAGAGAGCAAGACACTTGAGACAGGTGCACAGCCAAGGTCAGAGATGTGAAGACACATTCCAATCCCCAGATATCAAAGGCACCAGCTGCAGAGAAACTGAGTAAATCCTCATAAATGGGTGCTGCAGAGCTGCTCATATTTGTGGTCTCTAAACACATGACTCAGCCAAGCAAGACAAGGTACAGTCACCCATAGTGAGAAAGAGTAGCCGGTCCGAGCAAATTTGACGCAGACCGCAACAAGTGTTGCAAACACAAGTAGTATATTCTCATAGGCAAGGGTGGTGTACACACGTTACAATACAGACAAATAGTTGTTCACATCACCTTGAAGAGTTGCAAAGCGAGCTGAGAACTCGATACAGTCTCAGGAATGGGGGGGATCAGCTCTGACCAATCACAGTTTAGTGTTCCAGGGGTGGATGGCAGGGTGCAAGAACAAATGGTGAGCTCACTACTCTGCAACAATGTAATCGCTCTGACATGCTGTCATGGTGCATGCTCCCAAACTCTTGAATCTAGTGAGGGCACCCTTTACACTGGCATCCTTAAGGGCTTATCAAGCCCCTAAGAAGTACCCTAGAATATCCTGGACTCAGTCCTGGCGCCGCTGGCGCCAGACTCATAGTATGTGTTGAACTCATGGAACTATATTTTCAGCTTAGTGAGGCTGAGCCTTCTGGTACAGGGTGTGGCTGTGGGACTACTTTACCTGAAGTGGCAGGATACGGTTTAGGGACTATTTGCCTGGAACTACTTGCAAGGCTATTTAAACCGCACCCTGCAAACAGAACACGCTTCGCGTTATTCAGCACTCCTGCAGCGTAACGCTCACCGTGTCTGCTCAGCTCTTCTTCAGCCATGCCCGTCCAGAGTTTCTATCCATCGGCACCTGTGAATGGAAAAAAGAAGAACAGGAGTTAAGCGTCGAAGGCCTTACCTGCAATCGAACATTCCGGCCCTGCCTTCCGCTTATTCCCAGACCACCGCATCTGCAGAGAAGAAGCAGAACAGAAGGTAACGCACAAGCATCCATCCCCACCTGGGCCGGCATCTTCCAGGAACTTCATCGAGCGGTCCTTTCATCGTCTTCCTGGAGATCGCTTTATAGCGGTAGGCGTAGTACACCCCCTTTCAGCCTGTGACAACACAGCAGATAAATGACTGTTTGGGTGACATTGTATATGTCGAATTTTTTTTTCAGCCAAAATCTGGCTTAACACGCAGCACTGTGCGACATTGTTTGCATGGTTAGCCAAAATTAGGCTTAGCAAACAATATTCTGCGTGATATATATTTTTTTTGTTGTAGCCATAATCAGGCTCTGGTTGGCGCATGTACTGTGCCATTTTCACGAAATTGTTTAATCTGAGCCTTTAGACAAGTAAGGGTCAGCTAGGGATAGTTTAAGTTTTATTAGCTATCTCGGAAAACTCTTATGATTTAAAATGTATTCACTGTTTTGCTAACACCAAATCATTTTTTGTCAGTTCCCATATATTGGGTTCCCATGTGTATTTCCTAGTGGGGTTGTACCCCTACTTCTGTGAACCTTTTCATAAATTCTGCTCGCATTGATTGTATGGACTAAATAGTCCTGTTTTTTTCTCTTTGTAAATTGCATTGTTTTTGTATGGTTTTCATGTTGTGTGTACTTATTAAATTGACACATTGTCTAGTTACAAACTAACAATTAAAGCAAGTTTATAATTTTTTTATGCCAATGTACTTTTTCCCCTTTTTTTTCTCATAAAGGTTACTTTGACTGGTGAGAGACCAGTAAATTAAAATATTGAATTTTATTTAATCTATTGTTTAGGCTACCAGGAGAATAATACTGTTAGCTCCACAAATGATATTTTTTGACTTTGTATGTTCAGGCACACCCTTGTGTTTATTGATGTAATCAAGGCTCCACAATTTCAAATAATTTTGGGAATGCCATGGCTAGAATCACACAATCCTTGCATCGACTGGCGTGCTAAGAGGCTGACCTTCTCAGTTGAATGTGCTCAAACTTGATATGAAACTAAAGAACCTTTGGTCACAGGAGCAGCAACAATCATGAGCCTAGCAAACCCACTACCTCTGGTATATCAAGACTATCAGGATGTATTCCAGAAGGATCAAGCCAACACGCTGCCTCCCCACAGATCTTATGACTGCCACATCGTCCTTATACCAGGCGCACAGATTCCGTGCGGTCAAATCTATGCACTCATTGAACCTGAGAACCAGCATTTAAAAAAGTATCTAGACCAGTACCTGGCTAACGGTTTCATTCGCCCGTCCAAGTCCCCGGCGGCCTCACCCTTATTCTTTGTGCCTAAAAAGGAAGGTGACCTTAGGACTTGCATCGATTACGGTGCATTGAATCAAGTCACTGTAAAAAAAAAAACGTTACCCATTACCTCTGATTCCCGAACTATTGGACCAAGTTAAAGAGGCCCGGATTTACACCAAGTTAGACCTCCGCGGAGCATAACACCCGGTACGAATTAAGAAAGGGGACGAATGGAAGACCCCCTTTTGCACCAAATACAGGCTATTTAAATACCAGGTGATGCCTTTTGGCCTTTGTAACGCCCCATCGGCGTTCCAGTATTTCATGAACGATGTTCCGCAACAATTGATCGATGTGTGTGTCGTAGTATACATAGACGACATTCTGGTATACTCCTGTTCAGAACAAGAACATGTGAAACATGTCCGTGCAGTTTTGAACAAACTGCGACAACACAGACTATTTGCTAAACTGGAAAAATGTTTTTTCCATCTGACTGAGGTTGAGGTCCTTGGATTTGTCCTAACTCCTCATGGTGTGCGCATGGACTCACGAAAGGTCGATGCCATTCTCAATTGGCCATCTCCAACCTCAATTAAAGGAGTTCAAAGCATGCTCGGATTTGCGAACTTCTATCGTCGTTTCATTCCAGGTTTTTCGCAACTAGTGCATCCCATCACCTCCCTGCTGCGCACGAACAAACGTTTCCTATGGACTGAAGAGGCTGAGAAAGCCTTCCTGGAGTTAAAACAAAAATGTATATCGGCCCCAATTCTGAAACACCGTCGTCCAGATCTACCATAAGTGGTGGAGATGGATGCTTCCAGCCTGGCAATGGGAGCGGTCCACTCGCAAAGAGACCCCGAAACTGGTCCACTTCACCCGGTAGCCTTTTGGTCACGGAAATTTACGGCTCCCGAGTTGAATTATGCTATTACGGACAAAGAACTGTTGGCCATCAAGGCAGCCTTCAAAGCTTGGCAGCATTATCTCTTAGGAGCAAGGCACACGATCACAGTAATCACTGACCACCGCAATCTACAGTACCTGAAGGTGGCGAAAGCTCAATCTTCTCGCCAGCTCCGCTGGGCATTATTTTTTTCTAAATTTGATTTTGTAATTACTTACCGACCTGGTTGTCGAAATGGCAAGGGGCAGATGCATTGTCCCGTATAGGGGTAGACGAAGAATTCCCCAACCCTGACCCAGTCCCCATCATTCCTGGTGAGAAGATTCTCAGCATTACAGGGTCTCTAACATTAGATGACATCCAAGAAGAAATCACACATCTCATTGATTCCAACACCCTAAAGGAGTGGCCGACCAGAAGTACGTACCACTCCAACTCAGACCAGTTACCATATTTTCGAGGACGTCTCTATCTGCCCAGCACGGAACTTCAAGAAAAAGTAATCTCCAATTACCACAAATCATTAGTAGAAGGCCATCCTGCAATCGCTAAGACTGAGGCCAAGATTAAACAACACTTTTGGTGGCCCACATGGCGTAAAGGCATCAAGCAATTTGTATTGTCCTGTGGCGTTTGTGCTCAAAACAAAGCCCAAAAAAAGAAATCACCTGGCCTGCTACAGCCATTGGATATTCCACTTACACCATGGCATACCCTGTCTCTTGATTTTATAACAGACCTTCCTCCTTGTAACGGATTCAACACAATTCTAGCGGTGGTGGATTTGTTCTCTAAAATGGCCAAATTTCATGCCACTGAAAGGGGTGCCTTCAGCTTCCATCCTGGCTAGAGAATTTCTGGAACAGATAGTCCGAATACATGGATTCCCTTCCATCCTGATCTCAGACCGAGGCAGCCAGTTTATCTCGCGTTTCTGGAAGAAATTTTGTGAATTAGCTCAAATTGACGTAAGACTTTCCACCAGTCACCATCCCCAAACTGATGGTCAGACTGAGAGGACCAACCAGACCTTGGAGCAATATGTCAAGTGTATGCTGCATCAAACGGAAGGCAGCTGGAAGGATGTTTTATGGATCACCGAATATGCCTACAACAACTCTCTACATTCTAGCACTGGTCAGAGTCCTTTCTATACTATATATGGGTTACACCCACGAACTTCCAATCTTGACCCGCCTCAAGTGCTGGAAATGCCAGCAGTGAGAAGCTTGCATTCTACCATCACTCAAGCCTTTAAACAAGCGACAGACCATCTAAAACAAGCTAAGGAAAGATACAAGAAATCGGCTGAGGTGCATAGAAGTGAAGCTCCAAGATACCAGGTTGGGGATGAAGTCTGGTTGTCATCAAAACACATACCAGTGAAAGGAACTCGTACCTTCAATCCTAGATATTTAGTACCATACACCATTAAGGCCATAATCAATCCGGTAGCTATGAAATCAGACTTACCCCCACACATGAAGCTTCATCCTGTGTTTCATGTCTCACTCTTGAAAATGGTGCAACCGGGGACACGAGTTTTGAAACCACCAAAACCAATCACAGTCAATGGAGAACCTGAATTTGAGGTCAAAGAAGACTGGAAAGGATACGGACCGCATGAAAGATCGTGGGAACCTAGCGAACACGTGCGTGTCCCACGGTTACTACGAAAGTTCCACCGCAATTACCCAAACAAACCAGGACCAATGGGTGAACCCGCCATTAGGGGGGCATTGTGGGGGAGTGCTGTCATGGTGCATGCTCCCAAACCCTTGAATCTAGTGAGGGCACCCTTGACACTGGCATCCTTAAGGGCTTATCAAGCCCCTAAGAAGTACCCTAGAACCTCCTGGACTCAGTCCTGGCGCCGCTGGCGCCAGGCTCATAGTAGGTGTTGAACTCATGGAACTATATTTTCAGCTTAGTGAGGCTGAGCCTTCTGTTACAGGGTGTGGCTGTGGGACTACTTTACATGAAGTGGCAGGATACGGTTTAGGGACTATTTGCCTGGAACTGCTTGCAAGGCTATTTAAACCGCACCCTGCAAACAGAACATGCTTCGCGTTATTCTGCACTCCTGCAGTGTAACGCTCACTGAAATTGCATAATATTCGGAATACATAATGCCACAGGAATATAAATTACCCTTGTTTGTATCATAGGTAACAGGAGGATATGAGCAAATGTACGTGTGTAGCTCCAGAGAAATCTACACTAAATGCAAGTCGTATGATTAACTTAAATAAACAATCATGCTGGAAGACATGTTCTGAGAGACATTTAGGCTAGTCAGTTAGGTGGTGACACAACACATGTGTGAGTCTACCCATTTCCGTTATAAAATACTAATAAAAGTTTCACCCAAATGGGTATCCAGACAAACTCCAGTCTAAATTTAGATTCTCCTATACTAATGAAAAAATAACATTAAAATATTAAGGGGGTAATTCATAGAATTCAGCGCACAAGTGGTGCAAGCAGCTGGCGCACAGTGTGCGCGTGCGACAGTCTGCGCCAGCCGTGTGCGCCAAAATCCATTTCCGCGCACAGCGTATTCATGGATTTTAACATGCATTACCAGCCGTGGCGCAGAGTGGCGTAGCAACCCTGCAGCAGCACCAGTTACGCCCCCAACCCCTCCGTGTGCGCCATGTACAGCGCACAAATCCCATACATGGCGCACAGGCCAGTGGACCAGCATACAGGCCCCCAACCACGAAAACGCCTGTAAAACTCCCCGCGCACCCCTCCGAATACACGTACCCCGCTGCACGGGGAGAATCACAAGCGATTGGCCCTGTGCGAGCGGGTCACGTGTATTACTGAGGTTCGCGGGGAGTTCCACACGCGATTGGCCCTGTGCGAGCGGGGTATGTGTATTACTGGGGTTCACGGGAAGTTTCACACGGGATTGGCCTTGTGCGAGCGGGGTACGTGTATTTCGGGGGTGCGCAGGAAGTTTCACACGCGATTGGCCCTGTGCGAGCAGGGTACATGTATTTTGGGGGTGCGTGGGAAGTTTCACATGCGATTGGCCCTGTGCGAGCGGGGTACGTGTATTACTGGGGTTCGTGGGAGAAGTTTCACATGCGATTGGCCCTGTGCAAGCGGGGTACATGTATTACTGGGGTTCGTGGGAAGTTTCACACACGATTGGCCCTGTGCGAGTGGGGTACGTGTATTACTGGGGTTTGCGGGTAGTTTCACACGTGATTGGCCCTGTGCGAGTGGGGTATGTGTATTTCGGGAGTTCGCGGGCAGTTTCACACCCGATTTCGCTGTCAGAGCGGGGTACGTGTATCCAGTGGGGTGCGCGGTGTCACTAACGTCGGTAATGTCCTCTTCTTCAGATGATAAAGTAGACTCTCCCCCGTCCCCCAACTCCTCACCTTCCTCTTTCTTCTTAGGTTTTCCTTCCTTGTGTCTTGAAGGTCTCTCTTTTTTAATGAAGGTAAGGACGCCCTCGATAGGATGCCACCGTGCCACTAAAATAGGGGCAACGGGGGTAACCCCACTGGGAGCGCCAGCAAGGGGAAAAAGCTAGAGGCACAAAAAACCCCTAAGAGACTTCCTTCAGATAGATGAGGCGAGGTAAACTGGTTAAGAACGCACAAGGGCTGGAGGAAGTCACTCCAGGGGTAGGCAGTAGTGAGTAACAACAAGGTCCAGGAGGTTAGAGGAAAAGGCTAAGGCAGTCCAGGAAACAGGCAAGGTTCGGGGTACACAGCAGATCCAACAGGTAAGGAGGCAAGACGAAGGCAGTCCAAACAGCAGGCCATGGTCGGGTACACAGCAGACCAAACAGGTAAGGAGGCAAGATGAAGGCAGTCCAAACAGCAGGCCAAGGTCAGTTACACAGCAGATCCAATGTAAACAGGAAAGAAGAAAACAAAGAAGGAAAAGGGGAAGAAGATGAGAAGAGAAAAGTAGGGACCGAACGAGAAGAAAGAGGGAGAAAAAAAAAGAAGGATAAGAGAGAGGTGGAGAGAAAGCAGGGAGGAGAGGGAAAGGCAGAATATAGTAGGGGCTAGCGAGAGCAAGAATACAGAATTCCCAAGAAACGGGGTAGCAAACGAGCAAACAAGGAGAGGAAGCGAGAACACAGTGGGAGCGGCAGCAACACAGGAAGAAACCCGGAAACGTTGCAACGCGTATGTAACCAGGAAGTGATGGAATTTTTACTTCCGCATACGTACGCGTGCAACATCTAGAACGGTGCAGGGAGAAGCCGTGCTGGGAAGCGCAATGGCAGACTGTAACGCCAGCGATTCCGCGCCAGCGATTCCACACCCGCCATTCCTGCCGCGATATGACACACAGGGAGTCCCACATGTGAATTGTCAGTGTGGGACCTCCCAGGTGTGCCCTCTACCCCCTCCACGGCCCCTGCAGGCAGCCCACACCACAGGGGACTACCCAGCACCCCTGGTCATGTCCCGCACACAGCCCATCCACCATGGGCATGCCCCCCAGCCAGCTCACATGTCACCTTGCACTAGTGATCACCAACTCATGTCCCCCAGCACCCCCACCCACCCAGCATTGACGGGCACCTGCCAGCAGGCCCCGACTCATGTCCCCCAGCACCCCCAACCCCCAGCAGTGAGGGGCACCTGCCAGCAGGCCCAGACACATGTCCCCCAGCACCCCCACCCACCCAGCAGTGAGCCTCAGGCCCTGACTCATGTCCCCCAGGACCCCCACCCACCCAGCAGTGAGCCTCAGGCCCTGACTCATGTCCCCCAGCACCCCCACCCACCCAGCAGTGAGGGGCACCTGCCAGCAGGCCCCGACTCATGTCCCCCAGCACCCCCACCCCCCAGCAGTGAGGGGCACCTGCCACCCACCCACCCAACAGAGAGCGGCACCTGCCAGCAGGCCCCGACTCATGTACCCCAGCACCGTCACCCATCGAGCAGTGAGGGGCACCTGCCAGCAGGCCCCGACTGATGTCCCCCAGCACCCCCCACCCCTCAGCAGTGAGGGACACCTGCCAGCAGGTCTGACTCATGTCCCCCAGCACCCCTACCCCCAGCAGTGAGGGGCTGCTGCCAGCAAGCCCCGACTCATGTCCCCCAGCACCCCCACCCACCCAGCAGTGAGGGGCACCTGCCAGCAGGCCCCGACCCATGTACCCCAGCACCCCCACCTACCCAGCAGTGAGCCTCAGGCCCAGACTCATGTCCCCCAGCACCCCCACCCACCCAGCAGTGAGCCTCAGGCCCTGACTCAAGTCCCCCAGCACCCCCGCCCAGCCAGCAGTGAGCCTCAGGCCCTGACTCATGTCCCCCAGCACCCCCACCCACCCAGCAGTGAGCCTCAGGCCCTGACTCATGTCCTCCAGCACCCCCACCCACCCAGCATTGACGGGCACCTGCCAGCAGGCCCCGACTCATGTCCCCCAGCACCCCCACCCAACCAGCAGTGAGCCTGAGGCCCTGGCTCAAGTCCCCCAGCACCCCCGCTCACCCAGTAGTGAGCCTCAGGCCCTGACTCATGTCCCCTAGCACTCCCACCCACCCAGCATTGAGCCTCAGGCCCCGACTCATGTCCCCCCGCACCCCCACCCACCCAGCAGTGAGCCTCAGGCCCCGACTCATGTCCCCCAGAACCCCCACCCACCCAGCAGTGAGCCTCAGGCCCTGACTCATGTCCCCTAGCACCCCCACCCACCCAGCAGTGAGCCTAAGGCCCTGACTCATGCCCCCCAGCACCCCCACCCACCCAGCAGTGAGGGCCACCTGCCAGCAGGCCCCGACTCATGTCCCCCAGCACCCCCACCCACCCAGCAGTGAGGGCCACCTGCCAGCAGGCCCCAACTCATGTCCCCCAGCACCCCCACCCAGCAGTGAACCTCAGGCCCCGACTCATGTCCCCCAGCACCCCCACCCGCCTAGCAGGGAGCCTCAGGCCCCGACTCATGTCCCCCAGAACTCCCACCCACCCAGCAGTGAGAGTCAGTCCCTGACTCATGTCCCCTAGCACCCCAACCCACCCAGCAGTGAGCCTCAGGCCCTGACTCATGCCCCCCAGCACCGCCACCCACCCAGCAGTGAGGGGCACCTGCCAGGAGGCCCCGACTCATGTCCCCCAGCACCCCCACCCACCCAGCAGTGAGCCTCAGGCCCCGACTCATGTCCCCCAGCATCCCCACCCACCCAGCAGTGAGCCTCAGGCCCCAACCCATGTCCCCCAGCACCCCCACCCACCCAGCAGTGATCTTCAGGCCCCGACTCATGCCCCCCAGCACCCCCACCCACCCAGCAGTGAGGGGCACCTGCCAGCAGGCCCCGACTCATGTCCCCCAGCACCCCCACCCCCCAGCAGTGAGGGGCACCTGCCACCCACCCACCCAACAGAGAGCGGCACCTGCCAGCAGGCCCCGACTCATGTACCCCAGCACCGTCACCCATCGAGCAGTGAGGGGCACCTGCCAGCAGGCCCCGACTGATGTCCCCCAGCACCCCCCACCCCTCAGCAGTGAGGGACACCTGCCAGCAGGTCTGACTCATGTCCCCCAGCACCCCTACCCCCAGCAGTGAGGGGCTGCTGCCAGCAGGCCCCGACTCATGTCCCCCAGCACCCCCACCCACCCAGCAGTGAGGGGCACCTGCCAGCAGGCCCCGACCCATGTACCCCAGCACCCCCACCTACCCAGCAGTGAGCCTCAGGCCCAGACTCATGTCCCCCAGCACCCCCACCCACCCAGCAGTGAGCCTCAGGCCCTGACTCAAGTCCCCCAGCACCCCCGCCCACCCAGCAGTGAGCCTCAGGCCCTGACTCATGTCCCCCAGCACCCCCACCCACCCAGCAGTGAGCCTCAGGCCCTGACTCATGTCCTCCAGCACCCCCACCCACCCAGCATTGACGGGCACCTGCCAGCAGGCCCCGGCTCATGTCCCCCAGCACCCCCACCCAACCAGCAGTGAGCCTGAGGCCCTGGCTCAAGTCCCCCAGCACCCCCGCTCACCCAGTAGTGAGCCTCAGGCCCTGACTCATGTCCCCTAGCACTCCCACCCACCCAGCATTGAGCCTCAGGCCCCGACTCATGTCCCCCCGCACCCCCACCCACCCAGCAGTGAGCGTCAGGCCCCGACTCATGTCCCCCAGAACCCCCACCCACCCAGCAGTGAGCCTCAGGCCCTGACTCATGTCCCCTAGCACCCCCACCCACCCAGCAGTGAGCCTAAGGCCCTGACTCATGCCCCCCAGCACCCCCACCCACCCAGCAGTGAGGGCCACCTGCCAGCAGGCCCCGACTCATGTCCCCCAGCACCCCCACCCACCCAGCAGTGAGGGCCACCTGCCAGCAGGCCCCGACTCATGTCCCCCAGCACCCCCACCCAGCAGTGAACCTCAGGCCCCGACTCATGTCCCCCAGCACCCCCACCCGCCTAGCAGGGAGCCTCAGGCCCCGACCCATGTCCCCTAGCACCCCCACCCACCCAGCAATGAGCCTCAGGCCCTGACTCATGCACCCCCACCCACCCAGCAGTGAGGGGCACCTGCCAGCAGGCCCCGACTCATGTCCCCCAGCACCCCCACCCACCCAGCAGTGAGGGGCACCGACCAACAGGGCCCGACTCATGTCCCCCAGCACCCCCACCCACCCAGCAGTGAGCCTCAGGCCCCGACTCATGTCCCTCAGCACCCCCACCCACCCAGCAGTGAGCCTCAGGCCCCGACTCATGTCCCCCAGAAGCCCCACCCACCCAGCAGTGAGCCTCAGGCCCTGACTCATGTCCCCCAGCACCCCCACCCACCCAGCAGTGAGCCTCAGGCCCCGACTCATGTCCCCCAGCACCACCACCCACCCAGCAGTGAGGGGCACCTGCCAGCAGGACCCGACTCATGTCCCCCAGCACCCCCACCCACCCAGCAGTGAGCTTCAGGCCCTGACTCATGTCGCCCAGCACCCCCACCCACCCAGCAGTGAGCCTCAGGCCCTGACTCATGTCTCCGAGCACCCCCACCCACCCAGCAGTGAGCCTCAGGCCCTGACTCATGTCCCCCAGCACCACCACCCACCCAGAAGTGAGCCTCAGGCCCTGACTCATGTCCCCTAGCACCCCCACCCACCCAGCATTGAGCCTCAGGCCCTGACTCATGTCCCCCAGCACCCCCACCCACCCAGCAGTGAGCCTCAGGCCCTGACTCATGTCCCCCAGCACCCCGCCCACCCAGCAGTGAGCCTCAGGCCCCGACTCATGTCCCCCAGAACCCCCACCCACCCAGCAGTGAGCCTCAGGCCCTGACTCATGTCCCCTAGCACCCCCACCCACCCAGCAGTGAGCCTCAGGCCCTGACTCATGCCCCCCAGCACCCCCACCCACCCAGCAGTGAGGGGCACCTGCCAGCAGGCCCCGACTCATGTCCCCCAGCACCCCCACCCCCCAGCAGTGAGGGGCACCTGCCAGCAGGCCCCGACTCATGTCCCCCAGCACCCCCACCCACCCAGCAGTGAGCCTCAGGCCCTCACCCATGTCCCCCAGCACCCCCACCCACCCAGCAGTGAGCCTCAGGCCCCGACTCATGTCCCCCAGCATCCCCACCCACCCAGCAGTGAGCCTCAGGCCCCAACCCATGTCCCCCAGCCCCCCCACCCACCCAGCAGTGATCTTCAGGCCCCGACTCATGCCCCCCAGCACACCCACCCACCCAGCAGTGAGGGGCACCTGCCAGCAGGCCCCGACTCATGTCCCCCAGCACCCCCACCCACCCAGCAGTGAGGGGCACCTGCCAGCAGGCCCGCCTCATGTCCCCCAGCACCCCCACCCCCCCAGCAGCGAGCCTCAGGCCCTGACTCATGTCCCCCAGCACCCCCACTCACCCAGCAGTGAGCCTCAGGCCCCGACTCATGTCCCCCAGCATCCCCACCCACCCAGCAGTGAGCCTCAGGCCCCGACCCATGTCCCCTAGCACCCCCACCCACACAGCAATGAGCCTCAGGCCCTGACTCATGCCCCCCCACCCACCCAGCAGTGAGGGGCACCTGCCAGCAGGCCCCGGCTCATGTCCCCCACCACCCCCACCCACCCAGCAGTGAGGGGCACCTGACAACAGGGCCCGACTCATGTCCCCCATCACCCCCACCCACCCAGCAGTGAGCCTCAGGCCCTGACTCATGTCCCCCAGCACACCCACCCACCCAGCAGTGAGCCTCAGGCCCCGACTCATGTCCCCAGCACCCCCACCCACCCAGCAGTGAGCCTCAGGCCCCGACTCATGTCCCCCAGAACCCCCACCCACTCAGCAGTGAGCCTCAGGCCCTGACTCATGTCCCCCAGCACCCCCACCCACCCAGCAGTGAGCCTCAGGCTCTGGCTCATGTCCCCTAGCACCCCCACCCACCCAGCAGTGAGGGGCACCTGCCAGTAGGCCCCGACTCATGTCCTCCAGCACCCCCACCCCCCTGCAGTGAGGGCAGCTGCCAGCAGGCCCCGACTCATGTCCCCCAGCACCCCCACCCACCCAGCAGTGAGGGGCACCTGCCAGCAGGCCCTGACTCATGTCCCCCAGTACCCCCACCCACCCAGCAGAGAGGGGCACCTGCCAGCAGGCCCTGACTCATGTCCCCCAGCACCCGCAGCCCCCAGCAGTGAGGGGCAGCTGCCAGCAGGCCCCGACTCATGTCCCCCAGCACCCCCAACCACCCAGCAGTGAAGGGCAGCTGCCAGCAGGCCCTGCATCATGTCCCCCAACACCCCCACCCCCAGCAGTGAGCCTCAGGCCCTGACTCATGTCCCCCAGCACCCCTACCCACCCAGCATTGACGGGCAGCTGCCAGCAGGCCCCGACTCATGTCCCCCAGCACCCCCACCCACCCAGCAGTGAGGGGCACCTGCCAGCAGGCCCCGAATCATGTCCCCCCCCCTACATGACATAAAGATGCACAATCATGGCCCACATCTCCACCAAAATACCACAGCACGCAATGATTTCCCAATCCACCCCACACTGACATGCCTATCTCAAGACACAAACGAAAAGTCAACTATGTACATCAACACATGTCCGTCACACACACACACACTGGTTGGCATTGATTGTGTAAACCCACATTTTCACATGCATGAACTCAAAGAGCGAATTATACACATGGAAGTAAAATATGAAAATGCATTCTGGACAAAAATAAAGCAATGAAATGAAAGCATAAAAAAATTGCAAACATGAAATGAAAAGCATGTCCAAAAGATGAGTTCATGAAAAGTATAACCAATCCAAAGAAATCCAAAAGAAAAATAGTACAAACTCTCCCTCCACCAAAGCAAATCCAAAGGAAACGTAAAAAGTAAAATCCATGAATCCATGGTGAAATCCAAAGAAAAAGTTCCAATAAATCCATTGTCCAACTATGTACAATCAATTGTTAAGGGTCCATGACCCCAACAAAAGAACAGAAACCTAGGAAAAAAACTACCTAATAATAAAACTATATACAAATGTGTGGGGCAAAGTCCAAACACCCCAAAATAAAGGAAAACGAAAATGAAACCTAACACTAAAAACTGTATACAATGGCGGCGGGCTAGTCCGACGGCTCACTTTCCGATTTCCCAGGTCAGCGCATCATCGAACTCCTGCTCAATGTCCTGGAGGCGGTCCTCTTCCATGGCCCCGAGGGTTCGCAGGGACGATGCCATGTTGGACTCCAACTCCCTGCGAATAGCCTTGAGGCACTTGGCCCGCCTCAGTGCTCTCCGCATAGAGTTCTTTGTCCTGACCATTGTGAGCCGTGCCTCTTCTGCCCGTCGCCGCTCCGCATCTATACGCCGGCCCAACCGCAGCCACATGGAAGACACACCCATTCCAGGGTCCTCCTGCCCTCTGGCCGATGCCTGCCCCTCTGATGTCGATGGCCCCGAGCCATCATTGCTCCCACCTAGAGCCTGCTGCTGCTGTCCATGTGCCCTGTCCGATGATGTCTGCACATCCTCCTTCAGCTGGTCTCCACTTGTTGTGGTGTCCACCCCTGCTGGACCGCCGACTCCCGACTGTGGCAGGGATGGGATCTCCAACAAGCTGGCTGTGTTGGTCAGGCCAGGTCCATAGAGGGACCTGGTGGAATCTGGGCCGGAAGATGGCAGGGAGAACGACTGGCGCATAGTCTCCAC
The DNA here is from genome assembly GCF_040938575.1 of Ambystoma mexicanum. Taxonomy (NCBI): domain Eukaryota; kingdom Metazoa; phylum Chordata; class Amphibia; order Caudata; family Ambystomatidae; genus Ambystoma; species Ambystoma mexicanum. The sequence goes on from NC_090939.1 coordinate 829,015,170, forward strand.
AGAGGAGGAGAGGTCCGCCAGAGTGCGCGACACATGTAGGAACCCACCGACCAGGGCCCCTCCCTACAGTGCCACGTCGTGACGGTGCTCTTCGTGATGGCGTGCGTGCTCCACCCCGGAAGCACGCCCATCATCACGAATGTCACGCGTGCGCAACGCGACACCAATCAGGATTGAGCCCATACATTCATGGGACCCCTTGTCCGCAGGTAGTGGAGAGGCAGATGACGTGGCACTCCCCCCTACCTGCGGACGGGCCAGGGACGGGGCATCCCTGCTGGTGCATGGTGGTGCAGTCACAGGGTCAAGGACAGCGACATTCACAGGCCCCTCCGCGGTGACCTGTGCTGCCTCCTGGCCCTGGCCCTGGACTGTACCACTTGCACCAGTGGTACTACCCCCACCAGGCCCCATGTGCGGCTCAGTAGCGGGCTCCTCCTCCTCTGTGGAGACCACCAACCTGGATGTCTCCACACCATCTTCCACCATTGCAAGCTCCTGGGGGGCTCACCCGGCCCTTCCGCTACAGCCGTAGTGGCAGACGCAGCAGCAGTCCCCTCGCTCCCAGATGATGGCAATTCCTGGGAGGGTGGCTGGGCCTTGCGTCGCCGCCCAGTCGGGGCATCCCCGCCCCGCCGCTTGACTCCACAGCGCCGTCTCCGCCCTCTTCTTCACTTGACGGTGCGTAGAGGGAGACATAGAACACAAGCATCAGGGTACAGTACAATATTCCCCTAGACAGGAAGCAATAGCACATGAGTGGCACTGTCAAATGTCACTTCCATCCTGTCCCTCCACAATACATGGGTGAATGCACGCAACACACATGCAGAAACAGGCACGGCGCCTGCAATCATCATCAGCATCCATATACAAGGGCCTCTTTTAACCAAAATGTTGCCTTCAAACTCACATGCATCATGGCTCACACTGATCCCATGCACACACATCACCGGAGGGTCATGCATCATGGCTTGTACACCACAGACAAAGTGGATAGACACAGCGGATACAACGGTGACCGCACTGCATGAGTGAATCTACACATCAGTACGGACATGTGTCATGCATCCATGGCGTTTCAAAGTCACACACACACTTCTCAGACACAAACACATGTGCACCATACATGTACATGAGAGCAGCACCCATCCCTCACCCCCCCTCCATGTCCAAGAACAGAGACTGGCATGCATTAATGTGTGCATTCCGGATACAGCTCCCCATGTTGCATTGGAACACATGCACCATCCATGTGGTTCACACATTACTGGTCTCACATGCATGACCATGATGTCCCTGCACACACACATCCATACATGGCCTATGTCACACATACAGGCAAGTATCAGACTACCAGCACACTGCAACATGCCCTGTCTCACACAGCAATGCTTGGCCACTTACCGCTCAACTCCAGACGGGTCTGCCTCCGAAGGATCTGGGCGTGGAGCGCTGGGCCTACGCGTTCCAGGACCCTCATCTGGATGTTGCTCATGCTGACCCGGCACCCCTCTGCATCCTCTGCCTTCGGGAGGCGCCGGGCCTTGTAGAGGGACCTGGACCTGAAGTCCTCCCAGCGCTTCCGGACGTGCTTGATGTCGCGGGTTGCCCCCTCCTCCGCGTTGATGGCAACCACTGCATCCTCCCAGGTCCTCTCCCGTCCTTCCTTGTTGGCACGTGATGTTCCGAAGACGGCATCATAATGCCCCAGGACATGCTCCACCAGGACACCAACTTCCTTCTCACTGAAGCTGGTGGCCCTCTCTGGCTGGGGGTCGCCAGTGGTCTCAGATGGTGTTTGCCCCGACATGGCGACCCCCAAGGCAGGTGTGGGTGGGCAACTGGGTCCTGGGGCTGGGCTGTGGAGCGATGGTATCCCAGTCTGGAGTCTTCTGTTCCAGCAGCGGTGGACACAGCAACTGGACCCCTGCAGATGGCTGACGTGCAGGTACCAAATAGCAGGGCACGTGGGCAGCAGGCCGCAGCAGATGGCTGGTGGTAGCGTGCTCGGGGCTCTTGGGGGCAGGAAAATGGCCTTTTGGGCAAGAGCATGGTCTTCTGTGTGTTTTCGCGTGGCCAGCTTGATACGGAGTCATTTGGCACGTAAAAAAAGTGCACGTCAGCGTGAAATCCGAGGAAAGGCCCTTAGCGCGTAAGCGCGTAAGTGACGTTACACACGCGGGCGTTCCCCATAACACGGGTGCATTGTGAATCAGCACGTGAGAAAACTGCACATCACCATGCTATTGGAGGAAAGGGCCTTAGCCCGTAAGTGACGTTGCATGTGTGGGCTGGCTTATAAGGTACGAGTATCACGCTATTTTCTTGTACGTGCTTTTTGTGGAGAGCGAGCGGGTGATTCTTGTACTTCTTGTCGGTTCACATGCGATTACTTCACAACGTTTCGAGTTTGTACTCCCTGTTTCCTCAGACTGCATTCTTTACTTCTTTTGGCGGGGGTGGTGCCAACACGCACACGCACGTCTTTTTCACATTCTTTTTCAAGGCAGACGGTGAGTCGCCCACGTATTTGCCAACTGTGGTTGCCCTCGTGTGTCACGTACCCCTTCAGAGGGCATTGTAGGCTGTGTGTAACACGCGGACGCTTATTTTTGTGTTTCTGGGTGCCACAGCGTAGTGCAGGTTCATTTTTCCACGCATGTGGTCTACGAGGGGTTGCGTGCACGTGTACTTTTGTTTTTGGGGAGCCTGTGCGTTCGGTGACCCGTCATCTTCCCCCAGGGGTCACATACAGCCTTGCTAGAGCACTAGGGTACGAATTCCATCTAGTACCCTACCCCTTTCTCCCCAATTGCCCAGGACAATTGTTTACTGCAACTCCCATACGAACAACAACATCAGTGCCATGGTTGGGAGGCGACCAAGCAGTAAGGGAGGCAAAGGTGGCCGACCTCCAAAAGGTGAGTGTGGTGGGCGCGGTAGGGGATGTGGCCAGGATTTGCAGGGTGCCCCTAGAGCCCCGTGTGTGGAAGACCAATCGGGGCCACCTATGCCCCCCCAATGGTTGTGGGAACGTAGCTGACACCATCCCAGATCAGCCCTTGTTGGACCGGCCCATTTTGTCACCTGAACCGGCATAGGATGACTCCCAGGCTGACTTCCAAGTCAGCAAGTCTAATCCACGTGTGGCGGTGAAAGTTGCTGTCACCAGGCCACGTGGATCTGGGGCAGCAATGTCATCTGCTGCCCCAAGTAGGCAGGGTGGGGAGGCTGCAGGGGCAGCTGCAGCTCAATCCACCCCAGCTCCGAGTCTCCCAGCCGGGACAGTGTCGGTCCAGGTCCATCACACCGACGTTGGCCCTGCCGACATCACCCTGCAGCCAATGCCTGCACCAAGACCTATGGTCATTGTGCCTTTACAGGCTTCTAGTACCCAGTCCACCTGCGCTTCTGCCCCTACTGACCAGAGCGGTGTAAGCCACTCAGGATCCGCACCGCCTTCCAAGAAGAAGAAGGGTGCTATTGCACTGCAGGCTGAGACCCCAGACACGGCTACACACTCCGGCACTTCAAGGAAGCCTAGCTTCAATGACGCCGAACTTGATGCACTTGTGGCCTATGTGTCGGCACATAGCCGCAAAATGTTGGTGACTGCAGGCTGTAAGACTATGACTGCTCAACGTAGGGCCCACTGGTAGACCATCGCTGACCACATTAGTGCCCTTGGATTTGTGAGGCACACAGCTGATGATTGCTACAAGCGGTGGAATGACCTTAAACGCAGAGCAAAGAACAAGCTGGCTTCCAATCATGCCTCTACTCTGGTGACTGGTGGTGGGTCTCCACCAGAGGACGACCAACTCACTGAAAATGAGTCTGTTGCTGGAACCTTCGTCACAGAGGAACAGATTCAAGGCGTGGGAGACCTACCAGATTATGAGGCATTGTCCGGTGAGTGCTCATGCAAGTGTGTGTAATCCATGTTTATGTTTCTTGGGTGATGTGTAATGATTGAGTGCCAGGTGAGGGTGTCTACTCCTGAGTGGTATGGGTCACCCATGTGCTTCCTCCAAACCATTCACCGGCCTTGGGTATGACAGTATCCCTTCTGACCACAGTAGCCAATTAGCGCCACATTACTGCAGTTGCCCTTGAACTGTCATCTTGCAACACCATTGTTCTGATTTTTCAGTGTTCATTCAGCCTGATTGTTTCAATCCTCCCATTTTTCCAACACATTTTTCTGCCCTAATGCCACATATGTGACATGCTTCTGTCATAGATTACAACCCACATTGGCCCACATTTATTACCTTGTTATGGGAATGATTTGACCATTCAGGCTGATTGAGTAAGGGCCTGCTCACATTAATTTTTGGGGCCTGTTTGAATGTGGGACATGATTGTTGTTTCCTGTCATGTTGAAGTGACCAAGCCTTGATGTATCCATCTGCCTGCCATCACTGTATTATTGCACACTGGATGTGTTGCAGTGTGTGGCACATGCGTATTTTGTCACATTATTTTGCATTTTTCATCTCATCATGTCCATCTCACATGGATGGGTGACAGTACTCATTCACTGACATATGGCTGTACTTGTCAAATTTACCATGGCTATGCTACGTGCCATCTGTGTGCTGGCATGTGTCATGTATGTGGATTACCCATGCCACTCACAGGCTAATCTGTAATGCCAGTGCTATCCAGCATGCAGCACATGTGTTGATTTTCCATCTTGGAGTCCTCAGTGTCTGCTTTTTGCCTCCCCTTCCAACTCATTGACAGTGCATGCATGCCAGGGTTATAGTCGTGTGGGACATGTGTTGTTCATGTACTGGATCTCTGCCTTGTCAGGCCTATGTGTGTGCTATGGTGCTCATGCCTGTTTCCATTTGTTGTCTTTCATGTTTTTGCAGGTGATGACGCACTTGATGCTGTTGAGGTGGAGGAGATGGTGCAGACCCAGGAGGACTCTCAGCCACGACCGGGCACCAGTGGAGGAGGTGGTGTGGTGGTGGATGAAAACCCTATCCTCCTGCAGACCATACTGTCCACGGGTGTCTCTGGGTGCACCTCACCAGACCTCTATGATTCAGGGGCTGAATCGGACAGTGGGACCTATGTGCTGTCGCAGGTGAGTGTTTCTGGCAGGGATGCTGTTCTGTCCAACCCACCTGCACCGGGGGTAGGCCCCTCTATGGGGATGTCAGTGTTGGTAACTCCGCCTTTGGCGGTTACGGCTGCAGGGTCACACTCCACAACATCTGATCCTGTTCCTGGGCCAGCAGATCAGAGGGGGAATGCAGTCCTGCAGCCTCAGGCAGTGCCAGCACAGCAAGGTGCAGATCGCCTAACCCCAAACAGGTGTGGTGCCCGCCGACGCGGTGGCCGTACGCCACCAGGCAATACTGTATGGGAAAACTCCATTTACAGTATAGCAGCACAACAGGGAGCATCGGTTGAAATGATGGCTCAGGCAATGGAGAGGGTGGCCACTTCCATTCTCCCCCCTGAAAGACAGATGGAGCAACAACAGCAGGCAACAGACTCCATTTGCCAATCACACAGGGAAGACATGTTGGCATCCAACAGGGACTGACGGGCGGCACTGGAGACTCTGCGCAAAGCCATATCTGTAGAGTCACAGGGCCACAGGGAAGCCCTGAGGTTAGAACTCCATTTGCTCAGGGAGACTGTGGGTGAACTTGAGGCTTCCTGAAATTGTAGGTCAGAACAGCAGGTGGAGCAGCTCACACGTTCACTCTCAGCTGAGCTGCAGGCAACTCGTGAGGAGATTCGGGCATCACGCAAGGCCATGTGTGCAGAAATGCAGGCAACCCATGAGGTGCTGCATGGGGATCTCTGTACTATCATCCTCCAGAACCAGACCTTCCACACCCGCATGCTTGCTGCCATGGACAACCATACCAGGGCTTTGCGTGGGCTGCCTCCCATAGCCCCGCCACCTCCTGATGTAGCAGCAGAGGGTGAAGAGAGCGACAGCAGTTCTCCCACATTGGCGTAGCCATATAGGCCATGAGCCCATGGAGGTATTTCTTTTTCTCGCAACATCCACACAGGTGGGTGTTGGGGTGTACCCTGTACTCGAACCTCCTGGGTGCTCCCCCCTGGTCCACAAATGGGCATTTTAGATTTTTGTATTTTTTTTTTACAGTGTGTTGCCTTGTGTGGCTCCCGTTTGCATCCACTGTGTATTCCAGCTGGGCACATGCAGGCTTGTCCTGTCTTTGGGTTAGATGCTTGGGTTCATGACACACACACACCCCTCCTGCTTCCCCTTTCCATGCACTTGCAAAGGGTGTGACCAAGTGACAGTGACTTACACAGTGACATTGGGCTCCCATGAGCTGTGTGGGCAGTCTGTAGTCAAAACTGTGTGGACATCCCTAGTGGGGAATGTTGTTGTATTGAACACTGCATGGTGTATATATATGTGCTTGTGCATCCATGTCTTCCTCCTTATTCACAGGTAACTTCTTCATGTCTTCACAAGGCCGTCTCCTTTGCAGATGCAGTTCATGTTGTATGCAGTACACTGACACATTTGCCTGACAGCAACACTCTGCAGTTGGAAGGGGTCGATGTGCTGGCTTATTCAGGTTGTAAGACTTGCACTACTTTGATTTTGTACTGTCATATTTTGCCACTGTTTCATCCTGTGTTGCTCTAGTGTGTTCCTGGTAAGTATTTGTTCATGTGTGCTGTTTGTTATTGATTACTGGGAGCATATTGTCTGTGGCCTGTTTCCATTTGGGACAGTGCACTTTGTGATACTTGTGTCATGTGTTGTGCATTCATTTGGTTGCTTTCACATTGCATGACATGCCATGGTGTGTTGGGTAGCTGAGATGGGGAGGGGTTTGGTGACATGGAACTATTTTCATGTTGTATTTTGCAAGGGAGTAGTCATTCATGCAGCATAAATGTGTGTCTTTTTGTGACACAGCATTGGTTGTCTTTCAGTAGGTAGGGATGCATACAATGTAACACTTCCAGGTGAGCAATCTCAGGCTTGTATGGTTGTGACAGTTGACTGTCCTTTATGCTATCATCATTTATTGTCAGCTGGTATGTGCCAGGGCTTTGTGCACTCCACAGGGGTGTGATTTTAGGTGAAGTAATTAGCCACCAGCTGCGTATGGGCTGCCTCACCACGTGCCCTTTCCCCTCCCATGTGCAGCGGCCGTGCATGTGGTTGGGGATGTGGGGGCACCACCATGTCCACCGGCAGACCCCGGAGGGTTGCAACGTTGTGCAGGACACATGCTGCCACTATGATCCTGCACACTACTGGGGGCGCGTATAGCAGCTGCCCACCAGAGCGGTCAAGGGAGCGAAAGCGTGACTTGAGCACTCCGAATGTGTGCTCCACTATGCCCCGGGTTGCAATATGGGCTGTGTTGTATCTTACCTCGGGTGGTATGGTGGGGTTCCGAATTGGCATCATCATGTGGGTGCTCAGAGGGTAGGCACTGTCCCCTGGGAAGGTGATGATGGGTATCATTAGTGGGGTTGTGACATTACTCAGTATCTGACATGCATGCATGTGCAGAGGCATTTATACTCACCAAGCAGCCATGTATCGCCATGCCGCCCAGCTTCTAGGTCCCGGTTTAGGGGTGACATTCTGAAAATGAAACTGTCATGGGTGGACCCTGGATAGTTGGCATATACTGAGGTGATGATTCCCTTGGCATCACATACTACCTGCACGTTGATGGAATGCCAGTGCTTGTGGTTTCTATAGATGTGCTCAGTTGCCATGGGAGGACGTAGAGCCACATGGGTGCAATCAATGGCACCTAGCACTTTGGGGAAGTGTGCCACCCCGTAAAAGTCCTGGACGGCAGCCTGCCTTTCTGCAGGTGTTCTGGGCATGTATATGTGCCTGCGGACTGAAGAGCGTGCAGTCATGATGGCCAACACCTGGTGTAGGCACTGTGACTGCGTGGCCTGTGACACCCCCCCACTGTGGCACTTGTCTGCTGAAATGAACCAGTGGCCAAGAAGTGCAGTACATTGAGCACCTTTTCCAAGGGGCTCAGTGCTTGGGATTACAGGGTGGGTGATGTGAGGTCATCCTCCCACTCACTCACCAGGTCGAGTATTATGTGTGGTGGGAACCTGTACCTCCCATACACCTGGTCATCAGGCATCCCTAAAAGGCTGGTCCTGGGTGTAAAAATTATGGGCCTGGCTATCCTCCTCCTCCTGCGTTGTCCCACGACCACTGCTGCGAGGAATGGTATATTCATCGTAGCGTCTGAGCTTGGTTGTTGTTTGCGCGCACTTTTATGCTGCACGGGGCCGCGTACGCCTGATTCCTGCTGGCGTACGTGTTTCCGGATTAGCGTGTCTTTTTTGGCGCACGCATTTCCCCTGTTCGATTCCATGAATATGTGTTTTAGGCGCGCGTGTGGCCGTTCCGCGCATTTACCTCCTGTACTTCCCCCGTAACGCCCAGATTTTCACGCGTTGTTCCCCATTCAACGTGTTACGCCCACTTTTGTTGTGTGCGCCGTGCTATGTGCGCTTTCGCTGTGCGCGTAGCGCACGCCGTTTGATGACGTGTGCGTCCGCGTGCGGCACGCACGATTTTAGCACACATCTCAGGATTTACACGCGCACATACTTCCATGAATCGATGTGCGCGGCTTTCGCATGCTTGCGCTGCGATTTTCGCGCTTGGGCTGCGATTTGCACGCTTTCGCGTGCTTGCGCTGCGATTTTCGGCGCACATTAATTCCATGAATCGGCCTGTACATTTTTCCGGCTCTAGATATATGTTGGGTTTGATATTTTTACCAAGCAATCTTGTCCTTTGAACACTGTAGTTTGTCTATTTCAAAATAGTGCTACCATGGTCACCAAACGAAGAGGCTTTCAGCTGCCATCTTGACGTAGCTATCATATAAGAACACGTGATATAATAGAATGCTAGTCCTAGATGGCGTCTCTAATACGTAATGTAGGACTTTGCAAAAAAAGGAGTGCAACGATTGAACTATTGAGTTATTCAGACTAAATGGTGAGCTTCTCTGAAAATGACAGGATGGGAATTTGATTGAGTATAATTGAAGATTTTGAAGTATAAGGTTAACTTCTCTTTGTTTAATAGTAGGTGCTGTATGGAAACAGCAATAGCAACTTGAAAATTCCAACATTAGGCACATCTGAAGATGTTTTGTGTAGTAAAAGCCTCAACTCCAGTTCAGTCTTCGACAAGGTTTAGGTACATTTAAGATGCAAAGAACAGGGCCCTTTATGTGTCAATTACATGGGTGCTGAAAGGAAGCTGTGTGATAGATTAAAAATGAAAGCTTGCTACCAGTGGAGGACGGCAAAAGTGGCAAACCTCTTTGTTTCCTGAAAGGGGGAACTTATTTACTCCTCCGTCTTTCGTGGACCATGCAGGAAACACAAAGTAGATTACCTTTAATCAATCTCCCCCCTGAAAATGTGTGTTTGCACAGGTAGAATAGAACACACAAAATTGGTTGTTTGTATGTACTTTACAAAATAATACATTTACAAGGATATGAAAACTTGTTTTCCCAAAGAACTGATCTAGAAGTAGAAGTTGGCAGTGTTTCAAACGAGTTACTAAAAAAATGTAATGTTGTTTAACATTGTTATAATTTTTTTCGGACAAACCAAACCAATTTCTATTAAAATGTTTTGACGAATGGAAGACGAAAAAGTGTAGACATGTATTCCTGTCTCTTCGCGAGTTAATAATAGGTTACCAGAAAAACACTATTCCACTATACACGGCAGGCCATTTTTGTAAAGCTTATTATGGGTCCGGATGTGCCTGCTTTCTGGCTGTTTTTTGTCCCGGGGCTTATCTTCTGTATTTGTGAGTTGCTCCTGGTGAACCCAGGAAGGTTCCATGTGTTAATATCCCCGCAAATATATCGCCATATTTTTGCCGCGATAGTAAGGTATGGAACCTGTGGGGGACAGCCAGCCCCTCAACCCCCGGATTATTTTTAAAGGAAATGGCGGGACATCCCTGCAACCCCTCCTCCCAAAAACCTCCAAAATTATCCCCCCCAAAAATATCGCCTATGGCCGTTCCAGGCGAACATATATACAGCGCACTGGCGTAACGGGGGCCCCTGCAGCCCCTGCAGTGCGGGGGGCCCGCCAGCACATGTCCTAGAAGGGGGCCCCATGGGAGAAAAAAAAATGTTTTTTTTTCTTTTTGAATTCAGTCTTCATTCATAAAGAAATTATTTCTGTAACAGAAATAATTTCTTTATGAAGGCAGAGTGACTACAAAAAAAAAATATATTTTTGAAGTCCGAGGGCTCTGTCCGCCCCATGGCATGGAAGATGCTAGGCTCGAGGCCTCCATGTCATGGGGTAGGGGGAGCCCTATGACTTCAAAAAGAAATAGTTTATTTTGGAAGTCACTCTGCCGTCACAAAGAAATTATTTCTGTTATGGTTTGGTCCTTAACGGAAATAATTTCTTTATGAAGTCAGAGGGCCTCATTACGGGTTTGGCTGTAACCGTGCCGGTGCTACCGGCAGGTTGCCGCCAGACCCGTAATAATTTACTGGTGCCCAACTTCCCGTTAACACCAGGGGATTACAACCCCGGCGGTCCGGCAAGTCAGGCGCCGGCAAATGGTAAGTCCCAATTTCCATAGAGTCCTATTGGACTCTATGGTAATGGAGACCATGGAAGCACCGGCACTGTTAATAACGGTGCCGGTGCTTCCATGAAAACTCTGTGGGTGGGTGCCATTCTGCCCAGCAGGTCTGACCTGCCGGGTGGGACGGCAACCGCCCGCAGAGCTGTAATATGCCGGTCCGGAACAACAGTGCCGGTAAGCTTACCAGCACCGTTGTTTCCAGACTGGCATATTTGTAATGAGGCCCAATTTCATTTTGAAGTATTAGGGGTCCCCTTAACCCCATGATGTGTGCGTGTGTGAGTGTATGGGGAACAGGTGCAGACTTAAAAGTATAGGGAGCTGCCTGTGTGAGTGTATGGTGAAAGGGTGCACACTTAAATGTATGGGTGGGTGCCTGGGTGTGTGTGCCTGTATGGTGAAAGGGTACACAATTAAATGTACAGGTGGCTGCCTGGGTGTGAAAGTATGGTGAAATAATGCACACAAATGTACGGATGGCTGGGTGTGCGTGTGTGTGTATGGTGATTGGTGTGTGTGTGCTTGCGTTCAGGGGCGCAATAAAAACCTACATTTCAGGGGGCTAACCCTTCAAATGTTGGGAGAGGCGCTAACTTCATGGGCGGTGGGGGAGGGGCAAACCTATTTGTTTGGGTGCATCTAATTTCTTTACTCATTTTAATGAGACTATTCTAGTGTAGCTTCAATGTTACAAGCAGTAAACTCTCCCCTTTAAGGTTGAAAGCACCCACTTATGGACTGCTTTGAGAATGAGTGGTCTCCTGTTCCTTCTCTACCATTCCAATCACTCCCCTGGCATGCAAGTATTAAACCCACATCACGATTTCAATTGCATAAAACATTTGGCATTTGAAAGCAGGTACTAACTGTGAAATGCTTTATGTTAGTATTAGCTGGGCTCTTGTTAGCAGCGAAACCCAGGTGCCATTTAACATCTGTGCCCTGTTCTGTCTGGCAACTGCTCTAAAGGTCAGCCAGGTTGAATCAACAAACATAGCCCAAATTTTCAGGGGGAGTGCTGAATCCCAGTCAACTCAATGATGTTGCACCAATACTTGTGTTTAATGCCTTGATTGCTCATTACTCCTAGCCCTATTCTTCCTCGTCCCAGTGTGTATGAGAAAGTACTTGTGTATAAGGCACTCTGCCTCATACACAAGTACTGGGATGAGGTAGAGGTACATGGAGGTAATGCCTGACTTAGATACCTGTACTCTTCATTACTCCTAGTCCCACTCTTCCTCATCCCAGTACTTACCTATGAGGCAAAGAGCCTCATACGTAAGCTCTGGGACAAAGAAGAGTTACATGGAGGTAATTCTGGGCCAAGGAGCTGATTTTGGTGGTTGGGGTAGGGGTGGTAGGGAGAGCGGATGTGTGGGGCGGTAGGATTGTGCAACAAATCATAATGCTGTCCATGTCCAGGTTAAGCAGGCATGATATGTGGTATTAGTGGCTAGAGAGGCATTTTGGTGCAGCCAGTCTAGTCATTCCTCAGTTTGGTATGGCTTATTTCTAACTGGGCATTTCTGATAAAGAAGTCCTGCTAAGTGAATTACCTGGCTAGACTGCCATTTGGGTGCTGCCAGTCTAGCCGTTTCTTACTGCGGCATTGTATATTTTTCTGGCCATCTGTGATCAAATGATATCATGTAAGTCATTTATGACGCGCCGGTACACAAGTGTTTCTAGGCGCGACAAGAAAAGGGAGGGAAGATAGAAGGAGGACAAGACAAATGATCTTACTAAGCCTTGTGTCATTCAGATCGTGCAAGTGCGAGAACGAGAAGTGCAAAGGGAAAGGGAGGGGGGGAGGTGCAAGGGAGAGGGGAGGGAAAAACAGGGCAGCGTGGCTCTGGGTATTGCAAGGCGAACAAGGGACTGTAGGGTTACAGTTACAGTCCCTAAGTGCTTGGTAGGCCCAGAGGCAGTGCAAGGGTGACTGATCAAGAAAGAGTCTGGACTCAGTGAGACTCTGAGGGTAGCCAAGCAACCAGTCAGTACAGCGGACAGGTAGGTCAGGTAGGCCAGCACAGGAGGGAGAGAGAGAGAAAGCAGAGGAGAAGAGGAAAGTTTTGAGCTGCGTCCGGAACTTCAGGTGGTCCAGCTCAGGTTTGAGAGGCCAGCGAGGCTATTCCAGAGGGAGGCACCTGCAGAGGAGAGAGATCTACCCCTACTCTCTGCCTGGAGAAGTGTCTAACCCTTAGAGAGTTGTAGGTAGCTGAGCGAAGGGCTTGAGAAGGAACATATGTTGGAAGAGAGCGTTGGATGTAGTGCGGGCCCCAGGCCCAAAAAGCCTTGTGGAAAATGCAAAGGGTGTTGAACTTGATCCTTGCAGCAACTGGGAGCCAGTGGAGAGATTTCAGGGCTGGAGAGATAAGATCCCTGGGCTTGAGGCCAAGGATAAGTCTTACAGTCCTGTTCTGGATTAGTTGCAGAGGGTGGAGAGTAGAGGAAGGCAGATTGAGAAAGAGGCTGTTGCAGTAGTCCAGCCTAGAGAGAACCAGGGCTCTGGAGACCGTGAGCTTCTGGGGGAAAGTGAGAAAGGGAAGAGCTCCTTTGAGGAGGAGCAGCTGGTAGTGGGACTTCTTGGCGACGTCCAAGATGTGAGGAGAGAAAGAGAAAGAGAGAGTGGATTCAAAGATGACACCAAGGTTGTTTGCCTCACAGGAAGGGCCCAACGTGGGCAGCCAGAGTGAGACAGGGAAATCAGGGGCAGGAGTCCAAATGAAAAGGATCGCCATCTTACTGACATTAAGGCAGAGATAGTTGGAGGCACACCAATCCTGAATCGCGGATAGACAGTCAGGAATGAGCGAGAGAGTAGAGGAGTCTGAGGGGAGCCTGAAGGAAAGCGGAGTGTCAGCCGCATAACACTGAAAGTTAGAGGAGAAGGTAGAGTTCAGGTGGGCCAAAGAGGCCAAGTATAGGTTGAAAAACTATGGTGAGAGGATGGAGCGGAGAGAAAGGGACCAAGTTAGTAGCAGTTTCCGTGCCTCTGGCAGCTCTGAAGCCAGACTGAAGGTCATGGAGACAACCAACAGATTCTGTGTGGAGAGTAAGCTGGGAGAGGGCCAGCTTTTCCAACAGTTTGCCCAGGAAAGGGGTGATGGAGATTGGGCGATAGTTTGCCGGGCAGCCAGGATCGGCAGATGGCTTCTTGAGGAGTGGGTGCATAAGGGAGTGGTTAAGGGGAGAGGGGAATGTTCCAGTGGCAAAAGAGTGATTACAGAAATCGGCCAAGGCTAGAGGGAGGGTGTCAATATGGTCCTTGATGGTTTTGGAGGAGCAGAGGAGCACCTGTTTGGATGACACTTTCATAGATCGGACTTGTCTAGAAACCTCGTCAGGTGTTGTCAGAGAGAAAGAGGAGAAAGGAGGAAGAGAGGTAGAGATGGCTAAATGGGGGGGGGCGAGAGAGGAAGAGGGAGAGGAAGAAGAGATAAAGGACAGGAGTTTTAGCAGAGAAGTGTGATGACAGAGCCATACAGAGGGCCTGGGAAGGAACAGGAGAGGTAAAGACTGCAACAGGATTGACCAGTTCCTTCCAGATTTTAAAGAGTTTGGCCGTGTTGTTAGAGGCCACAGGCTTGAATGTGTGTTCTCTTCTTGATGAGTGTTAATGCTTCCACTGACATTGTGGCGCAACCAGTCTAGGTATGTCTAAATGTGGCCTGGCATGCTTTACTGTAACGATATTACGTGTCTACACTGGTCTACATTGTTTAGCCAGTTGGACATGTTTTCATTGTGGCATGGCATTTTTAATAGCAAAGTATTAATGTTCCTGTGCACTGTTGGTGACTTGCATCTATTGGATTGGTGTTACCCTACAAAACAATTGCAAACACTCTGGCTTTTTAGGCAATTTTTCTCAGAAAATGTGCTGTATATTGCATTAAAACACATATTTATATCTTTCTCCTAGTGCAGTGTGTGGCATATCCCTTCAGCAGCACATTTGTGCGTATTTTGCAAGTCTGATAATCTATGCCGGCCCAGAGTTTTGGCGTGACCAGTGATTTGTTGCCGAGTTGGGGGGGGGCCACAGCATGGCTCGCAGGGGGGCCCCCACATTTTGTGTTACACCACTGATACAGCAATACTTTTGGTGGGGATAATATGTAGTGATTCCCCCAGGAACAACTACACAATATACCTGCATGATTCAATTTCTTTCAAATTGCCAAAAACCCTTATTTGGGAGTCGTCCCCAGGATGTGTCTGTTCTAGGTCAATAGGACACTATGAAGATCCTTCAGGATTAATTGGGTATACCTTTGGCCTAAGTGCTCAAATGGATGTTATACATCAGTTATAAACTGGAACAAATCGTGCAGTCTATAAATTACTTCTTGATGTGGAAGTCCTTGGTGAGGCCCACACCTCTCACGCATTCAATAACGTTGCTTGTGATTAGAGTTGCTTGCCCCTTCTAGTCTACATAACGACTGGCCATACAGCCTTCTACAGCCAAGCTGCACTAGAAAGGTAGCTCAGAGATCTGGTTTCTGCCCACTGTGTAGCAACATGGACTATCACATGATGCCCCCGCTGGACAGCAAATATCTGTTTCCCAAACTGCACTTTATCATGCAAATGGCACATCCATGCACCAGATACCCCAATATGTCTGTCTTTGGGACCCTCCATGGTTTCAACGGTTCTGGGGACAGACAGAAGAGGCTTAGCCTCTTACCAGCTTACCTTCCTGGTACTAGTTGCTGCAGCCCCACATGGTTCGCCTTCAATTTAGTGGGTCCCATATCCCGGGGCATCAATCCCCAGTTTCCTGGTAGCTGGAACATGCCAATGGTTGCTGGTGGTTAGCCTTGCCCACAAGGCAGGACTGGCTGGCACAAGGGTGCTAGTACCCAGCAGGCACATTGATTATGGCCCAGGCTGCCCTTCTTCCCTGACAAGTCTTCGAGGCTGGTCTCCTCCATCTAAACTGGTGTTGGTCTCAATCTACCAGGAGACCCATATGTGGGGTATTGCTCCCCTGCCCCTTATGCGTAATGGTTTGTCACAGCTGCTGCAATGTAAGCACTTCAGGTTCTACTTTCCCTATCCATTCAAAGGTTTTGACTGCAACCTGCACCCTCTTGCTAGTGGACTCATGTGAAACCCCCTTCTCTGTGCACCCATGTGGCAGACTAGCCTTCATCAGACATTGGACGTTTCTGGAGTATACAAACACATCAAAATAGGGGGTTCACACTGTTCTTCATTTCCATCTTATGAACTGCCAATTCTGCCATTTTCCTACTTGGGTTGGAAAAATAGAGCATAACATGGCTTTTATCAATTATAAGTATATATTCAATTGAAGTACAAACTAGAAACTCTCCCATCTAAACAAGATTGCTTATAAACAGTTTATTGGAGAAAGGACATCCCACTGGAATGACAGAAAATATGTTTATTCCTTAAAATCTGAGTTTTTATTTGTTCACCTAAATTTGACATTTTCATACCATTTCTGTATTCTCTTGTAAGAAAGTGGGATCAGCCGTTTCAGCGATTTGAAATTTTTGAACGTAGCCTTGTGGCTTCCGGTTTCGAATGCAGCCGTATGTGGTTTGACGCCTTTCTTGGCAAAGTCGTGAAGTGCAGAGGTACTCTTACGAGAATGTGTTGCCGCTGTATGGTTTGAACGCTGTTGTTGAAGTACCACTTTAACTTCACAACTGCTGATTGACAGGGATCTCACTTTGACAGGGTCTGGTTTCCTCCGCTCCCTTTGACTCTTTAAACCTGAATGGCTGCAGTTTCCGGAGACCCATGCCTGCATGTATGACCTTCCTCTAGGTTTGATTTTGTGGACATGTGGCTGCAGTTGGCGCTTTGAAGTAAGTCTTGTCTTGGTTGGTGATCGATCAGTCACTGTAATGTACTGTGCTTTTTCCTGGTTTTGATAGCTGATGTTCTTTTGAGGTGGCCCAGGTCGAAGGTAAGAGAAAGTCTGCCAAGAACAGCTTTCTAGCTTTTTGTTGACCAAATTGAGATCGTTCATTTTCTCTTCAATGTTTAATGGGGTCCTGGGTGGCATTCCCTCAGATGTTGTTTGGGGAACCCTACAACACACGTCTGTCTTTGCATATAGTTCAGCGGTCGGATAAGGAGGATACACATAGAAAATAGGGTTTTTCCCAATGTGAGAGGAATGGGAAGAACAACTGAAATTCTTGCCAGAAGAGGTTCCATGGAGTGTTGTACGTAATGAGAGTTGGAATGAGTGTTCGTCGAAGGAAGAACATAAACATTGGGATTTATTCGCTAAGGCTCTTTGACTCAAGGTTTCATTGGAATAGTTGCTCTGACCACTGGTTTGATCTATGTCCAAAGAATGATATTGTGTGAAGAAAGGCTTCACTGTGTAGGGAAATGGAAGACTGTTTTTTTGCCGAAAGAAACCAAAGGCTTCAGAAAGGATGCCTAATTCCTCATCACAGCATATAGTCTTCGGCTGCCTGCGTATGTTGGCCAAATGTGAAGCATGACTTATTTGTTTGGTTCCATCCCATTGTCCTTCCTTTTGTTCCATGTTGTTTCTGAACTTCACCCTCATTTTCCTGGAAACCTCTCGCCTCTCTTGAATCTCGTAGCACTCATGAATTTCCCTCGATTCTATGACACGCAGTGGTGTGCCACAAGAATGCATTATTATCTTCTGTTTCAGGTGGACATTGAGGTGCTCGGATATGCTCCAGGTTTGGTTGCCGGCACTCATTTTTCTTACCGATCTCAGTTGAAGGTGGTGCTCAGTATTCTTAGCCCTAGTCATATTCCTTAGAAATGTCCATTCATTTGCTCTCTTTGGTGTAACTTCAAAGCATGGCAAATAAGCTCCCACCACTGAGTATTTCTTAATGATATGAGTTTCATGGGCATTTGCTGTGTTCTGGATGTCACAACGGCAGTCCATGTGTACTGGCCGCTTAAGAGGTAAACTCACCACAGGGCACATTTCTAATATTTCAAGTTTAGGGAATGAGATTGGTGGCGGAGAAGCATGTTTCGAAAGCTTTTCCACTCGGTAAGGATAATCGAGACAGGTGCAGTGGCATGAATGGCTATGGTCTTTTAATTCAAGGGGCACCTCCTCTCTCTCCAGACACTGGAAACCAAGCAAAAGACGGAGAACTATTTTCTTGAAGCCAAATTCGAGCTCACTTTTAATGTGGTCCTTATCAACTCGTCTTTCATCAATCAAAGATAACACAGCGGATGTATTAGTTACTGAACAGATCAGCTGATGTGGAATTTTAGAATTGATCATTGAGGATTCCAGTTCATTTTTTCCACCGAGAACACGTTCTGTCATACGTTCTTGCTTCTGCGGGGCTAGACTTGGAGCGACAGGTGGGTTGGCTAGAATTCTCGATTTTTGAACTAAAAGAGGTATTCCAAAATAGTCTTCAAGCAGCTTCTTTTTTAAATGGATATCCAAGATAGTGGTGAGTTCAAACATACCCCTCGGTGTAACAGCCCGAGTTGACGCTTGCCGATTGTATGCCAATTCCGTCACTCCAGGATGCCCAGTGGGATAGGGTACAGGAGATATCAGCTTGTTCAACGGCTTTGGATTAAGTAGGGTATTGGATACACTTGAAGAATGAAGATGCTCCACTCGACGTTTCAGGTGCAAGTCTATGAAAGCTTTAATCTGCCACTTGTTGTTGATATTGGGAAGAGGTTTCATGGGGTCATGTCTTGTAAGTTCATGCTTCGAAGGCAACCTAGAGGGTATGCTCAATTCAGACTTCTCGGACATCATGTCTCGTATACTAGCAGAAGCAAACCATTCCTGATCAGCTCTCTGTCTGGAAGTGTCTGGCGCTCTGTGACGATCCGCATGCGTATCCGATTGAGGGGAAGGTGGCATGGAGGAGGGTGGCATGAATGGGTTCATAACAATCTCCGGAACGTTTAGCCCTTCATCTGAGATCTTCTTTTCATCGGATCCATCATGCGAAATGGGAGATCGATCGCAGAAAGATACATGCTTAAGCTGAATGTTCATATCCACACGTTTTAGAGCTTCCTGTTCTATAAATAGGACACATTCAGCTCTCACTTCAGGTGCTGTTTGTCCGGGAAAAAGCAATTTTGGAAGCACATATTTCAAGGTCTCATATACCAATTTATGGGACCATTGCGCTAAGGGTGGTATTCCGTCTCTTTTAATTTCGAGGCATTTTTTCATTAAGTGCTTCTGCAGCCTATTTTTTTGGGTTAGTTTAAGCATTCCCCTAACAAACATTGGCTCTGGTAGCAAAGCTAGAGTGGTATTTGCAACCTGAGATGTATGCTGGACTCTCCGTTCAGAACAGGCACACCTGTCTACTTCAGAGGCACTCAGAACATTTTGAGAAGGTGTACCACCATCTTTGGAAGGTTCCGTGACCATGCCAAATGATGACTGTTCGCGCACGCCACATTGCAACTCTTGCCGAGTTGCAATGTTTGCTATGTGTGACTCCAGAAGCTGCTTGGTTTCTCGTCGGATAAAATAAAGGTGTCCTGTGGATACAAGAGTGTACATCTCTGAATGAGCCCTTACTTTGGACATAACTGGATGAGGAGCAGGTGGCACGCATACATCTGTTGATTTCTGAACCTTGACTGAATAACCACCTTGCTTTTTTTTAGTTCTTCTGTTTCTAATGTGACCGTCTAACTTCTTTTTCTGGGTCGGCTTTATCACAGAAGTGGGTACCCGGTCACTCATGACAAGTCTATCTGTATTGGCTTGGGCTGGCACGTCTTTGACTTTAGCCACATAGTAAGTGGGGGACCCAGGAAGGTTCCAGACGTGCCACAGATGTTTGTACTTTATATTCATGTTGATGCATTTCAATGCCTCTTGTTCTATGTATGGGAAAAACTTGGCTCTTACCTTCAGAACTCTTTTCACAGGACAATCGGGTTTTGGAAGCGTGGATTTCTCTGTTGATGACGCAGCTTTGTGTGACCACTGGACGAGAGCCGGCATTACGTCTGCCTTGATTTCAAGGCATTTTATGGTACAGTGTCTTTCCATTCTACATGTTGCCTGTGAGCTCACTGTGTTGCTGCACATCTTCCCAGTAGAGTTGGTCATGGATTGACACTTCATTGCTGAAGAGGGAGTGCTGCCCACTTTGCTGAAACCTGAATAATTTTTGGAAGGCTCGACTCCTGACAGTGAAATCAGCGTAAACACATTGTAAGATTTTTTTGCATTGATGGCTAACCCCCTTGGATTTTGAATCATTATTTCCTTTTTGTGCGCCTCGATAAAATGTTTTGTTTTTTTGCTGATAAAATGGAGTCGTCTTTCAGGTGCAACCCTTTGTGCATGTGAACATCGCCTGGGTGTTGGTTGAATGTGTGGCTCGGAAGAAGGTGTAAATGAGGGCACCGATTCCAGATTTTTCTTTTGCCACTTACTTTGATATTGCAGATGTGTGGATTTAATGTGCCACGCCTGCTGCTCATTAGTCTGATTTTCCAGCAATTCCCTATTGTGGTCAACTGTCTCACTTGTTCTCCCATTTTCTTGGAATATTGACGGTAACCATTGTTGTTTTGCAGAATCAGTTCCAACTGGTATCGGTTGTTTGGGGAACTCTGGGAAAAGCCAAAGGAACCGCAGATATTTATGTTTCATGTTAGTATCTATCTTTGGTCTCACATCTGGCATGACATAGGGTAAATCCATGCCTCTATCCTGGTTGTTCCTTTCCCCGGGCCGGATCAGTCTGGGCAGTGAGGGCTTTATGTCTGCATAAACAATATCATGTGACATTTGGATAACTGCTTCTGTAATTGACAATTTTATTTCAAGGGATTTCTTGGTCATGTGCACCAGCAACTGCTCCCATCCTTGAAATGTTAGTCGACTGTATACTGTATCGTGCGTTGGGTTCGCGACTCCTTGCTCCGATATTCGAGATGTTGAACTCTCATGGTGAATTGGCTTTAACGTATCACATGCAGCTTTAGCCATTTGGCTGTTACTGAGAAAGCTCGCTTGATGACTTGATCCTGTGGAAATAAACCGATTGATAGAATCTGCCACTTTGGTTGGCATGCCATAAATTCTCTGGACACACCACTTCTTAATATGTGTCTCAAGAATGCGTCGTCTTTTCTCTGCAAGAAAAGATACTTCACAGAATACTGTATTTACGATCACTCGTATACCCGTGTTCATGCTCGATTTTGGAGGTGGGTGCATGTATGCCTCTATGGAATTCTGTACTAGTGATGGTAAGCCCCAATGAAGGTGTAGGGTTCTCTCACCAATGTTACTTTCAAGCGTTTTCATGACTGTCTCTGAAAGGAATGGCAGCTCTCTGCATGTGCAAAACATAATTTGTCTTTGGGGTTTAACTATCCACAAAGGATCTGCCAGTTTAGGAATACTGTTAGCCAAAGACCCCGGAGTGATGCTAGGAAATCCACAAAGAAAAGTTAATAATTTTTGCTTAATATTTTTATCTAGTGTTTTCATGGCAAATGGTTCCACAAATGGGATAAACTTGGGTCGAAGCACTTGGGCTCTCTGACCTGTCTGTGTCGCTACTGGAAAGCATATTTCCTCAGAATAGGCCTCTTTATGGGATATGTGGACCACAAAAGGCATTGGTGCCCTCCTGGTTTCTAGAGATTTCTTAGTGACATGCCAATCTAGATAGTCTCTCTCTTTGGGGGTGCATTTGCTCGAAATGGACTTTGAAACTATTCCTGACAATGCCCCGCCTGGGCGAAATTGTACTGTGTTCACTTGTGGTGTCTGAGGTCCGAATCGTCCCCAAATGGAAGTGACCCCTTTTGAAATCAAATCTTTCTGACTTCCACTAACATACGTCTCACCATGTCTGTCCTTGTCATCACTAATGGAAGATCTGTTATTAGAGGGCACTATTTCTGTGGCCGGAGGACTTGAACCGATCTGCATTAGAGGTAGAATGGGCAAATCTTGCATCAGTGCCACGTGGGGGTGTTGAAACTGGAATGGGAAAATCCATTGCTGAAGCCGCGTCTCTCGGGCGTCTGCCCCTCCATTTCTCCAAGTTTGCTCTGCTAGATAAGGAATGTTTATATCAAACATCTCTACCGCCATACTAGTTGATCCGATACCAGTGCCTAAAGGTGACCTATGAAAGATGAACTCTGGGAAATGTTCATGCATGCTATGAAGTTCCCAGAGAAACCTACAATACTTCAGGTGTATGCTGGTATCCAAATGGTCAAGGACATGTGGCTCTATACTGTGGATATGTTTGTCTCGACTCCTGTGGGACCTTTCACCTGGATGAATGAACTTTGGGAGATAGTCATTTACAATACCAAAGGATGTTCTCAAGTTGGTAGGCAATATTTGAATTTTCAACTTAACGGTGGTTTGCAGAAAGAGCGGATTAAGCTGCTTATCCACCTTGGGCAAATGCTTTTGGCGCTTCGATCCCTCAAGGTGGTCAGTGTACATATTTCTAGTGTCTGGACTCGAAGCTTCTGTACAGCGCTCATGCCAAGTCCTTCTACCAGTTTCTAATTCCAGACAGTGATTGGAGCCTTCCATTGCTAGCTCAAACGGCATAAACTGGCTCAGGGATTCTTCTGGGGTCTTGGCAGTCCTACTTATTGCTTTTTGTGCCATACTTTGAAGGTGCATATTTAGCATATAGAGAGTTGTACGACTAACGAAAGACATGTCGTTTATGACAGTCTCTGTTTCTTGAAAAGTGCTTGCTTGTTTTCCAGCCTGTAGCACTGGATATACATCAGAGGCTTGGGTAGGTTCCTCTATCTGCCCAGACAGGCCCCGCAGCTGGTTCTGTGTCTTTTGTCTAAAGTGCCCTTCAAGGCTCTGTTGGAATTCCACTGGTACGTTTGCTCTTGATTCCATGCTCGCCAATTTTGGTGAAAAACGCAGACAACGTTTTGTTTTGTCAGCGATTGCCTTTTTGTAGGTACACAGCGGTATCGCCACTCCTGTTCCAGAGTGCTCTGTATCATGTCCTGGAATTGAACATACTTTGCCCCTCTTCACTGACTCTGAAGAAGGTTGCGCTCCATTTTTGCCTGCGATCAAGCTAGGCCTGAGGTGGTTTCCTTTGCAATTTGTATTTTGATGTGTTTCATCAGCATTCTTTCTCCTCCAGCACCTATGAGGAACCGCGTTTTCTTTTACAGTATCAACATATTGTTTGGTTTCACTGCTTGGGAGGGAATGTGGAGGCATTTGGATTATGATCTCCGTCTCCAACCATGAACTGGGTTTAGTCCTCAAAGGGTTGCATGGAGTTGACATATAGACTTCAAGGGATTTCTGTACCTCTTTTGGCACACCCCAATAGTGTTGAAGTTTTCTTTGCACAATGTGCATTTCTAAATTATAACTCACTTTCTTTGTTATAAATGCAAGATCCTGATCAGTGGTCTCAATGACAAATCCCCTCCGATTTAAAGCTTGGACAAGACTTGGTGGCGATAGGAACATGTGCGCTAAAGATCTTCTGGAGCCATTTGGGCATCCCCAGAGGAATTTGATGAGCTTGTGCTGCACGTTCCAGTCCAGACTGGTGCCCTCAAGGGTTTTTAGGAATGGCAGCGATATGTCTCTTGCCTGAAACACCCGGTCACCTGGTGGAATCCATTTAGGCAGCGGTCTGAAGTTTGCTGCAAGAAACATCATTCCATATGATTGTGTAGTGACTTTTGGTATTGCCCCTAATTTAAATTCAGTCTCTTTTTTTGTAAAATGAAAATGCAGCTCATTTAGTTGATCTGTTGTAAGTTTGTTCCAAAATGCATTCCTTTGCCCTTGGCTTGACCTTAAATCATTGGTTGTATATTTGTCATGCACTGCAGTGGCTGCCTCTGTTTTCGAGCCATGAAATGAATCCTGACCAGCCTCTGACCCGTTGTCATGTTGATCATCAGGAAGATGTGTCATTGGCATCCAGGACATGAATGTGTCCAGTCTTTGTGGAATCTCACACTGGTCTGGAAGATTTTGCTGTGACATGTGCCTTTCAAGGCAAGTCTTCGTTTCTCTAGTAATGAAAGGGAGATTCCGGGCCCATTTTATACCAGTGTCTTCTTTCCGGTAACTTGTATTCCTTGATCGAAGCTGGGGCGCAGCCGTCCAAGAATGTAGGCATTCCCGTACCTCTTTCGGCAATCCCAACCACAGCTGTGAACCCTTATGCTTGATGTGCCTCTCAAGTTCGTCTCTTGTGGGACATGCCAAAGACGGGGTGTCCATGGCAACTGGCCCCACCAAGGATCTGCTTGAACTGATGACTGCGTACAGAGGTGGCGCTTTAGGCATCATCTTCTGTAAAGATTCAATGTAGCTACTAAGAAGCCGTAAGAGGAACGTCAAATGCTTTTGGCGGATATTCATGTCAATGTAATGCAAACTCTGAGCATACATGAAAGGTATGAATGTTGCCCTGAGTTGATGGGCTTTTTCATCAGGGTAAATTGTTTTAGGTAAAATAAAATGTGTTACTCCGGTGTGAGTAGGGGTTGTTAACATACGAATTTGAAGAGATTTCTTTGTCATCTGAAATTCCATGTTTTTCTTCTGCTCAGGTGTGATTCCTTTCAGAACCGTAATGTAGGGCACTTCCACCTTGACTTGATCAGTAAGAGTGCATCTGACTGCAGAGTTTCTGGTCAAAGAAGGTCCTTCACATCTGCCAGGTACAGTGGAGCGCGTACGCGTTGTGCCAGTTTCAGACTGCACAAGCTCTTCCACTGGTGTACCATGAGGCATACATTGGACCAACGAGCCCAACACATTTTTGGGAAAGCCCAATTTCTGTGGTATAAGTTGTTTTTTTATGTGCATTTCTAGATGAAGGACCACACCCTTCTTTATTTCCTTGCGCTCTGTGTTAACCGTCACTTGTATTTCTTGGGATGCTTGTGGCTTCTGAGTTTGTTTGATAGTGTCTGGATGAGCTGCCTTGATATAATAGCCCTCCCTCGTTGAAAAATCCAACAGATGTTGCAAATGTTTCGTTCGAATATGCGAATCCAAAAGATCTCTATCTTGCTTTTGGACAAACGCAGAGTCCACATCTGTGATTTCAATAGCAGCCCCACTGCCAACAATCATGGGGGGATGGTACGGGGTCTCTGGAGATCTATTGCTTTCTGGCTGGGTGTAGACACTTAGTAACTTCAAGAGAAAGGCAAGAGTTTTGCACAATATATTTGTGTCAATGAGGTGCGAATGACGAGCTGCCACAAAGGGCATGCATCTAGCCCTGACCACTAACACTTTAACTCCAGGTGTAATCACTTTTGGTAACTTCATCTTCCTGGTGGGAAACATGGCTTTGTGTGAGTGACCGGCAATAGCTGGGATGGATCTAGTTTTGATAGCCAGGATTTTCTTGGCACAGTGAGCACGCAATGTGTGCTTTCTTTCTAATGCCAGACTTGTGAGACTAGAGAAAAGTGGTGCTTTCAATTCTCTTGCAGTTGATGATGTGGGTTTCGCTTCTGACTTTATGCTCGCTAGTTGTTTCAGTGTATCTGAACTCGTGAGTAGTTTTTGTGGGTGGATCGCCGAAACAGGGCTTCGCATGCGCACTGCACATGGTTGCCGTTCTTGTAGAGATGGGGCACACGGTATAAAGCATGCTAATGATTCTGCCACCTTCCGGGGAACACCACACTTGTTCTCAATTATGACCTTCTTAATGTGCATCTCTAAGTGGCGTTTGGTTTCCTCACTCATGACATATAAATCATCCGTGTCACACACCACGTCTTGCGTGCTATATTTATGGAGCGTTGTCAGTGGATTGGGCGGGAGGGGCCTATGGGCCTCCAGCGATTCTTGTACCCTCTTTGGCAAACCCCATTGGTGTTGTAGTTTCTTAATCTGAACATGGCGCTCCAGATGCTCTGTACCGCCTGTTGCTTCCTGTGGTCTAGCCAGCTGGTCACTCTCATATGATGGATTCCTTCTCCAAGCTAGCGGGTGAATCACTGGCCCTCTGGGTATTATGAGTCCCA
This sequence comes from Ambystoma mexicanum, assembly GCF_040938575.1. NCBI lineage: Eukaryota > Metazoa > Chordata > Amphibia > Caudata > Ambystomatidae > Ambystoma > Ambystoma mexicanum. Next base: position 829,040,851 of record NC_090939.1, read on the forward strand.
GAGAAGGAAGCCCCTGGACAAAGAGAAGGTGCTTGTGTCTAATGTTCCAGTCTATGGTATGAAATTCTCTTGGTCCTAAGTGTGAGAAGTGCTTGACTCTAGACTTTAATGTCAACCCACTGGCATTATTCATCTTTCCGAAATGCCTTTTAATGGCAGGATGAGTTTCCATGTATGATTTGCTTACTATTGGAGGCAACATGTTCATTTCAATTTCCAGAGCTTTCTTTCTTAAGTGAAGATTCATCGCACTGTTCTTTTTTGTGGTGGTGCTTGTGAGGAGTGAGTCGCAGGATCTTGGAGCCACGTCAGAGAATGTATCCGGCACATTTGTTTTTGGGGTTACTGCGCTTGGGAAATCGCACAGACTTTGCTTTCTGACCAATTTTGTTACTGCTCCAGCAACTGTTTCCGCTTGAACAGCGAAAGGCTGTTCTTGAATTGGGGGTGCAGAGGGCATACATGAACTCCTGGATTCAATGGCTTGGGTGGGTATGCCTCCTCTTCTTTGAATGCTGCATGTATTTAAATGATGATCAAGGCAGTGGATACATTCTTCACTGATAAATGAGGGTTGGCTGAAGAAGCTAATAACGATTCTATATGAAAGAAAATCGTTCTTCGATGACATGAGGTGTGATGGAGCTGCCATAAATTCTTTCTGTGATTTCTTTATAAGCTTCGGAAAACCCCCAAATGGATGCAATTTCTTCTGTGTGATATGCCACTCCAAATCACTATTTTCTGCAGACAATAAAGGCTTTGCAATACCAGAAACCTCGGGCTGGGCATGCCTTTCGCTCACATGACCTGTCAACTGGGATTTAGCAATGTTCTTTTCTGAAAAAGGTGCATGCCCATTTGGAAATCCCAGTAGTAATTGTAGGAATTTGTGCTGTATGTTTAGAGAAACTTGGCGGACAGCTTGTTTCTCCATGAAAAAGATGTGTCCAGTTCTTGGCTGTCTGACTATGTTTACTTTTTGTGGGGTGGACATTTGTTGTGCCAACGTTGGTTCTTTGTAGTGGATTTGAGGACAAGGCGGAATATGGTCCATTTTAACGTCAGCACTATTCTCAGAAAGGTCATTTTTTGATGCTTTATTTGCTTTGCACTGGAGGCCTTCGTTGACGGATTTGTTGTCCAATGCCTTTGCAGGTTTTGTATCTTCCATTGGTGCAAGACATCGTCCATGTTGATGGTAGCAGTGACTTATAGTGAATTCAACGTGTTGGCTATTATTTGCAGAAAACAGCGACACATGTGCATGGCTTATGATGTAGATCTTCTTACATAAATCCTCCCCAGGTGAGGACAGAGGCTGGGTAGAATACATGAATGGACTCTGGTCAATTTCAGCCACTCTTGACTTGTCGAGCTTAGCAGTTGGGATAACTGCCTTGAAATAGTGATTCCCAATGTCCTCATTTACTTTTGACAGAGCTGCTTGCATTCTGTTTATATAATGAGCGTGCCACTTTTGAGAATGCGCTTGTAGGGCGGGCAGTGACATTTTCAAGGAATTCCGATGATGCTGAGAAATTGCCTTTTTGACACTTATCTCTAGCTCTCTTCTCTGCTTCTTGTTTATAAGGGGAGTATCTACTTCCATAATTTTCAGTTCAAATGTTTCTACTTTCCTTTTAAGGGAAGAAAGGGCTTTATGCATAGTTTGGAAGTTCTTTTTGTCGTTTTCCATCACCCATTGCCTTTTAAGAACGTGTTTGGCTACATTAATCTCCAGGGAATTGACCTGGTTTGGGGCTAACCCTGGTACATCGACAGGCAAACTATGTATTTCAACCAGAGTTTTTTGCCCCTGTAGTGCCTTTTGTTGATCCTGAGTCTTTTCTGCTATCTTGGCGTTGGTGTTCGATACAATGACTGCTGGGGGGAAGCCAAAGATGGGATGAAGGTTTTTCTTCTGGATAAGGTCTTCCAGTTTCTGACTGTTGTCCACCCTTATCATTGGAGTGTTGACATATTCTGAGATGTGAAAGGCATTGGATGAAGAAGCCGAAACCTGTTCATGTTTGCTTGTCGATTGCAGTGGAATTGTCTCTTTCTCTTTTGGTTGTATGTTACACGAGGGTGTTAACTTTGGTACATGTGAGGCTATCGTCTTTGATTTACAATCGTTGAGCATGTGTATGCTCTTTGAATGAACAAATAGTGAGAAAAAGGAAGTCTCTGAGCTTGAAGAAGTCGTACTATAATACCCGCTCATTGTAGAAGGCCAGGAGAGATAGTCTTCCGAATAACTGGTATCTGAACCCGGTTCTGACTCAAACTGCTTTGATTCAGAGAGAACAGAAGATTGTGGGGTGCTGGTGTCTGCCAAAATGCTCTCGTAGATGTTTGTGATGAGTTCTGGCCCCGAATGGCACAAAGGATCCATGATATGGCGAGCCGTTGACGACGAAGATGGTGGTAGCAAAGAAGACCTGAATTCCTGACGAGAATATGACTCAGTGGCACGTGCACTGTAGTTTTCTTCGCTTGTTGATCTGTTCTCTTTTCTACGCGAATAAATCTTCAGTATTTTTCTGAAGGCCACTTTCCGTAAATGATAAAATTCCACATCTGTACTGGTGAAACTGTTTCCGCTTTCTTTTTCAGACACCCTAGATACGTTGCTGGATGAGGAATCATCTTCACTTGTTAATTTGACTTTATAAATGCTGAAAACAGATTTAAACAATTAGTAAAAGTTGTCATGTTTTGAATTATGTACAAAGTAAGGAAGCAATGTGAGACAAGCACAACGATTATTTTCTCTGAACATGATAAAGTAACATTTCACACTACCCATAAAGACTTCCCAGTGTCATAACACTGTGCCGAGTTGTACAGTAAATTGAGAATGAGCATTGCATCACAAGAACGGTAGTGGGATAGCGGGAGACCCTTCCCATTAATATCAAAAGTGGGTCAGAATTCGAGATTTTATAAATTAAGTCACAGGAAAACTTGGCCCAATCACAACAAAGGATATGGTAAACAAGCATCTGCTTCCCCCAGTGTTGAATTGCACACTTTTTATTTCACTAATTAAGCAAATATAAGTTTAATTAGCACAGTTAACACCCCCAAACACTTTTATCCCCTTAATACACCCCTCCCACACATTTCAGGTTAATTTATGAAGTAATTCCTGTCATTTATTTTTCTCTTTAAAAAATGTTTTCCTCAATTATCTTAAAATACTTCTCGTCCCCTATCAATCACAATGATTGCCCCATCTCAATATATTATAGTTTTGCTGTAATTACACTTTTTGTTACCATTCATTCTGATTCTCCATCTCAGAAAAATAATCGAAAAAATAAACTAAACTAAAGCCTCCCTAACCCCCACACCTTCACAAATCACCCTTTCTCAACCTGCTAGCTACCTGCACATGAGTGTGTGCAGGGCAAGACAGGAATGGCAGAGCAGGAACGGAAGACAGAAGTGAAATATTTACGTTTGTGTGTGTGTATGTATATATGTGTTGTTGGGAAATGTTTGGGTGAAGGGGAAAAGGCAGGGAAGATGGGTGTCTGTATTTTGATGTCTGTGTGAGAGACACTGAGAGGGAGTAGGTAAGTGTGTGTGCTTGTATGTGTTTAGGGTGGGGATGAAAGAGGACTGCATGCGCAGGGAAAGGGACAAGCCCTGTGAGTGATAGGAGTATTTGGGGGGGGGGGTGGACCCACCTATTTATTGGACAGTGCCACGTGGGAGAGGGCAGGTGGGCGGATTGACAGTAAGATGGTTGATCAGGGGTGAAACCCCCCAAAATCTTTTTGTGCATCCAGCCTTCAATAGCCTTATTTTTTTAACTTTATTTAAATCAAGACAAACATATCAGGGATGGTCGGAAAGAAAGAGAACACTTACATGAGCTGTAACATCAAACAAGATTGTGCTTGCAGTGCTATACAGAGCATATGTAAACATTAATCCTAGTTTTTTTAAAATCAAATTTCATTATTTTCCAAATTTACAAACAACACAGCACGCCCGACAGTGAAAGTTATAAATGTACAAACATCATATCCATCAAAATATATTTACTGCTGCCATCCCATTCCCTCCCCCCATAACTCGAGCTTACTCCATTGCACTTCTAGTCTTACTCCTCTATGGGCGCCCCTCCTTCCATACTCCCGGAGGTATCGTGTTTGCTTGGTCTGGCTCGGGTGGACTCAGTTAATGAGGCCACTAGCTGTTTGCAAGCCATCAACGTTCCCACTTCATCATCCTCCCCCCTGCAGGCCACTTCATACCATGCTGTTGTTTCCGCTTCTGCCCATTTCAGGAGGTCATGCCACCACACTTCCATCCTGGGTCTCTGTCCCGCTTTCCACCCCATGGCTATTCTACGTTTGGCCAAAATATAAGCCAAGTCCTTAAGTTTGCAGACATGCTTCATTTTACTTGGTCTGGTAAATCCTCCCATCATGCACGCCCACACCGATTCTACGTCTAACTTGATCCCTTTCTCAGAGAGGCGGTGAGTTGCCTCCCCCCAGAATTTCGGAATCTCAGGACATGCCCCAAACATATGCATCATCCCCGCGTTTACTTCCTCACATTTGGGGCACATTTGTGTTTCTGTGCTCTTGAATCGGGCTATCTTTTGAGGGGTCATGCACGCTCTGTGAGTTACATATAGCTGGATATGTTGTAATCTCGCGTTTCTGGACACCTTCTTGTGGTACCACTGTGATCTTTCCCATTGCCGTCCTGCATGGGTTCTTCCGCATCCTCTTCCCACTCCCATCTCAACTGGGTCACCTCTTTCCCCACCTGGACATTACCAATTCATAAATCCGGGATACCTCATTCCTTCCCTCCGTGATGTCATATATTGTCTCTATGGCCGAGTCTGGTTGGTCTTTTAGTACTATTTCGGACCATGTGGCTCTTATCTGCCTTACCAGCCTAGTGTAGGTAATGTACTGCCCAGGGTGTACTCCAGTTTCTTCCATTAGTGTTGTAAATTCCAGTGCCCTCCCATCCCGCCACACATTTCCCAGTGTTGCTATGCCCACTGGTTCCCAGTATCTGCGTATGGTCTTTCTTAGTTGTGCATCCACTCCCTTCAGCGCAACTAGCGGCACTTGGGGGGAACACGGAGTCGGGTTCCCCATGGCCTGGCATGCCTTGCCCCATGTCCTCCACCCCAATTCTATCAGCTTCGATCGCCCTTTGAGTTCTGATTTGGGCAGCCATATCAATTCTTTCAGAAAGAAGGGTGCACATTCTGACCTCAGCAGTCTGGACTCTGCTGTTGGGTCTTCAGCTAACCATTTGGCCACGTACTGTTAAACATTAATCATATTTATGCCAAATGCTAGGGGGATGGGTGCCAGTGTCTTGTTCTATGTAACTTATATATGTAACTGTAACTTAAGAACTTGTAATAAACCTGAAGCAACCTAAAAGAAGCCTAAGAGGTCACTTCATTACATTGGCAGCAAGCTGGTCAAACGAAGAACCTACGCGTGAGGAAAGAAGAGTTAAATCTGCTGTGGGGGGTGGAGAAAGAAGAAGGAAGAGAACACACTTCCCCACACAGGTAAGACCCATCAGTGAGGGCTGAAAAGAGGGAGGACTTTAGACCTTGCGGATCAAGAGAGTGAAGGGCAGGGGGAGCTACATCCTAATCTAGATCCAAGGAAAAGAAGAAGGAAGGGTAACCAAACAGGTCCATTTGTAAAGGTGCAGTGTCCCAGCCCCACAGGAAGAGGGGTGGGGTACCTGTTTGGACAAATCATTGTGTAAGGAGCAGTGGGACCTGTACAGAAATGTGAAAACAAGGAGAGTACCTTGTGAAAGGTGAGCAGAGGATTGTAGGCGGCCCGAGGTCTGAACTGGGAAAGTGGTCCTGTTCCTCCTGCAGAAGTACCATACGTGATGTGGAAAGTGTTGGATCAGTGAGTCTGGGACATTCAGTGACCGTTGAGCAGCTGCAGCTCCGCAGTGCTCCGCTGCAGTCCTATGACTGGGGATGTCACATAGGGATCTGAGGGATATGGCGAGAGGTAGAATGCCATCAAGAAAACTGAAGTGAGGAAGCTGCGGGAGTCTCCAGTGTTGCTGGCTCAACATTAGAGGAAAGGACCTGTGATTTGCTGGAAGCGTGATTATGTCACACGCTGCTCATCCAGAAGAGGCTCTGTGCGCAGATCAGACAACAATGTTTCATTGGGGTAGCTGTTGTGCAGTCAGCAATGTAGAAGGAACAAGAAGGGTGCATGGGTAATAGCTGATCGGAGTGAATCTGCAGATCTGTGGTGACAGAGGAAATGATCCTGGGCTATGGGACCAGAAGAGGAGGCAGCCTCAATGGTAATGAGTTTGGCCATCCTTGTCACCAATGTAGTAAAGTGACCTCTTAGGCTTCTTGTAGGTTGCTTTAGGTTTATTACAAGTTCTTAAGTTACAGTCACATATATAAGTTACATAGAACAAGACACTGGCACCCATCACCAAGGTAATGTAAAGAATTGAGCTCTTAGGCTTCTTGCAGGTTGCTTAAGGTTTTTTTACACATTCTTAAGTTGCAGTTATATATATAAGTTGCATAGAACAAGACACTGGCACCCATCACCCAGACAGGGACTCTAACTGCCTGAGCTTGGAACCCTCACCACACACATTCTCTCAACCACACCATAACATTCCACATGACATCACAGACTTTCGCATACACTCACAAGCACATCACAACACATCTCCCTTCCTTACAAATACACTACACACACACAGAGGCACATCACAACACATCTCCCTTTCTTACGGAGACACTACACACACACACACACCCACACACACACACATCACAACACATCTCCCATCCATACTGAAAGACTACACTCACCCAACACACAACGCGCCTTGTTTAGAGAGTAGGCAACTCTGTAAAACAGACTGCAGCATCCCTCCTCCCCTTTGACTTAGGATACACAACCCGGAAGACGTCCTTCCATCTCTACCCAAGCTGTACCTCCAAAACAACACAGAACTTGGCGTGACTCACACACACCACTCTTACTGACCTGGCGTGACTCACACACACACCACTCTTACTGACCTGGCATGACTCACACACACACCACTTTTACTAACCTGGCATGACTCACACACACCACTCTTACTGTCCTTGCGTGACTGACACACACCACTCTTACTAACCTGGCATGACAAACGCACATCACTCTCACTAACCCGGATTGATTTGTACACACCACTCACACTAACCTAGATCCTGAGCACTCTGAACCTTGTAAAACATACACTACAGTGTGTGAAAACCTGTAAAGACATTTCCCAAAGTTTAAAAACAAACTAAAAGTCCTTGTTGCGTTAACGCAACCTAAATCTGCAAAACCTCAAAATGTCGTTACATCCATGGTCATGTCCGACACGTCACCACATATGTCTCTAGCCAACTTTATAACTGGCACAGCATTTTTACCTAAAAGTCCATAGCCAGTCCATGGCCCTAACCTGCACATTCATTTCTTAAACCTAAAAGTCCATGTTGCAGCATGAGGTTGCGAGAAAGCGAATCCTCAAAAGGTTAGATTTTACATTGCTGCAAAACACAGCCATCACCTCTCCTCTATCATGCCGCTCAACCACAGCCGTTACTATCCATTACCACACTTTATATGCATTGCTAAGTCTACAAACATTCCTGCATATTAGTAAACACAGCAACATTTAACTTAAACTGTGCCTTAAATAATCTATCATGGATCGCTGAACAATATAAGTGAATGATGCAACTCCGACACATAATGTGTTTCTTAACCATGCATTTTTCACCTTTAAATACGGCTAGATAGAACACGACATCTGGTACACTTCTGACTTCTCTGTTACTATTGCCAGTGGGTGATTCTCTTCTGCACTTGCCTTCTATTGCCAAACCGTTATCAAGTCTTCGATGCTTCATGAATCAACCTCATTCCGAACCGTCTCTTCATTAAATGATAGCCGTGTTACTCTGTTTCTGCCCACTCGCAGGAAAATTAAAGCATTGCCAAACGCCTCATCGCCAATGTAATGAAGTGACCTCTTAGGCTTCTTGTAGGTTGCTTCAAGTTTATTACAAGTTCTTAAGTTACAGTTACACATTTAAGTTACATAGAACAAGGCACTGGCACCCATCACCCAAGCAGGGACTCTCTAACTGCCTGAACTGGGAACCCTCACCACACACATTCTCTCATTCACACCATAACATTCCTAATGACATCATAGACTTCCGCATACACTCACAAGCACATCACAACAAAAAAGAACGCGTAGGGCGTAGTCTTAGAGTGCAGCATCAGTCAATAGTAAAACAGCATCATTCTGTAGTTGCCAAATATACTTGCAAGGGAGTCCAAAATGTATTTAGGCCTTCACAATACTATGGTAGATCCATACATTTCTTCCTTGTCAGAAGTATACATGAGATCACGCATCCACTTTGTGTGTGTCTGGATAATGAAGAACAATGCAATTACACATACTACATTGAAGAATCGTCGGGCAACCACGACCCCTTGCCAATGTCCCCCAAGAGGTACTTAACAGTGCCAGAGCATATGTATAGTATCAGCCAGGGAATGGCCACATTTCAAGCATTCATCAGAAGTGTCCTGGGCCAATTTAGCGAGTTGTGCTGGCATGTAGTGCAGTTGATTTAAAAGCTTGAACTGGATGAGCCTGTACCGAGCACACAGAGACACCTCTTTAGTGAGCATACAACATTTCTGCCACTGAACATCAGTGAGCTGGAGGCCCATGTCATGTTTGCATTTCTGACGTATAGTACTCTTTGTGGATTGGGCATTCAGGACCATACCATGTAGTCTGGCTACTAAACGTCTGGGTTCTTTATACATGACTATTGCGTCTATGAGCGGACGGGTTTCAGGTTCATACGGGAACATCATCCACAGCTGTTTTACAGTGACCCCCAACTTGTAATATTACCAAATAACAATAGGGCTGCTACCAAGCTTACCATAAAGTAATCGAACAGCCCACCTGGGAAAAGGTCACCCAATACCAATCCAACGCTCTTGCCCCAGGATTTCTGTAAGTTATTGTCAAAGGTGGGGGCTAGCCCAGGGAAGTGCCATAGTGGTATATTATTATGGTAAAGAACCGAAAGCTCCAGTCTATGAAATAGCCTGGCCCAAGCATTGACTGTCGTACATACTGGGTCAAAAGTACAGGAGGCAGTGTATTTGTCACTAAAGGTGACCGCCTTGAGGTTAGTGGATGATGCCCCGAATCTTTTGAGTGTCAAGTGCACGGGATAAGGCCCCTGTGAGTACCAATATCCTGCATATTGAGCCTGAGAGACCAGGTAGCATAATTTGACTTTGGGGCGGCCTGTCCCCCACGTTCATACGGTTCCGTGAGCTTCTCCCAACTCAATCGGCGGCACCAGACGCCCATAGGAACAACACCATCATAGAGCGTACAGACGAAAAGAAGGCCTTGCCTGGCCAGAAGGAAATATTGCAGAAAAAAATATAGTAACTTTGGGAGGACTTTCATTTTCAACAAGGACAACCTACCATATAGGGAGAGTGGTAATTTAGGGCAGATTAAAGCTTTGCCCCCAAGTGCTGCATAGTTATTTGTATATAACGTGTGCTTTTGTCGTGAGACCTGTATGCATAGGTATTTGAATCATGCATCTACCCAGCTGAAACCCAGAAGATCTGACATCGGAGGTGTGTTATCTGTGAGGGGGAAAAGTTTGGATTTAGCCTTGTTAACGCTATAACCAGAGTGCTTTGTAAATGTTTGTACTTCATCCATCATTGGGCCAAGGTTGACCTCAGGGTTGCAGACATATAGCAATGTGCCATCTGCATACAAGGATATAACCTGTGGAGGTCCTGACATATGAATCCCTCTAGCCCCCTGATCAATCTGGGAGATAATGCCAAAAAGCATACAGAGATTCAGAGTTGTAGATCTGGTCGAGATGAATCCCGACTGATCCGGATGTACTAGATCTACCATGTAGGGGAGGAGTCTGAATGGCAAGACCTTCGCAAAGATCTTTGCATTCGTATTTAATAATAATAGTGGCCGATACGAAGTGACTTCATTGGGCGGCTTTCCAGGCTTCACCAAGACTGTCATTATTGCCTCGTGCATGGACTGCGGGAGGACCACAGCTTCGAGAGACTCCTCCCATACCCGTACCAAATGTGGAGCAAGAATAGCACTGTACTCCTTACACAGTTCGTCCCCCAGCCTGTCTGATCCCAGGGCCTTACTGGATGCCAGAGCAGCAATGGCAATAGTTATTTTATCCGCAGTGATTGGAGCATCCAGTGCTAGGCACGCCAATTCTGGCAGTGCCGGGAGATCAATGCCCTTCCGAATACTGTGCCAGGTCATTGTCTTTGTTAGTGTCCCTGCAGGAATATAGGGATTCATAATACGCCTGGAACTCTGCATTGATATCATCTGAAGTCAGGGTAGCACCAGGGGATGCAATGATAACACAGGGGGATAAACCCATTTTGACTGCCATAGCTAGAGCCCGGCCTGGCCCATCCACCTCGCCATAACAACGAGCAAGCATTGGCTTAGTAATTCATAGCACCTCCCTGTCCCCTTTGTCCTGGAATTGTATTAGGTTGCCATTAATTAGCCCTAGCAGAGCCCTATCTTTTGTCCTCCCCTACTCATTCTCGAGGTGTCTTACCCACCCCTCGAACTTGCGCAGTTCCCGGCAAAGTGTTCTAAGGGAACCGGCAGTCAGCGACAGCTGTTCCCCCTCATAACCACTTTTAAAAGTTTCCCATACAGTAGAGTACATTGCCACAGATCCCACATTTGTATTAAAGAATTCTTGAATTTTGGAGTGAAGTGTATCCATGACATTGGGATCCCGTAGTATCATGGCCGTCATGCGCCAGATGGGAGCTATATCTAGATAAGATCTTGCAGCCACTCATACAGAACACGGCTACTTACCTGAGAGACACAATGCATTTCTTGCAAAAATTGAAAAGCGTACGGGTCGTGGTGGGGCGTGACACCCTCTTTACGATGGATGTCACCTCCCTGTATACAAACATAGTCCACGAAGCAGGCCTGGAAGCTGTGGAGTGGCTCCTCTTAAGATCAGAGAATTGCCTGGGCGACTGGCTGTTGGTACTCACTTTGCTCAAACTGGTCTTGAACAACAACTTCTTTAAATTTGGTGACAGATTCTTCCTTTAGATTTCTGGGACGAGAATGGGTGCAGCTATGGCCCCATGCTACGCCAATATCTACATGTATTTCCTTGAGCATGGCCATGTGCTTTCATCTCCGAGGTGGCAACAACATCTATCCCTGTATGTAAGATATATTGATGATATATTCAGGATCTGGACCAGGGCGGATGATGAATTGCAGGCATTTTTTGATATGATGAATAATATGCATTCTAGGATCCGCTTTACAGTTGAGACCAGTCAATCTGTTATTCATTTCCTAGATATTGAGATCTACACCAAGGAACAGACACTTGAGACGCAAGTGTTTACTAAAACCACAGATAGGAATAGCCTTCTTTTTGCTACCAGCTTCCACACTCTGAGAACTATCGATAGCGTACCGATGAGCCAATTCCTGAGGTATAGAAGAAACATATCTAAACCATCTGAATACACGCGGCAATCATCGATCCTTGAGGCTAAGTTTAAGGTTAGAGGGTACAATGCAACATTGATTGGAGAATTGCAGCGAAAGCAAGTACTATAGCGAGAGAGACACTCCTTAACCCTAAGCCACCTAAGGAAGCAGGTTCCTTCGTCTATGTGACCATGTACTCTACTCAGAGTGGTAGAATTAGGAGAATAATTCAGAATAACTGGCTGATGCTACAAATGGACCCCAACTGCAACGACTGTTTCCACATGTACCAATGTTTGCCTATAGCAACACCAGGGCACTTCGCTCGAGTTTGGTGAAAGCGGAGATAAAGACACCGATGTCTAAGAGCACATTCAAGGGTACTACACCCTGTCAGAATTGCCCACATTGTGCCAATATCATCAGAGGGAACATCGTCACACACCCACAATCAGGGAAGCCCATCTGGTTGAAACATTCCTGCACTTGTGATGCCACAAATGTTATCTACGGCTTGAAGTGCCCATGTGGATTTTATTACGTAGGGATGACAACCAAGAAAGCTAAGACACGATGGTCAGAGTGTAAGTCTAACATCCGTACTAACAACCAGAAGTCCCCAGTGACTGCGCATTTCCATCAGGAAACACATACTGTGGCCCAGCTTAAGTGTGTCATACTTGAGCAAATCAGTTTAGGCTCCCATGGGGGGGGATCTGCATAGGAAGCTTCTCCAGAGAGAAATACTGTGGATTGATCTGTTGGACTCACTTAGTCCGAGGGTTTGAATGTTGATTTTGACTTGATGTGTGTTATCTAATGGAACATTGGGCTGTTGCTTTGAAAAGATGGGGTTCAGGGGTTGCCCCTTGTAGTGGGTTACCCAGTCTGGTTTATCCCAGAAGACTAGACCCTGACATTCTATGGCCACCCCTCTAGGACCTATACAATCTGATTTACCCTTGGTTACTAAAGCTAGATAGCCTACGGCCACCCAACATGCTTTATCTGTACACAGCGCCATGTATGGCCATTAGATCGTGAGCGGGTTTATCATGAGAGATTTTGTACATGTAATAATGTGGAATTGCAGCTGGAGTTTCCCTGGATTGGTTGATACTAATGTATTGAAATAAGATGGCATCTGAATACTCAATATGATGTCTGTACAGTGGGACATATGTCTGTTTGGCCATCATGGGATGCTTTCATACTTGTGGTTCTGATGAGATTCAATTCAGTGACGCTGTGGGAAATTATGTGATTCTTCTTCAGTCAGCTGGACACTGCTGTTTACTGTACTATGGCTGGCCACATAGAATGTGAGCGGGATTCTCCTGCGAGATTATGGTCTGATACATGACTGTGTGGTATGGCCTGAATGATGGAATTGTGATATTGGGCAGTATCGAAACTGAAAAATTGAGTATTGCTTTGTATAACTGTGATTAGTCTGGGTCTTGGCACATGCAGGAATGAGGCTGGACTCATGGATGGAGGAGACTGAATGAGGGCATAATTAGGTGTAACTATATGACAAGTAGGGATCTGGCCCTCATTCCTGATTCTGGTGTTACTTCCATACACATCCTCTGGCGTGTTATATTTTGTCCATAACCCTTTCCTTTGCTGTTTATCTGCTTTGGGCGTCCTTCCTATTGGTGGTCGCAGGTGTGTATGACAGAAATTTTACCTGGCTGGTAGGGCGGCTAGAGCAGAATATTTTCTGCACTTCCTGCCTGCCTGCCACTAAGCTCCACCCCGCAGACCCCATGTAGGTAGGCCATTTATTTCATTACTTTCTGCCTTGGCACATTGTCGGCAACCCTATGAAGCAGTGAATATAGCCGGTTTGGGGGCCAGAGCAGAATCTGTTCTGCACTTCCCCCGATCTGGCCCATGTGTTCATTTCTGCATGCCCGTTGGGGGCACCTTGGATATTAGGCCAGCTTTTTTACGTTTTTACGTTATTTTCAATATCTGCAGAGTTTGCAACTGCAGTATCTGAGGTGTCAGGCACTATGGGAATCATAAGCCCACACAAAGATGGCAGCCTACCATAATCGGCACTGGCACGCGTGCGCAGTATTGCCATGACAACCCATTTAGCTGTCAGACAATTGGCTGTACGCTTATGAGCCGGCCGATGGTGTCTCCTGTGGTCCCTTACCATTCCAAGTGGGGTGAGTAGGTCTAGAACTACAGTAGTATCCTATTATTGGGACCGCTGCATTACGTATGCTAACGCTGTTGATTTTCAGTGGGAGTTGTTACTTACTAACTGAATGGCAATGGAGTATTCTGCGCTACGGGATACGTTACGGTTGAAGTGCCACGCTTGTATTATTACGGTATATGAGTGATTTCTTACATGAAATTCGATGCCAGTGATGGGCGTTCCCATATGTACGTAGCGGCCTTGGCGGCCTTTGGTTTCTTTGGTTGGTTAGTAACTTATTTAATGGAGCGCGTTTCAGTATTCGTGGGGACCTGCTGTTCACAGCTGTTCCCGTATTTAACTGATTACCCAGCGGTTTGAGCAGTGGTATTCATATTTGTTATGGTATTGACTAGCCCTAGGAGTGGACTGACAGCTAGACTCCTGCCCTTTTTCCATTTTTTCTAGCCTCTGAACACTGCCCGACTCTTCCACATTCCTAACACTCTGTGGGATCTCACCTTCTTTCCTGGGTGAGTACGTACAAAGAAAAAAATTAGTTTCCTGGTTCTCATTGTATGCCTAAGCTCTCCACAATTGCTTTTAGTTTACGTAAGTGTTTTCCTTTAAAGAAAAGAGTCTCTCCTGCTATATACTTTCATGTTGTAGTTGTGTGCCCTAGCCTACAATGATTAGTTGTAGTTAACACAAGTGTTTTCTTTTAATGTGCAGGGTTTCACCCACACTTGAGTGAAACATATGAAGTTTGAAGGTCAGTGTTTTTCTATTTTTGAGTTACATCACAGTTTAATTGAGATTGAAAGCTATTTCTATTGATACATATTTGTTTATAATTTTCTAGATATGTGCACATGATAGTTGATGCGCCTAACTGAACAGATAGCTTTTCCTTCCCTGAGGATGGATTTTCTATAATCCGAAACGCCTTGGCTATGTACCATCTTTTAAGGAGCTATTTTGGACTATTGTTAAACGCCATTTGTCGAGTATCCGTTAGGGGTACCACAAGCTAACTAGGAGTTACTGTGAATTTGGTGGGTACTGTACACTGAGAAAATCTGTATCTGCTTGAGATACAACTGACTTGTGTTCATGAATCTATGTTGTTGTAACAATAGCTATTGTTTGTATATTAAGACATTGTATTTGCTTGTGTATTCATGTCAATGAAGTGATAAAATTTGACTTGTTATTTTCACTCTATGATTCAGCGTACGAATATGATTCACATTGAAATTATGTACTTATGAGACATGTATATTGAATATATGTTTGAGTCTATCCCAAGCACTCGGTACGTCTTACTGTGCCCTTGTCGATAGACCATTTTACCTGATTTGGGATTAATTCTGTCCTTAGGAGTGCATATGTGGGTCACCATACGGTAACGCATGGTTTTTGTTTGGTTCTACAATAAAGGCCAAGGACAATACAGTGGGTCAGTGGTCAGAAAAAGTGTTTGGAAGGAGAGATCACCCGCGCACCCTTCCCATCAGTTCTGTGGACAGAAGCCAGTAATCGATCCTTAACATGGAATCGTGCACTGTGGAGTAATATGTATATTCTCTTACTGTGGGGTGCAGCCGACAGGTGTAGTTGCAGCATAATTGGTGACAGGGCTTGAGCCGCCAGGGTGAGAGGATGGGGGATAGCAGTGGAGTGATCCATGGTAGGATCAAGGATCATATGCATATCCGCCCCAAACCACAGGTACATTAATATGCCCAACAAGTATATCCACTAGGGACTAGTACAAATTGAGGTTGTCTACATTGGGGCCATATGAGTTTACAAGGATTATGTCATCTCCATCCAACATTCCCTTTACCACCACATATCTACCCTGGGGATCGACATTGCTTCTGTCCACAATGAACGACACCAAGGGTTGTGTAACAATGTCTCTAATTTGGAGCGCAGGGAGATGATGTTAGCTGAGATATCATCCAACTGCATATTCACTGCACAAAGCCGGAATGCATAGTGGTCAAGAGAGGCTCAGAGAATGCTGATTCCGCGGGCTGTTGCCAATCAGTTCTGCTGGTAGGCGTTGCCGGTCTCGTGGTCCCCAGCGGGCAGCTGATGTAGGTATCAATTGGTCCTTTAAACTTGCCTGCACACTTTGTCATTCCTGCAACCAGCTGGCTAGCAGCACCTGTAGAACATTATAAACATTCACAGTGTCACCGTCCCCACAGCAATATTACACCACCAGCCTGCAGGAGTGGCAGCTTTTTACTTAGTGGGCCACAGACCTATCTGTATAGTTATATATGGGGACCTCCGGGCTCCTCTGCCACTTTCAGATCAATGATTTGTGGAGCACAGCCATGCTGCTCTCAGCTGCAGCACCAGGCAGCGTGGATTAAATGGAGCACTATCTCACTGTATATGGTCAGCAGTAAGCCACGCTGCCAGGATGAAGTGGTCTTCCCCACTTAAAGATTGCATAGCTAACATGCAGGGGTGACACCTTGCCACGTAGTATGCCCCAAAACCTATCTTGATGGCCGTATATGGGGACCCCTGGGCTCCTCTGCCCACATTCAGGTCACTCAGGCATGAAGAAAGACCAAGCAGCTGTGTGGGAGCGAGGGGCCAGCAGGCCCCTCTCTGCCTTCACTTTTCAGTATAAAAGCTTGGACCAAGTGCCTCCAGTAGTGGGTTCGCCCCTTGCCCTTATGCAAAGTTAACTTTCGTTGACTTTCGTGTAGCTGGGACCACTGAGCAGGACACAGGGCATCCATCTTTTGTGCCCCCTTTCGAATCCATCTTAGTGACCAGGCCTCACTGCGATAGCACAAAACGCTTCTCTCCCCCTCCTCAGTGCGATCAGGCACACAGAGCACATGGCCCCCACCTTCGTTCCCACTCTGACTGGAAAACTCAGCGGCTCCATTCTCATGCTGAAGCCGGAGGTATTTGCAACAACTAATAAATGTATCACATCAGTCTTCCTCTGAGATCACTGTCCTGCATGTGAACCATGAACTAAGCACATAGCTCGTTCATCTCCACAAACGTGTCCTTGCCCCTGCACCCTCGCTGATGGAAACTTACTGCCATTCTGACCCTGTGTCCCTGCAAGATATTCCTTTCATGTGACAGAGCACCGACCATGCCATGATGCCCACCCAGCAGACCCCCAACTAACATTAGACCCCTACTGCAGTATATCGTGCTTAATTCTAACAAATGCCACATACCTGAGATTCTTGTGAGACTAACCCTACAGTTCAATGAGAGTATTATAGTGGTCAAGACTCTTAAACCTGTGACCTGTATAACCCAAATGTTATAGATGATATAGACACCTGTGTGCTTTGTATAGGGACATGATAAACTACTTAGAGTCTTTTGATCAACGATTATTTAGTGCATGCATTATTTAGAATGTATTCATTAGCTTAGTGACTTCCCTGCTTCACGGTGACCTGACCTTCACCCATTCGGAGAACAGATATCTGACGTCCATCCTCCCGCCAACCAAGCAACCAACCAGGAGTAAGAGATGATGCCAACACCTAAGACACCACCCTGGCTGACCAATCCGGGTCCAACGTAGCACCATATGTTAGATATGTCATTGTGCCTATATAATGTACTGTAACATAAATATTGCCAGAGCGCTCTCAGAGATCTAGATAAACTTTTCCTTGAACTCTCGCAGCCTGCTCTCTTTGCCTTATTCCCCGTCCGGGGAGTGTCTGTTTTATTCTCTTGCACGTGGAAGATGGGGAGGGCCCAAACATTTGGTGACCCCGACGTGATTTGGAGAGGTGCCTCGAGGCCTGCACTGTGCGGCGAGATCCGGGATGCCCCCCAGCAAAACCATCGCCTCCGCGGCCGACCAGCCTGTGCGCACTACAAGAAAGGGTCAAGGGTTCCCGGTTGACGAATACCCGACTGAAAAGCTGCTCGCCGAGGCGGCCCACGGCTTGGTTGGGGTGCGGACCTAACTGGGGTCGGACCGCGAATGGTGACCCTCGGATCACCTGACTGAACACGTGAGTGCTGGTTGCAAAAGTTACCAAGGAAAGGTAAGGGGGAATAGGAGGGAACAGGGGAACAGATGGTAATGGGTTATAGTGAAGAGTAGGGCCTGTGTGAGTGATGATGAGGCTTTTCTGATCTGTCCTTTATATGGCCATTAGGTTTCTTGCGAAGTGAAAAGAAGAGGTATCCTACCCGAACAGGGTAGAAGGCAGCACCGCGTAGCATTGTCTCGTCCAGTGCAGATCAAATAAGAGAAGATAAAGAGAAAATAGTATGGGTCTCGTATATTGAGTAGACTCTGAGTAGTTATTTAGAATATTCTTTTTCCGTGTAAGAAAGAATTCTTGGGGAAGAGTAAAAGGGTGTAAGAGGTGGGGAGCGAATGAGAAGAGTAGGTGGAAAGGGGAAAAGTTTGGTAACGGGAACAAAGAGGAAATAAAAGCGCGCAGGTAGTGCATGTGCATGTTTTGTGTTATATGTGTTTCCATGTTCTGTCTATTGTTTTGGTCAAAAGTATCAAAGTATTGTAACTGATTCATTGGTAAAGTGGTACACATGCAAAAGTGAACTGTTGAATTTGGAAATGCTATAATTACAAAAGTAACAGTGAATGTTGATACATAAAAATTACTAGTAATTAAGAAGCACTTGATATATTGTTGATCTGAAAGAAAGGACGAGTGGGTGGAAAGGTGATTAGGGGGAGAAAACATCGTCATGGGGGAATAACACCACCAGCTCATATTTGTCACCTTCCATTATACAATGAAAAGATACAAAAGTACCATGATCAGTGGTTGACAGAGATAAAAGGAGACAGTGTAACACGATTTGGCCAGAAGGAGGGTCATTTGATAAGAGAGTGTTAGATTTAGTGTCTACGCACTTGCTAGCAAGATATAAGGGGAAGCAGTTACAGAATAGAAGGGAAGTGCTGGATCTATGGCGAATGTTCGAGGAAGTGACCCCCACAGTAGAGGTAGGTAAAGAAAGACCAACTGAAAAACAGAAACCCCAGGAAGAGGTAAGAGGAACGCCAAAGGGCGAGTGCACCACAACCACAGCTGAGGGTGATACAACCAAAATATATCCATTAATGACAAGACCAGCAGTAGGATACAGCAAGCCCCTGTACATACCAGCATGTCCCACCCCCACTCCCTCAAATGGAGCGGTAGCTACAGCACCACCACCCTAAGAAAAAGGAGGTTTGTATGGCCCAACAAGCGCATCCTCCATGAATTTAGCACACTTGACAGGAGAATTAGACCGCCAGCTAGCGCATGCACAAATGGAGATAACACGGCTAAGGGCACTCTGCGATAAGGGCCAAATGCTGCCTGGGGGAGGGGAGGTGCCTCCATTATCCGTAACAGATCTCTCACCCCCACCAAGCACAACAGGGGAACTAGCACCAACAACACCAGAGCCAGCATGATCCATAACGTCCCAACGGACACACATACCACAAGGGCGAGAAAAGGAGTGGAGATCAGGGGAGTTCCTGTTCCATATGAATGACAAACCAGTGAGGATTATATGTCCAGCTACTCCAGAAAGCCAGCAAGGGGAAAGACAGGAGGAGAATGGCGAAGAAAATACAGAAATAGAAGAGGTATGGAGTGACTTAGATGAATATGAGGAAGCAGCAGCCGCTGTGGGATCTCCACTGCCATCGCAGCTTGACGATTGGGACGAACCATCACTGCCACGATGGCAGGGTAGATTAAGACAGTGAACAGGGAATATATTGGTGAATAAAGTGAAGAAAGGGATGGTAAGTAAAACAGGAAAGAAACATAAGTTACAGATGCCACTGATACATAAGGGAGCAGGTAGGCCACACTAGATCCCATGGGCCCAAATGGACAAACATAACTTGTTGAAAGTTCTCCCTCCACTATCGGGAGGGGCTGGGAAATGGATACACGCATTCGAAAACAACACGGCAGGGGTGCCACTAGCCATAGGCGATGTAAAAAGTTTGTTAGTGTCGGCAGTTGGCGATCCGGCAGATGCAGTATGGGAGAAGGCCGGATTCCCAGGAGTAACAATGAGATGTGACCACCACGACGGATCACTGTTCAACACCGTTCGAGCGCAAGTATGGGATGCATTGCGGCGCACATTTGCAGACATTCCAGATTAACATTTAGTGATGCAGTGTACAATGGAGGAAAACGAGGATCCTACGCAATTCATACTATGGGTGCAAGATTTGTGGAGAAGCAAAACTGGCACGGCGTGGAACCAGTCCACCGCCTTGTTCTATTTTATCATCAAAAAAGGGCTCCCGAAGGAGTTACAGAAGGCCTTGGATAAAATAGCTGGGATAGAAGCCAAGGGTTGGCCTGAGATTCAGAGTATAATTGTGCACCACTGCAGGAGGATCAAAGAGAGGGAAAAGGAGATAGCACACAAAAGGCTGGCAGACGAAGCGAAACTGGTGCAGAACAAATTGGTGAAGGTCGCCGCCGTAAACGCCAGCGTAGCTGCAGATAGAGAAAACGAGGGGGATGAAGGAGCGGTAAGTAGGCCAGTGACAATAGCAGCGTTGTAGACGGCAGGAGAACAAGGACCGTGGAACAAGGACAGTGGCAAGAAAGACCGACAAGAGGAAGAGGTGGGTACCGTGGCCAGAGAGGAGGATTTGGAGGTATGGGGAATAGAGGATTTTGTGGGCAAGGGATGAGAGGAGGACCGCAAGGGTCTTGTTGGAACTATGGGAGATGGGGACATTATTCAAGAGATTGCAGAATGCGGCCTTCAGGGTATTTCCAAGGGCAGCAGCCCATGGAAAATGAACAAGGATGAGGATGCCCACACCCAGGTAGCCCTTATGGATTACCAATGGGAGGGGGAAGACAACAAGACCAGTGCTATAACGAACCCCAAATGCAGCAAAGACAGCCACCGCACCACAGCGCAGAGCAACCCATGGCGAGACAAAACGCTGTAGGGAATGCAAATAGTAATTGTTTTGCAACGGCTGCAAATGGCGCACAGGCGCCATTCCGCAGCGTGACAGTGGTCGGAGACAATCAGCCTCATTACGAATCTGGCGTTAACCGCGGCGGTAAAACCACCTGGTTACCGCCGGACTCGTATTACCATTCCGCCTCCGTGACTCCCGGAATTACCAGGGTATTACAGCCCTGGTGTCCCATAGGACTCAATGGGAATGGGGAAGTGGAAACACCGGCATCTCGTGATGGTGCTGGTGTTTCCACGTCTGCCTGCAGGTGGGAGGTGTTCAACCCGCCAGGTCAGAGACCTGGCGGGAAGATCACCTTCCGCCTGCAGGACTCGGGATTGGGTGGTCCGGAATTAACAGAAACCCCAGTTTACCGCCACTGTTAGTTCCGGACCGCCCGACCCGAAATGAGGACCAATGTCTTTTCAGTACCAGGGCAAGAAAGGTATGCAGACTAGGATAGCCCACAGGGAATACTTGCATGTCCAGTCCTATCCACCACCTTACGTGCAGAAGAGGAACCACTAGTGGGGGCAGAGATAGGAAACAAGCAGTTTATCTTCATGGTAGACTCAGGAGCAGAGAAATCATGTCTTATGAAAGGGCAGTTTCCTCTCTCAGGCAGGAATTTGGAAACACAGGGGTTCTCTGGGGCTATTTTAAAAGTTCCTTACACTAAAGATCTTGATATAACAGTAGGGGGAAAAACCGTGCGCGCACCCTTAGTGTACCACGCAGATGCGCCAATCAATTTACTGGCCAGAGATTTGCTAAGAAAACTGAACATGACCATTTCGTTTACTGAGCGGGGAATAGTGTGCTCCACCCCAGGAGTATGCCCCGTACAAACAATGTTGATAATTAGCACAGTGATGAATGAAGTTGTGGTGTGAGGAATACCCATTGTCATAGACATGTTTATTTATGGCATCAAAGTATTAGACCGAGTGGTACCAGAGATAACGAGAAAGGAGTGGAGAACACCATCAGATTTTATATTCCGCCCAATTGCACACACAGATGTTTTGCCAGGCACGATCATGTCCATAGACATTGAGGCAGTTCAGGTATCAAGCAAACGCATTGTGGTCATAGGATTGGACGCGCATGGGTGTGAGTGGAGAACTGTGTTATGCATAGACCCCAACATAATGCTAAGAGACATAACTGATGAGGAATTGTTCACGGATAACGAAGATGACGAGAGATAATAATGGAAATAAGCATACCATGTGACATCATGATTCAGTACAGAGAGATACACAACCCACTTATGGCTAGCATTAATTCCCCGCCGACAATATTTGAGGAAGACGTGGCAAAGGTGGCGCCTGAAATTTGGACTACAGGCCCCCACAATGTAGGATTACTCCATGAGGTGACACCTATAAAGATAAAACTAAAACCAGGTGCCATACCGCCACGAGTGAAACAATATCCCATATCCAGAGAAGCAGAAGAAGGGATTAGGGAAACAATAAATGCACTCCTAAAACAAGGTATTATAGTGCCATCAAACTCCCCCTGTAACACGGCTATCTTCCCGATCAAAAAAGCAAAAGGAGGGGCGTGGAGGATGATCCAAGATCTCCACCTACTCGATGACATCATTCAAAAAGAGTTCCCATTAGTGCCTAACCCCGCATCAATACTGTGCAGCATACCCAAAGAATCTACATGTTTTACTGTGGTGGATATGAAGAATGCTTTCTTCTCCATACCACTCGACCCAGGCTCGCAGTACCTGACGGCATTCATACTAGGAAACAACATGTATGAACATCGCAGACTCCCACAGGGGTATTTGCGAAAGCCCCAGCATTTTCAACAGAGTATTACGTGAAGATATTGGAAACATAGATTTAGAGAGCACCATTATATATTATTTACTCGTCTGCAGCCCCACAGAAGAAAAGTGCAGAGAAGACTCCATAACACTATTAAACGTGTTGGCTGCCAAGGGGTATAAAGTGGACAAAGGAAAATTGCAATACTGCCTGGCCGATGTTTTATACCTCGGACAGCTAATATCAAAAGATGGAAAACGGATACTCTCAGACAGGGCAGCTGCTATACGTAGCATGATCATACCTAAAACAGTTAAAGAAATGCAAAAATTCCTTGGCATATGTAATTATTGCCGAGCATGGATCCTTGATTATGCAGCATACACACGCCCACTGTTGCAAGCATTGAAAGAAGCACAGAAGAGTAGGGCTCCAATAAAATGGACACATGACATGATGGCACAGTACTTTAGATTAAAAGACCTCATTGCAGATGCTCCAGTACTCTCGAACCCAGATTATGAGAGGGAATCTTTCTTATTTTCACACTGCAATGGAACACTGATGACAGCAGTGCCCACACAGAAAACATCATTAGGACACAAACCATTGGCCTATTACAGTGGAACATTAGATGCAGTGATGCAAGGACACTTCGCGTGTGAACAGTCCCTCGCTGCAGCAGACTTCGCCATTGAAAAAAGCACCACAATCGTGATGGGATGTTCGGTAACACTATATGCAGAACACTCCTTATTTGCAATTCTTGAGAGGTCAAAATCAACATTAACAACACAGAGAGCAACAGCATACGAGATAATAATTTCGAGCACCAACATACATGTTGTCAGGTGCAAAACAGTAAACCCAGCAACATTTATTACAGAACCAATCACCACAGAGGACATGCAGGAACACGACTGCGTCACCTATGATGGAGAGGGAGATGACATTCCCAAAGCGAGCGAAAACGCCCTGAAGGAAGGAGAGATATATTTCATAGATGGGTCAGCATCGATAAACCCTGAAACAGGGGAGAATCATGTAGGGATGGCAGTAGTACGCATGGCGGAAGATGGCTATGAAACAATTGTCCAGAAGCGCCTCCCGTCCCATTACTCCGCACAAGCAGCAGAACTAACTGCATTGATTGAGGCACTGCATACAGCCAAAGGATGCACAGTAACAATATATTCAGACTCAGCATACGCAACAACCACAGTCCATTCAGGGCTATCCCGCTGGCGTAGGAGGGGGTTCAGGAGAGCGGATGGCTCACCAGTCCAGCACGCCGCATTATTGACTGAACTGATAGATGCATTAGCGGAAACATCGGTAGTGGCGGTGGTGAAATGCCAAGCCCATACCAACAACACAGATGCAGTCTCATTGGGAAACGTGGCAGCTGACGCAGCAGCGAAGGAGGCCTCATATTTCAAGACAACACCAACAATCGAATGCGTTATAAAATCAGCCATTACAGAGCCATTGGAAGAGGCGTACAGTAACACACCAATAGCGCAGATAATAGAACTACAAAGGAGAGCACCACAGGAGGAGCAAGAGTTGTGGAGCAAACGGGGCTGCAAACAATCAGCCACAGACCTAATTTGGAGACAGGAGACAACAGGAAAGGTAGTGATGCCAGTAGAATTGCTAGAGGTGGCATTCCAACAGCTGCACTTCCCAGCCCACGTAGCAAAACAACATATTGCCACAGACATCCATGAACATTGGTTTGTCCCCAATTTACAGGAACATTTGTCAAAATTTGTAGTAGAATGCACAACATGCCAAACATACACTTCAGGAATGACATTGAGAACACTGCGTGGCACCCTGCAACGACCAGTAGGGCTTTTTAGAGAACTACACATAGATTACGCTGACATGGGAGAGCAATGTAACGGAGCAAGGTATTTAATTGTAGTGGTATGTCCCTTTTCAAGTGAAGGGACCCCTGAGGGACCTTCGGATGTGGAAACAAGGCACAGTCACCACACTCGAATAGATACGCCAGACACGAGGTTCCGTTCCCAAAATCTAGGGTTTATTGCAATACAAAGAAGTCCCAGTTGGCAAAATGGTCCCACGCCCCGTGACGTGTGTCTAACAGACCTCGGAGGACGCAAGAGAAGAATGAAACGTACATCAGTGACATATATACAAACCAAGCACCTTACAATCAGCAATGACACAGTATGACACATTTGATGCTGCCCCCAATTCATTTCCCTTTGAATTAGAGGCGATGATTGACCAGTGTGACAAATATGATACCTTAGACCACCATATTTAGTAACGGTTTGCAATCTTCAATTTTACAGACACCATTCTTTATTTGCGAGAACACAGCATTTCTGTTTTTCATGGGCAAGGTGCGCGTAGGAGACTGGCACATACCAGACCTCACTATCTCTTAGTTTCGTTTCTCGCTCTAGAGGTCAGCCTGCTCTCCGGGGCCTCACTGAGCTCAGAAAGGGGGGCCGTAAAGAAGAGCATAATTCAACTCTTTAAATGCTAGTTTCGTACATTGCTAATCTTTCAGGAGACTCGCTGGCATTCGTGTACTGATTAAATGCCTTGCTCCCTGTCTTCAAGGATATGTGAGGGAGGGAATTGGGCATTTCTGTCTGGCTCTCCAGTATAATGTTTCAACATGTTTCTTAGCCTTGGACCATTGAAGCGAAATAATATCTACAGCAAAGCAGTTTTACATGAGGCAAAGTGGCAAAGTTAGAGAGAGCAGAGAGAGAATACAAAATGGCGATTCTGGTCATCTTAAAATGGCCTCACTCTAGTTGAACTAATAGCTACGTAATAACTAATGATTATATATTCTTAACACTGTAAATGAGGTGGTTGGTCTTCGGCCAACCAATTATCATTCATTTCTGGACCCTCAAGGGGTGTTTGGTTTTTCTGGACTGACAAACCCTCCTCTTGGCCGTATGCCAAACTCTCATCCATACATTGCATCTTCCTCCGACCAAGTATTTGGATTAGATTTGGAATCTGATTCAAATTCTGACTCATGTACACTTGTTGTCTCCTTGTTATTATTATCAATATCAATTACCATGAATTCTTTAATGGTTTCAGATTCGTTACTATGGCGAGTGCTTGATTTAGTAATGTTTTTTCGTTTCATCATTTGTACACACTATTCGCTAATTTCAGTACATACTATGGGGAGACAATGTATGCAACAACATGTCACGAATATTCCTAGGATTGCTACTAGGATTGCAAATAGCTTCCATCCCCAGGATCGCAACACTTCCCAGAACCAGGAGCTTATGTTCAATTCCCAGCCACCTTCAGGGGGGTGGAGATCAGAGCTTAACACGTGCAATGTTCTTATCGCCTCAAAAATCGTGGGGGAGGAGTCACTTACAAATACGCAACACGCTGATCCCACGATTTTGCAAACACCGCCGCGATCAACTAAGATTATATCAAGGGCCATTCTATTTTGCAGTGACATTAATCTAATTCCTTTTTCCTCGAGAGTCATATTATATAATCTGTCAGTTGTTCCATTTATTGTTTCTTCTAATATCCTCGACAGTCTTATGTTATAAGAGTTTATCGCCTGGCCCCAAAATGGTACAAATTATTTTGCTATGTCTTCTGCAATCAACCTGTTCCCACTATTGCGGCGAGGTCGTGACCTGGTCAGCTTGGCTATATCTGCTGTTTTTGAAAGGAACACCCCAGGAAACCTAAATAACACTTGCCTCCCCAGTTCCTAGGTAACCAAGGATATGCTTTTTCTCCACATATAAAATACACAGGATCTCCTAGATATATTGGTTCCACTTCTTTATCAAGAAATGCTATGTTCCTGCATCTGGTAAATGTTCCTACCTGGAAAGAACCCTTTTTCTTAAAACAGAATGGGACAAAATGAGGGTTATAATTCACTGTATATGAAGGGGGTTCCGCATCCTTATTCCCCTGTGGGTTCATGTGCAACGTGATAACAGACGTTTTATAAGGTACAGACAATCTATCCTGTGGCATTATTGCTGGTGTAATTAATCGTCTTTTATGGAATATGGAGCAACCCACTGGTTTCATAATCACTTCCTCAACTTCATTCATATTTGTTTTATCTAGTTGACCAGTTTCACTTTCGTTCCATTTCCCATAATATAGGGCACTCAGAGAGGTATAACATGCGGAAGTCAATGGCAGGGGCTGTACGTACCATCCTATTCCTTTGCCACCATGTTGAGGCAAATGGGCACAAACCCAGCAATTGGTTTTTTTTAGGATTGAGTGTGTCATATTCATTATTAATAGCAATGTGTTGTTCCCATATCCTTCTCTATGTCTTTCTTCCATTGGGGACAAGGTATAGGAAATCACATGGACTGGGCTTTCTGTTGTGGAAATGTTCATAATGGGCAAGCGTACTTCAAAAAAGGGTGCATTTCCTCTAGGTACCATAATACTGATATGGTCAGCATTGGGGCTAATATACTCATTATGCACATTACTATGGTTAGACCCAGCATACAATTCTTTTTACCATGTCCTTTTTCCGCCTTTCTATGTACTACGTTTAATTCTTTATCAGCATTGGTGCAGGAGGGGGCATTTACTGGTTCCGACATTTCTTCTCTTCCTTTTTCTTCTGCTGTGCTCGTCGTGAATATCTCTTGTTCATGTGCTTCCCAGGATGATGACAGAGTTCAATCAATGTCTACAATCTTTTTATGCCAGTTTGCTATCTGCCTGGATTGCTTTTTCATTTGGCAGGGCCTTTGTGCATTTTCACATTGCCCTATAGTTTCAGAGCAGCTGCCTTTGTACCACGAGCACCCCGCTTGTTCACTCGGGTTCCTGACACATGGATTTAGCCCTGAGGAGTTGCGTTTCGTGAGCTGTCTAACTTGCACAACTCTTACGCCGCCCTCCTCTAGGCCTCCGGTTCCCACTTCATCCAGAAATAGGAAACAGAGGCAAGAAATTCACCAAGAGATGAAAATGTGATTACTCCTTCTTTCTGCTCCGCAGGTTGTACCGATTTGCTCCTGGTACCGTGTGATCAACAAATAGTGCGGGTGCACTTCCGGTCTCGAGCTTGGAGTCGGCCTGGGGCACAATGGCAGATGATGATGGGTGCACAGGCGACAATGCAGGCTGTGGTGCAACAGAAGATGGTGGCCGCCACAGAGATGCAGAACCTGCTGGACAACGTTGAGGCACTCTTTGCTCTTCCGTTTTTAAGGCAATCTCATCAGGCTCTGTTTCACGATCAGGCAACTTATGTGGCAAAGGACTGGCAACAACCTTTTTCGTTTCTGGAACCGCTGCTGTCTCCTTCTGGTCTTTGTCCCGATCAGTTGACGTGTCGAATGGCGATGGGACTTTCTTGCTGTGCGTGGCATGAATCCACGCCTTGCGTCCATCCATGCGTATCGCTGTCTGCGTGGTCAGGAATATTTGATACGGCCCACGCCACCTGGGTGCCAGTGATGTTTTACGTTCGTAGTTTCTGACTAGTACCCAGGTTCCTGGCTCCAGTGCTTGTCTTGGGCCAGTATACCACACCGATATTGCCTCCTGCCCCTGCTGATGAATCAAACACAGTTTTTTTACTAACAAATTACAGTACATGCTGAGTACAGGGTATTCTACCTCTCATTCTCCTAGGCTGGGGTACGCACCACACATTCGCCGGTCTCCCCATTATGATTTCATAGGGGGAGAGCCCGGTTCTGGCCTGCACTGACGTTCGCATACACAGTAACGCTATTGGTAATGCATCTACCCAACTTAGTTTGCTGCCTGCACAGATCTTACTGATTTTGGACTTCAAGATTCCGTTATGCCGTTCAATAAGAGCGGCCGAACTCGGATTTCTCGAACAATGGAATCTTTTATTGGTCTGTAATCCTGCAGAAATCTGCAGTATCACTGCACCTACAAAGTGCGGACCATTGTCCGACCATATGACACGGGGCAGACCAAAGCGAGAGAAATACTCTTTTTGCATTACTTTCGACATGCTCATGGCTGTGCAGTCTTTCAATGGATATGCTTCCACCCATTTTCTGATTGCACATATGATCACCAAATCATACTTCAGATTTTGGCATCTCTCCGTTAGAGGCATAGAGGGAGGTCCAAAACGTCCTGTTGGAGTCGCCGTTCCCTTTCCCACATTGTGCTGTAGGCATGTAATGCAGTTTTGTACCAGCCTTTCGGCATTCTTTTTTATGAGTGGATTTTCCCAAACTGTGGCTAAATGTTGGACTATTTTCTTCGCACAGATGTGTGTGGGACTGTGAGCCATTGTAACCATTGCATTTACATAAACATTTGGCAACATCCAATTCCCACTTTTCTTGTCCACCCAACAACCCTCCAAATCCAATTCTGCAGAGCCCTTGGCCCATCCCTGTATTTCGTCGGCGGTAGCTTCCACCTGCATTTCTTTAACAGTCACAATTCAATTTTCTATCACGCAGGGCACTTCCTCCGATTGTACTGTCATAATTTGTGTATTCAAATCAGTGGCAGTCTGTTTCGCAATCTTGTCTGCAAATGCGTTTCCTTCTCCCACTTTACATGTCACCTTTTTATGTGCCTCACATTTCACTATTGCCAGGTGCTTTGGACACGTAAGTGCAGACAGTAATCGCACAATCAGAGGACCATGTTGAATTCTAGCCCCACGGGATGTTAAGAAACCTCTCTCGGCCCATAATCGGCCAAAGTTATGGACTACGCCAAAGGCGTACTGGCTATCAGTATAGATATTTACGCTCAAGTTCTCTGAAATTTCACAAGCTCTTGTTAAAGCAATTATCTCTGCTGCCTGGGCAGAGTTATAAGGAATTCTTTTACTCTCCACAACACTTTTTAATGTCGTAACAGCGCATGCGGCAGTTGATGTGCCGTCAGGTAGTTTCAAACAGGAGCCGTCACAAAACAGTTCCCCTTCTGGTTCCTTTAGTGGTGTGTCACTCAGATCAATTCTCCCTTTTGTTTCTTCCTCAGTAACCATTAAGCAATCATGGGGAGGCAATTCAGTCCCACCACTGTTTTCCCCGGGCATTGGGATTAATTCTGCTGGATTCAAAGCGCTACACCTCAAAATTTGGATGTGGGGCACGAACAATACAATTTCATATCTAGTGAATCTAGCAGAGGTGAGGTGTTGCGTCTGCGTTCTATTGAGTAGAACATCTATGGCATGTGGCACCATCAAAATTAAGGTGTGCCCCAAAACCATCCCTTCTGTTTGTTTCACTGACGCAGCAGCCGCTGCAACAGCTCGCAAACATTGTGGTAGTGCGCGCGCTACAGGGTCCAGCGCAGAAGAAAAATAGCCACACGGCCTATTTCTTCCACCCTATTCCTGTGTTAAAACAGACAATGTGCATCCTTCGTTCTCATACACAAATAGCCTAAAAACCTTTTCATAATTCGGTGTGCCCAAAACTGGAGCAGAACTCAAAATGGTTTTTAGCAAATCAAATGCTTTCTGACATTCTTCATTCCACTGCAAAGGCATCACAGCATCCTTTTTTGTCAATTCCACCATTGGTTTCACAATTAAAGCGAAGTTTATAATCCATTGACGGCAATAAGAAGCCATCCCTATTATCGGCTTCACACCTTTCTGTGTTGTTGGAATAGGCATACCAGAAATACTCTTTATCCTCTCTGGTATTAATCTTCTCCCTTCCTTTGAAAGTAGGTAACCCAAATAAGCTTCTTCTTTCTGACAGTACTGGAATTTCTTTAAGCTTGCTTTATGGCAATGCGTAGCTAGATGAGTCAATAATAGAACAGTACCTTCTTTACATATCTCCTCCGTGTCAGCAGCGATTAGTAAATCGTCAATGTATTGTAGCAACACACAGTCTGCTGGTAATTCTAACATGTCTAGCTGTTCTTTCAATGCTCTACTATATATACTCGGACTTTCAGTATAGCCTTGTGGAATGCGTGTAAATGTGAATGATCGTCTTCCTAGAGTGAAAGCAAATAAATACCTGCTTTATTTGTGTACTGGAATGCTGAAGAAAGCGTTTTTTAAATCGATAACACTAAAGTATTCTGCTGACGCAGGGATCATTGTCAAAATCGTAGTGACATCTGGCACTAATGGGAATTGGGGGTCTACCACTTTGTTCAGTGCACGGAGATCAATTATGAAACGGTACGGTGCCTCATTACTCCCTTTCTTGTACACGGGAAGAATGGGACTGTTACATACACTACCTGTAATTTCTTCAATCACTCCCAATTTCACTAAATCAGAAACAATGCTTTTCAAGCCTTTTTCTCCTTCTGCTGAAATTTTATACTGCGGAATACGTGGTAGCGTTATTCCTTCTTTTAATGTAATTGTTACTGGCTCTATTTTCAAGCATCCCACATCATTGTCATTCACGGCCCAAATGCAAGTTGGTACCTTATTCAATTCCCCTGATAAAGGTTCTGTCACAAATTCAGAAGTCGGCATAGTCTGGGGACAAATAGTCAAAAATCCCCCATCTGGTGTACAATGGATAACTGCGCTTAGTTTTTTCAATAGATTCAATCCTAAAAGATTTTCCCCACAATGCTCTGTTAAAAGAAATGGACAATGTTCAGTTAAAGGCCCTATTGTCACTGCTACTGATTTGGACTTGGGGTTTATTACTGGGGTATCTGCGAACCCTTCTAAAATATTCTGTCGCCCTGACAGAGGTATGTCTGGAACCATGTGATGATCTATCGAGCACTTTTGTGCCCCCGTGTCTACGAGGAATCTATGCTCTTCATTCCCGATTTTCATCTCTACGTAGGGTCCTTTCTGATTCACGGGAATTGACACTGGTTCCGACCCCTGTCCTGGGCTGTCCTATTGAGGTAACAACACATAATCCGATGTGTAGTCTCCACTGTTATTATAGTATGCACCTGTCTGGTTATCAAAAATGTTCCCCCCTCTCCCTCTACTTCCCGTTTGTACACCCTGCTGATTTTGACTTTGAGTAGTTTGATTCGGAGCCTGGCCTTGATTCTGTGCACCATTCCCATAATTATTTTGGTGCTGCTGCATATGATTTCTGTTGTGACCATTTGTTCCCATGTGCCCTCTGTGATGCCTTCTCTGACTATAGGCGCCTCTATTTTGCAAATGCGGACATTGTGCCCGCCAGTGTCCTTCCTCTCTGCAGTATGCACATTGGTTTAATCCCAAAGGCCCTCCATGCATATTCGAATTTCCCCATCTCTGTTAATTTCTCCTTCCCCTGTTGTGTCCTGCTACCTGCTGGAGCAACACTCGTGTTTTCAAGTTTGTACTATCCCTTGCTTCTCTTTCCTTCTCGGTATTTACCCGGTTCTCATAATATTGGGCCATGTGTAATACTTCTCCTAGCGTTTTTGCTTGCCATGCACTTTCTGAAGTCATTATCAAATTTTGAATCTGAAGTATTAATCCCCTCACATATTTATCCACAAATAACCTTTTCCCTGCTTCCGTACTCACATCGTGTCCACTGAAATCTGTAAATACTTCTTCGAATCTGTTGAAATAATCTGTGCACAACTCATCTTTACCTTGAACACACGCCGTCATCTTGTCCCATTGAATTCCTTTCTCTGGGACCAATTCTTTTAACTTCTGTACTATTTGTGCCGGTAATGCTAACATATTCGCCCCTGGCTGTGCACCCGCTGCTTTATACTTATCTTCCAGTATTAAATTTGCCCACGTGGCACCATAGGCCGTCTCATCATCTACCTTTCTTATTCATTTCCATATGTCCGCTGGCAAAATTACGGGGAATATTAAGTCTATATCACCCATAGTGAACACTGAGGATTGCAATAAAGACTCTACTTCTTTATAAAAACCTGATGGATTTTTCCGTATGTCAGGGATTGTCTGTTTTATATTATTCACTTCCTGTCTAGAGAAGGGAACATGCACGTATTGGGCTGTATAATGTGCTGGGATTACCACAGGTGGCGCACTGCCTACTGCGGGAGTCTCTATCTTCCTTACAAAAGTAGGAGGCACTTCTCTCATGGGGAAAGCCACACTCACTATTCCTCCCCCCTCCCTCATATGCAACAATATCCCCAAGTTGAGGGATAAGGCTGTCTCTCCTGTTCCTCATTCCATCGCACTCTTATATACTGCCAACAATTCAGGAGGGCTCACCTTTTCCCCGCGTATATCTTTGTTTATCAAATATTCAACCATCGTTTGTAACGCTCTCCTTTTCATTGCTAACGTGTATGCATCAAATATTCCATGTATTTCCATTGTGGGAATACTGGGATCTGAAATCCATTTTTGTGCCGCCCGCATACATACTTTTATCTCTGCACTAATTTGCGCTGCTGGTGATGAAAATTGCTGCTGTCTACCCCTCTCAATATTCTTTCTCCCATTCCCCGGTGTGGCGAGTACTTCAGAATACTCTTCATCCAATTCATTCTTTATTTCGAACAGTCGCGTCACATACTCTTCTATTTCTTCATCTCTCTCTCTACAATGGGCTAATGCATTCAAGTCCAACAATCATTGCGGTGGTAACTTCCCAATTAACTTTTTCCATTGTCCCGACAAATATTCCCCCATGCATTCCAACAATACCTTCCTTTCGTTGTTCCTTCTGAAGTCATATAAGGACGCTAGCGTGGATGCCCCATCATTCTCGTCTATATACATTTCCGCCTGTTCTTGCAGCTCCCGCTTTCTCTCCTTACTGATCGCGCTGCGAGTTACTCTCGTACATTCATTCTGCTCAATTCCACTCATGGGAGGGGTGGTCGGAACAGTGGCACCCTCTTGATCAGGAGGTGCGGAGGGGGCAGTGAGAGTGCGATATGTCTGCTGGGGCTGTGGTAATTGCGCAACACTCGGGGCTGGCTGGCTAGTGGGCAGTGCAGTTACTGATGTAGCCTGTGGCTGTGCTGGGATTGGGAGGGGCTGAGCAACGGGAGGGGGTTGAGCAGCAGCTACTGACGTAGTCTGTTTAGTTTCACTCCTCGGGCCCTGTTTTGTTTCAGTTAAAATTTTGTTTATTTATTCGTCCGATGAGTGTAGCTCTCTTTGTGGATATATTTTTTCTATGTTTAATTCATTGCGCTGTCTTGTCTTTCTCAGGCTATTACTCCACTCCTCCTCCTTCTCCTCAGCTTTCTCCGCCTTTGACTTATGCCTGCGTGCATGTTTCTCTCTACTTCTAAATCGGAGCATTGCTTCCCTCCTCCAGTCCCTAAGGATATCAAGTGTCCCAGGGCGTGCTTTCTTACTTATCAACACCTTTTCCAGGTTATCTATACGTTGCATCTCAAAACTCCCATCCCTCGGCCACTGAAGATTTTCTTGTTTTCTGGTTTGCTTATGCCAAGTTTCACAAAACATTATCGCTCCCATACCATACTTTATGTACATATCATAAGCCGGCGTTCCTCCCGGTGGTGCTTCCTGGCCAGTTTCCAAAGATTGTTCGCCGCAGCGGAAAAATCCTGCTAAGGTGGACAATACCCCAGGCATGTTTTAACCTTTCCCTTGGCTAATCAAACTTACTCTGGGTGTTTGATTTCACAAAATCAACTCTCAAGCAATATCAGGATCACTTACGAATCGGGGCACGACTCACCTTATTAGTCAATTTGTCTTTTCAAGACACAATTCATCCATATACTGACACAACCAATGACGTTGTGTCTGCGTATCTCGGCTCTGTCTTGTTTCAGGACCCTCGCCTCCTTATTTTCTGGACAGGGACGTCGATCAGGGATCAGTGGTGTGCAGATCTGAAAAGGAGTCTCTCATCGCTTTTGCAGGGGCGCCCCATACACCTCTTGATCCCGACTCGATCGCTCCCGTCCTCGCCGTTCTTACCGCCTTGCTTATTTTGCAACGTACACGATGGAACAAGTGGGGGAGGGTCCCTATTCGGGCAGCATCTTGAAGGGGCCCCTGAGGGACCCTCGGATGTGGAAACAAGGCACAGTCAACACACTCGAATAGATACGCCAGACACGAGGTTCCGTTCCCAAAATCTAGGGTTTATTGCAATACAAAGAAGTCCCAGTTGGCCAAATGGTCCCACGCTCCGCGACGTGTGTCTAACAGACCTCGGGGGATGCAAGAGAAGAATGAAACGTACATCAGTTACATATATACAAACCAAGCACCTTACAATCAATAATGACACAGTATGACACATTTGATGCAGCCCCCAATTCATTTCCCTTTGAATTAGTGGCAATGATTGACCAGTGTGACAAATATGACACCTTAGACCACCATATTTAGTAACGGTTCGCAATCTTCAATTTTGCAGACACCATTCTTTATTTGCGAGAACACAGCGTTTCTGTTTTTCATGGGCAAGCTGCACGTAGGAGACTGGCACATACCAGACCTCACTATCTCTTAGTTACGAATCTCGCTCTAGAGGTCAGCCCACTCTCTGGGGCAACGCTCTGCTGCCGATCCAAAAAGTGTGTCCTTGTTACATCCAAGTATAAATATAAGTAATGATTATGAATTGAATATATACGATGGCGACTACTATTGGCCGAGCAATGTAGCTAACACAAGTTCGCATGCCCAAGCAACAGTAGAGCCCAGCTCATATTACGCTGATGCCACTAATGAGTACACACATGATAACATATTTAATGGTAATGACACAGCTTGGGCGGGCATGTTCCCAATACATTAACAAAGAGTGAAGAGCTACAAGGAGGGAGGGAAAAGGAGAAGGAAGAGGGGGGCAAAAGGGAAAAGATATGACATTTATCATGACCTGGGGTTAGATGAGATAGAAGACCCTCGTCACCCAGATCAATCAAACAAGTGGTATTCGGACATGAGTGCCACGGTAAAGCAGGCGACAAACGAGAGCTGTTACATTTGTTCGCTCATACCACATGAATCAGGAAGTATGTGCCCCCATCTGGTCGCAACATGTCACGAAGCTAACGTGGGTCACAGCATTGGAAAAAACTATCAAAATACAGAAAGAAGTACCACATGAACTGTGTTTCCATGGGGAAGGAAGAGTGAACATGGGGGGAAACAAAGAAATGAAACAAGACGGTAATCATACCTGACATGAAGAAAGGCACCGCTGCACTAATGGACATGTACTGGACTTGCGGCAAACAAGCCTATCTACACCTCCCAATAGCATGGAAAGGTACATGTGCCTTGGCCACCCTCCACACAGCCCTGATGGTAATACCAGAGAGTCATATACACAGAAAAGAAGGGGAATCGGCTGGCATATCGGCAGCAGGGCAATTGGCTGAACCATCGACAGCGCCCCAAGTGATAACAGAAGCTCCAGCTTACAAACTATTGTCAGAATATGTACTGAAGAAAAAACTATCACGAAGTAAAAGGTCTTCCAATTACATCTCATCAGATTCATCGAAACTCCTTGCTGAGATCCCGCAGAAGTACAAGCTCTTCATCAGCAGAGACATTTTTCGCATCACTCCTTGTCCCGGGACTCCAAGCACGAACAAACGCCAAATTGTTGCAGATAGTGCGCTGGGAGCTCATCCAACTGGCTAACGACACTGAAGAAGGGTTCAACGTTATAAAAATAGAGCTCCGTGCACTGCGCCTAATGACAAATGCAAAACAGATATGTTCTAGATCTCCTCATGGCAATGGACGGTGGTGTTTGCTGAAAAATTGGGGGGGGGGGCGTGTTGCATGTTCGTGCCAACTGAAGATGCTGATAACGGGACACTCTCACATGTGATAACAGCAGTACACAATCTAGGAGAGAGGATGAGAACAGAAGGAGGCGAGGAAGAAAGCACATGGTTTGACAATCTATTCAGCTGGATACCATCATGGGTAAACGTGGCAATGAAAATACTCATCCCCATCATCGTCTTTGTGCTCCTATTCTTCTTTGTGTGCCAACTGGGACTCCGGTGTTGTGAAAAGAGCATGCCTACCTCAACTATGATGATGGTAACAATGGGCCGACCGACAACGGTAGCTACTATGATAGACGCACAAATACAAACAGGGGAATACAACACACCACAATACAGGATGACAGCCATTTACAGGCAATACGGGGACAGGGTTGATAATTTGCACCACACAACAATAAAGGAACCAACAGAGCTACAATGGTACAGAGAGGTATGGGTGGATTTAGATGGAGATGGTGGGATCTACTTGATGTGTACACCAGACGAATATGCCAGAAGAGGGAATAGCCTAAGAAGTGCATGCAGGGCGTGGATGCCAATAAAGGACACCCCCGCATGGGATGAAGCAGTAGTGGAGGCTGAGTATTACCGAAGGGAGAATGAAAAGAATAAAAAATAAAATATTCGTTACTTTAGATGTAACGAAAGGGAGGAATGTGTGGGAGCGAGTGGCCAGCAGGCCCCTCTCTGCCTTCACTTCTCAGTACAAAGCTTAGACCAACTGCCTCCAGTAGTGGGTTCGCCCCTTGCCCTTATGCAAAGTTAACTTTCGTTGACTTTTGTGTAGCTGGAACCACTGAGCAGGACACAGGGCATCCATCTTTTGTGCCCCCTTTCGACTCCATCTTGGCGACCAGGCCTCACTGCGAAAGTACAAAACGCTTCTCTCCCTCTCCTCACTGCGTTCAGGCACACAGAGCACATGGCCCCCACCTTCGTTCCCACTCTGACTGGAAAACTCTGCGGCTCCATTCTCACGCTGAAGCCGGAGGTATTTGCAACAACTAATAAATGTATCACATCCGTCTTCCTCTGAGATCACTGTCCTGGGGGCAACCAGACGTGGACTCCCTGCTCACTGTGCTCAGAGAGACAAAGCTTCACCTCACTGATGAGGCCCAACAAGGCTGAAACACGTGTATGGGGTTGCTTTTGGTACTCTTGTTCAGAGAGGAATTGCCATAGCATTTTGGTGCTGGACTGCCCATGTGGGCGGGACAAAGACTGATATCGTATGGATATTTCCCATCTGTGAAAGGTACAGTGAGCAAAAAGCGTGTGCTGCAAATTCTCATCTCGGAACAGGTTATCATGCCATGTTCTTTCTGGAGAGGAGCGCCTGCTACCTTTTTTGAAATGCATGTGAACCAGCATGAACTAAGCACATAGCTGGTTCATCTCCACAAACGTGTCCTTGCCCCCGCACCGTCGCTGATGGAAACTTACTGCCATTCTGACCCTGTGTCCCTGCAATATATTCCTTTCATGTGCCAGAGCACCGACCATGCCATGATGCCCACCCAGCAGACCCCCAACTAACATTAGACCCCTACTGCAGTATATCGTGCTTAATACTAACAAATGCCACATACCTGAGATTCTTGTGAGACTAACCCTACAGTTCAATGAGAGTATTATAGTGGTCAAGACTCTTAAACCTGTGACCTGTATAACCCAAATGTTATAGATGATATAGACACCTGTGTGATTTGTATAGGGACATGATAAACTACTGAGAGTCTTTTGATCAACCATTATTTAGTGCATGCATTATTTAGAATGTATTTGTTAGCTTAGATAGTGACCACCCTGCTTCACGGTGATCTGACCTTCACCCATTCGGAGCACAGATATCTGAGGTCCATCCTCCCGCAAACCAAGCAACCAACCAGGAGGAAGAGATGATGCCCACACCTAAGACACCACCCTGGCTGACCAATCCGGATCCAACGTAGCATCATATGTTAGATATGTCATTGTGCCTATATAATGTACTGTAACATTAATTTTGCCAGAGCGCTCTCAGAGATCTAGATAAACTTTTCCTTGAACTCTCGCAGCCTGCTCTCTTTGCCTTATTCCCCGTCCGGGGAGTGTCCGTTTTATTCTCTTGCACGTGGAAGACGGGGAGGGCACAAACACAGCTCACAGCTGCAGCATCAGGTAGCACAGACTATACGAAGCACTGTCCCACTGTGTATGAGCAGCAGTGTGTCATGTTGCTGAATTGGAGGCTTCCCGCTGTCTCCGGCTGTATTACTCCTCACCTGTGGCCCACAACCCTCTCGGTCAGCACAGGGGAGAAACTAGATGAAATTTGCAGCATCATTGCCGTTCAGGACCCCAAGATCGCAGAACCCCATTCAGCGTAGTTCTGCTGCGAGCGCGGGCAGCACACCGGTACAGCCCTTCCCCCCTAAAAGGCCTCCAAGAGCCGCAGGCTCAGTTACTGCTGCGGCCGCCTTCAATGTATGTGCCGGTGGATTGCTGGTGTACGCACACCCGCCCACCCGGCAGCTCGCCTCACCGCTAAGTTTCCACTGGAGCACAATCTCCACAAGGTCCGGCCAAGATCTGCTAGAATGTGGGTGCAACCCAGTGCAACCACGGAGATACTGAGTTTGGTCTTCTGAATATTAAGGATATTACTCGGCCCGAAGCACAGAATCAGACGACCATTCTAGCTGCTGCTCAGCAGCGCCACCAGCCTTCAATATTCTAAAATATCACATCTAACCGTATAAACAGTAGGGTGGCAATCAGAAAGGAAGTAGAGAGAATCTCATCTTGTTTGTTATGGTAATGTATTTCAGTTTTTCATTATAAGAAGAAAGGTGAGAGAGAGAATTGTGGGTGTTTGGAAATTGTGAGAATGGATAACTACCAGGAGTGGTTGGAGGAAAATGTCCCCACAGAGGAGAAATTCCAGGAAGAGGACGATGAGGAGCTGCCTCCAGGAGGCGGTTCCAGATGCTCTGGATTATCTGAGTTTATTGTTTATGTTCCTATAAAATGCATTAAACAATAATACATGTTAGTAAAGCTTGTTAAAGAAGATGGTATTGAAAGTGAAATGTGTGAGTGAGGTATTTATATTTAATGGTGTTTTTCTCTCTCGCTTAGGTTTGGGTCATGGGTAGGAGTTAGCATGAGTTCCATGGGGAGGGAGAAACATGCTACCATGATAATAACAGTGAATGCTTCTGGGCAAGAGAGTTATTGGCTCTGGTAATGTCATGGGGCTATGGCTAATGCACTTGCTTCTTTTTGGGTCTGTAAATTGGCATCAGGTTTTCTATGATCTAAGCAATAAATGTTGGTAATTGTGGTTTTAGGTATGCCTTAGCGTGGTAAAGCAGATGGTGTTGAAAGTGAAATATGTGAGAGATGTATTTGTATTAATGATGTTATTCACTGTAGGTTAGGTGTAGGCCATGAGTAAGTGTTAGCATGAGTGCCCCGGACAGCGTATGCCACCATGATAGTAGCATTGAATACTTCTGGCAGTGGCGGTACTGGGACTGCTAGTGTTATGAGGCTAATGTTTCACTTGGGTCTGTAAGTTGGTATCAGGTTTTCTATGACCTAAGTAGTAAAGGTCAGTAATAGAGATGAATATGGTTTTAGGAATGCCTTAGTGTGGTAAAGAAGACAGTATTCAAGGTGAAATATGCGAGTGAGGTATTCATAGTTACTGGTTAGTAATCTGTGTGCTACTAGTAAAAGTACTTTGAAGTTAATTATGTCTTTACTTGTTTTATAATATCAAGTCATTTAAGTGAGGAAAAGGATTCTTGGGCAGCCACCAGAGGACTTGCCAAAGGATGACATTAAAGAATCTTTGAATGAAATTAAGGTTATTTAGCAGAGAATTGTGCTGGAAAATGGGATTGCTAAAAAAAGGAAATTATGGACTGAAAGAAAGTTGGATCGTCTGATTGTGGGCAATTTTGATACTTAAGGTGGTTCCTCTTTTGGAGATAAGAAAAGAAAAAAAATTCGTACAACCACTTTCCTTCATAATATTTTTCTTTTAAATCTAAGTTTTGCTTCTTGTTATAACTTTTAAAAGTGCTTGTGTTACAGGTGTTGGAAGATGTAGTAATAGTTAAGTG
This sequence comes from Ambystoma mexicanum, assembly GCF_040938575.1. NCBI lineage: Eukaryota > Metazoa > Chordata > Amphibia > Caudata > Ambystomatidae > Ambystoma > Ambystoma mexicanum. Next base: position 829,081,261 of record NC_090939.1, read on the forward strand.
ATTGAAGGGTTGTGCATGAAATTATGGTCTGTGTGTGCCTGATGGCCATATTACTTAACTGCTTTGCTTGAATAAACGGGACACTATTAGATTGTGACCTGTTTATTCAAACACAAAAAGATTAACAGCATCTTATGTTAAAAAGTCAGGGTGCTAATACGATAGCGCAGTCGCTGCACTATAGTTAAGTTGAATAACAAGCTAAAAAATGCTATTGAGGCCTACTCCGACTAGAGAAAAAGTCCACATTTCTGCCTAGTGCACCGCAAAAACCACTGGACGGATTTGGACCAGGTACAAAACTACTTGGACACGAAGCAATGACTCGATTCCCAGGAGGGGACTTTGGTTACTGCGTCTAGCAGTTTTAAAAATATTTGGTGAAGAAGGGGTTGCCCCCTTCTCCCAAAATTATAGCATATAACCCATGGTGCTTAGCAGGAGCGAGAGGGGCTTTTCACAAATTAAAAGCCACCATTTCTTTTGGTTCGATGAGAGAGATAACCGCGGTTATTACGGGAATTACTGCGGCTGGACAAAATGCCATTTTGAGGGTGGAATAGCATTAGACTAGAGGTGGGGACGGGGAAGGAGGACACCATGTGAAATTGGGAAGTTGGGGGGCTGGCAACCAAGCTTAGAGCTTGAACGTTTTAGCATGACCACTTCTATTCGGCAGGATAACCGTGTTCATAAAAGAAAACGCAATCCGGAATGAACTGGGGTTCTTTACAGGCACCTGTAGATAGCCATTTGTAGTACATTGCTAGAGGCCTGGTAGTGTGTTTAAAATATACAGATTGCACGGACGAAGGACATGGTCACTGACCAGGGCCAAAGGCCCTGGCTAGTTGGCCGAAAAGACATGGATAGTGGTCACGGCCTAGTGGGTCAAAAAGATATTGGGGGAATATGTACAGAGGACACGGCCAAAGGCCATGGCTCGTGGCTCGGTATTGTTTTAAAATATATAGTGGGCAAGGCCAAGGGCCGTGGCCACCTTGTGGGTTCAAAAGAAACATATTGGGGGAACATGTTGAGTGGACACGGCCAAAGGCCATGGCCACTGGCCGGCCATGGTTAGTGGCCCTTCCCAAAACTATGGTACAAAAATAACCTTGAAATTCACTGAGAATACTTTAGGTAGGGTGCAGTTAAGTTGAGCCTATTTAATGCAATGAAACCATTGAAATTCAGTGAATGTCGGAAGTCATGACCAGCTTAACTCGGCACGTACCGTTGCAAAGCCCATGAGCACATATATTATAAGAGAAGGGATTCACAATGACATACCAAATGGCATTATGGGAGACATAGCATTATGGGGTACATGAACGAGAGCACGTCGAGTGAAGCTGGTCATGACTTTCCACGGTTTATAGTAAAAATATCGAAAACAAAATAGTCGAAAGTCAAAATATCGAAAAAAAGTTACAAAAAAAAGTCAAATTTCTTTTTCATTACGTTTTGTATTCGAAAACCCCCCATTTTTTTTTTACCTTTTTTTTTTACATGCGAGAGCCAAAAAATAAATATAAATAATAAAATAAATTTTTGGGGGATATTTTGACTGCACACCACTTTCCACATCTGCTGAATTCCAAGGGTTTTGTTGCGTTAAATCTGCTCAGCTTAACTGCACCTTAACTGAAGTTTCTTCAGTAAATGTATAGTATATTTGATGGTAGGCTGAACTGGCTTATTACAAGAGCGGTGCCGCTTGTTACGCATTTTCCATAGCTTTGGCCTAAACCCTTGTTCTTGGGGTGTGACTGACTGATGCAGTGTCCTGTGTCATGTTTCACTGGCCACATCCCCCTCTGGGCCACTGCTCTCACTCTGCTTTCTTGTCCATCACTCCATCTGGCTCATCGTTCACCTCTCTCTCCTGTCCCCCTCTATTGTGACTATTGGTTAAGCTTTTTCAAATTTGGACTTTGAGTCAGATCTTCAAAAACTGGAGCATCTAAAATAGAGCAGAGGGTGTGCTGTTTTTAGAGGCCCCATTTTTGGAAATGAGGAGGTGACTTTATTCTCAAAGGTGATCTGCACATGTCCTGGGGTTTGACCGTTTTCGCATGACCACTTCTATTCGGCAGGATAACCGCGTTTATAAAAAAGAACGCAATCCAGAATGAAAGTGTTTCACGCAAAATGACAAGTGTAGGGGGAAAGGGAGAGGGCTAGGGAGGGAAAGAGGACCTGAGGGTAGTGGGGGGAGCATGCCAAGAGGAGGGGGCACTTGGTGAGGGCCTGGCAGGGCAGGGAAGAGCTTTGGATTTTGCACAGTTTTTACAGAGAACTGCAGTTCTTTGCGGGCGCCTGCAGATAGCCACAGCTATTTGTAGTACATTGCCACTATATCCACGTTTATGGGGGAAGAATTCTGAAAAAAGAGAGTTAAAGAATTGGTTTAATACACATTCAATGTAATTTTACAGCTACAGTGAGGTGGGGGCCATAGCTAGTGGCCCAGTAGTGTTTTAAAACATCTATACAGTGAGCATGGCTGAAGGCCAGGGCCCAAAAGGCATGTATTGTGTCCAGAAGAAACATATTGGGGGAACAATATGGACATGGCTAGTGGCCCGGTAGTGTTTTAAAATATACAGTGGGCATGGACAAAGGCCGTGCTCACTTGCCAGGGCCGAGGGAGCTGGCTAGTTGTCCTGAAAGACATGTATAGTGGCCACAGCCAAAGGCTGTGGCCTCCTAGTGGGTAAAAAAAACACATTGGGGGAACATGTACGGTGGCCATGGCTAGTGGCCCGGTAGTATTTTAAAATATACAGTGCGCATGGCCAAAGGCCATGCTCACTGACCCGGGCTGAAGGCCCTGGCTAATGGGCCCAAAAAGACACGCATAATGGCCATGGCCTACTGGGTCGAAAAGAAACATATTGGGGGAATATGTACAGTGGTCACGGCCAAAGGCCATGTCTAGTGGCCTGGTAGTGTGTTTAAAATATACAGTGTGCACGGACGAAGGCGGGAATTGCTGCAGCTAGCCAAAAACGAAAAGTGGAAAAAATTCCATTTTGAGGTGGGTGGGAAAAGGATGCAATGGCATCAGACTAAAGGTGGGGAGGGGAAGGAGGACACCATGTGAAATGGGGGAGTTGGGGGGTTGGGGGGGCTTGGGACCAAGTTTAGATCTTGAACGTTTTTGCATAACCACTTGTATTCGGCAGGATAACTGAGTTTATAAAAGAAAACGCAATCCGGAATGAACTGCGTTTATTTGCAGGCGCCTATAGATGCCATTTGTAGTACACTACTAACGGCCCGGTAGTTTGTTTAAAATATACAGTGCATATGGACGAAGGACATGGTCACTGGCCAGGGCCAAAGGCCCTGGCTAGTTGGCCGAAAAGACATGTATATTGGTCACGGCCTAGTGGGTCGAAATGAAATTAGGGGAATATGTACAGGGGATATGACCAAAGGCCATGGCTAGTGGCCCGGCATTGTTTTAAAATATATAGTGGGCAAGGCCAAGAGCCGTGGCCACCTTGTGGGTTCAAAAGAAACATATTGGGGGAACATGTCGAGTGGACACGGCCATGGCTACTGGCCGGCCATGGTTAGTGGCCCTACCCAAAACTATGGTACAAAAACAACCTTGAAATTCACTGAGAGTACTTTAGCTGGGGTGCAGATAAGTTGTGCAGATTTAACGCAATGAAACCATTGAAATTCAGTGAATGTGGGAAGTCATAACCAGCTTAACTCGGCACGTACCGTTGCAAAGCCCATGAGCACATATATTATAAGAGAAGGGATTCACAATGACATACCAAATGGCATTATGGGGGACATGCACGAGAGCATGTCGAGTGAAGCTGGTCATGACTTCCCACATCTGCTGAATTTCAAGGGTTTTGTTGCGTTAAATCTGCTCAGCTTAACTGCATCTTAACTAAAGTTTCTTCAGTAAATGTATAGTATATTTGATGGTAGGCTGAACTGGCGAATTACAAGAGCGGTGCCGGTTGTTACGCATTTTCCATTGCTTTGGCCTAAACCCTTGTTCTTGGGTTGTTAATGACTGATGCAGTATGCTGTGTCATGTTTCACTGGCCACATCCCCCTCTGGGCCACTGCTCATCGTTCACGTCTCTCTCCTTTCCTCCTCATATTGTGACTATTTGTTAAGCTTTTTCAAATTTGGACTTTGAGTCAGATCTTCAAAAACTGGAGTATCTAAAAATAGAGCAGAGGGTGTGCTGTTTTTAGAGGCCCCATTTTTGGAAATGAGCACGTGACCTTATTCTGAAAGGTGATCTGCACATTTCCTGGGGGCAGATGCGTAGTGCAAATGATGCTCTGGCCGTCCATCTTGAACGAAATTGGTGTTTGGAGCTCTCTCCTGACACTAATGTTCTACAGGCTCCCAGTGCCGTTCACCACAACAGCCCCTTTATAGGCCTGTCACTGTAAGATATGATCCCACAAAATTATTTTCTATTCAGTTTGAGGAATAGAAATGCAGGTGAGGCAACAGCGGTTAATATCTCTGTTGTGAAACTGAAAAATAATATATATCCTGTCATGCAACAAGCACCGACTCTGCGCATATTCCAAGCAGAAGCATGAGGTTGTCTTAGATTTTTTACGGCTTTAAAAAGGCATCCTTTTTGTGAAATTGGAATGCGCTTTTAAATGTGCAGAAATGCCCTCTGATTTGCGGATATGCACATAGCTAAACAAGCACACATGAATCAGTGTTTATAAGATGCAGCTAATCACATGGGCCTCATTACACGGACGGCGGTAAGGGTTAACGGTCACCGTTAATGGCAACGGTGACCGTTAACCCTTACCGCCGTACTACGAGGTCCTTTTGCGGGTTGGAGGAATCAACGCCTGCTTCTTGCAGGCGTTAAGTACCAACCCGCTAAGGGACCTCGGAGCTAATTACGGCACTGCAAAATTGCGGTGCCGTAATTAGCGCCTTCCCCATTCCCATAGAGCCCTATGGGGCAGAAATGGGAATGGGGAAGGGCAATGGCGGAAGGGGGATTTACCGCCCCTCCAACCTTGGAATGGGGCGGTAAATCCCCTTTCCGCCAAGGCGGTGCCGGTAATTTACCGGCATGGTCCAGGGTGCTAATAGCACCCTGGATTACCGCCTTCCGTGTAATGAGGCCATGTTCTTTGTGGATTAGGTGACTCCTTTTTTGGTGCAAGTGATGTAAAAAAAAAAAAAGTTCCTTTTACTTTGCGGTGTGGCGCTGTGCAGTTCTTATGATTTATGTGTCCTTGTTTATGACGTTGAGGCCATCAACCTAGAAAATCGACTATAGGAGGACCGTACTGTGTTGCACTGGAAGTTAAAAGTATTTCTTTTTTTCTATTTAAATACCCTTTGCACCTGTGTAGAAAACCTCAACAGTGGTAATCGTGATGTACAGGTCAGTGGCAGGCTGAATCTGCTGGTCATTTATTTTTAATTTGTATTTATTGGGTTTTTATAATGTGCTTATACACAATGGGCCTGATTCATGGAACGTTTTCCTATGGAATTGCGCCATTATAAAACACTTCCATGAATCAGGCCCAATGTGGTTCAAGGCGCAACAAGACAAATGGGGGGCAGGAATGATAAAACGAAAACGGTCCTACTAGGCCTTGTGACATTCAGATCGTGCAAGTGCAGTAAAAAGAACTGCAGGGGAGAGGGGAGGTGGAGGAGTGCCAGACGGATTTTAGAGTGCACGAGGAGGCCAGGTGGACAGAGCCCAGGGAGTGCAGGGATGGAAGGTCCACATGCTAAGTGTGAGGAAAGGCTCTGAAGGGGCAGGCCTAGCCAGTATACTGCAGGGCAAGGGAGACTAAAAGGGTCTGATGTCCACTTTGAGGGACCCTTGGTTCACTGGGGCCTTTAACTTGGGTGGCGGGTGTTATTGGCATGGTCAACCCACCACCTTGATGTATATTGCCTCATTTGCACCCAGGGAAGGGCTCTTAACCAATTAGGTGGCTTGAAATTTGTGCGAGAACACACTGAATATCGCCCATAATTTTCAGCCACCTGAGGCCCTTTCCCTGGTGGTGCCATCTTTATTGTTGGGAGGCAACAGAGATTGCCTCTCTTTTGCCTCCACACACCTCCACCCTCTCTCCATAGACCCATGTGGTGTGCCCGTCTAGGCTTGGCTGGAGGCTGTTACCAGCAATGTATGCCCTGGGATGCAGGGGTGATAGCTACATGTTAAATGACATGACCTGCTATTTCTTGCTTAACCTTAAACCCACTCTCACCCCAGGTTATTCTGAAAAGAGCCTTTTGGGGGTAAAGAAAAGGATGGGGTGGGGAGAATGTAGGTAAAATAGGATGAAAATATGCATTTTTTATATAAACAAGCACAGGAAAAAACAGCCCTGAAACATACAATAAACAAATTCTAATTAAACAGAAACAAATATTGGCAATTTCTTCCATGATCCACCCAGGTGTCCTCAATTGTCTTAAAAGGAGTTGCTTTCAGTCCCATTGGCATAACTCACTTTCTGCAGGTGAATAGACAACCTCCTGGAGACCTGCATTGGCGTGGAGTGGCCAACCCAAGGGATGCAGAGGAGACACTCCCATCATTGGCAGCAGATGAAGAAGATGGGTGAGGTTCAGAGGATGATGAAGTTGGTCGTGGGGGTTCTGCTTCCTCTGTTGCCTTTGGTGCTGTAGGTCTGGAGGTGGATTGCAAAGAGGTGCAACCAATCCGATATTCTGCTGTCGGAACCTGCTCCTGAAACGTTCATCCACTTGCCGCCAGTGGTAACTTATCAGGTGGTTGCCAAATTCAGCGATGGCCAATCTATGTGCAAGAAACATAGAGAATCCTCTCCTGCGTACTTATCCATAAAATGCGCACGGTCCCTTTTCAACATCACAAACTGCAGTCTCTTGGGTTACTTTAAAGTACTGCCAGCATAATGAGGCTGTAAAACTCCTCTGGGGGGACATTATGGGGCGGATCCGGCTTCTCTACTCATTGTGCATCCTCTTTGATGTTTTCTTGGTCTTCTGGGACGGTGACAACCTTGAGGTCTTCTTCCCTGGAGTATACCTCAGGATGTTGTGTCTCCATCTCCAGAAAAAATATAAAAAGGGAAAGAAAAAACTAAAATGTAATAGAAAGATCAAAATATCCTTAAAGAAGCAAAAAACAATTATAAAAAAAACAGAAAACAAAGTACAACAAAGGTAAACGCAAAGGAAAATGTTTTGGGTAGGAAATAGTGGCAATGCACAAATTTCGTAGACAGCATGTTCACTGGGTCTACCTAAATGTGTCTCCAAAGAAATGATAAGATGTAAGCTTTTGCGCAGCATCTATGTGATTCGAGAGCTGTTATGAACCAATCAGCTCTCGAATTTCATAGCGTTCACGTGCCCTTTGGCCAATTTGTTTACAGATTCTTTGTACGTGTGATTCTCAAATTGAAAAGAAATTAGTATTTTGTTTTTATTCTTTTTCTATTATGGATTATTGAATATGTGAAGTGACAATTTTGTTGCTGATTAGATTTGGTGTGGCACACATATTTTCTAAGAATGTTATATGTATGCTTTTTCCTTATATGAATCTACTGACAAATCTACATTTGAGAATTAAATCTTTAATGAGTTAGTGCTGCCTAAATTGCGGCTTGAATCGAGAAGTTAAACAAAATAGTGTTTTTTTTTCTTCAACGATTTTGTGTTGGGTTGTAGTTAGTTGATGTGGTTCTCGATTCACAGTTTCTTCACATCTCACTTTTTTCTTAATTCTTGATCTCATAATCCAATCAGATAAAATCTAAACAATACATGAAACTCATGCATATACTAAGAAAGTACAGGGACGAGTAAGAAGGGGTTTATGGTGTGAGATTGTGATTTGTGATGAGTGTTTGTGATGGAAACAAAATACAAAAAGGAATGGTTTATCATGTTATGAGTAGTGTGTTTACTATATGTCAGTGGTCTTCAAGCTATGCTTTTGCAGATATTTTGGGCTACGTGTCCTGTGATCTATTACCATTAATTATGTTGGTTAAAGCTAATGGGAGTTGTAGTCCAAAGGATATTGGGGCTCATTACAAGTACGCCGGTCCAGAAACAATGGTGCCGGTAAGCTTAACAGCACTGTTGTTTCCGGACCGGCATACTACAGGTCTGCCTGCCGTAGCCGCCGTGCTCTACAGGCCTGACCCTGCCGGGCACAGCGGCCACAGTAGGCAGACCATCACGGAAGCACCGGCAATAGTGCTGGTGCTTACCTCGTGCTCACTCCGATAGAGTCCTATTGGACATCAGTGGAATGACGACTTACACTTTACCGGCGCCTGACTTCCTGGACCGCCGGGGGTTGTAATCTCCCGATGGCACCGGGAAGTCAGGCGCTGGTAATTTATTCCGAGTCCGGCAGTAACCCGCCAGTAGCACCGGCAGGGCTACCGCTGGGCTCAGAATGAAGCCCATTGAGAGCCAAGGGTTGCAGTATCCTGCTATATGTTAATAATGTTCAATTATTACAATGTTATAATCTTTTGTGGGGATACTGGTTATGTATCTCAATCTGATATCAGCACTTTCCTCTTCCTCATCACAGTACTTTCTTTGATCGCAAATCATGTATTTGTTTTTAAGTTCATATTCATGAGTAGTCATTAAAAGGACTTTTGGGTTTATAATGTGTAAAGCATATTTGTTCAGAAGTCATGTAGGCATGATTTAATTTTCTGTAGGAACAAAGTATTTCTAACAAGTATTAGATGGACCCCATCCTTTCTAAATAATTCACTAATGCAGTATTTGATGTTGATATTGTTGATGCTCATCATTTGGTGGTTGGATAGGAACACATAAACTACTTTGTTAATGTTTTCCTACATTTTTCAAGTTGTCTGTTTAGTGTCTGCGCTATTTTCCATGTTTGCCTTTGTGCAATGTCTGAAAACACAAATTACGTGTTTGTAAACATGTCCATTAGCTTTTGGAAATCATGTTTAATGATGAAAGAAAGAGCAACCCATCTGCAATATGCACCATCTTCAATATCCAATATCATTACGACCACAGTGAATTATGATGCTGTCTGGATGTTGGTTCCGTCTTAGTTTCAATAACTCATGGAATATTTGTTCCCATCTCATGCCTTTGATTCCTTTCCAATGATTTGTAAATGCATTAGTACAAGGTCCTGGTGAATGTGTCTATTTATGCACTAAATCATGAGGCAATTAACCCAAGAATGACCTATCATGCACGCATTTTCTTTCCTTGCTGCATTCTGGCTCTTGTTGTAACTCTGAGAGAGTTGTAACAGAATGGTGATGGACCTAGGTGTCTAATTGTTTCAGAGGAAAAATAGTGGAATTTGATTGGATGGTTCGAAAAGTAATAGTTTCATTTGACAGACATTTTATGAGATTGGGTTTTGAGATATGTATCAGATGGTGAGGTAATGGATTAAACCATTTTGTGGCATTGGGATATTGTTGTTAGAAATTCATTCCGTCCGAGACATGCCCTGCTCCCTGCAACCCCGATGGAAACGGCACTATGTAGCTGCCATCGCAAGGTTTTCCCATTGCACATTATTTGTGGAAGAACAAAATGCCCCCTCCAAGATGGCCACTGTGTTATATCATGCTAACCAAACATAGGTGTCCATCAAGTGGGACCATGCTGCCCATCCCAAGATGGCCACTGGCATAAAATCTCACCTGGCAGTCGGTATCAGCAAGCAGTCAGTATAAAAGCAGGCCACAAGCAAGAAGCAGTGTCTTGCAATGCAGATCCTGAGATGCCATTTGAAATTATAGGTATTTAGCCTTCCTTTAGCTTTCTCATCTGTACAGACCGCTTATCTAAGCGATCGCTACTAAGCCCTTTATTTGTTTGTCTGAAATCCTGGACCCTTCACTCTAAACCCTTTCTCTTAAACTGGAAGTTATTTTACATTCCTTTCAAGATACCTTGGTGGTTTGAGCTCCAAGACTGGAGATTAAAGGGATTATTGTTATACTGTGGAAAGGGGAAAGAACTTCCTAATTAATCACTATTACTGACACTAATTGGTTGTTATTGCTTCCACTGCAGCTCCTGTTTTGAGGCACCAGGATATCTACCTGAAGCGTCTATGTTATGTTACTTCTGTTTTGGTAGTCATAGTCCCCTCCTCTGTCTCAGTGCTGAAAAGGGAGTAGTCTCTGACATCCAAATTAGGGGTAGACCCTTCTTCGTGACTCCCAGGAGGTCGTCACGGTTTGTAGAATCAAGGTTCTGACAATAGTTCTCTTTCTTTGTTTGATATTTAGATTTAGATCTGGTGTTCTTTTGCCTCAGGGCTGACCTTTTGACTTGTCTTCAGTGAACTTGACAAGTGTCACGTTCTACTGCGCGTCTGTGATTTTTTATCTGTTAAATTGTACATTAAGCACAATTGAGAGACTGTGATTACATTGGACATCTCTTTAAAAACATTGTAAGTCTTTTTTTAGTATGTTTAGTATACATTTTATGTATGTGCATGAGTTTGTGGGTAAGAGATGCATAGATAATAATTCTCATTTCGAGAGAAGTTCAAAGCCACGCTATACTTTGTGAAGGCATCATAAAGCAAGACACAGGCAACAGATTCAAAGTTCAAACAAAAGGTTTTTATTAACTTAAATGCCAGGGTGGTTGAAGGCCTCACTTGCCCTAAGCTAAGGTAGGATTTCAAAAAAGAAACTGCACTTGTCCTCATCCCCTCCTCTCTCCTGTACTGTCTGTGAACTTGCACTATCTGAACGTACCATGCCTTAAAGATCGTCTATCTTCCCTGTCTCCCATCCTTGCATGGTGAAGTCTCCATGCACTTGGAAAAACTGCAGAATTGTCATCAAACCTATTTTCTGTTATCTACACTGTGCATTGTATTAAATGCACTTACTCTACCGGTGCAGCCTTGCATCGTTCAGAAATTCAAGGGCTCTGAATGACTGTTGTGCTCTCTCCTTGAGTGCTTTGAAACAATTGCCTTGTGTATAGGCGCTTTGCAAATAAGCATTACCATACCATAATGAGTCAAAAAGTTAAACTTAAAAGTCTGTTTCCAAAACCTATAATTGGCCTCACTACTACAGCTGAAAAATGTGTAGGGATGTCAGAAATAAAAGAAATAGAGTTCCAAATAAAGTTCTGAGCTTCTTACAGCGCCAGGCTTACTTTTCAGCTCCCCTTCCCGAAGTTCAAAGCAGTTTCACAAAACTCTTGGGGTTCCCTTCCACAAGTTGAAAGCAGTTGCACAAACCTCTCTGGGTTCCTTTCCCCAAGTTCAATACAGTAACAAAGTATTGGGGTTCCCTTCCCCAAGTTTAAGATAGAAGGTTCGAAGTTCAGAACAAAACAGTTCACACAAGATTGGGATCCTCCTCAACCTTCTTTCTAGGGTTAATCTTCACTTGTCCATCAACTTGCGCCTGGTACAACGCAAGTATTTTCACCCATACTTTCATTGATTCGCTCCTTTTAATGTGAAAACTCTTGCCTTTAGTTTGCTTATTCATGAAGGGCACTTGGTCTAGTTGCACTTGTCGGACCACACAGTCCACAAATTACAGGTCATACAACCGATACCCCTTTTCCATCTGTTTTACCAACAATTGTACACTGCTTTTCTTTGGCAGTGATGAGTATTTCTTGTATCAGGATTATTTTCTTCAAACATTGTATTGCGACTAGCTTTACGACCATGCACTTCATTACACTTTTGACACGTCTCTGGCTCTTGCCCATACAGGTTTTCTCTTAACCTGTAGATCTTTGACCACTTGGCTTGTGTTAATACTTGTTTCTCTTGTCATCCCCTTCTTGGGACTTTACTTGTTTTTCATTCTGTGGCATTCACCACCTACATAATGTTGCTTTTCTTCCATTTAAAACACACCAAGTATTTACTTTGACTCTGTGCTGCATTCATAAATGCTTATTCAGGCATGCCCCTTATTTGCTTTAATTCTTTACGGTATTCAATAATGCTTTCAGTCCGTTCAGCAATTGAACTTCAATATTAAAAAGTGCTTATTACATTTTTAAAACTGTGTGATATTCTGGAAAGGCTTATTGATGGTTTTCGGAGCACCCCGGTGTGAGTGTTCCTCATCTTCACTCACCGGCTTCAAATGGCAGCTCCCATCGGTTTCGTTCCTTTCCCTGCTTTGGCTTTCCAGCTTCCATGGTCTCCGCTCTTCTCTAGCGGAGGTTGGGGAGAGCACTGCTCAATTTCCCAAGGTCCACATAGACTGGAATGCTTTGGCGCCCCACAACTCCTGCTTGCGCCTGACACAGAGGGTGCATTGGACTTCCCAACCTTTTCTGGGCCTGCCTCGGCCCCAGCATCTCTGTCCTTGCCTGACACGGCTTCCTGAGCTTGTGTCTCCTGCTCCTGTCTCTCCAGTCCACCAGCCTCCAGCTCCAGCCAGCTCCATGCTCCAGCCTGATGTGCGACTTCTCTCGTTGTGAAAATCCTGCATTTTTAAATCCTTTCAGCTTACTAAGTGACGACAGGTGGTGGTCATTTAGTCAAATTGCCTGACCATAGTTAAAGGGACATGCCTGGCTTCTAACTCTGAATTCCTCCAGAGCTCTCTTCTTCGTCTCAGTACCAGAGTGGTATTTGCAGAGAGTTGCATAAACGGAATTATTCACAACTCTGTGTTGTCTTCTCCTCACTTTGGTATTTGGCTGACATTTATTGGAATTAGCAGTGTGAGGCTGACAATAACTTGTAAAGGTTGTGGGAACCGAGGGTTCCTTTTGATAAGGCAATGGGGAATACCATGTCTCGCCTGAGGCTTCCCTCTCCCAAATCCCCAAGGACCCTCCACCCAGATGATTCTCCCTTCGCTTCTCCACCCCGAGGGTCAGGATCCAAAAGCGATGGTCTTTCCCTGACCACCTGAGTAGAGGACCCAAGGGGAGTGGGTGTGAGGACCCCCTCAGGTTATTCACAATTTATATTGTGCTTTGATTTTATTTGCAATGCATTTTTCATCATCTGCAGGTTAGGTTTTTGAATCTGCATGTTCCTACACACATTTCTCGATGTTTTTGTTTAGTGAAACTTAAAACTTTTATTTAGGATGTTATCTATTATTTGGTGTAGGGGAAACTCTGAGGGTGATGGCAGGTATAGATCTTTAGGGTTAGTTTTCAGAAGAGTGTACTATGATAGATGGAGAAAACGTACTATTTTCCATGATTTCGGGATTCGAAGTGACAATATGGTTCGTAGATCTAGATTCGACATCGGAGACTAATGAAAAAACTAAAGATTGAGTATTATGTACAATGTATGTTGAATTAAATGTGATTGTTGAATCGAGATTTTTTGCATTGATGCCTATCTCACGCTTTTCATCTGGACACCGTATTGATAATTCATAGCATTTGGTTTGACTTCTCAATTTGAGGATGAAATTTGCGCTTTGATTTTCGAATCGTAATGTCTGGCTAATAGAATGGATTTCCTTGTAAAATGTACAGTGAGGTACAGGTGTTGTAGAATGGATTTGAAATGTGTAGATTTGTTTTTGTTGTTTCATAATTCTGCAACCTGAGATCTCCAGATGTTTGAGACTACAACTCCCATTATTTCTCTCCTTTGGGTATGGTGGCTAAGGTTGAAGGGAGTTGTAGTCCAAAACAGCCAGAGAGTCAAGGGTTGGAAATGCCTGGCCTAGGGGTAGGAGTTATAGGTTTCTGTTGATAGTTTTATGTTGATAAAAAATAAATATGCAATTTTATATTAATGTGTGCTACGTTTTTACCATTCTGTTGTATGTTTCTTTCACATCAATTTACATATTCAAGTGTTGGATGTTAATCTTCGCATATTCTTTACATCTGCAATCAACATTTTAACGGTAAACTTTACAGTGCTATGAAGTGGCATGTGTGCAAAATAATTGTTTATCAAAATATGGTTACACATAGGTACGTGACTGTGGAAGAAAGGGCGATTTGATGAAATGGTTTGCGTGTGCATGCTGTTTCATTTGTGGTGTAATGGGAAGTGTTCCGGTGAGGCTTGGTTCTCATCAAAGGGTTGCAGTTCTCTAGAAAGACCTTAGTTTCAGAAAGGCTCCAGCTGTTATTGCTTATTTTTGTACTTTTGAGAAGGGGGATTCCTATTTGCAGCTTGGACATTTGTCTGAGGTGTAAATACTTGTTTTACCTTATTTTTCATTCATTGGAGATGGGGTTTGGGGTTTGTAATTAAAAACTATCTGGCAAGGATGTGAAAGCTTGAACTGTTTTGATTTTAATTTACTAATAAAATGATACGGTTACTTTAATCTCTGAAAGGGCAATCTGTTGATTCGATTCACCTTCAATGGCTCCATGCCAAAACTTTAGTGTGTATTTGTGTCCTGTGGCATCAGTATTCTGATTTGCAGCAACAGTTCTGCCAGCGGGACGGAGCAGATTCAGAGATCATAGCTATCTTCCAGTCACAGTGGTACCCAGGACTTCCCTGTGTTGAAGCACCTCTGCAGTTGTGTGTCAGCCTTTCCTGTGTCTGGGAGCATGAGAAAAGGACTGAGTTTGCCCCTGATCCCCGTAACGCGAAACCTAGCACTCTGAAAGCCAAGAGAGCTAGGATCATAGTGGATTTGTCTTTGAACTGCTTGGTGCTGTGTTTTCAAGGACCGCTTGACATATTTGACCCACCAGGATCACCTTGTGCTGCCTTTTGTACTCTCTCGATCTCTTCATAGTTTGCATAGTGCCTAGAAGTCTACTTTGGTGGTGCAAACTGCAAAAAGGTGAAATTGTCTGTTCTTTTGCCCCATGGTCCCTTTTGTGGGCCTTGGATACTGACTAGCCTTTGCTTGCCTTTCGTCCCTGATTCACTGCTCAGAGTGTTGCATCTACTATTTTTGATTATTCTGTATTCTTTCCTCAGTAATTGGTCTTGTGTAGTGGTTTTCTAGTTAGGTATTATTGTACATGGTGCATTTAAAGTATATGTTTTTTTTTATAGAACCTTGATTGGACATTGACAGCCTAAAATATACCTTGCTGTTTGGCTGGCTCCCGAACCAAATTCACACCCCTCTTAATAGCATAATCTTCCTTTGGTCCCTGTTACCAGAACATGCGAAGTTGGTATCCCTTTTAACTGTGCCTGTTTTACCTTTATGATTGGGTTGGCTGTTGGTTTGTAGAAGTGTGAAAGCTGAGAAGGTGCTTTAGTCTCTACTTGTCCTTGTATTACTATAGGTTGAAATTACATTTTCACCAGATTTGCATGCTTTGTGCCAGGCCAGTTTCCCATGGGAATACATTTAAAATGAAAGAAGGTGGTCCTTGTCATAGTGTTCTCTATTGCTTCAACGAAATGAATGTATGAGTGCTTTCAATTTGCATTTGTTTAAAATGTTAGTATGAGACTGGACACTCACTTTTTTGTGGTGTGACTCAAAAAGATGCATCAAGATAGCAGCAGAAGCATGAGAAATGGTGTCAGAATTGTGTTCAGGGCAAATGGCATGTGAAAATGGTTCTAAGTATAACAGTGCATCGACTGAAAATGTTAGTCATAAAAACATGACTGTTAGTGATTTTGTAGCATGCATTGGTGGTGCTGTACATTATTTAAGCAGGCAGTTCAGATTCAGACATTGGTGGGACATTTTCTAATGGTAATCAGCCAAGTAGACTGAAAAGAAGCAAACAAATAGGCAAACAAAGTCCTGAGAAGCAGTTTGATGCACTGAAATAGCATTCAAGCAAATATAGTGGTTGAAAAATATAGCGGTTTTATCCAACAGTTTTCAAACCTTTTGAAAACAGCAGAAAGGAAATGTTGCTTGCTTGCAAAATGTAAGCTCAAAAAGGAAATTGAATAACTCATAGAGAGGTTGTTTGTCTTGAAAAGAAGGTTGTTCATGTCTTTGCTCAATCGCATGGAAAGATTGAGAAACGTTGTAGATGAGCTTTTAAATTGTTTTACTTTTAAGAGAAGGGTAACTGCAAAAATAATGTGTGAAGTGTATGGAGGTAGGTGGTTGCACACTTCTGTATTTTAATGAAGAAAGTTACCATAAAAAATGTATGGTCGAGGTTATGAGTTTCGAGATAGCATTTTTAGTGAACAAATACCTGAGAAACAGAGGGTCCTGTGATAAACCTGAAGGTGTCTCACCCGCGAGCCTGCAGGGTTCTGTCATCCAGGTGGCTAGGACATGGCCATTGCTTTTGGATCCAGTTCCTGGAGGTGGACCAGTGTGGGATGATCAGCTGGATGAGGCGTCTTCGGGGAGTGGAAGTGGGGCACTGGATGGTGAGACGCGGTAACCCCTTCCCTCTAACACCTTTTCCCCATTATCCAGGATACCTGAGAACTCAACCCCTGCCCCGCCTTTCTCGACACAAACACTTTCTCACTGACAGTTCACCTTGAGTGACAACAGGCTAACACCAGAGCTATATACCTGACACGTCCCAATACAATGGTCAGGCAATTACTGATCATTACACACACCTGACTTTCATCACACTTCCCCACACGGATAAAAGGTGAAGCATGAAAGCAGACTCTGAGCGAGGAAAAGCACATGAGGAAACAGTAGTTCCAAGATGGTAGTGTAATACAAAGAGAAAGACGGCCAAACCAGGGAGGGTTACAAGGAGGGAAGTGCCCTTGACCTTTAAAGACTGTTACTTTTGCGAACCTTGGAAAGTAAAGAGTCTAAGACCGGAAACTAAAGCTGAACAAACCTACACTGTGCATCGAAGGTACCCTGGGCTCCCCTGCGTCCATAACCAAAGCAGGGAGGAACGATTGCCACCGTGGTATTGTCCTTGGCTCCTACAACAAAACCATGCCAGTGAAGACAGCACAGCTGGTGAGTCAGAGAGACTGATACCAAACCAGCTTGTGTTTGAACCGAGGTTGCAAGCGGCAACATTGTATGAAGAAATCCAAAGAGAACAGTGTGATTGTGAACATAATTGTAAACCAAAGGAGTGATTGAACTTTGGGGGGGCCAAGTGAGATACCATATACAGAGTGGTGCGGCACCATGTAGGTGCTCATTCGAAGGTCTCTGTTAGGTATCCAACTGAATGGCGACTGTAATGTAAAAGGGAAGTTTGTATCAAATTGGTCTTGCAACGCGTCAAGCTAAACCCTGTGCACATTCAAAAGTCATCGATAAATCAAGGTGAAGTACAATTGGTCCGAGCCTGGCTGAGGGAGACTAATTGGCAAAGAGGACAGATCTGAGCCCGGCTTAGGAGTATCCGGGGGTGAACCGTGAGTTACCCGAGAAAATTAATATTCTCTGAACTTTGTATAAAGTAGGATCTAAGCCCGGAAGAGGGAGGTCCGCAGTAACGATCATAAAAAAACAGGGACTTGAGCCCAGCTGAGGGGGATCCAGGGTGAAGCACCCGAGTTTAATACTTGCAAGAATAACCAAACTGCCCGAATATCATGACATATAATTTTGTTAACACTTCTTTCTTTTCGTGTACATTCCCACACACTATTTGTAAATTAGAAGTAAGGATTGGCAATAGTTTCTTCTATATAGACACTTTTATTTTGAAAAGACTCCACTAGGACTGCATTATTATTATTTGATGGTCGTAGCTTGCTCCCATCTATAGATTTAGGTTTAGATAGGCGTTTATCACCCCTTTGTGAAAGTTCAGTAAACACCCTTGAACTGTAGTCGCTTATGTCTGTCTTTCTGTTGATACAATGCCTAACTTACAGTCCTTAGAAGTATATATGATGGAGGTACTTCGAATGTGTCAAATGCAAAGCCAGTCCTGCAATGGAAGTGTAGTTAGATGTGAAACTGTCGACAGAAATTTTGCACAATCTGGAGGTCTTTTCTTAACTGTTTCCACATGAGTAAAAGTGATGAAACAAAGATATAAATGCTGCAAGTTGAGGATCTTTGTGAATGAAGAGAATTCACTGGTTTACGGGGCCATTCCTTAGCATATTTAGGTGAAGATGAATGTTCTTGCATGTTCCAACATCCACGCATGCTAGCAGCACATCATACTAAAATGCGTCACCTACTTAAGGAGAGGAACATTTGTAAAGCACTTGCACTTCCAGTTGCACTTTTGAACAAGTTATTGATTTGAGCTACTATGGCAGGACTGAACCTGGTATTAGAATCATTACAACAATGTACTTTGAATCAGATGCATTATTTTAGAACACTGCTATTGGGGCAGGTGAAATGAATGTCGTGTTTTCGAAGGAAGGAATCCTGAAAAAATATGGAACGGGTATCTCTCTGTTTGGATCAGTTGCCAGTTAAAAGTGAAACAAAGTTAGTGTGTCTTTTCAACACACATTATACAAGTCACAAGCACAAAAACTGGATATTGAGAGGAAGGTGCATCCTGACAGGGATGATGAGTGGAAAGCAGTGGCCTTGTATTTGTTTGTAGAGGATCGATTTGCTCTTACTGATTCTCAGTTATCGTGCAAGTATTATTTCCTTCCTTCACCTGTCCCCCCCCCCCACCACTCTCTCTGTCTCTCCCCTGCTGGCTGGTGTACAACGCCCATGTACTCCACCTCAGAAAGCCTTCAAAGGTGGGGGCCTGCTTCATCTGGCTACTCTTAACTCCTGCTCAGCCAACAAACACTCCACCAACATCTGCCTCCTTCTTGGAGACACTGACTTCGACATTCTCGCTCTTACCAAGACATGGTTCAATACCAGCTCAGTCACTGCTTTTAACTCCATTCTCCCTGATGGCTTGAAGATCATTCCCAAGCCACAACCTCACTGTGCCGGTGGTGGGTTTGCCTTAATCTTCCCTGAGTGGGTTACTTCTTCCGTCACACCCACCCAGCTCTACTCTTCCTTTGAGAGCCTGGTCTGCAAGCTGGTCATCTCTCCCTCCTCTTCTCTGAAGATTGCTACCATCTACTGGTCTCCCAGCGCCACCACCCTTTTCCTCTCTGAATTGGCTGATTTCTGTTCCTCCCTACTCTCAACCACCTCCAATCTCCTCCTCATGGGCGATTTCAACATCCAATTGGACTTCCCTGTCACAGCATCCACTCTCTTCCATGACCTCTGCACTTGTCTATCCTTTTCCATTCTCCTTTCTGGACCAACCCACTCAGCTGGACACACTCTGGACGCCCTCATCCATTCTAACCTCTCGCTCTCCCTCAGGTCACTCCACTCTCTTGGTCAGACCATTCCCTCCTCTCCTCTCACCTGGGTCCCCTCGGCCCCTGACTGCACCTCTAAAAGGCCTGCTAACCTTGTTCACGAACATCCTTCCGATGAAACAAGTGTCAGCTGCTGCCTTTGCATCTACCTTTATCCCCCATGACTCCACCACTGACTCTGCTCTCTGCAAACTCCACTTGGCCATTACCAACACCCTTGACATTCTTGCCCCAGTCATGAGGATCCACCTGAAACCTGCATCCAAATGTAACACCTGGTACGAGTCTGAATTTGCAGCTCTGAAACTCATGTGCTGAGCTACAGAATGAAAGTGGCAAACCTCAGGCTCACCCTCACCGCCTAATCCAAAGGCATTACAGACTCTCCATCCATGCCAAGAAAAGGGCCCACATCCAGGCACAGGTATCTGGTGCATCCAACAACATGGCAGAACTCTTCAAAATGTACTGGCAACTAGCCAACCCTTCCACAGTTTCCTCCTCCTATCTTCCATCCCAGGCCCTTTGCAACTCACTGTCCACACACTTTACCACCAAAACGCTGGACATCCTGAGCACCCTTGCTACCCTCCCGCCCAACCTGTCCCTACCTTCCTACCTTGCCTCTCATGGCTTCTCACCCTCCTTCTTGCTCTGCCTCCTACTTCTCCCCTGTCACATCTAAAGAAGTCACCAGAGTTGTCCACCCCATGAAGGTCTATTCAAACAGGTTTCACCTTGCTCTTCCAGAACCATCAAGGATAACGTTGGCTCTCTTACCCCTCCACTCGTTGACCTCTGCAACCATTCTTTTGCCACTGGATCTTCACCTTCTCCCTAAGGCACTCCCTTGTGCGCCCCTACTGAAAAACCCTTCAGCAGACCAGCCAACTACTGCCCTATTTCTATTACTGTCTTCTTTGGGAAACTGTTGGAGAAGATGGCCTTTCCACACCTTACCTCACACACTGAACTTGTTGGTGGTCTCCATGACCATTAATCTGGATTCCGAACATCCAGAGGCACGGAAACTGCTCTTCTGAACACCCATGAAGAACTGCGTGCATCTCTGGACTCTAGCTCTCCAGCTATCCTCATCCTATTCGATCTCTCCTCTGCCTTCGACACGGTCAACCATTCTATCCTCATAAAGCGCTGCATGATACCCTTGGTCTCTCGGAGCGGGCACTGTACTGGCTGACATCCTCCCTAACTGACTGTGCCAAGTCATTTTGGGCACCTTCACACCTACCTCCTTCTCCACCTGTGGTGTTCCCCAGGGATCAAACCTCTCCCCCTGGCTCTGCAACACCTACCTTGCTCAGCTGGCACTCCTCATTTCCTCCTACTCTGCCAACTTTGAGTATTACGCAGATGACACACAACTCTTTCAAATTTCCTGCTCACCCTCTTGCATCTTCCATCATCCCCTATCTGCCATCCAGTCCTGGTGCACTTCCAACAATCTCTACCTCAGTGCCAGCAAGACCGAGATAATTCCCATTGGGACCCCTGCTCCCTCTTTTTTCCCCTCACTTTGGCCCTCCTCTATGGGCTCTCCCCCTGCTGCTTCATCTGAAGCCAGAAATCTTGGAGTCATCTTCAACTCCTCTCTCTCATTATGCCATCACACTCAGGACATTGCCAAGAAGTCCCACTTTCAACTCTTCCTTCTCAAACAAATTCTCCCTTTTCTCACTTTCCCCCAGAAACTCAATGCTACCCGGGCCCTTGCTCTCTCTAGCCTTGACTACTGCAATAGCCTTCTCCTGAATATACCTTCTTCCACTCTACAACTCCCCCGGGCTAATCCAGAATAGGGCAGTTAGACTTATACATGGCCTTAAGCCCAAGGACTGCATCTCTCCTGCCCTAAAAACTCTTCACTGGCTCCCGGTTGCTGCACAGATTAAATTCAAATCCCTCTGTATCATCCACAAGGCTGTCTGGGGCCTCTACGAGTGGTGTAACAGAGATCGCCAAATCCTGTTGTTGAGAGGTCTGTACTTAAATGGTAGTGAAGGATTTAAATGGTAGTGAAGGATTGGTACATTTGGAGAGACCTGTAATTATTATTGTTTTCTCCGTGACTATGTCCACGAGCAATGGATTATGTTGATATTCTAAAACATTGGCCATGTTTTTCTGATAGTCCGTGACCACTAGTTACATGTGACTTTCCAATTTGAGTTGAATAAGATTAGTCAGTCTGTGAAAGTTGTATTCTGAGTGAGATCTTTTTATGTATTAGTGTCCCTAATTGAAAACGGTTAAGGGACATATTAGCTAGGCAGAACGGTTTCCCTAATCCACCTCCCATGTGTTTTCCACACAGATTGCAGTCTATATTTGAGACGCTTTAACTGGACCGTGTACTGCTACAACGGATTACTGTCACGGTGAGCCTCCTATAGGGCATTTATTTTCTTATAGTTGCTGGCATTTGAGTAACAACAGCATTAATGAGAGCAGTGTATTTTGTGTTGTCTCTTCTAGCTTTGAACAGAACACTTGAGAATCTATCTCAATAATCTGCTTGTTGAAGCAGTTTATGGTATCTGAAGATTGTGCACACTTTTGTACAGCATGTTGGGACCCCTGATGAAGTTCTAGTGGATTTTATGTTAAGGGTATCAGAACGAAACATGTTGGCTCACCAGGAACACTGTAATATTTAACTGTGTTTTACATCAGCTTATTAAATTGGTTTAGGACCTTTATGTTTGGTAGTTTGGAGTAGCCATTATTTGTATAGGCTTTCTACTGATATCCAACGTTGTTCAAGTGAAGCACTACAGATCGGCTGTAGGGAGCTCGCTGTTTTCAGATGGTGTTTACATGTGGTCTTAATAATCATTGCACTTTTTGTATTGCACTGCACTTGTCACTTTTTTCAAGATGAATGTAATGTGTATGATGTTTACAAGTTTTTATAAGGTTTTAAACAAATTGTGTAAGTTTAATAATACAATGTAATAATAGTTTACAGGTATGTATTTGTGATTTTGTGTTTGACACATTCTACATTTGTTGAAGGATTTGTGTTAACTTTCTTTGGGGATGAACTCTGCAGCCGTTAACTTCCCTGAGTCTTTCTTTGGTATATTGGTTGTCAGGGACCTGGGGCCACGCTGTCTGCAACTCTCTCTTACTAAATACTCTCCCTCTAGACCTCTACATTCCTCTGGCACCAGCTCTCTGTGTGTAAAGCGTTTCATTAAACAGAGGGCCGGAGGCCAATCACTTTCTTCAGCTGGCACCCTCTTATGGAACAGCCTCCCCTTTCCTCGCCATCTTGAGCAGGACTTACTCAAATTCCAGAAGCTCTTTAAGACTTTCCTCTTCCCCTCCTCCTTCCCTTCTTCCCTCCTCTGCTAATCTCACAGTCAATGTGATTGGTGACCAGGGCCCTCATGCATCCTTGGGGTCCTGTCCTCCAATACCAAATTGCTTCAGCCTCTGCCTTCCTTGCAGCACATGCCTCGGCACCCACCGGCCTTCGTCCTGTAGGCTTGCACTATCTACCCAATGCGGCTCCAGGCTGCATAGCACTTACCATATTAGGCACTACATCTGCTGCTCACCACGAGCACGGACATTCCAGTACCTACCCCCACCCCAACTGCTCCTCTTCCCTCTGCACTTGCACATTCTGAATACTCACAAGGCATGATAGGTTTGTCTTTATAATCCACTGTGTTATTGTTTTTCAATCCCACGTTCCCTCCCTGTTGCCCTGTGGACACTTTGAAACAGAAGTGACTTACTGTATACGTGACTAACAAATGCACAATAAATAAATAAATAAATATAAATGAATTTCAATGTCGCGCACTGGCAAAATAATCTCTGCTCGATTCCGGTGCTTCATCAGAAACTTTAGACGTGTGCCGGAAAATGGAGATGGCTGAAGGAACATTAGCTGTTGGAAGGTGGGTGTAGATAGAATGTTGAACACATGTTACCGTTTGCACCAATGCCTAATTAATAGTGAATGACACTGAAAGTGAAATTCAAACCCACTTGAACAGTCTCTTGGAATTGTCTTTAATTTTCAATTTTCAAATAATAAGTGGGCTTTGTCGACACGTGTTTCGACCTTCAAACTAAAGGTCCTCCTCAAGGATTTTGCCACCACAAGAACAATAGTTAAAAACAAAAGAATATAATCACAATGTATACAGACCAGTGGCCAACCATTGATGTGTCACCAAGTTGTGGAGCGTGGAGACATAACATAATGCTCCAAAAATAATAAAGAACAAAAACAAACAAAATAAAAACAGATGAAAAAACAGAAATTGGTCTAACATTCAACATATCTTTCCATTAGATATAATATCAGCCATCATATCTTTCTATTACATGTGCAATGAAGCTAAGATGATCCAAAGGATTAAATTGTGATTCATCCTCAAAAATGGTCTTGTACTAAAACACATTAGTAGTGCACCAGCAATGCTTTAAATAAATTGCAACCTTAGTAATGCAAAGGCTAGTTTAGTTCGACCCAATGATCCAATGTCCAACCATGTTGAGTTTACACAGATTGATCAATAAGAGCCATATTGTTTTCTCACCCAATATTTTTCACTACAAACATTTTACTTTGAACCACTATTCTAGAGCAAATCTTCATTAAAATTGAAATCTTAATCTGAAAGGAAATGATTTCCTAATTAAACTTAAGTTAAAATGTATTCAAACTCCACTTATTCTAATGTACTATCAGCGAACCAAAAAACAAAGTGATCCTTACCCAAATCGCTTCACGCCGTACTTCATATAACCAATTCACTGAGTTCAAATTAGTCTTATCTGTCACAACTCGCCCGCCCTGGAGACTATACCCAAGATGGAGACTGGAAAGAAGGTAGAAGACGGACTCCTTCCCTGGACTCGCTATGCGCGTTCTAGTCTTTTGACTTTATATTCCCGGAAGTTGCTAACGCACTTGCGTTGCAACTTCCAGTACTTTGGAAAGTGTTTCCCAGCGCTCGTGTGTTATTTTCCTTTTTTCCTCCTGGCCGCTTTCCGAATGACTTCCCCTTTCCGTTTCTGCCGTTCTCGGACGGCTGTTCCGCTGTATGCTGTCTACTGCTTACCTTCTTGGAACTCCCTCTTTCCTTACTCGCAGTTCTTACGAGGAACCTGCTACTCTTCTGCAACCCAGCCCTCCGGACTCCTAGTATCCTGCTGCTGCTCTCTTGGGTGTTTATTTGGAGCCATTGTGTACTTTGCCTACTCCTTCAGTATCTCAGTGCATTCTGGGACCAGTAGTTCCAGCAAGATATCACAACCTACCAGGGTCTTTTCGGCAAGGCTTTTTCCCTGGTCTGGGGTGGGCTCCCTGGGGTCCCCACTGCCAAGCAAATTGCATCTCAGGAAAAGTGGCCTCTAGTGGAGCCCATACCAATCGCACCAAACCAGGAGTAAGGACGCCCAAGAAGCCCAGCGACTCTTGGAGACAGAGAAGACAGGAGATACCAACGGATGAATCCTGGGACTCTGATTCAGACGGTACCTCAGTCATAAAGACTTCAGGTGAGGAGGGGGTTGGTGGAGATAACAAGGATCAGACTGAATCTGAGATTATCTTTGCTTCTTAGTCACCAATCCTAGAAGCAAAAAGGAAATGATACAGACAATATTTCATTCTATTGGGCCCCATCCCTTAACTAATGTTATTAGTCCATGTTTAACACTTCCTTTCTTGACTAGAATTCTAAATTGTCCCTACTCGGATCCTAATCGTATTGTTTGTAAATATAAACAAACTCTTATGTAGTTAGCTAAACACCAACGACCCACATAAGACAAGGGTTAACCAAAAATACTCCTGTCTAAGAAAATACCTGTGAGGTTGTTCCCAATCCTGAATCACAGCATTCCGTGTGGTGCAGTGGAACACTAGCCCTTAGTTTATTTTTGGATTATTGTAAATAGAATTTTGGTGCCTGTTTCGAGGCTGGTTCGAAAGCGTGCAAGGAAGGCTTTCACCAGCTGGTAAAGACTCTGCTTTGGCCAATGAGCTCGCTCATAACAAACGCATTGTCCCTCACCGGGTACTAATAGACTATAGTTATTGACCACACCAACAATTATGGACTGTGGATAGTGACTTGCTTAGTTACAGATGCTGTTTACAGGTGATGAGGGTGCCTCAACCCCTCCCCCCAGCACTGTTGTGGGGGCCTCAAACACCCCAGCATACCACCAAGATGACAGATGCAACCCACTAAAGCAGCCCCACTGGATGACATCACCAAGTAATCATGAAGAGGTGGCATGGCTGAACACACACATAGAGGCATTAGCTAGTTGCAAAAGAACACAGAACTGCTTGTAGAAACTTAAAAGCAACTAACATGAACAGCTATGAAAATAAAGATGGACGGCCCAGCTGCATTGAAATGAATGCAAGACATTGGAAAGGCTCAAAACACACGGAGTGGCCCGACATGTTGATTTCGCTGAGAAACGCAGAGCTGGAAGTGCAGTTAATGGGACCAACCTTGCCAAGGATGCTCAGAGAGAGTGTTTTGAGTTGACAGGAAAGATAGAACACCTGCAAGGACTGGGAGCTGAAATACTTCATAAATGCAAGCAGAGAGCCCAATTCTGCGGTCTGTACACACGTGATCTGAACCTGGGGAACAAGGCTCAATCATCCGAGGCAGGGAGAAACTGTTGTTCCCATCCTTGCTCAGTGCCAGAGGAGTCATAGAGGTGGTAACATTGGTGGGAAACAGGGGGGGGACTAAAAACCATTCTCTCCACCCATTATTGTGCTAACATGCTGGTACATTTCCCAAGTTAAGAAGGCTCACACAGGCCTCCTGTGGGTGGTGCCAGGCCAAGCTACCCAACATGGCCAGGCCAATCAGATCATCTATCCCCTATAGGATGTAAATCGGCCTATACTGTCCACCCAATCCCAACTCCCCTAAGGCCCAGAAATGGAATAAAACTTTGCTACCAGCCTGTTATGAACTGAGAGTGCATTTGGACACTGCAGACATCTGCGTGCCTATCCCTGCTTTTGAATTAACTAATGCAGTAATTTGTCTAATTTCTGCACTCTTCTGTTTCTTGGGCACAGGGGATTTCCCTCGAGCCAACCTCTGGTTTTTAATTCCGCTTCACAGGTGTTGTTCTTGATTGTTGAGGGGCGTTCAAGAATAGAAATCCAATGAAAATATATTTGTGATCTTTAATGGCTGAATGGCTGTTGGTTCTAGAAATCCATTTAATTGAGAGTAAGGACATCTCAAATAGTTTAGGCAACAGCAAAAGTTGTACAGCAGCAAAATCTCAAAGATCAGCCGTTAGACAATGAACGTATGTATGCGATAATAAAAGTGAATTCTTTTTGCAATGCTGTAGTTTACTTTGCTACGTCTAGTTATTACTGGTAAGTAATTTAGTTACAAGTTAATACAACTACCTTTGGTTTATGGATCTGGGTTGTTTGATCACAAATGTTTTGTTCACGCGTGGACTGCCCGCAGTGTAACTGCCCGGGCCCCTGTTTTGACCGTTCATTAAAAACGTGGGCCCGAGAAATTTTTGTCTCCCTGCCGCCAATGTTAAGGATGCAGGAGACACCCCCGCACATCCGAACCCCTGAAAACACCGAACATGGAGAGCGGTGGACAATCCTGCAGCCCCTGTTCCTTAAGTTCAGTATTTTTGGCCAGCCCAAAACGGTAGCACTCAAATCGAACAAAACGTCCATACGACAATTTTTTGCAATTAAATTGGGTGTATTGTCGGTTTATATTCCAATGTATTTATAATGTTGGGGGGGGTTCGCATTGTGGTGTTCCCATTATAGGAGTGCATTCTAGAGTTCTACCCTGGGCACTATATTGTCTCGGAAATGCCCTGCAGACGCTTCTTCCAAAGGCCTGCCCCTTTTTCATGCTTTTGCACTATTGTGAATCCACAGCTAAATTTGTAGCTGGTTAAAATATTCCTTACTATATAAGACGTTCAGGAAGTTCTTGAATTAGAAATGTGACAGCAGAGGTGTTGACCAGCAACCAGATAAGTTGCATGAAGACAGAGCATGGTGTACTCTTGGCGCAAATCAGGCCTAGCATTTGTCTTTGACACTGTATCAGTTCACATGCAAATTACAAAAAGAAAATAGATTTCTTGTTACATTATTCATTTACCCCTTATTATTTGTCATGGGAAACGGGGGGTCTTTGTGCAGAGCAATTCGTTACATTTTGACTACCTATTTATTTATTTATTTATTTATTTATTTATTTATTTATTTATTCTGTTATTTATATATTGTGCCTAACCCAAAGGCATCTGGGTGATATTCTTGCATAAAAAAGTTACAACAGTTTACAGAGTTACGTAAGTATGGTGATCATTTACAGTTACATTATTTTTACAATATTAAATACATTATTTACATAGTTGGTTCCTCAAGATGCTTGACAAAGTACAATATATACAAAGACAATGAGAATAGTTTAGTTATTCAGACATTGGGTGTAGAGGTGTGCTTTAAGTTGTTTCCGGGAGGTCCAGAAGGAGTTTTGGGCCCTGAGTTTGACCGGCTTTCTGGAGGTAAAATCTCGGAGTTGCAAGAAGGTGCATGTAGGCCGCTCTCGTGGGTCTGTCTCGTTGAGGTTTAGAAATGTTGTCAGACCGGTATAGGTGGGCCGACTGGTGGAGACATTTATGAGTCAATGGGGGTCATTCCGAGTTTGGAGGTAGCCATGGTGCTATTAGAGCCATGGCTGCCTCCAAACCCGGGTCCGGGTCCGGTGTCTCTGAATGGGGACTTACTGGGTCATTCCAACCTTGGAGGACCCGGTAAGTCCCCATTCTGAAAACCATTCCCCATTCCCATTGAGCCCCCTTAGGGCTCAATGGGAATGGGGAAGGAGCTAATAACGGGCCCGCAAATTGCGGGCCCATTATTAGCTCCATGGTCCCTTAACGGGCCCGGCTAAGGACTGCTGGTCAGACCAGCCATTCCTGGTGGGACCCGCTAAGGGACCTCGGAATGTGGCAGTAGGGGGTTAACGGCACCGGCATCCTTACCGGTGCTGTTAACCCCCTACCTCCATACTCGGAATGACCCCCAATGTAAGGGTTTTGAACATTATTCATTCTTGTACAGGTATCCAGTGGACATTTTGTCTTGTTAAGGTTATGTGTGTCATTCTGCACATATTGAGTGAGGCTCTGAAGGCATTGTTTTGCAATACTTGATATTTTCTGATATTGTGACTCTTGGTGCCTGCGTATAGGACATTGCAGTAGTCCAGGCAAGTCAGAATGTGGGTTCTGGCCAGAGTAATGCAACTGTCAGTAGACAGGAATGGTCTGCAGGCATTTATGAGTTGACATGTATAAGCTGTTGCTGATGAGGTTGCATTTACTTGTTTTGATAGTGTGAGCGAGGAGTCATGCTAGAAGCCAAGGGTTTTTACCTCATTGGAGTCCTTGACGATATTGCCATCAATGTTTAAGGATTTGTAGGAGTTGTTTAATTGGGATAGCCAAAGTTGTGATCCTATAAGGTTCAAATTGGTCTTATCATTTAAACACAGTCCGTGATGAGCCATCCAGGCTTGGATCGTTGGGTAGATGGCCTTGAGTGTGGCAGTGTCTGTGGCATGATCTCAAGTGATAGGGATGAGGATTTGGGTGTCATCTGCATAATTTGTGTAGGTGACACCCAAATTGTCCAGGCGGTTAAAAGGGGGTTTGGTGAATATATTGTATTGCGTTGGGGGCATGCGCATTGGGGTACTCCGCATGTTACCGCTGTAGGTTGGGCTTCAGCCTTAGGGGAGAAGACTCTCGTTGTTCTATCTGTTAAGAAGGACTTCATCCGCTGTGTGGCGTTAGGTGAGAAATGTGCTGCTGAGGCCAGATGTTTGTACAGGATATTGTGGTCCACAAGATCAAACGCCACTGAGATTTCCAGGAGGAGATTATGGGCTAGTTTTCCTTCATCTATTAGTTTGTCCATTTGGATTTTTAAGTCCAAAAGGGCTGTTTCCATCCCATGTCTTCGGTGGAGTCCTGACTGGCGTAGCACGAGAAGGTTATTGGTTTCCAAATATTTTTGAATTTGGAGATATGCTACCCTGTCTAATATTTTCTTCTTTAGTAAGGGAAATACCCATGCGTTTTTTAGGTCTGTCGGACGCAGTTATTTCTGAATGAGGCATTAATAAGACATGATAAACGGAGTCAATTGCGGGGCACAGTCTTTGATGACTGTAGCTGGGCATCGGTCAGCTTGGCACCTAGATGGTTTAAGGCTTGAGATAATATGCAAGACTTCTTGTTTGGCGACCTCAGTAAATTTGAATTGAGGTAGTCCCATGTTGGCTAGGACGTTCGGGAGCTTGATAGTCAGCTCGGTCGGACAGACTAACGTTTTTTTGCTGCAATTTTCGATTGAAGTAGTGTAATTTTATCTAGATGGGAATTCTGGATGTTGAACACCAGTTAGCATCTTTGTTGCAACTTTCTGCTTGTGGGACCAGAAATTCAAGTTCTCTGAGGATTGAGAAGAGTTCCTTAGTTTTAGACTTAGTCGTGGTGATTCTTTCGTTGTATAATGTGCTTTTAGTCGAGATGACCTCTTGTTTGTACTTATGGGCCACTCTGGTCGTATTTAGTTAATTAAACAGTTTTTTCCATTGTGATTCCGCTGTTGTCTTGGCCATTCTTAGTTTTTTTATGGTGACCCATCTGTTTAATTGTGCCAAATAGAAAGAGGTGCTAGCTTGTCTATTGCTGTGAGTACCGTTTCATTATACTGCTTTGTCATTAGGTAGGGTAATTTTCCTGACAGTTTTCTTAAGCTAATATTGGTTGCAAGAGCGGTAGTAGGCTGTCGACTGTAATATTCAGTTTATTTCTTGATGGGGCGTTCGGTGCCATTTCTGGACTGTTGGTTGGACCTGCGTTGGTGTCAATGTTAAAGGTTATAAGATGGTGGTCCGATGCAAAATTTGAGGTGATGACTGACTTGCAGTTCAAGTCTGCTATCCAGTCGAGAATACAGCCTTTTACATGTGTAGGGTTCAGGATGCGGTGTGAGAAGCCTAGTGCTGATATCGTATTTGCAAGGGAGAGAGCGTTTTTATCTAGCAGGACATTGAGACCTAAATTGAAGCTACCCACGATAATAGTTTGGGATTTTGGTTTGGAGTTGGATGAGAGGAGTTGGGAGATGCCATTCTCGAAGGTGAGTACAGGCCCTGGTGGTTTGTATAGCAGGTGGATGTTCAGAGTGGGGGTAGGGGTCAGAGACATTTTTACTGACAGTAGTTCCCCTGAAGGGATAGGTGTATTGGATGTTTCATATTAAGAGTATTTCTTGCTATAATGGCTACACCTACGTCTTTGGCCGCAAGTCTGTCTACCCTACAAATCGAGTAGTGGTTTGGCACAGCTAAGGCAATGGCTGGGCCAGCTGCTGCATGGAGCCAAGATTCTGTGATCGCAAGGAAGTTGAGGTTATGTGATGTGATGATGTCTGCAATATCAAGTGCATGGGCCGCTAGGGACCTGGCATTGATGAGGGCACCCTAGATGTTGTGATTAGGTTCGCTTTTCATTATGCGAGACGTGGATGTGGGCTTGTGGCTCTGACTCAGAGCACTTAGGCGGGTTGAGTAAGTCTTCAGTCTGGGAGTAAGGCCAGGATTACTAGGCAGCAAGTCAGGCTTGTCTTTAGAGTTAGTAATGGGATATTGTTTAGAGGTCACTCGGGTACAAGATGTTCTGAGTGAAAGGAGTGAGTTCCTTCTCAGGATGGCCAGGTCAGTGGCGCTGATCGTGTGTCTCTTGTACTTAGTTCTAGAAGCTGAATTATTATTTCTTATAGTGAGAAGGCAAGGGGCGGCTGAGACCAAAGGAGGCTAGTGGGGCTACTGGATTCCATTTGTTAGGATAGTTGGTCATGCTACTACTAATTATGGGTGTCTTAGCCTCTGCTCTTGTAGTGAAAGCACCTTGTTAAAAGAAAATACACATTCTATTTGCAGAAAGGTTGCGTGGTACTGAGCATGACTGCAGCCAGGGTCCTCTCATTTGGGTCCGTTCACAAGAACCTATGTAATGAAATGAGCATGTTTTTAATAGCAGATAACTGCACAGACAGGTCTCACAAACAAAAGTATTTCTGCAAGTAAACAATAAAATCTCTTCAAATTCAGCAGCATCAGGGGGATCTTTTTGATTGGGTGGGGAGGGGGGCGAGGAGTTGGTGCAGATGAACCCTTTCCTCTGTGGTTAATCTGTCCCGGACTAGGCCACCTACAATTGGTTTAAAATCTCAGTTTCATAGGTATCTCTTGAAGAAACAGACCTACAAAAAAAGAAAACATCTGTTCTAAAGGGGATACCATTAAATATGGAAAAAAATATGTTTTTCTTTGGGGGCATTCACAAGAGGGGAAGAAGCCAGAACCACTGGATCTAGAGCAGGAATTGGACCAGAACCAAACATGCTTTGCCTTGCTGCCCTGTCCCGAGGCCCAGGGGTTTGCCTAAGACTTCAGAGGACTCTCCTTCTGCAGCATGGCCGAGAGTTCTGAAGCATGTGTTGCTTCTCGACAAACCCACGGTTCAAGATTGGCAACTGCATACAGAAACAGCCAAAGCACCACCTGCTTATCACTGCAGACTGGTATATATGCCCTACAATGTAGAGATTTTTTTTCTTAGGGTGAGTAGTGTGACCAGTTAAAACTGCAGAGCTCAACTTCCATTATTTGGCTCAAAAGGGTTTCTTTACTGAATCACAATAAGATATGTTTCAAATTAAAAATTCTGCACATTCTTATGTTTCCATAATGCTCTTTGCTTTTATGCAAATTGGCAGGATTGGGTTCTATGAAGAGATACTGTATTGACCTGGCCTGGAGCCACGCCCCTCAGCCCCACCCCTCCAATGATTCGAGGGTTCCCCCAGTACATTTTTCCCCATTTCCAGCACTGTAGTGATGCCACCCTTCTGTCACCTTTTTATCCTTTGCCTTTTTGTGCATTAAAAAGGTACAGGAGTGCTATGAACCACTACTATATACAATCCATTGTTATGCTACAAATGAGGGTATAAATGGATACAAATAAAAAGAATGCATGCGAATTTCCCTCAATACTACGCGCACGCTGTTACGACCAATATGGCGACCTTAATAAGGAGCATTTGAAGAATTACCGTATTTGAAGGAATAATAATAATTTACTATTTTTATAGCGCTAGGAACCCTAAGGTATCTAGCGCTGCTTATTATTACGCACGGTGTGTGGTGCTCATTTATCGACCTCAGAAGGATGAAAGGCTGAGTTGCTCTGCACAGATGTCAAAGCAAGCGCTCTACTCGCTGTCCTATCGGACCAGCTAAGGAAGTCTACGGTTTGGGTCCAACGACGAGCCTCCTTCAAATGCATCAACATTCGTATTTGATCATCAAAGGCATATGCATTGATCAGGCAGGATGACTATTAGATAATAGAAAGGCCACGCCCGCTGCTCTTCCTGAAGTCCCGCCCCCTGCCGCCTCTCACCGCGTGCAGTTCTTAGGGTCCTCATAGGGCCGCAGAAGGAATTTGATAGTTGTAGCCATGCACAATTTCTACAAATAAACGACCACGTTAATATCTTGGAATGTGTATTAAAAATAAATAATTCCAATGAAGCAAAAGCATTGTGTACACAGCTCCAAAATTGCCCTGTTGTTTATCTGAACATTGATTTGCTAAAAAATCAAACATACAAACAATAAAAATATGCTTTCCCAAAATTGCCTCATCCAATGGAACATCTCAAACAACAATGCAACATTTCGCCGGCCTAAAACGCAATCACGTTTTGACAGAACCACGTAACAAAACATCGTCGATGATATGGTCTCTACTGCCATCTGCCGTACATTTATGTGCATGACACACGTACAATGAATTACAGGTTTCCAAAAGAAATAGAATAAAGGATGCCAAACTATAAAGACCTAATAAAACGTGTTCAGGCAGTATCTTGACTTTGAAAGATGAGGTTGCAAACTACTGTGTAACCCTCGGTTAAAAAAGGGAAAATAAAGACAATCTCATTTCAAGGATGAGTCAATAATTGACAATGAGAAAAACAAGCAGTGAACATGCCAATAGCTTGGGCTTTTGTTTAGGCATGGAAAAGGCACAGCCATAGTGGTATTAACTACCTATTGTTGGTAGCAGGTGCACAATGGTGCGAGTGCCTGGTCATCTAAAAGCAGTGCCTGGCAAATGCCTAATACTTATAGACAAGCCACAACTTTTGGGTTTGCCAATGCTTGTTTTTTTAACAGGACTTCAGTGAAGGATATACATGGACATAGTGCTTATGAAGTGAGTGGCTGAATACAGACCTGGTTGGCATTTTTATTACATCGGTAGCACATTTACTGCTTCAATTAAGTCATCAACTCTCAGAAGACTGCTTTGAAAAAACACTGGCAGTCACTTGGAGTGCAACGTTTGATGGTGAGGCTTGGTTAAAGCGAGCACAAAGAGTTCCCATGAAGAGGTATTTTGGACAGAGTGGACAGGAATCTAAGGGTTGAAATATCAAAGGCACATGTCCAGGGAGGGAACACTGTCATCCTCAACAAGCAAAGGACGGCGGGGACTGGAGACAGATTTAAAGGCGAGTTTCACAGGTTGTTTTGAGATGCATTTATGACACATCTGCATTTAAAAGGAAAAATCCCACAAGCTGCCCTCTGGTAGGTAGCTACTCAATACATAATGGCATTGAAGAAAACAAAAACTGAATACAAAGAATATGCTATCCAGGGCTGCCTATTCTATTAATGACTGCTTGGTCGATGGAGAAAACATGTTGTTTCTTTTGAGCTGTAGATTTAATCCCATGAGGTACAGCAGAAAACTGAATGTGCTATATCAGGATGTTGTGTAGTGTGTCTTTCAAGTAGTAGTAGGGCTTACAGGAAGCTAAAGTTGTCTCATATCAGGATGTTAGCTGCTCAGCCAGTCCTAGTTGTTAAGGTCACATCACTTTGCATGCTGGTATTTCGAGTCTCATTTATAAAGGGAAAATACCACTGTATTTTCATGGCAGGTATTCAAAATAATGCAAGCTAAGATCCGGAATTCACAGACCATCACTTGCAGGCTCTGTATTTCTTTAAAATAAGTATGAATGACCAAGGAGCGATGTTAGGTGAGGAAAGTGGGCAGTTTTTTTTTTAATTACTAGGTTTATTGCAATTTACCATTTCGTCTCCATTAGGTACGGTCCATGCAGATTATCTGGGTGGTAAAAATATGTTCCACTTAAATTTAGCAGCACATACATGTATGGGAGTGACCAGAAGACAGCGTGACCATGGTCATTACACTTGTTATTGTGCTGCGACCCTGCAACATATTCAAATGCAGGGTTCGGGTTAAATGGAGTTTTCTGTCCATCCTATTTTCTGGAAACACCTAAGTGCACATGGTGATAAACAGACAATGCAGGTACTCCAAATGTGTGTGTGAAATTTGGATGTAATTCCCTAAACTTTACCCATTTTCTGCCACAGTTCTGTCTAACAGCAGGGCTGATACAAGTGGCCAAGAACCCATTGATCTAACTGATCCCACCCTTCAATTGTGTAACCTGTATTGGCTTGCCACAATGCACTTTTTGGAAGACAATCTCATTGGTTTATCCAGGCGATGCGTTCGTTGCATATAATAAATATTGGACGTTCCTGTGTCCAGTTGGGGGTGCTGGCATTGTGTGTTTCCCACCTCCCATTCATGCCACCCGTGCTCGGAGTTCATCGGATAACTTACACGCTGCAAGAAAATGCCCAAATACTGCTTTTAATAATATATCAATACTCCTTATTCCAATGTCTGTCTAACAACAAAATAGTACATATAGATTGTTGTGTTTTATTTCTCTGCAGCTTTAAAACTTTAGAGAATACATCATTTTCTATGAGTAGGATTTACATAACAACCACCACTACCTTGCTGGCAGTCTGACAGAACAGAAACAACAGTGAGCCATGTTCGCTCTCTGTGTGCAGTGGGTGTTAGGGGAGGAGGGAGCCTGCAAGCTTGGCAATCCCACAACAGTGACCTGGGACACACCCACCATCCATTCCGCAAGGAACCAAGGAGAGTGTAGCACAATGTTTTCATGCAGCACAACAGTGAATGCAACAGTCATCTTGAAAGGAATGTTTGCGACTCACTGCTACAGGTCAGTTACTAAAGAAACCAAAATGTTGATACTTAACACGAAATTCTTTGGAATTGGTAACACATTACAATTTGGAAACATGTTTTCACAAATACATATTCTGTTTCCAGAAAAGTAACATATTTTCAAAATATGAGCAAAATGTTTTCATAACACGTAATGAAAAAATGAACATTATTTTGAAGCCCTACATTTCAAAACAAATGACTTGCTTTTGGTGAATCAAAGATTTTCCTCACAAGCTAAAAATTAAGTGCATCTCCAAATTGGCCACCAGCATGGAAGAGCTCACACGTCAAAGAGTTTCCATGCAGGGAACATGTGAGCAGGAAAAGGCAGGAAGGGGTGGGATTAGCCATAGGGATTAGCAAGGCAATGGACAAGGAATTTGGTTTCTAACCAAACAACAGTGTACCCCTACTCAAATGTAATTTCTTTGTGCCCCTCTTCAAAAGCCCTTCACCAAAGCCCTTCTACCTATGTATACATGATTTAGTATTTTAATTCATTAGTTTGGGCTTTATAGGTGTTGCAAGCGACACATAATAGCCCAAAATAATACGGATGGTAAGTATGAGGGGTACAAGAGTCATTCCCCTCTTAAAAAAGGCAAGTCTAACATGAATTAGAGAGGTGTGTATTTTCAAAGTTTCAAAATTAAAGAAGTGGTCAAATTATGGAAATTGACACGAATTTGTATTTTAAACATAACTTACAAAGCACAATTCTACGACACCTATGTGGGGGGTGGTTCATTGCAAATGAAGCATGGTTATGTTGATGTTTATGCAACGTTTCTCTCATAGCAATACTTGTTATTGATATTGGAGAAAATAAAGTAGGTCTTAAGATCTGTCTTTTATAAAAAAAAAATAAAGTTAGTAAACACACTGGGACGCAAGTTGCATGCAAGAAAATCTGAATTGCATTGTGCTATTTAGAAATAGATTTTTTGGGAATATTCAGGAATATAATAATTTGATTTATGGTATGACTGCATGTGTTTGTTGCATCTTAGTGAGATTCTCACAGGCAGTCAAACTTTTCTTTGTTTAACCAACTGCCTTTATTTATGTAAATTATTGTGTGGAATTCCACAGCATAAAGTTAGGGCCCACCATTGAATTGATGTTTAATTAATTAAATAAAATGAAATATTGATTCCAAATACAGCCTGATTCTTCTCCCAGAATTGTGGGGTAGGATTGCGTACAAGCAGTATTAAATCAGAGAATGCTTTTAGTGAGTACAATTTGTTCAAACAAATAATTCCAAGTCAATGTTGAGGAATCATGCATAGTCCAAAACATCTCTTGAGCTGCAGTTCACAGACCAATTAGAAATAGGCAATCTTGTTCAAATTCTTTAAGTACATCAATCAGAACACAGTCTTAAGCTGTGCATGATGTGTTAAAGCCACAATCCTGCCCACTTTCCAGGGAAGGGTGGGGGGGGGGGCAGCCATGGATGTTTCCCTAAGCAACTGAGCGGCTGTAACGGCAGTGTTTGCAGGGGAGGGGAAGCCCCCTGAAGCTCCAGTGCAGTCAGGTGCAGACTTCATACCCTTTAGTGTGTGAAGACTTGATAGTTTGATAGAACTGATTAGCTGGGTGGGCTGAAGGGAGAAAAGGAGCCCAGCTTCAATGTTGAGCTGTTTCTAGGAACTCTATGAAGTTCAGGCCTCAGGGGAGCAGCTAGCATTGCACCTGCACCCAATGGTAGATGATTCACAGGAACTGCAGGGGGAGGCTGTGTGTTGATTTGGCTCTGCTGTTTGCATGATGCTGAAGATGAAAAGGCTGTGTTCAACAGCACCCCCGTCTTCTGACAACCTGGGCGAGGGTCTTCATAAAAATAATTTAAAGGGCACTCTGGTACAAAAGAAGTCTACAGCGTGTAATGTACTTCAGGGAAGCACATCACCGGGCAGATGTCTGTCTTGGCATGTAGTTGTGAACTTCCCATTCCTGATGTCACTGTGGCACCTGCAAGCCACACCCACAGAGGCACGTACAGTGATCCACGGGCGGTAAAAAGCACCAGGCAGAAAGCCGCTGCAGTCTGCAGAAGCCCTTTAATCTTACGATCACAGGACCGATGAAGCACATGCCACATTAGGTGCCATGGAGAAACAGAGATTCCTCAGTCAGAGAGTAACAGGCTCATTCTGGTGAGCCAGTGTAGCCCTGTGAAGAAGCCCAGCAGATGGCATGGCTGCATGGCCAGGCTCTCTTTCACAGGGATTACTGGTCCGTCGCTGGACCCCGGACAATGAGTCACTGCATCTGTACGCGAGGAGGCACAGGAGCTTGGGAATGCCCTGGGTTGCAATGCTGCTTACCTCGCTGATTCACTGAGTCCAGAGTGATCTCACAGTTCACACGGGTGCATCATGGAGACCTGCAATGGCCGTCAGCATGACAAACCAGGTGGCTTCCATCGCCCTTCTTTTTTTTGCAGTCTGCGCCTTATTCTTCATAACGCGAGGAAGCAAGCACTGTCTATTGGAGCAATGTCATTATACAGGGATCAGAATGCTGGTCCCCATGTATCAGCATGAGGAGGCCCTGCATGGCCTTTCTGCATCGTGGGAAAACTCCCTAGTGCCCAAAGTAGAATGGGACGGATGTGGTCAATTGTGCAGTAAGCTTTTCTTCTGCGCTTTTTGCACACATTCTCCCCGTAAAGAATAAGAGTCTTCGAGAGAAAAATTAACCCTTTCTGAAAACTCTCATGCAAATACCCATTCAGAGTCTCCTGCTCCAATAAAGAATACAATAGACCAAATGGTACGACCAAATTGTGATCCAACACAATAGCATGGTAATATAGGGGGTCATTCTGAGTTGGGCGGTAGCCATGGTGCTATTAGCACCATGGCTGCCTCCCATACCGGGTCCGGTCTGGTTCGATGGGGACTTACCGGGTCATTCCGACCCTGGAGGACCCGGTAAGTCCCCATTTAACCAACCATTCCCCATTCCCATTTGAGCCCCCACAGGGCTCAAATGGGAAAGGGGAAGGCGCTAATAATGGGCCAGCGAATAGCAGGTCCGTTATTAGCACCCTGGTCCCTTAGCGGGACCCATAAAGGACGTGTGGTCAGACCACATGTCCTTTACGGTTCCCGCTAAGGGACCTCGGAATTGGGCAGTAAGGGATCACCGGCACAGATCTCCTTAACGGTGCCCGGTATCCCTTACTGCCCAACTCAGAATGACCCCCATAGTCTTGTGGACAGGCTTCTGAAGAGTGTCAGCACATTTCTGATACTGATAAAGAAAACCAGATGACATTAACCAATACCTTACTGTCACCCTGATTCTGGCCCAATATTAGCTTCCAATATCTTTTGCACACAGATCATTCTTCTTAGAAAAACTCTGAACACATTGTGACAGAGTGAGTGCTCCTATTAGTGTAAGGGCTTATGTAATTGAAACCATGGGATACTCAAACCCAAGGGAAAACTGGGTTATTAATTCAAACAATTAAGCTTCCTGATCTGCCCCTAAATTAACTCCTGGGGATTTGGTTTACGTACCCACAAGCCCTGAAGACAGGACCATACCATAGCATGTCTTTTGTGATCTTTTTGACTGCTGAGATGCAATTTCCCTAAACCCATCTTTGGTTCCTATACATTCCATAGTCATCAGAGTCCAACGATGAAGTGACCTCAAAATTGGTTTAGGAAAGTGTCAAGAAAACCTTCCACATCAAAAATAAACACTGGCCGGTCAATCTATAACATCTAAAGGAACCGGACACCTGAACAAGTGATGCAACTTCAACCAATGTCTCCTCCCACATTCCAGCTAAATACTAAGGGGCTAATAAAAAGGCCTCTTTTGGTAACTTGTTTTTTGCAGAATCAGAGGTTAAATCTGATTTATATACTCCAAAATAGGGAAAGACCCTTGGCCAGATAAGATTCCCATTGAGTTGTATTTGAAAGAATCATCACTTTGGATCCCATTCTTGTCAATCTTTTTCAATTTCATTAACACAGAGTTGGCTAGCAGCCGAAATAATCCCAATTGTTTAAAAAAGGGGATAGAGATTGTCTGGGAAATTACCACTAGATATTGCAAATTGATAGTTTGCCAAA
Source organism: Ambystoma mexicanum (assembly GCF_040938575.1). NCBI lineage: Eukaryota > Metazoa > Chordata > Amphibia > Caudata > Ambystomatidae > Ambystoma > Ambystoma mexicanum. Next base: position 829,120,823 of record NC_090939.1, read on the forward strand.
ATGTACTGTAAACGTCTGTTAACTAGATTGGAGATTTAGGTCAGAGAATTTGATATTTTGCTGTTCCTACAGGGGGGATTCAGAGAAAAGAGGGACACAATAAAACATATTTTTCTCATTTGTGCACTAAAAGAGAAATACTGTAATCAAAAGAATCTGTTCTTACATCTTTTTTTTATAGATTTTAAAGCTGCGTTCAACAAAGTGGACAGAGCTCTCTTATGGTTAGTTTTGAGTAAATTACAGGCACCAGCTCACCAATCCTTAGTGGTTAAAGCTCTACAAGAATGTAATCAAGCTAAGTTTAGATATGTACAGGGAGGGGAGTGCATTGAGGCATTTGACATTGATAAGGCAATAAGGCAAGGATGTGTCTTGTCGCCACTATTATTTTCCCTATATGGAAACACCTTAGCAGAACTTATCCAAAATTGTGAATGTGATGCACCAAGGCGTAATATTGAGAACATTGGAATTCTGTTATATGTAGATGATGTGGGGCTGATATCCCAGTCTCCTATGGGAATACAAAATTAACTGTTGCTTGGCAACATTCTGTGATGATTGTGCTATGGAAATAAAAATGGCAAAAACAGTAGCAGTAGTGTGCCACAAAAAGCTAAAGAAAAGAATCCAATTTGAATATAAGGGAAGGGTTATCCAACAAGTCGAACAATTTGATTATTTGGGATTGAGATTAGCATCCAACGATTTGTGGGTAAACCAGATAGAACATAACTGTTGCATATCAACACAACGTTTGCTAGAAAATGTGGGGGAAGAGCAACATTGGAGACTCTAGAAGTCTACAAAGTACAGGCCCGTTCTGCAGATCTTTATGGAGCTGAATTGTGGGCAAATGTAGCACTAGGTCCTGTAGAAGTTGGAGGAACAAATGTCTTAAAGAGTATGCTGTCTTTACCATGCAGCACACCACCTATTCCACTGTATTTAGAAGTTGGACTTTTACCAATTCAATATACTGTTTGGTTAAGAGTGCAACTTATTTGGGTCAGAATTAATATAAGAGAAGAACTACAATTTCACAAAAGAGAAGTTTGGGAATTAAATAATCAATCTGAAGGACCGAGTTGTAAATGGCTATGGTTTATAAAAGCACTATTAAATGATCTTGGCTTGACATTCTTATGGAAGGGACATAGTGAGAATTTGTAAATATATTATGGGCAAATCAAGACAATCTATGAAGAATGGTTCCATCACGATTATCTACCTTGACCAAATATGGGATCTATGTCAATAGAATATTTAAGTTTGAAAAATACTTGGGGCTGTGAACAATATTTAGAATTGAGGAATTCCCCAACAAAGTGTGCATTGTTTAGTAAATTTAGATTTAATCTTTTACCCCTACAAGTTTGGTGGAAAGATGGGGCACAACAAAAACAGAGTATTGCCCTATGTGAACATTTTTTAAGGAAACTATAATTTTCATTATATATGTCCTACCCTGGGGAGGTTTTTGCATGACCCTCCTTTTCTTGTTGCTACTAGCGGAACCGAGAAGGTTTTGACAAAACTTAGTGATAACTGAGTAAAGTTCAAATAAATAAAAAAATAAAAAAATATGTCCTACCTATGATAATTTAAGAAATTTTTAAGTCGCTTAATTAGAACAAATAGACATTTTAATACAAATGCTGCTACAGTCTTTTTTAAAGTATCGACTAATCAAGAAATTCTTTGTGTATATGCTACATTTCTTTTGACTGCTTTGCAAAGAACCCTGGTCATGAGTAAATCTGTAAAGTAATATGTGGGTGTGAAATGTTTACTAAGCTTTATCTGCGTTTTTGTAAAAGTTTTAATGATGATGTTTTGTTTTGCTTTGATGGATTAATATTTTCTGAATATACCCTGTTTTGATTTGAATATGCCCTTTCGTAAATCAGTATCAAAGCTTATCAGCTACACCATTGATCTAGAGGGGAGTCTAAAGGCATCATCAGCCTTCCCGTGGGGGCACAGCAGCACATGCTCCTATTTATTGTTTTGTGCAAAAATCTCTGTCCCTTGAGAAACAATTTGGTGCTGGTAGCACTGGCCCCTCGACTGGCTCACAGAAGGCTAGGAGGGCTTGGGTTGTATGATACTCAGAGCAACGCCAAACCAAGAACAGTACATGCCGTGGACCCAGGGCAGACTGGGACATAACATTGTCCAGGGCACCAATGAAAAACTGGCCAACAATCATGAGCAAAATGTCATTACTTTTCAAATGTGGCACCTTGTCCTGTGCTGAAAACATGGGGAAGGGAAGCCAACTGTTCAACTATCCTGACATATTATTTCTTGAACCCTTTTCTTTTGACTACATTGTTGCCCCGCACCATTTGTATTTAGAAGGATTGGCAATAGGTTTATTAGTATAGGCCCTTTTATTTTGAGAGATATTTCACTAGGACTGCGTTATTATTATTTGATGGTAGTAGTTTTCTCCCATCCTTAGGTTAAGGATTAGATAGGCATTTAAACATCCCATTCAAAGTTCAATAACAACCTTTGAACTGTGATCACTTGTGTCTGTCATCACTGTTTGATACCATGCCTTCCTTGCATGTTGTGTCAGAAGTGGGATGCGACTTAATTGAGTCAAATTGGGGGACCAGAAAATTTCTAAAAATTAGGCACACAGCCTCAAATTCTTCTATTGCCGTGAAAGAATCCATAGACTTTGATATTTGTAGCAGCAAGGAAGCTACTTTCCCTCCAGGAAAAAGAGGGATGATTACCACAGACTTGGTCTTAATATCCCCTGAGAGTTGTTATATAAGATTGTCCCCAAAATCTGGCCTAGCCTGGAAGTTTGGTCTGGATGTCCTAGCAGGCATCATGTATCCCCACTTCCGGGAGGACGTAAAGGTTCTCCTAAAGAACCATGGCAAAACTCCATTTGAAATACATTGTGGGGACAAAATTGCAGAGGGATTTCTTGAGAGGGCTCTATTTCCCCGTTTTAAGGAAGAAACTGAACCAGAAGAAACTGAGAGATGTAGCTTAGGCTTTGGAGAAGCTGGTGAACCACCCATCACTGAGGCAAAGAGGGAACAAGAACCTACCATCCTTCCCTATCCAGCCTTCATCCAGCAAAATGATCCAGCACTTCCAGAGGCTTTTTTTGCAAGTGATTGGTGAGGCAGAAGGACTAGAAAAGGGGAACCCCTTTTTCTACCTTAAACATGGATTGCGATATAGAAAGCAAACCTCAAGAGAAGGCCTAAGTAAAACTCAATTAGAAATCCCCAAAACCCATTGCAGGAATGTGCTAGAGATTGCACGTTCTCATTTGACAAGGGGACATTTAGGACAGTATAAAACCCAGGCTCAAATCAGTGGAAAGGTCTACTGGCCAGGTATCCATGCTGACATAAAGAACTTCATCCAGACATGTGAAATATGCCAGAAAACCAGCACACCTATTCCCTCACCTACCCCTCTAAATGCTTTAGCAAACATAGAAATCCCTTTCTGCGGAATAGGGATGGATATCATTGGAACGTTGGAAACCTCTAGACTGGTTAATATATATATATCCTCGTAATCGTTGATTATGCTACCCGATACCCGGAGGCATTCCCCATGTGGAACAATAAAACCGAGCAAATCTTAAAACACCTATTACCATTCTTTTCTAGGGTTGGTTTCCCCAAAGAAATTCTAACAGATCAGGGATCCAATTTTATGAGCAAACTCATGGGTGAAGTCAAGGAACTACTACATATTTCCACCTTAAGAACCTCAGTTTATCACCCCCAAATGGACAGATTGGTAGAGAGATTTAACAAGACCCTTAAGATAGTTTTGAGAAAACTGGTGGATGAGGATGGAAAGTATTGGGATAGCATCATCCCCTGGGCCCTATTTGCAGTGAGAAATACCCCTCAGACATCCACTGGCTTCTCTCCTTTTGAACTACTTTACAGTAGAGAGACAAGTAATGTATTAGACATGCTCTGGGAGACCTGGGAAGAGAGAGAAGAGGCACCTAGTCCTCTCTCACAAACAGCTACCCGACTGCGAGATCATATGAAACTCGTTCGGAATCTAGTCTACACTCACATGGAAAAAGCTCAAGCCCAACAGAAGTCACCTATGACTAAAAGGTACATTTAAGATCCTTTTCAGTAGGACAAAAGTTTATTTTCAGAAGTAGGTAAGGTATGGTAATAACCAATCAATCCTAGGAATGCCCTAAGATCTCGCTTGGTCCTCTTACCTACTTCTGAAAATAAACTTGTCTTAAAGTGGCATGGGCCATATGAAGTACTAGAGTGAACAGGGACCTGCACCTATAAAATAGCCCAACCTGCCAGGAAGCAAAATACCCACCTTTAAATCTCTTAAAGTAGTGGAAAGAAAATCCTTCCATTGCCTCTGCCTCAATATTGTCTTGTTTGGTACCGGAGAAGATGGACCATCCTGAGCTTATTCCTCAAGAACTATCTATACAGAAGAAGGAAGATTTAATTTACCTGGTTATGGCATTCCCTGATGTATTCTGCGAGAAACCAGCGAGAGCAGATGGCACTTATCATTATATCAGAACACCAAAAGGAAAAGGTGTCCATTTAAAACCCTATAGACTCCCAGAAGCCCAAAAACAAATAGTGGTTGAGGAAGTGTAATAAATGCTGAAGGGAAACATTATCAAGCCCTCTTCAAGCCCATGGTCCTCGCCTATTGTGTTTGTAACAAACCCTGATCATTCTTTGAGGTTTTGCATCGACTTCAGACAGGTCAACCCCATCTCTGCCTTCAATGCCTATCCTATGACACACATCAGTGAGGTAATTGATAAACTTGAAGTGCCACCTTCCTATCCACCCTAGACTTAACCAAGGGACAGACTTGATAAAGAAAAGATATCTTTCTCGACATCTCTCGACTATTCCAGTTCAAAGTCCTCCCTTTTGGCCTGCATGGGGCCCCTTTCTAACGGCTTATGGACAGGATATTACAGCCCTACTCTCAATTTCTGTGGGGCCTATATTGACAGCATAGTCATTTAGAGTCAGACCTGGGAAGATCATCTTTTTCATCTTTTTACTATTATAAGAACCCTCAGGGAAATGGCTTAACTACCAATCCATATAAATTTAAGCTTCCACAATCAGCCGTTCTAGATACCCCCACGCCTAAGACCAAGCGAGATCTTAGGGCATTCCTAGGATTGATTGGTTATTACCATAGGTTTATCCCAAATTTCTCAGATAGAACAGCTAGGTTGACAGACAAATTCAAGAACGCTGAAACCCTGAAGATTCATTGGACTGAGGAGGATGATGTATGTTACAACAACTAAAAACAAACCTTGTGTCAGAACCCAATCCTAAAAGTAGTAGCCTTTGCAAAAGAATTTGTGTTACAAACTGATGCTTCTCTTACATGGTTAGGAGCATTTTTATCACAAATTAGTGAAGGATTAAAACAACCTATCCTATTCACTATTTGAAAACTCTTCCCACGCGATAAGAATTTAGAGGCCCCTGACATCAAGTGGGCAATCACCCATCTAAGATACTATCTTCAAGGAAGTTCACACTTGTCACAGACCACTCTCCTTTAGCATGTATAAGTCAACGAAAGGACTCTAACCATCGAGTCATGCTATAGTTCTTCGACATGCAGCCCTACAGTTTCACTGTGGAACACCGAAAAGGTAAAGACCAGGGCAACATAATTTTCCTTTTCTGATTCCCCTGTGAAACAGATGCGTCTACATCGCATAGGGGAAGGGTATGTGAGAAACCAGAAGGTGTATCACCCGCTAGTCGCCGGGGGTCTCTCTCTCAGGTGGGCAGGGCATGGCCATCACCTTTGGTCTTCAGAGAGTGGGAGTGGGACACCTGATAGCGAGACGGAGTAACACTCACTCTGCAACACCTTTATCCCATCTTACCCGGTAGGATATATGGGAACTCTGCCTCCAGTCCCTACACAAACACTTTCACACTGACAGCCTGCTATGGGAGAAAACAGACTCGCACCTGAGCGTACTTGACATGTCCCACTATTATGGTCAGGCAAGGTCAGGCAATTACTGGTAAGCATTCACACCTGACTTCCATTAAGCTTCCCCACACGGATAAAAGGTGTAAAAGGAGGATGTAAATTTGGGGTTGAACCAGGCAATTGGAATGTTCTTGAGGTGATAAAGTGATATGTGGGCAATAGGGTACTTTTGAGGCCAAACAACAGTGATATTGGCACAGATGGGGACAATGAGTAACATGGAGCAAACCTGGGGCCAACGGGGAAGCTTTAGGGGCAAACAAATGACCTGGGTCATAAGTGGCGAAAATGAGGCAGTTATGGGGTAAATGACTGACATGTGGGCAACTAGAAGGCAGGAAGCATTTTTTGGGGCAAACAAGAGACGCATGCCCTCAAGGCACAATAATTGTCATGAGGTAAACCTCTGGCAAATGTGACAATCTGGGTCAAATAAGCGACATGGGGCACAACTGGAGATGACAGGGCAGTTCTGGGGAAAATGAAAGTGGCATGGAGCACAGCCGGTGGGAAATGTGTGACATGGTGTAGATCTAAGGGTGATCAAGAATGATATGATGTGGCCCATATGGGGAAAATGGGGCAGTTCTGCAGAAATTCGAGAGTGACATGGAGCACAAGGAGATGCAGGGAGGGGAAGACTGACATGAGGCAATAGGGCAGCCCTGGAGCAATCTAGAGTTACTTGGGTAACAGCTGGGGAGTAGGGCAGTTCTGGGGTAAACAAGTGTAACATGGGGCATGATTGGAGCAATGGGGAAAAACTGTGACCAATGGGGCCGTTCTAGGGACAAACAAGTGAGAAAACTGGCCATCTCTGGGCACAAACCAGACGGGTGTGTGGCACAGGTTGAGGCAGTAAGTGAGGATGACTTGGGTCAAAGTTACCAGCAGAAGAACTGAGAATCTGTGGTATTGACATATTTTGTGTCTTTCTCTACCCAAATCGTTGCCTTTCTGATGGCTTTTAAAATCTAATTTATGTTATAAATATAACAGTAAATGCGTATCTAGTGTTTCCATAAAAAAGGTTTCCAACAAAACCTTTTCCATCAAAAATATATACATTGATTGCATATATGTGATGGGTAAAGGGTTAGTTTTCGTTGGGGTGGGTTTTTCAGGATAAATAATGGGGGCATGGGGGTGACCCACCCAAAAAGCATATATTTTCAATGGTTGGGTTTTCGATGCAAAAATTTTCGTTGGAAAGTTTTAGATGGAAAGACCAGAAACCCAGTAAAAGCCTCCATGTTGCCCCCTTCTCCAACTTTATTTTAGGGAGATCCCCACTTAACACTCTAAGTGGGGTTGGACCCTCGCGTTCATGTACCAAAACGATGTTGACATTTACAACCCACCACTTTTAAAATACATCAGCTGTCGCTGCTCATAGCTTGCAACGTTAAAAAAAATACCAGAAAAACATCAGAAGCCCAAGCTTTCTTCATGTGCACGCAGTAGGTGAGGGACAGGCAACAGCAGGGCAAGATTCAAACAAACAGTGGGGACAGGTATGTTACAGGCAACAGCAGAACATCCCACACAGACAGAAACAACGTAGAGTGCAAACGACAACAGTGCAAAAGTTCACATCTAGAAACCTACAATGTACAACACCAGAGTGCAAGATTTCCTCATGTGCAAAAACAAAAGCAAAATATGGCTCCCATGCCATATCAGGATGGCGGACATGTCCTTTAACGTCCTTTAATGTCCCACCAACCTGAGCTCAGGCAGGCCCTCTTCGACCCAGGCCTCAGCTTGGGGTGTGGGCCGTTAAAGGCCATGTCTGCCCGACTGGCAGGGCATGAAAGCCATTTGCACCACGGGGTTCTTCCGGGGTGCAAATGGCTTTCACAATTTTCTATCGGGAGATTTGCAATGCTTGCGCTACTGATCGCCCGATGAAAACTGAAAAAAAGATGCCCGCGGCCATATGGAAAAGGGACTCAGTCCCTTTTCCATGTCTATGATGGCAGGCAGAAGGGAGGGTCCTGCAGGTAAGTGGAGGGGGCAGAGAGGGGAATCGGGTCATGCTGGGAGGGGGCAACAGGTAGAGGCTCTCTGTTGCCTTCCCGCATTGAAAGCAAAAAAAAAGGCGCCACCCGGGGAAGGGCCTCGGGTGGCTGGGACAGCAGGCAGGGATTGCCTCGCCCTTGTTCCAGCCACCTGATTCGCTGAGCGCCCTTCCCCGGGTGCAAATGTTTATTAACAACACAAGCGTCGAGCTTCAGATATGTACAAATGCATGAAGAGCAATACGAGAGGAGTAGACAGACCAAGGGGACTGGGTAGAATCAAAAGGGTAGGCAAACTGTGAGGGATCGATAACTTCATCGATCACTGAGATGGGTGACAGTCGAAAAAAAGGGTGGGCAGAATCCGGAAGAAGACTATCTGAAAGTGGTAGGCAGCCACGGAGGTTTGGTCAAATTCACAGTATTCACATCCTCGGATCTGTGGACATCTTGGGAAAAGGGTTAACTTCAGAGGTCAGCCACTGCGTGGTAGGTGAAGCTCTGCGCCCACTCCATGGTTCTTTCCTCTGAAACTGCACCTGCACATTCTTGCAGACACACTGACACACACATACTCGCACACACCCCTGAGCTTGGCAGACCATCGCCAGTTCATCAGCTGGCCCGACAGTTCCCAATATTAGCCTTACCCTCCCATTCATTCAGTTGCACCAAACAGTGCCACAGTAGCTTCACTCTGACAGATTCCTAACTCTGCAGCTCTTCTTTCAGAGACAAGTAAAAGTGCTTAGCATGCCAAACTGCACTTGTCATGGTGCAATTGTCTAATATGTCCCAGTGTTTTCAGAAGTAGGCAAACTTTGCCCTAGTGCTAATACTGTGCAAATTTGCACTTGCACCGGTGCAAGGTTTCTGTAATCTGGCCCCAGATGTGTCCACTCTTACTTTATACAAGTTGTTGGTCGTTCCTTGGTTGCTCAAGTTGATAAAGGGAGCTGGGAGGGAGAAAGCGGGGTACACCCCCACGACGGATACCCGGGAGAACGGCACAAATAGAGGAGAGCAGTTCAAAGGCTTGAACACCCCCAGTTGCGGGTTCCCTTTTCCTTAAGCAACAGTTCCAGGGAATATTTGAGACACTGGCATAACACTGGCATGACAATTGTTACTCTGCATATGCTGGAAATTATCACGCCGCGGAATCTAAGCCACTGACAAAGTCCAATCGGTTTCTTATCAGATGAATGAAATAAATGAAGCGGCAGGCGCGCAACGGCATTGAGCTAATCGGGGGTTCACATCTGGGGGGAGGGGGCTGATGCGCGCACTTGCTTTTTGTTAGGCAGAGACGCGAGGAAAGCCTTTTCTGAAACTAGCAGTGCATATTAGCTCATTGTGTATGTATGTATACATGCGTGCAAGGAGAGTGTATGTAATGTATGTGTTAGTGAGTGTGTGTGTGAATGAGTGTATGATGTATGGGGCTGGGTGTGCATGTAAATGAGCGAGTGTATGGTAAATGGGATATTTAAATGAGTGAGTGAATGTGTAATTGTGTGTGCGCCTATGTGTAATGCCGGGCTGCTACTATTTGATACTTGGGCCCCATGACAGACAACCCCTGGGGTACAATAGAGGGGGTGGACATGGATGTCATTTAGGGGTCACCAGGGGTCGCAAATGCGACCCCTGAGGTCTCCCTTGCTACCCCTGTGGTCTCCCCTGTTGCCCCTAAAAATGCAATGTTTTTTATTTTATTTTTTATTTTTATTTTTTATATTGATGCTCATTGGCTGGGGCCAGCGGCATGTGTTTTTTTCTTTCTGGAGTGGCTGGTTTTCTGATAGCTATAGCCGGTAAGATAGCTCAGTGGGTTGAGCGCTGGCTCCTGCAATGTGTGTGTGTGATCTGCAAGTTGCAGGTTCGACTCCTAGCAAGGTGAACTCAGCCTTTTATCCTGCTGAGGTTGTTACATAAGTACCAACACAGGTTGGGTGATATTGTATGTATATTTGTTCTATATGAAGCAATAAAGCGTAAGTGCTTTATAATACCACATCATTATCATTTGGCCTTTGACGTCTGCTTGCATTCACAGTGGTTTGGTTTGGTAATATGGGCCTGCACTGATATTAATGATACATATGGTGATCCATTCTTGTATGAAATGTATATCACTTTACAGTGATATTGTAACCATATTTTTTGTTGTGTACTCATAAACAATGCTATGTGATGCCACTTCCTGTTTTGTCGAGGGGTAAAAGGTCTTGTTCCATTGCATCCCGTGATGTCACTTCAGGGTGGGGTCAAATGGCATCACTTCCTGGGATGTCATCAGGGGGTCAAGGGTCATGTGATGTCACTTCTGCTACCCCCAGCATTTTGGTAAAATGACGTCCCTGGGGGTGGAGCCTCCAAGTTTGCCATGCTCATTTTCTAAAGTGGCCCTCCCATCACCATTTAGCCCCCCAACCCCCAAAATGTAGGTTTGGTTGCGCCCCTGTGAAGCAGTGAGACAGCAGGAGTTTTCATTGAGAATTCCTGGCTCACAGCTCATGACTCTCAGAATCCAGACTCCAGGCAAACAAAACAAAAAAACCCTGGACCAATCAATGGAGTCCAGGTGCACACGCCCGAAAACCTTTAGGCGGTGGCAGCGGTGTGAAACAAAACAGAAGGGGCTGTCAGACCAGCTTGAAAGAATAAAAGAGGCCGAATTTGGTAAGTCAGCCAAAGGGCACAGCGCATTTTTGCCATAACATTGCAGCAATGTACAGCCGGAACAGCCCGCTCACGTTCCCACTCCGCTGAGTGAGTAACCTGTGCATTATATGGCTGCAGGTGAAGGACGAAATCAGCCCAAACACAGCGGCAACAGCCCGCTCAGGGCCAAGCTCTGCTCCGCTGAACGCGTGACTGGGCATTTTTACGGGCTGCAGGTGACGAAGAACATGGAGCCTCAACTGCTCCTCCTCCGATACGAGATCAGCCAAAACATAGCGGGAACCAATATGCTCTACTACGCCGAGCTAGCGACTTGGCAATCAGGGTGGGACTGGGCTACAGAATTGGCACGGGCACCAATGAAAAAGGGCCCACAGTTGCAAATGACTATTCATGCCTTTTGTGACACTGTTTGAATAGTACCCCATGGGGAGTTTTTTGATAAAATGTGATGCAAATTGTGCATTTTAAAGAATACTTATTCAGCAACACTGGCCAAAACTATTAACCGCATAAGAAAGTAACACATTGGTAACACAAGTGGCCCACTTTGACCCCAAAAACTGGCCCACACTGCATTTGGTCATTTTGGCTCGGCCACGGCCCTATTGCCCTATAGGCAGTCCGAGCCTGTTAGCACTATAATATAAGTCACTGTAAAGAATGCCTGCCTAGGTAATATTTATTTACTTTTATAATTGTTTATTACAGAAGAGTGACACAACTCTGATACACCCCACTGCAAAATATAACCCCACAATGCAGACTATGGGACAAGAAACAGGCTGTTTTAATCAGAGTGATTTCATTTAATTGAAAATAACACATCAGAAGAATGGAGGGGCCCAGTAGCTCACAATACCGGGGGAGTCACCTTAAAACACTGGCAATGAATTCAGAGTACAGCGATAATGAATTCGGCGGCCTACCAGGTTTGCTCTCACTAACAATGTTATTTAACATACAAATAAAAATGTCCAGTTTATGAAATCTCTATTGGGCTGTGCAAAAGAAATTCTATCAACCACACTGATACTCTATTCAGAACAAATTCACAGGACTTCATTTTATGTTTGAGGAGTGAATGGGCACATGTCAAATGGTTATGCTTTCTTTTAAAAGGGAAGCAAAGCTTACAGGAAATTTCCTATCAATCCCCCAGCCCCCTGTTATCCTTTTGGAATTATTTTACTTTATGATATTTGATTATGAAAAAGGCATTTTCATACACGTCTGTTTAATTCATTTGTGAAATCGGTGAAACGGGATGAAAAAGACACATATTCCAGGAGGTACAGCACTTTTGAAAACAAGCCCAGATAATTAATTACTTCACTTAATGTTGGTAGAGAAATAGCCCACCATTTATTCAGAGTTCAGATGTTAAGGGAATTCAACTTGAGTACAGTGAGTGAGAATTTCACTTTCGTTTTTGATGTGTTGAATTAAACCTCTTAGGCAGGAATGGGATGTCTGGGCTGTCTCAGGGCCTCTAGTTGGTTGGAGTTGGCCATTGGTTGCAATAGAAAAGGCACTGGATATCCAGGTCACCTGATTCTCCTCAGATCCTTTTAACCAAATATGAAGTTATTCCCCTATTCTCTGGTGCCCTTCTGGCTTGGTTAGAAAATCTTTTCTGCGGCCAGTCCGCTTTCCCTTCTGCAATTTTAGCATTAAGTTCCTCCAGGCAAATTGGGTGTATGATGGCAGCTAATGAGAAAAATAATAATCCAGTTTTTCTTTTTCCATAGGAATTCCACTTTCTAAACTAGGATTAAGTCCGCCCATCTAGCATCAGTCAACACTGCTCTTGCGAATCGACAAATCCAGTGATTGGCTTCTCTCGCCTACATTTGCCTTCCTCCTTGTTTACACTGGCCCTTTGAATTTGATGCGACATAAGGAGGATGTATTAGCTGCAAACTAGCCCCGCCCACATCAGGAGCGCTAACTGATGCGGAGCTCAAATCTTTAGTTTGAGGGTAATTCTTTACATGAACATTTGATATTGGGGAAATTACATATTTACATTCAAAAGAATAGTCTGGAGCCAGGGATATCATTTGTGTTTTTGTAACTTTGCGCTTAATGGAGTTATCAAAATATGCAAATTATGCACAAAGTATTCAGGATGCAACTTCAATTGCATTAGCAGCTCCTTTGTAGTTGGCAAAAAATAGTGCAGCTACATTCTTGCTCTCTTGAACTAAACTCCAGAAGGTAAGAAGAAAGTAGGATGCCGAGAAGGTAGGAAAGCTGCTGCAATATGGCAGCGGAAAAAGACAGAAGTCCTGGACCGGTTATGGCCATCACTAACAGGGCCTCTCTATATTTCTATCCTTAATGGAATACATAGAGGCAGGAGGTTTGAATTGTACTAGTGACTTGAAGACAGACAGGGTCTCACAGCGAACAACGGTTATGTTTTTCTTTCTGTTTTTTTCCCACTGTATTCATTTTAGGCATTTCTTTTTTTACTGTTAAACTTGGTTTTCTTTGGGATTCAGAGTAAACAGATTTCTTTCATCTAGATAGAGACTCACTTTAAGCATGACAGGGAACATCCCCTTAACATTCCTCCTAGACTGACTCCTTGGCCCTCATTACGGTTTTGCTAGTCCGGAAAAAATGCCGGTAATTCCAGCACCAGCATTTTTTCCAGACCAGCAAAGCACAAGTTTGCCAGTGGGGGCCACTGATCTCCCGGCAGGCCTGACCTGCCGGTAGATCAGGCACCTACCAGCAAAGAACTGCATGAATCACTGGCACCGGTAATACCGGCACCGGTAATACCGGCACCGGTAATACTGGTGCCGCTGATTCAGGCAATCCCTTCCTGTGGGACTCCATGGGAATGGGAACTTACCGGCTCTCCGCCGCCCATAATATCCAAGTAATGCTGGGATGTTGAGCGGCGGAGACGGTAAGGGCAGCTTGCCGATATCCTGCCAATAACACCGACGGGATACCAGCAAACTCTTATTGCAAACCTTTAACATATGGCAAACTCTTAATGAGGGCCCTTGTCTCTGGTTAACCCCATTTCCATTTTTGATAACTTTCTGCTTATGCCAAACTCGTAATGGCTGCAGTTTTGCTCTACCTGAGCCCATGTCAGCTACAGTTCTGTGGGACCAGGGGGGCAGCAGGGCGCCAGGAGAGAAAAGGAGAACCACAACAGAAAAGAGTAAAAAAAAAAAAAAGAGGAAAAGCAACTCTGCAGGCCGTGTGTGCCTACATCACAGCCACCCCCTTATACAGCGGGTTGCGTACCTACCCTATCTCTAATACCACCGTTTTTTAGGTTAGGTATTTCTTATGATTCAGGTACTTGAGGTAGTGTGAACCATCTTATTACATAGACACAGCTCTGCACGTGGAAAAAGTGACAAAAAGTAGATATTCTCTGACGAAGCGCAGTTTTGTGTGAAACGCATTAGTTAAGCCCTTTTCCACCAAGAAAGCTAACATCTGATATCGTTTACGGCTGGACAAGATTATTTTTGGAGTGCTGCGGCCTCTCTCTGCAGTGTATACCTGCACTATTTGTTGTTTGATCATTAAAATATACCGTACGTATAAAATACTAACTAATCATCTAGCAGAAAGAACCAAAGTAAGCTCTCAAGAAAAAAAGAAACTAATAATGGAAGGAGAGAGAGGACTAAGGAAAGGGGAATGTTTCATTTCTTTATGAAACTAAAAAGATAGGGCGCTTGGCACAGGACAATGGGAAGTGCACTCGCATCTGATGTACAGCAATAGGAAAGGCTTGTTTCAGTAGCGGTTTTCCTCACACATGCCATGCCAAGTCTGTTAACAACTTCTAGTTTCTTGTTGGCCAACTGTAAGGACCAGTGTACTCTCGCCAGGGATGCAGGGGGAAGAGACCCAGGCGCCCTGGCAGACAACGCAGCATAGGACCGGCAGGAGGAGAGGTAAGGCCCGGACGATCCGACGGTGGGGAGTGGGGTAATAGGGTCCAGAGGACTGGTCACCCCAGCTACAATAGGACGGGCTATCCCATAGCTCTCAACCATTTGTCTTGCAAAGGCGGGTGAAATCACCCGATTTTGTTTCTGGCGGGTGAGACGCCCATTGGAATGAATGGGCGTGCAGGAGGCCTGGCGGGTGAGTCAGCCCTTTGCAAGGCGGGTGACACCCGCCAAAAGCGGGTGAGTTGAGAGCTATGGCTATCCACCTCACTGGAGGAGAAGCGCTGCAAGGCTTATCTCCCTAAAGAGGGTGTGGGTCTGCGGCTGAGAGACACACGAGTACACTGCAATTGCGATTGGGGAGAAAGGAGGAGGCACATGCGGTCATTTGAGGGTCAACTGATACACGTATGTCAACTCCATGCCCCTGTACAGACACGGTCGATCTGTTGCCCAGGCGAGCCTGTGCAGGATTGCACGCCCCTGGCATGAGCACGTGGTTCAGCCCACCACTGTTTGGGAAGCAGACTGGAATGCCATGCCCACACCGCAGGTATTTTACAGAGATTTCTGTGTTAATTGAGGCTTTTAATAACTGGGTTAATGGGGTTCAGGGAGGGAAGGAGGGTTTGTAGGGGAGTGGGAGATGGGAGGTGGGGGGTGTCTGGCTCAGAAGGGAAGCTGCTCTCACTGAAGGAGCCAAGAACATGGGAACCTTGACCATGCTCACGTGGAATGTGAGGGGGTTGAGGCGACCAGCCAAGTGCAGGGAAGTAATGGGCTCCTGAAAAGATGGGGGGTACAGATAGCAATCCTCCAGGAAACACACCTTAATAGACCAGAGCTTGGGAAGGTAAAGGTCAGCTGGGCGGGGGGTGAAGCGCACGGCACAATCGTACCCCTCCTATTCCAAAAGGGTTCTGATCTGGATAGCGGGGGTGGGAGGGTGGTGGTTCCAATTTCAAGTAACCAAGGCACAGTGCGATCAGGAAGGTAGGACTCTTGTCTTACTGGGTCTGCTGCTGGACGGGAGGGAAGGGTGCATGACGAATTCATACACACCTAATACCGATAATGATACCTACTTCCCCAGGCTGGTGGGCATGATGGGGGGACATAGGCATGGGGAACAGATGTAACCCCGGTTGGGGGATAAAGGAAAGGATCCCAGGTGCGTGAAGCCGCGCCGGGGATCATGAAATGGGGAACATGGAAATGCGGGTCCCCGACGCAAGCCGCACCAGAGATCCTGAAAAGAGAAAAAGAAAATCTTATCCCTGGCGCGACAGCCATGCTGGGGGTTCAGGAAGTACAAAATACTAGTGTAAGGGACCCTTGTGAGTGTGGATGCAAGGGTCCGTTTACTCAATAAAGAAAAGAATACCGTTGCAGGCACGAGCAGAGCTGTTAGGTAAGAATTAGTGCAGTCCAACTGGTGAAGACTACACAAGACTTATCTGCTTGGTATAGGTGCCCCACCTCTTAACATAGGCCTGTACTACACAAGTTGGTAGTGTGACTGAGCAGCCAGGCTTATCTTAAGAGGGGTAATGTGAGCTGTGGAGCTGTACAATTGAAATCAGTAAGCACAAGTGGGCAAGTAACACTTACGCACTTAAAGATATATATATACATATGTATTCATAGTATACACATTTAAATAAGCATTCTTTAAAAAAGCTTCAACTACTGGTAACATTCAACTAAACTTTGAATTCAGTTTTATTTTATTTATTTACTTACTTTGTGTATAATTGCTTTTGCAATTTTTACAAAACTGTTGCTCATCATCTTAAAAGAGCCACATAATACGAGAAAACAAAACAATCGAACAGTACCGTTTTTGAAAGACATTAAAAGTTGGTGAACACTTTATGCTAACAAATTTTCTAGCACACGGATGTGACTTCAGTTAAAGTTAGTGTTGCAATTATTTTCAGTTACCAAATCAGTTATTGAGTTGTAAAGGAAGGAAAGGTTAGAATCAGATTTAGAACATACTTTCCACAGTGTAAAACAATTACAGTTTCCTAAAAGGAGGCAGAGGAACTTTTATCCAAGCAATAATAGTGTCCACAGTTATAACCTATGAGGGAACAAGTACTGCCAAAGCCAGTAGGGTTAGAAGGGTGCCTTTAGGCAGCCAGGACAACCAAAGTTAATGGAAAAAGTCAATAGTTCTGATGCACTTCTTCTTAGGTAAAGTCTTGAGAAAGTTAGTAAGTTCAGCAGTAATCACAGTAACTAAAGTGAGCTACTTTGTAGAGAGCACACACTGTTAAGGCCAGTGCAGGAGAGTTGGTATCAACTCTAAAGTGGAACAAAAGCACTTGGTATTAAACATTCAGACCTTCCAGTGGCACTGCACCCAAGGTTCTTTGTGTCGCTAAACAAAAAGCAGATGCCTATGGAGTTTGTCAAACTCCGTAAAACAGTAAAACACAAACATCCTAGTCAGGAAAACACATGAGAGAGTGAGAAAAAGGCCCCACTCACTCAGGTCGAAAAATCACAAGCCCCAAGTCCAGCAAAAGAGCCTGGGTTCTCTAAGGTAGAAGGGATTAGCACAGAAATGAATATTCTCCCTAACAGGAGTGCCTCAGACAACTGATGAACCCTGCAAGAGGGTTGATGGCGCTCCGCTCAGTGCCTGTAGCCACCAATGCCTCAGCCCTGTAAGCACTCCCCTGATAGGCAGAGGAGCGCCTTAATTACTGCTGCTGCCCACCAGGTCGCCACATTGCCATATGCACATCTAATTACTGGCGCTCCCCATAGCAGGGGAGAGCCCATATGTGTTTAGCCTTTCTGGGCTTAATATAAGCGAAGGGGCCACCCACTGTCAGGTGGCCTACCTGTACTCCCTGCGCCACATCTGGCAGACATGGCCCAGGTTGAGAAGTGCTGTGGGGGGCTCCCCACGCTGCCTCCAAGTTCTGGGCAGCATCTGACAAATGCAGCACAGCCCATATAACGACTTTGGGACCCCCCACGTTGCAAGTGAGTGCTGGGCTGCATCTTGTCAAGCAGCCCAACCCAATGAAGACTTTGGGGGCCGCCCTCCCTGCTTGTTGCTGTCTGCTGCCACCTGATGCTGTCTGCTGCTGTCCCCTGTCAGCTGCCACAGGAGAGCCTCCACAGAGGAGTGCAGAGAGGGAGAAACGTTGAGACCAGCAGTAAGGAACTTAAGACAACCCTGGCCAGGTTGTCTTACAAGTAAGGTCTTTATAAATAGTTTTAATATAGTGCACTGTATAAACCTTGTATATATTTTGAAAGATATTTTATATTTTTAAAGGACTATTTTTATATTTGTGTTTTTTAGCAATGCAGCTGCTAGGTTTAGCTTAATCTGTATATAATGTTGTGTGCTCTGCCCCATTTGTAAAAAAAAAAAAACTCACAAAACCCTGCTGGTATACTGGAAAAGTATATAAGAAAGCTTAAAACAACTAAAAAGAGCAGAGTTTGGGGCAGGTTAGAGGTGGGTTAAGTTATAAGTGAAGGGTTAAGTTGTATATTGTGTGCCAGCCTACACCTGTCTCCCTATAAGGTGCAATGGAAGATCACTGCGCTACAGGGGATTTCAATTGTGCGCTTTAACTGCATTTGGACAGGTCAGACACCAAAGAGCGTTATAAACCAGTGGCCTCCATGTCCCTGGGACACATGATTGCAGACTTAGATATGGTTAGCCTTTGGGGCACAAAGAGAGGGGAAAGATGTCGCATATGTGGGGGAGCTTCAGCAGGCCATAGGGGATTATTTCGAGATCTACGAAGGTTTGGTCAGTGATTACAGTGTCATATGGGATACATTGAAGGTGACAATGAGGGGTAAATGTATAGCAGCCAACCAAGGGATCCGCTCGATTCTCCTAGCATCCCTGAAAGACCTGGAGGAAAGAATCAGAGTTCTGGAGGGAGACATAGCAAAGGGGGTACCACGTGGGGCGGAGTGCATCTGGGGGAGTGTACACATACAGCAGGCACAAGTGCGCCTGGGCAAACATGATTATGCACACCATTTAGTGAGGATCCACAGGGAGGGGGACAAGGCTGGCCTAGCTTCTCAGGCAGGATCAACCTCATGGCTTGATCACGCAGGTAGAGGACGAGAATAGGGTTCTAGCCACCACACAGGAAGACATTAATTCAGCCTTCCAAAGGTATTATTAACAGCTATATGAGAGCAGGGAGCCGACTCCAGCCTAAGACATGGAAGAGGTGTTCGACCAGGCCTCGCTCCCCAGACTGAGCGAGGAGGTCACGCTCAAACTAGAGGAACCGCTAACAGATGAGGAGATCAGAGACGCAATAGAGTCACTCGGGATTGGGAAGGCGCCTGGGGGGACGGCCTCCTGGCCTAATTCTATAAGACATAATCCGATTTACTAGTTCCTCTGCTCAGGCGGCTGTATGATGGAGTATTCTGTGAGGGGAGACTTCCAGCGTCCCTACGAGAGGCGATTATAGTGGTGCTGCTAAAGCCGGGTAGGGACCCATGCCACAGTGGGTCATACAGACCCATCTCACTAATTAACACAGACACCAAAATACTGGGCAGGGCATTGGGAGCTAGGCTTCCTAAGGTCCCACTTGATCCATCAAGTTCAATGGGTATTTGTGTGGGACAGAAATACCACGAGGAACCTTCAGAGGCTACAATACATCATAGAAAAAAGTTCAGGGGTCGACAGGGGAATTGGCGGTGGTCTCCTTGGATGTGGTAAAGGCCTTTCACTCCATCAATTGGGAGTGGCACTTTAATGTCTTGGAGAGGAATGGGTTGGGGTTGAACATGTTGAAGTGTGTCAAGCTGTTATATCGGGACCCCCTGGTGGGGGTAAAAATGGGTAAAGTGTTCTCAGGTAGCTTTCATAGGGGAGGGGAAAGAGGCAGGGATGCCCGTGTCAGCCATTTTATTTGCACTAGCACATGAGCCTATGGCGCAATTTCTTTTAGTACAATTTAGTGACGCAGGGATCAGGGTGGAGGGCCAACGACACATCATTTCCTTATATACCGACATTGCCCTGTTTTACGTACACAGCCCATCCGTGCGCATTTCTTGCATTATGGATGTGTTACAGCATATGGAAGTCTTTACGGGGTTCTGTGTGAATGTAGAGTAGTCGCTGGTAGTCCCACTGGGCTCTTTGAGGGGTAAGGCGCTGAAGGACCTGCCGGAGGTTGGCCTAAGGTCAGAGGATGAATCCTTCCGGTACTTAGGAATCCAAATACACCATTCCATGGTAGACACCTTTCAATAAAATGACGACAGGCTTGAGTTTTTAAACAGGCTGCCCTGTTCCCTAATGGGCAAGATAGTGACTTGCAAGATGCTGATACTCCCCAAATTACTTTATCTCTTTGCAAACATCCCCCACATGGCCAGAGTTCCGTTCTTCAAGCTATTGGACAGTAAAACGCACACTTATTATGGGGAGAGAAGCGACAAAGGATGTTGCTGGCCGTTCTGCGGAGGAGGTATCGGGAAGGGGGACTGGACCTACCAGATTTTGAGTTATACTTTCTGGCATCCCAGCTGCAACATGCCACTAGGTGGGAGGCAGGCATGGGGGGACTAGACCCGCGGCTGATGGGGGAGCCAAAGAGATTTCACAAGGGATTGGAGCTTCTATGGCAGGAGCCGGAAGGATCCCACCTGAGTAAATTGATGCGACTGACATGGAAGAGGGCGCACACCAGGCTCTGGCTGGAGAAGGCTATATTCCCAAGATACCAGTGAGGCCTGTTCATAGGGTAGCAGGGATAATAAGTTATATAGGAGATGCAAATTGAGCAAAAGAAGGATGTCGGTGATGGATGACCTCTTCAAGGAGGGTACTTTAATGGCATTTGATGAGTGGGCGGGGAAATTCCAGATGCCAGAAGGGCAGTTCCTCAATTTTGCCAGGCTGACCCATGCGCTCGCAAGCTTGTGTGGCACAATACCGGAGGAGCTGCCAAATTCTCTGATTTTACAACCATACTCACTATAGGGAATAACAGTCACACTATAGCATGGCTGTATACGGCATTGTAGGAAAGTGGCCCCCAAACGCAGCTCAAAATTAAGGGAAATGGTAATAGGATATGGAGACAACCTTTGCGGATTCGGAGTGGGAAAGTCAGCACAGTGTCCAGGAATGCGAGATTTAAGCTCATCTAGTTTAACTCTCTGCACATGGTCTATATGACCCCACAGAAACTACATATGATGCGCACGGATCACCCACACCATTGCCCCAGATGTAAGCAATGGTCATGCCTGATCATTACGGTGTACTGGAAAGACGTAACAGCGAGGCTCAACACATTTGTAGGGGTCCAGCTGGACGTTCCCGCAAGATATGTTTGCTGGGGGTGGTGCCAGGGGGAATTTGGGGGCAGCAGCAGAGGAACAAGATGGTTACCTTCTTGTTACTGCTGGCAAACCACAGGTTAGCAATTGCAGGGAAATACCCAGAGGGTACCATGATGACACAGTGGCTGGCTGATGCACAGCAATGGCTAGCCGCAGAGCAGCAAATAGTGCAAGACATGGGAAGGAAAGAAGGGAGGGAGGGTCAAGGAGGGACATGAGACATTGCTTCTGAATGACTTGCATACTTCCCCGGACGATCTGCCTCCCTGAGATATGGGACAAACTGGTGAGGGGAAGAGATATAAGGCGCTAACCAGCTGGCTACTTAGGCGAAACGGATGGTGGTAGATGTTGGGCAGGCATGGGTGCAGAGAGGGGGGATGTCTGGATATTCAGCAGGGGACCGGGGTGGGGAAGGGTGGGCAGATGGATGATAGAATGTGTTGCTGTTTGATTGTTAAAAAATTAATAAAGAGATTGAAAAAGAAAATGTAAGGACCTATGTTATAAATGTGCCAGAAAAGTAGTGGTACTGTGACTCCAGCGGGGAATGGGCGATGCGGGAGGGAGCAAGTTGCAACACATGTTTCAAGCAGTTGTGGTTGGCCCAGGTTCACAGCCTAGTGGGTAAACAGATGTCGGTTTAGCTGTAACTTCCATGGGCAGGCAAAGAGAAGAGTTATGCTTTAACTTCAAAAACAACAATTCCAGAATGGCAAAATGTGGTTGTAAAAGGTAGTGGAGCTGTTAACAGTAAGTAGTGGTACTCCCCTCCCGATAGCTCCCGTTCACTTCGACCTCTGGGAAGGACCAATTTTTCTGCTTCAGCAGTCTCTGGAATTGACTCTTAGAGCTGGTTTACTCTTAGCTCTGAGGTGTAAATTATCTTAAATGATGTGATGCAGTCTTTCAAAAATGGGAGTTCCCCTACCGCAAAAGGTTGTTGTTTTGTTGATAACACAACTATAGAAATAAAGCGTTTCAAAAAGAAATGTTGCATATATGTTTTACATAGATTGCTTAAATGTATTTCAAACGAGTCAAACAATTAATGAAGACAGCGACTTTCCCCATAAGATTAGCGCAAAGCAGAAATCTTAATTTGAATGAATACACAAATATTTGGCCATGTCTAAAAATTGACATTTATTCCCTTTGGTTGAAAATTACAAAAATATGGCCGGTTTTCAGACTTGAAAAGTAACCCTAAGCAGCAATTGCCTCCCGTCAAGCTTAGGGAACTATTAAAAAAATGATCTTTATGAAAGCCATGCGCCTAACTGCGAGCCAAGGAGCATAATTTCAAAACCCTTCTGCCCCTGTCGGCATCATAACCAACTGGAGCGTAGCTAATTGGACTCCAGGCCTGCCTATCATTCCAGATAAGTTGGTTGATCTGTGAAAAGAGATTCTTAATGTATTATTGGGAAACAAAATTTGCTGATAAGCCTATAAAGAATGCGTGTGTAAAACCACGGTAATGTTAAAAATAAATGTGAAAAATTCAATAGCTTGCGGTTTCATTCAGAAATGACTGTTCTTAGAGAGGCACAGCTTCACCCTACTGATGAGGTCTGGGTAAGGCTCTCATAACTAGCACCAATGCCTGACATAGGGACTCCCAGGACCCCCCATGTTCACTTTGTGTCTCACCATAAGTTACTAGGGGAATCCAGACGTTGACCCCTTGCTCACTATTTTTAGAGAGGCACAGCTCTACCCTACTGATGAGGTCCAACCAGACTGAAACATGTTTCTGGGATTGCTGTAGGAGAATTGCCTAGAATTTCATCCTGGACTGCCCCAGGGCAGGACAAAGACTGATATGTTTTGGATATTTCTCCTCTGTGAAAGATAGTGAGCTAAAGACTCTGGGTAAGGCTCTCATAACCAGGACTAATGTCTGGCAGGGGGACTCCCAGGACGCCCCTAAAGTAACTTTGTGTCTCACCATAAGTTACTAGGGGAAGCCAGATGTGGACCCCTTGCTCATTATTCTTAGAAAGGCACAGCTCCACCCTACTGACAGGTCCAACCAGATCAAAACAGTGTCAGGGTTGCTGGTGGTACTCTTGTTCAGAGGAGAATTGCCTAGCATTTCAGTGCTGGACTGCCCCAGAGCAGGACAAAGACACTATGTTTTGGATATTTCTCCTCTGTGAAAGATAGTGAGCTAAAGACTCTGGGTAAGGCTCTCATAACCAGGACTAATGTCTGGCAGAGGGACTCCCAGGACCCCCCTTGTTATTTGCATATTTTAAGTAACCTTGTGTCTCACCATAAGTTACTAGGGGAATCCAGACGTGGACCCTTTGCTCACTATTCTTAGAGAGGCACAGCTCCACTCTACTGATGAGGTCCAACCAGACCGAGCCCCAGGGCAGGAAAAAGACTGATATGTTTTGGATATTTCTCTTCTGCGATAGATAGTGAGCTAAAGACTCTGGGTAAGGCTCACGTAACCAGGACTAATGTCTGGCAGAGGGACTCCCAGGACTCCCCTTGTAATTTGTTAATTAAGACAATAAATTAAGGGTCAACTGACAGGTGGACCCTGAGATACGTGGTGCCCCCTCTGATAGAAAGTGAATTAGAAACTATGGTCAGACAAATACCAGATTAAGCTCATGACTAGAGAGAGGGACACATCCTATAGTAGCTTTCTGATGGCTTCTGGACTTCTTAAAACAGTTATGAATACCATGTAAAATGTGG
This sequence comes from Ambystoma mexicanum, assembly GCF_040938575.1. Taxonomy (NCBI): domain Eukaryota; kingdom Metazoa; phylum Chordata; class Amphibia; order Caudata; family Ambystomatidae; genus Ambystoma; species Ambystoma mexicanum. The sequence continues at coordinate 829,144,584 of NC_090939.1, forward strand.
TTTGGGTCTATTTGACCTAAAGCATTTGATCTAATCACATCTGATCAAATTTATTTGACCTTTTTTCAGTGTAAAAGTAAATCTTGGCTTGTTGCACTTACCTGCCACCCCTTGGATGTGTGTCTTTATTGGATCCTTGACGATGGACCATTGGACCTATCAACATACACAAAAATAATAATCATGAAATGAAGACAGGACACGTAGTTGCAGGAGAATGCTTGATATATTCATGTTATGATGCAAAGTTGTAGAGGAGGGCCTGCATCCTGTGGCCTTTGATACATTTTGGACTACAACCCCCATGAGCCCTAGCCATTACAGTCAACGCCAGAGAGGTATCATGGGCATCGTAGTCCAAAACATCTAGAGGGCCACACGTGTGTCAAGCCCCTGTCCTACTGCAAGTGTACATTTTTCTCCCGTCGTGTGACAGACTATAAGATATGACTATTACATTTGGTGTGACAAATGTCAATTGCCAATTGATTTTCATAATCCTTTACCACGCATTTTGCGAATCAACACGCTCATTGTCTGCAGGGCATGCTCTATCGTATTGTGGTAAAAGTGCTCCTTTTTCAGTAATTGTCGATTGTATAATGAATAATGTTAAACCAAAGAACAAAATGATCATAACGTACATGGACTTTTATGAGTGAATATGGTACGTGGCCGAGCTCACGTGAGATCTTCTCATATAATGAGTCATAAAAGAAACATACATTTTCTTTGATTAAAAATAATGATACATCATGTGTGTAGTGCGATGCAACAACAAACTGAACATGGCGTGAATTACCTGGATTGCTTTTACACTAACACTGCAGAAGCAAAAGTTCTTTAATAGATTCTTTCTTTGAAATTATAATTAGGATCCTTGCCTTTATGTATGTTTCACTACCTCTAAACAATAATTGGTGAACAAAATCGTTGTGATATGATCGCTCCATAGAACTATTCATCTTTTTCTGTTAGACACCTGGGAGAGTTACAGCCTGTTTAAACAACTTATTTTGACAAAAATAAATTTCATATGCACCATGCTTGACTACTGATGTGAGATCACAAATATTCAAGAGTATTTTTCTCATTTATTGTATTATTTTTTTGGCATCCCTGGTTGCCGGAAGACATCTCTAGACAGACCTTCCAGGATTTTGCGGCATGAAATGGCAAATTTTACGGCACAAACCTTTATTTATTGCAGCATTTTTGCGGGACATTTTGTATTAACTGGAGTGTGTAAGATTGCCACATTGCAGGAAATAGGCATAGTGCAAGGCTACAAGAGAGCCAGGGTATCATTATTATGTATCTTTTGTATTAATTTAATAGGAAGAGTCCCAGATGTCTCTGGCTTGGCAGAACAGTGTTTGATTTGGCTACATTTCTGGTTTAATGTTCATGCCTATTTAATAGTATTAACTAAATTGATCATTATCAATTGTGATGCTGAAAATATTCCCCTTCCATGTTCTCCAATCCCCCAAACACCCACACACCTCTCTCACCAACACACATTTCACCAACTCTCCATCACAACTTGCATTCCTTAACCTCTCACTCTGTCATACAAATACTCACGTGCTGTGTCACACTGTCAAGTCACAATTTACACTGCCCAGCCCCTGCACACTCAAAATCATACTCCCAACTCACACCTTACACTCTACAATTCCTCCCGCAATATACAGTCCTTCATTCTTTTGTGCTGCTTCTGCATCTTGCATCCTTTCTCCCATTCTATCGCACTCTTCACTCATCCTTTTTCCAAGTCTGCAGCTCACTGCCTCATTCTGGCCAACTGCTTCCTCTCTGCTTTCTGGCTCACTGACCACACGCTCCCTCTACTTTCTGTACCTCTGCTCGCTCTCAGATTTCTGGCCCACCGCATCACTGCTCCCTCTGCTCTCTTGTGCAGTGCTTCCTCCTCTGACCCTCTGCTCTCCCTCTGCTTTCTTGCCTATCACTTCACATCTAACCCATCACTCCCCCTCTCTCTCATAGTGTAACCATTTTTTAATTTTTTTTGAATGGGACATTTTGACCCAGGTTCCTCAAATAATGGGGCATTTAAAAAAAGAACGGAGGATATGCTATTTTTAGACAACCCATTTTTGGAAATGAGAAGGTCACCTTATTCTCAAAGGTGACCGGCGCATTTCCACAGGCTTGAGCTGTAGCGCAAATTGTGCGCTGGCCAGGGGCCTTGAATGGTGATGTTTGACCGAAGTGTAATTATTTGCGGCGGAATTGACCGTAGTCAATTTTGCTGCAAATTGATTTGCACTTCTGCCAAACAAGCCAAAATGTACCTTTCACCACCATCCTATCCCCTCCCCTACTTAACTGCTTGGTCGCTGCCGCTTCTCCTGCAACCCTGCGGTGCCAGACCCGTCCCTCTAACGCGGGTTCGATCCGACTCCGCAGGGTCCCTTTTTCGTTATTTTCTTTTTTTCTGTCCCGCCTCAAATTTTGAAGAAAAAGGGGAAAACACTTCTGCAACCACCCTAGACAAAAAATACTGAACATGGGGAGCGGGTGACACCCCTGCAACACATGTTCAGTATTTATAAAAATCAATCGAACAGTACTGGACAAAATAGGTCAAATTGGAACATTCGATAGATTTTTGTCATCAAAATGTGCAGTACTTTGAATAGAATCGCTCACCCGACAGTGTTCTGCAAGTTCCCAGCTCCTTTCACAGGGACAGGCCCTCCAGGTGCCTGCCCCTGTAAAATGCGACCCGAACAATTCATTTTGATCCTGTTTGAGGAACAGAAATGCAAGCGACACAGCAGCGGTTCATACCTTAAAAGAAATGCATTGCAGGGTCAGGAAAGACCCTGTCATGCAGTGGCAGCCCCACATCCCGTGCGCTTAGGGTTGCCTACAATTTCTACACATTTAAAAGTGCATCTTGCTTGGAAATGAGGGATGCGCTTTTAAATTGACAGAAACGCCACTTTATTTGATCAAGGAGGTGAAAAAGGCCATCTGAATGGGCGTGCATATAAAATGTGCCCATTCATGTGTCCCTTGTGGATTGGGCTGCACTTTTTTGGGGCGCAAGTGATGAGATGCGTTAGCGCATTTCATTTCTTGTGTAAAAAAAAAAGTTGAGAACCTGGCACCGGAGTATAATTTTTCTTAAAACAGTAATTTTTGCAAATTGCGTCTCTGATCTTTTAAAGTACATTTTTTTTTTAAAGCTGCTGTTTTTGCACAAAACGGCCGTTTTTGCGGCATTTTGCGCAAAACGGCCGTTTTCGCGGCATTTTGCGGGATCGCAAAATCGCTATAAGCTGTCTAGACCGCAAACATGCATCGAGACATACGTTTTAGGGAGGAGCAGCCAGAAGGAACATGGGAGCGCTGACTCAATTTGACACTCCTCATCCTGCATCCGAATCGTGTCTGCTTTCGTGTCCTTTCTGAGGTGTTCCTCAGAGGGCCGTCTCTGCAGCTACCTACTGCCATTTAATTTGATCCATCTTTGCCTGTGCATTATTTATTTATTGGACATTTGCATGGCACCTATGCACAAGTGTTTGCAGGTGCCACAAGACAAGATGGAGGTGAGGGGGAAAATAAGAATCACAAAAGTAGAACAACAGAAACAGCTATATTGGCCTTGTGACAATCATACCGTTCAAGTTCTTGACAAGGTGGTAAGTGCAAGGGGGTGGAGGGAGAAGTGCAGGAGAGGGGTGCCACCAGACAAGGGGGGCGGGCAAGTGCTGGGTGGGCCAAGGTGCCAAGTGCCATGGGAAAAGGGGGAAAGGGAGGATGAGTGCGGTAGACTGGGAGGGCAAAGTTGGGCTAATCTGGAAAAGGGAGGCTGAGGCATAGACTTAAATTGCATGATCTGGCAGATTTGGAGGGGGTGGCTACCTGAAGAGAAAGGAGTGTCTGCAGCCATCTCCTAGTTGCCTCTTCCTGTAGCAGAGTTTGGATGTTTTTCTTCAAAGAAAGGACATTCTTATGCTTGCTTCTGCTGCCCTACTCATGCCCGGCTTTATATGGTAGTCACACTGAACCGGTTATTCCGAGATGGTGGCCTGCTCATTTGGGGTAGATGAGTTCTAATGGAATAATTTCCTTCTCAAGCCTACCATTGGCCCTGACAATTCTACCCTCTCCATTATGCTCTCTTATGACTTTTTGGTATCATTTATTTATTTATTTATTTATTTATTTATTTATTTATATAGCGCCAACTGCCCGCAGGCATCGGGGCGCTTACATGAAGACAAGGACAGATGCAAAAAAACGTACAGTGGTGAGACAGGACAAGACACATGAGATTAGTCATTATCTGGTCCGAAAGGTCTAGTAGGTGGGTTACTTGAAAAGCTCAGTTTTGAGTTTTTTGCGAAAGACCAAAAGGTTGGTCTCCAACCTAAGACATTTCGGCAGTTTGTTCCAGTTAGCTGCCGCTCGGTTAGGGAAAGCTCTGCCCATACCGAGTTCCCTTTTGTGTTTCAGGGAAGTTATAAGCCCATTGGCTTCTGATCTTAGTACCCTGGGGGGATAGTAAGGAGTGAGTTTGGACTTCAGGTAGGCAGGTGTCTTGCCGTATAGACACTTGTGAGTAAGGCACATAGACTTAAATTGTATGCGATCCTCCAGTCTCAGCCAGTGGAGGTCCCCTCTAGCTTCACTGATGTGTTCGCTTCTTGTTTTTTTTTCAACCATTCTGATCGCATTATTTTGTACCAGCTGGAATTTTTGGATACTTTGCTTACTTGCTCCTGCCAGGAGTGCGTTTCCATAGTCCAGACGCGACAGGATGGTGGCTCTGGCTATTGTGGCACAATTCTTCTCACTCAGAAGGGGTTTAATTGCTTTCAGGAGTCTGATGTAATAGTTACAGTTTTTGCTGACGTATATAGCTTGGGCATCTGCATTAAGGGAGGCTTCCAACGTCATGCCAAGCATTTTAACCTTATCTGCCACTGTAATATGGGTTTCTTTCATTTGGAAAGCCTGATATTCGGCGGCGAGTTTGGCAAGAGCCTGGGTGGAGCCAAAGACCATTAATTCGGTCTTATTGCCGTTCAAGCACATCCAGTTATTGTCCATCCAATCTTCAATATTTTCGTAGAGTGTGTTTAATGTCATACTGTCCTTAGTGTAATCCCTGCTCAATTCCAGGACCAGCTGAGTGTCATCAGCGTAGTTGGTAAAAACACCTGGAGCTGTTGTAGTAACTCACATAGGAAACGGATGTACAAGTTGAAGAGCAGTGGGGACAGACTAGCTCCTTGTGGTACCCCACAGAAGATGTTAAATTCAAAGGAGAATTTGTCACCCCAATGTACTCGGGATACTCTGTTTTCGAGGAAGGAAGATAACCAATTTATTGCTTCCTTGGAGCAGATGGCGACCTTCTCAAGTGCTTGTTGTAGGACCTGATGGTCTAGCAGGTTGAAATCAGCACTCAGATCCAAAAGGACTAATAGGCCAGCTTTTCCCTTATCCACAATTTCCAGCATTCTGGTCTGTAAGTCAAGCATAGCTGACCCAGTGCTGTGAGCAGCTCTAAAGCTGGATGGTTGTGTGTGTAAGATCTCCTGGCTTTCCACATATTCCTGAAATTGCGCTGTTCCTATCTTGTCCAGTATTTTAAGAGTAAAATTACAGTTCGCAATAGGTCTTAAATTGTTAGGTTCACGAGGGTCTAAGTTAGTTTTTTTTTACTAGAGGTGTGATGGTGACCTTTTTTATATTATTAGGCACTACTTGGTCCCGGAAAGAAGTGTTTACAATTTTAGTGAAGAGTGGAGCAAAGATTTTGGGATGTTCGAGGTTGATCTTTGGAGGGAGTTTGTTTTCGGCGCAGGAGGATGGTTTCATAGACGCCAAGGTTTTCAACATAGCTTCAAGTGATATAGGTTGAAATTGGAACTTCTCCTTTCCCTTTGTGGTTGTCTGTTCTACGGGGAGACTAAGTTGAGGTTTGTTAGCTTGTGCTAGTGTAATGTGTTCTCTAGCTTTGGATATTTTGTTAGCGAATGCTACATGTGTGTTTTCACATTCAGATTGTGATGGTATAAATGCAGGGGCCAGCGCATGGGGCTTATCTATGGATTTGAGAATGTCAAAGGGTTTGCTAGCTGAATTGGAAGATGCTTCGATTTGACTGTTGAAGTAGTTCTTTTTGGCCTCATTGATCCTAATTTTATAGTGATTTCCAGCTTGTTTTATGGTAATTTGTTTGGTTCTTAAGCCATTCAACTTCGCTTCATTTTTTTTCTTTCTTAAGGATGGTTAGTTCAGGTGTTAACCATTTTTGATGGTTGAGGTTGGGCCTAACAGTTTTTTCTCGATTAGGTACTTTCTGGTTAATTAATATGAGCATCTGCTGGTCATATTTTCTAATGATGGTGTCACATGAATCTTTTTCATTGATGTCTGCCAGAATGCTATTAACGCAGAGTTGTAAGTCTGCACTTTCAATGTTTTTGAAGTTTCTGGAAAGAACTTCCTTGCCTTATTAGGAGTTTTTTTTGCTGGGAGGGGTAGGTGTAGGTCAAAAACTATTTTGTAATGGTCTGTCCATATACAAGGGGTGGTTACATAGTTGTGGGTCTCTATGCTGTTAGTAATGACCCAATCCAGTTGGTGCCCATTTGCCATGGTGAGGTCATGATTCATGACATTGAACTGCATTTTTTGCAGTGTTTTTTCAAGAAGAGTTGCTTCCTTATCTTTTAGGTCTCCGCGCCAACGGTTTAAATCTCCGAGAATGATCGTGGATTTATTTTGGCCAATAAGTGAGCTGGTAAGGATGGTGAGTTCATCGTTGAACTCAGATTCCAGGGAGGGCGGTCTGTAGATGAGTATGAAATCAATGCAGTTATTTTCTGTGGGACAGTGTTTTAGGTGTAGTATTTCACAGCCTGTGCAGGAAGATATAGTGGGAAAGACAGGCAGCGAGTCTCATGTTACTATGGCTACCCCTGTCCCTTTCGGCTATCTCTATTAGTGTAGTGGATTGTGTAACCCGTGGGTACTGCCAGAGTGCATGTAGGTCCAATTGGGTCCTGTAACCACATTTCTGTGATGCACATAATGTCAATATTATCTGACACAATCAGCTCGTGTACACATGGTGCGTGTTGATTAAGGGAAACATATCTTCAGTTTTTTTGTTGAGGATTCTTTGATGTGTTGTTTGGTTTTTGTTTTGATAGGCTCACCAATGGGTACCTGATCTGCTGTTATCAATGTGCAGGAAGGTATTGTGATGTCATTCATGATAGGGTCATGGTCGGGAGACACTAAAACGCTGTGGACTTCGTCTAGAGTTCCCAGCACTTGTTCATGTATGGCTCTCGTCTTCTGTATCTCTTGTAGTTTGAAGAGAAGATCATTGAGCTTTTCTATTCCCATTCTTACCTAGGTCAGAGGACTGGGCTGGGCAGGGAGTTGAAAGCACAGGGTTCCTGGCCGAGGACGACGGGATCGGCGACGACCGGCGCAGACCGGCTTGCCTCTGAAGCGCCGGCGCTGAAGCGCCTGACGTTTCAGGAAATAACCTGCTAGTGCTCTTGGGAACTGTAGTTCCCGCTCAACAGAGCGCTCGCAATCACAATCACATTCAGGTTCAATCAATTAACTTTACGAGTGCTTACTCGTTGCCAAAGCTGATTCGAATTTAGAATCAAGTGACAAATATTGCTGGTAAATGCACAAGAAGGAAAATGCAAAGCTAAACAATTTGTTTGCCCCTGGCTAAATCAATTCAGTTAAACAGTCCGTCTAGCACTGACTGAAACAAATAATGCTGTTACAGATCACATTATTCACATAAAATACAATGTGGAGCCCTAAGCTGCCAGAAATGTAAACTAAGCTCATTCAGTGGCCCACGGTGAACTGAAGGGTTAATATAGATGGCTCGGCGAGACCGGCGCAGACCGGCTTGCCTCTGAAGCGCCGGCGCTGAAGCGCCTGACGTTTCAGGAAATAACCTGCTAGTGCTCTTGGGAACTGTAGTTCCTGCTCAACAGAGCGCTCGCAATCACAATCACATGCAGGTTCAATCAATTAACTTTACGAGTGCTTACTCGTTGCCAAAGCTGATTCAAATTTAGAAGCAAGTGACAAATATTGCTGGTAAATGCACAAGAAGGAAAATGCAAATCTAAAGAATTTGTTTGCCTCTGGCTAAATCAATTCAGTTAAACAGTCCGTCTAGCACTGACTGAAACGAATAATGCTGTTACAGATCACGTTATTCACAAAAAATACAATGTGGAGTCCTAAGCTGCCAGAAATGTAAACTAACCTCATTCACTTATAGGGGCTATGCAGCGGAGATAAGGGAATTATATGATTTGTGGGAGCAGCTTAGTGTCGGTGGAGGAGAACATTCAGCTAGTGCTCTGCAGGAGCAATAAAGGCATGAATGACTTACTTCCCCACAGGACATATGTTAGATATGCAGTCAGTGAAGAAGGGTCACAGGTACTATATCTCAAGGATGAAGCACACCACCTGAAGGTTTCCATCTTCCCTCCCCACTGCAAACCCAATTAGAGTGGAGGTGCATAAGCATTGTTATTTTTCATCCGTAAACACCAGCAACCAGGCCAACCTGGGTTGTGGCAGCTTTATAGATCATGGCCTGTTTAAAACAGTTGAGTACCGCGTACCATCTAAAGCCCTGCTTACCCTTAACTGCACAAGCCGTTGTGGTGCAATGGTGGATGCAAGAGAAAGTCTTGCCTATGTATCCCACTGCCAGGGCACAGTGACTTGTGCTGTACTTGATAAAGAAAGTCGATTTCCTGGTTGTAGTGGATCTTCCAACACTCAACGTTCCTAGCCAATGCTCTTTGAGAGTATTGGGATGTTCATAGTCGACACCCAAACAGTTAACATTGCCATATGTATACTTTGTGCAAGAAATGTGACTAGAGGATACATCTCAATTAGGCACCCCATTCTAACTATCACTCATTAACCACTTAAGTGCCAAGGACGAGCTATGCTCATCCTTTTTGCATAGACTTGCAAAATAGCCTGGCAGTACAGTGTGTGATAGTGGTAAACGTGTTGTCATTTACAAGGCAGTATTTCTGTGGCACTGATAGTATGGACAGCAGCGGGAAATATGAGGATTAATGGTCAAACGTGCCATTGTGTTGCTTGATAGCATTGGCTGGCAGCAATGACACCTTGAGGCAAACCCTGGGGAAAGGTGTTTCATGGGGTAGTGTGACAACCAAGTGATGATTCCCTCCGAGGAAATTTGTAGACTTGTGGGAAAAGTACACACTATATAGGGCTGCTAGTCTGTACTGGTTGTGCCTCACCTCTGCCAGGGCCGATGCCAGTTATGATATGCAGGATAGTGTACAGAGAAGAAATATTGGCGTTCTGCTGCTGTTCAGAAAATCATGTTGAGCTTTGAAATTTACCGCACGAGGTCCATTAACATCGGGCCACATTGATTGAGTTCAGTGAACATGGAGCAGCTTACAGCCCTCTGGCCTGGTTCGTGTGTGCAGACAATTCCAGCAGCAGTTCACCTGCTCTCGTCCATTATGAGTAGAGTCTGTACCCTATTGGGGCTATATTTCCAACTCTCACCTGGACTTACTGCCTGGCAAAGTTTCAATGCCATACTGCCAAACTGCCAAACTGCAGTATTTGGAATGTCACTCCTTCGCTACACTCAAGGACTTGTGTGTGGCCTAGCAGCTGAAAAACACGCCACATCAGCAACAAATTCAAGAGAGTGCAAATCAGCCGTGGGTGACCTTATTGGCACAGATCCAGCCTATTCAAATGCATGGCAGCAACAACAGGAGGCACTTCAAATGGAATTCCTTGGCACTTAATCACTTAAACCGGGTTGAACAGATATGCACAACATGGGCCTATGCATCAGCACAGCCTCAATGCTAGTCGAACATATTCAACTAATGGAAATCCTTTGCTAATGGATTAAGTCATTCTTTGGAGGCATGAAAGTGCATGGAGTGGCTGTAACTGAGTGCATCTTTGTTTTGTGGCAGTACCCGAGAATCCAATGAACAGCTTTGCGAATGGAAGCAAAGATAAAAAAGGAGGAGGTAGAGAATGCAAAGAGGCATTTTTTAAAATTTAATTTGGTTGGTTGATAAAATCAACCTTTCAAATAATAAAACAATAAAATAGTTATTAATAAACAACATTTCACATATAGACTTTGCACATCATAAAACAATTTGTGATTTTGACATCTTTTTACAATTCAATTACCAAATGCCAATAACCAGTCGTTTCCAAAAATTCAACACTTTAGTGTCCATATTATTATCACAGTTTTTCCAAAGCAATTCCAAGTATTTGAATTGTGACAAACCATTATTGTTTATTATCTAGCTCTCTAGTTGAGCAAAAGCAGAGTCCAAAAAGTGGACTATTTCAACTGTGGCCGCTAATTTTGTGCTGGTAAAAATGCACTGCCAAGTTTGATCAAAGTCTAACAGACAGTCTAACAGACAGTATGTAACAATTACAGTTTTAAAGAACCTTTGTCGTTTCTGATTCAACATGGGGCACTCCACTCTGATGTGTTGAATAGTTTCTTTCACTAGGATGTTTATACAAAATCGACAATAGTTCTGTTCTTGTGAGATTTGCCTTCTCCTAGCCAACACCTCAGTAGTATGCCACAAATTAAGTCTAAAATGCATAAATTGCTTGCATATATAAGGTCAGGGGCATTTAACCAAACAGTCGGCCATCATCCGGTATTTTTTGATCCCAAATAAATGAACATCAAAATCTTTATAGGTACAACAACTAGTCTGATTACAAATCAAATCATTTTGGTAGATTTTAGTTTTGGATCGTGCTGGATTTTGCAAAAGAAGTTCTAAGGAAATTGAAGCATCGGTTTGAGCATTTAGAATATAATTACGCCAAGCTTTGGGAAACACATGATTAGATGTTAATACGTACTGGGCTACTACAGTCAAGATGTTGGGCGTGAGAAGGCCCATCAAACACTTTCTCAACGAAGTACACATTTTCCTCACAACTTGGGAATATAGAGACAGTGAACCCATTTCAAACCAAATTATGGGTAGAGGAGTGCAGCTCGGAAGTTGTAATACTTGTTTCCAAAAACAGGATTCTAGCTTGTCCCAACATTTAGGATCTCTTGGATGTTCTGTCTCAGGTCCATAAATTAGTATTGGTGTTACCTTTTTTTGATACAAAATTGCAATGTGCTTATATGAATATGTTCCATATTTATATGCCAATATTTTGGCTTGTGATATTAGTGTGTGCAATTTACTCTTTAGTTCCTGCTCATACACATTATTAACCATTGTATCAGTTATTGTTACTCCCAAATATTTATATTGTGGAACCAACAACAGTTCTGTTTTTTGTAAGTTCCACCTGTACGTTATCTTTTTAGGTCTGACATTATTTCTGCAGACTACGATCTGAATTTCATCAGTATTTATCACTAGGTTATTTTTTTCCACATAAAGATTGAGTTTAGTCAGCAAATTTATTAGGCCTACAGGTGTCTGGGACAGGAGAACAAGATCATCTACATATAATAGATAACTGATTTTCTGGCTGCCCAATTTTGGGGGATCACTTATTATATCCTCAAACGTCTCTCTCATGTCCAATATAAACATGTTAAAAAGGTTGGAAGCCAAAATACACCCCTCTTTAAGGCCTCGCCGGGTGGAAAATATAGATGACAATCGACGTTCAAGAGATAGCCTTACCTGCATGGTGGTATTTAGATGAAGCTGCATTATCAGAGCAAGAAAGGATGATGGACATTTATAATGGCTCAATTTTCTGTAGAGCAAAGAAAGATCAATGGAATCAAACGCTGCCCGGAAGTCAACAAATGCTAAATATAGCAGTTGACTCCGGGCAGCATAATGAGACTTGATCATATTGAGGGTAATAATGTTGGATGCAGTGCCAAGACCGGCCACAAAACCTGATTGAAACGGGTCTCTCAGTTGTGTTTTCAATATCCACTAATTTAATTCTCTCAGCAAAAGCCGAGAGAAGATCTTGCCTGGAGCATCTAAAAGTGCAATCGGTCTGTAGCTGGCTGGAAGTTGCCAGTCGCCCTTTTTATGTATTGGCAAAATTATAGAATGCTTTGAGGTCTGAGGTATGGACTGAGTGTGATTTATGGAAGTGAAAAAGTTAAACAAAATAGTTGACAGGAGCCTAGGATATTGCTTTAGGCTATGGTTTGATAGGCCATAAGGGCCAGGGGCTCTAGAACGACTTGCATGCTAAATGTAGTATAGGATATCCGGCAAGTCAAATTTAAGACTAAAGTTCTTAGGAACGTCTAATGTTTCAAGGCTTACACATCCTAATGGAGAAGAATAAAGCTGTGTAAAAGGGACTATGCAATTTTGTTCAGTAACACTATTAGCTTGTATGACTGTTTGAGAGCCATATGAAGTTTCATTATCAATATTAGCTATTTTCTTAGTCTGCAAAACATTCAACATGTTAGCCCTGTCTCTCTGATACAGCTCTGCTTTTTGAGACCTGAACCAATTCTTATATTTGGTTTTTATGCGGGTTATGAGGATATTTCTGATTAGAATTGAATATTTTAGCGCCTCACGCTTTTGTAATTGGTTCAATATTTTCCTCATTTTAACATCATGATTGTAAGTATGTAACTTATATGGCTTTTTAATGGATCCAGAAGAGTCGTTTTGAAAGAGCTGCATCATATTACAATAAACAATGTCATGTGTGGTCTAACCTAAATTTTCTTTATGCAGCTCAAGGGCTAGATTTTTGTGAAAATGTCTCAATGACTCTTCGGACCATCATAGTCTGTTGTGCCTAGGGTTTAGAGTCAGGAAGCCTTGTTGGTATGGCTTCTTATCATGCGTACACACATTGCTTACAGACCATTTAGTTGTCAACCTATCATGGTCACTTGAGTTGGATTCTATAACACAAAACTCAGAGACCAGATTAAAGAGAGCATGAGTCACATATATGTAATCAATCGTGGCAGTACTCAAACCTCAGCGGCAAGTTGGATGCGGGGGAACATCAGATTCAAAAGCACCATTGAGCATATGTAGACTATGGGATTTAATAAAATATGTCCAACGAGTTAATCTGTCCTTGTGATAAAGGGCGTCCTTTTTAGACAATTAAGATTGAGATCTCCCGTTATCAGTATAAAAGATACTGATATGTCAAGGGCAACCAGTTCCATTAGTCCATTTAGATCTTTGAAAAATAGTATATCTGATATTCCCTCCGGATCCCAATATAAATTAATCAGCACATGTAATTGCTTCAATATGAACTTTGACTCGCTGCATATATGCATTAGGCACAGCCCAATTTCAGATTTAAGACCTGTATTTGTTTTGATAGCAATTAGTAGGCTGTAAGTGGGCCTTCCTCGAGGCGCTTTATTGGCAGAGTTCAGATAGATATCATAGTTATCCCATACAAGGTGAGCAGTGAGCTACATCTCTTGGAACAAAACTATGTCAAAATTTCCAACACAGTTTGCATTATTATTGAGGAGATGCTTAAAACCTCCCATGTTCCAACTAAGCAATGACATTTCAGATTTTTCCGCAGCTGTATCTAGTTAGTTTTGGCCACAAGAACAATTGCAGGAACATGGTTTGTAGGGTGTCCAGTCATTAATTCGAAAACAAAAGTGCATTTGGTCTTTTTTTTCGGCCCTTTTGACTCGAATTTATTGTTATTCGAACCTTTGTATTCAAATCTTTGACCCTAAACCGGTTTGTAGTTTACAGATTGTGTGTTTACTCGCACAGAGGGAATTTTGGGTATATTTTATGATGGATTTGCCAAAGTAGATAGATTGGGTTCTGTTGTTAGAGTCGGCTCCGCAGAAATCATGAAACCCATGGCCTACAAGTGATTTTTAGCTGGCCATATGGTATTTTGTATGACATGTGAATTCATCCAAATCTTTACAGATTTTAGGTTTGTGTCATTTATAAATTCTACCAAGGCAATGCCGGTCCTGATGATGTCTTCAAGTGGTGGTATATCTGAAAAAATAACCTTCACTGACCAATGATTTAAGTCATACTGTGTGTATGGTGGTGATCTACAAGCAAGTGTAAGAGAATAAGCTGCTGGTCGTTTAAATGTTTGCAGATTCTTTTTGTTATTGTGCAATAGGCTAGAGCCTTTGGTGTCAATTTTGTTATTTATAGGGGGTCTCATGTCTTTAAGGTTTGATAGTGCTGTTTCAATTAGATGCATTATTTCTGGGGCAAGATCAGTTATTGGTGTGCGATCACACACTCGTGCTGCCTGTAGGATATTGCTAGACGGTATTCCTCCATTAACAAGGGATACTGGCCTCATAGTTGTTTTAGATGGTGGATCGTTTACCTCTATGGAGTTTGTTGGATTGTTCACTATAGATAGCTTACCCACCTCGGTATGATGCCCACTGCTCAGTGGAACCCTGCTATTAGGGGAAAGCTGACCTTTGTTTTTTTTAAATTCATCCGAATGAGAGGATGGTTTCACAATGGTACCACCATTGGTGGTACTATCTCCAAGTGTTGGGAATGCAGGTAACCTTGCCATATAAGCATCTACGGCTCTTCGAATTTCCTGACGATGAAGGTCTAATGAATTATATCCTTTCAAAGTCTTTACTGAAAGGTTCTTCATAGTTTTATTTTTGGATTCTGTAATATACTGAGATAATTTAACTTCAGCTTCTCGGTTTGTTACCGCTTGAACTAATTTGTCCAGCGGAGCGTAGGGGAGTATGTTCACATTTGGAGGGGATATACTGATATTTGTTCTTGCTTGTGACTGTTGTAGATATTTTTTTGATACAGCTTTTGAAGCTATTACAGAGCTTATTTTGGGTACACTGATCGATTGAAAAAAACGCTTAGACACCGTTGTGGTGGTTTTCTTAGGTTTTGTTTTAATAGTTTTACTTGTGGAGAGGCCTTTGTTTTTTTTTTTATGTACAGCATAAAAAATTGTATAGGCACTTTTTGGAGCTGCCAAGGATACAGATTGGCTATTATCTGTTACAGAGCAACCGGGTCTTCTGCTATGTCATAAATTAGTTTATCAATAAAAGGAACCGAAAAGACTGAACTCTTAGTTGTCTTTGTAGAAATAGTAACACAAGAAGAAGCCTTTAAGCCAGCGCAAGGCACAGTTTGACAAGAAGCAGAAGCAAAGTTTGCGTGCAATTTAGATTGCTCAACTACAGCTCCATCTTTAAGGCTGAAAAGGTTATCCATGTCATTTTGCCAGATAATAATCTTTGCGGTCTGGGTGGCCTAAAGGGTCAATTTTGTGTCCAATGTTACAGTTTACTCATAGTTTGTAGGGCCAAATTCATGGCATTGAGCGTAATCTCTAATAATTTGGAAACAGGTTCCAATTGCATTGAAGTAATGGAAGCCATTAATGGGCCCTCAGGTTTCTGTGGGGTCGGGGCAATATATGAAGCTACCAGATCAGAACGTAATTGACTATTGTCAGGAAATAACACAGGGGAACCTAATAGATTTTCTGATAACATCTGAGCCAAAAAACAGGAACTGTTTGGGTCAAGATCAATCACGGCCATGTCAGCTTAAGCAGCAGACACTAATTTGTTAGAGTCGGCTGCAACAGCCGAGGCCGAGACATTATTCAACAGCACACTGTCAGTCAAAGAAAGATTATTCGTATCAGCAGATAAATGTACAGACATTACAGAGTCACCTGAGATGGAAGCGGGTGTTGATTTTACTATAACTGTTTCAGTTTTTGCAAGCGGTACCATGGCTAATCTTTTGTCCGTCGATCGAATGGGTGCGGTACTCTTAACAGCAGCCATTGGCAGAGGCGCTATCTGTTTTGTATCTGTTTTCAACAGACAATCAGGTTTTAAAGTTGAATGTCCCAAGCTATGTAAGTCCTTACAAAACTTACGAATATCAGGATTCTTGTTCAATTTAAATGAAAGTTTGGAAGATTTTCTCTCTGGATGGCCGATCGGTATCGAACAAGAATAATTGAGAGCTTGTTTCTGTGAGCCCAATGACTCAGATGTCTGCTTTAGTCTCCTGCTTGGTTAACAAATTAGTAGGGGGCATATCGGTTTTTAGGGTATGCACTGTACAGTACATTAAAAAAAAATTGAGAAAAGCTGAAGTTACCCACGAAGATACTGACTCACCATTACAAATTTAAGATTGTTTTGGGCTGTCGCAAGTGGGAATGTATAACTGTTCAAGATGAAGGACTTTATATGCTGAGGTTCTTTTAGTAAAAAAAGTGATACCATAAATGGTCAATTGAAGCAAATGGAGTCCACAGCAAACAATGAGCTTGCAGAGTGTCTGGCAAAGAGGCACTTCATAGGTACTTCGCTCGGTGCGCTCCACAAAGAGGCATTCAATTTTGGGAGAACAGGTGGAACATTTGTGTCCTGTATCTTGCACTGTGTCCTGAAAGAAAAGGAGGTGGTATTCCTTCTCCCCTTTTTAGGACATTTTGCAACAACTCATCGTAGGTTGACTTTAGGTAGGGATCTGGACACCAGTGGAGACCATCAGTTGGAAGTGGAAGTGGAGGCTTACTTAGATAAGAACTCTGCTCTAGCTGCCTGTAGTTGCCCATATATTCTATGGTAACCAGTAGTCTGATGGTACGTCTCTCACTCGGTAACCTTAGATTCTGGTGTCTGTTGATGTTTGTGCTTGGCTTGCTTACCTATGGGGCAATCATAAAAGTCCTTCACCACATTACTGGTTTTAACGTTTCCCACAGAGTAAAAATGGAGGTTCCCCATTACCATTATCTTCAAAGTATTGCTTGAAATGTTTAAACAGGTTGTGAGTGATTATTGGATCATGCAACAAGCCATTCATATGCCACTCCCTGGGATAACCAACCCCTGACGGACTAGGGACCAAATGATAGTTGCGGGAGAATGAGCTGAGGCCATTCTCGGGGTTATTTCATCTAAGGTTGCAGAACCGAGCGGAGAAAGGGATATCAAGAATAAATCCAGCCAAGAGTATGTTTTATGAACACACTGGGCCTCATTATGAGGGGGGTGGTAAGGGGTTAACGGCACCGGCAAAGGTACCGGAGCCGTTAACCCCTTACTGCCCTATTACAAGGTCTGCTTGCAGGACCCGCTATGGCCGTCTGGTTTTACCAGGCGGACTTAGCGGGTCCCGCGAGCAGCCCAGCATGCTAACAACAGGCCCGTTAGCATGCTCCCCATTCCCATTGAGCCCTATGGGGGCCCAAATGGAAATGGGGATGTACCGGGTCCGGGTTCCTTGAATGAGGAAATACCGGGCCCTCCAAGGTTGGTATAACTAATGGCGGCATGGCTACCTCCTAACTCGTAATGACACCCAATATATTTGAGCATAGTCTCTTTCGATAAGACGTTCATGCCTCAAAAAAACACATACCAATCCCAAATCCAGAATGCCATCACCTATGACTTGCAAAGGAGGAAATATAATGATTAGAGCTATGAAGCATATGGACCAATATAACATTGAAATCCTGGCCTGCTACCAACCATCCCTCTTGGAATTCAGTGATTTTAAGGAAGGCTTCATGAAAAAACAATGATCACATTGGCCATTGGGAGTGCAAAGTGAGAATAACTTTAGTGTTTATTCACACACATCTATTTTTCCCCCAATAGGTGACCACAAGGATTCCATGAGACTCCAGTGACTTTAACCATCACATTTTTGGAGAGCAGCATAAGTATCCCTCTTTTTACGTGGTCGACAATGGCAAGATCTGGAGGGTAAAACAAAACTCGGAATAATCTACCCTCAATAAAAGGGTCCCCAGCAAAAATGCAATGTATGCTCCAACAGTATGGTGTATTTGGTGTGCTACCCTTCTCTTACAATGAGATTTTCACCCTTCTACACTAAGGAATACCCTCTAAATTGGGGAAGCTAATCAGGAAAGAGAATTGGTTCATCGAGAACTACCAAATCAAAGTGGCACAGTTTCTAGCTGTGCAAGGATGACATGCAAATTCGTGAAATGCTCCATATTCGTTTTTTTGTAATGCACCCTAATTTACAGTTGTCCTCCTAATTTTGCTTCATCAAGTTTACCAAAAAAATAACCCATGTAATCCCTTCCTTCTTAAGCTCCCAACTGCAGGGACCAGCCCTAAAACCCACCAAGCCTCACCTTTCCAGTGGACAACTCATGGCCCATAGGGAAATTAAAAAAAGAAAAATCTATTGTCTTTCCAGGCAATCTAGGGGTGGGAGTGCACCCGTGGCTTTTTTGCTCTCTCATATTTCGAGACAGGATACATCAGGGAGGCAGAAAGGTGGCCAAAAGGGAACAGGAAACACCTGTCTAGTGGATCATTATATGATATGGAGTGACTAGTGTTTTGCCCTCATTGTCTTCATTTACACCCTAGTCACCAGATCAGAACCAGTTCAAGGCTGTATCATCATGGGAGTCTCGACCCAATAGGAAACAAAGTCAGGCTGTGTGTTATTTAAGATGGATAACATATTAAGGGAACTTGTCCTAGGAGCAGTCACTCTAGCACAGGGTCATGTGATCTTTCTCCTCTTGGTTCAGGCATGGGTGATGAGAGACGTTCGGCTAATTGGGTGGGGAGGTAAAGTTAAGTCCACCTCAGGACTTGCCTCGGGAGGATAGCTCAGGGGCAACGTGCTTGCCTTGGAAACAAGACGACACAGAGCAACACAGGTTCGATCCCCAGATCCGCACTTAGAAACCTCTGGGTATTAAGCGCGTTATAAATAACCAATCATATATCATATCACCTCCTGGCACCTGGGTTTGAACTTACGTGCTGATAAGTGAACCGAATGTTCCAGACACGTCACGAGCATGCCAACCATTTGTAGAGGGCCATATAACAAAGGGCCTTATAGTTTGAGAGCCAATTATATACCGTGTAATTAATAATGTTGAAGATTACATGTTTTAGAGGTAGGCACAAGTTGTCCACCTGACAGTAGACATCTAATCACAATCGCACCCCTTATAGAAAGTATACTCAGATGTTGCCCTTGAGCCTATCACAACTCCTCATAGGCTTTTCTCATTTGCCACATAGTATGATGTCACCATTGAAATATTTTGTATATAAATGTGTTTTTATGTGAGATGTGCCGAGAGAGACCCAGCAAACGTCTGTTGATGTCCGTTGTAACTACCTGTTTAGACAATTGACATTAAATTGCCATCTTCCTGAGTTGGTTCGATTATTTGGTGTCAGAGTTATTCTGCATTCCCATCCACTGTATGAACATGACCCAAAGGGCCCTACGCTGATGTGGTAGCACTGCAGATGGTTCACGATCCAAACTAGTTTGTCTCCAGAGTTTCAGACGATCAGGCATCCTCTGCCATTGTCGGAAGATTGTGGGGTTTCCTGTGGAGAGCAGTCGAATAGAAATAAACTTGCAAGAAGAACCGAGACATTGGGCAGGTCCAGCTTTGACGAAATCTCTTCCCGGTTTCCACGGGTGCTCTCTGCGGACAGAAGGCGAAGTGGTCGGAGTGGAGAATGGGTCGATACTGAAGGCCTCGAGTCGATTAACAAATGAATGGTGAGGACTATGGGGAATGTCAAATGAAGGGATGGGGTTGTGATAATTTTTGAGAAACAGGAAATATTGAGTGAAGAACGGATAGCGTGTCCTGGCTCAAGGGAGCTCAGAAGGAGATGTTTTAACGGATTTACGTGATATCTCTGCAGCAGATATTCCCACGGCGGAAATGTTCGCATGGGAAATGTACGAATACAAAATGTTCATACATTTCCCATGCGAACATGCAGGGGTGTCCCCTGCAACCCCCGCTCACTATACTGTGACACCCTTGCAGTCCCCGTTTTCTTTTGTTTTTGCCGTGATAGTTGCAGGGGTGTCCCCCGCAACCCTCACTCACTGTAGTGAGTGGGGTATTGCGGGGGACACCGCTGAAGCCTTTTTAAAAAGACATTTGTTCACACCGACCCCACCAAAACACCTAAACACATACCACGAAAAGTTCAAACTTTTGGTAGTTAGAACTTTTCGTGGTGTGTGTTTTAGGTCTTTTGGCGGGGTCGATAATTTTTATTCTGACATTTCGTCCTGTTCCGTTTCAACTCCCAATGGGGTAGAGAAGAAACATATAACGCATTAACAGGTTCATATAAGGTGCTGTCTTAAACCCTGTACAGGGTATATAAGTAAAGGCTAGAGAGAAAAAGGGGAGTAAAAATATTGAAGAGCGATAGAAATTGTGAAGGAATTGGGAAAAGTTGAGGAGCTATGGTGAATATCACAGTGAAGTGATTGGTACCAATCAAAAGATAGAGATTGCTCATTGAGAAATTAGAGGCTTGAGCAGTGATTGATGGTGCACGCTCATATTTGTTGTTTTAAAGGTGTAGAAAAAGTGGTGATTCACGTAAAAGTATACCGGTTATTTTATGAAGCTGGGAAGTATGGACACTCAATTGAGATTTGTCATTATGGGAGACACTCCTCTAATGCACTTATGCAAGACACTGCCAAAGCACATGCCCAAGCTCAAACAGTATAGTGCAGAATGGGTGAAAGGCACAGCAGATAAAATGTTCATGCAGTGGCCATAAGGGGAATCGCTGTCAAAAGCGTTATTGCAACACATTATCACATACTTACATGCTTCGTACACGGGGAAGAAATTAGAAAAGATATTAGTAATTTTAGAGCTCTGGAACTGGAAAATGTACCAGCAAGAGAGGAAAGATCCACCACCTGAGGAGTGGATGCTTAGTCAGAGAAAAGAGGAAGGTGTTGAGCTCTCACCTCTTCTTACCTCACCCTAAGAAAAAGGTGCAAGCACAGAAGAAATGGGTTGAATCCTCTAAAGGGGTTGAAAATGGCAACAGGGTATAGTAATCTGATAGACGAACCTCCCACTAATAGTAGCGATGATAGTGCAGAGGAAGGTAAGAGAAAAGAAGAGATCCATAACATCATACAAGACAAAGAAGAGAAGAGTGAGCAGTCGATTATATCGACAGAAATAGAAAGGGAAATTAAGAGATGGAAAGGATAGAAGGATAAAGCTGACGAGGTAGCGCTTGTGCAGAATGAATGGATGGGAGGACATATATTACTTAAAATCGATGGGAAAAGCATTGAGGAAGTTAGGCAAAGAGAAGATAAGGATGAACAAGAAAAAGGAGCTAAAGAAAGCGAGAAGAGATTGAAAGAAGAAAAGGACGAACAGGGAACGACGAGAACAGATGTATCAAGAGGAGCAAGGGAGAAAAGAAGAATGAGCAGAAGAGCAAAGAAAAGATGACAATAGACAGAGAGTGTTAAAAGACAGGGATAGAAGAGAAAAGAAGAGAGAAGAGGAGGAAGCGCAGAAATTAAGGGACAAAAGAATACAGAGACAAAGGGAAGAAGAGGAAAGAAGGGAAGGAGAAAGGAGAGAAGAACAAAGGCAAGAGGAAGAAAGAATTAACAGAGAGGCAAGAAAGAGAAGAGAATTAGATGAAGAAATAGAGCGAAAGAGAAGACAGCAGGGTCTTGATTCCAGTCTCATTTGTAAGGAACCAGTAGGGCCAAGCTCAGCAATATGATGGATAGTACAGAAGATTTCCTTCCGATAAAGCAAGAAACATCAGGGGCATCTAGAGTAGTATTGGAAGAAGAAAACTTTGATGCGGGAAGCATCAGAGATAGTTCGCTAAGGCCTATCAAGAATTAAAGGAAGGTAGCAACTATGGAAGTCTAGGGAAGAGGGATCAATCCCTGGCATTTCAATCACAAAGCAAAGAAGATATTCCGTTCAGGCATGAACACAGAGCATTGTCCTTAGCAGACAGAACGTAGACAAAGGTGAAGGGGATGATAGTCACAATAGTTGGAGACAAGACATGTCAGACGAGGAAAGAGAGTCTATCTTCAAGGTAGGAGGAGGGCGCGCTTGCACCCCCGAAGCAAGCCTGTAATTAGATAAAGAAGTAAGATAGTCAGAGAAGGGAGAATTGCCGCCATATGTGAGCAGATTAAGGTCACGACCAGCAAGGAGACGGACAGGAACGATTGTCCCTGCCATGGATGGACTAACGATGGGAATCGACTGCGGGTTGGGGTTTACGCAGTTTCTCTTACTGGAAAAAGGGGGAGCAAGACCACAGTATATTCCACGGCCACAGATGGACAAGGATAATTTAAGGTGCAAGCTCCACAGTTCGACTTCGGGCACTGGGAAATGGATATATGAGTTAGAATAAATGACAGGAGGAAATACGCTGGTCATAGGGTACATACAAGGTCTCCTGGCAGCTATCCTTGGAGAAAGAGCTAATGACATATGGAGGAGAGTCGGGTGTTAAAGTGTTAAAGCACAAAACACAGCACATGACAGAGCGCCATTTAACAATTGTAAAGCAGATGTGTGGAGGGCTCTCAGGGTACAGTATCCTGACACATCAGATATGGGTGCGATTATGACACGTAAGATGAAGGAAGATGAAGACCCTATTGCTTACATTCAGGACATTCAGGAGAAATGGCAACTTGAAACTCGCGAGCCATGGAAAAATACTGTGTCATTGTTTTACCACATTTTATGTCAGGGGTTGCCTGAGCCAGTACAGAGACAAATGAAGAAACAAGTGGGAATGGAAGCAAAGCCGTGGGCTGAGATACAGCTGAGATAGTGCATCATTGTTGGTTATTGCAAGAGAAAAATCGGAAGAAAGATGAGACTAGAAAAATCGAGGAAGTCAAGTTAGTTCAGAAAACACTGTCAACATTTGCCATAGGAGGGGCGGTATTGACACGTGGAGAAGAATTGGGACAACAGGAAGCAGTGGGTACATCACAAGTGAGTAATAAGCGCTCGATGGACTAAGGTGCATACAGGTTTGTGCCACGAGGCAGAGATGTGGGCATAGAGGAAGAGGAGGTTTCCAAAATAATCAAGGTGGGTTTCAGAATACACAGAATGAGTATCAGAGTACCCAGGGAGCATTTAACCAAGGGGGACTTGTCAGACGGGCACCCCCAGTATGTTGGACTTGTGGGATGACAGGGCACATTGTACAAATAAGTGGGAGCCAAAGAAATGTACAGAATGACCAATTCTCAAGAGGTGGGACAGCTTATCCTCCACCATATAGCAAACAAACGAAGGAAGGGTTCGGCCAAGATCACACAGTGTATCAGACACAAGCACCGCGAGCGCAGCAGGTACAGCAGCAAGAGCGAGAGCAAATGAATCCACCACAAGGGCAGTCACAACAAGTCCCCATGCAGACACAGCAGTATGCAAACACAGGACACGTGCTGACACCCAGAATAGGAGGTGCCACTGTGGTAGGAGGAAATCCTTTCACAGGGACGGGGATGAGCCTGTGCCCACCATAGGACAGCTCACAGGGTGAATTGATGTGTTCAGTACTATATGTGATACCAGACCCCCAATAGGAACCAAGGGTTAGTTTGATGATAGGAGGCGAATCTTTTTCTTTTCTAGTACACACTGGAGCTACTCGTTCATGTAAACGAGAGGGAAAATATCCAATGTCAGGGATTTCCATGAATGCTCAAGTGTTCTCTGGAGCCACGAGTCGAGTTCCTTTTACTAATGAATTACCAGTCTCCATAGGAGACTGTGACATGTCTGTTCCTTTGTTATAGTCACGGCAGACACCGGTTAATATTTTGAGAAGAGATTTGATAACAAAACTTAACATGATGATTTCATTTACTGATCAGGGAATAGTGTGTTCCACACCAGGGATACCCTATCTAAACATGAACAAATGTATACTGGCATTCAGAGGCCAAGTGGCTCTGCGAGGCGTTCCAGTAGATCCGGAGGTTTTTCTATATGGGGTGAGCATTCTACTGACATGGCTACCAGGCTTAGTGTGAAAAATTGTGAGGATACCTGATGAGGTCTTGTTTAGATCGCAAATACCCAGGGACGAAGAGGGGGGACAAACTTTCCCTATGGAATTGGAAGAAGGCATAGTACGAAGGAAAATGGCAATGCTTGAGGGAGTGGATGATGAGGGAAAACCATGGAGGACAGTAATAGCTCTCGAAGAAGGGTACAGATTGACTGACATAACTGGTGATGGCATGTTTAGGGAGGTCCGAACAGATGATGAAGTGTTGTTCTTTATGAGCATCACATATTGGATAAGAATAGAGAAAAGGAATGTCCCACAGCTAATAGCTATAATGCGGCAGCGTCCAGCATATTTTCAGGAAGACCAGGCCCTTATGATGTAGGTTTATTAAAGGGAATAGGGGAAGTTAAAATAAAGCTGAAACCACAAGCGATTTTACCTCGAGCAAGACAGCAGCCCATGTCTCGAAAGGCTGATGAGGGTATATTTCTGATAATTTCAGCGTTGATGAAACAAGGGATTCTGGTGCCATCAGAATTTTTGTATTATACTGCGGTGTATCCGATAAAAAAATCTAAAGAAGGATTGTGGAGATTTATATAAAATATGAGACTGATTAACCATATTGTAGATTCAGAGTTTCCTTTATTTCCTAATGTGGCAACAATATTATGCAGTATCCCGGTAGAAGCTCAATATTTCACGGTGATCGATTTGAAAAATGCGTTTTTCCCAATCCCGTTGCACAAAGACTCAGAAGACTTGACTTCCTTTACATTTCACCAAACTCGACTGAAACGTCCAGCATATTTTCAGGAAGACCAGGCCCTTATGATGTAGGTTTATTAAAGGGAATAGGGGAAGTTAAAAATAATCTGAAACGAGGGGCGATTTTACCTCGAGCAAGACAGCACCCCATGTCTCGAGAGGCTGATGAGGGTATATTTTGGACCATTTCAGCATTGATGAAACAAGGGATTCTGGTGCCATCGGAATTGTTGTTTAATACTGCGGTGTATCCGATCAAAAAATCTAAAGCAGGATTGTGGAGATTTATATAAGATATGAGACTGATTAACCAGGTTGTAGATTCAGAGTTTCCTTTATTTCCTTATGTGGCAATGATATTATGCGGTATCCCAGTAGAAGCTTGATATTTCACGGTGATCGATTTGAAAAATGTGTTTTCTCAATCCCGTTGCACAAAGACTCAGAAGACCTGACTTCCTTTACGTTTCGCCAAACTCGACTGAAACATACTTGTTTGCCCCAGGGGTACTGTGAGTCCCCATCGATCTTTAACAGAATCCTACAGATGGATTTAGGCAATATTGATCTTAAGAGTGCAGTGATACAGTACGTGGATGACATTTTAATTTGTAGCACCATGGAAGATGAGTGCAGACAAGATTCTATTTAGTTGATGCCTATTCTAGCAGACAAGGGAAATAAGGTAGACAAGGAGAAGTTACAATACTGCCAAGAAGAGGTGTTATACATAGGGCAGCTGATTTCACTTGAAGGAAAGAAGGTGACACCTTTAAGAGTTGAGGCGATTATGAAAACCTCAAAGCCAAATACAGTGAAACAGATGTAACAGTTTCTGGGGCTATGCAACTATGTTAGAACCTAGGTGTTTGACTACAGTACATACACAAGACCCATTTTGTAAACTTTAAAGAAAGTACAAGAGGATAAGGTAATAATAGAATGGACTGAAGAAATTGATGAAGGGTTTGAGGAACTGAAAAAATCAATTTGTACAGCCCCTGTTTTGGGAATACCCAATTATGCTGAGGTGTTTTATTTGTTTTTGCACACAAATGGGGCAGTCATGACAGCAGTGCTAACGCAGAGAACTACATTGGGGTACAAGCCTTTAGAATATTACTGTGGGATCTTAGACCCAGTAATGAGAGAATACTTTCCTTTCGAACAGTCATTGGCAGATGCCACATTCGCATTTGAGAAGTTGACAAGTATTGTCCTGGGCTGCTCTATGACTCTCTTCGTGGAGCATGCTCTATATACCATTTTGGAGAAACCCAAAGGTACATTGACATCTCAAAGAGCTTCAGCTTATGAGGTGATGATTTAAAATCCAATGATTAAAATTGTAAAATGCAAAATAGTGAATCCTGCCATGTTTATAGCTGAGCCAGTAGAAGAAGGCGATCATGTGCATGGCTGTGCTAATTATCTTGAATTTTATGATGATATACCCTGTGTGAAGGAATATGCTCTAGCAGGAAGGGAAATTCTCTTTATTGATGGATCTTTGAAAATTGATCAAACTAGTGGGGAGAGGCATTCAGGCGCAGCATTCGTGAGGTACACATTAAATGGAGAATTTGAAGTTGTAGCAAGTGAAAGGCTACTGTCTCACTTTTCAGTGCAAGCAGCAGAATTAGTAGCACTTATTGTTGCACTCGAGAAACACGAAGGACAGGAAGTGACGGTGTTCAGTGACTCTGCCTATGTGACGTCAACTGTACACGCAGGACAAGCACATTGGAAAAGGACGGGCTACCTCCTAGCGGACGGCACTCCAGTGCAGCACGCATCCTTATTGGACAGGCTTATTAAGGCAGTACAACTCCCAGTAGCCATAGTGGTCGTTAAATGCGCAGCTCACACTAAGCGAACAGATTTTATCTCTTGCAGGAACTAAGCCGCAGATGAAGAAGTCCAAAGGGTTGCATATTCTCCTGAAATTTCGAGTTTTGATACTGAGAACATTAAAGAGAAAGTAGTTACAACCATGTTGATGCAAGAAGGGTTTAATGCATTGTCAATAACCCAATCAATGGAGATTCAAGGGAGTGCACCACAGGAATAATGGAAATGAAGCGGGTGTTCTTTATCCTCCACAGAAGCATTGTGGTGACAAGATAGCACTGGAAAGCCGGTGATGCCAGTAGCATTATTAAAGGTTGCACTTGAACAGCTGCATTACTCCGCGCATATAACTAGGGAGAGTCTTGCTGCTACGATTGCGGAAGACTGGTTTATTCCAAATCTTTTGGAACACGTTGCACTATTTATAGTTAACTGCATCGTGTGTTGAAGGTTTATTGCTGGGCATACACTGAGAACAATTAGAGGGGTAATATGTCAACCGAATGGTCCGTTTCATCATTTACTTTCATCATTTACATATCGACTATATCGATATGCTGCTGGTTTGTAATGGATATAGGTATCTATTAGTGGTGGTGTCTGGTGTGTCCCTTTTCTAGGTGGATCGAGGCAGGTCCGTGCACACACCCTGAGGCTACTTGCACAGCAAAGTTTTTAGTATGCAAAGGCTTTCCAAGATGGGGTGTGTGTGAAGTCCTGAGATCCCACAATGGGCCACATTTTGTTAATGAGGTATTTGAACAGATAGGGCTTCTATTTAATGTTAAGCACAAGTTTTCTTCTGCTTATCACCTGCAACCAAATGAAATGTGTGAGAGACTCCTTGGACTCCTTGAAGAAAGGATTGCCAAGATTAAATTGACTTTGAAGAAGGGAAAGCTATACTGCCTACCCTTAGCTTTATATGCCCTTCGGAATCAGCCTGGATCAGACTATCACCTCAGCCCTCATGAGTTAGCGACAGGGCGGCAAATGAGAACGTCTCTTACACCTCCATATAGGAGTAGAAGTGATGCCCAGAGTGTAGCTAAAACATTTGATGATGAATTGCATGACTATTTGACATGTATGACCTCTAGCATCTCTCTCATTTCAAATCCACTCAAGCGCCAGGGGGGTTAGTCTCAGAACACAGATGAAGACAATTCAACAACCAGCCCAACTGAACTTTTATCGGCACTAAAGTTGTATGTTTGTGATTTTGTGCTCATTAAGAGCTTTACGGGAAAGTGGCATGAGCCACGTTTTAATGGCCCCTTTTGCATTGAAGGTCCAAGGAAGACGAGCTTGGCTTCACATAAGCAACATAAAAGTCTATAAAGGTCAGACCCTCCCTCCCACCCCATTGCCAATCCAGAAGCAAGACTCGATCGATGAAGAAGAAGGACGACAAAGCAACAAACAGTGAATGATGCAGATTTAGTTCAGACTAAAACTCAGGGGGTACTCCTTATAGATATTTTAGCAGGAGTACAAAGACTTGCAGCGAGTTTTAGTGGGCCAAAAATGAACTCTAGAAACACATTGAAGCATCAAAGTTATGCCTAAACATCAGTTCTTGATCAGAAAATGGAAACAAGACCAGTATCCAGATTCATTTCATGGTGCATATCAGTTATAAGTAGTTAACCCTACGGTACTTACTGATAGTGATGTGAATCGTCTTTTGTTGCTGTTTTTGTATTTATACTTCAAGCTTATCCTGCTCTTGTCAGAAGAGATGTTGATATTCACAATTTTTTGCAGGATCCTAATAATGGCCCAGTGATTAGAAGGCTTCTCGTTGCTATACTTGAACAAATCCTGCAGTTACAATTGTAAAAATAATTTAATAATTGTATTAAAAGTGAGAAATATAGAAGCTGGCACAGTTCTAGAGAATGGACACGTGCAACAAGTACCAGGATGGCACAAAAGGTGCTTTCGGTGCATACTATATGCCTGCACGATTACACTCTTTGTCTTTCTATTTCTCCTCTTTCACAGTCTCTGCCGTACCAGTCCTCCCTCTGAGGCAGAGGCCCTAATAGTTCCCCTCACTACGGGAGGTGCTTTTGATTTGCTTATTTCCACCGAGGTAGAGGTCCCTATGGTTCTCGCTACTGTGAGGGTTGGTACGTCTGTGCTCTCACACCCTATGCCTGGAATACAGTACAAATGTTCATCCCTAGAGAAGTTCCACAACACGATGCCAGGTGCCTCGTTCATCTTGCAGCATGCATGACCAGAGGACAATTCCAGGGAAGTTGGGCTACTTTGCAATGGACATCGAAATGGTCATTTCTTTTTCAGGATGATTATACCAAGACTTCACAGATGGAAAAGCAACCTGGATGGGAGAGCAAGATGCTTGTGTATCCTGCAGCAGGACAGGAAGAGGTGGTCATAAAAGACATGAAGAGAATGAAATACCCTGATATTTACAGAGCTAGCTGGATCACCTGGATGTTGGGAATTAACTCAAGTCTTAGACTATGGACAAGTGAAGTCCAAGAAGGGGTGGGAAGGAGGACTTATGTCCTGTGCAGCTCATCTACTGAAGTCAGAATATGTGCAAGAGGTACAGAGAATAAACAATGGGTGTTTCAAGTCATGGGCTAAGCATGGCAAACGGCTGACATGGATGGAAGCTGAATCAGGTCCAATGGTTGTGATTCCCTAGGCAGATGCGACATTGTGCTGAAGTGGGAGAATGGGAGAAAAAGCTCCCCCCAATCTCCTCGCGAGCATGGCCTAGAGGATCGCGGCCCAGACACCCACCACAAGATGAGTTTGTCTATCTAACAGATGACAAAATACCCTGGTTCAAGAACATAAGGATATGCCCACCAGCCTGTCCTACTCAAGCCGAGACCTGCGGCATGGATGAACTCGACTAAGACCTTAACAAAGAGCACCCACATCGTTAGAGATGCCATAACGACCTAGCCACCCGACAAGAACACACGTGCCACCATGCACACTGGTCACTCACGCACCAACCTACATGAAGAATATATTCAGTGCTATGATGTAGGTGACGGATACACCCACTGACGCGCATCTTTATTATTTTTCACACAGGCCTTTTTTTAGTAATGCAGAAACGCAAAAAGCATAAAGCACTCGCGTATACGCTTGCTGACGCTTCTCCCACCCCTCGCATCGTGATGAGAATATAAAGAAGACGTAATATTGCTTATGAAGCCATGTCAAACCGCAACACAGGTGCTGTGCATTACACATCCCCACTCATGAACCAGGCCCAAGTAGGCCGCAAGCAAGAACCGCCATGAACACTGTATGAGCGAGAGTACAAGTGCTGATCACGCAGAACGAGCCCAGCAAGAGCTCACAGCCAAGTGGGCGATGTTGCAACTCGTATGCTACCAGCTGGCACCAAGGTCACACCTTTTTCAGCAAAGCCAAGCACACAGAAGCAAAATACAACTTTAAATGTGCAGAATTCCGCCGCAGCTACGGTCTCTCCACACGTGACCAAGCCGACCTGACAAGGTGCCAGACCCACGAGGAAGAAGTCGCCTGGGTCCCACGTCTGGGACACAGGTTGCAACAGTAAAATGACTAGATGGACACCTACAGCGATGGGAATGGCCTGCTCTCAGGCCTATGAGGAAACCCGCACATTGTCTGCACAAACACATAGTTACAAATTGTTGCTAGTGACAGGTAAACCGCAAGCTGGGAACGGCGATGGCCCCAGACTGGGGGGCTCGCGGGAGGACCAATCAGAACATGAGGGCACTCATCACTGACGCCACTAACAATCATTAGGGGTCTTCGTGTAACAATTTTCAAGTATCTAATAGAAGGGACAACCCAAGCACACCACCTGACTCATCCTTAACCACTAATATTGCTCTCTATATGTATACTATACTAACCCTACCACTCGAAGAACCAATCCGGAGTGGCAATAGGTTTTTTCGCTAACTTTCCCAGGTGACACAAGTAGCGCGTCATACTGCGGCAAAAAGGGCCTGCGAGCCCCACGAATTTTGAGAGTCTGGACGGACGCGTACGATCCTAGACCCATCCCTGCTGTGTTTTAATAAACAGCAGAACCGCCTTGCTTCTTGTGTGTGTCTCATACTCGTTTTTGGGAAGTACGGGAGGAGTTGGGGCCTCCCAACACGGAGGTTTTCGGATGGCTCAGCCGACCCCGGGATAACCACCCTGACAAATTGGAGGCACTGCTGAGATCGCTTTACGATCTACCTTTCCTTTTTCCAGGGCCTCTCGTTGCGAGGAGGCCCGGCGGCGCGGCCCCCTCTACCCCTGCCCCCTTTTGAGGACTACAGGACCATTGCGGAACTGCGAGAAGACCGGACAGCACAATCTGGATATTGGCCCTCGGGAGCCGGTTGAGAAGTATCCCGCCCGCGGTTGGCGAGTGTCCAGACGTGGTCCAGACGGGGGAGGTGGCGAGCCGCTTGGAGGGGTGCATGTAGTCGAGCGGCCTCGCATCAAGAGAACTTGGTGAGTATGTCACACCCAACAAGCAATGTGAGATTGTGAGGGAGGGGGGAGGAGTTGCAATAAGGGCGGCGGGAGGTGTTACTAAGGTGTGCGGCGAAGATTTGATCCATTAGTGTTGATGGTGAAGTGAGTGGTAGCGAGACAGGCGCGAGAGCCGTCCGCTACAACGTCACGGAAAAAGGGCGGGTGGAGCAAGAAAGCACCATGTGCAGTTGTTCGTAGACACTGATTGGCCTAGGTCGTGGCCACCTCTAAAGGGGGTGTGTGTGTGTGGCTTTCCTACAAATTGGCGGTTGTTGATCAATGAGTAGATGAGGATCCCTATTGATTGAGCAATGAAGCTCGATAAATAGATGACGTTTTCCTGTAGGTGGTAGCTAAATTGTTGCCTAGTACGGAAGATAATTGGCTGGTTAAGCCCTCCCGGTGAGGGGCGTGTCACACGCGAAGCGACGCAGTGTGCGCAGTCCGATTATACAAGTGTATTGGTGGTTACCTTGTTCCAGGCGTAACAAGAGGACAACTGTGGGGATAATGGGGACCAATAGTTAAAGCTTATTGCGCGCTCTCTTGAAGTGTAAAAGATCTTACCGGTAGTTGTTGGAAGAGGTCGGTAACGCCACCCGTAGGGCTTTCATAGGATACCTTGACCACACAGCATTGTTGAAGGGTGGTGGGGAAGTGAATAGAGAGCAGGGGGTGCGCAAGGAGATCACCGGCCACCCCAAATACAGGACAGGTGGAGAGGGGGAAGTGACCGCGCACGGAGAACTTCGGCCACGCTCAGTGAGGTGGAAGGAGGAGGGGAGGAGATAAAGTGGGACGGCTGTATAAGTACGTCACACAGGACACGCAGCCGCAGGGGACTTCGTGCGCCATGGCCGCAGGGGGCCGTAACAGTATTAAGGAAGAAAACAAACACAGGAAAGGACAGTTTATTTGCAATTGTTATATTTGGCTGTTTTCTTTTAGCGGACGATCGCAAGTCCCCGAACTGCGGGGCCAGGTAACGACAACTATACTGAAGGGAGCTAAAAACACAGTATAACCATGTCATACGGGGTAGAATCGGGAGGGTGGGGGAATACCCTGAATACCCCACTCCAGCATATTTGTAAAACACTATCGCCCCATAGGACAAAACTGATCAAATACAGCATAGAATGGACACAAGGGACAGACAACAAAATGACGACACCCCGGCCGCCTAACGGCAGTTTCGACCCGTACGTCCAACACTCACTACTGACACACATACATAACACATACAATTGGCGCATCACGTGGAGGTGTTTAACTTATGGAGGATGTTCCAGGGGTCCCGACCAGGGCCAACTGGGATGTTCACTGTGGAGGAAACGAAGGAGGGGAAGAAGATTAAGGAGCAAGAGGGAAACGGGGAACAGGCGGTTGATAGCTGTCATGCCTGCGCCATGGGCGCACACATTGGCATCCATCATGGACTATTTGTAATTCATTTATCTTCAGAATACTCTTGGAACAACCCCTATTCACACTTTGGTACTTAATTCCCATTTGCGTGACTTTGGAGCCTTCTTATATAACTCAACTAACTACATGTACCACAATGCACCTTGCTACAGCTATCAATTCCTGGCCATTCCCATTCGTCAGCATTGGAACCACAATCCCCAGAAGCCCTAGGGATCAGTGCTGCTTCCACCATCTCAGGACCAGAGAGGGAGGAGGCAGATTGTTTTCAGATGTGCTGCTCCAGGTGCTGCCAATTAGCCTGCCTCAGTACAGGGCAGGGCGGTATTTAAGCAGCTGCCTGCAGGAGCTCAGTCTCTTGCATCAAGAGTCCTCCCAGCTCCTTTTTGCCTTTTGTCTCGAATTTGTATGATGTTCCTGCTGCTGCATTTTCCTGCTTTTGTTCCAGTGCTCTTTCTGGGCTTCCTGCCTTGCAGCCTGCTACACCCTGCTGCCTACAGCCCTAGCCTTTTGGGCTCCCTGCTTCACAGCCCTGCTCCGCTGGGCTTCCTGCCTTGCAGCCTGCTACACCCTGCTGCCTACAGCCCTAGCCTTTTGGGCTCCCTGCCTCACAGCCCTGCTCCTCTGGGCTTCCGGCCTTGCAGCCTGCTACACCCTGCTGCCTACAGCCCTAGCCTTTTGGGCTCCCTGCCTCGCAGCCCTGCTCCTCTAGGCTTCCTGCCTTGCAACCTGTTATACTCTGCTGCCTACAGCAATAGCCTTCCGGGCTCCCTGCCTCGCTGCTCTGTTCCTCTAAGCTCGCTCCTTGCTGCTCTGCTCCGCTGGGCTCCCTGCCTTGCAGCCTGCTACTTTCTTCTGCTTTCAGCCCTTACCCTCGGGTCGCTCTGCCTCTATGCCCTGTTCCTTTGGGTTCTCTCCTTGCTGCCCTACTCCTCTGGCTCTCTGTCTGCCGCTTCGTACAGCTCTCAGTCCTGCTCCTCTGGACTCTCTGCCTAGCAGCCTACTACAGTCCTCTGCAATCCACTACAGTTTTTCCGTACCTTGTACCATTTGGTACTGCAGCCCTGCTTCCTTGTTTGCAGCCCCCCTCTTTCCTGGCTGCTGCTCCCTTACTCTCTTCCTTGTTTGCAACCCCTTGTTCTTGATCCCTGTCCTTCTCTTTCTTGACTCCTCTGTCCTCCCCTTTAGTTTACCCCTTTCTATTGTACTGTTTCTTCCTTCATTCCCTTCTCTTAGATTTCTTTTAGACTTCCTTGTCCCAGGTTATTTCTGTTCTTGTCTCTCTTGTGTCTTATGTTGATCCTTTGTACAGAGCTTGACCGTTGGTTTCCGGCAGGCAACCTCTGCCCCTTCCCTTGTCACGTTTTCTGTTTAACAGACACCCACAGCTGTTGTTCCCAGCCATGAGCAGACAGAGTGGGCCTCTGTAATAGTAATCCGTGCAGAAGGCTGGAGTTTCCAAAGGTCAGTGGAACACTCTTTTTCCATATCTACATACACCCCAAGAGGGAATCCAGTTTGTTTGTATCTTTGTATTTCCTGCCCCTTTCTGTTCACAACTAGAGTTGCCTACTTTTCTTTCTTGATGAGTTTCCTGCTGTGTGTGTACTTATCTGTCACCTTACATCAACACAGCCACCCAAACCCTACCTGGGGGCCCTGTGCCACTCTTGACAGAGTGCCATCCTTGACAATAGCGCACAGTGCGTGGGAAGAGACCGAAAGGGGGATGAGAAGCTTGGCATCGCAAGTGAAATAGAAGTAAAGAAGGAAGGGACCGACGACATGCCCCTAGCGAAAGTAGTGAAGAAGGAAGAAGGGGGCTATATCCTGTGACGGAACTACGAGAAGCAGCAAGGCAACAACTAACGGCAGCTGAGGGATATTCGAGCCCCGTGTACAGCCCACCACCATATACAGCCACAGGTAGCTACACAGGGGGGTAGGAGGTGACAAGTATGGTAGGGCCAACTTGTACGAAGGTGCACGCAAAGGAAGGGAAGAACAGTGAAGAACCCATCCCAAACATAGGACACGACGAGTGGGTAGCAGTGCAGGTGCTGTTAAAATTGCGAGGGACACTAACAGGAGAAGAAAAGGAGGTAGTACGGAGAATGAACAAGGACGATGAGGGCAGCACTGAGGGGAGGAAGCTAAAACGAGAGAAGGGGAGCTGTCACGAGAAGAGGAGGAGATGTTGGAGGAACGATTGGAAGAATTAAGGAATTAACAAAATGCACTGATCAAACAGCTGGAGAAAGAGGCACGAGGGTGAAGGAAGGAAAGAAAGGAAAGTAGGGATGAGTTAGAGAAAATGAGGAAAAGAACTGAAGAACGGAAGAGGGAGGCTGAGAGAATGAAGGCAATAGCAGAAAGGTTATCCCGAGCAGCACAGCGTGACAGAAAAAGAGAGGAAGAAGAGAAAGGAAGGGAAATGGAACTATGGAAGAAGAAAATACTCTCAGAGAGCACCAGGAAATACGAGGAAGGTAAAGTAATAGAA
Organism: Ambystoma mexicanum; assembly: GCF_040938575.1. Lineage (NCBI taxonomy): Eukaryota > Metazoa > Chordata > Amphibia > Caudata > Ambystomatidae > Ambystoma > Ambystoma mexicanum. The sequence goes on from NC_090939.1 coordinate 829,179,593, forward strand.
AGCATATTAGAAAGGGAGAGAGAGAGATGGGAAAGGAGGAGAGAGGAAGAAAGGATGTTAGAGAAAGTGAGTAATGAGGTGATGGAGGAATCGAAAAAGAAAAGAGAGGAAATAGGTGGTGAAATAATGGAGAAGAGTGAAGAGGAGAGAAGAGAGGAAAGGGAGGAGTGGGGTAAGAACATATGTACGTCGAGATGCAGAAGTAGCTACGACATCAGCGCAAAGGGGAGCAATTGGTAAAGGAGAACAGGAAGGAATGGATTTAATAGACTTAAAAGCGGTGACAATTAGGGGGAAAAGGACAGATTGGGGGTTGTCGCTCCTGGATGAATTCTGCAGCGAAGAAGAAGAGGGAATAGGGGGAGAAGGAAGAGCAGGCGGTAGGGAAAGCTTAGACAAATTGTACATCACACGCACCAACCTGGAATCACCATGGGCATACAGAAAGAAGGAAGAAGTGGGGGGAAGAGAGGAGAAAGAACGAGAAGTGGCGGGAGGGCAAACGCGTGCAGTCACACCCGCATCATTCCACCCAACATGCCCACCCACACCCGCTCCTGAACACACCCCATACGCCGGCAGGCTTAGAGATCTCCCGGGACGTAGGCAGGAAGAACGGACACACACACCTGCATTAAATAAAGAAAGTAATAAGAGAAGGGGGAGAAATGAAGGGGAAGCTACAACAAGCAGTGGTAATATGGACATGACCGATGATCTAGTTGACACAGAAGAAGAGGAGGGGTATACGGACTCCACACCGCGACAACTGGGGGGACAGATGGGGCACATTCTAATGCCGCTATTGGAGAGGGGGGTGGGGGGTTAGACCACAATACGTCCCTTGGAAGCATGCCGATAAGGAAAATATAAAGTGCAGACTCCCATCACTTAGTGGAGGAGCGGGAAAATGGATATACGAGATGGAAAAGCACACTGCAGGACAGACACTAGCAGTAGGAGACGTGAAGGGCCTATTAGTATCAATATTAGGGGATGCGGAAGATGACATCTGGAAGAGGGCGGGATTCCCTGGGGTTACAATAACGAACACATCACATGACGGGGCGCCATTTGCGAATTGCAGGCATGCACTATGGCAAGCTCTGAGGACACAATACCCAGACACCTCAGATATAGGAGCAATTACATCACGCAAGATGCGTGAGAACGAAGATCCTGTTGATTATATCCAAGAGATTCAGGAGAAGTGGCGCATGGAAACTAGAGAGCAATGGGACAAGACACCGGCAATCTTTTACCACATACTAATACAAGGGCTTCCGGAGACAGTACAAAAACAATTCAAGAAGATAGTGGGGATGGAAGTCAAGGCCTGGCCGGAAATACAATTAACAATAGTACACCATTGTAGGATGTGGCAAGAAAAGATTAAACAAAAATAAGAAGATAGAAAGACGGAAGAGGCTAAATTAGTGCAGAAAAAACTGACTAAGTACACCATGGAAGGAGCACTAATAACTACACCACCAACAGTGACACCAAACCCCACGCAAGTAGTGGCTGCACAGGATCCCTCACAACTACAAATAGCACCACTACCACAATCACCACGACTTATAACACAACAGATGCCACCACCCCCACCATACAAGGCTAACATAGGAGCAGTGTATATGGTACCAGGAAATGGATATTATAACAACATCAGGGGAAGGGGAGGAATGATGAGGGGGAGGGGATATGGTCAACCAGCACAACAGCAAGGGGGAGTATTTCGGAGTTTCTACCCCAATGGGCAACCAGGGTACCAAGATAATGCAGGAAGTTTCCCATGGCAGACCAGGGAACCACTTGTATGTTGGGTTTGTGGGATGTTAGGACACATGTCGCGTACGTGTAGAATGAGACCCTCCCCACCAGCATGGGGGGAACACGGACAAGGGCCTATGATGGAGCAGCAGGGTTACCAACAACCTCAGGGAATACAACAGAGCAGCCCACAGCAGCAATTAGCAACACAACAACAGTTGCAGACATACTCACTACCTCAACAACAGGTGGAAATAACACAACAACACCAAGTACAGCTAGTGCAACAGCTCACTCAAATACAGGACCATAAATTAACCCCCACCGATACACAGCTACAGCAAACAAAGTTGGGGAGGGTGACTATCCTGGGACACAACCCTTACACAGGAAGCGGTCAGTCATTATACCTACAATAGGACAGCCCACATACGTCCTTGGTGTGGCCCATCCTGTCGATAACACCTAATAGTGCGGAGGAACCACGCATTGAGGTAATAATAGGTGACAAAAAACTATCATTCCTTGTTGACACTGGGGCAACCAGGTCTTGCATAAGGGAGGGTGGATTCAAAATGTTAGGTGAGGCCATGAACACCCAAGGATTTTCTGGGGCTAGGGGGTTGGTTCCCTTTACTGATAACATCTCCTTATCTATTGGAGATTATGACATTTCTGTCCCGCTCCTGTACTCAAGGGAGTCGCCAGTGAACATACTTTTGAGGGACATAATGAGCAGGTTAAATATGACAATCTCCTTCACGGAGAATGGCATTATTTGTTCCACACCAGGAATAAACATGCTTACCTCACGACAAATACTGCAGGTGTACTGTGGCCAGACAGTAGCTCGTGCTGAGCCGGTGGATGGCGAACTGTTCCAGTACGGAACAGACATGGCATTTGCCTGGATGCCAGGAATAGAAGGAAAGATCTGGAGGAGGCCAGCAGCATATTTGTTCAGGCCTGAAACACCAGCCAGTGAACCAGAAGGGAAGGTGATTTCGGTGAGCATCGAGAGTATTATAGCAACTGCTGATTACATCGCAGTACATGCCCAAGACAGGGAAGGGAGAGCCTGGAGGGCAGTGATAGCCCTGGCTGAGGGATGCAGGCTCACCCAGGTGTCTGATGAAGAGCTCTTTTCAGAAAACAAAGAAGGAGAGATGGTATTTATGATGAGTGTAGATATCTGGCTAAGAGTGACGTATAAGCAAGTGGCACAGAAAATGGCAATGGCACTTGAGGCACCCGCATGTACCCCAGTACCATTCTACGAGGAAGATATGGCTAAGGTTCCAGCATCACTGTGGACCACTAGTCCCTATGACGTGGGCTGCATAAAAAGTATCGGAGGAGTAAGAATAAAGCTGAAAAAGGGTGCAATACTACCTAGAGTGAAGCAATACCCACTATCAAATGAAGCAGATGAGGGCATATACGAAACCATAACGGCCCTGATAAATAATGGCATATTGGTACCTTCAGAATCACCATGTAACACGGCCGTGTACCCAGTGCGCAAAGCTAAAGGAGGGTCTTGGCGTTTTATCCAGGACCGCAGACCCTTGAATAACATTGTAGAGGCAGAATACCCCATAGCAGCAAACCCAGCCACAATATTATGTGGAATTCCGGCAGAGGCCTCACGGTTCACCGTGATTGACCTCAAAAATGCCTTTTTCTCAATACCTCTGCACCCAAATTCACAAGACTTGACAAGCTTCACATACAGAAACACAAAATGGAAACACACCAGGTTACCACAAGGGTACTGCGAGTCACCCTCAATTTTCAACAGAGTAATACAGATGGATTTGGGAAACATTGAATTAGAAAGTACGGTACTGCAATATGTTGACGATATAATAATTTGCAGCACAACCGAGAAAAGGTGCAGGGAGGACTCAATGAAAATGCTGACAGTGTTGGCTGAAAAGGGGTACAAGATAGACAAGGAAAAGTTACAGTACTGTCAGGAACAGGTACTATACATTGGTCAACTAATATACCAGCACGGAAGAAAGATTGCACCACAAAGAGCACAAGCTATATCCAACACGCCACAACCACAAACGGTGAGGGAACTGCAGCAGTTCCTGGGCTTATGCAACTACTGTAGAGCATGGGTTTTTGACTACAGCTCATACATAGGACCCCTACTTGAGGCATTGAGAGAAGCACACAAAGGGGACAAAACACTGGGATGGACAAGAGAAATGAAGGAGGCATTTGATGAGTTGAAACACGCCATATACACTGCTCCGGTACTAGCCCTCCCAGATTATGAACAACAGTTCTTCATCTTTTCACATTGCGACTCAGCAGTAATGAAAGCCGTATTGACTCAAAAACCAGCATGGGACACAAGCCAATAGCGTTCTACAGCGGCCACTTCGACCCTGTAATGCTAGGACATTTCCCTTGCGAACAGAGTCTCGCCGCAGCTGCATTTGTGGTGGAGAAATCATCATCGATTACAATGGGGTGCCCCACCACACTATTTGTGGAGCATGCGCTATTTGCAATATTGAATAAGCCTAAGTCGACACTAACCACACAGAGGGCGTAAGGTTATGAGATGATATTGTCTAGACCCGAATTGTCAATTGTCAGATGCAGTACAGTTAACCCAGCCAGATTTATAGCAGAAGTTATTGAGGAAGGTGATTATGCTCACAATTGTACACAGACTATCGAAACATACTCATGCACTAGAAAAGTTGAGGAGGATGCACTTAAAGGTGGAGAGATTTTGTACATTGATGGTTCATCAACAATAGACCAAAGTGATGTGATAAGGAGAACTGGGGCAGCAGCTGTAAAAATGACAGAAGATTTGATGTATGTCCCGGTGAAATGCGTGCAGTTACCACAGCATTTTTCAGCTCAAGCAGCGGAATTGGTTGCACTGATCTTGGCCTTGAAGGAAAGCATTGACAAAAAGTTACCATGTATTCTGATAGCGCATATGTCACGTCAACCGTCCATTCGGGGCTGTTAAAATGGCAGAGAAGAGGGTTTAGGAGAGCTGATGGCACCCCAGTGCAACATGCTCTTTTATTAGCAGAATTAATTGAAGTAATTAATGATCCCCAAGAGATAGCTTTGGTTAAATGCCCGGCACACACTAATGGAAACGACCATATCTCGAAAGGGAATGAAACAGCAGACACACATGCCAAACATGCGGCATACTTTGGTGAAATATGGAACCCCCCAGAATCAGAGGGAAGAAGAGGTAGGGGAATGGCAAAACAGATGATGATGAAAGAAGGGTACACCCATCTCCCCGCAACACAGATAATGGAATTACAGGCAGTCGCACCAATGACAGAAAAGGAACTATGGGTAAAAAGAGGATGTACGATGTCACCAACTGACGCACTGTAGTGTCAAAATAACACCGGAAAAGTGGTCATGCCATTGGCCCTGTTGAACACCGCCCTGGCCCAGCTCCACCATCCAGCACATACAGGAAAGGAAGTAATTGCAGCACGAATTAAGGAAGATTGGTTCTGCCCTGAGTTAAATTCTCATGTCACCAATTTCATCAGCAATTGCCTCACATGACAACAGTTTACGGCCGGTCACACGCTGCAAGTGATAAAATGTACTATACCATGGCCAGAGGGACCCTTCCTACACATTCATATTGACTACGTTGATATGATCAATGTATGTCAAGGACATAGGTATATGATTGTAGTGGAATGCCCATTCTCCAGGTGGATCGAGGCCGGACCCTGCTCACATGCAGATGCGTTCAGAGCAGCTACATTTTTAGTAAGAGAGGTGTTCCCCAGGTGGGGTGTGTGCGAAGTGCTGCGGTCAGATTATGGCCCACACTTTGCTAATGAAATGTTTCAATCCTTGCTGGGTATTAAACATAAATGTGCATGTGCATACCAACCGCAGGCCAACGGTATATGTGAACGCCTGAATGGCCTATTGAAAGAAGAAATCGCAAAAATTCAGCAGACAACCGAGAACAGCTGGTTGTACTGTCTTCCGCTGGCTCTATTTGAGCTAAGGAATAGGCCAGGGTCTGATCACCACCTCACTCCCCACCAGGTGGTGACAGGACGTCAAATGCGCCTTCCTCTAACGCCTACATCAAGAGCATTCACGGACCATGAAAACACTGCAACTGTTCTTGGTGACGAAATGTATCAATATGTGTCTTCTTTGATTACTAGTGTAGCATTTGTATCTCAAAAGCTTGAGCTCACGCGGGGCGGGTCGAAGAGTTCTCAACAAGAAGACACCAGCAAGGAATTGGGAAAGGAAGGACTATGCACTATTGCTAAAGGTGACCATGTGCTACTCCACAACTTTTATAGAAAGTGGAACGGCCCACGCTTTACCGGTCCTCATTTGGTAGAAGAGGTAGCTACCAGAGCGGTGAAATTGCAGGATAAGCGTGCCTGGAATCACCTACACGACATAAAGATCTACAAACTCCAGACCCGCCCTAGCGTTAATGACAGGGCCATTGGAAGAACAAGGACATCAACAGCATCGGCTACACAGAAGGAGACATCGACCACAGCTGATGACAATAGTGTCACTACACTTGATCACCCCCCAGATTCCCCAGAAGCAACTACTACCATAGACATTGGACGCTTGCCCACAGCCCATCCCATGGTCACGAGATCACAAAGTAAACAAACTTCTGCCCAATCGAGCCCCAGCCCCCTCCCCTCCAAGGTCACCACCGATTGAAGGACGTTGTATAATAAACTTGGATATTGCACACATATAAAACACTTGTATGTTTTCTCTATTTTTCTCTCGCACATGCAGGCACCATATATAATCGTATTGTTTAGAAAAGTATCTAACAGTGTTCTCTGCCCAGGAGTAGATGCTGCCCACGGATGATAACACCCCTGAAGCCCTATCACACCAATTTGTATATCATATAAGAAGGCCAAAGTACCTAAAAAGAAGAAGGGTACTCGTATATTACATCGCATTTGTTTTGGCCATAGAACAATCATTTCCCCACCTACACAAGCACTTACCGGCTCTAAAAGATAGATCACTAAGATTAGCGTGGGAACAGCTCTTCGCCTGGGCACTGAACGATTACTTGATAGGGAGAGCTTAATAACAACGACTAACAATAATAACAAGCGTATTGAGAATTTTCAGGCGGGCACCTTTAACATCGCAAGAATAAGCTGCCGGACTGCAGCAAGGTAAAAGCAAAATGCCGGTGAGACTAGCTCTTGTAATAAAAATGATAGGAGTATTGGTCATCACTGCTCTGCTGGCTGCCTCTGTATGGCAGAAAAGTTATGATATCAATATTATGGCTGCACCCAAAACTAACATGCCCCCTCCCACGGCTGCAACAGGTATGACGTCAGGTGGTAATAGCAACCCTAAGGGTAAGGGAAGTAGAGTTAAACGCAGCACATATACTGATAACAAAGGTATTGATAATTACATAACAGATTCAGCACACGTCTCAAACAACATGTGGTACCAGCACATGACCCAAATTGGTAAGCAGACAACAGAAGATAGCTGTTATGTGTGCTCATTGATCCAATACGCCATGAATGCTTCACGGACATTCGTCGCCACAGAAATACAGGAAAAAACGGCGCGATGTATAGTATATCTGGCACTATTTCAAAGGAGAGGACGATTTCAAGGAACGGTGGTGAGAATGCAGTGGGAAACAAGAGACACATACCCATACGAAAACAATTTCCTCAAGTCATATTTGAGTTACCATAAGAGCAGCTTACACGCTGAAGCATTCAGATACATGACGGATGGCCCTGACAAGGGAGAAACAAAGAAGATAACACTACAATACCTGCCATGTGATTGGTACGCCACTGAAGTTCCGGGTATACAAGGATGTTGGGAAAGGCCACTGATACCAATAACAGGGAAGGTATACATGAACAATGAATGGGAAATAGGAGTAGTTGGTAGCAACATGATAACAAGAGAAAATATTACTACCATACAGGAACACAACGACAGATGCTGGACGACATGGGGCATGCTGACATGGATGGAGAAGGATGAAGACCCAAAAAGCATACTACCACTGACCGCACCCAAGTTATGCTATCAACACACACCACACACACTACAGACGAAATGATCAAAATGGTTGGCATGCACCCCTTGATGCCAATTTATGATGACCAACACACCAACGTGATAATAAAGGAAAGAGAGAAACTGCGCAAACAGATCATCACCAATCACTTAGACCAGGGGTGCACAACTGATTTTGACAGAGGGCCGAAAGTACCTTACATGAGGGCTATAGTGGGCCGAAAAGTAAAAGTGGGCGGGGCGTTAGGCGGGACATGTCAGGAGGCTTTTTCAACCCCCAATTTGTATTAAACACATGGAAAAAGATATGTTTTTGAGGGTTAACGATTTTTATTGCATTTCAAACTTACATTTTGTACTATACATTTTCCATTGCTATCATTTATTTCGATTTAGTTATTGTATATCGTCTGTTTAATTAAATTATATATATTTTATTGACCCTTGATTGGACATTCCGTTATTTTGGACTGCTATAGTTTGCTGTTTGGGTTACCCAAGAGGAGTATGGCCTTCGTTGAGTCAGGTTTCCTCAAAAAAGAAAAGGATGTACATCTCCTATCTGTGCCTGTTTTAACTTTATTATTGAGTTCACTCTTGGAGTGCAACACTATGCCCCATGGCTCCCATCCCCAACCAAACACTATGCCCCATGGTCTCCTCACCCCCAACCAAACACTATGCCCCATGGCTCCCATCCCCAACCAAACACTATGCCTCATGGCTCCCTCACCCCCAACCAAACACTATGCCCCATGGCCCCCTCACCCCCAACCAAACACTATGCCCCATGGGCCCCTCACCCCCAACCAAACACTATTCCCCATGGCCCCCACCCCCAACCAAACACTATGCCCCCTGTCCCTCACCCCCCAACCAAACACTATGCCCCCAGTCCCTCACCCCCAACCAAACACTATGCCCCATGGCCCCCTCACCCCCAACCAAACACTATGCCCCATGGCCCCCTCACCCCCAACCAAACACTATGCCCCCTGTCCCTCACCGCCAACCAAACACTATGCCTCATGGCCCCCTCACCCCCAACCAAACACTATGCCCCATGGCCCCCTCACCCCCCCTAACCCCCAACCAAACACTATGCCCCATGGCTCCCACCTCCAACCAAACACTATGCCCCCTGTCCCTCACCCACCAAGCAAACACTATGCCCCCTGTCCCTCACCCCCCAAGCAAACACTATGCCCCCTGTCCCTCACCCCCCAAGCAAACACTATGCCCCCTGTCCCTCACCCCCAACCAAACACTATGCCCCATGGCCCCCTCACCCCCAACCAAACACTATGCCCCCTGTCCCTCACCGCCAACCAAACACTATGCCCCATGGCCCCCTCACCCCCAACCAAACACTATTCCCCATGGCCCCCTCAGCCCCCTAACCCCCAACCAAACACTATGCCCCATGGCCCCCACCCCCCAAGCAAACACTATGCCCCCTGTCCCTCACCCCCCAAGCAAACACTATGCCCCCTGTCCCTCACCCCCAACCAAACACTATGCCCCATGGCCCCCTCACCCCCAACCAAACACTATGCCCCCTGTCCCTCACCGCCAACCAAACACTATGCCTCATGGCCCCCTCACCCCCAACCAAACACTATGCCCCATGGCCCCCTCACCCCCCTAACCCCCAACCAAACACTATGCCCCATGGCCCCCTCACCCCCAACCAAACACTATGCCCCAAACACACTCAAGCATGCACCCATACCGACCCGAACCCCCCACCCCCCAAATCAACACACACACACAAACATGCACCCATACAGACCCGAACCCCCCACCCCCAACTCAGCACACACACACACTCAAGCATGCACCCATACAGACCCGAACCCCCCACCCCCCAACTCAGCACACACACAAACATGCACCCATACAGACCCAAACCCCCCACCCCCCCAAATCAGCAAACTCTCAAACAAGCACCCATACAGACCCGAAACCCCACCCCCCAACTCAGCACACACACAAACATGCACCCATACAGACCCGAACCCCCCACCCCCAACTTAGCACACACACAGACCCGAACCCCTCACCCCCCCAACTCAGCACACACACAAACATGCACCCATACAGACCCAAACCCCCCACCCCCCCAAATCAGCAAACTCTCAAACAAGCACCCATACAGACCCAAAACCCCACCCCCCAACTCAGCACACAAAAAACATTCAAATCAAAACATTCATACACATCCGACACCCCCCCCCACCCCCACATCTCAATATACACTCAAAATACATTCAAACACTCAAAATACATTCAAACACAAACATTCATACACATCCGACACCCCCCCACCCCCGCATCTCAACATACACTCAAAATACATTCAAACACAAACATTCATACACATCCGACACCCCCCCCACCCCCGCATTTCAACATACACTCAAAATACATTCAAACACAAACATTCATACACATCCGACACCCCCCCACCCCCGCATCTCAACATACACTCAAATACATTCAAACACAAACATTCATACACATCCGACACCCCCCCACCCCTGCATCTCAACATACACTCAAAATACATTCAAACACTCAAAATACATTCAAACACAAACATTCATACACATCCGACACACACCCCCACCCCCGCATCTCAACATACACTCAAAATACATTCAAACACAAACATTCATACACATCCGACACACCCCCTCACCCCCGCATCTCAACATATACACAAAATACATTCAAACACAAACATTCACACACATCCGACACACCCCCCAACCCCCGCATTTCAACATACACTCAAAATACATTCAAACACAAATATTCATACACATCCGACACACCCCCCCACCCCCGCATCTCAACATACACTCAAATACATTCAAACACAAACATTCATACACATCCGACACACCCCCTCACCCCCGCATCTCAACATATACACAAAATACATTCAAACACAAACATTCATACACATCCGACACCCCCCCACCCCCGCATCTCAACATACACTCAAAATACATTCAAACACTCAAAATACATTCAAACACAAACATTCATACACATCCGACACCCCTCCACCCCCGCATCTCAACATACACTCAAAATACATTCAAACACAAACATTCATACACATCCGACACCCCCCCACCCCCGCATCTCAACATACACTCAAAATACATTCAAACACTCAAAATACATTCAAACACAAACATTCATACACATCCGACACCCCCCACCCCCGCATCTCAACATACACACAAAATACATTCAAATACAAACATTCACACACCCCCCCACATCTCAACATACACACAAAATACATTCAAATACAAACATTCATACACATCTGACACTCCCCCACCCCCGCATCTCAACATAAACACAAAATACATTCAAACACAAACATTCATACACATCCGACACACCCTCCTCCCCCGCATCTCAACATACACTCAAAATACATTCAAACACAAACATTCATACACATCCGACACCCCCCCACCCCTGCATCTCAACATACACTCAAAATACATTCAAATACAAACATTCATACACATCTGACACTCCCCCACCCCCGCATCTCAATATACACTCAAAATACATTCAAACACAATCATTCATACACATCCGACACCCCCCCCACCCCCGCATCTCAACATACACACAAAATACATTCAAATACAAACATTCACACACACCCCCGCATCTCAACATACACTCAAAATACATTCAAACACTCAAAATACATTCAAACACAAACATTCATACACATCCGACACCCCCCCACCCCCGCATCTCAACATACACACAAAATACATTCAAATACAAACATTCACACACCCCCCCACATCTCAACATACACACAAAATACATTCAAATACAAACATTCATACACATCTGACACTCCCCCACCCCCGCATCTCAACATAAACACAAAATATATTCAAACACAAACATTCATACACATCCGACACACCCCCCCACCCCCGCATCTCAGCATACACACAAAATACATTCAAACACAAACATTCATACACATCCGACACACACCCCCCCGCAACATACACACACAAACAAATCAAAACAAACCCGACACACAAACACAAACAGACCACTTACCGGGGACGTGCTGGAAGGCAGGCAGGTAAGCGGCAGGTAAGCTGGAACGCTGGAATCGCACTACGACTGGCGTGGTCCAAGGCTGAAATGCCTTCCGGCATCAAGCCTTATGGACCACGCCAGCCGTAGTGCTGGCCCTCCATTGGTGCAGCACACACGCATTACGTGGCTCGTAGGAGCGACGTGATGCGTGTGTGTGCTGAGCCAATGAGGGCCAGTGTTTTCACCGGCCCGGAAGACAACAAAGACTTTCCTAATCCATTAGGAAAGTCTTTGTGCCTCGCGGGCCGGTCAAAAGGGCATGGCGGGCCGCAACTGGCCCGCGGGCCGTATGTTGTGCACCCATGACTTAGACCCACCATCTGTAAAGCTTGAGAACCCAAGAAACCCGAGGAGCTGTATTGGAAGATGGGTATACTGCAAACCGGGAGGGAGCTGTGTTTATATGTACTGGTCATTTGAAGACCATGTCAACCACTATGGACACCTGGGAGGAGTAACTCAAATATGGAGAGTAAGAGGAGATAAAGAGAAGAATATGTTTGTGGTCGACAAGTCGACCAGAGAGGGGACTGAAGTGGGAGAATGGGAGAAAAAGCTCCCCCCAATCCCCGCGACCATGGCCTAGAGGATCGCGGCCCAGACACCCACCATGAGATGAGTTCGTCTATCTACCAGATGACAAAATACCCTGGTTCAAGAAAATAAGGATATGCCCACCAGCCTGTCCTACTCAAGCCGACACCTGCGGCATGGATGAACTCGACTAAGACCTTAACAACGAGCACCCACATCGTTAGAGATGCCATAACGACCTAGCCAACTGCCAAGAACACACGTGCCACCATGCACACTGGTCACTCACGCATCAACCTACACGAAGAATATATTCAGTGCTATGATGTAGGTGACGGATACACCCACTGATGCGCATCTTTATTATTTTTCACATATGCCTTTTTTTAGTAATGCAGAAACGCAAGATGCATAAAGCACTTGCGTATACGCTTGCTGACGCTTCTCCCACCCCTCGCATCGTGATGAGAATATAAAGAAGACGTAATATTGCTTATGAAGCCATGTCAAACCGCAACACAGGTGCCGTGCATTACACATCCCCACCCATGAACCAGGCCCAAGTAGGCCGCAAGCAAGAACCGCCATGAACACTGTATGAGTGAGAGTACAAGTGCTGATCACGCAGAACGAGCCCAGCGAGAGCTCACAGCCAAGGGCGCGATGTTGTAACACGTATGCTACCAGCCGGCGCCAAGGTCACACCTGTAAGCAAAGCCAAGCACACAGAAGCAAAATACAACTTTAAATGTGCAGAATTCCGCCCCAGCTACGGTCTCTCCACACGTGACCAAGCCGACCTGACAAGTTGCCAGACCCACGAGGAAGAAGTCGCCTGGGTGCCACGTCTGGGACACAGGTTGCAACAGTAAAATGACTAGATGGACACCTACAGCAATGGGAATGGCCTGATCTCAGACCTATGAGGAAACCCGCACATTGTCTGCACAAACACATAGTTACACATTTTTGCTAGTGACAGGTGCACCGCGAGCTGGGAACGACGATGGTCACAGACTGGGGGGCTCGCGGGAGGACCAATCAGAACATGAGGGCACTCATCACTGACGCCACTAACATTAGCCAATCATTAGGGGTCTTCGTGTAACAATTTTCAAGTATCTAATAGAAGGGACAACCCAAGCACACCACCTGACTCATCCTTAACCACTAATATTGCTCTCTATATGTATACTATACTAACCCTACCACTCGATGAAGCCATCCGGAGTGGCAATAGGTTTTTTCGCTAACTTTCCCAGGTGACGCAAATAGCGTGTCATACTGCGGCAAAAAGGGCCTGCGAGCCCCACGAATTTTAAGAGTCTGGACGGACGCGTACGATCCTAGACCCATCCCTGCTGTGTTTTAATAAACAGCAGAACTGCCTTGCTTCTTGTGTGTGTCTCATACTCATTTTTGGGAAGTACGGGTGGAGTTGGGGCCTCCCAACCCGGAGGTCCGCAGACGGCTCAGCCGACCCCGGGATAACCACCCTGACAGTGCTTCCGAAGAGAAGGAAGAATGCATGAGGGAGATAACATATGCTGCAAAACTACAGTTGACATTTCCAGAATGGGAGCAGGGACAGCCGTCCTGATGGATTGATATTGGGTTTGTGGCCCTAGGGCCTACATGAAGCGGCCAGAGGATTGGGGAGGAATGTGTTCCTTGGTGCTTATCCATGTTCCAGCATTATTGATTTGTCAAAGCGACCTGCACATTGGAGAATTTCCAAAGGTAGATGCCCATTTAAGAAGGAGAAGATCGCTTGAATGTCTCAATCGAACCAAGAGAGAGAATTATTTCTCAGCCAAATCAATAGAAGCATATGACTCTATTCCTTATGAACACAGGTTGTTCAGCAAGACTGCTTCAGTATTCACAACTATCTTCATGCCTGGGATCCAGACACTGGCCAATGCCAAATGGTTGCAAATGACCAGAATTACCAGATGGGAGCTTCTGCAGATGATCAACACCACAATAAAGGGATTTAATGCTATCAAGGAAGAGCTGAGGCCCATACGATTGATTACCCTACAGAACAGATATGTCCTTGATATGATCACAGCGTTGGAAGGAGGAGTGTGCGCCAAAATCAGGCCATCATGTTGCACGTTCACATCTTCTCATGATGATGAGAATGGGACCTTAACAGAGGCCATAACGTTGCTTACAAACCTGCATAATCAGATGGAAGATGAGACAGAGGACATTATAGATGACAGTTGGTTTTCGTCCATATTCTCATGGATTCCACAATGAATGGCAAAAATCTTCAGGTTTCTTGGAGCAGTATGAGTGATGCTGATGTTTGGATTCTGTGTGATCAAGATAATAATTGCCCAATGTAAGAAGACAGCAAAGAAGGAAGTAGGAATGAAGATCATGATTGATGTGGAGTCAGGGTTTGGACCCAAGGAATTGACTGGTGAAGATGTCAGAAAATACATAGAGTCCAGCATCATAGCACCTGAAGGAACGAAGTTCCTGTATTCGAAGAATCATAAGAAGTACGGGGGACGATGGGTCTATTGTAATCTGAAGGGACAGTGCAGCTACATGACTTGGAGTGTTGATGAACATGTTAAATCAGCCGGCACCCTGAAGGAGGTGATGAAGATCTGGACTCCGAAGAAGCACTTCTTCAAGAGAAAAATATCAAGATGTGGAAACTGGTGAAGAGGTGATCGATGACTCGACCAGAGGGGGGAATGTAGAGGAGCAGCTGCATGCCTCTGCAGGAAATCCTACCCCCCTACCTCCTATATTGTGCAAGCCTTAGATTGTTCCATGCTTGACACCAGCAGTTGTGACCATACCTCAGCGAATATTTGAAAGAAATACCCTCTGAGAAAACCTTATCAAATGTATTCCCGAAGAGACGATAATCTGAAGGAGGAACTCCATGAAGGAATGTGAAAAATGAGAGAAAGAGGAGCTGGTGACATCACGAGAGACGAGAGTTGAACATGACGCACTGAGAAGACTTGCTTAAGAGAATGCATGGATCTTATAGAAACTGATAATGAAGTAAAGAATCGAGGAAACTTTCATATGCGAAAAAAGATTGCATGTGTGTGACGCACTGCAGAAAATGCAAGCCATTCAATAACTGTACAGATGATGTAACGCAAGTAGACTAAGTGATCTTAGAAGCTGGCTATACATAGTGAATAGACTTCAGGCATAGGCGCTATTGTATAGAAACTGGACATTAGTGTCATGAATTTAGTAAACCCAGACCCATGGAGAGAAAAGGCTGAGAACTGTGTCATAGCAAGAATTAGCTGAGATCGTGGATACGAATGGCAAGGCTGTTTGGACTGGTATCAAAGTTAAAGCAGCCAAGACTGATTATCTATTCTTGAAGGCAGTGGACATGAGAAGCTGAATCATCCCTTGTTAAGGTGCAAAGAAAGAACACCAAGCATGCCAAGTTTATTCATTTAAGACATTTAAATGCTGAAAAATTGACCAAATCATGGTCTCTTGTCACTTGAGCCAAGGATGGAAATAAAGTTGAGCTTGGAGTTCTAGAACAACGATAGTGTGTGCTCGCACTCCCTTATATTTTCAAAGACAAGAATACTTTGCTAGGCTAAGTTCAAAGACAATCTTCATGGCAGAAGGCATGGGTGATGAGAGACGTTGGGCTAATTGGGAGGGCAGGTAAAGTTAAGTCCATCTCCTGGCGCCTGGGTTTGAGCTTACGTGCTGCTAAGTTAACCGAATGTTCCAGACGTGGCACGAGCATACCAACCAATTGTAGAGGGCCATATGACAAAAGGCCTTATACTTTCAGAGCCGATGATATACCCCGTATTTAATAATATTGAAGATTACATGTTTTAGAGGTAGGCATAAGTTGTCCACCTGACAGTAGACATCCAATCACAATCCCACCCTTTATAGAAGGTATACTTAGATGTTCCCCTTGGTCCTATCACAACTCCTTGTAGGTTTTTCTCATTTGCCACGTAGTATGACGTCACCAATGATGAATTTTTAGTATATACATTTATTTTTATGTGAGATGTGCCAAGAGAGACCGAGGAAACGTCTGTTGATGTCCATTGTAACTCCCTGTTTTCGACAATTGATATTAATACAGTAACCTTTGCCATCTTCCTGAGTTGGTTTGATTATTTGTTGTCAGAGTTATTCTGCATCCCCATTCCCTGCATGCACGTTACCCAAAGGGCCCAACATTCAAAACAGTAATGGTAAGTGGGCCAGTTTTGGTAGCAGTGGGGGGCTCATGAATTCGGCAAGTGGAGGGGCATACATGTATTACTGCAGCTGGCATGCAGAAGAGAGCATGGCATGCAGGCCCGAACCAACCAAGAGGTGTCTGGTTGGGTTCTTCTCAGAGAAATCTTTTCAAATAATGGGTTGAAATAGGACATTTACAGCTGGAACCTCTAAACAATTGTGTAAAAATCCATACAGTTTACAATCAGTTCTGTTCAGAAAAATCATAAAGCTGCTGTTTCACTGGCAGTACACACATGCATTTCACAACACATCTCCATGTTGCCTGTCTACACAAAATAAGGCAGAGTTGCCAATATAATCACATTTTTCATTGTGCATGTGCACACGATATATGCCAACATTATCATTGTAAGATACTTCGATTACACCTCTGCCCGTATTATGAGCTAAAATTTCCAATATAATCACAGTTTCATCATGCCCCTGCCACAATACATTTATTTATTTATTTGCATTTGGTTAACAGATAAACCTTTGCAAAAATTGACAAAAAGGAAAAGAAAGTTACACATATTTCACATTTAAGTACAAATCACTATTCGCATTAAACACACATTAAGAACAGGTTTAAAACAGATTGACAAGCATACGAATTAAGAACATTTAAAAACAACCATCTCATCATATTAATTGATTAATTCTAACTTTCACAGTGCAATCTCCAAGAATCTTAAAATTGTCACATATAAAACCAAACCATGGCTATTAAAAATCTTGTAAGAACAAAAGTGATGGATGGAAGGCTGTGAATGAATCTGAACCACTGGCATTGCTCTGGGCAACCTTCCACACCACCGTTATTTAGCCCGTCTGCGCCATTGCAAAAGGGCTCCAGCCATATGCAAATCAGTCCCAGAACCAATTTGTATTGAGAAAGACCACATCCTGCACAAAGCGCTGAAATACGTTAAAGTGAAGATCAGCCAGGACAGAACATTCCAGCAGGATATGGTAACTCATTTCAATGTATTGAGAGCAGTGTCTACATGTTCTCAAGGATCGCCCAATACCTTTTCTTGCACCTTCGACTTCCCCAGTGGACAGTACATTTAGTTTGAAATGAAACATATCAGAGCAATGCTTCCTAGAAGGATGTTTTTTAGATAGAAAGGTAAGTCATTATGTGCTCTTGTTTCATACTTTAGATTGTAAAATAGATGGTAATTCAGGGCTGCCTATCTATTTCTAATCCAATCAGTTTCGAAGATAATTTTCTTTTTATTTACATGGGCCGCTATCAGCTTGTCTATGTTCAAGTCATAGTTACTTGGTAATTTCACACACGTTTCAAACCATTCTAGGAGATCTCCTGGGGTACTATTAAACAATTCAATTTGAAGCTCTGCAAGAATACAATTCCCTGGAGGGAGCAAGAAGGCCCTACATAATTGCAATTGTTTCAAGTCTGCCAGTGCTTGAGGGGATACCAGTCCTACGTCGTGCCTAATAACTAACATAGGTGTCCCATTGTGGAGTGGAAGTAGCCCCTTCCATACCATTGACTACACTTTATCCCAAGTCTACATGTGAGCATTGAAACCATAAAACACTTTCATTATGCATGACTCACAATATTTGCCAGCATTGCTACTGGAAGCACATTTCCATGATGCATGTGGCCACAATATGTTCCAGCATGACCAATGTAAAACACATTTTCAAAATGCATGTGCCTAGAATACGTGTGAGCATTGCTACTGTAAAACACTTTTAAGCGGCCTGTTCCCACAATATATGCCAGCATTGCCACTTTAAGCAAATTTTCATCTTCCTTGTGCCCAAAACATATGCCAGAATTACCTTGGTAAAACACTTTCACTGTGCCCACTGCCCTGTAAAATACATTTCCATGTTGAAATGGCGCAAGTATATGAACATGCGACCCCAGCCCATGCTGATTATGTCCTTGCTTTTCCTGCCACAAACACCTTTTCATGAAGTTTCTGTTACTAAAAACATGTGACTCATGACAGACCTCATAGTTTCCTTTTAGCCACAAAGTAAAACGTGTTTTCATGCCCTGTGTGCTCAATGGAAAAAATAAGGCCTACCTCAACAAAATAAACCTACACTGCAACTGTAAATTAGATTATGATGCCCTGAGTGCTCTGCTTTTCTTTTGACACATTGTGAACAGTCACAATGCTGGTATATACTTTGACACAGGCAGTTTGTCTAAATTAGGTATGCCAGTATTGTGACTGTAAACTAGATGTTCATGCTTCAACAGCCCCGAAGTTGCTTTCCTTGCTGCAGCTGTCTTTGCAGCCACACCTAGATACACTGCCCTAGGCCTCTTCCCTTTTGGGCAGGGCTAGAATACCAGCCCTCCCTAGAAGGGGAGTGACCCAGCATATGTTGCCTCCCTTTACCTCATCCACTCCTTTCTTCTGCAGAGGTTCTGGGTGGGGTTAGCATTTTAACTAAACCCTCAGTTTGTGCCATGAACCATGGACATAGCCCCGTCTGGTCTTCCTGGTCCTGGTCCAGACGGAGAGTGTGCTCCTTGATACTTCCAACATGGCCGTGCCCAGTGCTGTGTTCCGTACTAGCCTGTACGTCGGACACGGCACGTTCTATAAATGGGCCACGCCCCCGCGCCTCCGCGCGTCTCAACGCTATCTCTAGGTAGTGTCTCGACGTGTGTGTGCTGCTCGGCGTTACCATTCCAAGTTCCTGGCCAACTCCCTTATTCTTTCTTCCCTTTTCCCCTGTTTCCAGTATCTCTTACCTTTCTTCGATCCTCTTCCTGGATGTCCTGGAACACGCGACTTCCTGGAACTTTGAACGCTCGCGCTGGAGTCGGACTCGACTCGCACGCACTTATACAAGTCCCGGTCCGGCCGGGAGAAGGAGTCCTCCGCGGAACGCCACAAGAAGAGAACTCAGGTGAGCCGGGGGGAAACCTTTGACAGTTTGTCTGTGAGAGATTGGACAAGGGATTGGTCAAGAATTCCCTTTCTTGCGGGGCACTTACATTAAGACCGTCAATCTTGTTTTTCTCCCTGGCTTGTGGAGCATGTACTCACAATCCGGGTCAAACCTGCACTATGCATGTATATTCAAGTTGGCTCAAAGAGCTATCCTCATGACACATGTACATCAGTGGGCTGTGATAGGCCTCTTGTCACTCATAGAAATTGTGGGGGTCAAGTTTGTAATTGTGTAGAGCCAATTACAAGCATAAAATATATGGGAAAACATTTTACGCATGAATTGTACTCCATGTCATATTTGTATAATTTTTATAGTGGGGAGGGAGCATGAAACATAATATATATATATATATATATATATATATATGATATGATAGTGATGAGAGGGTCCCTGTATGGTCCTCCTTTATCCCCATCAACATGACAGCCCACAGAGTCAAGAACACACAAAGCAACTCATTATTTGGACAGCCCCCGGGAGGGCTGGTGACATCCAAATAAGCAAACAGATATTCTCTTAGACAACCTTTCAAACCTTATCCAGTCAATGTCTTTATGCATATTAATAATGAGAATTCAGTTGTGCTGATGTCATTAGTGACACCACGACACAGCAACGTTAGTCATTAAGTAAACTTGCAGCCATGCATGAAGTTACATGTACACAGACATGCTCACATGAAGAACATGTGTACACAGTTCTGTAGAAAGAGGACAGATACATATACATACTGTCAAAAGCTTTTATTATTTTTCTCATTAGCCAAGTGCAGAAATGCTGAATGTAAGGCAAACAAAAAGATGCAGAGCAAGCTTGCAGATGCTTATTGCAACTAACACGATTGGACTAAAGGATCATGTAAAGAGCCTGGAAGGACCAAAGACGACAAACCAATAAGAAATATAGCACAATGTAGATATG
Source organism: Ambystoma mexicanum (assembly GCF_040938575.1). Lineage (NCBI taxonomy): Eukaryota > Metazoa > Chordata > Amphibia > Caudata > Ambystomatidae > Ambystoma > Ambystoma mexicanum. Next base: position 829,200,287 of record NC_090939.1, read on the forward strand.
TAGAAATCATAGTGCAACTTTAATGAGGTTACATGCCACAGGACGAAAGACAAAGAAAAGCAGAACTAGGCTGCACAGAACAGCAGGCCAGGGCTCACAGCCAAGGTCGGAGACAAACAGCACTTTCCAAAGCTAAGGGACACAGAGCCATATGCAGAAGAGCAGAATAAATCCTCATGACTTGCAGACAAGAGCGCTCAATTTTGCAGTCCTCAATCACGTGATGCAGCTGAGCTAGACAATGGTCATTCACCCGTGATGGGAAGACGACCGGTTCTCAGCAACACAGGCGCAAAGTGTCTTGGCTAAGTGTTCTGTGTCTGACATTGCTACTAACAATGCTACTGTTACTGCCACTTTGAGACTCATGCAACCTGGTGTGTGGCTCCTTTAACAAAGCCTGGAGGCGTTGCTTTATAAACCGGAGCCCAATGCGAAGCGCTCGCGCAAAGTGTCTTGGCTAAATGTTCTGTGGACTGCTGGATGGCTGTCGTGAACATGTCGAGATGCATGTTTCCTGACCAGTGTTCTACTTATCCACACTGCCAATTAACTATGGTGAGTGCCATGAGTGTTTTTATAACCCCTCTGGTCCGAGGGAGGGAATGTGAACATTGACTTTGAACTTTCTTTCTAACCAACTACCTAAAGCCTTGTGCATCTGAACCGACGCAGGTTAAATATTATATAGAGGCTACCCGAGGTGGGCTTTGGTGAGCCATCCATTGAACATTTGCTACTGTTTGAAGTGAGACATATGATGTTTAGTGTAATCTCACATATATTGGCTGTTAACGTGAAGTGGGAAAGAGGACGCGTTGTATGCACGGACACAGTGTAAAGTGCAATTATTTAACTGCTGGTAGGAGTGTTAAATCGTGGGTAATGGTTTAAAAGGAATTGCATTGATCCATCTTGTTGGACGTGGAGGACTCCTGTACTCTGGGGCTGAAATTGAGTAGAGGTTAGATCGATTGGGTAAACCCTATTTACAAACTTTATCTGCTGCTGGGCTAGAAATGATGACAAAGGATAAAAGTCCACTGAGAATGCAAACCAGACAGCAGGCAAGATTGACTGCCCGTAATAACTTGGTGCACAATCAAACAGCAAGCCATGCATTCGGGATGGGCCCCTCCTCCTTGAGCAAATTGGCTGGTGATAAACACACTGAGTTCGAGAAATTGAAGGTGAGTGAGCCTTTGATGACTGTGCCAAACTATATGCTGCAAGAAATGAATTCTGGGGCAAAGGACCCTAAGTGTAATGAAATAACAGCTGTAGACCAGGGGCTCCCTGCTCTTATCACTAGGGAAGATGGCTTTCACTATGCTGCATCGATAGGCACTCAGCCTGCTTCATTTGCATCACTTGAGAGATCAGCAAGAAGCTTGGTTAAGGTGAGTGAATCGAAAGAACCAAATAAGCTGCTGAGAGAAAATCTCGATGGGATCTTAATGGAGCAACAAATCCAGCAGGGGGAAAGAGATAAGCAAGTCGAGGATGAGTAAATGAGAGGGGAAGAAATGGGGGTGACTGGAAGCGCCAAGGCTCAAATTCCATCTGCAAATCAAAATTTGGTTACGGGAGCAACTTGCTGCAATATGCCAGAAATAGGGCAATATCAGGCACCCTTAGCCATGGCAATGAATGAAAGGGATATGGAATGGGCAAAGTTGGTATCCAGAAGTTCCTCCTCTAGTGATTTGGAAATGCAATCCACAAACACCCTTAAAAACTCAGACCTTGCTGCCCAATTATCTTGTGATCTGAATCAACGGCTAAATTTTCAACACAAAAAAGAAAAGCCTAGCAACTATCCAAAGTAGGTTAACAGCTCTGGAATCTAACCTATCAAATGACTATCTGGGTGCTGTAAACTTACATTCTGCGTAACAAGGAGGGCCATCAACTAGAACTACACATGAGGAGGTCAATGAAGGGGCCAACTTAGAAGATCATACACCCCTGCTGATGCCCCATCTAGCTCTGATGGCTCCTTTACAGCCCAACCATCCTCGGGATGTAAGTATCTCCGTGAGTGATTCCAGCGATTCCTCAGGGATGAGTTCTGGCGACTCTCCATGGGGGTAGGCGAAATTATCTGAACAGAGATCAAAGGATGGTATTGGACCCAAAAGAGCTCCAGTAAGTGATTATGGTTGCACTTTCAACATCCTTGGCACCCTTTACTAAATTATACAAGTCTATTCACAGTTCTCTTCAAGATCAGGCAACGCTGATTGCAATGTTCCAATCAAAAATGAATGTCCTGGAAGGGCTCCCTATTAAAGTGGAAAATTGTTTAAATAAGGAAGCAGAAACCTCATTACAGTGGCAGAATCTCCTCTGTGATATGGCGCGAAGAGTGTCCACGGATAAATCCCTCCTATTGGAGGCCATCTTAGAGGACTGCAAATGGATGCAATCCAAATGGAAACAATAGCAGACTGCAACCTCTCGTACACCTAAGCCAATGAGCACCAATGTAGAACAAGGGGTGATTGAAGTGTCGGCCAAAGAATTACCTATTGCCACCGATCAAGGAAAGGAGACAAATATGTTATCCATATTTAAAGGGAAGTCACACTTAGAAGTACTACCTAAAGGTCATAAAGAAGCTCAACACTCAATGGGAAAAAAAGTAAAAAGCAACCTCTTACGTGGAACAACAAATCAAATGGTCAAGGGCTTTTCTGTGCAATATAAGAACACCTCCACCGCTTACCATAAGGCAATCCCTGAAACGATCTAGAAAAGTGCTGACGCTGTCTGTAGAAATATGCGAAAAATGTAACCAGGTGAACTTTGCTGCAACATCGAGGCCTGACAAAACTGAGGAGAAGATCGACTTAATCGATGAAACATGTCTAGGTGACCTGCTGGAAGTCATCAATCAAGATGAAGAAGATGCAGATTGGAATAACTTGAGCCTCTCTGAATGGGCTGAAATTGAAAGACAGGCGGATCAGTTAAGCTGTATTCCCTCTATGTGCTTGAAGAGTGATGTAAGGGAGAATGTCAAGCAAGCCCTGGTCAATCCAAGTGATGCTAGGTTCCTTAGAATGGAAGACAAAAGACGCTGACTGGAGTCACTTTGAGTAATCAACACAGAATCCAAAGTCCAGCTAAGACCTAAAAAGTTTCCTCTAGAGGCTAGGTTCTCCCTGGAACTAAATTGGAAGGTCAATCTGGAAAGAATTTTATATGGTCCGCATGCACCGATCCTGAACCGCTGTAACGCGATGAAGCTCCTTCATTACGTACCGGTGCTCCGCCACATCACCACCGATGTTATAAAAGTGGTAGAATTTGTGGTAGAAAAGTAAATGGATTGGGTGATTCTTCACCGGGACTCTCTAGAAATTAAAGAAACCTTACTATCACAGAGTGACAAAATATTGCCTCTGGGATATGATCTGAGAGATTTCCAGGTGAGGGGAAGAAATGGCACCTTGGAGTCGGTGAATAAAAATCTTGAGAACCGACAACAATGGAAATATATAGGATCTGACAAATGAAAAGTAGAGAATTGGACTAAACAAAGGGAACCAAGTCGGCAATTCGATCAAACAGCTTCGTTTGTAAGGGAAAACTAGAGAGAAGTGAACTATGCAGCAAGAAAACACTGCCCTTCTGTCAAAAAGATGTGCCTCAGCTAAAATTCACAGTGGATAACCGCAACCCTCCTTGTAAGTCTTGTTCTAACACCAATGGTGAAAAACAAAAAGGAGTGGAGCCCTTAAATTGGGATTGGCTAGCGGGAACACTAGCTAATAATAACAAAAAATAGAATGGCCAGAGCCCAGATGAACTTGATCTTCTCATTGAGAGATGGAACACACAAGGGTTCAAACCACTATTCAGCGAAAATCTAAATGATTTGGGCAAGTATGATATTTTGTGCTGACATGAGATGTGGCTTAGAACCACTCCCTCCTGCGACGGTTATGAACTCCATCTTAACCCAACGGGTAAAGGTATCTTGGGGAGGCCTTAATCTAGGCTGTTGACATTGATTAAAGTGGATGCAGGCCTTACACTGATTAACCATGAAAACCCAAACCTGTATGTCCAGGCTCTAAAGCTCGTCGGGGTATCAGCTAGAAAAAAAGCCAACTATCTTCTAATCAATGTATATTGGCGGGTTAATGTGTGTAGGAAATTGAACTTTGTCAAATCAATAATGAAAGTGATAGACAAAGCCATGTGTGATTGAGAGGCACCGTATGTAATTGTCTGTGGGGATCGGAATGTGCGCTTGCTTAATGAGATGGGATGGCCGTTGAAAGAGAGAGTTGAATGGAAGAGCACTACAGTGGCTTCCAGAGACAAGAACTCAAGAACTATTTATGCTAAATGCCCAAGTAGAAGAATATATACCTGGGGCATGCACTTGGGGCGGAGGCCCTCATAGATTCTGTCTGGACTATTGCTTCATGTCAGGCAATATAGCGGAAAGAGTTACCAAATTTGAAATAATTAAGCAGTCTCTTAGCAATCACGATCTGGTGGCTATTTCATTAAGGGTCTGCGGGAGATCGGAAGGTAGGACCCTGATTGGCCCGGTGGAGGTAACTTGGGGAAAGAATCGCCTACGGGTGGGTAGGAAGGAGATCAAAGTCATTGCTGGGCAATATGAGGAGGCAATGGAAGAAGAGAAATCAAATGTTGAATATTTGTGGATCCTTAACGATTACAAGGTTCCTGCTAGAGAAAGTAATAATCGAGGTATTGCCTCAAAGCATGCTTATGATCTTATGGTAGTGATGGCCAGGAAAGAAATGCAAGCTGATGGGAAATATATCAAGACCTCTAGTGACCCAGATGTATTAGAAAAGATCTGTCTTCGTAAGCAAAGGTTTTGAAACAGGCTTAATGCCACAAGAATCCAAAGAACACAAAGAGACGCAGAGCAAATGCTGGAAGCAGTTTGCCCAAAAAACACACAAAACCTCTAGGAGCTCTTAAATAATGGTGTTAATTTTAGACCTTTCCACATGCTGGGCCAAGTAAATGAGGCATGCTGGATATCCCAATACTCTGTCCTCTTTGCTAATCCGGGGGCCCCGGAAGGAACTGATATGAGAGGGAGCCTCTCAAGCTGGTGTATTAAAGTCAAGAAAGATGACATAGATCTTATGATAACTAGACTCAGTTCTTACAGGGCGGGGGGCCCGGACGGCATTTCCAATCGAATGTTAAAAGACAACCCTGTCACCTGGGGCGAATTGGTAACATTGATATTTAAACAGATCCTGCAAACAAAACAACTGCCTACGACATTGCGGGAGGCTATCATAGTTCCAATTTTCAAGAAGGGCGACCGTAGCGATCCTCGCAATTATCGCCCAATTGCTCTTCTTGACTCACTGGGGAAACTTTTTGCCTAACTCTTGATTCGCGATCTAACTATCTGGGCAACTAAAACAGGGAGGTTGGACCCAAGACAGGCTGGATTTGTAAAGGGAGTTGGGACATCACTTAATCTTTTCATCATTAGTATCCTGAAACAAAGAGCTCTAGAGTCGGGGACCTGTATCTACATGGCCTTTATGGACCTTGAACAGGCAAAAAATGGTCTGGGCATTCCCCCAAAGGTGAACGGAACAGAAGTTCCCTGGATCCTATACACCGATGACCTGGTGTTTATGGACCAGACCCCCGTTGGGTTGCAGAGACGGATTGAGAGGTTTAAGGAATATCTTGGTGCCAATGATATGAAAATGAATGTTAAAAAATCTAAGGTCCTTATCATGTCATCGGCGTGTGGGAAATTTAAAATGGGACTAACCTGGAAAGTTTGGAGTGAGGACCTTGTGGTGTTTTACACAATGGTCTATTTGGGTGTGACTATCAACAAGAATATAGATGAGAGAGCTCATTATATATCCCTTAGACCAAAGGCGAAGAGACTAGCGGTCCAAGGTGTTGTGTTGCACCGTAAATATTGTAAATACTCCTTAGTGCCATTAATAATAACATTTTACCATGCCAGTACCACCATACGGATCCGAAGCAATGCTGAACATGTCTTGAAGAACCTGGGAATTGCTTGAGGGCCTGTTTTGGTGCAGGACACTTAAACTCCCAGGATCCCTGGCAGTGTCAATAATTAGGCACAAATTACGACTTCAGTCGCTGGAGACGATAGTATTCTGGAAATCTGTAACACTATACAGAAAATGTAGGTTGGCAGAAATGGTGTCTCCCTTTGCAGTCTTTTAGTTTGATGATAGCATCCCAGATAAAGGTCTAATTTGATGGAGGATATAGGCTATTCTGGGAGACATGAACGTTGAGATTGAAGATGTCATGTCAAATTCCCAGAAAGTTTCAAAACAAATCCAGGATATGGACTGGATAGAAACAATCAACAACAGAAATATGGATAAAGTGAGGCCAACTTCAGATGAGGAACGTAAGGACCTGAACCACCCCCCTGTATACCTCTTGAAATTTCCATCCCCACATTACAGAGATCTTCTACTCAGATGCCGATTATATATTCTGGCTACAAGAGAGGGAGAGTTATCAAGAAGGATGATTAATCAAGAAGACTCGTTATGTAGATATTGCAGGTTGTCTGGGAACGCCGAAACACAATGCCATCCTTTTACCTCCTGTAGTGCAGTAACAGGGTTGCGATTTAAATTTTTGAATGCGCACACTCCCTATTGCACCTCAATGAGGCCAGACAGTGGTGATGGGAGTAGGTTTTGTTGGGGGAAGGAAGGAGCCTGGTTTTAGCAGTGATGACATTGGTGGAATGTGTGATTGCCTCTCCTGAATGTACAGATGAATAGACATCCTCTCTAATGAATCCCAGTGAACAACGAAAAGGGTTAGAGGCAACTGCTCATACTCATGGATATCTGTCTCACAATAGGGCATGATGATTCATTAGGATTGTATTTTAAACTGTGGAGACTGGGAAAGGTGATTACATGTTCGCTTCTTCTGTTTCTTTTCCCTCTTTCCTCTCTCTCCCTTTTCAATTGGGAGGATTGATGATAGTGTAAATGGTTGTCTGTCTTCCTTGTGATCAAGTAAGCAAAACCAATAAAAATGTTAATAAGCATTTTAAAAAATGACAACGCTGCAGTGCTGAGGGCACTCTCACAGGCAAAAGTAGTAGCATTAAAAGTTACATTGGCAACACATAGGGGGTCATTACGCATTTGGAGGCAGCCATGGCGCTATTAGCGCCATGGCTGCCTCCAAACTCATGTCCTGGTTCTCAGAATGGGGACTTACTGGGTCATTCCAACCTTGAAGGACCCGGTAAATCCCCATTCTGAAAACCATTCCCCATTCCCATTCCAGCCCCCATAGGGCTCAATGGGGATGAGGAAGGGGCTAATAATTGGCCCGTTATTAGCTCCCTGGTCCCTTAGCGGCCCCCGCTAAGGACGGCTGGTTTTACCAGCCGGCCTTAGTGGGACCCGCTAAGGGACCTCGGAATGCGGCGGTAAGGGGTTAATGGCACCGGCATCCTTACCGGTGCCGTTAACCCCTTACCGCCAGCCTCGTAATGAGGCCCATAGTCTTTCACATCACCTTGAGAAGGGGCCCAGAGCGCTGAGAACAGAGCTCGGTTGCAGGCCTGGGGAGATCAGCTCTAGCCAATCAGGGATCAGAAATCCAGGGGTGGATGGCAGAGGGCAAGGATCAATGGTAATCCTGCGACCCTGCAACAATACAAGTTTCTTGGGAAGGGGCAGGCAAGCCACCTGACATGTGAGGGCCAATGAAGGAACATCTATATGTGCCAGCAATAGGTGATAACACCCATGTCACCCAATCAGGTGGGCTTTTAGGTTTTTTGGGAAGGGCCATATGTTGTGACGCAAAAATTAAACAAAATGGTCCGGCATGGGCTTGGAAGCTGGAATTTGGGAGATTTTGAATGTCCTGTATGATCCCTGTCTGTTTGTGTAATAAACGACCGTTCTAACTTGCCCTTGGCGGAGTTCTCCGCCTGTGCACTGGGGGAGGGTTTGTTGGTACCTGGAAGCTGAAACTGAGAGCTCATAGTGATGACCCCCAGTCCCTTGGCATACGTAAGCCAACAAGTTGGTAGCAGAGGTATGGTTAACTATGCCAATTCAGCATAAGTCGCCTCTTCTGCTGTAGCGCCTGCAGGACTGCGTGGCGCCTCGTGAAAAAGGAGCCTCGATGGGAGGTGCACCTGCGTACACAGGCTGTGAGGAGCCAGTTTGGAAAATATACTGCCCACGGTCCATGAGGAGCCCAGCAGACCAGAAGGTTGATGCAGCAGCTTTGGGGAGCCGGTAGCCGAACAGCGTCAGTGGATCATGCAGTGTAAGTATTGACTCAGCCACACGGCAACTGATGGGGGTGTCAAAGTAATGTTGGGTGTGGGGTGGTGACGAGTATTGTTGAAGTATTGTTTAGTAGTGTCGAGTAGTTCGAAGTATAGTAGGGAAAAGAACGGAGGTAGATGTCATTTTTTGTGGTTAGGGAGCATTCGGTCCTCTTGAGGTAAAAGGTTCTGGCGAATAACCTAGACTATTGACTTAAGGGTATGGATGATAAAAAGTTGTATAGATATTGGATTCCTTGTGGATTGGGCGTTTTAGCTCGGGTCATGGATGATGGTATCCCTGTGTAAGGGCTTAGCAAAGGGATTAAGTCTCGCAGAGATGTTTTATCTACAAGGCAACGCTTTAGGTACAGATTGAGCATGAGAAATATTGGTACCCCCTGTTACGAGGCAGGAAGACAACTGTGGGTATATGTCGGTTTTGTAAAAAATTGTCTACTTGATGGAACAATAGCGTGTGAGCTCAGTTAGTGATTTCTATTTTCCCCTATTTAGTGAAGCAGTGCCTGTGCATAGGACTAGGACAGCACGAGGAGGTACAGAATGTGGTGCTCGCAATTTGCAATTGACAGAGTCAGCTATTCGGTGGGGGTGCATGAAAGGCGCATGTGCAAGATTGGTGGGCGTGCCTAAGGTGGCAGAGAGTTGAACAACGGAGGTGCTCAGAGTCTAAAAGGTTGGCTGGGAGCCAGCGAGGCTCGGAAAATTGACAAGAACTTGTATTCATGAAATTGAGAAAAACAGAATTGAAAGTATTGGTGTTTGTACAATAACGGAAATATCGAAATCCTCAACCTGAGGTCAAGTAAGTATAAAGCAATGTATCAGGGGAAGTGCAGGGTGGATACGCCCCTACAGCAACTAATGTAAGGCCCTTCCGCGATATAAGTACAAGATTTGTAAATATAGCGCGGAATGGATGAAAAACACAGAAGGTAAATTGACTAATCCATGGCCACAATGCAGATGTTCCTCCAAATGCGTACAGCAATCGTCACATTCACACACACACACAGACACACACAAGGCTTAAAAGGGAAAAAAAGTAAACCGTCACGGCTATTCAAACTATGGAAAATGTTTCAGAAGGACAAAGGGGAAGTAGCAGGGCGGAAGCAAACGCGCTGCCTACTATGGGGATATTTTAGAAATGGAGGATTCATCCCACGCATGCTATTATGCTTGTACAATGGTATTAAAGGAAAGCTATAACACATTGCCAGTGACACAGATTATGAAGCTGCAGCGAGCTGCACCAATGGAAGAAAAACAGTTGTGGATAAAGAGGGGATGTACAGTGTCTCCAACAGATGCCTTATGGCAACAAAACAACACAGGGAAAGTGGTAATGCCATTCTCATTATTGCACAGTGCACTAAGACAATTACACTATCCGGCCCATATAGGCAAGTAGGTGCTTGCAGCTCATATTGGAGAAACATGGTTGTCCTAACTTGGTGGAACACGTGGCGGAATGCATGACTAATTGTCTATTGTGTAAATAATATACTGCAAGTCATACATTGAGGATAGTGAGAGGGCCTGTACCTCGCCCAGTGGGTCCATTCTAGCACCTGCACGTCGACTACATCGACATGATCCAAGTTTGTCATGGTTACTGCTACATGATAGTGGTTCATTTATAACGCGCCTGTAAACAAGTGCCAGGGGGAGGGGAATGGAGAGTGCAATAAGCAAAGCTCAAGTCAGTGCCGCCGGGGTGGCCGGTTCTAAGTAAGTGCAAGGAGACGGGGGACTATAGGGTTGCATATATTTCTATGCCCCCATCCTCACTACCATACACATGTTATTTACCCCAGCGTGACATCTTCATAAATACTGTGTATTCTTATGGAATCTGCCTTCTTTTTTTAGACCACCAAAAACCAGGCAGAAGAAATCCACTGTAAATGCATGGCATGCAGCATGCGTTAATGGCAGGCAGTTTTACTCTATTTGAAAAAACATAGGCGTTCACGCCCAGGCAATTTACCAGATTTGTTAACTTGAGCCCCCATTTTCTTTATGGGGCGTGAAATGAGGTGAGCCACCACCAGCCTATGTCCGAATGGGCGAGCCGCTGCTGTTTAGCAGGAAACACACAGAGGACTTAAGGACACACAACAAGCTCCACTAGTGGGACACACCTTTACTCGGTTTCACTTTGTCATCCACTGCCTTTGTGGTTTGATAAACTCAACATAAAACAGCAAGTTGGTGCATCTGGTACATGTGTTGGAACCTGTAAGCCATGCCACATAAGATGGTTGGCATTAGGCGTTTTTCAACAGTGTTGCTCTTTGTGGATGTTGAATCCACAGCCCTCCATATCAGCCTTTTTCTGGCTATGTGCAGAGTGTTGGGAGTAAACATTGCTGGGGTGAGATGGTCGAAATGTCTGGCAAGCAGAGTGGGACTATTTCCCCAAGATTCCTAGGCAATATGTAATGGGTTCCGGGAGCATATGAGATGAGGCCATATTGCAGTGTAGCATCTTAAAGATTCTCTGACCGAGTGCATTAAAAAAGCTGAAATGTCCTAATTTTATCAATCAGTCCTTTTGCACTGGAAACTGTTCTGATTTCGATAGACAGTTGTAAGCACTGTCATAATGCAAGAGCAAAATCACTTGCAGCGCTTGTCCTTTTTTTCATGGGAGACAACATAAGAACTTAAGACTCGTGAAAAGAACCAAATCTAACCTCTGCTGCCAGGGTGCCAAGTGTCTTTAATGGATTTCACCCCCGCTGTGGGAGGCGGACATGGCCAGTAATGGCCCGCCAGCTCCAGCATCTGCGAGGGCTGTGGGCCGTTGCCGGACATTTCCATCCCCCAAAGAGGGGGTGAAATCCATTCACATCCCAGGGTGTGAATGGTTTATTTTTTTCCCCTCAAGAGATTGGCTGCGGATTTGAAAACAATGTCCAGAGAAAAATAAATATGGCTGCCGCCATAGGGAAAAGGCACTAAGTCCCTTTTGCATTTCTATGGTGGTGGCCAGGGACAGGAGGTCCAGCAGGTAAGTGAAGAGGGTGGGGACGGGTTATGGTGTGTTTTAGGTGGGTGGGGAGACAACAGGGCGAGGGTCCCTGTTGTCTCCCCACATTATAAAAAGATGGTACATTGCCTCAGGTGGCTGGAAACAGTGGGCAGAGAATGTGTATTCTACCCCACTGTTCCAGCCACCTGATTGGCTGAGCGCCCCTCCCGTGTACGAATATAAAAATTACTTCTGAAGTATCAACCTGCGTTGAACAAGACTTCCTGGAAAAAGAAGCAACCAGCAGGACTGGTAACATAATATCATCATGGACATTGTATTTATTTATCCTGTAATTTATAGCAAGAGCTTTTGAATGGCCGCCTTGCACCTGGATTTTAGGATACATTGAAATTGACTCATGTTCCCTAGGGTTTTCGACATCATGGTTGTGAAAACAGCACTCTTCTTGTACATTCTTAGCTAGTTTTGCTGATTAACTTGCCTCCATGCGTAGGCAAGTCTTTTAGTTTGATTCTTTAACGTCACCATTCCTGACTGGGTGACACAACCTTTCCACACAATACAAGTATCTGCACGTTTATGTACAAAGGCCCCCCTCCCTTATTAATTTAACACTATTCCCGAACCCCCAACCACTTATATACCCTTCCCACACACCCCTATTTTTTTGGAAGGGTTTTTTCGAAATAAAAATTTCGGGAAAAAACCCATCGAAAAAATGACTGTTGATGACTGAACGTACATAACATACAGGTTCACGTGGGCCTACACTCTGCAACCCAGAACAGCCTTTGCACATTGGTTTTCCATGAACATTTTCCATTTCTTAACATGTCAATACACTTTCTTCAAAGCATCTCTGAATGCAAAACCCGACTCTTCTCGCAGTCAGCATCCGTGCCTGCTGGCGGTTGCCATTCCTTGCACACCCTGGCTGTTGTAAATGAACATTGAGCAACTCTGGAAGCATTTGTGCTTTCAAACATGTCTGTGAAATTATTCACGCACATTTATAACTCTGACACAGAGTGTCCTTTTATTCCCATGACACGCACCCCCTCCACTGTAAATACACTGAATAAATGCAAAGGTGTAGTCAGTCACGATGTGTTATAGCTGAGCTTCAGTGCTGCACTGGCTGGGTCTCATTCAAAAAACAAAGTAAAGGGCATCGAAAACGAGCATTGGCAATGCCAACAGTTTGGGTGTTTGTCTAGGCATGGGGAAGGCACTTGTCGGGCACTGCAGTAGTGGTATTAACTGGCCATTGATGGTAGCAGCTGCAACATGGTGCGAGCACCTGGGCATCTAATAGCAGCACCTGGCAAATGCCTAATACTTATACTCAAGCCAAAACTGTTGGCTTTGTCAATGATTGTTTTTAACAGGACTACAGTGAAGGACACAAAAAATAGTGCTTATAAATCGTGTGTCTGAAGGCAGACCTGGTTAATAAATTGCTATTACACCAGTGGCACCTTTACACCTCCAGTTAAGCCATTAACTCTCAGAAGACTGCTTTGAAAAAACACTGGCAGGCACTTTGAGTGCAAAGTGAGTAAGGCTTGATTAAATCGAGCTCAAAGAGTCCCCATGAGGAGATGGTTTGGGCAGGGAGGGTGGGAATGGCCATAGGCATTAGCATTACCATGGGCACTCCACGGGCATGGGGACTTCCTGAATCCGCCGCCCGATATCCCCGGGCTGCCGGGACTTATAATGTCTCGGTGTGACCGGGATATCAGGCAGCGGATTCGGTGTTATGAGGATGGCGGCAACAGCACTGGCGGGTTACCGCCATCCTCGGAATGCGGCCCGACAGGTTGTGCAACCCATGTGTAAAAACCGTTTGCTTGCAAGATGAGGTTTTATCTTAATTTTAAATGGCAGTATTTCCCTATGGTCATTACCTTGTGTGATAATACTGCATGTCCCCAATGGAGTCGAATCGGACTCAAAATGGGGTATAACTAGCGAGTCCATAGGACTCTAAATAATGTGGTGAACTACTTTTATTGCATCTGCTAATGTTAAAACTGTGATAGGCAGCATTAGTGTACCTAATTCCACTAAATTCATAATGAAGCCCTTACACTTTCCTCCTTAAATGGTATAAGATACTGTATACAGTGGAGTTGCTCATCCGATTATGGGCTGTTATGACCAGGGGGGATGGGTACCTGTTGGTACTTCAAGACACCGCAAGGCTAAAGCAATATTCATTTAAGAGAAGGCAATCCGCAGCTTTGGAGTTGGCAGCACACAAGGAAAGCGATTTGATATCATACCCACTCAAGAAAGCAGCAGCCACAACTGCGCATGAAAAGGCCCTCTTCTCAGTGGCATGTCCAGGGAGTGGCCTGGGGAGACACGTGCTACCCCTGGTGTCTGATTGGCCACCTCTGGTGCCACTCCATTATCCTAACGTTGATCGTACTTCATGCCACACTTGCATGCTTCAGTGCCTCCACTTGGGTCATCCCAGTCAAAAGAGTCTGGACACGCCACTGCCTCTTCTGAAAATGCACCATTCGGATAGGCCTTTACTTCTGCCTGATTTCCATCATCTCCCAGATTCAGGAGTGTTACTAGGTCTGGAAAAGATTTGGGGCTACGCTAATGTCGGGACTGTCAGGACCTGGGCTAGCTAGCCTTTTGGTTGTATCCCCTGAGCTTCTATCCGGGGCTACAACCAAAAGACGCAAGACTATAGCCCCCCAAGCAGCCCCCTAGCAACACCTCTGCCCGGATTCCTCTCAGAAACTCTTTCTCCTGCGTTCTGGAAACCAGCAATCGTGCACTGTTGGCAAAGGTCTTTTACTCTCACATTTCATTGCGCTTTGACGTGATCTTGATTGCAATGCAGGACTTTACAAAACTGCAATGCATAAATAAACGCAAGCCTGGTTGATGTTGAAAAATCACATTTAGCGGGTCGGATACCAATTATTGTGCGCCATTCACCATGCAAAATTCTCAAAAACTAAGAACCACCCACTGGGGTTCGTAATGGAGAATAGTATAAATAAAGGTGTTCCGAGACACTATTCACGCTCTGTGCAGATTTAATTGAACAAATTATCAAAAAATGTAAGTCCAATGCTAAACTCCAGTTGCAATTTGAAAGTCTGAATACATCTTTCTATATTCAAATACGTTGTGGTTGAGAAAATTATGTTTTTTTTCTGAAGTCTCTGGAAAAACAGCCGACACGTGTTTCGACCAGTTTGGTCGTTCTCAAGGCTGTCCATTAACAAAGTACCCAATGTACGGAAAACAAAAACACATTATTTCTGTAGTGTCAAAGATAAAGGCAAACAAATGAAATCATATGAATTCCCAACATGAAATCAAGAAAGAAGTGAAAAAATGTCACATACCACACAGGATGTTCGGATTGGGGAAAAGCAAATGTCATTGTCAATAATCGGAAAGGAAAAAATAAAAAATAGATAGTACAAATCAACATCAACATTATCCATTGTCTCCTTATAAAATAGTAGACCATAGTTAGTAAATGTGATACATTGGAAGCAAATTCAGAAAGAAGATAGGCTGTATATAGAAATGGCTAAGTAGCTAATGGAAATTCCAGTGTGCAGAGGCAAAAAAACATTTCCCGTATGGTGGTACATGAATGGTGGTGCTAACCAGTTTAATGCGATCACCAGAGATAGATGATTAGAGTTGGTTGACAGATAATGCACTGTTATGCTAGAGTACACATTTCTCCCTGGGACCTATGTCATTCATGATATTGTTTGCTGGTGGAAGCTTGTGCTAAAATCTAAATATCACCAGGAGCACCTAAACTGAAAAATGGTTATAGTGCAAATAGGAAAAAAGCTTACCCTGATCTCTTTTGTCTTAATCATATCTAAAAATGAGATAGAAGCATTCATTGAGTATTCTATGTGGCTTTAAATACAAGTTCATGTAAAAAATACGGAACAATTTGTTTTCTAACGAAGTCTGTAAAATACACATACCTCAGGGATCAATCCGTCCCATTTGGGTTCTATTGTTCCAAATTTACAAGTACCGTCTTGATAGAAGGGTATTAGAGATTTGCTGTTGTGTAAATGCACTCGAAATTTCTTCAAATTGGCTAAATTCCCAGTCTTAACTTGAATGGTTCTTAAAGAAAAGAAGTAAAATGGGCAAAAAAGTAAGATGGCCATATCTTTCTGTTGTTGTGGCCCCCTAAGGATTCGATGCTCTTATTTATGGTCCAAAATAAATGGCGCCAACAACGCTCAAATAGTGTCATAAATGATGCAAAATATATTCAAATATGAATATGGAATCTCTGGCCATTAGTCGTCAGTCAATATTTTAAGAATAAACTACCTAGAACGAAATAGTCTAAACAGAGGGTTGGCCCCAAAGAGTGCGGTGTAATCAGCGACTTAAACAACTACCAAATAGTCCAGTGATCCTGACCAGATGATCAATTTTTTTTAGTGAGCTGTATTTGAAAGGGTTAGATCCCTAGTATCCATGTCCGTGCCTGTCCGGCGTTAGTGTGAGTGTTAGTCCCCGCATAGCTGTGTTCGAAAGTGATAGAATTGAAAGTGAATTACGTTTGAGCATGATGACATCACACGTAACGTGCATGTGACGTCATAGTACAAACAAACAACGTCATTCACCTGCGAAAAATCACGGGTTGCACTCATATTGATATATAGGAGAAAATAACATACTGATTAGTGTAATTGCAATTTGATAAGTATGCCCTCATTGCTGAAGATATTCCAAAGTTATCTTCCCATTGTATGGTGGTAATTGAAAAAAACATGAATCTTGCTTGGTTAGTGAAGATTATCATTGGTGCCATTTATAAGTCTGTGTCCACATAATAGGATGTAGACAAATGAGGTGCTCTGAGTGAGATAATTCTTGTAAAAAATGAGATTGAGTGGCCAATGACACATGCACACTGGAAGCTTCCCATTGGAAAATTGGAATGCAATCTTTTAGGTTTTGGAGTTCTTGCCTGCATCCATAAAAATTATCATAATAACAAATGAGTTACAGGAATACATACATTTCATGATCTGTGTTTAATCCGAACTCAGTAGATCTTAGTAAACAAATAAGTTTGGATTCCATTTTGCGCAATTTCAACTGTAAATTCCCTCCCCTTTTTCCCTTTTTAGCTTTAATTAGACCAATAAATCGCAAATCATCTAAATTGGCCATCTGGTGTTCCTGTTGCCAATGCAAGGACAATGGTCATTTGGGATCCGGATCCCTCAGACTGGATAGATGTTCACATATGCGTACCCATAATTGTCTGATGGTACTGCCTATATAATGCTTTCCACATACACATATGAAAGCATATTCCACAAAAAAGTTTTGCAATTAATAAACTCTGTGATCTTAATTTCATTTCCTAGAGCATCATTGTATGCTTGACACTTATGTAATGCATATTTGCATTGGTTGCAGTTCCCACATTTGTGGAATCCACAACCTGTTTGGAGCTAATTAGATCTTGGAATACATGGTGTAGGAGCGCATGTGAAGGTCACTTTGGGATGATCTGACAAATAAGGTGCCAAATCTTTGTCCAATTTCAGAATATATGGCAATGTTTGGCAGCCAATTGGTATACAATATTGCTGTCTCTGTAATATTGTGTGATGATGGATATATGTTGTGGCTGCATTCTCTCAATTCTACTACTACTTAGTAAGTCGGATTGCTCTGTGTGAGCAAATTTGTCCACTGCTTATTTAATTACATTATAATGATAGCCTCTGGCTGCAAACAGATGGGTGAGTACTTTACATTCTTGTAGATAGTCTTTATCCAAACAACAGTTCCTTCTGGCTCTGTAAAATTCCCCTCCAGGAATATTATTAATCGTACTACGTTGGGGATTGCTTTTCGCATGTGCCATAGAGTTGACTTCAGTAGGTTTGCGATACGTTCTGGTATGTATGGCTCCTCCTTCAATGAAAATATGCAAATCTAAAAAAATCTATCTGTGAGGAACTAGCATGTCCAGTTAAAGTAATGCCAAAAACATTCGCATTAGCATAGCCTATGAAGTTAGTGAATGATTCCAAAGTTCCTTTCCAAATGATTATGATATCGCCTATAAATCTTTTCCATTTTATAATATTGTTTGGATATATGGAATGATGATAAATATGTTCTTCCTCGTATTGAGACATAAATAGATTGGCTAGCGAAGGTGCACATTTTGTTCCCATAGCTACTCCCCTTGTCTGCAAGAAATATTGATCATTAAATAGACACACATTGTTTTGCAGAGTGAATATCAGAAATTCCTTTAGCATTTCCACATATTTCCAATATGATGCTGAAGAATTACGAAAAGTAAATTCCAAAGCCCTGACCACAAAATCATGTCCAATACGTATGTACAACGCAGTTACTTCTAAAGTTGCCAGTAAATAATCAGATTTCCATTGAACAATCTTAAGGAACTGCAGTACCTGGGTACTATCTCTAATGCATGATTTAATTTTCACAACAAATGGTTTTAGTGCTTCATCTAAATATTGTGAAAGGCCCTCAGTGGCCCAGCCTATACCACTCATTATGGGTCTGACCTCAGGCAGTTGATGGTATGCTTTGTGAATTTTCGATAAGAAATATACCGTAGGCATTGTTGGATTAGTGATGAGTAAAAACTTCTTTTCATCATCAGTTAGATAACTGATATCAGAGTGAACCGCAGGGTC
Source organism: Ambystoma mexicanum (assembly GCF_040938575.1). Taxonomy (NCBI): domain Eukaryota; kingdom Metazoa; phylum Chordata; class Amphibia; order Caudata; family Ambystomatidae; genus Ambystoma; species Ambystoma mexicanum. The sequence continues at coordinate 829,218,360 of NC_090939.1, forward strand.
CAATAATCGGAAAGTCAACACGTGGTTTTGGACAGCTAATCTTTTTTATCGAACACGCTTATTGCCCGCACTCTCTCAGCCTCCTGATAGGTTTAGCTGTTCTGTTCCTTGGTGGTATATAAAGTATGAAAAACAATAAGGAGATCCCAAAAAAACCACTGAAAAGTGGACTCCTACCTTTAATTTGGGAACAACATGAACTTGTAAAGTATAAAGAAGGTAGGAGAATGGATTGTCAACAGCTACTCATTCACCCCAGACTTACATTCAAAAATATAAACTTTATTATGGGTAATTTGGTAAAAAAACCCTTGTTAGTAGGGAAGACATGGTACACATAAAATTCATTTACAGACACTCTAAAATATACACAAAATCGACTATGACATAAAAGTTTCAAATGCAATTATTCTAAAACGATAGACGCATGTGTAAATACAACCATTTAAGTTTACAATTTTTAACCTTTACTATACATCCGTAATTGAAATAGGTTTTTTTGATCTTGATGGATCTCTAGATGTTTTAACACAATCTGATTTTACTATTAGATTGTCAACTCAACATGTTTCAGTCCTCTAAGGCAAGTAGTGGGACTTTCTTCAGGAGTAGTCATAAACATAAAGTGATCAAGCAATTGGTCTGTGTTCTTCTCTGGTTGGAGAAACTTTAATTTTAAAAAACGAATTTTGATTGTTGAAGTAGCTGTTGACAAAACCAAAAAACAACCAGAATCAGTATTTCCGTTCTGGTTCTGGTAACAACATTAATGTTGGGGGACAAACACAATAGGTTAGTTACCTGTACGTCCTAGTGTAGACGCTCCCTTGGTGGGTAGAAAAGGTCCACATTAATTGGGCATTTTTCTTTCAGCACGTGAGTGTTATTCCTTAGATTCCTGTGATTCAAATCATCAAATTAGGGAGTCGTGAGATAATGCTTTCCTCTAAATTTGTCAGAGTTCAGATACAGATCATAATGTTTTTTAAAAGTTTTTTTTTTAAAGTTGGACAGCTCGTTATTTCCATAGGTAAAAGGCTAATTAACCAAGCGGTATCACTCAGCCCCATATTATTGTCATCCAATTGTTTTAACATAGTAAGGGGAATAATGCCTACCTTTAAACAAAGGATCATAGAGGTAGATCCAGGTCCCAACCGGGCGTTAATTCCTCGTGGCGGGGTATTGGATGCACAGATGATCCTTAGTCTTTGTGCGGGTACCGGATCAGTGTCGCCACTAGAAATGGGAGACCCAAAGTAAACATTGAAAAATGGTGGGTGTAAATATTTAAGTGGAAAATGGTAGCTCGTTTGTTGTACCAATAGGGCTATTATACCTTTAACTTGATGCAGGGCTCGCGTGAGTGCTCTTTCGTGGTGCTTTCAATCCTCGTTCTACATATAAGGTGTAAATCCTTACTCGTATTCTGGCATCTGCCGCTGGTGTATGCATCTATGTTAGTACAGGCCATCACTGGAACCCGCCGGAAAAACGCCAAAATTGGCCGCCATCTTTAGTGTATCATTTAGGAGTAATCCAAAAAAAAAACCTTTGGTCTTGCTAGTCCTTTTTTTGTGTTGATAGTGTTTTACACTCATACTCTCAGCAGAGAGTTATTTAGAAAAATTACTATAGGGCTAGTGTCTATTGGTATTTTATTGAATTTTTTACATATTATTTTCATATTTTTTACACACACGTGTTTAGGGGCGTTATCTCCAGTTTATATACCATTTCTATGTGGTTTAAACCTTCAACCACTCGATGGACTCATTTAACCCCTTCTTGTCGCTCTGAGTTAAAAAAATTAGTCTTTGTTCTTTTTCCAGTAAAATTCTACTTTTAGTAAAGTGATCATGGCCTTGTATCATCAAAAGTATGGTCCATTTAAAATCCTCAAAACCATGTTTGGCTTCCATAAAATGTTTAACTAGAGGTGCATTAGTTGTTTTATTCTTAAGGCAGCTCTTATGTTCTTGCATTCTGACTTTTGCTTTTCTGTTTGTTTTTTCTATATATTGTTTGTTACAGGGACAGGTAATCATATATATGACATATTCTGAATTGCAATTTGTCAGTTGTTTTTGCTGCCACATATTTGGTAATCCAATGTTTACTTCTTTGGTCTTTTGTGTTAACTTACACATCATGCAACCTCCACATGCATAATGTCCCACAATTGGATTGAGACCCCAGGTTTCAGTCAGACTTGTCACTTTTGTTGTACCGGCCTTGAGTTTGCTACTGCTAACTCTGTTGCCTATCATTGCTGATTTCTTGTATGCAAACATGGGGGTAGGTATTTCTGAACTTCCCCTTTCAAAGATTTTCCACTGTTTCTTCACTATTTGATTGATTTTGAGGCTTAGATTCGTGAATGTATTAACACATACCAGGCGATCACTAGCAGGTTGTTTATTTTTGTCTTCTAAAAGGGCGTCACAGTTGTTATTGGACGCTCTCTTGGCAGATCTTTTCACCAATTTCTTGGGGTATCCTCTCTGTCTCAATTTAGTAGTAAGGTTTTAACCTCTGCTTCAAATACTGGTTTTTGACTGCTGTTCCTTTTTAGGTGCAAAAATTGGCCGTATGGTAAGTTGTCCCTTAAATGTTTCACGTGATGACTCTCATAGTGTAGGAGGGAGTTTTTTTCTGTGGGTTTGTGAAAAGGTTTAACAAGTAGATGGCCTTCTTCATGAAAAATGGTCAAGTCTAGAAAATCAATCGAGTATTTTTGGATGTTCATTGTGAATTGGAGGTGTCGATTGCAGTTATTAAGCCAGTTGAGAAACTCTTCTGCTTTTTCGCTGTACCTGTCCATATCATAAGCACGTCATCAATATATCTAGCCCATGATTGAATATGTTTTTCAAATGGATTTGGCTTATAGATAATTTGTTTTTCAAAGAATTCGACAAAAAGGTTTGCTAGACTAGGAGCCATAGTGGCTCCCATTGCCGTGCCTTCAATTTGCTGAATGAAGGTGCCTTGAAATTCGAAATAATTGCATGTAAGTGCAAGTTCAATGCACCAAAGTATGAAGGAACTGGGTACCGGATCCATATCAAGTCTATTGAGTAAAATTTCGCTAACAGTTTCAAGTGTGGCTTGTTGCGGAATATTTGTGTAGAGTGAAACTATGTCCAGTCCTATGAAGTAGGATTTGTCAGGATTATGCAGTGAATTCTCATATTTTTTTATCACATCCTTAGTATCTTTTAAATATGATTTCATCTTGACCACATAACCCTTTAGGTAGTGGTCAGTGAATTTTGAAAGTGGTTCTAGAACTGAGTTAATCCCTGATACTATGGGCCTGCCCGGAGGGTCCACTAGGGATTTGTGAATTTTTGGCAAGCAATAACATTTTGGTAGGGTTGGTTCCAGATTGTTCAGGAACGCCCATTCTTGTTTACTAATCCAGTTCCTTTCTAGAGCCTTAGTGGTCTTCTGTTCAAACAAATGTTGTAGGTCTTTAGTAGGATCCGTACTTAGTCTTTTATAGTAGTCTTCATTATTCAATTGTTTAAGGCATTCATCGATGTAATCTTTCTTGTTCAGCATCACGATAGCTCCGCCTTTATCCGCTTTCTTGATAATGATTTTGTCATTTGTTGCTAGTGATTCCATTGCTAGTCTTTCTTGTGTCGTTTAGTTATGATACATAGGTGTATTTTGTTTTTCCAGCTTAGTCACTTCTGCCAGGACTTTTTTCTCGAATATTATCGATTCTGGTGTGAAAGCATAAGTTGGTGGACAAAAAGTAGAGGAATTCCTGAGGCCTGAGTGATTCACTGTGTTGGAGTCTTTAGGTATGTCAGGCTGTGTTGCGAAAAAAATTCTTTGAGTCTAATTTTTCGCATGAATTTGAAAAATTCCGTGCGGAACAGAAAAGGGTCATGTTTGTTGGTAAAAACGAAACCTAAACCTTTCTCCAGTAGCTGCATTTCTGTATTGGTAGGTTCATAAGTCGATAAATTGACTAGAAGTTGTTGCCGCTCCGTAGGTATCTCTGGTCTCCGTTCCAATTGCCCCTCTTGGGGCCTTTGTATAAAAAAGGCCTTGAGTTTTGATTGGGGTTCCCTCTTTTTTGTCTAAAATTGGGATTCCCTCTGCCTCTATTTGTGGGATTGCTTTAGTTCCATGGATCAGGGTTAGTGTCGGCACTGCAAAGTCACTTTTCAGCACTGCAAAGTCACTTTGAACCATGAAAAGAAATCCATGAATCGGGCCCTAGGAATCAAAGACCCTTGATAAGTTTGGCATTCATCTGATTGGTCCTATAAGAGCTGGCGTTCTGTGGCCAGATTACAGAACCTTTGCACTAGGGCAAAGCTTGCCCTGTTTTTGAAAACACTGGGACATATCAGAAAATGTTTGAACTGTGACAAGTGGAGTTTGGCATGTTATAAGCACAAGGGAACAAATTGCCCTAGTGCAAAAAAGGAAAATGTTCAACTGATTTTCATGCCAGGGTAAAGTTTGCCCTATTGCCAATACAGATTGGTATGAGTACAATCCCTATTAGCACTAGGGAAAACTTTGCCCTGGTGGAAACATGCATTGGACATGTAATTTATTTGCACACGGGCAACTTTTGTCCCAGTGCTTAGAAATGCCAAACTGCACTTGCTACGGTACAAAGGTTTTCTACAATGACCCCGTTTAAAAAAAAATAGGACAAACTGTGCCATAGTGCAAATACAGTGCAAACTTGCAAGTGCATCGGACCAAGGTTTCTGTAATCTGGTCCCCAGATGAGCAATTTAATGTTGATGAACAAAACAGGAACCCAAGATAGAAGACCCCTTCCCCAATGTGGTGAAGGGAGCTTGCAGGGTAGTGCCAAAGTCCTAAGGCCTGTGAAGGAAACAATTGACTCATCTGGACCTAGTTAAAGTTATTGTTTGAAGCCCTGGATGAGCAGCGAAGAATTCAGGGAGCTTCATATGGATGTTTCCATTAAGGTGTGTTGCCTGTAACTCACACTGACTCTTCATTGTTAGGTCTCCAGCTCCTCTGAGTTCTCAGGAGTCTACAGCCTTCATAATTCAGGGAATGCTTCACTCACCTCCTCTCTCTCCCTCTCTTTCTTTAAGAGAGTGAGAGAGATAGATATATATATATATATATATAGAGGGAGAGAGAGAGAGAGCTCCATGCGTCTTGACCTCTGCAGCTCCCACAAGTCTTTCCCCTTGTCTTGGACCATAGGTGCTGGCATGAGTGCTGTCGAGAGCCAAATCAATACGTCATTCATGGCATCGGCCCCTCCTCCGCCCCTATAATGCAAATATGAGAGATTCTATTGTAAGGAAGGACGGGGCCGGTTGAGCCCCCTCCCATACATTCTACTCGAAAGGGACTACTTGCTCTTGTACTAGTGGGGGACGACTCTGTTGCCCTTCTGCAGCCATAAGGGATAAGGCCCTGGCATAAGCAGAGGTGGGGCTATTGTAAGACACACTTGGACTCCATTTTGTGTACCCTCGATTCCGTCTTTGGACTAGGCCGCATTCTGGCATTACGAAGTCTCCTCTCCCCTCAGCAGCGCCGCGCACACAGCGAGCGCTGACAGCTCCCACCTTTTCCCTCTCGCGCCTTCGCCTCCCAAGTCCCTTTCTCACGGATGCTCTGAGATAAGATGTTACAAACAGACATTGTATCCATCTCACTCTTCCTCTGAGATCACTGTCCTGCGTATGACCGAGCCGAACCATGACTTGTAGCTCATCTATCTCAACAAACCTGCTCCTGAACCTCTCACCCCCTGCTGTTGGAAAATTACTGCTTGTTCAACCTTTTGCCCCTTCAAAGGTATTCTTTTGATGTAACAGAAGTGTGACCCTGCTGTGCTGCCCACCCTAGAGTGCCGCAATAAACCCAGTGCCCTGTCACAGTATATTCCGCCCTAAACTAACATGTGTCACTCCATTCCCTTCCCACTCTGATGTGCCAGACTAGACAGATATCAATCTCAGCCCCCCACACCCTTCACCTCATGAATGACCCAGAGTGGGACAATGCAAACACACGTGTACAATTTTTAGGCTTCTAAGATTTACTCAAAGGTATATTGCTGTTCATTGTTTATTGCATGTCTAGAATAAGTATTTAGATTAGTCAGTGAGGTCCAGCCGTCTCTCCGACATGACCCAACCTTTATCTCGCACGGACCGGCACAGCTGAACCACGTGATGTCCGTCCTCCCGCCAATTCACCTACCAACCCTGTGGAGCCGGCCCATAAAGAACTATATGTGCACCTCCTTTCTAACCAATGAAACTGTAACTTGTAGCCTGATGAGGCTGTAACCCTTCAAAACATATTGTAAATGTATCATTTGCCAGAGCGCTCTCAGGGCAGCAGAGTACTCTGGATGCTGAATCTTGCATAAACTTTTGCTGATTCTCAAACCAATCTCTTGGTCTCATTCCCTACTGGGATGTGTCCTTTATTCTGAGTTTTTATTGGTAATGTGGGGAGTGATCGTCTTCACTTGGTGTGACCCCTGGGATGTGATCGAGGGTGCACCGAGAGACACCCCTGTGTCGTGCGGCGAGATCTGGGACCCCCCCCCAGCAAAACCATCACCTCCTGCGGCTGACCAGTGCGCGAACAAAGAGAGGTTCTAAGGGTCCCGGCCATTGCAAATACCCGACTGCTCGCAAGGGCGGGTCACAGTTTGGTTGGAATGCAGCCCCGATTGTGGATAGACCGTGAACGGAGGCTCTCGGATCACCCCGGACACGTGAGTATTGGTTGCAAGAATCTCAAAGGAGGGAAACATTTAAAAAGTAAACGGGTGTAAGGGTTAGCCGAGAGAGTAGTGAGGAGTTACATTTGGGGCTTAGGTCCTGTGTGAGTGTAACTGGTAGGTTTTTTCTTTTCTTTCCTTTATATGGCCATTAGGTTGTGAATACATGAGCAACGGAATACGGGAAGAGTATGGGAACCTAGCTCCGAAAGGGGTGGAAGGCGGTGCTGCGTAGCATTGTCTCGACCAGTGCAGGAAATAAGTGGAGATAAAATAGAAAAACCATAGGAGTCTTGTGTAGTGACTAGAATCGGGAGATATTAGCAAATTCTTTTTCTTGTGAGCATAACTCTTTTCAGAAGTAAGCCCGAAAGGGCTTAGGGAAGAGGGGCCGGGAGAGTGAGTGAGACAAAAACTATGATAGGGTAAACCAGGATAGGGCGGGAACATAACTAGAAACAAAGCGATTTTATGTTTAATGTTGATTGTCGTCAAAGTCAATTGTGTTGGTGTGTCCAAAAAGTGTATGCACAATTGTTATATATATTTAATTAGTATAAACATTGTTTTTGTAAGTGAAAAGGTGTTTGTTTAAACTGCAAAATTGCACAGAGCTTAACAGAAGTAGTTCCCAACTGTATCTTTGCCGCACAGTACCCACACGAGCAACACCAAAAGATAAATAGGAGAGCCATGGGAGGAGATACACCATTAGCCCATATTTGCCAGCACCTCCCCCTGTATAGTGAGAACATTCAGAAGTATCATGATCAATGGCTCACAGAGATTAAGGGAGAGGGATCATCAAGTATGGCCAGAGGCAGGGTCATTTGATAAACGAATATTAGATCTTGTGACAACCCACCTATTAACAAAGTACCTCCAAAATAGATGAAAAGTGTTAGACCTGTGGAGGATGTTCGAAGACACATCCCCTGCTAACAGTACTGATAAAGAGCAAACAGGGGAGGGAGGAGAAACATCAGAAGGGAAAATGGTAAAACAGGGGACGAAGAACTCACTAGGCTTTACCCCTGTTAACTAGGCCCGCTGCGGGATACAGTGACCCCTCTTATTTGCCTGCACCAAGCACACTTTCCCCTCCCGCAGCAACAGCTCCGCCTCCCTATGACCTGAGGGGGTTGTACGGGCCCACAAGCGAGTGATTTAGAAAAACAACTTGCCTCGACCCAGATGGAGTTGACACAATTGAGGGCACTATGTGACAGAAGCCAAATGTTGCCCGGGGGAAGCGCCATCACTGTCAGCGGGCGGGACAACACCATCTCCACTCCCGTCAGGGAACTCACCTAGCAGGCAAGAAGATGAGTGGAAATCCGGTGAGTTTTTCTTCCACCTTAATAATACTCCTATAAAAATAGTACGGCTAGAACAAGAAGGAAGCCAGGCAGGGGAGGAACAAGGCAGTGGAAATAGAGGAGGTGTGGAATGATCTAGATGAGTATGAGGAAGGAGCAGCAGCAGCAGGAATACTCCTGCCACTATGAGAAGAGCCAGAAGACAGGGTAGTACGACAAAGATGGCAGGGGAGGTTAAGGAGCAGGTTGGGAAACATTTCACTGAGTAAAGCAAAAGGAGTAAAAGTAAAAAAAAGGATGTAAAGCAAAGCTACAAATGCCTCTTATCCACAAGGGAGCAGGGAGGCCACATTACATACCCTGGGCACAGATGGACAAAAACAATCTGTTGAAGTTGTTGCTCCCACTCTCGGGAGGAGTGGGGAAATGGTTACATGCATTTGAAAAGAACACTGCAGGAGTCCCGCTGGCCATAGGAGACATAAAGAGCTTGTTAGTATCCGCGGTGGCCGACCAAGCAGATGGGGTGTGGGTGAAAGCAGGTTTCCAGGGAGTAACTACAAATTGTGATCCCCATGATGGGACGACCTTTAACAATGTAAGACCATAGGTGTGGGATGCACTGCGGAGGACCTTCCTTGACACCCAGACTTACACTTGGTGATGCAATGCACCATGGGGGAGGAGGAAAAGGCTGCGTAGTATATTCTCTGGGTGCAAGACCTGTCGAGATCAGAAACGGGCACAGCTTGTGACCAGTCAACCTCCCTTTTCTACTTTATCATCAAAAGAGGCCTCCCAAAGGAAGTACAGAAGGCCTTGGATAAAATTACTGGGATAGAAGCCAAAGGCTGGCCTGAAATTCAGAGCATCATAGTACACCACTGAACAGAGGATCAAAGAAATAGAAAAAGAAATTGTGCAGAGGAGGTTGGCAGACAAGGCTAAGCTTGTACAGAATAAACTGATGAAGGTTGCTGCGGTTACGGCGGCCCTGCCCACTGAAAGACAGGGAGAAGGGGAGGAGGGGGTCAGGAGGTTCACTGGAAAGGATGGCAGCAAACTGGTCCGCAAACTGGCAGGAGCAATGTGCTGGTGAGGAGCAATATGAGGGCCCCCAATGGCAGGGAAAGCCTACAAGAGGATGAGGTGGGTACAGGGGACAGAGAGAGGCGTTCGGAGGTCAGGGAGGTAGGGGTTTTGGAGGACAAGGGACTTGGGGAGAGGGCCGAGGGTCATGTTGGAATTGTGGGAGATGGGGAAATTTTTCAAGGGAATGCCGCACCCGACCCATGGGATACTATCAAGGGCCCCCGCCCACTGGAAATGAACACCATTTTGGCCACCCTCTTCCAGGTAGTCCATATGGATTACCAATGGGTGGTCAACAAGAGCAATATTATAACGATTACCAGCAGGGAGCACAATAAATTCAACAAAGACAACAAGCGCCACAGCAGGGCATGCAGCCCCAAGTAGCTCGCCAGAACACAACGGGGAACGCCCAACCAAACATTTTCGCGACAACCGCCAATGGCGCACCTACGCCATTTTGTGGAATCAACAGTGATTGCAGATAGCTTTTTCTCCGTCCCAGGAACTAACACATACCCAGATTAGGACAACCCACAGAAAGTGCTTGTGTGTCCAGTCCTATCAACTACCCTACGTCCAGAAGAGGAAGCACTGGTGGGGGGCAGAGATAGGGAATAAGCAGTTCATCTTTATGGTGGACTCAGGAGCAGAAAAATCGTGCCTTATGGAAGGACGGTTTCCTCTCTCAGGTTGAAATTTGGAAACGCAGGGATTTTCTGGGTCAATTTTAAAGGTCCCTACACAAAAGATTTGGATATAACGGTGGGAGGAAAAACAGTGCGGGCACCCCTATTATACCACGAAGATTCACCCATAAATCTGCTGGGGAGGGATCTCCTAAGCAAACTTAACATGACCATTTCCTTCACAGAAAGAGGAATAGTGTGCTCCACCCCAGGGGTATGCCCAATATGAGCAATGGTAATGATCAGCACCATGACAGTTGCAGTGAGGGGGGTGCCCACGGATGTTGACATGTTCATCTATGGAATACAGGTTCTAGCCAGAGTGGTACCTGAAATAACACAAAAAGAATGGAGGGTGCCATCTGATTTTGTCTTTCACCCTGTAGCAAGCCCAGAAATTGTGCCCGGCACTATCCTCTCAATTGACCTACAGGGGGTGCAGGTATCAGGCAGATGTATTGTGGCATTAGGACTGGACTCGCATGGATGTTGTGCATTGACCCAAATATAGCGCTATGAAACCTCACAGACAAGGAATTGTTCACGGACAGTGACACTGATGGGGAGATAATAATGGAAATATGCGTACCCTGTGACATAATGATTCAACATAGAGAAATAACTAACCCCCTCATGGCCAGTGTTAGTGCACCACCTTCGATTTTTGATGACAATATGAAACAAGTACCACCAGAATTGTGAACAACAAGGCCCCATGTCATGGGGCTCCTGCAGGGGGTAACGCCCATAAAAATAAAATTTAAACCAGGCGCAGTACCACCCAGAGTAAAGCAGTACCCGCTATCCAGAGAGGCAGAAGAATGAATAAAGGAAACAATAAATGCACTATTACAACAGGGCATAATTGTACCATCAAATTCACCATGCAACACAGTGATTTATCCCATAAAAAAGGCTAAGGGTGGGGCTTGGAGGATGATCCAGGATCTTCGCCCATTTAATGATATCATACAGAAAGAGTTCCCCTTGGTGCCAAGCCCTGCATCAATTTCATGCAGTATCCCAAAAGACGCCACGTGTTTCACAGTTTTGGATTTGAAGAGTGCCTTCTTTGCAGTTCCACTCAACCCCAGTTGCCAATATCTAACAGCGTTAACCCTGGGGGGGAAAAAGACATGAGCATTGTAGATTTCCCCAAGGTTACTATGAAAGTCCAAGTACATTTAACAGAATACGGCATGAAGATCTTGGCAACATTGATGTAAAAAGCGCAATAATTCAATATGTAGACGATCTGATCTGCAGTGGAAGCGAAGAACAATGTAGAGCAGACTCAATAACGTTACTGAACCTACTAGCAACAAAAGGGTACAAGGTGGACAAAGGAAACTGCAGTACTGCTTAGCAGAGGTGTTGTATCTAGGGCAGTTAATATCAAAGGATGGTAAAAGGATTGTACCAGACAAAGCATCAGCAATAGGCCACACTATAATGCCCAAAACCGTGAAAGACATGCAAAAATTCTGTGGCATAAGCAACTATTGCCGTGCATGAATACTAGACTATGCTGCATACACACGCCCCCTTCTCCAAGCATTGAAAGATTCCCAAAAGAACAGCGCCCCCATAAAATGGACACAGGAGATGATCACACAATTCCTTAAATTACAAGATCTCATCACAACAGCACCCGTCCTAGCAACACCAGATTATGATCGGGAATTTTATTTATTCTCCCATTGCAATGGAACACTAATGACAGCTGTACTGACACAAAACACATCATTAGGCCACAAGCCATTGGCCTACTACAGTGGTACCCTGGACTCAGTAATGCAAGGGCACTTTGCGTGTCAACAAGCCCTCAATGCAGCAGCCTCTGCGATAGAAAAAAGTGCCACTATAGTAAAGGGATGCTCTGTAACATTGTTTGTTGAATACTCTGTTTGCCATAGTAGAGAGGTCAAAGTCCACGCTCACCACACAGAGAGCAACTGCATATGTAATAATAATATTAAGCCCAAACATACACATCGTACGGTGTAAAACTGTGTACCAGGCCACCTTCATCACAGAACCCTGCACAGTGGAAGACATGCAGGCACACGACTGCGCTACATATGAGGGAGAAGGTGATGATATCCCTAAAGCCAGTGAAAATGCCCTAGAAGGAGGTGAAATATACTTTGCGGATGGGTCAGCGTCCATTGAGTGTGAGACAGGAGAAAAACACGTAGGGGCAGAAGTGGTAAGAATTGAAGGGGAAGAATACAAAGTGATAGTGCAGAAATGCCTCGCCTCACATTTTCCGGCACTAGCAGCAGAACTTATAGCATTAATTGAAGCATTGCATACAGCTAAAAGGTGCACAGTAACAATTTACTCTGACTCAGCATACGTGACAACGATGGTACACTCTGGCTTGTCATGTTGGCGATGAAGAGGATTCAGGAGAGCAGATGGCTTTCCCGTCCAACCCGCAAAGCTGTTAAACGATCTTATTGAAGCATTAGCAGAACCTTCAATTGTGGCCCTAGTGAAGTGCCAAGCCCACACAAATAACACAGACGCAATCTCACTCGGGAACACAGCAGCGGACGCCGCCGCGAAGGAGGTAGCATACTTTAACATCCCCCAAGCAGAAGAATGTGTAGAAAAGACACCCGCACATGATGACAAGGAAGGGGGGTACAGTTCTACGCCCATACTTCAAATAATAGAGTTGCAGAGGCACGCCCCACCAGATGAGCAGGAACTATGGACAAAGAGAGGGTGCAAACAGTCACCACAGACCTCCTCTGGCGCCAGAAAATGACAGGGAAAGTGGTAATGCCATTAGAGTTATTGCAAATAGCATTCCAACAGCTTCACTTCCCAGCACACGTGACAAAACAACATATAGCAGCAGATATCCAAGAGGATCGGTTTGTGCCCAATCTGCTGGATCACTTAACGAAATTGATAATAGAGTGCACAACATGTCAGACATACAGTTCAGGTATGACCCTCAGAACATTGCGGGGAACACTGTTGCACCCATCAGGGCCGTTCCGAGAATTACACATTGACAATGACGATATGGGGCAATGGTGTAACGGAGCAAGATATCGCATAATTGTGGTGTGCCCCTTCTCATCTTAGGTAGAAGCAGGACCCTGTGCACACCCAGCTGCCAAGTGCCCAGCAAAGTTCCTGGTAAGTGAGGTGTTCCTGAGGTGGGGGGTCTGTGATGTGATCCGTTCAGACAACGGCACTCACTTTGTAAATGACCTCTTCAAAGAAGTGACCACATTGTTAGGTGTAAAACATAAGCTCTGTTCGATTTATCACCTGCAAGCTAATGGAGTGGTAGAAAAGATAAATGGCCTCCTCAAGAGTAGATTGTCTAAATTATGTCACACCCTCAAGAAAAACTGTGTATATTGCTTGCCTCTAGCAGTGTTCCAGCTCAGGACACAGCCAAGTAAGGACCATCATTTGAGCCTGCACGAAATAGTGACGGGAAGGCGCATTCAAACGCCACTATCTCCAGTAAGAAGAGCATCAGACGCTCACAGAGCTGCCACAGTGCTAGGGGATAAATTTAAGGAATATCTCACCCAACTGACCCAAGCTGTGCGAAGCATAGCCAACAAAAAGCACCTCCATTTACACAAGAAAATGATACTGATACAAACACACCGGCACTGGACAGCTTAGCAGTACAGCTAATGCTCGGTGAAAGCGTATACATGCGCAGTTTCGTGCGGAAATGGAACTCCCCACGATTCCATGGCCCGTATGAAGTTATTTATTGCACACCCTCGGCAGTAAAAGTTAAGGGGTTGAAGTACTGGGTACATCTTTCGGATGTAAAAAAAGCCACATGAGAGCACAGCACCCCATGGTGAGCAATCACAAGAGCAAGATAGTGCAGTTCCCTAAATAGAAGAGTTACTGAAGCAATGTGGGGTGAAAAGAAAATAAGAAACAGAAATGTAAATGCAGAAACTGTATATGAGTATTGAGAATTAACAACAAGTAAATATATACATATATGTATATATATATACATTTCATCCTCTTTCTCCCTCTCTCTCTCTCTCTTTCTCTTTCTTTTTCTCTCTTTCTCTCTCTCTCTGTCTCTCTCCCTTTCCTTCTTTCTCTCCACCCCTTTAGTAGTGGCAATTGGTGTTTAATATTGTCCACATTCTTTTTTTTGTCACAACCTCTGCTTCTTTCTGTCACAGTTAGATAATGCTTTAAGATACGTATAGATAATACAAATGAAAATTTGAGAGACAGTATTTGATTTATGTGTGTACTTAACCCATTTATATCGCCCCTGCAGGTGGAAATATGGCAGAAAGGAGGGCCCTCACTAACGACACCACAAATGTAGATAGTGATAGGGGCGAAATTAGTGCTAATAGAGAGTACAGCTACAATTGTGGCCTCTATTTTGTGGCCATTGTTTTTTCTGTGATGTTATTTTGCCTATGTATGTACTGGAGAATCACCTTTATATTGGATGATATAAAGGAGGGGGGACGGGGTACATTTAATACACGAAGGGTCAAACCTCATTTGTAATGGGTTCAAAGTAATGTGGGCCCACAATGCTTCTTTAAATGCCAATCTGACCACTCTGTACACAAACCGACTGTCAAAACCCCTATTTGTACACATGCTGCTATGGGTTATGATATATAACGTGTCCAATGAGTATAATGTTGATTCCCCTATGTTCGGTGTTCTGGTATCACATATGTAAAAATGCATGCAACGGAAGGACCTACCTAAGATGGCGATAATATGCACTTTAAACCCTATGTTCCAAGCATGCAAATGTATCCAATGTCACAGTCTTAGCCGGGTGATAGCGAACAAAATTATGAGGCCTGGACAGTCAATTTCCCCGTACGGTACCAAAAGGTGAAAAAGATGCACTACAGTCTGGGGGAGGATAAAAGATGGGAAAGGGGGTGGAAAGAAGGGGTTATGATGCATACCATGGCCTGGGATTAGATGAAGTAGAAGACCCCTGCTACCCTGACCAATCCAATAAATGGTATTCAGATATGAGTGCCACAGCTAAACAAGCAACCTATGAGAGTTGTTATGTTTGATCTCTGATACCCCATGCCTCTGGTATACCAAAAGTGCTCATACCCCAAGAAACACCTTTGTCAGATGCTCAGTGTCTGGTTCATCTAGCCCTATGTAGAATTAGGAACACCTTTGAGGCACACACGGTAATAATACAAATGCTGCAAAACGAGAAGACGTGCGCCAGCAAACCACAAGGACTAATATGTTTGAAAGAACTATTTTTTATTATCAAAGGGGCAATGTTCACGGAAAACAAATGGCATGAAGAGAAAATCACGTGTAAAGCTGAAGCACTGCGAAGATTGACAGAAGAAAACTTCCCATGGGTCAAACGAACATGCACTCCAACATGGTCTCAAAACATCGCCAAACTTACATGAGTGACAGCCCTGGAAAAGCCAATCAAAATACGAAAAGAAATCCAGCACAACCTTTGTTTTCATGGCAAAGGGAGGGTGCACATGGGCTCAAACAAACATTGCAACAAGACAATCATTCTTCCAGATATGAAAAAAGTCACAGCAGCATTAATGGACACTTATTGGGTGTGTGGCAAACAAGCGTACCTGCACCTCCCACCTTCATGTAGAGGTACCTGTGCCATGGCCCGTTGCATTCAGCCTTGATGGTGATCCCGGAGAGCCATGTCCAAGGGGGGAGGGTGCCAACCCAAATTTCGCCGGCACCCCAGCCAGCAACCGAAGAACCCTCCACATACGACATCCTGTCTGAAGATGAATTACAGGACAGAGTGCCCCGCAAACGGAGGTCGTCCAACTATATTTCCAGCAAATCCTCAGACCTCCTGGCAGAGATTCCTGATCAATACAAACTCTTCAATTCTGCAGAAACTTTCTTCGCCTCTCTTCTAGTACCAGGCATCCAGTCACGAACAAATGCCAAATGGCTGCAGATCGTGCGCTGGGAACTGATCCAGCTGGCCAACGACACAGAAGAGGGATTCAATGTGATCAAAGTGGAACTTCGAACCCTGCGGTTGATGACCATGCAATACCGGTATGTCCTAGACCTACTCACATTAATGGATGGCAGTGTTTGCCAAAGAATTGGGAGTGCATGCTGTACATTCGAACCTTCTGCTGATGCTGACACTGGGACCCTATCACATGTGATATCTGCAGTACACAACCTGGGTAAAAGAATCAAGAAGGAAGGGGGGATCGAACCTAGCAACTGATTTGATTACATTTTTTCGACTGGATACATTCCTGGTTCTGCACAATGATGCCATTTATTTTCTCCCCCTTATTGTTTTTCTATTACTGATTTTTCCTGTGTACCAGGTAGGGGTTAGATGTTGTGCAAAATCAATGTCTAGTTCTGCAATGATGATGGTGATAATGGGCCAACAGACAAGGGTACAAACTATGAAGGATGCACAAATGCAGACCGGGGAGTCTGGCCCCTCCGAATACCGTATGACTGCAGTGTATCGTTACCCAGGGGACAGGGTGGACAACTTATATCACACCACAATTAAGGAGACTCTGGAATTACAATGGTATAAGGAAGTGTGTGTGGACCTGGATGACGATGGGGGAATATACATAACATGCACCCTTGATGATTATGCTAGAAAGGGCCAGAGTCTATGGGGAGTATGCAGAGCATGGATGACAATAAAAGGAACACCTGCTTGGGACGAGGCGGTGTTGGAAGCAGAGTATTACAGGAATGCAAACAATACTAAAAATGTGTTTGTTACTTTAGATGTAAAGAAAGGGGGAATGTAAGGAAGGAAGGTGCTGGTTGAGCCCTCCCATACATTCTACTCGATAGGGACCACTTGCTCTTGTACTAGTGGGGGACGCCTCTGTTGCCCTTCTGCAGCCATAAGGGATAAGGCCCTGGCATAAGCAGAGGTGGGGCTATTCCAAGACACACTTGGACTCCATTTTGTGTACCATCGATTCTATCTTTGGACTAGGCCACATTCTGGCATTACAAAGTCTCCTTTTCCCTGAGCAGCTCTGAGCACACAGCGAGCGCTGACAGCCCCCACTTTTTCCCTCTCGCGCCTTCGCCTCCCAAGTCCCTTTCTCACAGATGCTCTAAGACAAGATGTTACAAACAGACATTGGGCCTCATTACGACTTTGGAAGTAGCCATGCCCTTAATACCCCTTAATAAGGGCATGGCTGCCTCCAAAATCGGGTCCGGGTTCCCTGAATAGGGAATTACCAGACCATTCTGAATTTGGAGGGCCCGGTAATTCCTCCTTCAGGGAACCCGGGCCGGACCTTCCCCATTCCCATTTGAGCCCCCATAGGGCGCAATGGGAATGGGTGCGGGAGCTTACAACGGGCCGATTACGGCCGGCCCGTTGTTAGCTGCCTGGTCCCCTCGCGGGACCCGCTCTGGATGTCTGGTAAAACCAGACATCCACATCGGGTCCCGCGAGGGAACCTCGTAATAGTGCGGAATGCATTTAATGGCACCGGCACCATTACCGGCGCCGTTAAATGCATTCCGCACAGGTCGTAATGAGGCCCATTGTGTCTATCTCATCTGAGATCACTGTCCTGTGTGTGATCGAGCCGAACCATAACTTGTAGCTCATCCATCTCAACAAACCTACTCCTGCAACTCTCACCCCCCGCTGTTGGAAAATTATTGCTTGTTCAACCTTGTGCCCCTCCAAAGGTATTCTTTTGATGTAACAGAAGTGTGACCCTGCTGTGCTGCCCACCCTAGAGTGCCCCCAATAAACCCAGACCCCTGTCACAGTATATTCCGTCCTAAACTAACATGCGTCACTCCATTCCATTCCTGCTCTGATGTGCCAGACCAGACAACTATCAATCCCAGCCCCCAGGTTACCGCAGGGGCAAGCCCCCCACACCGTTCACCTCATGAATGACCCAGAGTGAGACAATGCAAACACACGTGCACAATTTATAGGCTTCTAAGAATTACTCTAAGGTATATTGATGCTAATTGTTTATTGCATGTCTAGAATAAGTATGTAGATTAGTCAATGAGGTCCAGCCGCCTCTCCTACCTGACCCAACCTTTACCTCACACGGAGAGGCCCAGCTGAACCATGTGATGTCCGTCCTCCTGCCAAGTCACCAGCCAACCCCGTGGAGCCGGCCCATAAAGAACTATATGTGCACCTCCTTTCTAACCAATGAAACTATAACTTGTAGCCTGTATAGAATTCATCACTGATGATGCTGTAACCCTTTAAAACATATTTGCCCTCATTACGAGGTAGGAGGTAGGCATGGTGCTATTAGCACCATGGCTACCCCCTTACCGCATTCCGGGTCCGGGTTCCCGAAATAGGGACTTGCCGGGTCATTCCAACCTTGGTGGACCCGGTAAGTCCCCATTCCGGGAACCATTCCCCATTCCCATTCGAGCCCCTCAAGCAGGTTGAGAGATTTACCGGGACAGAAGAAAGCTGATGCCACAAGAGCCATACCTAAGCAAAGGGACTGATTTCGAGTGAACAAACCGTGGAGGTCACACAGTTTCCATTGTTATAAAATGGGGAAAAATGGTCGCCACAAATGGACAAGGATAATTTAAGGTGTAAGTTGCCAAATTGGACATCAGGAGTGGACAAGTGGGTCTATGAGGTAGAAATAATGACAGCAGGGATGATGATAGCAGTGGGTGACATAAAAAGCTTGCTTGCTGCCACAATTGTGGGGAAAGCTGACAACATTTGGAAACAAGAAGGGTATCCTGGGGTGACAGCTCACAATATGACCCATGACGGAGCACCGATTAATAATTGCAAGGCAGACGTGTGGAGGGCACTCAGTGTGTAATAACCCATTCCATGGATTCCTGATTACAGTGCAGAGTTATTTCTATTCTCTCATTCAAATGCAGTTCTCACACAGAGGACAATCCTAAGACACAAACTATTAGCATGCTATAGTGGGATCCTAGATCTAGTGATGAAAGGTCATTATCCCTGTGAACAATCATTGCCGGCGGCATCCTTTGCAATTGAGAAATCTGACAGAATTACAATGAGTTGTTCAGTAATGTTATATGTAGAGCATGCTCTGTTGACCATCCTTGAGAAGCCCAAAAGCACATTGACTACACCAAGGGCATCTGGGTGTGAGGTAATCATCTCAAACTCAGCAATCAAAATGATCAGGTGTCAAGTAGTGAATCCAGCACCATTCATAGCAGAGCCAGTAGAGGAAGGAGACCATGTACATGACTGCACCAAGTACACTGAATATTATGACGATATACCCCATGTCAGAAAAAGCGCCCTAGGA
Organism: Ambystoma mexicanum; assembly: GCF_040938575.1. Classification (NCBI taxonomy): domain Eukaryota; kingdom Metazoa; phylum Chordata; class Amphibia; order Caudata; family Ambystomatidae; genus Ambystoma; species Ambystoma mexicanum. The sequence continues at coordinate 829,237,540 of NC_090939.1, forward strand.
GGGGTTGTTCTCTTTAATGACGGTTCTTCGACAATTGACCAGAGCTCAGGGGAGAGACACACGGGTACCACAGTGGTAAAAGTAAAGCCGAATTACAACTTTGAGATATTGGCAAGTTTGAGATTGCCTCTAAATTCTTCAGTGCAAGCAGCAGAGTTATTAGCACCGATTTAGGCACCTGAAATCCATGAGGATGAGGAAATAACAGTGTATTTTGACTCTGACTATGTGACGTCAACAGTACACACAGCACTATAACATTGTGAAAGGCAGGGCTTTCTAGGCACAGATGGCACACCAGTGCAGCAGGCACCATTATTGGACAGGCTCATAAACACACTACAACTACCATCGGCCATTGCCGTGGTGAAGTGCACAGCCCACACTAAGGGCACAGATTAAATTTCCAGCAGTAACGAAGCCGCTGACATAGATGTACCTCAAGTATCTGATTTTGACACAGTACCAAATAAATACATGCGTACGCGCAGCATGTTAATGAAAGAAGGCTTTAATACATTGCTCATAGCGCAGATAATTGAATTGCAGGGATGCAGTCCACCAGATGAGCAGGATTTATGAAAATGTAGGGGGTGCTCATTGTCCCCCACAGATGCACTGTTGTGGCAGGGCAGCACCGACAAACCAGTCATGCCCCTAGGATTACTTAATGCATCGTTAGACCAACTGCACTACCCAGTACACACAACATGAGAGAGACTTGCAGCCCCAATATCAGGAGAGTGGTCTAGTGCTTAAACTGACACAGCACGTTTCTGCTTTTGTCAGAAATTGCTTAATTTGCCAGAAGTTTACCGCAGGGCACATGCTGTAAACCGTGAGAGGAGCTGTTAGAACTGATATAATATTGTTTCGTCCTCATTGTATATGTTGGCCTATGCCCAGTCGCTTTGCGAGGAAATCCGTATTGCAAGGTCGTGACCTTAAGTGAATCAAGCCTCCATTTTAGGTTAAAGCCACCATTTTAGTTTACTGTACAAAGTCACCCTGTGGCCTAAAATGGCCGTCTTGTGTTCTCTTGTTCTTGCTTTAACCTCTTCAACCTCTATAGGAGAGTTAATATCCAACCTGCCTTCAGGCTACATGTTAGGGTCAAGTAGACCTTGTCCTTTGTTGAACTCGGGTTCAGGGGATTACTTGAATCGGCGATGTTAACCTACAAGTATGCAAGAACAATAACACTATCTAAACCCGATATGTGAAACATCTATATGATCTGTATTAAAGCAATGTGTAAAGAGTGTAAAGTTAAACCTAGAGAATAATAGTGTTTGTTAGCAAATGTATTAAAAAGTAAACCGCATGCACAAGATATGTAAATTAGGAAACGAACCTGGCGCGACCCTAGCCCTGTACATGATTAACTTGTAGGAGGCTGGACATCGTTATAACAAACTGTACAAATACGCTGATGTACAGCTAGCAAATCCTGTTCACTGCTCACATTGAACCCTGCTGGTGATCTCTGTGATGTATTGACGGCCAAATAGCTATTTGTGTACTTTGTTTTGTAAACTGTACAGATTTTGCAATAAAGATTCTGGGAATCTTTACAAGCCAGTGTCGGTGTATTTCTCTTTGCATGGTGTAAAGCCTTAATATTGTATTTTCTGATTCCACAGAGCAATACACTGTCCTACTGGACCATTCCAGCATTTGCACATCGACTATGTAGATATGATCCAAGTTTGTAATGGCTACAGATATATGCTAGTAGTCATGTGTCCTATCTCTTGATGGATCGAGCACACACATTGATGCAACATGTGCTTGGAAGTTCCTCATATGTGCGGTCTTCCTGAGGTAGGTAGTGTGCAAAGTCCTTTGGTCTGACAAAGGATGTCATTTTGTAAATGAAGACTTTGAGCACATCACTGTCCTACTGGGTATGAAGCATACATTCTCCTCCGTTTATCACTCAGAGGCAAAAAGTGACCCTGAGGAAGGGATGGCTCCACTGCCTACCGTAAGCCATATTTGCAATACGCAACCAGTCCAGCTCAGACCATCACCTGACCCCTCACGAGCTGGTGATGGGACACCATATGCATGTATCGCTTGCTCCTTCACCTTGAGCGTGAACTGATGCCCGTAATGCTGCTGATGTACTTGGTTCTGAAATGCATGAATATTTATCTGCTATGACGGCAAATGTCGCTTTTATGTCTCAGCTTTGAGCCTGGCTGGGGAGTTCATCGAAGAATGAGGAAGACAGCAAACAAATCCCCAGACTTTACTCAAGCTCCCCCTCATGCATCCATGTGATAAAGTCCTAATTAAACATTTTGTAAGGGGATGGCACAAACCTTGTTTCGAGGGACCATAACTCTCTCCAACTGCTTTCCATGTCCAAGGAAGGCAAGCCTGGCTCCACCTCAGTGATGTCTGGCACCTCCTTGATAGCCCTGAAGAAAGTGGTACACCAACAGTATTCCACTGAAACCGGTCGGCTCAAAAACAATCCAGTCTAGTGAGAAACAAATAATGTCACAGCTGAGGGTTGTTATATCATGAACAGCACAAAATTTAACAGAGGAACCTAACAACGTGTAGGAATCTCTGATGTTGAAGTGGGGTTTTCACTCTACAAACTGAAACAAATCAGATCAACTGAAAGTATCTCTTACAGCAGTGAGTCCTCTATAAAGGTGTACATACAAATTCTCAATCAACACCACATAAGAGGACGATCTTTTTCCATCTTTTTTAGACAGCGTCTTTGTAAATTTTGTTTTTCTCATCTCTTTTGATTTTTAACTGCCTCTGCTAGACATAGAATCTAAAATAATATTTGAAACCATTCATTTGAATAGCAGACGACACATGCCCAGCTCTTTATGTGACTTTTAGCACACTGTTCACAAAGGCAAGACTGAGATAATGGCAACACATGTTGGTACCTCTCTACTTGTAGAATTAATAATATGTGATATCAGCACATGACCTAGGTAGGGAGAGGGAAATCTGAGGAGAGCTTCTATGTGTGCTACATCGTTCCCTATGCTATGGGCACTTCCATGGTTTTCATAGCCACACAAATACCAGGAAAGGCACATTGCTTGATGCACCTTGCACTCTGCCTCACTAGAGGGCAATTCCAAGGCCAGGCAGCTTCACTAGTCTGGGACAATAAAGCAAAATCCCATTGAGAAGCTAATGATATAAAAGACCTGTAGTCCATGTCAAAACATTGAAACAAAACCTAAGGTAATAAGATATGAGCAACCTGGAACAAACAGAGCAGGGATTACTATCGAGGAGAATAAAATGCTGCAGTGTAATAACCACACAGGGAAGGAAATACCTCTGTGTTGGGAATGAGGCCAATTCAAATTAAGGAAACTGTACTTACACCTGAGGGGTGGGCAAATGGACTAGCTGTGTGCAAGGCACTAGCACTGCAGGAACAATGTTTGTAGTAGATGCAAATAAAGTATGCCCTGATCAGTGGTCTAAAACTACAAAGTTACTTACATGGGTCGAAGATGAGGGGAGACTAGTACAGATAATACCCCTGAGCAATGCCACCCTATGCTTCTGAAATAATGGCACAATAAACGTTGGGAGAAATACTGGGTGTAAACACATCTTTAAATTATCAGGCATGAAGACAGGAACAGCAGTAGTGATGGAACACTATTGGGTTTGTAGGTCCATCGCCCTTGCCTACTAGAAAAGGGAACATTATTTTTCTGCCAAATCAGTAGATGCTTATAATGACATACCAGAGGAGCACAAATTGTTCAGCAAAACATAAATTGCTCTTTCTGTTATGCTCCTCCCTGGAGTGCAGGTTGCCGCTAATGGGAAATGGCTCCAAATAACAAGATGGGAGTTGTTGCAAGCAATCAATACCACAGTAAAAGTATTTAATGCCATAAAGGAGTCACTTAGAGCAATAAGACTCATGATCCTCCAGACAGGTATGACCAAGGTTGAGGGTGGCATGTGTAAAATAATTGGCTCGTCTTAAAGCACATATGCACCCACCCATGATGATGAAAATGTGATCCTCACAGAGGCCATAACTGTTAGCAGATTTAGTCACCAATATGACAGAGGAGGTGGAAGACATTCGAAATGATGATAGGCTCTCTTATCTATTCTCCTGGATCCCCTCCTGGCTGGCTAATGCATTCAAAACACTAATACACATACTAGAATTTGTACTATTGGGATTCTGCTTCCTGAGATAGCCATAAGCCAATGAATGAAGATTGCTAAAAAGGCAGTACGGATGAAAATAGTGATAAATCTGGCCACTAAAACCCATGAATGTGCACAAACTGATGTTCTACCTCATGTTGACGTCTGACAAAGTCCGATTGTTCCTCTGGGATCAAAATGTTGTTATGCCTGAGACCCTTGTGATCATGCGGGATGTTGGCATACTGCAAACTAGATGGGGAGTGCTGCCATATAACCTGGAGTGTGGATGAGGACATAAAACATTCCGGTGACCTGGACAGTGTGACCAACATATGGACCCCCAAAGTACCTTACTGGGTGGAGGGCTCTCAAAGAGATGTGTCGAGGACCCGACCAGAGGGGGGAATGTTGAGAGGCAAATTAATACTTCATTCATTGTGTCGGACCCTTGCCCACCTCTATATTGTAAGAACGAGAAGAGTACGTCATTCATGGCGTCTGCCCCTCCTCCGCCTCTATACTGCAAATGTGAGAGATGCTATTCACTAAGACAACCCTACTAGCCTTATCCTGGAACAATAGAAGAAGAAACAAATCTGAAAATTCAAGAAGAACTGAACATGCTGTAACTAAAGATGGCGAGAGCAAGTGACCTCACTGCCGAACAGATGCACAAAGACAATAGAGATGAAGCAGATATGCACTCACCATGAAGAAACACAGACACCGGGTCAAATGTGCATTTAGACATGAAGAATGTTACCTGCACCGTTTTGAAGTACATAACATAATCAATATATACGCTGACAAGCAGCACGAACAAATATATATATAGCTTGCTAAACATGGAAATGCAATGGTAACTAGTGGCCACCTTGAATCTAATGGACAGTGAAATCACGTTAGAGTGAATGGGAAATCTCAAAGAAGCCTTGAAGCTGCAGGGAGATTTGACAGGTGGAATTAGCTGAAATACAAAGCCATGCATACCAGATAGTGGTTGTGCTGCCTCTTTCCAAGGTTACTGAAGAAAGGGGAAGTCTGCATGGCTCCGAATAGGAGAACAGAAGATAATAATTCCCAAGCGTAAAACACATTTCTCTTAGATTAAGTGGTGAACAAACAGCCTTTGAAAGTCAGGTGCCCATTAATGAAAAGCTTAAATACTGCACAAGGGGTGGATCGACCAATCTCCAGCTGCCAAAGAGAATAATAGCAGCCGTATTAATATGAGCTAAAATCCTAGTAAAAGAATCATTCAAAACATAATCTCCTCACACGTGATTTATAATTGGAAGATAGTATCGATTGATTAACTCCAGACATAGAGGCACCTGCCTTCACTCCCCACAGATTCTCAGAACAAGAGATGCCAAACAAGGACGAGTTGAAAGCGAGAGGCCCTAGCCTGTGGCCTAGGAAATATGACTGGTGTCTTATTTAATCGGAAGAAGCGATTCCCTGTTGTCGCTCCCCTTACCACTATTTGATGCTCATGTGCTCCAGGTTGGTAAGACTCATGCCAACCAATCACACCTCTCAAAATGATGCAGCTTTGTAACTTACATTAGCCAACTACTTGTCTTTAAGATGATGTCTTTCTTACCTTTATCGATTTTGGGGTGGTCCTAGGTGGGGCCATCAGATAGTTATCTCCAATGAAAAGACTAACCCATATACAAACTATTTGTAGCCAATTCCCCTAACCAATCCCTCGATCCCATAAGTTTTTGCAAATAAAATTGTAATGTGATCTCAATTGTTTGTTATTATTGTTAATAATGCAGACTTTGCCATTTACCTTGACTATTTCCATTATTGGGCGTGGGATTTCTAGGTCTGCCTGTTGCACTTGCGCTACAGTCTTTTAGCACCTCATTACAATGCGACCATCAGCAGCAGGGTCTAGCCCTGAAAGTGCTAAAAAGCAGTGTCTACTAACTTTACGTGTGTGTGTGTGTGTGTGTGTGTGTGGAGCGGGTCACATGGCACATTGATATCTCACAATGTACTGACACCTGGGACGAATGAGTCATCAGGACCTGATGCCTTTCACCGTCTTTGAAGTGATCCACATGGCTCTGCATACCAGCTGGAAGGACCTGGGACCTGGTTGGACCTGGGCCCCTGAAAATGGTACATGGCACCCAACGTAGTCAAAGTATGGCCATCTTTCAGTTTTATTTGGCAATTTTTGATTTTGCCATTTCTTTAATGTCTGATTTCAGGCTGGCTTCAGAGCGAAAAACTGCAGCAAAAACCTACAAGTTCCATGTTATGCAAAACCTAGTAATTTTGTGATCTACACCAAAGATAAAACATGAAACTTGCAATGCGTTTTGCGAACTTCTGCAAGTGTGGTGTAATCCCCTGGAGGTATTCCAGTAATACCACCTCCACCAGTGGTAAATTGTGCAGTCATTTTTTTTAAAACATGTGTTGATTTCCACCTTTAATGTGGAGATGTAAATGGATAATGTACGTTAGTGGCTCATACCATTACTATACTTTGTTTAAAACAGGAAAGGATCAATACTGGCCCTTTTTGCATTACATGGGGAAGGTGGTGAGGGTTGCATCAGAGATGCCCACTTTTTCACCCCTCACCATGGCCCATTATAGAAAGCTTTTTACTGTATTATAGGGACATGTCTTTCCTTCCTTTCTGTACATTAACAAAGGCAGACATATTTTGTGTGCTCCTCATCAATATTTATCTGTCCCGAGTGTAGTAATTTACTGGCAATGGAAACTGTAATATGCACAGTTCACAGAGATCTCTTCAACAGTGGCAATATCCCACTAAACTATCCCACCAGTGAAAATGGTCAGAAGGTCTTCTTTACCAGTTTTACTAATCAGGCGTATGTAATATATTGTCCACCATGTAGACCTGTGTCCTCTCTTAGTGTACTGAATTCTATTTGCTCCCCTTCTTGCCATACATCTCTAATGGTTGTTACTCCCACTGGTTCCCAGTGTTCTCTGATAGTCCTTCTCAGTTGCTCATCCACCCCCTTTAGTGCCACTAGTGTTACCTGTGGGGAACACAGAAGCGGGTTCCCCATCACTTGGCAGGCTCTCCGCCACATCTTCCTCCCTAGGTGACCCAGCAACCGGAAGCCACCAAAGACATGTTTCAGGCTGTGTCTGAATCTATGAACTAATGAACTAATGATGTCTAAAGTGGGGAAAGAGGTGGTCCGGATGAGGCAAGACTGGGAAGAAGAAAGCGGGGAAACAATAGGAGACGGGTATGGGTCAGAATGCAGGTATATCATAAGAAGGTGTCAAGAAATGTGAGACTGCAACAGATTCAGTTATATGTCACCCATAGGGCATATATGACCCCAAAGAAAATTGCCAGGTTTATGAACGCCAGGATACAGACATGCCTGAAATGTGGAGAGGTTGATGCTGGGATGGTACACATGTTTTGGGCATGCCCGGAAATAGCGAGATATTGGAAAGAGGTAGCTCACCTCTTAGCAGACACTGGGATAAACTTGGATGTGGACTCTTTGTGGGTGTGCATGGTCCAAGACCGCGCAAACTCAAACACGTGAGCAAACTTAAAGATCTGGCGTACGTTCTGGCTAAACACAGGATAGAATGAGCTGGAAAGCAAGCAGCAGACCGGACGCAGAGGCCTGGTGGCGGGATCTCCTGAAATGGCCGGAGGTTGAAACGGTGGTGTGGAGGGAAGCGTTAGATAGAGGAGAGAAGAGGAAGCAAGCATACTTACAACCTGGCTACATTGGGTCGCCTCATTGTCGGAGCCTGTGCAAGTGGAACCCGGGGAAGATAGCTCCTTGGAAAGTGAGGAAGGTGTTCTGCCCATAGTTAGGAAATGAGGGCAGTAGAACTGTGTGGTTCTAAGGGGAGGGGAGGTTGGGAAGGGGGGAAGTTGGCGGACTGTTATTTGTGCACCGTGTTTTGGTGTAATGTATGTTGATAAAATTAAAACCAATAAAATGTGTTTTTTTTAAAAAGGGGAAGGGCTGGACCTGTGTGACTCTGACCCACCTCTATGTACCAGAGGTTCTGACTTGCTGGATATGGGCAGGGTTTCTGACAAGCTGGGGTCTGAAATGCCCAAAGAGTCAGGGCTGGGAAAGAGTCAGTCAGATGTTTGTTTTGTCAACCATAGCAGGATAAGAGGCTAAGTCAGACACACCTGACATGTCATTGACTTTGTTTCAAATGTATCCAAATTTCAATTGCAATCGCTTGTACGGAAGTCTCTCCTATTGATTTGCACCCACCCAATAGTATTCGTTTTTCTACATTCAGCTTCATTGGGTCCTGGCAATGTCTATTTGCCATTGGTGCCAAGACACAACACTTAGGGGGAAGTTGGCAACAGTATTTTGGATACACTTGAATTATGGGTGAGAAAACATATGAACAACCCAAGTAATGCTAAAAGAAATTAGGCCTCATTATGAGGTTGTCTGTAAAATGGCAGCAAATCTGGGTAATGGTGTTTGCCTTTGGTAGTATTACTGATCATTTATCACCAAATCTGTCTCCTGATACAGCACTCATGGATTTAAGAGTGCTGGAGCAATTTTTAATCCAGGGGACCCATTAGGATTTTAAGCAGATTTTCTGCGAGCAGTCATTCTGTACGGTAAATTTGACGAGTTTTGCTGGATGTAAATCTTCCACCTTTTTTGCCATAACTCTTAGCACGACAGTGCGGTGATGTGGTGGTAAAGTGGCAGCAACGGAATTACTGCCACTTTCCCACCACACTCTACTGCACGGCCACCTCTTCAAAGCCCTGAACGAATATTGGCAAGTATGTTCCGGCTCAATGAGAAGACAAGAAGTTGCCATGGACTGACTTGACTGTTAGGTAACCCCAGATCCGCAGGCTGTAATTTGGTAGCAGAGCCTTCCCTTCCGGCTACTTACTACTTACCACAGTTATGTGCATCTGGCAGTAGATGAAGAAAAGTATCTCACCCCCCCCCAGAGTCTTAGGAAATTAAAAAAGAACACTTTTTTGAAAATTGTACTTATGAGTATATCATCATGCTAGTAAACAGCAAGAAAGTGATGGATGGAAAGCAATGAGTTCATCTTAATCACTGACAATTGTTATTGACAGTGTTAAAAGCAATGCAATCTGTGCCATTACAGAAAAAGACACACATTCTGCAAATCACTCTTGGTCCCACCCATTACAGGAGTACTCTAGTTGGAATTGCTAGATCACATCCCTTCTGCATGGGACCCTGAGCAATAATGGACATATTTCAATCTGAGAAGGCACCATCGGAAGGTTCTAGCATTGCACCCTGAGATGCACACTTGGGGCACATTCATGCTACTCTGGGGAACTTGTCAATCACGAAGATATGTGGTGATGGGAAGCTATGAATTAATCATAACCACTAGCAATGTTTTTGGGAAGCTTTAATTTTTAGTAGGTTGTCTGTCCCATTGGAATGAGCGTCGATTGAGAGCACCTTATGAATCATACCCTGGGACACAATGTGTCATTATAAATTTGCCAGTCCGGGATAATTGACAGTAAAATTGCCGGTAATTCCGTGACCAGCAATTTTACCAGACCGGCAACCTACAAGCCAAGAGCAGGAGGTAAATCAGGCCCTCACTGGCAAAAACAGCTGATATTTCTGGCACTGGAATTACCGATGCCGGGAATACCAGCAATCCACTCCATGGGGGATTTACCGCCCTTTCCGCCGCCTCTAATATACCAGAAATTCTGGGATATCAGGTGGTGGAAATGGTAGGTCAGTTTGCTGTTATCCCGCCGGATATACCGGTAGGATACTGGCAAACTTGTAATGACCCCCAAAGACTTAATGGTGCAACCCATGCCACTGCAATTGACCCAGTTTCTTTTGGCACCCACAAAGGAACTGATTGCGAGTAGCTGCTGGTTTACTATGAGACTCTCGAGTACGTCATGGTAATCCCGCATTGACATCCGGTGTATTTTCCAAGGGCATTACCACATAAAACCTGTCAAGTCGATCTGAGTACATTGGGATTGGATCGGACTCTGTCAATGAGTAGCTTTCCATGAACTGAGAGCAGAGGCAACTGTCCTCAGTGGTAGCTCCCTGTACAGCATGCTAGCTAGATTTCCTTTAGCCAAAAAATGTGATGGGCGGAAGAGTATGACTTAATCTTAACCACTGGCATTGCCATAGGCAACCTACCTCACCATCATGTGTTATCCCTTTCCTTCTAGTCCTGGCCTGTCCGGCTAAAGACTACATTGTTTTAGCCTTTTTCTACTGACGCAGACATCCATAGGTGGGTGTGATATCCCTTTATATAGAGACCTTTTCCTTAAAACATATATTTATTCATCTACTTTTTCCTGCTTTCAGTAAGGTTGCTTATTTTCTATTAATATGACTTCCTAATTAAAATGTTCATATTATTCTTTCAAGTTCCTTGACTGGACGTTGCAGCTTCATCTCTTGAGTAGTTTAAAATGGCTGATGTTTTTTCCTGCGTCCCTCATCATCTCCTGCAGGGTTAAGCCTTGAGCTTGTCTAAACTACCAAATGGAGAGCTGGTGATAACTTTGGGAGCCTTTGGTTCATCTCTGTTTTAAAATGGGTGAGGTGCTGGGAGCTGAGGTGTAGCGCATAGTGCATAGAAGCATAGCTCGTAGAAGCATTTTTACTCCCTTCCTCTGTAAATTCGTAAGCGCATTATAAGTGCCAACACTCAATAAGTATTTGGTGGGAATAATACCAGCAAATTGATCTTCCATTACCGCATGTGGTAAGCAAGCAGTAACTTGAAGGGTCGGTATGTTTCAGAGTCATGTGGAATCTTCAGTTAGTCCCCATTTTGAAGTTCCAGAGGAAACCTTTGGGGAAATGTAATATTACCGTATGCGGTACTACCACATGTGGTAATGCCGCATCCAGCTATGGTTTTATGCTGAGGTAATTTCTTACACACACAACCAGGCTGCCTGTTCAAGTTTAAAACACAAAACTCGAAATTTGACAGTGCGGTAAAAGTGTCAGTATTTCCATTACTCCCTCTTTTTTTTTTTTTTTTTTTACCATACAAGCAACCTCTCAATGAGGGCCTACGTAATTACAGTTTAATCTGTGAATAACATTCCATGTTTGAACTGATGCATCCAACAGCCGATCATTTTATTTAATTAACTCCTTAAACTAAACACACGCCTTTGAACCTGCGCCTAGAACCTCGTAATTACACTCTATGAAACAAACCCCTAATTGTTTTTCATGCACAAACTTAATTCCAATCAAATGAAATAAGTAGCGTCATCCTCACGCTGCACTTCGTATGTAATTTAATTTTATTAAACCGTAGCCAGAAATGCTTAAACCGGCGGAATTAGTACTAATAGCTCTTTTCTCTAAGTACAAAATAAGCAACCTAAGGGAACCGAAGAGCCCTTTGTGAGCCTGTCTCAATGGTGCTATTGAAATGCCATTCCCACAGCGCTACGCACAGATAACATCTTTAACAAAGGGCGTCAATATAATCACACAATCAATAATTGCCAATAATAACAGCTAACCGGCCACGTGCAAGAGGTCAGTACTAACGGTCCCCTTAGGTCGAAAAGAATGCACACTCGCCCTCCTCAGCCACCCCTAACCAATAATGGAGCCCTTCCACAGAGTACAAGACCTCCAGTGCACATCACACAATGTATAACTTTACATACTTGCCAACATTCTGTAACCAAAAAGATGTAGGATTTTTGAAGTTTCAAAAATTAGCAATTCCGATAACAATGACATCACGGGAAAATACATAACATACATTGTTGGCACCATTGACTTATTCTAAAATACACAACCCATCAAACAGCACAATATGGAAAGATGTTCAAATGTTAAACATTTATAATTCTGAATGGTAACTTAACACCAAATTCAATAACATAACTTCACAGAAGGTAATTACACAGAGCTGGTGGGAAACGTTTGCCACTCCTCTGTAGCAGCAGCCCAGGCAGTACATATTTATTGCAAGTTGAACCCTGAATGACATGGTGACTGATACCCTCCGCCCCTCCCCCCTTAGTCTGATGGGCAGATGTTGTGTGAAGGTGTTACACTCTGCCACTTGCCTTCGCTGGTGGTTCACCTAAGGGCTGTCCCGGCCAGAGTGCAGGACAGTCACGTAGCTGTCAGGTCAGTGCATTGGTCTGAGCCAAATCAAAGTGATCGCCTACCAGTCCACTGTACAGACAGACTAATTAATGTATTGCATGCTTTGTCCTGGAGCTTGCCTTATAGTCACATACATTACTTGCCACTGTAAAAAGCAGTAGGATCTGTCACTGAAATATGTAGGTGGTAGGACTGCTTAAAAAGCAGTAGTCTACTGCCTAAATCTGTAGGGTTGGCAAGTATGACTTTACCAAATTAAATTACAGAGAATGATTTTACAAAAAAACCTTTATAACGAAAGAATGTTGAATTTCTTTTATTTTTTAGTGGGGGGTATCCACCCAAACCCCCTGTTACCCTATGCTTTTAACCACAACACACACCGTCCATCCACTTTATCCCCTTACCCCACACAACATATATTTTTGAAAAAAAAAACGATATGTGTACCTTATTAAAGTCATTCTCTGTTTTGTATTCGTCAAAATCACTGGATACCCTTATATTATGTTAGTATGCTTTTGTAATGTGCCAAATGACCACAGTAGTAGTTTGAAAGCACTATAATGTGATTTGGATATTTGTGTTGGGTTTGAAATGAACAGGAGTTATATATAGGGTATCCAGTGATTATAAAAAATACAAAATAAAGAATGAAATTCAAACGAATAAAAAATAACAAAAAAATACTGAATTAAAAAATATATATATGTGGCGGTGGGGTAAGGGGTTGAATCTGGTGGGGAGGGGTTTGGAGTGGGGGTTTAAACATGGGGAAACAGGGACCTTGAGGAGGGGGGCCCCCAAAAAAGAAAAGAAAATAGATATTTTTTCGTTGTCAAAATTTATTTCTTCATTTTTGTATTCGTTAAAATCACATATAACCTAGAAAATGTACCTCCTTCATACTTTCAGACTTACACTCGCCAGAACAGTACACACATCATCAGCTGCATACTCATCTACAGTACTTGTCACTAACATTTGTATGTGCCATGTCTTTCCTCTGCCGGCTTTCTGTTGAGGGAACTTTAGCGCATCTCCCCATCCAATCAGATTCCTTACTTTGATGGATCTTGAACCCTGGCCCAGCTCCCTTTGCTTGAAGGGGGATACCCCTTGACCCCATTCCTGATGTTGACCCCTTTTTTGAAGGGCCCGACCCTTTATCTGCTCATTGCCTTTTCTCCACCCTGCCCCACTCACTGGCTTTCTCCGCTTCTGCTTTCTCCACCCTGTTGTGCGTGTCTGCTTGGCCCCACCCATCTGTTACGTCTGACTCAATTACCACCATTCTCCACCCCGACCAGCTTTTATCCACACCTTCATCCCACCCAGTTCCACTCAATTCCTGTGCCGTGCTTTGTGGCGCGGTAAAGACCCTGTGCAGCAAAGCTGTTGTGCACGAGTCTTGTGCCCCACAGCCGTCGTGGCAGAGACTTGTTACCACATTTGTAATATCAGCTGACACATGATGCACCCTTTGCCTAGATATGTGACCATTTGCTCTGCCAGTGACCTTTGTTTTTTTTTCTTTTTTCCCTGGCCAATATGCTTTAATGGCAGGGGTCAAGTCAAGGGTACACGCGGGTGGATGGAATCCCCCAACTTTTAACAGGAACCCCCACTTTTTTCAGAGGGCTCCCTGATATGCAAATTTACAGTGACACCACATTCAATTGGTATATTAATGAGTCGCCCCACTTATTTTTAAGGACTTGATTCCTGTATTGTGAAAGTAACAGCGACTCTCCACCCTCTCCACCGAGCAATCTGCATTGCCCATGTTTGGGTGAATTATGGTGTTGAAGCCTATGTTTGCTTCTACGACTTCATAAGCACAGCCTTGGTAGGGAAGAGCAATGGATGTTCTCCTCTTAAAATGGAGCACCTGTAGGAGCTGGGTTCTAATATCGCCCGACACCTCCAATGATCCAATGCCATTTTTGGATTCTTCGTGTTTCAGTGTTTTCTTTTTTTTCTTTTATTTTTCCATTTGCAATGAGTAAAAATCAGCAATTGGCCTTATGGGGTCACAGCTTATCTACTTTTGGGATTTTGGGGCAGCGAAAAAAGGTACTATTTGTTTATATTTTTTCTGGAAAGCAACTATCCTCCTGTCTTGGTAAACAAGGAGATCTGACTGTGTACTTAAGAGTTTCAGATGGTGAGTTCTAGGATTAAATAAATCTTCTGCCAGAGTCCAGCAGTAGTTCTATAGTTTCCTTGATGTTGTGCACTAGCACCTTGAATCGTATCTTGTGCTGGATGGAATTACCAATAAAAGATCTCAGACCAAATAACGGAACAGAATCAAAGAATATGGCAAAGTACTATTTTATTCTTATTTCAATAAAGCAGGGTCCACTGACAAACATCGACTGACGTTTACAAACACACACAAACTTGATTGCACAGGGGTCTTATATTCCAATATGCGTCATTTATGATAACCTATGTGGCAAACCATAAAACCTACTTGTCGGAGGGATTGGTTAAGGGAACATATCTACATATAGAAAGTATATGGGTTAGTACTTCATTGGTGGTCTCTTATCTGTAAAACACACCACGAACTACCTCTAAATACAAATAATACTGATTATAGTGGACAAAATGGCAGTGGATTGGTCTATGCAGCATTGTATAGCAGGTTGCCCCATAGACTCACTGATTAGTTGGCATCATATCCAAACTTGAACTTTCGGCTCGCTAGCAGCACATAAGGAAATCGAAACCTAGATGCTTGAGTTATGTCAGATTACTCCCCACTTTACCAATTAGGTCATCATCTCTCATCAGTTTGACCATAAGCTAAAGTTTCCTGTCTGTAGTTGACCATGCCGTTGCTCTGTTCTAGAACACTCAAGGGAGTATAAGCACATCATTCATCTTCAACCGCAGCTTAATGAATAGCCCCCCCTTGTTTTCATGGTCTTCATCACATGTGAAGAGACCACAAACGTGTCCATTTCGACCTCCTATTTGCTTCTATTTGATTTTATTCAGCTGGGTGTTATTGCTCCATTGGCCTCTAGAGACTTGCTCACTCCATCTTGTATGAGCCTCATTCACGGTTAATTGTCCAGTACTTGACTCTTTTCTATGTTTTCGTTAATCTAAGAGAAATGTGTCTTACGCTCATAACATTATCCGTCTGCCTCCCTTTGTACTCTGCAGTTATTTTTTGAAATAGCATCCTTGACCCAAGGCCAACATAGACTCCTCTTTGTTTGCACTCAGAGCTTTTTCCAGAATCTCATGACTCTTCAGCGCTGGTCTGTTTCAGAAGTAGTTAGAATAGATCTTCAGACAAGCTGACGTCCATTTTCCATTCATGGCCGTCCTTGCCACGTTATATATTCCTCTACAGCAAGCTTCTGTCTACCTTGCGTTGCTGTGTATTTACATTTATTGGTCACAAGTTACTTCATCTTCTCTTTGCATACATGATTACTTTATCATTTTGTACATGTTTCTCTTGTCACTTCAATTACATCATCCTTCTTAAATATTTTCATATCGTTTCAGCATATTCTCGTATATTTTCTTCATGACATCACTCTATTCCTATCAGATGCTACTGAGCACTCCATGAGGTCTAATTATGCGTGCAGTCATCCATTCACTCTCTCAATGTGTGGGTATGATATGATATGGCATTTTTAACAAACCTATACACAAGTGTTTCAAAGCGCAACAAGGCAAGGAAGTGGGAACAGAGGGAGGACAGAGACAACGATCTTACTAGGCCAAATGACATTGAGATTGCACAAGTGCAGGGGAGGAGGGAAGAGGAAGGTGCCAGGAGAAAGGGGAGGGTTGCAGTGATGTACATGGGATCAAACCAATAACAAGAAGTGCGGTCAGCAGGTGGTAGGTGTAAGGGTAAGTGCAGACAGCAGGTGTCCAAAAGTGCAGGTAGGGGGACTGTAGGGTTACAGATCCAGACCCAAATGCAAGGGTTGCTGGGAGGCAGTGCGGCTGTGCAACTGGGTGGGTAGGGACCTGGGCCCGAAATCAGAGGATAGCCTGGTGACCAGTGCAGTATCAGACAGGAAATCAGCAGGGGAGAGGAAGAGAGAAGGCAGAAGCAAAGAGGAAGGTCTTGAGGTGCTTCCAGAACCGGAGATGGTTATCCTCGCATTTCAGAGAGGCAGAGAGGCAGAGAGGCAGGGAGGCTGTTCAAGAGGGAGGCCCCAGCCGATGAAAGAGATCTACCACCAACTCATTGCTTGGAGAAGCAACTGACCCTGAGGGAGTTGGAGGTGGAGGAGCAAAGAGCACTAGTAGAAAGGTATTTACAAATAGAGAGTTGGAGGTATTGAGGACCCCAAAGACCTTGTGGACAATACACAGGGTCTTGAACTTAATCCTTGCAGCCACTTGGAGACAGTGCAGAGATTTCAGTGCTGGAGAGATACGATCCCTGGGCTTGAGGCCAAGGACGAGTCTTGCAGTCCTGTTCTGGATGAGTTGCAGAGGGCAGAGAGTAGAAGCAGGGAGATTTAGAAAGAGGCTGTTGCAGTTGTACAGCCTTGAGAAAACCAGAGCTCTAGAGACAGTGAGCTTCTGGGGGAAGGAGAGAAAAGGATGAATACCTCTGAGGAGGTGCAGTTGGTAGTTCGACTTCTTAGAGACGTCAAAGATGTGAAGAGAAAGGAGAGTGTGGAGTCAAAGATGCCTAGAGGTTCTTAGCCTCACAGGTGGGAGCAGGAAGAGGGCAGAGAGAGGCCGGCCAGAGAGTGACAGGAAAGAAGGGTGCAGGTGTGCAGATGAGGAGAATCTCAGTCTTACTGGCATTAAGGCAGAGATCATTAGTGGTACACCACTCCTGGATAGCAGACAGTCAGAGATGAGAGAGGAGACGCGGTGGCAGAGGGGAGCGTGAAAACAAGCTGAGTGTCATCCGCATAGCACTGAAAGTTGGAGCAGAGCGCGACAATGCGCTCGGCGAGAGGTGCCACGTATTGGGGAAATCCACAGGTAGAGAGTGTCATTATCCCATTACGGGCCCAGCATGGTCAGGCCAGGGGAGAGGTGCTTTCCTCCATCCTAGAGTAGGGAGGTGGTGGACAGGTATGGTGGCTGGCTGGCGTAAGCGTGTAGGCAGGGGCAAGGCCGCAATTTGTACAAGCATGCCTACCAAGGGAGAAGGAACACTCAGCACGTGCAAAGGAGCGCCGAGCATGTGCGAGGAACCAATGCCCCTGGCAGTCCAAAGCTGACATGGCGTGGCCCAAGGCTATAAACCACGCCCGGACTACACCCTGTGCTTAGCGTTTCTTCTGCTCATTTCCCGGAGCAGTGTCTCGCTTACCACTCCTGCTCTCAGTGTATCTGCCAATTAATTTACGTGGATGTGAAGCAGTGGAAACTCACCTGAAGAAACTCACCTGAAACGAGGATCCACGCCTCCACATAAAGGCTTTGTCTCTGCGTTCGTTTTGGTGTTTTCCCAAACAGCACCATAGTCGACCGGTGGGGCTGCTTATCTTGGACATTGGTTCTTCATCGCCTGCTCATTTTGGTTCTTCTTCTTTTCTCCGACTGTTGTCATTCCCGCAGGAACCAAGGACCTGAAAAAGAAAAGCAACAGTGTGAGAGATCCCATTCTGTTCTTCGACCGCCGCCCACCCCCAGTTCCTAGTGTGCTCACCTGTGCATTGATTCCAGCTCTGTTCCTTCGGCATCTCATCACAGCTCCTGTGAAGAAGAAAGACAAAGAAATTGTGAAAGTAAGCTCAGTCACGTTACCAAACAAGTTTGCAAGCACAGCAAGTTTGACACCCGTGTGTAACCAAGACCTACCTGTTCACCACGTTTGATCAAAACTTACCTGATCACTGTCGTATCCTGTGTGTCGCAGCCGGCCTGGACCATGCACCTTTAGTGAAGTAACTGGAGGACGATACGTACCCGAGGACCAAGACCGTAGTTGCAAATAGTACGGTGAGCAGCGCTCACTTCGTGCCAGCCAGCCAACCTAGGCTCTGAAGGGTAGGGGCAGAAGGGGAGGTCCTGCGCTTATATTTACCCTGTACTTACCTTTAGGTCACCCAGACCCCCAGAACGATACATCCCAAAAGTCCCGAAACCACCCAGGTCCCTCCCAACCTCACTTTCCCCTGGGAGTTAATCTCCAGTCAACTAGTGGGGGCTGGGGCAAGTGTCAGGGTGAAGGCAGCAAGCTAGCGGGCTTCACATCGGTACAGACTGGACCAGGCACTCATGCAGGGCACCAGAGGTAAGCGTGACAGATAGTGAGATAGAGGAAAGGAAGGACCCAAGTTGGACCAGGGAGGGTCGATCAGAGAGGAACAAGGTCAGCCAGGCCAGGGCCTGATCGGTGATACCCAGGTCATCACAGAGACGATTGAGCAGGATGGCATGCTTGACCGTGTCAAAGGCAGAAGAGAGATCGAGTAAGATGAGGATAGAAGGGAGATTAGAATCAAGGTTAGAGAGCAAGTCTTCACGGATGTTCAGGAGAGCAGTTTCCGTGCTTCTGGCTGCTCTGACTCCAGACTGATGCTCATGGAGACAACCAACAGATTCAGTGTGAAAATTAAGCTGGGAGATGGCCAGCTTTTCCAGGAGTTTTCCCAGGAAAGGAGTGATGGAGATCGGGTGATAGCCGGGCAGAGTGGGCGGCTGAGGGTTTCATGAGAAGAGGGTGCACAAGAGAGTGCTTCAGGGGGGAAGGGAAGGCTCCAGTTGAAAAGGAGTGGTTGCAGAAGTCAGCCAGGGCAGGAGCGAGGGTGGCAATTTGGTACTTGATGGTTTTGGAAGAACAGGGAAGAACCTGTTTTGACGAGACTTTCATAGATCGGACTTGTCTAGAAACCTTGTCAGGTAGAACAGAGGAAAGGAAGAGAAAGAGGGAGGAGAGGTGGCCACAGAGGGCTGGAGGAAGAGAAGAGAGTAGAGGGAGGAGGAGGGGACGAGAGGGTGGACAGGATGTCCTGGGTTTTAGAGATGAAATAAGAAGCCAGGGCCAGGGAAAGGACCTGGGAGGGGACAGGAGAGGTAGACACTGCAGCAGGATTGGCCAGATCCTTGCAGATTTTAAAGAGTTTGACCGAGTTGTTAGATGCCGCAGAGACGCATGCTTGGATGTGGGCTCTCTTCTTAGTGTAGACAGAAAGCCGGCATTGCCTTTGGTGCAGGTAGCAGGCCAGTTTGCTAGAGGATGCACAGGAAGCTAGCCATTTCCTCTCAGCCACCCTGCACTTGCGTTTAAGGGGGGCGAGATCAGAGCCGTACAAGGAGTTGCACTTGGCTTTGGGTTTGAAGCAGATCCTCATGACAGGGGCAAGCACATCAAGAGTATCAGAGGTAGAAGAGTGGAGCATGGAAAGGGCTGTGTCAGGATGTGAGTCAACCAGAGGAGGAGGGGGAGAGAAAGTGGCAGCGAAAACCTCAACTGACACACGCTTCATCGGTCGAATGACCGAGAAGGTAGGTGGCAGTGCTGGAGTTGGCTTGGCCTGAGGGGTAGAGAGGGAGAGATGGGAGGAAAGGAGAAAGTGATCACTCTAGGCTAGAGGAGTGGTGAGGAGGATAGAAAGGGGGAGGTCTGAGGAGATCAGAACATCCAGAGTGTGCCCTGCAGAGTGAGTCGGGCCACAGGGGAGAATAGAAAGAGAGAGAGAGAGTCACAGAGGTTGTGAAAGATAACAGAGGGTGGGCAGGAAGTATCCAGGAGGATGTTAAATTCTCCAAGAAGGAGGAGTTGAGTGGTCGAGGCCAGGTGGGAGGAGGAGAAGTCCGCCCACTCAGAGAGGAAGGAGGTGATCGGACCAGGTGGCTGATAGATAGTAGCCATGGTAAGAGAGTGACCATGAGAGAGAGAGAGAGAGAGAGAGCCTGCAGACAAGGCATTCGAAAGAGGAGTAGGCCTGCATAGGAATGACAGAGGCAGGAATCCACTCCGGGAACATCAAGGCCACACCCCCTCTGGAACGGTTGGATCTGGGCGCAGAGAGGATCTTGTAGACATCAGGGAGGAGAGTGTCAAAGCTCATGACAGAGCTGGCCGTGAACCATGTCTCACTGAGACCGAGGACATCGAGATCAAGTTCTTCTAGGAGGCGGCAGATGTCAGAGGAGTGTTTGACAGCTGAGCGAGAGTTGAGAGAGACAATATGGAGAAGGTTGCCAACCTTGAAAGGCTTCCGGGGAGGGGTACAAATCAGAGGTATGCCCTGCGGAAGTGCAGAAGGAGCCCGAGGGGGGCAGAAAAGGAAGGAGGAGAACGCAAGGTAGCCAAGGAGGAGGCAGAGGGGGGAGGCAAGCGAGGTACATTCAATATGGTTATCTGAGTGCATAACATCTCTCATACACATGATGCAGAATAGGGACAACACAGGGGGTCGCACATGGAGCTCTTCTCCTACTGTTCCAGGATGACGTAGTGAGGGCGCGGGAGTTAAGGTATATGTGTCTACCTTCTGCTCTACATTCCCCCCTCTGGTCAAGTCCTCAACAACATTCCTCTCTTCATTCTCCTTTTCATTTTCCTTTATCATCTCTTCATTTGATCGTTCTTTCGGATCTAGATGTTTGTAACACCCCCCAGGTGACCTGCAGTGTTTATATGTTCATCCACACTCCAGGTCATGTGGCAACAAACTCCTGATGGTGGACATAATACCCAACGTCACAAATGTTTTTTTTATAATCCTTAGGGTAATATAACTTAATTCATGGAAGTTCAAGGAGGATTTTCTTTATATTCTCATGAGGACTCTCTTCACTTTGCATCTGTTCCCCAGCTCCAGCATCTATGTCAATTATGATCTTCATTCCAATAGCTTTCTTGGCTGTCTTTTTACATTGTCTCAAGATGATCCTTATAAGACAGAATCCTAGAAGTACAAACACTAGTACTGCTCCAGGTAATTTGAAGGCATCCGCCACCCAAGTTGGAATCCATGAAACAGGGATGAAAATCAGCCATCATCCGCGGGCTCAACAACTTCATCCTTCATCTTTGTGTGCATAGTTGACAACATCATTATTGCTTCTGTCAGAGTGCCATTATCTTCATCATTGGCAAGTCTAAATGTGCAACAAGAAGACCCGATCTTTGCGCACACGCCTCCTTCCATTGCTGTAATCAAGCCCAGGACACACCTGTTCTGGAGGGTCGGATGCCTGATTGGCCGCAATTCTTCTCTGTTCACATTAAATCCTTTTATTGTCGTATTCATCGTTTGCAGCAGCTCCCATCTGGTTATCTGTAACCATTTAGCATTCACTACAGTCAGAATTCCTGGCAGGAATATTGAGCTGAATATCACTGCTACCCTACAGAACAACTTGTGATCATCCGGAATATCATAATAGGCTTCTATTGATTTTGATGAAAAGTAATTACTGCTCCATTTTTGAAAAGTCTATAATCTGCAGGTCACTTTGTGGTACTGCTAAAGCTAGTATACTTACTACGCCTCCTCATTTTGGTGGCATACTTTATGTATGCTCTTGACCCACAGGCCCAATAATGATCCATCAGGACTGCAATCCTTCTTGCCTGCTACATCAAAAATGTGTCCACACTGGAGATTTTCGCTAACTTTCACTGTACCATTATTTCTGAAACATAAAGACGCATTCTTCAAGGGTAGTATCTGCAATGGTCCTCCCTCATCGTCAACCGATGTCAACAATCTTGCAATCTTCGGTCATTGATCTTTTCACTCTTTTTCTGCATTTGCCACAACTACTTCACACTGTCCAGTTAATGCTGCTGCTTTGCAGACAGCCAGTCCATCAGCCCATCCTTCAGGAGTAAGCACTGTTCCTTTGATTTGTAGTTGATCTCTTTCCCAGCATTCTCGTATTTCCTTCCCATTCTTATTGTTCCATTGCAGCACTGTGTCTTCTGCAATATTGAATCCTGCTCCATTTATTCCAGGCTGTTTTATTATTTGATGCTTTGTTTCTGTCTTCTCTCTTGTCTTTAAATCTTGCACATAAGTGTCTTCTCTTTGAGATGTAGGTTTATTCATCCACACTATGGATGCTGTTCTATCTTGGAACTGTCCTCTTGTCAGGCAAAGTGTGAGATGTGTCAGGCAATGTGCCTTTTTCCCGGATAATTCTGTAGCTATTAATATTTTACAGGTTCCTAAAGCATAAGGTATCAGGAAAAAACACATCAGGTTTCATCTGACGTTCGTTTTCCCACCTTTTTCATGTGCAGATACCATAGGTTATTTTTTAAATGAGCCAAATTCTCTAGATATGTATTTATATCTTTATTATTTTTCCAGCATCCCTTTTAAATTGAAATAGAAGCCTAGTGGCATTATAAAAAAAGACTGTTTATGATTCCAACAGGAATAATAGTAACTGGCTCAAAATTCCCCATCATGTCTGCATCATTTTTCATAACCTGTCTGAATGCCATAAAATTCAGGAGGAAAATACAAATCATAATACAAAATTATATCATAATTAGTATTCCATGAAAGCCCATTGATTTCCTTGATGGCAATGAATCTCTTTTTTCTTAAAACAACCTAATTGTGTTTGTAATTCTGAGTACCTAACTGTGTAATTCTTTATAAAGCACACTTTCACAGCAAGACCTGCAAGATGACATAATTGTTTTTGGGATTCCCAAAAAATGTCACTACATTCACGTATCTTCTCCCTAAAGCTGGGTACAACTATAATATGTAGGTAAAAACAGCTAACAGAAATGTGTGTAATGTTATTGCAATAGGTAACAAAGAAATAGAGTGTGCTTTTCTTCTTTTTTTCTTTAACAGTTCAATGTAATGTCCCATGGGTCTGTCCAAAAATAAAGCTTCAGGATAACTGCAGGTCTTTTTACTGCTCTTCATATGCTGAAAGATCTTGGTCTTAGTTAAAAAAATATTGTCATGCTATTTACTTTCCTTGTCTTTGCTTTTGGCCATCAAATGAGTCTTCTCTTGTTTCACCTTCAGTATCTTCAGGAGGGGTCAGAGTTTCTCCTTTATATGGTTTGATGTCATGCAGATGCAGCCACGCTCGCCTTCCTTTTCATTTTGCAGCTGTTGGGGTAACTTCTTCCACCTCATACAGACCTTCAAAGCGGGTTGTGCACAAGTGCATATGAAATTGAGCACCAGCACCTGATCCTCTGGGTAAATGCTTGGTTGTTTGAACACATCTTTTACTTCAATGGATTGTCTTTGTCACTTTTCTTTGACCTCTCTCTGTGGTTTTTGATTTGTTGAGAAGTGAAAGAAACACTTGAAGTCATTGTTGTTAGGTAATCATGCATATCATCTTCTAATACCCACGCTACACTGTGGGCATCAGTTTTTAACCTAGTTGGAGGAGCAAGAGGAGTTTGCATGCAGCGTCCAGTCACCAACTCATGAGTTAGATGGTGATCTGAGCCAGGCTGGTTTCTAAAGGCCTATAGGGCAATGAGTAGGCAATGTAGCTATCCCTTCTTCAAAGTCATTTTGACCTTTCGCTATCCTTTCCTTCAACAGTTTGTTCAATCAATCGCAAAAACCATTCGCCTGTGGATGGTACACAGAGGAAAACGTATGCTTAATGCCTAATAGGAGAACTATTTGCTCAAAGAACTCACTTATAAAATGCGCTCCATTGTAAGACCGCAAAACCTCACACACACACCCCATCTTGGGAAGACCTCACGTACAACAAACTTGGCAGCACATGTGGCATCAGGGTGTGTGCAAGGACCTGCCTAGATTAATCTAGAAAAAGGACATACCACGACTAGCATATATCTGTAACCGTTGCATGTCTGCAGCCTATTTACATAATCTATATATAGGTGATGGAATGGGCGATTGGGTCTGGGAATTGATCCTCTCACTGTTCACAAAGTGCGCCCTGACATACATTTCTGGCACATGATGATAATCACAATAAACTGTGCCACATGTTCTAACAGACTGGGTGAACCACTCTTCTGCAATTGTTGCAGCAAGACTCTCCCGTGTTATATGCACGGGATAGTGGAGTTGCTCCAATGCTATCCTCAATAATGCTAGAGGCATAACTGGCTTTCTAGTGCTATCCTGTCCCAGGTGGGGGATAAAGAACATCCCTGTTTCTTCCATTTCTCATTTTCTTCTTGTGGTGCTTGTTCTTGTATCTCAGTTAGCTGGACAATAGACAGCATGTTAAAGCCCTCCTTTACCAACCTGCATAGTCCTGTCATCTGTTTAATACTTGCAATTTCAAAATTAGTGATCTCTGAAAAATAGGCTGGTTTTTTTTTGGCTTCTAAAGTGGCGGCTTAGTTTCTGCTGGAAATTACGTCTTCTCTTTTAGTGTGGGCTGTACATTTTATAACTGCTAATATCAATGGGATTGCTAATACTTCAATACCTTTATCCAATAGGGCTGCATGTTGCACTGGAGTGCTGTCTACGTGGAGGAATCCCCTCCTTTTCCATAATAATCCTTCCCTACTGGTTCTGCTATGAACATTGCTGGGTTCACTGTCTTGCATACAAACATTTTAATCACAGGATTTAATATAATTACCTCGTATATTGATGCTTTTTGTGTGGTCAATGTACTTTTAGACTCTTGAAGTAACAAATAATGCATGCTCTACAAATAGTGTTACTGAACACCCCATTGTTATACTTGAAGCTTTTTTGATCGCCAATGAATCAGCAGCTAATAACTGCTCACCAGGATAATGTCCTTTCATAACTGAATCTAGAATTCCACTATAACAAGCCAATGGTTTATGCCCCTGTCCTAATGTTGTTTTCTGTGTAAGGACTGTTGCCATGATTTCTCCATTTGAATGAGAAAATAAATAAAGCTCCTCTTGATAATCTGTAATTCCCAACACAGGGGCTGTACTGATTGCCTTTTAAAATGATTTAAATCCTTCACTCATCTCATCTGTCCATATTATTTTTCTCTTGCCCTCCTGTGCTTCTTTGATCCTTTAAAAAAAAGGTTGCATTTAAGTACTGTAATCCAAAACCCAGGCCCTAACATAATTGCATAGTCCTAGAAACAGTTGCATTTCCCTCCCTGTTTTAGGTGCTATCGTCTTCATTATTGCTTCTGCTCTCTCAAGTGTCACTATCCTTCCCTCATGAGAGATCAATTGGCCTATGTACAAGACCTCTTTCTGGCAATATTGTAACTTCTCTTTGTCTACTGTATACACTTTCTCTGAGAGTATAGTCATGATCTTAACTGAATCTTCTCTGCATTTTTATTCTGTCTCACGGCGCACCAAAATGTCATCCACATATATGAACTATTGCGCTTTCAAATTCTTGGCCTTGGATGGGCTAATGCACAATATTGTCGCAGGATTTGGGACTAAAGAAAACTCAGCTTCGACTATATTGCGTAGAGGGCAAAGGTCCTATATAAATCTTCATGACCCTCTGGTCAATTTTCTCACTGGGCACATGGCCATATTAGATGAAGAGTCAGGTGCACCAATATGTGGAAATCAAAGAGGAACTGGTCTAAAATATTCCTTGACCCGCTTCTCTAGACATTGGGTATTGCTTTGCTTATGGCAAAAGAGCTCCTGGTTTAAGTTTGATTTTAACTGCTCCTACTCCTTTTAATAGACCCACATCATATGGACTTGTGGTACATAAAGTATTTGGTACTTTCTCTAAATATTCTTGGAGAAATGTTGGTAAATGTGTTACCATCATCATTCTCTGCAGTATTTCCCTATTCTCTACTTTACTCCAATAGGTGAAACTTTTGAAAAATACTAACTCATCATCTGAATAATCATTCTTAAACAACTGCTCATCTGTCAAATCTGTCAACCTACATCCTTCACTGAGAGCTATCACTGTTCTCCATCCTCTTCCCTCATCATCTGTCCCATGAAGAACCACTCTTTCCGCTCGGACCACTGCTGCTTCTAACTCTGAGGGAATAATCTATCCTTCTTCATCATCCAGAGGGATTTCTGGTCTAAACAAAAACTCATATTCTTAATAGCTTGTCTGTCAGTCTGGGCAACCATGATAATACAACATTCACTCCAGACAAACATCCTTCTGGACCTAAGGAAACTCCTGGCAATGCCTTCTGGCCTGTAAAGGCTAATATAAGTTCTTTCATAGTGAGATGTTTCCCTGGGGTGGAACACAAAAGGATATTGTCATGTTGAGTTTTGTCATCAAGTCACACCCTAATATATTAACTGGCATCTGCCTAGAATACAAGATTGGCACAAACACAGCATGTTCTCCTATTGAGATTGGTAATTCATCTGTAAAAGCAGCTAGATTATCGCCCCAGAAGATCCCTGCATATTCATGGAAATACCTAACATTGGATATTTTCCCTCATGGACACAGGAATGTGTTGCCCCAGTGTCTACAAGAAATGAGAATGTTTTGTCTCCTATCGTCACCTTGACCTTTGGCTACTGTTGGGAGTCTAGTGTCAAAGACAATAATGAACACATCATGTCGCTCTGTGGGCAGTCCTATTGTGGATATAAATTCATCCCTTTACCCGTTAAAGGGTTTCCGCCTACCACAGTCACACTCTCCAATTTGGGTGTGGGTGCTTGCTGAACTACTGTGGTACCATAGCCTGGTTTTATCTGTTGTGTTTGCATAGGCACTTGCTGTAACTGCCCTTGTGGTGTTTGCATTTGTAATGGTGCTTGCTGCATATGCTGTGCTCACGGCAGATATAACTGAGCCTGCATGTGATCTTGGACATAATACTCCTGTGGTTCTGTATTATATTGCGGAACATAGCCCATCCCCACTCTTGGAGCTTGCCAATTTTGCTGCATGCTGCCTCTGCTTCTACATGTCCTAGCTATGTGTCCTATTCTCCCGCAATTCCAACACTGCTGCAGCTGTCCAGTATTATATCCTCCCCTTCCCTGAGGGTTTTGAAATTCACCTCTTCTTCCTCCTCTAGGCCCATTCCCTCTTCCTCTTGGCCAATAATTGTACCCACGCTGATCTGGGGGATACATTACGTTACCTTGCTTTCCTGGTTGCATCTCCTGTGTCACCCCACCTTCATTACTCGTGAAATGTTTCTTCTCAAGTTTCTACTTTTGTTTCTGACAAGGCTATTGTTCCCTGCTTTCAATCTTGTTTTCACCCTTTTCACTCTACTGAAACTGCCCTTCTTTCCATTCTTGACTCTCTTTTATCTGCTTGTTACTCTAAACATTCATCTCTTCTTATTCTTCTCAATTTATACGCTGATTTCGACACTGTTGATCCTATCTTCCCTTTCTTCCTTTGGCTTTACAGGATCAGTTCTATCCTGGTTTAAACCATACCTGTCCCATAGGACATTCCCAGTCTCTTGGTCTGGGTATTCTTCTGATACGCTCCAACTCATTCACAGTGTCCTTCAAGGCACAGTCCTTGGCCCCTTCCTTGTCTCTCTCTATATTTCCCCTTTAGATGAAGTTATTTCCTCTTCTGGGCTTTCACATCACTTTTACACTGATGATACTCAGCTCTTTCTTTCTTTTTATTCATTCTCCACTGATATTCACACTCAACACTCCACAGTTCTTCTTGCCATCCAATCCTGGATGTTGGCTCATTTTCTGGGACTTACCGCAGCTAAAACTGAGGTATTTTTCTTCTCAGCAAATACTATTCCCAGCCCTCTCCCTCCTTCCTTTGTTTCTTTTCTCCTTCCCAATTATCTATTTCTCTTACGGCTCATAATGTAGGGCTCTACTTTGATTCGGAACTGTCCTTTAAGCATCACATTTCATTATCTGCACATGCTTGTCGTTTTCATCTTTACAATATCTGGAAAGCTTGTCTATTTCTAGATTTTGGTGGTACTAAGCATTTGTTATGTACGTTAATCTTTTCTCGTCTCTTTCACTGTTTTTCTGCCCTCTTTGGTCTTCCTCCTACCCGTCTGGCACCTGTTAAATCTATTTTCAATGCCTCAATACGCTTACTCTTTCTTCTAGCTCCTCATGACTCTATTTCTTCATCACTTTCCACTCTTGTCTAGCTTCCCTTCCAGGCATGTCTTAAATTTAATTTCCTATGCCTAGTTTTTAAATCTCTCTATGTGGGATACATTACGGTACCTTGCTGTCCTGTTTGCATCTCCTGTGTCATCCCACGTTCATTACTCGTCAAATGTTCCTGAGTTCCTCTCTTCTCTTCCCCTACTCGTACATTTCGTTCTTGTTCCCAATTTAATTTTTGTTACCCTTCATCCCCTTTGCCGCAATCCCTTTTCTGCTGTTTTTCGTTGATGGTTCCCATGCATTGGAATGCTCTTCCCCTTTCCCTTCACTCTATCACTGTACTTTCTTTGTTCCTTGACTCTCTTAAGTCCTCTTTATTTCACTCTGGTTAATATGGTTGCTAAAATGTTGTTATCACCGATTTTATGTACCGCCTGATTCTATCTACAGCGCTTTCATATACAATTCAAATACAATACAAAAATACAAATACTGCTCCCTCTATGGCTATTTTTGACAACTTCTTCTTAATCAACTTTGCTTCCTCTTGCTTTCTACTCTCAGCTTCTACTTGTTTTTCTCCTGCATTTATCGGCAGTGATGCACTGTTGTCAATTGTATTTCTGGCGATTGTTTCACTTACATTCCCACCTGTTTCTTCAGCTGCAGTTGCACTGGCTAGTGTAGTCCATGAGACAAAACGTGGTCAAATAATGCCACTGTTTTATTCCATGGGTTACGAATATCTTTAATATAAGAAACAGGGTATTCACCCCCCCCTCTTCCTAGTCATAATCACACCCATACACAAGCACTGCAATCATTAAATGGTGTTTCATCGTCTGTCGTGTTTTGTGCAGTCACACCTGCACATCCTGCTCGCTACCAAATGTCATCAGCTCTCTCTCCTATGGTGGCTGCCAACAGACCTTTTATGTCACTAATGGCTAACGTCATTCCTGATGTCATTCTTTCTAACTCATAAATCCATTTTCCCGCACCAGAAGTTAAACTCGATAATTTACACCTTCAATTATCTTTATTCATTTGTG
The DNA here is from genome assembly GCF_040938575.1 of Ambystoma mexicanum. NCBI lineage: Eukaryota > Metazoa > Chordata > Amphibia > Caudata > Ambystomatidae > Ambystoma > Ambystoma mexicanum. The sequence goes on from NC_090939.1 coordinate 829,266,879, forward strand.
CCCATGGTATATATTGTGATCGTTCCCCCCTTTCTCTAATAATGGGAATTGTGAACATCCTGTTCCATAATCATACCAGCCTTCACTCCTTGCTTTCCTGTTGGGGCTAGTCTCCCCCTTTTTTTCTTCATACTGATAATGCCCTTAACCTACTCATGTAAGGCGGGGATACACCTGCTGTACTGCACAAACGTTCTTGTGGTCGCTCAGCATATGGTGTTGATGCTGGTGTCCTCTTTTTGGGGTCCTGTGAATCTGAACATTTTACCCCCTTCTCTACACTTGATTAATTTGAAAATCTGCATGTGCCGTCTCTTTGCGCTCTCTCGTTTCCTTCCGTTCTTCTTCTCGTTCTTGTATGACTATTACCCTTTTCCACATCATCAAGATTTAGTCTACTTAAAGAAAGCATTCTGTGCTTTTCTATTATGACTTCATCTGATCTTCCTCCCATTTCCCTCGAAAGAGACCCTTTAACGTTCTTTGGGGTTTTACACCCTTCGTTATCCATTATTTGCCTATATAAATCCCCAAGTCTTTTCTCTATACCTTCTGCCTTCCTTTCATTAGCCCATATTGATACTCTTGGTACCCCTTGCTGATCGCTGCAGGGCTGTTGTGACCATCTCTCTTCCCTAAGTCTCTCTTGTGCTCCGATCGCCACTATGCTTTTATGACATAGATATTCTATCTCGTTGTCTTTTAGTCCCATACTTCTGTTCATTTCTTCTTCAATTCTCCTCATCTCCCTTAATTCATCTTCCTCTCACCTTCTTTGCAACCTTCGTTCTTCCATTCTTTGCACTCTCCTCTCGTCTCTTTTCTTCTAGCATTTCTTTTTCCTTCCTTGGCTCATATCTTCTTTGTTCTTCCCTTTATACTTGCATTCTCTTTCTTTCTCATCGTTATATGCTCTCTCTTCCTCCTTTTCTTACTTTTCCCGTTCTTCTGTTTCTCGAACCGCATCAATGGCCTTATCGTCCAGCTTCAGTTATATCTGTCCTCCCATCCACTCATTCTGTCCTATCGCTGTTCCCTAAGCTTTGTCCTTTATTTACTTCTGTTTCCCCGCTTCTCCCTCTATTACCATCTGTCTATCTTGTCTGTCCTTCCTCTCCTCATGCTGTGTACTTTCATCGCGTATCAATATATACTTGCGTTCTCTGTCTTTGCTCTCTTCCACATTGTCCTCACTGCTATAGGCGGGGCTCATATGTCAGATTAATGTACTCCGACGCTTCTTTCAATTCCTTTAAGGGGTAAAATACCTTCTCCTCTGTATCAATGCTCTTGTTTTCATGAGGGGAGAGGGGAGCCAGAGGTGTTTTTTTATCCTCCCCATTCTGCTGATTAAGCATCCACTCCTTCTCCGCTGGATCTTCTTTCTCACTCTGATACATTCACCATGACTCCAAAATAGCCAAACATTTCTGCAGCTTCTTTCCCTTATGTGTGGAATGCAAATATGTCATGATATGATATGATATGATATTTTATTTGTATGATGCTCATATACAAGTGTTTCAGAGTGTTGTGTGGTGCTTGGGGTTATGGGAGAGAATAGCAACGGAACTCTTAGATTAGAACTCTGTCTAAGGTTCTGCAAGGGAATGCATAGCTTGTGTGTGAGGCAGTTGGAGAAGGCAGCATTGAGAGTAGGTTGGGGGTCTTCTGTTTGTACATCTTCTTGGAATAAAGTTCCTGATTGATACCATCAGACGTTTCCGGAGCATACTTTCATTGGCGACGAGGATGGGATGTAAATGTCAAGACACCCCCAACCATGGTCCTCGCTCTTTTAAAGGTGGAAGTACGGGCTGCCCTAGCATGGATTCATACACCGCTGTGCAGAGTTCAATTGTTGGAGAAAGGGAGCTGAACTACTCTGCCTCATGCAAGTTCAATTGAGCTCTTCACTTTTAAATGGTGTGCGCACTGTCCGTGGAAGCAGTCTCCCACTGAGTTTACTGGGGAGTTCATCTGTTGTTGTGAGACCGAGTGCAGCCCCAGTACTTATTGACTGCAGGACTGTACAGAGCACCCTGCGGTCGGAAGAAGGTACTGTGAATCTTTTTACATTTGTTGTCAGAAGAGGATTACCGGTACAGTTCCGATTGGCATTGTTTAAAAAGGCAGCGCATCATTTGAAATCATTGCTGCAGGCATTGCCTGAAAGCACGTAGCACGGGAGGTGTTGTCACAATCAGCAAGCAGTATTACTGACACTCAAGTGTTGTGGTGTATCCTGGTAAACATTGCGATGCCTTGTACTGACCAATATCTTTCTGCGCTGTACGCAAGGGAACGGAGCAGCGAAAGCTTTAATGTCACGGGTTTCAACGAGGATCGGCTTGGATGAGGCGCATCTCCACGGCAACTCATGCATGTGTGAGGATCTATGTGCACTTAGCATCCCGCAGTCGGAAAGCCGTACGCCCAGGGCCCATTCAGGGGAGGCGTTTCAACAGTGCTTTCTTGGAGTCCTGTTGCAATTACGAAGAATTTTGGACCCGCAAGGGAAGGGAAGTGGCATTTGGTCATAGCGCCTGGATCAGAGAAGTACTGATGCGATGGTCATAACACCTTGATGACCAAGAGAGTACTGTTGTGAAAAGTTGACGACATTTGTGTTCAGTTAACACTGTGATTTTGTTTTTGTTGGTCCTAGTGGATATTGAAACAGCACCATTTGATCTTTCTTTCTTTTTTTTCCCTATACTGTGGAACATTGTCAGTGTGTGTCAAGTAGCCTTGTGTGTTTACACAGCATATTGAGTAGTCTTGTACCTGAGTGCTACTCACCTCTCACTTTAGTTGGATATTTTCAGTGAAGGGGAACACTAACATGGCTATGTCGGGGGTACCAAGCCTCCCTTTGTTTATGCCCTCCCCTGGTACTCCAAAGGTCAAGTGGATGCCATGGAAGAGGGTTTTTGCACTACATGAAGGTTGCATCAGGTAACAGTATGCCTACAGAAAGGAAAGTGTCATTGTTAATGCATTTTATAGGCTATGAAGGTCAAAGAATGTTTGACACATTACCGGATATTGATGAACTGGATGTGGATGGGAATGTAAGTTGTAACTTGTAAGTTTGGGTCCCAGCTCGATGAGCACACTAGGGACCAATTTTTGTTACATTGCTCGAATGACAAGATACGGCAGGAGGTTTGGCTAAAGGATGAGCCGAATCTCAAGGAGGTCAATGGAATAGCGAAGAGGGTTGAACATAACTTGAAATGTGTGTCGAAATTGTCTCAAAAAGATGCTAAGATTCCCGTGGGTGAGGCGTTAAGGATAGGTGATCAGAAAAGGGAATTTCACAAGGGTTTGAAAAAGAAACCAAAGGTCAAGAATTCCAAGGGGGGGACCCAGTCATGGAGGGAACGGCTGGGATGAAAGGGGGAAAAAGAAAAGATAGGTTGTACTTTAAGTTGTGCCAGTGCCAGGCATTTTGCTAATTCACCTATTTGTCCAGGTAGGAAGGTTGTATGTGGAAAATGTAAGAGGTGCAGAAATTTTGAGAACTGTTGTAAGAATTATAACATAGGCGAAGGGTGGAAAGAGTTGTATGTCGCAGAGGAAACGTGGCGGTCATCAGAGGCGGATGAAGATGAGAAGGTGGAGGTAGTCACTGTCAACATGGTGAAGTGTGAGGGTGAGGATGGCTGTGAACATCCGTATGCTGTTATTGCAGTGAATGGGAGGATGGTAAGAATGATGGCTGATTCAGGATCCAAAATAACACTCATGTTACGGGAGGTATATGAGAATGTTGTTGGAGGTATAGTTAGTGACTTGTTAGCATCTGATAGAAGACCGGATGGATATAACTGTGGCAAGATTGATGTGATTGGATTATGTACCGCAAAGTTTGTGTTCAAGAGTAGGGAAACGGAAGAAAAAATGTATGTGGCAAAGAGTGGAGAGACTCTCTTGGGTTGGAGAGAGCAGAGAGGTTTGCGTATACGATTAGACCTAAACACAGAGGAACAAATGCCAGACCTAGTGAGAAGCGAAGGATAGTTGATGGAGAAACAGTTAGAGAAGATAGGAGAAACAGAGAGCACCATGGGTGAAGTAGAGAGAGAGAGAGAGGGGCGAAGCAGGGGGTAGGATAGGCTAGGAAGAGCAAGGCAGAGTAGCACAATGTGATCACTTGGCCAATCAAGTTGAAGAGAAAAAGCATACAGTACAAACGCATGGGCACAGCAAAAATTCAAATTGCAGCAGCAGTTAAAACAAAGCTATACTCAAATTGGCAGCAGCAGTTAAAAAAACAGCTGGATTCGAATTGGCAGGAGTAGTTAAAAATATAGGTAGATTCAGATTGGCAGCAGTAGTTAAAACACAGCTAGATTCAAATTGGCAGCAGCAGTTAAAACACAGCTGGATTCAAATTGGCAGCAGCAGTTAAAACAGCTAGATTGAAATTGGCAACGGTAGTTAAAAACACAGCTAGATTCAAAATGGCAGCAGTAGTTAAAAACACTGCTAGATTCAAATTGGCAGCAATAGGTGCGATCACAGGCTCTATGAGTGGGATGGGGAGTGGGAGGGAAAGACAGACGGGTAGGAGAGTAATGGGTTGGAGGAGACTAACCCATTGCTGTGGTGGAAAAAAATTCTTGGTAGTTCAGGCTCCACTGAAAGTGTGGGAGCAGCATCCTCAGTGCTTCTGTGCAGGGGTGAAGGAAGTCCTTGAACAACGCACCAGTAGCGGACAGGGAGAAGACAGGGGCCTCGATGTGGGCCTTAGATATGAGGGCTGGCTCCCGCCTCCCAGGCAGTGTTAGCAGGAGAGAAATGCACACAGTGCTCAGGGAGGAACTCTGACGCACGAAACAGCTGATCTTCCTCGTGCTGTTCATTGGTAGAAAAGGACTCCAAAGGCCTAGATGTGGATCTTAGATACAAGGGCCGCTCCCGCCTCCCGGTTCTTCTGGTTGGCTAATGAAGGTTGTGCCAGCCAGTGGAAGCGGGAGCAGGCTTAGGGCAGGAAAGCTAGCTGGGACACATAAATCAGGACGGCCATAATGTGAGGGCCTTGTAGATGCTGTGGATTCATCAGCACAGTATATTTAAATCGTGCAAATAGACTTATGCACAAGGAAATTGTGTCGCTAGTGCTATTAACACCATAAATGACCAAATAGAATATCGGGAGGAAGGAGGCCTCGGTAATCAGGGTCATCCACAGCACCCCAAGAAAAAGTAGTCAGCCTACCAGCCAGTGGCAGCAGGAGAGAAATGCACATGGTGCTCAGGGAGGGACTCTGATGCAAGAACCAGCTGATCTTCCTTGCGCTGTTCATCAGTAGAAAAGGACTCCAAAGGCCTTGATGTGGGCCTTAGATATGAGGGCTGGCTCCTGCCTCCTGGGTCTTCTGGTTGGCTGATGAAGATTGTGCCAGCCAATGGGACCGGAAGCAGGCTTAGGTCAGGCAAACTAGCGGGACACAGAAATCAGGGCGGCCATGATGTGTGGGCGAAGCTGATGCCGTAGATGCATCAGCACAGTGATATTTAAATCATGCAGAAAGTCTTATGCACAAGGAGATCTGGTCGCTAGTGGTATTAACACCATAAATCCCCAGAAAGAATATTGTGAGGCGGGAGGCCTCAGTAAGCAGGGTGGGCCATAGCGCCCCAAGAAATAGTAGTCAGCCTTACCAGGCAGTGGCAGCAGGAGAGAAATGCACACAGTGCTCAGGGAGGGACTCTGACGCAAGAAACAGCTGATCTTCCTTGCGCTGTTCATCATACGTCGTAATACTGCTTTTTACAACAAACCCTCCGGGGGCCACAGCACAAGTGTTTTATTAGTCTGTTTTATTAGTCATGCCATTAACCCATTCGGAATGATACTTCCTTATCTTCGTTGTGTATCACGAAAATGTCCTGATTTTGCAAAATTGGTGTAAATTCGTCCAGTATTTTATTTTAAATGACCAAAATGTAAGGCAAAAAAATGTGTGATATGTCCGTTCGCTCCGCGGACGGACTTCCCGGTTCGCTCCGCAGGCAGTTCCCTGATGTCCGCAGACATGCGGTGTGTTCGCGGATTGGACGGCGTGGTGCGTGAAGTGCGTCAGATTTTCTGTGGTGCCCGCCATCTTGCATTCGCGGGCGAAACTTGGATTAAAAATTGTATTTAGTGGAGTGTGTTGGTGTGTAAGAGTGTTTGGGGAGGGTGGGGGAGTATGAGATAGGTTCAATGTTCTGTTTTTTTTATATGCTAGACTCTTTTGTTGTGTTCGATTTGTCTGCAGACAACACGGCTGTTCTGAGATGTTCTATATAAACTAAATGGTGGGGTGTTCTGAGGACAGAGTATGTGTCCATTTTGTTTGCAAGCAAGCTAAAATTGAGCTAAGAACACTTGCGGTGTCCTTAAATGTTCGTACATAAACAAAATGGGGGTGTCCTGAGGATGCTGTCCGTATTGTACTCTGGCAAGTTGAATGTGTTCTAAGAACACTCGCGGTGTCCTAAAAAAACCTGATTACTTACTAGTAATCTTCATTACTCCTAGTCCTACTCTTCCTTGTCACAGTACTGACAACCCTCCTCACCCTCCCTGCGGGGAAGGTCCCATGCTCCGGCTTGGTAATATGAAACTGAGTGATGTGGATGTGGGGGAGGGTTATAGGAATTTAAAGAAATAGAATAAGGTCCTGTGTCGGAGGCAGGGGCCTCATGAAGTAAGTACTGGGACGAGGAAGAGTGGACGTGGAGGTAATGTTTGCAATTAAAGAAAATGGGGGTGTTCTGAGAACGCTGTTTGTATTGTTCATTGTCAGGTTGAAAGTGTTCTAAGAACCCTCCTTATGTCTGTTGACATTACAATTTCCTATGGGCCTTACCCAACTTTTTGTCCACTAAACAAACGATAAATCAGGCTGCTGTGCGACAACATTATGTGATAATCCTATCACTTGCCCCGTAGACCTGGCTGACCTGCTTTTGCGACACTAAATCATATCTCCCGCCCCTAAGCCTGACATTATCAAAGCATTCATATTCCCCATCTCTCTCCGTGACGGTACAGGGTGCGTAGCCAAATGCGCCCAGTCGTCTCCAGTCCTACGTGACTTTACACAGAACACGGAAAACAACACAGATCATCTCACAACACAGCGTGCAACAATTCGGAATATGAAACTGTGATTTAAAAGCAAACAGCAAGATTGTACATTTCGTAAAGTACTTTTATTTGACATCAAATGTTTAGAGAATATTCAGCGATTTGCATTTGTCATTGCTGTCGATCCGCAAAAGTTCATCTTGAGTCACGCTCTGTTTCTTTGCGGTACACAGGGTGTTGGTTTATGATAAAAGAAGCACTATGGTCGCACTGATAGTCGGAAGGCTGTTCCAACAACGAGGCATTAGAACACCATAATGGTTGGTATGTTGCTTCTAGCTTCTAGTACCGCGTAAGGGCATATTGGTCCTTGGCAATTGTACCATAAAATGGTGAGGGTCATGAAGTTGTTTAGAAGTAGCTGCACCTGGCAGTTAAAAAATCCGTCGGCCGGGGTCTGAAAATCGTGGCATTGACAGTACGGAAGGACATACCTGTTTTAAAAAACATAAATTAGTCTCACCAGCCGATCTTCATTAAAAATATTCATTTTATTTATTAGGGTGTGAAACTATTTGCTAGTGAGGATAGTGCAACGGAGTATGTTAATTTATTCCCATTAACCCACCCTCTGTCCTCTGCCTTTTTCAGAGCACTCTAAGCGACAGGGCACCAATTCGGCGGTGATAGTGCGCGGTAGAAAACACTATGCCACATTGAACGAACAAGTACAACTTAACCGGGCTTTAACGCCACGCTATTGTTATTATATTCCGGTATAAAATAATCTAAAGGGTTACTTACATTATATTGGCATTTTCCATTGTCTAAGCGTAGTGCAGTCCCAAAATACGACTCCGTCTGTGTGAACGATTTTTCTCATAGTGATATAATATATAAAAGTGGTTTCGTTTCACAAATTTCATCCTTATCGTGTCTTATGTTTTTGCAACACTCCTTCAAAAGAAGTCTTTTAGAACTATCCCTGTCTGTCAAGGTAAAAAAACAATAGAACTTTATAGTGCAAGCTGTGGGCCTCTCCGGCACGCGAGCAAAAAATGGAAGCAGTTGACCTTCACTGTAAATGACCATAAATTCTTAGTTTGCAACATTCTGTGTACAGCCATCTCTGAGAAATTGCTTTTTACACTCCATCTTTGTATATTGTTTGCGTGCTAATAAAAAAAACTTTGTTAAAGGGACGTTATGGTTCCAAGTAAAACCGAAAAACCCCTGAAATTCGCCAGTTATGGTAAGCTAAGCAACCATAACTCGCGCCACCACCGTCCACTGCTAAGACTAACAGCCACGACATCAAAGATGACATCACAAATGTCATTGATGACATCACTGATGACATCACATGTGTATGTACTTTTCATGAAATATGTGTACAAGGGATTCTTATTATAATGTTGCGAAAAAAGTGTCAAGGATCATTGCAATAAATATCATACCCTTATTAGTGCTTTGAACGATGCATTGATATAAATAGCATTCTATTATGGGGTTTTATCTAGTATACTAAGCTACTAATGCAGAAACATAGCATTGTGTGCAGCGTACAAGATGAAGGTATAATATTCGTAATGTTAATATGTTGAATAATGAAATGATAATTGTTTTCTTAATAGATTTTTGTGTACTGTGAAATATGTAATAAGTAGCTAAAAAACACATGTATTACATAATTGATTTACTATAGAGAAAACACAAAGAGACAAGAACACATACCAATATACATATACATAGGGTAAATAGCAACTTTGAAACAGAGAAATCATCATTTACTTGCTTGAAAATAATGCTGTCTTTAAAGCTTGTGTCTTCCCCTATGTATATGTTTCATATGATGTGACTGGACTCTAAGGGAATTACTATAAGAACCTACTTGTAGGATACGTCTACAAATAAAATACAATTTTTAGTTTCTGACTGTTGCTGAAGAAAACCATGTGGCCTAGATATGTCAGCAAAAGAAAAAAGAGTGAGCCAGAAGAACACTTGCGGTGTCCTGAAATGTTCGTACAATAAGAAAATGGGGGTGTTCTGAGGACCTTGTCCTTATTGTTCGCTGACAAGTTGCATGTGTTATAAGAACACTCGCGGTGTCCTGAAATGTTCCAAAATAAACAAAATGGGGGTGTTGTGAGGACTTCTGCGTATTGTGTGACTGCTTAGCTGTATGCAATGAGGGAATGGCCCAGAGAGTGAAGTCGAAATGGTACAAGGGCTATCCAAGAGTTACGCGGTCTACGGACACCGCGGCTGTCCGTGGACAGGGCATGCTACATCTGGGGTTTTCCAGCAAATCCAGCATGGAAAGAAGACTGTAGGGATCAGCCAATCAGATGTTGAGGTTGTGGATTTGTGTTGAAAGAGACTGTGTGTAGTGAAGATGGCAGAAGTGGAGAAAGTCAGGGTGTTGGTGCTCAGAGATATGTTTGTGCATGGTTTACAACAGTATGCTCAATGCAGGCATGTTGAAAAGAATTTTGATGTTAAAGGAGTGGAGGTCGTGTGGAGCACTGTGCCTGGTTGCAATATACAGGGAATTGTACAAGTTTGTGAAGACATGGGCAGGATCAACAGTCCCCATGTGGTAGTTTTGCACTATGGTGCTTTCCGTTTGGGCTATGTCAGTGCCCCTACTTTGTTGGCAGATTTGGAACACTTGGTTCAAGCAGTAATGAACATCCTTCCAAATGCCAACCTAATATTTTCTGGATTACTACCTAGGGCAATATGGGACAATAGTTCTGTTTTTTGTCCTCAGCAAAACAATGCTAGGTGTGTAATCAACTGAGGCATGTGTGACTTCATGCTTAGAGCTGGTATGTTCTTCTGTAATAATGAGAATATTGATTCCAGTAATGCTGTTTATTTTAAAGAAGATGGCATTTCCTTATCTTTTATGGGAAATGCCATGCTGTTTTGGAATGTAAGGGTTGCTTTGGAGAAGGTTATGTGAAGATTTTAGGAGTAAAGTAAGAAAAAAAGAAAAAAAAGAAAAAATAACAGGTGTCTGTCAAGCATCTGCAAAAAACCCGCCAAAAAAGTCTCTTTTCAGAGACAACCTCAAAGGGGAAATGGGACACACTATTTAAATTTACATTCACCACGCTCAGATTTTCGATATGTCCGCGGACATGGCGGTAGTCCGCGGACATCGAAATAATTAGCTAGGGGTTCAGTATGTTCTATGTTACATGTATTTAAAGTCAGGGATATTATGGTTAAGTTGTGCTACTAAAAACCTATGAAATTTAGTAAACAAACTCTGTTAAAGGGACGTCATGGTTAAGTTTCGCTACTAAAAACCTATGAAATTCAGTAAAAAAACTTTGTTAAAGGGACGTTATGGTTAAGTTGCGCTACTAAAAACCTATGAAATTCAGTGAAACAACTTTGTTAAAGGGACGTTATGGTTCAAAGTAAAACCGAAAACCCTCTGAAATTCGGCAGTTATGGTAAGATAAGCAACCATAACTCGCGCCACCGTGCACTGCTAACACTAACACCCAGGACATCAAAGATGACATCACAAATGTCATTGATGACATCAATGATGACATCACATGTGCATTTACTTTTCATGAAAACTCTGTACAAGAGATTCTTATAATGCTGACCAAAAACTGTCAAGGATCATTGGGATAAATATCATGAGCTAATTAGTGCATTAAGCAATGCATTGATATAAATAGGATTCTATTATGAAGTTCTATCCAGTAAACTAAGCTACTCATGCAGAAACATAGGCAGTGTGTGCAGCATGCATGATGAAGGTGCCATATTCATAATCTTGCCATGTTGAATAGTGAAATGATAACTGCTTTCTTATTAGAGTTGTGCGTACTGTGAAACATGTAATAAGTAGATAATAAAACCCACTTAATACATACTTATTACAGACAAAACGCAAAGAGACAACAACACATACAAATATGAGTATATACAGGGACAGTGAAGTAAACAAAAAAGCAGAAGTAGTAGCATTGTCTTTATGCAGACAAACTATTGCTCTGTTCCAAAGCTGCTACTTACCATATGTATGTGTATCACATGATGTGACTGCACCCAAAGGAAAGGAGAGTGAGTATAATGTATACAAATATGAGCATATACAGGGAAGGTAGAGTAATAAAAATAAAACTATGAGAAAGTGCTGATAACCCTAATGATTATCTTCATGCACAGAAAGGATTGCTCTCTTTCAAGCCTGTGTCTTCCGCTATGTATATGTTTCATATGATGTGACTTGACCCTAAGTCTACAAATATAGTACCTTTTAAATTTGTACTTCCTGACTGTTACTGAAGAAAACTATGTGGCCTAGATATGTCAGTAAAGGGAAAAAAGGGAGAGCCAGACATGTGATGTCATCAGTGATGTCATCAATGACATTTGTGATGTCATCTTTGATGTCCTGGGTGTTAGTGTTAGCAGTGCACGGTGGCACGAGTTATGGTTGCTTATCTTACCATAACTGCTGAATTTCAGGGTTTTTTTGGTTTTACTTTGAACCATAACGTCCCTTTAACTAAGTTTTTTCACTGAATTTCATAGGTTTTTAGTAGCGCAAATTAACCATAACGTCCCTTTAATAAAGATTTTTTAATGAATTTCATAGGTTTTTAGTAGCGAAACTTAACCATAACGTCCCTTTAACAAAGTTTTTTTACTGAATATATATATACATATATATTTGCAACACAGTCCTCCCCCCTATTTTTGCCACCTTCGATGTTCTACATACATTCGCATCTCAGCTCGAGACCCTCAGCATCGATTCTCCCTCAATCAACCAGTTTGCCTTCTGTCCACGGGGCATGTGCGGGGACCGGACAAGAATTTCGTCAAAGGGGCATTTGTCAACCGTATCTTCTTTCACATGTTTTTAGCGTGCCGATCTCCACAGAAAGCTATGGGGGTCTTCTGCCTAAAGCCAGAAGAAACCGACAGTCTGGTATCCTGGGTCTGGGCACAGGTCGATTCGACCTTAAACCATCTGCACTGCTACCAAACGCTAGATGGATTTATCAATAAAAGATCTCAGACCAAATTACCAGACAGAATCAAAGAATATGGCAAAGTATTACTTTATTCTTATTTTAATGAAGCAGGGTAAACTCACAAAGATCGGCTGACGTTTGCACATACACACACACACACATACACAAACTTGATTTCACAGGGGTCTTATATCCCAATATGTGTCATTTATGACATCATCCTACCTGGCAAACCATAAAACCTATTGGTGGGAAGGATTGGTCAAGGGACCATGTCTATATATCGAAAGTATATGGGTTAGTACTTAATTGGCAGTCTCTTCAATAAGACACACCCCAACCTCTAAATATGTATAATACTGATTATAGCAGACAGAATGGCAGTTGATTGGTCTATGCAACATTGTATAGCAGGTTGCCATATAGACTCACTGATTGGTTGGCATCGTACCCACCCTTTCACTTTCAGCTTGCTAGCAGCATGTCAGGAAATCGAAACCCAGGTGCTTGAGTCATGTCAGATTGCTCCCCACATTCCCAACTAGGCCATCATCTCTCATCAGTTTGACCATAAGCCAAAGTTTCCAGTTTGTAGTTGACCTTGGTGTTGCACTCTGTTCTAGGAGATTCAAAGGATTATAAGCACATCATTTATCTTCAACCACAGCTTAATGAATAGCCCTTCTTTTCGTCTTCTGCATCACGAGTGAAGAGACCACAAATGTGTCCATTTCAATCTCCTATTTACTGCTATTTGATTTAATTCAGTTGGGTTGTATTGCTCTTTTGGCATGTAGAGACTTGCTCAATCCATCTTGTATGAGCCTTATGCAATGTTAATTGTCCAATACTTGGCCCTTGCATATGTGTTCATCTTCGTTAATCTAGATAAATGTGTCTCACGCTCATATTGTTATCCGTCTGCCTCCCTTTGGACTCTGCAGTTATTTCTTGAAATAGCATCCTTGATCCTAGGCCAACATAGACTACTCTTCATTTGAGCACAAAGCTTTTTCCAGCATCTCCTGACTCTTCAGCCCTGACATGTTTATGAGGTAGTTAGAATAGATATTCACATGAGCGACGTTCATTTTCCAATCAATGCCATCCTTGCCACGTTATATATTCCTCTTTAGCAAGCCTCTATTTGCCTCTTCTACCTTACATTGCTGCGTATTTACACTTATTGATCCACAAGTTACTTCCTCTTCTTTTTGCATACATGATTGCTTTATTATTTCGTACATGTTTCTCTTGTCAGTTCAATTACATCATCATTCTTATGTATTTTCATATCGATTCAACATATTCTCGTATATTTTCTTCATGACATCACTCTGCACCTGTCAGTCACACTTAGCACTCCATGAGGTCTAATGGTGAGTGCAGACATGTATCCACTCTCTCAACATGTGGGTACATTCGATATAGTTGTCTGATGCATAACGTCTCACATACACTCGATGCAGTATAGGGACAACACAGGGCATCCCACGTGCAGCTCTTCTCCTGCTGTTCCAGTATGACGGTAGTGAGGGGCAGGAGTTAAGGTATATGCATCTACCTGCTCTTCACAATGTTTTTAATGGGAGCAATTACTCTCATAATGCTAGATTTCTTTTACATTTCTTTTTATATGTGAATTTTGCAGGGCTCCTCTTACCATAGGCCCTCATTACGACCCTGGCGGAATTCGGAAAACGATGGCGGAAATGTGATGTGACCCGTCACCGCAAAGTACGAAGCCATTAGCGACACCGTAGTGAACGCCAACGCTAACTGCACCAAGCACGCGCGCGCGCGCCATGCCAAACCGTAAACACCACCATGGCGCAAGGGTACGCCAATTCCGACCCTAGCGGACATGTACCTAACGCCATCAAGCATGGCGGAATGAACCATTCCGCCATGGTGAGAAGTACGGCATCGCGAATCAACCGTAAACGGCCCCACTGAGTGCCTGTACACCGCTCCCTGCCCACAAAGTACAACTCCCCGTAGGTGCAATGAAGTCACAATGCAACCATTGAAATGTACAAGTCACCCATGCATGCCAACGAACAAATGAAACACAAGAGGGGCCAATGGGAGCTGCAGGGCACAGATGGCACGAATACAGAAGCCATCCCAATGGACATGACCACAGTCCCCCACCAAGAAATGCACGCAAACACAGGCACCTGTGACCAGCAATATTCCGAAAATCACATCATTCCACCAGTCCACCTGGCTGACCGGCATCTGTTACACAAAACCCAATCCCCCGCCCCTGAGCATGACAACATTCAAACAGTCATATTGGCAGCCCCCATCCCTGACCTCACGGCTTCGTAGGCAAACGCGTCCAGTACAGTACCACGCAACTAAACTCCGAAGCTGGAACCCAATGCAGATCTCCTCACAATACATCGCTCCCCAAATAGGAATATGCCACATCACTTGCAAAGAAGAACGCTACACGGGCCAAATCAGAATAGAAATTTAATGCACAACAAAATCACCAAGCCCATACAGCCATCAGGCCATGAACTCCAAAACACATTTCACCATTGTGGGCTGCATCCGCAAGAAATGACCAGCCACTACTTGTGTGACGCCCTGTTCCATCATGGTACACAGAGCCACATTCACGTACGAAAAGGCAACATGGAAGCGCACAGAACCGCAGGGCCGTCCCAATGGGGAGGCACTAGTCCAGCTGAAAGGCCGAAATGTTGCTCCGAGCCACCAGTACTGCGTAAGGGCATGTGGCCCATTGGCGATCGTCCCATAAGATCGTAATGCTGCTCCACTGATTAACACGAAGCAGCAGGTGTCGGGAGTAAAACCCATCTGCAGGAGTGGCATACAGATGGCAGTGGCAAAAGGGGAGGAGATACCTGTCAACCAAAAGAAAAGAAAAAGAACAGAATGGCCATCAGAACTACATTCGAACAACTCACTTCAATGATCACACTAAATCCACAGCCATATGCATGCTAGCCCACTCCAAAGATTCATCACCACCCAAAAACCACTTGCGACTCATAACTATCTATATCGAGGTGTAAACACCATCACAAACGAGTGTACCTGTGCATGCGTCTGTCAAAACAGAATCCATCAGATGGGATTGGTAACGTGCATGGACACAAGTGTCTGAGGGCGCGTCGAGACAGGGAGGGCTCAACAAGGCCAGATAGACGATGGTCCCACTATGGCAGCCCTGCATCACATAGCGCAGGGGAGGCGGATAGATTCCAAGAAGCCCTGTACATGGCAAACTCTGTATCAAATCACCTGCCCATGCATCCATTCATCATTCCCTCATCCCGGGATTAAAACGCCTGAATATTTACTCACATAACATTAGAAATATCCATTGAGTCTGTGCGTTATGCAGCCTGCAAAATCCACAGTGCCCCAGCCCGTAATGCCAGTGTTGTGAAGTAACATGTATTTGGGAACGTCCGGCCTCATCGCCCACGTCGCTATTGCGCATCCCAAACCATTCATATCAATCATTGCATCCTCGCCATGGCCCCTGTCCCAAGGACATTGAACAATAGTACGTTATATTTGCAGACAGACCTGTGGGCATTTCCCCGCCGCTAGCTGAAAACCGAAAGCGCCGCCCTTCGAATTCCTCATTTGCAACATCACGTCGAAGAAGCATCTGTGGCCGTTTGAAATCACTAATTAATCCATCAAGTGCGGCTGTGTGTGAAAATGGCAACTGCCTTCACCCACAAATGGGACGCCCCGCCCGTCGTTGCAACTCGGTACAGTGATGCATGAGGGCCCACCGTTACTCGAGTACTACGTACCACTGACCCTTCACAAGTCTGTTCGCGACTGCACAGATAGTATGTGAAACAATGGGACCATAGCAGAATGAACATATCAACCAATGTTATACGGCCATCGGGTACAAATACATGATTGCAATAGCAAGATGCCATTCCCCGAATTGCAGCGTTGTGTGCGGGACGTGCTCGGCCAAAGGGGAGAGCAGTTTGCACAGGTGGAATGAATCACCACAGGTGGAGGCCATACAGCCTGAAAACACATAAATTGCACAGCCAGTCTCCTCCCACAACCACACCGAAATGCTACCGGCAGGACTCGCGATGTTGGCCCTGGGGGACCTGATAGCACTGCAAGTACTCCAACTCCAGGAAGAAGACGAACACCAACTACAACCGGCCGCACGGAGGAGACGCAGGAGGAGGAGGAGGGCAAGGCAGGGCCAGCAAGGGCCGCCAGCACAGCCACTACCACCACGCAGGCAGCCCGCAATCCCACGCCTCCGAGCACATCCGTTCAACCTCACTGATGAGCAGATCCACACCCTCTACCGTCTGGACCGGGACACCATAGCCGCCATTGTGGACATGACACAGGCTGACCTTGTCAGCATGATAGACAGCCCAACCGCCATCCCACCCCTACTGAAGGTGGTGTCTGTACTACACTTCCTGGCCACAGGCACCTACCAGCACACAGTCGGACAGTTGCATGGAATTTCTCAGCCACTGTTCTCACGGACACTATTGCAAGTGCTCGATGCCCTCCTGCAGCACGCAGACGACTACATCTCCCTACCACGCTCGGAGCAGGAAATTACCAACACAAAAGTGGGATTCCATGCACTTGCCGGCATACCGGGTTGCATTGGTGCCATCGACTGCACCCATGTGGAATTGGTCGTCCCACATGCCATGGAGGCCCAGTACCGCAACCGAAAACAATTTCATTCTCTGAATGTACAAATGGTGTGTGACTCCAACAGGATCATTACACATTGTTGTGCCAGATTCCCTGGATCAACCCATGATTCTATGGTCTTGAGGAACTCTACAATACCACGCTACATGGAGCGACACGCAGGGAACAGATCCTGGCTACTCGGTGAGTCTCATTACATGCATGATAATGTGGGGTATGTGATTCGGCAATGACCTGGCAGGAAGGGGGGGTGGGGGTGTGCGTACGTAGCAATGGCATTCCACATCATACGTTTCTCGTCCACATACAGGTGATGCTGGATATCCACTGAAGAGATGGCTCCTCACACCAGTCCGGAACCCACGGGACCAGCATGAGGAGGACTACAACCATGCCCACTCACGTACCCGTGTAGTCATAGAACAGGCATTCGGCCTACTGAAGGGTCGTTTCCGCTGCCTCAGCAGGTCTGGCGGGGCACTCCTGTACCGCCATGAGAAGGTTGCAAAGATGGTGATGGCATGTGTCATGCTCCACAACATGTGCGTAGAAGAAATGTGCCCATGCCCCCTGACGCAGAACTGCAAGCACCTGATGATGGTCATGATGAGGGCGGGGATGTGGCAGCACCTCAAGGAGTCTGCGAGGCACCGGAGGGCCGTGACATTTGTCAGCATCTCATTGATGTATGCTTCTAGCACTCACGCCTGGTGGCTGATACATGGACACGGGACTCGTGGCACTGTGTGTGTCTGGGACATGCACAATATGGACTGTACGCCTATGATGGCCTAGTACACAAAGATCAATGTCCACACATCTCATTGGTTGATCGTGCACTGTTTATGGCATATGTGATATCATGTTGAACACCCTATCGACCCGCCACCCAAGTGAGCCCAACACACCCCCTCCACCCTCCTACCTCCCCCCCGAACACCAGTGTCCAAAGATGCTCATTGTCAGTGGGCTGTCGCTATTGCAAGCCCCCTCTGCGGGTATCAGGGGCACCCCTGCCTGTGGAGCGCAGGTTCCTCCCAGATCTACGTTGGGGGCTGCCCTGGACGGAACTTGCAACGGATGATGTCTCTGCCTGCTCACGTCCATGCATGTCCCTAAGGGTTTGCGAGAGCTCAGTGAGCACACGGCGCACTGCGGCAAGTTCGGCACATACGTCCTTGGACGTCGCATGCAGTTCCCCCCTCAGGCTCTCGGTGCTTCTCTCCATTTGGACTCCCAGGCTCTCGGTGCTACTCTCCATTTGTGCCCTTAGTGTCTCTGTACCTCTCTCCATTTCTGCCCTAAGTGTCTCAGTTGATGTTTCTATGTCTGCCTTAGTGCCCCCACATTCATCGGCATGGTCCTTGAGGAGCGTGGCCAGTTGCTGCTGTTGCACGATTAACTGGTCGAGGGACTGTTGCCTCTGCTGGGCCATGGCCATTTGCGGGGGTGTCACAGAGGGGCTGTTGACCTCATGTTGCCTTGCCACAGGGCTTGTGGGGGATGGCCAGTCGTCGTCTTGTGGGTGCCCCTGCGTGGTATCCTCATGTTGTACGGGATGGGACAGACAGGGGGATTGGGACAGGTCATGGATGGATCTGTCTTCGACATCCCCGTCTTCTGTGTCGGAGCATGCTGCCATCAATGGGGTGTCACCTATGGTGCTGCTGCCACCAGAGGCAGTGCCTTCTGTGGCATCCGTTGGGGGGACCTGTGGTGGTGGTGGTGTGGGCATGCTGGCTGCTGGGGTGCCTGTTGATGTTCCCTCCTCTGTGCTGCCACCTGATTTGTGCTGCTGCCGTGTCTTGATGCGTGCAGCTGAGGTGGAGGGTCTTTGGCCGTTGGTCTTGGCCCTCTTTGCAGGTGTGCTGGTAGGGGTGTCCTGTAGCTCGTCGTTTGGATCGGACCCTGTGGTGGAGTAAAGGAGGGCGAGGGTTATTGATGGGTCTGTGGGAATTGGAATGGCATTGTATCACATGCATTGGGGTGGTACCTGAGGGTGATTTGGGTCGGGGCCTTGGAGGTGCTTTCATTTGTGTGTGGAGTGAGGGTGCAGTTGTTTGGCAGCCTGCAGTTAGGGTGTGCCTGCTGCACGTGTAGTGCGTGTTTTAGGGGTTTTTAATTATTTATGTATTTATTGTGGGTTTTAACGTGCGCTATCAGGCCGATGTGTGTGGACGTTCTCCTGGACATGTGTTTCTGTTGCACTATGTGGACACATGGTACTTCACATGGTTGGACTTTGTGGATTTGGCATTGTTTTATCTGGCCCACCTACCTGAATCTTCGGATGTCTGCACTCCTTTCTCCATCCCTCCGACTCCCTCTATGCTCTCCATTCCGATGGTGGAGGCACAGATTTCTTCCCAGGGGGTCAACTTGATGGGTGATTCAGGACCTCCCCCGGTGGCTGTGGCAATGTTGCGGTTGGCAGAGAGTATGCTGCGGACGCGTATCCGCAGGTCGTCCCATCGCTTTCGGCATTGCTGTGGGGTGCGGGGTGCGGTCCCCACCGCACTTACCCGCTGTGCCACCAGAGCCCATATGGCCTTCTTGTTTGCAAGTGCCGTCCTGGTCATTTGCGTGCAGAAGACGACGGCAGCATTCTCCTGGAGGGTCTCTGTTAGCACGGTGAGTTCCTCACGGGAGAAGTGGACCTGCCGCTTGCGGTCGCACGCTTTCTTCGCTACTTTTCCCATTTTTCTTGGTTTCGCTAGGGTGGATGACGGGTTGGGGTGTGTCTCAGGGTAGTGTTTTTAGTGGTTGTATGGTTTTAGTGGTTTTATAGGTGTACGCGGGATGTTTCCCGTTCCGGGCCCATGTTTTAACTTCCGTTTCCGTATATTTCCGGTCCCCGTACTTTCCGGTAGGCGCACACTGCGGTGTCCGCTGTGATGGGTGGCGGTATTGCACCTAGGGCGCCGTACGGCGGCGGTGTGGGCCATTTTGGGGTCTTTTCCGCCATCGCGGACTTTGCACTTCCGCCATGCCGTGGTGCTCGTGCCCGATGGGTCGGAATGGGCCGCACTTTGCTCCTTCGTACAATGGCGGTAACGCTATTTGCGCTGTGGCGGTCCGGTCAGTCACTTTCCGCCAGGGTCGTAATGAGGGCCATAGTCTTTTCTTTATTAAACTTGAATACAGAGTGTGGCAAAGCCCCCTTCCTTTTCCCGAGGATTCCAAATGAGTTGATCAAGCTGACCGATGACTTCCCCCAATCTGAAGGACGATAAGCCTGGCATTGCATGGGGAAGAGCCCATGTTCACCCCATCCCAAAGTCCCTATTGACCCTCAGAGAGGCTAAAGCACACACTGGACAGACCCAAAGTCCCAGGAAGAAATAAATGATTGCCTCTTAGCAAAAACACAATTTCATCCACAAAATGCTGTTACAGCTGATACTGATGCTGCCACAAACCATCGATCTCAAGGTAAAGAGCCATTTCAAACACTTATAGCGTTTCTTCCAGAGGTACAAACACCCGGCTTTTATTCAATGTTGCAAATGTGCAGCTTCCTGTCTGCAGATTTTACACAGGTGATATAAAGTTTCAAATCAATCGTCTTCCAGCAGAACATTCCCTTACTGAGTGTACAATGTTGTGAATCCATCACAATACACATACAAGGGAAACTGAAAGTTTACCAGGTGTTTCCCCAGCCTAGCCAACATATGCTAGAGAACTAGGAGACCTGGGTCTTGCACAGAAAGCACAAGATAGTAGAAGGGAGGGCAGAGTGAAACCCATAATGGCGGACAGGCCAAACAAATGCTTGGTCTGGAACCTTAATCCCAAATTGAGGCCAGATGCACACAGCAGCAATAGTCGATCCAAATTGTACTCCACTTCTTAAAAACGGATGCAGCCACTCACTTTGAGCCCAGCCGAGAGAAAGCACTGTAAAACCTAGGGATCCCAACTTGCCAGTGTGGGTGTTTGGAATAGGAGCTGAGTTCAAAAAGTGGAGACAAACGTCTATTTGGATATGGTTGGATGAGAGAGCTGGAGACTGTCCAGGGCTCATAGGACTGATGAAGAGCACAAGGGGTGTGGCCAAAATAGGGCCCTGGGAGGGCCCTGGGAGCTAGAGAAGAGACCTTTGAGTTCAAACCAGGAAGTTCACATAGCTACAGCAAGAGGCTAGGAGGGGTAAATAGTGGTGCCCAAACAGGTCAACACTAGAAGTGTGGCAGAGGAGTGAAAACAGTCACCCAGAGGGGTGAAGATCTTGAGGGGAATAGTAGTGCGGTGAAGGGTGATGCTCAAAGGATTCAAGAATGCACCCAGGGGAGTAAAGAAATTGAAAGTTATGGTAATGTGGAGGACAGTCATACAGAAAAGGGTGGCGCTCAAAGGTGTAAACAAAGTACCTGTAGAGGAGAAAGATCTTGCGGGTAACAGTGCAATCACAGAGGGTGATTCTCAGAGGAGTGAAGAAAGCAAGGAAGAAGTTGAGGATAGAAGTTGAGGCTAGATCTGAAGGGGAGGACAGTGATCATAGTGAAAAAGGTTGGGAAAAGAAACAAGCCCTAACACCTCTACCTCGCCTTCACCCCAACTCTCTCCACTTCTATCCTTCTATCCCATGTACTTCTATAACATGCAAGAAGTAGAAAGTACTGAGATGAGGAAGAATAGGGGTAGCTATCATGAAGATCCAGCCAAGAAACTGTGACTAGGAGGCGGTGCGGATCCGCCGTGATCATTCAGAACTTGAATTAATGTTCTAGTCTCCAACTACAGACCATAGTGAAAACCAATATAAAAAGTGACAACTGACTTACCAGGGAGACAGCTCCTGCCTGGAGGAACTGAGAGCATGGTAGACACCTGCCGCAGAGACCCGAAGGGGGAAACTGGAACACTGGAAGGCGAGAAGCAAGGTGGTCAGGGGATACACGAAGAGACAGAGAACCGAGAGGCTGGCTGGGGAGCAGGCCAGCAGCGCAGCACTGCAGGTCCACGTGCTCTGGCCAACAGAGAGAAATGCCAAACAGGGTCAGAACCCTCAGAGCCACTGCAGCATGCTAGAAAGATCCCCAGAGTGCCGGCAAAAAGGAGAGAGACACTGGGAAGCCCATGACCAACGGCAGAGCAGCAGCCAAGACCCTAAAGGTATTTGGGCAGCTCAGCCTATGGCTGAGGGTCCCCAGAGGGTACAATAAGCCCTAAAGACAACAGTGCATGAAAAGTAGCAAAGGAGGATAACCCATATGGGTCATTAATGAAAATATCATTAAGGCGCTATAAGGAGAATAGGGTCTGGGACCTGTATAAGAGAAGAACATACCATGTAACAAAGTTACATACTCTTCTTTGTGACAGTACCTGGAGAGAAGGCAACCCAGGGCTGTCAAATATCAGAAAAACTGTCTGAAGCAAGCTCTGAGAGTGATTCCTGTGAATGCAGTACTTGGCAGGAGAGTAAACCAAGTCTGCCTATGAAAATAAGAGACTGCGAAAATGACTGAAAGCAATACATATTAACACAGAACTTGGCAGGCGAGTAAACCAAACCATGCTTGAGATTAAATACTGGAAGAATGGAAACCCAGGACTGCCACCCTGGGTCAGGGACCCACTACAGTTTACAGAACCATCCAAATTAATCTTCTTTGTTGCAGTGCCTGGCAGAAGGGAACCAAGTCTGCCAAACAGGGTTAGGGTCCCACCACATTTTAGAGAAGCATCCAAACTACTTTTCTTCATCGCAGTGCCTGGTAGAAGGGCACCAGGCCTGCCAACTATGGTCTGGGACCCACAGATACAGAGAAGAAGCCTGGGAAAGGTTGATTGAGGAATAGAGACATTTCCACACTATTTGCTGAACTATGCCATAAGCCTAAGTAAAGATGGTGAAGGAAAGGTTCCCCTAACAGTTGATGAACTGTATCAGTAGTCCGTGGAATGCTGGGGAAAGGAGACATTCCCCCACCAGTGGAGATTGAACTTTGAGAATTTTCAAACCAAGAACTGCTTTTTGTCTAGGGTAAGGGAGTTATTCCTCTGGAGCAGGAATGCATCCTTAATATTTTTAGTTTAGCATGAAGTGTGAGGGACAGAGATAGGACTCTGACATAGGACCTTGGACTTTTACTTTTGAAATTCTGACTGTGACATTAATATCTCGGTTGAGGCAGGGATCCTCCTCTTAGAGATAGGGTAAGTTAGGATTTTCTTTTCATTTTCTGACTTGAATATAAGTTTATGCCAATCATGATTACCCCTCCGTGTCAGAGTTTTACTTCTACACCTTTACACGTCTCATTGCTATGCGCAGGCGGCAGAACTGGTGGCATGAATAACAGCTGTGAAGATGTCAAAAGGGTGTTGTGCCACAATTCATTCAGATTCTGCATATGTCACACTGTCAGTGCATTCTGGATTAGCAAGATGTAAGAGGAGAGACTTTAGGAAGTCTGACGGATCACCGGTCTAACATACAAAATTACTTTCCAGATTGATTGATGTATTACCACTTCCTTCTGCATTAGCAGTGTCGAAGTGTGCTGCCCATACCAATGGTACAGACTTAATTTCCCGGGCAATGATGTAGCAGAAACAGCAGCAAAAGAAGCAGTGTAGTTACCATATGTTACAGAAATGATTTCCACATTTACCAAAATCCAATGGCAACATGGTATAACTAACTAATGTATTCAATGCTATGCCTGTAACCTAGATAATACAGCAGCAAGGGCAGGCTCCCCGGGAGGAGAAGGATTTATGGACAAAAATGGGATGTTCCTTGTCACCCACAGATTTGATATGGGGAAAAAACCTTTTGGGAAAGCATGATATGCCAGCATAATTATTTACAGTTGCTCTTGGACAATCACATTACCATGCACACATTACCAAAGAAAGCATTGCTGCAGAGATACAAGCAGATTGGTTTGTGCCAAATCTGCAGGAGCATGTAGCAGCATTCAATACCAATTGTTTGACATGCCAACAATATACAGCTGGACATTCTTTGAAAACAATTATGGTGACACTGCCTCAACCTTCTGGTCCGTTCAGACATCTCCAGATTGATCATGTAGATATGGCTGAAAAGTGTAATACATTTCGATATTTGATCATTGTGTTGTGTCCGTTCTCCAGTTGGAATAATGCTGGCCAATGCACCCATCCCGATGCTAAATTTGCAGCAAAATTCCTCATCAGGAAGGTGTTGTTATGATGAGGTGTTTGCGAGGTGTTGAGGTCCAACAATGGACCACATTTTTTCAACAATTTTTTCAAGAAGTAACTTCCCCACTGGGCATTAAGCATACATTTTGCTCAGCTTACCATCCTCAAGTCAGCAGTGTTGTGGAATGACACATTGGTCTGTTTAAAGAACGCATTACAAAGCTTTTTTGCAGGCTTGATAAAAATTGGCTTTTTGCTTACCATTGGCACTTTTTGCTTTGCCAAACCAGCCTGGTTCTGACCATCACCTTACCCTGCATGAGGTGTGGATGGGCAGGAGAATGTAAATGCTGCTTGCTGCCATTTATACTAAGGATGATGCGCATTGCTCAGCCAAAGTATTGGGGAATTAATCTCAAGTGTATCTCAAAGAGCTTACCAACTCTCTTCGCTAATATCCATACAGACCGGGCCCCTTTTAATATGACCATCATCACCTTCAGCTGGCCAACCAACAGCACAAGAGAAAGGCACTTTGTTGCAGCCAACCCAGCTGTATTCAAGGGACAAGATATATGTATGCAACGTCACCACTAAATTATGAGATCCAAGGTTTGTATGCCCTTTTACTGTGACTTATGATATTCCAACTGTGGTGAAGGTGATTGGCGGGAAGCTCTGGATGCACCTTACTGACATCCAAGTGGACAAAAGCCCCAGCCCCCACTGCAGGAGAAGAAAAGGGGGGAGTGACAAGGGAAGTAATGGTGTTTATACAAGAAACATTTTTCACCTCATTGAATTTCTTTCAACAAAAAGACTGTTTTTCTTCTTCATCGTGGCTGAAGATATCCAGAGGGAACATGATGAGAAGGATGTTGTATTTTCTTATGTTTCCTCTGCTTTTGTCCTCTTTTTTCCTTGCTTATTTTTGAATGGGGATATTTGGATTTTAGTTATGCTAATATAAAGGTTCCAGAAAATGTTAGCATACCCAGGATCAGAAACAAAAGAGGGATTCCTGACTTGGAAATGTCCTTCAAAAGCATTAGGGCTGAGATTTGCGCAGACACTGCCAATAAGAGGTATGAGCGCATGCGAGGGGTGGGAAGAGAGAGTGCAGATGACACTTGCTATGCATGCTTGTTGATACCTCACACTGTTGGCCCACCCAAGACTTTTGTCCCACAAGAGATACAACCAGACATAATACAATGCATGATTCAATATGATGAGTTAGAGGGATGTTTCAGGGGCATAATACAGCACAAGTACAATGGGTACACGAGGGTAAAGTGGCTCAGGATGATGCACATCTTAGAATAAAATAGATGACAGAAAAGGAAGAAACAAAGAAACTCTTAATGTACTATGAAACTGAAGGGGTCATGAAGGGAGAGATAAGCCTTTCAATACACTACATTTATTGAGTAGGTAAGGACACAGGTATGGTCAAACCTTGGTGTATGAAAAGGTACGCATGGAAATACACGGTTCAGTATGCTACCAACATGAGTGGATAGAAGGATTGATTGGATGTAGGGCAATGAGACTGATAGGGAAGGAAAGGTGCTTTGAGTCAACAAGAAATGTTATGAAATATGGGACAGTAATATTAATTTACTGTCATGGATTGATGAGAAGAAGAAACCAGTGCCAATATATGCACTTATCAAGTCTTGTTTGTGTTTCAGAGGGGGCTTCTATGTCATAAGGGAGAACAGGAACTGTGAGGTGATGATTGATCTTACAGGCATACGCAGTGCGACTACCGTATTAATGGACCATGTTTGCTCCTGTGGGACCCAAGTCTATGCTCCACTACTACCATATTGGTTTGGCATATGTACTCTTATCACCTTGCATTCCCTGACACTCGTGGTGGTGAAATTGTATATTGTCTCATTTAATGATCATCCAGCGATCAAGGAACTGTAAAGCTCACATACTAGGACGTCGCTGAAAATGTACAGCGGTACAGGCATTGTGACCTTCCCAAGGAGAAAAGAATTGTCAATCTGTGAATGAAGAAGAGGGATAACTATTTTTCGAAGATGTCATCAGACAAGCTCAAAGAAACGCCAGACGAGTTCCGCCTGTTCTCCAGACTGCAGTACTTTTCACTACCTTACTTGCACCAGGGGTGCAGACTTCAGCCAATGCACAATGGTTCCAGATCACCCACTGGGAGCTGATGTGGTTGGCAACAAAAGAGGTTTAAATACCATCAAAGAGGAGCTTCGGGCATTGGGCTTGACTACCCTGCAGAATAGGTACATTTTAGACTTGGTAACAGCCATGGAAGGTGGAGTTTGTGTGAAAGTAAGGATAAGTTGTTGCACTATAAATCCAGAAAACTATGCTGATAACAGCAGCCTGATTGACACCATTACCAAGTTGCACACTCTCAATATGGCCATGGAGAAAGAGACTTCCAGGGTGGTCGACGATGATTGGTGCAGCACACTTTTTTTCCTGGAGGCCTAAGTGGTTGAGCAACATTTTCAAAATGCTGATTCCCTTCCTCTTAGAGCTGATCGTTGCCTTTAGGGGGTGTCAGATAGCAGTGGGTGGTGTAGCAGGGTCAGGACTAAGGTGAACAACATGATTTCTTTAATACTGACAAGTACCGATGTTGTTGCCACTCCCATTTCGATATACGTGCATGAACCAATGCGGCAGTAGAAAGAATGGCCAGATAAACATTGTATGGTTCGGCTGGAGCATCTGATTGGTCCCCCAGGCACAATTTCTTCCCCACCACCAGACCCCACCGGGTTCATTAAACCATGGGTAGATTGTGACGCAGATGGAGATTGTAACTTTTTCTCATTCACCTCAGAGGAATATGAAGCAAGTAGGGAAAGCTTACGTGTAGTGTGTAAAATTTGGGTCACCAAAGATAATTATGATAGGGCCACAGAGGAGGGGGTCCAGTTGGTCCTTAAAAAATTAATGAAATGGGGGCTGTTCATTTGCAGATCCAGTGTTCTAAGCACCTAAAAAGATATAGGTCAGGAAAGCCCCCACTAGCTACATATTAGGCCGTTAATGGTTATGTGGCTGTCTCGTAGACACGTGTAAGTAGCCTCATTATAATAAAGCTTTAGGATGATAGTTAAATATAGATGCAGCAACATGCACTCAGCAAACATATGCAGGCTGCAACATATGAAGCACTAGTATTGAAAAACACAAATAGTAAAAGATTTAAAACATATTAGGGAACAGCGTTCTTCTTTTTGAGCAAAATAAAAAAATGCCCAGTTACGATAACTCAGACAATTTTATTTTTCAAAAGGATATCAAATGGTTACAAGGGAAAGGCAGTTTGAGGTGACGCGTTTCACACTAAAAGGTGCTTGACCACACAATGGAATTGTTGGCTGAGAAGTGGATAAATAGAGTGAGGTATGTCCTCTATTTCCCTGACAATGACAGACCAGCACTGGTTTAGATGGCAAGCAGGCAAACATCTTTGAATGGTAAACCGGCACATGGCATGTATGTATGAAGCACATAAGCTAGAATGCAGAGATGCAAACACCTGATAAATATAATGCTGTAACTTGCCGTATTTACACAATAGCAACAAAGTGCCCCTGAGCAATGTCTGCCTTAGAAAATACCCAAAACAAGTGTGCAATGTGACCCAACTGAAATCACATCCTACAGTTAGAATTCATATACCATACAGTGCAAGTGCACATAGCAGCAATATGCATCAGAGAACCACAACTGAGTAGCACCAAAGTTGGTTATTACACACAAAGTGCCAATGCTTTATGACAGCACAGACCCAGTTGGGGATCAGCATATCGGGTTCAACAGTGTGAAACCTCACCTGATCATGATGTGCCATAAAGTGCAGTTCAGAAGAGCAACAAGTGCATTATAGCAGCATGAACTAGGACCAAGGGTAACAAGAGCCGATCTGGCAATGAATAACACACACCAAAAATAGTCTGTTTCAAGTACAGAAAACATATCCCACAATACAATTGTATATCATCCAGGCCCAGTCGCATGGTGGAAAATAAAGTGCAAGTGCACTTTGCCAACTCAACCCCCAACATTGCCCACCCATACAATGATGGACAATGTTGTCAAACATCTCATGCAAAATGCAATTAAACATAGCCAATTGTAAAATGACCCACGAGTCCCCATATACAGTATTTAGAAAGCGCACAATAGGCTAACAAACATTCTAAAAAAAGAACAATTCAGCTGTAAAATGTGATGCCTCTATGCCCACTAGACTGGGGAAAACAAGAGGAAAGACTACAACTAATCTCAAACTCTTATAGTAATGTAGACACCTCATTAAAAGCCAACAATGCATATCATAAAATTTAAAATCACATAGTAAAAAATGGTGTTGACAGATGAGTAGCAAAGACATAGATGAGCAATTCAACCAGAAAATAACCATTCTGTAGATATCATGGTCACACCCCTATGAAAGCATGAAGGTCCTCATTTATATTATGACCATGAGGAACTTTGGTGTCCAAGTCCAGCATCAATCTGGTCTCTAATTGACAGCGTTTCAAAGTTCTGTTACTATCCCGAGGATCCATGGGCACAGGGTCAACTCCAAACAAAGTGAAGAGTTGAACATTACTTGCATGATGCTCCTGAAAATGTTTAGCCATATGATATGATGGATCAATTGTTCTAATGGCCCTGAGATGTCAAATCTTAATCTTCACTTTGCAGGTGGCACTACCCACATACCATTTATTACATGGACAGTTCAACATATAAACAACAAACATGGTATCACATGTGATATAATGCTGTATGGTATGGGGAATGGCCAGTACTGGATGCACAAATGTTTTCTGTGAAATAGCATGTGAACAGACTGTACATTTGTGAAACTTGAAAAAGACAAATGGACGTTGGGACAACTAGCCAATGTCCATCAATGTACTGTTTGTAGAAGGAAGGAAACTCGAAACCAATTTATCTCTCAACAATGGCAACCGTCTAAATGTAAGACATGTTTGTGAGGAAAGAAAAGGCAATAAGTCCTCGTCCAGTCTAAGGACATGCCAGTGCCTCTGAACTAGCTTTCTCATGTGTTTGCAAGCAGTGCAATATATCACAATAAGGCAGAGTTCACCACTGTCTAGTTCAGTAATTTTACTGTTCATATTTAACAAATGGTCCCTCTTCAATTTTCTGGCCTTGACATAAGCATTCTCAATAACCTATCGGGAGTAGCCACATGATAAAAAATGTTGGGAAGTCAAAGAAAAACATTCATCAAATTGAATCAGATTGGAGCCATTTAAGCGGTAAAACACAAATTCTACATAGGGAATACTGTTCTTGCAACTAACAGGATGACTGCTGGTGGCGTGTAAGGGGAGACTGGAACTAGTGGGTTTTCTGTATACGCATGCGTGCATCCCATTGACATTCAGTTTAACATTGACATTGAGATACACTATCTCAGAGGTACTATGATTCTCTGTCAAAGCCAAATTAACAGTGTCACAGTTAACTTTCTTTACAAACTAAACCATGTCTACCTCAGTACCCTTCCATATGATGAACACATCATCTATAAAACACCACCATGCAACGATTTGGTCGGTGTGAGTCTGATATAAAACTTCTCTCAGCACTGTGTTCTCCACCACCCCATGGTAAAATTGCATATGATGTGCAACAGTGCGGCCCATTGCAGTTCCTCAAACTTGATGAAAGAATTATTTTTCAAACAAAAAAGCATTACTGCTCAAACAAAAAGTTTGCATCTCCAGGATCATGGCATTATGTGACCGAAATTTAAGAGATTGTGTCTCCCAAAAATATCTGCAAGCGGCAATTCCAACAGAATGGTTAATGGACGAGTATAAAGAAACAACATCAAGTGTTGCCAGCATCAAATCATCTTCCCAGGGCATTTGATTGATATGTTGTAAAATGTCCTTGGTGTCTCGCAAAAAGGAGGACAGGGTAGAAACAAAAGAAATCAAAGTTTCATCAACAAAACAAGACATATTTTCTAGCAAAGACCCTGATAATGTGAAAAGGTCTCCCTGGTCGCTGAACCAAAGATTTGTGAATTTTGGGTACAAAATAACTTGTTGGGACCGTAAAAGAAGAGGAAACCAGAAACTTGCATGTGTCATCATCAATGATGCCCAATCAGAATATTTGTTAACCAATGCCACCAAGTGGCACTGAATATCAGTAAAAGGAATTTTGGACAATTTGAAATAACATGTGCTCTCTTGTAATTGTCAAAGGGCTTCTGCCAAATAACTTTCACACTTTGAAGAACAATGTTGGTACCCTTGTCTGAAGGTTTAATAATCAGCTCAGACAAACTGTCCAACTCCTGTAATATAGTCCAATTGAAGCTTGGTCAGATTGCGTTGTAAAGGTAATTTGCGTGGATATGCTGTCATTAGATCATGAAAAGCATACACATATCACCCACTAGGCATGGGGGGGGTTGAGTTTAGACTTGCATTTCAAATGAGTAGTGCCTGACCAATCATAATCTATATCAAATTCAACAAAATCCAGATTGGCTGAATCAAAAGAAATATTGGCTAAATCAGATAAATCCACCTTTGAATCTCTGTCAAAGATGAGAAGATCTGTTCTGCCTTGGTGTGGTGTTGATTTAGAAGCCTTCGCCAGATTTGTAGTAAAACAATTCTTTAACTTAATTTTGTGAAAGAATTGGTCAAAGTCTAGTATTGTCTGGATGTAATCATATGAGAGAGTAGGACAAAAATGATGACCCAATTTCAAAAGGTCATTCTGTTGATCTGTCAGATTATGTGATGACAGATTGATGACTTGCATATTGGCAGTATGGGCCACTTTTTTTTAGCATCCTCCAGTGTGTGTTGGTCTGGTTTGGGGGTCTCTGCTTGTGTCGCTGCCCCGTCTCCCTTGGTTGGTTTTGTTCCAACCGCCTGATTTCATCTTCTGCACCTTTAGATTGGCCCCTTACCCTCTTTTGTGTCTTTCCATCTTGAAAAAGTAGCTGCATTTCCCCTAAAAAAATGTGTCTATCCATAGGCTCCTCATTTTCGGAATTGGAGACATCTGACTCAGAGGGTATAGGGGCAGAATTTGTAGAATCAGCTACACCAGCATTCACCATGGGCACTTTCCTCAAAATGTCAAAGCTCTTGGCAAAGGTGTACACTCTACCAGTTTCATAATCAGTATTGTCACAGATGAACTAATAATGTTTACGTTGTTTTATTTCTTCTTCATATGCCACCAGATTAGCATCCATTTTTGCTATGAATGTATTTCTATCCTCAGTTGTTGTTATGTCTTTCAGCTGAGTCTCCAATCTTTCAATGTGGTTCAATATGGAAATGCGACCCGGTTTGCATATTTGATGAAAAGAATGAGAAAACGTGATCAACATTCATTAGCTACAGAGCCCCATTCTTTGACCATGGCGGGTCCTGATCCTGAAAAGAGGGTGTTGTCATAATATGTAAACCTCTTGGGCTACGTCCAACATCAAGATCATTCTAGAGAGAATGTTCTTCTCACCACTGATTGGCACTTCTTTAATTCCCTGACTAAAGTTATTTCGTATTAGTAGTGATTTCAGAGAGATTCATTTGATTGCCAGAATGTCCACTAGATATTGTTTGCTGCTCATCAAACAATGACTGTGCCTGAATCAGGTGTGCTGCCTCTCTTGTAACCTGCATGATGTTAATAATAGTAAAAAAGAAAAAAGAAAAGCATGCCCAATGTCATTATAATAAAGCTTTAGAATGATAGACATACACACAGTGACGTGCACTCAGCAAAAATATGCATGATGGAAGGTATGCAGCAAAGTATTGGAAAACCCACGTAGCAAAA
This sequence comes from Ambystoma mexicanum, assembly GCF_040938575.1. Lineage (NCBI taxonomy): Eukaryota > Metazoa > Chordata > Amphibia > Caudata > Ambystomatidae > Ambystoma > Ambystoma mexicanum. The sequence continues at coordinate 829,298,694 of NC_090939.1, forward strand.
GCTTTTAAGTATTTTAGGGCAGGGCGTTCTTCTATTATGAAGTAAAAGTGGTTTTCGTTTTGCATGATATATATGTATATTCACTGAAAAAAACTTTGTTAAAGAGACGTTATGGTTAAGTTGCACTAACAAAAACCCATGAAAATCTGTGCAAAAACGTTGTTAATGGGACGTTATGGTTACAAGTAAAACCGACAAACTCGCCAGTTATGGTACGCTAAGCAACCATAACTCGTGCCACCTCTGTGCACTGCTAAGACTAACTGCTAAGACTAACACCCCAGACATAAAAGATGAAATTACAAATCTTCTCTTTCAATTGCCACTAATTGTTCACAACATTTACTCTCTGCAACCATGTTTCACAAGACCACATCAATAATGTACCCATACCAAATTCTGAATCCATTCAATTTCACCAGCTTCTGCAGAATTCAAATCATGGGATATGATTCCCTTTTTGCAATTTAGACAATCGTTCCACCAAACAATTAAACTCACATAGCCAATATGTCAAACTAATGCTTCTAAGGTAGCTTACAGGCTTCACACAAGGCCAAGTATCTCTTAGAAAGAAAACCTTCACAACAGTAGGTATAATATACCACGCTGGTGCCGCAAACAATTCAGGGCACTACACTGCACTGCACACACACTGACTTTAACAAATGCCTACTTAATATTCCTTCAATCGAAATGTAGTAACTAAACTAGAATACTCCAACAGGTATGTAACTACTTGAAAAACACCCTTCATTGCAAAGCAGTTCAAATACACCATCTCAATTCTTATATGACAAAACATCTAACCTCTAATGTAGTTAGAATATGCCAATAGGTATCTAACTATTTCAAGCATTACTTAAATTACAACATACTTCAAACAAACATACTATACCAGTTACTCACGTAACTGTAATTGTTTTTTTTATCCAGTACAGATTCTTTTTTCCCAATGACCCAATAATTAGGTAATGTCAAAACAACAGCAGTATGTCATAAAATAATGTTGTACCAAACACAGTTTTTAAAATGTACTGTTTATGAGGGTCTAAAAAGAAAATGTATATTTAAAATTGTACACTGCTACAACTTTTGAACTATCATGCTTAAACAATTGTACTGTTTCTTTTCCACAGAAAAGAAACCAGAGATTGCAGCTTCATAACCCTACAACACTAAGTGACCACAACAATTATAATCAACTACATATTCTGTGAGCACTATCACTTGTACCACCCTCATAAGTATCATATACAGTTCAATTACATCATTCCTCCATATTACAAAAACTTTGTACTCCCACTACATTACCGACAATTACTGTACACATATTGCTACTACAGTGATTCTGGCCATACTCCTACTACATTACCTATAATTACTGCTATACACATATTACTACTGTGGTGGTTGTGCCCAGTGCACATATTCTTGGGGCCACGGCCTGCGGCCATGCCCACCAGAATCTGTCCACTGACCACAACACAATTAACTATATAACTAATACGTATCATACACCATCAACTAATAAAACTCACCCTGACCCCCTGCAATTGAAGGGATGTCAGCGTACACCGAAATAGACTGCAGACTCTGTGGCATTTTCATACCCTTTCACCTATAAAGACAGCTCCACATTACCTTCATTCCACTTCCCTACCATTTCTGTGTACTCTTCCAGCCATCAAATAACCCCAAATGTCTTTTCCAAACTGCCCGTTCACATCGCTGTCAGTGATCTACCGCGTAGTCCGCAAACAGCTCTGGCACATCCTCTGCCCTTTTCAACCTACAAAAACAGCCTCATATCATCTTTTTTACAATCCCCCACCCTTTCCAGCCCCTCTTTACACCATCAAATGACCCAAAACATGTTTTCCAGACTTTTTCCCCACTGCGCTGTCTGCGGTCACCTGCGTCTGTCCGTGAATCCAACATGGCGGGTGCTTTCAAAAATATGACACACCTCACCCTTTTCACCATCCAATCAGGGCATGCGTCCGATGTCCATGGACCTCATATTGGTCTCTAGATCAATCGGGGGCCCGTCCGCGGACCGAACAGGCAAGTGAGTCCATGGACCGAAGCCAGTTATCACTACATTTTTTTTAACCTACTTTTTTGTCATTTTAAAGAAAACTACTGGACAGATTTACACCAAATTTACAAAAGCATGCTTTCGGGACCAAGCTGCCACTCATGCCACAAATGTGGGGAAAATCTGTCCAGTGGTTTGGGCTGTAGGTGTGAGCAAAGTCTTTGTTGCCATTGCGTCTATGGGAAAAACTGCACATTTTGGGACCCCTCCTATAACTTTGCCCCCCCCCTTGATGAAACCTCACCAAACTTTGCAGGATCGATCTGACAGGCCATATACCTTTTCTTTTTTTGCAAAGTTTCATGAGGATTTGTTCAGGGTGGGGGGGGGGCAAGTTGTAAGCCGCCCAAAAAGTGCTCTTCCTATGGGTTTAGAAATTTAACTATAACTACAGGGCCACTACTGCTGGCCCTGTAATATGTATATAGATATATATATTCAGTGAAAAAACTTTGTTAAAGGGATGTTATCTACATCTGTATCTATCAACACAAAGTACAGGTATGCTTATATTTTTAAAATTATATTTCCAACTCTTTTACAAATGCATGTAAACAGGGTTCCTGCCGCTTACCCTGCATTAACCTACTCAATAATCATATTCTCATTTGTCCCACCTCCTGACATCAAGTAGCAGTTACTTACAATGCTGTGTGGTTGCAAAGTTTTCTTTTAATGAACATTTTCATAACAGTTTAAAAACACATATGTTCAATTTCAGCAGCACTGTCTGTGTCTTTTTTGTGAAAGAAAAGAAAACAACATTTAAAACATTTCTACAGCATGTTTAAGTGACATATCCTGTGTAAAAGTTTAATATATTAATAGTACATGGATACTTGCCAATTTGACCCATTATAATCTACCAAATGTTATTTTTTCGTTCATTCTGTCACTTATAATACCAGTTCTCCCACTAACAAAGTTACACTAAAACTCCCACATTGCAAAGTCAAAACGAAAACTGCTTGTATGTTACTAAAGCACGGCATTTACATAGAATAAAAAATGGCAAAATGCAATGCATTTAAAAATATTTATTTTAGTACCATTACAAGTCAAACAAATAAATGCATGTATACATTTAAAACAGTACTGTGTGCAAGTTTTAAAAAATAAATGAAAGAAAATTGAAACAATTTGTGCAACATTTTGAAATAACAATTTTATTAACTTTCACTTTCTAATCTGTACATGCTTATTGGCTCCTTGATTTTATTCTGCATTCTAGGACTTGCAGTGTACCTTTTCTAATGCAAATAGTGCAACCACAACTCCCACAATACAAACAAAAGAACCATCATTTAATAAGCAGCTACACATTTGAATGCATCACATTCGCAAGTATGCATGTACTGACAACATAATAAACCTTCACACAAGTGTCACTTAAAGGTGTTCTACAAATATTTTCCATTGTTATTAACTCTTCTTCCCAACAACTCCTCCTACATTTATAAATAATGTCTTCTTGTACTAAAATTACTTCACCATGACCATACATACCCACTAATTTTCTTCTTTCACAATTGCAGTGAACAACAACCTCCTGGAAGACAACAACCTAAAGACAACTATGCTTCACATCCTACAAAGTAAGTACAGTACTGTACTAGTATTGTTTCTGTTACCCGTACACTACCGTTTAGCCGCAATGTAGCCTAGAACATTCCTTTCAAGTCAACAAAATTTATTTCACTCTTATTCAGTACACCTCAACATGTACACTGTTTGTTTTCTCATCTAAACACCATTACTATACAACCCACTATTATCCTGCAAACATCATAATGTCCTTACTTATTCATAGACACTACTGTTCTCTTATGCACTAACTCAAAGTCCTTCACACATCTACACAAACAGCTACTCTTACAACCTTACCAACCACAACTAGCAGCCCAATGCACAATCACACAGTCCTCTATGTATGTCTGCCATCATATTCACACACTCATTCACAATACAAGCAAATATATTCCACAACTTTCAAACCCACACTTTCCTTTTTTCTCCAAAACACAAAACAGAATGCCTACTAAAAAACAACTCTGTAGAAAACAAAACAAATTGAGCAGATAAAAATAAAAGCATGCCAAATACTCATCCACCTCTATCAAAATGTATAGCAAATATTCAAACATAATTGCTAATACAGCCAATCAACAAAACTAAACCAACAACTACTAAAGAAAACTAGGGCCCCTCTTCCAGAAAATTAAAATAATAAAATGCATAAAGAAGAAAAATGTTAATGCTCCTTCGACTATATCTACAAATGTTAACGTAGTCAAAGTGAAGCATTAAAACATTTTTTACAAAAAATATTCCACCGTAGAGTACTTCACAATCTTATGAAAACAGATAAAAAGTCATGCTTTGCCCTTATAAATTACTGCAGAAGACTAATCCTGGAAGCTCTCATTGACAGCGCAATTCTGCTCAAATGAAAATTGTTTGTATTAATTTTAAAGAGAATGAAGCCACTAACAAAATGAATCAGTACATTACAAAAAGTACTTCTAAACATGCACAATGGCAACATAGATACATTTCCAAAATTCTGTGAAGGTGAATGGATTCACAAAAGCAGCACATAACCATATTTCAATGAAGAGTCTTATAAACAAGAACAGAAAAACACAATTGCCATGTATAGTAATAGCTGAGAGTATGAAAGGCTAGAAAACACCATTATGGCACAAGAAACCCTTATCAAAAAACATACCCAACAAACTTTCAATCAACATTTCATTTCACCGTACCAATACATCCAGTCTACAAATGGTCATGCAGCTCAATGTGTAACGTACGGCAACAATCCTCCAAATCTTTATGACAATTCCTCAATCACTATGTGAAAGTAAAAGACAAAATTAGAATAAAAACTTTACAAACCATGGACTCCTGTCCATTGCACAACTACACTGGACTGTGAGGACATTCATTAACCTGCATTTCAGGACCTGCTAGCAAAAAGCACCACTATAAGGAATATTCTGCAGGGACTGTACCATGGAGAAAGTCCTGCTTTACAACGACAACATTTTAATAACGTTCTCTTTCAACAAACAGAACACATCCAGAGTAAATATTTTTGAAGTGAAGATGATTTAGAAAATTCAGTTACTTTAGAGACCATTAGCGAACACCTTACAAACACCAATCTTCTAATACACACATACAAAAAAGAAGTAGAAAAGTTTAAAAGCACATCTGCTGAAGTACCAAACCAAGTATGTGTGTGTTGTCACAGAACTTCTTATAAAAAGAGCACACAAATTGTAGATATGACTTACAAAATAGAGGACAATGAGGAATCCCAATGGTTCCAATTAACTTTGTATCTTATAGAGGAAAATAAATACAAAATAAGTGACCCCTCAATACTTTGCACATACTGCAATACAACGCTTGATAATATTCAAATGCCACCCCATGCTGTCATTAATAACTTGAAAATATTCCCACTTCCAAAACCTCTCCAACAACTTAATTTGCATGAGAGCATTATGATCCAAACAGTACACCCATTTCAAGCTATAATATGACTTCAATCCAAAACAGCCAAATTGCCTCCTTCTGAATTATTAAAAGGCATTCATGGCAAAGTAGTATATTTGCCATTGGATATTAATGAAAATGTAGAAACTGTTGGAGTGCAACGGCCAATACATACATTTTTGATTATCCTAGTTAATGGTGTACCAACAAAAGACAATAAAAAATACATCTGCCAACAACTAGTAGACTTAAACAAAGTTAGAAAAGCCCTACAATATCGAAAAGAAAACAATGAGTACCACAAAGATATAAACATTGAACAGAATTTAAGAGAAAGCACCCAAATAATTCAGGATTCATCACCAACTAGCCAATTTGATCTTGTATATCCCATTACTGCATCCATTATTTTAGACCAGTATACAATCCATGCACTACACTCCAAAGACACCACAGGCGATGCATTAGAAGCATATCAAATGCATCAAGCCAAAGGATCTCCAATTAGCATATGGGAGAAAAGTGTAGAAGCACATGCCTTCCCTCTACTCTTTCCTACAGGAAAAGGGGGAATATATGATGAAAGATCCACACAAATAACAGCATCAGAAAATCACTCTTTACAAATGTATTCTGAAGACCCCAGATTCAGACAAAATGTAGAATACATATTCCACCTCCTGTTCAAAAGTGAGCTAGCAACTCTATTTTACGGAGTTGCACACACATTGAAAACAGGCTCCAATTTTTTAAACATGTTTGCTACCCAACTATTTCAAAAGATAAAAGACAAAGATGATGTTTTGCATTCAAGTATCACAAATCTCTTGGCAAACATGTGTGGTATTAAAGAATACTGGTTCCAACGTCATGCTGATGTACGGTGTACGATAAGGAACCTCTGCCCACCCACATGGTATGTTACTTTAAGTTGTGCAGAACATGCATGGGATGACTTGCACGACTTCTTACGCATTGCAAACCAAAACAAAGAAGGATTAGACATATAAACACCAAGATAACTCTTTTCTCTTGACCCTGTAAATGTATCAAGAAGTTTATGGTCAAAGGTTTGAATCAAAAGATTTGAAAAACAAAAGTATTGAATCAAGAGATTCAAATTCAAAACTTTCGACATACTATTTTTAAAATGCAAAAGTGCATTTCTTTCTAAACCAATACGTCGACAATAGTCATGGATTGGTTTCAATTGAAATGCACTTTTACTTGGTAAAAGTAGCATTTCAAAGCGGTTTTGGTTGTAACGTTGTAACGTTACATGGAGCTGTCCAGTGCTGAAATTATAGGACTGGACAGCTCCAAGTAACATTTCAAGGTTATTTGTGTGTGTCGGCATTTAAATGCCATTTTTTTAAACTTTGAAATGTTACATGGAGCTGTCTAGTCCTTTAATTTCAGCACCAGACAGCTCCATGTAATGCTGTAAGGTTTTAGTGTATATTGGGGGGGGTGCCGCCCAGCCCACCCAACCCCCACAACCCCCTCGGACCCCCCAATCCTAACCCAAGCCCCAACCCTAACCCTAACTCAAGTTTCAAAAGGCAAACTTTCACATTTTTTCGAAGAAATTGCCATTCGAAACTGTTGTATTTTAAAAAAAAAAGATTCAAAAGTTTGCCTTTCGAAACTTTTGCTTTCGAAAAAATGACTGGACACTGTATCAAGATACTTTCACCACCACTTTATTTCCATGCTGCACTTCATCTGTAATAAAAATATCCCTCCCCTTGGAGAAGTGGAACATTTCTTTTGGAGAAAAGAATATAAATCCAGAGGAGCACCACACATCCAAATTCTTTCGTGGATAAACGGTGCTCCTAAATTTGATCATGACAGTGATGCCACTGTTTTGCAGTTAATTCACAAATACATATCCTCCAACATCCATTCAGAAACCACACATACTGAGCTACATACACACATTTTACACTTCCAAAAACATAAGTGTGGCAAATACTGCTGACACAGATATAAAAACAAAGGCAAATACTATACACCAAATTCTGTTTTTGTTTCCCTGGACCAGTTTTAGCAAAAGCCAAGTAAACAGCGTTGTGTCTTCTGTTAGACACAGTGTGAAAGGCAAAAACCGAAGCTTCAAAGTACATCAATGATTACAATGCAATCATTGCCCACTTGTGAAATGCAAACATTGATATACAATATATTGCAGACAATTCCACTGCTGTTGCAAGATATGTCATAGCCTACCTAACCAAAGATGAGAGAACAGAGCTAAAAGACCTCTGGGATGGCATATCACCTGACAAAACACTGTCACAAAAATTGTACCGCTTTGGCTTAAAAATGCTGTCTCATACAGAATGGGTATGCCAAGAAGCTGCAGACCATTTAACAGGCACAGCCTTATATGGCAAATCTGAACACATACAACCTCATTATAAGTTTGCCGGTCTGAGAACTATGGTACTGGTAAGCATGCCAGTACAGTAGGTCTCAGACCGGCAAACTATGAGTTGTGCTCGCGGGTGCCTTTCTGCCCGCCAGGTCAGACCTGGCGGGCAGAAAGGCACCCGCGAGCACAGCATGTCGGATGCACCATTATGCATCCGACCTCCCCATTCTCATTCAGCCCTATGGGGCCGAATGGGAATGGGGAGCGCAGTATCTTTTTTCCGGGACCCGCAAATGGGCAATTATCGGGTCCGGCAGGGGCGTAATAACCCAGTAATTGCCCATTTGCGGGCACCGGAAAAAATTGCAAGTTTGATGGCAGCCTGCCAGTTTTACCAGCAAGGCTTCTGCCAAACTTGTAATGAGGCCCATAGTCTGGTTAAGCTTTGGTCCAGCTGCATCCAGAAAAAGAGTGCTGAAATCCTACTAAGACATAGAAACAATAGCCAAAAATGATCCCAACAGCCAGGACATTTTAAAAAACAATTTATTAGATACATATTACCCAACGAGAAGTACTGCTTTTGAAAGCATGTGCCTGTACCAGGTAGCCCAAAATTTCTCCTACAAAAATAATTTCAAACCAGATGAAAAATTTGGAAAATACATGATTTCAGCTTGTGAAGAAAGCTTCATCAAACTTACCAAATCTAGTCTGATTAATCATATACAATTATCATTTAACACTCCCAACATAGAGAACTTTACTACATGGCCCTACTGCAACTTTTTAAACCATGGAGAAAAGAAGAGGCTTTATTAGGTAACCATGACTCATTTGAAGCTGCATTCAATGCAAATGAAAGCATTATAACAAATGTCAATTTCAAGCAATACAAAAACATGTTGGACAAGGACTGCCAACAAGAGGAAGAAGTTCAAGCACAACTGAATGAAGACACTCCTGAGGGCAGTCAACCTTCTGTTACAGGAAGCCAAGAACCACCTGCAGAGCCACTCATTGTAAATAAAGCAGAAATAGCCATGACTGAAGTAGAGAACACCATGTATCAATATGAACAATCAGAAGAAAACTTGTCAGCGCTGAAATCACCGCTAAATGATGAGCAACATAGCATTTACCTAGAAGTGACTAAAGAAATTGAACATGGTTTGAAGCATGAAAGTAAAACTTGCAGCTGTCAAACTTATAAACCTCTACTCCTCTATGTAAGTGGTGAATCCGGTTCTGGAAAAAACATTGTTACTTAAAATCATCAGCAAATTGCTTCAAAAGTTAACAAACTACAACCTTTCAGCTGTTGTAACAGCCCCCATAGGTTTAGCTGCCTACAACATAGGAGGTATTACTTTACACTGACTACTGCTCCTTCCAGTAGAACTCCAACACAAAATAGAGTATGACAAACTATCAACAGTAGCTGCTACTGAAGTACGCAGAATTCTGAAACAAATGAAAATGCTCATAATAAATGAGGTAAGCATGGTTTCCAACCTAATGTTGGCTTTAACTCACCTCAAATTGCAAGAAGTCCTTAGAACAGACTACAAAACACTCTTTGGGGGAAAACACATCATTGTTTTTGGAGATCTCCTACAATTAACACCAGTGAAAAGTGAACCTATTTTTAAAATCTTAAAACACAAACAGTGCTGCAACACACTTGGCAGCATAGGAAATGTAAACTTCTGGCAGCATTTCCAATACAGAGAACTAACTCAAAACACGTGTCAGTCTTCAGACCTCACCTATGCAAACATTTTAAAAATCATTAGAACTGGTCTTCTTTCTAAAGATGCACAATTAATCCTAAATAGTGGACTCATCCATGAGCTATATGGGCAGAAAATGCTGAGAACAACAGCTTAGAAAAATGTATCTCCAACACAGCTGGTTTGGAGAAAATGTTCATGTTGTGTTTAAACTGCAGAGTAATTAAATGTCTTCACGGTCTGGCACCTATGTACCTAGCACAGAGGATCACCAAACAAACAGCTTCTAGACCTTCGAGGTCCGCCTATACCAACCGTATCACAGTTCCTCACATGTGCAGAGTGCGTGCGGGAGGCTCAAGCTTCCCAACAATGGCTGCAACCATGTGGAACAACCTCCCAGCACAGATCAGATCCATCGACTCTCATGCAGCCTTCCGTAAGGCCTTAAAAACTAGGCTCTTTGTCTAATGAGCTTATCCCTATGAGTCTTGTATTACATTTGCTACCCTTCATCACCCTTTGACCACATTTTTCATGAATATGTCACACTTTTCTATGCAGTACACAGTACTATGTAAAACAGACTGTGTAAACAATTGTAACCTAATAAACTGTATCTAAGCACTATTCTTGGGCTGCTTATTGTAACCCTCAAGCAAGCCTTCTGAAGTATCCTTTGAAGCGCCTCAATGCCTGTGGGCTGTAGTGTGCTCTACAAATCCAAAAAATAAATAATAAATAAATAAATAATTCTAAAACGTAACCTTGACATGGAGCAAGGTTTAGTCAATGGAGCAATTGGTACAGTTGTTGGCTTCCAACCGTATCCACATGACCACAACATTCAGTTTGTCAACATTAACTTTGACAAACTTTCAGAAGTTAAAAGGATAGGACGCTGAACAGCACGATTCCTTCTTTTTAAATACATGTATGTACGCAGAGAACACTTCTCTCTGTCTCTTGCATATGCAGTCACTATTCACAAATTGCAAGGTCTAATCCTAGATCAGGCATTGATTGACATTGGCAGCACAGTCTTTAAAGAAGTTGTGAGTTATGTAGCACTTTCACATCTACTTACACTCGAATGACTATTTCTAGTCAATTTTGATGCAAACAAAGTCAAGGCTGACATTCCTTTCATCCTAGAGTACAACACACTACGTGCACTCTACACACCCCATCTCGATATGTACACTGTTCCTGAAAAGGGTAAAGTTTTGAAAAGAAAATTAATGCAAACAGAACTTATAAGAGATCTCCCAACAATACCACCAAAGAAACTAAAAACAACTGCTACTCCATCAAGTAGTACAACCACAAAACTATCTAGTGCAAACACAACTACATATCCATCAGCAGACATAAAGAGAAATATTTATTCTAAAAAAACAAATGGAGGTCCAGCAAATGACACAGAGACAGAACTCTCTGGTCCATTTACATTTTCCAACACAACTGGCGTAAATTGCTATGCAAATGTAGCAATCAATCTTCTGTTCCAATTGCCACCAATTGTTCAAAACATTTGCTTGAACGGCTCAGACCAGTTGTGTTTACAAAGGCCCGTCCTTCATAGAAATGCCACAAATAATCCTGACAAAACTTACAGTGTCTCAGCAATAAGGCAAGAATCGGACTACTGTGTAGGAATGGTAAAACTCACCACAAACACACAGGAAGATCCACAAGAATGTCTATTGTACTTACTGCAAGTACTGGAAACCAAAAACATACCTATAAATGAAATATTTTAGATTTCATACACGTGAAAACATACAGACAGTCTCTGCAACCATGTTGCACAAGAGCACATACCTAATTAATGATTAAAGCATGTATCTATACCACATTTTGAATCCATTCCATTTCATCAGTTAGTGCAAAATGCAAATCATGCCATATTATGCACTTTTTGCAATTCAGGCAAACGTTCCGCCTTGCACATAAACTCACATGGCCAATATGTAATACTCAAGCTTTTAAGGTACAGCACAAATGGTACCAAAAACAACTTCAAACTTACTAGCTTCACACACAGGCAAGTATCTCTTGGCAAGAAAACCTTCACAACAGTAGGCATAATCAACCACACTGGTGCCACAACCACTGCAGGTCACTATACTGCATACATTAAAAAAAGATATTGTTGGTTTGAATGCAATGACCATTCCATTACTCTAAAACAGAGATTACCAGCAAACCTAACAAATGCCTACTTAATATTCCTTAAACCTAAATGTAGTCACTGATCTGTGAAACTATCAACAGTTAGTGAACTTTAAACATTCCCTTAAGTACTGCAAACTTCAAACAAACATACTGGGAAAGTTAAAGTCACGTAAATGTGGTACTTTTTTAATGCCGTATAGATTTGTTTTGTTTTCTAATGACCAATGATTATACAAACAGAAAAAACAACTGTGCAGAACATACGGTAATATTGTTTCAAACATAGTACTTACAATGTACTGATTATGAGGGTCTACAAAGTTTAGCCACTAACCTGTAAAACTTATCAACAATTAGAATACGCCAACTGGTTTCTAACTGCAGCAATAGTACTACAATGCTACTTTTGAATAGCAAAATAGTTAGAATACAGCAACAGATATCAAACTGCCTCAAAAAATACCCTTTAGAACTATAAAACTATTAACCATTAGAATACGCCAGCTGGTATCTAACTACGTCTATAGTACTGCAATGCTGCTTTTGAAATGCAAAACAGTTACAATAGCCACCAGGTATCTAAGAACTTCAAAAATCTCCTTCATTACACTTCATTGCAAATACACCATTACGATTCTTCCTACTACAACACTGCTTGTAACAACAAATACATGTATCTGTGCACCTTAAACATTCACTTAAGTACTGCACACTTCAAATAAATATACTGTGACACTTAACGTCAAATAAATGTCGTTTTTTTTAAATCCTACATGGATTTTTTTTCTCCAAATGACACAATGGGCCTCATTATGAGTGTCCCGATCCGGTACTATCATACCGGTAAGCTTCGAGTTGGGCAGAAAGGCACCCGCGAGCACAGCATGTCGGATGCACAGGCACCGTTATGAATGGTGCCTGTGCATCCGACCTCCCCATTCCCATTCAGCCCTATGGGTCTAAATGGGAATGGGGAGCATCTTTTTTCCAATGCCCGCAAATATGCAATTACCGACTCGGGTGGGGCCGGAATGCCCCGGTAATTGCCCATTCGCGGGCGCTGGAAAATATTGCAAGTTTGGCGGCAGCCTGCTGGTTTTACCGGCAAGGCTACCGCCAAACTTGTAATGAGGAAACAGCAACTGTGAAAACACACAGTAATGTTGTTTTAACCATAGTACTTAGAATGTACTGATTATGAGGGTCTAGAAAGTACATGAATATGTGAGATTGTATGCAATGTGACATTGTAAATTCTCCTACCTAACATATTATACTGTGTTTTTTTTCACAGAAAAAGAACTAAAGAGTTTTCCTTCATTAGCACGTACAACAAACTCGACCTGTACCCCGAATGGTACAGCACTCATAAGTACTATTTGCACTTCAATTTTATTGTCTCACCATGTTACAAATACTATATACTGCCCACACACTATCTATAATTACTGTACACACATTATTATAATGGTTGTATCCAATGGCCAGATTACATTTCTGTAGACATATTATTGTAATGGTTGTGGCCAGTGGCCACAGCCACCACACCACAACTTGCCCTGAACGTCCCAATTCAAATGACACCTGCAGACATAGAAATGAACCGCCAACCCTATTATTCACATATGAAAACAGTCCCATATCGTCTAGATTCCACTACCCTTCCCTGACGAAGCCCTCTTGCAGTCACAAAATTACCCCAAATGTGTGTCTCAAGTTATTCGCCCAAGCCCTTCTTCAATCAACTAAAAATCCACGCTGCCCACCCAAGCCCTCTTTCAGTCACCAAATAACGCCAAATGTGTGTGTCTCAAGCTGTCCACCCAAGCTCTCCTTCAGTCACCAAATAGCCCAAGCTGTCTGCCCAAACCCTCTTTCAGTCAGCAAATAACCCCAAATGTATGTCTCAAGCTGTCCGCCCAAGCCCTCTTTCAGTCACCAAATAACCCAAGCTGTCTGCCCAAACCCTCCTTCAGTCACCAAATGACCCCAAATGTGTGTTGCAAGCTGTCTGGCCAAGGTTCAGCCCGTGGACTACCATGGTGTCTGTGGACTACTGCGGCACTCGTACCCTCTTCTTCCACCTAAACCAAGAGCCCCATATCATTTTTTCTCCATTCCCCCACCCTTCCCAGCCCCTCTTTCCAATACCAAATGACCCAAAATGTGCTTTGCAGTCTTTTTCCCCACCGATCCAGCCACGGTCAGTTGCAGCTGTTTGCGGACCCAACCTGGTGGGCGTTTCGGAAAATATGACACACCTCAAGCTTTTCACCATTAATAAGCGGGTGCCTCTGATGTCCGTGGACATCTCGTCTGCACCTGGACCAATTGTAGGACCATCTGCTAACGAACAGGGAAGTGAGTCCGCAGACCGACCCCAGATACCACTCATTTTTTTAACCTAATTTTGGGCCATTTTAAAAAGAACTAATGGACAGATTTACACTAAAATTTACAAAAGCACACTTTTGGCACCAAGCCGCTGCTCCTGCTGCAAACTTCGTGAAAATCCATCCAGCGGTTGGGCTGTAGACATGGAATTTTATTTCCATTGCGTCTATTGAAAAAACTGAAATTTTGGGACCCCCTGTAACTTTGCCTCCCTTTGACGAAACCTCACCGAACTTTGCAGGATCAATCTGACGGGGCCATTGAAAAGTTTGGTAAGGATTCGTCCAGGGTTAATCCATGATAACAGTTAATATTTTCATGTTCATGAACAAGTAAAATAATACCTGTGTAGAAATGAGTAATGAATGCCACATGTTCCATCCTTACGGACATCCTTAAGCTGATTGTAAACATAAAAAACGCCCAATATCTTAATATATGCTTTAGGTGCCAATCATGTGATCAAGGATCACATGCAGGGTTGCTACTAGAATGGCTAAACTCTATAATAGAGCGAGTACAACAAGACAGCCATTTTGGGGCAGTGCAATAATGCCCCTAGTGAAAATGGTAATGATACTATTATTTATAAGTGTGAAATAAAGATCAACCCCAAACCTGGGTTTTCATTCATGGAGTAAATTTAAATTGCCTTTCACGCAATTAGGACGTTAACATACATGGTTATTATTTCAAAGTGTTAGGCTTTGGACAAATACATACAAATGTTATAAACAACTTAGTGCTGAAGAGCAATACAATACAACAGGTTCAAGGTATTACTGTAAAGTGCAACAGTGCAAGGCAGCTCTGGCAGCTGAAAGGAGGGGAACATCTAATATCCATGGGATGTTCAAAATACTGTCTGTTGGACAGACCTATTAAAGTGTGTACATGTGCAAGAGGGGCTAGAAGCAGATGCTCATTTATAAATTGGATAACAGATGGAATGTGAATATGGCCACTGGGGGGGAAAGGAAATTAGACTTTCTGTTAAATAACTCATAAAGTATAATAACAGAGAGAGGTCACATGTTGACTGATTCATAGCATAGGTTTAGCACTGCAAAAAATGCAAAACATATAAATAGTGTTACCATCAAAGAATAACAACAATGTAAGATACTAAATTAATATAGTGTTACCATATACCAAGATAGGTTCTCTTACTCTGTTAGTGTATTAAGTATGTAATCACCTAAGGAACAAATATAGCTCCTCATCACTATAATGGCCTTTTGGTTTAAGTGTTTCCATTCTGATAATGTGTTTAGCCTCCAAACGTGTACGTTGTTTTTCTCTGTCACCCTTGCGTCTATGTTCCTTAACATGTGTGAGTGTGCCAAATCTCATCAGGGAGACATCACTGTCATGTTTAAATTGAAAATGTATGGTAAAGGGATAGTTAATGTCCTTGTTTTTGATGGCCCATGTAGTGTTGCAAAATTCAGAGTTTTAAAGGAACTGTTGCAGAACCTATATATCTCATTCAGACAGTCTATGTAATATACCACAAGGTTGGTTCGACATGTTATATGGTCTTTAATGTGCCAAATATCATGTTCTCGATAATGAATAATGCAAGCTTCAATGGCAAATTTTGCATTTTCTGCAGGGCCGAAAACCAACGCTGTGATTAAGCCGTTGGTACCATGGTGTGCAGGGATGATTTAATTTCACTTTTAAAATACCAGGGCCAACTTGTCCATTAAGGACGGAGTCTTAGAGTATGTAACTTGAGGATGGGTGGACAGGACTTTAGATAGATCTTGGTCATTTCTCAATATAGACCAATGCTTTTTTAATATCCGCACAATGTTGGTGGATTTTACACTGTATTGCTTGATACATCTGATGGTATTGGGACTGTTTTCAATTCTAGCTTCAGGTTTTAATAGAGCAGTTCTAGTAAGTAGCTTGGTTTTTTGGAAAGACTTATCTATGGTTTTTTGTGTGTACTCTCATTTTAGAAAATAGTTACCTATAGATTTAGCCACTGTTTTAAATGTGTTGGTTTCTGAGCAGTTCCTTTTGGCCCTAAGTTGTTCTCCATATGCGATAATTTGAATAAGGCTGTTCGGATGATGGCTCGTGGCATGTAGCAAAGAATTAGATGCAGTCGGTTTCCTATAAAGCCCTGATGTTAATTGATTGTCAATAACTTTAAATTCTACATCTAAAAAAACAACTGTGTAATATTGAATGCCATAGTGAGACAGATGTTATGTTCATTGTTATTTAAACAGTTCACATATTCCATCAGTTACTGTGTTGAACCATTCCAGATTTTGAACAGATCATCTATAAATCTATACCAGTGTATTACATGGTTTACAAATTAATCATAGTGTTATGGCAAGGCTATTGTAGCCTCCCACCATCCCATAAAGAGATTAGCATAGGTGGGAGCCACACAAGAACCCATGGCAGTTCCCAACAATTGCTTGTAGTAGTGTGCCTCAAATAGAAAAACATTGTGTTAGGCTAAATTCCAACATTAGCAGAAGCATTTCATTCTGTTGTTTAAGACTAACAGGACTGGTGTCTAAGAAAAATGTACATGCTGTTAATCCATATCTGTGCAGGATACTAGTATAGAGTGATACAGCATCAAGTGTTACCATGATGTAATTTGTTTCCCACTTGATGTTGTGAAGTTTAAGAAGGAGGTAAGAGGTGTCTCTGATGTATGCATTGAGACTTTTTACAAACAGTTGCAAGAATTTATCTAGAAAAATAGATGTTGTTTCTAGTAATGAGCCTATTGAAGAAACTATTGGAGGACAAGGAGGCTGCAATATGTCCTTTTGTATTTTAGGGACCAAGTAAAGACTAGGTGTGACTAGATGAGCATGTCTCAGATATAAAATGTCTTCCAAGTCTAGCAAACCTCTTTTGAACCAACCATTGAGTAATTCATCAAACAGAAAATTCATGTTCAGTAGTTCTTGCTCAGTCACCTGTGCATATTCATCCTTGTTGTCTAGCTGTCTACTTGCTTCAGCTAGGTAAGGAGCTATATCCCATGATACAATCCCTGCACCTTTATCCTCCTGGTGTATGACTGAGGGCTTCATTATGACCCTGCCGGTCCGGTAACAATGGTGCTGGTAGGTTCAACGGCACTGTTGTTACCGGACCGGCAGAGTACAAGTCTGCGAGCCAGATGCCTTTCCGCCCACCAGGTCTTACCTGGTGGGCGGAACTGCACCCGCTTGCAGCCTTTGATGGAAGCACCGGCACTGTTAAACACGGTGCCGGCGCTTCTATCCTGCCCATACTAATTGAGTACTATCGGACTTGAGTGGGAATGGGGAGTTACTTTTTCCAGCACCTGGCTGTCCGGAACAATGTAGATAAAATGTAAATCCACATGGAGATACAATGCACAATCCACCATCTGGGAGAAAAGGGATCTCCTTAGATTTAAGGTTACAGAAGACACTCAAACGAGGCTTAAAAAAATGATCTCTGACGATAATACCCTGGCGTGGTATAATGAGCAAATGACAGACAGATATATACAGAGAGGTTACCCTAATACGGTCATTGAGGCAGCTAGAAGCAGAGCTAGTTAGATGACTTGTGAAGAACTTCTGAAATGTAACTGTAAATCTAAGGAGATCCCTTTTCTCTACAAACTTAAATATTCCAGTCAAATTCATCAGGTGAATAGGCTTATAAAGAAGAATTGGAAATTGATAGAACTTGACACACAACTGCAGAAACTATTTCCAAGACCCCCCTCATGGTCTATAAGAGAGGCAGGAATTTTAGGGACCAACTAGTGAGAGCGGAAGGACAAAATCTAACCCTCAAACCCCACTACAACGAATAAAAGTGGCACATTTGCCTGTCTTCATTGCAATAACTGTAATAATATCATGAAGGGCAGCTACGTGAGATACCCTCGTACGGGGGCTAAAATCAAGCTCAGAGATTTGCAACATGTGACTCTGTGTCAGTTATCCTTGGTCTTAGTTCCCCTTGTGGGATATTTTATGTGGGACAAACAGCGAGAAATGTTAAAAAGCGATGTAATAAACAACATAAGAACAAGGAATGTACGCTCACCAGTTGCTAGACACTTTACTGAAACAAGACACTCAGTAGCGCAACTTTTATCTTGGTGCTTTCCTATAATGCCTTTTTGCAAAATTTATAATTCAGATAATCCAATTGTGATAATCACCAGTTTGACTAAGAAAGTCACCATCAGTATCTCTAGGCCAACAACTAACAGATTGTAAGCATGCATACCACTGAGCCATTCGCCTGGATTAATCCCCATACACCTCAGAACATACTAACGTGTAGATTAGATACACCTCTACTTATCCCTACATAGTAGATGGATCCCCGTTTCCTCCCAGACTTTCTTAGGATGTAATTAAGGAGAGTATCCTCCATGACCAATATTCTTGCGAGCCTATTCCGCTAATCAACACACACCAGTAGTGTTAGATATTCATTTATGATCTACTAACACAATAGCTCATGAAGTCTTAACCCAACTCCACAGTGCCTTTAGGATTAGGTCCCTTACCCCTTCTAACTCTCTGACTACAAGGATATATCTTGTACTTTGAACTTGGAAAATGCAGTCATGCCCGCTACGTCATTTGTTTACATATGCCGTCAGCGCGTCAGGACGTCGCAATGACGCATTGACAGCGGCCATTTTGTAGGTCTTATGCTTACAGGATGACAAATGTGGACACAACAACACAGATAATTGGAGGTAGAGCATGGTGACTACTGATTCTGCCCCTTCTTCACCAGATGCATGGAAAGATATGCCATTTACCCTTTGTTTACTCTCTTAATTTAGAAGCTTCATAACGATTGATAAGAGAAATCCTCACTGCATTACATAATTCGAGAAGCTTCACAAAGGTAAGCTCAAGCAGTGATACTCATCATATACTAAAGACTGAGTAGGAACATCAGCCTAACCAAGGCCCCTAATTTGTATTCACATAGGACCGGGTCGACACCAGCGGCCACGAGTCTTCAACTGATCTTATATGAGGTTGCCCTCAACACATTATTTCTTCATTGTTTGAAATTTAGCTATGGTCCTTTAACACCATTGATTTCCAGGTTTGATGAGTTAGATTCATGTTTAAAGTTTTCCCATGATCTGACTGAACACTATCATCTATAGGTAGAACGCAGAATCAGATCCAACAGATTGTCACCACAGACATCCTTCCAGTAAGGTAAGAGGCCGTCCAGATTCACCTTTGGAGATGCAGAATACTTAACAGTTTAAGGCGTACATCAGACCCTAATTAGTCCCTGTCCACATTACAGGTTCACTCGCTGACCCCATTGCACCCAAGAACATAGGATACCCTCCTGGAATAGCTGATCCTGATTTCCACAAGGTGAATGACCAATGATGGGCCATGATAGACACAGTGTGTGATTATATATCACCAATTAGTATTTTATAGCTAATTAATTATGTTCTCCACTCTCTATTTGAAATGTAGATCACTGTGAAGGTTGATGAAGGACAAAAAGTGGGAACTCATGCTCCTGAGGAAGGGACGGTTATCCTGAAATGCGTAGAGCAGATTTCTTTCTATGAAAACACATGTATAGCATAAATATTGATGGATTGATTCTAATGTGATTTGTACATACATGTATAAACTTGATGCTATGATTATTTTCAATAACAATATTTTTGCATAAAACCACATGATTGAACTTACCTTTTACTTGTTGATATAAGTACATCATATTTACTGTTCGTTATACAAACACACCTGGTGTGCAGGGGACGCAAGTGTTCCACAGCCAGTGGACACCAATTTCTTTCTCATTGTAACTGTACAGTCTAATGCGAGGCCTGCTATCTTCGTCCTGCACACTCTAACACCCATAAAAGTATATGTAATTGATTTTCTAAAATACTGGAGGGCACCAATATACCAATTCTGTGTATTATTTGATGGTATCACTATTTATAAGTTTTGCATTTTTTTCAGTGCTAATCCTATGTTATGAAGCAGTCAACATGTGACCTCTCTCTCTTGATGTTATTATACTTTATGCGTTATTTAACAGAAAGTCTAATTTCCCTTTACCCCAGTGGCCATATTCATGTTCCATCTGTTATCCAATTTACAAATGAGCATATGCTTCTAGCCCCTCTTGCACATATACGCACTTAAATAGGTCTGTCCAACAGACAGTATTTTGAACACCCCTTGCATATTAGATGTTCCCCTCCTTTCAGTTGCCAGAGCTGCCTTGCAATGTTGCACTTTACTTTAATCCCTTGAAACTGTTGGATTTTATTGCTTTTCAGCACTAAGTTGTTTATAACATTTGTATGTATTTTTTCCAAAGCACAACACTTTGAAATAATAACAATGTGTGTTAACGTGCTAATCGTGTGAAAGGTAATTTAAGTTTACTCCATGATTGAAAACCCATGTTCGGGGTTGATCTTTATTTCACACTTGTGAATAATAGTATCATTACCATGTTCACTAGGGGCATTATTGCACTGCCCCAAAATGGCAGTCTTGTACTCGCTCTATTATAGAGTTTAGCCATTCTAGTAGCAACCCTGCATGTTGTCCCTGAACACATGATCGGCAAGTAACACCTATATTAACATATTGGGTGCTTTTTTATGTTTACAATCAGCCTGTGAAGTCCGTGAGGACGGAACGCTTGGCATTCATTACACTTTTCCACATGGATATTATTTTACTTGTTGATGAACAAGAAAAGGTAAACTTTTATCATGGTGTGGAGGAGCAGAAGTACACATCTGCAGGAGACCCTGCCCCCTTACCTCCCCTGCATTGTAGACATGAGACTGTGCCCTGTCTAACACCAGATATTGTACCAATACCGCAGAAAGTATTTGGAAGAAGATATCCATTAAGACAACCATATCGAATGTACCCTCGAGCTGATGATGGCCTGCAGGAGGAGATTCCTAAAAGAATGGTACGACGTCCTTTCATCGCTAGGCATTTCAAAGCCTGCAATTTAAACGTGTACAAAAGTTCATCAAACTTCTTTTGGGTGGGTTAGAAAGGGCAGATAAGTGGATGGGGTGTTGGGTATAGTTAAAACTAGGTGCAGGAGGGAGGAGTCGGGGGGCTCGCCCCACAAAAGAAATGTTTAAAAATTATGAACTTTCATACACGTTTAAATTGCTGGCTTTGAAATGCTTGATGATGAAAGGACATAGAACCGAAGGATTATGAGAAAGAACTAAGAAAATGAACTGATGAACTCATACAAAAGTGTGCACGACATAGGACGATGTATGGATCCTAGAGGAGAAATGATGGGGTAAAGAATCAAGCGAACCTTAAAAAGGTAAAATAAGAAGATTACATGTTGACAAGTGCTGTAGAAATCAGAACTATAATGTACAGATGCTGAAATGCAAGATAGAACACGTCATCGTATAGGCTAGCTACAAGTAGTGAATAGAAAACATGTGGAGCAGCCATTGTACAGAAACTGGACACTGGTTTCATGAAATAAGTAAGCAAATGACCATGGAGAAAGAATAAAAGGCTTTGTCGCAGTAGACCAGCAGGTTGGTGGAGATGCGTTGAGAGGCTATCTGGCCTTAAGTCAAGAACTGAGAAGTCAAGGTCAGCTATTTACGTTGAAGTGAACATGTTTGCAGAGGATGAATCTTCTCACGTTAAGGTGCAAGAAAGAACACAAAGATGCCAGGTCTTAATTCATTTAAAACATTTAAAAGATTGCAGAATGAGCAGAATCGTGGTCTCCTGTCACGTGAGTTGAGGCAGGAAGTGGGGGTTTAAACTTAGAGTTCCAGACAACAGTGACTGCCCTCACTTCCGTTGCATTCCGAGGACAAGAACACTCTGTAAGGCCAAGTACAAAGAGAATTTCATGGCACAAGGCATTGGTGATGAGAGATATTAGGCTATTTGGGTGGTAGGGCAGCTTCATGTCCTATCTACTGGCACCTGGGTCTTGGCTTACGTGCTGCTTATTGAACCAAATGTTCCAGACATGGCACAAGCATGCCAACCAATTGTATTAGTCCATATAACAAAGGACCTTATAACGTAAGAAACCAATAAAATACTGTATAATTGATTTTTCTTAAAATGACAAGTTTGAAGAGGTAGTCATGAGTTGTCCACCGGATATCGGACAGTTAATAAAAAAGCTAGCTCCTATATGATTGTATATCTAGATGTGTCCCTTAACCAATCCCAACCCTTGTTAGGTTTTTCACTATTGACATGTAGCGTGACGTCATTCTGACGCATGAAGAGAGTACATAATTGTTTTTCATGTGATAATCGCTGAGAATTAGCGTACGTCCGTTGATGTTCGTTGTAACTCCCTGTTTTAGATAATTGCTAATAAAACAGCAACTTGTCATCTTCTTGAGTTTGCCTGGTTATTTGGAATTATTCTGGTGTAATTTCATCCAGTAATAGATGCACATTCCAAGGGCCAAAAGCTCATGTGATAGCGGTGTGGATGGTTTTGATCTAAACTAGTTTGACCTCAGAATTTCGGACGATCGGGCATCCTCCACCATTAGCTGGAAGATTGTGTAGTTTCCTGTGGAGAGCAGTCAATAGAAATAAACTTGCAAGAGAAATCAAGATGGTGGGCAGGTCTCTCTTTGAAGAAATCCCTGCTCAGTTTCCACTGGCGCTCTGCAGACGGAAGGTGAAGTGGTCGGATTGGAGTCGAAACTGAAGGCCTCGAGTTGATTAAGTGGATGTAAGTATACTAAGGGAAATGGCAATATAAAGGGGCGGGATTGTGATATTTTATGAAAATAATTTGGGTAACAAGAATTTTGTGTGGATAAAATAATGCAGAGGTAATTCTATTTCAAGGAAGATAGAAGAAGACGTCTCAAATTCCAGTCAGAATATTAAGAGAGAGAATACACACGGTCAGGACCGTGGAAGGTGACCTCTTAAACTCTGAACGGGGTCATATAATTGGAGGCGAAGACAGAATACCTCTTACTATAAATGATCATAGGGAAAAGGGAAGGTGGTCACAGGGGTTATTAATGTGTTTTGAGTTATTATTTTGGTTATTATTTGATGTATGAAGGTCAGAAAAGTGATAAATTGTGACATTGAAGTTGTTTTGAGTTAAGTGTAGTAAACGATTGGCGCAAGTCAGAAGAAAGATAGGTGTTTGAGAAAAAAAATGATTTTTCGGCGATTGATTGTGCTTGCTCATATTTATTGTTTTTGAGATTAAAAGTGATGAGCAATAAACTTTAAGTTAAGTACAGATTTATTAGATATAATAAGGTAACAATCTGGTAAGTATCAACAGTTAATTGTGACTTGTCATTATGGAGGACACTCCTCTTATGCACCTGTGTAGAACATTACTACAACATGCACCCAAGCTGAAACAGTACAGTGCAGAATGGGTAAAGGGCAGCACTGATAGAATGTTTATGCCATGGCCGCAACAGGGTTCATTGTCAAAGGCAGTATTACAACACATGAACACATATGTGCATGCTACATACATGGGAAAAAAATTAGAGAAAAGATTGTTAGGTTTTGGAACTCTGGAAAATGTATCAAGAGGAGAAAGAGTACATGCCACCGATAGAGTAGATGCTTAATCAGCATAAAGGGGAGGGCATTGAGCCCTCGGCTCCTCTTACTCCACCTGAAACTAAGAATACAGATGCAGAAGAGATATGATTTTATCCTTTAAAAGAATTGAAAGCAGAGGCAGGTTTTTGTAGCCCGATATATGTAAGCCCTGCTTATTGTAGCAATGACAGTTTAGAAGTGAGCAAAAAGAATGAAGACGAGTGTAGGTTCATATGAGATAAAGTGGAACAAGGTGAGAGATTGAATGTATCAACAGATATAGACCAGGCAATTAAGAGATGGTAAGGTCAGAAGGATAGGGTCGATGAGTTAATGCTTGTACAGAATGAACGGATGCAAGGACAGATATTAGTCAAGTTAGATGGCATAAGTATCAAGGAGGTTAGGCAAAAGGAATAATAATAATAATTTAGCATTTATATAGCACTATGAACCCTCAGGTATCTGAGCACTGCTTATTATTACCCACGGTGTGTGGTGCTCATTTATCGACCACAGAAGGATGAAAGGCTGAGTTTAGCCCTGCCGGGATTCAAACCTGCATCAGCAGGCTCTGCACGGATGTCAAAGCAAGCACTCTACTTGCTGTGCCACTTGACAAAGACGAGCAAGAAAAGAAGGATAGGGAACAAGAAAAGCGTTTAGGGAGTATGAGCAAGTAAGGAAAAGCAGGGAACAACTGGAAAAGATATAGAGAAGAACAAGAGAAAGATGAAAAGCAGGTAGAGGAACAAAGGAAGTATGACAGTTGGAAGAAAGAAATAGAAGAAAGAGAGAGAAGAAGAAGAGGCATGAGTGAAAGAAAAAGATTACAGAGAAGAAGAAAAGAAGAATGAAGAGAAGTAAGAATGAAAGCACAAAAGCACGAAGAAGAGAGGGCAAGAATTGATGAAAGGGAACGAAGGGAAGTCGAAGAAGGAATACAGCAGAATAGAAGGCAGCAAGGTCTTGATGCCAGTCTTGTTCTTAAAGAACAAATACAACTGAGTGATGAAATACAGGGGCAATGGGAAACGACAAGCAAAGTTTTCCCAATGAGAAAAATGACTCAAGAAATACCTAAAGTACCACAAGAAGAGGAAAGATATGAAGCAGAGAGTATTGGAGAGAGGATCAATAAGATATATCAGCAAATGAGGCAGAGCAGCAAGTATGGGACTCAAAAGAGCACCAGGCAATCACCGATACCAAAGGCACGGGATGAGGAGGAAAACATTTTAAGTGATGAACACAGAGCATTGTCTTTGAGTAGATTAGATTTAGATAGCGAAGAGGAGGTTGATAATCACACAAGTTGGGGTGTAGCAATGTGAGATGAAGAATGGGAATCAGGTCATACGATAGAAGGGGTAGGCACATGCATCCCTTGGGAAATCAAAATCTGGATAAGGAGGTAAGATGGTCAGATCTGGAACACCCCAAAGAAAGTACACCAGATCCTATACCATATCCAGAACTTTCCCAAAGACGATCATGTAGTGTTGGAGGAGAATCCCCACCCTATATGAGTAGGTTATGGTAGTTACCATCATGAAGACGAACAGGGGTGATTAACCCTATTTAAATAAATAAATAAATATTGGTGTCCAGCTATTGGATGGGGCTCACACAGTTCCCATTGTTAGAGAAAGGTGGGCAAGACCGCAATATATTCCATGACTCCAGATGGATAAGGATAGCTTAAAATCTAAGTTACCTAGTTTGACTTCCGGGGCTGGGAAATGGATATACGAATTAGAGAAAATGACAGGGGATATACATTGGCCATAGGAGACCTAAAAGGTCTACTGGCAGCTATTCTTGGAGAGAGAGCTGACGACATTTGGAATCTAGCGGGATATGCAAGTGTGACAGCACAAAACACGGCGCATGATGGAGTGCCATTTAATAATTACAGTGCAGACGTGTGGCAGGCTCTCATGGTACAGTATCCCAATACAACAGATATGGGTACAATTACGACACGTAAAATGAAAGAAGATGAAGACCATATTGCTTATTTTCAAGATATTCAAGAGAGATGGCAGCTTGAGATGCGTGAACCTTGGGAAAAACAGTGGCATTATTCTATCATATTTTGTGTGAGGAATATCCAGAAAAAGTACAGAGACAAATGAAAAAACAAGTAGGAATCAAAGCGAAGCTGTAGGCTGAGATACAGTTGACTATTGTGCATCATTGCCGATTGTTACACGAGAGGAATAAAAAGAAAGATGAGAACAGAAAGATTGAGGAAGCTAAGTTAGTGTAAAAGAAATTGTCAAAATTTCCAATAGTAGGGGCAGTATTGACAAGTGGAGAAGGAGGAAGGAATGTAAGAAATAACGTGTGCACCACAGGCTAATAATGTACACCCAGTGGATCAAAGTAGGTATGGGGTTTGGCCACAAGGTAGAGGTGGAGTATTTAGACGAGGAGGAGGTGTATTTCAGAACACCGAAAGTGGACTTCAGAACACCCAAGGTGGATTTCAAAATACCCAGGGTGGAAGTCAGAAGACATAGGGAGGATACAATGGTGGGTTTGCCAGAGGGCCCCACCCCCATTGTGTTGGAATTGTGGGATATTAGGGCATATTGCACATGTATGTAGAAGCCAAGGAAATATGCAACAAAATTGGCAAAATTCAAGAGGGGGGACAAGTCATCCACCGCCATACAGCACACAAACACGAGAGGGTTGTGCTCCGGATCACATATCCTATCAGACACAGGCGCCACAAGCACAGCAGGCACAACAGCAGGGGCCAGTACCTATGCACCCACCTCAAGGGCAATCTCAACAAGCATCTATGCAGACACAATGGAATGTAAACACAGGGCAAGCACAAACACCTAGGGTAGAGGGTGTCACTGTGGTAGGAGGGAATCCTTTTACAGGGACAAGGGTGAATTTGTACCCTCAATAGGACAGCTCACAGGGTGACTTGATGTGTTCAGTACTATCAGTAACCCAAGTCCCAAGGGTCAATGTGATGATAGGAGGCACATCTTTTTCTTTTCTTGTAAACACTGGAGCAACTTGTCTTGTAAAAGAGAGGGAACATACCCAATGTCAGTTATTGTCATGAATGCTCAAAGGTTTTCTGGAGCTACGAATGTAGTTCCTTTTACTGATAAATTACTTGTTTCTATATGGGAATGTGACATGTCTGTCCCCTTGTTATAGTCGTGATGAACGGCAGTTAACATTTTGGATAGAGATTTGATGACGAAACATAACATGACAATTTTATTTACTGATCAAGGAATAGTGTGCATCACTCCAGGAATACACTATTTAAACATAGGAGAGCTTATACTAGCATTTACAGGACAATTGGCTCTATGAGGAGTCCCGGTAGATCCAGAAGTCTTTGTTCCTGCACTTCGGTGAGTGCTGCATTGGCCTGCTAAGACCCTCTTGGGCCGAATTCCTGGTGCCCCAGACCCTTTGTAACCCTGTGCCCAGCCCGCTTCCACCCTGTTTCAGCCCTCCCTTCCCTAGACCGTCTCCCTTCCGTGTTTGTCCCTCGTCCCGCCTCCCTCCTCCCCTGATTGGCCGGACCGCTTCCTCCTTGGCCCTGATTGGCTCACGAGCACACAGCAACAGAGCCTACCGGCCCGCGCTCGACTCGTGTAGGCCACTTTGTTCCTGCACTTCGGTGAGTGCTGCATTGGCCTGCTAAGACCCTCTTGGGCCGAATTCCTGGTGCCCCAGACCCTTTGTAACCCTGTGCCCAGCCCGCTTCCACCCCGTTTCAGCCCTCCCTTCCCTAGACCGTCTCCCTTCCGTGTTTGTCCCTCGTCCCGCCTCCCTCCTCCCCTGATTGGCCGGACAGCTTTCTCCTTGGCCCTGATTGGCTCACGAGCACACAGCAACAGAGCCTACCGGCCCGCGCTCGACTTGTGTAGGCCACTTTGTTCCTGCACTTCGGTGAGTGCTGCATTGGCCTGCTAAGACCCTCTTGGGCCGAATTCCTGGTGCCCCAGACCCTTTGTAACCCTGTGCCCAGCCCGCTTCCACCCCGTTTCAGCCCTCCCTTCCCTAGACCGTCTCCCTTCCGTGTTTGTCCCTCGTCCCGCCTCCCTCCTCCCCTGATTGGCCGGGCCGCTTCCTCCTTGGCCCTGATTGGCTCACGAGCACACAGCAACAGAGCCTACCGGCCCGCGCTCATCTCGTGTAGGCCACTTTGTTCCTGCACTTCGGTGAGTGCTGCATTGGCCTGCTAAGACCCTCTTGGGCCGAATTCCTGGTGCCCCAGACCCTTTGTAACCCTGTGCCCAGCCCGCTTCCACCCCGTTTCAGCCCTCCCTTCCCTAGACCGTCTCCCTTCCGTGTTTGTCCCTCGTCCCGCCTCCCTCCTCCCCTGATTGGCCGGACCGCTTCCTCCTTGGCCCTGATTGGCTCACGAGCACACAGCAACAGAGCCTACCGGCCCACGCTCGACTCGTGTAGGCCACTTTGTTCCTGCACTTCGGTGAGTGCTGCATTGGCCTGCTAAGACCCTCTTGGGCCGAATTCCTGGTGCCCCAGACCCTTTGTAACCCTGTGCCCAGCCCGCTTCCACCCCGTTTCAGCCCTCCCTTCCCTAGACCGTCTCCCTTCCGTGTTTGTCCCTCGTCCCGCCTCCCTCCTCCCCTGATTGGCCGGACCGCTTCCTCCTTGGCCCTGATTGGCTCACGAGCACACAGCAACAGAGCCTACCGGCCCACGCTCGACTCGTGTAGGCCACTTTGTTCCTGCACTTCGGTGAGTGCTGCATTGGCCTGCTAAGACCCTCTTGGGCCGAATTCCTGGTGCCCCAGACCCTTTGTAACCCTGTGCCCAGCCCGCTTCCACCCCGTTTCAGCCCTCCCTTCCCTAGACCGTCTCCCTTCCGTGTTTGTCCCTCGTCCCGCCTCCCTCCTCCCCTGATTGGCCGGACCGCTTCCTCCTTGGCCCTGATTGGCTCACGAGCACACAGCAACAGAGCCTACCGGCCCGCGCTCGACTCGTGTAGGCCACTTTGTTCCTGCACTTCGGTGAGTGCTGCATTGGCCTGCTAAGACCCTCTTGGGCCGAATTCCTGGTGCCCCAGACCCTTTGTAACCCTGTGCCCAGCCCGCTTCCACCCCGTTTCAGCCCTCCCTTCCCTAGACCGTCTCCCTTCCGTGTTTGTCCCTCGTCCCGCCTCCCTCCTCCCCTGATTGGCCGGACCGCTTTCTCCTTGGCCCTGATTGGCTCACGAGCACACAGCAACAGAGCCTACCGGCCCGCGCTCGACTCGTGTAGGCCACTTTGTTCCTGCACTTCGGTGAGTGCTGCATTGGCCTGCTAAGACCCTCTTGGGCCGAATTCCTGGTGCCCCAGACCCTTTGTAACCCTGTGCCCAGCCCGCTTCCACCCCGTTTCAGCCCTCCCTTCCCTAGACCGTCTCCCTTCCGTGTTTGTCCCTCGTCCCGCCTCCCTCCTCCCCTGATTGGCCGGGCCGCTTCCTCCTTGGCCCTGATTGACTCACGAGCACACAGCAACAGAGCCTACCGGCCCGCGCTCATCTCGTGTAGGCCACTTTGTTCCTGCACTTCGGTGAGTGCTGCATTGGCCTGCTAAGACCCTCTTGGGCCGAATTCCTGGTGCCCCAGACCCTTTGTAACCCTGTGCCCAGCCCGCTTCCACCCCGTTTCAGCCCTCCCTTCCCTAGACCGTCTCCCTTCTGTGTTTGTCCCTCGTCCCGCCTCCCTCCTCCCCTGATTGGCCGGACCGCTTCCTCCTTGGCCCTGATTGGCTCACGAGCACACAGCAACAGAGCCTACCGGCCCACGCTCGACTCGTGTAGGCCACTTTGTTCCTGCACTTCGGTGAGTGCTGCATTGGCCTGCTAAGACCCTCTTGGGCCGAATTCCTGGTGCCCCAGACCATTTGTAACCCTGTGCCCAGCCCGCTTCCACCCCGTTTCAGCCCTCCCTTCCCTAGACCGTCTCCCTTCCGTGTTTGTCCCTCGTCCCGCCTCCCTCCTCCCCTGATTGGCCGGACCGCTTCCTCCTTGGCCCTGATTGGCTCACGAGCACACAGCAACAGAGCCTACCGGCCCGCGCTCGACTCGTGTAGGCCACTTTGTTCCTGCACTTCGGTGAGTGCTGCATTGGCCTGCTAAGACCCTCTTGGGCCGAATTCCTGGTGCCCCAGACCCTTTGTAACCCTGTGCCCAGCCCGCTTCCACCCCGTTTCAGCCCTCCCTTCCCTAGACCGTCTCCCTTCCGTGTTTGTCCCTCGTCCCGCCTCCCTCCTCCCCTGATTGGCCGGACCGCTTCCTCCTTGGCCCTGATTGGCTCACGAGCACACAGCAACAGAGCCTACCGGCCCGTGCTCTCCTCCCTGCCGCGCCTGCGTCCTGGTCCGCCTCCCGACCCGCCCACAACCCTTCCGATTGGCCATCTGGCCTCCTTTCCCAGGCCATTACTGCAGCTCCCAAGGCAGCCCTCTGCCTGGCAGCCCTACGGCGAAGGCCCCGTAGCAAAGGACGACTCCAGATCGTATCTGCAGGTATCCGCAGGAGAAGCAAGAAGCCAACAACAAGTAAGTGTGGCAAGGGCAGGGCCAGAAGCAACTACTTCAGGCCATACTACCCTACCACTCCTCTAACGCAGCATCAACAACGTAATTAATGCGCCCAATAACCTCCCTGAGAAATTTGAATTGAGAAGTGTACCCAATTGCATTTAGAAGTGTACCCAATTGCATTTAGAAGTATTCCCAATTGCATTTAGAAGTGTACCCAATTGCATTTAGTAGTCGCGCCGGATAGCCTCTCTGAGAAAGTTGAACGAGAATTGTTCCCACTCACATTTGAAGTGTACCCAACAACCTCTCTGAGAAAGTTGAATTAAGAATTGTTCCCACCTGCATTTAGAAGTGCACCCAATTGCATTCAAAGTTGCGCCAAATAGCCTCTCTGAGAAAGTTGAATGAGAATTGTTCCCACTCACATTTGAAGTGTACCCAATAACCTCCCTGAGAAAGCTGAATTGAGAAGTGTTCCCAATTGCATTTAGAAGTATTCCCAATTGCGTTTAGAAGTGTACCCAATTGCGTTTAGAAGTATTCCCAATTGCATCTAGAAGTATTCACAATTGCGTTTAGAAGTGTACCCAATTGCGTTTAGAAGTATTCCCAATTGCGTTTAGAAGTGTACCCAATTGCATTTAGAAGTATTCCCAATTGCATTTAGAAGTGTACCCAATTGCATTTAGAAGTATTCCCAAATGCGTTTAGAAGTGTTCCCAATTGCGTTTAGAAGTGTACCCAATTGCATTTAGAAGTATTCCCAATTGCATTTAGAAGTGTACCCAATTGCATTTAGAAGTGTACCCAATTGCATTTAGAAGTATTCCCAATTGCATTTAGAAGTGTACCCAATTGCATTTAGAAGTGTACCCAATTGCATTTACAAATGTACCCAATTGCATTTAGAAGTGTACCCAATTGCATTTAGAAGTATTCCCAATTGCATTTAGAAGTGTACCCAATTGCATTTAGTAGTCGCGCCGGATAGCCTCTCTGAGAAAATCGATTGAGAATTGTTCCCACTCACATTTGAAGTGTACCCTGCAGCCTCTCTGAGAAAGCTGAATCTAGAATTGGTCCAACTTGCATTTAGAAACGTACCCAACGGCATTTAGAAGTGTACCCAAATCCATTTAGAAGCTGCGCCCAATAGCCTCTCTGTGAAAGTTGAATTTAGAACTGTTCCCGCATCTAGATCTGAGAATTGCTCCCACCTACAGTTAGAAGTGCACCCAATCACATTTAGAAGTCACGCCCAAGAGCCTCTCTGTGAAAGTCGAACTTAGAATCGTCTCCCACCTGCATTTAGAAGTGAACCCAATTGCACACCAATCATGAGCGCACCAACTCCACCAATGCCCGTCAGATACGACTCCCATGAACCTCCTCCACTCTCCGATCTGCCCTCCCTCACCCCCCCCCCCGCTCCCAAGACAACCCACCCTCCTCCACAATCCCTGCCAGCACCCTCTCCAAACACCAAGCCAGGGGGGCACGATGGCGTGCCACCCATCCCAAGACCACTCATCTCCTGAACCCCACCGCCGACCCGCCAGCACTGCCCATGCCCGCTCTCCCCACTACCACACCCCACCCTGCAACCATCCTCCCCCCGCCTCGCCATCATACACCTGCCACCTTCCCCATCCGACTGCACCCTTTCCCCTCCCTAAAAACTGCGCGCCTAGCCCTAGCGAGAACCGAAGCCGCCTCTCTCTCCCCCTCTGACCCTCCTACCCTCTCTCTCACGCCAATCGCAGCAAAGAAACTAAAGAGGAAGCGTTCCTGGTCCCCCTCTACCTCTCTGCTCTCCTCGCCCCCCTTGTCTCGACCCAACACCTCTCTCCCACAATCCCCCCTCCCCCGTGGCCTCGCCCTTCCTGAAACCCCTCGCCCTCGATTTCACCACAACCGAAACTCCCAACCGCCCTCCCCCCATCCTCAAATCCCCCACCCCAATCCCGATCATCCCATCACACACATCCACCCAACCCCGCACGAAGCCTGCAAAACTCTCGGCTCGCCCACTCTTCCCTAGCACCACCAACCCTACCCCTCTCCCGCTACTCTCTCCCCCTCCGCCCCATCCCGCTCCAGCACCAAAACCAACCTTCCCTGCCGATGTGAACTGTATCCTATTTAACGCCCGCTCTGTAGCAAAAAACAGACATTGCATCTTTGACCTCCTCACCTCTGTCAAACCTGACCTAGTTTTCATCACTGAAACCTGGTTCTCTGATGACTTCAGCCCAATCGCAAATGAAGCCTTTCCGCCCGACTACTGCCTCATCCCACTGAACCGTCCGTCCAGAGGAGGGGGGGTAGCATTTCTCTTTAAATCTCTCTTCCGCGCCTCAATCATGGACAACCAACCCTCCATTCCATCCTGCGAACCTCTCCTCGTTAAACTATCCCTCTCCCCGTCGCTCTCACTCACCTTCCTAATAATCTACAGGCCCCCTGGCTACGATAGACATTTCGCAAACAACCTTTGCGACTCTATTGCCACCCTCCAAATAAACCATCCCAACCTCATCCTTCTCGGAGACTTTAACATATGGCTCGACATCCCCACCAATCCTATGACACACGCCCTAATCGACGGTCTAGATGCAATTAATCTCCAACCCCACATAAATGGACCGACTCATTTTAAAGGACACACTCTCGATGCCATCTTTAGCTCCGACACCCAGATTCAGTTAAAGCCCCCAACTCCTATCATCTGGTCCAATCACTTCATTCTCTCGTTTGCCATCCCCGCACCCGGCCCCCTTCCCGTATCCGCATCTGAACCTCCGATCCTACGCAAATGCTGGAAAAAACTAATAATCATCCCTGACCTAGCCGAGGCACTCCTCCAGTCCCCACCACCCGCCTGCCACCCTAAAAACCAACTAACACCTGAAGCCTTTGACTCATGGCTCAACGCATCTCTGATGCGACTCACCCCTACATGCAAACCATCAACCCGCCGTGGCCCGTTCCCCAGATGGTTCACCCCTGAGCTGAAGACCAGTAAACGACACTACAAATACCTAGAACGCAATTGGCAAAATGAGAAAACCCACGAAAGCAGGACCACCTTGGCCCGTCACCTGTACCGGTACAAGGCTGAAATCCGGAAAGCTAAAAAAGCCCACTACAACACCCGAATCCTAAACTGCAAAAACCCAAGCAAAGAACTCCACAAAATCATCTCCGAATTCACCAATCCAACTTGTAATACAACCGTCCCGACCCCGTCACAATCACTGTGTGACTCACTCTCCCTCCACTTTTACATCACAGCTATTGAAAGGACAAAAACTCTAAACACCAAACTGGCTCTCTTACAACCAATTGACAATCCTCCACCCGTACCGGCCAGCCCGTCAACTACAACCTCAACTCAACCAACATTCGAATCCTTTAGTCCAATATCACCAGAACAATTTCTCAAACTTCTATCTGCCCGCAAACCATCTGGATCCCCTCTGGACCCCTGCCCAGCCACAACCCTTAAAGAAATCTTTGCCTCCACCTGCACAGGAGAACACGCAAGATCTATCATAAATGCCTCCCTTTCCTCCAGTATTTTTCCCGAAGCATTCAAAATGGTACACGTCAAACCTCTAATTAAAAAACCCTCGCTCGACCCTCTCGAGCCCAAAAACTACCGCCCAATCTCAAACACCAGATTCCTCGCCAAACTCATTGACCGAACCGCCCAACTAAACGCCTTTGTTGAAGCCAACAATCTCCTTGACCCCGCCCAATTGGGTTTCAGAACACGTCACGGAACTGAAATCACCTTAACCTCGATCTGGGACGACCTTAAAATGACAGCAGACTCCGCGGGATGTGCCGCTCTAATCCTTCTTGACCTATCCGCTGCCTTTGACACGATCAATCACTCGATACTCCTAGACCGCCTCCACTCGCTAGGAATTCGTGGAACCGCTCTTAAATGGATAGCTTCATTCCTCAAAGACAGGCACCAAATAACGACACTCTCCAGCTTTACCTCCCAAGCCCGACCAGTCAACACGGGAGTCCCTCAAGGAGCATGTCTATCCGCCCTCCTATTCAATCTCTACCTGATCACCCTCCCACCAATAATTCGTTCACACAACATCCTATGTTACAACTACGCCGACGACACTCAACTAATTCTAAAATTCCTGAACTCGAAACCCAACTCCCAACCCGACCTGGCATCTTGCCTCGTAAACATAGAGCGCTAGATGACCCAAAGCCACCTCTTGTTAAACCCCTCCAAAACAGAAATCATGGTTTGCGGCAACTCCGACCTTCTTCCGCACCCACTACCCTGGCCACCCGCCATGGGCAACTCACCTACACCCTCCAAAACAGTAAACAATCTTGGATGCACCCTAGACTCCGACCTAACACTCTCGCGCCAAGTCAACAATGTCTCAAAGTCCTTAAAAACCTAAGGCGCGTCTTTCCATACGTCTCATTTCCCAACAGAGTCTCTGCTGTCCAATTAATCGTTATATCCAGACTGGACTACGGAAAACCCCTTTACCCCGGAATCCATACCTACCAACTGAATAAACTCCAAAGAGCACAAAACGCAGCGGCCAAATTACTACTTGCGCTCAATCCAAGAGACCACATATCCCCAGCCCTTAAAACACTGCACTGGCTTCCTGTAGCCCGTAGGGTAGCTTTCAAAACCTTATGCCTCTCGCATCGAGCACTGCATAAAACTGGACCGCAATATCTTCAAGACAAACTAATACCTTATCATCCCACTCGCACCCTAAGATCAAGCTCAGCCGGCCTCCTAGTAATTCCCAAGACAAACTCAGTCAGGCTAGGCGGATCATCATTCTCTGCACTGGCTCCAACCCTGTGGAACTCACTCCCACCCCACATCCGCTTAACTGAAGACTTAACGTCCTTCCGCAAACTACTGAAAACCTGGCTCTTCCCATAAAACCAATCCAGCATCATCACAATAATACCGACCCATCAAACTACCTGAAGCGAGAATGACAGCTAAATAAACTCGAATGTAAACTAGAAAGACAAGCAGGCTTAAACGAGTAAAGTAGATCAAAACAATGAAACAGAAAATACGAATAAATCATTGAGAAACTCAGGAAATCTGAACCGATCAAAACGACATAATGAATGAGAAGGGAATACAGTGAATGACATAAATGAAACAGTTAGAATGGATGAAGCGTACAGAACAGACAATTACACTAAACGGAAGCATGTGGATGTGACTGGAGAGCAGATGAGTTGTGGAAAGCGGTTGAGTGTGGAAAGCGGTTGAGTGTGGAAAGTGGTTGAGTGTGGAAAGCGGTTGAGTGTGGAGAGCGGATGAGTGTGGAGAGCGGATGAGTGTGGAGAGCGGATGAGAGTGGAGAGCGGATGAGAGTGGATGAGAACGGAGGAGAGTGGATGAGAACGGAGGAGAGTGGATGAGAACGGAGGAGAGTGGATGAGAACGGAGGAGAGTGGATGAGAACGGAGGAGAGTGGATGAGAACGGAGGAGAATGGATGAGAGCTGATGAGAGCGAGAGCGTAGTGCAGATGAGAGCGAGAGCGTAGTGCAGATGAGAGCGGAAAGCGGGTGAGTGTAGAGAGCGGGCGAGTGTGGAGAGCGGGCGAGTGTGGCGAGTGTGGTGAGTGTGGTGAGCGGGTGAGTGTGGTTGAGCGGGTGAGTGTGAAGAGCGGATGAGAGTGGAGAGCGGATGAGAGTGGAGAGCGGATGAGTCTGGGGAGCGGATGAGTGTGCGGAGCGGATGAGTGTGCGGAGCGGATGAGTGTGGGGAGCGGATGAGTGTGGGGAGTGCGGATAGTGCATGAGTGTGGAGAGCGCATGAGTGTGTGTGAGCGGACGAGTTGTGGGGAGCGGATGAGCGCGGAGTACGGTTGAGTGCGGAAAACGGTTGAGTGTATAGAGCGGCTTAGTATGAGGAACCGAAAAGAGCGGAGGACTGTGGAGAGCGGAGGACTGTGGAGAGCGGAGGACTGTGGAGAGCGGAGAACTCTAGAGAGCGTAGGACTGTGGTGAGCGGATAAGTATGGAGATCGGGTGAGAGCGGAGATCGGGTGAGAGCGGAGATCGGGTGAGAGCGGAGATCGGGTGAGAGTGGAGATCGGGTGAGAGTGGAGATCGGGTGAGAGTGGAGATCGGGTGAGTGTGCGGAGAGCGGTTTGAGAGTGGAGAGCGACGAGAGTGGAGAGCGGACGAGAGTGGAGAGCGGATGACTTTGAGAGCGGATGATTTTGAGAGCAGATGAGTGTGGGGAACGCATGAGTGTGGGGAGCGCATGAGTGTGGGGAGCGCACGACTGATTATGGACTGAACGAGTGTCCTACCTCGACCAGTATGTAGACTGGACGAGTGGATAAACTACACGAGCATATAGTCTCGACAAGTGTCTAGACCTGACGAAGTGTGCGGTCTGGACGAGGGTGCGAACCAAACGTAGGGTGCGGACTGGACGAATGTGTGGAGCGGTCGAGTATGAGGAACGGACGATTATGTGCAACGGACGATACTTAACATGCCTTGGAATGAAGGAAACTCTTGAAAACATACATCACGCCACACCCCACGCTTACTCTCTCCCTTACACCACCACTCATCTAGAACACAGAGATACTATGACACCATTCGGTATAACTGTTCTCATATCTACATCTCCCGCTTACTCCACATCACTCTAAGTAAA
The DNA here is from genome assembly GCF_040938575.1 of Ambystoma mexicanum. Taxonomy (NCBI): domain Eukaryota; kingdom Metazoa; phylum Chordata; class Amphibia; order Caudata; family Ambystomatidae; genus Ambystoma; species Ambystoma mexicanum. Next base: position 829,335,834 of record NC_090939.1, read on the forward strand.
CATTGCTGGTTTCTCACCACCCAGCCAGGCGTTCTTCTCAGGCCTAACGCAGCCACACTCGTTCCGGATAAAGCCGACCAGAGCGAACACATACTCCTGATCTCTCAACCACCACACCTACAGCTAAGAAGCAGCTACCACTTGTTTTCGCACCAGCTGCACACATACATAGTGCGCACACGCACTTTTTGACTCCCCCCTACTCTCTCTACTGACCTGAACTTCGGTTCCCAAGGGCGTTCAACCTACCAGCGCCTTCAGACCATACCAATGGTATATAAGGCGCTATATAAATGCAAAATAACATAACATAACATAACATAACATGCATGGGGTGAGCTTTTTACTAACATGGCTACCGATCACAAACCCCTGATAAGTATTTTCTCCAAGGGTGGCATAGAGGGTGTGTCGAGGCGTATCATGAAATGGGATAGCAGTCTCCAAGGCTTACAGTTTTCATTGGTGCATGTTCAGGGGAGGAGGAATGTAGTGGCTGATGCTCTTTCGAGGTCGGTGGAGCGAGTTGTGGAGTCTGGGAGAAATGCCATAGAGGAAGAAGAAGATGTTGGTGAAATCTTTCGAGTGCATGAATGCTTTAAGAAGTCTGAGTGGGATTTAGCTTGTGTGGTAGCTTTGGTGATTGGAAATGCCATCAATGTGAGGGATGTGTGAATGGAAGGTTATGGGAAGGTGAGGAATGAACTTAACGTGAAGGGTAGCTATTTGTACGGACGTCATAAGTTGGTAGTCCCGGCATAGATGAGGAGTGCTGTGGTGGAATTGACACACACTGGTCATTTGGGTTTGGTTAGGACCAAAGGATTGGTGAGGGCCAATTTTTGGTGGCCGAGCATCGACGGGGATGTTGAAGAACAAGTCAGAATGTGTGTTGAGTGTGTGGAAGGGGACAAAGGAGTCAACGTGCAGAAGACTCCCATGATTGTAAGGGAGAGTCCGAGGGTGCCATGGGATGAGGTGGCATTGGATCTTTTAGGACCTTTCATTATCAGAGGTTCGAGAGATGCCTATTTACTTGTTGTTATGGATTTGTTGTCAAAGTGGCCAGAAGCGTGTTTACTTTAAGAAGGTACCAGCAGCATAATACTGTTTTTAGAGCCATTGTTTTGGATAGAGGGGTTTCCTAGGAGGTGTCTTTCTGACAATGGGTCACAATTGGTGTCAAAAGAGTTTAAAGAGTTCTTGGAGAAACATGGTGTGGGGCAGATCACCACATCGTTATATCACCCACAAGGGAATGTCTGTGTAGAACGATTTAATTGCACCTTAATGGAAGCCATTAGGATAGCAGTTGCCACAGGGGGTGATTGGGTGTGAACTGTCATGGAGAGGACATTTCAATATAGATTGGCCCTGCACGGTGTCACTGGTGTGTCACTGTTTGAGTTACTATGAGGCAGGAAAACGAACTTGCATTTATGTCCTTGATGGATGGGCAGGTCACAATGTGTTGTCATGGGGTGAGAGAGAAATTGTTGGCCAGTGGGCATAGATCCAAGTTACGCTATGATGAGAAAAATTGTTGCAGAGAATCAGTAGTCAAATCAGGTGAATGGATCAAAGTGAAACTGCCAACCAAGGTGAGGAAATGGTGTTCTTTATTTTCAGAGCCCAAGAAGGTGATCAAAGATTTAGGCTCCTCAGTATTGGTTAGGGGGGGAGCGGTATGGAATAAGGAGAGAGTGGTGGTGTTGAGGAGGAATGAGTGAACTGTTGAGAAGTAGGAGAAGGAAGGGAGCTGTTAGAGGTGCCTGCAAATGCAGGTACGCGTACTCGTAAATAGTTGCATTGTACATAGTTACCGGGTTCCAAGTGCAGCACTGGGTAGAATTTGGAGCTTGGTGATTTAGCACGTTCTGATTCTATTGGGAGTCAGTTGATGAGTGTTTCCCTGGCTTGGGGTCGTTACGGACATGGCTTAATAAAGAGATGTTATTACAGCCCTTAAAATGTATACTTGTCTTCACTTCTACATGTAACACAGGGCCACGTTCAAGAGTTTGCATTAAATTCCCAGGAGGGGTAACAAAAAGAGAAGACAATGGGCCTCATTCCGAGTATGGAGGCAGGCATGCCGCTTTTAGCGGCATGGCTACCCTCATACCGGGTACCGGGTCCAAGTGCCTTGAATGGGGAAATACCGGGCCATTCTGACCTTGGAGGGCCTGGTATTTCCCCATTCAAGGAACCCAGACCCGATGCATCCCGGTTCCCATTAGAGCCTCCATAGGGCTCAATGGGAATGGGTAGGATGCTAACAACGGGCCCATTAATGACGGGCCCGTTGTTAGCATCCTGGTCTGCTCGTGGGACCCGCTAAGGTCGCCTGGTTTTGCCAGGGGTCCTTAGCATGTCGCGCAAGCAGACCTCGTAATGAGGTGGTAGGGGGTTAACGGCGCCGGCAACTCTACTGGCGCTGTTAACCCCCTACCTCCGGGTCGTAATGAGGCCCAATGCATCCACTAAGACAGTGGAGGAAAAATTTATATAGGGGGACGAAATAAAAGTACACATATGTATGTGATTATAAAATGTCATGTATAAGAGTTTGTGTTGTGTTTAGACTAATTAATATAAGATAATAATAAACAGTTAAAACTAAAGCCCTGAAGTAAGAAGTTCCTAACCAAAATATTGACATCAATCCGGGGGGTGAAAGAAAGAAATGTATGGATATTAAAGCAACAATATAATACAAGTTGATAGAAGGTGTAAATAAAGGACCAAAAATAACATGGTGATACAAGGTTGATGGAGGAAGGTATGGATAAAATATTTGTCATGGCCACAGGCCCCACAACACAAAACACCACACCATCTAGTGATGGGGGCAATGGGTCACTTGGCTCACTTATGTCCCTTTGGGACCTATAAACACAGGGGCCCTGACTGGACTCAGTCCTGGCACCTTTGGCGCCAGGCTCATATAGAGATGTGAGCATGAACACTTTATTTCAGTGCAGGAGTGCTTTTATTTTGCAAGAACTTTCCAGGAGCTGAAAGCCTTTATTCCAGAGAACATCCTCATGTGCTGACTCATCGGGTGTGGCTCCCTGGGCCCGGTCTTCATGTGCTGACTCATCGGGTGTGGCAGGGTGTGGCAGGCAGGCTGAACCTGGTGGGCGTGGCTTCAGAAGCTCAGCTATATAAGCTGCTCCATCGTTAAGGACGGTGCTTCGCGTTATTGTGCACTCGCGTGCAACGTGACGCTCACTGCTGCTTGGACCAGTTTACTTACCTTTGAAACCAGGCGTTCTCCTGCATACTCACCTCCAGGAAACCAGTGCCTCATCGCTTCATCTGCAGGCTCATCTCCTGACATCCAGTGATCTTGATCCCGATGCTGCAGCACCGCACTCCACATCCACAAACTCGGACCCTGTGAAGAAGAAGAAAGACAAGGTTAGAACATCCGTCCTAGGGCTGCGCCGTATTTCAACTCCGTGTGCCCCAGTTAACAATTTACCAGCTACTGTACCACTGCAGCTTCGTTCCTCATTCCCTCCGGCTCTCGTCTCGAGCTCCGCAGCTTCTGCCGGACCGGAAACATCACCTGCAAGGGAAGAAAGCAAAAGAGCAAACATCAAAAGTGGAACGGAGAGCACTACAAGACAACGAACTTTACAATACAACAAAAACAGACAAGGAAAGACAAAGGCAAACAGGAACACTTACCTGAAGTATAGTGGCTTAATCGCAGCAGGACTGGACTACCAGGTGCACGGGACCAGTGAAGGAACTCGGTCCAGATCATACAAGCGCCCCTGCCAGAAGCAGCAGGAAGGAGTGCTTGCCAAAACTAATCAATAGGAGCAGTCCCGAGCAGCATCACCTATTACCACCAGTCACCACATAAGCACAGAGGGTGAAGTCAGACCCGAGTGACCTCACCCCCGGGAGGGCTGCAACCGTGCCCCAACGCCTCTGCAGAAACCAGGTGAGCGTAACAATATTCTAATTTTCAAACAATGAGCAGAAATGGATGGTGCCCATTTAATTTTGTCAGTGTAGTATATTTGATAAAATAAATGCGATTAATGAAAGGCCAAGAAGGTATGGACAGCCAAGATTGATCTAACAGTAAGAGAGAACTTCTAGCAGAATTGCACAAAAAAACATATGAGAGTAAGTAACAAGAACATTGTTTATGTTTATATGAAAATGATGATTTATGTATTACAGATAAAAATATGGTCATTTTTGGAGCGCAGGAGCAATGTCTATATGGCCTTTGCGGAGTATAGCGATATAATGGGAAGAAACATCATGACAAAGGTAAGTACTAGTGGACAAGTAGAAAAAGAAAAGGTAAGTACCATTGGACACAGTAAGTGTGTGAAAAACCTTATTGATCATTATCAGGAGAAAGAGGACCCAGATGAGTACAGAAAAAGGTAGTAAGTCTTAGGTGTAAACAGGTGTGATCACAGAATAGTATATATATGCGAGTATGGCCATATTTAATGAAAAGAGTGAAGACGAAATTTGGATGAAAGGTGGAGTGACCTTTTTTGTAAATACTGACTATAAGGAATGTCAAATATGTACATTTGGCAAATGCATGAAACTTTAGGAATAGGCAAAATATTGTATGCCTATATGCCACATTTGCATTCACTTAATAGTATCAGTGCTTATTTCCAAATACCACAGGTAGATAAGATTAGTGAAGGAAGGGTGACAAAACATGTTTTATGTCTTATCACAATAAATACAGCAAAGAAAGTAGAGACTTTGGTTCCACACCATCAGGAGGAGGACAACAAAAGTGCAGAGAACATTTCAGCATAGGAGAATGATTAAAAGCAGGCCTGCCACTATATTTATGATAATTAAAAAAAACACTAGTTCAAGTGCACTGTCGTTTCCATTTTTCAAGAAAACATGTTTTGCATTTTATTGAGGTGAGCATACAAAGAAATGACCCCAGCAACATCATATTGAAGGAAAAAAATAATAACCAAGCCTATTTTAAGGAAATAACGGATTCGCTTAGCTAGCTCATAATGCCTTTTCCCCTATTTTGGCTTCTAAAGGGAACAAGAAACAATATTAGTTGTGGATATGCCAAGTAGAAAGAAGGGGAGCGGCTGAACAAAGATGACATCCTTTTTTTTGAAAAAACGTTTTGAGTTTGTTCTGTTTCTGTTTTGTCTTTCATTATTTTTATCATAAAGAAGGAAACTGTGTGACTACGTTGGTGTGAAGAATGACACAACCACAGAGAAAATGTTTCCTTTGTCAATTAGAAAATAAACACAATATAAGAAAAAAAATGGAGTGTGAGCCCTTGTAAAGATGGGGCAAGTGAAAGAAAAACAATGATGTATGTGCTTTATGATCTGGTGTCATAGATACACCCAGGTAGCATTATGTAAATAAATCAATGTGAAAAAAGCTGAGTGTAGCACACACGGCTGAGCGGTCGCTCTCGCTGGTGTACCTCAGCTGAGGTTACTCAAAATTGTTGAAAAAATTACTTGAAGTTTTTCAAAAGAAAATTCAATCCAGGTCCTGTTACCTTTTATAGGGCAAGTGCAAGAATAGTTATCTATTGATATTTGGACTCATATGCGGTAATCCTTTTTTTCTTAGTTTATTATTGCCTGGAAGATAGCAAACAAACCAACTAGGTAGATATAGTAACGATGAGAGCTTTAATCATTGCCAATGCATTTCGGAGATTATGATCTCCTTCATCAGGCCCGTACTCTCTATTTACAGTCAACAAGTATATTTCCATAATTTAGTCATCAATAAATTTAACAACAAACATGTGTTTCCATGTGCACAAATAGAACAAAACTGTACATACCACAAACCAAATTGTCGATGTAAAAATAATATAAAGTTCAGAAAAGAGAAAAAAGAGAAAAGAAGAGAAAAAAAAGCAAAGTCAATCAGCGTTGCCGTCTAACTTAATTAGGTTTAGTTATTCAGTAGTGTCTAAGAATGGCTGGTACTTAAACAGCACACATTCTGAAATACCTTAGCTTCGTGTTCCACTTCGTGTGGAATCCATTGAACTAACAGAAGTTCAAACGAAAGTCCTAAATCATGATATGTATTAGGTTAGGAAACATTACACTCGTCTTTCTTTTAAGTTTTACCAAGAATCCAAAAAGTAAAACTTACTTCAGTGTGGGCGTGTATATCACGCACGCTGTGCAACAGGAGTGTTAAAGTATACAAACATTGCTTTAACAATACCCATCATGTAAACATAAAGATACAGTGATTCATGTGATAAGCCCTTCCTTTGGTGGAGCCCTCAGCTTACCAAGTATCTCTCTCAAGTTCCCTGTTGCTGTGGAGACCGTGCACGTGTCGCTCTAACAGCTGACTTTAAAGGTAACCATGGTTTCGGCTGGAAACGCCTGAGTCAGACCCGTCCAAGGGTGTGTCAGTGACTCAGCCGTCTCGCGTCCCAGTTCTGCTCATTGAGCAGCGGCCAGGACGTACCGAAAACCATGGCTTGTGCCATGTGTACAATGGCCTGCATAAATACCTGTAAACGTGCTTGCACATATTTTTAACACTTTTATATCTGTTTATATAATAGGAAGTTTACATAATCGGAAGTTCTTTTTCCCCAACAGGCTTGCTATAACGCCACCGTAATTACGCAGCTTACTGAATGAAATTGTAGTATGTTGTCATAACTACCTTGTCATGTATTGCTAAATTCACATTGATATTTCTTGCAATACGTTGATAATGATGAAATTCACAAACATATCAACGTAAAAGGGGTACACTCACAGCATTATAGGAACCATAATACTAAATACCATACCACTAGAGTTACATTACATCTCAGTGGCATCTAAGTTGTAGATCGAACCTTAGATTACAAGGTTTCACTAGTCCATTGATGGTTCCCTGGGAAATAACAAGATTAACCTATCTCTCTACTGTACCCCATTTCAGATCAACACCTTAGGTTAAAGTTACAGCGTTTAACGTTATTCATAAATAACATTGAAAGTTAATCTCTTCATTAATGCCGGATGGATTGAGACACCTCAATCGGTCAATCCAGAATGTTTCTCTTTGATCCAATTAGGTATTCAAATCCTCATGTGGGGTTCTAATTTTAACAACTTCTAAAATCTGGAATCTAATCTGAGACAGATTATGTTTTTTCTCTAACCAATGTCTCACTACCACTGAATTCATATTGGCGTTTCTTATGCAGGACCGATGTTCATTCCAGCGTGTTTTTGCCATTCTTTTTGATTTGCCTACATACTGCATATCACACAGGCATTTGATCAAGTAGACTATGTTAGTGCTATCACATGTAGCGTAGTCCTTAAGCTTAATCTTTCATCATGTCCGTGAATGACTGACATTCTCTCCTTTGATAACGAAATTACAGTTGGCACAATGTAGGCACGGACATGTCCCTATTCTCTCAGTGATAAGGCTATTAACTGGTGGTCTGGTAGACACAAGTTCATCCCGCAGATTTCTACTTCTCTGGTAAGCAAACATTGGCAGTTCTTTGAATAGATGTTGTACCCTAGTGTCACATGTTAATATAGGCCAATTCTTTTTGATGAGGTTCTTAATCTGCTTGCTCTGTATTGAAAATTTAGACACATACACTAAGCTAGGTGAGTCCTTAATTTTGTCTGTGGTGGTCAAAAGGGTCTCCCGATTCAGAGGATTGGCTCTCTCTGTCGCTTTACTAATATCACTCTCTGTATATCCACGTGCCCGGAATTTCTTACACATTTCTGTATGTTCTTTTTCATGTTCAGAGGGATCACTCACAATTCTTTTGATGTGCAGCAACTGGCTAAATGGCAGATTTTGGAGGAAACTGGGTTGGTGAAAACTTAAATGGTGTAATAAGTTGTTTCTGTCAGTCTCTTTCTGATACAAAGATGTTTTAAATCCAGTCTCATGCATACTTAGGAGTACATCAAGAAAGTGAATCTGTATAGTTGAACATTCATTGGTGAACTGTATCCATGGATCTCTAGTGTTCAGGTATTCAAAGAATTCCATGATTTCATCCATTGTACCAATCCAGATTCCGAATATATCCTCTGTGAACCTGGTCCATAGGTGTATCAGTTTTTTCCATCTCATGTGTGTAAGTACGTGATCTGTTTCAAACTTGAACATGAAACAATTGGCGTTTAAGGAAGCCATTGTTGCACCCATCGCTGTACCGGAAACCTGAAGCAAGAATTGGTTTTTAAATTGAAAATAAGTTTTCTCTGCTATAAATTGAACTAATATTAAAATGAATTCTTTCTGGGCCCGAATACCTGGAGATGTAAGTAGGATCCATTCAATTGCTTCCTGTCACAAGTCATGCGGGATCGATGTGTATAGGCTTGTAACATCAATGGTAAACAGAATGCAATCCTTTCTGAAAGTGTCTTCCATCAGTTTCTACAGAAAGTGGGTAGTATCCTTTAAGTAGGTGTGAGTTTGTTGAATTATTGGCTGAAGAAAGAAGTCGATCTATTTACCCAACTGCTGCAAAATGCTATCAATACCAGGCACTATTGGTCTTCGTGGTGGATGTGTAGCATTTTTATGAATTTTTGGAATTATGTAGAAGTTGGGAATACGTGGGTGTTGATTAAAAAGAAATTTAAGTTTAGAGGTCAATCCAATTCAGTTCCAAGGCTTTATGAAGACGTTCTTCTAGGTTGTGTTGAATGCTTACTGTAGGGTCCATGTCTAGTACTGCATATAAATTAGTGTCTCTGAGCTGTCTCCAACATTCTTCCTCGTATTCACTGGCGTATCGTGATTTCCTTCGTGTAATATAGCTTTTTGATAAGTTTTAACTCATGTGGTTTTAGATTTTTATGAGTTGGGTGTTTGAAATGCAACTTTTCAAAATCTTTAGTCACCTTTCTTAGAAAAATCTCAACTGATGGAATTACAATTGGTGGTATAAAATGGCTTTTAGATTTAAATTCCTGGTAGTCACATTCATCTTGTGTTGATGTTACTTGACCATCTGTTTCCAGTTCATCAAAAAACACTTTTAATTTCAGTTCAATCTTGCTATTAAATAAAGTTGTCCCATATGTAGGAACAAAACGTAGGCCTCTTTGTAAAGTTTTAACCTCAGAATGTGTAAATTGTTTACTTGAGATATTAACCACTAGGTTTTCGTCTGTTGCATTCTTGTCTGAGGGCCTTGCCTTTGACTTTCTCTTGCCCCGTCGCATTCTTTTTGGCGTGTTCCTAAAAAATAAATCAGGGCAAATATTTGTTTGCTCTGCCCTGGCTGCAGCGCTAGTGGTAGCACTGGTGGTGGTGCTAATACCTTCAGTGGGGGTTGAGGTACTTTCTTGATTTCTCATTTCTCTTGAGGAATCTGTATCTGAACTGGAAGTCTTGTCCGACTCATTCGGGTGACCTGTCTGTGGTCTAGTGGTAGGTTTTGCTCCACATTTATCCATCAATGTATAAACTTCTTCCCAGGTAGTGGATTAAGCAAGTGGGCACTGGAGGGGCAATTTAGGAACATTGTAGGATTTTATATTCCAAGTAGCAATACTACACTTTGATGTTTTATTGGCAAAGACTTATATTTATAAAAGTAAAAAGAATGGTATAAAATATCTTGCCCCATAGCTACGAGGGGTTGTCCTACTGTATTGCTCTCCCCAAAAGTGCCAAGAACAACCATAAATCATCAATGCAATTATAGAGCAAATACTTTGAACGTAGACAGACACAATAACTCACAGCCACGCACTCTTAGAAGGTAATCAGCTCTTATACGGCTATTTATTCAAATCTTAGAAGTACATAGAAATAACTCACAAAAAATAACATGGACATAGATCACAGAAGAAGTAAAGAAGTCAAAAGAAAATACATCACTGTGAGCGTAACAGGATTCCTCATCACGTCCAGAAGCGGCCGGAAGACCCCGGGAACAGCCAGGCCGAGAGCACCACAGCTCACAGGAGGGCCGGACGTAAGCGTCCTTCTCCGGCTGAAGTCTCACATGGCCACCTCCGGGCTTCCGCATATATACACACTCCACAAAGGGGAGTCAATTCTCGAACCTTCTGGAAATTGTACTTGCGCAGTTGAGGAACAGCTGTCGGTTGCCAGCTGGGTCAATCGAGAACTCCCCCCAAGAAGCGCAGTGCCTCCCTTCTCTAATAACACGCTCCACGGAGAACAGTAGCAAGCCATAACAAAGTTAGCTTTCCTAGCAGAAATGTCCTTGACCGGATACCAGGTTTGGAAAGCATGTTTTTCTCAGCACTGTGAATCTAACACTCAGCAAAATGTGTGCAGCTTTTCACTGCGGCATGAAGTAAATATCCATCATGGCTCTGAGTGCTCCCAGAATGCATTGCGCACCAGTTCCATTTTAGATCAAGCATAAAACCTACCTCAGCAAACCACTAAGGACTTAGTCAGGATATCCGTAAAGTAAAATGTCCACTGTCCTGTGTCCAAACCTATTTCCTTCCCTTACACTCTAAACTAACTAAGGAAAACTGGGTCTCTTCTTGATCCAGAAGGAGATTCCTCTCATTCTGGATACAGACTCGAATGTTCCAATCTTGATCAAAAACCCTTGTAAATTAATCTTTAACTTTAAAAGTTCTTGGTCTTAAACATCCGTCCAAATGTGTACAAAATACAGTTCCCAAATATCAGTGCAATCTTCCCCGGTCCTTTAGTTAGCTCATAAACGTAGCATCAGGTCTGGTTCCATATCCTGCCAGACCTGACTGTAGACTTTCTGTTCACAAAGCACAATGTCCAAATATCTTCAGGTCACCAATGTAGCATTAAGCCTGGTTCACTATCCTGCCAGACTGGACTGTGGATATCCTGTTGACAAAACACGATTTCCAAATCTCTGCAGATCACCACTGTGGCATCAAGTCTGGGTCACTATTCTGCCAGACTTGTTTGTAAACATTAGAGTTCCAAAATGTGTTTCTCTCTTTGGGGAAGGGTCCCTGACCCCTTGATTGGGTTTCTTGCCTCTTTCAAGAAAATAAATCTGTCAACCGATCTTGGGCTATCAGGTTGCTGGCACTGGCCATAATATGGGCTGAATAGGATGTACAGGCCCACCATGGCACCTAGTCACCGGAGAACTCTGCTGCAATATTCAGTTCCTCAGCTCTCCAGCACCTATTCCGAACGAGACGCGGGCAGGATGTTCGAATTGGAATTTCAGGCTCACATACTGGATTACCAGGATATTTACTATAGGATTATGTAGGCCAAAGCTCTGGCCATGCCCCCCATTTGTATAATTTTTAAAACCAGTAAAATTACCACTTTCAAAACTATCTTGATCAGTTTCCTTTGTTTTGTCCTTCTTTTAGCTCTAGATTCTTCCATATTAGAGAGTGTCATTCCAGGCAGGCTCTTGCCGGGATGACAGTGCTGTGAATTGTATGTACAAAGAAAGAGTTTTATACTTGGGCCTAAATGAAAGCAAGTTTTAATGGCCAGCAATTTCTGACATGTTGGCTTCCCAGAGTTCTGCTTTAGCTGCCAGGGATTAAGCTTGCTCATCTATCTAGATACAATGGTTTGAGGCTGCTGTTTCCTCTGTTTTTTCTACAAACAAGACATCTGGTTGAACACCATACCAGCCATATAATGACACCTGATATTATGGACTGGGTCATTGTTGAATATGTTAATGAAAAATAGTGGATGCTCTGCAAAAAATTGAGTGTAGGGTATAACATGGTGTGTTTTTTAGATTGAAATGTCTGAATGGGGAGTGTATTAGGTTATGAATGAGGGTATGAATTGCTGAATTGTAAGAGCACTTATGAAATCAAATACATTTTTTGTAATGAAGTAATTGAAATAAAATGTGATATGTTCTAAATCTTGCCAGAGTCAACCCGTTCTACTGATCCAATATATATTTTTTTGCTGCATAATACCTGAAGGATCAGGGACTATAGTGCAGGTCTACCCCTTTATTTTTCTTTCTACTTTTTTTACTCCATGGCACAATCAGAATGCCTCCGTTGCTGGAGCGGAGTTTCCTAGAGGGGATGTAGGGTTTGATGTTCTCCTTTAGGTAGATAGAGGCATTTCCATTAATGCATTTGTGTGTTGGAGTAAGTGCCTTGAACCGTATTATGACTGACTCTGGTATCCAGTGTAGGTTTTTTCTGGCATTGGTGATATGTTCTCTCCTGGGGATGTCATAGATGACACATACAGCCTCGTTCTGTGTTATCTGTAGTTTTTTTACTACTGCAGACATTTGCGCCAATCAGGAGGGCATTGCAGTAATTGATGCATGGCATAATGATTGCTCTTGTCAAAATCATCCTGTTATTTTTCAATAAAAAGGGTTGGGCCTGTCGCAGTAATTTCAGATGGTACTGGGTACTGTTTGTTACCCCATCCGCATGTGCCTCTGAGCTCACTGCAGCATTCATGTAAAACCCCAGTGTTTTAACTTTGTCTTGGATTTTAATGTGGTTATTTCCGGATTTAGACACAATGAATTTTGCGTCTTCCAGTCGTAGATCAGACTATAAATATATCTATCACCCCTGTTAGGTGAAACACACTTTTCTAGCCTTTATATTCCACTAGGCGACTCTACATATTGTTGCTCTGACTAAACATCTTTGAAAGACAACTGTAACTGCACCTAGTTGTGTGTCATTAACTTTGCCACATGAGGGTCCTGTAAAACACACCACCGGACACGACTTATCACAACACAACTGTAACGGGCGCTAATGGGCCAAGTAATTGGTAAAGATGTTCAATTCTGGGCCCATTTGATTTACAGGACCTGTTGCATGAGGAAGGCCACTTGATAAAAGCTTGTACCGTTTGAAAATAGTTACATACAAGTGCTGCATTGCGGGATAGTTTTCAGGTAGCTATGGCTCTTGACGCTAGTTGATAACTTTAATGAGAGTCATGGGACGTTATCACCTGGATAAGGCCCAAGGAACAACATTCTGTTTAGGGCAAGGAAATAAAAATGAGGAAGATTGGAATGTTGGGACAGAAGATTTATAATGGAGCTTTAGAGCCCTCACAGGAGAGCTCTATTGCACAGTAGGAAACCACTGACTAAATTAGTTGTACTCGTTGAAGGCGAACGCTTCTAATGAAGGTGAAGATCACTAAGTGAACAAAAAAAGCTAATGTAAAGAGCTCTAATGAGAGCTTGAACAGGGTGAAAAAGGAAGTCTAACCTGGGCTTCCTGTGATAGAGCCTGTCCATGTCTCCTTGCCAGTGCCCAGTCTATACACATCGCAAAAGACAGCTTGAAATGCAGCCTTCACAGATGGTTAGATCCTCTATTTCAAGCTTGCTGATTGAATAGAGAGCTGGGGACAGCGAGGCATCAAAGGTGAAGCATGCTATGAAGGCTTTTATTGTAGTTGAAGTCTGTATTCTAAACATTGTAATTGTGCAAAGAGAAGAAAAAAAAAGCCCTAGCATTCCTTATTGCCCTCTGCCACTGCATTACCTAAAATGAACATGCCAGCATTGCAATGTTTTAATTTAACTGTTTTGTTCTAGGTTTGGGTTAAAATAAATATGTATCTTTCCTTTGTGGTATGTGAGAAACCTGAAGGTGTCTCCCTAGCTAGTCCCCGGGGGTCTTCCATCCAGGTGGCCAGGACACAGCCATCGCTATTGGATCTAGTTCCTGGGGGTGGACCAGTGAGGGAGGATCACCTGGATAGGGGGTCCTTGGGGAGTGGGAATGGGGCACTGACGGGTGAGACGCAGTATCCTGTATCCCCCTTCCTTCAACAACTTTTCGCCCTCCTACCACGTAGGACATTCAAAACCACTGACACCCCCGTTTCCGAAACTGCCATTTTCACATGACACACCAGTGATTGGACTAACACCAGAGTGGTTTACCTGACATGTCCCAAAACAAGGGCCAGGTAAAGTCAGGCAATTGATGAGAATCACACACACCTGACAGTGCTTTCCCTTCCCCACAGGGATACAAGGTGGAGCAAGAGAGCACAGTACAAGCAAGGCAGTCCGCACGACAAGACAGCTATCCAGGTCCGGCAGTTCAAGAGGAGGAAGGAGAAAGGCAGCGAATATCGAGACGTTGACAAGGAGAGACACAACCTTGCCCTTTCCGATGCAGACTAGTGAAACCTCTGCAGAGGGAATCGTAAGACCTAGATGTTACACTCACCTGGTCTCTGCGGAGGAATTGGGGCACGGTTGTAGCCCGCCCGGGGGTGAGGTCGATTGGGTCCGACTTCGCCCTCTGTGCTTATATGGTGACTGGTGGTAATAGGTGATGCTGCTCGGGACTGCTCCTGCATGGAGAATAGGGGGCGTTAGTATGCCAGCTTGTGCGCCTGATCCCCTTCCAGACCCCTTCTCCCAAACTGTGGTACCCGTGGGATGCGCTGTCCCTGCAAAGCTCACCTGTTCATTAGTTTTGGCAAGCACACCGTCCGGCTGCTTCTGGCAGGGGCGCTTGTGTGATCTGGACCAAGTTCCTTCACTGGTCCCTTGCACGTAGTAGTCCAGTCCTGCTGTGACTAAGCCACTATACTTCATGTAAGTGTTACTGTTTGCCTTTGTCTTTCCTTTCCTCGTCTGTTTTTGTTGTATTGTAAAGTTTGTTGTCTTGTATTGCTGTCTGTTCCAATTTTGATGTTTACTCTTTTGCTTTCTTCCCTTGCAGGTGATGTTGCTGGCCCGGCAGAAGCTGTGGAGCTCGAGGCGACAGCCAGAGGGTATGAGGAACGAAGCTGCAGCGGTACAGTAGCCAGTAAGTTGTTAACTAGGGGGCGTGCAGAGTTCAAATGCGGCGCGGCCCTAGGACGGATGTTCTAACCTTGTCTTTCTTCTTCTTCACAGGGTACGAGTTCGTGGATGCGGAGTGAGGTGCTGCGGCGTCGGGATCAAGATCACTGGATGTCAGTATATGAGTCTGCAGATGGAGAGATGAAGCACTGGTTTCCTGAAGGTGAGTATGCAGGAGAACGCCTGGTTTCAAAGGTAAGTAAACTGGTCCAAGCGGCAGTGAGCGTCACGTTGCGAAGCACCAGCCTTAAGGATGAAGCAGCTTATATAGCTGAGCTTCTGAAGCCACGCCCACTAGGTTCAGCCTGCCTGCCATACCCTGCCACACCCGATGAGTCAGCACATGAAGACCAGGCCTAGGGAGCCACCCCTGATGAGTCAGCACATGAGGATGTTCTCTGGAATAAAGGCTTTCAGCTCCTGGAAAGTTCTTATAAAATAAAAGCACTCCTGCACTGAAATACAGTAAAAGCACTCCTGCACTGAAATAAAGTGTTCCTGCTTACATCTCTATATGAGCCTGGTGCCAAAGGCGACCCATTGCCCCAGTGATGGGTGGTTTTTGTGTTCTGGGGCCTCTGGCCGTGACACTAGGACAATAGCACAAGTTTGCTGCAACAGATGTCAACGGTACTTCAGTTATGGGGAAAGCCAAGCGATTCATCACAGCCGGTGAGTCGAGGTGAGAGCCGATAAGAGCCAGGATGTGGTGGATGAAACTCGCAAAGTGGCAAAGTGAAATGTAAACGTGTTGAGGGAAGACCAGCTGCAGAGGGAAATGGCACCACGTGGGTGCTAACTCGAGAGACTCTGGTCAATCCTGTGTGAATGAAACTACAGAAACCAGAAGGCCATAGTAAAGCCACCAAGTTAGGTCAAAATGGTCTTTCAGGAGGTCAAGCAAAATACCTGTACAGTCAAATGTCTTTGATCTACGAACTTGAGAAAGCAAGGGGAGTGAATCCTGAAAACGAATGTGAATGTGATGTTAGAAAGAGTTATCCCGACCAAGGGATGCTGACGAGAAGGGGGCAAGTCTAAAGTCCCACGAAACAATGTGTAAACAAACATGAACCTGGCCGAGGGATATCCATGATGAACTGTTCAAAAAGACACTGATATTTGAGAAGGGTCCGAGCCCGAACGAGGGAGATCGAGGGTTGAATCCATCACCCGAGAAAAGCCAGAGTGAACCCGGCAGATGGAGGCTGACAGTAGAGAAGGGGTCAGTGCCCAAAAAAGGGGAACTCAAGGGTGAGCCCTTATCACCCTGATCAAGTGAACCCGTGGAGGGGAGGTTCACAGTGAACTGTGCTTCAAAGGCAGAGAAAGACAAGAAGAAGTGCACCCTCCAACTTTTCAATTGCGGTTCCGAGTCCGATCGAAGGAGAAATCAAGAGACATTGTAAAGCAAGAGGAAGTAAACTATCCCGCTTGTCATTTGGGTTCCAAGCCCAGCCGAGGAAGATCCAGGGTTGTAAAGCCATCACACAAGACATCAAGGAATAAGGGTCAACGCCCGGAAGAGGGAGGGGACTCAGGGGTGAAGTATCCTCATCCTGAGTAAAAGAAGGAAACAAACTTTCATTTTTGTTAAAGGAACTTTTAAGTGGTTCCTTAATCATGTAAGTCTTGCTGTCAAAACTTCCATGATTTATCTAGGTTTTCCCATCTTTGTTAAACGAAAAAAGTGTTTTTCTTTCTCGTAATTATATCTATGATAGAGTAAGCAAACAAATTGCACAACTGAAACTGAAAAAAATTGACAAAAAATATTGCTAATTTTCAATGCTTCCAATTATACTCTTTTATTTCTCTAAGATAATACTACAGCTGTGTTATGGCCATGAATTGTTTCCAGTATGGGTGCAAAGTGAGATTAATAAACTCGAAGCCTTGATTTGGAGATCTACATTATACTGCCTACTTCCAGCAATTCAATATGAGTTGGGACTACAATCGATTGAAGTATGGTGGAATGGAGACGGCTGTCCCTGTGTTCAAAACTCTATACTAGCCCGAGTAAATCTTTGTATGCACTTTTGGGGAAGGAGTTATGAAAAGGCAAAAGGAAAGTATTGAGACTGACATTACAAATTCAGCAGTTGCAGCCCTCACAAGGCAAAGGAGGTTTTCGATCAATGTCAGGGGGCGGGGCAGCGGAAGAGGCTCCTCGGAGCAAGGTAACATGGGGAATGGTAATGAAAGGCATAACATGAATGTGTATATATACCAGTGCAACTACTGCATGGAGTTTGGTCACTTGAAAGCTGAATGTGCAAACAGACCAGAGTATGATGGACGGGGTGGTGAGCCAACCGTGGAGATCAGGCTGGAAGTACTTCTGCCTCCTCTGCCATCACCGCAGAATGCCTATTAGGATTGCCAAGGGATCCCTGAAGTTGTTGCACCTCTTATTCCACTTAATCCTGCTGCTTGATATGTTGATTGTACTATTGCTGGTCAAAATGTTTCAGGTCTGGTTGATACTAGAGCATCATACTCAGCTTGGAAAGCCTCTGAATTTCCTCACGTTCTGCATTTTGAAGAACTTGCCAGTGCTGTGGGTTTTAGGGTACACCTATACTACACCCTGTGTCACCACAGCTTACTGTTACTTTGAGTCCTATCTCTGGCAAACATGGCTTCTTGTTGAGTCCATGCTCACCTGTTTGGATTAGATATATGTGAAGTTGAGCTGCTCATCTATTGTTCCCTTGATGGTATATATCTGTATATCCCAGCTCAAAGGGAACCTAAGGCTTTGGCTGTGTCCCAGGAAGATTCCCATTCAAACCCAGGAGAATGGATCACCTCTCCCTCATTACAACAGTTATTGTTGGACCAGGATCCTTCCAAATTGTGGTCTATCCAGGCAAATGATGATGAATGTACACTCAATGCTGAGCCAGTCAGAATGACCCAGAACCCAGCCAAGCCATTTACCTGTGTGCCTCAGTGCCCATTTCTAAACAGGCTGAGGAAGGAATCAGGCCAGTTATAAACCTTGTTCGAACAGGGCATTATCATGCAATACCCCAATTCTGCCCCAAAGAAAGAAGGGAAAGAGGTCTATATTGTTATCCAAGACATTTGCAGGGTTAATGCTGCTGTCCGGCCATCATTTCCTATGTCCCCACCCCAGCCACCATCTTGTCTTGCATCTCAATGCCAGACATTTATTTCACTGTCGTTCATTTGTATTCTGCATTCTTCTCCATACCTATATCCATCCTGAAAGTCAGTATTCGTTTGCGTTTACTTATAAATCTACCTAGCACAATTTCAAGCGACTTCCTGTGGGGTATGTAGAGAGCCCCACTTTGTTCTCTCAAATTCTCAAGAGAGATCTAGACTTACTGGAGTTCACAGGAAGGTCGTCCTGGTACAATATGTGGATGATTTGTTGCTAGCTTCACCCTCCTTGGAAAAGCTTGTGAGTAGGATACTCTCAGGTTGTTGACAGATCTTGCTGAGGCATGTCACAGGGCGTCTAAAGACAAATTACAGCTGTGTTTACCCTGTGTGTGATACTTGGGCCTATCCCAGGATCGCATAAAAGTGATTCAGAAAATTACCAAGACAAAGACAAGGAAACAGATGAGAGGGTTCCTCAGAATAGTCAGTTAATGCATGGAGTGGATACATGGGTATGCCATAAATAATACAACCAAAAGAAGGTATGCCAAAGTGTATCCCCAATAGCTCATCCAAAATTCCAAGGAAACTCTGGATTCTTAAATAAATAACAGACCCCTAGTTCACTGTTTATACATAATACAATTTAATACAACTCAATGTGTATAAAGTTTATACACATAGATGATCATACAAAAATATAAAAATACATTTATAAAAACCTATCAACACAAAACATAGGTGTGTTCACAAATGAAAATATACATGAAAAGCAAACATCAATTCCTAAAGACACTTCGAAATCATGCCACATTTCAGCGTATGCTGCTCAATTGCATGTTATCCTTATCATCAGTAATACGCTCAGAATGATAGCCAAACTTGTCCAAGTTTGTGTCCTATCGGTTCCACTTAGACCTGACATTCATCAGGGGCAATTAGAACATCATAGGTGTATCTTGTGACAAATTCTTTCTCCCTGGTTTTTGGTCGAGATCCCTGTTAGGAATGAAGGACACATATGTCTTCAATTAGACACTTTTCATTACTATATGTCTTGTTATTAGACTCCTTTTGTGAACACTTTCCCCACGGGTTCCATAGTACATCTATCTCTAATGCACCTTGGTGGTTATCCTAAATCTCCTAATCTCCTTGATAGTACCACCGAACAATCTTATGTGTTGTGCTTTGCTGACCTCCTATAAGTACAGAGGTAACAGCCCACTTTCCTATACTTCCTCTGTAAAAGAAAAAGAAAAACAACTTTACTAAAGTTGTTTTCTTGTTAATACTACTCTTTGCCTATTAAGCCAAATCTTACCTCTTTGCCTATTAAGCCAAATCTTACCTCTTTAATCACTGTCTTGTCCTTCTCTCCTAGTAGTCTCTAGGGCAAAATTATTCTTTTCAGATGCAGGGTCCACTGAAATAAATAGTGCACACTATAAGAATAGAACACCCCCTATTTGTAGCTCTATTTAAGTTCTCTCACATTATGATCACAGTTCTGCTACTTACTTTCATGGTGCTGGATCTCCTCTCTGTATCCCCATTAAGAATGTCCCATGTTAGGCCTTGTTGCAGATATATCTTCTAGGAGCTCAAAAAGGTCCTAGTGTCAATCACGGGATCCTGGAATGGAACCCAAAGAATGTTGTCAATGGCCCCAAATTTCAATTTCTATGTATCCTTATATTCCACTAAAGGATGTTCACCTTTTCCTTGGGGAGATTTTTGCTAGATTCCATCTGCCATTTTTGCCTCTATCAGTTACATCAATTATTTTAAATTGGCAACATCCCAACACCGCAGAATGCCATGACATCATTACGCCAAACCGTGCTATGATGTCATTACGTCAGGAGACGCGGCAATGTCATGCACAAACACTCCATCGCGCCAAATGCTGCTCGTATCTTGTGTATGGCTGACCCATCTCCTAAGCGCCACCCAGTGAGCACTTCATGAATCACACCATCATTCCCAACTCACAAACCCTTGGAGTGGCTCAGTGTGTATTGGCAATCTTATCCCACTGATGTCTAAGCATAAGGAATTAGTGCTCAAGGTGTGTTTTTTAGTCCATATATACATGCCTCTACATGCCTCTTATCTGGCAATTTATGTAAAGACTACCTATATAAGGGTATCTAAATCGATATCTCCTCTCGCCATCCATCTTTATTGTCATTGGCCAATATAGGATTACTCATAGTACTTCTTGAAGATGGTTACATATACAAGGAATGTGTTATTAAACATTTCTCCTTATAGATCATGATGCTTCTCTATTTCATCGTAAAACACTTCATCATACCTTTATACAGGCTCCATTGTCAAGGGTCCAGTATTTATTCTTTAACCAGAATGACAACGATACACTGAGGTTGTCCCTTATGTCACATTATGCCATTAAATATTCTTGTTTAGGCCTGTAATATGGCTCTTAGTCAAAAATATGAGTTTTTGTTTTAAATTCAGTAATTTCTTGTTGATATGTTCTTTAGAATTACCCTTATTTCTCTCAAGGATCAGCCACTCGAAATCTGTGTAATTATGGCCTTTTTCTAAGAAATGTTTAACCAATGGGCCAATTCTATTTTATTCTTCACACAACTTCTGTGTTTAATCAGCAAGTGATCAAATACACCACTTTCTCTATACTGCAATTAGTATGCTCTTTGAGCACCCAATCTCTAGTCACGCCCACATTTACAGATACGTTTTACTGGTCTGAGACTGAGAACACATTACACAATTACCACATGGATGATGTCCTACCACCTGTGGTGTACTCCATAGTGTCCCCTGTTGGGGTTCCATCTTTTTATCAATTCCAATGTCATTCCTCATGACTACATTATGAATGTCGGTACTTTTTTTGAAAGCCATTAATGGAGATTTACTATATTTAGACATAACTTTATTCCAATTCTTCCTGATAATCCCTTTGATTTTATAGGATAAGTTGCTGAAAGTGCTAACGAAGACCAAAGTCGTCTCCGCTTTATTCTCTGAGGTCCTCACACTATGTTCCAATAGCGCCTCTATGTTATTATTGAATACTCTCTTTCTTGTATTTTTGACCAATTTGTACCGATAGCCACAATTAATCAATTTGTCTATCATGATATTGGAACCTAATTCATATTATTGCCTTGTACTGCTATTCCTTTTTAAGCATAAGAATTGGCCAAATGGCAAGTTGTCTCTCACGTGGTATGCATGGTGAGTGCCATAGTGCAATAAGATGTTCTTATCAGTGTTTTTCTTATATGGTCTCACTAGCAAGTGTCCCTGATCCTCATGGATGGTCACATCCAAATAGTTAACTTCTTTGTTACTAATTCCTGCCGTAAATTTCAGATATCTATTCTGGCATTAAGCCAGGTGACAAAATCATCGGTCTCCAGTCCATAGTACAAAAATGTCATCTATATAAAGTAACCACTTAGTTAGTTTTTCCTTAAATGGATAATGATCAGAATACACTATCATTTGTTGAAATGTGTCTAAGTATAGATTAGGCACATTTGGAGCCATCGCTGAACGCATCACAGTGCCTTCTACCTGCATAAAGAATTGGCCCATAAATGGAAAGAAATTGTTGCTTAGTGCCAATTCTGTACACCACAGTGTAAACGAGTGACTGACTGGGTGGTCATAGCTGCGTTTGAGTAGGATTTCCTCCACTACTTCCAAAGTAGTGGGGAATGTTGTTATATAGCACCTTTATATCTAAACAAATCAAAAGATGATTCACTGGATCCAATTCTCATCCTTCTATTTTGTCAATGGTATTCTTATTGCCTTGAAAAAATCTTTTCATTTTGGAGACAGAAGGTCTGAGATAATAATCCGTAAATTTTGAGAGGGGCTCCATGAGCGAATTAATCCCAGAAACAATGGATCTCCCTTAGGGATTTTCTAGGTTTTTGTGTATTTTAGACAAGGAATAGAAGATGGGTACCCTCGAATTTTCCTTAACTAGATATTCCCCTTCCTGTTTACTAATGAGCCACATTTATTCTGCTTTCTCCTGTAAGGATATTTGGCGTGTTACAGAACAGAGTACAGCACTACTGCACAGGTAGCAATTTTTTTTTGATGCAGCACCACCACATGGGTGTGGTGCATTGCTATATGTGTTGCCAGAGTAACATGGACATATAAGTAAAGACAGGCTATTCAGTCAAAAACGATTTTTACATATAAGATGCAAATCTATTTTTACAGTTAAAAGCGCACATGTGCACATTCAAAAATGCACACTATTTTTCACCTGAAATGCCTATGGCGCAAGAGACACATCTGAGAATTAATAACTAACCTTATTAATAACTAACCTGACTAATAAAACTGCATTTAACATAACCCACTAATAAAAATGTGTCTCCACTGCAGAATTAGGCCTACTCTGAAAGTGAACTTTTAAACGCACATTCATTTTTTTTTCTCTGCTGCTCTGTCCACATAACTACAGGAAGCAAAGAACTCGAAGGAACAGGAAATCAGTTGGTTACAAATTTTTACTGTAGAAATGAGCCATTGTGTAGTGAGGGAGGAGATGACATGATTGATTCTGATTGGAGCAGCGTCATAGCAAGTATCATGCTAGAGGCTGTGATTAGAGTTTTGCTGGGGAAGCTTGAGGAGAGGGGGAGGACAATCGAGATCTTGCAGAGCTGGGAGAAGGACCTGTTTCCTGGCTGAAGCATTCCTGCTGCAAAAGCTGAGAATTCCAGGCAATAACCCCGGATTGAGAACGACAGACGCTTGTTTTCACTGGGGTTAATCTTCAAGGGAGCCAAATTCAGAAAGAGAATAGCCGGAGAAAACTCATGCTGAACAGTTAAGGTAATTACAGAAGTGTGGGAGCTGTGCGAAAGTGTGCGAAACTGTTCAGTCAGTGTATTCGAGGGAGTCCCAGTCCCTTATCAGCATATGTAATGTTACCAATTGAATATATTCTCGCAGTTCTCTGTTCATTTTATCACAAATAATGTTGTACCATTTCATTTATTTCTCTAAAAAAGGGTTAAACTGTGTTTAAAGGAAATTTCTATAATACAAAAATATCTGAAAACAGATAGCTAGTGTGTATTATTTCTCTCTTTCATTTTGCATGGGAAAAGGTTTAAACGTGGGTAGATTTTTAAACAGTGCAATTGTCATTTTAAAACAGATGTGTGCATGATTATATTCAGTATGGACAGTTGTGAGTGACTGTTTGTAGCATAGCTTGTTGGAGGTACATGAGCCAACGGGAAGAGAGACTCTCTGGACATAGTTCCATACCGTATATAAGGTAGTGGAAATTACCACAAAAATACCACAATAGCCCATGGTGGCACACAACACTAACACTGAAAATGTGGTATCCCTAAAATGTAGGCCTGAGGTCTCTCTAGTGATCAAGAACAATCTAGATTAAAAACAAGGGATGTTGGATATTGGGGCCACAAATAAACCAACCACGCAAATTATCGCGCACGTTATCTAAATAGGTCTGAATTCTGAAATAATGCAATGTATTATTGTTATGTGTGATCCAATATGAATACAGAGAGTGATTATTGCTAAAGGTATTTTGGCAGTAAGAAAATACCGCAAAGCCCCAAATATCCACAAAATACCCAACATATTTATGGTGCGTTGCAGGCCGGGAAAGTGATCATAGAGTACCTACTGGGCGTGGCAAGCGTGTCTCACACTGCCATTTGCACATTAAAGGGAACCCATTTTATAATAGCAGTGTGCCACTAAAAACGAATTTCAAAATGTCACAAAGGGAAACCACATTTTCAGACCTAGTGCAATATTTAGAGGCAAAGTTGTTTGCACATGGGACATGGTCGTCGAACAGCACCTGACCGCATTCAGGGTGAGGTGCAGAAAGAAAAACTAGACAATATTTTTGCAGAAGGCAGCATAATTCAGGTCTGCCTTACAAGATTATTGAATGCAGCCGATAAAAGTGCAGAGAAAGACTGTTTAATACGGCTATGCGGCAAAATATGGTTTATTTTGAATAAGTCCATGCGAATGCAGGAGAATGATACCAGCTAATTAACAGGTTAAAGACTGAATTAGATGGGGCAAGTAAAAATCAGGAAATGTTAAGAGCAGAATTGGATGCATGCCAAAAAGACATGCAATTAAAATGCAGAGACTTTGATGCTCAGTTATCGAAAAGCAAGAAACAATTTGAGGATAGTGAGCAAGAATTGGTACACTTAAAAGCCTTAGTGGACCACATTAGACAGGATAAAGATGAGGTTGTTTCAGAAATGCAGATTTTACAAAAAGAACATTGTGAAAAAGAATGTGATCTCCAGATTGAAGAACAAGAAATGATTAAAATGATTCAAGAAAGAGACAAGAGAAATAAAGAGTTCAATGAATGTCAAATTCAAATGTGCGACATGCAGGAGGTGATTAATAAGATGAGTGATGAAAACAACTATTTGCAAAATGAAGCAAACAGACTCCTTAAAAAGTGTAAGGACTTAGAACAGCAAATGTGCATTCCCAGGTCCCAGGAGAGGCGGCAGGGTACCACATTCAATGGAGTGGAGGTGAATTCTAGCTCTGCCCAAAGAGCTAGTGCTCCAGTGACTGGGCCGGTGACTGAACTTGGTTGCAGCGCCCTTGGGGGATTTGATACTCCCATTGGGGTCAGCCACCAATCTCATACACCTGAAAACAGGATTGAATCACAAAATAGTGCAATTCCATCCATTGCAACAAGTAGCCCCATAGAAATAATGAAATCCATTAAAGCCCTGATCAAACCATTTAAAAAGGGAGGTGAATGCTGCATTGAGGATCACTTAGAAGCGGTGCATGACATTTTTAAAGCACTCCAGATACCTAAGGAACAGTACAGACAATATTTTCATTTAACTTTAGATGCCCCGACGGCCAGCATCATAAGGGGATTAAATGAACAGCAGAATATGACCTGGTTGGAGTTTGAAAAAGAAATTAGGCGTCATTTTTCTCCTTTTCAGTCATTGCAGGAGGCAAAGAAAGTCGCTTACACATTTACTGCTGGACCTAATACATCCCCTCGCTAATTTTTACAAGACTTAAAAAGAGCATTTTCTCGCTTTGATGTATCTTTTGACTCAAATTCCAATGAGTTTAAAACTGCATACTTCTATGGGCTACAGAAAGACATCATATCCCAATTGGTCCGTGAATTTGACCGTGACAAGTCCCTTGAATGGATTGTACATCAAAGCACAAAACTATATGAGGTACTCTATTGTCAGGGTAGAGAAAGTGATAAAATGAAAGATACTAGACCTAAATCTAAAGAACCCTCAGCCACAGTAATGGAAATCAGGTCAGCCAAAATGTCCCTTGAGTCTGCTCAAAGCCAAGGTAAAAATAATGTGACACCTGAACAAAGGGGTAATCAACAAAGATCGCCATTTCCTGTACCAATGTTCCAATCACATGATCCTAGTAATAGAGAGAGCTACATCAGCCCTAGGTATTTAGGGGACACACCCCGGGTAGGATATCGGCCTGATATGGCAGGTATGAACAATAACCAGAGACAAAATCAAGATCAAAGAAATGATGGTCCCTACCAGTCATTGGGGACACAGAGCAGATTTGATCCCAACACCATGATATATGGTAATCAGGATAGACCCCGATATGTGGATCGATTTACTGATAATGGAAATCAACATAGGGGCCAGTACCCACAATCTGAGAGACAGGACATGAGGCAAAACGTGAACTACAATCCACGTCAGTACAATGATTCCCCACCAGGGGACTATAATCAAAGGATGGGTGCAACCCGCTCCCCTCCACGAATGAATCAAGAGTTCAGAAACCATCCCAACCGACATCAATCACCTGAGAGGTATCAGAATAGATCCAATCAGGGGGAAAACAACCAATATCGACCTAGGCCACAGAAAGAGGATCCTAGAGAGATGGAAAGGTTCCAGTGCCTTGAGGCCCAAGTGAAAATGTTAGCTGAGCAAATAGGAAAGCTCTATACAGCGCAAAAACAACCTTCCAAAGAGGGGGCTGATGGCCATAGCAATGACCGGGGGGCTTCCGAAAAGTGACTAAGTACTCATGATAACTGCAGTGCCAAAATGACAGATTGCTCTGATATAATTTTGCATAACGACTCTGAGATGCCTAATGGATTAAAAATGAAAGTGCCAGTAAATGAACTTGTGACAGAAAGTGCAAATACTTCTAAAAAAGAGGTACGGTTTAACCTAGAGCTAAATAAAACAGTAAAGATTTGTACAAATGAAAAAGAAACATTAGGAATTCCAAAAGAACAAAGGGACAGATTTAAGAAAAATGACCCATGCATGGGGAATACCAGTGAACAGGGAGTAAGTGGGGATGCTATAGCTCCTTCCCTGGGCAAGCAAAACAATGACCAAACACAGACAGAAAAAGGAAATACTCAAAAGGAGGGTACAAGTAAATCACCTGAAGAATTCTTTGAGCCACATATTTTTGAAGAGGCTGAAAGGGCTGGTATCACACTAAATGATCACAAATGCACAGAATTAAAAAATGACAAATTGCTAAATGATGTTGTTACACATGTTCAGTTGGAAGGTTGTAATGTGGTCTCTGATGTTACCCAGATGGATGGGCGAACAGTGGCCACACTCCAAAAAACCTCTGATCATGGAGAAATGAATAAAGTCTCTCGAGCAGAAATGGGTAAAAAGGAGGGAAAAATGTCTTTCCATTTACCAATGTGTTTAGCCAAAAGTGAAAAAGGCCTGAGAAAGGTGAGCCCTGAAATCAGTAAGAATTCACACTTCTTATGTGTATTAGAGGAAGTTAAGGACAGATATTATGCACCCATCACTGTAGAAGAAAAATGCCACACCTTTGCTATGATTGACACTGGCGCACAGGCCACAATTATGTCCAAGGAGCTGGTAAAGAGTATCAATGAAGGGAGACCCACACAGAGTCAGATCACAGTGAAGGAAAATCAAGGCCCAGTGCATAACTTTAATGGGGAGGAGGTGCCCATCACAGGTGTAACTGAGGTTGACATAAAAATAGGAAAGCACAGAATGAAACAAGAGGTATTGATCACATCTATTTGTGAAATTCCATTTCTGATGGGGACAGATTGCCTGAAAAGATTGTCTCCTCTCATAGATGGGGTGAATGGAGTGCTATGGTCCTTAACCAAAAAACCATTGAGGCCTAAGAAACTAAAATCACAAAACAGCAATATAAATGAATGTCACACCGTTGCCAAAACAAATGATGCTGTGGAGGTATATCTCCAGAATAGCTGCATACCTAGTGTCACTGTTATATTAATGTGTCAAGACAAAATGCAGAGCGACAATGAAAAACTACCTGTACAAATATACTTGGACCCAAGGAAAAATTGGCAGACTGCCATAGATGAGCACACATTACGTTTTTATTTAAAAGAGAAAACATGCAAACAGAATATTGCTCCTAAAACAGATTCAGAAAAACACATTACCACTCTGGCAGAAATACACATGGAAGATGAGCAACCATGGGTTCATGTTGGTATAAATGACTATTTTAAAACAATAAAAGCCACTTTAGCGCTTGGACATGAAAGGAGTTTCATTAATGAGAAATTGTTGCAAAAAATAATGGAGAGGGAAGAAATCCCGAGATTTAGGATTAAAAACCAATATGTTTCTGGGTTGGACAGTCCAGACTTTGAAAACCGAATTGCAGGCAGATGCATGCTTAAAATTAGCACTGGGCAGAAAACAATTTACCATAATGTATGGATAGTGAGTGGAGCACAAAATGAATTTTACATGGGCAATGACATCATGCACATAATGTGGATGGTGTTAGATTTCCTTAATCAAAAAATATGGTCACACTTAGGTGATCCGGCACCTGAATTTGAAGACAAAAGAAGGGCTTATCATTGTGCACAACTGGTTCCTTATGCAATCGAATTACAAATGAGGAAAGATACTATTATTCCTGTATTTACAAAACAGTTTGCAATAACACTGAAATGCAAAAATGGACAGCAGATGAAAGGCTCTGATGCATTTGTATGCCTGAATGAATCCATAACACAGCAAGGCCTGTATTATGAATACATTCCATTGGTAGACATTGGTGAAGGATCTGTAAAAATTATGGTAAATAATAAAGGTTGTCAGGATATTCATTTAGAGGAAAACTTCCCATTAGGAATGGCCATACAAAAATCACATTATACGGCAGATTTAAATAACATGGTGATTGGAAATATCCCTGAAAGGTATGTAGATGCCAAGGGTGAGTTGCCAGAACACCTGGACTCTCAGCCCAAAGGAATATTTAAAATTCATTCTGTGTATCCTTATGATTCAAATGAGACAGTGTGCTGCCATCAAGAGGATTGCATAATATTTAATTTAAATGAAAATGAAACAGAAAATCAGCCCATTGAAGTGGAAGCTGATATGCCAAAAAATTTAAAAGTGTCAGCTTTACAAAAAGACACAGCCACACAGTTAGAGGAAAGCGCCGAGATTCCCTTACCAGAAGATTTTCCAGAATTTTCCAAAATGGTAGAAGAGCAGACCTCCTTAGCGGATGCGTGTGAAAGCAATGAGGATAGGGACAATCTGAGGGAGATATTTATGGAGTTTAAGGATGTATTTGCAAAAGATGCTTATGATTGTGGTTTAACTGAGTTACATGTGGCCACACTACCAGAAGGGTGTAGCAGAAATCCAGTGTTTGTACGCCAGTATAGACTACCGCTGGCATGTTTAGAATCATTGGCAGAGATTATTAAAAATTTGGAATCGCGGGGAATCATCAGGCCCATTCATAGCACATCCAATACACCTATTTTAGGTGTGTTAAAGCCAAATGGTCAATGGCGGCTACGTGCAGACTTGAGAGAGTTAAATAAAAGAGTACCAGTATCTAGATGGCCACTGCCATTCATTGATCAGGGCCTAGCTCAGGTACATGGTTCAAATGTATTTACCACATTAGATCTCACCTCTGGATATTGGTGCGTGCCAGTGGCAAGGAGATACAACATTTATTTTACTTTACATTTGACAGGACTCAATATGCCTGGCTTAGAGCTCCGTTCGGGTACATCAATAGTGGGAGTGAATTTGGCATATTTTTGAGAAAGGCCATGCCGGATGCAGCGGAAAGAGGAACAATAGTTTATGTGGACGATGTCATGATAAAAAATGAAAGCCTGAAAAGCCATTTTGATGAAATAAGACATGTACTTGGCCAATTGCAGAAAGCAGGCGCCAAAGTATCTTTGCAAAAAGCACAATGGTGCAAGAAAAAAGTGAACTTTCTAGGGCATGAAGTGACTGAACATGCGCTAAATCCACAAAAGAAGAAAATAGAGGCCATACAAAGGTTAAAAGATCCTAAAAATGTGAAAGGAGTAAAAAGTTTATTAGGGATGACAGGCTATAACAGAAAGTTCATTGAAAATTACGCAGAAATCACTCAACCATTGACTAAACTGCTTAAACTGAATACTCCCTGGAAATGGGAAAAAGAGCAGTCTGATGCAGTGGCTAAATTAAAGGAATGTCTTGTAAAGGCACCATGTTTAGCATACCCCATAAAGGACAGGGATCTCTTTATAGAAATAGGTTTTTCTGAACATTGTATGTCAGCAGTGTTATCACAAAAACACGATTTGAATCACAAAACCATGGCCTATACAAGTAAGGCATTTTCCCAAGTTGAAATTAAATTTAATGAATGTGAAAAGGCCCTATTAACCACTGTGTGGGCGCTACAACATTTCCGCCCCATTGTTCAGGGAGAAAAGGTGATTATTGAAACAAATCATCAACCTTTGCAATTTTTAGAGAGTAAAAGAATTAGATCAGGTAATCTAGCGCAGTCCAGAATCACTTCATGGACGCTGGCATTACAAGGTTTTCCCGTAGAAGTGAGATATGGACAAAATAAAAAGAACCCAATTGCTCAAGGGTTAGCTGACTTACATGACTGCGCAGCTGAACAAATACCAAATGAAATGGAAGTGGAAACTAGTTTGCAGGAATTTGAACAATCACCACACAAAGCTTTTGATGAAAAAACATGCAAGGATTTGCCAACTGTATATGTGGATGGTTATGCTTTTCACATTGAAAATGACAGTAATAAACAATTAGTGGCAGGAATAGGAAATGTCTGGTTGAAATGTGAAGGTGTCCCCAGTATAGGGATGAGGATTGGAGATAGGAGCAGTCAGGTGGCGGAATTGGCAGCCATTTATAAAGCAATTGCTACTGCAGTTGATAAAAAGTTCAGTGAAATTGTCCTGGTGACTGATTCTGACTATGCACGGAATAGCTTTGTGGAGTATTTGCCTGGTTGGAAAGCAAGAGGCATGGTTACATACAAAAAAAGCCACTTAAACATGGAAAAATGATACAAGCCATAGACAATTTGGTGTCAGAGAATAATTTAACAATATACTGGAGAAACATTTGTGGGCATTTAAAAACACCAGGAGAGGATAAGGAGGGAAATGATAAGGCAGACCACCTGGCTAAGATTGGGGCTGTGATGGGAGAATTGCTACCTATTGATTATTTAATGGGTGAAATACAAATTAATGCAGTGACACGTTCTAAAGCACAAAAGGAGGTAGATCAACCGGTGGTGCAGTGGAGTCATGACACCCCAGACCAAGATTTGATTGAGGCACAAAAGAATGATCGAATTTTGGGAATCTATTATAATCATTTGATAGATCCTGAACAAAATTCTTTAACAGAAAATGATTGTATGGGAAAAGAAGAGTTGAGGGTGCTATTAAAGAACAAAACACGAATTAGATTACAGGATGACTCATGATTAGAGAGTCCATAACAGGACAAATACAGTGGGTAGTACCCCTTTCATTCAGAGGGCTAATGCTACACCATGCACATGATGCCATAACTGCAGGCCATAGAGGTTCACAAAAAACATTAGAAATACTAAAAGATTATGCTTACTGGCCACATATGTCCCAAGATGTGGAATTATATACTAGAGGTTGTCTAGTATGCGCCCAATTTAAACCTGCTTCACCAATGCATAGAGCACCATTGATGAAAAGAGGCCTAACTCTCCCATGGTCAGATTTGCAAATAGACTATGTAGGTCCTTTAAAAAGGTCGAGCAGGGGAAACAGTTATATTTTAAGAGTGGTATGTTTGATGTCGAAGTGGATTGAATGCATTCCTGCACCAGATTGTAGTGCGCAAACAGCAGCCACATTGCTGGTGAACCATGTGTTCTCAAGGTTTGGGTTGCCACAAAGAATTGAGTCAGACAGAGGAAGTCATTTCACAAGTACTCTAATGAGTAAGGTATGGCAAATACTAGGTGTGAAAAGGAAACTACATATCGCATATCGGGCAGCGTCTTCAGGTACAGTTGAAAGAAGCAATAGGTCTGTTGTGGATATTTTAAAGAAATTTGTGGCAGAAGCAGGTTCCAGCTGGGATTTACGTTTACAGTTGGTTTTGATGGCAATCAGATCAACTCCTGCCAAAGCAACAGGTGTTAGCCCCCGTGAGGTCTTGACAGATAGGAAAATGGTGTTACCACAACACCTACTATACAGAACACATGAGCAGACACTTGTGAGTGCATCCACAGTTCATGAATATATTGATGAACTGAGGAGGCATTTGCAACATGCATTTGCTTTTGTGCAGAGAAATCTGGAAAGAACTGTTGACAGTGCAAAGTCTTATTATGACAAAAATACATCAGTAAAGGAATACAGTGTAGGGGATCAGGTGTACAAGTTTCATTTTGGAAAAAGTAAACAGAAAAATTCTAAATTTCTAGCAGCCTGGCAGGGGCCATTTCGAATTATAGATAAGGTCTCTCCTGTAGTTTATAAAATTTTGAAAAATGAAGGTGAAACGGCAATAGAGCAGTTCGTCCATGTAAATCAAATCAAACCATGCCATCCCAGACATGAGATCAGGCAGCTTGAGCATGTAGAAACAGATAAAGTCCCTTGAACACAAAAAGAGAAAATAAATGGGTACAATCAGGAGGCAGTGACAAAGAAGTTAAAAAGTGATTGTTATAATGGCACATAAACACTGTAATATATGTAAAAATATATAATATAAAATAAATAAATAAATAAATATATATAATGGAAGCTCATGGTTGGTGTGCAGAGAGAAAATGTATTAAATATTGAATGCTGTTTTATATGTGCTTGTTTTCTTTTTAACTTGTGTTTAATTTCAGAAAAAAAAAAAACCAAAAAAAAAAAAAAAAAAAACTAAATATTTTTACCAAGCATGTTTTATTTTTGGCAAAAGGGTGAAGTTAGTATTGTGCTATGTACTTAATTTGTTTATTTTCTATTTGATTTAGAAAATTAACATTATTTGGTCGGAGGTTCCGGGATCAGAGCCCACGTGGACGGATTCCGGGAAAGCCCCAAAGAGGGGTGAAGACCAAGGCTGCAAAGCGATCAGCATTGAAGATGATACCGATGATATGGTTAATGATGATGATATTTGGAGGGATCTTCAAGAATTCAGAAGCACAGGTTGTCATTGAACCTGGACCAGCATCTGGTATCGCGGTGGAAGAGGCACCAGGATTCATCATGAGTGATAGAAGGATGATTTTCCAAAATATATACATACCATTAAATCCTGAGATTTTGATTGAAAAACATTTGAACAATACCGGAATTAAGATTGAACAGACTAAAGAGTGGCTGGAAATAAGAAAAGAGGACACTGAGCAGTCAATAAGAGATATATTAATGCAATTGGAAAAAACATTTGTGAATTCAGCAGACATTAAGAAGAGGAGAGGAAAGAGAGGTGCGGTGATGCTCGCGATATCATTGGTAATGTCTATAGTTGGAGCCATAATAGGTACCACAATATCAACAGCCAATTCTATTTCGGTAGGAACACTGAGTACTAAAGCGCAACAACTGAGTATTGACCTAGAAATAATACAAAAAAATTAGATGGAATTAGAGGGGGACTGGATGAACAAGTAAGATTCATAAATGAAACTGCAATCATTCTAAATGAACAAGCGGATGTAATGCAACGGGCGACTAAAATAATACTTAAGCATGACAGAACTTTAAATGAAATATTGAACATAATGAGTACTGTTGATAGACTATTAACGAATTATATGAGAGAAGTTCAAACTGCAGTTTCACAATTGATTCAAGGACATATCCCCTTGTATTTTGTTTCGCAGGATATTATTCGTCAAATGATAGAAAGATTGACCAGGAGGGAAATTGATATAATACAGGTAAAAATTGCATTCGAAATGGGTAATGCAATGCCGTTTTATGTGGACTTGGAAAGGCTAGAGATCGGATTTTTGCTATGCATCCCATTTGTAGCCCCTGAACTTATTTATCAAACGAAGTGGGTACACAACGTGGGATTTTGGCAAGAGGACACATTTATTAAGATTAAGACTCCAGAAGTGGTGGCATTTCAGTCATGGGAACCTGAAGTTTATTTAATACCAAACCTGGAAACATGTGTCAAATTTAAAGAACAAAATTATATGTGTCCAGTTAAACCGTTTGTTCCTGATGCCACATATGCTATTTGTGGTTTGAAATCTGACCCAAGTATATCAGAAGGATGTGAAGTGATTATTAGCAATATGGGGTGTGAAGAAATGGCACAGGCTAAGATGGTCAGAGGTAAATGGTTGGTCAGCACCTGTTTAAAGAACATGACGGTAGTACATTTAAACCATGGAACATACGTGGTTAAACAGGTGAAATATAATGTTTTTTATTTACAGGTTCCAAAGGATACAATTGTGTCAATTGGGGGGTTAACATTGTTTCATGTAACAAATGATGTTTGGGAAAGCCAAGTGGAAAATATTGATTTTTTTCAAAGGGATACTTTTCCAATAGATCCGGATGTGGAATATTTATTGAATCAAAAAGAAAGTCATGTTATAAAAATGAATTTGAGAAAAAACAATATTACAATTAGTAATCTGGGGATAATAGAAGTGGAAAGATTTAATTGGGGAACCTGGGGGGAACGCTCAATAGTGGGTTTGGCTGTCCTGGTGCTAATCATGGGTGGATGGTTCATTGTGCTATCAGTAAAAATGAAAATGTTACTGATTTTAGTAGCTACGTCAGGAAGAGAAAGATATCCCAATACACATGCATTTTAAAAGAAAAAAAAGAACAAGTTGTTTTTAGGAATTGGCTTGGATCGTAGCCAAGTTCTAAAAACAAAAGGAGGGTATGTAAGGATATTTGGCGTGTTACAGCACAGAGTACAGCACTACTGCACAGGTAGCAATTTTCTTTTGATGCAGCACCACCACATGGGTGTGGTGCATTGCTATATGTGTTGCCAGAGTAACATGGACATATAGGTAAAGACAGGCTATTCAGTCAAAAACGATTTTTACATATAAGATACAAATCTATTTTTACAGTTAAAAGCGCACATGTGCACATTAAAAAATGCACACTATTTTTCACCTGAAATGCCTATGGTGCAAGGGACAGATTTGAAAATTAATAACTAACCTTATTAATAACTAACCTGACTAATAAAACTGCATTTAACATAACCCACTAATAAAAATGTGTCTCCACTGCAGAATAAGGCCTACTCTGAAAGTGAACTTTTAAACGCACATTCATTTTATTTTTCTCTGCTGCTCTGTCCACATAACTACAGGAAGCAAAGAACTCGAAGGAACAGGAAATCAGTTGGTTACAAATTTGTACTGTAGAAATGAGCCATTGTGTAGTGAGGGAGGAGATGACATGATTGATTCTGATTGGAGCAGCGTCATAGCAAGTATCATGCTAGAGGCTGTGATTAGAGTTTTGCTGGGGAAGCTTGAGGAGAGGGGGAGGACAATCGAGATCTTGCAGAGCTGGGAGAAGGACCTGTTTCCTGGCTGAAGCATTCCTGCTGCAAAAGCTGAGAATTCCAGGCAATAACCCCGTTTTGAGAACGACAGACGCTTGTTTTCACTGGGGTTAATCTTCAAGGGAGCCAAATTCAGAAAGAGAATAGCCGGAGAAAACTCATGCTGAACAGTTAAGGTAATTACAGAGGTGTGGGAGCTGTGCGAAAGTGTGCGAAACTGTTCAGGCAGTGTATTCGAGGGAGTCCCAGTCCCTTATCAGCATATGTAATGTTACCAATTGAATATATTCTCGCAGTTCTCTGTTCATTTTATCATAAATAATGTTGTACCATTTCATTTATTTCTGTAAAAAAGGGTTAAACTGTGTTTAAAGGAAATTTCTATAATACAAAAATATCTGAAAACAGATAGCTAGTGTGTATTATTTCTCTCTTTCATTTTGCATGGGAAAAAGTTTAAACGTGGGTAGATTTTTAAACAGTGCAATTGTCATTTTAAAACAGATGTGTGCATGATTATATTCAGTATGGACGGTTGTGAGTGACTGTTTGTAGCATAGCTTGTTGGAGGTACATGAGCCAACGGGAAGTGAGACTCTCTGGACATAGTTCCATACCGTATATAAGGTAGTGGAAATTACCACAAAAATACCACAATAGCCCATGGTGGCACACAACTTTAACACTGAAAATGTGGTATCCCTAAAATGTAGGCCTGAGGTCTCTCTAGTGATCAAGAACAATCTAGATAAAAAACACGGGATGTTGGATGTTGGGGCCACAAATAAATCAACCACGCAAATTATCGCGCACATTATCTAAATAGGTCTGAATTCTGAAATAATGCAATGTATTATTGTTATGTGTGACCCAATATGAATACAGAGAGTGATTATTGCTAAAGGTATTTTGGCGGTAAGAAAATACCGCAAAGCCCCAAATATCCACAAAATACCCAACACTCCACCTCAGCTTTAATTATCTTCAACAGCCTGTTACTGGGGTCTTGTCTGATTTTGGTATAGCTATTTTCATCCGTCAGTTATCTCAAACACTTTCCTACGTAGTCCTCTCTATTCATAATTGCTATGGCTCACTATTTATTAGCCTGGCGGATCACAAGTTCTTTATTAGCACCAATATTTCTAAGAGTGGTTCATTTGTTTTTGCTCAAATTAGAGTGCTCTTGTACTCCCTTCATTTAAATTATTGAAATTTCTTCCAATACTTTACTTTCAAATTCCAATGATTCAGTTGAATGAGCGTGGGTCAGAGCACAGAATGTGGATGGATTATGTAGACCACTGCAATTGTTCAATTCACCAAATATCT
Source organism: Ambystoma mexicanum (assembly GCF_040938575.1). Lineage (NCBI taxonomy): Eukaryota > Metazoa > Chordata > Amphibia > Caudata > Ambystomatidae > Ambystoma > Ambystoma mexicanum. The sequence continues at coordinate 829,372,056 of NC_090939.1, forward strand.
GGTCCTTAAAATACTCTCTGATGTGTACATTTTCACATAAAGCCCTGAAATTCTTTTAATTTAAAGGGGTTCTAATATTTAGTTCTAACAAAATGAAGTCCTTGGTTAAGGGTCTGTTCTTCCACCTCAGATAGTTTTACTTTAGACAGGTTCACTAACAGCCCCTGTAGCTGCTAGTCTGCATTTGATCGGATTCCCAACCACAACGGTTGTTCCCTCTGCCCTGAAAAGGTTGTGGTTGTCCATAACGCAATGCAGAATTCCCTCTGGATCCCCTGCCTTGTTTTGTACATCCATTATCATTACTGTTCCCACTCTGCCCTGGTGCTCCAAGATCTTCATTATCACCCGAACCCCCTTCTTCACTGGAGCTATAGGATGCATTCCTAAAATGTACCCGTCGATTTTGTTTTTGTCCTCCTTGCAGAGCCCCCATTTATAATCTTTCGTAGTGTAAGGAAGGACATTCTCATGGGTGAAGGTTAGCAGATCTTTTTTCATTCTTTTATTCCTTTCTGTCACAGTATCAATTTTAAATTCCTGCCTCTCTTTCATATGGGCGTCTAGTTTGATTTTAAAGGCCTCAATATCAAATTTCTTTTTCATCTCTTCCTGAAAGAGATTTAGGTTAATCTCAATCTTCTTAGATATTTCCTGGGCTGTTTCAATAATAAGTACCAACCAATCACGGCCACATTTATTCGCTATGTAGCTCCATTTCAATTTAAACTCATTATTATCAAGAACCTGGGTATGCCACCATAGATAAGCCCCTTCAGATCCCCATGCATGATTCATACCCTAAACCCCTGCCATAGTGCAAGGTAGCTAAAGACACCTTCATCACCATGAAGCAGGAGCTTTCAAAAGCACCTGCTTTAGGGCTGCCGGGTTATTAAAAGCCATTTGTGTTGTTTTGTGATGAACGTGACAGGTTTGCCCAAGGAATCCTGATTCAGCTGCATGGCAATAAACATCAGCTCATGTCATATTACAGTGTGGCCCTAGATCCAGTGGCTGCTGTATTGCCAACATGTTTGCATGCTGTTGCGGCACTGCTGGTAGAAATGACTGATTAATTGGTAGAAGGGCATCCTTTCCATGCCCCACTCAGTGTTAGCCCTGTTATTCAAAGGTAGAACGCAACATGTGTCCAATTCTCGGTTGTCCAAATATGAGAAATTGAAAATTTCTGCTGCCAATGTTACCCTTAATCAATGGTCTGTTCTAAATCCCATTTCCATGATGCCCACCCCTCATGACAGGGAACCGCATAATTGTCATTTTGGTTGTTGACACCCTTTCATCACCCTGGGAAGATTTACAGGACACCCTGCTGCATAACACTGAAATGATACTCTTCATGGATGGTTTGTTTCTCCCCTGTACAGGAAAGGGAAAGCTTGTCTCAGGGTATTCTGTATGTACCCCACACGCCGCCTCGAAGACTATCATTTACCATATGCCCATTCGGCCCAGGGAGCTGAACTTGTGGCTCTCACTCGAGCATGTATCTGTTACGCTCACCTGACTCCCACGGAGGCGCTGGCCTGGTTCGCGCTGCTGTGACCTCTTCTAAGGTGATGCGCAGGGTTCGGAAGACGGACTGGACCGGGCCCCCAAATCTGGCTTGTCTGGCTCGCAGAAGTATCCTTCTTAGGGTCTGGAAGGAAGAGCTCTCCATCCTGCTTCTGATGCAGGGGCGCGTTGGTATCCAGTTACTTCACTGGATTTTCGGATTGGTGAGGACCAAACTTGCTTGGCTTCCAGGTAAGTTTTTTGATAAGAGGTTCCCCTTGTGTCCATGCATTAATGTACTAATGCTAGTGTCTTTTTCCCCATAGGGGCCGGGGTACGGAATGCCGGGGAACAGGCACCGACCCGAGATGAGAGGTGAAATCCTTGTAGAAACCAGGTAAGTCTTTAATGAGCGTTTTTTGGTAATGTCTTTTCATTCGCTCATTAACGCTGATGTCTCTTTTTCCCCTTAGGGGCCGGGGTCCGGAAATGCCAGGATGCGGCGCGGACCCGAAATGAAGAGGGAATGAATCAACAGGTAAGTCTTAACATGGAGATTTAGCTTTCCTTATTCCCTTCTCTCTCTCACCTTTTGTTCTGGTGTTTTTCTCCCTAGGCGCTGGGGCGTGACTGCGAATCAAGATGATCGCTGCTGAACATGGAGGCGCCCAGTAAAGGTGAGTGGAATGCGGCGCTGCAGCGATCGACGCAATGAGCTTTTAAATTAAAGTCTTCCTTTTCAGGATTGTCGGCGAGATGTCTCCGGGATGCGGTATTTAGCAGGTAAGGACTTTTCCTTCTTCTGTTCTCTTCTTCTCTTCCTTTGCAGGTGATCCAGGATGCTGGCAGGCGTGGCAGAAGTCAGGATGCAGGAGCAGACACGGTGAGCATCCAGCTGCTAGATGCAGAACAACGCGAAGCACGTGTGGCTGTTCGGGTGGGGTTTAAATAGCCTTGGAAGAAGTTCCAGGTATGTATCCTTCCTCCAATCAGGTATGTATCCTTCCCCAACCATGCCTGGATGGTAAATTAGTCCCACAGGTAAAGTAGTTCCTTTCAGGCCTCAAGGAGGCCGGGATCCTGCAGCATGGTCTGCATCAGGTAAGTGCACCCAAGCATTCCCATAATGAGCCTGGCGCCTATGGCGCCAGGACTGATGTCTTTTATGAGCCTGGCGCCATAGGCGCCAGGACACTGTCCAAAGGGCCCCTATATGGGGTTGCTGGGTCCTTTGGTTGGGGACTGGATGTCCGCTTTCGGGGACGCCGGGCTTGAACCGGTTCCCCAGGAGCGGGCATCATGACAGTATCCTAGCAAAAGATAAGTTGGCTACCATTTATACCAGTTCCCGCTATGCTCATGGAGTAGTGCATGACTTTGGTGTCCTCTGGTGACTGTGAGGTTACATAACTCCCACAGGTACCCCCATCTCAAATGGAAAGTATGTGCCTGCCCTTCTACATGCCTTGCTATTCCTGGCTGTCCTTGCAATAGTTAAGTGCCCGGGACATGATCCTTTGCAGTCCTTTACAGATGTAGGCAATATGTTAGTGGATAAAGCAGCTTGTTTGGCTGCCTTAAATGGGCCCCTGACTCTTTTTTGTATTTCAGTCCAGAGGTAGAAAAGCTGACCTGGAGTCAGGGACTATGTAAGTTGTACAGCGACTCACTATGGCGTTCCTCAGACGGCCACCTGGTGGCACCAAAAGCACTCCTGGCTTACTTGACATGAGTGACCCACACCTTTGCCCAATCAGGTAAAAAAACTATCATCCTCTGTGTGAACGCAGACTGGTTGGCTCTGAGTTACGCGACAATTGCTCAAGTGTATTGTGAAAACTGTTCAGTGTGTCTGGCACATAGTGAGCGAGCAGTGACGACAAAGCTGTCTGCGTGTCCTGTACCAGAAGCGCCATTCCTGAACGTGAAGACAGACTTCAAACTGTTCCCCAGGTACCAGCAGTCAGAATATTGTTTAGTCATTACCAGTATGTTCTCAGGTTGGACGGAAGCCTATTTCCGCAGAAAGGCAGATGTTATTACAGTTGCAAAGAAACTGTTGTCTGAATGTACACCTCAGTTTGGACTCCTGCTCATCATTGATAGTGAAAAGAGTACACATTTTACTGGTCAGGTTATCAGAGAAGTGTGCAACATGTTAGGAGTCTCACAGTATTTTCACTGTGTTTACCAACCCCTGCCGTGCCGTCCATTAGAATGCTGAAATGGTGATCTGAAGCTCAAGCCCTCAAAGGCATGTCAGGAAACAGGGTTAAAGTGACCCCAGGTGCTGCCCCTAGCACCATTCCACATGCACAATAACTCACAGCGTAAGTGTGGTCTGACTGGACATGAAGTCCTTACAGGATGCCCCAGGTGCATTGGGAACCACTCCCCCGACACCCCCACGCTGAATGAACTTGTGCTTGGAGGATGAAACTATTGTTAACTATTGTCATGCTTTAGTCAAGACTGTTTGTTTTCTCCACGCCCTGTTCAGAGCTGTCCTTCCAGAACCGTCTGCCACTCCCTGTCACTCGCTCCAGCCCAGAGAGGGTGTACATCCTTGCTCACCAACATAAGTCTGCTCTTCAGCCCAGGTGGCGAGGCCTGCATCAAGTCCTGCTAACAACCCAGACAGTGGTGAAGTGCTGCGGCCTGACCTCCTGGAAGCACGTTTCTGACTGCTGGAAGATGCCAGCCCCACCTGCCAGCACCACATCCAGCTCGCCTGACCCCCAACTACCAGCCTAGTGGCATCAGGTGACACTCCCACCAGAGTTCCAGCCACTGTCTCAGGGCTGCCATTGCTCTCTCAGCCCGATACACCAGAACATCATTGAGCAAAGACGGAAGCAGACCCCACTACTCCCGCAGTCACTGTATGCGCAGGTACTGAGCTAAGACCACATAGCTGCACAGCCTATTTCTGATAGTGGGATCCCTGCAGGAACTGCTGTTCAAGCTCCTTCATTAGGCAACCAAGTCTCTTGAGGGAACCATCCTGATTCAGGTACCCCCTCCTTGTGTACCATCTCTGGCTCTTGACTCCACTTGACATCACCACCCAGCACCAAGAAGGTATGCACTGCTGTCCCACAGATGGCCTCCACAGGCTAAGAACCTCGGGGTCATCTTTGACTCCACCATTTCCTTCTCCGCCCACATCTCTGAGGTCTCTTAAAAGTAACATTTCCAACTGCACCTCCTCAGAGGTACTCTGCCTTTCCTCTCCTTCCCCCAGAAGCTCATGGTATCCCAAGCTCTGGTTCTCTCTCGCTTGGACTATTTTAACAGCCTTTTTCTAAATCTACCTGCCTCTACACTCCGCCTTCTGCAACTAATCCAGAACAGGACTGTGTGACTTGTCCTTGGCCTCAAGCCCTGGGATCTTATCTCTCCAGCTCTGATATCTCTCCATTGGCTCCCAGTGGATGCAAGGATTAAATTCAAAACCCTCTGCATTGTCCACAAGGTTTTCTGGGGCCTGGGTCCAAAATACCTTCAGCTATGTCTCCGCAAATACCTCCTCTCTCTCGAGCTCTTCGCTCCTCTGCCTCCAACTCCCTCAGGGTCAGTTGTTTTTCAAAGAAACGAGCTGGGGGTAGATCTCTGTCTTTGGCTGGGGCCTCCCTCTGGAACAGCCTCCCTGCCACTCTAAAACTTAAGGAGAACCATCTCCGGTTCTGGAAGCACCTCAAGACCTTCCTCTTTTCTTCTGCCTTCGCTCCCCCTCTCCCCTGCTGATTTGTTCTCTCTTGGCACCGTGCACCTGGCCACCCTCTGTCTTCCGGGCCCAGGTACCTGCTCACTCTGCCACCCTCCCGCACTGCCTCCGGGCCACCCCTTGCACTGGGGTCTGTATCTGTACCCATACAGCCCCCCGCTTTTTCAGTCCTGCACTTATCAGACCTACCCTGCCTGCTGCCTTAAACCTAGCACTTGCAAAATTGATGGCTGCACTACCAGTGTTTGTTGCCTTTATTATTTATTTATTGTTATTTATCTGTTTCTCCTCTGCTTCGCACTTTTCACTTCTCCCCCCTTCCATGCACTTTCCCCTCGCCCTCTCCCATTGACTTGCGCGTTCTCAATGTCCCTGGGCCTAGTAAGATCGCTGTTTTGTTCTTCCATGTTCCCCTCCCTTGCCTTGTCGCACTCTGAAACACTTGTGTACGAGCGCAATAGAAATAAAATATCAATATCAATATCACAGGGGCAGTGATCAAGAGTGAGTGCCTGCATGCACACTTAAATACCTCTAAATGTGTCCACTGGACAAATATGAACCTCCAAGGTGTGGTAGTGCATTGGCAGAGATTAGAAGATGCATCAACCAACATGCCATACCTGCTGGATTTGGTCCCTGTTGTTATCATCTCTTGGTAATTATCTTTGTCCGGATGACCACTGTCTGGTTATGGCTCTGGTACTACTGGTACTTCTTCCTGAACTTTTAATATAGACTGCCTTGATACAGACACAACCATTTTGAACAGCCTGTAGTCCGTGGCAAGCAGAGCCTATTGGAGCATTGATGCTTTCACTCCAGCTTTGAACCACAGACAGTTGTGCCCTGAACTAAAAAGACTTTTCAAGTTGCCCCATTTGAGCAATTGTTCCCCATACCAACTGAACTCGGTTATCAACAATTAACCTTGGTACTGCTACCCAAACCTTGCCCCTCCTGGATCTGTAGACCAGGTGCTGACCCTGCACATGCACACCATGTCCGGTTCCATGGCCACTGTTATTATTGTTGTTGGTTCATTTGTTTGTCTCTAGACTCACTCTGATTGCTGCTTTTAGAACTACTTGTCATGAACACGATGATCCTTCTGCTCACCCTTGGGTTCACAATGAAAACACATACCTTCACCTTGCCTGGCAACACTCATACATATTCAGTGTGCAAGATGGTTGGATTGTTGCCCACCTTCCACATCACTTATCCTCCAAATTCCATATAGCACCCATTCCTTTTAATTAGGGAGATGTCTGCCTGGATCTCAAGTTGGTTACCCAATCCTGAGGCCCCGGACCCTGTAGTAGTGGTTTTCATTCCCAAATGGGGCCTTCTGGTCCTCTGAATTTTCCCACCCCAGACCAGGTATCAAGTAGGCCAACACCACTTCAACTTTCCTCTCAGGCTTATGTCTCACATCAAACCGGGTGTACTAATCATGAGAAACAGTAAATATCGAATTATACCTTTTAACCAATTCTAGTGTAGTCATTATCTTTGGACCCTGATTTCTCTTTCAGCCAATCCGGGTACGTCACATATCAAGGAACATTTTTAATTTGCAGGGATAAAGCATATCTTTGGTTTGCCCATTAATTTGGGAGGAAGTTCGAACATGGGCTTTGTCCTGCCTACCATTTGGCATACCCGCTCCTTTCCGGTGCACACACAACCACAGAGAAGCCCACAGTGGGAAGAGTTTGTTATTGGGATGGGTTACCTCATACCAGCCCTTGGGGTTAAACTAAACAGAGTCTGACTGACCCTGTCAAAGATATTGCAAACGCTACTGCTGCACCCCTGAGACTACTATCCTGCAAACAATAGGCCATCCAGACCATGATCCTCTAGAACCGTATGGCATTAGACAACCTACTTGCATCACAAGGCGGCATGTATGCAGTTGTAAAGAGTGAATGCTGCACGTTCATACCCAGTGACATTACTGATATTGTTGCCCATATACGCCACACAGTAAGTGCCCTTCATGGAGTCCATAGTCGGCATGGATCATCTGCTCCTGGGCCACAAACATCTTGGGATCTATTGTTCAGGATGCTCTCCTTATACTGATTCTATTTCTGAGTATGTACTCTCTCCTGGTGATCTGTAGATGGCTTTATTACTGAGTATGTGCCCAGTGTCAGAAAGTTTCTCGAATAACCCCTGCCACTAGTGCTTTTATTTTTCTTTAAATCCTAACAGACTTTTGATTAGGGTACCCCCGTTTTTATGGCAACAGGCAATGCTTGTAGCCAGCGTGATGAGTGGCACAGCCACATTAAAACTGATGACTCTGAACTTTCGGCCTTACTGGAGCAAGGTCATTGTCTCAGTCTCGATGTATCCAGCTGGACTTAAATGGTTCACTCATTGAGGCCCTTTTCCCATACCGGATGCTTTCAGGGGCCATCGGACATGCATCTGACGTGGATGCCATCGGACATGCATCATCAGTGCCATGTTTTACCTGGAACTGATTAGTCAAGTGACCCGTTTGGGTTATGGACATAAACAAGCGACTACTCCCGGGCACAATGTGATCATTGTTTTCAGAAAGGGGGGAATGGGGGAATAAGGAACTGGAAGTCCTGGTATGTATTTTTTGACATTGAGGGGTCAGTCGCGTGTAGTGCACAAAAGCAGCTCTTCAGGAGGGTGGAGCAGTGTTAGTTGGGAAGGAATGGGTTAATGCTCAGATTCTGTCTGATTTATCCTGCAAGATGCAATCTATAATAGATCTCTTTTTATGCTCATCGTAGTAAGAGAAGTTAAGACTTCTTTTTCTGCCGTTCACATACGGTTTAATTTTTAAACTCCTTGGCACCTGCAATCAGTCAACAATCCCTACTTCAATTGGGTGCTAATGGAAAAGTAACAACAAATAGGACAAACTTAGGCATCTTGGATCAATTACAGGACTTTTTGAATGAAACTTTTGCTAGCAGATTTCAGTTTTTTATTTTAATTCCTTCTTTGGGTATTATGGTCACTTACAATTCTCCGAATTACCGTTGCATGCAACCTATCATTGTTGATTTCTGTGTACTGTATATGTGTCTGTATGGAGAAATCCTGCAAGCCCTGCTTGCTCGGCCATCGATGGCTTCTGGGGAGAATATAGACCACGAAACTGCTAGTAAATGGACTCTTTTCTGCTGCCAGATTTAGATAGTAATTGAACATCATTTAATAATTATATATATGATGCCTTGCTGATTCTACTTTTAGGTGGACAGTATGCTGGAAAATGTGTCTTTTTATGGTGCAAACAAGAGTCACTGCCCTGGCAGGACACCACGCACAACGCCACTGCACCATGTGTGGTGATACCCTTTCCGTTGCAGGTTTTCAGTCTTCCACAATAACGGTGGGTAGGACAGAATTTAGCAGAAATGCTGCAGCATATATCAACACTGATATATAATCCTGAGCTACATTTAACAGTGCCCAAGGTTTACAGAAAAAAACGCGCAAAAATGAGGAACGCTACAAATGAAAAGGAAACGATAACCTTACTAAAAAAATAACCAGAATGTAATGCTTAGCTTACTTACCGGTAATGCTTACTAGGCCTAGTCCTTCTCTTCCTTGTAACATTTGAGGCCCCAGCCTCCATGTCAGGAGCCTTTATCTCCAATCAGAGTTCTCTTCCCCTCCCTCCTGGAGGTATGATGCATCCATCTGCCCAAAATCCATAGTTAACTTTCTTTACCACATAAGATCATGGGCCCTAGCGTCCCTCTTTGAAGGAGACGTCGGACATATGTACTGTAACGAGGACGAGTAGGACTATGAGTAATGCGGATTACCAATAAGTAATCAAAGAATGTCTTCCTTCCTTGTCCCAGTATTTGGGGGTTGAAGAATTCCAAATATGGGCGGAGCGGCAGCGAGTGGCAGTCTTGCAGTACACTCTCACCACCCAGTCTTTTCTTCAGTTCTACTGTTGGAGGTGTGTTTCCTGCTACACCCAACATCATAAAACATCATTTACCCCGCGGAGCGGCGCGGAGCGGCGGCGAGTGGCAGTCTTGCAGTCATGTCGGGCAAGACGGGCCCGAACGCCACCTTACCATCTACGCTACAACCCCTGGACTCCGAAGACTCGACAGGTCGCGTTCTAAGAAGTAACGCAAAACTGTTGTTTAAAAACACAACTGCAAATCTTACAGACAACTTCAACCATTCCCCTGTGACTCAGGTGGAAATATCAGATGACCATCTACCACCCCAGAGCCTCGGTCTTAAAACACCAGTTCATCTGGGAAAAGGACATACGACCTTGGGAAAAGGCTTCTTCAAAAAAGTTACTGAAACGCCTTTTTTCGTCCTTAATAATAAACAATTATCAAGACAAAACGGAGCGGACTCACCTGAGGAAAACGCTATAACTCCGGACGCCCACGACACCGAGCCTCCACCGACCTCGTTGCCTGCGGTCTCCATTCCATTTCTACAGACCGGCCTAACACTGCCTGGAGCTCCGCGACAGCCCGTAGGGGCGGCCGCGTTGAGTCCCCAGGCAGTGCCGCCTAGTCTATTGCAGGAGATCGCGCCGGCGAGATTAGCTCCTGCCGGCAACCAGCAGCCCCCGGGAGGGGGGACCGCTCTGAGCCCCGTGCTCATGCCATCTGAGCTTCTGCCGGCGTTCGACAAGCCGACTCCAGCCGCGGCCGCAGCTCCGCGGTCTCCCGGAGGGGAGACGGCGTGGAGCGGGCAGGCGACAACGAGTCTGGCGAGACAGGCGAGGGGGATGGCGAAACCGGAGGACGCCATTTCGGAAGGCGTTATTTCCCCCCCCCCTTGGGGGAGAGAAAGGTCTTGGCGCTCGATCTTCCTGGGGGGCATCAGCCCGAGGACCGAGAACTGCAGCGCCTGAGCAGGCCAGGAATTGAAAACACACCGCTGGAACTAACAAACGAAAGTGAAACCACAACAGCGCCTCCTACTGCCGCAGTCCTGGCAACAGCATCAATTCATAGCGAAGATGCTTTTAATTCCATATTAGACAACTCTAATGGTGACAAAAATGAGGAGATTGTTCTAAACTTACCACCACCTTGCGAAGCCAAGGCCTCATCCTCTGACAACACAAAAAAAAGAGACCCCGGCTTCTTGATGACCCCACCAAAAAAACCCTAACCAAGACCCATTAATTAAACAAGGAAAACCCGTGAGCTCGGCCAAATTTTCATCAAAACAGGTGATTTCCACCAAAACATTACGGGCGACACCCAAAGTTTCAAGGAAGGGCCTCAAAAAACCTCAACGCTCCTTGAAGTTACTATCAGACTTTTTTCACAAGCATTCTAAAGCCATCCAAGAGAAATGCAAAGAACTGACAGACGCGGAAATCCTTGAGGCAGCAGATGCAATTACTCCTCCCCGAAAACATCGCAGGCTGATACAAGCAAATCGAAAATCATCCTATCCTCTCATAAAAGAAGATAACAGACCAGCACTCAACAGAGACCTGTTAAAACGACATTTTTCAGGCCAAGTTACCCCAATAATTCCACAAATAACGACCGAAGAGGAGGGGGTGCAAAACATTTTAAATTCGATTCCACCAACAACACCCATTTACACACCAGCTGCACCTACCGTCAGCAATACAACGGTCCCAACTGCAGTTCTCACTTTGGCCCTTCAACAAAGCCAAATCAACATCGACCAAGTAGCACAGATTCAACCTCAACCTCACAATCAAGAGAAACGGGAGGAGGTGAGGCTCACACCTCCTCCACATAGTCCGACTTCCCTGAAGCCAGTAGGCCTCCCTATGATGAGTACTATTCAACCTATACCACAAGTTTCGGCACTTGATAAGGATGCAACACCCCGACAAAGTGACAGCAATATCCACAAAGAACAAACACTTGAGACCTCGTCATCGTCTCCAGGAGAGGTCTACAAGTCCACGCTACAAACCCTGGAAAGGGATCCTGGAAGAAACCACCCTGCTAGAACTAAAAACAGACTCCAGTTTGAGAAAACTCTAGACACCTTCTACTCAAACTTGGACAATTACAACAACCAAAGAAGACACTCTTTAGATCTCCCCTCCAGAAGGACATCAGCCGTTACGATGCCAGTTACACGACCACTATCACCCTCCAGAGGCAGACCGACATCACATAGCCACACACCTTCAAATGATTCCCTGTCAAAAAAACTTGATACCTGCACTCTGATGTCAGCACTATCGATAGCCCTAAACCCATTTGTCAAACTGTACGAAACAATCGGAGATACAATGAAAGACCATACATCGATCCAAACGTCAATGCTAAACAAACTAACTTTTTTGGAGGGCTATATCTTGGCCTTAGAAGCAAAGATCCAGTTGACTGAGAACAAACAAATTCAAGAACCATTTGCATTCTCTCCCCAAAAACAGATTCAACCTACGTGCCTCATTCCTCAAGAAAGGACACTAACAAATTCAAAAGGCACACAAACACACCCATTCATCGATCTAACTGTACCTCCAACCTTTATGACAGAAAACACCAGGTCATCAAATGGAGGGAAAGAAGTCAACCTTAAAAGAAAAGGAACCGTGGCATTAGAACCAATTTTTCAACAACTGGTTTCAGTCAATTCAGAAGCCATAGCCCCCCAAAAAGGCCCAACAACTCAGCCAAAAGTGAAAGGGACAGCTAAAGTCCCACGAGAAGTAAACAAGGCCGAACACGAAACAGAAAACCATTCTCCTAGAAGGGCTGAAGCTTTTCTAAACGACGAGGATTTGATGAATATTACCCAACATCTTTCAGATCAATTCACAACCTTAACCCAAGAGGTGCAAGGAACAACAGACTCCCCTACAACCCGTACATCTTCACAAGAAAACTTCGACATAGAAATAGAGATCATGGAATCGCCTTTCTCTACCTTAGAAGAACGAAGACAGCGGTCGACCGTGATCAACCACAATCCAAAAGATTGCTCATTGGAAAAGTTGGGGATTGTACCTAACTCCAATCTTCAAAAGCTAGAAAGAGAAAAACGCGAAACACAACCCCATCGACAACTACCAAGGCCTACCCATAGATCGCGTAGCAGCCCTCATTCCCATAGACCAAAAGCCCAGTCACAGAAATCTCCAATCAGACCCCACGCAAAGGAAACTCCGAGGAGAACTTACAAATCGAAAACTGCTAAATACCATTCAAAACCTCAAATACGATGGATATGGAAATTAGAGCAGATTCCGGGTAACACCGACAAAGTGATACTAAATAGAAGAGCAGTTATGGACCTGTTTAGTTACATTCCGAAACTCCGTTCAGTCAAATCAGCCGATCTCCAGATTGTTGACCCGAGCCACCAGGGCCACAGGGCAATTTCACATTTATACATAGCGTCACAAACAACAAATAACGCTTTTAAGTCCGCCCTCGAAGAACTTTTAATCATGGGCTACGACCTAACGGAATCTTCAAGAGAAATCAATCCCCGCAACTACCGAGAAAATAAAGATCCTCAAGAGTCCATAAGAGTAACTGAGCACCATCGATTTCTACGCCAAACCCGTCCTTCGTCTAGGAAAAAAACACTTAATACCATCTTTCGGGACCAAAAACCAACCACTGGCAAAGCGACTCAAAAGCAAGATTATACTCGACCTGTTAAAGGTCTGGAAAACTTAATTTCAACGTCCAAGAAAACGAAAAATCTTGAGACACCCGCCAGAACCAAAAGAACCAAATATTCGAAAGAAGATCTAAAGTTTCAAAGGACAGTCCAAAATGAGTCCTACCAGGCGGCTGCAATTCCACTTCAAACCTCGTCTCTCCATTCACTTTGGTCCTGGCTGCCGAAAGCCCTCAAGCAAAATCTACAAAAATAGCCACTCAAGAGAAGGATATTCAGCAACCCTACCAATTACCAGAATCCAAATGTTCAAGACCAAATAAAAATGTGCTCGTGGAACACCCGAGGTTTTCTTCATCTAACAGCCCCAGGATCCACGAACATAATAGACTATGACATCATTTGTCTTCAGGAGACATGGCTTCTTCAACCCCCTGTTCTTGATGGTTATGAGATCCACACAGTGTCGGCCAAGAAGGGCCATTTAGGCCGTCCAACAGCGGGTCTGCTCATCGCTATCCGCAGTGGACGAGGCCTAACCGACTCACAAAAAATAAAGAAAAATCACTTTATGATGATGGTAAAACTAAACTGGGTTACAATAGACGAAAAAGCTAACAAAACACTAACGAAGAAATTAATAATCATCACCATCTACTGGAACCCTGCAACCATCGAGTGCGTGAAATTCATCAAAACAATAGAACAAGAACTGGACTGGGTGCAAGTCACACAGCACCCAGATTACGTAGTCTTATTTGGAGACCTAAACATCACTAGCCAACATCGCGAGAAGGCAAAAGAGCCCAAACTGAAAAAACGTCCAATCGATCAGAGATCTATCAAATGGCAAAACCTCATGAAATCCAGATCTTTCGACAACTTGGATCAAGTTTTCCCTGACCCAAACAGACTACATACATGGGAAGGAGCGAAATCTAATTCCACAATTGACTATATTTTGGTATCACGCCCCTTATTACTACACACCAACTCCTTTAAAGTGATCAAAACAAGGGAAAGCGACCATAACCTTCTCGAAACTACCTGGACCACAAACCCACCGAACAACCACACTATGATTGCAGAAATTGAACTCAGTGCTCAAGGGACAAGACTCAGGATTACGGAAAAGGCTATAACAACTATTACAACGCTCTATAACGACCGTAGCAAACATCCACACAGGATGGCCGTGGACTACACACCTTTGTTGACCGTCTTTAGAGCCCCACACAGGAACAAAAAGTGAACTGCAGCTGAACAAAAACATACGTACGATATATTGGTCGCCGAAAGAAAAAGAGAGCTGAGAAAAACAAAAAGACAAGCTCGGAAACTCGACCTTCCACAGGCCACGGCCACCATTAAAGAAGCCGTTACAAAGTATAAATCTTGGCTAAAGGGCCATCGGCATAAGCTTTACCAACAAGATGCAGAAGACATTCTGAAAGCTATAACAGGAAATTATGCCAGAGACTTTTGGTCCCTCCTCCACTCAACAGCGCCAGGCGCCCGACCATGTCAACTGAACGGAATTGGTCAGTCGGACTGGGAAGCTCATTTCAGCACTCTCTTCAAGAGTATCATGACCACAGCTCCTATGATGGAAAACAACGACACCTCTTGGATCTGTTTAGATAACACTGAAGATATCATAATGCTAATCAAAAAACTAAAACCATCACGTGCTCCTGGCCCTGACGGCATCACGAATTTTGATTTGAAAGCACAGCCGGAAGCCTGGGCGCCCTTGTTGAGCCAAATCTTCAGACGCTGCTCCGTCACAAAATCTATTCCCCCATCGTGGAAAAGGGCTAACGTGGTACCCATTTACAAAAAGGGAAATAGGTCAGATCCCAGCAGCTATCGTCCTATTGCTCTTCTTGACCCAATAGGAAAGTTGTTTGGGTCTCTACTGCTAAACCATTTCACTGCTTGGGCCAACTGGCTCTATGGAAATGTCGCCCAGACATACTTAATCCTATTAGAGCCCTACATTCTAACACCTCCATGCGGGTACGCCTCAACCAACAAGGACTGTTAACAGAAGAGATAACAACAGCCAGAGGAGTTAAACAGGGCTGCCCCCTGGCCCCGGCCCTGTTTTGGTCCTATCTAGGCGACTTCCAAGAAACCGAAAAAGAGATTAGAGCTTTTCCCCCCTCCTCTATGCTGACGATTTAATCCTTTTGGACAACACCCCAATAGGCCTGCAACGCCAACTCACAAATTTACAACAATACATGATGGTAAACAATCTGGAAATTAACCAATCAAAAACTAAAATGATGGTTATTGAGAAATTTGCAAAAAAGAAAGCCACATTACCCCTAAAACTAGGCTCGACTACCATCGAGAAAGTCTCTATATCTTGGGGTTATCTTAGATAGCTCGCAAAGAGAAAAAGCGATGAAAGAGGCATTATACGGAAAAACCACAAAATTAGCCACACAAGGAAAAGCTATCGATATCAAATTCGGCAGATTCTCAATCATCCCTGTACGAGACTTTTACAAAAAGAAAGTCATACCATCTCTGACATACAGTGTTGATGCAATGCCGAATCTCCCCCAAGACCTGTGGCAAAGCCTGGAAGCATCTTTTTGAAGAACAGTCCTAGGCCTCCCAAAAACCACTCCGATAACACTAATTAGACGCAAACTCACTCTTTCCTCATTAAAATCAACTATTGATTGTAACAGTGTCTTGCTGTACCGGAAATGTATACAGAAAGACGCCCCATACGATAACAAGTTGATAAGCGAAGAAATTCGTCTCGGCACCTGTCAAATGCTCACTCGCTGGGAAACTAAAATCCTATCCATCCTGGACTCAGTCGTTTGCAGCACGGAGGATCTCATTAGCAACCCAGTCAGAGTCACCAAAAAAATCAAGGAACTGGACTGGATTAATACCACCGAAACTGCTACTCGATACAAACTTACTACTCATCTTCCAGTTTTCTGTAAGAAACTTGATTCTGTTCAACCATATTTGAAACTATTTCCAAACAGATCCGCGCGAAATTACTTCTTAAAAATCCGACTTAACCTTTTGGAAACAAATGAAATCTTAGCGATTAGACACCTATCCGCGACCAGTAGCTGCCGGCTCTGCAAATCTACCACGGCAAAGAAATCCATACGTCATCTTCTTTTGAACTGCCCTGCAACGACAGACATTCGCCGCATTTATTTGAAAGACATTTTCACAAACTTTACCCTGCAAGATGAAGAATCGTGCTGGAACAAACTGATAGACGGTGACAAACAGTCATGGCAGCTCGCAACAACAAACATTATGAACCACATCTTTAACGTGCTTCTTCCGCTGCAGGCTCCATGTAATGTTCCACCAACTTGATCGGCAAATATGCAGGGCAGTTCTAGACGCTCTAGATGTTCTAGAAGTTTTAAGCTTCAGTACTTCAAAATCTTTGTTAAAAAATCTTTTAGATTAAATACAAAAAAAAAAATACAAAAAAAAATATGGGCAAGGATATGGCCTAGGAAACACCACACAACACACAATGCATGCTGTTACACACCCCATTCCTACCTTTTTTAACAGACCACTGACACTGGTGTCAGAACACCAGTACCAAAAGCACAAGCGGTCTGACTGGCCACATTCAGTCGATAATGTCAGAAGACCGTGTTTAGTCCCATTTAGCCACCTTGCAAACCTCCTGCAGAGACACTCTCTGAGCACAAGATGTCTCCATGACCCTGGTTTACCTCCCCTTAACCTTTGCCAGCATTGGAACCTCTGCCTCCCAATACACCATGCAAATGACACTTCCGGCCTGTACATGAGGCCCCAAAGTCACAAACAATTTGCCTACTTTCGAAAAAGCTGGCATCATGATCTCTGGAGCTTAAAAGCCACCCTACAGAGAAAATCAGGGTAACAGTGAAGTACCAAGGCCTCTGGCAGAACCGTCAGGAAAGGCTCCTTACACAGAAGAGCCCCAATCTCAGGGCAGTAATAGCAAGAAAAATAATTGTTTTCAGAGTCACCAACTTCACATCAATCTTCCCCATTGGCTCAAAAGGCGGACCCTGAAGAAACTTCAACACATGTGGAAGATCCCAAGGTGGAGCCCCAGAATCTTCCACTGGCCTAGAGAGTGAGAAGCTCTGCAAAAGACGTGGCACCAGATTTTCTCCTTCAGAGGTGTCCCCTCAGAGCTCCTGAATGCCTTCACAGCCAAGCACTGCTCCCTAAAAGTGGAGATAGATAACCACTCATTGAATCCATCCAACAGGAACTGCAGCGCAGCCGGAATTCCACAGGTCACTGCCTGCTCCCCATTACTCATGCACCAATGCACAAAATGGTTCAATGCCCAGGGTCGTCAGCCTCCTGCATCGCTGAAGGGAGTGTTGCTAGGTCTGGAAAAGATCTAGGGCTACGCTAATGTTGGGACTGTTGGGCTAGATAGCCTTTTGGTTGTAGCCCCTGAGATTCTGTCCGGGGCTACAACCAAAATACACTGGTCTATAGCCCCCTCAGCCTCCCCTCTAGAAAAGCCCCACTTGCGAAGCAAGGCCTACATTTCCCCACCCTCTCCTCTCACTCGCCATACTGACCATTGCACTAGAGACGCTAGAGACGCCCATGCCTCAGAATCATCCACTCAATGACCAGTGTGGTGATGGCTACCTCGGTAAGAACCACCCTGGAGCCACCACCAAGTCCACAAAAAGGGGATCCCCGGAACTCCTGGGCCAATTAGGGCTCCACCAACCAAAATGTACTCCCATCTGCTGTTGGAATTTGCTCAATAATGTTGGCAGCACCGAAATGGGAAAATAAGCATACAAGAGACCCCTGGTCCACTTCAAGGACATTTTATCCCCCTCCCAGGCCAACTTTCTCAGAATGTTGGAGATGAGCGCAGGGAGCTGGATATTCTTCTGAGCGGCGAAGAGTTCTCAATACAAAGACCTAAACCTCACACCAATACTCTGGAAAATCATTGGCTGAAGCAACATCTCATGGGAGAATGGAAACACTCAACACGAACCTCTCCCTGTCTGCTTGTCCACTGTCCACTCTCCTGAAATGTAAAGCCACGGGGGTGGGGAGGGGCTCCAGATACAACACCACCCATTCCCGCAGGATCTTGGCCAACTTCTCCTGCAATATCGAATGAGTGCACCTTTGTCTTTTGAAAAAGGCTTCTACTGTTCAATTTTCCGTCCGGCCCAGTTCTGATAAACCCAGCACCCACTTCGTAAAGACCTCCTGAACCCTATCAATAGCTACCAGCTCTCCCCAGTTGTAGGAATGCCTTGACTCCTGCCTGGTCCACTCCTTCTGATGTGTGAACTCCCCAAGAGTCGCTCCCTGTCCCCTGCTGCTGGCAATGGTGGTAAGAATTACGGGCACTGATGGCGCCCGCGAGAAACCATTCATCAGAAGGCTAAAGTCCAGTCACCAACAATTACTGTACATGAGCACATGGGTCACTGGCAACAGTGTTTCAAAGTCCAGGGAAGTGGGACAACAATGCCAATGGAGATGGGACAATAGAGGTCTTAGGTGCAACCTGTTCACACCACCACAAAGACACAAAAAGGATACATGGCACTGTGCTTGCAGTAGCCTTTTAAGTGATGCCACCTCCTTGCCAATCAATTGCAGCAACAACTCCCGCAGAGTTACTGCCCTCTCCGAAGAGAGTAGGACTCGTCCCAGATCCATCTGAAACTGGGCACCAATGAATGTCAGATCATGACAAGGTATGAGGTGAGACCTCCGCCAGTTGACCAGGAACCCTACGCGTGCCAAAAGAGAGCAATACAACATACTAACCCCTCCATCTGTATCCTCAGGGACGCTTTCACTGGACAATTGTGCAGGTATGGGGCAAAATGCACCTCATCCGGGTGAGGGCCCCCACTCATTGGGTTTCCACATTATAAATACAGGCCGAAAATGTCCAGAAGGCAAGTTAAAACTAGGCCCTGACTAGTGTCTCCCATATGGAACGGCTAATGTTGGCATGTATGGGTGCGCTCCTACTGTACTCACACCATGAGAGGTACATCTTTCTGTGCATACAATCAAAGAGCATTTTGCTAATATAAGCTTGAGAACAGATTGTGTATTTGACACATTTTTCAGGAATTAAGGGCTTGTAAGCGTGAACCACTAAGTACTTAATGAGAACTGGGCTTGCAGCTAATGTTTTTCATGTTTTATTAGCCATGTTATAGCCAAAAGCTTTTTACATCGTATCTCGCACACTCTTACACAAAGCCATTCAGAGTCATAAGAAAACTTACAATACATATTATAATTACTTTACATATTCATTATAATTTGCTAACATAAAATAAAAAGAAATGACACTCATAAAAATCGATTACGTTAATAAAAATCATTCTAAAGTGCTTTGTTGACTTCCAACATGTCTAAAAACGTCTTCCAGATAGCATACAGCGTATTTGTCAGTGCGGGCATGTTACCCATCAAGCACCTGCCCCAAAAAAAGGTGAACTCAAAATGTTGGACACATTTGTTTAGAGCCTTTAAGCGATCTACAGCTCAGGGCAGATGGTCAGAATATGCCAAAGTGTCTCCATGGCATTCACATCATGACATATTTGACACATTCTCTACTTTTTTATAATACTCACCCAAACATTAAAACGTCTGTAACATTGAACTATATATAAAGCGATTTGGACACTTTATTCGGAAATGACATGAGGCGATAGAATGGCTATGATACATTCTCTGATAAGGTGTTTCCTTCTCCCATGCAGAATTCTAGCTAGGCCTCACGGTAAGGATGGCTGTGCTAAATGTAATACATTTAATTTGGCCCTTGTCAGCATCGTCAAAACAGTGGTGGGTGGATGCGCTTTTATTTTGTATTTCACAAAATATTCACAATGTTTCCCCCTGGTGTGCCTATCTACTATTGGCACCACGTGTTACTGTTGATAATGCCTCTTGTGTTTGCATGGGACAATTCTAATGAGGAAAGGGATGATTCCTTTTAGGTGCTCTTTCCCTCATAGAAAGAGTAAACACAGAAGTGTCATCCTTGACACGCTGTTGCATGGCAACAACTGCTTGGCAACAATTCATCAGATGATGTTCTCTGAGCAGAGTCATTTGCGAATTGTGATGCAATAATCAGTGCCACAGCTTTGTGCTGTTTGAAGGGGGCAGTGTCAACTCCAGCCTTTTCAATTGTAATCGCAGCAACACAAGGACTCCTCTGCAATGTTATACAATTATAGTGACCCGCTTACGCGCACCTATTTTGAGAAACTGACAAATATCGAAGTTGTCAGGCTTCATGCTCAGTAAGAAGTGCTTACATAATCGTTATCGGGTGCAACCAATCGCATGAACATTGATTGACATTATTGAAAATCGTTCTTCGAACAAAGAACAAGGAGCAACAGGGCAAATGTTGCTTATGTTGCTGAAAAAACACCCTGGGCTGAGTGAAGAAAACATGGGGGACCAATGGAATCTTCTGTATTTGGAGGTATGCTGATAAGGCAGCATAGATGAGGCAGTGTCATGAAGTAAGATCACATTCTTCTCAACAAAGAGGCTGTAGAGTTCACTCTAAAGATCACTGCAATTAACTTATGTGAGGACTAGTGGTTAAGGATGTTTTGCTACCTGTTTAAAAAAAACCTGATTCATAAAAGTGGGTTATGATTAGAGGGAATTGAATAAAAGTCTGAGATGTCCTCAGTTGCTACAGTGTTTATTTGGAAATAACCTTCTTGTCATTACTCCTTAACTACAGAGGTCTTCAACCTGTGGCTCTCCTCTCCAGAGGTTTTGCATTACAACTCCCACTCTCCCTCAGCATCAACCATGGTGACTAGGGCTCATGGGAGCTGTATTCCAAAACATCTGGAGAGCCAAAGATTGCAGACCCCCTACCCTATAAGGCAAGCCCTTACCAGGGAGAACAGTGACTCACAAGCCC
Organism: Ambystoma mexicanum; assembly: GCF_040938575.1. Classification (NCBI taxonomy): domain Eukaryota; kingdom Metazoa; phylum Chordata; class Amphibia; order Caudata; family Ambystomatidae; genus Ambystoma; species Ambystoma mexicanum. Next base: position 829,392,893 of record NC_090939.1, read on the forward strand.
CTAAAGAAAGTCTTGCTAACTTTATTTGAATGGATTTATCTCCAGAAAACTCAAAACAAATCTTCCTCCCTCTAGCTGGATAAAAAAGCAAATATGACTCACCACAGTTGTCTATTTGACTGCCAAGCAGTACTATATCATTTCGGACCACATTGGGTCTCGTGAGGGAGAAATCTCAAGAATTATGAAGAGGAAGACCTGGAGTTAGAGTAATGAAGATACCTGGTATATAATTGTGCTAGTAATGGGTAGCATGTGCACTTTCTGCTCTGGTTATGCACATTTGTTTGTTATTTTCTTCGAACAAGTGAGCACATACCGTTTAAGTGTTTATTAAAAAAATATAATTTAATTTCAAAAGATATCTTTATGTTCACCCCTTTATTCTTCCCATGTTTTGAAACATGTTCACCTCTTTATTCTTCCCATGTTTTGAAACAGAACAGCACACTCACACTGTCCGTAAAAGAATAAGGGCCTGAAATTCAAAATATAAATGAAGCAGCATATGGGTTCCTAAATACACCTTCTCCGGAAGAATCAGCACAAATGACATGAAAGGCCACATAAAGCTGTATGTACCATGGTTCAATTTAGGGCAGAGCTTGTTGAAGAGCAATGAGTTGTTCTTACCAGACGGGTATAAGGACGATATGCTCAACGGCCTCTTTTCTTCTCCTGGGATCCTGCCCCTTGACCAGCTGCAAAGAAAGGAATGCCTTTGAGATCAATGGCGGGGGCTTTGAGATGAATACAGCCATTTAGATACACCCTTTACTCTTCACAGTTTCACACTATGGACCACCAAACTACCCAGATTCAGTAAGACTTGCTGAGAATCATGATTCAGAAACACAAGAATTGTACGGAATAACATTCCCTTGCATCGTTCCATCATACCCTTATCTAAAGCACTTATCTAAGGCACTGTGTTCAACCAACCTATAACTTTCAGGAAGCAGGCATTTCTCACGGCCATCACTGAAGGGTAATGTTCCTTATTTTCAGTCTGTAAAACATATTTGTTGATGGTCTGTAAAAGGATAATAAGATCATTCTTCGTAAGCTGAAGAATGGTATATATTTTTAAGAAATTGAATGTCATAAGGAAAGTCCACACACTAAAATCTTGTCTGCTCTTGTTTGCTAGTCAGATTTGTCACAATGGAAAGTTTCATTTGGACATGCAGTGTCACTAGCATATTTCAAGCAGATTGGCCATTGGTTTGTAGATGGATTGTGGAGTTTCCAGTCTGCGTAACCAGTACAATACATTTTGTAGAGTGGCCCCCCTGTCTGGGAGCCTGATGAAGGTCACCACATCTCATGATAATACAGAATGTCCTACTGTTCCTCAGATTGGATGATCACGGTATGGCTGATCATGGTCTGGCAACTCTAAAACAAAAATTGAGACTTCAGGGTTTTCTAGACCAATGAGAGCAATCCCTCTACACATTTAACATACTCAAACTTTAATGTGCCCTCTGGTCTGAGTCGTGAGTATAGCGCTGCATGATCTTCTTTCACCCAAACTTAATAACTTCTTCCTTATATCATGGTTTGGCACCACTGATCTCATTGTCCACCTTTGGTGTTGTAAAATGCCCTCGTGGTCATTACATAGGGCGATCATGTTTTGCCGCCACACACTTCTCTCGCGTTAACACACTTTTTGCTCTCAAGATTGTCGAGGGCAGTGTGTTGTTCACCAGAAGACAGGTTGGTCTGCAACACATGGACACCCAGCACATAGATATGCCATTTACTGACCTGATAGTGCTGATTAGAAACATGGAGTTACATAACAAAAACATTATGCCCAGTAGTTTTATTGTATGCAGCTGAATCCTTGACAGGATCTTATTTGACTTCTCTCTCATAATATTAAAAGATGTGTTTTGATATCAAACTTGAGCAGACTCGCTATTTTCTAGAAAAAATGTACTTGGTTAATTCTTTCAGATGTTGTGCATAGCTGTGTAGGAAGTGACCAATCCAACTATAAGAAATGACAAAGCTGCCAACTATCATGAATCAGAAAATTAATATCACCCCATTTAGCTAATGGCCTTCTTGTTCCATGCCAATGTCAAGACTAATGCTAGTTGCGCTCACCATCACTGGTGATTCCACTCGTTCCTTCAGCATTTATCCAGTAAGGAAGGCAACAATGTGCTTGAAGGAGGCCACCTGGATACATATTGTGAGCATCTTGCACTCCCCTTGCTCCCACTCTTGAGGGTGTGGTGTAGCCTATATACCTGTAAAGACAAAAGACATGCTGTTTCTGGCTGTGATTTGATAGACAACCGTGTGGGAAAGAGAGAATGATTCCCCCTGAGTCCCTTGAAAGGTGAAAGCTCCACAAGTCTTTGGCCCATTTATTTCCCAAAATGACAGGTTTGTTCTCAGTCAGATGCGGGAACATGCATACCATCGGCTTACCTCTTATTCTTGAATACTCAATTCACACACATGGTTCATTAACTTGACTAGATCAAGCATAGCTGTACACATCAATTGTAAGCAATACTGCAATTGGAGATTGTTGCAAGTAATGACATGTGAAGAGGCCATGGACCAGACCAAAGACACCACTTAAGACTCAAGTCACTTCTGCATTGTAGTTGAACAGGTAACTATAAAATAGTAATCTTGAAGTAAGTACATAGGCAGAGACCCACTGGCACAAATATACTCCCGAAGCCCATCTATTGACAGTCACTACTAGAACATCCACTCAGGAATGTAAGTAACATCCACTCAACATTCCACCAAGCATATGTGACATCATAGCCACTGTCACACCAGCCACAGATTGTGTCCGCAAGCCACCATTCTCACAGGTATTCAAACTCCAGACACAGACTCTCACAATTATCCCTCTGAAAAGAGCCCACCACACAAGGCCATGCACAGACTCCCACCTTTCACCACAAAAGGAATTAAAGACAAAATGCCCCTGTTAGGATGATGTCTCAGCACACAAGGGAAACATAAATGCTCATCCACTTGAAGCAAGGGCAACAGATACCCATACGTGGGAAAAAGACACCTTCAGCCACCCGACAGTGACCATGATGCCTCTGCAGGGTCAAGTGCCACAAGTGTTCCAAGGTGATCAGGTCAAAGCATAAACAAGGCTAATGGTAATCACGCGTTGCATCAACCAAGGCAGGGGACACCCACTGGGTCACCAACCATTCTACAGCACTACAACGACTGAATCCTGGACCAGAGAGGGAGTCTTGTACAGTCGGAACCTTAGCATGATAAAGTGGTTCTATGTGATTTGTCTGCATTTTAAAGGCTGAACACAAGAAAGTCACATTTATTAAAATGACAGAATATCACTTACTGACCCCGCCCGCTCCGGCCCCCAGAGGAAGGCGATCCTGCCTGCACCCCCACCCTCTCCCTCTTGATTTCCAGTAAATCAAGGGGACAGGGGTCCAACCCCCTAAATCCCCCGTTTCATCACTCACCGCCCCCTTCCCAGCCCAACACACATACCCTCTCCCCTTCCACTGTCAAGCAAACACACTTCCCCCTGCCCCTTCGCTTCCCCACCACAATTATTCCCCCTCCTCGGGGGCATAGGAGACACATAAAATCTGGGGGGGGGACAGGGGACACCTTGGGGACTTTACTTTATTTATGTATTGTGTTTTAGTTAAAGAACTTGACTTTTCACAAAATTAAAATTAAAATAGCAGTAAAATGGCAGAGGGGTGAGTGCAACAGGCTCCCCCAGCATGTAATAAAAGATGAATTAAATAATCTCACCCAAGGCCTGAGTAATTACTGTTCTTGGCTCAGAGGGGGATGACCAGCGCTCACTTTCTTTGGATGGGCTTTATTGGTATCAGAGACATCCCTCCAACCCCTGAAAGCACACATTCTGTACTGAATTAGTTGAGCCACTTGTCTATCACCGGAAATGCATTGGGATCCAACAGCACCAGGAACATGATTTAGTTTTGTTTCCGGACCATCTACATTTATCATGCATTTTCCATGTACCCACACAACCTTTGTCAGGCGCACTTGAGAAACACTTCACACACCAATTTGCAGACAGAGCCCATAAAGTTCAAAAACAGCCAAGGCCCACAATGTATGGACAGGTCCCAGCCTACTGGCCAAGGACAAATGCCCGCCCGGGTTCACTGCAGAATGCCCCGTTTTCCTTTAATGTCTGTTGGTGCACACCTTCCTTTCTGCTGGGGCTGCTCCAAGTAGGTTTCACTCTTTCAGAAGATAAATATGTTCTCAAGCCACTCAGTGTTAATCAAGAAACCTATATAAGTGCTCAACATCTATGTTGCATCCTCTTCTGAGTTACCTGTTCCATGCTCTTTGAAGTTCCAATACTTCAGTAGGACAGACCCGGCTAGTCATCCTCTCAAGGTTGATACATTGAGTAGCATTAAATTATTGGGTAATAACACCTACAAGTACAAGTGCTTAGAAGCAAGTGGAATCCACATGAAGAGCTATACAAGAACACCATTTGTTATTAGCGGCCTAGCCTATGCTCGCAGTGTTACAACATCACCCATGCCACTATTTGCTTCTTGGGAGGTTAATCATGAACACCTAGAAAAGAAACGCAAGGATGGAGAGTTTCCTATAGCGTTGCAAGCAAATAATAAAAGGTGCACACCTTTTAAATCTAGGAACAAGCCACTTGACTAATATCCTGATAAGACAATAGAGTGGCCTGGATGTCTCAGCCCATGCAGCACCATGGCGACAGGACGAGTTCATGAAGCCTTTGTACACACAGCAGCGCCTGGTCCACCATGTGCCCTTGACCCTAACCACCTCATGTTTGAATCCTGTCTCCGGAAGCATCGACAGTTTAAAGCAGTCCAATCGCATTACAATAATAAAGGGGGGAAATGGATGTTGTTGGATTGCAAATAAGGTTGAGGCATTTTTGGCAGATCTCAGACCCGGCAACCCTATCTCACATAGTGGTCCAGGCGCTGCTGTGTGTCTAGCTCACTTTGACACAGGCTTCATGAACTCGTCCTGTCGCCATGGTGCTGCATGGGCTGAGACATCCAGCCCAGGGTGAAGTGAAATAGCCTGAGGTCATGTCACCTGAAGAGGTACATATGGCCCTGCACCCTATTCCAATGCTAGCGCATCACTATGGCGACAGCCTAGTGATCCTCCTAAGATCTCCTGTGATATACTATTCAGGGAGCAGCTCACAGCCCTTTTAAATAAGCCCTGCCCAAATACGTCTAATTGTGTTACATTTTCTGTGCCTGCCCTCAAAAAGTACCACTTTGCCCTGCAAAAGTAAACACAGAACCCTACAAAAGTATAAAACACACAGCCCCATTAACATCCGGGGCAGATCACTGCATATCGTCCCTCGAGGTGCCCCTTGGTCAGGGTGCATTTCCTAGGTGTGAGTTGGCATTCCCTGGAGTCACACAGACTGCCACCACAGTGCCACCAGCACAGAGGGCAAACCCCCAACGGGTGTAAACAGCACTTTAAACACATTGCTCTGGCGTGTGTGCATTTCCCACATGCGCACGTGCAGGTTACAGCAGGTGGCCAACGCAGCACAGCGGCCTCAACTCACTTCGGCTTAGAAATACACATGGGGTCTCCCTATAGGTTCGTACATCCATATTGCAGCTGCGAAGAGCATCCGGTGCACTATTTAAAGCGTGCCCGAGTAAGAATATGTTCCTGCCATATTATGGACCTACAGCACCCATGCCACATTATAATGAACAAATAATCATAACACACACACACACACACACACACACACACACACACACACACACACACACACACACACACACACACACACACACACACACACACACACACACACACACACACACACACACTCGCTCTCTCTCCCTGGCCTGGGTATGTACCAAATGCGCAGGCGCACAGCATGCAGTGAGCAGAAATACTTTGAGCGTGCAGTCTTCAGACTTGTACTTTTGCAGGCTGACGGCTGCAGCCTGCAGAAGTATTTTTACACGCTGCATGATGCAACTGCAGACAGTGCAGAGACACAGTGCACGGCACTGTGCACTGCATTGTGCACTGCATTGTGCACTGCACTGTGCACAACAACACTTACATATTCTGGGGGGATAAATACCATCATATCCCCCCACTTAAAATTGTGGGGGGGATTTGTCCCCTCTGACCCCCATGTCCTACGCCCATGTCCCTCCTCCCCCTCACAGACACACATACACTTATACACAAACAGCACATAAAGTATACTTACCTCGCTCCCGTGCCTTCCCTCTCATGCCCGCGCCTGGAGCCTGTCACTTGGGTGCGGCAGGGGCATGACAGTTTGATTTAGAAATACTGATCGGAGCAGTCTCTGAGCAGTATTTCTAAATCTTTTTTTTTCCACCTCATTTTTTAAAATGCCAGTTCTTCACTCCACAACGAAAAAGAAAAGTACTGTACACAAACTAGCCTTGAACCTCATAAACACATGCATGTCTACACTGTAACGATTTAATGATTTTTAACTCACAAGCCACACTAATAATGGAGCTGACACACAAAAAAGGTCAGCATACCACTCCGAAGATCCCTAAACGCCTGCCCCTGCTACATTGAACCGGTACACAGTGAACATGGAGGGCAGAACTGCTACCGTATCCAAAGAATGACCAATAAAATGCTACACACACCCAAATGACCCCTAAAAAATCCAATACAGAGGCCACAGAAAAAAACCTCTGATCAGATCGTACACGCACCAAGCATGCCACAAACACTCCAGCATACAAATTCACATGTATATGTAAAAACATGCTTGTCATGCCTCACTGTGCACAGGAAGCGTAGGCTCTGATTAATGGAATTTATTTTGCATCAAATAGGGACTTTGCACTGCAAACCGCCCGCGAAACCCCTTTTGTCGATTCATGGATTGAACTGCGCGGGACTTTCCAGGGACTTGCGTGGACTTTGCACAGCCCCTGCACCTCTCTGCGTCAGAGGCCGAAATTGGGGGCAGAACATGCAGAATGAGGAAGAACACAGCAAAATGTGGGCGTGTTGAGGGATGGTCCATTGTTATGCAAGTGCAAGCCCATTTCTACGCAAACGCAAATGAATTTATTGATGTCAACGTGCAACCTCGCATTGGGAAAAGGTATGCACAAACCCTGTGATCCATCCGCCACATGATAGCAGGCGTAAACTTCAATGCGCATAGGAACCAATGCATATAAAGCATGCAGTGTACAGCAAACTAACGTCTAAAGCCAAGATGAACCCAGCAATAGTAGGAACTATCGTGCATGGACACCGCAGGAGGAGGACGATGCCCAGGGCCCGGATCTTCACAACATAAACCACACTGTTTGGGATGCCGGATGACCAGGTATATGCTAGGTACAGGTCCCCCCATCACATGTAATCCTAGACCTCGTCAGGGAGTGGGAAGACAGCTTCACATTACTCACCATCTGCTCCCAGGCCCTTACCTCCTAGAATAAGTGCTGACTGCACTGCATTGCAGAGCAACTGGGTCCTGCCAGCAAACCACTGCAATAGTTGGTGGGATATCGCAGGCCACCCAATCCCACTGTCTACACCAGGTATTGTCATGCATACCAGCATGTTCATGTGTGCGCAGTCACATATTTATGCCCCAAACACATATTTATGCCCCGCTGAAAGGCAGACAGTGATCCAGGAATTCTATGCAGTAGCACACTTTCCCCATGTAGAAGGTGCAATTGACTGCACACATGTTGCACTATGGCCCGACCCAATTGACTGAGCACATCAATTGGAGTCAAAAGCACTGCTACTCTATTAATGTGCAGGTAGTGTGTGATGCCAATCGAATCATCATGGAAGTGTATGCCAATTTTTGGGGCAGCACACACGATAGCTACATCTTTCACAGTCACCACTGCACTGGGCACTGGCATCTGCAAAACATGGCAACGCATGGCTCATAAGTGAGTATGAATGGTTTTGCATATGAATGCATGTGACTCACTGAACAACAGACCCTGACAATAAATGACAATGACAACCATTTACACATTTACAGGGGACAGTGCCTACCCGCTCTCAACATTCATGATCACACCAATCCGCAATCCCAAAACATCAGCAGAGGTGAGATACAATACAGCTGATGCAGCAAGTGGGGGCATAGTGGAGTGCACATTCAGAGTGCTGAAGTCACGGTTCTGCTCCCTTGACCACTCTGGTGGGATGTTGCTATATGCACCATCAGTAGTATTAAAATCATAGTGGATGCATGTGTCCTGCACAATGTTGCCACACGTCATGGCGTACCAGTGGAAATGCAGGTGGGACTCAGCACACACCAACAGGCACCACCCTTGCCCTTGGTTGGTAAAAGGGCATGTGGAGAGGCTGTATGCACCAAGCTGGTGCAATCATACTTCACATAAAACCCTGCCCATGTGGAGCACACACAGTGAAGCCACATCCCATGTGCCAATCAATGATGAATTAGGGCTTATCCTCGGTACACATAACAACGCCCTTAGAATGTGTCTCTGGGAGAGCCAAATTGTGTGTGTCCATTAGACATAACATAACATGCACAAACAGAGACCCAGATTAGACTTGTAAGTGGGAGTATTCCACTTCTACTTTTCAATGTTGGGAGTAAAATGATTTTGGAGTCCTACACAATGTAAGTACTAACCACAAATGTATAAACAAGTAAAATTATGTTGGAACCAAAAAAAACATCAACTTGGCCACATTCAATTCTTAGCACCTAGTCATTCATGGCCATCAAAAGCTACATGTTTACTTATTCCAATCAGCCAGTCAAAATACGATAGTACACCTGTGGGACTATGTGCACTACAGGCCAAAACATATCCATGTAGCTGTGAGTGTGAATGCAGGTGTGCAAGATTCCACATGTGTCATACATACTATGAATAGGGAGCATTTGAACTACATATTTAAATTTCAATATAGTATGAGCCAATTTGTAAGTGAGAAAAAGTGTCAGATACACCCCTAATCTGTATGGATGTGCCCAAATCACAAACACAGACATTGCTACTTGAACCAACAGCACCTATGTAGTAGACCCAAAAGCACACAACATAAACAACAAAGTCCCTGACCACCATCAAATGGTCAACAACTGGTCTGCATGTAAACACCAAACTACACACATGAGACCACAAGTAGGAAGGCATAGTACAAAATGGGGGTTATGAATAAAGACATGTGAGGAGTGCCCTGGACCCACTATGCCTGTCCCACCATAATAAAAAGGTTGAGTGGCCAACCCATTCCCTGACACCAACTATGCTCACACTACACAGTCACATCAAAGCAGTCAAGCAGATTCTGAAAAATGCAAGTGCATTGCAAGAAATATGGACATGTCACCTCACACCCTATCCCTTGTGAGCCTGCACCAGCTGGACCCTGGAATTCATGGATGCCCCCCTCTGTAGGCATGGAAACCACCAAAACCTGATGCTGTGTCCTATACATGCATACAGCAGCAACTTCCCCTACAATCAGAGCAACCATTTTCCCCTGCAGAATGCCTATGTAGAGAAATACAACACAATGTGAGAGCAGGCAACACACCCATGCACCCAATTACACAGCAACATGTACCCACACCCCTGAGTGACATGCAACAAATACAAACAAGAACTCACCAGTCACCCATCACCATGTGTCCCTGCACTCATGCAGCCAGATCCGCAATCCGCATGCCAATTCAATATGAACACCCCACACAGTGATCCCATACCCACCCGCAACACCTTACACTGCCTGCCCCCCCCACCCCCTCGAGTGCCATGCAGTGAAGGAAGGACCACTTAACACTTATCTGTTATCATGGTGACGGGACATTGTGAACACTGTGATCTGGCAGTAGTCAGTATGACACTGAGGGAACATCCAAAAAGAGAACACTGAGAGGTTAGAAACCCAGGATCACTTGAAAGTACTCCCAATGCCACAATATGGCATCCCCTGATTAATGTGGCAGTGAGACAGTGCAGTAAACACTGGCAGTCGAGGCGGTGATGTAAAGTTCAAGATGATGTGATGGAAAAATATCACCAATTGCACAGAAACAGGTTCTGGCAAAAGGCAGCTCTTCACAGAGGCAGGTGTCATACTGGAAGGCAAGGCACGGAGGCAACTGGCATGAAAGAGACACACAGACATGATAAAGGAATGAGAAACAGAGGTCAAGGACACTGCCACACAAAAGGGAGGAGGCAACAGGAAAAAGAGGAAGGGAAGGCAGACTTCACTAGGACTGAAGTGAATTGGGTCCAATGTGCTTTGGACTGAAGGGAGTTTTAAGATGCACTAAGCAGTTTTCAACAGGCCAATAACAATCTGCTGGTGTACCGTGCACGGTACATGTTCACCACAGAAAACAATAACCCCTGGCCGATGGTGTGTGCCTGATGCCTGTGGTAAACACGACATCCCCCAAATGGCCAGCAATGCTGTTCTTTGTGTGGAATTGTCATGGGACAGCACCCCAGAAGGAGATGAAGGACCAAGATTGGACTGCCTGCTTTGGTAGACATGACAATAAAAAAAACATTCAATGGGCTGCCATGTGACAGGAAAGACAAATGCGAAAAGTGCAAGGAAACACTCCCCACCACTACCATTACCATGTGTCATAGCATACAAACAGCCGAGCCTGCCACCCTCATGACAACTCAGCAACAAAGTCCCTACAGTGACAGCCTCCCTCACAACTATAAGCCTGCATCCAATGCTACCCTGGTTCTCTTGACAAAAGAGCATGCATAGACACACCACCAGCATGTGTCACAGGCACTCATGAAGCTGGATGCGCTCACCTCAATACAAGCAAAGGAAAAACAGCCCCACATAGTGCCAGACTCCCTGCCACCAACCACAACACAAGTGCCACCCTGAGTGCCCTTCACTTACCTGCACACGGTACCCATCTGGCTCGCATCCACTGCATCACACGTGAAAAAACATTCCGCAAAGACATGAATTGCATCAACATAAAGATATTGGACCTCCTTGACAACACCTCTATGGAACAAGAACATTGGCATGGACCACCCACTGTCGAAGGGTGACAGAATGCAAAGGAAGGGAGACAGGACACAGAGTGACTATTGCCTAGCACTGGAGTGGATGGAGAGAGAGAGAGAGAGAGAGAGACAGACAGAGAGAGAGACAGAGAGAGAGATTGATAAGCATTGCAAGGAGGAGACTGGCTGGAGGTAAGATGAGGATGGATATGTCTGACATCCATCACAGTGGGTGAGCTCAGAGAGAAGTTGTCCAAGAGAGGTAGACAGAGATGTAGAGGTGGAACCAAGTACCCTCTCCCAAAGCTCTGCTCCATTTTTGCCTATATGTTGGGAGCCAGAGTGTGAGACACGTGCAGTACCAGTGAAAATACCTATACAGAAAAGACACCAATGATGATGAGTTTTTACTATATAAGCTATGTGTTTTATGAAACTCGCTGAGTGAGAAAATCGAGCGTAAAGATCGAACGTGTTTGTTGATGTTCGTTATACTCCCTGTTTTAGACAATTGATATTAAAACAGACTTACTTTGCCAACTTCCTGAGTCAGTCTGATTATTGATGTTTGAGTATATTCTGCATCCCCATCTATCTCAAATTATTGCTACCTCGTCTTGGGAACACAGGTTCAGAGACATGAACAATTTTGCAAGAAGCAGCCTGATCAGAAAGCCTGGAAAGAACATATATGGAAAAGTGCCACATGTAGTGGGCCATGAAGGTCAAAAGTGGGTGACGGGGAAAGGCAGAGTGACAAAGAATGGGCACCTGTGAAAGGCCAATCAGCAGCTCTACATCAGAGAAACTCCAGGCAACACCGGCCATGACATGCAAAGCAGAAAAGGACTCATGTATGGTACATTGCCGCAAAGAGGTGCCTACAACCACATACCAATACCCTACACCAACCTACATACTCCCCCTGTTGTACACTACTGTAAATGGACCTCAGGACAACATGCATCTGTTCACTCACCCCCCAACAGACCACAAGCCCTGTGTGAGACCGTACCAGTAAGTGTGCATGGATCCTAAGGGGCACTCGAAAGTCATACAGGGAGAACAGATGAAGACAAGCTGTGGGGAGTGGACGATGTAACACACGCATGGGCCCACAATCTGCACACACACTGTGCACTCACTCACAGTGCCAGATGAGATGAACAAGTAATGCAAATAAAAAATCATGCGACACATTCCAGTGTAGATAACCTACAGAAACAAACAATTGTCAAGAAGTGACCTGATTGGGTAACACAGAAACATTCTGTTAGTGGTACACATGCGCATATCTGTACAACCCTAGATGCAGCAAGTGTGACAAAACTGTCCTGTGGAGTCAATGTACACAATATGCCCATAACTGTGCCACCAGAGGCTACACCAGCAGCTGAGGATGAGTAGACATGACAATGGACATGTGTGGTACATGTGGAACTGTTTCAGGGCAGGTCATCTAAGTGGATAAGGGAGTGGTATGGGAAGTGGCGCAGGTCAAATAGTGGTGTGGTGAGGAAGTACACCTGCATGGCCCAGTAGGTAAAATGGGGCCAGGGGGAGTAGAAGGTGGCAGTTAGGAGACATCATCACGGTCAGTGAGGCAAGTGTTGGAGAACCGAAATAAAAAGAGTGCAAATGCACAGATAATGCATGCCGTCAATTAGTACAAACATCCAGAATAAATAAAATACTGCCAAGAGCTAATGTGTGACAAGGGCTGCCCAATGACTTCCATTAATTGCTTCAATTGCTTCAATTGTGAAAGTGCATCCACAAAAACAATGCACCCACATAGAAGTGTAACTGCACATACACACACATGCATGCTGACAAGACACACATCTGCACAGACATTTACTGTGACTCAAGGATAACACACACAACCAGCACAAATGTGTCATGCATGCAAAGACCACAGTGACCAATAATACAGACACAGCACGAGAGACAGTGCACATGCTAACCTGCTGACAGAGCTGTCATGATGTGATGACCTCTTCATTTCCATAGAAAACTGTACCTCTAAATTCGTGGAAGGAGGGCCAGTGCCTGGCAGAGGGCATGATCACTAGGGATGCGAAAGGGTGCAGGGTGGACCTCCCATGGGGTGCAGTCACCGGATGACTCAGGACCACTGCAACAACATGGGACATTACATGTCACCAGCGATAGTTGACAATCATGCATACAGCACATATGTGTCATGTTTCCCTCAACCCATTGTTACCTGCACATGCCATCCTGTTGGCCTCAAAGCAGCTATGGCAGTTGACACCATTGTGCATGGCCGCATGTCCACAACTGCACTCATCATGCCTTTGAGAGGACAACAGCACATCTCAATGGAAAATAGAAACAAAAGAAAAAGAGTCCACCTCAGAAGGAGCAAAAAAAAAGACACATGCCACCATCCTGGCCAGGGATATTTTTTAAAAAGAGGAAAAAAGTGTCTATGCCGAATGAAGGGGTAAATAAAAAAAAAAATACAACCACACCGGTCATGGAGGAGGAGGGGGAGAGTGCATGAAAAAAAAAACAAAAAAATAAATAAATATCCCCTCCATGAGCCCATGGACCTCACGGCAATGGTGGACCAGGAGGATGGTCTGTGCCTAGGCCATCATCCTGCAGTTGACTTGCAGGTGGTCGTGGTTTTGGACCTCTACCACGCAGTGCAAAGGCCTGGTCTTCAGTGGCCACAGCCAGACGTGACATGGTCGAATACACCAGCACAGTCTGGGCAGGGAGATCTCCATGCACTCTCTGATAGATGGCCACAGAGTCTGTATGCACACTCACCCGTGATGCATTGAGTTGCTCGGACAGTGTCTGCCTGAAGGCATCCATCTCCTAGCGGAGCAATATCCTTGTGGCTGAGAGTTCATCATTGATTGCAGTCTTCATGGACTGCATCTCACATCTCAGGGCCTGTCTGTGTGCCTGAGTATCTGAATGCAGGGACTCCTGCAGACACCTCAGATCAACCTGTCGGCCCTTGATGTTGGCCTTCATGCGCAGTCTGTGGGAGCGGCATGAGGACTGCATGACCTGCAACTGTTGCTCTAGCCGGCCCGCTGGTGGGGTCATGGTCTTGGCCAGCTTATCCATGGCCTCTGAAATGTTTTCCAACACATTGCCATGTCAGATGGTGGCATGTAACATCTGCAGCTCCCACTCTGCCACTCCAGCCTGCACACATCCACCACGTGTGAGGGGCCCTTGGTGGCCTGATGCAAGGGACCATGCCCACTGCCGTGGTGCCACTGTCGTACGCTGCAGGTCACCAACCCTCCCTTGGACATGAGCCCCAGTACCTGATGCCAATTCATGGGAAAGTGGCCTTGCAGCCATAGCCATCGCAGACGGGGGACCACCACTGACTGGCCTTGTGAAGCCAGCTGCACCGCTGCAGACTCACGGCCCTATCTGCTCTCTGTCCATTGGGGCAATCAACTACACCCTCTTTGAGACATACACATGTGGTTCAGCATCACACTCAGCAGAGTCAGAAAAGTCTGAAGAGTCCGCAGCATGACTGAGGATGTTCTGCAGCACCAGTGAGTTCTCATGGTGTACAACACCACATCCTCCACTGATGGTCTGATGCACCACTAACTCTTCTTCCTCCTTCTCTTCCTCTTCTGCATATGGTGCATCCTCACCTGCACATGGCCAGATAAAGACATTTTGAGTCATGTGACTCGAGACACAAATGTACATTTGCATCAAAGTGCACTCAAACACTAACTGACATTTCACAGAAGCATCAGAAATAGTGCATTTCCACACTATGAGCTGTAAGCTATGGATGTATGGAATTTGCCGACTAGTGTCTCCCCTCCGTGTCCTGTCCATGCCATCAGTGGACACATTGATGTACATAAGTGGCATCAACATACAATGATGGGCCATGCAACTGTCATGACAGCATGCATACCAAGGAAAAGTACTGCACATGTGTCATTTTAATGCAGAAGTACTTCAAATGGCATCAGTCACTGACCCATATCCACAGACACCACCATAGCCGACACATGACACACAAATCAGGATTGGAACATAGAACTGGAGACGTTCAGGTCCTCAGGTTAGGGGAGGAAAGGGAAAATTCCTCTGAGGAAGTTCAGCTGAAAGTCGGCCTTCTAGGCAAGGTCTGTGATGTGAAGAGAGAACGAGAGAGGATTCAAAGATGATAACAAGTTCCATTGACACACAAGAGTGAGAGGAATGGGCCCATGGAGTGTGGCCAAAGTGTGGGAGGGAAAGAGGGAGCAGGGGTCCCAACCAGTAGGCTCTCTCTGTGCTACTGGCATTAAGGCAGAGATTGGCAACAGTACGGCATGCCTGTATAGCAGACTGGCAGTCATGAATGAGAGATGATGAGGGGGAGGCAGAGGAGTGAGGCTTGGTTGAGAGCTCTGTGTCATCTGCATTACAGTGGCTTGCCCCTGCCCTGTTGCTCCCGCTCCAACCATGCTAATGGTGAGGCTGTTTATGTGCAAATGTGGAGTGCATACAACATATCCTGAGAAACAGTATTTGGTCATAGTGATGAAAGTCATGCAAGGGCCGTGAGTAGCATGCATGTGCAACAATCAATCCCTACAGCAATGCCTTTGCTGTAGGTGTTCACGTTTGCAATGCAGTCCCTGCATATGAACTTCATCCAACAATGATGGGTCAAAAGTTCATGGCCCTCCATGTTCAGACTGTGAACCAGTACCGCCTCAAATACCTTTCACATTGTTGGAACAGAGCCATCATGCCACATCTGAGTAGTCTATGTAGCTGGCAAGTCTGACCTTATCAGACAGATGACTTGAGTATGGGGAGGTGTGCATGCAGGTAAATGTCTGTGCAACTGCACCGCACAATGATGGTAGTGACATGGCATGTGCTGGCCCATTATTAACTGACAGACACATATAGACCTTTGACGTCAGACAGGTGCTTCCAATTTGAAGTTGGTTGATATGTTTGAACAACTACCATGCACATACATAGAATGGAATACAACAGGCACACTCATTGCCATTTATGCTGCCCATTACGTTCCATATGGGCCGTCTATGGCCATGTGATTGTCATATTGCAAGAATGGCAACCTCTGTATGACAACCCACCATCAGCTATTGTTCACCATGTAGTGAATGGCGTATCCCCTTTCTATATTCATTTGTTATAGCACCAACATCATGCCCGCAACTCGGGCTGTGGTATGTGGTCACGTATGCACCTTCACTCTGGCCACACCACAAGGCATGGTGACAGACAGCTCAGGTATGCATCATGACAAGGCATCCCATAGGGGTAGTTGACAAATGGAACATGCAACTCTGCATGAGATGATGTGATTGATCAACATCTATCGTATGTACCTGTTTAGCAGTGCAGAGTGACATGCCACAAAAATGTATCACACAAAAGTACATGTAGGTGTCTCATTTCCTGCCCATGTAAAAGGAGAGTATCCTGTGGGTGATCTGTACTGTCATACAGACATGTGCCACACATGTCCACCACACAGGATGCTTTCAGAATGATGGCCATGTGGCATGAGTCTGAACATTGGCAAACATGCATTAGCCAGGAAAGTCATACAACTGCAGCCATATGTACCGCTATGCAGATATGGTGGGTCATGCATGACTGGCAGAAACATACTATGCACAATGACAGCCACTCACCAGATGTCCTCAAAGTTCTCCAGTCCTCACACACCTTGCACTTGCTCAAGGAGGGTGAATTAGCTTTTGGCCTCCTTATACAGTGTCAGCTGCTCCTCCTCTGGTGGCCTCCCTCCAGTTGCCAGTGCAGAAGCAAGGTTGACACTGAGCGTTTTGCTTGGTGCGACATGTGAGATAATTTCAGCGCTTGTGAACCTGTCCAGCATTGCGCATCTCCACACCTAAGGCGTTGATCTGGTATGTGACCCACTGCCAACACACCATCCATTGTGTGGGTGTATGGGTGCTCCCCGCATAAAGACACATGTCACAATGGTGATCAGTCACGTAGTCAATGAGGATCCGGAGCTCCTCATCATTGAAGCACTTCTTCCCCAGCGGGCCAGTGTGCTGTACTGTGTCGTTGTGTGAAGCCTCTTTGTAGAGGAGGTCCTAAATAAAGCTTGCACTCCAATCGTCCATTTTGAAGTACCAGGAACGTTCACACCAAGATATGTGACGTATGATGAGCAAATAAACCAGCAGAGAGCCAGAGAGAGGCTCTGCCCAGTGCCTATTAGAAGAGCAACATCTATTGACGTACCGATACCCAGAAAACCATGTACAGTAAGCTATCCATTAAGAAAACCCTACCAACAAATTAAACAAAATGAAGATGTCCTAAGTACTGTCCTGGAAGAAACCAAAAACGTTGTAGTGGAAGACGAATGGTGATGTCACGAGGACCCGGACTGATGTGCAGATGAAATGTTAACCAAAGAATGACACACAGAGACGAAACACCATGGATAAAGATATCGTGAACCTCAAGGGGAAGAATGATGTTGAAATACAAAGAGGTTCAAGCTATAAGCAAGATGAAGATATTCAACTAGTTTACACCTGTAAATATGCTTGGAACCGCAAAAAAGCTAAGAAAACATTTCAGCTTGCTATGTTTAGTAGAAGAATAGTGCGGCAAGCGCCATTATACATAATCTACCCCAAACGAAGCACTTCATTGTAAGGTTATTTCTACTTTGCACAAAAGCAGAACCAACCGCAAGAAGATTCATATTCTAGCAACACGAGGAGAGACGGCTGAATCGAAACTTGGCAGAGGCAGCTCGTGCCAGGGAAGCCAAGGTCATACCAATGGAAGCTATGAACAGTAGCTACTTTAATTGAAACTAAGAACAGAATATCCTGCCTCTGAAGGATCGAGATAAGAAGGCGAAGGCAGGTGGTGGGTGAAATGAAAATCAAGTACACAAATTGAGGGAAACGAGACAAATTCACGGTGTGGGAATCACGTGACCAGCCGAGCAAGAAGAAGCACGGGTTCACACCTACGCTTGGCACCGGACCGAGCAGCGATATCAGAACTTTTCCAGACAGAAGATGAAGTTTCGAGGCCAACCACAGTGTACTAATTGACACATGGCTATTAAAATTATGATTGATTGTAACAAGGGCTGGAGGAAGGCTGGGTAACTAAGGGGCACCTTGCACCTGGCTGACCGTTCTTCGTGCTGCTAAGCAAAGTGAAAAATGATGCATGGGGTTGGTGCCAACACAATCACAAAGGACCAAATAATCTAGGGTCCTATAGTTAGTAGAACCAATGGGAGTCATACTTTTAGTGACGTCTACCGTAGTCACTTTTGAAGCAAGGGCTTAGACGCCTACCTGACAGTGTTTACCCAATCCCCTCACTCCGTTACCATATACAGATATAGTACCTATAGTAAAGTTACCTTTTCCTAACCAATAGAATTGCATGTTAACTTTTGAGTGTTACACGTCAATTATGATGAGTTTTGAGTATAAATGTTACAACTTGTGTGAACTTTGTTGGAGTTGAAGCGAGAAGGACGATCGCACCACTGCTGAAATCCTTAACTCCCCGTTTTTTGTACTTGTCATTAAACTGACTCCCTTTGCCAAACCATTGAGTTGTCCTTATTGATTGGTGTTGGAGAAATAAATCTGCACCCCCATCCATCTCAAGGGTGCAGCTATCTCGTCTTAAAGTACTTCTGAGCGAACCTCGGCTCTATGGGCTGGCCGGGGGTCTATGGAGTACACTTAGTAGCAGAGATCAGATGGTTATAGACTATCGATTATTCACTAGAATAAGAGATCCGTTGACCGTCGACATAATGTAACTCTAGATCTTCGGCAATATCACAAATCCTTTGCCATTTGGCTGAGCAGACCGTGAAGCTCCTCATGGACAGTCGTAGTGTAAAAGAAATCTGCAGACCAGGGTCTGAAGGAACCCGTGTTTCCCCACCTAACCCCTTCCCATTCCTACGGGCAGCTGAGCAGGCGAAAGGCCGAAGAAGGCGGTAACAAAGGTGGTGATCCCGAGGGTCATGAGAGGAACAATGCGAACAGTGAGTGAAAGAAACTGAATGTTTTGGCAAAAGTGCATGCTTTAGAACAAGTGAAGGGAAAAGGTAACAGAGGGAGGTGGGAAAACCAAATATAGCTAGAAGTAGAGAAGAATGTATATGTATAAGTGGATAATGACTCGAGGATAAATAAACAAAAGAGAGGTTACCGGGGAGGACAACCGAGAAGAGAGAGGTTACCGGGGGGACACCCGAGAAGTGAGAGGATTCGCCTTATTCCTACGCTTTTACTATAAGCGGCTGGAAGAAACGTGTACCCAGAGTCCCACATAATGGGGAACAAATAGACTACCACAGCGATTAAAGACGCAGTGAAAGGGGTACATTTAAACTCCACAAAGGGGTCATGATTAGAGGCAGAGATACCTGTGACCAGCTAGTGTTCGTTTAGTCTGTTAAACGTCTCACTTACATGTTGTTTGTTGTGATGTCACAAGTCGAAAAATTTTCTTTGAGAAAACTGATTTAAATTTTACGTGATTAAATAGCTGAGGTAAAATCGCATGCAAATGGATGTTTTTTTAATAAAATAGAAGATATTAAAAAAAGGTAAATCTGGATTGGAGCTTGCAATGTTTGGTGCTCGCTCATATTGTTGGAAGTTGTTTAAGTCATGTGAAGCGTTGACAAGAGTTATATAAGCAGAAATGGAATAGATCTAAGCATGGAAGACATAACTCCATTAGCACACCTATGCAAACAGTTGCAGAAACATTCCCCTAAGCTGAAAAAATACAGTACAGAGTGGGTAAAAGGACCCGCCCACAAAATGTTTATGCCATGGCCACAAGGGGGGTCCTTATCTAAAGCTGTCTTGCAACTCATGACGACATATTTGCATGCCACATACACGGGTAAAAAGTTAGACAAACGCCTCGCTGTTCTAGAACTTTTGGAAAATGTATGAACAGGGAAAGGAAGAGGAGCCGCCAACAGATTGGATGCTTAATGTATGCACAGAGGGGGGTGAGATGCCTACTGAACCACGTGCCCCATCCGAAATGAAGGTTGAATAGAACAAAGATGAGGGGTTATACCCGCTGAGAGAACTTAAAGCAGCTACAGGGTATAGTAACCCGGTTTATGAGTCACCTATGCAAAGTAGTGACGAAAATCAAGGGAGAGAAAAGGATAAGGATATCGCCTCCACGGTCCCAAAGGACAAGGAGAGATGCAAGGATGAAAGAAGGGACCAGACACAGACAAGTACAGCTCTCGATAAAGAGAGAGAAGGGAAAAGATGGAAGGGAAACGAAGATAGAACTGATGAGATAGCATTCACAAAGAACGAATGGATGAGAGGGCACATTTTATTGAAAGTCAATGGTAAAGGCATTGATGATGCAAATCAAAAAGAGAGATTAGACAATGTACAGAGAAAGGAGAACAAGAAGGAATTGAGAGATGAGAGAATAAGGAAAAAGGATAGACAAAGGCGATAACAGCTATATCGCAAAGAGCAAGAAAAACAGCTTGGTTCCAAACAGGGAGCAGCCAGTGATCAAGACAGACAGAAGCAGCAAAGGTGAGAGGAAGATTTAAGAACACGAGATAAAAGAATAAAGAGACAAAGAGATGAGGAAATCCAAAGGGCAGATGAACTAAGAAATTAAAAGAAAAAGGAAGAAGATAGGGTCATAGAATAGGCGAGGAAGCGCAGAGAATTCGATGACGATGTAGAACGTAAGCGAAGGCATAGAGCACGCAATCTTGAATATCTGGAGAGAGAGGTTAAAAAACCTGATCCTGTAGTATATTGGGAAGATATAGAAGAATTCTTTCCTGCATATGATTCAGTACGAGGCACGTCTAGGGCGAATATGGAAGATGACTTCGACACCAGAAGCATCGGAGAAACAATCAATAGAATATATGATGAAATGGGGCTAGAACAAATACCCTAAAGGGAGGGGGAAGACCAGCGCCTGGAGAGCACTCAGCTGTACGACACTGAGGATGTCTCCTGAAGTAGTGGGAATACAGAACTATCCCTAGATAGGCTAAAAATAAGTAGAAACAAAGAAGACACGAGAAGTGGAACTAGTTGGGCACAGACAATGTCCGACTCAGAAAGGGAGGAGCGCAAGGAAAAGGAAGAAGAGAGACGGAGCGAGACAGCTCCCAAGGGAAAAAGGAATAAGATGGTCAGACACTAGCGAGTCTGCACCAAGGGCATCAGAGTCAGCCACGCAGTCAGACTGACACGAAGAAGTATCTCATGGTCAGAGGGGGGTGTCATCACCGCCCTACGTGGACAGGCTCAGGACATTGTCAGGCAGACGGCGATGCAGGAATATTAACCCTGCAATAGACAGGAGAACAATGAGAGAAGAGAGAGAGGGCTATGCATCCCAATTTCTGCTACTCAAGAAAGGGGGAAGAAAACCACAATATATTCTATGGCCACACATGGATTGAGAAAACTTGAAAAACAAGCTTCCAATGCTGACATCAGGAGCCAGAAAGTAGATAAACGAGCTAGAAAAGATGACAGGAGGGAATACGTTAGCTATAGGGGATATCAAGGGTCTCCTAATAGCCATACTTGGTGAGAGAGCAGATGACGTATGGACACGAGCAGGCTACCCTGGTGTAACCACAATTAATACAGTGCATGACGGAGCTCCATTTAACAACTGTAGAGCCGCAGTATGGAAAGCACTACGAGTACTGTATCCAGACACTTCTGATATGGGAGCTATAATGACACGAAAAATTAAGGAGTCTGAGGATCTGTTAATTTACATACAGCATTTTCAAGACGCATGGGTACTCGAGACTCATGAATCTTGGACGCAATCTATACCTGAGTTCTACCATATATTGTGAAAAGGGCTGCCAGAGTCGGTACAGAAACAGCTCAAGAAATTGGTAGGAATTGAGGCTAAACCTTAGGCAGAAATTCAGCTGACCATCGCACATTAATGCAGACTGCTGCAAGAAAAGAATTGCACAAAGGAAGCTGCACGAAAGGGTGAGGAGGCAACATTGGTGCAAAAGAAATTGTCAAAGTATGCTCTTGAGGGAGCCATGATAACTAGCAGAGCTGAATAGTCATGCAGAAGGTGACTTATCCACAGCAGAATAATCAGGGCAATACAGGGTTTTACCCACAAGGAAGAGGATTTAGGGGAAGAGGATGGCAGAGTAATCAAGGAGGCTTTCAGAATAACCAAGGAGGTTCCCAGAATATGCAAAATGGAAATCAAGATATGTCAAATGGGCAAATGATCCGACCACCGCCAGTATGTTGGCTGTGTGGGATGACGGGACATTTAGCGCGCACATGCAGAAACCAAGGCATGATGCAAAATGGCCAAGGTATGGGAGCAGGCATGGTGAATCCACCTACAGTTTTACAGCACAGAGTTAAACAGAATCACACGGTTCGACAGCAAACACCAGGAGCTCAGCAAAACCCACAGCCCCAAAATGTAGGGAGTTTTCCACAAGGGCAGTCCCAGCAATCACTGCTACAATTGTCACAAACTACGAGCCCTGGAATGAGGAGTAACACCGGTAATGGGGGAAATCCACCCGCACACAGTGGGACAAAATTATATATGGACAAGGACAGCTCACTGGGAACCTTGATATGTTCTATACTATCAGTGACACCAGACACTCACCGAGAACCTAGGGTGGAGGTCGTTATAGGGGATAAAGAATATTCCTTCTTTGTTGACATGGTTGCAACACGCTCATGTATACATGAAGGCAAGTTTTCCTTGTCCGGCGAGGCCATACACACTCAGAGTTTCATAGGAGCCACCAGTTGTGTTCCCTTCACAAATGCACCTCCAGTCTCGATAGGAGAATGTGAAATGAATGTGCCTTTACTATATTCTCGTCAGACCCCAGTAAACATTTTAGGTAGAGATTTAATGACAAAGTTAAACATGAGAATCTCGTTCACGGAGGAGGGCATAGTATGCTCAACTCCAGGAATGCACTATTCAAATGTATGTGAAATAATTAGCGCATATGCGGGACACACAGCTATGAGGGCTATACCATTAGAGCCAGAAATGTTCGCATATGATATGCGCATGCTAACGGCAGGGCTGCCAGACAGAACCATGAGAACCCCAGATGAATTCCTATTTAGACCAAGAATACCCATGCATGAGGAGAAGGGACAAGTATTTCCCTTGATGATACACACAGCTGCAGTACGAGGGAAAGTGGCCTTGATTGACGGTTATGACGACGAAGGCTGACAATGGTACGCAGTAATCGCCATTGAAGAAGCATATCGTTTGACTGATGTCACCGATGACGATCTGAAGAGCAAGCAGATATGGGAGAGACAATGGTGGAAGTGAGTCTCACCTTTTGGGTGAGAATGATCAAAAAGGGAAGTGCCTCAAAGAATGATGTTGGCACGAAACTGTTCTGAATATTTTGATGGCGACATGGCCCAGGTGCCTGTCTCAGTGTGGACCATAGGCTCCTGTGACGTAGGCCTATTGAAAGGGGTGGGAGAAGTAAAAATTAAACTAAAACCAGGAGCAGTTCTCCCAAGAGCACAACAATATCCCATGTCCAGAGAGGCAGATGAAGGAATTTTTAAGACAATTTCAGCAATGAAGGAGCAGGGCATCTTAGTGACATCAGAGTCATCATGTAATGCTTTGGTTTATCCAATCAAGAAATCAAAGGGGGGGTCTTGGAGGCTAATCCAGGATTTACGCCCAATAAATGATATTGTTGAGGCCGAGTTCCTTTTAGTCCCTAACCCGGCTACAATCTTATGTAATATACATGTTGAGGCAAAATATTTCACGGTGATTGACTTGAAAAATGCATTTTTCTCAATCCCATTGCACCGTGACTCACAAGATCTGACATCATTCACATTCAGACAGATGCGTCTGAAAAGCACAAGGCTAACCCAGGGGTATTGTGAGTCTCCATCCATTTTCAACAGAGTCCTGCAGATGGACATAAGCAATATTGCATTAAAAAGTATTGTCCTGCAATATGTGGACTCTGTTCAGCTATTGACTATACTGGCTGTGAAAGGATACAAGGCTGACAAGGAAAAGTTACAATATTGTCAACAAGAAGTGCTATACATAGGCCAGCTGATCTCACATGATCTCACATGAGGGAAAAAGAGGGACCCCAGAAAGGGCTGAAGCCTAACTGAACTCGGCTAAGAAACACACGGTAAAACAGTTGCAGAGCTTTTTAGGCTTATGCAACTATGTCAGGGCATGGGCCTTCGACTATAGCTCTTACACTAAGCCTTTGCTTCAGGCTCTAAAGAAGGCCCAAGTGACAAAAGAAAAGATTGTATGGTCTGAGACCATGGAGAAAGGATTTGCTGAACTCAAAAAAAGCCATTTACACAGCACCAGTTCTAGGGATTCCGAATTATGCAGAGGAATTTTACTTGTTTTCACACAAACTAATGGCAGCGTCATGACGGCAGTGCTCACTCAGAGAACCACATTGGGGTACAAGCCCCTGGCATACTATAGTGGACATTTCGACCCAGTAATGAGAGGTCATTTCCCTTGCGAACAAAGTTTAACTGCTGCAGCGTTTGCCATAGAGAAAGCGACAACCATTGTAATGGGTTGCTGCATGACGTTGTACGTCGAGCACTCACTATTTGCTATTCTAGAGAAACCAAAGGGCACACTGACATCTCACAGAGCTTCTGCTTATGAAGTGATCATATCGAATCCATCGATTAAGATAGTCCGATGTAAGATAGTCAACTTAGCTATGTTTATAGCAGAGCCAGTCACTGAAGGAGAGCCAATACATGACTGTGCAAACTATGAAGAATTCTATGACGAAATTCCCAGGGTACAAGAAAATGCCTTGGCAGAAGGAGAGATCATCTTTATTGACGGTTCTTCGAGGATCGATCAAAGTGACGGACAAAGATATACAGGCATTGCTGTGATGAAGCACACAGCAAATGGAGAATTTCGAGTACTTATTAGTGCGCGAATACCATCTCACTACTCAGCACAGGCTGCAGAATTATTGGCATTGATACTCGCCATTGAGAATCACACAGACCAGGAAGTAACGGTGTACAGTGACTCCACCTATGTGACATTGACAGTGCACGCAGGCTTAGCATGCTGGAAAAGGAGAGGCTTCCTCCGAACAGACGGCACGCCAGTGCAGCACGCAGCCTTATTGGACAGGCTGATCAATACACTACAGCTCCCAGAGGGCATAGTGGTTGTGAAATGCGCGCCACCCACACAAAGGGGACAGATTTTATCTCACGCGGAAATCACGCAGACACGGAGGCCAAGCGTATGGCATCCAAAAGTGAGACTATCATTGAAGTGGAAGCCATCCATATCAATGAAAGAATGATGGGTGCATGAACTACACCTGAAGGATGTAACAATCTTGGGCAAACCCGGTTGATGGAACTCCAAGGGGAGGCACCACAGGAAGAGAAGAATCTTTGGAAACATCGAGGGTGTTCTTTAAACCCCTCTGACAGCTTGTGGCTACATGACAGCACTGGTAAACCAGTGATGCCTGTAGCCCTATTGAAAATAGCGCTGGAACAGTTGCATTATCCAGCACACATGACAAAAGAGAATCTAGCAGCAACACTCACAGAAGACTGGTTCATACCGAATTTAACCGAGCATGTTGCATTTTTTTATAGTAAACTGTATAATTTGCCAACAATTCACAGTTGGGCACAGATTAAAAGTAATGAGAGGAGTCATCCCCAGGCCAAATGGGCCTTTTCAGCTCTTGCATGTTGATTACGTTGACATGATTCAAGTATGTAACGGGAACAGATACTTAATTGTTGTGGTGTGCCCATTCTCTAGATGGATTGAAGCAGGTCCTTGTACAAACCCAGACTCTGCCTGTGCGGCCACATTTTTAGTGAGAGAGGTGTTCCCCAGATTGGGGGGGGGTGCGAGGTCATGAGATCAGATAATGGCCCTCACTTTGTTAATGGAATATTTGAACAGATTAGCTTGCTGCTTGGTATAAAGCACAAGTTCTCGTTGGCGTATCATCCGCAAGGTAACGCGATCTGTGAGGAGCTCAACGGCTTATTAAAGGAAAGGATAGCCAAGTTGAAGCTTACTCTAAGAAAGGGATGGTTGCACTTCCTTCCTTTGGCACTGTATGCACTTAGGAACCAACACGGTTCTGACCATCATCTTACGCCACACGAGATAGCCACAGGAAGAAGAATGCGTACTCCTCTGACACCCCAAGAGCTAGATTTGATGCCCAGTCAACAGGATAAACTTTAGGGTCTGAAATGCAAAATTACCTGAATTGCATGACATCTTGCCTTACTGTAATTTCAGACTAGCTGCAGTCATGACGAAAGGGGTGCAGGGCAACACGGAACACAGAAGGAGATACTATTACAGGCACAGCTCAGGGACTTTGTGTACCATCCGTTTTCCCTGGAGGCACTGTCCTAGTAAGGAACCATGCAAGGAAAAAGTGGGATGAGCCATGATTTAACAGTCCCTTCACAGTGGAGGACTGCACTCCTTCTGCAGTGAAACTACAAGGCAGGAGAGCTTGGATTTTCCTGGGCGATATCAAACCCTACATCGAGAAGGACCCCTGCCTGCACCCCAATGAGCGGAGTCTACAAGCGACGGGGAGGAACTGCAGCACGTGCAGACGAGATCCATGAAGAAGAAAAAGGACGCATGACCAACCAAACAAAGATAAAGAACTGTTTGTAAATTGTGGCTTAAAGTGGACACTTCCTCCAAGCAAACATGGGATAAGGACATAAAAACTGACACTCTGTGCATCCTAGTTGCAAGGTGAAGGAGAAAATTGCACATATAAGCCACAACATAGTTTGTTACCTTTAAACATTGGACTGAAGCACACCTAAGGCCTTGATGAAAAAGGAATATGCCAAATTTTGATTGAGGACACATAAATTGGAAGAAGATACAGTATCCAGACTCATTCCACACCGAGACCCTATTCGAAATTACTTATGGTGTCCCACAGTAGTGACATCAACAAAAGCGTGGTAACATACTTTAATATAGTGCTAAGATCAAACCTATCATTGGTGGGAAGGCTCACCAGTGTCACTGACTTTCTTCAAGATCCTGAAAACGAAAAGACAATAAGAAGACTGCTTACTGTAATTGCCGAACCATTTCTCTTACTTCCTGAGTACAGTGTGGAGAAACCAAATGTCTCAAACAGAGAAATAAATAAATGAGCTTGTCAACACATTGTTCTTTCGTATAATCGAAGACTGTCCAAATCTTGTAAGAACAACATACACACTCACGTTTCTTCGAGATCCAGCAAATACAGACCATCTAAGCCAACTCCTAAACAAAATTGTGATCTTAGTTGCACTCCACGCGAACGGACAGTGCAGACATTGTTTACATTGAAGAGAAAGCATACAATCCTGAAAAACTCAGCAAGACAGGACAGATGTCCCTGTCACTAGAAGACAGCAGGTTGGCACACAATGTCCTCTTTCGTCTAGTCACTGACTTTCCAGAGGTAGTGGGGAGACCGATAGATGTTGACGTCCTCACATTCATCAGAGATCCAGCTAATGTTGCACAGATGGGCATGCTCTTGCATGGAATCGTACTACAAATAGAACTCTCGAACCATCAACAGAATTATCTGAGGAGATTCTAATAAGCTTCCTACCAAGGGACAGATCGAGGAAGCAGTGTCAAGGGTTTCCCATTCTTCCATTTGTTGTTATTTTTTCTCTATTCTTCATATTGACCAGGATAAAAAATGTCTTACGGACTGAAGCAAATCCGAGGCGTGGACTGGGAGCTGACTTATTTTGAACATGCACAGTAAAAGGACTGGCCGAAGTGTTATTTGATTTGATTTTTCCCATAGTTTAGCAAAGGAGCTGTATCCTGAAATAAGAGACAATTCACCGTCCGCAAGACGAGGGACCCTTGTTGAACACCTGAACCTCTTAAACACAGAATCTGACAGACAATATTGGTTAAAGAAGTATAATAAAGGGTAGACATTTGGCAAATGATCGAGATGGGGATCCAGAGCAGCAATCTGGTCCTCCCACAGGAGGAGAGACGCCCACGTTTCTCTGGAAGTAAATGCTGCCGCCTGACCTACAGGGGCATAATGTATTTGTGTATCATATTCATCATTGTTTTACTGTCATTAACGATCAGGACTGCATTTGTTATTGGTGCACAAAGCGTTCCAATTCCAGTGCACCCACCTAATGATGCACGCATGACACCCACAAAGGCACCCAGACCTTACATAGTCATTCCGGTCCCTAGAAGATCTGATGGTGGAATGAATGAGCTTAAAATGGATGTGATTAGCAATAACACACACACACACGTGGTAACAAACAAAAAGAAAAGCCGGAGACAGGGTCGGCAAAGTGTGAATGAAGAAAGATTATTGACAACCACACGCATGCAAACAGGCCTAGTGTCAATAACTACAGAACCACAATCCACAGCACTAGAGAAGAAGAGACTGCATGCTATAAGAAGCCCCACAACAGATGAAGTAAAGGGACAGTTGGAAGAAGCTGAATTCCTGAAGAAACAAAAAGAGCTAGAGGATCAACAAACAGAGACAACATTGCCTAGTATATATATTCCAGCGAAAGGAACAAGCACTAGTTCCAGAGTACAACCATATACTAGACCAATGCCAGAATGGATACGGACATTTGTAGCCCGATAGAAACGGGCGTATGAGGACAACGAAAGAGCTGCCAGACTTTTGTCCACTCAAATGGCGCAGATGAGGAGGCCTGCACCATGGACCGGGATACCTGAGAATCTTCCAGCAAGAAAGAGCCATACAGATGCGTTCAGGGATGTAGTGATAGCAAACTACATGAAAACCTTAAGAATCAAGAGAAGCATGCATGGAGATGACAACAAACTAAACGACTACCTAGACAGCACAGCACACCTGGGAAACATTTGGTACCAGCACATGAAAGAAGTTGGAAGACGAAACTCAGAAGGGGAATGCTTTGTTTGTGCACTCCTAACATACAGCATGGGCAAGTCCAAGATCTTCGTAGCTGTAGAAATCGATGTCCAGACAGCACACTGTCTTTCACACGTAGCCATGTGCAAAACTAGAGGCCAGTTCATGGGAAGTGATGCTTCCCTAATATGGGCAACTGAAACAGCCTATCCCGATGAAGATGACTATGTTCAAGACATTAAGAAAAGAAACAGAGCTCATACTAGGAACCATGTAATCCGGTACGAGAGGCCTGGAGTTAAGGGAGCAGAAATAAGATGGGAAGTGAACCCAAAACTAAATGTCCAAGGAAAAACTCCAGAAGAGGCTCGAAGTTGGAAGAACAGAGGCCAAATACAGATTTGGGGAACAGTGCTTTCACCAGACGGATGGGAAAAAAGAGTAGTGATTTGCAGAGCATGAATGGTCCTTGGAGTCTGCAAAGAAGCAAATGAAAATTCACAAAGGCTATGCAAGCCATTATGGCCAAAGCTTGCAAAACTTTTGACATGGGTCGAAGACAGAGGAGGACCTTTGCAGATAGTGCCACTGGAAAGCCCAAAGCTGTAATGACCCTTGTCCCTGGCCCTCACTGGCAAGTCAGCCTTCCAGTTAGGGCAAGGTCAAAGGCCTTAAAACCTAATACAAGACTCTCTTGGAGTCAGTTCTGGCACCTTTGGCACCAGGCTCATAACCATCATGAAGACCAATATTTGAATGGGACTATTTACTTGGGACTATTTAACTTGGGGGGATTCAGCCACACACATAGCTCAGTTACAAGGACTATGCGGTCTAGTCTTTTCGGTGTGGAAGGCCTGGGACTACTTTACATGGACTACTTTGGGTGTGGCAGGCCTGGGACTATTTTACCTGGACTACTTTACCTGAGACTATTTAAACCGCACCCAAACAGCAGAACATGCTTTGCGTTATTCTGCTGTGGGCAGCATAACGCTCACCGTGTCCAGTTCTTTGATGCCAGCTTACCTGAAACCAAGGAACTGCAGAGAGGGAAAGAACACTACGAAACTTACCTGGAACAGTATCCTGTCTTCAATCCATCGCCGACTTCAGTTCCACTCACCTGAAGGTACGAACTCCATCATCCGGCACCGCTTGCATCCTGGAATACCATAACCTGGTAAGAGGAGAAAGAAAGACAGCATTAGTAAGCGGTTACTCATGTTTCCTCCCGAATGAAGAAAGCCACACAATTCTTACCTGGGTAGTCATCTCCTGGTCAGTATCATTGCTGGAACATTACGGCACTCGACGAGGAATATCGCAACCTGCAAGGAAAGAAAAGACACAGGTTAGCAATATAAAAGGTGAACTGAGCCGCGCATCGCGCATTACTCACCGAACAGCATTGCGCACACCGCGCTTTCGCCTACCGGCCCATGCTCATCTTCAAACTGCATGACAACACCACAATAACTTTCCATACCTAAAGGGAAAGAAGCAAGACATTATTATTCAAACTAAGAGGAACATAAGAACTGTATATAAAGACAGTAAAGAAGCAAACCAACGGAGTTGCAGCAGGCCTGGATTCCCACAGGGGGGCTTGCACCAGTGAAGTAACTTGGTCGCTGCTCGCCCCCCACATCTACGTGCCCCTGCCATGAGGAGCAGGACAGAGAATCCACGTTTTACAATGTTAAGGTGAGGAGAAGGCCCAAGGGGGAGGAAGGAGTTGAGGCCAAGGGCGGTGGGAAAACATAAAGACAATCTGGTATTGAATCCAGCTCTCCTATATTGCAGACCCATCTTTAACCAGAGGTCTTACCAAGGGACCGGGAGATGGTTCGAGAGCGCAAATCAACCAAACAGGGCTGGGTGGCGTCCCCGTGGATACCAGGTGAGCGTAACAAAATTGTGCTTCAGGAATAATGGCACAAGAAAGATGGGAGAGAATCAGAACAGTGGACGAATCTTTGATGCCCCAGGAGTGGTGCACGGAACTGCAGTAATTATGTATCATTATTGGGCATGTGGATCCAAAGCATACATCAGACTGCCGAAAAACTGGGGAGGTATATGCACCATAGTGAACGTCCACATTCCAGCATTGGTGATCCTGTAAAGTGACCTGAATATTGGCAGCTTCCCGAAAGCAGATCCTCACCTGAGGAAGAAGAGATATGTGGAACTGCTGACTCGAACGAAGAGAGAAAATTATTTTTCTGTTAAATCACAAGAAGCCGTGCATGCAATCCCATATGAACACAGGCTGTTTAGCGTCACCTCATCAGTGTTCACAACGATGTTCGTGCTGAGAATCAAAGTTGGAGTAAATACTAAATGGTTGCAGATAACCAGATGGGAGTTACTGCAGACCATCAACACAACCATGAAAGGATTCATTGCAATTAAAGAAGAGCTAAGAGCCATCCGACTGATGACTCTCCAGAACAGATATGTCCTTGACATGATCACAACTATGGATGGAGGAGTTTGTGCAAAAATCTGAGAATCATGTTGCACATTTATACCTTCTCATGATGAGGAAAATGGAACTCTAACAGAAGCCATAGGTATGCTGACAAAACTGCAGAACAAGATGATTGACGAGAGAGACGAAGTTGATGATGACAGTTGATTTGGATCACTGTTCTCATGGGTCCCACAGTGGATGGTAGACACATTCAAGTTCTTGGGAGCCCTGCTAGTGATGATATTACTAGGATTTTGTGTTATCAAGATAATAATCTCTGTGTCAGAAGACTGCTAAAAAGCCATAGGGATGAAGATCATGATTGATGTCAAGCCAGGATGGAAGCCGAAAGACCTGACTGATGAAGAAATACGAGACTTTGTGAAGGCCAGCATTCACACACCAGAAGGAACAAAGTTTCTCTATCCCAGAAAGCAAAGAAATTATGTGGGAAGATGGGTTTACTGCAGCCCCAATGGACAATGTCAATTGATGACATGGAATAAAGACGAACATGTAAGGACAGCAGGAAGCCTGAAAGGAGTAATAAAAATCTGGACTCCAAAGAGACACTTCTTCAAACCACCATGTACAGATCCAGAAGATGAAGTAGGAATGAACCCAGGCGATGGAGTGAAGGTGAACACAGAAGAACCGAGTAAGATGAATCCAAAGACGGAAGTGAAAGTGGTCGATCAATCAGCCAGAAGGGGGAGTGTATAGGAGGTCCCAAATAAAGCCTGCACTCCAATCGTCCATTTTGAAGTGCCAGGAATGTACACACAGAGATATGTGACATGTGATGAGCAAATAAACCAGCAGAGAGCCGCAGTGGGGCTCTGTCCAGTGCCTATTAGAAGAGCAACACCAAGTACCAATACCCAGTAAACCATGGACAGTAAGGTGTTCATTAAGAAAACCCTATCAACAAATTAAACGAAATGAAGATCTCCTAAGTATTGTCCCGGAAGAAACCAAAAAGGTCATAGTGGAAGACAAATGGTGATGTCACAAGGACTCGAACTGACGTGCAGATAGATGAAATGTCAACCAAAGAATGACACACAGAGACGAAACACCATGGATAAAAATATCGTGAACCTCAAGGGGGAGAACGATCTAGAAATACAAAGAAGTTCAAGCTGTAAGCAAAATGAAGATATTCAACTAGTTTACACCTGTAAATATTCTTGGAACCGCAAGAAAGCTAACAAAAAAATGGCAGCTTGTTATGCTTAGTAGAAGAATAGTGCGGCAAGCGCCATTATACATACTCTACCTCAAACGAAGCACTTCATTGTAAGGTTATTTCTACTTTGCACAACAGCACAACCAACCCAGGTTACTAAAGGCCAAACGCAAGAAGATTCATATTCTAGCAACACGAGGAGAGACGGCTGAATCCAAACTCGGCAGAAGCAGTTCGTGCCAGAGAAGCCAAGGTCATACCAATAGAAGCTATGAACAGTAGCTACTTTAATTGAAACTAAGAACAGAATATCCTGCCTCTGAAGGATCGAGATAAGAAGGCGAAGGCAGGTGACGGGTGAAGAGAAAATCAAATACACAAACTGAGAGAAACGAGACAAATTTGCGGTGTGGGAATCACGTGACCAGCCGAGCAAGAAGAAGCACAGGTTCACACCTACGCTTGGCACTGGACCAAGCAGAGATATTAGAACTTTTCCAGACAGAAGATGCAGTTTCAAGGCCAACCACAGTGTACTAATTCACACATAGCTGTTAAAAATTCATTAAAACAATTATGATTGATTGTAACAAGGGCTGGAGGAAGGCTGGGTAACTAAGGGGCACCTTGCACCTGGCTGACCGCTTTTCGTGCTGCTAAGCAAAGTGGAAAATTATGCATGGGGTTGGTGCCAACCCAATCACAATGGACCAAATAATCTAGGGTCCTATAGTTAGTTGAACCAATGGGACGTTGTACTTTTAATGACGTCTACAGTAGTCACTTTTGAAGGAAGGGCTTAGAAGCCCACCTGACAGTGTTTACCCAATCATTCACTCCATTACTATATACAGATATAGTAACTATAGTAAAGTTACCTTTTCTTAACCAATAGAATTGCATGTTAACTTTTGAGTGATACATGTCAATTATGACGAATTTTGAGTATATATATTACAACTTGTATGAAGTTCGTTGGAGTTGAAGCGAGAAGAACGATCACATTACTGTTAAAATCCATAACTCCCCGTTTTATGTACTTGTCATTAAACAGACTCCCTTTGCCAAACCATTGAGTTGTCCTTATTGATTGGTGTTGGAGTAATACATCTGCACCCCCATCCATCTCAAGGGTGCAGCTATCTCATCTTAAAGTACTTCTGAGTGAACCTCGGCTCTATGGGCCGGCCGGGGGTCTCTGGAGTACATCTTCCTGCTGTGCAGTGTGTCCCTTCTTGTCCCAAAGGGCATGAGGTATTGGTGCTGCCCCTGTCTGGCTGGGAACACTTTGGCGTCCAGGTGCGGGGCAACCTGTGGACTGGGGCCTGCCATGTTTTACTGGGGCTGGGGCAGATGTTTCCACACCACATCCCCGACGCTCTGGGGCTGGGGCAGATGTGTCCTCACTACATCCCCCACCCTGACCCCATTTGCTCCCTTTTCCACTTGGGGACTTTCCACTCATGTCACAGGTGTAAGAGATTAATGGAAGGCAGACCAAGTTATTGTCCTGGGGAAATATGAGTAAGGGAACAGTCTACATGATGTGTAAAGTAGATTTGTGGTCCAGCAAGGCTACAATTTGCCCCAAAAGCAAAAGAATACGGTATGCGACACACAGAGGCACCCAGGGACTCAAAAATGACATACGAGATACCCAGAAAGCTTCCAAAATGTAAATAAATTGGCACGCAATACACAGGCACCCAGAAACCCAAACATTGCGTACGCGATACCCGAAAAGCTTAATAAAACTCTAAAAAGTGGTACGCGATACACAGAGGTACCCAGAGATTCCGAAATTGCATATGCGACACACAATAGGCCTGGAAAAGTTCACAAAAACATGCATGTATGCACAGAGGCAAACCCACCAACCCAAATAAAATGCGGTACACGTTACTTGAAGGGATCATCATTGCAACTCGTCAGGATCATAACCTTCACACGCACAACCAGTGATGCGCGTTGTGCACCTATATCACCCCATTATTGCTGTGAGCCACGGAGGCGTGTTGCATAGGTGTGCTGCGTCACTGCATGCAGGATGTAACTTATGCATTAAGGGCCTTTACTCTGCTATCGGCTGCTGCGGATGCAAGACGCACACAACTGTTCCTCCTGCATATGTACTGCTGTATTTGCCTCATGTAGCCCTGTTTTGCCTCACTCACTCCTATAATGCTGCTGTCTGCTCGAGAGTGAGTGCCTGCCTGCAACCAGCACTGTCTTGGTTTGCCAGCTGTCCCACTTTTGCCTGCACTCCTGTGTTGGTCCTGCAACCACCTCTTCTTTTTTTTTAACTTTTTTTTTATTGGCAGAGGTTCACAATAGGCACACATATTAAAGCGCAAGATATACATAGCAAGTATACTATAGAGCAATACATTAGTCACAATACAGCAATCACAATGCAAGTATGACATCTTATGGGAAGAGTAGGGTATAGCAGGTCATGATGTGGAAGCGGTTCCTGATGGGGCCGGGGCCGAGCCAGACTCAGGTGTCTTTTCGCCTTGATTGTTGAGGTAGGTATTAAATTCGACCCAGATGTTTTTGGGGCGAGAGTAAGCAGGGAGCATGGTAAGGTATTCTTCCTTGCAATTTTGAGACCAAGTGAGCAAACGCAGCCATTTCTGAAAAGCCGGGGGGGAGGAGCTTTTCCAACTCTGGAGTATACATTTCTTAGCTACCATAGAATTTATGTTGAGGAATTTAGCCATGCGTCTAGTGTCATCTGTTCTCCACACCCCAAACAGGATCCCCAAGGGGTCAGGGTCAATTACAGTGTCAGCAATTACAGTAAGTGTTTCTAAGATACTTCCCCAAAATTCCCCCAGCTTATTGCAGATCCAAAACATATGCAAATGATCCGCTTCCTCCGTATTGCAGCGGGGGCAGGAGTGTACAGTGGTATGGATGAACCTAGATGTCCTATGTGGGGTATAATACCCATGGCTGGTAGTGCTACCAGCACTACCAGCCATAGGTAAGCCAGCTGGCTTCACCGCGGCCCCCTGCGACCCGACTTGCATCTCCATCCGATGCACCTACTTTTGCAAATAATGCCTTCACTTCAGCTGTAATGCCACCAAAGCACTGGTTGATAGTGCTCCACCACGCCAACGCCAGAAACACCCAGCAACACCATTGCTGACCGCGAGGCAGGCTCCTCTCCAAAATGGCCACCGCATCTTCTTGATACCACCCTCGCCTTGTCCTGCATCGCTGTTCCCGGCCGCCTTACCCTGATAGGCTGAGCCGTGTCCTTAAGGCCCAATCAACCGCCGGATGGCGTAAGCCAGCCCACATCTCTATGGCACACGGATCCAAGGCTGATGCCTGTCCTTGCCTGTCGTGCCGCATCGGAGCTGCGACGCGCGACACTATGCCCTTTTTCCCCACTTCTTCAACACCTGGCAAGGCAATCCACTTCCGACGACTCCAGAAATCCGCTTGATTGGCTGCCCGTCCTCTGATCACGCAGCCCGCACTGCCGAAAGGCATGAGCCGGCTGTGGTCTCTTGCACCAAGGTCCCCGCCATAAGGACCTGTCCGCTGCGAGCCGCGAGAGAGCGGTCTGATCTCTCTGCAACTACACCACCACCGGAGCCAAGGTAAGCGCCTGGCTCTATATAAACAATGGCGCTTTTAGAACTACTAGTTACCTAGCCGCTAACTCAATCTGCCCTCTGACTATTCTACGTATGAGCTACTTTGTTAGCATGTCAGTATGTCACTTGATTTTAGCTGCTACTTTCAATGTGTTTGCTAGTCACCCCATTTACATGCTATCCTGCTAGTGTGCCAATAATTCGAATCTAGCTGCTACTCTAAATGTGTTTGCTAGTCACCCCATTTACCTGCTATCCTGCTAATGTGCCAATAATTCGAATCTAGCTGCTACTCTATACGTGTTTGCTAGTCACTCGAATACAATGTATCTCCACACGCTCTATACTGTGACACTAAGACTACTGCTCTATACCATGAATGTCCAGTACCCAACCACGCCACTCAATCTACCTGCACACGAATCCCCATCTAACTTGCATAAACCTACCAACATGATCACCACACCCTGCACTGTCATCCAAAGGAACCTCAAACTACGTGCAAGGCTCCCAAGGCTATATGACCCTCGAAACAATATAGCTCACAGTAAGGCCACTACCAGCCCCCTCAGCTCCTCCCAGCACCCTCTTCAACTAAACAGCAGACTCTATTGCGAGCCTACCCGTGCCCTGAAAAGTATGCACAAATCTTCAACACCTCTGCCTAAACCAGCACAACCTGGGACCAAGGGAGCACTGATAAATGCCTGCTCCATGGTAGCCCACGCAACTGACATTGCCGACCTACTCCACAATGAAGACCTGGACTTCCTAGCTGTTACTGAATCCTGGTTACACCCAACAGCAGGCCCCGCAATTATGCTAGCCATTCCGGATGACTATACCCTACTAAGACTTGATCGTACCACCTCTCGAGGTGGAGGTCTCGCCATTATAGCTAAAACTAAATTCCCCCTGACTATTGAGACACCTCCCGATGCAGGATCTTGCGAATCCTTAACTGCTAAACTAACCACATCCAACACACAATCCATCTCCATCAACCTCATTTACTGACCACCTGGCCCCCTAGGGTCATTTGAGGAAGACCTTACAAATATCCTATCCAATAACCTCAAGAACTCCTCACAAATTATTTTACTAGGAGACCTTAACCTGGGTTTTAACGACCCCACAGACACCAATGCTATAACAATTAATAATACCCTAGAGGAACTGGGTTTATCCCAGAAGATCACGGAGCCTACTCATACTAAAGGTAGCTGTGCACAACTGCCCAGTCCTAATCTCCTCTATACTTCCACAGCTTTGGACGAATCATTACTTGATCTCGTTTACACCAGAGGCGACACCAACGCAAATTGATAGCATAGCTACAGCTGTCCAGACGAGAAACATTATCCCTGAAAATCTGATCCCACTGATCGCTCTGACCTTGAACGCCATCCCAGACCATACGGATCCTGCTATGAT
This sequence comes from Ambystoma mexicanum, assembly GCF_040938575.1. Lineage (NCBI taxonomy): Eukaryota > Metazoa > Chordata > Amphibia > Caudata > Ambystomatidae > Ambystoma > Ambystoma mexicanum. The sequence continues at coordinate 829,430,733 of NC_090939.1, forward strand.
GGTAGACATTTACAACAAAGTCATGCTCTCATCTCTTGATGTCATAGCCCCACTGCAATTTAAAAAGAGTAAACCTAGGAAACACATCAACTCTTGGTTTTCCCCCCATCTCAAAGCCCTCAGACAGGAAAAGCGACGTTACGAAAAAATCTGGAGATCACACCCCTCGGAAAAAAACAAGAATAACCTAAGTAGACTGGCCTCCCAATACAAAAAAGACCTTATCTTGGCCAAATATACATCTTATAGCACCCATACCCTACAAGCCAAATCTAACACCAGAGAACTCTTTACTATACTAAAAGAGGTTGAATCTCCCGTCCAAGCGCCTGACTCGTGCCTCAAGGACAAAAACTGGTGCACGAGTATACAAAATGCCTTAGCCAACAAAATCTCCTCCCTCAAGACAAAGATAAACACCAAAAAAGATTCCCTTCTCTCTTCTACCAAGCCTAGTAGTCTCACCCCCAAAATGACTCACCCTACACAGATGCACACCCAGGATCATATTCCCCAATTCAACTTCCACAGAGTCTCTACCACAGAGGTAGAAAAGGTCATTCTCTCTCTCAAACCATCGAACTGCCATGGGGACATATGTCCTGCACAATTGATTAAGGATGCAGCTCGTGATCTAGCACCAATTATTACCAAACTAATAAATGTGTCATTCACATCAGGCACCGTACCCAACAATCTGAAACAATCATGGGTCCTCCCCTTGCTCAAAAAACCTAATCTTGACCTTTCAACTCCTACTAATTACCGCCCCATCACCACAGTACCGTTCCTTCTTAAAATTATAGACAAAGTAGCATACCAACAAATCCAATACCACCTCAAGCACTTCCAGCTCTTAGGAGTCAGACAATCGGGCTTCAGGCCTCAACATGGTACCGAAACTGCACTCATAGACCTTAAGGCACAGATAGATGAACTGAGAGATCAGTGCAGGACCGCACTCCTGCTACTTCTTGATCTATCAGCTGCCTTCGACCTGGTCGACCACGAGATCTTATGTGATCACCTTCAAAAAGCAGCCCATTTCTCTCAAGGGGCTACTGACTGGATCCAATCCTTTCTAAACAACCGCACAATGAGAGTCTTCTCACCTCTAGCAGCAGCCGGCCCTAGGCCATCACCTGTGGCGTGCCCCAGGGTTCATGCATTTCCCCGACACTGTACAACATATTCATGAAGCCCCTTTTTGATGATCTAGATGGCCTGGGTATCACCTACACCAATTATGCCGATGATACCCAGATCCTCATCCCGCTGACAGGGGATTATGATAAGGATTTGGCCTTCGTCAATAGAGTGTACCTCATCATTCAGGCATGGATGGCCTCACACAGTCTATGCCTGAATGATGACAAAAAGGAACTCCTCATTCTGGGATCACCACATAACCTTAGCAAATTGGACCAAAATTACTCCTCCTTTGCAATTGACAATAACAAGATCACGGTAGCCAAGGAGGTCAAAACCCTCGGTTTCTACCTAGATTCTACTCTCACCCTCAAAAAACAAGTTAATGCCATGGCCTCCACCACAGCGTATACTTGCAAACTCATCAGAGCAGCCAAACCTTTTCTCTCCCCTTCTAACTGCATCACACTAGCCAGGGCGATGATCTTGTCCAAGCTGGACTATTGCAACGCACTTTATGTAGGCTGCAACAAATATATCACTAACAAAATACAGATCCTTCAAAATAATGCCCTAAGAGCGGCCCTCAGCATCCCGAAGAAAGCCCACATTTCTGACTCTAGAAGATCTGTCAATTGGCTATCCACTAAAAACAAAATATTCCTCAAATTAGTGTCCCTGACTCATAAATGTCTCCACCAAGCAGCCCCTCAATACCTTATCACTAGATTCACCAGACCTACTTCCTCTCGCCCCTCCGGGATGGCCAACTCCAATCTCCTTCTGGTGCCTAGGTTTAAACGTACTATGTCAGGAGGAAATAGCTTTCCGGTAAAAGCAGCACAATTATGGAACTCCCTCCCTCCCACCTGTAGGGAGGACCTTCCCTACCGCCAATTTAGATCCAAAACCATCCATTGGCTCAAGACTCACGACATATAAACGACCACCTGCTCTCTTACTGCCCTGATTCTCCAGACCACTATGTTTGTAAATATGTACATTTAGGTTGTCACCTGTTTTGACGTAGACATCGGTCATGTGACAACCCACTCCTTGTATATAATATTGCCTATATTGTTCTTCTCTGTAAGTTATGCCTCCTCGGCATGCATTGTTTCCATGTTTTCGCGTCCAGCACTGTAACCACAGCCGGACCGCGTACCTTGTATGTAACCAAGCTTTGCAAACCTCTTGTTGCCTCTGCGCCTTGCTACCTCCCGGTTAGGTGCGCAATATAAATGAATAAACACAAATACAAATAATACAGTCTATTTAAGAGTTTATACTGCATGGCGCGGTAGCGGAAGTTAAGGGAAACCGTTTGAGTATGTAGGCACATTTTCTCCCACACTTGGTCAGAGTTTTCCAGGCCCAGTTTCACCGCCAATTCACCGCGTGCCCTGCGAGTCTGAATCGGGACAGCGTCCTGTAGTATCTTGTACAATGAGGAGACGACGCCACGGGCGCCACCCGAATTCGCAATGTATGCGATCGCTGGGGCATCAGGGGGCTCATTGGGAAAGGAGGGCCATTTAATACGGAATGAAGCCCAGAGCCTATAATATTGGAGGGTCTCCAAAGCAGACCCAGTGTGTCCTGGTTTCCTTGTCTGGGGTCAATGAACCTGCCATCAGGGTAGAAGTCAGACAATGCCTGGTATTCTAGAGCCCCCCAATGTCGAGCTAGAGTGGTGTCATGTGTTGGTTCCAAACCGGGGAAGGCCCACACAGGCAGCCATTTAAAGCATGGAGGAGACTCGGCTGTTGGGTGTAGCAAACGGGTCCAGGCACGAAGGGTCGCGCCAATCGGATCAATCGGGGAGTCAGGTGTATAGTGCTGGTGGAGTATGAGGGACATTATGTTGATACCAGCAGCCACCAGTCTCTCCAACTTAACATGCGGGTGGGCTGGAGAGCCGGGGTACCAGTGAGAGGCGTGTTGGGCCTGGGCCGCAGTCCAATAAAGTGTTAGATCGGGAGCCGTGAACCCCCCTTGTTTGTATGGGAGCACCATATCAGCCCATTTTTTGCGCACCGCGCCGGAGTGCCATAGGAACTGTGCACATAGTGTGTGTAGTTTAGTGAAATATCCCCCCCCCCCCAGGCCATATGGGTATGTTACTGAAAGTGTAAAGCAGCTTGGGAAGTAGGACCATTTTGATGAGGGAGAGTCGACCGGCCATAGACAATGGGAGGGATCGCCACCGCGAGATTTTCGTCTCGACTGTTTGTGCTACCGTCAGGTAATTATCGGCAAGCAGGGTGGGCTTGGTTAGGGATATCTAGACTCCCAAATATCTGATTCTGTCAGGGGACCAGCGAAGAGGGTATTCGGTGGTAGGTTGTTGGGTGGTACTAGTGAGCGGGAACACCTCAGACTTTGAGTAGTTAATTGTAAACCCTGAGTGGGTACCAATGTGGGTGATGTCTCTTAATATGGGGTCGAGATGGGTGGTGGGGTCCCTAATGTATAGTAATACATCATCCGCATACAGGGATATCATTTTAGGGGTGTCTTTCAGTCTTATTCCCCTGTGGGCATGGCGTGCACGGATGTGATCCACCATTGGCTCTATAACTAGAGCAAAGAGGATCGGGGAGAAGGGGCAACCCTGTCGGGTACCTCTAAAAAGAGTGAACAGGTTAGATGTCAATGAGTTAGCCCGCACTCGTGCCACGGGGGAGGTGTATAATAGTTTAATGTATCCAATCTTGTTCGGCCCAACGCCCATTGTCTCCAGCACCAACCACATGTACCTCCACGAGACCATGTCGAACACCTTCTGAGCGTCGAGCGTGACCGTCACGGCTTGCGCATCTTGGTCAATACGGGACATTACATTAAACAGCCTCCTGATATTATGGGAGGTGGACTTCCCAAGGACGAAATCTGCTTGGTCCTCATGCACCAAGTATGTTATGATCGGGAGAAAGCGGTTCGCTGTGATTTTGGCAAAGATTTTGGTATCAAGGTTCATGAGAGAAAGTGGTCTGTATGGCCCACATTCGTCGTCAGGCTTACCAGGCTTAAGCAATACCGTGATGACAGCTTCGCGTAAGGAGGGGGGGAGGGCGGACATGCTGAGCGACTCATCCCAGACCTCAAGCAACCTGGGAGCCAAAATAGCAATGTGTTCTTGATAGAATTCTGTGGTGAGCCCATCAGGGCCCGGCGCTTTACCCTTAGGCAAGTCTGAGATAGCTGTAATCTCTTCCAGGGTGATTGGGGAGTCAAGTTGGTCCCTGGGAGAGGGGGAGATACATGTGGTGGGTATTTGGTCAAGCAGCTCACGCATGTGATGTTCAGTGTGTTGAGCGGGTTGGGAGTATAGGGACCTGTAAAAGTCAGTGAATCTGTCTAAAATCTGTTGGTCCGCCCACTGTGTATTACCCTGCTAGTCCTTGATAGTGGTGATCTGGGCCTGGCCAGATTCCCTTCTCACCAGCATCGCTAATGTTTTCCCAGGTCTATCACCCTCACCATATTTCCGAGCGGCCTGCGGACGGCTAAAATATTGGACTTCATTGGTAGCGAGTGCGTTGTATGTCTGGAGCTCTTCGCTTATTTGGGCGAGTTTGGCGGGGTCAACACCAGTAGAGCATTGCAACTCCAACTGTCTTAATTTGGCCTCAGAATGACCGAGGGAGGCTCTTATTGCTTTCAGCACTCCCGCTTCCCTGATATATGCTATGAAGGCGTCCCACCTGACCCCAGCGGACGTGGCTTGGAGGGAGTTATACTCAAAGAAAGACTCAATATCAGCCAGTATATCAGCCTTGAACACAATATCCTTGAGGGCCTCAGATTTAAAGCGGCAGGTGCCGAACGTCGGGACAGGTGCTCCCAGCTCCACCGATAAGGTGATTGGGGCATGGTCAGACAATGAGCGGGGCAAGATCTGGGCCCCCCCCCTCCCTGCCCATAATTTCACTCGACACAAGGAGCAGGTCTATTCTGGAGGAGCTATCGTGGACTGACAAGCAATAAGTGTATTCATGACGTTGAGTTATAGTGTCCTGCAGACATCACGATTGTTGAGGGTTGTGATGTGGCCATGTAGCCTGCATGCAGCGCGAGACAGAGATTGGGCAGCAGTCCCAGCCCTGTCCAGAACAGTATCCAAAATGAGGTTCATATCCCCCCCATATAACCTGGATTCCCACGTAGCCCAGCAGTATGGTTGCTACAGTATCAAAAAACTCTGGGGAGTCTACATTAGGGCCGTAGGAGTTCACGAGCAGGTACTCCCTGTTGACCAACGTGCAGTGTAGTATGATATAGCGTCCATCAGGATCTATGTAGCTTTATATTTATAGACCATCGTGAGTAAGCCCCTGGCCTGGGTGGAATAGGAAGCGAAGTACCTAGCGGGGCCCCAAGATGGAGCCATGATCCTCGGCATGCAACCATTGGAGTGCGTTTCCTGCAGGAGCACTATTTTGCAGCCATGTCTATTAGCATAGGCCATGATTTTGCGAGCCTTGGTGTGATTACTCAATCCCCGGACTTTCCAGGACATTATGACAGTGGGCATTTCAGCAATTTACGGCTAATCCCATAGAACCTGCCGTGATCTGCAGATGTAGTTTGCAAGGTCACCACTTAAGTGCCTATCACACCATGTCTCAGCGCGAACACCATAGTCTCCCGGGCCATCATGATGTTCCCAATCCCATGTACACTCCAGAACACTGTTTAGACAGTATAGCATTACCTCAATGAACATCCCAGATCCAGTGATTGTGTAAGCTCCTGTAGTTAGAGCTGAAAGTGCGCTTATGTCTCCTCAATGCGTGTGCTGTGAAACCTTGTGAGCCTTTTTTGAATAACAATCTGTTCCCTCCAACCACACTCACCACCAAACCCCAATTAGCAGTGTGAACATCACCCACCCTTACCTGCACACAGTTGAGCCATCCCCAACTTGGCCTAAAATGCACGGAAGCCCAACTGGGGATAACCTGCAACAGAGGCATATCTAAGAACAGTGCAATCACAGTGGGGTGCGCCATTGCCGTGCACTAGCACGCTTGGAACACATAAGGTTCCGTTACAAAACAAACAGTATTAGCAGTCGTCCAATGCTTGCCCACCCATCTTTAAGTGGGGAGTAGGGGCCATCGTGTGAAACATTAAGGCAGTGCAGTTTAATCACTGACAAAACAACAGACATGATCATGATAAGCAATCCAGTTTTACATTAGCTCAATAACCTGTACCCCCTGGGAACTAAATGACGTGTAAACAGCAAGAGCATTGTGGCAGGGTAAATTACATGACTGATCTTAGTTGTAGGCCAATGCCAATGACCAGTATGATTCTTGACTAATGTATGAGTAGGAGACTTAGAGGATACAAGCCAAGGTTAGAGCTCAATCATTGTCCATAAAGTCTTCAGCGTGAGCATTTAAGAGAACATGTGCTTCTATGAATTTCACCACTTCCGACGGCACTGTAAAAAAGTACAGTTTGTTGTTGAATGTGAACTTCAGGCGCGCAGGGAATAATATGGCATAGGGAATGTTCCTCTCTCTAAGAAATTTTTTAACTCCAAGGAATTGGTGGCGCTCCTGTTGCACTCCAGTCGAAAAGTCCAGAAATATTCTGATCACTTGTGACTCCAGTCTGAGCTCTCCCTTCTCTCGTGCAAGTTGGAGAATCTGGTCACGGACTTTAAAACTAAGGATTTTCGCAATAATAGGTCTCGGGAAATCCCCCGGTTTGGGGCGCGGAGACAGCGCTCTGTGAGCTCTCTCAACAGTAAAGAAGGGGGACAGGTCGGGGTTGCCCAGTAGCTCCTTCAGGAGATTCTCAGTTGCCAGTTCGGGCCGGCCCTTCAGCGCATTCTCCGGAACCCCAACAATGCGTATATTGTTTCTTCGTGACCTGGATTTGAGATCATCACATTTGGCTTTAACTGACTTCATATCACGGACCAGAGTGGTCACCGTGTCCTGTAGTGTAGTTATGTTGTCCTCATTAGTACCTATCCTGGTTTCAGCTTCTGTGATTCTTGATCCCTGTTGATCCAGTTTGGCTCTGAGTGATGCAACATTTGCATTAATGTCATCCAACTTTTCATGGAAGGCTGTGAAATTCCTGCCCATTGACTCCATCATAACCGTTAGATCTGTGGTCGGAGCCTCCGCGGGGACTGTCTCGTCCACCTGATCATCTGCCGCTCTGCGCGCCACTCCGCCCAAGCTGGACTCCCAGGCGAGCGGGTCTGGAGAAACGGGCAAGCCCAGCAGGCAGACGGCACAAGCCTTATAGGCACTGAGATACCAGCAGCAAAAGGCGTCACCCGGGCCCGCCACACGCCTCCACAGCTACCGAGGCCCGGTCCCAGGTCCAGCCCGACAGCAAGGCACAGCAGGCGGGCCGTATAACGGCCGCAGGGCAACGATTCAAAGCCAAATTTCGCGTGCAGGCAGCCCCAGATGTCAGCAAGGCAGGGGCACGGGTGTAAAGGCAGGATAATGTGGATGACCGCAGATGTCCACGGATAAGAAGCGGCAGTGCTCGGAGCTACAATGCTAAGCAGCCATTTTGTCAGCTGCTCAACAGCGCCCCCCCTGCAACCCTCTCTTCTGTACTTACTGGGACTTCCACCTCTGCCAACGCCACCAAAGCTCCACAGCACCTACCCAGGACCCAGGAAGTCCATACCTGCCTCGGGAGGGCCATGTCTGCCCCATCTATGTCATCTGAGGAGTGCAGCACCCCCATGTCGAGGCAGAGCGCTGCCAACTTCACATCCACTGAAGTTGGTATCCTGGTGGATCGAGTCATGGGCTCCTCTGATGCCCTCTTCAACCCAGCTAGGCAGCTGGGCAATCAACCAAGACTGAGAATCTGGGATGAGATCACAGCTGCCATTAACGTGGAGGGGCTGGCAGTACACCCCAGGAACATGCGCCGAAAACGTTGGGATGACCTCAAGACGCGTAGCCATTCCAAGGTTGTGGCAGCCCTCGACACAGACATGCAACGGGATCTTTGATGTGTGGGCCTTGTGGGTACACATGGCTGAGATTACGTCTTTGCATGGCAGTGGCGTCGTGGAGCCGTATGGGTGGATGTCGGCGGTGGACTTCTTGTGCTTTGGTGTCTTTGTGAGCTTGTTATATGCCTCTTCACTGATTATGTTACCGATAGCTCCCGTGTTGTAAAGACCGGAGGGGGGGGTGTCTGTACTTCTGCTCTCTATATGGTAGAGGAGAGGCACAGAGGACCCCAGCCAAGATTCTCTATTGTGGTAGCAATGGACGAGCAATCAAGGCCTAGCTTCTCAGGAGGTGATGCAGGCTGGTTCATAAGTACTGTGTAGTACCCACACACCCACAAAGGAATGTCTGCACACTGTATCAGTTAAAAGACAGTCTTTATATAATCAATATTCAAAGTTATGTACAGACAAAAGTTATTAGATCTTATTAAAGTGCATACGGTTAGAATGACACACAGATCAAAATAAAGAGGAAACCATCAGCAGAGAGTTATTACCATAAAACACAGCTCTGTGTGGAGATCCCTCCACCTGGGCGACCTGTAGGATATAAATACAAGCCCAGTCTATATATTGTTTACACTAGACTTTCCAATAGTTCTGCAACCCCAAAGTACCTGGCGTTGTAGCGTTCCTCGTCGAGGAATCGACGGCCCTTCTTGAGTGCCCTGCCTTTAAGGCAGGAGTCACGGGTCGTCGAACATCCGACGGAGAACGGGTCAAGCTACGACGGTAAAGTGCCCTCGTCATTCCTAGCGGTGCTCCTTGACGGGGAAGCGTAAACATCCTGCAAGGAAGAGGCGTGCGGGGCACCTCGTGTCGATAGTTCTGGACCGCAAAGGGTTTGAAGAACTGTGGCCCAGCAAGGGCGTCGAGTCATCAGCGTCTCTGTGGTCTTTGTGTGGCGGGAAACCCACCTGTGGATGCTCCTCGGCGCGTCAACGGTCAGGCCTTCTGCAGCAGGATACACCGGCGACGATGCGGATGAGAGCGTCCTGGGATTCGAAAGTTCTTAGGCAAATGGGAGTACGGCAGCTCCGGTTGGCGACGGCAGTCGTCGACAGTGGCGGACAACAGTCCGGGTGCATCTCCTTTGAGTTCCTCAGCAGTCCCCGTATCAGGTCAGCAGCCTGTCAAAGGTCTGTATACCAGGGATCTTTGGCAAAGATCAGCTGGTGCATGATGGCCCCTCGTAGCTCGGGAAGAGGGCGCCTTACCAGGTCCTCTCTGGGTCAGTTCTTGGAGACACAGCAGCTTTCAGATTGTGAAGGAGAGCAACAGCAATTCTTCTCTTCCAGCAGGGCTAAGGTCAAGCGTCAGTTTCACTCCAGTTACTTTTCGTAGTTCGGACTTCAACTCTTTACACTTTTGAACACCATTCCTAGCAGTGAGAGGTCCCCAGATATACTGTTGATCTCCCATTAATTCCACTGGGTCACACTTAAGTATAACATCACTACGAAGGGCATTCATGCAGGCAGGCAACCAATCAGGTGCATGGTGCATTCAGGCCATTAACTTCTCTCCAGACACTCACAACAAGTTATGTGTATTGGGACAAGTTCCCAGCCATTCAACACTCCACACTGCATTCATACCAGTTTCGGGCAGGACTGTCTCAGTCATTGTGTCAACCACCAGCTACTAGACATCCACAACTCAGAATGCGTATTCGTCACACATTCTATTCACCCGGGTCCCACCCACAGGCGTACCCACAGCATACGGTCATTGAGAAGGCTCCAGCCAGTCTGGTTGGCACTTTCCCACACTACCATATATGGAACTTCCACCCAACAGCCAGTCAGGTGGAAGGGACAGAGTCTGGGCTTCCCGGGACTTCGGGAAGATCAAGGTAATAGGCGATGGAAGGCAAGAGGCCATGGTGGCCATCTTGTCTCCATCCGGAATCTACCGATTCCAATGACAGGGCCTAGGCATCCCAAAATGGAGGACGCTCAGGGCACCAGTCATTTCAGCACCGAGCTGCCACCAGCCCGTACCCTGCTCTGTGGGTCACACACAGGTGCCCAAAAACATACACTAGGGGCACAGGGTTGCACCCCTACCCATGGGAGCCATAAGGGTATCCCATGGGTCTGTTCACCAAACCAAAAGAGAGAGCTGCACCGCCAGGAGTCCCACATGAACTCCTGCGCGTAAAACACGACAGAACAGACAATAAAAAGCAGTAAAGGACAAGGATACGGAGGCCCTGTCCCTCCGATGCATTTCCAGCATCACACGTGTCTATTAGGAATTCAAGTGGCATGTCATTGACTTGGAGCATTACGACCGGACTGTGTTGGGGTTTGGTGCTGTTGTTTAGAGCCCATACATATCCCTTTTTCCGCTGGTCTTCGCTCGATTAGGGTGAATCACTGCTGGAAGGCAACCTCATTTCAATGTAGCGGACGTGGCATCTGCGACCACTGCGTCTGGAGACTTCGAACGGCCTATATTCTTCTTGCATGAATGATTTTCTGTGGTCACGCTCATCGCGTCACTGCCATCTGGGTTCGTTGTTCGGCCCGCTCCCATGGGGCCTTGACAGCGCTGTCCTCCTTTGTTTCCTAAGAACTCTCCAGCCAACAGGGTGCGTGGGCGCGTTTTTGCACACGGCCCTGAAATGGTCATCACCTCCACATGTGGTGCATTTTTGTCCTAGGGCAGGACAGTCACCCGTGTGAGGGTATTTGTATCCACATCTGTAGCATGTGGCTTCCGTGCATCTGGTCTGCTAGTTTGGTGCGGTGAAGAGTTTGTTGATGGGATCTGGTTCAGGGGTTTTAAGCTGCAGTGTGACTTTGCCCAGTTTGTACAGCTGAGATTCAACTGCTGCTTCCATGTGCACTAGAGCTAGAATTTCTTCCAATGACCACTGTTTCTGTAGTAGTTTCTTTCGAAAAGACTGGAAGTCGCAGTCTATGACCTGAGACCATAGGGCTACCTCGTTTGAGTAGCGATGAAATTCGCAGTGTTTTAGCTTAATTCTCAGTCTCATTACAAAGTTGTCTAGGGATTCTCCATTGTCTTGGAGTGTGGTATGAAAGACATGCCTTTCAAAGTCGATGTTGGTATGGGGTGTGAAGTATTCTGATAGTTTGGTGTGCAGGTCTTGGTACGATGCAGTGTCAAGGTTGATTAATTTGCCTGCAATGTCTCGGATTGCCGGTCCCACTGCCATAGACAGCGGGTTTTGGAGTCCTGTGTTATGAATCCCCATGGCCCCTACAAAGTACTTGAAATCACATAGCCATGTTTCGCATATGTCAAAGTCGTGGGGCAGGTGTAGTACTTGATATCTCCTGCCTGGGGGTGGGGGGAACGTGTCCTGAGGCCCCAGCACCTGTCGTGGATGAGACGTCGTCGTCTGACATGATAAGAGGCCTGGTTGTTCAGGGGAGCAACAGCTGCTGGTTGGATGCTGGGGGCGGGGGGCCTTCTTATGTTTGCCGGTGGGTTTGTTGGTGGGAACGTACCCTGTGTTGGTGGGGTGAGTAACTGGAACCGGCTCTGTTGCCTTCCACAGGGCCCTGGGCTGTGGCCCTGTGTGCTCTTCCTGTGCCTCGGGTTCAGGATATAATATAATAATAATAATTTAGCATTTATATAGCGCTATGAACCCTCAGGTATCTGAGCACTGCTTATTATTACCCAAGGTGTGTGGTGCTCATTTATTGACCTCGGAAGGATGAAAGGCTGAGTTTGGCCCTGCCGGAATTCAAACCTGTGTCAGCAGGCTCTGCCCAGATGTCAAAGCGAGCGCTCTACTCGCTGTGCTATCGGACCGGCTGAGCATTTTTGTGTGCCCGCATGTGCCTCGTGTCTTTGCAGGCTGTGCAATGCCTTGTGCAGGGGGGGGAGGGGCATTACTTGTGTACCTGTTAACGGTGCCGGGCCTCCGGCGGTATCTTTCCCCTTTTTCCATACCTGGGAATGTTGGGGAGGCGAGTAGTACGCTGCAAGCGTGTAGCTGCAAATTTTAACGGTGCTGGGTTTCCGGTGAGATCCTTGCCCCTTATCACATGCCTAGGAGCCCTGGGGAGGCATGGAGCACACTGCACATGCATTGAGGTGCGCCGACACGCGTGTCGTGTGTCCGACGGCACCCTCCAAAGCAGCGCAGTGGTAGGTGTAGCATGGTGACATCTGCTGCACTGATGTGGAATCCACAGGGATTCCAGAAGGGAATGTGGAAGGAGAGAGGAGAACATTCAAGGGACGGTTGGAGAGACTGAGGATCCCACTTCAGAGCCTCCCTATATATTTATCCCCTTTTTAATACCTATACTCCTACTTATTTATATTAATAAAATCCCAGTTACATTTATACAACTGTCTCCTCCTCCTTGATGCTACATTGGCGACGAGGAGTTTTGGAGATCGAAGCTAAGCAATCTCTGGTTCCAGGTGAGTGTGAAAGTGCCCTGCCTTCATGTGTTTTGAGGATATGATTGAATTGCCATTGCTGCGTTCAATAAGTTCGAAGTTGACCGTGTAGGAGTGCATTTATATTTTAATTGGACTCACGGTTGTGCCTGCCGTGCGCACGTGTATCTCGAGCTGTATCTCGAGCTGCGCAACGAAAGTTAACATTCGCTGCTTGTCGCGAGCCTGTAGCAATGGGGAAGGCTCCGCGCTTTAGAGTAAAGGACCCGCACGTTGTGACTCACGTCACGCTAGGACGGCCATCTTGAGTTGGGTCCCTCAGTTACAGTTACAGTTGCAAGCACGAACATTGTAAAGGCCCTGATTTCACGGAGAAAGTGTAGATGACCAACGATTTTCAATTATAAGGACAATGCAAGTGATGATGCATATTTACAAGTAAAAAAAAAAAAAAAAATGAAATTGAAAATGAGGATTAGGCGATCCATTGATGCTCCTACTCGTCCCAGTATCTACATAAAGCAATAAGAGCCAACAATAGTATACTATAGGGATATATGTGACACTCAAGAATCTGCGCACCAAACACACAAGGAATGTATTAGATGTGGGAGAAGAAGAGCCTTGCAATTAAATAACAAAGAGGTCTGCAGCAATCATTAGTAACAGAGGAGCAGGTGACCAGTCTGTAGCTGGCAATATGGCAATACACACTGTCCCACCACCAGCCATGTTTCTGCTTTAAGCTGGAGAACCGAACTTACCATGGAAAAGATGGTTGAAGTCATTTGAGCACTATGCTTCAGTGGTTTGTGGAGCAAATTACAGTGTAGAGAGAAAGAAATCACTGTTACTTCACTGTTTGGGACCGGCAGGACAAGAGAAGTATGAGGACTTGCCGAAATTAACTGATGATGAAGGGGATATGAATGAATACGAAAAATTCATTGCTAAATTGAATAAACACTATGAGAAGAAACTGAGTACAATATTGGAAAGGTATAAGTTTGGCAAGAGGTCGCAAGAGAGTGGAGAGAGTGTGGAACAATTTATAACTGTCCTGAGAAAATTAGCTAAGAATTGCAAATTCGGACCACAACTAGATGAAAGGCTCAGGGATCAGTTCATGCTGGAGTGTAACAGCGCTAAAATTAGAGAGAGACTATGGGCTGAAGACGACCCGAATTTGGAGGTGGTACTGCGCATAGCCAAAGAAGTTGAACACATGGAGAATTGTGTCAAGACGCTAGAGGACAGAGTGAAGAGTACCACTCTGAAGCCAGTAAACGCTATCAATGCTATTCAAATGACAAAAGTTGATAATGCGATCAGTCAAAATGCTGTGGCAAAACGGAAAGAGGAACCCAGGTTTCAAAATACGTATAGATACATTAATGATGTAAGGAGTAGAGGATTTGCACGAGGATATGGGGCATACAACAGAGGACGGTTCGTAAGCAATAGACGACCTCAAATGAGTCAAATGAGCCAGAGGGGCAGAGGAAGGATCAGGACATGCTTCAGGTGTGACAGTTCCATGCACTTGGCTAACAGTCCTGATTGCCCAGCTATCCACATCATATGCAAAAACTGCAATGGAAAAGGCCATTTGGCCAGATGTTGTAGAGTTGATAAAGGAAGCATGAATTGGATTGGAGGTCCAGAAGAATATGAAGAGGAAGAATGCGTCTTTGCTGTGAGTGATACTGTAAATGGTATGGAACTGGAGAGTCCCAAAACCATCATTATGATAAATGATGCTCCAGTAAAAATGATGACTGATTCAGGAGCAAAATACACTTTGCTGCCCAAGAAGATATGGAGAAGAATGGGTCCAAGATGGCTTAATGAGTCAGACATTAATCCAAGTGCTTATGGGGGTGTGAAAATAGATATTGTTGGATGGTTCGAAGCGAAACTAGCCTTTAAGGATAGAATTGCCAAAGGAAAGGTCTATGTGTCAAGAAAAGGAACAATGCCTTTACTGAGCTGGACGCATCAGGCATGGCTGAAGGTCAGATTAGATGCCAGTGCTGAGGAGTCTATATATATGATTGAATCTAAAGAGATGTCTATAGAAACAGTGAAGAAGGAAGTGTTCAAAGACGAAATAGGCTGTGTGAAAGGGATTATGCACAGGATACAACTCAGAAATAATTGCAAACCAGTTGCACAGAAACTGAGGAATGTGCCCTTGGCCATGAGAGATGAGGTCAAAAGTGAATTGAAGAAACTAGAAGAACAAGGCATAATTGAAAGGATTGATGCTTCAGAATGGGTATCACCATTGGTAGTGGTGAGGAAGAGTTCTGGAAATGTTCGAGTGTGCATTGATCTCCGAGAACTAAACAAGTGCATCATTCCTGAGAGACATCCACTTCCCAACATTCAAGAGTTGCTATCAACAATGGGGTCGGCAAAAGTGTTTTTGACTTTAGACCTTACCTCTGCATATCACCAAATCAGATTGCAGAAAGACTCAAGGCATCTGACAGCATATATAACCCCGGAGGGTTTATATCAGTATAGGAGGATGCCATTTGGTCTTATATCGGCAGCTTCAGTGTTTCAGAAGACCATGCATCAAATTTTTGATGGTGATGAGGGCATTATTTTTTTTCAAGATGATATTCTTGTATTTGCTAAAGACCAAGTGGAACATGATAGAATTCTGGATGGTGCCTTGAGAAAATTGCATAAGATGGGCATGACATTGAGCAGAGAGAAGTCGAAGATTCATAGGAAGGAAATTGAATATCTTGGTCATGTTATTTCAGAGCAAGGGATTACACCTAAGCCGGATTTGATGTCTGCAATCAATAATATGGCTACACCGGGCAATAAGGAACAATTGAGAACATTCCTAGGAATGGCCGAGTATTATTCTAAATATGTGAGAGGATTTGCAGATCACACAGCTGTATTGAGGGATCTCACCAGGATGAATATTAAATATGAATGGAATGAAAATTGTGAGAAGGAATTCAAATACATAAAGAATGCTCTGACGACTGCACCTGCATTGAAGAACTTTGTAAGAGGACAGCGTACGATAATCACAACGGATGCCAGTAATGTGGGTCTGGGTGCAGTATTGGCGCAACTACATGATGGAGAGGAAAAAGTAATTGCATTTGCTTCAAGGCTGTTAAAGGGAGCAGAAAAAGTGTATGCAACTATCGAAAAGGAGGCCTTGGCTATTGTGTGGGCAGTGGACAAATTCAGAAGTTTTGTCTGGGGGACACAATTTGAGATAAACACAGATCACAAACCACTTGTGGAATTATTCATGAACAAAGGTTTGGACAAAGTGTCAGCAAGGATACGAAGATGGGTTCACAGAATGCAGGAGTTCAATGTAGTGGTGAAGTATATTCCAGGAGTGAGGAAATATGCTGCAGACTGTTTATCTAGGCTTACGAATGTCCAAGAGGAGAGTGGAAATGGAGGTGATGAGCATCAACAAGAAATGATATGTATGTTACAGGATACAGCCATTGCTAAGGAAGAATGGTTGGGAGCCATGAACAAAGACGTAAAATTGCAGTTTATGATGGAAAATATAAACAAGAGACATGTTCCTGTCAATAAAATCAAGGAGGCAGATGTGCAAGGATTATGGAGTGTCAGGGACGAGCTGAGTGTACAAGATGGATATTTGTTTAGAGGAGACAGATTGATTCCACCTGAAGATGTCAGGAATAAAATAATTGAGCTGGGACATGAAGGCCACCAAGGCATTTCCAAAACAAAGTGTCGGATAAGGAATACGTACTGGTGGCCGGGATGTGATGTGGAAATCGAGAGGAGCATAAGAAACTGTATCCTTTGCAATAAGTCTGATAAGAGGTGTGTGGGCAATGAGTATCCGATGGTTATGACTGATGTGCCGAGTAGACCATGGATGAAAGTAGGGATTGATATAATGGGTCTGATATGGAGTGAAGGAAGTCAAACGTTTTGTGTGGTTATGATTGATATTTTAACAAGATGGGCAGAAGTGAAAATGATGCCTAGTGTTACGACTAAAAATATTATCAACTTCATAGAAGAGGTATGTGGTCGGGAAGGATATCCTGGATTTATTCTATCTGACAATGGTCCACAATTTGTATCGAGAGAGATGGAGGATTTTTTAGAGAAGAAATCTATTAAACATGTGACTAGTGCGGTCTATCATCTAGAGACCAATGGTGTAGTAGAAAGATACAATAGGATTCTGAAAGATGCCATTAGATGGGCTTGGGCTAATAGGATGAGTTGGAAAGAAGCTGTTAGAAACGTCATTATGGCACATAGGTTTACTCCGCACAGTTCTACAGGTGTATCACCATTTGAACTGAGCAGAGGTAGAAAGGCGATCACCAAATTGTGTCCTGGATGGATGGGTGAAGTGGTAAATATGGAAGTGGTAACCAGTAATGCTGTTGGTATGATTAGACTGAGACAAGGTAGAAATAAAGCATGGCATGACAAGAAAAGATTCAAGAGTAATGAGGCATTGGAAGTAGGTTGTTTTGTGAGAGTGAAGTTGCCAGAAGCGTTGAGAGTGAAAGGGATTAAGTGGTCAGATCCCATTCAAGTTATTGAAGTGTTTAAACATGCTGTACGAACAAGTGATGGAAGGGTTTGGAACAATGGAAGAGTGATGGGAGTGAATAGGCAAATTATTGGTGATAGTATGGATAGAAGTGATGTTGTTGAAAATAGAGAGAACCAGAAAATTTCCTTACCAGCTAATCCCATATATGTACCAACTGTGATGAAGACTTATGAATCAAGGTTTGGAAGAAAGTACCAGAGACCGATGTATTTAACTACCTATGGAGAGTAATGACTTGTCTAGAAAGAAGAGGGATGTGTAGCATGGTGACATCTGCTGCACTGATGTGGAATCCACAGGGATTCCAGAAGGGAATGTGGAAGGAGAGAGGAGAACATTCAAGGGACGGTTGGAGAGACTGAGGATCCCACTTCAGAGCCTCCCTATATATTTATCCCCTTTTTAATACCTATACTCCTACTTATTTATATTAATAAAATCCCAGTTACATTTATACAACTGTCTCCTCCTCCTTGATGCTACAGTAGGGACACGGCACTTATCCCGGGGCCATGTGTGTGGCATCTGCTGGCCTTGCACATTCTGATTGGCGCGGGTGCTGTGTGGGCATGGGTTTGTGGTGGGACCTTGTCGCCAATGCCCAAGTGAGTGGACCACACTCACGGGCGGGCGGGCCTCAGGCATCACAGCAGCCACAAATTAAATAACAGAGACTCACATGCACTGCAGATAGCAGGGAACCTACTTTATTCGTGCCCTTCACAATACTGAAAGTAAAACCCCTCTCGTCCCTCAGCCCTCCCCCTCCCTAAACCAACATCACTTCCCTTAACTCCCGGGCCCAAACGTGGGGCACGTCACTTAAAGACGCAGGCTCGCGCGGGGCACGCCACGGCACGACTCTGGTTTAGTTGAACAGGAATGTATACACGCATAAAGGGAAGATGGGCATCAGACCAAGTACTTGATATGTAAGGTAAAAGGGGCTAAGACACTTACTACACAGTCACAAACAGTGTGAACAAATCGACACCACGCTTTGCTGCATACAGCTGAGCATGCCAATGATAGACACTAAGCTTGTTCTCAGAATGCAAATAGTGCGGCATTATCACAGTAGCACACACATGATCACCATACAACACAAGAAAGCTGCACAAGTAATTAAACATGCACTTATGTTTGCCTCCTATACCAAGCACATTGGGTGTTTTTTGAGGTCAACAGATAAGCAACGCGGTGATAATCATGCTGTATGCGGCTTATCTGTGGTGTTTTGAGTGGAGCTAAAAACAGGGAGCGAGAGGATAGCTCAGGGGCAGTGCACTCACCTTCAAAGCAAGATGATGCGGAGCAAGACAAGTTTGATCCCCAGGTCAGCGCTTAGAAACATCTGGGTATTAAGTGCATTATAAATAACCCATTACAATACCTCCTAACTGTTGCATATGGAACCACATCCACTTTAGTGTAGCTACCTGCTACTTTCACTGTCTTTCTCACTCAGATTTTTAAGGAAATCTGAGTAATCAACAGGGTCAAAGGCAGCAGACAAGCCAAGGAGAAATAGGAAAGAGGATATGTTGGAGTGCCTATCATAGGTGCATTGATGTCATTTGTAAATGTGTAACCACCGGCCTTTAGCTGTCAATGTGGAAAACTATCATTATGGCCTCCAGTCCTTGCCCCTGTTATATGTTCTCAATCTTACCCCTTCACCACCTGCTATACATCACTCAATCAAAAATTCTCTTATGGAAATGCACATTACCTTAGGACGGGCTCTTTTCTCTATTATTGCCTACTAGGTAAGTCACTTTTGTTGTCAATAAACACTTTGCTCTCCATTAAATACAATAAATACAACCCAAGACATTCCTGTGGCACCGTCCACATGGATGGTAACAGTGCCGGTCCCCTTCACTCCTGGACACCTTTTCCACTCCAACTACTGCCTTGGATGCTGCCAAATCCAGCCACTGTACTTACATCATCTTGTCTCTCTTATAACACTATTGCCAACTCTCCACTAGCCAAGACTGGGAAGGGAGCAGAATATTTTGGAGACAGTTAAGAAGGCACCAGATGTTGAGGTAGGTAATTAGAGACGAGCCAGACCTCATCACCCACAACATAAGCAGGAACAATTCTCCATTTCTTAATCTCTTGTATGCGTCCTTAGCCTTCTCTAGAGACTGGCCCACCAGTTCCTGGAGATAATGGAGTATTTGGATACGTTCGTCCAAGATAGAACAGGAGATTCAGGACACAAATTTGAAGGAAATGCCTTTGGATCAAACCCACAAATGCAAAAGAAAGGACGTTTCCCGGTCGTGGTGTGAATAGTATCATTGGGCACAAATTTTGCAGTCGCCCCAAGGTCCTTCCAATCATCCTGGGCTGCTGAAGAAAAAAACAGAAATGAATGTTTGAGAGATAGACATAGTGGTTTGTCTGTCCATTAAATTGGGATGAAAGCCAGAGTTTACATCGCTCTCAATCGCCAGAGTCTTGCCAAGATGTTTCCAAACTCATGAGATAAACTGAGAGCCCCGACCAGGAATATTCTTTGTAAGTAAACCATGAAGACAGAAGACATCAGTAAGGAAACCTGAAGCATGTTTCTGCATCGTGAGTTGTTTTGTAACAGTGAACAATGAGCCATTTTAGTAAAGGGGTCAGTCATCACCATGATGACACTACATCCCTTAGAAGGTGGCAGTTCAAGGAAGAAGTCAGTAGAGCTCCCTCTTTAGGGCTTGCTAGGCACCTCAAGTGGCAATAACATGCGGGCTGAGGCAAATATTGAGGCTTTAAATTGGGCATAAACATGGCAAGAAGAAACTTAATGAACAATATTCGAGGACATAGACGGACACCAGAAATAACAATCTTTCTTTTAGTAGCATGGACTTCCTTGTGGCCGGCTATTAAGCCATTGTAACGCATCCTGAGCACAACAAGCTGAATATGCTATGTATAATTTGTCATGTCGGAACTGGTCTCCTTGAACGTCTTTCAGTTCCAAGGGCAGACTCTAACAGAATTCCTTCATGATGGACAAAGCAGAAGTGGCTTGCTGTACTTGAGTTTAACAGGGGTCACGAACCCTGCAACCGATTAGCTGGTTAAATAAAGTTTTGAGAAGAGGAATGGCGCAAATCAGGCTCAGGATACAGTCTGGGCAGCGCATCAGTAAATGTTTTCGACCAGGAATGTAAGTCAAGAAAACGTCATACTGCAAAAATGAATATGCCAAAAGGTGCTGGAGACTATTCCTACACTCCATCTGCTGAAGAACCTGTAGGTTCCGATTGTCTGTTTGAATCTCACACAACAGAAAACACAGGTTTTTAGCAATGTGGAGAGTTATTCATGAATTTCTACCAATCATGTAGCCTACGACTAAACTTGCCCTCCAACATTTCTTCCTAAACCCTTGTGATTTTACTATCCCTAGGATGTGCTTACGAGACGCTTATCAAGGGTTAGGGGACAGGGAGAGAAACTGGCCCTATCTCACTCTATTCATCAATAGTTTCACCAACTTAAAGATATGTGTGCCAGATACATTGCTGATGAATTTTTGTCTTTATTCTTACTCTCAGCTCAGTATTGTCACACATGGAAATTTAAAAACTTTTTTTATTTTATTTATTCTTTAAGACCCCAAACTTGGGTATTCTTTAAAAAAAAGAAAGGAAAAAGTGAAGACAATATCCTTTCTACTCAATTTGTTTGTAAATGTGCAACTGTTCTCAACACAGTTGCGCTCACACCCCCTTTCTGGGTGTTTTTTAAGCTAAAATGCTTTGCACGATCTGCTTCAAAAAATGTTAACCCCTTCTCTTTATGTCTACTTTTCTCAAAAAAAGAGGGGCCACATCTGGCCTACCGGTTTCAGTGGAGATGGTGGTTAACCCACTTTTTTCAGGGCCACAACATCCAAAAGCTTATTGCGATCCCAACAATCCTGTCAATGGCCTGCTTGCCTTCCTCCTCCCATACTACTCCAAGGTACTAGAATGTGCAGCATTAAACTAGATCACCACCAATGTGGAATTCAACAATGTTTGCAACTACCTTCAATCAGGGAATCAGGGAACGTCAATAGCCACACAATGGAAAAGTAGATTTTTTTCAATATTTAAGAAAAGCAAAACACAATATACCACATTTTAAAAAAAACACTCTCTAGGATGTATCCATGTATCCATTTTCCTAAGAAATAGCTGCCAAATATAAAATACTGACGTAGTTCTTTTCATGCATTCACCATGGTTGCCATTGGATATAAGCAAGGGACACTTAGTAACTATGTGTTGGATGGTTTCAACCTCAGATCCACATAATCAGCAGAGTCTCTCTGCCCGAGGAATGTCATTCCATATACCTAATACCTCCAGGGTAGGCAACTGCTTTAGGCACAAGCGCAACATAAAATCCTGGGGCCTCTTATTATTATCAAAAAAGAGTCCATAGGCGTCCCTCTGCGAGAACGAACATGGCCCATTGACCTGTTCTTTGGGAAGGTACCCACTCGAGAGTCTGCAGGCACACTTTAGCTCACTGTACCTTTCACAGACGGGAAATATCTGTCTTTCACAGATGGGAAATATCAGTCTTTTCCCCACCCACATGGGCAGTTCAGCACAGAAATGCTATGGCAATTCCCTTCTGAACAAGAGTGTCAACAGCAAAACCATACACGTGTTTCAGCCTTGTTGGGCCTAATCATTGAGGTGGAGCTGTGCCTCTCTGAGCACAGTGAGCAAAGGGTCCATGTCTGGATGACCCTAGCAAACTTAGCGTGACTAAACCTAAGTCCCTTAAATAATCAAAAAAGAGTCCATGGGCACACCTGTGCGAGAACAAACCTGGCCCATTGACCTGTTCTTTGCGTAGGTATCCACTCGAGAGTCCGCAGCCACACTTTAGCTCACTGTACCTTTCACAGATGGGAAATATCCATTTGCACATCAATCTTTGTCCCACCCACATGGGCAGTCCAGCACCGAATTGCTATGGCAATCCCCTTCTGAACAAGAGTACCAACAGCAACCTCATACACGTGTTTCAGCCTTGTTGGGCCTCATCAGTGAAGTGGAGCTGTGCCTTTCTGAGCACAGTGAGCAACGGGTCCACGTCTGGATGACCTTAGGAAACTTGGGGTGACTAAACCTAAGTCCCTTAAATAATCAAAAAAGAGTCCAGAGCCGCCCCTCTGCGAGAACAAACATGGCCCATTGACTTGTTCTTTGGGATGGTACCCACTTGAGAGACCGCAGCCACACTTTAGCTCACTGTACCTTTCACAGATGGGAAACATCCATTTGAATATCAGTCTTTGTCCCACCCACATGGGCAGTTCAGCACTGAAATGCTATGGCAATTCCCTTCTGAACAAGAGTACCAACAGCAACCCCATATACGTGTTTCAGCCTTGTTGAGCCTCATCTGTGAGGTGGAGCTGTGCCTCTCTGAGCACAGTGAGCAAGGGGTCCACGTCTGGATGACCCTAGGAAAATTAGGGTGACTAAACCTAAGTCCCTTAAATAATCAAAAAAGAGTCCATAGACGCCCCTCTGTGAGAACGAACATGGCTCATTGACTTTTTGTGCACTTGCACGATCTGAACTTACCATGCCTTGAAGATCGTCTATCTGCCTTCCCTCCCTTCCCCTCCTTGCAAGGTGGCGCCTCAAATGCACTTCGCTGTCAGCCCTATTTGCTGTTATCTACAATGTTAATTGTATTATATGCACTTACTCTGCCTTTGCAGATTTGTATCGTTCAGAAATTCAAGGGCTCTGAAGGACAGTTGTTTTTCCCCTTGTTCCCTCCCTCCTTGAGCACTTTGAAACACTTGTGTATAAGTGCTTTACAAATAAACATTACCATACCATACCATTTAAATTCCCTTATGGCTAGCGCTAGAATCAAAGGCTCTGGTATCGTGAAACCAATATCATCATAAAATGTGCAGGTTAACAATTCAGAATCTTTAAAACCTTTTGGTTTAGACAATTTACCTTTAGCCATAAGGGAGAACTGTTGTGTCCAATTCCAACAATTTCAGGTAAAACACCCCACGATTTATTTTCCAAATTATTTTCAAAGAGGTTAAACCCATTTAGCAATTTATAGTCTCTATTGATGCACATTTTGGTAGTCCCAGCAAGTATTTCCAAATTTTCCTTTTTAATGTGTATAACCACAATACTTCCCTTTCCAAAAAGGTTTCAAGCCCATATAATATGCCTGGTATAACACAACTTTTAGATAGCTTGATAAGGCCTGCAACTGAATAGCCTGCTTTGTAAGTTGCAAATGTCTTAATCAAGTGTACTTTTTTCATGTTTTTCATCTCAGCATAGTTGCGCAGCACATCAGTTTTTAGTCCGGAGGAAACAAGTATTTTCAAATATATATTTTCCTTGACCGTATCAATATAGCGATCTTCTAATATCCAGGCAAACCTACATCTTTTTCTATTTTTGCTGCCAATAACCATTATCTTTGTTTTAAGGGCATTAATGACTAGACCATTTTCTCTCAAACACCCACCAATGGCCTGTAAACTACGCTGTAAACCAATTTTCGTAAGATCCATAAGCAAGGTATCATCAGCGTAGGATAGCCACCCTAATGGTGTGTCTCTCAATTTTGGTGGAAAAATATTGCACTTGTTCCAGCAATATTGCATGTCTGAAACAAAGAGGTTGTATAACAGGGGTGCGTGAATGCACCCCTGTTTAACCTCGAAATTAGTTGCCATGTCAGATGAGACAGCGCCCCTATTATCTATTTGAATGTTCACAGATGTTCCTTCATGTAACTGTCTGATGAGCTCATGTATTGAACAGTCACAGCCCCACTGAGATTGCTTTTCCCAAAGCAACTCCTGCAATATTGTTTTGAATGCTTTGCTATAATCAATGACGCATATATAAAGTTTGTTATCCCTAGATTCTATAGTGGTGGAAATCAAATAGGTCAATGTCAATATATTGTGTAGGGTAGGCATACCCTATGCGAAGACCTGTTTATTGGCAAGATATAATGTTGTAATTTTGAGACCATATTCTCAGCATCTCTTGAAAGGCAGGTTGCAAGAATTTTAGAAATACTGTCTCAGACAGTAATCTATAATTACCACAGTCTGTACATAGTTCCTTTTTAAATATAGGAATTGAGGTCACCTTTTTCCAAGATGGGTGAATTAAACCGTTGTTGACAATGTCAGTGAAGAGTCTACAGAATAATCGGGCCCAAAGAGCAGGTTGTGCCTTAATTACTATAGTAGGTATATTATCAGGGCCCGTTGCCCTAGAGGATTTAGTTCTCATTATAATGTTATACATATCATCCTCATGCGTGAACAAGCTTGTTGCTGGGGAATAGTTTTTATTGGGTGTGATTTTCGTATTTGTTATCTTAACGACAGCCGTCCCTTTCCTATAATAAAGGGCCTTGATATAGCTCGTCCATAATTTCTCAGAGATAGGGTTAGACATCCAAACTGGATCTTTATTCCTATATTTATTAACATAGAGCCAACCTTTGTTATTGTCCTTTAAGGACAGCACTTTAAACATTTCCGTCCATTGAGCATTGGATTGAGACTGTATGTAAAAACGCACTCAGTTTTTATATTTAGTTGTTAATTTGATGACATCTTTTCTTAGTGACAGCTCATCATGAGCGAGACCTTTGTTAATTCTTCTCTTTTAATTATTTCTGCATCATACGGTACATTTGTCTTGTTACCTAGATGGACTGCTTTTTTTAAAATTTACATCCTGTTTACTCTTAAGTCATTTGTCATGTTTGTCACAATTTCCTGTGAAACTACCTCGTCTTCAACATTTCCATCTCTACTATTATTCCCAAAATACTGGATTAGTAAATCATTAAATAGCTCCACATTTCTTCCAGACCAGCTAAGTCTGTTCATTTGATAGCTAAACTCTACCCCTCCTAACATGTTTTTTCTTACAGTTTTCTTTATATTAAATGTACATCCAATTTGAACATGATCTGTAAAGACTGAGTCATACTCATCGATCATGTGTTTGAGGGAATGGGGTACAAATATATAATCTACCCATGATTTCTGAGCACCTCTTTTCCAAGCGTAGATATCTATTTCATTTGAATCTCCTTTAGGGTTCACAAACTCCATATGCCACCCATCCAGGAATATGGACCAGTTCTTTACGTCTTCAAATTCATTAAAATTTATATTGGACTACTTCCCATTGATTACATGACAGACCAAATTAAAGTCCGTGATGATCTCATAGTTGTGTCCCATATCCTCTTCGAGCTATTGATGTAACAAATGATCTATATAATATTGTAACTTTGCAGTGTCCACGTCCCCAGGAGAGCTATACAATTTAATCAACAACATCCTACTAGGAGGGTCCTCCAAATTCTGAGATAATAATTGAGATTGCTTTATCATTTCGCCATTGAGTAGCGTATTCTCTGCCTTGGAGAATCCGCCTTTCGTGGCTGCTCTTTGAATTATTATGTAGCCATCTATGGCACATGCGTGCAATAACAGAGTCTACCGCAAACAGAACACACCAGAGCTAGTCACCAAAACCAGCCCTTCCTGATGGTATAAAAAAGAGCGAGCTAGTCACCAAATCCAGCCCTTCCTGATGGTTCAAAAAAGAGCGAAATCCATGTGAGTTCCAGGAGGATAGGCTTAATTTTTCCAATCTCTGAGATGCAGTGCAGTTAATCTTTATTCATTTCTGTCTGTCTGTTCCAGCCAGAGATGGTCTACCATTCATCAGATTTAGTAGCGTTTTGAGGGCATCAAGTTTTGCTTCCAGGTTGTTAGAACCTGTTCCTCCAGATGCGGTAGAACACTGTATGCCCATCGATGCTTACGACACAAAATCAGATGTGCAAAAGTGGGAGTTGTTAGTTTCCCCTTCATTGCAGCAAAACAGTGGAATTCCCTGCCCCCTACCCTGAGAGCAGAACCATCCAATTTGGCATTCCGCAAGGCCCTCAAACCATGGCTGTTTGAATAACCTAAGCCTGCATGTGCCTAATGCTATTGTCAAGAATTGCATATGTTGTCCACCTGTACTCTGCATTACCTGACTATTATCATGACACGATTGTGAACATATGTAACTGGTTTCTGTAACAGCACCACGATGCCCTCGGGCTGTTGTGTGCTTTATAAAAATATAAAAAAATAAACATAAATATTACCATCATGGGCCAATTCTGTTTTTACATTATTTTTATTGTTTAGATCTTTTACATTCCAGAGTGAATAAGCCTCCACGTCAGCCATGATTGTCTGGAGGGGAGTAACTTTGAATCCCTTTTTTGAAAGCTCCCCTGCATACAAGTGTATATAGAAAAAAATAGAGGTGATGTGAAATGCAAAATAGCCCAGTTCGGCTCACTATCATTTTCAGGTAGTTCAATGTGCAAAATATCATTGGATGTGATCATGAGCAATTCCGGGATATCTTGCATAATCTGGATCACCCTACTTCTGTTAATATAAGGACTATATGCATTAGCCAGGGGTTATAATATCTTTATCTTAGACACATTGTTTTTATTTAATTTAACTCTAGTGTTGTTAGCTTTGTCAATAGCCACTAATTTGGATGTTACCGTTTTGGCTATTGGATCTTTAGTGGTTGCTACCTCCTCATCATTATTACTGGAAGATCTAGGCTGGCAATCAGATATGCTATTGTCAACCTCTACCCCCACCTGAGTCAAGAGGTTGTCTTGAGCCAGAGACCATTGTACCAAGCCAATGGATCCATAGGCCCATATTCACAAAATGTATCCTTCGCAGTCGCCTGTAAAGACCAGAGGGGTGGTCTCTACTTCCGCTCTCTATATTCTAGAGGAGAGACACAGAGACCCCTGCCAAGATTCTCTAGTATTGGTAGTTGTGGTCGAGCAATCAAGGCCTAGTTTCTCAGGAGGTGGTGCGAGCTGGTTCTTAAGTACAGTGTAGTCCCCGAGCACCCACGAAGGAAGGTCCACACAGTGGATCGGTTAAAACACAGTCTTTTTATAATTGATATTCAAAGTCATATACACGATCACAATAACTTACTTTGTACTCCGAAAATCAACAATGGTAAATATGTACAATTCTAAAGTGGTACCACTAACGTTATAAGATCCCCTTAAAGTGCATACGGGCGGAACGACACACAGATCGAAATAAAGAGGAAACCAGCAGTGGAGAGAGGAAGGAAAGCAATCTGGTTGAGCAATTGGCAGAATACTAGTAACTACCGTTAACCACAGTTCTGTGTGGAGATCCCCCCACCTGGGCAACCTGTTGAAGAAAGATACAAGCCCAGTCCATATATTGTTCACAGTTGACTTTCCAATAGTTCTGCAACCCCAAAGTACCTGGCGTTGTAGCGTTCCTCGTCGGGGAAATCGACAACCCTTCTTGAGTGCCCTCCCTTTCAGGCAGGAGTCACGGGTCATCGAATGTCCGACAGAGAACAGGTCGAGCTACGACGGTGAAGTGGCAGCGTCATTCCTAGCGGTGCTCGTTGACAGGGAAGCGTAAACGTCCTGCAAGGAAGAGGCTTGCGGGGCACCTCGGTGTCGATAGTTCTGGACCGCAAAGAGTTGAAGAACTGTGGCCCATCGAGGGCGTTGAGTCGTCGGCGTCTCTGTGGTCTTTGGGTGGCGGCAAACCCACCGGTGAATGCTCCTCAGCGTGTCGACAGTCAGGCCTTCTGCGGCAGGATACAGTTGGGACGATGCGGATGAGAGCGTCCTTGGATCAGGAAGTTCTTAGGCAACGGGAGCACGGCGGCTCCAGTCGGTGACGGCGATCGGCGACAGTGGTGGACAACAGTCTGGGCGCTTCTCCTTGGAGTTCCGCAGCAGTCCCCGTATCGGGTCAGCAACCTGTCGAAGGTCTATCTACCAGGGAGCTTAGGCAAAGATCAGCTGTGCACGACGGTCCCTCGTAGCTCGTGGAGAGGGCGCCTTACCAGGTCCTCTCTGGGTAAGTCCTTGAAGCACAGCAGCTTTCAGATTGTGAAGGAGAGCAACAGCAATTCTTCTCGTCCAGCAGGGCTCAAGGTTAAGCGTCAGTTACTCCAGTTACTTGTCGTAGTGGACTTCAGCTTTTGAACACGATTCCTAGCAGTGAGAGGTCCCCAGATATACTGTTGATCTCCCATTCATTCCGCTGGGTCACACTGAAGCATCCAAACACGACTACGGGCATTCATGCAGGCAGGCAGCCAAGGCATACAAGGTATTCAGGACATTCACTTCTCTCCAGGCACTCACAACAAGTTATGTGTATTGGGACAAGTACAGAGCCATTCAACACTCCAAACTGCATTCATACCGGTTTCGGGCAGGGCTGTCTCAACCATTGTGTCAACCACCAGATACTAGACAGCCACAACATTGAATGCATATTCGTCACACACTCCATTCACCCAGGTCCCACCCACAGGCGTACCCACAACATACGGCTCCAGCCAGTCTGGTCGGCACTTCCCCACACTACCATATATGGAACTTCCACCCAACAGCCAGTCAGGGGGAAGGGACAGAGGCAGGGCTTCCCGGGACTTCGGGAAGATCAAGGTAACAGGTGATGGAAGGCAAGAGGCCATGGGGGCCATTTTGTCTCCATCCGGAATCTACCGATTCCCAATGACAGGGCCTGGGCACCCCAAAATGGAGGATGCTCAGGGCACCAGACATTTCAGCACGGAGCTGCCACCAGACCGTACCCTGCTCTGTGGGTCACACACAGGTGCCCAAAACATACACTAGAGGCACAGGGTTGTACCCCTACCCATGGGTGTCATAAGGGTATCCCACGGGTCTGTTCACCAAACCAAAAGAGAGAGAGCTGCACCGCCAGGAGTCCCACGTGACCTCCTGCACGGAAAACATGAAAGACCACACGATAAAAACAGTAAAGGACAAGGATACGGAGGCCCTGTCCCTCCGATGCATTTCCAGCATCACATCGCCCTCTTCTTGTTTTTCTGAATAGTCATATATTGTTCAGGCTTCTGAATTGTAGGTGATTTTACCACAGCTAAACTGCTCTGGACATCTCTTAGTAAGTTATCAATATCTTCATTAGAGCGCTTGCCAGCCTACATCGTTGGCATTTCCTTTGTCTCTGTATGTGTTTTTATTACGTTTCTTAGGTACTGACACACAGGTGCTTCCCTGCTCCTCTGGAACTATCAGGGACAATATTGCTGCCCTCGCTCCATCATTGGCTGAGTTCTGCAATCACTATTTTGCCACTGGATCCTTCCCACAACCTTTCAAGCACTCTCTTGTACCCACCCTCTTAAAAAAGCTGTCTGAGTGTGGGGTGCATTCAAAGGACCAAAGCAGAAGTGCCTTTCACATGAATAGCAAGATTTGAAACACTGAAACAAAAATGGCCTGGCATTTGTTTTTGTTTTTCAAGTAAAATTAAAGAGCCATGTGGAACGGGGCCTACCAGTCATTACCAATGGATAAGCAGAATTTTAATTTACAAAAGAAGCAGGAATCAAAGATCCTTTTGACATGGAAAACAGGATTTTTAAACATTGAAGC
The DNA here is from genome assembly GCF_040938575.1 of Ambystoma mexicanum. Taxonomy (NCBI): domain Eukaryota; kingdom Metazoa; phylum Chordata; class Amphibia; order Caudata; family Ambystomatidae; genus Ambystoma; species Ambystoma mexicanum. The sequence goes on from NC_090939.1 coordinate 829,460,459, forward strand.
AAAAGCGACCTGCACATGTGAGTGCAAATAAAAACGTTTTTTGAAAAAGTGAAAGTGAAAACAATATCACTGCTCACAGAAATGTGTCAGGAAACAAAACATGATTTGTCGGTTGACAAAGAGCAATGTATATTATGTTTCACCCATAAAACTCCAGTAACATTTGAAGAGCCACTTTGTCTTTATGAAAAAATGTCAGCATAAGGCAGACCCTGTTGCTGGCTGTGGTCAAAACCTAACAAGGTCATCGCCCACTTCCAGCCTGGATGTCACATCTCCCATCTAATGACGAACAGCAATACACATTTCCTGCTAAAGGCGTCAAAATTCAGTCTTCTCCAGACCTGCTGGATCTGAAAGCAAGCACTTCAAGAAAAGTCATCCTTCGCTGGAGCATGACTTATATGGGTTAAAATGGGGGCAACCACTTCAATGAGAAAGCTTCCAACACAAAGTAGACACTGATAAAGGTACAGGCTGACCCAGTGAAAATAAACGGCCGGAAGCAGGAGCAGGACCATTTGTTCCACATGAAAATTCACAATTTCTTTAAAAGGACTATTATCATTTAGGTCTTTTTCTCAGCCATGAGAAGGCAGATGGACTTCATCTAGGTACCATATTTTATTTTATTTCTAGGGGATTTTGGGTTTATAGAATTCATCTTCCAGTGACTCTGGAAACTGTAAGGGCCAGTTAAACTAGGTTTCTGGCTGATCTGAACATGTTCCAGATGTGAGATTTGGTGAGCGGGTGGAAAATGAAATTAGGGATATGCTTAATAACTTACATATTCATAACGGTTGTGCTTTTTATGGAAACAGCAGAAAGGTGCCACAAGGCCATGCTACATGATACAGATTTGGTGGTCGGCTTATCTAATTCCCCATGATTAGCAGAAACAGAAAATATGTTTAGTCTGGCAGTTGCTAGTAAGATTATTAAGTTGTGATCTAACTAGTTTTTGCCAAAAAGTTGAAATGAGAACAAAGGTTGATGACAAATATGAATTGCCACATGTTGCTCCAAACCCCTAAACCAATCCTGACTTGGAGGCTGGGTTTGGAAGGAGAGAGAAGGATAACTGTCCAATCCTAGTGGAAGGGATTATTGCACGGACTTCCCCAAGATTGTAAAATTGGTGGTGTCATCGCTGCTACATAAGGGGGACTTCACTAGGACAGGGGGACACACAGAAAAAGGAGATAGACGGGAACAGACAGACAAAAGACAGACCATCTGGAAAGCTGCTGAAACTCACCATCTGACAGCTGTAAGGAGACGCCAGAGGAGATTTCTGAGAGTGCATCTTGGTGGAGTTGTCCATTTCTAAGAAGGCCTCAAAGCTGACTGGGTGCTATGGTGGAGAACCCGTGGCGTCTTTGAGAGTGGAGTGACCAGCCTCTGCCCTATCTTTCCATAGTGCCCTGAGATGCAGCTGGCACTCCTGAACCTTAAACAGAGGCTTGTTATGTAAGTAGAACTGAGCACTGGGAAACCAAAAGGTAAGGTAGTCTGCTTGCCTTGGATCCTTTCCCTTTATAGTGGGTGGGGGGGAACTGTGTAGATCCTCAGCCTATATAACCAAAAATATTAATTTAATTAATTCCCCATATGGCAGATCACTACAGGGTGAATTTTGTCAAAATGCGAAATTAACAAGGCTCACTTCCCAGTGTGCACTGAAAACTATAGTCTATAAATTAACTGGGTAATCATTGTTGTCCAGCTGACCCCGACTTCTTTAAGGTAGAGGGGTGTCTTCATTCTTAAATCAGTCCAACCTTTTTATCCAGCTTCCACAACACAGGCCTTTCAGTAAAGTGGGAATGAAATCCAGAATTCCCAAAGCATTCCAATTTTTCTGTCTGACTTCCCAACATAAACCAGAGCAAAGCGATAAATCAACCTGTTTTTATTTTAAACCAAAAGTGTGGGCGAAATTATAATTGCCTTAGGCATTTTTACAAATCTTGAAATTCTACTGCTAGCCCTTTAAGACTGCAAGATAATCAAAATTGCACGATGGTACATAAATGCCTTTGTTATTGAACGGTGTAATAATTTTACGAAGTAAAATGTACAGAAAGCGAATAATTGCGATTGTATCTTTTTAACTCACTTTTGTGATTTATTTATGCTGAGAGAAGATGATTGTGTTGTGCCACGGCAAAAGTGTTTTTTTTTACATTTTTGGGCTGTTTTATATTACTTTTCATTTAAATATATACCAATGTGTTTCCTGTACACCAGCCTGGTTCTTAGCTCATTGTTAGCTCAGAGGAAAGGGATCCAAGGGGCATGTAATGTGTCTGAGATAGGGCTAAAAACAAAGTATCTGTTAAAGAGTTTGTTGAATAACCACGTGAGTGGGGAGGGAAGGAACTCCCTGTGTTGAGGGTGGCTTATCAATAAACCATTACATATGTATCCTTTCTGCACAGCTAACTTCCGCCCTATCTCCATTACCCCCTTCTTGGGCAAACTCTTGGAGAAGTTGGTCATCTCCCAATTAACTGACCACACTGAAGCTGTTGGCTGTCTCCATGACCGCCAGTCTGTGCCATTTTCTCTCCTTTACCTCACTCTCTACCTGCAGCATCCCTCAGGAGGTTTCTATCCTCTTGCCATGGCTTTCAACATTTACCTTGCCCCTCTTGCCCACTTGATCTTCACCTTCTCTCCTCAATTCCTGTGTTATGTCGATGACATGCAGCTTTCCTTTAAACTTCCCTCCTCCACTTCCCCTCCTTCCTCTCTCATTCACGATTGTCTGGCTGCTATTCAGGCATGGTGTGCTGCCAATGATCTCTGTCTTAATGCCAGTAAAACAGAGATCCTTCTCATTGGAACTCCTCCCCCTTCCTTACCCCCTAATCTTTGTTTGCCCTCCTTGGGCCCCGCCCATCACCTTCTTGTGAGGCTAAAAACCTGGGTGTCATCTTCGACTCCTCTCTCTCCTCACCTCATATTGCAGACTTTGCCAAGAAGGTCCACTTTCAGCTCTACCTCCTCAGAGGCATTCTCCTTTTCATCACCTTCCCCCAGAAGCTCAATTTCTCCAGAGATCTGGTTCTCTCCAAGCTAGACTATTGAAACAGCCTCTTCCTCAGTCTGCCTCTTTCCCCCCTCTGGCCTCTCCAACTAATCCAGAATAGGACTTCAAGACTTATCATTGGCCTCAAGCCCAGGGACCACATCTTAGAATCTCTCCACTGGCTCCCGGAGGCTGAAAGAATCAAATACAAGGCCCTCTGCATAATCTACAAAGCTTTTTGGTGCCTAGAACCACGCTACCTCCAACTTTCCCTTCCTAAATACGTCCCTGCTACAGTCCTATGGTCCTCTAGCTCTAACTCTCTGCATGTCAAACATTTCTCCAAGCAGAAAGTAGCCGGTAGATCTCTTTCCTTGGCAGGAGCATTCCCCTGGAATGGCCTCCCTGCCCCTCTCAGACTTGAGCCAGATATCATTAAGTTCCGGAAACTCCTGAAGACCTTCCTCTTCTCCTCCTCCTTCCCTCTCCCACTCCCCTGATAATGCCTCCCGGGTGCTACGACTGGCCACCTGGTCCCTCCTGAGTCCTACAGGGGCCAGGCCCACCTCCTACCATTGTTTCGCAGTCCCCGTTCCAGCGCTTTCCTTTGGGCACCATTATTTGACCAGCCTGCTGAGTCTGGTCCACCCCTGTTCCGCACACTTTTACCTCTTGCACTCAGGGACGTCTCTATGGGGGGGCAAACAGGGCACGTGCCCCAGGCCCCCCATCCTGGTGGCTCTGGAGGGGGGGGCCCCAGAAGCAAGTTGAGTTGTGTGTGTTTTTCTTTTTCAGCGTGCCTGTGGTTTCGATTCCCAGATACATGTTATTCTGAACAATAACAGTGGGGGAGGGGGAGGAGAACGACGCAGTGCGTTCGTTCCCCTCCCCCACCACCAGGGAATACGGCACATGCCAGCCCACTGGGCTGGAGTGCGCAGTGCACTGCTGCGCAGCTTGCAGCCTCCTCCTTCAGAACAAGCCAGCAGCAGCAGGCAGTGCGTGCGTTAGCATTCCGAGGCTCAGATGATGGTGAGTGAGAATATCGTGCTGAAAGAGAGCCCTGTATTGCACACTAAAATGCTGCTGTTTTTTGTGCTTTGGGTTTGGGGAAAACACTATTCTCTGCTTACTGTCTCAACCTGGCTGTCCCTCCTGGGTGGTCCCACACAAAGCTTGTGTTATTGACCGGCTGGTGGATTTGCTGGGTGCTCTGAACAGTCACGGGGGTGAGCTGCCAAGAGGTCCCATGTCATGTGCAAGACCGTCGCCCAGTCCGGGCTTTATAGACAGCAGTGCTTTCCAGGCCCTGGCAAGTAGCCTATATGTTAACGTGGAGATCGACACTGCAAGCCCCAGAATGCAAAGCGTTGGTGGGCCAAACTGTCACACTTCACCTAAGGGTGAGAGCAAGGGGGAGGGGGGCAGGTTGTTACTTATTTTTCGTGACACCCTCCCACAGTAGCCAAAGATTTTGTAAATCAAATGCTGTATTTGAAAGTATAGATAGGGCAATTCCGTGCATTTTTTTGTATCGGTTTATCAAGTGTAAACCGCTTCGCCGTAGATCCAGTTGTGTATTTGCATAGATCGCATCTGTGGGCGTGTCTCATAAGAATGTACAGGCTTATTCTATAGATGTGCCCTAAGATATGTGTTTGACTGATAACAATAGATCGCTTTAATGGGCATGTTTATGACGTTCTGTGTGTCTGTAAGCTGTATAAACCACTTCCTTTGCTTTGCTATGTTGTCCAAGTTGTGTATTGCGCATACGGAAGCGCTCCAGTCCCTTATTGGACATATAACAATAGATTGCTTAAATGGTTGTGCTGAGGCTCGGTATTTTAAACTTTATAGAGCGCCATTGTTTTTGTTGTTGCAAGTAGTTTGTGTACGTGAACGTGCACAGGGCCCATCTGTGGATGATGATGTTCACGTGTTTTGCTAATGAAAGAAAATACTGTGCTTCTATATTGGCCTATTTAAGTCCTGGCCTGTAGTTGACGCATAGATCAGTCTTATAGGCGAATTTGAAAAATGACGTGGCGCTTTCCGTACCCTTTGCCTTTAACAATATAGACTCGTGTTGTACAATTCTGTGTTTGAAATAGACTTCTGTTCAGAGTGTTTCACAAATAGAGCATTTGAAAGGGGAGAGAGCGCTTTAGTTCTGTGGGTGCGTCTCACAATTTCTGCATTTCAAACATGATGGAGAATTTCTGTTACAACAATCTGTATTTCACAGATTATAAAGCGCTTCCATAGACCTGCCCCTTTCACCCCTTATTTGTTAGATGTCTCCTTACACTCTCTGTTGGATGAATTTAGAGCGGTTCTGTAGATGATGGCTGAATGCTTTACTGTTATAGCTCACTTCTTCGATTCGGTCACAACGGTTTCGATGCTCATTAACGAGTCATTTTTACGGACCGGACCTGATTTACTGAGCATTTTTCAATGAGATGTAATTGAAAACGCGTTGTATATCGGGCCCATATGTTCCTACACCCACTTCAAGACAAGTTGCTTTTGAGAGCTACCCCTCTTGCGTCGCATCTTCGCATCGCAATGTGTGTGGACCGTGGGCCGAACTGCTATAAAATGGGCGAAGTCCACACCTGCTGCACTGGGAGGCGAATGCGTCTCTCACTACCTGCTGCTACGCCCCCCAGTGTCTTAGGTGATACCAGCTGTACCCACTCATTCCTCCTTGAAAGATTGTCAATTGGCCCCTCTCACAGTTGTTGCCTTTTCAATTCCAGTCTTTTCTTTTCAGATGAGAACACCACACAGTTTTTGGTGCAACACAAACCCCTTGTGGAATTAGAAGTTGACACCTGCTCCTGCTGAGCTATGCTCAGTTGTCCATGCGTTTTCTAGCAAATCTTCAATTCACAACTCTGAAACCCAATGCAAATACCTCCGCTTTTCATCCTTTCCGAATTCTGTGAAAAGGGCAGAGATGGAAATAATGAAAGCAGCCACTACCGCCTTGGGCAAGTTTAATTTAGAAATCAGATGACGAAACTTTGCCAGACCCAGGCAGTTTCCGGCAAAACTGCCAACTTGGAAGAGCAATTAAACATTAGGGGGACAAAAGCAGAAGTTTAGCAGGAGCAGTACCTGCGATCCTCACTGCTTTAAGATTTACGAATCCAAGACCTTCACTTGTTGTAATCAGGGGTCGTGTAATAGCCAGTGCGATAGCAGAGGGTTGAGCGCTGGCTGCTGAGATGTATGTGTGATCCGTGGGTTGCAGGTTCGAATCCCAGCAAGGCTGGCTCAGCTTTTCATCCTTCCGAGGAAGAGGACCACAATCTGGGCGATAAAAAGGACGATACAAATGAATGTTCTACATACAGCGCTTCAGCCGCAATGTAAAGAAATTATTGTTTTTATTTTCGAATGCGGTCGTATTATTTCCCATTAAGGATAGCCTGTCTCTTCTTTTTTGTTATAATATTTTCAATGCGTGTTACTGTTATTAGTGTGATTTATTTTAGATGGAAATATCAGTTATTTTGAAAATAATAAGTACATTTTAACCAGTAATGCTAATATTCCAAGTGAAATCTCGACTCATTGTGAGTGGCTTATTCGGTCTGTGCAAAACGTGACCTTGTGCCCCGCAAGGGGGGGGGGGGGAGAACGATTAAGAAAGAGGTTGAAGCTGCACAGCTATTAATTACATTAATGGCTAATATCACAATCAATAATGATCGTATTACTAATGATTATATAATTCATATTGGGACAATTCAGGTGCTGAATTGTTGTATTGTTATTTTTGATGTGACACAAAACCCGCCTCCCTATAAATAGTTACAATTAAACAATATAATGTGTACATGTAATGTTATTAATAGGTGTCTGAACTTTAGTAAAAGCACACTTGTTTTATCATAGTTGCTTTAATTACACCACTTTTATTTTGTCCCTTGTATGAATGTATGCATGAATTTATGTATGTATGTATGTATGCATGCATGTATGTATTATTATTATTGATAAAGTTGTCCAATGAATTGGCCCCTTTTGTTTTTCTGGATTGGAACTTATTTGGCTTCTCTTGTTTTGCTCTTGCTTTTATTTATGTATTTATTTATTAATTAATTAAGATTTTGTATAACGCGCGCCACATGCCCGGAGGCCTCGGAGTGTACACACCCTTCGAGTTGTGTGTTGTCATGTTATTTCTGTTCCTCGTCACAGTCATGTGCTATTGTTGTACAGGGAACAGAAAGGGACGTGTGCCTTCTTGTGCTGACTCTGTAGCCTCCCTTGCATGGTGGCAGGACGCTGCTGGCTCTCGGCACCTTCCTCTCCTTAGCGTACCCAATTGGGCCCCCGAGACTGCGGCGTGTACCCCACTACCTACCCCACCTCTCTACCTCTCTTCACTTCCGGCATTGCTGCCGAGTGCAATTAACCACACTCAAACAGGCGCTAATGCCTGCTCTTTTGCCCAAGCACTCACTCCCTGCTGTCCACCTCGCATTACAGAAGCATGCTATCATAACGGTCCTATCGCCCCATAGTGGCCCTTAGGATCACCTGTGAACTAGCAACATGCCCGCTCATCGCAGCTGTCCACACACTCCTCTACCAATATTTCTGTGTAAATCTTACTGCTTGTTGATTTTGCTCCGATCGTTTGTCGAATGTTGTATATACAGGTCCACACTCTACTGCATGGGCAGTAATTTAAACCATTAAAGTGGTAAGTGGAATGCATTAACATTAAACTAACATAACATTAGATTTCACATTTCAATGCGCTCCTTGGAATTTCTGGTGAAACCCGCTTTGTGTATAAAAATAGTATCGCTATCGGCACCATTATGCTATTTGTCAGAACAGTTTGTACGTCACATTTGCTAAATACCAAAGATATGCAACTGATCTGCTGATGTAAGAAAATGTCAGAAGTGACGGAGCCTCTGTACCATCCACCCTCAGCCCAAAATGCCTTTATGAAAGGATGAGTCCAGAGGATCACACTATGCTTATTGCAACTGCCCTGTGCTGTCATTTTGCACGTGCTTAATGGCTTAGTAAAACAAGCATTGGCAATGCCAACAGTTTGAGCTTTTTAGTAGGCATTGGAAAGACACTTGCCAGGCACAGCTGGAATGGTATTAACTGGTCATTGATGGTAGCAGGTGCAAAATGGTGTGAGTACCTCTGAGGTACTACCTCGGCATCTAATAGCAGTGCCTGGCAAATGCCTAATACTTATAAACAAGCCAAAACTGTTGGCTTTGCCAATGCAGGGTTTTAACAGGACTTTGGTAAAGTACATGCACAGTGCTTGCAAATCGAGCAGCTGAAGGCAGACGTGGTTAAGCCATTTTTATTATACCAGTAGCGGGATTCCAACTCCAATTAAGCCATTAACTTTCAAAACACTGCGACAGTGAGATATGTGAAGTTTGTTTAATTGTTGATCAGAACAGATTATGATGTTATGGTTGGAGGTTGTGATAACATATTTTTCTCCATGCAATATGTATGTGCTATTCTGTGACCTGTGCATTGCACCTTTTTCAGCTTTGAGCAACTGAAGCAATGGCGACTCGCTGAGGCAGACGGCCAGTAGAGGTAGGACAAATGTTGCAAATTAAGTGGTAAAAAACATAATGTTTTAGCTGAGTTTCTCCCCTTTCAGATAATGCCTACAATCCCACCTTAGTAAGAGGATGAACACATGAGTGCCAGTAACAGCATGACAAAATTATATTTTTCCATTATTACTGGAAATCTATATAATGAATTTTGTTTTTCTTTATGCATACAAGCTTGTATTTGAGAATAGCTGGTACTATGTTGCATACAACATGGTACCAACTATTCTCAAATACAAGCTGCTGTAAAATACATCATCACACTTACACACATAAGAATAATGTACCACCATTAGTATGTAAAACCTAATGCTTTTTATATCATATTTCTGTGGGTTTGGTCAGTAAATTGCACATTTTCGAAACCATTTTTCAAAAAGTTTCTCGCGGGGGAACGGGGCTTTACCCACAAGCTTTACTACGGGGTGGGGGTGACTCTGGTGGTTGTTCCTCTTTGCAGCTGGCACTCGACGGTGCCCCCCGAAAGATACATTAATGGCAATGGGATGAGTTCATGGATTTGACATATTTCACACCCAATATATCACAGGGCATGATTAATCACAATATATTGCAGGATTAAAAGCCCTGGGAATCGCAGAGGGGCCATTTCACAGTGGCACCTAGGACATCTTTGTACTCGGATGGCTGGCCAGGCCTGTCCACACTTGGGCCTTGGCTAATACCCCACATTGGCCGCATGTCAGCCAATGCACAGGGCTGGTACCTGCTTTGATAACAGATGTCCGCAGGTTCTGCCCTCACACCTTTGACCACCTAGCAGTGTACAGAGGCAGGGCTCCCCTCCCTGTGCTCTGATGCACTGTCTGCACTGCCTGTGGAGTGGAACCTCAGTAAAATGCATATACCACCATTTCAAGGTGTTGTAATGCTGGCTGTGCCAAAGTACGACAGTATTGCCATATTCTAATTCATGGCATGTTTTAAACTTCAAAGGTGCAGTACTAAAATGATTTCCTTGTACTCTGCCTTTTCAGGTTCACAATCCACGAAAAGAGGATGCCACAAGCCAACGTTTTTCAAGTCTATCTGAATGAAATGCTCTGAATGAAAGGCTCTGCTCCTGCTAAGTTAAGTTTTAGCAAAGAAAAAAAAGCCAATCAATACATGATCTCACAATGAGGCGTTCATATGGAAGTGTAGCTGCCAAAAGGAAAAAAGTAGAAAGACAGGTAATCAACAAAAACTGTCTTCCTTTTTCTCTGTACAGCCAAAACCATCTAGTAGTGATACTTCTATTGAGGAGCAACCACAATGCGAAAGCGCGCACACTGAAGTTCATGCTGAGTCCATAGAAGAGTCCACCGAGGGGTTATCTGCTGTTGCCACTTCACCTAGCAGTGGTCATCTACAAATAGTGGCTGAGCAACATTCCCCTGCACCAGGAGGAGAAGAAGATGACAACCAGCCTGCAGAAATATTGGAAACTGCATCAGTGAGCAGTAGTGGCCATCTACAAATAGTGGCTGAGCAGTATTCCCCTGCACCAGGAGGAGAAGAAGATGACAACCAGCTTGCAGAAATATTGGAAACTGCATCAGTGAGCTTCACATGTTCTTCCACAGATCCTGCACTATGGGATCCTATCACAAACAAATTGCGGTACTATTGGATTAAAAAAGGTTCGACAGCCTGTCAAAACGTCAACAGCAATTTTTCCAAGTCAACCCGTGTTTATGTACTTGGTGACAAAAGAATAAAAAGATGCTTAACACAAGCATTATTTAAGTGAAAAATGCGGAATGGCGAACTTGTAAACGTCAAATGGTTGCTATACTCCCCATCACAAGGTTCAGTTTACTGCTTTGTCTGATGTTTGTTTTCTAGTACTGATTCCGCATTCAGTGCAACTGGTTTTAATGACTGGCAGCATGCATCTTCCCGCATTCATGAACATGAACATGCTCCTGAACATGAAAGGTGCAATGTAATACTTTGGAAACGTCAAAAGGAAACTGGTCGCATTGGCTCAGCATTAGCTGAACAGTTAAAACATGGACAAACCTACTGGCAGGATGTGCTTAAAAGAGTTGTAGCAGTTGTAAAGTTCATGTCATCGTGGGGTCTAGCATTCCGAGGAGAAAATCAGATTATAGGATCACAGCACAATGGAAATTATTTAGGGATTCTGGAGTTGATCAGCCAATTTGATCCCTTCCTGGACGAACACATCAAAAAATATGGAAATGCAGGTAAGGGAAATCCATCCTATCTGTCAGCAAATATTTGTGAAGAATTCCTCACACTGATGAGCAAAAAGGTTTTCTCTGCTATTATTTCAGAACTGAGAGAAGAAAAGTATTATTCACTTAGCGTCGACCAGTTGACTTTTACCGTGCAATATGTAAAGGATGATGCTCCAAAGGAGAGATTTCTGGAGTTTCTCCCAATTCATGGCCATGGAGCAGAGTACCTTGCAGATGCGGTCGTCCAGTTCTTGGATGGGACAGGGATCCCCATATCAGATTGCTGTGGCCAGTCATACTATAATGCATCCAATATGGCAGGACAGTACTCAGGCTTGCAGGCAAGGATAAAAGAGATCAACAAATTTGCTGTTTATATTCCCTGTGCAGGACATTCCTTGAATCTAGTTGGTGTCAAGGCTGCCGAGTGCAACATGCAGGTAGTTTCTTATTTTGACTTTGTTCAACCTTTGTACACATTTTCTTCTGCTTCTACTCATCGCTGGAAGGTGTTGGTGTCTTCTGTAGGTCCAGCTCACAAGATTGTGAAGCGCTTGTCTGACACTAGATGGCCAGCTCATGCAGATGCAGTGAATGCTCTGTGTGATGGTTATGAAAGAATTCAAGCTGCTCTTGATTCACTGAGTAGTGATAACACACAAACAAAAGACACCACATACGATGCACTAAGTCTTCTTAAAAAAATGGAGAAGCTGGAAACCATTTTTCTAACTATTGTTTGGAATGACATTCTGTTACGTTTCAATGAAACAAGCAAATCTGTTCAGAAATAAGATATCAACCTTTCTGTTGCAGTTAATATCATCCAGTCATTGAAGTTGTATGTACAAGAAATAAGAGACAGATTTAATGAATATGAAGTCAAGGCAAAAGCAAAAGCGCCAGAGGCCGATTACAGTGACCAAGGTAAACGTGTGAAACAGCAAAGCTCTCGTCTAACTGGCTTTGAAGGAGCTGCTAGTGACACGGTCCTTCAAGGACGACAGACGTTTCACATAGAAACATACTTGCCAATCATGGACTCAATAATTAATGGGTTAACAAGACGAGGTGACGCATACAAAGATATCAGCAATAGATTTGGATTCCTCGTGAACCTGAGAGACATGGATGGAAAAGAAATGAGTGAACATTGTCTAAAGCTGGCCTCTTACTACTACCAAGATCTTGAGAAATCGAACCTAATTTCTGAATGCCAACAATTTAAGCATTATACATTTGAAAAGAAAGAAACCATGTCACTTTCATGTATTTACAAGATAATAAACAATGATAAGCTTGGTACTGCATTCCCAAATCTAGAAATTGCATTAAGAATATTCCTCTCTATGATGGTGACAAATTGCAGTGGGGAGCGTTCATTTTCAAAATTGAAGTTGATAAAAAGTGAGCAACGAAATTGTATGCTTCAAGCCAGGCTGAATTCTTTGGCTCCGTTAAGCATTGAATCTGAAATGGTTCGAGAGATAGAATTTTCAGACATAATTAAGGATTTTGCAATACGCAAATCTAGAAGGAAACACATAGTTTAATGTGGGTGTTGTAGGTAGCATATCCTCACTGTCATCTCATTCTTCCTAGGATTACTTGAATTTGTTTGTGGTGCGGGCATGAACTGAAATGCCAAGTGAATTTTGATGTTTTGTTACTTGCTTTTGTCATTTCTGTACTGCCTTATTTATTTCATGTTTTTGCAAGGGCTTGTACTTTGGACACATTCATACAGGCAAAAAAGTTCATGTTGCACTGTTAGGTTTTCTTTTTGTTTAATAAATGCTTACTTAAAATCCTTTTCCTTTATTTTCTTACAAAATATATTATTCAAAACAAAAACAAAGTGAAATGTCCTTAATATAGCATCCTATTGTGGAAACAGATCACAGATGTATACTGTTTATATTTTATTAACAACTAGATAATCCATGTAAAGCTTAGAGGAGTATCTGTTGAATTAGACTTGAGATATGGAGGGGGGCATGGGTGTCGTGTCGCGGGGGGTGACATGGTTTTGGAGGGGGGTGGGAGTAGGACATGGGTTTCGGGGGGCAACATCGGTGTCGGGGGGGGGGCAAGGCTGTCTGTGCCCCGGGCCCCCAAAACTGTTAAGATGGCCCTGCTTGCACTTGTTCTCCTTGGGCTCCCCTAGAATTTACCCAGCCCCAGCCCTGCTCCCCCTGCCCTTTGTTCACGTCACTTGCACAATCTGAATGTCACAAGGCCTAGTAGAACCATGTCTTGTTGTTTATCCTCCCCTGATTCCCCTTCCCTTTTGTCTTGTGGCCTCTGGATACACTTTCTGCTGTATAAGAAAACAGTGATTTTACCAGCATGGGGTGTGCTATCAGCTGCGTTATCAGTATCAGGGTGTAGGGGATGATTCACTTCTGCTAGGGCAGTAACATTGGTGTGATCATAACAAATCAAATCATAATTAAAACATGTTTAACGAATTATAAATAACAAAAAAATATCACAATTATTTTTGTTTTAAAATTTGGGACCCACCCCCAAAACCCCTGTTTCCCTAGCTTTGTTACCCCACTTCAACCCCCTCCCCATCCGTTTTCTTCCCTTAGCCCTTACCCTATATGTACTATTAACATACAATTCTGTGTTTTTGGTTATTTAGGGTACGTTATAAAAGTCATTCGTTATTGTCGATTCATTAACATCACTGTATATGGTACCATCAAGTACATTCCCACCTGCTTTAGACATTGTATAATGTTTTGTAGTTTCTTTCCTAGATTCACTTTTTCATTGTTTATTTCATATGCATGGTGGCATGGTAGGTGCAGTATATTTTGTTGTCGTTAATATTAGTGAACCTGAACCAACAGTACAAACACATTACGTCAAATATACAGTTTCTCAAATTCTCTTCCCAAAGCCCAGGCACATTTAAACCCTTTTCGTGATTACAAGGATAATTGCATTATTTGCCAGAGTTTCTTCAATATGCCGTAGATACAGCTCATAGATAATCAGCAGTGTCCATTGTTCACTAATTGTTTTGGCAATTAAAGAGTGCTATCAAAGAATGGCCAGATAATTAGCAAGACGATTGAAAGGCTCAACAGCCCAGAGTCACCACCACCGATTCTTTTTACCAGCAGTCTTTTTCAATTTCAATAATTCTGAAATTCAAAGGTTCTACATGCCCACAGTCGTCCAACTCCTGCCGCGTCCTGTATCTGCAGTCACTTGCCGTTTTAAGGGAGCAAGCAGGGCAATATTGCACCTTCCAATTACAGTGTGCTTGTAACTTGCTTATAGTAGTAACTCCTATTACTTTCCAAGTTTCTGTATTTTTTATGTGATTAGATCGGTATTTATATTTTCACATGCACGTGTGTATTGCAGTGCTCCCCAAGCTGCACCACACCAGCCGTCCAGGTTGCACTTCTATGTCCACTGTCTAACCTTAGAGAGAGTGAGGGGCCACAGAAAACCATTAGGCCCTACTAGCTCTATTGTAAGGCTGCTGCGCTTCTCACCCTCACTCACCGGAACACTTCTTGTCTAATCATTTGCAATGTGGAATCACTGGGCCATGCACTTTTGTGATTCAAAGCACCCACTCCAAGACACGTCCCAAAGAACAAACTGTGCTAAGTGTGTCTTTTATCTCGCTACAAGCCATTGTGACTATGTAGCATTGAATCAAAGCAACAATGTTGCAACTCCCATTGGCTGAGATGTGGATAATGCTCCACAGAGGGAGAGCTGGGTTCAGCTGTTTCCCCTCTGTTTCACTGCTCTCTAATATGCTTGTGGACGCGAGTGTGCTGGCTATCATTAGGACACACTGGTATTTTGGATTAATGAGGTGACAGCAAATATTTCTCACCAGCAAAGCAATTGGAATAATGATGTGTGTTATTCTTTGCCCCGTGAGTGCGGGAGCCACTCTTATTGGGTCACAAAATGCTTTTTCAGTGAAGCTCTGACACCGGCTCCAGGCTCTGCAGGGAACTGCCACTCTTGCTGCCGCTATGCAGTCTCTTAGGTTGGAGGAAGTTCTGAACCTAGCATCATGTAAGCAGCTTTTCCTCGTTTCTCCATCGATTGACAGAAATCCCAAACACGGTCAACCACAGAAACTCTTTCTGCTTCAAGGAACTGCCACTCCTGCTGCCGCTATGGTATGAATGACTTACACTGCCCGCCTGGATTCTGTCATTTTGTAAGTAGTGCAAGGTTTGGTGAGAAGTCACCACGATGATGTGTTCCTCCCTGGTGAATGGGTTGTAGTTTTTCAATGCCCACACCATTGCCAGGAGTGCTTTTTCAGAGTCATTGGGCCTCATTGTGACTCGGCGGTAGCCGTGCCGGTAAAATGGGGACTTAGTGGGGCATTACAGCCCCGGCAATCCCAGTAATTCCCCATTGCCGGGCACCGGAAAAAATGACTCCCCATTCCCATTGGAGTCCCATTGGACTCAATGGGAATGGGGAGGACGGTAGCACCAGCACCATTCATGAATGGTGCCGGTGCTACCGTCAAGGTCTGTGAGCGGGTGCCTTTCCACCCGCCAGGTAAGACCTGGCAGGCGGAAAGGCACCCACTCGCAGAACTCTGAATATGCCGGTCCGGTAACAAGGGTGGTGGTAGCCTAAAGGCACGTTGTTACCGTACCGGCATACTTATAATGAGGCCCATCGCATTTTTCCTCCACAGAGGACAACGTTTTGCTTGCATATGAGATGACTTTGTTGACCCTGTCATGCTTTTGGTACAATACCGCTGTTAGACAGGTATCTGAAACCTTGTCTCAAGGAGAACTGCCTAGGCCTTAGGGTAAGCCAAACATGAAGCTTGGGAAAGGCTTCTTTTCCCATATAAATGGACCAAGGGTCGAGTGACCTCTGTGTAGTCTTCATTGTACTTCCTACTATAATTAATGAGTCCAAGAAGACTTCTCAATTCTGACAGAGTAGTAGGGCCTTTTAATTTTAGAAAGGCTTCCACCTTCTTCCCCAGGGGATTGAGACCCTCAGGGGAGATTTCGTGCCCTAAAATGTTCACTGTGCTTTCTAAAATGGACAGTTTTACTCCAGCTTTCTGCAACTGGGTCAGAACATAGCAGATTTCCATGATATGTTCCTCCACGGTTCAGCTCTTGATCAGAACATCTTCTACATAGGCCAGGTTCCCCCTTTCACCCAAATCAGGCATGGCCTTATGGAGAAAAATGTTGAACTCATTGCCAGAGTGTATGTATCCAAAGTGGGTTCAGGTCCATGTATATTGCTG
This sequence comes from Ambystoma mexicanum, assembly GCF_040938575.1. NCBI lineage: Eukaryota > Metazoa > Chordata > Amphibia > Caudata > Ambystomatidae > Ambystoma > Ambystoma mexicanum. Next base: position 829,476,608 of record NC_090939.1, read on the forward strand.
CCCCCCAAAGTTAAAGGCAAGATTGTATTGGTCTTCCCTACTCACAGGTACAGTCCAGTAGCCGATTGGTCAGATCAATGGCTGTGTACACTTTTGACCCTTGGATCTAGGCTAGCCCTTGATCGATATAGGGAAGGGGCCATCTTGACACGTGGATCTGTTTGTTCAACTCCATCAGGTCTGCACCTAGTTTCCATTGGTCATTTTGCTTTAGTATCCCCAGTACTGGGTTGTTAAAGGTATTGTGGATGGGACCAATTATCCCAAGGGATTCCAAGTTTCTTATAATCTCCATGAGTGACCCCATGTATACGAGAGGTAACCGGTATTGTTTCACAAATACTGGAGCCATCTCTGGGTCCGTGGGTATGGTGATTGAAATGATAGATGTGCTTCCACAGTAATATGAATCTACTGAAAAGATATGTTGTAAGTCCCTGCATACCTGTGTCAGGTATTCTGTCTTTGCTCCTCAGTCTCACAGGCATCAGCAAGATAGATCCATTCTTCGACCATCTGCTTGAAACCTGAAAAGACCTGGTGCTTGGCAATTTCAGCGGTATCCTTCAGTTGGATGGAGAGATCTTTTTGTTATGCTGTTAACCTGGACATTGAGGTTCCATGGATTCGAGGTAGTTGTTATTGACTCCTAGTACTACCTCATCCCTCCTGATGTCACAGGTCACCACTTCCACCCCAAAAGGACAGGAGGAGTACACCAAGAAATTCCCCCATGACCAGTAAAAACCTTTTCTGCAGGAATACTGCTGCAGCGTTGAAACAGTTGTTTGGAATTGGTCCGATAATTTAATTACCAAAATCCATAGAATAATGTTTGACATCTACCTCCATTCCAATAAAGGCATCAGCGCCAAAAATGATACTTTGAGGGTCACTGTTATCCACCAATATTCAAATGGTTTTGTGTTCTATATCCACCAGTGGTGTCGGATTTAAATGCAAGCCTTGTTGTTGGAGATGGGAATTCAAATTTATATAGGCTTCTTGATGTTTGAGGTTCTGTCCTTGCTTAATATTGAGAGGAATTGTAAATTGTTGCACCTGTCCTGGGATGTTAAACTCTTCTCATACTTGAACTTCAACCACATAAGCCCGCAACTGAGCTGACCAGAATGCTTTTTCTGTGATAGCAAAGCCCATGGTATTACCCCCCAGTCGTGACCAGACTTTATTATTAATTAGATCCAAATGGATTGGAATGTCACTATTGTGAGAAACCTTAAGGTACTCTTACATCTACTCCACAGGGATCTTCTGTTCCGGGGACCAAGGAAGGGTCATCTCTTTTGGATCCCAACCTTGGGGGTGGACAAGTGAGGGAGGATCACCTGAGTGGAGGGTCTGTGGGGATTGGAGAGAGGGTGCCCGAATGCGAGACATAGTATCCCCCCTTTCTGATATTGACCTACCCTCACCTCCCTTAGCCTTTGTGGGCTATTGCCAATCTGATTCCATCCTCCCCTGTAGTTTTCCTTCAAGTACTGATAAAAAGAAGAAACAACTAGTAGTGCAGAGTTCCTATTATAAACACCACTCTGGTAATGGGACAAAGAAGAGTGGTCTGGAAGCAAGTATCGGAAGACACTTGGAGCCGGAGCGCTCCAAGGGACCATGGAAATGGTAACGGTCCATGGAAGAAAAGCAAAATAGCACTTATTGAATACCAAACTAAATGAAGGGTGTTATTTACAACACGTATACCTTTAAAACTGCATTTACTGCATTTACTAAGTAACAGACTGTATAAAAGGTGATAATCAAGCCCGCACAACTTAAAACTGCATTTATTGAAAATCACACTAAATGAAAGGTGCTATTCAAGTCTGCACAACTTAAAACTAAATTTTGAATTTCAAACTAAATAAAAGGTGATATTCAAGTTTGCAGAACTTAAAACCGCATTTATTGAAAACTGAATTGAAAGAAAGGTGTTCTTCCAACAAATACAAAGTAACATTACATTTACTGAATATTGAACGGCAGGAAAGTCGTGGTTTGAGTGAAACCAAGTGAATTCTGCAATTTTTAAGAATTGATTGCAAAGAAAGTTGTTACTTGATCAGACTCTAAAAGGCTAAAGACTGCATAAACATTCTGGGACAATCAAGTGTATCAAGTAACCCACTGCCAGAAAAACACTTTAAAAATAATGTGCAAGACATATGAGGACATAGAAGAGTTGTCTTGAATATTGCTGAACAACGGCCTTTGAGGAAACTTATGGTTGCCTGACTTGTGATGGGTGGATCATGTGGTCTGATAACTGCACCTTGACCAGGATGTTTCCTAAACACTGACATTGCCAACATCAAGAGTCAAATTATAGACAAGTCATGTGGATGCTGATGGCGTGAGCTTTGGTGGATGGACCATGTTGTCTGACAACTGTGCCTAGACCAGAAATGACTAAATATTGGAAAAGCAGCAAATAACTGAGTGTCCTTGGTGAAGCTAACCAAAGGATGGGTCAAATGGACCGTGTAGTCTCTTGTAAACTTGTGAACAGAGGAAGCACGTCAACTGCTTGGGGAACGGAACCCTGAGAACAAAAGAACTGGAGAGTATTTATCTTGGGGAAGGAAGTCCCAAGATCACAGTATTGTATGAACTTGGTTATATTTGAACTTGGGGAAGGGAAAGCCAAGACCCTCTTTTGATGCAAACTGTGATAACTGTGAATCTACAGAAGGTAGCTTCAGAATGTGATCAAACCTCTTTGAAACAAAGTTACATTGGAACTATATTGAAGTCGAACACTTATATTTGGTTGAGAGCATTTTCCCACTAGATTTTGTTGTAGTTGTGAGGACAAGCATAGGTTTTGACACAGACAGACTTTTGATTTGGACTTGTAGACACAGACTTACATTAGATTTCTTTAGGTAGGGAAATCCACCATAGCATCATGTTAGTTAGGCGTTAAAGCATCCTGATCGTTAATAAAGTTTTGTTTAGAAATGTAAATCTGTTGTCTGTGCCATCTCTCTTAATTTTTTTAATAGATCGGGCAACCCGAAAAACACGAGAGAGGCGGTGACAATGCCTACTTTAAGGGTAATTTAAACATTATAAACACAAAAAGGCAATTTGTCATTTAGTAGTGCCAAGATGTACAACATTAATACAAGCAATACATTTTATTCCAAAATACAAACATTTAAATCACATACAAGTCATCATAGTTATACAAAGCTTCATGAAAGTCTTTTTAATATACACTATTTGGAAGTGTCCAGACTGCTAGCTAATGAAATAAAAGGAGACCGTATCATCTAAAAATAGGACTTTAGAATGAATTGTCCCTCACTGTGCCTATACCAATGTCAAGGGCAGAGAAACACCTGATACTTGGATATCAACATTACACAAATGTGATCCCATTTAAGCCTATACCCTACATGTTTCTGTCATCCACACACTATGCTTGACATTATTCAGGAGTATTGAAACAAAATGGTATCCCCTCTACTTCTTCACCCCCTACACAAGAAGAACTCATATGGGGCACATCGGTTCTTCTACTGAATCTTGACACGTTTTCACAGATCGTCACAATCTCCACCGCTTTAATACCCAACACTACAAAACAAAACCAATACGCACACCATTACACGTATGCACTATTGTACACCGCCAGCTTCACATTTCCCATAGTCACAATAAATGTGTCAAACCTATCTACACCGATAGTCACGGACCATACCTGTGATCTCTCAACAATCAGGATGGTCAAAACGTCTTCAATACACTGATGCCATGAGTGTGTCTTCTTCATAGATTCAAGGAGTCTTTCTTTCAAGAGACCATGTTGTTTCTCTTGAGCATCTCTACAATGTGTGGCTTATGATAGATCAACTTCTGCCTGCTTCAAACACTCTATCAGCTCTATATTCTGTTCCATAATTCTGGGCACTGCCTGAGACCCTGATTAACCCTTCTCTGCATCCATTTTTAACTTTAATGCATTTTGGTCTTTGATCAGCTGTAATTTCTGCTGCATCAGAATATTTAAATCCTGATTAATTTTTTATCAAACTGTTGTGAGTCCATCTTTTTTATGATGACTGACTGTTTTACCCATTTCAATTCATTTATGGTCTGTTTAAAGGCCATAATGTCACCCAACAGCCCTATATAGTGAAAAGTCTGATCCTTCAATTGGTATTGAAGGTGGCTCACAGGATCTGCACTCTCTTTGCATGTGTCTGCATTTTTTGCTCTACACTCTCTTGCTGCTGTGTTTTGAGCTCTTTTTGAAATTGCTCAATGAGGTTTTATTCTTTTAATTAAAAAATGTGTTTCTGCTATGCTTTATCTTCTAGCTGTGTGAGTGCTTTCTGGGCCTGTGGCAGGACCTCAGTCTGCTTCAGCAGCCTGGCAACTCTTTTTTGCAATCACTCTTCAACTAATTGCAAATGGAAATATAAATGAGCCGTGAGCTGAGCCATTTGAATCTGCTCATCACAAATAGCTTGGTTCATGTAGAGTGCTGTTAAAGCTTGATGTAAAATACAATTATTCTGCCAAATATCCGTTCCTACCAATGTGATTTCTTGTACCATTTTAGTCTGGCAGCTCCCAACTTCACTCTCTTTCCACTCACAATGAATACATAACTTAGCTAGCAGATGCTTCCTGGCATCACTGATTTCAATGCTGCTCATCTTAATAATGGCTTTTTTTTTGCAACTTTGTAAAACTTTCTCTGCACAGTGGCAAACATCTTACCCAATTCCTGATTGATTTCTACAATCAATGCCAAATCAAATCAGATTACTATTGCACTACTCTGCACAATCTTATTTCTCTATACACCTCCCTGATACTCAGGGGTCAAGTCACAGTGGTACTTTAACAAAGCACAAACAACCTTCTGTCCACCTCTATGCAGTTACACCAGAATACATTGCCTTTCACCAATGCACTTGTGATGAGTCAAAAATAGCAAGCTAGATCTCGGCAAAATAGCCCCCAATTTAAAACAATATATTGGGAGACCACCCTGAACATGGGGAATTCCTCTCCCCAAATTAAGGTGCCATACAATAAATCATTTATCTAGATCAAGCTAGCACTGTCTATGATTGATATAGATCCCCGTATATGCCTCCCTCTGTTCCAACAATGGGCCAATTACCGGGCCAGGGTACTGAAAGAATATATATTTATTACATTATAGATTCAATTAATATTTACACCAAATGATCACACACCCCACCTTCTCTGTGGCACACAAATAAAACTTAAATACAAAAATGTACTTTGGGGAAGTTACTTTTAAATGTAACTTTTGTCCATCGAACACAGGCTAAATAACATTTCCACCCTCTTGACCCATGAAGCCCTTTTATGTCAAAGTTAAATAATACAGTGGAACATTACTGTTAGGCCCAAGGGCTAAAATCAGAAGTGGTGGCTTGACACGCCGTGAAGCAATTGAGTCTTTCTGACAATATACCCCTGAAGAGTACAAAAGGACAGATTGAGGTGAGTATTGCCCGAAAATATTTGGTACACCCTGGTACCCACACAGCTGGCTGCAAAAGAAAAACCAAGGATTAATGTACAGTTCAAAGCAATGATGGAACTTAGACAAGAATAGTAGTCGTTACTCACAAGTAAAGAATGAGAGATTTGACTTAGGTTTTCCAAGCTAGGATATGAGTAACCCTGGGAAAAATAGAGGTAGTGATTACTGAGGGTAAACAAGGTATGGAAGAGCAAAAGACTCAAACAGTAGTTTGCTTACCAATAGAAGGATGTTATGTGTCTTGGGGTGTTTCTGAAGGAAGATAGCAGCAATGTAATTCCGGGAGTACAAAAGTCTTGTTCGACTATTCCCGCCGCCACAAGGACGCCTAAACAAAGTTTTTTTATCCTTGCACCGTTGCGCTAATGACCCCAGAGTCCTTTGAAGTCTTCAGCCAGGAAAAGAAGTGAAGAGGTGATGAACAGTTGAATGTTCCAGATTCGTGACGATCCAGTAAACGTTTGCAGTCCAATAAGCGTTCCGAGTCGGCAGCAGGTAGGCGACGTGTAGCGGGCTAAAGCGGGTGCAGTCCAGTAAGCGTTCTGAGTCGGCAGCAGGTAGGCAAAGGGTAGCGGGCTTAAGCGGGTGCAGTCCAGTAAGCGTTCCGAGTCGGCAGCAGGCAAACAAGTTAAAGCAGAATCAGGAGACGAAGCAAGGGAAGTCGAAATGCAGACCGGGGAATCAAAAACCAGGAATCAAGGTAACAACAAGACATAGAAGCTTTCAGAACAAATTCAGAAGCAGCGCCGTGCAGAGTGGACGGGGTTTATATTACAAACAGCTGACTGCACGCACAACGCACCGCCGTAATCTTGAAGGCACACACATATGCAATGGAAGCCAGCATTTCCTACGGCAACCCATAGCGTTCTCTGAAAGAACGCGTGCTTCTGGAGGAACGTGTTTTCTGAGGGTTTTGTAATTGGAGTTTGAATCGCAAAATCTTAGGAATACAGGCAGATTCGCTAGAGGCATGGGAATGTTTCCTCTCGTGTTTACCAGGTTCAAGACATGATGAGGAAGACCCAACGGCAACCTGACAGTTTCCTCCCCCAAAAGAAAGATCCCCGAATTGAGAAGCAAGGATTCTGGATATGAGAACCGGAGCATGCACATTCGACTCAGGTTCCCAAGTACGCTCCTCAGGGCCGTAACCCTTCCAGTCAATGAGAAAATAATGAATCGCACATACCATCTTAGTGTCCAGAATAGCCTTAACCTCATACTCCTCGACTCCCTGGACCATAACCTGTGCCGGACGAGCAACAAGCCGGGTCCCCGCAGGGCATGGTTTCAGAAGAGAAATATGAAAGACTGGGTGGATTTTCCACTGGGAAGGCAGCTCTAAATGGACCACCAAAGGGTTGAGCACTTCTTTAATAGGGAATGGCCCCACAAAACGAGGCAACAAGCACCTACGACCAGGTATATGGAGATTCTTGGAGGCCAACCACACCAACATTCCAGGTCGATATTCGGGGGCAGGAACCCGGTGTTTGTCAGCGTAGAGTTTGGCCTGCCATTGAACGGTCTCCAGATGGTTAGAAACTTTCTCCCTTAGGGTAATGAATTCACGGATGCATTCCTGAACTGCCGGGTTGTCTACTGTAGGTATTACATCCAATGGAGGAGACCTAGGGTGTAGACCATAAAGGGCAAAGAAAGGAGTGGTGTTAGTGGAAGAATGGATGGAATTGTTATACGCAAATTCTGCTGCTCCCAAAACTTCCAACCAAGATTCCTGATGTTGGGCAATTAGACAGCGTAAGTATTGAGTCTGAGTCTGAGTCTGCAGCAGGTAGGCGACGTGTAGCGAGCTAAAGCGGGTGCAGTCCAGTAAGCGTTCCGAGTCGGCAGCAGGTAGATGAAGGGTAGCAGGCTTAAGCTGGTGCAGTCCAGTAAGCGTTCCGAGTCGGCAGCAGGCAAACAAGTTAAAGCAGAATCAGGAGATTAAGCAAGCGAAGTCGAAATACAGACCGGGGAATCAAAAACCAGGAATCCAGGTAATAACAAGACATAGATGCTTTCAGAACAAATTCAGAAGCAGCGCCGTGCAGAGTGGGCGGGGTTTACATTACAAACAGCTGACTGCACACACAACGTGCCGCCGTAATCTTGAAGGCATACGCGTATGCAATGGAAGCCAGCGTTTCCACGGCAACCCATAGCGTTCTCTGATGGAACGCGTGTTTCTGGAGGAACGTGTTTCCTGAGGGTTTTGTAATTGGAGTTTGAGTCCCAAGTTCTTAGGAATACAGGCAGATTTGCTAGAGGCATGGGAATGTTTCCTCTTGTGTTTACCAGGTTCAAGACATGATGAGGAAGAACCGAACGGAACCCTGACACATTACTAGATCATGAGCATTAGTGTTCCGTGATAAGGTTTCGTTTCAAATCAAATGCACATTTTCGGTTTTCAAAACAATTTCACATGCAACACATTGGACCTCATCCTGAGTTGGCCGGTATCCCGGTAGTAACTACACTGGGATACCACCCAATGCTATTAGCATTACCGCAATTTGGTCCAGCACAATTTGCGCTGGATCCTGAGTTGCGGTGGGGAGGTAAATCCCCATTCGCATGGCGTCCATTGGACCCAATGAGGTTTCTTGGCGCTATTAGCGCTGGCGCAATAAGTGACCTGCTAATAGCACCGAAAATGGGTGGAAAGGGGAGATATTCACCTGAAGCAAAAAGTTGGAGTTACAACTCCCACTTTCAACCCAACTCGAGATAGGGCGCAGCAGTAGATATGGCGGCAATAGCGTTACCGCCACATTTTACTGCTCCGCCCAACTCAGGATGAGGCCCATTGTATGTTTAATTGCCCTACACACTTGAAAATGCTAGCAGTTTTGAAATCACACAGACTTTTGAGAATATGTTGGATTGATAGAACCCTCCTTCCTACGTCACCCCAAAGCAATACAAAATCTTTCTGCGATCATAGTCACTTTCTCATTCTCAGGAAAGAGGGTGCATTTTTCAATGAAGAGTTACACTTGGTTTCACTTGGCAAAGCACTTCTCTACACAGCACCAAAAACCCAGGCTTCAGTTACATTCAGCACCCCTCTGCTTAATGTCCAGGTCTGGGGAGTGGTAACAGGTAGGAATTGCATTTTTGGACAAGGACATCCCTTTCCTTTAGGGAAGTCTGGGGTTGACAGGAAAAGGAAAAATAGGTATACCCAATCACTTTAAATGACTATGGGCCTCATTACGAGTCTGGCGGCAACCAGCCGGTTTTTCCGGACTCATATTACCATTCTGCCTCCGTGACTCCCGGAATTACCAGGGCATTACGACCCTGGTGTCCTGGGAATTCCGGAGGCAGAATTCGGTAAATCCACATTCCCATTGAGGGGGAAGTGGAAACACCGGCACCATCTCATGATGGTGCCGGTGTTTCCACGTCCGCCTGCAGGCGGGCACTGTTAAACCCGCCAGGTCAGACCTGGCAGGAATGCCACCTCCCGCCTGCAGGACTCGAGATCGGGCGGTCCGGAATTAACAGTGGTGGCGGGTTTACCGCACCTGTTATTTCCGGACTGCCCGACCCATAATGGGGCCCTATAACTTGAAAAGCTAGGAAAAGGGGCAGAGGTTTTGAACTTCCCTGAGATCCCCCTGTGTCAATCTATATAGGAGTTAATGAAATTATTATTCAATAAAATATGCTAAGGGTCTACTCAGTTTGCCCCCACCCACTATTAAGGGCAAGATATTAAGTCAAGCAGATCCCCCCACAGAGTTGGTTCGGTTGGACAAGCTATTTACATGGGATTTCTCTTTGTTTGGTGTGCAGGAAAGGCATCAGCGCTTCTGGACGATCTCTTGGAGAAGCACAGGGATCTGGTCAGGCACTTCAGTCAAAGATAGCCACAATCATCCATCACTCTATTTGACTCTCCTTCATCATAGGGCCCAGTCAACTTTTAGGCTTTCCCAATTGCTGTCTCCCAGGAAAAAAGAATCCTGCAGCAATCTTAAACAATTCCAAACCAAGTAGTATCAGGAATTTATCTCAGGATTCACCCAGATGGTTTTTAGACAAGTCTCCTTGAATATTTTTAGGCAGCCCTCCCCAACATCAAGGTCTTTTTACCGTATAAGCCAAACCCCCTGAAATATCAAAATCAGGAGGTGTTAATTTATTAGCACTGAATTTTCATTGGAGATTTATCCAAGTCTCCTCCCCCATGGTACAACTCCTCTCTGACAATAGGCTATTGGAGTTCTGAAGTTGAATTGATGGGACAGAGGTACACACCTAGTAGCATTGTCATTTGACACTTTTTTTACACATGTAGTTTTGCACTGAAAAAGTCCTACATGAGAAACAGTTTTGCTTTACAAATAAACTTCAAAACCTATGTAGTTCTGTGTTCCTCTGCTCATGCCAGTCTTTTTAAGATAACTCCTGTGTCCACAGGATGTTGCATGTGCAAACTGTTTTTTTTTTTGCCCTTTACACACAATTAAAATAATTATTGTCACCAAACTTTACAGACAGTTGCATGATTCCCAAATCTGCTGCCTCCCTGAGTTTCGGTCTTGTGATTCTTTCTTAGAAGCTACCATCACATTTTCAATTGTATTGTAACTTGAAAAAAATTCCTGAAGTTCAGATTTTGTTGAAAATTGGGGTAACAAAACCACCTTGGAATACGCTTTAAAATGGTACCTTAATAGCCTGTTTGTGACTTATCGGTGCTGAGAAAATCAATAAAATGTGGGTTTATAGGTAACTCAGTGGCAACTAATACAATATATATTCCTCCATTAATTTCAAAGCTGGTTTCATTTCTGACATTAGCTCTGTGCATCTGCTGTCCATTTACATTAGCTGGTACTTAAAGGTCCTTTGTCAGTCCTGCCCATCAGGGTCTGTAGGAAGTATTCTTATCTTTCAGGCTACATGGCTCAACTTTGCCCTCTGAACATCAGGAGGCAGTTCTGTAATTTGTCTTTTGTCATTCGCATCCTAGGTCACACCACATCATAAATTTAAAAGCACATATTCCTAAGAGTTACACCCATCCAGGGTTGGTTCTGTTGTTGATCCAGTCATGTAGCAACCCCACCATAAATTAATTCTGCTGTGGCTTTGAAGAGATTTACATTTCAGACAGAGAGCCAATCAGATCTGTCAAGGGGAAGGTCACTTCAGTGTTCTGAATAGAAACCTAAGGTCATGTCTCTTGCCACTGAACTTAAGGTCATTTTTCGGAAAATAGAAGCACACAGTCATTCTTCTAGAAACAGACAATTTTATTTGTGATGGCTACATTTCTCTGGGCACAGGAGTCCTTCTATTTACTTTTAATCAAATTGAATCCTGCTCTCACTGTTCTTTTTTCTTATCATCATATGTTCATTTTGGCAACGGAACATTTTTCTCCATTTGTTATTTTTTTCCAGGTGCAACATGCAGCCACTTTTAGACAACGCAGTTTCAGTGTTTGCAAAGCCCTGCTTTCTATATAGAATCAGCATTGAATTTTTCCTGACTTTATCAATCATATGAAAGGCCTTTTTGAATAATCAGTGTCTTTCCCTTGATTTACGCATAGAATTTTTAATGTGGCAGCTGAAAATGAAATGCTGCACTGTGTCTGTCATCTCCCAATGTGCCTTTGTTTAGTTTTCAGCATTTTCCTTGCTTCAACTGCAGAAGTACACACATGTGAATTCATCAGGCACCTTGGCTCTGTTAAAGTTTGGAGGCTGGCTTTTCATTTTGTCAGTGTGCCTTTCCATGACAAAATGATATGTCTGCCTGTTTTGAGACTACATAGCCTTTCAGTTCATGTCATCCTGAGCTGTCATTAAACCCCACACCATCCCACCTCAACTACTCTTGTTTCCAGCCACCTTGATTACTGTTTCAGCCTAATCCAGGGACTTCCTCTACAATTTGTTGCCTCCCTAAATGAAGTTCCAATATTTGCAACTGTAACTCTTTACAACCTTCCCGCTTCTGCCCACTTCCTTCATATCAGCAGGCTCTCACTGAGCAACAGATGCCTTTACAAATTTCACCTTTAAGTCTTCAAATGTATGCATGGGCTTTCCCCAACCTTTTGGTTCTCTCTATTTCCCAATGCTCACCACCTGCACCCTCTTTCGCTCAAATGTTCAAGTTATACATACTGCTCCCCACCCACCCTGTTCTATCTCTCACTCCCCCTCCTTTACTATCTTGCCCCTACTACTGGCATTCCTTCCTTCCTTAGATCAATCATTGCCCCCGATCTCCCTCATCTACCTTGTTGCGTGCTCCCAGCTGAACATAATTGTACATAATTGTAAATGTATGTATATTATTTAACTTTCAGCAAATAATTCTACATATTACACACTGAAAATCTTTAGTTAAGGGTCAGTTAAGATGATCAGATTTAATGCAACAAAACCCTTGAACTATACAGAAAGAAATTTACATCTGTGCACGTTTTCAGGCAAATGTTGAATTTTAAAACCTCATTTATTTTGTATACATATGTAAATTTAGAGTAATAATCACTTTCTTTCAATAACGATGTATGACAATCTTAAAATATATCCTGTTACTTAGTTGTTCTTTATTTGAAAGCACGTCTGCTGTCATTTAGAAAATGATACGTGTACACATTCTTATTACAATAAAACAATTGAGTATTTAAATTTGTTTATTCTAAAATATAGTAAATGATTAGGGTTTAACATGTCACTTTCTATTTATTGTATTTACATATGATATTCTAGTGAACATGTCTTAGGTCTATTTGGCACAAACAGGAACATTCTAAGCAGTGTACCATTTATAATTCAGATATAATTTTTTACCAAAGCACTACAAAGGAAAGCTTCACAAGTAGTGAGATGATGCATGTGTAGCTGTTTACTGTTCTAAGCAATGCACTCATTGTTATTAACTATTCTAAAATGCCAATATCACATTTGTAGAAATCGAACGGTAGTCTAAATATGGGTACATATTTAGAGTGATCTTATGTCTGATGCCATTATTTAAATAATCATTGATGTCATATGTGATGTGAACCGTGATGTCATCAGTGATGCCATTAGTGATGGCATCTGTGATGTCATAGGTGATGCCATTAGTGATGTCACCAGTGTTGTCAACCGCAATGTCATCTGGGATGTCATCATTGTGGTCATAGGCTGCGCAAAAGGGGGCGCCAAGTTAAGATGGCTTTAACTGAATTTCACTGGTTTTGTTGTGTTAAGTTCCCACCTTAACGTCCCTGCAACTAAAGTTTTTTCCTTGAATGTCAAGGGTTTTGTTATTCCATAGATTTTTCAGCACATGGCCAGTGGCCACGACCTACAGCCGTGCCCACTGTATATTTCGAACACTACAAGACCACTAGCCATGGCCTTTGCCCGTGCCCGCTGTCCATTTTAAAACACTACCAGATAACTAGATGACTAGCCATGGCCTTTGGTCATGGCTGGTGTGCACCGCCTTTGGTCGTGCCCGCTGTCCATTTTAAAACACTGTGGCCGGTGGGAACGTCCACTTTATTTTAAAACACTTGCAACCCATCGCTCAAAGACGTTTGTCAAACTCAAACAGATTTTTACCTGTTTTGACAGTGGTATTGTTAGGCATAAAAGATTGCAGACTTTGAGAACTCACAATGATTTTAGGCAATGAGCAGTGAGATTAAATTATTTCCCATGAATCACACACTTTGGTTAAGCAGCATGCTACAAGCCCCTTGTTTTATGGCTGGTCTCATGGTGACTGTTGTGATACATCACACGACCCCAATTAACCACATTTAAGCAGCACAGAAAAGGGAAAAATAATTACTGGCTGCAAGAATAACATATGCCCAGGTACTTTTGCCCCCATAGAGAAAATCAAAAGCTGGCACCCATAAATATATATGCACCGTAAGTGAACATGAACATATATCTTAAAAGTTAAATATACAATTGTAGTTCATTAGACCTTCCCCTTAAAAGAAAGTGCGCAACACAAAATACCATTGGATTTTTATAAAAAAGTAATTGACTGGAAGACTACAAATACCAGAATGCAATTCAGCAAAAGGGCAATACTTTCAAGGACTGACAGTAGTATAATTTTAAAAAAAGAATGTGGTTGCTGTATGTTTTCTTAGTGTGTTATGATATATTTTAAATGAAGAAAATATACAGCATCCAGGACTCTGGACTGTCTCCCATCCATGTAGTAACCGGGACTGACCCTGCTTAACATCAAAGCGAAGAGGGAGCCCCCCCTCAGGCAATGTTGTTCTAAGTGGTCTTGTAACTTGGGCTCACTTATTAGGCAACATGGCCTCACTTATTAGGCAACATGGCCTGAGGAGGCTGGCCTGTTGCTCGCTTTGAAGCTAAGTAGGATTGTTCCTGTTTACTGCATGGATAGGAGACCTGTATCACTGGCTATGGATGTCACTGTAGCCGTAAAATATCAATTTCTTTTATTATGTATAAAGATTGCAGGCTTTGAGAACTCACAATGTTTTTAGTTAATGCGCAGTGCGGTTACATTATCTGCCAATGATCAACACTTTGGTTAATCATTGTACTACAAGCCCCTTGTTTTGTGGCCATTCTCTTGGTGAATGCTGTGATACCTCACATGACCCTTACTAACCACATTTAAGCAGCAGGGAAAATGGAAAAAATTACCAGCTGCTTGAATAACATATGCCCAGGTACTTTTGCCCCATAGCAAAAATCAAAAGCTGGCACCCATGGATATATGCACATTATGTGAGCATATATCTTAAAGTGAAATATACAAATGTAGTGCAATTGACTTTCCCTTTAGAAAAAGGTGCACAAGACAAATTGGACCATTGGACTTTTAAAAAAGTAACACACACCAGAAAGAATAATCTGAGAGAGGAAATGTTCTAATAAATATGCTGGCAAAGTATAAAAGGTGCTCACCTTTTAAACCTAGCAATCTGTTGTGATATTCCCTAGAGAACAAAACACAATACGAAACAAGTGCTTGTGGTCTTGTGGGTAAGCGTCTGCACTGAGAACATGACAACATCAGTAAAATCCTGGTAGCCAAATACTTGAGCAATTTTGCCAACCTAAAGAAAACAAAGGGTTGTGTCCACCCTCTGAAAAAAAGTTACCTGATCCACCCACATGTCCTTTACTTGTGCCCTGAAAAGCAGCCACAATCAGGGGTAAATAACTGCACCATTGTCCAGGATTGCAAACTCTATTGCCACATCATGAGCAAACACTCATGACTTACTTGCCCGCTCATAATTTCCCCTCCACACCCCCACGTCTGGCTTTCAACAGTTCTCTGCTTTATAAAGATAACTTAAAAAGTACACATACCATAGTGTCACTCAAATATATAAATCCTTATAGAACTGTTATGGGAAACTACAAATACCAGAATGCAATTCAGCAAAAGGCAAAAAAATTGTCTCTGAGTGCAATACTTTCAAGGACTGACAGCAGCATAGTCTGAAAAACTATAATATGGATGCTGTGTGTTTTCTTAGTATGTTATGAGATATTTAAAACTAAGAAAAGACACAGCATATGGGGTATGTGGACTGTCTCCCATCCATGCAGTAACCGGGACTGATCCTGCTTAGCTTGAAAGTGAGGAAGTGTTCTGCCCCCTCAGATCATGTCACTGAAAGTGGTCTTGTAACTTGTGCTCATTTGCTTGGCAACATGGCCTGAGGGTGCCAGCCGCTACCTTGCTTTGATGCAAAGCCGTGTCAGTCCCGTTTACTGCATGGATGGGAGACCCGGCTGCCTCAGCCAGTGATTTTTAACCCTAGACGTGACTGTAGCTGTAAAAATATCTTTTAAAAAAAAGTTTTTTTTCTATAACCGGGGGTACAGAACTACAGATACCCTTGGCTATCTGTAGTCATTTTATATCTGGAGTACAATTATCCATGGCTATATGTCGTTTTTATAGCCGCAAATATCGGAAAATCATCCAGAAAAACGTTGTGTTGCAAATTCAGTGCCTAGACTCCCTCCAACTCCGAAATTTCACTTGCTGTCATCTAGCGACCCGCCACCCTTGAGCCCACATCTAGACTGATGGCATTTGCATGTGTTTGTACTGCAATTTGCTTTTTTCCTGTGCTTCATTTTTTGATAACCTCAGCTTTGACCTCAGCTATCTCTTGCATCGAGCAAAAACAGAGATGGCGGCTGCTTCATTACTAAAACCCCTGGTTTTGGCAATTTACCCGAGATACAGTTATTTATTTTGGAGAAGGGGGCATGGTATTCAAGTCAGATGACTAAACTAGCCAAAAATGCCACGTATTACTCAAATCAGAACGCCATCTTGAAATAGTCAACCTAATATACAAGCCCAATGTAAAATTGCTCAATAAGCATCCCTTTAATATTCATTAGAATACCATGGTGGTGTTTCTACACACCCGATTTGCTAATCTGTGGGCGATACAAACTGGTATTGCTGGCCGATATAATGTAGTCCGGAAACATTAATTAGCGCATACCTCTGCCTCTCGTTATAGCCCACAAATGCTGCCATCGCTTCCCTAATACGCCTGCATCCATTTTTCGCACCTGCACTGGCAAGGGTTAACTTGTTGTGTTGCCATGCATGCCTGCCTAATGTGGTCCTGCAAGGAAGCAATCGGAAGGAAAGCTTCTTATCGCAAACATCACAGGGGGAACAAATGCTGCGACACAAAGAAATCAAAGCTCCTTTAACAATGGCAAATAAAACTTACAGAACGGTTTATCTCAACAGTTCCCACCTGCTAAATGTTATTGAAACACTTGTTTATATTTTTGTATAAATCCAGGTTACATTTGATTTGAAGAATTCTAAACTTTACCCCTGCATTCCTGTGCCTGAATAAAACAACAAATAACTACTGACACATACATTTACTTTTCACATTTAAAAGCTCCTCTGCCAATTCTTACTAGCTGCCAGATTAAAATAAAAAACAACTACTCAAACCTGCATTTACTTTCCTCATCAGTGATGTCATCAATGATATTTGTGATGTCATCTTTGATGTCCTGGGTGTTAGTCTTAGCAGTGCACATAGGTGGCGTGAGCTATGGTTGATTAGCTTACCATAACTGGTGAATATATGGGGGTTTTCGGTTTTACTTGTAACCATAACGTCCCTATAACAATGTTTTTTCAATGAATTTCATAGGTTTTTATTAGTGCAACTTAACCATAACATCCCTTTAACAAAGTTTTTTCACAGGTTTTAATGAATGCAACTTAACCATAACGTCCCTTTATCAAAGTTTTTTCACTGAATTTCATAGGTTTTTATTAATGAAACTTAACCATAACATCCCTTAATAATGTTTTTTCACACAATTTCATAGGTTTTTACCAGTGCACCCGAATTTTCTACAACTTCCTAATATCATACTTACACCCAATATAGCAGCATTTTCGTCCGATCTAGAAAGTTTCAACTTAAAACTGTGCCATTCCCCATCTCTTAGCAGCATTTTTAAGACATCCATGAACTTTATACATCTTTTTACACTGTTTTTTGTTTGCCGTTGTTCGTGGACTTTCCGGACAGTGTCACGTGACCATGCACACATGCGCATGCGTGATGAAGTGTTTGTGAGCTAGTCTATGCTTTACAAATGGGTTTGTGCTTCGCGAACCGTTCTAAACTCAATTTTCAGCCGATCTAGGAAGTTTCAAGCTGAAAGTTTACCCATGAACAGCTCCTAGGCCTATTTTTACTGATTTTCAATCTGCGATCCAGGAGAGAGAACATGCTTGGAAGAATATTAGCACAACTACTATTACTTCAAATAAGGCTTCAGCCATAGCCGTCCCTCCTCCCCAGGAGCCACCACAACCACCACTGCCAGCTCGAGGGCCTGGACAACAGAAAACGTGCAAAGATAGAGAAAAGAATAAAGAGGACCAGGAAGATGAGATAGATAAAATGCCTACCTCCAGCACCTAAAGAGAAACATGGGTGTGGTGGTTCTTTACCACCATTGGGGTGTACCAAAGGCTAAGGCTTCCAAGGTGAAATACACTGAGTGCAACGTTGTACTCAGTCGTGGACAACCTGGGCAGTACTCCTGCGGGACCACCTCCATGTGCTGCGACAACAAATCCGACCACTGGTATGATCTGAGAAAGGCTGTTTCTTTCTCAGGAAGTAGTAGTCTGTCTTCCTCTACCTCATCTTCCTCAACCAATACTGCAAACACACAGGCAACTCCTGCTGGAGAGATCTCACCAGCTACCTTGCAAGCCATAAAAGAAGCTGTTGATCCATATATTTCCAAGACAACAGCACTCTGTGTATACTGCAACACACCACTGCAAGTGCTTTCGAGGCTGCAATCAAGGAGCATGAGAAACACTGCCCCTTACCTTAGATTTAAGGCACACCAAACATCTTCCCCTGTCCACCTGCCCCTCCATATCTGTCATGGGTCCCCCTTCCTTCATTTCCCTCCCCAGCCTACGTCCTGGCCTCTCCTGCAACCCCCCCACAAAAATACAAAATCAAAAAACACCAAAAAAGGTTCCTTTTCGAGCCACCTCTCACAGTTAAAAATAGAACAAAAAACATCTCACAGACTCCATATACTTTACATTTCTGAATAAAGTAGTTAGATTCTCCAACATTTCCATTACCATGTTGTTACATGCTAATGTAAATAATGGGCAATTGTGTAGTAGAGAAAAAAAAACAGAAACATTTTTCTTTTACGAATTCTTTTCTCTAGCATACAATAAAGACCATAAACTATGTACCTTCATACCTATCTGTGGTCTCTGCAGTCCCGTTTCTAAGCCAGGCATCATTAAAATACCCAAATGGCACGTGCACACCATCACACAGCCCAGCCCTTCTACCCTTTTTTACTTTTATGTTTCTAACTCTCCCTCATTGCCTGCTTTCAAACACACACACATCCATCCAGCCAGCAATCACTTCCAAAAAATCTACATATAACCCTATCAACATATTAAAGTTCCACACACCAACTGCCACTACATTTCCCTTACTTATACAAAATAAGTGTACACAGTTCTGCTGTAAATGGACATATGCATTGTGCAGTGAGAGAAGTGCATGAATAGAAGGAGTACAGAGGGGTAACTTCTAAATGGAGCCTGGGAAGGAAGTGCCAAGCAGTACTAAAGGCAGACACCACTGCCTAAGTCCTGTAGCAGAGCAGTCCCAAGAGTGGGGTGCGCAGCTGCCAGGCGGCGGGTCTGCATGCACAATGCTGAAGAAAGGATGGGGTTCTGTTGTCAACTAAGTATAGGGCCTACAACCTGGAAATGTAAATCTCTTGCAACATTTTTGCTACAGAGAATTAACTCAAAACATGCATCAGTCAACAGATCCCACATATGCTAACATTTAAAAAAACATTAGAACTGGTCTGGTTACTAAAGATGCAAAATCCAACTTAAAAACTAGAGTAATCCATGACCTATATGGGAAAAACACATCTACTCCTGATGTCATGGAACAATTAACTCAAGAAAATATAAAATGCATATCCTTAATGCCAACCCTTCCAAGCTGTAGTAAATTCAATGATACAATGTTGAAAAAAGAAATGCAACCCATAGTGCATATCAGCTCCACAGACAAACTAGAAGTGCACAGCATGACACTCTTGTGTCAACAAGCAACAGCACGACTAAATAGCTTAGAAAACTGTATCTCCAACACAGTTAGATTAGAAAATGTATTATCTCTGTGTCTAAACTGCAGAGTAATGCTAAAACGTAACCTTGACGTTGAACAAGGTTGAGTCAATGGAGCAATTGGTACAGTTGTTGGCTCCCACACATTTTCACATGAGAACATTCAGTTTGTCAACATCCGCTTTGCCAAACTTTCAGAAGTTAAGCAAATAGGCCTTACAATTGCACTTTTCCTTCTTTTCAAAGACATGTACATACACAGAGAACACTTTTCTCTATCTCTTGCATATGCTGTCACTATTCATGAATCACAAAGGTCTAACCCTTCAACACACATTGATTGACACTGGCAGCACAGTCTTCAAAGAAGGTATAGTTAGATACCACTTTCACATCTCTGTACACTCAACGGTCTATCCCTAGTTAACTTTGATGCAAACAAAGTCAACACTGACATTCCTCGAACACTAGAATACAACAGGCTGTGTGCACTGTACACCCCCACCTAGCTATGTACCCTGTACCAAAAAAATAAAACTTTAAAGGAAAATGAATACAAACAGAACCCATAGCACATCTCCCAGCAGCACCGCTGAACAAAGAAAGAACTACTACTCTATCACATAATATAACCACAGAATTCGCTAGTGCGAAAAGAACAGCATGCACATCAGAAAACTAAGAGACAAATGGCTCTTGTAAAAAAACAACAGCAAGCCCATCAAATAATACAGAGGAAAAACTCTCTGGTCCATTTAAATTGAAAAACACAACTGGAGTAAACTGTTGTGCAAATGTAGAAATCAATCTGCTCTTCCAATTGCGACCAATTGTTCACAGAATTTACTTAAATGGCTCGGAACAGTTATGTTTGCAAATGCTCATCCTTCATAGAAATGCCACAAATAATCCTTACACTGCTTATAGTGTCTCAGGTATGAGGCAAAAATTACACTGCATGCAGGAATGGTAAAATTCTCCATAAAAACACAGGAAGATCCACAAGAATTCCTAATGTACTAGAAACCCAAAACATCTCTCTAAACTGGAAGATGTCATACATGTGGAAACCTACATGTACTCTGTGCAACCATATCTCACAAGAACACATCCCTAATGAACGATTTATGTATGTGTCCATACCAAATTCTGAATCCATTTCATTTCACCAGCTTCTCCAGATTGCAAATCATGGCATATTATGCCCTTTTTTCAATTCAGACAATCCTTCCAGCATACAAATAAACTCACATAGCCAATATGTCATACTAACGCTTCTAAAATATAAGGCAGATGGTACCAAAAATAACTGTAAGCTCACTAGCTTCACACACGGGCAAGTATCTCTTGGCAATAAAACGTTCACAACAGAAGGCATAATCTACCACACTGGTGCCACAACCACTTCAGGCCACTATACTTCATATGTCAAAAAAATAAGTGGTTGGTTTGAATGTAACGACACATCTGTCACTTCAAAACATAGGTTACTAGCAAATCTAACAAATGCCTACTTAATATTCCTTCAACCCAAATTTGCTCACTAAAGTATAGTACAATAAACAGTTAGAATATGCCAATGGGTATCTACCTACATCCATGATACTACAATAGTACATGTAATATTCAACACAGTTACAATACCCCAATGGGTATCTAACGACTTTAAAAATCCCCTTCATTCTAATAAACTTCAAATATGCCATAACACTTATTGTTACTGCAATACTTCATCTAAAATCTAAAATCCAATATAGCTAGAATACACCAAGGGGTATCCAACTCATTTAAACATATTCTTACTTACAACACACTTCAAACACACATCCTATCTCACTTAGTCTTACAACATATAACAATGCTACCACACACATGTACTCTGTAACATGTATATTCTTTAAAATGTAGTTTTTTTTTTAATCCACTATGATTTTTGTTCCCAATAACCCAATGATTATTTCAATTCAATATAACAAGCGTGTAACACACACTAATGTTGTACCACACATAGGTCCTCATTACAAGTTTGCTGGTCCGGTAACTACGGTACCAGTAATCTTGCCGGTACTGTAGTTACTGGACCGTCAAACTACGAGTTCTGCTAGCAGGTGCCTTCCCGCCTGACATGTCTGACCTGGCAGGCGGAACGGCACCCGCGAGCAGAGCATGTGGATGCACCGGCACCATTCTTGAATGGTGCCGGTGCATCCGACCACCCCATTCCCATTGAGCCCCATGGGGCTCAAATCGGAATGGGGAGCATTTAATTCCGGCGACCGCGAATGAGCAATTACCGGGTTCGGCGGGGCTGTAATGACCCGGTAATTGCCCATTCGCGGGTGCCGGAATATTTCGCAGGTTTGGCGGCAGCCTGCCGGTATTAGCGGCAAGGCTACCACCAAACTTGTAATGAGGTCCATAGTACTTACAATGTCCTGTTTATGAGGGTCTAAAAAGTAAATGTATATGTACAATTACATTTTTTAAACTATTTTGTTTTACACATACTGATTTTTTTCCACAGAAAAGGAACCAGAGATTCTAGCTTTATTTCCATATGCAGCTAAGTATCCGTACCTAGTGTTATCTTTCTTTTTTTTCTTCACCTACAGATACCATAAGCACTATCCTCAAATCTAATACAATCATAAATACCATATACACTTCAATTATATCATCTCATCATATTACAAATCATTTACACCATATTACATATACTGTACGCTCTGCCAACAGTACCTATATTTACTATACACATATTACTGTAGTGATTGTGACGAGTGCCCATATTCTTGGGAGCATGACCGTTTAGTGGTTGTGACCAGTGAACAGATGCGCATGGCTGTAGGCCATGCGCCGAAGAATCTGGCTACTGGTCACAACAAGTACATAAGGAACACCTTCAAATAGCAAGACTCATCTAGAACTGCCACAATCCCACTGCCATCAGCGGACATGTGTTTGTGTCCGCGGACAGGAACAGTGACTGCAGACATGGCGGCAGCAGCACGGTTTTCTTTACCTATTAAAACACCTCCCTATCAACTTTTTTCCATGCCACCACACTTTCCAGTCCCTCTTTTGAGCACAAAGTAACCGTAAATGCAATTTTCCAGACTTTTATTTCACTGCACTGTCTGCGGATAATGGCAGCTGTCCATGGATCCAATATGACGACAGTTTCAAAAATTCTGATACACCTCATGTTTTTGAACATCTAATCAGCATGTGTCTTTGGTGTCTGCAGACAACAAGCCACCCCCTGATTGGTCCATAGGTGTCCGCGGTCTTTGAATCAGGAAATTAGTCCACGGAATGGACCGAGATAATCCGTCTGCCGGTTTGGACTGTAGGAGAGAGCAACATTTTTTTCCCATTGTGCCTTTGATGATTTCAAAAATGTTGCGGCCCCCTCTATAACTTTGCCCCCTCTGGGCAGAACCACGCCAAACTTAGCAAAATCGTTCTGAGGTGGTCTTATATTTTTTTTGCAAAGTTTCATGAGGATTTGCTGAACTGCGCCAAAGTTAAAAGCCACCCAAAAGTGCTCTTTCTATGAGTTGAGCAACTTAACTATAAAAACAGGGCCACTATTGCAGGTCCTGTAACTACAGGGCCTGCACTAGCGGCCCTTAGTTACGGTTAGGTTGCTCAACCTGTAGGAAGACCACTTTTTAAGCAGGTTATAACTTTACCCCCCCTGGACAAATACTCAGAGAACTTCACAAAACATGTATATGGCCCGTCAGATTGATACTTCGAGGTTTAGTAAGGTTTTGTCAAGGGGGAGCCAAAGTTATGAGGGGGGTGCCAAAATGTTTGTGTTTTCCATAGATGCAATGGGAAAAAAATTTGCTCACACCTACAGCCCAAACCACTGGACGGACTTTAACCAAATGTGGCAGGAGCGGCGGCTTGGTCCCGAAAGCATGCTTTTGTAAATTTGGTGTAAATCCATCCAGTAGGTTTTTGTAAAACAACCTAAAAGTAGGTACAAAAAAATGTGTGATCTCTGGGTTCAGTCTGCAGCCCACTTCCCTTTTCAGTCTACGGACATGCCTTCCATTGGTCCGGGGTGCAGCGTGAGGTCCACGGACATCGGACTAGCCTGCTGATCGGATGGCGAAAAGAATGAGGTGTGTCAGATTTTTGGAAATGCCCGCCATGTTGGTTTCGGAGACATCCGCCTATGTCCCTGGACATCTTTCCTCTTTCATTTTCCTTTCTCTTTGACTCCTTTTCTCACTTCTCTTTTTCCTTTTTTCTCTTTCCTTACTTTTTCCTCCATCTGGATTTCCATTTGTCTTGTTGCTCTTTTTAAAATTAGGATGTTGTATTGCATTTGAATAAGTATTGTCCTGTATATTCTTATTATGATATTTTGCTATATTGTATATGTAAAAGCAAAATGTATAAATAAAACTATTAAAGAAAATTAAAACAACATTTCACTTGTCAAACTTATCAAACAATCTCTGGCGAGTTGAAGGGTGATGAGGATGGGATGGGATATGGCCTTAAAAAGCCCCAAAACTCCTGTTTTTCTTCACTGATGTCCACGAACAGCTGGGGACAGTCCTGTGATGTCCGCAAACATCTTAGATGTTTTTGGATGATCTATAACTTTGGGGCCGCTCAATGAAACTACATGATTACATTTCATTCTAGACCTGATTCTGAATGGTATTGGAAAGCATGGTGTTGTTTTGTCAAGAGGGAACAAACTTAGAGGGTGTCCCTAAATATTGTAAAGGCTTATCAATGTGGTGCCATTTGACAAATCTGCACAAACGTTTGCAAAACGATTTTAGATCTAGATAGACATGTTTTTGCAAAGTTTGGTCAGATTTTGTAAAGAGGTGGCACAATTAGAGGGGGGGGGCAAAATATTGTAAAGACTTATACATGTGCTGCCATTTGACGAATCTGCACAAAGGTTTGCAAAAAAGATTTTGGATCTAGATATAAATATTTTTGCAAGGTTTGGTGGGATCTTGTCAAGAGGGGGCTAAATTAGAGGGGCGTCTCAACATTTTTAGATGGTTTATAACTTTGTTGCCGTTTGACGAATGTGGACAAACGTTTTCAGAAAGATTATCGACCCAACCTTGAATGTTTGTGCAAAGTCTGAATGAATTTTGTCAAGTGGGGGCTAAGTTATTTGACTATTGTATGTACATACATAGTGACACTTTTGAAAAAATAAATCATGGGCAGATTTCCTCGTGTAAGGAGCTTTGACAAGGACCTGAAAGCCTGGTTTTGCAAATGTGTCCATGTTTTATTTTTTGACAAGTGTCATAATATAGGTACAAAAAATAGTGATATACCTTTGGTGACTGAGGTATAGCCTGTGGCCAAGGGCAGTGGCCATTTTGTTTGGGTCATGGCATAAGGTCATGACACAGACAATCTGGCTACTGGCCATGACCATGAGGGTCGACCAATGGCGTTAAAGTGGCCATGTCTACCAAGGACTGGTTATGTGGTAAGATTTTTCGAAATTGGGATAGGTTTGAAAGGGAAACAAAAATGTGCTCAGGGTAATACGCTCATAGGGTTCTCTCTTCGCCTTCTGCAGGGCGCCACGGAAAGGGAAGAGGGGCTCTGTACCAGTTTAGGAAGAAAAATCCTATTTTTTTAGCACCCCGTGTTACCGCTTTGGCATCCCAGGGTGCTAATGGCCGTCATCCCCCATTGCAGGGGCAGGAACGGGGGTAACGGTCCAGAGCCCTCGTTATCCGCCCATGGGCCAATAACTTGGGCTGCCAGGCCGTTATACCCATTCCAGTGCCAGGAACGGGGATGAATGGCACATTATTCCCATTAGCATAACACAAATGCTAATGGAAATGTTGGAAAATCGTATTCAGTCTATGCACTTTACTGAGAAATGCAAAGTAGATGGAGTCTATAAGATTAATATTCTAGTTCTATTTTTTAACTGAAAGGTGGTTCCTAAAGGAACCTTTCTTGTTGTTTTTTGATTACTTTTTTTGCAGGAGAGGTTAGAACGTAAGGCGTTGGGAGAAATGAGGGATGAGGCACCAAGCACTAATATGGAGAGGCAGGTGGACAGGGAAAGATGTTGTGCGTGTGTTACATCTAAGACAGTGTTTTTCATGCTCCTTGATTACAGCTTCAAAAGCACTTCGAAACTGCTCCACCATGCAGAGTGGTGTTTTACAATATATACAGTCGACTGTTGTCTTTGAAAGATAGGGATCAACAGCCTCTTTTATTGTTTGCAAGGTAGCTGATGAGATTTTGTGTCCCACAGAAGTAGGCTGTGTGGTTACAGTATTGGCTGAGGAAGATGAGGTGGAGGAAGACATCCCACTACTTGTTATTGTTATGGTTACAAGTAACAACAAGTTACAAGTAAAACCGAAAAACCTCAGAAATGCACCAGTTATGGTAAGCTAAGCAACCATAACCCCTGCCACCACCGTGCACTGCTAAGACAGACATCCAGGACATCAAAGATGACATCACAAATGTCATTGATGACATCACTAATGACATCACATGTGAAATTAATTTTGATGAGAAGTCCCTTCAAGGGGTTTTGTTTATAATATTGGTAACAAGATATCGGGTGATCGGGAGACCTATCATGAACTACTTAATCTATTACAAAATGTACACATCTAAACAAAACATTGTACTGGAGTGTTGTTGTTAATACAGGAACCTAATCATACATAAACATAGGCAATGGCTGCAACATGCACCATAGAAGTACAATATGTTTAATCTTGTAATTATGGATAGTAAAATAATGAATGCTACCCTATCAGAGTTTTGAATAATGTTAAACATTGAATAAATAGCTAACAATTCAAGACTTACTACACACTTGTGCTAGTATAAACAATACATATGAAGACCCACAATACATACAAATCAGCGGCACATACAGGGAAACTAAAGTAAGGAAGAACGTAGCAGCATCACCCACCAGAAAATGTGAATAACATTAAAGTTCATCTTCATGTATTCAAATTAATTGTGTGTTTGAGGCCTGCTTATTGCCCCATGTTGCTGAGACCAAACCCTAAGGAAAGTGCTTTAAAAACATACAAGGTTAATATTTAGATATATAGCACCTTTAGAATTTTAATATGCTGTCAGTGAACAAAACCACCTGGCCTAGATATGTCAGTGAACAAAAACAAGTGGCCCAGATATGTGATGTCATCAGTGTTGTCATCAATGACATGTGTGATGTCATCTTTGATGTCCTGGGTGTTAGTCTTAGCAGTGCACGGTGGTGGTGCGAATTTATGGTTGCTTAGATTACCCTAACTGGTTAATTTCTGCGGTTTTCCGGTTTTACTGGTAACCATAACATCCCTTTAACAATGTTTTGTCATTGAATTTCATAGGCTTTTATTAGTGCAACTGAACAATAACGTCCCTTTGACAAAGTTTTTTCAGTGAATATATATATATATATATATATATATATATATATATATATATATATATATATATATACAAAACCTATGGAATACCAAAGGTTTAGCAATCAAATAAAAAAGGCAACTTGGTACAGCAAATAATCACATTCAAATTAAGAAGTGCAGAGAAATAAATGGTCCTACCTTCTCAAAAACAGCAGTAAAATGCAGCCCAGAGATAGGAGAGAATGCCTGAGATTGGGTTTTAGGAAGAGACCCAGCTTGGGTCAGGATGAGTGGAGCAAATGGGGGGATGCTGAGGTAGGGGAACGAATGTAAGTAGTTTGAAAGGGGGCTGCCTGCACCAGGTACAGTTCATTCTACGCTGGCTTTGAGACTGTGGCTGAAGAAGGCTTTTCTATTTGCCATAACTGGCTATATTTATCTGCCAGCTGACACTATCACCAGTGATTCTGGAACCATTTGTCATAGAATGTGGGGGAAGAGAAAGTGTCCACCTTGGCATCATCAGTGAACAAGAGTCAGTCGGTCCCAGCATTCGCCTTGCCCTTGATGTGTCCCATTTGGTGTGGCTCTGCCTGAGGCTGGTACTGCCCATCATCCACCTGAACATGTGTGCCTCCATACTGACTTTCGAAACTCTGAGGGCGAAGAACTATCCATTGGAAAACTGCTGTTTCCTATTCCATCTGTCCTTCCCAATGCTTTGTTTGACCTCTTTTACCAGATGGATTTCAAACATTCTACCTTTTGCTTAGGCCCCTGTCTCTTGGAGTTTGGGCGGCATATAAATTATAGGATATCCCAGTGAAGTGGAAACTGGGTGCTATGTGAAAATGAAGACATGCAATGAAGAAGATAGTTATATTGAGACCTTTTAATGAAGGCCTGGATAGCTAACATAAACGCGTTGAAAGCACTATTTGCAAGGCATGGGGAACACTATCCTTGTACACAGTAGGTGCACAAACAGCAGAAGCCACTAGATGGCGCGATTCTATAGATAATAATGGAGTTTCCTATCTTTCCTATCCCTAAGGGCCCGACAAAAGAGAGCAATCGACTTGCATGCAATTTGTGCTGACCAAAAAAAAGAACATTTAGAAAAGAGACTAATACATTCAAGGGAAAATTAAGAATAGAGACTAATAACTGGCCTCTTTATGTTATTTTATGCTACGTGTCTCTTTATTTTATGTTTCTTTTAATCTATAGAAATATCGATGCATGATTTAAAAAGAATGTCGTAATTCATTTGTTAATTTTTCTTTTAAACAGTAAGGGGCACCATGAATACAGTCCACTATAGTAGATGTGAGTGCGGCTAAAGTGAAAAGAGTAGTATAACTTTTAAGAAAGCAGTAATGTTAGAAATTGGGCATGTGAGGAAGGATTTTAATGGTTTTGCGTCGACAGATACATTTGTGTCATTTTAAAAAACCGCTGTGGTCAGGGGGGTTATAAGGGGAAGCAGTTTCCTGATGGATACCTGCGTTTTTGGGCGATGGTCTTCCTAATAAAATATATTCAACACGTTTGCATGAAATCTCGCGAGTGCTGTGAACTGTCTTTTGAGTGGCGGTTTAGGAAGAACACAGCCAGTGAGTCCAGTGCTCATATCACAGAAACTTTACATCAGCTTAGTGCACATTTGAACAGTATTTGTCCATGTGCAAAGATGCATTAAAACATGTGTATTTTCACTAAGCTTCGCCTCAATGCAAATAGTGGTCAAACGTTTCTGTACTATGGCGCTCAGCTCAGTTTCTTTCAAGGGGTCATGGGCCTCAGAATTCCTTGGTGAGAACAGACGGTAAATTACCTTACTAGGACACCGATGTTTTAGAGATCAGGAAGTGTTTGCACCCACCTATCCTTCAAAAAGCTACTGATGTCTCAGAAACAAGGACTGGAAAAGTGCGCAGACAAATCATTTACAGTCATCTAATAAAGAGCAGAGCCGTAAAACAAGGCAATAGACAAGGCAATAGACAGGTGTAATGATATGATAGGTTATTTATTTATTTATTTATGTGTGTTTGCACCTTGGTTTACTTCTCCGGTCCTTTTTCTTTCCCTGTGAAAGAGACGAAGGGGTATGAAGAGGAATTAACGTGTCTGCGGTACCTTCCTCCTCCGCCTTCAAAGTACAATTCGTTTCACGCCTGGATGAGATTTTCAAGGAGACACAAAACAAATGTATTCATTTTTTAAATGTTTTAATTTTTGTTGTTTGTTTGTTAGGCGCTTATAGAAAAAGAAAATGCTATTTCAAAGCACTCACAAGGCAGCGAAGGAGCGAGGGAGGGAAAAATACATTTCAACACGATATTTAAGAGCAGAGGGGGGAGGGCTGAACCTACTATGCCTTGTGAGTATTCAGAACGTGCAAGTGCAGAAAGGTGCTGGTGAGTCCGAGCTCGTGGGTGAGCCATAGACGAAGTGCTAGGAATGTTGAGTGCAACAAGGCCGGGCCGCGGGGTGTAAGTGCGAGCCTCCAGAGCGGAGGGTTTTCACATGTAAAGTGCTGTGGAAAGACAGGAGCTGAGAAGAATTGGTGTGGGAGGTCAAGGCCCAAAGGATGCACAACGGCCAAGGACACTGATTCAGCAACTGTGTGATGAGCAGAGGAGAGAAGGCGGGAAGGAGGAGGAAAAGAGGAAAGTCTTAAGGAGCTTCTGGAATTTGAAAAGATCCTGCTCAAAGTGCAAAGGGAAGGGGAGGCTGCTCCATAGGAGGGAGCCCACAGAGGAAAGTGAGCGACGCCCGGCCCTCTGTTTAGCAAAATGCTTTGCACACAAAGAGTTGGTGCCAGAGAAAGGAATTGGTCTAGAGGGATAGTATTTAGTGAGATCAAGTGGAAGATAGTTTGGTCCCCGGGCCCAGACAGCCTTGTGGATGATGCAGAGGGATTTGAATTTAATCCGTGCAGCATCCGGGAGCCAGTGAAAGACTATTTAGTGCAGGAGAGATGCGGTCCATAGGCTTAAGGCCAAGGATAAGTCTCGCAGCTCTATTCTTGATAAGCTGGAGGGGTCGCAGAGTGGAAGAAGGAAGATTCAGGGGGAGGCTGTTACAGTAGTCAAGTCTAGTGGGAACCAGGGCTTAAATCACATGGAGCCTCTGAGGGAAAGTGAGAAAAGGTAAAATTCCTTTGAGAAGGAAGAGCTTATAGTTGGACTTATTGGCAATCTCCTTAGTGTGAGGGAGGAAGGAGAGAGATTAGTCGAAGATGACTCCAAAGTTTCTGGGTTCAGCTGAAGGCGCAGGGGGAGAGCCCAAGGATGGAGGCCAGACTGAGGGGAAGAAGGAGGGAGCAGGGGTCCCAATGGGATGGATCTCAGTTTTACAGGCGTTGAGGTATCATTGGAGGTGCACCAGGATTGGATGGCAGATAGTCAGGTATGATGGAGGGTGCAAGAGCGTCAGCAGGGAGTCTGAAGAAGAGCTGTGTGTCGTCTGCATAACACTGGAAGTTGGGGGAGAAAGAGGAGATGCAGTATGCAAGGAGAGCAAGGTAGATGTTAAAGAGACACAGGGGGAGTATATAGCCCCGGGGGACACCATAGGTGAGAAGAAGAGGCCCAAGATGACTTGGGAAGAGCGGTTAGTGAATAAAGAGGACAGCCAATCCAGTGCTCGTTCTGAGATACCAAGTGTACCGTCGAGCCTTTGTATGAGGATGGAATGGTTAACTGTGTCGAATGCAGAGGAGAGAT
Organism: Ambystoma mexicanum; assembly: GCF_040938575.1. NCBI lineage: Eukaryota > Metazoa > Chordata > Amphibia > Caudata > Ambystomatidae > Ambystoma > Ambystoma mexicanum. The sequence continues at coordinate 829,506,991 of NC_090939.1, forward strand.
CAAGAAGAATAAGGACCACTGGTGAGTTGGAGTCCAGAGTTGCGAGCATTTCTTCACGGGTGTTCAGAAGAGCAGTTTCTGCGCCTCTGGATGCTTGGAATCCAGATTGATGGTCGTGGAGGCCGCCAACAAGTTTAGTGTGAGAGTTGAGTTGGGGCAAGGCCAGCTTCTCATGCAGCTTCCCCAGGAAGGGGGTGATCAAGATAGGGCAATAGCTGGCAAGGCAGATAGGGTACGAGGATGTTTTTTTCAGGAGTGGGTGCACAAGGGAGTGCTTAAGGGGTGAGGGGAAAGATCCAGTGACAAAAGAGTGATTGCAGAAATCAGCAAGAGCAGGGGCAAGAGAGCCAATGCTATCGTTGATGGTCCTGGATGAGCAAGGGGAGACTTATTTAGAAGAGAAAAAAGGAAGGGTGAGGCATGCACTCCAATTCCTGGCCAATATACTACCTGAAAAAAGAAAAATGATAAATTTATTTAAATCCCAAAGTGTCCAATTCACTGGGTTAGATGCCAATTGCTGCAAAGATAAGGGTTAGATCCCAATTGTTGCAAAAATATTCACAGGGTTAGATCCCTTATGCTGCATTAGTACTGCTGTTCTCCTTCAAATATTCACAGGGTTGGATCCCTTACGCTGCGTTTGGGCTGCTGTTCTCCTCCTCCTAGCACTTTCGTGTCCCAACACTCTTCAGAGATGTTGTATTGCCTTTCACGTCAGGTGAATCCAATTAAATTGCTAATGCAGTCTCTAAGAATTATGGGAGCTGTAGTGAAATCATTTGTTCAATTCAGGTGACCAAGGAAAGAATCCCCTCCAGAGACTGCATTAGCAATTTAATTGGAACAGAGTACCAATGCAGTATAAGGGATCTAACCCTGCGAATAATTTTCCAACAATTGGGATCTAACCCTGTGAATATTTTTGCAACAATTTAGATCTAACCCAGTGAATTGGACACTTTGGGATTTAACCCATTTATTCTTTTTCTTTTTTCAGGTAGTATATTGGCCAAGAATTGGAGTGCGCGCCTCACCCCTCTTTTTTACATGTAATTTGTGGAGATCCGGACTCCAGAGGCTGCAGCACTGGGGACATTTTTTCCTACAGTGGAGAATCATAGTTATGGTTTTCCTCCCTCCCCCTGCTAAGGGTAAGATGTGTGCTCCTGGAGGGCAGTCTTTCCTTCGTCACCTGAATTGAACAAATTATTTCACTACAGCTCCCATAATTTCATAGAGACTGCATTAGCAATTTAATTGGATTCACCTGACGTGAAAGGCAACACAGCCTCTCTGAAGAGTGTTGGGACACGAAAGCGCTAGGTGGAGGAGAACAGCAGCCCAAATGCAGCATAAGGGATCCAACCCTGTGAATATTTTTGCAACAATTGGGATATAACTCTGTGAATATTTTTGCAACAATTGGGATCTAACCCAGTGAATGGGACACTTTGGGATTTAACCCATTTATTCTTTTTCTTTTTTCAGGTAGTATATTGGCCAGGAATTGGAGTGCGCGCCTCACCCCTCTTTTTTACATGCTATTAAGAAGAGACCTTCATGGAGCGGACAACTCTGGCAACTTCTTCAGGTGTGACAGGAGAGAAGGAGCAGAAGGAGGAAGGAGGAAGGAGGAAGGAGGAGAGAGGGGAGTGTGATGTGGGGGTGTGGGATGGGTTGTGATGGAGTGTAGAAAGGGTGGTCAGAATGTCCTGAGTTTTGGTGGCAAAGTGTGAGGCCAGTGCGCTGCAGAGGGCCTGGGAAGGAGAAGGGGAGGAGGAGACTGCAGAGGGCTGCCTAGTTCCCTGCAGATTATTAAATGTTCAGCAGAGTTATTTGATGCGCCAGAGACCCATGCCTGAATGTAGTCTCTTTTCTTTGCAAAGATGGCAAGTCTGTATTTCCTTTGGAACAGGCTGCAGCCAGTTTGTCGGAGGTTGAGCCTGAGGTTAGCCACTTCCATTCTGCTGCCCTGCACTTTCTTTCTGGCTTCAAGTTCGGTGTCTTACCAAGTGTTACGCTTTCAGGCAGGTTTCAGACGGGTCCTCATGACTGGGGCAAGAATGTCGAGAGTGTTGGTGATGGAAAGATGGAGGTTGCTGAGGGCAGAGTCAGAGGTGGGGGGTCGAGGGGGTGAAGGTGGAGAAGAAAGCAGCCACAGTCACTCATTTCATCGGGCGGATGTTAGTGAATGACGTTGGTGGCACTTTTGTGGGGGAATTCAGGGGACCAATGGAACCCACATGGGAGGAGAGGAGAGAGTGGTCTGAGCAGGAGAGAGAGCAGTGACTAATGAACGGAAGGGGAACACGCTGCAGTGTCCAAGACCTCCATTTTGAGCCAATTGGTAATGATAAAAACAGGCGTTATTTCAAATGTCACCAGTTTTTGCTGATTGCCTGATTACCGGTCATGAGATGTTTAGCCTGCTGAAATACTGCATGGGGCAAATACTGCACAATTGCAAGGTGAAATACCTAATACATTTTTGCCTCCACCGAAGATGTGAAAGTGTACATTTTAATAGCCCCCCTTTGACCCCTTGCCCGCTACCTCCAAAAATGAAAAACCTGGTGCAATTTCTGTGACGGGACAGACATCTGCTTGTGAAGACCCATAAGGGGGTTAAAATGTGGGCATAGCACATGCCTGCCATCTTGCCACCTTTCTGTGTAATGCCAGTAGGGTTTCAAAAGACCCTATTTTGCACTGTCTTACATGTGACAGTAAAGGTACGATCTGCGACTGTGGCCAGTCCGTTTACATTGGTCCCAGGAGGAAAGCTCAGCGGCAACGTGCTCGCCTTGGAAACAAGACGCCACGAAGCACCACAGGTTCAATTCCCGGGTCCGTGCCTAGAAACCTCTGGGTATTAAGCGCGTTATAAATACGCAACTAAGACATATTCCTGTAACAGCGCCTCGATGTTCCCAGGCTGTGTGAGAGCTTTAAAAATGCAAATTTAAATGTTTAAAAAAATGATCAAACCAGGATGGGATTTGTATGAAGAAAAAACAAACAAACAGCAACATACATATTTTCTGAAATACCGCATGCAGCATTTCTGAAAATCCACATTGGTTATTGCTGAAATGGTGGTAAAACCTTGACCATGTGGAGACCATCATATGCAGTAACAGGAACTGACACATGTGGTAATTTGGGGCAAAAAACGACGACCTGCGTGTAATCAGGCACAGAGTATGATATACCACGCTCTAGTGCTGTGGCTCTGTTTGAGAGTCGCTTTCATGGAAAGGTGGCATATCCTGTGTGCACTGCTTGGGGTGCATGCAGAGGCGTGGCTACACCCCCTCTTGTGTACTAAACTGAATATATGTAAAAGGAACATTCTGCATGGCAGTTTTAGTGAGGAAAATGTGGGACTTTTTTCAGTAGCAAAGATCCCTCTGCCATTTATACTGTTATTCTTGAGTTCAATCCCTATGTGAATAGACGCCATATTCCCTGAAGTGTGTTATTTATATGCGGTTATCTAAGCAGTTTCATACATGATTTAAAAGAGCGTATGTGACAATGAGGTGAGGGGGCGTTATTCCTTCAACATCGATATCCAAAGGAGTCTGTGATGGTCAGCCTACACAGAAAAGGCCAGGAAAAAGTGGCTGAGCTACAAGTCTTGGTCATAGACATGTGCAGAAGATGTACTGATTACGATGCACTACTCCGCTCTTAAATTAAAATGGCCTTTATCCCAGAATGGAACATCAAGGAGTAAAGATGCACAGAAAGTCTGCCTGGCTGCTCATGTGTAGAATGGGCCTTGGCAATCTGTTCCCTAAAGGAACCTTGCGCGAGCCACTACTGCTATTTCATCGATTTTGGCTATGGAGTGCAAAGCCATTTTATAGAGAATTGGCAGGACTAAGAGAGCTTTCTATTAGCTTGAATCTCAATAGTCCCAGTTCTATTCTTAAGAATTACAGTATGCACAAGGGCGTGCCATCTTTCAACGGAGTAAATCAAACATGTAGTGGACACCAAAGGACTATGTGGTCATTCATGTATAGAAAGAACCAGTATCTCTTGCTGATTCTATGAATGAACCTTCTACCTTTTCAGGGATTTGGGCTATTGGCAGAGTCTGCCACCTTAAGGAAAAGTGGTAAGAGTAGGAGCTCTTCCTAGGGGGTTAGAGATTTTAGAAATGTATGTATGTAAAGTGTCATTGGCCACCTTCTAAGGGTGTAAATCAAGTACTTAGTGTACCAAAGGATCGAATATGAGTCAGAAACTAGCTATAGGTGAATGCTCTTACTTTGTGGCATGTGCCATTGATGATGTCATCAAGATAGCTGTCAGTAAAGTTCATGCAAGCTTCAGTATCTCTGTTATCCTTGCACATATTTCAATTTCTTTGGTCTCATTTTAAAGATATTTTCAGGACGGAATAAGATGTCCTAACAACATTAACTCTGAAGTCAGTGACATCACAAAAATGTCCATATTTATAGGACATATATGCAACTACAGCACTATTGTTATACTCTGAGTTCTTAATTCTTTCCAATGATTCATTTTTATTATTTGTTTCAGGTACAACCATCTGACTGAAGTTATAGATGGTGTAATGCAGGTAGATCAACCAGCATCATCCAAACACAAGCACTCGAGTGGTAGAGACTTTCTTTTGTGTTTATTTTATCAACGCCAACAAAAGGAGGCTTTAGTTTAAAACTCAAAATGTACTGAAAAAAACTACTAGGTGATGTAAGAAGTAAACATGAGTGTAAAGACAGTGATGATAAAGTCTTTGCAGAACACTTTGAACACTGAACTGTAGTAAAAAGGAACCAATGTAATCCAAGGGGCATGTGTCCTGTTACAAGAAGTGCACACAGAAAGGTAAACTTGATAGACTACATCTCAGATACACACAACAGCTGACAGAAAATATGCGGTAAGACCTCAATGAGCAGGAAGGCACTTCTTTGTACAAGATCCCCAACTACCAGTTTGCAATTACAATCAAATGCTTCCTTTGTGATAGACCAGAATCTAGGAGGTATCGATTGCCAACTGAAAGCACTAAAGTTGCAAGTTAAACGATGCAGTTCATTTTTTTATCTTAAAAAAAGAAGAAAAAAACAATAAATAAAAGAAACATAAAAAAATTGAAAAAAATACATACAATTTAAAAACAATAAAACATTCACAAAAAACAATAGATTCAATTTAAAAAAATAAAAGTAAACGTTGCTTTTCAGATGAGTGAATATAGCCAAGGGAAACTGGTGTTGAGTGAGTGTATCTATCAAAAGGATGTTCATGCCTATGAGATGGCATATCACAAAAAAAGTGCTATGTTTAAAATGTATACAATGTCTTGCAAAGTGCAGAAAAACCTGCAACGCCACCGAATGGGCCAGAGTGTGCAAGTCGGGTACAATTCATTGACTGCTTATAGGAGGCCCTATTGGAAGGTAAGGTTAGCACATTGGCAGGTGCAGAGCAGCATTACATGAATGCCTGTTAATCAAAAGGTGTCAAAGAGGAATATCTGATGTCGAGAAAATCCCTAAAAAAACGCTTCAGATACATGAAAAGATGCTCAAACATGCAAAGATGTGGCTGAAATGTTCACCAAATAATTCAATAGACGTACTGGAAGTAGAATGAAATGCACCCAGTGTTTGACATATGCAAAGAACACTAAATCAAGAGTAAGGCAACGTAAAAGGCTCCAGGGAATTGCCTCCAAACCCCCCAAACCACTGCAAAATCATGTACAGCACAAACATAGCTAATGTTATTATGAAGACGCTACTTTCACAAAATAACACCAAAGATGAATTAACTGGTCACCAACCTCAAAATAAACGTTAGCATTCACACATGACCAAAAGACTTTGTAGTGTTGTGACACACAGAAGTGGTTACCTCTTATTATTATTTGGCCTGTCTTAGTATTGCACAAGAGGAAGCAGGCACAAAGCTAATTCTTCATGCCATTAGAACCACAGAAAAAGGAGCTATATGTTTTAAATATTTGTGCACAGGACACAGATGTTTTCATTCTTGGTATAAGGAGGTATCTCAAACTCCCCCTATGAATGTATTTTGTTTTTGCTTCAAACACACATTTTTTCAATTGCAAATACAGTCCAATCACTAGGCTCCTTGACGGATTCTGCTTTATCTGATTGCACAGGAAATGCGTCAAGGAAATCTAGAGTTTCATGCTGGAAAGCATTCACTACAGTTACAGAAGATACCCATTTGGCACTTACTTCACTGGGAACACAGGAGCAAATTCCTGAACTGAAATGGATAAACTGGAAAAATTAATTTACAAATTCTATCAGCCCAGAACCAGAATAACTAAACTTATAGGGTGTGCTGGACTATTTTTTCTAAGAAACAGATGATCTGGGAAAGGTTACTGCACATAAGAAGTGCTTACGTACCTGTAATGAAGAGAGCCAACTGCCTAATGAAGATCTGGAAGCAAGATGACCAATCACGACCAAGAGGTCCATCTACCATTGGTCATGGATGGAGAATAGAGGGTGGGGAAATAGCTCCCCTTCTTTGTGAAATGCCATGTGCTCCAGACTCCATTCTGCAGTAGATAAGATGTTTGTGTGTGAAGAACAGATGCAGTCCACCGTGTAAATGTCTAGCAAAGAACCTACCTTGTACAGAGATGTTAGTGTGGAGGAAATGATGAACTATGCGGTAATGATTCTCACACTTTACAAACTTAACAGACACTAACAGTGAGGATGATTTCAAGAAGAATGATTTTGGTCATAATTATTGACCTACTAAAGGATGCTATATACTTGTCCACACCTAACGTCCACGACTAACCAGGCCGAGTAACCCGGATAACACTAGGTACAACCACCCACATGCCACCATAAAACACAGGGTAGTCAGCCCCTGACCCAGAGAGGAGGCGAGATGGGCAGACAAACCGCAAACCAAGAATGCTTGCAGATATCATTAAGAGGCAACTAAAAACTCACACCAGAGACTCCACCAAACTGATTGACTTACTAACCCACTTCTGCTTCCTGCTCCACCAACATAACCAATGCCACTACACTATGGGCTAGCCACACTACACAAAATCACATCAAGAATCATTCTAATGTGCACACCCTACCATCCCTCTGAGATTCAGAAAGCACATTTAGAGGGAACTCCCCGGCACAAAGTCCATCAACTACACAACTACACACCGGCACAATCGATAGTCACACACCAATAGCCATCCACAACTCTGGACCCCTTATGGATACAACTAACCAGTGCGTACAACCACAATCCACCTTAACATCACACGACACGCACACCAACACAAACACTAGCACATATACGAGGCACTGAGTCTACCCATTCGGTTACAACACACAGGGCCTCCCGAACCAACTGCTACACGCAAAACAACGCTCACAGACACCAGTTTCTCCTGGTTCTGAACCTATCCTTTCATCCTATCCCCACTAACACACCCAGCAATACTCTCTTGCAGAATCACTTGAGCACCTGGAGACTGCCCTTGGGTGGTAGTGGTGCGCAGTACAACTCAACATTACATAACATATTTCAGCAATTTAGTTCTAGTATATAATCATATTGCAAAAGTTAATGGAACTGGCAGTTAAAAGTATAAATGAAGTTTCATAACATGAATATGGAGATTTTTGGGACACCATTCACTTCAGAGTAAATGTCGACTGGAACAGCCTTTTTATGCCTGAAAATATTTTTCAAATGAGACCTTAGAAATTCAAATCTGCAATATTGACGATATTCTAAATTTTGTTTGCGTCGATCTTGATGACATCATCAATCCTACACTGCACATACCTTAGAGTGACACCATTGACATTATTCAACTATTGATGCTTTCTGATGACCCAAGAGCAGTCCTCACTCAATGCACCACAGACCTACAACTGCTCCTCTACTTTGATGTAGTCCATCATTGCTTTAGGTTGGGGTCCTGAATTATCCTTTCTAGGCCCTCCTTCAAATGGTACAAGAGACATCTCACTGGGCACACAGATTTGAATGCAAAGACTTCAAAGTCACCCACTTCCATTAACACTCCCTTCTAATGGCATAGGAGTTACACAGCAGGGGAACATGGTACTTCCCTCTGAATGCATACTTTAGTTCTTTTATCATCTGTTTCAATGCCTTGCTCCTTGCAACAATAGGAAAACCGGCCAATCTTCCAACAGAAGTGTAGAGGGCAGTCTCAGGCTAGGCTGTCTCTCCTTCTGACCCTTCCTGTCTTGTAGGTCTCCTCTTAACTGTTCTAGGGGTATTCCTCCTTAGAGAAATTCTCACTAGTAGCCTCAGCCTCTAAATCGTTATCATCTGATAGGGCAATTCCTAGGATGCACCCAGCTAAAAGAACAAGACACATTCCAACCTTCCTCAATGATGCCACCCCTTTCCACTATAACAATACTTTAACTAAGGAAAGCCTCCCATGTTGTCCCATGAAAAGATCCACGAGTGAAAATGCGGTCACTGGATCCCTTATATCTGCGCTAGTAAACCTACATGTCCCAGCTGTTGTGGGAAAAGGTTCAGGATCCGTCAAATCAGTTCCCTTAGTCCTAAACATATAGCTTGTGTTGTGAGTCTTGGATTATGGTCTGACACAGGTCATCGATGCATGCCATTGGTACTCACTTGTCATTCAGCACTGAAGGGAAGATGCATGCATGCAGTTGTATCGGTTGACATTTGGGAAGCGTCTCCATTAGTCTCCACTCTGACACCAATGTATCTATTTTCCCGGGTATTTAGCGCAGGTTGTTGCTTTATTCCCACTCAATTCACTGACTTTCACACAGATAGCCAATGTTCTTCGATCTCCTTTCTCCATTGTAACCATGCTTGCGTGGGAATTTAGCAAATGTCTTTCTATCTCTAATTTGGTGGTGCCTCTAACTTAACATTAAATGGGTGACCAATAAAAGCTTAAACAGAACCCGATTATAGATAGTCCTACATACCGGGCACACAAGACAGTACTCTTTTCATGCTTACAAAGTAATCCAGAGCTATTGCAGTTCCCAACTGTAGGAATCTCATTTACATCTGGTAATGGTGAGTTCATTGATGTGAGTAGGCTTTTTCTTAAGATTTGCTCAAATCTCCTAGCTCCTGGGACAAACTGTTCTTCGATTTGAGCCTGCCTATTAAGAGGTGCTGTTGCTGGTCTCAGCAACAGCACCTCTTAATAGGCAGGCCCAAACCGAAGAGTCAAGACACCTCTAAGAGGCTTTGAGACTTCCAGTGGGATCTTCATTTACCGCTGCAGAGAATTGGTCTCTGTAAAGCACACCAGTATGCTGCATTGACACTGAGAATTTGTTATCCGTGGCGATGCACTTTCAGTGCATTAAAGGACTCTATTTCACGAGATGGGAAATGAGGGTCGCAACTCCTACCAGTAACTCTCCCATTTTAGCTCAGCAAAGCAACATTTGACCCGTCAGAGTTTGGGGACCTCCAGTATGATTTCCTTCTTGTCATCAATGAGTACATCTGGGGTCATTAGCAGTCCTCTGAGTTCACAGAGGGCCTGCACAGCACCAGGGGCTTAAAAGGGACCAAGGCCCCCGCCCCCCGGTTTCACGATTAACTATGATTCATACTTAGAATCATTAGAGCCATGCCATCTGGGCTGTCCATGCAAAGGGCACAATGAGTGACCACCCTCTGTTTTACGGGAGAAGTTCCATGATGAGGACCCTCAGCTAGATTGCTAGTCTTGGGTTGGCCTCTCCTGCCCTCTTGTTTGGAAATGTATCTTGGTATTTTGTATTGCACAAGCCTCTCTTATTGGAAGGAAGCCCCTCCTGATATATTCCTGCTCGGCCAGTCCTTAAATCCCTTGGTGGTAGAGTTTGTGCTTGACACTTTTAATTGCAGCCCCACACCGTTTCACCTGAGCGTGGTATCCACATTGCAGCCTGAAATTCCTGTTGTCTTCTGGTCGTGGTGTTGGCTGCGCTAGAATCAGCTGTGTGCACCTATTTCAATGATATTGTGATGTTAAACCAACATTTGAAATTGGTTTATCTTAAGGTGAGTAAACGCAGGGGGGGGAAGCTAAGCCTACAACACCAAAGAGAGAAATGTTTGAGTTTCCCAATAATGGGTTAGTTAACTCAAGACTGTCCCCCAAGCCCAAAAGAGGTGAAGGTTTTCTGATCCAATGTGCACTATCGATTGTTCAATGACACAATGATCTGGAAAATTGTTTGACCAATCAGTAACAAAATGAAAGCTGAAACAAAGGAACACATGACAGGGAAGATTAGATGCTCCCAATCAGGCTCTGCATATTGCTTCAGCGATTTCAATCGCTGATCCAGGAAGATCATTAATTGTAATTTATGCATCTGACATATGGCTTAGGCAATGTTAATTGAGTTGAAAGAAGCAGGTCGAGAATGTTAGATGGTGCGCCTTATCAAAAAAAGCTTCTGATGAAAATAGAAAAGCTGCAACTGTTGATGTCAAGTGTCTCCCTGCTCTGCTGGCCTTCATGAAGTTCTTTTTCTGCCTGCACTGATCATCATTTGGTGTTCCAAAAGACATCTCTTTTTTTTAATTGACTTCAAGCAATGAGATGATTTAACTGGAGATTTGCAGTAAGTGGATATATCCTATCAGGGGATCTCTGCCCTCGAGTACAGGATGGGAATGCAGGTTGTAAGTGTGATGTCACCATGAAGATCTTGCATAGAATTCATATTTCTGACTATGCCTATGGGAGTTGAAAGCAAACCTTTCGGAACGGAAGTGGGCAGAAGTGGTCTGTTATGGCAAAGTGGGGTGGAGCGTCTTGTCCCACTTACCATTGTTGTCGGAGGTGGAGCTAATCAGGAGAACATTCAAAACACTCAAATCAGCACAGAGCGTGGAATGGATGGAAGTGGGCAGAAGTAGTCTGTCGAGGGCAGAGAGAAGTATGGATTGGAAGAAAGCAAAAAAGGTACTTTTGCATTTTCGGACACTTCTGGAGCACCCCCCCCCCCCACAAGGCAATGCAGGTTGTTACAATGACTGCTAGGGTAATCCCCTTTGAGCCATGGTTTTCTACTCTACTACTATGTCTTCTTCCTCTATTCAGCTCTTGCCCACACCTTTGCCACGCAGCCCAACACCACTTTAACCACCTTCTCCCCCCCACTAACTGTAAGCTAAACACATAGCTTGACCAGTTGAGAACTTGAGACTGTTTGAGAACATCAGTGAGATTGCTGAGTCATCTTTACAAACCTCACTAAGTATGGTTGCAAGACGGGGACGTGGCTAAGCAGCCATGAAGTAGGACGTGACTTCAGTGGCTCCTGCAATCCGAGCACGATCCTTTCCAGAAACTGAGGTATAATGGATGCCTCTGCGTCTGTGCGTTCGGCATCGCTTGCATGAACATGAAGTGTATTGCCGGGCGAAGTTATAGAACTTGTGGTGCCCTCTGAACAAAAATTGAGCTGATCGAAGGCAGAGACCCAAAACAAAGAAAGAAAGGCCCAAGATGGTGGCGCAGATGAGACAGTGGTCTACAGTGCACCAGAGGTCATGGACACAAGTGATTTAGTGAGAACTCAGCCTAGTGAATTCCGCGCTGCACCAGCTACTGGAGCTGCGGAGCCGCCGACTAACCAGAGCGCTGAAAGCATGGCAGTGCAAAGTCCGAGAACACGCGACATAGCGTACTTATACATCTGTTTTTAGTGTGACCCTGGAAGCGCCTCAGAGGGACGACAACGAATACAGCAGAAGTCTGGCACTCATCATGGGAGATGCACATGAAACAATAGAGTATAAGGACCCACAGTTGGGAGTGCGGAAGTCCCGTTAATTGGCAACAGTAGCACCTGAGAAGCAAGCCCCATACGAGACAAAGGAGGTGGTCACAGCCAAAAAGGCAAGTCAGGCTGTAAAGTGAGGGACAGCGATGAGATAGCTACGGGAGTCTGTGCCATGCAGGGTGGAGGCGCATGGAATCAGCGCAGATGCTAAAAGATAGATCTGAGAAGCGCGGAAGCACAAAATATGTGTCATTAGTAGCAGAAAAGTTGGGGAACGGAAACAGCCCAGTTTGACCCAGCACAGTTGTAGTGAGGAGGTAAAGTGAGCTGAGACACCATAAGCGAATGAGGGGTCCGGTATGATAAACAGACCTAGCAAATGCCTCTGTGTGAACAACCAAACACTAGTTGATGATAGTCAGAGACTCCATTAGCAGGTAAATCAGACTATGATATGTGAAACAATAATACTAAATCTGCTCCTTTAGCTAAGGAGGCAAAGAAAACTAAAAACAGAAAGATGACAGTTACCGATAAATGCTCTGACATTACCCAAAAATAAATCAAGTGTAGCGATACTGGCAATAGCTAAAAAATATTAAAAAGCGGCACAACAGAAAAAAAATACAAAGTTACAAACTAAAGAAACAGGATCAACCTCTATCATTTGAACCTCTGGACACATTAGTTGATTTAAGTAAGCAGCAGAACAATGATCACTCTATATCTGTTGTTAGTGAAAAAACAACAATTAGTGCAAAACCTGTGATACCTATACCACTTGCGAATACCTTTGGTATAGTACCTATTAGACAGCACGAAAAAAAACAGAGACCAGAGATAATGGTTATGTCGGTGAAAGTCATTTCCTTACGCTTGATTAGAGGTGCGAGGAAATCGCTAAATCAGTACAATTATATCTTTCTCAACAGAATACGAAACAAGCTATATATATAACAACCAACCTAAAGAGAGCTACCCAAACAAGCATTTACAAGCTATTGCAATCAGTAGTGGAAACAAGAAGGCACAATCCCAGTTCTTACAATCTCCAAGTAAAGGGTTTTCAGAGAGAGCAATTACTCAAGACAAGAAGCCAAGCCTCCATCATTTAATCTTTCAATGTAGAAGCCACCCCTTCCCAGCATGTGACTTAAACAGAACCTGTGTCATGAATATACCAGGTGACATACCCGCCCTAGAAGATATATGTTCTAATGATATTGACCAAATTGAATTCATTCATGACCACAATGTGTCTTTAGTCAAACTGTGGATGAAATCAGGTCTAGTAATGAACATGCTATGGCAAGCTAGAGCAGAGCTATACACCCTGGGCTTTCTTTTGATTAACCACTCTGTTCTAGATCATCAACATATGGCCAATCACGGGAAACAATATATACATAACCAAGACACCCATCAAAATGAAATCTCATTTACTTTGAGATGTGGACAAAATCAGCCTAAAACGAGCCTATAATGAGTCTGTGACAATCAGAAGAACAATCCAGAATTTGTATTAACAATCCAAAGAATTCTGTACTTGATGTCTGGCTTCCTGGAACACCAGAGGACATAAGCATTTGACCAATACAAAACTGAATCTATTACGAGACTACGATATAGTGGTCCTACAGGAAGTCTGGTTAACCTTGTCGCCTGTCTGGGATCAGCATGTGCTATCTCTTATTCCAGCTAAATTACCTGTGAGAGGACGCCCTATGGCAGGCTTAATGGTGCAAACCTAATATAATGGATACTCCCAATTTTTTAAGGGGGATTAATTTCTCGGAATGGGAGGAAACTATGAGTTTATGCTACGGAGGTCTATGCTTTCCTCTCGGGTAGCACAAAAGAGGAGTGCATAGACTGCCGTACACCGGAAATGAGATTACGATACGAAACGGATCTGAAGATCTGACTACCGGGATCATAAACAATACAGCACCAGTGACTAACAAGAGACGCACTTTTTCACTATCCTTCGAATGCCAAGAAATACATCTGGCAACTGAAGAAAGCGTCACTATTTTGATGCAATCTCTGCTGCACTTTTTGAAAGAGCTTCCCATCGACACCATGTCGAACAAGAACCAGCATTGAGGCACACCTCGGTGATCCTTATCGGACAAGAAAGAATAATACGTCCCTTCCTCTAGAAAATTCAAGTTCCTCAGGATTAGTCAAGTTGCATGGGGACAAAATTGCTCACACCGGTGGTGGAAAACCTGCAAAATAGGTCTAGGGTACAAGACAGTATTATTACTGAATTGAAGAAATCAGTTCGTCCTGAAGAAGGCCTGAAATATCAAAGTATCAAGTGACACTAGAGATAGTGTCTAATGCAATTGTAATGGCCGAAACATGTCGACAATCTGATAAGATCTCTATTTGTCAAGAGTCTTTGTTAATCTAGTACAACTGACCCCTGTATGAATTGTATTTTCAATGGATATATTGAAGCTATTAATTATCTTGTTCTATTTTTGGTTTGCTTTTGATTTGTTTCTTGACTTTTCTGTGGTTTTAATGAATAATAAAAACAAAATTGAAAACTTTCTTTATCACTTCCTGTTGTGTGTTTGGTTCCAGAATATGTGGTTTCACTGTGTTGTGATTTACTACTGATTTAATATATTGCCTTTGTAAAAGCACCACCAACCCTACCCTTACCGATAAAGAGAGGGGTAGTCTTTTTCTCACCTTTATAGTACACTCAGGCTTAATGGTGGCCATGAAACCGACCTCCAATCTTTTCATTGAACCATGGGCATCGCCGAGTAGCTTCCTTCAATTGGTAAAATTAAAATCCAGTAAACAATCCATCTCTATAATAAATGCATTTTGGAATCATGTGAAAACTCAGGACAATGGGCCTCATTATAATGTTGGCAGATACGGTATGAACGGTACCGGTAAGGCACTGGCACCATTCATACCGTACCACCGCATTTTGAGTTCTGCTCGTGGGGTGCCTGACAGCCCGCCAGGTCTGACCTGGCGGGCTGTGCATCACCCACAAGCATAACTCGTAATTGCACTGGCACCGTAATCAATGGTGCCGGTGCAACCATGCTCCCCCCATTCTGCCCAATAGGGCAGAATGGGGATCAGGAGCCCGGCAATACCGCCACCCGCGAACGAGCAATTACCAGCCCATACTCGTAATAGGCCAGTTATTGCCCAATCGTGGGTGGGGTGCCAGTAGAGAGTAAAATAGGCACGGCTCCTGCCAAACTCGTAATGAGGCCCAATGACTTCCTCAAGGATCTAGAATCCTTCTTAATAACAGTGGACTCCTCCACTAATTACACTATTTTGGCCAGAGATTTGAACATCACATGTATAAAATAATCCCTGAAACCACTTACCTTTGTAACCATACGTTGGAACGCACTTATTAAAGAACGCCAATTATGTATGATAAATGGAAGCATGCAAGTGGATATTCCCCGACATCAGGTGGGACTTATTTATTATGTATATACAGATATAAGCCTTTTTAATCGGATCTCTAGTTTCTATGTTAAACCATAAACAGCCAGTGACCACAATTTATTATCAGTAACATGGAACTGGATTAATATTAAAAAGGATTTCAAACCATCTCTTGCCCGGGACATGATACTGTCCAATGGCAAGAATAGATTTTGATGGACACCTGATTCACTAAATAGCTTAAATAAGCTATTAACAAACCCATCCGATATTCAAGAATCTGATATCTCTGTTTATCTTGGAGTATATGCAGCTGCATTGCACATTTTTAAAATAAAAAAAAAACATTTGGCCTCTAAGATCACCATGACTAAACCTCACCCATATTCAGTCCCAGAAGAGGTGTGGATAATTTTCTATAAAACCCAATATGCAGCCTCTCCTCTATCAGGTCATACAGTCGACTTATCTCAGAATAATCATCTTGTCTTGCAGTTCAATGTGGATGACAAACTTTACTTCATCAGAAGATTAAGTTCATCCAGGGCCCCCGGCCCGAATGGTCTATAAAATCAAATGATCAAAGCACACCCGGAAACTTAGGCCAGTATATTAATGGCTATTCCACTTAGTCTATTCAAACTGGATGGCACCCTGCTTCGTGGAGGAAATCTATTGTGATTCATATTTATAAAAACAGTGACCGCTGTGACCCTGGAAATTATAGACTGATTACCTCATTAGAAGTCCCCAGGAAGTTGTTTGCTAGACTCATTCTGAGAGAGTTTAATCAGTGGATCTCAAATACTGATTTTCAAGACCCGAATCAAACAGGGTTTGTCCCAGGCCTGGGTACAGCGATAAACTTACACGTGAGTTTTACAAGCTAATGCGAAAGATCCACATTAAGGAATTCTTTGCACAACAACCCTCTGATTGCTCTCCGAACACCTGTGTTAACCATACTGGTCTTCCACCCCAGTCAACCTTCTATCCCCCTACACACTCATTCGCACCAGAGTCTGTGGTTTTCGAGAAAAGAGTATTAGCAAATAGAAGACTGCTTGAAAGTCACCAAGTAGGGTCTTTCATAATCTGTCCACATTGGAAAAACAAGCTCTTGCTAAACTTGAAAAAACAAATCCATTATTATTAAGAAAGCGGATAAGGGAGGGGGAATTGTTATCTTGAACCGGTTAGATTATGTGAATGAATGTAAAAGATAACTTATGAATGAGATCTACTACAAGAAATTGAGTAAGCACCCCACGGGGGAATTAGCTTCCTTAATAAAGTCACAAAAGCAAGAGATCGAGGATGGATCTGCCCACAGGAAAATGATTTTTTAATCAATAAAACTCTGTCTACTCTGAGTTTCTATTGCCTCCCGAAGATCCACAAAACCCTCAGTAATCCTCCAGGACGGCCAATTGTGGCAGGGATCAATTCCATTCTGGAAACACTCTCAATCTTTGCCGACTACTACTTAAAAGACAATGGCCCTCATTACGACCCTGGCGGAGTGGGTTTACGCCAGCGTTATTCGCGGCGGACCCGTCCGCCCTACTACCAGTTTGGACCTTGACCACTTGGTTGATACAATTTATATGTATTTTTCTAGATTCCATCATTCTACATTTGGATGTAAAGAATACAGACTTGATTACTAAAAATCAGCCTGCCAAAATACCACTACAACACCAACACGAGATAACAAATGTTTCACTGCAACGTGTTACACAGATTGACACTGTATTACCAATAAGTACTTTAGTTACTTATTTGGGTTTTTATCTGTTTATATCAACAGCAATCCTATGCCATTTACATAGCTACAGAGACGTTGAGGAATAATGTTCTTCAAGATGTTTTGTGTTAAAGTCTATGGGCCTCATTACGACCCTGGCGGAGTGGGTTTACGCCAGCGGTATTCGCGGCGGACCCGTCCGCCCTACTACGAGTTCCCGTAGCGCCATGGAACGTTTTCCGCCTGGTTTTTCCGGGCGGAGAAATCCATGGCGCTACGGGACCTTGATGTTAATTACGCCACCGTATTTTACGGTGGCGCAATTAACGCCTTCCCCACTCCCATTATACCCTATGGGGCAAAAATGGGAATGGGGAAGGGTAAAATGGGGAATGGGGATTTACCGCCCCGCCAAGGTCGGCATGGGGCGGAAAATCCGCCAACCTCCATGGCGCTATCGGCAGCTTTCCGCCGTGCTCCGCGGTGCATTTAGCACCGCGATTTCCGCCAGGGTCGTAATGAGGGCCAATGTGAAAAACATTAAATCATACTTGAAAGACACCAAAGATGTCATCAAGAAAATTGAGAACTTGGAATACAACAGAGAAACGCAACTCCTGATAGGTTTAGTATACCAACATACCCCAACAAGACACTATAGAAAAGATTGAAGAAATCCTCCTGATGCGGACTGACCAACATCCAGTACCAACCTCATTCATAATGTGGTGCATTGCTATGGCACTGACTAAAAACTTTTTTTAATTTGCTGGGGAATTCTACCAACATGTTGAAGGAACGGCTATGGGGGCCCCTATGGCCCCATGTTTAGCCAATCTATATGTTAATTTCTTTGAAAAAGAATACACTTATACACCTAATACATTTGAAAATAACATCAAAACATGGTTACGCTACATCGACGACGTGCTGGTCATTTGGCAAGGAACTCGGGAAACAGCAGTAGAATTCTTGAGATGGTTAAACACCCTGAATAGACATCTCCAATTTACGATGACAGTAGAAAAGGAAGCGATTAACTTTCTAAATCTCATACTGTATCATGAGGAGGGCAGAATACTCGTTAAACCTTTTCACAAAACCACAGAGAAAAACTCGCGCTTGCATTATCAGTCTCACCACGTTAAACCTTTGAAAGACAATCTGCACTACGGGCAGTTTTTGAGACTAGAACGCGATATTTCGAGCAAACAAGCCTTTGAAGAGGAAGCACAACATCTAAAAATAAAGTTGAAAAAGGGAGGATATCTGAAAAAGTTAATTAAAAAAGCAGCAAAACACACTTTTAATAATAACAGGGAAGCCCTCCTTGAAGACAAACCCAAGAAACAGTTAGATAATTGAATAGTGTGCGTCAACACTTTCACTGACCAGAGCCTTACCATCAGGAGTATCATTTCCAAACACTGGAAATTATTAAGAACTACGGAATCTGACCCAATGATGCCACTCTTTGCCTACACAAAGTCGAACTCTATAGGGAATAGTGTTAGTCATAGCAAGTATCGCTGCACTCCTCCACCACCTGTGAGTATCTCCAGTCAATGAGGTTTACCCCCCATAGTAGGTCACTATCCTTGTGGCCAATACGTGGCCTGCAAACTGACCTCTAAAAGCAAAAATGTCGATATAGGTGCGAATGGTTTGTGGACACAGAAAACAATTTCTAATTGCAACACAGATCATGTGGTATATATGATCACATGCCCATGTGGCCTACATTATATAGGCAAAACTGAACACAAAATCAAAACACGTATATGTGAACATAAGAGTTGGTTGAAAAATAAAATCATGCAAGCCCCGATGGTTAAGCATTTTGTTGAAACAAAATCATGCTTTGAGAGTTTCACCTGGACTGTGTTGTTGACAGTCAGAAGCGAAAACTCTGTAGCCAAAAGTAGAAAACTCCTAAAAAAGGAGCAAGAACTTATTTTCAAAAACCTGCTGTGATCTCAGAGGGTTGAATGAGGCCATAGAATGGCATAAGGTAATTTAGAGCAACTCCATAAGTCTTGATAACACTTGTTGTGTCCAGCAACCTTCCTGAAACAACTTTAGGATAGAACAGTACATCTACATATAGATCTCCTTCCCTGGTCCCCATGAGGCACCCCCATGACATAAGTGCTTGATTACGTTATTAAAATAACAAGGGGAGCCCTGGGAGACTCTCTGCCAGACATGAGTCCTGGTTACAAGAGCCTTACCCAGAGGCTTTAGCTCACTATCTTTCACATAGGAGAAATATCCTAAACATATCACTCTTTGTCCTGCCCTGGGGCAGTCCAGCACCGAAATGTAAGGCAATTGTCCTCAACAAGAGTACCAACAGCAACCCCAGACACGTGTTATTAAAACATTTGTTTATGATTAAGATCTAATAACTCAGGTCTCCATATGAGAATCTGTTATCTTTCATTAATATTTAATAGCGTGGCCCATTCGAACTTGGAACGGTGCTAAACCTTGAGAAAAGATGTGCGAGCAAGGATAGAAAGCGGTCTTAACCCCCAAGTCAACACTTAACAAATACATGGATACATTTTAAAAGAACTAGCACTATTTAGTTATAACAGAAGCGTGTAGATGGGATTTTTCCCTCTATCGCCACTGGATGACAGGGCCAACTCGAATACGGAATAGTGGTAAACACTAAGAAGGGATGGTTAAGTGAGACTGGAAAGTATTCCCATGCCTATAGTAAAGCCCCCTAAAATGGAGTTTGCCTAAGTTTTTGGTCGACGGTGGTGGCATACGTTGCATTCGGAACTCGAGGCAGAATCCCCCGCGTAAGCACTGACCCAAGGGGCCACCGGCATAGGAAGCGCAATTGCGCCCATACAAAAGGTAACAGTGCATCAATGAAGCGCTCGCCTTTCTAGTGTCTCGGCAGAGGGCGGTACCTTGTAATAGCATTACTGTGTGCTCAATACAGAAGTTTAGAACACCGCCAGAGAACCCCGTATTTTTCATCTCTTGACACACCGTTTTTGCTTAATGTCGCCCGTTTTTTAGGCACACCAGATATAGATGGAGCCGCCGTTTACTGTGGCAAAAGAAAAGGTTCTGCACTCGAATAGCCATGAGAAGCAGGTTTAAGGTAAATGGACACAGTCTGGGGATGAGTGTTGCTGTTCACACTGTAATTGACCAGAACTTGAAATGTAGAAATGATCAGTAGAAACCAGTTGAAGTCGAATATATGATCTGTTCCAAACCTCCGGCCCACTTCCAGGAGAGCAATCCTAAACCAATATCGATCGCCTCTAAGCGCTAGTTGCCATATTCCATTCACGCTGTCTTCCTTCCATCTTTTTAATTGATTCCTAAAACATTGATGATATGAGGTATCTTATGAACCACCAGAGACCTTGACCACTTGGTTGATACAATTTATATGTATTTTTCTAGATTCCATCATTCTACATTTGGATGTAAAGAATACAGACTTGATTACTAAAAATCAGCCTGCCAAAATACCACTACAACACCAACACGAGATAAATGTTTCACTGCAACGTGTTACACAGATTGACACTGTATTACCAATAAGTACTTTAGTTACTTATTTGGGTTTTTATCTGTTTATATCAACAGCAATCCTATGCCATTTACATAGCTACAGAGACGTTGAGGAATAATGTTCTTCAAGATGTTTTGTGTTAAAGTCTATGGGCCTCATTACGACCCTGGCGGAGTGGGTTTACGCCAGCGGTATTCGCGGCGGACCCGTCCGCCCTACTACGAGTTCCCGTAGCGCCATGGAGCGTTTTCCGCCTGGTTTTTCCGGGCGGAGAAATCCATGGCGCTACGGGACCTTGTTGTTAATTACGCCACCGTATTTTACGGTGGCGTAATTAACGCCTTCCCCACTCCCATTATACCCTATGGGGCAAAAATGGGAATGGGGAAGGGTAAAATGGGGAATGGGGATTTACCGCCCCGCCAAGGTCGGAATGGGGCGGTAAATCCGCCAACCCCCATGGCGCTATCGGCAGCTTTCCGCCGTGCTCCATGGTGCATTTAGCACCACGATTTCCGCCAGGGTCGTAATGAGGGCCTATGTGACCTACAACTATTTCCTCCTGAAGAAAGTTCTATACTAAAGTCAAAGAACTGAAACATGTTGAGGCATAATACCAGGACCTTGTAAACACTGGTTTTTGTACTAAGATTCTGCTATATCAGATTTCATGTTTAAAGTCTGTAATAATGAGACGATCTTGAATAAAACAGATCCCAAATGGCATCAGTAATGAATTTTGGTTTGATACTAACCCAATACGTCTAACTGTCACTAGCACTTTACTTTTTTAAATATAGGTGCATTTTTACTGTGTTTTTTCTAATCATTGTATCAAATGTATATATTTGTGTGAACAATTGTGTTGTGAATATCTGTTGAAATTGACAGGACTGCTGTTGTACATCTCCCCCTACCTTGTTGCTCTGTATACTCTACATGTGATACATGCCATACAACTTTAAGAACGCCAAAGAAAGCAACCTTTCTATATGGCTTTTATACATTTCCAAGCAGCCTTCGATTCCATATCCAGAGAATTATTAATGGGAAAGCTATCAAGAACTGCCTGTCCAGCTCATCTGCTATATTGGATTAATCAATTACACTCACAGACTACTGTCCAAATTGCTTCTCCTTAGACGGTAACTTGTCGAACCCTTAGGTTACAAGTTTCAACCCATAGGCGGCTCTAGCAGGCATGTATACTTTCATCTACACTTTTCAACTTTTTTATCGCACATATGCGACAGTCTTTTACATTGAGGTCATCTCGGATCTGCCCAAACTGGAAGGGTGTGTGATCCCCTGGTTGTTTTACACTGATGACCTTGTGTTGATAGCGAAAACTCCTAGGGGACTGCAGGCCTTGCTCTCCCAGTTGGATGACTATGTAAATGCTAATCAACTCAAGATTAATCAATCTAAATGCAAGATCATGATCGATGACCGTAAGAAAAATATGGGTTTTAGATGGACGCACCAAAAAAGTCAATTATGAACGGTCCAAGAATATAAATATCTCTGTCTTATCATTAGTAATCACCCCTCTGACAAACCTTATCATTTTGATCTACAACGCAAATTGAAAACGGCAATATCACAAGCATGCATCATATATGCTAGATATGGTACATTTTCAATTATACAGACTGTCACTTTTTTCAAACAAAAAGTTGTCCCTATCCTGACATATGGTGTGGAAACTAGAACATGGCAAACAGAGTTATATTGGCTAAGGATGGAGAGTCTCTTCAGGAGAAATGTCTTATCTCTACCTCAATCACCTTCCTTGTCTGCCATTCGACATGAACCAGGAATAGTTTCCCTACATGCTAAGTATAAATGAAAGCTGTTCCCACTATATAGGAAGTACCTGTTGTCTGCGAAGAACGACTATCTCATGAATATTCTATCCACTTATGTGATTACAACAGCGCACATTAAAATGCGAGCGTGGAGAATAAAAATTCAAGCATCTCTGAAAGCTGCAGGGATATCAGACTCCCTATTAATTACTAAACCTAACAGAGCCTAAACAAAATTCTGGCTTGAAGACTGGATCACAACAAGAGAGCGTTGTACCAAACTTAACTTATTTAAGGATCATGATTTTTTGACTAAGAACTTAAATGAAACAGAACCGTGTATGATTAGGTTTCCTGATCCTACGATGAGAAGATTATTCATGAGTTTTAGACTTCATCTGTAGCATACTATTGATGTTCCTCAAACATGTAAAAAAGTCATAAGGAAGAAAATGTTTGCAGATTCTGTTTAAATACGTCAACCTGAGACAATCAGACATTAATCTCTGAATGCCCTACTCTATGCAAAGTCAGGACAGAACATGTTTTTCATCTATTCCTCATCGTTTGTATAACAAATTCAGAATGTCTGTGGCAAGCATTACTTGACTGTCACAGAACTTCAACGAAACTAGCCCCTGTTAAGTGTTTACAATCGCTTAATATAGCATTTTTTTACTTTTGAGTAATGATAACACCTAGAAGCTTGCTCAGGACAAAGGCTAAATAATATTGGTGTCCTGCATCTGAGATTTCTTGAAAGATGTATAATTTACTTTCCTTCGTTGCTAATTTTTATGATGATCTTTTGACATTTATAAAAGCAGATGTGAAACCTATCAAATCTACTTTGAATACCTAGGAAATGGAGTGTTGTAAGTTTATTTTAACTTGTACTCTACTCAATTGATTTTTTTCATTTTAACTACATCTTGTGGTTTTTAAGAAGTCTTTTCTTTCTTAAGTTGTTTGATGAATATTTTGTTAATACATAAATTGAGACATTCTTTTCTTTTTTCTTTTACTGAGATGTAATATTTGAAAGGCTGTATTTTTCAGCTATAACAAATTAATAAAAAAAAAATAAGCAGGCTTGACGTGTAGCAAGTTACCTAAGGTGCTGTTACGGGCATATTGCAGAAGCAGCCCCGGAGGACCTGAGGAGCGGAGGCTGCGAGTGAACCCTCTGCTGGCGGAATTGCAGATGAAATAAATAAGAACAGTAAGAAGCCGCCAGCCGTGGTGGCGAGTGCGGAGCCATGCCGCATAGCAGCCAGCCTCTGGAACAGAGCCTGGTAGCAGTGAGAGGCTACGTAAAGGCTGGTACAAACCCCAACATGGAACATTATGGCCAAAAGGTACATGTGTGGCTGGCATAGCAGGAGGACACGGAGATGGGCTGCCTATGAAGAGCC
This sequence comes from Ambystoma mexicanum, assembly GCF_040938575.1. Classification (NCBI taxonomy): domain Eukaryota; kingdom Metazoa; phylum Chordata; class Amphibia; order Caudata; family Ambystomatidae; genus Ambystoma; species Ambystoma mexicanum. The sequence continues at coordinate 829,530,768 of NC_090939.1, forward strand.
CACGGTGCCAGAACAAAAATGATGGCAGACAGGCACTGCGTCTTGACGATTATCAGTGTCGGCTGGGTGCAACCACCAAGGTGGGAGCCCAACTAAAGCCACAGTACGGCTACAATCCAAGAGCGGCAGTACGCGACTTCAACAGGATTGCCCGATAAGGCGACGTGAGTGACCAATACCAAGAGTGAAACAACTGGAACTACAGAGGGATGATATGGAAAAGCTGGTACTAGCGAGTAGGAAAAGTGTATGGCTACTTCCTGCTTGGTTGCATAAATCAATATAGAGTGTTGATGATTGATGGTTTTATCCAAAAGAAGGTTCAGGCCGGATTCAAGAAGCCTAGAGCAGCCGGGCCCCAGCAGCCTAAAGGGTCTGCAGGACATGATTAGGCCACAACACGGAACAACATATGCGGCCATGAGGCATTTAGCCAACCAATCCATTGTTTTTAAGCACTAACTATCGTGGGGGACTGAATGCAAGTGGCCTGAGGCAGATTATGGACAAAACAACCAAGAAGTGCTGATACCATCCAAGAAGGCATAAGTAGCACCTGCCAACTATGCAGGAGTATTCAAGACACAGGCGGCAATACAGTGGCGAATCCCACTGCAAAGATCGATAAGCAGCAGAACCGACGCGTCCAAGCAGCACAACCATTGGGAGTGGAGTGGAAGAGTACGGCGACGACATATCATGGCATCTGAAACTCAGAGGAGCAAAGGGAAGCAACTTGCTTTGGAGGCATGTACCAAGACCACACACATGGCAGAGAACCTGCTCAATTGACCTCTATACCCTAGCGAGAACAGATGCTCGAGAAAGGAGATCAACAGATCCTAGACGCCATTGCATCTTTGAAGGAGTCTTTTGAGGCTAAAATAGATGCCATCAGCATAGATGTGAACTTGTTGAGACAAAATGTGCGGTCACATGCTGAACGCATGGGAATGCTGGAAAAGGAAGTGGCAGGGAACACAAGTGACTTGAAAGACGCTTGAAAAGTAGTTAAGGTACTGCAACAACAGGTGCATAATCTGGAGGACAGGGCCGAAGATGCAGAAGAAAGAGCTAGACGCAACAATGTAAGAATCATTGGGCTCCCAGAAGTAGAGGAAGTAATTAACCGGATTGACTATATGGAGTACCTGCTGCTGCAAGAAATCAGCCTAGGGGCCCTCACTCAAGGCTCCACAGTTGAGAGAGTGCATAAGACGCTGACAAGGAAACCGCCACTTGGGACCCCATCGAGGCCAATAATAGCACGGATACTGAACTACCGGGACAGGGAAAAGATATTGGAGTATTTCCGTAAAGGCGGGACAATTCAACAGGCATCGGCCACAATAACTGCATACCCGGACTACACCCTACAAGAACAGAAACAACGGATGAACTGTATAGCGTTCAAAAGGAGACTAAAAGCTGCAAATCTGAAGTATATGTAACTGTATCTGGCTAGACTGAAGACAATTCACAAAGGTCGGGCCATTTTCTTCGATAACCCGGAAGACACACATAGATGGATGGACACGCAGAATGTGCCATCTGAGATGAAGAGCGGAGGGAGTAATGATGTTTAGACACACGGCAAAGGTTACAACAACTACAGTGCAGCGGAAGATTGCAATGTAATAAATGGGAGGCGATCTGACCTCCAGATGGAAGCTTCAGGAATTAGGAGTCGCTAACTACAGGTGCCAACAACGTGGTGCCCATTGTAAGGTCACACTACGTAGAAGTCTCTTACACCTCAGACTGGATTTGTTTATTTTTGGATACTAGCAGTTATGTATCCGCCTACTGCGTCCACTCATTAGGACGAAACCCGGGAGTGAAGGCGAGATGTGGGAATACATGAGCACAATATATTGAGCTGGGCAGCTGTTGGGAGGGTAAGGGGTGTCTGAGAGTTAGGGTAGATAGTTGGGAGTTAGCCTATAGGACTGCAATTTGTGTGCTGGATTTGACCAACTCAAAATTGACATTGCACTCCTGAAAGAAACACACCTCACTAGAGAGAATCAGATTGCTCTTTCACCAGTATTGGGAGGGAGTGGCCAGCATCCTGTCTAAAGTTGGCCTGTCTCCGGACGCAGTTTCCCCCAAGGCATGCTTGCTAGGAATTTTCCCAAGACCAAAGCATGCAAGACATGTCAGCAAACTGAGGGACCTAGCACATATTTTGGTGAAGTGTAGGATAGCAATAGGGTGGAAAGCACGCAACGGACCAGTGATAGGCATGTGGCTGTGGGACCTCCAGAAATGGTCACTGGCAGAAACTGCTGAATGGCAGGAAGCATCCCGGCGGGGCCAAGAGGAACAGCATTTAGATTTAGCAGCTTGGAAACATATGCTACACGAACTGATAGCCTCTACACCGGAGGACACCCTGACACAGGTGCACGCACCAACAGAATCTGCGGAGTAGAGATACGATGATAGGTTCTAATCAGTCCCAGGCTCAATACATATAAACATGGTCAGTCGAATAGGCTGGGGGGGAGGAAGGGGCAAGAAGGGGGGAGGTTTGAACAGACAAAAATGCGATGTATCATTGGTGATTATTTACAATGTCTGTAAGTTATTTTGTGAAAAGCTAATACAAATTGTATAAAAGTATGGTTGCAAGGTGAGGCCTGCAAAGCCAGTCAGTCAGTGGGAAATATGGTGAATCAGGAGCTTGGGGAGGTGAGTACAACCCCAATTTCGAGGAACGATCAAATGGTGGCCGTTCTAATGTCCAATTTAGGTGCCACATCCAAACAAACACAACACTCCCAAGAGGAAGAAAACATTGCAGTCCTAGAAGAAGACGAGGGTAAGTGCTTTGGTGCATGAAACTGACATACTAAAATCTCACGAAATTCCAGGGTCACAGTTCCTCCCCACATCCCCCAACATGCCCAATCACTGGACAAACAATCAGAGATTCCTTTAAGGTTTCAGATCTACGTATTACTACAAAACAAAGGGAATTGATTTCCAGGGCAGCCCTTGATGTGTCTTACATGCATGACATTATCGATGGCAATGGTATGAATGACCTGATATAGATTTAACATACTGATTTCATGGCTCTAGAAGTAGAAGGACATCAGGGTAACAGTGTATTGCAACCCACATGTGACCCCTCAATCCAGAGATCACCTACTAACCTTACTAATATCATCAACAAGGAGACCCTACAGACCCCTGGGTCAAGAGTTACACACGATGAAACCTCTATTGATGAAAACTCCATCCATCAAACGCTGAGAGAAGTCGACGGACTGATTCGCCTGAATTCTCCAACTTTATCTGCCTTAAACATGGTTCCAAGTTCATTCGTTACACTGTATGACAATATTTGGGATGAGCTTGGGCTCATACGACTATGTTAGCGGACCTAAACCTGAAAATTTAAGAGATGGGTCCCACTAAAGGCTTGCATGCACCAGGTGAACAAATAAGGGCGCAAATTAGAGACCTTATGGACAAAGTAACATCCCACTCACCTATTGTAATCCTGTCAGACTCTGAGTAAGAAAATGGAGAGTCGAAAACTCGCAATGACAGAGGAGCCCCCCTAGCTGAGAAACCAAACGTGGTTGTTGCATCTCAGGATGCCGCAGCCTCCAACGGCCCTCAGAGAGCGTGCAGCCTCCAACGGCCCTCAGAGAGCGCACAGCCTCCAACGGCCCTCAGAGAGCAAAAGAGAGTAAGACAATAACCACTGGAAAAGATCAGGAGGCAGTGCCTAATCAGAAAAAGAAAACTAAGAATCAAAAAACTACACAAATGTGCAGTGTGAATATATGTAAAAAAAAATGTGTTCTTTGGGGGAGTGCCAGGTCAGAAGAAAAACAGAATGCATAAGAGTGAAATGTCTGCTCCTTTGTCACCAGTGCCTGAAAGAAAGGAAACTGAGTACGAAATGGAGGTTTGTGAATGTAGGAATGCAAATGTGAGTGGAAATGACAGAATCATAAAAGAAAGCAGCCACACCAAGGAAGATGCACCCCATTTATGTGGGGGCAGAACCCCTGGTCACTCACACCCAAAAAACCTGAGCAACATGTGAGTGAATGTCAAGAAAGTACCAATTTGACTGCCTCGTTTGCTACCCAAACGGGTTCTGAGCTCTTAGGGTTCAGGGGTCCCTTCCCTAATTCACCCTTGGTACCAACTGCTGCCTTACAGTCTTCTGTGAAGTGGCCCAAAACACAATCAACCTTGGAACTAAAAGAATACGAGGGCTTACATAGAACAGTGACAACTAGAAATGAAGTGGATTGTCAATCGACAATACTGAGTAATAACAGTTGTGGCTGTCGTAGGAATGTCATAATGTCACCTGGTAAAGTTCAAAAGGAAAGCAGTGGCAATCTGATTATAGAAACTGATAAAAGACCTGCTCACTGCAGAAAAACACCTACACACAACCCAACACAGGAAAGTGATATACTTATGGAACTTATGAAACAACCCTGTTAATTGGAGAAACACAACAGAATGCCCATTGCTAGGTGAAAATATGACCAATACGAAAGAAAACTGTTGCACGTGTCACCCAAAGCTTGATTATGAATATGAGAACAAAGGCACTAAATGTGACATGAGTCACCTAGACGAACTAAAACAACTCGTGTGACTCCCTGGTGACCAATGGAGATAAAAGCCCAATCGGTCACCTAGCGGCAGAACGTTGCTTCCTATAATATAGAAAGGAAACAAATGAGGGAGAAACTGTCTGCCCACCAGGCACATATGTAGTTGAGAGAGATTCGAATAGCAACGTAAGTCTGGGGGATTTGCATGACATGATGTACACACCACAGCTAGTGGTGGGTTTATGGTCAATCCATCGATTTCAAATGCATCGAAATGCATTTCCATCGATGCAAAAGCATGGAATGCCTTTCCATCGAAATGCTATCTTTTACATGTAAAAGTGCATGTCCATCGAAACCAGTCCATCGAATTTCTAAATGGACAAGTTTAGATGAATATGCACTTTTAAATGTAAAAAACAGCATTTCGAGGCATTTCTTTGTAACATTAAAACGTTACATGGAGCTGTCCAGTGCTGAAATCTTCAAAAGATTTTAGCACTGGCCAGCTTCATGTAATGTTGCATTTTTTGTGGGAGGGGGTTCCTCCCCAATCCTCCAACTCCCAAAACACCCCCTAACCCTAACCCAACTCAAACCCTAAACCTAATTCTAACCCTTGCCCCACACCTTACCTTAACCCTAAATGTACCCCTAACTCTTACCCTTGCCCTATCCCATACCCTAACCCTAACCCTAATTTTAAAATAAAAAAATCCATCGAATTTCCATGGAATTATATTCAATGAAAAGGCATTTCGATGGAAATGCTTTTCATTGGATTGAATTCGATGAAAGGTCTTCGATGCCTTGGATTTCGATGAAAAGACCAGATACCCTAGTGGTGTATGTGAGCAGATGTGAGATGAGAGATAAAAACACTCAATTGCTGAATACCCAGAATAGAGGCATGGTTTCAAATGTTGGTGCAACTTTGGAAAGTGAGAAAGTTTACATAAATGAACCTCATGAAACAGCTAGAATATATCAGGGACATGCCAGATCACACCACATACCTATACAAGAACTATGAAAGAAGCTCGCCTCACACTTAAAAACTGTGCCAAACTTAGTAGGTAAGTTTTTCTGAATTTATGAATCCTTGTTCAATGAAACATAATTGACAAACAGTGCCCTTTAGGATAACACGTGTTTCGACACATCAGTGTCCTTTTCAAATCAGAGCTAATACAAACTAATTCCCATATTACATGTTCCAATCTGTGAGCTCATTAATTCTCAGGTTAAATCCTCCTGTAAAACTTAGTCCTTAGTCTCCTTTTAAGAACTTGGTCACTCAAAAAAACATGGTATGAAAATCATGATCACCCACACTCTTGACCAAGAATATACGCTCTGCTTAAACAGAACTAATGCCATTCTGATTCTTGGTGAAATTCCAAACTAGGAGCCCTTGTATCTGCTGACATTAAGAGAATCGAATTTCCTGACAAGGGGGATACAAATTGTTGTATTTTGCATCTCAACTCAAGAATTATGTTCGACCTTATACTGTCTGAGAGGAAAAGAATATGTGATCTTGGTTTTGTGATTGCCTCAATGAATGAAGTACCAAAGGAAAGGGGAAAAGAGAGAATTGAGAGAAAAAGGGAACAGTTCTATATGAACGACATCCATGAGCAAGTACACCCCACAAATAAAAGAAGCACTAGTAAAACCAATTGGGCAGCCGTTGTCCCCACCCTGTGGCATAAATTGTGCTGGTAATCCTAAAATTGAAGGAATATGTAGTGACACAATTTTGTCTTGGAACATGGAATTTTAGAGACTTTTGCAAACTAACCCAGGACAAGGATCTATAAGCATCTATAAAGGATTACCCTATATTGTGTTTCCAGGAGACCAATGCTTTGGATGACCTTGTTTGGGATGGGCACGTGATATTTCAACAGAAGGCCATTAGAGGGAATGGTGGGCCATCAAGGGATCTGTGCACAATAATTAAACACAGCCATGGACAGCAACTATATTCTCCAATGAATGCAAAGGTGTATTGGGAGTAAACCTAAAAATGCAATTCGAGAATGCAGAACTGGACATACTTTTGGTGAATGTATATTGGCACCCTCGCCATTGTGAACTTTCCATTATGATAGGGAGACTGGAGAGACTCCTTGAAAGCTACAAGAAAGCTTTTGCTTTCTCTGAAATAAAAATGGTTGGGGATCTGAATGCGAATGGCCTTCCTGCCGGCATAGCCTTCAGAAAAAAACTAGATCTTACGAATCAGCATACACTACTTTTAATTGAATATGGCATTCAATGGAGGGACTTCTGGGAGGGTTGGGGTTTGATAGTCACCAATGGGCAAATTAACAGAGATCTGCCCCCCCCCCATACAATGTGAAATAGAGATAAATCAAGCTCTTGGCTTGATTATATAATGTCTCAGAAAATGTTTTTTCTATCTCAACCCTCATGGAAGTTATACATAACCCTGTTAGCGGTCATGATCTAGTAGCATTACACCTACATATCATGCTGAAGTTGTCCAAAATGACCCAATGTCGAAACCTCACCCTGAATCAACAGAAAAATAGACTCTCTTCGAATGCACAACGTTTAGAGAATTGCAATAGATTGATTGAAGATTTTTGGCATATTACTACCTATCAAGAACAAAAAAAAGAGCCTGTTGTTGGAGAACTTTTGTCCATTTGTAAGTGAGAAAACTGCTATTTTCCTAAACACTAAGTCAATCAAATTGTGCTCTCGTCGTCCACATGTCTACATAAAAGAAATTCAAGAAAGGAAAACCCTTATGCGTAAAATAATACGAAATTTGAGGTTAAGTCCACTGAATAACAATGAGAAAAAAGAACAAATTCGTAAGGAAAGACAGTCCTATAAAAACTGGATCAAAAGCCATAGGCATCTCCTATTGGAAAAAGATGGAGAAAAAATGCTGAGCGCGGTTGTTCAAAAACTAGCAAGAATTTCTGGAATATTGTCAACACAAGTACTAGACACGAGTCCATTGAAATTATGAACCCTATATCAGAAGTATTGTGCACACATTTTGAAGAACTCTATAAAAATGTGGGTGGTAAATCACAAAATTTAAATACTGGTGAATCCTGGAATTTAGACATCTCCTCAGAATCCATACTTAAAATCATAAAATCTTCTTATTCACGTGCACCAGGACACAATGACCTTTGTCGTCTTGTGTTGAAGAATAATCCAGAGACGTGGGCGAGAGTACTACATACCTTATTTAAAAACGTTCTGGTTAGCAAGGCCCTCCCTCTCTCCTGGTCCTCCTCAGTCATCGTTCCAATATACAAGAAAGATAGCAGAATGAACCCTGTGAGTTACCGTCCCATTGCTCTTCTTGATGTGGAGAGCAAAATATTTGCTCGATGTGTTCTGAGGAGCCTGGAAGAATGGATGGCCTCAACAGGAAGACTCTCCCAATATCAAACAGGCTTTAGGAAGGGAGCAGGGACCGATGCTAGCGGACTATACATACAGTCAATGATAGATCAATCATGTATCAAAGAGAACCACCTACTGTATGTAGCTGACATCGACCTTAGCTCGCATTTGACAAAGTAGATAGAGCAAGGTTGTGGTCTAAGTTACTTGATTGGAGAATTCCGATGCAGTTGCTTGATATCCTAATACAATTGCATAGCGATACAGAGGTGAGAGTGTGCCTAGGATTAAATGGTGAAGTGTCCAGGCCAATAAAAACAGATTGTAGTGTGAAGCATGGGTGTATCTTGGCAGCTTGCCTTTTCAACTTGTACCTATAAGATGTGGGTGACGCTCTTGAGGAAGCTTTGTTCCCTGCCCCGAGAGAAGCGGGAAAGCAGAGCTTCTGGGTCGCGTATGCTGATGATCTATTACTGTTAGACAGGATCCCGATTGGTCTACAAAGATTACTTAATGGTTTTTCTGAAAATGTAAAACTGAATAGCTTGTCAATCAATCAAATTAAATCAAATATATTGTGCTACACCGGGAAGAAATTTAAGAAAGCTGATTTTTGTTGGAAACTTGACTCAACAGCAATAGCAGTCACCCCACGAATTAAATATTTGGGGTTTACCCTTCTCAAACCTATAGAACACAAGATTGGGAAGTCAGCATTGTGGGTGCAAGGGACTCAATAAACAGGACAAATTAAATACATTTTTTCAAAAAAATCTGCCGTTTCACACACCAACCCCTCATACTATTTTACACAAGTAAAACGGTCCCGTCATTAATATATGGGCTAGAAATATACAGTCAGTTAGAGAAAATGGAATTGAATAAGTTACAAGGAAAGATCTGGAGGAAGGTGCTTTTGCTCCCATACTGCGCTCCTCTCTATATCCTTTGCTTCGAATTGGGATTGAACTCACTTCTCTTATTGGTACTGATGAAGAAGTTGCTCCTATTTCGGAAACTAATGATTAATTCACCAGACCTCTCTGTATTTGTATTTTATTATATTTTATATAGTGCTTTTGACCAAAGCGCTTCACAGAGAAACAATAACGGTACATTAAAATAGCAGTAGAAGGCGGTGTTCAGAGTCGACCAGTAACAATCAAACAGGTAAATAATGTGAGTGAATTTTTAAGGAAGAGCGAACGAAGAATAGGAGGTGATAGAATGGAGAGATACAGGAAGAAGATTCCAGTGGTGTGGGGCAAGAAGTTGGAAGGGTCGAAAACGAGAATGCGCACAAGGGGCACGAGGAACATTGAGTCAAAAAACAAAACAGCAAAACGGAGAGGTCGAGAAGGAGTATAGAATGAAAGAAGAGAATCAAGGTAATTGGGGGCGAGACCAAAAAGAGATTTGAACACGAGACAAAGGAAATTGTATTTGAGCTGGGAGTGAAAAGAAAGCAATCTGAGAGAATCAATAGAAGAAGAAATTGAGTCTCGGTAAGAGAGCAGACAAAGTGAGCGAATAGAAGAGTGATAGATAGATTTGAGAAGGACAAGACATGAACAGGGAAGACCAAAGAATAAAACAGAGCAGTAAAACAGTCGAGAAAAGACAAGTGAATAAACCAGAAGCTTAGTGGCATGAAAAGTAAGAAAAGGGTGAATTTTAGGTATGCTGTAAAAATGGAATCCACAGGCACGTGAGGTGAGAGAGATATGATGGGCGAAGGAAAGGTCAGAGCCAAAGGAATGACCAAGATTGCGAGAAGTAGAGGAGAAGGAGAGATTAGAGGGAGGAAACGAGATAGAGGGAGGGTAGACGGGAATGGAAGAACATTAGCGGGAAAGAAAAGGACTTCAGTCTTTCCGGCGTTTATAGTGAGAAAATGGGAAGTCATCCACGATTTGATGGCAGAGAGGCAAGATGAGAGGGTGAGATGAATGTCCGGTGTGAAAGATGAGAAGGAAAGAAAGACCTGGGTGTCATCGGCATAGAAGTGATGTGATACTCCGAAGGATGAGATAATAGGAGCGAGAAAAGAGGTATATAAGGAAAAAAGAAAAGGACCAAGAACAGACCCTTGTGGGACTCTGTGGGCGAGAGTGAGAAAAGGAGAGGTATTGCCGCTCCAGGATACAGCGAAAGTTTGATTAGATAAATAGAAAGAAAACCAGGATAGGACAGAACCTTGGAAACCAAAAGAAGAAAGAGAGTCAAGAAGCAAAGAGTGGTCCACCGTGTCGAAAGCAGCAGAAAGATCGAGATGAATGAGAACAGATGATTGTTTCGAGTAATGAACGGTGAGGAATGAGTTGAGTACAGAGGTCAGGGCTGTTTCAGTAGAGTGATGGGGCTGGCAACCAGACTGAGTGAGGGGAAGAAGGGATAGATCAAATACGAAAGATGGACACTCAAGAAGCTTATATAGAAAGGGTAAGAGAGATAAGGGACGAAACTTTGACACACAAAGAGGATTTGCTGTGGGTTTCTTAAGAATAGGAATAATAGTTGCGTGTTTGAAGGCTGAAGGAAATGTTCAAGTAGTGAGACAGATATTGAAAAAGGAGGTGAAAAAAGATACCAGGAATGGATAGACTTTAGGAATAAATAAAGGGAGAAGAGGATTGCTGGTATCAGCGGTAGGGTGAGTTTTGGCCAGAATAAGGGCCACGTCAGAGTTAGTTTCAGGGGTGAAGTTATAGACAGTAGTAGAGGGTACTGGGAAAGATAGAGAAGCATGCACTTGTATGCTGCAATAGGAGTGCAAATGTGGAATGGGACAGGAAAACCATTTCGCATTTTCTCTCAACAATGCCAACAAATAATGGGCAGGCTCGATACATCATCTGAGATGTTGCTCCTCCATCCAGAGAAAGCAAAAAGAAAAATCCTGGATTCAGACTGGGTGAATAAATGTGATGAGAGAGGAAAATTCAGGCTGACAAAAGAAATCAGCTTGGAGTGTAAAACAAGGGGAGCACTTGCGACCTACCTGAAACAATGCCCAGACAGGCATTTAAGTTAACTCTTCATACGATTCCGTTTTAATTTGTTATACACGCGGGAAAAATCAAAAATCAACTTTCATGTAATTGTTTTTTTAATAACACATACTGGTGCACCTAACCTCTAACACGATTACCTCTGCACTGTCTGGAATTTCAAACCAACTACTCCTGAAGCCCTGCAACTCTCTGACCCTCAACTAGTACATACCCAACAACACTGGCAGCCTCATAGCTGCTCCCCCCTCGTTCAGTCCCTGGATGTTTATTTAACAATTCAACATTCCTGTTTATTTTGCGTTTTCAAATTCGAGATTGTGTGTTTTCTAGATTTTTCATTGGACACTTACATCCTCATTCTATAGTTGCAGTAGGTGTCCGTGGTAGAAGCATAACCCGGGGACGAATGAGTTGGCCAAGCTGATGTCAGCCTGGCTACACCCCTGATCAATGCGTACACATGGACGGCCTGTCCATACTACTGGCAATGGCTCCTCCCTAACAGCTAGATCCATACACCATCCACTCGCCAGATTACTTGAGACTGGTGATCGGATCCCCACTGTTTCCTCACCTGGGTACTTGTAGATCCATTGATGACTATGAAGGAAGGATAGCACAGGGGCAACGTGCTGGTGTTGGAAACAAGACCATACAGAGCCACAGAGGTTCGAATCCGGAGCTGTGCTTCGAACCCAAGCTCAGGTATTAAGTGAGATATGAAACACTAACTAAATAAATAAATAAACATTGCTCTCCCTTCCCTGCTGTTAGATTCCCCACCCCCTTATTTCTCTGCTCCCTATCCTTGTATTTCCCCCATGATTAGCACTCCATTGCTTCCCAAAGCTAGGTCTGCGCCTAATAAAATAATATTAATACTCCAACTATGACGTGGATGTTTCCCAAGACTGTTAATGCGGGCATGTGAACATATATAAATTCAACCCACGCCAGAGCTGTGGCACACAAACCAAGAATTCCATAAATGAAATAACACATTTCAAAGTTAAAAATTCAAAATTTGAATCCATGGGGGGTCGATTTCGATAATCGTAGTCATTAGTTGCTAAATGTTATGACATTGTTTCTAATAACACGAACACTGCTTTATCCCAATCAGCACACATTTGGTGAAAGTGACAGGGCTTCATGCAAAATGTACCAATTAAGTAAAACTGATTCATATCTGAACTCAGTCTATTACAAGTGTCATTTTAACAATTAATTGGTCTCCCCTGTCCTCTCGTGACCTACATAAAAGATCAAAAAGCAATTACTGGGAAGAGGCACCACCGGAGCATAACAGCATTTACTGATCAAAAAAGTTCTACAAAAGCTTTCAACAGCAAGTCAGTGAAATTGTTTTACTTTCTTTTCACTGTACCGTGGGTGCCATTTCATTATTTGCAAACAAACGGACACCTATACGGCGTGTCTTAGAACAGAGAGAAATGTTTCACTCTAAGTTTTGTGCATATCACCTATTGAACAGCAAGTACCCTTTCACTTTTTCCCTGCATGGAAAAAAGTCTAACTGGGTTCATCTTAACTAAACCTGGGACTATCAGGATTACTGTTTATTTATTTATTTATTTATTTATTTATTTGTAATGTATATAGCGCACAAAACCCAGAGGCATCTAGGGGTTTTACTACTGATTGTACCCCTAGGTGCATCCATTCGGTAAACCGAGGCACGGCTTTGGGAATTTCTTGTAATATTTCTTAGTGAATTAAGTGCTTCCTTCAGAGATCTGTGCAACACCTGTGCACCTGCACATCCTAGCAGGGCCTACTCACCCCTCTATCTTTCTTAGCATGATACATTGGGCCTCATTACGACTTTGGCGGTAGCCATGCCCAGGCATGGCTGCCACCAAAACCGGGTCCGGGTTCCCTGAATGGGGAATTACCGGGCCATTCAAGTTTGGAGGGCCTGGTAATTCCTCCTTCAGAGAACCCGGGCCCAGAACTTCCCCATTCCCATTTGAGCCCCCATAGGGCTCAATGGGAATGGATGCAGGGAGCTAACAACGGGCCCATTACGACCGGCCCGTTGTCAGCTCCCTGGTCCCCCTTTACCAGGCGTCCTTACCGGGTCCCGCGAGGGAACCTCGTAATGAGGCGGAATGGGTTTAACGGGTCCGCCTCCATTAGCGGCACCCGTTAACCCATTCCGCCAAGGCTATAATGTGGCCCATTGAGTGCTATTAAGGTGGTTACTATTGACGGCTATTATCCAGCGCTTAGAAGCAGGAGGAATCTGGCATGAAGCACTAGATACAGATGTGATATTACTGTTATGTTCTCTGTTCCGTCACAGTGCACGCCTAATATTTGCTCAGTTGCACATCATTATGTTTTACTGTATTCTGTTTACGAAGCTGAACTTGAAAACGCAAACCTGGACTTAAAACATAACAAATCCAATTAATGGTATAAGCCAAAATGAAAATGTAAAACAGAAGGGGGGCTGGCATCCCTTATTTTCCACAAAAATGGCAACTGATATGGTTCCAGAGGGTCCATTTGCACAGTTTCTGTGCACAGCAAGAGAAGCCCGTGTCTGCCCTTCCCAAAAAACTACTGGCAAGGACTTGGGTCAGGTTGGAGCCCACTCAATGACTTGGGTCAGGTTGAAGCCCACTCATAGAAGAGTTCTTGCTGAATATCTGAATGCGGTCTTCTCTGCCAGATATTGTAGGGCATATCTGTTAACTTGAGTCCTTATGGGGTAACAGCCTGCTATTGACTGGAACCATTGCTATCGTCTAAATGAGAACAAGTGTTGGAATTTGTTTAGTCCACATCAAAGTGCCCTTTGGCATTTCAAACGTATTGTACCCATTCAATTCGATTGAGGTGAAGGCCTTGATGCAAAGCATTCATCTATCGTGGTAAAGGTTGCTGAATCCCCTTGCTTCACAGGTTAAGTTGGTGGAAAGACATCTTCCTCACTACACCAGTCTGTGAGCTCAGAGATATCCTAGTGCACCAAAGTATGGCGGGAACTAGCGTCGCCTTAGTTGCAATGGCCTTACTCCATATATCACAAGAACAGAAGGGCACTACCTATGTCCACATCAAACCACAGGAGATGATGAAGCAGTAGAAGTCAACAACCCAACTATCAATCTAACAGACCGATTCAATGATGAAGCAGCCTCGAAGGAACATCAACCAACTTGCGTCAATGCAGAAGTACCCCAATTGAACACCCACAAATCAAAACAGGGAACAACAAATGAACTGAACCACACCAAAAAGATCCACTGCAATCTAATCAATGCAAGGTCAATGTGCAAAGATGGCACAAAAAATCTACGACCTCCTAGGTATCGACATCCTATTCGTAACTGAAACATGGCTAGATGACAACTACAAGATCACTCTCAACAACTGTCTGCTTGATAACTTCAAGTGCGTCCAGGCAAACAGGGAAACCAAAAGAGCTGGCCGACTGGCAATAATACACAAGGAACACCTGGAAATTTAACTGGAAGACCCATTAAACATTGATAACTGTGAATCTCTAATCCTCCGCCTATCGACAAACCCCAGAACAAACCTGACATTCATACTATTATACAGACCCCCAACTTACGATGCAACCTTCATAAACGCCTTCACAGAAGCAATCACCAACTTAGCCATCAGGCACAATCACCTGATTATCCTCAGTGACTTCAACATCTGGTTCGATGAAGAAACCACAACCACACAAAAATCTCTACACAGCCAATTAGTAACAATGAAATTATATCAAGTAGTCAAAGGAGCAACCCACACGGCAGGACATACACTAGACGTAGTTTTCGCTAACAAAAACCTCGTCACCACGGCACCACCAATTCAGATCCTCTGGAGCGACCAGCTCATCATTCCCTTTGTAATCACACTGGAAACACCAATAATCAAGCAACAGGACAAGCCACCGATCATCATGAAAGAAACCAGGAGAACCATCAAAAACTGACACTTAACTGAACTACTGGAAATCAGCAAACCACAAGCAACAACTGAGGACGAAGCTGACCTAGACAAAAAAATAGAACTACTTCACAACTGGATCACGACAACAATAGACGAGATCGCCAAAGAAAAACATTTTACCATACACATATAGAACAACCCAAGAATTTAGACCAATGAGAGGAAAGGAAACAGCACTTCTCTCAATCTGGGATGACCTAAAGGCAAATGCAGACTCAGACAATAGTACCAATTTGATACTTCTAGACCTCTCAGACCTCTCAGCGGCATTCGACACAGTAAACCACGATATCCTCATCATGAGATTGGAAGAAATTGGAATCACCAACTGCACCTTACTATGGATCAAATCCTTCCTAACAAACAGAACAGAAACCATATGGATCAAACCTTTCAAATCCAACCCAAGAGAATCCTCATGCGAAGTACCACAATGGTCATCCTTCTCCCCGCTATTATTCAACATCTAAGTGTCTCAACTAATCAAGATCATTAGACATGGCCTCACCTGTAACAACTACGTGGACGACACACAACTAGTCTACAAAATACAAGACACACAAGAAGAAAACCCAATATTAGAGAACCGCCTTTGTGAAATCTACAACTGGATGAAATTGAACTACCTCCAACTCAACCCAGGCAAAACATAAATAGTGATCATCACAAAAATGAAGGAGACAACCACTACATCCTCTGGCCAACAGAACTTGGTACAACCTCAGCCCCATTGTCGATTGTAAAAAACCTGATGGAAAACAAACTTACTCTAGAGCCACAAGTAAATACTCTAATCAAGAAATTCTTCTTTCTCCTGTAAGCAATTAAAAGGATCCTACTATTGCTGTAATTCGTCAACAAAACACTCACTGTCATCGCTCTTGTGATGTCCAGAGTAGACTACACCAATAGCCTATATCTGGGCATGCCAGAACAACTTCTAAAAAAACTTCAATGCATACAAAATGCGGCGGCCAGACTGCTCCTCAAACTACCTCGTAGAGAACACATTACACCAGTGCTGAAAACACTACATTGGCTATCAATAAAACAGCGAATCAAGTTCAAATCAATGTGCATAATGCACAGAGCAATACACGGCCAAGGCGTAGAGTTCCTAAAAGAAAAATAAAAGTGGACTACCCAACAAGGTCACTCAGATCCATCAGCGACATCTGTTTGGAACCAAAACAATACAACAAAAGGACATTTGGAGGATCCTCTTTCTCTCACCTCGCCCCGCCCGGAACGAGCTAGCAAAGAACATACATAGCACAAGAGATCGCCTCCTAGTCAGAAAACTCCTCAAATATTGGCTCTTCACCCCATAACTAGAAAGAGTGCCTATGGGGGCACATACACAGCTGAAACAATGTTGAGAGAGGAAACCGATCATCCCATCTCCCTCAGCTACCGCCTATCAACTAAAGTAAGGGAAGCACAATCTACGGCATATCAACTTACTAATTGAAAGATAAATAAGCTAGAATCATACCAAAGAACGATCAAGCAGTGATTGGGATGGAAGGTTAAGGGTGATATGTCAATAACCCTTTGGCCTACAAAGTAAACACAGGCATCAATGGATCACCAACAGGAAATAGATAGGAAGGGAGCGGGTGATTGTAAAAATACAGCACCAATACCAGAGTGGAGGACAACACACGCCTCAACCTGGTACACAAAGGTCGGAAATAACACAGCTGGGAACTTGCCACGCCATCACTCCTAACAATTAGACGGGCTGGAAAGAAAAAGAGAAAGAATATGCCCACTCCGTAGGACAACTGGATACATAGAACAAGAATTATAAGGACTAAAATACATATAACCCACTAACCCAAAAGCTCAAATGTATGCATACTTAACTCACACAAAAATCCACACAACCACCCTCTTGCACGGCGAACCGCACGCACTTCACCACACTGCGACAACAAACAAAACATAACCCGCACCAACAGCACACAAGGACTCACATCGATCTGATATTCACACCCAAGCCCAGCGAGCAGTGAAAACCAAACTGAAGCTGCCAACAAGACATCACTTTTCTCACTTTCCTATTCCCTCTTCACCCGATTAACCCCCCCCACCTTCTTGTTTGCAGATCCGCCTGAGTGCCTGGGAACCAAGTCTGTTGGTGATGGTGCACGGTACAAATACCTTTAACATTAACATTAACAAACAAACCCTGTGGCTGCACTTTATACCAGAAGGAACAGAAAAACATGTATGTTGCCCTCTGTGCAGGTAGACAGCAGTGAAGTCATTTGGGGGTCACCAGGGGTCATAGTTGCGACCGCTGTGGTCTCCCTTGCTACCCCTAGAAAAAAAAGAAAAACATTTTTAACTTTATTTTTGTTTAACTTTTTATTTTTTGAAAATGTAAGCTCCTGGGCTGTGGCCAGTGTCATGTTGCTCTTTATTTTTGGAGGGGCTGACATTCTCGTTCAGGCCTCTTAAAAAAAAAAAAAACGGGGTTCCACAAGTGTATCACTTTGGGCAGTGACACTAAATAAGAAAGAATAGGAATAACACATATTTGTCTTTCTGGAATTCTATCCAATAATTGCCAGACTCATAAAGGTTTATTTCCAGGCACACTTCAGGTGATGAGTCACTGATTTAGCCTGTTTGTAAACACCTCAACTCAGCCTTTCACCCTTCTGAGGTCGATAAATTAGAACCAACACATTTTGGGTGATATTGTATGTATAAGCGCTTAAACGTAAGTGCTATATAATAACATATCATTATCATTTGGCCTTGAACTTCTGCTTGCATTCACAGTAATTTGGTAATATGGTCCTATACACACTGATATTAACGATACATATGGTGATCCATTCTTCTATGAAATGTATATAACATTATAGTGATATCACAACCATATTTCTCGTAGTGTAGTTAGGAACAATATGTGATGTCCCTTTCTGTTTTGTCAAAGGTTGAAAGGTTGTGATCCATCGCTCCTCGTGATGTCACTTCGAGGGGGGAGGGGGTCAAATGACATCACTTCCTGTGATGTCACCAGAGGTAAAAGGTCATGTGGTGTCACTTCCGCTACCCCTGGCATTTTGGTGAAATGACGTCCCTGACAGACAGGCCCGCAAGAAATAATCGCAGCAAAAATACATGCATTGAAACAGCTTCATTGCATGTTTTTGTGGTTCCCTTTTCTTCTGACTCCTATCACAGCATGATATTTTATTATAATACACGCCAATGGACAGGGCCAGTGCAAGGGTTTACGTCACCCAAGTTGGGTTGCCATTTGACAACCCCCTCCTTCCGTACAATGTGGCCAGATTTTTATGTTTTTAGTGCGAAAATGGGGCACTGTTTTGCCCCATGCTCGTTGCTCCCTGCGCAGCTGACCAGAATCATGTAATTGAAGTAATAAAAATGAATAACATTAATAAAAATAATACCCATAGATCCACATATTATATAGCGATATATGTCAGATTCCTCCCACTTCTTAGCGCTGTAACATTAGTGCTTATTGTGACCTAATTCAGTATTACTCAATGAATCAACCTCAGAAGGATAAAAGGCTGAGTCGACCTTTCCAGGTCTCGAGCTCGCAAAGGATTTTTTTTAGAACATCCACAGAACAAATGAAAGCACAATTTGCTACAATTTTAAATCTTTAGAATGAGTTGTCACAAATAAAAGCGGAAAAGGGCATGTTGACCCACAGTAGCGGTCTTTTTGAAGGGCTTTGTTTGGACCAAAGCACAACAGCAACACAAACGCGTAGGAGTCGAGTTAACCTCGTCTTGCTCTTTTATGTTCTGCTTTTAGAGGAGTTGTTGGGTCCGTCTACTTGTCATCTTGAATGTGTTCGTTGAACAAAGCTGCCTGGAAATGAGGCGACCGGCAGCAGTGGTGACTGGCTCCTCGTCCTCTCCATCGGTCAGTGTCAGGGCGTGGCTGGGAAGGGCTGTGGGGTAATGCTGCTGGTCGGGCATGGCTTGCCTTTTGCCTAAACTGCGCATGTCTGCACCGTGCAGCATGCAGCGCAAGCATGCACAGCAAATGTCCAAGTCAGGCAGCAGCTACTGACCCTGCTGTTGGCCTGTGTCTGCCACCTGCTCGCCACCGCAACCCTACATCAGTTAATGGGTGTGTTTTTGCCGTCGTAGTAGTGAGGGCGGCAGACACAGGCACAGCACAGCTCCACCATTGCTGTTGGGGGGCAGCCACGCCCCCCGCTCTCCTCGTTACCTTGTCATGGGGCCTCATGGACTGTGGGGGCTTCTGGGGGCTCTGCTACACCACTGCCCTCTACCACAAAGGCTCATTCGCCGTGCACAGCATGACACAGAAAGTGGTGATTTAAGTGGTCTGCAAGAAGCCTGATTTCTAGCCTGCCGACCTTTGCGACTCTCGTTGGAAAATAAAGTGATTAATAAAGGTAATTCCCCTGTAGTGGGGTGCGTCTACCCTAAACTCTCCAAAATTGGACTTAAGGAGCCAAGATTATTTAAGGGCAGCTAATTTCTAGTGATCTGGTGCTATAACCACTCTCACTTCAATATACTCTCTTAAAGTGGGCCCCCCTTACAATGGGGAGCAAAATTATCTATTTACTTCGAAATCACTCTGTGCCTTGTGCCTCAAATAAGGAGGTACTGGCATGGGCTGATCGGAGAGACATGGAATCCTATCCCTGCAAGTTTCAGGGTGTGGGGAGACTTCGCCTGTGTTTGAATCTACTCCCGAGGCGGCTCAACAGGACGTGGATGCTCCCGAAGGAGGTCCTCTCACTATGTGTAACCAGGGGTTGGGTTGTTCTGAGGAAGAGATGGTGATAGAACTAAGAACAAATTTGGGTGAACCCCTCCCCTAAGTCCCAAAGGGGAAAACCCCTCAAACAAACGAAAGAACTTAGACCCCATCTTAATGAAACCAATTGCAGGCCAGAAGATCACATATTTCTTTACGAGGTCCGGTACAAGTGCAAAAGTCCGATCCCTGATGCCAACGTGTGCTACAGCAGTTGCAGAGGAATCAAACATTAACGATCATACCTCACTGGAGGCAGTGGGTGAGACGGGCTACCTGTCATCCTGCTAAATAATGGAGGTGGACGGGGAGCAGGTTCTGAACTCTAGGCTCTCAAAAAGTATAATATTCTCTATTGTGGCGACGAATGTCCCGGAAAACCGAATCTATGTGATTACTGCGCTGCCCATAATGTCGACAATTAAATTGCTGACTCTCATTATGGCGCTGCGTGGTGATCACATAGATCACTGTGCCCGGCATTCCCGTAACCGGCTCCCTACATTACCCACATACCTGTTCGGCGGCACACCGTGAAGTGTGCCGCCGTCTCTCCTCCTACCGTGCGGCGTCAGTTTTCGCCCACTAACGTGGGTCTGAACTGGTGTAGCAGGTTCCTTTTTTTTTATTGTCCTTCTAACGGAAGCGGGGCACCCCTGAAATCCCTGACCCCCCACTACACCGACAAAGGGGAGCGGGTGGTCACCCCCACAACCCATGCTCCCATTAGTCGATGTAGTGGGGGTGTCGGCATTTCATTACCACGCAAAGGCGCAGTATAAATACGTGGGATTTTTGAGGGCGACATTTTGGTATAATTCCGGAACCCCTACAATGTTGACCAAAGGACTTTCATGTAGCAACTAATCGCCATGGCAGAACATGAGCAAGACATTAAAAGCTCCTCTTCATTATACTTTAAGGGAAGAGGATGAGAGAGTAAAGCTTACATCACCTTCAATTTCAGCATTGAACTCTGTGCTTAGTGCTTTTGTAGGGCTTCATGACAATATTAGAGATGAAGTCAGAGCGAGCACATACTTTCATAATAAGTGACATTTACTTGAAGTTGGAGATTTTGAAAAAATCTGTTCAGCCTTCAGAGTCTTCACTCCCCAAGACTGGCCTTCCAGATAGGCTCTTCCTCAGCATCAAAAGCCGTTGACACAATGCCTGATGTGACAAGTTCTGTGCCAGATTTATATCCGGTGACTACACTGCAAACCTTGAACTCCAATCAGGAAAGCAGACCCTTGATAGGAGACCACTCAGCTACCATAACAAGTAATAATGCCAACAACATACTGGCCGCACTTGGAACACGCAGCACAGTAGTAACGCAAGATTCGAAAAAGCAACTGGGGAGAAGGAATGCGAAACATTAGCAATGCAAGAGAAACTTGCGGACATTTCTGCAGGCAATTCACAATACTGAAGCAGCTGCTCTTTAGGCTCAGGCAATTCTTATGCTCTGATCTTTAGCCAATCTAAGCTGCCGGGAGAGGAAGTAAATTACAAGTAAAATGTCTTCTTGCTACAACCGTCTCCTAATAGGGCACCTGCTGCGTTGAAAGATTGCTGTGTAACCAAGTGTGATTTTGGGACCCAAACCACCTATATGTTGGAAGCCTGAGATTGTGCCATGCTTAACGCAAGCTGTTGTGACCATACCATAATGGATGTTTGAAAACAGGTTTTCTCTGAGAAAACCCTATCAAATGTAACCCCGAAGAGACAACAATCTAAGGGAGGAACTCCCTGAAGGAATATGAAAAGGAGCAAAAAGAGGAGTGGTGACGTTACGAAAGACGAGCGTGACGCACTGAGAATTCTGGCTGAAGAGAATCCATGGATTTTACAGAAACTGATGACAAAGTTAATAATCTAATTAACTTTCATATTCGAAAAGTAGATTGCACGTGTGCAAAGCACTGCAGATGACGCAAGCTGTTCAATAATTGTATAGATGCTGTATCGCAAGTAGATTGAGTAATCCTAGAAGCTGGCTATATATTGTGAATAGACTGCAGGCGAAGCCACCATTGTATAGAAACTGGACATCAGTGTCATGAATTTAGTAAGCCAGGACCCATGGAGAGAAAAGGCGAGAACTGTGTTGCAGCAAAAATAAGCTGAGATTGTGGAAACGAATGGCGAGGCTGTCTGGCCTGGTATCAAAGCTGAAGCAGCCACGGTCGGTTATCTATTCATGAAGGCCGTGAACGTGTTTTGCTGAATCTTCCCTTGTTAAGGTGCAAAGAAAGAACACAAAGGGTGCCAAGTTGTCTCCTGTCACGTGGCCAAGGATGGAAAAAGAGTTGAGCTTTAGTGAGTGCCTGCACTCCAATTTATTCCCAGAGACAAGGATACTTTGCAAGGACAAGTTCAAAGACAATCTTCTTGGCAGAAGGCATGTGTGAGGAGACATGTTGGGCGAATTGGGTGGGGAGGTAAAGTCAAGTTCACCTCCTGGCACCTGGGTCTGAGCTTACATGCTGCTAAGTGAACCGAATGTTCCAGACATGGCACAAGCGTGCCAACCAATTGTAGAGGGCCATATAACGAAGGGCCTTACACTTTGAAGACCAATGATAAACTGTATACTTAATAGTTTTGAAGATTACATGTATTAGAGGTAGGCATAAGTTGTCCACCTGACAGTGGGCAGCCAATCACAAAACTAGTCCCTATAGAAATTATATTTAGATGTCTCTCTTAACCAATCCCAACCCTTGATAGGTTTTCTATTATTTGCCACGTAGTATGACATCACTTCTGATGTATTTTTTGCATATAAGGATATTTTTATGAGAAAACCATTGAAAGGCTGAACGAACGTCCGTTGCTGTGCATTGCAACTCCCTATTTTAGTTAATTGTTAATAAAACAGTATCTTTACCATCTTTCTGAGTTACTTAAGGGCCATACGCTCATTCCGTATAAATGAACTAGAGAGGATGGTGTGATCTGCAAAGGCGGGGATTATTTGAAGGTTTTAACAACAAAGTAATCAGAGCCTCACAGATGGCAGCAAGTAAGAGTGATGAGATTCCAAGATTCCATACTGTTCACCTAGACTTTCTGAAACTGGGAGCAAGGAAGGCACCTATAGCGTTTAGATGGCAAACCATCCATCTCTCTGGAGTTTTAGAGGGCGGCAAAGGGTCAATAATGCAAACTATCTCTTGGAGCATGATGGGCTTATGAAGTGTGGTGAAAGCTGCAGAGGTGAGTTGTTCTAGAGGAATCACTTATATCCCCCTAAGGTCACTCTCTGCCGCGTTGTCATTATTGGTATAAAGCCAAAAGTTAAATTGAGTTATGATTGTATTGGTTTCCACTGAGGCAATATGCACCAGACCGTACTCATAGGATATCGCAGTGATACATTTGAGGCAATAGCTTTGCAAATGGTCTACCAGCCTATCACCCTCACCATACTTTCTGACCATTGCTGATTGTGATGGAAAGGTAATTCCTCTATCCTCTATTGAGCATAATTACAGCCAAATAGAATGTCAAATTGGGATGTTCCCAGTCGATGTAAGCTCAGTCTCCTAAGAGCACAAGAAGATCACAATCCCCCCCAGGTTCTCGGCAACAGTTTGACGTAGCCCATTCTCTGCCCAATGCACCCCAGTCCTTGCAGCAGTCCCGCTGACAATGAGGGAGGATTCATTGCACTGAAATGGGAGAGTTTTGTCTGAATAGTTGCGTGATAATAACAAACATTCAGATGTTTTTGACAGCATAGTAGAAGTAGAAGGGGCCAAAATCAACTCAATCCTTGAGTGTAGATCTTCCACCGGTGACTAGAATTAATTGTTGCGACAGCCTGGATGAAGGACTGTCCAGACCCTTACAAGTTCCACAAACGGCAGAGACTGAAGAGTGTCTCGTTGGTGGCCCTGGAGGATCTATCAGGGGAAACATCAAGAATGGTATTAAAGTCACCTTCCCAAATAAAATATGGCTCTAGAAAACTTTGACATTTGGCAGTTGCAAACCAGGATCATCGATGTTGGAGGCATGGATATTCGCCATCATTTTGCAAAGCCACTGAAGGAGTTCACAGACAATAACCTATGCCAACCATTAAAGGAGAAAAAGGCAATGGGCTTCATTATAAGTTTGGCTGTAGCCTTGCCGGTAAAACCGGCAGGCTGTCGCCAAACTTGAGAAAATTTCCGGCGGCCGCGAATGGGCAATTACCGGGTCATTACGGCCTTGCCGGACCTGGTAAATGTCCGTTTGCGGACGCCGGAATGAAATGCTCCCCATTCCCATTTGAGCCCCTAGGGCTCAATGGGAATGGGGAGGTCTGATGCATCGGCACCATTCAGAATAGTGCCGGTGCATCCGACATGCTCTGCTTGCGGGTGCCGGTACACCCGCCAGGTCCGACCTAGCGGGCGGGAAGGCACCCGTGAGCAGAACTCGTAGTTAGCAAGCTTACCGGTACCGTAGTTACCAGACCGGCAAACTTATAACGAGGCCCAATGACTTTCCAATCAAAATAGAAAATTACTCCGAACATGAGGAATGTGAGTTGTAGAATCAAGTTATGTCCCAGGATCAGGCAATAGGGTCAATAACAGGTCTGCAACAATGGGTCTCGTGGAGAAATGCAAGTTGTGTCCCTATCCTGTTTGGGTAGGGAGCAATGTTTCAGGCTGTGACACAAGTATTAAGACTCTGAATCTTACAACTAACATACGAGAAGGAGACAGGGCTGTTAGCTCTCTGAACTACAGCAAAACCAAAGGTTGGTGCCTGGAAGTTTTGACAAAATCATAACCACGTGCTCAACTCCGAGCAACCCTCCAGACCATCGTTTCTCAGCCTGCCAAGCCGTTACAGAAGGGGAAAGACCATGTGCAAATCAAGCTTTGTCCCACACGAAAACAGACAGTCCGGTCTGAACTGCTACGTCACATGCCTTCTGCTCGACACCACAAGCATCCCCAGACATGTTTTGGCCTCTCTGAACTACACCAGTCATCGACACACAGTAACAAATCCCTCAAGTGCGGCCACCCCACCATGGGAATAAACAGGGGTGGACTGGGAACTAAAAGAGGCCCTGGAAATAATTACAGGGCACCAAAACAGGCCCTGTAAATAATGTTCAAAGTGGCCCCATATGACACATTTTCAGCAAGCCCAATGCTTTTCCTATGAGAAAATTTGGAAATACCACACAAATGAGGCCCAGGGTGCAGAGGCCCACTGGGAAATCTCCTATAGGCCAGTCCACCCCTGGGAATAAACTGTACAAAGGCACTGTGGTCATTGTAACCTTTACAACCTCATAAGTATTTATAGCATCAAACAAGCGACACCCCCCGTATTGCAAATCCCCAAACTGCAATGAAAAACCTGCCACAGGCCTAATACAATCCAGGTACAGTGCTGCAAACAGGGCTGGTACATTGCATCCCAAAGAGTACTGAAAACACAATCTCTTTTAAAAAAAAGTGAGACATTTAGAACCAGTACCTGTTTGAAATGAAAGCAAAGCCATGGGCCCACTAATAACAGTAAAAGAGCTGGAGGGGCCTGAACTCAATGCAAACAACCCATCACTTTCCCAGAAAGTACAGTACACAGCCCCCCCTCCCCTGAATATGTGAGAACATTGTTGCCTAGCCCCTCCTGAAATCTGCGCCCAACAGCAAGGAACAAGAGATTGCCAACAGGAGGATAACGTGGGGAGCCAATGGCAATTACGTGCCTTCTGTCGCCGGAGGTAAGGAATGCAACTTGCAACAGAGCAACATTCCTAACATTAGTCTCTTCAGAGCACATCAAGAGGCCATCTTTTAATCAACGTATCGCGTAACAGACTGCTGGATTCCTTCGCGGGAACGGAATCAAAGGTGTGAGCAAGCAATGCAATGGGGCGTGTCTAACTTTATTTCGTTCATGTATATTGGGTATGCAGTGATTATGTCGAATAAAATAATACTGAAAAAATAATTAAAAATAAATATATGGGGGTTGGGGGTAAAGGGTAGTAAGGTTTGAGGGGTGGTTCGGGGTGGTGTTGGAGAAACGGCGTATGGTGGGGCGGGAACCCCAATTAAAAAAAATACATTGACATATTTTATTTTTTGGTATTATTTAATTCACTATTTTTTGATTCGTTGCAATCACGTGTAATCGTATATTGTCCATCTGTGATTCATTTGACTTATTTTTTCTTTTATTTATTTATGTCCCATGGTTTTCCCCCACATCTGTCCTATTTTTCACTTCAGTGCAACCCGAGCAAATAAAACAAACTTTATTTCAAATGTTCTAATCCCACACCCTGCTATGAAGACATGGGTTTCGCTTCGAACTGGGTCGGCGCAGAGAGGCCTTTACCACTCCCCGACATTACAATCTAAATTTCAATGTTCATCAGGGAGCCCACTTCTATGTCTAATTAATTTGGCCCATGTTATACGTCATTAAACATCTCTGTGGGGTAGAATATTTCATTATTCAATTTCCCAAAGGTTATGGAGTCATTTATGGTGATGCTGTCCTCTCTATGTTGATGCATACAGCAGGCCATAATTATTCCTGTTGAAAGAACAGAGAGTAATATCAGACGCACGGCAGTGGTAATGAAAGGTCCTGCCCCATGTCAGAGTGGGTGCACAGGGTGGCAGTTCGGTGCACTCCTTCAAAAGCCTGAGTGCTTCGCATTATTAAAGATCCCCTCTAATATATGCAACTCACTTTGAAAATCAGGACTTTTCTCCACCTGTGGCAGTAACTCTTGACAATTTCTCAAAACTGTATGGAATCATTTAAATCCAATTATGTTAAAAATCAGCATGCAGACCTACCTTCTGCTTCCTTTCTGCTTCCCAAAGATATAGGCGGTCAGTTTGTACTGAGAAAGATGGAAAATCAAAGCAGAGAATTGCTTGGCATGGGCAGAGTCCAATTCTAAGGCTGATCCAATGGCTGTAAGATCACATAGCAGCTGGCTTAAAACTTATTTTGTGATTGCAATGAGACTTCCGATGACATAGCGCTCATCCTCATTGGCTAATGTGTTGGCGAGCTGTGCCCCAGTAATAAGCCATGTTGCCCATTCCAAGTGACCCAAACAATCATTAGGGTCTAGCCTTGGATACTCCACATTGCAAGGGCTCTATTTGCTCGAACCCACACCCTGTCAGAGAGCTGCCTATTACCCCTCTTAGAGAAAAACATTTCCTGTTGCTGCGCCATTTAAGCACCAGCTCCTCTTGAACAATTTGGAAACTCAAAGGTAACCTCAAAGGCAGATAAAGGCATTGAGAAGGTGATGATACTCAATTATACTTTTAAAATAACATACCTATACTCCGACCTATCTATAGCTCACTAACTCGGTTAAACCATAAGGAGTGAGGAATTGCTTTGGTAACATTGCGAAATTCAGAGACTTCAAATTCCTGTAACGCTGACTGTTGTATTATGTAACAGGTTATGTTTTCCCTACCATTTGTGTACAGGCAAAATACCTGAGATTCATTACAATATAATCTATTAGTCAATGTGGTTTTCAGTGAGGTTAAATAAGTTATCCAACAAAAAAAAAACATTTCAAAAGACTTGGGGCTGATTTATAGAAAAAGTGCAAAGACCCAGCAAAGAACTATGCACGTAAAACAACTCTGCACCCACTTGCGCGCAAAAGTATCTCGTTATTGAAGAAACTCACCTCAATCACACCACTCTGTACCGAACATGTAGTACACCGGCCACATATCCCCCTCCAACTGGAACAGCTAGGAGGACTGCTACAGCATCCATGTCCACAGCTCATCATAGGACTCACTGGTGCATCACACTAGGATGCACATCAACTGGACAGCATAACACAGCACCAGCATCACTGTGAACACAACATGTGGCATGGTAATGAAATGGATTGCAATGAACGTATCATTGTGCCCATGGGCCATTGCAAGGCCCTAAAGTGCTGTAGGTGAATACCCGTGGAGGACCCAAGCCTGAGACATCACAGATTGTACTGAGTCATATGTAATAGGTTTCTGTATAGTAGCCTGTACAAAGGAATGCAGTAAGGTAGTCAGGGGTGGCAAAGTCCCTGCAAGTGACACAAGTTCAACTGGCATGTGTCTGGCTGGTGAGAAGGCTGTCAGAGAGTGTGCAAGTCAGGGAGATGGAACATGTGACCAGGCAGACTTAAAATTAAAGAAACAGAGAATCCTGCATGTCAGAGGCCGATGTTCAGCATGATATGGGAGCAGGTTGTGGGTGATTACATATGTGTGAAGGTGGAGGGCTATGACTTGGTAGAGATACAGCTACAGAAGAATGAGTGCACACGTGATGAGTGTAGCCGACACATCCACAGTGAGGCCCAAACCCAATCAACAGTCACAGTTGAAATGCATCACAAAAGCATATCAAAAGTGAATTTGCACATGGACAAAAAGAGACTGCAACAAATGTGTGATCGTGAATCATAAACATGTATTACAACAAGCTCACAACAAAAACAAAACATGGGATAGGGTGAAATGTCCAGGGCTGAAACAAAAATAAAATCAAAAATGAAACCTAACACTAAGAACTATATACACAAGCAGCGGTTCTATATGTCCTTCAGCATGCCTTCCAGTGCAGAGTAAAATTCTGCATCTTCTGCCTGGTGGCGGGGCTCTGTTCTTTCCTGGAGATCTTGCAGGCCATCTATCACCCTCTCCTCTTCCTCCACCGAATCCCTGCAAACTGCCTCCAGGATGGCAGCCGGCCCCAATGACTGCCTCTATGACACCTCTGCCCTGGTGTTGGCAATCGTTGCCTCTCTAGCACGCTGCCTCTCTGCCATCAGCTGCCTGTGCTAATTTGTCCAGGTGTACACCAGCTGTCAAAGCCACCTCCTCTCCGGCCGCCAGATTCCAAACATGTCCTGCCTGAATTTCCTCCTCAGTGTTCATTAGCCCTGCATTGACTGCCTCTGCACACACCTTATCTCCTGCCGCCTGGCAGAGTGCGAGCTGCAGCAACTATGGAAAATGGGACAAAGAACATTGACATCAGTCATCGGTGTCAATGCATGTGGCAAACACAACATTAACAGTATCAATCATGCAGCATGTGTCCCCTCGATTCCACCGCTTCTCTCTTGCCTCCCTGCGCCCCCCTTTCTCCTCATCCCACTCTCTCCTCCTTCCCCATTGCACCAGACAATGTCTCTAGAGTATTCGCTCTATGAAAGTTTCCTCCATGCAGGTTCTCCCCTGCTCATCCAGAACTATCAAGGACATCTCCTCTCTTGCCCCTTGCCTGGCAGACCTCTGCAACCGCTCCTTTGTCACTGGTTCCTTCCCAGAACCACTCAAGCACTCTCGTGCACCCTCTGCTAAAAGAACCTGTCTGCAGACCCTTCATGTCTGGCCAACTATCACCCTATCTCTATTGTCCCTTTCTCAGGCAAACTCATGGAGAAGTTGGTCATCCCCCAACTGACCCACCACACCGAATCGGCCGACTGCCTCCATGATCAACAGTCTGGCTTCAGAGCATCAAGAGGCATGAAAGCTGCTCTCCTAAACACCCAATAAGACCTACTCTCAAACCAAGACTCTAGCTCTCCCTCCTTTCTGATCCTTCTCAATCTTTCTTCTGCCTTTGAAATGGTCAATCATGTCATCCTCATAAATAGTCTCTGTGATACCCTTTGTATCACTGACAGGGCACTGGTGTGGCTGACCTTCTTCCTTTCAAACTGACCCTCCCATATACAATGGGACCTTTCCTCTCCTCCACCTCACTCTCCACCTGTGGTGTCCCTCAGGGCTCTATCCTATCACCATGGCTCTTCAACATCTGCCTTGCTCCTCTGGTCCACCTGCTCTCCACTTTCTCTCCTCACGTTCAGTGCTATGCTGATGTCCCTCCACTCTCCTTTAAGCTTCCTTCCTCTACTGCTTCCCCTTCCTCTCTCATACCTGACTACCTGACTGCTATCCAGGTGTGGTGCTCTACTAACCATCTATGACCTAATGCCAGTAAGACAGAGATCCTTCTCATTGGGACGCCTAATCCTTATTTCCCCCCAATTTCTGGCCACCCTTTTTGGGTCTCTTCCCCTCACCCGCTTGTGAGGCTAAACACCTTGGGTCATCTTTGACTCCTCACTCCTTCTCCCCTCACATAATGGGCCTTGCCAAGAGGTCCAACTTTCAGCTTCACCTCCTCAGAGGCATTCTCACTTTCCTTACCTTCAACCAGAAGCTCAATGTCTCCAGAGCTCTGGCTCTCTCTAGGCTGGACTACTACAACAGTCTCTTCCTCAATCTGCCTCTTTCCTCCCTTCGTCCTCTTCAACTAATCCAGACTAGGGCTGCGAGACTTAACCTTGGCCTCAAACCTAGGGATCACATCTCTCCAGCCCTAAAATCTCTCCACTGGCACCCAGTGACTGCAAGGATCAAATTCAAGATCCTTTGCATCAACCAAAAGGCTGTCTGGGGCCTTAGACCTCTCTGCATCCTTCTTTATCTCCCTAAATACCTCCCTGCTAGAGTTCTTTGGTCCTCTAGCTCCAACTCTCCGCAGGTCAGGCGTTTCACCAAGCAGAGAGTCCGAGGTATATCCCTTTCCTCGACAGGAGTGGCCCTCTGGAATGGCCTCCCTGCCCCCCTCAGTCTTGAGCCGGAGCTCCTTAAATTCTGGAAACTTCTCAAGACTTTCCTTTTCTCCTCCTCCTTCCCTCTCCCCCTACCTTGCTAATCTGCCTCTGCCGCTGTGACTGGTGCCTGGTCCCTCATGAGTTCTTACATGGGCCTGGACCTTTCTGACCAGTCTCCTCCAGCATCCCTTACAGCACTTGCCCTCGGGCACCCTTCCTGACCGTGTCTTATCTGGTCCAGCCCATTCCACTGCACTTAGTCTTCCCTCCTCCACCTGTCTCCCTAGTACTTGTGGCTCTAATAAGCACTTACTCCCCCGCCCTGGACCCCCCAATCATGCACTTCCCCCCTCCCAGTCTCCCCCTTTCCAGCACTTCTCCCTACTTTCACCATCTCCCTTTGTACTTGCACAGTAAGAATGTGACATGGTCTAGTACGACCGTTTAATGTTGTTTTTCTCCTATGCGCACCCCCCGCTTTTTGCCTTTTGGCGCCCGGAAACACTTGTGTATAGGCCACATACAAATTTCCAAAAGTTCAAAAAGAAATAATTTTAAAAATAGCAACTGCCACATACACACAACACACACAAACACACTTGCACACCCATGCCATTGGCATGACTACTGACTCATGAGTGTAGGGACAACGATGAATCACTTACACGACACACGTACATGTCAGCGCAGCACATTGTCATGTGGCCACAAACACATTACCAAAAACATGCAATGCCAACATACCAATGCCAAAGTGACACACGTATGACATGTAGCCAGGGGCATGTGAACTGCACCTGGGCATCTGTCCACACAGTTACAGTCAGCAACATGCATCCCTGACAGCTTTATCTGAAAGCATGCAACATGTACCGGCACACATATCTGAAGCACAATCGCTTATGTTGTGTCGCCCAGCACATACATATTGCATAAACACAGGTCAACTTGTGCTTCAAATTCGAGTCGGATGACACATCACATCCCCATCCCTTAGAGGTCAATGCACCAACTTGACATTCACAAACATCCATGCACATGTGTCACTCTCAGCGGATGCGTGTGGATGGACATAGAGGTGTCCTTCATGCATGTCCCTCACATGGCCATAACATTGTAAGCCAACATCGATACTGTCCCTGTACTTGGTCGATGATCTCACATAGCATGTGCCCAAGTTCAACAAGTCACCTGGGACAAATAGTGCAAATACCCACGCATATGCCAGAAACTAATTTCTTCAAGCACATATGCCCAGCATTGGCATGTCACTGCATGATGCTACAGCTCGCACCTACACGCATGATGCATCCGGAATGGGGCACCTGCAATCATGCATGCCACATATACACCGGAGAGCACTACGGGAACTCACCAGCAGCTTCAAGATGTCGTTTCTACTCACAGATTTGAGTGCAGTTCTGGGTAGAAACTCTCACGGACCTGCAGCTGGATTGGTGACAACTGGTCGCAGTCTGCACGGTACACCTCCTCTGTGGGCTCTGTTGCAAGGGCTGCCTGCTCCTTTGCATGGCTGCGGATCTTGAGGTGCTCCCATTGCTTCATCACGGTCTTCAGTTTAGGGTCTGCCACCCCCTCTGCATTGATTTGATATGATAGTTTATTTATATAGTGCCTATACACAATGTGTTTCAAAGCGCTTCAAGGAACAAGGGAAAATACAATGACATTCTTGCAGGCCATGAACAGTAAGGATTTAAAATTAACTATCGTACTCAGCCTGATGACATTTCAGATAGTGCAAGTGCTAAGACATAGATAAGGAAGGGAGGGATAGAGTGGAAAGGAAATGGAAACAGACAGGTGACTACCGTACTAGGCCTGACGACGTTTCTGGTAGAGCTGGAGAAAAACAAAAGGTGAGGGAGAGGGATGCAGAAAGCGAGGGGAGGAACAAAACAAGTGACTATCGTACTTGGCCTGCGACATTTCAGATAGTGCTGGGAGGCCAGGGGGACATGTAAGGAGAGGGGGGAGGAGACAGATGTGGCAGATGTGATCTCTTCCCAGATCTGATGACTTCTGCCTCTACCCAGCTCCATTGCAGGTTTGAAGGGGGCATCATAGGCACCCAGGACCCGATCCACTAGGATGCCAACTTCAGTGCTGGTTAAGTTGGCAGCACTATGCCTTGCTGATGTGGGGGTGCCGCCCTCTACAGAAGATGTTGATGGTCCTGACATGGCAACCCCTGAGGCAGGTATGGCTTAGCTCGTCCCTGGATAGGTGCTGTGGACCTGTGGTGGTGTTGGTAGGGAGAGGTGGAAGTTCAGAATCACAGAGGAGGTGGTCACAGGCCCAACACAGGAGAACAGGCAGTTGCAGGAAAGCTGACACTCCAAGACAGTGCTTGTAGCAAGCAGCCACACACACTCAATGAGGCAGCAGAAGGTATTGAGTGTTTTAGACAATGCAGGGCCGGAAGAGGCAAAAGCAATGGCACACAGGCAGGAGGAACTATGGTGCGCGTCTCTCATCGGAGGCAGCAGAAAACAGAGTAAAGGCCCTTATCGTGTAAGTTACGTGCCAGGCACTGCATGCAGCATGCCTACGCAGCACATGGCAACGACAGTGATATTTAAGGGGTGCAATACGCATCACTGTTTGTGCGCGTACATTTTTACGCAGACACGCATTTGGGGGTGCTACACAAGCCATTTCCTTCAAGTAACACGTACTGCATTTTTCTTTTTGGGGTTTGCCTCGGCGCATACGCGCATGTATTTTTGTCCATTGTAAGACCTACGGTGTATCACGTACACAATATTTTTGTTTCAGGATGCCACTGAGTATCGCGTACTGCTTTTTTCTCTTTTTTCAAAGCTTGCTGGGTATCGCACATGCAATCTTTGGCTTGTAGGGTGCTTCTGTGCATCATGTACTGCATTTGGGGTACATTGGAGCATTGCTGGACCACGCATGTACGTAGTACATCACATAGACTGTTCCCTTCCTAATATTGCCCAGGAAAATATATTGATGTGCATTCCATTCATCCATTGTTCCTGCACCATGAGTGGTGATGCCCCAAAAGGGAAAGGGAGAAGATGGGGATATGGTGAGGACACATGTGTCACAGCCACAGGAGGCCATGATGTGCCTCAGGCAACAGGTGACCCGGCACCTGTACGTGGACAGGGTCACAGTCATACAGGTGAACCAGCACTAACTAGGGCCACTAAGTCCAAGAAGGGACTCCCTGCAGAGCAGGAAGGATCTCCACCCCAAGACACGGCACAGGAGAAGGGTCCACAGAGGAAGAAGCACTTCACTGATGTGGAGCTTCAGATCCTTGTAGACTATGTCATGGAACACCATCATGAGATGTACCAGTTTTCGGGCAGCACCCTAAACTCCCGCACAATGAATGGTGCATTGGCAGCATGCCATAGGACTCATCAATGCATGTGGTGTGGAGAGGCGCACTGATGAACGGGCCCAGAAGCGGATGAATGACATCACGCAAATGACCAAGAAGAAGCTCGTGGACAACCTGGCTTCCGCACTGGCCACTGGAGGGGGCGGAAGCAGAGGAGGAGCAGCTGACCCCAATTGAAGAGGCTGCAAGTACACTCATCAGCAGTGAGCATGTGCAAGGTGTGGGAGGCGTGGAGACCTATGTGGACAAATCTGGTGAATGGCATTTGTGTGCATCATATGTGTGGACAATTATGGTTGACCAACCCATATATGTGTAGTAGTTCAGCTGGCTGCAGTTGTCAGCCATCCTTGGCCAATGCATGTTTCCTACCGTGTTCGCTTCTGTCACATGGCCTGCATTCTGGAAGGTTGCTGTGTGGTTCACATGTGTGGCACATGTTTGTGTGACAGTACACATCACTGTCTACTGGCCTTCAAAGCTGTGCCAGTACTTGCATGCAGGGTTGCAATGTCCAAAATATGTTCATATTGCAAGACCCCATGTTGTGCCCCCATGACAGTCACACATCACCAACAAGGCACATCTCTGTGTCATGCCCCAAAAATGTGAATCCACATGAATCAATCATTGCCGCAGTCATGGGGCCTGTCTCTTTGCATTGTACATCAAGTACATGCAATATATGTAGTCCACACACATCATTTGCTGCTGAGATGCATGTTTGTACTGTCACCTGCACTTATGGAATGCCTTGTCAGAATGCATTTCCAAGCTGTCTGTAATGACACACTGTGAATCAACATGACTACATAAGTACATAGCTGGAATCACGTAATGTCTGTCATATATGGTTCTTGGTGGATTTGGCTGGCTAACTGATGCCATGTGCTGGTGTTCAGCCTTACAATGCCCCATGTGCAGTACGTCTCCCTGGGTTGTGTAATCAAATGCTTGTTGCATGGCCCATCAGTCATGAGTAGGCCACATTTGTATGAATGTGTCTACACTACCGGCATGGATAGGACCTGGTGGGTCTGGGGGATAGGGGGTGTATGTCAACAAATGCCATACATCTGTGGCATACTGCTCACAGTGTGACAAGTCACGTTGTTGATGCATAAGTGTACAACCATTTTGTGTCTGTATGCACTTTAATGCACACGTGCATTTTTGTCTGGAACCACATGACTCAAAATTTCGTTGTCTGTCCATGTGCAGGGGATGATGCAACTGATGTAGAAGAGGAGGAGGAGGAAGAGGAGGAAGTTGTAAGTCAGTCCCCCAGTGGAGGCCGTGGTGTCCTTCGTCATGAACATCCACAGGTGTTACAGGCGATCATTAGTCGTGTTCCTGCTTCATCTGACTCTTCTGACTCTGCGGATGTAGAACCAGATGTTGATGACTCACTGAGGGAGAAGGTGAGTGCCCCAATGGGCAGATTGGATGGGGGCATTGAGTCTGCAGCGGTGCACCAGACTTCATGAGGCCAGTCAGTGGTAAGCCCCACGTCCGCGGTGGTTACAGCTGCAAGATCTCTCTCCCGTGAGTTGGGGTCAGATTTTGGGGCTGATGTCCAACGGAGGGTTGTAAACCTGCAGCCAACGTCAGGGGCCATGCAGCAACAGGCCTCGTTCCTTGCATCACACCGCCATCGGCACTACATAAGTGGTGGACGTGTACATGCTGGAGTGACAGCGTGGGAGCAGCATATGATGTGTGGTGCCATTCAGCCTGGTCAAATGGTACATTATATTGCTGAGGGCATGGATCGCCTGGCCGAGAACATGTCCTCACCAGGTGTCCGGGATGCGCAAAAGCAGCGCCTCTTGTCCAGCCTGGGGAAGAAACTGCATGCTGAGATATAGTCCGGCTCTCACACCGACTAGGGGTGGAGGCCAACATCAAGGGCTGACAGGCTGATCTGAAGTGTCTGCAATACTCCCTGCATGGAGATGCTAAGGCACTCAGGGAAGCCTTGAAGCAGGAGACCTTGAGGGCTTTACTGCATGATGAACTCTCAGTCACAAGGACCCAGATCCACAAAGAGGTAGATGCCTTGAGGCAGATGCTGTCCCAGCAACTTGATGTGACACGAGTGAGCGCAAATACAGATTCTGTGGCCATTTGTAAAGAAGCACATCATGACCTCACCACCTTTGAGGTGCTGGTGCATGCATCTATGTTGAGGCTGACCCTAGTTAATAAAGACCAGGCTTTGGTATTTTGTGGGCAGTATGCACCACCACCCCCACAACCACCTGATGATCCACTGCAGTATGTCGGTCCCAGCACACCCATGCCACCTCAACCACCTCTGCCATGATGTCCATGAGCCCAAAAAGTCTTTCTTTCTTTAAATGGGTGTAGATGTGCGTGGAGGGTGCGTGTGGACATGGATACACACCCTCCAACCCCTCCCCCCTCGAGGGTGAACTTTTTCCCCCAGTCTGTGATGGACATTTTCTTTTTTTTTTTTACCTGATAGGATTGTCTGAATTTTGTATTCACCCCCCCTCCACCCCCCTTGTTCAGGGTGGACAAATTGTTATGATTTGTATATACCCCAGTCCATGTTGGAGGTATAAACTTTATTTTATTTACTGTCCAGGATGGATAATTTTCCTTTGTTTTTCTTTTTTGTTTTTGTATCTTGAGAGATGGGTTGTTGCCCTCTCATGGGATTCATGATTGGAGTACTGGACATGCAGCCATGCACAGTGGTGTAAACTGCCATAGTTAACTTGATTGCAACAGGATCACATGTGCTGGTAAAAATTGGTTAATAGACTTTTTGAACATATGTGCCGTATGCATGATTTGTTCCTATGGCTGATGACATGCAATGTCACACGTTGTTGCAGTGATCCTGATTCATCTAGTGACTGCACTCCATGAGAGATCCACCATGCACCCTTTCACCTCCCTAGTCCCCATGCCCTCTGCCGGGCACTGGTCCTCCATTAACACATGTGGAGGTACAGTTTCCGGTGGAGGTGCTGAGGGAATCTCATCAAAGCAGCTCTGTCAGCAGGTGAGGTTGAGCACTGTCAATCATGTTGATGTCCAAGTGTGCTCCACAATTGTTGCATGCATTCTCACACATTTGATTTTCAGAGGGTGACAACATTTTGTCACAATGAATTTCAGTGCAGATGTGTGTTTGTCCACCTGCATGTGTGTTTATGTCCCCTAGAACATCCATGCGTGTGCATTGGTTTTCAGGTTGCACTTCCACAAAGAACAGCCGACTCATGGGAGTGTGCAGCACTTATCACACCTGAGCCATTGTCAGTGCTTGCCACATTCTACAACTACATCTTCATACAAAAACTCATTTCACTGTGCATCTGGACTCTATGATTGTTCACCTCTTGCCTTACTGAGCGTTGTGAGGTCTTCTTACTCCCACCCTTCTCCTCCACCTACCCCATGTGCCCTAGGGGGACCTGCAGGTGTATTCCCTGTCCACACTACTATTTGACCTGTGCCAGAGCCCACATCACATCCTTATCTGCTCACATGAATTGCCCTGCTGCAAGTACACGTCTTACGCACAGGTCCATTCACAGATCAGCAAGACCTCAGCTGCTCCCCTTCATGACCTTGCCTCTGGAATCTCATATCTGGCCATTTGTCTCCATGCACTCCACTGGACAGGTTTGGCACACGTGGTGCATCTAGGTTTGTACTGGTTTGCACACGTGGAGCCCTGACAGCCTTTACCTGTGTCATCCATTCAAGTCACTTATTGATCATTGTTTTTTCTGTTTGTTCTCTCCTCCTGAATGTTTTACATTACTTTTTTCTGTTACTTGTTGTTCTAATCCAGCACTGTGAGTGACTGCATGGTATGTGTGTGTACATTGTGGGCACATGCATGTGGTACATCATCTGTTTCCCCCAGCTTCTGTTCATCCATTGTCTCTTTAGGTGTTGGTAGTGCACCTTATGATCCCCAACCTCTTAATGGGACTGTCTAGTCCAGGGTGTGTGGTCTGTTGAAGGGTGAGGCAACATCAGGGGATTGATGTCATGTCCATGAACTGTGGTGTCTAAGGGGGGTGTCAGTGTGTGGGGCAGAGTCTGGATTTGTGGTTGAACAGACTTATTTGCGTGGGTGTTGTGAAGATGGGTCTCTCTCTTTCTGGTTCACATGCCATGGTGTGGTGTGCATGTTTTTGTGATGAGGAACTGAGGATTGCCCTTTCACAGGTGGCCTTTATGTCCGCATCACCCTTCAACCCCTAGTATCCTTCTCTGCCCTCGACATGTGCTATTATCCTATCAATGTGCCTTCAAGGCTCTCAGTCCATGCTGCCCTTTTTCCTGTCTTTCCATCTCTGTCTTCCGCTCTCCCCCTTCTCTCTGCCCTCAACCACTCTAACAGCCAACATCTCTCTCCTCATCTGACCACCTGCCAGACTCCTCCTTGATTAACAATCCCCTCTCTCTCCACTCCGCAGCTACACATGTATCAATCTGTGTCCTGTCTCCCACTGTGCCCTCTGTCATCCATCACATCAGCTCCCACACTTGTACTTCCACTACAAAGACCCTTACCTCCTCCCTTGTTGTCCTTTTTCCTCCCCTGCAGCTACAGGTGACCCACAGGCACACATGACACCTGACGGTGGTTGTGCAGGACTTGTATGCCTGCAATCAATGGCCCCACTTGTGCACACATCCCAAGTCTCACTGACCCCTGTTTACAGAGTGCATGTCATGCTGTGGCTGGAATGTGTTTGCTTCACTGGCAGTGATTGCTCTGTCAATGAGTTTTGGTGTCATTGGATGGTAGTTGTTCACGCTCTGTTATTTGAACTTCTGGTCATTGACACCTGGTAGTCCATGGCAGTCATGTTACCTTGTTCCAAACAGGAGTTGTAAAAGCTGTCCAGTTTGCTTACTTTCATGCAATGCATGTCTTTGCAATCTTAGAATGTAGTTTCAGGTGGAATGCTGTGGTTCCGAGACTGGTGGATACCTTGTGCAGGTAAATTCATGGTACTAAGGGGGGCACATGTTGTGGTGTTGTTGGTGGCAGGGAGGCTTTCACTGTGTGGGGAGTTTTTCATTGCATTGGACTCAGTGCAACAGGTCTGGCTGCATGGGTGCCGGGACATGTGGGGTTGGGAGACTGGCCAGTCATTGCTTGCATTTTTGTATTTGTTATGCCTACCACACGGTATCCTTTTCACTCACCTTTTCATGGCATGTCTACCCACACTGGCAGTCCACTCATAGTGCTTTAGCTCTATATGAGGTTATACTCCCCAGACTACTCCACACCAGCACAGTGTGGCAGGACACGTGGGGGCTGCCCTGTATGTCCACCCACAACAGCGTGTCCCACCCCTGGACACCAGGCACATGCCATAGGCCTGATGTTGTTGTTTGCCATGGCAATGCGTACGCTGCACCATAACGCTGCAGCTATTTGGACACCTGCTATCAGCTGCTCAGTGCATCTCACTGCTCCCTTCAGTTCCATGCTCATTGGGGCCCATTCAGTTCAGTCCCTCTGGGCTCTGCCTTCCCTTTCTCTTTTTTGTTGCCTCCTCCCTTTTGTGTGCCATTATCACTGCCTTCCATTTATCAGTCCTTTCGCTTGTCTCTTTTCTGCCTGTTGCCTCTATGCAGTGCCTTCTTTTTTGATAGCTGCCTTTTTGTCCAGCTGCCTTCTACCGAATCCTGTCTTCACTGCAATTGCTATACATTTCACCTACCGTCATCTTGTACATTCAATCATCGTCTCCCCTGCCAGTGTTTCCTACACTGACATATTGCCATGTTAATCAGGAGATGCCAATATGTGGCATTGGGAGGGCATCCAAGGGGATCCTAGGTTTCCAACCTCTCAGGGACCTCTCTTCTGGAGTTTTCTCAGTGTCATTTTGACTACAGCCTGATCTGATGTGTCAAGGTGACCCCTCGCCAGAACAAGGGATAAGGGAAAACTGGTCCTTCACAGCATGGCACTTAGGGGGGCAGGCAGTGGAGGTTTCGTGAGTGGTGATGGTGTCACCGTGTGGGGAGTTTTACATTACATTGTCTTGAGGTGAATGTCCAGCTGAATGGGTGCGGGTGTAACATGGTGATGGTGGGCTGGCGACTTATTGCTCGCAGTCATTGCATGTCCTCCAGGGGAATACACTGTACAGTGTCATTGGGTGTATGAATGAATTGCATGCAGCAACCTTGTGTTGTTTTTCAGGGCTGAGGCATTCTGCAAGGGCAGATGGTTGCTGATATTGAAGGGAACAGTGCTGTTGGATGCCTACACGCAACACCCCATCAGTGTCAGCTAGTTTGGAGCACTTCAAAGCAGACTGTCAATTGATTCCTGGGTAAAGCTGGTGCAGGCACGCATGGGAAAAGATGTGAGGTGAGATGTGCATTTTTCTTGAAGTCAGCTTGCTATTTTCTCAGTTCATATGACTATTTTGATGTAGATGTGTATTGTGTACATGATTTTCATCAGGAAATGGGGTGGCAAATCCAACTATTTATTGTGCGACACGCATAGGGTGGTCAGGGCAGTGCTCACATGTGTTTGCCACTGGTTGATTTTTGAGCTGTGTCTTCTCACTTGTGTTCTCCTGTGTCTTGGTGGGGGTCTGCATGCACATTATTTGTTGCAAGGCATGTGTAAGTGGTAAGGGGCTTTGTTGTATGTGTTGTGTGATTTGTTACTGTTGTTTCAACTTGCTATGACTGTGTCAGTGGTTGGTGCAGTTGATTTTATGACTATGGACACACACATCTTGCCTCTCCCAGACACACATTCTCAGGGTATTGTTATGGGCACGGTAGATTGCCCCCAATTAATCACTGGATGGCACCAGCGATGTGGCTTCACTGTGTGTGCTCTGATAGGGCTACTATTTATGTGAAGTACAATTGCACGAGCAGATTGCGTGCAGCCTCACCCTGTGCCCTTTGTCTGACCAAAGGCATGGGTGGTGCCTGTGGTAGAGGGCGATGTCCCTCCTGCATCCCTACTGGCATGCCAC
The DNA here is from genome assembly GCF_040938575.1 of Ambystoma mexicanum. Classification (NCBI taxonomy): domain Eukaryota; kingdom Metazoa; phylum Chordata; class Amphibia; order Caudata; family Ambystomatidae; genus Ambystoma; species Ambystoma mexicanum. The sequence goes on from NC_090939.1 coordinate 829,571,630, forward strand.
GCTCTGCGGTGACATTGTGCAGGACACAAGCTACCACAATGATTTTACATACTACTGGTGGGGCATATAGCAATACCCTGCCAGAGATGTAATGTAACATATCCTGTTCTAAACAAGTTGTACCAACAAGAAAAGTCCTGAAGACGCATACATCAAACTTCATTATCGAGATTGTTTCGGAAAATGGTTTTGAGGTGCCCAGCAACACCACTAAGTGTCGACACATAGAGATATATAAAAATTCTCAAATCAGGAAAGAATTGTTGAAAGGGTTAATAGTATCTCCCCTGCACCTCCCGGTACTAACCCCACTTCCATTTTCAAATAAAAAGAAAGGGCTTTTTGATGAACTATGTGTTGGAAAAAATTCATTCATTGTTAGTACATATGAATGTATGTGTTTTTTAATGTTTTTTTGAAAAATGTGATGTTTCTGTGTAAAATGACGATTAAAATATGCATTTTTATGCTCTAATTGACTAAGATCACTCTCCCTGGTCTATGTTGTGTGTGGTTTGTCACCCTCTTTGCATGTGAAGGAGGGCAACTGTTTAGTGGAATGTGTGTATACACTCGCTGATAAGTGTGCAAAGGTGCTTTTCAGCATGCAATAAATTCTAAAAATCAGGCCGTTAGTTGGAAAAGACTGATGTTTTCCCTGTGTGCTATAACAGGAAAAGGATTGAACTAGATGGATTCACCAGAGCCAAGCTTGGATTTAAGGAAAGAGAGCATAGGTGCAAGGTGTGTATCTCTGTTAAGGGTGCTTCCCCATTAGATCTGAGTGAACAGAAAGCTTAATCCAAACACACAGGAACAGGTTATGCTCGCAAAGTATGCCCAGTCGAGAGTACATGAGGAGGATTTGTACCCTGGTGCTTTTGAACCCCAAATTGGGGGCATAAAGGGAATGGGATACAAGATTGCCAGCCCTTATCTCTGGGATATATACAGTGAGTAAACCCAAGGAAGGTTATGCCATATGTGTCTATAACTACCCTTCATGGGAAGAGCCCAAAGTAGGTCCTGGAACCCTAGACCTTTAACTCAATACAGACTTATTTGCAAATAAAAATCATTGGGCCTCATTCCGAGTACGGCGCTAACCAATGGCGCTATTAACGCCTTGGTTGACGCCGTACCCGGACTGGCAGCGCCTTGGTGGATGACGGAATTACCGCCCCATTCTAAGGTTGGCGGGGCGGTAATTCCCCATTCACCAAGGCTCTTCCCCATTCCCAAATGAGCCCCCATAGGGCTCAATGGGAATGGGGAAGATGCAAATAACGGTGACCGTTCATTACGGTCACTGTTATTGGCTTGGAGGCCCCTTTGCGCCCTCGACTTTAGCACCTGCTCAAAGCAGGCGTTAAGGGCGAGGGCGCAAAGGGAACTCGGAGTATGGCGGTAAGGGATCACCGCCACCGGTCTCGTTACCGGTGGCCGCTATCCCTTACCGCCATACTCGGAATGAGGCCCATTATCTATTTTATTACAGAATTCATAACACAATAATAAAGTCATAAAACACTATACAATGGTAAAGAAAACCAGAATCGAATACAAATATTTGATATACAATAATTTAAACAAACAATTGTGAAAACAGGTTTACAATATATCGAAAGCCTGCAACAAAATAACATGGATCGAAAGATCAAGCTCCCCCACGCTGTAATTAAAGCCCAACTTGTACAAGTTTCTGTCCTGTCAAGGCTCAAATCTGCGGGACATTTATCAGGGTCAAATCATTCCTGTTGTGTATGTCGTGTGTTAAAAAAAACAAAGAAAAAATCCAATATGGATAGCCACGTCCCCTGCACACTTTCTAGATGGCCAAGATAGGCCTTTTGAACATTTTTTGTAAATTTTTTGAAATACAATATAGATAACTTTCAATCAATTCTGTAGAAAATGTCCATAAATGATTCAGTTGAAACTTTCTGTTTTATAAAAAACAATTTTTGCTTTTTATTTGTCTTTTGGTGAGCCCAACGCGTTTCGAGTATAAAAAACTCTTCTTCAGGGGTGGCATTTTTCAACAAATTAAAGTCTACAAAAGAAAAATACATATATACTTCAATTAGTTTGAACTTAAAGCAGTTTTTACACAATTTTGAAAAACATCATATCAAACCTTTAGATCAATTTTAACAGATAAATTGTTTACAAGGCAGTCAGCCTAGTCTATAGGGCAACTTCCCATTTTTCAGTACTCATTTTAAATCCATCTCCCACAGGGCTACAAGTTATAGGATTTCGTCAAAAATCAACAATTAAGGTTGATATGCAAATGACCTAAGTCTAGTATGGGCATATAGTTTCTTATTAAATTTCGAATGTGGGGTAATGTGCCTTATGTATCTATAGTTGTGGTACACAGAATTGGAGAACGTGGTATAATATTTTAAGCAACTGTGAGTATACGGAGGAAGTGATGAGAGAAACAGGCTAGGAGAGGTGGGTCAAATAGTAGCATTCGGAATGTAAAAAAATGGGCAACCATCTTACCCAGGAACATATATTAGGCTCATGGAGTGGTCCAAGATTAGCAGAGCTGATCCAGGTGTCAAGCGGACACTATGTAGTGCATCTCATGGAAAGAAGACTTTGGTGAAGCCTTAATGGGTATGGATATCTAAATGAGATAATGGTATAACCAAGCGGATATTAAATTGCTGAGTGGAATAATAAGTGCAAACGAGAGGGTCCAGCCTCTAACTCAAAAGGAACTTACAAGTTCAGTATCCATCTGCGTCTAGGAGTAGTCCAAGTACGATCGGGAACCGCACCAGAGTGATGTATTCACTCGGCGTCCCTGTTTATATACTGAAGAGAGGCTGTGAGGTCATCGCACGCAAGTGTGTGCAACGTCACGAAAAGCGTGACGTCACCTGCGCACGCGCGCCAAGATGTAAACAAACCAAGTAAGTAGGTTTTAGGGGATTGGATTTGAGCCATAAAAGAATTAAGAGTGCTAAGGATAGTCATGAAGATGACCAGTATTTGTAAAGACTAGGTGATGTAAATCACGACCAGAAGGTATGTAAAAAGGAAAGAGTTAGGCACATAACGAACAATTAAAAACAATGTTATTAGTCCCATAGATTATTGGGTGTGCTTTCTGGTGTTCGTCTAAATGGCAAAAAAATGTGTCTGGCAAGGGAATTATCAGAATGCAGACAGTTTAGATAAATCTAGAGAATGTCACTTACATTTCAATTTGAAAACAGAATATGTACACAAATCTCAAGATGCCAACAGTATAGATATCCTAGGTATACAGACTAGTACCTGTAGGAATAATTTATGTTTAGAAAATGGGGTAGCATATAATACACAATATCAGTAACAAATTTCACAATATTAGTCCCAAATTACAATTGTTGTGAGTTTACATGACATGAGTAAACTGTACATTTATATTACAAAAACCGGGTACAGGTGATCCCTTGTCTAGACAAACAGGTGCTAAAAGTGAATAAAGTTTTAAGGAGTGTCAGGCCAAATCTTGAATTTTGATGTTTGAGCTCCTATCATGGAATGAGATGTTTGGGCTCAAAGTATTACAGGGGCAATTTACAAAAACTGTCCTAAATAGTAATCTTCATTGATTCCAAGTGGAGTCATGGAATCAAGTTTGTTTATCCAAAAAAGTTCTCTTTGGGCCAGAAGTTTTGGAAGGTCCCCACCTCTACTTAGGGGTCGTAGGACTTCGAGTACCACAAATCTCATCTGTGATACATTGTGTTTTTCGTCTCGGAAGTGTCTATACACGGGGGATTTGCAATTTTTCGTCCTCACACAAGATTTGTGCTCTGTCAACCTGTCCTTAACCTTTCTGTTTGTTTTGCCTACGTAGTACATACCACATGGGCAGCGGATTGCATAAATTACGTTCTTTGTATCACATGTAGCAAAGTTCCATTTGCCTTATTTTTTTGCCATTGTGTGGGTGTCTAATATTGTCACCTTTGATCACGTTGTTACAATGTTGGCAATGTAGACAGGATATAGTGCCTGTTTTTTGTTTGCTGAGGGTCATCTGAGTTGTCTGTTTGGGTTTCTCTGCTTTTATCAAATGGTCTCTCAAGTTTCTGCCTCTTTTATAGGCCATCATAGGTGGGTCCGGGAACAATTCAGATAGTGTACTGTCGGATTTGATAAGGTCCCAATTTTTGTGTATTATTCTTTTGATCTGGAAGCTTTGACACGAGTATCTTAGTGTGTGGATTAGTCCTTTGTCTTTTCTTTTTGGGTTTCCTTCCAATAGTGTATTTCTGGCTTGAGTTTCCGTGCGTGCTATGGCACTATCAACAACCTCCGAAGGAAAACCTCTATCCAAGAATCTTTTCTTCATTGTGCTGTATTCATTATGCAGTGTGTATGCCTCTGACATCATTCTCTTTACTCTTAGTAACTGGCTGTACGGTAGGTTGTCTTTCAGATGTTTTGGATGGTGGCTTGTATGGTGAAGACAACTGTTCATGTCCGTACGTTTTCTGTATATCTTGGTTTTCACAGAGGAGCCTGTGATTTCCACCGTGACATCTAGGAAATTCACATGTGGCTTGCCGATTTCGATGGTAAATCCGATTTTTGGGTTACAGCTGTTAAGGAAATTCCAAAAGTTTAGCAATTCTGTTTCAGTGCCACTCCATATCCCGAAAATGTCGTCGATGTATCTCTGCCAGCATTTGATTTTATCATTCCAGAGTATATTATCAAGTACAAAGGTCTTTTCATAGTGGTACATGAAGATGTTTGCATAAGATGGGGCCACTGAGGACCCCATTGATGTTCCAGAGATCTGAAGATAATATTGACCATTATGTCTGAAGTAATTGCTATAGAGGATGATGTTCAATAGTTCCAATGCAAAACATTTTTGAATGTTTACCCGTCCATGATTTAGTAAAAACCATTCCAGTGCTTCAATGCCTTCTGAGTGTGGGATGGAAGTGTATAGATGGTTGACATCCATAGTAAAAAGAATCAGGTTGTCCTCTGTAAGGTGTTGAGCTTGTAGAATTTTCAAAACATGCGTGTCCTTGAGGTATGTTGGAGTGGCTTGTACTAATGGTTGAAGTGCTGCATCAAGGTATATAGCAAGTGGTTGGAAGATGCTATTTGTTCCTGTGACAATTGGGCAAAATGGTGGGTCTTGTAGGTTTTTATGTATCTTGGGTAAGCCATAGAAAACTGGGGTTATTGGATATTTTTGTGTCAAAAATTCTGCTGTTTTCTCCGATATCCAATCCATTGTTAATGCTTTCTCAATCGTTGTTTTGATCATGTTGGAGATCCCCATAATTGGATCGCTGTCAAGTAGTGTGTAGGTCCGAGTGTCATTCAAAAGTTTGCCACAGCCAGCATCATAAAGGGTTGTGTCCATGAGGACTAACGCGCCTCCTTTGTCGGCTTGTTTTAGAGTGAGACTACTGTCTTCAGCAAGTTGCTTAATGAGTCTTAATTGGTGTTTCCGGATATTTCGTTTCTTTGGTGGCACATATTTTAGTCTTTTGAGGTCTTTTGTAGTTTTCTGTTTAAATAAATTGATCAATGGGTAAAAATTACTTTTATTTTTCATTTCGAGGTATCTTGGTGTAGGCTTAGGTTGCAGGTTGTCCTCAATGTTGTTAAAGAATACCTTCAATTCCATCTTTCTTATTAGTTTAAAGAGATTGATTTCTTCTTCAAAGTAAGAGGTGGAGCTTGTAGGAATTTATGAAATTCCCAGGTTAAGTGTGTCCATTTATGCCTGAGTGAGGGGATTGGAGGAGATTTTGATGACAGATTTTTCTTTATTTCTTTTTCTGCCGTAGTTTTCTTCTGTCCTCTTCTGGCTTTCCGTTTCCTAAAAAAGAAATTTGTGGGGTTCCAGTTGTTGGTCTACCGGTAGTCTCAGAAGACTCTGTAGGTGGATCAGGGATTGTCCCAGTCTGGCTCCGAGCTGCTGATGTACTAGGTGTTTCTTCAAATTCGCCACTAGTTACTTCGCTGCTGTCTGTTTGATTATTTGCCCCTGTTGGTTGCCTGGGGGGTCTTCTTATGTCGTGTGTTACCTGGCAATGTATTCCAAACATATACCGCCCGGGTCTTCCCCGTGGTCCCTGTGTGTTCTGTCTGAAATTACTCTTATAGGCCACATGCAACCACCTGTGTTGCTGACGCTGGCTTCCTAACTTCAAAAACGCCAAACTCTCTTCCCCTTTCTAGCCTCTGGCCATATTCATAACAAACTTAGCCTCTGTCTGAGGGCCTCCATACTTCGTTTCTCAAATAATGAAGTTCAGGCTTTAAATAGCACCAGGACTCTGCTAAATGCTGGCCTCTATCTGGTATTCTTGCCACAACAGGGGGCAGGGATATTTCTGAATCCTTACTGAAAATCCTTTAAGGCTGAGACATAAATATCGGAGTATTCTCTCTCCATCAATTACTGACTCAGTGAAATGGAGAACTACTTTTTATATGCAAAGACATCTGTATTGAGTTAAAGGTCTATGGTTCCAGCACCGACTTTGGGCTCCTCTTATGAAGGCTAGTTATTGATGCAAGATTGCCCTCGAGGATGGTGTGAGACAAGTGGTCGATAAACTGTGAAACATTCCATTTGCACTGCATGGTTTATTTTTATTTTTATTTATTTATTGCATTTGTTACTCGCCCAAACCCTTAGGTACCACGGCGATGTTACAGACAGCTTAGTTAAAACATTTCTTGGAAATTGCCAGTCGGGCGCAGTGCATGTGAATACAAAATAATCATACATGAAAACTTTAAATGCAGGGCTTAAATACAGTGATATTTCCTGAAGCATGGAAGAGGCTTTTAGTCTTGGTTAAATAGCCACGTTTTCAGAGATTTCTTGAAGCCTGCGAACGTTTGCTCATTTTTGATGGGGAGGGGAAGAGTGTTCCAATGTGTGGGTGCGAGATATTGGAAACTACTGCCTCCTGCCTTGGTAGTCTTGTATCGGGGGATGGCTAGGAGTAGTTGACTGTTAGATCTGAGGGTTCTCTTTGATACTTTTTTGGTGATGGCGTGGTTGAGGTAGATGGGGACACAAGAGTGGATGCATTTGTATGTGACGCACAGGGCTTTGAATGTGACCCTGGCTTTGATGGGGAGCCAGTGATGGTTTCTTCTAATATTTGAGATATGATCTGACTTCCTTATTCCAAGGGCCGCCCGAAGGGCTTTATTCTGAATAAGCTGTTGTTTGTTTAGATTGGCTTTTGAGGTGCCCAGGTAGAGTACGTTGCAGTAGTCGAGTCTGGATAAGATTAAAGCTCTTGCCAGCGTGATACAGTTAGTGGGTGTCAAGAATTGGCGACTGAGAGCAATAAGTTTAGCGGTGTAGGAAGTAGAGGAGGAAAGGGCGTTAATGTGCTTGGTCATGGTGAGGTTGGCATCAAGGTAGACACCTAGTGTTTTGACTTGTTTGAGTACTGATATGTTTGTGCCATCAATGTTGATGGATGAGTAATCAGGGTGTAAGGCTTCTATTTTGGATTGGGAGCCCACAATGAGAACCTCAGTCTTCTCATCATTGAGGCAGAGGCTGTTTAGTGCCATCCAATTTTGGATTATGGCATATATTTTATTGATAGTGTCGGTGTCTTCAGTGTAATCTCCCGATAAAGGGATGAGGATCTGGGTGTCATCTGCAAAGTTGGTGTAGATGACACCCATGTCGTCTAGCGCTGAGAAGAGGAGTTTAGTGTATGCATTGTATAATGTTGGTGAGAGACAGGACCCTTGGGGGACACCAATGGGTACTATGATTGGGTTGGCGGCTTCTTTACCTATGGCGACCCTGGAGGTGCGGTCAGCAAGAAAAGATTTGATCCAGGTAGTAGCTTCGGTGGAGAAGTTAAAGTCTTTCGCTAGTGTGGCACACAGTTTATTATGGTCTACTAAATCAAACGCTGCGGAGAGATCGAGTAGGAGGAGGATGCAGAGTTTTCCTGAGTCTCTGATGGTATCCATCTGGATTTTTAAGTCAAGGAGCGCCGTTTCTGTGCTATGGTTGGGGCGGAAACCTGATTGCCTCGTGCCAAGGAGGTGGTTTTGTTCGAGGTGAGTTTGGACTTGGTTGTAAGCTTGTTTGTCCAATATTTTGAGGAGAAATGGGACAGTTGTTATTGGCCTCTAATTAGTGGGCACCGTAGGGTCTAGGGTAGGTTTTTTCAGGAGAGGGGTGACCCAGGCTTCTTTGATGCTAGCTGGTACTAGGTTGGCATTGAAGGAAGCGTTCACGAAGTTGGTGATAATAGGGGTGAGGGTGTGGGCACAGGATTTGACTACTGATGCGGGGACAGAATCGCCTCTGCAATTGGAGGCTTTGAGTTTGGCGATGGTGTCAAACACTACGTTTTGGGATACTGGTGTGAACTGGAATGGGGAGCTGGTGAATTCCTGGTGTGGTCGATTTAGATTAAGGAGGGCAGGTTTATCGGCTAGTGATTGTTTTTTAGATGTGATTTTTATTTGGAGTAGTTCAATTTTGGCTGTTAGTGCGTCTTGAATAGTGGTGCACCATTCCTTGCTGGGGATGGTTGGGTTTATGGCTGGGGTGGGGTTTTCCAATTCTTTTAAAATGGCAAATAATTCCTTGGTGTCTGAGGTGGCATTGTTGATCCTATTGTTGTACGCATTAGATTTATAAGTAATAGTAGCTGTTTTATAGGTTTTGTTTATTTCTTGGTAGGCTTTTTCTGCCTCTGCAGTAGGATGCTTTCTGTAGGTATGTTCACGCGCGCGTTTGGTTCTTCTGAGGGCGATAAGATCCTCATTGAACCAGAAGCTAGATCGCTTGTCTGAGCGTTTTGCCTTGGTGGTGAGCGGTGCTATGGCATTAATGGTTTCAGTGAGGCAGTTGTGATATATGTCAGCTAGGAGACAGGGGTTGTCACTAGTGATCGAGGTGTAATCTAGGATTTTTGAAAGAGGAGGCGTGAGGTTTTCTGGCGTGAGTTTGCGGGCGTTTCTAGTTTCATAGGTAATCATGGTTTTAGGTTTCTTTTGTATGGGTTCGGAGGGATTGATAGTAAATACAATATTATGGTGATCGGACCAAGTGAGAGGGGAGATGGCGTCAATGGTTATGGGTGTATTACGGGAGAGGATCCAGTCAAGGGTCCTGCCTTTGATATGTGTGGGTGCATTAACTAGTTGGCTGAAGCCCATGTCCTTCAGGGCGGAATGAAGTGATTCTGCTTTGGCATCTTGGCTATCATTGAAACCTAGGTTGAGGTCACCCAGGATGATGTATTTCGAGCTAGGTTTTATTAGTGGAGCTAATAGCAACGGAATTTCAGTCTCTGGGTGGTTGTTAGGGCTAGGTGCTCTATAAATTACTATTAAATTAATAGTAGTTTTAGCATTTATGGGAAATTTTACGAGTAGTGTTTCATACCCTTCTATACTTTCGATGGGACATGATCTAAGCTGTAATTTAGTCTTGGCTATAATAGCGACACCTCCTCCTTGTGAGTGGGTCCTATCTGTTCTAAATATGGTGTAGTCGGGTGGGATTGCCAGAGTTAGTAGGGGACCTGATGCTTGATGGAGCCAGGACTCTGTGATTACTAGTATGTCGAGCTGTGATTCCATAATGAGGTCGTGCACTTCTATAGCATGTGCCCCTAAGGAGCGGGCATTGATGAGCGCTCCTTTGAAGGTGGATAGTGATTTGTTGGGGGTGTCTGGAACTGGTTTGGAAGTAATGTTGGGTTTCTGGCTAGGAGTATGGTTTTGATGAGGGGGAAGAGCTCTGGGCCTAGTTTGTTTGGGAGGTGTGTGTTCATATTTGACTGGGTTGGGGTGGTTGAAGGTACGAGACCTTAATCGGAAGTGTCTTGCTACACCTATCACGGGGTTAGAGAATTTTTCGGTATGGCCGTGGTGAGGTGACTCTGAGATGGGCAATACGTGTGAGCTTGTATTCTGATAGGTCCTGGGGGTGAGACTTACGTTATTTGGGAATGGGGGAGTAGAGGGAAGGAATGGTGTAGGACAAGGGATAGGGTGATGCCGGGGGCATGCCGGCTTGCTGAGACCGTTATTATGGGGCCGGTAGTAGTGGCCCAAGCAGGGTGTGAGGCTGGGGAGAATGCAAAACGGGAACATGATGAGGGGCAACCAAATTTGCATATTGGATTAGTGTCAGGGCGAGCTGCGACCATAAGGTGCCGCGCTAGCTCCTCAAAGTGGTCTGTAGGCGACCAAGGGGCACAATACAGCAGTCTAATGGTCTGTAGGCGACCAAAGGGCACAATACAGCAGTCTAAATGGTCTGTAGGCGACCAAAGGGCACAATACAGCAGTCTAATTTGGTCTGTAGACGACCAAAGGGCACAATACAGCAGTCTAGATGGTCTATAGACGACCAAAGGGCACAATACAACAGTCTAGATGGTCTGTAGACGACCAAAGGGCACAATACAACAGTCTAGATGGTCTGTAGACGACCAAAGGGCACAATACAGCAGTCTAAATGGTCTGTAGGCGACCAAAGGGCACAATACAACAGTCTAGATGGTCTGTAGTCTGTATGTTGGGTTAGTAAGGAACTCCAGAGGTTGTGCCAAGAAGGGGTCATTAATAGAACACATTCTGTAGAAGGGTTGTCTTCTCTGGTAGTAGACGGAAAGGCAAACAGGGGCACATGGATGTGTGTATTTACGACAGCTCACCGAAAATGTTATAGTTGAAAGTCACCCTTTGCCTAATATCAAGTAAATAGTATCATCCACCATGGGGTATTTCAAGTGCTCAACCAAGCTAGATTTAGATTTGGAATATCTTCAGGTGTTTACACTTGGCATGCCGCAAGATTGACACATTCATCACACACGAGGGTGTATGTATGCCCTCTGATTAGTTCCTGCATCAGCCTTTTTTCAGAAAATAATGCATCTTGCATTTAGTGAGTGCGCCGGGGTGCACTGTTTTCAGGAGGACATTTGGTTGCAGGTGCAGATGCCAGAGAACACAATTAAAATTTAGGAAGAGTGTTCAGCATACTGCAAGAGCATGGTTTGACTGTTTGGAAGGAAAAGTGTGAAAACCTGTAAAAAAAAACTGACCACTTGGGCACCACATTTTCAGAGGGGAGAGGGGATCTGACCTAAAAAAAGAGATAGTGGAGGTGTTATACCTTACGCTGAGCATCCCTGTCTGGATAACGGGAGCATCCATTTAGTGATGTCGTGTCACATGTGGAACCCCTGACATGAGAGATGAGAGAAGGTTCTCAGAGAGAGCATTTAGACCTGAGAGGGAGAGAGAATGGACGAACCACTGGTTGCTATGTTGATGCCATGTTAAGACATGCCTACTGGTGAATTGCACTGTCCATCTAAGAAGCAGAACAAGTCAGCCTACATTGTGATCTGGCTCCAGATTCATCAATGAGTGCATTCTTTGAATGCACCAGGAGGCCATATAATGGTGCATAAACTGATGAACAACGAACAGATGGGGTACTTGCTCAGGATGGTAGAGTTTTATCAGTCATTTGTTTTACATTTGTTAGATACGTTTGGGAGCATGCAGAGGTTTCTGCATAAGGGGGTGTGATATGACTGAGATGTATGTTGAGACAGAATGTTTAAAGGATGAAGAGGACGGTAAATTTAGCTTTGCCTGTTGAGCAATTTAACACCAGGAGTCAATTATCTTGATAACAGATGTCATTGGAGTTGGTTTAGGAGCTGTGATGACACAGGCACTAAGTGGTGTGAAGCTCATCGTTGCAGTAGCCCGTGGCAGCAAAAGAAAACCTCTGTAAGTGCTCATTTATGGGAGGCATATTGCAATAAGGACAAAGCAAGTGTCATTGGCTATTGGTGTCCAGGGTTAGAGAATTTTGTGGAACACTAGCTCAAGGAGAGCCAGGGGTCTGTCAGGAAACCAACGAAATCCTTAAGCTACAAACCCACCCCATAAACCCAATACATTTCCCTCCAGGGATCTGAGAGGATGTATCCATGGATGTCCACGAACCTGACTGGGTAGGTTCCTCTGGTGAATGATGTATTTCATGTACAGTGGAGCCGTACTCCAAGTGGGTGGAGATCAACGTCCTTTGGGAACTACGGACAGACACTGTGTTTGCTTTCCTTAATGGCGTATTCGCCTGGGAAGATTTTCCTGGCAGTATTTTGACAGGCAATGGTCCACAATTCGCCAATGGAAAATGTGAAAATATTTTGGCACACAATGGTATTACCCATGAAAGAATGTCATTGTACAAACCATGGGCAAACAGAACCATAGAGAATGAACAGGATGATAAATGGTATAACCCATAAAAAATGTCAGTGTACCACCCAGAGGCAAACAGAGCCATAGAGAGAACAGGGCAATTTTGGAGGTAGTACAGATGGTGAGAGCTATAGGGTAAGAATAGGCTGCTACAGTCAGAGCCTGAATCTCAGAAATGCAGCTTTTACCCTCAGGCCACCAACAGGCAGGGGCCCTTTAATTGCTAATGAGGAGAAAAGGAAAAACCAGTGTGTGCCCTTCATAGTTAAGAGGTGGTGAAAGGAACTACGTGTAAGAAGGAGGAGAAGATGGCAGTAAGCAGACATAAGGGTAGCTCAAGTCAGGTCAAAAATAGTGTCAGGTACTATGTGAATGTGAGGGAGAACTGAAACAGTGACAAAGTGGTCCCTCTGTTCTCCAGTCCACTGAAGGTGGTCAGTGTTGATAAATGCATTGGTGCAGACTGTAGTGTGGCGCAATAGTAGAGAAGTGAAGGTGCAAGGGCCGCTTGGTCCCATCTAAATGTCAGGATTGGAGATGTGTGTAGATGCTTGACTCAGAGCTGTGATGTTACCCAGAATTAAGAACCTGCAGAACTTGAGGGCCAGGTAATCTATCAGGTGGTTAACCAGGCAGCCAGGAGCCAGGATCTGATAGGGAAGGTCGCTTTTGTAATCCCTGCTCCAACGAGGGCTGGCCTTAGCGGCAGCAGTGCCCCAGGCAGCACAACAAACATGTGGCAGCAGGCCAGGCGCACCAATGCGAAAATATCAGCGCCCTATTGTTATTAAATGCGCATTTAATTTCAATTGGGCACCTGCCCGTCTCCCACCACACCAGCTCGAGGGAGACCTTGAAAGACTCCCCCCAAGCTGGCGTGACGGAGGTTAAAGACGCCCCGGGCGGTCCCCCTGGCAGCCCTGCCCTAAGGCCACCCTGGCTCCAACCTTTATTAAAGAACATCATGCTTCACTCATTGGCTCTGTCTTGTGCTTGGATGATTGGCGTTGACACCGTATAAGTGTGCATCTTCCCCCAGCCTCTTTGCTTCTCCCCCCAAAGTCTCTCCCTTGTGTTTAGGGGGTTACGCCACCACAACCAGTTAATGATCTGAGTGCAGCACCTTAGGTATGTTAAGTTTAAGCTTGGTTATTCTTGTCCCCATTGGTTAATGAACAGTTCAGCATTGTAAACATATACCAGTATACTGCTAAGGTTATTTTTTTCACCGGATGATACGAGTTGGGCGCAAGACGACGCGGAGCGAATCCGGGTTCTCGCTTAGAAACCTCTTCGGTATTAAGTGCTTTATAAAAAAACAATTATAATAAAGAATAGTCTTTTTATGAAGGGTTTTCTATGGTCGACTAACATATGCTAGGTACCACCATACAAAAAAGTATTGATTCCTTGTTTTATTCTCAGATGGTTTGAAGGTTAGAAACTAATGATATGATAAGTCATGAGTAGGTGATCTTGTATAAGTGATGATAGCAACATTGCAAAATGAGGGTTCATTGCCACCCTCTTTGGTCCTCCGCCTTTGTTGAGGGCGAGGCTGGGGTTTGAGGAGAACTCCTGTAGCAGCCGACATACATCCCCAGAGATCAATAACAAAGCAAATATGTAGCCTCGGACAAACAGTCGTAGGTTATTTGCCAGCCGCGCACTTGATATGTTCAAAGACAACAGCACGCCTTTGATCTCTTTGTGACTATCCCGGAGTTGTATTGGCTGACGGCTAGGCTGTACTACTCACCGAGACGGGGGAGGGGGGATTTCAGGGGTATGCCAATGTTCTTTTTAATTCTCCATTTTGTCACGTCCAGTGGCACAGAACAGAACATGACACACGTATTAGCCGCTGAGACCGATTCGATCTTCATTAAAATGTATTTCACACTGTATAAAGCATGACACATCAGGCACTTTCCCAATCAAGCTTAAATTAATTTTGCTTTCAGCAACGAGCGCTTTTTCATAGATTATACTATTATTATGCACTTACGGCAACTAAAATCATTGCCGTTTGCTGCGTGATTTCCGTCTGCAAATTGTGATAATACATTGTTAGTTATTATTACCTGGGCAGTTTCTAGCCCATTTGGTGCCCAGGGCGAAACACTAGGAATGCGACCCCTCCCACGCCCCACTCCCACCGCATGCCACTCCCACCGTGCGTCACTCCCAAACTCAATATAACACTGCTAAACAAATGAAATCGGTTTTATTACATCATGATTCAATAACTTTGTAGAACTAACCTCTATAATAGGACAGTTGGATATGCCTACCATGTTCTATCCTCTGAGAAGATTTGTAAGACCAGGAGTCACAACAGTGGGACACGGGGACCAGTGGGGGCAGGGGACCAGGGGGGCACACACTGGGACACAAGGACCAGCGGGGGCACACATTGGGACACAAGGACCAGTGGGGGCACACATTGGGACACAGGGACCAGTGGGGGCACAACAGTGGGACACGGGGACCAGTGGGGGCACACATTGGGACACAGGGACCAGTGGGGGCACACATTGGGACACAGTGGGACACGGGGACCAGTGGGGGCACACGTTGGAACATGGGGACCAGTGGGGGCACACATTGGGACACAGTGGGACACGGGGACCAGTGAGGGCACACATTGGGACATGTGGACCAGTGGGGGCACACATTAGGACACAGGGGACCAGTGGGGGCACACATTGGGACACAGGGACCAGTGGGGTCACACAGTGTGAAAAGGGAACCAGTGAAAACACACACTCTCATACTTTCACACTGACACAAACACACACTCAGTACACGCACACGAGAGCAATCATGCATAGTACGGCTTCGACAGGGAAAACACAAATGAAGGGGTCAAGCACAAGAACAAAGCATAATAAAATGAACATGGCACCTACCTTCTTTTTCATGAAGCGGTGCACCGTGCACACAAACAAATCCGAGCTGCAAAGAAATGTTTCTGCCGTCTCGAGCACAGGCTACAGCCAGCAGCAAAGGTGGGCAGCCATCAAGAAAGGCGCCTTTTATGCCCCCACCCCAAGCCACCCCAACCCCAAGTGGCCCGAAAGTCAAGGGAGGGGGTGGGCTGGGAGCCTGCTCTGACTTCCGTAATGTCACATAGTACATATGTACTACGTGACATTACAGTCAGAAGAGGCAGCACCAGCACCTGCTACGGCGCTGCCGAACTCTGCCCTTGGCAATCGCCGCCACAAACCCAGACATGTGAATCCCTCCAGCCAGGGACCGGGGCAATCACGCCCCTGGGGCAATTGCGCCCCGGGCAGCTGCCCACCTCGCCCGGGCCAAGAAACGGGCCTGATTATTACCAGATAAACAGCTGATCGAAGTGGGATTCAGGAACCCAAGTGCAGGCGATGGCAACGAACCACACCCCATGCAGGGACGTCATTTCACCAAAATGGCAGGGGTAGCGGAAGTGGCATCACACGACCCTTGTCCCCTGATGACATCACAGTAAGTGATGTCATTTGACCCCCACCCCGAAGTGATATCGCGGGAAGCAATGGAACACGACCTTTCAGCCCTTCACAAAACAGGAAGTGGCATCACATAGCATTGTTCCTAAGAAGGCTATGTAAAATATGGTTACAACATTTGATACACGAATGGATCACTATATGTATCCTTAACATCAGTGCTTATAGGCCCATATTACCAAATTACTGTCAATACAAGCAAACGACCAAGGCCAAATGATCATGACGTGTTATTATATTGCAAATCCGCTTAAGCGCTTTAAATAGAATAAATATGCATACAGTATCACCCAACCTGTGTTGGTACTCATTTATGGATCTCAGAAAGATGAGAGGCTGAGTTGGCCTTGCCGAGATTCAAACCTGCAACCTGCAGATCACACACATTGCAGCAGCGAGCGCTCAACCCACTGAGGTATCTTACTGGCTATAGTAAAATTAGCAATTACATGTCTGAATGTTCTCAAAGTCAGAAAGCAAAATACACTCTGTAGCGGATATCATTGGGGATATCATTAAACTGGTAACTGAGATTTAACAGCAGGCCAGTTAATTTGCAGGTCTGGTGCAACGGTGGCCACATGTCAAGCCTTCCTGGATCTACTTTTCAGGCTTCAGAATTTGGCAAAATGCATTCCATTGGGAGGGTTCATAACACTGTATTAAAGAATACTGAAAGAGTTATAATGTATGAACAGACGTTCTTAAGGGTATGCTCCAACAATGTTGAGGCACTACCTATATAGAGGAATACTGACAGAGGGTTAGTGTATTTTCAAGCCCCTTTGCCAGGACCCACTTAGTCACTGTAATATGTCTTCTCACATTATGATGTCATACCCAGAGTTCTACCTCTTCTGTAAACCCGGTGGTGTCAAAGGGGAGTGATGCAAAAACGTAGTTTCAAAATGGCAGAAGGATTCTTGCCTGGATCACTGGCTTTCTAACTCCAATGCATTTCCCTCACTTGTGTCTCCTACGGATCAGAGAATTCCCTTTGTATTTGTCTCCCCCAAGCCTCCTCACTCCCTGCCTAGCAGGTTCCTTTGACATAGATATGTACCAGAACTGCTCAGGAAAGCAGCCCTTCCACTTGTGGGTGAGGTGTCAGATTCACAACCTACATCTCTCCAGTTGTTTTGGACTATAACTCCCATGATCCATCACCATTGACTGTGCTTACTAGGGCAGATGGGAGCTATAATCCAAAGCATCTGGTGAGCCAAAGGTTGCAGGCATAAATGATATCCTTGATGTAGCTGTTTACATTTCAGAGACGAGGAAGGAATTTACAGCTTATGCTCCCTTCATTTGCTCAGCCAATAACAGAAGAGATACTTAGGGATGGAATGGAGCTCATGTTCCAAGTCCCAGACCCTTAAAAGAAGGTGCTAAAAGCAGCCTGTTTTAACACCCCTTTTCATTCTCCAGGATATATTTTTGAATTTTGGAGGCAGAGGGGGTACGGAATGGGAATTATGTTCATGCATAGAAAACACTTGACAGTGGGCACCACCCTTGTTTACAAGGTTAATTATTTATCTGAAATTTAGAGCAGGTTATGTGGTCCTGTTGCCAAAAGTGGCCCCTCTTGGAAAAAGGGCAAGGGTACAAAATTTGCAGGTTCATTGAATTAGTGATCGAGGAAATTGGGAGGACCTCCTGTACAAATGCACAAAAAGTTCTATGTGAAGTCTGTGTTTCTTTAGAAAGTTCCTCCAATGGTAGATTCAAATCACAAGTAGAAATCTCACATAATTCATTCATGTCTTGTAAAGACTAGTTCATTTTAGAGACAAGTGTCAACAGGAAAAAATTGTCCCCTCTCCCATTTAGCCAATTGTGTGTAGCCCTCCTGTTTTAAATGGGGGCATAAACGTGTTCCTTCCTTGTCATGAACTGAATCAACACTAGTTATCAGACAAGGGGACTACTGAGGAACTCTTCACATGACTCTGCACGTGGTGGTGGTCTATATCTTTACCTATATTTCATTCAAAGGCCACTTTTTTAGACAAGGCTCTATATTCGCTGACAGGAAGAAAGACCATATGCGAAGAGTTCTAATAAAAAAATAATAATTTATGCAGTGAAAGGAACCAAATTGTATAATATAATACAAGTGTGTATTGAACAGTTTACAGTGACACATATATACAAAGGTGAAACAAAAGTAAAACAAAGTATAAACATGTTGCACTCCAACTCCTTAGTGCTAAACAATTGGTGTACAGTGAAAGCAAAAAAGCCTGAATCTGGCCTAACTACTTCTTGTAGCCTTTTTTGTGTGACATATAATCAAACAGAACAATTATTGGACCTGTGTGAAATATCACATGAATCTTGAGGCTCAGTTGCCTCGAGGGTTGGTATGCTGAGCAAAGTGTTCTCAATAGTTCTCACAACTTCAGTGCTCAGGGTTGACTTTTTAGGGTCTGAAGTTTTGGACTTTATGGGATATCTCTATATTTAGCCAAAGTGCTTTTCAAACACTCATTTAACACACTAGGGACTGGAAAAGAGGGAACATAGTCTGTCCTCAGTCTTCATCTGTGTGCTGTTGAGTGGGTGCACGTTCGGTGCTTAAAAGTACTTGCCCAGTACTAGGCACCTTCTTCAGGGCGTCCAATTGGTAGACCATGTGTGAGGGAGCAGAGAAATGTGGGGTTACCTCAGGTTTAAATAGCTGATAGTGCAGCTTAGGTAAATAAATTAAGACGCTCTCTGTACCTGCTAGGCTTGTGGCGTTGTCGGTATCATGATCCCAAGACTCTTGGGAAATCCAGGGAGGGTCGGGCACTCGCATGGGACCTATAGCAGGTGGTTTCTGTGGACAGGCAGCACGGAACTTCCAGGTGTAGTCCTTGGGGCCTGTAAGGGTGTGGGTGAGGTGACAAGAAATGGAGAAAGGAAAGAAAAAGGGTCAACTCTAGCCAGTAACCCTAAGGTGAAAGGGGTGTTGGTAGAGTGCCGGGCTGTGATAACAGATTACCTTGGTCCTGGTGTCTTGGTATCAATCTGTGTATCCGTAGTGCCCAAAGTGCTGACTTCCTGGGGCTATATTGGTTTCAGAGCCGTTGCTCGGGGGCGGCCATTCCACTGCCTATTTTCGGACTTAATTAATCCATAGTAATGCTGTGTGTAAGATATGTCTGATTAACCACACTAGCATGATGAGTGTAAACCCAGTAAGCGTTCAAATCCGTTTGAGACACAGTGTCTAGGAGAGACTTGTGACTTGAATCTACTTGTGATTTGAATCTACAATTGGAGGAACCTTTCTAAATAACCACATAGAACGTTTTTGTGGGTTTGCGCAGGAGGTCTTTCCAATCTCCTTCATCACTAAATCGAGGAACCTCCTAATTATGCGCATACCTCCCACATCCAAAGGCCACTTAGTTTTATGCTGGCATGCTATTTTCATGCGGGTTTACATCCAATGGAATGTGATGGAAACTTTTGGCGATATACACCAGCAAAAAGCAGGTCGATTTCATAGGCATCCATTATAAATACTGCCTTCCATGTGCAAATGGCAGGCAGCATTTGCTCAATTTGAACTGCAAAGTGCAAAAGGGGGGTGTAAAGGTGATATTGCCAGCTTTGTACTCACACCTTTTGCACTTTGTAGTGCAAATGATGAAAACTGCATGCAGGGGACATGTTTGCTCCTTCCTGTGAATGTAGCAGGTCCCCTCTATGCAATTTGAGCATTTAACGAGCACAAGCACCAATGTGTTTTGAAAGCAAAGTCTAGCTTTGCAATAACTTCAAATTAATGAATTTCATGAGCGTAGAGCCTTTTGGGTATCATGCTTGCAATGGATGGGGATGCAGAATAACTCTGACACCAAATAATCAAACCAACTCAGGAAGATGACAAAGGTTGCTGTTTTAATATCAATTGTCTAAAATAGGGAGTTACAACGGACATCAACGGACGCTCGCTCGAGCTCTCAGTACATTTCACATAAAAAAACATTTATATACTAAAAATGTGTCATAGGTGACGTCATACTATGTGGCAAAAGAGAAAAACCTAGAAAGGGTTGTGATAGGCTCAAGGGGAACATCTAAGTATTCGTTCTATAAGGGGTGGGATTATGATTGGATATCTCCTGTCATGCCTACCTCTAAAACATGCAATCGTCAACACTATTAAGTACACAGTATATCATTGGCTCTCAAACTATAAGGCCCTTCGCTATACGGCCCTCTATATTTCGTTGGCACGCTGGTGCCATGTCTGGAACATTTGCTTCACTTATCAGCACGCAAGCTCACATCCAAGTGTCAGGAGGTGGACTTAACTTTACTTCCCCACCGAATTAGCCCAATGTCTCTCATCACCCATGCCTTCTGCCATGAAGATTGTCTTTGAACTTGGCCTTGCAGAGTATTCTTGTCTCTGGGAATATAAGGGAGTTCGAGAATGCACTATCGCTGTTCTAGAACTCCAAGCTCAACTCTATTTCCATCTTTGGCTCACGTGACAGGAGACCACGATTTGGACAATTTTGCAGCATTTAAATGGCTTAAATGAATAAAACCTGGCACGCATGGTGTTCTTTCTTTGCACCTTAACAAGGGATGATTCAGCGACTCACATTGACTGCCATTGAGAATAGATAACTGGCCTTGGCTACTTTTACTTTAACAACAGGCTAAACAGCCTCGCCATTCGTATCCACAATCTCAGCTTAGTTCAGTTAGTTTAGTTTATTTATTTGTAACACGCACCGAACCCTGAGGTAACTGGGTGCAAGAATTTAAGAGAATGTTACAAGAGTACAGAGATTACAACAAACAAAAAGTGCTGGTTGACCGGTGGTTACAGTATGGTCGAATTTACGGAAGAAAAAGAATACAAGTAGGCCTGTAGATGAGTCACCAGAGGTTAGAGTTTAGGCGTTAGTGCCAGGCTGACCAAGTTCCATAAAAAATACAGACAGAGGATTTGAGCAGGGCGAGGAAGTTATTGCTGTGCAAGTTGGCCGTCCGTTAGTGTTTCTTGTCCAAGAGCCAACTCTTTACTTTAGGTCTGAAGGTCCAGAAGGAGGGTTCCATTCTGATGGTGGGGGGAAGGGCATCCCAAGATTTGGCAGCCAGTACAGGGAAACTCGGTCCTCCAGCTCTTTTTAGTTTGAATCTCGGGTTAGTGAGGAAGTGCATGTACAGAGCTCTAGTAGGTCTGGCTGATTGGTTCTTGGTGAATTTGTCTGAGAGGTACTTAGGGGCTGAATTAGTCAGACATTTGTGGATAATGACTAGTGTGCGTAGGAAAGTTCTATCACGCACCAGAAGCCAGTGGGCATCCTGTCTGAAGCTGGTGATATGGTTGGATCTAGGGATAGTCAGTGCAGATTTTAGGGCATTGTTTTGTAAGACCTGGAGTCTGTTCAGGTTCTGTTCTGATGAGCACAAAAAGAGGTTGTTGCAGTAATCTATTTTGGAGAATACTAGAGCCCTGGCTAGCTTAATGCAGCTATTAGGTGACAGAAATTATTTGCAAGCATTAATCAGCTTGTTGGTGCAGGCAGAAGAGGATGGGGTGGCACTCACTTGCTTCTTGAGTGAGAGGGTGGAGTCTAGGTAGACTCCCAAGGTTTTGATTTCCTTGGCAACTTTGATCATGTTTCTGTCGATGTTGAAGGACGAGTATCGCAAGCCTAGGTTGTTTAGGCGTATTTGGGATCCAACGATCAGGACCTTAGTCTTCTCATTATTGAGACATTGGGGGTCATTACAACCCTGGAGGTAGCCATGCCGGGTACCGGGTCCGGGTTCCTGGAATGGGGAAATACCGGGCCATTCCGACCTTGGAGGGCCAGGTATTTCCCCATTCCAGGAACCCATCCCCATTCCCATTCGAGCCCCCATAGGGCTCAATGGGAATGGGGAGCATGCTAACAACGGGCCTGTTAATGATGGGCCCATTGTTAGCATGCTGGTCTGCTTGCGGGACCCGCTAAGGAGACCTTGTAATGAGGCGGTAGGGGGTTAACGGGGCTGCCAGATTTGTAATGACCACCCGTAGACTGTGGTGTGCCATCCAAGCCTCGATCTCCAAATAGATGTCATCAATCCGTTTTGAATCATCTACATAGCATCCTGTCAATGTAATGAGAACTTACGTGTCGTCAACGTAATTCGTGTATGTGACACCCAAGTTGTCAATACGGTCGAAGAGGAGCTTTGTGAAGATGTAAAGCATCGGCGAGACACATGAGCCTTGCGGGACACCGCAGTAGATGGGGATTGGGTCAGCTGAGGCTGATGGAGTGAAGATTTGATTATACAGAAATGACTGTATCCAGTTAGAGGCGTTGCTGGAGAAGGCAGCTGCTGTAGTCAGGTGATCAGTGAGGATCTGGTGATCGACAAGATCAAATGCTGCCGATAGCTATAACAGCAGGAGCATAGCCAGGTTACCGTTGTCCTTGGCCTCATCCATTTGGATTTTGAGTTCCAAGAGGGCTGTTTCTGTGCCGTGTCTCGACCTAAAGCCTGATTGTCTGAGGCCAAGTAGGTTGTTGTCCTCATAATGTTTCTGCATTTGTAGATAGGCCACTCTATCTAGGATCTTTAAGAGGTCGGGGACAGTGGTGATCGGCCTATAGTTGGTGGGTATATTTGGGTCTAGGTTTTTGCTTTTTTAAAAGAGGCATGCCCAGGCCTCCTTGAGTTTGTTGGAGACTGAGCTCGACTTGAATGAGAAGTTGATCAGGGTATAAATGAAGGGGGCCAAGTCCTTGGCGCCTTCCTGAATGATTGTGGCAGGAGGGAGATCACCTTGGCATCTTGCTGGTTTAAGGCGTCTGATGATGTTTTCAAATTCTTTGGGAGAGACTGGTGAAAAGGAGAAGGGTGGCCAGAGGGGGGTGAGGTGGTTTTGTGAGGAGGTAATGTTATTCTTATTTTTATGTTATTCTTATTCTCGCAGCAACACTATTCTCAACCCTTACTCTCCATGGCACTGGGATTACTGGGCTTACTAAAATTTGTGACACTGACTTCCAGCTTCTATACAATGGTGGCTCCGCTTGCAGTCTATTCACTATGTATACCCAGCTTCTAAGATTACTTAGTCTACTTGCCTTGCTGCATCTGTACAGTTATTGAATGGCTTGCATTTTCTGCGGTGCGTCACACACGTGAAATTTTCTCTTCGCATATGAAAGCTTACTTGACTCTTAACTTCGTCATCAGTTTCTATAAGGTCCATACATTTTCTTCAGCCAGTATTCTCCAGGCGTCATGCTAGTCTCTCGTGACATCACCAGCTCCTCTTTCACTCGTTCTCATATTCCTTCAGGGAGTTCCTCCCTCAGTTTATCATCTCTTAGGGAATACATTTGATAGGGTTTTCTCAGTGGGTATCTTCTTTCAAATATTTGCTGTGGTATGGTCACAACTGCTGGTGTCAAACATGGCACAATCGCAGGCTTCCAACATAGAGGACGTAGGGGGCGGGATTTCCTGCAGAAGCATGCAGCTACTCCTCTACATTCCCCCCGCTGTTTAAGTCCTCGACCAACTCCTCAATTGTCTTCACATCTTCATACTGTCTCTTGAAGAAGTGCTTCTTTGAAGTCCAGATCTTTATCACCTCCCTCAGGGTGCTGGCTGATTTAACACATTCATCTACACTCCACGTCATGTAGCTGCACTGTCCATTCAGATTACAATAGACCCATCGTCCTACGTACTTCTTATGATTTTATAGATACAGGAACTTCATCCCTTCAGGTACTAGGATGCTGGCCTCTATATATCTTCTGACATCTTCATCAGTCAATTCCTTGGGTCCAAATCCAGATTCAACATTGATCATGATCTTCATTCCTACTGCTTTCTTTGTGTCTTCTTGCATTAGGCTATCACTATCTTGATTACACAGAATCCAAACATCACCATCACCAATATTGCTCCAAGAAACTTAAAGACGTTTGCCCTCCTCTGTGGAATCCATGAGAATTTGGAAGAAAACCAACTGTCATCCACAATGTCCTCTGTCTCGTCTTCCATCTGGTTATGCAGGTTTCTTTGCAACGTTATAGAATCTGTCAAGGTCTGATTCTCGTCATCGCGAAAAGGTGTGAACGTGCAACAAGAAGGCCCGATTTTGGCACAAACTCCTCCATCTATTGCTGTGATCATTTCAAGGACATATCTGTTCTGCAGGGTCATTAGTCGTATGGCCCTCAGCTCTTCATTGATAGCATTGAATCCCTTTATGGTGGTGTTGATCGTTTGCAGGAGCTCCCATCTGGTAATTTGCAACCATTTGGCATTAGCCATCATCTGGATCCCAGGCATAAAGACAATCATAAATATTGAAGCAGTCTTGCTGAACAACCTGTGCTCATAAGGAATGGAATCAAATGCTTCTATTGACATGGCTGAAAAGTAATTCTCTCTTCTGGTTCAATTGAGGAATACAAACAATCTTTTCCTTCTCAAATGGGCATCCACTTTTGGAAACTCTCCAATGTTCAGGTTACTCCGAGGAATCGCTAATGCTGGAACATGGATGAGCACCAAGGAACACGTTCCTCCCCAATCCTTGGGCAACTTCCTGTAGGCCCTAGGCCTACAAGCCCAATATCGCTCCATCAGAACAGCTGTCCCTGCTCCCATCCTGGAAATGACAACTGTAGTTTTACAGCCTTTGTTGTATCCCACATGATTCTTTCCATGTCTTCAGAAGCACAATGTCACATTCACCAATAGGATCACAACCATTGGACCTGATTCATCTTATACCCATGTCAACAGTTTGGCATGCTGAGCCCATGACTTCAAACATCTGTTGTTCACTTTGTGCACCTCTTGTACATATTCTGACTTTAGTAGATGAGCTGTGCAGGACATCAGTCCTTCTTCCCAGCCCTTCTTGGATTTTACTCGTCCATAGATTAAGACATGAGTTTGTTCCCAACATCCAGACCATCCAGCTACTTCTGTTCTATCAGGGCAGTTCATTCTCTTAATCTCTTTAATGACTACCTCTTACTGTCCTGTCACAGGATACGTAAGCAGCTTTCTCTTCCATTCAGGTTCCTTTTCCATCTGTGTAGTCTTGGTATAATCATCCTGGAATGCAAACAACCATTTCGACCTCCATCGCAAAGTGGCCCAACTTACCTGGAATTGTCCTCTAGTCATACAGGCTGCAAGATGAACGAGACACCTGGCATTGTGTTCTGTAACTTCTCTGGAAATTAAAATTCATAATGTTATCATGACATAGCGTATGAGAGCATAGACGTAGCAACTCTCCTTAAATGTTTTCTCTACCAACTTTCTCATGTGCTGATATCACATGTTATTACCCAAGTGTGCTGCATTATCTAGATAGGTATTTGCCCCCTCATTATCTTCCTCTGCACTTTTCTTATGTCTCACAAAGCCAGTGTTTGCATAATATTTATGGAGCAAATCAAAAACTGTTTGCATAGTCGGGAGAACCATAGGAACCTCTACCCCTGTGGAAGTAAGCTAATCAAAAGCAATTCCTGTAGTGGGGGAAACCATAGAGGCTTCTACCTCAGAGAGAGTACTAGTTTGATAAAGACTGTGAAAAAGAAGGACTAGAAAGACAAAGCGCCTCATTACGAGTTTCCCGGTCCGGATACAACTGTACGGGTAAGCTTGTCGGTACCGTTGTATCCAGACTGGGAAACTCCGAGTTGTGCTCGCAGGTGCCTTTCATTCCTCCAGGTCTGACCTGGCGGAATGAAAGGCACCCGCGAGCACAGCATGCCTGTAGCATAGGCACCACAATGATTGGTGCCGGTGCCACAGGCATCCCCATTCCCATTGAGCCCTATTGGGCTCAATGGGAATGGGGATCACCCGATTCCGGCACCCGCAAAAGGGCAATTACCGGGTCCGGTGGGTAATTGCCCATTCCTGGATGCCGGATTCTTTCACAAGGTTGGAGGTAGCCTGTCTGTATTACAGGCATGGTTACCTCCAAACTTGTAATGAGGCCCACAGAGTGTAATAGTGCAGGCATATAGTATGCACCAAAACATAGCCAACCATCTTTTTACACCATCTTGGTACTTGTTGTTCATTCTCTAGAACCCTGCCAGCTTCCAGATATCTCATCATTAATACAATTTATCAAATTTCTTTACACTTCTAAAATGTGCTCAATTGTTGCAATGAGGAGCCTTCTAATCACAGGGCCATGTTTAGGATCCTGTAAAAAAGTGTGAATATCGGTGTCTCTTCTGACAAGAGTTGGATAAGCTTGAAGTATAAATACAAAAATATCAAACACAACCTGATGCACATCACTATCAGTAAGTACCATATGTTTAACTGCTTAGAACAGGTATGTACCATGCATCTGGATAATGTTCTTGTTTCCAATTTCTGATCAAGAACCTACATATCTTTGTTGCTCCAATGTGTTTCTAGAGTTCATTTTTGGCCTACTAAAATTCTCAGCAAGTCTTTGCACTCCTGCTAAAATATGTATAAGGAGTGTCCTCTGAATTCTAGTCCAAGCTAAATCTGTATCATTCACAAGTAGTTGCTTTATCATCCTTCTTTTTCGTCCTTGATCCAGTCTGCACATGCTGACATTCTTCTTCTTGTCTTGCTTCTGGATTGGCAATGGTGGGAGGGAAGGTCTCACCTTTGTAGACTTTTGTGTTGCCCAAGTGAAGCCAAGCTCGTCTTACTTGGACCTTTACAGCTGAGGGGGCTATATTCTTAATGCAAAGGGGGCCATTAAACCTTGGCTCATGCCACTTTCCAGTAAAGTTCTTTATCAAAATGAGGTCACCAGCATATAACTTGGTTGCCGATAGAAGTTCAGTTGGGTTGGTTGTTGAATTGTCTCCATCTGTGTTCTGAGACCGACCCCCCCCGCTGGTGCTTGAGTTGATCTGAAATGAGAAAGATGCCAGAGGTCCTACATGTCAAATAATCATGCAATTCATCAGCTAAAGTTTTAGCTACACTCTGGGCCTCACTTTTACTCCTAGATGGAGGTATAATGGGATTTCTCATTCGACGCCCTGTCACTTACTTGTGAGGGGTGAGGTGACGGTCTTATCCTGGCTGATTCCGAAGGACACATAAAGCTAAGGGTAGGCAGTATAGCCATCTCTTCTTCAAATTAATATTGGCAATCCTCTCTTTAAGGAGGCCATTGAATCTTTCACATAACCTGTTCACTTGCAGGTGATAAGCAGAAGAAAATGTGTGTTTAATGTTCAATAGAAGCCCTATTTGCTCAAATACCTCATTAACAAAATGCAGCCAATTGTCAGATCTCAGCATTTTAGACACACCCCTTCTCGGAAAGACCTAGCGCACTAAAAACTTTGCTGCACAAGTGGCATCAGGGTGTGTACACGGTCCTGCCTCAGTCCACCTGGAGAAGCGACACACCACCACTAATAGATTCCTATATCATTACATACTTGCAGCACATCGATATAGTCAATATGTAAATGCTGAAATTGACCATTTGGTCAAGGTATTACCCCTCTAATTTTGTCTCAGTGTATGCCCAGCAGTAAACATTTCACACACAATGCAGTTTACCATAAAAAGTGCAACGTGTTCCAACAAATTCAGAATTAACCAGTCTTCCGCAATCGTAGCAGCAGTCAGAGAGCAGCTTTGACACTCTCCTCCCTGACGGCTACAAGATCCTCTCTGCGGCTAGGCCCAACTGTTCCGGAGGGGGTGTAGCCCTGATCTTCCCTGAGTGGATTTCTGCCTCAGTCATTCCTGCGCAGGCCTACTCATCCTTCCAATGCCTCATCTGCAGGCTCTCTCTCTCTCCTAGCCACTCCCTTATTGTGGCTACCATCTATCGGCCACCTGGTCAGATCTCCTCCTTCCTCTCCAAGTGGTCAGACCTCTCCTCTTCCCTCCTGGTCTCAACCACTCAACTCCTCCTTCTTGGAAACTTCAACATCCACCTGGATGCTTCCTGCCCTTCCTCTGGACTCTTTCGCGACCTTTGCGACTCTCTCTCACTCTCCATTCTCCCCTCTGGCCCGACTCACTCTACAGGGCATACGCTTGATGTTCTGATCTCCTCTGACCTTCCCCTTTCTATTCCTCTCACCACTCCTCTCTCCTGGAGTGATCACTTTCTCCTTTCCTCCCAGCTCACCCTCTCTACCCCCTAGGCCAAGCCCTCTCCATCATTGCCACCCACCTTCTCGGTCATCAGACTCATGAAGCGCATGTCATTGGAGGCTTTCGCTGCGACTTTCGCCACTTTCTACCCCCCTCACCCTCTGGCTGACTCATACCCTGACACAGCCCTTTCTATGTTTGTCACAAGTCTCTCCCCTTCTCACCTGTCTTTCCTGTTTGCTTGCGACCTTCCTTTGTGACTTGTTCCACAAGGTCCAGGATTTGTATAAGCCTCCGCGCGGGTCTTCGGATTCCAGCGTGCTTCGTTAAGATTGTCCAGGAAGGAACCAGGAAGAAACAATATCCGCGCGTGGAGGCACAGAACCCGTGGCTCGAGCGTGGGTGAAAACAGGAAAGTTTTGGGTAAGTTGTGGGATGAAAGGAAAAGGACGAGGGAAACAAGGAACCGGGAATAGAGATCAGGAAAACAGCCTCGGCGAGCAGTAGCGTTGAGACGCGCAGAGCCGCGGGGCCGTGTCTGTTTTGTAGAATGTAGAGCATGTAACGCAAAGACTGGTAAGCAGCGTTCCGCATCAAGCGGCCCCGTTGGAAGTATTACTGAGTTCAGTCCCCTAAGTGTCAGGGACCGCGAAGTCCAGAAGGGACGCAGACGGCAGTTCATGACAATGATCCACTTTGCTATATCAGACACTCTCGATGTTCTCGCCCCTATCATGAGGATCCGCCTGAAGCCGAAAAGGCAAGTGCAACTCCTGGTACGACTCCGTCCTCGTCACCCTTAAATGCAATTGCAGGGTGGCTTAGAGGAAATGGCTTGCTTCACATACATCCTCAGACATACTGGCCTGCCACCTGCTCCAAAGGCAATACCGGCTCTCTGTTCGCACTAAGAAGAGAGCTCACATCCAAGCCCACATGTCTGAGGCATCCAACAACTCGGCCAAACTCTTTAAAATCTGCAAGGAACTTGCAAATCCTGCCGCAGTCTCTACCTCTCCTGTCCCTTCCCAGTCCCTCTGCACGGCCCTGGCTCCTCAATTCATCTCTAAAGCTCAGGACATCTTGTCCTCTCTTTCCCCCTCTACTCCCTGCACATCCTCTGGCCCTTGTGCGGCCACCTCTCCTCCCTCCTTCTCTGCCTTTCTCCTATTCTCCCCAGAGGAGGTTTCTAGACAAGTCCGATCTATGAAAGTCTCGTCAAAACAGGTCCACCCCTGTTCCTCCAAAACCATCAAGGACCACATTGACTCCCTGGCTCCTGCCCTTCCTGCCCTTGCTGATTTCTGTAATCACTCCTTCACCACTGGAGTCTTCCCCTCCCCCTGAAGCACTCCCTTGTGCACCCTCTTCTTAAGAAACCCTCAGCCGACCATTCCTGCCCTGCTAACTATCGCCCAATCTCCATCACTCCTTTCTTGGGCAAACTCCTTGAAAAGCTGGCCATCTCACAGCTTAATCTTCACACTGAATATGTTGGCTGTCTCCACAACCATCAGTCTGGCTTCAGGGCTGCCAGAAGCACAGAAACTGCTCTTCTGAACATCCGCAAAGACCTGCTCTCTAATCTTGATTCCAACACCCCCTGTGTCCTCATCTTACTTGATCTCTCGTCTGCCTTCGACACGGTCAACCATGCCATCCTGCTCAACCGTCTCCATGATAACCTGGGCATCACGGGCCAGGCCCTGGTGTGGCTGACTTCTTTTCTCTCCGATCGACCCTCCCAGGTCCAACTCGGGTTCTTCCTCTCCTCCATCTCTATCTCTACCTGTGGTGTTCCCCAAGGGTCTAACCTCTCTCCCTGGCTGTTCAACCAATACCTGACACTTCTTGCCCACCCCATTGCCACACTCTGCACCAACTTCCAGTGCTATGCGGATGATACTCAGCTCATTTTCAGGCTACCCTCTGCCACTTCTTCTCCCTCCCTCATCTCTGACTGCCTGTCTGCCATCCAGGATTGGTGTGCCGCCAATGATCTCTGCCTGAATGCCAGCAAGACTGAGATTCTCCTCATCGGCACACCCACACCCTCCCTTCCTGTCACTCTCTGGCCAGCCTCTCTTGGCCCACTCCCTGTTCCCACCTGTGAGACTTAAAACCTCAGGATCATCTTCGACTCCACACTCTCCTTCTCTCCTCACATCTCCGATATCTCTAAGAAATCACATTACCAGCTGCACCTCCTCAGAGGTATTTTACCTTTCCTATCCTTCCCCCAGAAGCTTACTGTCTCCAGAGCTCTGGTTCTCTCTTAGCTGGACTATTGTAACAGCCTCTTTCTAGATCTGCCTTCTTCTACCCACCGCCCTCTGCAGCTCATCCAGAACTGCGAGACTTGTCCTTGGCCTCAAGCCCAGGGATTGTATCTCTGCAGGACTGAAATCCCTGCACTGGCTCCCAGTGGCTGTGAAGATTAAGTTAAAAACCCTCTGCATCGTCCACAAGGTCTTCTGGGGCCAAGGGCCTCAATACCTTCAACTCTCTCTTCCTAAATAACTCCCCTCTCGAGCTCTTCGCTCATCCACCTCCAACTCCCTCAGGGTCAGTCGCTTCTCCAAGCAACGAGTTGGTGGTAGATCACTTTCTTCGGCTGAGGCCTCCCTCTGGAACAGCCTCCCTGCCCCCCTGAAACTTGAGGAGAACCATCTCCGGTTCCGGAAGCACCTCAAAACCTTTCTCTTTGCTTCTGCTTTTTCTCCTCTTCTCCCCTGCTGATTTTCTTGCTTATACTGAAACTGCACTGGCTTACCTGGCCACCCTCTGATCTCAGGCCCAGGTCCCCCCCTCCGCCAGTCGCACACCTGCACTGCCCTCCTAGATACCCCAGCACTTGGGGACTGTTCTCTGTATCCCTACAGTCCTACCACTAGAACTTGACACCTGATGCCTGCACTTACCCTTCTCCCATGCACTTGCCACCTGTTGGCCATTCTTTACTTTGTTATTTATTCTTATCCCATGTATGGCACTGTCCCCTTCTCCCCTCCCCCCCTGCACTACCCCTTCTCCCCTTCCCATGCACTTGTGCGATCTGAATGACACTTGGCCTAGTAGGATCGTTGTCTGTCTTCCCTCTGTTCCTCCTCCCTTGCCTCGTCGCACCTTGAAACACTTGTGTATAGGCGCGTTATAAATGCCATATCATATCATAACATAAGACTCTCCCTAGTCACATGCGCATGGTAATGCAGCTGTTCAAGCGCGACCTTTAAAAATGCTACAGGCATCACCGGCTTTCCAGTGCCATCTTGTCGCCATAATGCTTCAGTGGGGCATACAAAACACCCCCTTCATTTCCATAACTCCTACTCGTCCTTTGGTGCACTCCCTTGAATCTCCATTAGTTGGGTTAACGACAATTTAATAAATCCTTCTTGCATCAACATGGTTTTAACTACTTTCTCTTTAACATTCTCAGTATCAAAACTCAAAATATCTAACATTTCCTATGGACCATACCTGAGTTTACGTCTTTTGAACACAAGCGAAATCAAGGAGCAGGGCGCCGCCATCTTGTGATAATCTTGGGCGAACTGCTTTTGTGGCACTAAATCATATCCCCCGCCCCTGAGCCTGACATCACTAGACGCGTACCGCCCACTTCACAACGCCAAAGCACGTGAAGTGTCAACATTTTCTGCACTTCAGCTAATGACGTGTCGCCATGGCAATGGCAGGACGCCTCTTTTCCTCAATAACTATAAACAGACTGTTTCACAACACACAACAGCAGATTTTCTATTCCATTCCTCTCGCTGTATTTCTTTGAGTAGTCTGTGACTCGTTTCTGTGCTCTGTTCAGCTACCCTCATTGCTTGTAGCCCGTGTGAACAGATACCAGTACCATTGCCATAAATTATTTTCATTTGTTTACCACACAATGGCAACAATAATGCCCTACCAGTACGAGCCCGAGTATTCCGAGGAGGAATTACTGGAAAGAGAAAGATGCAGAAACAATGGGGCTTCAGACGACAGTTGGGAGGATGATTCAACAGATGAAGAGCCTGGGCCTAGTCGCATGGACAGTGTTTCCACCTGGTGTACCAGCGATCGGTGCGCGCTAATGCCAACCGAGGAGGAGAACTGCTGCTGCAGAGAAAACGCTGGATGCTTGTCCTACATATCAGAAGACGAGACACGGCTGCAATGCGTTACCGAGCTGCCAGACTTCAGGGCAGCCTGCCTCACACGGTCCGTGTTGAGGATTTTGATGGTGCTTATGCACGAACTTCGCGTAACAGTTCGCCCTCCTAATCGAAGTAACAAGTAAGTATACTCTGGTTGTGATGTCAGTTAGGCCACTAATATTTCATGGTTGTCTCCTATATTCTCGTAACTTCAATATATCATTGTCATATCAATTTAGTCTTGTAATTCTCTAGTAATAGTTGTATAAAAGTCGTTCAATATTATGCAGTGTCTAGTTAGCATTTGACCTGGCAAAAATGCCATTGGCTACAAGAATTGCCATTGACAACTAAGGTTTAATACACTTATCTAGGTCATTTAAAAACAGTTTGTATCTTTCTCTTTCACAGGTGGTACCGGCTGGTGGCCTATCGTTCTTTTACATGGTGGCTTCATGGGAGGCTTGGACTCCGCGTTCAACGAGTAATACCCGCCTGTGTCACTGGTGCCATTAGAGAAACTTTCCCCAGTGACAACAGTCTGTAGAAGGGATTTTCCCTAACTGTGCTGCAACTAGACCTTTACAATGTGTAGTATTTTTGTGCCATCAAAATAAGAAACAAAATAAAACACAACATATTTTTTATCAATGGTTGTTTCAGTTTTTAAGTGAATCAAGTGTGTCTCCATTCAGCAGTGTTCCGGTGCCTTGTCTGCACACCCATGGCCCATCCATCCCCCCTCCAATATCAAAGGCAGTCCGCACCAGTGGATGTGCGCTGCTATGGGGTGCTGTCAGGGGCGCGAACAGACAAGGTGCCAAAGACCATGTACACTTCAAAGCTATCCTTCACGCAGTGGTCATTGTTCACATGCCCTCCTCAGACCCCGTGTCTCCAGGCAGGCTCCCCTCGAAGCAGGCCGCACCCCTGCAATCCACATAAGTGTGTCTCCATTCAGCAGTGTTCCGGTGCCTTGTATGCACGCCCATGGCCCATCCATCCCCCCGTCAATATCAAAGGCAGTCCGCACCAGAGGATGTGTGCTGCCATAGGGTGCTCTCAGGGGCGCGAACGAACAAGGTGCCAAAGACCATGTACACTTCAAAGCTATCCTTCACACAGGGATCATTGATCACATGGCCTCCTCAGACCCAGTGTCTCCAGGCAGGCTCCCCTCGAAGCAGGCCGCGCCCCTGCAATCCACATAATACCACAACATATACACGTCATTCATTCACAAACACACCCCTTTTTGTAATTCTTTATAAACCACTTGATATTTATCATGAGATCATCTTTGAGCACTGCAAGTCAACTCGTGAACATGCTACCTGAGATCCCCGGAGACTGATGCTAATCTGCTCGACATCGTACTATCTGTGAACTTCTGTGACTGCTGCGAGACAACTCGTCATTGTGCTACCTGTGAACAAACATCTCCCTGTTCTCCTGCTTGCTGAATCTAACTGTTTGTTGGTCAAGGTTAGGGCATGTATCCGAATCATATCTCATTCTTCTGTAAATTTATATCTATTTAAAAGTAACGTACTCAGTACTGCTATGTTCTTTGGTCTCATTGCTGTTGACTTGAGTTTCATTTGTTATGTTATCGATATATCAATTTTCATCAGTGTCAATTGCCATTGAATTTCATTCTTTTGCGGACCGTGTCTATAATATAAGCATGTTTCCTTTTCATCCACGATAGTACATTCAAGGGACTTGTTGACGAGGAGAGGTAATTACTGACGGGCCCATTGGTCAGGACTCACCCTCGAAAACTTGTAATACAATATAGCTGCACCGTGTGAGGACAGGGTGCAGGACTTACATACTCCAGCACAAATCAATACTAGGGACTCAGTAAGTTGGCAAAGGGAAGTCCGTTTGATGATACATACATCAGCTTATGGAAATCAGCAGCATCGCAAACACCTGTCTCGCCCCGACTTCCTCGAACTTCAGTACAACAGCCTCTTTTATGGGCAAACTTCGTCATCAATGACGTACACTTCTATAAAAAATCATTATGCAATATAATTGGTTGGGAAAGGTAACTTAAGTATAGGTGTTATATCTGTATATGAAAATAAGGCATACGAATTGGATAACTCTTATCGGTGGGCATCTATGCCCATCCCTCTGCACCACACGTGATTGACGTCACTACAAGTACGATGTCTCATTGGTTACAATGTCTATAGGACCCTAGATTACATGGTGCCTTGTGATTGGGCGAGTTACACCCCTAAACATAAATCTCCACTTTTAATTAGCAGCATGCAGAATAGACACCCTGGTGCCTGGTGTCCCAAGATTCACCCTGCCTCCCTTCCATCAATCAGTGGTTTAGGGCTATGTGACCATTAGTTGGCTGGGTATGGCCTCGGATCTTTAGTCTCTTATCAGGAAAAGTTATGGCACCCTCTGGTTCTGAAGGACATCAGGCGGTGGTACATCTTTGCACCTGTCTGGTCACGTGTTGGTCCACCGTGAATCTGCTTCAGTTCTTTTCGTGCATTTGATTCTGTGTTCGCTTGGCCACCTGCATGGGCCTCTCTTATCTTGACCTTCATGGGCGGGCTGGCGTGCTCTGAAGTTGGAGCCTCGTGAGCTCATGCTCACCTCCCCTTCTCTGGTTGACCTCAATTACCCCGTCATGAGCCATCCTTTGTTAAGTTTCGATCCCGCTCTTTTCCTCAGCTTGGACCTAGATGTGAAACTCAGCCAGTTGGGCCTGGGCCGCCTGGGCTTTCTTCTCCTCAAACAAAATGGAGTCGCACGTATACATTGTGCTGTATTGAGGTAGACATATATAGTTGGTGCATGCCGCTCTATTCTTCTACTTAAGCATTGCAGGCGGTATCGATTACTTAGCATCTTGCGTTTCAAGCTTATTTACACACGTTCAATAAGGCGGTTGCTTCCGTCTTGTCTCATGGCACCATTCTCATACGTTTTCACAGTGTCTCTCCCCTTCGTCCATTACAATTCTCCTCGAAATTGTCGATACTGTCATGCATAGCTTTCAGTAGCCACTTCTGGTTGTTCTCGGGGCTGCCTAGGCCCTTAGTCTATTTCCATTGGCCTTCCATTAAGGTCTTCGGGGTATCCTTGTGGACAATCTATAAATACTTGTTGTTTCGTACCAATGGCAGGTACGGTTGTCTGATTGGGTACCGTGCTGCCCAGGGTTGCCTAGTTATGGGCATTTCAACAGGTATTGATCTTCTAATGTACACAGGGCAGCAGTCCATTGCCGCCCCTTGTTGGTTCAGCTGTTCCTCGTACGTCACATACCACGGCAAGTACCTTACTGGCACCTCGCAATGGGGGCAGGGGTGAAGGTCATATCTGGGACCTCCTCTACACCTCCCCCTCTGGTCGGTTCATCGACCACTCCTACTTCCTCCTTTATATTCAATTTCTTTGATTCCTCAGCTTCTTGCTCATCGTCTCCTGGGTTTAAACAAGAAGGCGTGAAAGTATGCAATTTTGGTGTCCATATCTTTATCACCCCTTTCAAGCTTCCTGCTGTTTTCACATGCTCATCTTTGTTTCAGGTCATCAACTGGCATTGTCCATTTGGACTGCAGTAAATCCATTTGCCTTCATACCTTCTTCGTTTCTTGGGATAAGTGAATTTTGTTCCCTCTGGTGCAAATTCACTGGCCTTCATGAAGTCCTTTATTTCCTCATCTGTCAGGTCTCTGGGCTTCACGCCTGGTTCGACGTCGACCATAATTTTTATGCCAATGGCCTTCTTTGCAATTTTCTGGCACTGTGTGATGATTATCTTGATAACACAGAATCCTAGCAGCACCATTGCTAGCAAAGCTCCCAGGAACTTGAATATATCTGCCATCCATTGCGGGACCCAAGAGAATAGGTTCCCAAACCAGCTGTCATCATCTACTTCATCTGTTTCCTCAGTCATCTGGTTTTTCAGAGTCGTTAACATGCTTATGGCCTCTGTGAGGGTTCCATTTTCTTCGTCGTGTGATGGTATAAATGTGCAACATGATTCTCCAATTTTTGCACAAGCACCTCCATCCATTGCTGTGATCATGTCAAGCACATATCTGTTCTGCAGGGTCATCAGTCTAACTGCTCTCAGCTCTTCTTTGATCGCATTGAATCCTTTTATTGTGGTGTTGATGGTCTGCAGTAACTCCCATCTGGTTATCTGCAACCATTTAGCATTCACTCCAATTTGGATGTGTGTCAGGAGCATCGTGGTGAATACTGTTGAAGTGAGGCTGAACAGCCTGTGTTCGTATGGAATCGCATAGAATGCTTCTTCTGATTTGGCAGAAAAGTAGTTTTTTCTCTTCATTCTGGATACCAGTTCTGCGGATCTCCTCCTTCTCAGATGAGCATCTGCTTCCGGGAAGCTGTCCAGATTCAGATCATTTATTGGAATCACCAGTGCGGGAACATTGACAGTGACCAATGTACATATGCCCCCCCAATTTCTTGGCAATCTTATGTACGCTTTGGATCCACATGCCCAATAGCGGTCCATCAGGACTGCGGTTACTTGTGCCATTCTTGGTGCCTCATATATTCATCCAAAGTTTTGATTTTCCCCCATTTTCCTTGTACCATTATTTCTGAAGCACAGTTTCGGGTTCTCCAACGGTACTATTTTCAGGGGTCCTCCTCTGTCTTCGACCCATGTTAACAGCTTTGCCAATTTTGGCCATAGAGGTTTACATAACCTCTGTGAGATTTCTTCTGCTTCCTTGCAGGCTCCAAGGACCATCGAAGCTCGGCAGATGACTACTCCTTCTTCCGATCCGTCTGGAGAAACCACTGACCCCCAGATCTGCATTTGGCCTTTGTTCTTCCAGATTTGAGCCTCTTCTGCAGTTTTTCCTTGGACGTTCAGTCTTGGGTTTATTTCCCATCTAATTCTTGGTCCTTTGACATCAGGGTTTTCATATCTAATAACGTGATTCTTGGTGTGCGCCCTGTTTCTTGTTTTGATGTCCTGGACAAAACGTCTTCATCTGGGAAGTCTTTTTCACTGGCCCATATCAGTGAGGCGTCTCTTCCCATAAACTGCCCTCTGGTGCTGTACATTGCTACGTGTGACATGCAGTGTGCCGTGGGGACATCAACTTCTACTGCAACAAAGATTTTGGACTTGCCCATGCTATATGGCAGGAGTGCACAGACAAAACATTCTCCTTCTGGTTGCCTTCGTCCAACTTCCTTCATGTGCTGGTACCATATGTTGTTTCCAAGATGGGTTGTGCTGTCCAGGTAGTCGTTTAGTTCAGTGTCCGTTTCATATGGGCTTCTCTTGATTCTTAATGTTTTTCTGTAGTTGGCCAACACTATGTCTCTGAATGCGTCTGTACTGCTCTTTCGTTCAGGCAGTCTCTTGGGCATTATCCTTGGTGGGGCAGGTCTCACTTCCTGCACTGTCATAGTAGAGGAAGGGCTTGCATTTATTTTCTTTCCCTCGTACACTCTGTTGTAGAACTCTTCCCACCAGCATTGGCTCATTATCTTCCCAACGTGTGGTGGCATTGTAGGCCTGTTGATTATCTCTGTCGTTGGAGCAGACGTGCTCGTTATTACAGGTTCTGTGGTTTTCTTGCTCAACTCCTCATGTAGTTTCTTTGCTCTACGTATGAGCGGGAACACATTCTTGACTACCGCATGCGTTTTCTCAGTGATTTCTTTTGCGGCTTCCTCCGTTTCATTGAGTGATTGTGCTATCTCACTTCGGTTCAGTTTCTCACTTTGCTCCCTGCTTTCTGGAGCTGCTTGTTCCCCCTGGGATTTCTCCCTTTCAGTTAGTTTGGCCTGCGGTTTTGTAGCCATTGACACTTACCCTTGTTTGTGTGCAGTTAGTGTATGGGTGCGTGCTGTGGACAGTGCTATGTTATCATTCATTCCGTGCTGACCCTGTCTCCAGTCTTTCTCACCATTCATTACTTCAAGTGTGTACGTGTTGCTGCTAATTACATTCAACTGTAAATCGTTTGTTTTATCATCAGTTTTTCTTGGAACAGGGATGACAATATAAGGTCTGGGTGCTTTTGTGGGCCCCAGATGTTCATTACCTGGTGGAAGCACAGACATTGGGATGCTTCATGCACCAATAAGAAAGGAAGTTCTGACAGTTAGAGACAAAAATACTACAACAATCACTATGCATATACATATGACGGCCTTGAAAGACATCTTACAGCATCTCCTTCCAGGAAACCGGGGGCACCCCTCCACTGGTGGCACAACTAAATTACTGTTTTGGGCCCCCATCTCGAACAAGTCCATAGTCAATAGTTTATTCATTTTCTTATCTTGATTTTCGTTACGTAAATGTTCAGCAAACACTAAAATGGCGGGTGCAGTTTAATGTCCCCCCTCTTGCGAGTGATGACGGACGTCTCTAGTTATAGAGTATAGCTCCTTTGCTAGACTATGGAAAAAGGTTAGACTACCGTTTTTAGCACATCACATTCTTCCTGCATTTGTGTATACAACGCATTTCCAGGGCCCCTTCCCAATTCGCCTTGGCCCTGAGGACATGCAGGAATTTGTTCGCAGTGACACCATAAAAGGATGGCTTTGCTGCACATCACGCATAGATAAACCATTGAAAAAATAAAAACAAAAATAAAAATATCAGTGAACATATGTGAAGGTAGGGAAAAATAAGAAAAAAGTTGAAAAAAGTAAACACGGCAGGGAAGTTTGTTGCTCTGCTCCTTTCGCTTGGTTCTTCGAGGTCGAGTTGCTGCAAAGTCTCTCTCCCCCCCATTTACTCCACTGCGGGATGATGATGAAAAACAGAGAAAAATAAGAAAAATAGGAAAAGAAGTTCAGGATTTAGTTAACCCCCATTTCGATTCGTTCTACGTTGGAAGCATAAAGAACTGTGTCTTTGTTTCCTTGCTCTGCCCCCGGCTGGGGCTTCTAAAGGGTTTTATTTTGGATCTCTCCTTTCTAAGGCTCTTCTCAGCAGCGGATGCCCATGATTGCTTCTCACCTGTGATGCAATAGCTACCAGGAGTCTGTTGGTTTGTGCATTTTTTGCTGGATCACAGAGAAACGTGGGCACGTCGACAGTGATGGGTCTACCCACTAGCTCTGGAAAGTTCTCGATGAGGTGAAAGAAGACTGTGAAGGCAATTCTGCTATCTTCAGGTGATAATGACATTTGCTCTGATTCTCTGTCTCTTAGGTCACCGGTCTTTTTTGCAGTGTGATCAGTCCTTGCCTTCTCGACCTGTCCCTCACCGACTAATTTCACTGGAATTCTCTCAGAAACTCCCTCTGAAAGCTGGACAGTTCCATTTGTAGCTGTATGCTATAGAAGAGTGTTCCTATCTTTCTCGTGTTGGCAGGGTCTTTGAGGAAGGTGAGAGCATCAACCTC
Source organism: Ambystoma mexicanum (assembly GCF_040938575.1). Classification (NCBI taxonomy): domain Eukaryota; kingdom Metazoa; phylum Chordata; class Amphibia; order Caudata; family Ambystomatidae; genus Ambystoma; species Ambystoma mexicanum. The sequence goes on from NC_090939.1 coordinate 829,611,090, forward strand.
GGCAGGTCTCCCTACCATTTCCGGAAAGTCATTTACTAAGCCAAAGAGGACATTGTGGGCTATTAGGCTGTCCTCAGGGGACAGGTACATTTATTCGTTTTGCAGAGTCTCAATCACACGCCTCGCTTTTGCTTTGAGCAGTCTTTGCACTTGCCTGCTGTGTGGATGGCTACCACATTATTTAGTTTACTCCATATCTGGTTTAGAAAATTATTGTTTCGGGGATCTCTGATGAACGTCAGTGTATCTGTGGTCCTCCCGACAAGTTCTGGGCACTCCTCAATGATTTGAAAGAATAACGTGTAGGTCACTTTGTCAATGACTGCTTGAGGCAGGAGCATTGGTCTTTGGGTCACTGTACTCAGGCAACTCGGCGAAGACCTCTGTGATTACAGTGAACAGTTGCCTGATTACCTTCTTATTTTCTGGATCTTGGATGATTCTGTGACACTTGTTTCTCTCCCTATGAGTGATGGATAAGTCAATGTCACTAATTGGAACTAGGTGAGTACATCCCACTTAAGGCTCCTGCTGGGGTGAACCATAAGTTTGTGAGCAAAGTCTTTATGCTGGGTCCTTCAGGATAACAGTTTCAGTTCTCAGGAATATCCGGTTCTGTTCCTTACCAGAGTCTTAGAGTTATTTGTCCACTACTCTGTGGCTCTACGTGTTTAAGTTACCAGTGTCACTGCAGGTTCAAGGTATGCAACCTTTTCCTTTGCCCTGCGACTGCAGCTGCACATTGCATTTGTTTGAAAAGTCTTGTAACTCATTCAGTACTTAGAGAAAAGTTCAATGTATAGCCACAGTTTTCACAGCAAGCTCTTCAGTTTGTCTTTTCTGCTTGTGCGTCCTTCTTCCTCACCCTAGACCTTGTCTGCACGTGCTGTGGTCCTTCCTCGTTGTCTGTAGCTTCCACGGTGGATGCAGTAGGAGCGCCTTCTCCTATGAAGGGTTTGACGTCATTCAGGAAGATCCAGGCACTTCTTCCTTGGAGATTGACAGCGGACGGGGTGCAGTCCACTACGATGAAAGGGCCATTAAATCGCGGTTCATCCCATTTCTTCCTCGTAAAGTTCTTCACTAGAACTCTGTCCCCCGGGAAGACAAGGGGTGCGCCTAGGCTGAGAGTTGTGCCTGCATCAGCATTGTCTGTTGTTGTTTGTGCCGTGCTGTCCCCTTTCCGCTGTCACTGCAGCTGGCCTGAAATGACAGATGTACTAGAGGTAAGAAGTCAAGGCAATTCTTCATTTCTGCTCCCAGAACCTCCCTAGCGGGCTCGGCATCACATCTAGCTCTATCTCGGGGGGTAAGAGGGGTTCTCATCCTTCTACCAGTGATAATCTCGTGTGGCGTGAGGTGATGGTCGGAGCCTGGCTGGTTCCGAAGCGCATATAATGCCAGTGGTAGGCAGTGCAGCCATCCCTTCTTTAATGTGAGCTTCAGTTTGGCAATCCTCTCTTTCAACAGGCCGTTGAGGCATTCACATATGCCATTTCCTTCTGGGTGATATGCCGACGAGAACTTGTGCTTTGTACCAAGCAACAAGCTAATCTGCTCAAATACTGAGTTTACGAAATGGGGCCCGTTGTCTGACCTCATAACATCACACACCCCCACCTGGGGAAAACCTCCCTCACCAGGAACTTTGCAGCACAGGCAGCGTCAGGGTGTGTACAGGGCCCCGCTTCTATACATCTAGAGAATGGACACACCACGACAATTAAATACCTGTACCCATTACAAACCTGAATCATATCGACATAGTCGATATGCAGGTGCTGGAAAGGCCCTTCAGGTCTGGGAATGATTCCTCTCATCACTTTCAATATGTGCCCAGAGGTGAATTTCTGGCAAGTTATGCAATTGACCATAAAGAATGCAACATGCTCCGCTAAATTCGGCTCAAACCAGTCTTCTGAGAGTGTTGCAGCAAGATTTTCTTTTGACATATGGAAAGGGTAGTGGAGCTGTTCTAACGCTACCTTTAGGAGGGTGACAGGCATTACTGGTTTACCAGTGCTGTCCTGCCTCCATAACCCATCAGAGGGGTTTAAAGAACACCCTCAACGCTTCCATACATTCTTCTCATCCTGAGGTGCCTCCCCCTGGAGTTCCATTAACTGTGTCTGCCCCATATTGCAATAGGCTTCTGGAGTGGCTCGGGCTATCATCATTCGCTCATGGGTACGTGCCACCTCCACGTCCATGATTGTCTCACCCTTGGATGCCATGCGCTTGGCTTCCGTGTCCGCTTCATGGTTTCCACGTGACACAAAATCTGTTCCCTTGGTGTGAGCGGCACACTTGATGACCGCTATGCACACTGGGAGCTGTAGTGCTTTTATCAGCCTGTCCAACAAGGCTGCATGTTGCACTGGCGTGCCGTCCGCTCGGAGGTAGCCCCTCCTTTTCCATCGTGCCAGGCCTGCGTGCACAGTGGACGTCACATAGGCGGAGTCACTGTACACTTTTACTTCCTGGTCTGCATGATTCTCGATGGCGAGTATCAATACCACTAGTTCTGCAGCCTTTGCCGAATAGTGGGATGGTATTCGGGCACTGACAAGTATTTGGAACTCTCCATTTGCCATGTCTTTGATCACGGCCACGCCTGTGTACCTTTGCCCATCTTCTTGGTCAATTCTCGATTACCCGTCAATGAAGATGACTTCTCCGCTTGGCAGAGTATTCTCTCTTATTCTGGGGATTTCATCATAAAACTCTTCCGAATTGGCACAGTCATGCACAGGTTCTCCCTCTGTGACTGGCTCAGCAATAAACATAGCAGGGTTCACAGTTTTGCATTGCACTATTTTGATCGATAGATAATCATCTCATATGCGGATGCTCTCTGTGACGTCACGGTGCCCTTTGGCTTCTCCAATATGGCAAATAATGAGTGCTCAACATATAATGTCATGGATGATGCTTTCTCGATGGCAAACGCGGCGGCTGCTAAATTTTGCTCGCATGGGAAGTGGCCCCTCATGACCGGGTCCAAGCTCCCACTGTAATACGCTAGGGGCTTGTACCCCAGCGATGTTCGCTGAGCAAGCACTGCCGTCATAAAATTGCCATTGGTATGAGAGAAGAGATAGAATTCCTCTGCATAATTGGGGATTCCGAGAACTGGGGCCTTACAAATTGCCCCCTTTAGCGCTGCAAACCCCTTTTCCATTTCTTCAGTCTATTCAATTTTTCCTTCTGTTGCCTGGGCTTTCTTTAAGGCCTGGAGCAAGGGCTTGGTGTATGAGCTGTAATCGAAGACCCATGCTCTGACATAATTGCATAGGCCTAAGTAGCTCTGCATTTGTTTTACCGTGAGCGGCTTAGCCGTGTTCATGATAGCTTCAGCCCTCTCTGGTGTTACCTTTTTCCCTTCATGTGAGATTAGTTGCCCTATGTATAACACCTCATGCTGGTAGTATTGAAACTTACCCTTGTCCACCTTGTATCCATTCTCAGCTAATATGGTCAATAGCTGAACAGAGTCGTGTCGGCATTGCTTTTCAGTGGTGCTGCAGATCAGAATGCCATCTACATACTGCAAAACAACATTGTCTACGCAATGTTACTTAGGTCCATTTGCAGGACTCGGTTAAAAATGGACGGAGATTCACAATACCCCTGTGGCAGCTTTGTACTTTTCTGGCGCATTTGTCTGAAAGTAAATGACGTCAGGTCTTGTGAATCACGATGCAATGGGATCGAGAAAAATGCATTCTTCAAATCGATCACTGTGAAATATTTTGCCTCCGTGGGTATATTGCACAAAATAGTGGATGGATTAGGGACTAGAGGGAACTCGGCTTCTACTATGTCGTTCAATGCTTGTAAATCCTGATTTAAACGCCAAGACCCTCCCTTCGATTGCTTGACAGGATAGATCACTGTGTTACAAGGTGATGCTGACGTTACCAGAATGCCCTGCTCCATCATGGCAGAGATTGTCTTCGCAATCTCCTCGTCCGCTTCTCTGGACATGGGGTATTGTCGTGCTCTTGGTAGAATCGCTCCAGGCTTGAGTTTAATCTTCACCTCTCCTGTCCCCTTCAGGAGCCCTACGTCATAAGGCCCTTTTGTCCATACTGTGACTGGCACCTGGGCCATGTCCTCCTCAAAGTATTCTGGTTGTGCCATCACTAGCATCATTCGCTGTGGCACTTCTAGTTTGATCATTTTGACCCCGAATTTGAGACCTACTTCCACCCGTGTCTCCTCTAAGTCAGGGTGCTCTTCGAACAGAGCATCATCTGTGACGTCAGTCACTCGATACCCTTCTTCAATGGCGATAACTGCGCACCATTGCCTTCCTTCGTCATCGTATCCTACTAAAACCACCTTCCCCTTTACTGCGGCAAACTGTATTACCAAAGGAAATATTTGTCCCTCTTCTTCATGCATGGGTATCCTTGGTCTAAAAAGAAACTCGTCAGGGGTCCTCATAGTTTTGCCTGCGAGGCCCGGCAATACCCCCATGAGCACTCGCAAGCCATATTCGAAGACCTCCGGCTCCAGCGGTAAAGCTCTCATAGCTGTACGTCCCGAGTATGCTCTGATCATTTCGCATGCGTTGGAATAATGCATTCCTGGCGTGGAGCACACTATGCCATCCTCAGTGAATGAGATTGACATATTCAGTTTTGTCATTAGATCTCAACCCTTGATGTTTACTGGGGACTGACGTGAGTACAGTAAAGGCACATTCATTTCATGCTCTCCCACGGAGACCGGGAGAGCGTCTGTGAAGGGAACTCTATAATGAGCTCCAGTGAAACTCTGCGTGTCTATTGCCTCGCCGGACAAGGAAAACTTGCCTTCTCTTATGCACAAACGCTTTGCGCCCGTGTCAACTAAAAAGGAATACTCTTTTCCTCCTATGTGACATTTACCCTTGGTTCCCTATGAGGGTCTGGTGTCACCGATAGGATAGAGCACATCCGAGTTTCCTGTGAGCTGTCCTATTTTATGTATAGGTTCGGCCCCCTATAATTTTGTGGAACACCCCCATTGTTCATCCCTTGTGGTACCGGCAGCGGTGCCTGCTGGGGTTGCCCCTGTTACAAGTTCCCCAAGTTTGAGGGTTGAAACCCTTGCTGTGCACCTTGCTGCAAGCCAGCTGCCTGCTGCTGCACGGTATAGTTTTGTGCATTGCCCTGTTGTGGAGTAGCCGGTTGATTTACCGTGCCTGCCCCCATCCCTTGATTGTTCTGCCACATGCTTTGGCTTCTGCACATGCGTGCCACATGTCCTGTCACTCCACACAGCCAACACACTGGCGGTGGTCGGACCATCTGTCCATCTGGCATAGCTGGACTGCCCATTGGTGCGCTCTAGATACCACCTTGAACATTTTGAAAACCTCCTTGGGTACCTCTAGAGCCTCCCTGATTACTCTGCCATCCTCTTCCTCCAAATCCCCTTCCTCTCGGATAATATCCCACGTTACCCTGATTGTTCTGCGGCGGGTTAGTGGCACATTGCGCACTCAAATCTGCTGGGCTTGTTAGCATGGCTCCCTCGAGCGCATACTTCATGAGCTTCCTTTGCACCAGCTTCACCTCTTCTCCCTTACGCGTTGCCTCTTTCTTTTGATTCTTTTCTTGCAACAGCCTACAATAATGGGCAATTGCAACTGGATTTCGGCCCATGGTTTAGCTTCTATTCCTACCAATTTTTTTAGTTGTTTTTGCATCGGTTCTGGTAACCCTTGGCACAGTATTTGATAGAATACGGGGATAGATTTTGTCCAAGACTCATGCGTTTCAAGCACCCACGCGTTTTGAAAATTCTGGATATAAAGCAACAGATCCTCTGACTCTTTCATCTTCCGAGTCATAATGGCTCCCATGTCTGATGTGTCAGGGTATAGCATTTGCAGCGCTTTCCACACTGCGACTCTACAATTATTAAATGGCGCTCCATCATGAGAGGTGTTAGTTATGGTTACCCTAGGGTAGCCTGCTCCTTTCCACACATCGCCTGCTCTTTCTCTGAGCATAGCAATTAGGAGACCCTTGATGTCCCCTATGGCTAGGGTGACGCCCCCCGTCATTTTTTCTAGCTCATGTATCCACTTCCCGGCTCCCGATGTCAACATTGGAAGCTTATTTTGTAAATTTTCCTGGTCCATGTGTGGCCATGGAATATATTGCGGTCTTACTCCCCCTTTCTCTAGCAGTGGGAATTGGAATGCGCAATCCTCCTTTCCCTTTTCTTTACCTCCTCAGTCTCTTGCTGGGGTGGCGTTCCCACCTTGCTTTCTACCTGGCAGCGCCCTTAACCTATCTGTATAGGCAGGTGCCGATGCCCCCCTCTGACCGTGGGGTGTTTCTTCATGTCAGCTGGACTGTCCAGCGGACTTCGATGTCCTACTTACGGACTCGCCAGCCTCTGACCATTGTACCCCTCAGTTCCCTGGAAGCCGCCATTCGTGCCGTCTCCCTTCGTCATACATTGCTTCTTCCACGTCCCCATCGGAGTCAGACTCCGAATACTCCCAGTTTGCACAACTTCTTGCATCATCTTCGTTCTGCCTATCTTCTAGTCTATCTAGGGAATGTCCCCTACTCTCACTACTTTGGGTGGCATCCTCAGTGTCATATAACTGAGTGCTTTCTAAGTGCTCATCTTCCCTTCCCTCTTGGGAGATTCGTTCCAGTCCCATTTCATCATATATTTTATCAATCGCTTCCCTGATGCTTCTGGTTCCAAAGTCATCATCAATAATTGTCCTGCTTGTACCTGGTACTGCATCACTTGCTGGAAAGAACTCTTCTATGTCTTCCCAGTCTACAACAGGATTGGGTTTTTTCACTTCCCGCTGCAAATATTCTAAGTCTCGCGCCCTTTGTCTATGTTTTCGTTCTATTTCCTCATCTGTTTCCTTGCGTTTCCTTGCGTCCTCTCTAATCTTATCTACTTCCCGCATCCTTTCGTCTCTACGTTCCTTTGCCTTTCTAATCTCTTCCTTTCTTTCATGCACCCTACGTTCTTCCTCTAACTTCAACTTATTCAGTCTGTATTTTTCATAGGCTGCATACTGAGTGCGACTGAGCGGTATTTCTTGCTCTTCGCGATAAAGTTGTTCTCGCCTCAGCCTGTCCTTCTTTCCATTTCTTTCATCCCTTGTCTCCCTATCCTTTTCCCTTCTCTGCTTTTCGTCAGGCCTTCCTCGTGCCCTTGTATCATCACTCCCCTTTCCATCTAATTTTAACAATATCTGTCCTCCCATCCATTCGACCTTTGCGAATGTCATCTCATCACTCTCTCTCCACTTCTTTCCATCTCTCTCCTTATCGTGAGGTGCACTAGTCTGTACCTGATCCTTTCGTCCATCTCCATGCCTCTCCTTGTCCCTCGGGACAGCGGGGGCTGGAACGGTTTCCGGCTCCTTCTCATTAGTTTTGTCACTACTGCATGCAGGTGACACACACGCGGGGTTGCTATACTCCGTCGCTGCTTTGAGCTCTCGGAACGGGTAAAGACCCTCTGACTTGCTTCCCTCAATGACTGGTTCCGGCGGGGTTGGTGGCGCAGTAGGCGTCTCACCCCCTCTGTACATATGTTTAATATCCAGTCTGTAGGTCGGTCTTCTTCTTTTGTTTGTTCAAACATCTTCCATAGCTCGAGAATGGCAAGGCCTTTCTCAAGCTTCTTGCCCGTATATGTGGCATTTAGGAAGGTTGTCATGTGCCGCAAAACAGCCTTAGATAACAACCCGTTCTGGGGCCAAGACATAAACATTTTATTGGCAGTACCCCTAACCCATTCTTGGCTATATTTCTTCCACTTCACTGCGTGCTTAGGCAATTGCTTACATAGATGCATAAGCGGGGTGACCTCCTCCATCTTCTCACTTCAATACCCACAATGTTTACACAATAACTTAAATCTCTCCATCAATATGAGCGAGCACCACAACCGCAAGCTCCAATCCACATTTTCCCGCCAAAATCTATACCATCAATTTACTCAAAACCAAAATGCATTTCAATCAAGCATCAACACATTTTTCACATCAATACATTTATTCCGCATTCACATATAGCAAGAAACTTATGACAGACGCTTGACAGACACCAGCTGGGCAACGTATACCTGCCTTCTAAATATTACCCTGTCATGGGATTTGAAATACCCCTTTATGACGTCTTTAAACATCATCGTAGCCTAGCGTCCCCCTCTTTGTGGGCTCTGGATTCAAGTTCCTTCTGACCACTCTTTAAAGCGCAGGAACAAGGCGAATTTTACAGTTTTTCTCTCGGGTGCCCTTCTGGTATCCCTTACCGTTTTTAGTCTCGGGTGCCCCCCCCCGGTATTCCTTTTACGTTTTTACCTTTCCCAGGTGCTCCCCTGGTATTCTATTACGTTTTAGCTCAGGTGCCCCCCTGGAATTCTATTACGTTTTGGCTCAGGTGCCCCTCTGGTATTCTATTATATAAGTCTTCCTTTTATACTCGAGTCATTAATCCACTATATATATATACCGTCTTCTCTACCTTTAACTAATTTATCTTTCTCCGCAACCCTCTGTTACCTTTCCCCCACTTGCTCTAATGCCTATGAGTCATTTGCCAAGGTAACGAGTTTCATTGTTTCACTCACCGATCGTCTCTTTTCCTCTCTGGATCTCCGGGATCACCACCCCTTCCTCTTCCCGCTTTATGGTTTTCGTCCGATCCGCTTCCCGTGGGAATGAAAAGGGTTATGCTTGGAAAAGCAGGTTCCTTCAGACCCACTACAGATTTTTTGGGAGTATATACATTATCACTGTCCACGGGAAGCTTCTCGGCCTACTCAGCCGCAATAGCGAAAGGACTCGCGATGTAACCGAAGATCCAGAGTTACTTCGCGCCGTCGTTTTAAAGGTGTCTTGTGACTATATTAATCGATTATCAATAATCGATGCCCGAAACCATCCTCTGCTACCAAGTGTTGACGAGGAGAGGTAATAACTGACGGGCCCATTGGTCAGCACTCACCCTCGAAACTTTGTAATACAAGATAGCTGCACCGTGTGAGGACAGGGTGCAGGACTTACATACTCCAGCACAAATCAATAATAGGGACTCAGTAAGTTGGCAAAGGGAAGTCCTTTTAATGATACATACATCAGTTTATGGAAATCAGCAGCATCGCGAACACCTGTCTCGCCCCGACTTCCTCGAACTTCAGTACAACAGACTCTTTTATGGGAAAACTTGTTCATCAATGACGTACACTTCTATAAAAAATCATCATGCAATAAAATTGGTTGGGAAAGGTAACTTAAGTATAGGTGTTACATCTGTATATGAAAATAAGGCATACGGATTGGATAACTCTTATCGGTGGGCGTCTATGCCCATCCCTCTACACCACACGTGATTGACGTCACTACAAGTACGACGTCTCATTGGTTACAATGTCTATAGGACCCTAGATTACATGGTCCCTTGTGATTGGGCGAGTTACACCCCTAAACATAAATCTCCACTTTTAATTAGTAGCATGCAGAAGAGACACCCTGGTGCCTGGTGTCCCAAGATTCACCATGCCTCCCTTCCATCAATCAGCGCTTTAGGGCTATGTGTCAATTAGTTGGCTGGGTATGGCCTCGGATCTTTAGTCTCTTATCAGGAAAAGTTATGGCACCCTCTGGTTCTGAATGACATCAGGCGGTGGTACATCTTCGCGCCTGTCTGGTCACGTGTTGGTCCACCGTGAATCTGCTTCAGTTCTCAGTCTTTTCGTGCATTTGATTCTGTGTTCGCTTGGCCACCTGCATGGGCCTCTCTTATCTTGACCTTCACGGGCGGGCTGGCGTGCACTGAAGTTGGAGCCTTGTGAGCTCGTGCTCACCTCCCCTTCTCTGGTTGACCTCGATTTCCCCGGCATGAGCCATCCTTTGTTAAGTTTTGATCCCGCTCTTTTTCTCAGCTTTGTCCTAGATGTGAAACTCAGCCAGTTGGGCCTGGGCCACCTGGGCTTTCTTCTGCTCAATCAAAATGGAGTCGCACGTGTACATTGTGCTGTATTGAGGTAGACATATATAGTTGGCGCATGCCGCATTATTCTTCTACTTAAGCATTGCAGGCGGTATCGATTACTTAGCATCTTGCGTTTCAAGCTTATTTACACACGTTCAATAAGGCGGTTGCTTCCGTCTTGTCTCATGGCACCATTCTCATACGTTTTCACAGTGTCTCTCCCCTTTGTCCATTACAATTCTCCTCGCAATTGTCGATACTGTCATGCATTGCTTTCAGTAGCCACTTCTGGTTGTTCTCGGGGCTGCCTAGGCCCTTAGTCTATTTCCATTGGCCTTCCATTAAGGCCTTCGGGGTCTCCTCGTGGGCAGTCTGTAAATACTCGTCGTTTCATACCAATGGCAGGTACGGTTGTCTGATTTGGTACCGTGCTGCCCAGGGTTGCCTGGTTATGGGCATGTCAACAGGTATTGATCTTCTAATGTACACAGGGCAGCGGGCCATTGCCGCCCTTTGTTGGTTCACCTGTTCCTCGTACGTCACATACCACGGCAAGTACCTTACTGGCAACTCGCAATGGGGGGCAGGGGTGCAGGTCATATCTGGGACCTCCTCTACAGACTAGTAACATGTTCTGATTTTCATCAAATCAATGATTTTTATGTGAAAGTTATCCGATAATGCAGCTGCCCACGCTGCACTGGTTTTGATGTGGTGACCAAAACAAAGCTTGCATCGAAGAATCTATGGTCTAATTCCTTCTTTCTCACATTTTTATGCACATTCATTTTTGATTAATGTTGATCTTTTTTTGCAGAATTTTCAACAATGCCTGCATGTTCGATTTTCGGTTGCCCTTCGAACACCCAGGACAAATTTGAAGGCACTACAATGCATGTATTCCCTAAGACCATAGATCGAATTAGAGAATGGGTCAGATCTTGCGGATATTTGCTGGCAGAGCTCGAAAGTAGAGTTAAAAAAATCTTGGAGGACAAGAGGGTTGATCGATGCTGCATCTGCAGCCTGCACTTTACCCCGAATATGTACGACACATCCTTGTACACAAAGAAGAATCAGCTCAGAATGACTCGAAAATTTCTCCCAAACACTATTCCGACTTTATTCGTTCACATTCCGCAACAGGTGAGTCACGTTTCCGGATTTAGCTTCAGGCCTTGCGGTAGTGTGCAGGTAACCGCATGGATTCATTGGTATTTTAGGTGTAAATGTCTCTCATAATACTTTAGATATTTATACGATTGTATAGCTTTTTAGATAATGACCATTCTGCTAAACATCTGTCCTTGTTTTTAGAAACCTCAAAGAAAATTGATTTATGGGCACAGATAACTATGCTATAATATGCATTTGGATAAGCATAATTTTCTCGTTTTCAATCTCCATACACGCACATTTTTAATATTAGCATTTCTATATCAAATAATACTTTCCCTTTACAACTCCATGACTATCCACCGAATAGGAAGCAACAAGATTCAACATCCATGTCTTGTCTGGAGTCATCAACCACTTTGAGCACGTATCAGGTAATTTTACTTAGCTATTCTGTTCAAGACTTGTTTTATGCATGGAATTTGAGATAATGTAATCATATTTACGTATCGTGTAATTCCTTTACACAATGTTTCATTTGTGGTTTGATATTGATATGTACCTTTGTCGTCGTCCCAAAGTATTTCTTCAGTTTCCAATATTTTAATCCATACTAATGCAAGTACTGCGTTTCAGGGAGATGCTGAAGCGTCCAATACAATTACAACATCCCTTGTAGTTGATCCGGAGCCAGAGGTATGGGCACTGACAGTTCCATCAAATGAGATAATCTAATCATATTTAGATGTCGTGTAATTCTTTTACACAATGTTTTGTGTTTTGCTATTGATATGTACCTTTGTCGTCGTCCCAAAGTGTGTCTTCAGTTTCAAATATTTTAATCCATACTAATGCAAGTACTGTGTTTCAGGGAGATGCTGAAGCGTCCAATACAATTACAACATTCCTTGTAGTTGATCCGGAGCCAGAGGTATGGGCACTGACAGTTCCATCAAATGAGATAATCTGATCATATTTAGATGTCGTGTAATTTTTTACACAATGTTTCATTTGTGGTTTGCTATTGATATGTACCTTTGTCGTCGTCCCAAAGTGTGTCTTCAGTTTCCAATATTTTAATCCATACTAATGCAAGTACTGTGTTTCAGGGAGATGCTGAAGCGTCCAGTACAATTACATTATCCCTTGTACTTGTTCCAGAGCCAGAGGTATGCATACTTAGAGTACCCTCTAATGAAATAAAGTCGGTCTACTTTTATGTGTAATGCAAATGACTTATTTTAAATGGATACTCTTTCCTAGGGATGTATACAAGATCTGTATATTTAACGGGAGGCATGCGGATCAGAGTCGGTGCATCAGCTTGCTGATGGTGACGTTAGAGTAAAGAAGCTTTCAAAGAAAAGAAAGAAAAATAAGGTACTTTATAAATAGTTTACATTTTTAGCAATTGTTTTGTGCTGAGGCCTTCATTATATACTTTTTTTCACTGTAAATTGTACGATACTGTATGCTGGTTTTACGCTGAACATCCTTTTTCCTATCTGTCATGTAGATGCCCGATGGAGTACGGTCTATGTAGACACAGACAGCGACACAAATGAGAGATGATGCTTGCCAAACTGTTTTCACCATGGAGGAACTATTAATTGAGGTGCGGCGTGTTCAGACTCGAGATGACTTTGTCCTATGGCCAGAAATAGAAATTAATTTTACCGGCAAATCCAGCAAAGTGTTTTTAGACCATTGCTATAATGCGACTGCTCCGCCAGATGAACATGAAACCGAAAGTATCACTGGAAGATCTACAATCGATGGGAATGCAAATCCACCTCATAGCCACGGGCACACACGTTTCTATAGCAAAGACAATGAGAGAGCAGTTTCCAAATATTAAACATCAATTTGATTTATTGCATGTTGCCAAATCAATCAATAAAAAAATATGGGCTGCAGGGAAAAAAAAAGCTTTGGAAAGTATTTCACAGTGGTCCCAGTCTTTCAGCAACCATCTTTGGTGGAGCTCCAAAACATGTGATGGGTCCCTGGAAATTCTACTGGAAAAATGGCGGTCACTAATGCACCACTGTTCCAACGTTCACCACTGGACAGAAAACCAAAATTTCCACCAATGTGAAAATGGCCCTTTGTCCTCGGAGCAGGCACGGAAGAAGAAGTGTTTGATTCCATCTTCACCTCTACACAAAGCCCTTGAGGAGAAGATTGTGTTTGATAAAACTCTTTCAAGAGATCTGAAGGGACTCACAGAATTTTGTCACACAGGGGATTTGGAGGTGTTCCACAATATGTGCCTAAAGTACCGGCCCAAGAGGTTGCATTTCAGCATCGGTGGCATCAAATATAGGACATTAGTAGCGGTATTAGCGCATAACGGAATGCGGCCGTAAACAATCTAGGACTCAAGGAAACTTAGGGTTGCTTCGCTACAGTATGGCCTTTACGAAAAGAAGCAAAAAATGGATGGTCAAACCAGTATATGAGGAAATGGAATTTGATTTTGTTAAATATCTTATTAATAATGTCGTATAGATGCATACTCATGGATTTGCATGCAAATCTGTTCAGAGCACACATACATTGCCACAAAACATTGCCAACGTGCCACTCCACCAAAAACAGAGCTTGTTGAACAGTTCAAATCCCGGTTCAAATGATTACAATCTGTTTTTATTTTTGCCAACATTTTTTTTATAAAGTGTCCCAATAAAGTATGCAATTTTTATTTTGAAATCTATTCTCTTAGTCCTTTTTTTAAAAATAGTACAATTATTATGATTGACATACAATGTAACACTGCTTTCACATTTCACAGTTTAGTCGAGCTACTGTGGGACCTTCATGTATCTTGTTAGTACCCTATGGATAACAGTGTGTAAGAATCTTTGGTTTGTGGCATTTGCCTTGCCATACAGTTCCCCAAACAGCTGAATATCTGCTCGTCACACAAAATGATGAGACCTATTCCACATAACATAATTGGCATGCAAGAACTACAGACTGTGAAAACATGCCATGGGGTAGGATACCGTGAGATAAACAGAGGTGGGGCTATTACTAGACACACTTTGACTCCATTTTTGTGTTTCATTGACTACAATTATGGTGTAGGGTGCATTCTGTCATTGCCAAGTTTCCCCTACCCCTCAGCAGCGCCACGAACAGCAAGCAGTGACAGCCCCCAATTCTTTCCTCCAGAGCCCGTGCTTCAAAATTCCAGTTCTCAGGGATGCGTTGACATGGGATGTTGCAAACTGAAAATGTATGTTCATTTCGAGTGAAGACCACAAGCATTGAATTTTTGCTTGGGAGCTGGGGAGGCCCACACGTCGCGCACACAGTACAAGGTTCTATTGTTTTTTGACCTTGAGAGACAGGGACCATTCCGAAAGGGATTGAATTGAACAAGGGGTGTGATAACGCAATATATGATAAGGTTGTTCATTCAGAAACTGGACCTAGTTACATGCAAGTTCAGTTCATGAAAAATCGTTGACATGAACGGAGGCTGCGTTATGGTCTGCTACCCAGCTGACTGTTATTGCTGGGTTACATTGTACTCGTTCATTCTGTGTGGCATATTGCAATGAAGTGCACGTACAACCGTTGTGTGCTGGTCTTTCGACCGGGCACATGTGCAGTTCAGCATCCACATGCATGTAGACCGCCACTCGTTTCCCCCTTGTTTCAATGCTAATAAATCATTACGTTGTGCACTGCGAATTATTGCCTTGTTTTACGCATTACATTTAGAGCTGAACATACTCCATTGCACTATCCTCGGAAGCAAATAGCGGAGTACTTTGATATTCCACGTTGTGTTCTCTCGGTTCAAATTGTGTCACCTGTGTGCTAATAAATAAAATGATTGATTGTAATAAAGATCGGCTACTGAGACACATTTCTGTTTTTATGTTTTGCAAACAGGTACCTGCTGCCATTCTGCGATTGTCATCTATTCCAGATGCCAAACGATGGATTCTTCAACCGCCAGCTGCAGCTACATGTCAATCACTGGATTTATGTGACTCTTTTTTGGGACGATTGCCAAGGGCCGATATGCCCTTGCACTGTACCAGCGATTGGGGGCAACATAACAACTTTTACGGTGGTCTAGTGCCAAGTTGATGCACCAGCCTTGCAATTCACTGTGCGACCAAAGTGCTTGCTCCATTCACCCATAACGAACACCCTGTGTACCCAAAAGGAACAGCACGTGACTCACGATAAACATTTGCGGATCGAGAACAAAGAAAAAAACTTCCATTTTGATTGAATATGTCAATCGCCGAATGTTCTCGAAACATGTAATGTGAAATAAATGCACTTTACTAATTGTACAGTCTTGCTGTTTCCTTTTAAAGTACAGTTTCATATTCCGAATTGTGACGTGCTGTGTTGTGAGACCGTGTGTGTTGTTTTCCGGGTTCTGCGTCAAGTTGCGTAGGTGACGACTGGGCGCGTTTGGCTACGCTGCTCAGTAACGTCACTGAGAGAGGCGGAGAATATCAATGATTTGGTGATTTTAGGCTCAGGGGCGGGATATATGATTTAGTGCCGCAAAGGCAGTTCGCCCAGGGCGATGTGTCAACTGATAAGATTATCACAACATGGCGGCGCCCTGCTGCTTGATTTTGCTTGTGTTCAAAAGACGAAAACTCAGGTAAGGTCCACAGGAAATGTTTGTACAATCGATCAATTTATGGTTAAAAACACGTGGCCGAACCATAGGGATCAGAGTCGGTGCATCAGCTTGCTGATGGTGACGTTAGAGTAAAGAAGCTTTCAAAGAAAAGAAAGAAAAATAAGGTACTTTATAAATAGTTTACATTTTTAGCAATTGTTTTGTGCTGAGGCCTTCATTATATGCTTTTTTTCACTGTAAATTGTACGATACTGTATGCTGGTTTTACGCTGAACATCCTTTTTCCTATCTGTCATGTAGATGCCCGATGGAGTACGGTCTATGCAGACACAGACAGCGACACAAATGAGAGATGATGCTTGCCAAACTGTTTTCACCATGGAGGAACTATTAATTGAGGTGCGGCGTGTTCAGACTCGAGATGACTTTGTCCAATGGCCAGAAATAGAATTTAATTTTACCGGCAAATCCAGCAAAGTGTTTTTAGACCATTGCTATAATGCGACTGCTCTGCCAGATGAACATGAAACCGAAAGTATCACTGGAAGATCTACAATCAATGGGAATGCAAATCCACCTCATAGCCACGGACACACACGTTTCTATAGCAAAGACAATGAGAGAGCAGTTTCCAAATATTAAACATCAATTTGATTTATTGCATGTTGCCAAATCAATCAATAAAAAAAATATGGGCTGCAGGGAAAAAAAAAGCTTTGGAAAGTATTTCACAGTGGTCCCAGTCTTTCAGCAACCATCTTTGGTGGAGCTCCAAAACATGTGATGGGTCTCTGGAAATTCTACTGGAAAAATGGCGGTCACTAATGCACCACTGTTCCAACGTTCACCACTGGACAGAAAACCAAAATTTCCACCAATGTGAACATGGCCCTTTGTCCTCAGAGCAGGCACGGAAGAAGAAGTGTTTGATTCCATCTTCACCTCTACACAAAGCCCTTGAGAAGATTGTGTTTGATAAAACTCTATCAAGAGATCTGAAGGGACTCACAGAATTTTGTCACACAGGGGATTTGGAGGTGTTCCACAATATGTGCTTAAAGTACCGGCCCAAGAGGTTGCATTTCAGCATCGGCGGCATCAAATATAGGACATTAGTAGCGGTATTAGCGCATAACGAGAATGCAGGCCGTGAACAATCTAGGACTGAAGGAAACTTAGGGATGCTTCGCTACAGTATGGCCTTTACGAAAAGAAGCAAAAAATGGGTGGTCAAACCAGTATATGAGGAAATGGAATTCGATTTTGTTAAATATCTTATTAATAATGTCGTATAGATGCATACTCATGGATTTGCATGCAAATCTGTTCAGAGCACACATACATTGCCACAAAACATTGCCAACTTGCCACTCCACCAAAAACAGAGCTTGTTGAACAGTTCAAATCCCGGTTCAAATGATTACAATCTGTTTTTATTTTTGCCAACATTTTTTTTATAAAGTGTCCCAATAAAGTATGCAATTTTTATTTTGAAATCTATTCTCTTAGTCCTTTTTTAAAAAATAGTACAATTATTATGATTGACATACAATGTAACACTGCTTTCACATTTCACAGTTTAGTCGAGCTACTGTGGGACCTTCATGTATCGTGTTAGTACCCTATGGATAACAGTGTGTAAGAATCTTTGGTTTGTGGCATTTGCCTTGCCATACAGTTCCCCAAACAGCTGAATATCTGCTCGTCACACAAAATGATGAGACCTATTCCACATAACATAATTGGCATGCAAGAACTACAGACTGTGAAAACATGCCATGGGGTAGGATACCGTGAGATAAACAGAGGTGGGGCTATTACTAGACACACTTTGACTCCATTTTTGTGTTTCATTGACTACAATTATGGGGTAGGGCGCATTCTGTCATTGCCAAGCTTCCCCTACCCCTCAGCAGCGCCACAAACAGCAAGCAGTGACAGCCCCCAATTCTTTCCTCCAGGGCCCGTGCTTCAAAATTCCAGTTCTCAGGGATGCGTTGACATGGGATGTTGCAAACTGAAAATGTATGTTCATTTTGAGTGAAGACCACCAGCATTAAATTTTTGCTTGGGAGCTGGGGAGGCCCACGCGTCGCGCACACAGTACAAGGTTCTATTGTTTTTTGACCTTGAGAGACAGGGATCATTCCGAAAGGGATTGAATTGAACGAGGGGTGTGATAACGCAATATATGATAAGGTTGTTCATTCAGAAACTGGACCTAGTTACATGTAAGTTCAGTTTATGAAAAATCGTTGACATGAACGGAGGCTGCGTTATGGTCTGCTACCCAGCTGACTGTTATTGCTGGGTTACATTGTACTAGTTCATTCTGTGTGGCATATTGCAATGAAGTGCACGTACAACCGTTGTGTGCTGGTCTTTCGACCGGGCACATGTGCAGTCCAGCATCCACATGCATGTAGACCGCCACTCGTTTCCCCCTTGTTTCAATGCTAATAAATCATTACGTTGTGCACTGCGAATTATTGCCTCGTTTTACGCATTACATTTAGAGCTGAACATACTCCATTGCACTATCCTCGGAAGCAAATAGCGGAGTACTTTGATATTCCACGTTGTGTTCTCTCGGTTCAAATTGTGTCACCTGTGTGCTAATAAATAAAATGATTGATTGTAATAAAGATCGGCTACTGAGACACATTTCTGTTTTTATGTTTTGCAAACAGGTACCTGCTGCCATTCTGCGATTGTCATCTATTCCAGATGCCAAACGATGGATTCTTCAACCGCCAGCTGCAGCTACATGTCAATCACTGGATTTATGTGACTCTTTTTTGTGACGATTGCCAAGGGCCGATATGCCCTTGCGCTGTACCAGCGATTCGGGGCAACATAACAACTTTTACGGTGGTCTAGTGCCAAGTTGATGCACCAGCCTTGCAATTCACTGTGCGACCAAAGTGCTTGCTCCATTCACCCATAACGAACACCCTGTGTACCCAAAAGGAACAGCACGTGACTCACGATAAACATTTGCGGATCGAGAACAAAGAAAAAAACTTCCATTTTGATTGAATATGTCAATCGCCGAATGTTCTCGAAACATTTAATGTGAAATAAATGCACTTTACTAATTGTACAGTCTTGCTGTTTCCTTTTAAAGTACAGTTTCATATTCCGAATTGTGACGTGCTGTGTTGTGAGACCGTGTGTGTTGTTTTCCGGGTTCTGCGTCAAGTTGCGTATGTGACGACTGGGCGCGTTTGGCTACGCTGCTCAGTAACGTCACGGAGAGAGGCGGAGAATATCAATGATTTGGTGATGTTAGGCTCAGGGGCGGGATATATGATTTAGTGCCTCAAAGGCAGTTCGCCCAGGGCGATGTGTCAACTGATAAGATTATCACAACATGGCAGCGCCCTGCTGCTTGATTTTGCTTGTGTTCAAAAGACGAAAACTCAGGTAAGGTCCACAGGAAATGTTTGTACAATCGATCAATTTATGGTTAAAAACACATGGCCGAACCATAGGGACAATAATATTTCTGACCGAACTATTCCTTTAATGACCGCTATGGCCACTGGGAGTTGTAGTGCATTAATAAGCCTGTTCAATAAGGATGCGTGCTGCACTGGAGTACCGTCTGCACAGAGGTAGTCCCTCCTTTTCAAACACGCTAACCCTGCATGTACGGTTGATGTCATGTAGGCAGAGTCACTGTACACCGTCACTTCCTGTTCTTCGTGTTTCTCGAGCATGAAAATAAGCTGTACTTATTCTGTTGCTTGCACTGAAAAGTGAGATGGTAGTGTTGCACTTGCTACAGCTTCAAATTCTCCATTAAATTTGTGTCTCACTACAGCTGTGCCTGAATGCCTTTCCCCACAAGTCTGATCAATTTTTGAAGAACCATCAATAAAGATAATTTCCTCTCCCACCAAAGCATTTTCCTTCACATGGGGTGTATTATCATAAAATTTAACATAATTAACACAGTCATGCACATGATTGCCTTCTTTTACTGGCTCACCTATAAACATGGCAGGGTTCACTACTTTACATTTTACAATTTTAATTGTCGGATTAGAAATCATTACCTCATAAGCGGAAGCTCTTTGGGATGTCAATGTGGGTTTGGGTTTCTATAAAATGGCAAATAGAGCATGCTCCATGAACAGAGTCTTAGAGCAGCCCATAACAACACTTGTAGACTTTCTAGAGATTGATCCCCCTTTCCTCAACTTCCATACTTGCTACCTTGCTTTAATTCTTGATAGACCTTATTGATCCTTTCTCCGATGCTTCCTGCATCAAAGTTGTCTTCTTCCAATGTCTTCTTCCAATACTACTCTAGATGCCCCTGACGTTGATTCCTTTATTTATAGAAGGAACTTTGGCATTGTGCTGATTTGGACTGCTGGAACAATATATGCAAGAACATCTCAGTTCTGCTAAACAGTCTGTGCTCTGGTGGTATTGTGTCCAAGGCCTCTTCCATTCTTGAAGATGCAATGTTCCCTCTTTTCACTCTGGTCAACCCTACAGATCTCTTCTTTCTTTGATGAACATCCATTTCGGGGATCCTAGTCTGCTTGTATGTCTTTCCAGGGCACTACCAATGCTGGTGTGTTCAGCTGTACGAGTGAGCGAATTCTTCCCCAGTTCAGTGGCAGCTGCATGTATGCCTTCGACCTGCAGGCCCAGTAGTGGTCCATAAGCACTGCGGTTCGAACATTCATGCCTGGTATCTCCGAGATCTGCTTACACTCTTTATTCTCTCCAAACTTTACTGGACCATTATTCTGGAACATAAGGAAGTTCCCTTTGTTTTCCACCCATGTGAGCAGTTTCGCACTTGCTTCTCATTCCTTGACACAGTTGCCATTTCCTTCTGCACTATTCGCACTGGAACTGTTAGGAGCAAATGTGCTTTGCTCCAAACCACTCCCTCCTTCCACCCATCTTCTGTGTACACTTGTCCATACACTAGCATCTGTGGCCTTTCACAACATCCTGGCATTCTGCCTTTCTCCTTTTGTCCTGTCTTGGAGCACGTAACTCCTTTTGTCTCATTACCTTTGTTTCTAATTTGTGCGCACCTTCAGTGATAAGATATATTCTATGGTCCTGTCATTACTCCTGTAATCATCCATCATTTCTTGTAACTGTCTTCATACAGGAACGTCTTTTTCGTCATCCACCTTTGTGTTACTCGTCTCCCTTGAAATCGTCCTCTTGTGGTGCAGAGTGATAAATGAATGAGGCATTGCGTTTGAGCTGTTGGAATTTCAGTTGCTACAAATGTCCTGTATGCACTCATTGTGTAGGGGATGAGAGAGCATACGTAACAGCTCTTTCCTGTGGTTTCCTTCCCTACCTTGGCCATGTGTGTGTACCACATGTTGTTGGAAATACGGGCTGGATCAGTTAGATAGAAATTTACCAGGCTAAAGTCTATTCCTGCACTGCGTCTAAGTCTCTTTATTACTTTAGCAGTGCTTATCGACTGGCCGCATATGGCTTCTGAAACAGCATGGATAAAGATTATGTTAGTATTGGGGCAAAGTTTGTGGATGTGAGAATACAATTATTTGTAATACAAGGAGGATAAAGAGGGAGAGACAGCAGAATGCACAGAACGTTATCACATTTTAAATTAGGCTTCCCATTTTGTGATTACAGAGTGTCCTCTTGCGTTGCTCCAAAGGTCTGTAAAACTCACCTGAAAAGCATCAAAAAATACGCAATTATGATGTTAATGTGTGTTAGGGTAAGCTCTACGTCGATAATATTGAGCGAGTGGTGCAAAAAACAATTATTCAAACACTATATGGATTCTCAAATCACTGAGGAGTATAATAATACAGGGACCTCCGTGGGTCAACTATGGGTTGGTCTGGGCTGCATAAAGCAGAAATGCATGAAAAAACAGTCGAGGAGGAATCATCCACTCGGTTTCCGATTCTATCACAAATCTAATAAAGTACTCTTGAAAGAACATATGCTGATTTGGAACGATGTATCTAGGACAGTCTGTACTTTCTCAATGTATACCTATTGTAAAGATAATATAGTGTGCCTAATCTAGGTGTGTGTATTGTCCTTCCCAAACTCTTTGGTCCTCAACCGGATTTGCCACAGTTGTGGTGCTTCTTCTTTGTCTTGTTCTTCTTCTTGCATCATTCGTTTTAGTGGAAGGAGGTCATAACTCAGCAGGGCTTAACTTCTCCAATGTAGTTCCAGACCTTCTTGCCACTCCATTTTACTGCACGGGCTGTGGCCTGTTCCATGTTGTACGGCCCCTCAAAGGTTTATACCAGGTCCTTACAAAACTCTGCAACAAGACAATGTTCCTCTGGTAAAGGAGTGGCGGCTTTGAGAGTCCTTTGTTAATTTCTGAGGTATCTTTCTCACTGTTCTTTTACCTCTCCCGCCGTGCCTGCAGTTGGTGAGAAATAAAGGAGGCACTAACCATCAAAGAAGCATTTAGTCATGCATTTCATTTCCAAATACATCAGAGGTGGCATGGGCATCTGTCAATACCCTTGTGGGAGGAGCCAGTGTGAATCCCATGTGTCACTCAGTTACCACCTCATGAGGCATTAAGTGATGGTCAGATCCAGGCTGATTGCGCAATGTGAACAGGGCTAAAGGCAAACAATGGAACCATCCCCTTTTTCGGGTGGCTTTTATTTTCGCAATTTTCTCTTTGAGCAGGCCGTTGAGGCGCTCACAGAGGCCATTCGCCTGCAGGTGATAGCTACAGGAGAATTTGTGCGGTATCCCCAATAGAGTTGTGATATGCTCAAACGTTTCATTTACAAAATGAGGTTCATTGTCAGACCGCAGGACCTCACACACCCCCCATCGTGGGAACACCTCTCTAAAAAGGAATTTTGCTGCTCTGAGTGCTTCGGGGTATGAACAGCAAACGGCTTCGATCCACTAGGAAAATGGGCAACCAACCACTATTGTGTAGTGGTAGCACTGGCATATTTGGATCATGTTGACGTTGTCAATGTGGAAGTGTTGGAAAGGCCCGATTGGGCTGGGTATGGCTCCTCTCACTACACATAAAGTAAGACGAGCAGTGAATTATTTAAAGGTGACAAAATTCTCCATGAACACGGCTATGTGCTGTGCCATATTTGGACAGAACCACTCTTCCCCAATGTGTGCAGCAAGTATGTCCTTACCCAGATGAGTAGGGTAGTGCAATAGTGCTGTTGGAATGACTACCTTGCCTGTGCTCTCCTGTTGTCACAAAGCGTCTGTGGGTGATATTGAACATCCCCTTTTCACCCATATTTCCTTCTCCTCTACTGGTGCCCTTCCATGGAATTCCATTATCTGCATAGCTGGCAAGGTATAATAAACTTCTTTTAAAATCATATTGTGCACACAGATACATCTGTTCAATGGGGTATCAAAGTCAGTTATTTCAGGGAAATATGCTGTGCACTTTGCTTTCACGTCTGTAGCTTCATTGTGGGCCTGGCACTTCAGGACTGCTATTGTTTCTGGGAGTTGGAGTGCATCTCTGAGCCGGCCCAATAGGGGCATGTGCTGCACCGGTGTGCCGTCAGCATGTTGGAAGCACCTCCTCTGCCATCGTGACAGCCCAGAGTGTACAGTAGACCTCACGGAGGCTGAATAAAAAATACACTGTGACTTCCCAGTCCCTGTGTGCTTCTAATGCCATTATGAGAGCCACCCATTTGGATGTTTGCGCTGAAAAATGTGAAGGCAACTCGCGCTTGCTGTTACTTTAGCTGTCCCGTCCAACTTCATTCTCACCACTGCTATCCCAATATGTCTTTCCCTCATTGTCTGGTCTATCGTCAAGGACCTGTCAATATAAAGCACTTATCCCCCCTCAAGTGCCTTCTCCCCCACCTTGCGAATGTCTTCATACTGTTCCATGTATGTAGTACAGTCGTGCACATAGTCTCCCTCTTCCGCTGGTTCAGCTAGAAACATCGCTGGGTTTACAGTCCTGCACCTCACCACCTTTATTGCTGGATTCAAGATAATTACCTTGTATCTAGAAGCTCTGTGCGTAGTAAACATGCTCTTGGGCCTTTTGAGGAATGCAAAGAGGGCATGCTCCATGTAAAGTGTGGTGCTGCCCCCATCGTAATACTCGCCTACTTTTCTACTGCACATGCAGCTGCAGGCAGAGCTTGTTCACATGGGTAATGTCCTCTCATCACTGGATCTAAACGTCCACTCTAGTATGCCAATGGCTTGTGCGCTAAGGGCGTCTTCTGTGTGAGTACCGCACTCATCACCACTCCGTTGGAGCACGAGAACAAACAGAATATTTCATGGTAATCTGGGATCTCTAACACTGGAGCTGTGCATATTGCTTTCTTCGGCTCCTCAAATGTTTCGGTCATCTCATGTGTCCATAGCAACTTGCCATCTCCTCTCTGTGCCTCTCTGAGCCCACTTAGCAAGGGTCTTGTGTATGTGCTATAATGAAACATCCAGGTCCTGCAATAATAACAGAGGCCCAAGAACTGCTGCATTTCTCTCACTGTCTTTAGCATCAGTGTTCTGCAGATCGCCTCTGACCTTTCTGGAGTCACTTTTCCAACCTTCCTGTGATATTAACTGCCCAATATAAGCACTTCTTTCGGACAATATTGTAATTTTGCCATATCCATCTTATAACCCTCCTCCGCCAGTACTTTCAACAAGTATACTGAGTTATTTCAACACTGTCCTTCTGACTTGCTACAAATCAAAGTGTTGTCTACGTATTATATGACGGTGCTCCCCATTTGTATGTTGCCTCATGTGTTTCCACTTCCGGTTTCTATAAAGGAACAAGGTCAAATCATATGACTCTTCATGGAGCGGTATAGAGAAGAAGGCGTTCTTCAAGTCTATTACTGTGAAGTGGGTAGCTTCCATCGGGATGCTACACAGAATGGTCACTGGATTAGGAACTCATGGAAATTCTGCTTCAACAGTTTAGTTCAAGGGGCGCAAATCTGGAATGAAACACCCTAACCCTCTGGTCGCCTGTTTTTACTGGGTACACATTGGTGTTACACTGTGATTCTGAGGGTTACTAGAATGCCCTGCTTCACTAACGCGACAATCGTCTCATAAATACCTTTGTCTGTTTCCTTTGATAGAGGTACTGTCTTGCCCTTGGTAAAATATCCCCTGGTTTAAGCTTTATCTTGACTGCCCCTATCCCTTTTAGCAAGCCCACGTTATTGGACCACTAGTCCATAAGACGCTGGGCTCTCGCCCCAAGTCTTCCTCAAGAAATGGTGGTGGTGCTTTTCGCAACAAAGCCATTCTCTGTGGCACTTCCCTATAATGTATTCTCACCCAATGTGTAATGCTTTTGTCAAACACTGTTTCATGATCCGGTCGATCGTCTTGAAACAGTTCCTCATTTGTCCCGTCAGTCAACCTGCATCCCTCCCCCACTGCAATCACAGTCCTCCATGATCGTCTTGTGTTGACTACCCCATGCAACACTATTCTCTCATCCTTCACTATAACTTCCTCAAGTTCTATTGGAATAACCTTTCCTTCCTTTTAATCTAAGGGAAACTCTGGTCTGAATAAGAACTGATTGGGTATGCGTAACTGTCTGCCCTGTATCCCTGGGAGCCACGCTATCAACACTTCCACCCCATATTGAAACAACTCAAGGTCTGCTGGCACCACCCTATGTACTGTCTGCCCGCAATATGCCTCGATGAGTTTCCTCACGTTCACATAATGAATTCCTGGTGTTGAGCATCCTATCCTGTGGTCTGTGAATGAAATGGTGATGTTATGTTGGCTCATCATGTCTCTACCCATTATGTTCATTGGAGTTTGTCGGGAATATAACAATGGCATGGCCAGATCGTGTTCTTCTATATAAAGTGGAAGCTCGTCAGTGAAAGGAACCAAGTCCGTAACCCCAGAGTGTCCCAGCGCATTTATGGCAATGCCTGACATTGGGTATCTTCCCTCCCTAGTACAGGAGTAAGTCGCCCCCATATCTACAAGAATGGAAACAGTCTTGTCACCTATTATCAGCCCTATACATCTTTCCTCAGCCGGATTGTGTGTAACATATAGGATTGAACACATCAGGTCTGTCTGTGGGCTGTCCTATTGTGGGTATAATGACATAACTGTCCCAGTGAATCGATTGCCCCCTACAACAGTTGCTGCCCCCAGTTTTTGCAAAGGAGTCTGCTGTCTGTCGGCTGTCATATTGTGGGTATAATGATATTCCCATCCCAGTGAATGGATTGCCCCCTACAACAGTTGCACCCCCCAGTTTTCACGAAGGAGCCTGCATTGTGCAGTCTGCATGTGTCATGGTTATAATGTGCTGTGGTGTTGATGCATGCTGTGCTGGTTGCGACGGTTGCATGATTCCCAGCATCTGAAATGCATGTGTCATGGGCTGGTATGAATGCATTTGCATGTCCTGTGTGTGTGTGTCTGTCGTGGCATGTATGTCTGCACTTGCATGTGATCCTGAGCATAATAGTCAGTCTGCTCTGTCTGATAAGTGGGTTGGTGCTGCATTCCCCTGTTCTGGTGGATCCCACTCTTGACCCTACAAACTCCAGATATGTGGCACATCCCCCCACACTCCCAACAATGTACAGGACCTCTGTCATTCTTTGCTGCCCCCCATGAAACCCCTCAATGCCCTGCTGCATTGGATACCCAAACCCTCTTCTGCGAAGTGCCTCTCCTCATCCCCGTGGCCACTGAGTCATATCACCTCACCCTACGAAGCCTCCCCCTGCTATTTGCAGTCTGTTCTGCGTATGCTGAGTGACTACTCCCTCTCCGCTTGTTAGCATTGCCCCTTCCATTGTATACTTCAATAATTTATTCTGCACTAACTTCACTTGAACCTGCTTTCTCTTCTCATGCTCTTCTCGCATTCTCTTGCGTTAGCGAACAACAGTGCAATATAGTTAGCTGAATTTCTGACCACGGTTTAGCCTCCATCCCCAAATGTTTATTCACCTGCATCAGGCAACCCTGCACATGATATGTGGTAAAATAACTACACTGTTTTGTCCCATAGCTCTCTCGTCTTGAATCTCTTCAATATATTGGGGTGGGTCTTCCGCCTCACGCATTTTGCATGCCTTAATCGCACTTATATCTTAGGTGTCTGGATATTGCACCATTAGAGCTTGTAATATGGCTGCTCTGCAGTTATTGAACGGCGTACCTTGGTGTGCCGTGTTCTGTGTTGTCACTCCGGGGTACCCTGCTCTTCTCCATACATCATCTGCTACCTCTCCAAGAATGGCTGAAAGTAGACTTTTCATGTCACCCACTGCTAATGCCGACCCTGCTGTCAGTCTTTCAAGCTCATAAATCCATTTTCATGACCCAACAGTCAATGACGGTAGCTTACATCTTAAATTGTCCTTATCCATTTGCTGCCACAGAATATACTGAGGCCGCCCACCACCCTTCTCCAACAATGGGAACTGTGTCAGTCTTGTTCCTCCGTCATGCCTCCCCATGTCTTTAGTGGTGGTAAATGCCTTTGCCATCTCTGCCTGTTTCCATCCTGGCAGGGTTCTGAGCCTCTGCACATACAGAGTAATATCATCTGCACTGTGCGTTATGTGCCTGGGACGCATGAGTCATCCTTCAATTTCCCCTACTCCTCTTTCCGTGTCTTCTTCACCTCCCCACACAGTATCTCTATCAGGGCTGCTTACATGGAGCAGAGATAAGGCCTCCCCATTCGTCATCATCACTTCCCTGTCGCTATTCATCTGACCCCATGGTCCCAATACAACTGTCACTGCACCCCTTCCCTCTCGTCCTCATATCTAAGACTTCTTAACATTGGATCTACCCACTGCTTTCTCTTGGCTTGATCTTAATCTCCACTGTTTGAAGAGCGTCTCTCTCTACTTTCAGCTCTATCCTGCTCATTTCTCAGATCCTTTACTTGCCTGCGTCAGTGCTCTTTAACAAGTCGCTTGAATTCTAACCTCCTTTTCTCTTTTTTTATTTGCAATTGCCTATCCCACTCTTCTTCCGCTTTCCTCCTTGCTGTCTCCTCCAGTGCTTTCTGACTTCTCTTCTTTTTCTTCTCTCTTTCTTGCTTCTGCTCGCTCTCTATATTTTTGCAACCTCTTGCTTCCCTCTTTCTCTTCTCTTTCCCTTCTATGTACTTCCTCCATTATCTCTGCCCATTCTTTAGCTTGCTCCTCCCTGTCTTTATGACTCAGTACTTCCTTCCCGGCATGCCCTGTCTCACTTGGGGCTTTCCCATCCAATTTGAGCAATATCTGTCGGCCCACCCATTCATTTGGAACCATTGATTCTTGGGCCTTGCTAAGCACTGTCTTCCCCAAGTCATTCTCCTTTAGCTTTCCTTGCAGCTCGCTGAGCTCCTTACATTTGCTGCTGATATCCTGAGGTCTTTTACTAGCTTGCTTTGTGCCACTAAGTGTATCTTTGCCACTATATGCTGGAGGTGCAAAAGTGAGATTGGTGTATCCTGCCACTGCTTTCAGCTCCTGTACGGGGTAAAATCCCTTACTTTCTGCAACTGGACGATCGTCTGCCATCTGAGGAGGAGGAGGAGGAGGAGGAGGGGGAGCCGAGGGCAGTTCGCCTTCCATATCACGTTCACTCAGCAACCAGTGCCGCTGGATTGGGTCCCCTTCCTCATCCTGAAACATTTTCCATAACTCTAGTATGACCAGTCGCTTACTTAATTTGTTCCCCTTATAGGCTGCACATAAATAAGTGGTCATATGTTGCTGCACACGTTTGGAAAAGCTCCCATCTTTGGGCCATGGCTTTGACAACTTGCTCTAGGTATTGCATGTCCATTCCACGCTATACTTGTGTATTTTGTCTTGATACTGCTTTAGGGACTTGCATAAGTGTCCAAGGGGTGTATCCCTCGTTTCGTCACATTATGTAACACTTGTCAATACATACTTGACCTAAAATTGGGATGCCGACACCTCCAATTTACCTTACAATTTTGCAATTCACAAACACAATACTGTCTCTCAAATATCATTTCTCCAAATCATAATATCAGCTAGCTTCTTCCACTAACACCTATAAACAGGTAACCATACATAATCATCCATGAACCAAGCTGAATTGCCTCACAGGGAAACCATTTATCTCTTTTTTTCTTTTTCATAGTTTTTCATTCGCAAACTAAGCTGATCATTTAAGCTAACCGCCCAAACAACGGGTAATCCTTACATAAAATAGAAAACCACAAAATACAACATCAAGTGGAACATTCCCCCCCCCCACATTTGCCATATAGCCGAATCTATACTTACCTTCCGTGGTTCGCTGAAGCCCCTTGGACACCGACTCTCCAACAACCTGCCATTCTGTCGCCCAGTCTGCTAGGCATCCCACAGGAAGCAGGCTAGAATTCCCTCCAAAGGGGTTCCTGTCGACTTCATCTCTTTTTTCCCACGCATGGATTTAGGTGTCAGGTTTCATGGGTCACCGTGCAGCCCCTGGGGCATGCGGCGGGATGAGGTGGTTTAGTGCCGAAAAGTCTTAGCGACCATCCCTCTGCTACCACTTGCAGAGGAGCGGCAGGGGCACTATAGCAGTCACCCCAATTACCAGCAGAGACACTCCGGCCCATCAAAAACTCCCAGCCGCAAGAGCGGAAGACTCGGACATGGGGCACATTTAACTGTGTTTATTATCTAACAAAATGACAGGGATCACACTAAAAAAACATACCTTCTCCAGAACTCTCATCTTCTGAGCTTGCGTTATCCGGTTTCATCAAGGCAGGACGTCACAAAACCAAGTTCACTCCCAAAAACTGGGTGTTCAGAATGGTCAGTTTAGGCAACCAATATACACATTCTATAGGGGTTAGTTCTAACATTGAGTAGACATATCTGGTGGCTCCTCCTGGGACCACCTCGACATATAATGAATACACTGTTGCACGGTCATGGGGAGAATATTGGCTCCTGCAACATATTATGTCTTCATGTGAAAGGTGACTCTGGATTGGGCAGAATGTGTCCTCAAAGCCCTGGGACCCTATATGGTTACCTGGCTGAGTGTACTTTTTCAAGGCGGTGATTTGGGTTCTCTAATGTTGCCTTCTCTGATTACCTAAGCCTGGGAGAGTGCATTCAGTTGGTAGTTTGTGAGCAACACTTGTATCTTTCCACCTCTGGTTCAATGGGAACAGCGTCTATCCACCTACCTTGATTGAATGGGCATTGCCTTTCTCTGATAGGTCACGTGTGTTCAGACCACAACATGGAGCTCTCCTGTCTGAAATTTTGAGGATGTTAGCCTGAATTTCTTGCAGGGGGTGTATCTTCTTGGTAATAAGGAACTTTCCATCTCCAATTGTCCTTGGCTGGGGTGCATCGTTTCTGCTTGCCTCTGGCTGCAGTGATTTTGTCAGCCCTCTCATGTAATCGAAGTCTGTCTCCCCTTCCTCATTCACTTCAATACGCCTGTTGCCTCCTTATGGCTTTCCATGTTAGTGGCAATCAAGCATGTGCAAGCTAGGTATATGTATACTTGGCGTCTTGCGGTTCAAGTTTGGTCAAGGATATGAATATATAGAGATATATATATGTGTCTGTCATCTACCTCCGTGAGTCATAAGCATGTTTTTTGTGTCTAATGCATGTTCGTGTAACTTTGTGAATGGATGGCTATGTACTTCATGTCTAAGTGCGGCTACATCGTGATGTTAGTGATGACGGCATTGACTTCTTGATTTGCGGTCAGTCAACTTGTCCATTGATGACATCTCCATCTCCTCCATATCATCAATTGGGTATAGTTTGGCTGTCTGATAGAGTAATGTTTCTCAGATCTGCGATACAATGATGATGGTGATGAAGGGCCTAAGAGTGCTGTGCATCTGTCGGTTCTCTGTCTTTTGACTGGGAGTATGTGGGGGTGTGATGTCCCCTATCATGAAGCCCCATTCCTGCACACCCGGGTCCCCATCCGTCTCCCACCGAATCCCCTGCAGATCCCGTTTCCACACACATACCCGACGGCAGCAGCTGGGTGAACATGTCCAACACACCCGGAAGTGGAGAGGCTTAGTCGGCAACCCAGGATCCTTGCGACCCTTTCTCCACTGGCAGCTGCCATGGCGGTTTTCCCGTGGACATCGGCATTATGCGGGTGCGCAGAGAGTTCCTCGTCACGTGATCAAGAAACAACGGTCCCCGTCATCATCACGGGACACGTGACACTGAGCACGCGCTCACGTGACCCTCGTCATGTGACCAATCCCTGCAGTCAAAAGGATTGGGGAGACGCGGAAGCAACGCTTCACAGCTGCTTCTTGTGAGTACTGTTTTGGCGTCTTACTTTGGATTATCTCAGCAATCTTGACCATGGAACGTTATACGGACTGCCTTGTTTTTCCCTTGGATCAGTCGCACGGTTTTTATCTTTCCTGGATTTCCGACCCTCGGCTCTGTTTCCTGGTTATTGGATTGGACTTTCCTGACTCTGGCATTTCCTCCTGGCTCCCGACCTCGGATTGTCCACTGGACTGCTTACGGATCTGCACTCAATCTATTTCACTGCTGGCTCAGGTATTCCTTTGCTCCATCTACAGTGCTACTCAGACTCATACCTGTCTACTGCTGCCGCCGGTTATCTGTTGACTCCTGTCCCACTTACTCTACTCAGGCTACCCTTCCACCTCAATTAGGTAAGCCCTCTTGTATCCTCCTCCATTATTTCTGATTGGTATCCATTGCTACTGTCTGACTTAACCCTTGCTTGCC
The DNA here is from genome assembly GCF_040938575.1 of Ambystoma mexicanum. NCBI lineage: Eukaryota > Metazoa > Chordata > Amphibia > Caudata > Ambystomatidae > Ambystoma > Ambystoma mexicanum. The sequence goes on from NC_090939.1 coordinate 829,642,553, forward strand.
TTGTAGTGGTCGGGGGGTCCTTCCGGCGTTCCTGGTTCCAGACTGATGGCACTCTACACCTGTGGCCTCAAAGATTGCACTTGCAGTAATTTGACTGTCTTCCTGTGCGGTACTTGGGGACGGAGAGGTTCTATATATCTGCACGACCATCAAGTCAGAACAGGGGGTCATGTGGGCCATACTTGGATCTATATATATATATATACACACACACACCACACACACACACACACACACACACACACACACACACACACACACACACCTCCCCTCCCCCCCTCCCTGATAAGTAATCTTCACTACTACAAATCCTTGTCTTCCTCATCACAGTCTTATGAAAAGCAGAAAACCCTTACTGACAATGGAACTTATGGCCAACAATTAAACAACATAGAAATAGGATCTATCTTCATCCCTTTTTCACTTGTTGTCATCATTGATTTCGGGTAGGAATATGACATGGAAAATAAGAATGTATGATTATTGGTAAATAATGCAGTCATTATCACCTTGTCTGTCTTCCTTGTCATGGTCATTACAAAATGTGGATGTTCCAAGCCAATTCCTCATAAGGAATAAAGAAACACATTTTGTTGACAGCACAACCAGTGACAATACAGTATGAATTAAAGATGATACAGCCAACAGAAGTCTTGCCCTTAAATCCTTGTTTGGAACCCACAAAATTCACACAACAAGGGAAAGGCAAGTTATAAAACCAAATGAATGTTCTGGATAAATGGAAATATCCCACTTCACATACAATAGGTGCTGAACAATAGCTAAATCAGGATTAGAGCATTCAGATAAAAACATATGTACAATAGCTTGTTCATTATGTAATCTACAGGATATTTATTGTGGGTCTGAAAGTTGAAGCTGGTCAGAGGACCACACAAGTAGGCAGAATACACAAATAGGGACTTTGATCTAATACTGCTTAATTATGCCCTAATTGGTATCCTGATGCTATAGTAACTAATAAAAATACTTCAGCTGATGAATGAGCATGAGTTGCATCTGAATTGACTCAAACGGAGCGTACTGAATCCCATCTAGACCCAGATGCATATCCCAGGAAGTAATGGTTGAAGGGAAGACTAGATTTTGATTGGGAAAGATATAATTATAATTGTTCTTTTATCACACGCCTAATACCAGCGAGTAGTTTCTAAGCACAGGATTGGGATTCGAACCTGTGTTGCCCTGCGTTGTCCTGCTTGGAAATATTACTTTTCCATACAAAACAGAGAAAGTCCTTGTGGATCCCAATATGGAGGTGCATGTCTTGTTACACTTGGAATGCAGAGGAATCCCTTTTGTGGATAAAAGGAATGATAGCAAGTGTTGTGGGCGAGCCGGTGCTTCGGACCGCCCCGTACTAACACGCGCATGCATACAAGCACTGAGACATGACACATGCGCCCATGCTTTCCAAGGTCCCGGCGGCAACTGCCGCACGGACGTTCTTTATTCAAAACGCGCATGCGCAACCCAAAACGAGGCTCGTGCATGCGCCGTGTACACTGACAACGTCACATCCCTTTTTTTCTTTAATTAAAACAAACTAATATCAATAACACAACAGTCCAACATGGAATAACGATGAATGTCCCTGTAGGGGATCGCTGACCTGACTAGGACGCCAGCTCAGTCTCCTGAGTCCAGGACGTAGTCCTTAAATCGAGCGGGCAGACGGCGATTATGACGCACTGGATATCGGGGACTGTTCTGGGGGATCACTCCTGGCCACTCCACCCGCGGCAGCCCTTCTGGTGGGGTATCCGTTCCGGGGCTCTCCGTCCCCGCATCCGATTGGGATCCCTCGTCGGGGCCAGTCTCCTCACCGGGAACGTCCACTTTCTTAGAAAAAGATTGGTTGCGGGTGATGGTCCCTCGCTCATTGGCCGCGGTGACCATGGTCTCCTTCACGTGGGTAACGGTCAATGGCCGGGGTTCGTATGGTAGTTCCAGCTTCCCTTCCGGTCGACGGTTCCGCACTAACACGGAATCGCCTATGGCCATCTCCTTATCTTGCAAACCTCTCCTCGCACTTTCCTTCATGTTGCGTGCCGCTCGCTCCTCCCGGACTTTCTCGTTGTCAATAACCCCGGGTTCTTGGCCCTCCATCTCAGGGAGCAACCCTCTCGGGCAGCGTCCAAAAAGCGCCGTGGACTGGTGGGGCGTGGCTCTGTATTCCCTTAGGAACTCGACCAATTTCTGCCGTAGGTCATTCCCTCCGATGGCCGATATTCTGAACACTTTGTTAAGGGTCCGCATCATTCTCTCAGCTTCACCATTGGCCCGAAGCCAGAGGAGCAAGACCTTCCGATGTTGGATGCCTCTTTCTTTTAAGTACTGCATGAACTGGTTTTCCGTGAACGGGGCTCCATTGTCCGAGCACAACAGTTCGGGGAAACCATGCGTGGCAAACATTCTGTCCAACGCCCTGGTGGTGTGTTCAGTTGTTGTTGATTCGACCACTTCCGCCTCCGGATATCTCGACCATTGGTCGACCACTGCCAGAAAGTACATACCCCTTCCTGTTGATCCAAAGTTGGCATGGACCGTGCCCCACGGCTTCTCACTCTGTTCCATGGAACTGATGGGTGGAGCCCTCTCAACCGGACTAGCTGCTTGGCACGGCAAACACCTCTTCACAAACGACTCCACCAGACTTTCCAGATCGGGGAACCATACCTTGGGTCTGAGCCGCGCCTTTATCTTGGCGATACCCTGGTGTCCTGTATGGGCCAGTTCCAGGACGCGGTTGCTGAGGGCTTGTGGAATGACTATTTGCCTTCCCCGCAGCAGTAGTCCATCTTCCGATATTGAAAGTTTGTCCCTCACCTTCCAGAGCGCCTGAAGGTCCTTCTGAGCCCTCTGTTCCCTTCTGGAGTTGTTTTGGAGCATCTCCTTCCAGTCCCCACTTCTCACCGCCGCCTTGACCATCTGAAACACTTCATCCATCCACGACTCCTCGGCCACTGCTACCCTGGATAGTGCCATGGGCATCGCGCTCTCCACCACGTGGCGCACCAACTCTTGGCAATCCAATACTTCACTGGGGCCTTCCGCCCGCTCGTGCCTCGGGTAGCAGGAAAGGTAGTCCGCCGGATTTTTAGTCCCCGGTCTGTAGACAAGCTTAACCCTGTACTCGATGAGTGCTAGCATCCATAGATAGATCCTTGGGGGAGGTTACGACGACATGCCCGCCAGGATGGGCAGGAACGACTTGTGGTCAGTCACAACCGTAACTGGCTTGCCCAGAATGTACAGACGAAAATGGCGGCAACCCCACAGAATGGCCAACGCCTCTCTCTCAATCTGCAAGTAGCGCTTTGCCGTGTCCGTTAGAGCCTTCCTCTCATAGGCAATGGGGTGCATGTCTCCTCTATTATCAGCCTGCATAAGGACAGCCCCTAGACCCACCGGGCTGGCGTCAACGACAATCTCTGATTCTGCCGTGGGGTCAAAATACGCCATTGTGTCCCGATCAGACAGAGCTTTCTTGATCTCCTGAAACATCTCCTGCTCTCTCCTGTCCCACACCCAGACGGCCTCATTCCTGGTCAAAGCCCTGAGAGGCTCGGACAGGGACGCCAACCCCTTGATGAAGTGCCCGCAGTAGTTGACCATCCCCAGGAAGCTACGTACTTCCGGGGGAGACTGGGGCGCTGCCGCTTCGCGGATGTCTTTGACCTTCTCAGGATCTGGCGATACGCCGCTGGCATGGAATATGAAGCCAAAAAACCCAATTCTGTCCTTGAAAAACTCACATTTATCACGGTGCAGAGTGAGACCCAGCTCGCTCAACCTTCGCAGGGTACGCTCCAGTCTCTTCATGTGCTCTGCCTTGGACTCTGCAAAAACCAAAATGTCATCACTCATATTGAGTACCCCTTTTATGCCAGCCAGCGCACCCCTGATGGCATTTTGAAAAACTTCCGCCGCTGAGGATATGCCAAAACTCAGGCGTTTAAACTGATAGAGGCCCTTGTGTGTAGTAAACGTTGTAATATATCTGGAATCTGGGTGGAGCTCTAGCTGGTGATAGTCCGACCTCAGATCCAGCTTCGAGAACACTCTGGCCCCTTGTAGTTCCCCCACAATGTCATCCAGGGTAGGTGTCAGATGTCTCACACGTTTAATGGCGGCATTCGGGAGGCGCATGTCCATGCAGGTGCGTACCGGCCCCGGCTGCTTCCGTTTCGGTGCCACCACGATGGGCGAGACCCAGGGCGTCAGGCCCTCCACCCTCTCAATGATGTCCATTTCGACCAGAAGTTGAAGCTCCTTCTCCACTTGCTCCCTACGGTGGTACAGGATCCTTTGATGTTTGAGGGAGGTGGGCCGGATGGTATCATCGATATGTAGACGCACTGGGGGACCCTTCAGCTTGCCCACTCCCTGAAAGATACCGGTGAATCTGGTCAGCAGTTGGTCAATGTCCACCTGGTACACCTCAAGGGCAAAATGCACCAGGTCCAATGCTTCTGACACAGCACAACTGAGAAGCGAGTGCTGGCTGATGTCTGTGACAAAAAACCGGGCTTTCATGGTCTTGGTCCCTCTGGTGACAGGTGCCACAAACACCCCTTGAATGGGTAGCGGAGTGTCACCTCCAAAGGTGAAGAACTTTGCCGTTGACACATCCAATGGTGGTGGTCCCGGGATTGCCCTGTAATGGTCGGTGGCAAGCACACAGACAGAGGCGCCTGTGTCTATCAGTACCTGCGTCGGGACACCTTGAATGTCAACCACACACTTCGGCGGTCTCTTTTTTCGTGCTCCTGTCGCAATGTTCGAAATGAAAAAAACCTCTTCTTCCTCTTCCTCTTCATCTGCGATATCTAGTCTCTGGACATCTTGCTCCAGCGTCGCAACACTGCGTTGTCTCCTGAGTCCACCGCCATTCGGCCTCCCTGGTCCTCTTTGCATGGCCACCGGTGCGGGGGCACGACACATCCTGGCATAATATCCCGGACCATTGCACCTGCCGCATGTTCTTGATTTGGTGGGACAGTCATCAGAGTGGGGCAGATCATATCTGCAGTATTGGCAAATGGTCGCTGATCCGTTTGCTGGGGCTGCATCCTGGCGTTTCTGGCTCCATCGCGCCTTCAATGAAGGTTGCCTTCCCACTGCAAATGGCTCTTCAGACCATCCGGGATGCACAGCAGCGTCCATCTTAGCTCCTCTCGTCTTAGCCAATTCATACACCCTGCCACTGTCTAATATTTGGACAAGAGACAGTCCCGGCTCTCGCAGTATCTGTCTGCGTAGTTTGCCCGAACTGCACCCCTGAATCACTTGATTGCGGATCATACCCTCTTCATTGTCCCACCTACAGGTGGTAGCCATCTGCCGCAGGCGTGTACAGGACAGATCCAGCGATTCCTCCTCCCGCTGTTTCTCACCACAGAATAAAAATCTGTCGAAGTCCACGTTGGATAGGGAATTAAATAGTTCTTGAGGGCAGTTTTAACAGCATCATACGTCGCCACTTGTAGGTTTAGAGACTCATATATGCGGAGAACGTCCATCCCTGCCGAATAGAGCAATGTCACCCTCTTGGCGTCGTCATTGGTCTCTCCAGTCACTGCAAAGTACATGTCCAGTTTTTTTATCCACAACAACCATTTTGGGCCCAATTTTGAGGGTGGACCTGAAGTGTCAAATTCCTGCATGGGTAGTAATGAACCCTGTTGTCTGCGCACTACCGTTTGCGTCGCCGACGCTTCTCCATCGCTGTCGGTCATCTTCGCCAGTCGCACGGGCACCTCACTGCAATATTAGAGGCCGCAAACGTGACTCGGACAGGTCGCTGACGCACCTGGTCCCGTGCGCAGAGGTGATTCGGTGCTACGACGACGTTCGGTACTGCAGTCCTCTTGGAACAAAGCGCTGCAGACGGTTTGGCGTTTTGTCTTCCGTTAGCACGTAGGCAGCACACGAGCACCCTTGCGGGCCGCTACTGCCTTTCGGCCTGAGGCTAACGATATCGCCATTGCTCGCGTCGGATTCAGGATACACAATGAAGAAAATGCTTGTGGTTGACACGTCAGTGAGTGTCAAGCTGCTCACTTTATTGTATCCCGCCTCGTCGCCAATCTTGTGGGCGAGCCGGTGCTTCGGGCCGCCCCGTACTAACACGCGCATGCATACAAGCACTGAGACATGACATATGCGATCATGCTTTCCAAGGTCCCATTAGCAACTGCTGCATGGACGTTCTTTATTCAAAACGCGCATGCGCAACCCAAAACGAGGCTTGCGCATGCGCCGTGTACACTGACGTCACATCAAGGAGGGTCACCAGCTTGCATTTCACATAAATCACAAACTTGCTGAGGGATTTCTGAGCCATCAATGTTTTGCATCATTTTCTGAACTAGAGGCCGGAGTGAATAGAAACCCTAATTTAGGCATTTAGGCCCTGGGAGACATACTGATAAGGTTTCTCTTCTTTGTAGTGATCCTTACACCCCCTGCTGCAGTGTATTTTTCTTCACAGGTGACTGAGGATGAGAGGTATCAGGTACCTAACTTATGAGCTACAATAAAATCTATTGAGTATCCAAATTTCAGGATTCGTAGAACCCACTGATCCTCAATTGAAAAAAGCCAATTGGTTTTGAAATGAATACAAATACCTCTCTCCCGACTATAAAGGTTGAGCTGGGTTTACAATCCTTGCATAGTTATCCCTTTGTTTGTTGGGGTTGCTTCTGTCGCCGGCGGTGGTCAAGATCTATCAGGAAAGAGAGGGCAACCTGACTATGTTCCTAACTCTAAAGGGACATCTATTCTGAGCACATGATGCTAATGCCATTGAAAGAAGCTGGAAAAAGGACTGCTTCTTGGCTTAGCGAATTGGAAAGATGATTGTGTTGCCCATGCTAAGACTTAGGTATATTATCTTCCCCAAAAGTGTCCAGGGAATGTTTGCAGGAAACGGAACCAAAGGTTCATTTTCTTGTAATGGTAATCTGCTTCTTTTGGGGGTGCAGCTCAGACTGCTGCAACACCTAAAAGCACCCCTGAACGTTATGGCTCTCTTCTGCCTATTACTGCCACTCATGTTCTCCCTCTACCCTCATACCCATTCCATATACCTGATACCTCTCATCCTCATAACCATTCAGGAAAAAGACATCATCAACATAATGAGGAACATCAAACCCCCTAACTGCAAAGGTGATGCATGCCCAGCCTCCATTATCAAAGACTGCACGGAAGCGCTAGCTCCCTTCCTAACAGCCTATGTGAATGCCTCCTTTACCACAGGGAAAGTCCCCACCTCCCTCAAGGAAGCTTGGGTACGCCCTCTTTTGAAAAAGCCAACTCTCGATCCCACCTCCCCCAACAACTACAGACCCATCACCACTGTCCCATTCCTCCTCAAAATATTGGACAAAGCAGCCTACCTGCAGGTCCAGCACTTCATTGAAGAGAACAAACTCCTTGGACTCCGCCAATCTGGCTTCCACCCCAGACACGGGACCGAAACCGCCCTACTTGACCTGAAAAACCAGATGGACGATGCTAGAGACTTGGGTAAACCAGCACTTCTCCTACTCCTTGACCTATCCGCAGCCTTCTACCTCATGGATCATAGTGTCTTATGCCACCACCTTTCCTCCACTACCAAATTCTCCCCAGAGGCCACAGCCTGGATCACCTCTTTCTTACAAGACAGAACCATGCAAGTATTCTCTGACCTAGCCGCCGCATCACCAACCATTATACTTTGTGGTGTACCCCAAGGCTCCTGTCTCTCCCCCACCCTATACAACATCTTCACACGACCCCTCTTCCTCATCCTCGACGCTATGGGCATATCCTACATAAACTACGCCGATGACAAGCAGATCCTCCTCACTCTCACAGGGAACTATGACACTGACTCCCTGACCCTCAACAACCTCTACAACACCATCCAAGCCTGGATGGCAGACAACGGTCTATGCCTCAACTCTGACAAGACGGAACTCCTCCTGGTAGGTTCCCCCGACACACTAAAAAATCTAGATGCCCAATTCAGCCACTTCACCATTGACTCCATTAAAACTCCGGTCTCCGACTCTGTCAAAACTCTGGAAGTCTACCTGGACTCCAGCCTATCCATGGATAGACAAGTCAGCGCAATAGCCTCAGCAGCTGCATATCATGCCAAACTTATCAACGCAGTCAGACCCTTTCTCTCCAAAGAGAACTGCACCAACATAGCCAGAGCCATCACCGGCTCTAGGCTAGACTACTGCAACGTACTCTTTCTAGGAACCTCCAACAAAAACTTAGAGAGACTACAAGTAATACAGAACAATGCTCTCCGGGCAGCCCAAGGCATTGCTAAAAGAGAACACATCTCTGAAGCCAGAAAACTAGCCCACTGGTTCCCAATAAAGGAAAGGATTGTATTCAAAGCCCTGACACTGACCCACAAGTGCATTCACCTCACTGCTCCAGCATACCTCTCTCAAAGGATCCACCCCGTCTCCACTACCAGGCCAACCAGATCACCGTACACCAACATGCTCTCGGTGCCACTAGTAAAAAGAGTAAAAGCGGGCGGATCCAGCTTCCCCTATCTCGCGCCCACTCACTGGAATGCCCTACCTCCCACTATCCGAGGGGAGGCCTCTCTCACCACCTTCCGCAAAACTCTGAAAACTACCCTCTTCACATAAGACCCGACACACCAGCACGAATACTTATCATATATGTTGTAATATACGTCCCAATACAATATCTGTAACAACAGTACAATATCTTGTAGTATTCATAATGTGTTAACAATCACTTTCATGCCTGTACTATGTAACTAAGTTATTGCAAGTAACAGCGCCTCAATGCCCCTGGGCTTCTTGCGCGCTATATAAATATAAATAAATAAATAAAAATAAATAGTAGCCCAAGAATATTTTGGTTAGTACTTCCAGTGCAAGAGCAATGGAAATTGGAAAAAGGTTCAACATACTCCACTGCCCTGGAGAAGCATGCCAGGCCCCAGTTGCACAATTGAACATGATTTAGGACTTTTTCGGGAAAAGCAACAGACTTGCTTCCCTTGCAATGTCCCGATTGTTACCCTTGAGTAACCTCAAACCTTTCCTGAAGGAAGCTTTCATGCCCTTGATGCCTCGAGTACAGTGCTACAGCCCTGTCTCCCCAGGCATTCCATGGGTTTTCACAGTCCTAAAGCAACCACATTGGTTGCATTAATGAGGAACTGGAGGGCCAGGAGACTGCGAAACTACATTACCCAGCATTCCGCTGACTCAAAGGGGAATTCGGATTCTCGGGGGCCATCTTCAAAGCAAAACTATTTAAGCCATGCTGTCCAGCACACCTGTTTTAAGCATTCTCACTATCCTAATTCACTCACTGCTTTTGGGATCCTGAACCTCTATGGGGCCATCCACTGCCATGCCCACACCCAGAAGCCTTCATTGCTGCATCTGTGCAAAAGAAAGCAGAAAAAAGAAAGAAGATTAATGATGCACACACTGAAGAAAATTGGCGGTAACGGAATTACTGCTGCTTTTCTGGCTCCTTCATACCAAGTGTATGCCCCTGTAGTGGGGGATTTACCTCCAGCATCATGCTCGCGGGACGTCCTCCCACTTTACCCTGAAAATTGTCAAAATCGGCGTAGTTACAGAGGCATTAATTCTGCTGGCAGTAATTGCTCCAAAAATGCCCCATAGAGTTCAATGAACACTAAAAAAAATGGGGATTAATTCTGCCACCGCCACTTGTAATCTGTAATTCCATTGGGCGGTATTCAGGTGGATTTACTGCTGGAATACCACCCGACTCGTAATGAGCCCCAAAGAAGACTTTTCACTGATCTTCATTTGCGTTGATTATACATACCTGCTTCGAACTCTTGCACGTTTTACGGGTGCCACAATTCTTCTGCTGCTTCACTCCACCTAAAAACAAAAGAGAGGAGACTGTATCAGCAACAAGATAGTTCATCTACATGGAATCGCCAGGCGGGAATGTGCCTTGTACGCTGTCCGGATCTCCACAAGTCATCCGCCGCTCCACTCCACCTGAAAATCAAGAGAGAACATAATGACAAAATTGGTAACGGGTGTGAACATTGCTAACCAGTTAATCAACTGATAAAGGGCTCCTACTTGTGACATTGCTTAGAATTTCTGGTGCAATAACTGGGAAGGGTGCAGAAGAACCCAGTGCAGTAACTGGGCTAAAGACTATGAGGGGAAGATGCCAGAAGCAAGTGGTCTCTTCAGCCAACTTCCTTGGGCGCTTGTCACTCCCAGCCTCTTTGCTGTCAGTTAGTTGGGGCTGCGGGTGGGGGGACAAGGGGTTAGGGGCATTTAGGGAAGTGCAAATTCTAAAACGCTCCTTCTTGTTGCAGAATCAACACCACCAGCTAGACAAAGGGCTCAACCTTTCTGAAGCCAAGGGTATCTGGGATTCCTGTTCACCGACAGCTCACTTCCTCTGTCTGGTTTCAACCTCTATTATCACAAGGAGTCTGTAACCTGCTGGAGGTGGTGAGATATTCACAGCGCTCCTGCCAAAGATCCACAGTTAAGGTGTTACAGAATCTCCAGAAAATGTTGAGAGGTTTGAGGGAACAAAATACAACTAAAGCTCTGGTGATTCTGTGAATCACTGAACATGTTCATCCAGCATACACTTGGGGCCCAAATAGGTGACAAACATCAACTGGTAAGTGACATAGAAGTGTTTTCTGGAAAGAATTAATCTTGCAGTGCTTTAATGAGAAAAGGCGATGTGCTGCCAGTACAGATCCTGGACATTCCACAGTAGTGCACAGACCATCGGTGGGGTTGCCTGAATGGAAGCTTATCTGTAACTGAGGCATAGATGAAAGCACAGCAAGGTAATCTTGTTGTTTGACCACACCATAGAGATTCCAACAAATCCTCATTAGCCTGTGCCACATGAGACGCATGTACTCCAGCTTGCAGAGAAAAGGCCCTTTTCACAGACACCTCTGCCTTTTTACATGCAGGGTCTGGGAGAGAGGCATCCTGCACAGGGACATGTGTTTGTATTTAAAGATTAAAGGATAAAGAGTCCACCTCCACAAGTGGCAAAGTGTTTCTTTGAAGTTTATTTTAAGTCCAGAACATGGCCAAGAACCTTGGTGGTACTAACTTCTTTGCACTCCTTACTTACTATCTTTTTCACAGCTTTAAGTGGAGGCAGATCTTTGAGGTTCCTGGAGTCAGTCCAGGACTGGTGGAGCTGGTATCTTTAGATTTCCTAGTTTGCTATGTGGCAGTATGTTATTGTACCACCCTCTTTTGAGGATGCTACAACCACTAACCCTATGGGTAAGGCTAGCACACCTTACTAGAAAGGGAAGCCAACCCTCTCTTATTTTAGGTAACGCGGTCAGAGCGACAAGGCTTAATGCTCAGGTAGGGGCAGTAGGCTGAAAAAAAAGGTACAGTTAGTCCACACACTTATCTCCAGAGAAGACACCACACTGATATACCGAAAAATATACACTTTATTTAAGTAACACATATAAAACTATCAGGTCAAATAAGAGATGAGGTATTTATGAAAACAGTAAAGTCCCAAAAGGGACTCTCTTATTCTCCTAACCCTAATGCATATATGTGGACCCTCTGCCAGAGGTGAGCCTCAAAAATAAAATAAAAGGGGTTGGGAAGAACCAGGGAACTATCAAACCAAGCAAGGAAGCACATCCTCTCTAGGCCTGCACTAATGTACAGTGTCCTATAGACAGAACCCAATGCTATTATATGTGGAAGGCCCTAGACCTGGTGGTCAGCATCTAACCATATTGTAGGGTACGGGATAAAAAAGAAAACACACTATTTAACCATCAGGAAAAAAAGTAAAAAATCTAAAGGCCTAAACCACTGCTCCACAATCATTTGGACTCCCATTGCACTATAGAACTAGTAAGGCACAGTAACATATAATAATACATTATAGCCTAAGAGTGTAGAAAACAGTTGTAAACTAAAGCCAAATGCGTCCAAGAATAATCAAAGACATTTTAGCAACAGTTACCTTCCTTAAACTTTTCTGGGAAAAATATAAACATTGTTACAGAAGTATGTACAGTGTTTAAGCACATTCACCTTAATAGAAACGCAGGCTAAGGATTTATGATATAAAATCACCTGTAACTACTGAACATATGAAACTTGGTCCAGAGCTCATTGAAACACTAGAAGACCAAGGACAAATGTTCAGAAACAGATAACTGGCCCAGAGTCAATTTTAGGAAAGTTTCAGGTAAGTTCACGGTTTAATTGGAATGAATGGGAGACAATTAAAGGGCCATCAGCATTAATGGAGGTAACTCTGATCTTCCCCATAGGTTCAGATTCTGCGATGAACAACCCCAAGGAAGGCCAGTGGAGATCCCAAAGAATTCTTCCAGATGTCGGAATATGGATCCAGGCCCCAGAATAAGTAGTAGCAGAACAGGAGGACCCCCCTACCCCCAATAGAAATCTATGCAAAATGCAGCAAAGACACACCTTCAGGGGATCTCTACAAAGTAGGGGGAAAGCTAAGGGTGAGTTTTGCGAATCATATCTCACCTCAGAACCCAAGGTAAGTACACGCGTCTAGTTCGTTCAAAAACGGCTCCAGAAACCCAAAACAACACAGTGAGTAAACAATAATTTGCACAGGTGCCGTTTTCTGGATTTGGTTGCTAGACATGGGAACCCTAGGCCAACAACGATCCCAGCAATCCCAGAAATGATCAAAGGCTCTTCCCACAGCTTTGATTCTCAAGAGGGGAGTGTACAATCCAGCGAGACACCAGCAAGAGAAAGAAACCTGAAAAGACGTCTCCCAGCAGCTTGACAAACAAAAGAAGACAACAGCAAAGCAGCAAAAGGTCCCAGGATGAAGACAATAGCTGGTGGCACACTCATGCATCCCACGCTGACGATCTGATGGCAGTTAAGGCTTCAACCGCCCTCTGGACTTCAGCAGCGACCCATAGACATTCAGGAGATTCTGGCGGTAAACTTTGTGTGGCGGCAGTAAACAGCTGGAAAAATGGTTCCAGAGTGGAGGGCTCAATGCAGCAGTTTTTGGGGGTCAAAAGGAGTCTCCAAGAAGCCCCAAATGAATCTCTTGTAGCAGGAAGAAAAAACAGAATATGCCCAAGGCATTGCACTTAGCAAGTATTGCCCAGTGAGGGCTTTAAAAATGGCAAATCCACCAGGAATCTGCGGAAAAACCCCTTCAGCAGGTTTGCAGACCTAGCACCTTCAAGTAACAAGAAGAAGAAATTAAAAGAGCAACAGAGGCAGGACAAAGCCTAAATACCCTGGCACAAAAGGGCTGGGCATGGCCAGCCAGCCACTAAAAGGGGTTGTGGGAATTGGGTAAGATGAACAATAATACTGGTTGGGCAATAAGACTGCCACTTGGCCTTAGCCGCACTCACATAAAGTGAGAGGGGTAGTCCAGGGAACTATACTGGGCTAAACCAGTTAGGCCCTATATGGAGGCATCCATGATGGGCTGACATCAAGTGGTCAGAACGGCCATTTTAAGGCCACCTCGTGGCCACCTGGACAAAGGAGAACCCTGAAACACACAATTACCAAAACTAGAATACTAAACAGATACATTGGGCTACAATGGGGTAAAAGGATTGCACCCCTGGTGGATCGGAAACAAAAGTATAGCTGCCACCAAACTATTACCTAAAACCTTTGTAGGATGGTAAAATCAGCCTATGGGAAAAATGGAGTGTCTGAGAGGCACCCCTTGAACTGGATGCGTTAGAGGGGACCCATTATCATTTACCTTATAAAAGATAAAAAGGTACGTTAAGGTAATGGGACTTCAGGATCCTGTGCCAAACACTGCCAGTTTTTCTGATGATGAGGGTGTGGGTGACCTCTTCCTCTCTGTTTGATGGGTCTTATCTCCCGGTTGTGATGCTGTGGGCCGCTCCACCTGGCTGGCTATAGTCACAGACAACAGACTCCCAACATGGTGGTCCAGCATTTGCACAGGAAGGGCACTTGGTCACAATGTGCTCAAATAATTGTTCTTGTTTGTGTATTTTGTTTACTGAAGGGATAAGATTGATTCAATTCACTTGCAATATTATTGCAGTATTGTTGGCCAGTTTATTTTGTTTTTGTCCTATTTCAATTTTCCATTCACAATTTGGCTGTACCTAACTTTGGCTTCTAACAGGTATTCAAAGCCAAAGTTTGACTATGCAACGCCACCTGAATATATTCCTGTTATTCGGATTCAGTTAAATGCTAATTTGTCTCACCATTGAAAACAAATATGACATACTGCAGGGCAGAAATATTTTGCCAACTGAAGATGGTAAGTACACATTTCTGACAACAAACCAAAGAGCATGTTTTTTAGTGGCGGAGAGAAGGAGGGGTGAGAATGAGCAAGGCATGAGTGTGCTGTGGGATAGGCCTTTGGAGAAACAGGAAGACTTCACAACAGGTCAGTAGAGGACGGTAGTGCTGGGGTAATGTAAGTTACATGTCCTGAGCAGAGCGGTATGTGTTCAACTCTACCACGCCCAGCCATCCTCTCAGCAGCTTTTTATATTGTGGAATCTCCTCAATTGCCCTATATATCTATATCAGACATAGGGCCTCATTACGAGTTTAATAAGGGCATGGCTATCCCCAAACCCGGGTCCGGGTCCCGCAAAAGGGGACTTACCAGGCCATTCCGACCTTGGAGGACCCGGTAATTCCCTTTCGGGGTACCCGGTACATCCCCATTCCCATTTGAGCCCCCATAGGGCTTAATGGGAATGGGGAGGATGGTAGCAGCGGTTCATAACGGTACCATTGCTACCATCCTCGTCTGCTCGAGGTGCCCATCTGCATGCCTGGTCTGACCAGGCGTCCAGAGCGGCACCTGTTAGGAGACTCGGAATGTTGCGGCATGACACCACTCCTAATGAGACCCATAGTCAGAGACCCTAGCTATGATGGGAATTGCTCTCAACCTTTCGTGTGCCCTGGGCGAGTGAAAACATCCAATTTTGCTTTTTGCAGGTGACAGCCCATTGAAATATAAGGGCATATAAACTGCTTGGCGGGTGAGTAGAATATTTAGATGGTGGGTTATAGGGGTGTGGGAGCCATCACTGGCTCAAACCCGTTGGCAGCCAAAGGCCTGGCTTTGACTTGGCTCTAGTGCCATTTTAAGAGAGCTGAACTGGAGCTGAGACAAGCATCCGATCATCTACCGATACATTCACAGAGTACATTAAAAGAGACAGCAACACAGCAACAGTTTTTTTTCTTTTTTACTTTTATTTTTGTTGGCAGAGGCGTATAGCATACACATACATCAGAGCAGTCAAAACATTTGGTACACGTATAGATGGATACAGAGGTATACAGAAACAATGGGACAACAGCAGTTGGGGAATGAGACATCACGGAGCATCAAGTTTTTGAGCAATTAATGGAGAAGACTGGTAGGAATCGTCGAAGGTGGAGATATCGTCTAAGCTATTCAGGTTGCTGTTGAAGGCGGACCATATATTTTTGGGGCGGGAGCAAGATGGGATCATACCAAGGAACTCTTCTTCGCAATTTCGGGACCACATGAGTAAATTTAACCATTTCTGGAATGAAGGGGGTGTGGAGCTCTTCCAATTCTGTAAAACACATTTCTTAGCCACTATACCGCTTACATTCAGGAACTTACCCATATTTTTAGCCCCTTCACTCTGCCACACCCCAAACAGAACTCCCAACGGGTCGGGATCAACCACAGAGTCAGTGATTTCAGACAGTATTTCCATAATCTTGCCCCAGAATGCAGCTAGCCCCGGGCAGTCCCAGAACATGTGTAAATGGCCAGCACCCTCCGTACCGCAGCGAGGGTAGAGCCGTGGGTCAGAACGCACAAACCCAGAGATCCTTTGCGGGGTGTAGTACAGCCTGTTTAGTAAATTATACTGTATGGTGTGATAGCGAAAGTTTAGGGAAACCCTGTTGGTATGGGAGCACTTCTTCCCCCACAGCTGGTCAGTGAGTTCCAACTCCATCTCGGACGCCCAGTCATCCCGGGCCTTCGATGGCTGGGGGGGCAGCGGTCAGTAAGAGTTTGTACAGTGAAGAAACTACCCCACGGGCGCTGCCCGAATTGACGATGTAGGCAATCCCAGGGGAGTCCGGGGGTTCATTGGGGAAGCCAGGCCATGCATTTCAGAAGGCGGCGCAGAGTCTGTAAAACTGCAGAATTTCCAGAGCAGAACCCGAGTGACCTGGCCTCCATGTTTGTGGTGTTATAAACTGCCCCTCTGGGTAGAAATCAGTAAGAGCGAGGCACCCCAGGACTTCCCAATGTCGCGCCAGGGCGGTATCATATGTGGGTTCCAGCCCGGGAAATCGCAAGGCTGGGAGCCACGTGTAGTATGGGTGTTGTTCGGCACAAGTTTCGAATACCCAACCCCAGGCTTGCACAGTGGTTTGGACCGGGTCAATGGGCGAATCCGGTTTGTACTGCTGATGTAGAATTAAAGACATTACGTTGGTGCCTGCTGCCGCCAGAGTTTCCAGCTTGACATGGGGACGAGATGTGGTACCGGGATACCAGTAAGAAGTGAACTGTGCCTGTGCTGCGATACAGTACCGTAGCATATCAGGGGCGGTGAAACCCCCTCTATCGTAGGGGAGTGTCATGTCTGACCATTTTGTACTCACAGTACCAGAGTGCCATAAGAATTGAGCGTACAGCTTGTGTAGGTTTGTAAAGTATCTCTTTCCAGGCCAGATAGGCACATTACTGAATATGTATAACAACTTGGGGAGTGAAATCATCTTTACCAGTGAGTGTCTCCCGGCTAGTGATAGTGGAAGGGTGTGCCAGCACGCCATTTTGGCCTCGGCTTGCTCTGCCGCGGTCAGTAGTTGTTTGCTAGTAATGTATCTTTGGTCAGGGACACCTGGACTCCCAGATACTTTATCCCGTCAGGGGACCAGCGAAGCGGGTACTCAGTGGCGGGCTGCAGCGTGGAGCTGGTGAGGGGGAAGAACTTGGATTTAGTGTAGTTTATAGTGGACCCGGAGTGTGTGCCTATACGGGTGATATTGCGTAACATTGGGTCAATATGAACAGCAGGGTCTCTTATGAACAATAACACGTCATCCCCATAGAGCGAAAACATTTCAGGGGAGTCTTTCAGCCATATCCCTTTACGTGAGTGTCGCTCCCTGACATAGTCCGCCATTGGCTCTATTGCTAGGCGAACAGGATCGGGGAGAACGGGCAACCCTGTCGGGTGCCATTAGAGAGAGGGAACAGGCCCGACGTCTGGGAGTTGACTCAAACCCTGGCCACCGGTGAGGTGTACAATAACTTAATATATGCAATCATGTTAGGCCATATGCCCATAGTTTCCAACACCAACCACAAGTACTTCCAGGACACCATTTCGAATGCCTTCTGGGCATCTAATGTGACCGCGACTGCACTTGCACCCTGGTCAATGCGCGACATGACATTAATCAACATTCTAATGTTATGGGTTGTAGATCTCCCAGGCACGAAGCCTGACTGGTCGTCTTGAACCATATATGACATGTCCGGGAGGAAGCGATTGGCAATTACTTTGGCAAAGATTTTAGTGCCCAAATTCATTAGCGAGAGGGGCCTGTACGATCCACACTCATCGTTGGGCTTACCGGGTTTGAGTAGAACCGATATAACGGCCTCACGCAATGTTGGGGGAAGGGACCCTAGCAGGATTGACTCGTTCCATACTTCAACTAGTTTGGGGGCCAGTATAGCCAAGTGCTCCTGGTAGAATTCTGCCGTCAGCCCGTCAGGACCCGGTGCCTTTCCCTTAGGGAACTTGGATATGGCCTCAACTATTTTGTCTAGTAGGATAGGGGAGTCTAGGTGGTCTCTGGTTGCGGGGGAAGATAGAAGTCGTGGCTATCTGCTCAAGGAGGTCTCGCATATGGGAATCACTGTGCTGGGAGGGTTGAGACTATAGTTCTGAGTAGAAGTCTGTGAAGACTTCCAGGATCTGCTGGTCGGACCACCGTACTGCCCCTGGCTATCCTTGCCGCAAGTGATCTAAGTTTGGCCCCACTCACCCCTAGCCAAGGCAGCCAGTGTTTTGCCGGTTCTGTCCCCCTCTCCATATTTACAGGCAGCTTGTGGACGGCTAAAGTATTGAACCTCCCTAGCGGCCTGAATTGGAATTGGAGTTCTTTGCTAATTTGGGAAAGAGTAGCAGGGTAAACTGACGTCGGGTGAGCCCTTTCTAGTTCGCGTAGTTCAGCTTCAGAGCGTCCGGGGGCTGCTCTTATAGTTTTAAGGCCTCCCGCCTCCCTAGATATGGACATTCCCCTGATAAAGGCTTTGAAAGCATCCCATCGGACTCCCAAGGAGGTGGACTGGGTTGTATTAAGCTCAAAATAGGACTGGATGTCGGCAAGAATGTCTGCCTTGAATACGATATCTCGTAGGGTGGAAGACTTGAATCGCCATGTGTTAATGGTAGGGGCAGATGCTCCCAGTTCTAGGGATATCAAGATCGGTGAATGATCCGATAGGGTGCGAGCAAGTATTTGCGTTTCCACCACTCTCCCCAGCATTGCGCTTGACAGAAGGAACATGTCAATTCTAGAGGAGCTATCGTGTACTGAGGAGTACTGAGTGTAATCACGTGTTTGTGGATGCAGTGCCCGCCATGCGTCTTGAATATCAAGTGTTGTGCTGTGTGCTAGGAGTCTGCGTGCCACGCCGGACATTGGTCTGGGAGCTGTGCCTGTTCTGTCCAGTGTAATGTCTAATATGAAATTCATATCCCCCCCAGATGATCTGCACCCCCACATAACCCAGCAATATAGATACCAAATGGTTAAAAAAGTCAGGTGAGTCCACGTTAGGGCCATAGGTATTCACCAATAAATATTCTCTGTTAGCTATTGCGCAGTGCAATATAATGTATCTTCCCTCTGGGTCTATATAGCTCTTGTGGAGTAAAAACTTAAGTGATTTGTGAATCATTGTCAACACCCCTCTGGCCTGAGTTGAGTATGAGGTGGAATATCTGTGGGGTCCCCATGATGGTGCCATAGACTTAGTCAGAGGGCCCGTGAAGTGCGTTTCCTGCAATAGTAATATTTTGCAACCGTATCTATTAGCGTAGGTCATGATTTTAAAAGCCTTGGTGTAGTTACTTAAGCCCCAAATGTTCCAGGACATCACTGTTGTAGGCATTTCAAGAGTATAGGGAACATCCCACCACCATTGTCGTAGCTTACATGTAGGTTGGGGCACGCCCCTATGGGGGCGCCCCGATGTCGTGTGGTCTGCCAGTCTGCCTCTGCCTTTTGCAATAACGTTTCCCCAATCCCCAACATTACCTCCCCCCCACCCTCACTGCCCACCCCCAACTTGCAGTGGAGATCCCCCCACCCTGAATGCAGGTGTCACCAATTTAACCAACACTCACTGAGAAGTAGAGATCGGAGGGCAAAATCCAACAGGGATATGCCCCTTTCAAGGCCCAACAGGGGCCAAGAAGTATTAACATCCAACAAAACTTAAGCGTTGCAATTGCAGTGAGGTGTGCTGTTGCTGTGTGGTCGGCCGTTTGAGCGTCATGTAGGACAGCGTGAGCTGTCAGAGACAGGTTTCTGCGGTATACGGACCCTATGTCAGGCCCCTAAAGCCAGTAGGTTATCGAAAGCAAGATGACACTGAAGAAGTATCTAGGGCTCATTGCCAGCTCCACACCCTGGGAGGGAAAAGGAGATCAATGTCCATTGTACAAGGGCTGAGCCATAGCCCGGATGCATGTGGAAGGGGCCTAGTTCAATGAGTTTGCAGTACATTATTGCCATCGTCACATTCAGAATCAAGGATTACTAGATGGGTTAGGCCACATCGGGCTAGGTCGCACTTGGTTAATCATCATTGGTGCGGTTGTCCGCTGGGTTATGAAGTGGTATGTGCGCCTCGATGAATTTCACTGCTTCGTCCGAGACAGTAAAGAAGTATAGTTTGCCGTTGTGAGTAATTTTGAGATGCGCCGGGAACAGGATGGCGTATGGGACATTGTGTTCCCTAAGCAATTTCTTGACCCCGAGGAACTGGCGCCTCTCCTGTTGTACCGCTATTGAAAAGTCAGGGAAAATCCTGATGGTGTGGGCCTCGAGGCGTAGGTCTCCCTTCTCACGTGACAGGCAGAGGATGAGGTCTATGTCCCGGTAATTAAGAATCCAGGCGATGATGGTCCTTGGGATGTCGCCCGGCTTGGGGCATGGTGACAAAGCTCGGTGGGCACGTTCAACTGTGAAATACAGTGAAAGGGCCGGATTGCCTAGCTGGTCTTTGAGTAAGGCTTCGAGGGCATCCTCCATGCGCCCCTTAAGGGTGTTCTCAGGGACCCCGATAATACGCAGGTTGTTTCTGCGAGAGCGCGATTCCAAGTCGTCGCACTTTGCTCTTACACTCTTCATGTTACGCGACAAGGAGGCAACTGTGTTCTGCAGCACATGAATTTCATCTTCATTCGCTGATATCCTATTTTCGGCATCAATGATTCTGGTCCCTGCTTGATCCACTCGTGTTTTTAGGGAGGCGACATTGGTATTGATGTCGTCCAAATTCTCGTGAAAGGAGGTGAAATATTTGGCCATAGACACCATAAATGTAGTCAAATCAGGGGCCATTGCAAAGGGGTGAGGGTCAGCCTCAGGTTCCTCCTGCAGGGATGATGTGTGTCCTGCCTCCGCCCTCGGAACAGTCTTGGTAAATGTATCCATGGCTCCCCCCTTAGAGGCCCCTCTGGATCTGTTTGACATTGCTGGTACAGCCCTGGATGTGGCGGGGGCCCACAAGTGCAGCCAATGGGGGAGGGTGGGTGGGCAAGGGTCCGGGGTATTGGAGGACAGTAGGCACTACACCTGTGCCAGCGCGGCAGTCAGGCTATGGCAGCAGTGGAGGCGAGGAGGCCGCAGCCGGATGGAGAGCATTGGGACACTTGTGGGGCCAAGAGGGGGAAGTCGCTAACCCACGGAGGGAAGCAGTTACCTGGCAAACTGTAGTAGTTGTGGTATAAGGGTTCACTCCCTTATCAGGTTGGGAGGTGCTGTGTAGGTTCAGCCCGACAGGTCACGTTCCCACAGGAGCCCAATCGCCTCAAGAAGGGGGGAAATGGAGGCCGAGCACACAACGTTCATAGGGGCCCCTTAATTGTAAGTTTTCGGCAGCAAGGGGGGGTTATGGTGCAGCCCAGAGCCCCAGTGATGGGGGATGGAAAGGTGTCCGGTGCTGTTAGCACGAGTTCCTGTGAGCCCACTCTCCAGAGTGAGCTGGTGGGGTATAATGGCCCAAGTTAGGGTAGGAGGAAGAGTTCCGCGGCCACAATGAGCAACAAGGCGGCGGACTGAAGGCTGGTCCGCTGGGCACTGTAATTACCCCAATATGGGCACCCCCCCGCTCCTCACCTGGTCAGTGTGGGCCTCTGTGCAGGCCCATAAGCCACGGACCCCACGCGGCAGCTAGGCTCCAGCCCAGCCGCCTCACGTTGTTTAATGGTGGAGAATCCAGCACTTGAGGTAAGTGAGGGTGCTGGGGCGCGCTCCAGCGCAGGCCCCTGCGGCAGACCCACTTGCGCAATGGTGCGTTCCTTGTGGAGGCCGCGCAGCTGATGGTGCAATTCCACCTGTTCATGGCCGGCCACAGTCAGCACAGTGGGGGCACTCGGGGGAGGAGCACGCGGGCGCCACGCCTCGCACTCCACCGCCATCTACAAGCACAGGGAGCTGGAGAGGAGGGGGCGTTAGCCGGGCGCACGCCGAGGCTTCAGCAAGTCAACGGACAGCGGTCGCCAGAGATCCGTGGACGGGCTTCTGGGGTCCGATTCAGGCCGGGATTTTTAGGATGCAGTCAGAAGGGAGAGAGCAGCAGCTCAGCTAGATGTGGGGTGTCCAGGATAAAGTTAGCCACAGTTGTAGGCGGATTTTCGCTGGAGCCACACAGAGCTCAGAAGCTAAGCAGCCATCTTGGGCTGCTCAACAGCGCCACCCCCCAACACAGCGACAGTTAAAAGACCTGCATGCAGTCATCTACTTGTACAAAGTGATTTGCTTATCTCTTGCCAGGAATTGTATGCTGTGTAAAACTAAAGATGCAATGGCAGCGTGTATGGTGTGAAATCTATAAAATTGCACCTGGGCAACCATAAAACCTGCCTTCAACACTTGAGCAATCTATGCAATCCTGGGCAAATCATTCTACTTGCAAGGGTCACATTTCCTTTGGCTGCCACATTTGGGATCACTTAGAATTGATTCTGTTACATGTGCACTACACAAAAAGCCAGACATATAGGCACTCATTACGTGTTTGCAGGTCCAGAACAAATGCCTGAATTAATGCAGGTAATACTGGCACCCGCGTTTATTCCGGACCGGCAAAACACAAGTCTGCTGGTGGGGGCCACCGATCTCCCGGCAGGACTGACCTGCTGGTAAATCATGCCCGTACCGGCAGATAAATGCATGAATCACCGGCACCGGTGCTATCGGTTCCGGTGATTCAGGCAATCCCATCCCATGGAGTCCTATGGGATTCCATGTGAATTTACCGGCAATCCGCCGTCTATAATATCCCGGTAATACCAGGATATCAGGCAGTAGAGGTAGAAAGGCAGGGTTGCTGGTATCTCACCGGAATTACCAGCAGGAAACCGGCAACCCTGTAATGATCCTCATATATTAAATAAAACTACAGTGTTTACTCCAAAGATTATATAAATACTGGTCATTTTTAGTAGGCACAAGACAGGGGGAAGTATCCCTTAACTTGCTCATTGCTCTGTCACTTGTGGACTGTATGGCTGCTGCCTGCTGCTCCCACTTGTGGCTACTGAAAGACCGAGGATCGCTACCCTAGAGTTTAAGCACGCTAGAAGCCATGCAAAATAACCAGCTCCAAGTCTGTGTGAAATAATGACTGCAAGTGCTTTTCATTTGGTTTTGTTGTTGTGTGTCTAAATCTTGAAAGTACAGTTGGACAACAGAGGGGACTGTTTAGGTTGATATTACTTTGCATCCCGGCACATGTAGAATTCTTGTCAGGATTGTTAACTGAAAGCTATAATCATGTTTTCACTTAACACACGTTTTTATTTATTTGTCCGGTTGGTTTATATTTGAATGTGTGTACTTTTAAGTCATCACTAGCACTAGCAGATATACCCAGAGGTGCCCGGGCTAAAATGCAACCAAACTTTTGACATATTTTTCCACCGGTGAACAAAGAGACATAAACATGGGCCAAATAGTACTGTATTCTTTATCAATACATAGTCGTAAATGAACATCCCTAGGAATGCTTAGCATTGTCACTGACCACCTCAGTATACACAATGTTGTTTCTTTCCAGCACGGACATAAACAAAAAGGTTGCCTCAGCTTTACTGGCCCTTTCACTTCGAAGTCTTATTTGAAGTTCACTTGGTGTCTCTTGCTGTCGTTTATACGCATGATTTGCTGCATTGAGCTGTTGCCTGCTTTGCATGGTCTCCTGCTGTCTTTGTGCTGTATGTTTGGCTCTGATGTCACTGTTCAGGTGCCTCCAAAAGTAGATTGTTTCTTGGGTGGCAGTTTACCAACTTTCAACCACACCATTAGGTTCCTCGTAAAAGGTTACCCCTGTTAGATCTCTTTGGAGCCCACTAGATAGTTCCCGCTTCATTTCTACAGAACGACTTTCAAAAATATATATTAGACTATGATGAAACAGAGCATCAATTTAGCTCTATAAAACCAAACATTAACAAACATTTGTATTAACTAGAGATGAGAAGATGTGTGGTCAGGTGTGGAAAGTTCCAACTGGGATCAAGTCCCATTTTACAGAAAGTGTCTGACTGTGGACACGTTAATTAATGTCGCTGTGCTCGATCTTCCGAAATTGTGATGCCAGGTTTAGGTTTCCTGTCATGGGGACAGGGAGAAAGGACCCGTGGATGATGCCAGGCATTGGGTTTTTGTTGTGGGAGATGAGGAGCTAGGATAACAGTCACGTGTTTTGTTTTCGAGCGTGGGGAGGCAGATGGCAAGGTATGCATCTTTTGGTGGCTCGGCTTGAGTTTGGCTTTTAGAGCCAAGCCAAGCGCCCGGCTCATCTTTGGCTAGGCCCTGTTAGATCCGGCATCCGCGGCTCTGCGCGCGGGGAGACCGGATTAGTGGAAACGCAAGGCCGCGCGGCATCTGTGTCGCAGCTCCAGCGGGAGCAGATAAATCACGCAGCACACATTGTTAGGTTGGCCCGGAACAGCCTCCCGTACTCGGGGGCGGGGCTTTTATTAGAGCGCCCTGCGTCACCGCGTAGTGGGACGCAGGGCAGATGTAACATTCCTCCTTTATTTCAAATGAGGTTAACACTAAACACAAACATGCTATAAACTTCAGGTAAAACAACATCATACTGTCATACGTCCCTGGACCCTCCTTACTCACAGTCCACAGGGAGCCAACTATCATACATAGTCTTTGAGGCTGGTGGGCGGTCTTGTGGCAGTTCTCAAGCTATATCGCCCTTCTCTGGTGGTGACCCCCGCTGTCCCACTGGGTGCCTCACCTTCACTGTCTGGCTCACCCATGTCCGGCTCGCTCCACTGCTCCCACGTCCTGTCACCCGCTGCGGCCTCGTCCTGGCAGGAAGCAGCCTCTTCTTCGTTGGCCTGGGATGCCTCCTCTTCCTGGTGGCCTTCGCCATCGGTCCACAGGTTGCGTGGCACCGCCTTGAACCACGATGCATTTCGTGTCACCTCGCAGCGCCCTCTCGTTACCGTCACCATGGTCCCTTGCTTGCCACTGACGGTCCATGGGAGCTCTTCGTATCTGGTGTCCAGTTTTGACTTTGTCGGATTTCGCAACATGACCACCTGATCGCCCACCTGGTGGTCGGACGGTCTCGCCCTTGTCCAGGCACTCATGTGTACATTGGCACTCGTTCTCCTTCTCTCTGTACGCTCCTCATCGACTTTGTCCGGGGTCCGGCCTGGGTGATGTGGAATCGAGGATTTTATCACGGTGCCATACATAAGGTCAGCTGGCGGGACGCCCCTCGTGCTGTGAGGGGTGACCCGGTAGCTCCGCAGGAAACGGTACAGGTCAATTTTCCACGGGCTGGCGTTCGCCTTGGATACTCTTAGTACTTTATTCATGGTCCTCATGAAACGTTCTACATCGCCGTTCGCCTGGGGCCATCTCGGCATGATGTGATGGTACTTGATGTTTAGTTCGTGCAAGTACTTTTTGAATTCCTCCCCTTGGAAAGGGGCACCATTGTCACTCTTGATGGTGGTTGGTAAACCATGTGTTGCAAACATCTTCTCCATGGCAGGGATGACCGCCTCTGCTGCTGGGGATTCCACTATTTCGATCTCGGGATATCGGGAGTGGTCATCAATGGCTACCAGGAGGTAGAGGCCTTCCCATAGTGTGCAGAAATCAATGCTGATGGCATCCCAACGGCTACGACCACGTTTCGCTGACTGAATGGGTTCTGGTTCAGGCGGAGCCCCGGTTATCTGGCAGGGTAGGCATGTGCTTACCAGATTTTCAACCTTCTCGTCGATCTGTGGGAACCACACCCGGTGCCAGATCCAAGCTTTTGTCCGTGCCATCCCTTGATGTCCTTCGTGGGCCAGTGCCACTATTCTGTCTTGTATGTTCGGGGGGATGACAATCCGATTCCCCCTGAGCAGCAGTCCACTCTCCGTGATCGACAGGTCTTGTTTTACGGTGAACATGCCGGAGAGAAAAACCTTTGCTTCCACTGTCCTGTTATGGGTGTTCTTCATGAAGGTCTTCCAGTCGCCTGAGATGATGGCGTCCTTCACTAGGTTGCAACAGGGGTCTTGGTGGGTCTCAGACTCAATGTCCTCAATGCTGACCGCTTTTGGCCTCATGGCTCGCACCACCTGGCATAGGTGCTCCTCTGTCTCTTCGGCCACTTGAACTTCTTGTGAGGTTGCTGCTCGAGGGTGCCTTGAGAGGAAGTTTGCCGGGTTTCCACTTCCCGGCTGGTAGGCCAGTTCAAAATTGTACTGCTGGAGGTGCAGCAACCATTTCGTTATCCTTGCTGGGGGGTGTGACGACGTGCCCATGAAGATGGGTAGTAGGGGTTTGTGATCTGTGACCGCCATAAATCTCCGTCCATAGAGGTATAGGTGAAAGTGACGACACCCCCATAGTACGACAATGGCCTCCTTCTCGATATGGGAGTACCGTTGTTCTGGCATGGTGAGAGCTCTTGATGCATATGCGATAGGCCTCTTCTCCCCCTCTTTGGTGACCTGCATGAGGATGGCCCCTAACCCTACGAGGCTCGCATCCACGAACAGTTCCATCGGGAACTCGGTGTTATAGTACGCCATTTTTGTGTCAACAGACAGGGACTCCTTAATGTTTTCGAAAGCTTCCTGGCACTCCTGCCCCCATTCCCATTTGGCGTTTAGCTTGGTCAGCTCGCGTAGGGGCTCCGAGAGAGTGGACAGATTCCGGATGAACCTGCCGCAGTAGGTAGCCATGCCCAGGAAACTGTGCACTTCCGTGGGTGTCATTGGTGGGCTTTCGGCTTGAATGTCTGCAACCTTCTGGGGGTCAGGGGAAATGCCTGTGCTGCTGAATTTTTACCCAAAGAACGTGATTTCAGATTTGAGAAACTCGCACTTTTCCTTATGTATGGTTAATCCAGCACCTTCTAACCTGCCAAGTAGCGTTTGGAGCCTCTTGAGATGTTCTTCCTTGTCATGAGCGTGTATCAGGATATCGTCGCTCACGTTGAGAATGCCAGGTATGTCTCGGATGACCTCTTGAATTGTCTGTTGGAAGACTTCGGCCGCCGATGATATCCTGAAGCTCAGGCGTTTGTACCTCCGCAACCCCCGATGTGTTGAGAAGGTCGTTTTGTAGCGAGAGTCTCTGTGAAGCTTTAACTGGTGGTATCCTGCTTTCAGATCAACTTTGGAGACCACTCGCGACCCTGTGAGGTCAGCCACGATTTCGTTGAGCGTGGGTGTGATGTGGCGCTCCCGCTTGATGGCGGTGTTCGGAAGACGCATGTCTATGCAAATCCGGACTTTGCCGGGCTGTTAGGGCTTTCTTGTTACTACCATCGGGAAGACCCATGGTGTGGGCCCAGTCACCTCCTCTATTATTCCGGCTTCTTCCAGCGCTTTAAGTTCTTTCTCCACTTGTTCTCGCATGTGGAACGGTGTTCTCCTGTGTCTTACTGCCTTCGGCTGTACCGACTCGTCAATGTGGAGTCTGATAGTCTTGCCTTTCAGACACCCTATCCCCTTTTGCAGGTTGGGATAGTGCTTCAAAATGTTCTCGACTTCTTGCACTTCATCCACTTGGCCGATGAACTTGACTAACCCCAGATCTTCAGCCGCGTCCCCACTCAATAGGCATTCATGACGTAGATTTTTGACCAAAGTCTGTTTTTGCCGTGGACGAGAGTGGTGCGGAACCTGCCGACGACCGGTAGGGGCTTCCTGCTGCCGTACGCAAACAGCAGTGTGTCCGTGTCCTTCAGATCTGGTTGGGGTTGTAGCATTTGGAACATGTTCGTGGGCATGACATTTACGGAGGCTCCCGTGTCGATGGTCATCCATACTTGCTGATTTTGAAGGGTGACCAAACATTTGCGCCTTCGGAGATGCTTTCTTTGTGTTGTCTGCCCTTGACCCAACACAGACACTAGGTAGACCTTCCTCCCTTTTCTCCATTGTTCCTTGCCGGCTTCCTGTTGTATGCCTGAGATATCCTCCCCTTCTTCCTCGGTCGAAGAATTGGCCGTTTCGACTCGCCTTGCGCTGGCCTGCTTCTTTTTCTTGGTCCTGCACTTTTCTTGAGTGTTCTCCGGGGGCTGTGCCGGGGTGCCCACTGACCGGCATACCTTTGCATAGTGGTCCTTTCTGCCAAATGCCCCGCATGTTGTTCCTTGCGCGGGGCAGTTACGCCGTCCATGTCGCGGTCCACCACACCATCCACACTCTGTGGGACCTGGGACGCGTGGCTGCCACCTGTTTTGTGCGTAGCTGCCACCTGCCTCGTCCCTCGTGAATTGTCTGTTGGTGACATGGGACACCATGACGGTAGCGAGGGCGGGCTGTAGTTTTTGTAGCGTTGCCCCCATGTTGGCAGCCCTGGTGTGTGCCAGTTCTCTTTGTCGACCCAACTCGAGAATCCGTGTAAGGGAGATGCCTTTCTTACCAAGTACCATCCGTCTCAGTTTTTCCGAATGGATGCCATTGATGAGTTGCCTCCGGATTTCTTTTTGGACGTTGGTAAATTCACAAGACATAGCTAACTTCCTCAGCCGTGTGTGGTAGGTGTCTACCAACCGCCTACAGCCTCTACCAACAGGCACACATTGCTAAATATTGTTAATGTCTAAACCTGTATGCTTGTATGCCTCTATGCTGTAACTAAGTCGCGCTATTCCTGTAACCAGCGCTATTTCTGTAACCAGCGCCACGATGCCTCAGGGCTGATTCTGTGCGCTTAACAAATACAAATAAATAAATAAATAAATAAATAATGTTTCTTCTTCTGCCTGAATGGTGGTGCAGAATATGAAGGTCTCATAGTCCGGGTTTAATTGTGGAAGGAAGTGCGCCGTCAGGGCATCTTTCGCTTGTTGGTATGCGTCCTGGCCATCATCAATGGTTAAAGAGTTAAATATGCGTAGTACCTCGTCCCCCACGTTTAGCAGCGAGTGCAACCTCATTTTCCTGGCAGTCGTTATATCCTTGCATTCCATCGCCATTTCGAATTTCTGGATCCGTAGCTGCCACCTGGGGCCAACTGATGATGGGTCGGTGAATGGGTCAAAAGGCTGGATCATTCCAGGGGAGCTCCCTTGCGGGCGAGCCTGTGGTGATGACATCGATAGGTTTGCCGCCATTCTCGATGGTGTGCCGGTCTGGGGGTGGATGTTCCGGTAGCCATGCTGGGGTTCACTTGCCTCACCCTGGAGCAGGTCCCTGGGCGATCCCTTGACTGTCCAGATGGGCAGCAGTTGCCAGGTCCGGCACTCACCACGTGCGCCCGTGCTGAATTAGTAGCTGTGTATCAGCATTGGGCCTTCCCCGACGTTTTTCTGGCGATTCTGGCTCATAGGAGGCAGATGGAGAATCCTGGCGCCTCCACGTTCTGATGGTCCGCCCTTTGTAGGATGGGTCATGTTGATGGAGGTGGGGGCTGTTTCCTCCTGGCGTCGTTTGTTTGTTTTTTTTTTGTTTGTTGGGGGTGGGGGTTCACGTGTGTATCCCCCCCACCGGGTGTCCAAAAATTGAGATTCGATGGCCGTGGGCCATCAGCAGCCTGTCGAGCGCCGAGCACGTGTGACTTGAGTAGCTCACCTCATCGCCATTGTTACATCCGGCCTCCGCGGCTCTGCGCGTGGGGAGACCGAATTAGTGGAAACGCAAGGCCGCGCGGCATCTGTGTCGCAGCTCCAGCGGGAGCAGATAAATCACGCAGCACACAGTGTTAGGTGGGCCCGGAACTGCCTCCCGTACTCGGGGGCTGGGCTTTTATTAGCGCGCCCTGCGTCACCGCGTAGCGGGACGCAATGCGGATGTAACAGGCCCTAGTCATTCATTCTTTGGGCCCCCCATTTCTAGCTAGTGGCACCAGCCAAAAGCAAGTGAGTGGAGGGGTCTGGTTGGTGAAACCTGGGTGAAGGAGCAGTGTACAGTAGCAGACTGGCTTACTGTGAAATTGAAAAATCTTCCAATACATGGCGGCCCTTGAGAAGCCCATAGGCCTGGGACATAGGCAGTTACATTTCAGGCTCAGCAGCATGTGACTGACGCCAACCCATCCCTATTGGCTTCTTCAGAAGAACCTGCCTGTTTGGGAATATCTATGCTTCCCTGCCGGCTAGTATGCCTTTGGAGCATAAGGTGTGAGTGTACAGAAAGGTTGCACTGGTGCGAGCGTAATTAGCACTGAAGCAAACATTTCCCTAGTGAAAAAAAAACATAGCCTAACCATGCATTTTTACACCAGGACAAAGGACTTCCACAAGGGCAAACATTGCCCTTGTGTAAAAACTGCATTGTAACAATATGTTTTTTTGCCATATCATACTAAATGCACTTCTATCAGAGCAAAGTTTCTGCTATATGTTCATCATGGTGCCCTGATTGCAGGCCAATGCTTCAGTTAGGCCAATCTTTCGCCCTGGGCAGTGGGCAGAATGAACAAATTCTGTGCCGGGAAACAAGACTGTGTATGAGGCGGCTTTTACATATTCACCTCTTTGTCCACAACTGCAAATGCAGGCGCAGAGGCTTGCAAGAACCCACAATTTCAATGCTACATAATAAAGAGGGCTTTGAGGAGCAGACAGTCGTCTCTGGGGGCTGCTGCCCGCACATCGACATTGGACGCATGTACAGGGGAAGCAGTCTTCCATGGGCCGCTTCTACTTTGCAAATGATTACTGCATGGCCATTCAACGTTTTGTGACTATATGAGCACGGAAACCACTGAAACATTCCCGTGTAATTCACAGGCCAAGTGTAAGGGCGGGATTCTTTAATCATCATTTGTCCAAGTTGTACTCTTCCTCACGGTCCTAATTATAAGAGGCTCCATCTCGTGAAATAGACCGCTCACAATTCCTAACCAATCAAACATGGAAGACCGACTCCCTTGAAGTCCTTACTCCATGTTTGATTTTTTTTTTCTTTTAAAAAGATCATCCCCTTCACCTCTGCCTGTTATGATGGCGATGCCGACAGTAGCCACTGGTGAGATGGAGGAACTGATGACTGTGACGAGGAAGGCTAGAACTCAGAGTAAAGAAGGAGACCTGTGTGTAATGGGGCCGTTTCCTCCTCGTCCATCTTCCTCATCACAGTACCAACTATATGAGCACTTACCAAGAAGCCTTGTAGAGCAAATGGAGGACCACACCAACAGATGCTGCACACCCATTGGTTAATCAAAATCATTTTAGTGATTAATGGCAGCCAGCACTGTTGACCCAAACTGAGAAGAGACAGGTCTCCCCAACTGCAGTTTAAAATGTTTGTTCAATATCGACGTCACTGGGTTCTATGTGTTTTGAACAGTTTTATCAAAATAAATTAATAGGCATCTCCCAAACCTTCCCTGTCCTCCCATTACCATTCCAACCATCAACTCCTGAATCCCCTATACCTTTTAATCATAAACATCTATACATTTACTTCCCCAAAAACTAATTCTGATAAAGTAAATTACCTTGAAGTAATTCACTTTGTTAAAACTACAGTATGCGCGGTTCTGCTCCGGTCAGCGTGTGAAAAATGCCCTGAATGGAAGCCCAGCCCCATTCTCCACAAGAAGCGGCAGCTCCCCGAGAAAAATAACCCTGTATTGGGACTGGCACAACCACACCCGCCTGACTATAAGCTATAACAATTGCCAGCGTAATCCCTGGGCTTATAGTGGAGACTGGGGGTTTGCGCCCCGAACAGCACAATTCTTCAGCACATTCAATATAAATGGATAGAGCCCTAACCAAATCTAGGTGATGAGCCTCCCCATTCTCCTGCCACAAAACCAGAAGGACCACCTCCTGTTTCCCATGAAAAGATTAAATCACCTCTGCTCGAAAGGAAGGTAGTAGGTGCAGAATGACCTATCCTCAAAAAACTGGATGTAAGGCGTATCTTGCACAAAAGATCACATTTCTGACACCCGTCAACCTGAGGTGATGGTGAGGAGAAAGGTGACCTTAGCTGTAAGGAGTCAGGTGTGAACTATGAAAGAGGTTCAAAGGGGATCCCCTTGGAGACCTCAGAACACCAACGGGAGATCCCAAGGCAGAACCGTAAGATGCGAAAGCGGCTTCCAGCGCTCAAAACTCTGAAGGCGTTTGGACACCAGTTTTCAGTGTTGGGCATACCCCTCAGGAGGAATGGAAAGCTCTAATGGCAGCCCACTGACCTATTAGAGTGGGCATGGCCAAATTCAACAAAAATCCACCTCAAATGAAATCTATGATCCTAAAGGGGTCAATGGACAGAGGGGACTACCCATTTTCCCCTGCGCCATTTTTCAAAGTGACGCCAGTGGCATTGGCATCAGATTAAGGTTGAAGGTTTCCTTGCCTCTTTGATACAAAGGGCAACCCCAGCAGAACATCCTAGCCACTGCTGTCCCTCACTGTTAACACAAAGGTCACCAAATGTAGAGACTTGAGCTACTCCTGGGTCAACTGAGAAAAGCGCAGAGGGGGAGGACACAGGCGCAGAAACCTGGTCGAGCAAGACTGAGGAGGAGAGGAAACCTTGACCTTCTGGGCCAAATTGGCATGATGACTACTACTTGGATCTTCTCCTCAATCTTCCTCAGTACTTGCTGGATGAAGGGAATGGGATGATGCCTAGAGGCATTGCATCTTCCAGCAGAATGTCAGGGTATTGACCCTCCAAGCTGTTGGGCATGGAGCCAGTGTGACCAAGTGGGGAAGTAAATTATCCTGCTCGGTAGCAAAGAGGTCCACTGGGGGCTCCCTAAAGCACCGACAAATTTGGCAAAACTCTGGAGGATTGAGCTGGAGAAACACTGAGGGGAAATTCCTGCTGAGTAGATTTGCATGCATAGTGTCCCTCACCGGAGGATTTGCTGCTGTTAAGGATATAAACTTCCCTCTGCCCACTGGAAAATGTGGTGTGCTACGTCCTTCAAGGATTTTGCCTAGGTCCACCCTTCGGGAATCACATAACTCTTTGCCACCTGGTTGTCTGTGCGGATCAGGGCTGCTTTTCTGAGTAGAGAGTGGTGAAATACTGGTGTGCCCTATAAATGTCCGTCAGTTCTCTCCAGTTAAACTTGCAGCGCTGATGCCAATTTAAAAGTTGCCACACTGAATTGGTAATGGTGCCTCCAAAGTGAAAACTGTAGGAAGCGTTGGTCACTCTTCTTCACTGGCACGTATGAGTAAGCATCCCTTCGGTCGATCGATGCCAGGAAGTCTCCTAGCCATAAAAGGGGACAAATTGACTGAATTGTCAACATTTTGAATATCCAGTACACCACCTCAGGACAGGTTGGCATTCTCCTTAGGGCTTCTGACCCAGGAAAAAGCACAGAGTAACTTCTTTCCCTTCTTCCTGTAATGGAACCACAATCACTGCATTCTTTCTGAGGAATGACATTATCCCCACCATAATTGCATGTTTCCTTACTGGGTCTTTCGGTCATGCTGTGCATACTGATCCTGTGTGAGGAAGTCTTGGCACAATTTCTCTGGAGAATCCTTTTCTGAGAGTCTGTAACACCCATTGGTCTTGAATGGATGACTCCAAACATCCCAGGAATACCATTAACCAGCCTCCTACTGGCTTTTTCTAGTCTCCACAGAACGGATAATCTGGGGTATCCAGATTTTTGAATACCATTGTTGTTCTCCATAGAACGGATAGTCCGAATTTAGAGACCTGGGGAACAGGGGTGGAGGCGGAGGGTCGGCCATGTTCTCTTGTAGGGCCTGCTCGACCTGGCCTCTCCTCTGAAAGGGCCTACTTTGTATCTCCAGACTCCATATGGGAATCCACGAGGCAGAAAACCCCTGTTCCACGGCAGGAAAGGAGCAATACATTTCTGTCCTCGGTGGATCATTTCATTAGATCCTCTATTTGGGTACCAAACAGCCTGGAACCCAGAATTGGCATATGGAGTAAGAGACTCTTTTGGCTAGCCTCCTTTTTCCAGGACCTCGTCCAAAGTTATATAAGCCCGGCCAGAGCTGCACAAGCAGAGGCAGTAGAAGGTTACATCTGACAGTATCTTGCTCAGCAGCTCAATTTCTGCCAACAGATGTGAAGGATTCTCTTGGTAGTGGATCATTTCGGAGATGTTCTTGAAAACTCGAACCAATGTTTCTGCAATATATGACACATATGTTCCTGTTCAGATTGCTAAATTGGCACCTAAAAAAGCCAGTTTGAGGGCTAACTCAATTGTTTGGTCTATTGGATCTGATGGAGTTGCATCCTCACATGGAACATGTGTTTGGGCCAGGAGGTTACATGCCAGAGAATCCACCTTTGGCACTAAAAATACTCTGCATCAAAACCCACTAGTGGGTCTCTTTTCAACCTGAACCTTGGTAAGGCCAGTTTATCAATATTGGTCAATTCCTTGACAACTAAGGCTCTAATGGCCATATGAATCAGGAGACCTCTGAATTCGATGCAACATAGTCACCAAATACATCCTCCTCCTTATATACCAAAGAGGATAAGGCGGGAATATATAGCTTTCGATTATATGAGCCAATGTTGCTGCCAGTTTTCCCCATGCAAGCATTTTTTTTTAAGTGATGGTTCTCATGTAAGGTCTCTTTCACTTCCGAGGCCTGAACCAGGGCTTCCTGTTCTTTGAATGCGGCTGCAGCAGCCCTCTGCTGTAGTCAGCCCTGAAGGATAAACCTCATGAGAAAGCCCAGGTATTGGTTGACACTCTGAGGGGCAGCCGCATCCTCTGTGCTTCTCACTACACTTGCATGGCTCCATTCTGCTCCAGGATTTATCAAGCAACGCTTTGTTGCCTGGAGACATACAGGCCATTCTCGCAAGAGTAATTGGAGCTTACATTGTAAGAGGTGTGCCTGCACCAAGCGGTGAATGCCCTCGAAAGCGTCACATTGAGTGGGCTGCTCCAGGTAAGCCCATATATTTGAATTTTTTGTAATTTCTGGACATGTGCTGGCGAGTTCACAGACAATACATTGCAGTACTGGCCGTGACCCATTTCAGTACACCCTAAACTGCGCTTCCTGCCCACCACAGACCAGGTGTGAATTGCCAAGCAGTACTGTGCTAGCTGTACTGCTCTTTCTGAGAGTGTTGTGCCTTACCAAGTATGATCCAGACTCAAGGCAGTAGGGACCTTAGTTATTCAACATACTTATGATCATTAAAGTAATGAACAGTTACTTTCACTGTCCTGCATAAGTCTCAGTAGTCCCTTGTGCGGGCAACTTTAGTTCAGAGCTGCAATGTCTCAGAGGTGTCTTGCTCTCAAATCAGGCAGAGTGCTGTGGTGCAACTGCTCTCCTCGGTTCCTCGCTCTGATCACCCCATGTTCCAGGCGAAGTCTCGCGAGATGATGACCAGAGCTGCTCTCGCGAGACTAGCTCTACACATACCTCCTTTTCTTGAGCAGCATGGTTCTACTCCATTATGAAGTCCTGACACTTCACTGATCTCCTTCATGCTGTGGCCAGCCTTCATCACCTCCAACATTGCTTCTCGTGAGTGTCTGGACTTCTGGTTCCAGTTGCACTTCCTTGACTCCACTTGACTCAACCTCTTTTTCTCCTGGATCGCCGGTCATTCCCTGTTTACTCCTTTTGATGGTAGCTTCACTTCCCCACACTGACTTTCTTCCTTGGATTGCTTGCGTGTGGTGTGTCGACCATTTTTCCTTTTAAACACCCTTTAAAACACTGCTCCTTCCTTTTCCATCTTGAGTACACATGTGATTAGTGCCTTTCTGGGCAATCTTGATGGGTTGGCTATAGCGGGACCATGTCACTCGGTCCTTGTGGGGTAGTCAGATCTTCACCTGATCGCCTTCTTCTACCTCGGCCTTTGCACTGCCCTGCGATTGTCACTCTACTTTTTGATGTGAGCCTTGTGTTTTCTGATCCTCCACACCACTTCTTCCATGTTTATTGCGTCGTCTTCCCTCACTTTAGACAGCCACTGAGGCACTACCGTGAGAGTAGATCTCCACAGCGGGCTTTCTGGCAGCGCCATGCTCTTGCCTGCTTCGTATTCGGAAGCCAGCCATCCTGAAACCAGCCTAGACCAACATATTTGTATACTGTGGCAGCCCAGCAATACTCGTAAAGGTTTTTAACAATTAAACATATACACATATACTTTTTTTTTATCTGGGAAGGTGCTGCATATTCGGTCCTGCAGATATAGAAATAACAGCTTGAAGGGGAAGATCTTTTTAAAAGAAACAAAATATCAAACATGGAGAAAGGACTTAAAGGAGGTTGGTTTTCCATGTTGGAATATATGTATTGCACTTGGATGGATTCTGGGGGTGGGCAGTGTATTGGACTGGAGGTATTTGTGAGGGTGGCCAACGTGTTGCACCTCATCATTAGATGGAAAGGTGGCTATTGCGTCTGCTCTTAGATGATGTATAAGTGTAGCCAAGATTTTGCTCTGTGAATATCCATTAGGGCAGCCAACATGTTACACTTAGAAGACTTGCACGGTGAGCCATTGTGTGCACTTGGAATAATTCAGGAGGGCGACACGGGCGTTGCACTTGGAGGATTTTGTGAGGGTAGCCTTTTGTAGCCCTTGGAAGGGTTGGCCAGTTGACTGGGGTGATGCACTTAGTCAAGTCCATGAGGGCGACCATGCTATGGTTTCTAGGCAATTGCAAAATGTATTTGACAACAGGGAATGCAGGTGTTGGCACAATGCTACCTTTACTGTTTGTTTGGGTCTTGAATGCAGCCACTTAATGATAGTGGGAAGCATGGCAACATGTTTGTCTTCGCAGGCAAGACAACACAGCGCAATACAGGTTTGAATCTTGATACCACGCTTAGAAACCAATCTCTGGGTTTAAGCGTGTTATAAAAGAACAATTATATATTTTTTAAAAGAACAATTATAACTATAACCCAGATGTATTAGAATTTGCAGAATGTACCAATTCTAGGCTTTCATTTGATTGCAACCGATGCATTTTTCCTCTTGCATGCCACGCTTTTGGAATTAGCCAAAGGCGTGGACTTACTCCCGCATGCATCTGCTTTCACATACAACTCAAATGAGATTTTGCACAACACATCTGCCATAAGAAGATAGCTACCTTTCACGACAATGATTCAAACTGGAGCTACACACATGCATGACTATCCTCTTACACACACACCCCAGTTAATTTCCCTAGGGTACATCTCTCCACCCATATGCACGCCAATTAGATATGGCTGGGTAGCAGGGACTCAGCCAAACCCTTATAACCTTTAATGGCCATTATGCACACACGCATACTAGCACCTCCTAACTTTTCCCATCCTACGCTTAACTATCAGAACAAGACATGATTGCACTCATATAAGAATTTGGTTATAGCAATTGATAAGGGTACTTCATGAAAATAACTATGCAACTTTGCTCAAGCTGTTGTCGAATACCTGTCGCACTATTCGGCATTGTTGGCAGAATACACAAAATGCTTATCTGTAAAAAATATAAATCTATAAATGCGGACAAAGGACCATTTTCAATGCTGCCTGTCTTGCACCTTGTAAAGTGGCTACTTTTCAATAAATAGATATGTTTTCACCAAGACAGAATACACAGCTTTGCCCATGGTAACAACACACATCCTCGAAATAAAAGGGGCTGACTTTGGCTAAAGGGGCCATTTAAATCGCATGATTTTGAAATTTGCCTTTCGACTTAGAATGCGCAGACGTTTTTCACGCCACAATAAAACGCAGAGCGGACATTAAATAAAGTGACACTGACTTCTTCCGCGATGGATTGTTTTGGGCACAACGCTCTTGCCGTTGATGGCCGCGTGTCTCAAGGCAAGCGGCGGTCCGAGCCAGAAGATTTAGGCACGCCTCGGCGCATTACTTCGGTGGTGGGTGATTCAGTTATCTTATTAGAGCCAGCCAGCTAAAACACGCGCGTGGCGTTATGCGGGCAGACAGGCGTAGGCCGTGCGTGGGGCCTACGCGGGGGAGAAAGGTGAGGAGGAGCAAAGCGTAGGCCGTGCGTGGGGCATACGCGGGGAAGAAAGATGAGGAGGGGCAAATCGTAGGCCGTGCGTGGGGCCTACGCGGGGGAGAAAGATGAGGAGCGGTGGGAGAAGAGAAGCTATCTTGGGTGGTCTCTGAAATACACTGAAGTTTGGGGTTTTCGCCCTGGAAATCTCCACATGCACACATTAGGTTCATTCTACCTCGGCCTGCTTGGAATCCAGAACGAGCAATTCAACAATGTTGGTTCCAGACCTGCTGGCTGTTAAAAGGGTTATAGGCTCATCAACTGCGTCATGGATTTCAATATTTGCCCAGCTGCTCTTCCGTCTGGAAGAAAAATAACATAATCAAATAACAGACTGAGCAGTACAGGACTATGATGTTTATTAATGGAGATGGCGTGGCAGTAATCACTTTATTGAAGAGTGAGTCAGCCTGGGACTTTCAAAGGTGCACGTGGATAAGTCAATAGGAGCAGATGGGACACGCTCCGGGTAGCTGGGGTTGCTTAGAGAAGCAGCACCAATCATAACATCGTGTGATCGCTGGCTGGGGATTGGACGCACTGCCAGGGAACTGGAAGAGAACAGGTGCAAGGCCACTCTGGGACCATGGGCAGAATGGTAGGCGGTCGGTATCCCTGGCAGTATGGGACCTCAGCCCCGTTTCAGAAGGAGTCCCCCACATACTTCATCGTTGTGAACGCTGGCGTGCACGGAAGCACTGCCACAAAAAAAGACATACAAACCCAATTGCTGAAATGAATGTGACTCCATGCAACGAAGTGAGGTTTGCTATCTAACACGTTGCTCTGAAACACCATACAAAGGCATTGGGTCCAGCCCATGGGAAAAAAAAATATACACTACTGTTAATAGCTTGCTTTACATAGTGCTTCTTACCATGCTTCGCAGCACTGGTGTTAATATACATTATCACCCAGAAAGGACAACGGATTTGACCCTCCCGGGACTTGAACATGCCACCACACTGCGAGCACAGGCCTCAGCTACAAACAACAACTAGCACTGCCAGGTATATGTTCTGCAGGTGAACAGGGGCTATGTAGATGCGGCTGGCTAGTGGCCAGCCCTCTGTTTACACTGGCTGTAAGAGGAAGGAACTGCAGAAAGTCTCACGGGCCCTCTAGCTATGTTAACGTGTGGTTGTAATGGTGATATTTCTGTTGGGGCAGCCCATGGCTTGAGACAGAGGAGGGTAGGGTGGTGATCACTTTCAGGTAGGCAGCGCTAATTGTCGATGGAACAGCCTGGAAGCCTTTGATGCCACTGGCCCAACAGACAAAGGCAAGACCTATTTACTGGCCAGTCCGTCGCTGGCGGTGGACCTATTGGGCAGGGGGACTGACTTCAGTCATATGGCAGCGATCGGCAATGGTGCCCACCATGGAACCACGGAGGCCCGTGTTGCTCCACTAATTACAATGGATTGTACCAGCTATTAAAACAAAGCAGGCACAATCTATTGGAATCATGCCAGGAATTCCTGTGTGGGGTCCTATCCTGTGCCGGCGCTCCTTACTGCCTGCATTGGAATGGGTGGATGAGGAGTAAAAACGTGGTTAGCCTTTTCCCACACTTTCCCGACACATCTGCTGTAATCACAATGAGCCTGAATGTGGTCTCTCTCATGTTGGAGCATGCAAAGAAAGGGGCCCCCTCTGTGGGTTTAGTAGATTGTATATGCCGCCAGTAGCTATTTATCTATCTATGTTTCTGTGTTTAAAGCATCACACAAATAATAAAAGAAAGAAGAAGCAATATGCAAAGGACTACATAAAGTGAATATGTCTATTGAGACATTCATTCTCCAAACAGACCCTCCCTGGCTCCCATAGACCACGCTAAGCATGTATTAAAATAACTTTGTGAGTGGACTGAGAGCCTGCCAATTTAACCACCCAGAAAGTCTCCTAATTTTTCGCAAATGCTTACAGCTATTTGCTGGCTGTTAGAGAACTATTATCACTGATTATGGAACAACAAGTAGTAGACCCATCACCTATGTGACTCTGAAATCAAACCCTCATTGAGTTGAGGATAGAGGTGGGTGGAATGTGCAGTGGCAGGACTATGTTGAGACTGAAACACTAGACGGTACTGTTAGATACATTCTTAGACAAAAGCTTTATTCAGTATGAACGACCCACTGACCCTTCTCTGCCAATATCTTGGATGCATCAATGGCCTTCATATGAAGCACTGCCATTTGCATATATGCCTAACCGGGCTAGGAAACACATTTCAGGCTGTTCTGGCTGCAAAGGGAAATGTACTGCCCGAAGAGGCTTGGTGGGACCTTCAAAGGGACACTATACGGGTATCAGATCCAGGCGTTAACATTTGATTATTGCACTTTCCTGAGTAGTCACGTGGAGTTTGCTCATGGGAAAGACATGGGCAGGCCTCACATTGGTGTTAAAAAATCTGGTGGCAACTAATTCAAAAGTGGCAGGTGTAGAATCCCGTTCTATGTGATTTTACCAAATTAAATTACAGAACATGAGTTTACAACAAATCGTATATATTTTTTTTAGTTGGGTGGTCCCCCCAAACCTCCTGTTTCCCTATGTGTTATAATGTGTCTCCTCTCGTATTCTGTGGGTACTTTTCGGGTAGTAAAAACACTCCAGTGTGCACCAATCAGGCAATAAGAATACGTTTCACTGACCTTGTCTTCGGAATCTGCTTGAAGAAATAGAGAAATTCACCTGATACACTCTCTCTATGACAACTATAGTAGCAACGAGAGAATGCGCCAGGGAAACCCTCCTGGGGTAGAAAACCCTGCAACGCTGGGGAGCGTAGATGACGAAGGCTGGAATAGTAGCTAGCAAGCGTAGGCTGACCCTTGATGGAGCTTGGAGAATCAGGCTATGTAGTCATCAAACCCACAGTGATGATTCTAGAGTGATGTATAGGAGAGGGGTTAGTATGGGAATATATGGAAAAGATCCTATTTTCTCGCGGGTCAAAAACGTAGCTCTCCTTCTGTTGACAGCAGTCAGGTTAAGGAGATAGGAGGCTGGTCTTTGACGCAGTGGTGATCGGTAACTTTGAGTAAAGAAGAATAGAATCAGAGATTAAACAGGATAGCATAAGCTAAGGGAAGGTTTGTGGAGAATTAGGAATGTTAACGTACCAGAAAAGATAGTCTGCCAAGCCCTATCGAGTGCGGGAGTTTCCGCGAAGGAAGATGACAAATACCACCATCAGTGCCACAAAGACCATCTACGCGGATGCCTCGTAACACTATGCTATTACATCCACCCAACTGCCTCCCCACCCTCTCTAACCCGTTACCCTATCCCATATATATATATTTAGAAAATTTGATATGTTTTCATTTTTTTTGTTTCGTTATTAAAGTCATTCTCTGTTTTGCATTTGTTAAAATCACTGGATACTATACAATCCACATTCCTTGTATTAGAAAAGCAAGTGGACTGCCGAGAGTTAAGGAATTTCAGAATTCGGGTGCTTTCTTTACTCAGAGTGTCTTTTAAAAGGATATTCATGTTTCTCTTGGAAGGATTGCATATTCCTAAACTACAGTGAAATATTGGAGGCTCCCCTGCCATTGCTGCTCGCTTTGTAGCTTATTTTGTAAAGACTGAGAAGAAATGTGATCATACAGAGCATTTAGTTGAGGGATTAAATATGTAGTTGAGGTGCTGCTGTTCATCTTGAATCCGGCAGAGTCTCTCTCTTATATCCTAGACACTACACATATTATCAGATGTATACTAAGTGTTCGTATCTATTTGCCTGTGGCCAATTTGACCCCATTTTTTGCAGCTGTTTTGAACACAAATATATGCAGGGGAAACCCCCCGCGGCTCCCTCCAATCCCCCTATATTATTTATTACCCCAAACCCACCCCCCACATATATTTGCGGTCAAAATGGCTGCAAAGCTTTCGGTGAATTTGGCCGCGTGCAAATGGGCCCCAGTCAACTTGGGTTGGTGGTAATGTGGGATGTTTTAACCCACAAGGCTCTGCCCTGCGACATCCCTGTGTGCTGGTGGCTACAGAATCAGAAAAATGGAAGCGAAAGCCCTATGCGCGCCAAAACCTATGAAAATTGCGCTTTAAAACCGGAAAAGATGGCTGCCAGATCTACTTTCCCTGTGTCAGTGGTGGAGGGGAGACCACACTGCCGAAACCTGTCACTGGGCTGCCCACTGAGTAAAAATGGAAACTGCATGAAAGGCAGTGCTTTATTGCAAGGAAACCCAGAAATTGTTCTTACACCCCTTTTTCTTGGTTGCTGAAAATACAGAATGCCAGTCCAAAACATCAGAAAACACTCAATATCTTTGCTGGGTGCTACCCGCCACTTCATTTAAGGAATCAATATGAACCCACAATGTCAGGAAAAGTGGAATCTATGTCATGATGCCCACTCCCGGGGAGCCGGTTCAAGCCCTGCGTCCCCGAAAGCGGACATCCAGTCCCCAAGGAAGGACCCAGCAACCCATATAGGGGCCCTTTGGACAGTGTCCTGGCGCCTATGGCGCCAGGCTCATAAAAGACATCAGTCCTGGCGCCCTAGGCGCCAGGCTCATTATGGATGTGCTTGGGTGCACTTACCTGATGAAGACCATGCTGCAGGATCCCGGCCTCCTTGAGGCCTGAAAGGAACTACTTTACCTATGGGACTAATTTAGCATCCGGGCGTGGTCGGGGAAGGATACATACCTGATTGGAGGAAGGATACATACCTGGAACTTCTTCCAAGGCTATTTAAACCCCACCCGAACAGCCACACGTGCTTCGCGTTGTTCTGCATCTAGCAGCTGGATGCTCACCGTGTCTTCTCCTGCATCCTGACTTCTGCCACGCCTGCCAGCATCCTGGATCACCTGCAAAGGAAGAGAAGAAGAGAACAGAAGAAGGAAAAGTCCTTACCTGCCAAAAGCCGGATCACGGAGACATCTCGCCGACAATCCTGAAAAGGAAGACTTTTATTTAAAAGCTCATTGTGTCGATTGCTGCAGCGCCGCATTCCACTCACCTTTACTGGGCGCCTCCATGTTCATCCGGATTCGCAGTCACGCCCCAGCGCCTAGGGAGAAAAAGACCAGAACAAAAGGTGAGAGAGAGAAGGGAATAAGGAAAGCTAAATCTCCATGTTAAGACTTACCTGTTGATTCATTCCCTCTTCATTTCGGGTCCGCGCTGCATCCTGGCATTTCCGGACCTCGGCCCCTAAGGGGAAAAAGAGACATCAGCGTTAATGAGCGAATGAAAAGACATTACCAAAAAAAGCTCATTAAAGACTTACCTGATTTCTACAAGGATTTCACCTCTCATCTCGGGTCGGTGCCTGTTCCCCGGCATTCCGTACCCCGGCCCCTATGGGGAAAAAGACACTAGCATTAGTACATTAATGCATGGACACAAGGGGAACCTCTTATCAAAAAACTTACATGGAAGCCAAGCAAGTTTGGTTCTCACCAATCCGAAAATCCAGTGAAGTAACTGGATACCAACGCGCCCCTGCATCAGAAGCAGGATGGAGACCTCGTCCTTCCAGACCCTAAGGTGAGACGCTACGAGGAATCACAGAAGGGTTTCGAGGAGGGTGAGAGGGTAAAGTGGGAGGCTGATTGCATTACCCCGCAGACAGTTAATCCCCTATTTTCGCCTACAGAAGGATACTTCTGCGAGCCAGACAAGCCAGATCTGGGGGCCCGATCCAGTCCGTCTTCCGAACCCTGCGCATCACCTTAGAAGAGGTCACAGCAGCGCAAACCAGGCCAGCGCCTCCGTGGGAGTCAGGTGAGCGTTACATCTATCATCAAAATATCCACAGTAAAAAGTGTGCTTGCCTGTGAAAATCTGTCAAAATATGGGCGCAGTACCAGTGGCCGCCTGTGACTATTCCAAAAGCCTTCATTTAAACTGCAAATTTGCACCATTAAGATCTAATGTCTTAAATCTAAGTGACCTGTCATTAAGAGGAACATAGGTTGCAACTATTTAATCTCCATGATTTAGAGACTGGAATCAGAGTTGTAGCTGCTTGATTAAAAATTGCAAGTTTTATTTTAAATTAAGAAAATGTTATAAATTGACAGTGAATTTAGCTGAACTCAGAGTCCCCAAACCAGTTCCCCCCAGCTTTCAACAACAAAAGGCATCTCTCCTGCTTCCCACCAAAGGCCAGGAACTCACATTCAGGTGTTGATGAAGAGGGGAGGAGATTTGGGCTGCTGCTCCTGGGAGAGACAAAGGACCTTCCTTGGCTGAAAGGATATGCAGATTGTAAGTGTCAAAAGTGGCCTCTCCCAGAAGGAGGGGGGCAAATTGCTTCAGATCTGCCAGAAACTTTGGAGGTGGGGACAGACAACCACTTGTGGATTCACATAGCACAGAAAGCACATTTTTGACAAAGACTGATAAATGACCATGCGAATATGTAAAAATTATAAAATGACAGAATTGTTAATGTGATTTTTTTGTGCACATTTTAAAAGGACCCAGAACTCTGTGCGATGTTTGGAGAAGGCGTAGTGAAAATTCTGGTTTTGTAGCAATTGTAGTCATGTCAGAAGCATGAAATCTCATACGATTATGCCCAGATATCAGGCGCACATATGTACAAAATTGTGGACAAATCAGATGTTGTGTCCCAGACAAAAGTGCGAAAATTTGTCAAATCCAGACCCAACATCCCACCGCAACGAGGATTGGAAGAGAGTTTGCTCCATAAAATATGTGATCTATGTATGTTATTGGTATCAAGATTGTACACATGTAAATATGTATTATATCAAAAATAGATTTTATGTGCAAAAAGTCAAGGGG
The DNA here is from genome assembly GCF_040938575.1 of Ambystoma mexicanum. NCBI lineage: Eukaryota > Metazoa > Chordata > Amphibia > Caudata > Ambystomatidae > Ambystoma > Ambystoma mexicanum. The sequence goes on from NC_090939.1 coordinate 829,687,206, forward strand.
AGGTTTTCCCTGCATCATAAATCACATCATCATGATCACACTCTGTTTTCTCCTCCAATCAAGGGAGAGAGCAGACTTTAGCCAATAGACTACGTAGAGGGTGCACCTTGGATAATTCAGCATACCCACCCTTTTATGAAACACATATAGAGAGACAGCTTAGGACCTAGAAGACAGACTGATCCACCTCCCACCCCGAATTTGGCAAAGCACTCTGACGGAGATCCATCCATACGCCTTGTTCCAATCCAGACTACAGAAACTTTGCAAGCAGAAAGGCTCAGGGCATAGCTGAACCACTTTCAGCTGAGCCTAATTTCCAGAACCTATCCCTAAACATAAAGGGGAAAACAAAGAAGCAACCAGGCTGTGCTGTAACTGCTTGCCTGCTAAAGAATTATCTTCATAACCAGAAGGGCAGATTAAACCCCGTCTGGTGCCATGCTGTGCTGTGCAGACCAGAGAGCCATTGCAGATCCAGTCCAGTCATGCTGTACAGTGTAGACCAGAGCGCCTTGCTGTCCAGTCCTGCAGTGCGGTGTCCAGAGGGCCTTGCTGATCGCTGACCCGTCCAGTCCGGTGTGCCCAGCAGTCTGTCCCAGAAATCTTTGACCAGAATCCCTGAAGGTTCCATTCAAAACATTGATAGTGAGTATCCATAGTATAGGATTGTCACTGGCCTATGTACTGTCCATAGTCATCCCTATCCATATCAAATTCTATCTCATATCCAGAGCTGTATTGTTAGAAATCCTTTTTGTCTTGCCTGAACTCTCTCTCTTATCCTATAGTCCTTCTGTAATAATATTGTGAAAATCATCTTTGCGCTGATATATTTTATCTGAAGAAGGCAAGCGTCTCGGCGGGCAAAAACCTGATCGGTGACGTCCTTGTCTGGTGGTTGTGCTGTCGTGTAGTTTGTATCTTCATAGTCCATCCCTAGTGTAAAGAAACCTTGTTTGTATTTTAAAAGCGCATCTTTGTTTTACACTTTGCCTCTACAGTTGTGAATCCCACGCTAGGCATTGACTTAGGTGAAGTGCCAGGTTGAAATCACTTACAGTAATACCCATGTTTATCTACCTAAAAGAACCAAGACTGAGCTTTCTGCTACTAACTCTGCACTGTACACCACCAATGACTTCAGCCTCAATGTACCTGCTCGTTATTAAAATCCCTAAGCTTTCGATAAACATTTTTAAAACAACTGAAAGAGTGTGGATAATCATTCTGTAAGAGGGCTACTTAGCAGGGGCATGTGATAGCTGGGAGTATAGTTTTACTGTTTATTTGCATGTAAAGCTCCTTGCAAGACCCAGAAGTCAAGGCCCATTATGACAGAGGTTGCAAGAAAATCCCACCCACTTGCAATCATTGGGCATCATTATGAGTCTGGCGGTAGCCATGCCGGTAAAAACAGCAAGGCTGCCGCCGGAGTAATTTTTTTCCCAGCGCTCGGCAATGGGGACTTACCGGGCATTACGCCCCGGCAGTCCCGGTAGTTGCCCATTGCTGGGCGCTGGAAAATATTACTCCCCATTCCCATTGAGTCCCACTGGACTCAATGGGAATGGGGAGGACGGATGCACCGGCACCATTCATGAACGGTGCCGGTACATCCATTACGGTCTGCAACCTTGTAATGACGTCCATTGTCTCAATATTACTTACCATTCTACAATGATATTAAAAAATAGCAAACATAAGTTACAAAAACTCACATGCCAACACCACTAAGAGATTCCGATAGGTGACACGTGTCACTGTTTACAAACTGGCGTAACAACCATTGTATTTCATTCCAATAAGCTGTATACGTGGAAAGGAACAACACCATATCCCATGAATAATCAAACTCAACAATGCAAGGGGCCTCATTACAACTCAGGCGTTAAGGGTTAACGCCACCGTTAACCCTTAACGCCTGATTCTGATTTTAACGCCTGCTTTTAGCAGGCGTTAAAATCCATGGCGCTAACCTGCCATGGTGCTAATTACGCCGCCGTAATTTACGACGGCGTAATTAGCGCCTTCCCCACTCCCATTATGCCCTATGGGGCAAAAATGGGAATGGGGAAGGGAAAATGGGAAATGGGGATTTACCGCCCCACTCACCTTGGAATGGGGCGGTAAATCCGCCATCCACCATGGTGTAAACAGAGTTTACACCATGGTGGTAAAGTTGGTGCACTTAGCACCAAGGTTGTAATGAGGCCCAATGGGCCTCATTACGACCCTGGCGGTAAGGGGTTTACGCCAGCGTTAGCTGCGCCGACCCCTTACCGCCAATTACGAGGTCCCTTAGCGCCATGGCGCTTTTAACACCTGCTTTTAGCAGGTGTTAAAATCCATGGCGCTAAGGGACCATGGAGTTAATTACGCCACCGTAATTTACGTTGGCGTAATTAACGCCTTCCCCACTCCCATTATGCCCTATGGGGCAAAAATGGGAATGGGGAAGGGTAAATGGGGATTGGGGACTTACCGCCCCCGCCAACCTCGGAATGGGGCGGTAAGTCCGCCAACCACCATGGCGTAAACGTAGTTTACGCCATGGTGGTAAAGTCACGACCCAGGCGGTAACTTACCGCCTGGGTCGTAATGAGGCCCAATGTGTCTTAAAGAATGACAGATAAAGACCAGAAAACGAGCACCCGCAAAATCACAATCAATATACACACCAGGAGCCAAAAATACTAATAACAGTCTACAAATACTTCCTCTGCATGCTGCATATGCTGACCAAATGCCCTCACATCCAATTTGGCGAATGTCCCCTTTTTATCCTCTCAACATCCAGGGTAATTCTGGAAGCATTGGAGTGTACAGGTAAAGGGTAAAAGAAAGGCAGGAGCCATTTATGCCTTACTTTCAAACACCAGGAATGTTGATGGCATGTGGAGGCATAGTAGGGATACGAAACAGAATTAACTGTTCCACTCTACATTCTGCCAGCATCAGACTTTCATGCTGGTGTAAAACCAATGGATTCCCATGGAATACGACTGTTTTCAGCACCCGCTGAAAGCATCATAATTGCTGCCCGTAATGTGTAAAGTGCAGGTGGCATTTACACTTTTTGCAAAACATAGTGTAAATAAACAAGGCCTGAAGACAGTTTTTTTGCCACTTGGTTTTGCAGTTCGTTTTGCAAATTGAGAACTTTGCAGGAAGGGGACCTTACAGTATGTAAGTGCTAAGATCGTCAGACCCCTCCATGCAATATGCACTTCATATAAAATGACTCCCATTGACTCCTTTACTCTTTGACTGTGTGAATGCGACTTGATATTACACAATATATCTTTCCCAACTTTGACTATGTCAAGTCATCTCCCTCCTCTCTCCAGATAACAGATTTAGCCGCAGAGTTCTGTGTGATGTGCGTATACCTACTTAACGATACAACATCTGAAGTTATGACTCGGAATATAACAGACCTGTCATCAGACATTGCTAAATCTGTCATGTACAGTTATCTTTAAGTATTAAAACCAAAGAGTAATGCATGTAATTTATTGAACTAAAGATCCGCCTAACACATGTATCGAGCCACTGCTCTTCTTCTGAGTCGTATGTGCTCTTCTGTTCCTCGGTATATCAGTTGGCATTTTGCCGTTATGGTAATGATGTGATATTCAAATTCTATATAACTTGCGCGATTGCGGCTGTTCTTATGCGGTAGTGTGCCAAGAGGCCAGCAGACATAAGTACAGTACTGACCATGGCTGAATGCCACGCTTTGTGCCAGTTACTGTTGTAATGTAATTAGTCATGTCACCTGAGATGTGGTCTGTGATGTCATCTTTGTGGTCATAATCTGTGCAACAGGGGGTGCGAAGTTAAGGTGGCATTAGCTGAATTTCAGGGGTTCTGTTAAGTAAGCATACATACATATTGTACATTTTATATAAAAACAGTTTACATAGGCCTGGGTGAGGTGGCGGATAAAGGGGTTAGTTTGTTAGTTGAAGAGGGAGGTTTTCAGGTTTTTACAAAAGGCAAGGACAGTGGTTTCTGCTCTGAGGGTGGTGGTGAGTGTGCATTCCAGAGCTTCGGGGCTATACATGGGAAACCTATTCCTTCTGCTTTAGCCCTGTTGATGCATGGGACAATGAGTTGATTGGTGTAGCCTATTCTGGTGGGCCGTGCTGAGATAGTTCTAGATAGTGTGTCTGAAAGGTAGGAGGATGCTGTAAGGTTAAGGCACTTGTGTGTGCTAGTGAGGATTTTAAAGGTGATGCAGTCTTTGACTGGGAGCCATTGAACTGCCTGCCTTGCATTTGAGATGTGATCTCTTCTTGGGATGCTTAAAGCTGCTTTTGGGTGATTTGGTGTCTGTTTACGTTTTTTATAGAGGTGCCTGCTAGGAGAGTGTTGCAATAGTCAAGCTTAGTACCTATGGTGGCTCTGGCTATTGATAGACAGTTATCCTTGGTTAGAAATGGTTTATGGCGTTAATGAGTTTGGTACTTAAGACGGAGGAGGAGACAATAGCACTGACTTGCTTGTTCATGGATAATGTGGAATCAATGTGAACCCCTAGTGTCTTTACAGAAGATAGGACTGGGATGATGCAGTTGTCAATGCTGAAGTTAGAATAGAGAAGATCTAGTTGAGCTATTGTGGTCTTTTGGCCAAGAATAAGAATCTCTGTTTTATCCCCATAGAGGCATAAGCCATTTGAGGCCATCCATGCGTGAATGGTTGAGTAAATTTGACATAGCGCTGTTGCGTCTTGGTCATAGGAGCCTGTTAGAGGAAGGAGCACCTGAGTATCATCAGCATAATTTGTGTATGCGATCCAAAGTGCATCGAGTTTATAAAAAAGGGTCTTGGTGAAGAGGTTGTATAGAGTTGGGGCGGTACATGATCCCTGTGGGACTCCGCAGTGAATGATGGTGGCCGCTGCATTTGCTATGTTTGAGAAGACTTTCATTGCTCTACCTTCAAGGAAGGAAGTGATCCAAGAAGCTGCTTGATCGGAAAAATGCGCTGCTTGCGTAAGGTGTGCAGTGAGGGTTTTATGATCTACAAGATCAAAAGCCGCTGATAGGTCTTTGAGGAGGAGGGCAGGCTTGCCTTTGTCTACGATTTGAGTAATTTGATTTCATAGATCTAGCAGGGCAGTTTCGGTGCCGGGCCCTTTGCAGAATCCAGACTGTCTTTTCCCTAGGATGGAATTAGTTTCAAGGAATAGTTGGATCTGGCTGTGGGCGGCCTTGTCTAATATTTCTGAGAAGAAATGGGACGGTGGTTATGGGCTGGTAATTATTGGGCTGGGAAGGATCTAGCGTAGGTTTTTTCAGGAGGCGGCGCACCCAAGCGTCTTTTAGGCTGTCTGGGATGATGCCTGATTTAAATGAGGAGTTGATAAAGGTAGTCAGGATTGGAGCAAGGGGCTCAGCACTCTCCTTAATGATCTTAGGGGGGCATATATCACCCTTGCAGAGCGATGGTTTGAGGTGTTTGAGGATGTGTATAACTTCAGATTCTGAGATGTCTTTAAAGGAGAATTTAGGGAAGTTGGGTGCGAAGTTGGGTGCTTTGCAGTTGGGAGTTGTCTGTGAAGGATGGTTTTGGATCACTAGTGCTTTATAATGCTCTTGAATTTTGTTTTGTAGGAGGTATATTTTTTTGAGCATGGCAGCGTGTATGTTTGTGCACCACACTTCATCTTTAGTGATCTCGTCAGTGCTGGGGGGGGGGCGGCTGTGAGTTCATTAAAGATGGTGAAATGTTCTTTGAATTGGGAGTTGGTGTTGGATATTCTGAGATTAAACGCATTAGATTTGGCAGTGAATATGGCGTCTTTATACTTTAGGGCAGCTGCTTTAAAATTTGCTTTAGAGGCATCACATGGGTTAGCCTGCCAGATTTTTAGAGCCTGGCCTTTGTTAGCAACTAGGGTATGGATCTCATCTGTGAACCAAGAGTTCATGTGAAAATACTTTTTTTCTTTCTTGCATTCTAGTGGGGCTAAGGCATTTACTGCATTGGTTAGGGTGTCTTTAAATATAGCAGCTAGGACTTTGGGGTCTTGTGAGAAAGGAGGTGCTAGGCAAGGGAGGTCAAGATAGGGTCGGAGGTTTTCCGCAGTTAACGTTTTTGTGCTTCTTGCTAGTGAGGCTGGGGCATATGTGGTGGTTTTGGTGCCGGGGGCTGTGGGGATGGTGAATTGATTGCAATTATGGTCTGTCCATGGCTAAGCAAGGTTAGAGGGGATGGGGAGGCACAGTTGTGGTCAACCACCCAATCAAGGGTGCAGCCTTTGGAGTGGGTAGGGCTCAGTATTTTTTGGGTAAATCCCAGATATGTGAGGTCTTTGGTAAATGAAATGGCAGCAGATATATCATTGGGGTCATTTATTCCTAGATTGAGGTTGCCTAGGAGTAGAGTTTTAGTGGATTTTTTAATATTGTCACTGAGTAGGTGAATGAGGTGACCTTGGAAATCTGCCGGGAGTCCTGGGGGACGATAGATGACTTGAATATTGATGGTGTTTTTAGGTGACAGTGATAGTTTGGCAGATAGGATGTGTGCGTTATCCTCCCAAGGGTGAGGGATGGACCTCAAGGATAATACGTCTTTGAAAATCATTGCTACCCCCCCTCCTATTTTAGAAGATCTATGCTATCGGAGGATGGAGTAGCCTGCGGGTAGAGCAAGTGTGATGGCCGGAACAGATGCCTCGTGAAGCCACATTTCTGTGATGGCTAGTATGCCTAGGTCTTGACTTAGAATGAGGTCATTTATTTCGAGAGCATGGGCGGAGAGAGAGCTAACATTGAGAAGGGCACATTTGTAATGCGGTGATTGATTGTTACAGTCAAGTCGTGGTTTAGCTGCTTTAGGTAGGGAGTTAGATGGCTTGTTAGGGAGGAGCGAGGGCCTGGTAATGAGTGGCAGTGATGAACTGGAGTTAGGAACATGTAGGCCAGAGGGGTGAGTGGTGTGTCTCATAGAGGTGCGCGTTCCTAGTCTTAGGTTTCTGAGCGATGCAGGTGTGGGAAGGGCAGTGTTATGCCTAGGTAGAGTGCGTGTTCTGAGTCTGGAGAGTCTAATGTAGCTGTTGGGAGGGTGAGTAGGTGCATGTGTAGTGTCACATGTGGCGTGGAAGGACCAGAATGTGTTAATAGTGGGTGCAGCAGGTGGTTCTGCTGAGATATGGGAAGTGAGTGTGTGGAGGGTGTTGGGTAGGTTGGTGGGTAGGTGATTCATATCAGAGATGAGGTGGAGAGTCTGTTCATATCACAGAGAGGATGGCAAGGTAAGCCATGAGCTGGGTGAGTACCTGTGGGGTAAAAGGCGAACATGTTTATTTTAGCAGATAAGAAATGGCACGCAAGTAACGTAAAGTTGCTTGGTGAGACCAGAGGGTGGAGAATGAGCGTAAGGCACCTAGTTGTAAGAGTATAATAATACAGTGAGGGTTGCACAGTAGTGGTAGGCCTGTTGCCGTAGTATTATGAAAGCAGGCGTGGAGAAGTATTGCAGTACAATAAAGGGCAACACGTATGAAACAGCAAACATATCAGGGGGTGGTTGCAGTATTGCATACAGATCACTAGAGAGGCAGATTACAATGCAGATTTAGGAGCACAAGTTGGGGCTAATAACAAAGCAGGGTAGTTTGTGATATTGCTTGCACGCCGTGAATGAGGCAGAATACAGTACAGTATTATTTAAAAAAAAAACATAAGAGCAGGCAGATAACAATGCACAGAGAAAAGAAATCATAATCTGCGTGTGAGGGGCACAAGTCATGTTAGAGATCCCGTGTGCTGTGGCAGTACATTGTTAGATGGGCTTGATCTGACCTTTAGTAAACCAGATGCGAGGCGATGTCTTCGGGGGAAGGACCTAAGTGTGTCACTGGTAGAGTACCAAGGGCAATGTACGATAGTGTCTGATGGTGATCTGCAGGGATAGAGCCATGCTAGGTACTTCTAGCGAGACAGTAAAAGCTCTGGTTGCAATGTAAAGGCGGGCAGGCACTCTGGGCTAGAGAAGACTCGTTGTGCCAACTCAAGTCTGCAATTTAGATAGGAGCAGAATATTGTAACCATGGTAAGTGAGCGTGCTCGGCAAGTCGAGGTGGCGTTGGAAAGTCTGGTGAGGATTAAGGGCAGCAAGCAAGATAAAGGTGGACCAGAAAAAACGGTCAGTCTTCCCCTCATTGACTGGCATAAGCGTATCAGTGTTTGTGGCCCACGGCCCGATACGGCTACGACAGGCTCAGGACAGGCACCTTAGTACGGCACCTTCGTATGGACGCTGGCTCTCACCTGCCGGCATTCTAGTTGGTGCTTAGTACAGGCAGAGCACCAATCTGGTGTTGGAGGCGGGAGTAGAGGCAGGAATCAGCTCTGGAAGATCATTCAGCTATGGCAGCGGCCATCTTGCTCTGTGGTGGCCCTCGTGGACCACAGTGGCTATATTGGGCTAAAGTAGCCAATGCAGATGTCGAAACAGTCTATTAGGCTGCGCAGGATTATTGTTGTAAAGTGCAGTGATAATACGGTGGCGGTGTGGCAGGAGTCCGCAAAGCCACTGCTCCTGGAGTGCGCTAAGAGCACCAGCTCTTCTGGATGCACGAGAACTTTTTTTCCTTGAATTTCAATGGTTTGCTTTCAATTTATTGCTTACCTTAACGTCCCTGCAACTAATGTTTTTTCCTTGAGTTTCAAGTTTTCTTTTTATTCCATACATTTTTTTAACACTTCCAGACCACTAGCATGGTCTTCCACCATGGTCAGTGGTGCCCATGGTCCATTTTAAAATGCTACCAGACCACTAGCCATGGCCTTTGTATTGCAGGCTTTGAGAACTCACTATGTTTTTAGGCAATCTGCAGTGAGACTAAAATATTTGCCATGAACAACACACTTTGGTTAAGCAGCGTGCTCCAAGCGCTAGACCCATTTTCGGCACCATTATTTTGCGGCATACAGATTTGGCACCGCCATTCTGCTGCAGTGTTCATTTCGGCGCACCCTTTTTGGCGCAAAAGCCATTCTAGCACTGTTATTGGACTAGAGTTCAAGGAGCAGAATTTAACCACTAGACCACAATGAATTTCTCTGTCATGGGGCATACATTTCATACTTAGCCTATCATTTAATATGTTCAATGATAACAGGCTAGGTATGAAACTTGTGTGAATCCAAAACATAACATCACTGTAGCATAATGATTAAGTGCTGCATCTCGAATCCCTGCAGGCCAAGGTTCTTCAATGGCAGTGTTCAGCATAAATGTGATTTTTTTAAATTACATTTTTTATGTTTTAGAATCTTGCCCAGAGACAGTGTAGACCTCTTTTTGAATATATGTGCAGTGTAAGGGGAAATGTGTGGTGTGAGGGTGTGCATGTCATCTGAGAGGGTGTGCATGCAATGGGCCTCATTACAACCTTGGTGCTAAGTGCACCAACTTTACCACCATGGTGTAAACTCTGTTTACACCATGGTGGATGGCGGATTTACCGCCCCATTCCAAGGTGAGTGGGGCGGTAAATCGCCATTTCCCATTTTCCCTTCCCCATTCCCATTTTTGCCCCATAGGGCATAATGGGAGTGGGGAAGGCGCTAATTACGCCGCCGTAAATTACGGCGGCGTAATTAGCACCATGGCAGGTTAGCGCCATGGATTTTAACGCCTGCTAAAATCTGCCGTTAAAATCAGAATCAGGCGTTAAGGGTTAACAGTGGCGTTAACCCTTAACGCCTGAGTTGTAATGAGGCCCAATGTGTGTGTGTTTGATGTGAGCATGTGTGTGTGTGTGTGTGTGTGTGTGTGTACATGGTGTGAAGTTGTGTATGAGGGATTGTGCATGCAGTGTGCATTTTCTCCGTGATGGCGAGTATTAGTGTGTGCGCACGCTGGTGCACCCATGTGTGTGTGAGCATTGTGACACGCTGACCCGAGTGTGAGTTTTCAGTGTCAGTGTGCTTGTGGGTGTGGGTGCATGTCTCCATGTAATTCGGAAGATGCCCATCCAGTTCTTGTTTTTTGTGTGCATTTTGTGATTTGTAGTTTTGTTTTGTACATCAGGTGTCCTGTAATACAAGTCCCAAAATGCAAAGTAAAAAGGAAATCTGAATTATCATCTTCCAAATAATAAGGGATGTGTGGCATATAACAATATATACAATACATGTAACTTGGCTATATCCATGAATTCTCCTGCACCTCTATTTGTTTGGGATGAATGGCAGTAGGGGATATGTAAGTTGTTGAAGGAGGAAGTACGTTGTGTAGAATCAGAGGAGGGGCAAACAAGTAAAATATATATTTTTTAGCTGGGGGAAGTGAGAATAAGGGTCTGGAGAGGAGTAGTGTCTACTTGCCCCCACCGTTTTCAAACTCTAAAAGTAGCACAATATATTAAGGGAATAATGGGACTGTATGGCAAGCCCTGCCTTGAGCTGAAAAGAAAGTCTTGTTTGCACTGGCTCACGTGCAATAGAAGACTCACAACTATTATTAACCCATTGGTAGTGCAGCTCAAAAGACCTTCTTAAAATCATGCAGTGATTGGGTGAGCGTTTCTATGAAGGAGGCTACCTGGATCAATGGCATCCCTGTTAAGACTACATAATCCAGAATACATAGTGTTTACCAAAATATACTGTTTTAATTATTAATTATTCTGCCAGAGTTCAAGGACCGGCATTCAACGCCTATGCCACAAGTGCTTAGCGTTTTATGGTGCATACATTTCATACTTAGACTACAATTTAATATGTCCAATTGTAAATGGTTAAGTATGAAACTTGTGAGAATCTGAGCAATAATATCCTTGTAGCAGAATGGTTAAGTGCTGCATCTTAACCTCCTACAGGCCAGGGTTCTCGAAAGCAGTGTTCAGCACAAATGTGTTTTTATTTTGTTTTTTCAGTTTTAAAAGTGTTGCCCAGAGAATATATGTTGCATTCTGTTTTATAATGTTGCAGTGAATAGCTGTGTTTCATGTTGAATACATATTACAAAATGCTAAGTGCCTGCAGGTTCATGGCAATTGCGACCTCTCACGCCAACCATCCTTGTGCCGAGAGGTACAAAATGCAAATTACCTGCAGGTTATTGCCATGCCTATTGCGGCCTCTCGCGGCAAAACATCCTTGCGCCGAGAGGGCCTTGTGGCCAAAAGACTGCGTCTAACTATGCGTGTCCAAACAGGACCTGCAGTGAAACGGTTGCACCACATCGGCGTGCACCTAACTGGCTACAACAAAATGTCCTGGCGCATGCGCCAAGCCACTTGTTTTCTGGCCGGTCTCTTGGTAACTGTTGTCATACACCACACAACCCCAACTAACCACATTTAAGCAGAACGTTAAAGGGAAAGAAAATGACTGGCTGCAAGAATAACATATGTCCAGTTACTTTTGCCCCCATAGCAAAAATCAAAAGCTGGCCCCGATGAATATTTGCACAGTAAGTGAACATATATCTTAAAGTGAAATATACAAATAAGTAGACCTACTCCTTAAACGAAAGTGCACAAGACAAAATAGCATTGGACTTTTTATGAACACCAGAAAAATAACCTGAGAGAGGAAATGTTCCAATAAATATCATGGCAAAGTATTAAAGTTGCTCACCTTTAAACCCAGCAATCCGTTGTGAAATATTCCATGGAAATCTAAATCCCGATACGAAACATGTGCTTGTGGTTTAGTGAGTGAGTACCTAAGAGAGGAAATGTTCCAATTAATATGCTGACAAAGTATAAAAGGTGCTCACCTTTAAACCCAGTAATCAGTCGTGAAATATTCCCTGGAAAACTAAATCCCAATAGGAAACAAGTGCTTGTGGTTTTGCGAGTAAGCGTCTGCACTGGGAACATGACAACCTGATTAAAATCCTGGTAGCCAAGTACTTGAGCAAGATTGCCAACCTAAAAAAAAAATAAGAGCTTGCGTCCGCCCTCTGAGAAAAAGTTACGCTGTCCATCCACATGTGTCTTTTTCTGGTGCCACGATCGGAAAATAACTGCACCAGTGTCGAGATTGTAAACTCTCTTGCCACATTGTGGGCAAATAGTTATGACTTACTTTCCCTCTCATCATTTCCCCTCCTCACCCCAGGTCTAGCTTTCAAAAATACTCTGATTTATAAAGCTAACTTGAAAAGTACACATACCATAGTCTAAACTCTCTTGCCACATCGTGGGCAAATACTTATGACTTACTTTCCCTCTCATCATTTCCCATCCTCACTCCATGTCTAGCTTTCAGAAATACTCTGATTTATAAAGCTAACTTGAAAAGTACACATGCCATAGTTTCACTCAAATATATAAATACTTATAGAACTATATTAGGCAAAAAGTGTACAATTGTGGCATTATTCCCCCCCATCTTCACTGAGACTACAACTATCAGAAAGCAATTCAGCAAAAAGACAAAAACTGGTCTCTAAGTGAAAAATGTTCAAATTATGACAGTAGCGCGTTTAAAAAAAAATAAGGATGCCATGTGTTATGAGATATTTTAAACTAAGAAAACACATGGCATTTGGGACTGTGGAACTGTCTCCCATCCATGCAGTAACCGGGACCGGCACTTCTTAGTTTCAAAGCGACGAAGGATCCACCCCCAATAGGCAATGTTTCTCTAAGTGTTCTTATATGGTGGGTCATTTATTTGGCAACATTGCCTTAGAGGGCTGACCCCTTCCTCGCTTTGGAGATAAACAGGATTTGTCTCAGTTTCTGCCGGAATGGGAAACCCACTGTTGTTGTAAAAATATCTTTTTTTTTTAATTATTGACCGGGAGACTACAACTACCAGAATACAATTCAGCAAAAGACAAAAAATGCTCTCTGAGTGCAGAACATTCAAGGACTGACAGTAGCATGGTCTTATAAAATAAAAAAAAAATGTGGATGTCCATTCAGTCACCAATCCATGTAGCAACTGGGACTGACCCTGCTTAGCTTCAAAACAAGGAAAGGGCTGCTCTGTTTCTCTAAGTGGTCTTGTAACTTTACCGCATTTATCGTGCAACATGACCTGAGGAGGCTGGCCCCTTCCTTACTTTGAAGCTAAGCAGGGTCTGTCCTGGTTACTGCATGAATGGCAGACCTCATTGGCAATCATGTTACTGGCCATGCATTTGGCCATGGCCAGTGATTTTTCACCCCTGATGTCAGTATAGCTGTAAAAAATATGTTTACAAAAAAAAACCTTTAACCGCGGGTACTGAACTACACATAAACTTGCCAGTCCTTTATAGCCGTGAATATCCGCAAAACGGCTGCAACGAAATGCTTTCCTGCCCTTGCCAGGCAGTCAGCAAGTGCTCCCCCCACTGCCCAGATGGCCTCCTTACACACGCTGTTTCGGTGACACAGTTTACTTTGAGATGTCGGCTATTCGAGCCTACAGAAAGCTTTGTGTTGCAAACTCCGTCCCTAGACACTCTCCAACTCCCAAATGTCACTTTGTGCCCTCTACCACACCCGCCACCCACCCACCTCTATCCTGTTGGCATTTGCATGTTTTTTGACCTGCAAATAGCTTTTTTTCCTGCATTTCATTTTCCCATGTCTCGGCTATAGCAGCGGATATCTCTTGCATCGAGAGAAAAACAAGATGGCAGTCGTTTCATTTTTAAAATACCCAGAGTTTGGGTAAATCCCTGAGATATCTCGATCTATTTCTGGGAAGGAGAACCCCTTTCTCCGACAAATATAAACAAAAATCTACTGGACAGAATAACCCCAAACCAACATACATTTTTCCAAGCGAATAATCAATCATAATTAAATATTAAAATAACATTTACAATCCATCATGAAAATTTAATAGATACGTAAGTTCCCAACGTAAACCACAAATAAAATCACACTAAAATATAATTAATAACTACATTTTTTCCCAAAAGTCTAAGAACTTTCATCATTAAAAACGTTTCCTTGCCAGGCGACATTCACCTCCAGAATGCATCTGAGTGTAGCCAATCAACACTATGAACAAAATGTGAAAAGTGTACAGATCTATGCTTTTTGTCATTTATACAAAACTCTCGAAGCATTTCATGCTAATGATTGACAACCGTGTTTCTATCCAATCTATTTTACCCATATTTTTGTTTTGTTTTTATGGGTTATCCCTCATTTCTTTTTCAGTTGAATTGCATTTCATAATTATACCTAATTCATCCTGTTTCAGTTCTCTTAAACAGACATTGGTATTTCTTAGCATTAGACCACCTGTGTCCTCATAAAGAGAGTTCTTAACCAGGGTCATGATGGATCTATACAGCATGATCCTTCTCCATTCTGCATGAAATTTCAGTGATTGAAGACCTAACTTGTACCTTAACTTAGCCATAGGAAGTGATTGTGGTAGGTTAAAAACCTGTTTCCAGATCAGTCCCTCTAATCGTACCCGGTTGATCCTCAAAGCCCATTTATTGATCTCTATTCCATACATTAGTATGGGTATTACCTTGCCCTTATGGAACTTGATTAAAGGCAAGATAGTGAATCTACAGTAGGTATGCAAAATATTTTTCATTTGACAGGCGAGTTGATTAACCTTCTTACTAATGTCGTCTTCAAGTGCTTTCATTGAGGGATTTGACCTTATCATGAAACCCAGGTACTTTATTTCCTTCACCACGGACAGGGTCAAATCAGCCATCTTCCACCTGGCACCACCTGTTCCTTTCTTATTAGAATGACTATAAGTCATAACAAAGGTTGTGGTCAGATTAATTACTAAACCATTAAGACTGGCATCATTTTCAAAGGTGAAAATCAGGCACTGTAAATCTATCGGAGTACAGTCTAGAAGGACCACGTCATCCTCATAGGCCAAACAAGTCACCTTCAGATCACCAATTCTATGCAAAATCATTGCATGTGATTCCAATTTGTTCCATAGATCAGCCAAGAAGAGGTTAAAAAGACAGGGTGCAACAGTGCATCCCTGTCTTAAACTTTTGGCTGTAGGGATTGACGAGGACAAATCACCTTCTAAATGTAATCTTACCTGTATACTGGTGTTGTGAATGTGAATTACAATAGCCAAGAGCCCATCAGGAATACCCCCATCTTTTAATTTGCACCATAATTTCCCTCTATTTATGGGGTCAAACACACTAGACAAGTTTATCCAGGACCCATAGAGCTGGATTGTAAAACTATCATATTTAAATGACTTCCTTAAGCATGTCTCCTGTAACAGTATTAAGTCATGCAGCCTCAGTACGGGTCCAGCAGTAACCTTGCTGGTGCTACTGGTGGGTTGCCACGGGACCCGTAATAATTTACTAGCGCCTGACTATTACTAGCCACTGGGCTATTACAAGTATGGCGGCTGGGAAGTCAGGCGCTGATAAATGGGACTCTATGGGATGGTAAAACGGGAGCACCGGCACTGTTAAAAACGGTGCCTGTGCTCCCGTGACAAGTCTGCCTACCGTGGCCGCTGAGCCTGGCAGGTTAGACCTGTTGGGTACAACGGGTGCTCTGGCAGTACACACTTATACTTTTCCGGTCCGGAAACAAGGGTGCCAGTGAGTTTACCAGCACCTTTGTTTCCAGACCGACAAACATGTAAATGAGGCCCAGGGTCCTGAAAGATATGTTTACTAATGTTTTCATTTTTGAAGGAACTGGAGCCCTGCGTATTCCAAATCAGAAGTATAAATTGCTCATCCGCTAATGTAACTCTTCAACACGGTGCAACTTCTGAAAAACCTCAGTAAGAATCACTGGTAGTAATGCCCAAGTAATTTTTTTCAACCCCTTGATCCCTTCTCCCACCTCCCTCAGTGAAACACTTTGTATGCACTCCACCCACTACTTGGCTGTATTTTCCTAGTGGTTCAGTTCTTCCTTCCAATCTAGTATGTATTGACCGTACCCTCCAATTACCAGGGATTATGGGCAATGAGGCTGACACCTCCAGACCTAATTCTACAGAATCTTTATAAGAGCTAAACCTTCGCTCCCAACTGGGATTTCATTACCATTTCCACTACATTAGTATTCTGATCGTAAGGAAAACGTATTCGATCAATGTCATGCAATGCCAGTAGAAATAGGTCAAGAATTTGTTTTGTCACAGCTAAAATGCTACTTCAATTCAGACTGACATTCCCATGGGATAAATCAGTTCTTTTCAAGCAAATTCTAGGATTGAAAAACTGCTCGGGTCCTTCATAGGTGATTGTTCAGAACCCTCATCCCAAAGAACTTTCCGAGAGGACATAACCGAAACTCCCTGTATCGGGGGGTGTTCTTCCATTTTGGCCAATGCCTCACCATCATGTATTCCCTTACAGATCTCTATTTTACCAGTTGGAACAGTTAAAACCAGAGTATTTTTGTCCATAGTTCTCCTCTCCTGTGCCTGCTTAAGTGTCTCTCTCAAGAAAATCGATGCTACACATAGTGGAGCCTTCTTTGATTCATTTAGGTTATCCGTTTGTAAGCCCACACTAATTTTGATGATTATAAGAGAAGGATGGTTTTTATGCTTTGACAGTAATCCATTGTCAGCATTCTCACCTAAGGGTACATCATCTTCCTTCTTGTCTTCTTCATCAAAAGAAGGTTGATTAGATGTTTCTTTATCAACCCTACTAGCAACTTTATTCAGGGCATTGAAGAAGTTCCTATTTCCCGATCTGTTTTTCTTTGCTTTAGCTGTTTAATATTCTTGGATTTAGGAGGCTGAGAGTGAGACCCTTCCTTGGAATCTTCATTGATAAGTTGACATCAAATGTTTTCTTCTTCCTTTTCCCTTCCCAGCCTTACCCACCCCTCGGCCCTCCTCTGCAATAACTATTAAAGCATTCTGTGGGGCCTTGGAGCATGAGCATATGGCCGGCTTGGGAGGGTCTGGAAATTCTCCCTTTCATGTTGCTTCAGGTAAAACCAGACCTGCATCCTTCATAATCTTTTTCGGCGATACCGAGATAACATCCCCGGACTGAGCCAACCTTATGAATTCTTCTAAGGTTGATTGAGATAGAGGTGTATCATCCAGTGGTAAGGATTAATGCGGCCCCCTCCAGTTATGTTGGGACCCTATCTGTGACTGTTTCCACATAATTTTTTATTCTAGCATTGTTGTTAGCAGTTCTTGTTCCAACACCGCTAGGTGGGACTTAATTTCTTTGCCCATTAAGGTTTGGTTAACACTATCTTCTTTTAATAAACCCAAGTCCTTGCAAACCGTTGAGTTTACTAAGCAGTTGAGGCCGATCATTGAGGACTGCCATGTCCCCACCTCCTCCCAATTCCAAAAGAGTACCAGATTGTATTTGGACCTCAGACCTCAAGAGCTGAAAAACACTCACCAAGGAGTTAAGTACAAAGCTTAGTGCAGATAACATGGGATTTGGTAACAAACCATTGGGCACAGAAGCTCCTATGGACTGATTAGGTGCTTCACTGCTTTCCCCCTTTGAGGGGCCACTTGATGACGGTCCCCCTTTTCTTTACTTTACTTTATTCTATTTATAAACCGCATACATAAACCCGTAGGTGTGAGGGCGCAGACAAGACAACCATTATGGAGAAGACAAATATGGACTCCCAATGATTACACTATAAAGGGTAGACTCAGAGGGTTGAACCCCACCAACTGAGAGTTCAGGCAAGACATCAATGACATCAGACCTCAATGCCACCTCCCCCAAGCCAGTTATGGCAGTGTACAATTCCTGGGGCTTTTGCAGTTGGTCCAGAAATCTTCTTTCACACACAATGCTATCACTTAGGGACCTCCTCTTGTTTGACATCCCCTTAGTGATAATGCATTTCATGGAGGTGGTAGATAATGTGTAGCCCAAATAATTCCTAGCTAGTGATCCCAAAGGATGATGCCCGGGACACAGGCTAGAAGTTGAAAATATTTGATTACTACATAGATGGAGCACCTCTTGTGCTTGATAATCGAAGGATTGTTACAATACAACCTCCTTAGGAGTTTGCTGGTGCATTATTTCAACTTCAGGGGCCCTCAAGTCGTCCTTCCAGTTTAGGGACCCACTTCTGAGGTTATAGCTAGTGAACATTAGCCTGCTCTGGGCAGGTAACACTCAAAGACTTGCCTAAAATGGGCTGTGCACTAACCCGTTTCTCTGACCCGTTTAAACAATGAGGCAATAATGTGTCAGTCAGTTGTAGTCTGAGTCGGCACGTGAATAGACCGCTTAATGCAAAGGCGTCGCAGTATCCGTCACGAAAAGGAGGCAGAAACGCAGTGCTAATGATGTTACCTGGTGTCTGCTCAATGACCTCTCGTGACCATCAGAGTGGAGGGTCCCTCGCCACTGCCGTGCACACCGGGAACACACAGCAACACACTCCTGCCGCACTCGCTCCGCTATCGCCTCTTGCAGACGTTTCTTTGCAGTTTCTTTGCAGCAGCCCATCCTGCAGCAATGGACAGAGTTGAAAGACTAAAAAATTGGATCACTCCCACATGGCACCACACTCCTGCCGCACTCCTACGACACATGATTCTATGACACACGCTCTTATGGCGCACACTCTTCTAACACCCTCTTACGACACACAGTCCTACGACATTTTCTCCTATGACACATGCGGCTATAACATGTGCGCCTTCAACAGACATTCCTATTGTACATGTTCCTATAATACCCTACTACACACGTATCTACTACACATTACATATGACCATATCACACATGCTCTTACCACACATTCTCCAAACACACACACTTTTATGACACACACTCTTACAACTATTATGCACACTTACCATACAATCTTATGACTCATTCTTATGATAACACACTCCTACAACACACAATACTTCAGCACATGCTCAAATGACATGCTTAGCTATTACCAGTGCTCCTACTACACACACATGCTCCTATGACACATGCTCTTATGACATGCAGTCAACACATGGTCCTATGACACATTGGGCCTCATTACAATTTCGGCTGTAACCCTGCCGGTGCCACCGGCGGGTTGCAGCCGGACTTGCAATATTTACTAGCGCCTGGCTTGCCGGTAACACCAGGGGATTACAACCCTGGCGTTCCGGGAAGTCACATGCTGGTAAATGGTGAATCCCGATTCTCATTTGAGTCCCATAGGACTCAATGGGAATGGGGACGGACGCACAGGCACTGTTAATAATGGTGCCGGTGCTTCCGTGAAACTCTGCGGGCGGGTGCCATTCCGCCCGCCAGGTCTGACTCTGGCGGTTGGGATGGCACCCGCCTGCAGAGTCATTCTGTGCCGGTCCGGTGACCACAGTGCCGGTAGGCTTACGGTACTGTTGTTACCGGACTGGCACAGTCATAATGAGGCCCATTGTAAGTGGTAATTGTAATTGGTTATTTATAACGTGCTTTATACCCAGAGGTTTCTAAGCGCGCACCCAGGGATCGAACCTGTGTTGCTTTGCGTCAACTTGCTTGCAAGGTGAGTGCGTTGCCCCTGGGCTATCCTCCTGGCCCCACACACTCTTATAACACATACTCCTACTACACGTATGCCTACTACACATAACATGTGGATGTATGACACATGCTCCTATGACATGTGCTTCTATAACACATGCTCCTACCATACACACTCTTACAATACATACTATAAAGACACACATTTCCACGACACGTGCTCCCAAGAAACCTGGTCCTATGACACACATTGGTATAACAAGTGCTCCTACAACACACACTCCTAGGATGTATGTTCCTATGACACACACAACTAGTACTTATGCACCTGCCACACATTACTGGTGGCAGGTGCATATGTACTAGTTGTAACAGCTCTCACATTCACTTAGGTCAATTGAAGGAAAATTGCACCTAGGACACATGCACACATGCACTCTCGACACATGCTCCTATGACACATGCTCCATGACACATGCTCCTATGACACATGATCCTATGACACACGCTCCTACCACAAATGCTCTTATGGTGTACACTGTAATTACGCACTCCCACGTCACATGCTCCTATGACACGCAATGCTGTAATATGGGCTCCTACAATACATGCTGCTACAAAACACACTCTTACAACAGACGCTCCTACAACACATGCTCCTAAAACACACACAACACACAGGGCCTCATTACACGGAAGGCGGTAAGGGTTAACGGTCACCGGTAAGGGTTAAGGCGTTAAGGTCGGGTCCCGCAAAGGGACCTCGTAGTAAGGCGGTAAGGGTTAACGGTCACCGGTAAGGGTACCGGTGACCGTTAACCCTTACCGCCTTACTACGAGGTCCCTTTGCGGGACCCGACCTTAACGCCTGGTGTAGACCAGCCGTTAAAGTTGGTACCCGCAAAGGGATCTTGGTGCTAATTACGGTACTGCAATTTGCGGTACCGTAATTACCGCCTTCCCCATTCCCATTATGCCCTATGGGGCAAAAATGGGAATGGGGAAGGGCCATGGAGAAATGGGGAATTACCGCCCCGCCAACCTTGGAATAGGGTGGTAATTCCCCTTTTCTCCATGGTGGTAGCGGTATGGTACCGGCAGCAACCATGGTTCTAATAGCACCATGGTTTACCGCCTTCCGTGTAATGAGGCCCACAATCTTACCACACACGTTCTTACAACACAGAAACGTACAACACATGCACTTATGACACATATACTTATATCCCGCGCTGTTATGCAACAGGCTCTTATGTCACACACAGGAACACACACATATACTACATGCTCTTACAACACGGGCTAGTATAGCAACAGACAGTAAGGATCAGTAATCATGTATCGGTAAAAAGAGTTGCAATTATTTGAAAACTATTTTTTTACAAAAGAGTTAAGGTTAAACCTACAAAAACTACAAATCTACAAACATCAGAAATACTTAAGTTATGGTAACAGCATAATACACTTTATTAATAAATCGCACAAAATTATATTTAAACCTTTCTTTGAAAGAAAGGGAATTTCACCCTTTAAATGAAGGAATCAGTAACGTTTTCAATGAGTGTTGTGAATCACCCCCTACAATATTGGACACATAACAAAACATATGACACATGAACATGACTCAAGGGTGTTCTGCTGCTTTGAAAAAGAAGAAAAGAAAACATTCTTGGGAATATATCCCCCCTGTGTTCTAATGCAATAACAAACAAAGAGATAAAGAAATGTTGGCTGAGAGTTGTTGAAAAAAACCCTAGCGATTCCAAACCCTGAAGAATGTCCGGCATATGAGTGCTGAATGGACACAAACATAAGTATGTTGGAATACATCAACAGCATGCCAAAGCTGTTATGCACATGTAGAATAGAGTTCTCAGTCGATATGCTACATTTTAGTGATATGTAACAAATAGAATCCTTAGTGGTATGTGGTATTAGTGGCAATCACCTATTTTGGAAGGAAAGAGTCAATGCTTTCGGTGTGAGTAATTTTAAGAACATTTACTGTATGTCTCTTGCACTGTGTGTTTTTGTATTTTGTGATACATTGATATATCATCAATTTTTAATTGTATTGTTAATTCATTCTAAATGTTAAAGATGTATGTGGAGAGATTGACTGATCTCTAAACGGTTCATCAGTTGGGGAAGTCTTTTTCCTCTGGTTCCTGAAGTTAAATAATGAATACACATTTCCAGTTATAACCCGGGGGTATGTTTTACTGGAAGCCATTGTTCGCTCTTTGAATGTTTTTTATGCTGCCATATGTTGTGGGCAAAGGCCTCACGAAAATGTGTTCAAAAAGCTAATATGCACTGTTGGCGACTTGAATCCAGTGGTCAAAGTGTACCCAAAGAAGTAGTGGAACTATGTTCCCTGCTGGCCTGCCCACACTCCACACAAACCTCATCACCATTCCCCCAACTACGCACAACCAAATCCCCAAATAAACATACCTGCTGTTTAAGGGAATGTTTTGAGTGCAACTTTCAACTTCTTCCAACGCTTTTATTTTAAAACGAAACCATTCCAGAATAGTTTCTTTTTAAAATAAAAGTATAGGAACAGGAACACTTTAAAAAAAAAAAAAAGTAGAGTAGCGCTGCTCCCAAAGGCTTCAGCACACTTCGACCACTACTTGTATCAATTGGATTTTTTGATGTGTGACCATACAAAACTGATTGCAAATTGCTTTTTACCCAATTTTTCAGTGTGTGCTAGAAAATTGACAAATGTATGCCATTATTTTAAAGATTGGTTCGAGCTCCCTCACTATGTTCAATAGCTCACGTATGTTTAAGGCAAACATTTACAGCCACCAGTTAAAAAATTCACCAGCGGGGAGACCACCAAGGTGCGCAGACGAAATGGCTGCCTGGGCCTTCATCCTCTCTGAAGCCCACGATGGAATGGCATCGCATTCGCAAACTCAGCCGTTTTATAAAGTAAGCAGATTGGAGGAAGGGGAAGCAGCTGGCACCCTGTGGGTCGCTTCCTGGACGAAATCGGTGAGGGATACTCCCCGAACGCGGCACAGACACCTGAACCCCCCCTGAGGCCCGGCCACAGTACTCGCTGGTTCCCGAGCACACACATAGCCCCGCCTGGCACCTAATGAAGTAGATCCCGCAGTGGCAAATCATGTAAGAAAGACATCCAGAAGAACCAGCCAGACGCAGCAAGGATAACCCAAAAATCCAGCACAGAGAGCAGAGGGGCAGGCACTGCCCTGAGCAACCCTGAGAGCTCCGTCTCCAGAGAGGTCAGTGCCCAGGAACCGAACTAGGGGGGATAAGTTGCTTCATCCCTTGGAAAGCAAGCATACTCCGTGAATGGTACACAACACCCAGCTCAGTGGGGTTCCCGGCACACAGAGCCCGGCTGCCACTTTCCCACTTCACAAGAATCGACCTGAGCACTCGCACAACTCACCGCCCCAGATATAAGGGCCTGCTTTAACTCTATTAATGACACAGGTACTCTGGCCTTCCAACACAAGCTGTAGACACGGCTGCTCACGTGTCCTAGCACATGCAATTACACGAGCCAAGTAAAGGAACATGGAGGCAAAGGCTGTTCGGATCCTCCGTGTGCGCAGTGCCCTGCATGTAACCAGACTCCCTGATGGCAGTCAGAAGCACACACTGGGTGCCCTTAGTGCGTGGCACAATTGGTGAGGAGGGGACAGCAAAGTCAGTGTTTTGTCGCCACCACCCCCCAGGCCATCAGGGGGCAAGGACACTGGGCACGGCCGTGAAAATACAGGAACACACGCTGAACAAGCCTGCTTGGCCCCAAGAACTATCAGCTCTAAAACAAACTCTGCACAGCAGCAGGTGCACCCAGGCACCTCTCAACAGCAGTAGCCCAGCCCACCACCACCACAGGCACCTGCAGCAGGGATCCAAAATCAAACGATGACTCAATCGCACAGTTGGAAATACCGCCCACCACCAGCACCAGGTGCCAGAAAGTGCACATTCCCGGAGAACTGGATCCTACAACTGCACATAAGTTACAAGAGTATCGTCATGCAAGTTCAAACATGGGGATCCAACCTCCTACTGATCCGCCAATCATATCGGGAGCAGATCATGATGCTTCCACAAAAGCAGGTATCTGTCTACTCCTAGATGAAATCAGATCATAAAAAAGCAGCATGACATCTACGGTGAATGCCTTGCAAGACAGTCAACTAAATCGAGTACAAGGTAGAGGCTCTGGAAAATTACCAACTGTCATCTGATTTGGTGCAAATTCCAGGACCTGGAGCAGAGAAATGTAGACCTGGCGGCCAAGGTTGATGACCTTGAGAACCTGGAGAGGAGGTCTAACATACGTATGTATGGCCTCAAAGAAACGCCAAACAAGACCCCATCGATTCTGGAAAGGCAAGTGAAAGCCCTAGTCAACTCTCTTTTCGCCTCCCCCTAACGCCAGACCTGGGGGCTCATTACGAGGTGGGCGGTAAGGGGTTAACGGCACCGGTAAAGGTGCTGGAGCCGTTAACCCCATACTGCCCTATTACGAGGTCCCCTTGCTGGACCCGCTCTAGACATCTGGTTTTACCAGACGTCCTTAGCGGGTCCCGCGAGGGGACCAGCATGCTAACAATGGGCCCGTTAATGACTGGCCCGTTGTTAGCATGCTTCCCATTCCCATTGAGCCCTATTGAGGCTCAAATGGGAATGGGGATGGTCCGGGTCTGGGTTCCCTGAATGGGGAAATACCTGGCCATTCAAGGCCGGAATGGCCCAGTATTTCCCCATTCAGGGAACCTGGACCCTTACCTGAGTTTGGAGGCAGCCATGCCATTATTAAGGGCTTGGCTACCTCCAAACTCGTAATGAAGCCCTTGGAGTTTGAAAGAATGCACCGGGCAGGAGGCCCCTTGAATGATCCGAGGTCAGTCCTAGCAAAATGTCGCCATTAATTACAGGCACAAGGTCGAAATCGTGCAGCGGGAAAGAGAGCACGATGACATTGACTTTGAGGGCTCACGTGTTAGAATTTTCCCAAGATCTGTCAGCATCAACCCTGACGAAAAGGAGAGACGTTCGCCCACTAACTACATGGCTTCGTGAACAGAATATTCGCTACAGATGGGGCTTCCCCTTTGCGCTTTCCTTTGAACATGGCAACAAGGAATATAGGGTGGTCTCAGCGGAAGAAGCGAACAGTGTGCTACAAGGTTTGACAGCTGGAGCAAGCAGAGTCGATATGGAAGAACTCCCGTCATCCTCCAAACCACTCAGGAAGCCAATTGGCCCCTGGCCCAAGAGGGTGCACCCTAAGGGCACCAGGACATTCAAAAGATTCAACACCCCGCAGATAACCGGACATGAACAGACAATCCAACTACCTTAGATGTTTTGGCATGGGATAGAGAACTCTCGGACAAGACTGGTGCACCAACCAAAGATAAAGGATGAAGTCCTGCCTTTTCTCATTACCTTTTTCCTTTTTTTCCCTTTCTTTTTCTTTTTCTTTTTCTTTTCCTTCTTTTTTCCTTCCTTTTTGGGCTGAGTGGTTAAGTGTTGGCTTTAGAAGGTTAGCGCAGACTAAAAACAAGCATGTTGAAGTTAACAAAGTTGTGGGTTTCGGGGAGTCCCCCTTAGTGTGGCCCTATGGTTTTTTCTAGGGTGTCTCCAGTTACAAGGGGGTGTCAGACTCTATGTTGTTCGGGGTATTAGGGTGTGGAGGGACAAGGGTAAAGAGCACTCACAGGGGGATAGGGGAGGATCAGACACAAGGGAATTTCAGCATGTTTCACATTTTTACAGATCGGCACTCAGCGCACTCTCATGGGTAGCATACCTGCAGAGAGACATATCACTTCAGGCCACAGCGGTCTGGGGCAAGAGAAAGCGAGCACTGAGGCTAAATACACGGCCAACCATGAGATTTACCATCAGCCAGGGGTATGGTGAATAATTCAGTTCGATTTGGGTCCCTCAATGTGAAGGACCTTAACTCGCCACAAAAGAGATCCATGCTGGTGAGGGCAGGGCATTCAACCAGTCAACACTGGATGTCCCCTTTGTCCAAGAAACCAAATTTAGGAGTGGCAAGGAAATTACCCTAAAAGGTAGGCATTTGGGAGGAGCCATTTGGGCATCAGGACCAGCCAAAAAGGGTGGCGAGGGCATGCTATATCGGGCATCAGAAACACATACGGGAGGTATCTGGCAATAAATGGGATCAACCGATCAAGTGCAGTCACGTTGTGCTCAGCCTACGCACCCAACAGCCAACAAATCACATTTAGCAAGGAGCTCTTTACCTTTCTTGAAAATTGGAGAACCAGGGGTTCTGATTTGTGGCCGGGACTTTAACATGGTGATGGACCCATCTGTGGACTGGGTCTCGTATAGGGAAGGAGCCATCCCGCCCTGAGGAAAGGCCTTTTCCAGCCCCTTTTGCAAGAACACTTCTTGGTAGATTCGTGGAGAACCCGCCACCCGCAAACAAGAGCGTACACTTTTTACCCCCCCCACAGCAAACGCTTAGATTACATCCCCTGCATAGATTACATCTTTGTGGAGGTGGCACACAAGCATAACATTGAGAGAGCAGCCATTGAATTAGTGGGTTGGTCAGACCACAACATGTGCACCAGAAACCTAGATTTAGGCCTTGGCATGGTGACGGACAAAAGATGGATCTGTAATGACACGCTTTTTAAAGACTGGATCTTTAGGGAATCACTTGACACCGAAATTAGCGAATATTTTGAGCGAAATGACACAGGTGAGATCACACGACTCACATTATGGGAAGCAGCAAAAGCAATGGTAATGGGGCTTCTGATAGCTCAGGGGACATTTAGGAAGCGAACCACATTATTACAGGAGACTTTAGTGCAGAGCGAAATAAGAAACAAAGAAGCGGTTCTGTCAGGCAGGGTGGGGAACGCCATAGAACCGTTGGCAGAAATAAAAGAGCTTAGACAGGAGCTTAAAGAATTGTGGAGTGGGAAAGCACTGACACACTGTTAAGTTATTGTCTTGGGTCAATGAGTGTGTCAGACTGCACGTAGGTATATCAGGACTTTATATCCTCGTCACCAATGTTAAGTTATTGTCTTGGGTCAATGAGTGCGTCAGACTTCACGTAGGTATATCAGGACTTTATTAGGTTGACACAGGAAGTAAGTATGCATGAGGTAAATAGATTAAGTATACAAGGAGGGAGAGAAATACACCGGCCCCCTCATCATCTAAGCTCAGGCCCCAACTGACTTTGTGGAACACACAGACACAGTTCATCGATAACATTCCACACTAACATTCTGTCAGGGGCTCATACACACAGATCTATCAAGCAGGAGGGAAAGCACAAACATAACACACACCTTCGGTATGTAAAACAAAAGTTTTACGAAAATAGGGATAAAGCTCACACACTATTGGCAGCCAGACCAAGAGGGCAGAGAGCAGAAAGAGGGATATACAAAATTAAGGACCTGAAGGGAGCAACACTGAATAAACCGACTGAAATGATGCCGCGATTTGCCCAGTTTTTTGAACGATTATACACCTCAGATAACACATCCACCCAAGAAAACATAGACAAATTCTTAGAGAAATGTACTTTCAAAACCATTGCAGGGGACAGATAAGGACCAATTGAGTGGCCTAATAAAAGTAGAAGAAGTAAGTGCTGCCATTTCGAAACTAAAGGCCGGGGAGGACAGCTTCACCCCAGCATTTTATAAGACCTTCAGCGGGTCTACTACCCCGTACTTAACCCTTCTCTTCAACAACATAATGGAAATGAGTCAGGCCTCAGTATCCTTCACGGAGGCCCGCATCATTGTTCTCCTCAAAGAAGGGAAGGACAAGCTTGAGTGGGGTTCCTACGGGCCAATCTCCCTGTTAAACATTTATGCAAAATTCTATGCCAGAATGCTTGGAAACTGGTTGAGCAGGAATCTGCTGAGGCTTATACACAATGACGAGGTCGGCTACGTAAAAGAGCGACAGCGTACAGACAACATTCGCAAAACACTGGACATAATGGCATCAATTGACCCTCTAGACTTAAACCCTGCCGTAGTCTCAGTGGATGCTAGAAAAGCATTTGACAGGGTTGAGTGGTTGTTTATGTTAAATTTCCTGCGAAAGGCTAACCTGGGGGCACGCTGGTTTATGGGAGCAGAAGCTATATACTGCAACATGAAAGCAAAGGTGATGGTCAATGGAGTGTCATCCCTTTCTTTACCTTGAGCAGGGGGACCAGGCAAGGCTGTCTCCTATCACCTTTGTTTTTTGCATTGGTGATGGAAACTCTGGCCCAAAACATCAGGGAAAATGCCAAAATCACAGGGATTATCAAATTTGGAAAGGAATACAAATTAGCGCTCTTCGCAGACGATGTCTTAGTTTACCTGACACACCCATCCCAGCACTTTTAGCTGCAAAGGAGGAATATGGGACCCACTTGGGTTTTCGAGTCAACCGCAGCAAAACAGTTATCCTACTGCTGAAGAACGGCAGATCTTTCTCAGATAATCTATTGAAAAGCTGGGGCATGAAGCTGAATCATGATTGCATCCGATACTTCGGGGTTACCATTACGAAACAGTTAGGAGTCCTGTACCAGGCCAATTTCACCTCACTCTGGATGGCAATTAAAAAGGATATCCATAAATGGTCTAAACTAAAACTCTCCTGGATGGGAAGGTTCACAACAATTAAAATGAACATGCTTCCGCAGCTTCTCTTCCTTTTTCAGTCATTCCCGATGGTGCTCCCAGATTCTTTCCACCCGGAAATCAAGCACTCTCTGTTAGCCTTTCTGTGGCAAGGAAAGAAGCCTTGTGTTGCTTACAAGACGATGACTCTTCCAAAAAACAAGGAAGGCATGGCGCACCCAGACATGTATAAGTACTATAGAGCAGCACTATTCCGTGTGTTACTAGACCATCTGAGGGAATCAGGGGACAAGCAATGGATGCACCTATAGAATGGATGCTTTGCACCAGTCACGTTAGGTGAATGGCTATGGGTCCCCCAATAATCACTACAGAGAAGAATACTCAAAAACCCGATCCTGGCAGCGTTATGCGCCCTTTGGAAAAAGTGACCAGACATGAGCAGAGTCACCACTTGGCCTTCTCCCCTAAGCTGCATCTGGGCACCTCCATGTAGAGATCTAATAGCAGACCCAATTTGTTTTCAACCGCAATATGAGCAGGGCTTGGTCAGGGTGTGGCAACAATGGAAACAGGGAACCTTTCTGACCAAGCAAGAGCTAGAAAGCACTCAACAAGGCCAACAGATCCAACCATTGTTATATATGCAACTAAAAAGTGCACGTACAGATCCACGGTGGAACAAACATCCCCAGAGACAACTTACCCCATTTGAGAGCATGCTTATCACTCACACAGGTTGCAAAGGGTTGATTGTAAAACTATGTAGTGCCTTGCTAGAAAGGTGACATCTACCAACACCACACTCACACCTGGGATGGGATTGCAACCAAGAGGGTTGGGACGCAGTTTACAGGGCTGTCTAGAACTCCACCATTTCAGTCGAATACAAAATGCACAATAGCAGATTGCTCATGCAGTGGCACTTCACCCCCCAGAGACTGGCGTAAATGTTTTCAGTGATAAGCCGTTTACGGTTGGCCGAGCTGCCCACAGGTCAGCAACTATTGTCACCAATGGTGGGGTTGTCCCAAAGCTCGCACCTATTAGAAGGAAATCCTGGGTTGGATTCACGACATAGAGGCAAAAGGGAGTGCTGCGACCGTGCTCCTGGTTTTGTTTGGTGTTCAGCTCATATAGACCAATATTTAGTGTTGCTGCACATTCCCAGGAACCTACTTAGCTCGGGTGTGTTTGACGATCCAGTGGAAGAGTAGCATGCTCCCGACAAAAAAGGAATAGTTGCGCAAAGCAAAAGAGATATATTTGATATGGAAAGCCTCATAGCAACACTGATGGAATCACACGCGTCCATAGACACAATGTGGCTCCCATTTATAGAATATTGGGAACAGAACAAACAAGCGCCCTAAAGCCCCGACATTTTCCCTCCAGCATGAGATTGTTTGAACGCTTACCCAAGCAGCCGCTCAAGCGGCTGTAATCCTGAACAATACCGTAAGCCAATTGCCAGATGTGTTATTACCAAGTGCTGAACCCAAACTGTTTTTCGAAGTATGTTGCATGTCAGGGGGAGGGAAGAGGGAGGAGGGAGAAATTGAAAACCAGATCATAAAACGTGCATTGATTGGCGACTGTGATGTAAGGTAACTCACTGTACTTGTTGATCCTCAATAAAACTCTATTTAAAAAAAAATAAAGAATTCACCAGCCACCACTGACCACACCCAGCTTGACAACCTGCCATAGAATAAAACTCTGCTCTGTGATTTCAGTTTGCAACAGGTAGCCGAGTCAATTTATTTTCATTGCAATACAAGGAAGCCACCCAAAAGAGAAACCACATCAGAACAAACAAACCACACATTGTACAGAAAAAGCTTCTTTTATAGGTTGCTCTGCAAGGAACAGGAAGAAATACGATACTGGTTCTCATGCTCTTGTAGAAAAGAAACACTTCATAATAGCTCCATCTTCATCTACTTGTCGTCTGCATATACCTGCTGCCTTGCTAAGTATGTATTACAATGCCTCGCTTTAGTCTTCCAGTTGAGCATCCTCACTCCATCTAATCGTGCTATGAACCCATCTGCTCTCTCATCTCCTCAGTGCCTTGTTGAGGGGCAAGTGAATACATCATCTGTAGCTATTGCCCCTCCCCCTGTTGATAGATGGATGTGCATGTCACCTACAGCTCTCACCCCCGGTCCAATATTGTAAAGGTGAGAAGCGTTATTCACTTAGACAACCATATCACCCATATTCCAAGAAGGTGCAGGAAATGATGAACATGATGTGAGCTAAAGATGGGGAGAATGACCAGACAGACAATAGAAACAAACATATGCACTCACCATGAAGAAACACAGACACTAGGTCAAAGATGTATTTATGTATGAAGAATATTACATTTATAGACCATTCATAAATGAAGAGCACAACATTAGCTGAATACAACACTAAGGGCCTCATTAAGACCCTGGCGGTCCCGTAATGAATGGTGCCGGTATGGGACCAGCACCGTTCAATACGGGCTGCCCTATTCCGAGGTCTGCAGCGGGACCAGCTAAGGACATCTGGTCTGACCAGACGTCCTTAGCGGGATGCGCTAGCAGTAGAGCGTGCTAACAACGGGCCCGTTATCAACAGGCCCGTTGTTAACACCCTCCCCATTCCCATTGAGCCCTATGGGGGCTGAAATGGGAATGGGGAAGTACCGGGTCCGGGTCCCGCAAAAGGGATTTACCGGGCCTTCCAGGGTCGGAATGGCCCGGTAAGTCCACTTTCGCGGGAACCGGACCTGGAACCCGCATTGGAGGCAGCCATGCCCTTATTAAGGGCATGGTGGCCTCCATACTCATAATGAGGCCCTAATAGTATGCAAGTATAGCTCACAAACATCAAAATTAAGAGTAATGCACATCAATCTTGTCTAAAATGGAAGCAGCAGTCAGCCTTTGTAATACATACAATCCGTAGAGACTTTCAGAGAGCAACATGCTGAATTTATTAAATTACATATCTGTGCAGAGCTCCGACAGTGAAATTAAGGCCTCACCCATGGTTGCCAAGAAATTAGGGAGGAGTGTGCCCAGAACACCAGGTGAAAGTTAGCAGTGAAATATAATACAAAATAGAATTAAATAGCAGGAAAACCAGATCTTAGCAGTGCCTTGCAAGGGTTTTTTATAACGAAGACTTGGCACAAATTAAGGGAAGAGATAGGAAAGACATGTAGACCAATCAGAAAGCAGTGAGACAATGGCTTAGTGTAAACTGACCTTGAGGGCCGGGTACTATCTTGTTTCATTCCCAAGCAGACCTGTAATATGTTGCCAATTGACCTACGAAAAATCGATTCTTTCAGTATCTTTAGGAAAAGCCTTAACATATACCTTTTTTTAAAACGCCTCTGATGTGTCCTAGATCCCTGTTCAACTTCTTTTATCGTCTGCGCCTAGATGCAGATTCTGCATGGTTCCACGTGATATGCGGTACACAAGTTAAAAAATCAAAAATAAAATCAATCAAACAAGATCTAGTCGAAAGCTGTATTTTGCAAGCTAGTCTGCTTATCTACACATGATGATGTAATAGAAGAGGGAATTCCAAGACTATGATGCCAGAAGTGGGTGGTATGAGTTTTGAGTCTAGGAAATTAGTTTGCCCAATAGGAAGGGGGCAATATATGTTATCTATAAGGGCCTGACCAATCAATTTGTTTTACCTGCACACAATGTGACTCATGTGTGTTATTCTAATTCTGTGGTTTATGTTTATAAAAAGTGATCTGACTGGAGGGGGGATTGAGAACATTTTCAACTAGTGTCAGAGCAGGCTATTTTTGAATTACTTCTGCCAGCTGTATGGGAGTTTTTTCAATAAATCTCTTTGTTTTCTGCACAATGTCCATTGTGTCTGTTGAAATATTTTCACATCTGCTTTTGGTGTATGTCTGCAGCTGAGGACTCTTTAACAGCCTTATGAGCCCTGCCACTCTTCCATTCACAAAGCCTCATGGCCTTTCACTCTTCACTGTGCCTACATACAGGGCTACCTCTCTAGCACCTTATTTTATGGCCGGTCACAGTTTCCTTTCTCACTCATCTTGTGCATGTTTTGCACCCACAAGCTGCACTAATTACTAGTCTGAAATCACCAGACGTAGTGTGGCAAGAGCATCCAGTAAATTGCTGATACAAGGAAGAATACAATACTCCCAACCATAAGTATGGTTAAACAATTCTTTATTCAAGGAATAAAGGTAGGTTTGATTACCGTCTAGGAGGGTACCGGTAAAATAACACAACATAATATAACAACCGAGTTGGTGTAACTGTAGGAAACTGTGAACAGGGAGGGTGAACATGGAGGGAACATGTTAGAACAGGATCCATTTTCATCAAACAAACCTTGCCTTGAGGACTCATTAAACCCTTGGGATTTGGTCCCAGAGATGAGGTTGAGCAAATGCCTATAAGACCTCTGGCATTAAACTAAAATGCAGGAGACAGAAACTCTGGCTTGCAGTGTCTGTAAATGGGAGTAACACAACCAGGTGAAGAGGACATATTATAGAAGGACCTAGTGTTCTCAGTCCAGCCCATAGTTTTGCCCAAATTTGAACCTCCTGGGATTTCCACACCAAGGCCGATATGCTTAAAAACACTCTGAGTGATTTTTAAGTGCCCATGTGTTCTTTGGCTTTGCCTTTCTCTTATTCTTTTTCTTTTTCTCAAGAGTTCCATTGCCTCACTGGATAGGTTGGCCACATAATTGGTACTCCGTCAAGACCTGTGTTGAGACAATTGTGCTGGAATCATGTCACTACTTTAGCAGAGCAAGACCTGTAACTTTCACTTTTGCCCCAAGGGTTTGCCTTTGTGCTTTGAGTGGGACCTTCTGAGTAGTATGTTTTCCAGCCCCACCTTGGTTCTCTAGGGTTACACACTTCTTTAGTTGGCCCAGTGGCCTTAGGGCTGCCACTATTACATGGATTAGGCCTTAATCTGGCTACTCTCAGGCTTATCATCATGAGACCTGGTTCCTGCTAGCATTAGCATTAGGCCCTCATTGCAAGCAGGCTTTACAGGTAATCTTTTCCCTGAAGTCTGGAAGATTCTATAGTATGGCTTCGCGGTCTAGCTACCTCCTGTTGCATAGCTCTTCCTCAGTGTGGGCTATTTTACTGGGACATCGCCTGCTCGCTCTCTCTCCTTTACCTGCATTTTTCATTGTTATATCAACTCTCTGAAAAACTGTCCTAATTCACCAATTTCCTTCTGCATCTTTTTATACTGTGGACTTCTATTAATTGCCCCAGTAATCCATGTGGTTGATTGAGCCATGTTCCTAGGAGCTGCAGGGCATGGGGGGAGGGATCTGGCATTTCTGGCTTCAACTTTGAACTGGATAGCCCAGCCCTTTAAGATGAGTAGCAATTACCCTGGAAATGGAGGGGGATGTAGATTTTATTCATACATCAATAATCGAAACCACTCAGGTAGTTTGCAAGAGGAAGACTGTTTTAATATCAATTATCTTAAACAGAGAGCATAACAAACATCAACAAATTTGCTCGATCCTCTTACTCAAACATTCTTAGTAAAAACTGAGATCTTATAAGAAAAACTCATCATCAATAACATTTACCTACGTGTTACTAACGTCATCCTACGTGGCAAACTACAAAAATCTATGAGTATGGGTGATTGGCTCTGAGTGAACATACGATCCATACTAGTCTAAAAATGTGTGAATATGTGATTGGTTATTTAACATCAGGTGGGGCAACTAAGCCCTCCCCTAAAAATGACCACTATGCATGTCACTAAATACACAATGTCCCATTGGTTTACACAACTATAGGACCCCTAATTACAAGGGCCTCTCTACAATTGTTTGGCACTCTAACCTCCGTCAGTAGTTTTCCACCTATGTCTAGTAGCATGCAGGCTGGCCATCCAGGTGCTGGTGAGCTCGCCTTAACCATTGCTTCCCACCAATTAGCACATCGATTTACCATCACCTCAGTGGTCTACTGTCAAGCTCGGCCTTGAGTTTGCTCTTAGCTCTGAGAAATTAAGGGAGTGAGGGCACGCTCTGCACTCGTGCATAGGTGTGACCATCTTGTTCGTCTAATTTCATGCTTCCATGTGACTATAGACCATAAAATCGAGCCTTTTGGTGCATTTAATATTATTTTTTAATAGACCTCCAATATCTTCTTTGTTATGTTCATACCTTCTGAACAGGAGTTTTGGTCTTTCACACGATGTGTATCCAATGACAGTTCACTCCAGTTTGATATGACCTTGGCTTCTTGGCTCATCCAGCCTCTTCTGCTGAGATTCACTCTGTAATTCAATTTGTTTTTTAACTGCGACACATGAGAAATGAGGCCTTCTTGTTAATGCCCAGCACTGCTGTAATGCATAGTGGAAACATTCATCCTTTACTTGTCCATAGGTAGTTATGTATATGTTGGCGCTTGCCTCAATCTATTCACTATAAAGCTTAAAGATAGCTTTCAAGATTACTTTGCCTTTGCGTTTCTTTTGCATCTGTACACGTGTTAAATGACTCAATGTGTTCATCTGTTTCTGTGGCATAAGCTTCTTCACCTTGTTCCCAAGATGTCACTTATCCTTGATACTTTCTTGATGCTTTATAGAATATCTGCATTCCCTGGTCTCTGCATCTCTTCTAGATATGTCATCTCAGCTCTGTGTGACGTATATTGGCGATGGTTGGTGACATTACCGTTCTTCCTTGCTGTTTATCGGCTCTGCTTCTTCCAGGATTTCATTCAAATGGTCATCATATTTTCTTGTATGCAGGTATGGTTTTCTCAATGGAGACCTAGCCTCCAGGAGTCTCTTTGATGTCGGTATTTTCACTGGTACCACACAGAGTCCATAATCTGCTCTTTGTTGGTTCAACTGTTCTGTGTATGTCACATACTCTCGTTTCCAACATACAGGTAAAATGGGCGGAACGGTTGAGGTTGGGGTACTTGGCTCCTCCTCTACACTCCCCCGTCTGGGCGATTCATCAAGCACTCTCTCATCATCCTTCACATCCAGGCATTTAGGTCTGAAGAAAAGCTTCTTTGGAATCCATATATTTATGACTCCCTTCAGACATCCTGCTCATTTGACATGCTCATTCCATGTCATAAGACTACATTGTCCATTTGGACAGCAATAGATCCATCTTCCCAAATACTTCTCATGGTTCTTTGGATACAGGAACTTCATCCCATCAGGTGCATGGATACTAGCCTTCACAAAGTCTCTGATTTCTTCATCTGTCAAGTCTCTAGCTTTCCATCCTGATTCAACATCAATCCTGATCTCCATCGCTATGGCTTTCTTTGCTGTCTTCTTACATTGTGAGATTATTATCTTGATCACACAAAATCCAAGCAACACCAACACGATTAGGGCTCCAAGAAACTTGAACATGTCTGCCATCCATTGTGGAATCCAAGAGAAGAGTGATCTGAACCAGCTGTCATCAGCAATGCCTTCTACTTGATCTATCATCTGACCATGGAGTTTCGTCAGCATGTGTATGGCCTCTGTAAAAGTGACATTCTCATCATTTGAGAAGGCATAAATGTGCAACATGATTCTCCAATTTTTGCACAAACACCTCCATCCATTGCTGTGATCATGTCCAAGACATATCTGTTCTGAAGAGTCATCAGTCGTATAGCTCTCATCTCTTCTCTGATAGCATTGAACCCCTTTATGGTAGTGTTGATCGTCTGTAGCAATTCCAATCTGGTGATTAGAAGCCAATTTGTATTTGCTCCAACATGGATTCTCTGCATTAAAATTAAGGTGAACACTGATGAGGTCTGGCTGAACAGCCTGCGCTCATATGGAATGGAATCAAAAGCTTCTATTGACTTAGCTGAGAAATAATTCTAACTTTTCATCCTTTTTATCAGCTCCACGGATCTCTTCTTCCTCAGGTGAGCCTCTGCTTTTGGAAATAATAATAATGATCCATGATAACTGCTGTTCCATGTACCATTCCTGGTATGTCAAAGATTCAATCACAATTCTGATTCTTTTCAACTTTTCCTGTGCCATTATTTCTGAAGCACATTTTTGAACTTTCCAATGGCACTATCTGCAGGGGTCCTCCTCTATCTTAAACCCAAGTCAGTAGCTTAGCAAGTCCTGGCCATAATGGCTTGCAGCCATTCTGCACTATGTCAATGGCAGGTTTGTAACAACCAATGACCACCCAGGCTCTGCAGATCACCACTCCTTCTTCCCATCCGTCTGCTGATAACACTGATCCCCAGATCTACATCTGTCCTCTGTTCTTCCATCTTCGAATTTCCTCTGCAGATTTTCCTGGAATCTCCAATTTTTTGTTACCTCCCATCTTTTTCCAGCTCCTTTCACTCCAGGTTTCTCGTATCTGATCACATGATTCTTAGTATGGACTCTGTTTCTTGTCTTTGTTTCTTGGATGTAGTCATCTTCATCTGTCAAAAGAGTTGCCCATTTAAGGTAGGCATCTCGACCCATGAATTGGCCTCTGGTTTTGTAAAGTGCTACGTGCGAAAGACAATGAGGTGTCTGGACATCTATTTCAATAGCTATGAAGATTTTAGACTTCCCCATACTGTAAGGCAGGAGTGCACACACAAAGCATTCCTCGTTTGAGGTACTTCTTCCCACTTCTTTCATATGCTGATACCAGATGGTATTTCCCAAGTGAGCTGTACTGTCCACGTAATCATTCAGTTCAAAATCATCTTCTTGGGTGCTTCTTTTAGTTCTCATTCTTCCCATGTGACCTTCCATAATCATTTCATGAAGTATGCCAGCATAACTCCTACTGACTGGATAAATCATAGGTACATCTAACAGTGGACGGGGTACGCCTACATGTGTGCTCTGAGTAGGAGAACGTTCAGAAAGTTTCATCCTCTCAGCATACCATTTGGGCATGAAAATGTCTCACAAAATCTCCATGTGTGTCTGTCTCTTAGGGAACATCCTTGGGCTATTTACCACAGCACCAGGTGTGTTTGCATGCATTACCTGTATAGACTCATCGTCTAAAACCTCTTATACTGCCTGTCTTGCCAAGCCTGTTTCTTGTGTCCTAATAGGGTCTCTAAGCACTTCTTGCATGTGAACGATTGTTAGTGACACTTATCTCAGACTCAGGTAATTTATCATCTTTCATTGGAACAGGAATAACTACATAGGGTCTTGGGTGCCTAGTAGTTGTCATGATTGCACCTTCCTTCTTCCGAGTAAGATTCTCGTGAGTCTTAGCTCCATGTCCATCCATATTGTATGATGTGCATACTGTGAGTGAAAGCAGAATGATTATGAACAGAATGCAAGCATAAATAACACAGAGATATGTCAATTTGCAGCATCGATTTCGTGGACAACATGGACGTCTCTCTGCATCTGGCATAACAATATTACTGCTCATGCTTCCCATCTTAATTGCCTAAGGAAGGAAAAAGTAAATTTAATACATCAACATTATGTACTGCTTCTGGAAGCTTCTTTCTTGACTTTAGCAATTTCGTCCTTGATCAGCTGTCTGCTTTCCTGGATACCAACTTTAACCAGACAAAATGTAGATGCCTCTCCAGCAAGAAGAAAAACAGCTCTCAGTATATCTAGACAAGTTCAACGAAATACACTAATTCCCAGTCTACTCATCAAATCTGCCTTAGACCAGACGACATGATAAATTTCTTTCAGCATGAAACAAAGGTTCTGTCTAACCAGCAACTTCTCGATGTGTCCCTCGAACAAAAGTTTCACTCTGATTTCATATTTCTTGCAGAATAGGCATTCACTTGCAGTACGACGCCTCTCAAGATTTCGTTTAGTGCTGCAGTATTTTGCAGATCCCTTAGCAACGTGTGCACATCAGTGTGTCTTTCAACAAGGTTCTGGTATTCTTCAATCAAACAAGGGAAAACCAAACCTACTAGTCTGTGTGCTTCACCAGTGGATATGGGCATTTGTCCTTTCCGCACTATACGCTGGCAACTGCAGAATTTGCTAGATAATTGCTGTGAGCAACCTTCTTACTATTGGACCGTTCTTAGGATCTGCGGAAAAATAAAAACACTAGTATTCTCCCCGCAATAGCCGGATATGTGCGCAGAATGAAGAGAAAAACTTCAAATATGATGCTTGAAATGTTGTCATTGGGAATCACCATGGTCAAATCCAAACAGGAACTCAGTGAGGAATGAATCCAATTTGAATCCTCTTCCAATTGTCAAAAATGAACTCAGAATTTGGCAGATTTCTCTTCTTTATCAAGTATTAAAGCATGCCTCAGACCAAAGTTAATAATGCTCCTGTGGCTTTAAGAACAAAAGATTTTTCTTTCACCCTTAAATGGCAGCACAGAGTCTTCACATCAGCTTCCCTTAACCCTTTCAGAGATGGCTAAAAGAGTGTCCTGAACCAAGCCACAGTCCAATGAAATCTTTTCTTTTTACTCAACAGCCTCTGTGTCCTTCTTCCTCGTCATTGACCTTGTCGGCATTTGCTGAGGTTCTTCCCCAATGCTTGCTTCTGTAGGGGGTGGGAGCAGAGGGGTTACTCCAGTATAAACTTTGACGTCGCCTAAGAAAGTCCAAGCATGTCTGCCTTGCACTCTGACTGCAGACAGTGTGACGTCTTCCACAACGAAAGGGCTGTTAAATCTCAGCTCATGCCACTTCCCCATGAAGTTACGGATTGAGACCGCATCTCCGGGGAATAGTTGGGGAAGACAGAATTCTTGAACACGACTTAATGATGCATCTCATTCTGTGTTCTGTACTGCCCCACACCCTTTTCGCCGTAACTGACCTGAAATGACAAAGATACTTGAAGTCATACACTTAAGATACTCACGTAGCTCCATTCCTAACCGTTCTGCTGTAGGCTGGGCATCACTTCTAACTCAGGATGGAGGCATGAGGGGTGTCCTCATCTGTCTCCCTGTCACTATCACATGGGAGGTGAGATGGTGGTCTGAACCTGGTTGATTCCTCAATGCATATAATGCTAGTGGTAGGCAATGCAACGACCCTTTCTTCAAGGTAAGCTTCAACTCGGTTATCCTTTTTTTAAGCAAGCCGTTGAGCCGTTCACAGATCCCATTTCCTTGTGGAAACAACTTGTTTGTTTGTTTGTTTGTTTGTTTATTGAATTTCTTATTCGCACCAGACCCAGAGGTAGCACGGTGCAGGAAGTTTATGCATGGCTTGCAAGGTTACATATTGGCAGACAGTATAAAGTGGCGCATAGGTACAAATATTTAGGGCTCAACATATACAAGTAGTAGATTTAAAATAAAATTATTTACATAATAGTGTACAGTAGTATGCAATAGTTTACAATAATGGGAGGTGAGGTGTGCTCAGGTACGGTGGTTTCAGTTGAGTCTAGTCTTCAATCAGATTAAGGTGGGTGATAAGGTTCTTTCTGAAAAGTAGGTAGGGTTGGTCAGCTCTCAGCTCATGTGGCAGTGAGTTCCAGAGTTTAGAGGCCTTCACAGGGAAGCTATTGCCGCCGATCTTGGAAGATTTGAATCTTGGTACCACCAGACAGTTTGTATTGACAACTCTGGTAGGTCTACTGGAGGTTGTTCTTGATAGTTTATCAATTAGGTATCTAGGGGCAGCATTGTGTAATGTTTTGTGTGTCAGGGAGGTGATTTTTAATTGTATTTTGTTATGAGTGGATAGCCATTTATATTGGCATTTGATTGCAGTCATGTGCACTCTTTTGTTAATGCCTAACGCGGCTCTGAGAGCGTTGTTTTGTAATATTTGTAATCTTTGGATACTAGCTTTGTTGGCACTGCTGTAGAGAGCATTACAGTAGTCTAATCTAGAGAGGATTAGTGCTCTGGCCAGTATAATGCAACTGTCATTGGAAAGGAAGGGCTTACCTGCTCTGATAAGCTTGCACATATAGGCTGTAGTGGAAGCCATGGATTTAAGTTGTTTATTGAAAGACATAGTGGCGTCCAGGTAAAACCTAGGGTTTTTACCTCCTTTGAGACTATAGTATTGATGCCATCAATAATGAAAGAAGCGTATTCATGACCTAGTTTAGAAATGTTGGAAGGGGTGCCGAGAATTATCAGCTCTGTCTTGTCATAATTCAGGGATAGGCCGTGTGTGGCCATCCATGCCTGAATGATGAAGTAAATCCTATTCACCAGCGCCAAGTCATTGCCATGATCCCCGGACAGTGGGAGGAGAATCTGTGTGTCATCTGCGTAATTCGTATAGGTGACACCCAGAAGGTCAAAATCATCGAACAATGGCTTGGTGAATATATTGTACAGAGTTGGAGACACGCATAAGCCCTGAGGGACCCCTCATACGATTTGGGAAGGATCGGCCGCTGCTGTAGGGGAGAATATACTGAAGGTTCTGTCGCTCAGGAATGATTCTATCCACTTGACGGCATCTGTAGAGAAATGGGCTGCTGAATCAAGATGCCTGCAGAGGACCTTGTAATCCACCAGGTTGACTGCAGCTGAGAGATCAAGTAAAGCAGTAGTGCTGTCTCCCCTTTGTCTCTCAGCTCATCGATTTGTGTTTTCAGGTCTATCAATGCAGTTTCCGTCCCATGTAGCGGCAGAATCCTGATTGTCTGACCCCTAGTAGTTTGAGTAGCTCAAGGTATTTTTAGATTTGTGAGTAAGCAACTTTGTCCAGAATTTTAAGTAAAAATGGTACCGTGGTAATGGGGCGGTAATTTGTGGCGATGAGTGGGTCTAAAGTTTGCTTCTTCAAAAGTGGGAGAACCCAGGATTGTTTGAGGTTGACTGGGATGGTGCCAGAGGCAAATGATGCGTTGATCAACTTGGTTATGAATGGAGAGAGGTCTCTAGCTGCATCTTTTATGATGTGTGCTGGGCAGACATCTCCTTTGCAATTGGAAGGTATGAGTGAGAGTATGGTTTTTTCAACTTCTAGGATGGAGGTATTAGTAAAATGGAATCTGTTATTTTGATCAATGTTTTTTTTTATTCAGTGGGAGAGAGTTAGTTGACTGTGGTAGGTTCAGAGCATCTTTCTTATTTTTTATTTTGATTTGTAGGGTATTTATTTTATTAGTTAGGGCTTGTTGGATCTCTGACCACCAAGTCTTGTTTTTGATACAGATGTCTGGTGTGGAAATGGGGGACTCTAGTTCTCTTAATATTATGAATAGTTCTTTCATACTAGAGTTGGAATTGGCAATGCGTTCATTATATGAGTTTTGTTTTCCCAGACAAATTTCATTTTTGTAGTGTAATGCCGGGGAAGTTAGCTCCTTTTTATTCTCACTGGAGGGACAAAGCCGCCAGGCGGTTTCACATTTTCTTTTTAGTAGTCGCAAATCCTTTAGTTGTGGAGTGAACACCTTTTTTAAGGTGTGCTTTGGCTTTGCTAGGTCTCATTTTAAGAGGGGCAAATTTGTCCAGTGTGGAGAGCATACTCTTGTTATATTCCTCCACCAAGGTGCTAGGGTTGACATTATATGGCAGAGAGTTTAAGGTAGGAAGAATATTAGGGATCACACTGTCCACTGTAATATTCTTTTTCATTCTAGTCAGCCAAGGTGGTGCTGCTTAAGGAGCTATACTGATTGGTCTGGAGGTGGATAGAGTCATGGACACAAGGGAGTGGTCAGTCCATGATAGGGTGGACGTGGAGGTGATGGTAGCTGTACAATTATAGTCAGCTACCCAGTCCAGAATTCTACCCTTGATATGGGTGGGTTCATTTACTTTTTGCGTTATTCCTAAAGCATTGAGGGAGTTAGCAATTTGTAGGGCCTGTTTATCCAAAGGATCGTTAAAACCTAAATTAAAGTCACCAAGCAGCAATACTTGTGAAGTAGGTTTGAGATTACTGGCATGTAAGTTATGCAGGTCCTCCTCAAATGTTCCAATGGGTCCAGGAGGTCTGTATATGATATGCATGGTGAGTGATTGGGAGTTGTTTAACAGGAGTTTGATAGAGGAATTCGCAGGATTGCAAGGTTTGGGGAGAGACTATTCTTATGGATAAGCTCTCTCTGGAAATGATAGCTATTCCGCCGCCTCGGGCTCCAACCCTTGTACTTTATACCAAGCAACAAGCTGATCTGCTCAAATGTTTGATTCACAAAATGTGGGCCATTATCTGACCTCATTACTTCACATACTCCCCATCTGGGAAACACTTCCCGCACTAAGAATTTGGCTGCAGAGGTAGAGACTGGGTGTGTGCACGGACCAGCTTCAATCCATTTTGAAAAAGGGCAAACTACAACAATCATGTATCTATATCCATTACATACTTGCAGCATGTCGACATAGTCGATATGCAAATGCTGAAAGGGGCCAGCAGGTCTCAGAATAACTCCCCTAACTGTGCGCAGTGTGTGCCCAGCGTATATTTTTGACACGCGATTCAGTCCACTACATAGAACGGAACATGCTCTAACAAATTTGGTACGAACCAATCCTCTGCAATAGTTGCAGCGAGGTTCTCACTAGTTGTGTGAGCAGGGTAGTGTAGCTGTTCCAGCACCACCCTTAATAAGGTTACATGCATAACTGGTTTACCAGTGCTGTCTTGACGCCACAATTCTTCAGAGGGGTTTAAAGAACACCCTCTCCATGTCCACAAATCCTTCTCATCTTGAGGTGCTTCCCCCTGTGAGATGTTCTGACCCACTAGGCTCTGCCCTGCAATACCACTGCGTGCTGCTTTCATCAAAAACAACAGAATGGCCGCTGAAAAGCCTGGTGCGATAAAAATCTCTGAGAAGTGCACAGGGAAACATGAAAAATAGGTTGCCAATCCATTCTGCCTGTGTCAGTGGTAAAACAGGAGACCACATTGCCAAAACCTGTCATTGGGCTGTCCGCAGAGTGAAATGAAACTACTTGAAAAAGCAGTGCTGCATTGCCAGGAAAACCCAGAAGTGCTTAAAAATCCGTTTTTCCTTTGCTGTTGAAAGTGCAAAATCATGGTTCCCAAACATCAGGAAAGATCCAACATCCTTGTTGGGTGTTAAACATTACTTTATTTAAAGAATCCACCTAAGCACAATGTCAGGAGAAGCACATTTCATCACAAAAATATTCCCATTCAAAAAGGTGCTTGCCTGGAAAAATATGTCAGAATACGGGCGCAGTACCAGCACCTGCCTGTGTCAAAGCTGTCAATTACTTATACTGGCAGTTTAAAACTTGTGTCTTAAAATCGAATTGTGGAAAAGAAGAGACTTGCCATCAAAAGCAATATAGGTTGCTACAATTCAATTTCTATGTTTTAAAAAGACTGGAAGGAAGAGATCTGTGGGTATATTTGTTGAAAATGTAATGTTTATTTATAAAAGACAATGGGCCTCATTATGACCCAGGCGGTCCGGAAATAACGGTGGCGGTAAACCCGCCGCCACCGTTGTTTCCGGACAGCCTGAGTCCGACCCCTGCAGGCGGGAGGTGATGTTCCCGCCAGGTCTGACCTGGCGGGTTTAACACCGCCCACCTGCAGGCGGACGAGGAAACACCGGCAGCATTACGAGATGCTGCTGGTGTTTACATGATCCCCATTCCCATCGAGTCCCATAGGACTCGATGGGAATGGGGATTAACACCATTCCGCCTCCGTGATTCCTGGAAAACCGGGGTTGTAATGCCCCGGTAATTCCGGGAATCACGGAGGCGGAATGGTAATACGAGTCCGGCGGTAACCAGGCGGTTTTACCGCCGCGGTTACCGCCGGACTCGTAATGAGGCTCAATGTTAAACAAAGTGTTTTACAGTGAAATGATACCAGCCAGAGGACTTCAAAAGCGCATTCCACAGTTTGCTCCAACAAAGGGATGCCTGCTTTTTGCTCCCTGCCCAGGAACTATCATTTAAATGCTAATGAAAGGAGGAGGGGGTTTGCTCTGCTTCTCTGGGAGAGAGACAATAGGCTTCCTGGACTGAAAGGAAATGCAAATTTGGGTGTCAACAGAAACCAACTGCCAGCAGGAAGGGAGCCCTGGACTGCTCTGGGCCCATCAAACTCTGGGGGCGGTACCAGACATATTTGTGTATCTTAGATTACAAGAAAATATCTTTTTTTAAAAAGACTCATAGAAAACTGTGAATAATGTATACAAATCTGTAA
The DNA here is from genome assembly GCF_040938575.1 of Ambystoma mexicanum. Classification (NCBI taxonomy): domain Eukaryota; kingdom Metazoa; phylum Chordata; class Amphibia; order Caudata; family Ambystomatidae; genus Ambystoma; species Ambystoma mexicanum. The sequence continues at coordinate 829,731,405 of NC_090939.1, forward strand.
ATTAGAGGTTGTTAATATGAAAATGCTGCTCACCGTATGAAACTATTCTGGACTCTGTGCGATGTTCAGAGACAGGACTACTGAAATTTGGATGTTGTAGCAATTGTGATAATGCTAGGAATATGAAAGTTTACAGGATTATGCCCAGATGTCATGCGCATGTATGGAGAAAAATGTGGACAGATCTAACACTGGGTACCCAACCAAAAGCGCGAAAAATTGTAAAATTGGAACTAAAGCTCTCACTGAGTTGGAGCTCGGATGGTACGTGCTCTACTAAATCTGTAATGTGAATATGTATGATTAGCAAGTTGGTGATATTGTAAATATGATTTATGTGGAAAATAGATTTGCTGGACAGAAACCAAGGGGAGGTACTTCCTAGGTTGTAAAATACAGCATCACTATGGCACTAGATAACACTAGATTTCCTTCCCAGGAGGGGGGAAAGACTTTAACCAATAGGAATCCTAGAGGGTGTGCTTAGTATAATTCAGCCTATCCACCCCTTTGGGAAATACATAAATAGGGCCTGCTTAGGACCTAGAAACACACACATTCACCCATCAGCTGATTGTCGGTGAAACACTCTGCAGGAGAACACAGATCCAAGCCTCCAGAACTGTGAAAGCAGAAGGCCCAATTCCAAAGCTGAAACCTTCTTAGCTGGCCTTTAAATCTTGAAACCAGATTTTAACCCCAGACTTCCAAGGGGCACACCAAAAATTGAACAGCCTGGCTGTGCTGTTTCTGCTTCTTGCTAAGAACTCTTGCCAGAACCCAGAGATCCAAACCAGTAGAGCAGAGCTGTAACCTGATAGCTGTAACTTAGAATCAACCCGTCAGATCCACTTCAGAGGCTGTGCAGAGACCAGAGTGCCGTGCAGAGTGCAGAACCGGGTGCCTAAATCCTGTCCGTTGGGCTAGCAGAATTTGAGTCCAAAACCTTTGACCAGATCTTTGACGGGCCTACTGCAAACCATAGTTGTGAGTATCTCTAGCATAGAATTGTCCATAGCCAAACTCTTATCCTTAAGTAATCATATCCAAATCATTCCATCATATCCAGAACTGCATTTTGGAATCTCTTTTGTTTTTTCTTAATCTTTCCCTCATCCATATAGTCCTTTGTTAATGGTAGTGATACTATAATCTTTGTGCTAATATATTTGCTCAAGAAAGACAATTGTCTCTGCGGGCAAAAGTCAGAACAGAGGCGCCCTGATTAGTGGCTGTCCCGTTGGGTATCTTGCATCTTCATAGATTCTCTAGTGTACAGAAAACTATTGTTGGTAATATTCAAAAGCGCATCTTTCATTTGAAAATCTTGACGCTTTCTGAGAAAAATCGACCTCTATTAAAACCTCTGTAACTTCCATACCGTACGTGCTAGAAACTTTAAGTGTCAGATTGAAGCTAACATCCTCCGCTTTCAAACAAATCTAAAACCTCATAGTTTTGCCGCAATTGCGTTTCTCGCGCGCTGAAACGTTTGCCGCGGATTTGCATTTGGCTCAATTTCATTACGTGTAAAACAGCTATTCTTTGCATCTGACCTCAGAATTCCGTTTTCAATCTGCTAGTTAGTAAATCACCATTGGTAGTGTTTTCCTGGAACCATACACAGCGGCTCCCACTAGTTTTTTTAAATATATTTTTATTAATTTTCAACAGTAACAAGCAGTGTAAACTTCCAACTCCCTGCCCCGCCCCTCCCCTCCCCCCTTTCACCTCCCCCCATCGGTGGTGGCCACCCGAGTGTGTCAAAGATCCTTACGCCTGGGATAGGTCCAATATCCTGATTCTTTGCGGACACCATTGCATCATGTAGTCCGACTGCAGGTATTCCAAGACCGTCCCCCATCTCTTCATGAATGACTCAATTGACCCTTGTATACTATGTGCCAGTCTTTCCATTGTGACCACGGACCATATCTTCTGCAACCAGCTAAATACCCCGGAAGTTCCCATTTCTTCCAGTTTTGAGCAATCACTGTCTAAGCCATAATGACCAATCCCATAAAACATCTCCATTGGGTCATTGAGAGTTTATTTGCTGCATAATCCCTCAGGCCACACAACCAGACCTGTACACCCATCTGATCTACGTAGGGAAACATCTCCTTCATTTGGGATTTCACCTCCTCCCAGAATACCTGAATCCCTTTGCAATCCCACCATATATGCCTCCAGGAACCCTCCTCTCCGCAGCCCCTCCAGCATAATTTGGAAAATTATGGGAACATTCCATTTCGTCGCTCCGGTGTGTAGTGCGACTGCACAACAATCTGGCCCACATTTCCCTTGAGTGAATAGAGCGGGTCAGTTTAGGGATATTCCCCCAGAGTTCTTTCCATTGCTGGATACTGATGTGCTCACCCAATATTTGTTCCCATTTTATCATGTAGTTCCACTTGATCTCCTCATTCTGTGCATTCATAAACTTGTACAGTGTTGAGACAAACTTCTGCGACCCTGAGTTAGTTATGGTGTACTTTTCAAAGGGTGAAAGGTCTCTTTCGGCCGCCAGTTTAATTTCAGGCGTCATTAGCCAATGGCGGAGCTGCTCATACTTATATCTGTCCGAGTCCTTCAGCCTCAAAAATCTAGCGCAAGTCTCAAACGGCTTGACCTCCCAGTCCTGATACATTTCTCCAATCTTAGTCCACCCTGCCCTTTCCCATTTCCCATAGGCCTCTTTCTCCATACCCGGTGGGAAATCCGGGTTCCCAAACATCGGGGTGAACGGACCCGGTACAGTCATCAAAACCCCTTTACCCGTTTGGTCATCCCAGGCCTCCAGAGTAGCTCCCATAACCTTGCTTATTCACAGGTTATCATGTCTCCCGCCTCTGCCCTTCTACAACAAGCCTCCTAGTTGGGTTCTTGCTACCGCTCCAGCTTGCTCAGCCATATCGTTTGCCCCTCTACCCCCATCCATTCCTTTATGACCCATAGTTGCGCCGTCTGATAATATCTGAAGAAATGCGGGAAAGCTAGGCCTCCATCCTGATACTGTGCCAACATCATCCCACTCGCCACCCTGGGCGGTTTCTTCCTCCCAACAAAACAATTAATTATTTTGGTGAGGGCTCGGAAAAAGGTTTTGGGGATCGAGATCGGTAGAGCCTGAAAGAAAAATAGCAACTTGGGAAGGACAGTGATCTTGACCAAGACCATGCGCCCCCACCATGAGATCATCATTGGATTCCAGCGCTCAAGCTCTCTTTTAACCTTTGCTAGGAGACCCGTGTAGTTCTGGCCATAGAGGGCCTCCATAGTGCTCGTAAGAGTTACCCCCAGATAGTTAATCCCTATGCCAGCAACCTTGAGATTAAGAGAGGCCGCCACTCAGTTGATCTCCTCATCGACCCCTGACAACACCAAGACTTTGGATTTATTTCTATTTATTTTCAGCCCCGACACCACTCCAAATCTCTCCACTTCCAACAAACCACCGGGAGGGAGCGGGTCGGGTCCGCCAGAAGAACGAGCATATCATCCGCATATGCCATTACCCTATTCTGGGCACCTGCCATGTCCAAATCTACTATCCCGGGGTGCTCCCTGATCCTAAATAGAAATGGCTCTAAGAAGACAGCATAGAGCAATGGCGAGAGCGGGCTCCCTGCTTTGTGCCTCTCGTTAACTCCACCCTCTCCGTGACCTCCCCGTTCAGAGCTATTCTGAGTGAGGGGGTGTTATAATTGGCTCTAATCATTTTCATGAATTGCTCCCCGAATCCCATACCCCCCATAGTCTGGAAAAGCTTTGACCATTCCACCCGGTCAAATGCCTTTTCGGCATCCAACGCAGTAGAACTGCTGGGGTTTGCTTGAGCCCTATCTTTTCCATTAGGTGTACGATTAGCCTAATATTGTCATGAGTTTTACGGCCTTGTATAATGCCTGATTGGTCCTTATTAATAAATTTGGGGAGCACAAGAGTCAGCCTTGCTGCCAATATTTTCGTGTTGATTTTAGAATCTAAATTTATCAAGGCAATAGGACGATAGGTGCTCGGAAGTGATGGGTCCTTGCCTGCCTTATGAAAAACCAAGGCCTTGGCCTCGTTCATTGACTGAGTCACAGTGCCTTCCTCCCTAAAGATATTAAATAAGGTTGCTAAAATGGGGGACAGTACATCTGCATACTTCTTGTAGAAATCTGCAGTGAATTCGTCAGGAACCGGAGCCTTATTTGCCCGGAGTTCTCTTACGGCCTTCCTAACCTCCTCGTCCCCGATTTCCCTTTCTAATGAGTGCCTGTCCTCCTCCAAGAGCCTAGGCAAGGTTATCTAATTTAAGTAAGATTGTTGGAGCTGACCATCCGGGCTATCCGTGGAGTACAGCTCCTGATAGTAGTCTCTAAAGACTTCCCCTAGATCCTTCGTGCGGGTTACCATCTCCCCCTGCTTTGTTTTTAATCTTTTAATAGAGAATTCTTGCTGTTTTCCTCTCAACTGCCTGGCTAGGTATCGGTCTGCTTTATTCGCCTTCATGTAATAGTAATGACGAAGGAATAGGAGATTTCTCTCTGCTTTTTTAGTGCGATGCACATCCAACTGAGCCTCAGTTTGCCTTAGTTCTCTTTGCAGGCGACGAGTGGGAGTTTGGGCAAGTTCAATTCGGATTTCCGCCAGCTTCGCCTCTAGTTCTTTCTCCCAAGCATATCGCTGCTTGTCTTTGGCAGCTTTCAGGGCTATCACATGGCCCCTTATCATGGCCTTGAAGGCCTCCCAAGTCATTCCTACTGTAACATCCCCCGTGTCGCTGAGGGCCCAGTACTCCTCAATCTTTTCCCTGACTGAGCCTGCATCGCCAGAGTCCCGATTTCTGCTCCAGAGTTTTTAACATCAGCCCCACTGGCGCATGGTCGGAGAGTGAAATAGGCCCAACTTCCACCTCCAGTATATTCCGTAGAAGCCCCACAGAGGCCCAGAAGTAATCTATCCTGGACATGGAATTATAAACATGAGAATAGAAGGTGAACCCCTGCTGTTGACCCCTCAATTCCCTCCAGACATCACAAAGCGCCAACTGGCTCATTTTTTGGCAGAGCCGCTTTGATGGGCCTCTCGGTCCTTGATGGTTTCCCATGCTTCGATCCACAGCAGGGACCCAAGCCATGTTCAGATTGCCCCCTAAGATTATTTCCCCCTTCGCAAAGGCCTCCAGCTTCTCTAATACTTCTCTCAGAAACCCATCCTGCCCCGTATTCGGAGCATACACCGAGGTAAAAGTGAATGCCCTCCCCTCCATCGTAACATTAACAAACACAAAGCGTCCCATGTTATCCGCCTGGGTATTAAGTACGTGAATATGTACCCCATCATGAAATGCTATTAGGACCCCAGCCTTCTTGTCAACCGCGTTGGCTTGCACTATCCGCTTGTACCCCCGTATGCGCAGCCTTGTTTTGTCCTGCAGTCCAATGTGCATTTCCTGCAGGAGCAGGATGTCCCCCCTGTCCCTTCTTATGAAGTCTTCCACCTTTTTCCTCTTGACCGGGGCATTGAGACCTCGGACATTAAATGTCCATATTTTGAGCTTCCCCATTGTAATTGTCCTTTACCCTTGCGTGTGTACCAATTGGATCTCCGCAGCCCCCCCAGCCACCACTCTCCCTCCCCACTACTCCCGTGCCCCCCCCAAAATCCCCCAAACCCCCAAGAACTGTCCCGACTAGGGTCCAGGGACCTATGAATGCTAAGCCGCCCCGTCCTTTGCACCTGTCCCTCATTAAACTCGGGAAAAAATTCCTCGGGGAATCCTAAACCCCACATCACCTTACCAACTCCCTCGAAAAAGATCACATAGAAATCCCTCACCGGGCCGCACTCTTATGACTAAAGTTGCGCGAGAGCCCCCTGTTTCCTGGGATGACTTCATTCCCTTATTTCCAACACCTGCCACCCCAAATTATACCAGCTGCCATTCCTTCACAATGGACTCCCCTCCCTGACTACTTCTTTCTGCGCTGAACCTCCTTCTATTCCCATACCTTTTTTATTGAGCGAGCTCATGAGCTGCTGACACCTGTCGCCTCCATCATCTTCCCGCACACCCAACACCTGTAGCCCCTCTTCGCAAGTTGTCACTCTTCTTGGCTTTCCTTCCCAGGAGAACAACAGACCAAATGGGAAGGTCCATTTATACCTGATCCTCCTATTCACCAGCTCCCTGATCACCGGAGCCATTGCCCTCCTCTTCTGAAGGGTCACCTGCGCCAGATCCTGGAATAATTGAATTTCCACCCCATTCATTTTTACATGGTCCATTCCCCTGGCTTTCCTCAGGATCTCCTCCTTCTGCGGATATGAGGACATCGCCACCAAAAAGTCTCTGGGGCGTTCTCCCGGCCCACCCAATCTCCTGGGCCCCACACGGTGGACCCTATCAATCTTGACCGATTCCGCATCTTCCTCTGCCAATATGTCTCGGAACACTTCTTGCACCGCTCTCTTCAGGTCTTTCTCCTCCACCGTCTGCACCATATTCTTAATACGTATATTTGCTCTCCGGGAGCTATTTTCCAAGTCCTCGCATTGCAACTCTAAGTTATGCATCAGGCGAACCAGCTGCTCCTGAGTTCCTGCATATTGATGAGTTTCTTCCTCCAAATTCTGTACTACCTTTTCCAAGGTGTCTGTACTTTCTTCAAGCTTCGCAACATCCTGTCGAATGTCTTGGACTGCCTTTTTCATGTCCTCTCTCATATGCGAACTGCTCCTGCACCGTGGACATAAACGTATCCTGAAGGTCTTTGAACCACACCTGAATGTCGTCCTTCGAAATCTGAAGTCCCTGCACTGGCGTTTGATTCAGAGTCTCTGGAGCACTCGCATGGGCTTTCCCTCAGTGGCCGCCCACCACTTCGCCCGCTCATATCTGGACTAGGTTTACGTCTTGCTTAGTAGAGGTCGAGTGTGCCCCAGAAGGACCCCCTTTTCCTTTGCTCTTGGACATCCAGGCCCCACCCCTGGAGGCCTTCACCTTCTTTGTGACTTCCAAGTCCCTCACCAACCAAGGCGAACCCCGGCCTCTCTCCAGACCGGCGTGTGGAAACGGATCCGGCTCTCCCCCCTGCTCTGGCCAACCTGAGTTCACCTCATGAAGTCTGAAGCACTACCTCTATCCAACACAGTTCACTCCTTTGCATGTAAATCTGATGAAAGCATAGGAGAGTCTGATGCCCCCTGGGTATGGCTTAATTCTGTGGGGCTCCGCAGTGATCTACCCCCTCCAGCAGAAGTCTGTCTGACTGCTCAAACCGCCCACATTCTTCCAGCTTAGGCTTTCAAAGATGGACCATCTGCAGGGGGCCCCGCCTCCACCGCCTTCAGGGCCCGCTCCAAGACACCATCCAGGGTTTGAAGGGGAATGGGTTTCACCCCCTCCCCCACCGGGTCTCCCGGCGACCGTTATCACTCCGGGCCCCGGCAGCCGTGAGCACCTCCACTCCTGCTCAGATTTTACAAGTGCAGCCTAAAAGAATGTCCCCCGCTGCTCAGCTTGCCGGGATACCGGGGTCTCCTCCCGGGATGGCTCCCACCTATGGGTGCCGCTCAGGCGCTCCTCCACTGCAGTGTAGTGAGGGGGATCCCATTCACCACATCCCACGGGGGTTTGCAGGCTCCCGGTCCTTCATTCTTATGTGCTAGCCTCCAATAGCTCCTATGGCGCCCCGCCGGCCGCCTCTTCTTGGCTGCGTCAGCCGCTCTCAGGCAACCCCAGCCTCTGGATCCACAGGAGCGCCGTCAGGCTCTGCCATCTCCGCAGGAGGGGGACCAGCCCAGCGCCTCCTTGCCGTCTCTGCTGGATCTTCCCAGCCGGTCCACCAATATCTTTAGGGCTCGCGCCATGCCGGGCCTGGGATATCCGCTCCTCCTAGAGGTGCCGTCAGGCACGGACCGTCCCGCCGGCGCAGACCCACCTCCTCCTGCTCCACGCTGATCCAGCGGCTCCTCCGGGGAAACCTCGGACGGGCAGGTAGCATTTAAGCGCGCTTCAGTGCTTTATGGTGCTCTCCTGGTGCAGCCTGGCGGGAGCAACCCCTACGTGCGACTACACACCACGCCTGCCATCTTGGGAGTCCGACTCCCACTAGTTTTGAATACAATTAAGTGAATTAAATCCATTTTCAGTGTTTTTCCCCTTAATTCAAAACCACATTCAAAAGCATTTGACTTGTTTTGAAATCATTCCTGTTTCGCTCTATACTTGCTGGGGGGAACTGGGATTGAAACTGTATTGGTTGAGATAGTTTATTCCTGAAACCTGTGTTCTATCCTTCCATCTCTTCATCTTGCATATTAGGGGGGATTGAGTAGTGTACAGGGGGGAAAAAGTGACATTGCATTGTTTTCCTATCCATATCAAGTATTACTCTATGCTGCATTGTTTTCCTATCCATAGCAAGTATTATTCTATGCTGCATTAGTTGCTTATCCATACTCCTACTGATTAAAGAGATTTTTGATTGTGGTGACATCACCCAATGGTGATCATTGTATAAATATTAATAGTGTGATATATGCATATCTTGTTCAAATTCATAAAAATACATCTTTTAACTTTGAAAACAGCCTGCTTCCTGGTTCAGTGAGACCAGGGGGGGGGGGGGGATTCAAAGAGAGGGGCGTGATATAAGGGTACATCATTTAGAAATAAAAGAACTCATAGACAAAAATATATAATTAAGGGTTCCAACTCTGCATCACATGCTAGGCATTGACTTAGGTGGAGTGCTGGGTTGAAATCACTTACAAGATTGGGGGCTCGTGTCCGAGATTTCTGGACTAGATATACCACTTGTGACAGTCTAATACAGTGTGCTAACTAGTGGGGTACATAATCCCTGCTGGGCTACCGCGCTGTGTTACACTGTGAAAAACACCCCTCAATAGGAACACTCTAAGGAAGTGGTCTGTTTTGTAAAAAATAAAATAAAACTTCTGTAAGTCAGGAAGGAAATTAATATTTCCAGAATGGCGACATTGGTAGAGATCAATATTGCATAAGTTATTTGTGAGAGATGAATGGACAGAGCTGGATCAGAATGTGTGGTTGCAGGCAATCACAGAACAGATCACTGCAACAGGGTCAGACATATGGCAAGACCAGGGTCCATTACATATGGCCCTGAATGAACTATATTTGGCCCCTAAGGCAAAGGAAGAGCAAAACAAGATTGCCAAAATAGCGGCATATCTGTACCTATATATTGGAGCAATACCAGCAACTGCAGGCATTAGGGAAGCCCAAACTGATCTGGACTCTTCTGAACAGAGGCTACAGAGGAGCCAGGAGTCAGAAAATGAAAGTAGGCAGTACATAATCAAAATAAAAGAGGACATGGGTATCCTGCAGCAGGAAAAGGCAGAACAAGATACCAGAATGCTGGCCCTACAGAAGGAGTACCAAGAAAGTTTGGACTCTTTACTGCAGAGCCAGAAAAAGCTGTAGCAACAACTAAATTTCAACAGGGCATGCGCAGAGCAGGTAGTCGCCCTGCTAGGAAGAGAGAGAAGGAAGAGAGTAATAAATTAATCCTGAAAGACCTGGATACCCAGGCAGAATTTGATGAAGAGCGCCAGAAAGCTGGTGCGCTTCAAAGACAGAGGGATGACCTGGCTGCACAGAGGCATACTCTTGCTCAGGAAAGGGACACCTTAGGCCATGAAGTCTGTCAATTAAAACAGAAATTACATGAAAATCACGTGGCTCTTCAGGGACTGGGTGACCTCCAAAAAGAGCATGAAAGATTGTTAGAGCACACAAGGAGGGTGGAGGAGGCTCTAGCAAGGAAGGACCAGGCCAGTATGGACCGGACTCAGGAGGTAACCCTCCTGCAGCAAAGACTGGTCCAGTACTCTAAAACAACACAGGAAGCACAGAGAGAAAATGAGGCTCTCTGTGAGAACAATGACAAGCTCCACAGACAGGTAGCCATGCAAGAGAGACTGATAGAAAATAGCAATGCCTTGATTGAGGAACAGAAAGCTCAGATTCTTGCGTGGCAACAGGGAGCAGTGGCTGACAGAGATGAGGTTCGCTGGGAAAGGGAAACACCTGAGCATAACCTCAGGAACCCTAGTACCAGAGGTCTTCATCTCTTCCAATCCCTGGACTCTGCCACCCCCATGTCCACTGGCGCACATGAGCCAAGGGCCACGGGGATGGCAGATTTCAATCCAATCAGAAATATGGGGCTCATAGACCAGCACCTCCCAGGAATGTATGGGCGGGCATCTGGGTATGGGTTCCTAAGTACTGTGAAATTTAGTGGGCAACTCCATGAGAGTAGGCCCACTAAGGGCATCCTGAAAACCTCTTCCCAGCTAGGACAGTGGAAGGGGTACCCATCAAATCCTGGGAGCAAGGAGGAATCAGAAGACTCCTCTGAGCGCCCCAGGACACAAGAGACTAGGTCCCCACATTCTGCCAGCCATTCCCAGACTCGCAGAATCTGGGAGAACCTAGAAGACCAGACGGGCACCTCTGGAAGCAGTGCCTCTGACTCAGAGGAGGAGTGAACCAGGGTTACCCGAACCAAGGAGGCCAATAAGGCAAAAAAGGACCTTGCTTAAGGACCCCTTAAAGCAAATCAAGGTGATAAGGAGCGTCATCACGCCCTATCATAAGAACGCTAAGTATTCTGTTTGGGAGCACTTAGAGCTCTTTGAGCAGGTGATGGAAACTTTCCATTTGAAGGACAGCCAAAGCTGTATTCAATATGTGAAATGGACCTTCTCACCAGAATACTCCAGCTTCTTTGCGGGGCTGTAGGACCAAAATCATTCTAGATGGTTTACCTATAGGGCGGCTATCTTGAAACATTTTTCTGTGCCAGAAACCCTCAGGAGGCTTGCAAGGCAGCCTACAACTTGCAATGTGGGGAGGATCAGCCCCCACAAGAATTTGTGCAGGAATTAAAGCCTGCCTTTGCGCAGACCACCAGAAGGGTGCGCACGGACAGCAAAGAATTTGTGAATACTTTTTTCCACGCCTTCCCCAGCCCATAGAAAACAAAAACAATGCAAAAAGCCCCAAACCAACCAACATCCCTGCTGCTGCTAAGGTGGCTGAGGTGAAAGTTGCCCTCATTTTAGATTTGGAGATGGGGGGGCCTAAAAACCTGCCTGCACAGTAGAATAATCCCAAGCCCAGAAGGCCCTCGGGCCAGTCACACACAGGGAGCCAAGGAGGTAGACCACAAATGGGATCCCTCACTTCCCTGACTACATAAGTCCCCGCTACAAGGGGAACAGACCCATCCTGGGTTATGTGTGGACTCCTCCAGCCCAAGGGGGTGGTGGGGCTCCAACCAAACAGCAGCTAATCCAGAGAACTTCCCTCCTCACTTCCCCCAGGAGTGCAGAAAGTCCCCAAATCCTGGACAGAACTTTTTCCCCAGGTACCAGCAAAACTTTCAACCCCAAAACCATCCATCCTTCTTTCCCCAATTTCCTGAGCCCAGACAACCTAATCCGGGAGAGGGGAGGCCAAGGGTGGAAGGGTACCCAAATTTCCCAAACCTGGGGTATTTTCAGAGAAGGGATAGCTACCCTTCCCGGAATCAGCCCAGGGGAGACAACAGAAGCCCGTATCAGCCTGAGCGGGTGTCACAACTGGAGCACCAGGTCCAAAACATGGCACAGGTTCTGGGTTGCATGCTAATGGCTCAACAGAACCCTCAGATGAGCATGCCGATGCAGAATGCTGAAAAACTCCGGACCTGGTGCTCCAGAGCAATGAAGGGGGCAGAAACCCGACAACCCACCGGTTCCCAGGGAGGAGGTACAAGGGGAAGGGCGGTGTAAAGCCTTGGAGGAAGCTTCCTTCCCCACTTTTAAAAAGCCCCTGGAAACCCAGAAATTGGAACAAAAATATCCTGCCCCTGAAAGTTTGCCACCCAAGGAGCAGTGGGGGGGTAGGAGAAAAAAAGAACCCAAACAGACCCATTTTGAGGAGGAGGTACAAATCTTCCAATTTGAAGGAGAGGGATCCTCAGAGGATCCTGGGAAAAGGATCTTCTCCTTCAGAGATGAGGAACTCCTCCCAAAGAAAAATGGGTCCCAAAGGATCCAAATCCAAACTTGGTAGATGTGGGGACTGAGCTAGCGCCTCCCATCCTCCAACCCCAGAACCAACAGCATGTAAATCCCTGGTTCAAATCCATCCTGGTGACGGCCTCCAAAAAGGGGGGGGGCGGCCCAGAAACAGAACCAGGGGAACCCAAAACTTCTCCCATATCTAGTTGCCACCTTTTCTTTTCAGATTTCCTGGACGCCAAACAGAGGGCTGCCCAAATCTCTTCTCTATCAGTATCCAAAACTAGAAAACTAACCCATCAGTTGTCCAAAAATGTACATTATTTGTGCCCCCTTGCGGAGATGGAGGGAAGTTCTATGCCCCGGTGCAAATACATGGGTGGGGTACAATTTTGGCACTGGTGGACGCTGGATCCCAAGCTACCCTTCTGTCAAAAAGGGCCTTTGATGAACTGAATTCGGGAAGGGGGAGAATTACCAAATTCCTCTCACCCTTCTTCCTGCACAACTTCAGAACTTTGACGGGAAGGAAATTCCCGTTGAGGGGACTGAGGATTTGGACATTAAAATTGGGCGACACAAGGTGAAGCACCCGGTCATAGTTGTAACTCCAGAGGGCACCCCTTGTTTACTAGAGAATGACCTCTGCAAAGGTTGCCACCCCTAATAGATTGTGTAAACAAGGTCCTATGGACCCAGACTAGCCGACCGATAAAATTAAAACAGAGTGTCAACCATGTTAGTTTAAACGGCACCTGCCACATGGTTGAACAGAAATCTGACCAAGTAGATTTTCAGTTCAAGAACAACCAAATCCCAGACGTGACAGTAATAGCAGTAGGACAACAAACTGGTGATGGGGGGGGGGTCCTCTCTTTTTCTGAAAATCAACCACACTGGAAGGAAAGACTCTGAAATTCTTTACACAATCAGGCATTTCCACTCCTATAGTCCAGAAAGACGAGAAATCAGCTCAGAGCCTAGCTGATATTCAGCAAGTTAGAGAGCAAATTGGAGAGCAATTGTTCATCCCTGTTCAGTTAAATGTTAAATGAAAGGAAGGACTCTGTTCTCGCCCAAGAGTGTGTGAACAACGGTAAGAGCTTCATCAGCGAAGCCATGTTCCGCCAACTCCCAAAAGATCCAGCCATTCCCACATTTACACTGATAGACAAATGGGAAATGGGTCTGGAAACACCCAATTCCAAACATCTCCTGCCAAGCAGGTGTATGCTCAAAATCTCCATAGGCAACAAGAGCATAGTCCATAATTGTTGGGTCGTGTGAGACGTCACTGCCGCCTTTTACTTAGGCAGTGACATTCTCAATCGCCTTGCCATTAGTTTGGACCTAATAAACTTCAAAGCTTGGTCCCGATTAGCAGATAATCTCATGGGCTTTGATGATCCAGAGAAAGCATTTAGGTCAGCTCAATAGCTGCCTTATGCAGTTGAGATTCAGATTGGAGAGGAAGTCACCATCCCAGAAAGGACCCGACAATTCTCCCTGGAAGTGAAAATTAAAAGAGGACAGAAATTGAAAAACCCTGATGCCTATGTTCATCTGAATGCTTATTTCCAACAGCAAGGGTTGGGGGTAAACCCAACACCACTAGTCAATATGGAACATGACACCATTCCAATAGAGGGGGATAACAGCGACTTAAAGAGTATCACTCTAGCCACAGGCACCATTATTGGAATGGCGGTTGATGACCGACATTTTTCCATAGATTTAGGCAATGAACTATAAGGACCAATCCCCAAGGACTGTTTCGTCAGTGATAGTAATGACAACACAACACCAGACAGGATCTTTACCCGGCATGGGGGGAACTTCCTGGTGTACACTTCCTGCCCTTATGGGAAGGAAGATGTGACCTGTGACTTCAGGAGGGATGAGGTGATTTTCCTAGTCCGCGAGGACTGCCTTCCCCACCTGAAGCCACCAGTCCAAATCAGCACTCTGACCAGGGACTTCTCCACCCAGCTGGAGGAGGCCGCTGAGATAGCAAAGTCTTTCCAGGCTTCATGCAGATGGTTGAAGAGAGAGTCAACCTAGCTGATGCCTGAGAGACTCTGGAGCAAAGGCAAAAATTGAAACAAGTTTTCTTGGATTTTCAAGATCTATTTGCGGTGGATTCATATAACTGTGGTCGCACCGACATCCACACAACAACAATTCCCACGGAAATAATTAAGAACCTTGAGTCCCGTGGGATAAACCATCCAGTCCACAGCAGCTTCAATAATCCAGTGCTGGGGATTTTGAAGCCAAACGGCCAGTGGAGACTCTGCGCTGACCTTAGGGAGCTCAACAAACGGGTCCATACTTCCTGATGGCATCTTCCCTACATTGACCAAGGGCTGGTCCAGATCCAGGGGTCACAGGTATTCACTGCAATAGACCTGACCAATGGGTACTGGACTGTACCTGTCAGTAGCGAGTACCAATACAAGCTGGCCTTCACCTTTGGGGGACAGCAGTACACATGGACCCGGACTCCCTTAGGATACATCAACTCCGGCAATGAATTCAACATTTTTCTACATAAGGCCATGTCCGACCTGGGTGAAAGTGGTAACCTGGCCTATGTAGATGATGTTCTCATCAAAAGCTCAACTGTGGAGGAACACATAGCGGAGATCCGTTATGTTCTGACACAATTGAGGGCTGCCGGACCAAAACTCTCCTTTCAAAAGGCACAGTGGTGTAGAACCTGTGTCCATTTCTTGGGGCATGAGATTACTCCTCAGGGTCTCTGTCCCCAGGAAAAGAAAGTGTAAGCACTCGAGAAATTGAAAGACCCCACAACTCTGCAGGAACTAAGGAGCCTCCTTGGACTGACTAAGTACAGCAGAAAGTTCATTGAGGACTACGCAGAGATCACAAGACCCCTGATTCAGCTTTTGAAGGGGGGGTCAAGTGGGAGTGGGGTCCAGAACAAGCCGAGGCAGTAAGACAACTCAAAAGAAGCCTCTCACAAGTGCCTTGCCTAGCTTACCCTGTCAAAAACAAGGAGTTCTTCTTGGAGACAGGGTTCTCTAATACATGCTTGACTGCAGTATTATACCAAAAGCATGACAAGTTCAATAAAGTAATCTCCTATGCGAGTAAAACTTTATCCTCTGTGGAGGAAAAATTCAGCGATTGTGAGAAGGCACTCCTGGCAATGGTGTGGGCATTGAAGAATTACCGCCCGTTTATTCAGGGGGAACACATCATAGTGGAAACTCCACACCAGCCTCTGCAATATCTCCAAAGTGACAGAATCCGGGCCGGAAATGTGAGTAATTCCCGAATTACTTCCTGGATTCTGTCAATGCAAGTCTTTCCTGTGGAGGTCAGATATGGCCAAAACAAGAAGAGTCCCCTCGCGCAAGTTCTGGCTGACTTGCATGATTGCGCCAGAGAAAACTGTCTCGATGACGAAAGTCTAAAAATCAAGGACAACATGGAGGCATACCTCAATTCCCCACACAAAGTCTTTGAAGAAGACCAGTGTGAGGGAATGCCCACTGTCTATGTGGATGGATGTTCCTACCATGTTGACAACAACGGGGAAAAAGAGCTTGTGGCTGCGTAGGGAATGCATAGGTGAATGAGACCCCAAAACCCTCCGCTGGGTACAAGATTGG
The DNA here is from genome assembly GCF_040938575.1 of Ambystoma mexicanum. Classification (NCBI taxonomy): domain Eukaryota; kingdom Metazoa; phylum Chordata; class Amphibia; order Caudata; family Ambystomatidae; genus Ambystoma; species Ambystoma mexicanum. The sequence continues at coordinate 829,747,097 of NC_090939.1, forward strand.
TCCCCAAAGTAGTCAAGTGGCAGAGTTGATCGCTGTGCATCAAGCCATCCTCACTGCTGTCCAACATCAAATCCACAAACTGGTCATAATCACTAATTCGGATTATGTACCGAACGGGTTCCTGGAGCACCTGGCCCACGAAAACCAGAGACATGCTATGTGCTAATAATAAACCTTTGAAACATGGGGAATTAATTCAAAACATTGATGATCTGGTCACCTCGAATGAGATGACCATCTACTGGAAAAGGATCAAGGGTCATTCCAAGGTAGAGACCAGACAAAACTGGAAATGACCTAGCGGATCAGCTGGCCAAAACTGGAGCCATCCAAGGGGATCTACTTGAGATCGAGTCCCTGTTGGGGGAAATCCAGGTCACTGCCATCACTAGGTCCCAGACAAGTGCTCACAATGAACTCTCAACTGCACAATGGAGTAAGGAGACCCCAGATGCTGATTTGATTATGGCTCAAAAAGGGGATCCAATAATTGGTAAGTTTTATCAACACATTGAGGACCCTAGAACTTTCACCTGATGTATAACGATTACGTTGGGAAAGAGGACCTCAGAGTGTTGATGAAATGTCCAAAAATGTTCTGAATCCAAGACGGTTTGTTGGTAAGGAGATCCTTAGCTGGCCATGATCAGTGGGTGGTCCCTACCTCATTCCGAAGCCAGATGTTAAGTCACGCCCATGATGTGGGCACAGCCGGTGTCATGCGATCTCCCGCGTGGAGATTGTGGCAACGGTTCCGATGGAGTGGACATTAGAGAATACACAGGCTTTTCTCTTTCTCTGGTAACGGTCTAGTCTTTGCACGTTTCTCTACGTTGTGACGTAGCCATTGCCGGAAGACTTACTCCGCGTCTTCCTGGCAAACGGCGCGTTGCAACTGTGTGTTTTCTCGCTCTTGGTTGATGTACGCTGTGTTGTGTTTTCTTACTGATCTCCCTGATCTTTACAACCCCTGTCGTTTCCCATTTTCCCTGCCTCCACTATTCCTCCATTTTTCCCCTTCTTTGCTCATTTCCTCTCTGCTTGTTCCCGGCTACGGCTCTCTGGGTCCCTTCCGGACTCCGCTGCTTTCCGCGATCCTCCTTCATTGGACCACAAGCTCCCGGCGCTTTCTGGATTACGACTTCACCTCCGCAGCATACTACTTGGACCATCAAGAGGGGTTTTTGTACGCCTTTGGCTTTTTCCCCTACTTTCACCCGCCTGCGGTGACGGGGCCGCAGAGGCCGCTGTTCACTAGCAACCGCTGTGGCTTCCCACCACGGTTGGGATACCACCTCCGCCGGCTACCATTATCGTGAGGCTCAGCAATACTCTACAGACTCAAGCTCATCAGGCGAGGAGTCAGAGGAGGGAAGTGGGACTGACGAGTTTGAAATTCAGATTGTTAATACGGAATCTGACAGCCGGTCATAGGGGGTTTACGCTTGAAATCTTAAGAGAGGTTGCATACTGGCCACACATGGGGCAGGACCTCGACCAGTACTTTAAGGGGAGTCTTGTGTGTGTACAATTTCCGCCAACATCCCTCACACACCGTGCGACTCTCCAAAAGAGGGGGATGACACTGCCTTGGTCAGATTTACAAGTCGATCATATTGGGCCCGTGATTCGCTCCTCTCGGGGAACAAGTACATGCTGACCGTGACATGCTTGTTTACTAAGTGGGTAGAATGTCTCCCGGCCCCAAACTGTAAGGCCGAAATAGCAACTGCCCTGATGATCAACCACATCTTCTCGTGTTTTGGACTACCCCAAAGGATCGAGTCAGACCGAGGTAGCCACTTCACTAGCGAAGTAATGACAAAGATGTGGGAGATACTTGGTGTAAAAAGGAAATTACACATTGCCTACTGGCAGTAGAGAGATACAAAAAGACAATTGAGAGCATATTAAAAAGGTTTGTGGCAGATTCTGGGCCAAGTTGGGATATTGGATTACCTCATGTCCTAATGGCCATCAGATCTACCCCTTCATCTGCAACTAAAATGTCACTGTTTGAGCTGATGACTGGACGCAGGATGCGGCTTCCCCAGCATCTTCTCTACAGAACCCAAGAGCAGACATTGATCAATGCCTCCACAACTCATGAGTATGTTGAAAATCTAAGAAAACACCTTCAACATGCTTTTGCCTATGCTCAGCGAAATCTAGAAAGATCTGCAGACAGCATGAAGACCCACTATGACTTAAAGACTACTAGAAAAGAATACCATGTAGGAGACCAGGTCTACTTATACAATTTCCAAAGGAACCAGGCCAAACAGCGCAAATGTTTGCCTAGCTGGAGGGGACCTTTTGAAATTGTGGACAAAATCTGACTAGTGGCCTACAAAATCTGCATCCCCCAGGGCAGTTTGGCAGAGGGAGAAGATAAGTGTGTACATATTAACCAACTAAAGTGTTGCCATCCTAGGCACACTCTGCAGCTACTGGAGGAGTCTCCTGGAACCCCAGAGGGGGTCACTCCAGCTACCTAGATTTCCAACTATAAAATATTCCATATATAGTCCATAAATTAGAATAGAAAAAAGTGTCCGGCCCCACTACATCAATAGTGGTGGGGAAATGTCTACAAATATGGTTTTGCTTTGTCATGCTAGAATTGTAAACAATGGAGACTAAAACCAAGGAGGACCACCCAGGGACTTGAAGGAAAGATCCAAGGGGCCGGGGTATCACTCCATACCCACAGCAGGACTGGGCGAGGAGAACTGTTCGAACCACCCCTGATGGAAGAAAAGATGATGAACTTTGCCATTTTTGGAACCAAAAGAAAAGAGGCTGATCATCCCAGTCTTGCGACTTCCCATTGATGGGCGATAAACGGCAAATCGCAAGGGGGGTTTCTAGGATGTTCTGACCCACTAGGCTCTGCCCTGCAACACCACTACGTGCTGCTTTCATCAAAAACAACAGAATGGCTTCCGAAAAGCCTTATGTGCGCTAAAATTCTCTGACAAGTGCACATGGAAACCTGAAAAATAGGCCGCCAATCCATTCTGCCTGTGTCAGTGGTAAAACAGGAGACCACATTGCCAAAACCTGTCATCGGCTGTCCGCAGAGTGAAATAAAACTACTTGAAAAAGCAGTGCTGCATTGGAAAACCCATAAGTGCTTTAAATTCCGTTTTTCCTTGGCTGTTGAAAGTGCAAAATCATGGTTCCCAAACATCAGGAAAGATCCAACATCCTTGTTAGGTGTTAACATCACTTTATTTAAAGAATCCACCTAACAATGTCAGGAGAAGCACATTTCATCACAAAAATATCCCCATTCTAAAAGGTTCTTGCCTGAAAAAATATGTCAGAATATGGGCGCAGTACCGCCACCTGCCTGTGACAAAGCTGTCAATTACTTATACTGGCAGTTTAAAACTTGTGTCTTAAAATCAAATTGTGGAAAAGAAGAGACTTTCCATCAAAAGTAATATATGTTGCTACAATTCAATTTCTATGTTTTAAAAAGACTGGAAGGAAGAGATCTGTGGGTATATTTGTTGAAAATGTAAAGTTTATTTAGAAAAGACAATGTTAAACAAAGTGTTTTACAGTAAAATGAAACCAGCCAGAGGACTTCAAAAGCACATTCCACAGTTTTCTCCAACAAAGGGTGCCTCCCTTTTGCTCTCTGCCCAGGAACTATCATTTAAATGCTAATGAAAAGAGGAGGGGGTTTGCTCTGCTTCTCTGGGAGAAAGACAATAGGCTTCCTGGACTGAAAGGAAATGCAAATTTGGGTGTCAACCGAAATCAACTGCCAGCAGGAAGGGAGCCCTGGACTGCTCTGGGCCCATCAAACTCTGGGGGCGGGACCATACAGATTTGTGTATCTTAGATTACAAGAAAATATCTTTTTGAAAAAGACTCTGTGAATAATGTGTAAAAATCTGTAAATTCGAGGTTGTTAATATGAAAATGCTGCTCACCGTATGAAACTATTCTGCGATGTTCAGAGACAGGACTACCGAAATTTGGATGTTGTAGCAATTTTGATAATGCTAGGAATATGAAAGTTTACAGGATTATGCCCAGATGTCATGCACATGTATGGAGAAAAATGTGGACAGATCTGACACTGGGTACCCAACCAAAAGCATGAAAAATTGTAACATTGGAACTAAAGCTCTCACTGAGTTGGAACTCGGACGGATATGTGCTCTACTAAATCTGTAATGTGAATATGTATGATTAGCAAGTTGGTGATATTGTAAATATGATTTATGTGAAAAATAGATTTACTGGACAGAAACCAGGAGGAGGTACTCCCTGGGTTGTAAAATGCAGCATCAATATGACACTAGATTTCCTTCTCAAATCAGGAGGAGGGTGGAAGCCTTTAACCAATAGGAATCCTAGAGGTTGTGCTTAGTATAATTCAGTCTACCCACTCCTTTGGGAAATACATAAATAGGGACTGCTTAGGACCTAGAGACACACACATTCACCCATCAACTGATTGTTGGCGAAGCACTCTGCAGGAGAACCCAGATCCAAGACTCCAGAACTCTGAAAGCAGAAGGCCCAATTCCAAAGCTGAAACCTTCTCAGCTAGCCTTTAAATCTTGAAACCTGATTTTAACCCCAGACTTCCAAGGGGCACACCAAAAATTGAACAGCCTGGCTGTGCTGTTTCTGCTTCTTGCCAAGAACTCTTGCCAGAACCCAGAGATCCAAACTAGTAGAGCAGAGCTGTAAACTGATAGCTGTAACCCAGAATCAACCCGTCAGATCCAGTTCAGAGGCCGTGCAGAGACCAGAGTGCCGTGCTGAGTGCAGAACCGGATGCCTGAATCCTGTCCGGTGGGCTAGCAGAATTCCAGTCCAAAACTTTTGACCAGATCTTTGACGGGCCTATTCCAAACCATAGTTGTGAGTATCTATAGCATAGAATTGTCCATAGACAATCTCTTATCCTTAAGTAATCATATCCAAATCATTCCATCATATCCAGAACTGCATTTTAGAATTTCTTTTGTTTTTCCTGAATCTTTCCCTCATCCATATAGTCCTTTGTTAATGGTAGTGATAATATAATCTTTGCGCTAATATATTTGCTGAAGAAAGAAAAGTGTCTCGGCGGGCAAAAGTCAGAACAGAGGCGCCCTGATTAGTGGCTGTCCCGTTCGGTATCTTGCGTCTTCATAGACTCTCTAGTGCACAGAAAATTCTTGTTGGTAATATTCAAATGCACATCTTTCATTTGAAAATCTTGACTCTTTCTGAGAAAAATCGACCTCTACTAAAACCTCTGTAACTTCCATACCGTACATGCTACAAACGAATTTAAGTGTCAGATTGAAGCTAACATCCTCAGCTTTCAAACGAATCTGAAACCTTATAGTTTCGCTGCAATCACGTTTCTCGCGCGCTAAAACGTTTGCCGCGGATTTTCATTTGGCTCAATTTCATTACGTGTAAAACAGTTATTCTTTGCATCTGACCTCAGAATTCTGTTTTCAATCTGCTAGTTAGTAAATCACCATTGCTAGTGTTTACCTGGAACTATACACAGCGGCTCCCACTAGTTTTGAATACAATTAAGTGAATTAAATCAATTTTCAGTGTTTTTCCCATTAATTCAAAGCCACATTCAAAAGCATTTGACTTGTTTTGAAATCATTCCTGTTTCTCTCTATACTTGCTGGGGGGAACTGGGATTGAAACTGTATTGTTTGAGATTGTTTATTCCTGAAACCTGTGTTCTCCCCTTCCATCTCTTCATCTTGCGTATTAGGATTGAGTAGTGTACAGGGGTGAAAAAGTGACATTGAATTGTTTTCCTATCCATATCAAGTATTACTCTTTGCTGCACTGTTTTCCTATCCATATCAAGTATTATTCTATGCTGCATTATTTGCTTATCCATACTCCTAATGATTAAAGAGATTGTTGATTGTGGTGACATCAACCAATGGTGATCATTGTATAAATATTAGTAGTGTGATATATACATATCTTGTTCAAATTCATAAAAATAAATCTTTTAACTTTGCAAAACAGCCTGATTCCTGGTTCAGTGAGACCGGGGGTGATTCAAAGAGAGGGGCGTGATATAAGGGTACATCATTCAGAAATAAAAGAACTCATAGACAAAAATATATAATTAAGGGTTCCAACTGTGCATCACACACTAGGCATTGACTTAGGTGGAGTGCAGGGTTGAAATCACTTACACCCCTGAACTTCCATCAACTGCGTTCTTGACAAATCACTATATCTTTCAGACACGTTCATCATTACAACCATTTTCTCATTTACATCAGGTGTATCAAAGGTCATTACATTTTCTGAACATGCAGCGAGTTTCGCTTCATCTTCTGCTGCTTGGTTTCCACGTGAGATAAAGCCTGGCTTTTTAGTATGTGCTACACATTTAACAACTGCAATGTCTACTGGGAGTTGCAGTGCCTTAATAAGCCTGTCCAATAAGGCGGTGTGCTGCACTGGTGTGCCATCCACTCTGAGGTAGGCCCTCCTTTTCCAACATGCTAACCCTGCGTGCACCGTTAATGTCACATAGGCGGAGTAGCTGTACACTGTTACTTTCTGGTGTGCATGATTCTCGAGCACAACAATCAGCGTCACTGGCTCTGCAGCCTGTGCTGAATAATGAGATGGGATTCATGCACTTACCAATGTTTGAAACTCCCCATTGGCTGTGTGTTTTACCACAGCGGCACCTGTGTATCTCTGTCCATCATTTTGATCAATTCTTGAAAAATCGTCAATAAAACAATTTCTCCACTGTCAAGGCATTTTCTTTTATCCTAGGGATTTCATCACAAAACTCTTCATAATTTGCACAGTCATGCACATGCTCATCCTCTGCCAGTGGTTCAACTACAAACATGGCTGGGTTCACTATTCTACATCAAACTATTTTGATCACCGGATTTGATATGATTACCTCATATGCAGAAGCCCTTTGAGAAGTCAACGTGCCTTTTGGTTTCTCTGGAATCGCAAACAGTGCGTGCTTTCATAGAGCATCCCATCACTATACTTGCAGCTTTCTCTATAGTGAACGCGGTAGCTACCAGCGATTGTTCGCATGGAAAAGGACCCCTTATTACTGGGTCAAAAATCCCACTGTAATATGCAAGGGGCTTGCACCCCAATGTGGTTCTCTGTGTAAGGACTGCTGTCATAACAGTACCATCTATATGCGGGAATAAAAAGAATTCCTCAACATAATTAGGAATCCTTAAAACTGGAGCTGTGCAAATTGCTTTTTTCAACTGTTCAAACCCTTCTCCCATTTCCTCGGTCCACACAATTATTTCCTTTGTTGCCTATGCTTTCTTTAAACCCTTTAATAAAGGCCTTATATATGAGCTGTAATCAAAGACCCATGCTCGGACATAGTTACATAATCCCCAAAATCTCTGCATGTGCTTTATCGTGTGTGGCTTTGTGGTCTTCAAAAATGGCTCAGCTCTCTCAGGAGTAACCTTCTTTCCTTCATGTGAAATCAATTGGCCAATATATAACACCTCTTGTTGACAATACTGTAACTTTTATTTGTCCACCTTATATCCTTTGTCAGCAAGTGTAATCATCAGCTGAACAGAATCGCGTCTGCATTCTTCCTCTGAAGTGCTGCATACTAAAATGTCATCTACATATTGCAACACAACACTTTCTAAATCAATATTGCTTAAGTCCATCTACAGGACTCAATTGAAAATCAAAGGAGACTCACAATACCCTTGAAGTAATCTTGTGCTTTTTAACTTAGTCTGACTGAACGTGAATTACGTCAGATCCTTCTTTGAGCAATGGGATTGAGAAAAAATAATTTTTCAAATCACAGACAGTGAAAATCTTGCTTCAACAGGTATGTTACATAAGATTGTGGCCGGATTAGGAACTAGAGGGAACTCAACCGCTACAATCTGGTTTATCGCCCTAAGATCGCCAATTAGTCTCCAGGACCCTCCTTAGATTTTTTGATAGGGTACACTGCGGTATTATACGGTGACTCTGATGTCACTAAGATACCCTAATCCATCATGGCGGAAATCGTCTTAAAAATACCTTCATCTGCCTCTCAAGACATGGGATACTGTCGTGCTTGAGGTAAAATTGCTCCTGGTTTCACTTTAATCTTCACCTCTCCAACCCCCTTTAACAGGCCTATGTCATAGGGGCCTGTGGTCCATAACGAAACAGGCCCTTTCACCATATCTTCGTCAAAATACTCAAAACGTTTTTGTGCTAGCATCATTTTCTGAGGAACCTCTCATTTAATCGCTCTCACCCAATAAGTAATACTCATATCAAATATCACTTTGTCATCAAATGGATGATCTCCAAATAGATCGTCATCAGTGACATCAATTAATCTGTGCCCTTCCCCGATGACAATTACTGCACACCATCGTCTGCCTCTATCATCATTTCCATCAAGCAAAGCCATTTCATCTCGCACTATGGCTGCTTGGAGCTCTAAGGGAAAAACATGTCCCTCTTCTTCATGCATAGGTATTTTTGGTCTGAACAGAAATTCATCAGGTATTCTCATCGTTCTGCCTACTAGGACTGGTAGCCATGTCAATAAAATGCGTACTCCATAATGGAAAACCTCTGGTTCTAAAGGCATTGCTCTCATGGCTCTCTGTCCTGAAAATGACATAATAAATTCATGCACATGAAAATAATGCATTCCTGTGTTGGACACACTATGCCTTCATCTGTAAACAAGATTGTCTTATTCAACTTTGTCATTAGATCTCAACCCAATATATTGACAGGTGTCTGCCTTAAATATAGCAAAGGCACCTTCATGTCACATTCTCCTATAGAGTCTTCAGTAAAAGGAACTCTACTTGTGGCTCCCGAAAAACCTTGAGTATTCATGGAATTGCCAGACATTGAAAACTTTCCATCTCGTATACATGACCGTGTTGCACTCATGTGTGCTAAAACCGAAAAACGTTTGCCTCCCATATTGACGTCTACCCTCAGTTCCTCATAAGGATTCAGCATCACGGATATTACTGAACACATCAAGTCTCCCAGTGAGCTGTCCTACTGTGGGTACAGCCTCATTCCGTTACCTGTAAAAGGATTCCCTCCATCGACAGTGACACCCCTTACTCTAGGAGTCAATAACTGTCCTGTACTTGTACTCTGCTGAATCTACATGGACAAGTGCTGCAACTGCCCTTGTAGCAGATTGACTGCTATCTGTTGCGTTTGCAAGCTTTGCTGCACTCTTGGCGCTTGCTGCTGCTGCTATATCGTTTGATTCTGAGCAACCCCATCACCACTCTGCTGTGAATGTGCAGGCATGTTTGAAGTACCCCCTCTTAAAAACTGCCCGTTTTGCATGAGCCCTTGACTTCTACACATACGAGCAAAATGCCCTGTCATCCTGCATGTCCAACATGTAGGCGGACTTCTAATCTGCCCACCCCGCATGTTTTGACCGTCATTCTGCATATTTTGAAATCCACCTTGATTGTTCTGGAAGCTTCCCTGATTATTCTGCCAATTCCCCTGATTATTCTGAAAATCTCTTCCTCGAAATCCTCCCTTTCCTCACGGAGTAAATCCATTATTACCCTGATCAAACTGCATTTGGTTATTCCCCTGCGGCATATTCGTCATCTGTTGTGAATTCGATCCATCTACACTAGTCAACATTACCCCTTCAATGGCATACTTAGACAGTTTCTTCTGTACTAATTTTGCCCCTTCACTTTTCCTAGCATCATCTTTTCCTGCAAGATTCTACAATAATGCACAATGGTCAGCTGAATCTCCGACCATGGTTTGGCTTCTATACCCACCAACTTCTTGAGCTGCTTCTGTACAGGATCTGGCAGCCCTTGGCACAATATATAATAGAACACAGGTATAGATTTTCCCCAAGATTTGCGTGTCTCCAAGGACCACTGTTCCTGAAAATTCAGAATGTAAACAGGGGGATCATCTCCGTCCTGCATCTTTTTCGTCATTATAGCTCCCATATCGGACGTGTCTGATAGAGTACTCTAAGCGCTTTCCAGATTGACAACCTACAATTATTAAATGGTGCTCCATTGTTAGCCGTGTTAAATGTAGTAACACCAGCATATCCTGTCCACGTCACACGTTATCAGCTCTCTCACCAAGTATGGCGATCATTAGACCCTTAATGTCCCCTATAGCTAACGTGTGTCCTCCCGTCACTTCATCTAACTCCTGTATCCATTTCCCAGTGCCAGAAGTTAAACTCGGAAGTTTACACCTTAAATTATGTTTATCCATCTGCGGCCACAGTATATACTGTGGTCTGGCCCCTCCTTTTTCCAATAAGGGAAACTGTGAAGCCCAAAACTCATTCTCGTCTCTCATCATTTGTCTGTCAACCACAGGGACAATACTCCCACATCGCCTTCTTCCTGGAAGCGATCTTAATCTGCTCACATAAGGCAGCAACTCCCCCCTCTCACCATGGAGTTGCCCTTTAGGTCGGTCTGACTGTGTCAATGGTTCTGACGCCCTAGGTGTAGGTATGTTTAAATCTGACTATCTGACTTCTTTCTCCATTGAAAAACATCCATCAGGACCACATACGTTCACTCTCTCTTCCCCATGAAAGGTATCTCTGTCTTCATCTGAAATTTCTTGTGCCCAACTCATGCAACTCTTCACCTCCTCATCTCTGTTCCCAGTCAATCTGTCTGGAGACAGCTCCTTATGTTTCGCACTACATGAGGCTCCCTCTGTGTCATGCCACTGAGTGCTCTCAAGTCAATATTTTTTCCCTTCCTCTTTAATTCTTTCTGGCCTCTCATTTCATGATATACTTTATCAATCACTTTCCCAATTCTCCTAGAGTCAAACTCATCCTCTGGATTTACTCTAGACGTGCCTGGTAATGACTTGTTGTCTGCGAAGAATTTCTGTATGTCCTCCCATGCTACTTCTGGTTCAGGATCCCTTATCTCCTTTTCCAGGTGATCAAGATTGCGTGCTCTCTGCCTTCTTTTACGTTCCATCCATTGCCAAATTCTCTTCATTTCCTTGCTTCCTCTCTGACTCTGTCTTCCTCTTTTTTCTTCATATCCCCTCTCTCGTTTGTCCTGGGTATCTCCTCATCCTTCCATCTCTGTATTCTCTTATCCCTTAACTTCTGTCCACCCTCTTCTATTCTTTTTTATTCTAGCCTTTCCTGCTCATCGATTGCTCTTTGTCTGTTATCACATTTTCTTTGCTCTTCTGCTCTCTCTTGTTTTCTTGACTGCCCCTCTTGATATAACTGCTCTCGTCTTTGCCTATCATTCTTTTTCGCTCCTTTGGGCCTCATTACGACCCAGGCGGTAAGTTACCGCCTGGGCCGTGACTTTACCACCATGGCGTAAACTACGTTTACGCCATGGTGGTTGGCGGACTTACCACCCCATTCCGACCTTGGCGGGGCGGTAAGTCCCCAATCCCCATTTACCCTTCCCCATTCCCATTTTTGCCCCATAGGGCATAATGGGAGCGGGGAAGGCGTTAATTACGCCACCGTAAATTACGGTGGCGTAATTAACTCCATGGTCCCTTAGCGCCATGGATTTTAACACCTGCTAAAAGCAGGTGTTAAAAGCACCATGGCGCTAGGGGACCTCGTAATTGGCGGTAAGGGGTCGGCGCAGCTAACGCTGGCGTAAACCCCTTACCGCCAGGGTCGTAATGAGGCCCTTTGTCTTTCTATCATTCCTCTCTTTCTTTATCTCTTTTATCTTGCTCGTCTTTATCTTCCCTTCGTCTTACATCCTCAATGCCTTTACCATCGATTTTAAGCAAAATGTGGCCACCCATCCATTTGTTCTGTAAGAGCGCTATCTTATCAGCTTTGTTTCTTTCTCCCTTCCAGCTCTTTATTTCTCTTCCTATATCTAGAGATGTGCTTTCTCGATCACTAATCTCTAAGGTCTCCCTCGGGACCTTAGAGATGACATCTCTCTCAGTATCTTTCTCTGCACCCTCATCACTTCTTAGCATAGGTTACTCTTATGCCGTTTTGCTATACCCCGTTGCTGCCTTAAGCTCCCTCAGTGGGTATAACCCATCATCTTTCTTGTTTTCGCCTTCTATTTCAGCCTGGGCGGGGGGAGCAGAGGGCTCCTCATCCCCCCCTCTGTGCATACAATAAGTATCCAATCTACAGGAGGCGGCTCATCTCACTCCTCCTGGCACATCTTCCAAAGCTCTAAGCTCACTAGTCCCTTGTCTAGCTTTTTTCCCGTGTATGCTGCATGCAAATATGTCATCATATGCTGCAGGACTGCCTTGGATAGTGACCCTCCTTGAGGCCACAGCATAAACATTTTGTCCGCTGTTCCTTTAACCCATTCCGCGCTGTACTGTCTAAGCTAAGGTGCATTTTTCAGCAACTGCTTGCAGAGATGCACAAGTGGAGTAATATCCTCCATTCTCAACTAGTCTATACTAAACCTGTTTGACACTCGCCTGCTTAAATCACAGATTTTGAAAATATGTTTCAGAAAAATAATACAATATGAGGGAGCACCAATCGTCGCAAGCTCCAATCCCTTGAATCACAATTTTAATTTCATCTTGCTAAAAAATAACCATCAAGTTCAATTTAAAACAATCAATTTGTTTTTTCCGTTTATGACGATATCATTTTCAAAACCACATAAAACAAACAGACAAACTCAACCGGTCACATACATCTTCTACGATCTTCTCTTTAAGGCTTGTCTTGCCCTCTAAAATACTCCATATGGAGTGTAAATTAACTTCTTTAGATTTGACTCTAATCAAATCTGTTTTCTAAGTGTTCAGCTACGGCACTTTAGGTTCAAATTTCTTCTGATATGTTTGCAAAAAACGCAGGCTAGGGCATAATCTCTTATCGTGACCTCTCTCACGATTTCTATTGCTTGGCCAAACTCAAGTCAATATCTCATTCCCCATATATATACAACACGCCTTATTCTCACATTATGTTTTATCTCGCCGCCCTCCGTTACTCAATTTTTTCTTCACTCATCACCCATATTTTTGCCAACTCACTCAGTTTTTGCTCACCGCTCTCATTTTCCTCTTCCGATTCTCGGATCGTGCGCCTTTTTTACCGCCTCTTGAAACTTCATCCTATCAGCTTCTCATAAACGTGGGAGGGGATTCTATGGAAACTAGGGGACCCGTCACACCTAGCTTGCAAGCTTTTTTCAAATTACACTAACCACTATCTGCGGGGAGCTTCACATCGTTTCAGCCAAATGGCAAAGGTCGACCAATATTTCTGAAACTCTAAAGTTTACTCATGTCGATGGCTCTGAACCATCCTCTCCGCTACCAAGTGAACTGGATTGCCCAGCCCTTTAAGATGAGTAGCAGTTACCCTGGAGATGGAGGGGATCCAGATTTTATTCATACATCAATAATCAAAACGACTCAGTTAGTTGGCAAAAGGAAGACTGTTTTAATATCAATTATCTAAAACAGGGAGAATAACGAACATCAACGAATTCGCTCGATCCTCCTACTCAAACATTCTTAGTAAAAACTGAGATCTTATAAGAAAAACTCGTCATCAATGACATTTACCTATCTGTTACTAATGTCATCTTATGTGGCAAACTACAAAAACCTATGAGTATGGGTGATTGGCACTGAGTGAACATCTAAGTATACAATCCATACTAGTCTAAAAAAGTGTGATTGGTTATTTAACATCAGGTGGGGCAACTAAGCACTCCCCTAAAAATGACCAGTATGAACGTCACTAAATGCACGACGTCTCATTGGTTTAGACAAATATAGGACCCCTAATTACAAGGTCCTCTACAATTGGTTAGCACTCTAACCTCCATCAGTACTTTTCCATCTACGTCTAGCAGCATGCAGACTGGCCATCCAAGTGCTGGTGAGCTCGCCTTAACCATTGCTTCCCACCAATTAGCATATCAATCTATCATCACCTCAGTGGTCTACTGTCAATTAGGCTTTGAAGCTGGCCTTGAGTTTGCTCTTAGCTCTGAGAAATTTAGGGAGTGAGGGCATGCTCTGCACTCGTGCGTAGGTGTGACCATCTCGTTCGTCCAATTTCATATTTCCATGTGACTAGAGACCATAAAATCGAGCCTTTTGGTGCATTTAATATTATTTTTTAATAGTCCTCTGACGTCCTCCTTGTTATGTTCATGCCTTCTGAACAGGCGTTTTGTTCTTTTACACGATTTGTATCCAATGTCAGTTCACTCCAGTTTGATAAGACCGTGGCTTCTTGGCTCATCCAGTCTCGTCTGCTGAGATTCACTATGTAATTCAATTTGCTTTTTAACTGCGACGCACGAGAAATGAGGCCTTCTTGTTAATGTCTAGAACTTCTATAATGCGTAGTGGAAACATCCATCCTTTACTTGTCCATAGGTATATATGTATATGTTGGCGCTTGCCGCAATCTATTCACTATAAGATTAAAGCTCGCTTTCAAGATTATTTTGCCTGCTTGCATTTCTTTTGCATCTGTACACGTGTAGAATGACTCAATGTCTTCATCTGTTTCAGTGGCATAAGCTTCTTCACCTTGATCCAAGATGTCACTTATCCTTGATATTTTCTTGATGCCTTATAGAATATCTGCATTGTCTGGTCTCTGCATCTCTTCTAGATATGTCATCTCAGCTTTGTGTGACGTATACTGGCGATGGTTGGTGATGTTACCATTCTTCCTTACCGTTTATCGGCTCTGCTTCTTTGGGGATTTCATTCAAATGGCCATCATATTTTCTTGTATGCAGGTATGGTTTTCTCAATGGGAACCTAGCCTCCAGGAGTCTCTTTGCTGTCTGTATTTTCACTGGTACCGCCCAGAGTCCATACTCTGCTCTTTGTTGGTTCAACTGTTCTAATCACCAGGTCCAGGTGTCATGCCTGCCAGAACCCAGTTTCCAGTGGTTGCTTGTCTCCCCTTTTAGATTGAATAAAAAACGGTATGATTATCAGAGGCTTCTAAAGGGGCTGACAGCATTTTCAAGTCAGGCACCCTTTCGAGGTCAGGCACTTTCTCAGCCCCTTTTAGTGGTCCCCTTGCATTGCTCAATGGGGGACACCTGCTTCCCCTGGGATTCCGTTACCCCCTGGTCTTGGTGGACCCCCTTACAGCCATGTTTCTGCCTTTTGGTGGGTGCCTGTATACGTTTTGCCTCCTCAGTGCTGCATTCACTTCAAAGCACTGTGTCACTGTGTCCAGGGCTTTTGACATGGTTAGGACTGTATGGGTTTGGGTAGGCCTACTGTCGCCTTCCCCACTTCTTCAACTTTTTCAAATTTGTAGCATCCTCACACCTGTGGCAATACTCACCCCATCACAGTCAATATGAGAGCATGTTATTTAGCTGGATATCTATGGAGATTCTCTTGGTGCAGCAGTAGGCCTCCAGGTCTTCTTCTGCTTTGGCACAGTGAGCCGGGCATAAAGGCACGCGATCAGCTGACTTAGCCAATGCCAACCTGCCTATTTGATGCCAAGAGTGGTATACCCTCCATCTTGCAGATAATGACTAAGGTCTGGTCCTGTCCCCTCACGGCATTTGCGTACTGTACAATTTCTGCAGACATGTAGATTTTGGCCTTTTGATACACCAAATTTTGGACTCTCCAGATGAAAGCTGGAGAATTGTATGAGAGTATTCTTATTTGTTGGTTTCTGATATAAATCAGTAATCTATTTGTCTTGTGAAATATTAATATTCAGATCCAAAAAGCAATGCTTTAGTGGCCAGTTTGCATTATAAACTTAATTGTGCTGTCTTCAGGATTAAGATGTGCAACACATTGTGACATGACGTCTGCATCTCGCTACTCATGAAACACATAATTGATGTATCTTTTTCGATTTATGATATCAGATACAAAGGGATTTTATTGGGAATCTATTAATGCCTCTTCGAAATAACAAATATAAAGATTGGGAAAATCTGGCACTAATGTGTCGCACTTCCTTCTGCATTGTGTCTGTTGGTAAAAATGGTTCTTTAGGCATAGTGATATTTTCAGCGAGGGATATGTCTGTTAATTGCACAATGAAGTCTACTGGTTGTAGGATAAGTGTAGGACAGATAGTCAACAAAGTTTCAATCGCTCATTGAGAGGCCCAATAGTGTACACTGTTCCACTGTGACCAGGATATCAGCCCTCAATACAAAATGAATGTCCTCTCCTGAATGAATCATGGCCATAGAGTCTTTCATGGATGAACGGATATTAAGTATGCAGTCTCTAACTAAATAGTCAAAGTACATTAGCAGAGGTTCTAGAATGGAATTTGTCGCTGAAATAGTGGGACATCTCCGAGGCACCTCTATGTTTTTGTGAACCTTTGCTAAAATATAAAATGCTGGTGTAGTTGGATGTATTTTGTGTATACATGGTTGTTTTTGTTATGTAATCCATCCTGCTTCCATTGTTTCTTCTGTAGATTGGTTAAGCAACTGAGATAGTATTTTTGCCAAATCGTGGTTGAATTACTAGGTCATTGAGAATTCAGGCAATTTCTTTGTCAAACATTGCTGTATCCGTGATCACCACCCCACCCCCTCCCATATGCAAGCTTTATGGAGATATCTTCTTGTAAAGTCTTTAGCACTTCCAGAATTCTATTTTCAAAAGGGATTACCCAAGGAGGAATCAATGTTTTTGAATGAATGTTGAACGAATATAGACTTAGATGGAGGTCTGAATTTAGTACTACTTGTTTGCAGCATTTTTTCAGATTACCCAAAAATAAATTCAGTGCAATCAATCAGCAAGAAATCTGTACCTCCATTTTCATCTAATAGTTCGTATTTGAATAATATAACAACGTGGAGACCTTTTACTTAGTCGTTGAATTTCTTCTAATCAAAACATAATTGGCCTCATGACAACCCTGGCGTTGGACCATGGTGCTATTAGCACCATGGTCCATGCCGGATTCCGCCCTGGTGGATGGCGGATTTACCGCCCCATTCCAAGGTTGGCGGGGCGGTAAATCCCCATTCACCATGGCCCCTTCCCCATTCCCATTTTTGGCCCATAGAGCTCAATGGGAATGGGGAAGGCGCTAATTACGGCACCGTAAATTACGGTGCCGTAATTAACACCAAGGTCCCTTAGCGGGTTGGACTTTAACGCCTGCAAAAAGCAGGCGTTAAAGTGTGAATCGGGCGTTAAGGGTTTAACGGCGCCACAGCCTTTTACGGCGCTGTTAACCCCTTAACGCCAGGGTTGTAATGAGGCCCAATGTGATAAATTGAAAGTTGGGGTTTTGCATGCCTTGTCTGGTGTTCATCGCACTGCCCTGTGTGGGAACTTGCCCCTGCCCCTATGCCTCTCCTCCCTCTGCATTGGAGAAACTGTTGTTGACATACATGTTGGGCAGTAGATCATCTGACTCAAATATGCAGGAGGAGTATTAGCAATCTGAGAAATGTACACAGTTTTGGCAAATCTCGAAATGACTTCCCTGGTTGTATCCAGTGTTGTGATGCGCCTGCTTCTTCTGCATCCTTAAGAAAGGATGCATTGTTTCCTCGTTATGGGTTGATATCGCTTTTTTTTTAGCTACTTTGTTGCCAAATATAAATTATTTAAAATTAGCTATCTCTTCATTTAGTTTATCAAGCTTTAAAAACATATGCAATCACTATTTACTTTGAGGTTTTGTGCCTGTGCTTTTATCTATATTGCTTGTTTTCTGCATTTCTCATCTGTGGTATCTTTCAGGAAGATAATGCCATCCTGGATACATTTATTTCCGAGTCCACTCCAGATGAGTTTACATTTTGGATTGTGTTTTAATACTCATGTGATACACTTTACCTGGAGTTCCTCTGCAAAGATAAAGTACTTCAGTTATTCAGGCATTAAGGTTCTGTGCACACATTTTAAAAAAAAAATGTTATTCTTTGTTAGCAAAACTTGTCTCTGTCAAAGAGGTAGGTTAGGGGTTTAGATCTATTTTCTCCAAACATTAGCAGATCATGTTCTCAATTTTAGTGGTAATGAGTATAGCTAAAAAGCACCTGACACTAGTCTAGGTATCATCCACAACTTTTAACATATGGTAAAACTTGGGTACTCTGTAATCTCAGTGACAGACTGAGAAACCTCCTCAGACAAAACGATGCACCAATACACAATACAAAAAAGAGCGCAACCACTAACTAAGGTGTAGATTGCCTAGATATCTAGATCTGTCTTGTTCTGTAAGAAATACTGGGGCTGGTCCATGTTCTGGAGTTGCTCTGCTCCCAAACCTACCAATTCCTACGCTTGTGCTGCCGTTTCATCTATCCCAGCTGCCTGAAATCATTTGTTGACCTCTGGATGGCCTTTGCCCAAGATGAACTTTTCAGATAGGCCTAGCAGAACAACAATCACATCTTTTATAGTTCTTTCCATGTACTGCCAAATCCAGCTGGGACTTCATATAAGCTTTGTGGTATCTGTCACATCCAGGCAGGGGTGGCGGGTTTGGAATCGCTGGCGTTACGGTCCACCATAGCGTTTCCCATCACGTTCTTCCTTTCCGCCTGCACCGTTCTAGTTGTTGCACGCGTACGTAGCCGGAAGTATTTAAGCCTTCACTTCCTGGTTACGAACGCGTTGCAACGTTTCCAAGTTTCTTCCTGTGTTGCCGTCGCTCTCTTAGTGTACTTGTCGCTCGATTACTTTTTGCCTTCCCTTCTTTTCCTTGCAGTTCTTCTCCTTTTGTTGACATCGCTTCCCTTCTGCTGTTGTTCCCCCTTGGTAACCTTCCTCCTCCTTTTCTCCCTTCTCTTTTCTTTCTGTTTCGTTTCCCCTCTTCCTTGCCTGTTTTACCAGTATTCTTTTCTTACCTCGATTGAGTATTCCTTCCCTGTTCCTTTCGTACATGCTGTGTATCAGACCTCTGCCTACCATATGGATTGCCTCTGCTTAGCCCTTGGTACCTTTCAGTCAGCTGTGTTCCCGAACTCTGCTTGTCTCACGGATACCCTTTGCTTAGCCCTTGGTACCTTTCAGTCAGCTGTGTTCTTGAACTCTGCTTGTCTCACAGATTGCCTCCACCTAGCCCTTGTACCTACCTGGCAGCTGTGTACCAGAACCCTGCCCGTTTAACGGATTGTCTTTGCCATATTTTTGTGATACTTCAACCATCTTTGAATTGTACTTGAACAATTCTGCGGGTATCCAATTGCCCCGTATCTCCATTCTCAACCAGAGCCAACCACTTGAACCTGTTCTTCAGTCCCTTGAAGGAAGTCTCGGAGGGGTTTTTTGTGCCATCGACTTTTTCCCCTATTAGGCATTCCCGGAGGGGTTACCCCGTTACACCTTTTACAGTGACACGGTGGCATCCTTCCGAGGACGTCCATATCTTCATAAAAAAAAGGAGAGGCCTACAAGCCACAAGAAAGGGAAATCCAAGAAGAAGGTGGAAGGTGAGGAGTCGGGGGAAGGGGGTGAAACTGAGTTGTCTTGCGAAGAAGAGGATTTTACCGACTTTTGTGACAGTTTGCAACGCCCACAAGAAACTGAGATGGCCACTCCCCAGCAAGTGCAGGAACTTGTAGCCACTGTTCAAAGCCAAAATTTGGAAGTACAGAACCTCAAGGCCGCTAATACAGCGTTACAGCAGCGAATTACGGAAAGAGAACAACCCTCTACAGACCTACCGTCGCTTCCATTAGTATCGGGCAAGTTTGATGGCTCACCTAAACGAGTAAAAGAATTTCTGGATGCCTGCAATCTTCACTTCTTTTTATTGATTAAACACTTTTATTGGTTTTGTTGCATAATACACAAAAAACAATGACCCTGAAGGGGTCCAGCAACCACAAACATCACAAAAGAACATAAGGTCCAGATTTCAGTAACGTAAGGTTATGTTAGCGATTACATGTACACTCTTACATTTCATTTACATTCCGGCCACAGGCCTGTGTTATACAAAAGTCTTATTGTGCGTTCTCCCACTTTTCCCAGATTTTCCCCGCTTTCCCAGGACATCCTCTGGCTGCATATACTCTTCGCTCCATCGCAATGCATGCGTCTACATCATCTATCCATTATGCATGCTCAGGGGTTACACCCGAACCCCATAGCTTGGCAATGTTGCGTTTGATCAGTGCCGTGTTGGTTGCAAAACAGTAGCTTATCAGTGCGAGACATTTCACCCTCGTCCTCGACACCCAGCAACATCAATTTCGGATCTCTGGGCACGATCCGACCCAGTGCCTTAGTAAGTGTGTCGCAGCAGCGTTGCCAGTATAGCGTGATGTGCGGACAGTCCCATATGATGTGGAAAAAGGTGCCCTCTTCCTGGCAGCAGCGCAGGCAATTCGGATCTGTGGTTTCACCCCATCGGTACAATGCGACCCTTGGATAGTAAATTCTATGCAGGATTTTGAGCTGGACAAGGCGTAATCTGGCCGAAATGGCAGTTTCCCTCGGGTACATTAGGATCGTTATCCAGTCTTCAGGCAGTATCTCTCCCACATCCCTTTCCCACTTAGACTTTAGACTCGATAGCTCTGGTGTGGCAAATGAGGTGAGAATATTATACATCACTGAGGTGATTTTGGTGTCTATGCTATCTAGGACCAGGTTCCTCTCTATGGGAGTGCAGTCTGCCATGTCACGCAGGTCAGGCAAGTGCCGCTGTAGGGCATGACTTAATTGCGTATGTCGGTATCGGTCAGTGACAGGGAGGTTGAACTCATCCACCAACCCCTCAAATGCCACAATTCCCCCATCCCGAATCACATCCCCCACTTTTGTTAATCCCGCAGTTATCCAATTCCGCCATTTTGGGATCCTGCCCAGCTCAGGGATGTGTTTATTTGCCCACAGTGGCTGTACCGGTGTGGCTTTCCCTTCCCAGTTTATATGTTCATGCGCCTCTGCCCAGATTAGTGCCCGGTGAGCAGCCATTGTTTTGGTGGTGTTGGTATTAGTTTTCTGGTATAGGGAATCTAGTGGGGTTATGCTCGCTCCATCTAGGGTGTCGGATTTAATGTGAGGTTGCGAGGGATTTCCGTGTAATAGGTCATTTATTACTGCCATCTGACTCGCCCAATAGTACGTCTGTATACGCGGCAATCCTATGCCTCCCTCCCAGATGGAATGCTGCAGGGTGTGGAGCGCTATTCTCGGGTGTCCATTGTTCCAAAGGAGTTTCCGGAGGATTCTGTCGATTCTGTGAAACTCCCGTCTGGGGATTTGTAACGGGGCATTTTGGAGTATGTACAGGAATCTAGGCAGTGCCATCATTTTAAATAGTGCTGCTCTCCCCAGTAGGGTCAGTGGAAGGGCGTCCCAATGTTTGACGTCCTCTGCAAAGCGGTTTATGATTGGGTGGAGGTTTTTCTCTACATAATCGTTTAAGTTTGTTGTTATCTGAACCCCCAGGTATCGAAATTGGTTAACTTCTATATGAAAGGGGCAATTCTGTATCCCTATGTTACCCATCTCTTTCAATGGAAACAGTATGGATTTCGACCAGTTTACCCTCAAACCACTAAAAGATTCGTATTCCTTCAGTAAGCGTATTACTGTAGGACAAGAGGTTATGGGGTCTGATAGATACAGGAGCAGGTCATCTGCATATAATGAGACCTTATCCTCCCAATCATCTGTCCACCGGAAACCCTTCCACATTTGTGATTCTCTTAACAGAATCGCCAATGGCTCTATGGCAAGCGCAAAAAGCATTGCAGACAAGGGGAAGCCCTGTCGTGTCCCCTTGCCCAATCTAAATGGCTGCAAGAGCCACCCATTTACTCTGGTCATGGCCTCTGAGGACTTGTATAGCAGCTGCACCCATCCCAGGAATTGGTCACCGAAATCCATTCGACACATTATTTCCCACAGTGGTGGCCAGTGCACCGAGTCGAAGGCTTTCTCAAAGTCTATTGTTAATAGCGCCAAGGGACCCTGCAGGAGGGAGGATTTTTTGAGTGCAGCGTGCAGTCTGTGTATATTCATACGCGTAGACCTCTGGGGCATAAAGCCGCACTGGTCTGGATGTATCAGTGACAGGATAACTTTCTGCAGTCGATTTGCTAATGCTTTCGCCAGGATCTTGGTTTCAGTGTTGATTAGCGAAATCGGCCTGTACGAACTACATTTCTCTGGGGGCCTATCTGGTTTGGGGATCACTATTATGGTTGCTCTCCGTAGGTCTGGGGGGAGCTGTCCCTGCTCCATCGAGTGTGTGTACATCTGCAGGATATGTGGAAGTATCGCACTTGGTTCTATCCTTTTCCATGTCTCCACCGGGAAACCGTTCGGCCCTGGTGTTTTCCCAGGGTGTAGTTGTGACATGGCCAACCCTAGCTCCTCTTCAGTAATGGTTGCCTCCAGTAGTTCTCTCTGTGCGCCCGTTAGGCTAGGGAGGGTAATCCCATTTAATAGGGAGAGGTTGGTGGGGGCTTCCGGTAACCCATAGAGTGTCGCATAGTAAGCTGCGAAACCTTCTGCAATATCCTGATCTGTCCACAGCGGTTCCGAATTATCGGGTTTGATCATCCTGACCTGTTTATACCCTTCATCCCTGTGCTCCAGCCAGGCTAACATTTTACCCGCCTTATCTCCAGTCTCATATAATCTGGCGCGCATCGTAGTGTGTGCCTGTTTAGCGTTGTCGAGGGCTACATTGTGCATTTTATTTTGGGCAAGGACCAGTGCTCGGTTCGTTTCAGGCAGGTCTCGCGCCAGTTGTGCGTGCTCTGCACGTTCCACCTGTTCTTCAGCCTCTTTTACTTTTTGTATTTGAGCTTTTTTGTGCGCCGTTGTCCAGGAGATAATCTCTCCCCGCAACACCGGTTTATACGCTTCCCATAACAATCCTGGGTTATCGATTGACCCTGCGTTTAATTCAAAGTAATTGATTGTAGTTTCTTGAATGCGTTCTACAAGCTCCGGGAAGCCTAAGTAATAGTTGTTAAGGCGCCATGAAGGTGGAGGGATTGGCCTTGTCATTGATAGTTCTATTAGTAGGGGCGAGTGGTCAGAGATGCCACGCGGCAGTAGGGTGGCGTTAAGTACTCTATGCACCTCTGTGGTTGGAACGAAAAAGTAGTCAAGTCTAGAGAGTGATGCATGGATGCCCGAGTGGAATGAGTATTCTCGATTCTCGGGGTGAAGGTCGCGCCACACATCCTTCAGCCCCAGTGCTGATGTGAAGGTGGCTAGCCTTGTGTGAGTGTCAGGATTCCTGCCCCTTAGGTGTGTGCGGTCCATTTCCAGGTTCATAACATCATTAAAATCGCCACCGAGAATTAGTGTGTCTGAGGAGTCCTGCATTATCAGGGGAGTTATCTCTTCTATGAGATTTGGCAACAATGTGGGTGGTGCGTAAATGGCTAGTATTGTTATGGTTTGAGTCCATAGGGTTCCTGTCATGTGCACGAATCTGCCTCCTGTGTCCTGTGACACATTGGAAAGTGTGAGCGGCAGCTTCTTGTGGATCAGTATGAGGACCCCTCTTGAGCCTGAAGTAAAACCTGAGTGCAGTGCTGTGCGATAGTTACCACGTTTAAATAGATTGCATGTGGTGCCCGCCAGGTGTGTTTCTGTGAGCAACGCCACATCCGGCGCTTGCCTGTTTAACGCTTCGGTGACCAATCTGCGTTTTGTCCCACTACCCAACCCATTGACATTCCATGTCAGGAGACGTAGTGATTTTGTATCAGATCCAGCACTCGTCATCTGGGTGGGGGGTGGGTTACTGTTGGGCAGTATATGTAGGATTCCGGGAAGGAACTCAGTCTGTTGTTTCGCCGTGTGGTGCGGATTCGTAGGAGTGAGTGTTTAGTGTTGTCGGACCATACATAAACAGAGATAAAAACAAAACCCAAAGCAAAAACCAGAACTCCCCCTCCCCCCAGCTCCGTCCCTCGTTCCCCTGGAGGCATCTACTGCCTCGGTAGTATGTAGTGTTACCTGACCCCCCTCCCTATACTCCCACCCAACCTGGAGTATCTGTCGCCCGAAATTTAAACAGAGCAAGTAAACCTTAACTAAGCCACCCTCAGTGGCACATGAACTTCGTAAACTTCACAGCACCTGTCCGTGGTGCTGTCGCAGACTTCTTAGTTTTAGTCTTAGTCTTAGCTCGTGGGGCGGGTGGCTGTTCGGCTACTGGCCTGATTGTATTCCGTGAGTAGATTGGCGTGGGGAGCGAGAAATTAGTGGTGCTCCTAGGTTTAGTAGCCTTGGCATTCTGCCCAAAACTGCACCCATTTCATATTTCTTCCCGCAGCGGATTTCCTGGTTGTGGCCTTGCTGTTGGCCTTGTTCTGGCGGTTGTTCTGGGCGAAGACTATTGCGTCTATCCCTCCCTCTTCCCTCCTTGTTCCAGTTCCCTTCTATGTGCCGTTCGGCCTAGTTCCACGCCTCACTGAGGTCGGTGAAGTGCATGGTCGTGCCCCCATGGAATATCTTGAGTTTTGCAGGGAAAAGCAGTCCATATTTGACCCCCATTGATTGCAGGCGTTTCTTGAGCGGGTCAAATGACTGTCGTGCTTTCTGTACCTCCCTGGTGAAATCGGGGAAAAAGGCTATTTTCGATCCGTTGAATGTGACCGTGCCCTTCGATCTTGCCAGTTGGAGTACAGTGTCCCTATCTCTATAGTTAAAAAATCTGGCAATTACTGTGCGTGGTGGAGCACCTGGTGTCACTTTGCCAGCTGGGATACGGTGGGCCCGCTCGATAGAGAAGAATTTAGAGAATGACTCTCCGTCATAGATATTCGCCAACCAATCCTCAAGGAAGAGTTCCATGCATTCCCCTTCGGCTTTTTCCGGCAGGCCGATTATGCGGATATTATTGCGCCGGGATCTACCCTCGCTATCGTTCACTCTTGCTTCCATGGTCTTTACCCGTGCTAGCATACTCGTCACTTGCCGATTTACACCTCGCAGGCCATCCTCGGTTTCAGAGATTCGTGTCTCTGCCTCTCCCGTACGGGAGGTCAGCTTTTGCAGATCATGGTGCAACAGGGACACGTCTGCACCAATACTATCCATCCTTTTTTCCATCGAGGTCCTGGAGTTGGTAATGGCGCTCATGATGTCTCTTAGGGAAATATTGTCCACATGATCTGGGTTGACCGACTGTGGCCTCTCTGGTGAGTGGGATGCTGGCATGGCTGCATATTGCTCGATCCTGCTCTGTGTGGATGTTTTCCTGGGCTTATCCTTACCCATTTTCTGCTTGTTGGGGTACTGGTGTAGTATGCTGATGTCTGGTCCCGGACGAGGGGGGTCCGCCAGGCGCTGGGGGTAGGCACTATTGGTAAGTTATTGATGGTGGCGCCGGGCACGTTGCGACCAGCAGGTATTTATGCTCGTGCTAACTTTACAGTTCCCTTGTCCAAACAATGTCTATTAGCCACACATTTAGCAGCTCTGAAGGTCAAGATGGTGTAGGTGCGCGTGTTTGTGAAATGCGAATTGGTCACAGCTTTATAGCACCCACCGGGGCCCTGTGGTTCTGTCCCTTGGTAGCAGCCACATGCACTGGGCAGCACGCCGCTGTGGCAGGGTGTCGCAGGCTGGGCGCCACCGGGCCTGACACCAGTCTGCGTCGTACTCCGCTGGGTGATCTCTCTAAAGGGAAGGATGGTTTTCAAAGGGGTCGCTTTCAGAGTTTCAGTAGGGGTTTACGACTTTTCCTTCGTTATCAGTGCTGGGGCACTTGTTCGTAACAATGTGGGGTCGCCTGTTGTGTCCCAGAAGTGAGAGGAGGTTCACAGCCCAGGTTGTCAGCAGGCGCCGGTAGGGATCGCGGCCCCGGCTGGAGGGCCTTCGCCCGTGGGGGGTTGGGGGGTGGGTCGCCAGCACTCTCTATCCCACCTTCCCCACTCCTTACCACATCGCCGGATGTTCCAGGTCTCGAGTAGCGGGTCTGCGTCTCCGGTTGCAGGGGGCACGCTAGTCGGATCGCCCGCCGGTGCACCGTGTGTCTTCTTCAGCGCCAACACTGACACGCCAAGCGTCCCACTCCGGGCCCGCTCCAGGCCCCCGGATCGAAAGGGTTCTCGCGCAGCTAGAGGCGCTTGCCATGCTCTCGCGGCGGGCAGGCGAGCTGCACCTGCGATCGCCGCACCGCCTTACCGCCGTGGTCAGGATATTGTCTGCAGAGCCCGCTGGAGCTGTTCCTGGTGTGCGCCCATGGCGGAGGAGATCGTTGTTTCCCTCTCGGCCGTCAGCTAGTGCGCGGTCGCAATTATGGCGGCCATCTTGGGCTCCGCGCTTGTTACGGTTCCTGTAACTTCCACTCGATCGGGACGGCGATTCCCTTTACGGATTTGCGTCGGAGCACCACGATTCGGTGCAGGAAAGTCTCACACACCGCTGGAGTATTTCAGGGTTCAGCACGGATATATATTTAAGCAGGATTTTGGCAGGATAAGGCCAGTGGCGTGGGAGCAGCACGGGCTCATGTCCTCATCGGATGGCTGCTGGCCACGCTCCCCAATCTTCACTTCTTGTTCGACCACAAACCTTTGCTTCAGATCAAGCCAAAGTGGGGTTTATGATTACTCACATGAGGGGTAATGCCCTGGCTTTGGCCACCCCCCTGGTAAATCAACCCGATCCTGTTTTGCAGGATTATAGCGCCTTCAAGACTCTACTACAGCAGACCTTTCTGCGCACGGAAAGTAAGTTTCTTGCATCCGAAGATCTCCTGGATATCTGACAAGGAAATTTCGACTTGTTGACCTACATCACCACCTTCAAACAAATAGCTGCGGAAGCTGGATGGCAGGAACAGGCCCAATATGCCATTTTTCAACGAGGTTTGAGAGAGGATCTCAAAGATGAGCTGGCACGTATTGCTCGCCCATCCTCTTTTGCCGATCTCATCACTGCTACCCTCCGGGTCGACTTCCGACTGTCAGAACGGCGAGACGAAAAGAAAAAGACCAAGTTCTACGGACCCCCTCTTCTGGAAACCCAGTCCCCTACTTCTTCGCCACCTTCACACCAAAGTAAAGAGGAACCTATGCAAATTGGTACTGCTCGAGCCCCGCTCACTCCGGAGGAACGTAAGAGACGACGGGATGGCTGTTTATGTATGTATTGTGGAGCATCCACCCATTTGCTACGTGACTGCCCAGAAGTTCCTCCTAGACGATCGGGAAACGATCGCGCTCGGTAAGTGTTAGGACTCACTTCCGAGGGGCCATCCCAAGTCCTTACACAACTGTTATGCTTGATCTAAAATGACGCTGGTGCGCAATGTATTCTGGGAGCGCTCGGAGCCATGATGGATATTTACTTCATGCCGCAGTGAAAAGCTGCACACATTTTGCTGAGTGTTAGATTCACGGTGCTGAGAAAACATGCTTTCCAAACCTGGTATGCGGTCAAGAACATTTCTGCTGGGAAAGCTAACTTTGTTATGGTTTGCTACTGTTCTCTGTGGAGCGTGTTTTTTAGAGAACTGAGGCACTGCGCTTCTTGGGGGGAGCTCTCGATTGACCCAGCTGGCAACCGACGGCTGTTCCTCAACTGCGCAAGTGCAATTTCCAGAAGGTTCGAGAATTGACTCCCCTTTGTGGAGTGTGCATATATGCGGAAGCCCGGAGGTGGTCAGGTGAGACTTCAGCCGGAGAAGGATGCTTACGTCCGGCCTTCCTGTGAGCTGTGGTGCTCTCGGCTTGGCTGTTCCCGGGGTCTTCCAGCCGCTTCTGGCCGAGATGAGGAATCCTGTTACGCTCACGGTGCTGTATTTCCTTTTGAATTCTTAATTTCTTCTGTGATTCATGTCCATATTATTTTTGTGAGTTATTTCTATGTATTTCTAAGCTTTGAATAAATAGCCGTATAAGAGCTGATTATCTTCTAAGAGTGCGTGGCTGTGAGTTATTGCGTCTGTCTAAGTTCAAAGTATTTGCTCTATAATTGCATTGGTGATTTATGTTTGTTCCGTGTACTTTGGGGAGAGCAATACAACAACTCTTTCTGTGTCTTCCTCGGGGATACCGGAAGATTCCCGACTCATGGTCCTTACTGTTACCTTAAAGCTGGGGAACACTGAGGTTATCTTTCAGGCCTTACTCGACTGCGGGGCAGCCGGCAACTTCATCGACACCCTATGGGCAGAACAGAAGGGTATACACTGAGTGGATAAACAAGAGGATCAGAAGGTGGAAGGCATGGATGGAGAGTCTTTAAGTTCTGGAATGATTACCCACACCACGGAAGAACTCACCCTACTCATACAGCAACATTCTGAAAGAATTTCCTTTGACATCATTCGTGCAGCCCACTTTCCCCTCATATTGGGAATAGGTTGGCTTCGAAAACACAACCCTCACTGGGCAAAAAACCTACTAAACTTTCAATCTGCATTCTGTAAGGCTGAATGTCTACCAGAGCCAAGATTCGAGATAGTTCAGACCTCAAGTAACGGCGAACCCAGAACCGTTCATTGTCTTCCGCATCACCTCCAGGAATTTACTGAGGTAGTGACTGAAAAAACTCCTATAGAGCTTCCTCCACACAGACTGGAAGATTGTTGTATCGACATCACTCCTGGGGCTCTGGTGCCCTTCTGTAGGATGTTTCCTTTATCCCTGAAAGAGAGACATTACCTCAGAGATTACCTGGATAACAATTTAGCCAATGGATTAATCAGGCCTTCGAGATCTCCTGCTGGGGCCTCCTTGTTTTTTATCCCCAAGAAGGATTCACAAGAACTGAGACCCTGTATTGACTATAGGGGATTGAACAAAGTAACCATTAAGGATCGATACCCAATGCCTCTGATAGCTGAAATCATTCAAGCCGTCCAGGGTGCCACTGTATTCACCAAGCTAGATTTAAGGAAGGCCTATCATCTGCTCCGGATTCAGAAAGGAGATGAGTGGAAGACGGCGTTCAGGACTCCGTTTGGGCTGTATGAATACCAGGTGATGCCCTTTGGGCTAGTTAATGCCCCTTGGGTCTTTCAGTGCTTTATGGACCGTCTTTTTTCCGATATACTGTGTCAGACCACCATTGTATATCTCAATGATATCCTGGTGTATTCCAATACTATGGAAGAGCATGAAGAACACGTCAAAGAAGTTTTCCGGAGATTAATAGACAATCATCTCTCATTTAAACTCAACAAATGTGTGTTCTCTGCCACCTTCATTCCTTATTTGGGATTCATTCTATCCAGTCAAGGCATTACTATGGACCCTTGCAGGGTGACTGCCATCCTAGAGTGGCCTTCTCCCAAATCCATCGAGGACATACAGAGGTTTCTTGGCTTGGCGAACTTCTATCGGAATTTCATCTCCAATTTCTCTCAAAGGATAGTTCCCATTACCACCCTGCTCAAGAAATCTTCAACCACGGTTAGATGGTCTACAGAAGCAGAAGACAGCTTTCGCAACCTTAAAGAAGCCTTTTCGTACAGCTCCCATCCTTCTACAGCCTGACCAAAGCCGACCTTTCATTGTTGAGACAGATGCCTCAGCATCTGCCATTGGGGCCGTCTTATTGCAAGAACATCAAGGATTGGAACACCCCATTTCTTATTATTCCTAAACACTCAACGCTAGCCAAAAGAACTATTCAGTCATAGAACGCAAGCTCTCAGCAAGGAAATCGGCCTGTTTAGAGTGGCGCCATTTACTGCAAGGAGGCGAACACCGTTTTACCCCATCCGAACCGACCACAAAAACCTGAAAGTACTAAGGCAATTTGAATGCTACAATACACGACAGGCACGTTGGGCCCACTTGTTTGCCCAGTTTGATTTTGATATCACCTACATTCCCGGGCATCAGAATCTGGTGGCAGATTCTCTTTCTCGCCGAGGAGATTATATATCCGAATCAGATCACTCCCGAGAATTGATGTTTCCTCTTACCAAGTGGGTTGGAGTGCTATCCACGTTTTTGAGGCAGGTGAGAGAAGCTTCTGGAGGTCAATTTGAAATGGAGAAACATTCTAAGGACATCGAATACGACATCAAAGACGGCCTCTATCTTGTAAAGGGTAAATTGTATTTGCCCACACCAACTTTTCGGAAGTTGGCCTTAAATTGGTGTCATGATTCCGAGATGGCTGGTCATAGAGGTACCAAGGGCACTTTGGAGTATTTGCAAAGACATTTCAACTGGCCAAGTATGAGAGATGATGTGGTTCGTTATGTACAATCTTGTGCAGTCTGTCTTCGTAACAAGGGTTCACGCCAAAGGCCGGTGGGACTATTGGAACCCTGTGACGTTCCTAATGGACCTTGGAGTGTCATCTCAACCGATTTCATCGTAGACCTGCCTCAATCTAAAGGATGTACTTGTATCATGGTGATGGTCGATTCCTTTACTAAAATGGCACACTTCTCCCCCTTACCGGGGGTTCCGTCGGCTGCTGGTTTGGTCGAAGTATTTATCAAAGACATCTTCCACTTCCATGGCGTACCTACGAAGATTATCTCTGATCGGGGAAGCCAATATACTTCCCGATTTTGGAAGGACCTATGTGGCCGACTAGGAGTCGAGAGAGCTTTGACATCCGGGTTCCATCCTCAATCCAATGGACAGACGGAACGTCTCAACGGAACCCTTGAACAGTATTTGGGATGCTTTGTAAACCTCCAACAGGACAATTGGGTCACCCTTCTACCCCTAGCAGAGTTTTCTTATAACAACTCTTTTCACTCTACTCTCGGACTGAGTCCTTTCTTCTGTACTTATGGCTATCACCCGCGGTCTATTCTACCTATTTCTGACTTACCCACCAGCTTGCCTACAGTGGATTCCACTCTCGCCATTCTTCTGGATGTCCATATGCAGGCTAAAAAGAATCTCAGTGAGGCCCAAGAACGCTACAAATTACAAGCCGACAAACATTGTCGCCCGGTTCCTGGATGGGGGTGGGTTCTCGGGTGATGTTGCCCACTAGATACTTACCACGTTGGGCTCACCCCTCCAAGCTTTCCCCTAAGTTTTTAGGGCCATACAAGATCACACATATAATCAATCCGGTGGCTTTCAGATTAAAACTACCTAAAAGCCTTCGTAGGGTACACCCAGTTTTTCATGCTTCTCAACTGAAACCTTTTCACGAGGGCACTTAGGCTCGTCATCCCAAAAGACCTCCTTTGCACACAGATTCTACCCAGGAGGAATATGAAGTGGCCCAGATCTGCGATTCTAGATACCGCAGAGGTAGATTGGAATATCTAGTGCGGTGGAAGGGGTATCCTTGGTCAGAAAGTTCCTGGGAACCCACCTCTTACATCCATGCCCCACTCCTAGTTCGCAGATTCCATTTCCTTCATCCTGGCAAACCTGGGGGAGGCCACCTTCGGAGGGGGCATACTGTCACATCCAGGCAGGGGTGGCGGGTTTGGAATCGCTGGCGTTACGGTCCACCATAGCGTTTCCCATCACGTTCTTCCTTTCCGCCTGCACCGTTTTAGTTGTTGCACACGTACGTAGCCAGAAGTATTTAAGCCTTCACTTCCTGGTTACGAACGCGTTGCAATGTTTCCGGGTTTCTTCCTGTGTTGCCGTTGCTCTCTTAGTGTACTTGTCGCTCGATTACTTTTTGCCTTCCCTTCTTTTCCTTGCGGTTCTTCTCCTTTTGTTGACATCGCTTCCCTTCTGCTGTTGTTCCCCTTGCTAATCTTCCGCCTCCTTTTCTCCCTTCTCTTTTCTTTCTGTTTCTTTTCCCCTCTTCCTTGCCTGTCTTACCAGTATTCTTTTCTTACCTCGATTGAGTATTCCTTCCCTGTTCCTTTCCTACCTGCTGTGTATAAGACCTCTGCCTGCCATACGGATTGCCTCTGCTTAGCCCTTGGTACCTACCTGTCAGCTGTGTACCAGAACCCTGCCTGTTTAACGGATTGTCTTCGCCATATTTTTGAGATACTTCAACCATCTTTGGATTGTACTTGAACCATTCTGCGGGCATCCAATTGCCCCGTATCTCCATTCTCAACCAGAGCCAACCACTTGAACCTGTTCTTCATTCCCTTGAAGGAAGTCTCAGAGGGATTTTTTGTGCCATCGGCTTTTTCCCCTATTAGGCATTACCGGAGGGGTTACCCCCGTTACACCTTTTACGGTGACACAGTGGCATCCTTCCGAGGACGTCCATATCTTCATAAAAAAAAAGGAGAGACCTACAAGCCACAAGAAAGGGAAATCCAAGAAGAAGGTGGAAGGTGAGGAGTCGGGGGAAGGGGGTGAAACTGAGTTGTCTTGCGAAGAAGAGGATTTTACCGACTTTTGTGACAGTATCCATGGTGTTTCTGGTGGTGCTTGACTGGCTCAACAAGGACCAGGTCAGATCAGATGGCTGTCTGTCGGCTGCCAGAGTCAAGCATGGCCAGGACATTCTTCTATCTAAGGTGATTGGAAGGTAGAATGATCAGCCCAGTACACCTTGATGCAAAATCTCTGTGTCTACAGTTATTATTTGTTCCCCTCTAACAATCAATGGTGGTCATCTTCTTCCATAAAGTCGGTACACAATAACTGGCAACCATCCATTCAGGAGAAGGCAGGGTGGGAGATAAGGAACCCAGATGACTCGGAGTTCCACATGGATAGAACCTCACTATGGGTCTTTCAACTATGACTGGGGCCGGCATCTGTGACTCCAGATTGGAAGGGTGACTTGGAAGAGGTACAGTTTTGTGATTTATAATTTCTTCGTGCCCAGGTGAATCCAAAATCCCCACCAGGTTTCCCTTTTGGGCGATAGGTGTTCTGAATAGTTTGAGAATCTGTCTGCACTGCGCTGACCTCTGGTGGCTGTCCGAATTTGGTGTTCTGAATAGTTTGAGAATCTGTCTGCACTGCGCTGACCTCTGGTGGCTGTCCGAATTTTCAGCTGAAGGGTTAGTTGGTGGAGATGCCACGTCAGTTGCTGTAAATAGAGAGACAAAGGATGTAGGACCTGCATGAGAACCAGTTATTCCTTTAGATCCTCAAGGGTTTTCTTGCACAAACACGTCTCCACCGGGAACCAAATCTGATAAGGCATCTGGCATGGGGTTTCCTGGGGGAATAGATTTACATCCCTTAATTGTTCTCTATGGTACGGAGTGTCTCTTCTCATTCATTCCAGTATGCCCATGCACAAAGTGTAATGATTGGTTCTTCCATTAGTCTTCAGGACCTGGTATGCAGGGTGCAATGCCCCAGTCGGCAACAGTGCAATATAGTGAGACCAGTGGGTCTTGTCCCATTTTTCAGCACTGGAAATCCTTTCAAAGTTATTAAAAATGCTTCAGAGTTCTCACCTTGAATGAATCTTTGAAATACAGGGAAGCATGTGGCCAGTGTTTGTGTCTGCAATTGCCCTAATAAGGCAAGTCGTCCTTACATTAACTTGTTCAGCATACTTGTTACGGTTTGGACACCTCCTTTCTCTGGATATTCCGGGAGAGATGTTCCACTTGTTCAACCAGTCTTCATCTCTCCTGTGATCTGTATCTGGGTTTGCATGGGGTTTAATTGGTCAAAACAAATTGCCACCTAAATGGGGGATTACAACTTTTGGGGATCCCTTTCTGCTCTGAGCTCTGGGATCTCAGAGAGTTACGGAGGATGGTCATTGTTCTCGCACACTGGTCAGCTGTCCATTTCTTGGCTATCCTTGATTCTGGCATGGTCTTGAGGTGATAAAGTGCAGTTTGAGTCCGACCAAAACCAAAGAATTCCCATTCAATGTGTAGGTAATGGGTTCACAAATCCCAGACCTGAAAGACAATCCAGTTAATCCAGGCAGGATGAAATGGGAGAGAATTTACCATGAGACATTTGTTCTTGGTGTATTTGAGTAGGCGATCCTGACTAATATAGTTGAATGCACTTCTGACGCCACTTCTCACAGGGATGACAGGAATCGTAATCAAAACTAACATGTGTATTGTTCAACATGTAATTTTGTTTGGGAAAATGTATACATTGGGCTAAAATAATAACAAGAGAAATAGCAGAAAGAATTTAACTAAAATTCAATGTGCTTGGCCTGCACCATAATGCCATTCACTTTTGGGGTCAGCTGTGGTGTCTAGTCCTTGAGTCTGTTTTCACTTAGAACACAATTTAAGTGTTCCAGGCCAAATTTGACCTGATTCCCCGCACCCCCCAAGTTCCAGTTCTGTGCTGCAGATTTAAAGGGGCTCCTGAAACCTTCTTCTCACTTTCGTGCCTCCTGGTTTAAAGAAGTCCCTGAACCCTATCACTCTCTTCCCTGGGTTTTGGGTCAAAGGGATGCCCAATCCCTTTTTCTCTCTCTCTTTCCATCTCAATCTCAATGCTGTACTCATGTAGACAATGAGCATTTATTTTTCTTTCTCTGGGTAGAAGACTCACAATGAGCATCTGGTAGCATCATTGGAATTTAGGTTAATTGGATTTCCAAGGTTCAAAAAGAGAACAGTAACCTTCATTGACCTCCACACTGACATCTTGGCTTTTCTCATGCTGCACCTGACCCTCCTCAATGCACCACTACATACTCATTTCTCCTCACCATCGGTCCAGGGTCCATCTTTACAGATTGGGGTATTTCCCCAACCTCTATTAGGGCCCTTTGGGACCTTTGTGCTGTGTCTCTTGGTGACCTCCTTCCATTGCAATTCTCAGAGTCTCTCTCACTTTCCTTGTAGTCCCATTCAACCTTCCTCAATTTTCTCAACCCTTTCCTCCTGATGTCTGCCTTTCTTCTTCTTCACTCCTCTATCTACTGACCTTAGAATATGCAACCCCTTTCCCTGATTTCACCTTGCAACTCTGTAGCTTTCTCTACCACCCCTTCTGGAGATTCACCATCCTCATTCCCAGTCTCTACAACCACTTTCAACCTTATAGTCCCCTCCTCCTTAATCTCTCCAACCATCTCTTTGTGACACTTACTGTTAGGAAAGATTTCGTAATTGTAGGGAATTTTCCTTCCATGTGGCAACCCCTAAACTTTTTGCTATTGTTTTTAACCTTGTTCATGACTTTGCCAGAGAAGTACAGCCTTCTGCCGCACTTCTCTGGGCTTTCGCTCTTTTCTTATGGGGAAACTGACATGCCCTTAAGACAGTCAGTACCGGGGAACACTGTTTCCCGTAGTTTCTTCTATCGTGTTGCGGCTTTAGTGCAACATGACACAAGAGGGCACTGTAAGCTAAGTTACAGCTCTCTTGGGTCTCTAGCCTTCTACAGGCCCTAGATACTCTTTTAGGATGGTATTTGATCGGTGCAAGTCATTCAGGGACTCGAATGGTGGCAGCGATCGTTTTGTTTATTTTGAGCTCCTTTTGGCGTTCTGAGCACGTTTTTGCACTGAACCCAAAATGGTGGCCTGGCTCCCAAAATGGCCAGGCCGCGAGGCTCCTTTGTCTTGTCCACTGACCGTCTTGCTCCCTTCACCTTCCCCAGGTCGGGCGACCCGGGGCCTTCCTTATTTGGGCATGTACTTTCCCGCGAAACGTATTTGCTTTCGCGGGCTTCTACATGTCGTTTGTGTGCCTCCAGGGTGTGGGCTGGGATGTCTGGTCCCAATACACATCCTGGGTGCCAGAGAGTCTAGGGTGGTGTGAATGCCTGGGACCACCGTGGTCCGTGATTGGTCCACGTATGGTATGTGTGTTGATGAGCGGATCTCCCATTGGCTCCCCTCCGTTTTGGCGCGAAGGGAACCGTGGATAAGAGGGGGCTGGAAACACCACTGCCATGTCGATCTCCTGAGTTCTCACGAACGAAGGAATACAGGAGCCAAGTATCCTGCAACCAAGAGGCTGGACCGAGGAATCGCTGGTGACCCGCTGAAGGAATCCTCCTTTGCACTGCTGTCGTCCTGTGAAGCCCTTTCCTCCTTGGATCGAACCAGAAGGCCTGTACTGGTGCTTCGACCTTTGGAATAGCAGGAACAGCTATTCCCGGCGACTTCATCATCTCCTGCCAAGTAAGCCTTCGGAAGTGTCTCTGGGCCATCCAGTTGACTGACCAGCTTACAAGGGAGTCCTGCTCTGTAACTGCCGCCAGGTTGTGTTGTATTTCGGGTCCTTGTCACTCTCCCACGCTTCGTACGCTTGGCGTCCCTAGGTCTGAAGGGAGGAGTGTACATTTGGCTTGAATACACACAGCCGCTCCGTTGTCCTGCTGCGGCAACAAAACTGTGCTGGTTTCGTCGATTGGGACGTCTTTTTGCTCTACACGACTACGAGGCGTTCCCTGCTCTTCTGAACCTGCCAGCTGCTGAAACTAACGTGGAGAAGCCTGGGCCTGCTTGCTTCGGGGACCGGTGAGTAGCTTAGCTAGGATCTGGTCGCCCTCCTGCAGTATCCCATTGCTTTTCCCTGCTGTGTAAAAACAGCACCCTTTTGGCCGTACTCGCGCTCTGCTTCTGCCCGCTGTGGAGGCTGCGCTTGAGTTGCGGAACCTGTTCTCCTTCTGCTGTGCACTAACCCGAACTGCCTGACTTCCTCCGAAGAGCTTCCCCTTTTGCCCGTTGGCACCGGCGTGGCAGGTACTTTGAGCACAAGGCTCCACTCTTCGCAGGGCTCGGACTTCCATCTAGTTAGGTGCCTCTGAAGGCGAACCGAGTCTAAAGCGTTATCGCACTGCCTGTTTTCCTTTCCTTTCAGGTGGACTACATATTTCGTGCTTTAAACGCTTGCGACTGTGTATTTGTATATATATTGTGTTGATTTGGTATGTGTTGGCTTAATACTGTGTTATTGTAATTTTCTCGCTACGGTCGTTGTTTTAAAGGCCTTAAAATAAATGTGTTTATATTTTTGATATAACAACTGTTTGGAGTAGTTTGTAAGCGCTCTTGCTTTGTGTGCTCATTGCGGGCTTTCAGTCACCCTCACCCCTCTTGAGACCTAGTCTTGACCGCCGCGATCGCTACCTTGATTGGTCTGGCTTGTCCAGAGGTTACCCTGTTCCAAGTAATTAGGTTGGCCTTCTGAACTTCTGCGCCACCAGGACAGAGTTCAGAAATCCGTCTTAACAAATTGGTGTACAGCGGTGGGATACGACTGAAGGTATCCAGTGTTGCGCTCGAACTAAGGCATTTCAGGTTATTCCAAACAGTACACGTAGTGAATTGTTATAGTATAACTTTAAAAAGGCCATAGTCCTATCAAACAGTATGGAAACAAATACGTTGTTAACTTTAAATGCTTCCAAATCAGAAACGCTGAAAAACATGTGTGCGGAGAGAGGTGTTTCCTCTCAAGGCACAAAATTGGAAATGATCCAGAGAATCGTGGCGTGGCAAGAAGTGCAGCTTGACGCTATAACTTCTGAGGACAGTGCAGAAGGTGGTGGGGCTGCTCTCACTGGTAGAACCGACGGTTCTGCCGCTGCACTGATCCATCGCGATCACGAGGACAGGGAGGATGTAATGTCTAATGTTTCCTCTGCCAGTGTTGATGGGGAGGCTATGCTTGAATTCAAGAAGCAAGAGCTGCGGTTTAGGCAGCAGGAGCTTGAATTCAGCATAGCCAAACTAAAAATCGAACAGGCAGAAAAACAAAAAGACAGGGATCACCAGTTGGAACTGGCCAAGCTTCAGGTTGCAAATGGATCCAAGGGTCCTAGACATGGGTCTGGGGCTTCCTCTCATCCACGGTTTCCAAAAGATCTGCTCAGTGTGTATGAAGAGAGGAATGACATTATGGACTGGCTGAATGCATTTGAGTATGCATGCGAGGTCCAGGAAGTTGACAATGCTGATAAGATTGCGTGGTTGCTCAGTAGACTGCCCCATTCTGGCTGTAGTGCCATTATGGAAATGTCGAAGGCTGAGCGGGCTGATTTCGCAATGTTAAAGCAGACTCTCATTTTAAAGTTTGGGAAGACTCCGGCCCAATATTTAAAGCGTTTTCGAGAGTATAAGAAAAAGGAAGGTGGTACTTGGGTATTTTATGTCGCTGAATCTTTGAAAAACTTAACTGGCTGGGTTGAAGGTTATAAGGTTTCTACCTTCGAAGGCATGATCAATCTGGTCATGCTGGAACACATTTTTGCTTCTTCTTCATCGGAGCTTAAGCAGCATTTGGCCGATTCGAAGGAGATAGATCCTAAGAAGCTGGCCATTGCAGCAGACTTATGGGTGTCACATCGAGTGTCCCATAAGGACAAAACTCATCCTGGTAAGCAGGAGGAAGGGAAAAAGTCCAAAGATATGGAGGGTGGGGAATCTGCTAAATCTTCTTCCCATAAGGGCCACAAAAAGAAAAACAAGGGTACGACACAAGAGAACTCACAGGGTAGTGGAGGTTCGCCTCCGAAACAGAACTCTGGTTACAATAAGCCTCCCTACGTAAACAGACCCACTGGGGCTTGTTTTTCTTGTGGAGCAACTGACCATGTGAAGGGGGATCCCCGGTGTAAGGTTAGACCTTTGGGGGTCCACTCCGCTAATCTGGCCTTCTCCTCCTACGAGGAAGAAGAGATTACAGGAGCATCCTTCTCCTCGGACTCATTTCCCAGCGGAATAGAGGCCGAGGTAGTTTTAGTGTCCCTGGGTTCCTGGGAGCCTAAAGTCGCAGAGGCGTATGCTAGGATTCCGGATAATACCAAGCACTACTTTAAAGACAGTGTGCTGATCAATGGAGTGGATACTCCAGCTCTTAGGGATAGTGGGTGCAGTCGAACTGTAGTGGATTCTACCTTGGTAGACTCAGAGGAAGTTGCCAGAGCTACTCTGATGCCCACTAAGTTGGCTGGCGGCCCCCTCCGTATGTTTCCCGTGATCCCTGTTAATCTAACTTTAAATGGTACAGCAGTCAGGATTCCAGTGAGCATTCAGAGAAACGTCCCGGGAAAGGTCTTATTAGGTAATGATCTCAGAGCTTTAGGGCTCGTAGGAGACACTGCCGAAAGACCCTACACACGGTCTCAAGCACGGGCAGCATTGGCCAAGTCCAATACGCCGCCCCAGCCGAAGGGGAAACCCAAGGCGAAAGGAGTCTACAAGTCAAGACGGGGGAAAGAGAATATTCCCCCGAGCTCGCCTACCACTGCGGTGGAGGAAGTTGGTCAATCGCCCGAGCCTGACGAGGTGGCGATGCCTGAAGTATTCAACCCCAACGATCATCCTGAACTAAAAGACTTGTTAGTTGAAGGAGGTCCTGATAGGGACGAATTCAGTAAAGGCCAACGTGAGTGCCCATCTCTGGAAGGCCTAAGGAGACAGGCCTGCTCCCAGCTTGAGGGTGAACCTCCTGGGTTGCAAAGGATTTACCAGGAAGGTGGACTCCTGTATAGTGAGCCCACAGAGTCTACAGAAGGAGTCCATAGGAGGTTGGTGGTTTCCCTTGCTGTTAGGCCCTTCCTCCTGCAGTTGGCGCATGTCGTTCCCCTTGCTGGTCACCTTGGTATGAGGAGGACCACGCAAAGGTTATCCATGCACTTCTACTGGCCCAAGATGGGGGAGCAAGTAGAAAGTCACTGCAGGAGTTGTGCCGCCTGCCAGTTGTCTGGTAAGGTTGGCGCGACAATCCAAGCTCCGTTGGTACCGCTCCCAGTTGTGGGGGTACCATTTGAAAGGGTAGGGACCGACATGGTTGGTCCCCTTGACCCGCAAACATCCTCAGGCAATAGGTTTATCCTGGTGCTGGTCGACCATGCAACCAGGTATCCTGAGGCCGTCCCATTTACAACTGTAACTGCCAAGCCAGTTGCAGAAGCTTTACTCGGCATGTTTACTAGGGTTGGCTTCCTAAAGAAGTTGTGTCGGATCATGGCAGCAACTTTATGTCGAAGTATAGGCAGGCTATGTGGAAAGAATGTGGGGACACCTACAGGTTCTCTTCTGCATACCGCCCCCAGACCAAAGGTCTGGGGGGGCGTTTCAGCAGGACGTTAAAGAGCATGATTGGGGCTCTGGAGGAGCCTCAGAGAAGGAAATGGGATCTTCTTGTTTCATGCTTACTGTTTGCCTACCGAGAGGTACCACAGGAGGGTGTTGGCTTCAGCCCCTTCGAACTTCTGTTCGGTCATCCCGTACGGGGACCCTTAGCCATCGTCAAAGAGGGATGGAAGATGCCCACTCCCCCTGTTGCTACCAATGTAGTTGATTATGTGCTAGGGCTCAGAAAACGGATGGTACTTCTGATGGGCTTGACTAGTGATAAATTGAAGGCAGGGCAAGCGCTGGTGAAACATTGGTACGACCAGAAAGCTTCCCTCATCAACTTTACACTTGGTCAGCCAGTCCTGATCATGAATCTCATAAGGCCTCGAGCTTTACAGGACAAATGGTCAGGCCCTTACCCAGTGGAGGAGCCCCTGGGTGAGGTTAACTATTCAATGGACCTTGGAAGGCCTGGACAGGCTCCAAAAGTGCTTCCCGTGAATAGGCTGAAGGCTTTCGGCCCAAGCGTCGAGATCGCAGCACTGCTACTGGCTTCAGATGTTGAGGAAGAGGAGTCTGAACCTCTCCCCGACCTGTTCCCAAGCAGTCCTTCAGTTAGCTCTTTTGAGGGTGTCCGAGTGGCCCCTCACCAAAATGGACAAGGCTCAGTGGTTTACCTTGGACATGAAGTAGGTGGAGGGAGGAGACAGCCTCTATCCAGTAAGGTACCAGCGGTACAAGACTGGCCTACCCCCACTACGCAAACCCAAGTGAGAGCCTTTTTAGGACTCACGGGGTATTACCGCACTTTTGTGGCAGACTATGGCACCATAGCTGCTCCTCTGACTGCCCTCACAACTCCGAAGAAACCCAAGAAGGTAACTTGGACTGACGAGTGTGAGAAGGCCTTCAATGGCTTAAAAGACTCCTTGTGCCAGGCGCCTGTGCTCAGGGCCCCTGATTATCAAAGACCTTTTATCGTGCAGACGGATGCCTCTGACACTGGGATAGGAGCTGTACTATCACAAGTAGATGAGAAGGGTAAGGAACACCCTATCGGTTTTATTAGTCGCCAGCTTAAGGACAGAGAGCTCAGATGGTCCACGGTAGAGAAAGAATGTTTCTCTGTTGTGTGGGCCCTAAGGAAGCTGAGGCCCTACCTCTATGGGACCCACTTCACTGTGCAGACTGACCATAAGCCGTTAAAGTGGCTAATGAACATGAAGGGGGAGAATCCAAAGTTGCTTAGGTGGTCCATAAGTCTACAAGGCTTCGACTTCACTATTGAGCATAGGCCAGGTGTCCAACATAGCAATGCTGATGGGTTGTCCAGAATGTTTAACCGACCTGAACAAGAGACTCATCCAGGGGTGGATTAGTTCCCCCTGTCCATAGTCTGGGAGGGGCGAGTGTTAGGAAAGATTTCGTAATTGTAGGGAATTTTCCTTCCATGTGGCAACCCCTAAACTTTTTGCTATTGTTTTTAACCTTGTTCATGACTTTGCCAGAGAAGTACAGCCTTCTGCCGCACTTCTCTGGGCTTTCGCTCTTTTCTTATGGGGAAACTGACATGCCCTTAAGACAGTCAGTACCGGGGAACACTGTTTCCCGTAGTTTCTTCTATCGTGTTGCGGCTTTAGTGCAACATGACACAAGAGGGCACTGTAAGCTAAGTTACAGCTCTCTTGGGTCTCTAGCCTTCTACAGGCCCTAGATACTCTTTTAGGATGGTATTTGATCGGTGCAAGTCATTCAGGGACTCGAATGGTGGCAGCGATCGTTTTGTTTATTTTGAGCTCCTTTTGGCGTTCTGAGCACGTTTTTGCACTGAACCCAAAATGGTGGCCTGGCTCCCAAAATGGCCAGGCCGCGAGGCTCCTTTGTCTTGTCCACTGACCGTCTTGCTCCCTTCACCTTCCCCAGGTCGGGCGACCCGGGGCCTTCCTTATTTGGGCATGTACTTTCCCGCGAAACGTATTTGCTTTCGCGGGCTTCTACATGTCGTTTGTGTGCCTCCAGGGTGTGGGCTGGGATGTCTGGTCCCAATACACATCCTGGGTGCCAGAGAGTCTAGGGTGGTGTGAATGCCTGGGACCACCGTGGTCCGTGATTGGTCCACGTATGGTATGTGTGTTGATGAGCGGATCTCCCATTGGCTCCCCTCCGTTTTGGCGCGAAGGGAACCGTGGATAAGAGGGGGCTGGAAACACCACTGCCATGTCGATCTCCTGAGTTCTCACGAACGAAGGAATACAGGAGCCAAGTATCCTGCAACCAAGAGGCTGGACCGAGGAATCGCTGGTGACCCGCTGAAGGAATCCTCCTTTGCACTGCTGTCGTCCTGTGAAGCCCTTTCCTCCTTGGATCGAACCAGAAGGCCTGTACTGGTGCTTCGACCTTTGGAATAGCAGGAACAGCTATTCCCGGCGACTTCATCATCTCCTGCCAAGTAAGCCTTCGGAAGTGTCTCTGGGCCATCCAGTTGACTGACCAGCTTACAAGGGAGTCCTGCTCTGTAACTGCCGCCAGGTTGTGTTGTATTTCGGGTCCTTGTCACTCTCCCACGCTTCGTACGCTTGGCGTCCCCAGGTCTGAAGGGAGGAGTGTACATTTGGCTTGAATACACACAGCCGCTCCGTTGTCCTGCTGCGGCAACAAAACTGTGCTGGTTTCGTCGATTGGGACGTCTTTTTGCTCTACACGACTACGAGGCGTTCCCTGCTCTTCTGAACCTGCCAGCTGCTGAAACTAACGTGGAGAAGCCTGGGCCTGCTTGCTTCGGGGACCGGTGAGTAGCTTAGCTAGGATCTGGTCGCCCTCCTGCAGTATCCCATTGCTTTTCCCTGCTGTGTAAAAACAGCACCCTTTTGGCCGTACTCGCGCTCTGCTTCTGCCCGCTGTGGAGGCTGCGCTTGAGTTGCGGAACCTGTTCTCCTTCTGCTGTGCACTAACCCGAACTGCCTGACTTCCTCCGAAGAGCTTCCCCTTTTGCCCGTTGGCACCGGCGTGGCAGGTACTTTGAGCACAAGGCTCCACTCTTCGCAGGGCTCGGACTTCCATCTAGTTAGGTGCCTCTGAAGGCGAACCGAGTCTAAAGCGTTATCGCACTGCCTGTTTTCCTTTCCTTTCAGGTGGACTACATATTTCGTGCTTTAAACGCTTGCGACTGTGTATTTGTATATATATTGTGTTGATTTGGTATGTGTTGGCTTAATACTGTGTTATTGTAATTTTCTCGCTACGGTCGTTGTTTTAAAGGCCTTAAAATAAATGTGTTTATATTTTTGATATAACAACTGTTTGGAGTAGTTTGTAAGCGCTCTTGCTTTGTGTGCTCATTGCGGGCTTTCAGTCACCCTCACCCCTCTTGAGACCTAGTCTTGACCGCCGCGATCGCTACCTTGATTGGTCTGGCTTGTCCAGAGGTTACCCTGTTCCAAGTAATTAGGTTGGCCTTCTGAACTTCTGCGCCACCAGGACAGAGTTCAGAAATCCGTCTTAACACTTACCCACGTCTTCCTGAATCTTACTAATAAGCTCTTTCTGATGTTCAACCTCCTCAATTTCTTCAGCCACTTCCTTCTCATGTTCACCATTCTTCTCCTTAATTTCTGTAATCATACACTTATATGGTCCATTACCCTACAGCTCACATTCCTCAGCCACTTCCTTCTGTTCTGTGTTCACCCTCCTTTTCCTATGTTTCTCCAATCATCTCTGCTCTGAGCCTTCCTTTACTTTTCCAAGCTCCTAGACCTCTCCATCTTTTTCTCTGGTCTGAAACTTCGCCTTACTTTTCCAAGCTCCTACGCCTCTCCAGACTCATCTTCTTCTCCAAACTCCTTTTAATTTTCAAGCTGCTTCTCACCACTAGGCACCTTCCACTCACCCACCCCTTTCAAACTCAATCCAGAGGCTCCTTCTCCATAAATCCATGCTCTCCAAATGATAACCCTGAGACTCCCTCTGGGCTGGCCTGCTTGTGTTTTTTCTGCACCTGTGTCGAGGAATTGTTGGGAGACAGGCTGGCTTTACTGGCTCACCACTGCTGCCTAAGGGGCAGAAGGATAGACCAAGCCTTGAGTTGTCAGGCATTTTTAAATGTACTTAGATATTTGGCTGGAAGCCTGCTGCAGCCCAGGATAGGTTTCCTCCGCCCCTCTCCACCCTGGGGTTCGGGAGTCAATTTCTACTCACTGTGTGATCTGACTAGCTGGTAAGGTAGTGAACTGCATCTTTGTTCTCCAGTTCTTTCTTTATTACTGTAACTTGCAGTGTGAGTGTTTAAGAGCGTCTGGATTTCTATTTCCTCTATACAGCACATGGAATTTGAGTCTGGTGCTGCAAGGTTTCCATT
Source organism: Ambystoma mexicanum (assembly GCF_040938575.1). Lineage (NCBI taxonomy): Eukaryota > Metazoa > Chordata > Amphibia > Caudata > Ambystomatidae > Ambystoma > Ambystoma mexicanum. The sequence continues at coordinate 829,791,276 of NC_090939.1, forward strand.
GCGCAATGAACACATACCAGTGAACTCAGAAAGGACTTTGTTGTGCTTCCCTGTGTGTTTCCTTGCCACTGCAAGGAGAATTAAATCGATCACTACAATCACTAACTAAGCTGTAAGTTGTCTTATAAAAATGCGCCCGTTTACCCCTGGGTCTGGTGCGCAATACAAGTAATAAAAACAAACAAACAAACAAACAAAACAATCCTTCATTGGTCTGTTGAGTGATTCATGTAGGAGTCAGAGAGGTTTATATGGGGTCTACCCTGGCACTCTTCGGTTACAGGGTTTCTGCCTGTTTCTCAGACACGTTGCTTTAAAGAGCTAATGTTTCCTGCAAGGGGCGACTGGTTATTAAAGTTAGCTGTTACACTGGGTGACAAGTAGGTAAAAGTATTACTTCTGAAAACTCCTTGAGGAATACCTAACTCATACATAGCTCTCCTCAAAGAGCTAGTGACCCACATGAGTTCCCTGAGACTGCCCTGTACCCTATTAAGGGCTAATTAGGGGTGACAAGGGATTCTGGCATATACTACAAGAGTGCCCATCTTCTGCTGGCTTGAGGAGGTACCTGGCCCCTTTGTTCACCCCAGTAGAATTCCCCAGTATCATGCTTTGGACTTTGCTTCACAGTGAATACTAATATGTGGTGAAATGACGAGAACAATCAAAATGATCAATCCCAGTGATATTGTTCTTTTTTCTTTGACTTTTCTCAACTCTTTTGTGAGGCAAAACATAGTGTGGATACATTACAATCTAGTTTATCTATCAACCTATTCAATGCCATTTTAATACTTTTCCATCCTTACTTTTTGAGGCCTGCTTCAGTCAACGATTGCACTCATCAATGAAGGCCATGGAATACTTCTTAAATCATCGGAGTTGCGACACACATAGCCTGCATGAAAAAGCACATTTGATTAATATACTGTGTCAAAAAAACAAAAGGTAATGGGCCTCATTCCGAGTATGGCGGTAAGGGATAGCGGCCACCGGTAACGAGACCAGTGGCGGTAATCCCTTACCGCCATACTCCGAGTTCCCTCTGCGCCCTCGCCCTTAACGCCTGCTTTGAGCAGGTGTTAAAGTCGAGGGCGCAAAGGGGCCTCCAAGCCAATAACGGTGACCATAATGAACGGTCACCGTTATTTGCATCTTCCCCATTCCCATTGAGCCCTATGGGGGCTCATTTGGGAATGGGGAAGAGCCTTGGTGAATGGGGAATTACCGCCCCGCCAACCTTGGAATGGGGTGGTGATTCCGCCATCCACCAAGGCGCTGCCGTTCCGGGTACGGCCCAAGGCGTTAATAGCGCCATTGGTTAGCGCCGTACTCGGAATGAGGCCCAATATGTTATTTATTTATTTAAGATGACAATGGGCCTCAGTACAAGTGTACCGGTATGGAAAAAATACTGGAAAAAATGCTGGTACTTCTGACATTTTTTCTGGACTGGCATACTGCTGGGAGTTCAGGCCCCTACCAACATATAAATGCCTGAATCACTGGCAATGTTACTAATGGTGCCAGTGATTCAGGATATCCAATCCCGTGGATTCCTATGGGACTCCATGGGAATAGGAATTTACCGGCACTCTGTCGCCCATAATATCCCAGTAATACCGGGATATCGGGCGGTGGAGACGGTAAGTGCAGTTTGCCTGCATCCTGCCAGTAACAACAGCGTTATACCGGGAAACTTACAATGATGGCCAATGTGTTTTAATCTTGACTCAGCGATATTTGAAAGATAGACAAAATGTACTCATTCATTTTTTCTAAAAAGAGGAAAAAACTTAGAGAAATCGAAGTATATTCCCTTTCAAGGCCATTAGCTTATCAGAATTCTCCAACTGTTACTTTCATTTCGATTTATCTCAATGTTTGGCACGCTGGTCTAAGGTTCCAACTGTCTAAACTGTCCACTTGGATGCTGCTGGAATAAAGAGTCAATGCATTCCATATTGGTTGTGAACCTTTTTTCTTTCACTATACATTTCTAAAGCTACTGCCATTTTACCTTTCAAGATGGTGGACATGTAGCAGTTGTAGTAGTCAAGAGCACTAGTTTGATCAACCACAAGGCTATCAGGGCTATACTCCACTGATGATACCTAAAAAGGGGGAAACCAGGCATTTAGTTGTCGTGATAGCCTTGCAAAATGTCTGTCTTGGGTTGATTATGCTATGTATTAAGTAGCAATGCCCTCTAAGACAAAGACAAAGGCCTCTTTATGGGTCTGGTGGTAACCGTACTGGTGATACTGGCGGGTTGCCGCTGGACCTGATATGATTTACTGGTGCCTGACTTCCCGTTAACACCAGGGGATTACAACCCCGGTGGCCCGGAAAGTCAGGTGCCAGTAAATTGTAAGTCCCCATTCCCATAGAGTCCAATAGGACCGTTGATAACGCCGACGGTGCTTCCATGAAAACTCTACAGGTGGGTGTGGTTCCGCTCGGCAGGTCTGACCTGCCGGGCGGGACAGCACCCACCCGCAGAGTTATAGTGTTCCGGTCCAGAAACAACGGTGCCGTTAGCTTACTGGAACTGTTGTTTCCGGACCACACACCGGCACACTTAGAATGAAGTCCAATTTCCTGGAGAAAAGGTTTGCATTTGGGCTAATTTGCATACCCACACTACCTTGCTATTGTGGCACAGAACTGGAGGTGAACTTCCAGCGATGGATACTAGGTGGCGTTGTTCAATGTGCGACATGGCTCAAATAGACTTTTCTACTTTGACATTTCAGGTAGGTGAACGTTTTTATTTTCAAACCTTTTTAAACTCACCATAACATTCTTGGTGTTATATTGTTTATTGGTGACAACTGTTACCGAAAAATATGCAACCAACTGCAAAGAAACTGCAAAAATTGTTATTTTTTTAGGATGGCTGCAAGGTCGGTAAATTCACGTTACTGGCTCTTAGTAATTTTCCTCCCATAACAACCTGGATATTCATCAGGCACAGTAATGGGACATTTTTTATCTCTCAATTTACAGATCTTTTTTTGGGAACAATAATAAGGTATCCCTAGCAGCAGACAACCCACCAATTGCTTCTCGTAACTTATCATCAATTAAGGAGGTTAATAATAATAGGCCTCAGTTTAAATCTCACATCCTTTGCTTTCTAGACAAAATTTCAGTTTCAGTTTGGTTTGCCCTTTTCCACATCCCTTCTCACAAAATCACAAGAGCCACTTGCATGTATTGAGATAATGCTACGTCTGAATGTACCTCTTGTGACGGATGTCCAACTTCTAGAGGGAACATCACCGATTTCATTACATTTTAGGAGCTCTAGTAAATTGTCGGATCTGCTAGCTAAACAGTCTCGTTTTCATACTGTGTTTTAAAAACTGGTGTTTGTGGGTCTGTGCCCAGATGGCTCTGCCAGCCAACATCCATATATAAGGCACCACATGTATACTTTCTGACGGGCAGCATTAATTGGCATATGTACAGTCAGTATCTAACATAAAACCATGCACAGCCGGAAATGGGCACACGCAGAAACTGGGACACAGTTTCTCATGAAGGTTTCTTTTTAAAATTGTAATTGGCACTAAAGAAAACCTGTCACATTATGCACATATCTACTGAAACATCTAACCTTATCTAGTGTTATAGGGTGAGAGAAAGTATCGCTTGGAATTACCAACAGTCTGCTAATGTAAAATGTATCTTTAGCAGCACTGGGGTGTTTGGCAGGTCGGACGAAGGAGACTGACAAATTAAGGACATTCTGAATTATCTTTAGTGAAATCATAAGAATAAGGCCTACCTTTCACTATTGCTAGAGGGAACATCCTGCCTATGTCCCCGGTACCGCAGTGTATGCAGGGGAACCTTGCAAGGCTCGGCACTCGTTCAGGTATCCCTCTTCGGCATCTGGCTTCGCATTCCTCACATTCCCTGGCATCCCATGCACAGCTTCCACTCTGGTTATGGCCGTATACAGGCGCTGGTGATAGGGAGCTGCTTGCCCTCCCAGCAGTAATGGTCTTGACTTCATTGCACGGGCACCCAGCCCACCACGATACAGTTGTGGTGATGCCACCACCTGGTACAGGGTTCCTCTCTCCCCCTTCACAACGGTTTCTCCATTGGTGTAGGCGCCGGGCCTCTGGCATTCCGTAATGGCATTCTTCACTTCCTCGAAAGTCGCAGGCTCCAAGGCTTGTGTCTGTATCTCCCTCTCCGAGGCGTGATGATGTCAAGGGAATTCACCTGTGCATGATACTCTCTTTCTCTCTTCTTACTCCGCTTGTCCCAGTTAAGTACACATCTCTCCTTAAAGAGACATCTTCTTTTCCTTTTTCATATTGGTTTGTTTCAGCATTGCCTCCAGCTAAATATAAAGATTTTACATTAGCAGGTAGTTCCATATATGCATCTATTTTATGTGATCTAGGGAGTTCCTAACAGGAACGGGACTCTTTGTCTGCTAAGGGGGAGTCACTCCCATTGATGTCCCACTTGCCCAGACCCTTAGGGAGGGTCTTGTGGAACAGGCTCACCTCCCTAGCCTCAAAGGGGGTAGCTCCCCCTTTGGGAGAACAGACAAACACCCTTCATTCGTCACAGGTTACACTTTAAACAAAACGGGTTTCAAAATTTACAAAAGAGCAATTTGTTTATTTACAAAGTGTAAACCCACGTTTGATTGCCAAATCAGCAACATAAGTGGTAGAAGGAACAATTCATGACTACTTCAGGAAGGTGCCATCCAAATAATTTCTTGCTGGTAACTAGAACAGGGGTCTGCAACATTTGCTTATCCCGGTGTTTCGGCTACAACTCCAGTGATCTTTCACTATTGACTGTGCTGGCTATTATTGTTGAGAGTTGTAGGGCAAAACATCTAGAAAGTCAGAGATTGCCGATGCCTGGTCTAGAACCAAAGTTAATCTCAATTTCGCATTGACCTTTTTTTTGGGAATAAAAATGGGAGCTCCTTTAAAAGTAAACACACAGTTCAATTGTTAAGTGTGTATACCCACGGCCTTTGGCAATATAAAGCTATATCTGTTTGAGATGGTGGTCTTTGAGGAAATACAGTTAGACATTCCCAAAACCAACTGATGCCATTTTACTATCAACTTTTTTCCTGTGGCTCCTACAGTTGTCATGATGTTTGTGTATTTCTGCATTGGGCTGAAGGCTTGCCCAGCAACTAATTGGTCCTCGGCCTAGGAAGTTTTCACACCTCCCTAGGGGAACAGGACATACTGCAGGGTGTAGTGTGTGAGCTGATGCTGTAGCTTAGGCGAGGACCTGCACCAGGGAAAGTGCCCCACAATCTTGGATCTGTGTAGCCATCTCTCCTTCCTGTGTCTTCACCAAACTTCCTGGAAACAAATCACTCTAGGAGCTCACATCAGGGGTCACAAACTCTTGGAACCACAGCTGATTTTGTCTTCTTCCAGAATGCTTGGCATAGACTAATCCACTGTGGTAAATTGACTAGTTAAGGGGGTTAGAATCCCTTTAACCTGAATCATCATTGTACTCAAGAAGATGACAGATTTTTCTGGAACTTTATTGGGGTAGAGCCTGTCCAAAGTCCTCAGATATTGATATGAATATAAAGCTTTCACATGAAAGAGCAGGACCTTTGCTCACCCACTTTGTGGGATGGGAACATTTCTAGTGAACTTCTGTTGGACAAGACCTGCCTGCTGCTTAAACATTGATACCGAGAACTTTGTCTGCTGAAGTGGCAGCTCTGCAAGTTTCACTAGCAACCTTGCTGGCTGGGAAAGACAGAAGGTGGACTCCTCTTTTCTCTGAGACCCAGTGCAAGATCTCACAGCACACCAAGGAACTGCTCCTTGAACAGGACTATCGGCTGCTGGAACACTGGTAGCCAGGGCTACCTGCTTAACAGGCAGCCCTGCATATGTCCCTGAGCACCCTCCTGGCTTGGAAGGGCAGATGATGGATTCACTTTTCTTCAGAGGCCCGGGAAAGGGTGCTATGCCCCCCGAGGAAGATACTAATGTATCGAACAGATGTTCTATCCCCTGGTATTTTTCTCTGGACCCTAGAGACATTTAACACCCCACTTTTTTTCCTTAAAAGACCTATGCTCAAACTTGAACATTGCTGTAAAGGCAATTGAGTGCACCACTGTCTTCCTACCATGAGTCCCCCTTTCAACTAAAAGTCTACATATTCTGTGTATTTCATTACAGGAGCGGGCTGTGGTGTTTTTATTTGCCTGTCCTTTTAGTTTGATTAAAGCTGTGCATTCTTTGTAGTAAACTGATTGGCCATTTCTTATGTTTTGGTACCACAGTATTATTGTCGTTTCCAATGCTTCCATGCTGGCCCTTACCCATGTTTGAAGAGTGTAGTCCTTGTCCCATGTTACCTTAAAGAGGCAAAGGATGTGTACCATTCATGTTGTGGGGTCTGACGTGTATGGTTGTGATCACTTATGATTTAGCAATAGTGTGGCGCGGGGTAGGAGTTTAGAAAAAACGACTCATCCTTCTACTCCTGAAGAGCAGTAGTCATTCCGTTACATCGCTAATAAAACAAAGGAAAGTGCTCTATCATTATCATTAAAAGTGAACTACTTTGAAGTACATATTTTAAAAAAGGTAGCATGCGCTCCTCTCCAGAAAGAACATGGCATGATAACCTGTTCTGAGATGAGAGTTCTGGAGAGGAGCGCCTGCTACCTTTTTTGAAATATTTACATGTAACTTGGGGTTGGTCACCCTGAGTTACCTGGGGGCAACCTGAAGGGGCCCCTAGGGGACTCTCGCATATGGAAACAAGGCACAATCACCACATACAAACTGATACGCCAGACACGAGGTTGTATTCCCAAAAGCTTGGTTTTATTGCAAAGCAAATAGTCTCAGTTGGCCAACTGGGTCTCACGCCCCGTGACGTGTGTTTCCAGACCCCGGGGGACGCAAGAGAGTGAGAATCATACAACAGTTACATATATACAAAGCAAGCATCTTACAATCAGTGGTGACACATTCAATACCGCCCATAATGTATTTCCTTTGAATTGGGTTCGATTATTGACAATTGTGACGAGTATGATATCTTCAGACATTTATTTAGCAACAGTTTGCAATTTCATGAGCCTTCAGACACAATTCTTTGTTTTAAGAACACACTGCTTCTGTTCTCTGCAAGCAAGCTGCGTGCAGGGGAGAGACACATTCCAGGCCTCGCTATCTCCTAGTTTCTATTCGTGTACTGGGGGTCAACTCGCTCTTCAGGGCTCTACAGGGCTCAGGGAAGGGGGGCCGCAAAGAAGAGCATAATTCAAGCCATTAAATGTTCATTTCTAACATTTCTACTGCATTAGTGAGACGAGCTGGCACCTGTGTAATGATTAAATGCCTTCTTGCTTACTTTCAAGGATTTGCGCGGGAGGAGACCGGGCATTTCTGTCTGGGTCGCTGCGTTATGTTTCAACAAGTCTCTCGCGGCCTTGCTCTATGCATGAACAATAATGTACTAGTGGAGCAGAATAAGTTTTCAGCAAAGCAGTTTTAACAGAAGGCAAGAGGCAAGTGTTAGAAAACAAAATGGAGATTTCAATTACTTCAAAATGGCCGCACTCTAGTCAAGCTTATGGCTATGTATTTCTAATAATAAACACATGAGGCGGTTGGTCTTCGGCCAACAGAATACATTGCCTCCATCATTGAGGGGTGTCTACTTTTTCTGGACTGACAAACCCTCCTTTTGGCCGTATGCCAAACGCCACATCCGTACATTGCATCCTCTTCCGACCAAGTATCTGATTCTGAATCTTGCATACTACTAGTCTCCTCCTCGTTGTCATTATCATCAATATTGATTGACATTAATTCTTTCACTGTCTTCAATTCATCATTTTCCTGAGTACCTGCTTTAGTAGTGCTCTTTTTTGCTACCATCTGTACGCACTCCTCACTTATTTCAGTACACACTATAGGTAAGCAGTGTATACCACAACATGTCATGAATATTCCTAGCACTGCTACTAGGATCGCAAATAATTTCCATCCCCATGAGTGTAATACCTCCCAGAAACAGGAGCTTATGTTCAATTCCCAACTTCCTTCAGGGGGGTGTAGGTCAGAGCTTAAAACGTGCAACTTTCTTATTGCTTCAAAAATTGTAGGGGAGGAGTCGCTTACAAATACGCAACACGCTGATCCCATGATTTTACAAACTCCCCCACTATCACCACGATTACATCAAGAGCCATCCTATTTTGGAGTGTCATTAATCTAATTCCTTTTTCCTCTAATGTCATATTGTATAATATATCTGTTGTTCCATTTATTGTTTTCTCTAATATTCTGGACAGTTGGCTTATATCATAGGAGTTTATTGCTTGGCCCCAAAATGGTATGAATAATTTTGCTATGTCTTCTGTGATCAAACCTCCTTCCTCATTTCGCCGTGGTCTTGACCTGGCCAATTTGGCTATATCTGCTGTTCTTGAAAGGAATACCCCCGGGAACAAAAGTCCCAAGTAACAAGTACCTCCCCAGTTTCTAGGTGGAATGCTATATTCATGCATCTAGTGAATGTCCCCACCGAATAGGAACGCTTTTTTCTCAGGCAAAAGGGGACAGAGCGTGGACTGTAATTTACTGTATAGGAGGGGGGCACAGTATCTTTGTTTCCTTCTGGGTTCATATGAAACATGATTACAGATGATTTATAGGGCACAAATAATCTTGTGGCATCACTACTGGTGTGATCTGTCGTGCTTTGTGAAATATAGAACAACCTACAGGTTTCACAATAATCTCTTCGAATTCATTCATATATGTTCTATCTAATTGACCAGTTTGACTTTCGTTCTATTTCCCATAATATAATCACTCAAGGATGCGTAACATGCAGAACTCAATGGCAGCGGCTGCACATACCAACCAATTCCCTTATCACCATGCTGCGGCAAGTGGGCACATACCCAGCAAATATTTTTTCTCAATATTGAATGAGTCATATTCATTATTAGCAGTAATGTGTTATTCCCATAACCTTCCCTGTGTCTTTCTTCCATCGGGGACAGAGTGTAAGTGATCACAACATGGACCAGGCTTTCAGTAGTGGAGATGTTTCCCACAGGCAAGAGTACTTCCAAGGGGTGTATTTCTTCTAAGTACCATAATACCAGTACTGTCATTATTGGGGCTAATATACTCATTACACACATGACTATCGTTAAGATTAGCATACCATTTTTTCGGCAGTTTCTTTTTTGTAACCTTCCAGTCTCTATAGTTAACTCATTATCAGCAGTGGTGCAGGAGGAGGCAAAAGCTGGTTCCGGCATTTTTTGCTCTCGCTGTTATTCTTTTCCATTATTGTTTGTAGTGAATGCCTCTTATCATTGCACTTGTTCGAATGTCAATAAGTCTGGAAAATGTCAACAGTTTGTTCTGCCAGTTCTTAGCAGCCTGGATTACTATACGTTGGGCAAGATTTCTGTGCATCTGCACATTGCTCAAAGAACTCCAGAGCAGTTAACAATTGCCTTCGTACCTTGTGAGCCCCTCTTGTCCGTAAGGGGTGATCTGCACATGGATTTTTGAGCACTGACCGATTTCCACAACCCTTACACCGCTCTCCTCTAGGCCTCCGGTTCCTACTTCATCCGTGATAGGTAACAGAGGCAACAAAGATCAAAAGAAATGAAGATTTGATCACTCCTTCTTCTGGTTCCGTAAATTATACCGCCTTGCTCCTGGTATTGTGTGATTAATGAATAGTGCGGACGCACTTCCAAACTCGAGCTTGGAGTCAGCCTGCGGCGCAACGGCAGATGGTGGGCACCAAAGTGGTACACGTTTTGTGTCAGCCAGCAATGATGCAGATTCTGCTGGACAACGTTGGGGCTGTCTTTGCCCTTTCTCATTTATAGCAATCTTTTCAGGCTTCGTTTCAAGCTTTATTTCGGGATCAGGCAGATTTTGTGGCAAAGAACTCCCAACAGCTTCTTTTGTTTCTGGGGCTGCTGTCTCTTTCTGGTCGTCGCGATCAGGCAGTTTTTCAGAAGGCAATGGGACCTTTTTGGCATGCGTTGCATGTATCCACGCTTTCCTTCCGTCCACGCGGATTGCAGTCTGGGTGGTCAAAAGTATCTGGTAGGGTCCACGCCATCTGGGTGCAAGTGATGACTTCCTCTCAAAATATTTCACTAGAACCCACTCTCCGGGTTCCAGTGAATGCGCAGGACCAGTGTACCTGATGGGTAGAGCCTCCTGCACCTGCTGATGAATCAAACGCAATTTTCCAATTTTCGAATGAACAGATTACAGTAAATGCTGAGCACAGGATATTCAATCTCATTTAGCCGCTTTGGCTGTGTTGCACACCAAACATTCGCCGGCCTCCCCATCACTATCTCGTATGGGGAGAGCCCAGTTCTTGCCTGCACAGATGTGCGCATGCACAGTAACGCTGGCAGTAATGCGTCCACCCAGCTCAACTTGTTTCCTGCACAAATTTTACTTATTTTGGCCTTTAAAATGCCGTTGTGACGTCCAATAAGACCGGCACTCATGGGGTACCTAGAACAATGGAATCTCTTGTCAATCTGGAGACCTGCACAAATCTGTAATATCACTGCGCCCACAAAATGTGGGCCATTATCTGACCATATGACACGGGGCAGACCTGACCGGGAGAAATACTCAACATTACTTTTGCAGTGCTCATTGCGTGCAGTCTTTTAATGGATATGCTTCCACCCACTTACTGAATGCACATATAACCACCAAAACGTACTTCAAGTTTTGGCACCTCTCCATCTCTATGAAATCAAAATGGATTACCTCAAATGGCATAGAGGGAGGGCCGAAACTGCCTGTTGGAGTCACCGTTCCCTTCCCCACATTGGGCCTCATTCCGAGTACGGCGCTAACCAATGGCGCTATTAACGCCTTGGTTGACGCCGTACTCGGAACGGCAGCGCCTTGGTGGATGGCAGAATCACCGCCCCATTCCAAGGTTGGCGGGGCGGTAATTCCCCATTCACCAAGGCTCTTCCCCATTCCCAAATGAGCCCCCATAGGGCTCAATGGGAATGGGGAAGATGCAAATAACGGTGACCGTTCATTACGGTCACCGTTATTGGCTTGGAGGCCCCTTTGCGCCCTTGACTTTAACACCTGCTCAAAGCAGGCATTAAGGGCGAGGGCGCAGAGGGAACTCGGAGTATGGCGGTAAGGGATTACCGCCACCGGTCTCGTTACCGGTGGCCGCTATCCCTTACCGCCATACTCGGAATGAGGCCCATTGTGTTGTAGGCGCGTGAATCAATTTTGGGCCAGCCTCTCGGCATTTGCCTTTATGTGTGTGTTCTCCCATACTGTGGCTAGATGCTGAACTATCTTTTTGGCACAAATGTGAGTAGGGCTGTGTGCCATCGTGACCATTGCAGTTACATAGGAGTTGGGCAGCATCCAGTTTTTACTTTTCTTGTCTACCCAGCAACCTTCTAGATCTAATTAGGCAGAGCCCTCAGCCCACCCTTTTATCTCGTCAGCAGTGGCTTCTGCCTGCATCTCTTTGACAATGGCAATTCCATTTTCTATCATACAGAGGACTTCCTCAGTCTGTACTGTCAACATTTTGGTATTCAAATCAGTGGCAGTTTGCTTTGCAATTCTGTCTGCAAATGGGTTTCCCTCTCCCACTTTACATGTTACCTTTTTATGCGCCTCGCATTTCACTATTGCTAGGCGTTTTGGACAAGTAAATGCAGACAGTAATCGTACAATCAAAGGGCCATGTTGAATTCTGGCTCCATGTGATGTCAAGAAACCCCTCTCAACCCAGAGTCGACAAAAATTGTGAACCACGCCAAAGGTGTATTGGCTGTCAGTATATATGTTTACACTCAGATTCTCAGAAATTTCACAGGCTCTCATCAAAGATATTATCCGCGGCTTGGGCGGAGTTGTAGGGGATTCTTTTTGTTTCCACAATTCTTTTCACTGTAGTGATAGCATAGGCAGCAGTTGATGTGCCATCAGGTAATTTAAAACAGGAGCCGTCACAAAACAGTTCTCCATCTGGCTCTTTTTGTGTGGTATCTGTTAAATCAATTCTTCCTTTCGTTTCTTCCTCAGTAACCATTAAGCAATCATGGGGAGGTGATTAATTCTCACCTAATTCTCCAGTGGGCAGTGGCATTAATTCTGCAGGATTCAAAGCGCTACACCTCATAATTTGGATGTGTGGCGCAAACAGGACAATTTTGTATCTAGTCAATCTAGCAGATGTGGGGTGTTGCGTCTGCGTTCTATTTAATAGAACGTCTATGGCATGTGGCACCATCAAAATCAAGGTGTGCCCCAACACCATTCCCTCAGTTTGTTTCACTGATGCAGCAGCCGCTGCAACAGCTCGCATGCAACTTGGTAGCGCGCGCTACAGGGTCCAGCGCGGAAGAAAAATAGCCGCATGGCCTATTTCTTCCACCTTGTTCCTGTATCAAAACAGCCAACGCGTTTCATGTACAAACAACCTGATATTTTTTTCATAATTTGGTGTGCCCAAAACTGGAGCAGTACACAATGCAGTTTTGAGCAGATCAAATGCTCTCTGACATTCTTCATACCACTGCAAAGGCATCACAGCATCCTTTTTTGTCAATGCCACCATTGGCTTCACAATCAATGCAAAGTTCACAATCCACTGCCGGCAATAGGAAGCCATGCCTATTATAGCTCTGACTCCTTTCTGTGTTTTTGGAATAGGCATACCAGAAATACACTATATCCTTTCCGGGGTCAGTCTTCCCCCCTCTCTCGAAAGTAGATAGCCCAAATAAGCCACCTCCTTTTGACAATATTGGATTTTCTTTAAGCTCGCTTTGTAGCCATGCGCTGCTAAATGTGACAATAATAAAACAGTACTTGTTTTACAAATCTCCTCTGTATCAGCAGCTATTAATAGATCATTTATATATTGTAAAAACACACATCCAGTCGGTAATTCTAGCATATCCAGTTGTTCTTTCAATGCCCTGCTGTAAATACTCGGACTCTCTATGTAGCCCTGTGGAATGCGCGTGAATGTAAATGATTGTCCTCCTAATGTGAAGGTAAACAGATATCTATCTTCTACTGGAATACTGAAGAAGGCATTCTTCAAGTCTATAACACTAAAGTACTCTGCCGAGGTGGGAATCATTGTCAAAATTGTTGTGACGTCTTTGTTTAATGCACGCAGATCAATTATGAAACAATATGGTACCTCATTACCTCTTTTCTTATATACCGGGAGAATGGGGCTGTTACATGTCCTGCCAGTAATCTCTTTGATTACCCCCAGTTTTACCAAATCTGAAACAATACTCTTCAATCCTTTCTCTCCTTCTGCTGAAATGTTATACTGTGGAATACGTGGCAACGTTACTCCCTCTTTTAGAATAATTTTTACTGGCTCTATTTTCAAACATCCCACATCATTGTCATTCATCGCCCATATGCAAGTTGGCACTTTACTCAATTCTCCTGGCAAAGGTTTGGACAAAAATTCAGACACTGGTACATTCTGTGGCCAGATTGTCAAGAACACTCCATTAGGAGTGCAATGGATAACTGCACTCAGTTTTTTCAATAGATTTAAACCCAAAAGGTTTTCGCCACTATTTTCTGTCAAGAGAAATTAACAATATTCGGTGAATGGGCCTAATGTCACTGCTACTGGTTGGGACACTGGATTGATCCCTGGGGTACCTGCGAACCCTACTGAAATATTTCTTTGCCCTGACAGTGGTATCTCGGAAACAAATAATGGTCTATCAAGCAATTTTGAGCTCCTCTATCTATGAGAAAGCTATGCTCTCTAGTCCTGACTTTCATTTCTACGTAGGGTCCTTTTTGATTCACGGGAATAGGCACTGGTTCCGACCCCTGTCCTGGGCTGTCCTATTGAGGGAACAACACATCATCCGATGTGTAATCATTACTATAATACGTATTTAGTTGTGCATCAAAAATGTTCCCGCCCCTCCCTCTATTTCCATTTTGCATGTTCTGTTGGCTCTGATTTTGGCTAAAAGCAGTCTGATTTTGAGCTTGATTCTGATTCTGGGTAACATTGCCTTGATTATTTTGGTGCTGCTGCATATTGTTTCGATTCTGCCCATTTGTTCCTGGGTGCCCCCTATGCTGCATTTCTGTCCATATCCATTTCTATTTTGCAAATGTGGACATTGCGCTCGCCAGTGGCCTTCCTCTCTGCAGTACGCACACTGATTTAATCCCAGAGGCCCTCCATGCATGTTCGAATTACTTCTGCCTTGTGCGTTTCCTCTGCCTCTATTGGGTCCCGTCACTTGCTGAAGTAACACTTCAACCATTGTCTGCAGTGCTTTTCTTTTCATTGGCAAGGGGTATTCATCAAATATTTCATGTATTTCCATTGTGGGAATATTAGGATCTGTAATCCATCTTAACGCCTCTCGTACACAAACTTTTAGTTTATCACCTTTTTATCTTGACGACAATGAAAAAAATCGCTTCTGTACATATGGTATCGCCACTTCCCCCTGTCTCTCCTTATATCCTTTCCCCTATACCCTGGCATGCTAAACATTTCAGCATATTCATCATCAACTTCATTCTTAAATTCAAAAAGCCTGTCTACACGTTCCTTTATTTCTTCATCTCTCTCTCTACAACGTGCCAACGCATTCAAATCCAACAACTGCTGTGGCGGTACCCTCCCAATCAACTGCTTCCATTTCCCCTTTAAATATTCCCCCATGCATTCCAACACTACCCGTCTTTCATTGCTCCTCTTGAAATCATACATCAAGGCCAGCGTCGACGTTTCATCATTCCCGTCTATAAACATCTCTGCCTGTTCTTGCAGCTCCCGCTTTCTCTCCTTGCTAATCACGCTACAGGTCACTCTAGTGCATTCACTTTGTCCCGTCCCCTCTCTTCTTTTAGTGAGTTCAAGTTCAATAATTGACGGTGCGGATGGGACAACAACAATCTCTTGGGAGCGAGGTGCGGATGGGACAACGGGAACGGGAAGTAACTGCTGCAGCGCTGGCTGGCTAAAGGGAGGTGCTGCTTGTATGATTTGTGATTGTGCTGGGATCTGAACAATAGGGAGGGGCTGAGCAGCTGGAGGGGGCTGCGCAATAGACACTGGTTCAGTCTTCTTAATCCCTCTTTTTGGGCGCTCTCGCCTTGTTTCAGTTAGTATTTTGCTTATCATCTCATCTGATGAATGCAGCTCTTGTTGTGGATATATCTTGTCTACACTCAACTGATCACGTCTGTTTGATTTTCTCAAACTATCATCCCACTCCTCCTCCTGATTTTCTTTCACTCTTTCTGCTTTCGACGCTCTTCTCTCTTCTTTTCCAACGAAGCATAGCTTCCTTTCTCCAGTCTCTAAGGATATCAAATGCTGCAGGACGTGTTTTCTTTTTCAACAACACCTTCTTCAAATAATCTATTCTCAGAATCTCAAAACTTCTGTGATTCGGCCATTGCAAATCTTCCTCTTTTCTGGTTTGCCTATGCCAAATCTCACAAAACTTTATCGCCTCTACACCATACTTCAGATACATCTCATACGCCAGCGACCCCACGGGTGGCGCAACCTGGCCAGTTTCCAAAGATTGTCTACCGCAGTGGAAAAATCCTGCTAAGGTGGACAATACCCCAGGCATATTTTAAACTTACCCTTGGCTAATCAACCTCACACTGGGCGTTTGCAAAATCAACTCTCAACCAATATCAGGGTTACTTTGAATCGGAGCACGACTCACCTGATCAATCAAGTCGTCTTGCAAGACGCGATTCGTCCGTATACTGAGGCAACCAATAATCGTTGTGTCTGTGTATCTTGGCTCACTCTGCCTCATTTCGGGACCCTCGCCTCCTTGTTCTCCGGCTGGGCACGTCGATCAGGGATCAGTTGTGTGCAGATCTGCAAAGGAGTCTCTCATCACTTTCACAGGGGCGCCCCGAACACCTCTTGATCCCGGCTAGATCGTCCCATCCTCGCCGTTCTCTCTGCCTTCCTTATTTTACAACGTACATGATGGAACAAGTGGGGGAGGGTCCCTATTTGGGCGCCATCTTGAAGGGGCCCCAAGGGGATCCTCGCGTATGGAAACAAGGCACACTCACCACACACAAACTGATACGCCAGACACGAGGTTGTATCCCCAAAAGCTAGGGTTTATTGCAAAGCAAATAGTCTCAGTTGGCCAACTGGGTCTCACACCCCGCGACGTGTGTTTCCAGACCCCAGGGGACGCAAGAGAGTGAGAATCGTACAACAGTTACATAAATACAAAGCAAGCACCTTACAATCAGTGGTGACACATTCAATACCACCCATAATGTATTTCCTTTGAATTGGGTTCGATGATTGACAATTGTGACGAGTATGACACCTTCAGACATTTATTTAGCAACAGTTTGCAATTTCATGAGCCTGCAGACACAATTCTTTGTTTTAAGAACATACTGCTTCTGTTCTCTGCAAGCAAGCTGCGTGCAGGGGAGAGACACATTCCAGGCCTCACTATCTCCTAGTTTCTATTTGTGTACTGGGGGTCAACTCACTCTCCAAGGCTCTAAAGGGCTCAGGGAAGGGGTTGCCGCAAAGAAGAGCATAATTCAAGCCATTAAATGTTCGTTTCTAACATTTCTACTGCATTAGCGAGACTAGCTGTGACCTGTGTAATGATTAAATGCCTTCTTGCTTACTTTTAAGGATTTGCGTGGGAGGAGACCGGGCATTTCTGTCTGGGTCACTGCGTTATGTTTCAACAAGTCTCTCGCGGCCTTGCTCTGTGCATGAACAATAATGTACTAGTGGAGAAGAGTACGTTTTCAGCAAAGCAGTTTTAACAGAAGGCAAGAGGCAAGGGTTAGAAAACAAAATGGCGATTTCAATTACTTCAAAATGGCCGCACTCTAGTCAAGCTTATGGCTATGTATTTCTAATACTAAACACATGAGGCGGTTGGTCTTCGGCCAACAGAATACATTGCCTCCATCATTGAGGGGTGTCTACTTTTTCTGGACTGACATGGACGTGGACTCCCTGCTCACTGTGCTCACTTCACTGATGAAGCCCAACAAGGCTGAAACACGTGTATGGGGTTGCTGTTGGTACTCTTGTTCAGCGAGGAATTTCCATAGCATTTCGGTGCTGGACTGTCCATGTGGGCGGGACACAGACTGATATGCAAATGGATATTTCCCATCTGTGAAAGGTACAGTGAGCAAAAAGCGTGTGCTGCAAACTCTCATCTCAGAACAGGTTATCATGCCATGTTATTTCTGGAGAGGAGCGCCTGCTACCTTTTTTGAAATATTTGCAAGGAACTTGGGTTGGTCACCGTGAGTAACCTGGGGGCAACTAGACGTGGACTCCCTGCTCACTGTGCTCAGAGAGGCACAGCTTCACCTCCCTGATGAGGCCCGACAAGGCTGAAACACGTGTATGGGGTTGCTGTTGGTACTCTTGTTCAGAGAGGAATTGGCATAGCATTTCGGTGCTGGACTGCCCATGTGAGCGGGACAAAGACTGATATGCAAATGGATACTTCCCATCTGTGAAAGGTACAGTGAGCAAAAAGCGTGTTCTGCAAACTCTCATCTCAGAACAGGTTAATGCCATGTTCTTTCTGGAGAGGAGCGCCTGCTACCTTTTTTGAAATATTTGCAAGGAAATTGGGTTGGTCACCGTGAGTAACCTGGGGGCAACCAGACGTGGACTCCCTGCTCACTGTGCTCAGAGAGGCACAGCTTCACCTCACTGATGAGGCCCAACAAGGCTGAAACACGTGTATGGGGTTGCTGTTGGTACTCTTGTTCAGAGAGGAATTTCCATAGCATTTTGGTGCTGGACTGTCCATGTGGGCGGGACAAAGACTGATATGCAAATGGATATTTCCCATTTGTGAAAGGTACAGTGAGCAAAAAGCGTGTGCTGCAAACTCTCATCTCAGAAAGGTTATCCTGCCATGTTCTTTCTGGAGAGGAGCGCCTGCTACCTTTTTTGAAATACTTTGAAGTACACGACTCAAAAAAGGTACTTTTTCTCCTGATTCTTCCCCCCTTTTAGATCATCTTGACAAATTTAAGTGATTGTATCTAGCCTTAAAGTGATGAATGAACAAGGATGTCGGATTCGGCCACACACTAGTCTGTGTCCTAGATATAAAGGTGTGACATTGATATACTACTTAACCATCTCCAATGTTCCTAATTCTCCACTTTGATAATCGTAAGACTCTGAAAAACTAATTATATTAAAAATCATTTTCATTCATGGTTCCACACCTTTGTTCTCTGTTAGGTCTTTTGAAGGCGCATCTCGACTTGTAAGAGCTTAGATATGACATGATGGGTTATTTATAATGCGCTTAATACCCAAAGGTTTCTAAGCATGGACCCGGGAATTGAACCTGTGTTGCTCCGTATCGTTTTGCTTCCCAGGCGAGCATGTTGCCCCTGAGCTATCCTCCCAAGACATATATATGTAGACAAGGCCCTTCTTCCCCCTGACATCAGACATGAAGATCAATTTTAAGTGAAGAGTAAAGAGCCCCTTTGTTTTTTGAAGAGCCATCCCATTTGATGAAATAAGAGCTGAACGTTCAGTTTACAGCTGTACTTTTGCTAGTATTTTTTTTCGCAATAAGAGCTTTAGGATTACTTTTGTATGTGTAAATGTTATGTTTTTTGTTTCCTGATTTTTTATCTGTTTATTCAATGATTTATGATAAACTTGACTGATTTCAGTTTTACTCATCATTCATTTGACTATTATTGTATGTGAATAGCCACATTTTTCTGATAATATTCTTTGTTATTGCATTTTTTGGTTTTCATGTATTTATTTTGGAGTAATATCTATTTTTGTATTCCTGTCCGTGACTGAGCCAATGAAATCTGGTACAAAATAGTGGGTGCATCTCACGTGACATTGAACACTGGTTCATAAACCCATGAACAAAGCTGAGCTAATGCATCTGCCCCTTTTTGGTCTCAAGTACATACGAAGGGGATTTGCTGCAGGACTATTGCCATTATTGAAAAGGTCCTAGCAGTGTTCGTAAAAAGGAATGTCGCAGCAATTCGTTTTTTTTGTATATACTTTGAGTGCATTTTAATGTATACCGCATAGGTTTGTTTTTTCTTACCTGGATGAAATAAAAAAAATTAAAAAATTTGATCTTAAATAATTTGAGCTCCTCTTTGCTTCTGCCTCCTCTCTTCCTCTCCCTTGCTGATCTGCCTGTTTTTGCACTGGGCTCCTGGTTACCCTCTGAACTTCGGGTCCAGTTCCCTGCCCACCCAGCTGCATACCAGCACTGCCTCCTGGCAACCCTTGCCCTTGGGTCTGTATCTGCAACCCTACAGTCCCCTTAACTGCACTTATCAGACACCCGTTGTCTGTGCTTAATTTCTTGCACTTGCCACCTGCTGGCCGCACTATCTGTTGTCGTTTTTGATCACTTGTGCAGCACTTTCCACTCCTCCCCTTGCACTTTCCCCCTTCCCTCTCCCCTGCACTTGCGTGCTCTCAATGTCACTGGGCCTAGGAAAATCGTTGTTTTGTTCTCCCTTGTACCCCTCACTTGCCTCGTCACGCTCTGAAACACTTGTGTATGGGCGCGATATAAATAAAATATATCATATCATTTTGGTCAGGAGGTGGTGGTGTAGTGGGATAGTGCAGGGGGAGTGGTGGGGCTTTTAGCCATACACCTGTGAGTTGTAGCTTTAAAGGGTGCCGGATGGAGCTCACCTTAAAAAAATACTGTAAGTCTGTTGAAAAACATAGACAGGGAGGCAGTCTCAATTAAAGCGTGCACATTGTTTCTTGGGAGACATGAATGAAGGCTTCACAGTCCATTGACAATGTAATCTGGCACTTGGGGATGGAGGCAGCCTGCAAGTGCCAGACACTTTTGTGGGGAACCATTAAGGTCTTGTGGCCTACGTTGAAGGTAATCATTTGGGAGAAGTTAGGTCTGTTACAGTTATACATAAACATTGACATCTCACTTGAATATTCTTACAACAAAAACAGCTTTAATAACAAAAGTAATCATCTCTCTAGATTAGTCTGTGCGGTGAAACTTCGGTAGAGAGGCAGTCTCAGATAAAAGGTGCACATTTATTCTCACTGGCGGTCCACAGTACATTGAAAGTCAGCCTGTAGAATGGGTTGTGGGACAACACAAAATATATTCTTGACAAATGATGTGAATACCACGGAATTTGTAGTGAGTAATGAGTGAATGAGTGGCATCATTTAAAGAGTGTGCACTGCGAACCCAATCACCACTTGGCATGAGAAGGGAGGAATAATGTGCTCTCCCAAGCACTCAGTCTGGAGTGAATGGGTGTTGGGGTAAAGGGGCGCACGGAGAGGGCAGCTTTAGCTCAACAATCTGGTGCTGTGTGTGATGGGGAGTCATTGAGACATTCGATGTTTTCGGTACATTATGGGTTATTTACTGCCTTCACGAGTTACTCTATAAGTGATACTATAGAAAGAGCAGGGAACCTATATTAGATAACAGACGTGTAGGTGCTAAATGTTTTGTTTACCTATGAGCCCCTACTGTACTGATATGATAGTCACATAAGGTGCGTTGCATCAGTTGAATACCTATCATATGACCCACTGCATAAGCTGTAATGTAACAACCAATTGTAATATCAGTATTATGCCTGTAGTATTCATAAGGTGCCATTGAATGCTACTATTCCTGTGCCCTTGTAACTAAGCTCTTGCAAGTAACAGCACCTCAATGCCCTTGGGCTGTTTGCGTGCTATATAAATATAAATAAATAAAGACATTATTTATAATGTGCTTAATACTCAGAGGTTTCTAAGTGCAGACCTGAGGATCGAACCTGCGTTTCTCCTATCGTCTTGCTCCGAAGGCAAGCACGTTGCCCCTGAGCTATCCTCACGAGACTGCTGTACATGTAGGACTTGAACATTGACCCCAGGAAAGCAACGCATAAAAACAATAAATAAATAACACATCATAATAAATACTGAACGCCTTCACCAGGGTCCTTTGCTCATTTCCTGCACCAAAATAAGAGATTAGTTAAAACATGTCCGAAAATAAATTAGGGCATTTATTATAAAATGCATTAAAAAAGGTGAATAACAACATCATACTGTATGCTCAGCAGTGCCCATCTGCATTAAAATAACATTGGTGGAGCGGAGTTAAACCTGATGCGCAGTTCAAACCCAATCCATCATTGCTATAGGGAACCAAAGGCACCACAACACATATTTCTTTCAAAGGATCCCTACGTCTTTTTGGGGCAAGTGTTAAATGTACTGTTTGCTGGGTGTATTAACTGGAGTCACATGCTCACTTCACTGTATTTCTAGGAATGGCATTTTGACCTAAAAAGAGCAAGGAATAAATAAAAAAGCAATGCATGAGAAATAAATAATAATAAATAATGAATGCATTCACAATGGTTATATCGTACAACAATAAAATATTAGATTAAATCAAACCACACCAGAATAAAAACAGGCGATATAGTAAAACAATACATAACAAATACCAAAAAACAGCATTGTTGTAACCATATATGACAAAATAGTATTGGTAGAGCTTATTGAAATCCCAATTGATTGAGGAGGGAGGAGGTCACTCAATTGAGATGTTCACCAAGTTCAGGTGTTCACCAGGCTTGAGCCCTGGTCCCTAAACTATTAGGGGAAGAACAGTCAGGCGCTGAAGACAGCGTCCACTGATGCTGCAGCCAATAATGGGTGCACTTGTGCTAGGATTGGGGTAGTATGCTCGAACTTCTTGGCCCAACAATTCACCTAGCTGCATGAAAGACTTGCCGTCAGGGTAGGCCAGAGTGAAAAATTGTAAGTGCTGACAGACAAGACCACATTGTTCATATTTGGATTTACCAAGGCTTGACCTACCAAATTGAACTAAATTAATGATAGGTTTGACAGATTTAAGAGAATGCAGACAGAAATAAACAGCTTTCACCTTAACCTTAACATGGGGGGGACAATAGAAAGAGATGAATGGAGCAACCAAAGAAAAAAAAGAAAACGCTGAATGTGTCCCTCGAAAACAGGTCTTAGAAACGCAGGAAAGAATACAGTTTGTGGGTGATGAATGAGAAAATGTTTTGAAACTCAATCTTTCGGTATTGTAAGGAAGGCATGGGGTCTCATTACACGGTAGGCAGTGGACCAAGGTGCTAATAGCACCTTGGTCCATGCCGGTAAAATACCGGCACCGCCTTGGTGGAAAGGGGAATTACCGCCCTATTCCAAGGTTGGCGGGGCGGCAATTCCCCCTTCCACCATTGCCCTTCCCCATTCCCATTTTTGCCCCATAGGGCATAATGGGAATGGGGAAGGTGCTAATTACGGTACTGCAAATTTGCGGTGCCGTAATTAGCACCAAGGTCCCTTAGCGGGTTGGTTTTTAACGCCTGCTAAAAGCAGGCGTTAAAGTACCGACCCGCTAAGGGACCTCGTAGTAAGGCGGTAAGGGTTAACGGTCACCGGTACCATTACCGGTGACCTTTAACCCTTACCGCCTTCCGTGTAATGAGGCCCATGGTATCAAACAGTGAAGATAGACACACGTGATCCCAGTTCAAGAGTGGTTATTGAACTTCAATGGATGGATTGAACACCTATTTAACCCTAAATCTAAGAGAAGGGAGCAAGCTACGGCCATCAAATAATAATAACGCAGTCCTAGCGTAGTCCCTGTCAAAATAAAAGGGCCTATACTCATCATCATTTCAGCTTTATTTTGGCATAAATACCATAAAAGCACAGAGATATAATAATAAGGAGTACCAATTAATTACATAGTGATGTGTTAAAAACAAAGAGGCAAATTATAATGTCATGTATTACATAAGTGCAGCAAAGATCAACAAGGATAAGAACACGCAAGAAAAAGTAAATTGATATTTGATTTGACAAACCTACCCTTCCAACTATTCCCAATTATCGCAAGTGGCTTGACTTACAATCAGAAGCAAACACAAAGTGCAAATACATAGAATTCATGAATTTATTAATGGAAGCATGTATGCCTCCATGACCACATTCACATTCATCTTCCTTCCTTTATAATTTTGCCCCTTACTCTCCAAGACAAGTCTAAGTAGCTTGCAACGCAGTAGACCATACTCATGTTTCCACTGTTCCTAAATAGATGCAGCACCAGGCCTGTACTGCGGATACCATTGTTTTTTTTTTTTTATTTTTTTTAAATATATTTTTATTGTTTTTTTCAAGAAACATACAACCAGTATCATCAACACGACAATCAATTAAATATCCGCAATAATTCCCATTCCCTCCCTCCCCAAGTGAACCCGGACCGGGGTTACGCAGTCTGCTGCTGGCATTAGGGTGAGCCCGGGCTGTCCGGGTCCTCACCTGAGGTGCTGGCTTCCTTAGGACTGAACAGGGCCGTCGTGAGGGCAATCCACTGCAGGAGGTCCTCCGAGTCATTTATTTTTTGC
Organism: Ambystoma mexicanum; assembly: GCF_040938575.1. NCBI lineage: Eukaryota > Metazoa > Chordata > Amphibia > Caudata > Ambystomatidae > Ambystoma > Ambystoma mexicanum. The sequence continues at coordinate 829,814,822 of NC_090939.1, forward strand.
TGTCTTTGCGCCAGCTCCCAGGCCCCGGTTTCAGCCACAGTCCATCTGCGAAGGTCCTCCCACCATGTTACAAGTTTAGGGGCTCTGGGACACTTCCAGGCCATTGCGATGCGCCTTTTAGCGAGGATGTACATCAAATCTTTGAGCCTGTTGAGAGATTTGTTTTTTTTCCCTCGTGGGTACGAGCCCAATAGACATGCCTTGGGGGATTGCACGTCTAGCGTTATGTCCTCCTCTGCTACCTTGGTCTGAATTTGCGACCAGAAGGTTCGTATGTTCGGGCAGGCCCAAAACATGTGGGTCAGGGAGGCCGCAGGTTCTTGGCACTTGGGGCACCGCACCACACCAGCGCCATTGAATCTCGAGATGACAGCTGGGGTAAGGTAGGCCCTATGGATGATGTAAAATTGGATAAGTTGAAATCGGGCATTCCTAGAGACCTTTTTGTGATAGTGTGTTATTGTTTCCCACTCCGTGTCGCCAAATAGTGTGTTCAGCTCGGCCTCCCATTTGCTCTTGCATGTGAGTTCGCTATGTGTGGTGTTGTCAATTAGGATCTCATAAAGCCTAGAGGTTTCGTGTCCCCCTTCTGCCACACCTATCAGGTTCTCTATGGCCTCGTGTCCGGCGCATTGGGATTCTGCATCCGGCCATCGCCTCCTAAGTCTGTCCAGCACCGCCCCGTATAGAAGGAACTGACCCAGTGGGACCCCAGTCAATTCGTGCAGCTCGGGAAATGTGTGGATGCCCTGGTCATCCACCAGATCGCCCAGAGTGGCGACGCCAGAGGGCTCCCATATATTCCGGATCGCCCTCCGGTCTTCCGGCCTAGTGAACATGATGGCGGCTATAGGGATCTGTGGGGAGTAAGGGTCGGACAGCTTGACCAACTTGCAGGCCCGACTCCAAATTTGGGTGCCTAGGCGGATGAGGTGCGCGTCCAGCGTTTTGGGCATTGGTCCGATCCAGAGGAGGTCCCTGAGCAGCCATGGTGCGTCTGGGGGCTGCAATAGGCGTGTGTCCGTCATGGCATCATCAGCCATCCACTGGATCACGTGCTTAAGCTGGGCCGCTATGTAGTAGAGCTCAAAGTTAGGTGTGTTCAGGCCTCCCCTCTCGTACGGTCTTTGAGTAATGTCTAGGGCAACTCTGTGCCTCCCCTCCCGCCATAAGAGTTTCCTACATAGCATGGCCAGGTCTTTGAAAAAACGCTGGGGGATGTTGTAGGGGACGTTGGTGAAGAAGTGTAGGAGACGGGGGAGTGCTACCATTTTAAGGAGTCCCGCCCTACCAGCCATCGAAAGGGGCAGTTTGCACCATAGGTCGATTGATTTAGCCAGTCCCTCCTTAGCCCTGCCCGTGTTCAGAACATGTTCGGTCTCAGGGTCCCGGTGGATCACGACGCCCAGATATTTGAACGTAGTGGGTTCCCATTTAAGGGCCAAAGGGGGGAGGTGTTCTTCCTTGGTTCCACTAAGTGCAGCCAGGGGGAATAAGCAGGACTTGCTGTGGTTAATCTGGACCCCTGTACATCTGTGGAACCCGTCTAGGGTTTCCAGGATGTAGGGGAGAAGGTGTTCGGGATCCCTCAGGTAGAGGAGCATGTCATCCGCATACATGGAGACAAGGTGGTTCACACCATTTATCGTTATTCCCCCGTCACCGTATTCCTGCCTAAGGTATGCTGCCACTGGTTCAATCGCTAAGATGTAAAGTAGAGGGGATAGGGGGCACCCTTGTCGAGTGCCCCTGGCCAGGCTCCATTTTTCAGAAAAAGTGTTGTTGGTACGCACTCTGGCGGTGGGGTTGGTGTAAATGAGTTTTACCCAGTTCAAAAAAGCCGTTCCGATCCCCATCTTTGCTAAGGTGGCATAAAGCCATGTCCATCGGACCGAATCAAAGGCTTTAGAGGCGTCGAGGGACACAACTGCATATTTACCGGGCATGCCGTTTGTGCTGTGTATCACGTGGTGCAGCCTTCGCAGGTTCTCGGACATAGAGCGACCCTGCATGTAGCCCGTCTGATCCTGGTGTATGAGGTATGGGACGGCTGCACGAAGCCTTCTGGCCAGTAATGCGGTGAGGATTTTGTTGTCTACATTCAACATGGATAGTGGGCGGTATGAGCCGCAGTCAGAGCTGTCCTTGTCGGGCTTAAGTAGGGGGATGATGGTGGCTTCAATCATGGTGTCGGGGAGGTGGCCTATGTCATACGCCTCGTTATATACTTTGGACAACAGGGGGGCCAGTATATCCTCATAGGCCTTATAAAATTCGCTCGGGAGACCGTCCGGTCCCGGCGTTTTACCCGAGGGCAATGACCTAATGGTGGCTGTGACCTCGTCGGGGGTGACGGGGGCTCCGAGGGGATCTGCCAAGTGGTCCTCCAGGCATGGGAGCCAGATGGCGTCTAGGGCGTCCTCGATCGCGTGGTCAGGGGGCGGGGCTGGATCGGAGTAAAGGGTTTGGTAATATTGTTTGAACGCTGCATTGATACCCACTTGCGTGTGGAGGGTCAGGCCGTCTGTATTACGAATGGAGCAAATGGGGTATCTGGGGGTTTCTCGTTTATAAAGCCATGCAAGAAGCTTCCCGGGTTTATCGCCCAGGGCATGATTCCTCTCCGTGAATTTAGTATAGCTCAACTTCCCCAGCGTCTCCCAGTGTGTTAGGCATGTTTGTTTAAGATCAATCATCTTTTGCAAGTGGGCGGGATCAGGGGACGGGGTGGCTTCGAGATCTTGGAGTTCAGTCTCAGCGTGCGCTAGCAGGGACGTGACGGATTTTAGGGCCCCTCCAGCCGCGGCTATCATTTCCCCCCTAGTTACCACCTTGTAGGCTTCCCAGGCTGTGCCTAAGTATCTGACGCTATCAATGTTGGTCTGCCAGTAATGTGTGGAACCCTCCCTGATTTGTTCGCTGAAGGCTTTGTCCAACAGCGCTTCGCTTCTCAATTTCCACGTGGGGATGGGGGGCCTGGGCGTCGTGGTCACCCACGAGGTCATCAAAGGGGAATGGTCTGAAAGTACCCTGGCTAGGTACTGCGTGTCCTCAAATCCCGCCACATGCTCTTCGCTAATGAACAGGCAGTCTATCCTGGTATGGACCTTATGTGGGGGGGAGTAAAAGGAGTAGCCTCTGGTTTCGGGGTTTTGCACTCTCCACAGGTCTTTCAGGGCATATTGCTGCGTGAGGGCGTTCAATATCTTGGCGGGTGGGGAGGGGTCCCCGTGTTTACCATCCGACCTGTCTATGCAAGGGTTCAGGGTACAGTTATTGTCACCTCCCCATATCGTTATGCATTCATCACTCGGGGTCAGCCGAGCGTACAGCGAGCGAAAGAAAACAGTGGCATCATGATTCGGGGCATAGGTGCAAATCAGGCGGACGTCCCTCCCCTCTATGGTGCCCTGAACCAGGGCCATCCTACCTTCATTGTCCGTTTTGGTGTGGGTCAGCTTGACTGGGACAGAGGGGGCGATCCATATCAAGACGCCTCTGGCGTAGGTGGAGTAGGGGGAGCCCACTAGGGTGCCCCGCCAGACCTTGGCCAACGCTGCAAGCTTAGGGCCACATAAGTGGGTCTCCTGAAGGAGGGCGATTCCGACCCTGTGGCGTTTCATGTAGGCGTGGATGCGTCGCTGTTTGATATAGCTGTTTAGCCCCCTGACGTTCCAGGACATGACTCTGATCCTCTCAGCCATGGTCTGTGTGTGGTCGTGCGGCTGTGGGAAGCGTGAGGTTGAGGGGTTTGACGAACCTGGTCGTCCTGGTTGCAATTCTGCTGCGCTTGGTCCCGGTCCGGTTTGTGTCCAATTCAAACTGCAATCCCAACTTGGGGTTCGAACCCCCACAAACAACAACGTCTAACTTAACAAAAAACACAACTTCAAACATAACACGTCTAGCGAGGTTGCCCTTGCTCTGACATCCCCGTTTCTGCCCCATCAGACCAGGGTCTTCCGGTGCCCTACGGGCGGGTGAACTCACCCAAAGTATCCTGGGGTTAGGAAGGGGGCTGCCTCCGAAGGTGTTGTCAGGAGGTGCGCCACGACCGGCGCGGCTCCGGTTCCATCAGTGTCGCCACGACTATTGTCATATGAATGTACAATCGGCGACTGCAGTCAATGAGTGGAGAAGTTCCTATGTTGCGGGCGGCTAGGGCCCGCGCTGCTTCCGTTCGATGTCCGGGATCTGTTCTCTGTCCATCCATTCGCAGGCCTCTGCTGGGTTATCAAACAAGTGGGCCTTGTTGTTGCGCAGGACCTTGAGTCTAGCCGGGTAGAGGAGTAGATAGCGCAGGCCTGCTTCCTTGAGTCTCGCCTTGGTGTGGTGGAACTGGGCCCTGCTCCTTTGAACCTGCAGGGTGTAGTCAGGGTAGATTGCTATCTTTGCGGCGTCCCTCTGTATGGATCCGCCCATCCTGGTGAAGGCCAAAATGGATTCCCTGTCCCTATAGTTGAGGACTTTGGCTATTATGGGTCTTGGTGGGGTCCCCGGTGGGGGCCTCCTGGCTAAGGAGCGATGGGCTCTTTCAATAGTGAAGCCCTGCGACAGTTTCCCGGCCCCAATTTCCTGTATGAGCAGGTTCTCGACGTAGTTGGTAGGGTCGTTGCCCTCGATGCCCTCGGGCAGGCCGATAATTCTGATATTGTTTCTGCGGGCCCTTCCTTCGGCCTCCTCAGCCCTGTCCTCTAGGTTCTTCACTTTCTGCGCCAAAATGTCTACATCCTTTAAAAGTTGAGTTTTGGCATCGGTATTGTCTCGGACTTGGATCTCGAGAGCGTCCGTTCTGCCGGTGATAGAGCGCACATCCTGCCTCAGTAAATTCAGGTCGATCGCAACCGCATCAATCTTGTCCTCCATAGTTTTCTGGAGTGTCTTGATGGCCTCTAGCAGTTGGGAGTTAGCTGGCTCGGGTCTCGCGGCGCCCGGCACCTCCACAGGGGCAGAAGCCTCCGCGGGTCCGATCGCTCCAGCGGCCGCGAAGGACTCCATGGTAGTTTGGCGGTGTCTGCTTCGGGCGCCCTTAGTGGTCATGTCCTATCTTCGTGGTCCGTCAGGCCTCGGCAGGCACTACACAGTCTGTGTCCGATGGCGCCGTGCTGGGGATGCTTCGTGGGGGGGGTTGTGCGTCGGCCGCCCGCCGGGCTGCACCAGTGGGCCGCTCAGCAGGGCCCGGTGGGGGTGTAGTTAAGGCCGCATCAGGCGCTCCCCCCTCCGTCTCCTCGCTGCTCTTCTTCGGGACACAGGAGCACAGGTCTCAGCTTAGGCAATCTCTGCCACTTCAGATCGAGTTCCATAAAGGCTGGCCCCTTGCGGGTTCCTCCCGGTCGGTCACAGGGCTCCGCTACAGCGTCAGGCTGGGCATCGTCATGGCCGCCATTTTCTGTCCTCGTACGACGTTCCGTTTCTTTTTGATGGTGCGGGCCCTCAGAGGGTCGTGAGGCTCCCAAACTTCGTCAACAGGCGGAACACTCCTTCACACGACCTATATTCTGTTTTCAAGTGGCTGCAGTCAAGTTTAAGCGGTAGTTGGTGGCGGATCCAACTGCGGATACCATTGTTATGACATATTGTTTTGAGGAATTTACCTCGTCTAACCCTATAACATTGGCAAAAGAACAAGAAATGGAGCACCGTCTCCTTAGACAAGCCACAAACTGGACAGAGATCATTCTCACTAGAATACCATTTTGATGTGCGATAAGCCAGATTCAATTGTGACAATCTGAACCTTAAATAAAGGTTACGTGCCAGTGGAGGGACAACAAAATCAAGGTACACTTCAAACCCAGTTGTTAATTTGGAGTTCGAGTAAAGCCTGCTAACAGCCACCTCTAGGCAATCGCTAGCCATCTCCATCTTTAGCAGCCTTCGCAGGGTCTCTTTGGCCTTTCCAACTTCGCTCCGAGTTATTCTATGTGGGCATAACCATAGGTCATCAATTCCAAAGAAAATGATGTCACGCAGAACTAAGCAGTAATTAATATACCATACTTAATATGTCATAATAACAAATTGACTTCTAGTGATAGGTGCGAGGGTGCAGTGGGTCAAAAAGGGCAAACACATATTACAATTTAAAATTTTATTCACATGATAAATATAAAAACATTCAATGTAGATATAATTCATATAAAACGTCACAATAAAGTTAAAAAGACATCATGAAAACCAGCACCTCAAAATCTAACCAAATAGACCTGAATGTGCAAATAATATCTACATGGAATGGCCAAGGAAAAAAACTCACTTCACGTGATTGGGAGGTCACGGGGAGTGAGATTGTGACTCACCAAAGCATCTAATAAGGTCTCCCATGAGTTCAAAAGTATTTAATCGAATCCAAGGTACATTGGATCAATTTAAATGCACAGGGTTGCTCTCAGGACGCTATCAAATGCAGTCCTGAGGAGAACATCTCATACCCTCATCCCCTGTGTATTTTTGTGCAATCAAATTGAGCCGGAAACACCTGGTCCAGTGTGCTTACCCCTGAAGAAAACCCTGCCTGCAAATGGTCAATAATACCATTCCCATCCATCCATTCTTGTAAATGCACTAGTAGGGCTTTGGCAAATGTCCCTCCTCCCAGCTAGTAGGGAAAATGGCCTGTAATCATATGGATCACTGAGCCCTCCCTTTTTATAAATTGGTACGATTGTCACTTTGCACCAAGAGTGGGGAACCCTATTCTGTTTCAAACAGGCATTAAACAAGAGGCCAAAAATTGGAGCCCAAACCCTGACCTCATCTCTAAACAGGTCAACAGGCAACAAATCGATGCTTGGGGCCTTCCCTCCCTTCTGTGAGAATATGGCATTGCACACTTCCCCCAGTTGCAGCTGTATTGGTTCATGCCCATTCACATTCTGATAATGGTCAGGCAAGACATCCAGGTCCTGTATTATTGGGTCCAAACTATATAATTCCTGGAAGTGCTGTATCCAGGCATTGGCAGGTATCTCTGTTACCAAATCCCTTGCTTGACCACTGGTGTTCCCACTTATTGATATCCAGAATGTACGTCAGTCGCCGGTGGTAGAGGCCACATACATTTTGTCCCATCCGGCTTGAACATGGGCTTCTTATTTTGTCTTAATTAGGGACTTGTAAGTCAGCCTACGGCATCTCAACCGTGGTTTATCCACATCCTTTCCTTTTTCCAAGCACTTTAGTACACCCCTCTTTGCCCACCTACATTCCTTATTGTACCACAAGTTTGTTTTAATGGCACATCTTTTTATGCTTTTACCAGATTTTGTTACAAACGGTTGGGCAATATGGACAAGCTCATCATACACATCAAAGATTCTTGGTCCTCCAGAACCATGCCTGTGAGTTGCTCTGGGACTGGCATGATGGCCTCATAAATGTGTGGTTTTGCTTCCCCCTGGTCAAGGTCGATCCATTTAATCCGCTGCCTGGAGTGACCCTGTACAAAGATCTCAGGGCACTTCCCAGAAATCCCTTCTCTATCTGGCCGTCTCTCCATAGTGGATAATTTCAACATTAAAGGCTTGTGGTCACTCCCCTGTACATTCATGACATTAAACCAAAGGGCTTTACTCCACAGGTTCAATGAGAGAAAAATGTTATCAATAATCGAAGAACAATTTTGACCCTGGAACTTTGGTCTGTGTGGTTGATCATCTTTAAAGCACCCATTGCACGCTCTAAGTCCCATTCCCAATAATGCAGTTGCATAGCTAAGAGCCATAGGATGTGCCCTATGCTTTATTGGTGGTGTCACGGGTTGGATATCCAAGGCCTCAATCATGGTTGTGCCACACACCCTCAAAATCCACTAGGGGTTCAACCTAGATGTTTAGATCACCCAAAGAAACAAGGGGGGGTCCTGGGAGTCCCTCTGCCGGAGATTAGTCCCGGTTACGAGAGCCTTACCCAGAGTCTTTAGCTCACTATCTTTCACAGAGGAGAAATATCCCAAACATATCCGTCTTTGTCCTGCCCTGGGGCAGTCCAGCACCAAAATGCTATGTCGGAGGATGCCCAAGAGAATGCATGGCCGATCCGGTCAAGCAAAAATAATCAATCTAGCAACACCAGCAAATGGGAGACAACCGCCCCCAACAACCAGCGCAGAAGAGACATCCTCCAGGACATGCTCTGTGGTGCTTTTAGTGCTTCTCTGAGCTCCGGAGCTAGATTGACAAACAGAGAAACAGGATATGCTGATGTCCCAGGCATTTTTAACTGGACCAGAACATTTCTGTAGGAAACAGACACAAGTTATCAGCCGATAAAAGGATAAAATATCAGTATATTTCTTCAGAGTTCTTTTTTTATTAGGTGGTTACAAGGCAAGTCTTCAATGAACTAAAGAAACATTCCTGTTAAAGAGACAGATTATCTATTTGTCTAACCGAAGAAACTAAAATAATCAAAGCAATCTTCTTTCGTAGCAGCAGGACAATGGTGATCAGAATACGAGGTGGACACATGAACAACATACACTCCTCTAAATCATGTGGTGCAAAATCAGACCATGTCCAATGAACTGTACAGGACAAAATGTCCATGGACGAGTCCAAAGTACAAATAGTTCTTAAAATAGTAGATATTTTGTAATAAAAATGCTGAACACATTCCTGGAATTTCTCTTGAGACATCGAACAGATGCTCCTCAGCAATAGTTCTTTTAAGGCATTTAAAATAGAAAACAATGCTTTTGATTTATTTAAGCATCAATTACATTAACATAAGCCTATGTTTGGCAATTTAATTTGACTTTGACATGTAGAATGTGCTTCTTATAAAGAATCATGATTCTCACAATTTAGAAATGAACGCCACCACCTTTCTACTTGATGTACCATTTTATGTTCGGAAGTGAGGTCTAGGGGAAGCAGGCGTGTAACACTTTGGTGCGTAAAGATTTCAACTGACATCGGCATAGCCCTTGAGCAATTTCTCTGATGGGCATCTGGAGTTGACTAATGGTAGCATTCATGGAAGAACACTCCTTTAAGGGAGAAGAAATATGCCACATAGTATGACAGATACTTATTGTGAATTTCAAAAGTAATAGAATCTGATCCCTGTTTCAGTCAACATCCGATTGCCTTCTGGAACTTGTAGTTTTCCATTTCCCATAGGTTTGGGTCTACACATCATCAAGTTCAAAGTGATATTGACTAGCAAGCAAAGAGCAGTAAATAGTCAGCTACTTCCCCAGATCTACCTACGTATTGTGTGAGTGGTGATTGGAACAGGGATATATGTAACCCAACACCATGTCCAGGATTTGTTTGTTTCTTTGCAATCATGTAGCCGTAATGTAGATTTATTCCTCTGTAAAGAACAAGATGTACCAGAATGCTAGGACAAAATATATTCTTGAGAACTGATTCATGGAATTATTTGCGGGTAAAACGCAAATTTGCGTGCCTTTCTGCCCGAAAACCCCCATAAATCAAACAGGGATTTTCGGGCAGAATGGCGAGCAAATCTGTGTTTTACACGCAACTAATTCCAGGAATCAGGTACTTGGTTGGATTTACTGCTCACATGTGACACGGGACCGCTTGAGTTTTCCATTGCAAAGGCACGGTTGTTAGTGACAGAATGAAAGAAAAGGAGGTTGGGCTGAATGTACTGTTCCTCCATGACATAAGGACAACTTGAAAAGCCTGCATACCCTCCTGTGGGTTAGATGTAATATAAGTCAAATGTGTCTGAATTATCATTGTTTGAAAAGACATGCAGCTTGTTGTTCTGTATCATGTGAACAAAATGTGTAGTTTATTTTATTTTATTATTTTATTTGAATTTTTGTTGAGCACTGGCCCTACCCAGAGGGTCTTGGAGTGCCGTACATGGTTCAAATGTTGAAAAGGTTGGAGTTGAAAAAAGAAGTTAGAACATGTTTCAGGACAGGATCCGGAGGTTAGGATAGACAAGTCATAGCAGTGGAGGATGGTAGGGTTATGTGTGGGGAAATAGGTATTATTTTATTTTTCTTTAACAACAATAAGTATTCTTTTTATTAGCCTTACAATTAGCCAGGTATGTTTTTAATTGTTAGTGTTTTGTAGATCTATCTTAATGGGTGGGGAGGGACATGGCTTCAAAATGCCTTTGCATCATCACAGATAAATCCCTAACATTAACAATGAACATGAAGTTTTGAAACTTTGCAAATAAAAGGGTTACTAAATCTGACCTTTCCCCCACAACTTAATTCTCATTAATGTGTGTATATGCTGAGCAAACCTTTATCTAGCAACAAAGTAGTAAATTGCTCTGAAGAAAACAAACAAAATGACACTGTATTCCCCATGAGTTGCTCTTCACGTGACACAAGGATAAACATGAGGGGGGTGGAACAACCCATACCCTACCCCATGAATCTCTCCCCCGAGCAAGGGATTTCAACACTGCCCTCGCTAGGACAAAAGTACAATATAGCATTACAAGCAGCGAAAGGCATTGCTAGAGAGTGTTGAGGTGGCTATAGCCCCGGGTCTTTTGGATGTAGACCCGGATAGAAGCTCAAGGGCTACAACCAAAAGGCTAGATAGCACCGAATCCCAACAGTCCTGACATTAGCATAGCCCTGGATCTTTTCCAGCAAAACCCCTGCGAGCAGCCTTTGTGGATGGGCTTAATTGTTAACTATCTGCTAGCCTGGGCCAAGGTAGGCCCCAGGAAAGCCAGGGGAGACTGTCATCATGGCAAGCAAGACTCCGCGGGGAGCAATGACACTCATCGCACTGCAGAGTGCCAACAGCTCCATCTGAATTTCAGTATTTTGGGGATAGCAAAGAAAATGAGCAAAAGCAAGATGACGCATGGGGGGGACACAAAACAGACAAGAGAAACTGAGACTGAGACCTGAGAGAGCGAGGTGGGTGATAGAAGGAGACAAGAGAAGAAAGGTAGGGTGGAGCAACACCATATAGACATTCAAAAACAATGAAGGGAAAATTGTACAGTAGACAAGAGTAAAAAGGAAGCCACAAAGAAAAAGTAGCGGGGAAGACAGATTCACACAGAGATAAATGGAGAAGTAGACAGATGGAAGAACTGTATATTGATTGGAGATGGGAACGTCTATAAGCAGGAAGACCAAGAAACATAGTAGAGCAATATGAAAGACAGAGGGAGTGCTGAGAGCGAGTGCTGTTCGTGCTGCTCGACTGGCAAGAATATTTGACAAATCCGTTTTCACATCAGAGAACTCCAGCATGGATCACCAGATTCTGGGCCTGGCACCCTATTTCCCAGAAGCGCATATGACCCTGTGCATGCGCGCTTCTGCGCACGCGCTTCAAGGGAATGCTGAGAGCGAGTGCTGTTTGTACTGCTCGGGTGGAAAGAATATTTGACAAATCCGTTTTTATATCCGTGAACACCAGCGTGGATCACCTGGTAGGATTCTTAAAGAAACTGATCAGCTGAGCAGCCGAACAGCCCTCGAGCCACTCCCTGCCTTTGACCTCACGGGTTTAACAGTAATCTCCAATCTTGTTCGGGAGCAATATGGACATCTCGAACCTACAGGGTATGTATATGCTTAAAACCAATATGCCCTATACAGGTGCCAGCGATAAGGAAGGATTGGGAAACTCCCTCCAGGAGAGCCGGAGAACGAAGGTGCTGACAAACAGGTCGAAAGTTTGTAACAAACATCCCAGCATATGTTGCTCCAAATCAGTTGGAGCTGATATCAGACAGTTATGATCTCCTGGCAGGAGGAAGATGTCCGCAAGCACGAATGGAAACAACGTGAAAGCGACCAGACAGAACATGAATGTCTATACTGCCCAAGCTGTGTCGGCATATGTAACCAACGCAGAACATTTGTAACTTAACACACAAGAACATGAAAATGTGATTGACTCGCAGTATATGACAAACCAAGTCAAGACCAAGCCATGAGTAGAACTGTGCCAGAGCCTAATCACAATACTTTACTTGTCCACATGCATGAAAACATGACTGCACCGAGACTGTATTCTCAAGTTGTAATGAAAAGTATTATGAAATGTGCTTGAATGCAGAAAGATAATGAAGTAGAAGATGGTGAGTTGAATCATGGTGTGAATGTAGAAATCAGCGCCAATCCAACAGTCTGTGAGAAAAACAGTGATACGAAAAACAGTACGCATGCAGGCAACACTCTTGATAACAGAAATCGTGAGATTAGTGGTGATTTCATGGTATCAGAAACACAAATATACCACGTTGAGGAACTTCCAATTAATAAGTGGAGACAAGATGTTTCAACTTGTCAGCCCCCCCCCCAATATTGGGCAGCAGAGCGGAGAATCCGCTGTTGTACTCGTCAGTTTCTACAGACCCTGAGACCTTCATTTGGCTTCAAACATCCAAACATGAAATTGTATAATAACACTCTAGCAGCCATGAATACTGGCCTTTATGCATTAGCAAAAATATATGAACATATGGATGTAAAAATTGAGAATAATGCAAAAACTCTAACAGTCTTAGGCACAAACTTTGAGCAAATCCTTTGCAAACTAAACCAAATTAACCTTAGAATGCAAGAGATAAAGAACCAAATGAATATGGCTGATATGAAGCGTGAGAATTTGTGGTCTGTTTTGAAGTCCAGGTGGAATCTCGGGGACGGTTGTGATGATGAGATCTTGGTTACGCTCACCAGGCTCCCACAGGGGCGTTGATCGGAACTGGACAGCTGCGGTCTCCACCAACGTGACGCGTAGTGCAGAGATGACAGATTGGACTGGCCCGCCTAATTTCGTCTGCTTGATCCGTAGAAGTATTTTCCTGAAAGTGGAGAAAGGGAATTAGCCACCCCTTGGATTTGAGTGATAACACCCCACTGTTCTTCCCACTAATCACCTCCGATATCTCCTTTCATAGTCTCACCTTATGTTTATAAAATATGAGCTCTCCATCCTGCGTGGAATGCAGGGGCGCATAGATAACCAGTTACTTCACTGGTCCGAAGGAGTTGGGAGAGTTCCAGACCAATATTGACTCTGAGGTCCCTGGCGAGGAACCGTAAGTATATAGTTTGTAAGAGTTCAAAAATGTCAGATATTCACTCTTGTCTGATTCCTTTTATCTTGCAGCTTGACCCAAGAGAAGATTGCCTCGTGGCAGCTGGTAGCGTTCAGGTAAGAGTCTGTATTACCCAACACTGTCCGGTAAATGATACCTGTGTTTAATCTGTTGCTTTCCCTCCTTTTACATGTGCGGCGTGAGAAATTATGACGTCTTGATGAATAATGCCTCCAGCGGTAAAATCAGGTAAGTCCATGGTGGTAAACAGATTGTCTTTGTTTATTCTCTCGGCTCACCTTACTGTTCTTTTGTTCCCCTTAGGTGCCGGAGTTCGGTGAAGATGAAATGGAGACTGCGCCGGACCATGGAGATGAAAAATGCCTCCGGCGGTAAAGTTAGGTAAGTCTATGGTGGTAACAGAAATTGCCTTTGTTTATTCTCTCTGATCACCTTGCTGTTCTTTTGTCCCCCATAGGTGCCGGAGTTCGTTGAAGATGTGATGGAGACTGCGGCGGATCGTGGAGGTGCTGCGAAGGCTGGTGAGAATAGTGCGGCACTACAGCGGACGATGCAACGCGTATAGAATTAACGTCTCTTTCCTTGTTTGAAGGCGCAATGGATCCGGAATCAGGTGAGGAATAGAAGTAATGTTCTTGTTCTAATCTTTCCTCCTTCTTTCTAGGAGCTCCAGACTCGAGGCGGGCATGGCAGAAGGCTGGATGCTGACTTGCAGGCACGGTGAGCGTTACGCTGCTGGATGCAGAATAACGCGAAGCGTGTGCTGCTCTTTGGGCGTGGTTTAAATAGCCTTCAAAGTAGTCCCAGGTAAGAAGTTCCCCCAATACCACACTCGAGTAAGAAAATAGTCCCTGAAGTAAAGTAGTTCCCTTCAGGCTTCACATTGGCTTGGATTCTTAACAGCATGGTCTGCATGAGGTAAGTGTAAGCATATGAGCCTGGCGCCTATGGCGCCAGGACTGACCCCTTCAATGAGCCTGGTGCCTATGGCGCCAGGACTGTACCCAGATAGCCCCTAGCCAGGGCTGCTGGGCTTTTTCTAAGCATCTGGATGCCTGCTCCCGGGACTGATGGGCCTGGTCCGGATGTCCGGGGGTAGGCATCATGACAGCACTCCCCCCCAAGGCCCCTCCTAAGGTAGTTCTTCCTCTTGGCCCTGGTTTGTCTGGGAAGTTCCGATGGAATCTTTTCACCAATCGAGGTGCATGAGTGTGGTCACTAGGCTCCCATGACCTTTCTTGTGGTCTGTGACCTTTCCAGTCAATTAAATAAAAAAGTCTTGAGTTCACTATCTTAGAGTCCAAGATATTTTTTACTTCAAATTCGAGTTCCTCATCTATTAGGATGGGGTCAGGTGGTTTGGTTAATCTTGTCCCGGGTTGAACTGGTTACAGAAGTGAAAAGTGAAAGACGGGATGGATTTGCATGTTAGAAGGTAATTCCAATTTGTCGGCCACCGGGTTGATAATGGCCTTATTAGTGTAAGGTCCCAAATATCTAGGGTTAAAGGTCCGAGTTCCTTTTAGGGGTACGTGTTTTGTAGCCAGCTAAACTTGATCCCCAATCTGGTATTGTGGAGCATCACTCCTATGTTGGTCAGCTTTTTTTTTGTATTTTTCCCTAGCTTGTCTTAAATGTTCTGTTGCCTCCTTGAAGGCTTGTGTAATAGTAGAGTGCAGATGATTCACCGCGGGCATTTCTAGGTGTTGGGGCGAATCGAGTTCTGAAGTTCGAGGATGATGCCCATATATGGTATAAAAGGGGCTTTGTCCGGTTCCTGAATGTACAGAGTTGTTGTATGCGTATTCGGAAATCCACAAAATATCCTTCCAATTGCCTTCGGTTTGGTGTAGCATGCAATGTAGGCATTGCTCAAGAGTATGGTTGGTTCTCTCCGTCTGACCATCGGTCTGGGGATGGTGACTGGTAGATAACCTCACGTCGATTTGCGCTAATTGACAGCATTTCCTCCAAAATTGCAAAATGAATTGACTACCTCGGTCTGAGACCAATACGGAAGGGAATCCATGTAGTTGAACAATATTTTCAAGAAATTCCTTGGCCAAAATCGAAGCGGAAGGTAATCCCTTCAAAGGAATAAAGTGGGCCATCTTGGAAAAAAGATCCACTACAACTAGAATGGTGTTAAATCCACTACATGGAGGCAGATCAGTAATGAAGTCTAGGGACAAAGTGTGCCATGGTGTAGGTGGAATATCCAAAGGTTGTAAAAGACCGGCGGGTCTTTTATTCAGGCTTTTGTTTTGGGCACAGATCCCACAAGATAGTACAAATTACTTTACTTTTAGCTTCAGTTTTTGCGACTCCTGCATGTCCTTCAATCAGCGCATCGTGATAATTGGAGATAACCAATTCTTGTAGTTCCTTGTGTGGTATGAATAGACGACCTTGATAGTAAGGTAGGTCATTGGTGACCAAATAATCTTGGCCTTTCTTTACCCAGTCCTGTAGGGCTGCTGGTTCGAAAAGTTGCTTGATTTTTAGATGAATATCTTCTAGAGTCTGTGGAGTAGTTATGCCAAGAATTCTTTCTTCTGAAATTATAGGTACCGGTTCTGGGTTCGAGTATGCTTCTCCCATTCTTATTCGGGATAAGGCATCTGCCTTGCCATTTTTACAACCTGGTCGATAAGTGATTACAAAATCGAATTCTGCAAAGAATAATGGCCACCTAAATTTACGTGATGATTGGGCCTTGGCTGTCTTCAAATATTGCAAATTCCTGTGATCGGTAATTACCGTGATGGTATGCCTGGCGCCGAGAAGATAATGCCGCCAAGCCTTGAAGGCAGATTTGATGGCCAATAACTCTTTATCAGTAACTGCATTGTTTAATTCAGGCGGCGAGAATTTTCTGGACCAGAATGCTACTGGATGAAGTCGGCCGGTTTCAGGATCCTTCTGAGACAGGACAGCTCCCATGGCTAAACTGGATGCATCCGTTTCAACTATGTATGGAAGCTCGGGGCATGGGTGCTTTAAGACAGGTGCAGACGAAAATTTCAATTTTAGATCTTGGAAGGCTCTTTCAGCTTCTTCGGTCCCCAAGAAGCGCTTCTTCTTTTGCAAAAGTGCTGTGATGGGATGTACAATATGTGAGAATTCAGGGATAAATCTTCGGTAGAAATTAGCGAAGCCAAGCATGCTTTGTACTCCTTTGACTGAACTGGGTGATGGCCATTTGAGAATGGTGTCCTCCTTCCGAGAGTCCATTCGGACTCCTTTTGGGGTCAGGATAAATCCAAGAAATTCGACTTCTGTAGAGTGAAAGACACATTTTTCCAATTTTGCATATAACTTGTGCTGGTGCAATTTCTCAGGGACTGCACGAACGTGCTTAACATGGTCTGATTTTGAGGAGGAGTACACTAGAATATCGTCTTTGTATAAAACAACACAGATGTCAATGAGTTCACGAAAGACATTGTTCATAAAATACTGGAAGGCTGCAGGTGCATTGCACAACCCGAAAGGCATCATCTGATATTCGAATAATCCGTACTTGGTGCGAAAGGCAGTCTTCCATTCATCGCCTTTCTTCACACGTACCAGATGATATGCCCCTCGGAGATCTAACTTAGTGTAGATACAAGCATCCTTAACTTGGTCTAGTAATTCGGGGATCAGAGGCAATGGGTATCAGGTATCGTTTTTTTACCGTAATTTGGTTTAATGCACGGTAATCTATACACGTTCTAAGGTCACCTTCCTTTTTAGGCATGAAGAAAAGAGCTGTGGATGCAGGAGACTTGGATGTGCAAATTAAGCAAATTAGCAAGGTATTGGTCCAAGTATTGCCGTAGGTGAAGGTTTTCGGGCTCCGTAAGGGCGTAGATCCTGCTGCATGGGGGTTGTGCACCTGGTAAGAGATCGATTTGACAATCGTAAGATCTGTAAGGCGTTTGCCTGTTCTTTCTGAAAAACATCCTGGAATTCTTGATATTCCTGAGGTAACTGCATGACTGGATTAGTGACTGTGGCCAGGCCTTGGTTCAAGGTTTTTTCTGGGTAACAGGTGTGTGCACAATCTGGGAAGGTCACTCTCTTCTCTCGCCATTCGATACAAGGATTATGTGTTTCCAACCATGGCATTCCCAGAATTATTTGGAATTGCGGAGCCTTGATTTGGTCAAACACAATACTTTCTCGATGCCCATATTGACCCAATAGTGTCATCTCTGTAATGGAATGAGTTACTGGCTCAGAGGCAATTTCAGTTCCATCGACGGTAGTGATGACATCTGTAGTGGTCCTTTTGCAAAGAGATAGGTTTATCCTTGAAGCCAGTTCGTGGTCCATGTAGTTTCCTATGGCCCACTATCAATGTACGCTCTTACTGCGTGCATACAAGATGGCTGCCTTGGATCTATAAGGACCATTGGTATGATTAGATGCAAGGTCTGAGTGTCCTTCTTTAAGCTCGGCAATCGGACCGCTACGCTTGTTGGGCGTGGTCGTTTCCCGAATCAGACTCTGTATGGCTTTTGTCTGCAACTCCTACCACCTTTTCGGGTGGTTTTACCGGACAATCCCGTAGAAAATTTCCTGAGGTTCCACAGTACAGACACAAGTGCAATTGCCATCTTTTTTCTCTTTCCTTCTGAGTTAAAGGTCCTTTAACCACCCCGATCTGCATGGGTTCTGGTGCATATGTTCCTTTGGGGGTAAAGTTGGGTTTAACCAACACTCGATTCTCGAACCTAGCTCGATCTGCCTTTCTATTCTGAAGTCGGTGATCAATCTGGACCACTAAGTCTATATATTCAACGCAATCCTGAGGCGGGTTCACAACTTGAGGCAAACATCTTTGAGTTCTCCTCGCAGCCCACGATGGAATAATGTAATTCGTTTTACCTCAGGCAATCCGGTTTCCACCACCAACCTATTGAAGGAAGCGATATAGGTTAGCAGATCCTGGTTACCCTGTCGTAGGGACAAGAGTTTGTTATCCAGGTCCTGCCCCTGTGAATGTCGGGCTAATAGTCTTTCCATGCTCATTTGAAAACCCTGAAAATCCCGAAGAAGAGCGTCATCCTGTATTACTAGTGGAATTGACCAATCAGCTGCGCTGCCACTGAGGTATGATAGTACAAAGACTACTTTGGCTTGGTTGTTTGGAAAGGCTCCAGGTCTGCATAAAAAGTGCAGGTGGCATTGGTTCATAAACACGGCGAACCTTTTGGGGTCCCCAGCAAAGCGTTCGGGTGGAGCTAAAGGAATAGTTCCTGGTAGAATTACTTGCACAGGGTTGCTTGATGAAACAGGAGTTGGGTTTCCCCCGAGTCCAGGTAGGGGTGTTTGCCCAGCCTGGCTTTGCAGTAGTTGTCTAGCAAGGTCATCAGTGCGCTTCTTTGATACAATCAGTTCTCTCCTGAGGGCATTAGTTTCTTGGCGGGCGGAATGTACTTCAGCTCTAACTTCCCCTAATAATTGGGCCAGTTGGTGAGTTTCAGAGGTCTCCATAACGCCCAGGTGGGAATTTGTAGGGAGACTTTGCGTTCTGTTACGTTCGCCTGGCTCCCACAGGGGCGTTGATCGGAACTGGACAGCTGCGGTCTCCACCAACTTGACGCGTAGTGCAGAGATGACAGATTGGACTGGCCCACCTAATTTCGTCTGCTTGATCCGTAGAAGTATTTTCCTGAAAGTGGAGAAAGGGAATTAGCCACCCGTGGATTTGAGTGATACCACCCCACTGTTCTTCCCACTAATCACCTCTGATATCTCCTTTCATAGTCTCACCTTATGTTTATAAAAGATGAGCTCTCCATCCTGCGTGGAATGCAGGGGTGCGTAGATAACCAGTTACTTCACTGGTCCGAAGGAGTTGGGAGAGTTCCAGACCAATATTGACTCTGAGGTCCCTGGCGAGGAACCGTAAGTATATAGTTCGTAAGAGTTAAAAAATGTCTGATATTCACTCTTGTCCGATTCCTTTTATCTTGCAGCTTCACCCAAGAGAAGATTGCGTCGTGGCAGCTGGTAGCGTTCAGGTAAGAGTCTGTATTACCCAACACTGTCCGGTAAATGATACCTGTGTTTAATCTGTTGCTTTCCCTCCTTTTACAGGTGTGGCGTGAGAAATTATGACGTCTTGATGAATAATGCCTCCAGCGGTAAAATCAGGTAAGTCTATGGTGGTAAACAGATTGTCTTTGTTTATTCTCTCGGCTCACCTTGCTGTTCTTTTGTTCCCCTTAGGTGCCGGAGTTCGGCGAAGATGAGATGGAGACTGCGCCGGACCGTGGAGTTGAAAAATGCCTCCGGCAGTAAAATTAGGTAAGTCTACGGTGGTAACAGAGATTTTCTTTGTTTATTCTCTCGGCTCACCTTGCTGTTCTTTTGTCCCCCTTAGGTGCCGGAGTTCGGCGAAGATGTGATGGAGACTGCGGCGGATCGTGGAGGTGCTGCGAAGGCTGGTGAGAATAGCACGGCGCTACAGCGGGCGATGTGATGCGTATAAAATTAACATCTCTTTCCTTGTTTGAAGGCGCGATGGATCCGGAATCAGGTGAGGAATAGAAGTAATGTTCTTGTTCTAATCTTTCCTCCTTCTTTCTAGGAGCTCCAGACTCGAGGCGGGCGTGGCAGAAGGCTGGATGCTGACTTGCAGGCACAGTGAGCGTTACGCTGCTGGATGCAGAATAACGCGAAGCGTGTGCTGCTCTTCAGGCGTGGTTTAAATAGCCTTCAAAGTAGTCCCAGGTAAGAAGTTCCCCCAAGATCACACCCGAGTAAGAAAATAGTCCCTGAAGTAAAGTAGTTCCCTTCAGGCTTCACGTTGGCTTGAATTCTTAGCAGCATAGTCTGCATGAGGTAAGTGTAAGCATATGAGCCTGGCGCCTATGGCGCCAGGACTGACCCCTTCTATGAGCCTGGTTCCTACAGCTCCAGGACTGTACCCAGATAGCCCCTAGCCGGGGCTGCTGGGCTTTTTCTAAGCATCAGGATGCCTGCTCCCGGGACTGATGGGCCTGGTCCGGATGTCCAGGGGTAGGCAACATGACAATCTTGGCACAGCAGTTGACAATAAAAGAAGAAGCTAGGGAAACGGAGCTAATAGAGGCTCCCATGAGTACGACAGTGTACGAGGAGAGAGCTGAATTGAACCAGAGTAGGACTGTAGGACAGCCCCTCGAAACGGTCAACAGCAATGAGTTAAGTGCGACCGACATAACCACGATACAAGACCAAGAAGCGAGGTATGAGATTTTTCAACTCCAGCAGAAACGCAACAGGAAAAGAAATAACAACACCAAGAATAATAAAAAACCCAAAAATCAGAGCAAGTTCAAATTTAATAAACAAACTGCAGGCAAAAGAAATGTTTTGAAAGCCTTAACACTACCAATAAACACAGAGAACAATAAGAAAGAGAAACAACAACCAAAAGCAAACAATCCTTGTAATTTAGAAGGAAAAAAGGAGGAAGCTAACATAACTGCAGACAAAGACCACTCCCCATCGTGTGTCCTGAAACAGAGTGCGACAATAGCGAACTAATGAACCTGAACACCTATTCGATCACTTCAGAGACAGTAATAGAAGATGGTGACTGTGAAGTCGCTGATATGCTGGACTGATTACCCCTAATCAGCGCATCACTGTCAGAACATAGCACAATAGAGGAGAAAAAGAACATCATTTGTGCCAGAGAGGAAAAAAAAGATACAGGGACAAACAAACACAAAACATAACTGATATTGAGAAAGAAAATCTAGAAAAGCAAGAACTGGTATCCAATGCAAGCCATGAGTATAGGTATGAGGACAAATATATTAGAGACACAGATTTGCTTAGGAACCAAAACTTTACTATAGAAATGACTGACAGAAGAGAGAAAGATCCGTACCCCAATAGAGCACTATAATAACAGCTCTGCATACTATTAGGTCTCTATGAGAGGTACGATCTAGAGATATAGAGACAGTGACGATTGTAAAAAGCAGAAGAATGGACACTGCAATGGTTAAAGTTCCCTCCTTCGGGGTTAGAAGACTAATATGGGAAGAAAGACATCATATACGTGATAAAGGTTTTGAGATACAGTAACAAAAAGAGAAAGTGCACATACACCAAGAGAAAAATGACAAATATTACAAAATAGAGAAACAGATATCCGAACCTGTACACAGACCTTTAATAATAAAATGCCAGGGCATCAAAGGGAAACTAAAAAGAGATGTCTATTTTGAAGAAGCAGTGACAACAATTCTGGTTGATGAACCATCAAAATGGAGTTGGTTGGTCAAAGCAAGAAGAGAAACGAAACATGAAATTACCAAATAGACTCTAAAACAAAGGCTCCCTGGAGTAATGAAAATTGCTATCTGGAATACCAGAGGGCATGTGCATTTAAACCAAGAAGAAAGTGCAACTATTTTAAAATGTTATGACTTGGTCCTATTACAGTAAACGTGAATGACAGTACCCCCGACATGGCCTAACCATCAAATTTGCTGGGTCCCAGCAATGAAAGGCAATAAAGGAAGACCAACAATGGGCATGGTAGACACTTTTAAAAATGACCTTGCCTGGTAAACTTACCCAGTCGGATAATCCATACCCTGGCCATAATCAACTTGGGCTGGAACCCAGTAAATATAACTTAAGGGACATTTTTGAAATTGGTTGAGGGGCTATTGGAAAAAATAGATGCTGGCCCTACAATAAGCATGATATTAATTGCAGGAGACCTAAACGTGAAGTGCATTAAAAATGAGAAGATAATGAGATTCGCAAGAACGGAGAAATGGTTAAGGATAATGAAGGGTAGAAACATGGTCATGTTAAATGGTTGTGCCAAAGGCGATGTGCCAGCTAAGTCAACATGGAAGAGCATAAAAGCAGAATCAATAATAGACTATGCTTTCTTCTCTAAAGAACACATGAAAATTATAAAAAAGGTTTAAATAATCTTAACAGATTTAAGTGACCACAACACACTAACTATCACATGTGCCACCAACATTACTCCAGAAAAAAACAGATACATTCAGTCCCTTGGAGTGAACCAAACTCTCAAAAGAATGAAGTGGACCGAAAACAAATTAGATTGTCTACTAGACAATATAAGTTGAAATAAACAGGGTGAATAGGTCAGTGAGCTCCTTCAGTTTAAAACAGAAGTGACCGAAAACCAGCAAGAAAGGGAAACATTTTTAAAACCTTTTGACCCTGTTATCAAAAGAATGAAAAGAGAAAAATGAAG
Source organism: Ambystoma mexicanum (assembly GCF_040938575.1). Taxonomy (NCBI): domain Eukaryota; kingdom Metazoa; phylum Chordata; class Amphibia; order Caudata; family Ambystomatidae; genus Ambystoma; species Ambystoma mexicanum. Next base: position 829,837,092 of record NC_090939.1, read on the forward strand.
AGAAATCAGAAGCATTTCAGCCATTAATAATCTAGAATACAAGAATACAAGAAAGAGAAAGTGAAAATTATAAACAAGTATACACATTTTATTACGTGTATCAAAAATCAAAAAACACAAGATGAAAATGAACAAATGATGAGAATATTGGCGACAGAATCAAGCGCTCAAATATGGCAACTGTTTAAAGAGGGATCAGGAACTGAAAACCAATCCCACACACTAAATAGCATTGGCGAAGAGGGATGGGTGGAGCATTTTACTAACCTTTTCCAATGTGACACTTCAGAAAAAGAGATAAAATAGGGAAGTACTCCAGGTGCATGCTTTTTGAACATAGACTTACTAGACATAAAACTTGCCATACATAAATTGAGTACATCTAGGGCACCGAAGCCCAATGGTATTTCTAACGCTACCCTTAAAAAATCTCCTGATAAATGGGCCCAGATTCCACTAAAGATTGATGAACAAATAAGTAGGACTGGGAGAATACCGACTTCTTGGAAACAATCCATCATTTTTCCTGTGTTCAAAAAAAGGGGACAGGTTAAAACCTGAGAATTATAGACCATTGGCCCTATTAGACTTGGCGGGCAAGATGTATGCGAGATTTATATTAGCTGCATTTGATAAATGGCTTGAAGGAAATAACTTAAGAGACCACAAACAAGCAGGTTTCATAGCAGGAGTGGGAACCACTTCTAGCATTCTGATCATGCAAGCCCTTAAACAGCAAGCTGTTAATGGGAAAAAATCCCTATACGCAGCTTTCATTGACTACAAGCAGGCTTATGATACTGTATCACGCATTAAACTATAGGAAAAGCTACAGTAAGCAAGATGCCCCGCTATCTAGTAAACCTAATTAAACAGTTTTATACAGGAACATCTATAAGAGTTAAACTGAACAGAGAAGGTAATTTAACTAGATCTATACCAACAAACACTGGGCTAAAACAAGGTTGTCTGATGGCATCAATGCTATTTAATTTCTATATCAGTGATGTGGATCAAACTCTTGGCAGGCAAGAACCTTTCCTACGAAAATTAATCAGATAGTTGTAAATCACTTGCTATATGCAGATGATCTAATAATTATTGACCAAACACTGATAGGATTATGTATATCCTTGCAAAAGTTGGAAGAGCACACAACGAGAAATCATCTAAAGGTAAACCCTGAAAAATCAAATGTAATGATAATGGGTGCATCAAAAAAATCAACAAAGAAACTGAACAAACTTTGGGCTATTGAAGGGAAACAAATACAGGTTGTGGAAAAACTTAAATATTTAGAAAAAATATAAATACAAATAAGAATGATCAACTGTATAAAGAAGAATTAAAATATAAAATGAATATCTTGTGTTTGCAAGCCAAAATGATCCAAATAAAATATGGGAAGTTCACAGACCGCCCAACAATTATATACTATAACCAGAAGGTTATTCCCACAATAACCTATGGTGCTGCAAGTAAAACACCTAAAGATCAACCCAACTGGATCATACTGGAGGGTAGATACTGGAAGACACTATTATCGTTACCAAAAAGCTTTCCTATGCCGATAATCTGGTACGTATTAGGACTAACGTGAGTGTGAGAAATATCAAGTCTTTAAAAGAGGTTACTTTGGAATAAAAAAAAGAAAAGCGTTACCTATCTACTGTCGGAAACATCCTACTAGAACAAGGACAGCTGTATGGAATAAGGAGAAAGCAATACATGTAACCTGTAGAGATTGCAAAAAGACTGATGAGACACTGCAGCACGTAATGATTGATTGCAAAGTTTTGAGAAATACAAGGAAATAATTTTTCCACAAGTATTTTTAGCCTTTTAAAGAATACAGAATTTTGGATGAGAACACTGTGTGGATGAAGATGCAAAGTGCATCAAGTATACCCCTTAACTTGGCTATCATAAGATATTTATAGAGAATAAAGTTAAATGACCTTGAATAGAAGTATGCTGGGGTGAGGACAGACAGACCCATATAAATGGAAACCAGATAAAACTAATGAAACAGGAGGAGTTACCAAAGAAGTGATAACAATGGATACGAAGATTAATGCATACTATCTGAATACTTGTATAGCTAGAAAGCAGTGATAGAAAGTTTCTATCTCAGTCCTGTAAGTAATAATGTTTACCATGCCTTACTTTTAATAACACATTTTTAATATTATGAATGTGTTTTTAGATGTTATGAGAAAACAAAAGTATTAACTTTGCAGTTTTTTACAGTTTATACTATCTTTAAAAAAATTGTAAATATTTTAAAGACTTGTTTTTGTTTTTGTATTTGGAAAGTTGCTTTCTTTGGTGATTGGGAGACAGGTGTCGGTGGCTGTTTCCTCGACTAAGTCCTGTAGCTGCATCGGTTTTGGTCAGGCATATGCAACAATGTGGCAGACATGTTCCTTTGTCTCTAAGACTGCTTCGCACTCTCTCAGGGTCGCTGGCTGAGGGTGCCACGACAGGAAGTCAGATGGGTTGTCAGCTACGGCTCTGTATTGGGCCTCTGCATCGAATTCTTGAAGCTGGAGCATCCGGCGTTACATGTCTGCAGGAGGCTGTGGGGCGGAGCCTTTAAATATCAGTACCAGCAGCTTGTGGTGCATGAAGACTTTGACTGGGTTGCCAACAATATATACGTGGAAGTGCCTGAACCCCCATAAAATGGCTAATGCTTCCTTTTTGATGTATGCATAGTTCTTCTCAGTGGGGGGGTCAACACTCTCTCTGCTCATTAATGCAGTGGGGTAGATCATACCTTAATGGTCCTTCTATGTCAGGACAGCGCCCAGTCCAAACAGGCTGGCGTCGACAAGAAGTTCTGTCTCCCGGGCAGTGTTGAAGAAACAAATGGTTGCATCTCCTAACAAAGAGTCCTTTATACATTGGAAAGTGACTTTGTGTGCCTCTCTCCACTCCCGTGTGACATTTGTTTTGGTGAGTCCCTGCAGTGGCGTTGCAGTGGTGTCCAGGTCAGGAATGAAATGCCGTCAGTAAGTGGCCATCTCGAGGAAGCTGCGAACCTCAGTGGCGTAAGTAGGTGCTTTGGTGTTCTTGATGTTAGCCACCTTACTCAGGTCAGGAGACACACCTTTTTTGTTGAAAACATACCCGAAAAAGCTGAGCATCTTCTTCCCAAACTCACACTTCTTTGCGTGTAGTGTTAGCCTGGAGTCATCAAGGCATTGGAGTGTCGCTGCAAGTCGGCAGTCATTTTCTTTGTCTGTTTTCCTGTAGAAGAGAATGTGATCACTGGCAATGGCCACTCCAGAGAGATCTTGCAGTATCCCAAAGTGGAGACGTCAATATCTCTGCAGTGCAAGGTGTGATGAGAAGGTCATAATATACCTTGATTCTTTGGCTAATTTAATCTGATGGTAGGAGGAGCGTAAATCCAGTTTGCTTAATTTGATTTCCCCCGTAAGATCTACGATAACTAGATATATGGTCGGGGTGATATGTCTTTCTCTACTGATTGCTACGTTCGGCAGCCACAGATCTGTAGCGCTTGGGGCTGTTTGGGCTTTGCAGTTACCACCATGAGCGACACCCACAATGGTTTTCCCTATGATGTTGAGGTCTTGTATTCGCTTTCCACTGCGGCCCTCATGTCCACGTGCAAGGGGACTCGTCGATGTCGGACGGCTCTCGGTTCAACTGTGGGGTCTATGTGTAGCTTGACTCTGCGGTTCTTCAAACACCCAATGCCCTGGAACAGTTGGCATGTTTTTCCTGCAGGCGTTTGATTCCTCTGGTACTAATTACAAAGGCAAAATGGATCTGTTTGAACGTTTCTGCTGTCCTGCAGCTGAGAAGTGTCTCAATACCTTCCTCAACTATGTAAATGCATGACTTGCATCTCTCTCCCTTGTATGCTAGTTCTGTTTTGAAGGAACCTTTCCCTGGTATGGGCTTCTTGCACCCGTATGTGAACAGCTATACTGATTTGTGTTGTAGCATTGGGCGTGGGCTGAGTTTTTTGTATTGGACTGCAGGCATGACATTTACGGTGGCTCCTGTGTCAATCATCATTTTTGTGGGGCTGCCATCAGCCAGGATCATGCATGTGGAATGGGTGTTCGTCCCTTGTTTCTTTCTGCTGTAGCATGGTTCACGACCAAAATCATTTGCACCTTTCCTCTCCTTGGCTTCCAGTGGCATGATGGTCTGTCGGGGGATGATTCCCCTTCAGAGTGCTCCTCCCCGCCACTGTCGATGTCTTCATCTACGTCCACTTCACATGCCCGTCCTCAGCTCTTCTACTGATGTTGTTTGGCAGGGTGTTTGCCGCTGGGGGTGTTTTCGTGTTTGTACCCACAGCCGGGTTCGTTGCACGAGTGTTCTGGTGGTGCAGTGGTCCTGTTGTCATTCTGGCCTCGGCAGTTGGAGCACAGACATACTGCTGCAAAATGGTTCAGCTTTCCGCACTGGTGGCAAGTAAAACCTATTGCTGGGCAGAGTGCTTCTTTATGCCAGCACCCTCCGCACCATTTGCATGCTTCAGATCATTTCGGTTTCTGGCCAGACTTATCTCTTCCTTGTCAGAGGGTATTTATTGCTGCTATGCTGTCCTTCGGGTTCTCCGCATCCAGGGGTAGCTGGCTGATCATTGACTCCATTTCAGCCACATGTACGTCAGTTTATTCTTGTTGGCGTCCCATGGAGAGTATTCTTTCTAGTGGTATAGGTTTGTTTCTCACAATGTCACCCTGCATAGTTTGTCCAATGACAGGCCATGGATTACCTACTGGCGAACAGCAAACTCTTCATCTGGTAAGCCGCACCCTATCATCATTTCGCAGAGGCGGCTATGGAAGGCATCAATTTATTCATTCGGTCGTTGAAGGGCTATGCTCAGTTTGAACCTTTCAATGTCTGGGCTGAGCTGCAGCTTGAATTTTGTGGCCAGCACCAGTTTGGCTGTGTCAAAATCGTCCTCGTGCCTCTATTGGGTAGAGCCTTAAATAATCTCAATGCAAGGGACCCGGGGTTGATCATTAAGAGTGTCCGTTTTTCTCTGGGGTCCCTGACTTTGCGTGACTTTGTGTTCAGTGCAGCCTTGGACCCATAGCGTTCAAACGGCTTCATGAAGGTCCCTTGTGCGGTGTATAACCATGTGCTGTTGTCAGAGAGCAGTCCTTGGGCACCTGCCTTTGTGGGCGATGAGGATGGATCTGCTGCCAAAATGATTGGCCGTGGCCACTGCTCCACAGAATGTGAGTGAGCCTTGGGGCACTCTGTGATAGGGTGAGGGATTGCTTGGCGTCTACTCTTGTGGTTATGTTAGTGGGCACTGTCTTTGGTCCTCCTGGTTGTGTTTTGTTCCCAGGCTTTAGGCATTTGGTAGCACTTGGTAGTCTGGTATCACATTGGACTACGTCCAGGGTCCTTACTTGGGCTGGCTCTATGTTGCTCCTACTATGACCTTTGTTGTGCCTTCTGAAACAGTAGTGCAGAGTGTGTTTTTTTGCTTCTGGCATTTCAAAATGCCTTATTTGTATTTCTTTTTTTTTCACTATGATTCTGGTGTACCTCCCACCCTTTTAATTGGCCTTTACTGCTCTTTCTGCGTGGTTGCGGTATTTAATGGGCCCTGTTGGGTGTTGCCGGGTGTTCACAGGGGAGGCGGGGGCATGGCAAATGGAACTCCTGCGCCTACTCATGATTATTGTTGCCGGCGCAAGGCTAGTACCGCTCTGAGGTGCAGTGCGTGGCGGTGTCATGCACTGACGGTTCCCCAGCCGCTGGTGACACTGCTGCGAGGATGCAGGCTGCCGCACCCCGGCATCTCCAGCAACCACCTCGCCAGCTTGACCTTGCCATGGGAGCACTGTCTCCATTGCTTCTGCTGTAGGTGGGTAGTGTCAGCAAAAAGTGACACAGCAGAGGCAGCAGTCGGCAGGTTAGTTCGAACACCACCATCGTCGTCAATGTGATATATATAAGAGGGGCCTGGGTGTTATCCCAATAACACACACAGACACTGGTTGAGTAGCATGGACGTAGTCCCTGTTGGCTGGCTTTTACCCCTATTAATTAGTTCTCTGGACATACGGCATGAAGTTCCTCGTCATGCCGCTACTGGTGATCACGTGACTATGTCACAACCAGGGGCACCACCACACATGGTCTTGGGAGGGCTAAGGCCCCCACACTTTGACGCAGCAGACAACACTCTGCTGTTACACCCAGCTGGGCTCTGACCGCTAGAACCTGTCACATTTCTCACCTCAGAGAGCAGTGTATTTACTTATGATATGATATGATAGGTTATTTATAGCGCACTTAATACCCAGAGGTTTCTAAGTGCGGACCCGGGGATCAAACCTGTGTTGCTCCGTGTCGTCTTGCTTCCAAGGCGAGCACGTTGCCGCTGGGATATTCTATCTAAGAAAATACACAGCTCTCTGAGGTGAGAAAACAAGCATTGAAGTGCAGGTAGAGGTAGAGGACAAAAGCCTGCCATCAGTAGGATTCGCCCCCCCCCCCACCCATGTTGCAGCTAAAGGCTTAACTGCTGGTTCAACTTTTGCATGGCCCATGCTTTCCGTGATTACCATTTACTAAAAATAAGTGTATTTGTTTGCATTTCCTGGGATTGTATGTATGCTTACATGTAGGAATGTATGTGTGCATGTATGCGAGGGAGTGTGTTAGTGGGTTTATGTTTGTATGCTAGGAGTTGCCTGCAAGTGCACACGTATGAATGAATGCAGTGTGAATGGTGTACATGAGTGTGATTGCGCGTGTCAATGAGCATAGTCTAAATGTTATGGGTGCTCCTGTGAATGACAGATCTGCTATGTGGGTGCGTGACTGGTGGGTGAATGTGTTTATATCTCTGTGCGTATCTGTGTGTATGCAGGTTGGGGCCTGGGGAGGGGCATTGGAGCATGAACATTTTTTGACAAGAGCATGGCATGTTTTACTGCTGTTTTTGGCCAAAGGAACGCCAACTTGAGTGTGTTTATGTGATTTTGGTGTTGGTGTGGGGTTAGGGGGGAATGCTACAGTGGGGCTGGCCTGGCTGAGTCTTACTGTGGCACGGAATGTTGTACTCGCATTAAGGGCAAAGCCAACATGAGTGTTCTTACATGGGGAGGTCAGGTTTCCTTATTTTGACTTGCCTTTTTATTTTACTGGTGTTAAGGTAAAATGCAACATAAACATTCTTACATGTTAATCTTAAAGGACATTTATACTGTGCACTATCACTGCCGGAGTGGTCCTCTGGCACTCCAGTGGATCTGAAAAGTAAAAGGGCAGGGGAAGATTAGTAGAGTGTAGCGGGATAAAGGTAGAGGTGCGGTTTACGGATCGGTAGGCTCTCATGTGCTGTTGTGCAAGACTATGTGTGGTTTGTTTTGTTGTTGCGGTGTAGTGAAGTGCGTGCGGTTTGCTGTGCAAGAAATGGTTGCATTTGTTTAGGGTGCAAAGCAGTGTAAGCAGAGAGTTGAGGCTTTTAGCAGGTGGGTTAGTGGGGTTACCTTGTTGTTTCGGACATCTGTGTTAGGTGTCTGTGCCCTTGCTGTCTGTTGGAGCATTCCTTGGTGGTTAATTCGTCTGCGAGAGGCAGTGGCATGCCTTTGTGACTGTCTAGTGATCTCTGGGCGGGAAGGTGGTGAGGGCCTCCCCCTCCCCAGGTTGAGATCACTAAGGTTGTGGGTTGCTTTTTGGTTGTCAGTGGGGACTGCCTGCCATTGCCTTCCTGAGTTCTGGAGGTGCGATCCCCTGCCTCTGAGTCCTAAGCGCCTGCTGGCCTGTTGGGTGCTAGCTAATGATTAATGCTCCTTCATCTCTAGCTACAGTACCTGTTCCTTGGACTTTGCCTTGCGTATAGTTTTGGCACGAGAGAGGGTGAATCCTGGACCTCTTCCCTCCCCAGCTTCTTCTTGCCACATGCGTTTGTTTGTGGCGTGTTCTATTTCCATTGGTGTCTGTTGGTTGATTCCTTCTGATTCTGAGGTAAAGAGCCACGTTTTTAGTAGTTTCCTGAATTTTAGGTGGTCCTTTGTATTGTGTATTTCTTTCGGAAGGGTGTTCCAAGTGGTTGCTGCCAGGTGGAAGAATGAGGATCCCCCAAGTGTTTTTCTTGTGTATGGTTTTGGTTCCAGGCAGATGTCGTTGCTTGATGAGAGTGCTCTTGTTGGTTGGTAGATAGTTATTTTCTTTTGTAGGAATTCTGCTCCTTGGCCGTGGATTGCTCTCTGTGTTATGCACATGGAAAGGATGAATAGATCTAAGGAATGGAACAGATGAAAAGGATGGAATAGATGGAACTAATTGAGTGGACGGAACGGATGCAGTGAATGAAACGGATGCAGTAGACGGAACAGCTGGAATTGATTTAAAAATGGAGTGGATGGAACAGAAAGAGTGGATGGAACAGGTGGAGTGGATGGAACAGATGGAGTGGAGGGAACAGATGGAAGAGATGGAACAGATGGAAGGGATGGAACAGATGGAGTGGATTGAACAGATGGAGTGGATGGAACACATTGAGTGGATGGAACACATTGAGTGGATGAACACATTGAGTGGATGGAACAGATAGAGCAGATGAACAGATAGAGCAGACGGAACATATGGAGTGTAAGGCACAGATGGAGTGGATGGAACACATTGAGTGGATGGAACAGATGGAGTGGATGGAACAGATAGAACGGATGGAACGGACTGAGTAGATGGAACAAATGGAGTGGGTAGAACACACGCAGCGGATCGAATGAATAAGAAGGAATGAGATAGAACACATTAAACAGATGGAATCGACTGAGTGGATGGAACAAATGGAGTGGGTAGAACACACAGAGCGAATCGAATGAATAAGAAGGATGGAACGGATAGAACACATTAAACGGTTGATGAAACAAAGGATGAAATGGGTCTACGGAATGAATGGAGTAGATCGCGTGGATGAAGGGTCGAATGGATGGAATGGATAGAAGGTCTAGTAGATTAAATAGATGTAACAGACGTAATGGATGAACAGACAAATTCTCTGACCGGAATGAACGGTCAGAGTGAATAAAATAGATAGAATAGATGGTATAGATGAGTGCTCGATCTCAACCGCTTTACTGATAACCACCATATCACTCTACCACGCTTACTCTCTCCTATACACCACCACTCAACTAGAACACAGCGATACTATGCACATTCGGTATAACCGTTCTCATACTAACACCCGCCACACACTCCTCATCATCTTAAATAAACACAGCTAGCTGAGCACACACCGCTAGCTTAAGCGTCTCCTCAGGCCTAATGCAGCCAGAAATCACTCTGGGTGTCCACCCTCCAGAATGAACACATACAACTGACCTCCCCACCACCACACCTACCGCTAAGAAGCAGCCATCATGCAACTGCCACACCGGCTGCACACATCTGGTGCACCCACGCACCTTATGACTCTCTCTCGCTCTATTGACTTGAACTACGGTTCCCAAAAGCGTTCAACCTACCAGCCCTTTGAGATCATACCAATGATACATAAGGCACTATATAAATGCCAAGTAACATAACATAATATCATTTTTAATATGATTTGTTGTTTGTTTGCCAACCAAAGTAGCATTTCTAGCGCTAGATTGCTGTGGGAGGAGTCTGGCCGCTGCGTTCTGGATACGTTGCAGTATCTTCGGCAGGTGTTCCGGCATTCCGAGATAGAGGCTGTTTGCGTCGTCAATTCTTGAAATGATGAGGGCGATGATTGTCAGTGTTTTATGAGTGAAGGACAGGAATGGTAGGATTCTTTTTATCGAGTGTAGGAGGAAGAAGCATTTCTTGATTATTGCGTTTACTTGTGGTTCTAATGTTAGCACGTTGTCCATTAGGACTCCAAGGTTTTTGACTTTTTTCGATGGTGTGGGTGCTATTCCTAGTTCTGTGGGCCATGGGCCATATTTACATGAAATGGATCACCCAACCAAAGTTTGCACTTATTTCATGAGCTTTATTTTTTTTAATTACATTTATTGACAGTGCCCAAACCCGCAAGTATCACAGCGCTGATAAAACTTGGTGATCAGGGAAAACACAGTAAAGTACAGAGCAAGAGAGAGGTAACAAGGTGCAAAAGCAATATTAATAGTAGAAGGTCTGTATAGGAGGTCACTTCTAATTATGAAAGGCTGACTTGGCCTTGCTGGGATTTGAACCTGCGAATCACATTCAGATTACAACAGCATGCGCTAAGCTCCTGAGCTATCTTACTGGCTGGCCAGCAAGAGCATGTTTTCTTACTGTGGCCGTGCAGTTTATTACTGGTGTTAAGGCCAAAGGCAACATAAGTATTCTTACATTGGGGTGAGGGCATTTATGCAGCCTGCAAGGCAATGTTTTATTTTATTTTACTGTGACATGACAATGTTTACTGCCATTTAGGAGCAAATACATCATGAGAGTTCTTAAATGGGAAGTGGGGGATTTGTGTAGCCAGCAAGGATATGCTTTCTTACTGTGGTATGGTTTTTTTTTCACTGGCATTAAGGCAAAGCCAAAAGGAGTATGTTCTTACATGGGAATACTGGCATATATTGTCAGAGCCAGCATAAACATGCTTTGTCATAGTATGGTTACTGGCATTACGGACAAAGCAAACATGCATATTTTCCTATGTGGGAATAGTGGCATATATAGGTGCACCAGAATGGACATGTGTGAGCACAATCAGTATGAAAATGCATTTTACACTTGCAGAGATCTGGCATATAGTGGGAAAAGGCATTATGAAAATGTGTTTTAAAATGCTCCTGTGCATTGTTGGTGGCTTGGCATCTAACTGCCTTTTTGTTTATTACCCTGCAAAACCGATGATAAACTGTGTGGCTTTTTACGTAATTTATCACAGAAAGTGTACTGAAAAATGCACTATTTGAACCTATTATTTGAAAACCTTTGTCGAGGGGACAACCTCCCCCCCTTGATTGGTTCGCCCTCCCTCACTAATCTCTGTCACTCCCATGCATTTGGCTGGAGGCAAAACAAGTGCCCTTCCTTCTGCTGGCTCTTCTCTACTACATTAGCTCCAGGCCCCACTTGTTACAGAATCCTGGTTATGCCTCTGGTGAGTTGAAGTGAAAGATGGATCTAATGGGCCAAAGGTAAGCGTAATATCTACTCAGCCTCCTGGGCCTGGAGAGGGGCGGTAGGATGGGGTTGAGGGTCGTCAACGCTTCATTCAATACTAATACTATCCCTACCAGTATCAAAGAAGCTTGGGTAACCCCCCTCATCAAAAAAACAACCCTAGATCCCACCATCCCCACCAAATATAGACCCATCACCACAGTCCCCTTCCTCCTCAAAATCATAGTCAAAATTGCTTATACCCAAGTCCAAGCCCACCTTGAAAACAACCAATTACTAGGGGAAAGGCAATCAGGCTTCAAGCCCAGACATAGCACGGAGACAGCCCTGTTGGATCTCAAAAACCAGGTGGACTCCATCAGGAACTCTGGGAAACTATGCATACTATTATTACTTGATCTGTCCGCAGCATTTGACTTAGTAGACCACAATAAACTATGCCAAACACTACCTAAGAACTTTCACTTTTCTAAGAAAGCCACAGCCTGGATTAAATCATTCCTTGCAGACTGAACATCTGGAGTAGACATAGGTGATGTAGCAGCAGATCCCATATCAGTTCCATTTGGAGTTCCCCAAGGGTCCATCCTCTCCCCTACGCTCTATAATGCGTGCACTAAATTACTCTTTGCAGACCAAGACGCAATGGGAGTAATTCATACTAACTTTGCAGACGACACACAAATACTCATCCCGATAGCAGGAAACCTTGAACAGGACACCATTTGTGTAAACCAAATGTATTCTATTATCCAGAACTGGATGGCAATAAAAAGCCTCTGTCTAAACGGAGAACAAACAGAGATCCGCATAGTAGGCTCCCCCTCCAAACATAGTAAACTCCACCCACATTGCAAAGCCATAGTCACAGACGGCTCCCCCATTAAGATATCAAATCAAGTTAAAACTTTAGAGGTCTATCTGGACTCTAGCCTTACCATGTCAAATCAGTAGCGCAATAGGTTTAATGTCCCAGTCTCACTAACAGTTTTCAAAACTGCCATCCAGCCCCCCCAAAATGTTGAGGCTGGCTCCGCCCCTGGTCACAACAGAGTTTAAACGAGGTTATTTTCCAGACAAGCTCAGTAAGACAACTAATCTCATCTCGTAAGAGTTACTTTATAAATACTATATCATAATCAAAGTGGAGGCCTGCTTTTGAGGATTCTTAAGAACGCTGTCAGGGTCTTGATTGCATGGCACTCCTGACCTGGGCCTACTCCGAGTGGTTGATTCCAGGGCTCTCCCCTGAAGGTGACAGGAGATTTATTTTGCGCAACCTTTGTGTAATGCGAAGAGACAGTGGGATGCCCTTTATGTAGTTCCCGCGCACCTGAAAGGCGCAGCTTTCTGGTGCAATCAGCGTCAGCTGCCAATCCAAAGCTTGTCGTTGAACGGTCTCGGGGCTTCACTCCTGCTCCTGGAATCGTCCTGGCACTCGTTTACCTACAGCCACAGCTCAGGTCTACTTGTGAATGGCTGCTCTTGCTACGCGTTTTCAGCGCTTATGAAATTTTAAAAGAGAGACCGGATTATAAGGTACAATTGTTTTTCTAGATAGCGATCTACAATGGACATATTTACATGCATTCCCCAATCGAATTTGGCACTCATTTATCAACCTTGGAAAGATGAAAGGCTGAGTTGGCTCTGTCGGGATTTGAACCTACAACCAGCAGATCAAAACACAGATCCAGGAAGCTAGTTTTTTACCCTCTGAGCCATCTTACTTGCTCTAAACCTTACTGAAAAATAGGGGTGATTTCTATCAAAAAAAGAATGTTGCTGTCTTCTGTGTGTAACAAGGCACATATTATGGGCATTTAAGCTACCGTGCACAGGGCTGGCCGAATAGTAAAGTCCACTGAGCTTTTATTGATACTCAAAATAAATCGAATTCAGAAAAATTGTCATATTTTACATCTGCACTTAGCTTTATATAGCGCAAACGTAGCTAGGAGTCAACAGAGCCCTGTACAAGTAATTTGGGGTTAATAGAGGTTGGTGAAATTGGAGGTTGCAGGTTATAGTAGCTTGGGTCAACTGCACGTCAGAAGTACAATACAGTGCGTCACGCTTCTCCCTTGCGGCTTGTGCATGTGGTAAAAGAGAGGTTGGAAAAGGTCAGGTAAGTTGCAAGAGTGCATGAAGATAGTGGAAAGGGTTGGAACGGGGGAGCAGGGGCACCTTCCAACCATAAAATTGTCTCAGGCACCAATAGAAAGTGGCCCCCAGCAGGGACATCATTTCACCGAAATCCCAGGGGTAGCGGAAGGGACATCACACAGCCCTTGACTCCCGATTGCCTCACAGGAAGTGATGTCATTTGACCCCACCCCAAAGTGATATCGCAGGAAGCGATGGAACACGACCTTTCACCCGTTGACAAAACAAGAAGTGGCAACACATAGCATTGTACACTACGAAAAATATGGTTACGATATCACTATAATGTGATGTACATTTCATACCTGAATGGATCGCCATATGTATCGTTAAGATCAGTGTGTATAGGCCCATATTATCAAATTACTGTGATTGCAAGCAGACGTCCATGACCAAATGATAATGATGTGTTATTATATAACACTTAAGCTTAAGCGCTTTACATAGAAGAAATATACACCCAATATCACCCAACCTGTGTTGGTACCCATTTATCAACTTCAGAAGGATGAAAGGCTGAGTTGAGGCGTTAGAACAGACTAAATCAGTGACTCACCCCCTGAAGTGTGGCTGAAATAAACCTTTAATGAGTCTAGAAATTATTGTATAGAATTTCAGAAGGACACATTTTTTGGCATTCCTGTTCTTTCTTATTTAGGTTGAGTGCTGAAAGTGTTAGACTTGTGGCCCTCATGTTCTAATTTTTCTTCTTTTTTTAAGGGGCCTGAACAAAAAAGCTAGCCACTCCAGAATTAAAGAGCCACATGGTGCTGGCCATAGCCCAGGAGCTTGCATTGCAAAAAAAAAAAAGTGTTTTTTTAATGTTTTTTTTTTTAGAGGTCGCAAGGGAGACCACAGAGGTCGCACTTGCGACCTCTGGCGACCCCCAAATGACGTCCCTGGCCCCCAGTCGCAAATGGCAATTAATTCCTTTTGTGACTGACTGAATAGTACCCAAGGGCGAGTTTTTTAAATACAATGTAATGCAAATTGTGCAATTTAAAGAATATTTACTCAGCAACACTGGTCAAAACTACTAGCTGCGTAGTGTAGTAACTCATCAAACTGGCCCACGTTTACAATTGTAAATGGTAGGGCTCAGCCCTGATGAAAGAGAAACCCTCCGAAATGCATTGGCTTAAGAGCTCTTTCTGATGAGGCAACAGCTGGCAGCACCTAATTTTGTTAATACAATTTAATCATTTCCCAAGAAAATCCTACGACTGGTTTTGGAAGCCTTACATTACTTGAAGAAACCATTTGTATGAATTTTTCAGAAGGGGCATTTCTTATACTTACCTTCTTTCAACTTACCGGTAAGTCTGAAAGGATCCCACACAGTTTTTTCCATGTTACAGGGTAGAAATTGGTGCCACAACAACCTCGCCTTGCAACATCTGGAAAAAAAGCTGGATTTGGTCCAACATGAAGACAAGGTCCCTCAGGCCCGTATAGGTGAAGAATCCTTGGACAATTCGATCAAAGGGATTGAGGACTCAACCACTTATTCGCCAGCAGAGTTCCAGGCAAAAAGCGGAATCGCTGAAACATCAGCAGTGCCCCAGCCAAGTGAGGATCTCAGTTTTAATTCAACCGTTGACCTAACGGTTATGTACGTGTTTGGCAAGTCTAATAATAACGGGCAATTAAAAAAGCAAATACAGACCTCGTTGAAGACTGTTTGGAAGCCTAAGGGTGTCACTCCCCCCAACATGCTGTCAAAACAACGCTTTTTCTACCGCAAAGTAAATAAGAGCTTGCAATCTGGTGACACCGGGTTTGAAGGTAACGCGGAACTCCAGAATCTTGACCCTCTTGTAAACCCACTCCATGATAGTGTCGAAGAGATCCCAGATAATGTTCATTCAGACAAGGCAGTGGGGCCACCTATGCACCTGTAATCCTTGCAATCAACATGCAAAAGAGCGACAACTCCCAAGTCCTCAGGGGGAAAGGGCATGAGGAACTTGAGAGTCAGATTGAGGTGAGAAATAATAATACTATTACAGGGTAATCCCCTGCATCTAGTGCCTTGAGATTCTGGGCCCTTGATATTGAATCTTCACAGAAAAAAAGAATAACAGAAGATCAAGACCCAAGGTGGGTAACAACAACAAGTGGGAAGAAGGCTAAATTGTTGCCTGAAAAAACACAGCAAGTGAGCCCTCCGTGTGGTCATAACTGTAAGCGTTTGACAACATCATCAACTTCAGAGGATGAACAACGGACCTCAGAAAAACGGCTATCAGATGAAGACCTTCTGCTGGATATGGCAGCTGCCCAAGTGGAAGATCAGTCATCAGTCAAGCCAACGATTGATGCAGTTCTGATCGCAGCATTCACAATCATAATGGCGCAGTTTATGAAACTTTATGAAAACTTGAACAACCAAATTAAAGATCAGACAACTGTGATGGCAATGCTTCATTCTAACATTATATTTGTGGAAGGCTTCATATCGGCTATTCAAGGAAACCTTGATAAAAATTCAGAGCAGATCACAAAAATCTTAAATAGTATTATTGATTCAATAATAAATGAAAAAAACAAAAGGCGTTGCGATTTGGACAGGCAGAGGAATTAAGTCAATTTTAAAACTGACAAAACCGCGACCAGTGCAAGCTTAACAAACTCAACACCTAAAATGTGCGAGCTGGCCCCTTTAGATAGGTCCAAGGGCCCGAAGGACAAATTGAGCTTGGAGGTGAGACCCACGGAAAACGTATTTGTTGACCTAATTGAGGGAGACGCATGCAACATTAGTTATTATGAGAATCCAGAAATGGTTGGAATTACTCCCTGGAACGAAAGAGCCGTACCAAGCAAGCTTAATCAAGGGCCAGGTCTGCCTCCCACTAATAATGAGCCATCTAAAAGCAGTGTGACAAAGACATTTGAGATTTTATCTAAACTGTCAAAAGGGAGAAAAACTGATCTAGACCGTGATAAGTCACCTCAAAGTAAGAGAGAGTCTCTTAAGGTGAAACTCTAAACAAAAGAAACAAGCACGTAAAAGGTTAAGTAACCTCAAAGTCCAAGACCGCCCCTACTGCTGTCCCCTCTGAAGAAGATTCTGTTACTGAGAAACGTAGTCCTCCCGAAAAATATGGGGAAACTTACATGGAAAGAGAGTGAGTTAATCGAACCTACCTTAAAGGTAAGTAATAATATCGAACAGGGGGTCCTAGTGGATCAGGGAAAGGCTACCTGACAAATAGAGGAAGTGTTTGAGGATGAGGTGAACGTAGATCTAATCAACTTTTCAACTTATTCATTAGCTGAGTAAGAGGATAATATTGATCCAGGAGAGTGGGAGGACGGAAGGGCCACCTAAAGCCTAGGGTACCAGATGACAGCAGCAAGGCCGAATGCAGTACCAAGAAGGAATATGAGGAAGAAAAAGAAATCCAAAGAGCAGATGAGGACTCCACTAAAATGAAAAGAAATAGAACCTCAAGAATCGAGTTAGTAACCTCTACGACGAGGAGGGGCAGGTCTCCCAGAAGGGTAGAGGCCGATGTCCCAGCTTCCCAGGGCAACTTCTACCCAATCGAGAAAGGGAAAAATCGTTACGGGATGCAGGAACAATTTAAGACAATGGAGCAAAGGAGGAGTGATCTGATCAGGGGAATGAGTGCTAAAAGGGGGAAAAATACTCTGATACCTCATAAATTCGACAAGAAGGAAATGGACGGGACAATACCCAGTCATGAATGGGATTCAGAGACTTTTACACTACTTCTGGAGAGAGTTTTATATATAAAATATGCCCTAATCTTAAATAGAGCACATGTGCTGGAACTTTTCCATTGTATCCCTAATTTAAGGGGGATCCAGTCGGAAGATTTACATCTGATTGAATTCCCCAAAGAAGCTTGGCTGGCTAAAGCCATAATCTACTTATCATTAGCAGTTTAAAAAAATCTGTTGCTCACGGAGGAGAGGTATTTATTGCCTATGGGCTTTGGCTTATCAAAATTTGAGTTAAAAGATGAAAGCACACAGAAAACACAAAAGGTTGGAAGAAAAAACTCCAAGGTGAGAACAACAACCATCAGAAGTTCGAATACGCATCAGCGGGCAAAGTAGGGGCCTAAACTAGATTTTAAATCCAACTGCTCCCATCATACGGCGACTCAAAAAAACCTGTGACTCTGCATTGTAGCGGAAAAGAGAAAATCATTAGAGGAGGTAAGAAGCTATGCAGAAGATCAACTGCAGAGCCCGGAAGAAGAAAACTGGAGCAGGCTAGTAGGTGCTCTGGCAGCCGGTAGCTCAAGCTCATAACGATCACAGCTTAAAGTGAAGTAGACCCCCTTCAATGGTGCTAGGTAGTACGAGAGGCTTTGTACATCTCTTCGGTAAGGGGGATCTAATCTTTGCGGACTATGATATCATTTGCCTACAAGAAATGTGGCTGCGGGAATTCCACTCTTGGAGGGCTAAACCATCAACTTAAACCCGGCAGAGAAGGGCCTAACCGGATGTCCGATGGCAGGACTTTTAATAGCACTAAAAATGAAATGGAAACCCACCCCCGAGAAATATTTAGAAAAATATCCATCCAGAGTATATAGAAATCTGTACATGAGATTCCGTTTTAACGTCCTAAACACCCTTGAAATCCAGAACATAAGGAATAGTTACGCTGTTACCAAGTTTTGTAGACATTGTAATGAAAACGGGGTTATTGAATCGTTAATGCACCTGCTGCTGGTTTGCCCAGCACTTTTGAAACAAAGAATTGAATATTTTGCAATGTTTGTACATGATACTTCTAATGTGAATAGATCCAATTTGTGGTATGAAATGCTCCACGGTAACTCCACAGTTTTAAAAATACAAATCAATGAATTTCTGAGAATTATCTGTGATTTATCATGATATTTCCTATGTTTGATTAAATGTTTTATGAAGGATATTTTAATATTGGTATGTGTAGCTTTGGCATGCTAACACTTTCAAGGAAGCTTTGACTACCTACTTCTAATCTGGTTTAATTAATTAATTCTTGCTTTATTTTGATCTGGATTTAAGTGTATTAATATGTACATGTATGTTTTTAGCTGTTTTAGATAAGAAATGTTTTGTACTTTTGTAATCATTTAATTGGACTTTGATTGAAAAAACTTTTTGTAAAGGTTTATATAAACCAAAAACAATAAAGATAATAATAATAATAAAAAGACTGGCTACTTAAATGTTCTTTCAGTAAACCAGCCCACTACACTCATCCAGGCCTTGACATTAAGGGTGGGCCCCTGACAAGATGAAATTGCAAGGATTGTGACGATACTCAATTTGTATGGGAACATTGTATCACTCAACAGTGATTGTTTTGCAAAAACAGTTTTAGATCTAATAGACAGGGCTATGGGAAGCTGGCCAACTTTGTACATAATGATATGCAGGGATCTAAACATACACTGTTTGGATGCAGAGGCAAATTTGATCAAAAAGCTTACTCCATCAGCGCCACCCTCAGTAGTAAGAGGATTGCAATGGAGAATGAGAAACATCATGTTGGTTAACGGCCACACTACAGGGCATATACCAGCCATTCCGACCTGGAAGAAGGGCCGCGAGAAGATGATATTGGACTACATCTTTGTTTCTGACAATTTACATGGAAAACTACTGAATTTGGAGGTACAGAATACAAAGTTTAGCAATCATAACATCATGAAGCTAACTACCAAAGTTGGTACCCTGTACCACCTAAGCTTACACGCGCAAAGCTCAGAGGCTTTGCAGGCAGAAACAGGCTAAGAATACAGCCTGAACTTACGACGGACCCTACGGAAACCCTTAATGGGAACATATCTTCTGAGTCTATTATTAATCTCAGGGCTTTTTCTGAAGTAAGATCTAATGGCCCAAGAAGAGTATTCTCAACCCGCCACAAATTTGATACTGTTGTGGCAACAACAAAAAAGGAGCTTAAGAGATTAATAACAATATGTAAAAACGCAGAATCTAAGGGGTCTCAGGAAACCTCTAGGAGACTAAAATAGCCCTTTAAAAATTGGATGAAGGGGCAAAAGCATCAAATGCTCCCGCACGATGCAGAAAAGATGTTAAAAATTGTGGCCTCGAAAAAGACTTCTGAAATTCTGAAATGTGGAGCATAGGGGAATCCAGAGGTCAGGGAGGATGATATAATTTCAAGCGACTGGTCCTTTCCGAAAGAGAAATTGGAAATCCTGAATTTAATCAATAATTCAAGTAACTCTAAGGCTGCCTGACCTGATGGCCTCACAAATTTAACATTGAAAAAGTATACCTGGAAATGGGCCAGGTGCTTGCAGGACTTGCTTGAAAAAATAAAAAAGACAAAAATAAAACCACCCTAATGGATCAGCTCAATCATTGTGCCAATCTTCAAGAAGGGCGATAGGTCAAACCCTACCAACTACAGGCCAATAATCCTTGTAGATGTGTCTGGTAAAATCTTCGGCGCATTGATTCTAAAGGCTCTCACAAATTGGACTAAACAAACGAAGCATTACAATCAATGGCAGGCAGGCTTTGTTAAAGGGATCAGGACTGCATTAAATCTTTTCCTGATCAACATCCTAAATACTAGAGCCAAATCTAAGAACACCACTGAAATTTATCTTGCCTCAATTGACCTAGCCCAGGCTTTTGACATTATCGACAGGCATACTCTTTGGTCAATTTATTTAAAAAATTGGGACTGCCCACAAGATATAAGAGATGCTCTGAGGACTCTGTACTTGGATACTTCCCTGAGAGTGAGGTTCGACAATTTGGGAAATCTGTTGGAACCTATTCAAACATCTAAAGTTTTGAAACAAGGCTGTACTCTTGCCCCAGCGATGTTTAATTTGTTTATCTCAGATATTGAAAAAACATTTGGAAACACAAGAAGCTTTTCACCACGAATCGCTGGAGAGCCAGTAAGTCGACTACTGTATGCAGACTATCTGATTTTACTAGATCAGACTCAGGTAGTCTTACAGAGGCAATTGGAGGCTTTGGACTGTTTTGTAGAGTCCAACGGGCTCAGAGTAAACGTACAAAAATCAAGAATTCTGACCATAAACCCGAGAAAGAGGCAAAGAAAAAGCTTGGTATTTAAGGGGGGGAAAGATAATGGAGGTCTCATCCTTAACATATCTGGGAATGTGTTTAAGTGACAGTGCCACTGATGTTCATAGAGAAGCAATACTACCGAGCAAGACAAACAACTTGGCAGCCCAGGCAAGATTGATTCAGGTGAGACATTGCACATTTTCCCTGATTTCGGTCATTGAATTCTATAGCATGAAAGTGATGCCAATTTTGATTTATGGTGCAGAGGCCTCATTTACTTTGTCATTGGAAGTCTGGCCTAAACTTGAAGCCATTTTTTGGAGAAGGGTACGGCTTTGCCCAAATGCATGCCTATCCTGCCAATTAGAATGGAGCTGGGCCTCACCTCGATGTATGCCCTGGTGGTCTCGAAAACGGTGTCATTCTACTGCAAGTGTATCATGGCCAACAGCGAGGGAGGCTTTGCAGTGTTGAAGAAAGCCTTCATAAATAACACCAAACATTCACTCCTGGAGTGGAGTACGGCTTGAAGGGAAATCCTGGTAAGTGTGAATGCCTCATAAGAGTCCCTAATTGAGAATCCAGCCCTGGTTAAACGGAAATTATACGATCTGGCTGGATTAGGACAATGGAGAATAGAAATAACTTCAAATGCTATGGGAAAACCCACCCCAAATCGAAGGCCGGGGCATGGGGCATGGTTCCTAGTTACTGGTCAAGACTTCCATGTAACTATTTGCGGGGCAGAACATGCGCTTTCGATTTAATCGACTGCCGACAAAGGAAGTGTCGGAGGTAAGAAAGGACAAAAACCTGCGAGACTTTTCTTGTAGACTGTGCAAAACAAGGAATCACTGTACCATCTTACCCTATTTTAACCAGTCCTAAGAGATATAAGGACCTAGTGGATGGGGAGGTTCTTTAACCAATGACTAACTCTAACTGCAGGAGAGCGGTGGGTCCGCCTCATTCAAGGGGAAAGGATCTCATTAACATTGGCATTGCTCGCCTATTTGAAGGAAATGTTTTCATTAATAGAGGTGAGCGCTCGCCTAGTGGTTGATTGTAAAGTTCATCTGGTCAATCTGGTTTGGAGTTATGTTAAAAGTTATTGTAAATGCATGTAACATATGGGTTTTAGTCCTTTGTAAGGAGAAACATGCTTTATGAATTTTATTTATTCTGCAGGGAAAAGGTTTGATTTTGTAAAACATGTGCTAATAAAAAAATTAAAAGAATATCACACATAGTAAAAACAGGTGATTTTTTTTTATTTGTTTATGTTTTATCTAGGGTTAAGTGTATCAGTTGGCCCATATTGGGCCTGGTGATATATGGCTATGCGGTTGTCTCCAAGGTGAATCTAGAAATAAAGACACAGGCACCAGGGTGCATAAATACAATACTTGATTTATTGTAGTGCTTGAGTATATTTTACTTGCAAATCTGCCTGGACGGATCCATCCACCCCACCATTGTGCTGGATGGAATGTTGAAGAAAGCAATAGAAAACAATAACACTAAGAAACAGAACTCCCCTGCCCTAGAAGTGTGTTGGGCGGGGGAGACGATTCTGAAGAGAAGACAGTTGGAAGAGAGAAGGGAGAAACAAGAGAGAAGGAGAGAGACTGTTGACTCCCTGCAGAGCCGCAGCCTTGAGCGGCCCCAGGTCCTAAATAATGTTGACAGCCAGACCATGTGTGGGGGGCATTCTGGCATCCATACCATGGACCCGGGCTGTGTACCCAGAATGACCTTTGCACCCACTGAGCAGTAGCGACGGTTGAACTGCCCCAGGGCCAGTCGGCAAGGGCCCTAAAAAGAAAAGCCCTCAGAAAGCCCTCCCAGGCCATGTCTGCCAGCCGGCCCGGGAGTTGAAGAGGCAGACGGACGGGGTGGTGAAGAAGGCCTGGTCTGCCAGAGTGGCTTAGATGAAGGAAATCCCCGATTTTAAAACAGCGTTTGGCAAATTGTTAAATTATATGAAGTGTGCTGAAAGTTTAAATGTGCCTAGCATAATACCCCCACTATACATTATAGTCAGGGAGGATAGAGCACATGATGGTTGCCAATTTTGCGAGGGCTCCAACAGGGGTGTGTCCTGGCTCCTCTACTATTCCTTATTCACATAAATGGTCGGCAATCAAAATACTGAATAACCTGAATGCGGATGTCCCAAGAGTAGTAGGGAGAAAAATAGGGCTGCTCATTTAAGCTGATTATGCTGTAATTAGGCCCTAAAGCCCGAGACGGCGGACCATTACCGCATATGTTTCAAAAAAGGTAGCAGGCGCTCCTCTCCAGAAAGAACATGGCATGATCACCTGTTCTGAGATGAGAGTTTGCAGCACACGCTTTTTGCTCACTGTACCTTTCACAGATGGGAAAAATCCATTTGCATATCAGTCTTTGTCCCACCCTCATGGGCAGTCCAGCACCAAAGTGCTATGGCAATTCCTCTCTGAACAAGAGTACCAACAGCAACCCCATACACATGTTTCAGCCTTGTTGGGCCTCATCAGTGAGGTGAAGCTGTGCCTCTCTGAGCACAGTGAGCAGGAAGTGAATGTCTGGTTGCCCCCAGGTAACTCAGGGTGACCAACCCCACGTTCCTTGCAAATATTTCAAAAAAGGTAGCAGGCACTCCTCTCCAGGCCCATAGTTACAAGCCCGAGCGCAGCATTTCACTGCTGGAAAAAAGATAGAACTTACAAAAAAACAGCTGCTGCTGACAGAAAACGTAGTCTGTTTTCTCTTTCTGTGGCAGCCATAGTAAACAAAGAAAATGGCTGCAATGGAAGGGGAGAAGGGACTACAGATAGTCCCTTCTCCCTTTCCATGGCAGCCATTCAAGTAAACCGCAAAAAAAGTAATCAAACAAATGCCCGCCATGGAACAGGGAGAATTGACTATGCATAGTCCCTTCTGCTTTTCCTTGGTGGCCTGAAAAAAAAAACAGCATGAGGAATGCGCAAAAGCATAAGCGGGCTTACCACCAGGTACGGCTTGCAAGCAAACCAATTAGTTGTGGGGAATAACAAACCCACGCCAGATACTAATCATCTCTAAAACCCAGCTGGCTTATAGAAACAACTAAATCAAACTTCTGCATTTTGTGAAGAAAGGAAGCTTATAATTAATATGAGCTAGACAGTAGTTACGGCCTGCCATCAGCCACTGGAAAAGATCAAATTAAATATATCTCCTGACGGCTCAATGCTGAGACAGGTAGACCTATGATTACTTAGGAGCGGGCCTCCACAGTAATCTTGAGGGAACCCCTAACATTGAAAAAAAGCGACTGCACTATAATAAGACGTGCAAGTGATTTCAGGTCAGTTCGCTCTACGTTGGGGAATAATCTCCTCCTGTCCGCCTTAAAAAGTGTACAAAGTCCAGGCTATTTCCGCTGCGCTCTATGGAAGCGAAATCTGGGGGTTTCAGCAGGTGGACAACCTAATAAGAGTAGAAAACAAACTTGATCCAAGGTCACGAGATGTGATGATTGCGGCCAAGGGAGTTATGTAAACAAAGAAGTGAACCAAGCGTAGAAGGAAGTCAAGGGGGGTGATGTAGCATGGGACACCTAATAGACATGACTACAAAGGCAATAGTAAAGTGAAATTGCTCTGGAAAGACAAATACCTGGAACATTCTGTTTGGAAATCAAAGGAAAGGTCTGCCAAAGGCCAGTCTCTCTGTAAGCAGGAGATGTGGATGAATAGACACAATCATAAATACAGTACAATTGGGTGTGTAAGGGATAATGCAGTTTGATGAATTACACAAGGAAAAAACAAGTTATATGAAATATGTAGCAGAAGAGATTAGGCGCCAAGGCAAATGCAGGTTAAATGTAAATAACTAAATACATAAATAAATAATGCAAAAGGAGATATGTTGCCTGTTCTGCCAGACCAGCTGATGAAGCCCAAGGCCAAGCCGATAGGTGTGTAGATGCCCACCATGTTCCTGATGGGGAGGCAATACACATGGGGGGGGTTTCTGGGACGCCTGATGGGGTGGCCGCTGGGCAGGCTGGTGAGGGGGGCTGCTTTGCTGCCTACTGAACATCCAACAGGGCGACTGCAGTGCATAGTGGGATCTGGCTCCTTCCATTGAAGTGGGCTGCGGTTCCAACCTTCTTGTTGTGTTGTGGTGAATCAAGCCATTTTGTTGCTTTTCTTTTTTTTAGCAGTCCCACCCCTGATTTGTCGCACGTTTCAGTGGGAGATAATTTCAGGGATGATTTTCAGTAGTGACAGTTGTACTCGTCGCATGCTCTGATGCTAGATGTCAGAATATTTCAGGTGGGCCTAATTACATGTGGTGTTTACAGTTGTTTTTATAGTTGTAATCAGGGCTTTAAGTGGGGTAAGAAATCGAGGGGGGCCCTCATTTGGGGGCGTGGCTTGTGGGAGGGGCGTGGCCTAAAAAGTACGCAAATCGTAGGGTATACACAGAAATATATATAAATGTTATATATTTGTGTGCGTACCTTACTATGGTTTGTGTACTATGCAAGCCATCTTTTCTAAACATAGAAATATGTAACCTATGGAGCGTCTGCAATTCTCCTTCTCAAGGAGGAAAAAGGTTTTGTCTGTGTTCAGAGGACCCAGGAAATTTATCTGTTCTGTCTGCTCTTCTCGCTTTAGAACTTGTGCTTCCACATCAAGATTTGTCTCCTGTTATTTTGGACAAAGTGGGCCACTCTTTTGGCCTATGTGGGCCAGTTTGATGAGTTACTTTACTATGCGGCTAGTATTGACCATTGTTGCTGAATATATATTGCATTACATTGTATCCCATAGCTCCCCTTGGGTACTATTCAAACAGTCTGTCACAAAAGGAATGAATTGCCATTTGCAACTGTGGGCCACTTTTTCATTGGAGTCCAAGACAATGTTATGCCCCAATCCGACTCTGTATATCACTTCATACCAGCTGCTACCCCTGTCAACTCCTTTGCTTTCCCTGGCACTGCCTCTGCTACCCCCGTTCTGGGATTACAGAGGTAGTGTCAAATAAATAGTAGAGGGGGTGGGGAGAGTCTGATGATTTACTTCCCTAAATTCCCATGTTTTCTCCCTTCCCCAGGCCCTTAACAGCCTCCTATTGGCTAACATAGGGGTTGGCTCGGAACACCAGGTTGGAACTAATATCCCCAATCCACTGAGACACTCCCATGGGACTATATGATGGTAGCAGCTGTGGTTGGACCAGTATACATGCTGATTGCAGGGACGTCATTTCACCAACATGCCAGGGGTAGCGGAAGTGACATCACACGACCCTTGACCACTGATGATGACATCACAGGAAGTGATGCCATTTGACCCCACCTCGAAGTGTTATCGCAGGAAGCAATGAAATGCAACCTTTCACCCCTTAAACCAGGAAGGGGCATCAAATAGCATTTTTCCTAAATACACTATGAAAAATATGATTACGATATCACTATAATGTGATATACATTTCATACCGGAATGGATTGCCATATGTATCGTTAAGATCATTGTATATAGGCCATATTACCAAATGACTGTGAATGCAAGCAGACGTCCATGGCCAAATGACAATGATGTGTTATTATATAGCACTTACGCCTAAGCGCTTTATATAGAAATATTATACATACAATATCACCCTCCCTGTGTTGCTACTCATTTATCGACCTCAAAAGGATAAAAGGCTGAGTTAAGGTGTTTAAGAACAGACTAATTCAGTGACTCACCCCCTGAAGTGTGCCTGAAATAAACCTTTAATGAGTCTAGCAATTATTGTATAGAATTCCAGAAAAACACATTATTTGTCATTCCTTTTCTTTCTTATTTAGGGTCACTGCTGAAAGTGTTAGACTTGTGGAATCCCTTTTAATTTTATCTTTAGAGGCCTGAACAAGAAAGCCAGCCACTCAAGAAGCAAAGAGCCACATGGCGCTGGCCAGAGCCCAGGAGCTTGCATTTAAAAAAAAAACTTTAAAAAAAAATTTTTTTTGGTACAATCTTTTTTAGGGGTAGCAAGGGAGACTACCAGGGTAGCAAGGGAGACCTCAGGGTCGCAGTTGCGACCCCATATGACCCCTAAATGATGTCCCTGTACCATGGCTATGAAGTATTAAGTGGCACTGGGTGTCAGTTTTACTGTGGCATTTGTGTCCTTGCATATGCTAGCACCACCTGTCGCTGTGAGGCTGCACAGCACTCATGGAGACTATAACATGCACAAGGAGCATTGCATTACATCACATTACTACGATATTGAATCTCTGCTTGACACATGATGGCAGTCACTGGAGGTGTGAGGATGCACAGTACAAATGGGGACTATCATACATGGCAACATTGCACATTTAATTTGGAAAACACTATTCCAGTCCTGGTTTTAACTTTGCATTCTAGGACTTGTAGTCATGGTTTTATAATGGGGAAGTCCAGGACTATAATTCCCAGAATTCAAAGTTAAAACCATGAATGGGCTAGCATCTCCCACATGGAATAGATAACGTTGGCAGGTATGTATGGACTATACCTTGCATTTGAAGCAGTGCTTGTGGTTGGATGGCATTACTGTGACATTTGAAACTGTGCTTGGCATATGAAAACAGCAACTGTGGCTGAAAGGCTGCACTTTACATATATCGACTATACCACACCCATGGACTAGTAACTTGTGCTGGATGGAATTACAGGGGTATTTGAGGCTCTGCTTGACATACAATGGTTGCCAATGGGGCGTGAGTCTACAGAGAACATTTGGTGATAGTATCATGCACATGAAGCATTACTGTGCCATTTGGGGGTCCGCTTAGCATTTGATGCAGCTAATATCTTGCATGTAAGGCTTTACAGTAACTGATGTTGGGTAGCATCATTGGGGCATGTGATGCTGCACTGTGTGTATGATGACAGCTCCTGGCTATGTCAGGGCTCAACTTGTATATTATGACTATACCTGGAATGTGTGCATTAACACGAAAGGGGGGCACCCTCTGCATATAGGATCCTGCAATTGGCAGATTGTGACAGCCCTCAGAAATGCATGCTTGCATTTAGCATATCATTTATTTTATTTACTTTTTGCATTGATTTCAGCACGCAAAGCCACGAGTAATCTAGGCGCTAGTTACAGAAAGTGCAAGGTACATTGGAGAAGTGCAAGAATATGCATATTTTATTAATTTTATTTATTGTTTCGTTGTTAGGCGCTTATACAAGAAGTTAAATACCATTTCAAAGCGCCGACAGGGCGAAGGGAGGGAACAAGGGAGTGAAATACATTACAAAATACAATATTTAATAAGAGCAGTGGAGAGGAAGGAAGGACCTTCTATGCCTTTTGAGTATTCAGAACATGCAAGTGCAGCAAGGAAGAGGGTAGAGGGTGTAAGTGCTGGGGAGTCCGGGCTCTTGTCTGAGCCACAGATGAAGTGCATGTGTTGTTGAGTGCTACACGGCCAGGGGCCACGTTAGGAGTAAGTGCAAACCTCCAGGGTGGAGAAGTAAGATAGTAGATAGTTGTGTTCACAGACTGGCAAAGCCTCACCTAATGTTACAGGGGGCCACAACAGGCGGCATATGAATCAAGTAGGTAACATTACACGGACTGGCAAAGCCTCACCTAATGTTGCAGGGGCTACAACAGGCAGCACATTAGTCAGATAGATGTGATTACATGAACTGGCAGGGCCACACCACATGTTGCAGGGGGCTACATCAGGCAGCACATGAGTCAAAGAGGGACAATTACACAGCCTGGCAAAGCTACACCTCAAGGAGTGAGGGGCAGCATCAGTCAGGCTGTCACTCAGTAAGGGCTCCGCGGGTAAGTGGGAGATGAGCAGTGAGTATGGAGGTGAAGGTCTCACCACATGGTAGGGGGCACTCAGAAGCACTATAGGCACAGAAACTAAAACGGCTGCACCAGTGTGAAAGCACCTATATTCGATTTTCTAAACAAGGCACTCTAAAGCACAAAAACGAAAATGACTGCACAGGTGTGAAAGCACTTAGATTCAAATTCTTAACCAAGGCATTTAGGGCATGCATAACGTGGTGTGGATGTTGTTGTTGGTGGACTGACAACTATCGCTGTGAAAAGGGTAATGAATAATCAGCAGTAAGAGCAGCGTTAATGTTCGAGAATGGAGGATTGTTTTTCGAGGCTGCTTACCAAGGAGAGTGGAAGTTCTATGGGTCCATCAGTAAAAAGAAATCTTGAAAATGTTCTATGGAGTGGTTCTCCCTCACGCACACACAGGGTTAGACAGGGCCTTTTGTGGGCCTTTGTGTTGAGGGCCGGTTTACGCCTGTCGATTCCCCATAGGCCTGAATGTGTACGCTGGTGGCGAATCAGGTGCAAGCTACACCGCCATCTTAGCAAAGCTCTCGTGATGTGAGGTGCGGTCATCTTGGTGTAGGAAGGTACAATGACAAAAGAATGAATGAAACAGGAGCGCACCATGCGTTTTTTCGATTTGGTGGTGAATAAATGCCCAGATGGAGCCTGGCGGTCGTCTGCCAGGATGGGGGGGGGGACAAAAATCCAGCAAATTCGGAGCGCAAATCAAGCACAGTCGCTTAACACAGAAAAAAGAGCTCAGCGCTCTGCAGGCCTTCCGACATCTGATGTTGCTGTCGATTGAGGGAGCAGGGCAGTCAGAGACCATCCAACAGTGAAAGGAGAGGAGAACAATCACTACAATTGTCACGTGAGGCTGTAACTGGCCTATGATAGCCGTAAACAGATATGCAGGCCTCTGTTGGTTCTGCTAGGAGTATCCCTGCCAAATCATAAACCCACTCATAGCATATCACGGCAACACTCTACTTAAAATGCGGTTGGTATGTAAAATAGTATTTTGCCTGCCGTAGAGATTATTTTAATTGTATTACTTATTAATCTTTGGCTTACTTACACTTGTTTACATATATGTTGCCATGTTGCTGTGATTTCATCAGGGTCAAATGTCATATGTTGTGACTTCCTGCAATGACATCAAGCCAGAGGTCACGTGACGTCACTTCATGTGATCCCATCAGGCTTGTTTTGATGTCACCTCCATTACACCCCAGCCTTTTGGTAAATCAAAGTGTTTGCTTCATGCTAAATTACTCACGTTGCTAAGTGCTGTAGGGTGTTATAATCTTCTTTATAAAAAGTCTCTATTTGCTGAGAATATTTTAGCAATTGCACAGCACTATTTCCATAAGCTTTAACTTGGGGTACACAGAGATATTCGAAAGAAACAAATCTTTGTCATTGCATGCACACAAACCAAAAACCTAAATGTCTCGTTGCGCATTTCTCCTTTACAGGTACATTCTCTCAACAGGCCTTGACTTTAAATAAATGCAAACCAGAAAGCAAATTATTCACAAAGACAACAGTAAGTATTAAACCAAAGCTTCTGGTATTATGCTAAAAGTATAGTTACAAGTCAGTGGTGTTGCTTTTAGGATAGGGTGCAATTGAGGTGACCGATTTTAGCAGCTGTTTTGGATGCAAAAACACACATCACAGAGATATCACATTTGACCTCCGAGTAATGTATTTCTGGAGATGCGGATTAGCAGACCCACTTTAATTAAAAAAATCAATTTGGGTCAAGTAAAAAGCCTTTCAGTGATTGCATGTTAATGGGAAACACCAAAAGGCACAACAAGTTAATAATGGCTAACCGTGGCCCTCTGCATTTTGTAAAACATTGCTCATTGCCGGGAGAGATGCGCGGTAGCAGCCAACAACCTGCCAAAGTGAACCCTGGAAATTCCACCTCTCTTATATTTAATTGAGAACCAACCTGACCCATGTCTAAAAAGACATATCCGCTCACTATGATTTCCATCTCATTTGTCCACAGGAGGTGATTGAGTGGAACCTATCGAGATCAGCGCTTTGAAACTGCTCCATGACGATTTAAGCGTAATACTGTACTGTAAAAGACTCAGGCCCTGAATCATGGAATTTATTGTACAGTTAATAGGGACTTTGTATATAGCGACTTTGCAGGACCTTCCAGGGATTTGCGTGGAGGTCGCGCAGGCCCGGCACGTCTCTGCGAGCAGACCATCGCCTTGCGCAAGGCTCCTCACAGAGTGTGGGCCGGTCCTACGCAGAAGCCGTAACAGGCGGTGGAATATGCAGAATGGGGAAGAACTCAGCAAAATGTGGGCATGTTGAGGGACAGTCCGGGGCTAAGCTAAGAAAGAAAAATGGAATCGGGAAAACTTTTGGATAAAATACGCCACAGTGGAAAATAAAAACAACTACAAGGCAGCAGAAAAAAAATCCTATAAACTGACTATTCTAAATGCCAAGAAAGACTTTTATAATGACCAAATCAACAGGGCACACAACTCCACCAGGAAACTCTTTGAGATTCTCAGGTCCCTTGAGAAGCGTAAGGTTCTGGTCGTCACTATCCAGCCGATGGCAACGGATTGCGTGGAAGTACAAGATGCCTTCCATGCTGAAATCCTCAAAGCCAGGGAACAAATTCAGCTTGCAATGTCTCAACTTGACACGTCCTCAAGTCCTCCGACCAATCACATTCAGTTACCTGAATCAGATACCTTTCTCTTTACTCCTATCACAGTCTCGGATATGAGAACTATGCTGAGCACCATGAGACCAACCTCATGTGCCAAACATATATATATATTTTTTATTTGATTTGGCTGATAAAATCAACCTTTCAAATATATGAAAATACAAACTTACAATGTACATTTTTATCAATTCATTCATTATTTAAAACAACAATCAAAGTATAAAATTGTTCAATTAACCAAGAATCACTATCTATACAACAAACTTGATATGTTATAATATAGGAAATGATCATTCGATTTCATTGTGGTCGTTGGGTAAAATAGCACTTAAATATTGTGTTATTGCAATTCTAATAACCAGTTTCGAGCTTCTAAATAGTCTGATCCAAATATCATTTTCATTCATAGGGACATAAGCACATAATAAATCAGTGAAAAAGGAGTTTCTTAGTGTAGTTAGAGCTGGGCAGCTCACTAGCAAGTGCTGCAGAGTTTCAGAGAGGTCTATGTTTTCACAAAATCGACAGTAATTTAATTGTTTCGGAACCATCCCTCTCCTTGCCTTTATTTCCCTTGTCGGCAGTAAATTAAACCTGAACCGTAGATATTAATGTCTAATATCTGGCGTGGGGCCAAAAATATTCTCCCTCCTAGGATTATACTTGAACTTCAAGAGCTGTTCATACCGTTTTTCACAGGTATGGTTAATGCTTCTTTTGCAGATAACCACATCCCTGTAGCTATTGAAGTTGTGACGGTCACTCCATTGCTAAAAGAAACCCAGCTTATATCCCAAAAATTGAAATAATCTTAGACCAATCACTAACTGTAATTTCCTGCAGACACGCCTTGATAAATGCACAACCGCAGAACTCCAATGCTTTGTGGAGGACAAGAACATCTTACATAAACAGCAATCAGGTATTAGGCAAGTGCACAGCACAGACAGCACTCATCAACCTGCAGTCCCACATGCTAAGATAATGAACTAAGGGAAATCTGGCGTGCTGGTGTTGCTTGACCTATCGGCGGCTTTCGATCTACTCAACCACGATAAGCTACTGAATTTGCTTGAACAGGCAGGTAACTGCTCGAAGAGAGTAGTTGATTGGATCCATTCATTCCTCTCAAACCATTTGTCCAAAATCCACTCGGGTGAAGCTTTTTCACTTCTTGCCCCTATCAATTGCAGAGTACCACAGGGGGCCAGTCTATCACTGGTGCTCTTCAATCTGTATCTTCGTCCTTTATGTTCTCTGTTAGAAGATTCCGGCGCAACATTTAGTAACTACGCCGATGATACTCAACTGGTCCTAGAGCTGAGCGGTAACTTCACTAAGGACACCACCAATATCTCAGGCATCTATGATACTATCAAGGCATGGATGACCATGAACTGGATGTGCCTAAACGGCAGCAAAACTGAACTACTCATCTGCGGTTCATGGCAAGCTAGCGCTTAGCTGAGTGCGGATTTCACAGACTTTAAAATCAAGATCAGCATAATCCCGGTGCTTGGCAAGGCAAAAACCCTGGGCATCATTTTGAAATCCTCACTGAGAGCAGAATCTCATATTAATCAGATTAGCAAAAATTGCCAGTACCATCTACCCCTGCTTAGACATATCAGGCCTCTGGTCACTGTGAAGAATTCTGCCTCTATCGCTCGAGCTACTATACTCTCAAGGCTGGACTATGGTAATGCGCTTCTGATAGGAGCTAACACCGCTTGACAAAATGTCAGAAGTTTCAGATTGACGCTGTGCGCATCATCAAAAATATACCGAGAGGTGATCCCATCACTGCCGGAAGAAGAGACCCTCACTGGCTGACGGGGAAAGACCGGATTGCTTTTAAAGCAGCTACACTATTATACTGCTGCCTTTTTGGAGCTGCTCCCCTCTATCTAAAGTCACTGTTATACCCATATGCCCCGAGTAGGCCCTTGCGTTCAGGAAACCAGGGTCTGATCAACTGCGTAGCCCACAAATGGTCTAATGGATTAGGCAGGTATTTTACCGCTATAGCCGCTAAGCTTTG
The DNA here is from genome assembly GCF_040938575.1 of Ambystoma mexicanum. Lineage (NCBI taxonomy): Eukaryota > Metazoa > Chordata > Amphibia > Caudata > Ambystomatidae > Ambystoma > Ambystoma mexicanum. The sequence goes on from NC_090939.1 coordinate 829,870,028, forward strand.
GACCACGCTCCCGACTGCTCTGAGATTCGAAAGAAACAACTTAAAGTTCCACCAAGCTTTGAAGATCTTACTATTTAAGTGAGCATTCGTGAGAGCCTTTGTTCCGACTTGTTCATTCCATGTGTGTCTTTTTTACTCTTTTGCCATCCATTTTCTTTATGTTAGCGCCCTGATGCCTGAGGGCTGCAACGCCCTACAAATCTATAAATAATAAATAAGCATGTGTAGGGCCATTCCTACGCAGGCCCAAATGATTTCTTGGATCTTAACGCACAACCACACGTTGGGGAAAGGTACACGCAAACCCCATGATCCATCCGCCGCATGATAGCAGGTGTAAACTTCAACGCGCATAGAAACCAATGCGTATAAAGCACGCAATGCACACCAAACTAACGTATACAGCCACAATGAACCGAGCAATAGTAGGAGCGATCGTGCACGGACAACGCAGGAGGAGGCGGATGTCCAGGGCCCGGATATTCACATCACGCACCACAGTGTATGGGATGCCGGATGACAAGGTATATGCTAGGTACAGGTCCCCACCATGGAATCCTAGACGTCGTCAGCGAGTGGTAAAATGGCTTAGCATCACCCACCATCTACACCCAAGCCATTATCCCCCTAGAGAAAGTGCTGACTGCACTCCATTTCATAGCAACTGGGTCCTTCCAGCAAAACACTGCTATATTTGGTGGGATATTGCAGGCCACCCAATCCCACTGTCTACACCAGGTATTGTCATGCATAACATCACCTGCATGTGTGCACAGGCACATATATATATTCTGCGAACACTGGCGGAAAGGCAGACAGTGTTCCAGAAATTCTACTCAGTAGCACACTTCCCCCATGTAGTAGGTGCAATTGACTGCACACATGTTGCACTACACCCTCCCACCCCCCATTGATGGTGCACATCTACCAAAATCAAAGCACTGGCCCTCTCTTAATGTGCAGGTAGTGTGTGATGCCAATGGAATCTTCATGGAAGTGTATGCCAATTTTCTGGGCAGCACACAAGATAGCTACATCTTCCGTCTGTCACCACTGCACCGGGCCCTGGCATCTTGAAAACAGGGTAACGCATGGTTCATCGGTGAGTATGAACGGTCACGCACATGCATGCACATGACACACTGAACAATAGACTCTGACAAAAAATAACAATGTCAACCATGTACACATTTACAGGGGACAGTGCCTACCCGCTGTCAACATTCATGAATGCACCAATCCGGAATCCCACAACACCAGCTGAGGTGAGATGCAATAGAGCACACATAGCCACTAGGGCATAATGGAGCATACATATGGAGTGCTGAATTCACGGTTACACTCCATTGACAACTCTGGTGTGGTGTTTCTATATGCCTATCAGACAAAAATTGGAACGATACCCCAATTTATTTAAAACGTAACAACATAGGTCACGTCAAACTGTAGGAGCCCTCAAGGCAGAGTCTCTATGGAAATACAACATGAGATGCCTTGAGAATCAGGGTGCATACAAAGGAGACAGAAGGATATCAGGAAGTTCTATCTAATACTGCCTAATTACCCTTGGCCAACCTATATGTGGCAAATAACCCGTACACTAACCAATTTACGGTTTACAAGCGCTATATAGATGATATTCTGGTGGTTTTCTGAAATTAGTTACTAAATAAAGGTAGATAAACCTATCAGCAATTAGGCCACACATGTATTATCTATACTCATTAACAATATTTTATTACTATACAAAAGGTAAAAACATACAAAATAGAAAATATACAATAAAAAGACAAAAACAGTCTTCGTGACAGAAAAACCTTTCCAAAAAGGCTTAATGATATAATTCATTCATTGCAGGAGAAATCTCTTCCATATAACTTATGATTGTCAGTATTAAATTCTAATATTATATTATGACAGTCTGAGAAACAATAGACTGTCAACACTCAACATGTTTCAGTCCTCAACTTTAGATCAGGGACTTTCTTCAGGAGTAGTGCCACGCTATTAAAAACCTCATAAAAAGATCAAATGTATCTTCATGATTGGAACCGTTATCTTTTGAACATCGGCGTAACTGATTTTCTTGCTTGTGGTAGGAGTTCTTGTATAGATGCCAAAAACCTATATTAATCAGGAGATGGCTCGTTTTCAGATGAATTTATCTTGACTCTGAAAAAGGTCAAATTTCCTTCTACAGGTCTCATTCAATATCCCTTCGTGGGAACTAGTATAGTCCCAAAAAGCTCAGATGGTGGCCATCAATTGACCAGCCATGTTGATTAATCTACAGCACATTCCTTGTTCACTGGTTTAAAGGACTCTTTAACCATTCATTTCTAAGCTTCCGACTTGTCTCAAAAACTTGGAGGAGGAGAGCAATTCAAGCCCTCTAATGACAGAATCACTGTCGTATTCACTTTAATGATAAGGGAAGTCCAGTAATCATTCCGCTCATGTATCCATGCGGAGTGTATGATTTGACAACCGCAAAAAACGAGCTTCTGCCTTCATCTTAGGTTTCCACAAGGAGTTGGATTCTGTGGTTTCCAGTAAACCTGAAAAAAAAACAGTTAATCCATCTGGCCCGAGGTACCCACAAAAACTTGCAAATTCTGCAAGCTATAGCCGCCAAACTCAAATGGTTCGTCGACAAATAAGTTGAGTTTGGCAGCTATAGCTTGCAGAATGTGCATGCTTGTGTGGGAACATCAGATGGATTTACTGGTTTTTTTTTGGGGTTTACTGGAAACCAGGGAATTCAACTCCTTGTGGAAACCTAAGGCAAAGGCAGAAGCTTGTTTTTTGCGGTTGTGAAATTATACACTCCGCATGGATACATGAGCAGAATGATTACTGGACTTCCCTTATCCTTAAAGTGAATACGACAGTGATTCCATCATTAGAGGGCTTGAATTGCTCTCCTCCTCCAGGTTTTTGACGCTAGTCGGAAGCTTACAAATGAATGGTTAGAGTCCTTTAAACCAGTGAACAAGGAAGGTGCTGTAGATTAATCAACTTGCCTGGCCAATTGATGGCCACCATCTGAGCTTTTTGGGACTATAATAGTTTCCACAAAGGGATTTTGAATGAGACCTGTAGAAGGAAATTTAACCTTTTTCAGAGTCAAGATAAATTCATCTGAAAACGAGCCATCTCCTGATTAATAGAGGTTTTTGGCATCTATACAAGAACTCCTCCCAAAAGCAAGAAAAGCAGTTACGCCGATGTTCAAAAGATAACGGTTCCAATCATGAAGGTACATTTGATCTTTTTATGAGGTTTTTAATAGCGTGGCAATACTCCTGAAGAAAGTCCCTGAGTTAAATCAGCCTTTGCTTTCTTTGGCCCTAGAGTCTGGAATGCTCTGCCGTTAAAGATGAGATCAATTGATTCCCTGGAATTCTTTAAGAAGAGTCTAAAGACCTATTTATTTAACTATGATAGTTGTAAACTCTCATCTTTGTTATGGTTTTACTTCCTGTATTTTAATATTTGTTATTTGTTGTATAATGTCTTGTAGCGCCCTCACGCCTTAGAGTTTATGGCTGCGCTATACTAATGTATTAAAGTAAAGTAAAAGTAAAGATCTAAAGTTGAGGATTGAAACATGTTGAGTGTTGACAGTCTATTGTTTCTCAGACTGTCATAATATGATATTAGAATTTGATACTGATAATCATAAGTTCATAATATGGAAGAGAATTCTCCTGGAATGAATCAATTATATCATTAAGCCTTTTTGGAAAGGTTTTTCTGTCATGAAGACTATTTTGTCTTTTTATTGTATATTTTCTATTTTGTATGTTTTTACCTTTTGTATACTAATAAAATATTGTTAATGAATATAGATAATAAATGTGTGGCCTAAATGCTGATAGGTTTATCTACCTTTATTTAGTAACTGTGTATCCACTCCCCACCAGAAGGTAGAGAGATCAGTCACAAGTGATTAAGGTGGGTTTTCCCCAGTTTAATCAAGGTCTTCTGAAATTCACCCATTGCCTGAACAAGAAGGTAATACACTTTGTGGATGTGGAAATTTGGGCTCAAGATGGCATACTCACCACTACCATCTTTAGAAAACCCACTGACCGCAATGCATTATTGGATCATCAAGGAAGCCAAGAAACGAGCTTGCAACATCCTACGTGAAATCACACTTCAACAAACACAAACACCACCTATAGAACAGACCATCAACGCTGTGTTGAGCTACTCTAACAACACTAACAGAATCAAAAAAGATATTCTCAAGCTCTGGCCGTTACTTAACACTGGAGACATTTATTTACCACCTCCAAGTTTTGCAATAAAGAAAAGGTGAAATCTCTGGGACATTTTGATTCAATCATACCAACCTCCAGACACCCCCCAACAACAAGGGTTTCTTTGGGATGTGGCCCCCCCGGTAGGTCATTCACCATGTGGCCAATGCAACGTTTGCATATTGACCACTCGGACCAAGGAGCTGGACCTGGGTCCTCACACTCCGTGGCAACAGAAACATTACACCAACTGCAATACCTTCAATGTTGTATATCTCATCAAGTGCCCATGCAAACCCAAATACATTGGCATGAGCACTAGACCCGTCAAAAACGGATTCAAGAACATATGCCCTGCATCAGAAAACAACGGGAAAATGCTCTGTTAGTGGCACACTTCCGTGCACGCCATCACTCCCCTGTAGACCTTAGATGGTCCATAATCGACAGGATCACGTGCCCTTGGAGAGGGGGTGGGGGATATGCAGGCTCTCCTACTTAAACGGGAACAAAACTGGATTTTCCGCCTTAAAACAGACAAGCATGGCCTTAGCGAATCAATAGTCTGGCAGACTTTGGGAGTGCTAGCTTAACTTTGACCAGGAATATCTGGTTGGCACTACCTGACTACATTCGGTCACTTAGGAACATCCACAGGACCGTGAGATCTACTTGCTCATCCTGATTTTTGCCCCACCGGCAGGATTGGTCATCTACTGCTGGATACCATCTAAATTGCACCTAATGAGCCAATAGTAGCGTGCATCCCCTCTAAGGCTGATCTAAGACTTTGCCCTTCCGGCAGGATTGGTTATCTGCTGCTGGATACCATCTAATTTTCACCTAATGAGACCATAGGAGCGTGTGTCCCGGCCATGACTCATCCCTAGCCCCATCGTAGGAGCTGCGACAATCAACGCGCGCCACATAAATTTAATTCACATAGAGATGATCTAAATCATCTTTATACACCACCATTAGGACAGCCGGACCATACCTCAACTTTGGGGGGTGTTGCTCACCAATTTTCATTGGGTTTTACAAGTCTAACAGGGTTGTAATTCAATTGGAAGCATTCCATTGCTAGACACTGAACTAGCAATGAAGCATACATGGATGCAATCATCACACAGACCACTGGGTGGCGTATAGAAAGTGAACAGACACGTTGCCTTGTTACCTGACCCTCAGCGCACAGACCACATGTGACCTATGCACGCCTGCATGCTCCAATACGTACCTCGCGCATTGAAATGTAATTATAACAGCCTGCAGCGTTCTGACACTTCCAAGCCGCACTGCGAACAAGACTACCCGAATAAATTGCTATTGCGTACACAACACAGGTAACTTCTGCCCCAACTGCCTGCTCCATGTTAGAGGGACAAGTCCCTTCTACCCACCCCTCACTACACTCACAAATGCCTTTTCTCCCGTAGGACGCTGGCGGCGTCCTAGGTCTTAGGCACCTGAGGCCCAGCCGAAATTCATTTTCACGGCTGGCTCTAGAGGCATCCCGCCGATGGACTAAAGAATGCCTGCGATTGCACAAACTAACTGATTGATGTATTACATCCTGGAAGGCAGGCACCACAATCCACAGAGGGGTGTAGGTCCGCATGAATGCAATTTGGCCTGGGATGACCTACTATGTACTTTGCACCATTCCACAGCCCCAGGACTATTGATTGATCCAGGCATAACTCGCCACAAGTTAGATGAGAAACAGTACGTCCACCCAGCAGCGATCCGGGCACATGTGCCCCACAGTTGGGGCTTGCATACCACGAGTGCTCCTGGGCATCTTAAACAATCATACCCATTGCATTGAAAAATTAGCAGATTTTAAGAAGCATGATACATTCGTTCTCTTTTTCACCAGTATGAGGAAACGATTAACTGTTCAGTTTGGTGTGTTTCAAGAACATGCTCCATTTAGCATGGTTTTTGACAAATTAATTTAGATTTGTAACAACTTTAGTGACCCTGTCTTTGCTTTACTCATTTCAGGGCTACTGAATCGTTTCACAGGCTTTTCAGCAGTACTCTGAAGGAGGGTTGGAGCAGCATGCCATCCTTCTGTTGCATTCCAGATATTTCCGAATGATGTGAAGACTGTCCTGATGAAAGTGGGTAAATTCACTTATAATACCACTGAAACCGGTAGACTTAGAACTTGAAGGAATTACCTGTTCTTGCTTCCACATCTAAGAGGGGTCTCCTCCCAAGGCACCCCGCTAGAGTGTGCAAGCTTCTCTTGTCTTCCATAGTTTCTAGATTGAAACAGTAAACATGAACAACTTGCAAGTCCACGTGATACATGGTTGGTTACCAGCGAACCCGGTTTTACTAAACTGATAATCTCGATTATCTTTTATAAAGAATCTATGGACACCAGATCAGTACTACAGGTCATTAAAACTGTATTTTCACCTTCAGTAGACTGATTTAGTGAGTGCTTTTACTACCTTGGCTTGTTTTTTACTGCTGGTAACACCATGCGTAGCATGTTATATGCAGTGGATATGACCTTATGCTATCACCAGGGGATTGCCTTAGCAAAATACAATCTCACTCATTTCTCAGGTGCATGCTAGAAATATGGTAATATTTATTTTCCGTATTCTGTCAACCATAAGCCGCACATCTGCGCATTCTAGCACCAGAGGGTAATTAGGCAGTATTAGATAGAACTTCCTGCTATCCTTCTTTCTCCTTTGTATGCACCCTGATTCTCAAGACAACTCCTGTTGTATTTCCGTAGGGACTCTCCCTTACGGGCTCCTATGGTTTGTCGTGACCTATGTTATTACTTTTAAATAAGTTGGGGTATCGTTCCAATTTGTGTGTGATAATTCTCGTGCAGGGATGAACCCTATTGTACTTGAGGCACCCTATTGTGTGTTTTTTGTGTTTCTATGTGCACCACCAGTAGTATGTAAAATCATAGTGGCTACATGTGTACTGCACCATGTTGCACACGACAAGCAAGGTGTACCAGTGGAAATGCAGGTGGGCGATCACCTGCACCCACAGGCACCTTCCTTGCCCTTGGTTGGCCAAAGGACACGTGGAAAAGCTGCACGCATCAAGCTGGTGCAATCATACTTGACATAAAAACCTGTCCCTGTGGAGCACACACATTAATGCCACATCCTAGGTGCCATTCAATGATGGATTGGGGCCTATCCTCCTTGCCCATAACAACACCCTGAGAATGTGTCTTTGGAGGGGCCAAGTTGTGTGCGTCCATTAGACATAAAAGATTATGCACAAACAGAGCCCCAGATAAGACTTGTAAGTGGGAGTATTCCACTCCCACTTTGCAAAGTTGGGAGTAAAATGATTTTGGAGGCATACAAAATGTAAGTACACATCACAAATGTAATAAATACATAAGAAAGTAAAAATATGTTGCAATAGAAACATGCATCAACTTGGCAACATTCAATTCTTAGTACCGAGTCATTCATGGCCATCCAAAGCAACAGGTTTAATTATTCCAATCAGCCAGTTAGAATACTATTGTATACCTGTGGGATTACGTGCACTACATGTCGAAACCTATCTGTGTTGCTGTGAGTGTGAAATCAGGGGCACAAGATTCCACATGTCTCATATGTACTGTGAATATGGAGCATTTGAACTCCTTATTTACATTTCCACTGAGTATGAGCTAATATGTAAGTGAGCAAAAGTGGTTGATACACCCCTAATCTGTATGACTGTGCACAAATCACCAACACAGTCATAGTCCATGTAGTACACCCAAAAGCACAAAGCACAAGCAACAAAGTCTCTGATCACCATCACATGGACAACAAAAACTGTTCTGCACATAGACACCAAACTACACACATGAGAGCACAAGTAGGAAGGCATAGTACACAATGGATGTTATCAACAAAGGATGTGAGGACTGCCCTGGACACACTATGTATGTTCCACAACAATACCAAGTTTGAGTGGTCAACCCATTACCTGACAACAACTTTGTTCACAATGCACAGTCACATCAAAGCACTCATGAAGATTCAGAAAAATGCAACTGCACTGCAGGAAATATGCACATCTCACCTCACACCTTATCCCTTGCGAGCCTGCACCAGCCAGACCCCGGAATCCATGGATGTCCCCCTCCACAAGCCTGGGAACCACAAACCCAGAATATGTGTCCTGTGCACGCATACAGCATCAACTTACTCTTCAATTTCTGCAACCATCTTCCCATGCAGAATGCCTCTGTAGACAAATACAACACAATGTGAGGACAAGCAATGCATCTATGTACCCAATTACACGGCAACATGTGCCCCCCTGAGTGACATGCAACAAATGCAAACAAGAATTCACCAGCCACCCATTACCATGTGTCCCTGCAACCATGCAGCCAGATCCACCCACCTCATGCCAATGCGATATGAACACACCACACAGTGACACCTTATCCACCCACAAAACCTATACTGCCTGCCCCCTGCGTGCCATGCAGTGAAGGAGCATGTAACACTTACCTTTTATAATGGTGCTGGGACATTGTCAACACTCTTATCTGACCACAGTTAGAATGGCAATGAGAGGACTCCCAAAAAGAGACCACTGAGAGGTTGGAAACACTGGATCACCTTGGAAGTACTCCCAATGCCACAATATGGCATCTCCTGATTAATATGATAGTGGGACAGTGCAGTAAACACTGGCAGGGGAGCTGATGATGTAAAGTCCAAGACGGTGTGATGGAAAAATATCACAAATTGCACAGAAGAAAGGATCTGGCAGAAGGCAGCTCTCCACCGAGGCAGCTGTCATGCTGAAAGGCAGGGCACCGAGGCAACTGACATGAAAGAGACACGTAGACATGAGAAAGGAATGAGAAACAGAGGCCAAGGACACTGTCACACAAAAGGGAGCAGGCAACAGGAAAGAGGAAGGGAAGGCAGACTTCACCAGGACTGGATTGAGTTGGGTCCAATGTGCTTTGAACTGAAGGGAGCATTGAGATGCACTCAGCAGCTGTTAACAGGCCTAAACAAATATACTGGTGTACCGTGCATGGTACCTGTTCACCATAACAAACAACAACCCCTGGTCAATGGTGTGTGCCTGGTGTCTGTAGTGAACATGGCATCCTACAAATGGCCAGCAATGCTGTTGTGTGAGTGGAATTCACTTGGGACAGCATCCCAGAAGGGGAAGAAGTACCAGTACCAAGATTGGACAGTCTGCGTGGGTACACATGACTATTAAAAAATCATTGAATGGGAAGCCACGCGGCAGGCAAGACACATGTGAAAAGTACATGGAAACACTCTCCATCACTACCATCACCATGTGTCACAGCACACAAACAGGCGGGCCTGCCACCCTCATGACAACTCAACAACAAAGGCCCTACAGTGACAGCCTCCCTCACAACTATGACCTCGCAACCAGTGCCACCCTGATTGTTTTGAGAAAACAGCATGTATAGACACACCTGCCTACCATCACCATGTGTCACAGGCACCCGTGAAGCTGGACCCGCTCACCTCAATGCAAGTAAACGAAAAACAACCCCACACAGTGCCAGACTCCCTGCCACCAAATATAACACAGGTGCCACCCCGAGTGCCCTTAACTTACTTGCACAGGGTACCCACCTGGCTAGTATCCACTGCATCCCACCTGACAAAACATTTTGAAATTGCAAAGATATACGATACTGGATATCCATGACAACTCATGTATGAAACAAGAAAATAGGCATGGACCACCAAGTGGTCGAAGGATGAAAGAGTGCAAGAGGGAGACAGGACACAGAGTGATGATTGCCCAGCAGTGGTGTGGAGATAGAGAGATAGAGAGAGAGAGAGAGAGAGAGAGAGAGAGAGAGAGAGGTGAAATGCATTGCAAGGAGGAGACTGGCTGGAGGGGAGAGAAGGATGGATATGTCTGACATCACAGTGGGTAAGGGCAGAGAGAAGTTGTCCAAGAGAGGAGGACAGAGACATGAACACTTTTGCAAGATGCAGCCTGGTCAGAGAGCCTGGAAGGAACATGTAGTGCGCCATGAAGGACAAATGTGGGTGATGGAGAAGGGCAGAGCGGAAAAGAATGGGCACCTGTGAAGGGTCAATCAGCAGCTCCACATCAGACAAACTACAGGCAACACTGGCCATGGTATGCACAGCAGAAAAAGACCCATGTACACTACATCCACACAAAGAAATACCTACAACCACATACCCATATCCTACACCAACCAACACCCCCCCCTATTGGAAACCACAATTGGACCTCAGGACAACATGCATCTGTTCACTCACCCCCAAACAGACCACACACCCTGTGTGAAACCGTCTCAGTAAGTGTGCATGAATCCCAGGGTGCACTCGAAACTCACACAGGAGTACAGATGAAGACAAGCTGTGGGGAGTGGACGATGTAACACCTGCATGGGCCCACAATGTGCACACGCACTGAGCATTCGCAGTGCTGGATGAGATGAACAAGTGATGCAAACAAAAAATCATGCAACACATTCTATTTTAGATGACCTATAGAAATAAGCAATGTACAAAAAGTGACCGTAATGATTGGGTAACACAGAATCAGTCTGTTAGGGGTACACATGTGCATAATCTGTACAGCCCTACATGCAGCAAGTGTGACAAACGTGTACTGTGCAGTCAATGTACACAAGTGCCAAGAACGGTGTCACCAGAAGCTATGTCATGAAGCAGTGCAGCTGGGGATGAGTAGACCTGACAATGGACGTGTGCGGCACATGTGGAACAGTGGCAGGGCAGGTCATGTAAGTGGATAAGGGAGTGCTCTAGGAAGTGACAAAGGTCAAAGAGTAGTGTGTACAGGGAGTACACCTGCAGGGCCTGGTAAGTAACAGGGGGTAGGGGGAGTAGAAGGGTGGCAGTAAAGAGACATCACAACGGTCATTGAGGCAATATGTTGGGGAACCAAAATACTCAGAGTGCAGATGCACAGAGAATGCATGGCGTCAGTTTGTATGAACATACAGAATGTTGGCAATACTGCCAATGGCTAAAGTATGACAAATGCTGACCAATCACTTCCATTCAATGCGCAAATTGTGAAAGTGCATCCACCAAAACAATGCACCCGCATAGAAGTGCAACTGCACATACGCACACATGCATGTGTGCAGACACACATCTGCACAGACATTTATCACAATTCAAGAATAACATACCCAGCTAACAGAAATGTGTCGTGCATGCAAAGCCCGTGGTGACCAATAATACAGACATACCACAAGAGACAGTGCACATGCTTACCTGCTGACAGAGATGGCATGATGTGATTCCCTCATCACCTCCACCGAAAACTGTACCTCCAAATTCATGAAAGGAAGGCCAGCACCTGGCAGAGGGCATGGGGACTAGGGACGTGAAAGGGTGCAGGGTGGACCTCCCACTGAGTGCAGTCACTCGATGAATCAGGAACACTGCAATAACATGGGACGTTGACTTTCACCAGCCATAGTTGACAATCATGTATACAACACATATTTGTCATGATTTCCTCAACCCATTGTTACCTGCACATGCCATCCTGTCGACCTCAAGGCAGCCATGGCAGTTGACACCACTGTGCATGGCTGCATGATCGGAGCTGCACACATCATGCTTTTGCAAGGGCAACCACACATCTCAAGGGAACAAAGAAACTAAAGAAAAAGAGTCCACCTCAGAAAGAGGGGGAAAAAAAGAAAACATGCCACCATCCTGGCCAGAGGTATTGAAAAACAAGAAAAAAATGTCCATGCCGAATCATGGGGTAAAAGAAAAAGCTAAATCCAACCACACCGTTCATGTCCAAAAGAGAAAAAAAGGCCATCCTGGACTGGGGAGTGGGGGAATCCACCCTGGAGGGGGAGGGTCAATATCAAGATGAGTGGTAAAAAACAAAACATTCCCCTCCATTGGCTCATTGACCTCACGGCAATGGTGGACCAGGAGGCTGGCCTGTGCTGGGACCCACATCCTGCAGTTGACAAGCAGGTGGTTGTGGTGCTGGACCCATGCCATGCAGTGCGAAGGACTGGTCTTCAGTGGCCACGGTCAGCCGTGACACGGGTGAATGCACCAGCATAGTAAGGGTAGTGAGATCTCGAAGCACTTCCTCACGCATGGCCACAGAACATTAATGCATCCATCTCCTTGTGGAACACTGCCCTTGTGGCTGAGAGTTTTTCATGGATTGCAGTCCTCATAGCCTGCATCTCCCGGCTCAGGGCTTCTCTGTGTGCCTGAGCATCTGCATGTAGGGACTACTGCAGACACCTCAAATCAGCCCGTCTGCCCTTGATAATGGCCTCCTTGCACAGTCTGTGGGATTTGCATGAGGACTGCATGACCTGCAGCTGTTGCTCTACCCAGGCTTCTGGTGGGGTCATGATCTTGGACATCTTATCCATGCCGACTGAAATTTGTCCAACACATTGCCATGTCGGATGGCGGCATGCAACAACTTCTTCTCTCACACTGTCCCTCTAGCCTGCATACGTCCATCAAGTGTGCAGGGCCCACAGCAGCCTGATGCAAGGAACCATGCCCATTGTCGTGTTGCCCATGCCGTTGGCTGCAGGTCTGCAACCCTCCCTTGACATTAGCCCCAGGACCTGATGCCAATTCATCAGAGGGTGGCCTTGCAGTCATAACCAACGCAGGTGGGGGCCCACCACTGACTGGCCTTGTGAAGCCTGCTGCAATGTCACAGACTCATAGGCCTCATCTGAACTGCCCATTGGGGCACTCACCTTCCCCCTCTTTGAGGCATACACATGTGATTCAGCATCAAAGTTAGCTGAGTTTGAAGAGTCTGAATAGTCCGCAGCACGACTGAGGATGGATGGTTGGAGCACCAGTGGGTTCTCATGGCGTGCAACACCACATCCTCCACTGGTGGTCTGATGCACAACTAACTTGTCTTCCTCCTCCTGCTCCTCCTCATCATCTGGTGCATCCTCACCTGCATATGAACATAGAAAGACATATTGAGTCATGTGCATCAAGACACAAATGCACGTTTGCATCAAAGTGCATTCAAACACTAAATGGCAAGACACGCAAGCATCAGACATTGTGCATTCCCACACTATGAGTTGCAAGCTACAGATGTATGGCATTTTGCCACTAGTGTCCCCCCTCCCCAGTCCTGTCCATGCCGCCAGTGGACACATTGACATACAAAAGTGGCGTAAACATGTAATAATGGCCATTCAACTGTTATGTCAGCACACATACCAGAGAGAAATGTGTCATTGTAATGCAGAAGGCCTTCACATGGCATCAGTCAGCCACCCATATCCGGAGACACCACCACAGTCGACACACGACACACAAATGAGGATCGGAACAGAGAACTGGAGACATTGAGGTCCTGGGGGAAGGTGAGGAAAGGGAAAATGCCTCTGAGGAGGTGCAGCTGAAAGTGGGCCTTCTAGGCAAGGTCCGTGATGTGAAGAGAGAAGGCGAGAGGATTCAAAGATGACAACTAGGCCATTGACCCACAAGAGGGAGAGTGGAGTGGGCCCATGGAGTGTGGCCAGAGTGGGGGAGGGAAAGAATGAGCAGGGGTCCCAATGAGTAGGCTGTCTGTGTCACTGGCATTGAGGCAGAGATTGATAGCAGTCCACCATGCCTGTATAGGAGACTGGCAGTCATGAATGAGAGAGTAATAGGGGGAGGCAGAGGAATGAGGCTTTGTCAAGAGCTGCGCATCATCCGCATTACCCTGTTGCTCCCGCTCAAACCATGCTGGCGGCGAGGCTGTGTATGTGCAAATGTGGAGCGCATGCAAAATATCCTGAGACACAGTATTGGGACATAGTGATGAAGTTCATACAAGTTCCATGAGTGGCGTGTATGTGCAACAATTAATCCCTACAGCAATGCCTCCAGTATAGGTGTCCACAATGATGGGTCAAAAGTACATGGCCGTGCATGCTCAGACTGTAAACCAGCACCACCTGAAATACCTATCACATTACACATGTTGCAACAGAGCCATCATACCACATCTGAGTGTGCCAAGTAGCTGGTATGCCTGACGCTATCAGACAGATGACACAAATATGGGGGAGCGTGCATGCATCCAATTCACAGACAGGCCAATGGCTGTGCAACTGCACAGCACAATGATGGAACTGACAAGTCATGTGCCTGTCAGGTATCAACTGATGGACACATACAGGCCTTTGACGTCAGACAGGTGCTTCCAATTTGAAGTTGGTTGATATGTTAGAACAACATGGGACCGAAACTGCTCTTATTGACCTGAAAGCACAGATTGATCTGCTTAGAGACAATGGACAAGCAGCCCTACTCCTCCTCCTCGACCTATCTGCAGCTTTTGATCTGGTCGATCACTCTGTCCTTTGCTCACACCTCCACACCTCAGCTCACTTCTCCAGCGAAACCATCACCTGGATCACATCGGCAGGACTATGAGGGTTTTTTCTACCACAGCGGCAGCTGACCCTATTCCCATCACCTGCGGTGTTCCTCAGGGATCCTGTGTCTCCCCCACACTATACAACATATTTACCAAGCCCCTTTTCGATGATTTGGATCATCTTGGTATCACCTACACTAACTATGCAGATGATACTCAGATCCTCCTTCCGCTTTCAGGAGATTATGAAAAGGATTTGGCCTTGCTAAATAGGGTGTACATCATCATCCAGGCATGGATGGCTACTCACGGACTATGCCTGAATGATGATAAAACAGAGCTTATCATCTTAGGTCCTACATTCAGTATAAAGAAACTCGACCCAGCCTACAGTTCTTTCATGATTGACGGTAACAATATTAAAGTCGGACAGGAGGTGAAAACATTAGGATTCTACCTAGACTCTACTTTCTCCCTTAAAAAACAAGTGAGCTCTCTTGCATCCTCCACGACTTACACATGTAAATTAATCCGCGCAGCCAGACCTATCTGTCTAATTCCAGCTGCCTGACACTTGCCAGAGCTCTCATACTGTCTCGTCTCGACTATTGCAATGCCATATACCTGGGGTCCACCAAGGCCATCACCAGCAAATTGCATACCCTCCAGAACAACGCTCTTAGAGCAGCTCTGGGCATTTCCAAAGGAGAGCACATCACAGAATTCAGCCGACTGAACAACTGGCTCCCCACCAGAGACAACATTATCTTAAAAACGGCCCACAAGTCACTTAATAATGCTGCCCCCATCTACTTGATCAACAGATTCCACAGACAACCCTCCTTAAGACCCACTAGAACTATATACAAAGACTGCTTATCTGTTCCCCACTACAAAAGGGCAACTCTAGGGGGTAATAGCTTCCCGGTAAAAGCTGCCAAGCTCTGGAACTCGCTGCCTCCTCACCTCAGAGCAGACCTACCCTATCAGAATTTCCGATCCAAGATGATTTCTTGGCTGAAACTGGGGTCCCACTAAGATAATAAAATGTCCTACGTTACCTGCACACTCTGTAACCATGTGTGCCTTCTTGCTTACCTGTATATTATGATCCCTGAACATAACTGCTAACTTGTATATATCGCTCTGCACCTTATTTTGTTACCTTGCATATTCTCTATGTATTGCAACTAAGCTTTGAAATTTCTTGTAAATGCTGTGCCCTGATACCCCCGGGTACTTCTGCGCATTATAAATAAATAAACAAACAAACAAACTACCATGCACATACATAGAATAGAATGCACCTGTCTACGGCCATGTCATTTTCCAATTGCAAGGATGGCAACCTCTGCATGACAACCGACCATCAGCTATTGGTTACCATATAGTGATTGGTGTAACTCTTTACTACAAGTGTCATAGCACCAACATCATGCCTGCAACTCAGGGCGGTGGTCTGTGGGTACTTATGCACCTTCACTCTGGGTACACCACAAGGCTTGGTGACAGACGCCTCAGCTATGCATCATGACAAGGCATCCCATAGAGGCAGGTGACACATGGAACATGCAACTCAGTATGAGATTATATGATTGTTCAACATATATCTCATGTGCTTTCCTAGCGGTGCACAGTGACATGTCACAAGAATGTAGCAGACAACTGTATATGCAGGTGTCTCCTTTCCTACCTAGACAACAGGGGAGTACCCTGAGGGTGGTGTGTACTGTCACACGGACATTTGCCACACATGTCCACCACACAGGATACTCCCAGTTGGAAGGCAACGGGGCATGAGTCCGAACATCAGCACATATGCATTACCCAGGGATGTCATACAACGGCAGCCATATGTACCACTACACAAATATGGTGGGCCAAGCATGATTGGCAAAACATATGATGTACAATGATGGCCACTCACCAGATGTGTCCTCATAGTTCTGCAGGCCTCCCACGCCTTGCACCTGCTCAAGGAGGATGAATTGGCTTGCAGCATCTTCATGCAGTGTAAGCTGCTCCTCCTCTGGTGGCCCGCCTCCAGTTACCCTCGTAGAGGCCAGGTTGACACTGAACTTGTGCTTGGTCCGACGTGTGAGATAATTCCTAAGGCGTTGATCTGGTCTGTGACCTGCTGCCAGTGCACCACTCATTGTGCGGGTGTATGGGTGCTCCCTGCATATTGGCACATCTCATGATAGTGATTGGTCAGGTAATAAATGCGGATCTGGAGACCTCATCAGTGAATCGCTTCTTCCTCTGCGGGCCAGTATCTTGTTCCGTGTCTTGGGGAGAAGGCTCTTCCTGCTGTGCAGGGTGTCCCTTCTTCCCTGGAGTGGCACTAGGTGTTGGTGTCGCTCCTGTCTGGCTGGGACCACGTTGGCATCCAGGAGTCGGGCCACCTGTGGACTGGGGCCTGCCAGGTCCTCCTGGGGCAGGGCAGATGTCTCCACACCATGTCCCAGACCCTCTGGGGCCGGGGCAGATGTCTCCACACCACATCCCGATCCCCTGGGGCTTGGGCAGATGTCCCCACACCACATCCCTGAGCCCTGGGGCTGAGCCAGGTGTGTCCTCATCATGTTCCCCACCCTGATCCCATCTGAGCCCTTTCCCTCTTGGGGCCTTTCCACTCATGTCACAAGTGTAAGGGATGAATGGAACGCACACCAAGTTATTGTCCTGGGCTATATATTGAAAGGGACAGTCTACATGATGTGCGACGTAGATGTGTGTCCCAGCAAGGCTCCAATGGACCCCAAAAGCAAACAAATACAGTATATGATACACAGAGGCACCCAAAGACTCATAAATTGCATAAGCATTACCAGAAAGTTTCCAAAAAGTGAAAAAAGCGCTACGTGATATGCAGAGGCACCCAAATACTCATAAATGGCATACTTGATACTGGAAAGCTTCTGAAAGAAGTGAAAAAAGTAGTACGCAATATGCAGTGGCACTCAGAGAATCAGAACATTGCGTATGCAACAAACTGTAGGCCTCAAAATGTAAAAAGAAAAGACAATTGTGTGACAGACACAAACCCTCAAAAACAAAAATGCAGTATGCGTTACCTGTAGGAAACAGATTGTGTAGCATCCACAGATATATCTGCAAAGCTCGTCCGGATCATAGCCTTCACAAGCGCGTCACATGGCTTATATCACCCTGTCATTGCCATTAGCCGTGTAGGCGTGCCGCGTAGGTGCACTGCGTCACCACGCGCAGGATGCAACTTACGCGTTAAGGGCCCAATACTGTGCTATCGCTGCTGCGGAAGTAAGACACACACCACTGTTTCTCCTGCCTATGTACTGCTGTTTTTGCCTCCTCCAGCCCTGCTTTGCCTCACTCACTTCTATACTACTGCTGCCTGCTCGAGAGTGAGTGTCTGCCTGCAGCCTGCACTGTCTTGGTGTGCCAGCTGTCCCACCTTTGCCTGGACACCTGTACTTGGCCTGTGACCACCTCTTCTCTACTTGCTGGGTCTTCCCCCTCTGCCAACACCACCAAAGCTCCACAGCACTGACCCAGGACCCAGGGAAGCCACACTTGCCTCTGGGGTGTCATGTCTGCCCCATCTATGTAATCTGAGTGCAGCACCCCCACGTCAAGGCAGAGGGCTGCCAACTTCATCTCCACCGAAGTTGGCATCCTGGTGGATCAGGTCCTGGGGTCCTATGATGCCCTCTTCAACCCAGCTACGCAGCTGGGCAATGACCAACGCTGAGAATCTTGGATGAGATCACGGCTGCCATCAATGCAGAGGGGGTGTCAGTCCGCAGCAAGAACACGGTCTGAAAATGTTGGGATGACCTCAAGACCCGTAGCCATTCCAAGGTTCACCCAGGTAGAGCTACGGCTGCTAGAGAGGTTCTATCCGGACCTCCTCTTCCAGTTCTTGGCCTAGGGACATCGTCTGGAAGATGCTGGTGAGCACCCATGTAGGTCAATGGTCTACGGTGTATGTGTGGCATGCATGTTTGAAGATGCCACATCCTGCTTGCAGCTTGTGTGTGGTGTGAGGTGCAGCAGATTTCTGCCTCATGCCAATGCTGGGCATGTGTGGCATTGTACATAATATACTGGCATTTGCCTGAGTATTTGGCAGATTGCGCATGAATAACATGTTGTACTTGGGCACGTGCGGTGTGTGTTCCTGGAGCAAGTACTGGAATATGACAGATGCAGACATGCTATGTTGTGGGCATTTGAGTGACATGCATGATGTACAAGTCCATGTGTGGCACACCTGACAGTGCGTTCATGCAGACAAATCTGCTGAGAGTGACACATGTGCATCGACATGTGCACATCCATATGTGAAGTTTACGCATTGACGACTCTTGGACAGGGATGTAACCTCTCTTCCCACTGCATTTGTAACACCTGTTTTTGCTGATGTATTGTTGGTTACTGTACAATGATGTTTGTTGACATGTGTATGTGTCATGACACGTGATTGTGCCTTCACACTACACTCATGCAGCATTTGCAATGCAGTTTGCCTGGGCATGTACATGTGTGTGTGTGTGCCAGTTCATGGTTGAAACATGCTGCATGAGTTGTCACGTTTATTTTGTGTTTGCCACACATCCATTGATGACGATTACTGATGTCAATGTTTTTATACCAATTTTCTGCAGTTGCTGCAGCTCGTGCAGAGGGCAGAGGCATCGCTGTGGAGCAGAAGGGCAGGGACAGAACCACCAGACCTTAACGCACACCCCAGCCAGCCAGATTCCAGTCCACATCATCTGATGGTGAGTTGGCTGGGGAGCACAAGTTGCATCGGGCGGAGCTGTTGGGGGTACGTCCCAGGAGGTTGTTGTGGTGGGGGACTCCTCAGTGGCTGTGGACCAGGGTGTGGATATGGAGGGGCAATCCAGGGAGGAAGGCTCCCAGAAGTCATCCAGGGAGATGGAGAAGGTTGTGGAGCAGGATACAGATGTAAGCCAGCACACAGGGTCAGGAGGGGGCACTAGGAGGGTGTTCAGGCTGCAACCCTGGGCCAGGTACAGGAGGATGTGCAGTGGAGGAACTTGGGGTTGGTCACCCTAGGTTACTTGGGGGCAACCAGACGTGGTCTCCCTCTCACTGTGCTTAGAGAGGCATCAGCTTCACCTCACTGATGATCCCCAACAAGAGTGAAACACGTGTATGGGGTTGCTGGTGGTACTCTCGTTCAGGTTGGAATTGCCATTGCATTTTGGTGCTGGACTGCCCCTGGGCAGGACAAAGACTGATATGCAAATGGATATTTCCCATCTGTGAAAGGCACAGTGAGTAAAAGCAGTGGCTGCGAACTCTCAAGTGGTTAATAACCACTGAACAGGTTATCAGGCCTTGTTCTGTCGAGAGAGGGGCGCCCGCTACCTTTGCAAACTAAATTTCAAGGAACCTGGGATTGGTAACCCTAGGTCTCCTGGGGGCAACCAGACGTGGTCTCCCTCTCACTGTGCTTAGAGAGGCATCAGCTTCACCTCACTGATGATCCCCAACAAGGGTGAAACACGTGTATGGGGTTGCTGGTGGTACTCTCGTTCAGGTTGGAATTGCCATTGCATTTTGGTGCTGGACTGCCCCTGGGCAGGACAAAGACTGATATGCAAATGGATATTTCCCATCTGTGAAAGGCACAGTGAGTAAAAGCAGTGGCTGCGAACTCTCAAGTGGTTAATAACCACTGAACAGGTTATCAGGCCTTGTTCTGTCGAGAGAGGGGCGCCCGCTACCTTTGCAAACTAACTTTGATTTTAGTATGCATTTGTTATGCGACTGTCACGTGGGTTGGGGGCCTAACTGTGGATGTGTGGCATACGCTCATCAATTGTGTAGTTGGGGAGGGTGTGTGCCTCACAATGCATGGCCACCCATCAGCTACCAGCCAGCGGTTGCTCTCATGTCCTTCAGCACATCTTCCACTGTAATGCTTCATCATCACATGTGAGTTTGTTTATATGTGGCTGTACACATCATCCATCTGCTTGACCCACTCACTCTCAGACTTCCTTCCCATCACTGCAGCACATGCCTGTTCAACTTGTGTTAGTTGCAGGGGCTTTTAATGCTCTCCTACCTGAGTGCCTCAATTCATTGAGTGTTGCTTGCTACTATGCACTCACATTACATGTGACTCTGTCCTATCAGTGATGTCTTGGACATGTGTCCTCCTAGGTTATTCACATACGGCACTTTGAGGCCATTGCAATGTCACATGGCACAATGATACGTCACATTGCATTGCATTGCTTTACTGTGTTACATGTACATGGTGCTTTTACTGTGTAACTGCTTCTAGATTCTGGTGTCCTGCTGCTGCGCCATGGGTTGTGATGTACCAGGGAGTCCTGCGATGAGCTACAGACATGGATTCCGCATCAGTGCCCCCAGTTGTTGGGTCAATGGGTGGGTATTGAGCCAGTATGCTTCATGTTGGTGGCAGGCCAGTAGAGTTGCATACTTGCCAACATTCTGTGACCAAAAAGATGTAGGATTTTTTAAGTTTCAAAATAGTAATTAGAATAATGATATCGTAAGAAATCACTTGTCACCTTTGACCTGATGACACTCCAGAAAATAACATCACCTGAAATATGGCCCTAAACAGATCACAATTTATTTATTTATTTATTTATTTATTTATTTATTTATTTATTCACATTTGTTGAGCGCACAGCAGACCGAAGGCATTGTGGCGCTTGTTACTTTGTTGCTTATACTTAGTTACATACAGTTCAAGTCCGTCGATGTTACAATGGAACAAGATTATTCTTTTATTACATACATACATTGAGAGGCAGGTAACTAGGAGAGCATGGTTAGTTGAATAGTGCAGTTTTGAGCTTTTTGTGGAAGGAGAAGAGCGATGTTTCAGCTCTGAGGTCAGTGGGGAGGGAGTTCCAGAGCTTAGGTGCGATGAAGTGCTGTCTGGTATGGACTAACCTAGATCAGCATGAGAAATCATATTACTAAATGAGTGGCCTCTGAACACTGGTCTGATTTGACCAGTTATATATTTCCGTGCAGTCTGCACTGCACAGAGCCCTCATGTTTTCAGTGACCATGGTGACAAGGCCATCTAGTCCCAATTGTTTCCTTGTGATCCTGGGATAGGTAGTATTTTCTTACCTATTTGGATTTTGTGAAAACTGCAAGTCCAAGAATTTCACTTTTTTACCTAACCTTTTGGGTTATGGCAACTATTATTAACATCAATGGAGCTTACAATCCACACAAGGTTTGACACAGAGTATATGGGGGCAAAGAGTCCAAATGCCCTATTGTTGTGCAGGGACGTCATTGAGGGGTCACCAAGGGTCGCAACTGCGACCTCTGAGATCTCCCTTGCGACCTCTAGAAAAAAAAGAAAAAAAAAGAAATGTTTTTTTTTTTTTTGTAATGCAAGCTCATGGGCTGTGGCCAGCACCATGTGGCTCTTTAGTTCTAGAGTGGCTGGCTTTCTTGTTAAAGCCCCTTAAGAAGAAAAAGAAGAAAATGAGTGACACAAGTCTAACACTTTCAGCACTGACCCTAAATAAGAAAGATTAGGAATACCAAATAATGTGTCTTTCTGGAATTCTGCACAATAATTGCTAGACTCATTAAAAGTGTATTTCAGGCACACTCCAGGGGGTGAATCACTGATTTAGTCTGTTCTAAAACGCCTCGACTCAGCCTTTCATCCTTCTGAGGTCGATAAATGAGTACCAACACAGGTTGGGTGATATTGGGTGTATATTTTTTCTATATAAAGCGCTAAAGCGTAAGTGCTATATAATAACACATCATTATCATTTGGTTATGGAGGTCTGCTTGCATTCACAGTAATTTGGTAATATTGGCCTATACACACTGATTGTAACGATACATATGGCGATCCATTCTTGTATGAAATGTACATCACATTATAGTGATATCCTAACCATATTTTTTGTAGTGTACAATGCTATGTGATGGTACTTCCTGTTTTGTCAATGGGTGAAAGGTCGCGTTCCAACGCATCCCGTGATTTCAATTCAGGGTGGGGTCAAAGGACATCACTTCCTGTGATGTCACCAGGGGTCAAGGGGCATGTGATGTCACTTCCGCTACCCCTGGTATTTTGGTGAAATGACGTCCCTGTTTTTGTGGAGCAATGGGGATAAGAACATAATTTTGCCCTCGAGCAGACATTGAAAGTTTCGAGGAGAATTCTGCCCAGGCGCCACTGTGACGAGAAATTAGCCATTTTGGAGCTGTATATGGAGTTTTCAGTATTCGCTTTTACGTGGCACTGCACACATAAAAATAAATTATTGCACCTGAGAACAGCTAGGAGAGAGATGGGATGTGAGGAGGGACACAGCGCTTGTTTATGCTGTTTGTATTATAGAACAGTAAGGACATTGGGCCCATTAATAAAAAAGGAATTCTGGGTTACTTTTGGTACTTAAAAGTAACTATGGCAATGAGCGGGGGACTGGCACACTATGTGCTTATATAAGGTGCGGTAAAATGGCGGATGGGTTCAGAAAGCTGGAGCACCAACCCGAGGGAGATTATCGCCATAAAACTGGTAAATCCATCTGATTAATGAACGGGGGATTTCGCGGCACTGACAGAAATATGCATTACACCGGAGGTTTGAATGCGGGCTATGTGAGAAGTGGGAAGGGAGATCACGAGCATGTAGCAGGGAGAAGTGAGGAGGGGTGATGTAACAGCTATAGGCCCTCATTAGGACCCTGGCGGAGAGGGTTTTACGCCGGCGGAGTGCATGGCGTACCTCTCCGCCAGACTACGAGTTCCCGTAGCGCCATGGAGGATTTTTACGCCTGCTTTTTGCAGGCGGAGAAATCCATGGCGCTACGGGACTTGTCGTTAATTACGCCACCACATCATACGGTGGCGTAATTAACGCCTTCCCCACTCCCATTATACCCTCTGGGGCAAGAATGGGAATGGGGAAGGGTAAAATGGGGATTGGGGACTTACCGCCCCGCCAAGGTCGGCATGGGGCGGTAAGTCCGCCAACCACCCTGGCGGAGTTGGCAGCTCAGCGCCATGGACCATGGTGCAAATTGCACCATGGTCCTCCGCCAGGGTCGTAATGAGGCCCATAGACATTTATTTTCTATATTCTGCGGTGGTATCGCCATTGTTGAGGGAGATTGAATAAATAAACGTGGGAAAGCTTGGCTGTGAACACCGCGCTGCAAAGGACTTTGTTTTAGATGACACATGGGAGAATTATTAAACCAACAGGAGTGGAGTCATACTCAGACACAGTGACAGACTCAATTTACCTGAGGCACCGCTGCGGGATCGCACGTCATGCTGACCTTGCTCTGACACTAGTACCAAGGGCACTGCGCAGGGCGGAGCCGGAGTCACATGACGGCCCATCTCAGATTTTGATTGATGACAGAGGCGTGCGCCTGGTCAGGTGCACGCCTGTCATCAATCAAAATCTGAGATGGGCCATCACACCCCTTGGATGCTGCAGTGCTCTGGGCCTCAGGCAGACAGGCCTGAAAATCCGTAGTGCTGCCAGGAAAGTCGGTAGGCGGTAGGACTGCGTAAAAAGTGGTATGCTACCGCCTAAATCGGTAGGGTTGGCAAGTATGGAGTTGAGGTAAGTTGTTGGTCGACATTGGACTGGTAGGGGGGTTATGTGGCAGGGCCGGGCTGGGGTGGTGTTGGAGGTGAGGGGGCTGGTTAGTAGTGTGAGGACCTGGGGCTGCTTGGGGGTGCTGTCAGAGGTGAGGGGGCTGGTGGTGGTTTCAGGACTTGAGGGTGCTGCCTGGGGTCGTGGTAAAGGTGAGGGCGGCTTGTGGGTGGTGTGAGGACTTGAGAGGGCTTCCTGGGGGTAGTGGTGGACTGGAGGGGGGCTGGTGGGTGGTGTCAGGATTTGAGGGGGCTGCTTGGGGCTAGTGGTGGAGGTGACAGGGCTGGGGGGTGGTGTCAAGACTTGAGGGAGGTGATGGGGGCCAGTGGGTGGTGTCAGGACTTGAAGGGGCTTCTTGGGGTAGGGGCTGAGGTGGTGGGGGCTGGTGGGTGATGTCACAACTTGAGGGGGCTTCCTGGGGGTAGTGGCAGAGGTGAGGGGGGCTGTGGGTGGTATCAGGACTTGAGGTGGCTGCTTGCGGGTAGTGGCAGAGCTAATGGGGGCTGGTGGGTGGTATTTGGACCTTAAGGGGCTGATGTACAGTTGGGGTATGTGCCAGCAGTTTGGGTGCAGTGGGAGTAGGCGGGACGGGTCGCAGGGCTGCAGCCGTTACTTAGTGGGACATCAGACAGAGTAGCTGGGGTGCAGCCGTTACTTATGTGGAACCTTGTGCAGAGTAGCTGGGGTGCAGTCGTTACTTAAGTGGAACCTCTTGTTCAGAGTAGCTGGGGTGCAGCCGTTACTTACATGGAACTTTGCCAGGGGAGCTGGGGTGCTGGATTTTGTGTCAGGGGTGAACACAGAACTTTGCGGAAAGGTTGATCTATGGCTATGTTTTTGGTTTGCCTGGGGGCGTGTTGTGGGCATTCCTCACGCAGCTCGATTCTCTTTGCGAGTCGGGTTGAAATGCGCATTTGAATCCATAAATACACGAAGCGCACATTGGAAACTTTGCGCGCAGGGACGCGCAGAGTCGTTCTCGCCACGCAGGCTTTGCGGGATCAATGCGCCCTTTTCCATGAAGCAATGTGACTTTTCGCTGGTGCAAAGTCACTTTGCACTGCCAACAAACACCCTGATTCATGGAACAGTGCAAAGTGTATCTTTGCCATGAAAGTCACTTTGCACTGCAAAATTATATTTTGCACCGTTTCATGAATCAGGGTGGAGCAGAGCAAAGTGTATTTTTGCAGTGCAGAAATAAGGTGTTTGTTGGCAGTGCAAAGCCACTTTCCACCAATGAAAAGTCACGTTGCACCATGCTAAAAATTCCATTAATAAGGCCTGATTTGCAGAAAAAAGTGCAAAGTACCCGCAAATGTTCCAGTATGTGCGCTAGGATTGCGTGATGCAAATGCATCTTGCAAGTAGGACATTTACATAAATAAGTGCAGGCAGGGACCTACACAGCAACGAAACAAGTTTGCACCTGACGCACCTACAACACGTCCACACACCCAGTGCAAACCAAGGTCCCACTAAAATAGACTGTTTTGTGCAAAATGTGAAACGTGACACCAAATGCAGCAAAAAAGTTACAAATTGCACGGTGATTACTCACAAGCAATCAGCATTACTTGCATCCATACCAACCATTAACAGTCCCAAGAGTGCTAGAAATTTGCACCCCCCAAATGCATCATGCACCTACACCCACTATTCCTATACCCTGTACACTCACCAATCTGAGCCCGCCACATGTAAAGTGCACCTACCCCCACTAATCCTACTCCCTGTACACCCACCAATCTGAGCCCCCAACATGCAAAGTGCACCCACACCGGCTAATCCTACTCCCTATACACCCACCAATCTGAGCCCCCCAGGTGCATAGTGCACCTACACTCACTAATCCGACTCTCTGTATAACCACCAATATGAGCCTCCACATGCAAAGTGCACCTACACCCACTAATCCTACTCTCTGTACAACCACCAATCACCACACCACACCACACACATAACCCCCCACACACACAACCCGCTTAAAGGACTAGCACACACAAGGTGCACCCCAAATCCTCACAACCCTGCACCCATGCATCCCCCCTGGCATAAATAAAAATAGGGCATATGGTTGACACATCCATCTGTCTCTATTCTGTCTTCATTAGCACCCACTCTTTGGGGGGCACAATGACAGATGAGAACTGCCCCAGTGCAGGCATCGCCCCATTGCCCTGAGGCCAGAGTGACACTGAAGTGAGACTGGAAGCTGTGGGCCATGTGTGACCTTGGGCCTGGCAGGAGTCACTGCAGAAGAGCTGGCTGGGCACCTTGAGGTGGACCAGGATGCACTGGGTCATCAGTCTTGACCACTGGGCACCCACCAAGATGAACCAAATGGCCAGAGAGAAATGTAAGTCCCAACAAAGCAAAGCAGCTGGAGACACAGGCGTGGAGAAGGCAGTGAGGATGGGACCTGGGGCCTGGACAGGGGTACACCAGGCAGGGGCCTCCTAGGTCTGCACCCCACAAGAACTCAGCCCTGTTCCCAAATTCAAAAACCTCTGCATGTCACATCTCACCCCAATGTCCCATCAAAATCCACTAGAAGTGTCAGCACCTCCAGTGTGCACCCACAACACCCTACTGTATGTTGTGGAGGGACATTGTGAACACATCATTCAAACTACAATCTTGGGTGGTGTGTACAAAATGAGTGACCACAATTGTTGACGAAATCCGGATTGCGCACTCACTTAATTACAAACAGTGACACCATATGGTCTGTGTAACTACTGGTTCACCATTACAACCCTCCTGAGGAAATTGACTTCACATGGCCCACCACACCAAATATGGCAGAGGAATACCACATGAGTGTACCTGTTCATCCACATGAATGTGCTGCCTGACCGTCCCTAAAAGTGTGAGGGTTCAGTGGGCCATCACATCCCCATTCACCCTTACACACCAGTTGTTCAGATTCCAATCCTACACAAATGTGTCTCCCATGATGTACGCCATGGAGAAATCAATGACTATATTCATTGGAGGCACCTGTGGTGCTGTTGCCACGCATTCACCTGAAGCACATGTACAGCTACAAACACCCTTACGCACACACTCATCTGCACTACAGATGATGGATTGATGTTTGGTGTGTAACAAATGCATTTGCAGTCACAATGTGTGAAATGAACGCAACTCTGCACAAAAAGGTCAAATTAGGCCGCACAGACATTCACAATACATATACTGAGCATGACAGTGACCATCATTGGGATTTCCAAAATCAAAGAGCAACAAACACAGTCACTGGCAACATCACCACCCCCAACACAACTTTCACACACACAAGACATCGATAAAGCCTTTCCGATAGTAATGCCACCGATAAAAGCACACCTAGATCCATGTCAAAATCACAACCCTGTATGAGTAGTGGGGGCATATACACCAAACACATCTCAGGATCACAGGCATGTACAGTGCAACATCAATCCGTACTGCAAAGCACAGTGATCATTGCCCTACATAGGTAATCAGAGATCTGTACAGTCAACATACAATGCTACATTACCATATGTGCAAGGAATGCCATGTAAGACAACCTTGACTACCACAATGATGAACCATAATTATACACCACCACCCTTACACGCATACATCCAAAAATGCACATGACAGTCTGCACGCAACACACATACATCTGCCAATCCTATGCACATGCATTGACTGCATGTATGGACTGAGGAGGTCACAATGAATACATCTATATATGCTGATCCATAAGTGCATGGCTGTGAGCCTGACACCTGCATACAGCACACATGGTGCTTGTTGGCAATGTGCATATGCAATACAGAATCATACATGCACAGTGAGCAGATGCATGGACAAATGCTACACAGAATCTTGTCAACTGTAAACAATGAGATGCTGAGTGAGGACTCATAACTCACGACAAGCAAACCACATGAGTATGCCGCATGCAACCATCAAAACATCCCAGTGTAATATGCACACCAAAAGATGAATGCGCACAGACATGAGCATCGGAGAAAGTGAATTACACATGAAAAACAAAATAAACTCATGCATTTGATTGAACCAAAGACACAACTGTATTATAATGCAAACTGAACTTGAACCATCAAGACATTAGCCAAAAATCCTTCCTGAAATGATGTAAATCTATAAAAAAAATCTCTATTTACAGTGACTGCTGCAGGCTAATATGATAACAATGCCTGTCCCAAGGCTGCCTGTGTCTCCACCTTAACTTGCTGCAGGCAGGCTTCAGTCGTGTCCCTGAGGGCCTGCAGTGCCTCCCTAGTGGTCATTTTTTGTTGATGTGCTTCCCTCATACTCTCCTCTAGAATGACAGCACACAACTCTTCCATCCTTGCAAGTGCTGCATCCCTGGACCCGGCAGATGCACTTTCCATTGCCTACAGCCTCTGTTCCTCCTGCTGCCTCATGAGTTGTAGTTGGCATGTGGTGGCTGCATGTATCCTGTGCCTTGCCAACAGCCTCTCCTGCCTGAAATTGAATGCCTGCTGCATACGACGTGCCATGAGTCTACCGTGTGCCTGCCTCCACTGCCGCAACAGTTCCAGCTTCCTTGCAGCCTGCCTCTGGCGCAGGGACTGCGTACATTGCTCATCCTCGTTGACTCCCTTTGTACTCTACAGTTTGCTTCTTATTATGGCATCCTTGATCTCTGGCCAGCAACTATTCTTTGTTCATGAACAAATGTGTATTTCCAGCGTCTGTCAGCTCTGAAGCCCTGGTCTCTCTCCTCCCAGCTTTTCGCTTACTATTATTCAGAGCCAAAGTCTATTGTTTTTAACATGGCCATTTCATCCGAATTATATTTTCTACTGCAGCAAGCTTCTATGTGACTCATCTACCTTGCTTTTCTGTGTATATACACTAACTAGTCATCTGGTTACCTATCTTCTGTATATATGGTTTCTTCCTACTCGTATATATGTTTACTTTGTTTATTCAATTACATATTCATTCTTTCAGAAATCTTATATCGTTTCAGTGTGTCATTGTGTTTTCTCCTTATGACATCACTTGTCAGATTTCCTTTACAACTCTTCGATGTTCAGTGGTGTCTGCAAATCTCTTGTTACCACTTTAGTCAGAGGGTACATTCAGTACAGTTGTCTGAGTGCATAATTTCTCTCATATACTTGATGCAGTATTGGAATGATACCTGGTGTCATGCACAGTGTCTTCTTGTTCTTCATCAAATATGTTGGAGTGAGGGGGGGGGTACTATAAATGACGTACACGCCAGATTCTCTACGCTATTGTAGCGTGCCTCCGCCGGTGTGGTGGGATTTTGGATAGGTATCATCAGGAATGATGATAGCAGGTAAGCACTGTCCCCTGCAAAGGATGATAATCAGATTTATTTTGTTATGTTATGCAATTTCATAGTGGTTTGTATTGGATGTGACCCCCAATCAGTGTGTTTTGGTGTGTGTACTGGATGATACTCACCAATGAGCCACTTGTTGCCGAACGTTCCCGATGCCAGTGCCTGGGGAAGGGGCCATGGTGTAATATGTAGCTATCATGGGTGCATAAAGGTAGTTTGTGTTCACATGCATGATGTGACCCTTTTGCATCACAGATGGCCTGCACGTTCCGCGAATGCCATTTTATTCTGTTCCGATATAGGTTCTGTGGCTCGTGGGGGCTGTAGTGCAACATGTGTGCAATCAATTGCCCCAACTACCTGTGGGAACTGGGCAACTGCATAGAATTCTTAAGGCACTCTCTGCCTTGTCTGCACATTGCATGGCATGTCTATGTGGCTGTGCACACATGCCATGATGCAGCTTAGAACCTGTTTGAGGCAGTGTGAGTGTGTAGGCTGTGAAATACCCCTGACAATAGCTGTGGTCCGTAGGAATGTGCCCATCCGCAGGAAGTGAAGGGCAGCTAGGACTTTCACCGGGGGTGGTATTGCCTGCGAGCACTTGGTTGGGAACACCAGGTCATTCTCCAACTCCCTGACCAATTCAAGGATGACATGGGGGAGGAAGCAGTATGTGCCATACACTTACTCATCAGGCATGCCGGATATCGTTGTGCGTGTATGGTAGATTCTGGCCCTCCTCTTCCTTCTCCTCCTTCTTCCATAAAGCAGTAGGTATGCGAGAAATGTATCGCAGGAACAGGCATGGTCGCAACGTTTCTCTACGGTTGCATGGTGGTTTTTAAACCTGGGATTGCATGGCGCAGTCTAACTTTGCGCCTGGTCACAGGTGGCGGTAACATTTATATCCTTTTTAGTACGATCAGATGCATGAGTGAATCTGTAAATATGGGTTTCTTTGCACGTCATGTGATATGTTTGTACATTTGCATGGTGCCTTCCTCCCCACGCCCATTCTATCTCTAATTTCTCTATGTGAATGAGGCTGTTTGCATATTCCGCCCCTTTCTTGGTCTTTGCACTGGCCATTCCCTCAAGCCTTACTCAGGGCATGCAGACATGGCGCACAGAGCTAGGAACCTGTGCAGAGGCTGATCTGTAAATCAGTGGATATGGTTTTGCGCGCTTCACAGAGCCATCTTTTGGCACAAATTGCTTATGTGCCACACAAAACGTTCTGTAATGCAGGCCCTTAGCTTTCGATCGCTGAGTTTGTAGGGAAATGTTGAAGCAAATGAGACACTAGGAATGTGAATTAAGTACGAAATAAAGTAGTACTAATATTATTGAAGGAAAGATTTCGTTCACTTTTTAAACCAATAGTCACTGGAGACATGATTCACAAAGATTTGCTGTTGAGAAAATTAGGAGATGCTCATGGCATCTCTGGTTTGCATCTGCTGTATTATTGCAGATGGACAAGCCTAACATTGGAGCTAATCTAGAACGTCTGGAGCACCTCTGAGCTTCTCAGGATATTTAACAAATATTTCCTCCAGGCATCAGTAGATTTGCTACAGTTTTAGGTTTTGTGAATAATGTGTTAGGTTACAGGTGCAATACTGTGATGCTTCCGTGCAAAATTTTGTGACTAAGTACCTAGAAGGATTTTTTAAAAATATTTTTGGGGATTTGTGACTTTATGCATTTTGGCCTTTCTTGCCACTGCCCACTGTTTTAAGAATTTCTGCCATATCGCTTTTCACAGCAGATCAAACCTACCATAATCTCTCCGGTTAAATTGCAAGATGATCAACTCAAACTCTGCAAACTCAATACCTCATTGCTCCATGGGATATTTTATCACTTTCCTCCCAAATCTCAGCCTGCAACCCTTCCGATTCAGGGTTAGCAAAACCCTGTTGAGATGTATGAACGCCTGTCAAGCTTTAATCATTGGCATCATCTATAGCTTGCATTGTAATCTGGACAAAACAACAATGCAATTTAAGACAATCCTGCCCATCCATGCAATCAGAAATCTCCCTCAAAATTCAACTCCCGTCCTCATGGGGCTCTAGAGTACTCTGTTTATTTATTTGCAAATTGTATTGTAGTTTCAGCAGTAATTGGATGCTTGAAAGTTCTATGTTATCGTCCATATAGACTACAAACTTCTTCCATCTTGAGGCTTTCAAGTTCTTCTGGTAACACACCTTTTCATAGTTAAGCTTAAATGTGTCCTAGATTGAGGAATAGATTTTGATTCTCAATGATTTCATACCTTCTGTAAACATCTCAGGGAAGTGTGCTCCACTGATAAAGGATCCATACCGGAGAATGGGAACAGCATTTTCAAACTCATTTTTAGCCTTGATATTTCTCCAAAATAATCTACTATAGCTAGGGCCATAGACATGCCAGTAACGAGTTGCTCCATTAACAAAGAATGCCCCATGTCCAAGCCACAACTCACATAATGGCCCCATGCCAAAAGTGAATACGGGCTGATTATAGAGCATCCGTATGACCCTCTGTAATATAAAATATGCGTACCCAATTGTGGATTATCAATCCTAATCAGAAATGTTACTATGAACTGCCTGAGGCAAAGGGCGACAGCGTCCCCAGCAGCCAGCTGCAGCTCAGCATGCTAGTGACGGCCAAGGAAGCAATAGAGACTAAGAGCGCCGGCTACAAGTAAGGAGGTCCCTTTCTTCTCGTTGCGCGAAAGGCATACACACATAAAGCCCCAGCTGGAAAAAGGGTTTACTGCGGCTGCCGTCGGAGATTGTGTATAAAATCCATACAGGAACCATCTAGGATCATTATGTTTGTGGGGCTGTCTAGCACTAATACTTACGCCAAGTAGTAAGGTGGGCAAGAAATTTGGAGGTCCATACCATGCGAGTTTACCTGCATATGCTTAAAGCAAGTTCTTTTAATGCCTATGCGATTTCATCATTTGCAAGCTGCAGACATAACGAGGGGAGGCTGATGACTACTGAAACCCTGTGACTCCTGGGCACTTTAAAAGACTGTATATTTCTATATTTCCACTTTCTTTGCACAAGAGCGGGGAGGGAGTCAGACTACGGGAGCCTTTAAGCTGTTGGCCTTCCCTGCTCTGTGAATTCTGAGAGTTTTGACATTGGAACATTATAACATTTTTGCCGGCACATTCATTCCTACCCACTACTTGCTCTTTTTTGGAACAAGCAGATATTTGAAATGCAAATAATTACAAAGAGCCTTTGATAACTCATAGTTCACTGCGGTTTACCTCTTGTTCAGTGTTTTACCGCTGCAAATTATTGATGATTAGTGTATTTGTATTACCAAATTCTCGATAATTAGATATTTGAATTGTATGCAGTATTGTATTTTTTCTGTTTTGTGATGTCTAAGAGGAAAGCTGCCCATTCAATCTCCCCTAAAGAGGAAGCAAAGAAGTTTTATAAATTGTTTGAACTGATTTAAGACTTAAATGAACTGATAAATGAAATAGAAGGCCATCTCAGTGATATTGATGGATCTAAAATGGATAAACCCTATCCTACATTGGGGAAAGGGCTAGCATCTAATTGTATAATAAGGGAAGTGCCCGATGAGATCCTGCTAGTAACTGAACCGGATGGGTCCAATACAATTGATAGGACTAAAATGTTGGCAACCACATAAGTGTTTGTGAAAGGGCCAAGTTTCCTTAGAAAGGACCCCTGGATAGTTATGAAACCGAACATTTTGCACGACAAGAGGGAGGAAAAAATTACATTATACCTGCTTCTCTAGCAGACACAAAGGGTGGGGAGGTTTTATAGAATTCTACCATACTGAGTGTAGAGAACCACTTGTGAACTTGGTAAGCCCTGAGAGTGATTCCCTAAGTGATCAGGTAGTAGTAATTACAGACAAGTTTTTGTTGTACATATCAAGGATGTTGGGGAAGGTGAGGTATGTATTAATTTGCCAGTTTCAAATAGATTTCAGGACCTGGGGAAATGGTAATTATATTGATCAAGTGAATACCCACGAAAAGAATAATCAGAAAGTCAGTGGTGGCGCCTACACTGGCCGAAATGGCGAGAATGTAGTCAGGGCAGTAGAAATGTTAAGTGTGGGTACACAGGCAGATAAATTGATAAATACTACACATAAATTGATGAATGTGTGTCAGATTTGTGAAGGGCTTTATGTCTTATGCGGGGAGATTAAGACTCTGGCAACCACATTTAATGCCTTGGAATATATAATTAAAATGTGTTTAACCCCTCATAACATCCAGAAAGACCAGAGGCAGCACATACAGGTAGAGAACCCTGAGCCCTTGAGTAGAGTGCCCCCCGTGGTGTCCTTAAGCGGCGCAAGTAGATTACATTGTAATGTAGACCTTCAACCTAATGGGACTGCTGTGTCTAATGACCAACGGGGGACCAATGTGTATTCTGATCCTGCTATGAATATGGGCATTTCATTCAATCAGGATTTGTGGTATAGACCCTGAGTGATTACAAATTATGCAATACATGTCGCTAGGACTTCACCACCTGAGAGTTCCCATTCAGTGACCTTACAAAATGTTAGAAGATAACAAAATGGAGCATATGATCCTTGGTAAATAAATGAGCCACACATGGGGCTGTGTCTCAATCATCAGGGAAAATATTGTGTGGCTCTAAGGATGATTCACTGCAGGTCTTTGTGAAAAATATATGCCTAGTGGATGGGTTATTATCTATTGAAGCTCGAACATACTCGCCCATTGGATCTAAAATAACTATTAGATCTGCTCCTCCAAAATATGTCCCACATAGAGATGTAATCGGCCCAAGGTAACAGGCTTTACACTGGTGTAATGTTAAAAAGAGCAGAGGAGCCTAGAGACATCTATAGTTTGCAAGTGAGAGGAATCCTGGAAACCCAGATGCATGATGTGTTAGGTGAAGTGGATTGAAAGGCCCTGGCCCCCATAATGGAGACTCAGACTTCCTCGATTCCCATTAGATTGGTTTCATGGTATATATCGGGGCTAAGGAAGCATCTTGCAGACCCTGGATGGTGTAGCTTCATTTGGGGCTTTAATATCATATGTTACCAAGAACCCTGGGCCACAGAGCATATAGTCATTCCAGGGCTATCAAACTATATCCACAACAGCTAATAAAGGCCCAATGGGAAGTCCTTATGGTGGAATGGCTATCCCAATAGATGTGGCCCTTAATTGGCAGATTGTAAGTGGGGCTCTCCAGATCTCCTGTATCTGAAAATTCAATCTCACAGTGATCATTACATATTGCTTTTCAATGTTTATCATTGCACAAGTAGCAAGGATATTCCAAGGAATATTGATTTGATTCAAGAATTGATAGGAAAATGGGATGGACATAACCCCAATAAAATATACAACGTACTTACAGGTGATTTTAACCTGCAAGTGGAGCCCTTGAAAGAGTTGGCAGTATTATAGGGGGACCGGGATGAGATCTGGGACATTCCACAACTGCTAGCTCCATTCACAAAAAGGATGCACACTAGTGCTCTGGATGTGGCAAAGAAGCTATATGGGCTTGAGTTGAGAGCCTGTAACGGTCGCTTCAGGGGTGGGGACAGGCCAGCTAAAAATACTTATATCATGCCAGATAACTCATCCCTGATCAATGACATTTTTATCTTGGGCAGGGATTAGCGCTTAATGAAGAGGTTTGAAGTCTCACAAAGGCATGAGAGTGATCATATGCCAAATTATATAACATGTAATAACCCTTTGGAGCGAGGAATATAAAAACAATATGTGCCAATGCTCCTGTGTTAACCAAAGCAGGTCAGGCACGCAGGGTGGTAACATGGGTTGATCTTAATATAGCCACCACAAAACCTAATATCTATCTCACTTAGTTACCTAACCTGGACATTTTGGCAAGGACAGATCTGTTAGATCATGAAGTATTGGATACATTTGATAAGGTGCTAGCAGACCTTCAATCAGAGCTTAATTTGTAAAGATAATAAGTGCCGGGGCTCACATATTTTCTAACACCACTAACACGTCAGGATGGGCAGCTCCCCACCCACTGTTACCACCACCCATGTCTGCTCCCCATGCTGTCAACATATATGGGGTAAAGCTGCAACTCCCACCGGCTTGTTGTTGTTGATGGATGTACTCACTATGGCAGATGTGTGATTTACAAATGCCAATCAACATACGCATAAAATAACATACTTGTGTTTTGACATGAGACAAATGTTTAAGTGTGTCTTTAAACGCAATTATCAATTACAGTTTGCTCTAATTCTATGCGTGTTTACTGTGTGACTTGCAATTGAAATAATAAAGTTTTCAAAACACCACATCACAATCAAACTGGGTTTGAGACAATAAGTAGCAGGGTTCAGAAATAAGTGCAGGGGTGGCCCTGGCAAACACTCTCACAGATTAAGCACCTAAAATAGAGAAGTGGTATGATAAGGACTGCGAGATTCCAAAAGGTCAACTGCTGGCCTGTGAAAAAGATGACCCTACCCTAGATAAGAGGAATTTACGAGACTTGCGGGCCCATTACAAATCCATATTTAAGGTGAAGAAGGTTGCATTTGTGCAGGCCAAATGGAGAAGGTTAAAGCAGGCAATAGATGAAAAAGACACTTGTAAACTCTGGGAATTGGGCAGTCAAAGCGAAGTGAAGGGAAGAATAAATTACCCTGTAGTATTACCCACAGAAATTGGAGGAACCATGTTTCTAAATTGTACAGGGCCAATATGGTGGACCTCACACTTACCGAGGGCTCTGCCATTCATAATGGGGCCCGATGAATCAGACTGTATTATCAGGAGCTGTAACATTGACTCAAATAGATGTTGAAAGAGCCATAAGATCGCAGCAGGGGGGAAGGCACCAGGCCCAGTTAATATCCCTGTAGAAGTCTACCTAGATGAACTGCAAATTTGGGCCCACTTATTATGGGAGATCTTTAATGCAGTGTTGCATTCCAACAGAATGCCGACCTCCTGGCAAAGTGCTACTATCGTCCCTATCTACAAAAACTGTTGGAGGGATTACCCAGGAAATTACAGACCTATCTTACTGTTAGGGAAGACCTTTGCGAAAGCGATCCATGGACATCTACAAATATGGGCTACGGAAAATTATGTCATTGACACCTGACAGGTGGGATTTCAGGTAGGAAAGAGCAGAGTGAACCAGGGGTTTCGGTTATTCTTGTTGGTTCAAAAGTATACAGTCCTGAGGAAAATGAAGCTCAATGCTATTTTCATTGACCTCAGGACAGCTTTTGATGTGGTGCCTAGGAATCTCCTTTGGTCAGTTCTGGTGAAGAGGAGTATTCCAAGCAACTTGCTACATATCATTCAACAACATTATGTGCAGAATACTACAGTTGTTCCTTGGGAGAGGAGAAAATACTGATCCCTTCTCTGTAGTAAGGGGGGGGGGGGTGAGAGAAGGTTGCATTCTCGCCCCCCTACTATTTTTGATTTATATTCATGAAGTAACTGAACCCTGAGGTGGAAAACTTCTCCTTGGTTGGTAATCACCCATGTCAATTTTATGTTGTCAATGCCGGACTGGCCTTCAGGGAACTCTGGAAATCTCCCGGTGGGCCCCGGGTCTCTGCTCTATGGGCCTCTTTTGTGTGTGTTCTCTGTTTTCTGTTTGTTGCGTGCTCTCGTGTGCACCCAACCTCTTCCTTTAAAAAAAAATATATAATAATTTTTATTCGTATATCGCCAAAGCCCGCAGCCAAAAAAGCGTTAAAAGGATGAGACACGGACTAATGGGTGGGTCAGGCTTGAGAATAATGATTATTCGAATAGCCAGGTCTTCAGCTGTTTCTTAAATGCCAGGTGGCTTTTCTCAAGGCACAGCTTTAGAGGTAGTGTATTCCAAGCTTGAGGCAGGAGGACGTCAAAAGAGCGCCCACATCCTTTGGCTTTTTTGCCCATGGTACAACAAGTTTTCCTTGGGTGCCTGACCAGAGCTAAGGTGTGCTGCTTATGTTGTGTGATATATATGCACAGTCCTACTAGCAGTAGGTGCTAGCTGTGAGGCCCCCACAAATCCTGGAATCCCTTTGGCCCCCACCGGGGTTCCCCCGGAAGTCCAAACATGATGGGTGACCTATTC
Organism: Ambystoma mexicanum; assembly: GCF_040938575.1. NCBI lineage: Eukaryota > Metazoa > Chordata > Amphibia > Caudata > Ambystomatidae > Ambystoma > Ambystoma mexicanum. Next base: position 829,907,849 of record NC_090939.1, read on the forward strand.
CAAAAGTGACCTAGTGTGCTTCACTTGAAAGACTCACCTCTTTGAGGTTATGGGTATGTGTGTTGTCCATGCTGTCCTGGATGTACCCCCAAATACCCTGAAGTGTGTCGCAGTTTTTGCCCTGGGGGCGCTTGGAGATGATGTCTGCGCGGGGCCATCTTTAGGGGAGTGGCATGAAGGGTGTTTATATACAGATGGTGTTTGGGAGGGAGATACACGCCGCCCTGGAAAAACCCGCTTGCACAGCGGCCGTGATACCCAGAGGTCTGGAAAGGTATACACATTGTTGAATCCTGGGGTATCTTGATGGTCAATTGCTAAAGAGGGGTGTTTAGTATTGACCGAAGTTGTGTGTTTCTCTGTGGTAACAACCGTGAAAATAAAAAGCATAGCATGCACACATGGATTTTTCTCAAAAGGAAAATAAATTATATATATATATAAAATGTTGTTGCCTTTATTCAAATTCAAAAAGTGCATCACATATAAAAAGGTGAACATGAAATAGACATTCACCAACAAGGCAGACCAAGTCATTTAAAAACAATCATCCATCCGGGGGGATAACGCCATGCGTTCCGCTCGTTATCACAAGCTTTCACAGGCTGCTATAGTCTATTTGTGCAGATACCACCGTGAACTTTAAAAAGACTGGCCAGAGCGGCAGTATCCGCCCTCTGAATCCTGTTTGTGTCATGAACACATGACCTCAAGGTAGTTAGCTGATGCGGTCAAATGAAACCGCCATCTTGAAAATGTTTAATTGTTAACTGCGGTTATAAAATATCCTATACACACCTAATAGTGCAAAAAATCTTAATACACGTGATAACAGCCGTCGGATATGCCAGTCCCCCAGTGTGTCTCACATCTTTCAATTTCGGGGATAAAGTGCGTGAGTGCACGCTTATTGTCATATTGGCACTCCGCTGATATTAAATGTCAGCACAGTGCCAAGTCGCCCCAGAGGACGATGTTTGAATGCAAAGAGGCAGAGCAGCAGCTTCCTTTCACCTCTATTCATACGCATTCTGTAAATGTCAAATGCAATGTCCAATTCAATTTTAGTAATGACTACTGCCACTAGAGGGCCAATGAATATAACGGAGACAGCAATCTCTCGAAACAGTATGTTGTTGAATATATCAATCCATATGAATGACATACCTATAAATCAAAGGCAAGTGCCCATACAATAAAAGCTGAAATACAATAGTGTTATCACAGTGGCAATGTGTCACCACATAATGAGGAAATCTTCAATCTTACGATTACATAAAGTGCAAATGCATATGTTGTTCCAGTTAACATAAAAGTACCACTTCTAAAGTTGATTGTATTTCACCTGAGTATGCACCAGTTCCTCTTACATAATTGTACAACTAATGTCCATCTGTCATACAACAAAAACTGAAATGAATAGTTATGTCACCTCATAGTAACGAAATCGTCAATATTGAGATGACATAAAGTACAAATGCAGATTCTGTTTCAGTGAACACGAAAGTACCACTTCTAAACTTGATGTTGTTTCACCTAAGTGTACATCAGATCCCAGAACTGACAAGTTTTCCTTAGATTGTTTACATTGACAGACGGTGTTTTCTGCCTCAGCCATGGCTATTTCTGCTACTTCATTTAGAATGAGTGGTTCTCCAAGTGGGTCTTGGCTTCCTGTAAGGGAAGACTGACTGCCCTCAGGAGTGTCTTTGTGTAGTTGAGATTCAATTTCGTCCTCGTGTTGGCGTTCATTGTCCAAAATGGCTTTGTATTGTTTGAAATTGTCATTTGTTACACTGCTTTCATTTGGTTTAAATGCAGCTTCAAAGGAGGCATAGTCACCTAATAATTTTCTCCAAGGTTTAAAACGTTGGAGTCGTTCCATGTTATACAGTTCTTTATGTTATGAAGTTTTAAATGATAACTTTAATGATTAATTAGACTGGGTTTGGTTAGTTTCACTAGACTTCCCTCACAAGTTGAAACTGAATATTTGCTAGTTGTCTCATTTGATGTGACATTGTTTTTGTAGGTGTAATTTTGAGCAATGGTATTAGAGACCCATGTTTTCCAAAGTAGTTCTTCTGTATGGGTAGTATGTGTCAAGTAAATAGTTTTTAAAAATGTCCTGGTTGTTGGGATAATTACTGGCTATGTTTTTGATCTCTTGGTAGGATTTTAGAACTCTTTTTCGGGATGAGGCTGGTTCAAGGTTTAGCCAGACAATGTGCTCAGATGTGCCATGTAAGGCTGTACTTGACTGCAAAAGTTAATCTTTGTCTTTTATTTTTTGAAGCAGTTGGGTAGTGGATATGTTTAAAATGTTAGAACCTTTTTTTAATGTGTGTGCAACTCCATAACATAGAGTTGCTAGTTCACTTTCGAAGAGGAGATAGAAAATATATTCAACATTTTTCCTGAATCTGCGCTCTTCAGAATACATTTGTAAAGAGCGATATTCTGATGCACTAATTTGTGTGACCTTTCATGATATCTTCCTCCTTTTCCTGTAGGAAGGAGTAGAGGAAAAGAAAGTGCTTCTGCACTTTTTTCCCCCATATGCTCATTGGGGATCCTTAGGCTTGATGTATTTGATATGTTTCCAATGCATAGTCAATTGTGTCTTTGAAGTGCAGTGGGTGAGTGGTATACTGGTCTAAAATGTTGGCTACAGTAACAGGATCTACACGTTCAAATTGCCCAGTTTCTGGTGACTCTTGGATAATGTGGGTGGTTTGTTTTAAGTTTTCCTCTATGTTTATATCTTTGTAGTATTCATTGTTTTCTTTTAGATAGTGTAGGGCTTGTCTAACTTTGTTTAAGTCGACTAGTTGTTGCCAAATTTCTTTGTCTTTTGCTGGTACACCAATAACTAGTATAATCAAAGATTGATATATTGGCCGTTGTAGTCCCATAGTTTGAACATTTTCTTTTAGGTCCAATGGTAAATATACTACTTTGGCGCTGATGCCCTTTAGTAGCTCGGAGGGAGGTAATTTGGCTGATTTTGGTTGAAGGCATATTATAGCTTGAAATGGGTGCATTGTTTGTATTCTATAACAATTTCTTTTGCCATAATGGTTTGTTCCACCATTTCATACCCTCAAACACTATTGTCTATGGCAATTGTTTTTTGTTCTTGTTTATAATCTTCTTCATTGAAGTATGGTTCTGTATTGCTTGTGTGAATCCATTTACCATTAAGGAAGTTTGAAAAAGTCTCTATATTAACACTGCGCATGTTTAGAAGTACTTGTTGTAATTTATTGATTCATTTAGTTAGTGGTTTCATTCTGTTTAAAATGAATATAAACAATGTTCTCTTTAGTAGAAAAGAGCTGTCAATTAGAGCTTGCAGGATTATTCTCCTGTGGTAGTTTTTAAGGGAAGATCGTGAATTAGCAGATGTTTTCATAAGAGTGTGAAGAACTCTAACGTGGACCATTTTTTGTAATATCATTTTGTGGATTGCTTTACCACTGGTAGAGGATTGGGTTTGTTAGTAGGTCTGCTTTTCTTTGTACATAATTATTTACTTTTTGCTTTAGCAAGAGGGGCCTTGCCTTCTTTAGTCATGGTTGGTTTAGTTTTATTGAATGATGTTACTAGCTCTTTTGTTTTAAGGTTTTCTATAAATAGTTTTATAGGTGGCTGACTATGTGGTGTACTTTTAGTGTTATCTGCTCTAGTTTTCCTTTCTTTTCTATGGAGTTACTGTTGAGTAGGCATTTTGTTGTGTCTGTTGGGAAAAGAGAAATGTTGTATTGGGAAGTTGTGCAATGTATATGCATGTATGGTGCATGGGTGTGTGGGTTTGATTGTATAGATGAATAGAGTGCTGTTTGATTTTGAGGTGGTATATTAGGTGTGGATGGAAAGGTTGTGGGAATACAAGTGTACAGAGTTGTGATTGTGTTGCGTTATTGAAGAAGGCATTGGTAGTGTGTTGGAATCTGTATAGTGATTGTGCTGTTTTGAGGAACAGATTGGGTGTTGCAATGGTGGTGTGTAGATGGGAATAGTAGGAGTGTGAATGGTGGAATATAATGGGCTAGAGGGAAAGAAATGTTGGTTGGAAAAAGGTAGTCTGGAGTAATATATGTAGTGGCACTGTGCTGCTATAATAACATACATATTGTTTGCATTATAGGACTTGTAGTTCCACTTTTACCATTATAAAAGTTGGAGTGCTAGTCACAGAATGTAGAGAGAAAAGTAGGACTGCATAAGCAGCTGAAGATTGGAATGGGTTATGTTAGAAAGTATCCATGTACTGTTAATATATTAAACTGGCACACACTGAGGGCCAATTACAAATGGTGTAAAAATCCATTTTTTTCTGCTTTTACTTTGTTTTATGAAAAAGTGACACACTAATGATGGAAATGCAGATATGCATTTTTTTTTTCTTTTTTAAAAAGGCTTCCAAAAAATATTTAGAAAAGCACAGAATTACATATGATTATTTGAAATACATGTCACTGTTTCGAATCGTGAAGTGTAGTCATGTTTTTTCCTTTGCATTCTGGGACTTGTATTTTCAATTTTATAATGGGCGAAGTCAATTGGAAGTGACAGAATGCAAAGAAAAAAAGAAAGACTTAAGAAGCACTCATGTTGGAATGGGCGATGTTGGGATGTATGCATGTGCTGCCAAGATATTAAACTGTGAGACACTAAGCGGCATTTCAAAATGGTGTGCAGGTCTATTTTATCTGGTTTTACCTTATTTTATGGAAAAATGACACAGTGCTGCTGTACATGGCCATATGCATTTTTTAACTTTCATCAAAATGTTTGTAAAAAGAAACATTTTGAAATGCAGAACATTCTAATTGTTTGCCGCTTCATGTGAGCAGGCGATGAATGCTGCACTGCATGGCATTTTCTAGAGTAGTTAAAAAGACAATATGCTTATTGAGAAGTGTATTAGAGGGTAAGTAGCAGGAACTCTGTATATATATTTGTGAAAGAGTTCAAGATATGTTTTTTTCAAATATAAGTATATCTCTGCGATGTTTTATTAATTGCAGTGCTTGCTGAATCTGGAAATTGAAATATTGTGCAGTTGCACAGTTGTTTGTGATGCAGATGTCTTTCATTAACAGGAGATATGCACTCTGAGAGGTCAAGTATACATATGAAGTGCTGAAGAGAGAAGACAGGGTTAGGTGTAGAGGTTTTGGATGTGATTGTGGATGGAGGTGTGAATCTTTGAAAGCAGCCAATGAAGGAGTGTTAAGAACATGAAGTGGAAAGGGTAGAAGAGCTGCCCTCTGTAAGTGGGTCCGTAGATACTGTGGCAGTCTGCGGACAGCATGTGCCACATCTGGCTGTTTTGTGGATGCCTGGCATGGAAAGGGGACTGTGGGGAGTAGCCAATCAGGTTTGTTGGGTGTGGTGTACAGGAAGAGAGAGTAGTAGTAGTTTTGTTTGCAGGAGTTGTGAGAGCAGTGAAAATGGCTGTGGCGATGTGCTTGAGAAGGCAGAGTGTGTGGATTGTGGGGGACTTTTCAATTCAGTCATTGAAGGTATATACTCATAATCAGGTCATCTTTGGAAATATTGGATTGGCAGGAGTGGAAGTTTCCTGGCACGCAGTTTGTGGCTCAACTTGGCAAGCTTGTTTTCATTTGATGAGAGTATGGCTCACTTCAAATGTCCAGATATTTTATTGTGATTGTCTATTGTGGAGGAGATAGTTTGGGGTTTGTGACTCCAGTGTCTTTGCAAGATGCGCTGAAGGATTTTTCAAAAGCCTAATGCAACTGCTTAGTGCTGCTCAGATTATTTTTTCGTAAATAAATCAGAGACGCACATGGAGATGTCCAACAAACATTTTTAGCCCTCAAGTTGAACAATCAAGGCAGATTAATAATAAAGGTGTATCTGCTTTTTTGTATGCTTTAGGGAAGTCATCCTTTGAGAATGACAATATCAATTATCAGGGTGTGAAATGTTTCTGTCCAGAAAGAGTTCGCTTCACAGATGAGGGAAATGCAATTTTCCTTTATAATGTAAGGATTGCATTGAAGAGGTTCCTGTAAGGAAAAAAAACACATAAAAGCAAACAAAAGGGAAAAAAGTGTTTGTTCCCAACCCCCCCAAAAAAAGGTTCTTTTCAGAGCCATCACTAAAGATATATGTCAGAAATAAGCAAATTAGTATTACCTGCATGAGGTATAGATTTGATTACAAAAATTAAGACCCAATTTCAAGAGATCAGCCTTTGATTCTGTTAGTACATAAGAGGACAGATTAATCACTTGAATAATCTCCATAGATTTTACTTCTAGGTTCTCGGTAATATATATATTACAGGGCCTGCAGAAGGGGCCCTGTAGTTATGGTTAAGTTGCTCAACACATTGGAAGAGCACTTTTTGGGCAGCTTACAACTTCGCACCCCCTAGACAAATCCTGAGCAAACTTTGCAAAAGAGTATATGGCCCCCTCGGAGCGATTGTGTGAAGTTTGGTGCAGGGGAGGGTAAAGTTATAGGGGGGCTCAAAATTTGTGGAAATCCTCATAGATGCAATGGGAAAGAAATGTGCTCACGCCTAAAGCCCAAACCGCTATACGGCTTTTCACCAAATTTCCACCAGGAGCGGCAGCTTGGTCCCGAGAGCGTGCTTTTGTAAATTTAGTCTAAATCCATCCAGTAGCTTTTTAAAAAATGGTCAAAAAGTAGGTCCAAATAGTTCGGTGATATCTGGGTCTGGTCTGAGGACTCACTTCCCTATTCCATCCGCAGACACCTCCGTGGACCAATCAGGGTCTGGCGTGATGTCTGCAGACATCAGACACGCCCGTTGATTGAATGGTGAAAAGCGTGAGGTGCACCATATTTTTGGAAACTGTTGCCATGTTGGATCCGCGGACAGCCGACGGTGTCCACCGATGGCGCAGTGGGGAACATTTCTGGAAAACACATTTGGGGTTATTTGGTGGTTGAAAGAGGGGCTGGGGTGTGAAATAAAGATGATATGTAGCTGTTTTATTACGTGAAAAGGGCGGGTGTGGGTGCCGCCCAGTTCGTTGACACTCTGGTAGTCTGCGGACAGCGCAAAGAATGAACAATTTGGAAAACACATTTGGTGTTATTTGATGACTGATAGAGGACATGGAAAGGGTAGGGGAGTGGGATGAAGATAATATTGAGCTGTTTTTCCAGGTGCAAAGGTGGGGTGCGAGTGCCACCGAGTCTGCGGTCACCTCTTACTGTCGGTTGACATTATATGGATGGCAGGGGGTTCTGGGTGAGCTTTGTTATTTGTTGTATGGTTGAAATCTTTTGTGGTGGTTGTGGCGAGTGGCCAGGTTTTTGGGGGCCTGGCCATAAGCCACCCCCCCCAAAAATCTAGCCACTGACAACACATTTGTGTATAGTAATTATAGGTAATGCAGGAGGAGTATACAGTATTTGCAGTATGGTGCAATGATATAATTGATGGAAAATAGACAGAAACAAGCCGAGGGATCCAGCTTCCCGGTGGTGGAAGCTAACCTTTCGAACACATTGCCATTTCTCCTTTGAGTTGAGTCTTCCTACCAGATGTTCAGGAAAAGGATAAAGACGCAGCTCTTCAACTAACCCTTGACATTCATGTGCTTGCTGTCTTATCATGTCTGTAACCAGCGCATAGATGCCCGATGGCTTTGTTTGCATCTATAAATGGATAAATAAATAAACAAATAAATAAGCAGGGAATTACCTCTGGGTGTCTTTGTGCACACAGACTCATCCTCCTGATTTTGATCACCAGGAAGGATAGGGTTACCAGACGTCCCCATGTTGCTGGGACTATCCTGGAAATTTGAGCTCTGGCCCCCTTGTCAAGATTATGAGTCCATTGGAAACTGCAGTGGTCCCGGTTTTTGGTAGTATGTCTTCATAGTTTGCAGGCACAGCTCACACAGAAGAAATGCTGCATTTTACAACTTAAGATATTGTTGTTTGTGATACATTAATTATAATATGTTTTTATTTGAACAGTAACACTTAAACCCCCTTCTCCTCCAACTGCTACTGAAGTGTTTAGCCTTTACAGCCACTTTCAAGAGCTAGTCCTACTTTTATTTTAGTTGCCTTGTCACGTTTTTTTACTTTTTAAATCTGGTCACCCTAAGAAAGTAAGACCAACAATCTATTGACTTCAGCAGGGGACTGCTCTGTTAAGAAAAGAGCAATCACTGTGCAATACCCCGCCCTTGTACGTTTCATGACTGGTTGTTCCGTAACCTTTTTACTGCATGGCTGGATTGCCCAAATATGAAAGCTTCTGCGGTGAATGTGGGTCCCACTTCAGTTAGTCAGGCCTGCACAGGGTGCAGCAGTATAATTTAGCACTTGCACATCCTGCCAAAATCTTTGTGGAAAACTCTGGTGCCAGTCACTGAAATGCCACAGCACAGAGCAGCAGAAGTAGAGTTGGGCCGGCACATGGTGTTGTAACTCACACTCCAGGTAGACAAACTTGTTATTTCACCAAAGTCATAGCAGCGACCGGGTAGCAGAACCATAGGGGCAGCCAGCAACACCGATACCATGGATGTCACCATTCCACCTGCTTGGGAACCATATATTGCATCCAGGAGAATGGCAGAGAAGAGGACTGGTGATGGTAGGCTCTATAAATCAAAATGTACCTTTGTCAGAAAGACATTGACCAATCAGAGAGAAGGATATAGCACAATCATCCCACAGTAATGTCCAATTGGAAATGTCCTCTGCTATCTTGTGATTAAAAACAAGGGGGGGTACAGTGGCACGCCGCGTATACCCCAGAGCCTATCTACCCCTCCAATAACACACAGGCTTATTGCCACTTCAATTTTGCAAGCAAAAACAAATTGCAGGATACGTGTGTCGCCTGCTTGCGGTGGGTTCTTCTACCATGCAGACCTGAAACGAGCAATAGCTGCTCTGTTTTGTGTCGCGGTTTGCTGATGACACATTTCAGTGAGCCAGACAAACACGTAAGTTGTGTTTTGACATTCACCTCATTCAGGCGCCATTCGCTGTTCAGAAACCGCGCCACGCAGCGGATCGTCCCTAAATTCAATATTGGACGAAAGGAAATGAGCTAAGCCGCATTCTGCCCACAGTTTGACACGCAGCCAGCCGACAACACAAAGGGCTTACATCAGAAAGAAAATCAAGTGGCAATGCATACTTGCCAACCCTACCGATTTAGGCGGTAAGATACCGCTTTTTAAGCAGTCCCACCGGCTACCGATTTAGTGGCAATAAATACCGTTTTGTTAATTATTTTTTTTAAATGTGTGTTTTTTTTTGCCTGGATTTACCAGCCTGTTCAGGCATGGTTGCAAGGTGCGCAAGTACACCGAATCCGAGGAACGTTCTTCAGAGGGGATGTGTCCAAGCTACTGCTTTTATAATGGTGTGTTCTTACTGGCAGCAGTTAGCAGACGAGTGCGCCAATGCAACCTCCCCATACTGTCAGAGGCGCCCGTGAGATCCGCTCCAGCACTTCTGGATATCAACAGCCACATGGTTCACCATACCTCAGCTCCCCAGTGCCAGTCATCTACATGCTGGGGCGAGCCGCTGAAGCAATGGCGAGCCACTCCTCCTGAGTTCTGGCAGGTGTGAGCTTGCCCCAGGAGCTGGGGGGAAACCGCACGTTTCAGCCCCGCCCTGCGCGAGTCTCGCCACTTCCACCCGCCTGCAAGTGCAATATGCTATTTCTTCAGCGTAGCTGCACAACGTAGCGCCCCTCTCTCCGGCACCTGCTACATACTTGCCAACCCTACCGATTTAGGCGGTAGGATACCGCTTTTTAAGCAGTCCTACCGCCTACTGATTTAGTGGCAACAAATACCGATTTTTTTCAATATTTTTGAAACTTTAAGATTATTACAGATTTTTGGTCACAGAATGTTGGCATGATATGATATGATATGATAAGGCATTTGTAACGCGCCTATACACAAGTGTTTCAAGGCGCGACGAGGCAGGGAGGGGGGAACAAGGGGAAGACAGACAACGATCCTACTAGGCCAGGTGTCATTCAGACCGCGCAAGTGCAGGGGTAGGGGGAAGGGAAAAAGTGCAAGGGGAAGGGGGAGTGGGGGGGAGTGCAGTACAAATAAGTAGAATAGAAATAAAATAATAAATAAATAGGGCCAGCTGGTGGCAAGTGCAAGGTAAGTGCAGACAAGTGCTGGGGGGGGGGGGGGCTGTAGAGATACAGAGACAGTCCCGCAGTGCAGGGGTTGCCAGGGAGGCAGTGCAAGTGAAGAGTGACTGGGCCCAGGACCGAGGTCGGTGAGAGTGGCCCAGTTGCAGAATCAGTGCAGTATTGGTGAAGAATTTAGCAGGGGAGAGGGAGAGAGAAAGCAGAAGTGAAGAGGAAGGTTTTGAGGTGCTTCCGGAACCGGAGATGGTTCTCCTCAAGTTTCAGGGAGGCAGGAAGGCTGTTCCAGAGGGAGGCCCCTGCCGCGGAGAGAGATCTACCCCCAGCTCGTTGCTTCGAGAAGCGGCTGACCCTGAGGGAGTTGGAGATGGATGAGCGTAGGGCTCGGGAAGGAAGATATTTAGGAAGAGAGAGTTGAAGGTATTTAGGCCCCAGGCCCCAGAAGCCCTTGTGGACAATGCAGAGGGTTTTGAACTTAATCCTTGCAGCCACTGGGAGCCAGTGTAGAGATTTCAGTCCTGGAGAGATACGGTCCCTGGGCTTGAGGCCAAGGACAAGTCTCGCAGCTCTGTTCTGGATGAGTTGCAGAGGGCGGAGAGTGGAGGCAGGCAGATTAAAATAGAGGCTGTTACAGTACTCCAGCTTCGAGAGAACCAGGGCTCGGGAGACAGTGAGCTTCTGGGGGAAGGAGAGGAAGGGAAGAATACCTCTGAGGAGGTGCAGCTGGTAATGTGACTTCTTAGAGACGTCAGATATATGAGGAGAGAAGGAGAGTGTGGAGTCGAAGATGACCCCGAGGTTTTTTGCCTTGCAGGTAGGAGCAGGAAGAGGGCCAAGAGAGGCCGGCCAGAGAGCTGCAGGGAAGGAGGGAGTGGTTGTGCCGATGAGTAGGATCTCAGTCTTACTAGCATTAAGGCAGAGGTCATTGGCAGCACACCATTCCTGGATAGCAGACAGACAGTCAGAGATGAGGGAGGGAGAGGAGGAGGCCGAGGGTAGCCTTAAAATGAGCTGGGTATCATCCGCATAGCACTGAAAGTTGGGGCAGAGGGCGGCGATGCGGTGGGCAAGGAGTGCCAGATACTGGTTGAACAGCCAGGGAGAGAGATTAGATCCCTGGGGAACGCCACAGGTGGAGAAAAAGATGTCAGAGAGGAAGGACCCAAGTTGGACCTGGGAGGGTCGATTGGAAAGTAAAGAGGTCAGCCACGCCAGAGCCTGACCAGTGATACCCAGGTTATCACGGAGACGGTTGAGCAGGATGGCATGGTTGACAGTGTCAAAGGCAGAAGAGAGATCGAGCAGAATGAGAACACACGGAGTGTTGGAGTCGAGGTTCAAGAGCAGGTCCTCACGGATGTTCAGGAGAGCAGTTTCCGTGCTTCTGGCCGCTCTGAAGCCAGATTGATGGTCATGGAGACTATCAACAGCTTCAGCATGGAGGTTAAGCTGGGAGATGGCCAGTTTCTCCAGGAGCTTGCCCAGGAAGGGAGTGATGGAGATTGGGCGATCGTTAGCCGGACAGGAGGGGTCGGCAGAGGGTTTCTTAAGGAGAGGGTGCACAAGGGAGTGCTTGAGGGGGGATGGGAAGACTCCAGAGGCGAAGGAGTGGTTGCAAAAGTCAGCCAGGGCAGGAGCCAGGGAGTCGATGTGGTCCTTGATAGTTTTGGAGGAACAGGGGTGAATCTGTTTAGACAAGACTTTCATAGATCGGACTTGTCTGGAAACCTCGTAAGCAGAAAAAAGGGGAAAGGCAGAGAAGGAGGGAGGAGGGGTGGCTGCAGAAGGGCCAGAGGAAGAGCAGGGAAGAGAGGGGGGGAGGTGATAGGAGGAGAGTGAGGACAGGATGTCCTGAGTTTTAGAGATGAAGTGGGAGGCCAGTGCAGTGCAGAGGGCCTGGGAGGGGACAGGAGAGGTAGAGACTGCAGCAGGGTTGGCAAGCTCCTTGCAGATTTTAAAGAGTTCAGCCGAGTTGTTAGATGCCGCAGAGATGCAGGCTTGGATAAGGACTCTCTTCTTGGTGAGAACAGAGAGACGGTATTGCCTTTGGAGCAGGCGGCAGGCCAGTTTGTCAGAGGATGAACATGAAGCACGCCATTTCCTCTCTGCCACCCTGCACTTGCGTTTTAGGGTGACGAGAACCGAATCATACCAGGAGTTACATTTGGCTTTAGGCTTCAGGCGGATTTTCATGACAGGGGCAAGGATATCAAGAGTATCAGATATAGCAGAGTGGAGCAAGGAGAGGGCTGTGTCAGGGTGGGAGTCAGCCGAAGGGAGAGGGGGGGGCGAGAAGGTGGCAGCGAAAGCCGCAACTGACACGCGCTTCATGGGTCGGATGACCGAGAAGGTGGGTGGCAATGATGAGGGTGGCTTTGCCTGTGGGGTAGGGAGGGTGAGGTGGGAGGATAGGAGAAAGTGATCACTCCAGGAGAGAGGAGTGGAGAGAGGGACAGAGAGGGGAAGGTCAGAAGAGATCAGAGCATCAAGAGTGTGCCCTGCAGAATGAGTAGGCCCAGATGGGAGAATAGAGAGTGAGAGAGGGTCGCAGAGGTCACAAAAGAGTCCAGTGGGGGGACAGAAGGCATCTAGGTGGATGTTGAAGTCACCAAGAAAGAGGAGTTGAGTGGTAGAGGACAGGAGTGAGGAGGAGAGGTCAGCCCACTCAGAGAGGAAGGAGGAAATTTGACCAGGTGGCCGATAGATAGTAGCCACGGTAAGGGAATGGCTAGGAGAGAGAGAGAGTCGGCAGACAAGACAGTCAAAAGAGGAGTAGGTCTGCGTAGGAGTGACAGTGGCAGGAATCCACTCAGGGAAGATAAGGGCAACACCCCCCCCCTGCACGGTTGGGCCTGGGCACAGAGAGGATCTTGTAACCTTCAGGTAGGAGTGTGTCAAAGCTTGTGACAGAGCTGGCTGTGAACCATGTCTCAGTGAGACCGAGGACGTCAAGGTCCAGTTCCTCAAGGAGGCGACAGATATCGGAGGAATGCTTGATGGCAGAGCGAGAGTTAAGAGTGGCAAAGTGGAGAAGGTTGCCATCCTTGAAGGACTTCCGGGGAGGGGTACAGATCAGAGGTACGCCCTGCGGAGGTGTAGAAGAAGGAGGTGAAGTGGGAGTGCGAGAGGGGGCAGGGAGGGAGGGTAGAGGCAAGGTAGCCGAAGACAGGGGGGGGACAGCAGGGGAGGAAAGGAAGTTGATGAGGCGAGGGAAGCGTCTATCAAAGAGGTGAAGGTTGGCCTGAGGGCCTTGGACCAAGACGGTTCCATTAGCGTAGACATTAATGATGGCCTTAGAGGAGCGGAAGGGGGCCAAGAGGACATCCCAACGGGTGCCACCATTAATGGGAGAAGAGGAAAAAGGAGAGAGCACAGAGACCATATGAAGGGTCCATAGGTCAGGTGACGGCACGAAAAAGAGGATGTCAGTGCGAGTTTCTTTAGAGCAGGCACTAGTGTAGGTGTCAGCGATAGGGAGGCCTGGGTTGGAGACCAGGATGTCCTTTTTAAACTTTTTCCTACCAGATTTAGTGAGGAGAGCAGGATAGTCAATAGAGAAGCAGTTAGAGAAGATAGGCGAGATAGAGAGCACCATGGAGTAGGAGGGAGTGTGGGGGCGGGAAAACAGACGATACGAGAAGCACGCAGGCAGGACGTGAGCGGCAAGCCCAAGTTTACCACATTTCAGAACAGTGAATGAGTATTAGGTACAGAGGCCACCTAAGTCAGAGAATCCTGCGAAGGGAGAAAAAACCCAAGTTTACCTCAACTGTGGAACACAGTGAGGTGAAGACACCATGCAAAGGAAGTGACCAGGTGTAGTTGGGGTGGGCCGCGCGAAGGTGGAAATGGCAAAGTACAGGCGCCTTGCGTACCCTGCGGACACCTGCAGACACACAGGGAGCCGCAACTGAAGGAGTCGCCCTTGGCCTTGGGGCCCTTAGCCGCAGGGGGCTGCCGGGCAGAGGGCTGCCCCAAAGGGTGTAGTTATAGGAAGAGGGAGGAGAGGAAGGGGAGGGGGGGTGTGGGCGGGCAGGGAGGCGGGAGGGAGAGGAGAACCAGGAAGTGGGAGGGGAGAGGGAGAGCAGGCACAACAACGCGCTACGAGCGCAGATGAAACTTTTCTTTTTTTTTGTAAAAACAAAACACAATCACTCACGGATGCCGAGGCAGGGCTTCCAGGCCTGCAGTTCCCTCGGGGCCACCGGCGACTGCTCTCCCACGCTCAGCTACACAAAGAAGCGAGCAGGTGGAGCGGGCGTCGAGTAGCCCAGAAGGGAGGCAGGCAGAAGCCAATCAGAGGGGGGGGTGGGCGTTCAAGGAGGCGGGAGGGAGAGGAGAACCAGGAAGTGGGAGGGGAGGGGGAGAGCAGGCACAACAACGCGCTACGAGCGCAGATGAAACTTTTCTTTTTTTTTGTAAAAACAAAACACAATCACTCACGGATGCCGAGGCAGGGCTTCCAGGCCTGCAGTTCCCTCGGGGCCACCGGCGACCGCTCTCCCACGCTCAGCTACACAAAGAAGCGAGCAGGGGGAGCGGGCGTCGAGTAGCCCAGAAGGGAGGCAGGCAGAAGCCAATCAGAGGGGGGGGTGGGCGGGCAGGGAGGCGGGAGGGAGAGGAGAACCAGGAAGTGGGAGGGGAGGGGGAGAGCAGGCACAACAACGCGCTACGAGCGCAGATGAAACTTTTCTTTTTTTTTGTAAAAACAAAACACAATCACTCACGGATGCCGAGGCAGGGCTTCCAGGCCTGCAGTTCCCTCGGGGCCACCGGCGACCGCTCTCCCACGCTCAGCTACACAAAGAAGCGAGCAGGGGGAGCGGGCGTCGAGTAGCCCAGAAGGGAGGCAGGCAGAAGCCAATCAGAGGGGGGGGGTGGGCGGGCAGGGAGGCGGGAGGGAGAGGAGAACCAGGAAGTGGGAGGGGAGGGGGAGAGCAGGCACAACAACGCGCTACGAGCGCAGATGAAACTTTTCTTTTTTTTTTTGTAAAAACAAAACACAATCACTCATGGATGCCGAGGCAGGGCTTCCAGGCCTGCAGTTCCCTCGGGGCCACCGGCGACCGCTCTCCCACGCTCAGCTTCACAAAGAAGTGAGCAGGGGGAGCAGGCGTCGAGTAGCCCAGAAGGGAGGCAGGCAGAAGCCAATCAGAGGGGGGGGTGGGCGGGCAGGGAGGCGGGAGGGAGAGGAGAACCAGGAGGTGGGAGGGGAGGGGGAGAGCAGGCACAACAACGCGCTACGAGCGCAGATGAAACTTTTCTTTTTTTTGTAAAAACAAAACACAATCACTCACGGATGCCAAGGCAGGGCTTCCAGGCCTGCAGTTCCCTCGGGGCCACCGGCGACCGCTCTCCCACGCTCAGCTACACAAAGAAGCGAGCAGGGGGAGCGGGCGCCGAGTAGCCCAGAAGGGAGGCAGGCAGAAGCCAATCAGAGGGGGGGGGGTGGGCGGGCAGGGAGGCGGGAGGGAGAGGAGAACCAGGAAGTGGGAGGGGAGGGGGAGAGCAGGCACAACAACGCGCTACGAGCGCAGATGAAACTTTTCTTTTTTTTTTTGTAAAAATAAAACACAATCACTCACGGATGCCGAGGCAGGGCTTCCAGGCCTGCAGTTCCCTCGGGGCCACCGGCGACCGCTCTCCCACGCTCAGCTACACAAAGAAGCGAGCAGGGGGAGCGGGCGTCGAGTAGCCCAGAAGGGAGGCAGGCAGAAGCCAATCAGAGGGGGGGATGGGCGGGCAGGGAGGCGGGAGGGAGAGGAGAACCAGGAAGTGGGAGGGGAGGGGGAGAGCAGGCACAACAACGCGCTACGAGCGCAGATGAAACTTTTCTTTTTTTTTGTAAAAACAAAACACAATCACTCACGGATGCCGAGGCAGGGCTTCCAGGCCTGCAGTTCCCTCGGGGCCACCGGCGACCGCTCTCCCACGCTCAGCTACAAAAAGAAGCGAGCAGGGGGAGCGGGCGTCGAGTAGCCCAGAAGGGAGGCAGGCAGCAGCCAATCAGAGGGGGGGGTGGGCGGGCAGGGAGGCGGGAGGGAGAGGAGAACCAGGAAGTGGGAGGGGGAGAGCAGGCACAACAACGCGCTACGAGCGCAGATGAAACTTTTCTTTTTTTTTGTAAAAACAAAACACAATCACTCACGGATGCCGAGGCAGGGCTTCCAGGCCTGCAGTTCCCTTGGGGCCACCGGCGACCGCTCTCCCACGCTCAGCTACACAAAGAAGCGAGCAGGGGGAGCGGGCGTCGAGTAGCCCAGAAGGGAGGCAGGCAGAAGCCAATCCGAGGGGGGGGGTGGGCGGGCAGGGAGGCGGGAGGGAGAGGAGAACCAGGAAGTGGGAGGGGAGGGGGAGAGCAGGCACAACAACGCGCTGCGAGCGCAGATGAAACTTTTCTTTTTTTTTGTAAAAACAAAACACAATCACTCACGGATGCCCAGGCAGGGCTTCCAGGCCTGCAGTTCCCTCGGGGCCACCGGCGACCGCTCTCCCACGCTCAGCTACACAAAGGCACATGTATGGCAATGTGCCTTCCAAAATGCCGTTTACTCATCCGACTCTGTTGTTATTTTAATAACAAAGCAAGGAGTGCGTGGGATGCAAAATGCCCATCAAAAATGATTATTCGGTGTTCCTATGTTTACTTAGTTTTCACAATTAACGTAAATCATTGTAAAATATCAAAAAGAAATGGCTCTGATTCATCCTCTGCCAGCGTTATCAAGTGGTATCAAGAATGATTCTTGGAGGATCATCACCTGCATACCATCATGAGCAGTACCCTTTTCTCCCTTATTTTTCAATGTAATAGTACTGGCAGGGCTATAAGTGGGGTAAGAAATCGAGGGGGGCCTCATTTGGGGGCGTGGCTTGTGGGATGGGCCTGGCTTAAAAAGTACACAAACTATAGTAAGGTACGCAAACAAATATATAAATGCATGTAAGCATTTATATATTTGTCCGACGGACAAAGCCCGAGGCGTCTTTGTCCATTAGCAAAGCTTTATAAAAGATGACTTAAATTGTGCACTTTTCATGCCATCTTTTATAAACCTCAAACTATTCCAAGAAATCCCCAGGTTCGCCGAGAGTTAAAGACGCCTCAGCGACCTGGTCAAACAAAGGCGCAGTAACTTCCTCTGTGACCCCTCACGTGAGTGGTCACCAGATGAATTTACATTGACTGACAGAAGTGGCAGCCAGTCACAGCGTCACTGTAAAGCATGGACAATAGGGTAACAGGCAGAGTTAAAAGAAAGTATCATGGCAATGGGACATGTGCTATGACATGCCTAGATCAGAGCTCTCAGGTTTCTCGAGATCAGGTGTGAGAAGGCTACCCAGTCCTGTGTGTGCTTGGAATGCTGGGACTTGTAGTTGACCATAGAAGAAGAGCCATCCACCTGAATGCGTCCTCCTAAAAAGAGGCATATTAAAGTACATAGGTATTCATCAGGTTGAAAAAACGAAAGTGACTGTACATAGATACAAATTCTAAGTTTACAATGTGTTTTTTTTAACTGGCATTTGGCTTTTAAAAAAAAAACTTTTACCCAAGCACATCCATAGAATAAAACCAAACACATTAAAAGAAAAAAAAGTAAAACAAAACATATAATCATCTCAACATACTCTTTGTACTGATCTTATGATCCTGCATTATTCTAAGAGGAAGTGCACCCTAGAGCCCAGAAGGTCGTAACTTGTAAAGATATAAAAAAAGAAAAAAACAATCATTCCATTAATTCAGTTAACATAAATATTTCTTTTAAAAACCTTATCAAAGCTCAGCGACGTCATTTTACCAAAATGCCTGGGTTCGCGGAAGTGACATCACACGACCCTTGACCTCAGATGACATCCCAGGAATTGATGCCATTTGACCCGGCCCTGAAGTGACATCACGGGATGCAATGGAACACAACCTTTCACCGCTTGGCAAAACAGGAAGTGGAATCACAAAGCATTGTTTATGAGTACACTACAAAAAATATGGTTACAATATCACTGTAAAGTGACATACATTTCATACAAGAATGGATCACCATATGTATCGTTAATATCAGTGCTTATAGGCCCATATTACCACACCACTGTGAATGCAAGCAGTCGTCCAAGGCCAAATGATAATGATGTGTTTTTATATAGCACTTACGCTTAATTGCTTCATATAGAACAAATATACATACAATATCACCCAACCTGTGTTGGTACTCATTTAACAACCTCAGCAGGATGAAAGGCTAAGTGGACCTTGCTGGGAGTCGAACCTGCAACCTGCAGAGCACACACACATTGCAGCAGCCAGCGATCAACCCACTGAGCTATCTTACCATCTATAGCTATCAGAAAACCAGCCACTCCAGGAACAAAGAACCACTTGCCACTGGCCACAGCCCATGAGTCTCAATATTAAAAAAAAAATAATAATAAAAAAAATTATTGTTTGCATTTTTTTAGGGGTAGCATGGGAGACCACAGGGGTAACAAGGGAGACCTCAGGGGTCGCATGTGTGACCCCTGGTGACCCCTAAATGACATCCATGTCAAAGCTAAAGTCCAGGACCGTTTTTCTCCTGGCGTAAAAACCAGCCACCACCTGTCTGCACACCATGTTCCTTGCTCCTCAATGTGTTTGCCCAAAAACTTTGTTCTTAAATCATTTATGGCCTTAAACAATAGAACCAGAATGTTGTAAGGATTCGATGGAATTTTCCTTTTTGCATAACCTGCAGGTAACATCAGTCTTTCTTCCTCTTTTATGAATAACCATTACTTCTTTCGTTGAATATAAGTTGAATCTAAAACGCATATATTGTGCTCTAAATTCCGAACTTGGAAATTTCATCAAATAACCTGGCATAGTGCTAAGCTTTCTGTTATCTGGCCTGACCTGGGCAGACAATTTATATGATTATCTTTGTTACCGCGTCAAGATCCAATCCTCACACCAGAGCTTATACTTAACCGATTGTGGGCTAGTTATTGAAGTATCTTCTGTGGTTTTCAGATCATTCAATATTGCACAGCAGATTGTTTTCCATTCTACAAGCACATGCTCTCAATTTTGTTCGCATGCACCCTTAATCGTGCTAAATCCCGGTGGTGGTTGCAACCACCTTTACAACCGTATGCATTTCCTGTGTAGTGCAAGGCTTTTCCAAGTTACCATCGCATAGAGTGAGATTAGGCCCAACTAACTTGAATTGGAATAGATTTAGGCAGCCTTAATACTTTCTTCCAGAATACCCCTTCTAGCATTGGCCATGTACTTGCTGGTAACGTAAAGAATGCTTCTGCATCATAAGTCAGAATTGCCATCACTTTCATGCGGTAGAACGAGACAACCAGTGTCAAGGAAAATGTCCAGAATTTGAAAAAATGTGTACAGCCCTGGGCCGCCAAATTAGTGGCTTTCTTCCGCAAGGCAATTTCCCTCGGTGCATCTCTGACGCTGTTGTTCAATGGCATACCCAAATATACCAACGTATTTACTTCAATTACTTTTTCTTTTTCCGAATACCATGAGAACTGACCCCTCTCCCTAACACCTGGAGGCTGAAAGACCAGGATTCTAGATTTTGAAACGTTTATTACTAAGCCATTTTCTTCAGTATAGCATTGCAGCACGTTTAATTGCCTTTCCAAGCCAATTGGCGTCTGATCGATCAGCACCAGATCGTCAGCGAATGGTAATTTACTCACAGGTCTACCATCAATAGTAGGCGGGAAGCTTCTCACAGATCGCATTTTCTTTGTAGATCTGAAATAAACAGATAAAAAAACTCTGGTGCCAGTGGGCATCCTCGCTTAATCATAGACTTGCATAATAGCCTGGCACTTAATTGGTTAAGGCCCTGTTTAATAGTAATTGGCCCGATAATAATCCACTTGCATCCAGTCTCACTTTTAGAGATGTATCAGAATACAAGCACCTGATTAGTTCTACAATGTCGGACTGGCACTCCCATGATTTTAATTTGGCACACAACTGACTTCTGTCAATTGTGTCGAAATCTTGGGCTGAGTCTATAAAGGCCAGGTACATTTCCTTGTTGTTACTAGCCCCTCGAGCTTTCAAGATGTTAATTAAAAAACACATTTAACGATGTTCCCATCTCTTTAACAAACCCTGACTGCAAGGGGTCAAAATTCTGTGAATTAATAGTCCACCTTGCAAGCTGTTTTAATGCCAGGTTTGCAAAAATCTTGCCCGATACATCAAGTCAGGCGATAGGACTGTCATTTTTTGGATAAGACCTGTCGCCCTTCTTGAAGAACGGGACTCCAGTGGATTTTTGCATGAAGTCTGAAAACTTTTAGCTCTTCTCACACGGTGGAATAGCTTGAATAAGAATGAAGTCCATAAGTCGACATTCTCCTTCAACATGACGTTTGTCATCCCATTGGGGCCAACAGCTCTAGAGTTACTGGCTTTTTTAATTAGGTCCTCAATGCCATTCCTTTCCATTGGAATTAACCATTCTGTGGCATTGGATTCCTCACAATTCGATTCATCGATGTTGTCATACAGCACTGTGAAGTTTTCTACCCACTGTGCAGCTGGTATTCAATTTGTCACTAAGGCTGCCTGGGGGTATTTATAGAATTAATCAGGTGCTAAATCTT
Organism: Ambystoma mexicanum; assembly: GCF_040938575.1. Taxonomy (NCBI): domain Eukaryota; kingdom Metazoa; phylum Chordata; class Amphibia; order Caudata; family Ambystomatidae; genus Ambystoma; species Ambystoma mexicanum. Next base: position 829,928,640 of record NC_090939.1, read on the forward strand.
ACTTGTATTCTTCGATTCTATATTAGTAAGCTTCTTTTCAGCGTCTTGCTACCCAGTACTTCCTAGATTTCACCCAATTCTTGTGCTGGTGCCTCAATTTTTTTCATGTCATTAATTGCGTCATCTCCTTTTAATTTTCCCAGCTCTTTCAGGTTAGCCCTCAATTTATTTTTTCGTTTGCCACGGGCCCATCCTAGTCATGTGCGTGTGAGAAAGCATTTTTTAGACCCGTTTTCCTACGATGTGTTTTTGAAAACAATTAATTTGTTTAGTCCTTGGACCAGTGGCACTTGTGGACACAATGGGTCGAAATCAAATGTGGTCTAGTATGTGTATTAGTCTGATAGGGGACCCACCCCTTTGCAAAATGCTCCTTGTGGTAAACATTACAGCACTTCTAGATGGCCAAACACTGAAAGGTAAGGTGCACTTTGTGAATCCTCACCACCCAACATCACGTGCTTAGGAATGACCATTGTGCTCTAGCACCTTGAAGCGTCTCTTGTGCTAGATGGAATTACCAATAAAAGATCTCAGACCAGATAACCAGACAGAATCAAAGAATATAGCAAAGGACTACTTTATTCTTATTTTATTGAAGCAGGGTACACAGACAAACATCGGCTGTCGTTTGCACACACACACTTGATTACACAGAGGTCTTATACCCCAATATGCATCATCTGTGACATCCTCCTGCGTGGCAAATTGTAAAACCTACTTTGGCAGTAGGGATTGGTTAGGGGAACATGTCTACACATAGAAAGTGCACAGGTTAGTATTTCATCGGGGGTCTCTTAACTGTAAGACATACCTCAAACTACCTCTAAATACGTATAATACTGACAATAGCGGAACCAATGGCAATGTATTGGCCTATACAACATTGTATAGCAGGTTGCCCCATAGACACACTGATTTGTTGGCATCCTACCCAACCTTGGACTTTCGGCTCGCTAGCAGCACATAAGGAAAACAAAACCCAGGTGCTTTGTCAGATACTCCCCACTTTCCCAATTAGGCCATCATCTCTCATCATTGTGACCATAAGCCAAAGTTTCCCGCCTGTAGTTGTCATTGTTGTTGCTCTCTCTTCTAGGACATTTGAGGGAGTGTGAGCACATCATTTATCATCAACTGCAGCTTAATGCGTATCCTTTGTTTTCATCTTCTGCATCACATGTGAGGAGACCACAAATGTGTCCATTTTGACCTCCTATTTACTGCTATTTGATTCAATGCAGCTGGGTATCATTGATCCTTTGGACTCAAGAGACATGCTCACTCCATCTTGTATGAGCCTTATTCACTGTTAATTGTCCAATGTTTGGCTCTCGCATATGTTTTCTTCTTCGTTAATCTAAGAGAGATGTGTCTCACACGCATAACATTATTCATCTGTCTCCCTTTGTACTCTGCATTTGTTTCTTGAAATAGCATCCTTGATCCTAGGCCAACATAGACTCCCCTTTGTTTGTGTACAAAGCCGTTTTCCAGCATCTCCTGACTCTTCAGCCCTGATCTGTTTCTGAGGTAGTAAGAATCGATCATCACATGAGCCAGCATCCATTTTCCAATCATAGCCTCCCTTGCCACATTATATATTCCTCTATAGCAAGCTTCTATTTGTCTTGTCTACCTTGCACTGCTGCATATTTACACGTATTGATCCACAAATTACTTAATCTTCTCTTTGCATACGTGATTACTTTATCATATCGTACATGATTCTAATATCGCTTCAGTTACATCAGCATTCTTAAGTATTTTCATATTGCTTCAACATTTTCTCATATATCTTCTTCATGACATCACTCTGCTCTTGTCAGATGCCACTCAGCGTTCCATGATGTCTAATGGTGCGTGCAGACATCCATCCACTCTCTAAACATGTGGGTACATTCAATAGGGTTGTCTGTCTGAGTGCAAAACATCTCTCATAAACTCAATGCAGTATAGGGACAACACAGGGGATCCCACATGCAGCTCTTCTCCTGCTGTTCCAGTATGACAGCGGTGAGGGGGCGGTTGTTAAGGTACATGTCTCTACCTGCTCCTTTACACCATAAACACGTGGAAATCATGGTAAGTGGTTATTGCCATTATGCAAGCCCATGACTGCCTCTCTACCATCGCTGATGGTGCCCCGCTTTTGGATCTAGTGCTTTGGCTGTTATCATATCATAATTTGGTTTCACAATAGTGGTTGAGTTTACTTTGAACGTCTTGTATGAAACGTCCCTCCGGGGTGGACAATCTTGCATGAACACGTCTTTGATCTGTGTGCTTGACAAGCAGGGCCCATTCGTGTCTGTTTAATATTTTGTTGCAGTTGCTCCTGTTCCTTTCTATGTTTTCCATTTGTGGAACTGCTAGAGGCCACCTAAAACAAACAGAAATGGTATTAGTAGAAATTCCTTCCAAAAACCAAGTGGCTGGTAAACCTCCACAGGACGAGTTGGGAGTCCATCGCCATTTCCGGACAAACTCATACCAGCTGGTTTAAGGTCCTAGGCCAGTTCCACCACAATCTTTTGCGTCTTCTTAATCATCCTCATGAAAGGGTCTGCCTCACCATTAGGTTGATACCATCAAGTGGTGATGCAATAGGGATGGCCACACAATTCTTGGGTGCATAATTTCCACGGTCCACCCTGCAAAGGAGGAACACTTTCTGTTCAGATTTCTTTTTTCCAATATCTCTGTAACGTTAGCATCACCATCTCTGCACCAGTGCAGTCTACTGTTCCCACCTCCCAATATTTTTAAAGCTCGTCCATCACCACCAGCAAGTGCAGGTCATCCAGACGCTCACAGACATGGTTACTGACATTTTCCCAGGATATATTGCTGAAGTTGGTGCAGATGGTTGGGTCTGAGTTGTCCTCTTTTCCTATCACCTGACACGGCAGAGATCTAAGAAGTTGAATATCCATTGGATCATTTATCACCAGAGACTATATTTTCTCTTGATGTTGCCTTTAGTCTTCACTATTCTGTGGTCACCAATATGTGATACCTGCAATGCCCTGTTGGTCAATGAACTGATCAGAATGATTTGTGGGTCATGAGTAGCAGGCAATCTAATCCAAAAGAAAGTTCATCAGGGTTTCAATATCTCTATTGGCTCTGAGGTACAGTTGGTGTTTTACTTTGGAAGGTTTTTGCAGTGTCCACTCAGATGTAATCAAATGGCCACAGGTAAACACTGTTCATCAGCATACGTGATCACTTCTACTGTGAGTGCCACTAGCCTGACACCCTCCACCAATAAGGGGAAATATTGGTCTCTTTGTTCTGCCTGTCTGCTTTAGGGTTTCACCTAAAACTAGTTTGGTTGTAGCTGTAGAATCCATGTTTGAATTTGTGGTGTTTGTCGTGATGTGTACCCTTTGAATGGCCCAGGTGGCTGATAACCATTTACATCAGTGAAGGAGTGCCCACGCAGGCATTGGTGAAAACAAGTGGTGGCAGCGCCCCAGACAGCAAAACACAAATTTGTCACTGCCCTCTCCGCACGTGCCCTTGGTCATGCCAGGGGTCCAGGGCAGGGGCGACAACACATTTTCCGAGAGGCGCCCAATGCGAAAGCATCAGCGCCCTATTGTTTTTATGTGTACCCCACTCCGCGAGCAGGGCAGATTTAAATTAAATTTAATTTCATCAGACTCGCCCCCATGCACCTACAATTCAGAAAAGAACTCAAGACCCACCTCTTCAAGGATTCTCTCCTACTCAACACATAGGATATTATGTCACCCCTCATGCCACCTGGTTTGCTAGACGCTGCTCGCCCCTCTCTTCCCCGCCACCTGGTACAGCTGTACCCTTTCTCTGTGCTCCCCTGTATCCTACCCCTGCTGTTTATCTGTTCTGCTGTTGCCTCTGAAAAGCACTCCGTTATGCATCTGTAATGTTGTACACCTCTATAAAATACTCTGTTATCTATCTGTATTGGTGCATACCTCTGTAAAGCACTCCGCTGTGTCTGGGTAATTTCCCAGGGGTCGGCATTTCCGTCCGCGGACCTCCGGGTTGGGGAGGCCCCAATTCCTCCCTCGTCCCAAAGGAGTATGAGACACACACAAGAGCAAAAGAGTTACTGCTGTTTATTGTGTAAAATAGACAGGGACAGGTTCTCGTATCACAGGTACCCTGGAGACGGTGGGCTCGCAGGCCATTTTCTAGCCGGATGATGCAGCTATGTGCGTCTCCTGGGAAAACTAGCCCCTAAACCTAACGCTATCTCGGGTTGGCTCTGTATGGACCCGTATAGAGGAAAAGATTATTGGTAAAGAAAGGGTCAGGTGCTACGCTTGGGTCGTCCCTAATAGTTGCTACATGAGAAGTGTTACAAGGGGAAAATTAGTGATTGGCTAAACTATAGTGGTGTCAGTGGTTAGCCCCTCGTATTCTGATTGGTTCACCCGTGAGCCCCCAAGCCTGGGACCATTGCTGTTCCCAGCTCGCGGTGTACCTGGTGCTCGCAACAATGTATGACTATGTGTCAGTGGCGGACAATGGACAGGTCTGATTATTGGCTGTTGGGTGTCCCTTTCCCATCGCTGTCGGTGTCCAACTTGTCACTTCATTGTTGCAGTCTGTGTCCCAGACGGGAGACCCCAGAGCTTCTCTGATCCTTGGGTCCTTGGGACTTGGCATCGTATCAGGTCGGCCTGATCACGTGTTGTGAGACCGTGGCTGGAGCAGAATTACGGTTTTTGATTTGTATTTCGGCTCTGAGGAGCGTTTGGCAGTACCAGGTGTAACCTTGGCGCGGGAAGCGCAGCATGTAAGTTGCAACTTCGTGACCTTGGCTGTGGGGCTCTCGTCAGGGTTTGTTCTGCATGATTAGCATCTTGCAGCTTTGTCTGAGCTGCTCTGGCCTGGGGACTCTGGTTTTGCGGCCTACTTTGGCTTAGCTCATGGGTGGCGGGATACAGTCCATAATACAGGGGTCGCGTGGGGCGACATGGGTTCTTATGCATTAGTCCATGTACAGGGCTACATCTTCATAGTTTTAGGAGCGAGGAAGCATCTGCAACATGTAAACAAGCTCTTCTAGCGTCTTGCATTTCTGCGTTGCTGTAGTTGGCCTATGTGAAAAATAACAACGATGCATATGTGAGTACAAGTAGTCCTCTACGTCATAGCACTGAGTATGTTCTTCGTAAGGGTTGGTGTGTGTCTGATCCATGTGCTTGGTGGCAGGTGTGTTCTTATTCGCTGGCTATGTCGTCATGACATCTCTAACAATGGCGATGTTGGTAGGTGATGTCTAATCGAGTTGATCCATATGGTCGGTGTCAGCTCCACCCGAGGTCCCAGCCCGATGTTGGGATGACGCGCAGCTAGCCTGGGTGTTCGGGGCATGGCCACAGTGGATCTTGACGTCTGGGGCGGCAGTGAGCTGGTCGAACTCCTCCCACGGCGGGTGCTTAGGTCGTGACGTCATAGGCCATGGTCTGGATGAGAATCGGGGGAAGAGATCGTCCCATTTTCCCTCTTCAGTCCCACCTCTGGTCGACTTGTCGACCACAAAATTATCCACTCTCTTATTTCCTCGTACTTGCCATACATTCGTTATTCCTGCCAAGTGTCCGAATCGGTCCACATGGTCTTCAAATGACCAGAACATATATACACATCCACCACCAGGCTTGCAATAAACTAATTTTCCGACATAGCTTTTCGTGTTCCTTGGATTCTCAACTTTAATGGATGGTGGGTACAAGTATGCTTCTATTATCTGCTGGCGCAGCCATTCACGTTCCTTGATGAAGACGTCTGTGTGTTTATCGTCTTCAGCTGGCATTAGGACGTGCATGCCGATCATTTCCTCAGAAGTACGTTTTGATCTTGCCTTCCATAGATTTATCCCCATCAGAGAAACCATTCCCAGAATCACACATCCTGCCACAACCTTCAGGCCATCTGAGAGCCATGATGGCATCCAAGACCAGATGTATGAAAACCAGCTTCCATCCTTTTTCACTCCCTTTGCTTCTTCTTCCATCTTGGCGTGCATCTTGGCAAGCTGTGAGACCGCTTCAGATAAGGTGCCGTTGTCCTCATCTTTTGCAGGAATGAACGTGCAGCATGAACTTACAATTTTTGCACAAAAACCTCCTTCCATTGCTGTCAGAAGGTCCAGCACATATCTGTTCTGCAGTGCCACCATTCTGATCGCTCTTAATTCTTCCTTTATCGAGTTGAATCCGTTAACAGTGGAGTTAATCGTCATCATCCGCTCCCATCTTGTTACTTGTAGCCATTTTGCATTTGCATACGCTTGTACACCTGGATGTATGATGGAGGAAAATAACATTGCTGCTCTGCTACATAGCCTGTGTGCTGGTGGAATGTCACTCATGGCTTTTTCTGACTTACCCCACAGGTAATTTCCAGTCAGTGGTTCTCCTTGTCTTTTTACTCTGGATAAGTGTGCAGTGTCACTCTGTGCTTTGCTTCCTATCACCTTCAGGGATATCTTCTTCCTTTTGTTCCCTTCGTGCATCTTGGGGAAGTTCTCCATGTTGACGTGCTTTTGCGGTACTACTACCGATGGCACTTTGATGTGTACCATAGTGCACACTCCATTCCACAATGGTGGTAAGCTGTTGTATGCCTTGGCTCCGCAGGCCCAATAGTGGTCCATCAGTACTGCTGTTCTTGCACCCCCCTTAGGAAGCTTGATCATTCTCTTGCATCCTTCATTCATTCCAACATCAATTTCACCATCATGCTGGTAACACAGTGTGGATGCTGTAAGGGGAATTATTGTAATGGGTTCTTCTTCTTTATCTTACCATGTTACTGATGCTGCGCTCTTTGTCCATTCCTTGTAGCATTTGTAATTTTCTTCTTGCCCTGTCACCACTGATGATTTTGTCAACATCAAGGGTTTACTTCCCACAACTCCATCCACCCATCCATTCTTTGTGTATACTTTGCCATATATGAGTATTAGTGGCCTTTCCAGGCACCCTGGCTCACCCCAACCTCTCTTGCGCTCCACTGGCATGGTAGATAGCTCAGTGTAACCTCTTTCGTTTCTCCTTTGTCGGGTCCATCTGTTATGTACTGAAGTCCTTCTGTCAGCTGCCAGGAGTTGTCGAACATTGCTAGTGTTTTGATGAAGTTGTCTTCATAGGGGTATGTCGACCTTGATTTCCATCTTAGTGTTGCTCTTTTCCCTCTAAATCATCCTCATGTTTGAAACAACGCTAAATATAACAGGAATTACGCAGTTGTTGCAGGTATTTCAGTTGCCATGAATGTTCTTGAGGCGATCATGGCGTATGGGATCAACAAGCACACATAGCAGTTGTCCTTTGTCGTGTCCTTACCAATTTTGGACATGTGCTCGTACCACATGTTGTTGGAGACGTGTGCGGATTCTGTGAGATATGTGTCCTCCCCATGTACATCAATAGAACCACTATGTTTATTTCTCCTTATTTTGGACCCTGTGCTACTGGTACCACCTGACACCGTGCTCCTTGCAGCCATGGTAGGGGAAATGTTAGTAGTGGGAGATGCTGTCACATAAAAAGCATAGTAGGCCTGCCACAGAGCGGCAGTAATCAGACCGGTAGTGAAAAATATCCCTATCATCTTTATTACAGTTGCTATTACCACTGGCATTTTCTTCTTATCTTTGCTGCGGTCCTGCAGCTACCTTACTGTAGATGATATAGGTGCCTGCCTGAAAATCTCTCAAAATGTGTGTTATTACTGTTACTACTTTTTATTCAAGCCCTGCGTATCAAGTGTTCGTTCAATGCCCATGCGAAAAGCTCTTCCCACGCTTTCCTTACCGTCCTATCTCTTAAGGCAGGTAGTGCTGCCTGGAGGTGTGGAAACGAGCGTACAATTAGCAGGAGAAACACGTTATAATAGATGCGTATCCTCCGTAGTTTTAAGTATTTTGGTTTTTTTATGATATATACAAATTGGTGTGACAGAGATTCTGTATATCGCGTATGGGCAGCATTTGCCCCTGGGCAGTGGCGTGTATTATTTTTTATCCACTAACATACACAATAACAATGCGCAATACCTGCATGTGCAAGACAAAAGAGAAGAGAGCATGCACGTGGTTACACAGTGTGGTGTATGTTGCAGATTCCTTTGACAATATTCTTCATCACCTGGTGGCTCGGGGGTGTTAATTTTAGCTAAACCTATTTATTTTGTCTGGGATCTCATGATCATGGGTTGGGCTATGGGTGGTTGATCGTTTGTGTCTTTTGGGGTATTTGGCTCTTGCCTGTGTCGTTGTTGTCAGTTGTCGTTGCTGAAGCGTTGGCCCCTTCGCTGAGGTGAGGGCAGGTCTGTGCTTTGTAGGGCTTGATGTCATGAATGTGTGTCCACACGTCCTTGTCATGCAACTTAACAGCTCTAGGGGCTACTTATTACACTATATGGGGCCCTGTGAATCTAGGGGTGTTCCACTTTCTGCGATAGTTCTTTAGGAGAACTTCATCTCCTTCTTTCACTGTCCACTGTGCGGTCAGTTCCTGTTCTTCGTTAGTTGCTTCTCCCTGTTTGTTGTTCTTCGACCCGCCCTGTGTCCGTTGGATCTGTTGAGGGATAAAAGCGGCACTGGTAACCAAGGAAGAGACATACTTGTGCATTTCTTCACCAAAAAAGTACTTGCATTGTTGCAATCAGTCATTGCTCTTGATGGTGGTGTGAGTGGGAGGTGCATCTGATGTCCGGTCACCACCTCATGGGGTGTGAGGTTGTGGTCCGACCCTGGTCTATTTCTCAACTCAAACAAGGCCAAGGGGAGGCAGTACAGTGAACTCTTTTTGGTTGTTTGCTGGATCTTTGCTATTTCTTCTTTTAGGAGACCGTTGAGGCATTCACAGACACCATTGGCTTTTGGATGATATGCACAGGCAAACTTGTGCTTAATTCCTAGAAGGGCAGTTACGTGCTGAAACAATTAATTGGCAAAGTGAGGGCCATTGTCTGACCTCAGTACTTCTCATACCCCCACCTCGGGAACACCTACCTTACCAAGAACTTGGCTGCTCTGAATGCATCTGCATGAGAGCACGGACCATCCTCGATCCACCTTGAAAATGGGCACACTACTACAATCATGTATCTGTAACCTTGACATACGTTGATCATGTCAATGTAGTCAATGAGTAGGTGCAAAAAGGGTCCTTCCAGCCGGGGTATTGTACCTTTGATCACTTGCAGCATGTGACCGGCCGTGTATTGTTGACATGTGAGGCAATTTCCAATGAAATTTGCAACGTGTGAGTTTAGCTCGGGGCAGAACCATGATTCTTTTATTTGTGCTGCAATTGCTTCTTTCCCTGTGTACGTGGGATGGTGTAGTTGGGTCAGAGCTGTTTTCAGTAGGGCCAGGGGCATCACAACTTTCCCTGTATTGTTCTGTCTCCATAGTGCATCTGTGGGGGATATGGTGCATCCTCTTTTGACCCACAGTTCCTTTTCTGCCATTGGTGCTGCTGCCTGCAGCTCCATAATCTGTGTCTCTTCATTAACATCTGTCTTACCCCCTCCCCACACAGCACTTATCTTTTTTTTTTCTGGGAGGATCCATGTCTCTCCAAAGCACGCAGCATATTTTGCGTGTGCGTCTGCTTTTTCGTTACCTCTTGATATTGGATCATCACCATTAGTGTGTGCCTGACACTTCACCAGTGCTACCTCTGCTGGGTAATTAATAACTTCAATTAGTTCACCCAGTAGGAGAGCATGTTGTACAGGAGTACCTTCTGCTCTTCTGAATCCTCTTCTTTGCCACTTTATTAATCCTGAATGCACTGTTGACATTACATATGCCCTCTCAGAGTATATAGTTACTCGTTTGTCATTGCTTTCATCTAAAGCCAGAATAAGTGGTACTAGTTCTGCTGCTTGTGCTGAATAGTGCTGGGGTAATTTGACACATTTTACTGGAATGTAAGTCCAGTCTTCCCTCAATCGCACTACTGCTGCTCCTGTCCTTCTTATTCCATCACTTTGATCAATTGTTGATGACGCATCGATGTACATTATCTCCCCCCGCCCTCCTTCTAGGGCATTCTCTTCCACTTTTCTGGTACATGAGTAAAATTCATTTGCATGAGCACAGTCATGTGCATACTCTCCATTTTCCACTTCCTCTGCTATAAATGGTGCTGGATTGACATTACTGCACCTTATTTTTTTAGCTCAGGTCTAGATAGGATAATCTCGTACCCTGTTTGTCTTTGGGTAGTCAGTGTGGATTTTGGCCTGTTTAAGATTGCAAAGAGTGCGTGTTCCACATACAGTGTAGTGGGGCACCCCATGGTGATTGAGGAGGATTTCTCTACTGCAAAAGCTGCTGCAGCTAGGCTTTGTTCGCATGGGAAGTGTCCCATAATTACAGGATCCAAATGACCAAAAAATGCCACTGGTTTGTGTCCCATGCTTGTCTTTTGTGTTAGTACTGCGTTCATTACTGCACTATCACAATGTGAGAAGATGTAGAATTCTTCTTCGTAATTAGGGGTAGCTAGTACTGGTGCAGTTGAAATGGTGTGTTTTAGTTCATTGAATGCATCTGTCATTTCTCTTGTCCATCCCAACTTCTTGCCCCCCTCTGTGCCTCTCTGAGGGCTTCTAGCAGTGGTCCTCTGTATGAGCTGTAATCAAAGACCCATGCTCTGCAGTAGATGCATAGGCCAATGAATTGCTGCAGTTCTCCTGTCTGCGGCTGTGGTGTATTTTTTATTGCTGGTGCCCTTTGTGGTGCAATGTTCCTTCCTTTTTGTGAAATGATTTGCCCAATATATAATACTTGTTCTTGACAGTACTGCAGTTTTCCCTTGTCCACCTTGTATCCTTTCTCAGCCAGCACTGTGAGCATCTTTACAGAGTCCCTCCTGCACTTCTCCTCAGTGGTGCTTCAGATGATATCATCTACATACTGCAGCACCGTGCTTTCCATCTCTATGTTTCCTAGGTCCATTTGTATTACTCTATTAAAGATGGATGGTGACTCGCAGTACCCCTGGGGCAGTCTAGTGTGTTTCCACTTTGTGTTGTGGTATGTGAAGCTTGTTAAATCTTGTGAGTCAGGGTGCAGTGGTATTGAGAAAAGTGCATTTTTGAGGTTGATCACAGTGAATCGTGATGCCTCTGCTGGTATTCCGCACAGTATGGTAGCTGGGTTAGCTGATATTGGGTACACTGCCTCCACAATGTGGTTAAGAGGCCTCAAATCTTGTATGAAACGCCTAGACCATCCCTTTGCCTTAAGCACAGGATACACTGCAGTGTTGCATGGTGACTCTGATGGTACCAGTGTTCCTCTATCTACTAGGGCAGTTATTGTCTCGTCTATCCCCTCATCAGCTTCCTTAGATAGTGGGTACTGTGTCACCCTGGGCAGTATTGCACCTTTCTTTAGCTTTATTTGTACTCCTCCAATGCTTTTTATGCAACCCACGTCGTAGGGACTAGTAGTCCATAGAGAGGTGGGTAGAGCTGCTAAGTCTTCCTCATAGAATGGTACTTGGGTAGGGGTGGGTGCTTCTAGTGCCATTGCCATTTTCTATGCTACTTCCTTGTATGTCACTCTCAACCAAATGTAGACGCTCATCTGAAACACCATCTCCCCATCTCCTGCTTCATCTGAGAACAGCTCCTCATCTGACACCTGCGTCATCCTGCATCCTTCTACTAGTGCTATTACTGCTCTCCATGCTTTCCCTTCCCCATCATGGCCGTGAACTGCAATGTAGTCTGTGGTTGCCACAATACTCTCGATGTCCACTGATATTATTGCCCCTTCCTCCTCACTAGTGGGCATTTCTGGCCTGAAAAGGTATGCTGCTGGTCTCCTCCACACCTTGCCCTCAATTCCTAGTAGCCATGCTATTGCCATGTCTGTCCCATATTGGAAGAGGTCTCCATCCACTGGTTCTGCCCTTGCCACTGTTTTGCCACAGTAAGCCTGGAGTATGTGTCATGTGGTGAGCATGTGTATGCCTGGTATGGAGCACACTATTCCCTTGTCAGTGAAGGATATAGTCATGTTCAGTCTGCTCATAATGTCTCTCCCAAGTATATTTACTGGTGATTGTTTTGAATACAACATTGGTAGAGATAGATCGTGATCTCCAACAGATAAGGAGATGTTATCAGTACAAGGAACCAGCCCTAGAGCCCCAGAGAATCCTTGAGTCTGCATGGCATTGCCTGACAAGTTGAACTTCCCTTCCCTAATACAGGACCTAGTGGCCCCTGTGTCAACTAAGAAAGAGAATGTTTTGTCACCTATCGTCACCTTTGTGCATAATTCCTCTGCAGGGTTAGGTGTTACTGATAGGATGGGACACAACAAGGACGTCTGTGGGCTGTCCTATTGGGGGTATAGTGATTGTCCGTTCTCTGTGTATGGGTTGTGACCCAATATCGTCACCTTTCCCAATTGCGTCTGTTGTATTTTATTTTATTTTTTTAATTAATTTTATTGGTTTAAATACAAACCTTTAAAATATTACATACAAAACACAACAAAGACACAATCACACACCAAATTCCCTCCCGTCGCCCCATCGCTAGATAAACCATCCTACTCACAATGCAATATCCGTTTTACTTCCACATAGGACAATCGTTCTGCGACTACTCGCCTATGGTCAACCTAGCTTCAATTAAAGCTAAAAAGGATGTTAGGGGCCCCATTAGTTTCACGTCAATGCCGTTCCACATTCGCATCCACCACTCTTCCGCACACACCGTCGGATGATCGTCACTCCAACGTCCCAAATGAATTGATCTCTCGTCTTTCAGTTTCGGGCAAAACAACACAAGATGTTTTAGTGATTCACTTTCATTATCACAGAATCGGCATGCAAGATTCACGCCTGTGTTACAAGCCCACCGACTGGACCGTTCTTTGGTTTTCAAAGCATTTAGTCAGAACAGCATAAAGAGTCTTCGAGCTTTGGGATTTGGGAATAACTACAGGTATTTTTGTAGCACATTAAAACCTCTTGCCTCTACAAGAGAATGCGTCATCGCTCTCGTGGCGGATCTCTCGCTGCACGTAGCCTCCCAATCAGCTCGCCAGTTCTTCATTTTTGCTGCCGTGGGATTTGAATGAAGAGTTTCCATGCTAATGTCATATTCAAGTAGAAGGTCTTCGCAGCATTTTACCCACAGAGAGACAATATCTGTTCCACATGAGTGCATTGTGTAGTATTCGAAATTGCAAAATTCTCTCATTAGCTCTGGATTTCTGATATAATGCCAATAGGTGCCAGCTAATCTGAGCGTGCAAGGAAATTAGAGCAAGTTCATATCTTATACAGGCAGTCGAGATGCCCGTTGATAGGCTTAAGGCTTTGGTCCAGAACACATGTTCTAACAATGCCCAATGATTGAAGGATCATTCAAAGGCATTCTCTGCTCCATATGCTAAAATTGGCAATACTTTCTGTTCATAAAAGTTTCTCAAAGGTCGCATTGAGAATTTTCTGAACTTTCAGTGCAGGAGTAGGGCCTGACAAGCCAATTGACCACATTTCCTTTTTGATTCAAGTATCCAAGGGGCATCACAAATTCTGGAATTCAGAGTCATGCCCAAATACATTACGCTTTTTGACAATTGAAGCGGCTCCTGACCTAACTTCCATTCAAACTTTCTCCCCTTTGCATGTTGTGTGGCACTTAAGTTATGGAACACCAAGATTTCACTCTTTGCTGCATTGATTTTCAGTTTGTTCATGGTCACGTACCTTTGGACTGCCTCGAGTTTTTGTTGCAAACCAATCGGGGTTACATCCAAAATGACCAAGTCGTCTGCATACAGTATCCAGCTTATCTCGGATAAGTGGACCTTAGGTGGAAATGCCCGCACCGAATGTATTGCTTCAACAATGTCTGAGATAAACAGGCTAAAAATAGCCACAACAAGAGGGCACCCCTGCTTCACCCCCTTGAACGTCTTGATCTGCGACTATAGGGTACCCGTTTGGTCTAAACGGATTGTGATTGACGTATCCGTATGCAATTCTTTGATAGCCTCTAGCAGACCGGCAGGGCAGCCCCACAACCTCAGCTTTTGCCAGAGTAGTTCTCGATCAATCATATCAAAAGCGCAAGAAAAATCAACAAAGGCAAGATAGACTTTGGTGTTAGCGCGTAAGGCTTCCATCTTCAGCATATTTAAGACAAGCAGGTTCAAAGAGCATCCCACATTTTTTACAAAACCTGCTTGTCTTTCGTCAATTCTGTTTGCTGATTGGGCCCACTTGATACATTTTTTTTGGAGCAATGAAGCATAGATCTTACCTAAGACATCCAACAAGGCCACAGGATGATAATTTTTAGGTGACATTCTGTCGTCTTTCTTAAAAATTGGGACAATTATCCCCGTTTTCCAAGAGGCAGGAGCCTGACGGTGCAAATTAATTCTCGCAAATAAGTCAAAGCATAGATCAGCCCAGAGGTCAGGGAATTGTTTAATAGTGAAGTTTAAACCCATCGGGACCAGGTGTCCTAGAGTTTTTAGCTTTCATGATAACCTCACAAATTTCTTCTCTCGAGAACTTTAACTCCCATTGCGATGTCTTATGCACTGTTGCAGAATTGTTAACCTGGTTTTTATTGTATAGTATCTTAAAGTGCTTTACCCACTCCTGCTCCGACACCAAACACACTTTTAAAGCTCCCTGTGTTGTTTCCATACGGTTAATAATTCGCCAAAACTCCCCACTGTTCTTATTTGTTAGGGTCTTCAACATGAATTCTGCATCTTGCTGTTGTAGCAGATATGTGTGGCTCTTTAACCAGTTCTTATAGACTTGTTTGGACAGTCTATTTTTCAACCATCTTTCACTCACTGGCCCTTGATTATTTTTTCGAAGCTAGGCACGCATCATTCTTTTACGCTGCATCACCATTAAATCGAAACAGTGGGTCTTACGAAACGAACATTGTTTTAGCCCGATGTTCTTAGCTTTAAATTGGGACAGTAACAAAGCATATTCCATCTTAAATTGGTTATGTAACGTAGACACCTCCTGTTCCTCCAGCTTCAATCTAAGGCGACTTGATTCGACTTCGACCTTCATCGTCCATTTCCGACATTGGACAGTTTCGGATTTTTCAAATTTTAGCTGCAGCATTTCATGGTCACTATTTTTCATCGCAAGGACTTTCAGAGAATTTACTCGAGCATGTAAGGCGCCTGATATAAAGATGTAATCTATAGTTGACGAGAGGCCCTCCGGGTGCCATGTAGACTTCGCCGGGATGTCCCCTTGCGTACAACCATTTAGCATTGTTAAGCCTCTTGCATTTAGTTCATCCAACCAGTCTTTCGCAAGTTTTACTTTATCAGGGTTCTGGGACTTTAAAAAATCGATGTTTAGATCACTGCATACTATAATTCCGGCCCCTTTATTTGATCCAAACAGATTATCAATGATTGTTGTTACTTGGTCAATAAAAGGGTAAGCCCCTGTGCAACGATGATTCCAGTACAAGTTTATAACCTGAATCACATCTATGTCTTTTAACAAGAGCTTACTTTTGCTTAGCTCTGAGACTTGAATGTAAGGTGTGTGATTCATAGAATTTATCAGATGGTAACCAGAACACCGCTTGATCATAGTTAGAAGGCCAGCTGTCGGACGCCCTTCGCTGCCTTAATTGCTGTATTCAGTGCATATTCAAACTCTGAGATACTTGGTATTTCGCACATCCAGGTTTCCTGGAGACACACTAGTTGCAAATCTTGAAGCCAATCGTTGTTTAACAAATGGAGAACGCCTCGCGTGTTCCATGAGGCAAAGGAACAGGCTTGTGTTGCTCTGGCCTTCGGGCATTAGCTTCGAGCTTTATCGTTCAGCGCCTTGGCCAGCCATTTCCAATCTTGGACGATTTCTTTACAAAGAGGGCTACTTGCTGTACCAGCTGCTCTCACATCCTCTAATGTACCACTACTTATAGTAATTCTAATTTTGTCCATTGGACAGGTTCTCGAAACCTCCTCCTGCTCAATAAACGTCACTCTTTGGGAGTTGTATGATGTTAACCCCGCTTCAGTGATCAACTCGCTCCTACATTTCTGCCCGATCGGCAACTGAACCACCAGCGATGCTTGCTGTTTTGTCGCTGTTGGGCAAGAATTGCCAATTTCCGGCTGTATCTGCCTCTCTTGCAGCCTCATTCTCCACATCTTTCCAATGTACGTTCTCAGTTATTTTAAAGATATCAAACCCCAAGGATAATAACTCTTCCCCCGCATCCAAAATTGTGTTTGCAATTATGTTGGAATCAACGTGCAAAATCACCTTATCATTGCATTCAACAATTTTTATGTCCTTGGAGCCCAATGATCGTAGGTGTGGTACATGGTGGAGCAATCTTAATACATTCGCTCGATTCAAGATTAGTTTGTCACGAGACTCCAACCTGTCCAACATCAATTTAATCATCAGAGTGTGATTCAAGGTACGAACTGACTCGTGCCCTTTGTTGTTATTCCGTCTTTTCTCCAACACTTTCGGCTGCTGAAACTCGCCTTTTCGTGAGTCTAATCTGCCAGCAGACAACGGGCTCGCAATAGTCTCAAAGGTTTCTCTTTCTGCGGCTGAGGCATTCTGCGGCAGACAACTCACTCTCCCAAACTAAGGGTTCTTCATTTGTAAGTTCAACCTTAGGTGTTCCCTTTTTTCTTCTAAAGTAGAGAACACCGGACTCACAGGTGCCTCATCTCTGTTGGTCGGCAATACTTCAGTCGGAATTAAGGTGCAGATTCTGCCCCCCTTCGCCGCTGCAGATTTATTTGCTTGATCCTGTGCGACCTGCGGCGAGATCATTTTAGGGTTCAATATACCGACTTCTATAATCTTTGCAGTGCTGGCCTCCTTCAGACTATTAGGCAAAGTGATCCCTCTTGTCGCTGGAAGATCATCTTCTTCATCAAGGTCCTCATAGACCGACAGGTCCATCAACTCATCTTGGGCTTCTTTTATATCATCGACTATCTGACAGTCAATTGGTTGCAAAACGTTTGGCATTGGCTCAGCTGACCGCTTATTAGCTTCCTTTGTAGCTGTATCTAATTTTAGCCGTGTGGTGATAGCTTTGTCAACTATCTGTAGCACATTAATGTTACTTAAGAATTTACGAGCACCTCTTTGATGATTCTTCTTACGTCCTGGCAGATTTTTTTGCTTCTTTACTTGCAGGGGTTTAGATTTCTTAATTTCCTAATTTTTTTGTTGTTCGGCATCTAGGCCTCCAAATATGGGAAACAAGCCTACTGACTTCATGTTTTCCCTCTTTAACTGAGGCGAGGGCTGCCAATAGTTTCTGATTTACTTCATCTTGGTTGTTTCTAAGCTCACTATGCAATGTCTCTAAATGTAGAAGTTTTGAATTCTCCTTATTGTCACACGCATGTGTCTTAGCCCCATGTGCTTGGCTAGTTCCTCTTATCCCGATATTACTTAGTTTGTTTCCTGTTTTCCTTCATCCTCTAACTCCGTTCTTGCTCTGCAAAGTTCGCTCATTATCGCGTCACTTAACTGTTCTAATACCTGTGTGTCACTATCCTTATCGTTCCATATCCCGCCCTCCTTTGCCAACATACTGTCTATTAGTCTCCCTTCCTCGTACTTCCAGGCGCTTTCTGCTATAATCTTCCTCTTCCATAGCGTCATCTCCCTTTCGTTCTCTTCTCGTTCCTCTTCCTTCCTCCTGATCTCCCGCTGCTCCATGCGTGCTACTCTTTCTGCAATCCCCCTTATGCGGTCCTCTTCCCGTTTCCTTCTTTCTTCCTCTTGCTGGTTCAATCCCACTCAATCCTCTTTACCTTCCTTCCTCTTCACCTTATCTACCATTCTTCCTGCTCGAGCTGTCTAATCAACACTCTCGGCGCTTCCCTCAACTCTGCTAATTTCGCCTCCAGCACTGCCTCTTCTTCCCTTGTCATGCTCCCCCCTTCCCTTGTACTTACCTCGCATCCTCTCTGTGTTTGTTCTGTCTCTTCCTTACCTATTCTCTTTACCGCTTCTTCCTCTTCTCCTGTTAACGTCCCTCGAAGTTTCAGTAACAACTCAGCTGCGATCCATTTGTCTGGCCCTATACTGTGCCTTTTTTATGCTCCCGGAGCTTACCTGTGCCGATTTTGTGTCTGTTGCACTCCCCTCACCGAAACCCTTTTGGTAGTTGTCTGCTGGCGTGTATGGCGGTGGGCTGTATGTAGGGTTTGAGTATCCCTCGGCCACTGTTAACTGTGGTCGTGCCGCTTCTCTCAATTCTCTTATTGGATACAGCCCTTCTGTTTCTTTCTTTACTTCTTTAGTTATGGGTACCTCTCTCTCACTCTCCTTTTTTATCTCTGCAACTGGGTATGATCCTTCTGCCTCTTCCTCACTCTCTTCAGCGCTGGGAGGAGCTTGGGGTGCGCTGCTCCCGGCCCCCTCGCTCACTTTCTCCTCCTTTGCCCCCTGCATGCTGAACATCCCTGGTACACCTAGTACAAATCCTTGAAACATCTTCCAAAGATCAAAAACTTCTAGGTGGCTCGCTAACTTTTTCCCCTTATATGTGTTATGTAAATATGCTAGCAATGAATGTTGAGTGGACATGTCAAAGCTGTCATTGGGCGGCTATGGTGTCCTGACACTGTTATCCATCCCTTGAGTCCATTCAAGACAGTACTTTACTATTTTATCTCTGTGCAGTGTTAGTGTTGCGCAGATACGCTGGAGGTGTGGTTAATGTGCTGGCTCTGTATCCTGCCCCCGCCCCATAATACATAGACATTTCGAAATTTTCACTTTTTTAATGCCACTGTTACCTGGCCCCGTATGTTGGGGACTTTCAACTTTCCTCTGCAAGGAAAAAGCAAGGTTTTTATTATAATACTGTTGTGCTGGGCACTAATGCCCTCTTGAACTTTACAACACTATCACCTTCCTTTAGACTCCTTCTTTCGGAGTAAGGGCCCCCTTCGACCCGTGGCACGCAAAGCCCCCTGCAGCTTCGTGCCCCACGTAGTGTACTTTTGAGCCTCCCCACCTTTCGTGAGATGCCGCTACTCAGCGCATATGCTTCTAACTCCTCCTTCCCCTCTCACTTCACCGCCTGCTCAGTTTATGCCCTTCTCTTCCCCCTCCCACTGGTCGCACCACCTCTCAGTGCGACCCCTGTGATCGAGGACGTGACGATATTCTGCGTGCGTGGCCTCCTTTTCCCCTTCACCCCTCTTTTACTGCGTGTCTCTGCCCCGATCACGCTTGAAAAAGACCGCTGTATCCTATGCAAGCCCTATGGGTGACGTCAACAACTACTACAATGGGTTACTGGTACGTACAATTATAACAAGAAAGAAAATGCGTGCTATTTTTGACAATGTAATTCCCCACAATCCCCACAGCTGTCTTCCCACCACTCCTGGAGTGGAGTATTCATTAATCACTTTGTTATTACAATTGGACTGCACATGCTGCGTCACCTCGCGTGTGATACGCTCCCTCGATAGGGAACTTAACCAGCCAACTATCTTCCGCAATCTGAGAGAGCTAGCTACCTCCTGCGGGAATACGTCATCTATTCACCGAGCTAAAACACTCAATCAATAGGAATCCTCATCTATTCATTGATCTACAACGCTAACTCATAGGAATGTCACACCCCCTTATACAGGTGTCCGCGATCAAGACCAAACAGCGCGATTCGCCAGTCACACGTGGGAGTTTTAAGCCCCACCCAGCTTGCTCTATAATACTAGAGGGGACACCCCTTGTGCCGGTCCCCACTACACCTTACACATCGATCGCCTCTCAATGACCAAAATCTTTTTTAACACACTGCGAAAACCACCCGCCACCCTAGTTACAATGCCTCCCGCCACCCGCACAACATTACACTGCTGGTTTTGTGTCCCATACTCACATCGGGCTCTCGCCTGTCGGTGCTGCTCGACTACGGGCACCCCTTCCAATCAGCTCGCCGCCTCTCCTTGTCTGGACCGTGTCTGGACACTCGCCAACCGCAGGCGGGATACTTCTGAAGTCGGCTCCCGATGACCAATCTCCGGATTGCGCTATCCTGTTGTCTCGCAGTTCCACAATGGTCCTGAAGTCCTCCAAAGGGGTCAACGGCAGAGGGGGCCGCGTTGCCGGGCCACCTTGACACAAGCGGCCTCGCTGTGGTTTATCTCACTACCTCAGCAGTGCCTCCAACTAGTCGGGGTAATTTGCCGGGGGTCGGCAGGGCCGTCCGCAGACCTCTGGGGTTGGGGAGGCCCCAACTCCTCCCGCATCCCAAAGAAGTATGAGACACACACAAGAGCAAATGACTTACTGCTGTTTATTGCGTAAAACAGACAGGGACAGGTTCTCGGATCACAGGTACCCCAGAGACGTCTCATTTGTGGTGGGCTCGCAGGCCCTTTTTCTAGCCGGATGACGTGGCCATGTGCGTCACCTGGGAAAACTAGCCCCTAAACCTAACGCTATCTCGGGTTGGCTCCCCGAGTAGTAGGGTCAGTATGGACCCATATAGAGGAAAAGGTTATTGGTAGAGAAAGGGTCAGGTGGTATGCTTGGGTCGTCCCTAATACTTGCTATATGAGAATTGTTACAGGGTGAAAATTAGTGATTGGCTAAACTATAGTGGCGTCAGTGGTTAGCCCCTCATATGATTGGTTCACCCGTGAGCCCCAAGCCTGGGCCCTTCGCTGTTCCCAGCTCGCGGTGTACCCGGTGCTGGCAACAATGTGTCAGTGGCGGACAATGGACAGGTCTGAATATTGGCTGTTGGGTGTCCCTTTCCCATCGCTGTCGGTGTCCAACTTGTCACTTCATTGTTGCAGTCTGTGTCCCAGACGTGAGTCCCCAGAGCTTCTCTGGTCCTTGGGACTTGGAATCGTATCAAGTCGGCCTGATCACGTGTTGTGAGACCATGGCTGGAGCAGAATTACAGGTATTTGATTTGTATTTCGGCTCTGAGGAGCGTTTGGCAGTACCAGGTATAACCTTGGCAAGGGAAGCGCGGCGTGTAAATTGCAACTTCGTGGCCTTGGCTGTGGGGCTCTTGTCAGGGTTCATTCTGCATGATCAGCATCTTGCAGCTTTGTCTCAGCTGCTTCTGCCTGGGGACTCTGGTTTTGCGGCCTACCTTGGCCTAGCTCATGGGTGGCGGTACACAGTCCATAATACAGGGGTCGCGAGGGGCGACATGGGTTCTTAGGCATTAGTCCATGTACAGGCTACATCTTCATAGTTTTAGTAGCGAGGAAGCGTCTGCAAGCATGTGCACGAGCTCTTCTGGCGTCTTGCGTTTCTGCGGTGCTGTAGTTGGAAAAATAACAACATTGCATATGTGAGTGCGAGTAGTACTCTACGTCATAGAACTGAGTATGTTCTTCGTGTGGGTTGGTGTGTGTCTGATCCATGTGCTTGGTGGCACGTGTGTTCTTGTTCGCTGGCTATGTCGTCATGACATCTCTAACGATGGCGATGTTGGTGGGTGATGTCTAATCGAGGTTATCCATATGGTCGGTGTCAGCTCCACCCGAGGTCCCAGCCCGATGTTGGGATGTTGCGCAGCTAGCCTGGATGTGCGGGTAGTGGCCACGGTGGATCTTGACATCTGAGGTGGCAGTGAGCTGGTCGAACTCCTCCCGCGGCGGGTGCTTAGGTCGTGACGTCATAGGGCGTGGTCTGGATGAGAATCGGGGGAAGGGATTGTCGCATTTTTCCTCTTCAGTTGCTTCTTGAAGCTAAGTCTGTGCTTAATAAATACAATAATAATAATAAGGCATCTGACTTGCCTTCTCCCACCATGCCTGCTTGGGGGAGACCTTGAAAGACGCCCCAAGGCTGGCATGGGGGGGTTAATGGTGCCCCGGGCAGTCTCCCGGGTGGCCCTGCCCTGCCCTAAAGCCGGCCCGGGTGAACATTGCTAAGAGGCTGCTCTGTAGAAATGAAGGGACAACAGGCATATGTAGTTGGGCTCAGGTCACCAAATGCTTCCTTTGGAGCAGTCATGACAGTGTTTGTGTTCTTTTTCCGGTGCATGAAAAAGTGCAGAGTCCGAAACATTCCATGCATCAAATGAATCATTTATTAATCTGGTATAAATTATAAGATTGCTGTCTTTTGATATAAAAACATGTCTTCTTCAGTAATCCTGTTATAAAATTGTAATGCAATATCACATTTGATATAAATGTTTACCTTAAATGTTTCTCCATAAACATTGAATAAGGAAGTGGATCAGCCCTATGCCAGGTACTTTAGCACCCTCATCTACATATTTATTATCACAAGTAAAGGTTATATGCATAGGCTCTGGACAGCTTTAGATCCACCGTTGAAGCACTGGTCCTTTCCCACCTGAATGGGGGCAATGCACTCCTCGAAGGCCTCCGGTCGTCTTCCCTTGTGCCCCTGAGAAGTATCCTACATGCGGCTGCACGCCTCATCAAGGGTATACGCAGATATGACCACTTCCCGCCGCTTTCATCAACCTTCACAGGCTCCCACTGCATGCACGAATCTCCTTCAAGTCTTGATGCATCATCTATAAGGCAGTCGCCCCCAAGTCACGAAGCTACCTAGTGGAGAAACTCAGCATCTCTGGCAGACAGCGCACCACCAGTAGCCAGGACACGTGCAGACTTGAAATCCGACGCTGCAAAAAGGAAAGGACCAGAAAACACACCTTCTCTGCCTCCTCCCCAAAACTATGGAAACACCTCCACCATCAGCATCAGATTCGCACACACACACTCCTACAGTTATGATATGATATGATATGACGTGGCATTTATAACGCGCCTATACACAAGTGTTTCAAAGCGCGATTCAGAAAAGAACTCAAGACCCACCTCTTCAAGGAATCTCTGCCTGAACACCTAGGCTATCATGTCTCCCCTCGCGCCACCTGACTCGCAGGACACCATTTGACCCTCTCGTCCGCGCCACCCCATACAGCTGTACCCCTCTCTCTGCCCTTCTGAATCTCACCCCCGCTGTCTATGTGTTCTGTTGTTACCTCTGAAAAAAATAGGTTGCGTTATGCATCTGTACTGTTTTATACCTCTGTAAAGTGCTCTGTTTCTTCTCGATGCTAGGTCTGTGCTCAATAATAATAATAATAATAATAATAATAATAATAATATAAATATAGGCTATGTTGGCATACCAAACAGCAGGAAATATAGAATTTCAAAGCGGGCCATAACATTACAAACGTTACAAAGAGTACGATTTGATAACAGCGCCTCTAATATGGCATGTTGCGCATACGATATTACAGTGGGTGCTTAGACCAGAGGGTATAAGGCACCAGGGAATTGCCCAGTGTTATGATATTTAGAGCTAAAACAAGACTAGAAACATCCAAGAACTTTTTGTTAAAACCATCGTTTCAAATCTTCTTTCCCCTGCCCAACACTGACCCGTTCGTGCCTCCAGACCTCCTCCATCCCCTTCCATTTCAGAGGTTTTCTACTCTGCCGGTTTGCTAATAAAATGAGAATGGCATTGTGCGAAAAAAAAAAAAAACAGGACAAGACATAAAGGGAACAAAGTCCCACTGGTGATACTTGTGCGTCATTCTTGATTCTGTCTGAGTTAAATTGCTCTTCTCGTATAACCTGCCCGCAGTAACATGTGTGGGGGCCCATTTCTACTCTTAAGAACAACCTAGCAAAATAATGCTTATCAGATCCTTTGGAAAATTGACTGACATGGTGTTGAGCCTTACCCTAGGTGCTACTTTCTAACCTCCATCTCAGAAGCAGTCAGAATACCTGACCCACGGACTCAGAAATAGTGGGTAAGGTCCTTTGCTCTACTCCAAGAACAAACTCTTCTCTTGAGCACCTGACAGGTTAACTAGGAAACAAAAATATAGTAATGGGGTCTACCATTGCGTTAGAATGACCTTTCACAGGTTTCTTTAGACCAACTTGAACATGCACTAAATGTCCTTAGAACTCTTAAATTTATCTCGCATAATCCATGGAGAACTTGGCCATGTTGGGGCATTGGGGCCTGTTTAGGAAACACCACAACGGTTTTGGTGGGTTTAACAATGCTTAAAAAACATTTAACCTGAAATATGAAAGTAGAATAATCCAACTGAGCCAAGTCACACATGCCACAGCGCCACCCAGTAATGTATCCATTTTAAAATGTAGATGATTGCAATATACATACGCACACAATTATAGATTAACATATTTCCTATGTAATAACAACACCACTGACTCCTGTACATCTTAGGATGTGTCATTTTCACATGTAGATATTTAAAACATTGAAGGTTCACTGTTTTGAATAAGTGAAAACCAGTGTGCCCATTGAAAGGTGCCAACTAAGTATTGCCACACCAAATACCCAGAATACAAACTGCTGCTTGCTGAAAGTTCTAGTTGCAGTGAGTCAAACGACACACTCCTGTTTTCCACTTTGCCCGTTTTTTTCAGTACAATGTACGCATGGCCGTTGGGAACCATGTTCGTACTTGTGAATGTTTGTACCTGGCCCGAGGATGAGGATGGTAAACGTAACTGAGTGCAGCCTGCATTTCTATAATGTGAACTGGCCAAACTTGTTCGTTTTGGGACAAAATGATTAACAATTAAAACAATGACGTCGCCAACCCACCATCCAACACTCAAAGTTTATTTTTTCTTAAGCAGCTATCATGACACAAATTGTATTCGAAAAATGCATGCAAACGTTATATTTGGGTTCACATTTCTAGCAATTTCTAGTCACAGTCAGACGCGTTCTTGACTGAATTTTCGAAGGCACTGCCTCTTAGGCCTTGTGGGGGCACAAACTTTCAATGTAATTCCACAAGTAATTAATAGACAACCTACAGAGGTCCTCTCTGATTTTTTATGAGGACCTCTGTATGTTGACATTGGTACTGCACTTCTACATAAAATAATGCTTGTATTGTAACAGTACCCAGAAAGGGACACCTATCCATACCCAACAGGGCCAGGAAAGTAGCCCAAATATAGCCCGACTCCCTCTGACTCCGAAAAGAAAGATCACTATGTGGCCCCAGCTTTGAAATTGGCATACACACATGCCATGTTACATTACTCATGATTGGGAGAAAATAAGTTCAACATGCCATTATTGGATTACATTGGCATAAGGAAATAGGAAATAACATTTAGTGCATTGGCAGTTCGTGCCACAGCATTTCCCGTTGTCATGCCAACCACAAAGTCGACTTACTGGCTCCCTGTTACACTATCTCTCTTCTCTGAAGCAATGGTGTTGGTGATATTTTGGTGGCAAAGAGATAGAATCGACAGGTGAAGAGAAGGAAGGAAAGAGATAAAGACATAGTGGGAAAAGAAAACAAATAGACGCAGTAAATGGCAGAGGTTTACATGACTATATTCCATAAAACTTCCAGCCCACAAAACCTGCCAATCGAACCAAATGCTGTGGCTTGAACTAAGCAGACTTGCAAGTTTTTGCATGATTCAGCAACTGGGCAAAATCTCGGCAGATCCCACATGAGAGTTCACATTCCTTGGACCAATCCAAACCAGCCAACCTCTCTGAGAGGTTCAGTAGGGCAATCAGAAGCTTAAAATATCCAAGGATTCTCAGTGGCCATACAAAGGTTCCCTCACTTCCTGGTCCTGCGTGGGATTTGCTTGGCTGTTTAAAGGCGGAACAGGGCTGGTCTACACTATGAGAGGGCAGTGTAGCTTGTGTTGGAGCCACTCAGAATTTATTTTGTGAGTCTTCACATTTTGTATGTGACATTGTATTCTTTATTGTTCTTGTTTTGTGTAGTTCCCAAAAGCCAAACTCCCCTTTTGAGAAACCCTTTGAGAAAAACAGTGTTATTGTTTTTCTTTTAATGCCCAGTCCTAATCCTTCTTCCTTCCTACTAAAAAGGGAAGAAAATCCAAAAATGGATAATTTGTGAAAAAACATTGCTTCACATCACCTTTGCGATTATTTTTAAACCATCTCCCATTCACCTTGAGTCAACAAAATAAAGAAAACATCTATGTATATAAAATGCTTAGATATGTTTCTGTACTCAACTGATGCAATTCATTAGTGTTAGGTTGCCCTCTGCTGTCCGATTGGCAAGGTGCACCTCTGTGTGCCCTTCCTATTCAACAACAGCTGTCATTTTAAAGACGCGGTCAGTCACGTTCACCTTGCACTATCGCAAACATTTGGAATAATTTTAAGTGACTTCTTTCCACCCCAACTTCTCTTCACACAGGGCACGGCAGTTCCAGTGTCAATGAACAGTTTCGAAACTCTGTAGGACGAATGCCTCCTCACGAGCTAAAACTGAATGAAGGTGCTGTAATTATGCTACTGTGCAATTTTATGCCATCAGAGGGACTCTGCAAAGGAACAAGTTTGACGATTAGGCATCTACAAAGACACATCATAGAGGTCTGTGTAATCGATGGAGCTTAGATACTGTTAGATACTGTTCTTATACCACACATACCTCTCATTCCCTCTGATAGAAATATGCCTTTCAAATTCAAAAGAAGACAGTTACGTATACATTTATGCTTTTCAATGACAATTAATTAGTCACAGGGACCTAGGCCCCCTTCCTGTAAGTGATCAGTGGTGACTATTAATAAGTCACAGGGACCTACGACCACTTCCTGGAAATGTTCATTGGTTATTCTAATGATTAATAAAGGGGACAGAAGTGACCCTATGAAATACCGACCAATATAGAACTTTAAGATATGCTAGAACGGCATGTGTTACGCAGGGAACTGCTAGCGAAAATAGAAACCCTTTGCAGAAAGCTTCTGCAAACCATTGCCTTATTTCCCAACAACTGTTACTATGAAAAAAGAAACTGAAAAAATAGATTATTTTGTCATTTGATAATATATCATCTGCAAATGAGGAAGGTGATGTGGGTGTTGATGTTCATATATTGGTAGAGGCACATCTTATTCTGATTGAGGTTTCACCTACTCTTGGGACATAGATGTGGCAGCTTTGGAGGGTGATAAAGATGAAGAGCTGGCAAGTGATGGAGAGGAAAAGCAACACGAGTAGATATAAAGGGTGGAGGCACAGAACAGTTGCATGCAGTCATTCGATAGGTTAATCGGGAGCAGGTTGTGAGGCTGTGTTTCTCATGGTGGAGATGGTGCCTGTAGGGCAGGAGGCAGTGGCAGCGGCTATTGAAGAATTGTTGCTGAAATGTTGCAATGGATGGCTAATGGCGAGGGGCAGCAAGGCAATCAGGCAGATGCAAGGCCATAGACGTCCAGGAGACAGAGTTGTAAAAGGGAATATGAGATGGAAGGGCAGGGGAAGAGGAAACATGAAGGGTTTGTGAGGGGCAGGAGTATGAGTAATTCAGGGAGGCAGATATAGGGAAGCAGGTGGAACTCCAAGTTGTGTGTTTGAGGAAGCAGGTGGGACGTGAGGAGGCGGATTCAGAGCAGGTGGTGAACATGAGGATGCAGATGAAGCACGGGAGAAGGGGCCGCAGGAGGCGGAATACGAGGCTGAAGCAGGACAAAAGGAGAAAGGTGAGGATACGCATATGGGGAAGGAGAAGGAGGGTCAGGAAGAAGAGGATTGGCAACCAGAGGGGCCGGGGGCATAAGGCTGAATAAGTTGATGCTAGTGGCTCCCATGGTATGGAATGTTTAAGACAGGCTAGATAATGGGATAAACATCATAGTACTGTCATATTAGTTTCTTCAAAGGGCTCCTCCTGTGTGTGGTAGTACTCCAACCTGTCTAAAGTAACGATACGGGCAGTGAAGTGTACATGTGTTTACTAGATCCCCATAAAGAGTGTGCAGCAGGTCAAGAAGAGTTAATGTTATGTACTGGTCACAGCTGCAATGTGTAACCACATTCCGCATTAGAATGAAGCAACATTTTACACCCATGTTGCATCCAATACCCCGCCACATCCGTACTCTCTTCTAGTGATATGATAGGGCATTTATAACGTGCCTACACACAAGTGTTTCAAGGCGCAAAGGATGCACCTGCCAGCATGTCTGAATACGCAGGTCATTCCACACCATGACATGAAGCACTGCAGTGTGAGAAAGAAGTCCTACCACAGACAGTGGCAATGAATGCAGCTATCAGGCCTATGCTAGTTCCCTGCCCATCTCTGGTGAAAACGTTGACTGCACCTTTATACAAAAGCAGCCATTGTGATCGCCTCTTCTGGCACGAAGGCATGCATTGCTTGCATTGTGGGGTAGTGGTCAGCCAGTGGGAGTTGGAGGGCACTGCAATCCAAGATGCTGTAAAGGCTCATCTGTGTGCCCATCACCCGACTACCTCCCACTAAATTGAGCAAGGGTTGGCAAAGACTGACAGTGGCTCTATGATGAAAGAGGCAGAAACTAGCTGTGATTTATCAGGAACACCATGTCAATTATTCACATCAGCAGACATTGCATGACAGGAAGACCCTGGGAAATAGTAGCAGGGATACCCTGAGAAAAAGTAGTGGGGTGACTTTGAGAAATATTTGCAGTTGTAGCTTTTGCAAAGTAGAGAGACCCTGAGAAAAAAGCTATGTCTTTGTCACATTGTTTTAGGGAAAACCTGAAAAAGACTCATTTTTGCAGCACTCTTGTAGCCGAGATAACCTGGAAAATGTTGATGTTGGCACTTCCCATAAGCATAGACAAACAGAATAATTCTCAAGTTGCAAGCTCTTGTGAAGCGGGAGAACCTGCAAAATTCTAAAGTCAGCGTCTCTCAGGTAGCAAAGCAGTCCTGAAAAATGCGCATGTTGGCGACTCCCATATAGCTGAGAGAGACGACAAAGGGATCATGTTGGCATCTCTCATGTGGCAAGGAGAATCTGAAATGCTCTCGGGTTGGTGGCTTCCAAGTAACTGGGAGAATCACAACAGATGTATTGTGGGTGCATCACCTGTAGCAGGGGGGAAACCTCAACAATTCTCAAATTAGTGGTGCTCGTGTAGTGGGGGGAGCCTGACTCGAGGGTGCTCTTTGCCCTGTTGGATGGCGGATCTCCCATACTGAGGTTCTAAAATAGCAGGCTCAGGATCCATGAACTTAATGATAGTATCACAAATGCTAATGGAATCTTGCCCTGACAGTAAAGCCAGCATCAGTAGCCACTGGAGCTATTGCTTTAACAACCACAAGCCATACTAATCAATCCTGACCCACTTGTGTTGGTGTGACTTGAATTGCACGGAAGTCTTCATCATCAGAACAGGCTTAATGGATATGTCTAGGTGTCTTCCCATAGTCCACAGCCATTTCACCAAAATGCCAGGGGTAGCGGAAGTGGCATCCCACGACCCTTGACCTCTGATGATATCACAGGAAGTGATGTCATTTGACCCCAGCCCGAAGTGACATCATGGAAAGCGATGGAAAACTACATTTCATCCCTTGAAAAAACAGGAAATGGCATCGCATATCATTGTTCCTAATTACACTACGAAAAATATGGTTACCATATCACAATAATGT
The DNA here is from genome assembly GCF_040938575.1 of Ambystoma mexicanum. NCBI lineage: Eukaryota > Metazoa > Chordata > Amphibia > Caudata > Ambystomatidae > Ambystoma > Ambystoma mexicanum. The sequence continues at coordinate 829,958,150 of NC_090939.1, forward strand.
GATATACATTTCATACAAGAATGATCACTATTTGTATCATTAATATCAGTGTGTATAGGCCCGTATTAGCAAGATATTGTGAATACAAGCAGAAGTCCAAGGTCAAATGATTATACTGTGGTATTAATAGCACTTATACTTAAGCACTTTATATAGAACAAATATACATACAATATCACACAACCTGTGTTGGTACTCATTTATTGACCTCAGAAGGATGAAAGGCTGAACGGAGGTGTTTAAGAACAGACTAAATCAGTGACTCACCCCCTTAAGTGTGCCTCAAAGAAACTGTTAATGAGCCTACCAATTATTGTTTAGAATTCCAGACAAATTATTTGTTAATCCTATTCTATCTTATTTATGGTCACTGCTCAAAGTGTTATGGTGGAAGCCCTTGTTTTTTTAAGAGGCCTGCACAAGAAAGCCAGTCACTTCAGACACAAAGAGCCACATGGTGCTAGTCATAGCCCAGGAGCTTAAATAAAAATAAAGAAAAGCAGGGGAGACCAGAAGGGTAGCAAAGGAGATTTCAGGGGTCGCAGCAGAGACAACCGGTGGCCCCCAAATGATGTGCCTGTCATAGTCTTCCTCAATGTAGTGATGGATCATTTAAACACAAGTTAATATTCCAACATGGGGCACTGCAGGGCCTTTCGTGTGGTCATATACAATAGCCCCAGCAGCACTACAAATTCAATTAGATTTTACACTAGCAGGAGGGCTGGTTGTGGGTTCTACTGCTACTCTCACAAGTGCTGCTTGTCAGTGGGCCAACTTATTGAACCAGTACTGAATTGGATCATTATCCCCACTCATGAAAATAGGTCAATAAGACATGCATCCTCCATCCAAGCTCATGGATAGCGTATGGTATAGCATCGTTATCCTATAGCATGCTTGGAAAGTCGGCTGAGGCTCTACAACTTTCCATATCTAAGCATGCATACTTATGTTATGTGCAGGAATGGCAGTGAACTCTCAAAACGTTTTTTTCTGGTGCTTTTTTAAAATAAGAACGTGTTATGTGTTAATGAAACTTCACAACATCTCCAATTTTATACAGATCAAGTGGTAAGCTGTTACAAAGTTTAGTTGTTTAGACTGTACTTGATCTGCCATATCCTCTGGATTTTCATACACGAGGGGCAAACATGGAATACTTATAGGAAGATCGTAGTGGGCGACTAGATGTATTACATTTTAGATGTTTCTTTAGATAAATGGGTGCGTTTCCATATAGAGCTTTGTGGGCAATGGTAAGCAATTTAAAAGATATTCTAGATTTAATAGGAAGCCAGTGAAGAGTTTTAAGAGCTGGAGAAACGTGGGCATGTTTAGGAAGGTTCACGACTTTCCGAACTGCAGTGTTTTGAAGTAACTGTAAAGAATGAATAGAGGATTCGTTAGCTCCTGCAAAGAGGGCATTGCAGTTATCTAATCATGCTCCCACAATTGCTCTAGCAATTGTTGCACAGTGGTGCTCTGATAATAAAGGTCTCATATCAGACCACAGTGGTGGTCTGATAATGAAGGTCTCTGATAATAAAGGGCAGGGTGAGCAGGCACCTGCTCACCCTGCCACCCTCCTGCACTGCCTCCAGGCAACCCCTTGCACTAGGGTACTGTATTCTGTCCCCCCTCCCATTTTACTTCTGCAATTATCAGATATACCTTATCTGACTAAACTATCACCTGCCACTTGCTGGCTGCACTACAATGTTTTATTTATTTATTTATTTATTTAGTATTTATTCTGTTCTCTCCTCTGTTCCGCACTTTCCACTCCCCCACTTCCATACAATTTGCCCCTTTTCCCTTTTCCATGCACTTGCACTTTCTTACTGTCACTGGGCATAGTAAGATTGCTATTTTCTTTTTTTTTGTTTCTCCCTTTTTCCCCTCCCTTTTGCCTGGTCGCGCTCTGAAACACTTGTGTACGAGCGCGATAGAAATAAAATATCATTTCTTTTCATCTGCAGCTGAAGATAAACATTATTTGATCACAGGATATGAGAAACCTGTGAAGATATGGAGAGCGGAGAGTCAAGGAGGACTCCAATGGTCTTGGCAGCTTTTGCAGGTCTAATCTTGTGTCTGCCTAAACTGAATTCTGGACAGCATGCCAATATTTTGATATAGGTTTTGGGCGTACTGACAAAAGCTCTGTTTCTGTTTTTTTCTTTATTTAGGCCCAGCCAATTTTCAAACATCCATGTTTCAATGCTTTCAAAGACGTGTTCGATTTTAGTGTGATGAGATTGGAGGTCTCCTTCCGGCTTGATAATGACATGAGTGTCATTACCATAATTTTGGAATTCAACAACTAATTCAGATGCAATGTCATGAATACTCTTGTTGCCCCCGACCCACTGAGGATTCCTCATTAAATTAGGAGGGCATACCTGAGGTTCTCTATCTCTAGCCTTTCACTGAATGCATTATTAGTCACAGATGATGGCTAAGGTGGTGTAGATGACATGATACATGTACTTCCTGATGCTGAAGATGTCGATGCCCTCTTGGTGTGTTGAGCACAGGGGTTGTTGCATTTTCTTCCCGTCTCTGTTTTTCACTCAATTGTATTTTTACCTGCAGCATCAGGGCAGGTTTGGACATTCTACATGTGTGCTGCCAGGTTCTCAGAGTTCTCATCCGCAATATTTGATGGAAAAGCAGTCACTTTCATCTTGAAATGTGAGTTGAGATATCACCTGGGAGGTATTCCGTGTTTTCTTGCATTGTGAGTATCTATTGTTCAAAATGCAACAGCACATCCCTCACCAATTATGCTGTATCCATTTTGTCATCCATGCTATGTGCCTTTATCGGTGGTCGGTCAAAAAAACGAAAAAAAATATCGAATTACCAAAATCTCGAATTTAAAATCTCGAAAAAAAAAATCTCAAATTATTTATTTATTTATTTATATGTATTTGTGGGTTCAGGTAAGTATAAAAAAGGGTAAAATAAAAAAAAATGAAAAAAGGTGGGTTGGGGGGGAACCCCCCATTTCGAAATAAAAACGTATTAAAAAAAAATTCGAGATTTTTTTTTTCGAGATTTTCAATTCGAGATTTTTTTTTCGAGATTTTTTAATTCGGTTTTTTGACTATAAACCGCTTTTATCATGTTCGATAGGTTGAATTCTAGGAGGTACACCCAGAGACGTTTTTATGGGAGGGCAAAGAGGCACTTGCCCAGGGCCCCCACCTTGGAGGTGGCCCCCACAAGGCTGCCTGATCTAAAGTAAGATTCCATTGTTCACAAGACTTAAATAGCACACGCACAAGGTTGTATGGCATGCTGCTGATGCGCTCAACCGCCTGTCTGTTTTGACAAGTACATTCTGCCTTGATCAATTAATCATGTAATGTTTTCTGTGTTCACTGTGCACTGCATAGTTTGTGTGTTCCGAACAGCACAACCTCTGTAGTATTCTTTCCTGATATAAAATTAGGTTGTTTTAGTACATGGTACGAACTGGAAAAGAAAGTGTTCAAATGCAGAAATGCCATAGTTGGCACAAATCCCAGCTTCACCCCTTAAGCGATGTGTGATCCTGGGCATCCCATTTAATCTTTTATTGCCTAACCTCTCAAAATTCCCAGTCCCTAAACCTTTCAAAATTGTCAGCCCTTCAGAGTGATTTCCTTCTCAGGGTATGATCCTCATAAAAGCCTCACTCCTGTTTTCACTGGCTATAGGGTTGCTTCCACTAGTGAGCATTGATATACTGCACACCACAGGCACTTGTTCCCTTGATCTCTAATGGCAACACTATTTGAAAACGGTTCATAGACATAATTTCGAATACAAAATATTCGAAAGTCAAAAAGTCGAAAAAAAACGTCGAAAAAAAAAATTTCGAATTTTTTTTTAATGACGTTTTTTTTTCGAAATGGGGGGGTTCCCCCCCCAACCCCCCTTTTTTTTTATTTTTACCTATTTTTTTCACAGAAACTAGAGCCCAAAAAAAAATATCGAAAAAAAAAACAATTCGACATTTTTTTTTTCGACATTTTTGATTCGACTTTTTTGACTTTCGAAATTATGTTTTCGAAATTATGACTGGACACCTTTGAAAACCATGTCCCATTTATAATCTCAGTCTGTCTAGATAGAGAACCTTCCTGGTAGCTTCTAGTCTGCATTCGCTATCCCTGCTATGCTATGTTTAGCTTTTTCCTTACTTACAATTGGTCTACTCTATCCATGCTTGAGCACTTTTGCATTCTCTGAGTCAGCTAATGTGAGTTCTCTGGAAAATTCTGGGTTACATGTACCTTTTACATACAGTCCTGCATTACTATTACAGGCTGCATACCTTCCCGGATGCTACTGATAAAAAGTATCCTGTTTCTATAGTAGAAGAGAAGTACCCTCTTTGTAGATTGTTAATGTTGGCCTTCAAATGCTACTTGCTTATCATTCTGATTAGAGCAAGAATGAAGAGGGTAAGGGGACTTAAAGGGAGTAACATGCTTATTTTGGATGCTGCGAGGCAGCATATCGACCTATAGGTTATGATCACGTTGGGGGGAAAGGTGCCACCAGATATTCTTGATCACTCGATTCCTTTGGTTTGGTGGAGGGGGGCCCCAAAGATGTCCATGTCCAGGGCCCCAAAAATGCTTAAGATAGCCCTGGGTAAACTAGCGGCAGTACCTCACTGATTGGTGCAAAGAGAGGCATACAGCTTTGTAGCCTCCCCAAAAGGCTGCAGCATGCAGCTGACATCAGCCTGTGATGCCCCTGTCTTGGCTGAAAGAATGCCCCAAATAATGCTTGCCTGTGATTGTTGCAATAATTGGCGATGGCATCACATTGTTCACTTAACCCATTCGAAATATGCAAAGTAGAATTCCAACGTGGGAAATTGTGGCCTTCATGTTGTGGTGTGGCAACTTGTGTCTCACCTGCAATTTGTACAACATATGTCCTGCACTGTAGGCCTAGCTGAAGACTGAACTGAATTCGAAGTTCATCTTCTGGACCATGGCAATCATTTTTTTCATGGGCTGGTAACTACTGCTTAACCGTGAAGGGCCTACACAAAGCAAGGAGCATGCGTGCAGAGGCCAATTCATAGGGCCATAATGATATTAAATCCATTGTCAGCGGGTACAAAGTCTACCTGAAGGTGGCAGGAGCTTAGCCACTGTGCCACCTCTTTCTTCCATCTTCTCCTAGAGGTCAACTCCCCTGTGGCCTCCACCATCAAATCCTTGTATTCCCCAATTGGCCTGGTGCAGATCTGTATGCACCTGAAGCCCACATGAACTACTTCTCGTCCACGGGGCTTCTTGACTTAGAGCAGAAGGGGTGGCCACCCAGGGTGCGTTAACAATAGTGTGGCCAGTGCTCGTCAGCTGGTCGATGTGTCTATGGTGAAGTGGATGTTCCTGCCCTCAGGCTGATCTAGTGCCTGTCCCACTGCAACATATATCTCTTCCCACAACTATGATGCAGTCTTGCATGAAAAGCAAAGTGGACTGTGAATCTTTCAGTGATGATCAGCTTTACTTATAAATCAGTGGAAATTGGGGTATTCAACAAAAGGAAATATAGCAAGAGGTCCATAGACAACCTTGCGGCTAGGTCAGCATGGAGCAAACACACATTGTCAGGTAACCAGTCATTTATTTGTCCATGGCTAGATTCCCCAACCACACTGACCTTGAGTTCAGGGCTATCCTTGCAGGAAGCAGAGCTGGAGCTTGATGCTCGCTCTCACAGAAGCAAGGTTTTCTGGGTTGATGGTGATTGACTGCTGGGGAAAGGGCTTCAGATGGATACTTGTGGCTTCATCCAATTACTTTGCATGGTGCCACATGGTATGGGAGCACACAGATGTGATCCCAGACTTCACGTGGCACACAGTTTTATTGAAAAGATTGACAATGGTGAGATGCTGCTGATATTTCTACTGATAGAAGAAAAAAACTGCACCTTGAATTTGAGTAGTGGGCAAAGAGACGTGTCATATAATGCTCAGTGAAAAATTATATTGCTGGTGGTCGAAGGCTGTTATAGATTACATCGGTGTTCAGGCGTCTCAAGACCACTCAGTGCCACAGCTTGTTTGTTTCTCTCGTATGAGTTGCCACCATGGGGCTTAACCAGTCTTCTCCTGCACTGGTTCTGACATTTTATATCTAATCAGTTAACCCAGTGCTTTTTCTGTTTCTCCTCCTGCTCAAACCAGTACCCACATCACTTTGTGCTTTATTGGAATCATGTGTTCCTTGAGATAGTTATGATAAACATAGCCTTTCAAGGTCTTGATTGCCAGATTAAATACCTCTTTGTGCTGCTTCAGGATATCATGGTGATCGCACAGGACAAGGTTGCAGTGTTTTGTGCCGCAGGACCATAGGAGACGCTGGTCGTTTGATACGTTGCATGTTGCGCTACATCCATGCATTGGCTCCTTTAAAAACCAAGGATCAGATCCCTGCAGCAAATCCCACAAAGGACAAGGCTGCGTTGTTGTGCGCCACATGACCGCAGGAGACGCTGGATGTTTGATATGTCGCACGTTGCGCTATGTCCACGGAGCGTATCCTTTAAAAACCAAGGATCAGACCATCTGTGGCAAAGACCACGCAGGACAAGGCCGCAGTGTGGTGCGCCACAGGACCACAGGAGACGCTGGATGTTTGATACATCACATGTTGTGGTATGTCCACGCAGCATATGCTTTAGAAACCGAGGAGCGGATCTTTTGCGGCAAAGGCCGTGCAGAACAAGGCCGTAGTGTTGTGCACCACAGCACTGCAGGAGAGGCTGGCCATTTCATACGTCGCACGTTGAACTACGCCCATGCAGCATATCCTTTACAAACCGTGGATCGGACCCTCTGCGGCAAAGCCCACACAGAACAAGGTCAGCAGTGTTGTGCACCACAGAACGGCAGGAAACCCTTGCCGTTTGATACATTGCACATTGCGCTACTTCAACACAGCATATCCTTTAAAAAACGAGGATCAGACCCTCTGCGGAAAAGCCTGTGCAGGACAAGGCTGCGTTGTTGTGCGTTGCAGGTGTTTGGCGACAAAGGGGTAGTGATGCAGAGTGCGAGTATTCTATGCAGCCATCCACCAGCAGTGACCAGAAGGTGTAGCGGTGCAGAGTGCAAGTACACTCCACAGCCATCAACCAGCAGTGACCAGGAGGAGAAGCGGTGCAGAGTACGCTGTGCAGTTGTCGACCAGCAGCGGCCATAATGTAAGTAAGGTATGGGCAGTGAGAGCAAGCACTACTGCTCTCGACTGAACTGCCTGGCCTTTTTGCGTACTTCCACCTATATGCCTGACGTACCGTTTATATCTCTGCGCAACCTTAGGCTTCCCCTCCTTTGCGGATAGCAGTACATTGTGTTTTCTGACTCCTTACTGTGTCCCTAGTCTGCAGTTGCTAACTGTTATGTCTAGGTCTGTTTCCCCCCTTATGTTCTTACTCCTATGACATTGACACTGTTTTACTATAACCACTAGGCTCTCTCCCACCTCTAGTTCCCCATTGCACTGTTGTTACTGTTGTGACTGTGCGTTGCTGTTCCACTAGGCTTTCCCCCCCTCACTAGGTCCCCATTTGACTGTTGTTACTGTGTCTATGCTGCTCCACTAGGCTCCCTCCCACTCTCTTGGTCTCCATTCCACTGTTGTTACTGTTGTTGCTGTTTCTTGGCTCTCCCACTAGGCGTTCTCACTCTCCATAGGCCCCCATTCCAATCTACTATGATTTACTGATGTTACTGTGTCTCTTCTGTTCCACAAGGCACTCTCCTATTCTTTAGGTCCCCAATTCACTGGTCAATGCTGTTACTGTGCCTCGCTCCCCCTTGTTGTTTGCCCTGCCTTGCTTCTTCTTGTATTTCCCTACTGTTGCATTCCCCCTGTAAGACTCCCCACCCTGCTCCTGCACATCCAGTGGTCCCCTCCTTCTCTCTCACCACCACCAACTCTATCACCTTCCCCAGATTTCCTCCTCACACCCCCTGTGGTGCTCTCCATTTCTCCCATCTTCTCTAACTGCTACTTTATCGACTATCCTATCCCTATCACCAAGTCTGGAAGGAAAAAGTTCAAGAGTGATATCCTGGTCTCCAACCCAGGTCTCCCTATCACTGATACCTACATTAGTGCTGCCTCTAAACAGACTCTCACGACATCCTCTTTTTCATTCCGTCTTCTAACCTATTGACCCCTCATATGGTCTCTGTTATCTCTCCTATCTCTTCCTCTCCCATTAATGGTGGCACCCGGTGGGTGGCTTCCTTCCATTCCTCCAAAACCATCATTAATGTCTATCTGAATGGGATCCTCTTGGTCCATGGTCCTCAGTCAAATCTCCTCCTTTTCGATAGGTGCTTCCTGCGTCTTATCAACTTCCTCTCTTCCCCTGCTACTCTTTTTAACACCTCTATGGCTCCTTTGCCACCTCCCTCCTTCAACTCTCGGCACCTAACTTCTTCTTGTCTCTAACCCCCATCCCACCTCCATCTACTGCCTCTGCCCACTCTAGGGCCCCACTTCAACCTCTGCTGGGTATACCTCCCTCCTGTACCCCACCCCCAAAGTCTTTCAAATGTGGCAACCTGCTCCACATCGCTACTCTCAACTCTCGCTCTGCTGTCAAACACCCCTCTGATATATGCCGCCTCCTTGAAGACCTTGACCTGGATGTCCTCGCTCTCACTGAGAAATGGTTTATGGCCAGCTCTGTCACAAGTTTTGACACCCTCCTATCAGAGGGCTACAAGATCCTCTCTGTGCCCAGAACCTACCGGCCTGGAAGTGGAGTGGCCATGATCTTTCTGGAGTGGGTCCCTGCTTCTGTCATTCCTACACAGACCTACTCCTCCTTTCAATGCCTGGTCTGCAGGCTCTTTATCTCTCCCGGCCTCTCTCTCTGACTGTGAACAGCATCTACAGGCCACCTGACCAGGTTGCGCTCTTCCTCTCAGGGTGGGCTGACCTCTCCTCTTCTCTCCTTGCCTCTATCTCACAACTTCTCCTCCTCTGAGACCTCAACATCCACCTTCTAATCCCTCTTCTGGGCTCTTACGCAACCTCTGCAACACTCTCTGTCCGTTCTACCCTCTGGTCTGACACACTCTGCCAGACACACTTTGGAAGTTCTCATCTGCTCAGACATTACCTCTCTAACCCTCTCACCAAGGTCCACTTTCTGCTTTCCTCTCATGTGAAATTCTCTTTCCCTCAGGCAAAGCCCGCCCGCACTGCCACCTACCTTCTCGGACATTGGCCCTTGAAGCGTGTGTCAGTGGATGCTTTTGCCTTTACTTTCTCTGCTCTTCCTATTCCTGCAGCTGACTCACACTCTGACACAACACTCTCTAAACTGCATCTTTCTATCTCCAACATTTTAGACATCCTTGCCCCTGTCATGAGAATCAATCTGAAGCCCACCCCCAAGTGCAATTCTTGGTATGACTAAGACCTTGCCACCCTGAAACGCAAGTGCAGGGTGGCTGAGAGGAAGTGGATGGATACTGGTGGATTTGACAAACTGTCCTGCCACCTGCTCCAAAGTCAATACAGACTCTTTGAAGAAAAAAGAAAGTCCACATCCAAGCCTGCATCTCTGTGACCTCCAACAACACGGCCAAACTCTTTAAAATCTGCAAGAAGCTGGCCAATCCTTCTGCAGTCTCCACCTCTCCGGGTTCCCTCCCAGGCCCTTGGTACGGCTCTGGCTTCCCACTTCACCACTGAAACTCAGGACATCCTGTCCTCCCTCTCCTCTTCCTCTCCCTCTACCTCTCACAGATCCCCTCTGGCCGCCTCTCCTCCTTTCTCCTCTTTCTCTCTGACAACACCTGACAATGTTTCCAGTCAAATCCGATCTATGAAAGTGTCATCCAAACAGGTGCTCCCTGCTCTTCAAGAACCATTAAGGACCAAATTGACACCCTTGCTCCAGCCTGGGCCGATTTTTGCAATCACTCCTTTGCTATGGATCTTTCTCTTCTCTCCTCAAGCACTCCCTTGTGCACCACCTTCTTAAAAAGCCTTCTGCCGATCCTACCTGTCTGGGAAACTATCACCCGATCTCTATCACTCCTTTCCTGGGCAAACTCCTGGACAAGCTGACCATCTCCCTGCTTACATTCCACACTGAATCTGTTTGTTGTTTCCATGACCACCAGGCTGGTGGCTTCAGAGCAGCCACAGGCACAGAAACTGTTCGCTTGAACACCCGTGAAGATCTGCTCTCTAATCTTGTCTCCAGCCTTCCTTCTGTCCTCATCCTACTTGACCTTTGCTCTGCTTTTGATATGGTCAATCACGCCATCCTTATCTATCGACTCTGTGAGAACCTGGGCATCACAGTTCAGGCCCTGGAGTAGTTGACCTCCTTCCTCCTGGACCTACCCTACCAGGTCCAACTTGGGTCCTTTCTCTCTACCACTGCTCTCTCCACATGTGGTGTTCCCCAGAGCTATATCCTCTCATTCTCATTCTGGCTCTTTAATGTCTACTTGGCCCCTTTGGCCCACCTGATCTCTACCTTCTCCTCTAACTTTCAGTGTTATGCGGATGACACTCAGCCCTCTTTCAGGCTTCCCTCAGTCTCCTCTTCTCTCTCGCTCATTCCTGACTGTCTATCTGTGATTCAGGATTGGTGCACCTGCAACAATCTCTGCCTTAATGCTAGTAAGATGGATCTCCTTCTCATTGGGACCCCTGCTCCTGCTTTCCCTCTCTCACTCTGGCCACCCTCCTTGGGCCCACTTCCTTTGCCTTCCTGTGAGGCAAAAAACCTTGGTGTCATCTTCACCTCCACTCTCTTCTTCTCTGCTGGCATCATGGACCTTGCCAAGAAGGCCCACTACCAGCTGCACCTCCTCAGGGGTATTCTTCCTTTTCTCACTTTCCCCCAGAAGCTCACTGTCTCCAGAGCCCTGGTTCTCTCTAGGCTGGACGACTGCAACAGCCTCTTTCTCAATCTGCCTTCCTCTTCTCTCCACCCTCTACAACTAATCCAGAGCAGGACTGCAAGGCTTATCCTTGGCCTCGAGCCCAGGGACTGTATCTCTCCAAACCTGAACTCTCTTCACTGGCTCCCGGTGGCTGCAAGGATCAAGTGCAAGACCGTTTGCATCATCCACAAGGTTTTTTGGGGGCGGTGCCTGTACTACATCCAACTCGCTCTTCAAAAATATCTCCCTTCTTGAGCCCTTCACTCAGCTACTTCCAACTCTCTGAGGATCAGACGCTTCTCCAGGCAGAGAGTGGGGGGGGGGGGGCGGTTAGATCTCTCCCCTCTGCAGGTGTCTCCATATGGAATGGCCTCCCTGCCCCTCTCAAACTTGAGCCGGATCACCTGAATTTCCAGAAGCAGCCCAAGACCATCCTTTTCTCCTCTGCTTTCTCTCTCTCCCTCCCCTGCTTACCTACCGGTTTGCTGGCCTGCTGGTTGCTTGGCTACCCGCAGAGTCTCACTGGGCACCAGACTCCTCTATGATCAGTCCCCACTGCATTGCCTCCAGGCCTGCCGCGCACTTAGGGGCTGTAACTGTAACTTCTACAGTCCCACGCCTCCTTGCATGTACCCAGAGCCGCAGTGACCTCGCTGCACTTACTCAGAACAATGCTGCCCTGAGTGCACTTCCCCCTTCCCTCTCCCTAGCACTTCACCCCTCTCCCTTCCCTTCCCCCTGCACTTTGCGTTGTCGCACTTGCACAATCTGAATGACACAGGGCCTATTCAGATTGTTTGTCTTGTCCTCCCTCTGTCTTCTCTCCCTTGTCTTGTTGTGCCTAGAAACACTTGTGTACACGCGCGTTATAGATGACATATATCATATCATATCCCTCAACTTCACTGCCATCACCTGTTCTCCTGCATTGAGGTTGTCCTTTATTTTCGAACTAGCTTGATTGTGCCATCCTAGCAACGCACTCCCTTGCTCGGTGATGTAGGCCTCCCCGTTTGTCTTCACATCCTATCAGCTTGGTTTTATGGAATCCATACTGCCTGAATCTGCTAATATTCGAAGTCACCTTCCACACACAATCACTTTACAGTGGGGAATTGTTTGTTTTCTTGGCTTGTGCCTCACTTCTCCAGCTTAGCTTAGCCCCATTTGTCTGTGCGGATGTTAGGTACCAAGTGACACAAGTGTGAGGTGTGTGATGGAGATAATCAACTTAGGTGAGTGAACACCTCAGGGAACCCCCTTAGTGGTCTCTTGTGAATACAGGGACCAACATATTCAATCATAGAAACCCTGCAAAGCATACCACGTTGAACTAACACAGGCGTAGAGAATTATCCTGTTACTGTGGAAAATCTCAAAGCACGATGGTGGCGCATATTGGGTTTTGTACAGGAAAGTGTTTATGCTGATCTTACAGTGAATTAAAAGATTCTGTGTGACCGGCTTTCACCTGATTCTGGTGGTCTCCAGTGCCCTGACATGCTCTTAAGGCAACACAAAATCTCAATTGGCGTGCGTCACATAAAAGTCGAACTTGTTATATTCACCTTTGATGCCTTTATATAATAAGAAGTGCTGTTATATGTACTGCCGATGAGTAACTTGTAACATTTATGGGATTTAACTTTTTATTTTACATGAATAATCCAATAAACACATAGCCAATCAATACAATATAAATAAGCAACGTATCACAACCAATTTAAAAATAACCAACAGCGTATTAAAAATAGAACCGGTTGAAGAAGAAGAGAGAAAAAAAGGAAAGGAAAGAGAGAACTATTGAAGTACATGAAAGGGCTACCATCGAAGAAAAAAACATTTGAGATTTCTATTGGCTTCCATATCTCATGAAACGTGGGAGTTGAACACTCCCTTGTGGGTTTAGCCACTGGCTTCAACCGTCATCGCTCCTCAGCTAGTGAGATTTCATGCTGCGCCACTCCAGGTTCCTTTTCTGTCAGTCACGCGCCACGCACTTCACTTGTGATAATGCATCGGAGTGTGAGATGTCGCAGGTTTCGCGGGAATGATGTGCCTGAAAGTGGCACTTCAGCCCCAGGAAGAGCGCAGCAAAGAAAGCTCCTGGAAAGGCCCGGTAATCGTGGAAAGATTCTGAGCAATAATTTATTGGGATCACCGGATTCCTTTTAACTGTAAAACGAAAGCGCATAAAGGCTTGCAATAATAGGATGAACATAGTGAGATATTTTCATGCGATGGAACAGTCCTTTTATTTATTTAATTTTTTATTTGCATTATTAACAGCGCAATACCATAGGCCGGTGCCAACGGGGAGCTGTACAGACATATGAAACAATGTTTTAATGTATGTACAGAAGACTAGCAACAGATCAATGAAAGATAACATAATAAACACGTTAATCATGTAATATATGTTAAAATAATAACAAAAGTAGCTATGGGGGAGTCCAGGAATCCCATTTTGCCTGCCCAACTAGAGGGATTCTTAAGCCTACTGCTGTAGCGACAGCTTAGAATGCACCCCGGTTGATCCAGGTGAAGTGAAGTCCTCCATTTTGTAGCACACCAACGTGTCATGCTTTAAAAAACCTACATTGCATGAACATTACAATATGATGGAAGTGTTCACAGAAAACACGTGACCTCAGCTTCCCCCAATACACGGTACAGCAGGCTGAGGGAATGTTTTTTGTGCTTAGGTGGAAAACATTGAATGCACATCACTCAATAAGGAGCACTGGTGCCCTCATTGGCCCCCACTTTTTTCATCTCATCACCCATAACCAGACCATATGGAATGCGTATGTTCTGAAAGTGGCTTCCTAACTTCATCACACCAGGACATGACTAATAACTGATGTACAGTTTTCTATAGACATCATGAAACAACACAGTAAGCCTGATCCTACTAAACCGATTCCAATAATTGGGTGTCTTGAGAGTCCGCGCGATATTCCGCAGCACGCTGAACTCATTGACAAATTTGCAGGCTGGCTCTGTAGGCCAATCAAAACTACCAGACCTCATGGAGAGATTTGACAGGCCCATCACAGCCCTAGAATCGCTAAAGAGATTAGAGTGGCCCTTTAAAAGGCTCAGCTCACTTCCTGATTCTTTGTGGGTGGCGCCTCGCTACTAGAGGGAGAAACAGGGCTACCCCACGCGAGGCGATAGGAGGAGAGCATGTGATGTAGTCATTCAGACCTTTTCTGTGTTATTCTCATTTTTGATTCTCTGTGGCGTGATTTTATTTGGGCAGATTGTCAAAAGGCAACCACTTTGATGCTGGGAGTGCATGTCACCCATAAACCTTTGCCTATAAAGGGGTTTCCAACCACTCCTTTGAATCATCTAGGGAATCTTCTTGAAACATCTTTGGATCATCACTTGAAATGATTTTACTAGACCCTGCTGAGAGAGTAGTCCTTTCTAAAGTTCTCCATTTATGAGATGCAAGCAGGTGCTCCAAAGTAGAGACCAGCTTGGTCCCCTAACCATCCCTCGGGACCATTGGGGGTGATCTGCTGCTGGAACAGGTCATGCCTCTCTGCCAACCACAGCCATACCCAGGACCTCACCGTGTTGGAGGACCATGCAGTTGTGTGCCAGCCTCTCCTTTGTTTGGGAACCAGACACCCATCTTCTCCCAGAGTCCCTGGATTTGTACTCACAGCAACCTAGGAAGTGGCCTACTGCTGGAGCGAGACCATCTCTCTGCTAGCCACAGCAGTACCCAGGACATCTGCAGTTGTGTGCCAGCCTCCCCGTGCTTGGTTTTGCTCTCTCCCGATCTTCACACAGTACCATGAAGTCTGGTTCAGCACTGCTGGACCACCATGAACTGCAAAGAGGTACTATTGGCTGCTAATTGCCTTCTCGTTCCATTAACAAGCCAGAGAGACTGGTTAGGTCACTTTGAACCCTTTCTGCTCAGAAATTCATATCCTTCTTCAAGAACATTGTTGCTTTTGCTGAACTTTCACCCCAGTTTCATTACCCAGAGTGCTTCATCTACTATCTATCCTTATTCTGCGTCCTTTCCCCAGGGCTGGGTTTTGTGTAGTGTTTTTCTAGTTAGTTATTATTGTACATTGTGGGTTTAATTAAAATGTATATATTGTTATAGAACCTTGATTGGACATTCCTTTATTTTGGACTGTTCTACCTCCCTGTTTGGGTTGCTACTCCACCAAATTCACATCCATTTTAAGAATATAGCCTTTCCTCAGCCCACATTACCACAAAATGCAAAGGAGGTATATCTCTTGATTGTGCCTGTTTTACCTTTAAATTGTGTTGGCTCTTGCTTTGTTGAAGTGCGAGGGCTTAGTGGACATTTTAACCTCTACTCATCCTTGTACTCCTGCCGGGCAGATATTAACTCGTCACAATGTCACACTCAGTTACATCCATTAAATATAATATTTTGGATATCAGTCATCACAAAAATATGGTACACTTATTCACAGCCACTGAATGCAATATCATGCTCCAAACAATTCTATAATTTTCTCTGGGTAGATAGCTCAGGGGCAATGCATTTGTCTTGGAAGCAAGAAAAAAGAGAGCATCACAGGTCCAAAACCTGCTCCGCGCTTACAGGCAGGTCTCCTGCATTGTGCGTGATATACAAGCTCAATGGGCCTCATTACGAGTTGGGTGCAAAGGGATACCAGGCACCGGTAAGGACACCGGTGCCGGTAATCCCTTTGCGCCCTATTCCGAGTTTCCTTAGCGGGTCCCTTCCTTAACGCCTGGTTTTACCAGGCGTTATGGACGGAACCCGTTAAGGAAAATCAGAGCCAATAACGGTACAGCAATTTGCAGTACCGGTATTGGCGCCTTCCCCCTTCCCATTGAGCCCTATGGGGGCTCAAATGGGAATGGGGAATGGCTTTTACAATGGGGACTTACCGGTCCCGCCAAGGTCGGACTGGACCGGTAAGTCCTCATTGAACGGGACCGGACATGGTCCCGTTATTGGTGGTAGTCATGCCGCTAATAGCACCATGACTACCGCCAAACTCGGAATGAGGACCAAATTCTTTTATTTTTCTTCACTAGCATTTTATCCTCGAACAGAAAAGGAGGCATTGAATGACAGGCAATCTCATCCTATCCAACACTCCTATTATGTTCCCTATCAATATTCCAGATCTCTCAAGTTTCTCCACTCCATTCATGAGAAAGACATCCAGTCCTATTTCTTTCTTGGAATTCTGTGACTTGTAGTTCTGTCTTTTCCATTTCAAATGTAGGACTACAATTCCCAGAATTTCAAGAAACAATTGTACTTAATGGCTTTCTCATGCAGGGAATGGGGAATCTAAAGGATATGTTATCTTTCCTCAGTCATCACAACAACATTTAATGTAATCGACTCTCTCCAAACTGCTCTAGGATTATTTTTCTTTGCTAATATCGTCTCATCACAAAGATTAGTTACTCATTTACAGCCACTAATGTAACCCTAGCCACTATACAATTCTTTGATTTTCTCTTTGCTGCAGCTCTTTCTCAGTTGTCACAAAGGAGTAGCGCACGTATTTGCTGCCCCCATACAATTTTATGATTGTTTTTCACTATTATTTTGTCTCATCACAAAAAGATGACTACCTCAGATTCAATGAATGTAATTTCTACCTCAAAACAATTCTGGGATATTATGTGAAGCAAGGCTGTCATGGAGATTCTCTCCTCCCTATTAGTCACAAAATGATGGTTTATCTTACTTTAGGTGTGTACCTCTCGCTCACCAAAATTCTATTTCAATTTTCAACCTCTTCCTCATCTGCTCCAAAAATCTCCTATCTAAGCCGCTGCCGACAAGACCGACCATGATCTTCAAGTGCACATGCCTTATTTAAACCTTGGAGGCCGTACTTGCCTGAATATTCAAGGAAGTTCATGAAAGTTCTGGATTGGCCGAATTGACTGAATATTGGGTGCTTGGAATTTGGTTTGCCATGATAGTATGGCAGATATGATATGATATGGCATTTATAACACGCCTATATACAAGTGTTTCAAGGCGTGACGAGGCAAGGGAGGACGGACAACGATCTTACTATGCCAGGTGTCATTCGGACCGCGCAGGTGCGTGGGAAGGGGGAAGGGACAGTGCTGTACATGGGAAGATGATAACAGTAAGTAAGTAAACGCCCAGCAAGTGGCAAGTGCATTGGTAAGTGTGGGCATCAGGTGTCAAGGGCTGGGAGGGGCACTGTAGGGTTACAGAAACAGTCCCCAAGTGCGGGGGATGGCATGTGGGCAGTGCAGGTGTCTGACGCAGGCGGGTGAAGCATCCTCCATTGTATCTGCTGGTGATGTGCTAACCCAAGGTTATGTGCCACTCGCCTGCATCCTTCCCCTCGCTGCCATTTAAGTGGCAGGTCTTTGGTTCCTTTTTCTCTCCATTTCCTATTGGTACCAACCAACTGCTTACCATAGACTCCCTGACGAGCGATATCCCTATTGACTTGCTCCTCTGTTTGCTTGGCCTCTTGCTGTGATTGCGCTCATGGCTGTGGTTGTCTTTTCCTTTTCTTGCAGTTGCAGGGGATACTCCCCTACTATGAATACTCACAAAGACCACACTTTCCTGGATAGCCTTTGCTGGTGCACCAGAGAACCTGTTTCATCAGTGGTCCCAACAAAATCAACAGACTTAGGTGCTCCACAATCCAAATAATAAAGAACGCATTTCTAAAGCACCTACTCGGCCTACCAACAGGTGCACCCTCTGTCTGGTGGCCCTTAAAGCTGGACTAACAGAAATTAAATATGTCATTATGCTACAGCCTGTGCTATACTGATAAAAAATCTGGAATACGAGGTGCTTTCACTTTACAGGGAAGGCCTGGAGGAGGTGCTGCACAGACCTGGAGGAAAGTCACTGCTGTGGCTTAAGCATTTCAAGACTATGCTAAAAAATATTGGTCTTGAAGATCTGTGGGAAGGTCCTACCAAGTTTGTTATTAAATACAAAAGCAGCACCAAGAACCATTTTAATGAATGAAAAGACCATTGGAATCCAGAGGCAGAAGGGACAGAGGACAACAGGAAGCCAGGGATGATGCAGCAGTGAAACGCGAACCATTGAAGTGCCACAGGTGCGCCAGCACAAGCCACTTAGCCAACAGCAGAGAATGCCGGCAAGGAGTAAAGAATGTTCAAAATGCAGAAGGTGTGGACACTTCGCATCAGTGTGCACGTGGAGAGTGCAGAAAACGGTGACATTAATTCAGAGCAAAGAAAGCAGGTGAGGCCTACTCAGAGGAAGAAGCATGAGCCACAGTTCTCATGGTGAATGGCGGCACGAGTTAGAGAGAAAAGCCCCACTGCACCATCAAAGTTAATGGTCATGAAACAAGAGTGATGGCAGACTCAGGTTCCTACCTCACCATACTGCCCTTAAATTTGTACAAAAGCATGGTGGGAAGAAGAAGAGTAGAAGCATACGAAACGAACGTCAGTCCCACGGTGTATGGAGGCGCCAGCATAAATCTTTTGGGGTATGTCAGAGCGACAGTAGAATTCAAGGACAGAGTCAGCAGAATAAAAGTGTATCTGGCAGAAAATGGACCACCAGTGTTAGGCTGGGATGACCAAGCAAAACTGCAAATCAGGCTCGACCCCAACATGGAGGATGAGGTGTTGTCCATAAACAAGAATTGCACCTCAATAAGCAAGAAGAATTTCTGTAATTGTTTTCAGAAATGCCCGGCCGCATCAAAAACTATGTGCACAAGATAAAACTGAAACAAGGAGCAGTACCAGTCAAGCATAGAGTGAGACCAGTGCCGGCAACGGAGAGAGTTTCACTACAAGAAAAGGTCAACAAGATGTTGTCGGAAGGAACCATAGAGACAGTAGAGTCATCTGAATGGCTCAGCCCGGTGGTTCTTATAAAGAAACAGCATACCGGCGACTTGCATATTTGCATCAATTTGCGCAGCCTAAATCTGGAGGTGGTGGCAGACAGTTATCCATTACTGAGTATAAACAAACTGATCTTGCTCATGAAAGAGGCTAAAATATTCTCAAAATTAGACATGAGGGATGCCTAACACCAAATCACTTTACATCGAGAATCCAGACCCCTCACGGCATTCATAACCCCATTTGGAACGTATCAATTCACCAGAATAGCATTTGGGGGGTCCTTGGCGGCCTCTGCGTTTCAGCGCATGATGGACTCTCTCTTGAAGAACATTGGAAACGTTTGTTACTTCCAGGATGATATTTTAATATACGCAGAAGATGCAGAGACACATGACACATCTCCGCGAAGTGTTGGCAAAACTGCAGGAAGCAGGAGTGTGACTACGATACAACAAATTTGTACTGCAGGCAGATGAAGTAGAATACCTGGGATATACCATATCCAAGGCAGGTATCAGTCCCAAGAAAGACTTACTTCAAGCAATCGTTAAGGCACCTCCCCCAACGAGCAAAGAAGAGCTGAGATAATTATTGGGACTATCAGAATACTATGCAAAATTAGTACGGAACTTCTCAGAGACCACTGCTCCCATGAGAAAATTACTCAAGAAAAGCGCAGAGTACCACTGGGATGCAGAACAAACCAGAGCATTTAAAGATGTCAAAGAAGGAATAATGCATGCGCCCTGCTTGCAACCTTTCAGTCCCCAATGGAAGGCCATGATTACCGCGGATGCCAGTGCATACGGTATACAAGCAACGCTCAGGCAAAAGAAGGGCAATGAAGAACACATTGTCGCCTTTGCATCTAAGGCCCTCTCATAATCAGAAAAAAATTACTCCACCATTGAAAAGGAGATGTTAGCATGTGCATGGGCCGTGGATTACTTCCGCACATACATATGGAGTACATAATTTCGGCTGGTTAACGATCACAAACCCCTAGTGCACCTATTGAGCCTGGGAGGAACCCGCACAGCGACACCATGGCTTGCTCGCATTGCCGCCAAGCTGCAAGAATACACATACGAAATACAGCACATTGTGGGATGGAAAAATGCCCAAGCGGACTGCATGTCCAGACTCCTGCAGCGCAAAGATAAGGAAACCAGCTTTCTACAAGACTAATGCATCTTCGCAACACTCACGGACTAAAGAGCAGGAAATTCCTTGAAGTGAGCGAGAGACACTGGATAGAAGAAGCAGCCAAAGATGACACCACAACAAAAATCACAGAGTGAGTCAGAAAAGGGTGGCCCGATGAGAGGTCCATTCCAGAAGGGTTGCGTCCCTACTGGAAAGTGTCAGATGAAATATTTGAAAATGGAGGGATGCTCATGAGAGGCGACCAAGTGATTCCACCTATAGCCATGAGACGAACCAACATATGCAGAGCTCACGCCGGTCATCTTGGAAACAACATGACAAGAAGGAGAGTAAGGGAAGCGTATTGGTGGCCAGGCATGGACTTGGAAATAAGGACCATGACAGAGAGGTGTCACGAGTGTGTGAATAATGACAACAGACTCAAAGTCAGGCAGGCGCCACTACAACCCACAGAAGTGCCCGAAGGAGTGTGGAAAAAATTGGGCTTGGACTTTATAGGCCTGCTGGAACTCATGTAATGAGGGCAAGTATGGCATCGTGCGGGTGGACTTTTTATCGAAGTGGGTAGAGGTTGAATTTGTACCCAACATAACCACAACCACAGTGATCCAGTTCCTTAAAAACATTTTTCAGAGGGAAGGATTACCCAGAGAACTAGTCACCGACAATGGAGTGCAACTCATATCCAGAGAGATGGACAGTTTCCTGAAGGAGAACAATATCAGGCAAATTAAAGCAGCTTATATCACCCACGAGCAAATGGGTTGGTGGAATGCACCAACAGATTCATTAAGGGAGTGTTGCAGTTGGCCACATGAGCGAGACTCAACCCGCTCTGTACAGTCAAGGAAGCCATAGCTGCGCATCGCCTCACTCCCAATGGGGTCACAAACATATCGCCATTCCACCTCCTCAGAGGATGCAGGGCAGCCTCTACCCTGGTCCCGTCATGGTTGGCAAGCGTGAGAGAGGATGAAAGGGTTGACATGGAAGAATTGATATGGCAAGTTAAGAAGAGCAAAGAAAACATGAAGAGATATAGCGGTGAAAGGAGAAAGCCCCAACAAAGCACAATCCGAGAATAACTCGTAAAAATTAAAATGGTGCATAGAGATCCAGAGATGGGGTCCAAGTTCAGCAGACCGTTGAAAGTAGTGCAACGAGGGACAAACCATCTATGCATCCAAGACGGCAAGCAGTGGAATTTAGAAAGAGTAGCATTGTACGAAAGGGGGGGCAGAAGTAGAACACAACTCCGAAACATTAGATCAAAGAAGTCAAGAAGAGAGCCTGGCCAAAGAGAACCCGACCATAGGAGAAGAGTCAGGACAGGCAGAGACAGAGGACATAGGGACACCCTCTCAAGTGGAAGCACACATTGTCAGGTAACAAGTCATTTATTTGTCCATGCCTAGATTCCCCCGCCACACTGACCTTGAGTTCAGGGCTATCCTTGCAGGAAGCAAAGCTGGGGATTGATGCTCGCTGGCACAGAAGCAAGGTTTTCTGGGTTGATGGTGATTGACTGCTGGGGAAACAGCTTCAGATGGATACTTGTGGCTTCATCCAATTACTCTGCATGGTGCCATATGGTATGGGAGCACAAATATGTGATCCCAGACTTCACGTGGCACACAGTTTTATTGAAAAGACTGACAATGGTGAGATGCTGCGGATCTTTCTACTGATAGAAGAAAAAAAACTACACCTTGAGTGGTGTGCAAAGACGTGTGATATAATGCTCAGTTAAAAATGATATTGCTGGTGGTCGAAGGCTGTTATAGATTACATTGGTGTTCAGGCGTCTCAAGCCCACTCAATGCCACAGCTTGTTTTTTTCTGTCGTATGAGTTGCCACCATGGGGCTTAATCAGTCTTCTCCTGCACTGGTTCTGACATTTTATATCTAATCAGTTAACGCATTGCTTTTTCTGTTTCTCCTCCTGCTCAAACCAGTACCCACATCACTTTGTGCTGTCTTGGAATCACGTGTTCCTTGAGATAAATATGATGAACATAGCCATTCAAGGTCTTGATTGCCAGATTAAATATCTCTTTCTGATGCTTCAGGATATCATGGTGATTGCACAGGACAAGGTTAGAGTGTTTTGTGCCGCAGGACCATAGGAGACACTGGTCGTTTGATACGTTGCATGTTGCGCTACGTCCATGTAGTGGCTCCTTTAAAAACCAAGGACGGATCCCTCTGCGGCAAAGCCCACACAGGAAAGGCTTCGGTGTTGTGCACCGCATGACCGCACGAGACGCTGGCCATTTGATATGTTGCCCGTTGCGCTATGTCCACACAGCGTATCCTTTAAAAACCAAGGATCGGACCATCTGTGGCAAAGACCACGCAGGACAAGGCCGCAGTGTGGTTTGCCACAGGACCACATGAGATGCTGGACATTTGATACATCACATGTTGCGCCACATCCCCGTAGTGTTGTGCACCACAGGATTGCAGGAGAGGCTGGCCATTTGATACGTTGCACGTTGCATTATGTCCACGCAGCATATCCTTTCAAAATCGTGGATCGGACCCTCTGCGGCAAAGCCCATGCAGGACAAGTCCACAGTGTTGTGCACCACAGAACCGCAGGAGATGTTGGCTGTTTGATACATTGCACATTATGCTACGTCAACACAGCATATCCTTTAAAAAACGAGGATCAGACCCTCTGCGGAAAAGCCTGTGCAGAACAAGGCTGAATTGTTGTGCGTTGCAGGTGTTTGGTGACAAAGGGGTACTGGTGCAGAGTGTGAGTATGCTATGCAGCCATCCACCAGCAGTGACCAGAAGGTGTAGCGGCGCAGAGTGCAAGTACACCTGCAGCCATCAACCAGCAGTGACCGGAAGGAGTAGCGTTGCAGAGTACGCTGTGCAGTTGTCTACCAGCAGCGGCCATAATGTAAGTAAGGTATGGGCAGTGAGAGCAGGCACTACTGCTCTCGACTGAACTGGCCTTTTTGCGTACTTCCACCTATCTGACTTACCGTTCTATATCTCTGCGCAACCTTAGACTTCACCTCCTTTGCGGATAGCCGTACATTATGTTTTCTGACTCCTTACTGTGTCCCTAGTCTGCAGTTGCTAACTGTTATGTCTAGGTCTGTTCCTCCCCTTATGTTCTTACCCCATGACATTGTTGCTACTGTTTTACTGTATCCACTAGGCTCTCTCCCACCTCTAGTTCCCCATTGCACTGTTGTTACTGTTGTGACTGTGCATTGCTGTTCCACTAGGCTTTCCCCCACTCTCTAGGTCCCCATTCGACAGTTGTTACTGTGTCTATGCCACTCCACTAGGCTCCCTCCCATTCTCTAGGTCTCCATTCCACTGTTGTTACTGTTGTTGCTGTTTCTTGGCTCTCCCACTAGGCGTTCTCCCTCTCCATAGGCCCCTATTCCATTCTACTATGATTTACTGATGTTACTTTGTCTCTGCTGTCCCACAAGGCTCTCTCCCACTCTCTAGGTCACCAATTCACTGGTCACTGCTGTTACTGTGCCTCGCTCCCCCTTGTTGTTTGCTCTGCCTTGCTTCTTGTTGTGTTGCCCTACTGTTTCATTCCCCCTGTAAGACTCTGTTACCCTGCTCCTGCACATCCTGTGGCCCCCTCCTTCTCTCTCACCTCCCCCAACTCTATCACCTCCTCCAGATTTCCTCCTCACACCCCCTTGGTGCTTTCCATTTCTCCCATCTTCTCTAACTGCTACTGTTTCGACTATCCTATCCCTCTCACCAAGTCTTTAAGGAAAAAGTTCAAGAGGGATATCCTGGTCTCCAATCCAGGTCTCCCTGTCGCTGATACCTACATTAGGGCTCCCTCCAAACAGACTCTCACCAACATCCCCTTTGTCATTCCGTCTTTTGACCTATTGACCCCTCACATGGTCTCTGTTCTCTCTCCTAACTCCTCCTCTCCCATTAATGGTGGCACCCGTGTGTGGCTTCCTTCCATTCCTCAGAAACCATCATTAATGTCTATCTGAATGGGATCCTCTTGGTCCTCCTCAGTCAAAGCTCCTCCTTTTTGATAGGTGCTTCCTGCGTCTTATCAACTTCCTCTCTTCCCCTGCTATTCTTTTTAACACCTCTCTGGCTCCTTTGCCACCTCCCTCCTTCAACTCTTGGCACCTATCTGCTTCTTTTCTCTGATCCCCATCCCACCTCCATCTACTGCCTCTGCCCACTCTAGGGCCCCACTTCAACCTCTGCTGGGTATACCTCCCTCATGTACCCCACCCCCAAAGTCTTTCAAATGTGGCAACCTGCTCCACATCGCTACTCTCAACTCTCGCTCTGCTGTCATACACCCCTCTGATATCTGCCGCCTCCTTGAAGACCTTGACATGGATGTCCTCGCTCTCACCGAAACATGGTTTATGGCCAGATCTGTCACAAGTTTTGACACCCTCCTATCAGAGGGCTACAAGATCCTCTCTGATCCCAGAACCTACCGGCCTGAAGGTGGAGTGGCCCTGATGTTTCAGGAGTGGGTCCCTGCTTCTGTCACTCCTATGCAGGCCTACTCCTCCTTTCAATGCCTGGTCTGCAGGCTCTCATCTCTCCTGGCCTCTCTCTCTGACTATGAACACCTTCTACAGGCCACCTGACCAGGTTGCGCTCTTCCTCTCAGAGTGTGCTGACCTCTCCTCTTCTCTCCTTGCCTCTACCTCTCAACTTCTCCTCCTTGGAGGCCTCACCATCCACCTGGATGCTTCTAATCCCTCCTCTGGGCTCTTACGGAACCTCTGCGACACTCTCTGTCCATTCTACCCTCTGGTCTGACACACTCTGCCGGACACACACTGGAACTTCTCATCTTCTCAGACATTCCCGTCTCTAACCCTCTCACCAATGTTCTCTCTTGGACTGTTCACTTTCTGCTTTCCTCTCATGTGAAACTCTCTGTCCCTCAGGCAAAGCCCGCCCGCACTGCCACCTACCTTCTCGGACATTCGGCCCTTGAAGCGTGTGTCATTGGATGCTTTTGCCTGTACTTTCTCTGCTCTTCCTACTGCTGCAGCTGACTCAAACTCTGACACAGCACTCTCTAACCTGCATCTTT
Source organism: Ambystoma mexicanum (assembly GCF_040938575.1). NCBI lineage: Eukaryota > Metazoa > Chordata > Amphibia > Caudata > Ambystomatidae > Ambystoma > Ambystoma mexicanum. The sequence goes on from NC_090939.1 coordinate 829,983,233, forward strand.
CTATCTCCAACATTCTAGATATCCTTTCCCCTGTCATGAGAATCAGTCTGAAGCCTACCTCCAAGTGCAATTCTTGGTATGACTACCACCTTGCCACCCTGAAACGCAAGTGCAGGGTGGCTGAGAGGAAGTGGATGGCTACTGGTGCATCTGACAAACTGTCCTGCCACCTGCTCCAAAGGCAATACAGACTCTTTGTCCTGTCCAAGAAGAAAGTCCACATCCAAGCCTGCATCCCTGTGACCTCTAACAACACAGCCAAACTCTTTAAAATCTGCAAGAAGCTGGCCAATCCTTCTGCAGTCTCCACCTCTCCGGATCCCTCCCACGCCCTTGGTACGGCTCTGGCTTCCCACTTCACCAATGAAACTCAGGACATCTTGTCCTCGCTCTCTTATTCCTCTCCCTCTACCTCTCACAGCCCCCCTCTGTCCGCCTCTCCTCCTTTCTCCTCTTTCTCTCTGACAACACCTGACAATGTTTTCAGACAAATCCGATCTATGGAAGTGTCATCCAAACAGGTGCTCCCTGCTCCTCAAGAACCTTCAAGAATCAAACTGACACCCTCGCTCCAGCCTTGGCCGATTTTTGCAATCACTCCTTTGCTACTCGGTCTTTCTCTTCTCTCCTCAAGCACTTCCTTGTGCACCACCTTCTTAAAAAGGCTTCTGCCGATCCTACCTGTCTGGAAAACTATGTACACTTTCCTGGGCAAACTCCTGGACAAGTTGGTCATCGCCCTGCTTACTCTCCACACTGAATCTGTTGATTCCATGACCACCAGTCTGGTGGCTTCAGAGCAGCCACAGGCACGGAAACTGCTCTCCTGAACACCCGTGAAAATCTGCTATCTAATCTTGACTCCAGCCTTCCTACTGTCCTCATTCTACTTGACCTTTCCTCTGCTTTTGACATGGTCAATCACGCCATCCTTATCTATCGACTCTGTGAAAATCCAGGCATCACAGGTCAGGACCTAGAGTGGTTGACCTCCTTCCTCATGGACCTACCCTACCAGGTCCAACTTGGGTTCTTTCTCTCCACCACTGCTCTCTCCACATGTGGTGTTCCCCAACGCTATATCCTCTCACCCTGGCTCTTCAATGTCTTCTTGGCCCCTTTGGCCCATCTGATCTCGACCTACTCCTCTAACTTTCAGCTTTATGCGGATGACACTCAGCTATCTTTCAGGCTTCCCTCAGTCTCCTCTCCTCTCCTCTTTCGCTCATTCTAGACTGTCTATCTGCGATTCAGGATTGGTGTGCCTGCAACGATCTCTGCCTTTATGCAAGTAAAATGGAGATCCTTCTCATTAGGACCCCTGCACCTGCTTTCCTTCTCTCACTCTGGCTGCCCTCCTTGGGCCCTCTTCCTTCGCCTTCCTGTGAGGCAAAAAACCTTGGTGTCATCTTCGCCTCCACTCTCTTCTACTCTGCTCACATCATGGACCTTGCCAAGAAGGCCCACTAGCATCTGCACCTCCTCAGAGGTAATCTTCCTTTTCTCACTTTCCCCCAGAGGCTCACTGTCTCCAGAGCCCTGGTTCTCTCTATGCTGGACTACTTTAACAGCCTCTTTCTCAATCGGCCTTCCTCTTCTCTCCACCCTCTACAACTAATCCAGAACAGGACTGCAAGAATTGTCCTTGGCCTCAAGCCCAGGGACTGTATCTCTCCAGCCCTGAAATCTCTCCTCTGGCTCCCGGTGGCTGCAAAGATACTTTACATCACCCACAAGGCTTTTTGGGGCCGGTGCCCGCACTAGATCCAACTCTCTCTTCAAAAATACCTTTCTTCTCGAGCACTTCACTCAGCTACTTCTAACTCTCTGAGGGTCAGACGCTACTCCAGGCAGAGAGTGGGGGGGAGGGTGGATCTGTCTCCTTTGCAGGTGCCTCCCCCTGGAATGGCGTCCCTGCCCCACTCAAACTTGAGCCGGATCACCTGAATTTCCAGAAGCAGCTCAAGACCTTCCTTTTCTTCTATGCTTTCTCTCTCTCCCTCCCCTGCTGACCTACCTGTCTGCTGCACCAACTCTTTGCTTGGCTACCCGCAGAGTCTCACTGAGTACCAGGCTCCTCCATGATCAGCCTCCCCTGCACTGACTCCAGGCCTGCCAAACACTTATGGGTTGTAAGTGTAACTTCTACAGTCCCCTGCCGCCATGCACGGACCCAGAGCCGCACTGCCCTGGCTGCACTTACTCAGAACAATGCTGCCCTCAGTGCACTCCCCCCTTCCCTCTCCCTGGCACTTCCCTCTCTCCTTTTCCCCTGCACTTTGCATTGTCGCACTTGCATGATCTGAATGACACAAGGCCTAGTAAGATTGTTTGCTTTATCCGCCCTCTGTCTTCTCTCCATGTCTTGGGAGCCTAGAAACACTTGTGTACACGCGCGTTATAGATGACATATATCATATCATATCCCTCAACTTCACTGCCATCACCTGTTCTCCTGCATTGAGGTTGTCCTTTATTTTCGAACTAGCTTGATTGTGCCATCCTAGCAACGCACTCCCTTGCTCTGTGATGTAGGCCTCCCCGTTTGTCTCGCCATCCTATCAGCTTGGTTTTATGGAATCCATACTGCCTGAATCTGCTAATATTCGAAGTCACCTTCCACACACAATCACTTTACAGTGGGGAATTGTTTGTTTTCTTGGCTTGTGCCTCACTTCTCTAGCTTACCTTAGCACCATTTGTCTATGGGGATGTTAGGTACCGAGCGACACAAGTGTGAGGTGTGTGATGGAGATAATCAACTTAGGTGAGTGAACACCTCAGGGAACCCCCTTAGTGGTCTCTTGTGAATACAGGGACCAACATATTCAATCATAGAAACCCTGCAAAGCATACCACGTTGAACTAACACAGGCGTAGAGAATTATCCTGTTACTGTGGAAAATCTCAAAGCACGATGGTGGCGCATATTGGGTTTTGTACATGAAAGTGTTTATGCTGATCTTACAGTGAATTAAAAGATTCTGTGTGACCGGCTTTCACCTGATTCTGGTGGTCTCCAGTGCCCTGACATGCTCTTAAGGCAACACAAAATCTCAATTGGCGTGCGTCACATAAAAGTCGAACTTGTTATATTCACCTTTGATGCCTTTATATAATAAGAAGTGCTGTTATATGTACTGCCGATGAGTAACTTGTAACATTTATGGAACTATTTGAAGTACATGAAAGGGCTACCATCGAAGAAAAAAACATTTGAGATTTCTATTGGCTTTCATATCTCATGAAACGTGGGAGTTGAACACTCCCTTGTGGGTTTAGCCACTGGCTTCAACCGTCATCGCTCCTCAGCTAGTGAGATTTCATGCTGCGCCACTCCAGGTTCCTTTTCTGTCAGTCATGCGCCACGCACTTCACTTGTGATAATGCATCGGAGTGTGAGATGTCGCAGGTTTCGCGGGAATGATGTGCCTCAGGAAGAGCGCAGTAAAGAAAGCTCCTGGAAAGGCCCGGTAATCGTGGAAAGATTCAGAGCAATAATTTATTGGGATCACCGGATTCCTTTTACCTGTAAAACGAAAACGCATAAAGGCTTGCAATAATAGGATGAACACATGGAGATATTTTCATTCGATGGAACAGTCCTTTTTATCTATTTGAATTTTTATTTGAATTATTAACAGGGCATTACCATAGGCCGGTGCCAACGTGGAGCTGTAAAGACATATGAAACAATGGGCCTAATTACGTCTGTGGCGGTAAGGTAACAACAGCGCCTGTAGCGCTACCGGTTCCGTTGTTGCCATGCCGCCACATTACGAGTTCTGCTCGCGGGGGCCGCTCTGCACGCCTGGTCATGGCCCGGTAATTTGCCTTTCGCAGGATCTGGAGCCGGACCCGAGTTTGGGGGTAGCCAGGCTCTTATTAAGGGCATGACTACCTCCAAACTTGTAATGAGGCCCAATGTTTTAATGTATGGACGGAAGACTAACAACAGATCAATGAAAGATAACATAATAAACACGTTAATCATGTTAATATATGTTAAAATTATTTTAAAAAGTAGCTATGGGAGAGTCCAGGAATCCCGTTTTGCCTGCCCAACTAGGGGGATTCTGTAGCTTACTTCTGTAGCAACAGCTCTGAATGTACCCCGGTTGATCCAGGTGAAGTGAAGTTCTGCAGTGTGCAGCCCACCAATGTGTGAAGCTTTACAAAACCTACATTGCATGCACATTACAATATGATGGAAGTGTTCACAGAGAACACCTGACCTCACCTTCCCTCAATACACGGTACAGCAGGCTGAGGGCATGTTTTTATGCGCTTAGGTGGAAAACATTGAATGCACATCAGCCAATATGGAGTGCTGTTGCCCTCATTGGCCCCCACTTCTTTCATCTCATCACCCATAATCAGGCCATATAGAATGTGTATGTTCTGAAAGTGGCTTTCTAACTTCATCACACCAGGACATGACTAGTAACTGATGTACAGTTTTCCATAAACATCCTTAAACAACACAGAATGCCTGATCCTTCTAAACCAATTCCCATAATTGGGTGTCTGGCGAGTCCGCGCGATATTCCGCAGCATGCTGAAAACATTGACAAACTTGCAGGCTGGCTCTGTAGGCCAATCAAAACCACCAGACCTCATGGAGAGATTTGACAGGCCCATGACAGCCCTAGAATTGCAAAAGAGATTCAGTGGCCGTTTAAAAGGCTCAGCTCACTTCCTGGTTCTTTATCGGTAGCCCCTCGCTGCTAAAGGGAGAAACAGGGCTACCCCACACTAGGCGACAGGAGGAGAGCATGTGATGTAGTCATTCAGAGCCTTTCTGTGTTATTCTCATATTTGATTCTCTGTGACTTGATTTTATTTGGGCAGATTGTCAAAAGGCAACCACTTGGATACTGGGAGAGCATTTCACCTATAAACCTTTGCCTATAAAAGGGGTTTCCGACCACTTTTTTGAATCGTCTAGGGAATCTTCTTGAAACATCTTTGGATCATCACTTGAAAGGATTTTACTTGATTCTGCTGAGAGGGCAGTCCTTCCTAAAGTTCTCCAGTTATGAGATGCAAACAGGTTTCCCAAAGCAGAGGCCAGCCCTGTTCCCTAAGCATCCCCAGGGACCATTGGGGGTGATCTGCTGCTGGAGCAGGTCATGCCTCCCTTCCATCCACAGCCGTACCCAGGACCTCACTGTGTTGCAGGACACTGCAGTTGTGTGTCAGCCTCCCCCATGTTTGGGAGACAGAGAAAAAGGACCCATCTTCTCCCTAAGTCCCTGGATTTGGACGCACAGCAACCTAGGAAGTGGCCTACTGCTGGAGCAAGACCATCTCTCTGCTAGCCACAGTGGTACCCAGGACCTCTGCAGTTGTGTGCCAGCCTCCCCCGTGCTTGGTTTTGCTCTCTCCCGATCTTCACACAGTGCCAAGAAATCTGGTTCAGCACTGCTGAACGACCATGAACTGCAAAGAAGGTACTATTGGCTGCTAACTGCCCTCTTGTTCCATTAACGATCCAGGGAGACTGGTGGTCACTTTGAACACTTTCTGCTCACAAATTCATATCCTTCTTCAAGAACATTGTTGCGTTTGCTGAACTTTCACCCCAGTTTCATTACCTAGAGTGCTGCATCTACTCTCTTTCCTTATTCTGCGTCCTTTCCCCAGGGCTGGGTTTTGTGTAGTGTTTTTCTAGTTAGTTATTATTGTACATTGTCGGTTTAATTAAAATGTATATATTGTTATAGAACCTTGATTGGACATTCCTTTATTTTGGACTCTTCTACCTCCCTGTTTGGGTTGCTACTGCACCAAATTCACATCCATTTTAAGAATATAGCCTTTCCTCAGCCCACATTACCACAAAATGCAAAGGATGTATATCTCTTGACTGTGCCAGTTTTACCTTTTAATTGTGTGTTGGCTCTTGGTTTGTCAAAGTGTGAGGGCTTAGTGGACATTTTAACCTCTACTCATCCTTGTAATCCTGTCAGGCAGATATTAACTCGTCACAACGTCACACTCAGTTACATCCATTAAATATAACATTTTGGCTCTCAGACATCACAAAAATATGGTACACTTATTCACAGCCACTGAATGCAATATCCTGCTCCAAACAATTCTATAATTTTCTCTGGGTGGATAGCTCAGGGGCAATGTATTTGTCTTGGAAGCAAGAAAACAGAGAGCATCACAGGTTCAACCTCTGCTCCTCGCTTAGAGGCAAGTCTCCTGCATTATGCGTGATATACAAGCTCAGTTTCTTTTATTTTTGTTCGCTAGCATTTTATCCTCTCACAGAAAAGGAGGCAGTGAATGAAGGCAATCTCATTTTATCAAACACTCCTATTATGTTCCCTGTCAATATTCCAGACCTCTCAAGTTTCTCCACTCCATTAATGAGAAAGACATCCAGTCCTATTTCTTTCTTGGAATTCCGTGACTTGTAGTTCTGTCTTTTCCATTTCAAATTTAGGACTACAATTCCCAGAATTTCAAGAAACAATTGGATCTGATGGCTTTCTCATGCAGGGAATGGGGAAACTAAAGGATATATAATTTTTGTCAGTCATCACAACAGCATAGCATGCTCACAACAGCTATTTAATGTAATTACCTGTCTCCAAACTATTCTAGGATTATTTTTCTTTGCTAATATCGTCTCATCACAAAGATTAGTCACTGATTTACAGCCACTGATATACCCCTAGCAACTATACAATTCTTTGATTTTCTCTTTGCTACAGCTCTTTCTCAGTTGTCTCAAAGAAGTAGCACACTTATTTACTGCCCCCACACAATTTTATGATTGTTTTTCACAATTATTTTTTTCTCATCACAAAAAGATGACTACCTCAGAGTCATTGAATGTAATTTCTGCCTCGAAACAATTCTGGGATATTATGTGAAGCAAGGTTGTCATGGAGATTCTCTCCTCCCTATTAGTCACAAAATGATGGTTTATCTTACTTTAGGTGTGTACTTCTCCCTCATCAAAATTCTATTTTAATTTTCAACCTCTTCCTCGTCTGCTCCAAAAATATCCTACCTAAGCCTCTGCCGACAAGACCAACCATGAACTTCGAGTGCACATGCCTTATTTAAACCTTGGAGGCCGTACTTGCCTGAACATTGAAGGAAGTTCATGAAAGTTCGGGATTGGCTGAATCGGCTGAATATTGGGTGCTTGGAATTTGGTTTGACAGGATAGTATGGCAGAGCATCCTCCATTGTATCTGCTAGTGATCTGCTTATCCATGGTTTTCTGCCACTGGCTCCATCTTTCCCCTCACTGCCCCTTAAGTGGCAGGAATTTGCTTCCTTCTTCTCTCCGTTTCCTATTGGTACCCCCTCTCTCCAATAGCCTCCCCACTCCTGTATCTCTCGCCTCCTCTGGTCTCTCGGACGTCCTCCACCACCTCCTGTACTTACCTAACTAACCCACACAGCACCACTCATACACAGCTCCTTAAATACCCCATCCCCGCCCAGGATTGGTCCATTGATCTTATCCAATCACTTACCTGGCCCCAGGAGTGTGCCATGTGCTTACTATGGGAAGGATTTAAAAGTGTGTGTAAGCCCATGCCCCTTTTGCATTACCAACAAGGAGCCTGATGCGGTCCAGGCCTCCTTGGGCCTTTTAAGAATGCGGAATGTCCCTGGTGGCATAGTGGGTTATTATGGCTAGAGGTCTTTGTTTTAATACAAAAATTCTCTAGTGTGCTAGTGGGGAGGGCTTTTAGATATTAATTTAAACCCCCGGTTGTTTAGTGGAGCCATTTTCCACGCATGGGCTCCACCAGACACGGTATGTCAGAGCTGTTGTAGTGGTGTTGTGGCACCCCCTTGTGCCGCATTCATCATTGCCGAATCCTGAAGCAAGGTTGATTGGCCGGGCTGATGTGCTGGGCCCAGCCTCCTTCCTGCTGGCATCCTCCTGAGTGCGGCTGGGCTGCCCTTGACCCCTTTTCGGAGTCTACTGCTTCCTGGGGTTGTTGGCCCATACAGTTATGGTAGGGAAACGATGGGGTCCACCCGTAAACGCTCGGGCACCACTGTTAGGTTGGGGTGGGCACTGCTGGTGGGTTGGGGTAGGCTTATTTTTTTTGGGGGTATTCGATCAGCTTAGTTTAGTTGGAAACGGAAACGCTCAGTGCTATGCTCCTCTTTGGGGCCTAGATTAGGCTTGACATTACAAATAGATATAGAAAATAGTACATACCTGCTCCCCACAGACCCATGTTCAAAATACTTCAGAACTGCAACTGGTGCATATGCCTAGGAATTCTGGGTCCAGATGATCAAAACTGGCACATCTCACCATTCGTGGCAGATAAGTGACCAAAGGCATCTGAATGTAGGTATCACGGATGCCCACATTCCAATGCCCTTTCCTGTTCCCTTTGCCCAATTGCACAAGTAAAGGAGGGAAGGGGGGAGCGTTTCTTGCCATTTTAAAGTGCATTATTAAATTATTTATTTTGTTTGGTCTGTGCATTTTTAATAACCTGCAATTTACATTGATCCACCGTAGTAGCACAATCATTCTCCAGCATACAGAGTAGAGATCCAGTCGCATGAAGCTCTCGTCTAATCACTTTAAAAGGCATGGAACAAATAACTATTTCCCTGCGCCAGTTTGAACAGTTGCAGGGAATGCCCAGTGCTTGAAAGCATAATGTATGACCCTTAAACAGCACTGCCACGTAACGCGACAATCCTACTTGCATGTATATCCCGCAAAAGGGATAGAAATACGTATTTCTTTTTTACATATTTCCCAATGTCAAGGCCCGTTCAGGGCCCATCACTGTGAAATGCTCTTCCAAAGCCCACTAGGTTGCTGGGAGCCTGCCATAGATTGATGTTGGGAGCATGCCAACCTTCTCATACTCTTTGTAACTGCGGTGACTGTACGTTTTGGACTTGACAGGGATTCACAAACCTTATGATTCAAAGCCATTGCAAGGAACATAGTTTGTCCAGGGACTCTTCAGTGTTCAGCAGCTTCTTAGCAGTGGGATGAGTGAAATGAAGGTACCTTTGTGAGTGGCTGCTCTAATAGCTACCCTCACTCGAAGACAGCGAAAGAGCATTCCATTGGTTCCAGAGAAGTCCAGTTTCCGCTCTTTGAAAGGTTTAATCATAGTGGGGTCCAGATATCGATGCACATAAAGTATGGATCACTCTATCCAGGGAGGCCAGCAAACACCATGTTATTGCTCCTCCAATGGAAGCCTTTTTTTTTTTAAAAAACATATTTTTATTGTTTTCTGATGCAAAAATAACATTAACACAATTATTTCTCCCAACTTCCCTCCCCCCCTCCCCGGAAGAGTGGGTCCTCATCAGTTTTCAGTTCTGGAACATTTACGTACTGAACATGTCTGATATTTTAATGTTATGTGGACACCATTGATCCATGTAGTCTGATTTCAAATATTCTCGGACTTGTCCCCATTCCTTCATGAACGTGTTGTTTTGGTCCTGGAGATGGTGCGTAATCTTTTCCATGGTCATTTGGGACCACACCTTTTGCAGCCAGGTGAATACCAGCGGCGGGTCTCGTTTCTTCCAACTTTGGGCTATCGTTGCCCAAGCCGCAATGACTAAACCCATGAATCTCCTCCATTGTGCTTTGTGGAGTCTCTTGGCCTGTGGGTCTTTAAATCCGCACAACCACACTCTTTCCCCCATTTGGTCTGCCTCTGGGAACACTTTCTGGATTTCCAGCCGCACTTCCTTCCAGAAGCCCTGTAACCCCTGGCAGTCCCACCAGATATGCCTCCAAGTTCCTGCGTCCGGGCACCCCCTCCAGCAGCGATCCGACGTTGCCGGGTACATTGTTTTGAGCCTCTCTGGGGTGTAGTGCCATTGTGTGGTTATTTTCAGCCACATTTCTCTGGTTTGGACTGCCCTGGTGAGTTTTGGGATGCCCGCCCAGAGTTCTTCCCATTGCTGCCTGGTTATTTTTTCCCCCAGCGTGGCTTCCCATCTCCTCATGTATGCCCATTTTATTTCCTCTCCTTGTGTGTTAATGTGGGTATATAGGGTTGACACCAGTTTTTTGTCTCCTGGGTTGGAGATTATGTACTGTTCAAATGGTGTAAGGTCCTTGTGGCCGCCTGGAAGATCTCTGGTGTACTTAGCCAGTGTTTTAATTGCTTGTATCTATAGCGGTCGGCCTCTGTTAGTTTCCACATGTTTTTGCATTCCTCGAACGATCGTATTTCATTACCCTGGATCATTTCGCCTATTTTCCTGCATCCAGCTGTTTCCCATTTCTCAAAGGCGCCGAGTTCCTGTCCCGGGGGGAACTGAGGGTTTCGGCAGATTGGCGTGAAGGGGGCCAGTGGGGTGGTCATGATTCCCTTCCTGGTTTGGTCGTCCCATGCGTTGAGGGTGGCTTTCATGACCTCGCTAACTCTGAGGTTCTGGTTTCTGTGTTGTTTATGTTTCCATAGTAGGTCCTCCAGGGGGGTCCTGGCCACTGCCCTGTCTTGTGTTGCCCAGATCGTCTGTTGGTCCCCCCCAACCATTCCTTGGGGATCCAGAGTTGGGCTGCCTGATAATATTTTTTGAAGTGGGGGAGGGACATTCCGCCTGCCTTGGTAGGTGCCGTGAGTATGGCTCTGGAGATCCTCGGGGGTTTCCTATTCCACACGAATTGGGATATGGCTTTGGAGAGTGCTTTGAAGAAGGAGTTAGGGACTGTCACTGGGAGGGCATGGAAGTGGTAGAGCACCCTGGGGAGTATATTCATTTTTACTGCTTGGATTCTGCCCCACCATGAAATCCTAAGCGGGGACCATCTTTCTAGATCCTGCCTGACTTTAGCCAGGAGATGTGTGTTGTTGTTCTTATAAATCATGTCTACTCTGTGTGTTAGCGTCACCCCCAGGTATTTGATACCCTCTTCCACTATTTTTAGACTTAGCATGCCTGCAACTGTTTCTGTTGTCTCCTTGTCTCCGGCAAGGAGCATAATCTCTGATTTATTCTTGTTAATCTTCAGGCCTGAGGTCACCCCAAATTCCTCCAATATTTCTATGGCTCTTGTCAGGGAGTTCACAGGGTCTTCCAGGGCCAATAGCATGTCGTCTGCGTATGTAATAACTTTATGTTGCCTGCCCGCCATCTCGATCCCTCTTACCCCCACCGTTTCCCTTATCTTGATTAGGAGAGGATCCAAAAATATGGCATATAGCAGAGGTGATAGGGGACATCCCTGTTTCGTACCCCTTGTGACCTCCACCCTCCCAGTGACCTCTCCGTTTATTGCTATTCTTATCGATGGGGAGTTGTAGTTGGCCTTAACCATATTTATAAACTGCTCTCCGAACCCCATATGCTTCAACGTTTTAAGGAGGAAGGACCATTCAACCCGGTCAAAGGCCTTCTCGGCGTCTAGTGAAAGTAGGATTGCTGGTGTGTGGGTGATGCCTATTTTTTCTATAAGGTGGATGACTCTTCTTAGATTGTCGTGTGTTTGCCTACCTGGGATGAAGCATAGCTCTCAACCATTTGCCTCGCAAAGGCGGGTGAAATCACCCGATTTTGTTTTTGGCTGGTGAGACGCCCATTGGAATGAATGGGAGTGCAGGAGGCTTGGCGGGTGAGTCAGCCCTTTGCAAGGCGGGTGACACCCGCCAAAAGCGGGTCAGTTGAGAGCTATGGATGAAGCCTGATTGATATGTGTTTATTAGGGTCGGGAGGAGTGGTGATAGTCTGGCAGCCAGTACTCTAGTGTAGATTTTGGCATCTAGGTTTATTAGGGCTATCGGGCGGTATGAGGCCGGGAGAGTGGGATCTTTACCTTTTTTGTGGAACACAAGGACTTTTGCCTCATTCATGGAGAAAGTGACGTTCCCACTGTCCTTGAATGTGTTTAGAAGCCTCGCCAGGAATGGAACTAATGTGTCCGCATAGTTTTTGTAAAATTGGGCCATGAAGCCATCCGGGCCTGGTGCCTTTGACATGGGGAGGCCCGCTGTTGCCCTGTGGCCTCTTCCTCTGTAATCCTTGATTCTAAAGCCTGTTTGTCTTCTTCTGATATTGTCTGAATGGGAATAGATTGCAGGAACTTGTCTTGTTTCTTTTCGTCCGGGTGTTCCGTTGCATATAGATCTTGGTAGAACGCCTTAAAGGCCCCCCCTATGTCCTTTGAGTTTGTATGAGGTATGCCTTGCGCATCCTTGATGTTCAAGATCGTCATTGCTTTCTGTTTTTCTCTAAGTTGTCTTGCTAGATATTTGTCCGCTTTGTTGGCCTTGATGTAGTGTCGTTGTTTTAAATATAGTAGGGAACTCTCTGCTTTTTTGTTGCGGAGCATCTCTAGTTGACCATGCACGTGTTTCATTGCTTTCTTGAGAGTTCTTGTGGGATGGAGTGTTAGCTCCTCCTGTATGTCTGTTAGTTTCTTTTCGAGCGTTCTTTCCCATTCTTGATGTTGTTTGTCTTTGGCTGCCTTTTGTGCTATGACATGTCCCCGGGTTACTGCCTTAAAGGCTTCCCATACTGTTCCCAGTGGAACTTCTCCATTGTCGTTTAGGTCAAAGTATTCCCTGATTTTGTCCCTTAGATCCTCTTCCTGCACCTGGTCCGTTAGAATGTCGGACGGCTTTCTCCATCTCCAGAGACCTCTTCCCCTTCCGGGGGCCTGTACATCGAGCCATAGCGGGGCGTGATCTTACAACGCTATCGCTCCCTTTTCGATATCCTGGATCCTACCCATCAGTCCCACCGACACCCAGAAATAGTCAATCCTCGACATCGTGTTGTGCACGTGCGAGTAGTAGGTGAATCCTGCATCTTGTCCCCTTATTTCCCTCCAAGCGTCTCGTAGTGCCAACTGTTCCATCCTTTGCTTTAATCGTTTGGAAGGGGTTCCATGTGCCTGTGTTCCTCCCGCACTCCTATCTATGTGAGTTTGCCAGGCCAAGTTCAAGTCTCCTCCCAGGATTATCTCTCCCTTCCCAAATTCCTCTAGTTTCCCCAGAGTATCCCGGAGAAATCCATCCTGCCCAGTGTTCGGCGAGTATATTGCCGCTAGGGTGAGTCTATAGCCTTCTAAGGAGATATTAACAAATGCAAACCTCCCTTCCCTGTCTACTCGAGTGTCTATGAGGTTTGCCGTCAGACCTCCTTTCGCAGCAATCAGTACTCCTGCTCTTTTTTCCCCAGCATTCGCCTGCGCCCAGATCGTATATCCTCTGAGGTGTACTTTCTTTTTGTCCTGTGCCTTAATGTGTGTCTCCTGGAGGAGCAAAATGTCCGTCTTTTCCCTTCTCAGCACGGCCTCCATTTTTTTCCTTTTCACCCGTGAGTTCAGCCCCCTTACATTTTGTGAGAAAATTCTGAGCTTCCCCATCTCTTCTACTCTGCTGGTACTGCTGGTACAATTATCGTTCCCGTATACTGTGATCCCTTCCCTCTTTCGGATTGTTCCCCACCCTGCTTCCCCCCCCAACTCCCCCCCAACTATTAACATGAATTCAACTTCGATCCCGAGGAGGGCCCAGGCACTTATGGTTGCTAGGGCGTTGCGCCTATCGCTCCCTGCCCTCTCATAGCTCGGGATTAACTGTGCAGGGGGTCCTAAACCCCGCTTCATCCTCTACCTAGGGTACTTCCCTCCCATTCCCCCGCCGGGCCTCTTCTACTTGATAATCCGAGGTTTTCTAGTTAATCTTCTTCCGCCCTCTCCCTTCAAGGGGGGACGAGTCGGTGGCCCAGTTTGACCATCTCTATTGGTCTCCTGCTGGTTTCCCTGTTTTCCCCCAGCCATTTAGTTTCTTCTTTTGTCTCACCACCTCCCATCCTCTCAACCTTTTGAGTGTCTCCCTTTTCGTCCTGCTATCCCCTGTGTCCGTCTCTTCCATCTGCTTGTCCATTATATTGAGCCCCTCCTCGCAAGTAGTCACCCTTCTCTGCTTGCCCTCCCACTTGAATACTAGGCCGAATGGGAACGTCCATTTTCATCTGATTTCTTTCGCCACCAATTCCTTCACCAATGGGGCCATTTCCCTTCTTTTTAGGAGTGTTGCTGAGGCGAGATCTTGGTACAACTGTATTTCCACTCCGTTCATCCTAATGTGGTCAAGCTGCTTCGCTTTCCTTAGGATCAGTTCCTTTTGTGGGTAAGAAGTGAGTGCTGCTAATACGTCCCTGGGTCTCTCCCCTGGGGCGCCAGTTCTTCTCGGACCCACCCTGTGGACTCTGTCTATCCCAATGTTCTCTGATTCTTGTTCTTCGATTATATCTCTGAACACCTCTTGTATCGCTGTTTTAAGGTCTTTGTCCGTCACCGATTTGGGCACATTCTTTATACGGATGTTGGATCTGCGGGAATGGTTCTCCAGGTCTTCACACTGGATTTCCAGGTTCTGGGTTAGCCGGATCAAGTGTTCTTGTGTTTCGCTGTTCTGTTTCGTTTCCTCTTCTGTATTTTGTACAATTCTCTCTACTGTGTCTGTCCTTTCCACCAGCTTGGCCACTTCTATTTTCAAGTCCTGTACCGCCTGCTTCATCTCGTTTTTCATGGAGGCAAATTGGTCCTGGACTGTGGACATAAACTTGTCCTGGAGCTCCGCAAACCAGTCCTTCATATCATCCTATGTCGGGGGGAGAGCGCTCTGGTTTTGGAGATACGTGTCGGAAGGGAGTTCTTCTCCTGACCTGTCTCTTGGGACTGCCTGGGCGTCTGAGGACCACATTTGTAGCAGACTTGTGTCCTGTTTGTGAGATTGCAATGTGGGTTGAGAGGGGGCCCCTTTCCCCTTTGCTCGTGACATCCTCCTTGATTGTAAGGGGGTTGACTGGTGGTGGTGTGGTCCCCCACAGGGCTGCCGGAGTTTTCTTATCGGGGGGGTTGTTGCCGCCTCCCCTACGTCCTTCTTGAGTGCGGGGGTGCCCTGAGTTATATTGGGGTCTTATTCCCCCTCTAGTGTCGTTATGGGGCGGGGCACTCCTCCGCGCCCGGGCCGGCGTCTTGTGTATGTGCCCCCGCCTGATCGTGGCCTTATGTGCCAGGGATTGTATAAGGAGGGGGGGCGCTTGTGCGGGCGCGCTCACCTCCGTTTCTCGCCGTGCCGTGTCCGTGAGTGCCCGGATGGTACCTCCTCCTCCTCTCGTTCTTCGCCGCCGGAGTGTCGATCCCTGTGTGCCTGTGTGCCTTGCTGCTGCCGATCCGGCCGATCCGGCCGATGCTGCCGATCCGGCTGCTCGTGCTCTTCTCCCCCCGTCTGCGCCGTGCCGCCCACCGCACCTCCCGCAGAAGGCGTCCCGGCGTCCCGGCGGTGGTGCGGGGATTCTTCTTGGTGCTGGGCCGGTCCCGTTCCTCTTTTCTCTGTGTCGGGATAGTAGGCGGCCCTCTCCCCAGGACTCTGTTCTTTCACGGGTCCGCCGCTGCGCGGCCTCCTCCGCTAGGCTGCCGAGGACGCCCTCGGTGGGGGAGGGGCGGTTGCTTCTTTTGGCGGCGAGATCGCCACCGTGTCCCCTGTCTCTTGGGTGTTGCGGCTCAGATTCCTGTGCGGGAACCGTCGGAAAAGCTTGTTTGAAGTGCTTTTTTGTTTAGGCCCTGCGGGAGCGCGATCTAGACGCGACCTCCACTGCCGGCGGCCATCTCTTCTCCCAATGGAAGCCTTTGAGGAGCTAGTGTGGGCTGCTACCCAACCTGCAGTGGAGAACACCTGGAGCTCTCTGTCCATGTGGAGCGGCCTGGGTTGCGCTAATACCAGTGCTCTAAGTGCAAGAGTGTAAGCCAGACTTTCCTCTTCCAGGATACAAGAGGGTGGTTCAGGTGGGTCACTGTCACCCAAACATTTGGAAACCTCAAGTAGAGTTACGCCCCAGTAATAGTGCAAAATAAAGGGATGTATGTCTTTTGATCATATTTTTTACCTTGAACCATTTTAGCTCTAATCTATTTTGCTCAAATTTCTTTTTGTAGAAAGCTGTCCATATTCCCTTTCCCCCTCCACTGCTTATCCAAGCTCCCCCGACCCCTCGACCAATATTGCCTAACCCCAACTCACCATCTACATTTTTCAGTGAAACTTTGTGCAAAAACATTCAAACTAAAATAGTCTTAGCAAAAATGGTTTGATCCATAGATCTACTTCCAAAAAAACAGGAACCAGGCTTCACTGGAGCCCCTGTCCTTCTCGGGGGAGGCCAATCGTTTGATTGGTTTTTGTCCCTGTCTGAGAAAGCATGTTAGCACCTTGTCAAGGTCACAAGTGAAGGATTCTGGGAGCAGAACAGGAAGTGTAGACAAAACAAGGAGTTTGGGTGGAGGTTAGGCCAATTTTGAAATGCTCAAATCAGCTCCACCAGGCAGATATGAAGAGGACTATTATATGCTTTGGGTTTTGAAAACCTCTAAAAGTAGCTTAGTATTTAAGGAGGTTGTACCATCCAGAGTGGGGGGGAGGGTTAAATAGGATGCACAGATATTTCAAACTCTTGCCACTCCAAGCCCTCTGAAGTGCTTTTTTTCTACAAAGCAAAAGAAAGCAGCATCCAAGGCCCCCGGCGCAAGGCCCGGTGAACCCCACAATTGTTGCAGCATCAGGGTCACCGGGCATGCCCTGGCAACCCCATAGACATGCAAAAAGCATTACAAGGGCCCCCAGGGCAAGGTCATGCGTTTGCCCGTCCCCACCATGATTGATGACAGTTGCTAGGCTCAACCCTGGCGGCCTCCAAGGCATATTGTTTGTTTTAAAAAATAAAATAGAAAAGCATTACGTGGGCTGCTGGGGGCATGGCCCAGTGCGCCCCCGCCGCCCATGTCTTATGGGGTTGCTGGGCCTAGCCGTGCCTATGCTTCCATAGAAAAAGATAACTTGATAGGTCTTTATGATTAGTGATACCACTTCTGTAAATGCTTTTTACTTTCGGATCCCAACAGTGACAGAATAGAGAGGGGTTTAAAAGGTGCACAAATGCCAGGGACCATGGTTATGATTATTTGAAACAGTTCATGGTGCATTGTTATGCCTCCCCTAACAGAAATATATATATTTTTTTAAAATTTTAGTGGTTTATCTTGATGAAACTGCTGTCAGAAAAAGCCAGCATTAACAACAAAAAACAAAAACCCTGACAATAAAAATCAGACCCATCTTGCTGTGACCCCCACCTAAGAAATATGTAAGTGCCTGTGAGAGAGAAGTGGGGAGTGGGGTACTAGGTAGATTTACTGATGAGAGCTTCCTGAAGTAAGAAGGCAACACTTGCATCTAGTGAAAAATGCCCTTACCTAATTCCCTTCATGAGGATGCCCTTGTGAAAGTCATTTACCATGTACTTTCATATGTTCTACTAAATAATCTACTATTCCGCTCACTATTCGGCCCCGGCCGAATACTTTGACCCACTATTCAATATTCGGACGAATAGTAAATTCACTATTTGGTACACCGGTAGTTACCACTACAGCTATATCATCGATCTTTGCTCTTTGATTAAGGGATAAAATGTGATTATTTCTCTCTGCTGGCTAACAGAGTATATATCCTAAATGAAAAATAGAGGTGTGCTTAATATCTGTACTTTTATATGTTTTATAATGTTCTATGTTTCGGGGAACCAGGTTTGAGGGGCATGTGGGAGGTGGGGAACGGTAGGCTAGTTAACTCCTTTTTGAAACTTCTGTAAATACGAATGAGTCTAATTTGATATATTCATGATTAGCTCTGACACATAAGCACTTCAAATTATGCTCTTCAAACTGGATGATATACTGAAATGATATGCTACGTTATGGTTAATAGTGTAAATGGTGTATTTTTGTGGTAGAATATTCTTTCTTTGTGCCAGTTATAACTGTACATTAAAAGATATGATAAGTCATTTATAACTCGCCTGTACACAAGTGTTTCTATGCGCGACAAGACAAGGAAGGGAAGACAAAAAGGTCAAAACAGTGATCTTCCTAGGCCGTGTGTCGTTCAGATTGCACAAGTGCGGGGGCGGGTTGAGAAATGCCAGGGAAGGAGGGGGAGGTGAAAATGCAACGGAATTCATAAGTACTGCCAGGGAGGTGGCTCATAGGTGGAGCTAGTCAGGGGACTTTATGCTTGTGATTGGGAGGCCTGGAGGCAGTGCAAGGGCAACTGGTCATGCAGGACCCTGGTCCTGTAGGTTCAGTGGGTGGCCAGGTAACCATAATACGCAGCAGATAGGAACATCAGCAAGGGAGTGGGAGAGAGAAAGCAGAAGCAAAAATCAAGGTCTTGAGTTGCTTCCTGAACCTAAGGTGGTCCTGCTCAAGTTTGAGAGAGACAGGCAGACTGTTCCAGCCGAGGACAGAGATCTACCCCACTCTCTGCCAGGAGCAGTGACTGACGCTCAGAGAGTTGGAGAAGGGCTCGAGAGGGTAGATACCTAGGAAGAGAAAGTTGGATGTAGTGTGGTCCCCGGATCCAGAAAGCCCTGTGGACGATGCAGAGGGTGTTGAACTTGATCCTTGAAGCCGCAGGGAGCCAGTGGAGAGATTGCAGGGCATACATTTTTATCATCAACCACCTTCACACGAGATAACACTAAAGTAGGGCTTCTCTGTGTGGCTGGCATTGATGATGCCTCTGGTCTTACCACATCAACACCGCACTGTATGTGTTCCTTTGTTGAATGTATTTGCTTAATTACATCGAGAAAACATTTCAGTACACGAGTTACCTGGAGCGCTCGTAGCCCCTGTTATTACAGTAAGTTTATTTCATGTGGTTTACGTGCTATGCAAAAACTTCATTAGTCTTGTCTGTGCTTTCGTCTTTTTTGCTGCATTTTACAATCTCTATTCACTCACTTTCTACTCTCTCTTTCATTGTGTGCTCTCATCTCTTTCTCGTGCATGTCGCATGTTTCTTTTCAAGCCTTTCTATTTTCATTTCCTTTCTTGCAGGGACGCCAGTTCACCAAAATCGGGGCTAGAGGACGAGATATCAACAAACCCGACAACACCACTAGAAGTGATGCCGTATGACTATTTCCCAGGTTTACATCACATGAAGTGATCCCACAAAGTACAAAAAGTACAAAAAGTGTATGAATAATAAAAAAGCAGATTGTCCTAAAGTAGACAAAAAGGCTATTTTAGTGTTCAACTATACAGTATATATGGTGCTGTACCAAAATGTAATAAATGCAGTCATTATATGCCATTAGCACAACCAGCAGAACCTTAATGGGCCAGAGCCCCACTTTCATATGCCAGTAATTCCTCATATGGTGGGTCACTGTCATGATATGATATGACATGGCATTTATAACGCGCCTGTACACAAGTGTTTCATGTTATGTCTGTTAAAGCTTCAAACTCAGGTATTGCCATGATAGGCTATATACAGCCTCACATGTCAGGCACTGCCACAAAATGCTGAGTGCAAACTCATACACCCTATAGTGCCTTCCATACCAGGATAATCCACTAAGGCCATGCATAGTCATCATGTGGTAGTCACATTTTATGTGTCACAAGTGCTAGTGTTGTGATCATTGTCAAGAGAAGACACAATCTCCCAGGTATCATCATATTATGCCAGGTAAAGCTTGAAATGTTTGATACATGATTCAGCTTATTTGTTTTTTTATGGTGCAAACTTAATTGAATCACTTTTGATGCTCTATATTTGAGAAGAAAGTGAAAATAAGGCCCATTGAGCTTAAGTGATTTGCCAGGGATCACTAAAGTTGGTCAAGTAGAGAAACCGGGACCTGCGACTATATCACTGTCTCCAATGTACACAGTACACCACACTTCGAACCATCGTATCTTTATGTTTTTCACTGATATACTTAGATTTTTACATTGTGTGCTTTTATGAGTAGATACCTTTTTTTTGTGTTTAAAAAAGCAGATATGTGAAACACGAAACCATAATCTCAATTAATCTGAAAACATGAAATAAATATTGACTGAAACATGTTGGGTAAAACAAGGATGATTTATTGTGATGGGATGTAGGAGGAACACAATATATAATTGTTATGTAATGTAATTGTTCTTTTATAACACGCTTAATACCAGAGATTGGTTTCTAAGTGTGTGATCAGGATTCAAACCTGTGTTGTGCTGCGTTGACTTGCTTCCAAGACAAGCATGTTGCCCCTGAGCTATCCCCCCTCACCACTGAGCTATCCCCCCTCACCAATAATTAGCGATAATCATTTAATTCACTGAGCTATACTAATCAATTTCTACACAGTGCATACATAAACAAGTTAATTTCCTAAATGTACAAAAGTACTTAGAAAAAGCTTGTTTAGAGATGGTATAAAACACACACACACACACACACAAACACACGCACGCAAACAGACATGTGTACATAATATATCTACCCACACAGTAACAATCCTGAAGATTCCACAGCAAGTGCAGAGTCAGAGTACACCCCAATAGGAATTACTTGTGAGGATGACTGCTACTGTACAATGGGACCAAACCCAGTTATCTAAACCAATGTGATTTCTTTGAGGCCAACTGTATTTATTTCACTGAGCAATAAATTACGCTTTTACATACTTGTGAGGGCCAGAAGGCCATGGGTGCCAGAGAAAGTGCAAGTGGCACAAAGGAGATTGCCAGGGGTAGAAGCGTGTATCTCTAGCTACCCAAAAATTGCATCCTTGCTTTTTTTGTATAGCTTTGCCTATATAGTTTACCCTGTTTCTTCACTTTTGAACTTCTCTCCCTCTCTCCTTCTCGCTGTCTCTCTCACTTTTCTGTGTTAATCTTTTCCTTATTTCATAGGCCTGAGTAAATCTCATACTGGAAGATTAGCTGAGGTTCATTAATCACTAATTCAAGTGTTGGTGTTTCGTGGATATTCTTGAAACAGGGCGATTTCTCTGAAAGAAACATCAAAATGCTTTTTGTTATGTTGTGTTACCAGGTTTTTGTAGGGCGCACTGACACCTCTGAGGAAGCTTTTTGGCACTTAGGAAAAAAAACAGCTGGTGTGAGAATGACTTGGGCATCTTTGAACAGTTGGGTATTAAAGATTTTCCAGAAAGCGGAAGGACAAGGGTCCTGCTGTAGATCTTAAATTAGTTAATTGCGCATTCCCTAATTTCGCTGCTAAATGAGACAGTGTATGACCTTCCCATGTAGCTTTGTGAAATCTGGGAACTTCCAAAAGGTTGCCATTCCCAGATTGTGTAGCCCACAATTGCACACACTGAGCGAAGGTTTCCATTGCAAAAACTATACCAGAGTTGTAAAAGTCTCGTGTATAATACACAGTGCCTTACAATTCACTATACTTGCCAAGGCAGCCAGTGCAAGGATCTGACATGGCGGGAGAGAGTTATATTGTTTCATCACTCCACATAAGTAACACCCTGGCTGCCAAGCTCTGAATTCTGTGTCTTCTCCACTGTAGTGTTTTGGCGATCCCCCAAATTGACGCTGTTTGCAGCAGGTGTGACCAACCATGGTTATCACTACCTGGAATATGCAGACATAGGACAATCTTGTAAAGTTGATTCTCAACCATGCCATTGCTAGAAAACATCTTTTCGTAACTGATTAGCACTTGTGTTTCCAATGAGAGAGACTATTTCAATCAGACTCCTCGATTCTTCACTTTTTCTCTCACCGCAGGGCAAGGCCCAATAGCAAGCGGCCAAATGGAGCTAGGGCAAACTGGCGCGTTAGTCCCAAACATCATACCTTGTTTCGGAAGAGTTTGTCTTCGATTGATATCTGTTCATCGAAGAGTGTAGCAAAATCAAATATTCAGGGAAACCTCTGATTGGATTAGCATCATCATGTGTGATTTTAAAAGTAATCTGCCTGCCATCACAGTAATTATAGACCTTGAATACTCATATCCACTTGGCTATACATATATTAAACAGTAACGGGGCAGGGAGGTGTCCTGTGGAATACCACAAGTCATGATCTGGTCTGAGAAGTAGAAAGGGGGCAATAGAAACATTTTGTTGATGGTTCCAAGGAGGGATTTACAGGATTCTAGGACATGATACCTTATTCCTAGTGTAATGAACACCTGCTGACTGATGTTGCTGAAAGCTACCAACAGATCCACAACCAGCAGAACTCCTGTTCCACTGCTGTCTAAAACCCACCTCAAATCCTCAGACAACGAAGTCATAACTCATCCTGTACCAGGAACACTAAATGTGGTCTGGACAGATTTTTCTTTGCCAAAAAGTGGAAGTTGTAGCATAACCACCATCTAGAAAACGTTTCCCTGGCAACGGGAAGCTTGATATTAGCCTACATTGTCCATAATAGGAAGAATTATCTCACTGTCAATTTCTGAGACGAAAGGTCACCATTGCCATTTTGAAATCAACCGGACCATCTGTTCTGTAAGAGAGGTGTTTGAAATGCATTAGATGATTTGGTATAAGAGGGTAGTGGAACTGCTCTTTAAAGGAATTGGCAGACCCAGGTCTAGTGGTAAGTATGCACTTTTATAGTTTGAGGAGAAACGATTGAATTGTTGAATGCTCAAAGGTGACAACTCTTTTAAGCATTCAGTGAGTAACTGCTCACCTATAAAAGTGACTGAATGATGGTGAGACGTGTTATTTATCCTCTTGTCTCAATTTCTTCATGTACTTTCCAGAGTTTAGCAATGAAGAATTTTCCAGTGCCATCACAGAAAACTTGGGAGAGTAAGATAGCGCTGCCAACTGCCCTTTCAGTCTAGGTTCTTGAATAATTTTTATATAGTTGTTTTTGGATAGCCGTTGCAGAAGCAAATTGTTCTTGATTGCGTATTTTCTTTGCTCTTTATATTTGAATGTTATTGTCACCGGGGTCGGTGATATCTTTGTCCGAAAGTGTAGTTTCTGAAATCTCCCCCTCCCCTGACTCCTCACCTTCTTCTTCCTTCCAAGAACCCTTCTTTTCTTTTCTTCGAGCTGACACCTTTTTTTTATGAAGATAGAGACGACCCCGGAAGGAAGCCACCGTGCCCCCCCAAGAGGGGAGACCAGGGGGCCCCACCCCCGGGATCGCCCAAGAGGGGAAAAAGCCCTTAGTCACAAAAAACCCCTGTATTATAGTTGGGTGTCTTGTAGGCGTGGAACCAGGAATACTTGAAAGGTAAGAGCTGATGGAAAGTGTCTGGAGGCAACACGTGGAGTGAATACTCCAGAACTCAGGCAGTCCAGTAAGCGGTCCGAGGATCTGGTACACAGGCTAGGAGTGGAAGTAACTAATACAGCAAGCAAAGGCAGTCCAGGGGAACAGGCCGGAGTCTGGTACACGGGAGGTCACATAAAGCAATACAGAAGGTAGGCGAGGGAAGAGCGGAATGAGCTGAACAGACAAGAGGAGAAAAAAGCGGTAAGTGAAGATGGGAAGGAGGGAGGGTAAGCAAGTTGGAAGGAGGGTAAGGGAGACGGGTGAATGAAAGCAAAACCAAGGGAGTGAGAGAAAGGCAGATAGGACTAGCGGAAGGAGGAAGGAAGAACAGAAGGGGCCAGACAGGGTACGAGGACCCGACCAGCAGACAAGCGAGAGACTCGGAAGAAAGCCACAGGCAGCAAGCAACTCAGGTAACGGACGAAACCGGAAGCGTTGTGACGCATCCGTGACCCGGAAGTGGCCGGTTAAAACACCGGGCCGCGGAGCGCCCAACCAATAAGAATCAGAGGAAGGGAAACCAGGAAACAGGGGGCGTGGCCGAAGCGAATGGAGCTAAGTTCCGCGTCGCCAGCGGCTCCATAGACGCCAGGAACTCGGCGGTATGACAGTTATAACCACGTGGCAACCTAAAGAATCTCTTTTATCTCATCAGGATTGTAGGAAATGCACCATATCCTTTCTAATTGCCTGTTAATTCTCTTTAGGATTTGCAAATCTCCTGGAAACCATTTTGTGTTTATGGCTAAAACAGGATCCATATTTATTTGTTTCCGCTGGGCAAATGCTGTCTACATTCTGAGTCAAATAGTTCAATAAATTCTGGTAGCCTTTGTCTGGTTCCCCAGTTAAAGTGGGCAGCTCAGGTTTAAACTCTACTCCAATTGTCCCTTGTTTATCCCTGGGTTTAGCTGGCACCCAATAAAACCGAATCATGTAGTGATCCGTCCTCACAGTTGGCATTGGGGATTGCACTTTAGCTCTGTCGTAAGACCAAAGCTCAAATCTGCAATATATCCAGACACTTCCACAGGACATTTAACTATTTCGTGCCTCTCTAGATCAGATGGCCTATGGAGAACATTTGTTGACATCCCTTCATCTAAGTCATCTACTTTGCTATGAAGGTCTCCTAGGAAGACACTGCTCTTTAAGCTGGAATTGAGACAAAAGATGAAAAGGTTCATGTGAAAGAAAGTTAATGATTAGAGAGAGAGAATTTGATAAGATAAACATGTCCAAAAAGGAACTTCAATGCAAGAAAGGTATGTAGGAGGAGAGGAAGGTTGTGGTGGGCTGACAGGGCGGGGTGATGACCTAGAGAGATGGTGCATTAGGTTGAAAAGCAGGAATAAAGGAGAGGGATGCACATTCTGCATGCAGATGAAAAGTGAACTCTGAGGTGCAACAGGTCAGGGGACGATACGTGAATTCTGCAGGTCACAGTACAAGCACAGACTGGGACAGGAGCACAACTAGGCCCAAACCTTGGCTGATCTACAATTCAACTGATGGGGTGGGCTTCCTTCGGAGCCTTTGGGGGCAGAGGCAAGTTCACTTGTGTGGGGCACCTCCAGCTCGCCACAAGGCATGGTTTTGGGAACTAATGTCAATATAGCATCAAATTATGAATTTGAAGGCACATTTCTCTAGTGGCTTTGTTCAAAACATAACAGGATTAAAAAAGAACACACATTTTTTATTGTCAGCATGGTATTGCGGCTGAGATGTGGCGTGAAGTTAGCATTGTTAGCTGCCAGTTCATGTTCCACGTCTACTTGCATTGTCTCATCAGACCATACAACCCTCATTGGGGCCACGGTTGCAGTGTCTGTGTCAGTGGGTGGTCTGAGGGGAGGACCTGAACAATTCACTAACAATTGTTGACCCCTAATTTGCATCCTGTCATAGTGTAACAAGAATACCGTGACTTAGACTAACAGCATAATTTAGCATAACAAAGCATAACAAAGCATAGCAAGGAGTTTCATTCCTTCTCATGTGGCTGGAGATAAACTGTGGTGATTGAGGCAGCAGGGGAGTAAATTAATGTTCTTCTGCAGTAGTCACTGATATTCTACAATTCCAGAAACCCGACTAGCTAGGAAGACTATATATTCTGCTTTCAAATCCAGTGGTATGAGACTGAGGCTTTGTTGTGCTGTTCTCTAGTCTGTTGCTTGATTTTGGCATCCCTTCATCAAAGATCTTCACCACTGTCTTCTATGACTGCCGAAACCCTAGGCAAACGCGTTCCCGGTTGGTAGGTCATCATAAATTCAGCTGGTGTTTTACATGTGGCATCATGTGGAGTGTTTCTATAATGCTTTGGCATCTTGCATATTGCCTGTTGAATGGACATGCTGTCAATCAGTGCTTTTTGGATCGTTCTCTTAATCCATCACATGAACCTATTAGCCATACCATTGGCTTGTGTACAGAGCGGTGTGGTTGTTTGCTGCACAAACCCCATATGGTGTGCAAACCTGCTAAAATTGTTCCAGTTGACGATGGACCTTTCTCCATGTTCACAGTGTGCGGAATGCCATATTCAATGAACACCTCATCAACGACCCCTGATATATGAACAAATGCTGTCATGTGCATCAATTTGCACTATAAGAAATTGCGAAAACTCATTAGTCACCACTAGAAGGTAATCATCCATTTGTATGGGCCCCTAGACATCTATAGACCAGCGCTGGGATACTTACGGGTTTGGGCGCTGTAAATAAATGCAATAAATACAAAAATAAATAAATATGGCAACCCTATGCCATGGCCCTTCAGGCATCACAGTTTCTTGCAAAGGTACAAAAGGGTCAGCTCTGGATGTGCATTGGCAGAGGAGGCAGTGATGTATCGTCTCCTCAACCAGTGCATCCATAAATGGGTACCATACAGGTTGCCTTAGCTGCTTCTTTGTGGTCTCCACTCCTCTGTGCCCTTCATGAGCTGTTTGCACCAATCTCCTTTGCATGGATGATGGCGAGAACCAACCAACATCCTCTTTGCAGTATCTATTGATCTAATACTGCTAACTCCTTGTGTACCTTGGCCATCCTCTTTATGTCACATCTGTTTGCTCTGGGATTTTGTTCCAGATGTCTGCGATAGTCTCTCCACTTGTTGATGGTCAGTTCGATGTCCAGAGCAATTGATGGGTCCTCTACTGACACCTGTGTGCACATGTTCAGTTTGAACGCCAGTGGGGTTGGGAGCGTGTTTGTGGCTACATAATGGATGTATTCCTCATCTCTTTTCCACGGTCCCGGGGTATTCTGCCCTGGATAGCATTAAATCTAATCTGACAGGCTTAGTTAACCCCCAAAGCATGGTATAATGTCACAGTTGTACTCCTGGAGGTGGATGCCCTACTTCTCAATGCGTCGCAGTATCTTTGTTCGAGGGTTCCAAAATAGCAACAGTAACGCCTGATGGTTCATCACTAGGGTTAACTTCTGGCCAACGACAAAATTGTGGAAATGTTCACATGCCCACATGGCAGCCAAACTCTCTTTCTCTTCCTGCAAGTATGCACACGTCAATGCTCTACTGGCTTAAGTGACAATGTGACGCAGCATGGATGAAATAGTGTCACTTTGTACCAGGATGGCACCCAGGCCCATCAGACTTGCATCCATGTTAATCTCAGTCTGCCATGTCAGGTTGAAATATGCTATCTGTGTGGCTGCTGCCAGAGCACTCCGAGCACAAAAAGGCAGCATCCTTCTTAAACAACTTGCAAAGGGGTTGCGTTGTGATCGCGTTTTTGGGTAGATATGTCACACAGTATCCCGCTTTTTAAAAGGAAGGATCGCACCTCAGCAACTTGGGTGGTCACAGAAAGGTCATTGATGGAGCTAACCTTCATAGGGTCAGGCCGCATTTGCTGGTCTGAAAAGATGTGGCCATAGAAACAAAGGTTCCCTTTGTTGACGTCACATTTGTCAAAGTTTAAAGTCGGTCCCACTTCTTGAAGCCCTCTGCAGACAGCCAACAAGGTCTAGTCATGTTTTTCTTGGGATTTACCATAGAACGGGATGTTATCACTATAAATGAACGCTGTTGCATATGGGAGAAGTAATTGTCTTATAGCTTCCTGGAAGATTTCTGCCACAGAGGAAATTCCAAACTTCAGGCAGCTGTAGCGGAATATTCCATCATGGATGGAGAACGTAGTTATAGATCTTGATGTTGTGTACAGCTCTAGTTGATGGTATCCTTGATTTAAGTCAAGTTTTGGAAACCTTGTGGCCCTAACCAGGTGAACAATCACGTCCTCTATATTGCGTCCTTGGTGTTTTTCACATTGTATTGCAGTGTTGGCAACTCTCAGATCAATGCATAGGCGAATACACTACCTGCCCCCTTTCCTTGGGCACGACCACCAGGGGAGATGTCTAAGGTGTATGTCCTGAGGCTTTTTCAATGATATCATCTTTCAGTAGTTGGTGAAGTTCTTGTGACATGGCTTATTGGAGATGGAATCCTACCCTCCTGGGATCTTGAAGGACGGTGTGTATGGATTCATCAATGTGTAGTTTTACAATCATTACTTTTCGCCTGCATATCCCTTGAAACAGGTTTAGGAATGCAGTTCTAAGTGTCTGTTTGGACATGGGGCCGAATGCCATCATGGATACTGCGTGAACTGCCCCTGTTGGGAGCACGAACACTGTACAACGTCCTCAATTTGGTAGTGGGCATCTGTTAGCCCCAGTTCTTTTGCTGTCCTGTAGCTGAGTAAACATCGGCCCCTCTTGGGGCTTCTTAGCACGTGGATATTGGCTGTGGTCGACCAACCCTTATGAATTAACATGCGCTGGAATGACTGATGGACGGCAGTGGTGCACTTGCATTCCACTGGAATATTCTTTTGGTGGACATGGATGATATGCTTCTGTCTGCTGTTTGCAGGAATTACTGTTCGCCCATGATATTGACCGTGGTGCCTGCATCAATTAAGAAACAATGGGCAACGCCTCGCATATCCATTGTAACCCTCTGTGCTTTTTCAATTTCAAGATCACAATGCGTTAGGTTGACATATTCGTCTGTGTAATCTGGGTATAGGTCATTCGGCACATCCATGTATTCCAGATATAGGTTTTGTGTGGCATCAATTTCATCGGTATTCAAATTCGGGAAAGTTTTCATGAGGTGCTGACGGCAGTGTTTACCATGTGATGCCTTGAGGCACTTTGGACATAGGCCTCCACATGGCCATGTTTCCCGGTCTCGTGATGGGGAACGGCCTACCTTCCCCGTTTGGCGCACTGTTGATCAATTGCGGGTCTTACACCTGTATCTGGAAATGCAAAGCTGCACCTGTAGCAGATTCTTGGTGACCTTTTAGGTGAGTGGGACTATGGATTGTATGCACTGGCGTAACAGGGGCCCCCGCAGCCCCTGCAGTGCAGGAGGCCCCGCTAACACGTATCCTGGGAGGGGGCCCCACTTGGAGAAAAAAAAATGAAAACAAAATATTTTTCAAAATATTTTTTTAAAATTTCTTTTTTAAATCACTCTGCCTTCATAAAGACATTATTTTTGTAACAGAAATTGAAGTCTGAGGGCTCCCCCCCTGCACCTCATGACATGACAGACCCCAGGCTGGAGGCCTCCATGTCATGGGGTGGGGCAGCCCTATGACTTCAAAAAGAAATTATTTATGTTTGAAGTCTCTCTACCTTAATAAAGAGATTATTTCCGTTATGGTTCGGTCCTTAACGGAAATAATTTCTTTATGAAGTAAGAGTGATTTCAAAAACAAACAATTTCTTTTTGAAGTAATAAGGCTCCCCTTACCCCCATGACGTGTGAGTGTGTGAGTCTATTGTGAAAGGGTGTACACTTAAATGTGTAGGTGGCTGCCTGTGTGAGTGTATGGTGAAAGGGTGCACACTTAAATGTATGGGTGGCTGCATGGGTGTGCCTGCATGGTGAAAGGGTGCACACTTAAATATATAGGTGGCTGCCTGTGTGAGTGTATGGTGAAAAGGTGCACACTTAAATGTATGGGTGGGTGCCTGTGTGAGTGTATGGTAAAAAGGTGCACACTTAAATGTATGGGTGGGTGCCTGGGTGTGCCTGTATGGTGAAAGAGTGCACACTTAAATGTATGGATGGCTGGGTGTGCGTGCATGTATATGGTGAATGGTGTGTGTGCTTGTGATCAGCGGCGCAACAAAACCTTACTTTCGGGGGGCCGATCCTTCAAATGTTGGGAGAGGCGCTAACTTCACGGGCGGTGGGGAAGGGAAAACTTATTTGTGTGGGGCTACCTTACTTCTTTACGCATTTTAATGAGACTATTCTAGTGCAGCGTTAATGTTACAAGCAGTTAACTCTCTCCTTTAAGTGTGAAAGCACCCACTTATGAACTGCTGTGAGAATGGACGATCTCCTGTTTCCTTTCTACCCTTCCAATCACTTCCCTGGCATGAAGGTTCTAAACCCACATCACAATTTAAATTGCCTAAACAATGTGGCATTTGAATGCAGGTACTAACAGTGAAATGCTTTACGTTAGTAATTTCTGGCCCTTGTTAACAGTGAAACCCAGGTGCTTTTTAACATCTGTGTCCTTTTCAGTCTGGCAACTGCTCTGAAGGTCAGCCAGGTTGAGTCAACATAACCCAACATTTCTGGAGTTGAGTGCTGCAGCCCAGTCAACACAATATTGTTAAGCCCCTACTTATGTTCAATGCCTTAATTACTTATTGGTAATCGTCATTACTCCTAGGCCTATTCTTCCTCGTCCCTGTACTAGTGTATGAGGCAGTACTTGTGTAGCAGTATGCATCATACACAAATACTGGGATGAGGTAGAGGTACATGGAGATAATGCCTGACTTAGTTACCTGTATCTTCATTACTCCTAATCCCACTCTTCCTCATCCCAGTACTTACATATGAAGCAAGGAGCCTCAAACGTAAGCTCTGGGACAAGGAAGAGGGCCGTGAAGTTAATTCTGGGACAAGGAGCTGATTTTGGAGGTTGGGGTAGGGCGTGCGAGGTAGATGGGATGGGATGTGTGGGGGCGGGATTGTACAATAAATCATAATGGTTGTCAATGTCCAGGCTAAGCAGGCATGATATGTGGTATTTGTGGCTATAGAGGCATTTTGGTACAGCCAGTCTAGTTATTCCTCAGTTTGGTATCACTTTTTTTTAACTGTGCATTTCTGATAAAGCAGTCCTGCTAAGTGTAATTACCTGGCTAGACTGGCATTTGAGTGCTGCCAGTCTAGCCGTTTTTTACTGCAGCACTGAATATTTTTTTGGGCATCTGTGATAAAATGATATGATATGTTATAACACGCCTGTACACACATGTTTTTAGGCGTGACAGGCAAGGGAGGGAAGATAGAGGGAGGACAAGACAAATGATCTTACTGGGCCTTGTGTCATTCAGATCGTGCAAGTGTGAGAACGACTAATGCAAGGGGAAGGGAGGGGGGAAGTGCAAGGAAGAAGGGAGGGGAAAACAGGGCAGTAATGCTCTGAGGCAGTGCAGCCAGGGCAGTGCGGCTCTGGGTAGTGCACAGAGAACAAGGGACTGTAGTCTTACAGTGAATGCCCAAAAGTGCGTGGTAGGCCAGAGGCAGTGCAAGGCTGACTGATGAAGAAAGAGCCTGGACTCAGTGAGACTCTGAGGGTAGCCAAGCAACCAGTCGGTACCGCAGGCAGGTAGGTCAGCAGGGAAGGGAGAGAGCAAAATCAGAGGAGAAGAGGAACGTTTTTTAGCTTCATCTGGAACATCAGGTGGTCCGCTCAAGTTTGAGAGGGGCAGGGAGGCCATTCCAGAGGGAGGCATCAGCAGAGGAGAGAGATCTAGCCCCCACTCTCTGCCTGGAGAAGCATCTAGCCCTTAGAGAGTTGGAGCTAGCTGGGAGAAGGGCTCGAGAAAGAAGGTATTTTGGAAGAGAGCGTTGGATGTAGTGTGGGCATGGCCCCAGAAATTCTTGTGGACAATGCAAAGGGTCTTGAACTTGATTCTTGCAGGCACCGGGAGCCAGTGGAGAGATTTCATGGCTGGAGAGATATGATCCCTGGGCCTGTGACCAAGGGGAAGTCTTGCAGTCCTGTTCTGGATTAGTTGCAGAGGGCGGATAGTAGAGGAAGTTAGCTTGAGAAAGAGGCTGTTGCAGTAGTCCAGCCTAGAGAAAAACAGGGCTCTGAAGACAGTGAGCTTCTGGGGGAAAGTGAGAAAGGGAAGAGTCCCTTTGAGGAGAAGCAGCTGGTAGGTAGTGGGTGCGAGGAGAGAAAGAGAGAGCGGAGTCGAAGATGACACAAAAGGTTTTTTGCCTTGCAGGAAGGTGAAGGAAGAGGGCCCAAGGTGGGCCGCTAGAGTGAGAGAGGGAAAGCAGGGGCAGGGGTCCCAATGAAAAGGATCTCCATCTTAATGGCATTAAGGCAGAGATCTTTGGAGGCGCATCAATCCTGAATCGCGGATAGACAGTCAGGAATGAGTGAGAGAGGAGAGGAGCCTGAAGGAAAGCTGAGTGTCATCTGCATAACACTGAAAGTGAGAGAAGGTAGAGATCAGGTGGGCGAAAGGGCCAAGTAGAGGTTGAAAAACAAGGGTGAGAGAATAGAGCCCTGGGGAACGCCACACGTATAGAGAGAGGTGGTGGAGAGAAAGGGACCAAGTTGGACCAGGGAGGGGCTGTCCAAGAGGAAGGAGGTCAGCCACTCCAGGGCCTGGTCCGTGATGCCCAGGCTCTCACATAGTCGATTGATCAGGATGGCATGGTTGACTGTGTCAAAAGTAGAGGAATGATCAAGGAGGATTAGGACAGAAGGAATGCTGGAATCAAGGTTAAAGAGCAGATCTTCACGGGTGTTCAGGAAAGCAGTGTCTGTGCCTCTGGCAGCTCTGACGCCAGACTGATGGTCATGGAGACAACCAACAGATTCAATGTGGAGAGTAAGCTGGGAGATGGCCAGATTTTTTCCAAGAGTTGGCACAGGAAAAGGGTGATGGAGATTGGGCAATAGTTTGCCGGACAGGTAGGATCGGCAGATGGCTTCTTGAGGAGTGGGTGCACAAGAGAGTGCTTAAGGGGAGAGGGGAACGTTCCAGTGGTGAAAGAGTGATTACAGAAATCGGCCAAGGATGCAGCGAGGGTGTCAATATGGTCCTTCATAGTTCTGGAGGAGCAGGGGAGCACCTGTTTGGATGACACTTTCATGGATCGGACTTGTCTCGAAAACTCATCAGGTGTGCTCAGAGAAAAATAGGAGAAAGGAGGAGAGGTAGAGATGGGCAAAGGGGGGCCAAGAGAGGAAGAGGGAGAGGAATAGAAGGAGATTGTGGACAGGATTTCCTGAATTTTTGCAGAGAAATGAGAGGCCAGAGCCATACAGAGGGCCTGGGAGGGAACAGGATAGGTGGAGACCGCAACAGGATTGACCAATTCCGTGCAGATTTTAAAGAGTTTGGCTGTGTTGTTAGAAGCCGCAGAGACCCGGGCTTCAATGTGTGCTCTCTTCTTGATGAGTGTTATTGCTTCGACTGGCATTTTTGTGCAACCAGTCTAGGTATGTCTAAATGTGGCCTTGCATGTTTTACTGTAATGTTATTACGTGTCTACACTGGTCTACATTGTGCAGCCAGTGGGACATGTCTTCAATGTGGCATGGCATTTTTAATAGCAAAGCATTAATGTTCCTGTGCACTGTTGGTGACTTACATGTATTGGATTGGTGTTACCCTACAAAACAATTGCACTCTGGCCTTTTAGCCAATTTTCCTCAGAAAGTGTGCTGTATATTGCATTAAAACACATATTTATATATTTCTCCTAGTACAGTGTGCAGCATAACCCTTCAGCAGCACGTTCATGCGTATTGTGCAAGTGTGATAATATAGGCCGGCCCAGAGTGTAGTATGACCCATGATTTGTTGCCGAGTTGGGGAGGAGGGGGGCACAGCATGGCTCGCAGGGGGGCCCCCACATTTTGTGTCACGCCACTGATTGTATGGACAGTTGAGGACTCGCACTGCGGTCAGAGGCTTTGTTGGGGGCATGTCAGGACCCATGAAAGATTGTATTACCGCCACAGACTCTTGTTTCTCATATTTCTTTATTGAAACCGTATAGGCAACCTCTATGTCTACGCTTTCGAATATTCTCACCAGCTCAATGATGTCATTGACGGGTATTGGCGTTTACAGGAGCTGCTTTTGGAAAGCGGATGTGGTGCAGCCTTCTATTATTCTCAAGCGAATTGCTTCCTCATTTGAGAACTATCCGAATTGGCAGTGGATCAACTTTTGGCAAAGTCATGTGACATATTCATCAATGGTTTCATGTAGTTTTTATGACACTGATTGGACACACACCTTTCAAAGTCTCTGTTCGGTTGCATAATTCGTTTTTTGTTTAGTGCTTTAACAAGAGTATCAGATGATGTCTTTTAAGTCTCAGGAATCATTTTTATAATTGTTTTAATCTCTTTCCCACTGAATTGGTGCAAATGTCAGTGATTGCCAGGGTCTTGTCATCGCACATAGCCCTTATGAAATCTGTGAGCCCTTCCAGCCATTCCATCCATTGGGCCCCTTATCATGCTGTGACTTTAGTTGGAAAGGCAGAGGCTTCCTGAGAAATGCAGCGCTGGTATCTGAAGTTGGAGCGACTTGCAGCTGAGCTACGGCACCTTCCACTACGGCACCTTCCATGACACAGCTGTGTCAGGACACTCTCTGGGGCAGGTGTGGGTAGCGCCATTAGGCTGCATGGCAGAGCTAGCCACCGGACATGTTAGAAGAGGATGGAGGCAGGACTCGCCAGGAGGTGTCTCAGCAGGAAGGATAGTAGATGTGAGTCATGTGTAAGACTCGCCTTGAAACACTTGTGTATAGGCGTGTTACAAATGTCATGTCATATCAAATGCCATATCATATCAGCAGCTGCTGGAAATAGAACTTGTCAGGAGAGGTTGGAGGCAGAGCTCACCAGGGGGTGTCAGTATTCGTTAAAGGACTCCCGGGAGGAGACAGCAAAGGCAAGACATGGTAGGAGGTCGCGGAGCAGGAAGAAGAATAGCATTTGCCAATGTATGGCGTCTGCAGGAGTTGGCCACTCAGCAGGTGAGCTACAACAGCAACACAGTGCCGCGTGTGCAGCGAAGCACAGTTATGGACCTTCAGTCAATGGATGGACGCCGCCAGTGGAGTGAGAGGAGATGAATGGATGCCGCCAGTAGAGGGAGCTAAGGGGTGTGCCTTCAGCTGTCAGGGGGTGTTCCCGGTGAAGTCTCCAGGTCGCCACTGACACAGTGCTTGGAGCTTCATAGGCATGGCAGCAGGTGAAGGTTGGATGCAGCGCATGTAGTTCCCCCGCATCGCTAGTTGTTAGGATCTTTGGGAAAGACCAAGAGGCATGACACTCATGGGGAGGACATACGTATCTTTATTCATTCCTTCCTTTCTACATACTTTCTCTATCTCCTCCCTTTCCGTTTTTCCCTCATCACTTCCTCTTGCCACATGTAATTTCCATCTCCTGAGATCTCCTGAGTGCTGTGATGGTCTGCTAGTGCCTCGGGCCGCCTCACTCATGCATACACACACGCATACCAGTGATACGCGGAGACGCATCAGATGCTGATGAGGTCCCGGCGGCAAATGCCGTTCGGGCCGTCTTTATACCTAACGCGCATGCGTGAGCCCACACGAGGCTCGTGCATGCGTACTCATAACTCCCACTGTAACATCCCTCCTTTTCTTTAAACAGAAACAATTAACCACATGTAACTCAAACAAGTCTCAACGTGAGTTGTTCACTTCAGTTTACTACAGGCTCAGTCTCCTGAGTCCATGATGAAGTCCTTGAATCGCACTGGGGCTTGTCGCCCCTGTCTCATCGGGTACCGGCTGCTGCTCCCGTAGGTCGGCAGTGGTGCGACCACATTTGGCGGTTGTTCCGCCTGCGTGTCGGCCTCGGGGACCCCTCCACTTGCTTCTGCTCTTGACATCTCCTCTGGTGTCTTTTCCCTGGGACTCAAATCTACTTTCTTGAAGAAGAGTTTGTTTCGGTTTACGGTTCCCCTTTCGCTGGCTGCTGTTACCATCGCTCCTTTGACATGAGTGACTGTCCAGGGTTGTGGCTCATATGTCAGTGACAGTTTCCCCTCTGGGTTGCGGTTCTTGACCAGCACTGCGTCACCCACAGATACCTCTTTTTCCTGCAGGCCTCTCCTTTCACTTTCTTTCTCATTCCTCGTCACTCTTTCTTGCCGTACCCTGGCGTTGTCGATTACGCCTGGCGCACGTCCCTCCATTTCAGGAATCAGCCCTCTTGGGCAGCGTCCAAACAGGGCTTCAGCTGGAGACACTCTGGTTGATTGGTGGGGAGTGGTCCTGTATTCCCTTAGGAACTCAAACAGGTTTCTTCTCAGTTCGCCCCCTCCATTGGCCGAGATGTAAAATACCTTGTTCAATGTCCTCATAAATCGCTCCGCTTCCCCGTTTGCCCTGGGCCATAATGTCATCACCTTCCTGTGTTGTATTCCCCTTTCTTCCAGGTACCTTGCAAACTGGTTCCCCATGAATGGGGGCCAGTTGTCTGAACACAGGACGGTCGGGAACCCATGGGTCGCAAACAATTTCTCGAGGGCCAAAAGGGTGTGATCGCATGCCGTGGAGTCTACCAGCTCTACTTCGGGGGATCTCGACCACTGGTCTACAACGGCCAGGAAATACATCCCTCTGCCAGTTGAGCCAAAGTCCACGTGTACTATCCCCCAGGGGAGTTTGCTCCTGTCCATAGATTTTAGGGGCGGGCCCTTTCTGCTGGGCTTGCAGATCGGCACGGTAGACATCTCCACACATGTCCTTCCACGTGGTCCTCAAGGTTGGGAAACCACACCTTTGGCCTAAGCCTCACCTTCGTTTTCACAGAAACCTGATGACCTGTATGCGCCAGTTCGAGAACTGTGGGAACCAGTGCGCGGGGGATTATTATCTGTCTGCCTCGTAGGAGTAGGCCTTCTTCTGAGATGGATAGCGCATCTCTCACCGTCCACAGTGCCTGCAGATCTCTCTGGGCTCTTGCCTCCCTTTTCGCATTGTTGTTCAGGACCTCCTATCACTCCCCACTCCGGATGGCTGACTGAATTACCTTGAAGATTTCATCTTCGCTGGACGCTTTGCCGATGACCTCTCTCGGCAGCGCCACCAGCATGGCCACTTCCACGATGTTATATATAATCACCTGGCATGCTAAAATCTTCCCTTGGCCTTGCTCCCGCTTGCTATTCGGGTGGCGGGACAGGTAATCTGCGGGTTTGTTAGTTCCGGGCATGTAGAGCAGTTTCACCCCATATTCTATGAGTGACAGCATCCAGCATTCAATGCGTGGTGGGGGTTTCGATGACGCCCCGGACATGATCGGGATGAGCGGTTTGTGATCGGTGACCACGACCACCGGCTTCCCAAGGATGTAGAGGCGGAAATGCCAGCAGCCCCATAAGATCGCCAACGCCTCTCTCTCAATTTGGGAATATCTCCATTCAGTCTCAGACAGTGTCTTGCTTGCATATGCGATTAGGCGCATACTTCCTTGTGCGTCCGCCTGCATCAGTACAGCACCCAGCCCCATGGGGCTGGCATCCACTACGATTTTGGACTCAACAGTGGGGTTGAAGTACACCATAGTGTCCTGATTAGATAAAGCCTTCTGGATGTCATGGAACGCTTCTTGTTCTTTTCTGCCCCATGTCCACGGCACGTAGTTCTTTGTTAGAGCACAGAGGGGTTCAGAGAGTAACGCCAGTCCTTTTATAAAGCGGCCGCAGTAGTTCACCATTCCAAGGAAGCTGCATACTTCTGCCGGTGATTCAGGAGCAGCGGCCTCACGAATGTCTCAGACTTTTTCTGGGTCAGGCAAGATACCCCCAGCATGAAAGATGAATCCGAAAAACTCTATGCGATCCCTGAAGAATTCGCACTTACTGCGGTGCAGCGTCAGGCCTAGCTCCTTCAGACCCTGAAGGGTTAGTTCTAGCTGCTTCATATGCTCCATCTCCGACGACACGAACAGCAAAATGCCATCGCTCATGTCGAGCACCCCATGTAGGCCCGCCAGCGCACCCCTTATTGTGTTCTGAAACACTTCGGCGGCAGAGGACACACCAAAGCTGAGTCACTTGAATTGATAAAGCCCTTCGTGGGTGGTGAACGTCGTTATGTATCGTGATTCCGCATGAAGCGCAAGCTGATGGTACCCGGACCGTATATCTAATTTTGAAAAGACTTTGGCCCCCTGCAACTCACTTACGATATCATCTAATGTTGGGGTAATGTGGCACTCTCTCTATATCACTGTGTTTGGCAGCCGCATGTCCACACAGATGCGGACGGCACCTGGTTGTTTTGGTTTGGGCGCCACCACGATTGGTGATACGCAGGGCGTGGGCCCTTCAACTTTGTCGATGATATCCATCTCAATAAGGGTCTGCAGTTCTTTTTCTACTTGCGGTCTGAGGTGAAATGGTATCCTCCGGTGTTTGAGTGCGGTCGGTCTTATAGTCTCGTCGATGTGTAGACGAACCGGTGCAGCTTTGAGTTTGCCCACCCCTTGAAAAATGTTCTCAAACCTGCTCAGGAGCTGTTCAATGTCCACCTGGTAGACTGCCAGCGTAAAGTGGATGATGTTGAGGGCCTCTGATGCTGTGCAGCTCAGAAGAGAGTGGGGACTGACGTCGGTTACATAAAAACGAGCCTTGATCGCATTGGGGCCATGTGTGACTGGTGCGACGAATAAACCTTAAATTGGCAAGGGCGTGTCGGCTCCGAATGTGTAAATCCTAGCTTTTGACTGGTCCAGCTGCGGTGGGCCCGGGATTGCCATGTAGTGCTCCGTGGCTAGAGCACACACCGATGCCCCTGTGTCTATGAGGACTGGTGTAGGGGTGCCCTTAATGTCCACTACACAGGTGGGTTGCCTCCTTTTCTTGGCTCCCATGGCAATATTCGATATGAAGAAAATGTCTTTGACATCTTCCTCCTCCTCGGCAATATTTAGTCTCTGTGTGTCCTGCTCTATTGTGGCTATGCTCCGCGGCCTCCTGAAGTTACTCACCCTCGCAGGACCCCTGTGTGTCGTCACTGGAGCTGCAGCTCGGTACATTCTTGTGTAGTGCCCTGGTGTGTTGCACCTCCCACTTACTCTCGACTTCGCAGGGCAGTCCTCGGTGTGCGGCAGATCGTACCCGCAATATTGGCACACCGCTGGGGATCCATGGGCAGGAGACGCCTCCTGGCACTTCTGGCTCCAGCGGGCCTTTGACGGAGTGGATTTCCCTAGGGCGAATGCCTCCTCCCCTTTGCTCGGGCGTACGGCAGCATCCATTTACACCCCCCTGCTCTCTGCTAGCTCATATATTCTGCCATTGTCTAATATATGGACTAAGATCATCCCGGGTTCTCGCAAGATCTGCCGCCGTAACTTACTTGAGCTGCATCCTTGTATCAGCTGGTTCCTGATCATCACCTCCTCATTGTCCCACCTACACGTGCTCGATAGCTGACGTAGCCGTGCACAGAACTGGTGAAGGGACTCATCGTCGTTTTGTTTTTCCCCACACATCACAAACCTAGCAAAGTCAACATTCGAAAGTGGGATGAAGTGGTTCTCAAGAGCAGTCTTGACGTCAGCATACGTTGTCACTTGGATGTTTAGTGAATCATAAATGCGTAGCACCTCGGTTCCTGCTGAAAATAGCAGCGTGGCGACTTTGGCATCGTCATCTTCACCAGTCGCTCTGAAGAACATCTCCAACTTTGTAATCCATACAAGCCACTTGGGCCCCAACTTCGAGGGCGGGCCAGTTGTGTCAAACTCGGGCATGGGTGCCAGAGTGCCATGCTGCCAACGTGCTCCTTGCGCAGATGTTGCAGTCTCCTCATCTGGGACACTCACTGTTGCATGTTGCACAGGCACCTCACACACGTGACTGAGGCCGCAAACCTGTTCTTCTGGTCAGGCCCCTCGCTGCTAACCACTGACCTGTGTGTCTTGGTTGTGTAGATAGCAGGCTCTTCCTTCAGTGGCCCCCTCATGCAGGGTCATCAGGTATGGGATGTTGGCACATTATGGCTGCCTTGAAGAGATGTGGCCCTCAGGCCAAGATCGTGGCTCCCCTCCTGAGAGAACCATGAAAGTTCCAAAAATTGTTCCTTATCTAACTTGTAGGCAGCGCACGAGCACCCTTGCGGGCCGCAACTGCATCACAAGTCGATTCAAGATGGCCGACGATCGTGTCAGCGTCAGATTCGGGCCGCATCAGGGAAAGATAAATGACACATGCGCTCGCACGCAATGTTAATCCTCCCATGAGCGACCGTCCTCGTCGCCAATGTGATGGTCTGCTAGTGCCTCGGGCCGCCTCACTCATGCATACAAACACGCATACCAATGATACGCGGACACGCGTCCGATGCTGATGAGGTCCCGGCGGCAACTGCCGTTCGGCCGTCTTTATTCCTAACACGCATGCGTGAGCCCACACGAGGCTCACACATGCGTACTGAAAACTCCCACTGTAACAAGTGCCATCTTCTTAAAGGGCCAGCGGATAGCCTTGTAACAACTACTAGGGCCAAACAACCAGGGCGATCTCTCATCTTCCAAAATGCTGTAGGCCATCCCTTTGGTCCACGTGTTCAGGAGCGGCAGAGCCAGGCAGAGAGAGAAGAGTGAACTGGCAGGAAGTCATGATTAAGGCAGGGAGGCAGGGAAGCATCTGAGACTCAAGGGAAGATTAATCCTGGAAACATGTTTTGTAAACAAATACAAATCCTGTCCACTTTAATGTGATTGTTCAATATGGCCAACCATATTGAAGAGGGCTGATTTCCTTGCGGCTCTCGCATGGCTGTAACTCTACAGGAATCCCTAAATGATTAGAGCCTGTGCAAGCCAGGCTGGCGAATCACAGATGTCAGGCCAGTAACATATAAGAACACGCTTTCAGGCTGTCGTGTATTTTATATGGTGCTAGGATGTATGTGTGGCAAAAGACGAGCTGCCCCCACGCCCCATAAGTTGCATACGTTTCGACATCGCCAGCAGTGACATCACCCTGCGATAAACGAGTGCATCAAGAAATGCCACATTGCCTTAAGTGAAATCACAGTGGGGGACATAGGTAAAATGGGTAAAAATCCATCAAGGTATAATAATGCATTTCAAAAGTAAATGATTGAATTGTCCACTGATACTTAACACCGAAATGTGTGCACATTGCTAGATTATCAGCAATGCATGGCTAGTGAGCTGCAGGCACACCCCAGTGTGCTGATGCTATGCATCATTTAGAAAAGTAATTGGAAAGACCTTGGTGCGCTTACCCGGGGACGTCAATTCAAAAAGAAATGCCAGGGGTAGCACAAGTGACCTCACACACCTGAAAACTTCACAGGAAGAATCGTTGCTGATCCTTTGACTCCGATGACATAACTGGAACTGACACCACAGGAACTTCGGCCATAGCGATATCACCAATGTAAAAAAAAAACACCTGCAAGAATAAGAAAATAAAAAATAGAACTGAAGCGGACACAAGGCTATTTTAGTTTCCATCCATATATTAACTATGCTGCTGCTTCAATATACCATAGATGCAGTTATGATATGACAGGGGAGCACCAACAAGAACTATCACAGGCCACTAACAGTGCCATCTAAGGCCAGATACAGCCTCATATACTAGGCTATGTGGTCATGATATGCCAAATGCAGCTTCACATGCCCAGGCACTGCTGCAGTATGCTAGTTGCAACCTCATATACGTCAGTAGTGCCTTATTATGCCAAGCTAAGCATCGTGTGCTATGTGTAACCATCCTATGCAAGGTAAAGTCCCACAACTGCAAGTGCTGTTACTATATGGCGAGTGTCTCTTCACTCACCCATTACTCTTATGTCATGCTGGGTATAGCCTGCTGTTCAAGGAATAGCTATCAGATATAAAGCAGGGCCTCACTTGCCAGGTGTACCCATCATATGTTAAGTGGAGACTCAGTCGCCTTGTGTCTTTGGGGCAGTCATGCACCCCATCAGTGACAGATTTCAGACAAAGGTACCATGGTCAAAAATATCAATGAGGGCCTGGAATAGAGAGAGCGCAGAGGTGGGGTAGCAGAGGGGGTTGGGGTTTGAGGTGGACGGATTTTGGATGTGACGGTGGTGCATTTTAAGACTGAATGATTAAGCTTGTTGGTTGGCAGAGCGAACCGAATCACTTTTCGGTGATACCAATTTGATCTGGTAAGGAAAATAAGGCCCTATGATGAAGATTCATTTGCCCAGGATCATACAATTTGGTCAAATGGAGAAGCTGCGATTTAAGACCAGGTATCCTTTACAGTTGTTCTAAGTAGACCACACCCCCTGCTATTGTATCTTTAGCTTTATATCAAAATGCTTAGAATTCTTCATAATTCTCTTAATTGAGCAGAATCAGTTGTTTCTGCTGAATAAAGCAGAGTTGTAGAGCACAAAACCACATTCTAAATCAACCAGAAAATATAAAAAAGAAATCTTAATCAAAATGTGTAGGAAAAAACAAGTGTGATATATCATCAGTGTGTGGTGATTTATTTGATTTTTATTGTATATGTTTATATAGCACCGCAGCCCGCAGGCATCAAGGCGCATTACATGTAGACAGGGACAACAAAGGTGACGGCACATCATGGTACAATAACTCATAAGTATCAAAATATTAGTTCGAGACCCTCTGTCTTGGTATTAAGGTGATTCATTATTTAAAAGCACAGTTTTGAGCTTCTTCCTGAAACATAGATAGTTGGATTCAACTCTCAATTGGCAGGGCAACTCATTCCATATGATGACTGTTTTGGAGGAAAAAGCCCTGCCTAGTCCATTGGCTCTTTTGGACAGGCTGACGTTTAGTAGTCCTTTGGCTCTAGATCTGAGGGTACGACTTGGCTCGTAAAGGGTGAATTGCTTTTTTCGATAGGAGGGGGCTAACCCGAATAGGCAGTGATGAACAAGGGATAATGATTTGAATATGATGCTGTCTTTGTAGCAGCGTCCTGTCTAGAATGCTCTAACTAACCTTAGGAGCAGGATGGTAACAAGATGTTATGTAGCAAACCGCCAGGACTGGCGTAGACTCTCTTGTCGTGGAAGTGCTGGCACTGAAGCGCCTGACGTTTCCTTTAGAGCAACGCAGATGGTGTTGGGAACTGTAGTTCCCCGAGATTGTTTGCCAATTTCAAGCCTTCAAGCTTGAGCGGGCTCGTTAGTCTCTTAGATGGCAGCACAATGGTAAAAAACAATGCAGATGTCAATGCAACCGTTTGTCAACAGAGTGATGGAGTTTAAATATCCTCCAACACTTGGAGTGCTCTTGTAAGGTGACAATAGAAGAATTGTTACAGCCCCCAAAGATATGGATTCGCAACAGCGGCACAATTACCTTTGTCACAGTTCTTAACAATTTCAAACAATTGCACAATTCCCTCAATGACAACAATGAAAGCAGTAGTCACAATATGGCGCGCCACGTAGCAGCGTCCTGTCTAGAATGCTCTAACTAACCTTCAATGATGTAATTGCTCGATGTTTAGCGCATCAATTACTAGATATCAATGTTATCCAAATAATTCAATTTATAATAATAGTATGGACAAAAGGATGAGTCCACTCTTCTTGTATTCAATCCTACAGAATTAACTCAATGACAAGCAGAGAACACTTAATTGTATACAAATAGGTTAATTACTGAAATGTATAACACAGCCCCCTATACAAAAACTATTCTCAAGATGCCATAGAGAAGACTGTTTAATATCCTTTTATCAAGAGATAAAGCTCAGAATCCTACAGGAACCTCTTATGGTGATGGCTACCACTAAACAAGCAGTTACAATTTTGAAAGGCTAAATGAGGATTCACACATTTAAATAGTCAAAACCAAAGCTATTTAGTTCAGTGCAATAATGCTGTGAAGGCCAGTAGGCCAGGTGTTTCAAGGGTGGTGCCAGGGGTACCATAAACATTGCCAGGGGTTGCAGCTGTTAGATCTGGCTACTCCCAAATAACGCCCATGAGCTTAGCACAGTTCTGCAGGCATGTTTAAAACTGCACTGGGCAATCCTCTCTTTTCCCCAGGGTTGCCATCCCAAGTAACACTACAACTAGTGTAGAAGCCTATGTGCATGGGCCAAAGTGCAGATGAAAGGTAGCCCAACTTAAAGGGGTACCCCTTAAGTATACGAGTAAACCCTAATCAAGATCACACCAGATTAAAGTGCACCCC
Organism: Ambystoma mexicanum; assembly: GCF_040938575.1. Taxonomy (NCBI): domain Eukaryota; kingdom Metazoa; phylum Chordata; class Amphibia; order Caudata; family Ambystomatidae; genus Ambystoma; species Ambystoma mexicanum. The sequence goes on from NC_090939.1 coordinate 830,026,656, forward strand.
TCCAGGGAATTAAGGTCAAGAGTCTTTATCTTGCAAGGATAACAAGTTTAATATGTACAGAAATGAAGATGGTGGGGGACAAAGAACTCTGCTACCCGACTGAAATTCTGTCCCTCTTGCGTGACTGTCTCCTGCAGATTGGTGCCAAAGAGGAGCCTTATATACTGTTTAACTTGGATACTGGATCCTGGCTTGGCTCATCCAAAACTGTCCTTCTTTCCTTACAAGGGATGCTGCAGTCTTCCTTCTTGCATGGCCGAGTTTCCATTTATGAAACTTAGCATATTGCCAGCTATGCAAGAACACATTGTAACTCCTGTTTAACATTGTTTTGCTATATTATAAACATTTATATATAAACACATTTTCCCGTCATACTCTCCATACTTCACTGAATATACTCATATTTTATCTGGTCCAGTAATTCCCCTTAAAACCTTATTTTCTCATAATGTTGCATTGTGTGCATGAGCACATACACTCCCCTATTCCTAGTCTGCATGGGCTTTTGATGGACAGGAAACAGCTGCTCAGCCACTTCGTGTGCTCTGCAGAGCTAGCGAACACCAGGCAATGCCTGTAGTCTATTTTTAGCACAGGAAGCATTCCTTTTGGCACAGAGCATTCTGCTCTTTACCGTGCTTTGAGAAAAACTAAATACAATTTAACATTTTTACAACTTCTTTCAGCTAATAGTTATTTAAACTGTATATTTAAATACTATCTTCATTTAGTGCCTGACCCCGTCTGAGTGTGATTATTTTGGCATGAAAAGAGCTTTCTCAGTGCTCTAGTGCTTAGAGAAGTCTTGCCTAATTGTAAAGTGCTTGGGAGGGGGGGTGCAGGAAGGCGCTAGCTCCTCCCCAACACAGGTTTACATCAACACAGTAGAGCCGCTGTATATCCTAGGGCGCCCTCTAGCAGTGACAACAGGTGAAACTATGCAAATTGGCATTGTCTCTATATATCCTAAGGCAACAGCTCCCTCTAGCGGTGACAGCAGGCTAAGCTACAGCATCAGACAAACATACATCTGGCCTTTTATTATATTGTCAGATTACATTGTGCTTTTGTTGTGCATTGCACAAGGCTTACCATATGCATGGTACCCAGATCCCCCGCTGCGTACACTTTAGGGACATGGGCCTCCTCTCCGGACGACAAAGATATTAGACATAAGGACTCACATCCACAATTAGCACCCTCTTCTGCCCGCATCAATAGATAGCAACCTTTTGCCTGACATCTATCAATATTTTTGGTAAGGGGCACAGAAGAGGTCTGAAGAAACACTGGGGGCCGCCAACCATTAAGGTAGATGCTGAACAGCATCAGAAATGTGTTGGCTGCGAGTATAAATATATATATAAAACTAAGGTGCCAATAAGTACTGTGGTGTCTTATGTTTCTTTCACTTTTAAGCAGGAGAGGACATGGTTTTCAATTGGTTTTGCCATGGTTAAGCAAATAATTAAGAATAAGTTTGTGATGTGTGCTATATGAATGGTCACTACTATTAATATTACATGAGGAAGCAATATAAACTATTAAAGTATGAGTGACTCCTTTTTTGACTAGTGCACCTTGTGAACTGAATAAGGTCAAGGGATGCCCCAATTTTTGCAGATAGGCCACAGTTATATTGAATATTGTTCTGGTGTCAGACACTTTGCTTAAGCGGTGAAGTTGAGATTTGAACTCAGTTTGAATTTGAAGCTCTTTTTCAAATATGTGCTGATGTTTGGTTTTAGAGAGCTACAAAACTACTCTGTTTTATATAGATTTGAAAAGTACACAAATCACATTTTAAACTAATCTGACAATATACAAACCCTTATGGATATCGTTTTTTAAGAAAAAATGTATTTCATGTGAGCCTGAAAAAATCTCCCTGTGTTTAACTATTGCACTTTCAGCATTTCAAGACAGACTTTAAGGCCACCTGCACGCATTGCTTTACACAGATTTGCAGCTTGCTATTATTGGTGCAGTTAAGAAAATTTGAATTTCCACAAAAAAAGGAAACCTTTTTTGGCGTATCAAACACGCAAGCATCATAGATAAGAATAGACATAATCACCAATGAGTTTCATTGTGTGACTCATCCTGGCAGAGTCACGGATCTGGTACATAATTGATTTATGTGGGCTTTCCAACTGAAACGTCACGTTCACAGGTCCAATCACCCAATCATTCCCACACATTAAGCATGCTTGTCATACACAATGTAGTGCCGCATCAATGATCGATTCTCCACTGATTGCAGTGTCTGAACACAACACTGCAAATAAAGAGTGGGTCATTTTAAATGTACTGGTAACAACATGTGTTAGTAATAATGTAATGTAATGCAATGCAAAGTGATCTTGTATTGTGCACCTCTGCTAAGTTGCCTGATTATCCGTGGCGCTGCAAGAAAGGGGGCTGGCATTGGGATAGAAGGAAGGTCAGGTGTGACTCCTGAATTTTGAATGCATGCAGGACCGGAAGTAATCGAGCTCTGAGCACTGATGTGAAGCTACGTGGTTAGTGCCAGGCTCACTTGAGTGTGTGTTTCCTCCAGAGAGGTCAGGTCAGGATGTACCCATTTGGGTGTCAGTGCTGCAAGACTTTGCTAGCCGTGGCTTGTGGCGAGGGGTCCGACAGGTCCATAGACGGAAGGAGCGGTGTTGCTCCGTTACTGCAGTATCTTTGTAGGCAGTTCAGCGCGTGTGCGAGGGTTGATTGTGAGAGTAGTGTAATGTTGTACGTGATGCAGGTGTCTGCGGGTAACTAGGAGAAAGGAGAGATAATTGGGTTAGTAAAAATTAATATCTTGGTTCGATGTAATTGTTCATATTCTGCTGAACATTTAAAATGTAGAATTGTTGTCCCTGGAGGAAAGATTTTTTTTGCTTCCGATTCCATTTAGAGGGGTGCACGAGACCTACACCAACGTGTCTGATCTTCCAAATTTCTTGGGTTCAGTATTGTTTGATGCCCAAGAACACAGGGACATTGACCCAAAAGAGTTGGCTGACCGGATCTCCTGTCTGAAGCGTTGTGCTCCAGCCTGCACGATGGCGAGGCTAATAAAAGAAGGTGCAGATACCACCAGGGGGCGCAGACGAGATGGTAGCCTGAACCACCGTCTCCCTCTTCGGGTAAATACTTGCCGGAATCTATGCAAGAAAAACGAATACGCTGTCCCCGTGAAGTAACGTTCTTACGCTGAAACCACTCAGGCATCCATGGGCAGGTTTGCAGCGAGAATCAGGAAGCCTACATGAAGAAAATCGCTGGACGAAACTCGGCCCCCTCCGCGCACTGAAGTGAAAGAAAAATGGCGGCTGAAAGGCAAGCTCCCGGTCAGCAGAGATCCATCTGAGCCCGATGCGGTTGAGCCGCCTAGTCAGCTGCCGCGGTTCAGGAGCTGTTCCTGAGATGTGTGCGGTACACCCTTGTGAGGTGAGGGGCATCCGTGTAGGGTTCTTTTGAGAGAGAACGATCAGGTTTCATTGCCTTGCCCCTCCCCCACCCCGACACACTTGCCGTCACCTACCCGTGTTGTAGAACCAAGAGAGAGCAACGCTCCGCGACCGCCGTGGAAGGAGCACATCACAGCCCCAGCGCAATGCGAACAAGTAACTGTCAGGCAGGCCAACCTTTGACCCGTGGCATGTAGTTGGGCCCGGGCAAGAAGGGTGCACGCCAACAGGGAGCCGTGTGCGCTCGCCTTCCTCAAGGGGACTGTCCCCCGCTCTCTTCGGGACTTGTTTACATAGTTCCAGCTGTGCCTTTCCACCTACAGAGCCTTGCCCAGCCTGCATCTCTGCTTTTAACATTCAGAACTTGCCAAGAGCACAGGCGCAATAACCCACATCTCCATCACCAAGCCGCCAACCGCTAGCCGCGATTCCGAAGCAAAGCTGCCCAAAGTTTCAGCTTCTACCAGCGTAACTAAGCGAACAGACCTCCTACGGACATTAACCAGAAAACAACTCGGGGAACCCACCGGCGATAGAGAGAGCCCCGAGAACCACTAGCCACACCTCAGTTGAAGCCCATTGACAACATTGGGTGTGCAGAAGTTCCTCCAGTTATTGAGCTAGGTTGCTTGCCCCCCAGACACCTGGGCGCATAGACGGAGCAGGTCACCAGAGAACTTCACTGAGAACCGGTACCCACTAATTGCAAGCTATTCTGACTCCCTTGCATTACCGCGCCGAACCCCTCATCTAAGAGCTGTCAGTGGACTCCACCACCAGTTTATGCAACATCTCAAAGCCCCGCAGGAAGGCTGGATGATCAGAGCCCAGCTATATCCCTGCAAAGTCTGGACACAGAAACTAGCATCATCGGGGCCCCAACACGAAAAGGCACAGTAACAGAGCTACATTGTTCCCTTCCAGGGCCTCTCAGCCGGGAGACTGTCATAGCTTGGGGCACACAAACACATTTCCATTGGACAGCGCCGACATAAGCAGACAGAACTATATAACCCTCCCAGAGTGCATGCCCCGCAGTTCTGTCCGGTCTAGCGGGACTCGTGATGGGTATATAGAAACAGGAAGTCTTAAACGTTGGTCTGAGAAGCTGGACCCAAACACCTTGGCATTATTACGGACATTCAGTTGAGAAGGCACAGCCATGGAAACTGACGAAGTACAAAGCTCCTTGGAAATTTCGAGCAACGCCACTAAATCGGATATCTGGCTGCTCCTAGGCGAGATAAGGTCCATCAAGTCCGGCCTCACAGAAAAAGTTTCAGATTTGCAAACCAAGATGGCAAAAGTAGAAGACCACCTAGAAGCAGTGGAGTATAACCAACAATCAGGGGATGTGGCCACGATGCCGTACGAAGCCTTGCTCCAGGACTTAGAACAGACGGAGAGAGACGTGGAGGCTAAGCTTGACGATTTTGAAAATAGGGAGAGAAGAACAAACATCCGCATACTGGGCCTGGAAGAGGATCAAGGGGAATCCCCAACAAGCTTTGAAAAGAACGATAAAGCCCTGATTCAGACTCTCTATGATGAAACGGACCCCCCTAAACTGGAGTTTGATGGGGTGCACAGGGCCCCTCGTGTGGTCCTCGATCAGTCTTCGTAAAATGTCACTACTATGTCCAAAGACAAGATATCCTGCTAAGGGTGAGGTAAAAGTGCACAATAGAATTCAGAGGTACAAATGTGAGGCTATACCAAGACCTCTTGGCCATGACCCTTGCCAACAGGAGGGGATGTCGCCCCCTCACGACCTGGCTGCAAGAAAAGGGGGTTCGCTACGTGTGGGGTCACCCTTTTTCATTATCCTTCGAGCTAGGAGGAGAGGACTTTAGAATCACTTCCCTAGAAGAAGGGGAGGGCGCTCTGAGACATCTCCAAGGACCAGCAGAAGACATGAATGTTGACTCTCCCAGAAAACCCGCAGGACCACTGATAGACCCGGCACCGAAGCCCCCAAGGAGAGGTCGAGCGCAAATGAAATGGAAGTATAAGCGCCTCAATACACCTTGACGCTGAACTTCCTGCCTAGTCACGACCCGCCAGGTTTCCTTTTCTTTCTTCAGAGATGCTATGAACTGCCGAACCCATGTGTGAAACGAGCCTCAAGAGGTGTTCGCCTCAACTATACAAGGACAGCGCTGATTCATCCATGTAACTGGGTTGTGTTCCCACTGCATGTACACAGTTGTTTGTTATTAGTTCTATATAGAGCCTGGAGAGGGCCCCATCTGAGTGGCACTTGTTTTTTCTCCTGAAGGGCATCTCCATTAGCAACTGAGAATGCTAGGATTAGCTTTTCTGAAGGGAGGGAAGGGGGAGGGGGAAAACACTCAATTGAAGAATCGCATACACCAAGACCTCAATGTTAACTCCGGTTTAGACTCAACGAGAGCAACATGCAATTTTTACAACACTCCAAGCGTTACATGTCACACACTTCTTATAACGCAGGGCACGGCTTGATAGTATAGCCTTCTGATCCCTGAATGTAAGAGGCTTGAATTCCCCACAAGAGGTCCATGCTAGCTTGACAGTTCAAACAAGCCAAACTAGATATATTGTTCCTGCAGGAGACAAAATACACTTGAGGGGAGGAACGCAAGATTGTAGGAAGGGATATTGGGGACAGAATCTGGACCTCGGGTCCTCAAAAAAGAGGGGGAGTGGGCATCTTGTTTAGGAAATCGCTGGCATTTCAAATGGAACACATACATAGGGACGCCCAGGGTAGATACATAGGGCCTCATCACGAGTTGGGCGGTAACACCGGTGCTATTAGCATGGCGCTAATAGCCCTACCGCCAAACCCCCCGGCGCCGGATCACGGGTTTAGCGGAACGGGTATTGCCCATTCCCCATTGGGCCCATTCGGGAATTCCTCATTCCCCATTGGGCCCAATGAGGAAAATTTGTGCTATTACCGCCGGCGGATTTCACGCCGGCGGTAATTGTGCCGAAAATCGGCAAATTTGCTACGGATTTCCCCCCAGATCAGAGCTGGGGGAAATCCGCGAAGGTTATGATCTGGCAGACCCTTAAATGCAGCGGTAATAGCGCTACCGCCGCATTTAAGGGTTACCACCAGACTCGTGATTCGGCCCATAGTGCTTAAGGGGGTACTGAGGACTCGAAAAATCACTCTTTGCTCAGCCTATGCCCCTAACCAAAATCAATCGAGTTTTTTCGAGCCCTTATTTGACTTCTTGGGGAACTGGAAGGTGGGTACATTGATCTGTGGAGGGGATTTTAATATGGTGGCGGAACGAGAACTGGATTGGAAACCTGTACAGCAAACCACTCAGCCTCCACCCACCCTCCAGGGCAAAAGGTTTCTATGTCAGCTTAAAGAACAGCACCTAATTGACACATGGCGCACATCCCGTCCTAAAGACAGGGGCTTTACCATTTTCTCCCCCCACACCAAATCTTCTCTAGAAACGATTATATATACTACTAGGAGAGGAATGTGAAGGTGAGATCTTAGAGACATCCATAGGTGTGACGGCATGGACAGATCACGAGTTATGTACACTCAGATTAGACCTGGGTCCTCCATTTAAAGCAGACAGGAGGTGGATTTGTAATGATTTCCTGTGTAGAGACCCAGTGTTCCAGGACTCCCTCTCAAATAAACGATCTGGGAGAGATGTCCCAGAACACTGTATAGAAGAAGCGAAAGCCATGATAAGGAGTGTTCCAATATCCGAAAGGGCTTCCAAGAAAAGACTTAAAATGCTCAGGGAGGCAGAACTCAAGGCCACCATCTCGCGCTTAGAACGGGATCTGTCCCATCATCCTACTCAGGCAGAAGACAGGTTATCACAAATAGCGGGGCTCAGAGATTAATTAAGAGACATATGGAATGGTAGGGCACTCGCACAACTAAGATACCTGAATCAAAAATTCTTTGAGAAAGGGGATAAAGCCCACTCGATGCTCGCAAACCGGCTACGAAAACAGAGAACTGATAGGGCGGTATACAAAATACACGATGAAAATGGGACCGGCCTCACGGACCCCAATGAGATAGTGACCTGCTTTTCAAGGTTTTACTCAGAATTATAGACTGCAGAAGGAGATAGCACATCCACAGTAATCAATGACTATCTGGCAACCCTACCCAGGCCCCCCATTGTACATGAACAGCTGGACATGTTAAACGTGCCAATTACTACCATTGAGGTTCAGGGAGCAATCTCTAATCTAAAAGTAGGCTCAGCACCCGGGCAGGACGGTTATACCCCGGCTTTTTACAAAGCAAACAGCGGGACCCTATCCCCCTTCTTAGCTAAGCTATTCAACTCGATACTAACAGGCCAAGCCCCCACACCATTTACTGAATTGATAATAATTGTAATCCCCAAGGAAGGGAAAAACCCTCTAGATTGTAGGTCATATTGCCCCATTTCCTTAATTAAAGTAGAAGCAAAAATGTACACCAGTAGCTTGGCCTCCCGCATCGCCCAGGTCCTCCCACAGCAGATACACACAGACCAGGTGGGCTATGTCAGGGGTAGACAGGGAGCAGACAATGTTAGGAAAGCCCTGGATATAATGGCGGGCCTCCGGGAGAAAGATGATGACCCCTTCTTACTATCATTAGACACTGAGAAGGCGTTTGATCGTGTAGAATGGCCTTTTTTAAGAGCAGTATTGAAATGGGTGGGTCTGGGCCCTGCATGGACACAGGGAGCCGGAGCATTGTACCTGAGAGCACTAGCCAAGATTTCCATCAACGGCATATCCTTGGCTCCCATCGCCATCACACGAGGTACTAGGCATGGCTGCCCGCTTTCCCCCCTAATTTACATCCTGGTCATTGAACCCTTCGCCCAAGTGTTAAGATCAAACCGCCTTATTCATGGTGTGATACAGGGGGGAGGGGGGAATACAAACTGGCTATGTTTGCCGATGACATACTAATGTACCTTACTCGGCCAGCAGAGTCCATCCCAGCCCTCTTCCAGGAACTGCACAAATACGGAGCCCTGTCTGGCTTTCGCGCAAACCTTCAGAAGCCTATAGCAGTCCCACTAAGAGCAGACGGCAATCTCCCCCATTCACTAGACGCTAGTTGGGGCTTCCAGATACTAACCCAATCAGTGAGATACCTAGGAGTAACCATCACTGTCTCCCTATCAGACCTCTTCGAGGCGAATTATGTCCCCCTATGGAAAACTGTCAGAGATGGGCCGCTCGATTCACTTCCATTAAAATGAACATTTTGCCCCCATTTCTGTTCCTTTTTCAGTCTCTCCCGATGCTGGTTTCGGTACCCTTCCTGGCAGATATCAAACCCACCTTACTGGCATATCTGTGGGAAGGCAAGAGGCCTGGAATCCCTTACTCCACTCTCAATTTGCCCAAAGAGTCTGGAGATATGGCATTTCCAGACTTTCAAGAATACTACAAAGCTTCCCAACTCCGAATCCTAACCGACCATCTATGGGAAAACCCTAAGAAACAATGGGTGGCCTTAGAGAACTTGACCTTTGCACCAGTCACTTTGGGGGAATGGCTGTGGGTTCCCCTTTCAGCCATGACACGCAGCATTCGTGAACGTCCTATTCTGAAAGTGCTGAGGTCCCTTTGACGCCCTTCCTGTGCCATGCAAGGAATAACCACTTGGCCCTCCCCACTAAGTTGTCTTTGGTCCCCCCATATACAGAAGGTCATTTGTGACGTATATCGCTTTCAGGAATGGTATGAAGCAGGGCTGGTTAGAGTGGGCCAAATGTGGAAGGAGGGTGGTTACATCTCCATTGATAATCTTCGGGAAGCCCTGCAAGGTGTTAACATTTCCCCCATGCAATACCACCAACTACGCAGTGCCCTCAAGGATCCCCGTTGGGGAGACTCCCTCAAACGGCTCCTAACCTCGTTTGAACTGATCATTAGCAGCCCCCAAACCATGAAGGGCCTAATTGCCCGTATGTATAAGGCTCTGATTATCAGAGGTCATTTACAACACAGCCGTCTGAGCAGAAATGGGAGGTAGAATTATGTATGAGTGATCAACCGGAGGGTTGGAAACCCATAGGAGAGCAATATGGGCATCATCTATATCCACACAATACAAGATGCGCAATGCGCGCATATTGGGCAGGTGGCATTATACTCCTAAAAGGTTGTCCAAGATGTTCCCAGGCACCCCCCCACCCCCACACATTGCTGGAGAGGCTACAGAGAAATTAGTGATTACTGGCACCAATGGTGGGGTTGCAGCAAAGTACAGACATACTGGAAGGAGGTCCTGGGGTGGATTCAAGAAGTAGATGTGATTCCTAGAACTCTCACACCAGTCTTAATTCTGTTCGGGGTGGAATCTGATGAAAAAGATGCTTACGCTACCCTAACACACATGCCACAGAACTTGTTACTAGCTGCAACGGTATGCTTAACCATTAAATGGAAGTCCGCGGCCCTCCCCACCAAGAGATAATGGCTTATCAAAGCACACGCAATCTATGAGATGGAAAGCCTAATGGCAGCAATCATGGAATCTCGTAAAAATATAGACTTAATGTGGCTACCCTTCAAAGAATTTCATGCAGCGTACTGGGATCCCGTATGTCAGGCTGTGTAAACTCCTCATTGAGACCTTGGTTTCACGCTAGCTGGCGCGCCCTGCGCCCCACATGTTACCGCAACCCAATTGGAACACAGGTCATGCAAGCTAAGATGCTTTTTTACAATGGAGGTTTAGTAGGACTTTGAGTGTCCCCCATTAGATTATTATAATATGGTGGTTGAGTGGAAGAGGGAGGGAGAGGAAGGAGGGGGGGGAGAGGAGATGGGGAAAGGGGGAGATGGGCGGGGTAATAAACAAGTTGCAATTTTTTATCCATTGTATTCACTTTCTACTTATGTTTAAAAAGAAGAAATACGAAGTTGTACTGACCTGTACTGAGAATGTAAAATGTATAATGTCAGACTTGTTTGAAGAAATTCAATAAAGAAACATTTTTTTTAAAAAAGAAGGTGCTAGAAGGTGCCTCTAGGGATGGGAGGTCTACTTTTTGATTCTGGTCCAAGGTGCTTGGGTTTGGTCATATCTCTAAGGGTGCAATGCTAGTCCTAGTGTGTCCTTGGAAAGGCAAGGTTTTCAGGGATTTTCTCACGGCTAGATGGTTTTCCTCCAGGCTAAGGCATGAGAGTTTGGTTGAGGAAAAGGAGAAGAATGATCCTCTGGGACATTTGGCCCAGTCACTAATGCAGTGATAGTGGACAGCAGCATTCTAGTTGGCTCGTAGTTGATACATGCTCTCGTGGTGGCTTCTGGGCTCCTGCTGTGGAAGGAGCTAGGAGGGAGGCACAGGTTTAGACTTTGCTCCTCCATTTGGCCAGGAGCCAGTGGGACATTCAGAGGGTTGCCCCGGATGTGAATGCGGCTTTGAAGTCTCAGGAGCCTTGCAACCATGTGTTTGACTCTTTGTAGTCTGTTCGACAAGTAATCAAGGAGTCCTAGGCATAGGTTGTTGGTTTAGTGTAGTCTTGTGAGTATTGAAGCAATGGCTGCCGTGCTTATGTGCATGAAAGTCAGGTAAGGCATGATGCAATGGATCGTTGAGCATTGGAAGAAGCAACGTCTTGCAATAGATTATACTTGCAGTGCAATTATGAGGGCTCTGTTCATAAAGAGATTGAGGATTTTGATTGGCATCATTGGCTTTAGGCAGGTTCCCATTTCTTCAGGCCAAGGGATTGTTGAGGCGGCAAGGCTGTGGTGCCACAAATCATTAATGATGTTTTGGATGGGTTAAGGTTCAGTCTGCTTTTGTTCATCCATGTATCAACTTGTGCAAGGCATGTGCCTATATCTCTTTTGTTTGATGCAGAGTTGTTTTTAGCTGGAAGATTATTTTGCTATTATCTGTATAGTGAAACCCTGAAGTTTCAAGAAGGAGATCAAATAGGTACTAAAGAGAAGTGCAGAAGGGATTGATTCTTTGTTACAGAGGTGAGAGTGTGGAGATGGGACCTGAAAGGGGCAATGGATGCTGATTCAGTCTCGTTGGTGAGGAATTCATTTATCCAGCATAGTGCAGTTACATTTATTTATTTATTTATTTGTAACGTGCCAGAGCCCACAGGAATCAGTGCGCACATACACTCAAGACAACATCAAAAAGGAGACAGGACAGAGAGAATCATGTGGTCTGGGAACAAAGGATTATTTGAGTAAATAAGTCTTCAAGCATCTCTTAAAGATGGAAAGATTTCTTTCCTGCTGCAGGTCGCCAACATCCAACATCGCCAGTGTCTCTTGAGAAAAATGTCCTGCCTGATTGTTAGCAGTGCAGTGGAGAGGGCAACTAGGATGAGGACATTTGACATGCTAGCATCTGTGTTAATTTTGAGTGTGAATCTTTAGATTCTGTTCCCCTTGTTGGTCGGAAACTTTGTTGTGACTTGTGAAGATTGTTGCTTTCCACCAGTTACAAAAACAGTTGTTATATAGATTTCTTGAAGACTTTTGCAGGGCAGGGTGTGCTGGAGATTGGCCAGTAGTTTGCTGGGTCTTTGGGGTCCTCAATAAGGTTTTAGAAAAGATACTTGATGAAGGCTTTATTGAAGAAATGAGGAACAGTGACTTCTTCAAATAATGAGTTGAGTCGGAATATGTAAGAGGGTGTAAGTCTGAATTGCTGAGATATCGCTTTTGAGATATTGAGGGGCATGGTTCTTGCAGTGAAACTTCTGATTACTGCCATTGAAGGTGGTTAAAAACACAGGTTTGCTGTTTTGATCTCTGGGATTGATGGTTTGGGTTCCTTCTTATTTAGATGGTCCTGGATTAGCCACATTTTGTTGCTGAAGTGTACTAACATAGAATCGCAAAGCTCCTGAGAAGGTGTTAGTGCTGAGTTACAGGCTCAAGGGTTTTGAACTGGATAGTTTTGAACATTTCTTTCTGGGTGTGTTGTGCATACTGAGCTTTTTCTGCTTTTGCTGTTTCTGCTTTGTAGACCTCGATCTATGGTGGTAAACCATTTTGTCTGTCCAAAGGTTATTTTCTTTCAAGTAACTCCTGAGTATAGAATTTTCTTTTTTGAGAAAGTTGGGTTTGTGGGTGAACCATTTGGCAACTTGCTTCTTTGATGAGAATTTGAAAGGCTCCTTTGGGGCTGGTGTTTCAAGAGTAGTTAGTCTGCCATTTCTGTCTGGTTTCTGATCGGGGATGGGATTTGGAGGATTCCAGCTACTCCTTGAGTATATTCAGTTTGATCTTCTTCAAGAGCAGATTGATGTTGGGGGTGCTTTGAACACACTGCTTCTTGGGGATGCTTACAGGGATAGCAACGTGGTCCCCCCGGGTTAGGATCACTGGTTAACAAACAGTAGTGATTCTTTGTTTTTTTTGTTTTTAAATTTGTTTATTAAGTCACAGTTGTCAATATAATACAAATACAACGAACAACCAGCAAGTAAAGGCACAACACCATTGAAAGGGCAGATTTTAAATATACACAATACAGCATAATCAGACTTGAACTAAACAAACGTTCCTAACATATAACTAGGCTTGTTCACAAGGTAAATTGCTATGGACATTTAATTAAAGCAGGGTGAAATTCAAGGCAGCAGTCTCAATAGTCGGCTTGGCGTGGCCATAAACACGCCGGAGGGCACAGAGGTAGTGGGGTCTCGTGCAGTTATTTACAGACAATAGTGAGATTTTGAAAGTGTGTTCACTGTGGTTTGTCATCGGATGGCTGAAACATGTCTATGGTTAATATCTTCCAACTTGTGAGTTTGTAATGCCCCAGCCCATGCCTCGTTTCCGCTTTGCTCCAAGTTTCAAATTCTTGACATCATAGTTTATATTGTGGGCCTTTTTGGAGCTTCCAGGACATAGCCACTGGTCGCTTAGCAAGTTTACATGCTAAGTCCATGAATTAGGTGATGTGTCTGTACTTGCTTGCACCCAGTAAACATTTGAATTGGCTCCAGTGATACCTGGCGATCCCAGCTTTCCTGCAGGCCTGCTGTATCAGGGACCAAAAGCCCTGTACCCTCCTGCATTTCCAGAACATGCGTATAAGTTCTGCTCTGTCCTGATTGCACCAGGGGCAGGTCGGTTGTTTGTCAGCATTGAATTTGGCAACTCTGTCAGGGGTCATGTATGTGCGGTGAAGCATATTGATTTGGACCAGTCTGAATCTCGCCTTTTTGGGACACATTCTTGGGCAAACTCAACACTAGTTCCCATTGTTGATCAGTAATTTCAGAACCTACGTCAGCCTCCCACTGCAGCCTCAGATTAGGGTCTCTAAAGCTAGACCCATTAGGCAGGCAATTGTAGAATCTGGACACCAGTCTCCAGCCATCCTCCAGTGTGTACATCAGGGCCAGGAGCGCAGTTTCCTCTGGTTCGTCGGGCCACATATTCCATTTGTGACCCACTGCCCTCACCACTCTCATGTATCTCAGGAATTGTCCCTTCAGGAGGCCAGCTTGTTGTGTTAGGCCATCTAGGTCCCTGAATTCCTAATTATCGTACATGTCACCCCAGGTAGATATGCCCAACTATTCCCAGCACCGAGCAGCACCCAGTTCCTCCCTGCCCGAGCACAATTCAGCTACTATGGGGACGTTGGGCAAGTATGGGTGTCGCACCCGGAGTACTATAAATGCACTGGAGCAGATTTGTCTGCTTAGGTCTACAAGTAGCAGCCGGGAGTTCATGCAACAGTTCAGAACCCACAGTGTTTCCTTAAGCCAGGCAAGCCGCGCCAGTGGTTGGAGCAGTTCTGATTCAGATGTAGGAACATCTGATAACCATTTTGTGATGAAGCTTAACTGGGTGGCTGGGTAATAGACCTCTAGTCGTGGCAGCTGTACCCCACCATCTTTGAAGGGCAGGTTCAGCACTCTGAGCACTTATTTGTACCAGTTTGGGCCCCAGAGAAAGTCCATAAGTAGGGTACCAGGGAGCAGGAAAACATGTTCCCATTGTAATAGTGGACGTTTGTGAAGCTGCACAGGAACCTGGGGAGGACAATCATTTTAACTATAGCAACCCTGCCCATGAGTGACAATAGCAGTCTGGACCAGAAGGCCATTGATTTCTTAAGGCCCTCTACCACCTGGAGGGTGTTGAGGGTGTGGGTGTCTTTAGGTGTATGTCTGATCTGGATTCTCAGGGATTTGAAGGAGTATGTCTCTCGTTGTAAACCCAGATCCGATAGGGTGACAATGTCCCCCCGTGGAGCACAGCCAGGGGGTAAAGGCAGGATTTTTACCTGTTGAAGAAGATTCTGGACAATGCTGCAAATTCATCCAATACCTCTAAAACAATAGGTAGGTTGCGTTGCAGTTCGCACAGGTAGAGTAGGACATCGTCCGCATACAGTGATAAAAGGTGTTTGGAAATTCCTATCGTACTGGCCGCCTCTAGGTACTCCTGCCGTAAGAATACCGTCAGGGGCTCGAGAGCCAGTATGTATAACATGGGTGACAGCGGGCATCCCTGGCAAGTACCCCACTGTATATTCCATGCCTCTGATATCTGCCTGCCCAACTTCACCCTGCTCATTGGGGAAGTGTACAGCAGTGTCACCCAGGACTCCCCAAAGTTCTGCCCAAGGCCAAAACCTCATAATTTGGTGAGCAGCTATTCCCAGTACACTGAGTGAAAGGCCTGGTGACATCGAGAGATGACACAGCGCAGTGTTCGAGGCGAGGGTTGGTTTGATCTATAACACGCTGTAACCGACAGAGGTTCAGGGCAGTGCTACAGCCCGGTACAAACTTTGTTAGGTCAGTGTGTGTCAAGGATGTGATAACCTTGCAGAGGCGCACAGCCAATACAGTCGTGACTATCTTTATGTCATAATTAAGCATGGCTAGGGGCCGGTAAGAGTCACACCTGTCCATTGGATTCCCGAGTTTGGGCATTGGTATCACCAGAGTTTCTCTCATGCTGGCCGGAAGCATGCCCTTGTCATATGCCTCTTCAAAGACTTTTAGGAGTGCCAGAACCAGGATGGGCTGTATGCATTGTAAAATCCTGCCAGGAGCCCATCGCTCCCTGGCATTTACAGGTGGAGAGTGAGGCAATTGCTGTGTCCAATTCCTCCACAGGGGGCAGGCAGGTCTGCTGATCAGTGGTGAGCTTCGGAAGCTTAATTTGTAAGAGTGCCTATGCTATGTTCTCGGGGGGTACCAGGGTATCATGTTTATATAAATGGGTATAAAAGGCAGTAAAAATGTCATTAATTATGGATTGGGATCTCCATGGGACCCCATATTCATCCTGCAGCAGTGTGGTCAAAGATATAGGGTGTTCACATTTACAAAGCCAGGCCAGCAACCTCCCAGACTTGTCCCCATCTGCGTGTGCCCTGTCTATGCATGTAGCGTGATCAAACATAGACATTCGTTCCCATGCCTGTGCTGATTAACCATGAATTTTAGCAAAACACACAGCCGACTGGTGTTTCGACCTACAAGTCTTTTTCCAGGTATTAGGAAAGGATAGAGGCACTTAAACTGCTCTCCTGAACACCTGTGAAGAGCTGCTCTCCAATTGTGATTGCCACCTTCCTTCTGTCCTCATCCTCCTTGACCTTTCCTCTGCTTTTGACATGGTCAATCACGCCATCTTGATCAATCAACTGTGCAAGAACCATCACGGATCAGTCCCTGGAGTGGTGGACCTCCTTCCTCCTGGACCAACCCTGCCAGGTCCAGCATGGGTCCTTTCTCTCCACCACCCCTTGCTACACATGTGGTGTTCCCCAGGGCTCTAGCCTCTGACCCTGGCTCTTCATTGTTTACCGGGCCCCTTGGGCCCACCTGCTCTCTACCTTTCAGTGTTATATGGATGACACTCAGCTCTCTTTCAGGCTCCCCTCAGCCTGCACTCCTCTCTCGCTCATTCCTGACTGTCTATCCGCAATTCAGGATTGGTGCTCCTCCAACAATCTCTGCCCTAATGCCAGTAAGACAGAGACCAGTCTCATTGGGACCCCTGCTCTCGCTTTCCCTCTCTCACTCTGACCACCCTCCTTGGGCACTCTTCTTTCGTGTGCCTGTGAGGATAAACACCTCTGTGTCATCTTCGATTCCACTCTCTCCTTCTCTCCTCACATCACAGACCTTGCCAAGAGGGCCCACTACCAACTGCACCTCCTCAGAGGTATTCTTCCTTTTCTTACTTTCCCCCAGAAGCTAACTGTCTCCAGAGCCCGGGTTCTCTCTAGGCTGGACTACTGCAAGAGTCCCTTTCCCAATCGTCCTTCCTCTACTCTGCAACTAATCCAGAAAAGGACTGCAAGACTTATCTTTGGCATCAAGCCCAGGCACAGTATCTCTCCAGCCTTGAAATCTCTTCACTGGCTCCCAGTGGCGGCAAGGACCAAGTTCAAGACCCTCTGCATCGTCCACAAGGCTTTCTGGGGCCAAGGCCCGCACTACATATAACTCTATCTTCCAAAATACCTTCCTTCTCGAGCCCTTCGCTGAACTGCCTCCAACTCTCTTAGGGTCAGACGTTTCTCCAGGCAGAGAGCAGGGGGTAGATCTCTCTCCTCTGCAGGTGTCTCCATCTGGAATGGCTTCCCAACCCCTCTAAAACTTGGACCGGACCACCTGAAGTTCCTGAGGCTGCTCAAGACTTTCCTTTTCTCCTCTGCTTTCTCTCTCTCTCTCTCCCCTGCTGACCTACTTGCCTGCTGCACCGACACTGGGTACCAGACTCCTCGATGATCATTCACCCTTGCACAGCCTCTGGGTCTAACACACACTTAGGGGCTGTAACTCTAACCTCTACAGCCCCTGCCTCCTTGCACTTACTCAGAGCCGCTCTGCCCTCGCTGCACTTACTCAGAGCATTTCTGCCCTTATTGCACTTCCCCTTCCCTCTCCTTGTCACTTTCCCCCCTACACGTTTGTACTATCGCACTTGCACGATCTGAATGACACAAGGCCTAGTAAGATTGTTTTTCTTGTCCTCCCTCTGTTCCCCCATTGTTTTGTCGCGCCTAGAAAACTTGTGCACAGGAGCGTTATAAATGACAAATCAGTACTAATACTGAAGAAGTCCTATCTCTACTGATGAAGGCTATTGATTTGTGTGCCACATCAGACCCTCTCGCTCCTAGCTAGTGAAGCCTATGGCCCCTTTAGTGGGCTATCACCTCGCTGAACTCTTCATCCTGTCCTTTGACTCTGCTTCCTTTCCCCCTATTTGGAAAGCAATCATGGTCATCCCTCTCCTAAAAAAGCAATGGGCTGTCCCGAAGCTACAAGATATCTTTAGATCTGTGTCTGCCCTTCTGCACTAGTCTAAAGTGCTCGAAAGTGTTGTGCTCAACCATCTTACCAATTTCTTAGAAATCCACAACCTCTGAGACCCCCTAAAAGTAGATTTCCACTCCTGTCATTCCATGGAAACGGCTCTCATAAATGTCTCCAACTTCATTGCCTCTGCTAAGCACTCCAACCTATCCTATATCTTAATTCTCCTTGACCTATCTGCTGCCTTTACACTTTTGATCACTCTGATCTATTTAATACTCTCTTCTTGGGATTTGCAATCAATCCCTTGCCTGGATTGGATCCTACCTGGCACCTCACCAAATCTCTGACTTCTGGAACAACAACACCTCTCAACTCACTTCTCTAACTGTTGGTAATCCACAAGGCACTGTATTGGGTCCTCTGCTCCTTACACTCTACACCTCTGCTCTTGGAACACTTATCTCCTCCTTTAGATTCTCGTGCCAACTCTTTGTGCATAAAACCCAAAACGTCTTCTCTTTTCCTGAACTCTCCTCTGATCTCTCTATCAAAATGTCCAACTGGCTCTCTGCCATTAGAAATTGTCTGCTTTGGACTCTATGATGTCAAACACTACCAAAAGAGGGGCTCTGCTTCCCTACCAAATACTTTCTTCGTCTCTACCTCTGCCTATCCTTTTCCCACCTGACACTCTGCCCTACTCCTCTTCAGCTTGAAACCTGTGCGTCAACGATGACCCTTCTCACACCTTCTCTGCTTTCATCTCCAAAACTACAACAGTAGGTCATCTCAACCTCCTAAATATTATGAAAATCAGGAATCTCTTTCCCTTCAACACTGCCAAGCATCTCTTAACGACTCTTGTTTTCTCTAAACTGGACTACTGTGCTAGCATCCTGTTTGGTCTCCTCAACTATGCTTTCTTTCCTCTGAACAAGATTAATTAACTTCACAACCAGGACTTACTTCGAATTCCCTCACTTCAAACCTATTTCCTCTTTTTGTCACCAGGCTGGATGGCTGACGATGAGAAACAAGGCCAGATTAAAATGTCTTCTCCTGGTTCACAAATGTATCCACGGTATGGCACCACCATATCTATCCTCCTCTATCCAACCCTACAAGCCTTCTCGTACTCTCTGCTCTGCCTCCTCGACAATTCCCATTTTTTAACCTGTAAAACTATATCAAGCCCCTTTCTGCCTGAAAACACCTTTGTGCTTAATCATCCGGGGCTCATTTCTCAAGAACTCATGAAAATCTTTGAAAATATTGAGGTAATCGGGGATGACTCCCTCGATCTTTGCCTTTCTCGACGCCTCTAACAGGTAAAACTTTGATTTGGATACCATTGCCTCAGACCAGGAAACTCTGTTCCTGGAAGAGTTTGGTTAAAGGTCCACCAAGCCTTAACCGACAACTGCCTGATACATATTTAAGTTTTGGCTGAAAGATAGGCATGATCACTGACATAACACTGTGTTATTGTTAAGCTTCTCACACTCCTAACCACATTCTCTGATACTTAGATATAATCTATAGTGGATTTACAAGAACCTCTACTCCATGTCGTATTTCCTGCGTAATCACCAGGGGTGTTCCTGTTTAATTTATGAAGAATCCAACTGTGCATAAGGCTTGCCCATTTCCCTCCCCTTGCCAGAGCAGAGGATTCTCTATTATCAATTATGTCCTGATTCGAATAATTCTTTTGGTTGTCCCTTGCTTGCACCCAATTACACCAATCTAGTCGATCTTCCACATTACAGTTGAGGTCCCCCTTAAAAATCACCCCTGAAAACCCACCACTACAAAACCAGTCTGACAATAATTCATTTATACATTTAATAGACAGTCATCACCCATTGTGTAGGGGCTGGGTTCTCCATGGCCTGGCAAGCCTTACGCCACATCTTCCATCCTAGTTCTAACATCCTCGTGCACCCTTTTAGCTCTGGTTTGGGCAGCCATATCCATTCTTTCAAGAAGAACAGAACACATTCAGATCTCAACAATCTGTACTCCGATGTTGAGTCTTCCGTTAACCACTTAGCCACATATTGTAATTGGCTGGCCAGATAATAGACCTCAAAGTTCGGTAAGTTTATGCCCCCTTTTTCATATATGTTTTGCAGTTTCCACAGGGCTATTCTATTCCTAGTATTGTGCCATATGAACCCTCTACATATGCTCTGAAGTTTAACATAGAATCGCTTGGGTACCATGTATGGTATATTCCCCAAAAACTTCAGCAACACTACCATTTTTAACAGTGCCACCCTCCCTACCATGGCCAGAGGGAGCTTAGCCCAGAACCTCATGCTGTTCTCAGTGTTTGTCACCGCTTTCTCTGTGTTATGTTTATATTCAGCTTCCACCGTATGATACATTACAATCACCAGGTATCTAAAGGTTGTAGACTCCAAGGGTATTTGTAGTACTGGTAAATTGTCTCACGGAATCCCTTTATATCTCCCCAAGGGGAATATACCGACTTCTTGCCGGAGAGCAGTGCAAATCGCTCCATTATTTCTAAAATATATTGCAGGTTTTCCTCCGGATACCTCAATTATAACAGCATATCGTCAGCATACATTGATATTAGATGTGTCCTTTCGTGTGGATTCCTACCTCCTCATATTGTTGCCTCAGATATATCGCTAGAGGTTCTAGTGCAAGGATAAACAGCATCAGGGACCAAGGGCAACCCTGTCTGGTACCCATACTGAGTTGCCACCTCTCTGAAATAATTGCTCCCGTCTTGACTCTGGCTAGTGGCGCACTGTACAGTAGTTTCACCCTCTTCAGGTGCCCGGGCCCTATTCCATATTCTTTGAGGGCTGCCAACAGCCAAGGCCATTTAACAGAATTAAAGGCCTTCACCGCATCTAATGAGACATTTGCAACTTCTTGCAAGTCCCTTTTCGTTTGCTCTATGACCCGGTGGAGCCTTCTGAGATTGTCAGATATGCTTCTATGTGGAACATATGCGGTCTGGTCAGGATGTATACGTTTGTAGCAGCAAACAAGTTTATTCGGTTGTATAAAAACAGCCATTAAACGACAGAGATACACATTATTACACAAATCCAGGTCACAATTTCATAAAATTGCAGTTCCATACAAGATAAGGGAACAAAAAAGAAGAAACATAGGACTACATCACCCTCTGAATAACTCCCCATGCCAGGGCCTGGCCCCCAAAAAGCCTAACCGGGCACGGCCCCGGGGAGTAAGGTTTGCCCCAGACAGGGGGAAGGGCCTCCTGACTGGCCTCAAGGGATATTTGGAGCCTAAATATAAATGTGGGCTGATTACAATTCCGCTCCCTGGCGTCCCTCCTGTCCCCCTCCATTGACCCAGGACCCTACTCGCCAGTCTCCTATCAGAAAAGGCCAGTTCCACTATATCCTCCGAGCTATTGCCCAAACTGGCCATTCTCCGACAGCCCACCAAGGATTCCCTGGACACAAAGGAACAACCTCTCACGGATCGTAACCAGTGAACGCTTTTATTTACGAGGGACTCCCTGGACTCCAGCAAGTTCCTTTCCATTTTTGGTACCCCATGGAGATACACTGTAGCTCGGCCAATCTGGCCTTGAACAGGAGGCTGAGATGGACCGTCAGGCGTTAAAAACCAACCCGCAAAGGGACCAGTGGAGCTAATTACGGTACCGCAATTTGCGGTACCGTAATTAGCGCCTTCCCATTCCCATAGAGCCCTATGGGGCAAAAATGGGAATGGTGAAGGGCAATGGTGGAAGGGGGAATTACCGCCCCGCCAACCTTGGAATGGGGCGGTAATTCCCCTTTCCTCCAAGGCGGTACCGGTAAATTACCGGCATGAACCATGGCGCTAATAGCGCCATTGTTTACCGCCTACCGTGTAATGAGGCCCATAGTCTCACGGGCCGTCAGTCACTTCACCATGCGTGCTCCACTTCCTTTGTTTGCAGCATACTGCCATTTTGTCAGCTCCTCCTCGAGGCTCCTTCTTCCTTCTCTGTCCAGATCTCACTTCTCCCCTCTTCACTCCATCTCCACCTTTGTGCGCCACATACAGCACACATTCTTGTATCTGTAGCACATTTTCGGTAATTTACACGTGGCCTCTGTCGCATCAGTGTTCCAGGATCATTTTCGGATCTGCAGGAGTAACGATGGGACCCAACCTACTCCATGGCTAGTTAGCCCCGCCCCAACTGTCTTGTTTCATTATCACATGGGTTGCTTTTGTTTCTGCTTTGTCTACAGATGTTTGCCTGACGAAGGACCCTTCGTGGTCTGAAATGCATTGGCTTTGATATTGTCTGCCTTATTGTTAATTAAAAAGTGTTTCCAACTTAATTTTTTAATTGTTATTTATCCAGTTGATGTTTTCTCATACTATTTCACATCGTGTTATTTGAATGAACAGAAGCAGGTTTCACTGTGGAAGTATTTTCACAGTCTTTCGTTTGTTACTTGTATCCAACCGGGTGCATGGGTAGCTTTGTTGGCTAGCACCTGAAAATTCACATCATCAAATTTATTGTATTTAATTGCTAAGAAGGTGGTGGCCAATCCTCTTCAGATTATTGGCAATAATTTGCCAAGACATACAGATCGTCAGTATGTATTTTTAAGCATGGTTAGGTACAGGATTTTTGTAGTTGGGGAGAAAAACTCCCATTTCAATTGAGCTATTCGCCAGAGGTTTTGACCATTGTATTGTGTTGCATTTATTGAAGAGCAGGGTCCTTTTGAAACAGAAATGGCTTAGAAAATAGGCAATAACAAAGACCAGAGGCAGTCTTAGGGTAAGGTGCCTTTACAAAAGACCATTCTTTGATTGAGTGAAGCATACTACATGATGAAGGAGTTAGATGTATCTTATACCAGGAACGGGGACTGTGGGACACAGCAATAGTTTTAATATTGCTTGCCTTAGGACGTTATTTACAGAGTGACACATTACACGGAGTAGTCTTGAGGGCCAAATGCTGGAGAGGTGGGTTAGGTGGTTAGTTTGCATAGAAAAGTAGAACTGTTTGTGGAGCCTCTTCCGTCGCTAGCAGGTTTGAGTTTGATCAGCATTTTAAAGAGTTCTGCAGAAGAGATGGCTTTGATGGCCGAGGGTGGGGGATATCAATGGAGTGTGGGAATTATAGTAAAGGAGAGAAAGCAGGAGGAGGAAAGCGAGTGACAGGAGAGTGGTAAGTAGTGAAGATGTAAGGAATTGAACATTCAAGATGGAGAGTACAGTGAGATGGAGTCAGCGAGGTAGTTGGGGACGAGGCCAAGGATGGGCTTAAAGATGAGTAGTAGAAAGTTAATGACAGAACAATTTTGTATGTAGAGTCATCCAGAATGCTGATGGTAGGTAGAGGTGGGGAGGGCCTGCGTAAGTTGGAAGTGTGCATGGGGAGCCAAAGAAAAGAGGGGTACACCAAGAAGTAGACTTTCACAGTAGTCTGGTTTGCTGAGCACAAAAGTAGAGAAACATGTTTTAGTTTAATAGTGCTGGGAGCTTAGTGGGCAATTTAGAGCATCTCTACAATGAGTTAGGAGCAAGATCAGAGTCAGGCACATACTACATGGAGCAAGAACACAGTGGGGTCAATATGACAGTGGGATATAAGGGAGCAAACGTACTGCGGTACACAAGGCATCAACATAGCCACAGTCATAAAATAAATAAATTGGTAAATTTGATGACAATTCCAACAAGTTGTGTTACGCTTTGTATTTGATTTGTCTTACCCATTACCCCAGTCTGCTAAATAATTCAAATGAGCAACATCAATTAGGGTTAGTCATTCCCTTTTGGACTGGTGTTGATATGGGAGGGCGAATACATCTGTCATACCAGCTTGGAGGAAGCAGCAGCTCTCATGGGTGTGCAATTCCAGACTTCGACTAAAGCGTAGCAATCTTCTGTGAGATAGTTTCCAGCTCCTACTAGGCACAGCAGAAGGTGGCCTAGACTTGATGTGTGGAAGGTTGAGCTACCAGGTATCGAGGGAAGTGAACTGATGCAGTTAGAAATTAGGACAGATGCCCAAACCACCTATAATCTGGATCAGCTCCATAGACCCCCCTCTCCTATGCCAGAGTTTGCCACGCAAGTATATAATACCTTGCTTCCCATCCTTAAACCCAACACTAAGGCAATGGTCCTGGGAAAATTGTATATTTGGCTGGGTAACAAGAATGATTCTCAAGCCAGGTTCCTTGAAGATTCACTAGGGAACCTGGGTTTTGAACAACTCATTAAACACCCACACGCATCAACGCGAATACCCTAGATTGGGTTGCCACGCACAATATTGAAACACCTGATGTGGTGGTGTCTCCTTGCCCATTGTCGGACCGTTTCTTTGTACATTTCACAATAGTTTGTGTACATTTTCTAAAAGTGGGGGAGTTGAAAAAAGCAACAATAATCTCCAGGAATCTTAAGAACTTACTCCAGAGGCTTTGGGAACTTGGCTCCTGCCTCTGGTGGAGAAGGTTAATGTTCTTACACTGGCTGACGATATTGTGTGTGCCTATCAGCAAACAATGCAAGAGGCTGCCAATACTCTAGCTCCACTCAAAACTAACCAGTTTGTGGAGGAGAGAAATGGTAATGCGTGGTTCTCCGCAGACTTACAAAAACTTAAGACCATCAAAATCAAGTGCTCAATACATGGAGATCCTCCCAGGATGCCCATGATAGAGAGGCATATAAGATGGTGGCCAAAAAGTTTAAAGAAGCCCTCATAGCAGCCAAAAATACTACCGTTGATGCCAGGATCGATAAGGCTCAATTTGAGTCCAAAGAACTCTTTAATATTTTAATAGAGTTGCAACACGTGTGTTTGAATAAATCGGACACAATTACTAAAGACCTAGCCTGGTGCACGTCCATTCAGGTAGCAATGTTAGGAAAGCTTAATCGAATAAAGCACAATATTGAGACGAGCAAGAAGATCAGTGAATTGGCAGTAGGCAGTCTAGATGCGGCATTATGCACAACTAAGATGCTAACAAAGCAGTTTAATTTTAAACCTATATTAGAATCCGAACTTGCACTGAGTATTAATAATCTCATTAGCTGTAAAGGGGATCTTTGCCCTGCAATGGTAATAAAGGCATTTACTCCTACACTGAAAGGCATTCTCTGTAAGTTTGACAATGTTTCCTTCAGAGATAACTATGTTCCAACAGGCCTCAAGAATGCCTGAATTACTCCTTTATTAACAAAGCCAGGTCTGTGCCCAGAAATGCCAGCAAACTACCAGCCTATCACTGATACCTTGTTTCTTTCGAAAACGTTGGAACGTGTAGCTTATAATCAAATCTCGGCACATTTGAGTGTAAATTGGATCTTAAATAAATGGCAGTCAGGTTTCAGGCAGGGGCATGGGATGGAAAAGGCTTTGTTTGGTCTGAAATCCAGCCTGCTACAGATTATGGACAGGGGTCAAACCACAATGCTTATGCTGCTGGACCTATCTGAGGCTTTTGCGCTGGTGGGCCACTGGTTGTTGGTGACCGGGCTAAAGGAAGTAGCAGGATTCTCAGATAGATCTGCCCTCTGGTTTGGCTCATTTTATTAGCAATCATTGGTGCAGAGTGTGAAGCAAGGACGCAGAAGCCCAATCAGATCTTCTGGCCTATGGTGTGCCACAGGGGGACTACTTATCACCTTCCCTCTACAACATTTAAACTGTGCCCTTCTTCAATCTTTTGGAAGAAAATAATGTTGGTTTGGCTAATTATGCTGACAACACACAAATGTGTCATCCCACTGTCTGGCAATCACTGTGATGATTAAAAAAACATTAATAAGATATACAAACCTATCCAAACTTGGATGGTAAGAAATGGTCTGTCACTTAATAAATAAATGACTGAACTGATGGTGATAGACACAAGGCAAAAATACATAGGTTGGGAACAGACTATACTCACTTTCGAGTGGCAGGATGAAAATGTGAAAATGCTGGGGGTCTATTTGGACCAGAACATGAATATGCGAGCCCACGTGCGTAGTCTGGTCTCTTCCACTGCCTACTAGATTCAGCTGTTAGCGCAGCTTCACTCATACATCTCCAGGTCCAACTGTGAGACTGTAGCAAGGGTCGAATATCGACTACTGTAGCAGCCTGTTAGTGGGCATAACCAAGTCAGGTTGTGCAAGATTGCAAACCCTTCAAAATAGTGCAGTAAGAGTTATCAAAGTCTCAATAGAAGGGATCATGTGTCAGAGGACAGACACAATTTACACTGGTTGGCAATAGAGGCAAGAAATGAATTCCACCTCCTTTTGATTACTCATAGATGCCTGGTAGGGTCTAGCACTTATACCTGAGTGAAGTATTGGTTAAGAAATTAAGCAGGAGGACCCTTACATCCAACTATACGAATGAGCTTAAAATACCTGCCTGCAAACTGACTCAGGTTAAGAAACATGCCTTCTTTCTGGCCACCCCAAGACCTGGAATGTCATCCCACCAGACCTTAGGGAAATGAGATGCACAGCAATGTTTAGAAAAAAGTCGAAGGCCCTGCTGTTTAGATAATGTTGCCCAGCCATGCTGAAAGGAGCATCTTTTCCTGCTTTCCGTAATTGTGGCTCTGTTATGTCGCTGTATATTTAGTATGTCAGGCCTGACTTAGACTATGTATAACCGTGTTATATGTGCCCTTAAGCCACAGAGTCATTTGGTGGGCATTATACATTTGTTAAAGTAAAGTGAAAGGTAGGATCAGACGAGGAATTGACTCAAACCTTTAATCTAGAACCTGATGCTGGCTCTTTTGCTTTTGGTTTCTTCCATGCATGGTTGCATTGTTCTTGGACAATTTTGTTGGGCAAAGATTACCTCAACATTTTTGGAACTACCCGATCCACTTGAACAGGGAGGACTGAAATGCCCAGAAATTAGGCGGGAAAACATGCACCACTGCTGTACTCAGCCCCTTTATTATCATCCAATGCACCTTTCCTACAGGTCCCATTTTCCTGGAACCTTTGTTTTTTCTTGTTCTTATCATTTGATTTTTTTGTACTGAGGGGGAGGAGGTTTCACAGTCTCTGAGACAGCTATGCTTTTTATAGCAAACACGTGCAAGCTACTAAAACTTAATGTCACATGGCTTAATTCCCAGTATCACAGAGTAGCCCATCTGATTTGTTGTGTGAGCAAAGGGCCCATATAGTATATGTCCCAAAAACACCTCTTGCTGTAGGTCACTGTCAGATTATATTCTATAGATTTCCCGGAACAATAATTCTTCCCTGCTAATGAAATAAATATGGAGTAGAAATTCTGTTTGAAAAAGGTTAGCAGACATATGTCATTTGTTGTGGCAACAAATCTTCTTTATTTTGTACAGTAAAACATTGCTTGATTTTGTCGCCAGATATTGTGCCTGCCCAATAACCAATACAAAGCAAATGTCTAAGTAGGTTGTATTCCTGCGCTCGGCAGACAATAAAGGGTGAGTGTACAGCTCCAATGATTATCAACCGGATATCAGCAGTCTGATTGCCATTTATTAGCGGTCTCATTGCCATTCCAAGATATACAACTTTCAATTGTTGATCTGCACACTTCTTAAATCCTCTGTTTACACGTGTGGTCTCTTCACATATAGGAAATCCTCTAGTGTTCATTTAGTAATCTTCCTGTTTACATTTTTGTGCCCTTCTCTTAATATTTGTTTAATGCTATACTGGTATGGTTATCCTATTAGTATGCTCCTCTGGTGTTCAACTTCACACGTATATCCTCTATTATTGTATCCTCTTCACACTGTTATAATCACCTCATTATATTAGTGTAATCCTTGTGCTTGTATAACCCTCAACACGTGTTTCACCACAATTGTTAGTGTGGATCATCAGAGGAAATATATTGTACAAGTTCTCTAAGTCTGAATATTCTGCATTTGGAACATCGATAAATACAAGGAATACGCATGGTTCTCTAAAGGATATGTAATCCGAAAGACAGTGGCCCTCATTACGACCCTGGCGGAAAGTGACTGACCGGACCGCCACAGCGTAAATAGCGTTTCCGCCATTGCACGATGGAGCAAAGTGCGGCCCATTCCGACCCATCGGGCACGAGCACCACGGCATGGCGGAAGTGCAAAGTCCGCGATGGCGGAAATGACCCCAAAACGGCCCACACCGCCGCCGTACGGCGCCCTAGGTGCAATACCGCCACCCATCTTAGCGGACACCGCAGTGAGCGCCAACCGGAAAGTACGGTGACCGTAAATATACGGAAACGGAAGTAAAAACATGGGCCCGGAACGGGAAACATCCCGCCGTACACCTATAAAACCACAAAATCCACACAACCACTAAAAACACTACCCTGAGACACACCCCAACCCGTCATCCACCCTAGCGAAACCAAGAAAAATGGGAAAAGTAGCGAAGAAAGCGTGCGACCGCAAGCGGCAGGTCCACTTCCCCCGTGAGGAACTCACCGTGCTAACAGAGACCCTCCAGGAGAATGCCGCCGCCGTCTTCTCCACGCAAATGACCAGGATGGCACTTGCGAACAAGAAGGCCATATGGGCTCTGGTGGCACAGCGGGTAAGTGCGGTGGGGACCGCACCCCGCAACCCACAGCAATGCAGAAAGCGATGGGACGACCTGCGGATACGCGTCCGTAGCATACTTTCTGCCAACCGCAACATTGCCACAGCCACCGGGGGAGGATCGGAATCACCCATCAAGTTGACCCCCTGGGAAGAAATCTGTGCCTCCACCATTGGAATGGAGAGCATAGAGGGAGTCGGAGGGATGGAGAAAGGAGTGCAGACATCCGAAGAATCAGGTAGGTGGCCCAAATGAAACAAAGCTAAATCCACAATGTCCAATCATGTGAAGTACCATGTGTCCACATAGTGCAACAGAAACACATGTCCAGGAGAACGTCCACACACATTGGCCTGATAGCGCACTTTAAAACTCACAATAAATACATAAATAATTAAAAACACCAAAAACACCCACTACACGTGCAGCAGGCACACCCTAACTGCAGGCTGCCAAACAACTGCACCCTCACTCCACACACAAATGAAACCACCTCCAAGGCCCCGACCCAAATCACCCTCAGGTACCACCCCAATGCATGTGATACAATGCCATTCCAATTCCCACAGACCCATTAATAACCCTCGCCCTCCTTTACTCCACCACAGGGTCCGATCCAAACGACGAGCTTCAGGACACCCCTACCAGCACACCTGCAAAGAGGGCCAAGACCAACGGCCAAAGACCCTCCACCTCAGCTGCACGCATCAAGACACGGCAGCAGCACAAATCAGGTGGCAGCACAGAGGAGGGAACATCAACAGGCACCCCAGCAGCCAGCATGCCCACAACAGCAGCACCACAGGTCCCCCCAATGGATGCCACAGAAGGCACTGCCTCTGGTGGCAGCAGCACCATAGGTGACACCCCATTGATGGCAGCATGCTCCGACACAGAAGACGGGGATGTCGAAGTCAGATCCATCCATGACCTGTCCCAATCCCCCTGTCTGTCCCATCCCGTACAACATGAGGATACCACGCAGGGGCACCCACAAGACGACGACTGGCCATCCCCCACAAGCCCTGTGGCAAGGCAACATGAGGTCACCAGCCCCTCTGTGACACCACCGCAAATGGCCATGGCCCAGCAGAGGCAACAGTCCCTCGACCAGTTAATCGTGCAACAGCAGCAACTGGCCACGCTCCTCAAGGACCATGCCGATGAATGTGGGGGCACTAAGGCAGACATAGAAACATCAACTGAGACACTTAGGGCAGAAATGGAGAGAAGTACAGAGACACTAAGGGCACAAATGGAGAGTAGCACCGAGTGCCTGAGAGTCCAAATGGAGAGTAGCACCGAGAGCCTGAGAGTCCAAATGGAGAGTAGCACCGAGAGCCTGAGAGTCCAAATGGAGAGAAGCACCGAGAGCCTGAGGGGGGAACTGCATGCGACGTCCAAAGACGTATGTGCCGAACTTGCCGCAGTGCGCCGTGTGCTCACTGAGCTCTCACAAACCCTTAGGGACATGCATGGACGTGAGCAGGCAGAGACATCATCCGTTGCAAGTTCCGTCCAGGGCAGCCCCCAACGTAGATCTGGGAGGAACCTGCGCTCCACAGGCAGGGGTGCCCCTGATACCCGCAGAGGGGGCTTGCAATAGCGACTGCCCACTGACAATGAGCATCTTCGGACACTGGTGTTCGGGGGGGAGGTAGGAGGGTGGAGGGGGTGTGTTGGGCTCACTTGGGTGGCGGGTCGATAGGGTGTTCAACATGATATCACACATGCCATAAACAATGCACGATCAACCAATGAGATGTGTGGACAATGATCTTTGTGTACTAGGCCATCATAGGCGTACAGTCCATATTGTGCATGTACCAGACACACACAGTGCCACGAGTACCGTGTCCATGTATCAGCCACCAGGCATGAGTGCTAGAAGCATGCATCAATGAGATGCTGACGAATGTCACGGCCCTCCTGTGCCTCGCAGACTCCTTGAGGTGCTGCCACATCCCCACCCTCATCATGACCATCTTCAGGTGCTTGCAGTTCTGCGTCAGGGGGCATGGGCACATTTCTACGTACGCACATGTTGTGGAGCATGACACATGCCATGACCATCTTTGCAACCTTCTCATGGCGGTACAGGAGTGCCCCGCCAGACCTGCTGAGGCAGCGGAAACGAGTCTTCAGTAGGCCGAATGCCTGTTCAATGACTACACGGGTACGTGAGTGGGCATGGTTGTAGTCCTCCTCATGCTGGTCCCGTGGGTTCCGGACTGGTGTGAGGAGCCATCTCTTCAGTGGATATCCAGCATCACCTGTATGTGGATGATAAACGTATGATGTGGAATGCCATTGCTACGTACGCACACCCCCCCCCCCCTTCCTGCCAGGTCATTGCCGAATCACATACCCCACATCATCATGCATGAAATGAGACTCACCGAGTAGCCAGGATCTGTTCCCTGCGTGTCGCTCCATGTAGCGTGGTATTGTAGAGTTCCTCAAGACCATAGAATCATGGGTTGATCCAGGGAATCGGGCACAACAATGTGTAATGATCCTGTTGGAGTCACACACCATTTGTACATTCAGGGAATGAAATTGTTTTCGGTTGCGGTACTGGGCCTCCATGGCATGTGGGACGACCAATTCCACATGGGTGCAGTCGATGGCACCAAGGCAACCCGGTATGCCGGCAAGTGCATGGAATCCCACTTTTGTGTTGGTAATTTCCTGCTCCGAGCGTGGTAGAGAGATGTAGTCGTCTGCGTGCTGCAGGAGGGCATCGAGCACTTGCAATAGTGTCCGTGAGAACAATGGCTGAGAAATGCCATGCAACTGTCCGACTGTGTGCTGGTAGGTGCCTGTGGCCAGGAAGTGGAGTACAGACACCACCTTCAGTAGGGGTGGGATGGCGGTTGGGCTATCTATCATGCTGACAAGGTCAGCCTGTGTCATGTCCACAATGGCGGCTATGGTGTCCCGGTCCAAACGGTAGAGGGTGTGGATCTGCTCATCAGTGAGGTTGAACGGATGTGCTCGGAGGCGTGGGATTGCGGGCTGCCTGCGTGGTGGTAGTGGCTGTGCTGGCGGCCCTTGCTGGCCCTGCCTTGGCCTCCTCCTCCTCCTGCGTCTCCTCCGTGCGGCCGGTTGTAGTTGGTGTTCGTCTTCTTCTTGGAGTTGGAGTACTTGCAGTGCTATCAGGTCCCCCAGGGCCAACATCGCGAGTCCTGCCGGTAGCATTTCGGAGTGGGTGTGGTTGTGGGAGGAGACTGGGTGTGCAATTTATGTGTTTTCAGGCTGTATGGCCTCCACCTGTGGTGATTCATTCCACCTGTGCAAGCTGCTCTCCCCTTTGGCCGAGCACGTCCCGCACACAACGCTGCAATTCGAGGAATGGCATCTTGCTATTGCAATCATGTATTTGTACCCGATGGCCGTGTAACATTGGTTGATATGTTCATTTGGCTATGGTCCCATTGTTTCACATACAATCTTTGCAGTCGCGAACAGACTTGTGAAGGGTCAGTGGAACGTAGTACTCGAGTAACGGTGGGCCCTCATGCATCACTGTACCGAGTTGCACCGACGGGCGGGGCGTCCCATTTGTGAGTGAAGGCAGTTGCCATTTTCACACACAGCCGCACTAGATGGATTAATTTGTGATTTCAAGCGGCCACAGATGCCTTTTCGACGTGATGTTGCAAATGAGGAATTCGAAGGGCGGCGCTTTCGGTTATCAGCTAGCGGCGAGAAGATGCCCACAGGTCTGACTGCAAATATAACATTCTATTGTTCAATGTCCTTGAGACAGGGGCCATGGCGAGGATGCAATGATTGATATGAATAGTTTGGGATGCGCAATAGCGACGTGGGCGATGAGGCCGGACGTTCCCAAATACATGTTACTTCACAACACTGGAATTACGGCCTGGGGCACTGTGGATTTTGCAGGCTGCATAACGCACAGACTCAATGGATATTTCTAATGTTATGTGAGTAAATATTCAGGCGTTTTTATACCGGGATGAGGGAATGATGAATGGATGCATGGGCAGATGATTTGATACAGAGTTTGCCATGTACAGGGCTTCTTGGAATCTGTCCGCCTCCCCTGCGCTATGTGATGCAGGGCTGCCATAGTGGGACCATCGTCTATCTGGCCTTGTTGAGCCCTCCCTGTCTCGACGCGCCTTCAGACACTTGTGTCCATGCACGTTACCAATCCCATCAGATGGATTCTGTTTTCACAGACGCATGCACAGGTACACTCGTTTGTGATGGTGTTTACACCTCGATATAGATAGTTATGAGTCGCAAGTGGTTTTGGGGTGGTGATGATCCTTTGGAGTGGGCTAGCATGCATATGGCTGTGGATTTAGTGTGATCATTGAAGTGAGTTGTTCGAATGTAGTTCTGATGGCCATTCTGTTATTTTTCTTTTCTTTTGGTTGACAGGTATCTCCTCCCCTTTTGCCACTGCCATCTGTATGCCACTCCTGCAGATGGCTTTTACTCCCGACACCTGCTGCTTCGTGTTAATCAGTGGAGCAGCATTACGATCTTATGGGACGATCGCTAATGGGCCACATGCCCTTACGCAGTACTAGTGGCTCGGAGCAACATTTCGGCCTTTCAGCTGGACTAGTGCCTCCCCATTGGGACGGCCCTGCGGTTCTGTGCGCTTCCATGTTGCCTTTTCGTACGTGAATGTGGCTCTGTGTACCATGATGGAACAGGGCGTCACACAAGTAGTAGCTGGTCATTTCTTGCGGATGCAGCCCACAATGGTGAAATGTGTTTTGGAGTTCATGGCCTAATGGCTGTATGGGCTTGGTGATTTTGTTGTGCATTAAATTTCTATTCTGATATGGGCCGTGTAGCGTTCTTCTTTGCAAGTGATGTGGCATATTCCTATTTGGGGGGCGATGTATTGTGAGGAGATCTGCATTGGGTTCCAGCTTCGGAGTTTAGTTGCGTGGTACTGTGCTGGGCGCGTTTGCCTACGAAGCCCAGTGAGGTCAGGGATGAGGGCTGCCAATATGACTGTTTGAATGATGTCATGCTCGGGCGGGGGATTAGGTTTTGTGTAACAGATGCCGGTCAGCCAGGTGGACTGGTGGAATGATGTGATTTTCGGAATATTGCTGGTCACAGGTGCCTGTGTTTGTGTGCGTTTCTTGGTGGGGGACTGTGGTCATGTCCATTGGAATGGCTTCTGTATTCGTGCCATCTGTGCCCTGCAGCTCCCATTGGCCCCTCTTGTGATTCTTTTGTTCGTTGGCATGCATGGGTGACTTGTACATTTCACTGGTTGCATTGTGACTTCATTGCACCTACGGGGAGTTGTACTTTGTGGGCAGGGAGCGGTGTACAGGCACTCAGTGGGGCCGTTTACGGTTGATTCGCGATGCCGTACTTCTCACCATGGCGGAATGGTACTTTCCGCCGTGCTTGATGGCGTTAGGTACATGTCCGCTAGGGTCGGAATTCGCGTACCCTTGCGCCATGGTGGTATTTACGGTTTGGCATGGCGCGCGCGCACGTACTTGGTGCAGTTAGCGTTGGCGTTCACTACGGTGTCGCTAATGGCATCGTACTTTGCGGTGACGGGTCATAGTCGCACCGAGCGCTATTCGATGGCGGTATTGCATTTCCGCCATCGTTTTTCGATTTCCGCCAGGGTCGTAATGAGGGCCAGTTTGATTGATTTCAAATGAGACCTCTTTTATCAAAGGCATCCTAACTTGTTATTCTCCCTATTCAATTGTATTGAGTGTACCTTTTGGTAGTCTTCAACTCAAATCTGATGAGTATAATTATCAGAAAAAATGGAGCATTGTGCTGCCCTTTAGTTGTACTGACTGATTTATATGTACCTAGCTCGATTAGTGAGTTGGCAGTGCTAAATTGTAGCAAGAATAGTGTGCAATTTACCTAAGGGTGCCACCTATTTAATTCTGGATATAGTAGTCCTGCTTTATGTTGAGCACGAACGCTGTCCCGTGTTAGATAAGTGTTTCAAAATGGGCACGTAATTATAGCAGGCGTGTGACGACATTGCGTTAATTGCTGCAATGATGCCATGACGTCGCAGCATGTAACGGCCATTTTGGGATGGATGTTTACCTTTTGTTACTGGATGTTTATCAATAGGATGAATACTAGATGAACTAGCACTCTAGTATCTGTTATTTTGATTAATCCTTTTAGTAGTGGATTCTAAGACCATTATAATGGCTGCTATTCTAATTCTTGATTGGAAT
Source organism: Ambystoma mexicanum (assembly GCF_040938575.1). Classification (NCBI taxonomy): domain Eukaryota; kingdom Metazoa; phylum Chordata; class Amphibia; order Caudata; family Ambystomatidae; genus Ambystoma; species Ambystoma mexicanum. The sequence continues at coordinate 830,061,202 of NC_090939.1, forward strand.
GCTACCTCTGAAATGTGTCAACGAGACATCATGAATATACATTAATGGAGTATTCTCTCTAAGCTTGCTCTCTAGAAGTAATCACAATACAGTCAAAAAAAGGGTGGGATCAATGTCTACATATCAACAAAGCTAAACATTGTAAGTGTATTTCCTATGGGAAATACACAAACAAAGAATAAACATAAGGTGTATTAGTAGACATTTCGGTCTCTAGCAGTACCCTGGATGGATGGATTCTATGTTGCAAGACATAATACAATATGTACTTATAGATAGTTATATAGCTCATTGTCATGTTCATGTCCAGGAACACATGTGTCCATAATTCTGATCGATTTTGCTTCTTTCTTGTGTAATAATAGTCCTCTATTGCCCCCTCTTGGTGGTGGTTCCATTTTCTCCAGTCCAAGAAATGTTATGGAAGCTGTTGTTGCATTGGGGTGTTCTTCTTGAAAGTGCACTGCCATCGGATATCTTGTGTCTCTATTGTTTATGGCTCGAATGTGTTCTATAATCCTAATTTTCTATGCATGTATGGTACTTCCTATGTATCTTTTCTGGCATATGCATTAGATTCCATTAATAACCCATTTTGTGTTGAAATTTATAAATTGCTGAATATTCTTCTTGGTGCCATTACACAGATCTATTTGTTTTTTTCCTTCCATAATTTGTGGGCAAATCTTACAGTTCCCACATTTATGGTTACCCAGTATTGGGGGTAAATCGCACATGGATCTTAGAGTGGCAGTTTTCCTTTTCTGGTCTTAGATAGCTTGGACACAATTGATTCTTGATAGTTTGACATTTGCAAAATGTTATTGCTGCATGGTGGTCTATATGTTTATCTATATCTTGATTGATTTGAAGTATGTTCCAATGCTTTTGGAAAATGTTTCTTATTGTTTTTGCATTTGTACTATACATAGTGATGAACCTCACATTTTGGTGTTCTTTGGGTGTATTATCCATTTCTGTATTGCTTAATAATTCCAATACGTCTTTCATTTTTGCTTTTAGCATTGTTTTTTGTAAATTTTTCATGTGATAACCTCTCCTTTCAAAGTTGGTTACATTATTTCATGTTTGCCTTTCATACAAAATGTTTTGTATGATGTGTTTATGGTGGCTGCTACTGACATGTAAAATGCTATTCCCTGCTTTGGTTTTGATATAGAGAGTGGTTGGAAATGTGCTGTGTTTAACATATTCTACGTCCAGGAAGCAAATCCTTTTGGTACTCTGATTCACAGTTAACTTGATGTTGTAGTCATTTGTATTAAATAGTTGACATATTCTAGTAATGATGGTTTGTCTCTGTTCCAAATCATTAACATATCATCAATGAAGCATCCCCAATATATAATATTATTGGTATCTCTGAATGCAGAGTGTGCCGAGGCGTGTTTGCTCTCATAGTTGCCCATGAACAGATTTGCGTACCCTGGCACACATTTTGCCCCCATAGCAGTGCCTTATTGTTGCTGATATACTTGTTCTTCGAAGTAATTTTTTTTATTGATGAGTGTAAATTCAAGCATAGAAAGTAGCATCTGGTTGTGTTCATAGTAGGAGATGGATGTGGATCTCAAATAGTATTTAATCATTTTGATTCCTTTATGGCGTTGTATACATGTGTACAACGATGTTACATCCAGTGTTATGAATCTATAGTTGTCCTGCCAAGTTGTTGAATGACATGCTTGAATGACATGCTTGGTATCTTTAATATACAATGGTAGGCTTGCGGCCAATGTTTGTAGATGTATATCTATGTATTGTGAGATCCATTCATTGAGTGAACCAATTCCATTAATGATCAGTCTGCATGGTGGGTATTTACAGACTTTGCAGACTTTTTTGTGGATTTTGGGGACAAAGTAGATGGTTGTCATAATCGCGTGTTGAATATTCATAACTTTTAATTTGTTGTCATTGAGTAAACCTTCTTCGCACCATTTTTGATTATTCGTTTCTGATTGCATTTGGTGTCATTAAGTTGTTGGTGTGGTTCACGTACTTAATCATCTCTATTCATAATCACTACTTTGCTTTCTTTGTCAGCCGGTTTGAAAATAATATCCAAATTCTTTTTTAGATCATTGATTGCTTGCCTCTACTTTAGGGTGAGATTTGGTCGAATTCTTTGGCGGTCATTACGAGTATGGTGCTAGCCATGGAGCAATTAGCTCCATGGCTGACTCCCATACCATGACCGTGTCCGGTTTGGTGCAATGGGGACTTACCGGTCTAGTCCGACCCTGGCGGGACGGGTAAATCCCCATTGCACCAACCATTCTCCATTCCCACTTGAGCCCCCATAGGGCTCAATGGGAATGGGGAAGGTGCTATTTACGGGCCTGCTAATGGCAGGCCTGTAATTAGCAGCCTGGTCCGCTAACGGAACCCGTAAGGGACGTGTGGTCCAATCACACATCCCTAGCGGTTCCCGTTAGGGGACCTCGGAATCGGGCGGTAGGGGATTACCGGCACCGGTCTCCTTACCGGTGGCCGGTATCCCCTACTGCCGGACTTGTAATGAGGACCTTTGTCTTTGGTTTTTTAGATAAACTGGAAATATGAAACTATCAGGAATCAATTGTGTCCAAGTTATCTAAGACCAGTAAGGAAAACCGTCACTCTACGATCCCCATTACTGGGTAACCATAAATGTGGGAACTGTAAGATTTGCCCAACAATACAAATAGATGTATCTAATGGAACCCAGAAGAATATACAACAATGTATAAATTGCAACACAAATTTCTTCATTTATGGAATCAAATGCATATGCCAGAAATGGTACCAGAAATGGTAAATAGGAAGTACCATACCTGCATTGAAAATTAGCATTATGGAACACATTCGAGACATAAACATAGATACATAAGGTATCGATTGCAGTCCACTTTCAAGCAGGACACCCCAATGCAACTACAGCTTTCGTCAAATTTCTGGGAGAAAATGGAACCACCACCAAGAGGGGGCAATAGAGAACTATTATCACACCAGAAAGAAGCAAAATGGATCAGCATTTTGAACACATGTGTTTCTGGACCTAATCATGATGTTATGTTATGTTACTTTGCATTTATATCGCGTCTTATGTACCATTGATATGGTCTGAAGGCGCTGGTAGGTTGAACGCCCTTGGGAACCGAAGTTCAAGTCAGTAGAGAGAGTAGAGAGAGTCAAAGGTGCGTGTGAGCACCGGATATGTTTGCAGCTGGTGTGGCATTGGTGTGATAGCTGCTTCTTAGCGGTAGGTGTGGTGGTTGAGAGATCAGAAGTACGTGTTCGTTCTGGCAGGATTTATCCAGACCGATTGTGGCTGCGTTAGGCCTGAGGAAAACGCCTGGCTGGACGGTGTGTAACCAGCAGTGTTTAGTTAGAGTGATGGGGAGTATGAGGCAGATGTTGGTATGAGAACAGCTATACTGAATGGTGTCATAGTATCGCTGTGTTCTATTTGAGTGGTGGTGTAAAGAAGAGAGTAAGCGTGGAGATGTGAATATGGGGGTTTACTTTAGGTGCTTGAGATCGCGCCCACTCCAATAGTTCCATGAACTTCATCCGTTCCATGTACTCTGAATGTTCCGTGCATTACGACCATTTCAAGCACTCAGACCTTCCATTCAGTGCTCTTTCAGACGTTCCATGCCCTCCAAACCATTGCATGTATGTCAGGCCATTCTGTGCACTCCAATCTGTTCCATGCACTTCAACCCGTTCCCTGCACTACAACCTGTTCCATGCATTCCAACCCGTTCCATGCACTCCAACCCGTTCCATGCGCTCCAACCCGTTCCATGCGCTCCAAACCGTTCCATGCGCTCCAACCCATTCCATGCACTCCCATCCGTTCCATGCACTCCAATCCATTCCATGAACTCCCATCCGTTCCATGTAATTCAACCATTTTATGCACTCCACCATTTTAAGCACTACTCCTTTCATTCGTTCCACCCACGTTATCCTTTCTCCATACATCATCCATACACATATGTCATCTTCACACTGCTCCTTTCATTCGTTCTACCCATGTTATCCTTACTCCATGCATCATCCATCCACATATGTCATCTTCACGTGGAGCACACGTTCCATTCACTTAACTGATTCCACCCATTTCACTCGTTCCATCCACTTCACTAGTTCCGCCCACTTCGCCGGTTCCAAGACATCACCCGTTCATTCATCTACTTCATCCGTTCTACCATTTCACCCGTTCCCCCCACCCATTCTACATCAGTTCATCCGTTCCATTCTCATACTTCACCCATTCCATCCACATACTTCACCCGTTGCATCCAAATACTTCACCCGTTCCATCCAAATACTTCACCCGTTCCATCCACATACTTCACCCGATATAGGGCATCCACTTCAACCGTTCAGCCCTTCAACCGTTCACCTGATATAGGGCAGACTTTCTAGACTTTGGCACAGTGACGTTATTAGGGACACTGTCAAATTCTGCTATGCCAGTATGGTGTTGTTATATACACTTCTAGAGTCAACTTTATACCGACAGGTTATTGGACACACTCTTCTAAAATTAGCCAAGGCATGCTAATAGGCACACTTATAGGGACAGCCAGGGCACGCTATCAGGCACACTTCTAAATTCCACTTTGCACAGAGAGGATATTCTTCTACGTTCAACCAAGGCACGTTAATAGGCACACTTCATAATTCCACTTTGCACCGGGAGGATATTAGACACATTTCTAAATTCAACCAAGGTACGCTAATAGGCACACTTCTAAATTCCACTTTGCACAGAGAGGACATTAGGCGCACGCACTTCTACGTTCAACCAAGGCACGCTAATAGGCACACTTCTTTTTTTTTTTTTAACTTTATTTTATTAGCATTTTCGTAATGTAACAAACAGGCTGAAAGCTTTACCAGAGAGTATACAAGTCACAAGCCCAAACAAAAAAAGGAAAAGAAAAAGAACCCCTCCCCCCCTCCTCCTCCCAAAAAGACGGACCCTCCCCCCCAATAACTTGAACCCAGTAGAACCCCCTTCACAGTGAGACGCGTTGCAAACTTTGTGTGACCGGAGTTCAGGAAAGAGCGAGAATTTCAACTGCATGTTTGGCTTTGTGTCATCCGCTGTCCCCCGGGCCGTGGGCGCCCTTTTCCATCCATGTTCCCTCCCAGAGCATCAGTGGACCTCCCATCCCCAGATCTGCTGTACCCCGTACCAGTTAGTCTGGAAAGAGTTCATGTCATTGTTCATCATCGCCGTTAACTTGTCCATCAAGAACATGTTTTTAACCTTAAGTAGCCAGTCCTCCTTCACGGGAGTCTCCCTGCTCTTCCATTTCTGGGCCAGGGCCACCCTCCCAGCCCTCAGCATTGTTTCCCACATTCTCGGGTATCTGTATACATCCGTATCCTCCGGGGGAAGGCCCAGCAGCACTGTCAGGGGATTATGGGGGAGCAGTCCCTCCGTAACTTCAGGAATCCAACCCCTTACCCTCTCCCAGTATGTTTGCACTTTCGGACAGTGCCACCACATGTGGCCCCTCGTGCCTGCCTGGTCGCATCCCCTCGGGCAAACGGGGGATGTTCCCGTGAACATTTTTGACAGTTTGACGGGGTCTCTGTGCCACCCCTGTAGGATCTTAAAGTTGTGCTCCATGTCCGCTGTGAACAGGTTCCTGTGGAATGCTATTTTACATATCCTCGACCAGGAGTCCTCCGAGATTTCTTCCCCGGCCAGGTCGTTCCAAAAAGAGCGGAACCCCCTCCTTCTCCCCAGGTCAACAGTGTTAAGGATTTTATACATTGCAGATACCGCCCCCTTCCTGGAGGTTGCAGTGTCGAGTAGTTTCTCAAAGGGGGTCATCTGTCTCTTTAGATTCTGGCCCCATGATTGATCACACAGGATACCCTTCAGGCGGAGATTCTCGAATATGGAGATTGACTTCCGGCCGAGGGCGACCCTCAAATCTTCGTATGGTAGGAATTCTCCCTCTTTAAACATTTGTCCAGCCCATTCCATGCCTGAATCTGACCAGGACTGTGCATTACGGAACCCCCTGCTTCCCAGTCTAAGTGGGTGACCCTAAAGGGATGACATCGGGGACGGCCATGATGTCAGATGTGCCGTTTGGGGGCCCTCCCTCCAGATTGCCCAGAGAACTCCCAATGTTGGGTGGGATTTGAGTCTGTTCGTGATGTATTTATGTGGGGCCCATAGGAGGTCGCGCACTTTGAGTGGGTGCGCATCCATGTCCTCCAGGTACGACCAGTATGTGCCCATCCCTTCCCTCATGTGTTCCAGAAGGACGCGCAATTGGGCGGCGCGGAAGTAAAGGTGGAAGTCAGGCAGCCCGAACCCCCCCTCCTCTCTAGGTAAGGTAAGAATGGGCTTCGCGGTCCTCGGGGTCCTGCCCTGCCATACAAACTCGCGTACCGCGTTCTGGAGAACCCTGAAGGTTTGGTCGGGGACGCTGGTAGGGAGAGCGGTGAAGAGGTATAGTAAGCGTGGGAGTATATTCATTTTCACTGCTGTCATGCAGCCGTACCAGGACAGGATCATGGAGCCCCATCTTTTTAAATCGGCGGTGACCTGTGACATAACGGGGTCATAGTTGGCGGGGGCGAGATTGGACAGGTCCCTGGTCAGAAAGATCCCCAGGTATCGGATAGAGGTCTTCCCCACCGCTATTCCCCCCAGACTGTCCCGAGAGTCCAGGCCTGGGTCCCGAGTTCTCATGGGGAGGAGGACTGATTTAGATGTGTTGATCTTTAGGCCTGAAAAGCGCCCAAATGCGGACAGCAGGGACAGGAGGGGGAGGAGTGAGGATCTTGGGTCCACCAGATAGGCCAGGATATCGTCCGCAAACAGGGAGAGCTTGAATTCTACATCTCCTCTCCTGATCCCCCTGATGTCTGGGTGTGTTCTGATTGCTATTGCCAGGGGTTCCATAGTTAGGACATAGATCAGTGGGGAGAGTGGGCATCCCTGTCTTGTTCCTCGTGATAGGGGGAATGGGTCTGATAATCTACCATTCACTTGGACTCTGGCCTTTGGGGCCCTGTATAACGCGGCCACCCAGTCCCTGATGTGGGTCCCGAAGCCCATCCTCTGAAGGGTGAGTTCCATGAATCTCCACTCGACCCTGTCGAATGCCTTTTCTGAGTCCAAGGAAAGGGCGCTCGCGTCTAGGTCCGACACCTGGGCGTAGTGAAACAAGTCTATAGTCTTACGAATATGATCTGAGCCCTGTCTCCCCCTAACAAACCCCACCTGGTCGCCGTGGACCAGCTTCGGTAGGATCCCCTCCACCCGGCTCCCGATGACCTTGGCCAGGATCTTGACATCAATATTCAGCAGGGAGATCGGGCGGTAGGAGGAGCACTCCGAGGGGTCTCTACCGTCCTTGAGGAGCACTACAATGATTGCCTCCATCATGGAGTCCGGGAGAGGGCCCCCCTCCAGTACCGCATTGAACACCCTGACCAGGTGGGGGGCGAGAGCCGACTGAAACCTTTTGTAAAAGTAGACTGAGTAGCCATCTTCGCCCGGGGAAGTGCCCACCTTCATGCCACTGATCGCATGTTCCACCTCCTCCTCGGTCACCGGACCCTCCAACCCCTCCGCCATCTCCCTAGTCAGGGACGAGATCTGTATGGAATTTAGGAATTCCTTGATCTCCCCCCCATCCCCCTTGTATTCGGACGAGTATAGCCTTTCATAGTATCGGCGGAAGGCCTCTCCAATGTCGGAAGTATCATATCCCAGTTCCCCCACCTCGTTCTTCACTGCTTTCACCATTCTACTCCTCTGTACCTCCCTCAGTCTCCAAGCTAGGATCCTGTCCGCCCTGTCCCCTTTTTCATAATACTTTTGTTTAACCAGGTGGAGGCTTCTCTCTGTTTTGTGGAGGAGTAGGTCTTTTAGTTGGAGCCTGTAGTCATCCAGGGCGGCCACCCGGTCACGATTTAGGGGCTCCGTAGGGGGGCCTCCCGGTTGGAGTTGGGCGATTTTTCCCCTCAGATGCCGTTCCTGGGCTTCCCTTTCTCTTTTCCTCCGGGCTCCCAATTGGATCAGGACTCCCCGCAGGGTTGCCTTGAAGGCGTCCCACAGAGTGTGTGTTCTCACCTCACCGTTGTCATTGAGTTCAAAGAAATCAGCAATGGCGTCAAGAACCTCCTGGGCTAGGACCTCGTCCTTCAAGAGGGAATCGTTACACTTCCATCTTCCCCTGTGTTCATTAAGACCCCCTCTTGCTATGGTGACTCGGACCAAGTCGTGGTCAGACCAGGGGACTGGGTCAACCCTATGGCCAGTAACAAATGGATACAAGGTCTCGTCCACCAGGACATAGTCTATCCAGGAAAATGACGTGTGTACGGATGAGTAGTAAGTGAAGAGGGGGGTGTCCGTTCTAGGGGTCGGGACCGTGTCCACCAGGCCCAGCTCCGAGTTGACCCTCTGGAAGCTCCGTGCCATGATCTCATCAGGTGCCCTGGGGGCCTGGGGACCAGCTCGTTTCCTGTCCCGGGTTGGGTCCAAGACCATGTTAAAGTCCCCCCCACCAACACCGTCCCGTGGACAAAGCCTTTGAGTTTGTCTCTCACCTCCTCCCAAAACTGAATTTGGCCTTATTTGGGCCGTAGACAACGGCTAGGGTAAGTGGGGCTCCCTGCAGGGATCCCCGCACCATCAGGTAGCGACCCTCTGGGTCTTTCAGCACGGCCTCTTTCTCGAGCCCCACGTTCCTCGCCACCAAGATGGCCACCCCTCTCTTTTTATTTTTGTGGGATGCACTGAAGACCTCCCCAATACCTCCTCCCCGGATTTTGGGTTCCTTCCCCCGTGGCCAGTGGGTTTCCTGCAAAAAGAGGATGTCGAGGTTGGCCCTTCTAAACTCTCTGCAGACCAGGGATCTCTTTGATGGCATGTTTAAGCCCCGTACATTGAGGGAGCCCAATCCCAGGGCAGGCAGACTATCAGCCCTAGTCCCTGATTCCTTCCCTCTCGGTCAATACCCTCGTATCTCTTTTCTTCACGTGCTCCCTTGGTTCTACTTTGTGGTCCCCTTTGTTCCCTTCCCCTCCCCCCCGGGTGGGCCTAGAACACCCCAACTGCCCCCCGTACCCCAACCGTGTCTGAACAACCCCAACTCCCGTAAACACCCCCACCCCCCTCCCCGGCGTCCAGCCAATTAGTTCTGCCATTGCTGGCTTTTGGCCGAACCACCAGCCTGCCCACCTCGGCCAGGCATTTCACACATAAAGTTCATACCCTCGAGCCCCCAATGTTCCCCCCCGGCTGTAAACCAACCAGGTGTCCCCTGTACTTGCTGTTCGTGGGGACGGTAGTAGTGGTAGACTCTCCGAATCTGCGCATATCCGTCCCGGATTCGGTGGGTCCCCCCCGTTCTCAGTCCTCGGGGTCGTTACGTTCTCCCGCTTTTGCTGGTGATGGGGTGTTCATTTTCCGAAATTTCCTTGCACCGGTGCGCCTTCTCCTCTCTCCGGACGGGCCGGGGCTATTTGTTCTGAGGTTCTCTGGTCCCACTGGTCCCCTCCGGGGATGCGGATCCACTGTATACTCTTGAATAGCACTCTGGATGTCTTCTTCCGTGATCAGGGTTGAGCGTTGGCCCATGTATTCAAAGTTCAGGGAGAAGGGGTAGCCCCATCTATAACGCACGCCCTTTTCTTTGAATAGTAGCGTAAGGGGTCGGCACAGTCTGCGCTTGGCCAGCGTGTAGGAGGAAAGATCCTGATATATTGAGTCCTGAGCGTTGTTGTAGGTGATTTCTCTGGTCTTTCGGGCCTCCTCCAGCACCTTTGTCTTTTCCGAGTAATAGTGGAACCGGACCAAAATTGACCGGGGGGCCCCCGCTCTGCCCCCTGCCCTATGCACTCTGTCAAACGTGAGCTCGGTTGTCATCTCCTCTGCGAATAGGAGGGTGATGATGTCCTTCACTATTCAGGTGACGTCCCTCTCCGTTTCCCCCTCCGCTTCAGGTACCCCGAAGATTCTGAGGTTGTTCCGCCTCTCCCTGTTTTCAAAGTCATCCATCTGTCGGGCCCTTTCCTCGTCCCTCTTCTCCAGGGCTTCCAGCCTCATACATACTTGTATGTCCTGGGCTGCTGTTGATGATTGGTTGGCCTCCACTTGTAATAGTCTATCTTCGACCTTGTCCACCCTCTGGTCCATTTTTTCAAATTTCTGGGCTATATCGGAACGCATGTCCCTGATTTCCTGCAAAATCGAGGCAAAGCCTCTTTCCATTGCTGCCGATGAGGGGGCCGCATCCTCGGGTTGGGCCATAGTTCCTTTGGGGCTCGTACTCTTGTTACCTCTGGGGGTCTCCTGGAAACGGTATCCCTGTAAGGCTTCTCGCCAGTTCATCTGGTATTTACATGCACCTCGCAGTGTCGACCCCCGCCCACTCCGGGTCCGCACTCGATCTCCCTCCCGGGGTGCGGGTGCAAGGGGGGGGAGGCCAGGCGAGGCCGCTCCGCTCGCGAAACAGATGGTTCTTGGCTGTTTCCTGGGGGTTAGTCTTTTCTAGGGGGGTGGGGGGGCGGGCACACGTCCCACCTGTCCCTGGGTGGGGGCCTCACACCCCGCTCGATGTGTGCCGCAGTGGTCCGGGGCTTCTTCTGGCCGCCCCGTAGAAGGGTGTCACGTGTGGCCTGGGCCGGTGGGGGCGGAGGGCACCATGACCCCAACGCCCTGCCCGAGGGCTCTCGTGTTGTGGGGGGGGGGGTTGGCACATGCCCCACCAACAGTGGGTGGGGGCCTCACACCCCGACCACCCCAAGTTCTTCTGTCTGTAGGGGGGGCAGGGCGCCCAAGACAGGACCCCCCTGGATGGGGTCGATGTATTCCAGGGGGCCCCCCGCGCTTAATCCGGGTGTGCGGGGAGATATCCCCACCCGCGCCAGCGGGGGAGCGGGCCCGCCCCGGGGACTCCCGATGGGGGCGGAGGGCGTCTGAGCGCCGGTGCGCTCCGCTCAAGCGGATCCAACCGCGAGCGCTCCGGGACGGTCTCCCGGGCCGGGGCGCTGTTCCACCGCTTCTCTGGTCCGGGCGGTGGGGGGGAGTGGAGGGGGGAGCCCATCTCCCGAGCCGCCGCCGGGCTCGTAATACTTCCGGCCTCTCGTCAAGGCGTGGTGGCCTCGTCCCTCCTCTGGCGTGGGGCCCGTTCGGGCCGCGTTCAAGTGTTCAGGCCGCGTCTTCTTTCGCTGGACCCGATCTCGGGAACCCCGGGGTCGTCGGGCTCCACTCTTTCTCACGCGGGGCGCCCCGAGGGTTCACCCGTCCCATTCGCCGTGTTGGGCCCGCCAGGGGGGTCTCGGGGGGGGCTCAATTCCCTCTGGACGCCTGGCTTCGGGGAGAGCAGCACGTTCAGGCAGCCATTGCCTGCGCGCCCCCTGGTGGCCTCTCAGGCACACTTCTAAAGTCAACCAGGGCATGTTAATAGGCACACTTCTAAAGTCAACCAGGGCATGTTATAGGCACACTTCTAAATTCCACTTTGCAGAGAGAGGGTATTTGGCACACATTCCAAAGTCAACCAGGGCATGTTAATAGGCACACTTCTAAATTCCACTTTGCACAGAGAGGGTATTTGGCACACATTCTAAAGTCAACCAGGTCATGTTAATAGGCACACATCTAAATTCCACTTTGCACAGAGAGGGTATTTGGCACATATTCTAAAGTCAACCAGGGCATGTTAATAGGCACAATTCTAAAGTCAACGAGGGAATGTTAATAGGCACATTTCTAAATTCCACTTTGCACAAAGAGGGTATTTGGCACACATTCTAAAGTCAACTGGGGCACGCTATTAGGCACACTTCTAAGGTCAACCAGGGCATGTTAATAGGCACACTTCTAAATTCCACTTTGCACAGAGAGGTTATTTGGCACACATTCTAAAGTCAACCAGGGCATGTTAATAGGCATACTTCTAAATTCCACTTTGAACAGAGAGGGTATTTGGCACACATTCTAAAGTCAACCAAGGCATGCTAATAGGCACATTTCTAAATTCCACTTTGCACAGAGAGGGTATTTGGCATTCTAAAGTCAACCGAGGCAGGCTATTAGGCACACTTCTAAAGTCCACCAAGGCATGTTAATAGGCACATTTCTATAGTCAACCAGGGCATGTTAATAGGCACATTTCTAAATTCCACTTTGCACAGAGAGGTTATTTGGCACACATTCTAAAGTCAACCAGGGCATGTTAATAGGCATACTTCTAAATTCCACTTTGAACAGAGAGGGTATTTGGCACACATTCTAAAGTCAACCAAGGCATGTTAATAGGCACATTTCTAAATTCCACTTTGCACAGAGAGGGTATTTGGCATTCTAAAGTCAACCGAGGCAGGCTATTAGGCACACTTCCAAAGTCCACCCGGGCATGTTAATAGGCACATTTCTAAAGTCAACCAGGGCATGTTAATAGGCACATTTCTAAATTCCACTTTGCACAGAGAGGGTATTTGGCACACATTCTAAAGTCAACCAGGGCACGCTATTAGGCACACTTCTAAAGTCAACCATGCCATGTTAATAGGCACAGTTATAAATTCAACTTTGCACAGAGAGGGTACTAGGCACACATTCTAAAGTCAACCGGGGCACAGTATTAGGCACACATTCTAAAGTCAACCGGGGCATGCTATTAGGCACACTTCTAAAGTCCACCAAGGCATGTTAATAGGCACATTTCTATAGTCAACCAGGGCATGTTAATAGGCACATTTCTAAATTCCACTTTGCACCGAGAGGGTATTTGGCACACATTCTAAAGTCAACCGAGGCACGCTAATAAGCACACTTCTAAAGTCAATCAGGGTATGTTAATAGGCACACTTCTAAATTCCACTTTGCACAGAGAGGGTATTTGGCACATATTCTAAAGTCAACCAGGGCATGTTTTTAGGCACATTTCTAAAGTCAACCAGGGCATGTTAATAGGCACATTTCTAAATTCCACTTTGCACAGAGAGGGTATTTGGCACACATTCTAAAGTCAACCGGGGCACGCTATTAGGCACACTTCTAAAGTCCACCAGGGCATGTTGATAGGCACATTTCTAAAGTCAACCAGGGCATATTAATAGGCACATTTCTAACTTCCACTTTGCACAGAGAGGGTATTTGGCACACATTCTAAAGTCAACCGGGGCACGCTATTAGGCACACTTCTAAAGTCAACCAGGGCATGTTAATAGGCACAGTTCTAAATTCCACTTTGCAGAGAGAGGGTATTAGACACACATTCTAAAGTCAACCGGGGCGTGCTATTAGGCACACTTCTAAAGTCCACCAGGGCACGCTATTAGGCACACTTCTAAAGTCAACCAGGGCATGTTAATAGGCACACTTCTAAATTCCACTTTGCACAGAGAGGGTATTAGGCACACATTCTAAAGTCAACCGGGGCATGCTATTAGGCACACTTCTAAAGTCCACCAGGGCATGTTTTTAGGCACAGTTCTAAAGTCAACCAGGGCATGTTAATAGGCACACTTCTAGATTGCACTTTGCACAAAGAGGGTACTAGGCACACATTCTAAAGTCAACCGGGGCACGGTATTAGGCACACTTCTAAAGTCCACCAAGGCATGTTAATAGGCACATTTCTATAGTCAACCAGGGCATGTTAATAGGCACATTTCTAAATTCCACTTTGCACCGAGAGGGTATTTGGCACACATTCTAAAGTCAACCGAGGCACGCTAATAAGCACACTTCTAAAGTCAACCAGGGTATGTTAATAGGCACACTTTGAAATTCCACTTTGCACAGAGAGGGTATTTGGCATATATTCTAAAGTCAACCAGGGCATGTTAATAGGCACATTTCTAAAGTCAACAAGGGCTGTTAATAGGCACCTTTCTAAATTCCACTTTGCACAGAGAGGGTATTTGGCACACATTCTAAAGTCCACCAGGGCACGCTATTAGGCACACTTCTAAAGTCAACCAGGGCATGTTAATAGGCACACTTCTAAATTCCACTTTGCACAGAGAGGGTATTAGGCACACATTCTAAAGTCAACCGGGGCATGCTATTAGGCACACTTCTAAAGTCCACCAGGGCATGTTTTTAGGCACAGTTCTAAAGTCAACCAGGGCATGTTAATAGGCACACTTCTAGATTGCACTTTGCACAAAGAGGGTACTAGGCACACATTCTAAAGTCAACCGGGGCACGGTATTAGGCACACTTCTAAAGTCCACCAAGGCATGTTAATAGGCACATTTCTATAGTCAACCAGGGCATGTTAATAGGCACATTTCTAAATTCCACTTTGCACCGAGAGGGTATTTGGCACACATTCTAAAGTCAACCGAGGCACGCTAATAAGCACACTTCTAAAGTCAACCAGGGTATGTTAATAGGCACACTTTGAAATTCCACTTTGCACAGAGAGGGTATTTGGCATATATTCTAAAGTCAACCAGGGCATGTTAATAGGCACATTTCTAAAGTCAACAAGGGCTGTTAATAGGCACCTTTCTAAATTCCACTTTGCACAGAGAGGGTATTTGGCACACATTCTAAAGTCAACCGGGGCACGCATTTAGGCACACTTCTAAAGTCAACCAGGGCATGTTAATAGGCACAGTTCTAAATTCCACTTTGCACAGAGAGGGTATTAGGCACACATTCTAAAGTCAACTGGGACGTGATATTAGGCACACTTCTAAAGTCCACCAGGGCACGCTATTAGGCACACTTCTAAAGTCAAGCAGGGCATGTTAATAGGCACATTTATAGAGTAATAGGCACACTAAGTCAACCAGGGCATGTTAATAGGCACACTTCTAGATTCCACTTTGCACAGAGAGGGTATTTGGCACACATTCTAAAGTCAACTGGGGCACGCTATTAGGCACACTTCTAAAGTCAACCAGGGCATGTTTATAGGCACACTTCTAAATTCCACTTTGCACAGAGAGGGTATAGAGCACACATTCTAAAATCAACCGAGGCACGCTATTAGGCACACATTCTAAAGTCAACCGGGGCACGCTATTGGGCACACTTCTAAAGTCAACCAGGGCATGTTAATAGGCACACTTCTAAATTCCACTTTGCACAGAGAGGGTATTAGGCACACATTCTAAAGTCAACCGAGGCACGCTATTAGGCACACTTCTAAAGTCCACCAGGGCATGTTAATAGGCACATTTCTAAAGTCAACCAGGGCATGTTAATAGGCACACTTCTAAATTCCACTTTGCACAGAGAGGGTATTAGGCACACATTCTAAAGTCAACCGAGGCACGCTATTAAGCACACTTCTAAAGTCCACCAGGGCATGTTAATAGGCACACTTCTAAATTCCACTATGCACAGAGAGGGTATTAGGCACTCAATCTAAAATCAACAGTGAGTTTCCCTTTCAAGATGCAACTATACCACAGGTACGCTTTTGGGCACACTTTATTGATGCAACAGTATCACTGTAATGCTATTAGGCAGGCTTTTAAGTGTAAGTGCACCACGTTATGCAGATGTTTACAATAGTTTGATTTCTAAGGTTGCGTGGTAGGGTAGTATGGCGTGAATTAATTACTTCTGTCCCCGCCCTTGCCACACTTACTTATTGCTGGCTTCTTGCTTCTCCTGCTGATACCTGCAGATCCGTCCTGGAGCCGTCATTGTCGGGGCCGTCCTTTGCCTCGGGTCCTTAGCCCCAGGGGCTGCATGGGCAGAGGGCTGCCCTGGGATGGCCAGGGTAGCAGAGTCAGAGGACCAATCAGGGCACGGTGGGCAGGACAGGAGGAGGGGATGGGGGAAGCAAAGGCCGCGCAGGGAGGCTGGGGGCTCGAATTTAAGCTGGGAGGCGGGAGGGACTGGGGAGAAGTGAGGAAGCCGAGGGGAGTGGAGCACAACTGGGCCTGCAAAATGCCTTAAAATGAAATTATGGGCAAATGGGGCCCGCGCAGATGCACGCACTCACCTGCTCTCCTGGATGGCAAAGGAGGCAGGGGGCAGCGCAAGGGTCACTAGACCCGAGGAGGCAGGCTACGGCAGCCAATCAATGTCGGTGGGAGGGCTGGGAGGCGGGAGGGACTGGGGAAAAGTGGGGAAGCCGAGGGGAGTGGAGCACAATGGGCCTGCAAAATGCCTTAAAATGTAATTATTTGCAAATAGGGCCTGTGCCAATGCACGCACTCTCCTGCTCTCCTGGATGACAATGAACTGCATAACTATCTATAAGTACATAAGTCTCAGCAGGATAACTCAGGGGCAACCCACTCGCCATGGAAGCAAGACGACGTGGAGCAACATAGATTTGATTCCCACGTCCATGCTTAGAAACCTAAGCGTATTAAGCCCGTTATAAATAAATAATCAATTATAATTGCAATATATTATGTCTTGCAACATAGAAGTCTTCAATCAAGGGTACTGCTAAAGATCCAACTATCTACTAATAGACGTTATGTTTATTCTATGTTTGTGTATTTCCCATAGGAACAGCACTTTCAATTAATAGCTTTGTTGATATGTCGACATTGAGACACTAAGGTGGTTTTACCATATATCAGCTCCCTTTCTTTTGACTGTATGGTGATTACTTCTAGAGGGTACACTTAGAATGTATACTCCTTTAATATTTGTTCATTATACTATGTCTTATTCACACATTTCAGAGGTAGCATCCCAATCAAAAATTTGAATAGTAGCCACTATGGTCTTAGAATCCACTACTAGAAAGATTCAACAAAATTACAGACACTAGAATGCCAGTTCACCTAGCATTCAACACATAGATAAACCTCTGGTAACAAAAGGTAAACATCCATCCCAAAATGTCTGCCACACGCCTGCTATAATTAAGCAGCCATTTTGAACCGCCGATCTAACGCAGAACGGCATTTGTACTCAACATAATGCAGGACTACTATATCCAGCATTGAATATTTGTTATCCTTAGGTACATTGCACAGTATTCTTGCTAAAATGTAGCACTGTCAACTCACTAATCGAGTTAGATACATATGTTCTGTTCGTCTTGTAGTACCGGTGTTTTATGTACAAGCGCCCTGATGCCCTCGGGCTACCGGCGCTATACAAAAACAAAATACAATACAATACAAATACAATAAATCAGTCAGTAGAACTAAAGGGCAGCACAATGAATCATTTATTTCAGATAGACACTCATCCAATTTTCATTGAATACTATCAAGAAGTACACTGAAAACAATTAAATAGGGTGAGTAACAAGTTAGGATGGATGCCTTTGATGAAAGATGTCTCATTTGAAATCGAGCTCACTGTCTTTTTGATTGCATATCCTTTAGCGAACCATACATATTAATTGTATTTATCCATGTTGCAGATGCAGAATATTCAGACTTAGAGAACTTGTACAATATATTTCTTCCTGATGATCCACACTAACTATTGTGGTTAAACACATGTTGAGGATTACACAAGCACAAGGATTACACTAATGTAAAGCGAGGACCATAACAGTGAGACAATGATTATACAAGTATAAGGATCACACTAATACAAAGAGAAGATTATAAAGTGAGAAGAGGATACAAGAATAGAGGATATAAGTGTGAAGTTGAACACCTGAGGAGCTTACTAATGGTAGAACAATACCAGTAAAGCATTAAACAAATATTAAGAGGTTACAAAAATGTTAACAAGAAGATCGCTAAATGGACACTACAAGATTTCATATATGTGAAGAGACCACAAGTGTAAATAGAGGATTTAAGAAGTGTGCAGATCAACAATTGAACGTTGTATATCTTGGAATTTGTGATGTGCTAATAAATGGCAATCAGACTGCGTAAATCCTGTTGAGAATCATTTGAACTATACACTCACACTTTATTGTCTACCGAGTACAACCCCACTTAGACATTATGATAGAAATTCTGTTTGTCTGGATGTTCACATCTCTTCCACTGGCAGTAAAGCAGATAAAGAAGAAAGTTGGTGGGGGACTCAGTGGGGAAACAGTTACTATTGAAGCCACATATGCCGGGATAATGGGCAAAGGGACCAACTACTATGGCAATTAGCAGATTTTTCCTAGGGATATTTAATCCTCACAGGTTATTCTAATTTTACTGATTGACGCTGATAATGATAGTTTAGGAGTATATCAGAGAAGGTGTAAGGACATTTGGAGATGTCTACATCAAAAAGACTAAGGCCTCATGAATTTTAGAGGAATTTCATGGTAATTCTGTGAAATTACTGACAAAATTGATTACTGCTACAGTCACTCATTCCGGTGGAATATCCCATGGATTTTGAGTGCTGGGAAAGCGGGAAAAATCCTAATGTTTTACTGGAGGGTTTACCTCCAGCAGCTGGTTGGAAGTAAATCCTTCACATTGAGGTCAAAACTCAGTGTGGCAGTACAGGTGGTGGTAATTCTGTCACTACCAAAAAAGTGGTGGCAACAGAATTTCCTCCACCTTTTTACTGCACCACCAAACTCATACCGAAGCCCAAGAATTCACATTCTTGTCTCATTTACACAGAGTTTATTCAAGAATTGCCAATACTATGTTAGACACACATCACACTGTCAAGTCTTGCACTAGTATCATGTTTTATCTGATGTTCTCTCAGAGGAGATAAAACCCAGCACATGGAAAAGTGCAACTCTCCTCAGAGTTCTGGTGCTGTGAAAGGAAACTGAATGAAATACCTTTGACTAGTTTTTGCCATAAACTAAGGCACAGCACATACATTGGCAAGACAATGGGACTGATTTGAAGTGTTGATTGGTGTAAGATTGAGAGAGACAGTTTTCTGAATGTAAGATCTGAGATGGCACGAATCTCAGAGGTTGTCTTCTGAATTGGCTGGCCTTGACAAATTGTATAAATACTCATGGTTCAGGAATGCCTTTTAAAAATTCCATTCTATCCACATACAAAATAATATTATGGGCTCGCACTGATCAAAAACAAACAATGACTCTATGAATTTGGCAATTAAGACAGCAGATTGTTGGCATGTAAACTAATGGCTCAGTCAAAGAAGATTCACATTATGGAACTATGGTGAGGGGATGGCCCCTGTGACCACATAGAAAGTGAAAAACGATCAGATTTGTGTAGATAATACTGTCACATGTGCTCTACACAGGGATACCTTGGCGGGTCATTTACACATTTTGAAAACCATTTCTGAATACGATAAGGCTGCCCCTTGGGAACCCTGATTAAGAAAGAGGAAATTCAGATAGCGTTGAAATCTACCAAAATATACAAAGCACTGGGGCCAGATCATTTTTTGACCTATTTTCCAGAGAATTTCACAAAACATGTGTTCACTCCTTTGCACATATTATTCAACCTTGTACGGGAGCTAAAACATCAGTTTTTCTTAAACTTGACAGTACCCAATGTTTTGCTCCTCTTAACGGTCAAATGTTTTTTCTTAATGCAGATGCCTTACCGCATGTTAAAGTTCTGGACAATGGGATAGGCTTAACCCTACCCAAAAACACAGGATAAAGCAATCTTGATGTGCTGGGAGATAACAGGCTTTCGCATAATGTTAGGAAAATGATAGCTCTAATAGACATCGTTCTCAAGTCCCGTACGCATGCACCCCTTGCTAGACCTTGGTGTGGAATGAGTCCTCTCGCACATTCTGTTAAACAGGATTCTGGTGTCTGTGCTGCACACACCATACTTCCATTAGCAGCAGATGAGGAACAGGCATTAGGTGTCCATGATTTGCCCAAGGGCACAGGCTGCAGAGGTACTGTTTTGAATGTGCTCTTAATGATAACCTTTGATTAATGGGATCCAC
Source organism: Ambystoma mexicanum (assembly GCF_040938575.1). Lineage (NCBI taxonomy): Eukaryota > Metazoa > Chordata > Amphibia > Caudata > Ambystomatidae > Ambystoma > Ambystoma mexicanum. The sequence continues at coordinate 830,081,021 of NC_090939.1, forward strand.
CTCAATAAGAAATACCATTGTGTGTGGTTATTCTTTGTCTTTCTAGCTTTGCTGAAGTTTCCTCTGATGGAGTAGCCATCACTGAATGGACCAGAGAATTTGGTCGCATAGCTGAAATAATAAGTATGGGCCTCATTACGTGATTGGAGGTAGCCGTGCCCTTAATGAGGGCACGGCTACCTCCAAACTTGGGTCCAGGTCCGTGGACCCTGAATGGGAAATACCGGGCCATTCTGACTTTGGAGGGCCCGGTATTTCCCCATTCAGGGAACCTGAACCCAGACCATCCCCATTCCCATTGAGCCCTTATAGCCCTTATAGGGCTCAATGGGAATGGGGAGCATGCTAACAACGGTCCCGTTAATGACGGGCCCGTTGTTAGCATGCTGGTCCCCTGGTTCCCTTGTGGGACCCGCAAAGGACGTCTGGTCTGACCAGACGTCCAGAATGGGTCCCGCGAGGGGACCTCTTAATGAGGCTGTACGCGGTTAACAGCGCCGGCCCCTTTACCAGTGCCGTTAACCCCTTACAGCCTCACTTGTAATGAGGTCCTATGTCTGTTTACAATATTTACTATAGCTATATCATAAGAGCGCCATGCAATGTAGCACACACCGGATGCAAACAGACCAGATATTCATATGCTCTATTTGTTTGTGTATCGTACAGCAATGCAAAGCATCGAGGCAGTGCTAAATTGTCTCAGGCATGGATATGTTTTATTTAGAAGGTATTGAACCATGAGCAATTCTGATATTTGCTTGGCTGATTAAGGGGTTACTTTTACTTTTACACATGGCCCTTTGTCCTGATGAAGGCTGTAAATAATTACACAGCAGATACCAATAGAGAAGCAAGGGACAGCACACTTACTTGCATGGGGCCTCATTACACGTTAGGCGGTAAAAAATGCGATTTACCGGCATGGCGCTATTAGCGTGTCCGCCCTCGCAGGAGACCGCTAATAGCGTTCCATTACGAGTAGGCGGACACGCGCATAGGGCCATGCCGGTAAATGAACCTACCGCCAAGGCACAAAAGCACCTTTCCGGCTCCGACCAAAGTGCTGATAGCACCTCCGCCCTCATGCTGCATGGTATTAGCGGTCACCGCTATTAGCGGTCACCGCTATTAGCGGTCACTGCTATTAGCGGTCACCGTAAAACACCGGAACCGGAAATAGCGTCATCGCACAGGAACGGGAAAGAGCCCGGCGGCCATCTTTAAAAACACAATCCATTGCACTCAGGACCTGCAGCAACACCACAACTGGCAAAATCACTTCCCACAATAACAAACAATGCCCAAGGCCCTAAAGAAAGCCGATGTACGCCAGCGCAAAGAACGCTTTTCAAACGAGGAATTGAAAATGCTGGCAGACACCCTGGCTGCAAATGCAGACGCAGTGTTTGCTAGCGACATGCGGCGCCCTGCACTCCTGAGAAAAAAGGAGATCTGGGCTGAGGTGGCGCAGAAAGTCAGTGCAGTGGGCTCCACCCCCCGCACCGTAAAGGACGTGCGCAAGCGGTGGGATGATCTGCGCCTCCGTGTACGCAGCATATTATCGGCCAACAGGAATCTGGCCATGGGCACAGGAGGCGGAGGAGGATCCCCGATGAAGATGCAGGAGTGGGAGGAGACATGTGCCAGCACCATTGCCATTGAAACCATCGAGGGAGTGGGCCGAATGGAGTGCGGTGTGGCAACAACGTCAGACGGAGGTGAGTGTCCACGCAAAACACTGCAATGCAAAGCATGAGTTCCTCCCCCAAATGTGAAATGGGAATTAGCTAATGGATGGGGTCATCACACACACATGTACACAACCCTGCATATATGCCGTGCACATCCCCACACAACCACATGCATGCAGCACCTCACACACGTGTCACCCTGACTCATGTCCGGATGACCCACCCATCTGGCCAACAACCTGCATGTCCAAACTAGATGTCCAAATCCAAAGAACTGCAGCAACAACAACATATGCATGATGCACGTTGACCCATCACTGATGCTATCCCTGTCTTGCTCCCCCACAGGGTCACATTCTGACAGTGAGGAGCTGGACTCTGCAACGCAGGCCCCACCACCCAAAAAGCAGGCCAAGGGAAAGGATGCAGGCACCAGGCCCAGTACATCGAGGGGCACTGGGAAATCTGTAGTGGCCCAGCGTTCACAAGCCACACATGCACCGACCACACCAAGGGTCGAAATGCCATCCAACACTGTGGTAGCACCCACACCACCCATCCCCACCACTCAGGAGCCAGTGCCAGAAGGCAAGCCGTCCGCAGCCAATAGCTCCGTCGGGGAAGCAGCAGCCACGGCACCCATGAGTGATGTGGACGACCCATGTCCGACACCGGAAGGGCAGCGTACACCCAGAACCCAGCTGTCCCCACACCACAGCCCATGCAACACATCCAATGGCAGCATCCATGAGATGCATGCCGGAGATTCAATGGATGGGTCATTCAGTCCCGTGGCGAGCTCACCTGATGTCGGCCACATGCAGCAAGCTGCGCCGAGGAGTAACAGGGGCAGGGCCGCAGACGACAGCATGAGCCTGATACGACAGCGCCAGGAGGAGCTCATGCCCTGGTTGCCCGTGAAGTGAGCGAGGCTGCCTTGACTAGGGAGGAGATCTGGGGGTTATCAAGGGACATGAAAGCTGCCTTTGGCAGCAACAGGACGCGCCTATGTGACGAGATGGCCGCTGTGAGGCAGGTTCTAACGCGCATTGCTGAGGCGATGGAGAGCATGCGTCACACACAGGGAGCAGATCAACCAGCCACCCCCTCGTCTACTAGCTCCGACCAAACAACCATCCTGCGCAGGTCCAGCCGGTCCTTGCGGCGGTCAGACTCACAACCCCCCAATGGTGGTAGTGGAGGAGGGAAGTAGGGCCAGCCTGTCACTGTTTACACTTTGAGATTACTGCAGCACTGATGTGCACACCATGTTTGGTGGAGTTGTGGGGGTAGGGGGGGTGGGGGGAGGGTGTTTGGTGGAGTTGTGGGGGGAGGGGGGAGGGTGTTTGGTGGTGTTGTGGGGGGAGGCGGGTGAGGGTGTTTGGTGGAGTTGTGGGGGGAGGGGGGGAGGATGTTTGGTAGAGTTGTGGGGGGAGGGGGGTGAGGGTGTTTGGTGGAGTTGTGGGGGAGGGTGTGAGGGTGTTTGGTGGAGTTGTGGGGGGAGGGGGGTGAGGGTGTTTGGTGGAGTTGTGGGGGGAGGGGGGTGAGGGTTTTGGGGTGGAGGGTACATGCACGTTTGAATGACATAATGCTCAATACACACGTAATGGCATGGATAATCACATGACTGGACATTGATTATTGTGTATGTGTGCTTTATCGTTGAAGGGTGCACTGTGTTAATGTCCTCCATACACCCCGTGCCCTGAGCTCCACATCAATTGCACCCTCCTAATCCATGTGCATCAGAAACAATGATCTATCAGGTGCTGCCGCACAGCACGTCCCTCATGGGCATCGCCACCTGCATGACCTGCAGCCCCCTCTCCTCCATCCTCATCCCCGACATCATCCTCAGACGGTGGTTGCAGTTCAATGTCAGGGGGCATTGGCACATTCCGTCTGATACACATATTGTGCAGAATGACACATGCCATGGTGATCTTGGCCACCTTCTCATGCCCGTACAGGAGTGCCCCGCCCGACCTGCTGAGGCACCGGAAGCGTTCCTTCAATAGGCCGAATGTCTGCTCCATCACCACGCGGGTACGGGTGTGTGCATGATTGTAGTCTTCTTCGTGCCTGTTCTGTGGGTTCCGCACAGGGGTAAGGAGCCACCTCTTCAGGGGATAACCTGCATCACCTGCATGGGTGCAACAATGGGTATGTGTAAGTGTCTACATAAAGTGGAGCCTGCACATATCACACAAACAAACATAGCATTTTCAACGACATCCACTGATCCAAGCACGCATGGCATTCAGGGTAACTGCAATGTGGGAAGGTGAGGTGGTCCTTGCAAGTGGACATGCACCATGCATGCATACGGCAGGGATTGCCATGTCCCGCCTAAGTTTAAGTAATTTGTGTTTCCTGGCCCTGGCAACGTTAGTGCCACACTGCTAGTACACTGCCATTCCTTAATTGATGTCCCCATGCTGTTCAATGGCAATTCAGTGGTGGGGTACGGGTGTGGCTCACTACAATGGCTACAGGAGATCCATTTGTATGCACTCATTGTGCTCGGATCATTTCTGATGTTGTTCAGCGTACATTTCAGATGTGATTTTTACATGCATGTTGCTGATTTGTGTAATGGGGGAATGGTGTGTTGTGCGGTGTGCATGTTGTTTGGAATGGCCTGTTTGGTGTAATGGATTGATATGTTTGTCGTGGCACTCACTTCTAGCATGTGGTTTTGTGTCTGGTCCATTGTGGGCTGCCTCACTGTACAGTGATGCAAATATGTATGTCCATTCTTCTCCTGACACCAGTTCACGCCCAGTTGGAGTATGCATCCCCCCCCCAATCACGCCCAGTTGGAGTATGCATCTCCCCCCCCCCCCAATCACGGCCAGTTGGAGTATGCATCTCCCCCCCCCAATCACGCCCAGTTGGAGTATGCATCTACCCCCCCACTCACAATCCACATCACACTGCCATGTGGTTGGCCTGCTACTCACCAAGTAGCCACAAACGTTGTCCAGCATGTCGCTCCATGTATTGTGGTATTGTCGAGTTCCGCAGGACCATTGCATCATGGGTTGAACCGGGATATCGGGCACAGCAATGTGTGATGATCTTGTTGGAGTCATATACCATTTGGACGTTGATGGAGTGGTATTGCTTTCTGTTACGGTACACTACCTCATTGGCATGTGGGACCACCAGTTCAACATGGGTACAGTCGATGGCCCCGATGCAACTTGGGATGCCTGCCAGTGAATGGAAGTCAACTTTGGTGTTGGAGATCTCCTGGGCAGTCCGTGGCATGTACATGTGTTGACCTGTGTGCTTCAGGAGGGCATCGAGCACCTGGTTCAGTGTGCGTGAGAATACTGGTTGTGATATGCCATGCATCTGACCTACTGTCTGCTGGTAGGTGCCTGTGGCCAAGAACTGGAGCACAGTTACCACCTTCAGTAGAGGGGGGATGGCAGTACGGATGTCAATGAGACTCACAATGTCGTTGTATATCATGTCTACAATGGTGGTGATGGTATCCCGGTCCAGACGGTACAGGGTGTGTATCTGCTCAGGGGTTAGGTTGAATGGACTAGCTCTGATCCTGGGAATTGGTGGCTGCCTCTGTGCTATCACTAGGTGCACTGGTGGTGCTTGCTGCGCCTGTCTTGCCCTCCTCCTCCTCCTCCTCCTGCGTCTCCTCTGTGCTGCCTGTTGTTGTAGCTGCTGCACTGCAATCATGTCCTCTAGCCCATGTAATGCTGCTAGTATTGCATCCATCTTGGTGTGGGAATGGGTGTGGGAATGGGTGTGGTGTGCTCTTTTGTGCTGCCAGTCTCCATTGCCTCCACCTGTGCTGATTTTGTCAACCTGTGGCAGGTAGGAACACTGCTGTGCTCTTTTAACGTGTGGTTCGCGATGCCGGTATTAGCGCCTTGCCGGTAAGGAGTTTTTGGGTCTACTACATGCCGGTATTGCCATGTCCGCATGGCTCGTGATGGCGTGCTATTAGCGCTATGCCGCTATTTCCGGACTGAGGGGGCACGCGCTCATGGACTTGCCACTAATAGTGCCACCGTACTTAGCGGTGCCGCTAATAGCGGTATGTCCGGGTCGTAATTGGGGAGGGGATTTACCGATACCGGTAATCCCTTACCGGTGACGGTAAATCCTTACCGCCTAACTTGTAATGAGGCCCATGGTGAACCCCCACCTACCTAATCTTAAGCAGTACGATTGAATGCAGATATTCCAGATCTGTGCATATTAAGAGAATCACATATTTCTAAGGCTTTATTTGCAATGATTGTACACCTTGAGTTATTTGTTTATTTGAAATTTGCCCTACACAAGTTCTGTGATTGTGGAAATCTAAGCCGCATGAATTTGGGAGAACCTGCAGGGATACACCCTCGCCTGTTACTTTGAAAACAGACATTGCTCAAAAATTGCATCTTTTTTATAAATTGTATTGATATACAGCGGGAGTACAATGCTCTTTTGATCAGAAAAAGACATACAATAGATACAACATCAGATTTGATGGGAAGCAGTGAGCCTTTTACAATGGGGGAGTTTGTTTGACATTCTGACCAGGTTGTGGGGGGGAGCAAACCAAACAGTCACTAGGGATTATACATAGGTGGACATACATCGAATAAGGACAATCAACATTAGACATTTTTGAACGCAGGTAAGCGGTATTGCCAGCTATGTTAGGGATGTGACCATGATGGATGAAGTGTTAGACTGGAAGAAGAGAAAGTGAGGGATCGAGGCAGGTTAGTGGCTAGGGAAAAATGTAAGCCTAAAGGTATGCTAGTCCCTAGGGTCCGCTCCTCTCACAAACCTAGAGGGCCAGCTGTAGTTTGTTCATTACACAGGCAGGACCTACAGAAATGTTTGTTCTTCAGAAGCTCTCTTCCCTCTTTTTGGTTGGGGAGAATCGTAAAAATAACTTGGACAAGAGAAAGGCTTTTCATTTCAACCTACCTCTAGTAGATATCAAATGACTACAAGTTGAAACTCCATTTCAAAGGGCCAGGAACAAGCTTAAATACGTTGGTACTTTTTTAGCCTTCAAAAAAGTCTGAGCTGTATCATTCTACATCTCAATTGATATTTAAGAAGTCGTCCACTCGTGGATAAACCACCCCATTTTGTGGTTTGGTGGAATTGAAAGAGTCAAAATGCACACTTTACCACATTTGATTTGTCTTTTTCAGTCATTACCTAAATCGGTAATGACCACAATGTTCAATTGCTTGCAATGAGAGGTCATGACCTTCAGTTAAATGGGTTCCATAAATAGAGTTGCCAAGGGCTTCCAGTAACAATAGTAAATAGCTTGTCCTCACTTTATACAATATAACCAGAACAAAAGTGTGATGCAGTCGCCTGAACATGAAAAATTACAGAATCCTAGGTTCACAGCTCAACCATTGAGGTATGTCCGGGGTTCATACATGTACATGTCACATAAAGCGTGATGAGGTTTATTTAAGAAAATAATTGGCAAATGGGGACAGAATATGAAGTGTAATGGTAGTCGTTTTGTTTTTTTCTAGATAGCCATGAGTACAGATGGGTGCAAAGAGTGGGGTGAAGTGTGGCATCCACTAGTGTCCTGAAGAAGGATGGAGCATTAGATAGCAATAGCAAAAGGCTTGTTTAGTTCGGCTGAAACACGTGTCGACGACTATTTAATTGTTAAGCAATAGACAGATTTTTAGAAAAATGGGGTGTATGGTAATTTGTCAGTCAGTTGGTCTGCTAATGTGAAGCCCTAATTTAATCAAAGGGCCTGTGTATATTGTGTATGTTAATTTGTAGTGTGAATGTGGTTGTAAATGGGTATGCCTGATCAACTTGGTATGTGTGTATTCATGGAAGCAAATTGAAAGGTATCATTGAAATGAAGATTGTTTCTAATCTTAAACATTGCTAAATGTTACCAATGTACTGTGAGAAGAAATAACAATAATTGATTTTGTACAAGCATGATTATAATTTAATGTAATCATTTCTGTCTATCATTGATGGTCTTGATCTATTTTTATGTTATAATATACCTATCACCTGGGTGATCAAGACTGTACCAGGTACTCTTATAGAGTTCATACAATATAACAAGGCAATCCAATTGCAAACATTGAATGACTCACTAAAACTACATTCCTTTAGAGCAAAGAATCTCAATGAATATGACCTTAATTGTTACCCTTTGCAATACATGTTCTGGTCCCACATAAAAGGCAGACCTTTAAAAGTGTATGAGCTTGATTCACTAAGAGTAGTTATAAAGGCTTGCTATCATATATATTTCCCAGGGCTGCCAGGCCCTATACATCATAATCTAGATTTCTCACTGGCCTTTACTGGACATGACTTTCAGGAACGGGAAGAGCAGTTGTGAATTTACAGGCAACATATTTCTGGATGGGAAATTGAAATCTTTTGATTCAACTAAGGATAATGTTGCAGTAGAGAGGAAGAATGGCTGCTCTACTATACACACGGCATTCGATTAGTTGGGTAAAATAATAGCGTATGGGCCAACTAGCCAATTTAAGCCTTTTGAGAATTTGATTTTCACTTCAACATCCACCGAAGGTCTGAATTCATACATTTACAGATCTCTGACATCACAACAATAATGTATTCTTCCCCAATAATTAGAAATTGTATGGGGTTCATCATAATTCACCAGAGGAAAGGATGTGGGAACAGATTTGAAGGAAGATGAAAACAATGCTTCATCGACTTTCAACACGCATACATGTGTGTGTCCCAATGGCATCTGATGCTGGATCAGACTAAAAATGTTGTCAACGATAAATCACACATTTGTTGGTGAGGCTGGAGCAGCGCTGCACCTTTTTTCACATCTGGTTGTCATGTCTTATGTTAGTGAAGTACATTGGAATGATTCTGCCAGGGATTAAGGACATCACGGTTGCATGTTCCCTCCAAATCACCACACAGTGTTTTAGAGGGAGGTGGAAAATGGAGCCCAATATTATGACAATATTGAACTGATATCAAGAGCTCTTCTAATAGCCAGGGCCACAAATCCAATGCATTGGAAGTCCTTGTATGTACCCCCTGTAAATTACTATCTTCCAAAAATTACAAATAAGGACTTTACCTTTCTGCCAAAAATGAAAGCCTTGGGCCTTCTCAATGACTGATGTCACTCTGTATGCACCCCCGAACATGGGCGGGAAGACAACAGTAGTCGACGGCTCTTTCTCTACTGGTTGGCTTATTGCTGGTACTTATGCATCCTGAATGAGTGACGACTGAGTTTTTGGGGTAGCTGGAATAATTGTGGTTTAAGAAGATTTGTGAAGTATCATCCTAACGCTTGGGGTTGATATACCCTGTTCCCTTAGTGCAACATTTTCAATAAAAACATCTTCTCTTAAACCTGCGTGGTTGATGGCATTTCCAGTTTTCCCAGGCAGATAAGAACACATCTTTAAAGCATTGGATATTTCTGTTTTTGAGAGAGTAACAGGATGTTGTTCTTAATGCTTCCTTACAACAGGTCCAGCAAATGTGGCCATATTGCTCTGAAACCCCATTGCCGCATCCCAGCCTTCCATCTTCCTGTATCGCTATTTCTGATCTCTTTAAGAAAGCTTGCCATTCACCCCTGCTGATTTTATTTGCCCATAAACCGTTGCCGTACTCTCCTGCACTACCGTAACAAGCACCTTTGCTCTGAGTGGCAGGTACAGCCAGAGTTTGATATTAATGGATGGCCAAAGGTGGACAACAATCTGAACCATACCTTAACAAGTAAGTGTCTGTTATTGTATAAAAGGGGTGGGTTGAGCTGCAGACACAAGAACTGGGTTGGGCATTGGGAAAGTGAATACATCAGGGTGGGTGGAATAATGATTCAAACCCCTTGGCATTTTTTTAAGCCATCCACCAAAAGGGACTCTGCCTTCCTCCAGGTGACTAATAGTCTCAGGTTGCCCAATCGTTTCCCTTCCTGGTTTCCTTCATGTTTGCATTCTTTAAGCTATAATCAATGAGTGCAATATGCCCACCTTTAACTTTGGGGTACATGTGGTTCACCTAGGTGCAGTAAACCTAGATAGTAGGAATATATGCATGTTTGTCGGGGAAGAATTATCTAAGCATAGCTGGTCTTGAACGTAAACTTTTTAGTTTAGAAACACCTCCCCATCTGTCATGGGATAAAGCGTAATTATGGATGGTTGTGAATCAGACCTGTCTTGGCAGGCTATGTTTAGGGGAGTCCGAGACATCTGTCTACTGAAGAGTGTTGAGGGTGCCTTAAAGTATGTTCCTCTAACAGATTGACTTCTTCTAATCAGGTTCAACTGGTAACAGGATGCAGGGTTGGCATCATCAATGTGAATGGTCAGATCAGAATTGCTTGGCCATTTTTTTGTTGTTGTTATTTTGTAGATGTCTTTAATGTGCTACATTGCTAGCAAGCCACTTCAAAGAGCACGTGCTAAGTGGAGTATGGCAAAGCAGAGAGGGATAATTGTATTGATCTTGATTCGGATGCCTGTGGCTATAGGGATATTTTACACAATAATGACAGTTACACTAGTCATGCTCAAATTGTTGATGGTGGTGGGGTTAAAGGTGAACATAGAGCCCAAGGTGTGACCGCTCTTATGGGTGTACTCGCTGGATAAGTCCCAGGTTCAACAATTGGTTCACCAAGTGTTGGACTGATTTACTGAGAGGTTCAGGTTACCCTTCATCATGGACACGCTATGTGGGCCATTGTGAGGTCCATTCAGCCATGGAGGTAGCATGAGTTGTAGCCAGGGGGTGCAAATTGCACCAATATTGAAATACTAATGTTGGCAAGAAATATGCTGAGCTGAGTGGTATGCTGTGGCTGAAATGATGCTGCATGGGGCATTCTTTAGTGTCATTTCTGGTACTTCACTCCTGTGTCTTAGCTTAGTGTTTGAATGGAAGTTTAGAACCGAGCCGATCAGCAGCTGAGAATGGACATTGGCCTTGAAACATGTTTTTGTGACCCTCAGAATCCATCCGTCAATTTTCTCAAGAATTTTGGAGATGCTGATGCTGATGGTGTTCTTGGTTGCAGGGCAGGCATTGATCAAAATAATGCACAGTGTGCTTGACATGAATTATGCAGTGGGTGATCTGTTGTTTGTTCTTTGTTGGTACCAATTTAGCACCCTGTGATCTTTGGTGATGGCTTTGATCTCTTTCTCTGATAGTTGAAGTCATACTCTGAGTGGAATGGAGGGGATGAGCTGTCTGTCACAGGAGAGAGGTTCATTGGGTTGTATGGTGTCTCAGTCCTGAAATTATTCGCTTCCTGTAGTGTGGCGGATCCAGTTGCAGGTCCTTGGAACAGGGGCCAAAGATTAGCAGCCTGAGGACCAGTGTGAGTGTGTTCTGATGTTTGGTCTTGGAGGTGGACGTGGTAGTGTATGCATGTTGCAGGACTGGCAGTTTACTATTGGATAATCTGCTCTGTGGTTCTTAAACCAGTGCAAGTAGTGTAAGTGCCTATCATTGACTTGAACCATGATGGCACTGTTGTCATAAATGTTCAACCTCTGAAAATGTGTGGGGATAATCTGCACACATTTTCTAATGCTCACTGCACAACAAACAGATAGTCCATTGTACTCTGGGGGACACAGCCTACATGCACAATCCTCCCTGTCACATTCTTTGACAGCTGACAGCGAAGGGTGCCCCAAAACATCCAGAGAAGGGCAACACCTTCCTCCTCCCATGGCCAGCCTAATTAAATATCTTAGGCTCCATGGACCCACCCTCTTCTATTGTCTAATTTCTGTGTGGTGGCGGCGCATACTGATGAGAGTTAATGGAAGAAGGCCTGCAAATAGGCCTGATCACAGAACTTAACAATGGTCAGGAAAACTAACACCACTTTGAAATACAATGTGTCAACTTGAAGCTAGTTTCCACCCCTCTGTATGAAGGACAGTGGTGAATGGCATGTCTTGGCCCACTATTTACCATAGGCAACCCCTGCAGAGCTGACCCCTTTGAGAGGGATAAGTATGTGATTTGAGAGAGACAGAAAGTCTGCTATCATCACAAACTTCAAGGGTGGCCTACGCTGTGATCAAGGGCCACAGAGGGCTCAGTTAACCAGAGAGACACTTTCATCTACAACAGACAGGAAAATGGGTGGGACTTAGGAGTACATGTTGTCACCCCTTACCTTTCCTGTTGCAAAGCATTCTGATCCTGACCTAACACATAAAAGAAGATTGTTGGTGGGGACCCCAGATTGGTCTATTAAGGTAGGCTTAGCCTGCACCAATCACTGGGGCCCATTTGGCTTTCAAAGCGAGCTGAGCCCCTCACTTAGCAAATCATCCGACGACTTCGAAGGGAGTAAGAACAAGGACTCATTTTTGGACCGTGGATGAAGGCATAGTCTGCCTAATAGCTTCCACCAGTGAAGGATGGCCAGGATTGGCAAGAGGGAAGCAAGATCCCTCCCCTATACATTTCCTAGGGAACAGAGGGAGATACCAGACTCAGAGGACCAATCCAGCAGCCCCAGAACCAGTGTCCAGCCAGCACACAGTGTGCCTGCTAGGTCCTGCAAGTAAACTTCCTAGGTGAGAAGTGCCAGAGAGTCTGTGAACAAAGGACAAGGCTGTTGCCTGCAATCACTCTCCTTAGCTTTGGGCCGTCCGGCTTAAAGGATGACACAAGCCCTGCGAAGAAGCGAGGAGGAGTGTCACAACAAGCATCAAGCAGCGTCCATCTTTTAAGGGCATTTTCAAGGCAGTCGAGCCCTCGAACTGCCACCTGCTGCACCACTGACTGTTGTCACGCTGCAGTAACTGAAGCCATCCGAGACGCCTCGACCAGCATTCCAGATCAGCCAACCAGCCCAGAGAAAACGATTCTTGACCCCTCTCCGCTGTGTAGGCAAGCCTGCAGCCGTCCGTCAAGCCTCACTTGCCGAATTGTCTGCACCCTAATAGCCTCAGATGTCTCCCGTCTTGAACTCTGTTGCAGAAGCTGCAAAGTGTTCTGGAACTGACTCAACGCTGTCGAGCATCAAGATCATGTCAAGCAACAGGTACATTGTGGTTGTCCCCTAGTGACATTTACGACCCCTTGCTCCTTTGATGCTGAAACCAAATAACCTTGAATAGTTAAGACTGATTGCTTTACCAACTATCCTCCTGTCAGTATCCAGAGTTCATCCCTTTCCTTCGGGAAACGGTTTATCCTCTGTGTTAATTCACAGTGTGGGTTGTATTTTGTAGTGTGCTAGATCTGTCTGTTTTAATACCATTAAGGTAGATATTTGTATACAACCTTGACTGGACAGTCCCTTTTAACATTGGGTAATAATTGTATTTTCACTGTGTTGCAACTAACCAATGATCCAGAAACTTGCAGAGATAAGCCTACCGTTCTGTCCACGTTGCCAGAAGTGGACAAGGAGGTTTATAGTTTACTTGTGTTTCCAATCTGTTCGGATGCCTTCTGGTGTACTAGAGTTGTCGGGCTGATTGATGGTTTAGAAACCGATATTCATGCCTGGACCACTAGTGCCCCGTAAATTGATTCGTCACAATACATTAGTGTATTATATTGCGCTTATTTGCTGGCTCTTCCCTCATCTAAACCCTACAATAATAGGTTGTATTATCTTCAAGCGAAATGTACTCAAATTGTCTACTTCCAAAATCAAAGATATTTCTTTCGTAATTCAAACTTGTGAGGAGCAGCTGTACAGACAATTCCAAAGCCTGTGCTGAACTCACTGAGCTATCTTACCAAAGTACCAGCTCCTTTAAAGAGGTTTTAATATTTTTGACGTAATGCCACCACAGTCCTGGCATTAGAACCACAGACACCAAGATCAATGATTAGACTGCACCTCTCCATCAGTTACCACCCCTCCCCGAAACCATGCATGTAATCATATCCAATCTTCTAATGCTATTCATTTGGGATACTGGTGTAGCATTGCACATGAAACACTGTTGGATGAAAAATAGTTTTGCTGCTAGCAGCAAGTTTGTGGGAAATTGAAAAGCTTCTAATTCCAGAAAATGTGTGGTATTACACGGCCTGCAGTAGCAGCCGTGTAGTTATGGTTAAGTTTCTCAACTCAAAGGAAGAACACCTTTTGGGCGGCTTATAACTCCGCTCCCCATTGACAAATGTTTATCAACCTTTGCAACAAAAAGTATTTGGCCCACTCCGAATTTTTCTGGGAAGTTTGGTGAGGTTTCATCAATTGGGGGCAAAGTTATAGAGGGGTCCCAACATTTCTTTTTTCAATAGACTGAATGGAGAAAAACTTTGCTCACTCGTACAGCCCAAACTACTAGACGGATTTTCACTGAATTTGCAGTAGGAGTGGCGACTTGGGCCCGAAAGCGTGCTTTTGTAAATTTGCCCAAAATCTGTTCAGTCGTTTTTTGAAAAACAGGTAAAATGTCTGTCCAAAACAATTTGTGATATCTGGCTTTGCTCCGCTGACCCATTTCCCTGTTTGTTCTGGACACTGATGGTCCAAGGGGCGACGGGATGTCCGCAGACACACGACGCATCCGCTGATTGGCTGGAGGGAAGTATGATGCGTGTCATCATTTTTTGTAATGCCCGCCATGTTGTATCCATGAATATACGCAGATACCACAGCGGCAAAAGGGGCTCGAAAACATGTTTTTGGGCCATATGGTGGTGGGAAGAGGGGCTGGAAAGGGTGGAGGAGTGAAAGATGGCTCAAATGATGTATTTGTTTAGGTGGAAGAAGACGGTGTTGTGTCCACTGTGTCCACGGACACCGCGGTAGTTCGCTGAGAGGTCTCTGGCAAGTAGCTTATGTGGTGACTGCAGGCAGGCCTCATTAGGGTTGGGGAGTGCATTGTAGATTATATGATGATGGTCTTATAGGCTGTATTGTGCTGTGGTGTGTGTGGCTAGCTAGTACACTCTTGGGTGCATGTGCACTGGTTGAAGTATTGTAATAGTATGTCTACAAATGTGTACCGGGCCTTAGGTGGATGGTTTATTGGATTGAAGAGTGTGCTGACTGGTTGTACGTACTGGAAAACTGTAAGTATAGAAGTGGACAAGGCCTCAGGCAGCTGGCTTATTGGATTGAAGAGTGTGGTGACTGGTTATACGTACTGAACTACTGTATGTATAGAAGTGGATAGGGCTTCAGGCGGCTGGGTTATGTGTGTGGGTTGTGGCCAGTGTACAGATTGTTGGGTGCATGGCTCTGTTATGCTGTGGTGATTGTGACCAGGTACTAGAGTCTTTGTTGCATGGCTTGAGGTGATGCACTCAAGAGTCCAAGAGTGTGCCCACTGGTTGAAGTACTGGAATACTATGTGTACAGAAGTGGACAGGGCCTCAAATGGATGCCTTATGTCTTTGGGTTTTGGCCACTGGGCAGGTTCTTGGGTAGTTTACTGTATTATGATGTATTGGTTGTGGGCAGTTAGTAGAGTCTTGGGTGCAGAGGCCATGCAACCAAGAGTATGTCCATTGGCTGGAAGTACTATAATAGTATGTGAACTGAAGTGGATAGGGCTTCAGGTGGCCGTGATATGTTTGTGGGGTGTGGTAAGTGGTCAGATGTTTGCATGCATGTCTGTATTATGCTGCAGTGGTTGTGGCCAGGGTCTAGACTCTTGGGTGCATGGCCGGAGGCCGTATGAGGATAGCTCAGCGGCAACGTGCTCGCCTTGAAAGCAAGATGACACAAAGCAACATAGGTTCGATACCCAGGTCCATGCTTAGAAACCTCTGGGTACTTAAGCGCGTTATAAATATGCAACTAAGAGAAAAACAATTACGCAACTAAAAAACAAACAATTCCTGTAACAGTGCCTCAATGCCCACAGGCTGTGTGAGCGCTTTACAAATGTATAAATAAATAAATATATGGGTGATGATATGGGATATGTTTTGGTACTGGGCAAGGAAGAAGGGTGCAGTCATAATGGTAATGATTGTAATTGTATAAAGGAAAGAGAAAAGGAAAGTGAGAATAACAAAGTATTGAATTCTGGGAAGATTGGTGTTTGGGTAATGATATGCATTATGATTGGGAACTAGCATGAGGAAGAGGGATATGTAGTTAATGTGAGCTGTGGGCGAAAACACTTGTAAATGTACACATTGCAGACCCCTGGTGTATTAGGAGTAGGAAGGGAAGTGTATGTGTAATGCAAATGATTATGATGGCATTAATGGGATGCAGAGAGGGTAGATGTGGCATTGAGTACATTACGGATGGATAATTGCATACAAGAGAAACAGATCAGGGTAATACACAGTATAATTATGTTTGCAAAATTGTAATGACATATATATTACATCAATATACTTACGTTTCAGAAATGAACAAAGTTGCTTCACTGGATAGGTTTCTTGGGCAATCCTCTGTTTTTCTGGAAGTGTAAAAGACAGAATGTTGTTAAGTTTTCTAAATGTAAAGAAATATATAATACATGACTGCTTTTATATAGTTGGGAAGGGCGTTGCTGGCCATTAAATTTTGCAGCACAGAAAATATGTCATACCTGAAGTGATATTATAAGCATGGCGGTGTATTATATTGAAGTATGAAGGTGTTTTATAGCTTAGAGACATGACAGGTCATTTATAAACAAAGGTATCATTATTTTTTGTACTCTAGCTTGGTTAGTGAGCTGTTTTGAAAATACAGAATTTGCACTGCCATATATAGTAGCATATGCAGCAATGACAATGTAAGAAGAAATTGTTTTAAAAGCACTGCTGAAAAATAGGGATGTGTGCTGCAGACGATGTTTTGAAGCAGAGGAAACATATTTTTAAAATGACATCCTAAGGAAGGTGGAATATTATATTGTATTATGAAGGTCTTTTATAGTTTTGAGACAAGGCCGGGCATTCATAAAAATGTCTCATTACTTTTCTTTACTCTAGCTTGTTAATTGAGCAATTTCAAATCATGTAATTATGCACTGCTCTGATTAGTAGGATATGTTGCAGTGACAATGTAAAAATGGGATGGGTACTGCAGGCAAACATGTTTTGCAGCACATAAAAAGTGTATAGTTCAAGTCCCATTTTAAGCAATGTGGTATACTATACTACTTTTGAAAATTAAAACATATCTTTGGGATGTATTCTTAGATGTTGATAGCTGTAGATCCTGCAAGTAGAAATCTGTAAAGTTTCAAAGGTTTCTTGAGAGAGAGCAGGCTCTGAATCACAGCACAAATTCACTCTGAGAGTGGAAAGATACATCTGAACTATTGAGCTGAGGTGAGAAGATTAGATGGACGGTCTGTGGATAAGATTGGTGGAGGCTCTGTGACAGCTTGAATGCAGCCAATCAGAGTGTCTTACAGAAATAATTGTAAAAAGAGACAAAGGGATGCCGTGTGCCCCGATGTCTCAGGATACATGTGGTTGTTCACGTATGGATCGCAGGGAAGGATAAATGTGCCATCCGTGCACCTTTATAATGCCCTACATGGAAAGAGGACTGTGATGGCTGCCGACATCAGGGGTGTCCATGGCTATTGGTAAGTTCAACCAATCAGGTCAGGATAGGAGAGAATAGCAAGTGCTTCATATTTTCTTGGCATTGCTACAAGCCTGGGGTTGAGCAAGAAGACTGTTTGGATGATAGGATATTCCTGGGTTATAATGGTTGGAGATGTATGCAAAGCAGCTTGGGACCTCACATAATCTTGGCTTTGAAAAATTGGAAGTGTTATGGTTAAGAATGTGCAAGTTGTTTTGCTTGTAATTCATTAAAATATTAAGTTATGAAAAAAAGTAAACAATATTGTATCACCCTGTGTGTTTGGGTAGTATTGATGTGACCTGTCCCCGGATATGTCCGTGGACTTCTGTGACTTTCTGCAGATGCCCTTCCTAGTATATGAGGGAGAGGATGATAGTTATGTGCATAGTTTGCAATTATACATTTTTCAATTGATGGCCTGCTAAAAACCTCTGACATTCAGTGAAAAATACTGTGTTAGAGGGGCGTTATGGTTGTTAGGCAAAATTAAAAAAACAAAGAATTCCACCAGTTTAGCTAAGCTATGCAATCATAATCCGCGCTCCCACCATGCACTGATGAAACAAAGACACAGGACATCAAAGATGACATCGCAAATGGCATCATCAATGACTTCACTGATGACATTGCACATGCTGGAAAATTCTTTTAGTTTTGTGCCTGTAAGCAGGTTAAGCACTATCTGGATGCACTTTATTGAAAACATGACAATTATACTCTGGAGGCGCTACATATTGTGATTAATCCTGCAGAGTCCTTACAAAGAGCCTACTTAAAGTCTCCACCAAGGTGGCCAAGGGAAGGCAACTGGGAGGAGAAGGGCCCCAGGGGAACAGGAGGACTTTGTTGGGAGAGTATTTGTCTTCCTCAGAGGAAATATCAGTGATGCCAGAATATACAATCGCTTGTTGTCGGGGGGAGGCTTACTTTCCCACAGCTAATTGTCTAGATGCTGGTGACAACTGTCATAATCAATCATTTATTGAGATTAAACCACCCCCTTATAAAGTCACCCATATTTATGCCGGAGAAAGTCACTGTGATCAACAGGGGAATGTTAAATGCGAACCTCAAATCATTAACATCTTTGATTCTAATTGCCCTGCAAATCAGAACCACCCATTAAGTCCTTACACAACTGCTTTAGAAGATGTCATTAAGAATACAAATTAAATTAGTACATTTGGAAATAACATTCAGAATAGAAAAGGTAATTTGCACATTGGTGAATTCAAGTCCCACAATGCCAAAAGTACTGGGAGGAAGAAGAGGGATGCAGAAGCACTGGACTGCAAGATGCAGTCTAATAGTGCTAATGGCCCACACTTGAGGGAGCCTGGGAAGTATAAAAGACCCCTAAGGTGGAGATCCGTAGGGAGCAGTAGTGGGAGGTGAAGTGGTCGCCCTTAATCCAACCTGCAGTTGAAGCAGAAGTTGAAGGAAAGCAGAGACGCCGGAGCTGCCGTGATTTGCAGATTGGTTCTGAGATTGGGTCTGCCTTCAAAGATTTGTATGCAGAGGTTATTCAACAGGAAGCGTGCGTGAACGCTTTCCTCCTGAGAACCGTAAATGCAGAGGTCGTGCAGTCAGAAGTGTTAAGTTGAAAGGCTTTCCCCATTTTGAGGTGGACTCCGGTGGAAGGCGAGCATCGGAGTGTCCCAAGAGGGAGAAGCGCTCCTTTCCCAACCGCCATTGGGCCACAGGAAGTGAAAAGGAGCTGTTTGTCAGGCAGAGCACAGCAAAGAAAGTAGAAGGCTCAGAGTCAGCGGAGAGCGCCGACGCATAGGCAATACCCTGTGGGTTCCCTAATATTTTGTGACCCGGGAATGCTCCGTGATCACCCGCTGGCCAAATCTAATAAGTTTGAATACCGAAATGATGTAAAGAACTTCTAGTAGCAGAAGAATAATGATTTTAAATATCAAACTGATGTAAAGAACTTGAAGTGGCAGAATAATAAGGCTTTTGAATACCAAACTAATAGAAATAAGCTACAGTGAGAGAATTAGAAACTTGGGAAAAGACAAGAAAGATATCATTATACTTGTAAAGGTCAGAGTCATTCCAAAAGTCAAGAGAGGGCAACATTACACAAAGCTAATAAGAAATATTATTGCCAGAATCAAAAGAGGGCAATATCAAAGTAAGTTTATAAAAAACAACATTGCAAAAACCAAGAGTACGCAATTAAGAAACAAGTTGTCTCTAAGACCTAAACAAGCATTGTCTAGACCAAAGAAGATCACATGTGAGAAGCAGCCATTATTAGCATTTGGTTAATGTAAGAGTGGGAAAACAGAGTGCTGCCTTCCTGATAGAAAGTATTCAGGAAAAGAGGAGCATAACCTGCATTGCATGTGGCAATCACAAATGTGGAACAAACCCCACCAACATGTTTCATGTTTTCCCAGAAGTAGATGTTGTGAAAAATCAAAAGACTTTGCTAAGTTGTTTGAAGCAAACTTTACCACTGAAGTATTTGTAGTCATGTTAGAGGTTTTCATTGGTACTGGCAGGTGAGTATACCAGGGCTGAGACTTTGTAGTTGTAGACCTGGCAGGTGAGTGGGCCAGTTAGTAGTCATTGAAGTACTATGTTGTGGTTAAATACTAGGAAGAATAAGAAGTGACAAGGCCACTAAAGTATATTGTGAACTGGTGTGGAATCATCCTGATAAATCATTATTGCTGGTGCAAGTATTTTGTGAACTGTTGTGTGAACTACCCTAACAAAAGCATTTGTTTTGATACAAATGAACTGTGGATGTATTATTATTTTCAAAGAAGAAGTGGCGTTGAACTCTCTGCTTCAAGCGGAGAGATAAAGGGCTTCATTACACGGTAGGCGGTAAGGGTTCACCGCTACCGGTAAGGGCACCGGTACCGGTAAACCCTTACCGCCTTACTACGAGGTCCCTTTGCGGGTCCTCCCTTAACGCCTGGTTTTTCCAGGCGTTAAGGACGGGACCCGCAAAGGGACCTCGGAGCTAATTACGGTACCGCAATTTGCGGTACCGTAATTAGCACCTTCCCCATTCCCATTATGCCCTATGGGGCAAAAATGGGAATGGGGAAGGGCCTTGGTGAATGGGGAATTACCGCCCCCGCTCACCTTGGAGTAGGGCGGTAATTCCGCCATCCACCAAGGCGGACTCGGTACGGTACCCGCGGCAACCATGGCACTAATAGCGCCATGGTTACCGCCTACCGTGTAATGAGGCCCAAAGACTTGTTGAGTATTTTGAACTATGAGTCAAGTCCGAGTGAGAACTTTTTTCATTAGAACTTTATTGCAAGAAAGACCTTTCCTATTTTGAACTGTTGATTGAAAATCCTGTTTGTATCTGGGGAAGAGGATCTCACCCTTGTTACAAGCAGAAACAGTTGTCAGGTTTATATGGAACATAACTGTTACTTCTGTTATATATGAATTCTCATACACTACCTTGTTACATTTTTTTGCATGGATAAGTGTGAGGGACAGATTTCTTTTTTTAGAGTGTTTCCTTTAGTTTATTGTGATTGGCAGGGGAATTCTCATCAGGGTAGGGATAGTGAGACATTTATCAAACCTCTTTTTTCGTTAAAGCTTTTGGCGAATTAAAGCTGTTTGCATACAAAAGTAAGACATCATTTACAAAAGAACACATCATAATACAACAATTGATTAATAGATTAATCAGAAGAATCATTAAAATCAAGTAATAGCATCAGAGTCACACAGTAAAACGTAAAATTAGTGTAATTCACACTATCTGCTATGCTTTTACATGGCAGTTCTCTTCAGTTCAGTAGTTCAAAGTCCACATAAGATACTACTTATAATACTCTTGCATTGTAAATAAGTAAATTAACCAAGAGCTACAACATCGATCAGATACAGCAAGAATGGCATCCACCTGTCAAGCAATCGGTCATGTTCAATCTATGTCTCACAATTTCCCAAACATGATGAGCAGCAGCAACAACAACCAAAGGCTCAGCTGAGTAAACCATGACCCAAAATTGGTCAGACTTGTGTCCCCCCTGGGTTGTACAGAACCTATTATAGGCCTTGTGATAATATCCATTTAACATGCTGCAACCTGTGAGTATATGCCTGCAGGACTCTATCTTGCATATGCAAATGCGACAGAACCGCCATTCTCGTTACTCCTGAATCCACCCCCAGTGTACTACCGCATGGGCAAGATGTTCAGTCGTAGATATAGAAAGAAACATTGCAACGGAAGGCTGCAATATTTCACTAAATAGCTACATGGCTTATACTAAGCATAAACCTGTCTGGTGTGTTCCGCATAACGCTTCCGGCCAGCTAGGGCCTCCATAGTCGTGACCCTGTCATATTTGAGTGACGTTTAGTTTACCTCAGCCAGGAAAGGGCCTGGAGAGGGCATTTCTTCGATAGGGAGATCAATATGCAAAATATGCTCTTTTGCAACCTTAATCAGCTGGGAGTAGGCAGGGTTGTTTGGGTCCAAAAAGTAATGTAAGCTTCCAGCAAGGCCAATAAAGTGGTAAGAGCGGAAATAGCCTTTTCTGCCAAGATCTTCATTAGGAACCTGATGCATTTCAACTTCCATATCATCGAGAGACGACTCGATAGATACTGTTTGCAGTAGGCCCAGCATGGATTTTAAAGGTTTCCCCTCAATCTTATTTAACCAGGCTGAAGTTACTCCAGGGGCCGCTTCGAGGACATATAGAAGGCAAGGAATGGCAGACTTACGATACACCTCCAAATAACCTTCCACAGACTCACCCCCAACTCGGCCTATAAAATATTTCAGGACTTGCCATTTACGTAGTACTTTAGTCTGTACCAGCCTTGCAAATGCCATTCCAAACCACTTTCTGAGTTAATAAAATGGCATCTTAAGAAAAACGTATACATAGTTGTCCGGCTCACATTTCTGACCCTTCACAGCCCTTTAAAAAAGTTATTTCACTGAATTTGCTAGGTTTTGTTTTAGGGAAACTTCACCATAACATCCCTTTAACAAATGTACTTAATTGAATCAAGGATATAGACAGCTTGGATTTGAAATAGATATGAGAGCATTTAATTAAACACCCTCAAACACTTTATACCAATTAACATACCCAGGGACTGAGACTAAAACACACAACTGTGGAACCAGTGATGACTGAAACACTCAACTGATCGCAAACAATATTACTTGCGTGTATATACCCCAATAGAGAGAAATATAGAGCTGGTGAGAATTGACACCAAAATCCCCTCCACCACGCACAGTGTACTAACCTCCTTTGTCACACCTGAGCTACTGAGTCTAAAAACGAAATGGGAGAAAGTTGTAGGTGAAATCCTGCCGGAAGATTGGGTCAATATCATGATGTACCCCCGTGAAATGGTGATATCGTCTAGACTCAGACTTGTCCAGTTTAAGATACTACACAGAGTGTATTACCCGAGAGTTGCGCTCCATCGTCGAGGCAAAATCGCAGACTCAAAGTGCCGGAGTTGCTGTACTGAAGAAGGCAAATTCTACCACATTCTCTGGGACTGCCCCAACATCCAACAGTATTAGCAGCAATGCTGTAATGAGCTGTCGAGAGTCCTGGGGCGAACGTTCCCGAGGGACCCGAGCCTAGTACTATTGGGAGTGGAAGAGGAGGAAGCAATGTTGAGATATGAGAGGGCCTTCCTCTCGACCACAGCTGCACTAATTAAAAGGAACATAGCACAATTATGGAGGGCTGGGGCAACACCGCAATATGAACAATGGGTCACAGACCTTAACATCTGTATGGCAATGGAGCAACGAGTGCATGACGCCAGAGGATGTCCAGGGAAAGCCCAGGAAAATATGGCAGAAATGGGACGATGCGCAATGAAAGGCTGTTAACTGAATGGTGCATATCCATAAGACTGTTGTGATGCTGTTAGTTAAAATATGGTAATAATTGAGACTGCTAACTTTGGATCCATAACACGGCGGCTAATTATCATAATTCAGCTCTTTCAGAGTCCAAAGTTGTGTTTATGTTTATGTAATGTCTAAATAAAAACCAATAAAATGTGTTATAAAAAAACCAAAAAAAAAGAATGATAACTTCATCTACCTCATTTACTGCCCCAATCTATTTTCCACTTGCATTTCTGACTCCGGGGAGATATACCAACCTTCCTGCTTGGATTCCTGGAACCTTTCACTTAATCTCCGTTGCATTTCCTGAGCACCTTCCAAATTCTACATATTGATTATTTCCGCACCTACATTGCCAAGAATCTGTAATTCACATGTTGTGTCCTCATTACTGACCACATTTCTCACATTTTGTCAATGTGTCCTATTTTATATTTTCCCCAAAAATTAATATTTGTTTTTTTCTGAGCTTTGGCTACATGTGGTGAAAGAACCCGTCTTCCATTCGTGCAACTGCATACGTTAATTCTAACCATCAAAGTCTATCATCAATTAAATTTGAAAAGAGTGAGTTTACTCTTTCTTTTGTTCACCTCATGCTATATTAACTTTTACCTTGTTTATTGAGTTTCCACATTTGTAACTTACTTTCTAATATATTTTTATGTCACCTTTCTTTTTTACCAAGATATGATCTATTTAAAGGAATTGTGTGGAATTTCTAGTCATACCCCTCATGTTGTCCACTGCTTAGTTTGACATTTTTCCTTAGGACAACCAATGTGAGGTGCCACATGCAAAATGTTCATTATATGTGAAATATTTACCTGACAAAATGCAGGCTACTTTCCAATACCACATATCATTGATCATATATCTACAAAGCATAATGGTTAACTTAATAAACAATTCACATTAGACACATTTGCCACCCAAAAAACAGTTTTGATCCAGATTCATACCTAAAAGTAAAGATCTAATATCTCCTAGCAACAAGATGTGTCTTTTGATGTCAATTGTCTGTCATTCAAAAGCTGAACCAACCAAGCTAAAACCAAGTTGCAAGATTCTCATGAGAAAGGCGAGTCTTGTAAAACAGACCCACCCTCTGGGACTGAGCTTCGTCCACCCCCTCTTTGTTCAACAAACCATACTCCAAGTCAACCCTTGTTTATGTGTTAAACATTCCGGAATAAGAAGAGATAGAAAGATGCACGCTAAATCTTATGAACACAATCTGGGCTGAGAACAAAACACTTTTCTTTTCTTCCTCTTCAGTTGGTATCAGGTAATAATGTTCAGGGAGTTCCCCCCTCAGATTGTCATCCCTTCAGGGATACATTCGATAGGGTTTTCTCAATGCTTATCTTCTTTCCAACACACATTGCAGTATTGGCACTACTGTTGGTGTCAAACACAGCATGATCTCAGGCTTCCACCATATAGGAGGTACGGGGCAGGGTTTCCTGCAGAGGCAGGCAGCTGCTCCTCTACAGCAGTATGAAGGTTCAGCTCTTAGAACAGGAGGCAGTGAGTTTCACTGTTTCCCAGCAATATACAGGAAGCTGGAGCCAACGGCTTTAGCTCATCTGACTTTGGGTTGGAGGAGACCATAGGCATATGGGTTCTAGTTGGCCTGGACGACTGTGTTCTGGAGATTTTCATGGAAAGGTGGGGGCAGAATTGGAGAGTCATTTGTGGACAATTGACAGAGGATATGCTCATGAATGGGTAGCCAGTGTACTGCTTTCCTGGTAGCGGAAATGTGATCCCTCTTAGGAATGTTCAGGGCAGCTCTGATAGCATTATTTTGTATGATTAGGAGTTTGTCTAGGTTTTTAGATGAGGTACCGGCAAAGAGGACGTTACAACAGTCTAGACTTGAGCCGATGACAGCTCGCTCAATACTAAGGCAACTTTCTGTAGAAAGAAAGTGTCTTGATGTGTTAAGTAGTTTGGCAGTATAGGCTGCTGAGCAGGCGATGGTGCTTAGTTGGCGGATCAGAGAGAGGGTGGCATCAAGGTGGATTCCGAGTGTCTTCACATAAGAGGAGACAGGAACCCATCTATATTGAATTCACTGTATTGGGCATTGAGGTTTTTTACTAGGGCAGGGGTCCCTACTAGCAGGAGCTCTGCCTTGTCTCCATTCAAGCACACATGGTTTGCTGTCATCCAAGCCTGAATGATAGAGTAGACATTGTTCAGAGTGTTGGAGTCATCTGTATAGTTGCCAATGAGTGGGAGAAGAATCTGTACATCATCGGTCCAGGGTGTCAAAGAGGGGTTTGGTGGATATATATTGTATAGAGTCGGAGATATGCACGAACCTTGCGGGTCCCCACATAGGATGGGTGTAGGTGCAGCACAGGCATTCTCAGCAAACACTCTCATGACTCTCCCTTCCAGGAAGGAGACATCCATGAGGTGGCTTCAGGGGAGAAGTAAGCTGAGGTGTTAAGGTGGTTGCAGATGATTTTGTGGTCAACTAAAACAAAAGAGGCCGTCAGATTCATAAGGAGGAGGGCTGGTTTCCCCTTGTCTCTAATCTCATCCATCTGTTTTTTTAGGTCAAACAGTGCTGTTTCCGTTCCATGGTAAGTGAGGTGTGGTACTGAAGGGCTTGTGAAGTAGTGCCGACTCTGAATTTCCCAGTGGCGATCAATAAAGCCAAGAAGCCTTCTGAAGCCACTATTTTCTACAAAGAAGTAGGGTAGTGACTGTATCGCTGACATTACATCACTGCTGTTATTGTGGAGACAGAGCTTTTCATGCATTCTATGATAACATATGACATTCTCAAAAGCCTCAGCATCTCCATGCTGGTCCAATGACATGAAAATAGGTTGTATGCCTGCCATGAGATCTGCTGAAACAGATGTTACTTACAGCTTGTAAACATTTGTGAATTAGCAATATACCCTGGTTGTGTGGGATGATGGGGCACAGGTGTTCATTGCTTGCAGTCAAGGGTGGGAGGCTGACCTGTCACATTTCTCTGTTGGAAGCATGTGGATGATGATGTCTTGTATGGTCTCACAGGGAAGAGGTGTCAAAATTGGCTCCTGGATTTCCTCGCAAGATGTTTTTTTGTTGCATATATGACATGTGGCACGATGGGGAACTTGCTGTTCTGCTGAAAAGGAACTCCACATACCCAATGTACTTTGAGGGCTGCTATGGGCCCTAACGTATCCACTTCTCATGGTCTGCTCAGTGTACTTTTTAGTTTGTGCTATAGGGGTGCTGATGACAGAGGTGTATGTTGTTGCTGTGAATGACTGCACAGCTGTCCTACTGCTGTCCTCTATTTTTTAGACCGTTGTTGGAAAAGACTGCAGGCTGGCAAATGAAGAGTGTCTGAAGTTTGCTTCCTGTGTGCAGTGCTTGCGCTTGATAACTGCATGCGTTTGTCATTGTCTGCACACTATAGTCCTGTCCCCATTTATCCCTTGTTAAAGCAGAGGTGTCTGACCTTCAATCTGAAACTGCGGAGGAAGCATCATCTTTGTCATGCTTCTCAATGACATATGTTTCCAAGAAAATCAGACGTGCAAAATGTTCAGGAATCGGCTTTTGTTCATCGCCTGTGCATTGTGGTTTATATTGCTGAGTTGATGTCATCTCTTCTCTCTCTCTTGTGCCTCAGATAGGGAGGGGGGGCTACATGTTCCTCTGCTCATGAGTTCCATCCTCTGTTGCCTGATAAAAGTGCAATATTGGTGCATACACAATTATATTTTTTCCAGGATCAGCAGGCTCGCTTGAGACAGATGCCACTGTTCTTTGCAGAGGTATTGACCTGAGGCAGCTAATTAATTTGCTTGACCGGCATACAACCTACATATTATCTTCAATCCAAAATATAAAAGATACAAAAGAAAAATCAATACACTTCCTAATTAACAATTGGCATAAGTTATGATTCCAATTTAAGAGCTTTTAAAAATATTAATAGACGCTAGTTGATCTGACATATTAGCAGCACATAAAATATATGACCATCGCTCACCCATTTCTAAAGAACCCAAATAGGAACAGTGATTTCTAAAGTAAATCCGTTGCAACTCTATTAGTTTGGGACAGATTCAAATAAGATGCTCACGTGACTCGGGTAGGTCTCTGTTCACACAAACTCGGCAGAAATTAATTTGTCCAGTTATGATCTTACGCCTTGCTTGAATATCACGAGTAGGCCAAAGGTTGAAACGCAGCCTTAAGATGGCACTTCGCATAGCACGAGGAGGAGATTTTACTAAATAATGTTCCATTATTTTTAAATGTTTCGAAGGGAAAAGTAATTCACACTGGTTCTTAAATTTTAAACATTTGGTCTGGGTAGTAATCCAGTCACATCGATATAATATGTGTTTGGCTTTATCTGGATTTGTGTTCACAATGTCTATGGTGATATCAGCTCCGGTTAAAGCAAAGTACATTTCTCTCATCCATTTGTGTACAAAGACATGAGTAGTCGAAAACAAATAGGCTGACAAAATTTGAAGAATGTTATTGCAATCAGTTGAAATTAAGCATTTACGAAAAAGAGCACAAAGACGCAACAAGTAGACAGCATGGAGAGAAACTAGACCAGGTTTGTAGCGAAGCAAAGAAACCGGTATGCATTGTGGTAAGGAGAGAATACTTCTCCAAATTTGGCTTCTAATATGTCAAAGGAAGGTTGTGGCCAAATTGGCCATAAAGGATGCATGGGATAGCTTTCTGATTCCAGTAGGATAAAGATGGGTTCGGCGTAAACTTACCATATCAATGTAAAATAATCTTTGTTTGTGAAATGGCAATTACTAGTTTTTGCTCCACGCTATCTACTTGGCCTACAGCATTTAGCCCACTCTCAAAAGTCATGCCTAGATAAGTGTAGCTTGGGACGGTCAGAAGTTTTGTTTATTTAATTGACCATGTCAATGTATTAAAGGCAGTGCTAGATGGTGAACAGACTACAATTTAGGTTTTGTCAGTATTGATTATGAGTTGATTCGCATCGATGTAGGTGCTGAATGCAGTTAGCAATTTTTGAAGACCTATTGGCGTTTTTGCAATAAGCACTAGGTCGTCTGCATAACTTAATGTTTTGATGGCAACTCCATTTAGAATTGGAGAATCCGAGACTACATCAGCGAAAGTCTGACTAACATCATGAATGAAGCAGTCGAAAATCGCTGAGGCGAGTAGAAGCCTTGCTTAAGGCCCCGGGCTGTCGCAATGGGTGTAGATAAAAGGCCATCTAAATTTAATCGGATGCGTATTGAAGTTTGAGTGTGAAGAGCATAAATGATTTCTCGTATGATTTCTCGTATGGACGCTGAACATCGGTCTGTCACCAATTTCGACATAAGCATAACACGTGATCGAGTCGAAGGCGGCATGTAGGTCTATAAATGTATGGTATTGGGCTTTTATAGCATTAAGACAAAATAAGTTGATGTGAGTACCCAAACCAGCAACAAACCCTGATTGTTGTGGGTTTCTAAATTTGCCGGCTTTCATCCATAGATTGAAATCACGTAATATCAATTTTGCAAACAATTTGCCCGGGCCATCCAATAGTGCAATCAGCCAGAAGTTCTGCGGCAGCGTGCGATCACCTTTTTTATAAATTGGAAAGATGATCAACGTTTTCCATGATTGAGGAATTTCTTTGGACTTCAACACCTGCTTAAAGATTTTGTACAGAATCACAGCCCAAAGAACTGGGTTTGATTTAAACATTAGATTGTGAAGCCCATCAGGGCCAACTGCTCTAGATGAGCTCACCTCTGTAGGGTGTCCTGACCCACGTTTAAGCTACCCTGCTACAACATTTGGTGCTGTGGGCTTAGAAAATTCAAGATGGCGGAAAACCCACATGTGCGCTGAAATCCAGGAAAGCTGCGCAGTTTGTGCGCCCACCAAAATGGTTGCCTCACTTGCCACCCACCAGTGCGAGAATGAAAGGCCGGGTTGCCATGAGGGAAATGGGTTGCCAAAGGAAAAACAGTAGCGCCGGTTAGCTTCAAAGCCCTTTAAAACCACCATTGGACTACCCGCATAGTAGTCTGAAACCATTGGGAATGGCAATGCTGATTGCCAAATGCAACCTAGAAGTGTGGGGAATTCATTTCTTAAATCCCAAAAATGAGTGCAGTACCAGTACTCACCACTATCCAAAAGCCGGCGTTTTAAAACCACTCTGTGTGTTTTTCTGAAGGCAAGCAAAATGCCTATTTCAAACCTTGCAACATGTGCAAAATATTCACTGAACACCAGCAGACATTTGGCAGAATGGAGTTTTGTGTGCCTACAAAATCTGGGAAATGAAGAGCCCAAAAACAATGCTTATAACAAAAATGCTATGGAGTCAGCAGCTTAAGCCTAACTGCAACTGGATTTAAAACCACCAAAATCGAAAATGTTAAATTAAATGAGTGACCTATGTTTGGTGTCACATGCCTTTGTAACTGTTGAAATGTCATAGTTTTGCACTTAGAATCAGCATTCTAGCTGCATGTGTAAAATTACAAGTTATTTTAAAAGCAACAAAAAGTTAGCTGAAGGTCTGGCTTAAGGAACTTGATTTTGCCTAGCAACTACCCATCAGGAGTGAAACTTGAGTCACCACTGTGTTCCCAGGCCAACCTTCCTTTTGCTGCCCAGGCTAAGGATATGCCATCTATCTGATAATTGAATTATCTGTGCTCTGCAAGAGAGTGAACAAAGCCCTCTTCACTCAGGCAAAGGTTTTTATTACCGCAGTCGTAAATTGTAGCTTCCTCTTGGCAGGAGCTGGGAGGAGCACTGCCTGTGAGAAGCAAGCTGGCTTGGCAGAAACTGGAAAGACTGGTTTCTGTACCATGTGACCTGAAAAGACACACCCCTGCAGCAAGGATATGGTTTTATAAAAAGATGAATAACTCATAGAGCGGACATGTGAAAATTTTATAAATGATACCATAATTCTTGTGATTTTTCTGCCCACAGTTTAAGACGTGGTAGGAACCGGTGGTATGTTCAGGGGGGTTTTAGCGGAAAAGTGGATATTACTCTAAATGTGTGCATGTTAAAAATCTGAAACTTCATCAATTAATGTCCATACCCCCTGCGCACATGTATGTAAAGTTGGGTCCATGTCGGAAATTGAAAAAGCAGTTAAAAAGTGAAATATGTGCCAGTTCTGAATGCAAGCTCCCAGGAAGAGCAGAGTTTGAACAGGGGATACCTCCTGTAATGCATGATGGGTGCATATGATTTTAAAACAATATGTACCTCTGCAAATATGTATTTGTTTCAAATCTAGATTTGTGTGTAAGTTGACAGGAGGAGTGGACTTTCTGCAGGCTGTAAAATGACATCAATCTGACTCACAGTTCAGTTTGCCAATCAAGCGGAGGAATGGAAGTTTGACCAATTAGAAGCTGAGAGAGAGGTAGGGTCAGTGATGCTAGAACACACCCACATTCTAAACACATAAAAGCAGACAGACAGGACAGATAAGCACCTTTCAAAATCCATCTGCCGCTGGAAGCCCTGCCGGAAAAATCCATACTTACCTCCATCAAACTCCAGAAAGCCAAACTAGAGACTTCAATCTATCCAGACCAGAGAGAAAGCAGTGCTGTGCCTAGCAGAGACCAGACCAGGCGCTGTGAGCAGAACCCGGAAAGACCTGACCAGACTGTTGACCAGATCGTGACAAAGCCGCTTTCCGGTTCAAAATCTCTTGTGAGTACTTAGCAAAACTCAGAACACATCTCTTAGTTTAAATTCATCTAATTCAATCTATTTAACCTAAGTAGAACTGCCTCCTAACTGTCACCTGTCATTTTAGCTGCAAAAGCTGCACGTGTCTTTTTGAACTTTAAAATTTCGAATCTAAAAAACGACCTTTATTCAATCGTTCATATCTCCGCAACCGTTTGTGCTAGAGACTTGCAATAACTTTTATTTAAAAGCTTAGAATCGTAGCTTTGAATCGCACCAAGAACCGCATTCCTACCCCTTATAGTTTTACCGCAATCGCGGAACACGCATCCGCGAATTTTGCCGCGATTTGCAAATTTCTTCACGTGTAAAAAGACAGCAGTTTTGCCTTCCATTTGCCAGAAATTCGTTTAACCTGCTAACTATCCCTGCATCATTGCTAGTGTGAGCCTGGACTAATATTAACTAGATACCACTCACCCTGAACCTCTATAAGGGAATTAAAAGCAAATTTAGCATATTTCTCATTCATTGCCAGCACATATCCAAGCATTGCCTGTGTTTTCAAAACTCCTATCTGTTTTCTGTAAGCTTGCTGGGATTGAACTGAATTACCGTTGATTGCATTTCTGAGGACTGTGTGTTTTCCTTCCATTTCCTTGCATTGCATAAAGAGGGGGGGAGGGAATAGCCCGAGAAAAGTGATTACATTGTCTGGTTGAATCATATTGCGTATTTTCTGTACTGCATTCATTGAATATTGCATCCACCTGAGCTACATAAAGCATCCTCTACCACATTATACTTTTGTTCCTATTTACCAGTGTGCTATCTTATCCATTTCATGTCAACTCATTAGTCATTATAAAGAAGTGTGCTAGTGCCAGATTCTCCGTTGTTAATATTTACCATATCAGATTAAGTGTGATATTCAATTATTAATTTATTAAAAAGTGTGATATCTATTTTAAATTATCAAATAAACCTTTTAAACTTGCAAAACAGAACTACTTCTTGGCTCAGTGGGGTCAGGGGGATTCCAAGAGAGGGGTGTTATACAGGGGTAGTCATCCAGAACGCATGAACTGGACCTAAAGATATATCAATAAGGGTTTTCATTCAGTATTCTAGACTAGGCGTTAACTTGGCTGTAGTGCTGAATTGAATCCTCTTACAAATTGGGGGCTCGAGCCGAGACGTTGGGTTAGATTTACCATTTGTGCGGCTTAATACAGTGTGCTAACTGACGGGATACATATATCCGGTCGGATCACCACGCTGCATTACGCTGTGAAGCATTCCTCAAAAGGGACACTCCAAGAAAAGTTCTGTTCTGCAAAAATAAATTACTAACCTCTGTAAGTCAGGACAGAGACCAATCTCTAGAATGACGACCTTAGTAGACATGAAAATGGCCAGAGAGCACCTCTTGCATAAGCTATTTGTGAGAGGTGAATGGACCGAACAGGGCCAGGATGCGTGGTTGCAGGCAATCACAAAACAGGTCACTGAAACAGGGTCAGATATATATAGAGATCAGGGTCCATTACATGTGGCCCTGAGTGAACTATATATGGCTCCTAAAGCCAAAGAGGAACACAATAAGATTGCCAGGATAGCAGCATACCTGTACCTATATATGGGAGACATGCAGGATAGATGTGCTGAAAGCCAAAATCTGGCAAATAGGCAACAGATGGCGTTAGAGAAGGTCCAATCTGACCTGGTCTCTTCTGAGCAGAGGCTGCAGAGGAGCCAGGAGTCAGAAGATGATAGTAGGCAGCACATCATTAAAATAAAGAAGGATATGGATGTGCTGCAACAGGAAAAGGTAGAACAGGATACCAGATTTCTGGCCTTGCAGAAGGAATACCAAGAAGGTTTGGACTCCCTACTGCAAAACCAGAAAAAGCTGGAGCAACAACTGGACTTCAACAGGGTATGTGCTGAGCAGGTAGTCACCCTGCAAGGCCACCTAGATAGAGTGAAGGCAGAGAGCAATAAACTAATTCTGAAAGACCTGGATACCCAGGCAGAGTTTGATCAGGAACGCCAGAAAGCTGGTGCCTTTCAAAGGCAGAGGGACGACCTGGCGGCACAAATGCAGGCTCTTAGTCAGGAAAGAGACGCCTTAGGCCAGGAAGTCTGCCATTTAAAAAGGAAAATGGAAGAAAATCACCTGGCCCACCAGGGGCTGGGTGACCTCCAAAAAGAAAACCAGAACTTGGTAGAGCACACCAGAAGGGTGGAGGATGCTCTAGCAAGAAAGGAGCAGGCCAATAGGGACACAGCTCAGGAGGTAACCCTCCTGCAGCAAAGACTGGCCCAGTTCTCCAGGACCAACCAGGAAGCACAGAGGGAAAATGAGGCCCTCTGTCAACACAATGATAGGCTCCAACAGCAGGTAGCGATGCAGGAGAAACTGATAGAGTCGAGTAAGGCCTTAACAGAGGAACTGAAAGCACAAATGCAGGCTCTTGCATTGCAACAGGGAGCAGGGGCGGATAGAGATGAGGTCCGCTGGGAAAGAGAGACTCCTGACCATAACCGCAGGAGCCCTAACACCAGGGGCCTTCATCTTCCCCAGTCCCTGGACTCTACCACCCCCGTGTCCCCTGGCGCACATGAGCACAGGGCCACAGGGATGGCAGATTACTATCCAGCTAAGAGTATGGGGCTCATAGGCCAGTACCATCCAGGAATGGAGGGGTGGGCATCCGGGTATGGGCACCCAAGTACAATACAGTTCAGTGGGGAACCCCAGGAGAGTAGGCCCATTAAGGGCATCCTGAAAACCTCTGCCCAGTTAGGTCAGTGGAGGGGGTACCCATCAAATCCTGGCAGCAAGGAGGAATCTGAAGACTCCTCTGAACTGCGCAGGACACAGGAGACCAGGTCCCCACATTCTGCCAGCCATTCCCAGGCTCGCAGAATCCGGGAAAACCTGGAAGAACAGACGGGAACCTCTGGGAGCAGTGCCTCCGAGTCCGAGGACGATTGGACCAGGGTTACCCGAACCAAAAAGGCCAATAAGGCAAAAAGGGCCTTGCTTAAGGACCCCTTAAAGCAGATTAAGGCGATCAGGAGCGTCATCACGCCTTACCATAAGAACGCTAAGTATTCTGTTTGGGAGCACTTAGAGTTGTTTGAACAAATGATGGAGACTTTCCATTTGAAGGACAGCCAAAGCTGCATTCAATATGTAAAGTGGACCTTCTCCCCGGAATACTCCAGTTTCTTTGCAGGGCTGGAGGACCAAAATCATTTAAGATGGTCCACATATAAGGCGGCCATCCTGAAACATTTTTCTGTTCACAGAAATCCTCAAGAGGCTCGCAAGGCGGCCTACAATTTGCAATGTGGGGAGGATCAGGCCCCACGAGAATTTGTGCAGGAGTTAAAGCGTGCTTTTGCGCAAACCACCAGAAGGGTGCGCACAGATAGTAGAGAGTTTGTCAATACATTTTTCCATGCCTTGCCCAAATATATAATGACCCAGCTCGTGAGAGATTTTCATGAGAAAAGATCTTTAGACTGGGTCATTGAACAGGCTACCCGGATCTATGAGGTGCAGAAGCCCATAGAAAATAAAAGCAATGCCCAGAAAAACCCCAAAGCCAACAGCACCCCTGCTGCTGTCAAGGTGGCAGAGGTAAAGGTCACCCCCGTTTTGGATCTGGAGATGGGGGGGCCTAAAAACCTACCTGCACCTAATAATGCTAGGCCCAGAAGGTCCTCGGGCCAGTCACAGACAGGGAGCCAGGGAGGCAGCCCCACAAATGGGGTCCCTCGCTCTCCTGATTACGTAAGTCCACGTTACAAGGGAAATCGACCCATCCTGGGTTATGTGTGGACCCCTCCAGCCCAGAGGGGGGGATCCAGCCAAGCACCTAACCCAGGGAACTTCCCTCCAAACTTCCCACAGGAGGGCAGAAATTTACCAAACCCTGGGCAGAACTTTTTCCCCAGATATCCTCCCGACTTTCAGCCCCAAAACCATCCATCCTTCTTTCCCCAATTCCCTGAGCCCAGACCACTGAATCCGGGAGAGGGGAGGCCAAGGGTGGAGGGGTACCCAAATCTTCCCAACCCGGGGTATTACCAGAGGAGGGACAGCTACCCTTCCCGGGATCAGCCCAGGGGAGAAAACAGGGCCCCGTATCAGCCTGAGCGGGTTTCCCAGTTAGAGCGCCAGGTTCAAAACATGGCGCGGGATATGGGTCATATACTGAGGGCACAGCAGAACCCTCAGATCAGCATGCCGGCGCAGAACGCACCCAACTCTGGACCTGGTGCTCCAGAACAATGACGGGGGCAGCACCCCGATAAATCACCGGTTCCCAGGGAGGAGGCACAAGGGGAAGGGGGGTGTAAAGCCTTGGAGGAAGCTTCCTTCCTCACTTGTAAACAGCCCCTGGAAACGCAGGAACCGGAAACAAAATCTCTTGCCCCGGAAAGTCTGCCTCCTAAGGAGCAGAGGGGGGGTAGGAGAAACAAAAGACCCAAACAGACTCAGTTTGAGGAGGAGGTACAGATCTTCCAATTTGAGGGAGAGGGATCCTCAGAGGATCCTGGGAAAAGGATCTTCTCCTTCAGAGAGGGGGGAACTCCTCCCAAAGAAAAATGGGTCCCCAGGGATGCAAATCCAGACTGGGGAGATGTGGAGACTGAGCTACCGCCGCCCACCATCTCATCCCAGAACCAACAGCCAGAAAATCCCCTGGTCCAAACCCATCCTGGGGACTGCCTCCAAAAAGGGGGGGGCGGCCCAGAACCGGAACCAGGGGAACCCACAATGGCTCTGATCTCCAGTTGCAAAATTTTTCTTTCAGATTCCCAAGGCTTTCCACAAGATTCTGCCCAAAATTCTTCTCTCGCGATGTCCAAAACCAGAAAGTTAGCAGACCAGTTGTCCAAAAATGTACATTATCTGTGCCCCCTTGAGGAGAAGGAGGGAAGATATTATGCCCCGGTACAAGTACAGGGGCAGGGTACAATCTCGGCACTGGTGGACACTGGATCTCAAGCTACCCTTCTGTCCAGAAGGGCCTTTGACGAACTGAATGCAGGAAGGGGAGAGAATTACCAAATTCCTCTCACCTCTCTTCCGGGACAACTACAGAACTTTGACGGGAAGGAAATTCCCGTTGAGGGGACTGCAGACTTGGACATTAAAATTGGGCGACACAAGTTGAAACACCCGGTCATAGTTGTGACCCCAGAGGGCACCCCTTGTTTACTAGGGAATGACCTCCTGAGAAGGTTGTCACCCCTAATAGATTGCGTAAACAAGGTCCTCTGGACCCAGACTAGCCGACCAATAAAATTAAAACAGAGTGTCAACCATGTTAGTTTAAACGGCACATGCCACATGGTTGAACAAAAATCTGACCAAGTAGAATTTCACTTCCAGAACAACCAAATTCCAGACGTGACAGTAATAGCAGTAGGACAACAGACTGGTGATGGGGGGTCCTCTCTATTTCTGAAAATCAACCTTCCTTCCAGTCTAAAGTGGTATTCCACGCTGGAAGGAAACACTCTGAAATTCTATACTAATCCACAATCAGAAACTCCCACTCCTATAGTCCAGAAAGATGTGAAATCAGCTCAAAGCCTGGCTGATATTCAGCAAATTGGAGAGCAGTTGTTCATCCCTGTTCAGTTAAATGATGGGAAGGACTCTGTTCTCGCTCGAGTGTGTGTGAACAACGGTAAGAGCTTCATCAGCGAAGCCATGTTTCGCCAACTCCCAAAAGATCCAGCCATTCCCACCTTCAAACTGATAGACAAATGGGAAATGGACCTGGAAGCACCTAATTCCAAACATCTCCTGCCAAGCAGGTGTATGCTCAAAATCTCCATTGGCAACAAGAGCATAGTCCATAATTGTTGGGTCGTGCGAGACCTCACTGCCGCCTTTTACTTAGGCAGTGACATTCTCAATCGCTTTGCCATTAGTTTGGACCTAATAAACTTCAAAGCTTGGTCCCGATTAGCGGATAATCCCATGGGCTTTGATGATCCAGAAAAAGCATTTAGGTCAGCTCAATTGCTACCTTATGCAGTTGAAATTCAGGTTAAAGAGGAAGTCACCATCCCAGAAAGGACCCGACAATTCTCCCTGGAAGTGAAAGTTAAAAGGGGACAAGAGTTGAAAAACCCTGATGCTTACATACATCTAAATGCTTCTTTCCAACAGCAAGGGTTGGGGGTAAACCCAACTCCATTAGTCAACATAGAACATGACACCATTCTAATAGAGGTGGATAACAGCGACTTAAAGAGTATTACTCTAGCCGCAGGCACCATTATTGGAATGGCGGTTGATGACCGACATTTCTCCATTGATCTTGTAAATGAACTGTTAGGACCCACCCCCAAGGACTGTTTTGACAGTGACAGTGATGACAACGCAACACCAGACAGGATTTTTACCCGGCATGGGGGGAACTTCCTGGTGTACACTTCCTGCCCCTATGGTAAGGAAGATGTGACCTGTGACTTCAGGAGGGATGAGGTGATTTTCCAGGTCCATGAGGGCTGCCTTTCCCACCTGAAGCCTCCGGTCCAAATCAGCACTCTGACCAGGGACTTCTCCACCCAGCTGGAGGAGGCCGCGGAGATAGCCAAACCAGAAGTCTTTCCAGGCTTCAGGCAGATGGTGGAAGAGAGAGTCAACCTAGCTGATGCCTGTGTGACTCTGGAACAAAAGCAAAAGTTGAAACAAGTTTTCTTGGATTTCCAAGATCTCTTTGCGGTAGACTCATATGACTGTGGTCGCACCGACATCCACACCACAACAATCCCCACGGACCCTGGCATGACTCCAGTGTTTGTGAAGCAATATCGCTTGCCTCTCGCATCAATGGAGTCCCTTACTGAAATAATTAAGAACCTTGAGTCCCGGGGAATAATCCGTCCAGTCCACAGCACCTTCAATAATCCGGTGCTGGGAATATTGAAGCCAAACGGCCAGTGGAGACTCTGCGCCGACCTCAGGGAGCTCAACAAACGGGTCCATACCTCCCGATGGCCTCTGCCCTACATTGACCAAGGGCTGGCCCAGATCCAGGGGTCACAGGTATTCACTGCAATAGACCTGACCAATGGATACTGGACCGTGCCTGTCAGTAGGGAGGACCAATACAAGCTGGCTTTTACCTTTGGGGGCCAGCAGTACACATGGACCCGGACTCCCTTCGGATACCTCAACTCCGGCAATGAATTCAATATTTTCCTACATAAGGCCATGCCCGACCTGGGTGCGAGGGGTAACCTGGCTTATGTAGATGATGTCCTCATCAAAAGTTCATCTGTGGAGGAACACATAGCGGAGATCCGTTATGTTCTGACGCAGTTGAGGGCCGCCGGAGCAAAACTTTCCTTTCAGAAAGCACAGTGGTGTAGAACCCGTGTTAATTTCTTGGGGCATGAGATTACTCCTCAGGGTCTTTGTCCCCAGGAAAAGAAAGTGGAAGCACTTCAGAAACTGAAAGACCCCACAACTCTGCGGGAACTAAGGAGCCTCCTTGGACTGACTAATTACAGCAGAAAGTTCATTGAGGGCTACGCAGAGATCACCAGACCCCTGATTCATCTCCTGAAGGGGGGGGTCAAGTGGGAATGGGGTCCAGAACAAGCCGAGGCGGTAAAACAACTCAAAAGAAGCCTCTCACAAGCGCCTTGCCTAGCTTACCCTGTCAGAAACAAGGAGTTCTTCCTGGAGACGGGGTTCTCTGATACGTGCTTGACGGCAGTATTATACCAAAAGCATGACAAGGTCAATAAAGTAATCTCCTATGCGAGCAAAACTTTATCCTCTGTGGAGGAAAAATTCAACGATTGTGAGAAGGCACTCCTGGCAACGGTGTGGGCATTGAAGAATTACCGCCCGTTTATCCAGGGGGAACACATCATAGTGGAGACTCCACACCAGCCTCTGCAATATCTCCAAAGTGACAGAATCCGGGCCGGAAATGTGAGTAATTCCCGAATTACTTCCTGGATTCTGTCAATGCAAGGCTTTCCTGTGGAGGTCAGATATGGCCAAAACAAGAAGAGTCCACTCGCGCAAGGTCTGGCTGACTTGCATGATTGTGCCAGAGAAAACTGTCTCGAGGACGAAAGTCTAAAAATAAAGGACAACATGGAGGCATACCTTAATTCCCCCCACAAAGTCTTTGAAGAAGACAAGTGTGAGGGAATGCCCACTGTCTATGTGGATGGATGCTCTTACCATGTTGACAACAACGGGGAGAAAGAACTGGTGGCCGGCGTAGGGAATGCATGGGTGAATGAGTCCCCAGAACCCTCCGCTGGATACAAAATTGGTCCCCGAAGTAGTCAGGTGGCAGAATTGATGGCTGTGCATCAGGCCATCCTCACTGCTGTCCAGCATCAACTCCACGAACTGGTCATAATCACAGATTCGGATTATGTACGGAACGGGTTCGTGGAGCACCTGGTTAATTGGAAAACCAGAGGCATGTTATGTGCTAACAACAAACCCTTGAAACATGGGAAGTTGATCCAAAACATTGATGATCTGGTCACCTCGAATGGGATGACCATCTACTGGAAAAAGATCAAGGGTCATTCCAAAGTAGAGGGACCAGACAAAACTGGAAACGACTTAGCTGATCAGCTGGCCAAAACCGGAGCCATCCAAGGGGATCTAATTGAGATTGAGTCCCTGTTGGGGGAAATCCAGGTCACTGCTATCACTAGGTCCCAGACAAATGCTCACAACGACCTTTCAATTGCACAATGGAGTAAGGAGACCCCTGATGATGATTTGATTACTGCTCAGAAGGGGGATCCAATAATTGGTAAATTTTACCAGCACCTTGAGGACCCTGAGAACTTTCCCCTGACGGATACCGATTACATTGGGAAAGAGGACCTAAGAGTGTTGATGAAATGTCCAAAAATGTTCCGGATCCAAGACGGTTTGTTGGTAAGGAAATCCAAAGCTGGCCACGATCAGTGGGTGGTTCCTACCTCATTCCGAAGCCTGATGTTAAGTCACGCCCATGATGCGGCCACCGCCGGTCATAGGGGGTTTCACACAACATTGGAAATCTTAAGAGAGGTTGCATACTGGCCACACATGGGGCAGGACCTCGACCAATACTTGAAGGGGTGTCTTGTGTGTGCACAATTTCAGCCATCATCCCTCACGCACCGGGCGCCTTTACAAAAGAGGGGAATGACACTGCCATGGTCAGATTTACAAATCGACTTCGTAGGCCCCGTGATTCGCTCGGCTAGGGGGAATAAGTACATGTTGACCGTCACATGCTTGTTTACCAAGTGGGTGGAATGTCTCCCAGCCCCAAATTGCAAGGCAGAAACTGCAGCTGCCTTGATGATTAACCACATCTTTTCCCGTTTTGGTCTACCTCAAAGGATTGAGTCAGACAGAGGTAGCCACTTCACCAGTGAGGTAATGACAAAGATGTGGGAGATACTGGGGGTCAAGAGAAAGCTGCATATTGCTTACCGGCCAGCTTCTTCTGGGGCAGTAGAGAGATATAACCGGACAATTGTGAGCATATTAAAGAAGTTTGTGGCAGATTCTGGGCCAAGTTGGGATATCCGATTACCTCTGGTCCTAATGGCCATCAGATCTACCCCTTCATCTGCAACCAAAATGTCACCATTTGAGTTGATGACTGGACGCAAGATGGTGCTTCCTCAGCATTTGCTCTATAGGACCCAAGAGCAGACACTGATAAATGCCTCCACTACTCATGAGTATGTAGAGAATTTAAGGAAACACCTCCAACATGCTTTTGCTTATGCTCAGCGGAATCTAGAAAGATCGGCTGATAGCATGAAGACCCATTATGACCTGAAAACTTCCAGGAAGGAATACCAGGTGGGGGACCGGGTCTATCTATACAACTTCCAAAGGAACCAGGCCAAGCAGCGCAAATTTTTGCCTACATGGAAGGGACCCTTTGAGATCGTCGATAAGATCTCCCCTGTGGCCTACAAGATCCGCATCCCCAAAGGCGGTTCGGCAGAGGGGGAAGACAAGTGGGTCCACATAAACCAGTTGAAATGTTGCCATCCCAGGCACACTCTGCAACAACTGGAGGAATCCTCTGGAATCCTAGCAGGCACTGTCTCAGACTAATTCAGTTCCAACCATAAAACATACCACATCTAGTCTCTAAAATATTGTGATTTGCATGAAACTGTCTCTTAGTCATACTGTTTTTATTAAAATAAGAATGTAATGTTTCGTTATGATAAAATGCATATGCTGCCCCACTATCTCAACAGTGGTGGAAAAAATCGCCTATGAGTAGATATTGCCGCTTTTGCTTTATCATCCTAGGAGAGATGAAACCATGAAGGATGACCAAGAAGGACGATCCGGAGACCGGGAGCAAAGACACAACGGGCCCGGGGGACCGCCCAATCTTCCCATCAGGACCGGCGAGGAGAACTGATCGATCTGACCGGATGGAGAAGAAGATGCTGAACTGTGCCATCTACAGAAGAGGAAGAAGATTATGCGGACAGACCGGTGCGTGGGTCAAAACCCTTGGGCACGCGACTCCCCATCGACCCAAACTCAAAGTGCAGTCACGTGGGGGGGCTTGTAGGGTGTCCTGACCCACGTTTAAGCTACCCTGCTACAACATTTGGTGCTGTGGGCTTAGAAAATTCAAGATGGCGGAAAACCCACATGTGCGCTGAAATCCAGGAAAGCTGCGCAGTTTGTGCGCCCACCAAAATGGTTGCCTCA
Organism: Ambystoma mexicanum; assembly: GCF_040938575.1. Taxonomy (NCBI): domain Eukaryota; kingdom Metazoa; phylum Chordata; class Amphibia; order Caudata; family Ambystomatidae; genus Ambystoma; species Ambystoma mexicanum. Next base: position 830,122,606 of record NC_090939.1, read on the forward strand.
CTTGCCACCCACCAGTGCGAGAATGAAAGGCCGGGTTGCCATGAGGGAAATGGGTTGCCAAAGGAAAAACAGTAGCGCCGGTTAGCTTCAAAGCGCTTTAAAACCACCATTGGACTACCCGCATAGTAGTCTGAAACCATTGGGAATGGCAATGCTGATTGCCAAATGCAACCTAGAAGTGTGGGGAATTCATTTCTTAAATCCCAAAAATGAGTGCAGTACCAGTACTCACCACTATCCAAAAGCCGGCGTTTTAAAACCACTCTGTGTGTTTTTCTGAAGGCAAGCAAAATGCCTATTTCAAACCTTGCAACATGTGCAAAATATTCACTGAACACCAGCAGACATTTGGCAGAATGGAGTTTTGTGTGCCTACAAAATCTGGGAAATGAAGAGCCCAAAAACAATGCTTATAACAAAAATGCTATGGAGTCAGCAGCTTAAGCCTAACTGCAACTGGATTTAAAACCACCAAAATCGAAAATGTTAAATTAAATGAGTGACCTATGTTTGGTGTCACATGCCTTTGTAACTGTTGAAATGTCATAGTTTTGCACTTAGAATCAGCATTCTAGCTGCATGTGTAAAATTACAAGTTATTTTAAAAGCAACAAAAAGTTAGCTGAAGGTCTGGCTTAAGGAACTTGATTTTGCCTAGCAACTACCCATCAGGAGTGAAACTTGAGTCACCACTGTGTTCCCAGGCCAACCTTCCTTTTGCTGCCCAGGCTAAGGATATGCCATCTATCTGATAATTGAATTATCTGTGCTCTGCAAGAGAGTGAACAAAGCCCTCTTCACTCAGGCAAAGGTTTTTATTACCGCAGTCGTAAATTGTAGCTTCCTCTTGGCAGGAGCTGGGAGGAGCACTGCCTGTGAGAAGCAAGCTGGCTTGGCAGAAACTGGAAAGACTGGTTTCTGTACCATGTGACCTGAAAAGACACACCCCTGCAGCAAGGATATGGTTTTATAAAAAGATGAATAACTCATAGAGCGGACATGTGAAAATTTTATAAATGATACCATAATTCTTGTGATTTTTCTGCCCACAGTTTAAGACGTGGTAGGAACCGGTGGTATGTTCAGGGGGGTTTTAGCGGAAAAGTGGATATTACTCTAAATGTGTGCATGTTAAAAATCTGAAACTTCATCAATTAATGTCCATACCCCCTGCGCACATGTATGTAAAGTTGGGTCCATGTCGGAAATTGAAAAAGCAGTTAAAAAGTGAAATATGTGCCAGTTCTGAATGCAAGCTCCCAGGAAGAGCAGAGTTTGAACAGGGGATACCTCCTGTAATGCATGATGGGTGCATATGATTTTAAAACAATATGTACCTCTGCAAATATGTATTTGTTTCAAATCTAGATTTGTGTGTAAGTTGACAGGAGGAGTGGACTTTCTGCAGGCTGTAAAATGACATCAATCTGACTCACAGTTCAGTTTGCCAATCAAGCGGAGGAATGGAAGTTTGACCAATTAGAAGCTGAGAGAGAGGTAGGGTCAGTGATGCTAGAACACACCCACATTCTAAACACATAAAAGCAGACAGACAGGACAGATAAGCACCTTTCAAAATCCATCTGCCGCTGGAAGCCCTGCCGGAAAAATCCATACTTACCTCCATCAAACTCCAGAAAGCCAAACTAGAGACTTCAATCTATCCAGACCAGAGAGAAAGCAGTGCTGTGCCTAGCAGAGACCAGACCAGGCGCTGTGAGCAGAACCCGGAAAGACCTGACCAGACTGTTGACCAGATCGTGACAAAGCCGCTTTCCGGTTCAAAATCTCTTGTGAGTACTTAGCAAAACTCAGAACACATCTCTTAGTTTAAATTCATCTAATTCAATCTATTTAACCTAAGTAGAACTGCCTCCTAACTGTCACCTGTCATTTTAGCTGCAAAAGCTGCACGTGTCTTTTTGAACTTTAAAATTTCGAATCTAAAAAACGACCTTTATTCAATCGTTCATATCTCCGCAACCGTTTGTGCTAGAGACTTGCAATAACTTTTATTTAAAAGCTTAGAATCGTAGCTTTGAATCGCACCAAGAACCGCATTCCTACCCCTTATAGTTTTACCGCAATCGCGGAACACGCATCCGCGAATTTTGCCGCGATTTGCAAATTTCTTCACGTGTAAAAAGACAGCAGTTTTGCCTTCCATTTGCCAGAAATTCGTTTAACCTGCTAACTATCCCTGCATCATTGCTAGTGTGAGCCTGGACTAATATTAACTAGATACCACTCACCCTGAACCTCTATAAGGGAATTAAAAGCAAATTTAGCATATTTCTCATTCATTGCCAGCACATATCCAAGCATTGCCTGTGTTTTCAAAACTCCTATCTGTTTTCTGTAAGCTTGCTGGGATTGAACTGAATTACCGTTGATTGCATTTCTGAGGACTGTGTGTTTTCCTTCCATTTCCTTGCATTGCATAAAGAGGGGGGGAGGGAATAGCCCGAGAAAAGTGATTACATTGTCTGGTTGAATCATATTGCGTATTTTCTGTACTGCATTCATTGAATATTGCATCCACCTGAGCTACATAAAGCATCCTCTACCACATTATACTTTTGTTCCTATTTACCAGTGTGCTATCTTATCCATTTCATGTCAACTCATTAGTCATTATAAAGAAGTGTGCTAGTGCCAGATTCTCCGTTGTTAATATTTACCATATCAGATTAAGTGTGATATTCAATTATTAATTTATTAAAAAGTGTGATATCTATTTTAAATTATCAAATAAACCTTTTAAACTTGCAAAACAGAACTACTTCTTGGCTCAGTGGGGTCAGGGGGATTCCAAGAGAGGGGTGTTATACAGGGGTAGTCATCCAGAACGCATGAACTGGACCTAAAGATATATCAATAAGGGTTTTCATTCAGTATTCTAGACTAGGCGTTAACTTGGCTGTAGTGCTGAATTGAATCCTCTTACACCTCCCTAATGAACTGTTCCAAGATCAAGGGTGAAAATTCATTGGTTAAGTAGAACCCACGTAGCTGCTGAGTTCTTTGTAGCTGTCACTTGCAGCATTTGCTCACTATCCCTTTGATATTGTTGAGCTTTGTGCACTCTGGTCCATTGCAGATATTCACATCGTAGGGAATTAAGGGCCTGTTTTGAAAAATCCCTGCTTGATTTAATAATCAACCTACGCTGGTAGCGACATTCAGATTTTTTGGCCTGGACTTCAGGACCAAAGGAGTGGCTAGGGGTAAGCCTTCAGCCATTCGTAACAAAAATGGGTCGCTGAAAAGATTGCAAAAGATTTCTGTATGGCATAGGGCGGTAACATTCAATGCTGTGGTCAACTGCCCGATCGAACTCCACCAAGGTGCGGTTGGACCAGTAAAGGCGAGATTTTGCATTGTTAATCTGTAAGTGTTGTGTCATCCATGTTTTCTCAGTTGATGATGTGGTCCAGTTGATACATGCAGACAATAAATTGGGATCACTGTGTGGTTGGGTTATTATAGTAAAAGCCCCAACATTTGGAAATAGGTTGCGATCAACAAATATGTATTCTATGATGCTCATCGAGGAGGCCCGTTGCCAAGTTGGTTTGGCAGGAATGTCTCCTTCGACAGCACCAGTGAGCATAAAATAATTCCTATCCGTCATAAAGGAAGACCATGCTGTGGTCTTTTGTCTCTTGAATGCATGCATTGTACTCAGTACTTCAGCCTTCTCATCCCTTTGCTGAATGCATTTGCGTTCTCAGTGCGTTGACCTTCTGTTACACCGAAAAAATACATGTGGGCCTACACTGCGTGATGTTCCTCACTGCCTACAAAATGCACATGTGGTTCTCACACCTTAGGATTTCTGGTACATTTACCAAAATATAAGTATGCCTAACATTTATCTACTCTCACTTCTTTGGTAACTTACCCTGCACCCACAAATTATGAGGCAGCAATCCCCTGACATGTATAACCTAGCTCCTTAACAGTGCATGGGCTCTATTATTCATTTAATTATATTTTAATCTACACTATCCTAGCAACAAATCCCTTCTCAATCTAGCCAGAGCTGCATCTTCCTCTTCAAGCAGCAACTACGGGCTGTTCCGACTTTCTACACATCGGCCTTTACATAGATGCAATGTTGAACCCAGTAGAACCTCCAATCTTGAACCTTGGAAGAGATTTGTAAAGTCTGACCTGGTGAAAACCCATGGCAATTGTAGGGGTTGATGTTTGCACTAACCACTGCACCCTGGCCTATCTTTGAAAGCCGATTAGCCAGTTGATTGTTTTTAAGGTTGGTAATGACATTATTATGATTGAAGTGTGTAGTATCTCACCTCAGCCACGTCCTTCACAGTGAAGCATCTCTTGCCCTGCTCTGATTCTCCCACCATTCCCCCTGTACTCACCCGGGCATGCGTGGACATTTGAGAGAGCACAAGTGAACAGAGACAATGAGAGACATCAATTAGAGCGATGCGCCGTCTGCGGGTGACCAAAATGTACAGAGCTTAGTCTCCAGCTGAATAACTCTGTTCCTCTTCAGCCTGCCTCTTGTGCTTCTTTCTGGTGCCACAGCGCACCGCGTCCATTGCCACAGTGCTCCGTCATCTTTAGCTTCTACAGTAGCGCTTGCCATGCGGATAGCCTGCTTGGCCTCTGCAATCTGCTTGCTGCACTATCTCCTTTTTACTGAGGCTGTCACCACACGGTAACCATGCAAGGGGTTTCCACGCAAGCCCTTTCTACAGAACACAGGAGAATCTCCACTCCCATGCTCCTAGCCATGTGGATGCTAGAAATGGACAACAATTTGCGCCTGCACATCATACAGCTTTACTCTTCAATGTCTTGGGCAGAGATGACCAGAGGGTGTTCCCCGCAAGAGCATGAGATTCCATGGGTGCTTTCCTTGAGAAACAGTGGAGGATGTTGTCCGGAACAAGACTGAGCTCTGCTCTGTCAAAAATCGTCTTACCAGAGTGGCGTTCCATGTTGACCCCAGGCCCAAACTGTTCTGTGCCCGGGGTTATTTGCTTCTCCCCAAACATGCCCCAGAGACTCTGTGAAGGAGCCCAATGGGCCTGATGGCAGAGGGAAAGCTCAAAGTCACTGTGCTTGGACAAAGCACAGCCTCTGGTCCAATTCCCAAAAAATAATTGCCTGTTTTCTTTTATTCCTTTTGATTGGACAGAAAGCTTTGAATCATAAGAAGGAACAGAATCAGTCAATCATTGGTTTTGTGGAAGTGTAGTGCAGGTGAGCGTCACACTTACCTTACCTTCCTTGATGCAAATGCAATCCACTTCTGCCCTGAAACACTGTCGCCATCTTGGAGCCCTGCCAATTCTTCCATCATTCCTATTAGCCTACCTTAGGGAAGAAAATCTTGTGCAGGGCTTATGTTTCAAGTTTACTTTTAAGTTAAAATGGACGGTGCTCCATTTAACGGACGGTGCTGGAAAATAATCCTTGCGGCACTGTCTGTTTTAACTTAACAGTAAACTTGAAAGCTTATAATCGCGTTCATGTCATCCCTCTTCTCTGCCTATATATTATTTTGTAATTCCATTTAAAGGATGGTTCTCCCAAGCATTGCTTTCAAGCACCGCCCGTTAGATGGATTTACAAAACAATATAAAGGCAGAGGAGAGGGTTAACTTAAATGCACTTGTAAATGTTCAAGTTTATTTTGAATTTTAATATTAAAGGTTACTTGTACCGCACACTATCATCACTGTAGGGGTCCCCTGGTGCTCTGGCGGATCTGAAAAAGGGCGGTGTGAAACAGGGAAGCTGTGGGAGCAGTTAGTAGGGTGCAGTGGCAACAGGAAAGTGATATCTGATATTCCGTTGGCAGCATCAGTTCGGTTTGCTCCGTTCGCTGAGCTTAGGTTCGATTTTCGAGTCTGAGCGATTCCCATGTGATGTTGTGCATTGTTATGTGTTGTTTGTATGTTGTTGCAGTGTGGTGAAGTATATGGGGTTGGCTGTGCAGAGATGTGGTCATCTGAGTTTCTGTAGGAGAAGAATTTGCGGAAGAATGAGGTTTTAGTATTGGGTTAGCAGGGGGGCGTGGCAAGCAGCCATGTGAGGCAGACATGCTCACTTGGGCTCCTGTAGATCCGTCAATGAGAAGCTCTGTGAAATAACTTCCATCAGCCTAAAACAACCGGAATTGCACGTGGAGCAGCAGAGAATGCCAGGGAAGCTGTAAGATGAGAGAAATACCCTGAAACACCTCCCATGGCAGTTTACATCGTGCTGCAGGAACACAGTGAAGGGAGTGTGTAAATAAAGATGGCGGCGGAAGGTCGAGGGATGCAGTGAAGCCCGAAAGCCAGAGAAAGTTGTTTGGAGCTAATAGCATTGTTTCCGGTACAGGGGGTGCAGCTTCTGCCCAGATGTGCCGACCGAGGCACGGAGTGAACTTTGGTAGCCAAGGAACTGCAAGATAGAGGCTACTGCACTGGGAACTGCAGCGTGGCACCAGAGACCAAGACCACCAACCCATGGTGCCGAGTTGCTAGGTTGCGGGCAAAACTCCCAGCAGAACGCTGCGAGGTGGCGCAACAGACATAACAGTACATCAGGAGTGGTCCCGCAGCTCGAGGAGCACACCTGGTGGCCGGCGGCCGACGGGTGGCTGATACGCCACTGCTTTCCAATACGAACGTACTACCTGGATGGTGACTGGGCAGGCGACCTCCTCCCTCGGAAGCTGCAGCAGAGACACCAAATTGAGAGGAGGCTTTGCAAAGACCAGAAGGGTGAAAGATGATCGTCGAATGTGCCGGTAGGGAGTGGGAGGTAAGGAGGCCTGGTGCAAGGACCATTATAGCAATTAGAAGAGAAGTGAGCACCCCACCACCCCTGAAACACTGGTGCAGCACCATATTAACAAAAGTGTATGGCTCGCAGTATTGGTAACGCCGTTATGAACGTGGCTGGAGCCCCCTCCTGGAGGGCTTCGATTTGCATGGGAGCGTACTAGACATGCTCCTGATCTCCGTGTGTGGACTGCAAACAATACAGCAGCTAAGCTGCATTACTGTACTGACGCTGTACTGTGAGCAGATCTGCATTCGCTGGATGCAAAGATTCTGGCATGCTTGAGTGCTCTTTAAAGCAGATTGAAGTAGCAGCTGAGTCTTGACAGTGCTGGGTGTTACTTTAAAGAGTTACTACTACGATAAAGGTTGTCAAATATTGATATAAAGAAAAGCAGCAACTACTGCGGGCAACTGTGCGGCCAAGGGAGGCTGTGGGCAGGACAACTCGAGGGGAGGCGATACGCAATGATCCCCAAACCGACACTACGCAGGAAAACAGGGAGCTAAATTACTGAGAGATGCGCACATACGCAATCTGCTCCAAAGGAGGCATCACCCTCTGGGGAGAAAGATCTTCTCCTCCATAATGATTGACAGGAGTGCGAAACAGGCACGCAATTGGTGGGTTTGACCCCTAACGAGGAGGACCACCACCGGATGTTTGGGGAATATCAGCATTGACAGGGCCCTCAAACGATGCACGTCCAGGTAATGCTTTAAAGAAGAAGAATCTGTAAGCAAGACGCTACCTGGAACAATAGGCATTATAGGGCGGACAGTGGGCAGCATGACCGCACTTAAGCAGGAGCCGCTAGAGCCCTCACGAACATTCCCAATGGAGGGGAGGACTGCACACAGCTAAAAAGGCTTTGGAGGATAAAGTGTGCTTTTCAGGTGAGCCCCAGAACTCTCCCATATTCAGTTATAACATACCCACAAACATCCTACAGGGTGCCAGGCACAAGAGGGCGTTAGCCTCGACGACAACCTATATTGGGCCAGATAACTGTGGAACCTGACGGCTCCCATTGTATGGAGCTGAGAGGCAAGTACAGAGCAACAAAGAAGGCGAGTTTGAGTGTCTTGACACATGTGAGAATAGTATTCTCAATGCACAGGGTGAGGCACAACTCAAGAGGCGAATTCTATACAGTGATAACTCTGCCCATTACAACATGCCACGCCGTGTGGCGATAAGGGCGATAAGGGGCCGGGGCTGCACGAATACGAAGAACTCCCTGATCCTGTAACCCAACAATAAAGGAAACACTGGTGGGCACAGGATAGGGTCGTTCTTTTTGGGACATGGGACGCCAGGGACCACCAACAGAACATTGCAGAAGAATGGTGATCAAAGGTGGAAAGAACAAGCAGAACACACTAGAAACCTTTACGAAGGGTCAAACCAATCACCATGATGAAGATAATGGAAATAAAGACAAAGAATAGGCATCACCCCAGCGAACACGGCAAACGCAGGGAATCAGCAGATCCTAGAAGCCATTGTGATGCTTCAAGCAACGCTCGAAATCAAGGTTGACGCGGTGGGCATCGATGTAGGGCTGCTCCGACAAATTGTCAGAGCCCTTGCAGAATGCACTGGTACCTTGGAAGTGCAAGTAAAAGAAAATACCGAAGTAAGGGGGCAGATGATGAAGGACGTTGACATCCTCTTGCAGAAAGTCAAATTACAAGAAGATAGAGCAGAAGAAGCAGAGGACCAGGGATACGCAGAAATAACTTCAGAATTGTAGGACAGCCGGAAGGAGCGGAAGGATCCGATCCCACCGCCTATGTGAAGAACATGCTGCTTCAAGAAATAGAGGTGGGTGAATTCACACAGGGGTTCACAATTGAAAGAGCGCATCACTTCCTTGTTAGACGGCCACCGCCAGGTGCTCCACTGAGACCTGTGAAACATAAGGTGTTGAACTATAAGGATCAAAAGAAGATTCTGGCCTTTTCCAGGTCAGGAGGGACGATGCAAAGAGCGTCAGCAAACATCTCAGTATACCCTCACTACACGTTTCAGGTTCAGAAGATGAGAGCCCAATATATCACCACGAAGGCCAGACTTATGAAAGCGGGCCTAAAATACATGTTAATATATCCAGCAAAACTGAAAGTGATATACAACGGCAAAGTCCTTATCTTTGAGACGCCGATGGACACGCAAGAATGGATGGATAAGGCTCTGATACCGGAAACAGCAGAACAAAGCCAACGTTCATAGACAAGAGGAAAACGGCCCTGGCAGACTGCCGAAGCAGAATTGACAATGAATAGATAGGCATGAAAGTGCAGAAAAATGCTTAAGCTAGTTAGCAATTGGAAACTATAAGCAATACAGTAGCTATAAGATACGATATAGAAGTAACAGGAGCAATATGGTACATCAGGGAACACTAAGTGCTTGCTCACTGCCCCACCTGAGAAGTAGTTTTAGGGCCACTGTACAGGGCCCGCCCATACGACACCAGTAAACTACTCTAGGGACCAGGTTGAATGGAGAGGAAACGGGCAAGTCCTAGCATGCTTAGGTTTGTAGTTGGGTTGGGAGGTTGGGGGAGGGCTGATGAAGGGGAGCCTGGCACATATGATCAATAGTTTCATCGAACTCCTTCTGATGCTGGCAATAGGCTGACGGATTCATTGATGCCCTGACCATGGATAATGGCAGACACCATCAGAATTATTACATTGAATGTCAGGGGGCTTAATAATTATGTGAAACGTAGAAGAGTGAGCATGTATATTAATATATAATGGTTGTGTTGAGCTATCCCTTGATAGTGCGCCGAAAAATAATGGAATGGCAAGTAGTGATGATTAATCAATTCCTGTTTATTTTTGTGATGTTAGAGCCTTTGTGGATGACACGTGTTTCGGCAGAGCTGCCTTTATCGAATCCAGGCTATATAGATAGCTCATAAGTCACTGCATAATGCATAAAGGTGCTGAAGTTCACAGGGATGAATCCCTCCTGATACAAAGAAGTCCTCCGTATGTCTTCAGCACCTTTATGCATTATGCAGTGACTTATGAGCTATCTATATAGCCTGGATTCGATAAAGGCAGCTCTGCCGAAACACGTGTCATCCACAAAGGCTCTAACATCACAAAAATAAACAGGAATTGATTAATCATCACTACTTGCCATTCCATTATTTTTCGGCGCACTATCAAGGGATAGCTCAACACAACCATTATATATTGTCACAAACGGAGTGGAGGGACTCTAAGTCTCCGTAGTAGCTAAACCTGGTGCGACGCAAGATCTTTAACATCACCTCAACTCTCATGGACAAACCCTTTTAATTTAACGGGGCGCGTAGGTACTGCAGCAGGTGTCATCACAAACAGTCCCTCACCAAGAATGCAATACATGTATATTAATATTAACAAAATAAGGATAGCATTGTTGCAGAAAACGAATCTAGATGCACAAAGTAAGAAAATCCTGGTGGGTGCATGGGGTGGAGTGATGTGGGCTCCACTTATTCGTCATAGACTAGAGGGGTCCTCATTTGGGTGGATCCCGCTATACCATTTATAAAGTGCTGGCCAAAAAAACAAATGATGAGGGCAGAATGGTAATGTTACACGGAATGCTGGAGAACCTGATATTATGTATTGTGAACACCTAAGCCCCGAATCATGATGCCACAGTGTTTTAGATCATTGTATGCAAAGCTGGTGCCATACAGAAATGGGATCCTGATTTGGGGAGGGGACTTTAACTGCACGCTGGACCAACAGTGGACAGATCGGATGAGAAACCCAAATGGCGTTGTCGCGAAGGTGTTACACTCGCTTTTAAAGCATTTTCAGTTACGGGACCTATGGAGGGCTGAACACGGGGAAGGTAGGGGATACTCTCATTACTCAACCCCACATAAGGTGTATACTAGAATCAATTGATGTTTCCTAGCGCAGAACATGGAAGTGACTTCTCAGAGGCAGAATATTTGGCCAGAGTCTTGTCAGACCACTCCCCACTTGTGGTGCGATGGCGAGTGTCCACTCCGAAACCACCCATACCCACATGGACGCTGAGGAGTGAAGCACTGTTGGATAAACTATTTGCTGAGCATATTCGAAAGAGCACAGTTGGGTTTATCAGAGTTAATGAGGGGAGTGTAGAAAAGGTGGGCACAGTCTGGGAGGCGTACAAGGTGGTCATGAGCGGGGAAATGATAGCAGAATCTGGGTGTGTGCAAATACCCATTATTAATGACATTAAGAACATGGAAGAGAAGTCGATGGTATTGGAGAAGGGAGCTAAGACAAACAAAGAGCATGTGGAGGAAGTGATAAAACAGAAGCAGGCATGTTTAGTACAGTGGGACAGGTTGGGGAAGTTTAATTATGCTAAATGCCTGGAGAGGAGACATGCGCAGGGAGACAAACCTGGTAGAATGTTGGTCTGGCTGTACAAACTGCAAGACGCTAGATCCCCCATATTCTCCATCCCAAATGGAGACCGAGATGAGATAAACACACAGGGTGGCATAAACCAGGCGTTCCCTGACTGGCAACGAGCTTGCCTTGGAAGCAAGACAACACAGAGCAACACAGGTTCGATCCCCAGGTCCACGCTTAGAAACCTCTGGGTATTCAGCGCGTTATAAAAAACATATATCATAACATATCATACCACTGTATGCCACACCCCCAATAAGTGAAGAGGAAGACTTGCAAGATGTCCTTGACCTAATCACTCTATCCCACTTAGACGCACTTCAAGAGGAGTCACTGGAGGCACCCATAAACCCAGAGGCGGTCGTAGCCATGATTAGAACATTTCCGATGGGGAAGGCACCAGGTACGGATGGGCTCCTTAGCAAATTTTACAAGGCCTACGCTGATGCTGTAACGGTTTTATAACACAGCACACTCCAGCCAGGGACTTCTTCCACTGACAATGATTGTGGCACACAAAATAAATGCCTTTTATTTTTATTTGAACCCTGGGTTTTTTCTTGAGAAGTCCCCCAACCCGCCTCACACCCACCTTAACAAACACCCTGTGTCGCAATGGACTATGAACCAGGCCGGTGTGCACAAAATAAATATTTATTCAATTTAAGATACAAGGAAAAATCAGAGCAAAATCAAATAATAGGGCAGCAGCCACCACTGTGTGGCAATACAAAATGCATGAATCCCACAATACAGTTACTTCAAACTCCTAACATAATCTACATAAACCTTTAATAGAAAACAGAAGAAAAATCGTTTTTCAGCACTACCTCTGTAACACTTACGCCAAACACCTGCTAACTAAATTCTTTGTGGATGTAAAGTAGTGGCAAGAAGTCAGTATGAAGAGAAAAAATGGAAATTTCAATCCAGTCCACCACCCCAAGATGGGAGACCAGAAACAAAAATGAAAACCTTATTTAGGAGCAAAATGGCATATTCGAATTTTACTGGCTACTTAGTATGCCTGTGCATTAGTTTACAATTGCAAGGGATTGCTAGGACAGAAATTTGTGTGGCGGCACTTTAAGAGACAAGGGGCCTCATTACATGGATGGCGGTAAGGGATTACCGTTACCGGTACCGGTAATACCTTACCGCCTTACTACGAGGTCCCTTCGCGGGTCCCTACCTTAACGGCTGGTTTTACCAGCCGGTGAGGACGGGACCCACAAAGGGAGCTTGGAGGTAATTATGGTACCGCAATTTGTGGTATCCTTGTCAGACATTTCCTGTTGCAGGATACCCATATCCTCTTTTATTTAAATGATATACTGCCTACTATCATTTTCTGACTCCTGGCTCCTCTGCAGCCTCTGCTCGGAAGAGACCAGGTCAGATTGGGCCTTCTTTAATGCCATCAGTTGCCTATTTGCCAGATCTTGGCCTTCAGCACATTTGCCCTGTATGGCTCCCATATATAAATATAAATATGCCGCTACCCTGGCAATCTTGTTGTGCTCATCCTTGGCCTTAGGGGCCATATATAGTTCACTCAGGGCCACCTGATCTATCCATATATCTGACCCTGTTTCAGTGATCTGGGGTGCGATTGCCTGCAACCAGACCGCCTGGTCCTGATGAGCCCGCTCACCTCTCACAAATAGCTTATGTAAGAGGTGTTCTCTGGCTATTTTGATATCTACCAAGGTCGTCATTCTGGAATTTGATTTCCTTCCTGATTTACAGAAGTTTGTATTTGATTTTGCAAAACAGACCGTTTCCTTAGAGTGTTCCCTTTGAGGGGTGTTTTTAAAGTGTAACACGGCGTGGTGATCCAACAGAATTTATATATCCTGTCAGTTAGCACACTGTATTAATCTGCACAAGTGATAGATCTAATCCAGAATCCCCGGCTCGAGCCCCCAATTCTGTCAAGTGACTCCAATCAAGCAATCCCACTAAGTCAATGCCTTGTCTGGGATTGCTCAAGGCAAGCCCTTATTTATATATTTTTATGACAAGTTATAATCTGGATGATAAACCCTTATATAACACCCCTCTCTTTGAATCCCCCTGACCTCACTGAGCCAAGAAGTGGGTTTGTTTTGCAATTTAAAAGATTTATTGAATAATTAAACAATATATATATCACACTTTTATAATAAATTAATATTTGATATCACACTTATGAGTATGATGTTGATCAACAATGGATAATGTTGTACTAGCACACTTATTTTATTACTTAGGAGTTGGTATGGAAAGAACAAGGTAGCTGAGAATACTTTTATGATTTCAAGGAATGCAGTGACGGAAAAATGCAGCACAGGAATAAATTGATATGGGTTCAACAAGAGCTTCTATGTTCACTTTTCCCCTTGTGGCAATTCACTCCCCCCTTATGCAATCTAAGAATCTAAGGAGATGGAAGTAAAGCACACAGTTTTCAGAAATACAATCAAAGACATTTCAGTTTCCGTTCCCCCCAGCAAGCTTATAGCAACAGGGATGATTTTAAACACAGGCAAAAGTACTTTAAATGTGGTATGCAAAGAATGGAAAAATATGCTAAAAATGATTTTAATTCCCTATAAGAGATTCAGGGTGGGTGATAGCTACTTTGTATTAGTTCAGGATCACTTTAGCAATGCTCTATGAATGATTATCAGGTTGCAAACGAATTTCATCAAAGGAAAGCAAGAAGCTGGTATTTTGACAAGTGAAGAAATTTGAGCCAAATCGCAAATCGCGGCACTTTTTCCGAATGCGTCGAGCGTGATTACGGAAAAAGTATAATGAATAGAAAGTCCGGGTTTGTTGCAAAGCCTAGAATCTTAGCTATAGAATGAAAGTTAAATCTCGCTTCTAGCACAAACGGTTCAAGAGATACGGACGATTTAGTGAAGGTAGATTTTCAGAAATGAAATTACAGTTTCAGAATGACAGATGCGCTGTGGAAGGTTTTGGATCAACAGGATGGACACACAATTCTAAGATGCAGTTCTGAACAGGTTAAATTGGATTGAATCAGATTATTTTAGACTAAGAGATTGGTTCTGGCGCAGTTCTAGCTAAGTACTCACACTATAAGTTTGAAATGGGCCGTCAAGGTCTGGTCAGGTTTGCTCTCTCTGGTACTAGATCTGCTCACAGCGATCTGGTCTGGGTCTGGTCTGCGGTTCAGGATCTCTGGTTCTGGTCTGGTCTCTGCTTCTGGCTACAGCTCTGCTTTCTGGGTGTTTCTGGCACAGGGTTCTAGGCCAGAATCAAACAGCTCAGCCCGGCTGTTTGAATATTGGGTTGCAAATGATTTTGAGGCCTGCTGAAAAAGGATTTAGCTGGTGGTTCAGGCCTCTCCGCTTTAAGTTCTGGCTTGGTTCTGGATCTATCTGGAGTTAAGTTCTGGATCTCTGGAGTTAAGTTCTGGATCTCTGGATGTAAAGTCTGGAGTCTAGATGTGAAGTTGTCCGTCAAAATGCTCCACAAGAAAGTGGAAAGTGAATGTCTCGCCTGTCCAAGCAGTCTCTTTTTATGTGTTTTGAAAGTTGGTGTGTGCGTGGGCATAACTAAGCCTGCCCCTCACAACTTATCATTGGCCAGCCTCTCCTCTCTCCCTTGATTGGGGGAAGGAAATGGAGTGTCATCGTGATGAGGTAGTTTATGGTTCAGAGGATCCACCCCTGGTCAATTTACACACAAATCTATTTTTGATCCAAATACATATTTATCTATGTACCATTTTTCTAATATTATATGTCCAGTTAACATATTTTCTGTAGCACCAAACCATCCGATCCCTGTCTTTGTAAGATGTTGTGTTCACTTATGACAGAATTCTGCCCTTTTCATCAAGAACACAACCTCTAAACTTTTCCAGAATTTAAACAAACATGCACAAGGAATACGGGCATCAGATGACAAAGTGTCAGATTTTTAACATACAGACATTCGGAGTAATACCTTATTTTCCACTACTATCCCCAAGAACATACCACAGAGTCCTAACACCTCTTAAAATGTGCACAGAAAAATCACAAGAATAATGATATTAATTATATAATTTTGACAAGTCCGCACTATGAATTATCCATCTTTTTAAAATTATGCTCTGGCCCAGAGGGGTGTGGTTTCCCAAAGCACATGGTGGAATTTCTGGTTGGTCCACTACCTCTAACTCAAGTTGCTCACAGAGGCACTGCCCCTCCCCGTTTCTCTCAAGATGAAGCCATTTACGACCCTCCCTAATGTAACATTTGCATGAGCCAAGGAAGGCTCATTGTTCTGTTTCCCTCCAGTCCTAGGTGCTCCTCCCCTGATTCAATCAGGGAGGTGTCATCTCCTGTTGGTGAGGGCAGGAGAATGCAGGTCAGGCCTGGGAACATTTGTTGAGCAAGTTTCAACTCCCGTCGGGGGTAGTTGTCAGGCAGAATTCAATCTCCTTAAGCCAGGCTTCAGCTAAATGTCACTTTTGTTCCCAGTTTTTCTTCATCCAAATCAAACTTACAATTTTTACACATGCAGCTAGAATGCTGATTCTAAGTTCAAAACTATGACATTTAACAGTTGCAAACTATGTGACACTCAACAGTAGGTCACTCATTTATTTTAAACATTTAGATGTTAGTGGCTTTCAGTCCAATTTAACTTAAGCTGCTGACATCCACAACTCAGCCAGTTTCATTATGAACATTGTTTTGGGCTCTTCATCTTTCCAGATTTTGTATGCACACAAGACTACATTCTGCCAAATGTCTGCTGGTGTTCAGTGAGATTTTTGAATATCTTGCAATGTTTAAAATAGGCATTTTTAGCTTGCATTTCAGAGAAACAAGGGTGATTTCAAAGCGCTTTTTGAGCTAACAGGCACTGCTGTTTTTTCCTTTGGCACACATTCCACTCATGGCACTCCTGGCCCATCACGTTCCTACTGGTGGGTGGCAGGTTAGGCGACCATTTTGGTGTGCGCAAAAACTGCACGGTTTTCCTGGATTCTGGCGCAAATGTGGGCTTTTCCGCCATCTTGGATTTCCTAAACCCACAGCACCAAATGTTGCAGCATAATAGTCCAAACGTGGGTCAGGACACCCAACAGTACAGGCCAAAAATGGGTTGGAGAAGTCTATAGAGTTTTGGAGTAAGTTACCCTTGTCAGTGATGGGCAGAATGGCACTGCTTAAAATGGTGGCTCTGCTGAGACCCATGCATTGTTTCGGGAATGTCCCGTACAATATTCCAAGGACCTTCTTCCGAGACTTGGAAAACATGTGTAGGGGTTTCCTGTTGCTGGAGGGGAGGGGTGGCTTTGAGCATACTACAAAGACCGTATGAACACAGAGGGCTCAGGTTACCAAATTTCGAGATATACTTCCTGGCATTCCAGATGCAACATGTTCTGCAATAGATGGCTGATGACCCTACAGCGGAAACAACACTGTTGCAGCCGGTGGTGAAAAGGAGATACGTTAGAGACCTCTGTAGGGCAATGGTGCGATCAAGATGGGAAGCCTGTGGCAAATCCATGGTGGGGGACCTCAGGAATGAAAGCGGTCTGATGACATTTGCGGAACTGCAGGAAACCATGGGCATACATGAGTGCCAGTTTCTGTTGCATAACCCGGTGATGAGGGTGCTGAGAACTAGGTGGTCGAATAGCAATGATGAGACCATAGAGAGTACAGAAGTCGAGACACTGTTGGCTGTGGCAGAGGGTGGTCACACAATCTCTAGGATCTATGGTCTAAGGTCTAGGAACAAGTTATGCGACCCCCAGTATGCTGATCTGCTCTCTCTTGGCACTGTGAACCTGGCCACTCTCTGTCCTCTCGGCCCAGGTACCTGCTCACCATGCCACCTTCCTGCACTGCCTCCTGGCCACCCCTTGCACTGGGGTCTTGTATCTGTACCCATAAAGTCCCCCACGCCCCCCCCACTTTTCTTCTTTTCTGCACTTATCAGACTTACCCAGTCTGCTGCCATAAACTCAGCACTTGCTGGCTGCACTACCACTGTTTATTGCCTCTATTATCTATTTATTTTTATTTATTATTATTGATCTGTTCTCTGCTACTCTGCACTTTCCATTCTCCCCCTTCCATACACTTTTCCCCTTTCCCGTTCCCATGTACTTGAATGTTCTCAATGTCACTGGGCCTAGTAAGATCGCTGTTGTGTTCTCTCCTGTTCTTTTCCCCAGCCTTGTCGTGCTCTGAAACACTTGTGTACGAGCACGATACAAATAAAATATCATATCATATCATATGAGGTATTAATAGAGAGTAACTCTAGAACAGAACTGAAGTGTAGGGGAAGATGGGAAAGGGAATTGGGGAAGACGTTTGAGGACAGTGAATGGAAAAAGATAACTGTATCATAAGAAAGTATCAAGGAATGCCAGACTACAGCTAATAAAGTTGTATATTACACAAAGAGCATACCTTACACCCACTGTAATTGCAACATTTAGAGGTGTGAATAGACAAGAATGTCCCAGATGCAAGGTAGAAAATGTGGCCCGGGTTCCTGGAGGGAGGAATTACCGGGCCCTCTGAACTCGGAATGGCCCGGTAATTCCCCATTCTGGGAACCCGGACCCGATTTTGGCGGCAGCCATGCCGCCAATAGCCGCATGGCTACCACCAAAATCATAATGAGGCCCACGGTCTGCTCCTAGGTTTTCTGATTGGGACAAGTCTGCGATTGGCTGCCCCTAGTTATTACATGTGTGGATGTTTGGTACACAGAGGGCCGGCCCAAAACCACAAAGGTTGAGTCCTCCAATTTGGATTTGTTTTGCCAACATGTCATTGGATGTTCGGGTGAGAGGGTGCTCCCAGTGTTAGTGCTCAGAAAATGACGCAGACCGTGAGACTTGCAAACCCTTGTAAGTGAAGGAAGGAAGAATTTGCATCCCGACGTGCTGTGAGGCTTGTCCAGCACAATGGCTCTGCGTGCCTCCATGGTTTGGCTGTATCCTTGATGGACACCCATTGGGAAAAGTGTGGATATTTCACGGCTCACTGAGTGGCTTTCTCAATCTGCAGTTTGTTCAAAGGTGCCTCCGCAATGAAAATGAGTCTCTCGGCCAGTCTCTATATTTACTGAAATATTGAGTAGATAAGGGGACAGGGTGCTGCTGGCCCACTGAGGAGGACTGGCACCACTCTCTTTGCTGGGAAGGGTCAGGCCCAGCTGGAACAACTAACACTTGGCCTGTGGGGTTCCTCGTCTGCTGAGCTGGGGAGGTACCATTCTATGTTCTCACCAAGGATTCTTTCTCTATATTAGGGGAGGGGAATGGATTTTGTAAGTGACTTTCCCCTGCCAAGAAACAGCCACTGAGGGTAGCTGAGCAGGGAAGTCTCTCCAAACTCCTCCCTTAAGCTCATCCTTCACTGAATCAGTCCCTGACTTGGTGGCCCTCAGAACCAGGTTGGGGACTTTTCCACCTACATCATAGGAACAAACCCCTTCTCTGAGGTATTTTTAGGGGTTAAATAATGAAGTATAAAAGGCATGCATCTTTTAACCCTAAGAACCTGTACGGAAAACAAAGCGTGCATGTCCTTCTATTTTAGTTCTGCATAAGAAAAAAATAACCTCTTCTTTGGCCGAGAGCATCACACACTTGCCATGAAGCTTTACCTAGCGCCGTCCCTTGGAACATGCCCACATCTCTCTGACTATGCCCCTTCCCAATAAGGGGGCGGGGAGAAAGTGCCCCTAGTACATTTTGCCCATTTCCAGCACTGTTGAGGAACAAGCAAGGTTGACTAATTGCTTCGGCAAAACACCCAGTATCCTACTTGACAAACAAGCATTTTGCACGTGGCTCCAGTGGTGTCCACGACCATAGACAACTTCCTCATAGCACTCAAAGAACTGTCCTGGACGCTCCTGGTAGATGTTTTACCGATACAGAGAAGAATTGTCAATTCATACGTTGCCGACTACATAGAAAATGGAAGGAACCCAAACTACAAAGTAGCTTGTTTCCTAGTCCAGCCCTTCTAGTTCTTTATCAGAACTCTGTGTGCAATGCACTACTTCTCCAGCGGAAGGATTCGCATAGCACAGGATGCGTGCAACGTCGATGATCCCTTGCGCCCTGTAGTTGCCAACTGGTTGCTGCCTTATCAAAAATAAACGTGGCTGAATTGAAAGGTGGCCCCTTGAGGCCAAATATTTTCAGCAGCCGATTGATTGTTACTAATTATCCGCGAGAGGGGTCTTTACACTTTACACTGAGCATAAAATGCAATATTTACTGCAATCGGCGCTGACTAGTGTGGTGTGGCACCCCCCCTGGGAGCATGGTATCTCCCAGGGCTCTTGCTCACCAAATTACAGAAAAGAGATGTTCGGTACTAACCCAGGATGCGTACGATTTGAAAGATCTAGATGTAGTGAATTTGTTTGAACAATTTAAAAGCTAACGGAAGCGCCCTTGGTTTTAAGCTGCAAATGTATGCCAGCACCCTGTCATTTTGGCTGCATAACAATGGTGCTGCGTTCGTTTTCCCTACGGCCGTGCCTGGATCCGCATCCTGCAACACAGGCCGACCCTAGTATATCCTTTCTGAAAAACAGAGCCAGTTTGTAAACGGCAGGGCCTGCTGGATATTGATGCCGGCGTAGGCGATGGGCATTGGTATTCATCATTTGCCCAGTGAAGAGGAACATTCTGAAAGACAGTAAATAAATCATCCTGTCACTTTAAAAGTGAACCCAGGCAACCTGAATATGCTTAGAAAAAAAGACCACAGCCTTCCTCTGCGAGGTCTAGAGCGTGGAGCCGGAGAACATGTTCTTTCAGAGCCATCCAGGCACAGCCGATGAGATGCACAGCATCAAATGGTGGTCTTGGCCCAAGGATGGGAGGGAACTGAAACTGTTTGCTGTGCCATGCAACATTTTGTGTTTTATCCCATTGTTCTATGAGGAAGGGCTGCAGTAATGTTAGCACTGGTTCTGCAGGGGCTTAAGCGGGGGCGATAGCTCCAGGGTTAAGAGCTCTTAGCTGCCACATTGACATTCGAAAGCCCGAATCCCTGCAGACACCGCTTTACCTTCATCCTTCCGAGTTCAATAACTTGAAGACATGTAATTATTTAATTATTTTTTATCGTGCACTTAGTTTATTATAAAAAAAAACTTTAGACACATAAGAAAGAAAAAAAGATAATTATACAAGGAAAAAATTAAGATGCACAGAAAAAAGGTTACCATACAAACAATTCCTAAATACCATTCTTGCTAAGTAAAAGTAACACAGCAAGTTCATCATAGTATGTGTAAAATTTGGGGCATACTTATGCCCAGCTAAAATGTCGTCAATGCTTCCTTCCAAACATTCCATGCTGCAGCCACAATAACAATTCAAGAAACATTCAATTGGATAGTATTGCTAACAACGTTTATTCCAGTGCTTAAAAGCAGACGAAATAAGCAAGAAGCGCTATATAAAAACCTGGTGTGCATTATCATTATTTTCACACAAAATGATATAATCGAACCATTCTATAGCAGAATCCACGAACGGAATTATACCTCTAATAACTGGCCTTGTTATTAACCCGCCCCATATCACTCCTTTCGTTATCCGAGGGAGGATAACGGGCTGCTATCAGCCTTGTGTGGTCACAAGGTTACAGATCGAGCTCAGCTTCCAGTTCTCATCTTTGCAAAGACCCCAAAACCCTTTTAACTAAAATTCTGTATAAAAACATGTGTTATATATTTGTACATTTGTGGTATGGTAATTCTACTGTATACACAAATATACATGTTTAGAATACATATTGCTCCGGAAGTTCAACAAACACTATGATTTCAATAAAAATATGTGCAAACAAATCAGGTTAATCGCACTGCTTGAGGGAAGGCACATTGGCTGATTGCAAGTTGCTTATAGAGGGGTGCGAGAGCCTGGGGCTCATTATCCTGCACCCCCCACTCCCCCCGGAAGAGCCTCGCACAGGTGGCTCTTGCCTCGACAGGCAGTGTTGCTGCAACAATTTTAAAAGTGGAGGTGCTGGCTGGCTGGTGATGTCACTTCACCAAAACCACTGGGGTTGGTAGCTCCCCCTTTCAGCGAAAAAATGTGTCGGGGTAAGACGTCTTTTTAAAAAAGGGCTGCAGTGGTGCCTTTTGTGTAGAGCATGGTCATTTAGTAAGTGCTCAGGCTTTTACCATAGACTTTATTACAGTTCGGCAGTTAAGGGGTTAAAGAAAGCATGTTCTCCATCCAATTGGCCAGTCAACTAAGCATTGGGAAATCTCCAGAAACAGAACCAGAGAGCGGCTGATTGAACATGCCTTTGAGGCAGGGAGCGCATTATTCAATGCAGTACTTGCATGGATTCCTGAAAGAGTCTGTATTTATTAGAAACGTGCATCTTAAAGCACGTTCATATTCTAATCAACAATATTCACAGTCTTTGCTATCTACCCATCTGCCTGAAACAGTGAGCTGCAGCAGTGATATGATAGGTTATTTATAATGTGCTTAATACCCAGAGGTATCTAAGTGCGGACACGGGATCGAACCTGTGGTGCTCTTGCTTCCAAGGCGAGCACGTTGCCCTTGTGCTATCTTCGCGAGGCAATGCCACAACTAGAATATTGTTGCTTGTTATGTTAGGTTATGTTGATTTATACCGCGCAGCGATACCACCCAAGGGCAGTCTGTAAAATAATGACAATCAGAAAACTTTATGTTAAAAAAACAAACAAAAAACACAGAAGAGCCCTTTGCCAGAGCAAATATTGCAACCTGAAAAAATATTTTCACCATAGAGCTATTGGTGCATAACAGGACTGTGCTTTGGGAGAATTCCTTCCAGCACTGGTCAATGAGCCGGCTCTTGCCGGGTCTGAGATCCGGCATCAGATGTCTCCCCGGATCTTGGACCCGGCCTGCTTCAGCCATGACAAGACTTTACGGAGCCCCCAGCTTCTCTGTGCTCGTTTCCTCAGCCGTCACTCGCGCGTTTGTATTTCGTTTTTGCTCAGCCTCTTTACTTACTTCTGGCCTAAAAGGGACACCACGGGAATCAATGCGCCAAGACTATCACTGGGGTGGGGCCATCACTGTTAAAAGCAGGGTTTCTACATGCTGGGCACACTATTGTTTTCCAAATGTGCATCTTACACTTTCATAGAAAAAAACCCTCAAAAAATGCTGCTTAAACTTGCATTCACTAGTTTTCTTTGAAATGTGTTTCTTTTTTTGTCGGATGGCCACACAAATACCCTGCCATTTTTGTGCCCCTTTCTTTGTATTTAATCCCAGGTTATATTCATAAAAATGTTATATGCTTGTCAAACTGCTTATAGCAAATACATGCTTCTGTTGTGCTGACAGCAGTTATTAGTAAATGAAACTGTGGATTCATGGGTGCCAACTTTTGATTTTCCCGACAGGGGTAGGAATACCCCCACCTTCGCCCCGAATATAAGCAAGCGACCCGCCCAACCCATGGCCTGGTGAAAAAACATTTTATAGCACTTGTTTTTTGTATAAGGAATTGCAAAAAGTCATATGATTAACAACCATTCAGCGCCCAGATGTCCCCGGGTTGGGTGCGCTGTACAAATGTCAAAATAAATAAATAAATAAATAAATAGACCCGTTTTTAGTATATAACATGCCTGCAACAGTCTCTCAACCTGCTGAGCTACCCTGGTAGCCTTCTATGGTAGAGCGTGTCTAAGGAGCCCTTAATCTACTAAAAATAACTGCATTACCAAAAGTATTTTGGGTGCACCACTGCCCTGGAAGTGATTTAAAGTTGAATTGATGTACAGCGTGGAGTTTGCAAAGAAGCAGCTTGAAAGAAATTGCACTATTTTTAAACTATTATTTTTAACATTTCCTTTAAGCGGAGTACAACTGCCAGCTCTGCCCCGACCCCTGTGGGGTCTCCCCCTACACAATACTGTGTAATGAAGCAATGCTCTTAGAAAAGTGGCCACAGCATGCCGAGTGTACTGACACATAAAATGGCTGTGGAACGTTGTGTACTAGATGGAAGTAATGATCATGGCTATGTACTGAAATACGTAGGTATTTACCACAGCACCTGTAACATGAATCTCAAAAGGCTATTATTACACTTGGTATTTGAAAGCGGAAGGAGTGATGCACAAAATATTTATCAGTAATCTTCATTACACCAAGTCCTAGTCTTCCTGTTGACACTTAATCCCCCCACCCTATGGTAAACCGGTTGGTATTGAACAGGATGTGGTGTGGGAGGGGTTTGTAGGTCAGATGACAGTGTACAGCGAAACGATTAGTAAACATAGAAGAAGGACCAAGGCAGGCCCATGGTCTTTCTCCTTATGGTAGTTAGGCGGGTCTTTCTCAGTGAGGCGATGCCTCAAGTAAGTTCAGTTGATACGAAAAAGTGTCAATGTTGCAGAAAAGCATGGCACAGTGTTCTCCAGAGTTGCCTATAGGCCAGTCCACCCCTGGCTAAAACGACTAACAGTGGGCAGATGGCCTCCCCCTGCTCTAGAATCAGTGGCAGAGGAAGGCACACACAATACTAAAGATGGAGGAGGCGATAGAGGAATTCTTAGATGGAAAATGAAGCACAGGGGGAGTAAAACATGAGCAGTGACAAAAACATTAAAAACACAGTGACATCAAACAGTACCAGTCCTAATGAACAGAAATATTGCCTGACACACAATGGGCCATTTCACCCTAAATAAACCCTTTTCTTGTTGTGGAGCTGACGACGGAAAACGTCCGCAAAATGGAGGAGGCAGCAGGGTAACCCCTGCGGGGTCATGCCGCCAGGAGCGGGGGCCCTCACCCAGAGGGGTAAAGGACAAAAGGGCGAAGCGGCGCCAAAGCTGAATGGGCCGGAAAGCCCGCGAAGGACAAACAAAAGGAAGGGGGCGGGGCTGTCAGGATATAAGCAGGCGGGACCAGGGACCAGGCATCTCGCTCCTGCACTGGGACCCGGTCGCCGCCACCTGACAAGGACAAGGAATTTCGTTTCGTGTGGTGTGCCTGGAAGATGTTCGGGATGTTCGTGGTCCAGGTTCCTGGTTCCTGGTGCACGAAATGGAGAAGAGGCGTTCGAGGGAATGGAGGGTTCCAGTGCATGCCGAGGTACAGTCCCAGCGTGGAGAGAACGGCGTATGCAAACCGCGCTTTGAAGGTAAAAAGTGGGGCCCTAGATTGCAGGAGTCAGGGTAGTGGGCTTGTGCGGGTACAGGCGCGGGTGAGCGAGGAACCTATGTGCGCAAGGGGTTAAGGCGAGGTGTGCCCGCTGTTGATCCTCGTAAGAGGAAGGAAAAGCATGGCTGACGGTAGGCCTTTAGAGAGGCACGCCGGTGTGGATACCGGGGGCGATTAAGCACGGGATGGGTGTCTCGGGGGTAAGCTGTGATTCGCCCGGGGCCCGTTGTAAATTAATTAGGCAAAGTTATGGACACCTGGAACGCGGGAAGGGGGTTCGTTTACCCCCCTCCGAGGTGCGCAGAGTTCGTGCAAGTAGGCGGCGAGGTCAGAGGAGGGGCAGGCACACAAGATGTTCGTGCATGTTTTAATGGCCTTCACGCAGCACAGCATATCCCAATACGCCAGGGAGTTGGATGGCGGGTAGAAACCGCCGTTGGGGGTGCGCAAACTTAAGGTGTACACGGGATAAGCATGGGGGATAGCTCACCGCCAACGTGCACGCATTGCGAACAAGACGACACGAAGCAGCACAGGTCAACTCCCCGGGCCCGCGCATAGAAACCTCGGGGTATTAAGCACGGGATAATTAGGCAACGAAGGCAGATTCTCGTAGCAGCGCCTCGATGCCCCCGGAGCGCTATAGAAGGTAAATTAAATAAATAAATACGCAAGCCTGCAGTCCATCTAGATGCCCTTTTTACGTGCGGGGTGGGTGAAAGAAATTCGCATAAACCCAGCGGTAATGGTAAAGTTGGGCGTGCAGCACATAAAAGTAAGTTTTATGGCGGCGTTTGAATGTGCTAATCTCTGCACGGATAGCGGGATTGACGGGTTAGAAAGGGCGAACAGCAGCGGCGTTCGGGTGCACGCCAGGTTGGCGGGGGTTTAATGGTTTCGTATGGAGTGCCATAGGAGGCTCAAAGGAGCTAGTAAGAGGAAGGAAACGACGTTGGTATTGGGTTTTGCGGAACAAAGACGGCTCTTTGTTACGGATATCGCTCAAGGGTAGAAGGAAATGTCGTGCATTTAGGGACCTGTCTGCCGCGGCTTGGTGGCGCCACGAGTAACGGTGCGTTGTGGGCGCACACAATCAATGCAGTTACTGGGGTGGGCGCACATTCACAGAGGAACAAGGTGCATTCAAATAAGCAAGCGGGGTGCATAGGCGGGTGTTGAAGGTTGACGGCTTAAGTTATATAACAAAATGGCAGGATAGCACACGTATATACGAAGGTTTAATGGCTCACCTTTCAATGATGAGGAAAATTAATGGTTTAGAACACTGCATTCGTTATGAATGTTATGCATATGAAGGTTTGTAAAACGAGCAGGAGGAATGCGATTGCGCGCCTTGCTAGCAAGGTGCATGGAGTGTGGCCTTTGACCACGGGGTTGTGGTAAATGGAAAGACTATCCATAGGGGGAGCTGGTGAGGAATGCATTGGGTTGCCACATTGCACCTACGGGATCTTTTGACTTTCAAGGGGTGCGAACTGAATCAAGGTTCTGAGCGAGCATTGTATTCCGGGTCCAGGGCGGCACAGATGGCGGTGTACGACGGTAGATGTTAAATGAAGAACGTGGCTTGTTTAAAGGGCGGCAATATAGTATGAAAGGGGGCTCGCGTTACTGGGAAAGAAAGCATTGTGTCTAGAATGGGTTGGTCACGGGCGGCAGTGGTGCGTTGCGAGGTGGGACCAATGTAACGGGAGGTAAGCGCATTACTAGGCAGGAAGGTGGGAGTTTAGGTCAAAACGCGCTGTACTGGGGCTGCCGGGTACGACGGCTCACACCGGCATGCAGAAAGTCCTTTTTAGACGCTTTTATGGGTTTCGCCACCACATTACTTGTCCGCGCCGAAGGTATGGCAATTGGATCGCACTTATATCAATGTGATTGGTCACACTCAAGGGTGGTGGTATGTGGTAGAGTGGCGGCGGCACGGGGAGGCCACTACGGTAACAAGTGCAGTCGAAAAGGCGACTTACATGTCATTTCTTCACCAGGCGATAGGGAGTAGCGGCCAAGGGGCCCGCACGGTGAAGCTGGCGCAGGGTAAACAGTTACATAGGAAAAGACGACCTAAGTGTGTGATTCATAGTTCATGGGGTGGCTGGGCTAGATCTGCGGGTCAGGAAAGAGATGGTTTGGCCGGTTTTACTGATGGTAGGTAAAGGAGCTTGTGGAAGATTGACTGATCGGATTGTTATAGGAATATGAGAGAAAGCGCATGTGTGTTTCATTGATGTCAAAATGATCACAAGCAGCGTAAAGAGTTAGATTGACGTGGTACAGGGCTGCCAATTGTGGAGGGGTTCCTGGTACGAATCCCGGCAGGGACAAACCCAACCTTGCATCTTTCCGAGGTCGATAAATGAGCACCACACACCGTGGGTAATAATAAGCAGCGCTCAAGTAACTGAGGGTTCGTGGTGCTATATAAATGCTAAGTTATGGGGGTCTTGCAGCACGTCTGGGGTAGAGGCGCAGTGGGGATTCCTTAATGGGGAGGGGATTCCTTGGGTGATTTACGGCCTCAGCTCCACTCAATAGGGGAAATGTGTCAGTAGAAGGTCCTTACATTGGTGAGCGGCAAGGGGGCTATTTCATGCACATTTGACTCATGGACCGGGCTAAGGGGACTCCTAAGGGTGTAGGTACGCCAGGTAACACAACCAGGCCTCCAGAATTTCGAGGGCAGTTGTGTGGATTAAGGCCTCTCTGGAACACCTAAGGGACGTGTTCATTGGCCAAAAAGGTGTCCTGAGGTCTGGTAAGCCCGGCCTCTGGAGGCACGGAAGTTTATAAGGGTTGCCGGGTTAACACTGGCAAAACAAGGTTGGGGCTCTCATACACGGAAGGGGCGCAAGTTCAAAGGACCCCCAGGGCGGCCGTAGGTGGACCAGCGGCAATGCCGCGGTTCAATAGACTTCGAAATTAGTTGGGCGGCGGCAAGGCCACAGTATTAATGACCTACGTGTGGGCTCGTTACCGCAGGGGTCGCATGCGTCAGGACAGGGCCTGAAACGGGCAGCAAGGTGAAAGAGCGGAATCTAAGGGCAGTATCAGGTACGCGCCCCATCGAGCGAAGTGGATAGTGGAAGGTACATTGGGGCTAGAACACGTGGGCCACGCTGAGTACAGGAGTGCAAGGAAGGAAGACACGCCGTACGCTGGCTACAAGTTAACTGTCAGGAAGGCCAGTTCTATTTTGAGTCTTGAGATGACTCTGCGTACTGGAGAGTGTGCACAAGTGGGAGATTAGAACACGGATAAACGTGGTTCTTTTACATTGGCGGCTGGCCCAGGGGGCAGCCGGGTTTTCAAAGTTGTGATTGGGGGCCATGAGTCAAGTATCACCACCCCATCAGGCATACAGGGGGGTACATCGTTAAACATTGGGAAGGGGGTTTGTTGTTGACCTGGGCATCAGCTGCGGGGAGGCAGGCTGCTGGGGCTATGGCAAGAGACCTTTGGCCGGCGGAAGGAAGGGAAAGGTCCCATCCGCAGATGATTAAGTAAGGGGAAATGGGCCGGACAGGACAACGGAACGGGGAACCTCCCATTTTTAAGTATCGGTCGACTATATCAAGGAGGAAGCCCAAGCAACTCGTAGGGAGTAGGGGTCAGGGGAATTGGGCGAACACGATAAGAAATATGGAAGGGTAGAGCCTTCCTTTAAAGGAAAGGGAGGGATAAGAGTGAGAGGAGGGGCAATGGAGGCAAAGGGGTTCGGGAAGTCACGCAGGAGTAATGCAGCCCGACCTCACCCGCCAGGAATGGCGCTCTCCCAACAGGGTAACTCCTGCAAGGGCAGGCAGAACAAGGGTAAATGGGTTGGGGGCTTTGGTGAATAAAAGTGGTGAGGAACCGATTGCCCCAGAGCAGGCCCGTCCTGGTTAAGGCTGAACGAGATGGAAAGGTGACGGGTGGCAGGGGCTGGAGTACCCCGGAGCAGGCCCACCCTGGTTAAGGTGGAGCGAGATGGGAAGGTGGTAGGGGCAGAGGTGTCCCGGAGCAGGCCCGCCCTGGTTAAGGTGGAACAAGGTGGAAAAGTGGCAGGGGCAGAAGGGTCCCGGAGCAGGCCCACCCTGAATAAGGTGGAGCAAGATGGAAAGGGGGTAGGGGCAGAGGTGTCCCCGAGCAGGCATGGCCGGAAGACATCAAGAAAGTGGGGAGATGGTCTTCTGGATGTTACAAACGATATATCAGGCTCGCAAAATATAAGTTAACCAAGCCGTTCCCTCCTTTTATCGTTTCACAGCAGCAAAAGGAAGGAGGAAACGTACCGTGTAGGTAGTAGGGGCACTCATTCATCCCAAAGGCTAAGGCGAGCCGGACGCAGCAGCGGGTGGCGCTGACGGCCGGCGAGTTCAAGAGCGAGTGGCGCAGGGTGCCAGGGACGAAGTGGGCTCAGCTAGAGGGGCAACTAGGGAAATTGCTGAGTGAGCGGCAGAAGCCAGAGGTGTGGGTAATACGCTTGGGAGGGAACGACCTGAGCAACCTGAGGAGGAGTGTCCCGTGGGGGCCATTACAGGCTCATTGAGGAAATCACAGCACAGGGGGGCGAAACTGAAAGTAGATGGTCGGAAGGTATTCCCCGGGCGCAAGGGAGGCATGTAGCAGTTAAAAAAGCAAGGAGGAAGCTGAATGGGGCCGTTGCAAATTCTGCAGGGGCAGGGTGTTACATCAGAGCAGGCTGGGCTGGATGGATGAGGAAACACCCATGTACTTCCTAACGGACGGAGTATACGCGTCCATGAAGGGAATGGAGCTCTTTTCTGGGCATTTCTACCAGATTACTGGAATTATGAGAAGGAGACAGGAAGGAGGGGAGCCACAGTGGGCGAGAACCCACTCAGTGGCGTGGCGGTGTTTGGGCAACCAAGCACAAATGAGAGACTCCGGACGAGCCAGAAGGAAACAGAATGGGTCTTCGCTCTTCTGGACCAGCGCCTCTTGGGGGCCTAAACGGCGGGGGCGTCTGGTAGGAACAAACAAGGCTCAGCTTCCCCCCCAAAACAAACGGCGCTCTCCCCACCCACGGACCCCTGCACGGGCAGGATAGGAACAGGTACAATGGGTCGGGGGAGTTGGGGGCCTACTATACCAAGTATAGGGGGAAGCAAAGGGAAATCCGGCAAGCAAGCGCCACCCGCACAGAATGAGGTCACTATTGTGTACAAATACTTCTGTTGTCATGGAAATAAAACTGCGGCCAATTTTGCCAATTGAACTCTTGTGTCATGCCAATTCATGGGGGTTAAAAACATTGTGTGCATGCGCAAAGATAATTGGGAGTAAAGGCAAATGGACGGCTGCAGGGGTTATGGAGCTGACGACGGAAAACGTCCGCAAAATGGAGGAGGCAGCAGGGTAACCCCTGCGGGGTCATGCCGCCAGGAGCGTGGGCCCTCACCCAGAGGGGTAAAGGACAAAAGGGCGAAGCGGCGCCAAAGCTGAATGGGCCGGAAAGCCCGCGAAGGACAAACAAAAGGAAGGGGGCGGGGCTGTCAGGATATAAGCAGGCGGGACCAGGGACCAGGCATCTCGCTCCTGCACTGGGACCCGGTCGCCGCCACCTGACAAGGACAAGGAATTTCGTTTCCACCCACCCACCCACGAAATACAAGGAGGAGGACACCTGGGTTTTGCTGTCGCAGGGCACCCAGGTCAGAGGAGGACGAGTTGGCGGTGTTTGGGCAACCAAGC
Organism: Ambystoma mexicanum; assembly: GCF_040938575.1. Lineage (NCBI taxonomy): Eukaryota > Metazoa > Chordata > Amphibia > Caudata > Ambystomatidae > Ambystoma > Ambystoma mexicanum. Next base: position 830,152,753 of record NC_090939.1, read on the forward strand.
ACAAATGAGAGACTCCGGACGAGCCAGAAGGAAACAGAATGGGTCTTCGCTCTTCTGGACCAGCGCCTCTTGGGGGCCTAAACGGCGGGGGCGTCTGGTAGGAACAAACAAGGCTCAGCTTCCCCCCCAAAACAAACGGCGCTCTCCCCACCCACGGACCCCTGCACGGGCAGGATAGGAACAGGTACAATGGGTCGGGGGAGTTGGGGGCCTACTATACCAAGTATAGGGGGAAGCAAAGGGAAATCCGGCAAGCAAGCGCCACCCGCACAGAATGAGGTCACTATTGTGTACAAATACTTCTGTTGTCATGGAAATAAAACTGCAGCCAATTTTGCCAATTGAACTCTTGTGTCATGCCAATTCATGGGGGTTAAAAACATTGTGTGCATGCGCAAAGATAATTGGGAGTAAAGGCAAATGGACGGCTGCAGGGGTTATGAGGCCTCTGCTAGATTTATCTCTTTTCCCCATCCCCGATATTAGTAAAGAGAAAGGAACAGCAGCTCTCCACTTTCTCCACGTGTTGGTGCTAGGCGGAAACAGCACTGCCCATGCACACGTTTTAGCCCAAGGCGAGTGCATGGTGGCGTAAGCCGTGCAACTGTTAGGCCCAATTTATTTACATTTCTTTAAGCACTTAAGCTGTCCTCACCTCACTCCCTTCCCCTCCCCGGTAGCTAAACTGACAGTAACAGGGTCCCATTTGAAAAGGTGCGTGGTGCAAAAACAGGCAGTATTGTACCACCAAAACCCAAAATGTAAAGGTACTCTAAAAAAAAAAGGTTGGACATGAAAAAAGGTGGCACAGAATTCAAAAAAGGTGTCACAGTGAGGAGACACTGTAGCGATGATTATTAATTTGTTCATAAGCCTAAAACAACATGGTTGCCAAGAAGTTCAGAACCTGTTATTTGCTACTGCAGGGATTATTTCAAAATGCCCTGGGCGTGTCTATATTAGGCGAGACTATCTCCAGATGGCAAAACAGCACGTAGAACCCCTCAGCTAAACAAGCCATGATGGTTCATGCTGCCCCAAGTGTATGCAAGCATACAGAGAGTACTTTAGCCTGCGAATAATAATTGAAATCTGTTTTCGTTTTTTTTATATTTTGATTACTAATTGCTTGAAGACATCAAACCACACGTCAGAAAATACATTTTTAAAATGGCCGATTATAAAGGTTGTTGAGAGGAATGAGAGCTGAACACAGCTCTGATGGCCTCCTGCTCCCAGAGGTGAACACTCTTAACCCCTTCAAGAGTAACTTCTAACACAGGGGTCTGCAACCTTTGGCCCTCCACATTTTCCGGACTACAATTCCCATCAGCCCTATCCAGGATAGTTGATGGGGAGGGATTTGGTGAGTTGTAGTCCAAAACATCTGGAAGGCCACAGGTTGCTGATCCCAGGTCCAGCAGATGAATTATATAGAGGCGTAGCAGAGCATCAACCCACCCACATACGTCACAATGCTACAAAGTGACAATCACATTGCACCATAGAACAGCACACAAAGCTCATTGATGCTCCAAGCATGCCTGTTGTTGTTTCCATTTACACTGTTACAAAGCAAAAACATTAGCAAAGAGCTATTTTTGGCTTTTCTATGGGGTGTCTCTAACTTGTCACTCTACTGCAGTTGCCAAGAAAAATGATGTGCTTTAGCCTATATTTGATCACATTTTAATAGTTTAGTCTTGGTTGCCCTTGGCTCCCCTACTCTAACTCTAAACCCAGACCATCCATGAGCCCAGATTGTACTGTATGTAGCTGAGAACTGCTGCCGAACGTCCATTAGTGATTTGATAGTAAACCATTAGCGACAGTGATGTTTTTACATAACAAAAGGGAGGTTGATTAAAGTAGGTCAGGCGTGCATGCCCAACTTTGCTGTTAAAGCTGTCAGAGACAGTGACGATTGTGAGGAATTTGACCATCTGCACGGGGAGAGTGCGCTCGTCTGAGCTTTTTATATTTTTCAATAATGAAAAGGAATAATGGGATACCAACCTTTGAGCACTGTGGTGCCATTCCAAACACTGTCCATCTGCTTCCTGCACAAAATGCATAGTCACATATACTAAGGGAAAACACAGCCTACAGACACCATCTTCCCCTGTCATATTCAGCTAGAACTTGACAGCCCTGGGTACATCAAAGCATCTCAAGGAGGGGGAAGGCACACCTTCCTCCAGCATGGGCAGCCTAATTTAAATATCAAAGCCCCCATGGCTCTGATTTCCTTGTCCTCTGGCTTGCGTCAGTGCATACCAATGAGAGATAATTGAAGCAAGCCTGAAGGGGCTTGGTTCCTGGAATAGACAACAGGAAAGGTGGTGCTAACACCACTCCATTTGGCTTTAAAAGAGGGCTGAACCCCTAACTTAGCAGCATTTGGACCCGAGCTGAAGGTACAGTCTACCTTACATCTTCCGCCAGTGAAGGAAGGCTGGTGGTTCCAAGAGGGAAGCACAATCTCTCCCCTAAACATCTCCCAGGCCCATCCAGCAGCTCCAGAACCGGTACTCAGCCAGCACACAGCGTTCACTGCTAGGTTCTGACAGCAAGCTTCCTAGGTGGAAAGTGCCAGAGAGTCTCTGGACAAAGGATAAGGCTGTTGCCTGCTAACAACCTCATGAGGTTTGGGCTGTCTGCCTCCAGCGTCCATCCTTTTAAGGACAATTTTGAGACAGTCGAGTCTTCGAACTGCATCCAGCTGCACCGCTGACTGTTGTCACGCCGCAGTCACCAGAGCCATCCGAGGCACCTCAACCAGCATTCCAGATCCGGCGAACCAGCACAGAGACAACGATTTTTGCCAAAGCTTCCGCACTGGACAGCCGACAGATGTCCGTCCAGCCTCGCTTGCCAAACTGCATGCCACCTGCTACCCGAAGCTCTCTCACGCCACTAACTCTGTCTCACGGGCTGCAAAGCGCCCTAGAACCACCTCGATGCTGTCGAATACCAAGAACTTCTTCAGCACCAGGTACATTGTGGTTCTGCTCCCCTGGTCCTTCCCTGAAGCCCCTAGAGACAGTTGCGACCCTTTGCCCTTTTGGTGTTGAAACCAAATAACCTTGAACAGTAAGACTGATTGCTTTACCAACTACCATCCTGTCAGTATCCAGAGGGAATCCCTTTCCTTTTTTGGAGTGCCAAGTCATTTTGTACTGCAAAAATGACTATGCACTGACTTTGAACAGATTTTGCACAGCAAAAATACACTTTGCACAGTTCCATGAATCAGGGTTTGTGTCGACAGTACAAAGTCACTTTTCAGCAGTGCAAAGTCACTTTAAACTGTGCAAGAAATTCCATGAATCGGGCCATCTATGCATTCTGCCGATGTAAAATGTTTGAATTAGTGAACCCATTAAAATGTGGCAGAGGTGGGCAGATTGAATGCTGGGAAACATTTGGTTGCTGGGTCACCCAATAGATGATGCGTTCACCTAGGGGATGATGCTCACTGCAGGTTCGAACCCAAGTCCCTAGTCTATCAGAGGTACAGCAGTTAGGCATTCAACCCTGCTCCCACCACTGTTGTAGAAAGCAGCAAGCAGCTGAGTGCCTAAGTGCTTGAAAGGATGCTTACATCGTATTCTCCTCACACTCACAGTGTGCATGTTGTCAGGACCAGCACATGAATGAGTGGGTGCACCCATCCCTGTTGAATGGTAAGGGGCAACCCATTTGTGAAATGTTCATTAGCATCTCAAAAGACTGTGTGTGGTCAATATCAAAGATATATTGGGGCCAAACCAACACCAAGAACCTTGGTCGATGTGGGAAATTCATCTGATTTTTAAAAAAAGAGATACATTCAGAACTTGCTTCGATACGCGTTGCTGGACCTCTCCTGAGTGTCACAAAGGCACATCCACATCTGGAGACAAGGAAACTGTACCTCAACTCACACACCTCCCACAGAAACTGCACAACTGACACACCAACATTAGCAGCAACATCAATAAAATGCCCGAAATAAGTTATCAAGTAAGAAATACACTAGCCTTCAGGATCTACAAGACTACTAAGACCTACAACAGCCACACCTTCATTGGCGCACAGCTCTTTAACAACTGTGCCGAATAATGTGATATCCCGATAACCCACAGCCAGTACAAGATCATGATGTTATAGCGAATAGGCAAGGGCATAATGGTGCACCAGATAGTGCCTCAGACGAGGTAGATGGCTGAAAGGTTAGTGGAGGGGAGAAAGCATAGATGACATAAACCAATGGTAGAAGCAAGAACACCCTAGTGGGATGTGCATGCTCACAAGACAGCTGTGAATGCATATGCCAACCTAGGGTCATACCTGGGAGCGTATCCTTATGGACATCAGCTGGTAGAAATTGCATGTTGAAACAGTTTATAATCATTGCATCAAATTAAATAGCATTGAATGCCTTACCATCGAAGAAAAGCATCAAATGCATTTTATTTCTTCATTTATTTTAATGGGGTTGTCCCCCACAACCCCCCTTTTTAACCTTTAAAACCCGTTATAATTCAAATAAACCCTTTACCTTAAAACAAGGTAGTTAATCAGGCTGGCCATGGGAGGGGGACGGTTTGGCCCTACCCCTTCTGGAGAATCATTGTGTACTCTTACTGTCATATGTGAAGGGTCAGAAATGTGAGGCAGACACATTTTAGAGGGGTTTTCAAACAAGGAAATTTTATTAAACAAAAGTCTGAAATCCAACCCCTATCTTGCCCTACTCCTACAGGGGTTCCCTGCCTAAGCCAACTAAGGAAAAACACTCTAACATAACATGACATTTCTGGCCCTTACACCTATACAATAACATAAACAAATCAAAGGTATATCGCAACTTCTAAATGAAACATTTGTATGTGTAACACCTTAGAATGTAATGTTCTTAACATGGGTGAACTCTCCTTCCCTGGGTTTTCAAGTCAAAGTCAGGTTCAACACAATGTATTAAGGAAAATCCAAGGCTCAAATAGAATTCCATGACAGTACCTGGTAAAGGTTATTTAGATAAAATGTAACATCTAGCATTTCACAGTTCAACCCAGAGAAGATCCTTCTCCTCCTGGAGATATAGTTCAAGATATTCTTTAACCATGACTATACTGTTCCTCTTGCAATGCCATGTAAAAGTATAACTTCTTGACTCAAAAGGTATGACAGTGCCTCCTCGTGAGCACCATGAAGCACTTCAATCTCCTTAGGAAAATGTCACAGTTCTCCCTCTGTGGCACCATGAACTTCTTCAGCTTCCTCAAATTAAGGTCACAGTGCTTCCTCCTCTGTGTCACGAAACACTTCAGCTTCCTCAGAAAATGATCACAGTGCTACCTCCTTGGCAACCTGAAACATAAGGTTTTGTTTCACAGCACGTTTCTCTTGCCACCATGAAACATAACGTTATTTTCTCACAGTGGTTTCCCTTGAACCCATGGATCATAAAGGTATTTGCTGATAGTGCTTTTCTCCTGGCACCATGAAAGACTACACCTGTGTGATTCACTTCCAGTGTTTTACTTCCACTTCTGTCTGGTCCACTCTCCTGCCAGACCTAACTACTTCAAGTGTGTACCACACACTCTTCTGCATTTAAGCTCAACAACTTCTTCCAATTTAAACAGCTTTTGACATTTCTGTTCAACGTTATAATGAAGACAAGAATTTCACCAATGTCCTTTCAGTTCAGCCGGACAAGTGATGTCTTTACCTCCTTTTAAACACCACCTTCCTTCTAGGACTACTTTTAAATAGTCGTATCTTATGATCAGCCACCGACCAAGTATCACAGAGAAAATTATTTACAAATTGAAAGGTAAATGTTCTACATATGAGAAGATCTGGAATGTGTTTAATGATTTCTTTTAGGTTAGTTCTTGAATTGTCTTGAGTGTTTATATTTTTAATTATTTTTTATGTACTTTCTGTATTTGGTTTTGGATAATATTGCTGTTGCTGATATGTTGTATATATTATATATAATATAAATAAATAATTAAAAAAAAAAAAAAGTATCTTTCTATTCCACCTCTATTACTTTTGACCATGTAAGTTCTTGACCAATACCTGTATCTTCCACACCATAGTCGCTTGTATACACGCTTCACCTTTAACAATGTTATAGCAGCCCCCTTCTCTCTAGTAGTAATGGTTATTCTCCAAAGTAACAGTTATTTAATTCTCTTTTGGCTGAGGGCACACCTGGTTCGCCTCTTGGCTTACGGTAATGTTTGTTCGGTCTTTCTTGCTCACTTTATAGAGGTTTAATGTATGGATAACAAGATCTTTCACCTCCCTGAGCCCTGTCTCCTCCCAGGTGATACTCCCACAGTACACTACACCCAATGTTAGGATCAGGAAGCGTCTGCCTTTCTTGGCCACCTAGGAGAAGGCTTTAGGCAGGGGTAAAGTCAGGGATCCATTGGATTCATCACAGAGATCCCAACTAAATATGACAGGGCGGACTGTGCCTGTAGGCTGTGTCCACCCAGAGTACAAAGGTCTATGCATTTGTCATGCTTTGAGCATAGGAACATGTGTATGGATTAGCCACACACATTTTCAGGTGGTTGATCTGCCATCATTCAATTTAATTAAGCATTTCAAAAAAGCCCAGGCGAGTGCACACCCATCGTGTGGATGGTCGAATTCCTCACACATGTAACTCTAGATGTGGCCAAAGCTTCTCCTCAATCTCTTTACCTCCTTCTTGGACAAACATATCTCATCCTTTGGATTTCATTACCACCACTTCGCTGATGACGCACAGACCTTTTTCTATTTTCTCTCCTTCCCCCCTGCCCACTTTCCCACGGCTTCTAAGGCTAACCTCACTTTCCCCTCTCACATCGCCATCCCTCTTGACCTCCTCACTCCCCGATGCAATACTTGCAAACTTCGAATCCTCTTTGAAAGAGATCTAAGACTCTATGAGTTCATCACAGCAGCCCCACTGCTGCCAGGATTAACCATCTCAATATAAGAAAAAAACAGCTCCCATCTCACTCACCACTCTACCAAACCATAATCTCTGCCCTTGTAATCAGAAAAAAGCGGATGAATGCTCAGGCCTACTCCTTAGTTTTCTCCTTTACTCCATCCCTCCCCTAAACAAAGTTCTTAACTTTGCTACACATATTGTCAACAACCTATGACGGTATCCCTCCATATCGCGCCTTGAAGCACTTGTGCATAGGCACGCTATAAATGCTAGATCATATCTCTACAAACCAAAAACACACGGAATGGCTCTCCATACAAAATTGTTCCATCTTTAAATTTGTACTCTGCATCTATACATTTATCCATGGTCTTCCCTCCCCCCCCCACTATCTTTCTAACTGTACCTCGCCCTACTCTCCCTCTAAAACTCTGCCACCCTCCTGAAACCTTTCGGTTCCCAGCCTCCTTGCTCCTCCTCCTATTTGCGCTTCCTCTCTCCACACACCCGCCTCCACTAGAACGCTCTTACACCAGACATTGGAGCCAGCACATCAGTAGAATTGTTTCACATAAGACAGGGATCTTCTCATCCCCCAACTGACCCTCTCAAATGGACCCTAGTCTATCCCCACTGCACATGTCTGACGTGCATGTTCTAAATGAAAATATGTACATAGATCACACGTCAAGGCAATAGGATAAACTATTTATGCTTTGTCCTAGCATCTGCCCCTGGTCAATATCTAATACTACCCCTACACCAACTGGGCTACTCTAATTTAAACATCCATTCTCTATTGTGAAGTCACTCTATCAAGGGATTGCCTCTGTTATCTGTATTGCTTCCTTTTGTATTCATTTACATTTCAAATGACATTCAAATTGGATGTTCAAAAACTACTAACACAAATGACAGGTGATTCAAAAAAATGCTAGATACACCACATGCTATGTGTTGGCATCATGAGCCAGGCTACTGAAAGAAATATGATCAAATGCTAAGGTACAGTACACATAAACCTTTTCCGTTTTTCCAAGGTACTCACACCAATTACCCATCAGTTGTCTACACACTGAACTAATATGCCTGGTATTGCTTTCAAATCCCCTGGTATTGCCAGGCATTGGTATTAACACACCAGGTGCTCATGCTACTGCCATATGCCATGCATGATTTGTCAGGTACTTGAACAATATGTTATGTTTTCCATCATATTCCGAGCAGTTCACACCACAGACACCATTTTGCTCATGGCACCATTTGCCAGGATTTGCCTTCTGTTGGGAAGTTCCAGACACAATAATAATAATAATTTAGCATTTATATAGTGCTACGAATCCACAGGTATCTGAGCGCTGCTTATTATTACCCATGGTGCGTGGGTTTCATTTGTTAACCTCAGATGATTGATAGGGTGAGCATGGCCCTGTTGGGATTCAAAGCTGCGTCATCAGGCTCTGCACAGATATCAAAGGGAGCGCTCCACTCGCTGTGCTCACTGTGCTATCGGACCAGCGCAGGTGAGTAGGTACTGCCATCCTCTGCCCAGCACAGGTAAGTAGGTATTGCCATCCTCTGCCCAGGTACTCAAGCTGCTCCCAAGAATTCCCATCAAAGTTGCAGTCTCTGTCATCATTGCCAGATATAAGCATCCAAATCTTTTTTTCATTTCCTTGAATTGTTTATTTTTCCTTGCAGACGGTTACAGGAGGAGGCAGGCAGAGGAAATCTCCAAGTGTATTAACACAGAGCATCATAAACAATGGGTTTTACTAGAGCGTGCATTTTAAAGACACATACAAATTAACATAATGACTGCAATCACAATAATTGTGTTCATCAACTTGTAAATCATAATTAACAAAGCTCTCAGGTCCTCGCAAATATTTGCTAGGAACTTTCTTTCGGGTGAATACCTTTTTCTAGACTGGCTATTGGATTAGGCCATTCTCGAGCTAACCTTACTATAGAATATTGATTGTCAGAAATAGAAATACATTGTTGCCTTCTTTGTTTTACCACATGTACCATACACGAGGAGAAACTACACTTATTCCTTTTAGAGGTATGCATGGATGCTGAAGGCATTTTAAATATTATCCTAAATAATTGTGGATATTTTCTAGTGAACCAATAATTACATTTAATTGAATAAGTGCAAAGCGGTACCCATTTTGACATATGGCACAGCAATAGCTCCCGTTTCTCCAAGCATTCCTTGGAGGTTGTTGAAAGGGTTGTTTTGGAGAGTTTTGCTTTGTCTCGGTAGGATAGCTCAGGGGTAACGTGCTCACCTTACAAGCAAAACGATACTGAGTAACACAGTCTCGATCCCCTAGTCCGCGCTTATAAATAACCAGTTACAATAATAATGTTCTAAATCCTGGGTTTCCGGCTTCTATTATACATTACAAACTGTGCCATTCATCGTTGCAGATTGGAAATCACTCTCTCTTTTTAGCAAGTGTGTGCTGGCAGAATAAGACACACTGAGCCTCATTATGACTCTGTCGCTAGCTGCTGCCGGAGTCTTTTATTTTCCAGCACCAGCCAATAAGGACTTAGAGGGGCATTACAGTTGCGACGGTCCCAGTAATTCCCCATTGCTGGGCGCCGGAAAATATTACTTCCCATTCCCATTTAAGTCCCATTGGACTCAATGGGAATGGGGAGGATGGATGCCCCAGCAACCGCTCGCAGAACTCGTAGTTTGCCGGGACGGAAACACTGTTTGAGTTGATACATTAAGATGTATAAAGATGAATAAAGATAAGAATTTGAGGTGGTGGCTTGTGTACTGTGTAAAAATTCTAACAAGGTACCAGCAGCCGAAAGTAAAACACACAAAAGCGAGAGGCTCCAGCTTCCCATCCATGGCAGTCAAACATTGGAGCTCCCTCCCTCCAGCTCTGAGAGAGGAGCCCTCCGACTGGGTTTACCGGAAATCCCAGAAAACCTGGTAGTTTGCCTAAACATCCCTACAATCACTACGCAGTTCAGCATGGCCTCTCCCTACCATCGGTTTGTTGTCTATGCTCTTCTATGTATCACCTGCAAGTAACTGGTTTTCAATGTAACATCGCCTCGATGCCTACAGGTTGCTGCATGCTATATGAATGAAATAAATAAATAAAAGGTTAAACTCACCCAGTGACCTTCTTGTAGTAAACTCTGTTGCAGTAAGTCGTGAGTGAAGATTGGATTAGTACTATTGAGGAGTGCAACAAATACAATCTGTTCCAGCATGTGGTTAAGGATGTGAAAGCTTGAAATACTATTCTTAGTTTTTTGAGGAATTTCCTGAATGCTAGGATGAGAACCCTAGTGAGTGGCAAAAATCTCGAAAGTCGAAGTGATCAATTTTGAGATATTTGGGCCACATTTTTTGTTTCTTTTCTCTATGAGAAAACCCAATGTTAAAAGCTGTTAAAAATACAATTAAAACAAGGGGCCTCATCAAAAGTTGGGCGGTAGGCCCGGCGCATTTAGCGCTGGGGCTATTAGCCCTACCGCCAAATCCCCCGGCGCTAATAGCACCAGATCACAGGTTTGGCAGAACGGTTGGTTCCCATTCCCCATTGGACCCATTCGGGAATTCCTCATTCCCCATTGGGCCCAATAGGGAATTTTCACGGTATTACCGCCGGCGGATTTCCCCCCGGCGGTAATAGTGCTGAAAATCGGCAAAATTTGCGGCGGATTTGCCCCCTGCTCAGAGTTGGGGGGAAATCAGCTGCATGATCTGGCAGACCCTTAAGTGTGGCAGTAATAGCGCTACTGCCGCATTTAAGGGTGACCGCCAAACTCGTGATGAGGCCCAAGATGTTTTAAAAATATTTAGCCACCCATGAAGAGTTCTGAAATGTTCCATAAAGGAGTCCATATTTGCGATGGCAGCCTTTCAAAATGTTGCCGGAAAGGGTTCAAATGTTATTGGGAAATAGCTGTCTGTATCATGGAATCCTTGAAAGCTTGAGATTTGTCGGTTTTGGGTTGAAAATGCTATGCAAGAAACGGCGCTTCCTATGGACAAAGACATTTTCCTGGAGCAAAGGACATTTGTGATAATTTGCATAGCCACATTACACTGCCCAGCTGACTCTGAACTGGAGGTGAATTTCCAGTGTTGGCTACTGGATGGTGCAAGTATCAACCGGCACAGTATAAATGCTTTATAGCGTAGCATTACTTGACTCACTTCTTTCTGTGTTATTGTACAACACACTATATATGATTACATAATGTCTGTTTGTGCATAGGGGAATGGGCACGTGCAGAGCCCCAAATGCACAGACATTCTTACCTTGAGGCCCAGTGTCCCCTCTCAACTCCTCCTACTCTAAAGGTATATGAGATTCCACAGTTTTCGAGGACTCTCACACAATCTAAGACGATTTAGTATTTTCAGAAAGAGAATCAGGATGATCCCCAATGGAGTGACAGATGTCACAGACATTTCACTCTTGCATTCGAATCCTGAGGCTGTCTTAAATGAGTATATATGGTTCGTGGTTTCAAACACTTTAATATTAGTGTTAATATTGTGAAAATTAAATGAGTACCAAGCACATTTCATCTGACTATGTTAGTGATTCAAGCACACACACAATCTATCACAGACATCTTTATCAAATGTAAAGATCTGTGGCCCTTCTAATAATAATAATAATAATTTTGCATTTATATAGCACTACGAACCCTCAGGCATATGAGCGCTCCCACGGTGTGTGATGCTCATTTATTGACCTAAGAAGGATGAAAGGCTCAGTTTGGCCCTGCCGGGATTCGAACGTTAGCAGGCTCTGCACAGATGTCAAAGCAAGTGCTAATGTTACAAAAAGCTTCTTTGATTTCAAGCACCATTCAGGAACCCTACTTGGTAGGTGTTTCCCCTTCCCTTTCATCACAGGGGTATTTCAACAGAGCAGAACATCACTGTGCCAGACTCTCCATCTTGGAATAGATAACCTTATATCAGAAAATATGTATTATGGTCATTCTAGGTATTGATAGTGTGCTTTGCTCAGTAAGACAAGTGTAACGTTCTTTATTAAGGATACAATTAATACTGGAAGTGATCATTAGAACTGGACATCGTAACAATTTTAAAAAGAGCTATCTTACAATGTTAGTAAAATTAAATAAATTGCTTTTTTAATAGCTCCTTTCTTGGAATGGGGCCACAAACAGATTAGCTACACTAACCTGATGTTTTGTGAGGTGTGAATGCTTCACCCCATTAGTTGTACCACTGATTATGACCGTTACAAGAATCCCTCAAACACGAAGAGTGAAATGATGGCGGCTCCCGCCAACTCACTTGTCATACTATTTATGAAGGCTCAAAGGATCTCCTGGACTTATAGCTGGGTTCACCTCTTTGTTCCCTGCCCATACACTTAATGAACAAAGTGAAGAATGTAAATTATCTGGCAACATTGCATGAACCACTATGTTTTTATGGTACAACATAGGCTAGACTCCTCAGTGAACAAGTTATGAAGGAACAGTCACTTGCTCTGGGTGCACAAGAAATTCTTTCTTGCTGACTGGGTATGCCAGCTCCCTATGATAACAATTCCTCCTTTATTCTAAATTGTCTTCGTCTGGAAAAGGAAGTTCAGCTGTCACTGGGTATGTTGTAACCCTGTACTAATGCTTGGATGAATCAAAATGTTCTCCAATGCAATCTGCAATCGTTGATTTGCCTGGGCAGGACTTAAGTGATCAATTTGAAACCCTGTTGTGGGTCAATTCACAATAGGTCAGCCCCTTGCATCCTCTTGGCAAAACTAGCATTGGATAGACACCATTCTTAGCCCTCAATTTAATTCTTCTAGCACTTATCATGCTATATGATAATATCATCAAGGAGGTTATAAGCCACTCAGGCCCACTAAAACATTTCTTACCCATGTTGTTTCTTTTGCAATTACCTTTAACAATAACAAGCCATCCTTCTCATTGGTTGATATGGTACAATCATTTTTGAAAACCAACACAGGTGAGTACACTTGCACACCAATTTGAATGTCATTTAGTTAGGTTAAACAGAAAGTTAATCTTTAGTAAATAATTCGAGGTGCGGGGGAGAAAGACACAGCCCTGGTACCTAGGCTGGTCATACACAAAAAACAAAGAAGAAATCCAATGTGGATAGACACGTCCCCTGCACACTTTCTAGACGGCCAAGATAGGCCTTTTGAACATTTTTTGTAAATTTTTTGAAATACAATATTTATAACTTTCAATCAATTCTGTAAAAAATGTCCATAAATGATTCAGTTGAAACTTTCTGTTTTATAAAAAACGATTTTTGCTTTTTTATTTGTCTTTTGGTGAGCCCAACGCGTTTTGAGTATAAAAAACTCTTCATCAGGGGCGGCATTTTTCAACAAATTAAAGTCTACAAAAGAAAATACATATATACTTCAATTAGTTTGAACTTAAAGCAGTTTTAACACAATTTTGAAAAACATCATATCAAACTTTTAGATCAATTTTAACAGATAAATTGTTTTCAAGGCAGTCAGCCAAGTCTATAGGGCAACATCCCATTTTTCAGTCCTCATTTTAAATCCATCTCCCACAGAGCTAAAAGCTATAGGATTTCGTCAAAAACCAACAATCAAGGTTGATATGCAAATTACCTAAGTCTAGTATGGGCGTATAGTTTCTTATTAAATTTTGAATGTGGGGTATTGTGCCTTATGTATCCATAGTTGTGGTACCCAAAATTGGAGAACGAGGTATAATATCTTAAGCAACTGTGAGTATAGTGAGTATAGGGAAAAACAGGCTAGGAAAGGTGGGTCAAATTGTAGCATTCAGAATAGAAGAAAAGTAAATAATGTGCAACCATTTTACCCAGGCACATATATTATGCTCATGGAATGATCCAAGATTAGCAGAGCTTATCCAGGTGTCGAACGGACACTTTGTAGTGCATCTCATGGAAAGAAGACTTTGGTGAAGCCTTGATGGGTATGGATATCTAAATGGGATAATGGTATAACCAAGCGGTTATTAAATTAGCTGAGCGGAATAATAAGTGCAAACGAGAGGGTCCAGCATCTAACTCAAAAGGAACTTACAAGTTCAGTATCCATCTGTATCCAGGAGTACGATCGGGAGCCGCACCAGAGTGAAGTATTCACTCGGCGTTCCTGTTTATATACTGAAAAGGGGCTGTGAGGTCATCGCGCGCAAGCGCGGGCAACATCACGAAAAACGTGACGTAACCCGTGCACGCGCGCCAAGACGTAAACAAACCAAGTAAATACGTTTTAGGGGACGGGGTTGGATTTGAGTCATAAAAGAATTATGAGTGATAAGGATGGTAATGAAGTTGAACAGTATTTGTAAAGACTAGGTGATGTAAATCACGATCAGAAGGTATGTAAAAAAGAAAGAGTTAGGCACATAACGAACAATTAAAAGCGATGTTATTAGTCCCATAAATTATTGGGTGTGCTTTCTGGTGTTTGAAAAATTTTTTGGTCTGGCAAGGGAATTATCAGAATACATACAGTTGAGATAAATCTAGAAAATGTCATTTACATTTCAATTTAAAAACAGAATATGTACACAAATCTCGAGATGCCAACAGTATAGATATCCTAAGTATACAGACTAGTACAAGTCGGAATAATTTATGTTTAGAAAGTGGGGTAGCATATAATACACAATATCAGTCTCAAATTTCACAATATTAGTCCCAAATTTCAATTGTTGTGAGTTTACATGACATGAGTAAACTGTACATTTATATTACAAAAGCAGGTACAGGGGATCCCTTGTCTAGACACACAGGTGCTAAAAGTGTATAAAGTTTTAAGGAATGTCAGGCCAAATCTTGATTTTTGATATTTGAGCTCTTATCGTGGAATGAGATGTTTGGGCTCAAAGTATTACAGGGATAATTTACAAGAACGGTCCTAAATAGTAATCTTCATTGATTCCAAGTGGAGTCATGGAATCAAGTTTGTTTATCCAAAAAAGTTCTCTTTGGGCCAGAAGTTTTGGAAGGTCCCCAACCTCTACTTAGGGGTCATAGGACTTCGAGTACCACAAATCTCATCTGTGATACATTGTGTTTTTTGTCTCGGAAGTGTCTGTACACGGGGGATTTTCAATTTTTTGTCCTCACACAGGATTTGTGCTCTGTCCACCTGTCCTTAACCTTTCTGTTTGTTTTGCCTATGTAGTACATACCACATGGGCAGCGGATTGCATAGATTGCATTCTTTGTATCACATGTAGCAAAGTTCCTTAGCATTATTTTTTTGCCGTTGTGTGGGTGTCTAATATTGTCACCTTTGATCACTTTGTTACAATGTTGGCAATGTAGACAGGCGAAAGTGCCTGTTTTTTGTTTGCTGAGGGTCATCTGAGTTGTCTGTTTGGGTTTCTCTGCTTTTATCAAATGGTCTCTCAAGTTTCTGCCTCTTTTATAGGCCATCATAGGTGGGTCCGGGAACAATTCAGATAGTGTACTGTCGGATTTGATAAGGTCCCAATTTTTGTGTATTATTCTTTTGATCTGGAAGCTTTGACACAAGTATCTTAGTGTGTGGATTAGTCCTTTGTCTTTTCTTTTTGGGTTTCCTTCCAATAGTGTATTTCTGGCTTGAGTTTCCGTGCGTGCTATGGCACTATCCACAACCTCCGAAGGAAAACCTCTATCCAAGAATCTTTTCTTCATTGTGCTGTATTCATTATGCAGTGTGTCTGCCTCTGACGTAATTCTCTTTACTCTTAGTAACTGGCTGTACGGTAGGTTGTCTTTCAGATGTTTCGGATGATGGCCTGTGTGATGAAGACAATTGTTCACGTCCGTAGGTTTTCTGTATATCTTGGTTTTCACAGAGAAGCCTGTGATTTCCACCGTGACATCTAGAAAATTCACATGTGGCTTGCCGATTTCGATGGTAAATCCGATTTTTGGGTTACAGCTGTTAAGGAAATTCCAAAAGTTTAGCAATTCTGTTTCGGTGCCACTCCATATTCCGAAAATGTCATCGATGTATCTCTGCCAGCATTTGATATTATCATTCCAGAGTATATTATCAAGTACAAAGGTCTTTTCATAGTGGTACATGAAGATGTTTGCATAAGATGGGGCCACTGAGGACCCCATTGATGTTCCGGAGATCTGAAGATAATATTGATCATTATGTCTAAAGTAATTGTTGTAAAGGATGATGTTCAATAGTTCCAATGCGAAACTTTTTTGAATGTTTACTCGTCCATGATTTAGTAAAAACCATTCCAGTGCTTCAATGCCTTCTGAGTGTGGGATGGAAGTATATAGACTGTTGACATCCATAGTAAAAAGAATCAGGTTGTCCTCTGTAAGGTGTTGAGCTTGTAGAATTTTCAAAAAGTGCGTGGTGTCCTTGAGGTATGTTGGAGTGGCTTGTACTAATGGTTGAAGTGCTGCATCAAGGTATATAGCAAGTGGTTGGAAGATGCTATTTGTTCCTGCGACAATTGGGCGAAATGGCGGGTCTTGTAGGTTTTTATGTATCTTGGGTAAGCCATAGAATACTGGGGTTATTGGGTATTTTTGTGTCAAAAATTCTGCTGTTTTCTCCGATATCCAATCCATTGTTAATGCTTTCTCAATCGTTGTTTTAATCATGTTGGAAAAAAATCATGTTGCCACCAAAGAAACAAAATATCCAGAAACACCAACTAAGACTCATTAAGCAACTTGCTGAAGACAGTAGTCTCACTCTAAAACAAGCCGACAAAGGAGTCGCGTTAGTCCTCATGGACACAACCCTTTATGATGCTGGCTGTGGCAAACTTTTGAATGACACTCGAACCTACACACTACTTGACAGCGATCCAATTATGGGGATTTCCAACATGATTAAAACAACGATTGAGAAAGCATTAACAATGGATTGGATATCGGAGAAAACAGCAGAATCTTTGACACAAAAATACCCAATAACCCCAGTTTTCTATGGCTTACCCAAGATACATAAAAACCTACAAGACCCGCCATTTCACCCAATTGTCGCAGGAACAAATAGCATCTTCCAACCACTTGCTATATACCTTGATGCAGCTCTTCAACCATTAGTACAAGCCACTCCAACATACCTCAAGGACACCACGCACTTTTTGAAAATTCTAAAAGCTCAACACCTTACAGAGGACAACCTGATTCTTTTTACTATGGATGTCAACAGTCTATATACTTCCATCCCACACTCAGAAGGCATTGAAGCACTGGAATGGTTTTTACTAAATCATGGACGGGTAAACATTCAAAAAATGTTTGCATTGGAACTATTGAACATCATCCTTTACAACAATTACTTTAGACATAATGGTCAATATTATCTTCAGATCTCCGGAACATCAATGGGGTCCTCAGTGGCCCCATCTTATGCAAAAATCTTCATGTACCACTATGAAAAGACCTTTGTATTTGATAATATACTCTGGAATGATAAAATCAAATGCTGGCAGAGATACATCGACGACATTTTCGGGATATGGAGTGGCACCAAAACAGAATTGCTAAACTTTTGGAATTTCCTTAACATCTGTAACCCAAAAATCGGATTTACCATAGAAATCGCCAAGCCACATGTGAATTTTCTAGATGTCACGGTGGAAATCACAGGCTCCTCTGTGAAAACCAAGATATACAGAAAACCTACAGACGTGAACAGTTGTCTTCAGCACACAAGCCATGATCCGAAACATCTAAAAGACAACCTACCGTACAGCCAGTTACTAAGAGTAAAGAGAATTACGTCAGAGGCAGACACGCTGCATAATGAATACAGCACAATGAAGAAAAGATTCTTGGATAGAGGTTTTCCTTCGGAGGTTGTGGATAGTGCCATAGCACGCACGGAAACTCAAGCCAGAAATACACTATTGGAAGGAAACCCAAAAAGAAAAGACAAAGGACTAATCCACACACTAAGATACTCATGTCAAAGCTTCCAGATCAAAAGAATAATACACAAAAATTGGGACCTTATCAAATCCGACAGTACCCTATCTGAATTGTTCCCGGACCCACCTATGATGGCCTATAAAAGAGGCAGAAACTTGAGAGACCATTTGATAAAAGCAGAGAAACCCACACAGACAACTCAGATGACCCTTAGCAAACAAAAAACAGGCACTTTCGCCTGTCTACATTGCCAACATTGTAACAACGTGATCAAAGGTGACAATATTAGACACCCACACAACGCCAAAAAAATAATGCTAAGGAACTTTGCTACATGTGATACAAAGAATGCAATCTATGCAATCCGCTGCCCATGTGGTATGTACTACGTAGGCAAAACAAACAGAAAGGTTAAGGACAGGTGGACAGAGCACAAATCCTGTGTGAGGACAAAAAATTGCAAATCCCCCGTGTACAGACACTTCCGAGACAAAAAACACAATGTATCACAGATGATATTTGTGCTACTCGAAGTCCTACAACCCCTAAGTAGAGGTGGGGACCTTCCAAAACTTCTGGCCCAAAGAGAACTTTTTTGGATAAACAAACTTGATTCCATGACTCCACTTGGAATCAATGAAGATTACTATTTAGGAACGTTCTTGTAAATTATCCCTGTAATACTTTGAGCCCAAACATCTCATTCCACGATAAGAGCTCAAATATCAAAAATCAAGATTTGGCCTGACATTCCTTAAAACTTTATACACTTTTAGCACCTGTTTGTCTAGACAAGGGATCACCTGTACCTGTTTTTGTAATATAAATGTACAGTTTACTCATGTCATGTAAACTCACAACAATTGAAATTTGGGACTAATATTGTGAAATTTGGGACTGATATTGTGTATTATATGCTACCCCACTTTCTAAACATAAATTATTCCGATATGTACTAGTCTGTATTCTTAGGATATCTATACTGTTGGCATCTCAAGATTTGTGTACATATTCTGTTTTTAAATTGAAATGTAAATGACATTTTCTAGATTTATCTAAACTGTCTGTATTCTGATAATTCCCTTGCCAGACCAAAATTTTTTTCGAACACCAGAAAGCACACCCAATAATTTATGGGACTAATAACATCGCTTTTAATTGTTCGTTATGTGCCTAACTCTTTCTTTTTTACATACCTTCTGATCGTGATTTACATCACCTAGTCTTTACAAATACTGTTCAACTTCATTACCATCCTTATCACTCATAATTCTTTTATGACTCAAATCCAACCCGGTCCCCTAAAACGTATTTACTTGGTTTGTTTACGTCTTGGCGCGCGTGCACGGGTTACGTCACGTTTTTCGTGACGTTGCCCGCGCTTGCGCGCGATGACCTCACAGCCCCTTTCAGTATATAAAGAGGGACGCCGAGTGAATGCTTCACTCTGGTGCGGCTCCCGATCATACTCGGACTACTCCTGGATACAGATGGATACTGAACTTGTAAGTTCTTTTTGAGTTAGATGCTGGACCCTCTCGTTTGCACTTATTATTCCGCTCAGCTAATTTAATAACCGCTTGGTTATACCATTATCCCATTTAGATATCCATACCCATCAAGGCATCACCAAAGTCTTCTTTCCATGAGATGCACTACAAAGTGTCCATTCGACACCTGGATAAGCTCTGCTAATCTTGGATCATTCCATGAGCATAATATATGTGCCTGGGTAAGATGGTTGCCCATTTTTTACTTTTCTTCTATTCTGAATGCTACAATTTGACCCACCTTTCCTAGCCTGTTTTTCCCTATACTCACTATACTCACAGTTGCTTAAGATATTATACCTCGTTCTTCAATTTTGGGTACCACAACTATGGATACAGAAGGCACAATACCCCACATTCGAAATTTAATAAGAAACTATACGCCCATACTAGACTTAGGTAATTTGCATATCAACCTTGATTGTTGGTTTTTGACGAAATCCTATAGCTTTTAGCTCTGTGGGAGATGGATTTAAAATGAGGACTGAAAAATGGGATGTTGCCCTATAGACTTGGCTGACTGCCTTGCAAACAATTTATCTGTTAAAATTGATCTAAAAGTTTGATATGATGTTTTTCAAAATTGTGTTAAAACTGCTTTAAGTTCAAACTAATTGAAGTATATATGTATTTTCTTTTGTAGACTTTAATTTGTTGAAAAATGCCGCCCCTGATGAAGAGTTGTTTATACTCGAAATGCGTTGGGCTCACCAAAAGACAAATAAAAAGCAAAAATAGTTTTTTATAAAACAGAAAGTTTCAACTGAATCATTTATGGACATTTTTTACAGAATTGATTGAAAGTTATCAATATTGTATTTCAAAAAATTTACAAAAAATTTACAAAAGGCCTATCTTGGCCGTCTACAAAGTGTGCAGGGGACGTGGCTATCCACAATCATTTTTGAACCCATCTGGTAGTTTGCAGCAGCCTGTGACAAGTGATAAGGACAATGGGGCTTGCTGTTCTTCATCCCTTAGGAATACCAGTTGTCAGGATCAAGGGGTTTCATTGCCTGCCTCTCTTATGTCAACAAACAGCACGTTGAATTCTTTTTTTTTTAAATTGTAATAATTTTTATTGTTCAAGAAACTAATAATGATACATATGTTAGCAAGTCACAGACTTTGAGTGGAGCAGGTAACCATAAAGGCTGAACAGAGTAAACTATTTTTTTTTCTCCCAACAAGCAGGAATATGAACTTTATACAAGACATTCATTAGTCGAATTAACTAACTGTATCTATTAATATAGGAGTAGGAGATATTGCTAATTGAACATGGATTATATATAAAACAAGTCTGCAAAGAGTAACTAATATGGAAAAAAAATAATAGAAATATGGGGAAACGTACTGGGAGACAAACAGGGGACATACAAGAAACCGATGGGAACAGGGTGAGGGGAGGGAGGATGGGTATAATAAATTATTTCATAAAACTGATCTTTCCATTTCTGTAATAATGTAAAACTGGCATTTGAATATACATATAGTCATCTAGTTAGTGAAGTAAACATGAGAAAATAAGTTCAAGAACCATAGGCAGTTGCATTAAAACAGTTAAGATAAAATGTGAAAAAGTACCATTTAGTATTGTATTTAGGAATTGTATTTAGGTTCTTAGCCATGCACATTTCCAATTTATGAGTGTGACAAATAGTGCTCCACCATGCTTTAGTAGAGAGCAATCGAAAGTCTTTCCAGTTAGCTGTGATGCATTTTAAGGCTATACATATAAATACATTGTATAATCTGCTAGAGTCTGGTGGAATATATGTTGTAATGGCCAAACTTGCTAAAAATATATTCACAGAAGAAAATGGAACATCAACAGAGAAGATACGCTTAATGAGCTTCCAGATATCATGCCAAAATTTGACAATATATGAACATTCAAAGAACATATGCATATATGTAGCAGGAGATAAGCCACATGACCAACATTTAGCATCATAATTTGGGTTAGCTTTAGCTAATTTAGCCGGAGTAATAAATGCTCTATGAATAAAGAAGTAGTAGTGTTGTGTAATGCTTGCTGAGACCGATAATGGTTTAATTTTAGAAAACAGGTGGAGCCATATCTGATCTTCAAACATATATCTTAAGTCAAATTCTCACTTCAAACGAATTGGGCATACATGAAATGTTGAGGTGAGCATATTATATATTTTTGAGGCTCTAACTTCACCGGTCATGGTTAGCTGTAGTAGTCTGACGGCGTCTGGAGAAAGAATCTCGTGGGAAAGTGACCAAGAGCATCAAGACAGGAGTTGATTAATTTATTGTAAAACTGAAAGTCAGTCTTGGGTATGGTAAATATGGTAGAGAATTGATGGAAGGAGAGAATAGAAGGACCATCTATAATATGTCGGATGAATCTGATTCCTTTTTTGATCCATGCTTTGCGATTAAGGATTTTTTAATTTATTACTATATTCTTATTATGCCATATTAAAGGGTAAAGGTACTTATTGGGAGTTTTAGTATGGGGGAAGAGAAAGGTTTGTAGGGCTAAAACGGATGCTTTGATAGATTCTAAGATGTTCTTTGAGGTATGGTTAAATATGTATATATAATCAGTAATATTGTGTGGATGAACTGTGTGTTTTTCTAATGTACACCATGTAGCGGTATCAGCGAATTCGGGATCTGTAAACCATTGGCGAGACTGTTTTATGAGAAATGCAGAGTGATATAGCTTAAAGTCAGGGAATTTGACACCTCCCATTTCATAAGGAGCTTTAAGTTTAGTAAGCGCTATTCTCTTGCTTTTTCCTATTCCCCAAAGAAAATGTAATAATATGGAATATATAGATTTGAAAATGGAAAGGGATAGTGGAACGGAGAGAAGCTGAAGATAATATAGTACAATAGAGGTTAGCATAATTTTAATTGTATCCAAACGCCCCCACCAGGAGAGGTAAAGGCGGACCATCTGAATGTAAGGTCCTTAAGAGTATCCTTTAACGTTTTAGTGTTGAGCTTGATGGTTTCTTGAATTGTATGGGCAAAACGAAGTCCTAAATATTTGATGGAACCAATGCACTATTTGAGACCAAAATGTTGATGTTGTCCTTGAGGCAGTAGGGATTTAAGGGAATAATATCTGATTTTTGTCTGTTTAGTTTATATCCTGATACATGACCAAACTGAGATAGTACATCTAAGAGGTTTGGAATATGAATGACAATGATATTACCTCCTCAGAGATCAATAAAGCTATTCACAGCCTTTGTAAAGGCAAAGCACCCGGCCCAGATGGACTATCCACCGAATTCTACACCAATTTATCCCAAGTATTAATTCCAAAACTCAAAACACTTTTTTCATACTTTATATCACAAAAATCTTCCTCTGGTTCTTTCTCAGTAGCTTTACTTATAATTTTCCCTAAACCTGACAAAGACCCTTCCCTCCCCAGTAACTATCGACCCATTTCCCTAATCAACATAGAAAGCAACATTTTTGCTAAAATACTAGCTAACATAATTGAATCCTCACTCCCAAATCTGGTTAAAGCGGATCAAACTGGCTATGTAAAAGGACGTAATATATCCTCTAATGCTAGACCTCTACTTAATGCCATTAACCTAGCAGCTAAAGACAAAAAAGATCATCAAGGCTATGCTGCCATTGCATTAGACGCTGAGAAAGCTTTTGATCATGTAGATTGGAATTTTATATTTCAAACCCTACGCTGGCACGGTTGCAGTGAAAGATTTATCTCATTTGTCAAACTCCTCTATTCAGCCCCCAAATCTGCTATCTATTTAAATGGACAAACATCCTCATTCTTTCCCTTGCTCAGAGGAACGCGGCAGGACTGCCCTTTCTCACCATTATTATATATTCTTTCACTTGAACCCTTGCTGGAATTAATAAGATCCAACAAGAATATCCCGGGAATTCAAGCTGGTGCCTCAAGCACGTTGAATTCTAATAGTGGGAATTTCCCTGCAGTGGAAGCTCAGCCAGAATAAATCTCTCACAGAAAATTAAAGTTGCCCCAATCTGTAAGAAGGGAAAAAAAAGAAACCAACTATCTTAAAATGCAGCTCGTTGAATCTGAAATATTTGCGGAATTGTTTTGGATATTTTAAAATTTCAGCTAACTCACTTCGTGTCATCCCTGACAAAATCATCAATGGGTAGTCCAAGAAAACCTGTAAAAAACAAATAAGGACATGTGCTTTAACTTTGATGCAACAGAGCCTGCTCCTACCTCTGTAACAAACTCTATGATAGTATCCAAGAATATTTGTTGCTTGGATCGAGAGCTAGTGGCTACTGCTAATGAGCATTCTGAGGTGCCAATGCCAAGTGTTACACAAATGGAAAGGGCATGTGTTGTGAGAAATCATGTTACTGCCTGTACCGTTCATTGAGTTAAAATGTGCCTTTAGGCAGAATGAAACCGGGACTCAGGGGTCTCAGCAGGATGTCTAAATGGAGAACTCAATGAGCCACCACTGTGACATATAATTTCCAAGCAATGGGCTTGTGTTGGGTCTTCATGCTATTTTTGGGGAAGTGCAATACTGCTCTCTTAATCGTGTAAGAGTTTTTAATGTCTTGCACCCTATTCTGTCCTTGAGATCTATTACCACTTCCGATATAGATAAGGTGAGTTTAAAGACATGAAGTATGTGGATTCAGTAATTTAGCATCTTAACTCCAGGGTTGCGTATAATAAGCTGATTTCTGTATTGGCACCATTCTTGCCTGTAGCCTATGATATCTTTCCTGTTGAGTGAATTTAAGTGTGCTTGAAATTCTCAGCTGCAGGCACTCATTTTGATCTAAAATTGGACCAACAAAAGGTGGCGATGGAGAATGATAGCTCCCAAGTAGACCTAAACCCGGAATTTGATTGGTCTTGGCTCCAACCAGCTCTCCAAATAAATTCATCAGAGTGACCAGTCTTTGGCTTTATTGATACCACTCTTCTATCATGGAATTCCAGTTAGATTTTGGGAGATCAAATTTCATATGCCCATGTCAGGGATGATGATAATAGTTTGCTTCAGGAGGTATGGTTTCTGGAACCTCCATTTGTGTATGGGTATACTATGTACTTTAGGAAGGCGTGGAAATGTGCTAAGGGGCACTCTGCGGGCAGGTTGATAATTGCTAATGGTAATGCTTTGATTTCACAGATAAATGCTTGTGATTGTGCCTCGGAGGCAGTAAAGGCAGCCAGCCTCTCTTCGCAAGAGGACCTCTCTTTGGTGAGTATCTTTTTGAACGCTGCTAAGTATGAAGATCAAATTGTTAACTC
This sequence comes from Ambystoma mexicanum, assembly GCF_040938575.1. Taxonomy (NCBI): domain Eukaryota; kingdom Metazoa; phylum Chordata; class Amphibia; order Caudata; family Ambystomatidae; genus Ambystoma; species Ambystoma mexicanum. Next base: position 830,177,460 of record NC_090939.1, read on the forward strand.
ACTCATGGTGACGTGGTTGGTGAAGGGCCCATCTGAAAGGATAATTGTTGCTGGTTATTTAAATTGTAGATGTCTAGATCTCTTTAAATTGGATCCAAATTTACTAATTAAACCTCATGTGGATTCTCCAGCTGCCATATTTAATTGGAAGAATGTTGATCTTCGTGGCCTTAGATGGTTGGAATTTTTGAGTGTATGCAATTTGGTCATGCTGAGTGAGAAATTGTCTGGTTATGCACCCAGCCAGCCTACCTAGTCAAAGGGCCATTCTAATTCCACAATAGATTATTTTTGTGTGTAATTTCATTTGTATAAGTTGTGGACCCACTTAAAAATAGTGGCAACCATGAAATGCGATCACTTCAGTCTGATTTTGAAATGTAAGGTCCAGAGTGAGATTACTATAGTCTCTCCAGCATTAGGTTGTTACTCACTAAATTATTCCAAGTAACAGAGTGAAGTGGGCATTCCGTAATATAAATGAGTTGAATGAAGACAAATTGAGGCATTCAGAATCACTTATTAGTACTCAAACTGAGTTCTTATTATTGGCATTCAAATGCAGCAGTGTAAAATGAGGAAGGATCTGTGCATCTTATTGAGAGAGCGACATATTACCTGTTATATGCAAAATAAGCTGAAAATAAGGGAAGCCTAAACACATTGGCTGTGGCATTATAAATATACATTGTTAATACAAATAAATCAGTTAATACTTCAGAATTTAAGAGATATTTATTTTATTTCTTTGTTTATTTTAAACTGGAGCCCAGAGGCATCAGGGTGCACATGAACACGTAGGACAACAAAAAGAAAACGGGGTGAAGCAGGCCAGAGAGGAAAAGGAGGGATAATGCAAAGAGAAAGGTTTGAATCTGAGCGTAACGATACAGGGAGATATCTCCCCAGACATGTGGATTTCTTGAAGGAGGAGCGGGCTACAAGATTGGTGTTGGCAGCTCTAAGAAAGGGTAGAGAATCGTACCACGGAAAGGCTGACCTAAGGTACCTTTGAGATTTCCCAAAGAGCCTCTTGTGAAGTAAGGTTGCTGCTTTTAATTGACATCTGGCCATGACAGGTAACCAGTGTAATGCCTGCCGGTGGATTGAGATATGACATCTGCGTGGGACTTTCTTTACAATCCGCACCGCATCATTTTGAATCATTTGTAAGCGCGTGATGCTCTTTTTGTCGGCCCTTACTAGCAGCACATTACAATAGTCTAATCTTGAAAGAATTGTGGGCCGAGCGATAGTAGCTGAGTTGTCTTCATTCAGGAATGGCCGGATGTTCCTGAGAAGCTTTAGAGGGTACAAGCAATTTTTGACGACTAGGTTCACGTGAGATTCTGCGCTTAGCGTGCAATCAGTTTGCACCGCGAGTGTTTTAATGTTCTCCTTGATAGAGATGCAGCACTCCTGGATGGCGAAAGACTGATAGCAGCTGGGGAGACTGTCCCTTGCTTGTGAAGAGCTGAAGATAAGGAGCTCAGTCTTTCCCCCATTGAGGGACATCCAATTTCACGTCATCCAAGAATCTACTTGGTTATAAATGTTTTGTAGGAATAACGTGTCAGCAGTACATTACATATAGTAAAAAACAATTATTAACATGCATAAACAAATTGAAAAATGGTGGGTAATGTTATGACATGCACATAGCTGGAGAAGGTTACTCGGGTGCATGGATTTTCCGATTTATAGTCAGAATAGAGGCTCGGCCTTAAAGCAAATAGTGAGACTGCAAGTCCTCCATGCTATAGCACAAATGAAAAAGATAAGTCAAAGATATGGCCATTTATCTTCATTACCCAATATTAATTACTAAAAACTGAACGCTGTACCCAGCATTATTTATGGTTTACAGGTCTAAGAAATAAAAAATTGAATTATTTTTTAGAAGGATTGATCTGGAGAACCTTAATAAAACACAGTCCTTATTTTTCGGTGGCCCTGTTTCAGCATGAGTTAAGCTTTATTACTTGGAAATTGCTCATATTCTGGATGAAATTGTCCCTTTAACACAACTTTATACGCTTGCCTTTATCACATTTGTAAAAGAAAACTTTTGTCTCCGATGTTAATTGTCATATCATCACTTCATCTTGTGAAGGAAACAGTACTTATCCAGCTGTTCCTCCTAAAGAGAAGATTATGGTAACAGAACGGTGTCATAATAAGCTTTTAATATCTACAAATACTGTATTTGAGGAATGTACTCATTTTTAGAGACATTTTTGTTTGCCATTATATATACGTACAGATTCATGCTATAAATATAGATATGTATTCATAAGGTTTTGCTTTCATCTTGTATTTGCGCTGGAAGTTATGGGCCCCATGAGTAATTTGAATAAAGAACAACATATGTTCTGTCTCTGGAAGTAAGCAAGACAGATGGGGACAGCAAAGCATCTTACGCTTCATGTATAGAGACATGGTATATTACATTTCAAGATTTTGGGCGTTTTGTACATAACTCATGCTTTATCACTTTTAAAGCCTTTTGGGGAAGAAGTACCCAGATTTCATTGATTATCACCATGACTGAGTTTGTACTTAAATTAGACAAAATGTTAGTAGAGAAACTTTTATGTTTTTTACTGATCTAACTGGATTTCCTCTACTTCTGGTTGTGTCTGCATTCAATTAATTGATTTGATAATTGTCATTTTATAATTGGCAATTATGTTGACATTTTCGACCCGATTCCTAGAATTCAGGGCAGAAAAGGCTCAAGAAACAATTGTGCGGCATGTGTATTCATGGATTTCCCGAGGCATCACAAGCCGAGGCGCAAGGAACATCAAGCAGTGGCAGCAACGCCCCCATCATGCCCCCACGTACAGTAAAAAGCAAGTAAAATGGCAAACAAGGCGCAAGCCCCCGTGCCATCCCAGGACCAGCATACAGCCCCCCGAGCCAAATCGCGTGAAAACTCGATGCAAACCGGGTACACGCTGAGTATCCAAGGGATTTTCTGGGGTGCGGACGGGGTATACGCTGAGTTTCCACCCAATTTGGCTAGGGTGTGGATGGGGTATGCGCTGAGTATCCACGCACCTTGGCTGGTGTGCATCCAGGGTACACGCTGAGTTTCCACGTGATTTGGCTGAGGTGCGGACGGGTACACGCTGAGTTTCCATGCAATTTGGCTGGGGTGCAGACGGGGTACGTGCTGAGTTTCCAAGTGATTTAACTGGGGTGCGTCAGGGATACGTGCATGAGATTCCATGCGATTCGGCTGGGGTGCTTCCGGGGTATGCACTGAGTTTCCATGCAATTTGGCTGAGGTGCGGATAGGTACTTGCTGAGTTTCCATGCGATTTGGCTGGGGTGCGTCCGGGGTACACGTGGGAGTTTCCACGTGATTGGGCTGGGGTGCATCTGGGGTATGCACTGAGTTTCCACGTGATTTGGCTGGGGTGCAGACGGGGTACATGCTGAGTTTCCATGCGATTTGGCTGGGGTGCATCCGAGGTACGCGGAGGAGTTTCCATGTGATTTGGCTGGGTGCGTCCAGAGTACATGCTGAGTTTCCACATGATTTGGCTGGGGTGCGGACGGGGTACACGCTGAGTCTCCACGTGATTTGGCTGCAATGCGGACGGGGTACACGCAGGAGTCCCCATGCGATTTGGCTGTGGTGCATCCGAGGTACGTGCTGAGTCTCCACGCGATTTGGCTGGGGTGCGGACGGGGTACACGCAGGAGTTTCCATGCGATTTGGCTGGGGTGCGTCTGGGGTGCACGCTGAGTTTCCACATGATTTGGCTGTGGTGTGTCTGGGGTATGTGCTGAGTCTCCACGCAATTTGGCTGGGGTTCGGACGGGGTACACGCAGGAGTTTCCATGTGATTTGGCTGGGTGCGTCCAGGTTACATGCTGAGTTTCCACATGATTTGGCTGGGTTGCGGACGGGGTACGCAAAGGAGTTTCCATGCGATTTGGCTGGGGTGCATCTGGGGTACGCAGAGGAGTTTCCATATGATTTGGCTATGGTGCGTCAGGGGTACGCGCTGAGTCTCCATGCAATTTGGCTGTGGTGCGTCCGGGGTACGTTCTGAGTCTCCATGCGATTTGGCTGGGGTGCGTCAGGGGTATGTGCCAAAATCCCACGTGATTTGGCTGGGGTGCGGACGGGGCACACTCAGGAGTTTCCTTGTGATTTGGCTGGGTGTGTCCAGGGTAAATGCTGAATTTCCACATGATTTGGCTGGGGTGTGGATGGGGTACGTGCTGAGTCTCCATGCGATTTGGCTGGGGTGCGGACGGGGTACACGCAGGAGTTTCCATGTGATTTAGCTGGGTGCGTCCAGGGTACATGCTGAGTTTCCACATGATTTGGCTGGGGTGCGGACGGGGTACGCACAGGAGTTTCCATGCGATTTGGCTGGGGCGCGTCCGGGGTACACGCTGAGTTTCCACATGATTTGGCTGGGGTGCGTCAGGGGTACGCGCTGAGTCTCCATGCGATTTGGCTGTGGTGCGTCCGGGGTACATGCTGAGTCTCCATGCAATTTGGCTGGGGTTCGGACGGGGTACACGCAGGAGTTTCCATGTGATTTGGCTGGGTGCGTCCAGGGTACATGCTGAGTTTCCACATGATTTGGCTGGGGTGCATCCGGGGTACGCAGAGGAGTTTCCATGTGATTTGGCTGGGGTGCAGATGGGGTACGTGCTGAGTCTCCAAGCGATTTGGCTGGGGTGTGGACGGGGTACACGCAGGAGTTTCCATGTGATTTAGCTGGGTGCGTCCAGGGTACATGCTGAGTTTCCACATGATTTGGCTGGGGTGCGGACGGGGTACGCACAGGAGTTTCCATGCGATTTGGCTGGGGTGCGTCCGGGGTACACGCTGAGTTTCCACATGATTTGGCTGGGGTGCGTCAGGGGTACGTGCTGAGTCTCCACGCAATTTGGCTGTGGTGCGGATGGGGTACACGCAGGAGTTTCCATGTGATTTGGCTGGGTGCGTGCAGGGTACATCCTGAGTTTCCACATGATTTGGCTGGGTTGCAGACGGGGTACGCAAAGGAGTTTCCATGCGATTTGGCTGGGGTGCGTCCGGAGTACACGCTGAATTTCCACATGATTTGGCTGGGGTGTGGATGGGGTAATCACGTGAAATCTCCTGCATGTACCCTGCAATACACATACAAATCCACTGGAAGCAGACCCCTCCTGACGGGAAAGCCACACCCCAGCCCCCATCACTCATGATGCCACACACCCCGCAGGCAGCCCTCACCATGTGGGACCACCCCGCCCCCATCACCCGTGATCCACACACCCCGCAGGCAGCCCACACCACATGGGACCTCCCATCCCCCATCACCCGTGATGCCATACACCCTGCAGGCAGCCCAAGCCACATGGGACCTCCCAGCCCCATAACCCTTGATGCCACACCCCCCGCAGGCAGCCCACACCAGATGGGACCTGCCAGCCCCTTCACTCGTGGTGCCACACACCCTGCAGGCAGTCCAAACCACATGAGACCTCCCAGCCCCCATCATCCATGATGCCACACACGCCGCAAACAGCCCACACCACATGAGACCCCTAGCCCCATCACCTGTGATGCCACACACCCCGCAGGAAGCCCAAACCACATGGGACCTCCCAGCCCCATCACCTGCGATGCCACACACCCCGCAGGCAGCCCATACCACATGGGACCCCCATCACCCGTGATGCCACACACCCCAAAGGCAGCCCACACCACATGGGACCCCCCATCACCCGTGACCACACCCCGCAGGCAACCCACACCATAAGGGACACCCCCTTCCGCATCACCCATCACAGTAACCTGCAGGCAGGCCCCGTGTCATGAGACACCCCCACCCCCATTACCCAGCACGGCAACCTGCAGGCAGGCCCCGTATACTGGACACCACCTGCATGCCGGATGCTGACATAGTGACACACGGTAACTCCATCGATTGCATGACTGTGAACTTGCATGCCATGTATTGACATCACCCTCAAACTCCTGCCCACAAAACATACAGCAAACAACTAAAAAGCCATACACCTGGCCCACACACATCAGTGTCCCAGATGATCACACGCAATTGCTGACTGCAACCACATCCCAACATACAAATTACAAAAGTGTATGCCAAAGAGCGACCCTTAATACCTTGTGACAAAGTAATGTAAAAAATTCACATGTACAAATACACACACCGTGACAGAATTCAAAGCACCCTCGATTTGTGTCACTTTAAGAGACTTTTGCCTGGCGTATCATGGCATGAGCCTGACTGAGCACACATCACATGAACCTATTATTCTATAAACACACTAGTGACCCTCCCATGTGTGAAGGACATGACATGACATCCAATCAAATCACATGTCAGTCTCAATGCAGATGTACACAAGTTTGCAAAGGGCCAAAGAGTCCCGGGAGGGGGAACGGAGTGAAGACAGACACTAGAAATGTGTCTGGGTAGGTGACATTGAGACGGTGCACATGCCTGAAAAGTGTTGATAGATGAAATGTGGTTGCAGAGGTGGCAGTTCTGCACAAACTACAACAAAGTTAATCTGGCCAACCAGTGTCAATTCCAAGCCTAAGTAAAAACAGGAGTTGCAAACTGTCGGTAGGTGTCTAAAAACAATCTAAATATTGTACATGCGTGTGAGCCAGTGCCGGTGTGCAAGTGGCGTGTGAGGGGACCTTATGACGAGCTCAGAGGGTATACAGCTGACCATAGCAGATTTTCACAGGACGTCATCAGGGCAGAGGAGTACCAAAAGCACAAGCACCGAGGAATGACTCAAGTCATGACTGTGTACATGGCAAACATACTGTTACCTAAAAATATATACTGCAGCATTGGTCTGTCCATGTGTCAAACCATAGTAATAGAAAAATAGGTATAGCAAGGCAGGATATCCAACTACACGAGATACAATTAAATTACCACAAAGACTTGATTACATGCATCAAGCAAATCCTGTTCCAAAAATTTCAAAATTACACACTTCCATCACTCACCCAAGCCACCACCCTCCCACAAACACTGAGGACCAAGACACAATTATGCAGCACATGTGAAATTAAAGACCACCACACAGTGCACACTCCACCTCCACCTTAACACCCATCCACTGGTCATGTACACCAGGACATGCCCCATGCGAATTGATGTCAAACATGACACATGCATGCTTGTGTGCACACACATGAACAAAATTGGTCATCATCAGGGACACAGAACAGAATAAGGAAGCATCAAACATGCGCAAAATCCGAGACCAAACACCACTTGTAGTAAAAATAAGAATAGGTATTAAAACCAGTATGAAAGTCACAATCATTTCCTGAAAATAATTAAAATGTGCATGAAATCACCCAAAAAATTAAGCATGTTCAAATTAAAAAACAAAGTACACAAAAAAATATATGTCAAACTCAAACATGAGGTCCATGTCCTGAAATGACTGTCAAAATAAAAACCAAAATTAGAAGAAATCCATTCCACCATGGTGAACACAAAAGCTGCAAACTATGTACAAGTATAAGAGCTCCATTGTACCAAATGCATAACAAAACATGAAAAAACAATTCACGAAATTACACACCAAAAATAACTATATACAAAAAATTTAGCACAGTCCAAAAACTCCCCAAAAAATTATTCAAAAAAATAAAACTTACACCTACATAACTATATACAATGGCAGCGGGCTAGTCCTTCTCCTCACAATGATCCCTCATAGTCTCAACCAGGGCATCAAAGAACACTGCATCCACTTCCCCTAGGTGGGCCTCCGCTTCCTCCTCGAGGGCTTGCAGGGACTCCAACATGCTCCTCTCAAACTCCCTGCAAATCTCCCCGAGGACCTCAGGCCGCCTCTCTGACGCAGTGAATTCTCTGTGCTGGCAATGATGAGTCTTGCCTCCCGTGCCCGCTGCCACACTGCCCCGATCTGCTGGCCCAAACGCTCCGACACGGAAGACATCCTTTGTGTAAGGTCCACATTTGCCACCTGCCTGATGGCGATACCTGCCTCCCTGCGATTGAATGCCTCAAGTCCTGTAGCCTCCTCCTACGAGCCTGCTGCTGCCAAATAGCCCGGTGCCTGTGCCTCAAGGACAGCCTCTGGGATGATGAAAAGCCCCGGGGCTGTCGTGCACGTGCCCTGCTCTTTGGTGCCTGCTGTTCCTCCATTTCTACAGCTCCTGTCGCCGGCTTGGTCTGCATGGTGACCACCTCGGCTGATCCAACTTCGACTCCTGATTCTGGCAGGGATGTGATCTCCGCCAGACTGGCTGCTGCGGTTGGGACAGGTATACAGGGGGCCCATGTGGTATCTGGGCCAGAAGATAGCAGGGAGGACGACTGGTGCACAGAATAGGAGGACGAGGAGGGGGTCACATTAATGGTCAGCCCATGCACCCATTACGAGACCAGGAAATGTACAAGCCAGTTCAGGAGATGCCAGACCTCATTGTTATGATGTGCAAGCCTGCGATTGGTAGCCTGCACATCATCACGAATGGTGCCTGTATGCCTCGTGATACCGGCTACCATAGGTTCCACCCTGTACTGAATGGTGACATGGATGGGTCCGGCCTGAGGCATGCTCGAATGTACATACTGATGCAGTTGCAGTCCCAGGGGCAGGATTAGGCACAGGTACCTCCACAGCGACCTGCACTGCCTCCGGCCCCTGAGTCTGGACTGCACCAGTCACACCCACGTAATCAATCCCACAGGGCCCCATGGGCTGGGCTGATGTGGCCTCTTCCTCCTCCTCCACCTCCGTCGACCTGGATGCCTCCCCACTGTCTTCCGCATCTGATTGCCACTGTGCTACCTCACCTGTCCATCCTGCTGCCGAGGAGCCCACAACCAACTTCACCCTCTTGGGCCTCCCCTCAGCAGCTGCAGCCGTTGTCTCAGATGCAGCACCAGTCTCCTCGCTCACTGAAGATGAAGTGACCTGGGAGCATGACTGACCCTTGCGCCTGTGCCTGGTGGAGGCATCCCTGCTGCTTTTCTCCACAGCGCCATCTCTGCCTTCTTCTTCCATCGTCGCTTTGGATAGGGAGACATAGTACACAAACAGCAGGGTACTGAACATCTGTTTTGCACAAAGCAAATGTACATGAGTGGCACTGATAAAAAGGTCACAACCATCATTCCTGTCCACAACACACAGGTTAGTGCAATTAACACACATGCACAATCATGTCTGGCATTCTCAACAGACAATCAGATCCTTGGACAAGGCACTGTCAGCACCTCAAAATTTGAATTCACATCACATGCTTCATGGGACATACACATCTCATTCACACACATCAGCTGACAGTCATGAAGCAGGCCATGGAGATATCATGTCAGAGTGCACTCAAGGTCAATTTGGCAGCATGAGTCAATTATGTAATCGAATGCTCAAGTGACATCCACCCCGGAGTGTTGGCCAGTCACACACTCACTCTTCACACACATGCACATATGCACCATGCATGTCCATGATGTTGCCAAAAGCACCCATGTGTGACACCTTTCACATGGCCAAGTTCAGACACATGAAATCGACCATGTGCATGTCGTTACCTGCTGCCGCGCATCACACATTGCTACACAAACACTGTTAATGTGACACATGCTTGAATGGACTCACATGCAGCACTATCTGGGACATGCACACAGACATCTCTACAAGAGGCATACCTGACATAAGGCCAAGGTGCACACTCCAGCCATACATCAACATGCACATGCACTATGGTGGACAAGTACACATTGACACTTACCAGTCGACTCCAGACAGAGATCCAAATCAATGACCTGGGCGTACAGCGCTGGGTAGAATCGCTCCAGGACCCGCACGTTGTCGGTGGTCAACCGGCCCCGGCACCCCTCTTGCTTCATGCCAGCCTTGAGGAAGTGCCAGGCCTTGTTGTGGGTCCTGGCTTTGAAGTCCTCCCAGCGCTTGTGGACATGGATGTAGTCACGGGGTGCCACCCCCTTTGCATTCATGGCACCCACGATGTCCGCCCAGATCTTCCTCAGTCATGCTGTCATGAATCGTCCCCACTGGAAGCTGTGGGAGCAATGGAGGAAGGGATGAGCAATCTCCGCTTCAGTGAAGCTAGTGCAGCAGACTAGTATGCTGTCCTTGTTTTGAGGACGTGTTTAAATACGTGTCGGAAGCTTCACTTGGCGCGTTGCAACCCTGCGCTTCCCTTCGGGTTTACACACTGTTCGAGTGTTCGGTATACTACACGCTTTCACTCATTCCTCTGTTCTAACTCTGTTCGTCCCTCTTTGTCTTACTCCTTTTTGTTCTGCTCCTGAGCCGCCTCTTCCGCGTTATTCTTTAACGCTCTCCCCGGGCTCAGTAGCGGTTACGGTTCCCGTGGTTCGGTGCCGCCTACTTTATTTAGATACTTACTTCCTCATCCTCCTACTCCACTTACCTTCTGGATTCCCTTCCTGTTGGTTAGGGTGACTCCGATTCCTCTCTGTTGAATCCAAGTTTCTTGTCAGCCACGCATCCAGTCCCAGTGCATCTTGGGAATTGTAGTCTTTACAATCGGAAAAGTAACCAACACAGAGAGAAGATCATATTTACCTGGGATTCAAGATACCATCAACAGAAGGTCTACATCAGGGTTTTTCAGCAAGGCTTTTCCCTGAAGTGGGGTGGACTCACTGGAAGCCCTTATTGCCGACTTATTGCTTTTGGGCAGTGTGGCTTCCAGAAGAGCTTATCCTAAAACCGGCAAAGAAAAGTCTAACAACTCCTAGCGAGAAAGAAGAGACATTTCTTCCGAGAGCTCATCCGACGAAGCGTCCACAGGTGAGGAGGCGGAGGAGGTGGGAGACTTCAAGGGTGAATCTCTAACTGCTGCCAAGTCTGAGAGTTTGCAACGCCAAAAGATGGCTAGCCTGGAGCAATATCAGGAATTAGTTAACGCTATAAAGAGATCATTTTAGAAGTACAGAACCGGAAGACCGACAATGCTGCACTCAGGGCAGATAATACCGCCATGAGACAACAGTTACTGCAGAGAGAGGAGGCCTTCCCTTGTTACCATTATCGTGTGGTAAATACGACGGTAACCCAAAAAGAATCAAAGAGTTTTTGGGTGCATGTTTAATATATTTCACATTCCGTCCTAAAGCATATGAGCCTGATAAAGCTAAGGTCGATTTCTTATATCTAACTTAGTGGGTAACGTCCTAGCCTGGGCTACTCCATTGGTGACAAGCTCAGATCCTGTACTGAATGATTATGGACAGTTTACACAGCAGTTTCGAACTCTGTTCGAAAGTCCAGAAGTACAATATTCCTCCTATGAAAACTTATTGGACGCAAGACAAGGCCCCTCGGATGTACAGACATACGTGTCTAGCTTTCAAAGATTGGCACAAGAAACCGGATGGCCGGATTCTGCCAAACAAACATTATTCAGGAGAAGATTGCAAGACGAAATCAAGGATGAATTACCAAGAATTGCCAGACCCTCATTTCAGGACTTGGTTACACTGGCCCTGCAGATTGAGTGTCGTCTTTCTGAAAGGCAAGCAGAGAAAAGGAGACCCAAGTCTTACCCTCCGTTGCCTCCTAGCCTTCCGATCTCTTCGGGAAAGGTTCCTTCAACATCTGGGCCTGAAGAACCTATGCAAATCGGATCAACTAGAGGACCTCTGACAGCGGCTGAGAGAAAGCGAAGGAAGGATCTAAGCCTATGTTTGTATTGTGGGTCAGAGAAACACCTGCTCTGTGACTGTCCTGAAGTTCCTCCCCGGAAAGCGGGAAACGAAAGACCCCGACCCTGAGCAGGGACAAGGCAGGGGTTCAAACTGCTAATCCCTGTCTACCTACCCCCTCGGTCACCTTGGACAGCTCCCATCACCTGATGGTGTTTAAGGTAGTTCTTAAATGGGTTAACCACCTGTGACGTTCTGATGTAAGTTTTATAGAAACTCATACCGAGTAGTGAAGATATTGAGGACCAGGAAGTCCCTACTGTATGGCCTTTCCTCTAATGCCTGCAAATTTTTCTTGTTGGTCGCCTAGGAGACGAGAGCGTGTGAGGACGAGAGCGAGACGGACGGTTTATCTTGGGCGTACTGAAGGGCGAGTAACGAAACATGAACAGCTGAGTGGGAAGCGGGCCTGTGTATGTGTGAAAACGCCCAGGAGTGTGAAGCTGGTCGAAGCGAGATATCACCATTTGATTCCGGAGCGCTGCTCCCCGACAACCAAGGCTGTATGATTACGAGGAAAAGGAAACTTACAAGGTGAACATTTCGCCGAACCCGATGCGAAGTCAGTTTCAGCCGTCAGCTGTTGCAACCAAGTCTCACTGAAACCACGCAGTCGGAGGTGAGTGAGCGACTGAGAGAGAGAGAGGAAAACTCTACCGCTTTACTCGCATGCAGATTGAGTACAGAATAGGCGACCGTTGTCGCTCGATAGACAGTAATGAAGTTGGCGCCGTTGCGCCTTTTGCTAGAGACATTAGTACGATCAGCCAAGTTGAAAGGATTATAGAAGTTTAAATACGCGCAGTTGCGCAATCAACGTTTGGGAACTGTTAGGAAAAGGAAAAAGTTTAAGCTTATACAAGTATGGAAAAAAATTGCATCCGGGCACTCCAGTGTTTACTAGAAGAGTATACGTTTAAGAAATAAGTGATGAACTGAAATGTTCCATATCTAAACTAAAGAGAAGTGATTCGTTATGAAAAGGGGGAGGGAACATTCCTATCTGAGAATAGCTGTATACAAAGGGGAAGCTGAATACCACTACAGTCAAAGGCTGCATCAGTACTCATTAACAAGAAGCCACGTATCCAAACAAAAGAGCTGAGCAAGAGAGAGAAAAGGAAAGATAAAGAGTTAGAAACCAAGACAAAGAAAGGAGAGAAGAACAACTCAAAGGAGGAGATAATAGAAAAGAGAAATATATATATATATATTCCAGAGTGGAGATCATAAAGACAAAATAAAGAGAAATAAGAAAAGGGAAACCTTGAGAAGGAGAATTATATGCTTTTAACTGAAGTTTGAAACTTTATAAAGAAGAAAACTATAGACTCTTACCTGATCTGTTGACAAAACCTCCATCTACCTGAAGCTTGAAGTCCTCAAGAGAAATTGTATCCTTTTCAGTACCTAGAGAGAAAGAGAAAGAAAGTACATATTAAGTTAATAAAAGAATTGGATTCTTGTTGTAATCCAAACAACCTACGTATTGGCTCTGACTATCATTCATGTCTTAAAGGCCATTCTCACAATTGGTGTCAGAAGTGGGATAGGAGAACGCTATGGAGGACCTTATTAAAACCCTAAGTGAGGGACAACAATTATTACAACAGGCCTTACAATTACAGACTCAGCAGGCCCAAGCAGATAGACTAGCATTTCAACAAGCATTACAAATGCAGCAAGCACAACTACTTGAGGTTACTAATACCAGGAACAACACTCCAGTACCTACCTCTGTGTTACAAAAATATTCAACAGGAGAAGACCCTGCACATTTTTTTGTGAATTTTGAAAGAGTTGCTCGAAATGCACAGTGGCCAGCCGAGAGATGGTGCCATTACATCGCACCATTGATGACCGGGGAAATGCAGTCAGCTTATCAAACCGCCAACCCAACAGGACACACCACGTATGGAGATATGAAGAAAGTAGTGTTAGAGAGGATGGGGCACGATGAAGAAACGTATCGCATCAAATTCAGAGACATCAAGTTGGGTGGAGAGGAAACTCCTAGACAGTTGTACTACCGAGTTAAAGAGCTGGCAGAGAAATGGTTACAGCCCACTGTGTCCTCTCCAAATGAAATAACGGAGAAAGTGATATTAGAACAATTTATTGAGGCTCTTCCCGGACCTGTTCAGAGATGGGTTAAACAACACCATAGACTATCTTTAAGGGAAGCAGTAGATGTGGCTTCGGCGTATCAAAAAGCTGGACAGGGTCGGATAATGACATATCCGACAGCTAACAAGTTACATCACCCTGTGAACAAAGCTATGCCTCAATCGAGATGGCCAAATTCTATGTTGAAGAAACCTGAAGGAGAAGTTTTACGTTCCCGACCAAACAGTGAGGGCCCTAGCAATTATCGTCCTTTTACATCCACAGTTCGAGGCCCTCAATGTTTTGATTGCGGTGAATGGGGTCATCTTGCTAGGTTCTGTACAAAGAAAGCAAAAACGGAACCAATGGATGTGGGGGCCTTCGACTCCTTGAAAGAAAGTGAATATTTGGAACATCTACCTGGAAAACAACCTCAATACCTGTATACTTGTGATGCGGAAGTGGATGGAAAGCTGACAACTGCATTGATCGACTCCGGGAGTCTATAGACCGCTATAACACGAGAGTTGGTAGGTGAAGCTTATCGTTCTTCTGGGGAAATTCCAATACGCTGTGTACATGGGGATGTAAAATCTTACCCGTCAAAGAATATCCAGATTAAGCTAGGCGGGGAGACCATGGGGGTGAAAGCAGCTGTTCTCCCCAATCTACCAAAGCCATTATTAGTTGGGTCCGATATACCTGAGTTACCTAAATTAATACATAAAATTGAGAAGAGCTGGTGGGAAATTGCCCCTTTCTTTGAAGAAGAAATCGACCCACCAACCAATAAAGCATTTAAGAGTAAAAAGTTAAAGAAACTTCAGAAAGAAGAATGGAAGAGTAAGAATGTACTTCCCATAGCAGTGGACTGGAAGATAGAGGAAGATGGTGATAGTTTCAGGACTGCTCAAGATCTAGACCCCTTACTTCAGTATGCCAGGGAACGAGCTTTGGAAGATCCCAAGGGTCAAGGTCCACATTTCATCAAAGAGAAAGGGTTGTTATACCGAGTGAGTAAATCCCGGACTGGGGATGAGTTGAAGCAACTTGTAGTTCCTCAGAAATATTATCCAACGGTACTAGAAGTCGCTCACGTACAAGTTGGGGAGGGACACCTCGGAACAGAGAAAACTACTAAGAAAATTTTGGACAGATTTTACTGGCCAGGGGTATATCAACAAGTATTTAGATTTTGTCAAGCCTGTGAGGACTGTCAGAAGAGGAATAGGGCCAACGTAAAGAAAGCTCCACTACAACCAATGCCCCTAGTACAAGAACCATTCAGCAGAATTGGTATCGATATTGTCGGACCTATTGATCCTACGAGAAGAGGTCATAAATACATCCTCGTTGTGGTAGACTATGCCACTCGCTAAAGGCCACTAATATACAACAGATATGTGACGTATTAATCCCTTTTATAGGTCGAGTAGGGATTCCCCGAGAAATTGTTACAGACCGAGGAACAAACTTTATGTCCAGTGTGATGAAACAAATCTGCAATACATTAAAGATAGAACATCTGAAGACAGCAGTATACCATCCACAAACGGATGGGTTAGCAGAACGCTATAACCAGACTATCAAGCAGATAATTCGGAAAACAACCTCACCAGAAGACAAAGACTGGGACCGAGTATTACCGTGGATACTAATGACCCTCAGAAATACTCCACAATCTTCCACAGGCTTCTCACCCTTCGAATTATTGTTTGGAAGACCCGTGAGGAGTTTGTTAGACGTGTTGAAAGAGAATTGGGAGGAACAACCAGAACAGGAGTTGTCCCTAACTGAATATGCCTCACAGCTGCAGGAACGAATAGAAAAACTACGGGTTGTAGCAAGAGACAATCTTCTCCAAGCTCAGTTGAACCAAGAGAAGTGCTACAACCAGAAAGCCCAACTTCGTACCTTTAAGAAAGGAGATCAGGTTCTAATCTTAATGCCCACATCAGACAACAAGATGTTAGCCAGTTGGAAGGGACCTTTCGAGATCCAAGAAGTTTTGGGACCCTTAACATATAAAGTGATGCAACCCGGTAGTAGACTCCTGTGTCAGACGTATCATGTGAATTTGCTTAAGAAGTGGATTCCACCAATACGGAACGTTGCTATGATCACTAACGATGTACCGTTAGAAGGAAACTTTCCCCAGATAAAAGAGAAAATAGGTGTCGAAGGGTTAAATATCAACATGGAGTTAACGGTACTACAGAAATCTGAGCTGTCTCATCTTTTACAAGATTTTGATGACATATTCTCTTCCCTTCCAGGAAGAACTAGTCTAACCTACCATCGTATAGAAACTAAACCAGGGTCTGTAGTAAGACTCAGACCTTATCGGATACCTGAGTCAAAAGTAAAAGCCATCAACCAGGAAGTTCAAGAAATGTTAGATTTAGGAATCATCGAACCATCATTTAGCGACTGGAGTTCCCCAGTAGTCCTGGTCCCGAAGCCAGATGGTAGTGTAAGATTCTGCATGGACTTTCGGAAATTGAATGAAATTTCTAAATTTGACGCTTATCCGATGCCACGCATCGACGATCTCTTGAATAATCTAGGGAAGGCCAAGTTCCTGACTACCATCGATCTGACCAAGGGCTATTGGCAGGTACCGTTATCAGCAACCGACAAAGAGAAAACAGCCTTCGCTACTCCGACCGGACTCTACCAGTTTACGGTATTACCCTTTGGCCTACATGGCGCACCAGCAACCTTTCAAAGGTTGATGAATCATTTGATAAAAGGACATGAAGGATATGTTGGTGCATATCTGGACGACATCATTATATATAGTAACACCTGGCAAGAACATATGATTCATCTAAGAAAGCTGCTCGTAACACTAAAGGGTGCTGGTTTACATGTAAACCCTAAGAAAACCCATATAGCTGAGTTCCATACGAAATATTTAGGGTATTATGTTGGACAAGGGATAATTAAACCCCAAGAGGAGAAAGTAAAGGCCATCAAAGAGCTGAAGTTCCCGGAAAATCCAAAACAAATACGGGCCTTCCTTGGTTTTGTGGGGTATTACAGAAGATTTATTCCACACTTTTCTACTTTGGCTACTCCACTAACAAATCTGTTGAGGAAACCCTCCTTACCAAAGAAGGAGTGGCAGAATACTGAAGCTATGGAAGCCTTTAATGCTTTAAAAGAAGCTCTCACCAGTAAGGCAATGTTACAATGCCCTGATTTTGAATCCCCATTTGTTCTTCAGACGGATGCTTCAGGAACGGGACTTGGGGCAGTCCTTCTCCAGAATCAAGGGAACGGCGAAAGACCTGTGCTGTTCATCAGTCGTAAATTATTGCCTCACGAACTTAACTATCCAACAATAGAAAAGGAATGTTTAGCTGTTAAGTGGGCCATTGATGCTCTTAGATACTATCTGCTGGGACATGAATTTACTCTAATAACGGATCATGCACCGTTGGTATGGTTAGCACGTAACAAGGACTCGAATCAAAGAGTACTAAGGTGGTTCCTTTCCCTCCAGCCCTTCTCTTTTAAAACTGTTCACAATCCTGGGAAGCTGCTGTCACAAGCCGATTATTTATCCAGGGCACAAACCCTTCCCGAACGTAAGGGTTTAGTAGAGGGGGTGTGACGTTCTGATGTAAGTTTTATAGAAACTCATACCGAGTAGTGAAGATATTGAGGACCAGGAAGTCCCTACTGTATGGCCTTTCCTCTAATGCCTGCACATTTTTCTTGTTGGTCGCCTAGGAGACGAGAGCACGTGAGGACGAGAGCGAGGCGGACGGTTTATCTTGGGCGTACTGAAGGGCGAGTAACGAAACATGAACAGCTGAGTGGGAAGCGGGCCTGTGCATGTGTGAAAACGCCCAGGAGTGTGAAGCTGGTCGAAGCAAGATATCACCATTTGATTCCGGAGCGCTGCTCCCCGACAACCAAGGCCGTATGATTACGAGGAAAAGGAAACTGACAAGGTGAACATTTCGCCGAACCCGATGCGAAGTCAGTTTCAGCCGTCAGCTGTTGCAACCAAGTCTGACTGAAACCACGCAGTCGGAGGTGAGTGAGCGACTGAGAGAGAGAGAGGAAAACTCTACCGCTTTACTCGCATGCAGATTGAGTACAGAAAAGGCGACCTTTGTCACTCGATAGACAGTAATGAAGTTGGCGCCGTTGCGCCTTTTGCTAGAGACATTAGTACGATCAGCCAAGTTGAAAGGATTATAGAAGTTTAAATACGCGCCGTTGCGCAATCAATGTTTGGGAACTGTTAGGAAAAGGAAAAAGTTTAAGCTTATACAAGTATGGAAAAAAATAGCATCCGGGCACTCCAGTGTTTACTAGAAGAGTATACGTTTAAGAAATAAGTGATGAACTGAAATGTTCCATATCTAAACTAAAGAGAAGTGATTCGTTATGAAAAGGGGGAGGGAACATTCCCATCTGAGAACAGCTGTATACAAAGGGGAAGATGAATACCACTACAGTCAAAGGCTGCATCAGTACTCATTAACAAGAAGCCACGTATCCAAACAAAAGAGCTGAGCAAGAGAGAGAAAAGGAAAGATAAAGAGTTAGAAACCAAGACAAAGAAAGGAGAGAAGAACAACTCAAAGGAGGAGATAATAGAAAAGAGAAATATATATATATATATTCCAGAGTGGAGATCATAAAGACAAAATAAAGAGAAATAAGAAAAGGGAAACCTTGAGAAGGAGAATTATATGCTTTTAACTGAAGTTTGAAACTTTATAAAGAAGAAAACTATAGACTCTTACCTGATCTGTTGACAAAACCTCCATCTACCTGAAGCTTGAAGTCCTCAAGAGAAATTGTATCCTTTTCAGTACCTAGAGAGAAAGAGAAAGAAAGTACATATTAAGTTAATAAAAGAATTGGATTCTTGTTGTAATCCAAACAACCTACGTATTGGCTCTGAGTATCATTCATGTCTTAAAGGCCATTCTCACACCACCCCAGAGTGGAATGTCTTGCTATGCTAGACTGTGGGGCGGCTGGTAACTTTATGGACGACCAATGGGCAAGAACTCAATGAGCACCAAGTAAAGTAAAAACCCAACCCATTCCAGTTGAGTGTGTAGACGGCACTCCCTTGACTTCAGGACCCGTCATAGAAGAAATTCAGGAATTATCAGTACAAATGCATTTTCACCAAGAACGACTGGGTTTCGATCTTATAAAGGCTGCACATTTTCCAGTCATATTGGGAATACCATGGCTTAGAAAGCACAACCCTTTCATAGATTGGAAGACTAATACAGTGGAGTTCCATTCCGAATATTGTTCTGTCTCTGGTTTCAGCCCTAAGGAGAAACCATCGACTCACGGAGAACCGGTGCCTATGCACAGTGTGAACATTGTTCCCATGGCATACAGAGAATATACCGATGTTTTTCTGGACATCCAACCTCGACCTTTACTCCCTCACAGACAGGAGGACTGTAAAATAGATCTATTACCAGGTGCAGTGGTTCCATTCGGACGGATGTTCCCTTTGTCCCTCCCAGAAAAGGAAGCCTTAAGGGATTACCTAAACACCAACCTCCAAATTGGTTTGATTCAAGAATCAACTTCCTCAGCTGGAGCATTGCTATTCTTCATTTCCAAGAAGGGGACCACCGAACTCAGACCCTGTATAGATTATAGAGGCCTCAACAGCTCGACTATCAGAGATAGATATCCAATGCCTCTCATTAAGGATATCATGGAAGCTGTACAGGGGGCAAAATGGTTCACCAAACTGGATCTGAGGGGTGCGTATCACCTGCTCAGAATACAAGAAGGGGACGAGCGGAAAAAACAGCATTCAGGACACCCCTAGGGCATTATGAGTATCGTGTTATGCCTTTCGGGTTGGTCAATGCTCCTGCTCAATTTCAACGATTCATGGACAAAGTCTTTTCAGATCTACTATTCACATCTGTTATCGTATATTTAGACAATATCCTGATTTACTCAAACACACTGGAAACTCATCGTCAACATGTCAGAGAGGTGCTACAAAGACTCCGGCAAAACAACATTCTAGCCAAACCGGAAAAATGCGTATTTGAAGGTACAACCGTTCCATACTTAGGCTTCATCTTAAGTGCTAATCAAATCGAGATGGACCCACAGAAGACAGAAGCAATAACCAAATGGCCCATACCTGGTTCAGTCAAAGATGTACAACGTTTTTTGGGTTTAGCAAATTTCTACAGAAAATGCATCAGCGGATTCTCAAAGATGATCCTACCCATCACTGCTTTATTGAAAAAAGGGGTGAAATTTGAATGGAGCCCGGAAGCTGACCAAGCATTCAACCAACTGAAAGAGGCTTTTACCACGGCACCAGTACTCAGACAGCCTGACCAAACTTTACCTTTC
Organism: Ambystoma mexicanum; assembly: GCF_040938575.1. NCBI lineage: Eukaryota > Metazoa > Chordata > Amphibia > Caudata > Ambystomatidae > Ambystoma > Ambystoma mexicanum. The sequence continues at coordinate 830,197,688 of NC_090939.1, forward strand.
ATTCTAGAGACCAACGCCCCCCATGGAGCTATAGGCACTGCTCTTTTGCAGAAAAAAGAAGACCACTTAGAACATCCCATTGCATACTTTTCAAGGACTCTAATTCCAAGTGAAAGGAACTATTCGGTACTCGAAAAGGAGCTTCTTGCTATCCGAAAAGCCTGTGAGGAATGGAGGCATTTGTTACAAGGGGCCCAACATCCTTTCTGTGTACGGACCGATCACAGAAATCTGAGTATATTACAAGAAATGGAGTGCCGGAATTCACGTCACGCAAGGTGGGCCTATTTTTTTTCTCAATTCGACTTTGAGCTCACCTATGTGCCTGGGAAGGACAATCAACTAGCAGATGCTCTTTCCCAGAGTTATGGAGAAGAATCAGGAAAATATACCGGACAAGAACTCTTGTTACCCGGAAAGAGATTTATAGGCACTGTTAACTTGTTTCTCCAACAGGTGTATGACACTCAAAATGACACCTCTATACCACAGGAAAGATCAATAAACAAGAAGGGGAGATACTGGTTTAAAGAGAACCAGCTGTATCTACCTACACAAGAACTCCAGTCCAAGGCCTTATCATGGTGTCATGACTCACCTACTGCAGGACACAAGGGTCAAGCAGCCTCCTTGGAGTTAATCAGAAGACACTTTTGGTGGCCTACTGTAGTCAGAGATACCAAGGAATATGTTTCTTCCTGTCCCACGTGTGCGCAGAACAAATACAGTACAGCCAAACCCTTGGGTCTTTTACAACAAGAGGAGCCTCCAACCGGACCCTGGCAACATATTTCGATGGACTTCATTGTGGAGCTACCCAAATCCATAGGTCATACGGCTATCATGGTAGTAGTAGATTCATTTAGTAAGCTGGCTCATTTTTCTGCATTGAAAGGGACACCATCTGCCTCAGTCACCGCAGAAGTATTCCTTCGAGATGTGGTCCGACTGCATGGTGTACCCTTAACTATTGTGTTGGATAGAGGAACACAATTCACTTCCAAATTCTGGACTTCTCTTTGTAAACAACTTCAAATTCAGACTAGGGTTCTGTCCTTGTTTTGATGACGTGTTTAAATACGCGTCGGAAGCTTCACTCGGCGCGTTGCAACCCTGCGCTTCTCTTCGGGTTTACACGCTGCTCAAGTGTTCCGTATACTACACGCTTTCACTCATTCCTCTGTTCTAAATCTGTTCGTCCCTCTTTGTCTTCCTCCTTTTTGTTCTGCTCCTGAGCCGCCTCTTCCGTGTTATTCTTTAACGCTTTCCCCGGGCTCAGTAGCGGTTACGGTTACCGTGGTTCGGTGCCACCTACTTTATTTCGATACTTACTTCCTCATCCTCCTACTCCACTTACCTTCTGGATTCCCTTCCTGTTGGTTAAGGCGACTCCGATTCCTCTCTGTTGAATCCAAGTTCCTTGTCAGCCACGCATCCTGTCCCGGTGCATCTTGGGAATTGTAGTCTTTACAATTGGAAAAGTAACCAACACAAAGAGAAGATCATATTTACATGGGATTCAAGATACCATCAACAGAAGGTCTACATCAGGGTTTTTCAGCAAGGCTTTTCCCTGAAGTGGGGGTGGGCTCACTGGAAGCCCCTATTGCCGACTTATTGCTTTTAGGCAGTGTGGCTTCCAGAAGAGCTTATCCTAAAACCTGCAAAGAAAAGTCTAACAATTCCTGGCGAGAAAGAAGAGACATTTCTTCCGAGAGCTCATCCGACAAAGCGTCCACAGGTGAGGAAGCAGAGGAGGTGGGAGACTTCAAGGGTGAATCTCTAACTGCTGTCAAGTTTGAGACATGCTCTCAGGTCCAACGACAGGAGCACTGGCAATGGCTGTACAGCAGGCACCAAAATTGCAGGGCATGTGGGCAGCAGGCACACACAGTGGGCAAGCAGCAGCAGATGGCTCGTAGGAGGCAGCTTGGGGCACTTGGAGGCAGGTAAATTGGCTGGTAGGCAGGAGCATGGGTCTTCCGTGTTACACGTGTGGGCAGCCGCAAACAGTGACTCTGCACTTGCAGAAACAGCGTGTAAGCGTGACATCAGAGGAAAGGCCCTAAGCTCGTAGGGTAAGTGACATGCGCTGAACGTTGGGTGTGTTGTTCAGGATTGGGATAAAGTAGTGCGTAGGAGACCATCACACACTTGCGCAAGTTATAGCAGATGGACTTGTGGACTTCGTTTCCATGCGATCTCTTCCCTGCGTGCAAGCCTCTTGTTTTGGTGGGGGATTGCCTCCGTGCACACATGCGTGTACTTTTGAGGCTGACTGTGAGTTGTGTACGCATTTTGCATTCTGTGGGTGCCCCTGGGTCTCGTGTAACCCCTTATTTAACATCACTGTAGCTTACATATTTTCTGTGTTGCTGGGGGCCACAGTGGGCTACCGAGGGGTCGCGTAAATGTATTGTTCATATATTGGGTGACTGTGCATTATGCAGGCCATTTTTTTTTCTCCAGGGGTTACATTGATCCTTGCTGGGGCACACTGGTACATTTAGCATCACGTACACTGCCCTCTCACTCAAATTGCCCAGGACAATCAATAGCTGCACCTCCCATTGTACTAATCCATCTCTGCCATGACTTGGAGGGCAACTAGTGGGAAGGGAGGCAAAGGTGGCCGGGGTAGCAGAGGTGGCCGAGGTAGCCGAGGTGGCAGAAGTGGCCCAGGTGGCCCAGGTGGCAGAAGTGTCCGAGGTGGTGGAGGTGGGTGAGGTGTCCAAAATGTCTGAGGTGTCCGGGCCCGTGCAGTGAGAGCTATTCCCCCACTCAACAGGGTCAGGTAGCTGCAGGGACAGCTGCAGACCTCACCACCCAGCCACCGGGTCACCCAGCCAGGCCTGTGGGGCCTCCTACCCCGGTCCACACAGACACAGGGGCAGATGCCATCCGTCCATCAAAGGGGAAGGAACATGCTGTGAAGCGTCGTGGCACCAGCACCCAGGTACAGCCACCTGCAAGGGTACCTACTGGCACACCATCAATGTGTGATGCCACAGTCCAGGCCACAAGCGCTTCAGCCCCTACTGACCCAAGTGGTCCCAGCCACTCAGGGTCTGCACGACCTTGCAAGAAGGTAAAGCGTGCTGTAGGCAAGCAGGCTCAGTCCCAAGACATGGCACAGGAGACCCACATGTCGAGGAAGAGGAGCTTTAGTGATGAGGAACTCCAGATCCTCGTGGACTACGTGCAGGAACAAGAACATGACATGCTTGGGGGCAGGGAGCACACATACACCTGCCCAGCCTATGGCCCACTGGCAGTGTGTCGCCAATCGCATTAACATCTTGGGCCATGAGAGGCGCTCAGCTTCTGACGCAATGAAGTATTGGTATGACCTCCGGCACCGAGCCAAAGATAAACTGGGTGCCAACTACGCCTCTACTCAGGTGACTGGAGGTGAGTCACCACGAGAGGACGAACAACTCACTCCACATGAGGAGATCATAGGTGCTATGATTGATGTGGAGCGGATCCAAGACGTGGGAGACCTGCCAATTTATGAGGAAATGTCTGGTGAGTGGTGATGCGTTTGTGTCCAGGACATGTGTATGTTGCGTGGATGAAGTCTAATGATTGTCTGAAAGTTCTGGCTGCATTTACATGACTGCCATGGGTGAACCATGTCATGGTGGACCGGCACATGCTTGTTGTCTTGCAGATTGCATAAGCACAATGTGCTGCACACCATGACAAACCTCATCACCACACCTGCTCACTCCTTCCATGTCACTCTCTATCCAGGCTCTCTTGGCCCTCTTCCTGCTCCAACCTGTGATGGCGGATAGCCTGTGACAATCTTGCACTCCATACTCGCCTTCTCTCTGCACATCTCTGACGTCTCTGAGAGGTCACCCTGCTAGCTGCACTTCCTCAGGGGTATTCTTCCTTTCCTCTCATTCCCCCAGTAGCTCACTGTCTCCAGAGGACTGGTCATACCTATCGTGGGGTACTGCAATGGCCTCTACCAAGATTTTTGTGCCTCTACTCTCTTCCCTCTGCAACTCATCCTGACCTGGGCAGTGGGGCTTGTCATTTTGTCTTGGTGCGAGGTATTGTATCTCCCTAGGACTGTGATGATGGCACTTGCTCCCAGTGGCTGCGACTGTTCATTTCCAATTGCTGTGCATTGTCCACAGGGCCTTATGAGTCCTGGTGCTGCAGTTCCTTCACCTCCATCTTCCCAATTGGCTCACTTCTCATGTTCTTTGATCATCCCTTTCCTACTCCCTTAGGGTCAGTTACTTGTCATAGCAATTAGTTGGTGGTTAATGTCTATCTTTGGCTGGGGCCGCCCGCTGGTACAGCCTCCCTACCTCAATGGAACTGGAAGTGAACCTTCTCCGGGTCTGGAGGCACTTCTGATGCTTCCTCATGTGTAGTGCTTTCTCAACCTCTTCTCCCCTGCTGGAGTCCTGGAAGACTGAGAGAATGCACTAGTCACCTACCCACAGTCTGATCTCTGACACGGGCCACTGAGCCACCGGTTGTACCCTTGCACTGCCTCCCTGCCCTCCCCCACACTCAGTGGCTGTTTATTGTCTCCCTACAACCCTCTAGCAGCATTGACACCTGATGTCTGCACATACACTTCCACCAGCCCGCCACATTTTCATTGCTGATTATGTAGTTGTATTTAATTGGTATGCCATTCCCATGTACTGCACTGCCCATTCCCACTTCCAACCCCAGGTCTCACCTTCACCATGCCTATTCACTCGCGTGATGTAAATGTGACCTGGCCTCTTGGGATGGGTGTGTCTATCTTCACTCTATTCAACCACCCTTGCATCATAGCACTGTGTGACACTTGTGTGTATTGAGTTTGTGATTTACATGTCATGCCATGTCACATTCATTGTACATGGCTCTGGGACAGTAGTCAGCAAGTTCCATCTCATGCAGTATTACAGTTCACGCATGTCTATGCTACGTGGCATATGTGTTTTTGCATCAGTGATTTTGGTGAATGAACTATACCAGTCAGGTGCTCATGTGTGTAGCAGGTGCTATGCACCATGCACTACATGTTGTATTTAGCTCTTCCACACACATCAATCGCTCCTTTCATGCTACCTTTCACTTGCATTGACACTGCGTACGTGCAGGAGTTTGTGACATGGCAGGTTGATTTGTTGCATGATGACATTGTAATGCCTATGTGTGTGTGCTATTCTATTTACATGGCTCTTCTTGAATGTTTCTGTCCATGTGCAAGTGATGAGGCACTGGATGCAGAGGAGGAGGTGGAGGAGGAACTGGATACTGAGTCATGACCAATCACCAGTGGAGGATGTGGGGTGGTAGTCCATGAAGATCCACTAGTGCTACAGGCATCCTAGCCCTGACTCAGTCTGAGTCTGCCTCCGAGGAAGCCTTTGGCTCTGGTGGTGAAATGGATATGGATACCTCTGTCGTGTTGCAGGTGAGTGCATCGACTGTGGGTGTTGTTGCCTCCCAAACGTCTGGAGGGGGGATGACCCCTCATAGGCCAGTCAGTGTTTGCACGTCCGTCTGTGGTGGTTACGGCAGAAGGGTCACGCTTCACAGTATTGATTCCTGTTCCTGGGCCAGCTGCTCAAGGGAGGGATGCAGTCCTGCAGCAACAGACAGCCCCATCACATCAAGGGCCAGGTTTCCTTGGCCCAGGCAGGTGTGGGGTCCGCCAACGTGGTGGCCGTGTGTTTGCTGGCGATAGTGTGTGGGAGCAGTCCATGTATGCTGCTGCGCAACACCAGGCTGATTCATATGAGATGTTGGCTCAGGGCATGGATACGGTGGCCAATTCCTTGATAACCCAGCAAGACAGGTGGAGCACCAGCAGCAGGCATTGCGGTCCAAATGCCACTCACACAGGCTGAACATGGTGGCCAGCAACAGGAGCCGACGGGCAGAACTGAGGGCTTTGCGCGCATCCATGGCTGCAGAGGGTCGGGCGTGTGGGAGGGTTTAGGTGACATACCAGCATTTAGATGTGTACTTTGGCATGGTCTTACTGGCATACTCCACCTTACATGTGTTCCTTTTGTGCACACCTGATTGAGATACTTTTAGTACTAAGGGATGCACACAATGTAGCACTTCCAAGAACACATTCTCAGGGTGTTAAGGTTGGGACAGATGATTGTCCCTTTGTCATCATCGAATGTCACCTGGAATGTGCCAGGGCTGTGTGCACTCCACAGGGGTTGGATTTTAGGTGAAAAATTGTGCCACAAGCTTGGTACGGGCAGCCTCGCCACGTGCCCTTTCCCCTCCCATGCACAGCCGCCGTGCATGTGGTTGGGGATCTAGGGGCACCACCATGTCCGCCGGTACGCGATGCTGTGTTGTAACATTGTGCAGGAAACATGCTGCCACAATTATCCTGCACACTACTGGTGGTGCATATAGTAGCTCACCACCAGAGTGGTCAAGGGAGCGGAAGCATGACTTAAGCACAACGAATGTGCGCTCCACTATGGCCCTAGTTGCAATATGGGCTGCTTTGTATCTTACCTGGGGTGGTGTTGTGGGGTTCCGTATTGGCGTCATCATGCAGGTGCTCAGAGGGTAGGCCCTGTCCCCTGTGGAGGAGAGATGGGTTGTCAGTGGTGTTGTTTTGTCTGTGTGAGACATGCATGCATTTTCACAGCCATTTGTACTCACCAATGAGCCATGTGTTGCCATGCCTCCCAGCTCGCAGGGCCCGGTGTAAGGGTGACATTCTGAATATGCAAACCATCCATGATTCCATTGGCATCACATACAACCTGCAAGTTGATGGAATGCCAGTGCTTGCGATTGCGATAGATGTGCTCTGTGGCCCTAGGTGGATGTGGGGCCACATGGGTGCAATTGAGGGCACCAAGCACTTTAGGGAAGTGTGCCACCCCGTAAAAGTCCTGGCCACGGCCTTCCTTTCTGTAGGTGTTCTGGGCATTTATATGCGCCTTTGGACTGAGGGGCGTGCAGTCATGATTGCCAACAACTAGTGTAGGCAGCGTGACTGCGTGGCCTGTGAAATGCCCCCGACTATGGCAGTTGTCCGCTGAAATGACCCAGTGGCCAAAGAATGCAGTACATTGAGCACCTTTTCCAAAGGGCTCAGTGCTTGGGAGCACAGGCTGGGTGATGTGAGGTCATCTTCCCACTCCGTGACCAGGTTTAATATGATATGAGGTGGAAACCTATACCTTTTCTTTCAGACGTAAGAGGTAGTTAGCCATTATCAACAGCTTACAGTCGACATTCATTAAATTAGCGCTGCAAAAATAATTCTTCAGTCATTTTTTAATAATCATTTCTATGAAACAACACATATTAGCTTAAAAAAGCGATGGGCCAATCCCATTCACTTTACATAAAACAATCAAACGTTGTTCATAAAAACAGACCACTTTGTCGTGACACTTTGATTTTACCACTGTCTTGTGGCATCTGTCTAGTTAACAGGTAGTTGGTTCATTGATCAGTGTAGGAAGCAATTACGACAATTCACAGAACTTTCTTCAGGAGAAGTGTCATATTTTAAAAAAACAACAACAACATCAGCTTAGACAACAGACATTAGAGCGTGTTCGAATTGTGCGTCTCTTGAATGGATAGTTCCTGTTGCCTGTGTTTAGTATCGAACTCGAGTGTTCTTGCTGTAGCTGTTGATAATAAGAAAATATAAAAAAAGATATGGGCTTTAAGTGCTAAATGTATCTTTTAGATAAAATAAATTTATCAGACCTGGCTAGGTTGAATAATTACCTAGGGTCTCATCACGGGATCTGGTTTGTTTGATATGTTCTACGCCTGAGGACAGGTGCTAACTTACTGTGGCCTTTCATGATTAGGAGTTGGAACACTGTTTCTTTTTATTCCTTTACAGAGGTTCACCAGAAAGTAAGTAAAAAAGGTTGCCTGTGAAGTTGATTTCATGGTAGTGGGCCATGGGATCAGGAGAACATGGAGATGGCTCTCTAAGCACTGACTGATGCCCTGGTGTGTGGGCGTCCAGACTCCATTTTTGGGAAATCTTTTGGTCACATGACTTTGGCAAGGCAGCGTACTATGCATGGTGTCCAGTTTGGCTCGACCAGTGCCTCTATGTACAGACAGGTAAGGAGATTTCAAGAGAGATACTGTGGGTCTTTTACAATTTGCCTTTATTCTCAGTCCTGAAACCACTCCTTCTTCTGCTTATACTGTGTACCTGGCCCTTGCCTGGCTTAACAGACAGCTATTGCTGCTGCTACTAATCTCTTCTGTTTGCGGTGTAACAGTCTCTACCTGTTAACTGTCTGCTTTTGTGTCTCCTTCTGGTACTTGGTATTTGCTTCTGGACAGTTTCAACCATGATCAGCATGAGACTTTGACTTTGGAACTGGACACTTGCTCCGATCACCACAATTTTCCATCCCCTGCAAACTCAAGAGGTCCCAGCATTTTCTTTCAGTTTTTCTTTCTACTTTCGCAGATTGTTGATATTGGTCCCTTATCCTTGCTGCCTTTGGAAATTCTGGACCTACTCTGAGGTATTTTTTTATTCTTTAATTATTGAGGGAAAGTGGGGTTTCTGTATATCCATTTTGACTCCCCTGTTATTTCTTCTTACACACAGGATTGCTATTGTCCTATTCTCCTGTTGGCTCATCAGGTGGTTGACTGCGGTTCAGTTAGGAGCTCGGTTGGTAACCATCAGGGAGATCGAACAGGGTTCACCGACGGACCTCACATTTGGACTAGGCCCTGACAGTTGAAGGAGGCCATTGCCAATCTCATACTTGATCCCATATTAATAAGTCAAAACATGGAGGAGCTGTGAGATAAGGTTATGAGGCTGATAGCCATGGTGCATCAGAATGGTGGGATAGGAGAACGCTATGGAGGACCTTATTAAAACCCTAAGTGAGGGACAACAATTATTACAACAGGCCTTACAATTACAGACTCAGCAGGCCCAAGCAGATAGACTAGCATTTCAACAAGCATTACAAATGCAGCAAGCACAACTACTTGAGGTTACTAATACCAGGAACAACACTCCAGTACCTACCTCTGTGTTACAAAAATATTCAACAGGAGAAGACCCTGCACATTTTTTTGTGAATTTTGAAAGAGTTGCTCGAAATGCACAGTGGCCAGCCGAGAGATGGTGCCATTACATCGCACCATTGATGACCGGGGAAATGCAGTCAGCTTATCAAACCGCCAACCCAACAGGACACACCACGTATGGAGATATGAAGAAAGTAGTGTTAGAGAGGATGGGGCACGATGAAGAAACGTATCGCATCAAATTCAGAGACATCAAGTTGGGTGGAGAGGAAACTCCTAGACAGTTGTACTACCGAGTTAAAGAGCTGGCAGAGAAATGGTTACAGCCCACTGTGTCCTCTCCAAATGAAATAACGGAGAAAGTGATATTAGAACAATTTATTGAGGCTCTTCCCGGACCTGTTCAGAGATGGGTTAAACAACACCATAGACTATCTTTAAGGGAAGCAGTAGATGTGGCTTCGGCGTATCAAAAAGCTGGACAGGGTCGGATAATGACATATCCGACAGCTAACAAGTTACATCACCCTGTGAACAAAGCTATGCCTCAATCGAGATGGCCAAATTCTATGTTGAAGAAACCTGAAGGAGAAGTTTTACGTTCCCGACCAAACAGTGAGGGCCCTAGCAATTATCGTCCTTTTACATCCACAGTTCGAGGCCCTCAATGTTTTGATTGCGGTGAATGGGGTCATCTTGCTAGGTTCTGTACAAAGAAAGCAAAAACGGAACCAATGGATGTGGGGGCCTTCGACTCCTTGAAAGAAAGTGAATATTTGGAACATCTACCTGGAAAACAACCTCAATACCTGTATACTTGTGATGCGGAAGTGGATGGAAAGCTGACAACTGCATTGATCGACTCCGGGAGTCTATAGACCGCTATAACACGAGAGTTGGTAGGTGAAGCTTATCGTTCTTCTGGGGAAATTCCAATACGCTGTGTACATGGGGATGTAAAATCTTACCCGTCAAAGAATATCCAGATTAAGCTAGGCGGGGAGACCATGGGGGTGAAAGCAGCTGTTCTCCCCAATCTACCAAAGCCATTATTAGTTGGGTCCGATATACCTGAGTTACCTAAATTAATACATAAAATTGAGAAGAGCTGGTGGGAAATTGCCCCTTTCTTTGAAGAAGAAATCGACCCACCAACCAATAAAGCATTTAAGAGTAAAAAGTTAAAGAAACTTCAGAAAGAAGAATGGAAGAGTAAGAATGTACTTCCCATAGCAGTGGACTGGAAGATAGAGGAAGATGGTGATAGTTTCAGGACTGCTCAAGATCTAGACCCCTTACTTCAGTATGCCAGGGAACGAGCTTTGGAAGATCCCAAGGGTCAAGGTCCACATTTCATCAAAGAGAAAGGGTTGTTATACCGAGTGAGTAAATCCCGGACTGGGGATGAGTTGAAGCAACTTGTAGTTCCTCAGAAATATTATCCAACGGTACTAGAAGTCGCTCACGTACAAGTTGGGGAGGGACACCTCGGAACAGAGAAAACTACTAAGAAAATTTTGGACAGATTTTACTGGCCAGGGGTATATCAACAAGTATTTAGATTTTGTCAAGCCTGTGAGGACTGTCAGAAGAGGAATAGGGCCAACGTAAAGAAAGCTCCACTACAACCAATGCCCCTAGTACAAGAACCATTCAGCAGAATTGGTATCGATATTGTCGGACCTATTGATCCTACGAGAAGAGGTCATAAATACATCCTCGTTGTGGTAGACTATGCCACTCGCTAAAGGCCACTAATATACAACAGATATGTGACGTATTAATCCCTTTTATAGGTCGAGTAGGGATTCCCCGAGAAATTGTTACAGACCGAGGAACAAACTTTATGTCCAGTGTGATGAAACAAATCTGCAATACATTAAAGATAGAACATCTGAAGACAGCAGTATACCATCCACAAACGGATGGGTTAGCAGAACGCTATAACCAGACTATCAAGCAGATGATTCGGAAAACAACCTCACCAGAAGACAAAGACTGGGACCGAGTATTACCGTGGATACTAATGACCCTCAGAAATACTCCACAATCTTCCACAGGCTTCTCACCCTTCGAATTATTGTTTGGAAGACCCGTGAGGAGTTTGTTAGACGTGTTGAAAGAGAATTGGGAGGAACAACCAGAACAGGAGTTGTCCCTAACTGAATATGCCTCACAGCTGCAGGAACGAATAGAAAAACTACGGGTTGTAGCAAGAGACAATCTTCTCCAAGCTCAGTTGAACCAAGAGAAGTGCTACAACCAGAAAGCCCAACTTCGTACCTTTAAGAAAGGAGATCAGGTTCTAATCTTAATGCCCACATCAGACAACAAGATGTTAGCCAGTTGGAAGGGACCTTTCGAGATCCAAGAAGTTTTGGGACCCTTAACATATAAAGTGATGCAACCCGGTAGTAGACTCCTGTGTCAGACGTATCATGTGAATTTGCTTAAGAAGTGGATTCCACCAATACGGAACGTTGCTATGATCACTAACGATGTACCGTTAGAAGGAAACTTTCCCCAGATAAAAGAGAAAATAGGTGTCGAAGGGTTAAATATCAACATGGAGTTAACGGTACTACAGAAATCTGAGCTGTCTCATCTTTTACAAGATTTTGATGACATATTCTCTTCCCTTCCAGGAAGAACTAGTCTAACCTACCATCGTATAGAAACTAAACCAGGGTCTGTAGTAAGACTCAGACCTTATCGGATACCTGAGTCAAAAGTAAAAGCCATCAACCAGGAAGTTCAAGAAATGTTAGATTTAGGAATCATCGAACCATCATTTAGCGACTGGAGTTCCCCAGTAGTCCTGGTCCCGAAGCCAGATGGTAGTGTAAGATTCTGCATGGACTTTCGGAAATTGAATGAAATTTCTAAATTTGACGCTTATCCGATGCCACGCATCGACGATCTCTTGAATAATCTAGGGAAGGCCAAGTTCCTGACTACCATCGATCTGACCAAGGGCTATTGGCAGGTACCGTTATCAGCAACCGACAAAGAGAAAACAGCCTTCGCTACTCCGACCGGACTCTACCAGTTTACGGTATTACCCTTTGGCCTACATGGCGCACCAGCAACCTTTCAAAGGTTGATGAATCATTTGATAAAAGGACATGAAGGATATGTTGGTGCATATCTGGACGACATCATTATATATAGTAACACCTGGCAAGAACATATGATTCATCTAAGAAAGCTGCTCGTAACACTAAAGGGTGCTGGTTTACATGTAAACCCTAAGAAAACCCATATAGCTGAGTTCCATACGAAATATTTAGGGTATTATGTTGGACAAGGGATAATTAAACCCCAAGAGGAGAAAGTAAAGGCCATCAAAGAGCTGAAGTTCCCGGAAAATCCAAAACAAATACGGGCCTTCCTTGGTTTTGTGGGGTATTACAGAAGATTTATTCCACACTTTTCTACTTTGGCTACTCCACTAACAAATCTGTTGAGGAAACCCTCCTTACCAAAGAAGGAGTGGCAGAATACTGAAGCTATGGAAGCCTTTAATGCTTTAAAAGAAGCTCTCACCAGTAAGGCAATGTTACAATGCCCTGATTTTGAATCCCCATTTGTTCTTCAGACGGATGCTTCAGGAACGGGACTTGGGGCAGTCCTTCTCCAGAATCAAGGGAACGGCGAAAGACCTGTGCTGTTCATCAGTCGTAAATTATTGCCTCACGAACTTAACTATCCAACAATAGAAAAGGAATGTTTAGCTGTTAAGTGGGCCATTGATGCTCTTAGATACTATCTGCTGGGACGTGAATTTACTCTAATAACGGATCATGCACCGTTGGTATGGTTAGCACGTAACAAGGACTCGAATCAAAGAGTACTAAGGTGGTTCCTTTCCCTCCAGCCCTTCTCTTTTAAAACTGTTCACAATCCTGGGAAGCTGCTGTCACAAGCCGATTATTTATCCAGGGCACAAACCCTTCCCGAACGTAAGGGTTTAGTAGAGGGGGTGTGACGTTCTGATGTAAGTTTTATAGAAACTCATACCGAGTAGTGAAGATATTGAGGACCAGGAAGTCCCTACTGTATGGCCTTTCCTCTAATGCCTGCACATTTTTCTTGTTGGTCGCCTAGGAGACGAGAGCACGTGAGGACGAGAGCGAGGCGGACGGTTTATCTTGGGCGTACTGAAGGGCGAGTAACGAAACATGAACAGCTGAGTGGGAAGCGGGCCTGTGCATGTGTGAAAACGCCCAGGAGTGTGAAGCTGGTCGAAGCGAGATATCACCATTTGATTCCGGAGCGCTGCTCCCCGACAACCAAGGCCGTATGATTACGAGGAAAAGGAAACTGACAAGGTGAACATTTCGCCGAACCCGATGCGAAGTCAGTTTCAGCCGTCAGCTGTTGCAACCAAGTCTGACTGAAACCACGCAGTCGGAGGTGAGTGAGCGACTGAGAGAGAGAGAGGAAAACTCTACCGCTTTACTCGCATGCAGATTGAGTACAGAAAAGGCGACCTTTGTCACTCGATAGACAGTAATGAAGTTGGCGCCGTTGCGCCTTTTGCTAGAGACATTAGTACGATCAGCCAAGTTGAAAGGATTATAGAAGTTTAAATACGCGCCGTTGCGCAATCAACGTTTGGGAACTGTTAGGAAAAGGAAAAAGTTTAAGCTTATACAAGTATGGAAAAAAATAGCATCCGGGCACTCCAGTGTTTACTAGAAGAGTATACGTTTAAGAAATAAGTGATGAACTGAAATGTTCCATATCTAAACTAAAGAGAAGTGATTCGTTATGAAAAGGGGGAGGGAACATTCCCATCTGAGAACAGCTGTATACAAAGGGGAAGATGAATACCACTACAGTCAAAGGCTGCATCAGTACTCATTAACAAGAAGCCACGTATCCAAACAAAAGAGCTGAGCAAGAGAGAGAAAAGGAAAGATAAAGAGTTAGAAACCAAGACAAAGAAAGGAGAGAAGAACAACTCAAAGGAGGAGATAATAGAAAAGAGAAATATATATATATATATTCCAGAGTGGAGATCATAAAGACAAAATAAAGAGAAATAAGAAAAGGGAAACCTTGAGAAGGAGAATTATATGCTTTTAACTGAAGTTTGAAACTTTATAAAGAAGAAAACTATAGACTCTTACCTGATCTGTTGACAAAACCTCCATCTACCTGAAGCTTGAAGTCCTCAAGAGAAATTGTATCCTTTTCAGTACCTAGAGAGAAAGAGAAAGAAAGTACATATTAAGTTAATAAAAGAATTGGATTCTTGTTGTAATCCAAACAACCTACGTATTGGCTCTGAGTATCATTCATGTCTTAAAGGCCATTCTCACACCACCCCAGAGTGGAATGTCTTGCTATGCTAGACTGTGGGGCGGCTGGTAACTTTATGGACGACCAATGGGCAAGAACTCAATGAGCACCAAGTAAAGTAAAAACCCAACCCATTCCAGTTGAGTGTGTAGACGGCACTCCCTTGACTTCAGGACCCGTCATAGAAGAAATTCAGGAATTATCAGTACAAATGCATTTTCACCAAGAACGACTGGGTTTCGATCTTATAAAGGCTGCACATTTTCCAGTCATATTGGGAATACCATGGCTTAGAAAGCACAACCCTTTCATAGATTGGAAGACTAATACAGTGGAGTTCCATTCCGAATATTGTTCTGTCTCTGGTTTCAGCCCTAAGGAGAAACCATCGACTCACGGAGAACCGGTGCCTATGCACAGTGTGAACATTGTTCCCATGGCATACAGAGAATATACCGATGTTTTTCTGGACATCCAACCTCGACCTTTACTCCCTCACAGACAGGAGGACTGTAAAATAGATCTATTACCAGGTGCAGTGGTTCCATTCGGACGGATGTTCCCTTTGTCCCTCCCAGAAAAGGAAGCCTTAAGGGATTACCTAAACACCAACCTCCAAATTGGTTTGATTCAAGAATCAACTTCCTCAGCTGGAGCATTGCTATTCTTCATTTCCAAGAAGGGGACCACCGAACTCAGACCCTGTATAGATTATAGAGGCCTCAACAGCTCGACTATCAGAGATAGATATCCAATGCCTCTCATTAAGGATATCATGGAAGCTGTACAGGGGGCAAAATGGTTCACCAAACTGGATCTGAGGGGTGCGTATCACCTGCTCAGAATACAAGAAGGGGACGAGCGGAAAAAACAGCATTCAGGACACCCCTAGGGCATTATGAGTATCGTGTTATGCCTTTCGGGTTGGTCAATGCTCCTGCTCAATTTCAACGATTCATGGACAAAGTCTTTTCAGATCTACTATTCACATCTGTTATCGTATATTTAGACAATATCCTGATTTACTCAAACACACTGGAAACTCATCGTCAACATGTCAGAGAGGTGCTACAAAGACTCCGGCAAAACAACATTCTAGCCAAACCGGAAAAATGCGTATTTGAAGGTACAACCGTTCCATACTTAGGCTTCATCTTAAGTGCTAATCAAATCGAGATGGACCCACAGAAGACAGAAGCAATAACCAAATGGCCCATACCTGGTTCAGTCAAAGATGTACAACGTTTTTTGGGTTTAGCAAATTTCTACAGAAAATGCATCAGCGGATTCTCAAAGATGATCCTACCCATCACTGCTTTATTGAAAAAAGGGGTGAAATTTGAATGGAGCCCGGAAGCTGACCAAGCATTCAACCAACTGAAAGAGGCTTTTACCACGGCACCAGTACTCAGACAGCCTGACCAAACTTTACCTTTCATTCTAGAGACCAACGCCCCCCATGGAGCTATAGGCACTGCTCTTTTGCAGAAAAAAGAAGACCACTTAGAACATCCCATTGCATACTTTTCAAGGACTCTAATTCCAAGTGAAAGGAACTATTCGGTACTCGAAAAGGAGCTTCTTGCTATCCGAAAAGCCTGTGAGGAATGGAGGCATTTGTTACAAGGGGCCCAACATCCTTTCTGTGTACGGACCGATCACAGAAATCTGAGTATATTACAAGAAATGGAGTGCCGGAATTCACGTCACGCAAGGTGGGCCTATTTTTTTTCTCAATTCGACTTTGAGCTCACCTATGTGCCTGGGAAGGACAATCAACTAGCAGATGCTCTTTCCCAGAGTTATGGAGAAGAATCAGGAAAATATACCGGACAAGAACTCTTGTTACCCGGAAAGAGATTTATAGGCACTGTTAACTTGTTTCTCCAACAGGTGTATGACACTCAAAATGACACCTCTATACCACAGGAAAGATCAATAAACAAGAAGGGGAGATACTGGTTTAAAGAGAACCAGCTGTATCTACCTACACAAGAACTCCAGTCCAAGGCCTTATCATGGTGTCATGACTCACCTACTGCAGGACACAAGGGTCAAGCAGCCTCCTTGGAGTTAATCAGAAGACACTTTTGGTGGCCTACTGTAGTCAGAGATACCAAGGAATATGTTTCTTCCTGTCCCACGTGTGCGCAGAACAAATACAGTACAGCCAAACCCTTGGGTCTTTTACAACAAGAGGAGCCTCCAACCGGACCCTGGCAACATATTTCGATGGACTTCATTGTGGAGCTACCCAAATCCATAGGTCATACGGCTATCATGGTAGTAGTAGATTCATTTAGTAAGCTGGCTCATTTTTCTGCATTGAAAGGGACACCATCTGCCTCAGTCACCGCAGAAGTATTCCTTCGAGATGTGGTCCGACTGCATGGTGTACCCTTAACTATTGTGTTGGATAGAGGAACACAATTCACTTCCAAATTCTGGACTTCTCTTTGTAAACAACTTCAAATTCAGACTAGGGTTCTGTCCTTGTTTTGATGACGTGTTTAAATACGCGTCGGAAGCTTCACTCGGCGCGTTGCAACCCTGCGCTTCTCTTCGGGTTTACACGCTGCTCAAGTGTTCCGTATACTACACGCTTTCACTCATTCCTCTGTTCTAAATCTGTTCGTCCCTCTTTGTCTTCCTCCTTTTTGTTCTGCTCCTGAGCCGCCTCTTCCGTGTTATTCTTTAACGCTTTCCCCGGGCTCAGTAGCGGTTACGGTTACCGTGGTTCGGTGCCACCTACTTTATTTCGATACTTACTTCCTCATCCTCCTACTCCACTTACCTTCTGGATTCCCTTCCTGTTGGTTAAGGCGACTCCGATTCCTCTCTGTTGAATCCAAGTTCCTTGTCAGCCACGCATCCTGTCCCGGTGCATCTTGGGAATTGTAGTCTTTACAATTGGAAAAGTAACCAACACAAAGAGAAGATCATATTTACATGGGATTCAAGATACCATCAACAGAAGGTCTACATCAGGGTTTTTCAGCAAGGCTTTTCCCTGAAGTGGGGGTGGGCTCACTGGAAGCCCCTATTGCCGACTTATTGCTTTTAGGCAGTGTGGCTTCCAGAAGAGCTTATCCTAAAACCTGCAAAGAAAAGTCTAACAATTCCTGGCGAGAAAGAAGAGACATTTCTTCCGAGAGCTCATCCGACAAAGCGTCCACAGGTGAGGAAGCAGAGGAGGTGGGAGACTTCAAGGGTGAATCTCTAACTGCTGTCAAGTTTGAGACATGCTCTCAGGTCCAACGACAGGAGCACTGGCAATGGCTGTACAGCAGGCACCAAAATTGCAGGGCATGTGGGCAGCAGGCACACACAGTGGGCAAGCAGCAGCAGATGGCTCGTAGGAGGCAGCTTGGGGCACTTGGAGGCAGGTAAATTGGCTGGTAGGCAGGAGCATGGGTCTTCCGTGTTACACGTGTGGGCAGCCGCAAACAGTGACTCTGCACTTGCAGAAACAGCGTGTAAGCGTGACATCAGAGGAAAGGCCCTAAGCTCGTAGGGTAAGTGACATGCGCTGAACGTTGGGTGTGTTGTTCAGGATTGGGATAAAGTAGTGCGTAGGAGACCATCACACACTTGCGCAAGTTATAGCAGATGGACTTGTGGACTTCGTTTCCATGCGATCTCTTCCCTGCGTGCAAGCCTCTTGTTTTGGTGGGGGATTGCCTCCGTGCACACATGCGTGTACTTTTGAGGCTGACTGTGAGTTGTGTACGCATTTTGCATTCTGTGGGTGCCTCTGGGTCTCGTGTAACCCCTTATTTAACATCACTGTAGCTTACATATTTTCTGTGTTGCTGGGGGCCACAGTGGGCTACCGAGGGGTCGCGTAAATGTATTGTTCATATATTGGGTGACTGTGCATTATGCAGGCCATTTTTTTTTCTCCAGGGGTTACATTGATCCTTGCTGGGGCACACTGGTACATTTAGCATCACGTACACTGCCCTCTCACTCAAATTGCCCAGGACAATCAATAGCTGCACCTCCCATTGTACTAATCCATCTCTGCCATGACTTGGAGGGCAACTAGTGGGAAGGGAGGCAAAGGTGGCCGGGGTAGCAGAGGTGGCCGAGGTAGCCGAGGTGGCAGAAGTGGCCCAGGTGGCCCAGGTGGCAGAAGTGTCCGAGGTGGTGGAGGTGGGTGAGGTGTCCAAAATGTCTGAGGTGTCCGGGCCCGTGCAGTGAGAGCTATTCCCCCACCCAACAGGGTCAGGTAGCTGCAGGGACAGCTGCAGACCTCACCACCCAGCCACCGGGTCACCCAGCCAGGCCTGTGGGGCCTCCTACCCCGGTCCACACAGACACAGGGGCAGATGCCATCCGTCCATCAAAGGGGAAGGAACATGCTGTGAAGCGTCGTGGCACCAGCACCCAGGTACAGCCACCTGCAAGGGTACCTACTGGCACACCATCAATGTGTGATGCCACAGTCCAGGCCACAAGCGCTTCAGCCCCTACTGACCCAAGTGGTCCCAGCCACTCAGGGTCTGCACGACCTTGCAAGAAGGTAAAGCGTGCTGTAGGCAAGCAGGCTCAGTCCCAAGACATGGCACAGGAGACCCACATGTCGAGGAAGAGGAGCTTTAGTGATGAGGAACTCCAGATCCTCGTGGACTACGTGCAGGAACAAGAACATGACATGCTTGGGGGCAGGGAGCACACATACACCTGCCCAGCCTATGGCCCACTGGCAGTGTGTCGCCAATCGCATTAACATCTTGGGCCATGAGAGGCGCTCAGCTTCCGACGCAATGAAGTATTGGTATGACCTCCGGCACCGAGCCAAAGATAAACTGGGTGCCAACTACGCCTCTACTCAGGTGACTGGAGGTGAGTCACCACGAGAGGACGAACAACTCACTCCACATGAGGAGATCATAGGTGCTATGATTGATGTGGAGCGGATCCAAGACGTGGGAGACCTGCCAATTTATGAGGAAATGTCTGGTGAGTGGTGATGCGTTTGTGTCCAGGACATGTGTATGTTGCGTGGATGAAGTCTAATGATTGTCTGAAAGTTCTGGCTGCATTTACATGACTGCCATGGGTGAACCATGTCATGGTGGACCGGCACATGCTTGTTGTCTTGCAGATTGCATAAGCACAATGTGCTGCACACCATGACAAACCTCATCACCACACCTGCTCACTCCTTCCATGTCACTCTCTATCCAGGCTCTCTTGGCCCTCTTCCTGCTCCAACCTGTGATGGCGGATAGCCTGTGACAATCTTGCACTCCATACTCGCCTTCTCTCTGCACATCTCTGACGTCTCTGAGAGGTCACCCTGCTAGCTGCACTTCCTCAGGGGTATTCTTCCTTTCCTCTCATTCCCCCAGTAGCTCACTGTCTCCAGAGGACTGGTCATACCTATCGTGGGGTACTGCAATGGCCTCTACCAAGATTTTTGTGCCTCTACTCTCTTCCCTCTGCAACTCATCCTGACCTGGGCAGTGGGGCTTGTCATTTTGTCTTGGTGCGAGGTATTGTATCTCCCTAGGACTGTGATGATGGCACTTGCTCCCAGTGGCTGCGACTGTTCATTTCCAATTGCTGTGCATTGTCCACAGGGCCTTATGAGTCCTGGTGCTGCAGTTCCTTCACCTCCATCTTCCCAATTGGCTCACTTCTCATGTTCTTTGATCATCCCTTTCCTACTCCCTTAGGGTCAGTTACTTGTCATAGCAATTAGTTGGTGGTTAATGTCTATCTTTGGCTGGGGCCGCCCGCTGGTACAGCCTCCCTACCTCAATGGAACTGGAAGTGAACCTTCTCCGGGTCTGGAGGCACTTCTGATGCTTCCTCATGTGTAGTGCTTTCTCAACCTCTTCTCCCCTGCTGGAGTCCTGGAAGACTGAGAGAATGCACTAGTCACCTACCCACAGTCTGATCTCTGACACGGGCCACTGAGCCACCGGTTGTACCCTTGCACTGCCTCCCTGCCCTCCCCCACACTCAGTGGCTGTTTATTGTCTCCCTACAACCCTCTAGCAGCATTGACACCTGATGTCTGCACATACACTTCCACCAGCCCGCCACATTTTCATTGCTGATTATGTAGTTGTATTTAATTGGTATGCCATTCCCATGTACTGCACTGCCCATTCCCACTTCCAACCCCAGGTCTCACCTTCACCATGCCTATTCACTCGCGTGATGTAAATGTGACCTGGCCTCTTGGGATGGGTGTGTCTATCTTCACTCTATTCAACCACCCTTGCATCATAGCACTGTGTGACACTTGTGTGTATTGAGTTTGTGATTTACATGTCATGCCATGTCACATTCATTGTACATGGCTCTGGGACAGTAGTCAGCAAGTTCCATCTCATGCAGTATTACAGTTCACGCATGTCTATGCTACGTGGCATATGTGTTTTTGCATCAGTGATTTTGGTGAATGAACTATACCAGTCAGGTGCTCATGTGTGTAGCAGGTGCTATGCACCATGCACTACATGTTGTATTTAGCTCTTCCACACACATCAATCGCTCCTTTCATGCTACCTTTCACTTGCATTGACACTGCGTACGTGCAGGAGTTTGTGACATGGCAGGTTGATTTGTTGCATGATGACATTGTAATGCCTATGTGTGTGTGCTATTCTATTTACATGGCTCTTCTTGAATGTTTCTGTCCATGTGCAAGTGATGAGGCACTGGATGCAGAGGAGGAGGTGGAGGAGGAACTGGATACTGAGTCATGACCAATCACCAGTGGAGGATGTGGGGTGGTAGTCCATGAAGATCCACTAGTGCTACAGGCATCCTAGCCCTGACTCAGTCTGAGTCTGCCTCCGAGGAAGCCTTTGGCTCTGGTGGTGAAATGGATATGGATACCTCTGTCGTGTTGCAGGTGAGTGCATCGACTGTGGGTGTTGTTGCCTCCCAAACGTCTGGAGGGGGGATGACCCCTCATAGGCCAGTCAGTGTTTGCACGTCCGTCTGTGGTGGTTACGGCAGAAGGGTCACGCTTCACAGTATTGATTCCTGTTCCTGGGCCAGCTGCTCAAGGGAGGGATGCAGTCCTGCAGCAACAGACAGCCCCATCACATCAAGGGCCAGGTTTCCTTGGCCCAGGCAGGTGTGGGGTCCGCCAACGTGGTGGCCGTGTGTTTGCTGGCGATAGTGTGTGGGAGCAGTCCATGTATGCTGCTGCGCAACACCAGGCTGATTCATATGAGATGTTGGCTCAGGGCATGGATACGGTGGCCAATTCCTTGATAACCCAGCAAGACAGGTGGAGCACCAGCAGCAGGCATTGCGGTCCAAATGCCACTCACACAGGCTGAACATGGTGGCCAGCAACAGGAGCCGACGGGCAGAACTGAGGGCTTTGCGCGCATCCATGGCTGCAGAGGGTCGGGCGTGTGGGAGGGTTTAGGTGACATACCAGCATTTAGATGTGTACTTTGGCATGGTCTTACTGGCATACTCCACCTTACATGTGTTCCTTTTGTGCACACCTGATTGAGATACTTTTAGTACTAAGGGATGCACACAATGTAGCACTTCCAAGAACACATTCTCAGGGTGTTAAGGTTGGGACAGATGATTGTCCCTTTGTCATCATCGAATGTCACCTGGAATGTGCCAGGGCTGTGTGCACTCCACAGGGGTTGGATTTTAGGTGAAAAATTGTGCCACAAGCTTGGTACGGGCAGCCTCGCCACGTGCCCTTTCCCCTCCCATGCACAGCCGCCGTGCATGTGGTTGGGGATCTAGGGGCACCACCATGTCCGCCGGTACGCGATGCTGTGTTGTAACATTGTGCAGGAAACATGCTGCCACAATTATCCTGCACACTACTGGTGGTGCATATAGTAGCTCACCACCAGAGTGGTCAAGGGAGCGGAAGCATGACTTAAGCACAACGAATGTGCGCTCCACTATGGCCCTAGTTGCAATATGGGCTGCTTTGTATCTTACCTGGGGTGGTTTTGTGGGGTTCCGTATTGGCGTCATCATGCAGGTGCTCAGAGGGTAGGCCCTGTCCCCTGTGGAGGAGAGATGGGTTGTCAGTGGTGTTGTTTTGTCTGTGTGAGACATGCATGCATTTTCACAGCCATTTGTACTCACCAATGAGCCATGTGTTGCCATGCCTCCCAGCTCGCAGGGCCCGGTGTAAGGGTGACATTCTGAATATGCAAACCATCCATGATTCCATTGGCATCACATACAACCTGCAAGTTGATGGAATGCCAGTGCTTGCGATTGCGATAGATGTGCTCTGTGGCCCTAGGTGGATGTGGGGCCACATGGGTGCAATTGAGGGCACCAAGCACTTTAGGGAAGTGTGCCACCCCGTAAAAGTCCTGGCCACGGCCTTCCTTTCTGTAGGTGTTCTGGGCATTTATATGCGCCTTTGGACTGAGGGGCGTGCAGTCATGATTGCCAACAACTAGTGTAGGCAGCGTGACTGCGTGGCCTGTGAAATGCCCCCGACTATGGCAGTTGTCCGCTGAAATGACCCAGTGGCCAAAAAATGCAGTACATTGAGCACCTTTTCCAAAGGGCTCAGTGCTTGGGAGCACAGGCTGGGTGATGTGAGGTCATCTTCCCACTCCGTGACCAGGTTTAATATGATATGAGGTGGAAACCTATACCTTTTCTTTCAGACGTAAGAGGTAGTTAGCCATTATCAACAGCTTACAGTCGACATTCATTAAATTAGCGCTGCAAAAATAATTCTTCAGTCATTTTTTAATAATCATTTCTATGAAACAACACATATTAGCTTAAAAAAGCGATGGGCCAATCCCATTCACTTTACATAAAACAATCAAACGTTGTTCATAAAAACAGACCACTTTGTCGTGACACTTTGATTTTACCACTGTCTTGTGGCATCTGTCTAGTTAACAGGTAGTTGGTTCATTGATCAGTGTAGGAAGCAATTACGACAATTCACAGAACTTTCTTCAGGAGAAGTGTCATATTTTAAAAAAACAACAACAACATCAGCTTAGACAACAGACATTAGAGCGTGTTCGAATTGTGCGTCTCTTGAATGGATAGTTCCTGTTGCCTGTGTTTAGTATCGAACTCGAGTGTTCTTGCTGTAGCTGTTGATAATAAGAAAATATAAAAAAAGATATGGGCTTTAAGTGCTAAATGTATCTTTTAGATAAAATAAATTTATCAGACCTGGCTAGGTTGAATAATTACCTAGGGTCTCATCACGGGATCTGGTTTGTTTGATATGTTCTACGCCTGAGGACAGGTGCTAACTTACTGTGGCCTTTCATGATTAGGAGTTGGAACACTGTTTCTTTTTATTCCTTTACAGAGGTTCACCAGAAAGTAAGTAAAAAAGGTTGCCTGTGAAGTTGATTTCATGGTAGTGGGCCATGGGATCAGGAGAACATGGAGATGGCTCTCTAAGCACTGACTGATGCCCTGGTGTGTGGGCGTCCAGACTCCATTTTTGGGAAATCTTTTGGTCACATGACTTTGGCAAGGCAGCGTACTATGCATGGTGTCCAGTTTGGCTCGACCAGTGCCTCTATGTACAGACAGGTAAGGAGATTTCAAGAGAGATACTGTGGGTCTTTTACAATTTGCCTTTATTCTCAGTCCTGAAACCACTCCTTCTTCTGCTTATACTGTGTACCTGGCCCTTGCCTGGCTTAACAGACAGCTATTGCTGCTGCTACTAATCTCTTCTGTTTGCGGTGTAACAGTCTCTACCTGTTAACTGTCTGCTTTTGTGTCTCCTTCTGGTACTTGGTATTTGCTTCTGGACAGTTTCAACCATGATCAGCATGAGACTTTGACTTTGGAACTGGACACTTGCTCCGATCACCACAATTTTCCATCCCCTGCAAACTCAAGAGGTCCCAGCATTTTCTTTCAGTTTTTCTTTCTACTTTCGCAGATTGTTGATATTGGTCCCTTATCCTTGCTGCCTTTGGAAATTCTGGACCTACTCTGAGGTATTTTTTTATTCTTTAATTATTGAGGGAAAGTGGGGTTTCTGTATATCCATTTTGACTCCCCTGTTATTTCTTCTTACACACAGGATTGCTATTGTCCTATTCTCCTGCTGGCTCATCAGGTGGTTGACTGCGGTTCAGTTAGGAGCTCGGTTGGTAACCATCAGGGAGATCGAACAGGGTTCACCGACGGACCTCACATTTGGACTAGGCCCTGACAGTTGAAGGAGGCCATTGCCAATCTCATACTTGATCCCATATTAATAAGTCAAAACATGGAGGAGCTGTGAGATAAGGTTATGAGGCTGATAGCCATGGTGCATCAGAATGGTCATGTACGCAGCTATCAGGGCCAGTTCTGCAGGAAACCAATTCCAGGTGGCCACCTAGTGCACCATCAGAGTTTGTATACCAGACAGGTACCACTAAATCAGATTATTTCCTAATGTAAGAGTAGGGGTGCCAATATGGACTAAAATGCCATAAATGTTTGCCATGGTGTTAGGCAAAGTTTGTATACAGCACCCTTTGGGACCACTACACACAACTAGGACTACAGGTGTAAGCAAAACCAACCTTTGGTATAAGTCTGTACCACACAGTTTTTGGTAGTGAGCTGAGCAGCCAAGCTATCTCAAGAGGGAATGTGAGCTTGTAATGAGGTTACACAGAGGTCTACAATTACAAGTATTCAAATAGACGCTTACACTCAAGGTTTCTTGGTAAAACACTTCTTAATTTATTACACAGTCATTTAGAAAACATTCACTAAAAGGAGGCAACCAATATCACACAAAAATATCCTACAATACTTCACACTAACCGGTTCTGAAACATTTCAACTACTTTGAAG
The DNA here is from genome assembly GCF_040938575.1 of Ambystoma mexicanum. Taxonomy (NCBI): domain Eukaryota; kingdom Metazoa; phylum Chordata; class Amphibia; order Caudata; family Ambystomatidae; genus Ambystoma; species Ambystoma mexicanum. Next base: position 830,222,840 of record NC_090939.1, read on the forward strand.
TAGGAGCAACAGGGCATTCAGAGCAATTGAAGTAGGAGCAAAAAGGCATAAGTTAATAAAACGAATAGTAGAGTTACTTCAAAACAGTGTAAATAGTTTGAGTTCACCAGAGGAGTTGGTCCAATGCAATAGGTAGGCCAAAGTCAATGGGCTAGTGTCTTGTATATGTAAAAACGGTTCTGGTAGTTAAACAGAAAAGTCTTTGCCACGGTTCTCGGAGGTAGTTCTCAGAAGAAAGAGTTATATGTCGGGTCACAAGCTGACTAGGCCTGCAAGTTTCCAAAGTTTCACAAACTTTTGCAGTGAGAGGTAAGTTCTCTCGGTTGGGTTTTCACAGTACCTTATATTGAAGAAAAAGATGTAGCTGAAGACTTCGGTTCCTGACAGTTCCTGCAGATCTCGCTGTTCCTGAGCCTCAGTCTGGGGACAAGAGGTAGAACTCTAGCACTGCTCAGGAACTGGTCACAAAGCTGACAAACTGGCAATTCTTCGATTCCGGTAGCTGTTCTTCAAGCACACAAACTGGTATCCTTCTCCCTGGCTATTCGGTTTCCTGCAGCACTCTGAGGAAAATACCACCAGCTCTGAGAATGGTGTCCAGGTGGCTTACGAGTTGATTGGTCCTTTGGATTTGACATATTGATTACCTAAACAGATGAAAGCGAGACAGATGTTTTGTATCCCACTAACCCTTGTCATGGGAGGCGCCTTCTGGCATTCGGTCTCATAGGAGTGATCCCATGACAAGGGCCATTAGAAGCCCAATTCAGATGGCGACCGCTGGCTGTTCCAAGACCTCAGGTGCAAAGTCCACAAGTTCTGTGGTGGTCTTCCCTCTAAAGCAAGACCAAATAAAAATAGCAATTGTAGGATGCTGTAAAGAGGCATAAGTAAGCAAAAAGAACGCTGAACAAGGCGACACAAGTGACAGAGAAGCTAATTATAACTGGACAGCCAGGGCTTTAGGAGGATACAATCAAAGTTAAGGCCAATCGCAGTCAACAGATTCATAAATTGAGGTAGGCACTTGGAACACTAGGGGATTCAGCCATTTATACAACAATACATCAGTGGAACTGAAAGCACTGGACATCGTCTGTCTTCAGGAAACTTGGCTGGCCGTGACCCCACTGGTAGAAGGCTACGAAGTTAACGTAAACCCTGCTGTTAAAGGAGCAAGGGGCCGGCCAATGGCTTGGTTGTTAACATTGATCAAAAAAACAAGTGGATTTTGCATAAAGAGCTTGCACAATCAATCTTCCTATATACAAGTGACTGTAATTGATATACCGAAACAAATGAAATATCTAGGAAATCCGATTCACATCATAAATCTGTATTGGAATGACAAGGCTGCTGGAACGATCTCATTTGTTTATGAGGTAACAGAAATAATTGACAATATTACGTCCACAAAAGTATGTCCAAATCTATTACTCTTTGGGGATCTTAATATTTAATGGGCCTCATTCCGAGTGCGGCAGTAAGGGGTTAATGGCACAGGTAAAGGCGCCGGAGCCGTCAACCCCTTACTGCTGCATTATGAGGTCCTTTAACGGGTCCCGCAAAGGGCGCCTGGTAGCGAGACCCGCTAAAGGACCAGCATGCTAACAACGGGCCCGTTATTAACGGGCCCGTTGTTAGCATGGTCCCCATTCCCATTGAGCCCTATGGGGGCTCGAATGGGAATGGGGATGGGTACCCTGAATGGGGAAATACCGGGTCCTCCAAGGTTGGAATGGCTCGGTATTTCCCCATTCATGGAACCCAGACCCGGTATGCGGTATGGGGGTAGCCATGGCGCTAATGGTGCCATGGCTACCTCCAACCTCGTAATGACCCCCAATGTGTACAACTGGATGGCGTTAAAAAGCTGAAGACCTTTAAATACAAAAGCAAAAGCCTGCTAGTGGGCCAATGGATGGAGGAAATGGAGGACAGGGACCAGTCAATACTGAATGGAAACATGGCAGGAGATGTTCCACCGCAAGCAACATGGAGAAGAAATGGTCAAACAATTTTCTTGTCTACTTTTTTGCATCAGAACAAATCATGAAGAAAATGAAATCATTGCACGTAACAAAAATGAGTCAGCATGACCATAACTTGGTAAAGATTACACTTTGTGGCACTCCAAAGAACAAAGGTTTGGCATGGAGAACCACTGTCATCGTGGAACCCAACAGAACCAGATTAAAAATTGACACAAGTAGAGTGAACTACATCATAAGAGGACTCCAAGAGACGAGAAATAACAACTCTTGTGACATTCAGGAATATGGTCCCTTACTGGAACAATATGTAGAAAGGATCGGAAAATCACAGAAAAGGGCTTTATCAGGCGACATGCGCACGATATGGAAGTACTACTAAAAAAGAGAAATCTGCGAAAAGACACTAGAACCATTATGAAGACCAATAACGAATCAGGTGCACTTGAGAAAAAAAAGAAAGCCAAGCAGAAGTATAAGCACTGGCTTACTGCTCATATGTGTGTGTTGGAACAACGGGATGCAGAACTCATGATGAACACACTGTCCCAAAAAAGTCCAAAGATTTCTGGAAAATAATTAATGACTTACATGTTCCACAAAAAACGATTTTAAGTAATATGGTGCCTGAAAAGCAGTGGATATCCCACTACACTGAATTGTACAGAAAACAAGGATGCATAGAAGAACCAGCTTTCCCAATTCTTCATCATTGGGACATCTTGATGAAGAAAGAAGACATTCTAAAAAAACATCTTGCAAATTAGTTCATCAAGAGCCCCCATTCCCGATGGTCTAAACAACAAGATGTTAAAAGAAAATCCTGAGGAATGGGTGGGCTTCTGCACTATACTACTTGAAATCATATTGAATGGAAGGGCAATTCCAGCCTCATGTAAGAGCGCAGTTGTCGTCCCTAAATTTAAAAAGGGAATTAAATAAGAACCTAAAAACTACCCACCAATTGCCCGCCATGATGTGCTAGGAAAAATCTTTGCCACTCAGCTGCAACATCAACTGACGCACTGGACCAAAATGACATCAACATACAACCAAAGGCAAACAGGCTTTGTTAAAGGCGTGGGCTGCGGTCTGAATCTTTTCCTGATCAATGTGTTAAAAATAGTGACAATAAGACAAGGAAGTAAAATCTACCTTGCATTCATTTATTTAGCCCATGCCTTCGACATCGTAGATAGCCAACTCTAATGGACAAAGTTAAAACAACGGAATTGTCCAGTGAGTTTGATCTTGCCAATCAAGGCCTTGCATTAAAACACTGAGATAAGAATTAGCCTAGATCAAGAAGGAACGCTGTCTGCCCCTCTAAGAACACATAGAGGCATAAAACTAGGATGTCCATTAGCATTAATTCTGTTCAATATGTTCATCTCCGATATAGGAGAAACCTTGGGCAGTGTACCTGCATTTCCACCCAAAATCAATGGAACTCATTTGGGTTGGATCTTATATGCAGATGATTTTGTCCTGTCGGATGTAACCCCCATCAGTTTACAGCGGAAATTGACGGCTCTGGAGAAGAATGTAGAAGCGAATGGGTTAAAGGCCAACCCAGCAAAATCTGAAACCCTCATACTTCAAAACCTGAAATGAAAGAAAATCTCCTCAACAAAACAACATCTGTGGAAGCTTGGAAACAAAATTGTAAAATGAGTTAACTAGATGGAATACCTGGCCATGCTAATAAACAGCAATATCAATGATGCTCCATGGGTTCTGAAAACTAAAGCGAAATGCAAACAACTCAATGCACAAGGCAGCTTGATAAATACAAATGTTTGTAAATTTTCAATAAAGCCAGTGATAGAGTTGCACTATACCGTAAAATGATTTCAGCAGACCCACTTCCACAATTTGAGATTTTTTGTCCAAATCAAGATGGACGACAAATGAAACAATTCAATGCAAATGGACAGATCAATGTGAGAAAAATCTAGAACAATTGAATTAGGACAATGGGCCTCATTACGAGGTTGGCGGTAAGGGTTAACGGGCACGGTAAGGAGACCGGTGCCGGTAAACCCTTATCGCCCTATTCCAAGGTCCCTTAGCGGATGCCGCTAATGGACCAGTGAGCTAATAACGGGCACGCTATTAGCCAGCCCGTTATTAGCTCCATCCCCATTCCCATTGAGCCCTATGGGCGCTCGAATGGGAATGGGGAATGGTTCTCGAAATGGGGACTTACCGGGTCCTCCAAGGTTGTAATGACCCGGTAAGTCCCTATTTCGAGAACCCGGACCCGGAATGTGGTAAGGGGGTAGCCATGGTGCTAACAGCACCATGGCTACCTCCTACCTCGTAATGAGGCCCAATGACATCTTATAAGCGAACTCAAACGCAGTGAAGAAAAACTGTGGAAGCAGGACTGGGTGGACACCATTGAACAGCGCCAACATCACAGATTGATGCAAGATGCGGCAGCAGAAAGTAGAGGGTACAACAAGTTACCAAACTATCTGGAAAAATGTCCATCTAAACATCACAGAATGATATACCAGAAGTTTAGGCTAAATAACTTTTAAACCAAAGAGAGATTATCTGTATTGAAGCTCCATGTGCAAGTTCATGTGAGATGTGGATTCTGTAAGAGGGCAAAAGAAACTCTAAAACATTTGACCTTGTTTGTCCTGCCTTGAGACCACTGCGAACTCAACACCTTGGTGCACAAATACTGCAGAGAGCTTCAATGTGTGCCGAAGAATGGTGGATCTGATTTATGGAAGGAAATAACAAAAATGTGACTTTTGCCCTGACGTTTTATTTAGATCAATTGCACAAATTGTTAATGAATTATTTTTAAGATGACGTAGAAGGATGCTTATGTTAAGAAGAGTGATGACAGGGAGGCATTCATTGTATAGATTCTTTGTGCTGACTTTAATTGTGTTTTAAAAAGTTTGTAATAAACCTATTTAAATAAAATAAAACAAATGATAATATTCAGGTTCCAGATTCCTCGGTTAAAAGGGATAACACCATTACATGTACAAATTCACAATTTCATCACAGATATGAATAATACATCACAAATAAGAATATTAATGTTATCGTCTTTGATGAAAAGAATCCTAAAAACAGATAACCCCTTCTTTCAAATGAGCCCTACCACCCAAATTAGCCCAGATAAAGCAATACCAAGCTAGCCCAGCTAACAATTTAAAAACATAGGCATGTGTAAATTTGGTCTTATATGAGCAACAAAGTTGGCTAATTCAAACATGTCTGAGCTGGTGCAAAGATTATAAACCCCCCCACTCAGTATATTATTCCTGCCACTGTAGAAAATTATAAAAAAGAAAAGCCATATTTTCCAGGCTATACTCTGTTGGCTAGCAGAAGAGCCCTTGTTTAAGTCCTGTGGTCTACACTGGATTCACCACTGCAATTTCCATAGAGAAATGTTTGGTCATGGCCATTTGATTGCCATGAAATAATACAGAGATGAGGGAAGGGACATTCAGTTGCTAGAAAAGGGTGTGTGGAAAGCGGGCATGTCAGTGGTAAGGAGGGTGTGGGCGAGACCCCTTAAAATAGGTAAATGATTATATGTCAAAGGTGCAATTGTCACAACCAAACAGTCCACTAAAAGAATTATCAAGATGAAACCACATAGAACTGTAGGCATGGACGAGGTATTATTGCTTGTACTCCAGTGTTGTGCCAATCCCTTAGTGGGAGTACGCTGAGACTGCCTCTGGCCAACATGCTTTTTCTCTTATGGGATTTGGGATAATACCCCTATGGGAGTGAGAGGGTTATACTAGATCAGAGAGCTACTGATAACTGGATAATGAGCTCAAATAAAGAAGAGCACGGTTCTGCAGGCAGGTGCCATGCTTCGTGCTGCAGCCAAAGGTGTTTTTGTATTATACGGGTACTCAGTGACATTCGATGCTGCAACTGTCAATCCTGCAATTTAAGGCACAACCTTTGGTAAAGGAAGCTGTCCATCTCTACTCCTAGATATTTAATATGAATTCTTAATGCATGTGCTGTTCTCACTTGAAAAATGAGCAAATAAAGTCTATTTTCAGAGGTTACAGTGGGCCTCATTACACGGTAGGCGGTGAGCCATGGCGCTATTAGCGCCATGGCTCATGCCGGTAAAATACCGGCACCGCCTTGGCGGAAAGGGGATTTACCGCCCCATTCCAAGGTTGGAGGGGCGGTAAATCCCCTTTCCGCCATTGCCCTTCCCCATTCCCATTTCTGCCCCATAGGGCTCTATGGAAATGGGGAAGGCGCTAATTACGGCACCGCAATTTTGCGGTGCCGTAATTAGCTCCGAGGTCCCTTAGCGGGTTGGATATTAACGCCTGCAAGAAGCAGGCGTTAAATCCTCCAACCCGCAAAGGGACCTCGTAGTACGGCGGTAAGGGTTAACGGTCACCGTTGCCATTAACGGTGAACGTTAACCCTTACCGCCGTCCGTGTAATGAGGCCCAGTATCTTCTAAAGCTCTAAATTATTTACAGGCCTTTTGGGGGGAGGGGTGCTGTATTAATCATGATCAGACAGCCCAGTGAGATCATGGAAATTCCAATCTTGGTATTTTATTTTTAATGAAGCAGTGACAGTGAGCTGTTGGGCAACTAAATGAGGAGACACGTGCTTTGAAGCAGAGTGGTGGTCTCCTCCGGGCCCTAGACTTTTGTTCCTCTATCCCCAAATGTCATGTCATGTTCATTAAACATTTTTTCAATCCTATGGGCACACAAATCCTGCTTCTGTATATATGGATTCCCCATTTCTCTTCAAGCAAATCACCTCGAAACATACGTGCATGCAGAGCATGAATACTTGACCTGGGTATATCAACACAGCAGCAAAGCTGGATTGCATTTCCCCCGTCCCTACTAAACCAAAATCAAGCTGGATTTCTTGCAGATCCCATAGCAGCAAGAGATCATGCAAATGGTAGCAGGGCATGGTCTCAAATCCAATAACATCAAATAAAATAACATGTTATATCACTATTAACCATCAAGAAAGGTATCACAAAAGCATACAGTTCACAAAACAGATTGACATTGAAAACTCAGTGCAGCCGAATTCACACATGGAAAAGTTGCTTTTAAATGCAAAAACGTTTTTTTCAAAAAAGGGGTGAAAAACACTGAATCAGAATGCGGTTTATGGGCAGAGAGATAGATGCACAGCACTGGGACAATATAGAAGTGAAAGTAGGGCTATAGCTGGTGAATTGAGAGAGATTTGGAAGGTAGAATGAGGTTTTTTTTTTAGGAAATTAGAGCAGTTCAAAGGAGAAAATCGGTTTTACAAATGAAACGAAAATTTTACTTAAACTAAATTATTTAGACTATATTGTTAAAGAAAGCCACAGTCCGTTCAAAGATTGATTCACAACGTCAACCTTTTCCTGACCTGTTCTGATCTATGTGGGAATTAATTTAAATTACTCCAAATATTACTAATGAGTTACAAGATGAGATGAAGGAAAGAATTGTGCTAACACTAGGAAACAAGAACAGGGTGCACAGAGGATTAGAATAGTCTAGGCAAGTGATCGGTATATGGATAGGGTTGCTTATAGAGTGTAACAAAGACAAACGTCAAGATGGGGTAGACTATGTGTTATGGGATGGGGAATGCTCACAGTCCGCTCTGAAATTTTGGATTAGGCACAGTCAACCGGGTTCTGGACTCCAGGGCTCGGGTCACCAGGTAGCAGCGGACTCTGATAGCAGAACAACAGCTGGGCCTGTCTGGTCACTGGATAATCAGGACAGCTGGATGTCAGGGTAGCAGCATGCATGCAGTTAGTGGGCAAAAAGCAAGTCTGGTTTCAGGATGCTTCCCAAAAGAACACCACAGCTTTTCCCTTTGGTTATTGGGATTTGTTTAGTGGGATCGCTGGATTGAGGCCTTACTGGGATGGTCAGCAATGCTTTGGCCTTGCAGTGGAGTCTGGAATCAGCTATGCTTTGGCTTTGAAATGGGATCTGGAATCTGGCAAGATGAATGTAGAAGATCAGGAACGCAGGCGCAGGAGATTCAGGAAAGAGTCTGTCTAGAGTTTTGTCAGCCACCCTTTTTATAGCGCATGGTGACATCATAGAATTATACGGCAGGGCAGGCTTAGCTAAGAATGCCTTTAGACAACTGGATTGGACAGGAGAGATTGTTACCGCCTTCCTCCCAGCTGGCTGGGTTACATGGGCATGATGTCAGATTTATTATGCGAGTTTTACAATGTCCAGAACCTCCCACAGTTACTTTAGCTACAATTCAGTTTTGCCAACAATGGCACATTCGTGCAGTTGGGGCCTTCTCACAAATTACATAAGCAGGTTACATATTGAATGCAGAACATGACAGTTTAACTCTACAATTTGTAAGATATTGTTTTGCCCTTCTAATAATTTTTAGTAATTTTTAGTGTGAAATATTCAGCCTAAAATTCACATGTGTGTATGGATTATCATCAGACATGTCGGTATAGAATTTTACATTGGCATCATGTACACTTTCCTTGGAATACCCATTCTCTGCCATTTCTGTTCCCTAGATGACAGTGAAGGCTACAACATCTTAAATTAAAACCCACAGAATTACATTAAAACTGTGAACTTTTTACATTCCTGCGAATTTCTGTTGCAAAAATAACTGTTATCAAAGTTCCTTAATAAAATAGTCTTTTGAAACAAATGGGCATCCTTTGTCCTTCACTGGGACCATTTTTCTTCTTCAGCTACCTCCAACTGTCACTTCAGCCCAGTGTGGGGAGGGGTGTTCCCAGTTTTGACTGAAGGTTTATCGCCACTTCCACTTCACAGTTTGGTGTCCTGGAGCTTCCATTGTAAGAGGCATCATCCCAGAGAAAAGTCTGCCAAAGTAGCAATTATCACCTGTTTGTTCTAGCATCTACTGTGAGGGGCCTTCTGTTGCTGGCACCTCCAAGCAGAAACTTGTTTGGGCTGATTTCCCCCACTGCAACCAATGCAATTTAATACCTTATTTTATTTATTTTTGTTATAAATCAGAATAAAGCCTGTTGAATAAGATCTCCCATGTATGTTTCACAGCACAAAACCCCTTCACATTGCTAGATATAGGCAGGGCCTTATCCAACATACACCTTTAAACAAGTATTTTCTTAGTTTGCAAAAGTACATTTTAAATGTGTGGTGACTAGATTTTCCATGCAAATTCAATTTTTCTCTTTCATCTGAATTCCCACACTGTTTTGTACCCATAGTTAGCTTCTAGTATGCAGCAATGGGTTAAAACACAGATGCACTGAAATTGACATATGCCCAGAAAGCCAGGGCCTTTTTGACGCGTTGATCCTTGACATTTTGTAGCCAAAAAGTAAAGTGTTTCCTGTGTAGCTGAAGTAAAGCTTCTTTTGATTTCTTCAGATCTGAACAACAGCCTGTCTTTCAGGAATACTCATCTTGTCTGCTTAGAGCACAATGTGAATGTGGAGGGGCATGGCAAGGTCTCATTAATAAAAGTATTGAGATGAGGAACAGAGGAAAAAGAGCATCAAAGCAGCATCATTTTAAAATGTAAATATTTCCCTTTTTCCATGGGAACTTTGGGCTTGCAGCAAAGCAGCGCTGCTTTTTCACTCCCCTTCTTTTGTACATGTAAGAACACACTGGCAACCTTTCTCAGTGTGACCCCTTGTTCCATCCTGCCCAATATGTGCTTGGCAAGATGGTGCAGCCATCTTTTTGTAGCTGAAAGCGCAGTTTTGCCGTGAGGCAGTGGTGCTCCCAGGAGCCAGCGCAGCCATTTTGTTGCTTCTGCAGAAGTGCAGCTTGGTTATGGAAGGGAGCACAGCTCAGTGTGTAAATATTTCCCACAAACAGGACCTTCAGAAAGGTGCAGAAACTCCACCACACATGGGAGTAGGACATTTAGTGCCCTCCAACTTGGGAACTTGAGAAGTAAAGATTATGGTCCTCTCAGTATGTAAGTGGCATGCATTCATAAATGTACCATTCCTTTGTAGGGTAAGCCCCAAAAATCAGCATTGAAAAAAAATCCAATGAGCCAATAAAGTGCATGGAAGTAATAAAAAGAAAAGTTTCTTTCAGGCAACTGCAGCTGGAAACAATTCGCGAATCATTCAACATTACATCATTAAGTGATGGTTTATATAGTCAGAAGAGGAGTTTTATTCTTAAACAATGTTTCAAGATGCATGTGAATTCACATTCGCTGATTGGACGGTCTTGGTTGGGCTATGGGTGACTCTAAACAATACCTAGCCCTATTGGCCTATTCTATACCTCGTGAACTTTCGAATGACTACCTCAGGGTAATGGTCTCATGGTGGGGTCATCTAGTTCCTCACAGTTTTGATTGGACAGTTGACAAGTTAAAATGTTTCACATGCAACTTGGTTGCTCATTGGCTATGTCTCTTTGAATGTTCTGGGGTGGGTCACTTCCGTCATAATTAGCCAGTCGTATTGTGAGGTGTGCACAGTGTGACAACAAAAAAGAATACTTCACATTATTTCTTATGGGGCTCAAAGGTTGGCACCGACCGACCGTTCTAACACTCTGACTGTTCAATTGACAGCTAGCATTGCGGCTTCCCGTTGGAAACATTTTACCCATCCCCTTCCTTTCATATGATGTGCCTAAACAGCTTCATGGGGCGTGCTTCGTGGCCTCTTACTCAGGGACCATGTGGATGTCTAAAGATTGTATTTGTGTATCCACGAAGGTGAACAGCCCTATTACTTATCAATACCACTAATTGAAGGTTTGTCAGGAAACAATATGTAATCTTTACTACATTCTCTATTATGTACAAGGACCTCTTGGCTTCTCTTGGTCCTGACTGATGATCTCTTCCTTGGTTGGGTTGCTCACACTGTTCTGTATTTGTAATTCCACTCCTAGGAGGATGTTTTCCTGCAAGGGGGCAGTATGTGGCTTCTCCCTGATAAACCTGTTTTCGTGCACCCTTCTGCTCACTTTCTTATTCTCAACAGCTGTGAACTTCGTCTTGCTAGTTTCTAAAGCACTGGATAGTCATATTACTTGTTACATGTTTAATGTACACCAGGCATGGGAACCTACTCCCCTTCTGCTCCTAGCCCATCCCCTGTGAATCTCATACACCCTTATCAACTGCTCTTAGCCAAGTTGTAACACCTGGTTAAGTCACTGCTCCTCAACCGGTGCCTGGAAATGAGCTTTGCTTCTCTGTTCTGACCATTCGCAGTGCGACTTTACACCCTGTCCGTGGCTGCTGACCTTGGGTGTGTGTCTCTCTAGCGCGAGCTGAAACTGGCTGCATTTTACTGTGTAGACTAATCCATGTATTTCTTAAGCCTACTAAACCTAAGTGTCGTACAAAACGACCTTTCTTCTGAGTCCTACTGTATGTGTTACACACCTAAAGGATGTTAAATATAGTTATGTTGCGTTTTATATTTGCTACCTTTTAGTTTTTCTGATGAGTGCTCATATGACTGATCGAAATACTCATTGTGTCTTTGTCCTGCTCACTTGTATGTGCCTGCGTGTGTTTTTCTGGTTAGACCTAATGTTTGCCCACACGTTACTCATTTTTGCCCTTATCCTACATAAACGAAATTCTAAGTGCATGTGTGTGTGTATTGCTGGCTACTGTCTATCGTACATCCAGAAGGAGTCACGGAAATGAGTCTATTATCTTGTCGACTTCACCTAAGGCGTGTGTGTTATGCATGCTGTCTGTGCCCCTGGCCTTTAGTGTGGTTTCAGGATCCCGCTTTATGAGCTTAGTTTGTATTTTCTGTTCTGTTTGGGACGATGGATGTACATCCAGCACCTTTGTGAGAGCATGTCCAGTTCCCACAAATACTGGCCGAGTGGCCAAATTAATAAAGATGGAATTTACACAAGTGCATCCTATGACAATGTGTTGAGGGAGGTCTAAGTCCTCCCATATTTGTGGATGAAGCTTCTGACTGCACTGATTGTTGTTGGAGCCTTCAGAGTCTGCTTTTTGGTTCGGAGTGAGCACCTTCACACTTTAATGCAGCTGTGTTTGAAACCACTGATCCACCATGTTGCAAAGAGCTTTCTGCCACACGGCCAGAAACGGCATAATCCCGCGACCATGTGGCAGAAGCGATCCCTAGCACACTTGTTCTTGAAGATCAGAAGGCCACTAGCATGTGCTGCTTTTGTAATGACGCTATTGATATACTCAATGACATCAGTAGACAGGCACAGCTTCAAAGTAAGGGTGCTTGAACCCCAAAGTCAGATCTATATCTGGAATAGTGGTAGAAAATGTTACACAAGATTGAAATATTTACTAAGGTCTCGGGAGGATAGATTAGGGGCAAAGTACTTGCCTTGGAAAAAACACTACGCAGAGCAACACAGGTTCAAGACCGGGTCCGCGCTTAGAAACCTCTGGGAATTAAGTGCGTTATAAATAACCAATTACAGATAAAAGGCAGGTAGCATGTACCAGTTCCATGTCATTTCATCGCGGGATGTTTTTTCGTGGGGTTTTTACAGTGGATTTTTTAACGAAAAAAACTCATCGGATTCTATTTGTTTATTTTTGGGGGGATCCCGCCAAACACCCCAAGGCCTTGAATTTTTTGGCTCTTCTCGAACACCCACACCCCATATATATATTTTTCTAACCCCCTCAAAAATGTGATTAGTTTTATTCGTTAAAAAATCCACTATAAAAACCCCGCGAAAAAACATCCTGCGATGAAAGGACATCGTACCCGTGTAACATACCTCCGAGATCACTTGAGGTTGAAGCGCTTATGCTGAATTTGTGCATGTAAATAGCTAACATATAGTGAATGATGAGATTGGTTTAATTGAGCATGAATGTGATTAATAGGTTTTTGGCATGGCTTTATGACTCATTTTTAGCCTGATCATAGAATAATTAAACACTGAACAGTACAAGAAATATAAGGGAATATCATATAAAAATGGTATACATTGTTGCAATCAGAATGCATATAATTGTAATCACTTATAGAAGCGTAGCGGCATGATTGCATTGGAAGAAGGAGTTCGGTACCTGTCTTGCTTCATTGGCCTGGAGGTAAAAATGTCAAAGAACTGGGCGGCTACCTTTTTAGATACGTGCTGATGTAAATGCCAAGGTATAGTTAAGGTATTGGAAAGTCTCCAGTGCTTTGCATATATTCATACACTCATCCGCCTGATTGAATGCAGCTGACTCAACAATATCACAATTTGCAAATATGACCTGTGGTGATGTAATGCAATAGATTTTCTCTGATCAATGCCTATTATTCAAAAACAACACATGGCAGAACAATAAGGAAAAATGTCCTTTTGCTATTGCCTTGAAATACATATGCTCTATACTATACTACACTATACGATCTGTAGCAGGCAATCTCTCTTCCTCCCTCTGTTTCTCTTTCTCCCTTTTATCTCTGTCCCTCTGGCCTCACGCTATGGTCCTACCTCTGTGTTTATGAATCTCGTTGGCTCCTCTTCCACCTTCCTCCTCTCTTTCCTACGTCCAGCACCGCCATTCACTATCTTTACTCCTATGTCTCTCCCTCCTCCTCCTCCTATCCCCCTTTGGGATGGGTCATTAATTAGGGTTCAAGCCAAGGGACATCAAGTTTCAGACATGAACACATTTGGTCAGCAGCGGGGCATGGTGTGACTCTGCTGGGTAAGGTAACTTCAAGTGCATCTGCCGCCATGTATATCCAATGTAGACGGCAGCAGTCGCCACTGGCTGGCAATATAAGATTCTCTTTGCTCTCAAGATTGGGCAAGGTGTTCTTTTCCTGACTCATGCTGGGCTGTGCGAACATGGGTTAGAAGGGCCCGCAATAGACAGTGTTTGCTGTGCTTGCAGACCTGTGCCTGTTGCAATAACTAATCCTGAGCATTCACATGACAGGCTCCAAGGATGCACCTGGTCACAAGCATGTGGCCCACCAGGTACCTTGCAACATTTTCCCTCCGGGGTTCAATGGGGCATGTTCGTTCAGCTGGCAGCAGTCTGACAGTGGTACCACTGATGCCCAATATCTCAGACTCCTCCACTTCAAATGAAGGACCTTTTCCTGACTGGCTCAATTCCAGCGGTTGACAAGGTGGGTGAGATACAAGAGGCTAGGAATAGACGCAGGAGCCTGTGTGATCCACCACATGTTCCTCCTAGGCCTACGTCACAGACCGAGCGGGCGGTGGTCCCCAGCCTCCATGGTCTTCCTAGTGCCATCCTCTAGCCTCAGTCATGGGACTTTGGCATAGTGCCCACTGTGCATGGCAGCAACTGTGCTCATGGTATGGCCTTCACCCTTGACCCCGACAGCTGTATAAGACTCAATGGGCCTCATTACACGGATGGCGGAGAACCATGGCGCTAATAGCGCCATGGTTCATGCCGGTAAAATACCGGCACCGCCTTGGCGGAAAGGGGAATTACCGCCCCATTCCAAGGTTGGTGGGGCGGTAATGCCCCTTTCCACCATTGCCCTTCCCCATTCCCATTTTTGCCCCATAGGGCTCAATGGGAATGGGGAAGGCGCTAATTACGGTACTGCAAATTGCAGTACCGTAATTTGCTCCCTGGGTCCCTTTGCGGGTTGGTTTTTAACGCCTGCAAAAAGCAGGCGTTAAATCCCCCAACCCGCAAAGGGACCTCGTAGTAAGGCGGTAAGGATTTACCGGTACCGGTATTTTACCGGTACCGGTAAATCCTTACCGCCATCGTGTATTGAGGCCCAATGTGTCCACTGGGCATGGGTTGAAGCCATGCCCAGTAGGCATTGTACCTGTGGGGTGGCCTTCATCCATGCCCATGCAAAGCAAACACACCCAAAGTGCCCACTGTGTTTGGTGTACTGCTAAACCGGGTGAAACCGTGCCAAGGGCATGGCTTGTTGCCACGTTCAGAAACCTCAAAAAGACTCAATGGGCCTCATTACACAGATGGCGGCGAACCATGGCGCTATTAGCGCCATGGTTCATGCCGGTAAAATACCGGCACCGCCTTGGCGGAAAGGGGAATTACCGCCCCATTCCAAGGTTGGCGGGGCGGTAATTCCCCCTTCCACCATTGCCCTTCGCCATTCCCATTTTTGGCCCATAGGGCTCAATGGGAATGGGGAAGGCGCTAATTGCGGTACCGTAATTACCTCCCCGGGTCCCTTTGCGGGTTGGTTTTTAACGCCTGCAAAAAGCAGGCGTTAAATCCCCCAACCCGCAAAGGGACCTCGTAGTAAGGCGGTAAGGATTTACTGGTACCGGTATTTTACCGGTACCGGTAAATCCTTACCGCCATCCGTGTAATGAGGCCAAATGTGCCGCTTGGGCATGGCCTGCAATTTGCACAGGAAATGGCCGTCACCCATGCGTCAGTCCCAGAGAAGCCCAATATGGATAGGCCATGAGGTTTCCCCAGTGTGCTCACTGGGCCATCAACGTGCCTCAAAGAACCCACTGAACATGAACTGGGCTCTTGCCTGGCCACAGCATACACACCCATATTGCCAACTGAGGATGGCCTTTGGTCCTGGGCCGCGCACCTCTAAGTACCCATCATAAAATAAGACTGAAATAAGTGACCCAAATGCACCCCAAGTATTAACAGAAGTGGGAGTTAGATGCTATAGTAAAAACACATGGTGCAATTAGTAAAGAACTCCTGACGTCAGGTCTGACATCATCACACAGCCTGCAGTATCAAATAATACAGTTTGATAATGAGAGGCCGCAATAACAATGACTTTCTGAATATTTATGCATGCATCTCAGGGCTGAGGCAACCAGATGCAGCAACGAAATATAAGTCTGTTAATTAACATGTTTTGATTGTCCAAACAAAATCCAGTGATTCTTACAACTCCCAAACAAAGGAATTGCTTCCAGGTCCAAATCGAACACTAAACCCCTCGCGGGAGGACAGCTCAGCGGCAATGTGCACGGCGTGGAAAGAAGAGGCTACGAAACAACAAAGGTTCGAACCCAGGATCCGCGCTTAAGAAACCTCTGGGTATTCAGCACATTATAAATGCGCAACTAAGACATAATCCTGTAACAGCAGCTTTGTGAGCACTATAAAAATGCAAATAATAATAAAATAATAACGTATTGTGAAGCTTTGATTAATCAACTGGCTTTTATTTTAAAAAAGGGCTTACAGATCTTTCCCTACTTAGATCTAAAAAAAAGAGCGATTTTCACCATGACTGGGGAACTAATTACAAACAATAACTAAATAAATGCTCCCTGATTTAATATGTCAATTGTTTCCTAAATGTGGTACAATTCAGATGTATTTAAAGAGATTGCTGTGTAGGTTTGATATGAAACTAGCTAAAACTACCTGTACTGCGCACAGGTCCTGTAGATAGACATGTTAACACTCTCATCAATTGTTGAAAATCAATGATCCTTTAGGTCACTGTTCCGATTCGCTTATCGCTTGATGTGCTTTGCACTCTGAAGTAAACTGCACTGAGAATGTGCGCGTGTGGCTGGCTGACATATCCCTTTAGAAGAGGTTCCAAATACAGGCCACACTCCAACCGTCCATTTTGAAGTACCAGGAACGTTCACACCGAAATATGTGACATATGGTGAACAAATAAACCAGCAGAGAGCCGCAGTGGGGCTCTGTCCAGTACCTATCAGAAGAACAGCATCTATTGAAGTACCCATACCCACAAAACCATGGACAGTAAGGTATCAATTAAGAAAACCCTCTCAACAAATGAAACAAAATGAAGGTCACCTAAGTACAGTCCCGGAAGAAACCAAAAAGGTCTTAATGCAAGACGAATGGTGACGTCACGAGAACCCGGACTGATACACACACACAGAAGAAATGATGACCAGAGAATGACGCAAAGAGACGAAACACCATGAACAAGGATATCGTGAACCTAAAATGAAAGGACGATGTCAAATGCAGAAACTTAAGCCAAGAGCATAATGAAGATGGTCGACCAGTTTACACTTGTACATATGCTTGGGACGGCAAGAAAGCTAAGAAAACCGTGCGGCTTGCTATGCTTAGTAGAAAGATAGTGTGGCAAGCGCCGTTATACATAATCTACCTCAAATGAAGCACATTATATAAGTGTATTTCCACTTTGCACGAGAACCAGAATCAATCCAGGTTACTAAAGGCCACACAAGGAAAGCTTCATATTTAGCAAAATCTGAAATAAGCGGCAGAAACGAAACTCAGCAGAGGCAACTCATGCGAGGAGAGCCAAGGTCGTACCAGTAGAAGAGATGAACAGTAGCTGCACTTTATTGAAACTAAGACCAGAATATCCTGCTTCTGAAAGGTTGAGATAAGAAGACGAAGGCAGGTGGTGGGTGAAACGAAAATCAAATGCACAAATTGATGCAAAAGAGGCAAATTCATGGTGCCTGAATCACGTGACCAGCCGAGCAAGAAAAAGCTAGGACTCCCACATACGCATGGCACAAGGCCTAACAAAGATATCAGGTCTTTTCCAAACAGAAGATGCAGTCTCGAGGCCAACCACAGTGAAATAATTGACACATGGCTACTAAAGTGATGATTGATTGTAACCATAATCGGAAGAAGGCCGGGTAACTAAGGGGCTCCGCGCACCTGGCCGACCTTTCTGCGTGCTGCTAAGCAAAATGGAAAAGTATGCATGGGGTTGGTGCCAACCCAATCACAATGGACCAAATAATCTAGGGTCCTATAGTTAGTAGAACCAATGGGACGTCATACTTTTAGTGACGTTCGCAGTAGTTATTCTTGAAGGAAGGGCTTAGATGCCCACCTGACAGTGTTTACCCAATCCCCTCACTCCGTTACCATATACAGATATAGTACCTATAGTAAAGTTACCTTTTCCGAACCAATAGAATTGCATGACAACTTTTGAGTGTTACACGTCAATGATGACGAGTTTTCAGTATAAATGCTATGATTTTTATGAAGTTCATTGGAGTTGAAGCGAGAAGGAAGATCGCACCATTTGCTGATATTCATGACTCCCTGTTTTTTGTATGTCATTAAACGGACTCCCTTTGCCAAACCATCGAGTTGTCCTTATTGATTGGTGTTGAAGTATATATCTGCACCCCCATCCATCTCACGGGTGATGCTATCTTGTCTTAAAGTGCTTCTGAGCAAACCCTGACTCTGTGGCCCGGCTGGGGGTCTCGGATTACACTTGGTAGAGAGATTGATGGTTATCAATTATCGATTAGACAAAGACACCTATTGACCATCGACATAAAGTAACTCTAGGTCCTCAGTAATATCACAAGTCCTTTGCCATTCGGCTGAGTAGACCGTGAAGCTCCCTGTAGATAGTGGTCGAGTAAAAATAAAATCTGCAGAACGAGGTCTGAAGGGACCTGTGCTTCCCCACATAACCCCTTCCCACACCTACGGGCAGCTGAGCGGGAGAAAAGCCGGAGAAGGCGGTGACGAAGGCGGTGATCCCGAGGATCCAGAGAGGAAACATGCGAATGGTGAGTGAAAAAGACTAATGCTTTGGAAAATGTAATGTACCTTAGAACAAGTAAGGGAAAAGGTAACAGAGGGAGGCAGGAAAACAAAATATAGTCAGAAGTAGAGAAGAATGTATATATATATGGGGAAGGAAATAATGACTCTAGAATAATTAAGTAGACAGAGAGAGGATAGCGGAGAGGACACCCGAGAAGAGAGAGGGTCCCGGGGAAGACACCCGAGAAGTGAAAGGATTTGCCTAATTCCTACACTTTTAATATAAGCGGCTAGAAGAAACCTGCATCCAGAGTCCCAAACAAAGGAGAACAAATAGGCCACCACAGCGATTAAAGACGTTTTTTGTGAAAGGAATGGGTTGAAACTCCATGTCGGGGTAAGCATAATTAGAGGCAGAGATATATGTGGCCAGCTGTAGTTCGTCTAGTCTGTTAACGTCTGTCTTACGTCTTGTTTGTTGTGACATCATAAGTCAAACATTTTCTTAAAGGAACTGACATAAGATTTACACGATTGAATAACTGAGATATTGTAGTATAAGAATGTATGTTTATTGAGTAATATAGAAGATATGAAATTTTGTGGAAAAAACGGGATTGGAGCTTGCAGTGATTGGTGCTCGCTCATATTGTTGGAATTGTTTAAAGTCACGTAAAGCATTGACAAGTGTTATATAACAAGAAAGTAAACAGATTTAAGCATGGAAGACATAACTCCATTAGCGCACCTGTGCAAACAGTTGCCGAAACATGCTCCAAAGCTGAAAAAGTACAGTGCAGAATGAGTTAAAGGAACCGCCCACAAAATGTTTATGCCTTGGCCACAGGGCGGGTCATTATCTAGAGCTGTTTTGCAAACATGACGACATACTTACACGCCACATACATGGGCAGAAAGTTAGACAAACCCCTAGCTAGTGTAGAATTGTGGAAAATGTATCAACAAGACAAGGAAGAGGAACCGCCATCAGACTGGATACTTAACATATGCACAGAGGGGGGTGAGACGCCCTCAGCGCCACCCGCCTCATATGAAACAAAAATTGAAGATGATAAGGAGGAAGGGCTATACCCGCTCAGGGAACTTAAAGCAGCCACAGGGTATAGCAACCCAGCATATGAGTCACCTACGCAAAGTAGTGACGAAAATCCAGATTCGGAAAGAGATAGGGATACTACCTCCAAAGTCCCGAGGGACAAGGAGAGACACGATGACGAGAGAAGAGACCAGATACAGGCAAGTACCTATCTCGACAAAGAGAGAGACGGCAAAAGATGGAAATGAACCGAGGATAGAACTGATGGGATAGCATTCACAAAGAATGAATGGATGGGAAGGCAGATTTTATTAAAACTCGATGGCAAAAGCATTGATATCGCGAAACAAAAGGAGAAGTTAGACGATGTACAGAGAAAAGAGAGGGAAAAGGAAAGGACAGAGACGAGAACAGATATATCGCGAAGAGCAAGAAAAACAACACGATCGTAAACAAAGAGCAGCCAATGATCATGACAGACAAGAGCAGCGAAGGTTAGAGGAAGAGCAAAGGATATGAGAGAAAAGAATAAAGAGACAAAGGGATGAGAAAATCCGAAGGGCAAATCAACGTAGAGACACAAAGTAAGAGGAAGAAGATAGGGTCAGAGAAGAGGCGAGGAAGCGTAGAGAATTCTATGACGATGTAGAACGTAAGCGAAGGAAGAGAGCACGAGATCTTGAATATCTGGAATGAGAGGTTAAAAACCTGATCCAGTGGTAGAGTGGGAGGACATAGAAGAATTATTTCCTGAGTACGATTCGGTACCAGGAACATCTAGAACAAATATCGAAGATGACTTCGACACCAGAAGCATCGGAGAAACGATCGATAGGATATATGATGATATGGGGCTAGAACAAGTACCCCAAGGGGAGGGGGAAAACGAGCGCCTGGAGAGCACTCAGCTTTATGACACTGAGGATGTCTCCCGAATCAGTGGGAATAGAGAACTTTCCCTAGATATATTAGAAATAAGCAGGAGTAAAGAGTACGCAAGAAGTTGCACAAGTTGAGGGCAGACAATGTCTGACACCGAAAGAGAGGAGCGTGAAGGAAAGGAGGAAGAGAGGAGATGCGAAAGACGACTCTCAATGGGAAAAGGGATAAGATGGTCAGACACTAGTGAGCCTGTACCGAGGACATCATAGTTAGCCACACAGACCGACGTAAAGAAGTATCTCACGGTCAGAGGGGGGTGTCTCCACGACCCTATGCGAGCCGGCTAAGGACATTGCCAGGTATGCGGTGATGCAGAACCATTACCCCTGCAATAGATAGGAGAACAATGAGGGAAGAGAGAGAGGGCTATGCGTCTCAATTTCCATTGTTGGAGTAAGGAGGGGCAAGACCACAATATATTCCATGGGCACACATGGATCGGGAAAACCTAAAAAACAAGCTTCCGATGCTGACATCAAAGCCGCAAATGGATACACGAACTTGAAAAAATTACGGGAGGGAACATGTTAGCTATCGGGGATATCAAAGGTCTCTTGATCGCCATACTTGGTGATAGAACCGACGATGTGTAGGGCACGGGCGGGTTACCCTGGTGTGAACACAGTTAATACAGCGCATGACAGAACTCCATTTAACAATTGCAGAGCCGCGGTATGGAAAGCACCGCGAGTGCTATACCCAGATACTTCCGATATGGGGGCTATCATGACATGTAAAATGAAAGAGTCCGAAGATCTGTTGATTTACATACAGAATTTTCAAGATGCGTGGGTGCTCGAGACTCGTGAATCCTGGGGGAAATCTATACCTGTGTTCTACCATATATTGTGTCAAGGGCTGCCAGAACCAGTACAAAAACAGCTCAAGAAATTGGTGGGAATCGAGGCCAAGCCATGGTCAGAAATACAGTTGACCATCTTACACTATTGCACGTTGCTGCAAGAAAAGAATCGCAAAAAGGAAGCTGCACGAAAGGATGAAGAGGCAAAATTAGTACAGAGGAAATTGTCAAAATATGCACTTGAAGGAGCCATGATAACTATCACAGCTGAATTGAGTATACCACAAGTTACTAATCCACAGCAGAATTATCAGGGCAATACTAGGTTTTACCCCAAGGGAAGAGGATTTCGAGGAAGAGGATGGCAGAGTAATCAGGGAGGGTTTCAGAGTAATCAAGGAGGTTTTCAAAATATGCAAAATGGCAACCAAGATATGTGAAATGGGCAAATGATCAGACCACCGCCAACATGTTGGTTGTGTGGGATGCAGGGCATTTAGCGCGCACATGCAGAAATCAAAGCATGATGCAGAATGGCCAAGGGATAGGAGCAGGTATGGTGAATCCACCTCCGTTTCTACAGCAGGGAGTTTCACAAAATCACACGGCGCAACCACAAACGCCAGGAGCGCAACAAGGCTTGTAACCTCAGAATTCAGTGAGTTTTCCACAAGGACAGTCCCAATAGTCACTGATGCAACTGTCACAGACAGTGAGCATAGGACAGAGTGCGAACCCTGGAATAAGGAACAATACTGGTGATGGGGGAAGTCCATTCGCACAAGGTGGGACAAAATTATATATGGACTAGGACAGCTCGCTGGGAACCCTGATGTGTTCTATCCTATCAGTGACACCAGACCCTCACCGGGAACCAAGGGTGGATGTCATTGTAGGGAATAAAGAATATTCCTTCCTCGTTGACACGGGTGCAACACGTTCGTGTATATGTGAAGGCAAGTTTTTCTTGTCCGGCGATGCTATAAATACTCCAAGTTTTACAGGAGTTACAAGTCATGTGCCCTTTACAAACACACTTCCAGTCTCTATAGGAGAATGTGAAATGAATGTGCCTCTATTATATTCATGACAAACCCCAGTAAACATTTTGGGTCGAGATCTAATGACGAAGTTAAATATGACAATCTCGTTCATGGAGGAGGGCATAGTATGTTCAACTTAGGAATACACTATTCAAACGTATGCGAAAGGATTAGCGCATACACAGGACACACAGCTATGAGGGCCGTATCATTGGAGCCCAAAATATTTGCATATGGAATACGTGTACTGATGGCAGGGCTGCCAGATCTTGCTGAAAAAACTATGAGGACCCCAGATTAATTTTTGTTCAGACCAAGAATACCGATGCACGAGGAAAGGGGACAAGTATTTCCCTTGGTGATACACACAGCTGCAGCACGACAGAAAATGGCTTTAATCGATGGGTATGATGATGAAGGCCGACACTGGTGCACAGTAATCGCCATTGAAGAGGGGTATCGATTGACTGACGTCACTGATGACGATCTGTTTGACGAGCAAGCAGATGAGGGAGAAACAGCAGTTGAGGTAAAACTCACTTTCTGGCGGAGAATGTTCAAAAGAGAAATGCCTCAGAGAATGATGTTGGCACAGAACCGTCCTGAATATTTTGATGAAGACATAGCCCAAGTGCCTGTCTCAGTGTGGACCACTGGACCCTGTGACGTAGGCTTATTGAAAGGGGTCGGAGAAGTGAAGATTAAACTGAAGCCAGGAGCAATTCTACGAAAAGCACGACAATATCCCATGTCCAGAGGGGCAGATGAAGGAATTTTTAAGACAATTTTAGCTATGATGGAGCAAGGCATCTCAGTGACGTCAGAGTCATCATGCAATACTGCAGCCTACCTCATCAAGAAATCAAAAGGGGGGTCTTGGAGGCTAATTCAAGATCTGAGACCGATAAATTATATTGTTGAGGCTGAGTTCCCTTTAGTCCCTAACCCGGCTACAATTCTATGTAATATAGCTATTGAGGCAAAATATTTCATGGTGATTGACTTGAAAAATGCGTTTTTCTCAATCCTGCTGCACCGTGACTCACAAGATCTGACATCATTCACGTTCAAACAGATGCATCTGAAAAGCACAAGGCTACCCCAGGAGTACTGTGAGTCTCCTTCTATTTTTAACAGAGTCCTGCAAATGGACCTAAGCAATATTGCATTAGAAAGTGTTATCTTGCAGTACGTGGACGACATATTCATTTGCAGCACAACAGAGGAGAAATGCAGACGCGATTCTGTTCAGCTATTGACCATATTGGCTGAGAAGGGATATAAGGTTGACAAAGAGAAGTTACAGTATTTTCAACGAGAAGTACTCTACATAGGTCAGCTGCTTTCTCATGAAGTGATAAGAGTTACCCCAGAAAGAGCTGAAGCTATACTAAACACAGCCAAGCCACACACGGTAAAACAGATGCAGAGTTTCTTAGGCCTGTGCAATTATGTCGGGGCATGGGTCTTCGACTACAGCTCGTACACCAAGCCTTTGCTTCAGGCCCTAAAGAGAGCGCAAGTAACGAAAGAAAATATTGAATGGTCTGAGACCATGGAGGAAGGATTTTATGAACTCAAAAGTGCAATTTGCACTGCACCAGTTTTAGGAATCCCCAGTTAGGCAGAGGAATTTTACGTGTTCTCGCACATGAATTGGCAGCGTTATGTCGGCAGTACTCACACAGAGAACCACATTGGGGTACAAGCCCCTGGCATACTATAGTGGAAATTTGGACCCATTGATGAGAGGCCATTTCCCATGCGAACAAAGTCTAGCTGCCGCAGCGTTCGCCATCGAAAAAGCCACTACCATTGTAATGGGATGCTCAATGACGTTGTACGTCGAGCACTCGCTATTTGTTATTCTAGAGAAACCGAAGGGCACACTAACATCTCAGAGAGCTTAGCTTCTGCTTATGAAGTGATCATATTGAATCCTTCGATTAAAATAGTCTGATGCAAGACAGTGAATCCAGCTATGTGCATAGCCGAGCCAGTCACTGAAGGAGAGCCGATCCATGACTGCGCAAATTATGAAGAATTCTATGATGAAATCCCCAGAGTGAAAGAAAATGCATTGGCAGAAGGAGAAATTGTCTTCATTGACGGTTCTTCGAGAATCGATCAAACCAATGGACAAGATATACAAGGGTCGCTGTGATGAAGCACACAGCAAATGGAGAATTTCAAGTACTCCTTAGTGCACGAATACCATCTCATTACTCAGCACATGCTGCAGAATTATTGGTGTTTATACTCGTGATTGAGAATCACGCAGACCAGGAAGTAATGGTGTACAGTGACTCCGCCTATGTGACGTCGACAGTGCACGCAGGCCTAGCGCGCTGGAAAAGGAGGGGCTACCTACGGGCGGACGGCACGCCAGTGCAGCACGCAGCCCTATTGGATAGAATCATTAAGGCACTACAGCTCCCAGTGGACATAGCGGTCATGAAATGCGCCACCCACACAAAGGGGACAGATTTTATCTCACAAGAAAATCAAGTGGCAGGCACGGAAGCCAAACGTATGGCATCCAAGAATGAGACAATCATGGAGGTGGAGGTCTCTTACACAAATGAGAAAATGATTGTTGCACAGATGGCACCTGAGAGCTACAATAATCTGGGGCAGAAACAGTTGATGGAACGCCAAGGGGAGGCACCACATGAGGAGAAAAACCTATGGAAACGGCGAGGGTGTTCTTTAAATCCCTCCAATAATGTGTGGCGACAAGACAGCACTGGTAAACCAGTAATGCCTATAGTACTCTAAAAACTAGTGCGCGAGCAGTTACACTATCCAGCACACATGACAAAAGAGAATATAGCGGCAACGCTCGCGGAAGACTGGTTCATACCAAACTTAACCGAGCACTTTGCATTTTTTTATAGTGAACTGTATAATCTGCCAACATTTCACAGCTGGGCACACATTAAAAGTAATGAGAGGAGTCATCCCAAGACCAAATGGGCCTTTTCAGCACTTGCATGTTGATTACGTCGACATGATACAAGTATCTAACGGGTACAGATACTTAATTGTTGTGGTGTGTCAGTTCTCTAGATGGATAGAGGCAGGTCCATTTTGTGAGGGAAGTATTTCCCAGATGGGGGGTATGCAAAGTCAGGAGATCAGATTACGGGACTCACTTTGTAAATGAGGTTTTTGAGCAGATTAGCTTGTTGCTTGGTATAAAGCACAAGTTCTCGTTGGCGTATCATCCGCAAGGTAACGGATAATATGAAAAGCTCAACGGCCTATTAAAGGAGAGAATAGCCAAGTTGAAGCTTACTCTAAGAAAGGGATGGTTGCACTGCCTTCCTTTGGCACCGTATGCACTCAGGAATCAACCCGGTTCCGACCATCACCTTACGCGGCACGAAATAGCCACAGGAAGGAGAATGCACACTCCCCTGACACCCCGAGATAGAGCTAGATGTGATGCCCAGTCAACAGGAGAAATCTTAGGGTCTGAAATGCAAAATTACTTGAATTGCATGACATATTGCCTTACTTTAATTTCAGGCCAGCTGCAGCGACGATGAAAAGGGTGCAGGGCAGCACAGAACACAGAAGGAGATACTACTACAGGCACAGCTCAAGGACTTTGTGTTCCATCCGTTTTCCCTGGAAATTATGGTAAAGAACCATACGAGGAAAAGGTGGGACGAGACAAGGTTTAATGGTGCCTTTTGGAAGACTGCACTCCTTCCGCAGTGAAACTACAAGGAAGAACAGCTTGGATCTTTTTGGGTGACATCAAACCATACATCACAGTAGGCCCCCTGCCCGTACCCCAGCACAAAGAGACTACAGACAACGGGGAAGAACCACAACACATGCAGACGAGATCCATGATGAGGAAGAAGGATGCATGAGCAGCAGCAAAGCAAAGAAAAATAACTTTTGTGCAATAGTTGTGGGTTTCACTTTTGACATTCCTCTGAGCAAAAAAGAGGATAAGGGCATAAAAAACAGACACTCTGTGCATACTAGTTGCAGGGTGAAGAAGAAAATTGCATTTAAAACCACAACATAGTCTGCCGAATTTGAACTTTGGACTGAGGCACACTGAAGCCCTGGCTAGAAAAGAATATATCAAATATTGATCGAGGACACATAAATTGGAAGAAAATACAGTATCCAGACTCCTTCCACACAGAAGCGACATCACCAAAGATGTGGTGACATACTTCGATCTAGTGCTAAGATCGTACCTGTCATTGGTGGGGACGCTCACCAGTGTCACTGACTTTCTTCAAGGTCTTGAAAATGAAAAGACTATAAAAAGATTGCTTATTGTAATTACCAAGCAGTTCCTTCTACTTCCTGAATACACCGAGGAAAAACCAAATGTCCCAAGCAGGGAAGGAAACAAATGAGCTTATCAACGTATTGTTCTTTCGCCTACTCGAAGACTGTCCAGAACTTGTCGGGAGAACTACAGATGTATTCAGTTTTCTGTGAAATCCAGCAAATACAGAACTCCTGAGCATAATCCTAAACAGCATAGTAATACAAGTTGCTCTCCACACAAATGGAAATTGCAGACACTGTTCACAGTGAAATGAAAAGCAACCAGTACCAAATCGCAGCAAAAACAGGACAGATGTCCCTGTCACCAGAAGACAGCAGGTTGGCAAGCAATGTGTTCTTCCACCTAATCCAGGATTTTCCAGAGCTTGTGGGGAGACTGATTGATGTTGACGTTCTCACATTCATCAGAGATCCAGCTAATTCTACACAGATGGGCATTCTCTTGCATGGCATTGTGATGCAAGTGGAACTTTCCAACCACCAACAGAACTATTTGAGAAGATTTTAAACTTTCCTCCGAGGGACAGATCGAGGGAGCAGTGCCAGAGATCTCAATTTTTATTTTTATTTTTCACAGGGACAAGGACAACATGTCTTCGGGAATGAAGCAGATCAGGGGCACAGACTGGGGGTTAGAATATTTTGAACATGCAAAATAGAGAGACTTGTTAGATTATTGCCTGTTTTTATACACACACAGAATAAAGAGAACAGTATCCAGAAATAATAGACAATCCCGTGGTCAAGCTAAGAGAGACAATTGTTTAAATACCTGCAGCCCACAAACAGAACCAAACTGAATCCAGAGACAATATCATTTAGAATTTGTATTAAAAGTTAGCACATTTTTACGGATGATCGAGATGTGGGTCCAGAACAGTACTCTATTCCTCCCGCAGGAGGAAAGACGTTCATATTTCTCTGGAAGTAAATGCTGCCGCCTGACCTACAGGGGCATAATGTATTTGTGTATTATATTCATCATTGTTTTACAGTCATTAACGATCAGAAATGCATTTTTTATTGGTGCACAGAGCATTCCAATTCCAGTGCACCCACCTAATGATGCACACATGAAGCCTTCAAAGGCGCCCAGACCTTACATCAGTGGTCTTCAAACTTTTTTGGCCTGGGCCCCCCCTGAGCAAAGTTTGGCCAGGCGGCGCCCCCCCAAAAATGTCAAATGGACAGTATGTGCAAATCGCTATGAAATATTGCGCGCCGTCACTGCACCCTACTCCCAGCATAGTCCCTGGGCTCCCCCAAATGCTCCCATCACGGTTGCTGGGCTCCCTCATCCCACTCCTACCAAGTCCCTGGGCTCTTCCCACCCTGCTACCACCACTATCCCAGTGCTCCCGCCCATCCTGCTCCCACCACAGTCCCTGAGCTCCCCCCCCCACATTCCCAACACAGTGCGAGGGCCAGTGGGATCTGTTTTTTTTTTTAAGTGGAGCGGCATAAATATTTCCCATACAAATGCCATAGCGACAGAGCACAGCGAGGGAGTCCGAACCAATCAAGGGAGGTTCGGGGGGTTTCCCCCCGTGAATTTTTTTAAAATAATGGGTTAAAATGTTGCATTTTACAGCATAGTTTAAAAGAAATGGGTAAAAAGCCAAACGGTTTGCAATTGGCGCTTGGGGGCCAAGGGGGAAAGCGTGGTATTTTTGACTGGGACTGGACATCTATGATAGATATCCAGTAAAATAAATACCATCCCTGTCCCCTGGGCTCCACAGCGCCTCAGAAGGAGAGCTGATTTTGGCAGGTGGGCAGGGGGATTGTGCAACAAAGGCCTTTTTAAAATGCCTTTGTTGTACAACCCTCCTTCCCCACTCTACCTCCAATCCCCAAAATCAGCTCTTCGAACCAAAACAAACACACAGGGCCTCATTCCGAGGTTGGTGCTAGTCATGGCGCTATTAGCGCCATGACTAGCACCAATACCGGTACCGCCACCGACTTGGTGGTATGGGATTTACCGGTCTATTACGACCTTTGCGGGACCGGTAAGTCCCCATTTGAAAAGCCATGCTCAATGGGAATGGGGAAGGCGCTAATAACGGTACCGTAAATTACGGTACCGTTATTAGCTCTGAAGTCCCTTTGCGGGTCCCGTTTGAGGGACCTCGGAATAGGGCGCAAAGGGATTACTGGCACCGGTGCCGGTAATCCCTTTGCGCCCACCTCGGAATGAGGGCCACACAGTTTAGCCAGCCCAGGAGCACTCCCTCAGCTGGAAAAAGCAGCTGAGGGAGTGCTCAATGTTTCACTGGGCTGGCTCCTCGGATCCTCCATAATGGGTGAGGGGGCCACTAGGAGGATACCCCTCGGCCATTATGGATGAGCTGCTAGGCTCAGACTGGCCTCTAGGGCAATAGGACAATGCCCGTACTAAAAATGCAAAGTGCTAGTGTAGTCCAATCAAAACGGCCCACTTTTTTGGCTAATGTGGGCCAGTTTGAGTTACTTCACTATGCAGCTAGTAGTTTTGACCATTGTTGCTGAATAAATATTCTTTAAATATCACCATTTGCTTAAATTTTGACACAAAACACCCCCTTGGGTACTATTCAAATGGTCTGTGACTAAAGGAATGAATATCCATTTGCAACTGCAGGCCACTTTTTCATTGGTGTCCGAGTCAGTTTTATGGTCCAGTCCGACCATGTGAACCGCCCTTGGCCATCTCCTCCAACCTCAAATTTTTTTTTTTACATTTCATGCTGCTGGGCTCTCACGCCCCCCCCCCCCTGGGATGCGGCAACGCCCCCCTGGGGGGGCGCGCCCCACAGTTTGAAGACCTCTGCCTTACATAGTCATTACAGTTCCTAGAAGATCTGGTAACGGAATAGGTGAACTTGAGATGGATGTGATTAGCAATGACACACACACACTTGTGGTAACAAGCAAATCGAAAAGCCGGAGACAGGGTCGCCAGAGTATGAATGAAAAAAGGTTACTGTCAACCACACGCATGCAAACATTGAATGCACATACACCAGGCCTAGTGTCAATGACTGCAGAACCACAATCCAAAGCATGTGAAAATAAAAGACTGCCTACTATGAGAAATCCCACTATAAGCAAAATAAAGTGCCAAATGAAGAAAGAGGATGTTATGGAAAGACAAGGAGAGTCAGAAAGAAGACCAACAGAAACTGCAGTATTAGGAACTCCTGATCAAATACCTAGGAGGGCAAGAACAAACCCAAAGAGGATCTCTGCACGAGCACAACTGATAGTAGATTCATAATGGCCGTTCATAGCCAGAGCAAGGAAAAGACAAGAGGAGCTGAAGAATAAAACCACAGATACAACATTGCCAAGCATATATGTTCCAGTGAAAGGGACAAGTACAAGTTCTACAGTAAAGCCATATACTGAACCAATCCTGAGTGGATACGGACATTTCTAACTAGAAAGAGAAAGATATATGAGGACAAGGGAAGGACTGCCAGACTTTTGTATACTCAGATGGCACAGATGAGGAGGCATGCACCATGGACCGGGATACTTGAGAATCCTCCAGCAAGAAGGAGCCATACAGATGCATTCAGGGATGTAGTCATAGCAAACTACATGAAAACCTCAACAATCAAGAGAAGCATGCACGGAGACGACAACAAACTAAATGATTACTTGGACAGCACAGCACATTTGGGAAACAAAATTTGGTACCAGCACATGAAAGAAGTTGGAAGATGAAGCTCAGAAGGGGAATGCTTTGGTTGTGCACTCCTACCATACAGCATGGGGAAGTCCAAGATCTTCGTAGCTCTAGAAATTGATGTCCAGACCGCACACTGTCTTTCGCACGTAGCAATGTGCAAGGCCAGAGGCCAATTCATGGGTAGTGATGCCTTGCTGAAATGGGCAACCAAAAAAAACGATCCTGATGAAGATGATTATGTTCAAGACATAAAGACAAGAAACAGTGCTCATACTAGGAATCATGTGATCAGGTACGAGAAACCTGGAGTAAAAGTAGCTGAAATCAGATGGGAAGTGAATCAGAAGCTAAATATCCAAGGAAAAACTCCAGAAGAGGCTTGAAGTTGGAAGAACAGAGGCCAAATGCAGATTTGGGGAACAGTGCTTTCACCAGACAGATGGGAGAAGGGAGTAGTGATATGCAGAGCCTGGATGTTCAAAGGTCAATACGAGCCTACCATCAACATAGTGCGAGATAGATGCAAGCCATTGTGTGCAAAACTTGCAAAACTGCTGACGTGAGAGAATCAGAACTGTGGACGAGTTTTTGATGCCCCAGGAATGGTGCATGGGACTGCAGTAATTATGGATCATTATTGGGCATGTGGATCCAAAGCATACATCAGACTGCCGGGAAACAGGGGAGGTATATGCACAATAGTGAATGTCCATGTTCCAGCTTTGGTGATCCCGAAGAGTGACCTGAATATTGACAGTTTTCCAAAAGCAGATGTGCACCTGAAGAAGAAGAGATCTCTGGAACTGTTGACTCGAATGAAAATTGAGAATTGCTTTTCTGCCAAATCTGAAGAAGCTTTTCATGCAATCCCGTATGAACATAGGCTGTTTAGCCTCACATCATCAGTTTTCACAACAATTTTCATGCCAAGATTCCAAGTCGGAGCGAACACTAAATGGTTGCAGATAAACAGATGGGAGTTACTGCAGATCATTAACACAACCATAGAAGGATTCAACGCAATCAAGGAGGAGTTAAGAGCAATCCGACTGATGACTCTCCAGAATAGATATGTGCTCGACATGATCACAGCCATGGATGGAGGAGTTTGTGCAAAAATAGGAGAATCATGTTGCACTTTTATACCTTCTCACGATGAGGAAAATGGAACTCTAACATAAGCAATAGTTATGCTGACAAAAGTGCAGAACCAGATGATTGACGAAACAGACGAAGTTGATGATGACAGTTGGTTTGGATCCCTATTCTCATGGGTTCCACAGTGGATGGCAGATGCATTCAAATTCCTGGGAGCTCTGCTAGTGATGATATTACTAGGATTCTGTGTTATCAAGATAATAATCTCTCAGTGCCAGAAAACTGCGAAAAAAGCCATATGGATGAAGATCATGATTGATATGAAGACAGGATGGAAGCCCAAAGACCTGACTGATGAGGAAATAAGAGACTTTGTGAGATCTAGCATTCATGCACCTGAGGGAACAAAGTTTCTCAATCCCAGAAAGCACAGAAACTATGTGGGAAGATGGGTCAACTGCATCCCAAATGGACAATGTCAACTGATAACATGGAATAAAGAGGAACACGTAAGGACAGCAGGAAGTCTGAAAGGCGTCATAAAAATAGGGACTCCAAACAGACATTTCTTCAGACCATCATGTATAGACCCAGAAGATGAAGAAGGAAGGAACCCAGGAAATGAAATAAAAGTGAATACAGAGGAACAAAAGAAGATGGATCCAAAGAAGGAGGTGAAAGTGGTCAATGAATCGCCCAGAGGGGGGAGTGTAGAGGAGGTCCCAAATACAGGCCGCACTCCAACCGTTCATTTTGAAGTACCAGGAACGTTCACACCAAAATATGTGACATATGATGAACAAATAAACCAGCAGAGAGCCGCAGTGGGGCTCTGTCCAGTACCTATCAGAAGAACAGCACCTATTGAAGTACCCATACCCACAAAACCATGGACAGTAAGGTATCCATTAAGAAAACCCTATCAACAAATGAAACAAAATGAAGATCGCCTAAGTACAGTCCCGGAAGAAACCAAAAAGGTCTTAATGGAAGACGAATAGTGACGTCACGAGAACCCGGACTGACACACACACAGAAGAAATGATGACTAGAGAATGATGCAAAGAGACGAAACACCATGAACAAGGATATTGTGAACCTAAAGTGAAAGGACAATGTCAAATGCAGAAACTTAAGCCGCAAGCATAATGAAGATGGCCGACCAGTTTACACTTGTACATATGCTTGGAACCGCAAGAAAGCTAAGAAAACCGTGCGGCTTGCTATGCTTAGTAGAAAGATAGTGCGGCAAGTGCCATTATACATAATCTTCCTCAAATGAAGCACATTATATAAGTGTATTTCCACTTTGTACGAGAAGCAGAATCAACCCAGGTTACTAAAGGTCACACGAGCAAAGCTTCATATTTAGCCAAATCTGAAATAAGCGGCAGAAACGAAACTCAGCAGAGGCAACTCGTGCCAGGAGAGCCAACGTCATACCAGTAGAAGAGACAAACAGTAGCTACACTTAATTTAAACTAAGACCAGAATATCCTGCCTCAGAAAGGTCAAGATAAGAAGACGAAGGCAGGTGGTGGGTGAAACAAAAATCGATTGCACAAATTGGTGCAAAAGAGGCAAATTCACGGTGCTCGAATCACGTGACCAGCCGAGCAAGAAAAAGCTAGTACTCACACTTACGAATGGAACAAGGCCAGATAAAGATATCAGGACTTTTCCAGACAGAAGATGCCGTCCCAAGGTCAACCACAGTGAAATAATTGACACATGGCTACTAAAGTGATGATTGATTGTAACGCTAATCGGAGGAAGGCTGGGTAACTAAGGGGCACCCCGCACCTGGCCAACCATTCTGCGTGCTGCTAAGCAAAATGGAAAAGTATGCATGGGGTTTTTGCCAACCCCATCACAATGGACCAAATAATCTAGGGTCCTATAGTTAGTAGAACAAATGGGACGTCGTACTTTTAGTGACGTTCGCAGTAGTCATTCTTAAAGGAATGATTTAGATGCCCACCTGACAGTGTTTACCCAATCCACTCACTCCGTTAACATATACAGATATAGCACCTATAGTAAAGTTACCTTTTCTGAACCAATAGAATTGCATGTCAACTTTTGAACGTTACACATCAATGATGACGAGTTTGCAGTATAAATGCTATGATTTTTATGAAGTTCATTGGAGTTGAAGCGAGAAGGAAGATCGCACCATTTGCTGATATTTATGACTCCTCATTTTTTGTACTTGTCATTAAACGGACTGCCTTTGCCAAACCATTGAGTTGTCCTTATTGATTGGTGTTGAAGTATATATGTACCCCCATCCATCTCATGGGTGCTGCTATCTTGTCTTAAAGTGCTTCTGAGCAAACCCCGACTCTATGGGCCAGCCGGGGGTCTCGGAGTACAACCCAGGAGCACACGTGGAGGGGAGGCGAGAGTTGGTGTGCTGCAGCATACTGGGACCTTTAGTGCGCTCTCCCCAGCTGTCGCCTCACCCTGGCGCGGTGCAGTGCGTTGGGATGCGGTGCAAATATCTTGGATACAGTGAGTCCTAGGGACTTGAAATGTGGTCTTCGACGTCCTATAGGCAAGAATTTTATCTGTTCTTTCTATGACCACATTCATGTTTTGCAGATTTCAGACAACCGTCTCATGTGTGAAGGGGCTGAAATCTGGGGAATGGGGTGGGGTGACCAAATGTCATGGAGCCAGTAATGTCAGGAGGGTCCTAACAGGTAACTATGAAAAATGTGGTGTGCATTGGTGGAACAGTGTGGAATTGTGTAAGGAAGAAACTAACAGATTTTCTGTCTATATATATATATATATATATATATATATATATATATATATATATATATATATATATATATATATATATAGAGAGAGAGAGAAGAAAGAGAGAGAGAGAGAGAGAGAGAGAGAGAGAGAGAGAGAGAGCACTAGAGATAGAGAATAGAAGAGATGCTTAATGTTTTTTTCATTTTATCTTACTGCCATTATATGAATCAGTTGGAGACCGGCACAGTGTTCTCAGGTCTCTAAGAATCTGTTGTTTATGTAGCAACATGACATTCAGGGGTGGCCTGGGAACCAATAGTTGCCCTGGAAATGTTTTTTAACGTGGCCACATATTACACTGGGTAAGCAAGTCCAACCTCTGTAAGAAGGGTTGGGGGGGCGGGCAAAATATGGAAAAAACTTCTAAATTGTGCATTTTAAAGCATCTTGTAATTTTGTTGCCCATGCCGAAGCCATTGTTGCAGAAGAGAGAGAGAATGGGGGTTCGGAACTGAGAATATCTGGTTGGCATAGCAAATGGGTAATGCCATGGCATGAAACTGCCAATGAGAAATTCCCTAACAATATTTGCTCCAATCAGCAGCTTTGTAAGAAGCAAGTCAGGTGCTGGGGTTCTATTTCCCAGCTGCCCAGTGACTTCATATCAGGCTATTTTGGGCTATTTTCCATGGACTGTTGGGCTATATTTGGGCTATATGTGAAAGCAGATCCATTTTTGTCCTCCCGGGGCTGCCTTTCTGCACTTACCCACCCCATGCCCACTCTATTTCACTCTATCTATTCCCCACACTCTCTACCCTCACCCACTCCACTCCCACTATCTTTACCCCCACCCAAACCACCCTCATTACATGTGCCAGTTGGGTTACATTTGGGCTATTTTGGGCAACTCTTGACAAATCCTCCCAAGGCTGCTTTGTTCTTCAGGATTTTGGCTCCCAACCAACTACCATCACCCACCAAGCCCCGCTCTCTATAACCCCACCCACTCACCTACCCCTACTCACCCTACCCCAACTCTTTTACCCTGCTCTCTCCCTCTCTACCTCCACCCACCCAATCCTCACCCTCTCTATCATCACTCATCCTACCTCCTCCTTCTCTACCCCATCCACCCAATCCCCACATTCTCTATCCTCATTCACTTAATCCCCCTCTCTACCCCACCAACCCATCCTAACACCATCATATCTACCATCACCCACCCATCCTACCCCGACCTTCTCTACCCCCACCCACCCTACCTCCACCCCCTCTACCCCCACCCACCCTACCTCCACCCCCTCTACCCCATCCACGCACCATAGCCCACTCATTCTACCCCACCTATCCTAGAGACACTCTCTCTACCCCACCCACTATATACCCACCCTCTCTACCCCCACCCACCCAATCCTCATCCTCTCCACCCTCACCCAACCAATCTCTACTCTCTCTAATCCCACCCAGACAACCCCCACCCTGTCTACCATCACCCACCCACCCTACCCCACACTCTCTATCCCCACTGACCATGCTTTGACTCTCTCTACCCCAAACCATGCACCCCTGCCCCACTGTCTCTACCCCCACCCACCCATCCCCCACTCTCTCTAGCCCCACCCACTCACCAACCCCAGCCCACTCTCTCTACCCCTACCCACCCACTCTACCCCATTTCTTTCTATCCCCACCCACCCTACCTCTACTCTTTCTACCCCCACCCACTCACTCTACCTCCACTGTCTCTACCCCAATAACTCCACTCCCTCTAAGGAAAATCCACTCTTTCTACCACCACCCACCCACCTTACCTCCCCTCTCTCTACCCCCCACCTTACCCCCACTCTCTCTACCCCCTCCTACCCTACTCCCACTCTCTCTCTACCATACCCCCATTCTCTCTACCCCCACCCACCCTACATCTACTCTCTCTACATCCACCCACCCTACCCTCACTCTCTACCCTCACACACTCTAACCCATCCACCCATCCTACCTCCACTCTCTCTACCAACCACTCACCCATCCTACCTCCACTCTCTCTATCCCGACCCACCCTATCTCCAGTCTCTAAACCACCACCTACCCACCCTATCTCCTCTCTCCCTAACCCCACCCACACTACTCGCACTCTCTATCCCCACCTGCCCACTCTACCGCCACTCTCTCTAGCCCAACCACCCACCATAACTCCATGCTCTCTACTCCCACCCTACCTCCACACTCTCTACCCCGTCACCCACCGCACCCCAATCTCTCTATCCCACCCACCCTACCCTCAATGTCTCTATCCTCACTATCTCTACTCCACTGACTCACCCTACCCCCATACTCTTTACTCCCACCCACCCTACCTCCCATCTCTCTACCCCCACCCACCCACCTACCCTACATCCACTCTCTCTAGCCCCACCCACCTTACCCCCACTCTTGCTACCCCCACCCAGCCACCCTACCAAACTCTCTCTCTGCCCCACCCATCCAACCCCCACTCTCTCAACTCCCACCCACCCTACCCCACTCTCCCTACCCCATCCACCCATCCTACCCTCACTCTCTCTACCCCACCCACCCATCCTACCCTCACTCTCTCTACCCCACACACCCAACCTACCCTCAATCTCTCTATCCCCACTCTCTGTACCCCAACGACTCACCCTACTCCCACTCTCTACCACCACCTGCCCAACTTTCACTCTCTACCAACCACCCACCCAACCTACCTCCACTCTGTGTATCCTCACCCACCCTACCTCCACTCTCAATACCGCACCCACCATACACCCACTCTCTAACCCCACAAACTGTACCCCCACTCTCTACCCCATCCACCCTAACCCCACTCTCTGCCTCCAACCACCCACCGAACACCCACCTCCCCACCTAGCCACAATTCCCTCTTCCCCACTCACCCTACCCCCACTCTGTCTAACCCTACCCTATCTACCACCACCCACCCTACCCCCACTCTCTCTATGCCTACCCACCCACCCTCCACTCTGTCTACCCTCAACCATCCCCCTACCTCAACTCTCTAACCCATTCACCAACCCTACCACCACTCTCTCAACCGCTAACCACCCACCTCACTCTACACCCACTCTACCCCCACTCTCTCTACTCCAGCTACCCAACTCCCTCTACAGAACACCCACCCCCACTCTCTATCCCCTCTCATTCTTCCTCTCACAATCTCGCTTTATTTCTTACCCTCTCAACCTTTCTCACTCAAATTTCTTCTTGCTCATCATCGCCCTCTCTCAATCAATTCCTCCCTTGCTCTATTCTCCTTCTGTCTCATTCTCGTGCTCACCTGCATCCATTATAGCATCCTCCTTTGACACTTTGCACTCTCTTGTCCTCGCAACCTGGTGCCTATAAATGCAAAATGTGAAAAGCAGCAGTAAATGCCAAAACTATTGACTTTGCCAATGTTTGTTAACTAAAATAGGGATTACAAAGTTAAACATAAAACAAAATGATATAACATTGAGGCTTACCATACTGAACGCTTTATAACAGATTCTTTAGTTCCAAGGGATGTTGAGGTTGAGGAGAGATGAAAGGAAGGGGGCAGGGTGCAGATGGAGAGGGTAAGGGAGCAGAAAACCAAAGTACCAACACAAAAGAGGCTCAGGGTGCAGAGGTCCACTGGGAATTGCCCTAAGTTTCCTGTATGCCAGTCCAGAACTGATAACTCTCAGCCATTTGTGGGTGGCATGTGAAAGGTTGGATAAGTTAAAACAATTATATTTTGCTCATTTTGTATCTAATTAACTTAGTTTGTGTTCATCATAGCTTTGTGTAAATACTGTATGCATGCTTTTAGTCTTTTTCAAATGTAATTTATTAACTTGGGAACTGTTTATTAGAAACCATAACGCAATAAATGAAGAAAGGAAAGGAAGAAAGAAAGAAAGAAAGAAAGAAAGAAAGAAAGAAAGAAAGAAAGAAAGAAAGAAAGAAAGAAAGAAAGAAAGGAAAGAAAGGAAAGGAAGGAAAGAAAGAAAGAAAGAAAGAAAGAAAGAAAGAAAGAAAGAAAGAAAGAAAGAAAGAAAGAAAGAAAGACTAATAATCAAACTCAACGACATAATCTCAATATAATGTAGTTCAACCTTTTTCGGACCAAATGACCATCATCATCTTCTTCTTCTTCTTCTTCTTCTTCTTCTTCCTTTTCTTCTTCTTCTTTTTCTTCTTCTTCTTCTTCTTCTTCTTCTTCTTCTTCTTCTTCTTCTTCTTCTTCTTCTTCATCTTCGACCATAAAAGCATAAATGCTTTGTTAAATTACAGTGAGTAGGTAAAACCTTGGAAAAACATGTGCCAATATTCAACAATAAATGGGTAAGAAATTACAACCGATTCTCTGGTATAAAAGTGTCTAAAGATGTAGAACCGGGAAAACGATGCACGCAGCCCTGGAAATTAAGAAGATTGATTCACCGCTTGTTTCCTAAGCAGCCACGCCCTTTGGCTGCATCGAGCTGTTGCAAATATCACGTGTGGGAGATACAATAAATGGAAACAGTCATAGCAGTTCTGCATGAACGAATGCCATTTTCTTTTAGAATTGGTCTCAAATATGTATGCCTTAATCGTAGGGACTTGTCACATATCAATAAGAATTGCAAAACAGTTTATTTAATCGACCCGCACAACGGACATGTCTCCGAAGCCTATTTCCACCAGGAATGAGTAAAAGATTAAACCGGGACGATGCCAAGTCTGAGCCGCATATACAATGATCTTTCAAAAGCCAAAGGGATTAAATCTAAATACTCTTCTTCAGAACCAATCTCCAAATTATGTACAAGATATTTTTTTTTTTTATTTTTTTTTTATTTGGTTGGCTGAATAATTCAACCTTTCAAATAGTTAATTTCTTACATTCAAATTCATGACTTTACATTTCATTCATACAATTATAGTCCAAAGATCTAAAATAAAGGATTCTAAAAATCTCCAATATACACTTACAAAAGAATGCATAAAATACATTAAATTCCTACAGAATAACACATGAAATCCAGAACAATAATTACACATCACCTTTTGCTCCATTAGCTCTAATGGAGGTCAGATTGTATAGCAGTATTAACAAACTGGACCAATGCTATCTGTATTGATGTTTTTGTGGAACATAGTAAACATTTCCATATTTCTTCTCCAGAATGATAACTTAGAAATTGACAATGTCTGCCGAAGTACAAATTCCTAAGAGATATCAAGGCTGGACAACGGATTACAAGATGATCAAGGGTTTCAATTTGCCCATTACAATGACGACATGCATTTTGTTCGACAGGAATCATTTTTCTTCTCGCTAAGACCTGTCTTGTTAGACACAGGTTTAATCGAATGCGCAACATCTGAGATCTCACATATCTTGAAGGACATTTAACTAAATACGATTGCATCATGCAGAATTTCTTATGAGTAAACATCATTGCTTAGCAATCGACATAGAGTTGACATTGTGCTCGAGTATTAATCCAGTCATTTCGATATAAATACATTTTTGCCTTATTTGTATTCGACAAGAGGAGCGCTAATGATATATCTGCATTACATAAGGCATCAATAACACAGCTAGACCAAACTTTAGGAAATCTAGATGAAGATGTTAGTACGTAATTTGCAACTGTTCCCAAAGTATTTGGAGTATTTGCTCCTATAAAACGCTTTCTGTAGAGACTAATCAATTTCCATTGAACTTGTGAATAAAGAGAATTGGCACCCACTTCAAATCACACAAGGGGCATAGATGTACATTTTGGGAGACCTAGTACAGATTTCCAATACTTGGCTTCCAAACAATCCCAATATTTTCTAGCTCTTGGCATCACTGTTTCTTGTCCATATGAAATTATCATAACAATCTTTTGTTGGTAACAAGTCATAATATGCGAAGTTGTAAATTTACCGTATTTGTACAACAGTATCTTAGCTTGTGAAATCAATGTTTGCAACTTAGCTTCCAATGTTGCAGTTTGAACAGTATCACTGTTAGTGTCACTGAAGGGTAATCCTAGATATTTGTATTCATGAACCACCAATAATACTTTATGCTGCATGATCCATTGATTATTCACCAGTTTAGTTGTTCGAGCCTTATGACAACAGACAATGTGAGTTTTGTCATGGTTAATAATCAAATTGTTCTCTGTAACATACTCATCCAATTTGTCTAGAAGATTTTGAAGGCCTGACTGTGTTAATGACAGTAAAACTAGATCATCAGCATAAAGTATCCACATAATTTTTTGATTTCCAAATTTTGGGGCGTTGGTATCTTCAAACTTATGACCTATATCCAACAAAAATAGGTTAAACAATGTGGATGCTAGAATGCACCCTTGTTTCAAACCACACTCCATTAAAATTCTAGCAGATAATAGGCCATCAAGTGTCAACCTCACTTGTATTGAAGTATCAGAGTGTAGAAGTTTGATCAGAGTGAAGAGAGATGCAGGACAGCCAAAATGTTCCAAGTTTGCAAAAAGTAATTGACGATCTACAGAGTCGAATGCAATTCGGAAATCTACAAATGCCAAATATAGTTTTAGGTTCTGGTCAAGATATTTAGCTTTGAGTGGATTAAGTGTAAGCATATTTGGAGCCGTGCCTAGTCCACTTACAAACCCAGATTGAAATGGGTCGTGTTTGAGGTCACGACTCGTCCACTTTTTTAGTTCTTGCAAAATGATACGACAATAAACTTTGCCAGGGGCGTCTAACAACGCAATTGGTCTATAACTTTCAGGCTTCCGTGAGTCTCCTTTTTAAACAATGGAACAATGATTGAATGTCTTCAAGTAGACGGTATTCACTGAGTATCATTGATATTTGATATTTTGAAAAATTTGAAATAAAATTTCTGTCCACATTTCCGGGTTCTGCTTAAATATCTTATTAGATAAGCCATCCGGACCTGGAGCTTTTGATTGACTTATTGTATTGATAAAATGCAATATACCATCCTTCACTATATCAAGATGAAAAGGAGCATTTACTTCTGCTGTTTGTTGACATGTCCTAGTTACAGTATCAGCATATAGTTTGGTAAAATGCATGATCCAGATTGCTTCAGGGACACTATGTACTTGTGTCATCAATTGGGAGGTAGTTGTTACCTGATTTAATGCTAGCCACATTTGTGTAGTATTTTTATTTTGCATTAAATTCAGCATATGTTCACCATCTCTTTGATTTAACCTCCCACGATATGAACGCAACCAGTTTTTATATGTTGTGTTAGCACTAATTATAGCTTTAGTTCTTTGCTCACCAATCAGGTTAAGAGCCATACATTTTGGGCACGATGGTCTGACTTTTTCTTTTTAATTTGACTGTCAAAAACATGAGCTTTGCTATTAATGTGCATGTTTGTTTTTTTGTATAATATATTTCTGCATTAAGTCATAATAAGATATATCAGAACAAGTACCACTATGTCATTAGTGGACAAAAGCTGAGTTTATATCTTTAGCAAACTTCGAGAGATTTGTATCCGTCCACCTGAGGCGATTCATTTGTGCATTAGTTGTCACAACACCTGAAAATTGCGTTTGACAAAGAGTTAGTGGAAATTCTTTTTCATTCCACTGTGTAGTGAGCATTTGATGATCACTAACCAATACATCTTTTACATGAAAAAATTGAATTCTGGTCAGTAGTTTGTAATCTACGTACATATAGTCAATGATCACACTGTGATTACTGCGTTTCCATGTGATATTAGGTGGATTGTCTCCTCAACAGGAGCCATTAAGCATACACAAGGCTCGAGAGGATATCAAATGTTCCCATTGAACTGTTCTCTTCCTTTCCTTTGGATTGACTCTGATACCTTTAGTGCCAAGTTCAAAACAATGAATGTTGAGATCCCCAGCCAGGATAACATGCACAATTTCAGGATTCAGAACCACATAATCCAACATTTTGGAGATCTCATACAAAAAATTGGAATCTTCAATTCCATTAGGATTCCAATAAGCGTTAACTATTGCATACAGAGTCGAATGAACAGCGACAATGGTAAGCTGAATGAACGCATTGGGGCATATGAAAAAACAATATTTAGACCAGAACTAATTTTGATACAAGTGAGTAGACCGGACATAGGTCGACCCTTCGCACCCGGTAAGGCAGGGGTAAAATGTATTGAATAACCATTCCACACAGGCGAGTCAGTTAGCCATGACTCTTGAATCAAGATTATATCAAACTGTTCTAATTCAAAGGCTTTATTGTTAAACAGATGTCTATGCCCACAAGTATTCCAAGATACCACTCTCACTGCTTGATTCGTTCCCTGCAATGATAGTTAACTATTGGCTTCACAAGAACATACACATTTTGCATCAATTCGCTTCCCACACTTTGCAGCAGCAGACTCAGTTGACACTCTTAGTACAACTCCTGAACAAGAAGAACTAAATTGTTGTACTTCATTTGTTTGCACCTGACCTAACAACAGCAGAAAGCCCAAGTCAAATAGCTCTTCCTTTGCAGACCAAATGATGTTGCGAACTAACTGAGAGTGCAATCGCAAACATACCAAACCCAAATTGATTTCATTAACAAATTCGACCTGTTCAATGTCAGAAGAACCCACATCCTCCAGTTTATAAATGTCGGAGAAGAGTTCTAATGTACTCCGTCTATTTAACACATATTGGGGAAACGGAGCCTCCCGACAGCCAAGTATTAGATTAATAACATGTTTGTCAGTTGATGGTAGTTTTGTATTTATCAAAGAAACCTGCTTTGGTTTCTTAATGTCGACCGTGGGAGTTAACAGTTTTTTCTTTTGTAATTGTTCTTTGGGTAATAGTGATTGTAACGAGCGAGCGATTTCCGCTCCATGACCTCCATATTGATCGGCTTGTAAGCCCAAAGTTCCAAATGTACCCGTGGGCTCACTTACCAAATTACACTTTTTCAGTTGCTCTGAGGCTACAAATGCTATTTGTTTAGATTTAATGTCACCAGCCTTTGTACATTCTACACAATGAGATAGAGCCTTTACGCTTTCTCCCTTAGCAGTCTGTTGATTATCATCTGGAGTCATAGAGGACCCTTTTGTCGATATTCCAGCTGGAACACACTGTCCACTGGAATTGACATGCGGAGCACCCACAAAAGTTAGATTAACAAATCGTGACATATATGAATCCACCTCTTTTCTAATTTCCTGACGTCTCATTTTCTCCGTTACTGTATCCTCCTCTATAGATTTACCTGAGATTTCTTTCGGGGGACCAATGACAACCTGTAAAGGGGTTGTTTGTGCAGCATGTTTTTGAATCGCTTCTACAAGTTCGTCCAAAGGGGATTGGGATCTAGACTCACTATCACTCTCATTAATAGCTTGTAAACTCTGTTTGCATTTACACTTCTGGTCCAATAATGCATATTTTTTTCCAACAGCAGCAGAAGCCAAAAGCGCATTTTTTGGCGGCACTTTGAGTGTTTTAATAAAATGCTTCGTAGTGCCTGACATTGCATTTTTCTTGTTTTTCATATTCTTTGACTTTTTTCCGTTCTCATTTACCAAGGGCACTTTTCCCATTTGTTGTTTTACATCTGTACCTTTGATTGACTGGGTTTCAAATGAGACCCCCTTTGTTTTCTTTAAGAAAATGACATAGGCTTTTTTTGGCATTTTTTCAATTGTATTTTGCACTGGGACTGTGTTATTTTTCAGTTCCACACCAACCTCTGTTATTATACCCGTTATATGTGGAACAGTAGATTGAGCATCAGCGGTGGAGCCAACAATATCAAAGGTCATTAAAATCCATATTAGCATTAATTTTTCTAGTTCGCTCAAGATATTCATATGGGCTCTTAAATTGCGATTGCCAAGCAATTATGGTTGCAATCTGGGAGCTCTGAGCATTCATTTTTTCATTCAGGCTCTCATGAAGTTTTACAATTGTTACCATTGTCGTATTCAAGGCCTCCAAGACCAATCTAACAGCAGTGCTCATTCCGTCATTGGGAAAAGGATTCTCAATACCACGTGTTTGCCTAGGAGTTGGAGCAAGAAAAGAAGAGGCCACATAAGATCTCACAGGGCTTATA
The DNA here is from genome assembly GCF_040938575.1 of Ambystoma mexicanum. Lineage (NCBI taxonomy): Eukaryota > Metazoa > Chordata > Amphibia > Caudata > Ambystomatidae > Ambystoma > Ambystoma mexicanum. Next base: position 830,267,085 of record NC_090939.1, read on the forward strand.
CCAGAAAACATCTCAGGTGAAAAAGACAATTTTTCAGGAATGGTTTGTGTACTATAATCTGTCTGCATTGATCCCAAATCAATAACCGCCACATCACCGGACACTTCAAGTCCATCCCCAACAGTATCCTTTGTGTCATTTAACATTGTTTCACCCCTCAAAACAGTGCTGTCAGACAAGGATACATTACATACAGTGGAATGAATCGAGAGACTCGTAATTGTTTTCATGACACTTCTAACAACAGACTCCTGCTTACCAGAGTCAGCCGGGTTCACTCCCAATGAGGCTTCTGCGGATGTGGTGGGAAAAAATCTCTGAATACCAGCAAAAGGGTTGTTATTCACAGTTGGTTGAACTGATTTTGCAGTTGAATGTTGAATTTTAGGCGTTGAACATGAATCGTCAGCAAAGAACCGTTTCTGGCTCCATGACTGCTTTGTACTAGGTACAATTTCAGTTTTCTGCACTAAAGAAAGGGGGGGGCATACCTGTTCGTAAAGTGTACAAAGTACGTTTAATTTTGACACACTCCATTAGTTCGACAGATCAATACTAAGTTCAGATAGGGCTCTCCGCTCCACACCCACCTTACTAAAACTTAACCAACTGGTTTCACAAACAGAATGAACTGGGACCCGCGGCGCACCAGCTCGCAATGCAGCACCGCACCGCACGGCGCTCGGCGCAACGGCGAAGCGGCAAAGCGGTGCTTCAATGGTGCTTCGCTTAGTGCGCGTGCGCTGGTGCGCGCCGGGACGCCTTTTTGAAAACATCGGCAACAGTAGGCGGAGTCACACAGTGTGTTGATCTAAAACAATAACAAAATATGTATATTAGAGGAGATTAGGTTACACTATAACCTTTTTTACGTTCCTTATAGTGCCCAATAGATGGTCAAACACAATTACCACAGAATTAACAGGGTAAATAGTCAAAGTCCAAAGTCCAACTTCAATAGAAGGTAGCCAGCAGGCAAAGCGGTGCTTCAATGGTGCTTCGCTTGGTGCGCGCGCTGGTGCGCACCAGGACGCCTTTTTGAAAACATCGGCAAAGTGGGCGGAGTCACACAGTGTGTTGATCACAGAATTAACAGGGTAAATAGTCAAAGTCCTAAGTCCAACTTCAATAGAAGGTAGCGAGTGGGCAAAGCGATGATTCAATGGTGCTTCGCTTGGTGCTTCGCTTGGTGCACGTGCACTGGTGCGCGCCGGGACGCCTTTTTGAAAACGTCAGCAAAAGTGGGCGGAGTAACACAGTGTGTTGATTGTATAAAACAAATGAACAGGTCCTTGTAAATGCAGCCACAATTCATTAATATGTGGAAGAGTTGAGGAAGAACTTGCAACATGTGTTTGCATTTGTTCAGTAGAATCTGGAAAAGGCCACTGACGGTGTAAAAACCATATTATGTTAGGAGGGCATCCATTCACGAGTGCCACAAACTCCGATCTCTTTCTTCAAAGCCTTCCTGCTGCAAAGGCTCTGAAAACACGATATTCCAACCCTAATTTGGAGTTGGCAGCATCAGCTAAAAGGTAATACCAAGTGCGTGTCGTGGCTACCCTTTTTGGTTTGCTCAAGGCAGCACAGCTGCTCTCCATGGGATTTTTCCATAGAACTGAAGTATCCAGAATGTTAAGCATGTTCTTTACGTGTGCGAACCAATTAAGGCTTTTCCCACCATTCAAAAACAACAAATGAACTAACGCTTCTCTGCATTTGCCCAATCCTGGTTGGTGGCAAAATCTTAACCAAAGGAAAATAGAGATAAGCATGGCCTTGGCACCAATCGCAGTGACCAGGTGCGTGATTTCTGAAGGAGCACTAGTGGGGAGTGTCAGCAAGTGTTTCAAAAATGTGTTTTCCTTAATATTTAATAAACCACAGTTGACAATCCCCCAGAGCTCCAATCCGTACAAAACAGCAGGTAAAACCTGTTTATCGTACAGATCTAGGCGTGGATACATCACCACTCCCATACCACACAAAATAAGACCTACTAGCCTCACTGAGCTCATAAAAATTAACTGCTGCTTTTCCAACTTGGGCCCCCCAGGCTGGGTACTCCAGGAATCTCAGCCTGAGATAGTCGAAGTGATCAACTAGCTTAATTGAAGTACCATCAACTTTCAACCAAATGGATTTGCGTTTATCGGAGCAAAGGTTGAATACCATTGATTTAGTCTTGCTGATGTTAAGATTTAATTGGAGCTCTTTGCATTTGGCCACAAAGATGGATAAAGAATTCTCTAGACCCTTGGAAGTTGCTGATATAAAAACAGCATTGTCTGCACAAAAAAGAGCTGGATATTTATCAGCTGACATTTTTGGGCAGTATTGGCACAAATGTAATAATGCATCTTGTTAGGGTAGTTTCTAAGACAGGCAATGCCGTGCCAATGGTCCGCGGACTCCCAGCTCACGGAAGGCCCTAACTTCTTCCCTGGTCCCAAAGTAGTTGAGGTTTATACAAGGAGCAACAGTTACTGTGGTTTATTATACTAAAAACACACAGGGGTCATATGCACAGAGCGATCCGGGCCCATCTCACCACATTCTGGCTTGCAGGCCAGTTTTGTACACTTGTGATGTCATAACCTTCGACAGTCATCAGGGCCCTTCCCGAATAACCTAACAGGGTTCAGGATTGGCTCCTGAGTAATAGTTCCAGTATAGTAACCTTATAGAGAACAATATTAGAGGGTGCTACTGGGTGAGGTGGTATGCTTGGATCATCCCTGAAAGTTGTTACTTCTAACTGTTACATTAGGTAAGCCCTGTGATTGGTCAATAGCCCCTGCCATCTGCCCCCAGACTCCAGTGTCCTGATTAGCATGGCGGCTGGCCCCCAAGCCTGAGACAAACTCTGTTCCCAGCCCGCAAGGCACCTGTTTTCGCAACATGTATACTATGTGTCAGCAAGGTCCAACTATGTGTCTGTGATTATACAATGGTGTGTAATAGACTAATGCCATGAGAGCATTCCATTTCCATCGTACACGGTAGCCGGAGAGTAGCAAGTACTGTTGCAAAAGCTGCTGTCTAGCAATGGGACGGCTGCTCATTCCCAGCCTCTGAGCCTTGGTCCGATACCAGTTTGGCCGAGTCACGTGGTCAGAGACCATCTCTTCAGCCCCAATTACTTTGTATTAGCTTGTATTTGGCAGGGAATATTCTTTGCGGCAGCCGGTATCACCTTGGTCCTTGTGCCTGGAATGTCACTCACTACATCGTGGCCTTTGCTGCTGTTGCTCTTACTGTGGCTATTCTGCTTGCACAGCGTCTTGCGGTTTGAGATCTACTTGAGGCAATCATGACTTACTGTATTTTTCCTAAGGCCTGCACGGCCCTCTAGCAAGTATTCTACATAGGATCCATAGGTAAGTGTGTGTTGTGGTTGACCAGGTCCTGTGGGTGCTCATATCTTCCATAGTGTTAGTTGCATGTAAACATATGCAAGTAGGCACACAAATTCTTCTTGCATCTTGCGTTTCTGCATTGCTGTAGCGAGCCTAAGTGGCAAAATAATAAACGTGCAGACAGTATGTATATGTCACGTCCTCTAACTCATAGGGCTGTACGCATGTGTTCTTCATGTAAATTGGTGTGTGGGTGTCCCGAATGTGCGAATTGCACGTGTGCTTCCTGTATAACGCAGCTATGTCGTCATGATGTCTCTAATGACTTGAGGCATTGCTTCGTGGTGCTTTTAGTCAAGTCTGTCCATACGGTTGTTTCCAGCTCTGTCTTGGTTCTCTTCATCCACTGTAGGCAGAGTTTGTCTGGCTGCTGGGTTGTATGGTTGGCTGGTAGGGTACCTTTCGTGTTGGTGGTCCATGGTGGGTTCAGTGGGGATTGGTGTAAGCTCATGCGATCGATGGCCATAGTTTCATTGGTACTTTTTCCAATGAGGTGGTTTTCCAGAGGGAGGGCAGTTCCGGATTTCCCCTCTTCAATCTATAATTTCTTGGAGATATATATTAAAAAGAAGTGGGACCAAGACACATCCCTGTTTTACTCCCATATTTAATGCAACCCGTAGAGTTGATTCCCCCCCAGACCAATTCTAACTCGAGCATTAGTTCCAGAATGTAATTGAATAATTATAGAAATCATGCTGGGGGGGACCTTGCAGGACTATAAAATCTTCCATAAATCACCCTTGAAATTGAATCAAAAGCACCACATATGCATTAATTTTCCACAGTAGTGTATACTGTATACTGTTTTATATTTTCACTTTAAAATGAACAAATAAAATATTAAAGACTGATCCATTGTACCTCCTGGAGGTGGTAGAGTATGATCTTGCCAAAAAGCTTGGCTGCCCCGTCCAAAAGAGATTTCGGGCGGTAATTTGAGGGATTGTCCCTCCCTCTTTATTATGAGCACCTTCTGTCATGCAGAGATTCTGCCCGGGTGTGTGTCGCTTGCTTTCTATTTTCCCCTTTTTACCTGGAAATTATTCCTTTTTTGGGGGGATATTGAAGAATCCCTAGATTTTCTTTTGCATACTCAAAAAACATTATTAGCAGACTTGGTTATATTTCATTGCAAAATTTGGCCAGGTCATCTCTGTGTTGCAAATATAAATATAATGAATTTAATTGTGAATTGATTAATGTTTTATAAATGTTTTACAAAGATTCATAAAGTAATTGCTATCGAGGCCACGAAATGTGCCCACAATGTGCCCTGTAGAATTCTCTATCAGAAATTATGTTTTGATACTTCAGTCTATGTGTTCATCTGTGCTCATTAGGACACATAGGACACAGCAATGCCCAGTGGATAATGAGCCCAAGGCGTGTCCATTGAATATACCCTGGGCACAGTTTTCGCACCCATAGTGCTTGCCGGGCATGGTGTGCCATGCAGAGACTACATCTTAGTCCCCCCAAGCACGGTGTACTTACCCACTGTCCCCACTGGGCATGGCCTGTAGCCATGAAGAGTGGATACTGTCCCTGTAGCATGGCAGCAGGCACTGTGCCCCGAGCCCAGAGGCATTGCTAGGGGGGGCTGAGTGGGCTACAGCCCAGAGTCTTTTGGTTGTAGCCCCGGATAGAAGCTCAGGAGCTACAACCAAAAGGCTAGTTGGTCCCGAGTCCTGACAGCCCAACATTAGCATAACCCCGGATCTTTCCCAAACCTATCAACACCCCTAGTACCCCCACCAGACAGTTTGCCTGGGGAAGGCCTTCAGCCATGCTCTGGGCACAGTGAATTTACCTACCAATTTCTCAACGAAGTTTGATATCCATCTATTCAGCATTATTTGTTCTACTATGGTTCTGCAGTGTTTTCCTATGGGAATCTGAAAGGGAAATATTCCATATTGATTATGCCTATAACAATCTCCCCTTTCCAACATCAGCTAGAGTTCCTTCTCCAGGTGGCAGAGTTAATAGGGATTTTGTGGGATCCCCTTTAACTTTGTCTCCCCTATGAGTAACCTAACAAAAAAACCTCAAAAATATTTAAAATATGCACTGTGGAAAATTTCATGTAATTCCATTCCAGGGCCAAATTTAAAAGCCTCCCAAAATTGCCTTTTCGTTGTTTAATTTAATTCTTAGTTTGTCAGGGGGTGCACAGATATACATAGCCCCACCCTGTGGCTCCGCTGGCCCACTCCTAAATTCACAAACATTTTGGGCACATTTTGAAATGTTTACCTTCATTAATGGCCTATTCCACGCCTTTGAGTCCTGCCCTCACACTTCCCATGATCATGGCATGTCCCAGAGGGCTCTTATATGCCAAATACAAATGTTTTTTCAGTGCAGGATTTTCAGATTTCAGCCTGATTCATCGATACAAGTTGAGTGAAATCAGTCATGCCATGCAATAGGTGCTGTAAAGTAAGTTCCAGGAGGCGGCAGGTAAGGCCACTCACGTAAAAATGTTTAAGATGTTACATATAGGTAGCTCAGTTAAGGGGTAGAGCCCCAGAGGGGACTCAATGGCACCCACCACCCAGGCTAACTTTCTCCAACTGCCTGAGCTGGAGCACTGTTCACAAGCAAACTCTACAGGCACTCATTAACATTCTCACAGTGACATCATTCACTCATGCATCCACGAGATCAGGACATGACACACCTCGCTTCTTTAATAAACAAAAGCACATATCTAGAACCAGTACAAAAAGACTCTCAGCACCTGGAACCAAATATCTCAAGCATGCCCGAATCACTTTGCAACATCCTCAACCACTCCTGTCCAGAAATGCCACCCCTTCACCTTGATCCTGCCACAACCAAGCACGGATCTGTCACATCCAATGGGCTACCAACACTGCACAACTTAATCAACAAGACAGAAACTAACTCCTTCTACCTGAGTCCGCCACCCCCAGCTCTCGAGGCTGCCACTCTAGACCACAAAGCCAAAGTCAAGCGTGTCCACACCCTGACAATGGGCCCTACCATACAAGAGTCTGAACAAATAACTGACAGTACAGTCTAGTACAATAGATGGGCACAGACATAATCAGGCTAAAACCACAACTTCTCCATAATTACTTTCATGAGAGTAAAACACACTGTGAGGACAGTCCCTTCACACACACATGGGCCGGATCCCCAGAGGAGACCCACTTGCACCCACCACCCAGGATAGCTCCTCCAACTCTCTGAGCTGGAACACTATTCACAACCAAACATTCCAGGCACTCATTGTCACGTCTCCCGCACCAAGTGCACCCCCCTACAGGTGCTCTTTCCCCGCCCTCGGCCTCCGTCCCTCCCACTACCCCACACACGCACCCTGGCTCACGTACTTCCTTGCGCCCCCTCGCCCATCATGGTAGATTGCAGCATGGCAGACCTGGCGTCTATCGCCCCTCCCGTTCTTGGCAGCTGAACTGGAGGATTCCGTTTCATCATAGCGCCTTGCGCTGCCCACAGAGACCCGCGCGTCACGGATCACGTGATTTTCCATCACGCAGCAACGCTTCCGTGTCACGCATCACGTGACTTCTGCCATTGGTTAAAGGCGTCCGGAAACAAGGAGCGTTGCTTCACAGCTGTTTTCCTTCTGGATTATGTGACGCTTAGTTCTACGGTTCTGAATTACGGATTGTTTCCTCGACCACGCTTTGCTCCACAGACTGTTTTGCCTGTCTATACCCCTGACCTCATCCAGCTACTGCCCCGGGGTCCAGTTCTTCCTCACGTCTCTGGGCGACCTTTCAAGTACACATAGGTAAGCAGTGTCAAGTTACCTGTGTTCTTGTGTTTATGCCTCCTGCTCTGTACATAACCTCACAATCCATTGCCTTACAGCGTTCAAGGGGTTCTTCTGGCTGTTCCTGAATCCAGGCCCAACGGACTACCACACCTGTGGCCTCAAAGACCGCACAGGCAATATTTCTGGTGTTGTCTGTGTGGTACTTGGGGACGTAGGTATTCATACTCTGCACGACCATCAAGTCCATAACAGACTGTGAAGCCTTTGGCCGTTCAGAGTATGAATCCCTCCGCCGGGGACCCAGTGACCGCTTTAATGCAGGCCATGGCGGCCCTTAGGACCGGCATGGCCGCAGCCACAACCGCCATTCACCACCGCCTAGACGCCTTGCAGAGCACACGTTATCCTCTACCTGCAGACACCGAGTTCGGGGACCCTGCCCCTCCAGTCCAGCCTGTCCCTGCTCCAGGCCCCGCCCCCACTCCAGTGTTGCTCCCGACTTCCTTCCCTCTTGCTGCCCCAGAACGCTACCAGGGTGACCCACGTAAATACCGCACCTTCATAAAGCAATGTAAGCTCCACTTCTTGTGCAGACACCAGGCCTTCCCCGACTCTGTCACGAAGGCCGCCTTTCTTTTGTCTCATCTATCCGGAGTAGCGGCTACCTGGGCAAACCCGTTGCTAGAGAACGACCACCCTGCTTTATACGACTTCGAGCTTCTCGTAACAGAGATGGCTAAAGTGTTCGGCACCTGCTGTAAGGCCCAGTCAAGGGACCTGGAACTACTGGATCTCTCACAGGGTAGGCAAACACTGATTGAGTACATCACCCGGTACAATCAGCTCGCCGCTGACACTTCCTGGCCAGAGGAAAAGAAGGCGATCGTGTTCTACCGAGGTCTATGCAACGCCATGAAGGACGCCCTTTCGGTGGTTCCTGCCCTTCCTTCGGTGTTCACGGATCTTGTAGACCTTGCACTACAGGTGGACGCTCGGAGGTCCGAACGGAAGGCAGAAACAACATTCACCGGCCAGTCAACCCCGGCCCCTTCTCCCGCCGTTTCCGAACCCATGCAAATAGGCGGGATTCGAAGCCCGATAACACAGTCCGAACGGGAACGTCAGAGAACCGACAACGCCTGTTTTTATTGCGGGCTAAATGGACACTACGTAAGGGAATGCCCCCGACGACCAAGGAACAAGGCGTCAGGTTTTCAGAAGGCTCGCCCATGATACAGGGGGCACCGGCGAGCCCGTCCACGACCCCCACTGAACCCGCCTTCGGTCCTATCAGACCGGTTGTGGTTCACGCCCTTTTGAAACCTACCAGGGAGATCATCCATGCTGTTCAGATCGTGATCGACTCTGGGGCCACGGATTGTTTCATAGACATCGCATTAGCCCATCGTCTCAATCTGCCCCTGATTCAAAAAGAACACCCGGAACCAGTGCAAGCAGTTGATCGCACGTCCCTGGCCTCTGGTCCGATCAAACACCAGACCGCGCCTCTGGAAGTGGTGATACAAAGCACCCATAAGGAGAACCTGTCATTTGACCTCATCACCACGCCACAGTTCGGTGTCATTTTGGGTATCCCCTGGTTAAGGCACCACAACCCTTTGATTAATTGGGGGACGGGACAAGTAACGTTTGAGTCAGAGGAATGCCAGCACTTCTGCCTAACAGAACCAGAGTCACTCTCCTCTCCCGCCATGATACTCGGCGCTATGGCTTCCTCCCGTATCAGGGACGCAGTACCCGACACCACGTCATCACATACCGTGGGAGCTGTTATGGCAGGCATTTCCGTGGACTACCACGACTATCATATGGTTTTTGACAAAGTCACAGAGGAGGGTCTACCTCCACACAGACCCTACGACTGTCCTATCAACCTTCTCCCGGATGCTCCCATACCAAGGGGTAGGATCTACTCGTTATCGCAGTCTGAGGAACGGGCCTTAAAGGAATACATCCAGCAAGCCTTGCGTTTGGGTCATATCCGCCCTTCCTGTTCTCCAGCTGCCAGTCCTATATTTTTCGTGCCAAAAAAGGAAGGCGATCTGCGCCCATGCGTAGACTATAGACGGTTAAATGCTATCACCATAAAGAACAGGTACCCCATTCCGCTCATCTCCACGCTACTGGACAGGTTGACGAAGGCGTCCCTCTTTACCAAGTTAGACCTGAGAGGGGCATACAACCTAATCCGCATGCGGCGTGGAGACGAATGGAAAACGGCATTCTGCTCCCGACAGGGATTATTTGAGTATACCGTGATGCCCTTCGTGCTCTGTAATGCCCCTGCAACGTTCCAACGTTTCATCAACGACGTATTCTCTGACATCCTGGATACGTACGTGGTGGTCTATTTGGACGACATATTGATCTATTCATCCTCCTTGAACGAACACGTCGCTCATGTCAGAGAGGTCCTCTCACGCCTCAAGAAGAACGCCTTATTCGCCAAGCCCGAGAAATGCTTGTTTCATACGAGGGAGGTAGAGTTCCTAGGTTTTCACATCACCCCTGGAGGGTTATCGATGAATCAGTCAAAGGTCCGTGCTGTCACAGAGTGGCCAGTCCCTGTCAACCTCAAACAACTCCAGTCTTTTCTCGGCTTTGCTAACTTTTACCGGCGATTCATTGCCGGCTTCTCTTCCATTGTATCTCCACTGACCGCGCTGACCAGCCCTCTTGTCCCCTTCGCCTGGTCCTCTGTACACCAGGAGGCCTTCGAGGCGCTTAAGTCCAGGTTTGTTTCTGCCCCTGTGTTGCAGCACCCTGACCCGGACTTCCTGTTTGTACTAGAGGCAGACGCTTCCTCGTTCGCTCTGGGTGCCATACTGTTCCAGCCATGTCCAGCCACGGGTAGTTTGCATCCGGTAGCATACCACTCACGGAAGTTCTCCGTAGCCGAGTCCCACTACACAGTGACTGAGAAAGAGCTGCTGGCCATCAAGGACGCCCTCCAATCATGGCGACATCACCTCATGGGGGCGAAACACCAAACGGTAGTGTACACGGACCACAAGAACCTACAGGACCTTGCCTCTCTTAAGTGCGTGAATAGTAAACAAGTGCGTTGGCACTTGTTCTTTGCTGCCTTTGATTTTGTGGTTAAGCACAGGCCAGGTCTCGTTCACGGCAAGGCGGATGCTCTTTCCCACTCTCCCGGGGGGGAACCACTGTCTTCGTTCCCAGACACGTTGTTGGGGAAGGGCCATGTTATTTGTTTATGTACACCATCCCCGCCCATGCTTACCGCCATTAGGCAATGGGTCTCCCAACACCCACATGCGCTCACTGAATGGGACATTGTACTTCAGGAGGGGTTGCCGTTTGTCCAGGGCAAGCTGTTCCTTCCCACGTGCGATGTGCGCAACCAGGCGCTTGTCTGGTCTCACGATGCTGCCATAAACGGTCATCCAGGACAGCAATGCACCCTGGATCTGCTACACCGGAGGTGCTGGTGGCCGTCCATGAGAAGGGATATAGAGAACTACGTAAACACCTGTTCGATATATGCCCAATGCAAGTCACGTAGAGGACGTCCCCTGGGCATACTCCAGCCGCTGCCCATTCCCCCCAAACCATGGCATACTATCTCCATGGATCTTGTCACGGACCTACCACGCAGACAGGTTTATGACACTATCTGGGTTATCGTGGACTCCTACACTAAGATGGCCCGCTTCATTCCCTGTACCGGCATACCCTCTGCCCCGACATTGGCCCGCTTATTCTTCAAGACAGTCTTTTGTCTCTTTGGTCTTCCACAGGTCATCGTATCGGATCGCGGGTCGCAGTTTACTTCCTGTTTCTGGCGTGCCCTTACGAAGCTCCTGGGTATTGATGCTCGCTTCTCCTCAGCCTATCACCCAGAAAGCGATGGGCAGACCGAGAGAGTGAATCAGGCCATGGAACAGTATCTGCATTGTTTGACCCTCCAGTACCAAGACTCCTGGTCCAATCTGCTCCACCTCCCTGAATTTGCATACAACAACTCACGACACTCAGCTACTGGTTTCTCCCATTTCTATTCTATGTATGGACAACATCCACGCACCCTCCCGCTCCCTGTTCTCTCCTCTGCCACTCCTGCTGCCAACGCCTGTGTTCGCAACCTGGCCGGTGTCCATGCTCAGACCCTTATCCATCTCCGTGAGGCCCAGGCGGTTATGAAGACGAAGGCAGACAGGAGGCGGTCAGTGGCCCCTGAGTACCGCGTGGGTGACCGGGTGTGGCTGTCGACCCGGCACTTACGTATCCCTGGTTGTCGCAAGTTGCTGCCTCGTTTCGTTGGTCCCTACAAAATCGCAAAGGTCCTGAACCCCGTGGCTTTCCACCTTACTGTCCCTCCTGCTTGGCGGATCCATCCGGTGTTCCATACCTCTCTCCTCAAGCCCTGCCTTGCTCCTACCCGTGTCAGTGCTCCGCCCGCACCTGTCTCGGTGTCCTCCCCGGATGTCTTCGAGGTCAGTGCTATCATGGGTTCCCGCTTTCACAGGGGTCGCCTTCAGTATCTCGTGGACTGGGTGGGTTATGGTCCTGAGGATCGCTCTTGGGTTTCCTCCCGTGATGTCCATGCCCCACTTCTTGTTGCTCGTTTTCATAGGGACTGCCCTGCCTGCCCATGGGGTCGTGGGCTATTGAGGGGGGACTCTGTCACGTCTCCCGCACCAAGTGCACCCCCTACAGGTGCTCTTTCCCCGCCCTCGGCCTCCGTCCCTCCCACTACCCCACAAAAGGCTAGTTGGTCCCGAGTCCTGACAGTCGCAACATTAGCATAACCCCGGATCTTTTCCAAACCTATCAACACCCCTAGCACCCCCACCAGACAGTTTGCCCGGGGAAGGCCTTCAGCCATGCTCTGGGCACAGTGAATTTACCTACCAATTTCTCAACGAAGTTTGATATCCATCTATTCAGCATTATTTGTTCTACGATGGTTCTGCAGTGTTTTCCTATGGGAATATGAAAGGGAAATGTTCCATATTGATTATGCCTATAACAATCTCCCCTTTCCAACATCAACTAGAGTTCCTTCTCCAGGTGGCAGAGTTAATAGGGATTTTGTGGGATCCCCTTTAACTTTTTCTCCCCTATGAGTAACCTAACAAAAAAACCTCAAAAATATTTAAAATATTCACTGTGGAAAATTTCATGTAATTCCATTCCAGGGCCAAATTTAAAAGCCTCCCAAAATTGCCTTTTCGTTGTTTAATTTAATTCTTAGTTTGTCAGGGGGTGCACAGATATAGATAGCCCCACCCTGTGGCTCCGCTGGCCCACTCCTAAATTCACAAACATTGTGGGCACATTTTGAAATGTTTACCTTCATTAATGGCCTATTCCACGCCTTTGAGTCCTGCCCTCACACTTCCCATGATCATGGCATGTCCCAGAGGGCTCTTATATGCCAAATACAAATGTTTTTTCAGTGCAGGATTCTCAGATTTCAGCCTGATTCATCGATACAAGTTGAGTGAAATCAGTCATGCCATGCAATAGGAGCTGTAAAGTAAGTTCCAGGAGGCAGCAGGTAAGGCCACTCACGTAAAAATGTTTAAGATGTTACATATAGGTAGCTCAGTTAAGGTGTAGAGCCCCAGAGGGGACTCACTGGCACCCACCACCCAGGCTAACTTTCTCCAACTGCCTGAGCTGGAGCACTGTTCACAAGCAAAATCTACAGGCACTCATTAACATTCTCACAGTGACATCATTCACTCATGCATCCAAGAGATCAGGACATGACACACCTCGCTTCTTTAATAAACAAAAGCACATATCTAGAACCAGTACAAAAAGACTCTCAGCACCTGGAACCAAATATCTCAAGCATGCCCGAATCACTTTGCAACATCCTCAACCACTCCTGTCCAGAAATGCCACCCCTTCACCTTGATCCTGCCACAACCAAGCACGGATCTGTCAAATCGAATGGGCTACAAACACTGCACAACTTAATCAACAAGACAGAAACTAACTCCTTCTACCTGAGTCCGCCACCCCCAGCTCTCGAGGCTGCCACTCTAGACCACAAAGCCAAAGTCAAGCGTGTCCACACCCTGACAATGGGCCCTACCATACAAGAGTCTGAACAAATAACTGACAGTACAGTCTAGTACAATAGATGGGCACAGACATAATCAGGCTAAAACCACAACTTCTCCATAATTACTTTCATGAGAGTAAAACACACTGTGAGGACAGTCCCTTCACACACACATGGGCCGGATCCCCAGAGGAGACCCACTTGCACCCACCACCCAGGATAGCTCCTCCAACTCTCTGAGCTGGAACACTATTCACAACCAAACATTCCAGGCACTCATTGTCACGTCTCCCGCACCAAGTGCACCCCCTACAGGTGCTCTTTCCCCGCCCTCGGCCTCCGTCCCTCCCACTACCCCACACACGCACCCTGGCTCACGTACTTCCTTGCGCCCCCTCGCCCATCATGGTAGATTGCAGCATGGCAGACCTGGCGTCTATCGCCCCTCCCGTTCTTGGCAGCTGAAATGGAGGATTCCGTTTCATCATAGCGCCTTGCACTGCCCACAGAGACCCCCGCGTCACGTATCACGTGATTTTCCATCACGCAGCAACGCTTCCGTGTCACGCATCACGTGACTTCTGCCATTGGTTAAAGGCGTCCGGAAACAAGGAGCGTTGCTTCACAGCTGTTTTCCTTCTGGATTACGTGACGCTTAGTTCTACGGTTCTGAATTACGGATTGTTTCCTCGACCACGCTTTGCTCCACAGACCGTTTTGCCTGTCTATATCCCTGACCTCATCCAGCTACTGCCCCGGGGTCCAGTTCTTCCTCACGTCTCTGGGCGACCTTTCAAGTACACATAGGTAAGCAGTGTCAAGTTACCTGTGTTCTTGTGTTTATGCCTCCTGCTCTGTACATAACCTCACAATCCATTGCCTTACAGCGTTCAAGGGGTTCTTCTGGCTGTTCCGGAATCCAGGCCCAACGGACTACCACACCTGTGGCCTCAAAGACCGCACAGGCAGTATTTCTGGTGTTGTCTGTGTGGTACTTGGGGACGGAGGTATTCATACTCTGCACGACCATCAAGTCCATAACACTCATCAACATTTTCACAGTGACATCATTCACTCATACATCCAAGAGAACAGGACATGACATTAGGCCCAAGGACACAGTAGTTCTGTGATGGTAGTTCTTCTTCCCAATGAGTCCATCCAGGCTCAGTATTTCGCACTGCGCCCACCCATCAAGTGAAAGACAGGAGGAATACCACACGGTTCTCTCCCAGGCTGTGGTAAGAAAGCAAGTGGTAAGAAAAAACAAGAACAACCAAGAACAACCAAGAACAACCTTTCTTCTTTTCAGACCTCATAACCTCTTCAGATAAGTTGGAGGGGAGGGGAAGGAAGTGAGAGAAGTAGAGGGGCAAGGTGGGGAGAGAAACAGTGATGTCGGGCGAAGCAAGGGGAAATGATATGGTGGTCTTTGGAAGCTCCAAGGTTGTTCAGAGCCATCTCAAGGTCTGTACCACCCACGTCTGGTTCTAGTAGTCACTGAACATATGAGAGGCAAAAAGAAAGACAATATGAGTCAGCAGGTGTCTCACAGGAGTCACAAGAATGAAGGAACTCAAAGGAGACAAAAGAGTACCTGTTTTAATTTAGCAGTAAGCTGGCTGTGGTTGAAATCCAAGTCAAGCAGGAATGCTGGTGTCAGAACAGATAGATTAATCCTAGTCCAGGTCAGTAATCAGGCAGAGGTCAAATTCCAGGTTTTTCCTGAAAGCCAAGAGCTAGAGCAAATAGATCAATACAAGTTCATATTGAGAAGAAGGTTGTGGTGAAAAGACAGGTCAAGCAACTATGTGGGTATTAGAACGGGTAGGCCAATCCAAATTCAGGTCAGCAACAGCAAGCTGGCAGTGGTCAACACAAACGGATTCATTCAGACAGATGTAGTTGGTACACCAAAACAGTATCACAGGATCAGGAAAAACACCACTGCACCGAAAACACACGGTGACAAGCAGTGAGCCATCACAGGCAACCCCAGGCTTGTTGAAAAACCACAACAACGTGCCTGCGAATGGGATATGGTGGAAAGATATGCATGCACGTGATGGATGGCATCCCACACAGAGTGCTATAGACCTCTAGAAAAATAGGATAGGAGTTAGACCGAGGTAATAGATTTGTAGCATGATAAAGTGGAATTGAGACTTCATAGAGTGAGGTTAGTAAGAGAAAGATGACGATGAGATCTGGTCAGAGGAGCGAGTTAGGGTGAGTTCTCTTGTTCTAGCTGGTATGCTTTGAGTTTAGTTCCAAACAGATAGAAAGTAGTGTTTTTCCATAGATCAGTAGCCAGAGTGTTTTGGTGAGAAGTTGCAAGGAGGGAGAAGGAGCGTAAGTGAGAGGGAGCAGTGGGAGAAAGAGGAGTAGCAATTAGGTGTTCAAATCAAGATCATAGGCTGCGAACAGTGGAGTTTGGAGCAATGGCAGAACGACAGATGCCGCCAGACTCCAAAATCGTAACTTAGCGATTCTGTGTGTGGCCTTGTGGTAACAACATGCCTGGTGTTCTTTGCTAATTATCCTGCCTGGTATGTTTTGCTTCCATGGCTGCAGCACATAGCCCATAGATCATACTTGTAAAACCCTAGGCCCTGCCCAGAAACACCACTTCATATTACTGCAGTGCATACATTCGTCCTATAGGTTAGCATGTCAGATGGTTCTGGGGAGGGTGTACAGTCTTGGCTGCATGGCCAAAGCCCATGCACCCAGTAACGACCTTGTTAGCGGTGGAGGCATAAGCCATTGTACACCTATACATTCAAAAGTATGTGGACATATATCTTAACCTCTAGGTCCTGCCGGCACCCACTGCAGCACATTCGAGAGGGACGTTAGTGACTGTGTTGCTTTGGTGGAGTGGCTGTTTCCATAGAAAGAACTGTTTTTGGCTGCCTTATAAATGTCCTACCCTTGGACTAATCGTCGCCAAACTTTGGAAAAAAAATATATGCCCACTCTGACTTTGGTTGGAAAGTTTGGTCATGTTTGGCGCAGGGGGGCGAAAGTTATAAGGGGTAGGGGTTCTCAAAACGTCTTTCAGTGTACTTGCCTTTTTGTTTTGTCTTACAGCGCATGCAAAATCTCGCCGTTTCTAACCTCCACCTATAGGTACATATGGACATTAGTAACATATTACTAAAATGTCAACTTTGAGCACATGTTTTTGTATACCACTTTGCACATTTTCTATTTGATCTTTTAAAATATTTTGGTACAGGTTGGTTACTGACACTTATTTTTTGCAACTTTTCCCGACTAGGTATATTTTTCCATACTATGCGTGCCATGGTTTTCAAACCCCGAGTGAGTGCTTCCTCGGACGGCAAATACAATTGCTGGTGAGCGGTTGCCTGTCCATAACAATAATGTGGAATGACACTGTAAGCCCGTTTTGTCCGTTCGCTGAACTCGTTATTCGAAGCAACGTGACATCATTTATGGTGCTGTAGGCTCAACATCATGACGACTTTTGGGAAATAACTGTGGAAACAAAGCCACTGCTTCAGCGAAGACCCCAAAATGTTTGTTTGTGCAAAAACAACGGCCTCCTTATCTTCAACATTTGCAATGCCTCCCTAACCAGCATTGTAATCATTGCATTGATTATGCGATTATTCCAATGGTGTCTGCAAGTTTGTTATTAAATAAATCTAGTATGCAACCTGCAAAATGGTCACTTGTTCTTTACCATTCCTCTGTTTTATTTGCAAATGTAATTTATTAGCTTGTACGTCGCTGAATGTTTATTTACAGGTTCTGCGTCATGCCACGTCCTTGTGCTTTTTGCAACCTACAATGGAAAGGGAAGAGGGGCTATCTATGCAATAACCGCCTTCCTTTTCTATGACGGCCATCTTGAAAGAGGATTTTCTTTTGTGATCCTTAGGGCCAAAATGGCCTAGGATTACAACAAGTACACGTCCTTTTTAGTAGCACACGTTACAGCATTCGTAATTTAGACTATTCCTGGCAAAGATTCTTGCGCCTATGTACTTTACAGAGAAATAAGGAGTGCGTGGAGTGTATTCAAGTTTTATTCTTTTTTTCAATTATACTGTGAAAGGTCGTTGTTAACCCATTATTAACTTTGTTTACGGGTGGCTTTATTATTTTTTGCCACGCCAGGCAATAAGGTAATATGCGACCGGCATTGAGCAAAAAGGCATCAAACGGTAATATGAGTGACTGTATGTGTGGCAACAAATGTTTTCCATCTGTTATGTGCAAGATAGCAACACAGTTTCTTATGCTTTTGCATTACAACACTGCTGCTGTTTCTTAGGGAGGAAGGCTGCATTTAGCTGATGTCTTTTTCAGATAAGTACAACTTTCCCTACCAATATATAATGTGTAGTGCATTCGCAGTCGCTGCATACCAGTACGTGTTTGAGATGACATCTTTCATGGTCTGGGTGTTAGTGTTAGCAGTGCACAGGGGCAGTGGCAGGGTTGGGGGCTTAGTTTACCATAACTGTCGAATTTCAGTGGTTTTTCGGTTTTAATTTGAAGCATAAAGGGGAGGTGGAAAGTATTTTTGTAGTGAAGTGTACAGGTTTTTGTTAGGGCAACTTAACCATAACGTCCCCTCAACAAAGTTTTTTTTAGTGATATATAATATATATATATATTTGCTTCCTTGCGAAGTAATTCTCTCTAGGTAAAGTACTATGAAGTAATTAATTCAATTAAACAACTGTATACACTGGAACCACTTTCAATGGAGCCATTTGTCTCGGGAGGATAGCACAGGGGCAACATGCTTTCCTTGGAAGCAAGATAACGTAGAGCGACAGAAGTTCGATCCCCGGTTGTGCTCTTAGAGACCTCTGCGTATTAAGCGCGTTATCAATAACCAATTGTAAATAATAAAGGTGTGGTTAGGCTTCAAGTTGTACATTCCCTACGAAGTCTACTGCCATGTACCTGTAATGTTAATCTGCCCGGCCTGTAGACAAAAACGGCATGTTTTTTGTTTTTTTTTTTGGGACACAGTGTGTACACTTGTAAATCTGGACCAAAGCAGTGGAAGATGCCTGGTGATGCAGACCAAATGCAATACTGCTACTCCCTGCGCGTCTGCTCATCTGCTATCTATTGGTCAGTCTGCTTGCCTGTTTGTCAGAGCTGAAACACTTGTGTACGAGCGCGATAGAAATAAAATATCAATCAATCAAAAAAGCTGTAGCAACATTTATAACTCTACTTGGCAAAGATGAATCTGATGAGCTTCGAGAAGCCATTTGTTTTTTTAAATGTCAAAAGCACCCTAATCTCGTGTTATCATTCAGCCGCCATGCTCTGCCCGATCTGGTCCGGCCCTGCCAACAAGGATTGATGAGGGGTCTATAGCATGAGGAATTGGCCTATATTATTCCCTCTACTTTTACTCGAAATTTCCTTGAGTGAAGTAATGAATGCAAGGCCCTCTCTGTCAGCATATAATGATAAGGAAGGGGCCATTTACAGTTACTTTAAAGGTGTAATTTGC
Source organism: Ambystoma mexicanum (assembly GCF_040938575.1). NCBI lineage: Eukaryota > Metazoa > Chordata > Amphibia > Caudata > Ambystomatidae > Ambystoma > Ambystoma mexicanum. The sequence goes on from NC_090939.1 coordinate 830,285,855, forward strand.
CTGAGTAAAATACACTGACTCGAAATAAGGAAAAAGAATGGAAGTTATTCAACTTTTCATGAACGTTTGTGAACTGGTCCGGAGGGGTCTATTCACAAAGGTTCACGGAATTGGGGCAGCGCAGGCACAGTGGTCTGCAGGTGCTGACAGGTGGCAGAGGACCAAGCAATCCAGACCCTAGAAGCTTGCTTGCCAGGCGGGTTGCTGTGCCACCAAGGGGCACAGCAGGAATAGTGGGGACAGCGGGTGTGTCCCTGCAAGTTTGTGGGCCGGGTGATGCAAGTTTGTAGTGCCGGCAGGAAGGTGCGCAACATAAGGGTTGGGACTTCGGTGGTCCCGGAGCATTTGGGCAGATGCTGGAAATTGCAGGTGGTGTAGACCGGACAGGCGGACCAGTGCCGCAGTCGAACTGGGGCCTCGGGGGGACGAGCCATTACATTTGTGGCGGTCGCAGAAAGTTGGAGGATGTCCCGTTGTCAGAGGATGGCGATGGCAGTGTCTCAGGATTAGGGACCGGCTGGCATTTGAGCAAACCTTTCCCTTCGGCATCTGGAGTAGGAATGATGACGTCACACTTTGGTTGAACGGTCACGAGTTGGCAACGCCAAGTGCGTCACGTTGTGTGCATTGGTGGTGATGCAGCTCTCCACACAGGGTGCATTGTTGAGACAACCATTAGGGGCGGAGGAGCCCAGGACATGGAAGAAGAGTGCAGGAGGAGTATGCCAATGGAGGCCGCTATGGAGCATGGCTTTGCAGGGACTGTTGTCAACGAATGCAGCAACGAAGGGCATTGTGTCGCGGAGCAGCGGAGGAGGAGGACTGTGATGGGTTTTGGTGGTCTACCTGAGTGGCAAGTGTTGACTGAGGCCCAGGATTGTGGGGTGTGTAGGGCTGCTGATTGGTTTTCCTCTGTGTCTGCTCAAGGTGCAAGCAGATTTCCAGGAATTTGCAGCAGCTAGATCTGGAACTTTGGCTATGGTTCATGGCCTCCGGGAGATTTGAATATCCCAGGCATTTGTTTATCTTGTTAATGGGTTGGGGAAGGCCTGTATTTTAATTCGTTGTTGTTTTTGTTGTGGCCTTTTCACGGGTTGGGTCAGTTTAGGAGTGTTGGTCATGGAAATATATTTAGCGAGGCCTGTATAACTATGGTGATGTTGTGTTTACATTGTGGCCTCCTGGGGTGTCCCAATTACGACCAAGTAGTAAAAGGCTGTGACCCTGGAGAAGTATAGTGGGGGCATAAGATGGTTTCATCGTAGCCATAGCAGGGGAGCAAACACCCCAACTCTCTAACTGTATCGGTCCCAGGCACTTACCTCGGCCTTGAATGGAGCTGAGATACGGGGAAGTTCTAGTGTGCAATATGCGAGCATCGATGAAAATAAGTTCCAGAAATTGCTTCTTACACTACCTATGGGCACTCCAGGTGCACGCCTAGGCGTGGAATGTGACCTCCAACCTGTTGAGGACCATATTATGACGAAACTGTTGTCATATTGGGTTGGACTGTTGTCCTCCCCGGGTTTCGCATGCAATAGAGAGGCACTGAAGCATATGATGTCACTGGAGGGGTTGAGGTTACTTCTGTAGCTGGAGCATGTAAAAACATGGCTGATGAGGCTCTGCCTTGAAAGTCTATGGCTAAACCCGGAAGCCATGACTAGCGGGTGCGAAGGGGATCATCAAACGGGCGAGCATCGAATTTTCCAAGTTCACCATGGTGGCAGGCTGTGAAAAACTAACCACTGGACGAAAATATCTAAGAATGGAGGTACATTTTGGTTTTGAAGCCTATTTGGACATGCTGAACATACTGCCTTTCTCGAAGTCTTTTCATTGAGTGCTGTATCAATACTTTGAAAGTGGGCTTGTTCCCTAAAGAATTGGATGGGGACCATAGTGTTGCTTGCCCAGCGTGTGGAGCAACAGAGGAGTCTACCACCCATTTCTTGTTCGTCTGCAAAGGTTATGATGACCTTAGAATGAAATATTTAGTCCCGCTGTTCAAGCGGGCTGGCATTCGGCAGTGTGAATTGGCCTTGGCTCTCTTTACAGATACTGGAAATTCAGCTGCGGTTTCCACCGTTACCAAGTACGTGCACGGAGCGTGGTTGAGGAAGCTTAAAACGAATAATACCCTGACTTGATTATTAGTTGAATTGTCTTTGATGCAGTAATGGTTACGTAGACTGGGAGTATGAGATCAAAGCAACTGTACTTTATTGCACGGCACCGTAACTACTGGAAACTATGAGATGCTGAAATAGGTTTGAAAAGGTGTTATAGTTGTATTTAATGTTCAATTATTATTACGTGCTATATCAATAGTAATGGTTTTATGTATTTGTATGAATTAGAATGTTGCCACAGTCATATGCCCGACTTTTTTTATTAGAATGTCACCACGGTCATGTGTCGGCATTGCACTGTACTTTACCAAATAGAGGTTTTGTGATTTCAATATAGGTTTTAGATATTTATTTTTTTAGGGGTTGCACGCTATGCATAAATAGCATGTGCTTATTAATTGTAACGGTTTTATTCAACTGTATGAATTTGAATGTGTTTATGGTCTAGAGCTAAAATAAAGCAATTCTGACTGACGAATTAGTAATTGGTTGTTGGGTTCCAGAGTTTGGGGTGGGGACATGAGAGTGCTGCGAGAGCACAGGGTTGTGGGAAATGAATGTACTCATAGAGTTTATGGAGATTTAACTTTTCCTTTTCAGGTTGACATTGACATGTGGGTGCGGGGTGGTTGCGGTTGTGCTCACATTGTTTTGGGGCTCGCATATAGGATAGTTGCACGTGTGGGTAACGGGTGGTGAAGATTGCAATTTTTCCTGAAAGTTTTGCCATCTGTTTTTGTAATTGCATGTTATGTGTTTTACATGTTGTCATGTGATGTTACGGTGTTGGGTGACTGTGACTGTTATTACAGTCGGGGTTGGAGTCTTATTATGGCTGTTGTTTACAGCCAGGTGGTTACAGCCAGGTTTGGCTGTCTAACTGTTGGCTATGGTCAGTGTAGGGTTTATTTGACTGTTGGTTAGAGTCGTGTGTGACTGTGGGTTACAGTCGGGAGACTGTTGTTTACAGTTGTAGTTGGAGGTATATTATGGCTGTTGTTTACAGCCAGGTGGTTACAGTCAGGTTTGGCTGGCTGACTATTGGTTACAGTCAGTATGAGGCTAAGTTTGACTGTTGGCTAAAGTCAGGTGTTTGGTGGGCCTAACTATAGGATCACAGTTATGCCCGGGGATTACCCCCCCATCCATGGCTACTTTGTGTTCTAGACTGAACTCATGCTTGTAATAGGTATTATCTGAATTCCTGCATTATACTATGTAAGATATATACTTCATGTCTGATTGTATTCATGCCTGTACTATGTATTACCTGAATTCTTGCCTTTACCATGTATCATATGTACTATGTATCCAACTGTAACACGTCACCGTCTTCTTAATCACTAGCGCCCAGATACCGCTGGGCCAGGTGCACTATTTAAGTAAAATAAACAAATAAACTGAATGGCGTGGTGGGTTCTGTAATTTGAGGTTGGCTGCTGTTATAGTCATTGTCACTGTTGGTTACAGTTTTTTGGTTTGGCGCTGTTGGGAATTTAGGGACCATATGAGGTGCATGCTGTTTGGTTGGGGCTGTAGTTACAGCAATGGAGTTTTGATTTGATAGGCTATGTGATGTGCATGGTTACAGTTTGGTGTGGTTGAACTGTGGGGGTGGTATGGTGTGGCTCAACTGAAGTTATAGTGAGTTTGTTCTTACTGTTGGATACCGTATGGTGTCCTACTGTTTGGGTTACGGTTTGGAATTTGTTGATCTGTTGTTGAAGTACTGTTTTGTTGAAATCCTTCAGGAGGGAGTGGAGTAAATGGTGTTTCTACTGCTTGCATTTTTGCTACCAGGCTAGAGTGTCGTATTTCATTTTTGTGTGGTATGGTGTTTGTATTGCTCCATCATTTTGTGGAGCATTTATTGGCTATTGTCATGGGATTGTTGGCCGGAAGCCTTTTTTGTCTGGCATTAACATTCTGGTCATTTGTGGGTTGTGTTGTTTCCATTTTTTTGTTTTCTAGATTGTGATTGTTTTGTGCAAGGAGACTGTTGTTAGTAGTTCTGTGGTGGTTGTCTTTTTTGGGTTCTTTAGTCAGTTTACATGCTGAGCACATGTGTACTTAGCTAAGGATCTGGTGTGTGGTGCTGGTGTGTTTTCTCTTTTGGTTGTTGCGTACATTAACAGAGGCAGAAGTGTTGTAGTTTGATGTTGGGTGCATTCTGCATGTATGGCAATGTTAGCAGAATGCTGTGATGTCATCTTAGAGTGTTGGGTGAGTGTCAGTGCAAGTGATCCAAAAGAGTCAGTTGGAAGTGGAAGCTGGATGTTGTGGATGTGCCAGCCTCTCTGTCCCAGTGTTACTGACCTTGGGTGGCACTTACCTGAAGGAGACACAGACAATAAATGTACCTCCAAGAAGAGAGTGCCCAGGCGTCATCCTAAACCCACAGGTTTACTTCACATTACCCCCACGAACCAGCTGAGTGCTTTAATGTCTAAACACATTTGCATGTTTGCTTTAGCTGTACTGGTGGAAACAAGGGCCGCATTGTTAAGTGGTTTAGCAGCACATACGCTCACTCTTAACATACCTGATATTAAGAAACGCCTACTTTCCAAACTCTGATGATCTGTTGATGGCAGGCCTAAACTCAATGGGCCTGTTTCTGTATTTGGCAGTAATTCCTGTGGAATCACCACCAAACCTGATCACAGTTACTGCCCCTCCATCTGGCACCTCGTGAATAAACGAGACCGGTAAGGCAGTTGCCGCCGGGACCCCATTCACAGCAGACGTGTCTGTGAGTTCTTCCTCTGGTGTGCGTGCGTGCTGAGTGGGGCGGCCTGGGGTACAACACGGCCATAACATTTGGCGACGAGGAGCAAGGGCTGCGCTGTTGTGTGGGATCTGTTCCATGTGTTATATGATGACAGCGGTATCTCCTCATACTGTGCAGCTCCGGACCCGATGCAGCAATTGGCGGCCATTTTCGAATCTTACGCGCAACAGTTGCGGCCCGAAAGGGTGCTTGTGCGCTGTCTGCAGGATCATTTCAAATCAATTTTTTGAACTTTCATGGTTTTTCCGGCAATGGGAAGCCGTGATTTCTTGACAGTGAAGGTGTGTGCCCATTGTCCGGCACAACCTGATCCAAGAGGATGAGGGAGCACAACTAAGCTAGGTCAACAAATGGAGCACCATCAATGAGGTCAGTGAACATCCTGGGCAGCCATAATATTACAAAAGATAATTCAGGGGTGTAGCTCTGGCAAATTGAGGAGGCAGGTTCTTCAAGAACCAGGAATTACTTTAACACAGATTTTGGACACTGTTCGGGCCTATGAACTGGCAGAAAGTAGAGGTGCAAAAATTGATGCCGCTATTCGCCTTAGCAAAAATGAAGATGCTTTTGCACTGGGAAGAACCACCCCGCTCAAGCCAAGGTGGAGCCAAAAGTGAACTGACAACTTCCCTGTCCACGGCACTCTGCAGCCATGCCAATACTGTGGGTATGATTTACCACATGTGGGAGAATGCCCGGCGAAGTCGAGAGTGTGCGGCAGGTGCAGCACACCAGGTCATTATGCCAGAATGTTCAGGGCAGCAACGCCTGTAGCAACCTCGAGAGGTCCTGCAAGAGCGGGCAGAGGAAACCTCAGTAGGTCTAGGAATGTAGCAGCTGTGGAACAAGGCATACAAGAGCTTGATATAGCAGAGGAGGAAGAAGATGATGAGGAGGTATTTTTTATCTCCAACATAGCGACGTAAACCAAGAAGAGGAGGGAACCTACATGCATAGTTGACATTGGTGGCACCCCAATGCCAGTGTTGATCGATACTGGGGCATAGGTATGTGTCTTAGCAACAGAGCATTACAAAGACCTCCCTGGCCCACCAGCACTTGAATCACCTGGAGCGAAGATCTACACATTTGGAGGTAGTACACCATTCCCGATACAAGGAGTCTTTGTGGCACCAGTCACCCATGGACCTCATGCAATCAAAGCCAAATTCTTTGTGACCGACGTAAGTCCTCACTCTCTACTGAGTTACGCTGCGTCAGAGGCATTAAACATCGTACATTTTACCATGTCTGTGTACCAATCTTATGTCACACTGCTCCTAAAAAAATATGAGAACTTGTTCCATGGCGTAGGCTTCACATTGAGAAACAGTGAGACCCACTGCTCTAAAACATCAAAGAATACCGTTTCACTTAAGAGCCCAGGTGGAAAAGGAACTCCAATCATTGATGGACATGGACATTATAGAACGGGCGGAAGGCCCAACCCCATGGGTATCCCCGATCGTGGTGGCTCCAAAACCTAAGCAGCCTGGAGTGGTGTGCATTTGTGTTGACATGCGCTTACTTAATGCCTAATACAACACTTGAGGGACTATAAATCTCAAGGAGGGGGGAGCAAACCAGATATTTGAGATATCTATCTCGAAAGATACAAACTCCCGACCTCTTATGGTCAGGTAGGGTACGGTTGGACAAATCACTAGACTTATCGGGAATAGGTCACATATCAACTGTCTTGACATCAAGTATGTGTGTGTATGGAGAATTCAACTAGATCACAATGACATTAATCAAAAAACTATAACCGATTAAATACAATTTCATAGAGCACAATAAAAATAGAACATCATAAGAAACATTTAAAATCTCATAAAGTGACAATGTGCAAGTGCAACCTTAAGCTGGTAGAAAGCCTCCCAGGGGTCTACCTGTATAAGGTGTAAGGTGCAAATAGCATAAAGTGCAGAAATACACAGGACAATACCTATTTAACAACACACTCAAGACACAAATACTTTGGTACAACACTGTTGTCAATTTAAAAATTTGGTCGCACAATCATTGTTATTGTTATTGTTATTGTTATTTTGCACTTATATAGCGCCTTATATACCATTGGTATGGTCTGAAGGCGCTGGTAGGTTGAACGCCCTTGGGAACCGAAGTTCAGATCAGTAGAGAGAGTAGGGAGAGTCAAAAAGGTGCGTGTGTGCACCGGATATGTGTGCAGCTCGTGCGGTACGCGTGTAATAGCTGATTCTTATCGGTAGGTGTGGTGGTTGAGAGATCAGGAGAATGTGTTCGTTCTGGCAGGATTAATCCGGAACGGATGTGGCTGCGTTAGGCCTGGGGAAAACGCCTGGCTGAGGGTGTGAGATCAGCAGTGTTTACATAGAATGATGTGGAGTAAGCGGCGGATGTTCGTATGAGAACAGTTATACCGAATGGTGTCATAGTATCTCTGTGTTCTAGTTGAGTGGTGATGTAAAGGAGAGAGTAAGCGTGGGGTGTGGTATGAATGGTTATATGCTCTTTCAGTGTGCAAACTTCTAAGTGCAACTTTCCCAGATAGGGTACTGGGCGAACTTCTAAGTTCTATTTTCCACAGAGAGGCAACTAGGCAAATTTAAGTACAATTTTCCATACAGAGGCTATTGGGAACATTTCTAAATTCAATTTATCAGCGAGGCTACTGGGCACACTTCTAAGTGTAACTCTCGCAGAAGTTATTGGGTACACTTCTAAATGCAATTTTCGCACAGCATCTACTGGACACATTTCTAAATTCAATTTTCCAGAGAGGTTATTGGGCGAACTTCTAAATGCAACTTTCCAGAGTGTCTATTGGATACACTTATATAATCAACTTTCACAGATGCTATTGGTAGCACTACTAAATGCAGCTTTCACAGCGTGGCTAATGGGCACACTTCAAATGCAGCTTTCACAGAGGATATTGGGCCCATACCTAAATTCAGTTTTCCACAGAGAGGCTACTGGGCGCACTATTAAGATCCATTTTCAGCGAGGCTATTGGGAATACTTCTAAATTCAATTTTCCAGCAAGGCTATTGGGAACACTTCTAAATTCAATTTACCAGGCTATTGGGCACACTTCTAAATGTAACTCTTACAGAGGCTAATGGGTACACTTCTAAATTTCACAGAGGGTTATTGGGCACACTTCTAAATGCAATTTTCACAGAGTGGCTATTGGGCACCCTTCTAAATGTAACTCTCGCAGAGGCTAATGGGTACACTTCTAAATTTCACAGGGGGGTTATTGGGCACACTTCTAAATGCAACTTTCCAGGGAGTCTATTGGGTACATTTCAAATGCAACTTTCCAGAATGTCTATTGGGCACACTTCTAAATGCAATTTTCACAGAGTGGCTATTGGGCACACTTCTAAATGTAGCTCTCATGGAGGCTAATGGGTACATCTCTAAATTTCACAGAGGGGTTATTGGGCACACTTCTAAATGCAACTTTCACAGAGTGGTTATTGGGAACACTACTAAATTCACAGCGAGGTTATTGGGCACACTTCTAAATGCAACTTTCCCGAGTGTTTATTGGGTACATTTCTAAATGCAGCTTTCCAGAGTGTCTATTGGGCACACTTCTAAATGCAATTTTCACAGAGTGGCTATTGGGCACACTTCTAAATGCAACTTTCACAGAGGATCTTGGGCACACTTCTAAATTCAATTTACCAGAGAGGCTATTGGGCACATTTCTAAAATTCACGGAGAGGCTATTGGGCACACTTCTAAATGAAGCTTTCACAGAGGATCTTGGGTACACTTCTAAATTCAATTTACCAGAGAGGCTATTGGGCACATTTCTAAAATTCACGGAGAGGCTATTGCTTGATGGAGAGGCTGTAGGGCACACTTTCTAAATGCAACTTTCACATGTTAACCTTCGCAGTTCCATCTAGGTGCGATGCAGGCCAATATTCACAATTCCATCTAAGAGTGGACATGCTTAACTTTCACAATTCCATCCAAGAGTGGACATGCCAACGTTCACAATTCCATCCAAGAGTGGACATGCCAACCTTCACAGTGCCATCAAGTGAGGGCATGCTAACATTCACAATTCTATCTAAGAGTGGACATGCCAACCTTCACAGTTCTATTCAAGTATGGGTATGCTAACTTTCACAATTCAGTCTAGGAGTGGACATGCTAACTTTCACAATTCCGTCCAAGAGTGGACATGCTAACCTTCATAGTTCCATCTAAGGGTGGGCATGCTAACATTCACAATTCCATCCAAGTGTGGGCATGCTAACCTTCATAGTTCCGTCCAAGAGTGGACATGCTAACTTTCACAATTCCGTCTAGGAGTGGACATGCTAACTTTCACAATTCCATCTAAGAGTGGACATGCTAACTTTAACATTTCTATCTAAGTGTGAGGCATGCTAACTTTCACAATTCCGTCTAGGGGTGGACATGCTAACTTTCACATTTCTATCTAAGTGTGAGGCATGCTAACTTTCACAATTCTGTCTAGTGGTGGACATGCTAACTTTCACAATTCCGTCTAGGGTTGGACATGCTAACTTTAACAGTTCCATCTAAGAGTGGACATGCTAACTTTCACAATTCCGTCTAGGGTTGGACATGCTAACATTCACAATTCCATCTAAGAGTGGACATGCTAACTTTCACAGTTCTATCTAAGGGTGGGCATGCTAACATTCATAATTCCATCTAAGAGTGGACATGCTAACTTTCACAATTCCATCTAGGGGTGGGCATGCTAACATTCACAGTTCTATCTAAGGGTGGGCATGCTAACTTTAACAGTTCCATCTAAGTGTGAGGCATGCTAACTTTCACAATTCCGTCTAGGGGTGGACATGCTAACTTTCACAATTCCGTCTAGGGTTGGACATGCTAACATTCACAATTCCATCTAAGAGTGGACATGCTAACTTTCACAGTTCTATCTAAGGGTGGGCATGCTAACTTTCACAGTTCTATCTAAGGGTGGGCATGCTAACTTTCACAGTTCTTTCTAAGAGTGGACATGCTAACATTATGGCAGTCTATGTTATTTGGAGGTAAATAGAGTGGCATGGGCTTTCTGGAGTGGAGTGATTGCTCTACTCCCCCACCCATACCACACTCACGGTTTTGGTGGTGTCTGTTAGTTGCTGGCTTCATTGGCTTCCCCTGCTGACACCTGCAGACACATCTTGGAGCCGTCTCTGTTGGAGCCGCCCTTCGCCTTGGGGTCCGTAGCCGATGGGGCTGCCGGGCAGGGGCTGCCCTGGGGAGATTGGCTATGAATGGAAGTCCCCTTGATGTGAACAGTGGGAGGGGGTGGGCGGGAGCGGGAGGCGGGGAGGGCCGGGGAATAGGGAAAATGGATGCGGGGAGGGAAAGGGAGGCGGATGGGCTATCGAGGGGCCAGGGGGACCACGGAAACCACCAGATGGGTGGAATAGGAGGTTAAATGTAGGCGGTTGCACTCACCTGGCTCTGGGGGGTTAAGGGAGCCGGGGCAGGCACACGAGTCGTTAGGCTCCGAGCGTGGGTTGGATTGACCAATGGGAGGGGGTGGGCGGGAGCGGGAGGCGGGGAGGACCGGGGAATAAGGAAATGGATGCGGGGAGGGAGAGGGAGGCGGATGGGCTATCGAGGGGGCAGGGGGACCACGGAAACCACCAGATGGGTGGAATAGGAGGTTAAATGTAGGCGGTTGCACTCACCTGGCTCTGGGGGGTTAAGGGAGCCGGGGCAGGCACGCGAGTCGTTAGGCTCCGAGCGTGGGTTGGATTGACCAATGGGAGGGGGTGGGCGGGAGCGGGAGGCGGGGAGGGCCGGGGAATAGGGAAAATGGATGCGGGGAGGAAGAAGGGAGGCGGATGGGCTATCGAGGGGGCAGGGGGACCACGGAAACTACCAGATGGGTGGAATAGGAGGTTAAATGTAGGCGGTTCATATTGGAAGCCACAATTCAAAAGGACAAGCCGAAACCTAAGATGTAGAGTACTTAACAATTCTGATTACTCTATGGTTGGTACTTTAATTAATCTCAATCACAACATTTAGTATTAATGTCAAGATGAACCCTACATGTTTCCTTCCTCTAAAAGATAGTGTTATTATGGGAACTTCTTCAGGGGTATAGTGTTTCCAAAGCATAAAAACCCCAACGGGGTAGTTAGTAAATACGTGGTTCCAAGGCAATTCAGTAATCAATAACTGAATATCAGATGTTTAGAGAGTGGGTAGACAAGGAAGTTGTATTTCCTCAATGAACCAGTTGCAAAATCAATTGTTCACAATTCTCTTCTCTGTTAAGTAGAGTTAAGGCGTCTAGACCAGACCGTATTACTAAGTAGGAAATGCGTCCGGAGGTGGCTGGGCAGAAATGCTACAAGGCAGTCACAATGTTCCTGCGTCACTGTGCAGCGTTGTCTGTAACAGCAACTTAATGCAAAGTGTTGTCGTTGGGAACACCGAATCGGCAGGCTCAGGAGGGACGCGGCAAGTAAAGGAGAATCATGCCAGACCGCTCACAAGGATCTGTACTGCCGCCATAAAAAGGGAACGACATCTCACGCCGACGCTGGATGACATCATCAGTGAATTACAGGGCGCCAAAGTATTCTCAAAATTAGATTTACGGTCCGGATACCACCAATCAGAACTGCATCCAAAGTCTCATTATATTACAACCTTTACCACGCATGAAGGGTTTTACCAGTTCAAGAGATTGAGCTTTGGAGTATCATCTGTGGCAGAGGTGTTCCAAAATACCATTAGGGGAGCCCTCACTGCACTGAAAGGACTTATCAATATGAGCGATAAAATCTGGGTGTTCTCAGCATCAGAGGCTGACCACATGAAGGGGCTGGAGAAAACGCTGGAAAGATTGAACGCCCTAGGTCTCACACTTCACAAAGCCAAGTGTGAATTCTTCAAAGACCACATCCAGTTCTTTGGCTTTGTCTTCCACACTGGGGGAATTTCTCCCGATCCCGAAAAAGTCTGTGATATCCATGAAGCCGCCGCCTCGGAGTCACCAGCAGAAGTTCGCAGCTTCCTAGGCATGGTAAATTACTGCGGCAGATTCATCAGGAGCCTGGCATCACTGTCGGAACCTTTGATGGCACTAATGAAAAATGATATGGCATGGACATGGACTGGGAAGGAGCAAAAGGCATTTCAAGATATCATGTTGGCTCTATCGGACCAGGAGACCATGGCACACTTCGACCCAAGGAAGGAATCCGAAATTGTGATTGATGCTAGCCCTGTGGGTCTGGGGGCAGCACTATTACAAGCAAATGCACAAGGAAGCATGTGCCCTATTGCTTACGCCAGCAAGGCCCTCTCCGAAACTGAAAGGCGGTACTCTCAAATTGAGAGAGAAGCACTGGCAATGTTGTGGGGTTGCCGCCACTTCCGATTGTACATTCTAGGAAAACCAGTGGTGGTCATCACTGACCATAAACCCCTCATACCAATCATAGCTGGCGCTTCGTCGAAACCACCCCCGCGCATAGAACGATGGATGTTATCATTGATCGAGTATGGGGTGAAGCTGCAGTACAGGCCTGGCAGTCATAATCCGGCAGACTATTTGTCACGCCATCCCAGCACAAGTTGTGCGTTCGACCAAGTAGAGGTGATGGAGAGCAGGGAAATGATATGCAACGTAATGGAAGCTGCCAGGCCAGTAGCACTAGCACCTGAGGACATTATTGTGGCCTCTAACGGCGACAAAGTGTTCCGGATCATAAAAGAGGCAATTGGAAGCGGGGAATGGAAGGAAGTACTTGCCCGAAATTCCAAGCGGGATACTGGGGCTCAAAGAGACATGCAGGCACTATGGAAGATAAGACATGAGCTGTCCATGTCTGAGGATGGACTCATCCTACGGGGCCGACAAATAGTAATCCCTAGGTCATTGGTGTTCAAAGTACTGGAGCTGGCGCACACAAGACACCAGGGTTCAGCAAAAACAAAAGCTTGCCTGAAGTCCAAAGTATGGTTTCCTGACCTAGAAAGTAGAGTGGACAGATTTGTGCGGGGTTGTGTCCCATGTCAAGCGGCGAGCTGTGCAGAGAGAGCGCCCCCAATCAGGTCAATGGAAAGGAGCGAGCAACCTTGGGATACTGTTTGTGCGGACTTTGGGTCCACAGGAATAGGCATGTACTTCCTAGCAATTGTAGACCAAAGGTCAAGATATCCGAAGGTGGAACTGGTGGAATCGACAGCCTGCCACCACACCATTTTGGCAATGGAAAAGATATTTGCCACCCATGGGTTCCCACGAATGCTGTGTTCAGACAATGGCCCACCATTTCAAGGTAACCAATTTGCAAAGTACCTAGAAGAAAGAGGGATTCAGCACAGGAAAATCACACCCCTCTGGCCCAGGGCCAATGTAGAAGCTGAGCAATTCATGCGAACTCTGAACAAGACTTTGCGTATCTCCATTAATGGGATTGGGGAGTTACGACAGAACCTATTTGAGTTTCTGCGATATACCGGACAACTCCCCACCAGTCCACAGTAGTCCCACCGGCGGAAGCCCTGTTCAAACGCTGTCCGCGAGGAATAATTCCCAAAATTGATGTAAGACTGCCAAGAGTGATCGACGATGAACGTGTCAGGCAGGAGAGGAAGGACAACAATGAGAGAGAGAGTGAGCGGAGAAACCTGACAAGATACTTCCTATACAGCAGTTAAATGAGCTCTACAAAATCACTTTCTCCCATTGGCCAACGTGGACTACGACCGATTCATAATATGTGTGGAAAGACAACATGATAATGAGTCCATTGATCAATTTTGCGCAAGGCTGTGTAGATTGACAAGCACGTGCAGATGGGAAAACGAAGGGGGCATGGTGAGAAACCAGATAATTCAGGGGTGCAGCTCTGAAAAATTGAGGATTTTCAGATTGAAATGAGCCCGACTGTTGACCCGCCTGAGGAGGCTGAGCAGTCTGATCCAGAGGAAGCTCAACCGCCAGAAAATCCACGTGGGGAAAGATGCACGCCAGTTGAAGCACCACTGCTGACCTCAGGGAGTAGCAGCAGGTATCCGATCAGAGTGGGACGACAACCCTTTGTTCGGTTTCAAGACTATGTAATGGACCCCGAGGGTTAGAGTGGAGATAAAACAATGTTGGTTAACTCACGTTGAGTTGTTGTTAAGTTACCTATGCCATGTTCTTCTCGTTTAAATAAAAGGTGGGATGTTGCGTAGTGATGTATGTTGTGCGAATGCGCAAGCCTCGTTCCAGCTCACGCATACACACAGTGAATAAACGAGGACCGGTACGGCAGTTGCCACTGGAACCCCATTGACAGCAGACGTGTCTGTGAGTTCTTTCTCTGGTGTGCGTGCGTGCTGAGTGGGCGGCCTGGGGTACAACACGGCCATAACAGGGGGGAATTATTGTGGCTGGTAATTCTGCCCACGGTAATTCCTCAAGTTCTTGGAGGTAAAGTGGAGGACATATTTCAAGTCAAGGTTAGCACTCACAGAGGGCTGCAGTCTGCTATGGCAAAAAACAAGAAATAAAATAATACACTAGCGGCTTACTTGCTGACTCACACGGCTGTCTCTTGAGGGGCTAGTCAGGAGCCAGTAAGCAGAAGTCAGTGCTACATCCACTGTTTTCCATGGTGGAGCAGCCTGGGTGTAAACGGCGTTGTTTTTTTATATATCCGTCTTATAATTTTTTCAATCTTAGGAAATGTCACACTGCCAATGCAGAGTTCTGTTATTGCAGCTAGGGCCCTGAATCCGGAAGTCGGGAAAACACCTTTTTCATTTTGTTCAAAGTGCTTCTTCACCTGTGACGCATTCAGCACCTGTGGAGAAAACAAAAGCCTCCTTTTCTGTCGTACAATTTTCTTAATTAGTGCCGGATCCACAAACGAACCACAGGCGTGGCTTTTATTTCTTTTCTATATTACCTGTTCTAAAACATTCTGAAGTTGATTTTGCTTCCTGGGCTGACGTCACAGGGGACCATAAAACAGAGGCACCTTCCTAGGCAGCACCAAGCACGGTGAGATGAGCCCAGGATTGGTTTTGATTCTTATGTGTGTCATCCCCTTTTCTTTCTTTCCCCAACAGAATGAGGTGGAGCAGAAGTACAGTAAAGGAAAGGGCGGGCTCAACTATCCACCTCCCCTTACAAGAGGAAAACCAGAACAATTAAAAAAGCTCAGGCCATTATGGGTTCCTCCTTTTGTCGATTGTAGGCCTAAGGAAGCTATTTGCCACAAGCTAGAGTGACCACCGATTCATTTTTGCCACGGACAGTGGGTTATTTGAAATTCCCGTGGAAACTTATAATTTATGATCAATATTTGTCAATAGTTTTTATGTGGTTTTTAATCAGCCAGTAAGTAGGTGAAATCTGTCTTTGAACAGAAGAGCGTGGTTCATCAAATATTGTAACTTTTTAATTGGCCGTGCGTGATTGGCTGAATCCCACAGGGATCACCGGGGGGAACGGGAAGCGTTTCCCCCAGGGTTGTTTTGGGCGCTGCACAGGCCAGTGCGCCGCCGGGGCTACTTAAGGGGGCAGGGAAGCTTTGAGAGCAGGCGATGGTTGAGGACGAGCATTTATCCAGGTCACCTGCTTCCTTCACCCCTGTCAGTCACCAGCAGATCCCTCAGGGGACTCGCGGTCACAAGGGGTGGGCCTTTGGCAACGGTGTAGAACAATAGAGTGCATTGCCTCGTGCACATTAGGGTGGCAGTATAAAAAAAAACACAAAAAAAAGGTATACATTGATTAATTTGTCTACAGGAGGAATGTAAATATAATTTCAGGATTTAGTGGAGGGTATTGGGGGGAAAGTATTTGGGGTGTCAACGGGACCTTAGTACCCCCTGCCTCACAGTAGAGCAGTTACCACGGTTTGGGATTTGGCTCAGGCTAGGTGTTGAGGGTTTAGTACCAGGGGCAATTTTTGCACCCAGTCAGAGTATTACTGGTGCACCATGGTGGGGCAGGGGTCTAAAAAGAAGGGACTGGTGGACGCCAAGGTGCTGAGAGAAACCTTGGAAATTATTAGCAGGGCAACCAAAGCCCAGCTTGAGGGGGCGGTGGGGGAAGTTACGGGGGAGAAGGAGGACGGTGGGGAGAGGCCACAGCGGAGAGCTGCGGCGGATAGGGCTCTTGCTGCAGTGGTAGCTTGCAGCCCTGCGGCCGGGAGAGGGGAGGTTTGGTATAATGGGGCGAGGAGAAGTAGGAGGGAGATCCCCAGGAGAGCGGCAAAGGGGGCAGGAGGGATGGGAGAGGGGTCAGGGAGGAGTGTGGGGGACAAAGACCTTGTGGAGGACGCGGTTCATAGGAGATTGCGTAAGGGTGCAGAGCAAATGGGGGAGGGTGCAGGGGAGCAGAGAGGGGCAGCAGTGAGGATGGGAAAGGGAGGAATATACCTGCAGAAGTGTGCGGGAGGGAGGATGAGAGAGTGATCCCCTTCGAGTGGTGAGGAAAGGGAGAGGTGCGGAACAGCCTCCCCGGCTAGGAGGATTTCGGGTGGAGGGTACAATATGGCCCCCGTTGTTCTGGAGGGAGAGATGGGGGAGGGTTTAACAACGGCCCCTCCACAAGACTCACAAGGACAGACTAGAGGGCGCAGCACGGTCCCTGGCACGGAGGACCAAAGGGTGGAGGAGAGGACCCCTCGCCCAAGAGAAGAGGACCAGGAAGGGGTTTCTACGGCCCTGCCGAGATGCCGACGACGGAGTGGCAGGGCAGTCGCCCCAAGCTCTCATGCAGAGGAGCTGCCCACCCCGAGCATGTGCTTGCAACCACCATAGTATTATATTGAGGATGACGAAGGGGAGGAGGAGCATGTGGGACAGTGGGAGGATGAGGGGTAGTGGGGTGTAAGGAGGAGGGATAGGGTGATAAGGGGTATAAGGTAGGAAGAATAAAGCCAAGAGTGGGGGGCTGGGGTGCTGGGGTCAGGGGGATGACTCGTTGGTGAGACTATTGACATGTTTTGTCCCCGCAGCAGGAGCTAAGTGAGGATAGGAGATGAGGAGCATTGAAGTGGAGGCCAGACAGTGGCTGGGCGATGGCAGGGAAGAAATAGGTGAGCGGGAAGGGGAGTGGTCAGTGGCTTGGCGCAAGGGTGAAACGAGGTGGGGTGCAGAAAGGGAATGGGTTTGGGCCCAGGTGATAGGGGTGAAAAAGGTTTACGGGCTGCGGGGACCGGGAAGATGGAAAGAATGGTATCCTCGGTGGAGGTGCAAACGGATAAGGTGGATGTGCCTGTGGTACCCGAGGTAATGCAGGCCCTGGAGGAGAGGGCAGCGGAAGGTACCAAGAAGGAAAAGGATTGCCATATATGGACATTACGAAGCCATTGGGCACACATTTGATGGGGACAACAAATGATAAGATATGGGCAGGAGAGTTTGTGGATGTTTTTAAGCTCCTACATAGGGAATTAAGGGCTAAGGAGGGCTCTAAGGAGGAGGAGAAGGAGCTGGCCTTGTGTCCAAAGGTGCCAGTGACAATTGAGAATTGGACGTCAGCTTTCATTATTTATGCGAGTGTCTACTGTGAAAAATTTCCAGAGAGGTACGTAGCATTTTGGAAAGATATGTATGTTATAAGAAAGGCATTCACGAGTTTTGGGGGCTTCGCGTGGGTACGTTATGATGAGGGGTTCAGCGCAAGGATGGCAGAGGACAGCCAGGCGATGTGGGGTGAGATCGACATGGATATCTGGCTGCATTGGATGGCGCTGACGAGGCCAGCCCCAACTTTACACACAGCGAGTGGTTTGCCCTTGCCTTACCAGCCCTTTCTTGGTCACCCCACCCCTTCTGGGGCAGGGGAAGGAGGCAGAGGTCAGCAATCAGCAACTTGTTGGGCCTTCAACAAGGAAGGCTGCACAAGGACAGTATGTAGGTTTAGACACGAGTGCAGCAGGTGTGCAGGGCGGCACCCGATCACGCAGTGCTTTCAGCAGAGGGACAGAGGGAGAGGGCACGTAGAAGGTCGAGGGGTTGTGGGGAAAGGCTTCTACTCCAGTTAAGGTGGAGGTTCTGGAGAAGTGGCTTAATTTTTACCCACACAAGGAGGGGGCGAACATTTTGGGAGAGGGTTTTCGTGACAGGATCCAAGTGTGCGGTGTTGGGCAGAAAATCTGAATTCGGCCAGGGAAAATGGCCAGGGAAAAGCTGCACAAGGAGATGACAGTTGGGAGAGTGGTAGGGCCATTTACAGATTTGCCAGGAGATTTGGTAGTATCCCCAATGGGAGTCGTGCCCAAGAAGGTGCCGGGGGAATTCAGGCTAATACACTATTTATCGTGGCCAGTGTGCATGTCGGTAAAGAATTTTATCACCCCGGAAGAGTGTGGGTCTCGTTTCGGAGTGTGGATCAGGCAGTGGGTTTGGTGGGGAAGGCTAGGTGCGGGGCCTTCATGGGCAAGTGCGACATTAAGGCGGCTTTCAGGTTGCTGCCGCTGCACCCAGAGGATTTTTGGCTGCTGAGAATGCATTTTGAGGACCGCATTTACATAGACAAGGCTTTGCCTGTGGGTTGCACAATTTTTTGTGCCTTGTTTGAGCGTTTCAGTTTGTTTTTGCAGTGGGTATTTTCATATAGCTCGGGTTTGGAAGGTGTATTACATTATTTGGATGATTTTCTGTTCATTAGTGGGGCGGGCAAAGAAAGGGAGTGCAAGGAGATGCTAGGGATGTTTCAGGCTCTGATGCGGAAGTTGGGGGCGCCATTGGCAGAGGACAAAACGGAGGGACCGGTAGTGGTGTTGACCTTTTTAGAGATCGAATTGGACTCGATGGCCATGACCTCATGCTTGCTGCACGAGAAGGAGAGCAGGCTGCTAGGTTTGCTGTAAAAAACGGTGGGTGCCCGGAAGGTGACATTAGTGGATATGCAGAGGCTAGTAGGGCATTTGAATTTTGCATGGAGGGTGGTGACCCCAGGGCTTACTTTTTGTAGGAACATGTCACAGTTGATGGCGGGAGCAAAGTGCCCACATCATCGGGTAAGGGTGTCAGGGGCGGTTTGGGAAGACTGTAGGATATGGCAGTGTTTTCTGGAGAATTTTAACGGGGTGCCCATGTGGCTCCAGGGGATCCTGTGTCATGGGAAGTGCAGATATTTACAGATGCGGAAGGTGCAGGGTGAATTGGAGTTTTTTGGGAGAGCAGATTGTGCACGCAAAAGTGGCCATCGCGATGGCTGAAAGAAGGGAGAACATAGCGTTTCTGGAATGTTTTCCTTTGGCGGTGGCAATGGAATTGTGGGGAAAGGAATTGCAGAACAGGAAAGTGAACTTCAATATTGACAATGAATGCACAGTTCATTTAGTGAAAAGGCAGTCGGCAATGGACCAGAGGGTGGCGAGGTTTATGTGGGAATTTGTGTTGCGCTGTATGGAACTGAATGTGGTGCTTAAGGCAACACACGTGCCGGGGAAGGATAATGGCATCGCAGATGCATTATCTCATTTTCAATGGCAGAGATTCTGTAGACAGTGGATCCCGGAAGAGCTGTGGAAGATAGGAAGTTGAGAGCGCTGTCTTTAGTGGAGGGTTCGCTGGCCCTGGCGTCTAGAGCGAAATACAGGAGGTCATGGGCGGAATTCATAAAAGGGGGAGTGCGTAGCTGGAAGGGTAGGGAGGATGCCGATGAGTGAAGAAGGAATGATGTGGTCAATTTCCTATTAGGGTGTATGGACAAAGGATGGTTGAAAGCAACAATAGCTGGAAAGCTGGCGGGCATCGCTTTTTAGGGGAAGTGGTTTTGGGGCTTTCAGACCAGGGGCGGGTAAATGGCAAACAGGATGTTAGAGGGCTGGGCAAGGGAGAATAGGAGGGAGAAGGACAGCAGGAGGCCAATCTTGGTGGCTTTGTTGGAAAGATTATGCCGGGTTTTGTACAGGGTTTGCTGGTCGGCATGGGAGTGGGTTATGTTTTTGGCATGTTTTACTTGGTTGTTTTTTGGGGCGTTCAGGGTGTCTGAGCTGGTGGCGGGGACAGGAGGGGAAGGTGGTCTGCAGTGGGAGTGTCGGGGTGATTCTCCCAGGGCTGGCAGAGCCGTCCGCGGACCTCCGGGCTGGGGAGGCCCCAACTCCTCCCGTGTTCCCAAAAGGAGTATGAGACACACACAAGAAGCAAGGTGAGTACTGATGTTTATTATAATAACAGCAGGGATGGGTCTCGGCTCGTATGCATCCGATGAGTCTCTCGATGTTAGTGGGGCTCGGAGGCCCTTTTTACATCAGTTTGACGCGCTACTCGCGTCACCTGGGAAAAATCGTCACAAAACCTATCGCCACTCTGGATTGGGTCCCCAAGTGGTAGGGTTAGTATATGTCCCCTATGGGAAGAAATGTTAGTGGATAAGGACACTTGGGCTGTCCCTAACAGTTGTTACTTTAGAATTGTTACAGGGGGACCCTTGGTGATTGGCTAAGAGTACTGGCGTCAGTAATAAGCCCCCCTGTATTCTGATTGGTTCTCCCGCGAGCCCCCAAGCCTGGGACCATCATCGTTCCCAGCTCGCGGTGTACCTGTCATTAGCAACAATGTGCAACTATGTGTTTGTGCGGACAAAAGACAGGTCTGCTCATGGGCTTGTAAGCGGGTCTTTCCCATCGCTGTAGGTGTCGATCTTGCTGCTTCGTTGTTGCAACCTGTGTCCCAGACGTGGGACCCTGGCCACTGTCTGTCTCGTGAGCTTGGCACTGTAAAGACTGGTAGGGGGTATCTGTACTTCTGCTCTCTATATGGTAGAGGAGAGGCACAGCGGACCCCAGCCAAGATTCTCTATAAGGTAGCAATGGATGAGCAATCAAGGCCTAGCTTCTCAGGAGGTGATGCGGGCTGGTTCCTAAATACAGTGTAGTCCCCGAACCCCCACAAAGGAATGTCCACACACTGTATTACTGAAAACACAGTCTTTATATAATTCATATTCAAAGGTATGTACACGATCACAATAACGCACTTTGTACTTGGAAGTCAATAATGATAAATATATACAATTCTAAAGTGGTACCACTAATGTTATCGAATCTCATTAAAGTGCATCAACTGTACGGTTAAAATGTCACACAGATTAATAACGTGGAAACCAGCAATAGAGATAGGCAGGAAAGTAACATGGTTGAAACAATAGGCAGAATGCTGACCCCTACCGCTAGGCACAGTTCTGTGTGGAGATCCCCCCACCTGGGCAACCTGTAAATAAAAGATATATAGCACAAGGCCAGTCCATATGTTCAATAGTCTCACTTCCTCCTATTAAGGTTTTACCCTCCCCAATGTACCTGGTGGAGTAGAGTTCTCTGACAATGCGTCGACCGATCCTTCTTGAGTGCCTCCCTTTCAGGCGTCAGCCACGGATCGTCGAGAGGTGTCGGGGAACTTGGCGTTCGGTGTCAGGGAATCGACGGCCCTTCTTGAGTGCCCTCCCTTTAAGGCAGGAGTCACGGGTCGTCGAACGTCTGACGGTAAACAGGGTGAACTATGGCAGGGAAGTGGCAGCTTCCTTCCTAGCGGTGCTCGTCAACGACAGAGCATTGGCGTACTGCAAGGAAGAGGCGTGCAGGGCACCTCGGTGACGATAGTTCTGGACCGCAAAGAGATGATGAAGAACTGTGGACCAGCAAGGGCGTCGAGTCGTCGGCGTCTCTGTGGTCTTTAGGTGGCGAGAATTCCACCGGTGGATGCTCCTCGGTGCGTCGACGGTCGGGCCTTCTCCTGCGGGAGACAAGCGGATGGTGATGCAGACGAGAGCGTCCGATGATCAATGAAAGTTCTTAGGCAAACGGGAGCACGGCGGCTCCGGTCGGCGACGGCGGTCATCGACAGTGACGGACAACAGTCCGAGGGCTTCTCTTTGAGATTCCGCAGCAATCCCCGTATCGGATCGGCAGCCTGTGCACGATGGTCCCTCGTAGCTCGGGAAGAGGGCGCCTTACCAGGTCTTCTGTGGGTCAGTCCTTCGGAACACACAGCCTTCAGATTGTGAGGGAGAGCCACAGCACTCCTTCTCGTCCAGCGGGGGTTTCAAGGTCAAGCGTCAGTTACTCCAGTTACTCGTCGTAGTGGACTTCAGCTTCTGAACACGATTCCTAGCAGTGAGAGGTCCCCAGATATACTGTTGATCTCCCATTCATTCCGCTGGGTCACACTCAAGCATCCAATCACGACTACGGGCATTCATGCAGGCAGGCAGCCAATCAGGCACATGAGGTATTCAGGCCATTCACTTCTCTCCAGACACTCACAACAAGTTATGTGTATTGGGACAAGTACCGAGCCATTCAACGCTCCAAGCCGCATTCATACCGGTTTCGGGCAGGGTTGTCTCAGTCATTGGCCCTCATTACAAGTCAGGCGTTAAGGGTTTAACGGCGCCGTCGGCGCCGTTAACCCTTAACGCCTGATTCACACTTTAACGCCTGCTTTTTGCAGGCGTTAAAGTCCAAGGCGCTAAGCGACCTTGGTGCTAATTACGGCACCGTAATTTACCGTGCCGTAATTAGCGCCTTCCCCTACCCCATTATGCCCTATGGGGCAAAAATGGGAATGGGGAAGGGCAAATGGTGAATGGGGAATTACTGCCCCACTCACCTTGGAATGGGGCGGTAATTCCGCCATCCACCATGGCGGAATCCGGCATGGACCATGGTGCTAATAGCACCATGGTCCACCGCCTGACTTGTAATGAGGGCCATTGTGTCAACTACCAGATACCAGACACCCACAACACAGAATGAATATTCGTCACACACTCTATTCACCCAGGTCCCACCCACAGGAGGTACCCACAACATACATCACCGGGAAGGCTCCAGCTAGTCTGGCCGGGCCTTCACAACAACACCATGAGCCTCATTACAACCCTGGCATTAAGGGGTTAACAGCGCCGTAAAAGGCTGCGGCGCCGTTAAACCCTTAATGCCAGATTCACACTTTAACGCCTGCTTTTTGCAGGCGTTAAAGTCCAACCCGCTAAGGGATCGTGGTGCTAATTACGGCACCGTAATTTACGGTGCCGTAATGAGCGCCTTCCCCATTCCCATTGAGCCCTATGGGCCAAAAATGGGAATGGGGAAGGGGCCATGGTGAATGGGGATTTACCGCCCCGCCAACCTTGGAATGGGGCAGTAAATCCGCCATCCACCATGGCGGAATCCGGCATGGACCATGGT
The DNA here is from genome assembly GCF_040938575.1 of Ambystoma mexicanum. Classification (NCBI taxonomy): domain Eukaryota; kingdom Metazoa; phylum Chordata; class Amphibia; order Caudata; family Ambystomatidae; genus Ambystoma; species Ambystoma mexicanum. Next base: position 830,308,957 of record NC_090939.1, read on the forward strand.
GCTAATGGCACCATGGTCCAACGCCAGGGTTGTAATGAGGCCCCATATATGGCACTTCCACCCAACAGCCCATCAGGGGGATGGGACAGAGTCGGGGCTTCCCAGGACTTTGGAAAAACAAGGTAATGGGGAATAGAAAGCAAGAGGCCACAGGGGCCATCTTGTTTTCCATCAGGAATCAACAGATCCCAATGGCAGGACCGGGGTATCCCAAAATGGAGGATACTCCGCGCACCTGTCAATTTCAGCATGGAGCTGCCACCAGCCCATACCCTGCTCTGCGGGCCACCCATAGGTGCCCAAAAACATACACTAGGTGCACAGGGTTGTACCCCCACCCATGGGTGCCATAAGGGTATCCCACGGGTCCGTTCACCAAACCAAAAGAGAGAGAGCTGCACCGCCAGAAGTCCCACATGAACTCCTGTGCGGAAAACACAACAGACACACAATGAAAAGCAGTAAAGGACAAGGATACTTAGGCCCTGTCCCTCCGATGCATTTCCAGCATCACAGTCGCCCCCCCCCAGACTGAGGTGGAGGGTGCCTAATCTCCCACGGGATAGACACCCTCATCCAGACGGTCAACATACCTTCTGGAAAGGCCATCTGCATTATCGTGACTTTTCCCTGGTCTGTGCTCTATGGCGAAGTCTAGCCCTTGCAGGCTAATGGACCACCTGAGCAGTTTCGGGTTCTCACCCTTCATCTGCATAAGCCACTTCAGGGGCTTATGATCTGTTTGGACCTTGAAGGTGGACCCCGTAAGGTAGGGCCTAAATCGCCTAAGGCTTCAAACTATACTAAAACATTCCTTTTCAACAGTAGCCCACCTAAATTCTCTACCCTTGAGTTGTCTACTGATGAATATGATAGGATGTTCTCTCCCTTTGTCATCTAACTGGGACAAGACAACTCCAATTCCGGTATCGCAGCCATCCGTCTGGACGATAAAGGGTCGGCTGTAGTCAGGCGCACACAACACGGGTGCCCGACACAGACTTTCTTTCAAGCCATCAAAGGCCCTCTGACAGTCTTCAGTCCAATTGACCTTCCTAGGCTGTTTGGGTGAAGTCAGAGCTGTCAGCGGTGCAGCTATGGTTCCATAGTCCGCCATGAAATTGTGATAATACCTGATGAGGCCCAAAAAGGCTCTCACCTGGGTTTGAGTAGTGGGAGTCTCCCAGTCCTGTACATCCTGTACCTTACTGGGGAGAGGTTGGATTTGACCCCCTCCTACCTCATGACCAAGATACGTGACTTTTCCCTGAGCTATCCGGCACTTAGTGGCCTTGGTAGTGAGGTTAGCCCTCTTTAAGGCCTGCAACACTCTACCCAGATGTGTCAAGTGCTCTTCCCAAGTGGAACTGTAGACGCCAATGTCATCTAAATAAGCCACATAAAAGGCTTCCAGCCCACTGAGGGCATGATTGACCAATCTCTGGAAGGTGACTGGGGCATTCTTCAACCCGAAAGGCATGACCCTAAACTGGTAGAGTCCCTCTGGTGTTGAGAACGCCGTCTTTTCCTTGGCATGGTCCGTCAGAGCTATTTGCCAATAGCCTGAGGTGAGGTCAAAGGTGCTCACAAATTTGGCAGCACCTATGGTGTCCACGAGCTCATCAGCCTGGGTGAGCGTCAGTTTTGGTGACGGCATTGACTCCTCGGTAGTCCACACAGAGCCTCCAATCCTTGGTACCTGACTGGGAACTTGCCTTGGGGACAAGGACCACGGGACTGGACCAGGGACTGGTGGAGGGTTCAATAACACCCAGATCCAACATCTTGGCGACCTCAGCCTGGATGTGGTTCTTAACCGTATCTGACATTCGGTAGCTCCTGCTCTTGACAGGCACACTGTCACCAGTGTCAATCTCGTGCTTACACCACGGTGTAAGGCCTGGCATCAGCGAAAACAGAGAGGCATACTGCTGGAGCAAAGTCCTGTAGGCCCTCTGCTGCTCGGTTGTGAAATCTGGAGAGAGCTGCACTCCCTCCACTGAGCCATCCTGAGGGTTGCTATGCAGCAAATCAGGAAGGGGCTCACTCTCATCCTCTTCTTGCTCGGAAGCCAGCAAGAGACATGAGACTTCTGCTCGCCTGTGGAAAGGCTTGAGCCTATTGACATGGAATACCTGAGGGGCTACCCCTGGCATTCCCATGTCAACCTGATAGTTGACCTCGTCCATCTTGGAGATTATCCTGAAGGGTCCAGTCCATTTATCTGCCAATGCCCGAGGCTTGGTAGGCTCCATCACGAGGACCTCCTGTCCCGGAGTCCAATCCACTTGCGATGCTTTAAGGCCATGCCAGTATTTGTTCAATTCCTGGCTGGCCTTGAGATTCGCTGTTGCTTGACCCATCATTTGTGTCATCCTCTGCCTGAGGCCTAACACATAGTCCCCCACTTGCTAGGCGGGACCGGGAGGGGTGGCTTCCAAACCTTCTCTGATCAAGGCAAGGGGCCCCCTCACGGGATGTCCAAAGAGTAGCTCAAAGGGGCTGAAACCAACACCTTCTTGAGGTACCTCTCTGTAAGCAAACAGCAGGCATGGCAGGAGGAGATCCCATTTCCTCCTTAGGGGCTCTTCCAAAGCACCTAGCATGCCCTTGAGAGTTTTATTAAATCTCTCAACTAGACCATTGGTCTGGGGGTGGTAAGAAGTGGAGAACTTGTAGGTTACCCCGCACTTTTTCCACATGGTTTTCATGTAACTAGACATGAAGTTGGATCCTCGGTCAGAAACAACCTCCTTGGGGAATCCAACACGGGTGAAAATGCCCAGGACAGCCCGGGCAACCACCTTGGCCGTAACAGTCCGAAGGGGTATAGCCTCAGGGTACCTGGTGGCATGATCTACCAAAACCAGGATGAACCGATGCCCACCTGACGTGGGAGGGTCAAGGGGACTGACGATGTCGATGCCCACCCTCTCAAACGGTGTGCCAACCACTGGCAATGGCTGCAGTGGGGCGATGACACTGCCTCCAGTTTTGCCAGACAACTGACAAGTTGGGCAGGTCCTGCAGTGGGACTCCACTTCTACTCCCATCCGAGGCCAGTAGAAATGGGCAGAGAGCCTCTGCTTAGTCTTCTCGGTACAAAGATGACCAGCCACGGGCACCTCATGCGCCAACTGCAGTAGGAAGGGCCTGTAAACCTGGGGTACCACCAACCTCTTGAGGGCACCAGGTTCAGGCTTAGTGGGCTCACTAACAAGGAGCTCACCCTCCCAATAAATCCGGAAAGTCCTAGGCACCTCTCCTTGTGCCTGGGATAGGGCCTGTTTCTTCAGACCCTCGAGAGAGGGACACTCTCTCTGTCCTTTACAGAAGTCTGCCCGGGAGGGTCCCCCTTCAGCTAACAAGCATTGAAGATCGGGATGATCCTCCGGGTTGAGAACCTCTCCCACAGGAGAGTCTTCTGGCTCTTCTCGCACAGGAGTTGAGACGGGGTTTACCACTGGACCCAGCCCGTCCGGAGCATGGATCCCAATGGGTGTTGTAGGAACAGCAGGAAGAGAAGGGGCTCCCTCCACAGAGGTGGCCTTCTTGCTCTTCCTTCGTCATGCCTTAGGCCGTGCCTTCGGCTCGGGTACCTGACTCACAGCCAGACCTGGTGTCACCTGTGAACTAGTGACCGCAGCAGCAGTCATGGGAAGACCATCCGCGATCAATCCCAACTCGACTAGATCGTTACCTAACAGAATGTTAGGGGGCGTTGTCCTGAACCAGGACAGGAAGCTTTGCTGTCTTGTCTCCAATTACGAGTGAGACTCGGGCTACAGGCGATAATTTGGGAGGCCCACCAGCTAACCTGGTGGTTCTCAGAGGAGCATCTACAGAGTCCTCTGGCTTGAGCTGTGTCCTGTCCACCACTGTCATGCTTGCCTAGTGTCTCTCAAACCAGTAGAAGGCTGGCCATTCAGGAGGACACTTCTCAAAAATCTACGGGTGTTCTGTGGGATAGTCGCCAGTACTTCTGAGTACTGGTCCCAGGCCCCAAGGGACACTAAGGAAATCTCTACGGGAGCACCAAAGGTGATCCCTGTAGAGGAGGGGAGGACAGTGGCCTCCACCTCAGACATGGGGTAAGGGTAAGTCAGGCTGACAGCCTGTACTCCGAGTGCCTTACCTTTACACTTGGAGTCACCCCTTTTGTGATCCAGAGCCCCACAGTCCCAACAAGTGCCGGGAGTGCGGGGTACGGTACTGGAACCACCGGGAGCCTGCTTTGCAGCAGGTGGACCACTACTCTTATTCCCACCCAGAGATGAGTTATACCCACTATATTTTTGGGTCTTAGGAGAGGAGGGTTTAGGTTTATTCGACTGTGACTGCTTTTGGGACTCCTCAGCTTTCTGAGAGGCCCCCTTTTCTTTGTCCTTGTCCTTACCACTGGAATCCTTAGGGGACACCCGGTGGGTTACCCACTTGTCAGCCAACCTAGCCAGCTTAAAGGGATCCAAAATGTTCTGATCAGCAACATACTGACGCAGCTCTGGTGAACAGGCTTCAGAAAAATGCTCAAAAAACAATAGGTCAGACAATTCAACGAATGTTTTCACCTTGTAACCATCAATCCACCCCATCATATTCATGTGCGCAGCACTCACCCAGTCAACCCAAGACACATTCTCTCTTTTCTTAAAATCCCTGAACCTTTTAAGGTATTGGGTAGGCGTCTTGCCAAACTTGGCAATCAAAGCAGATTTCATACACTCATACTGACCCCTTTCTTCCACACTCAGCTTCAGAATACAGTCATACCCAGTTTGAGGCACTCTGCTTAGCAAACACTTAGCCCAATCTCTTTTGTCAACATCATGAATTGCACACGCCATTTCAAACGCTTCAATCCATTGGAGGATATCAGAACCCTCCGAAAACACACCAACCAACTCCTTCATAAATTTAGTTGCTGGGGACCTGACACTCTCACTGGGTTTCTCTAAAGTCTCCACTCGAGCTTTCTTTAGCTGGATTCTCTGACATTCAGTGTCCTTGTCTTTGAGTTCAAGATCCCTATTCTTGAGTTCAACTTGTTGTGCCAGCTCCTCTTTCTTAAATTCAGCATCTATTTCCAACTTGCGATATTCAAAGGCCAATTTCATCCTTAATAACTCAAGCTCCAATGTATTGCTGGGGTTCGGAACAGAGGCAGCAGGAATGGTGGCATTCCCAGAAACAGATTCAGTAGAAACCCCAGGGGCAGAGTCCTCATTGGTTGCATTCCCCCATTCATCAAGAGTTTCACCATCGGTCTGGTAGTCCACCAGGGCAGCTATCAGCTCAGCCCCAGAATTATCCACAAAGTCTAACTCCCTGGCTTCACAAGCACTCTGGAGAGCCTCTAAACTCATCCGAGTCAATTTACCATTCGCAATAGACTCCATTGCTTGTAATGCAGTTATTTTGTACACACCCAAACCTTAATCTAATAAAGTGCGGATATTTTGTATGTGGCACGTTTATACACTGATTCTTAAAACCATAAGCATCCCACCGCTGCCACCAGTGTAAAGACTGGTAAGGGGTGTCTGTACTTCCGCTCTCTATATGGTTGACGAGAGGCACAGCGGACCCCAGCCAAGATTCTCTATAAGGTAGCAATGGCGTGCAATCAAGGCCTAGCTTCTCAGGAGGTGATGCGGGCTGGTTCATAAGTACAGTGTAGTCCCCGAAACCCCACAAAGGAATGTCCACACACTGTATTACTGAAAACACAGTCTTTATATAATTAATATTCAAAGGTATGTACACGATCACAATAACGCACTTTGTACTTGGAAGTCAATAATGATAAATATATACAATTCTAAAGTGGTACCACTAATGTTATCGAATCTCATTAAAGTGCATACACTGTACGGTTAAAATGTCACACAGATTAATAACGCGGAAACCAGCAATAGAGATAGGCAGGAACGTAACATGGTTGAAACAATAGGCAGAATGCTGACCCCTACCGCTAGGCACAGTTCTGTGTGGAGATCCCCCCACCTGGGCAACCTGTAAATAGAAGATATATAGACAAGCCAAGTCCATATGTTCAATAGTCTCACTTCCTCCTATTAAGGTTTTACCCCCCCAATGTATCTGGTGGAGTAGAGTTCTCCGACGATGCGTTGACCGATCCTTCTTGAGTGCCTCCCTTTCAGGCGGGAGCCACGGATCGTCGAGAGGTGTTGGGGAACTTGGCGTTCGGTGTCGGGGAATCGACGGCCCTTCTTGAGTGCCCTCCCTTTAAGGCAGGATTTACGGGTCGTCGAACGTCCGATGGTGAACAGGGTGAACTACGGCAGGGAAGTGGCAGCTTCGTTCCTAGTGGTGCTCGTCGACGATAGAGCGTTGGCGTCCTGCAAGGAAGAGGCGTGCGGGGCACCTCAGTGAAGATAGTTCTGGACCGCAAAGAGATGATGAAGAACTGTGGCCCAGCAAGGGCGTCGAGTCGTCGGCGTCTCTGTGGTCTTTAGGTGGCGGGAACCCCACCGGTGGATGCTCCTCGGCGCGTCGACGGTCGGGCCTTCTCCAGCGGGAGACAAGCGGATGTCGATGCAGACGAGAGCGTCCGATGATCAATGAAAGTTCTTAGGCAAACGGGAGCACGGCGGCTCCGGTCGGCGACGGCAGTCGTCGACAGTGGCGGACAACAGTCCGAGGGCTTCTCTTTTAAATTCCGCAGCAGTCCCCGTATCGGGTCGGCAGCCTGTCAAAGGTCTGTCTACCAAGGAGTTTTGGCAAAGATCAGCTGTGCACGATGGTCCCTCGTAGCTCGGGAAGAGGGCGCTTTACTAGGTCCTCTCTGGGTCAGTCCTTGGGAACACGCAGCTTTCAGATTGCGAGGGAGAGCCACAGCACTCCTTCTCGTCCAGGGGGGGTTTCAAGGTCAAGCGTCAGTTACTCCAGTTACTCGTCGTAGTGGACTTCAGTTTCTGAACATGATTCCTAGCAGTGAGAGATCCCCAGATATACTGTTGATCTCCCATGCATTCCGCTGGGTCACACTCAAGCATCCAATCACGACTATGGGCATTCATGCAGGCAGGCAGCCAATCAGGCACACGAGGTATTCAGGCCATTCACTTCTCTCCAGACACTCACAACAAGTTATGTGTATTGGGACAAGTACCGAGCCATTCAACACTCCAAGCCGCATTCATACCGGTTTCTGGCAGGGTTGTCTCAGTCATTGTGTCAACCACCAGATACTAGACACCCACAACACAGAATGCATATTCGTCACACACTCTATTCACCCAGATCCCACCCACAGGAGGTACCCACAACATACATCACCGGGAAGGTTCCAGCTAGTCTGGCCGGGCCTTCACAGCAACACCATATATGGCACTTCCACCCATCAGCCCGTCAGGGGGAAGGGACAGAGTCAGGGCTTCCCAGGACTTTGGGAAAACAAGGTAATGGGGAATAGAAAGCAAGAGGCCACAGGGGCCATCTTGTTTTCCATCAGGAATCAACGGATCCCAATGGCAGGGCCGGGGTATCCCAAAATGGAAGATACTCCGCGCACCTGTCAATTTTAGCATGGAGCTGCCACCAGCCCATACCCTGCTCTACGGGCCACCCATAGGTGCCCAAAAACATACACTAGGGGCACAAGGTTGTACCCCCACCCATGGGTGCATAAAGGGTATCCCACGGGTCCGTTCACCAAACCAAAAGAGAGAGAGCTGCACCGCCAGAAGTCCCACATGAACTCCTGTGCGGAAAACACGACAGAACACACGATAAAAGCAGTAAAGGACAAGGATACGGAGGCCCTGTCCCTCCGATGCATTTCCAGCATCACAGGCACCTTGTCAGTTCAGCCTGGTCATGTGTGGAGAGACTGTAGCTGGAGCAGAATTATGAGCATTTGTTTTTGTATTTCGCCTCTGAGGGCTTGGCACTTACAGGCGTAACCTTGGCGCTGGGCACCCGGTATGTGAGTTACAACATTGTGGCCTTGGCTGTGAGCTCTCGTTGGAGGCTCGTTCTGCATGGTCAGCACTTTTACTCTTACCGCTGAGAGGATTTTCATGGTAAGGCTCCTGTCTGGGACTCTTGCTTGCGGCCTACTCGGGCCTAGTTCATGGGTGGCGGTACATAATCCATAGTATGGAGGTTGCAGGGCGACAGAATGTCACAAGCAGCACTAGATATACATGGTGGTGTCGTCATAGGGATGGGTGGCGGGGAAAAGCGTCAGCAAGCATGTACACAAGCTCTTCATGCGTCTTGCATTTCTGTGGCGCTGTACAAGGCCTATGTAAAAAAAAATAACAACGATGCACGTCAGTGGGTGTGTCAGTCCCATACTTCATTGCACTGAGTATGTTCTTCGTGTAGGTTGGTGTGTGAGTGACCAGTGTGCTCTTGTCATGGTGGCACGTGTGTTCTTGTCTGTTGGCTATGTCGTCATGGCATCTCTAATGATGTGGATACTTATGGCTGTTGTTCTAGTTGAGCTTGTCCATGTTGCAGGCGTCGGCTTGAGCCTGTTGCGCTGGTGGGCACACTCCTCTTATGTTTAGGTTTCTGAACCAGGGTATTTTGTCATCTGGTAGGTAAATGAACTCCTCTCGTGGGGGGTGTCTGGGTCGTGATCCCCTAGGCCCTGGTCTGGATGAGATTGGGGTAATGGTGTTATCCCATTCTCCTACTTCAGTCCACCCTCTGGTAGACTTGTCGACCACAAAATCATCCTTTCCTTTATCTCCTTTCACTCTCCATACTTTTGTGATCCTGGCCAGGTGTCCATTGTGGTTGACATGATCTTCAAATGACCAATACATATAAACACAGCCGCCACCTGGTTTGCAATAGACCCATCTTCCAACATAGCTCCTCAGGTTCCTTGGGTTCTCCACTTTCACAGATGGTGGGTCTATGTGGGTGTCCAATATTTGTTTGCGCAGTCTCTCACGTTCCTGTATAATCATGTCTGTGTGCTTGTCATCTTCAGCTGGTAGTATGGCGTGCATGCCGACCATCTCCATCATTTAGTTCGTTGTACATGCTTTCCTAGCTTTCCAGAACTTTATTACGATCAACACAGCTGTCGCCATTATTATGCATCCTACTATTAGCTTCAGCCCATCTGCCAGCCATGAAGGCATCCATGACCATAGAAATGAAAACCAGCTGCCATCTTTCTCTACTCCTTTACTTTCTTCCACCATTTTGGAGTACATCAGGGCGAGCTGTGATACTGCTTCAGTAAGTGTTCCATTGTCTGCGTCATTAGCAGGGATGAATGTGCAACATGATTGTCCTATTTTTGCACAAACTCATCCTTCCATTGCTGTGAGAAGGTCTAGCACATACATGTTTTTAGTGCTACCATTCTAACTGCTCTCAGTTCTTCTTTTATCGCGTTGAATCCATTGACAGTCAAATTTATTGTCATCATCAGCTCCCATCTGGTGATCTGTAACCATTTTGCATTTACATATGCTTGCAGTCCTGGGTGTATTATGGATGAGAAGAACATTGCTGCTCTGCTAAATAGTCTGTGTTCTGGTGGGATGGAGGTGAGAGCTGTTTCCGATCTTCCCCACAGGTAGTTTCCCATCAGCGGTTCACCTTGTCTTTTCACTCTTGGCAAAACATTATTCTTGTTGTTCCCGTCGCCTTCTTCTGATTGTACAGATCTTTTCCTCCTTTTGTTCCCTTCGTCCAACTGGGGGAAGTTGGCTATGTTGACATGTTTCTGAGGCACAACCAGGGATGGACCATTGATGTGCACCATAGTGCATATTCCATTCCATGATGGGGGCAAGGTGTGGTACGCCTTATCACCGCAGGCCCAATAGTGGTCCATTAGAACTGCTGTGCCGGCACCCCCCTCTGGTATCTCTATCGTTCTTTCACAGTTGGTGTTATATCCCACATCCACATCGCCGTTGTGTTGACAGTGTGGGTGCAGTTAGCGGTAGTATACTTATTGGATCTTCGTCCTTCTCCAGCCACGTCAGCATCGGTACATATTTGACCCACATCGTCCAACATCTGTCGTTGTGCTCTTTTATAGAGGTAATATTTTCTTGTGTTATCATGTTGCTCCTAGCCACTCCTATTTCCCATCCGTCATTTGTATATATTTTCCCAGTCATTGTTATTAGAGGTCTTTCCCAACACCCTTGTTCACCAGCAATTTCACTGGAATACCAATCACACGGCAGGTATTGTAACGTTACTTTCTTCGTTTCTCCTTTTTCGGGACCATCCATCATATATCTGAAACCTTCAGTATGTAGGCTCCTTTTATGGTACATCAGATATGTTTTGAGGAAATTATTTTCGGATGGATATGTGTCCCTCGTTTTCCATTGAAGTGTTACCACTGTCCCTTGAAATCATCCTTTTGTTTGGAATATATCAGACATTCCACTGTTTTTGCTGGTATTTCAGTAGCTACAAATGTTCTTGATGCGCTCATAGTGTATGGGATCAACGAGCACACATAGCAGTTGTCCTCATTTGTCTGCTTACCAATTTTGGTCATGTGCTGATACCACATGTTGTTCGAGACGTGTGCTGAATCTGTGAGGTATGTGTCAATTCGCTTATCATCTCCATATGTGCTGCGTTTAACCTTAAGTTCCTTAATTCTGGGGTTATTTGTACCACCTGACACCGTACCTGTTGCAGCCGTGGGAGGGGGTAAGTTAATTTTGGGTACAGCCATCATATCGTAAGCATAGTGTTTCTGCCAGACAGAGGCAGCCAATAGACCAGTGACAACCAACACACCTATGAACTTTATTACAATAGCTAATCTCACTGGCATTTTTGCTCTTTCCTTTGCTGCTGCCCTGCAGCTTATTCTTGTGATGTTAAAGATGCTCGCCTGAAAATTCTGAAAATATGTGTTGTTTGGTTAGTTTTCTTTTAGTCAAGCTCTGCCTATCAGATAGTCATTTAGTGCCCAGGCGAAAAGCTGCTCCAACGCTAATCTCAGTGACCTATCTCTCAGAGCTGGTAAGTGCTCGTGGAGATGTGGGAATGATTGTTCTATGGCCAAAATGAATGTGTTGTAGTACACGCGTACCTTTCTCTTTTTTAGATACTTTGGTCTCATTATATGGTATACAACTTGCTCCTGGGCAGAACACAACGTTAGTCACTTCACTTTTTATACAACACAGTAATATGCGGTACCTGCATGTGCGAGACAAAAAGAGAGCATACATGTGTTTATATGTGTGTGCAGCATTCAAGTTAGACAATGTCCTTTATTCGGTGATGGCACAGACGGGGCTGGGCGGGGCAGAGGTTTGTTTGCTTTGAGATCTCGTGACCATGGGGTGGGCGATGGGTGATTGTCCAAGGTCTATGGCTGTGTCTGTGGCTGGGGAGCGGTCAGGGGCAGTGTCACAATTGTCTGTTGTTGCTGTTGCTGTGTCTTTGTCTGTCGTTGGTATTGCTGATGCTGTTGTTGTCATGGTGGCCCTGTCATCAACGCGAGGGCGGGTCTGGCCTTTGTAGGGGTGACGTTGTGGAGGTGGTTCCAGGCTCTCTTGTCGGCTAATTTAATGGCTTTGGGAGCCACTGCTTCCACCAGGTGGGGCTCCGTGAAGCTGGGGCTGTTCCACTTTCTGTTGAAATTGCGGAGGAGAACATGGTCTCCTTCCGCAATAGTCCACTGTTTTTGCTGCTCCTGTTCCTCGTTTGTTTCTTCTGGTTGGGTGATCTTCGACCCGCCCTGCATGTGCTCGAGCTGTTGAGCTGTTCAGAGATAAAGGCAACACTAGTAATCAAGCAAGATACGTATTCGTACATTTCATCACCAAAAACATTTGCAGAGCTGTCATAGTCAGTGAAGGCCCTTGACGCTGGTGTTAATGGAAGGCACATCTGATGTCCAGTGACCACCTCGTGGGGAGTGAGGTGGTGATCAGATCCTGGCCTATTTCTCAGCTCAAACAGAGCCAAGGGGAGGCAGTACAACCAGCTTTTCTTAGTTGTCTGCTGTATTTTGGCAATCCCTCCTTTTGCAGGCAGTTCAGGTGTTCACAGAAGCCGTTAGCCTGCGGGTGGTATGCGCATGCAAACTTATGTTTTATACCAAGCATTGCAGTTATGTTCTCGAACATCTCATTAGCAAAGTGTGGGCCATTGTCTGACCGCAGCACTTCGCACACTCCCCACCTTGGGAAAACCTCCCTCACCAAGAATCTAGCTGCTCTGAATGCGTCCACATGAGAGCAGGTTCCAGCCTCAATCCACCTTGAAAATGGGCACACAACTACAATCATATATCTTTGTCCTTGACATACGTTGATCATGTCAACGTAGTCAATGTGTAAGTGCAGGAAGGGTCCTTCTGGCCTGGGTATAGTACCTTTTATCACTTGCAGTGTGTGATCGGCTGTAAACTGTTGGCACGTTAGGCAATTGCTGATAAATGTTGCAACATGCAAATTTAGCTCGGGACAGAACCAGGCCTCTTTTATTCATGCTGCAATCACTTCCTTCCCTGTGTGTGCTGGATGGTGTAGCTGAGCTATGGGCATCACTAACTTTCCTGTATTACTCTGACGCCACAAAGCATCTGTGGGAGACATTGTGCATCCCCTTTTTACCCATAGCTCCTTTTCTGCATAGGTGGTGCTGCCTGTAATTCCACTATCTGCGTTTCAGGGATGTGTGTGTACCCCTCCTTCATCAACATTTGTCTCGCGCCCACCCTCCCCCTATCTTTTCCTTTTTCTGGGGGGGGGTCCAAATTTCTCCAAAATACGCAGCATGTTTACCATGTACGTCTGCTGTTTTGTTACCTTTTGAGATAGGTCATCCCCGTTGGTGTGGGCCTGACACTTTACCAGGGCTATCTCTTTCGGGTCATCAATTACTTCAATTAGTTCTGCAAGTAGTAGGGCATGTTATACTGGCATACCATCTGTTCTTCTGAACCCTCTCCTTTGCCATTTTATTAATCCTGAGTAGACTGTTGACGTGCCGTATGCACTGTCGGAATATATCATTACTCTTTTATCAAAGCTCTCTTTTAATGCCAAAATTAGGGCCACTAGCTCTGCGGCTTGGGCCGAGTAATGTTGTGGTAGTTGAAAACACTTTACTGGCACAAACATCTAGTCTTCTTTCAACTTAACCACTGCTGCTTCTGTCCTTCTAACATCATTGCTTTCGTCGATCATTGACGACCCATCAATGTACATTATTTCTCCCCCTGCTAGCGCATTTTCCTCAACTTTTCTTGTGCTGGAGTAAAGTTCAATGGCTTGTGTGCAGTCATGAGCATAGTCACCATCCTCAATTACCTCAGCTATGAATCTTGCTGGGTTTACATTGCTGCACCTTACAATCGTCAACTCTGACCTGGAGAGAATCATTTCATAACCTGATGCTCTCTGGGTGATCAGTGTGGATGTAGGCTTGTTCAAGATGGCAAAGAGGGCATGTTTCACGAATAGTGTTTGTTATCAATGAGGATTTTTCCACCGCAAAAGCTGCGGCAGCCAGGCTTTCTTCACAAGGGAAGTGACCTAATATTACAGGGTCCAAGTGTCCACTGTAGAAAGCCACGGGCTTGTGTCCCATACTTGTTTTCTGTGTCAGAACTGCCTTCATTACTGCTGAGTCGCAATGTGAAAAAATGAAGAATTGGTGTTCACAGTTTGGAGTGGCTAGCACAGGTGCTGTAGATATGGCGTGTTTCAATTCATCAAACGCCTCTTTCATTTCTCTTGTCCACCCCAACTTTTTGTCCCCTTCTTGTGCTTCTCTGAGGGCTTCGAGCAGGGGTCCTATGTATGAACTGTATTCAAAAACCCATGCCCTGCAGTAGTTGCATAGGCCCAGAAATTGCTGTAGTTCTCTCACTGTCTCTGGTTGTGGTGTGTTGGTTATGGCTAGTGCTCTTTGTAGTGCAATGTTCCTTCCATGCTGAGAGATAAGTTGGCCAATGTAGAGTACCTGTTCCTGACATTACTGTAACTTTTCTTTGTCCAGCTTGTACCCTTTCTCAGCTAACACTGTGAGTACTTTACTGAGTCCTTTCTACATCTTTCTTCAGTGGTGCTGCAAATGATGATGTCATCAACGTATTGCAGCATCGTGCTCCCCATCTCAATGTTTCCCAAATCCATCTGTATTACTCTGTTGAAAATGGATGGTGACTCACAGTACCCTTGAGGTAACCTTGTATGGTTCCATTGTGTGTTCCTGTATGTGAAGCTTGTCAAGTCTTGTGTATCTGGGTGCAGTGGTATTGAGAAAAATACGTTTTTGAGGTAAATCACGGTAAACCGTGATGCCTCTGCTGGTATTCCACATAGTATGGTGGCTGGGTTTGCTGCTATGGGGTACTCGGCCTCTACAATGTAATTCCAGGGCCTAAGGTCCTGGATGAAATGCCAAGACCCTCCTTTCGCTTTGCGCACTGGGTACACAGCCGTGTTGCATGGTGATTCTGATGGTACTAATATGCCATTGTTTATCAGGCTGTTATTGTTTCATATATGCCCTCATCTGCCTCTTTTGATAGTGGGTACTGTTTCACCCTGGGTAATATTGCTCCCTTTTTCAGCTTTATTTTCACTCCTCCAATGCTCTTTATGCAGCCAACGTCATATGGACTGGTTGTCCACAGGGATGCTGGTACTGCTGCCATGTCTTCCTCATAAAATGGTTCTGGTGTAGAGGCAGGTGCCTCTAGTGCCACTGCCATTTTTAGTGCCACTTGCTTGTATGTCACTCTTAACTAGATGTCAACACTCATCATAAACACCATCTCTCCTTCTCCTTTATTGTCTGAGAAAAGCTCCTCATCAGATATGTGTGTGAGCCTGCACCCCTCAGCCAGTGGTATTACTGCTCTCCAGGCCCTTCCCTCACTGTCTTGGGCATGTACTGCAATGTGATCTGCAGTTGCCATTATGCTCTCGATGCTCACTGAAATTATCTTCCCCTCTGGTTCACTTGCTGGGGTCCCTGGTCTGAACAAGTATGCTGCTGGCCTCCTCCAAAGCTTGCCCTCAATTCCAGGCATCCATGCAAATTCCATGTCTGTTCCATATTGGAATATCTCTCCATCTACAGGCTCAGCCCGAGCTACTGTTTGGCCACAGTAAGCTTGCAGTATTTGTCGTGCTGTGAGCATGTTTATTCCTGGTGTGGAACAAATTATGCCGTTCTCTGTGAAGGAGATTGTCATATTTAATCTGCTCATTATGTCCCTTTCAAGTATGTTTACTGGTGACTGCTTCGAGTACAGAAGTGGAAGAGACATGTCATGATCTCCTATAGATAAGGAGATATTATCAGTAAAGGGAACCAACCCTCGAGCCCCACAGAATCCTTGAGTGTACATGGCTTTGCCTGACAATTTAAACTTCCCTTCCCTTATGCACGACCTAGTGGCCCCGGTGTCAACTAAGAAGGAAACATTTTTGTCACCTATCGCCACCTGTATGCGTGGTTCCTCCGCAGTGTTGGGTGTTACCGATAGGATGGGACACATCAAAGACATCTGTGGGCTGTCCTATTGTGGGTATAGTGACTGACTGCTCCCTGTGTAAGGGTTGTGGCCCAATATCATCACCTTCCCCAGCTGTGTATGCTATAGTTGTTCATTAGTTGTTGATACTGCATTGTCTTGTACTTGTGTGAGCTGTTGTACCGGTTGCACTTGATGGTGTAGTGTTGCTATCGTCTGTTGCTGTTGTGGTGTGTTTGTTTGTACTTGTTGCTGTGGTGGTGTGTATGTTTGTACCTGTTGCTGTGGAGGTGTGTATGTTTGTATCTGTTGTTGTGGTGGTGGGTGTTGTACTGGCGCTTGTTGTTGTGGTAGGCATTGTTGTATACCCTGTTATTGTCGAACCTGTTGTTCTCCAGTGTGGTCTTTTTCCCCCCAGGCTGGTTGGGTAGGCCTCATTCTGCATGTGTGTGACATGCGCCCTACCATCCCACAGATCCAACATATTGGTGGTTCTCTGGCCTGCCATGGGAAACCCCCCGCGTTGTCTTGATATCCTTGCTGTTCATTTTGGTAGTAGCCCCTGAACCCTCCTTGTTGTGCCTGTTGACCATAGCCCCTCCCTCTCATCATATCACTCCTCCCCCTGTAGTTGTTAGAGTATCCATTTCCCATTTGCATGTATCCTCCTCCTGTGTATGCCGTGTGTGGTGGGGCGGGGGCATCTACTGTGTTATTACTTGTGCTGGCTGTTGCAGCTGTGCTACCTGTTGTTGTGTTGTGTCTTATGCACCTGTGACCTGTGTGGGGACGGGTGTTGTTATTAATGCTCCTTCCATGGCATATTTGGATAACTTCTTTTGTACCAGTTTTGCCTCTTCGGCCTTCCTATCTTTCTCCTTTTGTTTCATCTTTTCTTGCCACAGCCTGCAGTGGGGTACTATAGTCAGTTGTATTTCCGGCCAGGCTTTAACTTCCATACCCACTATTTTCTTCATCTGCCTTTGTACTTGCTCCGGGAGCTCTTATATTAATATATGGTAGAAAATTGCTAGTGTTTTATCCCACGGTTCCTGCGTTTCCAAGCGCCACTTCTCCTGAATATCCTGGATGTAATCAGCAGGATCCTCATTCTCACGCATCTTGCGTGACGTTATTGCTCCAATGTCTGACATGTCTGGGTACTGAACCCTTAAAGCCTGCCACAGCGCATGTCTACAATTTGCAAATGGCGCTCTATCATGTGATGTGTCTGTTACTGTGACCCCTGGGAAGCCCGCCCTTTTCCAGATGTCATCTGCAGCATCCCCCAGTATTGATATTAAGAGCCCCTTCACATCCCCCACCGCTAGTTTTTGTCCCGCTGTGTGTTTTTCCATCTCATATATCCACTGCCCTGCTCCTCCACTTAGCGATGGGAGTCTGCATTTAATATTCTCTTTATCCGCATGCTTCCAGGGGACATATTGTGGTCTGGCACCTCCCCTTTCCAGAAGTGGCATTAAATTGTACCCCCTCATTTCCCCCTGTGCCCGTGGGGTAATGTTGATGTATTCATCCTCCTCCTCTGTGTCAGGTAAGTCTTCAATCATATCAATAGTACAGTGGTCTGTTTTTCCATCCCTCCATCCTTCCACCTTCTCCTGTTACCCTCTTCCCTTACCATGGGCGTGCTCGCCCGTTCCTCCTGCCTGCATCCTGGTAGGTCTCTAAGTCTGTCGACATATGGGGTGTGTGCAGGGGTGGGTGTCAGTGGGCGTGGTGCTAGAGGTCGTGTTGTTAGAGTGCGTGGCATTTGTACCGGTGTCGGTGGCACTAGTTGTGATGCTCTACTTGTTACCTCCTTTACCTTCTCCTTACCTTTCGTATCTTCCTCCCTTATTTCGCACGACCATGGTGACTCGTGGTTGATGCGTGTGATGTACAGTTTCTCTAAACTTTCCCCATTGCCATCTCCTCCGCTTTTCCCTAAACATTCTTCCTCCTCGCTACAAAATTCATCAGGAAAAGATATACCCAGTTCGTGCATTTTCCACCCACTGTCACCGTTTTTAGATCTATTAAGTCTGTTTCCTTGTGCTCTTCTCCTTTAACAGCTGCCCCTTGTGTTGACGTTGTGGCCACCTCCAAATCCTGACTTGTGTATGTTCTTACACCGTGCTCCACCCTTCTATCTCCATTCTCCTCATCCTTTTTCCCTATTATTTCACCACCCATTTCTTCTCCTTTTCTTTTTAGTTCTTCCAACACCTCCGCACTTACCTTCACTAATATCCTCTCTTCCTCTTCCCTCCTTTCCCATTTTGCCCGTTCCCTTTTTAATATGCTCTCTATTACTTTACCTTCTTCATATTTCCTGGCACTTTCGGATAGTATTTTCTTTTTCCACAGTTCCATTTCCCTTTCTTTCTCTTCCTCCCTCCTTTTCATGTCTCGTTGCTCCGCTCGTGACACCCACTCTGCTATTGCCTTCATCCGCTCTGCTTCCTTCTTCCTTTCTTCCATTCGTTCCTTCATCCTCTCCTGCTCGCCCCTATTCTCCTTGCTCTCCTTCTTTCTTCCTCGTGTTTCTTGCTCGAACTGTCTAATCAGTTCACTTTGTGTGCCTCTTAATTCAGCCAACCTCTCCTCCAGCATTTTTTCCTCTGCCTGTGACAGTTGACCTTCTCTTGTCTTACTCACCTCTGTCCCTGTCTGTGTATCACCCATTTCATCCTTTGCCGTCCTTCTCACTATGTCCTCTTCTTCCCCTGTAAGTGTTCCTCAGAGTTTCAGGAGCACCTGTGCTGCTACCCATTCGTCTGGTCCTATAGTTGCGATGTGTTCCCCACTTTCTTTCCCCCTCGATGTTCCTGCCTGTGCGGAAATTAAGTTCATCGTGCTGGTCACCTCCTCCCCCCTCTGGTAGTTATCCATAGGGGCATATGGTGGAGGGCTGTATGGGGGGTTGGCGTACCCCTCGGCAGCCGTCAGTTGTGGTCTGTCGGCTTTTCTTAATTCCGTTACTGGGTACAAACCCCCTTCTTCCTTCTTCACTACGTTTGCCAGAGGCATATCGTCTGTCCCTTCCTCCTTCACCTTCTCTCCTGATACCTTACCCGATCCTTCCTTCTCCTACTTCCTCTCGTCTGCGCATAGTGCGTTGTTGCTCACCATGCCCATGCTCTCTTCGCTGTCTTTCTCTTCCTTCACTCCCTTCATTTCCTTACCCCTTTTCTCCTCTGTTGCCCCTTCCATAGTAAACATTCCCATTGCCCCTGGTTAGCTCCTTGGAACATCTTCCATAAGTTGAACACTTCTATATGGTGAGGTAATTTATTTCCCTTGTACGTGTTATGTATATATGTCAATAGCGAGTTTTGTGTGTATGATTCAAAACTGCCGTTAGGCGGCCATGGTGTCAGTATTTTGTTGTCTGTTTATTGTGTCTAGTCGATACTGTACTTTATAATTTTCTCCTTGTATGGTGATAGAGACGTACAAATGTGTTGGAGGGCTGTAGTTAAAGCGTTTCCCCTCACCCCAGACCCCGACCAATAATATGTGGCCATGTTACAGTTTTGTTTCCACAATATCAACCTTCTTTAACTGGCCCCATAAAACTGGGGACTTCCGACCATCCGCTGAAAGGTAATACAATCGCAAAATATACAGTTCTCTCCCTTTATTGTTTGTCCCCCTTGATGTTACCAGTATGGCCCCCTAGGGCCGTGGCGCACAAAGCCCCCTGTGGCTGCGTGCCCTGTGTGGCGTGCTTTTACAGCCACCCCACCTTTCCTTCTTCTTCAAACCTCTCCCTCCCCTTTTCCAACCCCCTTGCTGAGCATGACCGGCGTTCTCCGTGCACGGCCCTCTCACCTCTCCTATCCCGCCCTTCCCTTGTCCTATCCCCCGGCCACTCCTGGATCAACCCGAGATGGTCGCGGTGACCTATACAAGCCCTACGGGTGACGTCACCAACTTTTGCAGACTAATACCGGTAAGAGAATTTTCATGAGATCAGAACGTGCGCAATATGCTTAACCCCCTCTTATCTTCTTTAACCCCACAGCTGTCTTCCCACAATACCAATAGTGGAGATGCAACAATCAATTAACTCATTAAAATCGGACTGCGCACGCTGCATCGCCTCGCGTGTGATACGCCCATTCTTCAGAGGAACTTAACCAGCCAATTGTCCTCCGCACTTGGGACCAAAAACTAGCTACCTCCTGTGGGAAAACATCATCTACCTAACGAGCTTCAACACTCAATCGGTAGGGATCCTCGTCTATTCATTGATCAAAAACATCAATTCATAGGAAAGCCACACACCTCCTTTACAGGTGCCCGCGACCCGGACAAATCAGTGCCTTCGAACAACCACACGTGGTACCTTTTGGCTCCACCCACCTTGCTCTGTGACACGGTAGAAGACGGCCCTCATGCCTGTCCCGCTACCGCTCACTCGTCTGTCAACACTTATTAATCAAATCTTTTGCAACACACTGTAAAACACCTCCCGCCACCTTCACTACAATTCCTCCCCCCTCCCGCACAACATTACATTGCTTGTTGGGTGTGCCACACTCACCAAGTCCTCTTGAGGCGGGGCCGCTCAACTGCGTACACCCCTCCAAATTGACTAGCCGCCTCCCCTCGTCTGTACCACATTTTGACACTCGGCAACCGCGGGCGGGATGCTTCTCAATCGGCTCCCGAGGGCCAATATCCGGATTGCACTGTCCGGTCTTCTTGCAGTTCCGTGATGGTCCTGTAGTCCTCAAAAGGGGGCAACGGCAGAGGGGGCCGCGCTGCCGGGTCGCTTCGCTGCAAGGGGCCTTGGACTTGTGCTACCAGGCCAACGGAAATCAAACCATCTCAGCAGTGCCTCCAACTTGTCGGGGTGATTCTCCCGGGGCCGACAGAGCCGTCCGCGGACCTCCAGGCTGGGGAGGCCCCAACTCCTCCCGTGTTCCCAAAAGGAGTATGAGACACACACAAGAAGCAAGGTGAGTACTGCTGTTTATTATTATAACGGCAGGGATGGGTCTCGGCTCGTATGCATCCGATGAGACTCTTGTTGTTAGTGGGGCTCGCAGGCACTTTTTACAGCAGTATGACATGCTACTCGCGTCACCTGGGAAAAATCGTCGCAAAACCTATCGCCACTCTGGATTGGGTCCCCGAGTGGCAGGGTTAGTATATGTCCCCTATGGGAAGAAATGTTAGTGGATAAGGACGGGTCAGGTGGTACACTTGGGCTGTCCCTAACAGTTGTTACTTTAGAATTGTTACAGGGGGACCCTTGGTGATTGGCTAAGAGTACTGGCGTCAGTAATAAGCCCCCCTGTATTCTGATTGGTTCTCCCACAAGCACCAAAGCCTGGTACCATCGTTGTTCTCAGCTCGCGGTGTACCTGTCATTAGCAACAATGTGCAACTATGTGTTTGTGCGGACAACGGACAGGTCTGCTCATGGGCTTGTGAGCGGGTCTTTCCCATCGCTGTAGGTGTCCATCTTGCCGCTTCATTGTTGCAACCTGTGTCCCAGACGTGGGACCCTGGCGACTGTCTGTCTCTTGAGCTTGGCACCTTGTCAGTTCGGCCTGGTCACGTGTGGAGAGACCGTAGCTGGAGCAGAATTATGAGCATTAGTTTTTGTATTTCGCCTCTGAGGGCTTGGCACTTACAGGTGTAACCTTGACGCTGGGCTTGCGGTATGCGAGTTGCAACATTGTGGCTTTGGCTGTGAGCTCTCGTTGGAGGCTCGTTCTGCACGGTTAGCACTTGTACTCTTGTCGCTGAGAGGATTTTCATGGCGAATCTCCTGTCTGGGGGCCTAGTTCATGGGTGGCGGTACATAATCCATAGTATGGAGGTCGCAGGGCGACAGAATTTCACAAGCAGCACTAGATATACATGGTGGTGTGGGAAAAGCGTCAGCAAGCATGTACACGAGCTCTTCATGTGTCTTGCATTTCTGCGGCGCTGTAGAAGGCCTATGTAAAAAAGAAATAACAACGATGCACGTCAGTGGGCGTGTCAGTCCCCTACGTCATAGCACTGAGTATGTTCTTCGTGTAGGTTGGTGTGTGAGTGACCAGTGTGCATGGTGGCACGTGTGTTCTTGTCTGTTGGCTATGTCGTCATGGCATCTCTAATGATGTGGATACTTATGGCTGTTGTTCTAGTCGAGCTGGTCCATGTTGCAGGCGTCGGCTTGAGCCTGTCGGGCTGGTGGGCACACTCCCCTTATGTTTAGGTTTCTGAGCCAGGGTATTTTGTCATCAGGTAGGTAAATTAACTCCTCTCGTGGGGGGTATCTGGGTGGGTATCCCCTAGGCCATGGTTTGGATGAGATTTGGGCAAGGGTGTTATCCCATTCTCCTACTTCAGGAGGATATTTATTTCTTGGAAGCGGGCGTGGATATTAAGATTAGGAGGTCAAAGATGGATCAAAAAGGGAGTGGATGTTGGGTGTTGCTGGGGTGGGTTAGCAAGGAGCTGTGCATGGTTAGGTCAGGTTTGACTTGGAAGGAGTTATGTGGGGGGAGATCGGGGTTGGTTTTCAAGCATGAGGATGTGGCGGTAGTGTCAGCGGCTCAAGTGTTGGGAGTGTTGAGGAAGGCTTTTGGGGTGATGGGGGAAACGCAGAGGAGTTTGGAACTCATTCATTCAGGATGGGGCAGCATCTGAAGGTAATAGGTTGGGGTTATCAGAGGATAAGGTTAAAAGCTTGGGTTGGTGGAGGTCATGGAAATACAAAGGGTATATTACGGACCTGGGAAAATGAGCTGTCTGAGAGGGGAATAATGGGGGCAAAGGGGAGGGCCGGGGGCTCCGGAAGGCTGGAGAGTGGAAAGTGACAATGTATTTTCTTTTGCAGATGCGGCTCGGAGGACAGGGGAGATGCCACAGATTTGGATTGTTGGTCATTCAATTGTGAAATGGGCGGGAGGGAGGCGGAGAAAAGGATTTTGGTACTCAATTGGGGTGCAGGTACAATGTGGCGTTTCTGAGATGGTCGGGTTTAGGTGGGCTCCAATGGGATCAGCTGCTGCCCATGTTGGCGGGGCTGAAGGAGCGTTATGGGTCCCAGAAGGGCTGATAATATAAGCGGGGGAGAACAAGCTTGTCCGAGACACAGGTGTGGGTCTGTTGAGGAAAATGAAGAGGGATTTGGCATGGATAGGGAGATATGGCCGAAGGTAAGTTTGGTATGGTCTAAGCTGCTGCCAAGGAGAGCATGGAGGGGAGCGGTAAGTGTGGGGGCGGTAGAGCGGACTAGGAAGAAAATTAATATGGAGGTGACAAAATTTTGCAGTCTGGCGACGGTGCAGGTTCTGGTGCACAGAGAGATAGTGTATGAGGATTTTTCAGTTATCCGGGAGGATGGCGTTCATCTGTCGGTTTATGGGAACAGTTACTACCTTTTGGATATGCAGGTACAAGTGCAGGAAATTATAAAGAGTTGGGGTTAGAAGGTAGAATGGTAGGGGTGGGACAGAAAAAACACCGCAGGGGATGGGTTTTCTGGTGCCGGGGGCATGGCCCCTTTGGATAAGTGGGGAGGGAAGCACAATGGGGGAATAGCATGGGAAAGGATGGGGGTGGCGCTGTTTGCACGAACGGGCTACCCCAGGGGTGCAAAGAGGGGGAACAAGTATTGAAGATGGAGGGGCATGACCCTGGGGAGAAGATGGGAGAAAGCGGGAAGGAAGGCTGGAGAAGATGGTAAGGAGACGGTAGGGAGCAAGGGATAGGTAGGGAGGAATTTAAACTGACTTATTTATTTAATTGTTAGGGGAATTGAAAATGCTTAATTATTAATTTGTTTGGAAAGTTGTTAAAACAGATATGTTAGTCTGTAAGGCCAGGGGCCAGGTTAGCGTTTCTTTGTGAGGTTTGGCCTGTCACATTAAAGCGACCTTTTCCACTACATGCGAGTCTGGGTGTTTTGTGAAGTAAGCCCAAAAGTACAGTCTGGGCTGGAGGTGGAGACGGCATGTAATAAAGAGAGCTTGCCATTCGTGGTGGATGTAGATCCCATGAAGATTAGCTGTTAGGAGAGCAGGAAGTGATGCAAGCAGAGAGTGGGGAAGGGTACAGGACAGTGTGGCCCCACAGATCAGGAGATAACTTCAGCTCAGACAACGCAGCAGATCTCGCTCCGACCGCACATGCGCAAAAGCCAAGGCCCTACACCCAGGAGACAGACAGCAGTGCCTCAGATTTTCAGCGAGCCCCACAGGAGAATTATCGAGGGCCATTATCTGTGTCACGCTAACCTGCCAGCTGCAGCATAGCTGCCCAACGGCAAACTTGATTGAGGGCCGTTCTCTGATTCATGTGAACTGCAAAGTCCTTTCAAAAATATTGGTCCCATCCAAAAACCAACTGAAAACAAATTGAATAACGATCTCCATTCCTTCCCCTCTGCTTATTTCTTATACATTGCAGCATTGAGATTGAAAACTTTAAAAAGATGAAAGATGGAGATATCCAGTGGTCGAAGTGGGCGGGAGAGCTGCTCCTGTACTTTTTAAATTAAGATTGACAGTTCCTACACTTAAAAAAAAAAAGTTCCGCAAGGGTTTCCTTTTAAAATAAAAGTGTACGAGGAAGTTGAAACTTACACGTTCCCTTAACCAGCAGGGGCATGTGTTTGGGGGTTTGTGTTGTGCGTGGGGAGGGGCGTGGCAATGGCATTCCCTTAACCAGCAGGGGCATGTGTTTGGGGGTTTGTGTTGTGCGTGGGAGGGGGCGTGGCGATGGCATTTGTGGGGAGTGGGGCAGGCCAATAGGGAATATAGTTCCACTACTTCTTTTCGTTCATCACGACCATGGGAGATATCATCACAACAGACAGGCAAAGGCAGTGAGCAGACAGGCACCGCTCCTGCCCCATCTCTTTCCCTTCCCAGAATAACCGAAAGTAATGGTTGCCTGGGGCTGAAGACTGCATGGATGATGCTGCTAGGAGCCCAGGCCTAACCCCGAGTCAGCGTGGTGCGGAGCAGGATCACCTGATCTGGGCCACGAGACTCCTCCTACTCACTGGTAGCCAAGCTTCATTGGCTACGTCTCGTTTGTTTGATCTAAACTATGACTGTATTCTGGCTCAGTGTTTGAGACCAAAGGGCACTGTAATCATTCCAGAGAAACTGTATGAAAATGGATGCGATGGACAGCCACAAAAGATTCCCACATCTGTAAACTAGATGTTGCCCCTTTGGTTGAAGCATGTATGATATTGCAGAGTAAATGCACCAGAGTTTTGTTTTATTTTAATAATGACTAGCTGAACCCAGTATACCATATGCCAGGGGTCTGGAAGCTTTGGCTCTCTAGGTGTTTTGGACTACAACCCCCATCAGCACCAACATAGCCAATTGTGAGGGATCATGGGTCTTGTAGTAGAAAACATCTGGAAAGCTACAAGTTGTTACTCCTGCCGGTTCTATGTGATTTTACCAAAAACATTTTTAATGAAAGATGTTTTAATGAAAACATTTTACTGACAAAATCCCCCATTTCTTCTTGTTAATAACCCCACCCCAAGCCACTCTCCACTCGTTTTTAACCTTTTGCCCCACCCCCATATATATTTAAACAACAAATCAAACATTTTCCAGTAAAATTGTTTCATTGAAACTTCCCTTGTTAAATTTTTGTTTGTTAAAATTACTGGATACCACCCCTGCCATATGCCAATCTCGCTCTGTTTCTCTCTATCAAACTCTCTCTCTCTCTCACTTTCATTCTTTTTCTCTCTGTGTTACTCTATGGGCCTCATTACTAGTGTGCCGGTCCGGTAACAACGATGCTGGTAAGTGTACCAGCACTGTTTTTACCAGACCGGTACACTCCGAGTTCTGTGAGCGGCTGCAGTCTTGCCCGCCAGGTCAGACCTGGCACGCGGAACGGCAGCCGCTCACAGACTTTGACAGAAACACCGGCACTGTTGCACACAATGCCGGTGCTTCTGTCCTCCTCATTCCCACTGAGTCTTATGGGACTCAAATGGCAATGTGGCGCAACATTTTCCGGCGCCTAACTTCACGGTCCGCCGGGATTGTAATGCCCCGGTGATTCCGTGAAGTCAGGTGCCAGTAAAAATGACAACTCTGGCAGCAGCCTCCTGGTTTTACCGCCACGGCTACCGCCGGAGTTGTAATGAGGCCCTGTCTCTGCCTCTTTCTATGTGGGTGAGAGTTACATTGTCAGGTGCGCCTTTGCAAGAGCTAACCCAGCTGTTGCAGACGGCTACGTGACCAGAGGGCAAAAAACAGACATTTTGTGGGTGTAGGGTGCGAGTGATGAGTTCTTTTGCAAAAGCAGTAAATAAACAATAATACAACGGAAATTATTTAATTGTACTAACGTTTTTAACAAGCTCCTGTTAAAATGATAACATGTTTAGTTCTAATGATCACTTCCGGTGCATAGTGTAGCCATCATTTGAGCATCATACTTGTCTTACTGAGGAGCAAATCACTTCATGAAATCATAGAGTGAGCATATGCATTATTTTCTGACATCAGGTTTTCTTTCCAAGATCAGGTGTCCGGTGCTCGTATTGTGTACCTGTGTGAGCAAAGGGAAACGAACACGTAACCCCTGTGAGGGTTCAAGTCAGCTGCTTTGCTTAAAGCCAAGGAGCATTTTGGGAATATACGAATGAGCATAGATCTTAATATTTGATGAACGCGGCTGTGATGAAAGGGTTGTATGCTTGAATCACTAAGTAGATAGTGTACACCGGGCTTGGTGCTCTTTTGATTTGTCTCTTTTCTTCCTCACTCTGAGGTGCAGCTCTTCAGCCAGGGTTGAACTGGGCCATAAAATTGTCTCGGGCAACCAATGAAAAAGTGGACCACAGATGCAAATGGCCATTCAGTCCTTTTGTGACACTGTTTGAATAGTACCCAAGGGGGAGTTTTTTAAATAAAATGTGATGCAAGTTGTGCATTTTAATGAATATTTATTCAGCAACACTGGTCACAACTACTAGCCGCATAGTGAAGTAACTCATCAAACATGGCCCACATTGGCCAAAAAAAAGTGGCCCACTTTGACACAAAAAACTGGCCCACACCAGTATTTTGTGTTTTTGGTTTGGCCATAGGCCTATTGCTTGATAGGCCAGTCCGAGCATGTCTTCAGCCCCAGCTCAGGTCAGCCCAAACCTTTGCTTATTTACAAGAAGCGCCCTATATTTCGTAGTGGTGTAGAACATGCTCTCGCAGCAACCCATGTGGACTGCAGTCTACTGCAAGAAGTGCATCCCAAACCATGCAACCATGGGCTTGAAAGCCTTGCCGAGGCCTGCCTAAGGCCTGCAAAAGAACAGAGCACATTGCTCAGCACATAGACACAATGCTGCTATGTCCCGTCCCCTGGTGCTCATTGGGGCTGTTTAGCGTTCTTTTGGTACGATTGGCTGAACCCAGGAAGCAGGAGTGGACTGGGAACAAAACATTGGCCCATACAGGGACATCATTTAGGGGTTGCCAGAGGTCGGTATTGCAACCTCTGTGGTCTCCCTTGCGACCTCTGAGGTCTCCCTTGCGACCTCTAAAAAAAATTAAAAAACATTTTTTTCTTTTTCTTTTTTGTAATGCACGCTCCTGGAATGCGGCCAGCACCATGTGGCTCTTTACTTCTGGAGTGGCTAGCTTTCTTGTTCAGGCCTTGAAAAAAAAGAAGAAAAATAAGAACATGAGGGCCACAAGTCTAACACTTTCAGCACTGACCCAAAATAAGAAAGAATAGGAATGCCAAAAAATGTGTCTTTCTGGAATTCTATACAATAATTGCTAGACTCATTAAAGGTTTATTTCAGGCACATTTCAGGGGGTGAGTCACTGATTGATCTGTTCTTAAATGCCTCAACTCAGCCTTTCATCCTTCTGAGGTCGATAAATGAGTACCAACACAGGTTGGGTGATATTGGGTGTATATTTTTTCTATATAAAGTGCTTAAGCGTAAGTGCTATATAATAACACATCATTACCATTTGGTCATGGACGTCTGCTTGCATTCACGGTAATTTGGTAATATGGGCCTATACACACTGATCTTAACGACACATATAGCGATGCATTCTTGTATGAAATGTACATCACATTATAGTTATATCGTGACCATATTTTTGATAGTGTACAATGCTATGTGATGCCACTTCCTGTTTTGTCAACTGGTGAAAGGTTGTGTTCCAATATTTCCCACGATATCACTTTGGGGTGGGGTCAAATGATATTACTTCCTGTCATGTCATCAGGGGTCAAGGGTTGTGTGATGTCACTTCTGCAACCCCTGGCGTTTTGGTGAACTGACGTCCCTGGGCCCATAATATACTGAGCAAGAAAAAATAGCAATAGCATCCTAACTGTGTTCTGTATGCGGCAATGCAAACAGTTCTGCGTGCTCCCAGAAAAGAGACCCACCGGGTAATCTCCTGTCTTCCCGGTAGACCAGTCCAACATTGAGGACAGGGACAGTCTCCCACCCTTTTCTATGTACAAGTAGGTGATGCTCGGAGAAGGCCACCACAGCAGGGAGCCACCTTTCTGCTGAGTCTTGCTCCAGGAGACGAGTAAACCCCACAGCTGACCAGCCAGCCCTCAGCAGCACCAGAATAATATGGCCCTAGGTTCCATCCCCATAAAAAAAAGTCAATGAAGTAAATGTCTGTATGCAGAACCATCTGTATCAAGCATCACCATGTAATGTATAGTGTGCTATTCAGCACCATGTAATGTTTATGTCAGCCAATAAATAAAGTTTTTTTTTAAAAAAAAAGAAGAAAGAAAATCTGGTTTTTCACCATCTCTTCTGTCTCTGGTTCTTTTGGCCAAAAAATGACAGCTAGGGGTTTCCATGGCCAGGTAGGGATAAGAGATAAGAGAAGAATTGAGTCTGGTGGAGGGATGTTTCTTTATCTTCTCGGCAGGGCTGTGGCTCCCTCAACTCTGTCCAACTTGAGATGAGCACTGAGTGCATTCTTCTTCATTCTTATAAATGCTTACATTTAAAACAGGAACACTACCCTCACTTCTTCACATCATATCGGAGTAGACATATTTGTGTCTAGATACCTATTTATTTATTTATTTATTTATGTATTTGTTCATATAGCGCCAGCAGCTCACAACCATCAGGGTGCTGTACATTAAGGGTCAGATTCTTAAAAGATCTGTGCAGGGAGTCATAGTCATTTGCTGTTGCCCCCTCCCCCCGCCCCTCTCTTGGGCGAGGGGTTGAGATCAACCTGCAACCCTTATCATGCCATGGGTTTACAGAATTGGGTATCAAAGGGCCTCTTAATGTTAATGGATGCCCCCCCCCCCTGGAATTCCATTCATATGAACTTGGACCAGAAGATGAGCAGAAGCATTGATGCACTTCCCAAACCCCTGACAGCATTGCGCGTTCCCCTACTCTGCCATTCCTCTGGGATCGCAGGCACAAGCAAAAGTGGCGCGCGACAGGCACACTTCAATGCACATCCCCTTAAGAGCCGGGGTGCACTCTGAAGTGCTCCCGCGACGCGCCTTCGCGCACAGTGGCCCTATTCTCAAACATGTTATTGTCACGTGCAAAAACGTGTCTTTTTTGCGAATCAGGGTGACGCAATTTGCGTATCTTCTGTGCGTCTGCCAGCTCTCGCAAATGCAGCGACACGTTTTGAGCATAAGGCCTAAATGCTCTGGTGTATAGAACGCAAACACGTGTGCATGCCATCATGGCTGCCCTATAATTGCCACCCCGGCCTACAGTTCGCAGTGGAGTGGCAGCATTCTTTTGTCCTGTAAGGTTTCTGCGTGCGACTTTATGACACACTCTTCGCAATATTTGAGGCATGAGTCATTTGCTTGTTTGAAACGATCTGTATTTTGCCCTGAATTTCTACATGTGTTGGGGTATTACCCAATTTTGCTGAATGGAGATGTCGCCATAATTGTTTTAGCCACATTTTTGCTGTTTTTATTTTTTTTTAACCACAAACACATCTAGGGCAAGTATTTATTTCTATTTCTATTTATATGCTTATAAAGCACCGAAAGCCCGCAGGCATCAGGGCGTATGGTGACATATAGAAAGGGGGGGTAGGGTTCAGGCTGGCAGAGGCGTGAGGGCGTCTCCCCCCAATTGTGGTGACAAACAAAATGTTAAATCGACCAAGAAAAATTCGGTGAAATTTTCATTAGGCAAAAACAAACGTAAAGACCGTTCTTAGGAGCTGTGTGGGGGCTGTCGGTGGCGTTCTGTTGCCAATGTCAGTTCCGCAGGCTGCGGTATCGCGCACCGCCACCACCATCAGAGCGGCAGGGCGACAGGCTAAGACCTCCCTCTACATTCGCTTCCCAGGCTATTTGTGCTCGTGTTTGCGAAACTGATTGATGGATATTGACTACGGTCAGGTCACAGTCCTGTGGGGATTCCTGGGCTGAGGGCGCAGTGCGGCGCTAATCCACTGAGGAACAAGGAAACGTAATTAGTGGTTACATTGCTTGTGGGCGATGTTCTTTTCTGGCCTGTGCTTTTTTCGCCTGCAGTGGCATTCCAGGTTGACGTGCATTCTTGTGAGTACGCATTGCAGAGCAAGCACCTCTGTGACCAACACAAGCGCAATGCATGCCTTCAGCCCAGCTGTCCTACGAACTTTATTTGGATTTAGGCGCATATGGCATCAGGGCGCTGCACATTATTTGACCATGGCGTTTACAGTTTATGCAACAATTGTATGTAAATAGTGTTTGGGGCACCTAGGTGAGGAATGCGCTGAGGCTAGACGTATATTGAAATTCGTATTATAGGAAATGTAACTGACAGCTGCGGTTAAGGTGCGACTCTAGGCTACCCCAGCCTATGACAATTATGAAAATAGTGCACCAATTTCCCAGATATGCGCTATCCAAAGAGTATACTGATAGAAGCAGTTCAAACTGCACCAATTCCACAGATATGCGCTATCCAAAGAGTATACTGATAGAAGCAGTGCAAACTGCACCAATTCCCCAGATATGCGCTATCCAAAGAGTATACTGATAGAAGCAGTTCAAACTGCACCAATTCCACAGATATGCGCTATCCAAAGAGTATACTGATAGAAGCAGTGCAAACTGCACCAATTCCCCAGATATGCGCTATCCAAAGAGTATACTGATAGAAGCAGTTCAAACTGCACCAATTCCACAGATATGCGCTATCCAAAGAGTATACTGATAGAAGCAGTTCAAACTGCACCAATTCCACAGATATGCGCTATCCAAAGAGTATACTGATAGAAGCAGTTCAAACTGCACCAATTCCACAGATATGCGCTATCCAAAGAGTATACTGATAGAAGCAGTTCAAACTGCACCAATTCCACAGATATGCGCTATCCAAAGAGTATACTGATAGAAGCAGTGCAAACTGCACCAATTCCCCAGATATGCGCTATCCAAAGAGTATACTGATAGAAGCAGTTCAAACTGCACCAATTCCACAGATATGCGCTATCCAAAGAGTATACTGATAGAAGCAGTGCAAACTGCACCAATTCCCCAGATATGCGCTATCCAAAGAGTATACTGATAGAAGCAGTTCAAACTGCACCAATTCCACAGATATGCGCTATCCAAAGAGTATACTGATAGAAGCAGTTCAAACTGCACCAATTCCACAGATATGCGCTATCCAAAGAGTATACTGATAGAAGCAGTTCAAACTGCACCAATTCCACAGATATGCGCTATCCAAAGGGTATAAAGATGGAAGCAGTTCAAACTGCACCAATTCCCCAGATATGCGCTATCCAAAGAGTATACTGATAGAAGCAGTTCAAACTTCACCAATTCCCCAGATATGCACTATCCAAAGGGTATAAAGATGGAAGCAGTTCAAACCTCTATAAGGGACATATGTATTATTATATGATGAGCAATTCAGATTATTAAATGCTCAATTCAAAAGGTTGCTCCAATACAATTAATACGCAAATTGTCAGTCTAATATGATTGAAAACAAATATATCTTTGGCCCGCAGTAGTACTATTTGTTATTCCATTAATCACACACTTATTGTATTTTTACTTTTGCAGTGTCACTTCTTGTGATGTCACCAAGGCAATAGGTCATATGTCATCACTTCCTACAATGGATATCAGGTAATAATGTCCCCATACACAATGTCCCCATCAATAATATCGCCGGAAAAAGCCATTGGCTACATTACATATGGTGGCATTATGTATGGGGACGGGTTGCAGGTATGTTCCCTGCTCCCAAGAGGCTTTGGTGGGGTGTCACCCGCATGTTCAATGTAATAATGTCTCTGGGACATTTTTGCGGGGTCATTATTACATGGAACCATACGATGTTGTCAAATATGTGATGTCACTTTGACTACCCCAGGCATTTTTGGTCAATTGATATTCCTGAATGATATATCGTACTGTATTGACAAATATATGCAAAGACTTGGTTTTCAAGTGGATCAAACCATAGTTATTACAGTGGGGTAAAATGAATGTGGAAAAGGTATAGAGTAGACCTGAGATGGTGCTGAGAGCATGCACTTACATCCCATACATGGGCTTAAATATGTTGATTGTGGTTCTATCTGGTTTCTGCAACCAAACGTTGCACATGTTCTCTTTTGTGATGATTTTCCTGACCTCTTTTTGTTCATTACTCAATGTCTGATCAATGGCAGGGTCCATTGGCCCTTTTGCCAGTGCCTATTCATCCCCCTACTCAGCCACTATCACACCCCACCCTGGAAGGAGTTATAGCCCCAGCATTCCGTCAATCCCCAGCCCTCTCCCAGCCGCACCCCCTGCTGGCTCCTATGTACTCTGGCTGCGTGCCTGCCAATGTTGCCCCCCGCCCCCATCTTTCTTGCCTTTCCAGAGGACCCCTGTGTATGGTGGTTCATCATTGGCCACTGTCACAAGCAACAGGGTCACAAGCTGGGCATTGTGTCAGAATTAACACAGTACCGTTCAGAGTTTAAGTAGTTAGGTTAGGTATGTGTGAGGAATCAACTTCGGGAGCACCGTTGGCCCAAGGATGAATATCGGTTTCTAAACCATCTATCAACCCCACACCTCTAGTACACCAGAAGGGATCTGAACAGATTGGAATACAAGTGAATTATAAGACCTCCTTGTCCAATTTTGGTAACGTGGCCGGAACTGCCAGCTTATCTCTGCAAGGTTGTGGATCGTTGGTTAGTTGCAACACAGCGAAAATACAATTATTATCCAAAGATAAAAGGGACTGTCCAGTCAAGGTTGTATAAAAATATCTA
This sequence comes from Ambystoma mexicanum, assembly GCF_040938575.1. Classification (NCBI taxonomy): domain Eukaryota; kingdom Metazoa; phylum Chordata; class Amphibia; order Caudata; family Ambystomatidae; genus Ambystoma; species Ambystoma mexicanum. Next base: position 830,341,687 of record NC_090939.1, read on the forward strand.
TTTTATTATTACTACAACAGACAGTTGTAGCACACTACAAAATACAACCCACCCATTAAAGGAATACAGAGGACAGACAGTTTCACGACAGTTTCACAAAGGAAAGGGATGCACTCTGGATACTGACAGGAGGGTAGGTGGTAAAGTAATCAGTCTTACTGTTCAATGTTATTTGGTTTCACATCAAAAGGGCAAAGGGTCATAACTGTCTCTAGGGGCCTTCAGAGAAGGACCAGGGGGGAAGAACCACAATGTACCTGGTGCTGTAGAAGTTCTTGGTGCTTGACAGCGTCGAGGCAGTTCCAGGGCATTTTGCAGCCCTTGAAACAGAGTTAGTGGTGGGAGACAGCTGCGGGTACCAGGCGGCAGGCAGTTCAGTTCGGCAATTCGGAGCCAAGAATCGTTGTCTCTTTGCTGGTTGCCGGATCTGCAATGCTGGTCGAGGGGTCTCGGACGGCTCTGGTGACTGCAGCATGACAACAATCAGCGGTGCAGCCGGATGGGGTTCGAGGATTCGACTGTCTGGAAAATGTCCTTAAAAGATGAATGCTCGATGATGCTTTTGTGTCACTCTTCCTAGCTACTTCACAGGACTCGCGTCCTGTCAAGGCAGATGGCCCAAAAGCTCAGGAGAGTGTTTGCAGGCAACTGCCTTGTCCTTAGTTCAGATACTCTCTGGCACTTCCCACCTGGGAATTTTGCTAGCAGAACCTATCAGGGCACACTGTGTGCTGGCTGGATACCGGTTCTGGAGCTGTTGGACGGGTCCTCTGAGTGCGCTATCTCCCTCTGTTCCCTGGGAGATGTTTAGGGGAGGAATCTTGCTTCCCTATTGGAACTCCTGGCCTTCCTTCATTGGCGGAAGATGTAAGGTAGACTGTACCTCCAGCTCGGGTCCAAATGAGTCCTTCTTCTTACTCCTTTCAAAGTCTTCAGATGCTTTGCTAAATTAGGGGTTCAGCCCTCTTTTAAAGCCAAATGGGCCCTAGTGATTGGTGTAGCCTAAGCCCACCTTAATGAACCAATACTGGGTCCACACCAACAAACGTCTGTTATGCATGAGGCCTGGACCAGAGTGCTCTGCAACAGGACAGACAAGGGGGTGACAACATATACCTAAGTCCCACCCATCTCCCTGTCCGTTGTAGATCAAAGTATCTCTCTAGTTAACTGAGCCCTCTGTGACTCATGTTTAAAGCACAGGGTTCCCTTGAAGTTTGTTCTGGGAGCAGACTTCTTGTCTCCCCCAAACCACATACTTCTCCCCTCTGAAAGGGGTCAGCTCTGCAGGGGTTTGCCTACGGTAAATAGTGGACGCAGTCATGCATTTCACTGCTCATTATACAGAGGGGTGGGAACTAGCTTCAAGTTGACACATTGCATACTAAAGGGGTGATAGTCCTGCCTTCCTGTTGTCTGTCCGGAAAAAAATCCCCTCCTCTAGGTCTGCTTCAATTATCTCCCATTAGTATCCACTGCCACCAGCCAGAGAACAAAAGGAATGCAGATCCATGGAGCCTTTGATATTTAAATTAGGCTGTTCATGACTGGAGGAAGGAGTGCCTTACCCCTTCTTGGAATGCTTTGATGTACTCAGGACTGTCACATTCCATCTGAATATGACAGGGGAAGACAGCGCCTGTAGGCTGTGTCTTCCCGGAGTACATGTGACTATGCGTTTGGTGCGGGAAGCAGATGAAATGGGTGCGGAATGGCCACATTCATATTTTGGAGGTTGGTCTCCCATCATTCATTTTTATTGAACAAAAAAATCAAAAAGCCCAGGTGAGAGCACTCTCTCGTGCGGATAGTCAAATTCCTCACGTGCCCCCGAGCCTCAACATGTGAACCACCCCCCTACTGAGGGTCTGGTTCGTCATCAAGGTGAAAGTACTGGCTGAGACCATCTGCATTTCCATGCTGGGAGCCTGGTTTGTGCTGGATGCCCATATTTAATCCCTGTAAGGATATGGCCCAAAACAAAAGCTTAGGGTTCTCCCCTTGCATGGCCATTAACCATCGCTGAGGCCTGTGGTCCGTCTGGATCATAAAGTGAGACCCAAAGATGTAGGGTTTCAGCTTCTTTACGGCCAACATGACCGCATACACCACTTTATCCCAACCAGCTGCTAATGTAGGCACCAGGTTGCTCTACACCTTCAGAGTTCAGCTGCGCTAACACTGCTCCAATCCCAAAATCCCAAGTGTCTGTCAGGATAATGAATTCCTGAGCATAGTCTGGCACTTTCAGAACTGGGGCCCTCCACAATCCATCTTTTAAATCCTGAAATGAAGTTTTACAGGCAGGGGTCCAGGTTACCTCCATTGGTATTGTTTTGTATGTTACATTATCCAGGGGCATGGCAATGGTTCCATACCCGCTGATGAACGACCGGCAGTACCCAGTGAGTCCTAGAAAGGCTCTCACCTGCGTCCCTGTGGTGGGGATGTCCCACTCCTTCAAAGCCTATACCTTTGCTTCAAGAGGTTGTTTCGGTCCTCCACCGACCAGTTGGCCTACGTAAGTCACGGTACCCTGCGCTATCTGGCACTTCATGGCCTTGATAGTCAGACCTGCATTCTGCAGCGCCTGAAGCACTTGTTTCAGGTGGGATACATGATCCTCGCAGGTGTGGCTGAACACAGCAATGCCGTCTAAATAGGTGACACAGATGTTTTCCAGTGAAGACAAAACCTGGTTAACCATCCTCTGAAAAGAGGCAGGGTCATTCTTCAATCTGAAGGGCATCACAGTGAACTGATAATGTCCTTCCGGGATTGAGAATGCCGACCTCTCTTTCACTCCATCCGTCAAGCCGACCTGCCAATACCCCACTGTGAGGTCAAAAGTATTCAGGTTCTTGGCAGCGCCAAGCCTGACAATGAGCTCTTTTGCCTGAGGAATGGGGTGAGCATCTGTCTTCATGACAGAATTGAACCCCCTGTAGTACACACAAAAGTGAACTTCAGCTTTCCCCCTACTGGTCTTTTTAGGGACCAGTATCACTGGGCTAGCCCAGGGGCTGTGGGATGGCTCTATCACTCCAAGGGACAACAGCTAGGAAACTTCCTCATTGATTGTGTCCCTGATCTTATCGGACATCCGGTGAATGCTACTCTTCAACGGCTTACTGTCTCCAGTTTCCACATTATGGGTGCACCAATCTGCTTGACCAGGAGTCAGAGAAAACAGACCGGCAAAATGTCTCAGTAAACGGTGACAGTCTAGCAGTTGCTGTTCTGACAGATCCATTGCAAGGTTGACACCTTCAACTGACCCATCTGTGGCTTCAGTGAGCAGGAGGTCTGGGAGGGGATCAGTCTCCTCCTCATTCTCTCCGTCAGTCACTAACGCCACGACCAAGTCATCGCGGCTATAATGGGGTTTTAGCCGGTTGACGTGAAAGACCCTGCACATCTGTTTAGGTCCTTTCACATCAATGAGATAATTCAGCTCACTAACCTTTTCCAGCACACAGTACAGCCCAGTCCACTTGTCCTGAAGGGCTCTGGGTTTGACAGGCTCCATAATCCACACCCACTGGCCTGGAGAATAGATTGTCACTCTGGCATTTTCATCGTGCCAGTGCTTCATCAGCTCCTGACTAGCCTTTACATTATTTGTTGACTGCTCCATGTACTTTGCCATTCTAGATGGAAGGAAGAGTACATAGTCCACTACATCTCGTGATGGGGATGAGGGTTTGCTTTCCCATCCCTCCATCACTAGACTGAGGGAACCTCGTAGAAGGTGTCCAAACAGAAGCCCAAATGGGCTAAACCCTACTCCGTTCTGTGGCACCTCCCTGTAGGCGAACAGAAGGTATGGCAGGAGAATATCCCATGCTCTTCCAAGCCACCTATCATGCCTTTCAGGGTCTTGTTGAACCGCTCAACAAGCCCGTTGGTTTGTGGATGCAAGGAGGTAGGAAACCGATAGGTAACTCCACACTCTTCCCACATAGCCTTCATATATGCTGATATGAAGTTTGATCCCCTGTCATAAACAACTTCCTTGGGGAATCCAACATGGGAGAATATCCCAATAAGAGCCTTTGCAACCACGGGGGCTCTGATGCTCCTCAGAAGGACAGCCTAAGGGTATCTCGTGGCGTGGTCTACCACCGAGATATATCCATTCCCTGAGCTGGTTTGAGGATCCAAAGGACCCACAATATCCATGCCTATTCTCTCAAAAGGCCGCCCAACCACGGGTAGTGGAATTAAGGGGACCTTTGTGGCAGCAACTAACTTGCCAGAAACTTGACAAGTTGGGCAAGACCTGACAAATTCCTCAACTTTTACATCGAACTGCGGCCAGTAAAATTGCATAGACAACCGGTCTGATGTCTTAGTCACTCCCAAGTGACCCGCTTAAGGTATTTGGTGAGCCAAACCCAAAAGGAACTTTATTTGGCATTGGGCAACCACCAACCTTCTGGTGTCCTAGCCCTTAGAATCCTTTGGCTCACTGCACAGGAGATAATCCTCCCAGTACACTATGAAAAGTTCAGGAGCCACGCCCTTAGCCTGCTCCACGCCTGCTTCTACAGACCACCAGAGTGGGACACTCTTTCTGGACTGTTTAGAAGTCAATCTGATCTCGGCCCCAGGCTGATGCAAACTCATCCAGCTTGGGCAGGCACTTCAGATCTGTGCCCGCCTGGTCCTCTACCTCAGGTTCCTGCACTGCACCAGGCATCTTTGATGTCACAGAGTCCCCTGCTACAAAAGTAGGGTCTTCCATGGCTACTAGCCCCTCTCCTGCAGGAGTAGGTGACTCAGTAGTCTGTGGAACTGGACTCGGGGCTACCGGCCATGCTGATCTTTCCAACACGCCCTCAGGAAACACTCCAGACCCTAAGGCTCTTAGAGCATTCAATCTGGCGATCCCATTGACCCTCGATCATGTAGCCGCTGCGACTATTTCGGGATCAGGAAGGTCGTTATCCAACAGACATGGGACAGGGATGGAGTCTTTCACCGCTACACGGAGCTGGGTCGTTTCACCTCGCCAGGGGCACTTACTCTTACCATCAAACCCACTTACGCACAAATCAGGCCCAGCAATATGCTGGTGATCAGAACACATGAATGGGTCTACCTCTCTTATACCAAAGTCTCAATAGTTTGTTTCTTTGTCACAAAAAAAACACACCTCGCTGGATTGATACACAGTGGATGTATTTAGAGGTGAAGACCTACTGGTCTGTTAGCACACATATGTAAAGAATTGTCCATTTTGGTACAAATAACACATATGCAATATTACAATTTCTGGTAAATTGAGGTAAATATAAACTCAAAACCCAAATAAATGTCATACAGTGAAAGCAATACAAGGCCTACTGTTGTGTGAACAGCAACAGGGGTCAATATGGTGATTACACAAATTACAACAAAACAACACATCGTTCCAACACCTACGCTGGACCACATACCTGCTATTTAAGGTATGTTTCTGCTACTTTATATTAACTACATATGATTCATCACATGAATTTTGGTAACTAGCTATTACCCTCCCCCTGTAGATTTCCTACTACAGATGCCCGCACCACATGAGGTGCCTGCCCTGACAACCAGTACGTGTTCAACCGCAAACAAAATAGGTATGCGTCTGCAACGCAGCCCAAATACAGAACACACTCTGTATGGTCTCATTTAGCATTTAAAACTTATCTACCTTCCTGTGTGTCACCTGTCTCCTTAGGCGCGCACCAGTCCCAAACAACGTCCTGATGACAGTTCAGACCCTTCAACTGTGCTCATCTTCTACCCAGTGAAGGTTAACTCCCCCCCGAACCAGAAACACCTGCATAATAAATGTGTCGACTGTAATATCATACTACTAAGTCTTACAGTAGTATTTGGAACAAATACACTTATGCTACTAACCTTCACTTAACTCAACTGTGATGTTAACAACAGTTTTTTATTATTATGTTTTACTTGTTTGACTGTCCATTATAAGCTAAATGAAGCTCATATGCGATATCTTCGAAGTTGTTTTTCTTGTGTTTTCTTTTGTAAAATAAAATTGAATTTGTTTTTCTAAAACTACTTGTGACCCTCAATAACTAGTTATTAAACACTAGTTCCCTGCTAACCTAGACCTACCTACTATATACGGTTGACCTGGGGTAGCTTCTGACTCTCTTTCTGTTCCTTATGCTAAAACCCCCTTCCTGAGTCAAGCCCCCCTTTAACAAAAAAGAAGCCCCCCCTCGCCCACTCTTTCTACCTAAGGCAAATCATGCAGTCCTGATCATAGCGCTGGGCAATTTTCAAAATTTTATCATTTGCCCAAACCTTCTCTAACATTTTCGTGACTTTCTGGGCACATAGATGCATAGGACCATGGGCCATGATGACCATCATCATTACATAAGCGTCAGGGAGTAGCCATTTCCCTTCAACTATGTCCACCCAACACCTGTCATCATCAAGTTTCCCCAAGCCTTCAGCCCACCTCTTGGATTCTTCTAACGTGGCATCATCTTGGATATGCTGTACAGGCCCAACACCCTCGTCCATTGCATAGGCATTTTCAGTCTCCCTTGAAACATATATCTCCGTAAATAGATCGGTAGCAGTTTGTCTAGCTATCTGATCAGCGAAAGCATTCCCTTTTCCTATGTCATCTGTAATCTTTCGATGTGCTGCACATTTCATGACGGCTAACTGAGTAGGGAGCGCAAGCGCTGAGAGCAGTTGTACTATTAGGGAGCCATGTTGGATTTTGGTGCCATGTGAAGTTAAGAACCCTCTCTCTGACCAAAGTCTCCCAAAGTTGTGAACTCCCCAAAGGCATACTGACTATCAGTATATAAGTGTACTGTAAGCCCTTCGGAAAGTTCCCAAGCTCGGGTCAATACTATAATCTCTGCGGCCTGCGCAGAGTTATGCGTGATTCTCTTGGTTTCCACAACTGTGCTTAATGTGGTGATTGCATAAGCAGCTGTGGATGTACCATCCGGAAGTTTGAAGCAGGAGCCATCACAAAACAGCTCTCCTTGCGGATTATTCAGAGGAGTCTCCTTCAAATCAATTCTACCCTTTGTTTCTTGTTCGGTAGTATACAGACAGTCATGTGACTCTTCATTGCTGCAAGCAATACCTTGCGGGAAAGGTAGGAGTTCAGCCGGATTAAGAACACAACACCTCTTAATTTGGATGTGAGGAGCAAACAAGATCAATTCATATCTCGTCAACCGTGCAGAAGTGAGGTGTAGCGTTTGGGTTTGGTTCAGTAGAACATCTGCAGAGTGAGGCACCATCAGGGTTAGATCATGGCCTAGGACCATTCCCTCACTCTGTTTTACAGACGCAGCAGCGACAGCTCGCAAAAATCTTGGCAAAGCGCATGCTACAGGATCAAGGGCGGAAGAAAAGTAACCGCACAGTCTATTCTTCCCTCCATGTTCCTGCATTAATACAGCCAAAGCACATCCATCACATACATGCATAAACAACACAAAGGCCTTTTCATAGTTTGGTGTGCCCAAAACTGGTACAGAGCATAATGCAGTCTTAAGCAAGTCAAACGATTGCTGGTGTTCCGCATTCCACAGCAATGGCGAAGAAATGCCCTTCTTTGTCAAAGCCAACATCGGTTTGATCACTAATGAAAAATTTGGGATCCACAACCTACAGTAAGAAGCCATACCTATCAAGGCTCTAACTTCCTTCTGTGTATTTGGGACAGACATGTCAGAAATGTGTTTTATTTTTTCAGGTGTCAATCTTCTTCCCTCCTTTGACAGGAGATAGCCTAAATAGGCGACCTCCTGGCAACAATATTGAAACTTTTTAAGCAAAGCTTTGTGAACATGTTTAGCTAGATGTATCAGCAACAACACAGTGCCCTCCTTACAGGCGCTCTCAGAATCAGCAGCTAAAAGCAAGTCATCAACATTCTGAAGCAATGTACAAGTAGAGGGCAGTTCAAGGGTATCAAGCTGTTCTTTCAAAGCCCTACTGTAGATGCTAGGACTCTCTGTGTAACCTTAAGGTGCACGAGTAAATGTGAAGGAGCGTCCCCCTAAGGTGAACGCAAACAAGTATCTACTATCCTTGTGTATAGGAATACTAAAGAAAGCATTCTTCAGGTCCACTAAAGTAAGTAGCTGTAGCTGGAATCATTGTCAATATTGTTGTCACATCAGGCACAATTGGAAATTGTGGAGCGACAACTTTATTAATGGCACGTAGATCAATTATGAAACGGATGGAATTGCATTATGCCTTTCTTGTACACGGGTAAAATCGGACTATTGCACAAACTTCCTGAAATTTCCTCAATCACCCCGCGATGCACAAAATCGGAAACAATGCATTTCAAAGCTCGCTCGCCCTCAACTGAAATCTTATACTGGCGAATGCGTGGCAGCTCAATTCCATGTTTCAAGACGATCTTAACAGGCTCAATCTGTAAAACACCGACATCATTGTTGTCAACTGCCCATAAGCACTCTGGTACATCAATGAATTCTGGCGGCAAAGATCTGGTTAAGAATTGAGAGACAGAAAGTTGCTGTGGTGAAATCGTCAAGCGCACTCCATCAGATGAACAATAAATTACTGCATTTAATTCTTTCAACAGGTTCAAACCCAGCAAATTGTCTCCACAATTCGAAGTCAAAAGGAATGGACAGTGGTCCGTAAAGGGACCCAGAGAAATAGGTACCGACGAAGAAACTAGAAATACAACTGGTGTGCCAGAAAACCCTACAGAAACATTGGTTTGCCCTGACAGTGGAGTGTTTGGAACCCATGAATGATCAATGGAACACTTCTGTGCTCCAGTATCTATCAAAAACTGATGTTTCCTATCTCCCACCACCATTCCAACATGGGGACCTTTCTGATTGACGGGAATAGGTGTAGGTTCCAAACCCTGCTTCGGGCAATCCTAACGAAACAGAATATCATCAAAAGGAAGCTCTTCCGATACATATGTAGCAGAAGGATGATCAAATATGTTCCTAGTATCCACACTTGGAGTCTGATTATCCTGTGAGAAAGGTTGCTGAGGATCCTGTGCAAACTGACCTCTACCAGGGCCCCCACACCCAGGCGACCTCTGGATCGTCTACCCATATTCCCAAATGTGTTATTCGACCTCTGTCGAAGGACGGGGCATTGTGCACGCCAATGACCCTCTTGTCGACAATAGGCACACTGGTTAATGTTCACAGGACCCAAGGGCACATTCCCTTGTGGAACAGACTGACCTCTAATCTGCGAACTAGCCCCTCTGGGGCCTCTAACAATTTGCTGTAATAGTACTTTAGTCTTTAAATCACTTTTTCGCTTCATGACTCTATCTTTTTCATTATTGACACGATTCTCATAGTACTGAGCCATGTGCAGTACTTCTGATTGGGACTTCGCCTGCCAGGCGCTCTCATAAGACATCATTTGTGACTGGATGTCAGGCAGCAATCTAAGCACAAATTTGTTCACAAATAATCTTTTCCCAGACTCTGTGCCTAAGTCTTGTCCGCTGAAATCCGAGAATACCTGTTCGAACCGATTAAAGAACTCGGTAGCACCCTCAGACTTCCCTTGGACACAGGCCGTAAACTTCTCCCAAATAATTCTTTTCTCAGGAATTATGGTTTTCAATTTTGTAATAATTCTATCAGGCAAAGTTAGTATCACCTGGAGCGGTCTTTCACCAGCTGGCCTTTCTCCATCGAATCTAGTTATATTCACCCATGTATCGCCCATTCCTGGTACGTCATCTATAGTCCTAACTTGTTTCCACAAATCTACGGGTAGGAGTACAGGAATTAACAAATCAATATCACCTAGAGTGAATACTAAAGACTGCAAGACGGACTCTATTTCTTTATAGAATCTTGTTGGATTTTTCCTAATATCAGGAATAGATTGTCTAATAGTATTCACTTCCTGTCTTGAGAACGGGACATGAAAAAACTGCGATACATAATGTGCAGGAATGTTCACAGCGACTATATTTGCTGCAGGATCAGCCGCAATCTCAACCTTCGGGACAAATGTCGGAGGAACCTCTCTCATAGGCAACTGAGAAGTAGGCAACTCCGAAAGCTTACTAAGCAACAGAGCCAAGTCGAGCGCTTAAGCAGTCGAAGAAGTGTCAAGTGAAAAAGCTCTCTTATAAATACTCAATAACTCTGTGGGACAACTAATTTTTCTCTTTACACAATCATCCTGCAGGTACTCTATCATTACCTGTATCACTTTCCTCTGCATTTCTGGCGTATACTGACTATATGTGTCATATACTTCAACTGGAGCTATCGACATATCTGAAATACATCTAAGCGTGGAACCGTTTCTGTACATACATACTTTCCCCCTCGTCATCCTCATTCTGTAACCTTTCCAACTCCTTTCTATACTCAAATAACCTCTGGGCATGCTCATTTACTTTCTCCACAGTGTCTCTTGAAAACGCTAAAGTGTTTAGATCCCTTAACCCTTGCGGGAGATCTGTATTATTTAATTTGCCCCACATTACACATAAATGAATCCCTAAACCTTCAATAAAAACATTTTTCTCAGGAAAATTATCGATATTAAAAAGTGTGGCAAAAACATTATCTTGATCATCTCTCTCCATACAATGCTTAGCCCATGCAATCAAATCCAGTTTCTTCTCTGGTGGTACAGTATTGTGAGTAACAACCCTTGACCCTGCACCCTGATCGACAACAAGCGGCACAGGACCACTTGGAAGAGGGGGAGCAGGCAAATTCAATGGAGGTACTGTTACTGGTGCAATAGGAAGGGGTGGAGGAATAGGTGGAGGAACAGTAACTGGAGGAAGAGGAACATTAGGAGGAGCAGGAACAACAGGAACAACAGCAGGTAGAGCAGGAATAGCAGCAGGAAGAGGCAAAGCAGCTGGAAGAGGAACATACGGAGGTGGCGCAGAGGCACCAGGCCTTTGTTCATTTAACAATTTCTATATGAATTCGTCAGAAACATGAAGGTCTTTAGAAGGATAGATTTTCCGAATTCCAAGTGACAAAGCCCTATCCATATTGCTAGTCGACTCAGAATGTTTATCTTGGTCATACAATAATGCTTTTTCGGCGTTCGTTTTATGACGGCGCACATGTTTTTTTCTACTGTTGAGTTGCTGCAATGCTTCTTTTTTCCAATTCTGCAAAACATCGAATACTGCAGGTCTAGCCTTTTTCTTTAATAGAATTGACTCTAAATACTCAATACGAGGGATTTCAAAACTACCATTGATTGGCCACTGAAGTTCGGAGGCATGCCTGGTTTGTCTGTGCCAAATATCATTAAACACTATACTTCCAATGCCATGCTTACAGTACATAGTACACGCCGGCAACCCCTCCTCTGGGGCCAGACGGCTAAATTTCAAAGGTTGTCTATCGCTGAGGAATAACGCCCTGAAGCAGGTAGACAATTTCCCAGGCATATCAAATTATTGGTGTTACCTGGTCAATAATTGTGTCTGCAGATACAATATGCCAATATCAAATTATCAGGATTTTTAAGAATCGGGTCATGACTCACCTGATCAGTCCTAAGGAGGTCCGATCGGATTACAAAGAATCTTACCTAACTAATCTTACCTCGTGTTTGATGATTTCGGCAAATCTGCCCGCCTCGATAAGTGGACCCTCGTCAAGATGCCGTCTCGGACCACAAGCTAATCGTCCAGGGATCGGGTCGTGCAGCGCTGCTGAGGTGTTGCATCTCGTTCAGAGGGGGGCCCTTTTCGTCACACCGTCCGATCCCGGTCCGATAGCGAGGGTCAACCTTCGATAATCCGGCATCAATCTTGAGGATCCGTATTCGGGCGCCAACTGTGAAAACAAAATCAAAATATCGAGGCTGAGTACGCCAAAAGGAAATACACCGAACACGGGTTACAAAGCAACATACAAAGAACTTTATTTTATACTGAACAGTTTTCCAAGAAAAGTAACAGATAGCTATCGGCCCTCAGTACAACACAATGAACTCCAGCATGGTTCAGTGTATTCAGTGAGAGACGCTAAACATTAGAATTCGTTGCTCTTTTATACCATCTGCGAACAAGATGTCCAACCCTACTTCGGGTTAATATTCCTCTAACACATTACTGATCTAGGGTTCATGCCGAGTTTGCATAACCACATGCAACTAGTTTGCCTTTAATACATACGTCAACAAGCCTACACAGCAACTGTGTATTCTAGGATTTCTCATACAGGTCTTCTCAAACATCAATACAATGTAGTTAAACAAGTGTTCTTAGTTCAGTATTTGGATACATTGGGCCTCATTAAACGGATGGCGGTAAGGGTTTACCGGTACCGGTATTTTACCGGTACCGGTAAATCCTTACCGCCTTACTACGAGGTCCCTTTGCGGGTTGGGGAATTTAACGCCTGCTTTTTGCAGGCGTTAAAAACCAACCCGCAAAGGGACCAGTGGAGCTAATTACGGTACCGCAATTTGCGGTACCGTAATTAGCGCCTTCCCCATTCCCATAGAGCCCCATGGGGCAAAAATGGGAATGGGGAAGGGCAATGGTGGAAGGGGGAATTACCGCCCCGCCAACCTTGGAATAGGGCGGTAATTCCCCTTTCCACCAAGGCGGTGCCGGTATTTTACCGACATGAACCATGGCGCTAAAAGCGCCATGGTTCACTGCCATCCGTGTAATGAGGCCCATTGTTCTTAACATATGCTCACGGATTAGTTTCATTGCCGCGAGTAATCCTTTACACACAGGCCAACGAAGGACAAAGTCTCAGTTCACAACCCCAACAAGTGGCCTGCAGGCAAGTTACATATTAATTACACACAGAGGTCAAGACGGCCATGTTGTATTTCGGAATTACATCGTCCACCATTTTAACTCACAGGGTGACTTTGCAGAGAGAACCTAAAATGGCGGATTGACCTAAAATGGCGGCTTACATTGATTCTAAGGTCAGGACCTTGCAACAAGGATTTCTTCTCAAGTGGCTTATAAGTAGCTTGGCATAGGCCAATATACATATATTCGTTGCAATAGGAGGCACGATATAATTTCTTGTTTTAAAAGGAGGGCAAAACTAGGTGGTGCACGGTTGTCATGGCAACTGTCCGCGGCATGTGTAGTCTTTCTTCTAATATGCAGTGCGTTATGTTACATGTCACTCCTAAACATAGGGTCACAGTACTAAGTGTACACATGGAGGGAGGGCCATATGAATGTGGCGGACTCGTGTATGAGAGCAACACATTGTGCAACATCATAGATCTGGTTCACCGGAGGAGTAGATCCTCTCTAAGGAAAGAAGAATGTCCCAAACTTGAATGGGACTCCTGAAAATCAGGTCACTGTAGTGAGTGTACAGAAAGCGGGGAGAGGTCATATAGGTGAGGCAGGCTCATGTATGAGAGCAATAAATTGTGCAACATCAAATAACTGATTCACCGTAAGGGTAGATCATCTCTAAGGCAAAAAGGTGGTCCCAAAATAAAGGTCCATCTCATGGTGGTGATGGAGCTAATGTAGGTCCTATGGAAGGAAATACATGGAATAGATAATGGAGCTAGTTGGACCATGGGATGGGGAAGAAGACAGACAGTGTGGTGCAAAAGTCGAATGAACAGCATCCTATTCTTGGTTATCTGCCAAAACAAATGTATATAACATTGTGTTTCATGTATGTCTTTGTCACATAAAGCTTTTCCACTCTACTGCCACATTTAGGCCCTCTTTCACCGTGTTCAATCTATGGACCCATCTCTGTTCTAGTTGTACAAGGGTCTTGTTGATGTCCCCTCCCCTTGCAGTGGGTTTCAATTTCTGTAACACCAACCACCTCAAATCTGTGTCCATGTGTTTTTTTAGGGTGAAATGTTCAACCAGGGGTTTATCTGGTACCTTGTTGCGGATGCACGATCGGTGTTCAGAGAACCTCATCTTCACAGATCTGATAGTTTTGCCCATCTAGAGTAAACCACATGGGCACTGAATTAGGTATATCACCAATTTTGAATTGCAATTGGTGTGTTCTAGTAGCTTCCAATTGATATTTTTGTGTTTAAAAACTTTTGTCTGTATGGTAAGATCGCAGGCTACGCAATGTCCACACATAAAATGTCCCTGTACAGGGGGCAGATTCCAAAGTGTGTTGGTAGGTGTTGATGGTTCTTGAAAAGTGTGGACTACGGACATTTGCACCACACTGTCTGTCTTCTTCCCCATCCCATGGTCCAACTAGCTCCATTATCTATCCTGTGTATTTCCTTCCATAGGCTTCATCACCACCCTGAGATGGACCTGTATTTTGGGACCATATTTTTGCCTTAGAGATGATCTACCCTTCCGGTGACTCAGTTATATGATGTTGCACAATTTATTGCTCTCATACATGAGTCTGCCTCACCTATATGCCCCCCATTTCTGTACACTCAGTACAGTGACCTGATTTTCAGGAGTCCCATTCAAGTTTGGGACGTTCTTCTTTCCTTAGAGAGGATCTACTCCTCCAGTGAATCAGATCTATGATGTTGCACAATGTGTTGCTCTCATACACGAGTCTGCCACATTCACATGGCCCTCCCTCCATTTCTACACTTAGTACTGTGACCCAATGTTTAGGAGTGATATCTACATAATGCACTGCATATTATAAGGAAGACTGCACGTGCCACGGACGGTTGCCATGACAATCGTGCACCACCTAGTTTTGCCCTCCTTATAATTTTTCTGTGGTCATCGGTGTATCGGAGTATTATCTGTGTGAATTAATGCCAAATTGAGACGCACTGTGTCCCCTTTTGACATCATTTTGCATCGGTCGCACTAGCGGTACAACCAAGATGGCCACCGCTTATATACAACAGTAGCCATAGCAACCATTCCATGCTTGGTCATTGTGTGGGCGAACTCGAACTACGCGCAGGTAAGCGGTTGCACTCCGTGCATATGCAGAATTAAATCTCGCACTTTGAGATGTCGGCTTCCCCTATAATAAGCACTCTTATGCTTTATGCCCTACCTCCCCACAGACATCCTCAGAGATACGGCATATGAGGACCCCACCACCTGAGGGCTTTCACCACCGAATAGATCGCTTATAGTGGCATCAGAGCTGCGGTTTCTTCCGTGATTCACACTTTTCTATTCAGGTAATTAATATACTTGTTGCGGTCCGTTCTGCTCATTTCCAGGAACACCACCCATACGGACCACATACAGTCATGTAATAGAATGTTCCCTGTGTTTTTTCTGACCCTTTAGGCATAACAAGCACAGTGAGGGCCACCGAGACGCCGGCAATTTGGTGCCACACAGCACGACTATCCTTACTTGCGATGCTTGGTTTGGATACTTGCACCCCGAACCCATCCCCGCCATTTTGAAAGACACTGTAATTTCAACAGGTAAATCATTTGTCTGAGTTATGGCACATAAGCAGTAGTGTTACCCCCCTCGGGGAGTATTCACTACATTTTTTTGATTCATATCTGACACCTGTTCTTACCACACAGGTTGTCTTTCTTCTGAATAAAGAAGATAGAGAGACCATCCCAATCATAAGGGGTTTACTCTCCAGTTCAAATATGTGCGGACGCCATCCAGTTGTTCCTAGCACGGTAAGAAAGTAATTCAGAGACAATTAAGTCATTAACTTTTCCTTGACCTCACGCATACTTGGGATTTCAGTAGTGACACTCGCCTATCTAATTCTTTTTCTAGGTTGAAGCACACATACAGAGCAGTCCTTTTTTTCCGTCCTGATGAAGGCCCGTTCAAGATTGGCTGGCACAACAGCCATGTAGGGCCGAAACACAATTGTGTAGACAATTCTTGCAATCACCAGTACAGTGCCTAATTGTGAACACTGTTTGCATTTGTCCATGTTTGTTTTGTTGTAATTTGTGTAATCACCATATTGACCACTGTTGTGGTTCACACAACAGTAGGCTTTTTATTGCTTTCCCTGTATGACATTTATTTGGGTTTTGAGTTTATATTTACAGGCATTTTTAATATTGCATATGTGTTATGTGTACCAAAATGGACAATTCTTGAATTATGTGTGCTAATATACCAGTAGGTCTTCACCTCTAAATACATCCACTGTGTATCAATCCAGCAAGGTGTGTCTTCTTTTGTGACAAAGAAACAAACTATTGAGACTTTGATATAAGAGAGGCAGACCCATTTGTTTGTTCTGATTACTAGTTATCCCTCCTGGGCAACATGGGTTCTCAACCAGGAGCCCTTATATATTTCAGCCATATACTGGCCTGGCTGTACCCACTGCCGGGTGACAATGGTGACGCTAGCCGTGGTGTCTCGGACCTCAGGAGTTTTGTTCCAATGATGTACATGTGCTCTAGATAGAATTGAGTATTATTGGAAAATGGGGTCTCTTCTGGAGATCCAGTACCGTTACCACTCAGTGTAACCAATCCACATTCGGCCACTCCCTGGCCTAATGGGAAATCCTCCTCTGAGAGACCCACACTAATTATGGCCTCTTCCATGAGTCCAACATTCACTATGGCTTGTGAATGGACTCATCCCCCAACATAGATCCCAAATTTGGAATAAATTGATACACCGCAGTAGGGAATGAGACCAGGAGATAGATTGCAAGTTGAACAAAGTTTTGTATCAGATTAAAGATTCACGCAGAGAACTCTGCTGCCTTGAGAGCGTTCTGCCAAACATTACACGAGCAGCACATTATAAGACTGAAACGCGTCACTGCTGACGCTTTGATATAGGTACATAATGCTTGAATGTCATAGGCTAGACGTGCAGATACATTATAAATACATAGGAGAAAGTTGCACCAGATTGGCCCGAGGCTTGGGGGTTCGTCGAGCAGCACCCGGGTCAGCTGGGCTCATCTCCGTTAGGTGAAGGTCAGACACACACGATGAAACATAGCTAACTAATCTATGTTAGCAAAACAGGAACTGAAGACACGCAACAAATAACAATTAAAAAATATGGACAGTCATGGGAATGCTATTGAGTTCATTCTGTTAGATATTTGATCGATTTTGCCCTTTGAACCTTAGGGACTGTAAACCCTGTTGCCCGGGCCCAGGTGCCCACCTTGGGAGTTTTGATCTGTTTGATGCGTCATGATATAAGCCGACATGTGTTAAGTTTACCAGTAAAATACAACGGTAGGGGAATAGATCTGGGGTGTTTGGTTAGCCTGTTCATTAAATGGGGTTCAGATGTGTATCTGCACCCAGAGAGGTTGGGGGACTGTGGCTTCTCAAGGTGGGGGTCGAGTGACCATAGACAGGTTTGTGGAGACGGATGGGCATGCAGGCGATGGATCTGCTCCGGTCACACACAGGGCAGTGAGCTCAGAGGAAGAGAAAGAATACGGTATCTGTTTGCAACAATTTGCGCCTTGGCTTCCATGAGAAAAGAGCGTGTGTGGTGCAGACAAAGGAGGAGGTGGTGTGGGTGGCTGGGCTGGCTGTGCGCGCAGCACTGGAAAGTGGGAGAGATGGCTTTTGGAAATCCTTGTGCGGCCTAGTAAAAAGATGGAGTTTGGGGTGGTATAAAATGGAGTCTCTATGTGTCATCCAATGGCTCCTGTCCTCTGTCTTCAGGGGACAAAATGTGGGGACATATCCCGCAATTGGATGAGCATAAGCTTAATTCCATACAGAATGTACAGGGTGGTCGAAAGGACCCTTCCTCCCTTACATTCCCCCTTTCATTACTCCTAAAGTAACAAATACTCCTTATTAGTACGTCTACGCTCTTCTGCCTCCATCACTGCTTCTTCCCATGCTGGAGTCCCCTTTATTGGCATCCATGCCCTGCACATGGACCTTAAACTTTGACCCCTTCTTACATATTCCTCAGGCGTGCAGTTCATGTAGATGCACCCACCATCCCCAGCCAGATCAACCCACACCTCTTTATACCACTCCAATTCCTGGGGTTCTTTGATAGTTGTGTGCCACAAGTTATCCATTCTATCCCCTCTATTATGCACTGCTGTCATGCAGTATTTGGGCTTGTGGGTATCACCTGTTTGTACTTGTACATCCCTCACATCATGAGGCATTTTTGTTGGATTACCCACTGTCACCATCATCATTGCACTACTAGGCATAGAGTTTGCACAGCATCGAACCCCTACCTGGCACACACAAAGAATTAGTAGCAGGAAAACGATGATGGGGACCATCAGTTTCATTGCAGTCCCGAACCATGCTGGAACCCAGTCAAAAACGGCACCGAACCAGTCACTAGGCTCGATGACGCCTTCTTTTTTCATCCTTTCTCCGAGGTCGTGTACCGCAGCAATCACGTGTGATAGTGTCCCTTTATCAACGTCTGCAGAGGTACGAATGTGCAACATGCGCTCCCAATTTTTCAGCAAACACTGCCTTCCATTGCTATGAGCAGGTCCAAGACGTAGCGGTTCTGCATGGTCATCAACCGCAGGACTCTAAGTTCTACTTTGATGACGTTGAACCCCTCTTCAGTGTCATTGGCCAACTGAATCAACTCCCACCTCACAATCTGCAACTATTTAGCGTTTGCATCAGCCTGGATGCTTGGAATGAGTGACGCGGAAAATGGCTCTGCTGTGTTGAACAACTTGAACTGGTCCGGTATTTGTGCTAAGGGAGCCGAGGAGTCTTTGGAGATGTAGTTTGATGCTCTCTTTTTACGCAATACTCTGTCTTGCAGCTTGTCCTCTGACAACACATCATACATGTGGGGTTCTTCTGTTGTTTACTGGGGTGCCGAGGATCGTCTGGTGGGGACCCTCTCCCCCTGGACATTGCTCTCCGGAATTACCATTAGGGCCGAATGCAGCGTAGCCAGGGCAAAAGTACCTCTCCATGATTGCGGGGGGGTACAAGTACGCCTGTTTGCCACATACCCAATAAGTGTCCATAAATGCAGCTGTTCCTTTTCGCATATCGGGGAGGACAGGTGTTTGGTTGCAGCATTTGTTTGAACACATGGGCACTTTCCCTTCTTTGTGAAAACAAAGTTCGTATTCCATTTCGCGTTGGATCTTGATTGGCTTCTCGCGAACTGTTACCCATGTTAGCTTAGCAATGTGCTGAGACCATGTTTGAGTGCAGGTTCTTTCTACCCAATGACATTTTTCTTCTGACAGTCCTTGCAATGCTTCTGCTTTGCACATCACTGTTGCTTCTTGCTATTTGTTTTCTGCAAACATTGTCCCTTTGATGATGAAAAAAGGTTCCTTGATGCAAATTACTCCTTGAACCTTACTGTGGCTGGTCTTCTCGTTCTGAGGTAGTTGTAACATTACTGTGTGTGCCTGGAAGGTATTTCAAATTTTACAAAGTGCAAGATAAACGAGACACTGGGCATCCTCTATGAGCATTTCTGGTGGCATTAGAAACTTAGGTGTCCCTGATGCATGAGGTATCAAGGAAAACACGAAGCAACTTTAATTTGTTGTATTTTTGCCCATGGTGCTCATGTCAGAGTACCATTTATTAGACTGATCTAGGTGGCGGGATCTTCTACTGCATCCAACCCTAAGCCATGGTATGAATCATATCTGTTTCATTTTGTTTCCCTTTTCCTTCTGTTAGTCCCCCCTAGGCCATGCCATGTCTGTACAACTAAATTACAGATTGGGAAAATACCTATATTCAACTTTTCGTTCTGTTCATAATTTTGTTGCCAATACTGTGCGTTTGGAGGGGTATTTGGCGGGGTTGCTTGGTACATAATGTGCATAGGCTCAAAATTCGAGGTAGGATAAAAGGTTGTCTGAGAGTGAGTATGTGGCAGCACTGAAACATTGTATTCACTGCAAACATAAATTATATTTTCACTAACATTCATTGGTGTGGATCCCAGCTGAGATTCTTTCATTGTACAGTTTTGCTACAAGGAGGTAAGATTTGCAGAGGTGTTATGGGCCCATATTAGTTTTGCCCCATCCCAAATTAGCTAAGTTCCTTCTTGCACAAGTTTTCCCCCACACCCCCCCTTCTTTATATCCCCAACAATAAAAGAAAATATCCAATACAATCCTAAGCATAGTAATAGTGTTGCAAAGACTGCAATCATATGAGTAAGCCCTAGTGGCGCTAACGTTGTCCCTATTGCTATCTAACTCTGTTGTGGTCCCCTTCAGGGCCCTTCTCTCTGCCATTGTTGTACCTACCGGGTGGAATACAATGCGTTAAGTGCACTTTCAGTTATACTAAAAACATATCATTTCACTTTGTCAGTTTACTTTTTAAAGGAGGAGAGGGCGAGAGGAGAGGGAGAGAGATACAGACTATAAGTCACTCATTGTATTTACTATATATATATATATTTATATATATATACATACATGTAGGCTTTGTTCTTGTACTTATTTTTACTCTTTTTGTTTCTCTTCTCTCCCCTATACTCTGTGATTCTCACTATACCCTTAGGGCACTGCCATTTCTCGCTCACTGTGTTCCCTTTCTTCCTGTATTATGCTGTCATGTGCCTTCCTAACATCAGAAAGGTGGATCTAATATTTCAGGCCCTTTACTTTCACCACCTATGGTGTGCAATATATTACATCATAAGGGCCATGAAATCTTGGAGAGTTCCACCTTCTCACAAAGCTGCGTACGTACACCAACTACCCTGGCATTAATTGACCTGCTGGGCTTTGGTAGCTACTGTAGTGGTATCTGTTTCATTGTCTTCTGTGAAGGGCGGGCCATTTGTTATTTTATGCTCCGCACAGCTTGTGTGACTTGTGTCAGATAGTCTTTGAATTCCTCACCTAATATTGTTGCTGTTTTGTGTGCATCAGACATTCTTCTTGTTGGTGACAGGGAGTTTGCATGCACCTTCCTGTCACTATCTCCTGTGGGGACAAGTGGTGGTCCTTGCTGGGTTGTGTACACAATTGGAACAATGCCAAAGGTAGACAATAAACCCCATTTTTCTTGAGAGTATGACAAAACTTGGAGAGTCTGCTTTTAAGGAGGACGTTGATCTTCTCGACAATCCCGTTTGCTTGCAGATTATAAATCAAGCACATTTTGTGTGTAATCCCTAGCAGGGTCGTTACCTCCTTGAATAGGTCAATGACAAAATGTGTCCCGTTGTCAGAGCATATGACAACACTTCTCTCACTAAGAATTTGGCTGCGCATTTCACATCTGGGTGTGCACACGGACCTGTTTCTACCCACCGCGCAAATGGGCAGACCACCACTATTAAGTATCGTGCTCCATTACACCTTTCTCCCATGTCTGCATAATCAATGTGCAGCTCACGGAAAGGTCTGATGGGGCGGGGCAGTGTTTCTCGTATAGTTCGGAGGGTCATCCCTGAATTGTATGTTTGACATGTGACACATTTGATGGTCAATTTCAGTAAATGCTCATGGAGGTTTGGAACAAACCAATCCTCTTGGATGTCTGCAGCTATATGTTGTTTAGTGACATGGGCAGCGTAGTGCAATTGTTGGAACGCTATTTGTAGCAGCTCTACGGGCATTACTACTTTCCCTGTTGCTTCCTGCCTCCATAAGAGATCTGTTTACGATAGTGTGCAACCTCTTTTTAACCATAAGTCTTGTTCTGTGGGGGGAGCTCTCTTTTGTAATTCTATTAATTGAGTTATCGGTGGGGTATTGTATCCTTCATCTTTTTTCTGTTACTGTATTAGCTTTTTGCACACACTCTGTAGGCAATGGTTTTGAAAAATAAGCAGCTTTTTTGGCGACACCGTCTGCTGTCATGTTTCCCAGTGATATTTAGTTACGGTTGTTTGTATGGGCCTGTCATTTCACTAAAGCCACCACTGACGGTTCTGCCAGAGCTTTTATGAGGTCATTGAAAAGCTTGGCATGCTGCACGGGGGATCCATCTGCTCTCCTGAATCCCTGTCTCCTCCACCTTGACAGCCCAGCATGCACTGTAGTGGTTGCATATGCTGAGTCAGAATAAATGGTAACTGCACATCCTTTTTCTGCATGCAATGCTTCAATCAGTGCTGCTAGTTCTGCAGCTTGTGCTGAATAATACTCCAGTAATCGTTTTTGTACAATGATCTCATATTCCCCTTCCTCTAGTCTCACTACTGCTGCATCCTCATGTTTTTCTCCTGTCTCTGGACAAATAGATGCTGACCCAACTACGAAGTACACTTCCCCCTGGTCTAGGGCATTCTGACTTGCTTTGGAAATGTCATCTCCTTCCCCCTCATATGTGGCACAATCATGATTTTGCATGTCTTCTAATGTGCATGGCTGAGAGAGAAATGTAGCAGGGTTTACAATTTTGCAACGTACTATGTGAATGTTTGGGCTGGAGAGTATTATTTTGTAGGCTGTTGCTCTTTGTATGGTAAGGGTAGATATAGATTGTTCAAGAATGGCAAACAAGGAGTGTTCAACGAATAATTTGACAGAGCATCCCATTACTATGGTTGCACTTTTCTCAATTGCAAAGGTGGCCGCTGTGAGCGCCTGTTCGCACATGAAGTGTCCTTGCATTACTGAGTCGAGGGTACCACAGTAGTAAGCCAAGGGTTTGTGGCCAAGAGATGTCTTTTGTGTTAATTCTGCAGTCATGAGCATCCCATTGCAATGTGAAAACAGGTACAATTCCCGTTCATAGTCTGATGTTGCAAAATGGGAGCTGTATAAATCAGTTCCTTTAGCATTGTGAAGGCTGTGTGCATGTCAGGTTTTATCTTTGCGGGCTTCTTTTAGTACCTGTAGCAAGGGACGTGTGTACAATGCATAGTCCAGTATCCAGGCTCTGCAGTAAATGCAGAGACATTTTTGTATTTCTTTCACTGTGTGTGGTTTTGCTGCTGCGTGCACTGTTGCTGCTCTGTATGGGATTATCCTCTTACCATCTTTAGTACAGCACCTCTGTTAGGCATTATAGTAGCTTTCCTTTATCTACCTTATATCAATTGTGTGCTAACAAATTCAGCAGTATTATTGAGTCTTTCCTGCACTGTTCCTCATTCTCACTGCAAATTAGGAGGTCATCTACGTATTGTATCACTGTACTCTTGACATCAATATTGCTGAGATCTTTGTGCAATATTCTGTTAAAGATGCTTAGGCTTTCACAGTACCCCTGGGGCAATTTGCAATGCTCATACCTCTTACCCCCAGGGTGAATGCATTCAGATATTGGGAGCCGGGATCAAGTGATATAGAGAAAAAAGCATTTTACAAGTCCACCAAGTGTGTGGCTTTCTTTGGCATACTACATAAAATGTAGGTGGGGTTAGGGACAAGGGTGAACTCCTTTTGAATGATGTCATTAAGTGGGCAGAGGTCCTGCACCATGCACCCCCCCCCCTTCACTTTTTTAATCCGATAAATTGCGGTATTGCAAGGTGAGTTTGAGGGTACAATGATACCTTGCTGTAATAGTGTGTGTATTGTTTCTTTTATTCCTTCCTCTGCTTCCCTTGACAGGGGGTACTGTTCTACCAGGGTAGCACGGTGCCGGGCTTCAGTTTAATTTTCACAGGTGTTGCTTCTCGCAATAGCCCCACATCATGGGGGTTAGTTGTCCATAGGTTAGCGGGTACCTGCTGCATTTCTTTATCAGCAAAGGATGGCAGTGCACTGACAATGGCCATGAGGGGGTTGATCACTTGCGTGTTTTGTACCATTATATCACATAGCATGCATATTTCCATTATTATCTCCCCATCATTGTCATCATCCACGAAGAGCTCCTCATCTGTCAGGTCTATGAACAGTACTGTTCGCCACTCACACCTGTGCGTGTCCAGTCCTATTGCCACAATACGTTTCGCTGAAACCTTTACTCCCTGTAGATCCAATGAGAGGATGGTGCCTGGCAATATTTCAGGGGCAGCTACTGGGTGAAAAACAAAGTCAGAAGGTACCCTCCATTCTTTTCACGTTAGTTCAGGTACTGCTTTTTCCAAAACTTGCATCCCATACACAAACATGTCTGCATTAATGGGCACCCCCTCTTACTGCTACTTTGTTTGTTATGGTGTTAATCAACAGCATTGCCCAGAGGGGGCATATTCCTGGGGTGGAGAATACCATTCCCCTTTCAGTAAGTGAGATTGTCATGTTGAGCTTACTGAGGAGATCCCTTCCCAGTGGATTGACTGGTGAGCTTTCATGATACAATACGGGGGCTTGCACCGTCTTTCCCCCACCTTTATGTCCAAATCTTTAGTGTATGGAACCGTGACTACAGCCCCAGAGAATCTCTGCGTTTCCAAATGTTTTCCCAACAGCGAAAAATTGGCTTCACATAGGCACGATTTCTCCGCTCCTGAGTCCACCATGAAGATGAACTGTTTGTCACCTATCTGTGCCCCACCAGTGGTTCCTCGTCTGGACGTAAGGTAGTTGATAGGATTGGACACGCAAGTACTCTCTGTGGGTTGTCCTAGTCTGGGTGGGTGTTGTCTCCCAGGAAGGAAAATATGCTCTCTCCTACTAGGGGTGTTCATCGGAATGGCACAATCGCGCATCTGCTGTGGTGGCAAAAGGGTTACCTTGTGTCTCTCCCATTGCATTTTGGCATGTTAATCGTGTTTACACCCCTTGTGGTGGTGCTCTGGGCCCTTGTGTGAATCTGTTGTCATGCTGTTCTTTCTGTCCATTACCTCCCATGGGTAACCCATAGGTACTGCCTTGGTGGGGGTGGCCACCCATTGCTGTCCATTGTCATATCTTTGTGGGTTCTGATAATAAGCCATAGGACGAATATGACATTCCCTAGCAAAATGACCCCACCTCCACATGACCAACACGCTCCTTGTCCTCCTCCTCTAGGTCCTTGTCCTCTGTAACCCCCCATTGTCCCCAGTACCCACCTCTTACTCTCCAAGGCCTTCCATGCCACTGGGGCCCTCCATACTGTTCTTCTCCATCCCATTGCTCTTGCCCGTTGGCTGTTCATGTGGCTGCTATCCTGGCCTGTAATGATATCTACCCCTCCTTTCCTTCTCCCTGTCGTCCTGAGGGCGGTGCAGCTGTTACAGCCACGACCTTCAGTAACTTGCTATGTACAAGTTTGGCCTCGTCTGCCAATCTTTTTTGTGCTTTTTCTTTTTCCCTTTCTTTGATCCTCCTGCAGTTGTGCAATATGATGCTTTGTATTTCTGGCCAACTTTTGTCTTCTACCCCGGCAATTCTATCAATGGCCTTCTGTACCTCCTTTGGGAGCCCTCTCTTGATGATGAAGTAAAAGAGAGAGGTGGACTGGTCCCAGGCCGTGCCCGTCTCCGCCCTCCACATATCCTGCACCCGAAGAATGAATTGCGCCGGATCTACCCCTTCCCCCTTGGTGCATTGCATTACTGAGTGTAAATCAGGGTTGTTGGGGTGCATCCCACACCTGTGCTCTTATGTTATTAAAAGACGATCCTTCATGCCTATCATTACCCACGGTTACTCCCGGGAACCCCGCCTTCACCCACACTCCGTCAGCTTGGTCACCCATACTAGAAGGCTTTTGATGTCTCCTATGGCCAGTGGGACCCCTGCTGTGTTTTTCTCAAAAGCATATATCCATTTCCCTGCGCCCCCAGAGAGTGGGAGGAGCGCCTTCAGCAAATTGTTTTTATCCATGAACACCCAAGCACATAATGAGGCCTTCCTGCCCCTTGTGAATGAGGGGCATCTGCAAATTGGTCTTCCCCCTGATTTTACTTACCTTCACTCCTTTTCTCTTTACTAATGCCATTCTTCCTAAAATATTTTAGAGCCTTCCCTGCCACACTTCCTCCTCCCCTCCCGCCTGTGGTGTTTGCCACTTCACTTGTGGGCCCCCTCCTCACACTCGTCAATATTGCTCCTACATTCTTCTTCTCTGTCAGATGTCACGCTGTCGTACCCTACCCTAAACTTACCTGGTCACCTTCACGTTCTACTCATACTGTCTTAATCGGGGTGCTGTCTACACGGAAGAGGAAGTCCCCAGACTTTCATTCATCCTCAGGTATCACAGAGGATTTTTTTAACGGGGGGGCAATTGTGACTGCCCACTCCCTGTCAAAGAGAGTGTATTTTCACACAGTGTCCTAAGTCGGGATAATTCTGCTTGAGTACTGGTCCCTAGCACTCCTAAATCCTGTGTTGTGGGTCTTACGGGATTTGGGGGTATGCCTGTTGAACCATATGGACCCTTGGGATTGTAGTTGGTAAGGGGATCTGCTGCCAAGGGAGTTAGTGCACTTGGCTGAGGAAGAAATAATGGGTCACAATATCCTTCAGCAGGCTTTGTCAGTAATGGGTATAACCTTTTTGGTTCCCCTCCCTCCTTGTTCTTTTGTTCCGACTCTGCCTTGGTCGCCATCACAATGTTCACTCCCTTTTCCTTACCTGCTGGACTGTGACACTTTTCCCAGTCAGGGAGGTCCACAAGTGGACATTCAGGATTTCATTAATTGCAAGCCAAAATATGTTGTATATGTGGCAATTTGTGTATGTAAGAAATTGTAAATTGGAAGTACCATCAGGAAATTAAGAACACATAATCGAGAACACATGCACAGCCTAAGGAACCAAGATCCACAAGTACCGTTGGCGAATCATTAGCAATTGAACAATCAGTTGGAATACAAAATGCAAATGCAATGTATTGGACTGTTAAAAGCTAACATTGGAAACAGAGGAGGAGGTTGCATACTATTATTACGCCAACTTAAATCCGGAATGATTTGCACATTTTGGAGCACAAACATTGGCTTAAACTCGCATCATGTAATGAATGTGTTTCTTTAAACTATATAATGGTTAAATTGGGACTACTATATAGAGTAGCTTGACTGACATGGTAGACATACTGATATCTATATTTGAGACAGAAATGTGTTTTATTCAAATTCATTATTGCCTGAGGAGTCACATGACTTAGTGCCTGGAACAGGTTGGATACGTTTAATACAACCAAACATTTATTATAATTTTGGTTGGACATGGTTATCCAGATTTTGAGTGACTAAAGTTATGATGGACCAGTGAAGAAAAATATAATTCATTATCATTAAAAGTGTTATATGGAGCAAATATTTGAAACTGTTAAGTATGATCCCTAATAATTGAACCTGAGGATATGATAGATACGTGATCACAAGATTATTTTGGATTAAGTATGTCTGTATATTATGGTGGTTGATAATACAGATACGGAAGAGCAATCCCCAAAACACCAGGTACATTATTGAAATAAAATTCAAATAATTCAATGATGGACTTAGTTAATCACAGACTGACACCATTTACTGCTCAGAATGTCAAACAATCCAGGATGCGTCTTAATTGGAGATTACACAACATTATTTTTAGATATTTTCACCCGAATCAAATCAAAACACACATTCAGACAAACATCATTATTATATCGGATAGTTATGACTGGAATATTGTAGAACAACTGAAATCATTACCGTGCACACCTGGCTTCAATGTTTATTTATATTTAGGGGAAGGGAAGTGATATCACGCGTTATGTACGTGTGACGTCACTCTGCAGATTTAAACTGGTAAAACAAAATGGCAGTCACGAGAATAGGTATCGCGGCGCGCCGTGCAAGACAAATTACACCCTAACAAGGGTAGTTTTGAAATGTTGAATTTTTTTAATGTTTAGACCAATTGATTGGCTAGTAAGTCTATACTGGAATTGTTAGCTGGAATTGAGTGCCAGGTAGAATGGTTCATTGTAATGGGGTCAGATGTTTGATTTTAGGTAATCAATTAATCAGAGGATGATATTATGAGAAGAAATTAATTTGACATTAATGAGATGGGGTAAGCTAAATTGGAGAAGAGTGGAATTAGACAAAATATATGATAATTATACAGAGTAGCCAATAGGATAGGATATACATGTTATAAAAGCACACATTGGAATGGGAAACCAAACTGATTAGTACTGACAGGACAACTTTATTTTCAATACACAGAACTGAATGGCCATATTTTCCATTGAAAGTCATTGGTGACGTAAAACCTATCATCTATTATGAATAAGACATATGTGGCCTCATTGCGGGTCGGGCGGTCCATAATCACCAGTGGCGGTAAACCGGTCTGACCTGGCGGACGTGGAAACACCAGCACCATCACAAGATGGTGCCGGTGTTTCCACTTCCCCATTCCCATTGAGTCCTATAGGTCTCAATGGGAATGGGGATTAACACCATTCCGCCTCCGTGACTCCCGGGACACCGGGGCTGTAATGCCCTGGTAATTCCGGGAGTCACGGAGGCGGAATGGTAATACGAGTCCGGCGGTAACCAGGTGGTTTTACCGCCGCGGTTACCGCCAGACTCGTAATGAGGCCCATGGTGTTTTGGAGTTATAAAACAGTAAATAGGACACTATCTTTTTGATTCCAGCTCAATAACACTGACTAAACTGACATGTCTAATTAACTATAGGCTAATCAATAGGCTAATCAATTGAAATTCTAGGTGAGTTATAATCAATGGTAGAGCACAATAGATAGGGAATAACCTCAACTGGCTTATAAATTTGACAGACACTAATCAGAGGTGACATTATACTAATCAGGCACAGACACACTGTGGTGATAATAACCCAATACATGTCATAATAGGTGTGATGGTGGCTGCTCTTGCTCTAATGCATGAAGCATTAAAGAGGTCCTTATACACTAAGTTGTGAACTGACACTAAAGGGGGTTTCAAGTTCAAAGGAATGTAAGATTATAATAATTGAAACTAGCTAACATGTATTGTTTTCTCTGTTTTTCTCCATTTTGTGTCTTTTTTGGTTTTTACTATTACAATATGGAGATGTACAATTGATCTGTGATTATTGTAATACTATGTTTAAAGACCTAGGGGTCGAAACACGTGCCAACTCCATTTCTGAGGGCACGATTTTAAGGGCATGACAGTGTAAAATGGCAAAATAATTTGGGGAATATATTAGTGGCGTGCAATACAAAAATCAGAAATGCATATTCCTGCATTTGAGTATCACAATGGTCGAGAAGTTAGCTCTGGCACTCATTCTGATAGCAGATTTCTTTTATGTCTGTTTTTCCCTGCACCTCATTTGCACTCTCAAATTCTGACGGGCTGGAACAAGGAAGTGCATACAATCACAAAATGAACTTGTAAAATTAGTAGTATCATAGACATTGCTTCTGTTTTGGTGCCTTAATCTGTTTTGCGTGGGAAGTGCTGTCTAGGACAAGCACATGTACTAATGTATGTGCTGGTGACCATGTAGAGAGGCTGTTAATACCAAACTAGTGGAAAAGCCTGTGTACACAGGCTAATGTGTGTAAAGGAAGAAATTTTCAGAGTGTAAATATTTTATGTGGTGTATTTTAATGTCATTTATGTTAATAGAAAACAAATGTTTTTGTAAAGGATCTTGCTTCTTTTTTACGTGGAGGAGTAGTAACCTGAAACAAAATCTCACAGAATCTGTTCAAAGTTCAACATAGTACATATGAGAAATTGTTGTATCTGCTCCTCATTGTCTTGGATTCTACTTATGGGATTTGGACTCAAATATATAATGTTGCGGGATGTCAGAGTAATGCAGTTTATGTGCAGCATGATTCAAAGTAGATATTAGATCATAACATAAAGTAAATTGAAGTCAAATAAAGTTTAAAATGTACATGACCAATAGCATTGGTATAATAATACATATCAAGAAATATTACAATGAATAATGACATAATACATAAGTACATTGAAAAAAAGTAATTTATTTTGTTAGAGAAATAGTACTTAAAGGAATTTCTGTTTAGATGTTTTTTTAAATGTATATATTTTCTAAGTTTATGCAACTTGCAGCATGCTGTTAAAGTGGTATCCCTGTTTTGGGCCTTTTCTGCAGCTAATTGTAGGTTATCATTGTTGAAATACACATTTTGTTCGCCTGGAAGATGAACCTGAAGTCTTATTGTTGTATGCGTAAGGCAACAGCTCCCTCTAGCGGTGATATTAGGCAAAGTGGGCAGGCCGTCTTCACATAAGCATACATCTGGCTTTTTACTGTATAGTAGGATAAGGATCAGGTATGGGGAAGGCTTTGCTAAAGTAAGGTTTAAGCACATCTATTCTTTCATTTTCTCCAGTCAACTTTGACTGCATTATTAATTATGTCACTTGGTTAAACACATCTTTTGTCAGAAAATCACTTTAACAGTTAAAATGTTAATGATTTGCAGTACACATGAACTGCTGATGTAAAGAATGGTAAACCAATATCTAAGAGTATTCATGAGAGCAGCCGTATCACTTTGCATTATAAAATCACACTCTACCAGCACAAGAATGCCATAGACCTGCACACATTTTGACTCCAGCTATTCCTGTGCTGACCTGTCCTAAAAGTGGTAGCTAAGGAAGCACAGCTCTTGTTACCAAAAGCAAAGATGGAATAGTGAAGGCCCCTTTACAAAGTGCAAAATGCTAAGGTGTACTCCTTTAGCATTACATTACAATATGCTGAAAACAGCAAAACAAAGGTGCTTCATATTATCATTCCCGTTGCACTAAAGTAAGCTTTTTGCAGATCTTTAGCCTCTATCAGAAATCCATCATGGTTGCCTGTGTCCAACAATTGCTGAAATCTATGTTCTCCTACCAGATCAGAATACCTAAATGCCAGCAAGGACGACTCATCCTTTCCTCACTCTGAGGTTCATAATCTTGAGTAAATTACTTAACTTTTGTAATAGTAGCACCTATGGTTCTACAAAACAGCATACCTGCAGCAGACCGTGCAGATTATAAAAGTTAAAATACTATAAGTATGGTGGAGTTTAAACACTCTGAAACCCCAAATGTGTGTTCGAAAAGGTTTATACATACCAATATATAAATAACAACCCAATGAAGAGTATAATGTGTTAGTAGAGAGAGTTGGCTACGTAGCCAAGTTGGAGTAAGTGAAACCAAATTGTTGAGGCCCAAATCCCAGCTCTGCTAGCGGATGATGCTGTGATCCTGGGAAGATCATATTCTCCTCACATGTCAGGGGCAGTGGTAAATCACATACATTGCACGTGCTTGACTTGAGGCGTCCAACCTGCCATCCAAATGGCCACCTCCCAATATGTGACACATATTTCTCATGTCCCCATTCAAGCCAAGTGCAATGAGACATGATTCAAGTTTCTATAAACTTTACGGAAATAATCACAATTTTAGGATTATTTGAAAATGACCAAGCAACAAAGACAAGCCCACATGCTCACAAAATATGTCATCAAGTATTTTTGAGGATTAGTTCCAAAACTATGTGAAATCATTTTTGCCACTCCTCCTAGAAATCATAATAAATTATGTAATCATTTACATATTTGTGTAACAAATTATGTTAGTCTTAGCAGTGCACAGTGGTGGGGCAAGTTTTGGTTGCTTAGCTTACCATAACTTGTGAATTTTGGGGGTTTTCGGTTTTACTTGTAATCATAGTATGGATAGGTTGTTATTAGTGCAAGTAGCTGTAATGTTCCTGAAACAAAGGTTTTTGTACTGACGTTGCTAGCTTGTTCTTAGGGCAACTGAAGCATAATGTCCCTTCACCAACGTGTTTGCACTGAAGGTGATAGGTTTTTAGTAGACCACTGTAACCAGACCCTTCCTTTAGCATAGTTTTTTCAGTAAAGGGTATAGGTTTGTATTAGTACAACTTAACCATAACGTCCCTTTAACAATGTTTTCTGTTAGTGAATTTCATTGGTTTTTAGTAGGGCACTGTAACCGGAACGTTGCTTTAGCATAGTGTTTTCTGTAAAGATGATATCTGTTTGGTACTGCAATGGAACCATAATGTCCCATTAACAACAGTTTGTCACTGGTTCTTTGGCTGCCCTCATGATGAACGTGTGGAAAGGCCAAATTGTCTGGTGTATGCATCCATTTGCGCTACCCCTTTCTTTTTTCTAATAGTTTTGGTGTATCTTAGCAATTACAGATGTACATGGTAAGTGTTGGTGAGTGTTTGAGTGGTTTCTTTTTTTGTCTTAACATTGCATGGTGAATCTGTGCCGCACAGTACTGGCTGAGATGACTGTAGGTGAGCAATATGGACGTTTCCTAACGAGACTGCACCTGGCCGGCGTATGTGCAAGCACACTGCAAGTATCCGTAGAACTCCATTAGTGGCCGCATTTCCGTATCTTCTAATGCACTTTTAAATAGTTGTGGGAGCGGACGTGTATCCATTGCACAGCTATACCCATGCGTAGGGGATCCTCTGTGTGCTGGTAACACCTCCCCTATCGCCAGCCCTACGGATTCATACGGCAGGCTACTGCATTTCAAGTACTCCTGCCCACTACGTCGGTGGCTCTACAAACCTACCAATGTATCGCTGCAGCATGCCTGGCTGTATGAGGCCCACTGGTAAACAAGGAACACCTGCAGTGTGATGTGGGCGTGTTAAATGTTGCAACCTGCTGTGAAACGTAATATTCCTATGTGTGAAGTACGCCATTGGAACATGTCGTAGAAAGGCACAAATACACTTCTTCGCAATGTACTGCGCTTTCTCCATTTGTGGACCAAATGAAAAATAACGCAGCCCCATCGGTGTCATGGGTGCCGGGGAGTCGGGATATCGCCGATGACAGATGTGGAAGCTGTGAGCACTGAAGGGAATTTTGTTGTCATTCGAAAGTGGCCAGGCGGCAATTCACGGCAGCTCTTCCTGGTTGACCTGTATGAAGGGTGATGGTGCTGCAGGCATTGGGATTTTCAGGCTGGCTGAGAATTAGGATCCGGGTTGATTGGGCTCCATAGAGAAATTGTAAAAGGCATAAATACAGACAAAATAAATACATAAGGAGTACCTCATGTTGAAGTCTGTCAGATACACCTTGATGTTACGGAATGTACTTAGGATGACATGTATATGTGAAGCTGGGTTTATACGACCAGGATTTTAAGAGTTTGTTTCTGGACAAACATATTTGTTTTTCTTCCTGGCATTGTGGAATAGGGGACCAAATTGATGTTTTAGGAAGAGTTGGGGTCTGAAATTAGTGGTCCGGGCTCTTGGTTTATAAATGTTAATGGGTTGGCTTTATTATATATGGACATTGCAGGATTAATTATCTCATGGAATGTTAATGGACTCACTAATGTGGTGAAACGGTCCAGAATACTGTCTCATCTACGTTCAAACTCATGTGACATTGCTTTCCTCCAAGAAACACATTTGGAGGATCCTGAAGCTGAAAAATTGAAGAGGTGATGGGTTGGGGATAGCTTCTTCTCTACTCATTCATCCATCAGAAGAGGTGTTTCAATACTCATAAGGAAAAATGTGCCTTTATCAGTCATTACAAGCAGAGGAGATAAAGAGGGCAGAGTAATATGTGTATTGGTGAAAATTCAAGGTGTGGACATTCTCCTGTGCAATATATATACACCGAATTTAGATGATCCCAGGTTCTTTCATGAGGTGGCTCAGTTGCTTCAAAGTTTCCACATAGACTCTATTATAATAGGAGGTGATTTCAATCAGGTGATGGACTCAGCATTGGACCGATCAAATAGGGGTTGTACCAGAACTCCAAACAAATGCAGAAGATCCTTGGAGAGTTTAATAAGGGAATTCAACTTGGCTGACGTCTGGCGATTGGAGCACCCATCAGACAGGGATTATAGCTTGCATCCTCAGTGTCATGATACGTATTCTCGGATTGATTTCTTCTTGACCTCTGGACAGGTGACTTCAAGTTGTTATGATACAGTTATTGGACTCATTGCCTTGTTGGATCATGCACCTGTGTCTTTATGACTGTCCTTACAGCACTCCTTGGTTAAATCCTCGAGATGGAGAATTAACTCTATTATTCTAAAGAATGACCAGATCAGGACTGAGGTGGTAGAATACATTGATAGCTTCATCCAGATCAATAAAACTGAGGATGTCCGAGTCTCGACTGTTTGGGAGGCGCTGAAATGCTTTGTTCGTGGAGTGTTGATTTGAAAGACTGGGAAAGAGAGGAAGTTAAGAACAATGGAGATCCAGAGACTTTCTTCTGAAGCAAAGCGCCTAGATGTTCTATTTGCGGCAAGCAAGGATGAAACAACAAAATATGCATTGCGAAATGCTAAGTATGAACTGAACAAACTAATTTCCAGCCAGGTCGAACATGCCCTATTTAGGCAAAAAGTTAATTACTTTGAGCATGGTGAGAAAGCAGGGAGACTACTGGTGCATAGGGTGAAGATAGCTGAAAGCGATCGCTTTATTACTGCAATCAGAGACTTGGATAATGTATTGGAGACGCAACAGAGAGGTATTAACAATTTATTCCAAGGCTTTTATGAAAAACACTATGACTCTGAATTGGCCTGTGAGCATCTGGAAATTGAGAGTTTCCTTGACTCGCATATTTCTTCTCGTCTGACAACTGATGAGGCGGGTAGCCTTGAAGGAATGGTGTAAGTGGATGATATTCGACTGGCGATTTCGAAACTGACTGTGGGAAACTCGTCTGGCATTGATGGACTACTTAATGACTTTTATAAGGCCCTCCCCGATTCTGCGCTACAGCTTTTGTGTGAAGTTTTCAATGATGCCTTTGAGTCTGGTTCACTGCCAGATACCATGAGACATGCATTGATTACAGTGTTAAAAAAAAGGACAGATCTGATACCAGGTGTGAGAATTATCGACTGTCTGATAAACTGTGACTGCAAAATACTGGCTAAGAATCCTGGCTGTTCAACTGGAAAAGGTCATTCCGATTCTGATACACGAGAACCAAGTAGGTTTTGTCTCTGGTAGAGCGGTGGCTAACAACATGAGGTGCCTGCTGTTGACCATTGAGAAGGGCCGTAATCAGCCTGTTGCCAATGCGGTCATCTCGCTAGATGCTGAAAAGGCATTTGATCATGTGAGTGAGACTTTTTGTTCACATGCCTGAGGAAAATGAACTTTGGGCGAGATTTCCAACGCTGGGTTAAGCTATTGTACAACAACCCTTCTGCAAGTGTGTTGACGAATGGACTTATTTCAGATTCTTTTGAACTTCATCGTGGTACAAGACAAGGCTGCCCGCTATCGCCTCTCCTGTTCATTTTGTCTATGGAGCCACTTGCGGTATGCTTACGAGCGGACATGAACCATCAACCTATAATTGGGAATTACCAGAATAATTTGATTTGGTTATATGCAGACGATTTATTGATTGCCCTTCAAGACCCTGCTATTGGTATTTCCTACCTGATCCGAGATATTCATTCTTTCTCTGCAATATCAGTATATAAGATTAATTGGAGTAAATCCGAGATCTTACCAATCAATAACTTGTGTATACAGCATGCATGTGCTCAATTTCATTTTCATTGGTGTACCGAAAAGTTGAAATATCTTGGCGTATGGATTGGTGCAGATATTGTGAAATTGCCAACCTTGAACTTTACATGGCTCCTCCCGGTTGTCAAGTCAGATTTGGAAAGGTGGAGTCTTTTGAAGTTGTGAACCTGGGGAAGAATTAACTGTATAAAAATGAACCTGGCGCCTCGGATAAATTACATCTTAAGCATGCTCCCTATTAAGATACCATTTTTAAAGAGGTCAATAGAATTATACAAAACTTTCTTTGGGATGGAAAGCCTCCAAGGCTCGCAATTTGGAAACTTCAACTCCCATTAAATTTGAGGGGGTGAATTAACCTAATTTTCTATATTACCATCTATCATTCTCCACTCGTCACTTGTGCAGAGTTGCTGGGTGTGCCCATGAACAGTCTGAACGATCTGATCTCACGTCGTGGGAGTGTGCTGCGATTTCCCAGCTAGACCCTAGAGCCCTGTTAACTACTAAGAGATGCAAATTGAAAAAGGCCAGTGCACTCACTTCATTCTTGCAAGACTGCTGGTGTGAGCTTTCGAATCGAATGAGTAGTGATCCCTACTTGCACCCGGATGCCTCCCTATGGAACAACCCAGCATTGAAATACCAGGGTAAGACCCTCTTTTGGGCAGAATGGTTTATGGCTGGTATAAAATACTTTAAGGATTTGTTTGAGGAAGGCAGGTGGATCCCATACGCCCAACTTGGCCAGAAATATGACATGGCAGGCTGCTCATATACTGAATATAGGAAACTGAAACTTATTATTTCAGCCTGTGTTGAGGTGCCGCAACTGAATGTTCAGAGTACCGCTTGCGCAGCTCTACTGGTATGCTCCAGTGCAGTGTTCCTGCATCTACCATGTACGGGATCATAAAGGCTAATCGAAAAAGAGATCTAGGACTACCAGCAATTTGAACAGAGGAATTAGGGGAAGATGTTGGCTTGAGATGTTGGCGGAGATGCTGTGGAAACACTCGACTGGTGAGCTTGGATTGGGGCCTCAGAGCGTCTCAAACAAAACTACTATTTAGGGCCTATTGGACACCGGAGAAGTTGTTTAGGAGGGGGCTTTTGGACAACAATCTCTCCTGGAAGTGTAAATGTTCAAGTGGTTCCCTTGGTCACTTGATTTGGTCCTGTCTCAAAACAATGCAGTTCTGGGAAAGGGTTTGTGAAAGATTAAGCTTATTCTTAAACATTGCTGTTCCCATGAATGCTTCACTATTAATTCTAGGCGATGTTTCTTTGCTGGAGGAAATTGACTTTGGTAAGATAATTTGATTGCTGCATGCATGCAGGGTTGCTAAAAGGTTAATACTGAGGTCCTGGAAGTCAAGTAATTCATTTAATATTGATGATTGGTGAAAGAGCTTCTTACTGTTTTAACGTATGAAAGAGCCATTTACAAACACAAGGATGAACTTGACAAATTTTAGAACATTTGGAGCTGTTTTCTTGATGTCTATGGTTAATTCTGAACTTTACCCCGGGGACACTGCATCCCTAATGTTGAATATTATTGTTATGTAAAAATACTTGTAGTTTTATGCTATAGACTTGTACTATTCCTAAGTCTGTTGCATGGTTTATTGCGAATGTACTTTTCAGTACTTGATTCCGGTGTTTCCTTTTTTCCTTTCTTCCTTTTCTTCTTCTTTTCTCCCTTTCTTTCTCCTCTATTCCTTCTCTTATATATAGTGTTTAGATATAGTTAATGATGGATTGTTTAGTATGCTTTGACTTTAATTGACTATGTGCATGATTAATGGGTTACTGATGGTCATGTTTTCTTTGTTCTTATTAGTTGTTATGACAATAAAAACATGTAATCAGAGAAGGTTATGCAGGAGATCAGAAACAGACACATGACCTGGGCAAGTGCCTCCTTCATCGCAACTCGTGTACTGAAACTTGTGTAACATGCTGTGCAATTTTCCCTCCACAATGAAGAACAATAATGTCGGCATGATTGCGTGTCACCAAAGTGTCACACAGTCAAACCAAAATCAGTCACTTCATTGTAGGTACTCTATAGCACTACACATCCACATGATAGATTCTAAAATGAGCAGCCACTGCACACTCTTTTACCATTCACTTTCAATCAATGTATATCGAACGCCCCAAAACCTGTACGCTGTGGCTCATGAAATACACAGCCATAACCGCACCCTCTGCATTTCTGTCAACAAATACACTGTGTACCACAGTCTGTGCATACACACCACACCCAGAAACCTTGTTGACCAATCCCGTAGCCTCTACAGGCCCATTTCTAGGGCCGTCATCTGCAAAAGGGGCGTATCTAACAAGTGCTACCCTGCAATTATCGCAATATTTGCTGACTTTTCATGCTCTGCACGCGCAGGTGGGGGGGGAATAACTTTCAACAAGGGTAGGGGACGTCGCTAGTTGTGGTGGCTCTGAAAAGAGCATTTTCTTTTATTTTTTTAAAGGTGCTTCCATAGAAACACCTTTTTTTGCAGTTTCTATAAGTATTTTTGTGTTTTGTACGTCAGCTCACATTCTTAAAATAGGGTCTTCAGTGCAGCCTGTAGATTGTGAAACAAAATGTCATTGCCACTGGCCGACAAAGACATGCCATTTCCTTTGAAAAGTTTTATATATCGAGTACCAATGTTCTCATTCTCACAGGAGAACATCCCAGCAGCACTCAAGAAGTCACACATGCTTCTGTTGATGAGACCCCTTCCGACCTCTGGTTGGTGACAGGAATCATTGGAATATTCCCATACTATTCTCAGTGTTATACATGAGAAAAGCACCTTGGCAGTGGGAAAAATGCGCTGCACTGCTGACGGTGCACACGGGAATAAGGCATGGAACCCAAAAAGAAGGCTCCAAAGTGCACGACCACAACATGTACAGTTATGGAAGTGGCCATGTGTCGACATTCTACAAGCACTCCACTGAAACAGCACGCTTCGACAATACGCCACAAAGCCTCCACTCCCTCCAAACCGAAATTGCCACAAAAGCCTTCTTGGGGGGCATACATGAACAGATCTTCCACAAAGGCATCACCCACAACGAAAACTGTGCTTCTTGCCATGTTTGCCTACCGCACTACACAAAGTAATACAAAAATAATATTTCTGCCCTTGCCTGTGACGCACACCGTGATTAGACAATCCCCACAGTCCCATTTCCATTGGCCAGCAAGGTAAGGAGCGCAGAATGTGGCACATGCCTTTCCCCAAGTACCACGAGGGCTGCTCCCCAGTGAAGCAGGAGGAGTCCTTCTTCCTATTCCTGCCCTTTCCTGTGAGGCACCACACCCTGAGCACCTGATTGGACATTCACCATAGTCCCATTTCCTTTGGCCAGCATGTTGACAAGCGCATAATATGGCACATGCCCTTCCCCAAGTACTGCAAGGTCCGTGCCCTAGTGAAGCAGGAGGAGTCCTTCTACCTATTGGTGCCCTTGCCTGTGACGCACACCCTGAGCACCTGATTGGGCAATGCCCACAGTCCTATTTCCATTGGCCAGCATGGTGAGAAGTGCAGAATGTGGCACGTAGAATTTCCCCAAGTACCGCGAGGGCCATGCCCCACTAAAGCAGGAAGACTCCTTTGTTCCCTGTTCACTATTACTTGTCCATCACTACCTCATCGGGGACTGTTAAATAGTCTTACATGCATCCACCAATGGCATTCAATACGTTAGCATCGTACACTGCCACTTCTGTACAACACTTCATATCTACAGTTGCATATTAAGCCTCCATGTGGCATGTCATTGTAAAGCATGTCCAGTAGAAAGTTCAGCAAAATAATGCAAAATGTGTGCATC
Source organism: Ambystoma mexicanum (assembly GCF_040938575.1). NCBI lineage: Eukaryota > Metazoa > Chordata > Amphibia > Caudata > Ambystomatidae > Ambystoma > Ambystoma mexicanum. The sequence continues at coordinate 830,380,830 of NC_090939.1, forward strand.
ACCATTCATCCACGTGAGCACCCATCTCCACAAACTGAAGGTATGAATATTATTTCTGTAAAATGTGTGCAACTCCGTTATAAGTATCTGTGCGCATGGCATGTGCCACTGAGCGTCCATTACGTTCATAAAAATGTTACTGTTTTTTCTCCCATCCACTGCCATGAAGTGACACATCAATTGCATATGCTTGCAACGTTTCCATTTACCTATACCACCCATTGTTATATCGCAACAGGAACTCTCCTCTTTCCTTCCAACAATAGCACACATTTTTTTCACCACTAATCAATGTCTTACATAAATTGTAAAAATGTGGCTTCAAAACCAGCACTGAATGTATAATAGCAACTTAAAGCAGTCCGAAAACCTCACTGTCTTCACAGATGTGGTTCTCTGTAGGCTGCACTATTGCAACAGCCTCGGTCGAAATTTGCCTCCTCCTACTCTACACCCTCTGCAACTCATCCAAGAGAGGACTGTGCAGCTTGTCATTGGCCTCAAGCCCAGGGATGGTATCTCTCTGGGACTGAAATGCCTCCACTGACTCCCATTACCTGCGAGCAATAAGATGAAAACCCTCTTCATAATGCACAAGGCCTTCTGGGACTTGGGGCTTCAATACCTGCAACTGTCACTTCGAAAATATGGGCGTGCTCGAGCTCTTACCCCATCTGCCTCCAACTCCCTCAGGGTCACTCGCTTCTGCAAGCAACTGCTTGGTGGTAGATCTCTTTCTTTGGCTGGGGCCTTCCTCTGCAATAGCCTCCCTGTCTCCCTGAAACTTGAGGGGAACCATCGCCGGTTCCGGAAGCAACTGAAAATCTTTCTCTTTGCCTCTGATTTTGATCCTCCTCTCCCCTGCTGACTTACTGCCTGAAACTAATTCTACACTGGTTACCTAGCTACCCTCTGATGTCGGGCCAGGTCCACCCACCCCCCTGCCAGTTGCACCCCTGCACTGCCTTTCTGGCAAACCCCCCAAGTGGGGACTGTTTGCTGTAGCCCTAACAGTTCCACCACCTCCAGATGTATGCACTTATCCTTGCATTTGCCACCATCGGGCCGTATGTTCACTTCTTGTCAGGTTTTCTTCTTCCCATGTCCTGCACTTTTGCCTCCACTCCCCATGCACTTGGGTGATCTGAGTGTCAACTGACCTAGTAGGTTTGTTGTCTCTGTCCCCCCTCTGTTCCCCCTCCATTGCCTCGTTGCACCTTGCACAGCTAGTGTATAGGTGCACTGTAAATGGCATATCATACAATTTGCCATCATATCATATCATATACCCACATTGCATTCATTACAACAGTATTCCTGCCCTTACCTTGCACACTTCCACCATAGGCTTCTGCACCTCTTTTTACAAAGGGACCTTCTCCCACCCTTTTTCTTACACACCACAACCACAACATTTATTGAGTAATGCCTTAGTCTCCACAGTTCCATTTCCATGGCTACCATTCTGCAAATAGCTGGATGTGGCACATGTGTAATTCTGAAACTACAGCAGAATCCACTGAGTTTTAGTGCTAGGGTGGGGGAGGGTGGAGGAGGGGGTGTTGGGCATTTAATACTGTGTCTGAAAAGATGTGTTTTTAGTTTTCTTTTTTTTGTCCTGTTTTTGGTATGTACGTGCTTGCATACAATTTTGTTTTATCTCTTAGGATGTGTTTCTGTTTTCTTCTCCTCCTGACATTTTTACCGACTGAAGATGAATGCTTCTCTTACATTTCGACAGGATTCTCTGCAAAGCTTCGTGCATATCGACAAAGAAAACAGCATTGTCAATGGAGGTCAACAAATTGCCATTTCCTTGAAACCGCTGCAAATCTCGCTAGTTAATGCTGTCATAGTCGGTGCAGAACATCCCAGCCCTGTACATGAAGTCACACATACATCTGTTTATGAAACACCTCCCAACCTATGGCTATGGACAAATTACACCGGCATGGTCCCGTGTTCCTCTTGGTGGTATGGCTGAGAAAATAAACTTGGCAGTGGGAAAAATCTGCATCACTTCTGTCATCAACATCTTGAGGTGATGGAGCAAACGTGAGCACGACATGTACCCCAAATGTAGGCCTCCACAATGCACGATGACTACATCAACAGATCAACAGTACCGACAGAGGCCACACATGTACAATGGAGAACCAAGGCACTGAAACCCCACTCATAGACTGTGCCCGAAAAAGGCTCCACTCCTTCCAACTGAAAGTTAGCAGCAAAGCCTCTTTCCACGGCATACCTGTGCAAATCTTGCACAAAGGTATCACCCACAATGAGCAGTGTGCGTCTCTTCTTCTCTACCAACCTCACTGCATCGACTTTTGGGGAATGATATCACCACCCCTTCCTGTTAACCACACCCTCGACACCTGAATGGGTAAATCGCACAGTTCCATTTCCATGCCCACCATCCTTAAAAGGGCAGGATGTGGCATGTGCGCGTTTCCAACTACAGTGAGTGCCGTGCCCCAGTAATGTAGGGACACTCCTTTTTCCCTTTCCACTCCAGCCATACATGCAAGGCGCTTGACCCTCACCACAGAAAACACACCATAGTGCACGCTATGGTTAAATACTCATGTTGTGCACTGCACTCCCCATCTGCAATTGAGCCTGCCAGCTTTCACCCTGGGCACATATTTGCATGCATGGCTGCATAATGTTGCGTTGGGTGTGCTGAACGGTATGTATAAGGCTGTGTATGTTAGCCATAGTTTGCATGTGTGCTGCTGAGCAGGGCCTTTCATCCAGCAATATCTTAAAGCACTCCCAGAAGCAAGGGGCTTTTAAGGGCCGAACCATAGGAAATGCCCATGGTGGCATGTGGCTCCCTGTTGTTCAACAGGGGCAATGATGTACACCATATGCTAAAGTACGCATACCAGCTCACTTCTGCTGGTCTACCAAGTCTACCATGTCCTCCACAACCATTGTGTAAAAGTCACCAACTTCAAATGCATGCAGAGTGACAACTGCATGGCTGCATTATGTTGTGGTGGCTGTGATGAAAGCCTAGGCTGTCGGGTGGCCATTTTTCACATGTGTGCTGCTCAGCATGTCCTTTCATGCTTCAATATTTTACAGCACGTCCTAAAGCAAGGGTCTTATAAGGGCCTAACCATAGCAAACACAAATGGTGACATGTGGCTCCCTATTGTGCAACAGGGGCAATGATGTGCACTGAATGCTAATGTACGCATACTAGCTTGCTTCTGCTCCTCTACCAAGTCTACAATGTCCTCCACAGCCATTGCGTAAAAGTCACCAACCTGGCATGCATGCAGTCTGACAAGTGCATGACTGCATTATATTGTGGTGGCTGTGATGAAGGCCTAGGCTGTTGGGTGCATGGCCTTAGCCTTCGGCCATGCACCCAAAAGTCTAGACTTTGCTCGCACCCACCACAACATAACAAAGCCATGCAGGCGAACATGTATGCATGTGCCACAATTCAGAAAGGCAACATAGGCACCAGCACTACTACCCAACCTCTGGACCCTAAAGCAGGAATGCAAGCACACATGTTCCACTTACCATAATGCACACATATACCACAGTGTTGGCACCACTACCCACTTCCATTCAGAAACCATTGTAATAATGGCAACTAAACAAGACAATCTTCACAACATTGGTCCTCCTCTCCACACTCTACTACGTGCATACAAGTAATACTGCATAGTGCACTACAACACTTACTAATCTGCGCAATACACACTACGCAAGTACATATAAGAACCAGTTGCACCGTAACCTCTTCCATATGCAACCTATTCCATTAGTGCACCCAGTGGACACACTACACGACTGGTCACTGCAGCATCTCCACCCATACACCGACAACTGTAGGATGTTCTACCAATCACCACACCCATGCAACCAACAATGTGTGCTATGCAGCCAAACCACACACACAAAGCGACAATGTGGCAAAGACTTTCAACCAGTGGACATACCTTTTCAACCAGTGGACATTTATTTTGTGCAAGGGCTGCAGCCATGCATTAAAGGGGCTACAGACTTACCACACACAGTACACCATAGTACACTCTGTCAGTAAATGTTCATGTCTTGTGGAATGCACTCCCCTTCTGCAAATGTGCCTGGCACCACTCATCACAGAAAGACATCACCGCTGCAGCTGGCATGCCATAAGGAAGGCTGCCTGCAATGACCACACAAGATTGTTGCCTGTTGAGGTAACCGCAAATTGGCGTATTATGCACGGATACAGCTGGCACACCACCGTCTTCATCTAATGAGATATATCACTTGAAGCACTTCTAACTCCCCCACCCTTTCCATCCCTTCGTCCAACCACCAGATGCAGTAAACTATGTTTTTGACGCCCTTTCGCTGCCGCATTTTCCTCTGATACAACATGCCGCCGTTATGGAAAATATTTGACACACATAACGTCACTGCACACTGCGTTGCAATCAACATTTTAACTGCGCAGCGAACAGGGAAATGGGACGCCGCAGCGGAGCCAAATATGACACATTTTATTGGGCACACTGCTACATACAAGAGTCCCAGCCATGCACACAATGGCTTAGAGCCTTGACACACACACCACAACACTATCCTCCGATACACCATGGCGGCGCTTCCCAAAAACTATGACGCACATCACCCTTCCCTCCTGCCAACTACCGGCCGCGTCCAATGTTCGCCGACATCACAGCGTACTGCAGGCCAATAAGATTTCGGTCCGCGGAGCGAACAGGTAAAAGGGTCCGCGCAGCGGACCCAGATATCACTATTTTTTTAGATGTACATTTCAGTTCTTTGCAACAAAGTACTGGTCAGATTTACACCAAACACACAAAAGCACACTTTCTGACCCAAGCCCCGCTTCTGTTGCAAATTTGGTGAAAATCCGTCCAGCCGTTCGGCCTGTAGCCATGCACAAAGATTTTCCCCATTCAGTCCGTGGAGAAAGAAAAAATGAGACTCCTGCTATAACTCCCCCCCCTGCACAAAACATCACCCAACTTGGCAAAAAGATTCAGAGCTGGCCATATACTTTTTTGGCAAAGTTTGGTGATAATTCCTCCAGGGGGAGCAAAGTTATAAGCCGCCGAAAAAGTGCTCTTCCTATGGGTTTCGCAACTTAACCATAACCACACGGCTGCTACGGCGGGCCGTGTAATATATATAGGTACATTTAAGTGTCATGTCTGAAATAGGCCTGCGTCATTCTAAAATAGCCTTATTTATATATCCTGGGTAATTTATCCTATTTGGAGTAAGTACAGGTACTCCAATCATCTGGTGCCTTCTTGGTCAGTACGTGGGGACAGTGTGGCCATTACAGCAGCAAAGAAAGCTGATATTACAACAGTGTAGCTTGCCAGATAATCCTGTTGTGGTATGTGTCCACAGGGTGTCTCTGGATTCACAAAGGGAATGAGTGTCCTCCAATCTGGGGACAGAATCCAGAGAATTCAGTAGGTAGGAATGCTATGGAGTAAAGTGTGACTCCACCTACAAAGTGGGGGGTCCATGCATATTGAACTGGTTAAAAAATAGAAAATAAATGCCACCCCTGTGGTTGGGAGACAATACACAGTGAATAGTGTCTCATGCAGTTGCTTGCCCATCTGATCTATCACTCTAGTGCGGGCGGGGGGGTCGGGCAGTTAAGCCTAATGTATCCCGGCGTGCTTGTGAACCCATGCATGAAGGCATATTGGTGCCATTGAGCATGGGATCTAACTAGAAGCAAATGGTACTGCACCATCAATTTTGGCTGGTAGGGCTGCAACTTTTATGACAAAATCAATACAGCATATTATGAGCTTTAAATCTAAGTTTTATGACATTTATCACTTTGTCATTCCTTTTAGGAGCTCCTGAATTTCTTTACATAATTGTAGTGTACGAACTATAAGAGATTACCATTTGGAATTCTTTCCTAGATGGTCTGAGTCTTTATGAAGTCCTTATCCCTGATGCACTTACCCAGATATTAATGTCACATGTTATCAATCACAGGACACTTTATCATTAAGTTCTTCAGTGTTTCAATCTTTTCTAATTTCTTACACAAGCTTCATATTCTAGATTTCCAAGAAATGCCCCTCCCTCCAATCATCACCTCATGTGTTTCTAGCCTGTTAAATGGGAAGAAGATGTATTTTCTCCTCTTGACTTTATCAGAGAAAGAGCAGATGCATTTATCGGGCGTTAAGAATTTGGGGGGTACTTTCAAATATTCTGTCTCCATTTATTGTAATTTTTCTTGACAATCCTATATCCTGACTTCCTTTTTACAGCCAGTCATAATGTAGTTTATGGGTTATGACCAGTCCACTCTCAGCCAAATCTCGGCTGAGAATTGCCCATTTACATGTTATGAAAAACCAGAGGGTGCTTCACAACCTCATACGCAGGGATTCTGTACTCAGGTGGCCAGGGATAGGCCATTGCTTTTGGATCCCGACCATGGGGGTGGACAAGCGAGGGAGGATAACCTGGGTAGGGGGTCCTCAGGGAGTCAGGGAGAAGCACCCAATTGTGAGACATGGTATACCCCTTTTCCCACAACATATCTAACCCCTATTCCCACTTATTTTAATGGAAACTACAACTCCCATAATTCCTCCCCACAGCTCCAAGTACTGTGCAAAAAAGAAGTGGAATGAGGTTAGAAGGATTACCTCCCCTGACTTGCATTACCCATGTCCTTGTAATGAGACCAGGCATAGTCGGGCATTTAACTCTAACAATGTACAAATGGCACTTAGTAGCACTCCCTGTGAAGATAAATGTGGTGTACACAAGAACACTTTGAGTGAGGCTGGGTATGAGAAGGAACAGCTCTTTCGAGGCTGTTGTGAATAAGGGTGTGGAAGATGGAAGTTTAATGGGCTAATCAGCCATGGAAAGGATCAAGAGAAAGCCAGGCAAGATTTTCATGCTTTCGAGAGGCCATGAGTGTTAGAAAAGCAAAGCCAAGCGAGCAGAGGAAAGATACCTAGAAATTGCCATAAAGCAGCATGGGCCCCTCCCGGGTGAATGACGGAGTTGGGTAGGAGCATAAGAGGCATTGGTAACGGTCTTCAGCTGCAGAAAAGAAATGAAAGAATCCCAATTACCAGAGCCAGTGAGTTATCAACAGGAACAAATGTCTGGTTGATGTTAAAAGCGAAAGTGACTATCATTTGAAAGTTGAAGGTTATGCGCCTGCCGATAAAACGCGAATGAAGAGAACCATTGGTAAAAACAGGGATAAAGTGTAACAGAGTGGTCCTGAGAGAAAGTCACACATTCTAAAGTCTCTGTGAAATTTTTGTGGAATTTGAAAGATATTGCAAGCGGAGGTCAAAGGAATTATAAAGATTGTGGAGAAAAGTCAAGACGGCAAGTGAGAGTGAATAAGAACTACGAAATAAGAACTACAAGTACCAAGATGCAATTGGTGTTGAAGTTGAACATTGAAACTAAAAGAGAATGAGAACTACAGATACCAAGAAGTATTGGTATTACACATGTTCTTTTGAAAAGGCCAAAGGGGCAGATTAAAGAGGGTAAGAATCATAAGGACCAATAAGTATTGGTGCCATAATATGTTGTTTATTACAAACTTCATTTTGCAATGCCTTGACACATTTGTTATTATAAGAAGAAGGGCAAGGTTAGGTTTTCTTACTATAGGCCTTTCATTTTGACCAGATTGACTTGGACGTGTTTGTTATTGTTTAATGGTTGACATTACTCACATTTTAGAGTTAGTGCCTGTTAGGAATTCTAACGTCCCAAACAAAAGTATAAATAAAGGTTTTTCGAAACTTGTATCCATTGTGTCTGTGTGTTGATACCAGGCCTTTCGAACAATGTCTAAACGTGTTTAATTCTTCATGTCTTCCTTGAGATCCTCTTTGAACAATTCTCACAGATAATTGGACCAAGCTTCTCTTAACGAGGGATAAAGCCTGATGCGTCTAATCTTCAAGGTGGTTACTAAGGAACATAAGGATAGTTCCAATTATATTAATTGTGTCAGGACCATGGGGGTAAGTATAACACACTTCATGACAATTTCCCCTCGAAGACCTTCAGCCACTTAATGTGGGAAGTGGTGTTACATTCAAATGCGTACAAGATTGAAGAAGGTATTTTTGCCTACAAGCCTCCATCCATGCCAGTCCTGGATACTCAAGTGCACTGCTTATCAATTTCTCTCAATACCACCATTGTGTCTAGTGCTCTTGTTTCCTTGAAATTTTAAACCTGAATGAAACTTAGATTATCCTCAAAAAGAGATTATAAATAACAGAATTGAACCACTGTCTCAAGGAGGTTCTTCAAAAAAAAGAAGCTTCTTTGTTTGACATCTGGCTGAAACAAATTGCATTATCTTTGTCCGGTTTGTATTTATTTTTAGATCTGTTATTTTAGAATCTGTCCCCATTGCATCTGGGCTCCTCCGGAGTCCTATCCTTGTCTCATTCATTATCACAATGTCACCAGCATAGGCAAGACAGGCCACGTGCTGCGTGTATAATTTTGGTGGAAAGTTGCAGGTTCTCTCCAGCATACTTCCAATGTCTGTGATGTATACATAGTAAACATTGAAAAGCAGCGGTGCTAGCCCGAACACCTGCTTTAATCTATGCTATATTGTTATTGGAGCTGTCACGTAACCATTTGTGCACAGATTGGCCCTAACTGTCCTATCAGAATGGAGGAGCATTATCAACTTCAATAGCCCTTCATCAATCCCCCAATCAATTATTTTTACCACAGCATATTATTGGCTAGCCCGTCAAATGATGCAGAGTAGTCCTGGAATACCATGTAAAGGGGGAGATTCTGAAGGTTTAGCAACCTTTGTGCCAGAAGAATTACACAAACATGCTATGTAAAGTGGACATATTGGGTATGAAGACCGTCTGAGCAGGGGTAGGAGGTTCTTTTGGTCATTACTCTTCAAGTGCTCTTATCAAAAGCGCTCCAAATATTTAGCTTGATTTGTCAAGTAGAGAAATTAGTCACTAATTACAAGGGTCCTCTATATTGGCCAGGGTTATGACTCATAGGACAGTGTCATCTTCTTGGGATGTGACCTTGTTTTTACCAACAGTGAGTACCACCCACTCATGTTGTGGTGCTTGGTCAGCCAGGCTATACTTTCCTTCACATTGTGAGATTGCTGAGTCGCTTCTACCTGTTCATGCTCAACTTCCGGTATAGTGCAGTTCTGGTGGAGAGGCAGTCCCAGTTGGAGCAGTACCCCAAACATCAGAGCTGCTGGGCTTATGTGTGTAGTTGAGTGTGTGCTTCTGCTAATATGATGGGAGGAAACGATGCATCTCTTGTTGCCACGGATTGTGTTGGTGCTTGGCTATTCTTACAACTATATTCATGGGTTCCCATGAATCTGTACGCATCCCCATTGGCTTGGAGCCAGCACAGCGTTATTCTATGGTGTCGAACTTTGAGGTTGTCAAAGAAACCCTTTCTATTCTTTTAAAGGGAGTCCCATTGTCGCTTTCCACCTTGTTGGGAATCCCATGTATCACAAACATTTTCATTAGTGCGGTGATGACTGACTGGGCATCGGTTCACCTCACTGGTACTGCTTCAGGGTATCAACTGTACTCATCAACACCTACTTGTAAATATGCCTCATTCACAATGGTGCAAAAGTCTATGCTGATTGCTTCCCATTGCTTTTGGCTGCAGGGAGGGTTTTCTAATGGCTCTGGTGGGCTCTGCCTTTGGGATGACTGACATGTCACACACTACGCCACCAATGCCATTACTTTCTTTTGTATGCTCGGGACCCATATTGTTGCCTTGAGGAATGCTTGTGTTTTGAATGTTGTCCTTCAAGAAGTAGGTGAAGGGCCCGTTCTTCCAATGATGTTGGTAGCACAATCCGGTAGCCTTTCAATATGAATCCTTTCAGGGATATTGACAGCTCATGTCGGATGCTAAACAGCACTTGAAGCATTTTATATGCTTCCACCGTGCAATGGGTGATGGCTGATAGGAATGTCTTCCAGTCTCCGGGCGGCATGGCTTCTCTTGAAAGCTGTAAACACGTGTCGCCTCTCGTATAGTCTATGATTTCTTGCAGTTTCATAGGTTTAGGTTGGGCACAAAATACCATGTAACACACATGTTCATCAATCTCACATTCCACTTACGTAGCTGGTTTGGGATGACTTGACAGGTAGTCAGCTGGGTTGCCGGTGCCAGAACGGTATACCACCTCTATATTGAATGGTTGCAGCTGCAGCATCCATTGCTCTAGACGTGCCAGGGGATGGAGTGCTGAGCCTATAAATATCGGCACCAGGGGTTTGTGGTCTGTATAGACTTAGAGGGCATCCTATTAGGTAGACATGAAAACCCCAGAGGATGGCCAATGCCTCTTTTTTAATGTGTGCATAGTTTGTTCTGTTTTGGTAAGAGCCCGGCTGGTGGCTGCAGTGGGGTATGTCATGCCTTCTTTGTCCACTTGTGTCAATACTGCCCCCAAGCCTACGGGGGTTCTGGACATGTCAAAAACGCCATTGTCGGAGGCCACCATGGGGTGCGCTTAGGGAAGGTCTGCATTTAACGTGCTCTCCCAAACAGGGACCGGGAAAGTGAGGTTTGCCCCCCTTTTTATCCATCCCGGGGGCCCTTCTGAGACCACGTTTGAGGAAAGAACCCTGGCGAATGTTGCCCAAAGAAAAGAGGAAAACGCTCAGAGGAACCTTGAGAACGGCACCCTTGTAGCTGGGTCCGGATTGTGGCATGCTCTCCCGTCTGGGCGGGGGCGTATTGCCTGAATGCACGCAAGGATCTGAGGCCGAAATCTATTGAGGAGTTTGGGGGACCCCACTGGGGGAGCTGCTCCACCACCTCCATAACATCAACCATGAGGTTTGGGAGGTTAGGTAGCTGCGCTGGCAGGGCGGCCATCTATCCAATGAAGGAGAGACCCCCAAGTGTGGACCCACTCAGACGGCAGAGGGAGAAGTGGGAGTCAGGGTATACTGACTGCGTACTTGCAGCTCAGACAGAGCCTGTTGTGTCGACGGGAAGCCTGGAAATCCATCACTGCGTGTAATTGAGTTGGCTGTACCCGTAAGGCTCCTGGAGGGCGGTCTGAGACGTCCTTGCTCGACATCAGCTGAGGCACCGAAAGATGAAAGGCGAATTCCCCTCGCAGGAGGACCAAGGTGAGGCTCCCTCGTCAGGCAGTGGCACTGGCGTTGATATCAGACAGCCTGCACACGGTGGTGATTGGGAGAACATCATCATACAGCCGGCCCCGGCACTGCTGCGCCACACTCTCCCCCCGCTGCCTGCCACTTCACAACTTACATGGGGTCACGGGGGTGGGACTGATCCCCCCACAGGCCATTGGAGTGGCGAGGAGCAAGGGGTTTCCCTTCCCTTGGTCGGATCAACTCTTTCTGATTATAGGCTGATGTATGAGACCGCCGGGTCCACCTACCTCATTGCCGGCAAGTGAACTCTGGGTGTTTACCTTGGGAATAGACGGTGGGTTTGGAGACCCGTACCCCGGGCCTGGTAGGGGATTGAGACCTCCCCTAGAGAGAAGGGGGTACATAAGGGGGAGCCTCAAGGTAGCCCACGCGATTCATTGTCGCTAAAAATAGACCCCGACCGACAATATTGAGGACCCTCAAGAGAACTCCGGACCCATCCGCACCGGTCCCGGAGATGGTATGCCTTCGCTCTGAGTGCCACTTGCGACAGTGGCCCCCGGATGGACTGTGTGTGCCACGTTGCCTTAGGATCCTAGTTCTGGGATTGGCACCCAGAGGGAAGAGCAGACCGGGACTCCTCACAGATGACAGGAGTCCAAGAGGTTCACGCCGAACAAGGAAGAAAGATGGAAGAACAGTGAGGTGCGGGCCATCAGTGATTAGTACATGTCCCCACCTCAACCACAGGCTAAGAGAGGGCTCTTCCAATTGATGTACCACTAGGGCCTCCCTGAATTGAGCCCAGGACAAGACCCTGGCACACAGAAGCCATCTATGGTCCCCACAACACAGTGGCACAGAAGAAGATACATCTTTGACCTTGAAACAACAAAGGTCCCCAAGCAAAGTCTGGAAGAGACATATGGACCCAAGGGCTAAACTTGTGTCCTTCAGATATATCCTGAAGTCGGTCCCAGAAGATCCGGCTGATATGGCCACCATGTCACAAGCCAATGAGAAGTCTGCGGTGACAAAGAAAGATGTGGCAGCACTTATGGATGAGATTAGGAACATGAGAGTGGATATAGGTGGAAGGGTGGACAAAATCACCAAAGGAATCAACAAGATGGAAGAACCGCTCGAAGAGGTGGAGCACAATCAGTCCTTCCTTGACACCGTGGAGACCCAGATGGATGCTCGTCTTGCAGAGGTTAAGAGGAAAGAAGTGGAGATGCTACTTAAAATGGACAACCTCAAAAATCATGAGAGGCGAAACAACCTCTGAATTTTTGGGATCCTGGAGAGAGAGGGAGAGACCGAGGCCGATTTGAGGATGTCCCTCTACGAGATCACAAAACGTATTTTTGACAATGACTCTGTGAACGAAGCGAAGATAGAAAGGATTCATAGGGCTGGTGGTTTAACAGTGGGCCACAGATCGGTCCTAGCTCGCTTCCACAACTACGGAGATAGGCTGAAGATCATAGAAAGGGCCAGAGCAAAGGGATCAGTGACATATGGATTGGCAAGGATCACAGTCTTCCAAGACCTCTCCTCGCTCACCCTTTTGAAGAGATGCCTCTGCCCCCCCCCCCCTCACTAGGTGGCTTAATGAGGAGGGTGTGTGATACAGGTGGGGGTTTCCATTTGTCCTCACCTGTAAATGTGAAGGCCATAAATATCAGCTATTCACGGAAGAAGTGATACGCAGGATCATCAGAGAGCTCATGGGGTCTGAAGAAGGACTCCATACCTTAAGGGAAAACAACAAAGAGGGCCGCTGGCAGGTGAAAGGCCCAAGGAGGAGACGCATACCGGGCTCCTAGAAATACAGGAAGCGGGGTTCCCACCAGGGACAGAGACGTAATTTTCAAATGACTCAAGGGTCAGTTTGCATTATTTTGCGAAGTAGCTCCCACTTGAACTGGGCTGGGGGGGGTCTGGGAATTGAGGAGGTCAGATGTGAACTGAGATTTGTTTTCTCACAATTGTTATGTTAAGGGGGTCTTCTACAGATGTTTGAAAAGGATTGATTGGTTCGGGGTTCACCGGGGGGCAGGGAGGGAACAGTATGGGGTTTGATAAGATTGGGCCTGGGAGACCGGGAGGTCTGGTGGTTCGGTTCCGCCCTGGTGTCTTTTCCTGGGAGGGTCCGGACGCCTGAGGGGGAGGGTTGGGGGAGGGTAAGTGAGTGGAGGGGGAGTGGGGACGGGGGAGGGAGCCACTTGTACAGACACATTCCTCTAGCAGAGAACCTTGTGGCAAAATGCATTTAGTAGTCTGCACCCCTCGTGAGTGGTATGAATCTAGAACCCTGATAGATATAGGGTGATGGCTAAAGTTCTAGGGATCTCAAGTGATGATACTTTGTAAGTGGGAACCCTTAATGTTAAAGGGCTTAATTCACCCACCAAAAGGTCTATGATAGCGAGAGAGTTCCGGAGATCGGCACTGAATGTATTTTTCCTGCAGGAGGCCAGATTTTCTAGAGGTGATGAAGGTCCCATGTGTGCAGATAGGCAGCCAATTTTGGGGCTCTAGCCCATCGAGGAATGGTAAACAGATCGTTGAGAATGGAACTTACTTAGACCTGGTCGGATGTTGAGGGCCGGACCTTGTTGGTCTTGGGCAGGATTAGGGGAGTGCGGTTCTCGTTTGCAACAGTGTATGCGCCAAACCAGGGCCATCTTAGGTTTTTGAGGAAGCCATTTGCAAAGATATTGGTTGAGAGAACGGGCCACCTCATCACAGGGGGGACTTCAACATATGGGTGGATAGGGAACTAGACAGGCAGACATTATGGGACACGGTACAAGACACAGCTGGACCAGGACACTGAAAATTCCAAGAAGCATTAGAGGCATCCAGGATGAGAGATATATGGAGACACTTCCATCCCCACTAAAGGGGCTACACTTTCTACTCACCCCACCATGGTACATACTCTAGGATAGATTGTGTGTATATATCGAGGGAATTGTGGGAAGAGGTGATAGATTCAGAGATCACCCTGATACCATGGTCTGACCACGATATGGTTATAGGCAAACTCCAATGGGTGATTGACACCCAAGGGGACAAAGTGGAGGTGCAATGAATTGCTTTGGAAGGACACCGTATTTCACACTGAATTTGGGGAGGAAATTAGGGAATATTTCAAAATGAATCACATGGGGGAGCTGGCACGGGATATTGTATGGGAGGTGGGAAAGGCTAATTGGAGAGGGATTCTTATTAGAGAAGGGGCAAGGAAGAAAAGGGAACAACACTAATGGAAGTAAGACTGCAGGAGGAAATCCAAAGGGTGGCCAAAATAGTCCATGAGGGGTCAGGAAGCCGGGCAGAACATATAGCGGCTGCAAGGGGTAAACAGGAGGAACTCTGCCTATTGGAAGAAGGGAAGATACTCCGTAACCTCCAGTACTTGAAGCAAATGTTCTATGAGACGGGGGAAAAAGCGGATGCGCTACTCGCGGCTAGGCTAAAGGGGGCAACAGGCTGAGAGATGGGTGAACGGAATTGATGGAGCAGGTGGCGATACTATATTATAGGGGAACGGGGCCGCAGAGGCATTTGAAACTTTTTACGAGTCATTGCACTCCTCAGAGGGGGGACAGGAAGCAGAAGATCCACCCGGGTACCTTGCAGAGATTCACCTACCCAAACTCTCTTATACGGAATTGGAGGCACTAAATGCTCCCATTACGGAAGAAGAGGTTAGGAGGGCAGTGAGCAGACTATCAACGGGTAAAGCTCTGGGGGAGGATGGATATACGGCAGGGTTTATAAGTCTTTCCTCTCTGTCTTGTCACTGTCCATGACGGAATTGTTCAATGAGATACTAAATCGGGGAAGGCCCCGGAATCCTCTGGGAGAGCACTCATTACCGTAGTACACAAATAGGGGAAGGACCCCTGGAGATGTACATCCTACCGCCTGATTTCCCTAGTGAACATAGATGCGAACATTTTCACTGGCATCCTGGCGACTTGACTGGAAGGTTCTATGCCAGCACTAGTCCATCCGGACCAGGTGGGATTCGTTAAGGGGAGACAGGCGGATAGGAAGCAGAAGACCCTTCATATGATCCATGAGTCCCGGGACATGGGGGGGGACCCGACCCTTCTATCACTTGACGCCAAGACAGCATTTGACAGGGTGGAGTGGCGCATTCTCAAGGCTGTCCTTGCAAAATTCGGTATAGGGGGGAGCTTGCTCCGAGGTTTAATGGCCCTTTATGCGTCCCCCAAAGTGAGTGTTATGGTGAATGGAGGGTACTCCCGCTAGTTCAAACTTGGGACAGGAACGAGACAGGGCTGTCCGATATCCCCAATATTGTTTGCGCTCTCCTTGGAAACCTTGGCACAAAGGATAAAGGATGACCCAGGGGTGGGGGGATACCAGTTCGGGGGGATGGAATACAAAATCGCATTATATCCTGATGATATGCTCCTGTATGTAAAAGACCCACAGCAATCCATACTGGTGGCACTATCATTGATTGAGCAATATGGCCGGTGGGCGACACTTAAAATTGATAGACCTAAATCTGTGCTTTTCCCCCCAGATAAAGGAGGGACGGGGAAATAGATAGGTTTGCACCACTGGGGATGCAGGTAAGTGTGAGCAAGATGAGATACATGGGGATAAATGTTACAAGAACTTGTGGGGAATTATTTGAGCCAAATCTCCCCCCACTAATGCAGAAAATAAAGGAGGACTTCACAAAATTGGGAAAGCTAACGATCTCTTGGTTAGGGTGTCTCAATGCACTGAAACAATTGTGGTTCCCCCCAGGCTTCTCTATTATTCCAGATCTTTCCCTTTCGCCTTCCAAAGTTTTTTTTAGAGATATTCGATGTGCTATTTCAAGGTATCTCTGGAGGGGAAAAAGGCATGGATCCCAAGGGAGACACTGGTTTTACCCAAATAAAAAGGGGGGTGGGTCTCCCAGACATTAAGCTATACTACCAGGCTGTGCAGCTCAGACTCCTCATACCTCACCTTCGCTCCGAGTGGGACCTTCAGTGGATTGCGCTGGATAATTTATTGCTGATCCCGGCTACGGTTGCTGAATGGTTATGGGTTCCCAAAAACAGAATCCCTGTGAGGATTAGGGATCACCCCATTGTGGGTACCTTGTGGGATATATGGAAACAAATGGGGAATTGAAGGGGGGCACCACATGGCCCTCCCCGCTGGGACATTTATGGGTCCCGGGGGTGCGGGACATGATACCGAACCCGGAGAGATTCCAGGAATGGTATGAGGCCGGACTTGAAAGGATTGGTGAACTCTGGAGAGGAGGTACATTTGTCACCATAACTGAACTTGAGGAGTCATTGGGATTAGGCAGGCTTTCTGTATTCACCTACCTACAGTTGAAAGGTGCCCTCACTGGGGGGTGACTAAAGGAAAGGATACAAAGGGAACTCACGCCCTTCGAATTGCTACTAGACAAGAGGACGGAAATGAGGGGGTTAATCTCTTCTTATGTCTGGGGGCCTGGTCGGGGAGAGTAAGGGATCCACTGACAACCCAAGAGGGCGATGGGGACGCGACTTTGGGAACATCTTAGAAATTGACCTATGGGATAGATTATGCAGGAACCTAGCACAGACAGCTGTCTCTTGCCAATACAAACTTCACTCCATTAAGCTACTCCACAGATTGCACTACAACCCAGTCACAATCTCCAGAATGTTCCCCAACACAAGTCCCAATTGATGGAGGAGGTGCGGAAGGGACACCGATTATTGGCATATGTGGTGGGACTGCCCGAGGGTACAGGTCTTCTGGGACGAGGTCTTAGGGTGGATAAGGGACCTGGATGGTGTACCTGGGACAAAATGATCCCTCTTGGTTCTGTTTGGGTTTGAGGAGGAAGGGGGGAATTTAGGAGACTCCCCAATAGGGCTGCATCACTGCTGTTAGCAGCAAGGGCCTGCATAGCTACCAGATGGAAGACTGTGCCCCCCCCCACAGCAAGATTGAGTGGCTCAGTGTGGCTAGGAATCTGTATGTGATGGAAAGAATAATGGTGGGACTGCATGGCTTGGGGAGATCTCTTGCGACGGAGTGGGCCCAATTTACTGAGAAGTACATTGACCAGGCTTTGTGTCCCCTAAGAGCGTGAGATGGAGCTGATCGGAGGGGGGGGGGGGCAAGGAAAACTACACAGGAACCGCCCGAACTGATGACTTTACAATATTGGGCATTATGGGGATGCCCATCACACAGGAATTGCCAAGGGGTGAAATGAAAGAGTCAGGGGTGATTTATTAGGAGGGGCATCATTGCTGACTTAAAAGACTGGAGATTTCTTGGAGCAAAATGACCTCAAGGAAATAGGAGTTTTATCTATGTAGGAGCGGGACGTACCAGAGGAGGGTGGGAGGGGGGAGTTAGAGGTGGGGGTGGGAAGCTATTATTTGTTGTGTTTTTGCTTGTGGCCCTTCTGGGCTCCTTCGAATTCCAGTACCTCCGGTTTTTGTATTAAATGTTGTAATTAGACTGAAAACTTAATAAAATATAAATTTGAAGAAAATAAAACGCCATTGTCATGCCGACCAGGAGGGAGTCTTTAATCTTTTGGAATGCTTCTTTCTGTTCATTTCCCCATCCCCACTGAACACCGTTGTGGGTCAAGTCTCTGAGTGTAGCCGCCACTGTCACCAGATCTGGGATCAAACAGCCACGACACGTTGCCATGCCTAGAAAACACTGTATTTCTGAGGCAGAAGTGGAAGGTCCAGACCCTTTAATGTCAGACACTTTTAGTGGATCCGGCGACACTCTGTCTGCATTGAACGCATAGCTAAAGAACACCAGTTTGTTTTTTCTAAACTCACATTTCTCTGCATGGAGTGTCAACCCTGATTCCTCAAGCCACTGGAGTATGGCTGCTAGGCGCTTGTAATGTTCTTTTAGTGACTTGCCATGCACCAGGATGTCATCGCTTACATTGGTGGATTCTGGCAGGTCTTGGAGCACTTTCCTTATTTAATTCTGGAACACTTTGGTAGCCGATCAAATGACAAAGTTCAGCTGGGCGTATCTCCTGAGGCCCAGGTGAGAGGAGAATGTAGTGATGTACCGGAACGTAGGTCCAGTTTACTGAATACTTTTGCTCCAATCAGCTCCACTAACAGTTCATCAATTGTTGGGGTGATGTGCCTTTCCTGGCAAATTGCCACATTCAGCAGACACATGTCTATGGAAATTCTCACCGTTTGTGGTTTCTTTGGTTTGGTCATGACCGCCATTGGGGATACCCACCAGGTGGGTCCGGATGGCTTCTAAATAATGTGGAGGTCTTATAATTTCTTCAGTTTGACCTCCCCAACCTCTCTCATGTGGAATTATACTCTTCTGTGTTGCACTGCTCTTGGCTCCAATGTTGAATCAATATGTAGAGTAACCATCCAATTCTTTAGGTACCCAATCCTTTGGAAAAGTTTTGAGTGTTTATTTAGCAGTGCTTCAATGTCAGAATCCATAATGCTGAACGCAAAGTGAATGACCTTCAGCTTCTCTGCTGTTTTGCAACTGAGCAGCGTCTCAACTCCTGCATCTACTACACAGATTTGTGTGTGGCAGGTCTCTCTGTTGTATGTTAGAGTGGACTGACATGATCTTTTGACTGGTCTGGTAGGAGCATCTTGGATCCGAACGCGAACAGCTGAACAGTTATTAGTTGATAGCTTATCCAATCTCAAGGTTGGCATTATGTTCACTGTTGCCCCTGTGTCAATCACCATGCGTGCTGGTGCCTGATCTGCTCGGACCATGCAGGTTGGTTGTGTGCAATGTTTCATTTTCTTCTTCCCCCTTTTCTGTTGCAGGCCGAGATCATGTGAATCTTTTCACTCTTCCTCCGGTGGTGGCTCGAGGGTCTTTCTGTTGGGGAGTCATTCTCTGACTGTTTGTCATCCCCACTCTCGGTGACACTCTGTTCCTTTGCGAGGGCTCTTGCTTTCCCTTTGTCTCGTGTTTGGTAGTTCTTCACTGTTTTCTTGTCATCGTCTTTCCTTGGAGCGGAACTTCAACAAACTGTGGCGAAGTGGGTGAGCCGGCCGCATTGCCGGCATGACACTCCTTGCGCGGGACACGTCTCCCACTTGTGCCATGCTCTACCGCACCACTTGCACTGTTCTGTCTGCCTGGGCACTGGGGTGCCTCGGCCATGGCCCCTGTTCCTCATTTCCACTGCTGCTACTGTCATTTCTAGTCTCTCTGCATCAATCAGGAGTCGGCTCATCGCTATTTCCATAGCCATCGCCTGTGTGTCTGTGCATTCCTTTTGGTACCCCATCTCTAGTGCTACATATCATTCAGACAAGATTGCCCTTTGCAGTTTCTCCAACGATACGACATGTATGAACTGTTGTTGCACTGAAAGGTTTTCGTCAGGAATTCAGATCCAACACAATATACCATCTTCTCACTCAGACTTTGGCGTTCTAGGCTCACTTGAAACCGTTTGTAGTCGGGATAAAGTTGCAGTTTGAACGTCTCTATTAAAGCTGTCTTTGCCACCTCATAGTCAGGGCCCAGGCCTCGGTTGGGTAGTGAGCTAGTCTCAGTGGTAGCGTGACTAATTTCATCATCATGAAAGCCCTTTTACCCTCCTCTTCCGTGATCTTCCTAGACTTATAGTGCAGCTTTAACGGCTTCCACAGTTCCCACAGGAGGGCTGCTCCTGGCACACATGGCTCACACAGCTTCATTAATGTCCCCTGCAAGGTATCTAGCCACGTGACTGCATCTGGGGGTAGTACATCACCACTTGCCGCTCCTCGGATCATTCTTGATGTCACCACTGCTCTTGCTGGCAGTGCCTGCTGATCATCCGCCATCCTCACTGTGAAGGGAGCTACTCACCGTCACATGTTCGCCCTGTCTTCTGCCTGAGCTCTCAGTGAACCAGAGCAGTCTCTTCCTGCAGCTAACGCACTGGCTTCTGTGCTGCCTAGCACCCCACTTCTCCACCTTCTCAGAGCATGGGCACTAGCCCGGCATGAGGCTTTCCTCTCAGTATCCTGTCTCCCTTCATGCAATTGCCCTTACTTGTGTTGGCTGGTTCTCCACAGAAATGTGGTGCTGTAACTTCCTGTGGCCACTTGGGATAGTCAGACATGGTGCTTCCATAGTGTATGTCTGGGCTATCTGTCACTGTGATGACGTCTGCCCCCTGTGTGTACACAACCGCTTTGTTGCTTTTAATTTTCTTTTCCGGCACCCCATTGGTGCTCACACTCTTCCTCACTTCCTCCTTGGACCCGCGTGGCCTTTCCAATATCAACAGCCACACAGGCAGCCCAGGGATGATGTTTTCTCTGTCCTGGTTTGCCACTGATGTGGTGCGACACACGTGGTCGCTCAGGGGGAGGTGTTTGTTTGTTTGTTTATTGATTTATATAGCGCACCAAACCCGAAGGTTTCTGGGCATGTTACAAGAAAATGTCAGGATTAAAGTTACACAAAGAATCATTGCAAACATTATATACAATAATACAGCATGATGAAGCTGCGCACGCCGCAGTTGCAACTCGCCTGTAGTGTGGCGCAGCCTTCTGTCGTGGGGTCGTACTCGCAACATGCTCCCGGGTCTTGGGTCCAGGGGCACGGATATGCCTGTCGGGAGCTGAACCCGCTCACTGGTTAGTGTGATCCATGTGAGGTCAGACCACCTTCTTCGCCAATTTGAACTGGGTGCCGAGAGGGCACCGCTAAGTCCCACCTCATCGATAATGGCACACACTCTGTATATGTGATTACTGGCTCTGACCTCGTTTTCCGGGCCTGTGCCTCCTTTTATTTGCCTACGTAACCGCATCCACGTCATGACGTATGCGTCATGACGTGCATCATCACAACATCACGCTGTGTTTGTGGAATTGTCTGGCAATTTATGATGTTCTTAATTAGCGAGGTTTATTATAGCTGTTTGTATGTCTAAGTCTTCTTTTATTTCAATGCGTGGCAGCCCGTCTGGACCTGGGGCTCAGGAGGTATTCAGTATTATATGTCTTACTATTTTGCTCATCTATCTCATCAGACCATCTACTGTTCTCGTCCATTTTCACCTTCCGTTCTTGTGATGTCACTTCAGAGAATGCTCTGGTTATGTGGTACCACCATTCCTTGGCTGTTATTAGGTTCATCCGGCTCGGGGACGTTGTACTCAATCCTTCGTAAATGAAATGCTGAGAACCTCCATCATCGTCATTCCCTGGGATCTTCAACTCTCTCATCCAATACCGAGTCTACCATTTTCTACAGTTTTTAAAACGGTGTTCCTTTTTTTATTCCTAAACTAAAATCTGTGTTCCATGTTCATTCCCTTATATGTCGCCTCATCTTACGCTGCTCCTAATCATTTTATCCTTGGTGTTTTGGTGCAGTACTTCTTGCCCATGATGGTTACTAAGCTGGCTGGCAAACGTTGCTAACAACTTGAGTGTTTATGAACTCAGTTTGAAAAACATTTATTTATTTATTTATTAGCATTTATAAAGCGCGCAGCAGTCCTTAGTCATCGTGGCGCAGCCCTTAGGCATACTGGCCTTGGCATCTCCTGTTCTTCAGGTTTAGTGCGATATGAAACTGAAGTTATGGAGATGCCTCAATACCAGCTGATGGGTGTGGCTGAAAGGATTCTTTTTAGCCTGTGGCTGTGTGTGCTGTAAGAGAGAGGGTTGAGGCATTTTGGGTACACTGGGGACGTTTTCTGGTAGAAACAACCAAAGTTTCTGGCCCCTGCTCTGATGACCAGACAAATGCCTTTCAAGTACTATGTGTTGCCCTAAAGGGCCAATGTTGCAGCAGGGCCTGCAGAGTGCAACACCTGAGCAAGTTAGAGTGAGGTTTGAGACAAGGCTTGCCCTAGCAACCAACATACTAAGGAATGCACAAGTCAACACCTGTGGTTTCTACAGCTCGGCAACTCTTTCTTTGGACCAACAAATTCATACCTCCAATAACCCTTAGAACTCCGCTTAACGAAAATGAGTAATAACAATTTGGAGATTTATATAGCATTTCATACCAGATTCATACAGCTTTTAAATGTTGTAATTGGTGTCACTGCTATTACCGTCTCATGGTACTCAGTTTATCCCCCTGGTGAAAGGTTGAGTTGGCCTGACTGATGGATCAAACCCAAATCACATTGCACTTTCTGGTTCTCATCTCCTGGCTCTCAGTATTGAGTTAAATACCCAACCAGCCCCTCAACCCAATGTGTCAATTCCCTGATCCTTCTTGTACACAGTACACAATGGGGGTCATTATGAGTATGGCAGTATATGTTAAAAGAGGCGGTAACAGAATTACTGCCACTTTGATGGTACTGCCGAATTATAAATCTGCGGTAATTCCGCTGGTGGCATTATTTATTTATTTATTTATATATATATATTTTTTTTAGTTGTAACAATTAGTTTATAAATAAACTTCCATTACAATAAAAAACAAAACCAACTTTCACAAAAATATACAAGAAAACACTTGCATAAACAGAAACATTCTTTTCATTAATATAAATGAGTATAAACGAAGGAATTCCAATTTAGGACAAATCCTCTTTCAAAATGTTTTCCAAAAACTCAAATACTGCACATGAGAGTGAAACATTTGTTCCAGATAGAATCCAGTACCACCATTTGTCCATGTCTTCGTCTACTGGTGCAAACGAACTAAGATATTGAGATCTTGATTGCGTTATTTTAGGACACTCAGTGATCAGATGTTTAACTGATTCAACTGATTTGTCACAGAACCTACAGAGGTTATTCTCGATGTTAGTGGCTTTTCGTCTCCATTGGATTTCCTTAGTTGTATAGGCCTTCAATCACAGTCTCATTAATTGATTGCAGTGTTTTCTAGCGGGAAATTTTAGGAGATATCTGGGTAGGCAGTCTAAACAGTTTGTTAGAGACCCCAAATCAATCGACAAAGACAGGAGATTTCTTTGTTCAGAGTTCTGAATCAAGTTCCACTTTCTTAGTTTCTGTTTGGCGATTTGAGGCCTTGCTATAAGTGTTTCCCATTTTATGTCTGCAGAGTCAAGGATCATTTTTAATCCACTGGACCAATTCAGCATGATATCACAATGCTGCTGTTGGGTCACAGTTGAGAAGATTTGATAGGCTGGAGCCTGATCCATTATCGACATCTTCCGTAGCATAGCCAACGATTTCCAGACAACTATGTTGTACATTGATTCATTTCCAAGTTCATATCTTATAGAAATCATAGAGACGCCCTTTGGAAGCTTAAGTATATGTCTCCAAAATAAACCTTCGAGGGTTGACCACAGATGATAATCTAGATTCCTTGTGTAACTGAAGGGTAAGCTCATGAATAAGTGGAAGGACTTGAGAGCTAATAGTACATGAAACGAGTAGGGAGGCGTCCTGCCACTTGTTTTTAGATCTCTTTACCTATACATTTTGGTAAAGGGTGATTATTTAGCATGCAAAAATAGGATTTGGCAACAGCTTTATTACTTAGCTAGCTGTCAAAGGATATTCTAAAAAGATGAGCAAAAGAGGCCCTTGGATTGCCACATTTTTTAATTTTCTTTTTAAGAAAAAAAGGGATTACCTAGTGCTAGTAGCTGCACAACATCTTCTATGCAATTAATTTTACAAGAAGATGTATAGGTGTTTTTTAAGGTACATCGTTCG
Source organism: Ambystoma mexicanum (assembly GCF_040938575.1). NCBI lineage: Eukaryota > Metazoa > Chordata > Amphibia > Caudata > Ambystomatidae > Ambystoma > Ambystoma mexicanum. The sequence continues at coordinate 830,404,711 of NC_090939.1, forward strand.
TCAAAATACATTCATTTTCTCATTTTTAGAAGTGCATTTGAGAAAGGAACAGAAAACAAACATGTTTATGGCAAACAACTTGAAAAATACAAAAAAATTAATAAACAAATGAAAAAACCTAGAACCATCATTCACAAAGTTTTTTGTCTTAAGTAAATAATAAGTGCAAGACAACTGGTGTCTGTAAGTTCTTAGGAAAACAGGGACCTAGTCTTTGGTCTACGTCTGGAGACAAATCAACTTATGGACGGGATTGGAGGAAATAAAGCCTTCAAACTTATTTAGTCCCGTGACGTTTCGGCTTAGAGCCTTCTTCTTGGGCCTTGACTTGGTCACCCCTGTATGTGGTAAACGAGAAAAAGTATTAAATAGAAAATACATAAAAATGCGGGGCAAACTTGCTATTAGGTGCATCTCTATAAAGGGATGAGTCTAGTGCTAGTGTGGCCTGCATGCATTAAAATAATTAAAGACCAAGTGGGGGTACAACATTTGCAGTTGTCCTGTGGCTTGCTGTAGCTCACTCACTGACCTGGACAAGTGTGCTTGGTTTAGACTGGCTCCACGTGGTTGGAGGCACAGTGTACAATTGGGCTGTGAGACCGCCGTTCTCAGCGGGATTGATAGTAGAATATGGGCGGATCCACTGTCACAGCTTCTTTGGTTAAGAATGTGCTTGAGGAGGCAAAAGAGAGAAAAGAAACAGAAGACAACAATGTGTGTCTCATTGATATTCTAATGTGGGCTGATAGAACATATGCCATATAAGGGAGCCCCAATTACCTTGGCGCACGTCCAAGTGCATTCAAATGGGTGGTTCTGCGCTGGTAGTAGCAGGGGGGGGAAAACCCTTGTGCCTGCAACTTAGATAATGAAGTATAAGTAGGGAGGCGCGGTTGTGTTCACAGTCCTAGGGCCCTTGGATCTGCGTCGGAACCGTCTATGGGGGACTGCTTAGTGCCCCTGAAACAAGTAGAAAAGAAATCGTAATCAATTAGTGTGAAAGCAATTAAGGACTCGTGGGAATGGATATGCGCGGGCTAGCCAGTCCATATGAAGGAGACTGGTATTACGGTGGAGGACTAGTGGACAGGAGGGCAGAATGTAAAGTACTGCTGTTCCTGTTCACAGTCCGTCTATCATTGTATTGTGTCTTTACCTGGGGCGCTTGATTTTGGCTCGAGGTCGTTATGTGTCGCTCCGCAGCTACTGTTGTTCGCGTAGCTTCAGTGGAGGGACTGAGCTGTGCGTATAATTTAGGAAGTGCGCATGCGCGTGAGACCAGTGTCTAAGAGCCGCGCATGCGCATTTAGAATTCTGTCTCTAAGTTGTCATGGCACCCGCTTGTGTACGTGCGGGAGCCTAGCACTCGCAATCATGAAGATTTTTGCTGTGGTGGCGAGGTGCATGCTCGAAGTAAGGTTTGGAGGGGAGTCTGTGTATGGGGTCCTCTCGGGTTATTAGTAAGTTCACATGTCAACACAAACTAGCTATGCAGACATTTATCTAGAAATCACCCTCTTCAGAAAAATAGCGCACATATTGTCATACTTATAAAATGAAATAAAGGTACATTGCTTCTTTAAGGCTATCACAGGCATTGTAGACAGTCGGTTTTACAGCAGACATAGTTGTGAATATACATGCAGAGTTCAAAACTATCACAGGTAATTATGATCTTAAACCTGGTCGGGCCATATTTTCAGATAGAAGGCCAAGTGAACAAAAACAATTATATAATCACAAACAACTTGTTCGTTTTAGATTCATGGATTACAGCCCCTATTTGGCAACTTAGTGATGTATGTTAGGAACCAGGTAGCCTAGAGAAGGGGGGGGGGGAGAAAGGAAGGGGGGGGGGGAGGGGGGAAAGGGGGAAGTATCCCTACTGCCCATGGATGGATGGTGTGGCCTCATTAAGGCCCTTTGTAATGGTTTTAAGTTTGAAAATCCACCAGAGTTCTTTATGAATAAGAGCATTAGAGGTATTGGTGGTATTAACTACTGTGTCAGCCACCCACCAGCGGATGTCATCTGCGCTGTGTTGAAATTCCATATAATGTGAGACTAGTGGTGCTGTATGGACCCGACATCGGATCCTTGAGCGATGTTCGCCAATTCTCTTGTTGACCTGTCTCTGAGTTTGGCCAACATATCTGAGACCACAGGGGCATTTGATGATATATACCACATTGCTGGTCTTGCAATTAGAGAAGTGTTTGATTTTCCACTCTTTTTCTTCTACCTGGAATGATGTTGTTTTTCTCGTGAATCTACATACATTGCATGTGCCACATGGGTAGTGTCCCAGTATTTCTCTCATATTCCAAAGTTTGGTCCTTTGGGATTTCTTATTTAGCCTCGCATGGGTTAACAAATCTTTCAAATTTTTGCCTCTTTTGAGGGCCATTCTTGGAATCGGTTCATTTGGAAGACTTAGTTGTACCAGTGGCCAGAATTTCTTAATGATGGTTTTAAGTTTGGTCGTGTTGGGCCCAAAGGTAGTGACACAAGTCAGTAGTTGTTCACTTTCTGTATTGCGCGTTTTCGGGGTGAGTAAAATCTCCCGAGGAGTGTACTGGGCGCGCTTGGTGGTGTTCCGAATAAGTTTCTTCGGATAGCCTCTATTGTGAAGTTTGAGTTGCAGTATACTGGCATGTTTTTTATACTGTTCCAGTTCCGTGCAATTTCGCCTGAGTCTTAGTCTTAGTCTCAGTCCCTCCACTGAAGCTACGCGAACAACAGTAGCTGCGGAGCGACACATAACGACCTCGAGCCAAAATCAAGCGCCCCAGGTAAAGACACAATACAATGATAGACGGACTGTGAACAGGAACAGCAGTACTTTACATTCTGCCCTCCTGTCCACTAGTCCTCCACCGTAATACCAGTCTCCTTCATATGGACTGGTTAGCCCGCGCATATCCATTCCCACGAGTCCTTAATTGCTTTCACACTAATTGATTACGATTTCTTTTCTACTTGTTTCAGGGGCACTAAGCAGTCCCCCATAGACGGTTCTGACGCAGATCCAAGGGCCCTAGGACTGTGAACACAACCGCGCCTCCCTACTTATACTTCATTATCTAAGTTGCAGGCACAAGGGTTTTCCCCCCCCTGCTACTACCAGCGCAGAACCACCCATTTGAATGCACTTGGACGTGCGCCAAGGTAATTGGGGCTCCCTTATATGGCATATGTTCTATCAGCCCACATTAGAATATCAATGAGACACACATTGTTGTCTTCTGTTTCTTTTCTCTCTTTTGCCTCCTCAAGCACATTCTTAACCAAAGAAGCTGTGACAGTGGATCCGCCCATATTCTACTATCAATCCCGCTGAGAACGGCGGTCTCACAGCCCAATTGTACACTGTGCCTCCAACCACGTGGAGCCAGTCTAAACCAAGCACACTTGTCCAGGTCAGTGAGTGAGCTACAGCAAGCCACAGGACAACTGCAAATGTTGTACCCCCACTTGGTCTTTAATTATTTTAATGCATGCAGGCCACACTAGCACTAGACTCATCCCTTTATAGAGATGCACCTAATAGCAAGTTTGCCCCGCATTTTTATGTATTTTCTATTTAATACTTTTTCTCGTTTACCACATACAGGGGTGACCAAGTCAAGGCCCAAGAAGAAGGCTCTAAGCCGAAACGTCACGGGACTAAATAAGTTTGAAGGCTTTATTTCCTCCAATCCCGTCCATAAGTTGATTTGTCTCCAGACGTAGACCAAAGACTAGGTCCCTGTTTTCCTAAGAACTTACAGACACCAGTTGTCTTGCACTTATTATTTACTTAAGACAAAAAACTTTGTGAATGATGGTTCTAGGTTTTTTCATTTGTTTATTAATTTTTTTGTATTTTTCAAGTTGTTTGCCATAAACATGTTTGTTTTCTGTTCCTTTCTCAAATGCACTTCTAAAAATGAGAAAATGAATGTATTTTGATGAACGATGTACCTTAAAAAACACCTATACATCTTCTTGTAAAATTAATTGCATAGAAGATGTTGTGCAGCTACTAGCACTAAGTAATCCCTTTTTTTCTTAAAAAGAACATTAAAAAATGTGGCAATCCAAGGGCCTCTTTTGCTCATCTTTTTAGAATATCCTTTGACAGCTAGCTAAGTAATAAAGCTGTTGCCAAATCCTATTTTTGCATGCTAAATAATCACCCTTTACCAAAATGTATAGGTAAAGAGATCTAAAAACAAGTGGCAGGACGCCTCCCTACTCGTTTCATGTACTATTAGCTCTCAAGTCCTTCCACTTATTCATGAGCTTACCCTTCAGTTACACAAGTTTAAGATATAGCAACTGCTATACTAGGGTCTTACAAACTAATATTTCGAAATTAGTTTTCCAACCCAACCAATTCTATGACCATAGCTTGCCTAATACTCACTCGCTGACCTATACACTCCATCTCCAGAATGGAACAAGTTTTAAGTTTCTCTGAAGAAGAAACTTCAGATATTATTCAGGGACCAACTCTGTTTAATCTCAACGGTGCCCAGCAACATATCGCCTCGGCTGCATCAGGGGACGACTTGCTGAAGTTAAAAAAGAAATGTTTCCGGACAGAAGTTCATGGACATTTTCTTAGGGAATACCTAAGGGTCCACATGGTCCCATTAGGACTAATTGTTCGTAACGAACCAGCACTATTCCTGGAAGATCAAGAATACATGCTTGGCTTCAGTCAGATATCCACGAAATGCTCACGAGATCTGATGGTGCTAACTATAACTACGGCCAAAAGGATACATGCTAAAATTAAATTGGACCTAGAGGCGGAAGAAGAAAAATTTCTTACCAACACAGACCTACAAAACGCACGAGACAAGCTTAAAGAAATCAACACCACCTTCGATCAATTTATGGCCCTTACATTAGAAAAGAAGCACAAGAAACTGGCCAAGGACATCCAAAATTTCAAAATAGAAAACATATACCCTTACTTATCTCCTGACTACAAAGACAGAAAAGAAAAAGAAAGAACAGCTAATCAAACTGGTCCAAGGAGAAGCGGAAGAAAAGGGGTCTCATTTTCAGACACCTCAAGCTCGGGTTCATCAGATGACCAATCACAAGCAACAGGCAGAGAGCAGCAAGGAGGATATTTCCAACCACTACCCCCTCAGCTCCCTTTTTTAGGGAGAGGGGGCCCCAGAGGCCGTTACTGGGGCCCACCGCCACCGATGCCTATGCCCATGCCATACTACCCCTTCAATTACCCACAATGGAATCAACCACCCAGAGGGCGCCGCAACAAACGGAGACCATAGAGGACATACCCATATTTAATCTCTCAGGGTTCACACTATCCAAAGCAGAAATACAGGTCCTAACCAAAGGGCTGTCATTTGTTCCATCCACTAGAACGAACTGGTTCCAACTTGATCAAGAAATTTCTACGTTTTTCAGAACTATAAGACGGAAAGCATTCTTTCAAGATAAGGAACCCCTTGAACAAGATGAAGACTCAGGCCTAAGGGTACCTTCCAACTTTAACCCAAGAGATAATGAGGTTGCATCCCATATTATCTCGTTTGAAAAATGTGTCAAGAAAGAAATCTCAAAACTACAGGACTTGACCACCAAAGCCAAACCAAATCTATCTAAGGAAGAACATAAAGCACTCAAACAACTGGCCTCCAACGATCAAATCGTCATAAAAATGGCCGACAAAGGTGGAGGGATAGTAGTGCAGAGTCTCACCCAGTATAAAGACATGGTCAACAATCTTTTAGAAGTCACCACGAATTACAAAAAACTCAGAAAAGATCCCTCCAAGGAAATAAAGACCAAGATACAAGAAGCTACTAAACTTGCTTTTGAACGAGGGTGGATTTCAGAAAAGGAAGAAATATTTCTCAACTCATCAGAGGGCAGAACACCGGCGTTCTACGCCCTACCAAAAATACATAAAAATCAACAAAACCCCCCCGGCAGACCCATTGTGTCAGGATGTGGTTCAATCTTAGAACCACTATGCAAATTTGTGGATCATTTTTTGAAACCCCTGAGCCAAGAAACCCCTACGTACTTAAGAGACACCATGGCTACCATCGCCATTTTTGAAGACTTGACATTCCAGCCTACAAGGGACCACCTAGTCACCATGGATATCTCGAGTCTCTACACGAGTATCCCCCAAGATGCAGCATTAGAATGCATCCATCAACACTTGATACACCATATGAGACAAAGCAGAGTCCCAGCGGCTTTCATAGTAGAACTCTTAGAACTGGCTCTCACAAACAATTTCTTTTCATTTGATGAAGACTTTTACTTACAGGTCAGCGGGACCGCTATGGGAGCAGCATTTGCCCCCAGCTTGGCCGTGATCTTTATGTCAGAATATGAACAACAACACATCCTGAATATACACAATCCGTTCCGGGATAAGATTGCACATTGGCACCGCTTCATTGATGACATCATTTTCATATGGCAAGATATTAACACCCCGGTGGAGGAATTCTTGGAATGGGCCAACCAACGAACGGAGGAAATTAAATTCACACTCAGCAAAAGCAACCATATGATCAGCTTCCTAGATTTAGAGATCAGGGTTAAAGAAGAAAAACTGATATGTTCCCTCTACAGGAAAGAAACAGACAGGAACACTCTGTTACATTACAGAAGCAACCATCCCAGGAACCTTTGCAATAACCTACCATTTGGACAATTTCTAAGACTCAGGCGAAATTGCACGGAACTGGAACAGTATAAAAAACATGCCAGTATACTGCAACTCAAACTTCACAATAGAGGCTATCCGAAGAAACTTATTCGGAACACCACCAAGCGCGCCCAGTACACTCCTCGGGAGATTTTACTCACCCCGAAAACGCGCAATACAGAAAGTGAACAACTACTGACTTGTGTCACTACCTTTGGGCCCAACACGACCAAACTTAAAACCATCATTAAGAAATTCTGGCCACTGGTACAACTAAGTCTTCCAAATGAACCGATTCCAAGAATGGCCCTCAAAAGAGGCAAAAATTTGAAAGATTTGTTAACCCATGCGAGGCTAAATAAGAAATCCCAAAGGACCAAACTTTGGAATATGAGAGAAATACTGGGACACTACCCATGTGGCACATGCAATGTATGTAGATTCACGAGAAAAACAACATCATTCCAGGTAGAAGAAAAAGAGTGGAAAATCAAACACTTCTCTAATTGCAAGACCAGCAATGTGGTATATATCATCGAATGCCCCTGTGGTCTCAGATATGTTGGCCAAACTCAGAGACAGGTCAACAAGAGAATTGGCGAACATCGCTCAAGGATCCGATGTCGGGTCCATACAGCACCACTAGTCTCACATTATATGGAATTTCAACACAGCGCAGATGACATCCGCTGGTGGGTGGCTGTCACAGTAGTTAATACCACCAATACCTCTAATGCTCTTATTCATAAAGAACTCTGGTGGATTTTCAAACTTAAAACCATTACAAAGGGCCTTAATGAGGCCACACCATCCATCCATGGGCAGTAGGGATACTTCCCCCTTTCCCCCCTCCCCCCCCTTCCTTTCTCCCCCCCCCCCTTCTCTAGGCTACCTGGTTCCTAACATACATCACTAAGTTGCCAAATAGGGGCTGTAATCCATGAATCTAAAACGAACAAGTTGTTTGTGATTATATAATTGTTTTTGTTCACTTGGCCTTCTATCTGAAAATATGGCCCGACCAGGTTTAAGATCATAATTACCTGTGATAGTTTTGAACTCTGCATGTATATTCACAACTATGTCTGCTGTAAAACCGACTGTCTACAATGCCTGTGATAGCCTTAAAGAAGCAATGTACCTTTATTTCATTTTATAAGTATGACAATATGTGCGCTATTTTTCTGAAGAGGGTGATTTCTAGATAAATGTCTGCATAGCTAGTTTGTGTTGACATGTGAACTTACTAATAACCCAAGAGGACCCCATACACAGACTCCCCTCCAAACCTTACTTCGAGCATGCACCTCGCCACCACAGCAAAAATCTTCATGATTGCGAGTGCTAGGCTCCCGCACGTACACAAGCGGGTGCCATGACAACTTAGAGACAGAATTCTAAATGCGCATGCGCGGCTCTTAGACACTGGTCTCACGCGCATGCGCACTTCCTAAATTATACGCACAGCTCAGTCCCTCCACTGAAGCTACGCGAACAACAGTAGCTGCGGAGCGACACATAACGACCTCGAGCCAAAATCAAGCGCCCCAGGTAAAGACACAATACAATGATAGACGGACTGTGAACAGGAACAGCAGTACTTTACATTCTGCCCTCCTGTCCACTAGTCCTCCACCGTAATACCAGTCTCCTTCATATGGACTGGTTAGCCCGCGCATATCCATTCCCACGAGTCCTTAATTGCTTTCACACTAATTGATTACGATTTCTTTTCTACTTGTTTCAGGGGCACTAAGCAGTCCCCCATAGACGGTTCCGACGCAGATCCAAGGGCCCTAGGACTGTGAACACAACCGCGCCTCCCTACTTATACTTCATTATTTAAGTTGCAGGCACAAGGGTTTTCCCCCCCCTGCTACTACCAGCGCAGAACCACCCATTTGAATGCACTTGGACGTGCGCCAAGGTAATTGGGGCTCCCTTATATGGCATATGTTCTATCAGCCCACATTAGAATATCAATGAGACACACATTGTTGTCTTCTGTTTCTTTTCTCTCTTTTGCCTCCTCAAGCACATTCTTAACCAAAGAAGCTGTGACAGTGGATCCGCCCATATTCTACTATCAATCCCGCTGAGAACGGCGGTCTCACAGCCCAATTGTACACTGTGCCTCCAACCACGTGGAGCCAGTCTAAACCAAGCACACTTGTCCAGGTCAGTGAGTGAGCTACAGCAAGCCACAGGACAACTGCAAATGTTGTACCCCCACTTGGTCTTTAATTATTTTAATGCATGCAGGCCACACTAGCACTAGACTCATCCCTTTATAGAGATGCACCTAATAGCAAGTTTGCCCCGCATTTTTATGTATTTTCTATTTAATACTTTTTCTCGTTTACCACATACAGGGGTGACCAAGTCAAGGCCCAAGAAGAAGGCTCTAAGCCGAAACGTCACGGGACTAAATAAGTTTGAAGGCTTTATTTCCTCCAATCCCGTCCATAAGTTGATTTGTCTCCAGACGTAGACCAAAGACTAGGTCCCTGTTTTCCTAAGAACTTACAGACACCAGTTGTCTTGCACTTATTATTTACTTAAGACAAAAAACTTTGTGAATGATGGTTCTAGGTTTTTTCATTTGTTTATTAATTTTTTTGTATTTTTCAAGTTGTTTGCCATAAACATGTTTGTTTTCTGTTCCTTTCTCAAATGCACTTCTAAAAATGAGAAAATGAATGTATTTTGACGAACGATGTACCTTAAAAAACACCTATACATCTTCTTGTAAAATTAATTGCATAGAAGATGTTGTGCAGCTACTAGCACTAAGTAATCCCTTTTTTTCTTAAAAAGAAAATTAAAAAATGTGGCAATCCAAGGGCCTCTTTTGCTCATCTTTTTAGAATATCCTTTGACAGCTAGCTAAGTAATAAAGCTGTTGCCAAATCCTATTTTTGCATGCTAAATAATCACCCTTTACCAAAATGTATAGGTAAAGAGATCTAAAAACAAGTGGCAGGACGCCTCCCTACTCGTTTCATGTACTATTAGCTCTCAAGTCCTTCCACTTATTCATGAGCTTACCCTTCAGTTACACAAGTTTAAGATATAGCAACTGCTATACTAGGGTCTTACAAACTAATATTTCGAAATTAGTTTTCCAACCCAACCAATTCTATGACCATAGCTTGCCTAATACTCACTCGCTGACCTATACACTCCATCTCCAGAATGGAACAAGTTTTAAGTTTCTCTGAAGAAGAAACTTCAGATATTATTCAGGGACCAACTCTGTTTAATCTCAACGGTGCCCAGCAACATATCGCCTCGGCTGCATCAGGGGACGACTTGCTGAAGTTAAAAAAGAAATGTTTCCGGACAGAAGTTCATGGACATTTTCTTAGGGAATACCTAAGGGTCCACATGGTCCCATTAGGACTAATTGTTCGTAACGAACCAGCACTATTCCTGGAAGATCAAGAATACATGCTTGGCTTCAGTCAGATATCCACGAAATGCTCACGAGATCTGATGGTGCTAACTATAACTACGGCCAAAAGGATACATGCTAAAATTAAATTGGACCTAGAGGCGGAAGAAGAAAAATTTCTTACCAACACAGACCTACAAAACGCACGAGACAAGCTTAAAGAAATCAACACCACCTTCGATCAATTTATGGCCCTTACATTAGAAAAGAAGCACAAGAAACTGGCCAAGGACATCCAAAATTTCAAAATAGAAAACATATACCCTTACTTATCTCCTGACTACAGAGACAGAAAAGAAAAAGAAAGAACAGCTAATCAAACTGGTCCAAGGAGAAGCGGAAGAAAAGGGGTCTCATTTTCAGACACCTCAAGCTCGGGTTCATCAGATGACCAATCACAAGCAACAGGCAGAGAGCAGCAAGGAGGATATTTCCAACCACTACCCCCTCAGCTCCCTTTTTTAGGGAGAGGGGGCCCCAGAGGCCGTTACTGGGGCCCACCGCCACCGATGCCTATGCCCATGCCATACTACCCCTTCAATTACCCACAATGGAATCAACCACCCAGAGGGCGCCGCAACAAACGGAGACCATAGAGGACATACCCATATTTAATCTCTCAGGGTTCACACTATCCAAAGCAGAAATACAGGTCCTAACCAAAGGGCTGTCATTTGTTCCATCCACTAGAACGAACTGGTTCCAACTTGATCAAGAAATGTCTACGTTTTTCAGAACTATAAGACGGAAAGCATTCTTTCAAGATAAGGAACCCCTTGAACAAGATGAAGACTCAGGCCTAAGGGTACCTTCCAACTTTAACCCAAGAGATAATGAGGTTGCGTCCCATATTATCTCGTTTGAAAAATGTGTCAAGAAAGAAATCTCGAAACTACAGGACTTGACCACCAAAGCCAAACCAAATCTATCTAAGGAAGAACATAAAGCACTCAAACAACTGGCCTCCAACGATCAAATCGTCATAAAAATGGCCGACAAAGGTGGAGGGATAGTAGTGCAGAGTCTCACCCAGTATAAAGACATGGTCAACAATCTTTTAGAAGTCACCACGAATTACAAAAAACTCAGAAAAGATCCCTCCAAGGAAATAAAGACCAAGATACAAGAAGCTACTAAACTTGCTTTTGAACGAGGGTGGATTTCAGAAAAGGAAGAAATATTTCTCAACTCATCAGAGGGCAGATCACCGGCGTTCTACGCCCTACCAAAAATACATAAAAATCAACAAAACCCCCCCGGCAGACCCATTGTGTCAGGATGTGGTTCAATCTTAGAACCACTATGCAAATTTGTGGATCATTTTTTGAAACCCCTGAGCCAAGAAACCCCTACGTACTTAAGAGACACCATGGCTACCATCGCCATTTTTGAAGACTTGACATTCCAGCCTACAAGGGACCACCTAGTCACCATGGATATCTCGAGTCTCTACACGAGTATCCCCCAAGATGCAGCATTAGAATGCATCCATCAACACTTGATACACCATATGAGACAAAGCAGAGTCCCAGCGGCTTTCATAGTAGAACTCTTAGAACTGGCTCTCACAAACAATTTCTTTTCATTTGATGAAGACTTTTACTTACAGGTCAGCGGGACCGCTATGGGAGCAGCATTTGCCCCCAGCTTGGCCGTGATCTTTATGTCAGAATATGAACAACAACACATCCTGAATATACACAATCCGTTCCGGGATAAGATTGCACATTGGCACCGCTTCATTGATGACATCATTTTCATATGGCAAGATATTAACACCCCGGTGGAGGAATTCTTGGAATGGGCCAACCAACGAACGGAGGAAATTAAATTCACACTCAGCAAAAGCAACCATATGATCAGCTTCCTAGATTTAGAGATCAGGGTTAAAGAAGAAAAACTGATATGTTCCCTCTACAGGAAAGAAACAGACAGGAACACTCTGTTACATTACAGAAGCAACCATCCCAGGAACCTTCGCAATAACCTACCATTTGGACAATTTCTAAGACTCAGGCGAAATTGCACGGAACTGGAACAGTATAAAAAACATGCCAGTATACTGCAACTCAAACTTCACAATAGAGGCTATCCGAAGAAACTTATTCGGAACACCACCAAGCGCGCCCAGTACACTCCTCGGGAGATTTTACTCACCCCGAAAACGCGCAATACAGAAAGTGAACAACTACTGACTTGTGTCACTACCTTTGGGCCCAACACGACCAAACTTAAAACCATCATTAAGAAATTCTGGCCACTGGTACAACTAAGTCTTCCAAATGAACCGATTCCAAGAATGGCCCTCAAAAGAGGCAAAAATTTGAAAGATTTGTTAACCCATGCGAGGCTAAATAAGAAATCCCAAAGGACCAAACTTTGGAATATGAGAGAAATACTGGGACACTACCCATGTGGCACATGCAATGTATGTAGATTCACGAGAAAAACAACATCATTCCAGGTAGAAGAAAAAGAGTGGAAAATCAAACACTTCTCTAATTGCAAGACCAGCAATGTGGTATATATCATCGAATGCCCCTGTGGTCTCAGATATGTTGGCCAAACTCAGAGACAGGTCAACAAGAGAATTGGCGAACATCGCTCAAGGATCCGATGTCGGGTCCATACAGCACCACTAGTCTCACATTATATGGAATTTCAACACAGCGCAGATGACATCCGCTGGTGGGTGGCTGACACAGTAGTTAATACCACCAATACCTCTAATGCTCTTATTCATAAAGAACTCTGGTGGATTTTCAAACTTAAAACCATTACAAAGGGCCTTAATGAGGCCACACCATCCATCCATGGGCAGTAGGGATACTTCCCCCTTTCCCCCCTCCCCCCCCCCTTCCTTTCTCCCCCCCCCCCTTCTCTAGGCTACCTGGTTCCTAACATACATCACTAAGTTGCCAAATAGGGGCTGTAATCCATGAATCTAAAACGAACAAGTTGTTTGTGATTATATAATTGTTTTTGTTCACTTGGCCTTCTATCTGAAAATATGGCCCGACCAGGTTTAAGATCATAATTACCTGTGATAGTTTTGAACTCTGCATGTATATTCACAACTATGTCTGCTGTAAAACCGACTGTCTACAATGCCTGTGATAGCCTTAAAGAAGCAATGTACCTTTATTTCATTTTATAAGTATGACAATATGTGCGCTATTTTTCTGAAGAGGGTGATTTCTAGATAAATGTCTGCATAGCTAGTTTGTGTTGACATGTGAACTTACTAATAACCCAAGAGGACCCCATACACAGACTCCCCTCCAAACCTTACTTCGAGCATGCACCTCGCCACCACAGCAAAAATCTTCATGATTGCGAGTGCTAGGCTCCCGCACGTACACAAGCGGGTGCCATGACAACTTAGAGACAGAATTCTAAATGCGCATGCGCGGCTCTTAGACACTGGTCTCACGCGCATGCGCACTTCCTAAATTATACACACAGCTCAGTCCCTCCACTGAAGCTACGCGAACAACAGTAGCTGCGGAGCGACACATAACGACCTCGAGCCAAAATCAAGCGCCCCAGGTAAAGACACAATACAATGATAGACGGACTGTGAACAGGAACAGCAGTACTTTACATTCTGCCCTCCTGTCCACTAGTCCTCCACCGTAATACCAGTCTCCTTCATATGGACTGGTTAGCCCGCGCATATCCATTCCCACGAGTCCTTAATTGCTTTCACACTAATTGATTACGATTTCTTTTCTACTTGTTTCAGGGGCACTAAGCAGTCCCCCATAGACGGTTCCGACGCAGATCCAAGGGCCCTAGGACTGTGAACACAACCGCGCCTCCCTACTTATACTTCATTATCTAAGTTGCAGGCACAAGGGTTTTCCCCCCCCTGCTACTACCAGCGCAGAACCACCCATTTGAATGCACTTGGACGTGCGCCAAGGTAATTGGGGCTCCCTTATATGGCATATGTTCTATCAGCCCACATTAGAATATCAATGAGACACACATTGTTGTCTTCTGTTTCTTTTCTCTCTTTTGCCTCCTCAAGCACATTCTTAACCAAAGAAGCTGTGACAGTGGATCCGCCCATATTCTACTATCAATCCCGCTGAGAACGGCGGTCTCACAGCCCAATTGTACACTGTGCCTCCAACCACGTGGAGCCAGTCTAAACCAAGCACACTTGTCCAGGTCAGTGAGTGAGCTACAGCAAGCCACAGGACAACTGCAAATGTTGTACCCCCACTTGGTCTTTAATTATTTTAATGCATGCAGGCCACACTAGCACTAGACTCATCCCTTTATAGAGATGCACCTAATAGCAAGTTTGCCCCGCATTTTTATGTATTTTCTATTTAATACTTTTTCTCGTTTACCACATACAGGGGTGACCAAGTCAAGGCCCAAGAAGAAGGCTCTAAGCCGAAACGTCACGGGACTAAATAAGTTTGAAGGCTTTATTTCCTCCAATCCCGTCCATAAGTTGATTTGTCTCCAGACGTAGACCAAAGACTAGGTCCCTGTTTTCCTAAGAACTTACAGACACCAGTTGTCTTGCACTTATTATTTACTTAAGACAAAAAACTTTGTGAATGATGGTTCTAGGTTTTTTCATTTGTTTATTAATTTTTTTGTATTTTTCAAGTTGTTTGCCATAAACATGTTTGTTTTCTGTTCCTTTCTCAAATGCACTTCTAAAAATGAGAAAATGAATGTATTTTGACGAACGATGTACCTTAAAAAACACCTATACATCTTCTTGTAAAATTAATTGCATAGAAGATGTTGTGCAGCTACTAGCACTAAGTAATCCCTTTTTTTCTTAAAAAGAAAATTAAAAAATGTGGCAATCCAAGGGCCTCTTTTGCTCATCTTTTTAGAATATCCTTTGACAGCTAGCTAAGTAATAAAGCTGTTGCCAAATCCTATTTTTGCATGCTAAATAATCACCCTTTACCAAAATGTATAGGTAAAGAGATCTAAAAACAAGTGGCAGGACGCCTCCCTACTCGTTTCATGTACTATTAGCTCTCAAGTCCTTCCACTTATTCATGAGTTTACCCTTCAGTTACACAAGTTTAAGATATAGCAACTGCTATACTAGGGTCTTACAAACTAATATTTCGAAATTAGTTTTCCAACCCAACCAATTCTATGACCATAGCTTGCCTAATACTCACTCGCTGACCTATACACTCCATCTCCAGAATGGAACAAGTTTTAAGTTTCTCTGAAGAAGAAACTTCAGATATTATTCAGGGACCAACTCTGTTTAATCTCAACGGTGCCCAGCAACATATCGCCTCGGCTGCATCAGGGGACGACTTGCTGAAGTTAAAAAAGAAATGTTTCCGGACAGAAGTTCATGGACATTTTCTTAGGGAATACCTAAGGGTCCACATGGTCCCATTAGGACTAATTGTTCGTAACGAACCAGCACTATTCCTGGAAGATCAAGAATACATGCTTGGCTTCAGTCAGATATCCACGAAATGCTCACGAGATCTGATGGTGCTAACTATAACTACGGCCAAAAGGATACATGCTAAAATTAAATTGGACCTAGAGGCGGAAGAAGAAAAATTTCTTACCAACACAGACCTACAAAACGCACGAGACAAGCTTAAAGAAATCAACACCACCTTCGATCAATTTATGGCCCTTACATTAGAAAAGAAGCACAAGAAACTGGCCAAGGACATCCAAAATTTCAAAATAGAAAACATATACCCTTACTTATCTCCTGACTACAAAGACAGAAAAGAAAAAGAAAGAACAGCTAATCAAACTGGTCCAAGGAGAAGCGGAAGAAAAGGGGTCTCATTTTCAGACACCTCAAGCTCGGGTTCATCAGATGACCAATCACAAGCAACAGGCAGAGAGCAGCAAGGAGGATATTTCCAACCACTACCCCCTCAGCTCCCTTTTTTAGGGAGAGGGGGCCCCAGAGGCCGTTACTGGGGCCCACCGCCACCGATGCCTATGCCCATGCCATACTACCCCTTCAATTACCCACAATGGAATCAACCACCCAGAGGGCGCCGCAACAAACGGAGACCATAGAGGACATACCCATATTTAATCTCTCAGGGTTCACACTATCCAAAGCAGAAATACAGGTCCTAACCAAAGGGCTGTCATTTGTTCCATCCACTAGAACGAACTGGTTCCAACTTGATCAAGAAATGTCTACGTTTTTCAGAACTATAAGACGGAAAGCATTCTTTCAAGATAAGGAACCCCTTGAACAAGATGAAGACTCAGGCCTAAGGGTACCTTCCAACTTTAACCCAAGAGATAATGAGGTTGCGTCCCATATTATCTCGTTTGAAAAATGTGTCAAGAAAGAAATCTCGAAACTACAGGACTTGACCACCAAAGCCAAACCAAATCTATCTAAGGAAGAACATAAAGCACTCAAACAACTGGCCTCCAACGATCAAATCGTCATAAAAATGGCCGACAAAGGTGGAGGGATAGTAGTGCAGAGTCTCACCCAGTATAAAGACATGGTCAACAATCTTTTAGAAGTCACCACGAATTACAAAAAACTCAGAAAAGATCCCTCCAAGGAAATAAAGACCAAGATACAAGAAGCTACTAAACTTGCTTTTGAACGAGGGTGGATTTCAGAAAAGGAAGAAATATTTCTCAACTCATCAGAGGGCAGAACACCGGCGTTCTACGCCCTACCAAAAATACATAAAAATCAACAAAACCCCCCCGGCAGACCCATTGTGTCAGGATGTGGTTCAATCTTAGAACCACTATGCAAATTTGTGGATCATTTTTTGAAACCCCTGAGCCAAGAAACCCCTACGTACTTAAGAGACACCATGGCTACCATCGCCATTTTTGAAGACTTGACATTCCAGCCTACAAGGGACCACCTAGTCACCATGGATATCTCGAGTCTCTACACGAGTATCCCCCAAGATGCAGCATTAGAATGCATCCATCAACACTTGATACACCATATGAGACAAAGCAGAGTCCCAGCGGCTTTCATAGTAGAACTCTTAGAACTGGCTCTCACAAACAATTTCTTTTCATTTGATGAAGACTTTTACTTACAGGTCAGCGGGACCGCTATGGGAGCAGCATTTGCCCCCAGCTTGGCCGTGATCTTTATGTCAGAATATGAACAACAACACATCCTGAATATACACAATCCGTTCCGGGATAAGATTGCACATTGGCACCGCTTCATTGATGACATCATTTTCATATGGCAAGATATTAACACCCCGGTGGAGGAATTCTTGGAATGGGCCAACCAACGAACGGAGGAAATTAAATTCACACTCAGCAAAAGCAACCATATGATCAGCTTCCTAGATTTAGAGATCAGGGTTAAAGAAGAAAAACTGATATGTTCCCTCTACAGGAAAGAAACAGACAGGAACACTCTGTTACATTACAGAAGCAACCATCCCAGGAACCTTCGCAATAACCTACCATTTGGACAATTTCTAAGACTCAGGCGAAATTGCACGGAACTGGAACAGTATAAAAAACATGCCAGTATACTGCAACTCAAACTTCACAATAGAGGCTATCCGAAGAAACTTATTCGGAACACCACCAAGCGCGCCCAGTACACTCCTCGGGAGATTTTACTCACCCCGAAAACGCGCAATACAGAAAGTGAACAACTACTGACTTGTGTCACTACCTTTGGGCCCAACACGACCAAACTTAAAACCATCATTAAGAAATTCTGGCCACTGGTACAACTAAGTCTTCCAAATGAACCGATTCCAAGAATGGCCCTCAAAAGAGGCAAAAATTTGAAAGATTTGTTAACCCATGCGAGGCTAAATAAGAAATCCCAAAGGACCAAACTTTGGAATATGAGAGAAATACTGGGACACTACCCATGTGGCACATGCAATGTATGTAGATTCACGAGAAAAACAACATCATTCCAGGTAGAAGAAAAAGAGTGGAAAATCAAACACTTCTCTAATTGCAAGACCAGCAATGTGGTATATATCATCGAATGCCCCTGTGGTCTCAGATATGTTGGCCAAACTCAGAGACAGGTCAACAAGAGAATTGGCGAACATCGCTCAAGGATCCGATGTCGGGTCCATACAGCACCACTAGTCTCACATTATATGGAATTTCAACACAGCGCAGATGACATCCGCTGGTGGGTGGCTGACACAGTAGTTAATACCACCAATACCTCTAATGCTCTTATTCATAAAGAACTCTGGTGGATTTTCAAACTTAAAACCATTACAAAGGGCCTTAATGAGGCCACACCATCCATCCATGGGCAGTAGGGATACTTCCCCCTTTCCCCTCTCCCCCCCCCTTCCTTTCTCCCCCCCCCCCCCTTCTCTAGGCTACCTGGTTCCTAACATACATCACTAAGTTGCCAAATAGGGGCTGTAATCCATGAATCTAAAACGAACAAGTTGTTTGTGATTATATAATTGTTTTTGTTCACTTGGCCTTCTATCTGAAAATATGGCCCGACCAGGTTTAAGATCATAATTACCTGTGATAGTTTTGAACTCTGCATGTATATTCACAACTATGTCTGCTGTAAAACCGACTGTCTACAATGCCTGTGATAGCCTTAAAGAAGCAATGTACCTTTATTTCATTTTATAAGTATGACAATATGTGCGCTATTTTTCTGAAGAGGGTGATTTCTAGATAAATGTCTGCATAGCTAGTTTGTGTTGACATGTGAACTTACTAATAACCCGAGAGGACCCCATACACAGACTCCCCTCCAAACCTTACTTCGAGCATGCACCTCGCCACCACAGCAAAAATCTTCATGATTGCGAGTGCTAGGCTCCCGCACGTACACAAGCGGGTGCCATGACAACTTAGAGACAGAATTCTAAATGCGCATGCGCGGCTCTTAGACACTGGTCTCACGCGCATGCGCACTTCCTAAATTATACGCACAGCTCAGTCCCTCCACTGAAGCTACGCGAACAACAGTAGCTGCGGAGCGACACATAACGACCTCGAGCCAAAATCAAGCGCCCCAGGTAAAGACACAATACAATGATAGACGGACTGTGAACAGGAACAGCAGTACTTTACATTCTGCCCTCCTGTCCACTAGTCCTCCACCGTAATACCAGTCTCCTTCATATGGACTGGTTAGCCCGCGCATATCCATTCCCACGAGTCCTTAATTGCTTTCACACTAATTGATTACGATTTCTTTTCTACTTGTTTCAGGGGCACTAAGCAGTCCCCCATAGACGGTTCCGACGCAGATCCAAGGGCCCTAGGACTGTGAACACAACCGCGCCTCCCTACTTATACTTCATTATCTAAGTTGCAGGCACAAGGGTTTTCCCCCCCCTGCTACTACCAGCGCAGAACCACCCATTTGAATGCACTTGGACGTGCGCCAAGGTAATTGGGGCTCCCTTATATGGCATATGTTCTATCAGCCCACATTAGAATATCAATGAGACACACATTGTTGTCTTCTGTTTCTTTTCTCTCTTTTGCCTCCTCAAGCACATTCTTAACCAAAGAAGCTGTGACAGTGGATCCGCCCATATTCTACTATCAATCCCGCTGAGAACGGCGGTCTCACAGCCCAATTGTACACTGTGCCTCCAACCACGTGGAGCCAGTCTAAACCAAGCACACTTGTCCAGGTCAGTGAGTGAGCTACAGCAAGCCACAGGACAACTGCAAATGTTGTACCCCCACTTGGTCTTTAATTATTTTAATGCATGCAGGCCACACTAGCACTAGACTCATCCCTTTATAGAGATGCACCTAATAGCAAGTTTGCCCCGCATTTTTATGTATTTTCTATTTAATACTTTTTCTCGTTTACCACATACAGGGGTGACCAAGTCAAGGCCCAAGAAGAAGGCTCTAAGCCGAAACGTCACGGGACTAAATAAGTTTGAAGGCTTTATTTCCTCCAATCCCGTCCATAAGTTGATTTGTCTCCAGACGTAGACCAAAGACTAGGTCCCTGTTTTCCTAAGAACTTACAGACACCAGTTGTCTTGCACTTATTATTTACTTAAGACAAAAAACTTTGTGAATGATGGTTCTAGGTTTTTTCATTTGTTTATTAATTTTTTTGTATTTTTCAAGTTGTTTGCCATAAACATGTTTGTTTTCTGTTCCTTTCTCAAATGCACTTCTAAAAATGAGAAAATGAATGTATTTTGACGAACGATGTACCTTAAAAAACACCTATACATCTTCTTGTAAAATTAATTGCATAGAAGATGTTGTGCAGCTACTAGCACTAAGTAATCCCTTTTTTTCTTAAAAAGAAAATTAAAAAATGTGGCAATCCAAGGGCCTCTTTTGCTCATCTTTTTAGAATATCCTTTGACAGCTAGCTAAGTAATAAAGCTGTTGCCAAATCCTATTTTTGCATGCTAAATAATCACCCTTTACCAAAATGTATAGGTAAAGAGATCTAAAAACAAGTGGCAGGACGCCTCCCTACTCGTTTCATGTACTATTAGCTCTCAAGTCCTTCCACTTATTCATGAGCTTACCCTTCAGTTACACAAGTTTAAGATATAGCAACTGCTATACTAGGGTCTTACAAACTAATATTTCGAAATTAGTTTTCCAACCCAACCAATTCTATGACCATAGCTTGCCTAATACTCACTCGCTGACCTATACACTCCATCTCCAGAATGGAACAAGTTTTAAGTTTCTCTGAAGAAGAAACTTCAGATATTATTCAGGGACCAACTCTGTTTAATCTCAACGGTGCCCAGCAACATATCGCCTCGGCTGCATCAGGGGACGACTTGCTGAAGTTAAAAAAGAAATGTTTCCGGACAGAAGTTCATGGACATTTTCTTAGGGAATACCTAAGGGTCCACATGGTCCCATTAGGACTAATTGTTCGTAACGAACCAGCACTATTCCTGGAAGATCAAGAATACATGCTTGGCTTCAGTCAGATATCCACGAAATGCTCACGAGATCTGATGGTGCTAACTATAACTACGGCCAAAAGGATACATGCTAAAATTAAATTGGACCTAGAGGCGGAAGAAGAAAAATTTCTTACCAACACAGACCTACAAAACGCACGAGACAAGCTTAAAGAAATCAACACCACCTTCGATCAATTTATGGCCCTTACATTAGAAAAGAAGCACAAGAAACTGGCCAAGGACATCCAAAATTTCAAAATAGAAAACATATACCCTTACTTATCTCCTGACTACAGAGACAGAAAAGAAAAAGAAAGAACAGCTAATCAAACTGGTCCAAGGAGAAGCGGAAGAAAAGGGGTCTCATTTTCAGACACCTCAAGCTCGGGTTCATCAGATGACCAATCACAAGCAACAGGCAGAGAGCAGCAAGGAGGATATTTCCAACCACTACCCCCTCAGCTCCCTTTTTTAGGGAGAGGGGGCCCCAGAGGCCGTTACTGGGGCCCACCGCCACCGATGCCTATGCCCATGCCATACTACCCCTTCAATTACCCACAATGGAATCAACCACCCAGAGGGCGCCGCAACAAACGGAGACCATAGAGGACATACCCATATTTAATCTCTCAGGGTTCACACTATCCAAAGCAGAAATACAGGTCCTAACCAAAGGGCTGTCATTTGTTCCATCCACTAGAACGAACTGGTTCCAACTTGATCAAGAAATGTCTACGTTTTTCAGAACTATAAGACGGAAAGCATTCTTTCAAGATAAGGAACCCCTTGAACAAGATGAAGACTCAGGCCTAAGGGTACCTTCCAACTTTAACCCAAGAGATAATGAGGTTGCGTCCCATATTATCTCGTTTGAAAAATGTGTCAAGAAAGAAATCTCGAAACTACAGGACTTGACCACCAAAGCCAAACCAAATCTATCTAAGGAAGAACATAAAGCACTCAAACAACTGGCCTCCAACGATCAAATCGTCATAAAAATGGCCGACAAAGGTGGAGGGATAGTAGTGCAGAGTCTCACCCAGTATAAAGACATGGTCAACAATCTTTTAGAAGTCACCACGAATTACAAAAAACTCAGAAAAGATCCCTCCAAGGAAATAAAGACCAAGATACAAGAAGCTACTAAACTTGCTTTTGAACGAGGGTGGATTTCAGAAAAGGAAGAAATATTTCTCAACTCATCAGAGGGCAGAACACCGGCGTTCTACGCCCTACCAAAAATACATAAAAATCAACAAAACCCCCCCGGCAGACCCATTGTGTCAGGATGTGGTTCAATCTTAGAACCACTATGCAAATTTGTGGATCATTTTTTGAAACCCCTGAGCCAAGAAACCCCTACGTACTTAAGAGACACCATGGCTACCATCGCCATTTTTGAAGACTTGACATTCCAGCCTACAAGGGACCACCTAGTCACCATGGATATCTCGAGTCTCTACACGAGTATCCCCCAAGATGCAGCATTAGAATGCATCCATCAACACTTGATACACCATATGAGACAAAGCAGAGTCCCAGCGGCTTTCATAGTAGAACTCTTAGAACTGGCTCTCACAAACAATTTCTTTTCATTTGATGAAGACTTTTACTTACAGGTCAGCGGGACCGCTATGGGAGCAGCATTTGCCCCCAGCTTGGCCGTGATCTTTATGTCAGAATATGAACAACAACACATCCTGAATATACACAATCCGTTCCGGGATAAGATTGCACATTGGCACCGCTTCATTGATGACATCATTTTCATATGGCAAGATATTAACACCCCGGTGGAGGAATTCTTGGAATGGGCCAACCAACGAACGGAGGAAATTAAATTCACACTCAGCAAAAGCAACCATATGATCAGCTTCCTAGATTTAGAGATCAGGGTTAAAGAAGAAAAACTGATATGTTCCCTCTACAGGAAAGAAACAGACAGGAACACTCTGTTACATTACAGAAGCAACCATCCCAGGAACCTTCGCAATAACCTACCATTTGGACAATTTCTAAGACTCAGGCGAAATTGCACGGAACTGGAACAGTATAAAAAACATGCCAGTATACTGCAACTCAAACTTCACAATAGAGGCTATCCGAAGAAACTTATTCGGAACACCACCAAGCGCGCCCAGTACACTCCTCGGGAGATTTTACTCACCCCGAAAACGCGCAATACAGAAAGTGAACAACTACTGACTTGTGTCACTACCTTTGGGCCCAACACGACCAAACTTAAAACCATCATTAAGAAATTCTGGCCACTGGTACAACTAAGTCTTCCAAATGAACCGATTCCAAGAATGGCCCTCAAAAGAGGCAAAAATTTGAAAGATTTGTTAACCCATGCGAGGCTAAATAAGAAATCCCAAAGGACCAAACTTTGGAATATGAGAGAAATACTGGGACACTACCCATGTGGCACATGCAATGTATGTAGATTCACGAGAAAAACAACATCATTCCAGGTAGAAGAAAAAGAGTGGAAAATCAAACACTTCTCTAATTGCAAGACCAGCAATGTGGTATATATCATCGAATGCCCCTGTGGTCTCAGATATGTTGGCCAAACTCAGAGACAGGTCAACAAGAGAATTGGCGAACATCGCTCAAGGATCCGATGTCGGGTCCATACAGCACCACTAGTCTCACATTATATGGAATTTCAACACAGCGCAGATGACATCCGCTGGTGGGTGGCTGACACAGTAGTTAATACCACCAATACCTCTAATGCTCTTATTCATAAAGAACTCTGGTGGATTTTCAAACTTAAAACCATTACAAAGGGCCTTAATGAGGCCACACCATCCATCCATGGGCAGTAGGGATACTTCCCCCTTTCCCCCCTCCCCCCCCCTTCCTTTCTCCCCCCCCCCCCTTCTCTAGGCTACCTGGTTCCTAACATACATCACTAAGTTGCCAAATAGGGGCTGTAATCCATGAATCTAAAACGAACAAGTTGTTTGTGATTATATAATTGTTTTTGTTCACTTGGCCTTCTATCTGAAAATATGGCCCGACCAGGTTTAAGATCATAATTACCTGTGATAGTTTTGAACTCTGCATGTATATTCACAACTATGTCTGCTGTAAAACCGACTGTCTACAATGCCTGTGATAGCCTTAAAGAAGCAATGTACCTTTATTTCATTTTATAAGTATGACAATATGTGCGCTATTTTTCTGAAGAGGGTGATTTCTAGATAAATGTCTGCATAGCTAGTTTGTGTTGACATGTGAACTTACTAATAACCCGAGAGGACCCCATACACAGACTCCCCTCCAAACCTTACTTCGAGCATGCACCTCGCCACCACAGCAAAAATCTTCATGATTGCGAGTGCTAGGCTCCCGCACGTACACAAGCGGGTGCCATGACAACTTAGAGACAGAATTCTAAATGCGCATGCGCGGCTCTTAGACACTGGTCTCACGCGCATGCGCACTTCCTAAATTATACGCACAGCTCAGTCCCTCCACTGAAGCTACGCGAACAACAGTAGCTGCGGAGCGACACATAACGACCTCGAGCCAAAATCAAGCGCCCCAGGTAAAGACACAATACAATGATAGACGGACTGTGAACAGGAACAGCAGTACTTTACATTCTGCCCTCCTGTCCACTAGTCCTCCACCGTAATACCAGTCTCCTTCATATGGACTGGTTAGCCCGCGCATATCCATTCCCACGAGTCCTTAATTGCTTTCACACTAATTGATTACGATTTCTTTTCTACTTGTTTCAGGGGCACTAAGCAGTCCCCCATAGACGGTTCCGACGCAGATCCAAGGGCCCTAGGACTGTGAACACAACCGCGCCTCCCTACTTATACTTCATTATCTAAGTTGCAGGCACAAGGGTTTCCCCCCCCCTGCTACTACCAGCGCAGAACCACCCATTTGAATGCACTTGGACGTGCGCCAAGGTAATTGGGGCTCCCTTATATGGCATATGTTCTATCAGCCCACATTAGAATATCAATGAGACACACATTGTTGTCTTCTTTTTCTTTTCTCTCTTTTGCCTCCTCAAGCACATTCTTAACCAAAGAAGCTGTGACAGTGGATCCGCCCATATTCTACTATCAATCCCGCTGAGAACGGCGGTCTCACAGCCCAATTGTACACTGTGCCTCCAACCACGTGGAGCCAGTTTAAACCAAGCACACTTGTCCAGGTCAGTGAGTGAGCTAAAGCAAGCCACAGGACAACTGCAAATGTTGCACCCCCACTTGGTCTTTAATTATTTTAATGCATGCAGGCCACACTAGCACTAGACTCATCCCTTTATAGAGATGCACCTAATAGCAAGTTTGCCCCGCATTTTTATGTATTTTCTATTTAATACTTTTTCTCGTTTACCACATACAGGGGTGACCAAGTCAAGGCCCAAGAAGAAGGCTCTAAGCCGAAACGTCACGGGACTAAATAAGTTTGAAGGCTTTATTTCCTCCAATCCCGTCCATAAGTTGATTTGTCTCCAGACGTAGACCAAAGACTAGGTCCCTGTTTTCCTAAGAACTTACAGACACCAGTTGTCTTGCACTTATTATTTACTTAAGACAAAAAACTTTGTGAATGATGGTTCTAGGTTTTTTCATTTGTTTATTAATTTTTTTGTATTTTTCAAGTTGTTTGCCATAAACATGTTTGTTTTCTGTTCCTTTCTCAAATGCACTTCTAAAAATGAGAAAATGAATGTATTTTGACGAACGATGTACCTTAAAAAACACCTATACATCTTCTTGTAAAATTAATTGCATAGAAGATGTTGTGCAGCTACTAGCACTAAGTAATCCCTTTTTTTCTTAAAAAGAAAATTAAAAAATGTGGCAATCCAAGGGCCTCTTTTGCTCATCTTTTTAGAATATCCTTTGACAGCTAGCTAAGTAATAAAGCTGTTGCCAAATCCTATTTTTGCATGCTAAATAATCACCCTTTACCAAAATGTATAGGTAAAGAGATCTAAAAACAAGTGGCAGGACGCCTCCCTACTCGTTTCATGTACTATTAGCTCTCAAGTCCTTCCACTTATTCATGAGCTTACCCTTCAGTTACACAAGTTTAAGATATAGCAACTGCTATACTAGGGTCTTACAAACTAATATTTCGAAATTAGTTTTCCAACCCAACCAATTCTATGACCATAGCTTGCCTAATACTCACTCGCTGACCTATACACTCCATCTCCAGAATGGAACAAGTTTTAAGTTTCTCTGAAGAAGAAACTTCAGATATTATTCAGGGACCAACTCTGTTTAATCTCAACGGTGCCCAGCAACATATCGCCTCGGCTGCATCAGGGGACGACTTGCTGAAGTTAAAAAAGAAATGTTTCCGGACAGAAGTTCATGGACATTTTCTTAGGGAATACCTAAGGGTCCACATGGTCCCATTAGGACTAATTGTTCGTAACGAACCAGCACTATTCCTGGAAGATCAAGAATACATGCTTGGCTTCAGTCAGATATCCACGAAATGCTCACGAGATCTGATGGTGCTAACTATAACTACGGCCAAAAGGATACATGCTAAAATTAAATTGGACCTAGAGGCGGAAGAAGAAAAATGTCTTACCAACACAGACCTACAAAACGCACGAGACAAGCTTAAAGAAATCAACACCACCTTCGATCAATTTATGGCCCTTACATTAGAAAAGAAGCACAAGAAACTGGCCAAGGACATCCAAAATTTCAAAATAGAAAACATATACCCTTACTTATCTCCTGACTACAAAGACAGAAAAGAAAAAGAAAGAACAGCTAATCAAACTGGTCCAAGGAGAAGCGGAAGAAAAGGGGTCTCATTTTCAGACACCTCAAGCTCGGGTTCATCAGATGACCAATCACAAGCAACAGGCAGAGAGCAGCAAGGAGGATATTTCCAACCACTACCCCCTCAGCTCCCTTTTTTAGGGAGAGGGGGCCCCAGAGGCCGTTACTGGGGCCCACCGCCACCGATGCCTATGCCCATGCCATACTACCCCTTCAATTACCCACAATGGAATCAACCACCCAGAGGGCGCCGCAACAAACGGAGACCATAGAGGACATACCCATATTTAATCTCTCAGGGTTCACACTATCCAAAGCAGAAATACAGGTCCTAACCAAAGGGCTGTCATTTGTTCCATCCACTAGAACGAACTGGTTCCAACTTGATCAAGAAATTTTTACGTTTTTCAGAACTATAAGACGGAAAGCATTCTTTCAAGATAAGGAACCCCTTGAACAAGATGAAGACTCAGGCCTAAGGGTACCTTCCAACTTTAACCCAAGAGATAATGAGGTTGCGTCCCATATTATCTCGTTTGAAAAATGTGTCAAGAAAGAAATCTCGAAACTACAGGACTTGACCACCAAAGCCAAACCAAATCTATCTAAGGAAGAACATAAAGCACTCAAACAACTGGCCTCCAACGATCAAATCGTCATAAAAATGGCCGACAAAGGTGGAGGGATAGTAGTGCAGAGTCTCACCCAGTATAAAGACATGGTCAACAATCTTTTAGAAGTCACCACGAATTACAAAAAACTCAGAAAAGATCCCTCCAAGGAAATAAAGACCAAGATACAAGAAGCTACTAAACTTGCTTTTGAACGAGGGTGGATTTCAGAAAAGGAAGAAATATTTCTCAACTCATCAGAGGGCAGAACACCGGCGTTCTACGCCCTACCAAAAATACATAAAAATCAACAAAACCCCCCCGGCAGACCCATTGTGTCAGGATGTGGTTCAATCTTAGAACCACTATGCAAATTTGTGGATCATTTTTTGAAACCCCTGAGCCAAGAAACCCCTACGTACTTAAGAGACACCATGGCTACCATCGCCATTTTTGAAGACTTGACATTCCAGCCTACAAGGGACCACCTAGTCACCATGGATATCTCGAGTCTCTACACGAGTATCCCCCAAGATGCAGCATTAGAATGCATCCATCAACACTTGATACACCATATGAGACAAAGCAGAGTCCCAGCGGCTTTCATAGTAGAACTCTTAGAACTGGCTCTCACAAACAATTTCTTTTCATTTGATGAAGACTTTTACTTACAGGTCAGCGGGACCGCTATGGGAGCAGCATTTGCCCCCAGCTTGGCCGTGATCTTTATGTCAGAATATGAACAACAACACATCCTGAATATACACAATCCGTTCCGGGATAAGATTGCACATTGGCACCGCTTCATTGATGACATCATTTTCATATGGCAAGATATTAACACCCCGGTGGAGGAATTCTTGGAATGGGCCAACCAACGAACGGAGGAAATTAAATTCACACTCAGCAAAAGCAACCATATGATCAGCTTCCTAGATTTAGAGATCAGGGTTAAAGAAGAAAAACTGATATGTTCCCTCTACAGGAAAGAAACAGACAGGAACACTCTGTTACATTACAGAAGCAACCATCCCAGGAACCTTCGCAATAACCTACCATTTGGACAATTTCTAAGACTCAGGCGAAATTGCACGGAACTGGAACAGTATAAAAAACATGCCAGTATACTGCAACTCAAACTTCACAATAGAGGCTATCCGAAGAAACTTATTCGGAACACCACCAAGCGCGCCCAGTACACTCCTCGGGAGATTTTACTCACCCCGAAAACGCGCAATACAGAAAGTGAACAACTACTGACTTGTGTCACTACCTTTGGGCCCAACACGACCAAACTTAAAACCATCATTAAGAAATTCTGGCCACTGGTACAACTAAGTCTTCCAAATGAACCGATTCCAAGAATGGCCCTCAAAAGAGGCAAAAATTTGAAAGATTTGTTAACCCATGCGAGGCTAAATAAGAAATCCCAAAGGACCAAACTTTGGAATATGAGAGAAATACTGGGACACTACCCATGTGGCACATGCAATGTATGTAGATTCACGAGAAAAACAACATCATTCCAGGTAGAAGAAAAAGAGTGGAAAATCAAACACTTCTCTAATTGCAAGACCAGCAATGTGGTATATATCATCGAATGCCCCTGTGGTCTCAGATATGTTGGCCAAACTCAGAGACAGGTCAACAAGAGAATTGGCGAACATCGCTCAAGGATCCGATGTCGGGTCCATACAGCACCACTAGTCTCACATTATATGGAATTTCAACACAGCGCAGATGACATCCGCTGGTGGGTGGCTGACACAGTAGTTAATACCACCAATACCTCTAATGCTCTTATTCATAAAGAACTCTGGTGGATTTTCAAACTTAAAACCATTACAAAGGGCCTTAATGAGGCCACACCATCCATCCATGGGCAGTAGGGATACTTCCCCCTTTCCCCCCTCCCCCCCCCTTCCTTTCTCCCCCCCCCCCCTTCTCTAGGCTACCTGGTTCCTAACATACATCACTAAGTTGCCAAATAGGGGCTGTAATCCATGAATCTAAAACGAACAAGTTGTTTGTGATTATATAATTGTTTTTGTTCACTTGGCCTTCTATCTGAAAATATGGCCCGACCAGGTTTAAGATCATAATTACCTGTGATAGTTTTGAACTCTGCATGTATATTCACAACTATGTCTGCTGTAAAACCGACTGTCTACAATTCCTGTGATAGCCTTAAAGAAGCAATGTACCTTTATTTCATTTTATAAGTATGACAATATGTGCGCTATTTTTCTGAAGAGGGTGATTTCTAGATAAATGTCTGCATAGCTAGTTTGTGTTGACATGTGAACTTACTAATAACCCGAGAGGACCCCATACACAGACTCCCCTCCAAACCTTACTTCGAGCATGCACCTCGCCACCACAGCAAAAATCTTCATGATTGCGAGTGCTAGGCTCCCGCACGTACACAAGCGGGTGCCATGACAACTTAGAGACAGAATTCTAAATGCGCATGCGCGGCTCTTAGACACTGGTCTCACGCGCATGCGCACTTCCTAAATTATACGCACAGCTCAGTCCCTCCACTGAAGCTACGCGAACAACAGTAGCTGCGGAGCGACACATAACGACCTCGAGCCAAAATCAAGCGCCCCAGGTAAAGACACAATACAATGATAGACGGACTGTGAACAGGAACAGCAGTACTTTACATTCTGCCCTCCTGTCCACTAGTCCTCCACCGTAATACCAGTCTCCTTCATATGGACTGGTTAGCCCGCGCATATCCATTCCCACGAGTCCTTAATTGCTTTCACACTAATTGATTACGATTTCTTTTCTACTTGTTTCAGGGGCACTAAGCAGTCCCCCATAGACGGTTCCGATGCAGATCCAAGGGCCCTAGGACTGTGAACACAACCGCGCCTCCCTACTTATACTTCATTATCTAAGTTGCAGGCACAAGGGTTTCCCCCCCCCTGCTACTACCAGCGCAGAACCACCCATTTGAATGCACTTGGACGTGCGCCAAGGTAATTGGGGCTCCCTTATATGGCATATGTTCTATCAGCCCACATTAGAATATCAAT
The DNA here is from genome assembly GCF_040938575.1 of Ambystoma mexicanum. Taxonomy (NCBI): domain Eukaryota; kingdom Metazoa; phylum Chordata; class Amphibia; order Caudata; family Ambystomatidae; genus Ambystoma; species Ambystoma mexicanum. Next base: position 830,435,198 of record NC_090939.1, read on the forward strand.
GAGACACACATTGTTGTCTTCTTTTTCTTTTCTCTCTTTTGCCTCCTCAAGCACATTCTTAACCAAAGAAGCTGTGACAGTGGATCCGCCCATATTCTACTATCAATCCCGCTGAGAACGGCGGTCTCACAGCCCAATTGTACACTGTGCCTCCAACCACGTGGAGCCAGTCTAAACCAAGCACACTTGTCCAGGTCAGTGAGTGAGCTACAGCAAGCCACAGGACAACTGCAAATGTTGTACCCCCACTTGGTCTTTAATTATTTTAATGCATGCAGGCCACGCTAGCACTAGACTCATCCCTTTATAGAGATGCACCTAATAGCAAGTTTGCCCCGCATTTTTATGTATTTTCTATTTAATACTTTTTCTCGTTTACCACATACAGGGGTGACCAAGTCAAGGCCCAAGAAGAAGGCTCTAAGCCGAAAAGTCACGGGACTAAATAAGTTTGAAGGCTTTATTTCCTCCAATCCCGTCCATAAGTTGATTTGTCTCCAGACGTAGACCAAAGACTAGGTCCCTGTTTTCCTAAGAACTTACAGACACCAGTTGTCTTGCACTTATTATTTACTTAAGACAAAAAACTTTGTGAATGATGGTTCTAGGTTTTTTCATTTGTTTATTAATTTGTTTGTATTTTTCAAGTTGTTTGCCATAAACATGTTTGTTTTCTGTTCCTTTCTCAAATGCACTTCTAAAAATGAGAAAATGAATGTATTTTGATGAACGATGTACCTTAAAAAACACCTATACATCTTCTTGTAAAATTAATTGCATAGAAGATGTTGTGCAGCTACTAGCACTAAGTAATCCCTTTTTTTCTTAAAAAGAAAATTAAAAAATGTGGCAATCCAAGGGCCTCTTTTGCTCATCTTTTTAGAATATCCTTTGACAGCTAGCTAAGTAATAAAGCTGTTGCCAAATCCTATTTTTGCATGCTAAATAATCACCCTTTACCAAAATGTATAGGTAAAGAGATCTAAAAACAAGTGGCAGGACGCCTCCCTACTCGTTTCATGATAATCTAGATTCCAGCTAGCCTCGGCTCCAAACGTAATTGAAGGGATCACCTTTTGTGTATAGAAAGTTAGTACAGGTTTTAAAGTAAATTTCCCATATTCAGCATGAAGCTTCGCCCCTTGCAGCGAGAAAGTCAGCATACTTTGTTTGAGATCAAACATCCAATCGTGTTCTCTAATTGAGGTATTGAATAATATGCCCAAATATCGAATAGTTGGTGCATGTTGTATCTGTATTGCATCAAGTTTCCATCTGAAGTTCTTGATTAATCTTTTAGAAGTGTATCCAATCGACATGATTTTTGTTTTTTCCACATTAATTTGCAACGAATTATCATTTAAGTACTTTTCGAGGGCCAATAAGAGTCTCTGAAGGCCGATTGGTGTTGAGTCGATTAGGACAATATCATCCGCGTATATTGTCCAACTAATGCTATTGCTGTTAATCTTTGGAGGAAAACATTGTGTCTGAGAGAAAGCTTCAGATACGTCTGATATGAAAAGCTTGAATAACAGGGCCGCCAGAGGGCATCACTGTTTGACTCCCTTTTTAGTGCTTATTTCCTCAGTGAGCTCACCAGCTTCGTTGATTCGCACTCTAACTGAAGTTTCTTTATGGAGAGCCATTATTGGTTGTAGTAATTCGAGCGGACATGACCATGTCTTCAATTTTCTCCACAATTTTGATCGATCAAGTGAATCAAAAGCTTGTTTCATATCAAAGAATGCTATGAACAGGTTTTGCCTTGTTGTAAAGCTTTTAGTTTCAGCAGGTTCAGTATCGTCAGATTTACTTCTGTTCCCACACCCTTAGTGAAACCTGTCTGACGGATATCGAAGTGACCTGAGCTAGTGGCCCACTTTGACAATTTCTGCTGTAGAAAGGATGCAAATATCTTGCCCACAATATCTAAGAGAGCAATAGGTCGATAATTCGCTGGGTCGTCTCGGCTACCTTTTTTAAAAATAGGAACTATGATGGCCGAGTTCCAAGATTTAGGGATCGACTTTGTGGTAGCTATCGCTTTGAATAGATGATAAATGAAGGTTGTCCATTGCTCGTTGTTTGCTTTTAATGTGACGTTGGTAAGACTATCGGGTCCAGCCGCTTGAGAGTTTTTTAGCTGTTTGATTGCTGTTGATATGTCTACTCTTGATTTGATTACATTCCAAGACTGGACCGCTTCGAGCGTTTCGTTGCTCTTCCAGATTACATTGCTTCCAAAGACCTTAGCAAAATGTTCTTCCCAACTGGCTTTAGAAATACAGTGTTAGATCTTGGCTTGCTGGAATATTACTTTATTATTTATGATGTTCCATAGCTCCTTTGTCTGATGAATTATGATAAGCTTCAGGATTCGCTCTCCTCGCTCTTGGTCTCTGTCTTGATATTGGGCAAAATCTTCCTCGGGGCCAGCCCTTTGAGAGCAAAAATACCCAATTCAGCCCAAAATACAGGTTCTATTGTGCTGAGCAGTGATCTCATGCAAGTGACAAATGACACCCTCAAAGTGTTATTAGCATATTTATTCTAAGCAGTGAATTTCATATACATTTGGTATTAATGTTAGAGAATATTACAAAGCATAAACCAAAGAGCAATGCAAAATATAGTGAAACATGGAACTTAGATAAACATAGAGAAACATAGAGAAATATAGAGAAACATAGAGAAACACAGTCTTACGTCCCTTAATCAGCCCTGGGAGACCTGGGTTTCTCATAAGCTAGCTGTAAAACAAGCCCCGCTCATAGAAAAACAAGGCTGGAGGACACCGTGAGAGCCAATTCCGGGCACCTGACTGTACACGAATCAAGTCCACAGGCGATCTCCCCCTGATCCATGTGTGCATGGATATTTTATAACTTCTTGCTGTCAGTCACCATGACGCACAGTTCCAGAACTTTCCCTGTGCAACTGGCTCATGGAAAAAACCCAGCTCTCTCTGAGATGCTCCCTGCTCGCTCCTACCCCCTCCCTTGTTCCCATCTGCGCTGGCTGAGGAATGTCTTATCAGTACCTTCCCAGAGAAAAGGAAGATTAGCTTGGGGCCAGGGCTAACGTTAGTGAGGCTGAATATTCTAAGGGAAGCAGGGATGTATTAACCCCATCTGCAAGCTCTAAAAGGCATGCACTCATAGCTTAGTGTTTATAGCGCTTAAGACTGGCTATCTAAGCGCTATATAGGTGCCATGATGTTCCAAACACTCCAAAAACCTATTAGCTACATAGCTGGGGGCCCTCCCTGCCTGTCATATTCCTTGTAGCTCACTACTGCATAATGGAAGTGCTACAACAGACTACTGTCAGCATTTTTAGCACATACCTTGAATACACTATTGGCTTTCAGCGGCTAATGCTGTCATCTAAAGCCCTGATTGGCAAGGTTGCAATTTCGTGTATCACTACATTCCACCCCTATTCAACGTGTGTGCGACAAAATGCTGACTAATACCTATCAATATAGTATTTAGTGCAGCGATAAAGACCTTGGGGCTTTGCAAGAGGTTTAAGCAAACTATCTTCTAGCGGTTAGTTAGCGTGGCATGCAAGGTAAAACACTACCTAAACAAAAATGTACACAAAGTGAACAGTGACATATACCCTTGCCAGAACCTGGCCTACACAAAAATACCTACGCCAAGTGAACATGGACATTTACTCTAGCCAAAACCTGGCCTACACAAAAATACCTAAATCAATTTTGTATAACTGATTGTCAGTTAAAAAGCAGCATGCAGTTAAAATGTCAAGGCAATCCAGTGTAGTCTAATCTACAATGCACTATTGCATTTATGTATGGTTACCAATTCTAAAACCTGGCAGCCTTTCACTCTAAGGGCCTACCCTCCCCCTGATCCCAGGGCATTCAAGCGTGACTATGGGCTGTGTGACTAGACACTTCCCCCAGGTAGGTGGAACCCAACCAGAAACCATCTAATTTCGTGAACAAGGTGAACCCATGGGCACCAGGTTGTCTAAATAAAAACAATTCTACTAATTTACATCAAAGCATGGCATGTGTTATTCATGCAATCAAAAGCAAGCAATTCAATCCATATGTATGCTGGTAACTGTAGCTCTGCGTGCCAGTGTGTGGAGGATGGTCGCCCCCACCCAGTAAAAAGCCAACACCTGCTGATTTAACAATGTTTGCCATACAATGCATTGTGTGTATTTAGCAGTCTTGTTGACCTGCCCTATGGCAGACAAAAATGTCTTCATGTCTAAAATTCTGTTATCTTCAATTGGCTGTCAATACTTGTAGCAGTGCTGGGCATATCAATGGGCCCCACTAGGCCAGAAGTTCTATAGCAGAGCTGGCATCAGAACCCATAGTGGCTAGCTTATTGTGCACAGTTTCTATGTCACAAGCATATAAAGCTCCTGCAATTAATGAATCTAGCTCCCTAGCTACACGCACTCTAGTGATGGGCCATAGAAATGGACTCCATTAGTAGCAGCTTGGTAGTACTAAGGAAACATTGCCTCATGATAAATCTATGTCTAAGTGTAGCACTGTAATAATGAAGGTGTGCATTACCAGTCTACAATTTACATGTTGTCTTACCACTGGAAAATCTAACAGGTTCACAGTGTCTACCTTCTGTGACTTGGAGAATACCCTTCTTCAAGTGGGATATCTACCATATACAATATTAACTTTAGCCACAAACACCATACTACTATCCGGCAGTGGCTGTTTCATCACACCATGGAATAAATTCATTTAGTCAAGTTATAGTTCATTAAATCTTGGCGAGAACACTCGCTGCAGTTCTTGGTCAGAAAAACATCACATTAGACAAATTAAACAAATGGTATCCATTCAGTGACAAAAGATGCCTGACAATGTGCCAGGCCAGTACACTAGCAATTCCATGTGGATACTCATTTGTAGCGCTTTTCCAAAGAATTATTCCAAATGTTTACAATCAAAAGGTGACTCTTTGCATTAGTGTGCTGGAGACAGCTGTCCCCACAAAAACATGAAACTGGTTGGTTTAACAAAAAACCGTGTCACACTCTGTGTCATGAAATCAAACATCAAGTCAGTCATGGTTTCATTTACCTGCCTTAAGCTGGCTGTAAAAGTATCCAGTGTTTCAAAGATTACCATTTCAAATTATAGCTCATACACTTGGCAGCATTACTTCAATTAAGAATCTTAACCTACGCACAGGTGACTTTGATGTGCGCACCCATCTTATCTCAAAATAAATTACGCTCCTGCTTGCATAATTCTGCTGCCCCAACAGTTCATAAATCATTCTCCTGCCTACGTGCAATGTAGAATATTTTTTTTTTTCAAAAAACAAAACATCTCTGGTTAAAGCCATTCAGTTGGAAGAGGAAAACCATTTGGTTTTTTCAGATTCATCTCAACAGTGCATTTAAAAACCATTTTTCAATGTGTTAGCATTCAATTGCTGTGTCACACAGCTGTATGTGGTGCCTGATGTTACAGTTCACAATTCATTGTCCATAGTCCTTTAAACAAGAAAGGGCAAAACATGTCATTTAAATGTGTAGCATCAAATACTTGATAATTAGCCAAGTCTGCATCGTGCCAGTTCAGTAAAAGTTATTACTCTGTTGGACACTATTCGCAGGTTACAGCATTGAGTGCGGTGCAGGGCACGTTAAAGTTGAAATAGCATGTCGCAGTGGCTCGCTTTCTCTGAGAATGCGTCTGACCCTTCTTTGATCAGTGTCACCCACAAACTGCACATTATCTTCCTATATTATGAAATGTCTTGTCGTGCTTTGCCTAGGCAAAATACAAACAGAAATGTTAGGATGTCATCAAAACTTCAATATCAGCGTTATCCACCCCTTCCCATAATACCACCCCCATCTTCAAAAAGTCTCATCAGGTAACTACACACTTTGTCATTGCTACTGCAATTATTTATCACCTTTCTGCATGTTTCTGGGGGCTTATTTACACTCAACCATACGGGGTGTAACTGCCTAATCACAAACTCATTTGTGCAATGCAATCATAGCTGGTCAATGGTACCTCAGACTGATCTGTGCTTTTACAAAGCCATATAGTAAGTACCCAGGTCGCACAATGCTTTTCTTTTTCACCAAAGCGATCACCAATGCCAGGCGCCAACTTGCTTCCAGTGTCCCATGATCTTGGTTTAGGTTGCCCTGCTGGCATCACTCCATTTTTCAAAGGTAAAGTCTTTCAGTATTTATCTTTCTTTTCTTAGCAGTGTCTTTTCAAGCCTCTGGTTTTTTCACTTGTCATTTTTTTTCAAAGGGCGTTTGCTGTTTTTGAACCACTCCTTTGAGTGCGATAGTCTGAGTCAGTTTCTTTTGTTGCTTCAACAAATCATTCATTCTTGCACTAAGCCGTGTGGCTTCTGGATCATGGCTAATGTGCAGTGTTCATGTTGTACTTCAAAGCCCCGCTCTGCATGTTGTCTCTTGCAAAACGGCTAAGCACTTTTGTTAGTTTTGCTTCCATCTGGAAGGCCATAATGTCTTTGTCAGTTACTCCATCCCTGGCAATGTAGCTTGCAGTTTGCCAGATGTGTATTTTCTCTTCTCAAAGCGCCTAGAGGTTTCTTCTCCAGTGCACAGCGCTTTACTTCAGTTCACATCACATGGAGCATTGGAATGCAGCTTGCACAGCAATAGCGCTTTACTTCACTTCACATCACATCACATGGGAATGCGGTTTGCACAGTAATATCTGTTGGAATGGGCAGCTGTCTTTTCTTGGCCCATTCACAGATGCATAGGTAAATGTTCAGATGTGATGTGCCCGTCTGCCATCCTGCATGAAGCCTTTGCTCCGTACCACAGTTTACTAGGCAAATTCTTTACTTTTTGAACAGCTCTCTGTTTTTGCTCCCCCTTCCTCAGGAATGCAGGCATGTTTATCTTTCGTGTGCACCTGGCAGCGCCATTAGCACGCAGCTTATCTCTTTTGCCTATAACTCTTATACTGTGGCGGCTTCACTCGTTTCAGACAATTCATCCAAATTAACTCTTTCTTGTACTGTTTCTGCTTTTGTTTGCCTTCACACACCTCGCCCAAGACAGCTTCAAGGCACAAGCTCTGCACATACAGCAAGACTCTTGTTTTCAAAAGCGGCACTTTTCTTGTCATTTTTCTACTCCATGTAATTTTGCAAAATGTCAAAGCGTCTTTTTTTTCTTGTAATGTGCGATCTTTCAAGAGAACTCACAACCCATTAAATCTTTGTGCTATCTTATCACACACAGATGTTTCATTCTGTTGTACCATTGCCAAACTATAACCACTCAGTTCAGTGCATTTAAAAAATAAAAATGCCATATTTAGTGCAGCTCCCTGCACGTTTTTTTTCTGCAAGAACAACCCACACTCTATTGCTTGTGGGCTGTTTAATGTGTCAACAACATTTTTCCCCATGTATCACAGTCAACAGGTCACTATTTCCAAAGCATACATCACTAATGAGGCAACAGCACAAATCCATGGCATAGCATGGGGACAGTCAAAAATACTCCAGGGGCAATTTAGAAAAATATAAATTGTTTTTCCCCCCAACCATTGCAAGCTGGTTCTGCAATTTCAAATCAGTACACAAAAATCGAAAATCCAAATAACATTCACTCACTTTCCTTTTAAGTGAGTCTCTCACCCAATATAAGCATGGCACAGCCTAAAATGCAATATAACCATTTTAGTGTGTTTCCTTTAAACAGAATTTGCCACCATTAGCACATGGAATTTTACAGTTGCCAAAAGAAAGAAAAAACTCTTTAGGCTCTCAGCACAGATGTTACTCATTCTCCTAAGCATGGCTCATTCCCCTTCCTCATTATTCAGGAATGCCAACCCTTCAAAAGCATATATCAAAAAAAAAAACGAACCTTCGCCTCCGAACATTACAGCCCCCACTCGCTAGCACACTGGGGCTGAGTCAATGGTTAAATCACTATTCACAATTTGCATGTCAAATCCCTGCAATTATTTTTTTTTCCTGCCCTCATGACAGAATAGAGATGAGAACTCCGTCTCATTATGCATTCCAAATTACAACTTTAAACTTGGGAAACCACATGATAAAATTCTTTTTCTAATTGAGCATACATCTTTCTTAACCATTCATCGGAGTGCTTTAAACAAAGCCATTTCCCGCTCGTTTATTGCCTTGTACTCCCTGGCACCAATCCCATGAAGGGAGTCTTAACCACACAAGCTATCGGCCACGGCAAGCCGACACAACATTGCTGCCTTTTGAAGTCTCAGAGCTGCAGTGAGACCATCAAGGAAATGCGACAGCCTGCTCCCCACTCTACACTGTGTTCTCTCACACCATTTGTCATGTCAGCATGGCACTGCTCTTCACAATCCCACCGCTGCCACCAAATGTCTTGATATTGGGCAAAATCTTCCTCGGGGCCAGCCCTTTGAGAGCAAAAATACCCAATTCAGCCCAAAATACAGGTTCTATTGTGCTGAGCAGTGATCTCATGCAAGTGACAAATGACACCCTCAAAGTGTTATTAGCATATTTATTCTAAGCAGTGAATTTCATATACATTTGGTATTAATGTTAGAGAATATTACAAAGCATAAACCAAAGAACAATGCAAAATATAGTGAAACATGGAACTTAGATAAACATAGAGAAACATAGAGAAATATAGAGAAACATAGAGAAACACAGTCTTACGTCCCTTAATCAGCCCTGGGAGACCTGGGTTTCTCATAAGCTAGCTGTAAAACAAGCCCCGCTCATAGAAAAACAAGGCTGGAGGACACCGTGAGAGCCAATTCCGGGCACCTGACTGTACACGAATCAAGTCCACAGGCGATCTCCCCCTGATCCATGTGTGCATGGATATTTTATAACTTCTTGCTGTCAGTCACCATGACGCACAGTTCCAGAACTTTCCCTGTGCAACTGGCTCATGGAAAAAACCCAGCTCTCTCTGAGATGCTCCCTGCTCGCTCCTACCCCCTCCCTTGTTCCCATCTGCGCTGGCTGAGGAATGTCTTATCAGTACCTTCCCAGAGAAAAGGAAGATTAGCTTGGGGCCAGGGCTAACGTTAGTGAGGCTGAATATTCTAAGGGAAGCAGGGATGTATTAACCCCATCTGCAAGCTCTAAAAGGCATGCACTCATAGCTTAGTGTTTATAGCGCTTAAGACTGGCTATCTAAGCGCTATATAGGTGCCATGATGTTCCAAACACTCCAAAAACCTATTAGCTACATAGCTGGGGGCCCTCCCTGCCTGTCATATTCCTTGTAGCTCACTACTGCATAATGGAAGTGCTACAACAGACTACTGTCAGCATTTTTAGCACATACCTTGAATACACTATTGGCTTTCAGCGGCTAATGCTGTCATCTAAAGCCCTGATTGGCAAGGTTGCAATTTCGTGTATCACTACAGTCTCTCATCAGTGTAAAGCATTTCAGCCAGTTGCGGTATTTCGTTTTAAGATGTTTCATTTGCGACAGTACATTTGGATCTGTTCCTTTTTTTAATTTTCTCAGATCACGTTGCAGTTGTTTTTTTTTAGAGACACCATTGGACTGAATTCATATTTTTTTATATACATGAACAACTGTTTGGATGATTGAACTTTGTTTGAAAGTTTACCAACAGAGCAGTATAGTTTAGTTTGCCCCATGGACCCACATCTTCTGAGGACATCATTTCATTTACTCTCCTGAGTTGGTTATTATTTATTATTAACCGATTACCTCTTTGAATGACCTCAACTGGCTGACTGAAAAGCTCTTCGTTTCTTGGCGAGGACGCTTTTAGAGTTAATTCAAGCGGATTATGGTTGCTAAGTGTTGATTTCAGGATCTTCATATGTATAATATCATTAGACATGGTGTTAGATGCCCAAAAATAATCTATGATTCTGTGCCATCACGCTGCCATGTATAGTTCGGAGGACAATCTCCTTTTGTTTGACCGTTAAGCATGTAGCAGTTCCTGGCACTCATTGCTGAATGAAATTGATAACCTCTGCAGGAAGTGATAGCTTGATGCTTAAATGTTGTCATTTTCAATTTATCATCAAACCACAAAAAGTTCAGGTCGTTGCAAACTATCACTTGTAAGTCAGGCAGCAGTTCCGTGTTATCATCAATAAATTTTGTTATTGATTGTATGAAGAGACGTGAGGAGATCATTGCTGTGTTCCAGTAAATGTTAACAAGCAATAAATGCTTGCGTGTTGCGCTAGGTCCAAGTCTGTTTTGGAGGGTTGTTCCCTGCACAAACATATTTGGAAAAAGCGAGTGTAAGATCTCCCATCCAGATGAATTATTTATCATTGTCAGCAGCCCAGAGAATGGTCAACCAAACTGTTTTTTTCCAGCCGGAATTAACACAATAGAGTACCCATCTCTGTGGGGCACATCCCGCAACCATGTTTCCTGTAGACAAACTGCAAAAGTTTTTTCCAGGGGGATTTCAAAGTTCTGGAACAGATGCCGGAAACCTCTGGTGTTCCATGAAATAAACACATTATCATCCTCCTTCGTTGTTTGCAATAGCTAGTTTATAATAGAGAAATACTGTGAAGCAGATTTAAGGGGGGCTTTTTGGTTGCCAGCTGTTCTTTCTTCGATGTTAAATTGTTTCCTTAGAGCTTCTCGTCGTTGTTCATGGGATTGCTCACGGACATATGGCACATCTTTTCCACTTCCTTCTCTTGGTTGCTTGGGTTCTACTGTCAGATCAAAACCATACGACAGCAGTTTGTCTTTTGCTGCAACCAAGACATTTTCAACTGCCTGGGTGGTGATGTGTAGGTAGACCATATCTAGGGATTCTTCAGTGATGTATTCCACAATTGTTATATCATTGGAAGTTATCGTTTTTAAAGATGGAAAATTATGTAGCAATCGCATCACGTTTCTGCGGTTTAGTTTGACCTCATTTGCATCTGAGAAAATATTCTCAAGTCTAATTCTCCAAAGCTTTTGTTCTTGTACCGGTTTCGCAGGCACAATTTCTTTTAAGTTCATTTGCTTTTGCTTTTGCCATTGCGCCGCCGTCATCTTAGGATTTAGCTTTGTAGAGATCAATCTTTTTTGTTCTGCACCAACTTCATCGCATTTCTGATTGTGACGTTGTGAAAACTCACTTGAGATGTTAGAATTTGCACTTATAGCGGTCTTGTTTGTATCACTATCTTTAGATCTTAGTGTTTGGTGAGTTTTTCTTGGACCTTGAGAGATGTTTATAACAGGGCGAGCACTGCCGTCTGCCTGTGGTGGCTGCATTAATTCATCAAATTCAGCTGAATATGTAGAGAGATAACATAGATCGGTAACACTTAAGTCAATTGTCTTTGAACCAGAATCAGATTCAATTCTTCGTCTTTTGTTTGGATTTGGTGATCTTACCACATTTGTCATTGTAATTTCTTTTGACACCGGATTTCTGGAAAGCACAAATTCAGGCTCATCCTGTTGAGCATTGGAAGCATTACGTGAGAACAGACCCAACATTTGTGGCATAGAGAGGTTCCTCACAAAATGTTTTGTTTTAATTCGAGCATTGCTTGTTTTAATTTGCCGCTTGTTCACTATTGGTTTGTTGACCGGTGCTTTTGTAGATTTTTCACACGGTTTGGATGGAACCGAGGGGACAAACAATTTTGCAGCTCCGGTAAAGATTTCAAAAGTACTGAAAGGTCCTTTAGAAAGCGGTGCAATAGCTTTATTTATGGTTTGGTCTTTTCCCACAACTACCACAGGTGAGATGGTATTTCCTGGTAGGGCACCCGATCCCAGTTGTGCTCTATTCGGGTGAGAATGTTCAAACTGATCTTCTAATGTAGATATCACTTGTGGATCAGAAGATACAGTGATTGCAATATTCGCTTCATCGGATTGAGGTGTATCAGAGATCTTATCGGAGACGATGCAAAACGTAGGGATGTTATTTGGTCCACATTGGTTTGCATTTTTCCTTGTGTTATCGTTTGATCTCTCTGGGCGATGTGGAAGTCTCTTAGTAAGTTGACTTTCCGTATTCACCTTACTTTGTGGTAGAGAATGCCGACACCACTTCATTATTTCTAGAATTGCTTCCATTTGATCATTTTTGTCTGTGTGGTCCTTCATTGCGAGATCTCCTAGCCGGTTTTGCCATTGAAAGGAGATCTCCACTTCACGTTCGACTCTAGACATTAGGTGAGTGTTATTTTCTTCCAATGACAAGACTTTTTTTATGAGATTGTGTAGCAAAGCATTTTGATCTTTTACAGTCTCATTTAATGTTTCAAAGAGTTTGATGAATGGGATCAAAGCTAATGATGAAGACGCCAGAACATTGCCATGAATCTGGATCCCAGCTGCTACCGAGAGATTTTCTTTGTTGTGGATAGTTGACTCGGACTCTAGAGTAGACGGTTCATCATGTTTTCTAGACGACCAATCATTTCCTGAAGATTGATGGGCTGCTTTAGTGCTGCAATGAAATCACAGATTTTCGGTGGGCTCCTTTGATGAGCTCAAATGTGAGTTTCTTGTCATGGTGATGTCCATATTTTGAGTGTTCTGTACAACTTTTTGATAAGGTGTACTTGTCCAGGATTTAAGCTTGCCATTTGAATTGTGAGCAAACTTCACTCCTTTCTCTCTGTTGGTCAGCGCTATTTCTGTTGTGATAGATACACTTAGTGGAGCCATGGAAAGCTATGGATTAGTTTGTTTTTACAGCTTGATAGTCAGCTGTCAGCCGCTCCATCAGCCGCGCTTCTCGCCCTGCCAAATCCACATCCAGACGTTTTTTATGAATGTATGTGGGAAGGGAGGGCAGGCTGGGCTGGGGTGCTAGTGTTTCCAATGGACGTAAAGCGTTGCTTCTTTGCAAATCCGACTCAATTTCGAGTGTCGTATTCTCAACAACAACTCTGATGACTGAAGAGTCGTGTGGTATTACACTGTTCAGGGGCGGAACAAAGGAAAAATTCGTCTGATTTCCAGACCCATTTGGTAATTTTAGTGCCAGGAGTTCTGTGTCCGTTACGTCAAACATAGATAGAAAAGAAGCTGTATCAATGTCTACCATCTCGGTTGACTCGAGTGGCTGAAGTCCATTTGCCATAATTGATAAAGTAAGTGAGTCAGGATCAGATGACGCTGTGTGCAGTGTCACAATTCCTAAAATGATATTGCACACGTTGGAAGGCTCATTTGAATGGAAATCATGGGTCGAACAGTCAGACATCGCGACTTGTTTGATTTTCTCGATTTCGTCACCAAGTACATCAAGCGGCAAATGTGTTGCATTATATAAAACAACTGGTGATTCAACTCCTTCAATCGGCTTAATCACATTGTTTGCAGCGGGACTATCAAACTTAGAGTTCAGATCACTTGTCATCGCTTGAACAGCTTGAGCATTAACCGCCAGCACTTCGGCTGGATCTACAGCGATGAGAGGTGCTTTTGTTCCGAAGCCGCTGATGCCATTGGTATGAAGGCATAGGGGACTGAGAGAGAAACTTGCGGCTACAAATTTAGACAGGTGAGGGGAAGGAAAAAGGGGATGGGAGGAACAGACTATGACAGAGGAAAAGGAAAGAGGAAGACAGCTGGGAAGCACAATGGATGTGGAAGGGGAGAGGAGGGAGAGTGTTTATAGAGACGCCAGTGACATCGTGGCTTCAGCTGAAAAAGAAAGCTTGCCACGATTTCGGGCGTTCAAAGTTGTTTGCCGCGCCTGTGGACGAATGTCAATTACCATGATTACTTCTTACCGGTAGTCAAAAAATAGTAGTTCGCAGGTTCTCGGGTCCTCAGCAACTTCGGCGATGAAGGCGGACTGGAGGCAGACTGGACTCTGCACCGGACTCCGCGCCGTGCTCCGCGCCCTGCAGGTTTTTTGAATAGTAAGGCCAGTAGAGTAGAAAGAGGACTGAACACGTAGTGCAGCTCCTCAGCGCAGCAATTCACAGCAAGAACTGGAGGACTGGAGGCAGACTGGACTCTGCACCGGACTCCACGCCATGCTCCGCGCCCTGGAGGGTTTTTTGAATAGTAAGGCCAGTAGAGTAGAAAGAGGACTGAACACGTAGTGCAGCTCTTCAGCGCAGCAATTCACAGCAAGAACTGGAGGACTGGAGGCAGACTGGACTCTGCACCGGACTCCGCGCTGGTGGCATTTTCCAATGTGCTCATGCAGGTGTTGGAAGCCCTCCTGTCCCATGTCTCCTGGCACATCTCCCTACCCACCACCCTGGCACAGAAACGTGCCATGAAGGCACATTTTTATGCAGTAGGTCACATGCCCAATGTGATTGCTGCTGTGGACTGCACCTATGTGCTTTGGAGGCCCCATAGGCATGTGAAGAGGTATACCACAACCGGAGCAGTATCACTCCCTCAATGTCCAGGTCATATGTAATCCTGATGTCTTCATCATTCAATGCTGTGCCCGCTTCCCTGGTTCCACCGACAATCCCATGATCCTGCAGCACACGGCCTGCATACATGGAGAGGCACAGAGGGCAATGGACAAGAATATTGTGGGAGCTGAGTACAAGTGCCATCACATAAATTAACTTCACAGCACTACTGAAATGCAATGTGAAGAGGGGGTTAGGGGTATGCCACAGCTGAACAATGCATGCTCTGTCAAGAAATCCTACTGATCTGAATAAAACCAGCTTTACTCTGGTAGCCGGCGCCTACAACAAAGAAATTATCCTGGAGAAAAAACACCCTACAACTCTAGGATTGGGAATGCTAAATCCAGCACTAGGGAACTCTTTGCCATTACGCACAAAGTTGACTCATCAGTGCCTGTGACCTGCAAATGCACCCTGGAAAATACCTGGTGCAGTAACATTCAAAGCGCCCTTCTACACGAAATTGACATGCTCCAAAAAAGGATGACCCATAAAAAGAATGCTTTTGGGAAACATGCACCTGACACACTAGGAAAACACACCCCCTATCTCAACGTCGCCCCTTTAGGCTTTAAACCCATCTGTGACGTGGAGGTTGTTAAAATTATCAAAGGCCTTAAACCACCCCACTGCCAAAGAGACATCTCCCCTGCATCTGTCATTCAGGACTGTGCTGAAACTCTTGCACCTTTCCTCGTGACCTTTATCAACTTTTCGTTTACATCTTGTACCGTACCCTCCAGCCTCAAGGACGCATAGGACCTCACGCTTTTAAAAATTCCCACTCTGGATCCCGACTAACTACCGTCCCATCACCACCGTCCCCTTCCTGCTAAAAGTCCTTGAATGGGCTGTGTATCTCCAGATCCTGAGCTTCTTGGAATCCTACAACCTCCTGCACTTATGCCAATCTGACTTCTGTCCCAGCCCCGCTACTGAATCAGCCTTACTGGACCTAAAATCCAACTAGATAACATCAAAGATGCCGGCAAGTCTGCCCTCCTTTTGCTACTCGACCTGTCCGAAGCCTTTGACCTTGTGGATCACCAACTCCTGTGTCGACACCTGGCCTCAGCAGCACGCTTCTCATCTGACGCCATCACTTGGATATCATCCTTCCTTTCCGAGAGAACCAGGAGGGTGTTCTCCACCAGTGCTGCAGCCGCTCCAGCCCCTGTTATGTGTGGATTCCCGCTAGACCCTTGCGTCTCCCCAACACTTTACAATATATTCACTAAGCTACTATTTGACCTGCTTGACTACTAGACAAATAAAATTGCAAACACTTCACTTTCCAAGCAGTGGCCACATGTCACATTCCATGTCACATGTGTTTTTAAGTAAAGAGTAACACATTGTATTACATTAGTATGAGGGCGAGATTCTTCATCTATCCCCTCACGCTAGATAAGCGGCACGTCAGCGCAACCTAGGGCTAGTAAGAACACAAGGGTTTAATTTAGTTTGTAGGCGGGAAAGATAGGCAGTATCCATACATTTGATGTACTTGTAAATAATTATGATTGCATTAACTGAGATCCAAAATGTGTGACAATATTGAATAGGGTATGACTCAGGTGCGGTACCCGACACAGTCCAATACGTGTGTGTTTGGTCCATGTTAATGGTTAAACATTGGTAATAATTCAGTTTATAGATGGCCCAGGAGGGTATATATTATAGTAAACAGTGATTGCACCAAGGGCGAGAAGAAGGAGAGACAATTGGTTGGATGGGGTGGGCTCAGTGCCGGGAGTCAGAGTTACTGGGTGTGGAGGTTCTTACTGGGTTGGTATTGTAGGTTATGGTCTTTGGATAAGGAAGCTGGATAGCAACTAAAAAGAAGGAGAATTAACCGTTGGTGTACACAGTATTATAGCAGCATTGTTGCTAGATAGTGGGGGCTGGTTAGCAGCTTGAACTGGATGGCCCCAGCTGGGACACTTGAATGGGGATCTCCAAAAAGCCCTTTGAGATGACTAGCAGCACCCCCGAGATAGATGGGGATGCAGATTCGTACTCTTCGTACTCTTGCATCAAATAACTATGACAACTCATTAGTTTGGCAAAGGGAGTTCGTTTAATGACAAGGACAAAAAACAGGGAGTACAATGAACATCAGCTCGATCTTCCTTCTCTCTTCAACTCCACTTAATTTCAGAAAAAAAACAGTATTTATATCAAAAACTTGTCATCACTGACACGCAATCTTAAAAACCTAACATGCAACGTGATTGGTTATAGGAATGTAACTTTAACATAGGTACTATAACTGTATGTGGTAATGGGGAGAGGGGATTGGATAATCAATGTTAGGTGGGGCAACTAAGCTCTTCCTTCAAAATGGCCACTATAAACGTCACTAAAAGTATGACGTCCCATTGGTTATACTCACTATAGGACCCTAGATTACACAGGGCACTATGATTGGGTTGGCATCAACCCCACTCATACATTTCCACTTACGTCTAGCAGCATGCAGAACAATCAGCCAGGTGCAGTGAGTTTGTCTGCACCCCAGCTTTCCTCCAATTATGTTACAATCAATCATCACCTCAGTAGTCATGTGTCAATTACTGCTTTATAGTTTGGCCTCGAGTCTGCTTCTTGGTCTGAGACAGTTTAAGGAGTATGGGTATGGCAGGGATGCATGCGTAGGTGTGAAAGTCTCATCCCTTCCTGCCTGCATTGTCACGTGATTTGGACACCGTGAAAGCGGCCTCTTCTTCATGTATTTTCGTGTATTTGATTTTAATTCTGCCAGTCTTCTACCATCTGTGGCTTATCTTGACCTTTCTGAACAGGATCCTCTGTTCTTTTTCTCTTTAATTGTATACACTGTTGGCCTATTCCAGCCCGATACAACCTTGGCTTCTTGGCATGGTTACCTTCAGCTGGGTTTCTCTCTGTTTCTATTCTCGATTTGTTTGCTGCAACACTCTCCTCTTGAGACCTTTAGTAACCTTTGTTCAATTCTTCTCATGTGCATTGTGGATTTTCACTCATCTATAAAGTGCTTTTGAGGTATATATATGTATATGTTGGCACTTGCCGCGATCTATTTACTACTAAGCATAAGCAAGCTTAACGATTTCTTTGCTTCTTGCGATTTCTTGCATCTGTACACGTTTAAACTAACTGAATATCTTCATTGTGCATATGGCATAAGTTTCTGTATCTTGGCATCAACTGCTTCACCTTAGGCTCAAGATGTCACTTATCCATGGTATTTCATCTCTTTTTCAGTATTCTTATGTCATTAGATCTTTTATATGTGCGTCAGTCCGATTTCTTATGACGTCACCATTCGTCTTTCTTTATTATCTTCTTGGCTTCTTCGGGTATTTCATTCTGACAAACGTCATTTTGTCTTGCCTATAGATATGGTATTCTCAATGGGTACCTTACTCTCCAGGTGTTCTTAGGAGTCAGTACTTCAGTAGGTTCTGTTACTCTGATAGGCACTGAGCAGAGTCCGACTGCGGCTCTCTGCGGGTTTATCTGTTCTTCATACATCACATATTTTGGCATGAACGTACCTGGTACTACGAAGGAGGCGGCTGGAGTGTGGATGGTGTTTGGCACTTCCTCTTCAAGCTGGAATGGGAACATGGCATAGTAAGGTGGAGGTACCAAAACAGGTGGGCTGGGTGCTGCTGGCGCACAGTGCAGAGCCAGGGAGTGTGGTTTGCCCTGTGGGGAAATGTTCAATTGATAGCCCATTGGAGGTTCCCAAATTTGAGTGATCACGTAGAGTGAGGGTGTGTGTGTACCGGGACGGTGCCCGTAGATAGTGGCTCAGAGTGTAAATGGGTGCCCCAGGGGAGAGGCACAAGGGGGAGAGTTAAGCGCACAGCGTGAGGCCGATTACTGGAGGAGTTCAATATTGAGAGCTTTCACATATGCCAACTGTATGTCTGCATGTCACTTGACAATCTACTTTCTTACTTATCACATCACTACGCAACTCACCACTCCAACATAATGGCACTATCACCGTGCCACGATATCACAGCCTTAATAAAAAACCCTTGGTCGAAACACTTGTTGGCTTTTCACCATGTGAATGGCACTACACGTGCTTGCAATCCGTGCCCATTAAAATCAAGACTACACGTACAATCTAGTCTCATGACCCATCACTTACCTATGCCACTACCGCATTTAGTGAAAAGTTTTGGAATCCAGCGCCAACACAGAATGCGCTTGCATCCTTTCCTCACACCTCCACTGCAGCTCATACCTCCAAATGAATCAACGCATGCAGACCATTCCTGACCCTGGAAAGCTGAGTCACCATTGCCAGGACACTGATAGGCTCCATGCTGGACTACTGCAATGCTCTGTTTGCTGGGACCTCCTCACGTAACATTGAGAACCTACAAATTGTTCAAATCAACGGGCTCAGAATGGCACTCAACATATCTAAGCGTGAACATATTTCTGCAGTAAGAAGAGATGCTCATTGGCTCCTCATCAGGGAGTGCATCATTTTCAAATCTCCAGTCATCACACACAAATGTCTCTCCGACACAGCGCCTAAGTATCTCGCGCAAAAATTCCCAAATCACCATCGACCAGACCTACACATTGGGCTTATGCCCACCGGCTGACCATCCCTAGATTCATCAGAAGATACAGATTGAGGGGAACCAGCTTCCCTGTAACAGCATCCAAGAACTGGAACGTTCTTCCTCTAAACCTTAGATCTGAACAATCATACTGGACCTTCAGAAAAAACCTTAAGATTTACTGTTCTCCACCTGAATCGGTCATTTTAGCCGAAGTACCTGATATTCCTTTAACCTTGTATCTTAACCTGTAACCAGTGCCTTCATGCCTCTGGGTCTAATGCGCATAACAAAAGCTGAAAAGAAATAAATACAAATAAACAAGGCCCTGTACATGCAGGACCTGTCCTCTCACTGCACACACGACAGCATACTACTCCATGATAGACAATGCTGTAGTGAGTAGCCAATGCACATTGTCCTAACAGCCTAGCAACACACACACACGTTTACCGGAAACACAATGCAACATAATACACCCCTCTTAAACACTGCACCAAAAGAATGCAACACTGGCAGTAGTAATGCCATGTACTCAGGTAACCATGTATATGAAGCCATCATGGAATGGACACAGACAACACAAAACTGCATAAGTACAACTAACCAACTATCAGGGCATATGCATGAGAGCAATGCACACGACCAACACAGGCACCATGGGATCCTGCCATGACAAACACACCCCTTGAAAGTGATGCATACTGGCCATGAGCTGTGTGCATAGTGTTACACGACAAAGCAAATAGTGAAGGACTACACTTGCAAGTTCTGTGCTTGTAAGAGATGTTGTGCGACAATGCTCATAAAATGCATGCACAGAGTGTCTATCAACATGCCATTGTAAAAGGCAACACATCCCCAATGCTCTGTGACTGACATTTATGACCTTTGCCCTTGCAGGTAAATCTGGATACCACCAGCTACCATGGCTAATGACACCTGTGCGGAAACCAGAGGGCCCAGGAGGTAGCCTACAATGAGGCATGCATCCAGGCCAGGCTCTGCATCGAGCTAAACTTTGGCCTGTTGAAAGCTCCTTTCCGGTGGCTACTTTGGACTTGAGGGGCTTTAATGTACAGGAAAGAAAAGGTTGGATGAATTGTTCTTGCCTGTGCCATGTTGCACAATATTTGCCTCAGGCAGAATGTCTCCCTAACATCTGGTGTACACATGCCACCCCCAGATGTGGAGGACTCAATTCCTGTGGGTGATGCGCAGCCACACAGTGGGCCGGAAGAGAGCAAGGATGCACGTCTGGTTCGGCAAGTCATGATGGACAATTATGTTTAGCACATTGATATCCACATGCTATTCGCCACTGTTCATATAGTCACGTCATGAATTAAACCATGCACACAATGAGGAATGTCTGAGCATTGCTTCAAGTGAACAATTATTTTATGTTGAAATGCGCAAACACCTTCCCACCCCCCTTCCCACAACACTGTTAGGACGGATTTCTGAACTCTGACCTGGTGGGCAGAGGTTCAGAAGGCCAGCCTAGTTTCTTGGAAAAGGGTAACCTTGTGGACAAGCCAGACCAATCAAGGTAGCATTGGCGGCTGTCAAGACTAGGTTTCCGGAGGGTTGAGGGTGACTGAAAGACCTCAATGAGCACACAGAGGAAAGGACACTTACAAATCACTCCCGGTCAGGTGTATATATATTAAAAATACAAATACATTTATTTCAAGGCCTTTGAGGTTCCACACACAATGCTAATCACAGTAATACTTCTAAGCTAACCCAATCCTATCAACATACACATATAAAAGACCAAAGGGGCCTAAAGAGTTCATGCACGAAATGGGTCCATAATCTAAAAAGTGAAGGAAGCAGGTAGTGAAAATAGCCTTTAGGCAGTTCTGCATCAAATACAATCCTAACTGAAAGGCAGTCCAATCCCTAAAATGAGAGGAGACTAGTGCTCAAATGTACTTGCAATGATGGCACACGTGGTAGTGCAGATGGGCGAAAAAGTGTCTTTTTGTAGGGGCTGTAGCAGCTCAGGAAGGTGGTTGAGTTGATGCAGAATAGGTTCCCACTATTCGTGGAGGGTCTCCCCTTGGGAGCAGAGAAGGTTCCAAGAGTTGGGAATAGTTCACTAGCTTGCACTAGCAGTGGGAAGGAGAGGAGCCCTCAGGGGCCACTCATGAGTAAAAATGGATGGATGAGCTAGGGCCACTGGTAAGGGTTGCCAATACGCACTGACACCTGGCGCACTCTGGAACAAATTTCAGCAATTGAGTCCACTACGGTTGCAGGTTCAAATGCGGCAATCTTTTGGCTCTGCGGCTTTCAGCGACGAAGTAACAGCGTTGATTACCAAACGGGACAGTGGACATTTCTCTGCTCCTGGTAGATGGATCAGGCCATTTCCACCGTAGCAGGCTTCAGGGCACAGAAGAGCACAGCTGCAATAAACTTGCAAGGTTCGTCACCATGGCTGGGTGATACAGTAACCGCGTATACTCTGGTTCGGGCACTCTCTCTTTACTCCAGACCTGGTAACGCCAAGTGTACAAAATTCAGTGTGAGAGTTCTATGAACACAGAGCTTGCGATTTATCAAGTTTCAAGGGCCTCCTCGAAATGATGGCGGTATCAGAGCAAAGGTCCTGTGCAAGCTGGTCAGCCCACTGGTTGACACAGGGACACTTGCAAGAAAGCTTACTTGCAGGGTTTGATGAATGTGCCGAGAATAGTTGGTCCCACTATTCCAATGGGTCGAAGCGTCTTCACAGACCTTCTAGGATGACCAGATGCAGAGGGGTCCAGCAGGACGACAGCAGGCTCAGGGTGCCAAACCTTCCAGCGGGTCACCAGCAGTTCCTCGACTCGGCTTCTTAGTTTCGGGATACTTGGTTCCTATCCTTCATTCAGTGAAAACTTTAGAGATCGACATGGTATGGGTGTTTGGAGCCTTCTCTTATCCAATATCTCCTTCGCGCCAAAATGAAGAGGACCCAATGGGAGATCTGCATACATACATGGACCAATCATGGACCACGGTGGTCCCAGGCATTCACAGTACACCAGACTCTCTGGCACCCAGGATGTGTATTGGAACCAGACAGTCCAGTCCACATCCTGGAAGCACACACACAAGGCATGCAGAAGCCTGCAAAAGTGTGGCGTTTTGCCAGAGAATGCATGCCCATATAAGGACTGACCCAGGTCAGCTCGACCTGGGGAATATGAAGGGGCAAGATGGCCAAAGGACAGGACAAAGAACCTTGTTGCATGGTCATTTTGGAGCCAGGCCACCTATATGTGCCAAATGCAGTAACCATGGTTTACCTGGCAGGAAAGGGTTAAACATATATGAAAAGATAAGCTGCCACAAGTCCTGTCCAAGGCACACCTGCACTTCTCCTAAAATATCCTTCGGGAGTATCTAGAGCCTTTAGAAATGACAGGAAGACCCAAGTGCACTATACTGGAAGGTACATTGTGCACATGCAACATGGCAAAGTCAGACTATGGCGTTGCGGCTCCGGTCGGCGATGATGGTCATCGATGTGATGGACTTCAATGTCCGGGTGCTTTGCTTAAGATTGCTCTGCGGTCCCCGTCTACAGTCGGCAGCCTTTCGAGGACTAACTTCCAGGGCACCTTGGTGAAGGTTAGCTGGTGCACGATGTTCCCTCGTAGGTCAGGAAGAGGTCTCCTAGCCTGGTCTTCTCTTGGATCAGGTTCTTGAAGGCACAGCCGCTTTCAGATTGCGCCGAAGGGAACAGCAGTTCACCTTCTTCTTCCGGCTCGGCTTTGAGAGTAAACATCAAGTTTCGACTTCTGCTTCTGAACAATTTCCATCAGTGGGAGGTCCCCAGATATACTGTTTGGTCTCTCATTCATTCTGCTGAGTCTCACTTAAGCAACCAATCATTCAGAAGGGCATTCATGCAGGCAGACAGCCAATCCGGCTCACAGTGCATTCCAGCCATTCTCCTCCCTCCAGACACTCACAACAAGGAATGAGTATTGGGGGAAGCACCCATCCATTCAGCACTCCACACTGCATTCATACCAGTTTTGGGCAGGGCTGTCTCATTCATTAGTTTGTGTTGGGTGGATAAAACTATTCTGTGCACTCTACCCCATTGTATATTGTTTTCTTTTCTCTTGTCCTCTTTTATTCACTTTCTGACTCGACCAAGTTGTATGGTGGTCAGTTGCTGCATGGCTATATATCGATCAACATCCACCTGCTGATCTGTTATTTGAGATATAGATATGGTTTCGCTATGTAGACCTTTGCGCATTTATCTATATGTTAATCATATAATTCACTTTTTGTAATAATTTACTGCTGCACGCTGTTAAGTGAGTAAAGGTAGCTGATTTTAATTTTATTTTTACAGTGTACATACATCAGTGAGATCTGTGTTTATACATACATATCGAATTTGTGCCAACATAACTCCCCTAGGCATGTGCGTTTGTTTTGCTCCTTCTTGGGCTTTGTCAAGACACTTAATACTTTGTTTTATCACTTTCAGTTAGATTCAAAAGTAAATAAAATGTTTTGGTTTAAAAACAGACATACATTTCTTCTCAGTGATCCTTTGGTGATCTGTTGCTTTGTCTTGAGTATTAGTTTGTAGATTAACACATTTCTGTGGTCCTTGCTCCGGTGAATATCATCCACTGTTCTGGGGTTCTGTTTATTCATGAAGATGCTGCACACCAGGTTGCTGATGCTGCCTGGAATCAGGACATGAGCGATTTGTCTCATTCATTGTGTTACATACCAGAAACCAAACACCCATAAGATAAAGTGCATATTGGTCACACACTCCATTCACCCAGGTCCCACCCCATGGGCGTACCAACAACAAACAGCCATTGGGAAGGCTACAGCCAGTCTGGCCTGGACTTCCCCACAATACCATATATGGAACTTCCACCCAACAGCCAGTAGGGGAAGGGACAGAGTCAGGGCTTCCCAGGACTTTGGGAAAACAAGGTAACAGGCAATAGAAAGCAAGAGGCCACAGGGGCCATCTTGTCTTCTATCAGAAATCAACTGATTCCAATGGCAGGGCCTGTGTATCCCAAAATGGAGAATACTCAAACCACCTGTCAAATTCAGCATGGAGCTTCCACCAGCCCATACCCTGCTCTGTGGGCCATGCACAGGTGTCCAAAAGCATACACTAGGGGTACAGGGTTGTACCCCCACCCATGGGTGCCATATGGGTATCCCAAGGTTCTGTTCACCAAATCAAAAAGAGCAAGAGCTGCACTGCCAGGAGTCCCACATGGACTGCTGGGCAGAAAATAACACAGAACACACATTATAAAAGGACTACAGGACAAGGTCATGGAGGCCCTGTCCCACCAATGCATTTCTAGCATCACAGGGAGTCAATATTTCAACAGAGCACTGCTGCTATAGCAGCATTCTGAAGGCCCCTTGCTGGTATGGCAGTGGTACTCTGTTGAAATGATTGACTCCCCGCTCCAGCATTCGAGCTGGGTGCTTTCCATTGCGATAGGAAGCCTTCATCATGCCAGCAAGGGAGAGCCCTTGTTAATTACTCCAAGATGGCTTGTCTAGGGGGGCTAATGTGGTGACCCAGGAAACTTGCCGGATCGCCCATGCCTCAAACTGGATCTGCTTAAATACACAGTGCGTGGTATTTCCTTTGTGAGCATTGCCATGTATTGGTATCTTACCCAATCCATTGGGCCCATCTGCGCTAAGGACACATGATTGAGATGGCCATTTGCCCAGTCCATAGACAGGGGAAGGGGGGACATTCAAACTCAGCAAATTGAACTTGGCTGCTGGCTCTGGCCTCAGCACTCCCAACTGACTCAATCCCCTCAAGTGGAGGATGGAGCTGGCCTTCTCCTCCCACAGGTTCAGGACAAGGTGTCCATGTTGCCAATGACTCCCGTCGGTTTTGGACAGGAGGCTGCAGACCCTGGCCTCGAGGTCATTCCAACGCTTCTTGCAGCCCTCCCCGTTAGGTGGGACTTTGCCCACCATTGTTAACTTCACACTAGGCCCTGTTTGCGCCTGTTGCGCCTGTTGCGCCTGTTCGCGTATCGGAGCGCACGGCCGTTGGCCACACCACCCCATTCATGCATTCCTGAAAGGTAGGCTCCCGACATCGTTTCCCTACCCATCTTGGCTCTCGAACTGGTCCTGTGGTCCTACCGTTGACAATTAACTTTCATTGGGTTCCATGCTTCATTCCTTTATGCTTCTCCGTACCCCCGCCAACCCATGCAGAATATGCTCCATAATACTTTTCGGTGTCCAAGCCGCTTACTGCACATTGCATTACGACCAGCACACCTATGTATTTTAGCCTATAGTTAGCATTCTTGGCCGGCATTTTCGTCCTGATCAATAGCACAGTAGCCTTCTACATAATTGTCTAGCATGTACCTAGCTCATTGCACACCTGCGTCGTGTGTGTCTAGCTCATTGCCTACCTGTGCTACGTGTGCTACGTGTGCTCTTACCACCTGATACA
The DNA here is from genome assembly GCF_040938575.1 of Ambystoma mexicanum. NCBI lineage: Eukaryota > Metazoa > Chordata > Amphibia > Caudata > Ambystomatidae > Ambystoma > Ambystoma mexicanum. The sequence goes on from NC_090939.1 coordinate 830,460,682, forward strand.
ATCCATCATGTTCGCGGGTCTAATACTTGATTGCTTAACTGTGCTCCGTATGCTTCATAGTACTACTGCCGAGTGTGCCTGATACCTCCACACACTGTGCTGTGTGCATGATCTTGCTACCTCCTACTGTGCACATGTTTTTTACACGCCCTGTGAGACTGTGGGGGTCATTACGAGTTTGGAGGCAGCCATGGTGCTATTAGCACCATGGCTGCCTCCAAAGTCATGTCCGAATCTGGGTTCTCTGAATGGGGACTTACCGGGCCATTCCAACCTTGGAGTACCCGGTAAATTCCCATTCAAAAAACCCTTCCCCATTCCCATTTGAGCCCCCATAGGGCTCAATGGGAATGTGGAGGGAGCTAATAACGGCCCATAAATGGTGGCCCGTTATTAGCTCCCTGGTCCCTTAGCGGCTCCCCCTAACGGTGGTTTTAACAACCGGCCTTAGTGGGACCCGTTAAGGGACCTCGGAATGTGGCGGTAAGGGGTTAACGGCACCGGCATCCTTACCGGTGCTGTTAACTCCTTACCGCTGCACTCGGAATGAGGCCCTGTGCCTTACTGTTAAACACTGCATTGTGCGCTTCTTCAATGTCACTGCCAAACATGCCCGATATATCTACGCACCTAGCGAGATCCTATCCTCGAAATCTTGTACTGCCTGCCTCACTTTGTTAATGCCTAGCGTGCCTTTTTGTCATTTTCCCTGCAATGTTGTTACTTTATTGCCTACAGCAAGCCCCCACCTGTCATATTAAAATGTTGAACCGCATGCCTTTGTTAATGCCTAGCACTACGGCCGAATGTGCCCAATTCATCCACACACCTAGCGTGACCCTGACTTCTGTGCCTAAATACTGTACTGCATGCTGCACACTGTTACTGTCTACCATACATGTGTTATTACTAATTACTACTTCTACACTGCTCACATGTTCAGCTCATGCCTGGATAGCGTCACATTTTTATTGTCCCCTTCATTGTTCTAATGAAAATCCATCATACTTTCGCACCCATTTGTGCCTCAGCCAATCATAGGGACCCATTACCTGTACTATGCATGCTTTAACTGATCTGTTGCTAATACCGCTGTGCGCCCTGCTGGCGGCCAGCCTACAGGCTACAGTTGTAAAGTCCACACATCCAGCCCACCAGCATCCTACTATGTCCGCATACACCTGTTCAATACCTGGAATTAAACCCACCACTTTCTTGTCCTCGCTTAAGCATAACGGCCGGCCCATGAATATCAGACCCACCAAATTCTTACCTAAGTTTAAGCTAGACGCTAAGGGGGTAATTCATAGAATTCAGCGCACAAGTGGCGCACGCGGCTGGCGCACAGTGTGCGCGTGCGAATCCCTGCGCCAGCCGTGTGCGCTAAAATACATTTCCGCGCACAGCGTATTCATGGATTCCAGCCACCAAAACCAGCCGTGGCGCACAGTGGCGCAGCGACCCTGCAGCAGCGCCAGTTATGCCCCCAAGAACGCCCCTTGCGCAGGGAAAAGCCATCAAAATCCCCAATCCAGCGCAAAGGGCTGCGCTAACCCTGTACCAGCACGGCAAGCGGGGTACGTGTATCACTGGGGTGCATAGGAAGTTTCTCACGTGATTTCAGCTGGGTATGTGTATTACTGGGGTGCGCGGGAAGTTTCACACGCGATTTCAGCTGGGTACGTGCATCACTGGGCTGCGCGGGAAGTTTCACACGCGATTTCAGCTGGGTACGTGTATTACTGGGGTGCGCAGGAAGTTTCACACGCGATTGGCCCTGTGCAAGCAGGGTACGTGGATTACTGGGGTGCACGGGAAGTTCCACACGCGATTTCAGCTGGGTACGTGTATTACTGGGGTGCGTGGGAAGCTTCACACGCAATTTCAGCTGGGTACGTGTATTACTGGGGTGCGCAGGAAGTTCCACACGCGATTGGCCCTGTGCGAGCAGGGTACATGGATTACTGGAGTGCGCGGGAAGTTCCACACACGATTGGCCCTGTGCGAGCGGGGTACGTGTATTACTGGGGTGTGCGGGAAGTTCCACACATGATTGGCCCTGTGCGAGCGGGGTACGTGTATTACTGGGGTGCGCGGGAAGTTTCGCACGTGATTTCAGCTGGGTACGTGTATTACTGGGGTGCGCGGGAAGTTTCACACGCGATTTCAGCTGGGTACGTGTATTACTGGGGTGCGCGGGAAGTTTCACATGCGATTTCATCTGGGTACGTGTATTACTGGGGTGCGCGGGAAGTTTCACACGCGATTGGCCATGTGCAAGCGGGGTACGTGTATTACTGGGGTGCGCAGGAAGTTTCACACGCGATTTCAGCTGGGTACGTGTATTACTGGGCTGCGCGGGAAGTTTCACACGCGATTCCAGCTGGGTACGTGTATTACTGGGGTGCGCAGGAAGTTTCACACGCGATTTCAGCTGGGTACGTGTATTACTGGGGTGCGCGGGAAGTTTCACATGCGATTTCATCTGGGTACGTGTATTACTGGGGTGCGCGGGAAGTTTCACACGCGATTGGCCCTGTGCGAGCGGCGTACGTGTATTACTGGGGTGCGCAGGAAGTTTCACACGCGATTTCAGCTGGGTACGTGTATTACTGGGCTGCGCGGGAAGTTTCACACGCGATTCCAGCTGGGTACGTGTATTACTGGGGTGCGCAGGAAGTTTCACATGCGATTGGCCCTGTGCGAGCAGGGTACGTGGATTACTGGGGTGCGCGGGAAGTTCCACACGTGATTTCAGCTGGGTACGTGTATTACTGGGGTGCGTGGGAAGTTTCACACGCGATTTCAGCTGGGTACGTGTATTACTGGGGTGCGCAGGAAGTTTCACATGCGATTGGCCCTGTGCGAGCGGGGTACGTGGATTACTGGAGTGCGCGGGAAGTTCCACACGCGATTGGCCCTGTGCGAGCGGGGTACGTGTATTACTGGGGTGTGCGGGAAGTTCCACACATGATTGGCCCTGTGCGAGCGGGGTACGTGTATTACTGGGGTGCGCAGGAAGTTTTGCACGTGATTTCAGCTGGGTACGTGTATTACTGGGGTGCGCAGGAAGTTTCACACGCGATTTCAGCTGGGTACCTGTATTACTGGGGTGCGCGGGAAGTTTCACATGCGATTTCATCTGGGTACGTGTATTACTGGGGTGCGCGGGAAGTTTCACACGCGATTGGCCCTGTGCGAGCGGGGTACGTGTATTACTGGGGTGCGCGGGAAGTTCCACACACGATTTCAGCTGGGTACGTGTATTACTGGGGTGCGCGGGAAGTTTCACACGCGATTTCAGCTGGGTACGTGTATTACTGGGGTGCGTGGGAAGTTTCACATGCGATTGGCCCTGTGCGAGCGGGGTACGTGGATTACTGGGGTGCGCAGGAAGTTCCACACGCGATTGGCCCTATGCGAGCGGGGTACGTGTATTACTGGGGTGCGCGGGAAGTTCCACACGCGATTGGCCCTGTGCGAGCGGGGTACGCGTATTACTGGGGTGCGCGGGAAGTTTCACACGCGATTTCAGCTGGGTAGGTGTATTTCAGGGGTGCGCGGGAAATTTCACACGCAAATTCATCAGGGTACGTGTATTTCAGGGGTGCGCGGGAAGTTTCACATGCGATTCCATCAGGGTACGTGTATTTCAGGGGTGCACGGGAAGTTTCACACGCGATTCCATCAGGGTACGTGTATTTCAGGGGTGCGCGGGAAGTTCCACACGCGATTGTCCTGGGTACGTGTATTCCTGGGGTGTGTGGGAAGTTTCACAATCAAATTCAGCAGGGTACGTGTATTTCAGGGATAAGGGGGAAGTTCCACACGCGAATGTCCTGGGTACGTGTATTTCGGGGTGTGCGGGAAGTCTCACACGCGATTTCAGTAGGGTACGTGTATTTCAGGGGTTCCGGGGAGTACTACACATGAATTGGCTGTGTGGGTCCTCCCAGGTGTTCGCTCTACAACCTCCACGGTCCCTGCAGGCAGCCCACACCATGGGGGACTACCCTACACCCCTGCTCATGTCCCGCAGGCAGCCCATCCACCATGGGCATGCCCCCCAGCCAAGCCACATGTCACCTTGCACTACTGATAAACAACGCATGTCTCCCAGCACCCCCACTCCCCCAGCAGCAGTGCAGGGCACCCTCCACCATGCCCCCACACATGTCTCCCAGCACCCCCAGCATCCAGGGGCACCCTCCACCAGGCCCACACTCATGTCCAACTCATGTCCCCCTGTACCCCCACCCCCAGCACTGTGGGACACCTGCCAGCAGGCGCCCACTCATGTCCCACTCATGTCCCCCTGCACCCCCACCCCCCAGCAGTGCAGGGCACCCTCCACCAGACCCCCACACTTGTCTCCCAGCACCCCCACCCCCCAGCAGTGCAGGGCACCCTCCACGAGACCCCCACACATGTCTCCCAGCACCCCCACCCCCCAGCAGTGCAGGGCACCCTCCACCAGGCCCCCACTCATGTCCAACTCATGTCCCCCTGCACCCCCACCCCCCAGCAGTGCAGGGCACCCTCCACCATGCCCCCACACATGTCTCCCAGCACCCCCACCCCCCAGCATTGCGAGGCACCAGCCAGCAGGCCCCCACTCATGTCCCACTCATGTCAACCTGTACTCCCACCCCCCAGCATTATGAGGCAATTGCCAGCAGGCCCCCACACATGTCTCCCAGCACCCCCACCCCCCAGCAGTGCAGGGCACCCTCCATCAGGCCCCCACTCCTGTCTCCCTGACCCCCCACCCCCCACCAGTCAGGGGCACCCTCCACCAGGCCCCCACACATGTCTCCCAGCACCCCCACCCCCCAGCAGTGCAGGGCACCCTCCACCAGGCCCCCACTCATGTCCAACTCATGTCTCCCTGCACCCCCACCCCCCAGCAGTGCAGGGCACCCTCCACCATGCCCCCACACATGTCTCCCAGCACCCCCACCCACCAGCATTGCGAGGCACCTGCCAGCAGGCCCCCACTCCTGTCTCCCTGCACCCCCACGCCCCACCAGTCATGGGCACCCTCCACCAGGTCCCCACACATGTCTCCCAGCACCCCCACCCCCCTGCAGTGCAGGGCACCCTCTACCAGGCCCACACACATGTCTCCCAGCACCCCCACCCCCCAGCATCCAGGGGCACCCTCGACCAGGCCCCCACTCATGTCCAACTCATGTCCCCCTGCACCCCACCCCCCAGCAGTGCAGGGCACCCTCCACCATGCCCCCACACATGTCTCCCAGCACCCCCACCCCCAGCATTGCGAGGCACCTGCCAGCAGGCCCCCATGCATGTCTCCCTGCACCCCCACGCCCCACCAGTCATGGGCACCCTCCACCAGGTCCCCACACATGTCTCCCAGCACCCCCACCCCCCCGCAGTGCAGGGCACCCTCTACCAGGCCCACACACATGTCTCCCAGCACCCCCACCCCCCAGCATCCAGGGGCACCCTCCACCAGGCCCCCACTCATGTCCAACTCATGTCCCCCTGCACCCCACCCCCCAGCAGTGCAGGGCACCCTCCACCATGCCCCCACACATGTCTCCCAGCACCCCCACCCCCAGCATTGCGAGGCACCTGCCAGCAGGCCCCCACTCCTGTCTCCCTGCACCCCGAACCCCACCAGTCAGGGGCACCCTCCACCAGGCCCCCACACATGTCTCCCAGCACCCCCACCCCCCAGCAGTGCAGGGCACCCTCCACCTGGCCCCCACTCCTGTCTCCCTGCACCCCAACCCCCACCAGTCATGGGCACCCTCCACCAGGCCCCCACACATGTCTCCCAGCACCCCCACCCCCCAGCAGTGCAGGGCACCCTCCACCAGGCCCCCACACATGTCTCCCAGCACCCCACCCCCCAGCATCCAGGGGCACCCTCCACCAGGCCCACACTCATGTCCAACTCATGTCCCCCTGCATCCCCACCCCCCAGCACTGTGGGACACCTGCCAGCAGGCCCCCACTCATGTCCCACTCATGTCCCCCTGCACCCCCACCCCCCAGCAGTCATGGGCACCCTCCACCAGGCCCCCACACATGTCTCCCAGCACCCCCACCCCCCAGCATCCAGGGGCACCCTCCACCAGGCCCACACTCATGTCTCCCAGCACCCCCACCCCCCAGCAGTGCAGGGCACCCTTCACCAGGCCCCCACTCCTGTCTCCCTGCACCCCCACCCCCCACCAGTCAGGGGCACCCTCCACCAGGCCCCCACTCCTGTCTCCCTGCACCCCCAGCCCACACCAGTCATGGGCACCCTCCACCAGGCCCCCACACATGTCTCCCAGCACCCCCACCTCCCAGCAGTGCAGGGCACCCTCCACCAAGCCCCCACACATGTCTCCCAGCACCCCCACCCCCCAGCATTGCGAGGCACCTGCCAGCAGGCCCCCACTCATGTCCCACTCATGTCCCCCTGCACTCCCACCCCCCAGCATTGCGAGGCACCTGCCAGCAGGCCCCCACTCATGTCCCACTCATGTCCCCCGGCACCCCCAGCCCCCAGCATTGCGAGGCACCTGCCAGCAGGCCCCCACTCATGTCCCACTCATGTCCCCCTGCACCCCCACCCCCCAGCAGTCATGGGCACCCTCCACCAGGCCCCCACACATGTCTCCCAGCACCCCCACCCCCCAGCATTGCGAGGCACCTGCCAGCAGGCCCTGACACATGTCCCCAGCCAACACGTCATCACAATCTAGATCCCTGGCCCTTATGGGCAGCCTCCACATGCCAAACACCCACCCAAGTATTGCATCCACCCACTCAGAATTGCCAATTACATGATACAACCCCAATGGCAAGTATGTAAATGAACACATGTCCCTCACATACACACAATGGGTGTAAGTGAATGTCAAAACCCATATCATGACATGCATGAAACCAATGATATGATACTACACATTGAAGTTTGATGAAAAAAATTTATTAAAAGCAACATAAATGGGATTAAAAATAAACAAACGACAATGGGAATTAAAAACACAAAAGCAGCATGTCCGTAAAATAATGAAAAACCACAAATCATAATCCAAAGGAAAGGTGTCCAAAGTCACAGTTCAAAAAAGTACATCCAAGGGAAAAACAAAACCAAAAACCATTGCTCCATGGGTAAATCAAAAAAAAAAACATAATCCAACAGTCAACTATATACAGATAAACAATCCAGGGTCCATGATCCCAACTGAAGAAATGAAACCTATCTAAAAATACTATGTAATAAAAAAACTATATACAAAAATGTTGGCCATTGTCCAAAAGGTCAAAAATCAAGAAAAAAGCAAAGGAAACCTAACACTAACAACATAACTATTTACAAGGGCAGCGGGCTAGTCCAACGGCTCACTGGATGTTGTCATGGGCCAGGGCATCATCGAACTCCTGTTCAATGGCTTGGAGGCGGGCATGTTCCCTGGCCCGAGGTCTCGCAGGGATAAAGCAGTGTCCAGTTCCAACTCCCTGCGAAGACCCTCGAGGCACTCAGCCCACCTCAGCGCCCTCCGCATGGAGTTCTCCGCCCTGACCATTGTGAGCCGTTCCTCCTCTGCCCGCTGCCGCTCCGCACCTATCTGCTGGCCCAACCGCTCCCACACGGAAGCCACTCCCATTCCAGGGTTCTCCTGCCCTCCGGCCGATGCCTGCACCCTGATGTTGATGACCCCGAGCCATGATGCCTCCCACGTCGAGCCTGCCGCTGCCTCCGACGCAACTGCCTGTGCCAGCACGACGGCATCCAGGCTGATGGAATCCACCGACGCCGTCGTGCACGTGCCCTGCACGATGATGCCGTCACATCCTCCATCTGCTGGGGTCCAGTTGCTTCTGTGTCCACCCCTGCTGGACCTCCGACTCCCGACGGTGGCAGGGATGGGATCCCCACCGAGTTGGCTGCATTGGTCGGAGCAGGTCCACAGGGGGCCCTGGTGGCATCTGGGCCGGAAGACGGCATGGAGAACGACTGGCGCATAGCCTCCACAGAGGAGGAGAGGGTCGCCAAAGTGCCCGACACATGTACGAGACCCCCGACCACGACCGCTCCTAACTGGGCCACGTTGGCACGGTGCTCTTCGTGATGACGTGCGTGCTCCCCCCGGGAAGCACGCACCTCATCACGAATGACACCCGTGCGCAACGTGACACCAATCAGGACCTTCTCCATACGGCCAGGGGTCCCCTCGTCTGCAGGTGGAGGGGAGTCAGATGACATGGACATCCCCCCTACCTGCGGACGGGCCTGGTGGGGGCATCCCTGCTGGTGCATGGTGGTGCAGTCACAGTGTCAGGGACAGTGACATGCACAGGCGCCTCCACGGCGACCTGTGCTGCCTCCTGCCCCTGCACCTGCCCCTGGATTGCACCACTTGCACCAGCAGGGATGCCCCCACCAGGCCCATGTGCGGCTCAGTAGCGGCCTCCTCCTCCTCTGTGGAAACCACCAACCTGGATGGCTCTACACCGTCTTCTGCCGTTGCAAGCCCCTGTGGGGGCTCACCCACCCCTTCCGCTGCAGCCGTGGGGGCATCCCCGCCGCTTTGCTCCACAGCGCCGTCTCCGCCCTCTTCTTCACTTTGCGCTGTGTAGAGGGAGACATATAACACAAGCATCAGGGTACTGTACAATGGTCCCCTAGACACGAAGCAATAGCAGATGAGTGGCACTGTCAAAGATCACTTCCATCATGTCCCTCCACAACACATGAGTCAGTGCAGGCAAAACACATGCAGTAACAGGCATGGAGCATGCTATGGACATAAGCAAACATATCCAAGGGACTCTTGAAACATACAATGTTGTTTTTAAACTCACATGCATCATGGGTCATGCCTATCACATTCACACACTTCACTGTACTTTCATCCATCTGGACTCGTACACCCGAGACACAGTGGATGCAAGGATAGCTAGGCTGCATCAGTGGATCTGAACATTGACACAGACATGTGTCATGCATCCATGGCATTCACAAGTCACAGACACGCAGGTCAGACACACAGACATGGAAACCATACATGTACATGGCATCATCACCCATCCCTCACCCCCAACCATGTCCAGGAACAGAGACTGGCATGCTCTCATGTGTCCATTCCGCATAGGGCTCCCCATGTAGCATTTAAACACATACACCAACCGTGTGCTTCACACATTACTGGTCTCACATGCATGACCATGATGTCCCTGCACACACACACACGCGTACATGGCCTATGTCACACATACAGGCAAGTATCAGACAACCAGCACACTGCAACATGCCCTGTCTCACACAGCAATGCCTGGCCACTTACCGCTCGACTCCAGACGGGTCTGCCTCTCAAGGACCTGGACGTGGAGCGCTGGGGATATGCGTTCCAGGACCCTCATCTGATGTTCCGACAAGTGGCCCCGGCGCCCCTTAGCATCCGCTGCCTTCAAGAGGCGCCGGGCCTTGTTGAGGGTCCTGGACCTGAAGTCCTCCTAGCGCTTCTTGACATGTTGGAAGTCGTGGACTGCCACCCCCTCCGCGTTGATGGCAGTCACGATGTCCGTCCAGATCCTGTCCCGTCCATCCTTGTCAGCGCGTGATGATCCGAAGAGGGCATCATAATGCCCCAGGACATGCTCCACCAGGACACCAACTTCCTTCTGACTGAAGCTGGTGGCCCTCTGCCCCTCTGGCTGGGGGTCGCCAGTTGTCTCGGATGGTGTTTGCCCCGACATGGTGACCCCCGAGGCAGGCGTGGGTGGGCAACTGGGTCCTGGGGCTGGGCTGTGGAGCGATGGTATCAGTCAGGAGTCTTCTGTTCCAGCAGGGGTGGACACAGCAACTGGACCCCTGCAGATGGCTGATGTGCAGTCACCAAATGGCAGGGCACGGTGGCAGCAGGCAGGCAGGCAGGCAGCAGCAGATGGCTCGTGGGAGGCTGCTCGGGGCTCTGGGGGGCAGTAATTCGGCCTTTTGGGCAGGAGCGTGGTCTTCCGTGTGCTTACGCGTGGCCAGCTTGATACGGAGTGATTTGGCACGTGAAAATTCTGCACGTCAGCGTGTAATTCGAGGAAAGGCCCTTAGCGCGTAAGCGCGTCTGCACGCATACGCGATTTCATTGGATAGAAGGCCCTTCAAGCGCAAGCGCCTCTGTGACGTAACGCGCCCAGGTGTGCATGGGCGTTTCAGCGCGTGTGAAAAACTGCACGTCCGCGTGGGAATGCGTGTAATCCAAGGAAAGGGCCCATGCGCGTAAGTGACGTGACGCGCGCGGGCGTTTCCCTCAGCACGGGTTAAAGGTGAGCGGGGGCAGCAGTTCGCTGTACGTGCCTTTCGTGGAGACCGACATGTGTTGCTGCTACCTGTTGTTTCGCGCGCCATCACAACTTCACAGCTATCAAGGACGTATCTCTTCTTTTGGCGGGGGTATTGGCTACGCGTGTTTTTCTGCATCGCGCTAGTCAGACGGTGAGTCGCACACGCTATTTTTCCCACTGCGGGTGCCCCTGTGTATCGCACCCATTTTCAAGGTCATAGTAGCCTGCGTGTCCCACGCGTACGCTTTATTCGTGTTACTGGGTGCCACCGCGTACTGCGGGAGGTTGATTCCACGCACGTAGGCTGCAGGGTTGCGTGCACGGTTTTACTGCAGTTTTGGGGTGCCTGAGCGTTGCGTGACCCGTCACTACATCACCGGGGTCATATACAGCGTTGCAGGTGCACGGGGGCTGTTAACATCTTGCTTCCCACCCCCTTCACCCCAATTGCCCAGGTCAATTGTGATGTACACCTCCCACTACTACATCTGTGCCATGGTTGGGAGGACACCAAAGGTGAGGGGCGTCTCAGCTGGGCGTACTCTTCATGGCGGGCGTGGTCGGGGACGTGGCCGTGGTGACCAGGGAGTAGGGGGACTCCAGGGTGTCCAGGGCGGCCACAGAGGGGGAAGAGGCAGGGGTGCGCCACTTGAGCACAATGTTGTGCCATGTGTCGGTGCAGTTATGCCACCACCCCCTGTGGTTCCGGGGGATGCAGCTTCTGCATCTGGCACTGGCGCCCGTGTGACCCGGCAGTCCATTCCATCGACTGCCACGGGCCCAGGGGTATTGGTAGCTGTAGATTTCCAACAGACCAGGAGGGAAACCATAGGGGCAGGCAGGGCTGCTCAGACCAAGAGACGTGTCCCTGGGGCAGTTATGCCATCTGCTGCCCCGAACAGCCGGGTGTTGGCAAGTGCAGGGGCAGATGCACCCAACAACACCCCGGTTGTGAGTCTGCCAACCAGGACCGTTGTGGTCAATGACCCTGCCACAGCTGATGTTGCTACGCAGGGTCCATTAGAGGGCACCCAGATGCCACTGACACAAGTCAGGCCTTTGGTCGTCCCTCCACCTGCCACTCCCTTGGCTCAATCCACCGAACCCACTGGCCATACTGGTCAGGGCGGCATTAGCCAGCCAGGGTCTGCGCCACAGTCCAAGAGGAGGAAGGTTGCAGCTGCAGCACAGGCTGGGACCCCACACACAGCCACGACCTCCTGCATGTCGAGGAAGAAGCCTTTCTGCAAGCAGGAACTGGACTTCCTCGTGGGCTACGTGCGGGGCCAAAGCCGTGACATGCTAGTGGGTGCCAATAGTCAGACTACGGCTGCCCAACGTGACAACCACTGGAAGCATGTTGCGGAACATGTCAGTTCATTCGGCCATGAGGTGCGCATGGCGCAAGAGTGCAAAAAGCGTTGGAATGACATCAAACGCAGCACTAAGGCTAAGTGTGCCTCTAATTACAACTTGACTCTGGTGACTGGCGGTGGGCCTGCACCAGAGGAGGAAGAGCTCACTCCGCATGAGGCACTCATTGCGGAGTTCATACCCCCTGAATTGGCCGAAGGAGTGGGAGAGATGCTGGACTTTGATGCCCAGTCCAGTGAGTGTTGATGCGTGTTTGTTGAGGACGTGTGTGTTTCACTTGTGGGATGTGTTGTGCATGATTGCCACTACATGTGACATGTACATGGTTCTGATGTGTAAGTAATGCAATGCTTCCATGATGCATGTCTGCTCTGCTGGATGGTGGACATGTGGAGCAGACGGGGACTGTCTGCATCACCACTATTGCACCCTACTGACATGCTGGTTACAAGTATGCCCCTCCGGTCCATGTTCCAGCTCACTGGCCCTTCTGCATGTGGCGTGGGGTGACCTTCCTCTCAGCCCAGGCACAATGTCATTGCATGACTGACGTGCATGTCTCCTCTGCCTGCATGCGGGGACTCCATGTAGGCATGCTCCCTTGCCCCTCCTCTGCCACTCTGCACCCCAGTTCCACCTTTGCACTGGTCTGCTTCAATCTTACCAATGTGTACTTTCCTGTTCATGCGTCCTGTGTAGATGCTAACTACCAGCGTACAATCTGCCAGACATATGCCGTGTGGTACAGCCTTAGTACTTGATGCAGGGTATCTCACTTGTACTGTGCATAGGTCAGATGTCCCGCAGGGACAAGAGTGCCCATTCATGCTCCATGTGCATTACACTTATGCCCCTATGTGTCGTTGACTGGATGATCACTGTAATACAAGTCCTGGGTGACATAAATTGCATGGCATCTCATCAGCCTTCCCATGTCAACTGTGAGTTAGTACTGCGTTACACACATGTTTAGGGTCTGACAATCTGTGTGGCTCACAGGCCTCAGCCTGTTTAATGGCCAATGACTCTGTCCAACTGTTGTAGTGTCTTCTTCACACGTGGGCGGCCTCCAGAGTTTTCATCATGTGTCCTGCTTACTGTCCCATCATCATTTGCAGTGTTGTCACTTGTATCACATTAAGCTGTTGATGCCAGTCAACACTGCCTGTCAATACACAGGTCTATGGTCAGCCTTTTGATACCATGCTAGGCATCCCTGCTTTTGTACTTGGGTGGAGGGGTGCTTGGCTTCTAGATATGGTACACATTGAATGCACAATGCACGTGATGCCTGAATTTGACCTTGCATTGCCTTCACATTTCCTGACACACACCATGGAGTCCTTGTACATGTAGGTAGTGAGTGGCGTACACATTTTCTGCACTGCATAGACCCACTTCCATGGAAACTGCCACCTTTCAACAGGTCTGATCACAGAAGCACTTCAAAGTTGACCCAGCATGCATGCCAGGTTATATGTTGTGTGTCACATGTCTGCCTGATGCGTTTGTTGTCGGTGTGTGTGTGTGTTGTGTGCTTGTGACATGTGTAGTGACCTTTTTTCTCTCTATTTTTCAGGTGATGACGCAATGGAGGCGGAGGATGGTGTTGTCATGCCAGACACGTTACCACTACATCAACCCGGCACAAGTGGGGGTCGTGGGGTGGTAGGCCACGAAAACCCCCAAGTGCTACAGTCCATCTTGTCTCTGGCTGCCTATGAGTCCAGCCTTGATGACGACTCTGACGTCCATGTCGAGTTGGATGAGCATCAAGTCCATGTGTCAGGGGTGAGTGATTCTGATGTGGACACTCCTCTGTCCACGACACCTGCACTGAGGGATCAGACAGTCTTGGTTCCTCCGCCCGTGGTGGATCGGGACGCAGGGTCACCCTCCACACCAGTCACTGATATGCCTGGGACATCATGTCGACGGGGGCATGTAGTCGTGCAGCCGCGGGCAGTGCCAACAAAGCAAGGACACCCGGTCCTTGGGTCCCGCAGGGGTCAAGCCCAGTAACTGCAGTCGCCGCTCGCAACCGCAGTATACTGAGTGGGAGCAAGACATGACTGCCAATTCAGAACGGCAGGGGGCAGCAATGGAGAACATCGCTGAGAGCATGGAGCGTGTGGCCCAATCTGTGCTCCCCCCTGCTAGGCAGGTGCATCTCCAGCAGCAGGCGGCACGGTCCACGGCCCGCTCGCTCAGGCTGGGCATGGCGGCCTCAGACAGGGCACGCCAGGCTGAAATGTCGTCTCTGCGTCAAGCAATTGCTGCTCACGCAGAGGCGCACATGGATGCCCTGAGGGAGAAGTATGCTTCCCTCAAATCCACTCTGGGTGTCCTTATGATGTCCCAGAGGCAGCGGGCAGAGGAGAGGTTTGCACAGCTTGAGCGTACCATCTCGGCTGAGCTACAGGCTTGCTGGGAGGTGCAGCGGTTGTCCAGCCAGGCCTTGCAGGAGGAATTCTGTGTTACACGTGCTACCTTGCAAGAGGAAGCACGTGTATCACATGAGGTTCTGCATGCAGACCTACGTCACATCGCCACACAGAACCAGGCTCACCCGTCCGGCAGACTTGCTGCCGACGAGGGGCAAGCTGTGACAAGGCGTGGCCAGGCTACTGTGCCACGTCCTCCTTTCCAGGATGAGCCAGACTCGGACGACCATCTATCTCCCACATAGGTCGGGCTGTGCAGGCGTTGAGCCCATGGAGGTTTTTTTTTTTGGCTCAGCATCATCGCATGTGGGTGTTGAGCAGCACCCTGTACCCCCCCCTCATGGGTGCCTCCCCTCCGGGTCGTATGTGGCCATTTTTGATTTTTCTTTTAGTTTAGTTAGTTAAGTTTCTGTTTGATAGTTAGGTTAATTAGGTAATGTAGGTTTTTCATAGTTAGTGTAATTAGTTAATATAGTTTAAAATTGCTTGTCTATTGTGTTTTCATGTGACGGTGCGGTGCTTTGTGGCTTTTGAAGGCATCCACTGTCTGTTCCAGCTGGGCCCTTCAGGCTTGTCTTGTGTATGTGTTTGCTGCTTGGGGTCCTTGACTCACATATGCCACTCCTGCCTCCCTTATCCATGGGCTCGCAAGGATGGTTCGGTGTGACAGCCTATTACACAATGGCTTTGGACTGTCATATCTGTGGCATGTCTGGTGCTGTGTAACTTGTGTTGACACCCCTAGTGGGGATGATTGCGGTGTTATTGACCACTGTTCTGCTTTTGCTAGATGGGGTGTTTCATGATTAATGTGCACATTCATTGCTATGCATTGTGTAGTATGTTTATCTTTACTGTACACGTGCTTGTTGCAGTTCATGCCGTAGATAGTGTGTTCCACACTTTGGATGTGAAAGACGGACTGATGGTGTGGTTTCTGATGTAAGTCTCTGACATGGTCCAGTAATGAGATGCCTGAAGAGACACACACAGATGACTTTAAAGCATTAATAATGTGTTTCATGCCCTTTCTGCAGGGGGATGAGCCTCCAGACCACCTTTGCCAGCAGACATGGCCCATTGGACGTCTGAATTCTGGACACGTTTGTTGGTGCCCACATGCACATGTGTGCGCAAGCAGAGGCACAGGGATTACAGACCTACATCCTAGAACTGCTGACGTGTTCCAAGGAACTCCAGGCAAGGTGAGCAGCACAGGGGGGCCACAACACAGCAAAGCTTGCACCAGGCCAGTTGCACATGCAGGCTTAGTAACAGCACTGAGGGTGAGCTTGGATGAATATTGGTGTTGAAGCACACAATACAGCTCAGATGTGTTGGTGGATTGATGGCTGTTGATTGTAAGGTTGTCTGGGGCACCTGCAGGGGCAGTGGCACATACCCTCCGGTACACCAAGGTCCATTGAGGCACTTGTATCAACCATGTAGCCTTCCGAGACATGGAAAGGGGCAGCTCACAGGGACATACAGCAAGGGACATACTCGGGTGCAGTGCATTTCATTTCCATGTACATTTTGAAACATGCACTGCCTACTTTGTTTTGGTCATGGTGGAACACGACTTGTTCTGAAGTCATGCCTTGCTATATGGGTCTGTCTGCTTACCCAGGGAACATTGCATGTTGTGTGAATTGTGACACATTGGTGTTCCATTTGCCACGCACCCACCGGCGGCTGACTTACTGCATTGACTGTGTATGACCCAACACAGGGGTAATGTTACGTATGGGTACGAAGCATCTACACCAGATTGTCTGTTTGTAGAGCAGTTTGTTGCTATGGGGCATATTTGGTGGTGTGTTTTTGTGTTATGGGCACGGACAGATTATTAACTGTGGCTCTCTTTGCAGCATTGAAGTGCTCCTGTAACCGGACCTGAGAGTGCGCAGGCAGGAGGCCAGCACTCAAAACCAGAGCTAAGTGTCTTGTTGTTTTTCTTTCAAACTGCTCTGCATAGGCTTGCTGGGGGGTGCACTAATGCATGGATGAATGTGTAATTCAATTTGGTATGTTTGTTTTCCCCTAATCACCCGGAGTCCTATCCAATTTTAAACCCTGTACCCTCTACCCGGTGTTCCTGCTTCCCGTACCTATCCAAGCAACGTTCCCTAACCCTCTTTCCCCACTGGGGTTGCGGATGCCTGTGTAAGCCCCAAACTTGCAGGCGCCAAAACCCTAGAGGGGGTGGTTGGTTCGTGCCACTCCTAAGCCTGGACTACAGAAGGCCATGACAATGATGTCCAAGTTTGTTCGGATTGTGTATGTGTTCATGCAGGTAGCACATTTTCGTGCATTCCCTACTTTCATGTGTCATTCCTCCTCCCCTCTCCTGCCACTCATGTGGTTGCTCCTGCCACTCATTCCAGTTATCCAGTGTGCCAACGCCTGTCCCGACTGCATATCCCTGACCCTCCTTCCCCACCAGGGTCTCAGAGGCCTGTGTGAGTTTGACCTTGCAGGCACCCAGGCCACGGTGGGGGTGGTTGTTTCGTGCCACTCCTGCACCTGTACACGGGACCTGTGACAGTACACATCCGTTCATGGTGCATCATTCTATGTTATGTACCACACATGGTTCACATCCTGTTGTGACATTGTTTTACTGTGCTACCTTGGTTGTTACATCATTGTGGTAGTACTTGGCCTTTGTGAGGTACTGCTACGTCAAGTCATCTACTGGAGGGTGTTCTGGTTCGTTTTTCTGGCTTGGATTTTGTGATTTTGCAAATGAGGGTGGACTCTGAGAGTGCAGGCACCTTTTTACACACAAGGTGGGAGATGGTGACAAAGGGGAAGGGTGATCCTGTGGCCAGGTCAAATTGAGGGATGAAGGCTCCATGATCCAGGTGCAGTTGTTCAGTGGGTCATGGTCATTTGTGAGGGAGGGGGGGTGTTTTGTTGTTGATAGTTGCCTTGCCCTGCAGTGTGATGGGAACCCTGACATTGTAATTGTGGTATCCTATGTACATGTTGTGTTCTGCTGATCAATGCCTGTTCATGTGTTGTGTTTACCTTTCAGGTGTGAGGGGATAGTTGTGGTTTGACATGCTGGGGTGTACACATGGTGAATGTTCACATGTGATGTGTAGAGGACACTGATGGTCACTTGATTGCACATGCATATGTTGAGTGCATGTCCTTACTGACCCACACACTTGCACTATGATGCACTACATGTACAACCACCCTTGGATATCCAAGTGTACACTCTGTTTGCCTTCTGGTGCCCACTGTGTCCCTGCAGCACATGTTCTGTTACCAATTATGGATCCTGTACATGCCTAATTTGCTTTTTGATGTGGTTTGTCGCTTATATGTGATGCTCAGGGTGTGCATCAAACACAATAGCTGTTCACTGTGCTGTGCGCTGAGCAGTGTTTTGCGGGAGTTGGACACAGCACACAGAAGCTGCAGTGTTGATTTTGCAATGCACAATGTGCATGTAGACAGGCATTCATTGTTATGTTACTTCTACAACTTTTGTAATGCATTTGGGAATTACTTATTTTGGGTGGGAGGTTGTTGGTCAGTCATTTCATCTGATTCCATGTCAGGCATCATTGTCTGATGCCACTGTACATTTTTAACATGGCAATGTGTACCTTATTGGTACTGTGTTGGTGTATGGCTATTGTTTGCCATGTCATGTTGTGGTTTGGGAGGGTTTGAGTGACATAACAGTGATGGTCATGGCCTGTTTTTCAGGTGTGTGTGATTCACACCTTGCATGTCAGGGTCATCCGCTTCTCAAAGCAACTAGCTGGGGGTATATCTCTCTCCGCGGCAGGGGCCTCCCTCTGGAACAGCCTTCCTGCCTCACTGGAACTTGAGGAGAACCATCTCCGGTTCCGGAAGCACCTCAAGACCTTCCTCTTTGCTTCTGCTTTCTCTCTCCCTCTCCCTTGCTAAATTCTTCACTGGAACTGCACTAGATCGGCAACTTGGCCACTCTCACCGACCTCGGTCCCTGGCCCAGCCACTCTCCAATTGCACTGCCTCCCTGGCAACCCCTGCACTGCGGGACTGTCTCTCTATCCCTACAGCCCCCCCTTCCCAGCACTTGTCTACACTTACCTTTGCAGTTGCCACCAGCTGGCCTATTTATTTGTTTTTTATTCTACTTACCCTGTACTGCACTCCCCCCTTCCCCTTCCCCTTGCACTTTTCCCTTCCCCCTACCCCTGCACTTGCGCAATCTAAATGACACCTGGCCTAGTAGTATCGTTGTCTGTCTTCCCTTGTTCCCCTCTCCCTGCCTCGTCGCACCTTGAAACACTTGTGTATAGGCACGTTACAAATGCCATATCATGTCATGTCATATGTCATATGTGTGCCTTTTGGTCACACAGGATAGCTTGTGTTTAAGTAGCTAGGGATGCAGACAATGTGGCACTTCCATGGCAACTATCTCAGGGTGGTAGGGTTGTGACAGTTGACTGTCTCTTTGTCATCATCGATTGTCACCTGGTATGTGCCAGGCCTGTGTGCACTCCGCAGGGGTGGGAGTTTAGGTGAAAAATGTGGCCACAAGCTGGGTCCGGGCTTCCTCCCCACGTGCCCTGTCCCCTCCCATGGGCAGCGCCTGTGCCTGTGGTTGGGGATGTGGGGGCACCACTATGTCCACCGGTACGCCCTGCCGTGTTGCAACATTGTGCAGGACACATGCTGCCACAATGATCCTGCACACTACTGGGGGTGCATAGAGTAGCTGCCCGCCAGAGCGGTCAAGGGAGCGGAAACGTGACTTGAGCACTCCGAATGTGCGCTCCACTATGGCCTTGGTTGCAATATGGGCGGTGTTGTATCTTACCTGGGGTGGTGTGGTGGGGTTCCGGATTGGCGTCATCATGTGGTTGCTCAGAGGGTAGGCACTGTCCCCTGGGGAGGTGTAAATGGTTGTGATTATTGAGGTTTGTGTATTTGTGTGTGTGTGTGACATGCATGCATGTGCAAGGGCATTTGTACTGTGGGATGTATTTATCCACGCATCCAAGCCCTACCTCAAAACTGTGCAGTACTGACATGGAAAACATCATGATGGCCAGAGCTTCCCAGAAAATGCACAGGGAAATGCATGAAGAATAGGCTGCCACTCATTTTTGCCGATGTTATGGGCACAGAAGGACACTGCCTAAAACCACCAGTGGACTACCCACACAGTAGTCTGAAACCATTGGGAATGGCAATGCTGATTGCCAAAAGCAAACCCATAACTGTTGGGAATTCATTTTCTTAAATCCCAAAAAGGGGTGCAGTACCAGTACTCACCACTATCCAAAAGCCGGCGTTTTAAAACCACCAGATTTTGTAGAAAACTGAATAAATGAACCCAAAGCAAGCCAAAGAAAGACTTACTGAGAGGTGGATCCAATGTAAAGTTATATTCTGAAGTGACTTGAAGGTTTATAACAAGACTGGTTGAGCTGTGGATTTCAGCAGTTTAAGTAAATTTGGACTGAAAGACACTAAAAAATCTAAATGTTTAAATTGACTGAGTGACCTACTTTTGTGTGTCACATAGGTTTCAATTGTTTAAATGTCATAGTTTTGAACTTAGAATCCGCATTCTAGCTGCATATGTAAATAAATGTCTTGACTTAAACTGGGGAACAGAAATGACATGTAGCTAAAAACTGGCTTAAAGAGATTCCAATTTTGCCTGGCAACTACCCCCCATCAGGAGTGAAACTTGAGTCACAGCTGTGTTCCCAGGCCTATCTGCCTTTTGCTGGCCACACTAAGGATATGCCATCTCTCTGATAATTGAATTAAGGGGAGGCCCCCACAGAATACAGGAGCTCTGAACAAAGCCCTGTCCTGACCCAGGCAGATGGTTTATTGCAGATGTCGTAAATGTAGCTTCCTCCTGGAAGTAAAGGGGAGGAGCACTGCCTGTGAGAGCAAGCTGGCTGGGCAGAACTGGAAAAACCAGAAATTCAACCTTGTGCTGGGGGAAAACCACACCCCTTTGGGGCCAGAACATAACTCTAAAAAGATGAATAACTCATAGTACGGACTTGTGAAAATTATTTAAACGACACCATAATTCTTGTGATTTTTCTGCCCACATTTTAAGAGGTTTTTAGAACCGGTGGCATGTTCAGGGGGGTTTTAGCGGAAAAGAGGATATTACTCAAAATGTGTGCATGTGAAAAATCTGACACTTCATCAACTAATGTCCATACTCCTTGCGCACATGTGTGTAAATTTGGGTTAATGTCCGATATTGCAAACCAGTTAAAAAGTGCAAAATATTGCCATTTCTGAATGCAAGCCCCCAGGAAGAGCAGAGTTGGAACAGGGGATACCTCCTGTGATATGTGATGGGTGCATATAATTTCAAACCACTGTGTAGCTATGAAATATGTATTTGGTTCAAATCTAGATTTGTGTGCAAGTTGACAGGAGGAGTGGACTTTCTGCAGGCTGTAAAATGACATCCCTCTGACACAACTTAGCTTCCCCAATCAGGGGAGAAATGAAAGCTTGGCCAATGATAAGTGGAGAGGGGCTGGCTAGTGATGCTGCTCACACACACCCATTTTAAAAAACACATAAAAGCAGAGAGACAGGACAGATAGGGACCTTCAAATCCATTTGCAGCTGGAAGCTCTGCCGGGAAAATCCATACTTTACCTCCATCAACCTTCAGAGACCCAGACCAGACCAGCAGAGTAGAGCTGACCTGTTAGCAGAACCAGAGAGAGCTGACCCAGATCACTGTGAAGTGCAGAGACCAGAGTCCAGTCTAAAACCTGACCAGATCCGTGGCGAGGCCCATTTACCTCAAGAATATAGTGTGAGTACCTAGAAAACTGTGCAGAACCAATCTCTTAGTTAACATAATATAATTCAATCTATTTAATCTAAGTAGAACTGCCTCCTAACTGTCACCTGTCATTTGTAAAGCTGTCACCTGTGATTTGCTAGTTGCAAGCTGCACTTGTCTTTGTGAACTTTAAAATTTCAATCTGAAAAACGACCTTTATTTAATCGCTCATATCTCCGTGACCGTTTGTGCTAGAGACTTGCAGTAACTTTCCTTTGAAAGCTTAGAATCTCAGCTTTTCGACGAACCTAGAACCGCATTCCGATTCCCTATAGTTTTGCCGCAATCGCGGAAAACGCATTCGCGAATTTGCCGCGATTTGAAAATTTCTCCACTTGCAAAAAGATAGCTGCTTTTGCTTTCCTCTGAAAAAAATCGTTTGCCTCATAAAAACTATCCCTGCATCACTGCTAGAGTGAGCCTGAGCTAATATTAACTTGATTTCACTCACCCTGAACCTCCTAGAGGGAATTAAAAGCATTTTAGCATATTTTTTTCTACATTACCAGCACATTTAAAAGCATTTGGGCCTGTGTTTTCAACTTCTGTAGTCTAAGTTGCTGGGTGAACTGAATTACATTTGAATTGCATTTCTGAGAATTGTGTGCCTTCCTTCCATTTCCTTGCATTGCATAAAAGGGGGGGTGAATTGTACAAGAAAGCGATTACATTGTCTTTGCTGAAATTCTATCAAGTTATTTTCTTTACTGCATTTCATTCCACATTGCATCCATTTGAAACCATAAAAGTATTGTTGCTATCTTATCCATTTCATGTCAACTCCTTAGTGATTATCAAGAAGTGTGCTAGTGCCAGATTCTCCGTTGTTAATCTTTATCATATCAGATTAAGTGTGCTATTCAATTATTAATTTATTCTAAAGTGTGATATATACCTATTGTTTAAACTATCAATTAAACCTTTTAACTTGCAAAACAGAACTACTTCTTGGCTCAGTGGGGTCAGGAGGATTCCAAGAGAGGGGTGTTATATAGGGGTAGTCATCCAGAACGCATGAACTGGACATAAAGATATATCAATAAGGGTTTTCATTCAGTATTATAGACTAGGCGTTGACTTAGCTGTAGTGTTGAATTGAATCCTCTTACAGTACTCACCTAGGAGCCAGGTGTCGCCATGCTGCCCAGCTTCCAGGGCCCGGCTCAGGGCAGACATTCTGTATATGAAACTGTCATGGGTGGAGCCAGGGTAGTTTGCATAGACAGAGGTGATGATTCCCTTTGCATCGCATACCACCTGTACATTGATGGAATGCCAGTGCTTGCGGTTTCGGTAGATGTGCTCAGTGGCCTTAGGTGGACGTAGGGCCACATGGGTGCAATCTATGGCACCGAGCACTTTGGGGAAGTGTGCCACCCTGAAAAAATCCAGGACAACGGCCTGCCTTTCTGCGGGTGTTCTGGGCATGTATATGTGCCTGCGGACTGAGGGGCGCGCTGTCATGATTGCCAGTACCTGGTGTAGGCAGCGTGACTGCGTGGCCTGTAAGACCCCCCCACTATGGCAGTAGTCCGCTGAAATGACCCAGCGGCCAAGAAATGCAGGACATTGAGCACCTTCTCCAAGGGGCTCAATGCTTGGGAGCAAAGGGTGGGGGATGCAAGGTCATCTTCCCACTCCCTGACCAGGTCTAGGATGATATGGGGTGGAAACCTATACCTGCCGTAGACCTGGTCGTCAGGCATCCCAAAAAGGCTTGTCCATGGTGCGAAAATGCGTGCCCTGGCTATTCTCCTCCTCCTGCGGTGTCCCACGATCAGTGCTGCGACAAATGGGGCATTCATCGTAGCTGTATATACGTGTTTGTTGTTTGCGCGCACTTTTATACTGTGTGCGGGGACGCTTCCGCCTGCCTTCGTGTGGCGGACGTGTTGACGCCTGTGTGCGTCTTTTGCCGTGCACGGGTTTCCTGTATTAGAATCCATGAATACGGGTTGTTCGCGTGCGTGTGGGCGTTCCGTGTAGTTCCCTGCAGTACTTCCCCAGTTACGCCTTCTTTTTCACGCATTATTCCCCATTCCGCGTGTTACGCCCACTGTTCCGCCCACTTTGGTTGTGTGCGCCGCGCTATGTGCGCTTTTACTGTGCGCGTAGCGCACGCCGTGTGTGCCCGCGTGCGCCATGGCAGGATTTGGCGCACGGACAGCGGGAAACACACGCAGCGTCTTCCTTGAATCGCACGCGTGCGCGTGCGCTGGGTTTCTCACGCTTGCGCCACCTTGCGCCTGCTTGCACTGGGATTTTCAGCGCACGTTTGCTCCATGAATCGACCCCTAAGTGTTCCAGCTTAGATCATACCAGTGGTGTATGCCCTGACCCATTGATAACCCCTACCCAATGGATGAACCATATAGACACTAAACCTGTACCCAATAATCCCTGTTCCACTAGAATCAGAAACAACAGACTTGGCTCCAGACTTCCCAAACCTTACCGGCCATTCACCAGCACCCCACATAAAGCAAATCCTCCCACTACTGGTAATAACCATAGCTCCAAAACCCATGTCATTAATAAAAATAGAGTGTCATGTAATAATCACAGGTCCAAAACTAGCCACATCAACAATAAGACACAGAGTCGGAGCAAATCTATTGACAATCTGACAAATACTAATGTTTCTTTACTCAAAGGTGCATTAATCAACACCAGATCATTGGTGGCGCATGCTACAGACAGTGCTGGCCTGATAAAGGCTGAAATTCTTGACTTTCTGGCAGTAACTGAGCCATGGCTTCATGAAGCAGCAGGGCCCTCACTCCTACTCGAAGTACCAGACAGATACACCATCATAAGAGCAGACAGGGCTGACTCTAGAGGTGGAGGTATTGCCATCATTGTTAAATCCAATCTAGGTCTGTGTGTAGCCCCCTCGTCGGCTATCACGTCCTGCAAACTACTCACTGCTAAATTACCTATCCCTAACTATCACACTTTAACTATTCACCTAATCTATAGACCTCCAGAGCCCAGAGGCACCTTCGAGGAAGATATCACTACAATATTGTCTGACAATACTAATTCCTCCTCACAAATACCACTGCTAGGGGATTTTAACCTAGACTACAACAACCCCAAGGACCAACATGGTAGTGTCTAACACTCTCACCGTACTTGGCCTCACTCAAAGAGTTACCCAGCCACCACATGATAAATGCAGAACTTTAAATTTGGTAGCTGATCCCAAATGCAAAACTGTAATTACCTCCACAGCTCCGCAAACATGGACAGACCACTACCTACTGTCTTTCACCCTTTCGGCCAATGTCCCTACCACTAAAAACAATCTAATAGCGCCTTCACTCCTCACCAGGAACGAACAAAATATTACTGTGGACAAGATCTTACCACATGTAATCCCCATCCTCAATTCGTTGACGGACACTGCTGACCCAGACACTCTAGTAGATATCTACAACTCTGAGATTACCAAAGCACTAGACACCATTGCCCCTCTTAATATGTGAAAAGGAAAACCTACAGCTCACCTAAACCTGTGGTTTACACCTCAACTAAAAGCCCTGTGGGCTGAAAAAGGGACATTGGAATGCCTTTGAAAACACATCCCAACTGTGGAGAATAAAACTAACCTGTTGAATATTTCAGCCAAATACAAAAAAGAGATTCTACTCGGTAAACGTGAGACCTACAATGAAAGGATTAATAAAGCAAATTCTAGTACCAAGGAACTCTTTGCTATTCTTAGGGAAGAGAAACTTGCCCAGAACTCGCATTGATCCTGCTTCTGTGCCGTGCAGACTTGAACATTTCGTCCAGGAGGACGTCTTCTTTACAGGCGGCACTGGCTTCGCCTGACTTCCTTCAAACAAGGCACTTCCGGTTGGAGGTCCCGCCTACGACATTCGCGTGACACACACGCTGGTCCCTCTTTTGTTTCTACATATACTGCTGTTCTGGCGCACTCGCGCCGCGCACTAAGTACTACTAAGTACTGTTTGCTGACTTTGCTGCTCCCTTTGTCGTCACGGGAGAAACTTGCCCAGAACTCGCATTGATCCTGCTTCTGTGCCGTGCAGACTTGGAACATTTCGTCCAGGAGGACGTCTTTACAGGCGGCACTGGCTTCGCCTGACTTCCTTCAAACAAGGTGATTGCCTGTCACAAACTCCTTTTGTCTTTGTCCGTTGAGCTATTTAGACTATTTGGACTATTTGGACATTGCTCTTGGTCGTTGATGGACATATGTAATTTTCCTTACTTTTACTAAAAGCATACTTGTTTCTTTTTATTTAAGGCACTTCCGGTTGGAGGTCCCGCCTACGACGTTCGCGTGACACACACGCTGGTCCCTCTTTTATTTCTACATACACTGCTGTTCTGGCGCACTCGCGCCGCGCACTAAGTACGACTAAGTACTGTTTGCTGTTCGCGGTGCGCGGCGCGAGCTGCGAGCCTCTATAAGAGTTTGCCCTCATAAAATAATTTTCTTGCCTTGATATATATTGAATAACTACTCGTTCTTACAATTTATCAGGTACGTGTTTTGTTGTGTGTTCTGCTTTTCCTTTTACTTATTTATGGCCTCTCTTTATGAAACATCCAAAACAAAAATGTCCTTAACGTCAGGAATGCCTAGGCTTGGCAATGGTCCTTATGACATACTTCCAATGGAATCTCGAAAAAAGTTCTTGGCCAAAAGACTCAAAGAAAATTAGGAAAAGAAAAAAAGGTCTATGTCTTTGACTGTAGATATTCGCTCCTTTTGTCAAACAGAAGGGGCAAGGCTTCAGAAATCACTCTGCAAGACCGCAGCTACCACACAAGCAGCAAACTTGACGTGTCCATCTCTTGCTGCTGTAATGCAGAATGGAATAGTTGTGTGTACTGAAAAAAACACGACAGTCACACCTTCTGAAAGTGTGACAAATATTGAAATTGCTGATGCTTCTATTGTTTTAGCATGCAAATCTGGGGAATTGCATGTGTCCCAAATACCTATAATTCCTATCAAAACATCGGTGGACTCAATAACAACTAACCCCCCATTATGCTCGGTGCAGGCCCAACTCCTGCTAAGAAAGGAATATGAAAAAGATATTCTTGCAGGGGAAATAGATGCAGATAGTATAGAATTTTTTAATTACTCCCCGCACCATGAAGTTAGTAATTCTGAAGTGCAATACATATGCTCAAACACTGGCGATTTAATACAATTAAATGATAGATCAGGTAGATCTAGTCCTCCGACGGCTATGTCGATCCCTGCTTCTCTGATCATTTCATTAGACCTAGCCCCCAAAAATAAGTCAGAGGACATTGATAAGCAGGAATTGTATAAATCTCCAGTTATGTTTGATAAAACTTCTAGTGTTTCTAATCGCTCCTCATCTTTT
Organism: Ambystoma mexicanum; assembly: GCF_040938575.1. NCBI lineage: Eukaryota > Metazoa > Chordata > Amphibia > Caudata > Ambystomatidae > Ambystoma > Ambystoma mexicanum. The sequence continues at coordinate 830,487,030 of NC_090939.1, forward strand.
GTGGCGCCCACTCCTAGAAGATCCCAATTCCAGGAAAACGTTGGTGATTATCCATTTTTCTTACAAGACCCACAAATTTCAAATAGAAACAATAGACCCTCTTTTCCGGAAGCTCCAGCACTTAATAACACCCTAACTGCTATGAACACTGTTCTACTATCATTGGCCAAGCTTTATGAATCTTTAGATGGCAAAATACAACATCATACAGAACACCTGTTACAATCACACGAGTATATAATCCGTGAGATTGGTGTAAAAAAGCATATTAATGTTAAACATCAAATGACCTATAATGAGCAAGGTACTCAAACTATTATCATCGACAAAGTTCATTTAAAGCCCTTGGTACCAATGGTGGCTCCGACCTCAGCATCTTATTTGGTCAATGTGGCTAATGATGCCTCCAGTAAACCTGCTCTGTCGACGCATGCTTTTGAAGCTACTGTCGGGCATACCCTTCACCAAACCTCTGGGCAATACATAAAGGCGATGGTTGATGCCCAGGTAACACCGGCATCATCCATTACTGCTCCAGAGGTTGTTACTGTACATAACTCGCAACAAGCTCCTAGGCCAAACACCAACGGCTGTAGTGAACATAAATTGTCATCTAATCTAGCTCCTATGTTTCTCACCTCCAAACCTGCTGCTTCGAACATTGCAATTGATGCCGTGCCATCGAATCCAGCTCAAACTCTCGGCAGGCTGCCTTCTACCATCAAACATAAAAAGGTTGCCAGAATGATTAAAGCAGCAAAAAAAAAGAGGCGTTTACAACGTAATCAAGTTAATGAGAGTTACATATCAAAACCGATATCTTATAAACCTTTGGATGATCTTTTGGCGGCCTCTGTTTCAATGGCTTCGGTAAAAACCGTTAGTCCATTGCACGACCAAAATTTGAAAAATCTTGCGTCATGCGAACAAATGATCAACACTATTCATCATATGAAACTTGCAGGACCTCCCCCAATAACTGCTGTTTCAAACACCACTCAACATCAAAAAGCTGGTTTACTTGTTGGCAGTTGTTTAGCACAAGACATCACATCTGCTGACTCAGAGTGTACTCTACAGGAACTCCGGAATGAAATACGGACATCATTTGCAAATTATAAAAGAGAAAATGAAAACATCAAACAGCTGATGCTGCAATCATGCTCTGGCGTGGTTAATGGCCCACCAAACGTGACTCAAACTAATTATCCAAATATTAAACAACTTCTGAAAGGTCCAACTTTGCAAAATCATGATCAAGAAACTCAGTCTTTCGACTTACAAAAACAGTTAGTTGTGGGAAGGGAATGAGCTTTTCATAATGAATCCAAATCTTCCACTACTATATCTAAGAACCAGGCTCAATTTAAGAAACATCACCGATTACTAATTAAATGTAGAGGGTCTCCTTTCAATAGGTACGATCTTAACGGTGCAAGTTTCCTGAATATCTGTGCATAGATAACAGCTCTAGAAGATTTAACGTCCTCTGACATTGACCTTGTCGAGTTTACTAATCTCCATGATCTCTCTGAGGCTCGACTGCATATTCGATCGGGCGTCATACTTAATACCTTATGGCTAGCCCGAACAGCCTTTTATAACATCAGCTTTATTCTTAGTCAGGACTCTGTGATAAACTCACAGATAATGGCCCCATCCATCATGCCGCAATAAAGAACATATGGCGATAAAACCATTGTCCAATTGAATGAACAACAAAATTCTCACAAAACCTGGGAATATCAGGATTGTAATGCTTCATCGTAACAATCCCAGTCAGAAGAATACATTAGCCTGCTCTCATGGAATACCAGGGGCTTTAAACATCTAATCAATAGTTGTAATCTTGATCTCTTAAAGTATGACATAATAGTCTTGCAGGAAACCTGGTTAAGTCACATTCCAACTTGGGACCTGTATGAAGTATATCTTGTTCCTGCAATCATCACACTTGTTGGTAGACCTATGGTGGGCCTTGTAACTGCTTTTCGAAAAGATCGAGACTTTACAATTATTTCGCAGCAGTCTCCGTCTCCTTGCTTTCAAATTATTAAATTTAAACGGAATGCAATTACTTGTGTAATCCTGAATATCTACTGGGGAAAAAAACACCTAACCTCTGATGAATTCTTTAATAACCTTAATAAAATATTGGACCAGTTTTCACAAGATACATCCATCCTGGAAATCTTCATAATGGGTGACTTAAATCTACATGTATTACCTGGCTCAGCATATGTATCTACTCAAACTGTTGATGAACGGCATTGGTTAATGTTAATGCAAAACAGGAACTTCTCAATGTTAAATGGCACCGTTCCAGGGGATGTTCCTCATCGAGCCACCTGGCATAACGAGGGTAGTCACTCCACCTTGGATTATATATATGTAAATGATCAGCTTCTTTCTAACATTATTTCCTTAGAAATTAGACAAACGAAAATGAGTGAACATAGTCAATTAGTGGTTACTTGCAGATGGCCGACTTTGATTCCCAGAAATTATAATTTAAATTTCACTAATCTTTACGTTAACTCTGCGGGAAATCGGATGAAATGGTCCAAAAATAAGTTATTTTGTCTGAAAAGAAAGCTGCATGATGCATATAATCATCCGACCGGGGAGGACTACCCTTGGTATACAGATACAATGCTGTTGCTTTCATCGGGTCCCTCACAATGCCAGGGTCATCGTGTAAACCACCTCCATGATTTTGACGGTGATGTAAGAGATAAGAAGCGCGAGTTGAGAAGGCAAGTTAAAATTTTGCTAAAAGGTCCAACAGAACTTCTTGCTAATAACCACGAACAAATTAAACGATTAACAGCTTGTTACAAAAGATGGTTACTTAATCGTCGTACGCTTCAATATCAGCGTGATGGCGAAGCAATGCTAAGGCAAATTCTCTTGAAATCTTCAGGAGGCATATGGGCTCTCTTGAATTCTGCATGCCATCATCCCCTTTGCCTGACATTGATTTGGAGTGGAATAAAATTGATTACAATCATGAATTACAATTTAATCAAGAAGATGTGTTGCATTGTATAGCCAAGTTGAGTACATCTAGAGCAGCAGGGTCGGATGGTCTACACAATGCACAAATTAAACAAGATAAAGAAATATGGTCTGAAATATTACATCTCATATTTAAAGAGATCATGAGATCTGGTAAATTGCCTCCATCGTGGCAAACATCAGTGATAATTCCTATATTTAAAAAAGGAGATCGTACAAACCCTACATCTTACAGACCTATTACTTTATTAGATTGTCCAGGAAAAATCTTTGCTCGTCTTGTTCTGAATGAATTTAATAAATGGCGTGACAATCTGAATCATCATGACCCACATCAAACTGGCTTTGTTCCCGGCTTAGGTACTGTCATTAATTTAACGGTTCTACATGCCATTATACTACGCGGTAAAGAGATGAAAAAACCAACTTACGCCGCTTTTGTTGATTTTAGATCTGCATTCGATCTTGTCCCAAGAGAATTGCTTTTTAAGAAACTGTTAGATCTAAAATGCCCTTGGAACATATTAAAATGGATTGTTGAGTTTCACTCTAATACATCCATACAAATTAGGCTAAACAATCTTGGCTTACTGTCTGCTCCAATAAAAACGGCTCGTGGCTTGAAGGCCTTCTGGCATCTGCCTTATTTAACTTTTTCATCTGGGACATTGGAACTGGCTTCACTAATGTTATTACTGATCCGGTGAAACTTCAAGGCTCAAAAATTAATTACCTTCTCTATGCGGATGACATGGTCCTCATTTCTCAAACACCAATTGGCTTGCGTAACATGTTAAACACACTAGATATTTATGCGAGCAAAAATTCTATTACCATCAACTTGACGAAGACTCAAGTCATCCAATTTGGAGAAAAAAGAAAGAGCCAAAAAGATAAACAATGGTATCTACAGAAAGTTCCGTTGAAGGTTGTACACTCTTACATATATCTGGGTATTTGCGTCAATGATTACATCTCAGACAAACCATATGAGGAACAACTACAGATAAAACAAAAAACAGCTCTGTCTCAGATGTCCTTGATTCGCAAAAAATATTGCAAATTTTCAATCAATCCTTTAATGGTTTATTATAAACAAAAGTATATACCCACTATATTGTATGGATCGGAGACTAAGAAATGCCAGTCCTATTCCTATTGGTTAAAATTTGACAGCACCTATTGGAAAAAAGCCTTGATGATGCCTATGTCTGAATCTATGTGTATTATTAGACATGAGCTGGGTTTGCTCTCAATGTATGCCATATATAAGTGGAAAATGTGTCAGCTACTCAGAAAATGTATAATGAAAGAGAACAGAAACGGTCTACTTTTTAGGCTGTCTAATTACTTGTCATACTCAAATGACAAATTTCCAAGGAGCTGGCGTACGTTTGCTTATAAAATTATGAATGCTGCAAACATTACTAATGAACTTCTAATTGAGAACCCTGACAAAGCAAAAACTAATCTTTGGAACAATGATTGGATTAAAACAAGAATGGCTTGCTTGACACTGCAAAAATTTACAAAAGATCCATATAATTATAAATGTCGTGGACAAATTGAAAAATATCTGATTCAATCTCCGAGTCCATATCAGCGCTCGGATTTCTTGAGATTTAGGCTAAATATTTGGCCAACAAAAGAAATTATGGCAAAATGGGGTAAAACCCCAAAAGAAGACATTCAATGTTGCTTCTGCATGACCTGTAATGAGACCTTGAAACACCTAATAGTGGAATGTCGAGCCTTATTGTTTGTACGAATATGTTACTTCAAACATTTGTTTGACAGTAATTATGTATTAGATATGGAAGAGCTATGGATGAGACTATTTGTGGGAGGTTCGAAATCTATAAGATATGCAACTGTAAAATATCTTAATCATGTGATGCCGAAGCCAATTAGGAAACTTGTGCCAGATGAAAATTTTGATATTCCATCAAAAATGAATTAGCACTTTTTTTTAATTGAATACAATGACTATGTATATAATGATAAGCTCACCATGCCTCAAATGTGAAATAAGGAAGAATCTAAATGTAAATAATCTAAATGATGTGATTCTGAAAATATTTGATTTTTTTCCTTCTAAACTAAGTTATTTATCTTATCTATTTGTGTATGTACTTGTTGAAAGGTCAGATTAATCTCTGAACCAAAACAACAATAAAAAAAAAATATTCTTAGGGAATTGGAAGCTCCTATCCCTCCGACTGATATCTCCCTGAAGGACAAACTCTGATGTAATAACATCCAGAATGCTCTTACCAACAAAATTGTCCTCCTTCAAAACAAACTTTCAGACAATAAATCGCACCTACCTAACATAGATACACAGCATAGTACCCAAGCAAACCCTGCTAAACCTCATCAACGCTTCAAATTTTCCTGAGTTACCATACGTGAGGAAGAACTTATTATTGCTTCTCTTAAGCCCTCAAAGTGCCAGGGAGACAGATGCCCTGCCCAGATAATTAAAGATGCAGCCAGAGACTTGGCACTGTTTATCTCAAAATTAATCAACGCCTCCTTCGCATCCGGTTCTGTAACCAGCACCCTTAAGGAGTCTTGGGTCTTACCCCTCCTAAAAAAACAATCGCTGGACCCCACTGTCCCCACAAACTATAGACCGATTATAACGGTCCCGTTCCTATTCAAGATATTAGAGAAAGTGGCCTACCTCTAGATCCAGGAATATCTGGAGACCAATCACCTCTTAGGGATTCGACAATTGGGCTTTAGGCCACAGCATGGCACTGAAACTGTGCTAATTGATCTAATGTCCCAGATTGACAAACTTAAATACAAAGGGAAAACAACACTGCTGTTTTTATTAGACCCCATCCCAATAACATGTGGAGTACCTCAAGGCTCCTGTGTTTCACCAACAATGTATCAAATCTTCACAAAGCCATTGTTCAACCATCTTGACCATCTGGGTGTCACCAACTCTAATTACGCAGATGACACCCAGATCGTCTTACCCCTTACATGAGACTATGATACTGACGTGGCCCTAGTGAATAAAATGCACCTAATCATCCAGGCATGGATGGCCACCCATGGCCTCTGCCTGAATGATAATAAAACTGAGCTCCTGATACTAGGAGCTTCAGCGCACCTCAGCAAACTTAGCAACAATTACGCCTCATTGAACATTAACGGGAATAACATTAAAGTGCTAAAAGAAGTTAAAACGCTAGGATTTTACATAGATTCCACTCTGAACCTAAGCAAACTAGTCAATGTCACGGCCTCTACTACAGCAAATACTTGTAAGATGTTACATGCCTGCAAACCCTTTCTTTCTAATGAAAGTTGTATCATCCTAGCCAGAGCCCTCAGCCTTTCAAAATTGGATTATTGCAATTCCCCCTACTTAGGTGCGAGTAAGCACATTGTCAATAAACTCCAAATTCTCCAAAATAATGCATTGAGAACTGCCCAAAGTATATCAAGGAGAGAACATATCTCGGAGACAAGGAGACAGAACAAATGGCTATCCATCAAAGACAAAATTCAGCTTAAAACAGTCTAATTATCCCACATATGTCTTAATCATGCGGCCCCACTTTACCTCACTGAGAAAATGGTCATAAAATCCTTATCACGTCCCACCAGGTCGGCTAACTCATTCAGCCTGGTAGTTCCCAGATACAAACTAAAAAAGCAGGGGTGGGGCAGTTTCCCGTTTATGGCGGCTCAGCTGTGGAACACCCTCCCTCTCTCTCTGAGATCGAATCACTCCTTCCCCAACTTCAGGAGAAGCACCATTAGTTGGCTTTCGGCGAAGGACCAATGACATGTCTAGGATAGCTTCTGACTTACTGCAAACTGCTTCACATTCCCCCCGCTAAGCGTTTAACTAACGTCATTAACCTCACATGTACTTTTCTGTAATATACTGTATTGTACTTTTGTCTTGCGTTGTACATTTTTGCCTGTACTGTCTGCAATTATGATTTGTAAACGTGTAGCCTTATGATTATGTACAACTGTAATATTGTAACCTTATGCAATACGGCCAGATTCATTCGGGTTCGGAGCGCTATATAAATCAATAAAACAAACAAACAAACACTGATACCCGGCCAGGTGGCTACCTTTCGTTGCACTGATGTTTTGTGGTGCTGTGAGCCATTTAGCTCCTTGGCATGGGCCACCACCTCGACAGTGAGGACCTGTATCTCTGCCTCACTGAACTTTTGGTTCCTCAGTCTGTGGTCTAGCATCTTCCTCATGGATTTATCCTTGGGCATGATTTCACTGTCCTGTTGGTCTGGATGCTACAGAAAGTGCTACATTCCGATGGGATTGAGTTGTTCAGGATGACCGCCACTGTGCTTCCCTTTAAGGCGATGACGTTACTTCCGCCGGCTGGAATTCCGCCGGCTTAATTAGCATCGCATGTACGGTGGCAACAGAAATTCTGCCAGATAGAGGCGCAATTACCATTGTGAACTCAATTTCGGCAGTAATTCCGCCTGACCGTACCGCCAATGGTGAGTGCGCGCTCCCGCCAAGCAGTAATATGGCAGTAATTTGTATGACATCACTGCGGTAATGATATTCTGCCAAGGCATAATTACTGTTGTATTAGTGCCCAACTCATAATGAGCCCCATGTATCCTGTCTGCAGAAGCCAGTGGAAGGCGTGTAGAATGGTAACTCATTTTTTTCTTTTTCTTTGTTAAGGCATGCTTTGCTGTAACTCTCATGATTGTTCAGGTCTTTCATGACTTCAAGTGCCCTTAGCATGCTTTGCTAGACTTTGTTATGCCTTGACATGTGTGGCTTGCTTGTTTGCACCGCTCTCTAACCAGCTCATCATTTTAATTTCTACCTTTTGCAATCCTGCTCCCCAGCTGCCTTAGCGTGATTCTACCTGCTGAGATGTTCTCCCATGAATGCCACTGTACATTCTCCCCACTGCAGTTTCTCTACTGAGTTCCCCACTAGATGTGTGCCCCTCTGTGCTGTTGCTCTCTAGTGTCCTGCAGTGATTTTGCCCCTGGTACCAAATGCCCTACTATGATTTTTCCCCCTTATGCCCAATGTAATTGCAGTGAATTTCTCCTTGACCTGGCAGCGTGCCGAATTGACCCCACCAGGAATCCATAGGCTGAACTCTCCTCAGAAACTATTATTTCCCACTGTCTACTGGGTACCCACTCATACATGCTCCTTTTGTCTTCCACTCGTACATGTGTTCCCATACACAGGGTCGGATTGGCTCCTCGGCCTTAATCGCCCCTGGGGAGTGGGGGCCGGATTCTAAATATATATATATACATTTTCTTTCTTTTTTTTTTTTCAAAAAGCCTTTCATCCTTCTTAGGTCGATAAATGAGTACCAACACAGGTTGGGTGATATTGTATGCATATTTGTTCTATAAAAAAGAGCTTAAGAGTAGGTGCTATACAATAACATAGTATCATTTGGCCTTAGACGCCTGCATGCAATCACAGTAATTTGGTAATATGGGCCTATACACACAGATATTAATGATGCATATGGTGATCCATTCTTCTATGAAATATATATATCACTTTACAGTGATATCGTAACCATATTTTTCGTAGTGTACTTAGGAACAATGCCATTTGATGACTTTCCTGTTTTGTCAAGGGGTGAAAGGTCGTGTTTCATCGCTTCCCGGGATGTCACTTTGGGGTGGGGTCCAATGACATCACTTCCGGTGATGTCATCAGAGGTCAAGGGTCATAAGGCGAGTGGTGGGCCACGTTTTTGAGGCGAGGGGTGTGTCACTTTTTTTGGGTGACTGGCCTATTTCTTGTCCCAGTCTGACCCTGCCCATACCCCTGTCCAGGACAAATCCCTGCACACTGTCCACTGGCAGCGATACCAGCCACATCAGGGTGCCTCAGATAATTCCTCTCAAGAACCTTTTCCGAAAGGGAATTGTTGCTGAGACGTTTCCAAAGGGACGCCTCTACCGAGACATTTTCGAGGTCACCTGGGACGCCTGTTCCAAGTTGCCCACCAGGCCCTCCCTATACTTCCTGCACTAAAATTCTCAAACTCTACGCTCAAGCTTGATTTGCATACCAACTAAGCCACTTGCACGCGGCAACAGAACACCCCCCCAACAGACATCAAACATCAAACAGCACAAATTGTAATTCTTTTTTGTTCATTGTTCTATCTGCTCTTGGAATGGTGACGAGTTAACCACCATGCAATCTTCATCGTTTTTTACGAATGAGACATTTGATACTTTTTTTGAAGATTTTTTTTTTTTATTATTTAACTATCCACAAATTAGACATGCAGTCACTTCTACAATGTAGAAGAGGTGATCCATCTTGACATGCTAGGTGATGTCACAGTTGATACCAAACCCCTCCTCTAAAGTGGGTTTAGTAAGCCCATATTTAGAGGTACTAATGATGAGTTATGAATGCTTACAACCTAGCAGAACTTCAAGAATGAGTCTCCATCCTCATTTGCTCTTTTTTTTCTTCTTTCTAAGATGTTATATGTTACTGTGTTTTTTACAATGGTTCTTATCGTGTCGCATTGAGATTTATCTATGTTTAAATATCTAGTATGTAGTATGTGTTTGAACATTTTGGTGACCTTTTTGATAACCCCTTATTGGGTCAGTCTCAGGGGTAAAATAAGGAGATTTTTGGAGATGACGTGAGAATTTGAGGCTATTTGACCAAGCAATAATACAGTTGCTTGAATATACGTATTGGAGTGTTGTATTGTTTAAACTGAAGGTTTTTCTTTGCATCCATCTCTTTAAGATCCACCAGAATTCCTGGCTGTGGTGCACGGTGTGGTATGGTGTTACCGTAGATCTCACCGAATACCATTTCCCCTAATGAGATTTCACTGAATATATTTTATCGAAAATGGTAGGGGAAATGGTACATGTGTAATGCATATTAGGTGGCGTGTGGGGTAAGGGTATAAGTTAGGGTATGGAGGGGTGGGAAGCTGTGAGGTCTCCCCTTACATTAAAAATGAAATAGAAAAAATAAAAAGTAGATTTCGCTTTTTCAGTGAAATGGTTTCGGTGAAATCTCCATTAGGAGAAATATATTCGAAGAAATCACATCCCAGTAAGATACCATCTTATATCACTGCTTAATAATGTGCTGACTTCAGTGAAAAGCTTTACCTTCTCATATTCTAGAGACATGGTTTCACCTGCTGCATGCTCTTTCCTATCAAGTCGGCCATTTGAGAGGAAGTGGCCTAGACATGAGAGTTATGACATAAGTCATAGACCTTTGCAAGCTTAATGTTTATGTCTGCTTATTTGACCGAAAAATTCACCCGTTCCCGCCATATAATTTCAAAAGCATTTGTTCACATCATTAACAATCTGCAAGAACGTGTTAAACAATGACTATAAACAGGTGACCGCGTTCCATAGTTTCTTTACTTGGGTATATTTAATTCTTTAGAATACATTAGCAAATCAAGATGAGTTTGTTTCTTAGAGTCACATCAATTAGGATGATGGTACTTCTATACTTCCATTTATTATAGAAAATAAAAGCTACTATCACCCTACTTTTGCATAATATTTTTTTGCAAGGATTACTTTTTGAAATATTGTCATGTTGGTTGGTAACTTTCCAAGTCCGTTCTACTGAACAGGGGTTTACTTTTGGTTTTAGAAAATGTCAAACCTTCCCAAATAATTGAACCTTGCTGTATAACAAGAACGAAGTAACAATGTGGGAAAGTGGGTAAATGGCTGACTGTCCTGAAATGCCAGATTGTATGTCTGTATGGAGTATATAAAGCGCAAATCTAGCAGGGAAGCACCGGAGTGCTGCACAAAGTGGATGCACCCATGGATTACAAGTTGAGTGCAGTGGTAGCAGAGGAGCTGGGTGGGTAATTAGAATGATTTGTTCTTTATATAACTCTTTCGTCAAAGTGCTGTATATTCATATACATACAACCCTGCTGGCGGGAGCCAGCCAATCAGGAGTCTAGGAATGCTGGCTGAATCAATCGATCCGAGCTCGTGGTCCGAGCTGCTTGATAGCTGATTCCCCCGCCCACCATCTTCCCCCACCCTCTCTTCTATTTTTGTTCTAATCCCTCTCCCCTCCCGACTTACCTGATTGAGGTAGAGGCACCTCAGCTGCGGCTACTTCCGCTCTGTTGTGGCAACCCAATAAATGGAAAAGGGGCTCGGTATGGAGCCCCACCTTCCTGTTCCATGGCGGCCATGTTGGGAAAGTATTTTCATTCAATGAACGGGACACTGTGATGCAGCCCGTTCACTGAATGGAAATACTTTCCACGTAGCCCCTCCACAGCCTGTGAAAAAGGTGCTAATAGTGTTAAGCCCCCCTTCCGTAGGGTTGTACTTGGTGGTAATTTCCTGGGGCCATTACCACCCATGGATCGGGTGCTTACTGCTACATTTTTGACCCACAACCAAAATTGATATTCATTTACAACCTCAGTAGCATGAAAGGCTGAGTTGGCCTTGATGAGATTCAAACCAACAACCTGCAGGTCACACACAAATAATAGCAGGAAGCCCTCAACCCGCTGAGCTATTTTACAGGCTCCTCCGGTAGGGGAAGCTGAGGAGGAATGGAATTCCAGAGGGGGTGAAAGGGTTGAGTGGAGCAATGTTTGTTTGGGGAGATGTTCTTTGAAGAGCAGGTCCTCCAGGCCCTTCCTGAAGTCTAAGATGGCGCAGCCAGTCCATTCTGAATTGCTAACTTGTCGCAGCAACAGGCTACATAGTAGGAAAAGGGCTGTTCCCTGGTGGTTTCCCTCCTGCAGTCCATTGTTTTCAGCATGGCGATGTTGTGGCTTCTGGTGGTGGGTTGCACTGGCCTCAAGAGATGGCAAGTTTCTCAGCTAACTAGAAAAGTGTTTTGGTTGTGACTCACCACTTAACCAACGTGTGCGTTTGTGGTCAAATCATTCAATCTCATGGCTCCTGACCTGTCAAAACGACAATTCCCAGCATCTTTTAAGATTGTCAGTCCCTTAGAGTGACTTACTTCTCAAGTTAGCACCACTTGAAAGCAAGTTTGCCACTGCCATTCCCTGGCACATTCTGCCACAGAATAAAACTCTCCTACAAAGCCAGGCCTAGCATTGTCAACACTTCATACAAAAAGTTGAATCGGGGTAGTCCCTTAAAGCATACAGTGGATTGGGACTTTGTGAAATATATTTAATGTTAAACCAGAAGTATCCACTGTGCTACGTAAAAGAAAAAGTTATTGTTGAATTCAAAGCAACTTAATTTGTTTTGTATCCTGTACTGCGGATATCAGTATTTTTTTTTGCCACAGAATTTTTTCTCTGAGAACATTCCTTAATTTTGTCAATGTAATTTATTTTGCATTTACAAGAAAAATATACATAAATGTGAATATACAATCTAAAGTGATGAAGCAGAAGAAAAGATTAAAAGAGAGACATTTGGTTCAATTGTTGCAAATAATTGGATATAAACAGTGAATAAACCAATAAGTCTATAAATACAAATAGTACAAAAATGAAAAGGCAAATTTCCAGAATGAAAAAGGGAAATTCTAAGGCCCAAAATTCTATATAGCAGGTGCCGCTAGTTCATAAAAGCAGGTCTGCCGACGTGGTGATGTTTAGAGAAAGGAAAAGACACCCTAAACATCTGCACAAATATATTAGTGCCTAGGTGGTTGCATTGTCCAACATTGGTATGAAATGAACTTCAAAATAAGTTCCAAAGAAAAGGGAGTCTTCCTATCATGGATGCAGTTAGAACATCCACTGTACGCTTCGGATCAGCACCCTGCTGGGCATGTAAATTTTACTGAAGCCTTCCTAAGGGCGGGAACACGAGAAGATAGGGAACCAAGTTAACCCTGTGTGGAGGCAGACAAGAAGAAAATAGAAAAAGAAAAAGGTTTGTTTAAGGAATGTTTTCAGTTGGTGTGGCATTAGTCTAAATCTAAAAGGATGTTTTGGTTTTGCAACAAAAATAAAGACCCAGTGGGGATAACGTCCTTACCCTGATTCTGGGCACGGACCAAATCGGAAAAGACCCACTTAGGCATGGGTTGGGGTCTTCCACTGGTAAGAAAGGTGCATCATGGAACCCGAGGTCCCTAGGGCATAACCACTCGCTGTCCTTTGTACATTTTCTAGGGCAGAATAGAGAAAATAAAATAAAAAATAAAAAATCTATCTCTTTCATAGCTCAAAACTGGTTTTAGCTAGAAGAGGTATTTGAATGAATTATCTCATACCTCTGGTGGAGAAGTTTGCGTCTGAATTGACTGTATTTCAATTGATCTTCAAACGTCCTGAGTACGTGTGTGGCATTGAGTTCAGCTGTACTCGCTGTGGTGCACGAGCTGGAGGGCCCCAGTGAGAAAACAAAGTGACTGGGTTAGTGTGTTGTTATTCACTATCAACCCTATCGGCAGAACTTATTTGCAATGTCTTTCAGTATGAGCGACGATGATAAGTAAAAGTTCAAAATTCAGAAATGACCTAAAAACAGCATGCAAAATCGTGAATGCCTCACTGTTGCAGCACGCCTTCGCAGTGACCGCGAGTGAATGCTGCCGAGGATATTTCAGCGTCCTGAGTGCTGAGTCATGACAGTCGAGCGACTGTGGGTGTGTCACGCGAAGCCAGTGCTCAATTGGCTGAAGCTGGACTGGGGCAGCACTTCCTGGTCGATTCAGTATGAACGCACTGTGATTGGTGGATTAAGGAGTCTGTTTGTGAATACTGTGGAAGTGTGTCCCTACGGCATTGAATCTTGCACAGCGCTCGGTCGCTCGATCGCTAGTGTTGTTGAGAAGTATGTTATGCAGACTTTCCAAGTTAACGTGGGTAATGGCACCCAACTTTCATATATTGCACGATTACATCAAAACCCAGTGTATTATTATGCCGGAATATTAAAGCAGAAAGTAAGTATTGGCATGTTCACGCTAGCATTGTCAACACTGGGAAAATTTGCAGGAATGCGGTCTCCCTTTTGTGGGGAATACTTCGTATTTTTGAAGTCTAACACAGCCTAAAAGTTCTGAACAAAGCCCCCTATATTCGCTGTTTACACGGGGGGTGGGCTTGTGATATTTTGACACCTGCTGTATTTTTTTATTTATTAGTGTTGTCTTGTTGTGATATAGGGCCCGATTCATGGAAATGTGCACAGAAATCCTGCAAGGGCCGTGCTCCGAGAAGGACACTGTGTGAGCCAGAGCACAGATTAAAAAATGTGCACCATGAGTATTCATGGAATTTTTCGCACAAAGTAACCATATTCGCAAGTCGCAGCCGGAATGCACCTGACACGCCCACACGCAAAGCATAAATAGCCTGATCAGCCAGATTTGCATGCTCCCTTAGGCGCAAATACACGCATCCTTCAAATAGTGTGTGGGGTCCCCCGCAAGCGGTTTGCATCTCGAGCACCCTGCGCAGGGTCCCCCATAACTGTTTCTGGCACCCCAACAACCTGTGTATGAAAAATTGTATCTCGGTCTGAACGTGGAAAATCTGCGTACAAACCCCCGTAAACCGTTCCTGCACCATGCTGCACTGCTTACGTGCATCCCTAAGTAACCGGTTGCATACATGCACCCCGAAATCCGACATGCAAACCCACCTCTGCCCTGTAAATACTACATGCAAGTGTACTTACACCTACCTGCCTTTGGTTCGGGTGGCGGATCATATGAAGGACTTGCCTGGCCATTTCGTGGCCAAGAGGTTTCGCGATCGACGCGCAATTGTGGGCGGGCAAGGGAATGCCTGCAGGCCATCCCTAGGCATGCCCATTTTTTAGCAAGTGATTCCACATTCTTGGTGTTCCACCCCCTTCCCAGCCCTCTGCGCAAGCCACACCTATGGCCTGCGTGGAGTCACAGCAAAGGGCCTCGACAGTTTGCAGAGACGTGCCGTACCACTGCGAACTCCGCGCAAGTCTTTGAAAAGTGCTGCGCATTCGATTCCATAAATCGACGAATGCTATTTTGCGCGCAGTTTGGAGCCCAGGTACTCTATTTTCCACGCAAATAATTCCATGAATTGGGCCCTCAAGGAGGTCTTAGAGTGTACCTCCTCTGGCCAATATCCTGGACTACTCCAGCCAAGGACAGGTGGTGACCAGGGACAGAGAAATTGGTAGTTTTGTTCTGATCTTTCAGTGATGTAACTCATTTGGTCCCGAAAAATGACAGTATGACTGATGTCCTCTCAGCTCCTGCTCAATACCAGGTCCAACAAGTTCCCCCTGGTGTCCTCCTATTTACTGTGACCAGCCCTAGGCTATACCACTGTGCTTGATTTCCAACCGAGCGTGCCGGTGGCCCAGTCCACATGGCCATCGTGCCCACGAAAAGGCACTTACTTATGCATTCACTACAAGAACCACGAAGGAGAGATAGCAACGGGCGCTCTGCTGGCTGTAGGGTGGCACAGGTGGGCGCAGGGTAGCCCCAGCGAGGAGGCGGGGAGGAGGCTGCAGCAGGCAGGGGGCAGGGGAGCCGCACAGACAGAGGGAGGGGGGAGGGAGCGGGAAAGACTGCAGCGCTGACACTGCCCTCGCCGGGCCGGCTCAGGCATCTCACCCGCCGCACGTCACAGTCGAGCCTCGGCTTCCCAGGCAGCCAACCTGCAGCCCCCGCCCCGCGCCCCCGGTGCATCCCCACCCGAGAGCCAGAGCCGGGATCGGCAGTAGCAGCTTCAGCACCACGGTCAGCAGCCAGCCAGAGAGGAGCGGAGGAGGAGGAGCAGGCAGGCGCAGGCCACCCACCGCAGCCAGAGCTCAATGCACACCGGCGGCCGCGGCGCCCGGAGCAGGGAGAGAGCCCGAGGACAGGCACGGGAGCCCCCGAGCAGCGCCCACCGCAGGCAGCAGCAGAGACCCGGCGGCAGGGGACTGAGCGGCGCCGCAGCAGAGCCTGGGACTAGGGTGGCATCACAAGCCTGCTGCTGCGGGCACGGATGCTAGGAGACTCACAGGGCAGCCTGGCTTCCCAGGGGGGGTTGCGGTCCTTCGTTTTGCCTCTTTTATTTCTTTTTGCTCGCGGGGAGGCGACCAAACAGGCAGCTGCCCCCCACTAAGATGCCTGGCCCTCTGGCTTGCCTTGACGCCCTCCTGCACCCACACCACCGGTCCTTGTAGGCGATTGCAGGTGTTTCTTTTTTTGGCTTTGGGGGCGCTTTTTTTGGTCTTCGCGGCCTCCGCTTAGTTCCCGAGGCCCCTCTGCTGCTGGGCAATCGCCTTCACTTTTGCACTTTGCAGCGGCCCTCGTTCTCTTCCTCTTCGGCTCTCATGTTGGGAACGGAAATATCGCACGGCCTTTTGGTGGAATCCGCAACGTCGGTCTAAAGAAAGAAAGAAAGAAAAAAAAACACGCACTCACAGAAACATCGCTGGGATCCCACAGTGACTCGGTTGGCCCGTGGATGGGAAAATAGAAACAAAAGTAGGGCTTTGCGCTCGAGCGGTCTCCCCAGAGGGTCCGGAGCGGGCGAGAAGGTGGAGAGGCCGCGAGAGCGCCAAGTGGGGGACGCGAGGGGCCGCACACCGTTTTCTATGGTGAAGCTAGTGCCGCTGTTCCGGAGGACAAGCCCGAAGCTCCTATTATGCAACCACAAGGATTTCTTCGTCCTCGGGGTGTCTAGGCTGCTGGATTGCTTTTCGCCCAAATCAATGTGGTTTCTTTGGAACATTTTCAGCAAAGGAACGCATATGCTGCAGTGTCTTTGTGGCAAGAGTCTTAAGAAAAACAAGAACACAAGTGGTAAGCGGGGCGGGTGCACGCGCGCCACCTTTCTGCCCAGTGCCTCTTTGCTGTGGTGGTGTGGTGGAGGGAGGTGGGGGTGGGGGCGGGGGGCAGGGGTACTGTTCAGGATGCAGCGCACACAGGCCAGGCGCCAGAGGGATGGGATGTGTGCCTTTGCGTGTGTTTTGTGTTGGCAGGCACACATCCGGCGTCCTCTGGCCACCCTGGATGAAAAGGGTGCCCCCGGTGCGATGTTAAAGCGTGTGTCCAATAGGAAGTGCTTGGAGAGAGAGCCCGGATGACAGGGACACCAGCACAGGTGTCCCCAGCAGCACTTTCGGATTAGGTGGCAACGCATTGGCATGCTTTTAAGGCAAGGTTTAACTTGGCACGCTGGTGTCTGACACGCACATTGGCTCGGGGTGCACACCTTGAAAGGTGTAAGCACCTTGGCGCCCTCTCAAGCCGCTGGTCATCAAAGGGTTAAAGTGGGACTGTGGACGGAAGCGCGGTGGCGGCTGGCAGTGCCAGGCGGCGTTGAGCGTGCAAGGCACCGCGCTGCCGCTTTGCCACGATGCGGTTGAAGCAGGAGGGCTTCCCTGGGGGCTGTGTTTGGGGCTGGAGCGGGTGTGGGGAGCACATGTGACATCAGCCAATGGCACACGCGAAGGTTTCGAAACATGGTCGTTCTTGTTGTCAAACTGGTGACTGGGCCGCGCTGCTGGGAGCGAGGCGGTGTCTAGGATGGCAGGGTGCCCCCCCCCCGCCCCCACTTGCGTTGTTTTGGCTCTGCAGTGCTGCTGTGCCCTCGCCTCATCCCTCGACAGCGGATTTGGTTCGGCCCAGGTTTTGAGGAGGCTCGTGGGTGGTCTACGTGCGCCTGGTTGACCCTTGGTTTGGCCGCTGGCCTCAGGCGGAGGAGCGGTTCCTGAACCTATCCCCCCCCCACCACACACACACACACACACACACAACGCTGGCACTGCAGTGTAGTAGATCATATCGACCCGAGCCTCTCTGACACACGACTCCCCCGCCCCTCCTTCCTCCCCCAGAGGCAACAAACACCCGGGGGGGCTTCCACCGCTCATTGGAATACACGGGGCCCGGGGGCTAGTGGGGCTTACACGGGGGGTCCCTCCGAAAAAGCACAGGGCTACCAGTCGCGATGGAGGGCGGCCCTGGCTCCGACAGGCTCTCTGGCGCTTCTGCAGCAAAGGCGAGTGCCCCAGAATACCAAAGAGGGGGCCTGCTTCCAGGGGTGCGCGTTACATGCTCGCGTGCGGGGAGGGGTGCACATGTTGCCGTCTGTGGAGGCCACACTGCGCTGTTGACATCACGGGTTACCGCAGTGGCCCGGCTCAGCTGCCGGGGGCTTGGGCTGTGTGAGCGTGGGCGATGCTGCACCGCACGGTGGCCCCTGAAACCCCTTGTCCGGGAGCCGACGCGGGTCCAAAGCACCACCCCCGCCCCCCCCCCCCCTCGCCGTCGTTCCGCAGCATTGACGGGCCAGCGTAAACACCGCTCAGAAAGAGCACGCACACTGGCAGGCCTGGAAGCAGAGAATCCCAAGTGGGGGGTCAGCAGCGCCTCTCCGAAGCTACTGCTGCCTTCGGGGATATAGAAATGGGACGGTGTGTGTGCACGCTGGGTATTACAATACTTACCCTTCCCTGTACAAGGGAATCGTTACCCCAGCTCCCCGTGTGTGCCAGGAATACCGCATGGTGTCCGTAAAAAATAAATAATATATATATATATATATATATATATATATATATATATATATATATATATATATATATATATATATATATATACAACAACAGCTCGGCATGTACTGCGTTACCCCAGAGAGGGTCCCGAGGCCCCTCACTTTCTGTCCGAAATGCAACGTCGGTATTTCGAGTCATTCATGAGCAGTGGGGTAACCGTGCCATTTCTGCACGCCCCACGCCGCCTGTAAAGTGTCCATTCGACATTTCCGCCTGCTATAAGCGAAGATGACAAGCGAGCGGCATGCGCCTGCCCGAGCCGTCCGGGGTGCATTTTAGGAGTGCTAAAGCCGCTCTCTCTGGGGGGTGATGGATAGCTCCTTCCCAGTGTGCACTTGTTGCGAGAGATTCACATCTGTTGCCGGACGTGTATTCTGTGTGTGTGGGGGGAGGCAATGCAGCATCGACACAGCGGCCATCCTTGCGACGCGGCGTGTAAACGGTTAACGGCAATAAGCCGGCCACTGCGTCATTAAAGCAGGCGCGCGGGCTTTGCCGGGCCTTGCCGTGGCTGCTTCCCGCAGCACTCGTGCCTTGCATGTGTGTTTTACGGCTTGTGAGGCGCTTGCTGCACCTGCCCGGGCCCACTACGACCAGTCCACACCAAACACAAATAAACACCTTGGCCCACCAGTCACTCTTTTAACTTTTTCTTAATAGCAATTTACACATCCTTTCAAACATTCACTGAAGAGACAGTGCACTCAACAAAGCTTGCCCCTGTCCCCAGTGAGAGCAGGTCAGACGGCTCCAAACCTTGACCCGTCACCCCACCACCTGCACTTCTGACGTTCTCCCACCTAAATAAATCTTTGCCCAAGACATTCCTATGGGAAAAAGCTTTGTTTCCTGATTTTTCGGACGTAATGTCCCGCACAGGTGGGTTGAAATGTTGGCATGTATGCACGTATGACCCTGTGTCGTCTCGCTAGATAACAGCAGCGCACAGTTCGCATGTGCAGTTCGCTCTCGCTCTCAGCGGCTAGTTCGGGTGCATGTGGGCGTGGCAGCTGCGTGTCGCTGTCCATTATTCCCAGTGCTGAACTTTTAAAGTTGAAACCACCGCAAACAGTTACCAAATCACCAGTCACGCCCTTAAACACAAACTTGCGAGCACACATACGCGTGCTATCGGTATGGTGGCAACTAAAGAAACGTGGTATGAGAAATGTCACTTGTTAAACAGTGAGTTCTATCACACGGGACATTTAATATATAAGGTGCATAGTAAATACTGAATGGAGTTAATACAGATTACCAACCCTTTGCAATACTCTTTTCTATGTAAGCCAAACTTGAATTATCCCATGGAATCCCATCTCATACTTACATATTATATTAAAACCAAATGACAAATGGTATTAGTTATCAAGGAGCATAACAATTCTTTTTTTTACTTTATGCAAGATCACCATCAATGTGTTTTTTATATGCGCTGGTTACCTGGCTCCCTTCTGATTTCGGGCCCAGGTCCCTTCCCCGCCAGTTGCACGTCTGCACTGCCCCATTGCAATCCTTGCACTTGGGGACTGTTTCTGTATTCCTACCGCCCTACTAACACTTGACACCTGACGTCTGCACTTACCCATGCACTTGCCACCAGCTGGCCGCACTTTTATTTATTGTCTTAATTTATTTTACTGTTATCCTGTGTACTGCACTGCCCCCTCCCCCACACTCCCCTCTCCCTGCCTTTGCACAATCTCAATGTCACCTGTCCTAGTAGGATCGTTGTCTCTGTCTTCCCCCTGTTCCCCCCCCCTTGCCTCGTCGCGCCTTGAAACACTTGTGTAGGCGCGTCATATATGCTGTATCATATCGTATGTACGCCTATCCCCTGCTCCATTGTGTTTTCTTTGATTTGTTTTTTGTTGTTGATGTTATCAGATAATTAATTGGATTTAAGGATGGAAATGGAGGACTTAATGAAAAAGTTTGTTAAAAAACGAAATAATTTAATAAAAAATTGTATTTGAAGCACGTGTTTAGCCTTTACGCCTAGCTCATATTAACGCCCCAACAGCATGAAGTTAAATCAATTTATGACATCGAATTCAAGACCTCGATCTCCGCTAGTTCAGCTGAAGTAACTAGCCAGACAAAAGGTTGACTTGGGTTGCATGGTGTTTTACGGAAATTCCTCAAGTTGTATGAACTTTTCACCATTTCTGTAGGAGTTTATGGTGGCCACAATACTGGTGAGATCTTCTCTCAGAGCAACATCTTCCGAAAGGCCTGCTAGCCGTAACAAAACAGCAGCGCGTGCCACTTCCCCTCTCAAAGAGACTGTAGCCAGCATTGTTCATTAGTGCTGTTTACCATGAGGATTGGTGTTTGACTGCCTATGTGGTATGGTATTGGGGTTTATATAGTGAACTGCTGCCATTTTTACTGCCTCTCCATATGTTTTCCCAACAGCTTGGATAACAAGGTAACGTATGCTTCTAGAACTTTCTGGGCAATAGGATTCAGGTTTAAAGGCAAGCATGACCTTTCAGGATACTTTGAATAGGGCGGGACGCATGGGTCAAGGATAGGGGGTTGAAGGAAAAGAACGGAGTCTGATGACATCAGGATCTGGTTGAATGTCAATTCAGGTTACCAGTGAATATGGATGATCCCAACTGCCGCTCTCAGTTATTAGTGCGCAAGCCAAAGTCTCAAGCAACAGCCCGTTCTCACTTTGAGGCTCAAAGAACTCCCGCTTCTGCTCCCCAACAGATTCCAGTCGAACGTGGCCGAAATGACACCCGGTTTTCAGGATAACCATTCAGTATGAAAATTCGTCCACTTTATGTCCACTGCATGCACAGGATCCGGTGTGGCTTGCCGAAAAACCTGGGTTGGATTCAGGCAACCCGCCTGGACTGACAAGCGTGCCTACTTGGAAACCCATACCTAACTTTCACATTGTTTTTTGCCCTTCACTCCCGAAAACAACATCATGTTATTTGTTTTAAATTAATCCTTCCCTTACCAGCCCCTTCCCTCATGAATTTGTCTTTATGGAATAATATAGTCCAGCCTATGTCTGTACCTTTGTGTACCCCCAGTCCCCCCCTCTTTCCTTTTGAATAAAACTGTTGTCCCCAGATTTGGCCAGTGTGTATTTGTGGGGTTGGGGGATGGACCGGCCACTGCCCCCCACCCCCAAGCACACCATATAGCCCCGCCCAGCCCACTGCACGCCAGGGCTTCCCCACCCGCACAGCAAGCCAAGATTTGTAAACACCCTATTCTATTTCCAGCAAAATAGAGCTGGTGATAGACACATCGTTTAACAAGGCCTCTGTCCTGTCCTGCAGGGCCATGCCAGGTCCCAGTAGGGCTGCAGGGACAGTTCCAAGAGCCTTGCTGGGAGGACAGTGGCCTGTCCCCTCTCGCAGGGCTTTCATTGTTGACCACAGGATGACCTTGTACCCAAGGCACGTCCAGGGTACACGCGGGTGGACGGAGCGCCCCCACTTTTTCGGAAGTCCCCCCACTTTTTTCATAGGGCACTTTGATAAGCCAATTTCTGGTGACATCACATTCAATTGGTATGTTAATGAGTCAGCCCCACACTTTGTTTTTAGGACTTGACCCCTGCTTGTACCACCTGAAACTCGGGTGGTTTGAGTTATTCTCAAACTAGTTTGCCCAGCGTATATCTTAGCCTGGTATTGCAGAGCACAATTAAAATTCCCCATCTAAAGTACAAAAGGATGTGGAAAATGGTAGCCTGCTCGTCCCATGACTGCTAACTCACGAAACATCAACTACCAGTCGCAAATTGCAACACTTAGGGTCGCAGTGACCAACAAACCATAAATCACCATTTACTCTGCATCTGCAGTGCAACATCCCTCCCCTCCCCCAACCCCACATGCTGGACTAAAGTGCAAACTAAACAAGGAAAGGAAAGCTACCACAATTATTGTGTTGTTATTTTTTTTTTTTAAACTGTCGTCAGATCTGGTCGCCACACAGGGATGTAGAATGCAATTTAAAATT
This sequence comes from Ambystoma mexicanum, assembly GCF_040938575.1. Lineage (NCBI taxonomy): Eukaryota > Metazoa > Chordata > Amphibia > Caudata > Ambystomatidae > Ambystoma > Ambystoma mexicanum. Next base: position 830,509,571 of record NC_090939.1, read on the forward strand.
CGTCCTACAAACCAGACAATGTTATGTACATTTATTATTTATTTATTGTATTTTAATGTGCTTTGCTCACAGAGAACTTTTCACAGAACATATAACAACCAAATAATATAAAAGACAAGACAATGCAAAAAAAGATTCAAACACATACATTTCTAGTAAAAACATTCATAAAGCATTTATTCAGCATATTATAATCTATTCTACAGTCCCAGAATGCAAGAGTTTGGCCACTATTTTCCAAATTCGATATAATGCAATCTGCAAATGAACAAGCCGAGAATGTAAACCATACAAACAGCATTGCTCGTGTTTCCAAGTTTTACACATATGCACGCTGCCAAGCTTCTTACATGCTGTCATTACATGTCCGGGGGATTCGAGCACGTGTCACATCTTACAGATCCTACAATAGCCATTTTCAATGGGATCATTTTGGAAGACCCTTCCAAGGGTTGAATGAGGCATACTCAGGAATCTGGGAAAAGCCTAAAGGGAGCTTGTTTACCGGCACTCGACCATAAGCCATCATGAAAATGATCATTCCTAAATTCACAGGGAATCTTCAAACTTTGATGGTATTTGTCAGGGGGCATGTAAACACGTGCCTAACTGCACGTGGATAGGTCTCAAGCAAACTGCGCAGTGACGCAAACACGCGCATTCTTTTCCCAGGGCCACTTTGTATGCAAAGGCGCAGCACATTTTTTCCACGAGTCTTGTTGGGTCTTCTCTCCTGTATGGCGTAGTGACAGGACAGCGCTGCCGCTCTTATCATTTTTTCCTCCTCTTATCACAATCCGTCCATTTTAACATGTTTTATACTGAGAGCAAGTCGTGTAGAGATCGCGAGACCAACATATCGCAATTAATCCATTGGAATTCAATTAGAAACATTGTTAAAAAAAATCACATTTCTCTCAGAAAACCCCCATCCAACCTCTATGTGCATGGTACCACTTTTGCTGTCTGAATATTTGTCATGTAATGACAGCACAATACAAGAGTCCTGGGGTATCCTTCTTGCAGTTTTCTGATATGTGATGACTGTAAGATCAGACAGGATTCTTACATGTCAGCCATTGCAAATCCCAACAGATGATTCCTTTTAATGCTTGTCTCATTATCTTCTGAAGTGTGACCTCCAGCTCTTTCCACAAGTCACAAATCGCTGCACAAGCACACACCCTATGGACCCAATCTCCTGTTGCCTTAAAAAAGTTAGAAGAGAGGCAATTGATATCTGAGTTCATTACATTCAATCGGTCTGGCCTAAAATACCACTTAATAGACAAAAGTCAGTTTCCAAGTCAGTTGCATTCTCATAAAGGTAGAAGTTCTCCAGTTTCCTCTTTTCATTGTGCTACCAACAACATCTCAGTGGATTCTCGTCCATCCAAAATCACTCTAGGCCTTCTAAATTGTGATTCCTTTTGGTATCTTTTGAATGCTGCTTTCCTTTTCCGCCTTCCTGTCCACTTAATACACAGCGAAGATGCACTGTGGTGTGTGGTCAGTCTGCTAGGGACCTACTCGTCTGCTTCTTGAAGTTGATCAACATCATGCATGCATATATTACAGAATGTGTTGTTAGAGTCGGAGGCCCCAAAAAGTTGTGGTCGCAAAAAGAGCCTTCGCCATAAACACACAAACTTTTTGCTTACATGCAACCTTGGGATGGTGGATGCACTGGCGGGCGGCACACAGCCACCGCAGAAAGACGCAAACCCTACACAGTTACTTCATTTGCATGGGAAAAGTAAGAGTGTTAAGGGAGTCATTAACGGGCGGTAATTCAAAGTAGGCTTAAATCCACACATGATCAAATCACAAGAAGGCGGTTGCTGAATAAAAAAATAAAAAAAAGATCCTAAAATGTGCTGTTGTTTGGCCAGGTTGGAGATCTGCAACCTTTGGCTCTCTAGATGTTTTGACTACAACTCACATTAGCAATAGCCATGGAACTGTGCAAAGTGTATTTTTGCAGTGCAAAGTCATTTTGTACTGCACAAATGACTTTGTATTGACTTTACACCGACTTTGCACTGCAAAAATACACTTTGCGCATTTCCATGAATCAGGGAATCATACAAATGCAGTTAAAAGAGAGGATTGCACCCGAGGAATTCACTACAGTATTTAGGTTTCATTTAAATACCTGATATAACAAGATGTCAATTTCTGGTTCACTACTAGAAGGGCTCGAAATTAAAGATAGATAAGCAGGAGCAAAAAGCACCTCTTGGGTATCCAGCTTTAACCAGGGACCAGGAGCTACCACTGGGGAACTAGGAGCTAGTAAATAGCGTCCCTCAGCTCTAACTGCCACCTAACATGCACACTTAGCATTTTGTCCATTTATTGATGACCCCTTATTGTTTAAATGTCTTATTGATGTGACCTAAAGTTTATTTATAGATTTCCCAAATGCACAGAGTTAAATTCAAACAGATGTGTTTGTTCAACATCACTTGGCCAGGGGAGCCAAAAGTAGCTCCTGGTAGCAATTGGTTTCAAGCTAATCAGGCTCTTCGGGGCCACAAGCAGGAGCTAAATAGCTCCCAGCCCCCCTCAATCTCAAACCCTGTAGGAAACACTTGTGCACACGATTCCACCGGCTTTCTTTCACCCCACACCTGGAACAATGATATACACAAGAAACACACACATTAAGAGACTTGTAGCTGTGTAGCTTTGGAACACAGCCAGACACATTCTTAACATCAAACGTCATCCTTAGACGCCCATGTCCCAAAATATATAGTATTTGGTTTTGTCCATAATCGACACTATATGCCGTGTCACCACACTGGGAACCAGTGAAGAGTACGTACCATGGCTGCCATGTGGTCACAGCGGCTAAGCTTCTGAATGAAATTCATGCGCGTGCTACAAGTTTTCATTGCAGCTCAGAAGCATGGGGGCTCGATTCAAAGATGAGTTGTTGTGACCCCGTAACTCTTTGAGCACCATGCGTTGTAGAGATCTATGAGACTTCGAAAGCTAACAAATTGTACCATTGCAGCATAATATTTTCACCTAGTCCAATGATAGTTTTTGAGGGGTTGATTTCACGGGAACGGTTCCGAAATAAGTTATCATTAACCGTGACTTACCCTTACTGACTCATGGTACCGCTATTCGATTCACAAAGAAGCTACTATGAGTACGTTCTGGCGTATTCTTGACGTCATGTGTAAGTCATACAGCACGCATAGTAACTTCCTATTAACTTCTCAGTGAGTTGATTGTCCTCATCCGTAAGTTGCTTGGGATCATTCCAACACAGAAGATGACGCAGCTTCTAGCTTGCACGCTGCAGCTAATCGGATTGCATACAGAGGAAATAGGTGTGTGACTGATTGGAAGCTGTGAGTAGACATAAGTGAGTGCAATCAGCACCACATCTTTTGACAACCAAATTCAATCTTCTCTGTAGCCAAAAGCTTGGCCAAATGCAGTGGCCCTGGTAAAATGTTTTCCAAAGTCTCTCTGCTCTTGTCAGACAATGATCTGGTTGTTCTAATGAACCTAATCTCCATGAGGCCCTGCCAGGCAATCGGCCTCCTATCGGACCACTCTGCCGTCACTTATATCATACCCAAATTTACCTTAAACTAATTACAGTGGACCCGGGGAGTTACTATTGACATGTAGTAAGACACCAGGAAACAGTGTTCTCGCGAATGAAAGCATGGAGATGGACATCTTCGTAGACATTGAAACACGTGTGTATAGGTGCGCTATAAAAAAAATAACATATAGTATCATAGTGATTAGCCCCCGGTGCACAGGACTGAAGGGTTGGTAGCAAACGACTGCAACAGTTGTCTGTGCTGTGTGGCAGGGGTGTTGCTAGGTCTGGAAAAGATCAGGTTCTAAGCCAATGTCAGGACTGGCGGGACTCAGGGCTAGCTAGTATTTTGGTTGTAGCACCTGAGGTTCTATCCGGGATTACAACCAAAAGACACAGGGCCATAGCCCCCTCAGCACCCCACCTAGCAGCGCCTCTGCGGCATGTGGACACCACGATATTGACAGCACCATTTGCTTGTAAGGGGGGATGTTCTCATTGAGTTCTCATTCCCTCATAGCAACAAAAATTGGTGAGCCAAGCAAGTTGTGTACGATCCACCACCGGCAAGGCGTGGCAGGTCACCTATGAAATCCCATCAACGCCTGTTGACCTGTATCTTAAAGAAATTAGGTGCGCAGGTCTGACGTTATCAGTCGTTTTTCAGAACGGCCTCTCAGGTCCTGCAACTTTGCCTTTTGAAATATCCTGCAAAGTTCCTTGGCTAAGGACGAAGAATCTTTAATTCCCAAGCTGAAGTTTGATTTGTTACATTTCCTGACACCTCCACCAGCTGATCTCAATTCCTAATTCAACTCCTCAGAGGCAGATGACTCCGTGCTTTTACAAATACAGAACATGCCAGAGGCAGTCAATCTGCTCGCTGCTCCGCTCTAGGGGCATGTGACCTGCAGGATATCAGATGTGTGCATTCAAACACTCCCAGAAGGCCCCTGGCTTTCGGGATCGGTCTCCTGCTTCTAGGCTTTCTACATAGGTCTGAGGTACGGAGCACGACCCAGAAATGCAAACAATAGTGTATGCTAAGGGCCAGATTCATGGAATATTTGCCTGGTTCAAAGTGAATTTGCACTGTTGGAAAGTGACTTTGCACTCTCGACGCAAAACCTGATTCTTGGAACCGTGCAAAGTTTATTTTTGCCAGGCAAAGTCAGATTCATGGAATATTTGCCTGGTTCAAAGTGAATTTGCACTGTTGGAAAGTGACTTTGCACTCTCAACGCAAAACCTGATTCTTGGAACCGTGCAAAGTTTATTTTTGCCAGGCAAAGTCAACGCATACTCATTTTTGCAGTACAAAATGACGTTGCCCGGAACTTGAACGGCAAAAATACACTTTGCACGGTTCCAATAATCAGGGTTTGTGTCGAGAGTGCAAAGTCACTTTTCAGCAGTGCAAAGTCACTTTTCAGCAGTCCAATATTCCATGAAACGGGCCCTAAATCTCCAACTCAATGGAGACTCCCATCCCCCTGCACACCTTTTTCTCTATTAAATAGGCAATACTTTGATCATATTTTTAAAATTCACTGTTTCTCAATTCACATATATAGCAAATTTTATAAAACTCTTGTCATCTAATGTTTTATAAAACACTTGTATTCCACAATTTTTTTATTAACATCGTCTTCTTTTCATTTTAATTTTCAAAAAGTAAGGACCCAACGCGTTTCGGGAGTTGGACTCCTTTCTTCAGGGATAATCTAAAACATTATCGAAATAATTTGTTCATATAGTAAGGAAAATTCACAAAAGAGCTCTCCACACATTTTTTGTAGCAATAAGGCATTGGTTAAAAAAACAAAAACTTCATTTATCAGTTGACACCACTTTCTTTTTCCTATGCACCAATTGTCCGTATATTATGTCACACTAGAACAAAAGAATAAAAACATATATAATCCTTAGGCTGATTCAGACCCAGTACCAAAAGAATGGTTTTACTAAAACACTGTGAAACAGAAGCTACTCTGAAATCATTCTAAATTCAAAGCTCTGACATCATTCTAAAGACGCCCCCTAAGAAACCGCACCACATGTGCATGACACCTGTAAGAATGGTATTACCAATTGACCTTTTGCACTATTGACCTAATTATAGTGGTCCTAATTGACCTTCTGCACAATTGACCTTTATATTATTTTAGTTATTTTATATATGTATTGGGTTGGTTTTGGATTTTAAATAATATAAGGGGATATTGGGTGGTTGGGGGGTGGCAGGGGTTTTGGAATGGGTGTGGGGTTGCGGGGGGTTTCCCCACCGCATATTTGTTCTAGTTGACCTTCTAAATTAGGTAAATTCTCCCTAGGTCAATTCTCCCGAGGTCAATTGTGGGAAGGTCAATTAGTATACTACCGTAAGAATACCTGCAGAGATCAAGCTAGTACTACATTCCACAGTAATACAAAAAAGCCTAGAAAGTCTGAATATATTATAAAACGAATTAGTTAATCCGAATGGCATGTTCTCCATCACCACTCAGTTTAATTACCTGTTTACACAATCAAAACGAATTTCCAATCTGTGGGGGAAAAAGGGTATTCTGATCATACCGCACTGATTACTGTTCACTAATCTTTAAGACCATGAATTGAGTTGTGCATTGTTTATACATCTTCACCAGAAATGCAAACAAGGGACTCTGTCGCATGAATTGCAAGACAGGCAGGGGCACCATCGAGGTTGAGTGTGAAGTGCTGCGCACCCGCGTCGCAATATTCAGCGCAATGAATCTGATAGGGGCTACCGAGAGCCAAATGTGTACTTGCCTTTCCTAAGCAGTAGATTTTGCCTTCCTTCTCTAGGAGGAGGTAGGATAACAGTGCACTCATATCAGACCTTTGGTCCGGCCATTTTTCCTGCTTACCACATATCCGGGAGGTAATTCCGTGTGGATTTATGAGGATCCACTGTCGGCTTACAGCTCTCTGCCGAGGGTGTGCAGTGCATTTCATTGAGCTGTGTGGGTGCCGGCAGGGAAGCAGTGATGAGAGTGAGGCACATCTATGCAATTTAGTTCCGGCCTTGATCTGTGCCTCAATGCCCTTGGGCTGCTAGTTCGCTTTACAAATCCAAATAAATAAAAAATAAATAAATTGAATGCTGGGAAATAATATCACATTAACCTTTCAATTTCTGCATCACTCAGCTGTTGTCATGTTTTTTTTACCGTCAACCATTTGACTTGGATTTTAGGCCTAATTTTAAAACCAAAATGGAAGACCTACCGCCTCCATCTGGCCCTATGCAACAGAGGGATAGTCTAGCTCTCACTCAGGCATTAAACAGATCATCATGTTAAAGTTCTGCATGTGTAGCCTATGCTTCGAATGGATTTCATTAGCCCCTTTAGGGTTGAGAATGTTAGCTGTAACATGGAACCTGCTCAATGTTCTGAAGTGCATGCAGACACGTGATTGAAATGGCATTGGCTGAGATGGGAGACTATTCTTGAGGCCTTTGTTCGTCACAATGGGATAAATGATTTCTTCACGTCACGCAGTGTTAAGTAAAAATGCAGTATTTTTGTGCCAATAGGAGGCTACATATTGCTGTTCTGCAAAATGGTGCTTGATCTCTGCGATGTGACGAGGCTAACAGAGAACTAGGCCTTGGTTCATTAAATTCAATTCTTGTGCTGCAGATAGTACTTATCAGAGCTTTGTTTTTTTAGAAGGATTTGAACCTTGCTCTAATGTGGGGACCATCCCTGAATTACAACGTAGAATGTTCAGTGCAAACAATCTCTCCAGGTGATTCAGTACTCTCACAATACCTGAACATTGAACAAAATCAGATACAGGCTCCTGGTATATATTTTATTTATTTTTTACATTTATAAAGCGCACCAAAGCAGCCCAAGGCATCGTGGCGCTGGCACAAGCAAGCTTACTTAGTTACAAGAAAGAGACAGACTAGGGAGGTAGCAGAGGAGCAAATAGCAATTTGACATGGCTCAGGTTCATGGTTACAGTGAACCTGGTAGTAATAGGAATACACTTGAGAATAGAAGCTGTAGAGGAGAGGGGAACTAGGAGGAGAAGTGACAGGGTGAATGGTGGAACCTATGAGAGGGGTGACTGGATCCGAGGAGTGTATACAACTGGAGTTTTTTCAGCAGGTTGAATAGCTACGAGTTGAATAGCGTCGTTTTTAGAGTTTTCCCGAAAAGACATATGTGAAGTCTCGGATCTGAGGGTGTTAGGGAGAGCATTCCATTGCATGACATGATCACCGCTGTGTTTTAATACTTTCTAATTTACGAAAAATTGCTCCCTAGATATAAAGCAAACTCATGGGCCCACATCACCTTTTCAATTTCAGCAAAAAAAGAACATTGATATTAAAAATGTGTACCGTTCGATATTGAAAATCTGTAAACAGAAGTATTGTGATGTGTTGACAGTCTGCATGCCACTCGCCTGCAACGATATTGACATGGGTCATTGCTTATCTGTTCAAGTGTACAAAGTACCGGGCTCCAAAGGGGTATCTGGTCGATGCATCGAATGCCATTCCATCTACATTTTTCCATCTAATACATTTCCAACTAATGCATATTTTTGGGGGGTAAATGGTTAATTTTTGATCAGGTGGATTTTAAAGGGTAAAAAAACAGGGGAACGGGGGGAGGTGGGAGGGGGAACCCCTCCAAAAAAAATGCATTAGATGGACATTTTTTAGATGGAAAATTTTCGATGGAATGGCAAAGACCATAAACATTACAAAGGTAACCCCACCTGGGGGACACAGTTCTTAACATGTCCATTTAGGATTGTCTGTCTTGGTTATTGGTTAGCATTTCCCAATTATGATGGGATGTAACTTTTACCATGCTAATTAATACTATGCTTATCAATGTTAACCTGCGTGTTATTTTAAGGGTGAGTTTTAATATTTTTTCTGTGGGCAGAGACTGTATGATCTAATAATTTTGATATCGATGATATATGCCTGGTGCGATATATTTGATATTTGGTATATCTGATACATATGATACATGAGAAGTGTGAAATGGCTAAAATGTGAATTGATTATGAATTTTAAATTGTTAAGTGATTATTTATGTAAAGTTTTTCGATTTGTTAATTGTGTATTTGTGTAAAGTTCTTAATTGAACTAATCACACTGAAGGTTATGTATGTATTGTCTGTCTTAATGTTGTTATTATACAATTAATTGAATGGAATCTTGCACTTTTTTAAAATGTACAATGTTAAGCTTTGTATATTGGTATTCATACTTTGTTCTGAATCTGTACTTTGATGGTTCTGCAACCGAATAAAGTTTTTTGATGATGATGATAATGATACTGACTTTAGGATTGGATGTGACTGGAAGACATCCATGCCCACCGGGAAAAGAGACAACAGTGGTTGTTTGCCCAATAAAAGAGCACCCTGCATGTCTTTTTCCTTAAGACCAACATATATTTAAGAGGCTTTTAACACGTTTGTAGGTTCAATGCTTGTAGACCCTTTAGTAATGACAATCAAGAATAAAGCAAACTTTCATAAGGATTGAAGTATACTCATTTTCCCTTCTCCCTGCTATGCCCCTGACACGCGGCCGAAATGCGCATCACTGTGATGCGGTCACCATGTATATCTGATGACTTGTATTGTGTGGTACAACTACAATTGTTTGGTAGTTTTGGTGAGGAGTTGCAAGTACACATCATTGCAAGGTATCCAGTAATATTATCCCCATATAAATGGTCGCCATATATAATGTCGCCGGGAAAAGTTTGTGGCAACATTAAATTTGGTGACCATATATATATATATGGTGTCAAAGGGAGTGGGGGTTGCAGGGGTGCCCCCTGCTCCCCTTGAAGAAACAGGCATTCTTTGGTGACTTTTTTGCCAGGCGACATTTTTGCAGGAATATTATTACATGGAACCCATTGAAATACATTGAGTGGAGTGTTTAACTTAGCTCTGCATGGGCAGCTTTAAGCTTTCCTGTGAAAGATCAATATCATAGGCCTGGGATGCCGGAATGATAAAAAAATAAACAATGGCTGTCTGATGGAAAATGTCAAGTAATAAGCAATGATGGAAGCATGATCAATGAATGTTTGGATAACCATTATTTTCAGAATAATTTGATCAGTTCTTTATCCAATCACTAGCACTGGTTCATGCTTGGGCTTGCATCTCCGACTTTCAAGTGGTTAGCCATACGCGCACATGAGAATTAAGTCACCCTAGTGTGTCTTGCCCACTCACCACCAATCATTTTCTTTTAAGTGTGTTCCCATGCTTACAATATACCATACAAACAATTCATAAAACTATAACATACCATACAAACAATTCATGTAGTTGTCATGTAAAAACGAAAAACGACATGATAAAACTACAAGACCTCCTGCCTTGTGGCTCCAATATGCTCACATTGCTATACTTGCCTTGTCCCCTTTTACCTAATAACAGGCGGATGAGAAAGGGAAATGGGTCAAAGCTATAACCACAATGGATAGAAGTTAGAAGTATGCCACCGAAATGACGCATGGCTTCAAATGCTGATCAGTTCTGTTGGTAAAGTGATGCTAGACCGATGGGACAGGCTTTTATATGCATGCTATTTGAATGGCAGGTGGGTGACTTGAATGAGTTGAAAGAAAAATCTGCAGAGAGATGATATTGTGGGGAAAAGGATGGGGGATCATTTAGATTGTATTTCACAAGTGGAGACACCATGCAAAGCATTTGTCAAGGGGCGATTCATAACTATTACAATACCTGGCCATTAAACTAAATTAGACGCGGGTTCCCGGTATGCGCGACATGATAACCGCCATGTTTTAGTACTTTCAAATGCAGAAACATTGGCCTCTTAAATATCAAGCAACCTGAAAGGATTCTGCCCAAGAAAAATGTAAAAGATATGTTTTACTTATGTACAAATATTACGCAGATCTCACTGTACAGTATAGACAATTATCTTTCATGTTCTAATGCATAGGCTCTTTCTTTGTGATCCGAGTACTAGTGTGGCATTAATCTGCGTGCCAGCCGTGGCTTGTCTGTTATTGGCTCAGCAAGATTCTCACCATCAATTTTTGTTACAGTTATTGGGGGTCATTACGACCCAGGCGCTAATTGCGCCAACTTTACCACCATGGTGTAAACTACGTTTACACCATGGTGGATGGCGGATTTACCGCCCCATTCCAAGGTGAGTGGGGCGGTAAATCCCCATTTCCCATTTTCCCTTCCCCATTCCCATTTTTGCCCCATAGGGCATAATGGGAGTGGGGAAGGCGCTAATTACGCCACCGTAAATTACGATGGCGTAATTAGCATCATGGCAGGTTAGCGCCATGGATTTTAACGGCTGCTAAGAGCAGCCATTAAAATCAGAATAGGCGTTAAGGGTTAACGACGGCGTTAACCCTTAACGCCTGGGTCGTAATGAGGCCCATTGTCTGCACTAAGTTCACTTATTGGACGAGCAACCATAGCTCCTGACAACCTTGATGGTACTAGGCTCAGTACTTGAAAATCAAATGCTAGGAAGGATGCGCAACAGGCCTATGCGCGGATGCCGTGCCTGCGAATCCAGCTGATCACACAGGAGACGCTACAATGCTGTAACCATGGGTGTCAATTTAGAGGGGACAAGGGTGTTTGCCCCCACCCAATTTTTGTGGCACACCATTTTGTCCCACTTATTTGGCAGGGGTGCCTTTCATTTAGATGTCACCCCTCCACCCCCAACATTTTCAGCAAAGTTACTCCACTGGCTGTAACAACTAAGGGGGATGGGCTTAGTAGAGGACAACGATGGGCAGGGAAATAGAAGGAATAGTTCATTCGAGGACAGATGGGGGACAACATTAGCAAACACTGCAGCTGTAGGCAAACAAACCAACTAAAACACCATCACTGACAGACAACAGGGTACCCAAAAAGCAAGTACAACCAAGTACGCACTCCAATGCCCCCCATTCTTCCCCATCCACTTGAATTGGGAGAACGGAACAAGGATGCTTTCGCAGTAAAGCAATGAACATGCTCAAAAGGCAGACTTCACTTAAGCCAGTTCCAGGCCAGAAAGTTAGGGTGCCCTGAAAAAATGGTGCTGGTTCATAAACAAGATTGCACTGAAATAGTGCTGATTGAGGAACAAAGATGAACCCCCAAAGTAAACTGGCTGAGGAAAAAAGAGGGTTTATAATCAGCGCAAGCACAACAAGCAAGAACACGGAAACGCAATGCACGCTGGGAATTCAGGGTTCGGGAATAACAGGAATCAGGCAGCAACGGCTCACCCGTCATAGGAACTCTGCATCAGTGACACATGCTGGACTGAGGCCAATTAATGCTTTAAAAGGGGACTATTGATCGTCTCCCTCTGCTTGAATCAATGCTTACACCTCCCACCCACAGTTTATCTTCTTCCTTAACAATCCGTAGCCTGCAAGTGTGCATGGCATTCTGAGAAATGTTGCCGCCGCAATCCTGCAGCAGATCCGGATCAGAATTGCATTTTGAAAGATGCGGAAGTACAGTGAAATACCGGAAAGACCCCAAAACGCTCCACCTCAGGGGGGAGTGAGATCATAATGAGAATCATGATAGGTTTCAAAGCCCGGGCACTTTTGCACAGCTGCTTGAACTGCACAAAGCACATAATACTGCGAAAAGAACTCAGTCCGGTGTCTGAGTCCCTTTGGAAAAGCAATATCGGGGAACTTTACACGGAAGAGGGAGACTGGCCCCAACTACATTCTCCAACATATTCACAGCTCAAGGGCAACCCACTGGGAATTGACCAAGATGACATCATAAACATCATAGCAACATTGAAACCCACTGCAGCCCCAGGGACTGATGGTCTACCAAATGCAGTTTTCAAGGAACATCCTGCTGTCCGGTCCAAGATATCGCTGAACCTATTCGAAAACGTTGAGGAAAGAGGGAACATTTGGGATAGCTGGCACAAGTCTCTCCTAGTACGAGTACTTAAGAAGAGAGACAGGCTGGACGCCACCCAAAAACATTTCGCTACCATCCTCTGATGAAAACTTACTAGTTGGGCCAAAGCAATTAAAATCATGAGCCCCTTTCAGACGGGCTTCTGACAAGGTTATAATTCCATTACCAACTTATCCCTCATCCAATACCTCATAGAAGAGACAATAAAGCGAATAATACCCAATTATACTGTTGCTACGTAGTTTTAGTAAAGCTTTCGACGTGATCCCACGTCTTCTGCTATGGGAAAAACTATCTAAATGGGGGATTGATCCATTGCTTCTCCACCACATACAACAGCTGTACACAGACACCACTGTGTCAATTCATCTGAGTCAATTAGGATCCTACACCAGCTTTATCCTGACCACAAGGGGCTTAAAACAAGGTTGTACACTAGCCCCAATGCTATACAATCTGTTCACCTCCGACATCCACGCTCAGATAGCACAGGAAAGAAACTTTCCTTCAAAAATAAAGGGCGAGAAAATCGCCTGCATTACATATGCAGACGATACAATCCTTCAAGACAAGACCCCGATAGGACTCCAACGCTCAATAAACACTCTTTTCGATTACGCCACGGAAAACAAAATGCAAATAAACATAGGAAAAACAAAAATCATGCACCTAGCGGGTAAAACTAAAAGGAAACCACAATGGCCTGGAGACTTGGAAGCCAAAAACTGGAAATGGTGGCGGAATACAAATACTTGGGTTTTATGATAAAATCTGATCCAACGAAGAACTATTACATGGACGACATCCTGATTAAGGCATGGAAAAAAGGGATGCTGGAAAAACAATTAATTGTTAAAAGAGGAGGGCACAATGTCCAAGCTCTACTGGAGATCTTCCAGTATAGTCCCGGGCATCATATAAGGACTGTCAGCCCTTCCATATCGCTTCATACAAGGCCTAGATAACATAGAGGCAAAAATCTTCCGAACCATCATCAATCTTCATTCCCTCTTCCATTTCACTCGAGGCACTAAGACTTGAATATGGCCAATGTTTATTGATTATCACTTGGGGGATTCAGCGCCTACTTCTTTACAACAAAGCTATGCCCACGCATTATAATACGAACTTCATCTTGAACTTGTTAGACGAAAAGAACCTATCAGGCCACAAAAACAACTACCTGACTGAACTTCACCAGAACACCTTTGTATTGGCTACCCTATTAAATGTAGATATGGCCACTCTAGTGGAGAAACCTAACTTCAAAACCCTAGTAAAAAACAAGGCGAAGGGCTACGACAAGAGCTATAGTGTCGACAAGAGTAACTTGACCTCTAGAGATAGGGAATACTCCCATGAGAGTTTCCTAATCAATGCTCCTTGCTGCTACGTAACGAGATATAGCACAATCGAACTGAAACTATTTATTCTGATTAAATTTACTTCCCACCAAAGATTTAACTGGTGCATGGTTAGGAATCCCGCTCGAGGAGCGGATTTGTCGCCTATGCAGAAAATCAATTGAGACCCAAAGACACGTCCTGACCTCTTGCCCAGAGTTAAAATCTCACTAGCTAAGAGGCTATTCCCACGCTGTAACCAATATTGGTTACATAGAAACAGATCAATTTTGGTCAAACATCAACGGAGCTACATCATTGGTTCTACTATTCGCAGCCTACCGTACTAGGAAGGCCGCTGCCTTGATGCTATAACTCTCCCTACACAAGTTCACCAAAGTATTGCCCCGACTAATCTGACTAATCATTAAGCAGACTCCCCAATTACTAAATGCTCATTAACTGTTTTTCTCTATTAGAGTCCTTACATTTTTTGAAAACGTTTTCTTTTCCCTCCTTTCGCCTTACCTGTTCTGTATTATTTTTATGTTATAATGTTTACATTTCAATGTATTGTGTTTTTACTGTACTTTAAGTATTAAAATGTGCTTAATGTTAACTTAACTAAATGCACAATAAAAAAATAAAACCCCACAAAGGATCCTCTTTTGCTGTAGCAGAAATGTTGGGAACAGGAAAACGCTCACGTGAAATACGTATAAAAGTGTCACCTCGTGGTCCTCAGCACGTAAGGAACAAATAGCACTTTAATAGGCTCCAGCTGGACCTAACTATTTCTATTAACCTTGAACCACCCCACATTGGTACTGCAACAGGTGTCCTCTCCTGAACCTATTGGGTAATGACTGTAATGTACGCACAACGCCCCCACACCTCAAGAATTAGCAAATGCCTGTTTTCCTCTCTGTGTAATGCCACCTTATCAGAATCAGTTACATCATGGCCCTGCCCCCGGCCTGTCGATGCATTCTTGTTCATGCAGGGATTTATGTATATGATATGTTATTTATAACGAGCTTAATACTCAGAGGTTTCTAAGCGTGGACGCTGGCATTGAACCTGTGTTGCTCTGTCTCGTTTTGTTTCCAAGGCGAGCACGTTGCCGCTGAGCTATCCTGCCAAGGACCATCCCCTATCTGCCTTGTTTTGTACTGTACAACGTCTCTATCCGCGGGGCATTGAAGCGCTACTCCTCACGAGTTTGCACCGAACAAAGCACCAAAATAGAATAGTGCATCTATAAAATAAATAATGAACTGGATCAAGCAAAGGAGGAATGCAGACTGTAAGCATTTTCCAGATGGACCGGTCGAATATTTGATAGATGGGTTGTAGGCCATGCATGAGTGATACATGGTTCGTTCATGATGAGAGAGATAACAGGGTAAAGATGACCAGCCTCATTGAAGCGCAGCAGGGAAAGTTGTTTGCTGAATTCCTGGAATCCATAAGGGGTCAAACCTGACCGGGCAGAGGCCTATGCGGGTGCGGACTGGCCTATAGGGAAATAGGGCAATGCCCAAACTAAAAACGCAAAATGCTGGTGTGGGGCAGTTTTTTTGGTCAAAGAGGGCAATTTATTGGCAGTGTGGGCCAGTTTGATGATTTACTTCACTATGTGGCTAGTAGTTGTGACCAGTGTTGCTGAAGAAATATTCTTTAAATTGCACAATATGCATCACATTTTATCAAAAACCTCTCCCTTGGGTACTACTCAAACAGTCACAAAAGAAATGAATTGCCATTATGCGCCAGTCCGACCCAGGGTCTATGTCTTGGAAAACAAAGAGTTGGGCTCCAACCAAAGCTAGCAATTAAGAAAGCAAACTGAATGCCCAGGACCACAGAACAAATATCAATGAGCGTTGGTTCAATGATTGAAAATATCCATGAATAATGACTGGCATAGAAAAAAGATGGCATAAAAACATCGATGCTTATTGATGGCACACCAAGCCAGATATTCAGTATCCCCAATAGATTTGCAAATAGCACAGGTCAATATTCACTGCAGGTACATTTAGCTTTTCAATATTCTTTAGGGAAGTCCTGAAGGGCTGGCTAGATTCTGTCATTGAGCTGCCATTCTATACAGTAAATTTCCCTTACAGTAGCTCCTGATTTACTCAGGTGATTCTGTACATTTCGGACCCTGTTACAGAAACCTTACAGTGGTCCAAGTGCAATTAGCACTGGGGCAAAAATTGTCCTAGTGCAAAAATATATTTTTGAATTCATTTTTTTTCACTTAGGCACATTTAGCACTTGTACTAGGAAAAGGGCAACTGCTGCCCTAGAGGGGAAAAGTTTGAGACGAACACGGGTCTGATCCACAGAAGCGTTTTATAATGGCGCAATCCCATTTAAAAAAAAAGCCTGGTCAGTCAGGCCCTATGCATTGACACAATGGGCCCGATTTATGGAACATTTAGCGAAGTGACTTTGCACCAGAGCGAAGTCACTTTGCACCATGCAAAAAAATTCCATTAATCAGGCCCAATGGCTTTTTTTGCCCCAGGGCTATTTGCACTTGCACTGGTTCAAACACCCAGTAATATCATCCTTTGGGGCCGATTAATGGAAATATTTGCATGTAAAATCGGAGAGTTGCATGCCAATCTGCGTGCATATCCCCTTTTGGCAATTCATGGAATCGAATACGCGGGACTCTTTCTGGACTTGCAAGGATTCCACGCAGGCCCAGCATGTCTCTGCGAGTGGACGAGCGCCTTGCATGAGGCTCCACGCAGAGCGTGGGTGAGGCCTGCGCCGAGGACGAAGTAGGGGGCAGAACCTGGAAAATGAGGAAGAACAAAGGGAAAAGTGGGCGTTACGAGGGACCGGCCGTAAGCAGTCCATAGCACACCCACAAATGCACACCACAAAGCATATTCAAGGATGTGACTGCTCAACCTCTCGCCTACGAAATGTCTATGCAATCCCTCGATCTATCTGCCACCCAAAGGCAAGCATACAGACACTTGCGCATAGGAATCATAGCACCGAGGTGGGTTTGCATGTTGGATTTAGGGGTGCGTGTATGCAGCCGGGGATCCTATTGGACTTACGGGTGTGCGTATGCAGTGTAGTGTGGTGCAGGAATGGTTTACGGGATTCGCACGCAGATTATCCGAGTTTTACCCGAGTTACAAAAAATCATACGCATGACGTCAGGCTGCCGGTACCAGTTACAGGGGGATCCCGCACAGTGTCTGTGAGATGCATGCCTGCATCGAGGGACCCAACGCGTTGTTTAAGGGTGCGTGTGTTCGCAGCCGTGGTAGCACGCAAAGGTAGCTGTCCTGGCTGTTTCTGCTTTGCTTGGGGATGTGTCAGGGGCATTCCGGCCGCGACTTGCATATATGGTTATTTTGCACAGAAAATTGCATGAATTCGCAGACCGTGCATTTTTTATTCTGTGCGCAGGCTCGTACACTGTCATTCTCGCAGTCCGGCCTTTTCGGGATTAATGCACACTTTTCCATGAATCAGGCCCTTAGACATTAGTGAACATTATTTCATTCTGGATGATTTGGAGCTTTCATTCTCAAATGCCATAATTCAAATGTTTGGTGAAAGGAAACACACTAGAGAAAAAGAAGGTTGAGGAAGTAACAATATAGTTTGCCCCCGCCCTGTCCCACTCCTCAAGTTAAGGTGGAAAGCAAATTGAAAAGCAATTCCATGAAGAGGCAGCGCTTTATGATATGATAGGTTATTTATAACACGCATAATACCATAATAATCCCTGGGTCTGCGTTTCTAAGCGCAGACCCAGGGATTGAACACATGGTGCTACGTGTCGTCCTGCTTCTAAGGTGAGCATGTTGCAGCTGAGCTATCCTCCCAAGACCAGAGCCTTCCACCTTGATGTGAACTTGAGGCGAAGAGGGATATGCGCCTGAGATATCAGACACATATCACCTCTTGTTTCACCCTCCCACTACCGGCACTTCAATGTTTTCCTCTGGAAAGTAGGATATATGTATGCGTAGTAAGGTGAGTGGTGTTACCCAAGTTGCCCACGACCGAATTGGCCCTGGCCGAATTGTCCAAAATGTATTGCGGCCGTTGTGACCGAAAATATATTTGGGGGGTGGGTTTGGGGTAATCAATAATATAGGGGGATTGGGAGGGAGGCTGTGGTGGGTTTCTACCCTGCATATATTTTTGGTCAAAACATCAGCAAATAATTTGGGAAAATCGGCCATGCACAATTTGATACAAGCAATTTGATTACATCCCTAGCAGTGAAAGGGTTAATAAAGGCACAGCAAGTGCATAATTAATGGCTTTACCACAACGCCCTTGAAACAAGGATTGCTTTGGCTGCAAGGCTTGCAGAAGGGACCACTGCTTTATTAGACAAAATAGCAAAAAAACATGTGCCTTCATTGGAAGCAAGCCAGATACCCAAACCTACAATAGTGCAAAGTGTTCCAAACTATTGATTACATCTAAAAATAAAGGCACACCCCAGTTTTATGAATGGATTGCCGTGATTCTGGGGGTACAGAACAGCCACCATTCCAAGAGTAAGGCCCCCTGTGCTGGGACCCTAGGTATCTGTGTCACCGACAGTTTGGGTCTATTTGACCTAAAACATTTGACCTAATCACATTTGATCTAATTTATTTCACCTTTTTATCAGTCTGAAATGCGGGGGGAGAATCCCGAAACTCTCCCCCACACATCCCCTCAACCTAATCTATACCCTTGCCCACCCCCATATGTATAGTAAATTAGATTTGACCAAAAGAAAAGGTCAAAAAATTCAATCAAATGTTTTAGGTCAAATGTTTTTAGGTCAGTTATGCTAATACCGTCACCGACTGCCCACACTGGTTGCCGTTCCACGTGCTTTTCTGGTTACTTTGCTGCACGCATTGATATAGTTGGGAATTGGATATGTTGCATTGCTACTTCTTCTTGACATCACCTATAACAAAACACCTGCTCTGCACACTTTTCATAAGGGAAGTTAAACAAGATACCACCAGAAGCTCTTGATCCGGCTCGGAGCCCTGCATTATGCTATCCCGAGACCCTCTAGAAATTTTCTCGTTTTTAATAGAGTGAATTGTTGCTGGTCTATTTTGAATGCACAGAATTTTGTGGTCAAATGCTTGTCTGTTCTGCAAATGGAGGATTTCAGGCTCATGTTTCTAAATTAGTACCTTGGCTTGCTGACACTTAATTCAATGACTGCCGCTTGTCCATTCGCTATTTAATTACAGTGGTTTTAGATTATTACGCAAAGGCCACATTCACTGGGAGATTCTGCAAACAGATATGATGGCATCTTTGTAATTAACTAAGCATAGAAAATACTGTTTTTTTTAATCATTTCAGTGTTTACCAAATCGAAACCAAAAAAGTGATGGGTGGAAGTTTTTGAATTTATTTGAGCCACTGGCATTGCTCCGGACAACCTTCCACACCACAGTTTTTTAGCCTATCTGCGCCATTGCAAAAGGGGTCCAGCCATATGCAAATCAGTCAGGTACTGCCACCAATAGGAGCCGCCCTGCCTGAACTGCTAGGCCAGGTCCCCTCTGCATGGAAACACAAGCAACCCCAAACATGTTTCGGCCTTGTTGGGCCTCCTCAGTGAGGTGCAGCTTGGTTCCCTATGGCGCAGCGAGCAAGGGACCCATGTCTGGGCATACCCTCTCTCACATAGAGAGACAAACTGAAACAAAAAAAGTGATGGGTGGAAGATCTTGAATTAATCTGAACCACTGGCATTGCTTGTTTACCAAATCACCTGCTCACCTTTGACAGTGATGGTGTTCTAATATGTAGACATGTTCACGTTATCATGACTCCTATTTAGAAAAGGTGTCAAGTGTTCGTGGTGATGGGAGACAAGGTATGTTTTTCACTGTTTGGTTATAAGGCGATGGACCCTAATTTGTTTGCGCTTTGTCCCGGATCATCAGTCTCAACGTGTTGATACCCCAAAATGCTATGATGTGCCCATAAGTAAGGAGTGACCAGTTATGGCTGTGGAGGAGCTTTCTGGTGTTAGTGGATAGTTTGGCATCTGCGCTCTGTGTCGCCAAGTTGGGACTGCTGTGCCGAATGATCACACAGTGATGCCTTTTACTTCATCTCTATTCTATTCTATTCTATTCTATAGAATCTTTTTATTGCTCCATCTCCCACAGACCTCAGAGCGCTCACATATAATACAAACATAAAACACAAATAAGGAAGGTCTCTGAGGAAGGTCCCTCTTTATTAGGTAGCCTCCTGGGTATGGATGACGGGTTGCTTATCTTGGGAGCTCAATCTCTTGGACTTTCCTTCTCTGCTTCCTCTTTTAGTGTAAGGGCCTGATTCACAAAGGTATGCCCTGGAGAAAATGCAGAGCTGTCTGTGACCATCTCACATTTTCATGGGCTACCTTAGAGGTGATCCACAAAGCCTTAAATCGGAGAAAAGCTGGAGGTGCTTCGAGCGTCTTTGTGATGTTCATATGAGACTCACAAAGATTTGTGCAAGGACATCTCATAAATGCTTCGGGCATCGCTTTATCTGCTCCTGTTTTAGGCTCTGTTAATCGGCTGTAAGGTAGTAGGTGCAACTATATGATGTTTCCAGCAGCTGCAGATTTTCTTCAGTTGTATTCTCTCGGCATCAGGTACAAGTTACAGATGTAAATATGAGTTGCTCCAGGCATCTCTAGATTTGCTCCAGTTTTTTTTTCTCTGCATCAGGTATAAGGTTACAGATGTAAATATGAGTTGCTCCAGGCATCTGTAGGTTTGCTCCAGTTTTATTCTCTCTGCATCATGTATAAGGTTACAGATGTAAATATGAGTTGCTCCAGGCATCTCTAGATTTGCTCCAGTTTTATTCTCTCTGCATCAGGTATAAGGTTACAGATGTAAATATGAGTTGCTCCAGGCATCTCTAGATTTGCTCCAGTTTTATTCTCTCGGCATCAGGTACAAGGTTACAGATGTAAATATGAGTTGCTCCAGGCATCTCTAGATTTGCTCCTGTTTTATTCTCTCTGCATCAGGTACAAGGTTACAGATGTAAATATGAGTTGCTCCAGGCATCTCTAGATTTGCTCCAGTTTTATTCTCTCTGCATCAGGTATAAGGTTACAGATGTAAATATGAGTTGCTCCAGGCATCTCTAGATTTGCTCCAGTTTCATTCTCTCTGCATCAGGTATAAGGTTACAGATGTAAATATGAGTTGCTCCAGGCATCTCTAGATTTGCTCCAGTTTTATTCTCTCGGCATCAGGTACAAGGTTACAGATGTAAATATGAGTTGCTCCAGGCATCTCTAGATTTGCTCCTGTTTTATTCTCTCTGCATCAGGTATAAGGTTACAGATGTAAATATGAGTTGCTCCAGGCATCTCTAGATTTGCTCCTGTTTTATTCTCTCGGCATCGGGTATAAGGTTACAGATGTAAATATACATTGTTCCAGGCATCTGTAGGTTTGTGGTATAAGGTTACAGATGTATATATAAATTGTTCCAGGTATCTGTAGATTTGCTCTAGTTTTAGGCTTTGGGAGTCAGGTAAAATAGAGGAGTTGTAAATGTATGTATGAGATTTGGTACCTCGAAATGTAAGAGACAAGTCTTGGAGTTTCTGTCTGAAAAAATATTAAAGGTGCATTGTTATACCTACCTAGGATACGAGATCACAAGCAGAGGAAGTTGCTGTGAACTACTTGAAAGGAAACAACATCATGCACTACAACTAATGATGATCACCAACAAGTTGGCAATGAAAACTGCGGGCTATAGTTTAAAGGGTATTTTTTTGGCCTACAAGCAGAGCCTGGCGACCACAATTGTGTATAGTTTAGAGACTAGTTACGATAACCACAAAAAATGTCTAAAAAGCATCAAAAAGCGTGTGTCTGGAGGAATATTCTGGGACTTCCACAAAGCATACCAATTGAGGCCGTACGACTCAAACGTTGGCTAATATCGATAAATATGTGTGTGTTCATGAAGAAATGCCTCCTCTATATCAAAGCTATGACTCAACCATCCTTCCCTTTCTTGAATTTATTGGGGGAGGGCTATGGTTAGTAAGGGCTTCTCTGCCTTGACCAAATACAAGTAAGATTATGATAAATATTTTGAGTTAATTGGCTGGAACCCTCATGGGTTTGAGGACATTTGACGAGGGAGTTTATGATAATAGGAAAGGAATAGGGATTGGTCGAGTAATCGGTAATACGTGTTCGGCCTGGATAGCTTTTGCCATTTCGCCAGGTTGTACTGTACATTTCGAAGCCCTCCCAGAGGCCTACTATTATTTCCCTCGCCTGTTTACAGAAGAATAATTTGAATCATGAGGATGAATAGACTACCCACCCTAGCAGGGATTGGCGCCTGGTTTCATATTGATCAGTGTTTGCAGTATTGTTAACAAAGAATTGTCTCGAAACCAATCGACATATTTTGACGCAATGTCCTGAATTGAGAAATTGTTATTAGTTATATCTGTCATGTTTTGTGGTATGTAGGCAGCGTATACAGGAAGATGGGTTCTGGTGTCATTGGATTGTTCAGGACTGACCCTCACATTTCTTTATTTATTTTATTTTATTGTTTTTTTCTAACGCGTCTAATACCGTACCTGAGTTTGGTTTCTAAGTGTGGATCAGGGATTTGAACCTCTGTTGCTCTGCGTGGTCCTGCTTCCAAGACCAGCGCGTTGCCCATTTGCTATCCTACGTTCACAAACCATACTGAGGTCTCAGATTGTCTTCATGACTGTCTAAAAGCAGTCGGTGTCTGGATGGACCAAAATTGGCTCAAGCTCAATGGTGATAAAACGGAGGTGATGTTGGTGGGTTGTCCTCCCAGCCCATCACTATGGACCCCCGCTTTTTGGCCTACTTCATTGGGCCCCCTGCCCTGTCCAGTGGACAAAGTAAAGAACTTAGGGGTCATTCTTTCCACCTCCCTGTCCATGTCAAATCAGGTCTCAGCGGTCTGCCAATTCGCCCACCACCAGATTAGGGTACTTAAGAGGGTCCTCCCTATGATCCCAGAAGCTATGCGCCCTCCTGTGGTGGCTGCATTAGTCCTCTCACGGTTGGACTATTGCAACTCCCTGTACCTCGCTCAGCCGGTGGGCCTTCTCCAGCGTCTCCAACGCATGCAGAACCTGGCAGCTAGACTGGCCACAGGTTCTCCCTATGGAGCACATATCTCGCCAGTGCTTCGCCAACTTCACTGGCTTCCAGTGGCCCAGCGAGTTAAGTTCAAGTCACTGTGTATTGTCCACTGGGCAATCCAGGGCCTAGGAGCTGAGTTTCTTCAAACCAAATTTGTCCGATATATCCCGGAACGCAATCTTTGCTCCTCGACCACCAACCTCTTGGTGGTTCCTAGGTACAACCGGGAAAGACTCGGTGGCAGAGCCTTTTCCATTGCTGCGGCTAGGCTGTGGAACACCTTCCCACTGCTACTCAAGTCTACCTCTAACCATTTGGCTTTCAGGAAAGCCCTGAAAACGACTCTATTTTAGCTCTCTGGCTACTACTGTTCTTCTTGCTCGGTAGCTTCCTCACCAGCGCCATGATGCCCTTGGGCGACCGTGCGCTTTACAAGTCCAGGTAACATAACAATTATCTCTGGCTGTAGCGAGGCTATGGCTGGTCTACAAAAGGAGTTAGATATGAGGAGGGTTGATGATGATTTAGTTTAATTTAAGAAGATGTAGGTGATGTGACAAATGTCGAAATATAAGTTGAGAAATGTGAAAAGGGAAAATTGCCTTGATAGGAGTGTGTATAAGTTGCCCAGTCGATAAATTACAACGGGAGGTTTAATACTTGCATGTCATTGAGGACATGACATGTGGATTGCATGAGTCATCAATGTAGTGTGATTTAATAAACTGGATCGTATAAGACAGATGACATGATATGGCATTTATAACGCACCTATATGCAAGTGTTTCAAGGCACAAGGAGGCGAGGGAGGGGGAATAGAGGGAAGACAGAGACAACGATCTTACTAGGCCAGGTGACATTGAGATTGCGCAAGTGCGGGGGAGGGGTAAGGGGAGGAGTGCGGGGGGAAAGAGGGAGGGGGCAGTGCAGTGCATAGGATAAACCGTAAAATAAATAAGACACTAATAAATAAAAACTAAAAAGTATGGCGAGCTAGTGGCAAGTGCAAGGGTAAGTGCAGACATCAGGTGTCAAGTGCTGGTAGGGGGCTGTAGGGGTACAGAAACAGTCCCTGAGTGCAAGAGTTACTAGGGGGAAGTACAGGTGTGCAACTGGAGGAGAGGGGACCTTGGCCAGAGATCAGAGGGTAGCCAGGTAACCAGCGTAGTTTCGGGTTCAGCCAGGAGGTCAGCAGGGGAGAGGAGGAGAGAAAGGAGAAGCAAAGAGGAAGGTCTTGAGGTGCTTTTGGAACCAGAGATGGTTCTCCTCAAGTTTCAGAGAGGCAGTTAACATTAGAATTATAAGGTATAAGGTATAAGAAAGATGATACTATATACTCGACATGAGAATCACTGGAATACTATGTTATTTAGAGGATGAATTGTATATTTCAGATTGTATCTGTATTTATATATGTTAGAAGTTTTTTAGTGATGTCTTTTTTGGTATAATTGTATAAATGTATATTTTAACGATTGCATCTTAAATGTATATATATATATATATATTGTATAGAGTGTGAAAAGTGTATTGCTACGCTATACCACTAATAATAAATTAAAAAAAATATAGAAGTTAGTTGTTCCAGGCAGCTCTAGATTTGCTCCTTTTTTGGGCTTTGAGGGTCAGGTAAAAGAGAGGCGGTGTACCTGTTAGTTGTTCCAGGCATCTCTAGATTTGCTCCAGTTTAAGCTTTGAGAGTCGGTTAAAAGAGACCAGGTGTTTTGTTCCAAGCATCTCTGGATTTACTCCAGTTTTATTCTTTCAGAATCAGGCATAAGGTAGCAGGTGTCAATCTAAGTTGTTCTAGGCATCAGTAGATTTGCTCCAGTTGTATGCTTTGAGAGTCAGATAAACCAGAGCAAGTAAATATAAGTTGTTCCAGGCATCTCTATATTTGCTCCAGTTTTGGGCTTTGAGGGTCAGGTAAAACAGAGGAAGTAAATTTAAGTTGTTCCAGGCATCTCCAGATTTGCTCCAGTTTTATGCTTTGAGAGTCAGATAAACCAGAGCAAGTAAATATAAGTTGTTCCAGGCATCTCCAGATTTGCTCCAGTTTTATGCTATGAGAGTCAGATAAACCAGAGCAAGTAAATATAAGTTGTTCCAGGAATCTCCAGATTTGCTCCAGTTTTATGCTTTGAGAGTCAGATAAACCAGAGCAAGTAAATATAAGTTGTTCCAGGCATCTCTATATTTGCTCCAGTTTTGGGCTTTGAGGGTCAGGTAAAACAGAGGAAGTAAATTTAAGTTGTTAAAGACGTCTCTACATTTGCTCCAGTTTTAGACTTTAGAGTCCGGTATACGGTTGCTGGTGCAAATATAAGATTATTAGGGTAACCTCCTGATTTGTTCCGCTGCAAATCTTGTGTTAATGGAACATGTTATGTTACATTTCTGTCTAAGAGAATCTGTTCCTGTTTAGTGAGGGTGTGGTGTAACCGGGCTAGCATGTTCTCTATATGAGTGGGGTGTCAGTGGCGGGCAGTGCAGTGATGCCAACACAAAGGTCAGGTTTTAAACCTCCCCTTGCTGACCACTACACTGCCTGCCATTTCTTCTGCACGTGCAGCCTTTGGGGCCAATGTTAATTCTACAAATATCATGAGATTGTGCACACAATTTCAGTAACATCAAGAAATGAATGACAATTTGCAGAAAGAAAATAAGTACATTTATGTAGCGGGAAGCTCTGCCAATAAAGATGATGAGGGTTTAAAACTCTGCCATATTGAACTATTTAAATCTCTATTTAAATCTCTAAAAAAAATGGTGGTGAAGAATTTCTCAGAAAACCTACTGAAAACTGTTACATTTTGTAAGGAAAAGAACATCATGCAAATTAACTCGTTTGAGGAAATGTTTGCCACAATCTCCTAGAAGTGTAATGAAAATATACATTCCCAATGTACATTTCTTTGAAAAAATAAAACAGGATAACATCCTCCCAGTTCTGCACACCACTGATGAAAGCATCCAAGACTGACAGGCTGGAGGAGTTTTAGTGTGACCACAAAAGTGATGGGTGGAAGGTTTCGAATTAATCTGAACCACTGGCAATTGCTCTGGGCATCCTTCCACACCACCGTTTTTAGCCTGTCTGCGCCATTGCAAAAGGGGTCCAGCCATGTGCAAATCAGTCAGCTGCCGCCACCAATGGTAGCAGCCCAGCCCGAACTGCTAGGCCAGGTCCACTCTGCACAGAAAACCAAGCAACCCCAGACATGTTTCGGCCTTGTTGGACCTCCTCAGTGAGGTGCAGCTTGGTTCCCTATGGCACAGTGAGCAAGGGACCCACATCTGGGCATACCCTCTCTCACATATGGAGACAAACTGTGACTACAAAAGTGATGGGTGGAAGGTTTCAAATTAATCTGAACCACTGGCAATTGCTCTGGGCAACCTTCCACACCACCGTTTTTTAGCCCGTCTGTGCCATTGCAAAAGGGGTCCAGCCATGTGCAAATCAGTCAGCTGCCGCCACCAATGGTAGCAGCCCAGCCCGAACTGCTAGGCCAGGTCCCCTCTGCACAGAAAACCAAGCAACCCCAGACATATTTCGGCCTTGTTGGACCTCCTCAGTGAGGTGCAGCCTGGTTCCCTATGGCGCAACAGTTTTAGTGACAATCCTGTTATTTGACTACTCAGTAATGTGCTGGATTCCTGCAGTATGGTTTAGTGGATGTACATCATTTCCCGCCAGACCAGAAAGATGGCTTTCTTTTTCCAATAAGTCTACATCAAAGTCCTTCTGACCAAAACATGCTGTGGCCTTTTTTGCCACACATCTTGCAGTATCTTCACATGGATTCTAAAGCCCTTTGAATGAAGCAGCCTTTTTGAGGAAATTGACACACATGCCTTCTATGCAGTCTGGACAAGAGTGTCTGTTGACATCTTGAATCTGTGGAGTCAGTCCTCTGTGCAGTCAGTCCAATAGAGACGACTCCTGGTGGTGTGTGCTGGGTAGGGACCTCTCCTGGTGTCTGTGCAATATGTGCAGCAGTGCGGTCTCCTGCTAGCGGTGCTATTGTGGGGACAGTGTGGGCTTCTGAAACCCTCTCTGCAGCATGTGAAACAAAGGCCTCTCGTGGAGCATGTGCAGCGTGGGAGTCAGGAGTTACTCCTGGCACCTGCACATGTGATGCCAACACTGTCGGCATCTGGTACCAGCGCTGTGTAAGTCCACTTCTGGTATTCGCGCAGGTGTGGGCACCTGCTTTTCCCTTTAGTGCCTGTGTGGGTGACAGTGTCAACTTTGGTGTGTGTGTGCAGTGTGCACAGCACAGGACCCTGTACCGTAAGGGCTACAGGGTCCATAAGTGATGCAAACTGTCTAGGGCGAAGGGGCAGTATGGTATGCTGGCATGTTTTGTGCACAGCTCTACACTTTTCAAAACTGTAATCTGGGCCCCCCCTCTGACATTGAAAGGCTGGTACACTTTAGCCGTCCAAAGAATGGCATCGGGCTGCAGTGTTTACACGGTAGGCCAGGCAATTAAATAGTCCTTTGCAGATGAAACAGGAGTGTGAAAGTCTGGCAGGACCCTCCACGCTTCATCTGCCACTTTCTTCTCTATCTTAGGGGCAGGGGGGTCACCCAAGCAGACGGGAATCAGGAGTTGGTACCCGAAGCCTCCTCCTCCCAGCCCTGGGCTAGGAGGGTCTCAATGTCTTCCCCATATCTCTAGGGCAAGGGTGACTTCATCGAAACCCAGTTACATGTGTCCTCCCAGAATCCTTGGCTGCCTAGTGAAATTGAAGGTGTGTGCACGTGGAGGTTTCCTAACTCACGATACCTCTCACTGGCTTTAGTCCTGGGCTCCCAGTGAAATAGTCCCGTCAGGGAGAGACCCAAAGAACAGGAAGGACCTGCTAGCAGGCAGTGTGGGGGGTGGGGGTGAGGTTGAGGACTGCCTTCCTAGGACTGTTCTGTATCGGTCCCCTTCTCCCTGTGATGACTTACTAACAGTGGAGTAACTTTGCTAAAAATGTTGGGGGGGACAGGGGTGGGGTGGAGGGAGGGCGGATGGTGGCTCTTAAGGATTGTTTCGGCCAAATTGTTTGAAAGAATTTGGTTGATTGGTAGATTTGACTGAATTCGGTCACCACCATTAGTTTGAAGCTGAAGATACTAAACATGAAGAGCTGGTGTTGCGGGGGTGTCCCCCCGCTCCTCATGGTCAGTATTTATGGCTTTAGCGGTTGCAGGGGTATCCCCCACTTCCTCAGCATTGGTGGCAGGGGACCCAACAAAAAAAAAGAAGGAAAAGGGACCTGTAGCATCAGATGGATGGATCTGACGCTGCAGGGTACAGGAGAGGTGGCGGATGGAGAAAAGGTAAGTAGGGGGGAGGGTTATGAGTGTACTGCCGGATTGGGGGGACATGGGTTTGGTTTGTACTGAGGTAAATCATATTTGCAGATAAAAATGACTATGGTCAATTCCGCCGTGATTTTATACCTCGGTCAAACAACCTAAATCCTTGAGGGATAACACTAAACTACTACACCACAAGAGTCCATGGCTGACGCTCTTTTATTACTTTAATAAGACTGGTATCATATTTTTTTTATTCAATTGGGCCCCCACACATCTTCAGCCGGCCTGCCATGCACCCACTGATACAACATAACATTCACAAACTTAATTCCAATAGAAACAAGAAAACCCCTCACACTTCGCTTGGTAAATGCATCTCTACAACATGTTTTACAAAAGATGATTATTCGGTTTTAGTAACGCTTGAGTTAAAAGTAATAGGGCCTCATTACGACCCAGGCGGTAAGTTACCGCCTGGGCCGTGACTTTACCACCATGGCGTAAACTACGTTTACGCCATGGTGGTTGGCGGACTTACCGCCCCATTCCGAGGTCGGCGGGGCGGTAAGTCCCCAATCCCCATTTACCCTTCCCCATTCCCATTTTTGCCCCATAGGGCATAATGGGAGTGGGGAAGGCGTTAATTACGCCACCGTAAATTACGGTGGCGTAATTAACTCCATGGTCCCTTAGCGCCATGGATTTTAACACCTGCTAAAAGCAGGTGTTAAAAGCGCCATGGCGCTAAGGGACCTCGTAGTTGGCGGTAAGGGGTCGGCGCAGCTAACGCTGGCGTTAACCCCTTACCGCCAGGGTCGTAATGAGGCCCATATAGTCTTAAGTGGGCTTGTTAAGTCCAGTTTATTTTCTTGTGCAAAAGACCAGCCAACACGTGTTTCAACGTGATGTCTTTTTCAAGGCTATTCAATTCTTGATGCATTATCAGATTTGATACTTGAAGCGTCCTGTAGGGAATCACCTCCAAAACTACCATCTACATATGTCAGGTCCCTCACCCTGTCTGGCCTGACTCAAAGTCAGCAGCCAGGGTGCTGAATTGGGTGTTGCAGGGCCTGGCGTCTGTGCTGCCACACTAGCAGCAGCACTTCCAGGGGCAGCAGCGCAGAGAATCGCTTTCCGGCTTTGTGTTCGTGCGACACACAGACAGGGACTAGGAAGTTTATTCAGCTTGCTGGTTTCTGTCTGAAGGTGCAGGGGGGCCACAATCATCACATTCAGGGCAGTGGGATGCCCTGCATCTGGAGGTGTGTGAGTGCGAGGTTCAGTCAGTCTAACATGAGACGTGGCCTGGGTGGCATTTGAAAGCAGAGCAGGGGTACTTTTTTTGTTGTTTTATAATTTTTAATTGTGTTTGTGTATGTTTGTTGCGGGGCTGGGCTGCTGGCTGACCCTAGTGAGGGCACGTGTCACACGTGGACAATGTGAGCAGAGCTCACAGTACACATTAAGGCCCCAGGTGAAGACACACAAACAATAACAAATGGTGCATTCTCTGTGGCAAGCCACAGCTCTGCCATGCCTCTAAAATTAGTCTTGCCACTTTTCAGATGCTACTAAAGCACCACCATCCTAATTTCAAAATGAAGTTGGCGAAAGGTGCGCCCTCCCTAAGTAGAGTGGAAAGAGTCAAGCTGAGAAAACTTGTGACCCAAAACTGTTGTACTCTGCAAATTCAGTGAAATGAAGCTGAGTGCTATACGCCTTCCAAACATGGTGAACCTTTGTTAAGCAGTTTTTGCTCTCGGTGCACAGAAGGAACTGTATGGGATTTTGTGTTTAAGAGCCCTTCCCCTGCTGACAAAAATAATCTTCACCAAACTGGCAAAAAGTTTTTCGAGTTTTGTTAGACACTTTTTAAGGACGGTTTGGTGCAAATGAGTAAATGAGTGTCATGGTTCAGGTTACAGGCCACCAAAAACTGCTTCACTTAACAAACTAAGGAGGGGAGTATTCAGCATTGTAAGAGTGTGTGTGTTTCGGGTGAGCACCGAAATGCAGTGTGTGGAATTCCACATGGTCTCATTGGGCCAGGGGTGGGCGGTTTGGGAGTGCCAATCTACTTTTTTGGTAACAATAGTGGAAGATGGCATTTTTAACACACCACAAAAAAAAACTGCAGGATCATTCAAGATGCACAAAACTCATCTATTAGAGCTCCGTCCAAGCCCTCTGAGGCACAATACATACAAACTTCCTAATTATTATATAGTTTGCACCAACAGAGATGACTTCACAGAAAAGGACATTGAAAGGCGCATCATCAGTCTTTGATACTTGGAGGCACCATGGAAGTGGCTTTAGAATAAGTTGCCATAAATAAGCCAAGTGACAAAGAACTTTGTGGTGCAAAATACCTAAATTGCACTATAGTTATATGTGGAGCAACTCTATAGTCGTTAGGCTTTTCCATTATAATACCATGATACATTAACATAAGCTTTGAAGTGAATCAGAATCACTTGCAGAGTTGCAGAAAAGGCACAATGTGATTCCATGATTTGCTCAGGATCACACACTTGGTTAAATGGTGAAACTGGGATGTGAACAATTTAAGCAACCAGGCACATCTTTCCAGGTTTAGTTAATATAGATATTAATTAAGGTTTTGCTTTACATTTCACGTGCTTAAATAATTATTTATAGCAATGCCTTGGAAGCAAACTACATTACATAATAAACTAGCCTTTAATAGTAAACTAACCATACACTATATTCATTGTCATAGAAATATGTTGAGCAATGGGAGTATGGCTTAAATCATAATAGCATCATGTAGATCAATGTGAGCCTAACAAATCCCCTTTGGGTTTTAAAGGCATAGTCATTATTTCATAAAGCCTGCAGAATTATGCACCCTTCTCACTTCTGATCACTCCCTCCCATTCCCATTTCTAAAAGGACAAACGTCCCTGATAATAGTATCCCCCTCCCTCCCATCAGTGCCTTATGGCCCACATTTTAATGCTCTGTTGATACGGAGCAACATGAGGACCCCCATGCCCTCCCTCCAAAAGATGGGGGGGGAGGCATTCCACAGAAGTTGGGGGGGGACACACTCCCCTATCCCCCCTAAAATTACGCCCATGCTTACTAATCTGTAACTCATACTTAAACCATGTTCCCTTTCGCTGTCAGTCGACCCAATTTCTCTTCCAAACACATCCTCATTTTCCTCCCCTCCTTCCCTCTCTCTCCCTTTCCCTGTCTCCTCTTCTTCAACTGTGCTCTAACTGGCCTTAATGGCAGCGTTATGGTCTATTCCTGGAACCCAGATGCGTATTAACAGACCTATGTAATCTGGTTAAAATGATGAATCCTGGTACCTGAGCAGTCTGGAAGTTGTGTAGTGTGGGTGTCAGGTGCGTGAGAGGATCAACTCCTGCCACCTGTGTAGTTTGGGTGACAGTGTCCTATCCTGGTACCGGGAGAGTGTAGGCGGCAGGGTCCTCAAAAAGTGCCTGCAGAGTGTGGCTGACAGGATGCGCTCCTTGTGCCTGTGTTACATGGTGACAGTGTCCTGTCCTGGTACCCGGAGAGTGTAGGGGCAAGGTCCACACAATATACCTGCACAGTGTGGCTGACAGGTTGCGCTCCTTGTGCCTGTGTAATGTGGTGAGAGTGTCCTGTCCTGGTACCAGGAGAGCGTAGGTGGCAAGGTCTTCACAAAGTACCTGCAGGGTGTGGCTGACAGGTTGCGCTCCTTGTGCCTGTGTAATGTGGTGAGAGTGTCCTGTCCTGGTACCGCGAGAGTGTGGGTGGCAGGGTCCTCACAAAATACCTGTACAGTGTGGCTGACAGGTTGCACTCCTTGTGCCTGTGAAATGTGGTGACAGTGTCCTGTCCTGGTACCAGGAGAGCGTAGGTGGCAAGGTCTTCACAAAGTACCTGCAGGGTGTGGCTGACAGGTTGCGCTCCTTGTGTCTGTGTAATGTGGTGACAGGAACCTGTCCTTCTACCTGGGGAGTGTAGGCAGCAAGGCCCCCTCGAAGTACCTGCAGAGTGTTTGTGACAGGTTCGGCTCGTGGAGCCTGTGCAAAGTGTTGACAGTGTCCTCTCCTGGAATCAATGCATTGTGGGTCAAACAGTGTCCTCTTCTGCTACCTCAGCAGCGAGAGGAACAGATCTGCTCCTGGAATCTGTGCAGTATGGGTGACAGGGTCTACACTTGGTGCCAGCATGCTGTCTACTCCCTTCTCTCGGCCTGAGGACTGCATGGGTAGAGGCTCCTGCCAGGAGTCGAGACACAGATCCTAATATGGCTGAAATCTACAGAATCAAGGCACAACAAGGGCAAAACCCCTTCAATGTGTTTCTCGACCAGGAATTAGGGCAGTAGCACAATATTAAGGATGTTCCCATGGGAGTTGATTTAGAAAGCAAATATTTGTTGAACATCAATTATACATTTAGGGGGGGGATCCCCCGATCAGTAACAACTGGTGGTAAAAGATTAAGTAATAGTTACTGCCACTATTAACACCACGTTTACAGATGTGGGGGGATTTTAATGCATTTGGCAGGTGGATTGGTAAAGCGGAGCAGACTTTGCTTGTCCGTCAGCTTTACTGATCAGCCCGCAAATCTAACAATATTGCCTCTGGCATGTGATTTTCATGCTGCCAGTAAAGCAATGGATCCCTATGGAATCCTGCTGATTTTACCACCTTGTAAAAGCTGGCATATTGCATAGGAATCCATTGGTAAGCGCCTCCATTAATTGCGAAGCTTCGAAGGAAATTGACACGTTTTTCCAAAATGGAGTTTAAATGAACTCCCTTACGTTTTACTCTTTAATGTCCACTAACAAAATTTTGGGAGCAAAACAAATTGCACAGAGGGGACCTTTAGCACTTTAGTGCAAACATTCATAGTTCACTGCAGTAAAATTCATGATCAATATAAATTGACCCTCCCATGTTTAAATGCTCAATTGGTACAAGGGAGATTGATGAATTTATCAAAAGGCCTGTGCTTTTTTACATCACGTATCACATTTATTTGAAAAGTAACGCTACATCTACCTTCCCCACAGACATGGCGGTCAAAATCTAATCTGCGTTGGATGTTAAATTATCATTCCTAAAGGACACTTGGGTGCTTACTCAAACCAAAATATGCACATTTTGCATACTCATAACTCCTTATCGGGTAAGCAATAACCAAGTTTATTTAAGTGCCCAAGCGTTCATCAGGAAATATGAAGTTTTGGGATGCATAGGTAATCATTTTTCATTCATTTTGACAGTCATAGCTCCTTATTACAGTTTTGCCAGTAGCCTGCCGGTAATTCACGCGGGGCACTGGCAAAACTGCCTTACCGTTTCCGGCCGCCCCTCCCCCGATATCTTGGTATTGCCGGAATATTACGGGCGGCAGAGAAGCTGGTCAATTCCCATTCCTGGAATTACCGGCACCGGTAGCATGGGTGCCAGTGATTCTGCCATTTATTTTCTGGTAGGGGCCTGAGCTACTGCCCCACCAGGCAAACGTATATTTTCCCACGTCCGGAAAAAATGCCTGTCCCGGAATTACCGGCATTTTCCCCCCGACCAGGGAACTCAGAATGAGCCCCACGGTCTGTATAATGTCGGCTGAACAATGCCTGGGGGTCTAGTGATCAGAGAAGTATTGCCACACTTTGGAGCCATTGGGTTGCAAGCTTTTATCGTCCACTGATGGCAATGTTATAGTTTGACTTGCTCGGTGGACGCCCTTATTGTTATTTCCGAGGCTTTGCGCTGCTATTAAATGTGACACAACTACACAACACCCGAGTCTGCACATGATTGAAGTAATAGTCAATGTTGGGGTCCCTATTTTTAGGGCATTTCAATACTCCAATCTACGTTTCCACTTTTAGCTTCCATTTTGGCACTAAAAGGAATATAACATGGTCAAAAAATAGGACATTTCAATGCAGGAATTGGGAAAATTATACACTATAGTTCCTCCTTGGGTGATAGAGAGTGGGTGGAGGAGTGATGGGAATGAGTGCAGTGGTGTATTCATTGCTGTCAAGTGATAGGCTATTCAAAAGTGTAAAAAGCATTGCTAAAGTAGCGTAACACACCATTTTGTACATATCAGTGAAACTTGCACAAATCACATATTAAACCAACCCGTCAGTATATAAATGTTGAGCAAAAAGAGTACATTCGTAGCTTTATTATCCTCCATCCTGAAATACTTGTGTATAGGTATAAATAAAATATCATTGTATAGATGCCTACAATTACCAGCATGCTGAGTAATGGCAGAATAAACAAATCGGATCTGGGTTTCAAATCTCCTATCAAAACTGAAAGAAACACAGTGAAAGAAAATGCACTGAACTCTCACCAAAATGTTTTCATGCAACCTGATTTATTTGATGCACCTCCTCTATTTTAATTACCCACCATCCTCACTTCATTAGGGACAATAGCGCAACCGCTCACCCCCTGACTGCTGCGCCTGCAGACGCCTTGCCTTAATTGCAAGCTAATTTACCTACTGCAAAACAAAAACCAACCAGAGCAGAGCTCTTCCGAGGTTGGTAGTTGATCCAGTATCGGAGGCAGGTTTTGTTTGGTGGTGGGGGGGGTGGATCATATGGCGCCAGCTGGAATCTGGGGGCGCACTGGGAACCAGGGGAGAGCCAGGAGGGGCCGCTACTCCCTCTGCCCCACCCTGGCTCTGCCACTGAGTTGATCTCCAAGGCTGGGGACAGCTAACCACATGTATTCAGTGTGTGGTACCTTGGGAATGTTTTCTTTGTTTCCCTCTGATTCGGAATGCAGGGAGGCCATTTTTGCGGGTTCCCAGATCCAGGGAAATCCAGTCCAATTCCAGCACTGAAGACTGTCACTTATAGTCATGACCTGCTCGTCAGCTGAATGGGAGTGCATCCCAAAACATCCATTTTATTGTCAGACGGCGGGGTGCTTTGAAGGCAAATGGGTTAAATAATTGGATAGCGTAATGGCCGCTGTCACTGCGCATCTGAGCGCGCGCCTCATCAAGCCCGGCCATGCCCGCCTCGTCTGAAGGAAGGCCTGCTCGTGGGAGGATTACCGAAAATCCAATATACTCATTTACAGTGTAAACATGAAAAGATAATGCAGCCAGGCCTGGTTAATCCACGCGTGCTCTTGCCTCATTGGGAACCGTGGTTCGAATGCGCATGCTTAGTCACTCGGATAATCCTAAAACGTGTCGTCCTTTACCAAGATGGAAACCTTCAAAAGGTACAGCTAGGAGCCCGTTTGGAAACCTCCCCATGGGGCAGAGATAGCAGAAGACTGTAGGCCTAATTCACAGAACGTTTTCCAATGGGATTGCGCCGTTATAAAACGCGTCTGCGAATCAGTCCCATTGTGTTCACGGCAGAAACCAAACAGGGTATGTTTTGTTTATGTTCCGATAGCAATATTGGCTAGCATGTCCGTGGCGCATGGTGATCCTGCAAGCGTGGGGTGCTCCATACCGTAGTCTCCTTGAGGATTAGTGAGTAAAACTGAGGAATGCAACAGGGGGGAGCGGGAAGAGAAGAAGGATATTCGGACAGTCGGGCAAAGGGGGGTGTTTTGTGTAAGAATGGATGTGTGTTAGTCCATCTTATATGGCTTGTTTTCTGGAGAACAGATATATGTGTCCTCGTCCCGGGAGGATAGCTCAGCGTGCGCGTCTTGGAAGCAAGACAACACGAAGCAACAACAGGATT
This sequence comes from Ambystoma mexicanum, assembly GCF_040938575.1. NCBI lineage: Eukaryota > Metazoa > Chordata > Amphibia > Caudata > Ambystomatidae > Ambystoma > Ambystoma mexicanum. The sequence continues at coordinate 830,545,686 of NC_090939.1, forward strand.
GATCCCTGGGTCCGTGCTTAGAAACCTCTGGGTGTTTAAGCGCGTTATAAATACGTAACTAAGACAAAAAAAAAACCACAACTACGCAACTAAGAAAAACAAACAATTCCTGTAACAGCGCCTCGATGCCTGCGGGCTGTTTGAGCGCTTTATAAATGTAAAATAAAATAAATAAATAAAAGATAGCATAAATAATTTGGTTCCAGTTTTATGGGAAGAATTTGGCTAAAAAAGTGTGGTGGAAAAATATTCTGTTGCTGAGCCTTTTCTATGGTAAAAAAACGGTCTGGCTACAGTGCTGCATTAAACTCTGTGGAGGCCCCTAGGCAGTCAAAATGTCGCCCCACTTGCAAGCTATCCCCTAATACGATTTTAATTTTCTGCACCGCTTTATTTTATTTTGATCCGTGGTCACGGGGACCCTAAGAAGAGTGACACCCATAGGGCGGTGCTTACTTATGATAGGATATGATTGGTTATTTATAACACGCTTAATACCCAGAGGTTTCTAAGCACGGACTCAAGGATCGAATAAGGCGAGCACATTGCCCCTGCGCTATCCTCCTGAGAGTTAGCCTAATGGGTAATCTGGCAAGGACTGGATACCCCATAAGGACAGATGGGGCTAGTTGTTTCATTTGGAGGGTTGCAAATAGTTCTTTTTTGCAATGGCATGAAATGGTTTTGCCCATTTTATATCCGGCAATGCGATGGGGAAAAGAGCAATTGGTTTTGCTCCAAATTTAGCTGGACCACATTAGATAATATATTGAACCGAGGCAAAATCAGAGCACACAAAAATTCAAGGAACGTTTGTCGTTTTCACTGCAAAAGTACTCTTAGCGCCGCGCTAAATGGGCCTAATTAAAAAAAAGCACTAAGGAGCTGTGCTATTTGAGTTGATTTAGGCCCATTTAGCGCGGTGTAGAGTACTTGTGCAGTGCAAAGTGACTTTGTTCTGCAAAAATACACTTTGCACCGCTCTGTGAATCAGGCCTGGTTCAACCTGTTTGTTGGCAGTGCAAAGTCACTTTGCACGGCGCCTAACGTTCCATGAATTAGGCCCAAACTGATTTTTTGGTGTTTTTCTGTTTAATGAATAACTAAACAAATATGTAATTCTCTGCTTCTTCCATGTGAATGATTAGACTTTGAGGCAAAAGCGTTGTTTTCTCTTTCTTCACACAGCAGACATAGCACCACAAAAGGGGCCCATTGCACAAACCTTGCACCAGTGCAAGAGCAATTGTGCACAGTATAAGCAATGGGGAAAATATGGCCCAAACATAATTCACAGAGCGTTTTCCAATGGGCTTTGCCATTATACAACGCTTCTGTGAATTAGGCCCATCATTTCAGCACTTTTCCACCATGTCTACTGAGATGCCTCTAGGTATTTGCATCAGGGCAAACATTGCTATGTTGCAAAAGCATCCGATATTATGGCCCTGCTTCATGGTATTTTTGCACGGTTCAAAGTGACTTTACCCTGCAGAAAAGTGACTTTGCACTGCCGACACCTGATTCATGGAACTGTGCAAAGTGTATTCTTTCAGTGCAAAGAAAGTGCAAGTGATAATGTTTGCAGTATAAAGTGACTTTGCACTGACCTTGCACTGCAAAAATAAACTTTGCACAGTTCCATGAATCAGGGGTTGTGTTATTAGTGCAAAGTCACTTTATCAGTGCAAAGTCACTTTTCAGCCGGGCAAAGTCACTTTGAACCGTGCACAAAATTCCGTGAATCAGGGCCCATTGTTTTGCCCCAGTGCTACATTCTTTATGTAGTGTGGGGTGGGGCACAAACAGGGGCCAGATTATCTAATCTTTGCCCCTGTGCAAAGAAGAAGAGCAAATGAATTTAGCATGAATTTAGCTGCTTATGTAACTTGTGTAATAGAGAATGGAGCAACAAGATTTGTGTCCCAATTAACATTATCAAAAATACGTTTGTCTTTAGGGAAAACATGAAGAAGGCTGAACAGGTTTCTTCTAAGTTACGCAGCAAAATGTGCAAAAGAAGTAGCCTGATTTATTTTTGCGCGAGTGCAACCATGTTTAGATAATACAGTGATACAAACCTGTTTGCTCCACTTTGTATCACCTAAGCAGCAAAGCTGGAGCCAGACTAGTTCATATTTGCACCAGTGCTAAAAATTGAACAGATGCACTTAGCTCAAGTTTTGTGCTTGGGTAATGGAGGATAGCACAGGGGGCAACGTGCTGGTTTTGGAAGCAAAACCATGAAGAGCAGCAGAGGTTCGAATCCTGGGTCTGCGGTTAAAAACCCAACTGATGTATTAAGCAGGTTATAAAGTAAATAATATATATATATATATCAAAAAGCATAAACTGCGGCTTGATTGTCTAACAATTACATTGATGCTAAAAACTGAGCAAATGCCTTAATGACACATAATGGAGCAAATCGTTTTGTCACCATCCGTGACATGTAAAACTGTTAGTAATGGTGTAACATGAATCAGGCTGTCTTCTATATAATGCTTCCTACATAACTTAAAAATACATATTTTTACAACATTTCATTTTATGTTAAGTGGCAAACGTTGTAAAAAGAAAACAGGCTGCTCCTATTTTGTCCTTCTGAAATATTGTTTGACTTAAAGCTGTTGGTTTCATTCGCTATTACAGTGTCTGTACAATTGGGGCCATATGATCTAGCATTTGCACCAGTGCTGAACATTGGGCAAATGCTTTGATATCACAAAAGGGAGTAAGCATTTTCCCCACTAAATATTGTCTAAAACTTTTGTACTAGTTCAAACAGCAATCAATCAGGCTGTTGTATACTATGCGTGTGTGCAACATAAAAGAAATGTGTTAACTAGATTCAATTGTATGATAGACTTCAAGCATCGTAAACAAGCATTGGCAAAGATGGCTGTTTGGGCTTGTGCGTACGCATTGGGAAAGGCACTTGCGCGGCACTGTAGCAGTATTAACTGGTCATTGATGATAGTAGATGCAAAATGGTTCGAGTGCAATTTCGTGAAGTTGGCCAAATTTAGTGCACAGTTTCATGACACTGGCAAAGTGAAACTGGCCAATTTTGAACACAGCTGCACCAGATAAAAAATATCTTATATTGCTCCAGGGACGTCATTTCACCAAAATACCAGGGGTCGCGGAAGTGACATCACATGCCCCTTGACCCCTGGTGACATCACAGGAAGTGATGTCCTTTGACCCCACCCTGAATTGAAATCGCGGGATGCGTTGGAATGCGACCTTTCACCCGTTGACAAAACAGGAAGTACCATCACATAGCATTGTACACTACAAAAAATATGGTTAGGATATCACTATAATGTGATGTACATTTCATACAAGAATGGATCACCATATGTATCGTTAAGATCAGTGTGTATAGGCCCATATTACCAAATTACTGTGAATGCAAGCAGACGTCCATGGCCAAATGATAATGATGTGTTATTATATAGCACTTACGCTTTAGCGCTTTATATAGAAAAAATATACACCCAATATCACCCAACCTGTGTTGGTACTCATTTATCGACCTCAGAAGGATGAAAGGCTGAGTTGAAGCGTTTTAGAACAGACTAAATCAGTGACTCACCCCCTGGAGTGTGCCTGAAATAAACCTTTAATGAGTCTAGCGATTATTGTATAGAATTCCAGAAAGACACATTATTTGGTATTCCTAATCTTTCTTATTTAGGGTCAGTGCTGAAAGAGTTAGACTTGTGTCACTCCTTTTCTTCTTTTTCTTCTTTTCTTTTTTTTAAGGGGCTTTAATAAGAAAGCCAGCCACTCTAGACTCTAGAACTAAAGAGCCACATTGTGCTAGCCACAGCCCATGAACTTGCATTACAAAAAAAAAAAAACTTTTTTTTTTTCATTTTTTTTCTCGAGGTCGCAAGGGTGATCACAGAGGTTGCAAGGGAGATCTCAGAGGTCGCAGTTGCGACCCCTGGCGACCCCGAAATGACGTCCCTGTATTGCTGGGATTTATACTGTGCACCACTGCCATTTGCATGGTCTCCAGATGCTCTGGCAGATCGGAAAGAGAGGGGAATGGGTTAGCCTGGTGGGGAGAGAGGGAAAAAAGCAAGATAGGTGTGCTGCTGTGTTGATGCATGCAGTTCGCAAGAACCCAACCACTGTGTGTGGGCCTCTTTCTAGGTGGTCGGTGTCGAGGGAATAGACGCCTTTGTTTCTCGAGGGGAACCTTGAGTGCCAGTGGCGTTGCGTGCGTTGGCCAGGGCAGTGGTGTGTAAATTGGTTGCAGAATTCTGTTGTTTGATGTTTCTAAGAAGGGATTTTAAATTGTTGTGGCGAGTGAGTGGAATAAATGGACTGTAGACAGCATGTTTAGGCGTGAAGAAAATAGCCTTAGCGTCAGGGGTGTTGCTAGGTCTGGAAAAGATCAGGGGCTAAGCTACTGTCGGGACTGGCGGGACTCGGGGGTAGCTAGCATTTTGGTTGTCACACCTGAGCTTGTATCCGGGGCTACTACCAAAAGACCAGGGGCTATAGCCCCTGCATCCCCCTCTAGCAACGCCTCTGCTTAGCGTTAGGGCAAACAATTCGAAACAATTAAAATGCTAAGCAGCTAAAAACAGTTGCGCAACAGTTGAAGTAGGTCGACCGTTAATCTAGGATGCTAAGGAGCAAAATACAGTGGGGCAAGCACTTCATACAATTTGGCAACAGTTAATTAAGAATGCAAATGTGTACGTGTGCAAATGTATGTGTCCAAATGGGCGTTATTGTGATTCAGTCTGGGGTTGGTGGCTACTGTGATTGCCTCTGCTGCTGGGCTGTGGAGATGGGGTTGGAGGCCTACATCACTCCCATATGATGGTTCTGTCGAAAGGTTTTAGCATTCATTTTAACAGTAGATTGAGGTAAGCTAGGTGCCTCTTAATGGCCCAGAATGCACACAGGTGTTTTTCTTGGAGTGCTTTTCTTGCCAGTTTAAAACTTTCAGATGAACCGATTCTGAGACCTTTATAGATTTAGTCGATATGAGCAATGCCATATTTGTAAGCCGCCTCCTGCCCCTTCACTATTGCTACATGCCTAAAAATGCCCTTTAGCACTTCTCGGTGGTCATAATTGGGCAAAAAGCCAGTCTGCCTGTCAAGGGACAATCACTTCCACCACCACTGCATGATACAGGGGTTTAAGGCACACCCTTTGTACAGATGTCTCATCGGGGACATGCAAGGCCGGTGTTCTGCTGAAAATGGATGAACGTGCTTCTGCCAGAAAAATAAATCCTATTGTAACACCCATCTTGCTGTGCATCACGCTATAGTATCTGCAGACTGCCATCTTCACCTAGACTCAGGTAGGGGTTGTTATCACGAAATAATGACCCGCCAGCAAGTCGCTGAGGGACAAAAATTGGGGAATGGTCATTAACGACACCTCCCGGGCTCTGTCAGGCTATTAAAAGAAAGTGCAAAAAGCAGTGAATGTTTTGAAGTTTTGGTGATGAAGTAAAACATAGTAAACATTGTAAAATAGTAACTAAAGTAAAATGAATAGGGTTGTCTTCAGAAGTAAGCATTTTGATTGAAAATGTGCCTGGACAGGAAAAAGGTTTAACATGAGAATGTATTAGGTGCAAAGCAAAAGAAAATGATTTCTCTTAACAAAAGTGAAAGCATCTTCCCATGTTTAGCTTTCTCTTTGGTGTGTTAACTTTAATGTTGCAAAAAATAGGAAGTATCCTCCTAGGGAGGGAATGTATTTTTTTTTAATTATCTTGCCCTGAAATTGGATTGTTGCTTCAGGGTCTGCTATGGGAAGTGACACTGTTCAGAATGCAGTCAGTACCAGTAGTTATTGACTGCTCTCTGAACACTCTGATTGGCTGATAGGAGGTCAATAATGATCTCCATGTGCTAATTTGCAATAAAAAAAAATACCAAGAAGCCACACAAATAGCGAAAGACACGCAGAAGACCCACTGATGGTACATTACATAGGTTCAAGATTATTATCCTATCCTGTTAAACTAAAACTGGGTGGGATCTCAGCCATGAAGATGATTCCCTTCAGCTAGGTTTGCATCAGCTCTTGGGTCTTCTTAGTCTGGCCTATTGGACAGTACAGCAATTCCCAAACGGTCGGCCATAGAGGCCGATGTGGGAATGGTTTGAGGCAGAATGTGGGCCGGTTTGATCCGCCATGTCCTTTCACACACTATTAACCACACGAGACTGCATGAGCAGTTCAGTGATCCAACCCCCAACTATCAGTGGCATCTAATGAGATGCATTGGTAGCAGTTACACTGATAGATTGTCACGTCCCTCTGCCTGTGGACTGCGAAGCCCGACCGCTTTATATCCAAAAATGGTATGGCATTTCTGATCTTGGCGGCAGGTCCAGAACAGCGTGTGCGCGGAAAATTGCATACAATTCCTACGATAACAAGGCAGCAACGACTACTTTCTTCAACGGCTGAATTTCTAACTCCACTGAAGTAGGATCAACTGGTGAATGTTTCTATTTCCCTGGCCTAAATACAGATCAATGTATGTTCTTGGCTGTTCGACCTGATCTTAATCATGTTTTTACTTTCATATGGTGTTCGTTAACTTGTTATCAGCGTCGGACCAGGAAGTGGTCAACTGTCTACCGGGACAGGAAGTGGTCAACTATCTACAGCACCTGGCGACTTCTCCACCACTGAGCATGCCTTCCAATGTAACTTACCAATGTGCAATGTGTTGCCCCCCACCCCTGCTCTAGTAAAATATGCTGCTTTCTGTTGTCCCGGAACTGCTGTTTTTCACAACCTGGGATCTCCTGCTAATGTCAGTGGAGTTTTCTTTCCTGGTCTACTGGTCCTACGGTCTGCCCTCCAAATAACGGGGCACCCTACGAACCAGCTTGCATTGCCTCACCTCAATCTCTTAACAATGGTACAGCAGTACCATCAGGCTTATGTCTACTGAGATTTACCCTGAAACTTTGACCTGGGCGCCCGCTCTTTACAGTGCACTGATGAATACATCCCCGATAAAACTATTAGGGAGAGATACTAGTGGGAATATATGCAATACACTGTGAAATGTGCAAATGGACTCTGCTTGAAGGGCAGCTTTTGAGACCCCATTTCGTATTTTATTTTTGTTTTAAATTTTGCAATATGTGATCAAGTAATGTCCAGAGCACACCTAAACTTTACAAGAGATAAAAAAAAACGATGTAGACTTATCCAGACCAATCATAAAGGAAGGCGCTACATCACTGGCTGTCGCCTAACATCACCTCGGTCAAGGCCGCACTGTTCGGCAGTCATAAGAATCTGCTTACAAAGTTCGAGGTGTGTCCCCTACATGTCAGTAAACCGAACCTCTTTCCCTCTGGGTTTCAAGGTTAATCGGTTAAGGGGGTCATCTCCTCAATACATTCTACAATCTTTCTACAGTCTTGACAACATTTTCTTTTCCTGATGGACGAGTATTTCCCACAGCACTATTCTGGCACCTGTTTACCACCTGATATGTTCTCGGTCTGCGCTGGGATATCGATCTGCTGTCGTGATATTGGCAACACATGCTAGCTCATAGAGGGTGGATCTCACAAAAGGTTCTAAGCAGGCTTTTCGAGCATCATACCTCAACCATATACTTCATAGTCCTTGCAATCCTTTACTGTGTTGGACTACCGTCCATGAATACGAGTTTCCTGCAGTATTTCCCTCCCTCTCAGAATTAAAGGAGTCAATTGGAAGTTGAACATTTGAACCCTCATTCTCTTGAGTTGTCCATGATGGCACTCGGAACCTCAAGGTGGAACGTAGCTCTGATTTGATAGATCTCTATATGTAATATCATGTTGCCTACGGGGCCCAATGGCTTTCATTAGGTGATGTATTGATGAATATATGTGCAAAATATATGAGAGCACAATGTTTTGGTAATAATATCACTTTTCATACACAAACTACGTCGAAACATTGCCGGTGGTATGAAGGCCACACTGGTCGTGCACCACAAAATGTGGTTCAACTTTCCGTGCTGCTATGCAGTTGGAGAATTTAGTCAGGAACATAGGCTGAAGAATCAAAGCAGATGGCATGATCTAGCGGCCAAGTTGTTGTCTGTGGGATAAGGAGATCTGTATTTTAATCCCACCTTTCACACTCAATCACAACTACATGATCTTGGTCAAATCGTGTTCTCTTGCAGCTCACCACCAGTTGTATTAACTGCTACTTAAAAATGGTTAGAACACTCGACAATGTGGTTGAGGACAGGGTAAGAGCTCCTCAATCCATTAATGTGAGAGTCGCGCCAGGGCCAAGCTGTGTGCTGCATGAGTTGAAGTGTCATTTTGGTACTCCCCCTACTAATTTACAATGTGGCAAGATGTTACCCTTTTAGAATCCAAATGGCACTATTTGGTGCCCACCAATGGGTGCCCCCCTTAGATGCCACCCCCCTTAAAATTGTCCTTTTGTAGAACCGGGCTTGCATGAGAGCAGATTCTTGTAAGTCGGGATACCCGGGCTACCCATAACAGTTACCGCAACTATACACCAAGATCCAGTCACGGGGAAAAGGCAGAGGAGGAGGGGATGTTCATATCCTAAAAGACCCCCTGCAATATCATGGTACTGACCTTGATCCATGAGGACCATTAGGAGCCCTTAACCCCCCGCACCAAAACTTGCCTCCTACACTGCCAACAGCTACGCAACAGTTCCTGACTTAGGACACGGCCCTGGACCGAACTGTAGGCTAGATGTTCGCGGATGCGCACGACGCGTGCCCGGCCACACCAGTCACAGCATAAACAGATTGGTTAGATTTCAGAAACGAACGCATGGCAAGTATTAATGTTCCGGCATCCTGCACCAGATGATAGCTTTATCGGCAGTAGATCGTTCATCCTTCTTAAGCGTTTGATTGCAGGCAGAAATAATTGTGTTGTTGCCGCTAGATTTTTAATGAAAAATACTATGCCATTTATTTCCAACTCTAAAGTCTGTCCCACGCATACACGCAGCCGCTTGGAAATATTCCTGGGAGGAATTAAGCAGCACCACTGAGATTCTACAAATGAAGTCTTGTGTGTTTCCGGCTACATTCCCCCCATTACACTAATTTAAAATGGGCAGCCATCTTTGATTCATAATACCACTTTCCTGAACCAATAGATTATTGGCTGAATTGATTGGCTTTACCATACCAGATTCACTGTATTGATTACCGAAAGGGCACAGTTGCGCATACAAACCGCTGTTGCAAGCGAGATATTGAGCCGTTAACGCAAACCTAAAAAGGTTCGCTGTAACTTAATTCAATAGGCTGTACTTGAGCAGGTAGCAAATGCTGACGTTTGTGATGTCACTCATTTCAGTAATGGAATGCTGCCTCTGGATTGGCAAACACAATTGATTGTAATTTACTATGGCCTGTGTGCCTGGAGGTCAGCCTTCTTGTGTCTACACAGTGTTTTCTACCAGATTACCTTTTGCACTTGAATTAATAATATACAGACTGACTTCAATTATTCAGAGCAAAAGAATGACTTACAAATACAATCACCCATTGGATTTGGTGTTAAATAACTGGTAATTTGTTAATTTTTTTTTTTTTTTTAAATGTAGAAGCAAAGAAATTAAAAATTAAAATAAATACATAAACTATCAGTCATCTGACCTAAAACGCTAGTGGTAGGCACCATGTATTGTGAGCAGTCCAGTCGACCAGTTACATGTACTTTGGACTGAGTCCAGTTGAATGCTTCCACTGAATGGAAAATGGAACCAGCCCCATCCTGGAAGTGTTTCTGAAGGAGTTATTTGTCTGCATTGTTATTTCATGGTAACTAGTAGAGTTTTACTTGCTTTTCCCACTGAGCATATACACGTTCAATTTCCCCCCAAAACAACCGCCACAATTCTGTCCCAATTATACCAATTGCAATTTGGTAGCTGGAATTTCCACTAATGTAACTTTGCCGCAATTCTTTTTTTTTTTTTAAATTGAAAGATTTATTTATTTATTTATTTAACGTCAGAAAATACAATTATAATCTGAGTTTATGTGATACATAAATTGGTGGTCAGTCAAAAGGCCGAATACATAATACCGAATGTCAAAAATCTCGAAACCAAAATCTCGAAAAAAAAAATATCGAATTATTTATTAATTTATTTATATGTGTTTTTGGGGTCAGGTAAGTAAAAAAATGGTTAAAATAAAAAAAATAAAAAAAAGGGGGGTTGGGGGGGGGAGGAACCCCCCCATTTCGAAAAAAAAACCTCAAAAAAAATTCGATATTTTTTTTTCGGCCTTTTGTCTTCGAGATTTTGGTTTTCGAGATTTTGGTATTCTGTATTATCACTATGAACCACATAAATTATATAAAACACAACTTAAAGAAAAAAAAACATGTTTGCCTATCTGCCACTGAGCTGTATTTTGTACATGTGTGTCCTAATGATAACCCCACCTGGCGTGAATGGGACTGACAGGCGTTTTTATGTACTGCAGATCATGTCATGCCTATATCTATTAGGGTAAGGGGACAGAATTGTATTGCAAGGTACAGGGAGCTGTACCTGTTGTAAGCCAATGCTTAAGATCGTAAAAAAAAGGTACTTTTTAGGAGTACTGCGTATACTGTTGGCCTTTCAGACCCCCACCCCCTCTATATTCTATTCAAGTCTCTTATGTTATTCTTTTCTACTTGAAATAGAACTGCTACAATGGTACCATTACCTGGTTTAGGACCTGATTCAGAAACATGTTTTCTATGGGACTTTCCCATGTTAAATGATTTTGGTAAACCAGGCGCTTGGCATCCTAAAGTCTCTATGTAGATTGTTTTATTTATTTAGTTATTTATTTATTAACATTTTTATAACGCGCCGCTCAACCGTAGGTCTCAGGGTGTACGAAGTTTCCGGCCTTAAGCGGAAAAGAAAGGGTTAACGCATCAAGTCATTGCCTGTAGTAACTCTGACACATTCTTGACTTGCTCTTCTTTTTATAGGAGTAAGTTAGGAGTAACTCAGAGTTGCTAATCACAACTTCTTTGTGATTCGCAAAGTCTCTGTAGAGGAGTAAGCCAAGGGTAAGTCGGGGGTTACCACCGGTAACTTCTTTATGAATAGCCCATCTGGGCTTGATTTGCAGAGCATTTTTCCCATTGAAAAAAATATTTTGTTAATCAGGCCCTTGGAGTTTTTTTTTCAATTTCTTTCCTGCTCTTCTTGAAAGAATTGACGTTGTCCAAGTCAACCATGAGAGGAAAAAGCAGCTGACGGATTGGCTGCAGACAGACCGTTCATTGACAAGTCCCGCCCCATTGTATCGTTTTGATCCATGGTTCTATTTTTACAGGCGGGTTAACACGAGCCAATCAGGGCCCAGATTATGTAGCTTTTGTACCGGTGCTAAAAATGCTTTGAAACTATGGAACGGATCACACAGGTTTTTTCACAATTTGTGTTATCAAAACACATTTGCACGAGGGCAAACACGAATCAGACATTTTTTGTACTAAGGCCCTGATTCACAGAGCATTTTCCAACGGGATTGCACCATTATCAAAGGCTTCTCTGAATCAGGCCCTATGAATGTTGCATAACAAAAATAACTCTGTTTGCTACAATTCCTTCCATGTTATGCAGCCAACATAGTAAATTAAAGAGTCTGCTTAATTTGTGCCCTAGTTACACCATTTTGGGAGCCTACGGATTGGGGCTGAGTCTGTTTGCTCCGTTCTGTATGATCTAAGCAGCAAAATAGGCGCTGAATTCATTTGCTCCATTTTCTTGCACAAGGACAAGGTTTTAGTATTCTGGCCCCAGTGGCGCTCCTCCAATGACTATGACAGCTTCACCAATCAGTGTCATTTCCACTGACACAGGGACATCTGTCTTAATTCGGTTCAGACTTAGGGACGCATTTGGTATTCGTATCTCATTGGCTGGGTGGCCCCTGAAGTTTCTGCTTGGACGTTTAAGGGCCTAATTCATGGAACGCTTAGCGCAGTGCAAAGTGACTTTGCACCGCCAACAAACACGTTGAGCCAGGCCTGATTCACAGAGTGGTGCAAAGTGTATTTTTGCAGTGCAAAGTCAGTTTGCACTGCAAATGTAAGCTTTGCACCGTGCTAAACGTTTGCAGTGCAAAGTGACTTTGCACTGCAAACATACACTTTGCACCGCTCTGTGAATCAGGCCCGGTTCTACGTGCTTGTTGACAGTGCAAAGTCACTTTGCACTGCGCTAAACATTCCATGAATCAGGCCCTTAATTGCATTTGGCTTATTTCTGTGGCATGTGTTACTGTTGCTCATGAAACTTCAGGAAATGTTTTATCATGGAGGAGACAATGGGTGTATGGTCCTAACTTCCGAATTAATGCATCTTGAAAAATGAGCAGGTGCTTGGGTCAGACACCAAAGCCTCAGGATTAGAATCCCATCGCCGAGAAAGGCCTGTCTTCTCATGGGCAGCTAATATTGTGGTCACAAAGCCCTCAATTGGATTTGTTGGCGGCAGCCCATGTAGTCTAGAGAACGTTATAATCATAAGCGGCTTTTAAGGAGAGGCTTTCGCTGGACTCTTATTACAGCGTGCATTCTTTTCTCTTTAAGCTCTCCGCTCATTTTAATTCATCATGTATTGTGGCCAGAGTTTTACACACGTATGTCACTTTTCCAGCCTCTCTGTACTGCCCCTGGTGGTAACATATCATGGGCCTGATTAATGGAATTTTTAGCACGGTGCAAAACAAACACCCTAATTCACAGAGCAGTACAAAGTGTGTTTCTGCAGTGCAACACCGCTTTGCACTACAAAAGTGCTCTTTGCACCACACTAAATGGGCCTAATTTACAGTGCAAAGAGTACTTTTGAAGTGCAAAGTGACTATGCACTGCAAAAATACACTTTGCACCTCTCTGTGAATCAGGGTGTTTGTTGGCAGTGCACTGCAAAAGTACTCTTTGCACCACACTAAATGGGCCTAATTCAGGGGCAAAGAATACTTTTGAAGTTCAAAGTGACTTTGCATTGCAAAAATACACTTTTCACCACTCTGTGAATCAGGGTGTTTGTTGGCAGTGCACTGCGAAGATACTCTTTTCACCACACTAAATGAGCCTAATTCACTCTTTGCACAGTTCCATGAATCAGGGTTTGTGTTATCAGTGCAAAGTCACTTTGCACCATGCTAAAATAAGCCATGAATCAGGCCCCAAGGATCGGTTTTTGGATGGATGTTGCAGAATTTTGGAGTGAAGAAATTCTGTAGGTCCGCGCCAAGCTTCTAGGATGGGGTAATTTGTTGAGAGGGACATTCTGGTTTGAGAAGTGATTGATATGTTTTCAAGATCTTGGTTTTCCTTGTCTTGTTTTGTTTGGGTGAGCAGTCTTTTGCAGACTCTTTGGTGAAAGTGACATGATAACTTGTCAGTGGTTTAGGCAAATTATTGCTGTTGCCATTTCAGTTTCCTGCAGAAAGTCGTGTGGACTTGTGCAGTTGGGGGTGAACAGCATATGCAAGTCACAGGAGGTGGGTTTGGCAACTTTGAATTTCGTAGCTGGCAGCGGATCGGAGACTCTAGGGATAGTTCTGAAGTCGGTGTCTAAAGAGTGATGGTGGAAGTGGCAGACTCTTGGCTGTTGATTGGGTTGGAGCAGTTGGTGATCCCGGAGCGGAGTTGTGCAAGCTTCAGGAAACAGTGGAGGGAACACTTGTTATTTGCTTAGGCGTTGCTAGGGTGGGTTGAGGGGGCTAGAGACCAACTTCTTTTGGTTGTAGCCCTGGATGGAAGCCCAAGGGCTACAACCAAAAGACTAGCAAGCCCAATTCCTGTCAGTCGCGACATTAGCGTAGCCCCAGACTTTTCCAGACCTAGCAACACCCCTGCTTGTTGGTGGCAGCGGATGGCAGAAGGAGAAGAGAAGGGAGATGAAAAGGTGGCCAGACCAGGAGGTATGGGTGACACTGGAATTGTGAACCTTGAGGCCATAGGAGAATATAGCGTTGAGGGAGAATTTTTGTTGCAGGTGGGGTGAAGAAGGTGGAGTTGGAATTTGTGGTTAAGATCATTTTAGGAAAATGTATTATCTGGACTGGGCAGATAGCACAGGGGCAACATACTCATCTTGGAAGCAAGACAATGCCCCGGTCTTGAGCTTAGATGCTGGACTCCTGCATTAAGAGTGACAAAAAAAACGAATTCAAGTTTTTAATCTGACATTTTCACCATTTTCAAGGATAAGGCCCTGATTCATGGAATATTGGGCACAGTTTGAAGTGACTTTGCCCTGCTGAAAAGTGATTTTGCACTGCCGACACAACCCCTGATTCATGGAACTGTGCAAAGTGTATTTTTGCAGTGCAAAGTCAGTGCAAAGTCATTTTGTACTGCAAAAAATACTTAGTGTATTTTTGCAGTGAGCAGTGCAAAGCCACATTGCACTGCAAAAGTACTCTGCACTGCATTAAATGGGCCTAATTCACGGTGCAAAGAGTACTTTTGCAGTGCAAACTTACTTTGCACTACGTAAATACACTTTGCACCGCTTTGTGAATCAGGGTGTTTGTTGGCAGTGCACTGCGCTAAAAATGCCATGTATCAGGCCGAAAGTATGAAAGAAATCACAGTTATCACAATAGCAGCAGTACTCCTAAGAGTAGCGTTCAACTTGGATGAGGGCAATTCTGCACAGCATGTCATTCACCATTAGGTCAGGACAAGAGGGATTGTTTGCTAACATGCTCACAGCATGGGAAGGAAGGAAGGAAGGAAGGAAGGAAGGAAGGAAGGAAGGAAGGAAGGAAGGAAGGAAGGAAGGAAGGAAGGAAGGAAGGAAGGAAGGGAGGGAGGGAGGGAGGGAGGGAGGGAGGGAGGGAGGGAGGGAGGGAGGGAGGGAGGGGCAGTGCACCCATACACAATAGGTCAATTAGTACCGCTGAATGCATCAGAGGAGAATGGCCTAGCATTTTGCAGATGGACTCTCCATGGGGGTGGGACCAGACCGAGAAGGAAATGGATATTTCTCCTCTGATAAAGCACAGGGAGATAAAACATGATGGTAGACCCTCCTGAGTGGGTACCGACCCTACAGATAACAGATGTTTGATATGATATGATAGGTTATTTATAACACGCTTAATACCCACAGGTTTCTAAGCGCGGACCCGGGGATCGAACCATGTTACTCCATGTCGTCTTGTTTCCAAGGCGAGCATGTTGCCCTGAGCTATCCTACCAGGACTGTATCAGTCACTTTTACTCCATAAACACAGGCAAATATTCTCCCTCAACACACTCACACACACACAAACACACCAACAAGCACTGGGCTCCCAGTATGTGTATTTCATTATCACACTGGGTGGGGGCGCCAGCCAAGTGGGGAGCTCGGAACACGGGTTGAATCCTTTGGTATAAGCCCGCTTTCAGAGCTCCCCGATGGCTCACCCTGGCCTACCTTGTTTCCTCCCACCTTACCCACACCGCCTTTAGCACCCGCAAGTAACCACGCACGGGTGCTAAAGGAAAAGTTAACATTTAAAAAAAGGAAACATTTACCTTTACTCCGTCTTGCGACACGCATCTGGGAACAGGAGTCCATCTTCAGTGTTGATTCAAAATCCACACTGAAAACGGACTCCTGTTCCCGGCTTGGCAATGAATGTGCCTCTATAGGGTGCATGCAGCCTCCTCCTCATTGTGGGAAGGGGCACTTTGGGACCAATACACATACTGATGGTCTCATAGAGACTTACAGGGAGCCAGCAGTGAAACCACCCATGTTTAGACCACCTGGTCTGGAGTGTGCTGTTTTCCAAAATGGCTCCCCATCTCCATAACACTGAGCCCTTATAATGAGATGGAGGTGGCTTTGCCACATTAGAATAGGGCCCAGCAGCAGTGTTAAGGGGAGAGAGGGAGGGAAGAGGGAGGGAGGAAGGGAAGGAGGGAGGGATATGGAGGGAGGGAGACAGGAAGCAAGTAATCTCTATCCCTCCTCCTTGGTCACTACAGGAGCCCAGAAACAGTTGCATTGCCAGATCCCTAGTAAGCAATCTGTACACTTAATGTATGCATTTTCAATTAATTTCCAATTAGGCACATCAATAATGTATTCAGTATCTACAGAATAGTTATATAAGGAAGCACACTGGGGAGAATGCCTGCGAGGCTCATGCCTCTTCCACAGTTGCCTTTCTAAAACAATTAAGATGGATTAGTTTCTTATGCAACTATTTGCACCAATTTGCAAAGTGTGTCTCATCCGCCTTAAAATCTTCAAAATTAACTCAAACTGTGTGCCCACACTAAAGAGAGGACTTAACAAACGCGAACATGTGCCGCGGGCCAGCATGCCTCGCCACGCAGACGCCTGATCTCTCTGGCCTCACCAGTACATGCAAGGCCTCTGTTCCCAGGATTGCATGGCAAGCGTGGTGCAGCATTCATGGTATTCCCAAATCGATGCTGGCCATCCAGATGTCATGTTCTCTTGATATCATTTAAAGATTTTCAAAAGGACAATAAACAGAAAAAATATGGCTCTAGTGGATACTGCTACTGAAATGTGAGATTTGGCCGGGTGTCAGGTCAAAGGCAGAATGCAGGGGACCTTCAGTTTGTAGGATAGTTTAAAAAGAAGAACATACTAAAGCACAAACACTGCATTCATACCCAATTAAAGAGCATAGGAACTCTGGATACCCAACTAAAGAGCAGTGATACCCTGCATAGCCAACTAAAGTGCATAGGCACGCTGGATTGTGAAAACAAGGAAATAATATGAGGCAGGGTAACCAAAAAGGAAACACACCAAACACAGGTTACAAAGAAACATACAAAGTACTTTATTTTATACTGAATCCAGTTACAAAAGAACAGAACAAACTTCAGATAGCTAATGACCCTCAGTACAACAGAGCGAACTCCGGCGTGGTTCGGTGTGCTCAGTGAGTGCAAATATTCATTGAAACAGTCAGGCTTTTATACATTTCTCCAGCCTGTTGTCCAGCCTTTCTTCAGGTTAACCATTCCATAAATAAGTTACTGCTCTAGGGTCCCTTGCCAGGTCCCTTGCTAGTTCATCTTAGGTTTATACATTAACAAGAAGAAATGGTAATAATGTATGCTGTAGGCCTAACATTACAATGCGGGACTTAATTTATACAATATAGTTAAGCAGGTGTTCTCATTCAATTATAGATCAGTTTCGGTGATACAGGTAATCCATTGCACACAGGTCAGCAGAAGGACAAGGTCTCAGCTCATGACCCTAACAAGTGGCCTGCAGGCAAGTTATACATTAGCTGTACAGAGGTCATGACAATCGAGTTCTGTTCTGAATAACATAGGCTACCATTTTAGCTGACATGGTGACTTTATAGAGCAAGAAAACCTAAAATGGCGGCTTGACCCAAAATGACAGTTTACATGGTTTCTAAGGTCAGGACCTTGCAATGCGAGATTATTCACATGTAGTTTATAAGCAGCTTGTTAGCAGCTTGGCGTAGGCCAATATACATATATTCATAGCAATAGGAGGCACAATATAATTTCTAGTTTGACAGATAGCCAACTAAAGAGCATAGGCATCCTGTATACCCAACTAAAGAGCATAGGCACCCTGGATACCCAACTAAAGAGCAATGATACCCTGCATAGCCCACTAAAGAGCAAAGACTCCCTGGATACCCAACTAAAGAGCAATGATACCCTGCATAGCCAACTAAAGAGCAAAGACTCCCTGGATACCCAACTAAAGACCATAGGCACCCTGGATACCCAACTAAAGAGCAATGATACCCTGCATAGCCAACTAAAGAGCAAAGACTCCCTGGATACCCAACTAAAGATCATAGGCACCCTCTATACCCAACTAAAGAGCAAAGGCACCCTGTATACCCAACTAAAGAGCAATGATACCGTGGATAACCAACTAAAAAGCGAAGACACCCTCGATACTCAACTAAAGACCATAGGTACCCTGTATACCCAACTAAAGAGCATAGGCACCCTGTATACCCAACTAAAGAGCAATGATACCCTGGATAACCAACTAAAATGCAAAGACACCCTGGATACTCAACTAAAGAGCAATGATAACCTGCATAGCCCACTAAAGAGCAAAGACTCCCTGGATACCCAACTAAAGAGCAATGATACCCTGCATAGCCAACTAAAGAGCAAAGACTCCCTGGATACCCAACTAAAGACCATAGGCACCCTGGATACCCAACTAAAGAGCAATGATACCCAGCATAGCCAACTAAAGAGCAAAGACTCCCTGGATACCCAACTAAAGATCATAGGCACCCTCTATACCCAACTAAAGAGCAAAGGCACCCTGTATACCCAACTAAAGAGCAATGATACCCTGGATAACCAACTAAAAAGCGAAGACACCCTCGATACTCAACTAAAGACCATAGGTACCCTGTATACCCAACTAAAGAGCATAGGCACCCTGTATACCCAACTAAAGAGCAATGATACCCTGGATAACCAACTAAAATGCAAAGACACCCTGGATACTCAACTAAAGAGCATAGGCACCCTGTATACCCAACTAAAGAGCAATTATACCCTGGATACCCAACTAAAGAGCAATGATACCCTGGATACCCAACTAAAGAGCAAAGATCCCCCCGATAGCCAACTAAAGAGCAAAGACCCCTTGGACACCCAACTAAAGAGCATAGGCATCCTCGATACCCGACTAAAGACGATAGGCACCTGTATACACAAATAAAGAGAAATGATACCCTGTATGGCCACCTAAAGAGCAAAGGCACCCTGTATGCCCAACTAAAGAGCATAGGCTTCCTGTATAACTAAGGAACATAGGCACCCTGTATACCCAACTATAGAGCAAAGATCCCCTGGATACCCAACTAAAGAGCGAAGATACCCTGGATACCTAAATAAAGAGCACAGATACCCTGGATACCCAACTAAAGAGCAAAGGCACCCTGGATACCCAACTAAAGAGCATAGGCACCCTGTATACCTTTCTATAGAGCAAAGAAACCCTGGATACCAAACTATAGAACACAGATACCCGGGATTCCCAATCAAAGAGCAACAATACCCTGGAAACTCAACTAAAGAGCAATGATACCCTGGATACCGAACTCAAGAGCAACAGCTCCCTGGAAACTCAACTAGAGAGCAAAGACATGATTGGCACCCAGGGGCACATTTGCATTAAGAGTGGAAACAGTGAGCTCAAAGCAGGCAAGGAAGCTTTTTGCATCCCTACCAGTTATCACACACAAAAACACATTGACTCATGGAAAAGCAAGTGATTATTGATTAAAGTGTATTGATTCAAGGTAATAATTCATCTATAATCAAAACAAATCAATTTTGGAGAAAGAAAAAACGAATGGATTTGTAAAAAAAAAAAGCTGATGCTGTTGACAATCTGCACATTTAAATTCAGCAAAAGGTGTGCCCAATTAGCTAAGGGGTGAATGGGCAGAATTGTGAATAAGTTAAGATGGTTTTCAGTTCACTTTCATAACGTTAATTGCTCAGCGCTGTTCCATTCCAGTAGCAGCTGGGGATGTTATGGGGAGTTACGAAGCTATCCAGGGCTTCAGTGATCCAGGTGCAATGCAAAAGGACGACCATTTTCCTTTTGCAAATATGCATTCATTCAATGCATTTTTGCACCAAAGCTATGCTTGCTCTAGTGCTAACACTGTGCTCTACTTGCGCTAGGGCGAACATTGCCCTGGTGCCAACATGAGGCCCTACATATTATGAAATCCTTTCTGCAGAATGAGAAGCCAATTGAAACCTAATGGGCGCATGGCTGTGCAGTCAAGGCTGGCATGTGGCCCACCTCTTTGGATCTCATGCTTCATCTTCAAGGAGACACTGAGGCTATGCTATCTTGCTTATAATGTCCTGGGGATACCTCAGACTGCTGATGTGGAAGTGGAGAGAGGTGTAGGTGGGAAGGAAGGGCAGGGAGTGTGAAGCACTGCTGTACCTACACACCAGCGATAACCAGGGCCACCCCCTCACCGGAAAAAAGTGGATGCTAACACGATACACACCGCCATACTGCAAAATATGACTCGCATGAATTCTTATCTTGCCAAACACAGAGAGCCTGCACATGCTACTCCCCAATCCTGTGGGAAAATATACCAACACGTCACAGGGAGGCACTCTTCCTCGTGCATTTCAGGGAGCAAATAAAGTCTGCTCGCCAACCTCGTGATCCACAATAATGCCCCTGCCTCTCCTCACTGGGTCTCTGACCTTTTAAAGAGCATCGTCAGCAGTTAGCCTCAGGATCCGCAGCACCCCCCTCAATGCCCACCTGCATCTTCTCACTTCGTCTCTGATCTTTAAATAACATTGCGTCAGCTCCTAACCTCGGGATCTACAGCCTTCCCCCTCAATGCCCTCACCTTTCCTCAAAAAGTCTGTACTCTTTCCATAGCATCTAGTCCTCCGGCAATGCTCTCCTGCCTCGTCTCGCTTTGTCTCTGCTCTTTAGAAAGGATCTAGTCAGCTGCTAGCCTCAGGTTCCTAAATACTCACCCTTAATGCCCCTGACTCCCCTTATAGTATCAGGTAATAATGTCCCCAAACATAATGTCCCCGTTCATAATGTCCCCATACACAATGTTGCAGAAAAAAGCCATTGGCGACATTATATATGGTGACATTATGTATGGGGATGGGTTGCAGGGATGTCCCCTGCTCCCCTTGTAAAAAAAATGAAGAATTCTGAGGTTGCAGGGGTGTCCCCCGCATGTTCAACGTAACAATGTCTCCGCAAAAAACTGCGACTTTTTTGGCCCGGAGACATTTTTGCGGGGACACTATTACATGGAACCCTCCTTACTAATTCTCTACTCTTTGAAGAATATCTAGTCAGTTGTTAACCTCAGGGTCCTGAGCACTCACCCTTAATGCCCCCTTGCCTCTCCTCACAGTTGTACATTCTTACTCTCTTACATTGTGATCCATTGCTTCTTAGCATAATGTGTGCTTTAGAAAAGCCACACATGTAATAAATCAAGTTATATGGTGCGCTGGTGGCTTCCACCATTTCTATACTGCCGAGAGGATGCTTGAAATCGCTGAGGAAACAGAGGCTGTCAGACCCAAAATCAGAATGCATGATGCGGACCTGAGTGGTCAGGGCTTACTGAAGTTTTCCTCTGCCCTTCTGTTCTCGTCCTCGTCAAGGACAATCCTGAGAGTGCATTTTGAAACCATGGTACTGAAACAAGGTGATGGAGCCTGGCGATGCATCACCCAGGTAATGGATGGCCACCCCGTCAGAAGCAGCGCGCCAGAAATCCATCAGGCCCCTCCCAGAATCAGTTACGCAGCTCGGCGCGTGCTTTGGCATTGAAAGGACTAGCGGGACAAGGTCAGTGTCCAGAAGCAGAGGATTTCGGCGAAACACAAAAGGACAAACACCTGAAATTGAACTTGCAAGAACTGATTATTCATGCGGGCTCTGCCGGGTTCCTCCACTGTGGCAGTGGAAATGTGGCTGTCGTTTGGATATGGGTTGTTTTGACCTAAAAAACGTGACCAACTGTCCATTTTACCCAATTTTCTTGACGTAATTCTTTTTTGCATACTGCGGGGGAGAACCCCCACACTCACACCCGACTTCCCCCCACCTCTACCTGTTCCCTTACCCCACCACACAACTATTTTTTATTTAAAGTGTACCATTTGACCTACTGAATTAGGTCAAAAAGTTGTGGTCAAATTGGTATTAGGTCATATTGGACAATAACGGTAGCTTTTGACGATCAACTAGCTTTTGCTAAACAGGTAGATGTGGTGGCTAAAAAAGCACATTTTCATCTTTATATTATTAGTGGATGTGCTAATCTACTGGAGAAAGACCATGTACAAGCGACTGTGCTATGGCAAATTCAATACTGCCTGTCACTATATCTGGGTATTTCGAAGAAATGACTCCTGAAACTTGAGGCTGTTTGAAATCATGCAGTGCAGACGATCGGCCGCTTAAGAAACTTAGATCATTTGTCAGAAGCAAAAAGTTCCCCGCATTGGCTGCCTATAGAGTCCCAAATTGATGTGGGAGTTTTTACGCATATATGATAGCTTGCCCACTGCTATCTGATAAATATGGCCTTACCCTATATACCAACTCCCTCCCTTGGGTCCAGCTCCTAGGATCTGTTGGCCGAAAGCAAATATAACACAACTCATTTTGGGAGCAGATTGAGTCACTCTTTGGGTTGTTCTCTAGGGAACAGTCTCCCACTACCTACTGGAAATTCTTCCCTGCTGTCAGCTTTTAAATACAGACTTAAGCAACACATGCTGTCCTTGTGCCATGATATTATCTAGAGGTTTCTTCATAGCTGGCAGGCGGGAATCCACAATCTTGCACAGAAGAAATGCTGCATTTTACAATTTAAGATAGTGTTAGTTTGTGACAAATTAATTATAATATATGTTTCTTTGAACAGTAACACTTAAACCCCCGTCTCCTCCAAACGCTACTGAAATGTAGTGCCTTGACAGCCACTTTTAAGAGTTAGTCCTAGTTTTATGTTAGTTGCGCTGTCCTTTTTTTAATTATTAAAACAGATCACCCTACTATAGGGCAATAGTGCATTGCCCGAAACAAAAACGCAAAATGGTATTTTGGGCCCGTTTTTATGGTCAAAGTAGGCAACTTTTTTGGCCTGTCTGAGCGGGTTTGATAAGTCACTTCACCTGGAGGCTAGTAGTTTCAACTAGTTTTACTGAATAAATATTCTTTAAAATGTCCAATTTGCATCACATGTTATCAAAAACCTACCCCTTGGGAACTACTAAGTCTGTCACAGAAGGAATTAATTGCGATTTGCAACTGTGGGCCACTTTTTTATTGGTGCCCGAGACAATTTCATGCCCCAGTCCGACACTGGTGACCCGATGTCGCGGGTTTGCGGGGACTGTCCCAGTATTAGGCACTCTGTCCCCCATCCCAAGAGGTTTTTTTTTTTTTATTTGGAAACACCATCTCGGTTTTGGGGAAAGGGAGGATGACATCTTAATCTGCCAACAATTATAAACTAATTAAACATCATAACAGCAGAGTTTTGCCATCTCAGGATGGGCTCGAACATCCAACTTTCCAGGTCCAGGCCACATGCATTATCTGCTCGCACCACAGAGACTGGCTGAGAAACGAGCAAATAGAAAAGCATCAAATATCAACGAAAGCAGAAACTCCTGTGCTATTAAGGTGCTTAACTCCACAGTCAAAATTGCACAGCACTAGAAATAGTGGGGGAGGAGGGCTTAAGGTGGGTCGGGTTAAGGGGTGGTTGGTGTGCAGGATTGTAAGGGGGTGGCAGAGGCTTTGCTCGGGGGGGGGTTTAGGCGGCTATAGCCCCGGGTCTTTTGGTTATAGCAGATCAGGGGCTACAACCAAAAGGCTAGCTAGTCCCGAGTCCCGACAGTCCTGACATTAGCGTAGCCCCAGAAATGTTCCCGAACTAGCAAGAGCCCTGGGGTCAGCGAGGTGAGTACGTTAGTCCTCCCTTTATGTTGTTGGCCGTCCTGGTTTTTTGTCTTACAAATCTCGTCACCCTATGTTGGAATCAGGTATCAAGTGAGTGGCTGGTGTATGAAGAGCTGTGGCTGCACTAGTGCAATCAGATACTTACAACACTTTAGATATGGGCAAAACGATTAATTGTGTACTTGATATGGTGCACTGTTTCACAGTGGGCCAGTTAGAGCGAAAGTTGCAGCGGGGCATGGTCTGTCATCACTGAAGAGGTTCAGTTGAGGAACAGAGGTCTTAATTCCCTCTGTTTTGCTCATCTCATTCCGAACACAAATATCAGCTAAATCCAAGTACTCCTTTCCCCTCTCCTTTTCTTTCACCTTCTAGGCCCCTTAGTTGTGGTGTCCCACAGGGCTCGGCCCTTTCTCCCCTTCTCTTCAATCTTTATATCCAGCCCCTTGCCAAGGCGATTCACTTCTTTGGATTTCGGTGTTTCTCCTACGCGGATAGCACTACAATTCTGGTGCGGCTCGACCTCTCTCGTCTTTCCACTGCTGAGCGGTGTCCTAAGTGTTTGTACGTTGTACATCTCTGGATGGGCAGAAACTGGCTCCATCTCAATGGAGACAAAACGTACGCCTTTCTTGCTGGCTCGACCCCGAGTCCTCAGGATGGTCCTCTGCCTACTAGCCGGATGAACTTGGACCCGTGCCTTCACCGTCCCTAGTGGTAAAATAATCTTGGGGTCAAGCTCTCCGCCTCACTATCTAAGCAGGCCCAGGTGAGTGCGGTATGCCGGTTGGTTCATTTTAAACTTTGCATTCTGTGTAAAGTGTTACCCTGCCTTCTGCATCCTCTTTCTCCCACGGTAGTATCCTCTCTTACGTCGGGGCATTGGATTATTGTAATTGGCTTTTTCTATACTGCTGTCAGGTTAGCCACTGGTGCCGCCCGGTTCTCCTCGGCATCTCCCATCTTGCAGTCCTTACACTGGGCTCAGGGGAGGTGGAGGGAGAGGGCAAAACAGATTAAGTTTAAGACCCTGTGCCTTGTTCCTCTGTTTTTTTTTTTATAAAACAGTGCCAGAATATCTTCAAGCGAAATTCACAAAGTATGTTCCTTCCTTTTGTGTGGTAGCGGGTCAACAATGAAACAGTTCCATGTAATAATGTCCCCACAAAAATGTGGCCTGGCAAAAAAGTCCCCAAAAAATGGCAGTTGTTTGTGGGGACATTATTACTTTAACATGCGGGGAACACCCCTGCAATTGCCAAACCCTTTGTTTTCAAGGGGAGCGGGGTACACGCCAGCAACCCACACCCCCCTTGATCTCCTATATATGGTCACCATATATAATGTTGCTGCAACCTTTTCCCGGAGTCATTATGTATGACCACCATATATATGGGGACATTATTACCTGATACCAATTGAACTCCTCCCCGTTGACACTAAGAGATATCGTTGATCACTTGTCTTTTTGACGTGCCCTTAAAACAGCCCTGTTCTCGGCCTGAGTTCCCTCTCTACTCTTCTGTTTTTGTCTGCTTTGTCGTACCCCTTTTAGCGCCATGATGCCCTGGCCGGTGAAGGTTGCACTTTACAAATGCAGTTAACATAACATAACATTTACTCTGTACAATCTATAGTTTCAATAAACGTGATGCCCACATGTGCCACAGCAGAGAATGCAAATACTAATAGAGTTTTAGGAAAGGCATTTGGCACACCTTGTCAAATCCGATGGTAAGCCATGAAGGCTGGCACACGTGTTATACACTCACATTTGAGATGGGCTAGCCCACATATCACAAATTCCAATCCGGCCCTTCATCCATCCAAGTTCAATAACTAAGTAGTACCATTAGTACCATTAGTACCATTACATTTATAGCTATTATTACAGCGCCTAGAGGCGGGGGGAATCTAGCATGAAGCACTATACAAAAGAGCTCATATGGATATACTTTACATCAGCGGAAGACTTGGGCTATGCAAAAACAACCTTCAGCGTCTGGCATTGTACAATTCGGAAATTGAATACAATTTACTCGAAAAGAAACTGTCTCAAACACATTTATTCAATAAATTGGTTGCAATGGATGTTGATTGTTGGGGCACCTAAGACAGTGTGCCCCTCTACAGGCTAACCACAACATGGGACAGTTGGTGGCATATCACTAACAGTATGGATAGCGATAAATGGCAAATATATGAGTGCTCATCTGCCTTAGAATGGGGCATTATTGTCACATTTTGTATCTTTTTGGCATTGTGATTTCCTGAAAGGTTTAACATTCTGGGCCCGATGCATGAAATATTTGCCCAGTTCAAAGTGACTTTGCACTGATGAAAAGGGACTTTTCTGCTGACACAAACCCTGATTCATGGAACAGTGCAAAGTGTATTTTTGGCGTGCAAAGTCCGGGCAAAGTCAGCAGATTGTCATTTTTTGCAGTACAAAATATTCCATGAATCGGGCCCTCTCTGTGTGCATTGATTGTCCTTAATGGAAATTTAAAGGAAAGAGCCCCAGATCTCTGAGGCTTGACTGCACATTATTTGCTTTGGTCTACTTTTATGTTTGAAGTTTGTGCCTGTTTTTGCTAAACACCATTATTCTTTGCTACTATGTGTAATGGTAAGAAATGTATTTCTGTCCTTTAATAATGGCATCAGGTTTAATGGGGCATTTGAGGCTGCACGTGACAGCCCCTGCTTTTTTTATAACCGTTAATGATAAGGCCCCATTCTTTCTATCTAATCACTTGGAGGCATGCTTTTGAGGAACAACGATGATGCAGCCACAGTGCAGCCACCACTCCAGTGGAGCCACCACCAGAAGCCAAGGATGGGTCAGAGAGGAAATGGATGATCTTTTGCCATACAGGCTGCAATAATGTGGAACAAACTTCCATTGGAAATACGTTGTGAAGTAAATAACTCCACCTTTAGGAAAAATCTCAAAACTTTCTTATTCGCTTAGGTTGTAGGTTCTTCTATTATGTCTGTTTGTGATCTGTGTATGCGTCCTGATGCTTGCGGGTTCCGACGCAATATAAGCAAATAAACATAAACATAGACAATGACATAGGCACAGCGCTTTCCTCAATAAGAAAGCACTTGTGGGAAGGAGCTGGAGCTCCTGTGAATATACTTCACATCAGCGGAAGAATGAGGCCATATAAACAAAAAGGATAAAGATATCCAAAGATGGCCGCCTGGAGAGCTTGTGGAAGTCGCCGTAGTAGATGCAGTGTTGAGTTGGCTTTCAGGAGTCTCATATTACAAAACACTCTCTGTGATTCTAATTCGTCTCACACAAATGTTGTCAAAATGCACTTATATGGTCACATGCCTCTAATTCTAAATAACTTTAGTTCCCGCAATCCCATGTTCCAAGGGTGATAGGATGCCGCGAGGTAATGTGGAAGAAAGTGAACGCATGGCATATCCCCAATGCTCATTCATCACTACCACTAACCAGAAAAAATTAGAAAAGTCAAATCATGTTTTTACTGTGTTTTTAAATAACACAGAAAAAAGAACATGATATAGAGAGATTTATCAACCAATCCCCAACATTCATGCATACACAAAAATGCCAGCCCTCTGTAAAAAAAACGTAACTGACTGATGGTGGTCATTACTTTATTTCGGAATTAGAACATTTCCATAAAAGTGATATCCATTGTAAGTACTAAAGAGAGAATATGGTGTGACCTTGTCTTTCTGTGCCAAATAAGAGGCTTCTACGTGTCCGGGTATCTAGAGACTGGCATGTGTACTATTTGGATACACCAGCCAGACCACAGGGTGTGTTAAATATGACTAGGCTATACTGCCCAATCACATGCGCTCAACCACTTATATTACTAGGTTTTTGGAAAACTTTCCAAGATGTACTACAAGTTCGGCAAGGTCACTTGTCATAGTTTTTTACATTCAAGGTAATCAACAAGAATCCATATAGTCCATGTCCATATTATATTTATTTATTCTTTTTTGTGTGTTTCCATTAGCCTGTCTTGTGAACATATGCACACCCCCACAGACACGGGCTCAGAAGCAAAGTTGCTCCGCTAGCAGGATGCATACAGTCTACCCTTGGGAAGTGCCTGGGCGTACACACCTGGTGTCACTGGTGGGCAGCGGTAGGGCCAAAGTATGATATAATATGATATGTTTATTTATATAGCGCCTATACACAGTGGGCCTCATTACGAGGCTGGCGGTCGCGGAATGAACAGTGCCGGTAAGGGACCAGCACCATTCATTCCGGGCTGCCACGTTACGAGTTCTGCAGCGGGTCCCGCTCTGGATGCCTGGCCAGACCAGACGTGCAGAGCGGGACCCAGTGTACAGGAGAGCAGAGCGTCTTCTGACGGGCCCATAGGTCAGAGCTCACCCTCAGGTACCTGTAAGACAAGATAGCTGCACCTTGAGAGGGATGGGGTGCAGGATTATCTTACTCCGACACAATTCAATAAGGACAACTCAATAGTTTGGCAAAGGGAAGTCTGTTTAATGACAACTACAAAAAATGGGGAAACAAATGGTAATCAACAGTGTCGCGATCGCCTGTCTCGCTTCAACTCCCGACTTCTGCATTCAAACAGCAACTTTCATCATCATTTGACGTGTAAAACTCAAAGTTTGTCATACGATTATATTTGCTGGAAAAGGTAACTTAAGTATAGGTGCAATATCTGGATATGGTAACAGAGCGTGAGGATTGGATAACTCTTATCGGGTGGGCGTCTACGCCCATCCCTCTACATCACTCATGATAGACGTCACTACAACTACAATGTCTTATTGGTTCTACAAGCTAAAGGACCCTAGATTACTTGGTCCATTGTGATTGGGTGGGTTACACCCCTAGAAAATAAATCTCCACTTTAATTAGCAGCATGCAGAATGGACACCAAGGTGCCTTGTGCCCCAAGATTCACCCTGCCTCCTTTCCATCAGTCAGCGTTTTTAGGGCTATGTGTCAATTAGTTGGCTGAGGATGGCCTCGAAACTGTAGCCTCTTATCTGGAAAAGTTATGGCATCCTGGGTTCTGGGTGACATCAGACGTTGGTACCTCTTCGCCCTTGGCTGGTCACGTGTCTGTTCACTGTGAATCTGCTTCATTTTCCTGTTATTCGTGTATTTGATTCCTCTGTAGCCTCACCACCTGCCTGGGGCCTCTTTATCTCGACCTTCACTGGCTGGCTGGTATGCTCTGAAGTTTCGATTCTCCGAGGTTGCTGCTCTCCTCCCTTCCTTAGGTTGACCTCGAATTCCCAGGCATGAGCTGCTTCATACTGAGTTTCGATTCCGCTCGTTCCTTTGGCTTTGGCTGGAATATGAATCTTAGCCTTGTTAGCCTTTTGCAGCAAGTGCTTAATTCTGCTTTACAAAATGGAGTCGCACTTGTATACTGTGCTTCATTGAGGTAGATATATGATTGGCGCATGCCGCTCTATTCTACTACTAAGCATTGCAAGCAGTTCCGTTTACTTAGCTTCTTGCGTTCCGAGCCTATTTACACGCGTTAGCTGGTTGAATACTTCCATCTTGCTTCACAGCTATGTTTCCTTACGTCTCTTTATGTATCAACATTGTTTCTTCTTATAAATGCATTACATCATTTTTCTTTCCATTTCATCCTTGTACGTCATCTTTCGATTGTTGTTTATGTTCATGTTATCCTTTTCACTTGTCATTTTATGTGCATTTGTACGACTGTCCAGGTTCTTAATGTCGTCACCATTTACCTTCCATTAGGGCTCTTTGGGTCTCTTAGAGGATGGCCTGTAGGTAGTTTTCACTTTGGGCCAGCTGCTGGTACGGTTGCCTCAAAGGGTACCGAGCTGCCCATGGTTGTCTGGTTATAGGCACTTCAACAGGTATTGCTCTTCTGATGGGCACTGGGCATAGGTCCAGTACAGCTCTCTGTTGGTTCAATTGCTCCTCATACGTCACATACTTTGGCAAGTACGTTCCTGGTACCTCAAACTGTGGGGTTGGGGTGTAGGCCTTGTTTGGGACCTCCTCTACACTGCTAGCAGTACAGGATGCTAACAACGGGCTGTCATTAACAGGCCGTTTGTTAGCATCCTCCTCATTACCATTGAGCCCTATGGAGGCTCAAATGGGAATGGGGACTTACCGGGTCCGGGTCCTGCAAAAGGGAATTACCGGGCCCTCCAAGGTCGGAATGGCCCGATAAGTCCCCTTATGCTGGACCCGGACCAGAGTTTGGGGGTAGCCATGCCGCTAAAAACAGCATGGCTACCTCCAAACTCGTAATGAGGGCCAATGTGTTTCAAAGTGCTTCACGGCAAGGGAGGGAACAAGGGAAAATACAATGACATTCTTACAGGCCATGAACAACAAGAATGTGAAATTAACTATCGTACTCGGCCTGGCAACATTTCAGATAGTGCAAGAGCTAAAACACAGATAGGAAGGAAATGGGAAACAGACAGGTGATTACCGTACTAGGCCTGATGACATTTCTGGTAGAGCCGGAGATTAACAAGAGGTGAGGTGGGGGAGAAAGGAGGGAGAGGAACAAAACAAGCAACTATCGTACTAGGCCTGACGGCATTTCAGATAGTGCTGGAGTTTCCCCGTGCCAAACTGTGGAATTTGTATTATCAGCCCGGGCCAGGAGCGCCTCTGAAACCTCCAATACGGCGTGCTAATGATAACGCCTTGGAATGCTCAGATTAGATGGTGTTTCTACTGTGCAGACTCCTGGGTGTCTCCCTTCTCCGTAGTCCTGCAGGGCATTCCCATCGGCTGTTCGCATGTCACCTGCAGCTCCTCTTTCTGGGCTCCCTAAAATGTGCTCAGAACTCTCTTTTGGAAGAATGGAAATGTTCACCGAGCCTGAGAACACCTTGCAGTCAGATCATTTCACAGATGAAAGCCATTTAATGTCCTCTATCTATGTAAGTAAGGTCTTGAAACAATACCGATGCAAGCTATTACTGTAGCCGACCTGCTTAAGCAACAAGCGTCTAGATGCCTCTGGGCTTGGCGCGCTATATAAATGTCTAAATAAATAAAAAAATTAAAACATTGGTTGCCCTATTGGTTCTGAGTGATGAGAACAAGTAGATCATCAGTAATCCGCGGCGTAAGATTGTCCAGGTGGATCTTTTACATTGACCCAACAAATGCTACTGGAAGCCATTACTGCCTGTAATTCTGTTGACAGAGGAAGCGATGAGTGTGGAGGTGTTATCTAGCTGTTGCCATGGCTAACCTAGCTCAGCTTTACAGAAGTAACAAATCTTGACTTTTGGGAAAACAGTTTCTGAAAGACAGAAATCTAATGGCAATTCGGTCAACGGGCCGGATTTGGTTTGCAAAAAAAAAAAAAAACGAGAGGCCATGTTAACGAGTAAGATCATGGGTGTGCAACCTTTGTGCCTTTGTGCATAGAGCTCCATCTGCTAACAATAATTGAGGCGATTCAGTAGAAAGAGCAGGTGGCACACACGCCCATTTTGAACGACTTTCAAGGTTGCGACTACACTTGTAGTCTTTCGAATGGTCCATGGATAAGTGTTCAGCACTTAATGTATATTAGCACCCTGTGGGGGAACAGCCAATCAGGAGGCTGGAAATACAGGTTGAATCTGCCGATCTAGCTTGTGTCCAAGCCGCCTGATGTTCCCCCCACCACTGGTCTCTTTTGTTCCCATCCCCGCTTACCACATTGCAGCAGTGGCCAGTGATGCCACCGCTGCAGCAACTGCTGTTTCCTCTCCGCTTGTCTTTTTCAGTCACCATGGAAATGGAAGAGGGGCTCCGTATCGAGTCCCGCCTTCCCGATCGATGACGGCCATCTAGGTAAAAGATGTTCTTTCTGTGAACGGGATGACAGAGGCGACCCAATCACAAAAAGAATACTTTAAATTATCCCTGTACCAGCCTATGGGATGGGTGCTAATAGCATTAACCACCAAATCCAAAGGCTGGAATGGTTGGTAATGTCCCGGGGCTCACTTTGCACAGGCCTTTAACTTGGGCCCTGCACCGTTATCACACGTTCCAGCATTTGGAGCGGGTGCTTAACGCTATATTATTCAGTAGTAGACAAGTTACTACTAGCAGCTAGTAGTAGTAGTAGTAGTAGTAGTATCAAGTCACGGTACACATAAAATACACAGATACAATACACTTACAATAAACAATAAAAGCAGTAACATGCAAGCCATAACAAGAATTAAAACCAGATCCTAACTACAAAAAACCGGGACCACTGCTGTTTCCAATGGGAACATAATCTTGAGAAAGGGGGACAGAGCACCAAATACTGGCGCAGTCCCAGCAACACTGGGACGTCTGGTCACCCTACTTATAGGCCAGTCCGAGCCTGCTGGTCCCGCTGTAACATCTTCGCCATATTCCTGACCCACATCTGCCTTCGTTTCCGCTCCCACTTTTGTCTGCCACCTAAACCCGTCCACTTTGTTTCTCTGCAGGCAGCTCCAATCCGAACTCCCATCCTATCTCTCGGCTCTCAAAACATACCTATTGCGTCCTGCGTTTTCCTCTTTCTATGACAACTTTTAATTACTGTTGGTTCATTTGCCTGCCCACGCATTGTTGCACTGTACCGCTCCTTTCACTTCATAAGCGCGTGTCCTGCCATCTTTCATTGTATTTTGCACAAAGGCCTTGAAATGTTGCCAGGAACTGCCTTCGCTATTGTGTATTGCGTTACGGAATCTGTGTTCCCTGTACACATCTCTGGCTTTCCCCCCTCTTTCGCTTCCTCGTCCTTTGTGTCCATCTCTCCCGATTGAATTCAATTCAGTGCCACCAGGCTTTTATTGGCATGACTCATGGAGACCCAAGCACGGCCAGAGCTGGCAGATGAACCATTGTGCTAGATATGTCATTCCACGTGGGAACTCGAGTTCCCGATGAGGCTGCAGGCGTCCAGGCGTTCTAAAGCCTTTGCTGGGGTTTCTTTTGGCAGGATTACGATTTGAGATTTCTGGAGCTGTTGATCTGACTGGAGAATTCTTCATGGCATGTCTGATGTTAGGGGCAATTTAGGAGATGGTATGGTTTGTTTTGCAAATTGACAAGGGGGGTCCTGGGAGTCCCTCTGCCAGACATTAGTCCTGGTTACGAGGGACTTACCCAGAGTCTTTAGCTCACTATCTTTCACAGAGAAGAAATATCCCAAACATATCAGTCTTTGTCCTGCCCTTGGGCAGTCCAGCACCGAAATGCTAGGCAGTTCTCCTCTGAACAAGAGTACCAACAGCATCCCCAGACACGTGTTTCGGTCTGGTTGGACCTCATCAGTAGGGAGGAGCTGTGCCTCTCTAAGAATAGTGAGCAAGGGTCCACGTCTGGATTCCCCTAGTAACTTAGGGTGAGACCTAAAGTTACTTAAATATGCAAATTGACAAGGGGGGTCCTGGGAGTCCCTCTGCCAGACATTAGTCCTGGTTTGTTTTGCACCTGCGCCAGGTCATGGCGTTGGCAGATCTGGCCCCCAGCGGCTGCTTTCCAGGACTGCCTATGCTGGCCCCTATAAGTTTTGTTGATCATTAGCTGCTAAGACCTGTGTGGTTACCTCTTCCAAGGGTATTTTCTGTCGAGCAGCCTGTGGCATTTATTTTTGTGTTTGGGTCTTCCCAATGGATGGGAGGTGGGGAGGTACCTTGTTTCCACTTCTTCTGCAAATGCGTGCAGGTGTAGGATCCTTTCACATGTTTTTCTCTTTCATTTTCTCTCTCTCTCTCTCTCTCTCTCTCTCTCTCTCTCTCTCTCTCTCTCTCACACACTCGTTAATACTCCCTCTACCTTCTTTCCTCATTCTCTCTGCTTCTCTCTTCTGTTTTTTTCTTTTCTAATCTTCTCATCCCACTCATCACTGCTATCTTCCTGTATATAGCCATCTCTATCCCCCCCTCTCTTTTTTGTCTCTTAGTGCCTCGCCCAATATCCCTTTCTCTGGGCCTCATCACGAGTTGGGCGGTATCCTGGCGGTATTATCACCAGGATACCGTCGGGTTTAACAGCGTTACCGCCAACCCCCCGGGGCTATTAGCGCTGGATCATGGGTCTGGCAGAACGGTAACTCCCCGTTCCCCATTGGGCCCGTTCGGGAATTCCCCATTCCTCATAGGGCCCAATGAGGAATTTTCAGTGCTACTACCGTTGGCGGTATTACCACGCAGTTATTGTGCCATAAGTCGGCAAATTCCCAGCGCATTTACCGCCAACTGAGAGCTGGGGGTAAGTGCAGTGAAACCTGTGATTTGGCAGACCCT
The DNA here is from genome assembly GCF_040938575.1 of Ambystoma mexicanum. Lineage (NCBI taxonomy): Eukaryota > Metazoa > Chordata > Amphibia > Caudata > Ambystomatidae > Ambystoma > Ambystoma mexicanum. The sequence goes on from NC_090939.1 coordinate 830,579,508, forward strand.
TAAATGCAGCGGTAATAGCATTACCGTCACATTTAAGGGTTACCGCCAAACTCGTGATGAGGCTGCTTCTTTCTCCATCCCTCTGCCCGCTCTCTACTCTTCTCTTTTGTTTCTATCTCCTCTGTGTGTCCCATTTCTTCCTCTCCTGGTCTCACTCTCTCGCACTTGTTTTTCGTTTTCTCTTTCTATCACACTGCACGATGAACATGTGTACTTTATGTTCAATGTAGACACAGCATACTGTATAAGATCAGGGGTCGAAGTGTACAAAAAGAAGTAGTGGAACTATGTTCCCTGCTGGCCTGCACCCGCTCCCACTAACCCCATCCCCATGCCCCCTCCCACGTGCAATCCAAACCCCCCAAAAAACGCACCTGATGTTTAAGGGAATGTTCAGTGCAGTGCACTGAAGTGCAAGTTTCAACTTCTTCATACACTTTTATTTTAAAACTAAACCATTCCAGAACGGTTTCTTTTGAAAATAAAAGTATGGGAACAGTAAAACCTAATAAAAAAAAGTAGAAGAGCACCGCCCCCACCTGCTCCCATACACCTAGACCCACCTAGACTGTAAGATCAGTGTGTGCTTAATGGTACTGCCCCACTGCATATGTGTTCCTGAGAGCGGCCTTCAACATACCCAGATTTCATCATATTTCGGAAACTAGTCGTAACTCCCGTTGGCTATCAATTACTAACAGAATCTCGCTTAAAACTTTGACCCCCACGCATAAGTGCTTAACAATCTCAGCACCGAACTACCTTGCGTGCAAATTCACCGGAAGGCAATCCAACCGACCGACTAGGTGAGCGCAACGGAACTGTCTCTCAATCCCGAGATATACCAGATAATAATCGGGAGGTAGCAGCTTCCGTGTCCTTGCTTCCAAAATGTGGAACTCCCTACCCACTAACCTAAGATCAGAAGCATCATTCACAACATTCAGAATCAAAGCTAAATACTGGCTCACTTCCCAGGAAACCAACTAACCCTCTACCAACCTGTCTCGCCTGATTGTATATATTCTCTCTGTAGCACGGTTGTAATTATTGCACTTTTCAGATATGTACATAATCTTGACTGTATACTATTTTTCTGTATTGTTCCGTATGTTACCTTCTGCTTATGTACAATGTCAATGTAACTATGTCCCTGTGTAACCTAAGTAATGCGCCCAGATGCCTGAGGGTTTGGCGCCCTATACAAATAAATAAATACAACTAATACCGCACAAGAACCCTAACTGATCAAGTCATGTGGGGCATGTCCCACTCTGTGCTTCGGTACAAAGGCAAAATCTGCCAATTAAGGGGTTGCCAGGTTCGGCGGACCTGGGGCGGACAGGAGCAAGGGTGTCCGGCCGCGCCTAGTGCGCACCGCCGCAAACTGGTTTTTGCTGCGTGTTGACTGCTGGCAGTGGGGGGCGGGAGTGCAGTGCGCGAAATGGGTAATAAAAGAAGGGGTCGGAGGAGAGGTAGGCATAGGACTTCCCACTCTAACTTACCATATGCTTTTCTATTCCTGCTAACAATATCCTACTTTAGCAGCCCAACCCCTCCAAGGCAAGACATAATAAGACAAGCTGATTTCAGACAAAGGATCTAAGCATCCAAATGCTTATTGGGAGAGGTGGCTGTCTCTTTGGAACGCTGGCGTCAAAATGTCCCATCGTTTTCCAATGGATCTGTTGTTAAACGCCAGAGTCTAATTCCACGGCTAAAATGGAACTTCATGGAGCGGTTAGTCCTGGGAAAACTTTTTTTGGGTTAAACTCAGTCAAGTTTCGGCAGTTTGTGCTATCCCAAATGTTCAAATATGTTGTTGTTTAGAGGGTTTGAAAAATAAACACTGGCACACTGCCCATCTCTGACCCAGATGATGTAAGAAAAAAATTGTTTTAAATGTACGGTCTTGTGAAAGAGGAGCATTTTCTTTCATGGAAGGGACGAGTGTAACATAAAATAATAAAACAAATTGGAGCGTTTTAAATATTATGTAGGGTATAGCCTTGGAGGGATTGCAGGGGGCACTGTTGTTATTTTTTAACCCGTATGCCTGACCTGCCAAAGCACAATATTGTTTATATGTGCAGTGTGGGAGGACACTCGGGGCCTGATTTCCTAAAATGTTTTCAATGGGACTTTTCCATGTTAAAACATTTTTCTAAATCAGGCCCTTCGAGTTTTTCGTTGGGATAATGGGGTAATGACACATGAATATTCATGGGTGACCTACATTTTACCTGGGGTGAAGCACTCATATTCCTGGGTCACTGGCAGGGCAGTTTGCAGCTGTGGTACAGTTTCATACCATCCTATAATGCAGTGTTGCAAGCCTGCGCGGGACGCAGTTGGTGGTAGTCCCATGATCACTGCAATCAGGCAGCCTGCAATGCAGCGCACTGGACAGTACGGGCCTTCATTCACACATATTACTGTGGAGCAAATCTTCTGACAAGTAGAGCAAATACAAAACTGCCTCGGGCATCTCTGCCCTGCAATGCCCTTGAGGAACTCTTTGGGAATCACGGTTGCACGTGAACATCTCAAAGGTGCTTGCAGCAGATCCAACTTTACTCCGGTTCTGGGTTTTGTGAAAAGGTAGCAGGTGCAAATCTGAGATGCTCAAATCAATTCCAGTACCTGTTTTTGCAAATCGGGCACTAAGCATTTACCAGCATTTCGGCAGGATTTTGTAACAGATTGCACCAGCTGGTGTCTGCATTTTGCTTGCACAGGATCCTGAGAGAGCGTCAAGACAGAGCGGCCGAATGAGTTAATTGTTGCTAGCGGCGACGGCATCGTTCGACGTGATTTATGACACGGCACGTGCAGCGCGCATCGAACCAACCTTCGGGGAACAGCCCTGGGGAAAGACTTGCAAAGAGATGCGGTTCTGCCTTTGCACTCAGCGTCTCCTTTGGGCACGTAACAGGGGATCTGGGTAGCTGGGCCATGGTCCAGCACGGCTCGGCAGACCCTGCATATAAACAACAGGGCTGGAAGGGAACCAGTGGAATGGAACATTACACCGTCGCAGGGCCATCTTAAGCACTTTTGGGGCCTGTGGCACAGACCTCTTTGCCCCCCCCACCATACCAAATTGATATTGATACTGATATTCTATTTCTATCGCGCTCGTACACAAGTGTTTCAGAGCGCGAAATGAATGAAGGGACCCAGAATATCTGGTCACGCGCCCCTCGTCACAATCACAACGCATAGCTTTATATGCTGCCTCGCAGCAGTCAAAGTGAGCAGTAGTGAGCGCACAAACTATGCATACAATAGTGAACACAGGAAGCATTACAGGATGAATTGATCCGAGCAGAATGTGCTTGTCAACAACAGACAGGCAATAGGTTTACAGCCTCAGCAGCACGCCATAAAATATCCTGAAGTGTGCTATTTAAGTTTGGTGACCAAGGGAAACTGACTTCCTTAGCTCAGGCAGCGCTGCACCCCCCCTGACCGCACCTCCCCCTCTCCAAGTGGGTGCGTGGGCAGGGCAAGTGCCCCTTTTGCCTGCCCATAGAGATGTCTCTGCAGCGTGCCCATCGCACAGAGCACGAGCCAGCAGGGCGGTCCAGCCCGGCTTCCGCCAGGTCACCAAATTGAAAAAAGAGAATTAAACTGTGCATTTTACAGTACACTGTTCCAAATATGTGTACTAAAAAACAAGGCTTTGATAGCAGCTACGACTGGTGCTTAATGGATTAGTTCAGCACTTTTGGCTCTCACACGGTATCCAGGAGCTATTTTTCTTAGACGCTTCTCTGATGCAATGGGTGCCCTAATGGGAGAAAAAAAACGTCCTATTGTGCATCAGATGCCAGGAGCAATAATTTCAACGGCTGTACCCATTACTGGTGCAATACCAGTTAACACCCATCACCATTTCTGCACCATCAAATAAAATCCCAGACCTTTTGATGTTATTATATGCCAGAGTGCTGCCATCACATGCCTAGGTGCATCCTGAGTATTGTTGACATTTTTCTGGTGGTGTTGGTGAAGTATTCCAGGGTGCTGTTAAGAATGTGATGCACAGTGTAACAGAGGCTGGTACAGATTACCAATCACAACACGGCCACTGATGTTACCGGTTCCAGGCTCAGAGGGCAGAGTTATCCAGCATTTTACAGATAGTGCTGTGAGACCAGTGACCACAGCATGTAAGGCCCTACTGAGTTCTATAGTGATGCTACTATCCACAATTCCCTCCTCCCGCTATCAGGAAGATCACCGTGCCTTGCAAGTATCCTCAATTGAGTCAGTATGCACAGCACCATTCCCATTCAACTGCCAGTATCCACAAGTGCTCCCCCCCGGCAACCATAGCATCATAAGTATCCCAGTGTCCCACAATGACCCCAAACATGTAAAGTTCCACAGTCATCGTTCAGACCAGTATCCCCCACTGACTCGCTTCTAAATACCAGTGGCCCGGTATTCTCCTCCTCAATATCTAGGCCATCACGTTGGCCCTGGCGCCACCTGACGCGCTAGACGCCGACCGCCCCTTCCTCCCTGCAACCCGTACAGCAGTACCCCTCCTCTGTGCCCCTCTGTATTCTACCCCTGCTGTATATCTGCTCTGTTGTGTATCTGTGTCGTTGTATACCCCTGAAAAGCGCTTTGTTGCTTCTCAAAGCTAGGTCTGCGCTCAATAAATACCATAATAATAATAATAATATTCTGCCACAATTGTCCCACAGCACGTAGCGTAGCAGGGATATCCACGTATCCGCATGTGCCCTGCGCACACTAAAGCACCTTAGTGATAACAGCATGCCAGTATCCGCGATGGCTTCCCGGCAAGCAAAGTGCCACATCCGCCCAGTGCGCACAAGTATCCCAGCGCCTAAAGCGCTGTAGACATGCTTAGCACCGCGACTGCCCACAGCATGCACAGCACCCAGCCTATGGCATTGCCCACCATTCTGCTGCATGAATCACCTTAGCCATCCCATCATACACAACTTTCTCATCACATCCCTGTGTTTTTTCATTATGCATCCCAACCACTTCCAAGTGCTTTGGGGACTTCTTTCTGTTATTATATCACATTATCCGAGTGCCTGTAGGATTATTGGGGCTGGCCTGTTTTTTGCAATAGGCCCTCGTGCGACCGACCTGTTTGCAATTCTCCTGCTGTATAGGCCAGTCTGAGTCTGCCGACTGATGCCCCCCTTCCATTGTCCCCTTTCCACACACATGGCTCTATGAGCAGCTCTTTCGTCATAGCCTTGATTCTGATTAGTATGTTGTCTGACCGTGAAGCGGTGATGCCACACAGAGTCCTGCCAACACACCCATATTACCCCCTCCACTTATGCCCAATGCTTATGCCCATGTGTACAACACTCCCTCCTCCTCTTCTTCTCTTCCCTCTGCCCACATGATGCCCCCCCCCCAATCCACAGACTATGTGATCTGTGGCTCAGTGCACTATTGCATCCACTACAGGGACCTGTGTTAGACCTCATGCTCACAGGTTCGAATCCCGGCAGGTTCACTCAGCCCTTCATCTTTCTGAGGTCGATAAAATGAGCACCACTAAATTGGGTAACAGTAGACATCTGTTATTAGCGCCAAGATGCCTTTTTGGGGTGAACGTGCGCTTTACAAATACACCTATTACGGTGTATTTTCAGATTTGGTGATGGCACAAGTGCTTAATTATGAACAAACTTCAGCACCATAAGTCCACTACTGCAGTGACAGGCTCAGTATAATAAATATCTCATAACGTAGCATAACATTAAAGTGAATCTGCTCTTTTCTGGTGAGATGTGCTTCGGGAGACCTTAAACTCCTTCCTCTCTGTAAGTTCCAAATGTGACTGATACCCTGCGGGACTTTCATATAACATTTGTTAATTAAATAGCGCTTTTATCCAAAGCGCTTTACATCGCATATATTTACTTGCATTTTTATTTATTATTATTACACAATCTAAATTGGTACTCATTGAGACAACCTTGCCGGGATTTGAACCTGCACCCTACAGATCAAACACAAATCACAGCAAATAGCACTTAACCCGCTGAGCTATTTTATACAGTCAACCCCACTCTCCCTCATCATCAGCACCATTTTAAGGAGCACCCATAAGTCACTATAAGCACTGTGTGAGTAGCAGAATGAGGGTAGAGCACTAGAATAGTCAGATCACTGCTCTGATCATGGTTGTTAGGAGTGGGTCCTGCTGCTGGTGAGAGGTTCTTGAGAGATGGTGCTCTTCTGTATCAGGGAGTTACTAGTGGGTTTTGTGTAAGAACCCCATTCAGCCAGGCACTGGAGGACTAATAAAGTGGGTTTGTAGACTTGACTTTGATTGTCACGTAATAAATGAGGAGTCTTGTCACTTCTTTCTAGGGTATAACTGTGTTTTATTACACACTTAGAGCCGACACGTGTTTCAGCACCCGGGTGAACGGGGTTCTTACACAAAACCCACTGTACGGGGTTCTTACACAAAACCCACTGTAAGTGTGAGTAGCAGTTAAAGGCTGCACTTAGATTTAGCATTCTCTGGCATGTGGTTTTGCTTTCTCCGTTACAAATGCAGGACTACAATTCCCAGAATGGAAAGAAAAACAACTTGCATGTATGATGTGTCTTGGGAAACTTTAAAGCAATTGATAAATGTCTGTCCATCACAGTAGCAGTGGAAGCACGTTAGGTCGGGAGGATAGCTCAGAGGCAATGCGTTTGTCTTGGAAGCAATAGAATGCATAGCACCACAGGTACGAATCCCGGTTATATGCTTAGAAACTGGTCTCCGGTATTAAGCGTGTTATAAAAGAACTATTATTTGTTACTAGTGTGATGAGAGGACAGAGTCTAGCTTTCCAAAACACTATTTATTTGCCTTACTACCTGCTCGGCACTGTCGAAGTGGGATCAGGATAAGTGGAAACAAAGGCCAAAAGAGCAACAATCAGCAGGAGTGCCGAGGTGCGATGCAGGGACAGTTCTCTTTGCCTGGCTGCTCCTTGCCTCCATGGCTTGCATGTCACCTCGCTCACGTCCTCCATAATCAAGCTGGTGTCTGAGACTCCCAGCTGTCCTCATCTCAGCCTCTGGGGCTGTGTGCTTGGACTGATTGAGTGGGGACTTTGAGCGGGGTGGGACTAGCTTGGGGTCAGCTCTGGCAAAGTCCACAAATGTTCCTGTAGCTGGGGCACTGGGCTCTGCCTAATTGCCCCTTGCTAAAAAGTCAATGAAAAGATAACTGACAATACTGCTTTTGCCCAGTAGATGTCACTATCACCAACATTTAGAATCACATCATCATTTTTAGACATTTGCAGCTATATTATTTGTTTAGTAATGCATCGGATGGGAAAATATAACAGAAAATACATTGTTTCATTTTTGCAATATAATATTAAATTTAAGCACTGTAATTAGGATGATTTATACAGTTAATTAACACATGGGATTCAGAGTTTTTCTTCAAACGAATGGAGGGATTGGACCCTGCATTAACCTATTTCAATTTCAGTGTCTTTTTATGTCTGAATATATTTATGTCAGTAGTTTCTTGGACTGATGATCAATTATATTGTATTCGACACTCCTTTGAAAACAGATTTTACTCCTTTTCGTGGCAGGTGCAGAAAATCAACATCCTCTGTAAGGTCAGTCCCTCAGCAACATGGCCACTCATCTTTTAACGGTTACCTAGCTACTTGTTGTTCTTTCTGCGACTCAGGCACGGGCTAGGCCTCGCTCCCAAAAAATAGTTTCCCAATTCATTTGCGTCTATTTGATGTCATATTCCACTTAAAGCATTGTGTCTTGGGATAGGAGCCTGGCTGCTCCATGATACCAAGTACACACACAAGCATTGGGTTATTTGATCATTATGTAAGTTTATTGGTTCTATGTATTTGTGGCAAGTTGAGTACCAATCACAAGTTCTGCAATTATATTTCACAACATCTCAGAGGCATTAGAGCTGTGCATGCTGATGACCACTGGCGGCCCTTTGCTTCCAAGACCTGCGCGCTACCACAGAGCTATCCTCCCGAACACGATGGTGGAACAGCCTAAAGACAATGGTTTGAGTTGACATTTCTGTGGGCTAGAAAAGCTCCCATTAAAAAGCACAGAGTGCTAGAGCTCCAGCTTTGGGAGAGTTGGAAGTCCACTGGATTAATATGTTGCATGCACTCAAATATGGATGCAATAAAGAGCATGAACCTGGAGTGTTCAAGGGACATTAACAATACCCTGCAGTATTTCTTTTTGTTCATGCGTTTGTCAGTGGGTCAAGCGTACTTCAGCTTGAGACACTGGGCCTAATTCATGGAATTGTTAGCAGGCAGGAAAGTGATTTTGCACTGCCAACAAACATGTTGAACCGGCCCTGATTCACAGAGTGGTGCAAAGCGTATTTTTGCAAAGTAAATGTACTTGGCACTGCAAAAGTACTCTTTGCCCCGGGTTAGAGGGGCCTACTTCCCAAAAAAGCACTAAGTAGCACAGGCAGCTTTTTTTGTGAATTAGGCTCATTTAGCGTAGTGTAAAGAGTATTTTTGCTGTGCAAAGTGACTTTGCTCTGCAAAAATACGCTTTGAACCACTCTGTGAATTAGGCCGGGTGAAAAATGTTTGTTGGCAGTGGAAAGTCACTTTGCTCCGCGCTAAACGTTCCATGAATTAGGCCCTTTGTCTTACTTATATAGATGAATGGCAACTGTTGCAGCCTGTAAGTGAACATCGAACGGAACACACATATTTATGGTTTGTTGCAATCAATGTGTGGTCTATCTGTGTGTGTTCTATGTTTTTTGTTTCTTCCTATTAGTTTATATAGTCAACGTGAACAGGCAAAATGGAGCAGTCACTGACTGATGATTGTGACTTAAGTATTTCTGCCATGCCTTTCCACCACCAGCGTGGAAATAGACGGCCGCTGTGTGAACACTTGGGACTCTGGGTGTTAATTGCTTTGTGTTTTGTTTTCTGAGATTTGCTTTTGGAATTGTTTTCGTGCATAGGTCTTGAATATGCACAGGCATCGCACAGAACATAGGCCAACTGGAATCTATGTGATCACTGCCCCGTCCGTAACTGCGCCGACGAAAATGTCGACGCCAATTACGGCGCCGTGCAGTGATCAAATAGGTCACTTTACCCACCCCGCATACCCTATCCGACCCCCCCACCCCACTTACCTTCACGGCGGCACACTTCTGTGTACGCCGCCGACTCCAAGCTATCCTTGTGGTGTCGGTTCCTCCCACTTGCGTGGGTCGGAGCTGATGCCGCAGGTGCTTTTTTTTTACTTTCTTGTCCCCCGCTTACCAGAGTGGTAAGCGGGGGACACCCCTGCAGCCCCAGCTCTGCTTGGGGGCAGTAATGGGTGTCAGTATTTTGTGTTCCCCCAAAGCCATAGTGACTGCGAGGGCGCACAAATGAGGGTGACATTATGGTATGTTACCGCCAACTGCACTGCTTGAACATACGTAGCATTGGTCTTTATTGTTTGACGAAACAATTATGTGTTCACTTTATAAACACAATTAAATATCACCTTTGGATTTTTTTTAGACTGTGCATCTTGGATTTGAGTTGCATGAAGAATTGGCATGGCACATGATTTATTTGTAGCAACAATCCCTGTGCAGAACCTTGGAGTTACTGCTGTTGGTTTGCATTGATGGCATCTATGTGGTTTCTAATGAATTGTTCCTGTGATCATCTTAGTGTTTGTATGTGTTTCTTTGTTATTTCATGTAGCCTCTTCCTGTCTGTTTCGTCGTCTTCTGCCCCGCCTTCTGTCTGACGCCCTTCCCTGCCTGAATTCATTTGTCAAAGTGCCCCTGCTTCCATGATATGCAGTGCAGGGGCAGAGCAAAGGAGCTGCATTTGTTGCAAATCTTGCAGTGGCATTTGCTCCATGGGCAACCGGAAAAGGAACCCCTGTCATTGTTACAACTTTTCTAAGGGGGCTACTACCGGGTACTTTAGCACACTGATCTTTTAGGGGCCGAAAAATGACTTTGCACTGCTGACACAAACCCTGATTCATTGAACTGTGCAAAGTATATTTTTGCAGTGCATAGTAATTTTATGCAGTATAAAATGACTTTGCACTGCCGACACAAACCCTGAGTCATAGAACTGTGCAAAGTGTATTTTTGCTGTGCAAAGTCAGTGCATAGGCATTTTATGCAGTATAAAATTACTTTGCACTGCAAAAATACACTTTGCACAATTACATGAATCAGGCCCTTGATGTGCCTTGGGAAGTCGGAGTTAAAGAGGGCCAAATAATCTTGCATGGGTCCGCTATGTGGAGGGGGGGTCAACTGCTCCTGATGCACACGTGGAAGCGGGAGAGGGATGGAGGAGGAGCCACCAATAAGCAGAAACAGTTCAACTTTTCCAGGGGGGCTGTCAGGGAGCCAGGCCCAGTGGCCCATGGTGGACCAGTGAGGACAAGCAAGCTGCAGTGCATCCAATTTTCCTGGGGTTTTGGGGAACCACGCCCTGTGGCCCATTATGTGGGCATGGAATAGACAACTACCAAAACGTGGCAGAGCCACAACTTATGCAGCGGGTTGTCCAGGGAACCGGCCGTGCTGCAAATGGCGTGCACCACCCGGCAGAAGGAGGTCGTTCTTATCTCATGCAGAAGCTGCCCACTGGCACACCTTCGAGTCCTCCTCCACCAGAACCCTTCTTCCTCCGTTTGGGCAGGTGCTTTGGGAGAAGTGAGGGAGACTCCGGCACATGCCTGAACTTGGCATTTGTGTGTAGGCAGAGGTGGAAAATAAACAAAGATCTTATTTGGCTGAAGCCTCTTCCTCGATGGCCACTGCCGGTGATTGGCTATTGTCCCTCGTGCAGAAAAGACAGCCAATCATAGAAAGTGGCTTTAATTTCAACTCATTTAATGAGGAACTACTCGGCCAAAGCCGAATAGCTGAATTACAACCCAGCTTCAGCTGAAAACTGATTCAAAGCCAAAGCTAGCGACATCTATAGTGTGTATGCATTATTTCGACAAATCTGTTCTCTTTTTGGTTTCCCTCTGTGAATTCTTAAGTTGGTAGAAAAAAAAAGGAAATATATACAAAATGTCACTTTCGGAAAATGTGTGTTTACAATCCGAGTCCGATGTAAATTGCCCTATTTCTGTAGCTTCTGACTCAGTGCAGCAATTGCACGGGCCACCTGTATAAAGCCCCCCTAGAAATCCAAATTTCAGGTTCGACTGACTGACTAAACTTAGTTTAAAAAAATCACATCTCGAAAACATATGAATGCAACACCAGAGTTACCCGTAAAATGTGACAGAAGGCTGAGTGCCTCATGCCATTTTTGTTGTTTGGGCTTATCTGTCCAGAATCTCGAAAATAGGGGTGTGACTGAGTACTATATATACCTCTGCAGTCTCTAATATTTTTAAGTGCTAAATATTATATATTCCAAAAGTAGATCAACATGTTTCAGCTCATTTTACATGCAGATATTCCTCTGGACTCATTTATTTTAGCACACTGTATGAATTGTTTTTTTTTTTTATATAACATTTTTTGATTGTTTTGTGGACATCATCAAACACAACAACAATATGTGGTTGACATTTGGTCACCACACACATAACCTTTTACACTTTAATAACATTTAAAACATTTGGAACATTTAAACACACAGGTATACATTTCCTCCTGGCATCTGGTTTCTATTTGCATATATTGTAAAGTTGTTGCTTCTAGAGTTTCTCAACATCGTTCCGATGGCTTATATCGATTCACTGTTCGGCGCTCAGTGTCCCCGTGTCTGTTCTTTACTTGCCTTCAGCTGTCCTCCCATTTTTGCCATATCTTGGCGGCTTTCTCCGGGCATCCTCTTGTAGTGTACACTCTCACCTCCATTGGGATACACATGTCTACGTCTGCTACCCATTTGGTGTATTGCGGCGGTGCGGGCGAGCCCCATAGTTGGGCTATGTTTCTTTTGGCAAGACTTGTAGTCGTTGCAAACATGAGTTTTTCAAATCTGGATAACTCTATATCTGCAACTATTCCCAATATCAGGAGTTTTGGATCCATCGGTATTTCACGGTCAAGTACTGCTGAGAGCTTATCGCAGCATTGTTGCCAAAAGTCTTGTATCTGCGGGCATTCCCATAAGGTGTGGAAAAAGGTACCCCTCATCTGGTGACATCTCAAGCAATTGGGGTCTGTCGCTCTTCCCCATTGGTGCAGGGCCTCTCTGGGATAGTAAACCCTATGTAGGATTTTTAACTGTACCAGCCTGATTCTGGCTGAGATTGCTGATTCCCGGGGGTGCATGAGTGCTACTGTCCAGTCTTCCGCTTGTACTTGACCCACATCCCTTTCCCATTTCTCTTTAAGTCCTGTGAGTTCTTTCGTGGCAAACAAATTGATGGCATTGTACATTGTGGTGGTTACTTTATGCCCAATCCGTTCCATCACTATATTCCTCTCGATCGGGGTGCATTCCGGTATATTCGGGAGGTCTATTTCGCTTGCAGTGAGTGCATGCCTTATTTGTAAATAGTGGAAGTGCTCTGTGATGGGGAGGTCGAACTCGTCCCGCAGGACCTGGAATGTCTTGATTTCGCCATCCTGTACCAGGTCTTCTAGTGTCTGTATACCCGCCTCCTCCCAGACCGCCCATTTGGGAATGTCTTTAAGTTCCGGGAGGTGTTTATTCCACCACAGGGGTTGTTTCAGAGTGACTTTCCCCTCCCATCCTAGGTGTTTATGCGCATCCATCCAGATCTGTGTTCTCTGAGTTATCATTGTGGGTGTAGCTTGTCGGGTTTTCTTTTGATATAGGCTTTCTAGCGGGGTGACTCCATGGTTCGCTTGTGCATCTGCTCTGTTATGTGGTATCACTGTATGAATTGTTTACCCTACTTCAACTATTTCACCCACTAAATTATGCACCTTAGCCATGTATGAATTCTTTGCACGAGTTGAATTGTTTGACCTCTTTTGCATCATAGATTGTTTGTCCGTGGTGCGGATTGTTTGCCTTGACGCTAACACTCTCACAAGCAAGCACACTATACGCAGACCAACTGTGCCACTTGCACACTGCATGTCAACATTCCTCCTTACCGACTTCAAACAACAGAACAACTAATGCGCCGGCCAATGTACCTTCCCATCACTGGCAAACAATGTGGTATCCCTTCATATTATCCCCACCAAAAATATCGCAGTATATACGGTCGTCTGGAACGCCATAGGTAATATTTTTTGGGGGATAATTTGTGGGAGCGGGGTTTGTGTGGTTGGCCCCACACATTTAAAAATAAGGTGGGTTGCAGGGGTTTCCCCCACAGGGTCCATGCCTCAAAAACACCACAGAAATATGGCGATATTTTTGTATTGCAATATTTTTGCTGGGATATTAACACAATATAAATTACTCTATTCCCTCGATGACGGCCACTTACAGAAAGACCAGCATGCAGTACTTGGGTTGCTATGAACTGTGCGCATCAACACAGCAGCCAACCGGCTTGCACTTTCCCTCTCTCACCACTAACCTAGCCCACCCCCCCTCTCATTCGGTTATGCCGCGGCACCTGGAGGACATGCAAATGGCAGCGGTCTCCATTATGTATCCAAGAAACAAAACATAACATATGTCGAAGTATGCACAATCTGGCCCACACCATTACGTCGGAACTGGTTGGTCTGGTTGAAGTCTTGGAAATGCAATAATATTGGATAAACAACTCAGATGTATTCCGAGACAGAACAAGAGTGAAGACAAAAAGAAAGACACATTTATTGTGGATTATTGTTTTCATTTTGATGAAAAGTTTTGCATTGGTATAGTGTGTGAGCCTGATCGTGGAATTGTTTTGGATGAGTGCAGTAGGATTTTTTGAATGTGCCATGAGTGAGAATGAGTGGTCACTTGCCCCTCTTTTTGTCTTTCATTTTGCGTGTAGTTTTTACCTGTATTTAATTGTGGTTCTCTAGATCAATTGATGATTAATTGTTCATGTAAAACATTTGTATCAATCTAAATAAATATTTGTGATACCTTTGTAATAATCAGGTTCTCTGGGGCCTCCTTTCAGAAACTTTTCAATTGTTGATTTTCCACTCCTGAGAATTGAGATCCCTGCTTTTTCAGTATAAAACAACAACAGCAAAAACACAGTTCCCTGACCAACATAACTCACCTGCAGGTTCTCTCATCACACAAAACATTTATGTGGTTTCCAATGTAACTAGAGCAGGGGTCTGTAATATTTGGCTGTCCAGACTACCAACAGGCCTTACCAGCATAGGCAGTGGTGAGGGATCATGGAAGTTGTAGTGCAAAACATCCGGGAAGCCACAGGACATTGCAGACCAAAGCATTAGTGCATTCAGTCTGTAGTCTTCCACCGAGGTATTTATTAAGCTTTCCAAGAGGACTGTGTCCCCTGCTTCAGGCTGACCGACCCTCCCTGTTGCTTCACCGGCCCCTCACCAACCCGTTTATTGGGCACACTGTAACCCTTGCTCTTACTGCGTTGTTTTACGTTTTTGAGGGGGTGGGTTTACCCAGGTCCATTCCGCCGCTGCAAAGCGCTCATACCGTATTTTGCGATGATCTGTAACACTTGTTTTGAATGTTTCGGTTTGTTAGGGGAGCATGTAACTGCACTCAGTTCCCATGCTGCAATGCACCAATCATTTTAAGGTCTGATTAATTAAAGAGCCAAGCCCCCAACAATTCCATGTGTTTAGCAATGAAACACTGGACTAGCCACAGACTGGTCTTGCAGCTCCCTGATCCGTTCATGCTCAGATGGGCGTGTTGCTAAAGTACTCAAATTAATAAAATACACATTTTTCTTTTGCAAACAAGAAATCTACCTAGGTCGACTCCTCTTTAAGGCTAATCAAGGGCTCTCGAGTTCGGTCTTCTGGAGCCAATGTCCTTGCGCAGGCGGGAATTTTAGCAGAGGGATTCAGGGGCAAAGCGTGTGTGGAAAACAAAGCAACGCAGGTTCGAATCCCCGTCCGGCACTTAGAGACCTGGTCTCTGACATTACACTCGTTGTAAATGATTAATTCATGTCGTCCGCTCTCCTGGGTTTGTTTTGCCCTGTTCAGTTTTCTCTCCCTTGGGCTATGCCCAGGTCTGTTTGTACTTGGGGCTTGACTTACACTGAGATATTGCAACTCAAATCACCAGTGTTTGGAATTTTAAATTGCGTCCATGTTTAATCTTCCTGTGTTCTCTCGAATATGATGTGGTGAGTCACATTAAAACTATACTTAAGCCAGTGCTTTAAATGGGCCGGTCCTACCCGGCCCTCAGTACCTGCACGTCTTATTTTTGAGCATTTGAGTGCCTGCACTTCTCAACGCCTGAAATAGGGCACCGGTCCTCAACTACGTTGCGAGGTGAAAATCAAAGCTTTTCATTTCACTTTATGGCAATGAAGGACTACGCTTCTGCAGCCTTTGCTGGGGAAAGCAGTGCCCTTCCCTCCTCCTCTCTCCATCATCCATACTGCCCATAATGTCTCCTTCAGGGCCCACCCTGCAGAACAAAAGGAAAGACAAGCATGCATCCACTGTGCTCTCAGCACACCAGCTGCGGAACAATGCTTCGCTAAGTGGGCTTCATCTCTTACCATTGGTTCCCTTTGATGGAGCTGGGATTGAGTGGGAAAGCCTGGGAAACTATTTTTTTAAGACGTTTCTTTGTTATTAGCAGTACCTATTCTAATATGTAAATGTTTAAGTAATTAGAGCTGTGGTGGAAAGTTTTCGACTGAAAACTCACGCAAAGCTCCAGTTGCCTACGGAATTTCTTCCTGGACAATGAAAGCGAGCAATAATAAAATGCCCCTTTTAAAGCTCGCTTTAGGGCTATGATATCTGCTAGTCTGATAGGCAAAAAGAAAGTCGCATTTAATATAGATATTCAAACTTCCTTAACTGCAAGGATCTCAGATACACTGCTTTACCAAAGTGTGTGATCCTTGGCACATAATTTAATCTCACTGGGCATTGCCTGCAATGAATAGGGTGTGCCTAAAAGGGGCCTGTGCCCAGGGTGCTGCGCCGAAACGACGGGAGCCGAAAGCGATGTGCCGGATTGTTCAGTTCCGCAGCTTGGTGAGTGCCTGCACTTCTTTTTTTCCATTTAAAGTGCGGACTAAAACAAAAAGTTACAATGCAAAATATATATAAATATACATTTAGAGACAGTGAATCAAAATAGTCCTTTTCCTAGTCAGAGGTTTGGGGCATTCAAGTACTGGACCCCTGGGCTGATGAAACATGTTTGCAAATATGGCTACCAGCTTTCAGGGCTGCATACCGATGGTGCCATCGTCATTAGGGCAGAGCTCGTAGACCCATCAAACTCGAGTTATGTTTTAAGGACATTTGCAAAGAAAATGTATGATAACAAGTTACATTCAATGAATTTCAAGCGAGATTAATTGTATATTGTTTGAGCCATTCTGAAAACCCGACAGGATTTTGCGATTCTTTGGGCCGACAAGTGCATCCCATTTCCGGCCAAAAATGTTTCCGAGCCTGATTAAAGTTGTATGGTTTTCCATATGGCTATTTGTGGGGTTTTTCAACTTGATTTTGTCGTTATCATTTGGCTGGCATGGCATGGCATTCCCTTTGGCATTGGTTTCAACATGAAGGCCTAGCAGCTAAATTACATGTTCGGCGAGCGACAATTTGCCAAATCGCAATGGAGCGCGGCATCCGCCTTTCAGTCCTTCATTGACACTCAGGTCAGCAAATAGAAGTAATGCGCCGCCTTTCATCATTGCACCGCAGCAAACACGACTCCCACTAATGACGCTTTGAAGTACACAATGACAAAGGACTGCTGGGGAAAGCCAGGTGCGCGCTCGCTGAAAGCCGCACGAGAGGAAAACCGTGACATGAAAAGAGGCATGACCCTTAATGAGAGCTGGCTCGTTGTAAGTATAGTGCGCGGTCGTCCATTCGTATTTTCTCACAATTCGTGTCCCCTTTCTATTACTGAAGGGACGTTAGGCAGTGGTCGAAGTGGGGGAAAAATAGTAGTGGAGCTATGGATTTTCTAGAAAAATTGGTGTTGTTTCCAGTGGCGGCTGGTGAATTTTATAAATGGGCAGGACTGCGAATAAACAAGTGCCATAAATACGTGGTAGCAAACCAGCATAGCGAGCGAGCCTTAAATAAATGCAGGGGGATTCCCCATGAGCATTTTAAAAAAAATAGTGGGTTAACAGTGCATTTTACAGCACATTAAGAAAACAAATAAATAAATGAAATAAGCAGCAGCTGAAATCCCATACCTTAATTGTACACGCTAATTACTTTCACCTCTGCACGTCCCCGATAAAGTAAGACGTTCTAGATAAAAGAGGGTGCACAATAGATTCCAATTGGGGGCAGCCCTTAAGTAATGGGCTGCCCAGATGCAATCAGGACCATGCAGTGGTGTCTTCCGCTTGCACGTTGATGAGACTCACAACAGCACATTGCGACATGCATCCATTTTCAATGTGTTTTTTCATTATTTAGGACAAGTACTCCGTTTTGTAGACCGCTGTCCTTGTAAAACGGGTTGTGTGAGAGTGCTACAGGGGTGCAACTAGACTAAAATTTCGGGGCAGGGCTAACTCTTCAAATTTTAGGCGAGTGGCTAACTTCAGAGACTGTGGCTGATGGATGGGCAAAGCTACGCGTGTGAGGGCATCCAACGTCTTGTGTGAGGGCATCCAACGTCTTTACACATTCTAATGAGACTCTTGAGGTGCAGCTTTAATGTTACAAGAAGTTGACTCCCTTCTTCCCGTCAGAAACCACACACTTAAGAATTTCTATGAGAATGTGTCTCCTGTCCCCCTACCCTTCCAATTGCGCCCCTAAAGGCAAGTACTAACACCCCATCACAAATTAAATTGCCTAAAAATGCATGCACGCAAATTCAGTTGCTAAAAATGAAACACTTGACATTTTGGCTTAATGCACAAAAAACCCAGACTCGTTTAAAAGTGGAAAAGGTCGCTTTAATGTGACAGGCCAAAGCTTACAATCAAACGCTTAACTGGCTCCATGGCCTAACAAACTAAAGGAATATTTTAACCACCACTTAAATAAATTAAACATTTTCATTTTTCCCCCAACAATTAAATAATTAAATAACCCAATTCCTCCCTAATGATCCCTTGGATCCTACCGTCTCCTTGCCCCTTTTCCAGGCGTCCCGCTTTCTCCCAGGGGCCATGCCCCTCCAGGCTCAATACCTGTTCCCCCGGGGTGACCTGCTTGTGCAAACAGCACCACCCCATCCTTTCCCGTGTCATTCCCCCATTGTGCTTCCCTCCCCCCACATCAAAAGGGGCCATGCCCCCGGCGCCCCTACCCACTTCAAACACCCTTCAAACTCCCCTCTACACCAAACTCCCCCTTCCTATGACCTGCAGCCAGCCTGACCTGCCACATCAGCAACATATATTACACACGCTTTCACAATGCCCTGACCTGTCACACAAAAACTACCAACCCTACCCGCCTAACAGACCCCAAAACTCCTGAACCCGCCATGTCATCTAAAAAGCCCCCCTGCATAATCCCATGACCAATGGACCCCCCCATATTACACAACCAGACACTGTCCTAACGAAAGTGAAAAGGGGTGGGAGGGCGGGACAATCATCAAGTCCTAACTGTCGCCTGCCTCCCGAACCTTCCCTGAGCCCTTAAATACCCCCCCATGCGGCGCTCTGCCCCACGGCCACTCGCTGGCCATGTGCATCGCCAAAAACTCCCCGGGGGGAAACGCTTCGCGTTCCCCCCGGGGGCCCCCTTTTGGCTTAATGCACAAAAAACCCAGACTCGTTTAAAAGTGGAAAAGGTCGCTTTAATGTGACAGGCCAAAGCTTACAATCAAACGCTTAACTGGCTCCATGGCCTAACAAACTAAAGGAATATTTTAACCACCACTTAAATAAATTAAACATTTTCATTTTTCCCCCAACAATTAAATAATTAAATAACCCAATTCCTCCCTAATGATCCCTTGGATCCTACCGTCTCCTTGCCCCTTTTCCAGGCGTCCCGCTTTCTCCCAGGGGCCATGCCCCTCCAGGCTCAATACCTGTTCCCCCGGGGTGACCTGCTTGTGCAAACAGCGCCACCCCATCCTTTCCCGTGTCATTCCCCCATTGTGCTTCCCTCCCCCCACATCAAAAGGGGCCATGCCCCCGGCACCAGAAAAACCCTCCCCCGAGGAGTTCTTTCTGCCCCACCCCCCCCAAACTTTTCTACCTCAAACTCTTTTACCCAGTCTCCCAGCCCAGAAACTCAGAAGAGCCAACCGTATCCCTCGTCAGATCATTTTCCCCAGCAAAACTAATCCCCCCCCATCTGAAGGCCCATAGCTTTCCCTCACCCCAGCCAACCTAGGAAGCAACTAATCCCCGCCCAGCCTCCCAAACCCGTACATCTTACCCCAACATCTTATAGTTGCACCCCGGTTGCCCGCCAACAACCCTTTTCTCAGCTTCTTTCCCCGCCCACTTAACCCTAGAATGTCCCAAACCAGATTTTTGACATCTGACCGGACCTCTTAGCAGCATCTGAAAAAGAAATTACAAAATTACTTACAAATCAACAACATCCTAATAAATGCAACACTCTTGCTACCTACTGAAAGAATACTATAAAGACATTCCGTTTGCCCCGGACCCTGACATACCCTTTGTATCTCCCTTACTCCCAGCGTCCCAACTTTTTCACCTACTCCTCATAATAGCCCAGCCTGCTACTTTCAGATGCTGCACCCCTCCTGAATGAATGAGTTCCAACCTCCTAACCTTTTACCACACCACTAGTAACACCTCCTCAGTACCCTATCCTCTCTGGCCATCTCCTTAACCTTCTCCGCACACACCTCAGGTCTTCTCCTACCGTCCCCCAATATTTCGCCCCTTTCCCTAACCTTTATACCATACACCTAAACCCACTTAGACCCCCTCTTTCCTCTAAACTATTACCCCCTTGCTCCCCCCTTTGCCCCCCCACCTTCCATCACCTTATTAGTATTGGCCCTGCGTTGCCCCCCCCTGCACCAGGGGCCCACGTGCACCCCCGTCCATGCAGGCTTTTTGCTTTATTGCTCCTCCCGCCCCTGCACCAGGGGCCAAACCTGCACCCCCCGTCCATGCAGTCCCTTCCTTATCACTCATTTCCAAGATCCTCGCGTCCATTAGCACCTGTTTCCCCCTGCACCAGGGGCCCTAGTGCACCCCCGTCCATGCAGGCCCCCTTTTCTTCCTTACTCCTCTCCACCGCTGCACCAGGGGCCAACCTGTGCCCCCGTCCATGCAGTCCATTCCACATAAATTCCTCTTCCAGCACCTCGCTTCGTTGCTCCACATCTTTCCCCCAGCTGCACCAGGGGCCCTAGTGCACCCCCGTCCATGCAGACCCAGCTCATCACTCCCCCTAGCTGCACCAGAGGTGCTCCCGCACCTCCGTCCATGCAGCCTGAAGCTTACTCACCTTGTCGTGCGGCAAGCGTGAGAGCTTCGCCACTGTTGTCCATGCCCTCTAAACGACGGCCACCGCCCCTTAACAATTTCACAGTTACATCCCCCCTGCGGCCCCCCTCTACCTGCGCTTCTTCCTCCTCACCCTTCTCCTACCCCCTTTAAGTCACCCCCAAAAACCTTTCAACAAACCTGTGCCCCCCCCCTCCTTTTACGTTAACTGAGCCCGAACTACCAGCCCGCCACAATTTACCTGTCCTGCGGTCCTTCCCCCCCACCTCCTTGCCCCTCTCCTCGCCCTGCCCCACTGTCCCCTGCCTGAAAACAATCTGTAACTGGATGCCGACCCGCACACTTGCTGCACTCGTGTTTAAATTTGCACATCCACCTCGTGGAGCCTTCTTTATTGAACGCCCAACATGCTGTCGAAGGCTGTCCTCCGCCCCCTCCCCCCGCCATCCCATGGGCGGGGCGACCAAGAAAGGGCCGGTAAGGCACAGGCAGCCCACTTGCTGTGTGCAATGTCGGGGCAGGCCTCGTTGGAGCCATCCACTGCAGCCAAAGATCCATATCTATCTCCCCCCAGACCGCCTGATTGTCCTCTGCCATTCTCGCTCTAAATTCCTCATCATACCTTACCCAGGCAAAGCCCCCAAAACTCGTAAAAGCCTTCCTTATTACATCCATATATTTAAGCAGGGCCACGCAACGCTCCGGGAATTTTTCGCAATACACACTGGCATAAATGATAAACGCCGACGTCCAGTTCTCAATGGTCACCGGGACCCTCGGGCGAGAAGCCAGTTCCCTCTCTTCCTCCTTGGACCCTTCCTTCGCTCTCACCTCCCTATGTAGCAATTTGAAAACATCCACAAATTCCCCTGCCTGGATCTTCTCCCTGGTCGCCGCCATCAAGTGTGCCCCCAATGGTTTTGTTATCCCCATGTATGGCAATTTCTTCCCCTTTTCTTTTACTTCCACCTCTTTATCTTTACCCGCCTGTACTTCGAGCCCCAATGGCTCCACCTCTTTGTCCGTTTGGACCTCCACTGAGCAAATGTTCTTTTCAACCCCTTCGGCTCCAATGGCCTGCACCCCCACCTCCTTCATCACACCTTGAAAACCACCCCGTTCATCCCCCAACCGCCTATTTGTAACCCCTCTCTGCCATGCAGATGACCACTCCCTTTCCCGCTCACCTCTTTCCACGCCCGCCACCTGCGGCCTGGCATCCACACCGGTGCTACTCCTCTCCATTCTTAGAGGGCTCCTGCTGCGGGGACAAAACATGTCAGCACAATCACCCAGCCAATAGTTCCCTTGACTCCTTCCACCCCGCCTGCCCTGCACTTCCCTTTCCCTATCCCACCTTGCACTTCTTCTTTCATTCCCCCTTTCCCTTTCCGCCCTGTAATCTTCAACTTCCCATTGCCCCCCGTATTCCTCCCAACCAACTTCATCACCCCTTAAATACCATTGATGATGCAAGCTCCTGCCCGAGATGCTTTGCTGCTCTTCTCGCGAGTCCGGGGCGTACGCCCCGCCACTCCCCTGAAGTCTTCTCGGCGGGGTTGTGGGGACCTCTGCCTGGTCCTCTTCTCTTGGGCGAGGCGTTCCGACCTCCACCCTGACATCCTCGTTGCTGGGGGCCGTGCTGCACCCTCCAGGCTCTCTTTGCGTTGACCGAGGAGGGGCCGTAACAAAACCCTCACCCTCCATCTGTACCGCGGGGGCTGCGCAGCGCCCTCCACCCCCCCTCCTACCCGGGGGGGCCATTCCACGCCCCGCCCTCCCCTCCTCACTTGATGGGGACCTCTCCCTCCTTCTCCCACCTGCGCTCTTCTGCAGGTATACACCCCCTCTTCCCCTCCGCCCCGACCCACCCACCTGCGCCCCACCCCTGCCCCCACTGGTGTTCCCTTGGTCCCTAACTTCACGCGCGTTCCCCTCTTCCCTAGAGCTATCATACCCTTCCTCCCTCCCTGGCTGCCCACCCGACCTGCTCAAACCCCCATCCGCCCTCTTGTCTATTTCCCTCCTCATCTTCCTACCCCTGGATTCCCAACTCTCCCCTCTCCCTGCCGTAGGGGTGCAGGCCACCACCGCCGCCAGGGCCCCGTCCGCCGCCGCTCTGCGCTGCGGCCGCCCCCCCCCACACTCCTCCTCACCCGTAACTACCCCCACCGCCCCTTCCAATTGGGCTTTAGTCGCCCTGCTAATTATTTCCAGGGCCTTCTTCAAGGCCCCCGCATCCACCCGCCCCTTCTTGCTTGCCCTCCGGCCTGCCATTGTGCACACTGCACCGCGTGTGCCCAGAAATATACCCCCTAACTTGCCCTAATTTACCCTATGCCCCCCGAGCCGGGACCTACCCGTGGGCTAGCCCCCCCTTTGTTCCTGAGAAACCTCACAACCCTAACACTAAATTAACCGCCCCCCAGAACCACAAAACACACCTAGTGTGATGCCCTGTAAAATAACCTTCCTAATACTGCCACTTACTAAAAGGAAAAATTGTTCT
Organism: Ambystoma mexicanum; assembly: GCF_040938575.1. NCBI lineage: Eukaryota > Metazoa > Chordata > Amphibia > Caudata > Ambystomatidae > Ambystoma > Ambystoma mexicanum. The sequence goes on from NC_090939.1 coordinate 830,602,552, forward strand.
TTTTTTTTTTTTTTTTTTTTGAAACTATCTGCTTCCTTTCTGCCCAAAATGCAAAATACAAATTTAATCTAACTATATATATTTTTTTTTTTTTTTTTTTTTATAACCTAAAACTAAAATTTCCTCTTCAACCCCCCCCCTTCTTTACCCTGGTCACGAAACCCACGAGGGAGCCCTCCCAACCACTGTAGCCAAGCACTACTTAGTGCTCGCTAACCGGCAAAGAACACTGCCCCCTGGCGGTGACACACCCACACCGCACTCCCTCTACACGCGAGGGACACGGCCCCTTTAAAAGCGCTGGCCAACCCTTTCTGTACGAGCGCTGCTACGCGCCCCGTACCCAGAGCCAACGCTCGTCAAAAGGCGACGAAAGTTCCCCCGCGGAGCCGCGGAAAAGCCGCTGGATCTCCGCTCCCCCCCCCCCCAGGCCCCAACGCACAGCGGGCCCGAGCACGGATGATCACTTCCCACCAAAACACCGCGGAGCCCCCCACGCCCCCCGCTCACGGGATATCCTCGGAGTGAACAGGAACCCGAAGACACGGTAAAACGCGAGGGGTGTCTTATGTACGGCACCCCTCCTATCCGACGAAATTATTATTATTTTTTTTTTTTTTTTTTTTTAATTAAGGCCTACCCGCCCTCCTCTTATATTATTCCCCTGCCTCACCTGCACTACAATCGTCCCCTAGACCCCAGGAACCTCAGGGAAGGCTCGGGAGCGGGCAACAGGACTTGACAATCATCAAGTCCTAACTGTCGCCTGCCTCCCGAACCTTCCCTGAGCCCTTAAATACCCCCCCATGCGGCGCTCTGCCCCACGGCCACTCGCTGGCCATGTGCATCGCCAAAAACTCCCCGGGGGGAAACGCTTCGCGTTCCCCCCGGGGCCCCCCTTAGCATTGCCGGGCCTTGGTTAACTGTGCAGGCACAGGCAAGGTTTGTTTTCTGTGTCCTGCTGCCATGGCTAGGTCGTTGCATCACTGGCTACACATAGCATAGTGCCTGAGTACATGGTGGCCAAGGCACCTGGAACATGCAAAAAGGAGGGCCCGAGGAATTTGGTCATTGTTTTCCAAATGTGCATCTTACACTTTCATCGGAAAAAAAAGTTATTTCCAAACTCAAAAAGGCTGCTTAAATTACATGCCCTAGTTTTCTTTTAAATGTTTTTCTTTTTTGTTGGACTACCACACAAATACCCCGTAATTTTTGTGCCCCTTCCTTTGTGTTTTATCAGAGCAGGTGATATTTATAAAGATTTTATGCTTGTCAAACTACTTAATCACAAATAAATGCTTCTGTTGTGCTGACAGCAGTTATTAGGAAATTAAACTGTGGGTTCATGGGTGCCAACTTTTGATTTTCACTACAGGGGCAGAAATACCCCCACATTTGCCGTGAATATAAGCAAGCGACCAGCCCAATCCATGCCCTGGCCAAACACATTTTATAGCATACAAGAGCATATAAGAGGGGGGGGGGCAAACCCTCTTGTAACCCTGAGACCCACTTCTATCTCAGCCACTTCCCTGCTATCCCCCTGGTATGAGGGGATTAAAGGGAATCCCATTGAAAGCATTTTCACTGACGACATTTGACGTGCAGCAGAATGAGCTTTTACAGTGAAATCGCCATCCTGTCCTTCAGAATCTTTCCTTAGTAGCACCGTAATAACTCACCTCCACAGTCACACCAAAGTGACCAAACACACTTGTGGGGCCCAGGGCCAGGGGTTCTGCTGCTCTGAGGGGCAGTGTTCTCTTGTGTTATCGGAGTGGAATGAGAGCTGGCCTGGTGCAGTCCAGACTGAGAGCGCTCTGTCCGGGTGCTCTTTTGCACTCAGCTGCTAGCTGTCCGTTGCTTCTGGCAATAGGGGGCTGCAGTCGATGTTGGTGCATATTGGAATCACTGTGTTTTGCAAACCCTCGAACTGGGAGTGCTCTCTCTACATTTTAACACCAACCATTGCTGCCTGCCATCTATCTGCATATTGGACTGGGGGAGCTCCAGCATCGATATATCGGACTGGGAGAGCTCTCAGATTGGACTGGGGAAGTGTCAGAAAGCTCAGAGCTGCCATTCGGACAGAGTGCTATCTTCCCACATCTCTGATTGGCAGGGCTCTATCTAAGGCGCACTGAAGATTGTGAGACACGGCGTGTGGTGCCTAAGAAATCAGCCTAAAGAAATACATTTCTGACTGTGCATACTGGGGGGATGGGGAGCACCACTGCACTAAATCTCGAGCAGAAAGAGTTCTTAAGCCAGGCAAGGCGCGCAGAGAGTGGAGAGAGCTCCATCGTGGTACCCTCAGTCTGCAATCTAGAACGATAGCGCTGCACCAATCCAAGGACCTTGGATTGGTGCAGCGCTATCGTTCTACATTGCAGACTGGGTGAGCTCAATCATGCTACGTGCTTGACTGGTAGTAGAGGCTACTGACGACACTGCAGGCATATCAAGGGGTGACACTGTGATGGTCACTGCCCTGACCTCCCGCTCGCTACCTGCAAAATAAATACGATTGATCGGGAGAGAGGGACGGTTCCTGTGGGAAGGTTGAAGTGGAGAGGTACATCAGCTGTTGCTTTAATGCAGGTATCTAATAAATAAACCAATGGGAAGGTTGAAGTGGAGAGGGAAGTCAGCTGTTGCTATAATGCAGGTACCTAATAAATTAACCTGTGGAAAGGTTGAAGTCGAGAGGGAATTCAGCTGTTGCTATAATGCAGGTATCTAAAAAATAAACCAGTGGGAAGTTTGAAGTGGAAAGGCAAGTCAGCTATTGCTATAATACAGATTTCTAATAAATAAACCAGTGGGAAGGTTGAAGTGGAAAGGGAAGTCAGCTGTTGCTATAATACAGGTATCTAATAAATAAACCAGTGGGAAGGTTGAAGTGGAGAGGGAAGTCAGCTGTTGCTATAATGCAGGTATCTAATAAATAAACCTGTGGGAAGGTTAAAGTGGAGAGGGAAGTCAGCCTTTGCTATAACACAGGCTTCTAATAAATAAACCGGTGGGAAGGTTGAAGTGGAGAAGGAAGTCAGCTGTTGCCATAATGCATGTATCTAATAAATAAACCTGTAGGAAGGTTGAAGTGGAGAGGGAAGTCAGCTGTTGCTGTAATGCAGGTACCTAATAAATAAACCAGCGGGAAGCTTGAAGTTGAGAGGGATGTTGGCTATCGCTATAATCCAGGGATCTAAAAAATGAACCAGTGGGAAGGTTGAAGTGGAGAGGGAAGTCAGCTGTTGCCATAATGCATGTATTTAATAAATACACATGTGGGAAGGTTAAAGTGGAGAGAGAAGTCAGCTATTGCTATAATGCAGGTATCTAATAAGTAAACCAGTGGGAAGGTTGAAGTGGAGAGGGACATCAGGTGTTGCTATAATGCAAGTATCTAATATATAAAACAGTTGGAATGTTGAAGTGCAGAGGAACATCAGCTGTTGCTACAATGCAGGCATTTAATAAATAAAACAGTTGGAACGTTGAAGTGGAGAGGGACATCAGCTGTTGCTATAATCGAGGTATCTAATAAATAAACCATTGGGAAGGTTGAAGTGGAGAAGGAGGTCAGCTGTTGTCATAATGCATGTATCTAATAAATACACCTGTGGGAAGGTTGAAGTGGAGAGGGATGTTGGCTATTGCTATAATCCAGGTATCTAATAAATAAACCAGTTTGAAGGTTGAAGTGGAGAGGTACATCAGCTGTTGCTATAATGCAGGTATCTAATAAATATACCAGTGGGAAGGTTGAAGCGGAGAGGGAAGTCAGCTGTTGCTATAATGCGGTACCTAATAAATAAACCTGTAGAAAGGTTGAAGTGGAGAGGGAGGTCAGCTGTTGCTATAATGCAGGTATCTACTAAGTAAACCAGTTGGAAGGTTGAAGTGGAGAGGGACATCAGCTGTTGCTATAATAGAGGTTTCTAAAAAAAAACAGTGGGAAGGTTAAAGTGGAGAGGGAAGTCAGCTCTTGCTATAATGCAGGTACCTAATATATAAACCTGTGGGAAGGTTGACGTGGAGAGGGAAGTCAGCTGTTGCTGTCATGCAGGTACCTAATAAATAAACCTGTTGGAAGGTTGAAGTGGAAAGGGACATCACCTGTTGCTATGATGCAGGTATCTAATAAATATACCAGTGGGAAGGTTGAAGCGGAGAGGGAAGTCAGCTGTTGCTATAATGCGGTACCTAATAAATAAACCTGTAGAAAGGTTGAAGTGGAGAGGGAGGTCAGCTGTTGCTATAATGCAGGTATCTACTAAGTAAACCAGTTGGAAGGTTGAAGTGGAGAGGGACATCAGCTGTTGCTATAATAGAGGTTTCTAAAAAAAAACAGTGGGAAGGTTAAAGTGGAGAGGGAAGTCAGCTGTTGCTATAATACAGGTATCTAATAAATAAACCAGTGGGAAGGTTGAAGTGGAGAGGGAAGTCAGCTGTTGCTATAATGCAGGTATCTAATAAATAAACCTGTGGGAAGGTTAAAGTGGAGAGGGAAGTCAGCCTTTGCTATAACACAGGCTTCTAATAAATAAACCGGTGGGAAGGTTGAAGTGGAGAAGGAAGTCAGCTGTTGCCATAATGCATGTATCTAATAAATAAACCTGTAGGAAGGTTGAAGTGGAGAGGGAAGTCAGCTGTTGCTGTAATGCAGGTACCTAATAAATAAACCAGCGGGAAGCTTGAAGTTGAGAGGGATGTTGGCTATCGCTATAATCCAGGGATCTAAAAAATGAACCAGTGGGAAGGTTGAAGTGGAGAGGGAAGTCAGCTGTTGCCATAATGCATGTATTTAATAAATACACATGTGGGAAGGTTAAAGTGGAGAGAGAAGTCAGCTATTGCTATAATGCAGGTATCTAATAAGTAAACCAGTGGGAAGGTTGAAGTGGAGAGGGACATCAGGTGTTGCTATAATGCAAGTATCTAATATATAAAACAGTTGGAATGTTGAAGTGCAGAGGAACATCAGCTGTTGCTATAATGCAGGCATTTAATAAATAAAACAGTTGGAACGTTGAAGTGGAGAGGGACATCAGCTGTTGCTATAATCGAGGTATCTAATAAATAAACCATTGGGAAGGTTGAAGTGGAGAAGGAGGTCAGCTGTTGTCATAATGCATGTATCTAATAAATACACCTGTGGGAAGGTTGAAGTGGAGAGGGATGTTGGCTATTGCTATAATCCAGGTATCTAATAAATAAACCAGTTTGAAGGTTGAAGTGGAGAGGTACATCAGCTGTTGCTATAATGCAGGTATCTAATAAATATACCAGTGGGAAGGTTGAAGCGGAGAGGGAAGTCAGCTGTTGCTATAATGCGGTACCTAATAAATAAACCTGTAGAAAGGTTGAAGTGGAGAGGGAGGTCAGCTGTTGCTATAATGCAGGTATCTACTAAGTAAACCAGTTGGAAGGTTGAAGTGGAGAGGGACATCAGCTGTTGCTATAATAGAGGTTTCTAAAAAAAAACAGTGGGAAGGTTAAAGTGGAGAGGGAAGTCAGCTCTTGCTATAATGCAGGTACCTAATATATAAACCTGTGGGAAGGTTGACGTGGAGAGGGAAGTCAGCTGTTGCTGTCATGCAGGTACCTAATAAATAAACCTGTTGGAAGGTTGAAGTGGAAAGGGACATCACCTGTTGCTATGATGCAGGTATCTAATAAATAAACCAGTGGGAAGTTTGAAGTGGAGGGGAAGTCAGCAGTTGCTATAACACAGGCTTCTAGTAAATATACCAGTGGGAAGGTTGAAGTGGGGAAGGAAGTCAGCTGTTGCCATAATGCATGTATCTAATAAATACACTGGTGGGAAGGTTGAAGTGGAGAGGGAAGTCAACTATTGCTATAGTGCAGGTATGTAATAAATAAACCAGTTCGAAGGTTGAAGTGGAGAGGGACATCGGCTGTTGCTATAATGCAGGTATCTAATAAATAAACCAGTGGGAAGGTTGAAGGGGAGAGGGAAGTCAGCTGTTGCTATAATGCAGGTACCTAATAAATAAACCTGTGGGAAGGTTGAAGTGGAGAGGGAGGTCAGCTGTTGCTATAATGCAGGTACCTAATAAATAAACCAGTGGGAAGCTTGAGTCAGCGATAAAGTACATGGTTGCACAGTATTGTTACACTTTTAAGGCCCTTTCTACTCTAGCACATTCGGGCCCTGGAAACCCTCACTAGTCTCCACTTAAATGACTGCATAAATCTATGACTGAACCAGGTGATATCGTCAACATATTTTGTAGCACCTTTGCCTTGAATGTACATTTGCAAAACTCAAAAAGTCATAATTTAGTCTAATGCAGCTTTGCATTCTGATCAATGTAGGCTTCTGTTCAAGATGGGGAAAACAAAGCTACAATTATCATCTTTTTGCTTAAAATTTCTACAGGGATCTTTTTGCTTGTTGGGGTGGTTTATTATGATTTGTGTATAGATTATTTTTGAAAGACAAAAACACATCTTTCTACCAACTAGAGCCTGCAAGATATACGTGGTCAACATTGTACGTTACAGACTGGGCCCAAATCCCTGCATCACCACTTAACTGAAATGTGTGATCGTCGGCACATCATTGTATCTCAGTGTGACTCATCCGTGCAAAGCAGAAGTCCTGAGAAAATGTTCTGTCCACATTGTACTCTAGAAAAAAAAAATATCCCATTCATTCTATTGCTCCATAATTAATAACAATGGCCATTCATAGTGCACTGGAGACCACACAAATGGCATCCTTGCATAGTGTAAATAAACATAACACAACATAACACATATGTACATCACAAATTTGGTTTGCATTTTGGTTTACTCATGACAATTTCTTGTTATGTTGCTTTCCATGATGCCATCAAGTATCAGAGGCTCCTGCCACTTCCTGTAACACAATTTTCTGTGATTGCTCACTGATGTCAATACATATGGACATTAGGGCCTCCTGCATGTTGTTTTTCACACCGGCCTTCACACATCATAGAACCTGCCCTGGATATTGACAAAGGGCATTGTTTCGTATGTTTGTATTTTGCCACACGTGTATTTTTTTCGGAACTAGGTTTCCCGTTTTAGATTACTGCTTCAATTTAATCACTGTTTGTATTCTGCCACACTTGCATTCTGCCTGACAAGGGCTCCTAATTTAGATTGCTACTTAAATCTCACCAATTTTATATTTTGCAACTCCTGCGTTTTCACAGAATATTCCATAGGTAGGCGTGCTACTGTGAATCTCCCTACTGCTTATTTTTCAGACACTCATGGCTATACCTTCAGAATACATTTCAGCCCCATGAGGGGTCATTCCAGCTGTTCACATAGCTGCACACGTTTGACATGCACACTATTTACTTACACCCTATCCTAAACATACATCACCATTGGCCCGAGCGCCACCACCCATAGAGTCCCATGCAGAATTCCGTCCAGCTGTTCACATAACTTAACTCTCTCGACAATTTCACACAACACCCGTTCCCACACCTGATAGTATGGGCTGCTGTTAGGGACCTAACCAATTTCCTACCTACCTTTGATCAGGCTACAAATGCACACACACATTTTACCACCCCTCCCGCTACTTCTCAGCTCAGACTACTGTCTTACAGAGGGTGTTCATCCTCACAGCACTTTGAGGCATTATCAATGGCAGTAGGCACTATACAAATTCCAAATAACAAAACATAAAATAACAACATTGCCTACATCCTATCCAGGGGCAGTGTCTCACTGACATCTGTTGCCGGCTCTCTCAGCAGACATGTGTTGGCTACTCCTTTTGAGAGACTGTTCCCTCAATAGCCTGTCCATTGAGAACATTGTATAAACCATGATATTACTACTCCAAAAAGTATGCATGTTAACAAACACATGTTTTTCAAGTACACTGGAAAAACACAGTTGCGCTATTCATGACTTAAGCTGCAACCTATGTGCCCCGGATAACCGGGGGACTAGGATCTCTCCACAAATGCTGACATTGCACTTTTATAGGTGACTAGCTATCGGCATAGAGGGAACACTTCCCAGCTATATCACCAGTCTTGTCAGTAAGCTCACAATAATATCTTCTAATTGCAGTAACGTGGACCTCTCCAGAATTCATTTGAGATCATTAGAAAGCAATTTGCCTGGCTATTCGCTCGGCAAAAGCAGCTTATTTTATCATCAGCGAGGGCGCAGAATACAGTGCTGGTGAGGTTTGCTTTGCATTCAGATCCTAGGGACTGGAGCTGAAGTTTATCCTCACAGTGAACTTACTTATCAAACTGGCCCAGCTTGGTTAAGAAAGCTGTCCCACTTGAACCAAAAAAACTGTCCCACACCAGCATGCCAGGCCTGCTCTTCGGACATTGCTCTTTTGCTCTGCCGGCTTGTTCAAGACTGCTGCCGGGGCACTGGGATGGACAGGGCATGGACGCCTGCTTTTGCGTATGCTAACAGCTTTCCATAGAGATGCAATTGAAATAACTGATCCTACATCTGTGCTATTTGCACCTCGGGGCAAGTTGGATCAAGCCCTTTGTTATATTCAGAAACTCCTGGTAGCCTCAGGTTGCATGGACCGAGCGGGATTCCTTGTACGGCTGCTTATTCAGGATAACAGCAAGTAAAAGTACATCATGAATACGCATAGTAACATCTCAGTGGCCAGTGGTCATTAATCTGGTTACATCTCTCTCCGGTCTCCCTCCAGCAACCTATGCTCCTTGAACCCTCCCTCCGTGACATAACAGGAGAACCATGAGGTCACCCGGCTGCTTCAGCAACCAGTGCCATATAGACCATGCCACCGCTGTTACTTGAAGCTGGCATATGATCCTTACAGTGGGAAACCAGTAAGTGGCCTTTTCCGTAGCAAACAGTGAGAACCATTTATTTATATATTTATTTTGGCATGTGTAAAGCGCACCGAACCCTGAGGCATCTGGGCGCTGATATTCTTAAAGGTTACATACATGTTAGCGCTGGTATTCTTAAAGGTTACATACATGTTATCAGTAGCAATTGGATTAGCATAAAGGTTAAAGATTTGCATACAAGTATGCACACATATTAGCAAGAGGAATCCAACAAGTAAACATACCAAACAATGCATATCTTTTTTAAACACATAAACCTCTGACTGATTTGGTGATTTTAGTGTTTAATTATTTTCAATAACTTTGAACTAAAGAAAGCAAATTGATGACGATTGTGCTATATCCTAAATGAATTGATCATCTGTTGCTTGTACTGATTTTGTATATACATGAAAAAACCAACATCTCAATATTTATGTCATTCTGATGTATTTAATACATTTTGTATAGGAGGTGGTGCAATCAGTCATCCATTAACATACTTTAGTTCACACCCATCAGATAGCTATGGTATGTATAAATGTCTTGAATTACTTAATGCAGCTTACCTATATGTCTCTCAATTTCTGGCGAGCGCAATACGGTTGTGTTTCCAATACCTTCCTATTATAAACATCTTTTAAATAATTATTTATTTTACATTCTTTAAAGAATTGATTGATACATTGCAATGTAATGTATGTACAATATTTATAGAGCACGGGCTAAGGCCCAAAGGCTTCCAGGCGCTAAGGAAGGACAACCTGGTGTGCTGCAGCGCCATAGAAAGCAGCTAAAAAAGATGTGTTGCCAGTGCTTTTCGAAACATGTGGTAGCCTGCAATCTCACTCAAAGAGGCAGGTAAAGCATTCCACAGGGTAGGGGCAAGTATCAAAAAGGAGCATCTCCTGATCCGGGCTGTCTGCTAGAGTGACATTTTAAATAACTTTTGCAACGCTGATCTAAGACACCTGGAAGGTTGATAACGCTCCAGTTTAGTTTGCAGATTGATTGTCCCAGTATTATAAAAAAAACAGGTGAGAAATACAAAGAATCTTAAACTCAACTCGAGTTTTAGCAGCCAGTGAAGCTGCCACGGCATGACTATAGAAGGAGTGAGTCTAGGAGCGTCTAAGGCAAGCTGCGCTGCAGAATTCTGAAGCACTTAAGCGCTGAATCTGATACACTGGTAGCCCTAGGCAGATACCATTACAATAATCTAACGATCTGATGATCAGTGAGGTAACTACCTTCACCCCGCAATCTGCTGGTAGAAGAGGAAGAATTTCTCTTAGCACTTTTAATTTTGCAAAGCTGGTGTTGCAAACTGTAATAGTCTGAGCCTCTGTAGGACCAGAAGGTAGAGTCCTCACACCCAAAGTGTTCACTGAAGTTCACTAGTACTCAGAACTCCTGATGTTTTTTCCTTCTGGGAGCCAAACACCAGGACCTCCGTTTTCTCACCGTTAAGCTTCTGCCAGTTAGTTGACATCCAGCTCCATATTGCTGATAAACAATCTCTCTATTTGTGTGGAGGTTCTGCTGTAGGTGAGTCAAGGCAGAACACTAACTGCACGTCGTCAGCGTATGTGTTGAAATTGACCCCAAAATCAGAAATGGACGCAGATAGAGATTAAAAAGAAGCAGTGACAAGGCAGATACCTGGGGCACGCCACAGGAAAGTGAAGAGGAAGTAGAGCGACAGGAATGGAAATAAACAGTTTGTGTACGGTCTGCAAGAAAGATTCAAACCATGCTAATGGAATACCAGAAATCCCTGCTTGATCAAGACGGCCCAGAAGAATGTCATGATCCACTGTATCAAAGGCCACATAGAGGTCAAGAAGGATCAACACCCTGACACCTCCACAGTCCTGAAGCATTGCTACATTGCTAGATCATCCAAAAGCGAGATCAGGACAGTCTCCGTACACATCAGAGGTCTGAAACCTGATTGGTATGGATGTAAACATTTTCCAGGAAACGGAAGAAATACAGTTACAATGTCTTCCATAAGTTTCATAAGAACCAGCAGTAAGTATATATGCAGGTAGTTACAAGCCAAAGATGGATCAAGCTAGGGCTTCTTCAAAAGCGGAGTGACCAGCGCATGTTTCAACGGGGTGGGAATCACTCCAGATAAAAAAAGAGCAGTGAAGAACCACAGTAAACACAGGAATAACCTTCTTTGGAAGACGCTGATCTAAGCTGACTCAACGTTTTGGAAATTATCATATCAGACATTCCCTGCTCTGTATTGGGGAAGTCGGATAAAAACATTTGAATGATTTGGGAATTTTGGATCTCAGACTCCCCTCCACTTAAAGGCCTGTTTTGGGGAAGCTAGATAGCAAAAATTTGAATGATTAGAGAATTATGGATTTCAGACACCCATCCACTTAAAGGCCTCTGTTGGGGAAGCTGGATAGCAAACATTGAGATGATTTGAGAATGTTGGATTTCAGACCCCCTCCACTCAAAGGCTTGTGTTGGGGAAGCTGGATAGCAAACATTGGAATGATTGAAGAATTTTGGATTTCTGACCCCCTCCACTTAAAGGCATGCTTTGGGGAAGTTGAATAGTAGAAATTGGGATTATTTGGGATTTTTAGATTTTAGACAGCTGTCAGATGGTAATTTTCAGCAGCTCTCCCCGATGGTAAATTTCAGTAGCTCTCTCCCTTCCTCATAGTGCATTCCACTTTATATAGCAGCGATGACACAATTATGTTTACTTTCTTGGGGAATACCCTGGAAGGGTTCTCGCAGATAGGATTGGACAGTTACCATTCTCTCTCCTCCCAAATCCAGTCCATCACTAAGGATTTGTTTAGGAGTCAGCACCAGACATATGGCAATTCCCCTTTGCTCTTATGTCACATTTTGGCACAAACTAGTTATGTGGCAAAACTTCATAATTTTACTAGCACCTGCCATATAATATATATTTTCCAAGTCAGCTAATCAGGGGGAATTTATTAAGACACCATCTGTGTCTGTACCATGTTTCTCAGCAGTTTGGCAATTTTATCCCCATTTTTATAAAAGGCATAAGAGTTAGGAACATGTCATCTATTACCAATATTCCTAATTTTTCCCTCGCCAGCACGCCAACTCTCATTTTTGGGACATGTTCAAATCAGCCAAGAACACGTTAGCTTACCCTTACAATTCCTTAAATTGCAGATGGAGGAATTTTATATCATCAAAATCACCTTGAAATTGTCTACAAAATAAAACATACATGTATACAGTGTGATTTGTAGTTTCTGAGGAAAAGCCACAATTGTGGCTGTCCATTTAAACTTAGTGAATCTTCATATGTGCAAATTTGAGGTTCCTTTCCTCCAGGCCGTTTGTCTCTCTAGGCCCACCTGTTTGATTAGTCTCTTTGAAGTTGAATTCAGAGATCAGTCTTGATTACAGCCTCTGTGTTGACACCTCTGGCCTATATATCTGACATGCACCAGCCAAAGCAGTTGGCCTGCTCAGAACTGCTTTTAGAGACAACCAATCTAGGGAAACCTGATTTTTGACACCCCCCCAGACCACATTTGATTACAGTTGTAAACAGTTGTGATGCCACACAGGCTTTCAGTAGGGGAGTTCTTCATGAATTTTGCCCAGATTCCCACCATGTGTCCTTGGATGCAATGGACTCACATATTGCATGTTCTAACATCAGCCTTGATTTCCTGACATACAGTGTTTTTTCAGGGCCCACTTTGGTTTTTTCCTGAACGTACATTGCTGTTTCTTTCAGTCATTAATACAATACACTTTTAATTATCTGTTGTTCATTTTCATGCTGAAATGTGAGTCTGAATTGTCATAGTGGCCCACCTTTTGATGGGTGGCAGTTTCAGTGAAAATAATGCATTATTTCTCAGCCAGTACTTTGATGTGCTTTTCCAATCAGAACTTGGATTACATTTTTGTTTTATCCTTCTCTGGATTTCCCTTGCAGAAAGAGCACCCACATAGTCTGCCTAACTAGTCCTACAGGAACCTTTCATGACAACCAAGCGGGACGTTCTTTCAAATGCTTGCTGTTATTTTGCATGTGAAGCATAATCTGCCTTCCTTTTTGTCAGCACACACAACATGTCTTTTCCCTGACATCTTTATGTTGGCAGGGGGACATTTTTCTCATGTCTTGCTGTAACTTGCAAATACATGCAAAGCCGTTTGTGTGTCAGTGTTTAAAAATCATGTCTTTCATGTGAAAGGGACCTTTGAATTTCTTCTTTGGTAATGACAGGTCGGCCTTTTTCACGTGGCCCTTCTGTTCTGTAGGATTAGGGCCTTCGATTACAGCCACACCAGTGTCATCCACTGTTTCACCTTTTAAAATCTTTTTATGTGTCCCCGGCACTGCTTTACGCATAGATGAGAGGCATGCATTGCATGCTGGGAGAGGTGTGTTCTTTTACGGAGGAGACCTCATTAATCCCCACACTTTTCATTGTTTTACCTCTCTGTGATCCTCCATTGCCTTCTTTGTTTTTCTTTCGGTTTTGGTGCTGTAATGCTGTCTGCAAAGAATTACCCACTTGCACCAAATCATCCTATACTTGAATTAGGGAGCTCACACAGGCACCCACCAAAATATGGATGCACAACTCTGAGCAGATAAAAATTAGAACAAACCATCAAAAGTGGAGGGACAGAAAGTCAACTGAAAACCTCCCGAGTACGAGAAAACTCATATGAAATTGTAGAAGACCTGTCATCTAGCCCCTTCTGGAACCAATGGTGGAAATGGTTCAAAAGAAGAACATGACATACTTAGGACAAATGACTGGAAATATATGGAAACAGCACTTCTCAGAGCTCTGTAAAGGGGGAGAAGAAAGGGACTCATGCCAACCAAGGAGACTTTGCCAAACGATTATACAGAAAATATATTATTATATACAGCTTTCAAAACCCTGTTGCTTTACCATTAACACTGGCTAAGACAAAATGACACCTGATACACCTTAAATCAGGCAGAGTAGGGAATCAGACACAATGATCAATGAAAGTATTGAGTACAGCACCACCAAATTACTTGCAGAAATACTAAAGTTGTTTAATGTAACACTCGTTTCAGCACATTTTCCCAAAATACAGGAAACGAGGCGATCACTGATTTATACAAAAAGAGTGACAAACTACAGCCATATAGCTACAGGGGTCATCTCTGTAAGGGGTGACCTAGGAAAATAGTTTTGAAACGTCCTGAAAATGAGAACCCAGAAGCTATTCAGAGGCAGGGAAACCCTACACAGGAGTCAAACAGTAGTTAGTGCAGGTACAGGACAACATGCCCTATGGACACTAATAGATACATATGTGCAGGTGGCCAGAGAGGAAACATATTGGCATACTTTGACTTTCAGAAAGTTTTTAACACAATATGGAGACAGGAATCGTCTTCAAAATGTTGAGAAAGCGATATGGGCGGTATAGTACCCACTATTGTTTTTTTCTCTATTCCCGACCTCCCACCCCTTATGTGCATCCCCACCAGTCGGGAAAAAGACTGTCGATGAAAGGACATTGTACCGGCAGAAAAACATAACATGTCTGGAGTATGTTATGTCATGTTATTCCGTATTTACACTGTGCCCATCACCACCGTAGTGGACATACTGTGCCTAACCTTTTCCGAGAAGCAGCATATTGTGACCCTTCCAGGGTGTCGTCAGACCGTGGTCTGTGGATGTAAAGGAAGGGTTGGGGGTATAGGAGGTGATAGGAAAGGGGGATTAGTTAACAACTTAGTGGGGGGAAAACACATGAGGTTACGAGGAGGGATCATGGTTTTGTTAGCTGGGATTCGTGTTTCTTAGCTGCGATTAGTTATTGGTAGGCGTGAGAGAAAGTTTAAGGAAAATGTAGCCTGTTTTACAAGCAAGACTTAACTGTGACGGCAGGATCAAGACCACAGGATACCTGCCGCTAAACGTGGTCAGTGTATCTATTCAGAAAAAGTAAGCAGGTCAAAAATAAACAGCACGAGGACAGATCCCTTCGCATGAGGGTGGGGGGGTAAGACACAGAGGGTACCTTAGTCAAATTATTTTCATCTTCTATATGAATGACTAGGTAATCACTTTACATGGCCACGTGAACTAACAAACACTAGAGGACCCAACCACCAGTTCCGTGCTGAATGCTGATGTCCTACTTTGTAATCATTTTACTTTATTTTGCTTGAACAAGACACTGGGGGGACTTTTTTTGACCTCACTCTTCAACCTCCGCGACTAATAATAAGATACCAGACCAGCTTTTCTGTGTCGCAATGAGGTGTGTAGAAAACGAAGACACAGAGTTCCCCTACTTCGTTTGTCAAAGCAGAGAGAAAAGGGGATTCTGCACACATCTATTACTGCACGACACATAGATTTTGCTTTTTTCCCATATTTTATTAGTGGCCCATAGTGATAACACGTGTTTCGGCACCCTTAACGTGCCTTTTTCAAATCTGGGCAATAAGGTACAAGTTGCTATCTTTTGGTGTTCAAAAAAGTCTCTATTAACATATCCAATTGAGTGAAAAGAGTCCCATCAGACTTGTGACATAGCCGGTGCTGCAAATTCATGTCTCCTGCATCACGCGTCGTGTCCCTTCTGAGAAAAATCTATGTGTGGCGCAGTTATAGATGTGTGCAGAATCCCCTTTTCTCTCGGCTTGAACAAAACACGGCAACAAGAAGAGATGATCTTCCAGGGAAAACCCAGAACAACAGCCACCCAAGACCAGTTTAAGCTTGGCAGGGAGCACATTGATCACAAAGCCTTCCTAGGAACCATACTCAAGTCATCTGAAACGTTCACTGATGCTATGAAACACCTGCATGAGTAAGCTATGAAAGGTTGATAGGCCTGAAGCCGAAATACACCAACCACCTCACCAAACTGAAATAAACAAGCACTCTTCACACACGAAGAGCCGTGTGTATACAAGAATCGGAAGAAAAGAAAAAGAAACACACCCACACCACACACTCCAACTGCAGCAAGGAGCAGAAGGAGTAAAGAGTGTTGCACCACCCACTGGGAAGGCCAGCCTCAGACACACAATACAATGAAACAACAGCTGGTGGCAAACGGACGAGTTGCCCCAGCAGACTGTCCCGTTAGTGTAAAAATCCAAATGACAGAC
This sequence comes from Ambystoma mexicanum, assembly GCF_040938575.1. NCBI lineage: Eukaryota > Metazoa > Chordata > Amphibia > Caudata > Ambystomatidae > Ambystoma > Ambystoma mexicanum. The sequence continues at coordinate 830,618,563 of NC_090939.1, forward strand.
AGGTATTAACCAAAGAAAGGATAGGTGATAACAGTCTAGAAATGAGAGGCACCAGAAAGGGGAGTTTGGAAGCAAAGCAGGACAGTATTTGCCAAAAGTGTGACCCGGGCAATGGAAGTCCCACTTCACCAGACACCCCCCCGCCCCCACAGGAAAGGATACTATGAAGACTCCCTCAGAAAGACCAACAGCTTCACAAGCAAACAATGCAGGTCCTGCTAGGAGAAACCCCAGGGACAGCAGATCAAGCTGCAGCATACAAGAAAGCCAACACCACCATCAAAGGGTGTACACTGTATGGTATCATCGTTAATCTGCCCTTTGGCAAGTATCCCGATGAGTCATGGTAGTCAAGAAATACTGAATTGAAATTAATTAAATTGAATATTGAACACGCGCACATAGATGAAGGCAGAGAATCCGAGAGAGAAAAAGAAGTGAGAGGGAAAAAATAGGTAACGAAAGGAGGGAGAGAAAACGAGAGAGTGAGGGGGAGAGCGTGTGTGAGAGAGAGGGGGAGAAAGAGAGACAATGAGAGATAGATAGACAACAAAGGGGCAGGATAGAGAAATAGAAAAAGAGAGAGAGATAGAAGGGGAGAGAGCGAGAGAGAGAGAGAGAGAGAGAGAGAGAGAGAAATAGAGAAATAGAGAGACTAAGGGCCTCATTACACGGATGGCGGTAGGGATTTACCGGCACCGGTAAAATACCGGTACCGGTAAATCCCTACCGCCTTACTACAAGGTCCCTTTGCGGGTTGGGGGATTTAACGCCTGCTTTTTGCAGGCGTTAAAATCCAACCCGCTAAGGGACCTCGGAGCTAATTACGGCACCGCAAAATTGCGGTGCCGTAATTAGCGCGTTCCCCATTCCCATAGAGCCCTATGGGGCAGAAATGGGAATGGGGAAGGGCAATGGCGGAAGGGGGATTTACCGCCCCTCCAACCTTGGAATGGGGCGGTAAATCCCCTTTCCGCCAAGGCGGTGCCGGTATTTTACCGGCATGAGCCATGGCGCTAATAGCGCCATGGCTCACCGCCTACCGTGTAATGAGGCCCTTAGAGTGAGAAATACATAACGAGAGGGGCAGCTAGAGAAAGAGAAAAATAATTGAGGGGGTATAGAGAGAGAGAGGGAAGGGGAGGCAGATAGGACAGAGAGGGCGGGAGAGAGAGAGAGTGAAAGAGAGAGAGAGTGAGAGAGAGAGGGAGAGAGAGAATGACGGACAGAGAAAGAGAGCGAGGGACAGAGGAGGGAGAGAAAGAGAGAGCGAGAGAGAGGCAGAGGGAGGGGCGGGTGGCGAGAGAAAGAGAGAGAGACAAATAAGGGTAGAGAGAGAGAAAAATAGAGAGACTGAGAGAGAGAAATACGTAACGAGAATGGGAGACAGAGAAAGAGAAAAAGAGATTGAGGGGGACAGAGAGAGAGAGAGAGAGAGAGAAGGGGGCTACAGAGAGGGCAGAGAGAGGAGGGCGGAGAAAGAGAGGTACAGAGAGAGGGAAAGAGAGGGAGAGAGAGAGACAGAGAGAGAGAGAGTGATACTGAGGGGCAGAGAAAGAGAGCGAGGGAGGGAGGATGGAGAGAAAGAGATAGAGACAGAGAGAGGGGGCAGGGGACGGAGAGAAAGCGAGAGAGAATGAATGAGCCAGATAGCCAATTGATCAGCTTACAGTCTTGCTCGCCTCTTCCTCCTCCCCCATTCTACCATTGATTTTATACCTTATGGTTCCCCATCAGCAGGCCAGAGGAAGGAAAGTGACTGCACGTGTAATGGGAGCTGACAGCAGCATCCACGCTGACTCACATTCAATGAAGGAAAGGTTAAGATTTTTGAATTATTATATGCTGTTTAGAAAAGTAGGTGGACTTTGGGGCCTTTGAGTGCTCCTGCGAGGTTTTCATATTCATTTTAAGTGTATATTTTGGATGGAGTGGGCCGGGCATGAGCTCCTCTTTCCTCGGTGAGGAGAAGGCAACATACTAGTGGATTATACCACCTTCAAGTGTATACCACATAGGCACCAGTTGGCCCCTTTTATGGTTCAAGACCTGCATTGGCAAATGTAACCCTTTCACCGCCCTTGACTTGGACAAAGGAACAAAGGAATCAAATGAAATAGTCCTTTTTGTGCGTATGAGGAAAAGATGTGTACAAGTACAATTACATTCTGACCTAATTTTGGGCTTTATAGTTTTGACACACACATAAAAACACATGAGGCTCGGGAGGATAGCTCTGGGGCAAAGTGCTCGCCTTGGAAGCAAGACGACACGGAGCAACACAGGTTCGATCCCCGGGTCCATGCTTAGAAACCTCTGGAGCGCCTTAAAAATATCCAGTTACAATAACACACACAGGCGCGTGTGAGTGGCCGCGCATCCTTCATTGTGCATTGCAATAGTCCCACCAGCTCCTTCTCTACCCTCCACACCACTCACTCCTCGCATGCACACTGGCAGGCCTCACACACCATCTGCATGTGCTGTCATGGTTGCTTTTCCTGTTTCGCACCCATGATGCTGTTATTTACCGCAGCCATTGCAATGTGCACATGTGTATGTTGGTATTCACATGCTGCAACCCAAACTGGGAAGCGACAGGCCAAGGGTGCAGGTTTGAGGGGCACTGGCCAGAAGTATGAGTAAACCTTGATTGCAGTGCCGGCCTTAGTGGCAGCAGTGCCCTGGCCAGAAAAAGAACAATTTGGCGCCCTCCCCCCAAATTTCTCTTTTTTGTGATGGGAGAAATGTAATTTTAAAATTAAATGCGCTCGCGGGAGCCGACGCATTCAACAACAATAGGGTGCTGCACCCTATCAAGATGATTATCGCCCCACTCCTGCGCCGCAGCACGGTGGTAATTATCTCAACCAGCACCTTATTATTGTTGAATGCGCCCGCTCCCGCGAGCGCATTTGATTTCAAACTGACACTTCTCCAAAAATGCCAGCTCAGGGTATCCCTTGAAAGGCTCCCCCGAGCTGGCGCCCCGGCAGTCGCCCAGCCCGCCCTGCCCTAAGGCCGGCTCTGCTTAATCACAGTGGGCGACTTCAGCGTCCCAAGTTGTCACTCTGGGACATTTCAGAAGCATTGAATCCACACCCTGGATTCAGCCGATGTCCCAGCGGCGGTACAGTTTTCAGTCGGTTCAGTACCGAAATGCTTAAGCACTCTCCACTAGAGCAGTATCACCGATTGACAGGCTGTTAGACCAATGGCAATTTTAGATTCACTGATTCAGGGTGAGGAACCACCCTATTGTTGGCTTATATTGACTAGGGGTGCAGGCTGCTTGCTCCCTTCGTTAGTGTAACAATGTGGGCAGCGAACACTGGAATAGAGTTCCTTCATGGCTCCAGCCCAGAGGATTCCTTTCCTCCTAAGCCCAGGCAGCATCTGTAGACATTTCATCAACAATACTTAGAAAAACCACTGTTTCCTGACTGACATACTTATGGACATAGCCTAGTCTTGAGTGAGTCTCGGGGGATAGCTCAGGGGCAACACACTCCCCTTGGAAACAAGACGACATGAAGTTACACAGGTTCGATCCTGGGTCAGCGCTTAGAAACCTCTGCATATTAAGCGCGCTATAAATAACCAATTACAATTGAATGAATTTTGATCTCTAAATATGTCTCTGGACACCCCCATCACTGTCCGAATACCTATTAAAAGGCACAATGTGTTGCATTTTAAATTCATTAATATGTAGAGCTATAAATAAATATGTAGGTCTAAATAGACCTGTGGAAATATTCCATCCCCGGGTCCAATAGGATGCAGGACGGGCAAAGCCGTTGAGAGCACTGGCCGAGATGGACAAGTGAGGCTGGAGTGACAGACTTGATTGGCAAGAGTGTCCGCATGGTTATTTAGATCGGGAAAGGGGCTCGCCACCCATTTCTCATGGCGCCAGTAGAAGTGAGGCAGGTTGCATTGCCGGCAAATATTTACAAAGATAACCTTTTAGTCTTATAGAAAAGATGTCTACAGGTCTATGTGATTACTGCGACTCGCAGAAGTCTGACAGCCGAACAACTTTAAACCACATACATATGCGGGGGAAGACCCACAGCAGCTGTCCATACTTGTATTATATCCCATACCCCCCCACATACATATGTGATGTAGCAGGGGGTTAGGGAGAAAAGAGAGAGAGAGAGAGAGCGAGAGAGAGCGACAGAGAGAGCGAGAGAGAGAGAGAGAGAGAGAGGGAGAGAGAGAGAGAGAGAGAGGGAGAGCGACAGAGAGAGAGAGAGAGGGGGAGAGCGAGAGAGAGAGAGAGAGGTTCTTAAAAGGGATATTAAGGTCAACTGGCTCTAACAAAACCCTTTGAAATTCAGTGAACAGACTTTGTTAAAGGGACGTAATGGATGCAGTGCAAAGAAATCTAAAAAACAAAGAAATGTGTCAGTTATGGTAAGCTATGCAACCCAAACTGATGCCCATGTCATGTGCTGCTCATAATTAATAGTCTGTGTGGAATAAAGTCCAAGGTTCTGCAATGCTACCTGTTTTAGGGTTACTTCCACGCTTGATGTGCCATAGGCCTTTAAGCATTATTGTTCATATGCTGCATAATGTGCTGCTCGTAAGGGGATGCCGCAGACACAGCAGCAGCTTGGTTCACCTCCTTGTATTTGTTTCTAGGCCCTTTTAAACACTGTCAAAATGAAATTATCTTAAATCATATTAGTACCCCACGAGGGACAATGAGCTTGTAACAAGCGAGCTCATTGGCCCTTGCCGGGTCGTTACCAGCACGCAAAGCCTTTGTCGGGCCGGTCGCAGCTGCGTCCTGGCCTCCAATGGAGAGCAGAAGGGACTACGTATAGCCCCTTCTCCCCGTTCTTTTTTGTTTACTTTTTAGTTTTTTTTTAAAATGGCCTTCATGGAAAGGGAGAAGGGACTAGTTATAGTCCCTTCTCCCTTTCCATGGCAGCCATCTTTTATGTTTACTTTTATCTATGAAAAGCAAGACAGAACCACCTACAGTCTCTTCTCCCTGTTCCATGCCGCCCATTTATTTTTTATTTTTTCAGATGCTATGTACCACAAGCAACTTAAAAAGACACTATTAGTACCCAGTCTTATGGGCCGTGGTTCAAATGGCAATAAGCCCCATGCTTGCAGGACATTACCACTTAAGGTAATGCCCCGGGGCCTGTGAAAAGACCCTAGTTTCGCTCAGGCCTGTAACTATGGGCTGAGCATTACGTGACCCGGTAATGTCCCCCCAGCTCGGGGCATATTGCTTAAATAATCACTATTTTGCAACAAGCTTCCTAGACCAATCTGAGGCGGTGACTGGCATGCCATCAACAGCCCAGGAAGGATACTAGTGTAGCCCAGTTGAGAATTACACACCATTGCCCCTGAAGAGCCTTGCATTGGGTTACAGCTACCCTGGTATGGAGGGAGTGACAGGTGAACACCACGGAAGAAGAAGGCTCATTGAATGTTCACCTGTTAAGCTAAAGGCCAGCCCCCACCACCCCGCATGCAGCATTTGATTGTTGTTCTTTTCCACTCTTTAACCACAGTAGTACAAAGTCATGGAGCATGGTCTGCAGTTATAGTGGGTACTTATAGGATGTGGACGGGGAAAAAAGGGGTTTCCAATGACAGAGTGTTTCCTTCTCTCCTTGCCCAGTAATCAATGTGTACATTTTACAAAGGAAAGATTGTGATGCATAATTTAAAGGCGGTTACAGTCTCCATTCCAAGCTTGCTGATTGGCTAGAGAGTTAGTGAGGCATAGCCAGGATTTTCTAACAGGTTTGGCCTGAAGCTAAGGGTATCAGGTAATATTATCCCCATATATATGATCGCCGTAAATAATATCGCCGGGAAAAGGTTGCAGCGATATTATATGGGTGACCATATATATGGGGACAGGGGCAAAAAAAAAGAAAAAAAAAGTTTGGGGGTTGCGGGGGTGTCCCCCACATGTTCCATGCAATAATGTCACCACAAAAAACGGCCATTTTTCAGTGATATTTTTGCATGGCAAGATTTTTGTGGCGACATTATTACATGGAACCAAGCTAAGGTAGTTGGGCCCACCACAGTTCCATGAAGAAATGACAGGGGACCACCTTAACAGAAACAACCTTAAAGGAAGGAAGTGCCAAGGACATGAGGGGAGATGGCGGAGGAAGGGGGGGCTACTGGATCCTGGGAAAGACAGAAGTGTAAAGGGAAAAAAAAAATAAGGTCCTGGTTTGCCTGGCTCCGTCATTGAAGTTGGTCTGTACATGGAGGAAGCAGGATAATAGGTTGGAGAGTCTCTTGCCACAGAAGGCATAACAAATGGCGACGGGAGCCTGCCTGACCGACCCCAAGGCCAGAGGGCAATCCGCACGTGCACATGAGCCGGCAGTCCGCTGCATAAAAGAACAGTGCGCTACATTTCCATAAGACGGCACAGCATCGCAGGTATACAGGCAAGGCAGTACGCCCAGACAAGTGGTAGTTCTACAAGGTGGCAGGACTGATCCAGGCCCCTGGAAGGCGGCAGTCTACCGCGCATTGGAGAAGGAGGAGGGCAATCCGCCCGCAGGTGAAACTGATCCCTGTTAGACGGCAGTCTGCTGCACATTGGAGAAGGAGGAGGGTGATCTGCCCACGGGAGACACTGATCCGGGACCCCTGCTGGTGAGAGCTGGGTAATACGCCCATGGAGGGAGAGAAGGGCTTTCCACCCTGGAAATTGTTGCAGGGCAATCCGCCCGGTGTGGTGCAGGGCAACCCACCCTGTATATGGAAAGAGCAATCCGCCATTGGGTGAGGAAAGGGCAATTCGCCCGGCGACTAGTAAAGGTCAATATGCCCATGGAAGGAAGTAGGGTGATCCACTCAGTGCATGGCAGTAGACGCAGTCTGCTGCATGTATTGTAGGGAGAAAAGGGCAGCCCGCTGACATTGGGATGAAGGGCATTCTGCCCAGTAGAGGAAGGGCCATCTACCCCACAGCCCGCCGCGCAAGGGTCTAGGCAGTTTGCCTTCAGGGAAAAGAAGGCAGTGTGCCCAGGTGAGGGAGGGCCATCTGCACCACAAACGGAGGTGACAGAGTTACACCGACACTGCAGGAGGAGGATCTGCCTGGGGCCGAACAGGCGGTCTGCCCGGGGAGGTGTGCAAAGCTGCCCGACGCGCTACAGAACGGCTACAGGCCCGTGGAGAGGAAAGGCCACACTCCGCCCATAGGGAAAAGATGGCTCTGCGTCCTGGTGTTAAATTGTGAACGCCTGGGGAGACTGCACATAGGACCACCTGTGAGGGAGTGCAAGGGACGCTGACAGGGCAACCTACACACACGGACAGCCGGCCAAGAACACACTAAGGGAGGAGGGTGCTCTGCCCACAGGACAAGGTCACCAGGCTTGCTGACAAGGCCGAGGGGAGGTACAAAGAAGAGAGTGCAGAGAGAGCACCCACAGGTGATCATGGGTCAAACGGGGAATAGAAGGGCAGAATGGGGGAAGAACAGTCAGTCCCAAGGATGGGCAGCCCAGCCAGTAGTGCAAGGGTAGCCTTCCTCAGGAGACCAGAACCATTCCAGCTGCAGCTACAGCTAGACAGAGAACACAGGTGGGAGGATTACATGAAAGCACTGGGGGAGGATGACCCAACAATGCTTCTGGCAGTAATCACGAACTTCATGGGGAGAGAGGTCAAGGGGATACTTAAGACGATCCCGCCACAGGAGAAAGTGACATATGGGCTGGCCATCGCCACACTCAATGGCCAGCTACTCACCAAACCGAAAAAGGATTTTGAAAGGTACTTGTTCAACAAATGCCGACAGATAACTCAGGAAACAATATGAGACTTTGTCATCAGGCTGCAAAAGATGACTTTGCACTGTGGCTACGCATACTTCACTGACGAAGAGGCAATATGTCTCCAGATAATAGAAGGGTGTAATTCACCCATCTTTGTGACGCATCTTCTGAAGGAGCCCCTCTCGCTTGCAGAGGTCCTGGAGCTGGCACGCGTCCACGAATAACACGCAGTGGCATTCACATCTGTAAATGCCGACAAAGCACTTTGAGTGGGCTTTTACAGGTTGTGGGTGGGCCTTGCCCGCTCAGGCCCTACCCTGTCTACGCCTCTAGAGAGCTGGAAGGTGTGAGACGATGAATCGAGAAGCACAGAATGCAGGCTTCTGTTGGTGGTTTTGGCCCTGATTTCTTCACTTTCTGATTATCTTTAAAAAAAGAAGGCATCATGGTCTTGTACGTGCTATGGATCAAAAGTTGATTATGTATTTTTTTTTGCAAGTAAGGCTTACTTGACAACATTCTGTGGCCAAAAAGATGTAGGATTTTCCAAGTTTCAAAAATAATGCTTCTCATAACAATTACATCACAGGAAAATACAAAACATACATTGTTGGCACCACTGGAGCATTCTAAAATACAAAACCCATCAAACAGCACAACATGGAAAGATGCTCAAATGTTGAAAGTGTATAATTGTGAATGTTAAGTTAACACCAAATTCAATTACCTAACTTCACAGAAGGTGGTCACACAGAGCTGGTAGGCAACATTTGCCACTGCTCTGTAGCAGCAGCCTGAGCAATACATATTTATTCTTGCAGTGCAAGATGACTAACTGAACAACATGGGGACTGATAGCCAGAGGCGTAGCCAGGATTGTCTAGCACATGGGGCGTGAAGGTAATGTAGTTGGGTCCACTGCAATGACAAAAATATCTGTAAATGCCCACACAGTGCTGCTAAGCGGGCATTGACAGATTTTGCCCCTCAGGCCCTACCCTCTCTACGCCTCTGCTGATATCCTCCTCATTCTTATATGCAGGTGCTGTGTGATGGTGGTACTTTCTGCCACTTGCCTTCAATGGTGGTTCACCCATGGCCTGTCCTGGCCAGAGTGCAGGGTAGAGTCATGTAGCTGTCAGGTCACTGGATTGGTCTGAGCCCATCACTCAAAGTAATCACTTACCCGCACCCAACGCACAGACAAACAAATGTGTTGCATGCTTTGCCTGGGCCGGTCTCAAGCAGCCTGCCTTAGAGTCACGTAAATTACCTGCCCCAGTAAAAAGAAGTAGGATCTGTCACCCAAATCTGTAGGCGGGTGGACAGCTTAAAAAGCAGTAGCCTACTGCCTAAATCAGTAGGGTTGGCAAGTATGGTAAGGGATGTAACATTTTTGCTAATGTAGAGTGTTTGGCTTTTTTTGCGTTTTTCCTTGTAAATCTAATCAGCTGAGCAGATATACAGATGTGCAAGCGATGGGCACCAGGCGCCAATGTTCCATTACAAAAATTAAAAGCAATTATCAGAAATGATGTATGGCCTATCAAGGTAACTCCCCCTGCAAGTGGCCAGCCCAAATACATCCTCACTGTCAAAAATATACACAGTGTCCTTGCACAGAGCACTCTGCAAGCAAGGGACGGTCTACAAATTCACTATTCTGCATCGCGGAGCCCTCTGCAAGCAAAGTACTGTCTACAAATTCACCATTCTGTATCGCGGAGCCTGCTGCACGCAAGGGGCTGTCTACAAATTCACCATTCTGCATCGCTGAGCCCTCTGCAAACAAGGCATTGTCTACAAATTCACCATTCTGCATCGCTGAGCCCTCTGCAAGCAAGGGAGTGTCTACAAATTCACAATTCTGCATCGCGTAGCCCTCTGCAAGCAAGGGAGTGTCTACAAATTCCCCCATACTGTATCGCGGTGCGGACGCTGTGGCTCCTTCACGCCCCCTAAGCCGGGCGGCGGATTGCTGAGGGCTCACGCGCTTTAGAGAGAACACCTGCGAGCAGCTTTTAAGACATGACAAGAAGAGAACAAATGACATCAATTAGGCCTAAAGTGGCAGCTTTATCATATCTAATGATAAGTTGCTGTGTTTGTGAAATGCCAACAATGCACTTTCCATGGTGATGTGTTAGCACTAAGGCCCCACGGAGAGTCTGCGCCTCGACGCCACACGACACCTGGGATTTACCAAACGCAATTTTTCATCTCCATTGTTCCAGCCTTGAGTTTAACACCGCAGGTGTGTTTCCGTGTGGGGGAAAATAAGCACCACCGGGTCCACCAATTAATGCAGTTTATTAAGTCATGTTCTCTCTGGGACGGCGTTAAGGACGCTGTCAGTGAGTAACATGTAAAATGTCTTTTACAAAACACCTTTCTAAATAACAAGGACCTGAAGAAGGCCGTCCTAAAAATATCGGGAAAAGAATTCAACAGGAGGAGGAAGAGGTGCAAAAGGGCAACAACAGAAGACTATTGGGTGGGGGAGGGGGAGGTTCACTCCTTTTAAGAAAAGAGTTAAACAAAGTGAGGTATATTTTCGTGGTGGAAACAGCAATCAGTTTGCATCTAACATTTTCTAAAGAGTTATTCTTTACACTTGGTCAGGGACGTCATTTAGTAATTTATTTATTTTTTTACACATTGAAGCTCCTGGGCTGTGGCCAATGCATGTGGCTCTTTGTTTCTAGAGTGACTGGCTTTCTTCTTCCGGCTTCTTAAATAAAACAGGGGGTTCCACAAGTGTAATACTTTGAGCACTGACCCTAAATAAGAAAGAATAGGAATAACAAATAATTTGTCTTTCTGGAATTCTATACAATAATTGCTAGACTCATTAAAGGTTTATTCAGCTAAACGTCAGGAGGGGGACAGATTTAGTCCGTTCTTAAACACCTCACACTCACAATGCAGATAAAATACACCAAAAAGCATTTAGAATAAGCATCAATTTCAGACTATGGGCCTCATTACACGGAAGGCGGTAAGGGTTAACGGTCACCGGTAATGGTACCGGTGACCGTTAACCCTTACCGCCTTACTACGAGGTCCCTTTGCAGGTTGGTACTTTAACGCCTGCTTTTTAGCAGGCGTTAAAAACCAACCCGCAAAGGGACCAGGTTGCTAATTACGGTACCGCAATTTGTGGTACCGTAATTAGCACCTTCCCCATTCCCATTATGCCCTATGGGGCAAAAATGGGAATGGGGAAGGGCAATGGGGGAAGGGGGAATTACCGCCCCGCCAACCTTGGAATAGGGCGGTAATTCTCCTTTACTCCAAGGCGGTGCCGGTATTTTACCGGTATGGACCAAGGTGCTAATAGCACCTTGGTCCACCGCCTACCGTGTAATGAGCCCCTATGTATTTTGCTTTTCACAAGTTGCAGTTATAGCATGTTTTTTCTGGTGGTACACATGGCGATCCATTCTTGTATGAAATGTTTATCACGTTACAATGATATTGTAACTATATTTTGCATAGTGTGCTTAGAAACAATGCTATGTGATGACACTTCCTGTTTTGTCAAGAGGTAAAAGGTCGTGTTCCATTGCTTCCCGTTATGTCACTTCGGGGTGGGGTCCGGAGGTGAAGGGTCATGTGATTTCACTTCCTACCTCTGGCATTTTGGTGAAATGACGTGCATGCACTTGGTGCGTGTGAAGCGCAGCACCAAATAGTTTCCAGCTCCATGAACTCACTTTCTAGTTTCAAGCATTATTCAAGACTCTGTGACCCAAACATTTTATCTAAGCAGCAAAATCAAACTGATGTGAACGTTCTTAGGTTGAACACCGGAAATCACAAACCATGCTCCTAATACAACATGCTTACGTATGGGAGGTTTCTCTTACTCCACGGCTTGTGGTTCCAGCTCTTTCTATAAAGGTTGGATCAGACACACCCCGCTATGGCCATCATACATGAAGTAGAGACCTACACGTATTTCTAAAGTGACATCAACCATGGCACCTTATTAGAATATGTTAGAGCTACAACAGGTCCCCCATTATGGAGCCCTTCTTCACATCGGTTAATTAGGTGCAACGGGCCATTTCTGACCTATGTGCACCATTTCCTGCTGTTCTCTAACTTAAGAAAACACACTGAGAACGACTTAGAGAGCATTCTTTAATGGGATTGCACCATTTTACAACACTTTTGTAATTCACGCTCACTGGGCCTCATTCATGGAATTTTTAGCACGGTGCAAAGTGACTTTACACTGCCAACAGACACCCTGATTCGTGGAGTGGTGCAAAGTGTATTTTTGAAGTGCAAAGTCACTTTGCACTCGGCAAAAAATTCAATGCACCAGGCCCAGTGTGGCTCAAATGTCCTCTATGTTGTGAGTGTTACAAGATCTTCAATAACCAACTCGGACCTCATTGGCCTTTGGCAGTCAGCGAATTTCTCCTGCTTTTTCTGTGTGAACAACTCCTGAGCTTAACTTTCCCAGCTGGGACTAATTTCCTTATTCCTCTGCTAATTTCCCAGCTGATTTTCCAAATGTTCTTATGCGGGAAGAGCCAATCTGTCACCCTCCAGAGGAATTGGCCCCTAGAATCAGCATCAACTATGCTTTCTGGGGTTGATGGGAATTGTAGTCTGGAACATCTGGAGGGGACAGATTGGTTACTCCAATTCTAAATCTCATTAGCACCCGGGCGGGGGAAGCCAATCAATCAGGTGGCTAGGAATGCAGGCTTGAACCACTGATGCAAGCCCGCATTCCAGGCAGCCTGACGGCCGGCTGCCCAGCTGCCATCTTTCCCTCACCCTCCTCCCTCTTTTTTTTTTTAAATGCTTCCTACCCCCAAATCACCTTATTTTAGTTGCAGCAGCACTCGCGGGCAGTGGTTGAGAGGGTTTGGTAACTCCACAGACCATTGGTGATCAGCAAACATTTTCAATAGTTCATTTATCTTTTGGTGGGTTTAAACCTTGCCTGCGTCCGGCCTTGGAGCAGAGTTATAATGCCTTCCTCTGACAGTGCACGAGATAGTTCTCTTTGTTTGCCTTTTGCTAGGAGCCCCACTACAGAACTTGCCCATACCTGGGCCCCTAGCTGGTCTCAGGGTAATAGCTGTGACATTGGTTGGAATGTTGGTAACACATTGTTAGACTCTTGAACAGCCTGGGGCTGCAGGAGACACACCTGCTGCAAGGGACGGACATCTTAGGGCATGTGGCATAGAAGCAACCGTAGGGGAAACCGGATGCCCTGTTGAACAACAACTGGCATGGACTCTAACACTAGCTTCGCACACCGCTTTCCACAAGAGAACTCATTGGCACTGCGGAAGCTTTTATGTCCATCAGGTGATCCCCATAAAAGTCACCCAGACCTGGCCCACTCAATTCCTACACCCTTCAAATGCTTGGTCTCGATGCCCGAGATCCAACACCAACTAACACCAACCAACTCGATCGCCAGTATGAGGCTGATCTTTATACTACTGCATCGGGTGGGGGCTACCAAGGAATTGCATAGCTGAAGTCACCGTGTGCCATCGCCAGTACAGTTGCCTGCTTCTTCGGATCCATGCTCTCTCTTCCTCCCAGGACTTCGCCCACTTTCTGGGAAGGTTTCTTGATTTTTGGTGTCGGGCCGTGGTAGAAAGGGGAGCCGAGAGAACGGGCCACACCACTTTCATCACTCAACATTCTCTCCCTCCCTAGTTGGCCTCTGTGTGTTATGCCAATAGAGGTGCCAAACTGAATGACTGACCCTTATAAGTCATCTTCAGCTTTTAGCCTCATTCCTCAATCATTCCTCTGACTTTCTACTCTTCATTATTTCACTGTTCCCAGGCAGCCTGTTTATTCAATATATTGATGGATTGTAATGGCACCATTCAAGTAAATGGGCGTCCAGTACTTGCATTAAAAGCTATTGAATCCACACTGCGCCAAATCATTCCAATGTAACGTCGTTCTCTGCTTCCGGCTCAGTTTATTGAAGCACACTCTCACTGACAAGGCTGTGCTCTGTCAGATGTTGGTGAATGCCACAGTGTATGAAATCTGTGCTGCCAATTTGTGCAGATAACACTCATTATCTTCTCTTTGGGAGGTGTTTGGGGGAACCCACCTGTGAACTATTTCCAGAAACCAACCCAGAAGCCACAGTAGCATTATTGGGAGCAAGTCAGATTGATATGATATGATATGGCATTTGTAACGCGCCTATACACACGTGTTTCAAGGCGCGACGAGGCTAGGAAGGGGGAACAGGGAGGACAGAGACAATGATCTTACTAGGCCAAGTGACATTGAGATTGTGCAAGTGCAGGGGAGGGGTGAGGGGGAAGTGCCAGGGGAAAGGGGAGGAGGCAGTGTTTTACATGGGATCAAAACAATAACAAGAAGTTTGGCCAGCAGATGGCAGGTGCAAGGGAAGGTGCAGACAGCAGGTGTCCAAAAGTGCAGGTTGGGGGACTGTAGGGTAACAGATACAGACCCAAGTGCAAGGGTTGCCAGGAGGCAGTGCGGGTGTGCTACTGGGTGGGTAGGGACCTGAGCCCGAAATCAGAGGGTAGCCAGGTGACCAGTGCAGTATCAGACAGGAAATCAGCAGAGGAGAGGAAGAGGGAAGGCAGAAGCAAAGAGGAAGGTCTTGAGGTGCTTCCGGAACCGGAGATGATTCTCCTTGAGTTTCAGAGAGGCAGGCAGGCTGTTCCAGAGGGAGGCCCCATCCGAAGAAAGAGATTAAGATGGAAGGAAAGACAAGAGCTTTTGTGAAATCATGACGGGGCATCTTGAGATGAAAGAGACAAGCATTTGACATAATACTGATCTGATGGGTCAGTGACAACTCTCATTACAGGACAAAGCTTAGATTGTTCTCTCAATGGAATAGACTAGCACCGTCTCCCACATTTCTGAATCACTAATGACCAAATGTGCCTACCTAAAATTCTTAGAAGCATAGGCCTGGAAGGAGGTGCTATATGAATGAATAATAGCAATAGCAATGATCATCCTTGGCTCCATTTTCCAGCATTTCACTAGAGTCAAATTGCTTTCATCCTATCACCGATTGCTCTTAGGCAGGTTGCAGACCCCTGATGTTGTTTATTATTGATGAAGTCTAAGTGGAGTGGGGGTTAATTTTGAGGTGATTTGTAATCAATTGTTTTCTTGTGCTAATGCAGGAATTTGTATTAGATTGCGCGGTGTTTTTATGGGAGCACTGGTAATGTGGGGAGTGCTTTCCCCCCAAACAGTGCCACACAAATATACCTTTGTATTCTATCTAGCCCTCTCTATGGCTCATCTAGAACCAATGAATCTCGCCCCCTTGAGGAATGTTAAGCCAGAAACCAGGCCGTTGTACAGAAAGAATATATATTTATTTAAAAAATAGGTTCAATTCATATTTGCACACATGCCACTTTCTCTGTGGCACAAAACAAAGCTTCAATACAAAGACTCACTTTTTGGGAATCAACATTAAGAAGAATAAATGACGGAAATTATACGCCATGTGTGTTTTCACTTTTGAGTCTCATGTAAATAGAACATAGGTCAGATAAACAGTTCAAACTTTCAATCACACAGAAGTCCCTTAAAGTCAACATAAGACAGTACCTGGACGATTACAAGATCGTGAGCACTAGCATTCCTTGATAAGGTTTAGAGTTGAACCAACTGCAACCTTTTTCTATTTTCAAAAGCAATTTCACACATGCAGCACTTTGTATATTTAATTTTCCTGCACAGTTTACAATACATCCTTTCCTTCTAAATTTCACCGCCATTGAGATTTTATCTACTTACTGAAAAATATTTCAAGACTATTGATTATAGAATACTATGATACAGATGCCAATCATTCCTTGATGCATCTCACCTCTCCATGGGCAACCAACAAAAGAAGTGTTGGCTCCAGGTCTTTTGGGACAAAGATTCATGTTTTGTTCCTCTTTTCTCTCTTGGCAGACTAGAAGGTGGTCTGGTGAGTAAGTAACAATTAAAACAATGAATGTAGTGTCTAATTTCAATTTGGATAATTCCTAAAATATGGGACAGAAAAGAACGTTAGCTCGAAGGCAACTAGTAGGAGCAATATCTTGTAGGATCAAATGCCGGTAGAGTAGTTTCACTGGACGCCTATAAATTATATTGTGGTTGTTGAAGCCAAATGGCTACACCATTACATGAAATTATGTGAATTCATGACTTCCTTGAGGCAAACAACTATGTGTGCAGAAGGATGAGCACTAAAAACAGTATACCAACGTGCCCACAAAATACTGTTTCTAAATGATTAGCATGACATTTTAGCATATGACAGTCATTATGGACCTTTTGTAACCAACCAGAATGTTCAGAACGCAGTAATTAATCTCTGTTATTGACCTCATTCAAAGCTATTTTAATTATGTAGGGGCATAACAGTCAACATTGTGTGCACTATTTTATTTTGTTTTACCACAAAGTGCTAAAAGTCTTGCAGATGTCGGGTAGGGTCATTATCTCTTGGGATCCACTCGGGCAATAACTTGGGCCAGGCATTACCCTGCAATAACGACCACTCGTAAAAGGCTCAACTAGACTTTCAAAAATAAAATCCCATCAAATAGTCAAGTGGGCACTTTCTTCAAGAGGTTGTATTAGTTTATAATCCACAAGATATAAGGAAGTGTCAAACTTCACTAACCACAAGAAATGTCTTTACTCAAAATCATTTTTTCTTCAGTAAAATAACTTGTCCAAAGAGGTCTGGCTCATGTACGGAGGAAAAATACAGAATCTAGAACTATGCACTGTGTGTATTAACAAGGGTATAGAATATGTCTACTAAGTGCTTATGTTGTAAGAAAATGAGTGCCAGGACCCAAATATTTTCTTGTACATCATTGACAATTCAGGGTGGGCAGCTCCCAGCCCACTGATACCACTCATGCCTGCTTCATACAGTACCAACATAGTTGGTCAAAAGGCTGCAAACACCGCCGGTTTATTGAGGGTGATGGATGAGGCATGGTGTGATTTACAGATACAAATTGATATAATGTATTGTGTCTTGAAATAATATAAAATAGTTAAGTGTTTCTTTATTGTTAATAGTTTGCTCTGATCCTATCAGTGGCAAGTGGAACATTTTAACAGTCTATCAATAGAAAATAAGAGCCAACATGCTTTCCTTCTATGGTAAATTATTGGACAAATGAAGGCACAATCATTACTGAGCTGATGACCGTGCCTGTCAAACACTGCAGGACGATCATCCTCCTGGGTGTGGCACTCATGCTCGACACTCCTCTTTGATAGTTGCCTTTTCACTGACCTTGCCCCTGTGTGGAGGCTGCTGGCTGGTGACTCTCCTGTTTTTGTCAACCCACTTCGCTGGTTATTACAGTAGACAATTTTCAGCAATGTCAAGCAGGTTCATTGGAGCAGCGTGTAGACATGGCCAGCATCAGTGCCCAAAATAGTCACCTTCTAACTCATTGTTATTCATGAAAATGGATAAACAGCCATGCCCCGCCAACCTGGGATATCAAGTTTGTGAATAACAATGAGCAAACCCAGGTGGAAGAGGCCCAGGTCAGTGCACACTGTTGTTTTTATATTACTATGACTGTCCGACGGTTAAAATAATAAAGTTGCCAAAACACCACAACATAATCAAGCCTAGTAAGATTGTTTCTTTTTGTCCTCCCTTTGTCTCCCCTTCCTTGCCTTGTTGTGCCAAGAAACACGTGTGTACATGTACGTTATAAACGACTTATCATATATCATATCATAAGCTCGGATTAATTATAAGTGCTGGGGATCAGAAATAAGTGCTGGGGCCGAGCCCTGGTAAAACCCCCCCTTCACATTAAGCAATGTGTCAACCAAATATTATGGGACATCAGAATTCTGGCATACGGTCCGATGTAGAACAGAATTTTGGCTTACAATTTGTCAAGTGCTGACTACTGGCATCTACTGTGCTGGGGCACTGAACAATGACAGCAATCCTGAGGACTAATAGGAACCATTCTTCAAGTCTGACAGGAACAGTGAATAGGACATTTATTCTGGTCATCATTTCTTACAGTGGTTTGAATACTATGATTATTATTATTATTATTAGGATATTTATTGAGCACGGATCTAGCTTCGGGAAGCAACAGAGATTTAGGAATCATAGGTGGAATGGCACAGTCAGAGAAGCAGAGATACAAGGCAACTGAGAGCTAACAATGGGGAGTAGTAGGGGGCCATGTGGCAGCAAGGGAACTACAAGCAACCAGTGGAGCACACAGGGGGAACAGACAGGGGGAGCAGATTGCTCACTCTCAGGCTCAGTGTGGAGTGCAGGAAATATAGGGAGGAGATTCCAGAATCAGGGGGCTTAGATACAGAAGGCCTGCCTTCTGGTTCTTTCATACGTGTACCGGCAGAGTTCAAGTCTGCACATGTCCTTGCTTCAGGTTGGTTGCAGGCCTCTGGAGATGCTGAGTTTCTCAGTGAGGTAGCTTGAGGACTTCAGGGTGACAGCCTTGTAGATGATGTAGCAAGATTTAAAGATGGTACATACTTGCAGCAGGAGCCAGTGCAGTTCGATGAGGGTCGGGGTGATGTGGTCAATTTTGCAGAGTCCTTTGATGAGTCATGCTGCAGCTTGTAGGAGACATTTCATGGTGCTAGGGTAGTTGTTGGAAGGTCTTCGAGAGGGGCATTACCACCACCCAGGTGGGAGAGTCCCATGGCTTGCACAGGAGATCTGAAGTTGTTTTCTTGGATGAAAGGCTTGTTTTTCCACAGGAGAGAACGTTGGTACAAAGCCATTTGTGTCTTCCTCCGGGTGTGCTGTTTGAAGGAGAGGTGTCAGCTGATGTTGAACTCAAGAGACTTGGCTTAGGTGGCCAGCTGGGGTGTGAAGCCCTTCAGATTCATAGCAGAGTGCCAAGTTTACTCGTCCGGGAGTTGGGTGTTGTTGGTCAGCAGTATGCATATGGTCTTGTAGGAGTTGAGCTTCAGCTAAGCACTGGACATCCAGGACCGGATTAATGTGAGGCAATCTTGAGGCTGTGAATGTCCTGGATGGAGGAAAGCATATGATAGAACTGCAGCAATATGCATATTGGCGGATGTGGATGTTTTGTGGGGCCAGGAGGGTTCTGAAAAATGCTATGTTTAGACTGAAGAGCATAGGGGAAATGATGGATCCTTGAGGGACTCCACCGGTGATTGGTGGAGTTGGTGATCTAGAGTAATCCATTTGGATGTATTGGTTGGGGTTAGAAAGAAATGATTTGAACCACCTGAGGACGATCTCACTGATCCCCATGAAGGGATGTAGAATGCCAGTGAGTATCTGGTGGTCAAATGCTGCTGAGAGGTCAAGGAGAACCAGGAGACAAAGATAGCCATCGTCGACGATTTAAGGGCATTGTTGATCACCTTGATGATAGCCCACTTTGTGGTGCATCTGGGTCTGATGTCAGATTAGTAGAACTGAAGGAGGTTGTTGGCTTCGATGAGTTGGAGGAGTTGCATAGCTACTGCTTTCTCAAGGATCTTCACTAGTGTTTGTTACTTGAGAAGCGCAAGGATTTGTCTAGTCTCGAGAGTTGAGGCGAAGGTGCCTTGGGTTAGGGAGCTGTTGATGATTGCCAGTTAAGGGAGGAGAGCTTCAGTCAGAAGGGTCTTGAGTATGGATTGCGGATGTCATTGGTGCACAATGTGACCTATCTTCTTGAATGATATCTATGTATTTGTGGTTTTGCAAGATGAGATGTGTAGTCGGATGTCATTTGTGCTGTTAGTGTCTGTGTGTTGGCAAATCATGCTGATCTTGTTGCTGAAGAAAGAGTTGATGGCGGTGGATTTTTCAAAGGAGTGCAGTACGGGTCGGTCCGCCAGCGTGCAATGCAATTTGATGGGACAAATACATAAAGGCATAGATCCTGAGGAAACACTTAAAGGTGACATCAGGCCTGATGGGGAAACTGAATCATATCAGAAATCTCAATACAGATATTGAATACTAGCAAACACCCTGTTCGGGTAAATGAATACTTGCATCCTTTGTGGATGTTATGTTATGTTATGTTATTTTGCATTTATATAGCTTAGCAATAGAGGGACTGTTAGACAGGTCACTTTGGGAGCACCCACTGCCACCAAACACGGCATACCAGATAGTGCACACAAATGTGCTGGCTCTAGGGTGTCTGGGGCATAGACGTTCAAGTGAGGTGAATCAGACATGCAGAGAAAACTGACATAGTGTGGTGGAGGAGGGTGTGTCTCCCTGGTGGCCTGCATTGCTCAGGCAATCCTTCCACTGAACTGCATAGAAAGAGGGTGATACAGGGATATACAGGCTTCCAAGTGAGCCCAGCAGCAGGCCAATGTTGCCCTAGTCATTCCCGTGGGGTGGTCTTGCGTGAGTGCTAAGAGGGAGGGGCCAATGAAAGCAAGAGTCTGCGCCATAGTTTAACTCCAGGATAGATGCTCATTCCACATTTTCTCTGAAACTTGGGGTTCGTTTTCAAATCCCCAAAGTGTTGAGATTCTTGGACAGACCTTCAAAACGAGTCACAGGAAAGCAGACGCTTTTCATGACCACACAAGGGGCACATTTACGTCAGAAAAGGGGGTTGGAAAGGGTACGCCAGTGGCTGGACTTAGCCTTTGTCCTGTATCATGAAGAGTGTTTCCAAGTGAAAGGAAAGGACAATAGAGGGGCTGGTGGGTTTTGTTTTGGAGCTGCATGAGGTTATGACGTCTGAAGTGCGTTAAAAAGAAAAGCTATGGCAGCGCCCTATGGGACCGCCTACATAGGTACTAGACCTACATCTGAGGTTTTCTGGTTCTCCACTTCCAACCCGCTTTACTGGCAGGCGCACAGCAAAAACGCTTGGATGGTCTCTCGAAAACACAGGGCTGCTCTAGGCAAACGTTTTCATTTCAAAACGGCAGTCTTTCTTCTATCGCAAACAATGATGGAAGTAAACAGACTCATTTAATGTGATTTAGATGTGCACTCACATTGAGCAGATAACAAGCAGTAAAGTGCATCCTGAAAAATGGATCTGGCGTTGTCCTCGGCGCCATGTGCCAAATGTGCTTTTACGTGGCATGTGACTCAGCCCTTCATCCTTCAACATACTGAGTACCATTAAATTGTGTAATGATAACAGCTATCATTACAGCACTTAGAAGTGGGAGCAAGCCAGTGTTAAGTGTGCTGTTATTATTATTATTATTATTATTATTATTATTATTTCTTGACTTAACCCTTAACTTCTAAGCCCTACATGTTCATTGAAGTGAAATGAGAAGACTGTGTGCAGCGCAAAGTTGAATAGCCGAAGATCCACGTTGTACCTCTGGGGCAGGTGGACCACTGCTTGGCCTTTAAAGATTCGATACACAGTCTTCCAGAAGCTCCCTGTGTCGACAAAATGGACGTGTCTAATCCATTATGGCTGCCGACGCGCGTCTGTGAAGGCGCCCGGCGGCCATCCTTTTATCATAGCTGTAGCAGAAAGCGTACAGATGCAGATAGACAGGGCGCGACACACCCTACCACATGCATAGCTATGGACATCTTCCTTGCAAATAGAGCACTAGCAGGAAAAGTCGAACCTTGAGAAAATTAGAGGCTCTAAAGGAAATGTAGCTTTTACAAATATATTTGTCTTGCCATGTAAGTTATTATTTGACATAAGATGTGTTGCAGACAGAGCCACTGCAAGGGTTTAGGTGTAGACAGGGCAGGGCCTGAGCAGGCAAGGCCCACCCAAAATCTGTAAATGCCCCTTCACAGGGTTGTGTGGGCATTTACAGATATGATAGGGTATTTATAACACACTTAATACCCAGAGGTTTCTAAGCACAGACCCGGGGATCAAACCCGCGTTGCTCCGTGTCGTCTTGCTTCCAAGGCAAGCACATTGCCCCAGAGCTATCCTTCTGAGACAATGTTAGTGTCACTGCGGTGGGGCCCGACTGCATTATCTTCAGCCCCCCCCCCCACTTTTCAGGCCATCCTGGCTGCGCCTCGTCCTGCTCCAGTGGGGGGTCCCCCTGCTGAACTCTGCTTGTAACACCCAGACGCCTCCAAGAATTGCATTGCTATTTTGCAGTAAAGGGGGCTGCTACCGGCTTAATTATTTTTATATACAGTACAATACAAAACTCACTTTTTAAGATTGCATTACAATTTTCCAATCTACTTGAATAAAAACTATGGAATGAAACATTAAAATGGATTGACTCCTTTACCCTCCAGCCTACTGTATCGTAGAGAATATGCAGTGTTTGCCACAACTGTGAGGTGGGTATATTCTCGGCCTCAAATACCATGAGACATTGGCGGGCGGCATACGTGGTGGAAGCAACGCAGTAAATGCCCAGTAGGAAAACTTTAAGAAGTCAAAAGGATCAAGCTTGAAGAAATCAAACGAGCGACTTTCAGGAGTGAGAGTGTACATTTGCTATCTCTGACACAGATTTAGTGCATCTTGCATCTGATTGACATTGTTGTCAGGACGGTAGCTCCGATTGTAGCTTAAGCAATACACGCTTGGGGGCAGAACAATGCCGTGTGTTATGGGTTCAATACCCAAGTCAGGCCACTACCCAAATCTATTGGTCGAAAGGGAACACCAAATATGAAGTGGTCTTCACCTGTGGTCATCCGATAAATATGGTTGAATTAACTTTGCATGCACCGCACAGGATGGGGCTGAGACGTGAAGGCTCAACAAATGTTTTAAACATGTATCTTCTCTCTTTTGCAACATTATAGCAGACTCGTACCCCCCTATGTTTGCACCATAACGAGCTGTTACCAAAGGTTTTGCCTGATACCATCTTTAAACCATCTGGAAGGATTGATGCCCAGCAAGAGTGCTGGAACCTAAAATTGTGCCATATCTCAGGAACCATGGCCATACCAGTTCTTAAGATATGTTCATCACCATGCCAATTTTTGGCAACTGAGGTTTCAAGAAGGGTGCGCTAAGGCTGTCGACTGGCAACCCTCTTGTTTAACATCCATACAAATACCCTGGATTCCACATTAAGACTGGAAGTGTTGGATGTGCCCAAGATAGAAGGAATATGCTAAACAGACTGCTGCTCTGCAAACAAAATCATGTTCGGCCACAAATAAATATATGTTTCAAGCCTGCTCTGTGGTGCTGATTTCTCTCCTTTGTTTTTGCCAGTGCGCTTTCAGATTCTGCCCGGTCTATAACCTGCGAAAAGAATGATCTCGGGAATATAGTGTTAATGGATGTCTAGGAGTGGTAATGGGTAGTAAGATCGCAGGTTGGCGCAATCGCCGTTTTTGGAAAAAACAAAACTTTCACAGATCTGCGCCCAAATATCTGGTATGCACCCTGTAGCCCACATATTATTCACTAACCTTGTTAACAAGGGAGCCCATGGATTGACTTTGGACTTGAATACGTCTAAAGGTATGGCAACAGGACCTGGGCTTTCATGTGCCACTTTGGCACCTATCACACCCACGGCTTCTGAAACAAGACATGTGTGCAAATGAATGTCCGCACATAAGTTAAGATGCTCCTCGATACACAATGGGCTGCAGTTATCAATATCCCCTGATTATAAATATCCGGGAAGCGATTGATCCACTCGGAAGGGAAGGATAGTTATCTATTGTTGTTGACTATATGTCACTCAATCATACCATGCTTTTATGTAATGGCACCCTGCACTAGGTCTGCCTCAGCTCTCTGTTATTTCCTACTTTGTAAATCATTTCTATTCGAAATAACACCCTCACAGATAATGGTCACCCTCCGCATGTTATCCATGTGGTCTAGCATTTTATCTTTCTCCTTCCCCACGAGGTGGACACTGGCTGCTAATTTTTGCAGAAAATACGGTTCCCTATTTGGTTTTTCCTTTCCCACCAAGTTATATAGTGGCTGAGTTCCTGCACTCTGATAATGCTCACACCAGCAACAAGCGGCAGGGACCTCTGGTCTGATCTTGTCTCCACCTCCAGTCCCACACGCGTTGCATAAGGCATCTGTGCCATCCCACTCATGGTTTACATTTTGCTACCGCATGGCACTGCAGCCTCACACTGAGGCAAGACTTTCTCTGCACACTGTCCTCCATAATCTCCCCATTTCTTTTTAATGGGCGTATGTAGTGCGTGAACATATGCAAATGGCTGTACTGTGGAAATGTAGCAGAGACTCTACGTTGGCCCACAGAAAACCTCATCCCGATGAAGTACCAATTCTGCCCTAGATTTTTCACATTGCATATATGTTTATATTTGTTTTGTTTAATACGAATGCCAACAATGTGTCCAAAGTCATTAATGTTATCGCAATTCGATCCATATCTCTCTACACCGTTTCAGAATGGACTTTCATCTAGTGTGTGGCGCAAATATGCCCGGGGGCGATCCTGGTGTCTGCGATGTCCCCCACGCATAGTGATATTCCCTTAGCTCGAGAGGGACGCAGACCGCTCCCTGCAAACTTCCCAGGTAGATTTCCCTCTTTGCGTAAAACAACCCATACTCAACGGGGGATTCTCAACGCCCACTTGAGTGAACAAAATTGCATGCATGGCCCAGCTCAAGGACGAATGCACACATTTACAAAAAGTGAGTGCAACATGCTTTATTTACACAAATGGATGCAAAAACTTCAAAGGAATTAACCGAGATCCCGGAACATGGGTCTTGATTGTTTAGTAGCATGCTAATGGGCTCTGGGAGCGTCTCTTGTTTTTAGTGCAGTTAACCACCACACTATATTTAAAACATTTCCTTTTTAACCCCTGACGTGCCAAGGACGAGTATGCATAACAGCCTGGCACTTTAATGTAAAATGAGAGCGTTATCTTTTAAATGTTGTTCTACTATGCACATTTTGGCTCCATTTATTTTCCCTGATGTTCCCTTTTTTCCTGTGCTCTTAGTCTCGATGCAGGTTTACTATGTTTTCCTTTCATTTTGTTTTGTTTTGCTCAGATCATTAAAGAATGCAAGGGTATAGAATTGGAGATGGGCGTCCACGAGCACTGGGGAGGCACTCCTGGGAGGGGGGAATGTGCCATTATCGGCAATGTCTGTCATGTCATTCAGAACCTGCAGGTGGCAGACACCCTCTTGGGGAAGCTATGCATTTGAGTTGTTATTTTGTGTATGCTCTCCTTGCTCCTCTCCAATGACCCTGACCTATAACTATAAAAGTAGAGTTGGGGGGAGGGAGGCATGTTTGAACAATACACGACATTGATCAATGGAAAACTATCAAGTGTACTTCCTGCCAACCGCCTCCACCTCCCTCAAGCACCTTCACCTTCAAGTGCCCCCAGCACACGTGGCCTCCTGTTACAACCCTCACCTTCCTGCCCATCACAAAAAATATAAAACAAATAATAGCTGTCTTTCGAACACCCTCCTTCACGTCCTTTGGGTGTTTCCAGCCACCTCCAAAACAAAGGAACTATGTGGCATAATGACACTCTTTCCACTTCCCTTTGTGTTTTCTTCATCTGCCTACTCGCACGGATTGCTACCTGACACAGTCAGGGCTTCTGGTCCCTCAAAGTGAGAAGCCTGGTGTTCACCGCATCATCAGGAAGCACCAGACTGTACCATCATCTGGTTCTCCTCCTTCTTCTGCGGCTTCTACGTGCAGGCCAAGCTCAGCACCGTCTTTTTCTCTCCTATGCTGATCTGTGTGGTGGCCCACAAGGTTCTCTCTTTTCGACCCACATTGGATAATAATAATTTGCATTTAGATAGCGCTATGAACCCTCAGGCATCTGAGCGCTGCTTATTGTTACCCAAGGTGTGTGGTGCTCATTTATCGACCTCGGGAAAATGAAAGCCTGAATTTGCACCTGCCGGGATTTAAACCTGCATCGGCAGGCTATGCACCGATGTCAAAGCGTGCACTCTACTCGCTGTGCTATCTGACCAGCCATGTACCTGGTCAGATGTATCCATGCTTCCTAACATGTTGCTTCTCAGAGAACTGACCGTCCTTTTCACTTCTACGCTGACGACACTCAGATCTGCTTATAAAGCGTCATCTCCTTCAGAGCCAAATGTCTTCCCAGCAGAAAAAACTGGATGGGCTAAAGTGGTTTCAACATAAGGGCCTCAAGGCAGAGAACATCACTTTAGGCCCATGCCACTTGCTTTGTTTTCCAGCCCACCTTCTTTGAAGTTCCTATCACATTTGCAGACCATTCAAAACCATCGGTTTGCATCTGAATCTCGGCCTTCGCATGTCACCGAGCTAGCCATCGTTTCTAGTGTTTTCTCATACCTATTGGACTACTAAGAAAGAGCCTTCACTTTTTTATTTATTTATTTTATTGGTCACTTGTTAGGAGCGTATACAATTAGCAAAACCGTTTCAAAGGGCCCACAGCTCAAACAGGGAGGAGACAGGGGAAGGTAGACAATGAATTACAGAAGGGTAAATAATTAAATTAATAGTACAACAAATAATGAGAGTAAAGGGAATGTGAGACTAACCTACTATGTCTTGTGAGTGTTCAGAACGTGCAAGTGCAGAGGGGGGAGGGGTAGGGGATAGGTGCTGATGATCATGGGGAAGTGCTCAGGATAAGTGCTAAAAGGAGAAGAACGTAAATGCAACCACCCGTGGGTAGGGTGAGCCCAAGTTAGAGCAGCAAAAAGACAGCAGCTGGGATGTGAGATGTGGGGGGTCAAGGTCCGAGAACACATAAGGGCCCTGCACATCAGTCATGGTACTGTAAGATTAGCAGGGATGAAAGGAGGAGAAGGAAGAGGTCAAGAGAAAGGTCTTGAGGCTTTTCCGGAACTTAAGGATTGACCAGTCCCATCAGACAGCTAGCATTGGCTCCCTCCTCAATAGAAATCTGTGCTACTCTAGCTCCCCTTACTCCTGTCTCTATGAGTACAGACTGGACAGACTCCAAACCTTGCCAGTGGGCTCCGAAAATAAGACTATGTACCCCCACCCTGTGTGGCTTTAGAGAGAGTTCTTGGCAGGGAAGTCATTTGGGGGTCTCCAGGGGTCGCAGTTGCGACCCCTGAGGTTTCCCTTGCTACCCCTGTGGTCTCCCTTGCTACCCCTAGAAAAAAAAGATTTGTTTAAAAACTTTTTTTTGTATAACTTGTTTTTTTTTTAATGTAAGCTCCTGGCCTTTGCCCAGTGTCATGTGTCTCTTTATTTTCAGAGTGGCTGACTTTCTTGTTCATGCCTCTTAAAAAAACGGGGTTCCACAAGTGTAATACTTTGAGCACTGACCCTAAATAAGAAAGAATAGGAATAACACATAATTTGTCTTTCTGGAATTCTATCCAATAATTGCTAGACTCGTAAAGGTTTATTTCCAGGCACACTTCAGGTGGTGAGTCACTGATTAGCCTGTTCTTAAACACCTCGTCTCAGCCTTTCACCCTTCTGAGGTCAATAAATGAGTACCAACGCAGGTTGGGTGATATTGTATGTATATTTGATCTATATAAAGCGCTTAAGCTTAAGTGCTACATAATAACATATCATTATCATTTGGCTTTGGACGTCTGCTTGCATTCACAGTAATTTGGCAATATGGTCCTATATTCACTGATATTAACGATACATATGGTGATCCATTTTTGTATGAAATGTACATAACATTATAGTGATATTGCAACCATATTTTTCGTAGTGTACTTAGGAACAATATGTGATGTCCCTTCCTGTTTTGTCAAGGGGTGAAAGGTTGCGTTCCATTTCTTCCTGTGATGTCACTTCAAGGGGGGGTCAAATGACATCACTTCCTGTGATGTCACCAGAGGTCAAAGGTCATGTGATGTTACTTCTACTACCCCTGGCATTTTGGTGAAATGACGTCCCTGGTTCTTGGCAGGTAAATAAGTCTCTGTTTCTCAAATAGGTTCAAGGCCTGTGATCTGCTTTGAGCATACTTGAAGGAAATTCTGGCTATGTGATTGGTTCAGCTCTCGTTCAGCAAAAGGAACTCATCTCAGGTCTCCACGAATTGATGAACCCCACTGCAGGCACATGAAGGCTAAAATGATGACACCAGAAAGCGTGTTTGGGGAATGGTATGATAGGTTATTTATAACATGCTTAATACCCAGCAATTTCTAAGCGCGGACCCGTGGATCAAACCTGTGTTGCTCTGTGTCATCTTGTTACCAAGGCGAGAATGTTACCCCTGAGCTATCCTCCCTGACGTCGTCAGAAGAATACCAGGCTATCAGTGGAGGATCATGGCATCTGTGTTGAATCTTAGTGCCTGCCTTCTAAGAAAGCACTAATTGTTAGGGCAAACAGCTTTAGCATTTTCAAGGCCCTGACATAATGCTACCGCCTAGACAAAGCAGGGAAACAGCTGGCAGGAAATGGTGTGATTTCCTGGGCATGGTATGAAAGCTCCTGGCAAACGCCTACACGACAGGCAATAGTGGTGGCTTTGCTAATGTGTGTTCGTAACAGCAATTTAGTGCTAGGATTAGATGTAAATCCACACATATTGCCTATAAAATAAGTGGCTGAAGGCACATTTCTTGAAGACATTTTTATTACTCCAGAAGCTGGTTTACATCCCAATAAACAATAACATTTCAAAAGACTGCTTAGAAATAACATTGGCATCTCCTAAACGAGCTAGCTTAGAGACATTGTGCATGTGTGTGAGTTTTGGGTAGTGATCAGGAAAGGTCATTGGGACTAGCATGGCCATGGGTGGTCAATGGAGGTCACGCAACACCCACGGACTTTGTCCCCCTAATCGCATCCTATCTCTCTCTTCTATGTTCGCTTCCCCTTCCGATAAAATTGGCTTTAAAACACCTCCTACAGCACCACTTAATAGCACAAACTAAAATGGCTGCCCTGATCAGCAAGTCAAATGAGAGATAAAAAGACTACCTGATGATTCTGTTCCAGCATCTGAAAAAAGAGTTGTGAGTTGGGTGTTCTGGAAAAAAAGACATGTCACTAAAGACTCCACAAGTGATCTTTCCCATGAAGTTAATGGCCTTCATTGCGACCCTGGCGGTAATTAATCTACATTACCGCCATGGCGTAATCATCGTTTACGCCATGGACCGATGGCGTAAAGAGCGCCATATTCCGACCCATCGCGCATGAGCATTACGCCATGGCGGTAATGTAAACTACGCCATGGTGTAAACAGCCCTTACCGGCATCGAATGCCGCGCTGGGTGACCTACCGCCCCACCCATCATTGCGCCGACCGTAATCAGCGGGCCCAGTAATCAGCGGGCCCCGTAATTAGCGGGCACCGTAATTAGCGGTCACCGAAAATAAGCGGAACCGGAAGTAGCGTCATCGCGGCGGAACGGGAAAGAGCACAGCGGCCATCTTTAAAAACACAATCCATTGCCATCCTACCCAACCACACTACATTCGACCCTGAAACCATGTGAATCCCATTACCCACCCATTTCCTCACCTAACCATGCCAAAAGTTGTTAAAAAATACTGCGACAGGCAGCGGCAGGACCGCGTCAGTCGCAAAGAATTAACCATGCTGGCAGAAACGCTGCAGGAGAAGGCAGACGTCGTCTTCTCATCAGAGATGACGAGACCAGCCATAGCCTGGAAAAAAGCAGTATGGGAACTCGTGGCACAACGCGTCAGTGCCGTAGGTACCACCCCACGCACCGCCAGACAGTGCCGCAAAAGGTGGGATGACCTCCGGCTCCGAGTAAGGGGCATACTGTCAGCAAACCGCAACCTGGGACTGGCAACTGGCGGTGGAGCAGACTCCCCACTGAAGATGCAGCCATGGGAGGAGACATGTGCCTCATTGATCGGCATAGATTGCATTGAGGGCGTCGGCGGAATGGAGAGAGGAGCCCCGACATCAGGAGACACAGGTAGGTGCCTCCAATTCAGCCTTGCAAAACACCCGAATCACACTTACATGGGAATCACAATGTCGCCCCAGATGGCAAACGCAACACATCAGCAGAAGACCCACACCCTGCACACATGCAGCATGTACACTCTACAGCAGGCACACACATTCCTGCATGCTCAACCCACCCAAAAGGGAGACAACCTGTATGTCACAGCCTACAAAGTCCACCATCTATCCATCTAAACCATGGCACTCATCACAATGCCTGCTCAATGTCCGCTGAACCATCAATAACACTTTCCCTCCTCTGCTCCACCACAGGCTCACACTCGGACACCGGCAGGGACGAGAGTGGCACCACCCCAGCCAAGAAGACCAGGACAGAGGGAAGAGGCCACCAACCATCCACCTCTGCTGGACCCATGGCCAACCCACAGCAGGCCAAAATTCCTGTTTCCGAACAGCCCAGGGCAGCAATTCCCCCCGAGGAAAGGGACATGATAGCACCCACGGCAGACCCACAACCACTGCTGCCCACTGAGGGGATCGTGTCTGCGGGGAGCAGTACAGTCGGGGAGACTGCAGCCATCGCAGCCTATTCTGACAGCGATGTGGCGAATGGGGATGATGACATGGAAGGTCCCCCCAACACCCAATTTACCTCCCCACACCTGTCCCCATGTAGCCTGCATGGACAGGACACACAGGGGCAATCCCCTGGAGGTTCATGGCCAGCCACTCCAAGCCCAGTGGGAGTAGGGGAAGAAGGGAGTAGTCCTATTGGGCCTGCAATTGCAACCTCCATTGTGCCTGATTTCAGCCAGGTGCTGGACCAAATATCAGCGAGGCAAGAACAACTGGCGTCAATCCTAACGCAGCATGTTGCTGATTGTGGAGGTGCCAGTTCAGGCATGGAGAGGTGTGCTGACAGCATCAAGGCAGCCATCCAATCAGCAAGCACGAACATATGCACAGAACTAGCCGCAGTGCGGAATATGATTGGTGAACTGATACGGACAATCATGGACACAAGGCGTACCGAGCAGGCGGGTACCTCCTCAGCTGCAAGTTCGGCCCCATCCAGCCCCGTCCGCAGGTCATCCAGGACCCGGAGGAGTACAGGCAGGGGGGCCCCAGGTTCCGGGACAGGGGGCTGGCAATAGTGCCCGCCCAGTGGACCACTAAAACATTACCCACTTCACCACAGGCACTGGCACTCCTTTGCAGGGATTTCTGGGGGGAGGGGGAGGGTGAATTGGGTGTGTTGGGGTGTTCAGGGGGGAGGGGGGATTGGGTGTGTTGGGGTGTTCAGGGGGGAGGGGGGATTGGGTGTGTTGGGATGTTCAGGGGGAGGGGGGATTGGGTGTGTTGGGGTGTTCAGGGGGGAGGGGGGATTGGGTGTGTCATAACTTTTCAGAAGCACAATACACTTTTTCGTTTATCACAAACCAAATGTGTGGACATTGCTCATTGTGTATGTGTGCTTTATTGTTGTACAGTCTACAGTGTGCATATACCAGACACACACAGTGCCCCAAGTGCCGTCCACATGTTACACGCACACGCTGTGTGTGCTAGAAGTATTGGTCAATGAGATTCTGACGCATTTCACGCCCCTCCTGTGCATCGCTGCCTCCTTGAGGTGCTGCCCCATCCCCACCCTCATCTTCCTCATCATCAGGTGGTTGCAGTTCTGCGTCAGGGGGCAGAGGCACGTTACGTCTGACGCACATATTGTGTAGCATGACACATGCCATGACGATCTTCGCAACCTTCTCATGGCGGTACAGGAGTGCCCCGCCAGACCTGCTGAGGCAGCGGAAACGTGCCTTCAGTAGGCCAAAGGCCTGCTCTATCACCACACGGGTACGTGCATGGGCACGGTTGAAGTCCTCCTCATGCTGGTTCTGTGGGTTCCGGACTGGTGTAAGGAGCCACCTATTCAGGGGATAGCCTGCATCACCTGTAAATGGGCAACAATGTATGTGTCAGGAAGGAGATTGCTTTCTGAACATGACGCGCCACCATGCCTTGCATTCAACTGTTACTTTGCACCAAATTTAGTTGTGCTAATGGATTCACACTATGCAACCGGTATATGTTCATGGCTCTCATGTACTGTTTTGCATGCCAAGACACAATGCAGCGGGGACAATTGCCTTGTGAGTGCCCATCCACTGTGTCCGTTCAGGCCGTTACTTTATGTGACCTGGCACGTGTCCTGTGATGTCAAAGCTCACATGATTGCAACATTGCTGTCTGGCTCATTATGACCCCAGGGAACAATACTGGTGTCAATGGGGGGAGTTTGTGGGTCTTGCTGTCTGTGTAGTGGTTCATTGATGTTCCTGTCCGACATGTGCCTCCTTTGTGCGCAGTTATGGGGGACAGGCCTTTCAGTTGATGGTGTTTGGTGACGTGCATGTAGGTGCGTTCCTTTGGAGTCAATGTGGTCACATTTCGTACAATGCACTTGCAGGTGGTTGTGTCATGGTTGGGGTACACTTTCATTCACATGTTAGGGCTGATTAGATCACGCATCATGTATACAGTTGTCAGATGACGTGAGTGCTGCCTCAGGGTATGAGTCTAGGCTAGTCGCAGCCATGTGACGTATGCATCATCCCCCCCCCTTTCTGCCAGGTGAAATATGCATTAGTACGTCGATCACCTACACACTTCGCATTTCCATGCTCATGACATTAGACTCACCGAGTAGGCAGGATCTTGGGCCTGCATGTCGCTCCATGTAGCGTGGTATTGTGGAGTTCCGAAGGACCATTGAATCATGGGTTGATCCGGGGAATCGGGAACAACAATGTGTGAAGATCCTGTTGGAGTCGCAGACCATTTGCACGTTGATTGAGTGAAATAGTTTACGGTTGCGGTATGGTACCTCCATGGTATGTGGGACCACCAATTCAACATGGGTGCAGTCGATGGCACCAATGCAACCAGGTATGCCAGCTAGTGCATGGAAACCCACTTTGGTGTTGGCAATCTCCTGGGCAGACCGTGGCAATGAGATGTGGTCGTCTGTGTGCTTGAGGAGGGCATCGAGCACTTGGATCAGTGTACGTGAGAATAATGGTTGGGATATGCCATGCAAGTGGCCCACTGTGTGCTGGTAGGTGCCTGTGGCCAGGAAGTGGAGCACGGACACGACCTTCAGTAGGGGCGGGATGGCGGTGGGTGTTTCTATCATGCTGACGATGTTGTTGTGTATCATGTGCACAATGTTGGTGATGGTGTCCCGGTCCAGTCGGTACAGGGTGTGGATCTGCTCTGCGGTGAGGTTGAATGGACTGGCTCTGATGCGTGGGATTGGGGGCTGCCTGCGTGGTGCCACTGGCTGTGCTGGTGGGGCTTGCTGGCCCTGCCTTGCCCTCCTTCTCCTCCTGCGTCTCCTCTGTGCAGCTTGTTGTTGTTGTTGTTGTTGTTGTTGCAGTTGTAGCACTCGCATTGCTATCAGGTCCTCCAGCCTCAACATTGCTAGTCCTATTGGTATCATTGTGGAGTGTGACTGGGGCCGGTAGGGGTGGGGTGTGCTCTTTTTGCACTGGGAGAGTCTGTATTGCCTCCACCTGTGCTGATTCTGTGCACCTGTGGCAGCTGGGAACACTGCACATGGCCATTTACGGTTGGTTCGCGATGGCGGAATTAGCGCCATGGCGGTAAGGTACTTTACGGCCTTGGCGATGGCGTTACGGGCATGTCCGCTTGGTTTGTGATCTGCGTAGCTTTGCGCCATGCCGGTATTTACGGCATGGTGGGTCGCGCGCGCGCGCGACCTTGGTGCTGTTAGCGGCACCGTAAACTATGATGTCGCTAATTGCACTTTCGCGGGTCATAATCGGACCTAGCGGAAAACGATGCCGGTATTCATTTACCGGCATCGTTTTCCGCTTACTGCCTGGGTCGTAATGAGGGCCAATGTGTGCAAAAACAGGCTTTGGGGTTAATAAAACCTGGGATAAACCTGTTGTGCAGAGATGTGAAACCAATTGTTTGGGACACAAAGATTGCTCTTGGAAGAAAAATGTAACTTAAGATCCATCCTTATTCGGCGTTAGGATTTTGAAAAAAATCAACATTTATATCATGAACATTGGTGTATAAGCCAGTTGTAGGTTTTGTCTGTATGTGACTAAGTATCTTTTGTGCAGTTTTTAATTTGATGTTTGAATTGCACCGATGATTGGCCTACATTTAAGGGTGGGCAACAAATTTTGTGTTTTTGGGCTTAATGCTTCCTGCCGAAAGAGTCCTTCATTTTATCATTGAACTAAACACACAGGTCTTTGTTAAAGGAAACTGTACCAGGCCCAGCTGAGTTTGAAATGGGGTCCAATAAAAACAGATGTACTTATGGTTGGGGTTATGGATCTCTACCACCGACGCACCTGTCCCTGATTATGGTATAGGGCTAGCCAGATGATTGAGCTCTTTGACGTGCTGGTCTGCCCATAATTTGTTTGAGGGTTAACCAGATGGATGTCTTACACCTACATCTGTGTGCAAAATTTGTTTTAGACCTAGCCAGATGGATCTCTTACAGCTGCAGATGTCTTCCAGAATGTGGGTTAGGATTAGCTGGATGATTTTATTATTCCTACAGATGTGTCCCAGAATTTGGTTTAGGATTGGCTAGATGATTCTCTTACAACTACAGATGTGTTCCAAAATGTGCTTTAGGATTGGTTGAATGATTCTCTTACATTTACAGATGTGCCCCAAAATTTGGTTGAGAATTGACTTGATGGTTTTCTTACACCTACAGATGTGGCACAGAATTTGGTTTAGGATCTGCTGAATGGTTCTCTCTCTCACACCTACAGTTGTCTCCCAGAATTTGGTTTAGGATCAGCTGGATGATTCTTTTACACCTACAGATGTCTCCCAGAAGTGGTTAGGATCGGCTGCATAATTCTCTTACACCTACAGATGTCTCCCAGAATGCGGTTTACAATCGGCTGCATGATTCTCTTACACCTACAGATGTGTACCAGAATTTGGTTTAGTGTTAGTCAAATGGTTCTCTTACACCTACAGAGGTGCCCCAGAATTTGGTTTAAGGTTAGCCAGATGTATCCGTTAATCCATAACACGTGTCCCATAATGGTAAACATGCATATGGCCACCACGGAAAACATGCACCTACTCACACTAAGTGCAGCTGCTCCCAGATCCATTGAAACGCGGGCTATTTCAAAAATACGTACCTTCCAAAAAGAAAAACTCACACAAAAGCTGCTTGGAATTTTATCATCAGGCTCAGCTGTAGTCCACTGCAGACCTCTAAAAAAGTAGATTACAAAAATATGTGACGGTCACCCCACAAATATTTCTGTGAGGGATGAACATGCACGTGCCACTGGATCTCGCGAATCCCACGACACAATCAGGTCAGGTTCGAGGATCCCCCCCCATAACTACTAGGATGAAAATAGTGCAATTGTTCTTTCAATTGCTGCTCGCGGACTAGAATTACTATTTTCACTCTTTCTCTTGTGGGTGTTTAGTGGAAGTCCACACTTTCAGTAAAAAGTACATTGCAGTGTGAGCGGGCGGGCTTCACCTAGTAGACATTTCCAGAGCTCGAAATATTTTTTTTTTTACATATAAACATTGTAGGTCTAATGGGGGGCTGCATCTTGCCAGAACACGCAAAGCCCTATTCCAGACACAATTTTTCCCCACAACTTACCACGAAAATGCGTTCATCGCACTACCTTAGAATCTCAACCATTCAGGTGCTTCGTAAATTGTGCGAGCGGGTGCACCCAGGATTACTCGGTGGACTTAGAGCTGCAGAACTTGAAAATGGCTTTCTTAATTATGTGTCTATCACAGAACACATGTGAACATGCATACGGCATAACCACCACCTTGCGCATGCATTGCCCAGGGTCATTTTGGACAACCCAGCTAAATACTGTTCGGTGTATTTTCCTACCTCATTGTGTTCTTTCTGTCGAACAAGACCTAGAGAAATGTCACGCCTCCATACTGACAATTTTTTTCACTCTTGCAGGTTTAACAATTATTACTATGATTACTCAGGCCGGTAGGAAGAGAGCTGAAAATGTACTCAACCCGGTGCTGAGTAAATTCCAGGTCTCTACTGCCGCTCCAGCGAATGCATAAGTGCAGTATACTTTACGTCTCCGCTATTGTACCGCATTGTGTGCGGTGTCCCACTGCCGCTGCTCTCACACATCGGAAAATGAGTGTTGACATTGTATACCCGGGAATGTCACTTAGTGCTGTCACTATGGGCGCTTTGAGTATTATGCCTCTGACGCAAATGTGGATTTCTATCCCAAATAGTCGGTGCAGTTCACTACCACCTGAGATTCTACAGGCAGGCTGGGACAGGCCCGTAGGACAATAGGGCAATGCCCGAAGGGCCGGCCCAACATTCTAATGGCCTGTTTTTTGATCAAAGTGGGCCAGTTTGATGAGCTACTGCGCTAATCTTAGCCAATGCTACTAAAATATGCTTTAAAGGTACTATTTGCATCACATTTTACCCAAAACTCCCCCTTGAATAGTACTCAAGCCATGTTCCTGAAAAGCAATGAATTTGTGGGAGTTTTCATTGGTCACCGGGACAATTTTATGTCCCAGTCTGACCCTGGCCACAGGCGATACAAATAAAACACGACATTAGGAAGGGGGTAATATCTTATCTCAGAATAGGCATTAGCATCCAGAGGTGACATCACATTGGCTCTTAGCCAATCAGAGGGCAAAGAATGCGGTCCTTGCTGTAGATGGTTATGTGGTTCGAGTTTATTGAATGTTCTGCCTATGCTATATACCTACGAAACTAGACATTTGAAGCATGTGGCAGGCAGTAGCATTGAAATCTTTATAAAACAATAAAAAACGGACTTGGCAGTGGTATGCATATTTGCCCATGTGACCACGTGCACCCTGTACCTGGCCTTTGAGGGAGTAGGGACGGCCATCCTCAGGATCTCGCGAGACCATATGAACCCCGTCAAAGAGCAGCACGTGATGCCACTGAGCCATATGATATGATAGGTTATTTACAACGCGCTTAATACTCAGAGGTTTCTAAGCGCAGACCCGGGGATTGGACCTGTGGTGCTCCGTGTCATCTTGCTTCCAAAGTGGGCACATTGCCCCTGAGCTATCCTCCAGAGACAAACAAAGGCGCACAGTGAGTTAAGACGCACATCAACCATTTTCACCCGTCAGCGACAGTGCTTCTCGGTGTAGTCCGACGGGGCATATAAGAGGGAAGAGGGGCAAAGGACCTCAAGCATGACCGGGCTGTTATCCTAGATTGAGGACCTGCTCCCATGGCCCCTGTGCACGATGCTTACGTCTTCCCAAACGCATTTCGAAATGCAATGCAAGTGTGAGCTTCTGGTTGACCCAGGCCTGTTTGCAGGGAGGTAACAGGCAGGTTAGACACTGCCCAGCCGAGGGGAAAGCAGTCTTCTGTCTTCCTGACCGCCATTGATTGACAGTTTGGAATGACTTTGTAACATGATGTATTCCCAGAGCACTGGCATTTAGACTTAATTGCATTTGCAAAGGATTAACATCTGCCTCTGCAAAGCCGATCAGTGATGTCCGCTGGTTTGGCCCCCTTTCCTGGGCCATTAGCGCGCAAGCAGGACAGGTGTGCGGCGGGGGGATGGGGGTAGCACGATCATATCCTACCTTTGACTTACCTTCCTAGGGAGTGGCGACATGGCCAGTAGGCTGATACGGCCAGGCTCGGACTGGCCTATAGGGCAATAGGCCCATGATCCAACCAAAAACACTAAATGCTGGTGTGGCCCAGTATTTTTTTGTCAAAGTGGGTCACGTTTTTGGCCAAGGTGGGCCATTGTGATGAGTAAATTGACTCTGCGGCTAATAGTTTTGGCCAGTGTTGCTGAATAAATATTCTTTAGAATGCACAATTTGTATCACATTTTATCAAAAAACTCCCCCTTGGGTACTATTCAAACAGTGTTAGAAAATGCATCAATTGCCATTTGCAACTGTGGGCCGCTTTTTCATTGGTGCCCGAGACAATATTATGGCCCAGTCGACCCTGGTAGATAACCCTTCTCAGCCAATAGTCTGTGGGTCAGGGTTTTCAGGGATGGCCTGATTGGGTGGGACTCAAATCACGCCTGTCTGTGTGGTCAGTCCAACTATTTGTCCTTGCCTCTGTCTGTGCTTCTCTCTGACCAGCTATCATTCCATCCTTCCTCGCACAATCCTTCAATCTGTATCCATCCATCCATCCATCCATCCATCCATCCATCCATCCATCCATCCATCCATCCATCCATCCATCCATCCATCCATCCATCCATCCATCCATCCATCCATCCATCCATCCATCCATCCATCCATCCATCCATCCATCCATCCATCCATCCATCCATCCATCCATCCATCCATCCATCCATCCATCCATCCATCCATCCATCCATCCATCCATCCCTAAGCACATATCCAATCAGAATTGTAATCTACACGATTGCCCTTGACATTGTGAGATTGGGGCAACCACGAGCAAAGTGAGTGCACATTTCCTCGACAAACACGTTTAAACACTCCGATAGCACGTGTCGTTACGTAACTCCCCCATGCCTTAGACAGGTGCATTATGCCGGCTTAAATCATGCTCGAAACGTGGTGACGCGGCGAGCACGTGACTTTCAGTCTTTGACTTTCCCGAGGGCCACCGCCATGATGTTCTCAAACACATCTTCGGATTGAATGTTGCTGAGCCGAAGGTTCGTCACAGATTCAGATACCGATTGCAGAACCTCAGCCTGCGCTGGCAGCTTGATCAGTAATGGTGCTTCACTGTACTCAAAATCCAGGCCTGGAATCAGGGCTTTACAATAGTTTCAATGGAAATGGGCCCCCCCACACTATTGCCGCCCCCCTCCCCTTGACTGTGATTCCTTCATGCTCATTTAGGGTTTTGGCGTTCCGCAAGTGTCCTTTCTTTGTTCTGCTGTGCAGAGGCCAATACACCTCTTTTGCGATAAACTGCACCTACTCACCCCATCCCTCGATTGCTGTTGTTCTAGTATTTTCCACAGAATAACGCCACAAGGCGGGGCTAATGGTATGCATATATTTTCTAAGGAAGCATCACTCTTCGCAGGGGTAAGCCTGTGTCACTTTAAATGTTCACTTGCCAGCCAGCAACTGTGTCCTGCTTTCAGCTCATTGGTGAATATGCTTGGAGCGTAATGAAATGCAAGGCGGGGCTCTTGGTATCCACCCTCAAAGACAAACACAAGGAAACGACCCTCTGCAGTTTACATTAGGAACCATGGTCATTATAATCTATGGCCACCCAGCTACCTCAGCCCCCCTCCCCCCACCTGTAGGCACGGGGAGTCCCCAAGCATCATTTTGAAATGGGCTCCCACGAGCCCACACACATCCTCACATGGCCTTGCCAAAAGCCCCCTGCTCATTGTTCGCAACACAGCGCGTGAATGTTTCAAATGCGTCACCTGTGATTTGTGCTTGAATACAGCTCAAACAAGAATATGCGCAGAGGTTGCCTTTTAAAATGCCATTCATAAGGTGCCTGCACGCAGATTGGCTTCCGGCACAGGTCAGTGTGGTTGCATGTCACCACTCGCTGCAAATGGGAGTGGGAGGCTGCTGTTCAGACCTCATCCCCTAGGCGTGTTCGTCCTATGGCTCGGAATCCAGCAGAGCAAACCTTGGCTCGGTGTAAGGCCACTGGCTGCCCGGTGGGGGCTCTGTCGGGCGGCCCAAGTCTTCTGCCAGGCACATTATTTGCTTGATTTTCTTGTTTTCCTAAGAGAGAATGTTTCAAGCCAAGGACACCGAGGCCCTACCATGACTCTGCGCCTACGCGTACACACTGGGTATCCTGTTTATCCTCTAACCTATAACTTGCCAATATGTTGTTCTTCT
Organism: Ambystoma mexicanum; assembly: GCF_040938575.1. Classification (NCBI taxonomy): domain Eukaryota; kingdom Metazoa; phylum Chordata; class Amphibia; order Caudata; family Ambystomatidae; genus Ambystoma; species Ambystoma mexicanum. Next base: position 830,658,159 of record NC_090939.1, read on the forward strand.
TCCTGTATCTAGCGCCTAGACACCCATGAGGTTATGTGTTCTCCTAACAATGAATGAATGGATGAATAAATAAATAAATAAGCTGGTAGGCTGGCTCACCTCAGATAATTGTCATCAGCCTGTGGGCCGCAGGCTCGAAGCCTGAGGGGTATCTATCCATACGCCCCTAAAAGACAGAACAATTTCTGCCCGACACGATATCTAAAAACCTGGAATTTAAGGACCTTCTTGTGGTCTGTTGGGAGGTCGGGGGGTGGGGGGCATCAGGAAACCATAACAACTCTCGCTACACTCTCCTATGCCCCACAACTCCCCTTTTCCCACGCCAGATGAAGGTATACATTTACTGACCCCTGTATCCTCCTCTACAGAAGATGTCTTAGCAACCGTTCCCTTTATCAAAATCCAGAGCATCAGGGTAGATTCCTCCACTGCCTTCAACATGTTCTTCCTTTTCTTCACTGAACCCTAATACACACAAGGCTCTTAGCCCTTTCCTTCCTTCTCAACCCAATTCAGACTATTTCTTCAAGCACCGTGGTATCTTATGTCCTATTTTGGCCATTCTTCGACTGCCGGCTGCCAGATGATTGGCAGCCACCCATCGGGACTCTTCAGTCAAAGCAGTGGATTGGCTGTGCTTCCTTACATTCTTCAGACCCGCTGAGGTCATTCCCATGATCAAGAGACGCTCAGCTAACTCTTCCAACCATCCAACTACCGAACACTGTTCGGCTCCCAAAAGAGTTGAATGGCTGGTCTTTTGCCGTTTCACCCAGTGTCCTTCATCCAGAATTCTCTCCAGATGTCTCCAGTCCCAACTCCAGAGGAGCGGCTTCCGCCATGGCACGCTTTCCTCATCTCTAAAGGTCACATCCTGAAGAGCACGAGGCCCAAGCTTCGACTGTCATTCTCCTATGGTTGCCTTCTATATTGTTGACCACAATAGAGACCTAAACCTATCTCCAACCAGGCTATCACGTTGCCCCCTCTCTCCTGGTTCATGTGTATCCCTCAGACAGATCCTATTATCTCTCCTGGTGCTGGGCTAACGCACAAGGCACACTGCGTCAACTCCTTGGTTCCCCAGTACAACACTTTCCAAGGTAACTTCTTGTTTTTTATAATGGCCCTTTTCAGATGGCAAGCAAATGATAAACTCTATTTCATCCCAACCACCTGCCTACAAGCTTGCATTCAAACTTCCTCTAAGATAAATACTTGAGGACCCTACTCCTGAAAGAACATTTCACCAATTGAGGATCGCTCCTCTCAAACCTTCTTCTCCTCCTCTGTAGATCCTCCTCTACCCTGCTCCCCAAAGCACATTCCTTGTAACTCTCGGCTGTGTCCCTTCGGTAGAGCCTTCTGTTGATTTCTAGCTAGGTTCTTGCTTATAAATCCTGTACGTAATTACGTACTTCTGCTCTTCTCCTTCCCTCTTGACTACATTCAACTACTCCCCTACAGCTGTAGCATTAGAGTGTGTGGTGATACGGAGTTGATTTTGCTGTTCCAGTTGTGAAAATGGCCACGTATTGTCTCGCTGCTCACCCAATCACTTCCTTACGGGTTAACGTAGCTACCGATGAAACGTAGTATTCATACGTTGCACTTGTCGCTGCGATGCACAGTAATCCTCTTTACAGAATCTCCGATCCAGATGCTTCATAAGTAAATAAAGATATACATACAAAAACATGGTCCCTCGATCTTACTCCTCGGCTATGAACAGCAGTGTGGAGCAGGAGGAGTTGACAATGAGAAGCACGAGTGCGTGTCACACTGTTGGAGTGCGCGGTCAATGTCTGCGGTAAAGTGCTCTGTGTGGGGTGAATTTTCACTTCTTTTTTCAGAATGCTTTTTGTTCGTTACAATTGTGCAAGAACCATTTGTTTGTTTTTGTTTTGCAGAGCAAGGCAGTTTAGCTGGGCCTCATGTTAGAAACATTGGTCATTTCCACTGTTGTTACTGGGGAAGAATCTCGACAAGAGGGTAGAGTTACTTTTGGACATAGCCTGTTTGATCAAATAAAGATCTGTTCAGGCAATGGAGGTAGGGAAATCACACAGCACAGACATGGAGTTCCTAGATAATCTCTGGGGACATATGTTTTCCACAGAACATAAAGCACGGGGTGACCTCACAATGAACTCATCTGGGCACACACTTTTGAAACATACTAAATGCAGCTTTGACAACACGGGTGCTGGGGCAGGACCCAAGCGTTAAATGAACTAAAAAACGAATTTGCTTCTTGTAACTTTATTTAATCTTTAATTCAACGAAGGCCATCTGAAAGCTTATGACGGTAAACGCCACCTGGGATATTCAGGGCTTTTATTTGATGACAACTGATTTAGCAAGCATTTCCAAAGTAATTCTTGTCCTAGGTTGCGTTTGCAATTCTTATAGTTGTTTCAGAGGATCATATTAGGCCTTCCTAATTTTTAAGACTTTTTTGTGTGCTTCTTACACACTAAGGGCCCCATTCAAGGAATTATTTGTGCAGAAAATAGGGAACTTGCGCGTCAAACTGCGTGCATAATCCCATTTGTCGATCCATGGAATCGAATGAGCAGGATTTTCCTTGGACTTCTGTGGATTTTGCTGCACCCGGCACGGCCCTGCGAGCGGCCGAGTGCCTTGCGCGAGACACCACGCAGAGCATGGGCTTGCCTTGTGCCCCGAGAGCGGGGAAGGATGCGGATCACCAAGAATGGTAAAGAACATGCGAAAAAGTGGGCATTACGAGGGACGGCCCACAGGCAGTCCATCGCATGCCCACTATTGCACGGAACCATACGTATTGAGGGATGCGACCGCGCAACCTCCCAGCAGGGAAATGGCTATGCAAAGCACTCATACTATCCGCCACACAAAGGCAGGCGTACAGACACTTGCGCATAGGAATCACTGTGCAGAGGTAAGATGGGGTGTCATATTTAGGGGTGCGTGCGCACAGCCAGGGTTCTGATTTAACTTAGGGGTGCTCGTACGCAGTGTAGCAGGGCGCAGAAACAGTTTATAGGGGGTTTGCATGCAGATTTTCTGAGTTTTACCTGAGTTATGATAAATTGTACGTGTGTTGTCAGGGTGCCGGTAACAGTAACGAGGGACCCCGCGTAGGGTCCCCGAGATGCATGCCTCCTCGAGGGGGACACCCCAGACTGTTCTGAGTGTGCATGTATTTGTGCCCGGGGAGCACACAAAGGTGGCTGTTTCTGGCTGTTTTTGATTTGCGTGGGGGCTTGTAGGTGGCATTCCGGCCATGACTTGCATATACGGTTACTTTGTGTGAACAAGGGGAGCACTCAGAAAAACATCTGTGCGCAGGTTTGCACAGTGATGTTCTCGGCGCAAGGGCGTTGCAGGATTTCTGCGCACTTTTCCATAAATCAGGCCCTACATGTTCAAATCCGATTGCGTTCTGAATACCGCAGGGAGGAAGCCTGAAACACAAAAGAGCACAGCATCTAGGCCAAAGCACAGAGCATTGTGTTGCAGCCCTTTGCCTGCAGACTGGAAGCGGGAATGGAGGAAGCTCCAGAAAAGCATGTGGAGGAGCGGTGCAGGAGGCGGGTGGTGCAGGAAGTGGGGCGCGAGGTCTGCGGGGAAGGAGGTTCTGGTGGACTCCACTGAAAATTAGAGGGGAGGGGGAAACCAAAGTCAACCATTGGGGGATCAGCAGCCTTTACTTGGTGTCCTACAACAATAACACTCTTATATAAGCAGTATTCCCACATAGATCTGTCACAGAATTGTAACCATGAATCAAACAAAGACTTTTATGGATACATGAAGCAAATGAAAAGCAAAAAGAAAGTGTGTAAGGGAGAAGTAATGAAGAGCATACGCGCTAAAGTGGAATGGCCTAGCAGAAATTTGGGGATTTCCTGAAAGGATACAACGTCCTTTTATCGCGGGATGTTTTTTAGCTGGGTTTTTACCGCAAATTTTTTACAGAAAAAAACCCTTCGAATTTTTTAGGGGGGGTTAGAAAATTATATATAAGGGGTGTGTGTGCTTGGGAAGAGATACAGAATTAAAGGGAATGGGGGGCTTGGGAGGGGGACAGCCTGCCAAAAAGAATTTAAAAAAAATTCAATGGATTTTTTCATTAAAATATTTGCGGTAAAAAACCCGAAAAAAACATCCCGTGATGAAATGAGATGGAACCCCTGAAAGACAGGTGCCTCTGGGAGTCCATGGGGCTGCTGCAGACGAGGTGAGGGGAACGAGGGGTCAGGGAGAGGTCAACTTCTCACATCAGTTTTATGTGTTTATAGCTTAGCCAGAGGGCACAGACAGCAACACTGCATAGGCGTGTTGCTAAGCATGGCTGCCAAGGCTGAATAATGCCTGTGCTTAAAATGAACTCTGCTTCCTTCAATGTATGGAACAATAGGCATTCTGCCTTGTCACTTCGGCTTTCTGTTCATTTTGTGATGAAAAAAGAACCCTTAATTCAGCACTGTCGGTGCTGCTGTTTGGCATGGAATCTTGTTGCCTTGCCCAGAACCCATGCCCTACGCAGACACTACCATATCCACAGTCTCCTGTTTCTGCATTGCAGCTTTTTCCCATACAACTGCAATTTACCACGCCGTCCCCAGAGTCCAGTCCTGCTTGGAGCCCCGTGCAGATTCTAGCCCATGCTGGCAGCCAGGCCTGGACCCCCGCCTCTCCTGGAAACTCGACCTTTGGCACATAGACCCTGATGCCATCCTTGGACGCCGCTCACCTCAACCAAGAGCTCAGTGAGATCTATCCACTTGTAATTAGAGTCAAAACAACCCAGGGCCCAATCCTAGTGCCCAGCCCTGCCTTTAAACCACCCTATCCAGTAGCAAACCTGTTTAAAGCCCGGGCATCTCTCCGTCACAGCCCTGTTCCCATACCATTCATAGCCCCAGCAGTCCAGCCCTATTCATGGACCAGTCATCCAACCCAGACTTCTCTATGTTCCACCCAGAGCCCAGACTAGGTATTACCCAGTCCTAAACTCATCTCTGCCCAGAACCCTTTTCAGCCTGGCGCCCAACCCAAAGTACGTCCATGCCTGGATCCCGGTCCAGAAGAAGCCGAACCCGGAATCCAGCTCAACTCAGAATCCAGATCAGAACGCATTCTACCTTAGGGCCAAGTTAACGCAATGCCCAGGACTCCGCTAAAACCACCAGGAGTCTGCAACCTTTGCTTCTTAAGATGCTTTGAAATACAACTCCCATCAGCCAAAGCCAGCATAGTCAATGGTGAGGGATCATGGGTGTCGTGGTCCAACACTCCTGCAAAGCTGCAGGTTGCAGACCCATGGCCTCCCTTCCCCCGTCCCAGAGCTCATTCTTCTGTAGTTCAGTAGTGCATTTAACGCTAGGACCCTCCCCCAGCTCGTGCCAGCTCAAGGTCCTGATACTGTCTTTGCCCGGGGTAAATAATGACCTTTGCCTAGAGATCTGGGTCAACTGGAGCCTGACTGCTCATGGGTCTTCCATCTCCTGATCTCTTTCAGAAGGGAACATATTTTATAACAATAGTTGCCCTAGTGTGCAGGGGTGGTGTGAAAGGGAGGGAGTGGGGGGTCTTCCCCTGCATTTTGCAGTAAAAGAAAGTGGTACAAATTGACATAGGAAATGTTGGTAATAAAGTCAGGAAAACCTCATAGATCCCCTTTTCTAAATATAAATAATAACTTGTGCATGGACTTTCCCTGAAAGGGCCAAGGGCGAGTATGCTCGTCCTTTTTGCATAGACTTGCATAATCGCCTGGCAGTTAAGGGGTTAAAAGTCAAAGTCAGGCCTATCTGTCGCCAATGTTTCGCTGAGATTGATGTTTCGGGCGCAGCAGGACAGCACGCATGAAAAGGAGGGAGTGAATGAAAGACACATATGGAGAGCATCGGCAGTGGGAACCCTCTTGCCTCAGAGTGGCAAACATTATGCACGAAAGCAAACGAGCTATAGAAAGCCTGCAGAAAGACTGGAGCGCGATGTGTGCATCTCACCAAGCGTGTGACGTGGCTGGCCGATGAAACCAGGCCACATCAAAGGCTATTGGGCGTAATCACACACTGCTCCGCCCTGTGCAGCAGTGCACACACAGCACGAGACGAGCACGGGCTATGGACCTGATTAACAGAGCATTTTCCAATGGGATTGCGCCATTATAAAAGGATTCTGTGAATCAGGCCCTATGACTCAACAGAAACTATTCACTCCAGCTAAAATACGTGAATGCGGGTCGTTACAACACGCAGTCCCTCCTCATGGGACATTTCTGAAGTCATCGTTTATTTGAATCCTTTATTTGCTCCTTGACATCTGCAGTCATAAAAAGCAACCATACAGGCCCTGATTTAAAATAACATTGTTCAAAGAGTCAAGAGGGCACCCTCTTCAAAAAGCAAGCATTGGCAACGGCAACAGTTTGGGCTTCTGTGTAGGCATGGGAAAGGCATTTGCCAGGCACTGCCGTAATGGTGATAACTGGCAATTGATGGTGGCAGCTGCAAAACAGTGTGAGTACCTGGGCATTTAATAGCAGTGCCTGGCAAATGCCTAATACTGATACTCAAGCCAAAACTGTTGGCTTTGGCAATGCTTGTTTTGAACAGGTCTTCAGTGAAGAACACACATAGGGCCCGATTCATGGAATATTTGCCCGGTTCAAAGTGACTTTGCACTGCTGACACAAACCCATTGCTGCCATTGGTAGGTGCAGCACAATATGGTAGGCGTATATATTTGTGGAGAGCGGGAATTGTAATAGTATCCTCTCCATTACTCTTTTAGGTTTGTCGGCACATCGCACTTAGGAGGCAACAAACCAGAGGGTATGCCGCATGGAGAACTGAAGCAGGAGCACCGGTGCGCACTAAAATCACGGAGCAGGAACAATGAGCAGCAATGGCTAGGTTTCTTGATAAGGCCAAGGAGAAAGGCATGCAATGGGTGCACCATATGCTTGATGGGGCCACCGATGTGGTGGAGTGACCTGAGCAGCAAGCCGCCCACAAGGGCACCTGGTGTTAGAGTAACAAAGCCTAAGGTGCCACAGGAGGTCCGGGCACCAACAGCGAGCCTCCAGCGAAGAGGAGAAAAACCTGGGGAAAGCGACTGCTGCCCCAGAAGCTACATTAGGCGGTCCTTCAGGGGGGTATTTGCCGGCTGACCAGCTGCCCCGGCAGCAAGACAAACCATGCTCCGACCAGCTACCGAACCAGGGCAACCGTCACAAGGAAAGGGACAGGCTGTGGGCGAGTCAACAGCTCCTGATGTGATAGAAGTGGTAGCCCCCAGTATTGCACCAAGTGGGGTGCAGTTCCTTGGCTGGCCTGGTGTACAATTCTTGCATACAATGTTTGGGTGGAATAGGCCCAATTCCTTTGGGGGTCCACACAGGGTTCTTTGCCCAGCTTCAATTGGGGCAGCATGTTTCCGGGAGCAGGGAGTTCCAGGAGCCAGTCGCCAGGGCAGCCTGTGGGGGTTAGGAGGGGGGTTGTGCAGCCAGTAGCGGGGGCCAGTAATCAGGGGTCACCTGGCGGGCTACAGGGACTGTTTCCGCAGGGGTGGAGGGATCGGTCCTTTCCCCCCACATAGTGCCCACAGTCACTCCCCGATAGTGCCCAAAGTCACTCTCCCAGGGTCAATGCAGGTTGCCAATGGGGGGGGGGCATGGTTTTGCCCACCCAGGTGTTGGCCGGCAAGGTGGGGGAACAATCAACGGTTATACCGTCTGAGTCAGGGGGTCAGGCGACGCTGTCTTTATCGGCTACTGCATCTGGGAGTGTAGGCTCCCTTTGTCTCCAGAGGGTAGTTTGTGCTGGCATTTAAGTAATGAGGTGAAAGAAAAAATATGGAAGGGTGAATATGTGGATGTGTTTGATTTGATGCATGGGGGGGCTGCAAACCCCGAGAAGAGGCAGAGGGGAATGATGCTTCTTCCAAGCCTAAGAAGATTTGGGTAGATAAGAGTCTGTTCAATTGGATCACAGGTTTTGCCATATATTCCAGCGTCCTGATAGAAAGAAGGCCGGAGCTGGGTGGTGGGCTATTTTATTACCTTAACACCATTGTGTCCGCTCAGCGCAAGTACGATCAAGCAGCTTGGCTCAAGCATGACACCCAATTTCGTCAGATGAAGGCCAATCGGCCGGAGATGAGAAAGGATCAGAGGGATGTGAACAGTTGGTTGGATGAGATGACCCCTACAGGAGTGCATAACAGGGCCCTTAATTCCTTTCGTGCAGCAGAATCCAACGCTATTTTCGCTCCGAAAATAGGTCTCTCGACACAAAATCTGCATGCTGGCAGTTCAACAAGAAGTTGTGTGCAAAAGGGGCTGCGTGTAGATTTAAGCACATCTGCTCTTTTTGAGGGGGTCCTCAGTTTGGCATAGCAAAGTTCCCTATCAATTTTCAGGCATTGGCATTTACTTACTCCTGTGCAGCAGATGCACGTTTTTTGTATCATGGTTTTTGGGAGGGCTTTGGGATTCCTTCCTCTGCCATCAGTAATGGGTCAATCCCAAAGAATCAAGAGTCATTGCGGTTAGACCAAGGGACAGCCAGGAAAAAGATCTGGAAAGAACTTACTCTGGGTAGGGTGGCTGGGCCATCCAAGACACCACGCTAGCAGATTTGATTTGTTCCCATTTATGATTGGTACCCAAAAAAGAGAAGGGGGAGTTCAGGTTGATTCCCAACCTGTCATACCCGAGGGACTAATCAGTCAATGATGGAATTGACCAGAAATTGTATGCAGTATGTTATGCATCGCTCAACTTGGCAATCAGCAAGCTGGATGCCCTAGGAAAAGGGGTCCTAGTGGGTAAGGCAGACATTCAATCGGCTTTCAGATTATTGCTAGTTCATCCGGCAGATTATCTTCTTCTGGGTTTCCAGTTTGATGACAAACTGTATTTTGATAAATGTATGCCGATGGGGTGTTCAGAGTCATGTGCCTATTTTGAGAAGTATATCAGTTTTCTTGATTGGTACTTTGTTGACAACGCAGCACCTGAAGGAGTAATTCATTATCTGGACAAATTCCTGTTTTATGGCGGGTCAGAGAGGTGTCTTGCGAGGAGGCTCTAAGAGCATTCAATGAGATGATGGCAGCATTGGGCATACCACTGGCAACAGAAAAGACTTCAGGGCCCGCTACATGTTTGACATTTCTAGGAACATAGTTTGATTCGGTTGCTGGGGAATCTAGGCTACCCAAGGACAAGGTGGCAGAGTTCCAGGGTTCATTAGAGAGGTGCATCCAGGTAAAGAAGGTCACCCTTAAGGAGCTGCAGGTGCTGGTGGGCCAGCACAATTTTGCATTAAGAGTGATTCCAATGGGCATGTCGTTTTCTCGCAGCATCAAGAATAACACCACCATACCAGATTGACTAAAGGAGTGAGGGAGGACATAAGGTTGTGGTTGACGTTTTTCAAAAACTTTAAAGGGAGAGTGATGTGGTTGGCCCTGCCTGCGACGAGTGGCGAGCTGGCCCTGTTCACGAATGCGGCTGGCTCCATGGGTTTTGGGGAAGTGTTTTGTTCACAGTGGTGCATGCAGTTCTGGCTAGCAGACTGGTCAGAGTCCAGCTTAACCAGGAATGTTACATTTTAGCTTATGGCCCTTTGGAATGTGTATATATAATGGCTATAATCTAAATAACCAGACAAACTCAAGAAGATGGCAAGTAACTGTTTTATAAACAATTATCTAAAACAGGGAGGTTACAACTAACATCTACAGATGTACGCTCAGTCTCTCAAAGATTCCACAAAAAATAAAAATTCTTATACTCAATAATGCGTCAGAGTGACGTCATACTATGTGGCAATAGCAAAAAATCTATCAAGGGTCGGGATTGGTTAAGGGAAACATCTAGATATATACTTATATAGGAGCTAGGATTGTTATTGGCTGTCCTTTTGTCAGGTGCTCAACCTATGCCTACCTCTTAAAACATGTATTTTCAGAAACATTAGATACACCGTTTCTCATTGGTTTTACAAGCTATAAGGTCCTTCATTATACAGACTAAATACAATGAATCGGCACACTTGTGCCATGTCTGGAACATTCAGTTCAATTAGCAACATGTATTTCCAGACCCAGGTGCAGGGAGATATGAGATGAAGCTACCTCACCAACCAATTAGCCTATCATCTCTCATCACCCATTCCTTCTGCCATGACATTGTCTTTGTACTTTGCCTTGTAGAGTATTCTCAACTTGGGGAATGCACGTGAGTGAGGGCACTCGCTATCTTGTCTGGAACTCCAAGTTCAAGCTCTATTTCCATCCTTGGCTCACGGGACAGGAGACCACGATCCGGTCTGTTTTGCAGCTTTTAAATGCTCTAAATTAATGCAAATTTGGCATCCTGCATGTTCTTTCGTGCAACTTAACTTGAGAAGAGTCATTCTCTGCACAATCGTTCTTCTTTAGAGTAGATAGCTGACCTTGATTTGTACGATCTTGACTTCTGGCCAGGCAGCCTCACCACACAGCTCCATGAGCCTGCTATTCTGTTGTGACACAGCTTTCCCCCTTCATGGTTTCTGGCTTACTTAGTTCATGATACCAATGTCCAGCTTCTGTACAATGGGGGCTTGGCTGCATTCTATTTACTACTCATAGCTAGCCTCCATGCTGACTTGATCTACTGTGCATTTCTGAATCTGTACATTTATTGAACTTCTGGTTTCTCCAGCACTTGGTTAATGATTAATCTTCTTTTCCACGATGATTAGTTTACTTGATTCTTTACTTCCTCATTCGTCCTCTAGGATCCATACATTTGTCTTTCGTCAGTATCTCGGGATGTTGTGCATACTTTCATGTGACATCGTCAAATCATTGGCTTAGCTTTTCCTCATATTCCTTTAGGGAGTTCTTCCTGCAGGTTGTCATCCCTTTGGGGGCACATTCAATAGGGTTGTCCCAATGTGTATCTCCTTCCAAATACTCTCTGTGGTATTGGTACGATAGCTGGTGTTAGGCGAGGCATGGTCTTGTGTCTCCAATACAAGGGAGGTAGGGAGGCAGGATCTCCTGCAGATTTATACAACTGCTCCTCTACACATTTTTGGAGCTGATCCCGATCCTGGTACCGGTCCAGGTGTGGGGGCAAGCTGGTGGCAAAAAGTATTGTTTTCTGGTCAGACATCATGTCAGTGGTGGAGGTAATTAACAAGCAAACAGCAAAATGTGAGATGGTTCTGCGTGTACTGAAAAAGTTGATTACTGATTTCAATATGGAATCGTGTTTAGGGTATGCCATGTCCCAGGGGTCCATAATAATCCAGCAGATCCATTGTCTCATTTTAAGATGATGACATTTCAGAAATGGTGTCCGCTGGCGGATGACCAGGTGGCAGAGTTCCTGGTGGACTTATGGAGCATTGGAGCCCAGTGCTCGGCGCATAAATAGCCTGTGCCGTCCATTTGAAGACTAAAAGGCTTATGAGGCACTGGTGTGGGTTTATTCTGGGTTTTGCACCAACAAATTGAGTGAGATGGGTAACTGGTGAAATGTAGCTGTCTACCTGCAGAGTTTGAAGGACCAGGGCCGGTCGATGGCCTTCGCAAAGGAGCTGGTTTCGGCCATTACCTTCTTTTCGAAGTTGCAGGGTGGTGTTGATTATGCAGCTCATTTCGCGATACAAAAGGCATTCCAAAGTTGGGCTAGTATGGCTCCAGTCCCCCCAATTCGTGCAGACTGATTACATTAGACTCCCTTCAGAGAATTTTGGGGGCACTATCAGTAGTGTGCGAGTCACATACGAGGAAGTACTGTTTTCCGTTGTGTATAGTTTGGCATTTTTTGGTGCATTTACGGTAAGCGAGCTAGTGGCCTCTTCCAGGGCAGACCAGGCGGGAGGGATGAAATGGGTTCCCACACAGCTTTTCCCCGATCAAGTAAGGTTGTATTTGCCCAATTCTATGATGGACCACTTAGGCTGGGGGCATAGGTCACATTGTTTCGCCACCCCCAATCAGGAGTGGTGCCCAAAATTACTTTTGGAACACTACTTGAAGATGAGGGCAGTGGGGGGGGGGGGTCATCATAACTTATTGATCCATGCTGGGGGGCTCCTTTGACGCAATTCCAATTGGCAAAGTTGATGCAGAAGGCAAGCTAGGCATTGGGTTTGCCTACTGCACGTTTCGCTTCACACTCCTTCCGCATAGGGGCAGCAACCGAAGCGGCATGATTGGTTTGCCTTCGCAAGCGTTACAGCATATTGGGAGGTAGAAGTCAGAAGGTTTTCAACACTATGTGCGGCCGAATGTTAGGCCATTTGTGCAGCAGTAAAGCTGCATTGAAAGAGCCCTGCTCTAACTCTGCAATTTTTTCTTAAAGGAGTGAGGCCCGTACCTAAGGTGGCCTGGCTATGCAGCCATTCATTTGTATCAAGATTGGTTGCAAGGCTGAAAGATCCGGTGTGAGGGATTTGCGTGTTACTGGTTGGGAGCTGGGGGTTTGTGACTGAAACAGCTCTGGTCATTTTTGTTGGATGCTTTAGCACAGGGCCGTTTGCCTCAACTGGAGTTGCTGGGGCTTCTTGTTGGGCGAAATGTCATGTCCAGATGAGGTAGGAAGCATGGGAGGGAATTTATCATTCATGAACTGGCTTTTCTGGCACACCAGTTTAAGGGTACAGTCGTGGTATGGTCATAAATGATCCAGAGGGGGTGATTGGGGAAAAAGGGGTTAGCCCCACAGCCATGAACTCGTCACTAAGAAAATGGAATTGGCAAAGTTCACGTGCATGCCTCGGCAGTTTTAGGCATGGACTATTAAGGCTTTTCTCCCCGGAATGTCTTCATACAGATGGTGTTCATCTCTCCCAGGATGGGGTGTATGTGTTGATTCACGATTTGCTTGGGGGTATCCACCAGTGTCTGTACCCGAGCAGTGGGGTGAGGGCTTGTGATGCTGGAAATGCATCTGAGGGACAGGGCCTCTGAATCCTTGTCCTTTCTCTGTTTTTACCGTGTGTTCTGTTATGTTTTCTGCCCAGGAGTCCATGAGGGACTCCTGGCAGTGCAGCTCTCTCTTTTGGTTTGGTGAACAGACCCATGGGATACCCTTATGGCACCCATGGGTAGGGGTACAACCCTGTGCCCCTAGTGTATGTTTTTGGGCACCTGTGGGTGACCCCAGAGCAGGGTATGGGCTGGTGGCAGCTCCATGCTGAAATTGACAGGTGCTCTGGGTGTCCTCCATTTTGGGACACCCTGGCCCTGCCATTGGGATCTGTTGATTCCTGATAGGAAACAAGATGGCCCCTGTGGCCTCTTGCTTTCTATGGCCTGTTATCTTGTTTTTCCCAAAGCCCTGGGAAGCCCTGTTTCTGTCCCTTCCCCCTGACTGGCTGTTGGGTGGAAGTTCCATGTATGGTATTGTTGTGAAGGCCCAGCTAGACTGGCTGGAGCCTTCCGAGTGACTGTATGTTGTGGGTACCTCCTGTGGGTGGGACCTGGGTGAATGGAGTGTGTGACCAATATACACTTCTTGTTGTGGTTGTCTGGTTTCTGGCATGAGAGACAAAGACTGAGACAGCCCTGCCCGAAACTGGCCTGAATGCAGTGTGTAGTGTTGAATGGCTGGGTACTTGTCCCAATCCACATTCCTTGTTGTGAGTGTCTGGAAGGGAGGAGTGTGGCCTGAATGCACTGTATGCCTGATTGGCTGACTGACTGCATGAATGCCCTGCAGTATGATTGGCTGCTGAGTGTGTGCCAGCAGCGTGGATGAGAGAGAGGATAGTATATCTGGGGACCTCTCACCACTGGAAAAGTGTTCAGAAGCGTTCAGAAGCTGAGTGTCCACTCAAGAGTAACTGGAACTGCTGATCCTCGACGTCCAGCTGGAAGAAGAAGACTTGCTGTGGCATTTGCTTCGACCGATCCGAAGGCTGTCGAATTCGTCGAGGACTGACCCGAGAGAGGACCTGGTAAGGCGCCCTCTTCCCGTGCTCCGAGGGACCATCGAGCACCGCTCCATCTTCGCCGAAGCGCCCTGGAAGACAGATCCTCGAAAGGCTGTCGACCCGAGACGGGACCGCCGAGGAGATCGAAGTGAAGCACCCGGACATCGACGCCGTCGAAGTCCATTGCCGTCGACCAGGGTTCGCAGGTTTGTGGAACCGCTGGAGGCCCGTCGAAGTTGTGTTGCCCAGCCGTGGGAACCACTTGACGCCGTGCCGCCGACGACCGGAGCCGTCCGCTCCATTGCCTAAGAACATTCAACCGAAGGACTCTCTCGACCGCATCGGCGACCGCTTATCCTGCCGGAGAAAGTCGAGGACGACCAACGCGCCGAGGAGAAACCTGCCGGTGGGTTTCCCGCCACCCGACGACCTCAAAGACTCGGACGACTCGACGCCCTTGCTGGGCTCCCGTCCCTACAATCTTTGCGGTCCAGAACTATTGTCATCGAGGTGCCCCGCACACCTCCGCCTTGCAGGACGCCGACGCCCCGACGCCGACGAGCACCGCTCGGACGAAGCTGCCGCCTCTTCGACATCGTTCTACCTCGTTTGTCGACGGACGTTCGACGCCCCGTGCCTCCCGCTTGAAAGGGAAGGCATTCAAGAAGGGCCGTCGATTCCCCGTCGCCGAACAGCGAGTCCCTCGACGTTTGTCGACGCCTTTTCGAGGAACTCGACTCCACCAGGTACATTGGGGGGGTAAAAACATTATAGGGGAAAATAAGACTTGCAGAGCAATATATGGACTGGGCTTGTGCTATATCTTTCTTTACAGGTTGCCCAGGTGGGGGGATCTCCACACAGAACTGTGCCTAGTGGTAGGGGTCAGTATTCTGCCTATTGCTCAACCATCTTATTTTCTCTCCTCTCTCTATTGCTGGTTTCACTCTACTGGTCTGTGTGACATTGTACAGTATTGTTCATGCACTTCAATGAGATCTAGGGTGGTACCACTTTAGGATTGTAAATATTTGTCATTGTAGATTTTGCCAGAGTACAAAGTGAGTTATCATGATGAATGTACATAACCTTAACTATTGATTATATAAAGACTGTGTTCTAACCAATACAGAGTGTGGATATTCCTTTGTGGGGGCTTGGGGATACACTGTACTTAAGAACCAGCCTGCATCACCTCCTGAGAAGCTAGGCCTTGATTGCTCGACCATTGCTACCGAATAGAGAATTTTGGCTGGGGTCTCCTGTGCCTCTCCTCCACCATATAGGGAGTGGGAGTACAAACACCCCCCACCGGTCGTTGAGATCCGTTCTCTCACACGGCTGTTGCCCGATCAGCCCTGTGGCGCTGTGGATGAGGACCTACACAATGGATTATATAAAATATTCGGAACATGACCAAGTGTTATATTAACAAGAACCATGAATTTGCTACCGGGTTATGGGTTGAGGGATCCACTCGCGTTCAATAGAACAAGCAGGTGAGGACAGCGGGGGTGGCCCCCGGGTTGCCCATTAGGTGGATTTATTGGCCCAGTCTTGAGCGTTTGGACTATTCAAATGGACATTGAATTTTATACAAGTAACCCTAGGGCAGGTTAGCCAGCAAGTAGGCCAAGAGGCATCTGACGGGTAGCTAGGACGGCCGGGGGTCGGAGTCATGGTAGCCAATGATGCAAGATGTAAAAGAACTATTGGGTCCCTGTCATAAGTGCTGTGAAAAAGTCTGTAATAAAATGCAGCCTGTTTACTTCCAACATTGGTATGATGTTCTAAAGCCAAGGACATACTACAAGTGCAATCCTATTACTTATCAACACTTTTCCATCAGTGGATATACAGAAGTGTACACACACAGACACACACACACACACAGGCACCTTTGCAAATACATACAGGAGCTCTATTGTTTTTTGTGTGTTGTGTACGTTCAAAAACAAAGCATCTGGCTGCTCCCATCAGCAATTTTGCACAATACCGTTTGCCCTTCTCACCTTGGAAACAGCGGATGTCGGTGCCACTGAAAGGTTAAACGAGGATACGATCAAAATCCAGAAAAGCTCAGCATGGCATACAGTATTGCACGCCTCCGCGCTGTGGTCACTGGCAGGTGTGCTCCTCTTTGAGCCTGGTCGTTCGGAATGATCATTGTGACTATAGGTAGTGCAGAGGACCGCAGGGAGTGTACACATCTGCAGTACAGGCTGCACAACTAAAAGCAAGATGCACAGTTAGGGTGCAAATCATTTAACCTAGAAAGCTGACACAACCAGAAAAATGTGGCATTTTTCCATGCCGCCGCCATCTGTCACTGGTGACTTGGCACCCAACCGCCATCTTTTGATTGCTCGCTGACTTGTCAGATGAGAGGAAGCAGAGGCGGGCTTCCAGACTTGCTGTTCATGCCTGCTAAGAATTAAAGAAAGTGGTCTATTTAATTTGCATACATAAATGCACACACCTGCTACTTAGAAACAAATGTAGATATAATTAAAATGTGCTGGATATAACTCTCTTCCTCATGCAATTACAATGCAAGATTAAAATGAGGTTTTGCTTTTTCACAGGTCTGTGGAATGTTGCTTTTAATGTGAAATATAATCTCTGTCATCCATCGGTTAATAGTAACTGCAACCTATTTGCTTGCTAGCAAACATGATAACTGCTCCTCATTACAGCAATAGAGAGGGCCCCATTACGACCCTGGCGCTTACGGAATGAAGGGGGCCGGTACGGGACCGGTCCCCTTCATTCCGTCAGCGCCCATTACGAGGTTCCATTTGCGGGACCCGGATCAGACGTCTGGTAAAACCAGATGTCTTTTCTGGGTCCCGCGAGGGCAAGAGGGAGGTAACAACGGGACACTTGTAATGTGCCCGTTGTTACCTCCCTCCCCATTGGGGAATGGTTCCTGCAAGGAAGAATTACCGGGTCCTCCTATGTCGGAATGACCCGCTAAGTCCCCATTGCAGGAACACGGTAATGGAGCCCGGTTTGGAGGCCCAGAGACTTGAATTGCGGCATGTCGTGTGCTGAGCGTGGTCTCCACGTTCACTTTTGGACTTAGAGCTGCTCAGCACAGGTCTCACCTGACACTGTTTGCCATGACCACTCTGCAGCTACACTCTTGGGGACTAATGGGGACCCTTGCCCAATCTGTTGTCTGGCCAATGCTTGTGGCTGATGGCACCCACTCCCCATCCACTGTTTTACCATGCTATCAGTGGTAGAAGTGTACCGAAAAAAGTAGTGAAACTGTGGTCTCGGCAGGGGAGAGGGCAGGTGGAAGCATAGTGCAACATGTGACAAGGTGTTGCGGCCGGGCATTACAATAGACTATGTGACTAGTAACTAAGGCTCCTATTACAACTTTGCATCTGCACAAGAAAATTAATGGATCTATGTGATCTCTGCGCCACCCGTAACTGCGATGGCCAGTTACAGCGCGGCGTAGTGATCATATCGATCACTGTGCTCGCTTCCCCAGCCAGTATTACCTCTCCCAACCCCCTCACCCCACTTACCTTTAGGGCGGCACACTTCTGCGTGTACCGCCTGCACTCTGCAATCTCTGCAGCGTCAGCTCTGCCTACTAACGTGGGTTAGAGCTGATGCTGCAGGGTGGTTTTCTTTTTTCTTTTTTTTTCTTACGTGTCCCCCGATTTCCAAAATGGTAAGCGGGGGACACCCCCACAACCCCGACTCCCGTTACTGCGCCCAAACAGAGCAGGGGCCACCCCCGCAATCCCCGCTCTGCTTGGGCGCAGTAAATGTCGCACCCTCATTGTGTGCGCCTCCAAAGTGCAGGGGTGCACAAATGAGGGCGACATTTTGGTACAATACCAAATTAATGGACAAATCCACTGCATGGAATGGTGAAATTTAGTCGTAAAACGTACAGGAATGGTACACAGAAGAAAATAAAAGTGCTGAAACACCACTCCCGACCGTTCCCGCTCACTGCAATCACTGCATGGTATCTAGGGATGCCCTTAGGCAAGCCACACCTCTTATTTATTTCATTTACATTTAACCCTTTAACCATGGTAATAATGTATGTCTTAATAGTGGATGCCGCAAGGACGTGACCATCCTCATCCATGGCAACAGGCTGGTCCTGCATGTGACATAGATGACCGCGTCCTACGTAGGCATAAAGTGAATAGGCTGTACTCTGCTAGAAGGGCCACTGCACATTGGGATCAGCAGGTATGGCTATAGTACACATGCAATTAGCTGGAGACCTGGAAACAAACCTCCTTCTGCTATGCACCTGGGCACTTGGCCAGCATCCAAATTAGGCCTACCCCTCACTTCTGCACTTCACAGAACTGCTCAATGCTTTTCCTATGAGAACATTTGGAAATGCCACACAAAAGAGGCCCAGGGTGCAGAGGCCCACCGGGAAATCTCCAGAGTTCCCTATGGGCCAGTCCACCCATGATAGCAACGTACTGGCACGCTTTCCGTAACCCCAAAGCAGTGCTTCTGTGTCCCCATTGGAAATGGGGAGTAACCATTACCGCCGCCCTTGTGATTTCCCGGTGGCACCCCGGTTTTTCTGTACCAGCGCCTGCAACCCTTCTGCCCCAGCAAATCATCTGCTACATTTTAGCTATGTAAGTCACACGCCTGCTACATTTTAGCTATTTATTTATTTAACATTTATAAAGCACTCACACAGCCCGCAGGCATCGAGGCGCTGTTACAGGAAATGTTTGTTTTTCTTAGTTGCTTAATTGTGTTTTTTTTTGTCTTAGTTACGTATTTATAACGCGCTTAAACACCCAGAGGTTTCTAAGCGCGGACCCGGGTATCGAACCTGTTGTTGCTTCGTGTCGTCTTGCTTCCAAGACGCGCACGCTGCCGTTGAGCCGTTGAGCTATCCTCTCGGGGCTATGTAAGTCACACCCTGCTACATTTCAGCTATGTAATTCACACCCTGCTACATTTTAGCTATGTAAGTCACACACCTGCTACATTTTAGCTATGTAAGTCACACACTTGCATAAATGCATGCAAGAAGACCCACGTTTGTTTTTAAAGCCTTCATAAATGGCAGCAAGGAAGATAGAAGACACGCAGATAGGGAGAGAATTCAGCAGCCTAGGACCGAGAGCAGAGGAAAGCACTATTGAGGATGTTGGTATGTTTAAGTGCAGGGTGGTTTTGTAGCAGGTAGAAAGGGGCCCTCAGGAGATGAACAACATATATGTAGGGCACATGGGATGCTTTGGGGAAAGGGTTCTGAAGGTGAGACAATACACCTCGAACTTAATCATATAACGAGGAGAACGCCAGTGCCCACATCTGCAGGGCCCACAATCTATGACTTGTGATGCAGTGACCCTTGCTGCAGTCCCCACTGGGGAACATGCTAAAGGCAGGCACCCTAATTGTACTGCCCACTGGGCATGCCCTGCAGCCTTGATGTGCAGGCAATGTGCCTGGCTCATAGATTGTGGCCACCGTCGCTCTAATTGCAGTGCATGAGGGCATGGCCAAACCCCTAGTATAGTGGTTTGGCTTCATTGCCAGGGGTGTGGCCATGCCACGGGCATAGTGACAACAGCTACAGTTCCTATTTTGTTTAGAATTTAGGGCCTAATTCTTGGTACTTGTGGAGCAGAGCAAAGTCACTTTGCACTGCAAATGTACTCTGCACGGCGCTAAATGGGTGGTGCAAAGAGTACTTTTGCAGTGCAAAGTGACTTTGCACTGTGCCGCTCTGTCAATCAGGGTGTTTGTTGGCAGTGCAAACTCACTTTGTACCTCACTAAAAGTTCCATGAATTAGGCCCTCAATCTTGTGTTATGTCATGTTAGGTTATGCTATGTTTTTGACTTTTATATAGTGCCACTGCTTTCATTTTCAAGGTTTCTTGGCACTTTGGACTTGCAACATAAAGGGTTGGGTATTGTTAGGGCAGAAGGAGCAGTGCAAGATTGCTTTGCTGTTGACTGCACTCTACTGCACTGCACACTAGCCCTATGCTGCTAGTTTCTTCATTTTAGCGAATGCACTGCCAGGGCCATTTTAAGCATTTTTGGAGCCCGGGGCATGGGCATCTGTGGGCCCCCCTCCACCAAATCAAAGGAATTAAGTGATCAAGAATATCTGGAGTAGACCAATTGTAAGGAAGGGGAAAGCTACACATAGCATAGCATGGATAGGGAACACAGATTAGAAGCTACCAGGAAGGTGTCTCTATCCAGACAGACTGAGATTAGAAGTGGGACATGCTTTTCAAACAGTGTTGCCTTTAGAGATCAAGGGAACAAGTGCCTGTGGTGTGCAGAATATATCAATGCTCACTATTATAGTGGAAACAACCCTATAGCCAGTGAAACCATGAGTGAGGATGTTATGAAGATCATACCCTGAGAAGGAAATCACTCTGAAGGGCGACAATTTTAAAAGGTTTAGGGACTGGCAATTCTGAGAGATTAGGCAATACAAGATTAAATTAGATGCCCCGGATCACACAGTGCTCAAGGAGTGAAGCTGGGATTTGAGCCAACTCTGCAATTTCTGCATTTGAACACTTTCTTTTCTAGCTCTTACCATGTACTAAAACAATCTAATTTTATAAAACTGACTTGCAAAGTACACAAATCACATTTCCAAACCTGACAATTTTTAAAACCAAAATATTACAGAAGGGTTTTACACAAAATGGAAATGATTCTAGCGTCATTCTCTCCATCACCAAGGGAAGTATACAAGTACCAGCATACCAATCGATGTGAATTAACAGATTTAATCTAGGTAGTCTTTTGTCATTTTAAGCTTTAAATACTTCCAATACAATGGCTTGTGAAATTGGCATCATAAAAGTGCAGAAAAACCTTTGAATTTTAGAAAACAAGCAAACGTTTTTTGTATGTCAAACGAGCAGACCTTAAAATATGCTTGCCTAGCCCTACAACATCTGGTCCGCACTCTCCTGTCTACCACCCCTTCCATTCCAATGGCCTACATAAGAAGAAAGATCAAGTAATGAGCTACACAATGCCACCATCATGCAAGAAGGCAAACCTAACAGAAGACAGCACAGTAATGGAAGAGATATTATATGATCTGACCAGTATCACTGTATCTTCTGCTGGCACGCCAGGATGCAAGCATGAGCACTTTGGTTCTGCAGTCTGTTATTCATCTCTTGGACTAATAGTTTATGCTCATCTTTGGAGGGGATTGTCTAGGCTTTAGAACGCCCCATCTGAACAAACCAATTTCTAGACCTTAACCATACGAATGACATGTTCGTTTTTACAGCAACCCCTATCTGGTGCAGGAACATTGCTGATAATAGCACCTTTTACGCTGCAAAACCAAGTACATATGCAGGCAGGTTTATAAATGTCAGATGTAGGAAAGGTTCAGCCAGCCTTGCTGGAATGTTCTCTTCTAATCTTTCATACGAACACATATCTCTGCAATGAGTGCTTAACACACTGAGCTAACTTCTGAGCGACTGTGGCACTCAATTTATCAATATGGATTCCAACTTTGGCTATTGCACATGATCAACCTTATGTGACAGAACTTGTGTCACATGGAACACACAAAGTATGTATTCCACAGTGAACACAGAAAGCATTAATGATTAATTGATGAAGGCAGAATGTACTTGTCAAAACAGACAGGCAATAGTATAGCGCCTTAGCAGCATGCCATAAAATCTCCTGGCTTGTGCTGTTTAAATCTGGTGAACAATGTAATTTAAATGTAGATCAGGCAGCCTTGTGGGGGCCCCCTCCAAGGTGGGGGCCCTGGGCAAGTGCCCTTTTTGCCCTGGCATAAAAACGTCTCTGTGCACTGCTCTTAAACAAGCGTTACTTTTAAGAATTGTAAGTTTATTGAAACAATTTGTTGTTTGTATTTTGATCTGATTTTTAACAATAGCTAGATTCGAATTTTACCAGTTAGCTGAATTTTGCACATTCAACTGTTGGGAAGTAGGTAGACCCTGAACAAGCAGCAGACAGTCTGCCTTTTTAGTATTCGTGTCACACCTAGCAAACGTTTCTGTTTGCTCCAGCTTGTTACAAAGGCTGAACTACAACTCCCAAGAGAGTTGTAGTTTCCGCCTACTTTTATTGGCCACCAGGCGCGACAGTGCCGGCGCGACAGTGACCCGCCGGTTTGTGTCGGTCCGTGGTGTATGTGGCAGTGGTTGAAGTCGCTCTGCATACAGTAACCGAAAGGCAGATCCTTTTCTTTCTCGGCCAAATCATATCGGCCACTTTTGTAAGTACATTTCTCCCACACACAGCGCCATGAGGATTACATATATGTCGGATGACATACTATCCCTTAGGGAAACTACTTTTGGTGCACTGACGCTCTACTCCTTGAATAAGACCAGATTGCACAACATTCCTGTAGACAAATTGCAGAAACAAATTTGTACTACGACAGCACCATTGAAAGTTGCACTAATTAATGCCCGATCAGCAATAAAGAATGCTGTTGCATTAAATGAAACTATGGGCCTCATTCCAAGGTTGGAGGGGCGGTAAATCCCCCTTCCACCATTGCACTTCCCCATTCCCATTTCTGCCCCATAGGGCTCTATGGGAATGGGGAAGGCACTAATTACGGCACCGCAATTTTGCGGTGCCGTAATTAGCTCTGAGGTCCCTTAGCGGGTTGGATTTTAACGCCTGCAAAAAGCAGGCGTTAAACCCCCCAACCAGCAAAGGGACCTCGTAGTAAGGCGGTAAGGATTTACCGGTACCGGTATTTTACCGGTACCGGTAAATCCTTACCGCCATCCGTGTAATGAGGCCCTTAATCCTCCTTGAAACTTGACATACTCTTTATAACGGAATCATGGTTCACTGATAACAGTACCACCCACTTCCATGTGTTAGTACCAGAATCATACTAGATTAAATGGCATAACAGAGTTAATCAAAGATGGGGTGGCTATTTTGATTAGATCTTCGCTAGAAGTCATTAACTTCCACTCCCCCGACTGGGACGCTATATCCCAGGTTCTGGCTTGTACTTACCACCCAACCCCCAATGAAGCGCACCATCTGCTCCTCTGCTATAGACCCCCTGGTTCCGCCACCTTGTTCATAGATGCCCTGGATGCCTACGTGGGGCTAGAAGCCCTCCAGTATGGAAAACTGATTATTCTGTGCGACCTAAACATCTGGTGCAACGATCTTTAAAACGCTGACTGTAAACATCTACTTGATATTTGCAGACTCACGACCTCCATCCTCTCTCCAACTCACCTACACATACTGGGTGACATTGCCTGGACCCCGTGATCTATCGAGGTTCAAGTTTAGGCAAATTTAAAATAATCCCTATGAGCTGTTGAGATCACTTTATAGTAAGTTTCCAACTCTCCAGTCTTCACCGATCTCAGTTACAAAACACTCCCATTAAGCAACAATTGTGCTGTCGTAAAAGGGATCATGATCGTATTTCCAGTATGGACCAGGACTTATCTCGTATGCAATCTACTCCCGACTGTACTGAATACTACTCTAAAATTATGACGTGCCTACAAAATAATTGCAATCGCATGGCACCTTTAAAAAACATTGAAAAACCAGAAGGAACAATAATCAGTGGTATAATGAGAATTTGGAAAGCCTAAAAAGACAAAATAGGAAAAAGGAAACAATTTGGCTCAAATTTAGAGATGAAACCAATCAGCGGCAGTCAAATCAGCTTTGGAGATCTATAAACGAGAGATTGTGCTTGCTAAACCCCCATCCTTGCAAAAACAAATCGATTTGGCTGAAAACAGACCAAAAGCACTGTTTCTCGCCATAAAAAATAGCATTATTCCTGATTACATTAATTCAAGTTTGCCAGCATCATTTGCAATGGCTAATGAGTTTAACAGCTTTTTTCAGGAAAAGATCAGAACGATCAGAAATACATTAATGTCTGCCCCACTGACACTGATGTTAGTTCAGGAAAAACAGGTTCCTTAAATTCACCAGCACTATGGATTAAATTTACTTTTCCGCCCATTGGGATTGACCAAATCATCGCCCTTTTAGGGAGACATAAACCCAACAATTTAGGATATGATCCAATCACAGCCTACTTGGCCAAACAGCATGCTACTGCCCTTGACACATCTTTACAAACTAGGGTCAACGCCTCATTATCTCAGGGCTGCGTTCCCCAAGACCTGAAGAAATCATACCTTACACCATTGCTCAAAAAACAGACACTGGATCATAGAGTTCTATCCAATTACCATCCAATAGCTGGTCTGTTATGGCCTGCTAATATTTTAGAGAAAATTGTGACACGTCAATTGCAGAGCTATGAGGATGAACATAGGATTCTCTATCCATTTTCAGTCGGGTTTTAGACCGAGCTATGGCACTGAGACAGTGCTTGTGACAGCCCGAGATGACTTGTTGGGGGCCGCCTAAGGAGGGGACATTAGCATGCTTGTCATGCTGAACCTGTTGGTGGCCTTCGATACAGTTGATTTTGAAATTCTCATTACAAGGCTGTCTTCAGTGGCACAGGTTTCAAATGAAACTCTGAAATGGTTTGTGTCTTTTCTGACTGACCGCACTCAGCAGGTGAAAATGGGGGCCTATTTCTCCAATGCAATACCTGTGCAATGCGGGGTGCCTCAAGGGTCCTCACTGTCACCACTGCTGTTCGGCATTTGCATTTGTACATTGTTGAACATCTTTTCTGAATTTGGTCTGTCGTACCATTCATATGCTGACAACATCCAAATCTATGTACGATTTAAGCAACCACGGGAAGCAATAGATCTAGTCCTATCCTGCACCAATGAGATCAAAAGTTGGATGCTGGAGAACAAGCTCCAGTTGAATCCATCGAAGACGAAGGTTATTGTGCTTGGCCAGAAGAGACAGGTAAGAAACACTGTCCAGTGCACCCCTTGTCCCTTACTGTTTGGTGTTCCTACTAAATACCCAGACGCAGTGAAGAATCTGGTTTGCATCTGGCAGTCAAGTATGGAATGTAATTCTCAGGTTAGTCAAATGGTCAAATCGGTATATTAGCAACTGAGACTTATAAAATCTGTCATGTCACTCATTGCCGAGAAGGACTGATCACTGGTAATAGGCATACTAACCAATGCCAGGCTGCACAACTGCAATGCCATTCTTACAGGGGCTCAAACATTTCAAATCAAAAGACTACAAGTTGCCCAAAACTCTGCTGTCAGGTTGATTTTTCAGTACCCAGAAAGACACCAATCTCACAATATCAGAGACATCTCCATTGGCTCCCAGTTCAGCAAAGAATTCTGTTTAAAGTGCTTTGTTTGGTGTTCAAATGTATTCATGGGCTGGCACCAACCTATCTGACTACAAAAATCTAGTTGTACTGTCCACAACAACATCAGTGAGAACAACCACTTGGGGGGCGATAGGCGGTTCTCCTCTTTTGGCCCCGGTCCCGGAACACTCTCCCATTGGATCTTCGAGGTATCAATTCTTTGACTGTTTTTGGGATACACTTAAAAACCTATCTCTTCTTGTAAATGTCTCCACTCACGTTGACGGGCATATGAGCTAGTCTGTTGCAGTGTCGATTCAATCAGTTCTTCACATCAGAACCTAGATGCAGTTAATGCCTGCTCCCCTCGGGGTATGCGCTCTATAAATAGTCAAATCAAATCAATTAAATTGTGGATCTGTGGAGATGGAAAGCAATAGGGGTCTTAGTGCCAGGTAAGCCTATATGTGTTTTTGGTCAACGTCTGTGGGGCGTGGCCTCTGTGTGCTTTGATGGGGTATGCATGCTGTGTATCTTGATGTCCGCTATGGTGCATTTGAGCATTATGCTTGGAAGGGATTGTCTATGAGTTAGTGTCTTTGCTTCAAGTATGGGTTTGTGCGGTGGTACACATCAGTGTAAAGAAATGTAATCTGTGCTTTGTGGTGGTTCATGTTGTGGTGTTTGTTGTAGATTGTAAAGTAGTGTGGCGAGATGGGATCTAAGCTATGTTAGCAGCCTAAAGTGGCTAGTAGTGTGCAATGCAGTTAGCATTGAAACCAATATCATAGTGGACTGTACCAAAGGCCATACATCACAGGGCAGATGGCAAGAATCCGATATCAGAGCGTAGATAATGGGAAACCGAGATCACTTTGCCCTCTAACAAGGAGCTAATATAATGGCAGACCGTGCATCTGAGGATGTACCTTACATATGGTGACTATCCCATGCATGTGAGGCATTAAATGGGATTAGCACATGGAATTCCTCAGCCACTCAGAAAGTTTGCAGTGCAGTCAATAACTTCTGTTATAGACTGCATTCTAAACATTCTGTTTTCAGAATCAGACAGGAAAAAAAATGCAATTTCCAGGCAAGATGTTGCTTCCCCGAGACAATTTTTTTTTTGACGCAACATGCTAATTAAAACAAGAAATAGAAAGACAAAAACATTGAACAATTCTTTCAATTTCTTATAGAGAAACTGATGACTTTTACATGACACCTCGTGCATGCTCATCTTAAGCCTGTTCCAGTTCAGCCAAGTTGCAATTAAAATGCTTAACCTAAAACCAACCATGGTATTTAAATAATGCAAAATAAAATAAATATTTCATTTACTGACTCAGTTTGTCTATTTGCTTTGCTCACTCTTACAGCAGCATGTTTTACTACAGCACAAACACTCTAAACATGTATTGCTACTAGCAATATGTGCTAATAGTTGTATAGACCTCGGGAGGGGGCATGATCACTTGGGATAATGATCTGCCACCAAGCTATGGCCTGACAGTCTATCAGGCTATGCTTGCTGTTTTACTGAGGTGTTTGAGTCTTCACTGGGCAAAAGATGGCTGGAATAGCGTGTGTGATAGCATACTTAACATGTGTTGAAAATACACCATGGCTGCCTCCAAATCCGGGGCCGGTCTGGCTGAATGGGGATTTACCGGGTCATTCTGACCCTGGAGGACCCGGTAAGTCCCCATTCAGTAAACCATTCCCCATTCCCATTGAGCCCTTATAGGGCTCAATGGGAATGGGGAAGGCACTAATAACGGTACCGCAAATTGCGGTACCATTATTAGCTCCAAGGTCCCTTAACGGGACCCGCAGAGAACGTGTGGTCATACCACCCATTCCTGCTGGGACATGCTAAAGGACCTCGGAATAGGGCGGTAAGGGTTTACCGGCACCAGCATCCTTACCGGTGCCCGTAAACCCTTACCGCCCAACTCGGAATGACCCCCCATTATCTTGCATTATATTCTATGACTGGGGCATTTGGGCCTACTTGTGGTGTTCGATGGAAGCACCTGTCCATGCATGTCCGCACATTAGATGTGGTGGCTATTCCACATATTTGAGGCATTGACTGGCATCGTATAGCAGTATCAAGACATTTCAGAATGCACTTGGCAGATTAATGCAGCACCTCCACACGTAATGTAATGTTAAGCGGTCTTGTTCAGCCCAGTTTCTGCCAGGGAACAATAAGGTGCTCACAGAGGCACGAAAAGAAAAAGGTGGAAGAGCTATATGTACAATTGGATCAAATTTATTGTGGGACTCAGCTGTATTTAATGGGGCGCAGGGCTCAAAGGAGAGATAGCTGAAGAAGAGGTACTCGCTGCGCCCGGGCATATGTCTGGAATTTGGTCACTGCATGGTGAGCTAGGGCATGTTGAAGCCATGCCCAAGAAAACCCAGGCAGCAAAGCCCTTCTACTTACTTTCCTAGGCCCCCAACAGCATTTGGCAGGGGTTGTATGACAGAAATCCGAATTTGCAAATGTCTGCAACAGCACCCTGAAAAGCGAGCAAAAAACCTCAAATTTCTCATTTATCATTGTCATGGTTACTAAAACCCTAGGTTTATGCGCAAAGTGCTTCACAACAGCAAACCTGTCTATGGCTTAGCCATATCAGCCATACAGGTCACAGTCAGTATGGAAATCCACCAGAGGGAGGTAAACAAATTGGTATATCTGCAGTGCAGCAGGAATGCCTTAAAACCTTACAAATTAATGTCCTCTAACACAGATGCTCAGAGCTGGGAACTTCATTTTCTTAGCATATTGTGGCTCCCCCAGCGTACCTGCAGCCTTGTCCTTTACTTACGTAATATATACTTTCTTACTTTGACATTTAACTTTGACATATAGCCTCCCTCTGTGAGGACCTTGGCATTAGATATGTAATGCCCACTGTTATCTCTGTTGAAAATACAATAAATCCTTTTGAACAAAAAAAAAACTAAAACAAAAAGGAGACATCCATTGCTGACAGCACGACCACCATGTGTGAAAGCGGAGTCTGCATTGTTTTATGGTTAACAGCAGAATAAGAGCTGCAGAAACGGTGTCCATATTCTGAAATAGACACCAACCTGGTGTTTGGAGACATACATTGTCATTGCGCTTGTCCTGCCATCATACGGAGGGCATATTGTCCCAATGGTTAAAGGCAGGGGGATACGGATACGCTCTGCAGGGGTAAATGGGGTTCTTACACAACTTTAATGGGGCACGCCACAGGGCTAGACTGCAGTGTCTAAACCTATTTTCTGTTATTTATTCATTATTAATGTTTCTGCATACTAAAACAAATGTGTGAGCTTAGTAACACTGCCATTCATTCATTGGCCAGCATGCAAAATTAAACATTGGCATGGTTGTCAGGGAAGAAACAGATAATTGGTTTTAATCTCACTCTGACCCTTTCCAAGAAGGAAAAACATTTGAGAGTAAACATGGTGTGTATTCTTAGTAAAAGAAGCTATTGAAAAAAATATGTATTAGTTAAATGTGCCAATATTATAAACTGGGGAGTTTTAAATGTTTACAATAGTCATTTCTGACTAATACGTCCATTACACATTGCAGTCATTATAGAGAACTTTACACTTACTTTACTAATCAAAACACATTATCCAAACCTAGAATAACCATTTAAATTGTAATGAAATTTGTGACCGAAAGTTATCACTGCAAGATTTTTTTATTTTTCTATTTTTTATTCATTGGGTTTTTATAATGCGCCTATACACTATGTGTTTCAAGGCACAACAAGACACGGGTGGGGGGAGGGATGACATAATAGAAACGGCCCTACTAGGCCTCGTGACATTTGGATCATGCCAGTACAGTATTAGATGTGCAGGTGAGAGGGGCGGGGGGGGGGTGTGTGCTGGACTGATAAGTGAGTGCCCGGGGTGGCCTGGTGGACAGAGCCCAGGAAGTACAGAGTGCAGGGGCAGAAGTTCCACATGCTAAGTGCGAGGAACGAGCTGGAGAAGTAAGGGGGTGCAGACCCAGCCAGGCTACTGCAGGGGGAGGGAGCTCAGAAAGGCAAGTGCACGATTTCAGAGGAGACCATGTGCAGGGGTAGATTGGTAGGGGAGGGCCTGGTGCCCTGTTCGGATCTGAATGAACCAGGCAGCCAGTCAGGAGACAGAGGGTGGAAAATTAGCAGGTGAGGGGGAGAGGGAAGAGGAAGAGAAAAGGATGGTCTTGAGAAGCTTCCAGAACATAAGGAGATCCGGCTCAAGTCTGAGAGGGGCAGGGAGGCCATTCCAGAGGGAGGCACGTGCAGAGGAGAGAGACCTACCCCTCACTCTCTGCTTGGAGAAGCATCTGATTTGCAGAGAGTTGGAGCTAGAAGACAGAAGGGTTTCCTCCAGGAAGGTATTTGGGGAGAGCGAGTTGGTTGTAGCGGGGACCCAGGCCCTATTAAGTATTATGGATGATGCAGAGGGTTTTGAACTTGATCCTCGCAGCAACCAGGATCCAGTACAGATATTTTAGGGCCGGAGAGATGTGGTCCCTTGGCTTGAAGCCAAGAATAAGTCTCACAGTCCTATTCTGGATTAGTTGAAGGGGCCGAAGGGAGGAGTTAGGTAGGTTGAGGAAGAGGCTGTTACAGTAGTCCAGCCTGGAGAGGACCAGAGCTCTAGAGACATTGAGTTTCTGGGGGAAGATGAGGAAAGGAAAAATGCCTCTGAGGAGGTGAAGCTGAAAGTGGGCCTTCTTGGCAAGGTCAGTGATGTGAGGAGAGAAGGAGAGTGAGAGGAGTCGAAGATGACACTTAGGTTTTTTGAACACAAAGGAGGATGGGGGGGGCATGGAGGGCGGCCAGAGTGTAGGGGGAACGGAGGGAGCAGGAGCCCTAATGAGAAGGATCTCAGCCTTACTGGCATTAAGGCAGAGATCATTATCAGTGCACCATGCCTGAATAGCAGACAGATAGTCAAGTATGAGAGAGCAAGATGAGGAGGCGGAGGAGGTAAGATTGAAGGAGATTTGCATGTCGTTCGCATAACACTTGAAGTTAACAGTAAGAGATCAGATGGGCTAGGGGGGCCAAGCCAAGGTGAGAGAATAGAGCCCTGAGGGACACCAAAGGTGGAGAGAGTGATGGAGAAGGGAAAAGGGCCCATTTGAACCTAAGAAGGTCATTCAGAGAGGAAGGAGGTCACGTAGTCCAGAGCCAGGTCTGTGATGCCAAGGGTATTGCGGGTCTGATTTGTAAGGGTGGCATGACTGACCATATCAAAAGCAGAGGAGAGGTCACGAAGGATGAGAACGGAAGGAGAGTTGGAATCGAGATTAGAGAGCAAGTCTTCACATGAGTACAGGAGTGCAGTTTATGTGCCTCTGGCAGCTCTGAAGCGAGACTTGTTGTCGTGGAGACAACCAACAGATTCAGTGTGGTGGATAAGCTGAGAGATGGCCAGCCTCTCCAAGAGTTTGCCCAAGAAGGGGATAATGGAGATAGGGCAGTAGTTAGCCAGACAGGAAGGGTTGGCAGAAAGCTTTTTGAGGAGAGGGTGCACAAGGGAGTGCTTGAGGAGTGAAGGGAAGGATTCTGTGGCAAAGGAGCGATTGCAGAAATCAGCTAAGGCTGGAGCAATGGAGACAATGTTGTCCTTGATAGTTCTGGAGGAGCAGGGGAGCACCTGTTTGGATGAGAATTTAATAGAGCTGACTTCTCTAGAAACCTCATCAGGTGATATGGGAGAGAAAGTGGAGAGTAGGCGGTTAGGGGGTGGAGGCCTGAGAACGGGTGAGGGAGAAGGTGGGGTGCAGAGGAGAGAGAGGACAGGATGTCCTGAGTTTTAGTAATGAAGTGAGAGGCCAGAGAAGTGCAGAGGGCCAGGGAAGGCAGAGAGGAAATGGAGACTGCAGTAGGATTGGCGAGTTCCTTGAAAATTTTTAAAGGTTCAGCCATGTTGTTAGTTGCCACTGAGATGCATGCTTGGATATAGGCCCCCCTCTTCTTCTAGCAGATTTACAGTCTGTATTGCCTTTGGAGCAGGCGGCAGGCCAATTTGTCAGGGGATGTGCTTGAAGCCTTCCACTTCCGCTAAGCTGCTGTGCACTTGCGTTTCAGAGGCCAGGTCGGAGTCATACGAGGAGTTGCACTCGGAGGTAGGTTTCAAGCGGATCTTCATGACAGATGGACCATCTTATGCACTCCCATTTTACTCTTTTGAAAAACCCCAATGAGAAAAGTGGAAGAGGAAAAATGGCATCCTTTAAGGTTCCTGGCTGCTTTGCATAAACTCAAAGAGCATTTTGGTAAAATAAGAATACTCACAGATTTGTATATTTGAGAAATGTGTCTGTCATAAAAAGTTTGTATGCTTGAATCACAATGTATATAATTTACACACGGCTTGGTGCTGATTTAATTTGCCACACCACTCACCCTAATATTAAAGTGTCTGTAACCATGAGACACGCATACCCATTCAGAGAGCTACAAGATTGGGATGTGAGGCCGAAAAAAGCTGAACATTGAACCCCTAGCACACCAGGGATGTCATTTGGGGGTCGCCAGGGGTCGCATCTTTGACCCCTGAGGTCTCCCTTGCTACCCCTGTGGTCTTCCTTGCTACCCCTAAAAAATACATGTTACAAAATGTTTCATTTTAAATTTTTTGTTTTTTTTATTGAAACACCTGGGCTGCGGCCAGTGCCAAGTGGCTCCTTGTTTCTGTTGAGGCTGACTTTCTTGTAACACTTTGAACAGTGACCCTAACTAGGAAAGAATATGGAATAACAAATATTTTGTCTTTCTGGAATCCTATACAATAATTGCTAGACTCATTAAAGGTTTATTTCAGCCACACTTAATGGGTTTAGTCACTGATTTAGTCTGTTCTTAAACACCTCAAATTCCCAATCCTGACAAAAAACATCCAAAAACATTTAGAGTACAATAAGCATCCATTTGGGACTATGTATTTTGTTTTTCGCAAGTTGCACTCATAGCATGTTTTTTTCTGTCATCTCTGTTACGATCATCACAAGAATGTCCATCTCGGTGTCCTCGGTCCCTTGACAAAATCCTTGTGCATAAAAGTTTGTGTACAGTGTTTAAATGTTTGACCATAATACATAAAGTGTGCCTTGATTTCATTGTGCCACAATTAATGGTTTGTTGTAATGTGGTTATCTTTCCTATCTCTATAGCAGGCTGTTCAGGATGTTTGTTTGAATGTATGAGGTAACGAATGCCCAGAGTACGGGATGCCGTGTGAGTGTGCTGCTTTCCTTGCGCTACTCTAAAATCTTTCATACACAGTTATGAACTCTCTCAATGGTATGTATTTTGCCAACCTCTGAATCCTAAAAAGTAAATCCACCCAGGGTTGACATGTGGCCAACTTTGCACCAGACCTGCAGATGAACTGGTTTGCTGTTAAATCTCAGTTACCAGTTTAATGGTATCCACTACAGAGTGTAATTTGCTTTTTGACTTTCAGAACATTCAGACATGTAATTGCTAATTTTACTATAGAAGGTAAGATAGTTATAGCAGGTAAGATAGTTCAATGCGTTGAGCGCTCGCTGCTGCAATGTGTGTGTAATCTGCAGGTTGCAGGTTTGAATCCCGACATGGCCAACTCAGCCTTTCATCCTTCTGAGGTTTATAAATGAGAACCAACACAGGGTGGGTGAGATTGTATGCATATTTGTCCTATATAAAGTGCTTGAGCGTAAGTGCTATAAAATAACCCATTATTATCATTTGGCCATGGACGTCTGCGTGCATTCACAGTAATTTGGTAACATGGGCTTATTATACACACCGAAGCTAACGATACATATGGTGATCCATTCTTGTATTAAATGGATATCACTTTACAGTGATATTGCAACCATATTTTTCATAGTGTACTTAGAAACAATGCTATGAGATGCCACTTCCTGTTTTGTCAAGGGGTGAAAAGTTGTGTTCCATCGCTTCCCGTGATTTCACTTTTGGGTGGGGCCAAATGACATCACTTCCTGTGATGTCATCAGAGGTCAAGGCTCGTGTGATGTCACTTCTGTAACCGCTGGCATTTTGGTGAAAAGACGTTCCTGGGGCACACAAAAAAGAAACCCCATTCCAAGGGCCATATTGGTGCTCGTTTTGTGACATGCACTAAAATCCTTAGGAGGATGGACAGGGGTGTTGCTAGTACTGGAAAAGATCTGGGGGATCTGGGGCTATGCTACTGTCAGGACTCGGGGCTATCTAGCATTTTAGCTGTAGCCCCTGAGCCTCTATCTGGGGCTACAACCAAAAGACCCGGGGCTATAGCGCCCTTATCCCCTCCCCCCCCTAGCAATGCCTCTGACATTGATGGATGAGAATAAATCCCTTGGCGGAGAAAATCAAGGCACCAGAACACTTGCTAGAAGAGAAAAAACACACCATCAGTAGAGCCATCTACTTCATTGTAGACTGGGTGAAATGTTTGCAGTAATCTAGATAGTTTAGCCCTTGTCTTAATGCGTGTTTTCCTTTTGTCTCCCTCTACTGCAACCATGTATTTAACAAATGATGCCATGTAATTAACTGTGGAAGTAATGTTTGTTTGCCACACATGGGTGCATTTTCCAATTATTTGCTACTATGTTAAGTGCCTGTGCCTTCATAAGCCTTGAGAGCATTATTCATTCTTTAATATATACCAGTGCACATTTTTTGTTTACATTTTTTTTTATGCAGTGGGGGTGAGGGGTGTTAAATGTAGGCTTTCGGTTTTCTAGCAACATGGTCTCGCCTGATTTCCCTAGCTGCCTTTCAGGGTCGTGGCGTCACTTCTTCTGTCTTTGCAGTTTTTCCCGGTGTCACTTTAAATTTGAGAGCAGCCACCCGGGCGCTCCTGATTTCTGCTAACACCTGCACAGTATAACTAACACGGCCTGTCAATTTTTATTATCCTGTCACATTGCCACCCTTTCTCTTTGGCTGCATGGGGAGCATTGGCGGCAGCCATCGATCTCGCCACTCCGCGGCAGCAGAGGGGACGTTGCGACTCGCGCTGCGGTGGTCGCGCTGACGCTGCGTCACCCGGAAGGGTGGAAGTGGTTGCTCATTTGAGGGCAGGTGAAAAAGCCCTTCTGGATGTGGTGTGTTGCTTTGCACGGCTGCCACCGGGCCCGCAGCCCGCTTTCCACAGGGCTCGCTCGCATTTATGGGAGCTGCAGAAGCTTTCTTAAACCCTACTTGGCATGGCCAGTGATTGATGACAGCACCTATTAATAACGCGTTATTGCCCTGAAAACCCCCCAGATGACCACTGGAAGGACACAGGGACGTCATTTCACCAAAATGCCAGGGGTAGCGGAAGTGACATCACACGACCCTTGACCCCCTTATGACATCACAGGAAGTGATGTCATTTGACGTCACCCCGAAGTGATATCGCGGGAAGCGTTGGAACACGACCTTTCACCGATTGACAAAACAGGAAGTGGCATCACATAGCATTGTGACACTACGAAAAATATGGTTAGGATATCAATCACTATAATGTGATTTACATTTCATACAAAAATGGTTCGCCATATGTATCGTTAAGATCAGTGTGTGCAGGCCCATATTACCAAATTACTGTGAATGCAAGCAGACATCCATGACCAAATGATAATGATGTGTTATTATATAACATTTGCGCTTAAGAGCTTTATATAGAAAAAATGTACACCCAATATCACACAACCTGTGTTGGTACTCATTTATCGACCTCAGAAGGATGAAAGGCTGAGTTGAGGCGTTTAAGAACAGACTAAATCAGTGACTCACCCCCCTGAAGTGTGCCTGAAATAGACCTTTAATGAGTCTATCAATTATTGCATAGAATTCCAGAAAGGCACATTATTTGGTATTCCTATTCTTTCTTATTGAGGGTCAGTGCTGAAAGTGTTAGACTTGTGGTGCTCCTGTTCTTATTTTTCTTTTTTTTTTAAGGGGCCTGAACAAGAACGCCAGCCACTCCAGATGTAAAGAGCCACATCGTGCTTGCCACAGCCCAGGAGCTTGCATTACAAAGAAAAAACCCTAATGACGTCCCTGGAAGGACAATGCACAAATACATAGCTCTCAACATTTCATGGCCGTTCGGCGGGTGAAAACACCCGATTTTGTGGTTGGCGGGTGAAAGCCCATTGATTCCTATGGGCTTGTGGGAAGCTTGGCGGGTGAGAGAGCAGCCTAAGTGGCGGGTGACACCCGCCAAAAGCGTGTGAGTTGAGAAGTATGCAAATAGAGTGCACGGAAACAACAACAGCAGAGGTGAAGCCGTTTCACCCATCGGGGAATATTTGGCTAGGCAGCACACTCTCTGATTACCAATTTTATTCTCAAGCATTAAACCAATAATTCTCTGGGCTGTAAGATGACAAATAACGATGATCGATGGGGGAGGCATACCCTAAGGAAAGGAGCATGCACCTTACTGTGCTACTCTCAAAATTCATAGCTGGCTCCTTCATTCAGGATGCAGCCAAGCACTTCACATTCAACAACATGCTAGGTAAGATAAAATGCTAACCTCTGCCACGTTACATTATTATAACATGGGGCCTCATTACAAGGTAGCTGGTCCGGACATAACAGTGCTGGTAAAACCGTACCGCCACCGTTTTCCGGACCTGCTAACTACGAGTTCAGTGGCCGTGTTGTGGTTCACCTGCTCGGTTTGACCTGGGGGGCGTACGCCACACGGCCACAGACGGACGCGGAAACACAGGCACCATTACAATATGGTGCCAGTGTTTCCACTTCCCCATTCCCATGAAGTCCTACTCCACAGGAATGGGGATTTACAGAATGCCGGCTCTGGATTTGGCGGATCACCGGGGCTGTAATGCCCAGCTAATTCTGGCAAGTCCGGAGCCGGTAAATCCCTACGGGTCCAGCGGGAGCCTGCCGGTTTTACCGGCACGACTACCGCCAGACTCGTAATGAGGCGCCACGGTCTTATAGCGCTCAAACTGACACTAAAGTAACAACATACAGGCCAACATTTTTCAGCTCCTGGGATGGCGATTCTGCCACCAAAAGCGGGAGAATGTTTCCCTTTGGAATGCACTGGGGTTGGAATTATTTTAGGAGGGAGAACGTGTTTAATAGCAACACTATTAATAAAAAATCATCGGGAGTATTGGCATGTATGTAATAATAGCCCTCAGATATTGATATGCCTGACCAGGCAAGAGCTGCACATCAGCCCTGGCGTTGGAAGGCTATGGGAACAAATCCCCTCTCCTGTCCCCAGGATCCCTCACCAAACCACAGCCAGATCCAGAATGTAAATGTGAACAGAGGATCAAGTTGACTGACCCCACTGATGTAGCATTCCATGTCCCCTTTAATAGGATGCCTTACAGTGCAGGGAATCTTGGGAATAGTTGTACTTTACATGTGTTTGCAGTCGAATGGTATCTTAATGCATGGATTTAACTCCTTGTTTTCAAATTCTAATAGTGGAAGACCATTCAGCAGCACGGCGTGTAGGATCACCATACAGTAGGAATTTGATATTAGTCTGGGCCATGATGGAGGCTTTGGTGGTTCAGAACTGTTTGCATATTTTGTATAACTGCTTATCCTGGGAGGATAGCTCAGTGGCAACGTGTTGGCCGTGGAAACAAGACAACACAGGTTCGATCCCGTGTCCGTGTTTCGAAAAATATGCAACTAAGAAAACAAAGAAGATTAATTATGCAACTGAAAAAAAAACATTCCTGTAACAGCTGTGTGAGTGTTTTAAATAAATACAAAATAAACATTTCCTACGAAATCAAATATTAAACTACAGTAAAAAATGGTGTTATCTGGCACCAATATTAAATCAATAGCAACATATGACGGATAACAGAATGCCTGCATACCGGACGCTAAAGAGCCAAAAAAGCATCCTGGATGTCTGCGCTGTTACCAGCACCGTGCCACCCAGACTGCATTGTGAACAACCCACTAAACTTTGTTATCTGGCATTTCATCATCTGGACTGCTCCTGTTAATGTCCATAGCAGGTTAATAGTGCACTCCTGATAACAAGGTGGCACATACCCCTGGGCTGTAAGTGCGATATACAAAAAAAAATAAATAAATAAACAAATACCAAAGCATATACTGTGATATGATTTCCAGACTGTTGGTTATTTATAGTTGGTTTATATTTTTAAGGGATCCGTGTGTTTTTGGTTCACGTTTGTTATTATTATAACAATTGGTTATTTATAACGCGCTTAATACTGAAGAGGTTTCTAAGGCGGTCCCAGGATTTGAACCGATGTTGATCTTCGTCGTCTTGCTTTCAAGCCAAGTGCGTTGTCTCTAACCTATGCTACCCGTGCGCTGCATTTTTTACTGCACGTTTTTACGGATATTTTTTGCTGGAAAATACTGGGTTTATACACCCACAGTTTACGGCACAAATTCAATAAAAAAGGTGCCGTAAACAATTCCAGGTGACATTTCTGTGATAGCAAGAGAGGATACCGTTTTCAAAGTGCGGCTATCCCGCCCTTTGTATGTTTGGGTGCATCTGCGGAATATCCTCAACAGTCAGGCCGTGAGGAATTTGACGTCACCGAAGTGGGCTGAGTGCACCCCAAGCTTTCACTCTGGAATTAATGGAGCGAAGCTTTCACTGGGAGACTCCGAGCAGAAGCAAAGCAATTACCTGATTGGCTCAATGAGATGTATGTGCCTTTTTTCCGTGTGTTTCTCGTGGCCGGTGGGGGTGGTGAACTCTCATGGATCGAAGCGAGCGCAGGGCTTTTGGGGTCAAAAGGCCATCGGTCAATTTCTCCGTGCAGGCTCATTCCTCCAGCTGTTTTAAGGGCAGTAGTGGGGAAAGGATGCGGCTGAAAGCGAGCATCACTCACAGCCTCCGCGCAACACTTGCGGTAATGAGATCCCGAGTCCTGCCTTGTCTTTCTTATGGCCGCAGTGTGTAATCCCTTCTCGCCCTTGATTTAAAGCCCATTACAGCGTGGCAGTCATTGCTTAAACATAATGCATTGATGGAATCGATTTTTGTCTCAAGCATAAAATGCACTGTGTGGCTGGGCGAAAGGTTGCAAGGATCACTTTCTCCGCCCCCTTTGCACTTGCAGTCGCCCACTTTGCCTTTTTTATGTGGGGCATATGCTATGTTATGTTAAAGTTTTTCACACCCAAGGGGGAATGCAAAACACGGTGATGGCCAATCACTTGATGCCAGAAGCATGCACAGAAAACCTGGTGAAACACCCTAGTAAAAGAACTGAAAATCAAGTGGCAACACCAGGGTCGGACTGGAACAAGAAATAGGCCTGGTCACCCAAAAAAAGTGTCCCACCCCTCGTCTCAAAAAAGTGTCCCACCCCTCGCCTCATGACCCTTGACCTCTGATGACCCCACCCCAAAGGGACATCTCAGGAAGCAATTAAACACAACCTTTCACCCCTTGACAAAACAGGAAGTGCCATCAAATAGCATTGTGTCCTAAGTACACCAAATTACTGTGAATCCAAGCAGACGTCCAAGGCCAAATGATAGTATGTTATTGTATAGCACTTACGCTTAAGCTTTTTCATATAGAACAAATATGCATACAATATCACCCAACCTGTGTTGGTACTCATTTATCGACCTAAGGAGGATGAAAGGCTTTTTGAAAAGAAAAAAAAAATTGGAAAAAAAAAATTCTTTTCATTTTTTTTCTTCCAACCCGGCACAGGCATTGTCAGAAACCGGCCCCCACTCCTCACGGACGATTTCGGCCCGGCCACGCGCCAAAAGGCCGAGGGGCCAATCTGACCCTGGGCAACACCTCAAATACAATAGGTTAAACAATGAGGCTGGCAGTGCCATCATGCCCCACCACAGGACCGACTGTCCTCTGAGCAGGCAGGAGACCCTCTCACTATTCTGACAAAGACAACAGGACAGCACAACCGTGCATCATCCCCAAGCGGGTATGCCTGGTATCTAAAATATAAAACTACAAAGTTTAAATATCTTGAGAAGGGATAGCATTGCATTGGGGGGTTTGTCCATAATGGGCGAGTGGGCAGTGGCCTGCAGGCAATTATGGAGCAGACGCAAAGAGCAAGAACATGCAGGGTCGGACTGGGACAAGAAATAGGCCGGGACACCCAAAACAAGTCGCCCAATGCTCCCCTCAAAAAAGTGGCCCACCGCTCGCCTCACGACTCTTGACCTCTCAGAACATCACCGGAAATGATGTCATTTGACCCCACCCCAAAGGGACCTCCCGGGAAGCGATGAAACACGACCTTTCACCCCTTGACAAAACAGGAAGTGGCATCAAATAGCATTGTTCCTAAGTACACTAAATTACTGTGAATGCAAGCAGACGTCCAAGGCCAAATGATAATATGTTATTGTATAGCACTTACGCTTAAGCTTTTTTTATATAGAATAAATATGCATACAATATCACCCAACCTGTGTTGGTACTCATTTATCGCCTAAGAAGGATGAAATGCTTTTAAAAAAAATAAAGAATAAACAAAAAAAAGAAAGTTTTTTTTTAATTCTTTTTTTCTTCCAAACCAGCCCATGCATGGCCAGAAACCGGCCCCCACTCCCCATGGACGATTTCGGCCCAGGGGAGGAGGCAATCCGACCCTGAGAACATGTAAAACCGCAGTGCTTTCTCAGTTGCAGTGAGCAGCTGAGGGAGTGTTTCTGTGCCAGGCCGTGAGTTGTGGGAACATGATTGGCACTGTGAGTTCTGGTACCCCGGTCTGTGCATGCCAAATAGCCCATTCAAGGACAGAGGGATTTTGCTTGCCCAGCCTAGGCTATGGGGCAAGCAGACT
Source organism: Ambystoma mexicanum (assembly GCF_040938575.1). Taxonomy (NCBI): domain Eukaryota; kingdom Metazoa; phylum Chordata; class Amphibia; order Caudata; family Ambystomatidae; genus Ambystoma; species Ambystoma mexicanum. The sequence continues at coordinate 830,698,209 of NC_090939.1, forward strand.
GGGGTACTGGGCCATGATGGACCCGTTCCAGAAGAGCAGGCCCATTAAAAAGAAACTGTTTATTTGGGAATGGGGTGGGGCCAAGCCTGATTTGCATATGTTTTTTCCCCTTCTGTAATGGCTTGGCAGGCGAAGAACAGTGGTCTGGAGGGTTGCCCAGAGCAATGCCAGTGGTTAAGATTCATTCTAAACCTTCCAGCCATCACCTCTTTGTTTTTGATGTGTACATGTGCAGGCACAGAAGTGGTTGGGAATGTGTGAGTGAAAGTGTGTAATGTGTGGCTGCTGTGTATGAATAAATGCTCTATGTGCGTCGGTGAAGGCCAGCAGAAAGGGGGCAGATGGAGCAGGGCCAGTGTTTGTGGTGGAGGGAGACAACACAGCAGCGCTAGTGCTTGCTGTGAGGGGGCAGTTAAAGGTGGCGACAGGGAAGGTCAGAGCTAGTGTTTATGGTGCCGAGGGGGCTGTCTTGGCCATAAAGCAACATTTTACTGGGCATTGCTTGCATTTTTCGGCACAGCCAGCATAGCAAAGTCTTCTTACAGTGACAATGATGGTATGATTCGACCTAGCCAATATGTGTTTTAAATTGGCAATACAGACTTGTATTGGCATAACAAGCACACACACACACACATCTTAAAATAGCAATATTGATTATTACTAGGCACAAATGTTTGTTCTTGAAGTGGCAATACTGTCATATGTTTGCACAGCCAGCATAACATTGTTTTATTACAGCCACAGAAATGTCATTGTTGTTTACAGCCAAAATGTTTGGCAACATTGGCACTATAAGCACAGCCAACCCACATGCACTGGTATATATTGGCAAAGCCAATATGACAATGAGTGTTTACACTGGCAATAATGGCATAATTTGACATAGCCAACATAAAGCCAAAAGAACCGCTGAGGCACTTTGGAAAAAACATCCCACAGCACCGAACAAATTTGAACTAACCCTAGTATCCTCTAGCTACAAAGAAGCCATCCTCCTAGCCAAAAAAGACTCCTATAACAAAAGGATTACACAAGCGGAATCCAATACTAAAGAACTCTTCAAAATACTCAAAGAATTAGAATCCCCTATTGCCCCGACTGACAAAGGTATTACTGACACATTATGGTGCAGCAACATCCAGAAAGCCTTATTAGATAAAATAGCTTGTCTACAATCCAAAATTAACGCAAAAAAATCTGTGCTATCTGCAGACCCTAACCACAAACAACTGCCTAACATACCTCCAACCCTCCAAACGACTTGTAAACCTTTCAGCTTCTCACCCCTTTCAACGTGGGAAGTCGAAAACATCATCAGGAAACTGAAACCTTCAAACTGCCAAGGTGATGCCTGCCCTGCCCCGATTGTTAAAGCAGCTGCACACGATCTTGCGCCATTCATTACCAATCTCATCAATGCCTCTTTCAAATCTGGAAGAGTTCCTGACAATCTTAAAGACGCTTGGGACATTCCACTCCTCAAAAAACCTACGCTTGACCCAGCTAACCCGTCTAATTACAGACCAATAACGACGGTACCTTTCTTATTAAAAATACTGGACAGAGCAGCCTACCTACAAATACAGGCTTATCTAGAAGCCAACAACCTCTTAGGGCTCAGGCAATCAGGCTTCCGACCGGTACGGAAACTGCACTTATTGACCTTACCACCCAGATCCAAACCTTGAAAGACCATGGCAAACTTGCACTCCTTTTATTGCTTGACCTGTCAGCAGCGTTTGATTTGGTTAATCATCAAACACTCTGCCAACACCTGAAATCTGCAGCCCACTTCTCAGATGCAGCCACGGCATGGATCAGTTCCTTCCTGGCGAACAGAACCATGAGGGTCTTCTCTCCCACAGATTCCGCCGAGCCGGCCCCAGTACCTTGTGGTGTCCCACAAGGCTCATGCGTGTCCCCGACACTTTATAATATATTCACGAAACCCCTCTTCGATATCCTAGACTATCTGGGTGTCACGTATACCAATTACGCGGACGACACCCAGATACTCTTTCCTATCACGGGTGACTACGAAATAGACAGTACGACCCTCAATGAAATCTACTCAGTTATACAAGCATGGATGGCACACCATGGCTTGTGTCTCAATGACGATAAAACCGAGCTGATTATCTTGGGCACTCATGCCAAACTTAAAAATCTCAATCCCTCATTCAAAGCATTTACCATTGATGGCAATCTCATCTCAGTCTCTAATAACACTAAAACCCTTGGTATTTACATTGATGCTACCTTATCCCTCTCTAAACAAACCAACGCAGTAGTGTCATCAGCTGCTTACACTTGCAAGCTTATCACTGCATGCAGACCATTCATCTCCGCACCCAACTGTATCACTCTAGCGAGAGCTCTAGTCCTTTCCAAAATAGACTACTGTAACGCCCTTTACTTGGGCACCAGCCATAAAAATATTAATAAACTACAAGTAGTCCAAAACAATGCTATCAGAGCTGCCTTGAACATCCCCAAAAAAGCACACATATCTGAGACCAGACGTAACCTACGCTGGCTCCCTGTCAAGCACAGAATATCCCTGAAAACGCTTGCCCTCACTCACAAAGTCAGGGCTAACCTTGCTCCAGCATACCTCACTAACCACTTCACACCACACTCCGCCTTGAGACCTCTTAGAGCAGCCCAAACTAACACCTTGACCATACCGAGATTTAAACTCCTCAACTCGGGTGGAGCTAGCTTCCCGGTACAAGCATCCAAACTATGGAACACCATCCCCCCACATCTACGCGCAGAACCGTCATTCAACCGGTTCAAATATAGCACGAAATGTTGGCTCCATAACACGGACTCCTGACAGTTTAACCTCCGCGCATGCACTTGTTTATTATGCCAGCTCCTACCTGTAACTACTTTGGAACCTGGCCGACTGTATTGTTTTGATTGCATACCCATGTAACTGTATCCTTCCTGTAACTGTAACGTAACTCTGTTTAACCCTGTAACCAGCTCTACCTTACGCGCCCTTATGCCCCAGGGCCTGGCTGCGCTTTATAAATAAACTAAATACAAATACAAATGAGTGGGTTCCTAAAGTGACAATAGTGCCATGTATTGTGGATACAGGCACATGAATATGCACTCGAAAATGCTTGTTTTGACTGTTGCTGTCCTGTCATGTATTGTATTTTCATGTGTTGCCCTGCAGAATCGATTGCACATTTTATGGCTTTTTACCTTCTACGTTTTATGGCTGTTTACACATTTTTATTTAACAAAAAGAGTTCTGTAAAACACACCATTTAATCCCATTAGTTAAAATAAAATAAAAATGCTGTCGGGGGAAGATCGCCCGAGACCTCCTTTTGTTAGTTTGGCCTCTCTTCCAATGCTTGGTTGCTTGCTCATCAAAGGGAAATGTTTATACCCATTGGTACCAACTTTAGATTTTTTCTACAGAGGCAAAACCAAATTTAGATTTTCGCACTGGGTCAGAAGCACAATGGGTTCCCACACTGAGAGAAGCAAGGGAGCCATGCCGATTCTCAAGTCCAAACAACACCCATTACAGCACATTTAGCAGCTGGAATTGAAAAAAAGCCATAGTGTTTTCTGGCAGGTGTAAACATATATCATCTCAGCAACAGTTGCCTAACCTGCTGAGCTGCCTTTTCAGGATTCTGCTTCGGTGTGCCCTGCTTCTCCCAGAGCTTTGGTCTGTCTCCCGCCTGCCCCCGCCCTCCCAAATCAAGGCTGAGGTGGTAGTGTGGTTGCCTTCGACTTTGAAGTGAGTAACACTTGCTAATTTTGCAGGATGCATGCTAACACTTCAACAAGCCTGAGCCTAACAGGAGAGGAGTCAAAAGCCCTGACAGGCCTAAGTGGATTAGAAGAGCATGTCACTGAATCTGGACTCCTTTTCCTGGTTTATAATTGCAGAATCTACACGGGGCAACGTGACACTCCTGTCCCTGTTGTTCAAGGGGAACGTGGGCATGTGGCCCCTCATCCATCATGTACCAAGCAGCTATGTGTGCACCCCTCCAGTTAAACATTTCACCAGCCACCACTGTAACCCAGTACCTCAATAGAAAGGCTAAACTAGATTGGGCTGGACTAAGAGTTTACTTTCCCTCGCAAAGGAGCCCCCAAACCAGTCATCTGTAAAGTGAAGGAGACACGACACATGTTGCATGTCGCTTGTCGTTGACATCAAGTAGTAGCAAGCAAAGTGCATAATTCCTTTGGTGCAAATGCAGGAGTGCTCAGTCCTCATTAGTCTGGTCCTCTGTGCATTTTATTAGAGATACATTAGAAATACTAATAAACCAGCTGTACAGTGACTTTTTCTGGATAATGACATTACAAGATGTTGGGCCATCAGAGAGGCATCTGTCTTCGCAAGCCCGAGCCCATATCATACCAGCGCCACCACGCTGTGCACCAGTGATCGCAATCTGACGCCACATGTGCAGTGGTCTGTGATGCGCCTTGTTGTATTGGATTACACCCCATTCATTTTTATATGGACATCTTCACAACACCATTACCAATGAGACCTGTAGCCATTAGATCTATAGACTGGGGACACTCCTTCGTTGGCAGCAAGGCACTGGAATGACCTCCGCGTGAGATAAGATACACCGGGGATGATCTTGCATATGAACAGGCACTAAAACCTCACGTCTTTGTAAGACAATCAAGACCCTGCTCAAGAGTCTTATGTGTGTGCTTCTAATGGGCTTAGGAAAAACATACTCAATGCCGGGAGGTGACTTCTGTGATAACACCGCCAACTAGGACTACCCTTTAAAAACCATAACATCATAGATTTCACAATTTGATACCGTTCAATATTCACATTTGATGAATGCTTTTGATGTTCAAAGAGGTCTATTGGCAAAGTTGCCATCTCCATCAGTCCAAACACCCCACCTGGACTGCTCTCACCCACGTCTCAACGTTTGACCCATTGTCCATTACTCTCACCTCTCTTCCATCTTCATTCGTGTTACCTTTTCCTGTGGATCATCCATCCTTCCTTCAATTGGTTCCTCCCTTAGCTTCAGGGCCACCTCACTTAACTGGGTCTCCTCCTATCCACCTGACCGCTCCTTCTCCATCTCCTGGAACTCCAGCGCCGACTCCCTATTGCCCCTACCCATGAGTGTAGCCCAGGATCCATCGTAAGCCCACTCCTCTTCAAACTCATGACCTCACTTGGCTTCAGCCATTACCTCTTCCCAGATGATATTCAGACCGTCTCCTCCTTCCTCACCTTCATCACTGCAATCTCCAGATGCTGAAGACATCTTTCTCGCAGCTTCCAACGCCAACCCCACTCTCCCCTTTCCATTCTCTTTTCCTCTAACCTCATCACCGCTCAGCCAAGCATCAAAGCCTCTTTCAAAGCAACCTTCTTCTTCATCATGGCCACTGCCACCAAAGCCAGACCCAACCTCATCAACATGAAAAACGTCAGTTCAAACCGTGTGCATCCCTAAAAAAACATAATCTTTACCCTAATGCTCATCCAACTCTTTTACTGCACAGGCCAACTTCTTGGTCTTCCCCTCCACTCCTTTCTACGGTTCCATGTGTTAAAACCACAGCAAAAATGGCAGTGGACGCAAAATATTGCGGAAAAAAGGCTGTGGTTTTGCTGCCGCAATCCATGGAAAGGATGCAGGTGACACCCCCGCAACCTCTGGACCCATTATACCATTTAAGGGAAGCGGTGGACACCCCCGCAACCCCCCGCTCCCCTTAAATGGTATAATGGGGTACACCTTTACCGGGTCAAACCACGGCATTTCTTACGCGATTTTTTGCACAGGTGACATTTTTGCTGCAATTTTATCACTGCATACCCTTTCTACCACTCAACAAAGTTCTCAATTTTATGACACAAACACTTTTCAGGCTACCCGGATCTACCCTCCCCTCTCTATCACAATGCTGGATGGCTCTACATACAAAATCATTCTCTCTTTAAGTTCCTGCTACCAGTCTTGAAATCCATCAATACTCTTGCCCCGATCCCCCACACTACCGCACTGGCTGCATCTCACTGTGTTCTCTCTCCACTCCTCATCTGTCTGCCACCTATGCATGCCCTGCACCCACACAGTCCCGCGTGGCGACTCATCCTGCTTTCCATACATTTTGCCTACTTGCCTCACTCCCTTGGAATACTCTCCCCAGCCATCAAAGCCATCTCATGGGTGGAACTCACCAAAGCAAGACTCAAACTCTGTCTGCAAGTGATGGAAGGATCCCCTTCGACTAGCTTCCTATTCAAACTAACCACGCAAAACACCTGTTTTACCTTCGGCCCTCAGGACTATTCTATGGAAGCTGGGTTTGTATCAATACTGGTTTAAGGCTCTTAATGTAAAAATAATGTTTTGTTCTGTCCCCCTGATATATGTTCCTACTCTCCCCCTTTCGTTGCTCAGTTACCCTCATTCAATCCAACAATGTTTTTTTTTCTTCTAAAAACAACTTACACTAGGACTGCTTCTTTTTCTATCATTGCTTACTTTGTAAAGTAATTTCTGTTTGAAATGACACCCTCTTCCTTCAATAAATGCAAAATGCAGTACATACAAGTACTAGTAGATGTTGAGCACTTCCGCTCACCTCAGCTATCCACCTCTATTTCAATGTTGACCTCCTTGTCTAAATAATGAATAATTTGAACGGATTCCCTTTCCTAAATTTCATTTTGGACTGCAACAATCAATTGGTATGTGCAATTTACAATTTTTGATTTCTGTTGAATTTTACTCAATGATGATAAATTGGGAATGAATTTCATTAATGAATAATGTTGTGATGTTGGGATCCTTATTGATGAATAAATAGTAGTGTTAATAGCCCTGATGAAGGACGGAAGTCCGAAATGCATTGGCTGATATTATGTGACACTGATGAGTCAGGAATCAATAACGATACTCGAAAAATCATACAAGGAATCGTAAATTTATGATTTAGAAGCAGATTTAATGTTCAAAAGCGAATTAATTGATTTAAACATTGATTGGAACCCCGGAAAGGGTCTTGCGAGTGAGCTCATCCAGGAACGGAAGTTGTCCGTCCCTACTCTTTTGGTTTATAGGACCCTGCCATGGAGGCAATCGTGGGCGTGGTGAAGTGTTTTCAAGTGGACCTTTCATTTGGCTGGGAGCCCATAGGGCCCTTGAGTCCTGTGGAAATGTGTTCCCATCTTGGCAGCCTCAAAAGGAGTCTCGCTGCTGACTTTTGTCATCTTTGTAGGCAGTTCAGCAGGTATAGACAGTGTGGGTGTTGAACCTGTGTCACAGTGGTGCTAGGTTGGTTGGTAGTTTCCCTTTGATTACCTGGTTCTACGATGTAGAAAAATGCTGAAACGCTCGACGTTTGTGATGTTGTGGGAAAGTGTGATAAGTAAAAACGCTCAATGCTGCAGTTTATATTGGTGATTTGTAATTGCACAGTTTAGCCCACACGTGTTTTGACCCAACAATGGTCTTTTTCAAGGCGTAGGTGTGGGTGATATGATAATGTATTTGTAGCGCGCTCGTACACAAGTGTTTCAGAGCGCAACATGCAGGTAAAGTAGGCTTTAAAAAATAATGCTCTTAATTCGAGCCTCAAAATGGGATAGCCTTTAAGGCCTGGGGTGGGCCTCTGCAAACACTTGGGTGGTCTCGGCACTTTTCTATTTGCAGAGGCCGCCCGGGCCCTAAAGGCTTTCGCATTCGGAGGCTTGAATTAAGAGCATTATTCTTTAAAGCCTACCTTACCTGCGCCCACACCTACCTTTTGCTGTGTAGAGGAGGCTGGATGCACAGTAGCAGCATCTAGGATTATTGTTAGTAGTCATAGATTGTTTTATACAGACTTGATATATATGCAGATTTAAAGTCTTGCAGGTGGGTCCTTTCATCGTCAGTGGACGAGGGGAGGAGAGGCTGAATGAGGCTGGAAACTCGTAGATGTGTTTTGCAGATGTGAAGTGGGCACGGTTGCCCTGGTGATCGTGCGGAG